>NC_141687.1:1459828054-1465319813 GCF_964263255.1 Lissotriton vulgaris | reverse complement strand
GAGGGTGGATTTGGAGTTGGAGGGTGAAGTTGGAGTTGGAGGGTGGATTTGGAGTTGGAGGGCGGATTGGGAGTTGGAGGGTGGATTTGGAGTTGGAGGGTGAAGTTGGAGTTGGAGGGTGGAGTTGGAGTTGGAGGGTGGAGTTGGAGCTGCAGGGTGGAGTTGGGGTTGGAGGGTGGATTTGGAGGGTGGATTTGGAGGGTGGATTTGGAGGGTGGATTTGGGGTTGGAGGGTGGATTTTGAGTTGGAGGGAGGAGTTGGAGGGTAGATTTGGAGTTGGAGGGTGGATTTGGAGTTGGAGCGTGGATTTGGAGTTGGAGGGTGGATTTGGAGTTGGAGGGTGGATTTGGAGTTGGAGGGTGGAGTTGGAGTTGGAGTTGGAGGGTGGAGTTGGAGTTGGAGGGTGGAGTTGGAGTTGGAGGGTGGAGTTGGAGCTGTAGGGTGGAGTTGGATGGTGGAGTTGGAGGGTGGATTTGAAGGGTAGATTTTGAGTTGGAGGGTGGATTTGGAGTTGGAGGGTGGATTTGGAGTTGGAGGGTAGATTTGGAGTTGGAGGGTGGATTTGGAGTCGGAGGGTGGATTTGGAGGGTAGGTTTGGAGTTGGGGTGGATTTGGAGTTAGAGGGTGGATTTGGAGTTGGAGGGTAGATTTGGAGTTGGAGGGTAGATTTGGAGTTGGAGGGTAGATTTGGAGTTGGAGGGTAGATTTGGAGTTGGAGGGTAGATTTGGAGTTGGAGGGTAGATTTGGAGTTGGAGGGTAGATGTGGAGGGTGGAGTTGGAGGGTGGAGTTGGAGTGTGGAATTGAAGGGTGGATTTGGAGGGTGGATTTGGGGTTGGAGGGTGGATTTGGAGTTGGGGTGGAGTTGGAGTTGGAAGGTGGAGTTGGAGGGTGGAATTGGAGGGTGGAATTGGAGTTGGAGGGTGGAGTTGGAGGGTGGATTTGGAGTTGGAGGGTGGATTCGGAGTTGGAGGGTGGATTTGGAGTTGGAGGGTGAAGTTGGAGTTGGAGGGTGGAGTTGGAGTTGGAGGGTGGAGTTGGAGCTGTAGGGTGGAGTTGGGGTTGGAGGGTGGAGTTGGAGGGTGGATTTGGAGGGTGGATTTGGGGTTGGAGGGTGGATTTTGAGTTGGAGGGTGGAGTTGGAGGGTAGATTTGGAGTTGGAGGGTGGATTTGGAGTTGGAGGGTGGAGTTGGAGGGTGGATTTTGAGTTGGAGGGTGGATTTGGAGTTGGAGGGTGGATTTGGAGTTGGAGGGTGGATTTGGAGTTGGAGGGTGGATTTGGAGTTTGGAGGGTGAAGTTGGAGTTGGAGGGTGGAGTTGGAGCTGTAGGGTGGAGTTGGGGTTGGGAGGGTGGAGTTGGGGTTGGAGGGTGGAGTTGGGGTTGGAGGAGTTGGAGGGTGGATTTGGAGTTGGAGGGTGGATTTGAAGGGTAGATTTTGAGTTGGAGGGTGGATTTGGAGTTGGAGTTTGGATTTGGAGTTGGAGGGTGGATTTGGAGTCGGAGGGTGGATTTGGAGTTGGAGGGTAGATTTGGAGTTGGAGTGTGGATTTGGAGTTGGAGGGTAGATTTGGAGTTGGAGGGTAGATTTGGAGTTGGAGGGTAGATTTGGAGGGTGGAGTTGGAGGGTGGAGTTGGAGGGTGGAGTTGGAGGGTGGAGTTGGAGTTGGAGGGTGGATTTGGAGGGTGGATTTGGAGTTGGAGGGTGGATTTGGAGTTGGAGGGTGGATTTGGAGTTGGAGGGTGGAGTTGGAGTTGGAGGGTGGAGTTGGAGTTGGAGGGTGGAGTTGGAGGGTGGAGTTGGAGGGTGGAGTTGGAGGGTGGATTTGGAGTTGGAGGATGGATCTGGAGTTGGAGGATGGATCTGGAGTTGGAGGCTGGATCTGGAGTTGGAGGATGGATCTGGAGTTGGAGGATGGATCTGGAGTTGGAGGATGGACTTGGAGTTGGAGGGTGGATTTGGAGTTGGAGGGTGGAGTTGGAAGGTAGATTTGGAGTTGGAGGGTAGATTTGGAGTTGGAGGGTGGATTTGGAGTTGGAGGGTGGATTTGGAGTTGGAGGGTGGATTTGGAGTTGGAGGGTGAAGTTGGAGTTGGAGGGTGAAGTTGGAGTTGGAGGGTGGAGTTGGAGGGTGGATTTGGAGGGTGGATTTGGGGTTGGAGGGTGGATTTGGAGTTGGAGGGTGGAGTTGGAGGGTAGATTTGGAGTTGGAGGGTGGATTTGGAGTTGGAGGGTGGATTTGGAGTTGGAGGGTGGATTTGGAGTTGGAGGGTGAAGTTGGAGTTGGAGGGTGAAGTTGGAGTTGGAGGGTGAAGTTGGAGTTGGAGGGTGGAGTTGGAGCTGTAGGGTGGAGTTGGGGTTAGAGGGTGGAGTTGGAGGGTGGATTTGGGGTTGGAGGGTGGAGTTGGAGGGTAGATTTGGAGTTGGAGGGTGGATTTGGAGTTGGAGGGAGGATTTGGAGTTGGAGGGTGGATTTGGAGTTGGAGGGTGGATTTGGAGTTGGAGGGTGAAGTTGGAGTTGGAGGGTGAAGTTGGAGTTGGAGGGTGGAGTTGGAGTTGGAGGGTGGAGTTGGAGTTGGAGGGTGGAGTTGGAGCTGTACGGTGGAGTTGGGGTTGGAGGGTGGAGTTGGGGTTGGAGGGTGGAGTTGGATGGTGGAGTTGGAGGGTGGATTTGGAGTTGGAGGGTGGATTTGAAGGGTAGATTTTGAGTTGGAGGGTGGATTTTGAGTTGGAGGGTGGAGGGTGGATTTGGAGTTGGAGGGTGGATTTGGAGGGTAGGTTTGGAGTTAGGGTGGATTTGGAGTTGGAGGGTGGATTTGGAGTTGGAGGGTAGATTTGGAGTTGGAGGGTAGATTTGGAGTTGGAGGGTAGATTTGGAGTTAGAGGGTAGAGTTGGAGGGTAGATTTGGAGTTGGAGGGTAGATTTGGAGTTGGAGGGTGGAGTTGGAGGGTGGAGTTGGAGTTGGAGGGTGGATTTGGGGTTGGAGGGTGGAGTTGGAGGGTGGATTTGGATTTGGAGGGTGGATTTGGAGTTGGAGGGTGGAGTTGGAGTTGGAGGGTGGAGTTGGAGTTGGAGGGTGGAGTTGGAGTTGGAGGGTGGAGTTGGAGTTGGAGGGTGGAGTTGGAGTTGGAGGGTGGAGTTGGAGTTGGAGGGTGGAGTTGGAGTTGGAGGGTGGATTTGGAGTTGGAGGATGGACTTGGAGTTGGTGGGTGGATTTGGAGTTGGAGGTTGGAGTTGGAGTTGGAGGGTGGAGGTGGAGTTGGAGGGTGGATTTTGAGGGTGGATTTAGAGTTGGAGGGTGGAGTTGGAGTTGGAGGGTGGATTTGGAGTTGGAGGGTGGACTTGGAGGTTGGAATTGGAGTTGGAGGGTGGAGTTGGAGTGTGGAATTGAAGGGTGGATTTGGAGGGTGGATTTGGGGTTGGAGGGTGGATTTGGAGTTGGGGGTGGAGTTGGAGTTGGAAGGTGAAGTTGGAGGGTGGATTTAGAGGGTGGATTTGGAGTTGGAGGGTGGATTTGGAGTTGGAGGGTGGATTTGGAGTTGGAGGGTGAAGTTGGAGTTGGAGGGTGGATTTGGAGTTGGAGGGCGGATTTGGAGTTGGAGGGCGGATTTGGAGTTGGAGGGTGGATTTGGAGTTGGAGGGTGGATTTGGAGTTGGAGGGTGAAGTTGGAGTTGGAGGGTGGAGTTGGAGTTGGAGGGTGGAGTTGGAGCTGCAGGGTGGAGTTGGGGTTGGAGGGTGGAGTTGGAGGGTGGATTTGGAGGGTGGATTTGGAGGGTGGATTTGGAGGGTGGATTTGGGGTTGGAGGGTGGATTTTGAGTTGGAGGGTGGAGTTGGAGGGTAGATTTGGAGTTGGAGGGTGGATTTGGAGTTGGAGGGTGGATTTGGAGTTGGAGGGTGGATTTGGAGTTGGAGGGTGGATTTGGAGTTGGAGGGTGGATTTGGAGTTGGAGGGTGGATTTGGAGTTGGAGGGTGGAGTTGGAGTTGGAGGGTGGAGTTGGAGTTGGAGGGTGGAGTTGGAGTTGGAGGGTGGAGTTGGAGCTGTAGGGTGGAGTTGGATGGTGGAGTTGGAGGGTGGATTTGAAGGGTAGATTTTGAGTTGGAGGGTGGATTTGGAGTTGGAGGGTGGATTTGGAGTTGGAGGGTAGATTTGGAGTTGGAGGGTGGATTTGGAGTCGGAGGGTGGATTTGGAGGGTAGGTTTGGAGTTGGGGTGGATTTGGAGTTAGAGGGTGGATTTGGAGTTGGAGGGTAGATTTGGAGTTGGAGGGTAGATTTGGAGTTGGAGGGTAGATTTGGAGTTGGAGGGTAGATTTGGAGTTGGAGGGTAGATTTGGAGTTGGAGGGTAGATGTGGAGGGTGGAGTTGGAGGGTGGAGTTGGAGGGTGGAGTTGGAGTTGGAGGGTGGATTTGGAGTTGGAGGGTGGAGTTGGAGTTGGAGGGTGGATTTCGAGGGTGGATTTGGAGTTGGAGGGTGGATTTGGAGTTGGAGGGTGGATTTGGAGTTGGAGGGTGAAGTTGGAGTTGGAGGGTGGAGTTGGAGTTGGAGGGTGGAGTTGGAGCTGTAGGGTGGAGTTGGGGTTGGAGGGTGGAGTTGGGGTCGGAGGGTGGAGTTGGATGGTGGAGTTGGAGGGTGGATTTGGAGTTGGAGGGTGGATTTGAAGGGTAGATTTGGAGTTGGAGGGTGGATTTGGAGTTGGAGGGTGGATTTGGAGTCGGAGGGTGGATTTGGAGGGTAGGTTTGGAGTTGGGGTGGATTTGGAGTTGGAGGGTGGATTTGGAGTTGGAGGGTAGATTTGGAGTTGGAGGGTAGATTTGGAGGGTGGAGTTGGAGGGTAGAGTTGGAGGGTAGAGTTGGAGGGTAGAGTTGGAGGGTAGAGTTGGAGGGTAGAGTTGGAGGGTAGAGTTGGAGGGTAGAGTTGGAGGGTAGAGTTGGAGGGTAGAGTTGGAGGGTAGAGTTGGAGGGTGGAGTTGGAGTTGGAGGGTGGAGGTGGAGTTGGAGGGTGGATTTCGAGGGTGGATTTAGAGTTGGAGGGTGGAGTTGGAGTTGGAGGGTGGAGTTGGAGTTGGAGGGTAGATTTGGAGTTGGAGGGTAGATTTGGAGTTGGAGGGTGGAGTTGGAGTGTGGAGTTGGAGTTGGAGGGTGGACTTGGAGGGTGGAATTGGAGTTGGAGGGTGGAGTTGGAGTGTGGAATTGAAGGGTGGATTTGGAGGGTGGATTTGGGGTTGGAGGGTGGATTTGGAGTTGGGGGTGGAGTTGGAGTTGGAAGGTGGAGTTGGAGGGTGGATTTAGAGGGTGGATTTGGAGTTGGAGGGTGGATTTGGAGTTGGAGGGTGGATTTGGAGTTGGAGGGTGAAGTTGGAGTTGGAGGGTGGATTTGGAGTTGGAGGGTGGATTTGGAGTTGGAGGGTGGATTTGGAGTTGGAGGGTGGAGTTGGAGGGTGGAGTTGGAGTTGGAGGGTGGAGTTGGAGCTGCAGGGTGGAGTTGGAGGGTGGAGTTGGAGGGTGGATTTGGAGGGTGGATTTGGAGGGTGGATTTGGGGTTGGAGGGTGGATTTTGAGTTGGAGGGTGGAGTTGGAGGGTAGATTTGGAGTTGGAGGGTGGATTTGGAGTTGGAGGGTGGATTTGGAGTTGGAGGGTGGATTTGGAGTTGGAGGGTGGAGTTGGAGTTGGAGGGTGGAGTTGGAGTTGGAGGGTGGAGTTGGAGTTGGAGGGTGGAGTTGGAGTTGGAGGGTGGAGTTGGAGTTGGAGGGTGGAGTTGGAGTTGGAGGGTGGAGTTGGAGCTGGAGGGTGGAGTTGGATGGTGGAGTTGGAGGGTGGATTTGAAGGGTAGATTTTGAGTTGGAGGGTGGATTTGGAGTTGGAGGGTGGATTTGGAGTTGGAGGGTAGATTTGGAGTTGGAGGGTGGATTTGGAGTCGGAGGGTGGATTTGGAGGGTAGGTTTGGAGTTGGGGTGGATTTGGAGTTAGAGGGTGGATTTGGAGTTGGAGGGTAGATTTGGAGTTGGAGGGTAGATTTGGAGTTGGAGGGTAGATTTGGAGTTGGAGGGTAGATTTGGAGTTGGAGGGTAGATGTGGAGGGTGGAGTTGGAGGGTGGAGTTGGAGGGTGGAGTTGGAGTTGGAGGGTGGATTTGGAGTTGGAGGGTGGATTTGGAGTTGGAGGGTGGATTTGGAGGGTAGGTTTGGAGTTGGGGTGGATTTGGAGTTGGAGGGTGGATTTGGAGTTGGAGGGTAGATTTGGAGGGTGGAGTTGGAGGGTAGAGTTGGAGGGTAGAGTTGGAGGGTAGAGTTGGAGGGTAGAGTTGGAGGGTAGAGTTGGAGGGTAGAGTTGGAGGGTAGAGTTGGAGGGTAGAGTTGGAGGGTAGAGTTGGAGGGTAGAGTTGGAGGGTGGAGTTGGAGGGTGGAGTTGGAGGGTGGAGTTGGAGGGTGGAGTTGGAGGGTGGAGTTGGAGGGTGGAGTTGGAGTTGGAGGGTGGATTTGGAGTTGGAGGGTGGATTTGGAGTTGGAGGGTGAATTTGGAGTTGGAGGGTGGATTTGGAGTTGGAGGGTGAATTTGGAGTTGGAGGGTGGATTTGGAGTTGGAGGGTGGATTTGGAGTTGGAGGGTGGATTTGGAGTTGGAGGGTGGAGTTGGAGTTGGAGGGTGGAGTTGGAGTTGGAGGGTGGAGTTGGAGTTGGAGGGTGGAGTTGGAGTTGGAGGGTGGAGTTGGAGTTGGAGGGTGGAGTTGGAGGGTGGAGTTGGAGTTGGAGGGTGGAGTTGGAGTTGGAGGGTGGAGTTGGAGCTGTAGGGTGGAGTTGGATGGTGGAGTTGGAGGGTGGATTTGAAGGGTAGATTTTGAGTTGGAGGGTGGATTTGGAGTTGGAGGGTGGATTTGGAGTTGGAGGGTAGATTTGGAGTTGGAGGGTGGAGTTGGAGTTGGAGGGTGGATTTGGAGTTGGAGGGTGGATTTGGAGGGTGGAGTTGGAGTTGGAGGGTGGAGTTGGAGTTGGAGGGTGGAGTTGGAGTTGGAGGGTGGAGTTGGAGCTGTAGGGTGGAGTTGGATGGTGGAGTTGGAGGGTGGATTTGAAGGGTAGATTTTGAGTTGGAGGGTGGATTTGGAGTTGGAGGGTGGATTTGGAGTTGGAGGGTAGATTTGGAGTTGGAGGGTGGAGTTGGAGTTGGAGGGTGGAGTTGGGGTTGAAGGGTGGAGTTGGGGTTGGAGGGTGGAGTTGGAGGGTGGAGTTGGAGGGTGGATTTGGAGTTGGAGGGTGGATTTGGAGGGTAGATTTTGAGTTGGAGGGTGGAGTTGGAGTTGGAGGGTGGAGTTGGAGTTGGAGGGTGGAGTTGGAGTTGGAGGGTGGAGTTGGAGGGTGGAGTTGGAGTTGGAGGGTGGAGTTGGAGTTGGTGGGTGGATTTGGAGTTGGAGGATGGACTTGGAGTTGGTGGGTGGATTTGGAGTTGGAGGGTGGAGTTGGAGTTGGAGGGTGGATTTCGAGGGTGGATTTAGAGTTGGGGGGTGGAGTTGGAGTTGGAGGGTGGAGTTGGAGTTGGAGGGTGGATTTCGAGGGTGGATTTAGAGTTGGAGGGTGGAGTTGGAGTTGGAGGGTGGATTTCGAGGGTGGATTTAGAGTTGGAGGGTGGAGTTGGAGTTGGAGGGTGGATTTGGAGTTGGAGGTTGGAGTTGGAGGTTGGAATTGGAGTTGGAGGGTGGAGTTGGAGTGTGGAATTGAAGGGTGGATTTGGAGGGTGGATTTGGGGTTGGAGGGTGGATTTGGAGTTGTGGGGGGGGAGTTGGAGTTGGAAGGTGGAGTTGGAGGGTGGATTTGGAGGGTGGAATTGGAGGGTGGATTTGGAGTTGGAGGGTGGAGTTGGAGGGTGGAGTTGGAGGGTGGATTTGGAGGGTGGATTTGGGGTTGGAGGGTGGATTTGGAGTTGGAGGGTGTATTTGGAGGGTAGATTTGGAGTTGGAGGGTGGATTTGGAGTTGGAGGGTGGATTTGGAGTTGGAGGGTGGATTTGGAGGGTGGAGTTGGAGGGTGGAGTTGGAGTTGGAGGGTGGAGTTGGAGCTGTAGGGTGGAGTTGGATGGTGGAGTTGGAGGGTGGATTTGAAGGGTAGATTTTGAGTTGGAGGGTGGATTTGGAGTTGGAGGGTGGATTTGGAGTTGGAGGGTAGATTTGGAGTTGGAGGGTGGAGTTGGAGTTGGAGGGTGGAGTTGGGGTTGAAGGGTGGAGTTGGGGTTGGAGGGTGGAGTTGGAGGGTGGAGTTGGAGGGTGGATTTGGAGTTGGAGGGTGGATTTGGAGGGTAGATTTTGAGTTGGAGGGTGGATTTGGAGTTGGAGGGTGGAGTTGGAGTTGGAGGGTGGATTTGGAGTCGGAGGGTGGATTTGGAGTCGGAGGGTGGATTTGGAGGGTAGGTTTGGAGTTGGGGTGGATTTGGAGTTGGAGGGTGGATTTGGAGTTGGAGGGTAGATTTGGAGTTGGAGGGTAGATTTGGAGTTGGAGGGTAGATTTGGAGTTGGAGGGTGGAGTTGGAGTTGGAGGGTGGAGTTGGAGTTGGAGGGTGGATTTGGAGTAGTCAAGTCAAGTCAAGTCAATAAACTTTATTCGGTTGTTCGTATTGACAACCATAAAAGCATTTACACTACAATTAAAAAGCACAATTATACAATAAAAATAAAAGTGCAATTATGATATAATCGTGAAAAAGACAAATATACAACAAGCATTCAGAACATTTGCGGAGTCCGTTAAAAAAGAGGTGATAGCAATTCATATATTAGTATTTTTATCCTTCCATACCGTTTCTAAATTTTACTGCCAATTTTAAAAAACTACATATATACACAAGGTGTGTTCACAACTTAGCAGCTGAAGAAAGTGCAGTGCAGGGCGAAATTGTGTAAAATTTAGTTTTTTCAGACAGGGTTTTAAATATAGTTTCCTCGGAACAACATAAAAGGGACAAAAAAACAGAAAGTGTGCCAGGTCTTGCGGAGACTTATCGTCGCAGCCGCAAGCCGGCAACACATGTCCACGATGAGATCCCCTAGGTACAGCCAACATAAAATGAAACAAATTAAACCTGAACCTGATCAGTAAAAAACGGTCGTAACTAGACATTTGCCAAGATAGATAGGGTTCCATAAGCAAGGTGCTTTTAACTAATACGTGATTACGGACACTTTCTTTTTTTAGTTCACGTGATTCCCTATCTTGGATTCTAGAATCAGTAAAAGCTTTCTTGACCGTTATAACATCCTGTTTAGTGATCGATTCAGGGGATAAAAAGAGTTCAGGGCGACCTAAATCAGCAAAGCACTTATATAGATACTTTAACCAGGGAACCTTCATCCTGTTATCCCATGTGAGTGTTTCTCTTAAAATAAGCTGGGTGAGTGGTATGTTGTCATTTAACCAACAGTTCATCCAGCATAACATGGGATTGACGGCAATCTTGTCACTTACGAAGGAAACCCCCAATTCCTCATGCACAGAGAAGTTAGCCGTACTCCTGGGGACCCTTAGTACTTGTTTCAAAAAATTATTTTCAACAGTCTGTAGGGGTTCCAGAGGAACATAACCCCAAATTTCACTGCCGTAACAAGCTGTGGAAATACTTTTGGCCTGGTAAAGTTGGAGTAAGGCGGCAACTGGACTATTGCCCACTTTCCTAGAAAAGTCCATTATTGCCGCGTTTACCCTAGTAACCTCTCCCTTCTTTTTTTCAATCACGGGTCCCCAATTTAATTGACTGTCAAAGAGGACCCCAAGGTAGGAAAATGTATGTGTTGTGGGGATACGTACACCATTTACATTTAGGCAGTTTACTTTTTTATTTCCCTGTCCGACCTTCATTATGTAAGATTTAGAGTTATTAATACTTAACTCTCTTGACTTCATTAAAGAGTGGAAGGAATCTAATAAGATTTGAAGTCCGTTTGCTGTCCTTGATAAGAGGACTGCGTCGTCCGCATATAGCAGGACTGGCAGCCCCCCTATGGCCAATATATGGATAATCTATGTTGGTGCTTAAAAGGTGCTCTTCCAAATCATTTATATATAGATTAAAAAGGAACGGGGCCAGAATGCAGCCTTGTCGGACACCTCGATGCACCCCAAAGTCTTTGGTCACATTTAGGTCTTGGGTGAATCTGACATTTGCTTTGGTGTCCGAATGCATGTCTTCTAGCAAATCAACTAGGTTTGGATCCACACCCATTTTTACCATGGCGTCCCAGAGCTTCCCCCGACTCACGCAATCGAAAGCCGAGGATAGATCCATGAACGCCATGTGGATCGTTCCTCTTCGAGCCTTGGTATACTTCCCAATAATGAGGTATAAGTTTAAACATTGTGAAATCGTGGAATGTCCAGGCCTGAATCCATACTGGATTGAAGATATTATTTTATTTTCTTCTGACCATCTGACCAATCTATTCAATATTACTCCTCCCACAACTTTGACCACGGAGTTTATTAAAGATATTGGTCGATAGCAGGCAGGGCTACTACGGTCTCCTTTCTTAAAAATAGGCACAATAGTGGATACCCCCCATGATTTTGGGCATCCACATGACACAGCAGCATTGAGTACAGCTGTAAGGACCGGTGCCCAGAGTGTTATACAAGATTTAAAAAGGTCAGGGGGAAGACCGTCAGGTCCTGGGGCCTTGTTGTTTGATAGACCTTCTATTCCCTTTATTACCTCATCAATTGTGAAGAACAAGGATTTTTCTCGACTTTCATTTGGACTACATTGCACCTGCAAACCGTTGCCTTTAAAAATGGAGCTGAAGTAATTAATCCAGTCTTCTTCTGGGATGTTAGTGCCCACATTAGAAATACTAGGATGATCAAATATGGGCTTATTAATGATCTCCCAGAACTTTGAGCTGTTTTTTAATATCTCTGGATCTAACAAAGACTCCCATACGCTTTTCTCAACAGCACGTTTGCGAATGGCAAGTGACTTCTTATACTCAGCCCGCAAGACCCTGATGGTTGGTGGATCTCTTGGTTTTATTTTTAAGGCTTTCTTAAGCTCACGACTGGCCTTCGAACAATTGCTGTCAAACCATTTTGGGTTATTAGATGAGTTAACTATCCTCTTAGCAGGTAACGTTAAAAATGACTCCACCTTTTTAGCTATCTCATAAAAAGATATCAAAATTTGGGTTGGTGCTGAGGCAGTAGATGTGCATATTGTCAGATCATGATGGCATACATTGTTGATAGAGGAATAAAATTGTTTACAGTCCACCATTGACCATTTTATGCGTCGCTTACCATTAATACATTTTGTTACACCGCAATCCTCTCGAGGGTTACGTTTTTCGAGTATATTCACACCCATAGTAATACATATAGGATTGTGGTCGCTGTAAATGCTTAAAATGATCGAAAAATCCTCAACAATATTAATGAAGTCTGCCGAAAGTAAAATATGGTCTATGTATGACCCTGTTGCGTGACCTTTGAAAGTAGGGGTTGAAAATACAGTTTGCTCCGCAACTATTGACATAGCTGTAAAAAAGTTATATTGATTCATTAAGTCATTTAAACATGAACCCCTCCGCGAGTGATCAAAGTGAATTCCTTCCAAGTTGTTACATCCCAATTGACCAGCAGATCTCAGGCTAGGGTTCCCACATAGATGAGTATTGAAATCACCCGCTATTATCTTGAGACGGGGGAGAGAACCATCTTTAGCCCTTAGGAATTCACGCAATGACTCGATATTGCAATCTCCGGACTGACTTACTGCATTATAAAAATTGATCAGTACAAAACTTATACTACCCCTCTTAAATTCGACAACCTGAATATTGTTATTGCCAGAGTGATGTTCAGTTTTATGGCATATAAGTGTCAAATTAACGAAAATTGCCAAACCCCCTTTGGCTCTACCACCAGGTGAAGGAACTGCCGAGATTATAAAGCTCTGATAGCCTTCAATGTGTACATTTTTCCCCACTACCCAGGTTTCTTGCAGGCATATAACGGGGTAATCTTTGACAAAAGACAACCAATCTTTATTTTTCAATTTATCCTGCAGTCCAGCTATGTTCCAGGATAATAGCCCCTCCTTATATTTTTTTGGTTCATGTTGTGTTATAGCCACATTTTCACATGCATCTTGACTAATGGGTATTAAGCCTGTGCTGCAGCGTACCCGGTCTATCCCAGGGTTAGCCAAAGTACAAACTGGGGGAAACGCTGTATTTATATCATTAAGTGGACCTGGTATGTCAGTTTGATTCACAGCCCCCGATGCCACAACCTTTCCACCTTGCGGTTCTAACACTTGGACGATGTCTCCTAAGTCTATATCTTCTGGCAATCGATCATTGGGGAGGAGGTTAGAAGGTGTATCAGGTAGTCATTCCACCCCATCCAGCCCCCCCTCATCTGAGAAGATGCCATACCTATTGGAGATGGGAATATTAAAATGATTATTAAAATGGGTAGGGTAATGTTGATCTGGAGGGGGTGGCCGTATTGGGCGTTCCCGTCTATCCTGGCTATAGCCCCAGTTATTGGTCGGTACATCAAAACCCCAGCCATTAATTGTTGCTGGCCATGTAGGCCTGGTAAAAGTATGAATAGGCTTAGGATAAGTCATACTCCGCTGTTTTTTGCCGAAAAATTCTAGGGTGAGAGGGATGATGGTACCTCTTCTGCGCTGTGGCGGCAAAATATTTGGCAGGATGTTTGGTAAAACTGCAGAATTGGCAAAATTTATAATAATGCAATCACCTTTGAATTTTTGGGGGTTTTGACCTATCCATGGAACCCTCCTGGCTGACTTAATGTCTCCAGCTAGCTGTTGTTTCCCCCACGGGGCCAACACCATGTTGCCTGATAACCAGTGCAAGGCCTTACTTGTTATTGCCGGGGGGGATTCTGATTGATCTGGGGCTAGTGGGGGGACATTTGCCAGTACCAGCACTAATGGAGCCGCATCTTCCAAAAACTGTACAGTGTCTTCTTCTATACTAGGTACAGGTATTACAGGCGGGTTTGGGGGTAGTGTGTCACCTGGCAGTAACTGATTTGACACAGTATTTGGGGTCTGTTCCTGTAAATTTACGTGTGTAGTATTTGAAGTAATGCCTCCCTCAGATGTAAGTCCAAAGGCCTCTTTTACAGGTAGAACCATGCTGGTAACTGTGTCTGATATATTAGACACAGCTTCAGCAAACTTTTTTTGATCTACTCCTAGTTTCTTTATATCTGCACTTAGCTTGTCCAGTTTAGTCACTACTGGTTTAATTAAGATTTTAAATTTAGTGTCGATTAGGTCAGCTATCCTAGATACTAGCTCCTCATCCACGTTATACTTCTCAGCTTCTTCTACTTTTCCCCTACTTTTATCCCTACTTCTCACGTGTGACACAACCCTCTTCCTCCCTAAATGAGCTCCACCACGGTGTAATTGAGTTTTTCTACATTTTCTGATAGCACGTGGCGCTGGGTCTTGAACTGGGGGATCAATTTCATTATTTAACTGCTCGCTCTCCTGCACAATTAAATCTTGTTCGGTGTCAACTAACTGGGAATCCGAGTCATTGGCCTGAACTATGTCTTGTCCCTGTATTATGTGTATGCTCTGGTTTGAGGTACCATTTTCAAGTGTATCAGAATCTAAGATTGCACTTCCCTCAACCTGGGAGGGTATATCAATCCACGGTGAGTCTGGTGATGGACATAAGAGAGATAAGTTAGGGGACAGGCTAAGACCTAAGGATTGGCGCCTCTCATTGTTAATCTTTGAGACTACTTGTATCATATAGTTTTCTATGGAGTTACCTCCCGCCGCTAAGTTCTTTTTAGGCATTCTTATTAAACTAGTGATAAATCCCAAATATTAACAATTTTATAATGAATGAGGGCAAACGCAGAGACAAAGCTAGTATATCCAAGATATAAATTATAAACAAGAGTGAATAGTCTTACTGCAACCATGCAGATCGGAAACAGCAAGGGCAAAGTGGCGTGTCCAGTCCAGTCTCAGCCTGTCTCGGACTGTCTAAGACTGTCCGCCCTTTGTCCGGGCTTCGTCCGGCGTCCCGCACACGCGTCCCGCTATGCGTCAGCTGTACGTTTTTATAGGAGGAGCAGGGGCGGGAAGAGACTCCAGGTGCGCTGCGTTGATCCTGCGCGGAACTCTGGGTCTCGCAGTCCCGGCCCCTGTTGTAGCCGCCTTTCACTCTCCTCGGCGTTGTTCTAAAGCTCCTCTCCACACACTACTGCTGGCAAACGATCAGGGTCAGGAACAAAGTCACAGGCTCAACACTCAGCTGCGAGCGGCTCCCGCGAAGCTGTTTTGAAGGCACAGGCCAGGCAAGGCAAACGGGGAGGAGCAGGGGCGGGAAGAGACTCCAGGTGCACTGCGTTGATCCTGCGCGGAACCCTGGGTCTCGCAGTCCCGGCCCCTGTTGTAGCCGCCTTTCACTCTCCTCGGCGTTGTTCTAAAGCTCCTCTCCACACACTACTGCTGGCAAACGATCAGGGTCAGGAACAAAGTCACAGGCTCAACACTCAGCTGCGAGCGACAAGAGGGTGGAGTTGGAGTTGGAGGGTGGAGTTGGTGGGTGGATTTGGAGTTGGTGGGTGGATTTGGAGTTGGAGTTGGAGGGTGGAGTTGGAGTTGGAGGGTGGAGTTGGAGTTGGAGGGTGGAGTTGGAGGGGGAGTTGGAGTTGGAGGGTGGAGTTGGAGGGTGGATTTGGAGTTGGAGGGTGGATTTGGAGGGTAGGTTTGGAGTTGGGGTGGATTTGGAGTTGAAGGGTGGATTTGGAGTTGGAGTGTAGATTTGGAGTTGGAGTGTAGATTTGGAGTTGGAGGGTGGAGTTGGAGGGTGGAGTTGGAGTTGGAGGGTGGAGTTGGAGTTGGAGGGTGGAGTTGGAGGGTGGAGGGTGGATTTGGAGTTAGAGGGGGGAGTTGGGAGGCTGGAGTTGGAGTTGGAGGCTGGAGTTCGAAGGCGGAGTTGGAAGGTGGAGTTGGAGGGGGGAGTTGGAGGGTGGATTTGGAGTTGGAGGGTGGAGTTGGTGTTGGAAGGTGGAGTTGGAGGGTGGATTTGGAGTTGGAGGGTGGAGTTGGAGGGTGGATGTGGGAGTGGAGGGTGGAATTGGGGGTGGATTTGGGTTGGAGGGTGGATTTGGAGTTGGAGGGTGGAGTTGGAGGGTAGATTTGGAGTTGGAGGGTGGATTTGGACTTGGAGGGTGGATTTGGAGGGTGGAGTTGGAGGGTGGAGTTGGAGGGTGGAGTTGGAGTTGGAGGGTAGATTTGGAGTTGGAGGGTAGATTTGGAGTTGGAGGGTGGAGTTGGAGGGTGGAGTTGGAGGGTGGAGTTTGAGGGTGGAGTTGGAGGGTGGAGTTTGAGGGTGGAGTTGGAGGGTGGAGTTGGAGGGTGGAGTTTGAGGGTGGAGTTGGAGGGTGGAGTTGGAGGGTGGAGTTGGAGGGTGGAGTTGGAGTTGGAGTTGGAGGGTGGATTTGGAGTTGGTGGGTCGATTTGGAGTTGGAGTTGGAGGGTGGAGTTGGAGTTGGAGGGTGGAGTTGGAGGGGGAGTTGGAGTTGGAGGGTGGAGTTGGAGGGTGGATTTGGAGTTGGAGGGTGGATTTGGAGGGTAGGTTTGGAGTTGGGGTGGATTTGGAGTTGGAGGGTGGATTTGGAGTTGGAGGGTAGATTTGGAGTTGGAGTGTAGATTTGGAGGTGGAGTTGGAGTTGGAGGGTGGAGTTGGAGGGTGGAGTTGGAGGGTGGAGGGTGGATTTGGAGTTAGAGGGGGGAGTTGGGAGGCTGGAGTTGGAGTTGGAGGCTGGAGTTCGAAGGCGGAGTTGGAAGGTGGAGTTGGAGGGGGGAGTTGGAGGGTGGATTTGGAGTTGGAGGGTGGAGTTGGTGTTGGAAGGTGGAGTTGGAGGGTGGATTTGGAGTTGGAGGGTGGATTTGGAGTTGGAGGGTGGATGTGGGAGTGGAGGGTGGATTTGGGTTGGAGGGTGGATTTGGAGTTGGAGGGTGGAGTTGGAGGGTAGATTTGGAGTTGGAGGGTGGATTTGGACTTAGAGGGTGGATTTGGAGGGTGGAGTTGGAGGGTGGAGTTGGAGGGTTGAGTTGGAGTTGGAGGGTAGATTTGGAGTTGGAGGGTAGATTTGGAGTTGGAGGGTAGATTTGGAGGGTGGAGTTGGAGGGTGGAGGGTGGATTTGGAGTTGGAGGGTGGAGTTGGAGCTGTAGGGTGGAGTTGGGTTTGGAGGGTGGAGTTGGGTTTGGAGGGTGGAGTTGGGTTTGGAGGGTGGAGTTGGAGGGTGGATTTGGATTTGGAGGGTAGATTTTGAGTTGGATGGTGGATTTGGAGTTGGAGGGTGGATTTGGAGTTGGAGGGTGGATTTGGAGTTGGAGGGTGGATTTGGGGTTGGAGGGTGGATTTGGAGTTGGAGGGTGGATTTGGAGTTGGAGGGTGGATTTGGAGTTGGAGGGTGGAGTTGGAGTTGGAGTTGGAGGGTGGAGTTGGAGTTGGAGGGTGGAGTTGGAGTTGGAGGGTGGAGTTGGAGTTGGAGGGTGGAGTTGGAGTTGGAGGGTAGAGTTGGAGTTGGAGGGTAGAGTTGGAGTTGGAGGGTAGAGTTGGAGTTGGAGGGTGGAGTTGGAGTTGGTGGGTGTATTTGGAGTTGGAGGGTGGATTTGGGGGTGGAGGTTGGAGTTGGAGGGTGGATTTGCAGTTGGAGGGTGGATTTGGAGTTGAAGGGTGGATTTGGAGTTGGAGGGTGGATTTGGAGTTGGAGGGTGGATTTGGAGTTGGAGGGTGGATTTGGGAGTGGAGGGTGGATTTGGGGGTGGAGGGTGGATTTGGGGGTGGGGTTGGAGTTGGAGGGTGGAGTTGGAGTTGGAGGGTGGATTTGGGAGTGGAGGGTGGATTTGGAGTTGGAGGGTGGATTTGGGAGTGGAGGGTGGATTTGGGGGTGGATTTGGGGGTGGAGGGTGGATTTGGGGGTGGAGGGTGGATTTGGGGGTGGGGTTGGAGTTGGAGGGTGGAGTTGGAGTTGGAGGGTGGATTTGGAGTTGGAGGGTGGATTTGGAGTTGGAGGGTGGATTTGGAGTTGGAGGGTGGAGTTGGAGGGTGGATTTGGAGTTGGAGGGTGGATTTGGAGTTGGAGGGTGGATTTGGAGTTGGAGGGTGGAGTTGGAGTTGGAGGGTGGAGTTGGAGGTTGGAATTGGAGTTGGAGGGTGGAGTTGGATTTGGAGGGTGGATTTGGAGTAGGAGGGTGGAGTTGGAGTTGGAGGGTGGAGTTGGTGGGTGGATTTTGAGTTGGTGGGTGGAGTTGGAGTTGGAGGGTGGAGTTGGAGTTGGAGGGTGGAGTTGGAGGGTGGAGTTGGGGGGGGAGTTGGAGTTGGAGGGTGGAGTTGGAGGTTGGATTTGGAGTTGGAGGGTGGATTTGGAGTTGGAGGGTGGATTTGGAGTTGGAGGGTGGATTTGGAGTTGGAGGGTGGATTTGGAGGGTAGGTTTGATGTTGGAGTGGATTTGGAGTTGGAGGGTGGAGTTGGAGGGTAGATTTGGAGTTGGAGGGTGGAGTTGGAGGGTGGAGTTGGAGTTGGAGGGTGGAGTTGGAGGGTGGAGTTGGAGGGTGGAGGGTGGATTTGGAGTTGGAGGGGGGAGTTGGAGTTGGGAGGCTGGAGTTGGAGTTGGAGACTGGAGTTCGAAGGCGGAGTTGGAAGGTGGAGTTGGAGGGGGGAGTTGGAGGGTGGATTTGGAGTTGGAGGGTGGAGTTGGTGTTGGAAAGTGGAGTTGGAGGGTGGATTTGGAGGGGGGAATTGGAGGGTGGATTTGGAGTTGGAGGGTGGAGTTGGAGGGTGGATTTGGAGGGTGGTTTTGGGGTTGGAGGGTGGATTTGGAGTTGGAGGGTGGAGTTGGAGGGTAGATTTGGAGTTGGAGGGTGGATTTGGAGTTGGAGGGTGGATTTGGAGTTGGAGGGTGGATTTGGAGTTGGAGGGTGGATTTGGAGTTGGAGGGTGGATTTGGAGTTGGAGGGTGAAGTTGGAGTTGGAGGGTGAAGTTGGAGGTTGGAGTTGGAGCTGTAGGGTGGAGTTGGGGTTGGAGGGTAGAGTTGGGGTTGGAGGGTGGAGTTGGAGGGTGGATTTGGAGGGTAGATTTTGAGTTGGAGGGTGGATTTGGATTTGGAGGGTGGATTTGGAGTTGGAGGGTGGATTCGGAGGGTAGGTTTGGAGTTGGGGTGGATTTGGAGTTGGAGGGTGGATTTGGAGTTGGAGGGTAGATTTGGAGTTGGAGGGTGGAGTTGGAGGTTGGAGGGTGGAGTTGGAGGTTGGAGGGTGGAGTTGGAGGGTGGAGTTGGAGGGTGGAGTTGGAGGGTGGAGTTGGAGGGTGGATTTGGAGGGTGGATTTGGAGTTGGAGGGTGGAGTTGGAGTGTGGATTTGGAGTTGGAGGGTGGATTTGGAGTTGGAGGGTGGATTTGGAGTTGGAGGGTGAAGTTGGAGTTGGAGGGTGGAGTTGGAGGGTAGAGTTGGAGTTGGAGGGTGGAGTTGGAGTTGGAGGGTGGATTTGGAGTTGGAGGGTGGAGTTGGAGGGTAGATTTTGAGTTGGAGGGTGGATTTGGAGTTGGAGGGTGAAGTTGGAGGGTGGAGGTGGAGTTGGAGGGTGGATTTCGAGGGTGGATTTGGAGTTGGAGGGTGGAGTTGGAGTTGGAGGGTGGATTTGGAGTTGGAGGGTGGACTTGGAGGTTGGAATTGGAGTTGGAGGGTGGAGTTGGAGTGTGGAATTGAAGGGTGGATTTGGAGGGTGGATTTGGGGTTGGAGGGTGGAGTTGGAGTTGGAAGGTGGAGTTGGAGGGTGGATTTGGAGGGTGGATTTGGAGTTGGAGGGTGGAGTTGGAGGGTGGATTTGGAGGGTGGATTTGGGGTTGGAGGGTGGATTTGGAGTTGGAGGGTGGATTTGGAGTTGGAGGGTGAATTTGGAGTTGGAGGGTGAATTTGGAGTTGGAGGGTGAAGTTGGAGTTGGAGGGTGGAGTTGGAGGGTGGAGTTGGAGGGTGGAGTTGGAGCTGTAGGGTGGAGTTGGGGTTGGAGGGTGGAGTTGGGGTTGGAGGGTGGAGTTGGAGGGTGGAGTTGGAGGGTGGATTTGGAGGGTAGATTTTGAGTTGGAGGGTGGAGTTGGAGGGTGGATTTGTAGGTTGGAATTGGAGTTGGAGGGTGGAGTTGGATTTGGAGGGTGGATTTGGAGTAGGAGGGTGGAGTTGGAGTTGGAGGGTGGAGTTGGTGGGTGGATTTGGAGTTGGTGGGTGGATTTGGAGTTGGAGTTGGAGGGTGGAGTTGGAGGTTGGAATTGGAGGGGGAGTTGGAGTTGGAGGGTGGAGTTGGAGGTTGGATTTGGAGTTGGAGGGTGGAGTTGGAGGGTGGAGTTGGAGTTGGAGGGTGGAGTTGGAGGGTGGAGTTGGAGTTGGAGGGTGGATTTGGGGTGGATTTGGAGTTGGAGGGTGGATTTGGAGTTGGTGTATACTTTTATTTCTCTGACTGCAAAGTGAGAGGATTTTGTAAAAGTGACCTAGGTGACAAACTTGCTGGGGTACAGGAGGTGAAAACAAAGGCTGTACGATGTCAGTTTTTTTCTAACACACAACACAACTAAATACCTGTAAATGAATAGTACACGTAGTCAAAGTACATCAGCAATTAGGAAAGAATAAATGAAGCAAATGTTTAGGTAATTCTGAAGGGTGATGGTACCAAAGATGTTAATAGAATCAAAACAAATCAAGAACCTTTACTTGGGGATGCGCTAATGATAACTATACTCTGAAAGACGATTTCAAGTGGCGTAAGGTAAAATGATGGGGCCTCCTGCAGAATGTGAAGGGGGAGGCGTCCCTCATCTACCATATCTCACAGATGTTCATTTGCCTAGGGTGGAATGGGGCCTCCTTGTAAAGTTATGGGGGCTCTGATGGGGCACCTTTGCACCGCAGGGACCTGCGTTACATACCTGTCGATTTCCACACATCTTTTTTGTGCTACATAGTTTTTTTAGGAAAACGGCATGTCTATGCAAATTTGGTGCCCATTTCAACGGAAAATGTGCCGTTTGTAACAGTGCGTAACCACAACAGTGCTCTAAAATACACCAACAACAACTACCCATCTCTGTAATACCGAGTGGGCGTGGCACATTTGCTACACCTGGATTTTCCAAATCCCTATGATTTAGGTGATGTAACAATAATGGCGGCACCCCCCCCCCCTACCACTGCTACGGGCTACACAGGTCTGAGGGACGCACAATGCAGTATACTACTGACGCAAGAGGTGTAATATATTGTGACAGATAATCCCGAGCACCTCTGCTGGCCACAAGTCAAGCAGAGCTTCCCGACAGCAGGTTGCTCATGAGTTAGCACTCAAGGCAAGTATCAGGTAACAGGAGACTTTGTTGTGTGTACACGCCTGTCCTCCCGCACCACGAACACAAATGATCGAGTAAAGCAGCACTGTGACACATCACGCTGCTCCCTGTGAGTGCTAGGTCGTGGGGTGCCGCCCAGGTGTTATAGCCACAAAGGAACTAACGTGGGAAAGGGGGGGGGCAAAGCAGAAGACAGACTGAAAATGTGGGGCATATAAAACAGACGGAAGGGGCAAAGGAGAGTGGGAGACTGGTGGGAGAAAGGGGTGACATGTTAAGACAACAGGCAGATGGGGTTAAAAGTGGACTCGGTCAGAAAGAGAAAAGGGTGAAAGAGAAGGATATAGTGCGTGACAGGCTGATAGGGGTGCTGTAGACAGAGGGTGGGGGTTCACTTGAAGCAGGAATAAATAATACAGGGAGGAGAGGGTACTATCTAAAATTTTTGGGTGAATCCCTGAAAGCGGGGTGAGATTATTTATATGACGAGAATGAGGGTGCAAGTTGCAACGGGCTGAGAGCGGGGGAGAGATTCCATGCTGGGAGTGCGGATGGCCCAGAGAAATGAAAATTAGAGCTTGGCAGGCTGAGAAAAGGGGAAGTTTACCCTCTGAGAGGGACGAAGATGTGGGGTGACAAACAGAGTGCGGGCGTGAATAGCGGTATCAAGCTGAGAGGGAGGGTGAGGAGATGCTAACAAATGGGCACAATGGATGATCTACAAATAAGAGGACACGACGGGT
The DNA here is from genome assembly GCF_964263255.1 of Lissotriton vulgaris. Lineage (NCBI taxonomy): Eukaryota > Metazoa > Chordata > Amphibia > Caudata > Salamandridae > Lissotriton > Lissotriton vulgaris. The sequence goes on along the minus strand of NC_141687.1, from coordinate 1,465,298,686 downwards.
GGGCATGCTGAACCTGAGAGAAGGGGGAAAGTGGTGACAGAACAAGAGGGGTTTAGGAAGGAGTTAAGAAACACCGAGAATGGTGAAGTGAGACAGGCAAAGAAGAGTAGAGGAAACTGGAAGTGAAAACCAAGTCGGGTGGGGGCGGGAGCACATTGGCGGGGGAGCAGCAGCCTTTGATGTGCGAGCGAGTGGGAGGGAACACCATATGGGGTGTGATTGAGAAGTGAGGCCAAGCCCACGCTGGGGAAGTGTCGCGGTTGAGTACCTCACATGCATTGGGGACAATCCTCGCCGGTTTCAAGAGTTTGTTTTGCCCACAATACTCTCGAAGAACAACGCATGTGTGTTGGTTCTACGAGACCTAAAAAACAGTATTTCGTTTTGTGCATAACTCAGTGGGTTCCTGCTTTTGCCACAGAGATTATATTGTTAATGTGCAGTTCACAAGATCCAATCAGAATCTAGCACAGTGAGCTATTAACTGTCAAAGAGCTGCATGCAAACTGCATGGTACAAGTTAGTTATTTATTCTTTTTCTCAGTCTTTCATTATTATGATACTACTAAAAAGGTTTTTTTGGGTAGAAATAAATCATTATTATTAAAGTCAACGCTAACCCCTATGTTATAAATCCTGAGTTTGTGCGTCTCCAGACCAAGCACTCTTAAAAAACGCCTACCAGTATGGAAGACATGCGAACTCTACACCTTGTAGTCCCCTTTGCCGTATGTAACATTTTCTATTCACTGACCTACACATGTATGTCAAAAGTCAAAAGTCAAATTTTTTTCATTGTTTCTGATTATTTAAAATCATTACAAAACACAGTAGAAAAATGATCCTTAAAATGTTCAAACTATTTGTAATACATGTTACATAAAACGTATCATCGAATTACCTTGCCCATTACAATGTGCTTAAAATTGTAGAATTCATTTGGGAGGCTTATTTTATACAACGTTGAGTAAGGGGGCGAATGGTCTGTAAAAAATTTTAGCTGGCCATCTCAATTCAGTCCTTCATTCTAGAACATTATTAACATGTTATTCACCCTTGCTAAAATAATCTGTTAAGCATTGAGGTTACTGTTTCCTACTTTACTTGTTTCCCCGAATTCAGCTTGTCGTAGGAGAGATTGTACTTTTCTCATATATTTAACCCCCCTACAAGCTAACATGGGTGACGATCCCTCCAGTCATCGAATTACAGTTGCCTGCTTGTGCGAATGTTCAGTTTATTAAAAATGCCCTTTAAAAGCCATTTCCTTAGATCCATGAGAGCCGGACATATGCATAACAGGTGGGGTAGCGATTCTTTTTGGTATCCACATAGGCGACAATGAAGATCCGCATAAACGCCTTTCCAAGATGGTTGTAAATCTTTCGAAAGGTGTAGGCCCAACTGATATTCTATGTATCTCTTCTTTAGCATCATGTTAAAGTGACTTTCTAAGTAGGCTGGGGGTTTTGTCAAGGAATATGAATTAATCACTGTCCACCCATGTCAGCGCTTGGAGATTACCGATTTATCTTCCAGAAAGGATTTCCATTTGGCAGCGTTATTTATTATTTTGTCAAAGCTGGCTCTGTCTGGAATAGTATCCCAGGTCGATTGGATTTCTAACTCCCTCAAAGATTTGATCAGGTAATCTCCCCAACTGCTTGAAGTGGTTTGATTCAGCTGGTTTTCAATTTCTTTCCAACACAGGCTGTCTAGTGAAACTTGTGCTGACAGGCGTATTTTTTGTCACAGTTTCACAAAACTACTCATGCTCCGAAACTTCTGGTTCCACAACCCAAATTCCAGTCGAACCTGTGCTGGCGAGGCTGATTTTGGGAGGTTAAAACCCGCTTTGTATACCTTTGTTTGGAGGTTGTTTAACAACCCAGCCTCTTTGCCACACCAGGTAACCAGAGCATATGACAGAGTGGGTTAAGTCTGTGATGTAATCACCTTTAGAAAATGCGTGTAATTTGGGCATTCCAATTTTTTGTATAATAACCTGTGTGCATAGATCAAGCAATGTGTTTTCGCCTTTAGGTCCAATTTATGTTCCTTGTGGGTCAATCCTTGCCCCAACTTTAGACCTAAATATTTATAAGATGCTTCCTCTTTTATTGGTGTTCCATTTGCGTACCATTTAAAATTCGATTTTTTGGGGTCAACTAAGCGTACCACCTTAGTCTTCTCCTTGTTCAATTTCAAGCGTTCGTGCTCTAGGTAAATAACGAGGTTGATGATTATTCTTTGAAGCCCTATTGGAGTTTGGCTCAGCACTACAATATCATCAGCATATTGTAAAAAAGGAATCAGACTATTTGCCAGGTTCGGTGGATGTCCTTCCCCTACCTGCATGTGTTTGACAATATCTGCCATATATAGGTTAAATAAACTAGGGGCCAGGACGCAGCCTTGTTTTAAACCCTGTTGCGTGCTGATTTCAGCAGTGATGCTGCGACCATCTCCCAGTTTTACTCTTGCCCAGGTGTCACTGTACAAGCCTATTATTGGCTCCAGTATTTTCCTCGGCAGCCCCCATGATCTTAATTTTTGCTATAATTGGTTTCGATTCACCCCGTCGAAAGCTGCTTTCAGATTTATAAAGCATGCAAACAGTCTGGTCTTCTTTTTTTCTGCTTTTTCCTTTAGGAGCGCCAACGTTGTCAAATTTGTTAATGTACCTGTCCCTGGCCTGAAACCCGTTTGGAACATGGGAATGGTTTGTTTCCTCCATCCAATCTTGGAGGTGCATCAGGAAGCATGATCCGTATAATTCCGCCTCCACGTCGATCAGCGATATCAGCCTGTAATTTCCCGGCTCATTACGATCGCCCTGCTTGAAAATCGGATTCATGATATTCCCTTTCCAGGACTTGGGCATTTTACTTTGGCTATAGATCTGATTGAAAAGTGGTGTTAAATATTCTGCCCAAAACTCAGGTGAGTGTTTGAAAAGAGCATTAGGAAGCCCATTTGGGCATGCCGCACCCTCTGTTTTTAGGCGTTTTATTATTCCCTTCAGCTGTTTAATGTTTATCAGGGTGTCTGAAACTGGTGCTGTATGTTTTGTTGTTTCTTCCAGATAATTAGGTTCTGGCGAGATAGCATAATCATTACAAATGTCTTCTTCGGACAAGATCTCTTTACCCTGCCAAGGCATGCTAATATCTTCCTGCAGGTTTTCTTCTTTTTTACAAAATATTTTTGCGAACTCCCTGTTTTTGGCACATATTTCGCACTCTTTTTTAATGTGCCTTTTTTGTTCATGCTCCCTGCCAATAAACATGTTTTGTACATGCTGAATCCAGTTGTTTTCTCCAATTCCTGCATCTTGTCTTAGTTGGTTGCTCTTTGTCAATTTATTAATAATACCCCAATTGTCCGACCATTTTGGTTTTTGCTGGCCAGTAGTAGTTTTGACCAGATTCCTTCTTGGTATAATTTTTATGCTTTACCCAGCATCTTCTTATAATTTTTTCGTAGGGCCCTTAATTTCACCTCATCTACTTTCTTTCCCTTTTTCGCCACTATGGCTTGCCTTCGGACTTCACGTGAGATATTCCGTTTTTCTTCCCGTAGGCTAAGATTGAACCATGGCTTCTTCCCAGAAGCCATTCTTCCTTTGTTCGAATTAGTGACAGGAAAATTACGGGTTAAAACGTCGCATAGATGTTTCCAAGTCTTTATGAGATCTTCTTTGTATTGGGTTTGAATTGAAGGCAAGTGCTCTTTAAATTTATCCATTATTGGTTTTACATCCTTTCCAACCCATTTCAATTTCCGTAAGTTAAACTTTTCGGTATGTTGAATCAAGATGTTTATTTTGATTTTTGTAATTAATGGGAAATGGTCACTTTCTATACGTTGACCGACCTCAAATGTGATTACTTTCGGAACTAGATTGCTGCTGATTATCGTAAAGTCTATTGTTGATTGCCTTTTGCCACTTAAAAAAGTTACTGCCACAGGTCTATCCCCGTTTGCGTTCCCATTCAAAATTGTCAGACCCAAATGTCCAAGTTCTTGGATTATATGATTATCCTTTACTAAATTGCTGTTAAAATCACCAGAGATGGTCAAGGAATACAGTTTGTGTGACTTTTGTAGCACTTGGATCATGGTCATTAATGTAGTGATTCTTTCCTTCTTCAGTTTTTTATCCGGGTGAACGTAAACGTGGAGCACTAATAAATTGTGATTAAGTAAATTTAAATCGGATTTCCCTGTGAGTTTTGTTGCTTGCAGCCAATTTACCCCAGTGTCTATTTCTTCCACTTGCCATCCATACTTTTGTGTAATGTATGTTGTTAGACCTCCTCTAAGGTTCCCGAAAGTTGAGAAACTTTCTGCTAAGGTATGCAGCTCTATATAACCGGGGATTGATACTGGGCTCAAATTCCAGGTTTCTTGGAGTAATATTAATTCATGTTGTTCCAGAAATTTTGCTGTTTCGTGGTCTTGTCCCATATTGACAAAGCCATGAACATTCCATGAACAGATGCAGATTTTATATGAATTCTCCACGCTGGGCTCATCCCTAGTTCTTTGAATATTTCCCGTTTTCTGCCAATTACAATGTGTTATCTGATACTGGGATTTTGTTTCCTCGTTTAACCTTACTTGCATGTTAGGAACACTTATTGCTTAAGGCCTTGGGAACCCAGGACCAATCAATGCTTTTATCCAGCCTAGTATCTTGTTCCTCTGAGCTTGCCAGTCTCTTCACACCTAATGATTTTTTTTGAGGAGTTACGGAGCGCGCTCTCTTTAAACATGACTTCTGGTTATTCCCAACTTCATTTTCCTGTTTTTGTTTTATGGTGGTTTTTAGAAGGGGAAATGGATATTTTTGCTGTTTGTGACGTCTCAGCACAATGCCCCATGCCCCATGCATCAAAGGTTAGGCTCATGGCATATATCCTATCTACTAAGGCCTTTGAGGACCAGGTGGTCAAAGACTCCTCGACATCGGGGTTGTTTGCATTGGTTTTAAAGTCTACGGATAGCAGGTCTTGTGATGATATTTCTTCTAATTCTGGAATTTCTTTGAAGAGCCGCATTAAATTCCTTCGATTCAAGAAATCTTGTCCGCCATTTGTACGGTATTCTGGTACAAATGACAGTTTTTCAGGGGTTTCTCCTTGTATTGGAGTAGCTAGAATATCTTCTTTTCCTTTTTGCCCTGGATTGTTTTTTACTATTCCTCCGTTTGCATTATTCACTCTACTCGGTTGTACAACTATTCCTCCGTTTGCATTATTCGCTCTACTCGGTTGTACAATGGGGGCATTGCTCCTTACTGTGTCCAACTTGTTCCCTTCTATTTTGACTTCTTCAAGTTTATCCCTCTTTGTATGCTTTGATTTTTTTTGTTAAATCTGTTTATTGTTATTTGTAAATTCAACAATACAATAGGCACATCTTTACAATCAAAATAACTCTTCAATTATTCACGGCACTCTTTGTATGCTTTGATAATTGTGTGGACTTTAAGTGATGTTCTTTTTGTGGCAGCTTACATGTTCTCCCATTTTCATTTATCCTTATTTTTATTGGGATCCTTGCACTATGCTCTGCGTTGTTTGTTTTTTCTTTTGCTTTTTGATGTGAGGTGATTTACCTCCTTGGGAACTTTCAATAGTATGTTTTTCCTCGTGCCTAGGAGAGTTTTGGGCCCCCATGTCTCTCTTTATTCCTCTGACCTTAGGTATTGGGATTTCGTATGCCCGCTGTGTCGTTCCTGCCCATTCTTCGATTTCTGCTTGGCACGGTTGCTTTATATCCCCTTTTGCAGGGGTCCGGTCTTTACATGGTTGCTGTATAGTTTTGTATTTTTGTAAGTCTTGACTCTTTCTCTCTTGTTTGTATTCTTGCTTTATAAAGATTGGAGAGTTCAAGGATTTGTTCTGAGGATTGCATCCGTTAACCACTCCCGGTTGGTTTGAATGATCTAGAGCCTTATTTGAAGGTTTGATTATTTTTTTTTACAACGGACGATTCTCTTTCTTTGTTATTGTTTGATTGTTAAAAATAGGATAAATAAGTTCATTTGTAGATGGTTTCTCAGTACGCTGAACCCTACCCTTTCTCACGCGTTTTCTTTGTCTTTTTGTTAGCTTTGTATTTTTTTAAGTATCGCTCGTGCTTTGTGTGGCATCAATATGACAAACTCTCTGATCTAAACATTCCTCATTTGCCTCTTTTACCTCTTGTTCCGAGTCATCATTTGTACTTAGATCTTTGAATTCATCAAATCGCCCATTTTCCTCGTTAGCCTCCTTGACTCCGTTGGGGCTCATGTTTTTGTTGTGCCTTATCGATGACTGTACTGCCCCTAAGATATCTTTTAATATGTCGGGTAGATTTGTCAATTTGTCCACAAGTTTGCCACATACGCAACTTGGCTGTATTTGTGAGGTATCTATATCTGACCTCCTGGGTATAAGGACTGTCATGTGGTCCAACTTGGTGTTTATACCTGAAATGTGTCCAGCGATGAGATTTATAAGATCGATCTGTACCTCCATTTTATCAGATTGAAAGTTCAAGGCCCTTATTGCCTGAACCAATGTACTCAACAATGCTTCACTCCAAGTGGCCTTATAAACCTCTCCAATCAATATTAACAAATCCCCTGACCCTTGTTCGAGCCTGCTCACAGATGAAATTGTTATTGGGGATGACAGGTTTAATTTTTTTGGCCAGCATCTATATTCTTCATACGTCTTTTCCGGTTTATCAGGATTATTATCTGGGCATAGTGGTGTAGATTCCAACCTTTCTTCTCCACCCCGTATCCGTCCCTTTTTGGGATCTGCTGATATTCTGCATCCACCTAGTGGATCTTGTTTTTTGCTAGGATCTTCTTGTGTTCGGGATCGGGTGTGTGTTTGTATTCGTGTGTTGGGTTCCAATATTTGGTCCAACCTTGTCTCATTGGTTAGGGAGAAGGAGGTTGACCAAGCGTCGTCCTGTATGGTGATATGCTCAACCCCAGTTTTATTTTCCTTGCTTATAGAACTATTTTCCTTCTCCTCATTCCTTTTATTTATTTTTATAACATTTTTCGAATTTTGAATTATTGTGTTGGTGTATCTGAGCTATTGCCAAAACCGGTTTGCAACCTAGGGTTTTGCTATTTATCTCAGCAAAAGTTTGAGATTTTGAAGATGTTCTGTTGATTTTGCCCCTTCATCCTGGGTTGTCAATTGTTGTTTGACCAGAGGATTTTTCTCAATAAATATTTGTGTGTCCTTATCCTCCTTCTCTCTCCATTCTGGTGGATGTTGGCTGTTATTAACCCTTGATGCAGGTGCAATTGGACTTGGCAGGTGGGCTTGTTCCTGCGTTTGCGCGTAACTGGCAGCCATTGGGTCCTTTAAAAAGAAAACATTTTGAATCCCGATGATTTTTCTTGAGCTATTGGTCGACATTTCGGGAGCTGAAACCAGTCTCTCTCTCGTCATATGGCCGCCTTTTTTTTTTTATTCTTAACTGGCCCTTGATCTTTGCTTTCAACATTTTTTGTTTCTTCGATTACCTCCTGTCGCACTTTTCCTGATCTCATGATTTCTTACAGATGGAAGCACCCCTGGCTAGTGCCCCCGGGTTTTTTTTTTTTAGATGTCAAGCAATAGGGTTGAAAACCCGATACTTGAAGAATACTTGATGAATTCTGTTCCCCCTGTACGCTACCCCTTTAACTCGTGATTTTGGATGAGTTTTGTGCGGGGGCAGGGACCAGTTTCCAAAAGTGTATAGTACCAAAAACAAGTAGGAAATCAAAAGGCAGGAACCCAACGTGGAGTACCCAGGCCAGGAAATGGTGATCTTTTCCCTTCTGAATCGGGTAATTTCCCAGCCCTACCCTGGGCAGTGGCTAATGTTGTTTTTGCTCTCCCTTGCAAGCGGAGCTCACGGGGGGCCGCCGGCTGCACCTGACCTAGACAGGTCGCCTCTGCGAACCACCCCTGGCTCTTACTTTGTGGCTGCCGCTACTGGCAGTCGCGCTCGCTGCTCCTTGGCAAACGCTACTCCCACCTGTACCACCTGTACCAGGGGAAAAGTCCAGCTGGGAGTAGCAACTCTTGTGTGAACTTTCAGCGGGTTTTTAGGTGATTTTAGGCGCGGGTTACAATATCATTCAAGGAGTTAGGCGGGGCTGTGGCTGTTGCTGAAGTATGGGGCGGTATGGCTGAGGCAAAGGCAGAGGCCAAGGCAGTGGATTACTAAAAGTGGCTACTCAATTTCTACTGCCTCCTTCCTATGGTGCCTGCGCTCACCTGCAGCCGTGAATTTACGCCTCCTGCTCCTGCTCGCACCAGCTCTGCGTCAAAGTCTCTGGCGTCTTCCGCGGCAGTACACATGAACCCCCGCTGCCGCTAGGGTTAGCACTAAGATCGGCGCTAGGGTTGGCGGTTGACGGCCGGTGGCACCTGGCACCCAGTACCCGGTAACTCCGGCAACTCCGTAAACACCGCAGCGGCTCACCACTCTCACTGCTCGCTCCTTGCTCCTCTCTTGCGTCTCACGTGGTGAGGCGGTCTCTCCGATCATTCAGTCACTGAATGTTCCTGTCTCAATCTTAGGAAAACACATGTATGATTCATTCTCTCTTTATGTGTGTGATGTAAAGTGCTCTGACTGAGAGGTGCTATAAAATAAATTAACTACGTGACAGTGGGGCTATGGAGAGATAATGTTGGAGGGTAGTAGTGAGGGAACTATTGAAGATGGTCAATCACTGAAGCTTCACACCAGATTGTTGTATCCTGGTGCATAGTAAGGTCATTATTTACTATTCTTTAAAAGCTAATACAATTCAATATATAATGTCAAATATGTTGTAAAATGCACCATTTTCCCCAAAATTTCTTGGGGGAGAGCCCCCCAAAGCCCCCTTTGTAGTAGTCAGGCTCACTCGCTGCACTTGGTGTGCACTGTACAGGGACTGGTCGGACAGCATTTGCCAGGGCTGCATTGGGTTTCCAGTCCAGCCTTGGCAGGAGGAGGAGCCTCAGGCAGCAAAATAAAACCAAACAATGAAAAGTTAGTCGCGAGATGCAGCACTAACCTTCTCATTAGGATTTTTCCATTTTTGCAAATATTTTTAATATAAAATATTAAAATCTTTAGTAATTCAAGTCTAGTTTTTGTTTGACGTGCACGCGTGTGTGTTTATTTTTTTTTCAAATTACAGTTTTAACATTGGGGGGTCCCCGGCTTCCAGTAGTGACTCAATGGGGGTCCTCAGGAGTAAAAAGTCTGGGAACCACTGCTCTAGCCTCTCTGCTGAGAACTATCATATCTATCTAATTCAAAGTAAAACAGATCTGCTCTCGCAGTGAAGAATACAAAAAAGAAGTGTTGGTGCTGTGGAATCAGTATATAGTGGCAGTGCTGAGAAGTCACTGCTCTGTGCCCATTCAATGTGTGCCAGCCTTGGAGGAGGATAAAATGGACTTCAGACCCTACTTTTAATATATCCTTAGGGCTCGCAGCTGGGACAGCCAACAAATTAAAATACCTTTCCGTAACACAACCATAGCTTGACACACATCTTCATGCTCACCATCCCACGAAAGGTTTCTATTGTAAAAAAGAAAAGCCAGCAATACAACCTTTAGCAATCCAGGTTAATAACCCATATACTGTCAAAATCAAGCCCCTGTATTTTAAAGCAATATGAAATGGTGCCTAAATAGAAAAGGGCATGATGACCAGAGCTACGTTTTAATGTATATGTTCAACTTAGAATTATCATCTGAACCTTCAACATCCTCCAAATGGGATAAAGACGAGGAACGAGGGTTTATGAGAAGTTTGACTTTGGAAGGTAAGGCGCTGCAATTACATCTTTGTTTCCTCTAACAAAGGTCAACTTTGAAATCACAACAATGACTACAAAATAAAAAAAGTAATGTTTCAATTATAGTTAACGACATTGATATGACATGATTGATATGTGTAAATATAACTGAACCTTCAAATTAAAATCTTACGATCCCAAGGGAGCACGAGGAGAAAACCCGTAACCAGTAGCGCCTCTCCAAAGTAGGGCTGTATGCAGATTAGTTGGAAACTGTAGCAAGATCAAAGGAAGCAACTTGCCGAGCTCAACACCACGAACGCTTAGCCCTCATCCTTAAAAAGGGGACACACAAAAAAGGGGCGCAGCATGGGATGTGTTTTTTTTCTTTACAAACAGAAGCAAGATTGCGGTTTGTTCCGCGGAATGATGGTTTACCTGAGACCAGTTTTTTTCGTTATAATCATATTCTAGACATTCTACAAGTAGGCTTGCAACACCACAGAGCACTACTTACCTCGCCTGAGTCCGGCCCGTACATTTCTTTTTTACATGCCATTGCTACACAAAGCTCCTTGCTAAGAGCCCGGAAAGACCGAAACGGCTCTTCCTTAATATTCGGGATTGTTAACTAGCACTGGGGCATTGACAGTAAACTACCTCCGTATACAAGCTCAGAAATTCAAGAGCATGCGCGAAAGCTAAGAGCGCGAGACACGGAAACTGACTATCTGCACAGGCGTGTTGGGAGACTAAAGATCTGTCAAAGCTTATTGAGACACTGCCTCCTTGCGCAGGCTCAGTGAGTGATCAGAGCACTTCATTTTTGTTTCCTCAGTAACGGGCTCGGTGCAGAAACACAGTGTTTGGTTTCTGGTGTAGTTCGGACCAGAGGCGCAGCTAGAGCCAAATTTCGGCGGTTGCTAAGAAAAAATTTCGGGAGGGGACGGGGGGGTCTGAACCTTTGATCAGTAGGCAGAGTGGAGCTGCAGGGCCTCCAACAAGGTGTGAAACAACAGCAAGGCCTAATTAAAATTCAAATGGTCTTTTAAAGACCTGTGAAACGTTCGGGTGCGGCTGTGTGTGTGCCCGGGATCTGTCTCATCCCGGGTTGCCACACACGAGGAAGGACTAAGGATGTTTTGGATAAAGAGAACTCTCCTACGAATGGTACACAAGTCAACGTCAGCAATATTACAAGGCTGAAGCGTCTCAAAGCAGCCCTGAAAGGTGACAGACTGAAATAAATTAAAGTTGGTCCTGGGGCAAAGAAAAATAAATATGCAACTACAGTGCTCCAAAACTAATTTTAAATATCGCTTCCTAGGACTAGGAGCCATGCCGTCTGAACCATGGAGAAAAAGATGATACAGATTATTAGGCGCTGTATCTTAATATTGACAGAAGCGGCGTTGTATCGTTAGTACTGTATTGTAATTATATAGCGCTTACCACCCCTGACAAGGCGTCAAAGCGCTTTTCCGGCGAAGCACGCTACTCCGTTAGCCTTCTCTACTGTAGTGCGGTTAGCACTCTAGTGGACGCACGCACGCATCCATGCATCCGCAGGCCAGGCGTGGCCTGCGGGGATCAATAAAAGGAAGGCGTGCGCTCGGGCACGTCACTTCCGACTGTGACCAGTGTGTGGGTTACTGGCCGGCGCTGCGCGTTGACACCCCTGCGCAAGCGGCCATACATGTTTGGCAAGGCACACACCACCCAGCACAACATTGGCGACGAGCGGAGGGGGCCCAACCCTCGCCCGTACACTGTGCCTCGAGCGGAGCAGTCTGCTCGGCCCCGCGGTGCATACCGCGTGTGACCTGCCGCCTTTCCCTGCATCCCGGGAGCCGGCGCGCTCCTTCCTGTCCGCCCTGTGCCTGCTAGAGGGCGTCGATCGCCCGCTTTGCTGCCCTGCCCCAGGGGGAGAGAACAGAGGTGTGCCTGCACCGACGACCGCCGCGAAGGCTGAGCGGAGCGGTCCGACGGAGCGCACGTGGTGCCGATCGCCACGCATCTCGCGTGGTACGCGAGGACGACGATCCAGCCTTTCCCCACGCATTTGGGGTGAGATAACGGCACAACACTCCAGTGAGAAGGCTATCCTGTATCCTGCCACGCTACTGACGCCCGCCTAGGCCTGCTGTGGCCTGGTGCTGCCCCTGTGGACGACGCCTGCCTGATAAGGGGTCCCTGATGCCACTGTGAGCACCCCTCACCTACGGACCACGTGGCGCGCCAAGCTGCACGGCGAACAGAGCGACGCCCCTGCCAAGGTACACACTGCTGCCGCGTGCCTGTGCAAGAGTTGGGGTGGTCCAAAACTTTGCCCTGTTAGTCCCTGCGCACCGCCACCATGGGGGATGGAGACGCTGCGGCCCCCGTCATCAACATCCCTTTCCAGCATGCTGCCGCTGGGGTGCTGCCGCCGTTCAGTGAGGCGAGTGACCCATCCACCGCCTCGCCCCGCTGGAAAATTTGGTTGGAACGTCTCGAGAACTATTTTGTGGTCACAAGGGAGACGGATGATGCAGTAAAAAGATCACTACTTCTCCACTACGCGGGGGACGAGGTCTTCAGGCTCTTCAAACACCTCCCCAACCCGACGGGGGTGACCACCTACGCTGCTGCTGTTACCGCCCTAAACAATCATTTTGACCCTCAACTAAATGTGGACTTCGAAGTCTTCAAGCTAGGGCAAGCCCGTCAGCGTGAGGGTGAATCTATGGACCAGTTCCACACCCGAGTCCGGGAGCTGGCTAGCTCCACGGATGTAGACCAGCCAAGAGCCATACGGCGCCAACTTATCCAGGGATGCCGAGATAAGACACTGAGGGGCCACATCCTGCGTAAACCAGGGATTTCACTGGAGGACATCCTCATCCTGGCCAGAGCACATGAACTTTCAGATGCCAGAGCGACGGCCATGGAACAGGCCTTACATAAAACTCCCGCCAAAATGGAAACCGTCAAGGTTGAGCGCGCTGACGCGGTATGACCACGACCGCGTGGCCAGGCGAAGAAGGGATACCGAAGAGACGCACCCCAAGGCCGCTGTGGATACTGCGGACATGAACCTCATGCAGCCAAAGACTGCCCCGCTCAAGGTCAAACCTGTGGGAACTGCGGAATCCCTAATCACTTCGCGTCAGTCTGTCGCAGAAAGAGCCAACCCAGGAACTCTAAGAAATCATGGACACCTACCAAAGCGGTCCGCCAACTGTCACTCACAGACCCACCCCCGGAGAGAGCAGACAAGTTCCTGCCAACAACCTATGACGAGTCAGACTCGGAAGACGAGGAAGCGTATGTAATCTCCTTTGCTCAGGAGCTCAAACTCAGACGACGCCCACAGCCAACATGTGTGGTGCAGGTGGGAGAGAATGAGGTGAAGGCCATCATTGACACCGGCGCCACCGTCAATGTCATGGGGCTGCAAGAGTTTAACAAGCTACGTCCTCGTCCGGAAGTCCTACGCTCCAAAACTAGAATCTTCGCCTATGGAGCAGACACTCCACTCCCTCTGAAGGGGAAAATTGTAATACCCATACGAGCGGACGAGGCTGAAGTGACCGCGACGATACACATTATCGACCGAGAAGCCGACACGCTGCTGAGCAGCCACACTGCGGAGGATTTGAAATTGATCGCCTTTGCTAACCGCATCCGGAACCACCAGGTAGAGGAATTGCTGGAGCGCTTCCCTGAACTGTTCAAAGGGCTGGGCTGCATCAAATGCGACCCAATTAAGCTCCATATCGACAAATCCGTCACCCCTACAGCCCTACGCCACCGGCGAATACCGTTCCACCTGCGGCCGCTGGTGGAAAAAGAACTCGAAAAACTGGAGAACATGGGGGTCATTGAAAAAGTAACAGGACCCACTCCCTGGGTTTCCCCCATGGTCATAGTCGAAAAGCCCAAGCAACCGGGTGAGATCCGACTATGCATCGACATGCGACTGCCGAACACCGCAATCAGAAGGGAGAGACACTTAACACCCACGATGGACGACATAATAGCCGACGTGAATGGATCGAGATGGTTCTCGAAGATCGACCTCAATGCGGGCTACCACCAACTGCCCCTCGCTGAGGAAAGCCGCTTCATCACTACATTTAGCACCCACCTTGGCCTCCGGCGGTACAAACGCCTCAACTTTGGAATATCATCGGCAGCGGAGGTATTCCAGAATACCATCAGGGAGCTGCTGTCGGGACTGCCGGGGGTAATCAATGTAAGTGACGATATCCTCATCCATTCCGCCACCGCATCTGAACACTACAAACAGCTGCGGGATGTGTTAAAAAGACTAAGCACCTATGGAGCAACCCTCCATAAGGAAAAATGCCAATTTTTCCAATCGTCGATCGAATTCTTTGGCTACGTGTTTAACCAGGAGGGGGTCCAAATTGACCCAAGGAAGTCAAAATCCATAAAAGACGCCCCAGCACCAAAATCTCCAACGGAGGTCAGGAGCTTCCTTGGGATGGCCACGTACTGTGGCCGCTTCATACCGGGACTAGCAACCCGCAGCGAGCCCCTCCGGGCACTAACAAAGACGGATGCCACTTGGACATGGGGCCCAAAGGAGCACGATGCATTTCAGAGCATTAAAGACGCACTACTCGAGAACGCAACGCTCTCGTACTTTGATCCAGCCAAGCGGACCGAGGTCATCGTGGACGCAAGCCCAGTGGGCCTAGGAGCAGTCCTGACACAAGAACATGAACCAGGAAAATGGACGGCTCTGGCGTTTGCCAGCAAGGGGCTAACCCCGACCGAAACCAGATATGCACAGATAGAGCGAGAGGCCCTAGCCATCAAGTGGGCCTGCAGCCACTTTTACCTCTACCTACAAGGACAGTCGTTTGTGATGGTCACCGATCATCAACCCTTAGTGCCGCTCTTCAAAGGCACTGCCCCACATCCGCCGCCACGTATTGAGAGGTGGGTGATCCAGCTGCAAACATACGACATGGAAGTGGTATACCGACCGGGAGCCAAAAACCCAGCCGACTACCTATCGCGCCACCCACTACCCCAAGAATCCGCAGCTGCTGACGGAGAGTGCGAAGAATATGTCCAGTGGGTAGCGCTCACGTCCTGCCCCCAATGCATGACCATCGAGGAGATCAAGGAGGTGACAGTGGACGACAACCCGTACATGAGGTCACTGCAGGCGGTACAGCAGGGATCCTGGGCCGATTACTTACACCCCCCCACCACCTGGACAGCATCGGATAAGGAAGCCCTCACGAAATTCTGGCACATCCGCCACGAGCTTAGCGCCACGGAAGAG
This sequence comes from Lissotriton vulgaris, assembly GCF_964263255.1. NCBI lineage: Eukaryota > Metazoa > Chordata > Amphibia > Caudata > Salamandridae > Lissotriton > Lissotriton vulgaris. Next base: position 1,465,283,573 of record NC_141687.1, on the reverse strand, counting down.
GGTATACTGCTGAGAGGGACACGCCTAGTGATACCACAACGCCTCAGACACCGCGCTACCCAGCTTGCGCATGGGGGCCACCAGGGTGCCACGAAAATGAAGGCGCGCATGCGCGAGAAGGTGTGGTTCCCAGAACTGGAAAACGTCGTGGAAGAGTATGTTAAGAACTGCATGTCCTGCCAACTGACCAGCGATCCTGAAAGGCCGGTCCCCATAATTACCGAAGAAGCATGCACAACCCCGTGGTCAAAAGTCAGTGTGGACTTTGGAAGCTTCCCCGGAGAGGGCCACACCCTGGTCATCATCGACTCGAATTCCAAATACCCCATCGTGGAAAGAGTGCCATCCACGGCATTCACACACGTGGGGCCAGCGTTGGAAAAAATATTCTCCCTGTTTGGATTCCCCAGCGAGCTCAAAAGCGACAATGGGCCACCATTCCAGGGAACGGAGTTTGCCACATTCTTGAAAACCAGAGGCATCACCCACAGGCGCATCACTCCTCAGTGGCCACAAGCCAATGGAGAGGCGGAAAGGTTCATGCGGACTCTCAATAAAATGTTTAGGATTGCAGTGGTAGAGGAAGCTGACCCAGAGCAAAGACTACATGAGTTCCTGAGAGAATACCGAGGAACGCCCCACTGCACCACTCAGAAAAGCCCGTGGTCCCTAATGTTTCAAGGCCAACGCAGAGATCTCCTTCCCATCTCCACTGGACCGACTCCGGAGGGGGACGACTTGAGGGAGGTTCAGGAACGTCGGCGCAGGAACAACATGCGAGCAAGCCACCGGCGCAGAGCGACACCAAAACAACTACACCGAGGAGATCGGGTTGTCATCAGGAACAGACGCCCCGGGGGGAAATTTCAAACATTCTATGAACCAGGCCCGTGGACTGTAACTAACACGAAGGGGACCATGGTGACTGCCAGCAGGGAGGGAGAAGAAGTCTCGAGAAACACCTCATGGTTCAAAATGGTCCCCCCTAACTCAAGCGGGGCCACTGAAGCCACAGATGGAACCAACGAGCCACCCCGAGCAGCGACACAAGAAGAGGAAAGCAGCTCAGTACACAACACCCGAGGGCCGGTGCCAGAGCCGGGAGGGGGAACATTAATCATGTCCACCCCCATCAGGAATCCATCGCGCAGCGGGGATCAAGGGCCAGGCCGCACCCCCCGATACCATCTGAGGCCCAATCCCCGCCCAAGTCAAAGACTCACCGACTACGCCTGTCAGCTGAGACCCTGAAGCCGTCACCAAAGGGACACGCAAGTACAGAGCGCCTGATCTAATTCATTGTGAACAGTTTGGCTTGAACATTTTCGAATTTGTGTATAGTTGGATAGAGATGTAGTGCGGTTAGCACTCTAGTGGACGCACGCACGCATCCATGCATCCGCAGGCCAGGCGTGGCCTGCGGGGATCAATAAAAGGAAGGCGTGCGCTCGGGCACGTCACTTCCGACTGTGACCAGTGTGTGGGTTACTGGCCGGCGTTGACACCCCTGCGCAAGCGGCCATACATGTTTGGCAAGGCCCACACCACCCAGCACAACATCTACCACACTGCTGGCTCTGTAATCTAGGAGGACAGATAATTTGCTCACTCCTAGTAAACAAGAGCAAATGCCTTACTCCTGGGAGGACACACATGACAAATAATCAGCTACTCCATAATTGTACAAAGGAGGCAGCAAAATGGTCTTCTTTATGCCTTCTAAATTATTATGACGTTCTATTAAAAGTCCTATTTATAATCGTGTCTCAATACTGTCACCTCCTGGTTAATTTGTATACAGGTCTATCACTTCCTTTTCATTTTGTTGTAATCCATACTTGCACACAAACCAGAAGATCTCTTTTTGAAAAGGGCAGCAGCGGATGTCTGTTTATCTGTAGATTCTGTAATTTCACTAAAAACGTGTCCTTCAACGTGTCCTTCAACCTCACTTATATTGGTGCAAAGCTCCCCGTAAGGGAACAACGCTCCTGCTGTAAGTAGATGGCCTCACCCACTTCTTGCTCCAAGTAATGATCCATTTTCAGGCCTTCTCTTACAAGTGAAATTCTAATGTCTTTTCGAATAATATTGCTTTGAAGACATACAACACAGCAGATGCAATTTCTTTCCACCTATGCCCTAATAAAAGGCCCGAGCAGCATACTTCGAAACTTATTAAAGCATACAAGCCCAAGCCTATTTATTGTGGAAGCGACGTCTGCAGATATATTATTATTTCTGGTCAAAAGAGTGGAAAAGAAAAGCAAGCAGAACGGGAAGCACCAAAGAGTGGGACAGCTTTCATATCAGGGTCGACAATTAGCAGTTTTTGAAACCGGCTGTGAATAAAGTACTTCCATACAAAAGAACGAAACAATGCAAACATCTCACATTGCCCCCCGTGTGACTCACTTACCTGAGCGGAACTTGTTTGCGATTACATGGAGAACCCCGAAGTAAGCAGCGTCATTTCGGCCGGTATTTATTTGTGCGTTTTTATATAGCACGGACTTTACCCGAAGGTGTCAGAGCGCTTCACAATAGGAATGTTAAGGATACATGAGGAGAAAATTACAAGTGAACAAATGACAAAACCAAAAGTTAAGTTACATGAGGTAAAAGTGACAATTGTGAGCAAACAAAATACAAGAGGTAGCAAACGGTAAATTACAGGAGGAAAAAAAGTGACGTGTGCAAGTTACAAAGGCGTGCAAAGTATAAGTAGAGGTATAGTACTGCAATAAATAGCAGACACTCAAGCACAAGAACAAACGTTACGTAGGCAATGGTGGCACTTGTGCAAGTATCTAAAGCTAACAAAATGAAGGAGGTAGCAAACAGTGTGTTACAAGAGAAAAGTGACGTGTGCATGTTACAAAAGAGTACCAGACACAGGTAGAAGGATAATACTTTAAAAAAAAATGGCAGACCACTCAACACCACTCAAACCACAAGAACACACTGGGAAGGCACTTCCATAGTCATGGAGAATAGAATTTCCTATAATGGAAGGTCCTCCTTCAGATAATAAAGAGGGCGAGCATTATATTTGGAAGTGTCGTTGAAGGAGGAGAACTTTGAGGTCAGTTTTGAAGGCCTGGGAGGAGGTGGTGGTCCTGAGCTGAGTCAGAAGTGAGTTCCAGACTCTCCCCGCGTTGCCTGAAAAGGATTGGACGATCGATCTTTCCTTCTTGAAAGTGGGACGTTCAAGCAGTAGATTTTCCGCATTATGTGATGGTCTAGAGCCTCCAGAGAGTTTCAGTTTATTCGCCAGGTAGCTAGGAGAGGAGGAGTGCAAGGCTTTGTGGGTGATACAGGCAGTCTTGTAGATAGATATTGCCTCGATGGGAAGCCAGCGGAGGGTAGATACCAAGGGTGTGATGTGGTCACTTCTTTTAGCCCCATAAATGAAACGTACTTGAAAGAGCAGGTTGTGGAGAGACGTGGCAGCAGCCCCCAGGATGGCGAGTATGCCCGGTGAGAATAAATCCAGGTTGGGCTGCCCGCCAAGACATGCAGAAGATGACATGAGCGGGGCGCTATACTTAAAAGTACTAACAGACTAGTCTTCTCCAGCAGGACTACCGCACAGGCCTCCTGCTAAACTACACCCGTTTAATAAGAGTTTAGCGCAAATAATAAAATAAACTGAGTTGTGTCCCTGAAGCGGGCGCCGTGCTTGGTATTAATTTAAAAATAATATTAACCTGAGCGCTATTAAATTAAAAACAATAATATTAAACTGAGCGGGGGTGGCTCGGAAGTGGGTGCTGCCCTCCATATTAAAGTCTGAAATAAAAAGAAAAAATTAAATGCAAATTAGGTTAGGAAGTGGCCGCCTTTACCGAAGCTGGAACCCCCTGCGTGCTGTGTCCCTTAATGAAGTAAATAGTTCTCTGAACTGGTAATGAAAGCTCCCGAGTTAGGACACAGTAAACGATGGGAGTCCTCATGGAGTCCTCATGGGAGGTAACAAATGGAGACAAAGAGGTAACAAGGAGGGACTAACAAGCCTCATAATGAATCAGAAGTCAGCATTTACCAAGGACAATGACATCAGCCAATGAAAAGTATTCGCAGAGAGTGGGCGAGGATTACACAGCATGCTCTACTACTGCATGCCTTGCAGTGCGAGCAGCGCTTGCGCGCTGCCGCTAGGCTCGCCATAACAAGTAAGTGGGTCTTGCCTATGTAAGATCTACTGAATTTGTCAATGTTACACCAGCCAGCGTGATTGCTGTTCAGCATGGCTAAAAATTAGTGGTGTAGAGTAGAGAGGAGTGGAGTGTTGTGGAGTGTCTTAGAGTCAAGTCCTGTACAGTTGAATTTCGTAGAGTAGAGTAGAGTGGTGTAGAGTGGAAGAGCGTAGAGTGGAATGGCATTGAGTGAAGTAGTGTTGTTGGGTCGGGGGCACATAGAGTGGAGTATAGTGGAGTTGTGTGTCTTAGAGTGACTTGGAGAAAGTTGCGTAGAGCGGAGTAAAGTGGAGTAGAGTTGACTGGTGCAGACTGGAGTAGTGTAGAGTGAAGGGGCATAGAGTAGAACGGCACAGAGTGGAGTATAGTAGAGTGTCTTTGACTGTTATAGAGTGAAGTGGAGTGGTGTGGATTGGCATAGAGGGAGTTACATAGAGTGGAATGGCATTGAGTGCAATAGAGTGGAGTGGACTAGAGTGTTGTGAGTGGAGTGGTACAGAGTGGAGAGGAGTTATACAGAGTGTCATAGAGAGGAGTGTTATAGAGTGGAGTGTCGTGGACTGGAGGGTCGTAGAGTGAAGTATGCCATGGTGTGGAGTAGAGTAGGGTGGTGTAGAGTGGAGGGGCATAGAGTGTTGTAGAGTAGAGTGCCTTAGAGGGAAGGCAGAGGATGTGGCTTAACTGCCAGCGTGGCCGACTTTGCAGCAGGGAAACCAGGTTCTAGTCTGGCAGGGGCTTACACATCCTGAAATTCTGGGCAAATCACTTAATCTCCCCTTGCCTAAAAATGAATGTGTCCATCTGTAATGCTACTGGAGCTCATATATAGCACTCTGATACCTTCGGGTCGAGTTCACGCTATATAAAACTGCAAAAAAAGGGGTGTAGATTAGACTGGAGTTAAGGTTTGTAGAGTGAAGGGGTTTAAAGAGCACAGAGTGAAGTATCGTGGAGGTTTGCAGAGTGGAGTGGAGTGGCGTAGAATGGAATATAGTAAAGGGGAATGGTGTAGAGTAGAGTGGAGTAAAGTGTTGTAGAGTGGAGTGGCATAGAGTGGCGTAGTGAGGGGCCGAGTAGTAGAGTGGAGGGGCGTATAGTGAAATGGAATAAAGTGACAGAGTGGAGGGGCATAGAATGGAATAGAGTGTTGTAGAATGGAGGGGCATGGAGTAGAGTGGAGTGGTGTAAAACGAATGGGCGTAGAATGAGGTGAAGTGCCATAGAGTAAAGTGTCATGGAGTGGCATAGCTTAGAGTGGGGTAAAGCGGCAAAGACTGATTGCTGTCAAGTCATAGACTCGAGTGTCGTAGAGTCATAGAGTGGAGTAGGTTAGTGTGGCATAGCGTGTCATAGAGTGGAGTGTCATGGATTGGAGTATTGTAGAGCCGCAGAGTGGCCTAGAGTTAAGTGGAATAGAATGGTATCGAGTGTCGTAGCGTGTACTGGCACAGAGCAGCATAGAGTGACATAAAGTGGTTGGGCATAGAGTAGAGTGTCGTAAAGTGGTACATCGTACAGTGGAGTAAAGTGTTATAGAGTGGCGTGGTGCAGAATGAAGGGCTGTGGAGTAAAGGGGAGTATAGTGTCAGGGTGGAGAAGCGTAGCTTGGAGTAAAGTGATGTGAGGTGTATTAGAATGGAGTGGCATAGAGTTTAATAGAGTTGTACTGAGGGGCATAGAGTGGATTAGCGTGGAGTGGCATGGAGTGTCCTAGAGTGCTGTAGAGTAGAGGGGCATACAGTGGCACTGTGCCTCAGAGTGGCAAAGAGTGGCATAGAGCTGAGTGTTTGTAGAGTGCCATAGAGTGGAGTGTTTCAAAGTGTCATAGAGTGGAGTAAAGTGTCACAGAGTGTCGTGGAGTGCCATTGAGTGGAGTGCTGTAGAGTGGAGTGGAGTAAAGTGTCAGAGTGGAGTGGCATAGAGTGAAGTAAAGTGGGGTGCAGTGTAGTACAGTGGATGGCATGGAGTGGCGGAGTGTCATAGAGTGGAGTGTCAGAGTGTCATATTGTCTTAGAGTGGCATAGAATGAAGTGGCATAGAGTGTTGTTGAGTGTAGTGGCGTGGAACAGCGTAAAGTGACATGGAGTGTAGTAGAGTGTAGTGGCATAGAGTGTTGGAGTGTCATATCATGGCATAGAGTGAAGTGGCATAGGTGGCACAGAGTGGAGTGGCATAGAGTGTCATAGGGTGGAGTGTCGTACAGCGGCATAAAGTGTCATAGAGTGGAGTGGGATTGAGTGTCATAGAGTGGAGTAGCATAGTGTGGACTGTCATTTAGTGGTGTAGAGTTGAGTGCCATAGGGTGGAGTGCCATAGAGGGGAGTAGAGTGGCCTAAAATGAAGTGTGGCAGAGTCTTGTGCAGTAAATTGGCATTGAATAGAGTGGCATAGTGTGTCGTAGAGTGGTGTGGAGTAGTGTTCAGAGTTTCATAGTGCTGTGAAGCAGAGTGGAGTAGAGTGGAGTGGCGTAAAGTGGCATCGAGTGGAGTAAAGTGTTGCAGAGTATCATAGAGTGGAGTTGTGGTCAGTGTCATAGAGTGGAGTACTATGTCATAAAGTAGTCTAGCGTGGAGTGGAGGAGAGAGGCATACAGTGAAGTAGAGTAGAGTGGCATGGAATAGATCAGAGTAGCATAGAGTTGAGGGGCGTAGAGTAGTATGGAATGGAGTAGTGTGTCTTAGAGTGCAGTATACAAGGGGTGGTAGTGCACTGCCATTGCAGACAATAGATTTTCAATTTAAATGAGCGGTACATTTCCACAGACATACAGATTAGACACCTCAGGGAGACCCCCGTGCAGGCGAGACCCTCCGGCTCCAACCTCCAATGCTCCACCTGAGTTGGCCCTACTTCCTCCACGTGTTATGCCGGGTGCCCCAGAGTCTTTCACATTACATATAATTTGGTCCTGGTTCTCTGTATGCTCTAGGCTTGACCGCCTGCCCAATTTGATAGCTTTTCACAAAATTACATACCACTCCGTGAACTCCAATTCAAAAGAATGCATTTAGTTACACACTGCAGCCATTTATGAGGCATTATAGGAGCTGTAGTTGCGTTATAAAAACATTTAAAAACAATAGAAAACAACCCTTCAACTTATCATAAAGGAGACAGCATTTTGTTTAGTACATCATTCAAAAGTGTTATCCGTTAACCCCTTCGATGCTCATTAAGGAATGGTTCCGTCATGAGCATCGGTGTTCCTGTGCTCATGACGGAACCATTCCGTCATGAGGACAGGGGCACGAAATCCCTCTGCTGCAGACAGCAGAGGTATTTCTTTCTCTTCCCCAAAGCCTTGGGAGCTGGGGAAGAGCTTCCTCAGCTCCTGAGGCCCCCCCAGCCGTTTCTGTGAATTGACGATCAGCGTGCATGTCGCGCTGATGTCATTTCAAAGAAACCGAAACTGAAATGAGCCTTTAGGCCAGTGGTCTTCAAACTTAGTTATGCTAAGCCCCCCCTGAGCAAAATGTTTGGGGGTCGGGCCCCCCTCAAACATGTAAAAGGGTAGATCGAGACAAGGGTAAGATGGCTAAATAAATTGTCAGTACATAGGGATTTCCTCTGGGCAAAAGCTCCATCCAGGTCCTCTTACCAAAGACACATTCAGATCTTCTCTGCAAAGCACCATCCTGATCTGTACTTACAATGCCCTATCCCGAGAGCCCTGAAAATTTACATCCAGACCATAGCTGCTTTGTGTCACATTTCTATGGTTTCAGTGTGCTTAGGAGTGACATTCAACGACCAAATGTGCGACACTTAAAGTAAGACTTTCCCATGAACAAAAACAAGCAATGAAGTGCATGGAAAGAGCAAGATCTCGGAAATTGCATCCTTTTAAGAAATGAGAAGCATCAAAAAGTTCTAGAAACTGTTGAAAAACATCTGCAATGGAAGGTCACTAACCTACTGCCCCTTAATGACCCGACCATAACAAAAATTGACTGACTAATGCATTTTAGCGCTGTGATGTGGACACTAGCACTAAAATGCTAGTCTAACCACCCATGCGTGGTACTTGACAAGGAAACCAGACTCATTCTCCAGAGTTCTAACTTCTCAACAAGACATCCGCAGTGCTTGAAATGGAGAAATAAAAGTGCAGATACTCTGTACCAGAGTACCTGCATGTTTCTGAGAAGTGCTGGTACTCTCCAATTAAAAATATTATGTTTTTCTTAAGAAGTGCAGGTACTCTCCTTCTCAAAATAAAGAATTGCCAGTACCAGCCCATTTAAAGCACTGGATGTCCTCTAGGAAGCTCACCATGGACCCTCTCTGCAAAGCCATACCTCGACTTTCTATGAAAAGCACCACTCAGATCCCACCTGTAGATCAGCACTGAGATGGTCAGACCCCTCTCTAGAAAGCACAGTACGGACATCCTTTACCAAGCCCCACGCAGAACCCACTTTGTAAGACACCATTCACTACCCCTTTTCATAGCACCATCAAACCTGCTAAAAAAAAATCCCAATCTAAAACTCCTTTCTAAAAACGACCCATCCAAAACACTTCTGCAAACTCCCACTGGGGTGTATTTTTTAAAACCACATCAGCCCCCATCTTCCGACTCCCATCCAGATAGTAGAAATTTTAGAGTGTGCAATGCTCAGTCTCCCTGTTCACCCATCGGTACTTACAAGTTTCCAAGGCTGCTCCTGCCCTTCCTTACACGAATCTGAGCCACTCTCAGTACAAGCCCAACTGCCTTTAAAAATAAGGCCAAAAATGCACAATGACATATATCGGCTACAAAATGTTCTATTCAAAACCACTCGTGAGTGCGTTCTGGGGCTTCTCTTGCCACTGGGGAAGGTGGACTGGCTCCCCCCTTGAGATGACTCTACGCCCCCAGGGGGGCGCGCCCCACAAGTTGAAGGCCACTGCTTTAGGCTCATTTCAGTTTCACTTTCTACGTGCTCAGGGGCTATCTCAGCCCGTAGAAAGAGGGACAGGTAGAAAAACGGGAGAGTTATCATTGGAAAGGTGAGAATCGACCCGTTCCAATGGTACCCCTCCCCAGTGGATCCCCGCTTGTGGATAGCCCCAAGACGGCGATCCCCAAGCAGGGATCCACCCCCTAGACTTCAGGGAGGGGGGAGCGGGCCCTTGGGCAAGGGCCTTTGCTCCCCCAGCTAAAATTGGGCATATTCAGTCTTTCTGCCCCCTCGAGGGGGCAGAAAGCTCACTTGACACCAAGGTTCTTTTCAATAGCACATATAGTTAGGGTGGGGGCTACCTAAAATAGGCACACCCTCCGCCACCATTACGGCCTTTCTGCCCCACCCTGGGGGACAGAAGGGGGCAGTATCCCCCAATATGCCCCCCCCTGAGAGCAGAAAGCCCACTTGACGCCAGGGATTTTATTGTTTCTTATTGTTATTAGGGTGGGGGCTGCCCATTATTGGCACGCCAAAGCCCCCAACTCCCCTGCACAATAACAGTCTTTCTGCCACCCCTGGGTGCAGATGGGGGTGATAGCCGGCAATCTGCCCTCCTGGGGGGGGGGCAGAAAGCCCACTTGACACCAGGTTTTTTTTTACAATTAATTTAGGGGAGGGGGCTGCCAAAGATGGGCATGCCAATGCCCCCACCCCTCCCCCCACACAATTCCAGTCTTTCTGCCCCCCTGGGGGACAGATGGGGAAGTAGCCCCCAATCTGCCCCCGTGGTGGCAGAAAGCACCCTAGACACCAGGGATTATATTATTTTACTTTATAGGCCCGGGTGGGGGCTGCCCAGAATGAGCATTCAAATGCCCCCACCCTACCCCCCAAAGGAAACTAAAGACTTGCTGCCCCTCCAGGAGGAATATGGGGGCAATAGCCCCTGATCTGCCCCGGGGGGCAGGAAGCCCACTAAACACCAGGGATTTTGTTTATATAGGTAGGGGTGGGGGTTAACCAGAATGGCACTGGTTGTGGGCTGAGATATTCAGCAAAAGTTTGTCAATAAAGTTTTTAGTTATCAATAAATTCAAGGATAATAAAACACTTTTTGTGTTGTTACTCTTCTCAGATGTTTTTATTCATACTTTCAAATTTCTTCTTCGTTTTTATGAAATGTTCCCTTCATTATTCAATCATGAAGTACAATTCAATAATCCATAACATTCCCAATCCATGACATTTCCAATGCATTTCGCCCATCGGGCTTCATCAGGGAAATCTATCAAATGAAAAAATATCTATCACTGATCCAAACTTAATAATGAATGTTATAACATTATTCATAAATCTTAACAATCTGTTAAATCATAAATGAATTGTGGCTCAAGGGGATTAAACTGTCCGGTTTAGTGTCAACTATGCATATTTTACATGAACATTAGCATTGTGGCTCACAAGGGTTAATTATCATTGTGCATTTGTTCTCGTGTGAACCTGGCCTTTCATCACAAAATCCCCTCCCGTGTCTTTAAACTCAATAACGGCGGCAGCTTGTTCTATGTTAGCGCGTTAAGATTACTTTCAATCAAGTTTAAAACGTTCCATGCCCCAGACGGGTTGCGGGTCATTTTAAAGACGTGTTTAGTGCAACACGTTTAAATCCCTGGCTTTACGCGCAAGCAATGTTGTAAACAAAAAGATTACAGTTCTTACCCGGGATCTGTTCAAAGTACGCGCGTCTTTCCTCTACGGTGTGTATCTCTACGGCAGCGAACCGGCAGCGTGTGACGCTTTAGCCGGAAGTGTCTATGGTCATGAGTTTATGCATATTTAAAGGGACACCTACACTGGTTTGTATAACCCGATCATACTACTGGTCTAATCATTTAGAATTCAAAACATATGAGTTTTCTACAATGGGCAAGTGAGTAATGACATAAACTTGCATCATATAAATCAACAAATAATAAACATGGTTAAAATAAACATTGTTTAAACAAGTGGTTGCATGATCCAGCACAAGTCTTTCTTTTACCAGTCTTTCTTTCACAAGTAACAGCTATATTCAACCCTTTCATTAATTCCGTGTGGAGTCAAACTTTGTAAATAAAAAATCCAATGATTTTCTCGCATGAGAAGGGTCTTTTTATTGTCTTTGTCTTCCTTTTTCTCCACAATTTCTAGGATACAGGCTTTGAGTTGATTTATTTGATGCCGTTGTTCCAAGAAATGGGTGGCTACTGCCGATTTCATTACCTTCGTTCTAATATTGCTTTTATGTTCTGTGAGTCTTGTCTTTAATTTCCGCTCTGTTTGACCCACGTATACTTTCCCGCACGGGCATTTAATAAGGTAAACAATGTTTTTAGTATCGCATGTTCCTGTTACCTTCAATTTAATTTGATTGCCCTTCATTGGATGCATGATGGTGTTGCGTTCCATGATATTGTGGCAGTTGCTGCAATTCCTACACGGGATTGTTCCTTTATAGGTTTTTTTGTCCTCAATGGCATGCGGGTATTTGAATATCTCTCCCAAATTCTTTGCTCGGGTGTATGCAAAGATGGGTTCCTCCATAAATATGTTTTGGAAATCCGGTTCAGTTTGTAACATTGGCCAATGTTTTTTAATGACTTTTTTCACTAAATGGCTCACTGTGGAAAATTTACTTACGCAGGTAATTTTTGCCTCTTTTTGGTTTGGTTTTGCGTTCAACAGCATTTCTCTTGTTTTAGTTTGAGATCTTTCCACGGAAGCTTTCAGTACATTTTCTGGGTATCCTCGCTTTTTAAAGCGTTGTAGCATGTTTTGAGTTTGCGTCAATGATTCCTGTGGGTTAGAGACAATTCTTTTTTATTATTATTAAGGGGCATTTATAGAGCGCCTGGTTACGCAAAATGCGTGTCCCCGCGCTGAACTGAAGCACTCTGAGAGAGAAGTAGGGGAGGAGCCCACTCATTTAGAAAAGAGGTAAGTTTTTAATTTCCTCCGGAAACTAGATTCGGAGGGGTCCAGACGGAGATCAAGAGGTAAATTATTCCAGTATTTTGCCGCCAGGTATCGGAAGGATCTTCCTCCCATACGGGCCTTTTTCACCCTAGGGACCTTAAGTAAGCCTCCATGCGAGGAGCGCAGTGCACGAGTTGGTGCATACCTTGTAATAAGGTTCTGGAGTGGTGCTGGCGCCTTTTTAGCGAGGATACGGTGGCAGGTACAGAGGGACTTAAATTCAACTCTGCTCCTCACTGGCAGCCAATGGAGTGACTGGAGGGCGGCCTTGGAGTTGGATCTTTTTGGGAGGTTTAAAATGAGGCGAGCTGCAGCATTCTGTAGCACCTGAAGTCGATTAATCGCTTTACAGGTAGCTCCCAAATAGAGTAGGTTGCCAAAGTCCAAGCGTGAGGTGACTAGAGCATGCACCAGCGTTCTGCGGGCGGCCGTAGGGAGGAGAATTAGGACTTTCCGCAGAGTTTTTAAAATGCTGAAGCACATGCCCGTCACCCTGTTAATCTGTGGTCCGAAAGACAGATCAGTATCTAGCCAGACCCCGAGATTTCTGACTTCTTTCCGAGGTGTGGGGGCCTCGCCTAGGCATGGTGGCCACCATGCCGATGTCCAGACAGATGGGCTGCCTCCCACCACGAGCACCTCAGTCTTGTTGCCATTTAATTTCAGGCAATTAGTGGACATCCAGGTTGCAAGATCTTGCATGCAAGCCCTGAAACTGTCCATAGCTAGACCGGGTGCACGCGAGAGGGAGACAACCAGCTGAGTGTCGTCGGCATAGGTAACAATTTGTAGTCCGTGTCCCACTACAATTGGAGCCACTGGGGAGACATAGAGATTGAAAAGAGTTGGGCTCAGGGACGAACCCTGAGGAACGCCCTGGCCCAATTCTATGTCTCGGGAATAGTGGTCCCCTTGACGGACCTGGAAACTTCTCCCCGTCAGGAAGGATTGGATCCATTGGAGTGCGGCTCCAGTTATACCTCCATCATTCAGACACTGTAGCAAGGTGGAGTGAGCTACAGTGTCGAATGCCGCACTCAGGTCCAATAGGATAAGGGCCATAGTGTGACCTTCATCCACCCCCTGCCGAAGGGATTCCACAGCCGTCAATAGTGCCGATTCCGTAGAATGGCGGGGGCGGAAGCCAAATTGTGTGTCGTGGAGTAAGGCAGCTTTGTCTATGAAATCCATTAGTTGGAGATTGACCGTTTTTTCTGCTACCTTGGCCAGATATGGTAAAAGAGAGATGGGCCGCAAGTTGTCTAATTTATCAAAGCTGATGGTAGGTTTTTTTCTAAGAGGAAGGACCACCGCTTTTTTCCATTCTTTAGGCACCGTCTTTGTCATAAAAGACACGTCCAGTAGATGCCTAATGTAGGGCTCCAAGGCCCCCAGGCTGTCTTTTAGGCGTTTGGGAGTGGTGGGATCCCGTGGGGAACCTGATTTTACAGAACTGCAGATTTTTAGGAGAGTTTCTGTGGGTGGGGTAACAAAGTTGGTAAGGGTGGGCGAGTTTCCCCTATCCCTGGGTTTTTCCACAAACTCTATCCCATTCGTGGGTTGAGTTGGGAAAGCCGAGTAAATTCTAGATATTTTCTCGGCAAAGAAATCTGCGATTCTGTCACAAGACTCAGGTGAACAGTCATCAGGGACAGTGACGGATTTTCCACTAGAGAGAGTTTTGTAAAGCAGAAATAACTCCTTCGTAGAGTTACCAGCTTCGTTGATCTTAGTCTCATAGTGTGTGGTTTTCGCCTTTCTAATCAGTCCGTGGTAGACTCGCCTCTCTGACAAGTAGACCTCTCTAGTATCTTTAGAGATAGCCCGACGCCATTGCCTTTCTGCTCTCTTCAATAAGGTTTTAGCATTTCGCAGTTCAGTACTGAACTTTTGACTCGTAGTAACTGGGAGTACGGTAAATGATGTTTGAGGGGGCTTGGATGAAAACTCTGGTATATCAGGAGATTATTGCGATCTGTTTTTTTGGTGTGAAGTGTGGTTTCTAAATGGTTATTCCTTTTGATGATGGTTACATCCAGGTAGTTAATTTGACTTGGATGAATTTCCGCTGTGAATTGAATGCGTGGATCTATGGTGTTTAACTGGCTGATGTTTTCAATGAGATTGTCTTTTTCACCTTTCCATAGTATGAATATATCATCGATATATCTCACATACATCCGTAGTCCTTGCTTCCATTGATCTTTTTGTAGGATGTGTTTTTGCTCATATTGATGCATAAAGATGTTCGCATAGGCTGGAGCAGCTGGATTGCCCATGGATGACCCAGACTTCTGGAGATACCAGTGTGTATCACATTCAAAATAACTGTGCATCAACACAAAATTCAACAACTCCAGTATGAAGATTTTAGTGGGTTCCTCATATTCCATAGAAAGCAATGCTTCTTCTACTGCTTCTATTCCCATCAGGTGTGGTATGGAAGGGTACAACGCTTGAACGTCAATCGTACACAAAGTAATCTCTTCTTCTGGTGTCAAATTGATTGATTCCAATTTCAAGAGGAAATCAGTGGTATCTTTCACAAAGGATTCCATTGTAATGACGAATGGCTGCAAGTATTTGTCAATCCATTTTCCCACCGGTTCATGGATACTTCCACATGTTGAAACAATGGGTCGACAAGGAGGTCTAACCGGATCTTTATGGATTTTTGGCGTGAGATACAATCTTGGTGTTTTCGGATATTCAGTAGTGAGGTATTTCTTGACTTTCTCATCAATGCTGCCTCTTGACACTCCTTCTCTAATGATGTTTTCTAAGACCGTTTGTATCTCTCTGGTGGGATTGGCATTCAGTTCCATGTAGGTATGTTTATCCTGAAGATGTGCTGCAATTTGAGAATCATAATATTCTTTATCCATGATTACCAGGGCACCACCCTTGTCTGCCCTTTGACATACGATGTTGGGGTTATTGGCTATGGTTTTCAATGTAGCATATTCTTTTTGTGTAAGGTTCCGGTTTTTGGTTTGCTTGCGGTAATTGATCTTGTTCAAATCTTGTTTAACCATTTGCTCGTATAGATCCAAGGTCCTATGGCTGATTGGAGGCATGTAAGTGCTAGTTTTGGAAAGGCCCTTGAGGGGATCTTCACTTTGTTCTTGTATTTCTGTGACTATGTTAGAAAAAAAATGTTGAAGTCTCAATTTTCTCATCAGTTTATAGAAGCTGATATTTACTTCCAATTGATTGGTGCGTGTAGTAGGCACAAATGAAGTCCCTTTTTGTAAGGTTTTTATCTGAACTGTAGTAAGGTGCATTTTAGAAATGTTGATAACCAGATTTTCTATTTCTGATTCTTCTTCTTGTCCTTCTTCGTGGTTATTTGACGTGTCTGTGGCGGTTCTTGTTCCTTTTCCACCGTTGTTTTTTCTCCTTGACCTCCTGGGTCGTCCCCTGCATTGGGGCCTACCTCTAAAAAAGGCTGGGTGACTTTAGGAATATTTGTGGTAGGTTTCTTTGATATGGGTTCTCTACTGGTGCTTTCTGATGTGGTATCCGTGTCAGTAGATGATGTGTCTGTCTGTTGGATGTAGGGACGATTTTGGCGCTTTCTCGCATAGATTTCCGCCCAATTGTAGACTTCGCCTAACTTATAGTCAATAGTGTCGCGGAGATATTTCCGGAATTTTCATTCATTAACTTCCTCAGTGTGTTTTGCTAATTGTGACTTAATATCCTCCAAGATCGTATTGAGTTCCTCTGTTGTTATGCCTTTGCTTAATTCCTCTTTTACATGATCAATTTCTTTTTCAAGTTCCTCCAATATTTGGGAAAGTTCCTCAATTATCAGTAAAATAAGGTCCAACGAACACTTATTTAAAATGGCGTACCATTTATCCGTGAATTTTTTAGAGTTTTTACACAAGGATGGTTTTAATAGAATTCTCAGTCCCCGTGGGATTCTTGACGCTTTGTGGTATCTTAACATTGTGCTGGCATGCAACCTTTGATTGATAATTTTCCGTGATAGATATAATAATTGTTTGACTTGTTGTTCTTTGGGTTTTGTTGTAGTGTATTCACATGTTTCCTCTTGAATGAGAGCATAAATTTTAGTAGTTTCCTCGACTGAATATGCAAATGTATCTGCCCTTGTTTCAGTTAGTTTTGTGATTTCTTCGTACTGCATCTTTTTTGTTGCGTGCTACAGTTGAGGAGCAGGACTGATATAACAAAAATGGGTTGTAAACTGTGCACTGCTGGTTAAATCAAAGCTTAAATTGGGTACCGTGCTCCTGGGATTACTCCCCGCTCAGGAGTATAATTGAAACAGCTTAGATAGCACTGGCGCAACACGTGCAAGAGTGGCTCCTAGGGCACTGGTTGTGGGCTGAGATATTCAGCAAAAGTTTGTCAATAAAGTTTTTAGTTATCAATAAATTCAAGGATAATAAAACACATTTTGTGTTGTTACTCTTCTCAGATGTTTTTATTCATTCTTTCAAATTTCTTCTTCGTTTTTATGAAATGTTCCCTTCATTATTCAATCATGAAGTACAATTCAATAATACATAACATTCCCAATCCATGACATTTCCAATGCATTTCGCCCATCGGGCTTCATCAGGGAAATCTATCAAATGAAAAAATATCTATCACTGATCCAAACTTAATAATGAATGTTATAACATTATTCATAAATCTTAACAATCTGTTAAATCATAAATGAATTGTGGCTCAAGGGGATTAAACTGTCCGGTTTAGTGTCAACTATGCATATTTTACATGAACATTAGCATTGTGGCTCACAAGGGTTAATTATCATTGTGCATTTGTTCTCGTGTGAACCTGGCCTTTCATCACAAAATCCCCTCCAGTGTCTTTAAACTCAATAACGGCGGCAGCTTGTTCTATGTTAGCGCGTTAAGATTACTTTCAATCAAGTTTAAAACGTTCCATGCCCCAGACGGGTTGCGGGTCATTTTAAAGACGTGTTTAGTGCAACACGTTTAAATCCTGGCTTTACGCGCAAGCAATGTTGTAAACAAAAAGATTACAGTTCTTACCCGAGATCTGTTCAAAGTACGCGCGTCTTTCCTCTACGGCGTGTATCTCTACGGCAGTGAACCGGCAGCGTGTGACGCTTTAGCCGGAAGTGTCTATGGTCATGAGTTTATGCATATTTAAAGGGACACCTACACTGGTTTGTATAACCCGATCATACTACTGGTCTAATCATTTAGAATTCAAAACATATGAGTTTTCTACAATGGGCAAGTGAGTAATGACATAAACTTGCATCATATAAATCAACAAATAATAAACATGGTTAAAATAAACATTGTTTAAACAAGTGGTTGCATGATCCAGCACAAGTCTTTCTTTTACCAGTCTTTCTTTCACAAGTAACAGCTATATTCAACCCTTTCATTAATTCCGTGTGGGGTCAAACTTTGTAAATAAAAAATCCAATGATTTTCTCGCATGAGAAGGGTCTTTTTATTGTCTTTGTCTTCCTTTTTCTCCACAATTTCTAGGATACAGGCTTTGAGTTGATTTATTTGATGCCGTTGTTCCAAGAAATGGGTGGCTACTGCCGATTTCATTACCTTCGTTCTAATATTGCTTTTATGTTCTGTGAGTCTTGTCTTTAATTTCCGCTCTGTTTGACCCACGTATACTTTCCCGCACGGGCATTTAATAAGGTAAACAATGTTTTTAGTATCGCATGTTCCTGTTACCTTCAATTTAATTTGATTGCCCTTCATTGGATGCATGATGGTGTTGCCTTCCATGATATTGTGGCAGTTGCTGCAATTCCTACACGGGATTGTTCCTTTATAGGTTTTTTTGTCCTCAATGGCATGCGGGTATTTGAATATCTCTCCCAAATTCTTTGCTCGGGTGTATGCAAAGATGGGTTCCTCCATAAATATGTTTTGGAAATCCGGTTCAGTTTGTAACATTGGCCAATGTTTTTTAATGACTTTTTTCACTAAATGGCTCACTGTGGAAAATTTACTTACGCAGGTAATTTTTGCCTCTTTTTGGTTTGGTTTTGCGTTCAACAGCATTTCTCTTGTTTTAGTTTGAGATCTTTCCACGGAAGCTTTCAGTACATTTTCTGGGTATCCTCGCTTTTTAAAGCGTTGTAGCATGTTTTGAGTTTGCGTCAATGATTCCTGTGGGTTAGAGACAATTCTTTTGACTCGTAGTAACTGGGAGTACGGTAAATGATGTTTGAGGGGGCTTGGATGAAAACTCTGGTATATCAGGAGATTATTGCGATCTGTTTTTTTGGTGTGAAGTGTGGTTTCTAAATGGTTATTCCTTTTGATGATGGTTACATCCAGGTAGTTAATTTGACTTGGATGAATTTCCGCTGTGAATTGAATGCGTGGATCTATGGTGTTTAACTGGCTGATGTTTTCAATGAAATTGTCTTTTTCACCTTTCCATAGTATGAATATATCATCGATATATCTCACATACATCCGTAGTCCTTGCTTCCATTGATCTTTTTGTAGGATGTGTTTTTGCTCATATTGATGCATAAAGATGTTCGCATAGGCTGGAGCAGCTGGATTGCCCATGGATGACCCAGACTTCTGGAGATACCAGTGTGTATCACATTCAAAATAACTGTGCATCAACACAAAATTCAACAACTCCAGTATGAAGATTTTAGTGGGTTCCTCATATTCCATAGAAAGCAATGCTTCTTCTACTGCTTCTATTCCCATCAGGTGTGGTATGGAAGGGTACAACGCTTGAACGTCAATCGTACACAAAGTAATCTCTTCTTCTGGTGTCAAATTGATTGATTCCAATTTCAAGAGGAAATCAGTGGTATCTTTCACAAAGGATTCCATTGTAATGACGAATGGCTGCAAGTATTTGTCAATCCATTTTCCCACCGGTTCATGGATACTTCCACATGTTGAAACAATGGGTCGACAAGGAGGTCTAACCGGATCTTTATGGATTTTTGGCGTGAGATACAATCTTGGTGTTTTCGGATATTCAGTAGTGAGGTATTTCTTGACTTTCTCATCAATGCTGCCTCTTGACACTCCTTCTCTAATGATGTTTTCTAAGACCGTTTGTATCTCTCTGGTGGGATTGGCATTCAGTTCCATGTAGGTATGTTTATCCTGAAGATGTGCTGCAATTTGAGAATCATAATATTCTTTATCCATGATTACCAGGGCACCACCCTTGTCTGCCCTTTGACATACGATGTTGGGGTTATTGGCTATGGTTTTCAATGTAGCATATTCTTTTTGTGTAAGGTTCCGGTTTTTGGTTTGCTTGCGGTAATTGATCTTGTTCAAATCTTGTTTAACCATTTGCTCGTATAGATCCAAGGTCTTATGGCTGATTGGAGGCATGTAAGTGCTAGTTTTGGAAAGGCCCTTGAGGGGATCTTCACTTTGTTCTTGTATTTCTGTGACTATGTTAGAAAAAAAATGTTGAAGTCTCAATTTTCTCATCAGTTTATAGAAGCTGATATTTACTTCCAATTGATTGGTGCGTGTAGTAGGCACAAATGAAGTCCCTTTTTGTAAGGTTTTTATCTGAACTGTAGTAAGGTGCATTTTAGAAATGTTGATAACCAGATTTTCTATTTCTGATTCTTCTTCTTGTCCTTCTTCGTGGTTATTTGACGTGTCTGTGGCGGTTCTTGTTCCTTTTCCACCGTTGTTTTTTCTCCTTGACCTCCTGGGTCGTCCCCTGCATTGGGGCCTACCTCTAAAAAAGGCTGGGTGACTTTAGGAATATTTGTGGTAGGTTTCTTTGATATGGGTTCTCTACTGGTGCTTTCTGATGTGGTATCCGTGTCAGTAGATGATGTGTCTGTCTGTTGGATGTAGGGACGATTTTGGCGCTTTCTCGCATAGATTTCCGCCCAATTGTAGACTTCGCCTAACTTATAGTCAATAGTGTCGCGGAGATATTTCCGGAATTTTCATTCATTAACTTCCTCAGTGTGTTTTGCTAATTGTGACTTAATATCCTCCAAGATCGTATTGAGTTCCTCTGTTGTTATGCCTTTGCTTAATTCCTCTTTTACATGATCAATTTCTTTTTCAAGTTCCTCCAATATTTGGGAAAGTTCCTCAATTATCAGTAAAATAAGGTCCAACGAACACTTATTTAAAATGGCGTACCATTTATCAGTGAATTTTTTAGAGTTTTTACACAAGGATGGTTTTAATAGAATTCTCAGTCCCCGTGGGATTCTTGACGCTTTGTGGTATCTTAACATTGTGCTGGCATGCAACCTTTGATTGATAATTTTCCGTGATAGATATAATAATTGTTTGACTTGTTGTTCTTTGGGTTTTGTTGTAGTGTATTCACATGTTTCCTCTTGAATGAGAGCATAAATTTTAGTAGTTTCCTCGACTGAATATGCAAATGTATCTGCCCTTGTTTCAGTTAGTTTTGTGATTTCTTCGTACTGCATCTTTTTTGTTGCGTGCTACAGTTGAGGAGCAGGACTGATATAACAAAAATGGGTTGTAAACTGTGCACTGCTGGTTAAATCAAAGCTTAAATTGGGTACCGTGCTCCTGGGATTACTCCCCGCTCAGGAGTATAATTGAAACAGCTTAGATAGCACTGGCGCAACACGTGCAAGAGTGGCTCATAGGGCACTGGTTGTGGGCTGAGATATTCAGCAAAAGTTTGTCAATAAAGTTTTTAGTTATCAATAAATTCAAGGATAATAAAACACATTTTGTGTTGTTACTCTTCTCAGATGTTTTTATTCATTCTTTCAAATTTCTTCTTCGTTTTTATGAAATGTTCCCTTCATTATTCAATCATGAAGTACAATTCAATAATACATAACATTCCCAATCCATGACATTTCCAATGCATTTCGCCCATCGGGCTTCATCAGGGAAATCTATCAAATGAAAAAATATCTATCACTGATCCAAACTTAATAATGAATGTTATAACATTATTCATAAATCTTAACAATCTGTTAAATCATAAATGAATTGTGGCTCAAGGGGATTAAACTGTCCGGTTTAGTGTCAACTATGCATATTTTACATGAACATTAGCATTGTGGCTCACAAGGGTTAATTATCATTGTGCATTTGTTCTCGTGTGAACCTGGCCTTTCATCACAAAATCCCCTCCAGTGTCTTTAAACTCAATAACGGCGGCAGCTTGTTCTATGTTAGCGCGTTAAGATTACTTTCAATCAAGTTTAAAACGTTCCATGCCCCAGACGGGTTGCGGGTCATTTTAAAGACGTGTTTAGTGCAACACGTTTAAATCCTGGCTTTACGCGCAAGCAATGTTGTAAACAAAAAGATTACAGTTCTTACCCGGGATCTGTTCAAAGTACGCGCGTCTTTCCTCTACGGCGTGTATCTCTACGGCAGTGAACCGGCAGCGTGTGACGCTTTAGCCGGAAGTGTCTATGGTCATGAGTTTATGCATATTTAAAGGGACACCTACACTGGTTTGTATAACCCGATCATACTACTGGTCTAATCATTTAGAATTCAAAACATATGAGTTTTCTACAATGGGCAAGTGAGTAATGACATAAACTTGCATCATATAAATCAACAAATAATAAACATGGTTAAAATAAACATTGTTTAAACAAGTGGTTGCATGATCCAGCACAAGTCTTTCTTTTACCAGTCTTTCTTTCACAAGTAACAGCTATATTCAACCCTTTCATTAATTCCGTGTGGGGTCAAACTTTGTAAATAAAAAATCCAATGATTTTCTCGCATGAGAAGGGTCTTTTTATTGTCTTTGTCTTCCTTTTTCTCCACAATTTCTAGGATACAGGCTTTGAGTTGATTTATTTGATGCCGTTGTTCCAAGAAATGGGTGGCTACTGCCGATTTCATTACCTTCGTTCTAATATTGCTTTTATGTTCTGTGAGTCTTGTCTTTAATTTCCGCTCTGTTTGACCCACGTATACTTTCCCGCACGGGCATTTAAT
The DNA here is from genome assembly GCF_964263255.1 of Lissotriton vulgaris. NCBI lineage: Eukaryota > Metazoa > Chordata > Amphibia > Caudata > Salamandridae > Lissotriton > Lissotriton vulgaris. Next base: position 1,465,261,517 of record NC_141687.1, on the reverse strand, counting down.
AAGGTAAACAATGTTTTTAGTATCGCATGTTCCTGTTACCTTCAATTTAATTTGATTGCCCTTCATTGGATGCATGATGGTGTTGCCTTCCATGATATTGTGGCAGTTGCTGCAATTCCTACACGGGATTGTTCCTTTATAGGTTTTTTTGTCCTCAATGGCATGCGGGTATTTGAATATCTCTCCCAAATTCTTTGCTCGGGTGTATGCAAAGATGGGTTCCTCCATAAATATGTTTTGGAAATCCGGTTCAGTTTGTAACATTGGCCAATGTTTTTTAATGACTTTTTTCACTAAATGGCTCACCGTGGAAAATTTACTCACGCAGGTAATTTTTGCCTCTTTTTTGTTTGGTTTTGCGTTCAACAGCATTTCTCTTGTTTTAGTTTGAGATCTTTCCACGGAAGCTTTCAGTACATTTTCTGGGTATCCTCGCTTTTTAAAGCGTTGTAGCATGTTTTGAGTTTGCGTCAATGATTCCTGTGGGTTAGAGACAATTCTTTTTGACTCGTAGTAACTGGGAGTACGGTAAATGATGTTTGAGGGGGTTTGGATGAAAACTCTGGTATATCAGGAGATTTTTGCGATCTGTTTTTTTGGTGTGAAGTGTGGTTTCTAAATGGTTATTCCTTTTGATGATGGTTACATCCAGGTAGTTAATTTGACTTGGATGAATTTCCGCTGTGAATTGAATGCGTGGATCTATGGTGTTTAACTGGCTGATGTTTTCAATGAGATTGTCTTTTTCACCTTTCCATAGTATGAATATATCATCGATATATCTCACATACATCCGTAGTCCTTGCTTCCATTGATCTTTTTGTAGGATGTGTTTTTGCTCATATTGATGCATAAAGATGTTCGCATAGGCTGGAGTAGCTGGATTGCCCATGGATGTCCCAGACTTCTGGAGATACCAGTGTGTATCACATTCAAAATAACTGTGCATCAACACAAAATTCAACAACTCCAGTATGAAGATTTTAGTGGGTTCCTCATATTCCATAGAAAGCAATGCTTCTTCTACTGCTTCTATTCCCATCAGGTGTGGTATGGAAGTGTACAACGCTTGAACGTCAATCGTACACAAAGTAATCTCTTCTTCTGGTGTCAAATTGATTGATTCCAATTTCAAGAGGAAATCAGTGGTATCTTTCACAAAGGATTCCATTGTAATGACGAATGGCTGCAAGTATTTGTCAATCCATTTTCCCACCGGTTCATGGATACTTCCACATGTTGAAACAATGGGTCGACAAGGAGGTCTAACCGGATCTTTATGGATTTTTTTTTTTTTTTTTTTAATTTTTGAAAACCTTTATTGTGCATGTGAATAGTAACAAATACGGGCCTACAACCATCCGGCCGGCCACAAACTCTCAGTTAGCACTACAGCTTACATTATGGCGACACAGTACCGCAGCAGAACCGCAAACATTCGAAGGAAGGAAAACTGGAAAATGTCTCAGTACCGTGGCACAGGAGGAATGAAGGTTAAAATTTTAAGTTTTTTGTTATGCAACTATCGAGTTCAGACCGTAGTGTTCCGCACTGATAAAATAAAAAGGTAAGAACAAGGACCATGCAGGTGGGACACGACATTAGCTAATGTATCAAAGCAATTCGTACATCGATAAGCAAGTCCCCGCCAGGCAGGATGGTCTCACTATATCTATGCTACAAAGTAGCACCCACAACCCAGTCATATTTCCACTGCCACCCATCACCCAGCACTTCTGAACATGGGCAAGAAAAGGTAAAATCATAAAGGAAACAAAAACAGGTCCCATAGAAACTAACAAAAATGAAATATAACCCCCCACCCTACACACATGCAGAGGCTATGGCCTACCCCCCCCCCCTAGCAGCGTGCCTGTCGCCCCATAAACCCGAAATTTAGTAAGAAGAGAAGTCGGAAGAAAGGAAAGGGGACAGCAAGAGAGTGCAGAAAGAAGGAAAAAGGAGACAAAAAGAAAGAAAGAACGTCACTCTTGAATATAGGGAGGAAGAAAAGAACAAGCTGATCTACCACTCCCAAAGAAAGGAGGCGGGGAGGAGCCCACCCAGTAGCCGATCTCCCGGACTCCCAGCCACCTGCAACCCTATCGCCTTGCGGAATAAGTGATCAGCGTTATGCGGAAGAGGAGGAGCAATTCTGAGAGTACAGGCAAAGGAAGCCGGAGCAGTCCCAACCTAATCCCCGCCTGCCCATGCAACTATCTCATTAAGTAAAGCCTAGCCCTGGCCCGATCTGGGACGTCCCCCTGCGCCCGCCCACTCCGAGAAGCCTGATCCTGCAAGAAGAAGGGGAGAGCCCGCCCCTACGAGAACAAAGGGACAAAATGGCCACATTCGGCAACGGAGAAAAGTCCGAGGGCTAAATAAAATACGCCAGTCCCAAGCAAAATCAGTACTTAAAGCAAGCAGCATGATGAAAACCACAATACCACACAGCACGGTAAACAATGAAGTCCCCATAAGAGAAGCACAGTCAGGCAGGATAGGCAGACGTCGTAGCAGCAGCCCCTGGAACTCCGTGGGAGGGGTTGCTCTCCGCGCTGGGGAGGGAGACATCGTAGCGATATACCGGCTGGAACATTGTAGCACATTCTCCTGAACTCCACAAAGCTGTCCAGTAATTCCATACGTCCCCGGCAACAATGTTTCACTGACCGGGATCAGCAGAGGCTGTTCAACAGAGCAGGGGGAGAGGATGGGCAGGATATATTCCGATCCAGTCAGGCAGCCATCGACCTTCTCCTCCAGCTGTAGCAAGTTCTTACGCCATTCGCACCGCAGTTCAGTTAGAGCCAGGATAACAGAGGCGAGAGTAACCTGTGAGCGTTCTTCCATTGCCTCCGTGGTATTTGCCTCTTCAGACAGGTCAGCTCCCAGGGCAGATGCAGGACGAAACTGTCGGGCAGAAGCCAGGGCGCCACCCGCCATCACCACAGAAGAGCCGCCTCTCAGGATCCCAACATCGGGCATACAGCGATTTCAGGCAGAATCAGGACAGGAGAACATGAGCCGCTCCCCTGAGGCAGAATAGGTCCGCATTCGCAGGGTGCAAACAATGGGGGGGGGCTCCTTGCCGACCGACACTGGAGGGGCGAGGCAGCGTGGGGGTTACGGCTACTGAGGCGCCCTCGGCATGCGTTAGATAGTGAAGGGGGTGTCTCACCGCTGTTTTCCGTGAGAAGGAGAAAGTCAGGATGACCGACGGCAAGCGGAGACAGTCACCAGAGCGCCCAACACGAAAGCCAATTCCTCCGTCGGCCAGCCCAGGATGTCAGCGCCGCCCCAAGATAATCGGCCCCTGTGGCCACGGCAGTCCTGGCGGCGCTTTGTGAGGCAGAGCACGGGTCCGGGGCCAGGGTCGTCCCCCACACAACTCTCGACGGTTCTCAGGCTGCCGAGCGGGTAGAGACACCGGAGGGACACCTCCGGAATCAGGAAACTTCCCTCTTCAATCCGCCGGTGCACAAGCACAGGATAGGGAGCAGGATTGTTGTGCGGGAAGCAGGGGCTCGGGGAGCCGGGAGATCACACGTCCGTCTCTGCGGCCATCTTCTCTTTATGGATTTTTGGCGTGAGATACAATCTTGGTGTTTTCGGATATTCAGTAGTGAGGTATTTCTTGACTTTCTCATCAATGCTGCCTCTTGACACTCCTTCTCTAATGATGTTTTCTAAGACCGTTTGTATCTCTCTGGTGGGATTGGCATTCAGTTCCATGTAGGTATGTTTATCCTGAAGATGTGCTGCAATTTGAGAATCATAATATTCTTTATCCATGATTACCAGGGCACCACCCTTGTCTGCCCTTTGACATACGATGTTGGGGTTATTGGCTATGGTTTTCAATGTAGCATATTCTTTTTGTGTAAGGTTCCGGTTTTTGGTTTGCTTGCGGTAATTGATCTTGTTCAAATCTTGTTTAACCATTTGCTCGTATAGATCCAAGGTCTTATGGCTGATTGGAGGCATGTAAGTGCTAGTTTTGGAAAGGCCCTTGAGGGGATCTTCACTTTGTTCTTGTATTTCTGTGACTATGTTAGAAAAAAAATGTCGAAGTCTCAATTTTCTCATCAGTTTATAGAAGCTGATATTTACTTCCAATTGATTGGTGCGTGTAGTAGGCACAAATGAAGTCCCTTTTTGTAAGGTTTTTATCTGAACTGTAGTAAGGTGCATTTTAGAAATGTTGATAACCAGATTCTCTATTTCTGATTCTTCTTCTTGTCCTTCTTCGTGGTTATTTGACGTGTCTGTGGCGGTTCTTGTTCCTTTTCCACCGTTGTTTTTTCTCCTTGACCTCCTGGGTCGTCCCCTGCATTGGGGCCTACCTCTAAAAAAGGCTGGGTGACTTTAGGAATATTTGTGGTAGGTTTCTTTGATATGGGTTCTCTACTGGTGCTTTCTGATGTGGTATCCGTGTCAGTAGATGATGTGTCTGTCTGTTGGGTGTAGGGACGATTTTGGCGCTTTCTCGCATAGATTTCCGCCCAATTGTAGACTTCGCCTAACTTATAGTCAATAGTGTTGCGGCGATATTTCCGCAATTTTCTTTCATTAACTTCCTCAGTGTGTTTTGCTAATTGTGACTTAATATCCTCCAAGATCGTATTGAGTTCCTCTGTTATTATGCCTTTGCTTAATTCCTCTTTTACATGATCAATTTCTTTTACAAGTTCCTCAAATATTTGGGAAAGTTCCTCAATTATCAGTAAAATAAGGTCCAACGAACACTTATTTAAAATGGCGTACCATTTATCCGTGAATTTTTTAGAGTTTTTACACAAGGATGGTTTTAATAGAATTCTCAGTCCCCGTGGGATTCTTGACGCTTTGTGGTATCTTAACATTGTGCTGGCATGCAACCTTTGATTGATAATTTTCCGTGATAGATATAATAATTGTTTGACTTGTTGTTCTTTGGGTTTTGTTGTAGTGTATTCACATGTTTCCTCTTGAATGAGAGCATAAATTTTAGTAGTTTCCTCGACTAAATATGCAAATGTATCTGCCTTTGTTTCAGTTAGTTTTGTGATTTCTTCGTACTGCATCTTTTTTGTTGCGGGCTACAGTTGAGGAGCAGGACTGATATAACAAAAATGGGTTGTAAACTGTGCACTGCTGGTTAAATCAAAGCTTAAATTGGGTACCGTGCTCCTGGGATTACTCCCCGCTCAGGAGTATAATTGAAACAGCTTAGATAGCACTGGCGCAACACGTGCAAGAGTGGCTCCTAGGGCACTGGTTGTGGGCTGAGATATTCAGCAAAAGTTTGTCAATAAAGTTTTTAGTTATCAATAAATTCAAGGATAATAAAACACATTTTGTGTTGTTACTCTTCTCAGATGTTTTTATTCATTCTTTCAAATTTCTTCTTCGTTTTTATGAAATGTTCCCTTCATTATTCAATCATGAAGTACAATTCAATAATACATAACATTCCCAATCCATGACATTTCCAATGCATTTCGCCCATCGGGCTTCATCAGGGAAATCTATCAAATGAAAAAATATCTATCACTGATCCAAACTTAATAATGAATGTTATAACATTATTCATAAATCTTAACAATCTGTTAAATCATAAATGAATTGTGGCTCAAGGGGATTAAACTGTCCGGTTTAGTGTCAACTATGCATATTTTACATGAACATTAGCATTGTGGCTCACAAGGGTTAATTATCATTGTGCATTTGTTCTCGTGTGAACCTGGCCTTTCATCACAAAATCCCCTCCAGTGTCTTTAAACTCAATAACGGCGGCAGCTTGTTCTATGTTAGCGCGTTAAGATTACTTTCAATCAAGTTTAAAACGTTCCATGCCCCAGACGGGTTGCGGGTCATTTTAAAGACGTGTTTAGTGCAACACGTTTAAATCCTGGCTTTACGCGCAAGCAATGTTGTAAACAAAAAGATTACAGTTCTTACCCGGGATCTGTTCAAAGTACGCGCGTCTTTCCTCTACGGCGTGTATCTCTACGGCAGTGAACCGGCAGCGTGTGACGCTTTAGCCGGAAGTGTCTATGGTCATGAGTTTATGCATATTTAAAGGGACACCTACACTGGTTTATATAACCCGATCATACTACTGGCCTAATCATTTAGAATTCAAAACATATGAGTTTTCTACAATGGGCAAGTGAGTAATGACATAAACTTGCATCATATAAATCAACTAAGCATGGGCGAATTTTGCGGATCTCGCGTTCGCGAATTTTGCGGATTTGCGAATTCGCAATCCGCAAAATCCGCGAATTCCCGCGAATTTGCGGATTTTTTTTTTTGTGTTCGCCCGTGTTTCTGCCAGTTCGCGAGGGTTTTTACAATTTCGCAATTTGCGAACTTACCTGTCGGGTCGCAAGTTTCGCGAACTTGTTGTTTCTACGTGTCCAGCCTGTTTGGGACACTCTTCTTCATCACTGCCACTCTCTGTCACCACTGCCACTCTCTGACTACTCATGCCACCCTCTGGCCCACCCATGCCACCCTCTGTTTCATCACCACACCCTCTGGTTGTCCAGTGTACATTATTTTCGGCAAAGCAAAGGCACCTGCTTCCTTAGTGCGCCCTGATTAGTGATCTTTTGCACTTGCTAAGTGCTTTCATTGTTGCAAAATTAGTTACAACACCTGCCCTGCCCCAACTGACAATAATGAATTAGGGGCTGATTAATGGATTTTAACTTCCAGCCTGGCTCCTGCTTGTCTCCCTTAGCTGTAATTCAGGACCTTTGTGGCATATGTGTAACTATTCTGAGGTTCAGAGCAGGGTCACATAATAGTTGCAACTGGCAACTGAACTCTGGAGGGGCCCCTCAGGAAGCACTACAGGAAATGGCTACTAATGATGAGCCTGAACTTTTGAACCTGGCAAGTAGTTTCAGTTTTGCTAAGATCGTATTTCTGCAATTTAGCACTTATTCGCGGGGCGCGAAGTTGTACTGGGAAGCCGCGAACTCACGCGAACAGTGCGAGCAGTGCGAGCAAAATCCGCTGCTCGCGGATTTGCGGATTTTGCGGGAGATTCGCGAATCTCGCGGATTGCGGATTTCCCGAAAATCCGCAAAATCCGCGAGCGAAACGGATTTTCCGCCCATACCTAAAATCAACAGATAATAAACATGGTTAAAATAAACATTGTTTAAACAAGTGGTTGCATGATCCAGCACAAGTCTTTCTTTTACCAGTCTTTCTTTCACAAGTAACAGCTATATTCAACCCTTTCATTAATTCCGTGTGGGGTCAAACTTTGTAAATAAAAAATCCAATGATTTTCTCGCATGAGAAGGGTCTTTTTATTGTCTTTGTCTTCCTTTTTCTCCACAATTTCTAGGATACGGGCTTTGAGTTGATTTATTTGATGCCGTTGTTCCAAGAAATGGGTGGCTACTGCCGATTTCATTACCTTCGTTCTAATATTGCTTTTATGTTCTGTGAGTCTTGTCTTTAATTTCCGCTCTGTTTGACCCACGTATACTTTCCCGCACGGGCATTTAATAAGGTAAACAATGTTTTTAGTATCGCATGTTCCTGTTACCTTCAATTTAATTTTATTGCCCTTCATTGGATGCATGATGGTGTTGCCTTCCATGATATTGTGGCAGTTGCTGCAATTCCTACACGGGATTGTTCCTTTATATGTTTTTTTGTCCTCAATGGCATGCGGGTATTTGAATATCTCTCCCAAATTCTTTGCTCGGGTGTATGCAAAGATGGGTTCCTCCATAAATATGTTTTGGAAATCCGGTTCAGTTTGTAACATTGGCCAATGTTTTTTAATGACTTTTTTCACTAAATGGCTCACTGTGGAAAATTTACTTACGCAGGTAATTTTTGCCTCTTTTTTGTTTGGTTTTGCGTTCAACAGCATTTCTCTTGTTTTAGTTTGAGATCTTTCCACGGAAGCTTTCAGTACATTTTCTGGGTATCCTCGCTTTTTAAAGCGTTGTAGCATGTTTTGAGTTTGCGTCAATGATTCCTGTGGGTTAGTTACAATTCTTTTGACTCGTAGTAACTGGGAGTACGGTAAATTATGTTTGAGGGGGCTTGGATGAAAACTCTGGTATATCAGGAGATTATTGCGATCTGTTTTTTTGGTGTGAAGTGTGGTTTCTAAATGGTTATTCCTTTTGATGATGGTTACATCCAGGTAGTTAATTTGACTTGGATGAATTTCCGCTGTGAATTGAATGCGTGGATCTATGGTGTTTAACTGGCTGATGTTTTCAATGAGATTGTCTTTTTCACCTTTCCATGGTATGAATATATCATCGATATATCTCACATACATCCGTAGTCCTTGCTTCCATTGATCTTTTTGTAGGATGTGTTTTTGCTCATATTGATGCATAAAGATGTTCGCATAGGCTGGAGCAGCTGGATTGCCCATGGATGTCCCAGACTTCTGGAGATACCAGTGTGTATCACATTCAAAATAACTGTGCATCAACACAAAATTCAACAACTCCAGTATGAAGATTTTAGTGGGTTCCTCATATTCCATAGAAAGCAATGCTTCTTCTACTGCTTCTATTCCCATCAGGTGTGGTATGGAAGTGTACAACGCTTGAACGTCAATCGTACACAAAGTAATCTCTTCTTCTGGTGTCAAATTGATTGATTCCAATTTCAAGAGGAAATCTGTGGTATCTTTCACAAAGGATTCCATTGTAATGACGAATGGCTGCAAGTATTTGTCAATCCATTTTCCCACCGGTTCATGGATACTTCCACATGTTGAAACAATGGGTCGACAAGGAGGTCTAACCGGATCTTTATGGATTTTTGGCGTGAGATACAATCTTGGTGTTTTCGGATATTCAGTAGTGAGGTATTTCTTGACTTTCTCATCAATGCTGCCTCTTGACACTCCTTCTCTAAAGAAGGGAACATTTCATAAAAACGAAGAAGAAATTTGAAAGTATGAATAAAAACATCTGAGAAGAGTAACAACACAAAAAGTGTTTTATTATCCTTGAATTTATTGATAACTAAAAACTTTATTGACAAACTTTTGCTGAATATCTCAGCCCACAACCAGTGCCCTAGGAGCCACTCTTGCACGTGTTGCGCCAGTGCTATCTAAGCTGTTTCAATTATACTCCTGAGCGGGGAGTAATCCCAGGAGCACGGTACCCAATTTAAGCTTTGATTTAACCAGCAGTGCACAGTTTACAACCCATTTTTGTTATATCAGTCCTGCTCCTCAACTGTAGCACGCAACAAAAAAGATGCAGTACGAAGAAATCCCAAAACTAACTGAAACAAAGGCAGATACATTTGCATATTCAGTCGAGGAAACTACTAAAATTTATGCTCTCATTCAAGTGGAAACATGTGAATACACTACAACAAAACCCAAAGAACAACAAGTCAAACAATTATTATATCTATCACGGAAAATTATCGATCAAAGGTTGCATGCCAGCACAATGTTAAGATACCACAAAGCGTCAAGAATCCCACGGGGACTGAGAATTCTATTAAAACCATCCTTGTGTAAAAACTCTAAAAAATTCACGGATAAATGGTACGCCATTTTAAATAAGTGTTCGTTGGACCTTATTTTACTGATAATTGAGGAACTTTCCCAAATATTGGAGGAACTTGAAAAAGAAATTGATCATGTAAAAGAGGAATTAAGCAAAGGCATAACAACAGAGGAACTCAATACGATCTTGGAGGATATTAAGTCACAATTAGCAAAACACACTGAGGAAGTTAATGAAAGAAAATTGCGGAAATATCGCCGCAACACTATTGACTATAAGTTAGGCGAAGTCTACAATTGGGCGGAAATCTATGCGAGAAAGCGCCAAAATCGTCCCTACACCCAACAAACAGACACATCATCTACTGACACGGATACCACATCAGAAAGCACCAGTAGAGAACCCATATCAAAGAAACCTACCACAAATATTCCTAAAGTCACCCAGCCTTTTTAGGTCGAGCAGACCTTACTCTCAATGCGTGAGCATTGAGAGTGTCTGCTTCAGACCTTTTTTTGCCCGTTATTGGGAATGAGGACATCAATCTGTTACGAGCGTTTTTCCTCACAGTTTTCACCGCGGGAGCGCGCGTCTGACCCGCGCATGCGCAGAGTACCCGCGCATGCGCAGAGTAACTCACAGCCCTTGCTCACACAGACGCAGGCAGGCAGCCCCCACCCCTCTGCAAGCACGCACGCACACACAGGCGAGCGCATGCACACGCAGGCACACACATACAGGCACACAGACACTCGCTCACACACACACACCCCCCTCCCCCACAGTCACACACACGCACGCACACATACATACAAAGCCCGCCCGCCCCCGCCCGCACTCGCACACATGGTTCCCCCCCCCCGCACTCGCGCGCGCACATGCTTGCCCCCCCCCGCACATGCTTTCCCCCCCCCCCCAGCAACCCACTCACCGGCTTCCTTCGTGCGGCGGCTCTCCTCAGCTGCAGGGCCCGGCAGCAGGACTCTTCTTCCCTCCTTTGGCACCGGGGCACAGGGTAGGCTCCTGCCTGCTCCGGTGCTCCAAACACGGCTCCATCCAATCGCGGCTCTTCCGTGGGAGGCGGGGTAGGCTCCCGCCCTCCTACTTCCTGTTTCCTGTTGTCGCGCCGGCCTGCCTGACTTCCTGGTCGCAGGCCGGCAGAGTGACGGCGGTGATTTGCGGTATTTATTTATTTAGTTATTTATACATTTTTATATAGCGTGGACTTTACCCGAAGGCGGTATTTATTTATTTATTGTTTTTGGACTCTGCGTGCTGTCCCGCACCACCTCCTGCTGCATTTCCTGCTAGTCGGCGCCCGTTGCCATTGACAATTCTTTTGCATGTCCTATGTGAAAGCTGCAGTATTTGTCTTTGGTCAGTATTTGACACTTACTGAACACTGTTTTTACGTCAAGAATCCACTTGATAACATTGCACACGTGTTTTGTATTTTAAATTTGCTTTCTCTAGCTGCATTCCTCGCAAACAGCATGCACGCATTTAAAACTAGTTATCAAACTATATTTCTTGAGAAATAATATTTTGTAAAAGAACAAGCCCGGTTGATACATGTTTTTTTATTCCCCATCATCAGCGCATCAGACCCGCCCCATCCTGACAGTGCGGAATCAACTGTTGCGTGTCTTATCTTGCACTCTTTCTGCCTGCAGTAATTGTCAGTGAAACTATCAGATTTTTTTCCAGCGTTTCCTTCTTGACGCTACTGAGTCAGAATTGCATTTGGACCTGCGATTGCATTATGTGAAAGTTGTCCTGTAAGTCCCTGTTTAGCCTAGCAGTGTACGTTTGTTTCAAGATGAGTTTGCATGTTATAGAGACAAATGCTATAGGTGTCACGTTTGCGAAAGTTAAAACTATTGGCATTGTAAATGACAAAGCTATTAATTTCGCAATTTTCAAAACCAACACATAAATAAAATATTTGTCATTTACAATACCAATAGCTCAAACTTTCCTAATGCGAGACCTATTGTATTGCAAATGCTTGTTTAGAGGTAGGCCCCAATGCAGGGGACGACCCAGGAGGTCAAGGAGAAAAAACAACGGTGGAAAAGGAACAAGAACAGCCACAGACACGTCAAATAACCACGAAGAAGGACAAGAAGAAGAATCAGAAATAGAGAATCTGGTTATCAACATTTCTAAAATGCACCTTACTACAGTTCAGATAAAAACCTTACAAAAAGGGACTTCATTTGTGCCTACTACACGCACCAATCAATTGGAAGTAAATATCAGCTTCTATAAACTGATGAGAAAATTGAGACTTCGACATTTTTTTTCTAACATAGTCACAGAAATACAAGAACAAAGTGAAGATCCCCTCAAGGGCCTTTCCAAAACTGGCACTTACATGCCTCCAATCAGCCATAAGACCTTGGATCTATATGAGCAAATGGTTAAACAAGATTTGAACAAGATCAATTACCGCAAGCAAACCAAAAAACGGAACCTTACACAAAAAGAATATGCTACATTGAAAACCATAGCCAATAACCCCAACATCGTATGTCAAAGGGCAGACAAGGGTGGTGCCCTGGTAATCATGGATAAAGAATATTATGATTCTCAAATTGCAGCACATCTTCAGGATAAACATACCTACATGGAACTGAATGCCAATCCCACCAGAGAGATACAAACGGTCTTAGAAAACATCATTAGAGAAGGAGTGTCAAGAGGCAGCATTGATGAGAAAGTCAAGAAATACCTCACTACTGAATATCCGAAAACACCAAGATTGTATCTCACGCCAAAAATCCATAAAGATTCGGTTAGACCTCCTTGTCGACCCATTGTTTCAACATGTGGAAGTATCCATGAACCGGTGGGAAAATGGATTGACAAATACTTGCAGCCATTCGTCATTACAATGGAATCCTTTGTGAAAGATACCACTGATTTCCTCTTGAAATTGGAATCAATCAATTTGACACCAGAAGAAGAGATTACTTTGTGTACGATTGACGTTCAAGCGTTGTACACTTCCATACCACACCTGATGGGAATAGAAGCAGTAGAAGAAGCATTGCTTTCTATGGAATATGAGGAACCCACTAAAATCTTCATACTGGAGTTGTTGAATTTTGTGTTGATGCACAGTTATTTTGAATGTGATACACACTGGTATCTCCAGAAGTCTGGGACATCCATGGGCAATCCAGCTGCTCCAGCCTATGCGAACATCTTTATGCATCAATATGAGCAAAAACACATCCTACAAAAAGATCAATGGAAGCAAGGACTACGGATGTATGTGAGATATATCGATGATATATTCATACTATGGAAAGGTGAAAAAGACAATCTCATTGAAAACATCAGCCAGTTAAACACCATAGATCCACGCATTCAATTCACATCGGAAATTCATCCAAGTCAAATTAACTACCTGGATGTAACCATCATCAAAAGGAATAACCATTTAGAAACCACACTTCACACCAAAAAAACAGATCGCAATAATCTCCTGATATACCAGAGTTTTCATCCAAGCCCCCTCAAACATCATTTACCGTACTCCCAGTTACTACGAGTCAAAAGAATTGTCTCTAACCCACAGGAATCATTGACGCAAACTCAAAACATGCTACAACGCTTTAAAAAGCGAGGATACCCAGAAAATGTACTGAAAGCTTCCGTGGAAAGATCTCAAACTAAAACCAGAGAAATGCTGTTGAACGCAAAACCAAACAAAAAAGAGGCAAAAATTACCTGCGTAAGTAAATTTTCCACAGTGAGCCATTTAGTGAAAAAAGTCATTAAAAAAATTGGCCAATGTTACAAACTGAACCGGATTTCCAAAACATATTTATGGAGGAACCCATCTTTGCATACACCCGAGCAAAGAATTTGGGAGAGATAATCAAATACCCGCATGCCATTGAGGACAAAAAAACCTATAAAGGAACAATCCTGTGTAGGAATTGCAGCAACTGCCACAATATCATGGAAGGCAACACCATCATGCATCCAATGAAGGGCAATAAAATTAAATTGAAGGTAACAGGAACATGCGATACCAAAAACATTGTTTACCTTATTAAATGCCCGTGCGGGAAAGTATACGTGGGTCAAACAGAGCGGAAATTAAAGACAAGACTCACAGAACATAAAAGCAAAATTAGAACGAAGGTAATGAAATCGGCAGTAGCCACCCATTTCTTGGAACAACGGCATCAAATAAATCAACTCAAAGCCTGTATCCTAGAAATTGTGGAGAAAAAGGAAGACAAAGACAATAAAAAGACCCTTCTCATGCGAGAAAATCATTGGATTTTTTATTTACAAAGTTTGATCCCACACGGAATTAATGAAAGGGTTGAATATAGCTGTTAGTTGTGAAAGAAAGACTGGTAAAAGAAAGACTTGTGCTGGATCATGCAACCACTTGTTTAAGCAATGTTTATTTTAACCATGTTTATTATTTGTTGATTTATATGATGCAAGTTTATGTCATTACTCACTTGCCCATTGTAGAAAACTCATATGTTTTGAATGATTAGACCAGTAGTATGATCGGGTTATACAAACCAGTGTAGGTGTCCCTTTAAACATGCATAAACTCATGACCATAGACACTTCCGGCTAAAGCGTCACACGCTGCCGGTTCACTGCCGTAGAGATACACGATCCCGGGTAAGAACTGTAATCTTTTTGTTTACAACATTGCTTGCGCGTAAAGCCAGGATTTAAACGTATTGCACTAAACACGTCTTTAAAATGACCCGCAACCCGTCTGGGGCATGGAACGTTTTAAACTTGATTGAAAGTAATCTTAACGCGCTAACATAGAACAAGCTGCCGCCGTTATTGAGTTTAAAGACACGGGAGGGGATTTTGTGATGAAAGGCCAGGTTCACACGAGAACAAATGCACAATGATAATTAACCCTTGTGAGCCACAATGCTAATGTTCATGTAAAATATGCATAGTTGACACTAAACCGGACAGTTTAATCCCCTTGAGCCACAATTCATTTATGATTTAACAGATTGTTAAGATTTATGAATAATGTTATAACATTCATTATTAAGTTTGGATCAGTGATAGATATTCTTTCATTTGATAGATTTCCCTGATGAAGCCCGATGGGCGAAATGCATTGGAAATGTCATGGATTGGGAATGTTATGGATTATTGAATTGTACTTCATGATTGAATAATGAAGGGAACATTTCATAAAAACGAAGAAGAAATTTGAAAGTATAAATAAAAACATCTGAGAAGAGTAACAACACAAAAAGTGTTTTATTATCCTTGAATTTATTGATAACTAAAAACTTTATTGACAAACTTTTGCTGAATATCTCAGCCCACAACCAGTGCCCTAGGAGCCACTCTCGCACGTGTTGCGCCAGTGCTATCTAAGCTGTTTCAATTATACTCCTGAGCGGGGAGTAATCCCAGGAGCACGGTACCCAATTTAAGCTTTGATTTAACCAGCAGTGCACAGTTTACAACCCATTTTGGTTAACCAGAATGGCCATGTCAGGCCCCCACCCCCTCAAAAGATGAAAGTCTTTCTGCCCCCGGGAGGCATATTGGGCAATAGCCCCTTATCTGCCCCCCCAGGTTGGGACAGAAAGCCCACTAGCCACCAGGGATTTTTTTCTCCCAAAGTTCAGGGTGTGGGTTGCCCAGAATGGGCATGCCAATGCCCCCATCCCCCCAAAAAAGGTTCCACAGCCTTTCTACCCCTCCCGGAGGCAGATGGGGGCAGTAACCCCTAATCTGCCCCCCCGGGGAGGGGCAGAAAGTCCACTAGGCGCCAGCGATTATGCTGGCTTTTTTATTAGTAGGGGTGGGGGCTTCCCAGAATGGGCATCCCAATCCCCCCCAAAAGAATAGCCACTGTCTTTCTGCCCTCCTTGGGGGCATATCGGGACAAATTCCCCTCCCCCAATTCCCCCCAGGACGGCAAAAAGCCCACTAGGCACCAACTTTTTTTTAGCAATGTGCCTACCTGTCAATTTTGGGCCCTAGCGCAGCTAGGGAAACCTAGCAAACCTGTACATTTTTGAAAACTAGACACCAGGAGAATCCAGGATAGGGTGACTTGTTTGGCTCTCACCAGGGTCTGTTACCCAGAATCCCTCACAAACCAAAAGAATTGTCAAAAAAAACAAATGTTCCTCATATTTCTGTGATGGAAAGTTCTGGAATCAGGGTGGATCCACAAAATTCCACCCACCCCACATTCCCCAAAGTATTCAGAGAAAAATGGTACCTCACTTGCGTGGGTAGGCCTAGTGGCCGCAACAGGAAATGGCCCAAAACGCAACGTGGACACATCACATTTTCACAGTGAAAACTGACCCTTTTTTTGCAAAGTTCCTAGCTGTAGATTTTAAACCCTAGCTCTGCCGGCACCTTGGGAAACCTTGCAAACGTATACATTTTTGAAAAGTAGACACCCAGGGGAATCTAGGATGGGGTGACTTGACTGGCTCTCATTAGGTTCTGTTACCCAGAATCCCTTGCAAACCTAAAAATGTGTCTAAAAAAACAAATTTTCCTCACATTTCTGTGGTGGAATGTTGTGGAATCTGTGTGGAGTCACAAAATTCCACCCACCCCACGTTCCCCAAAGCCTTCCAAGAAAAATGGTACCTCACTTGTGTGGGTAGGTCTAGTGCCCGGGGCAGGCAAGGGCCCAAACCTATTGAGGCGACATCAAAATTACCTATCAGAAAACAACCTGGTTTTGCAAGGGGGGGCCCATGAGTTTTTAGCCCAAGGCTCGGCGGCTGTCTAGGGAAACCTACCAAACCCACACATTTCTGAAAACGACACACCCAGGGGAGTCCAGCGTGGTATAGCTTGTGTGGGTCCCCCAACATTTTCCTACCCAGAATCCCCTGCAAATCTCAAATTTCGATGAAAAATTCACTTTCTTCTCAAATATCTGTGTGGGAAAGTTCTGGAATCTACTTGGATCCACAAATGTCCTCCCACCCAGCATTTCCCCAGGTCTCCGGATAAAAATGATACCTCACTCACGAGGGTGGGTCAAGTACCCCCGACAGTCAAGCGCCCAAAACCTATTGGTAACCGTATGGCTTGCGTGTTTCCCCCCAACATTTTCCTACCCAGAATCCCCTGCAAACCTCAAATTTAGCTGAAAATATTTTTTCTCAAATTTCTGTGTGGGTAAGTTCTTGAATCTCCGTGGATCCACACATTTTCTTTCACCCAGTGTCCCCCCGGTCTCTTAATAAAAATGGTACCTCACTTGTCTGGGTAGGTAAAGTGGCTGAAACAGGATATGGCCCAAATCGTATGACTTATACTTCTTTATTACTTTACAAGTATACAACATTTACATAACAAAACTACCTGGTTTTGGGGGGGCACCTGGTTTCTTGGCCCTGGGCTCGGCGGCCATCATGGGAAACTTCCAAACCCACACATTTCTGAAAAGTAGACACCCGGGGGAGTCCAGCGAGGTATGACTTGCGTGGGTCCCCCAACATTTTCCTACCCAGAATCCCCTGCAAACCTCAAATTTAGCTGAAAAAAATCAGTTTTTTCTCAAATTTCTGGTGTGGGAATGTTCTGGAATCTGTGTGGACCCACAAATTTCCTCCCACCCAGCGTTCCCCCCGGGTCTCCCAATAAAAATGGTGTAGGAGAGTAGGGTCTGCTTCCTATGGTTACTCCCATATTTTGCTGTGATTCTCTGGTTTTTCGACTTTAGTATGGCTGTGGCCCTGCTAATCAGGCCCACAGCCTAGCTGTTCTCTTTCTAAATTGATACCATGTACTTTAGGTACATACCAGATTAGTTACTGGGTCACCCTTGTGACCCCCTGTATATGGTACTCTAGGTACCCTAGGCCTACCAGGGACTGCAGCATGTATTGTGCCACCCCTGGTTAGCCTTCCATACTGAAACCACAGGTCTGTTCTTGCAGCTTGGGTAAGGTGGTGTAAGCACCCCTTACTTAGATATAGTATATCTATATCAACCTTATATATAGACACATAGTAACCTATAAGCCACTCCTATGGCAGGCCTTGACAACCCTGGAGGCAGAGTGCTTGGTTTTATGTAAGAGGGTGCCCTAGCATGAGCTTAGCCCCTCTGCAGCTTTCGGAACTATCTATAGCTGTTCAATGATATAGCCATACCATATACTCTTAAGTGCATTATCAAAGTTCAAAGTTCAAAGGCTTTATTTCGATAGATCAAATCATAAAAGCATCACAGTAATACAAAAAAAGAACATATTGTACAAATACACCTTTTTGAGCACTGCAACTTTTTTCCATTCAGCACCTGTACCACAACTTTCTGGCTTCAATCACTGGTGGATCAAACACTAGGATTTCTCACAATATCTCGAGTGAGTAACCTAGTAGATACCAGTCTTACATAAAATCCCAGATGATGAGTTTCCGCCATCTGGTGGACTGATGGGTATATTTCACCTTTTCCTCACATTCCTCACCTAATTTAGCATTTTTCATGCGCTATTCTCTGAATAAGCAGACAAGTTTGGAGCCACACTTAGACCTCTAGCATCCCTTGTGTATTTGATGTTGAACCACCTCCATCTTGAATTGCCATAGTTAATGGTAGGAGAGCATGTGGTGGAGAGGCCATGCACATACGAACTGGAATATCTGCTGGGAGGATAGGAGTGTCTAGGGGGCTAACAGATATGTTATTACAAAGCGGCAAACCAAGCCCAAAGGGAGAGGTAACGACACACTGACCCTTAATTGATGTGCAATTACAAATTTCCTCATTTCGAGAGGCTATCTCAGCTCTATCCCGCCTAGGCAACTTGTGCTGGGGGACGAGGGAAAAAGATTCCAGGAGAAAAAGTCAGGGACCTACTCCTTGTCCTAATATTAGCCCCTCTGGGGTCATCAGGAGGTGGGAGGGGAATCATTGGTAAATGGCCTCTGCGTCAATACCAGGTGTTATTTCCGCGGTAATTATCTCCTCCATTAAGAACATGGTTTTGGTAAAGATCAAAATTTTCAGCTTGCCCTCCCCAGAGGTGGTTGTAAATTCTCTGCCTCTGGTGCCAGTTTGGTTGCCATGGGTAAAAGTACCCCAGGTCCCGGGTGCTAATTCCCCCCTCATCGTGCATATTCGGCTGGCTACAAATAAACTTTGCCACTCTATTGTCGTGAAAGTTAACTAGAATGCAATCCCCTTGGATATTCTTAGCCCTTCTTCCAACCCAGCCAACTCGTCTAACCAGAGTAATCCCACCATCTAAGCCCCTCGGAAGTGGCCTGTTATTGTTTAGCCAAAATGTGACTTTATTCTTGAGTTCAGAATGTGATTCAATTTTCCCTTACTTTAAGCAAGGGACTCCTACCAATACGGCTTCATAGGGCATACAAGCTGGAGGCAAATTAATACAAGGAGGGTTAGTTTCTCTGCTATGGGCCGGGTTGGGATTTGGGGGTTGATCCTTGTTTTGTCTCTCTATGTTGCTACAATTCTGGTTGGCCTTCTGTGTCTGAGTAGGAGCACTATCGCGAGTTCCCTTATCCCCTTTAGATAGTTGTTGAGGCATTGAATTACTGGTCTTATTCAGTTTTGGGGCTATCGCTGGAGCTTTGCTCGTGGGGGCCTTCCTCTTCACGGGATTATCTCCTCTATGGGTCTCTGTAGTGCCATCCAGCTTTGTAGTTGAGGATTTAACCACTTCGGAAGGGACTACCAATGGGGATTGTATGTGAGCAACTGCTTCTCTGGTGTTTTTAGTGTTTAACTTGATTAGGGCCTTTATCGAGAAGAAATTGTCCAAGGTTCCCTGCTCAAAGCGATCGAGTCTTGCTGTGATCACTTTCAACCTCTCAGTTAAAGGCAAAATAAAGGACTTCAAAATATGCTCGATAGAAGTAATCAGGGGAATGTCCTTCTAAGGATTGGGGGGGCACGATAAGATGGCATCACCACTAACAGGGTCTTTACGCTCCTAGCTATCAGGGAGTGTATCATGGAGAGGCTCTAGTCTGTCCTGTGGGCATGCATCAAGAGATAAACCTTGGGCCTCAGTAGCAACCACAGCATCCCTATCTGCATTGTTTTCAGTATTCTTGCCCCTCGTAGCCCAATTTCTTGCGGGAGCTTTCTTTTTCTTGATACCCTCCGCTAGCCTTTTACAATTTATTACAGTTGGGCAATCTTTAGCAGCATGTTAGGACTTGCGCCTCGCCAACTGCCCTCTAGTTCTTACACTAGGGCCATCACTGCTTGCACTTGACTGCGAGTCAGAGGTTGAACTAATGTTAACAGGGGTGTTGCAGTTCTCATTATCAGTAAGGACCCGACCCTGGGATAGAGGATCAACAGTAGCGTGGTATTGGAAAAGGGGAGGGGTTAATGATAATCTAGCAAGGGAAGGGGTGCTCTCTAGAACTGAGTTTTCCTCCGTGGGGGTTAGGTTCTGTACCAACACAGGATTACTACCACCTGGAAGAGCAACAAAGGATGGTGCCAGTATCGAATCCTGGGAATTGGTAGAGAACATTGATACATTTAGAGGGAGTAGGGGGAGCACAGAGCCAACAGGAAGCGAAAGACGGAGCTCGGTGCATTCAATGGCATTAGCCACCACCACTATAGTTTTTTGGAGCATGCGATCAATAGCGGTTAAACTAGGGAGCTGAGGTTTTATAAGTTCTTTTGTCTTTGGGGGTGGGACAGGAACAGGTATCACCGGTTGCGCTTCCCCATTCCTTATCTATATGGTGTTAAGCTGTGTATAACACTATAGACAATCAATCAATATGCAACTTGCGACTTAGCCGTTAGTATTACGCATACTAAATCCCTAGGTCAAACAATAACGGATAGCAAGTATTCAACATATAAATACGACGAACCAAGAGGGGTGGCCCAGCCTGGCCTCACACGGCCACTAACGGCCAAAAACGGTCCCGCCCTTGTCCCGGGCTTAGCCCGGCGCAGACCCGCGCGCGATCCCGCAACGCGGGGGCTGCAGTGAATTTAAAGCGCCTCGGGCGCGAAGCAGGCAAAGTCACATCCGGTGCTGGGGCGCTGGGGAGCCTGGTAGTTGCGGTCTCCCTCCGCTCAGTGGCCGCAGGATAACGTGCTGCGGCGGCGGGAGGGAGACACGGCAGAACAACACAGCCACCGGAGGGTGAAGGGTCCAAGCAGAGCAGCGAGACAGGTACACAATGCCCCCAAACAGTTGTACCGCACCACCCGCTCCACCGAGGCTGCAATGAATTTAAAGCACATCTGGGCGCGAAGCAGGCAAAGTCACTTCCGGTGCTGGGGCGCTGGGGAGCCTGGTAGATGTGGTCTCCCTCCGCTCAGCGGCCGCATGATGACGTGCTGTGGTGGCGGGAGGGAGACACGGCAGAACAACACAGCCACCGGAGGGTTAAGGGTCCAAGCAGAGCAGTGAGACAGGTACACAATGCCCCCAGTTTTACCGCACCACCACCAAGTGCATTATAATCCTCGCGGTTAGATGCTAACTTTGGTTTGGCTTTATCAACACATGTCATGTAAGGTGTCAAACACTTTGGGATACAACCCCCCGCCAGTCCGGGCGGCGGGGGTAGCATTCCACCCTTCTAGAGGGAGAAGACATGTAGTAACTGGTACACCCGGTTAAAGTTAAACAGAGACCCAGCATCACAAAATGGATGCTCCTGCCACAGACACGAGTCTTCCCTTCCTGCTGCTGGACGAAACCCCAGCAGGGGAGACTTGGACAATAGGTTTCCTGCCCAGGGAGGTCCTGGCACCTCCCCAGCCATGCTTTAGTGTATTGGGGAAGGGTGGGTTGCATTCAGTGAATGCTTTTCAGACACTGCCTGGGGTACACAAGGTGCTCCATGCATTTCCCAGTTCAAACCGGTTGCTGGGGCACTCAGTCCCAGCTCTGGCGCGAAACTGGACAAAGGGGAAGGGGTCTAACCACCACCTCCCCAGCCCCCCCCTATAGGAGGGACCTTAGAGTTAGTCCAACCCTTAAACTTACTATAAGTATAGAACCCCAGTCCCTAGGACTTTAGATTACCCTGGATGAAACTCTGCAACATATATATTGGACCTTTGACATTCCATATCGACTGGAAGACGGAAGAAATCTCCCTTGTGGTCAAGGAGTGACCACCCTATTCAAACAGGCACTGACTGCATCTTTGCTAGTCTGCATTTTCGAGGCTCCCCCCGGATCCCAAAGAAACTGCGACTCAGGACATGGACTTCCAGACATCTCTGACGCTGACCTGTGCTCCCAGCAAAGCTGAGACCTGTCGCGGACACGAGAGACATGTAACCAGAACTCCTGGACATCCTGCATTTTGCAAGCTGCACCTACTTCCCAAGGTATCCCAAAGTTGTGCATTGGGGTGCTTGAAGCCCCAGCCCAAACACCTTTTGCACTGAATCTCAGAGGCGTACACTTCACGAGTGTCCCGTGGGCCCACTTTGTGCATTTCAGCTCGACCCGTCTTCACGGTTCCTAGTCCATTGGCTAGTGAGCCCCCACAAAGACCAATCAAATACCTTTGCTTTCCTGGTTGCTCCAGTCTTTCTCAAACTTCTCAAGAAAAGAAAAGTTGTTCAGACCTTGCTGGTCTGCACCGAAGCCAATCTCAATATCTTGTCTGGATTGCATTTGCCAAGGCTTGTTGGGTCCAATCCAGATACCGACACCGCAGTCAACTAGATCCTTTTTGGGACAGCTCAAATCCAGCTCGTGGTTGTCGTTGTCACCTCCTGGTCTTCATGGCTGAAGAGACAAACTTCACCTTTTCACCTGAAATCACCGACACCGGCTGGCATCTTCCTATCGCTTTCCTGGTCACTGGCTAGTGACCCAGATTCGATCTCCTCTGCTTTCAGGTTATTCACATCTCTGATCCACGCTTAGATCCACCTGGACACTTTTCCTCTGGTCGCCTGCAGCACTTCTTCGCAGTTCTCCATTGGAATCGACGACGAAACCCGACACGAAAAGACACCTATGCACCCGGCTTCCCTGGGTGAGGTAACACAAGTACTCTGGTGCTCCCATGGGTATTAATTCTTTAAGTGTCCTTGTCTAAAAGGGTTCCATCGCAGTTCACCTCCTTGTACCCTTAATCTTTAAAATTGTAACTTGTTCGTTCTCCATAGAAATTCAATGGTAACCCGTGGCAGTGTTTAGATACTGCGCGCGTCTCCCGTGGGCCTCCTACATCCTAACCTTTTGTTGTTCCTAAAAGCCCCAGTGATTCCACAGGCCATAGGCCTGCTTTCTAATTCTCATGTGGTTCTTATACCACTATTTTAGTATATGGTTTGTCAGGCCCCTAGGGCAAAACGTATACTGTGCAACTTGTCGTATGCTAATTAAGTTCCTTATATTGTACTTTCACCTCTGACCTCATAAAGAGTCCAGAGAGGTTGTGTTTATTATAAATACATATATATTTGATATATACCTTGTGTGGTGTGCTTTAATTTGATCATTCAAGAGATTATAATTGGTAAAACTAGCTTAACTCGCTTCTAAGTCTTAGCCTGAAGAGTGCTCTCCACAGCTACCACTAGGATAGCTTTCTATAAGGTTGACTTTACAACCACCATCAATAAGGGTCGTTTGGACTGGTGCACTGGGAATGTTGTTTAAACTTTAACGTCATCTATTACCAGTGCTCGCTCGGAATACTGCACTATTAAAAATAAAGAAATCGTTTTTTTATTTCTTATTTGAAAATAAAACTTTAAAACTAACAAACACTGTGTGGTTTTTGTTCACGAGTGAGTGAGCGGAAGGGTTTGAACTACTGCACTTTGCAGGCATGATTCTGTGACTCTGATAGGTCGGGACTCGCGGTAGTCTTCTTCTGTTCTTCTGGGTCATAATCATTGGTCAGACACACTAGATAGTCGGTCAGGGGATTGGGGGTTCAACTTCTGTTCGGACTGAGGTATGTGGAAAGTCGAACTGCACCTATCATCAACAATGTCCTATTTCTCTTGTCCATACTTCTGTATGTGCAGAATAGTCCATGAAACACTAGCGGTATGGTATGTGCTCTGATTTAATCAAAAAAGCCAACTACTAGTTTATGCTTGGTGGACACATTGACATTTTGTTGTTGGGAATTGTCAAAGCACTTACATTAAGAAGACCAGAATAGACAGCAAGGGCAACCCAGAGGACTGCACTCAGTGCCTAGAGCTATTGCTGGATCAGAGTTTTGTTTAACACTGTTTGCCGACTGGGCAAGCTTAGTGACCTACACAGACCGACTCATAATAATAGTAATTAGTAGTAGCACAGAGAGTGATGGTACAGGCAGAATAAGAATGTAGAAACAGTCTAGAAGAAGATCAAAGACTATTTTGTAAAAAATAGAATTAGGAAACAGTTTGTAATGAATAGGAGCTGTAAAAGTTAAGGAAGTATAAGTATTAATATAACAACAATGGAACAACTTACTGGGGCCAGCAGAAGAGCCTGCAGAGGACCGATCCTGCTGCCCACCTTGTTCCGCCGGAGTCTCTGTTGTGGTGGTAGTCTCCTTGCCCCTGGGAGGTGCTGATGATCATGAAATAAACACAACATGGATGATTGTTTTTTTGAAATATTTGATTTCTTTGACCACAATCTAAAATTATCTTGGGAAAACAAATTACCAACAATTGCACTACATGTATTTACCTATCTGATCTGGTCAACTAGGAGGATAGTACAGTATTGCTGGATTTGCAGACCGTCTACTAGGAACGTTATGTAAATCACTAACTACACCAACAACAAAAAGGTTCTACTACACCTGCCAGCACTCAGCAGCACGTGACGTAACAAACACAGTCCGTCATCAACTCATCATGATTGCTGACCACTAAAAAATGTCCTACTACTAAATAACAAGTCATAAATAAGGGCCAGACTTGAGTTCTGTTCTGCTCTCAAATGAACACAAAGTTGCAAACAAGTAAGCATAGAAGCATAGAAGCAACACCACTGAGCAGGCAAGCACCTGCAATGACAGAAGCTATTTAAACATTAATTTACCTGCAATGTAATAGAATAGGCAGCATTCTTGCTCTTTGGGTAAAACATATATTAGCAATATAACACAAAGCAGAAGAAAACAAAGTAGTTATTAAATAGCTACTCACCAAGGCCAGGGATATCCACACTTAGCACTTGGATCAGGTCCTGCTCCAGGTCAAGGAGGTCCGACCACCGGTGCGTCGCTTGCTGGTAGGTGCGCCAGACCGCCGACTCCCTATGCATGGCCCGGCACACCTTCTCCCACAGCTGGCGAAGCTCCCGGAGGCCATAACCTGAAGCAAGCCTGCCCCCTGCTGCCACGGTCTTGGGGAGGTGGCGCTGCACGTAGAAAATGAGTGCAGCCACCTCCACCGCAGTAAAGACTTCCCTGGCCTGTACATTCTCCCCCTTCTCGGCTCCCTTTGCCATGGTCCTGGACAGCTGAAAAAAAAATAGGGAAAAAGTAAAGAAAAGAAAAGAGTTAAAAAAAGTAGCTTTAAAAGTAACCAAAAGTAGAAAAAAGCACAAAATATAGATGTAGAAAAAGAGAGGGATAGATAATGAGTAAAAAAGATCCCCAAAAAGTTCAAAGAAACAAAGGATTGCAAAGATTAGCGATAGGATTGAAAAAGCATGCCCAGAACATAGCCATGACTGAAAAACAAGATGGCTGCGCCCATTGAGGACCGCGTGGGTAAGTTTGCGCGATATTACCCCCGCGAGCACGAAAAAAACGTACGTGACAACGTAATCGCGCCCCACGCACAACGCGAGCATGCAACTAGTGCCCGGAAACGGAAATACGCAAGGCGAACAAGATGGCCGCGCCCATATACGACCGCATGGGTAACTTCACGGTCGATGCGCTGCAAGCGTCCCGCGAACACGCAAAAGCCCTGTGAACACGCAAAAAAAACGCAAATTCGCACGAATTCGCTGATTTTGCGGATTGCGAATTTGCGTACCGCGAATTCGCGCATTTTGCCTATACTTAATATCGCCCTGCTGCGTCGCGGGCGTCAGGGCAAGATGCGGCAAATCTGTTACAGACCCGCTGCTACGCGGGCGTCAGGGCTTCTAGGCAAGAATCCAGACAGCCAGTGCAGGGAGTGGCAAGATGTGGAGCACTCGTTGATCCTGCCGGGTACTGCGGCTGGGGTCAACGAGACATGAACACGCGCCCCCTGGGGTGCTGGTTACACACCTCACCACTGCCTGGCAATGAGGTGCCGCGAGAGGAGCGAATTAAACCCTCTCGCTGCCCCAAAACTCTACAAATGAGTGACAGACCACAATGATAACAGTGTTAAAGTGAAAGCCTCATTAAAAAACAGCTGTAAAACTTTAAGTGGCAATCAGTAAGAGCAAAGAAAAGTGTACTTATCTGCTGGAAAGCAGGACAGAAAGAGGCAGTCAATCAGTAAGCGTACACCCTTGTATCCCTCGGAGACGGCCTATTGGTGGATTGGACATGACCCCTAGTGCGTGCATGATGAGAACATTCGTTTTTTTATTTAAAGTTGAAGATGCTGCTGGAAAAAGGAATAAAGAAAGCTGAGGATAATACTCACCTCTGGTCCTGACATAGCATTGTATTTCAAGTGTCTTACCCAACTGATAAAGATATTGGGCCCCTTAGGGATTGTAGGATCTCGGTTATTGCCCCATATGTGGTTTCTAGGCGAGGCCAATCAGAGTAAGGAGGTCGGAAATGATTCCAAGGGGTATTGAAATAGTACACTCACGGCCAACGAGAGGACAATGACGAATAACCTACCCCATCACCGAAATCATGGAGGAGGCGGCGTAAGTCCTAACGGATCTTAAATCTCTTGTGCAAGCGCACTATACATGTATATCAATGAGGGAAGAGGTGTGGCGCTGTGGCTAGGGCGACTGACTCCGGAATCTGGGGAACACGGTTCGATCCCTAGCACAGGCGGCAGATTAGCCCAGCACCATGTGACTCTGGGCAATAGCTTGCTTAATCTTTCCAACGGCCCCCAGTGCCTAGAGACCCTTACGGGTGATTGTGCGCTTTACAAATGTGGATTATTATTATTTATCACAGCGGGGAGCTAAGTGAGTGTTTAGGAATGGGATCTGTCTGGCACCTGGGCGTATCTGGTACCTAATTGCGGGGATCGAAGCATACAGAAAGCCGAGACGAGCAGCTCAAAATTAACCATTATGCCGCCATTAATTAACAGAGACCACCTAGGGGACTCTGTACAGATTGAAATTAAAGATGATATTAATGGAAACCGGATGTAGTAAACCCAGGGTTTACTGTGTGTCTTTGGAAAACTGGTACCTCTACTAATAAGCAGAACCCTCATAGTGGACACTAAGTAGAGCAGAAGTAAAAATCATAATTACAGCAGAGAGTTGTATTAGCGAACTGCTTGGATGTGTCAAATCGAGAAGCTCCATAATGTTATCAGCTTCTAGAAGTTGTACAGTGCTACTGTTGATCGGCAAATACCATCTATAGGGGCTTTATGTAAAGTGAAACTCGAAATGGTAATCACAACCAGCAATTTCTGTGTGATATCAGAAAGGTTCACAACTTCTAAAACTGGCAACGTATGCAGTAGGGTAAGGTCACAAACAGGGGTGGAGAAAGGCCCCTTTTCTTAACTGGTGAAGGTTATAGTTAGCAGACAGTTAGGAAAACCATAGTGATAACAAATAGGGAAAGGATGGTATATATAGTACGTATGGGCAAAATGACCCAGACTGGAGCAGTTCACTCCATGGCCTATCATTCTTAATTCCCTTAGTGTGGTTTGGTTCTCTACAAAACAATGTACTTCTGTCAGCATTGTGCCGTTCTCCTGTATTGCCCATTGAATATCGTCAGGAATGTGGCTCCTTTCTAGGAAATTTGCACTCATTAGTGGTTACCCTTTTGCATCTAATACCGCTTCTGCAAGTCTTTATAGGTTTTGTAGTCCTCCTGTGAGAAGTTGGCCTGATATATGCTGTACACTAATAAAAGTGGGCACCATGCACCAGTCCAGACAACCCTAATGGTGATTCAAGAGGTGAAAGATAACCGTAGAAAGTTATCTAAGTGGTGGCTGCGGAGAGCAGACTTCAAGCTTACTCTTGAAGGGATGTGAAGCAACTTGTTTTACCAGAATGCAACCTTATTGTATTGGTTAAATGAAAGAAGAACCACACAGCAGTTCCAAAAATATGTATTTATCAATATACCACTATCTTCGAGGGACGTAGAATCCTACCTCCTGTGTTGCTGATGCCTTCAGAGTCCGTAGGAGCTGAGGATCAGCAGACCGGACAGCAGTGTTGCCGTCCCTGCGAATGCAGGGGAGTGACTCCTTCACTCCAAGGGAGATATCTTTGGTTGTCTTTGATGCTCCACAGGTTCCTCATGGATCTTGTATGGTGCACAGGCACAGACAATATTTTAGACTGAGAGGAAGACGAAGTTGGGTCCAAACGAAGTCCAGCGAAGTCCAGAGTGTCCAGACGGTCGAAGTTCAGTAGTTTCAGGTTCAGAATCTTGTCCAAGTCAAATCTAGGGCCCTACAACAAGGTATGCCCTTAAGTACCCAAGGAAGAGGATTGGCAAGATTCAGGGGGCTCTCCCAGGGTAGTGCCTGGACAATGGGGAGGTTACTCCCATGTCTTTTGTCCAAGTTCGCGCCAGAGCAGGAGCCAATGACTCCCAGGACTGGTTTGAATTGGACTATGCACAGGGACAGCCACATGTGCCCCTCATGCAGACTTTCAGTTGCTTGCAAGCGCACCCACCCAGCCCTAATACACTAAATCCTATCTGGGAGGTGGTCACACCTCCCTGTGACAAGAGGCTTATTGTTCTGCCTTACCCTGCTCAGGCTTGGCTCAGCAGCAGGAGGGCAGAAATGTGTCTCTAGGCGGCAGCAATCATTTTGTGCTGTCAACTAGAAGGCTGGTACCAGGAGCACGGGGGACCCCACGAAGCTCGCTTCTGAGGGGTGGAATTATACCTCCCATACCAGTTAAGGGTGTGGTGGTATAATTCCAACATGTTTGACACCAAACACGATAAGGTTAGTTTCACTGGTTTTAGAGTTGATCATCACACTGTCGCTCTATATGTCGTAAATGGTTGCCTCATTGACAACCCGGGAGAATGGACTCCGTAGGCTGCAGGGGTGTTCTGCTTATGCAGTAGCACCCTCTCACTTACAACGAAGCAAACTACCCTCAGGATTGTAAGGCCTGCTAGAGGGGTTATAGGTTTTAATTGCAGTGACCCTTAAATATAGTAAACCTATATCTTAAGTAAGTGGTGCATACACCAACTTACACTGGCTGCAATGGCAGGCCTGTAGTTCCATCCATTTTGCATGGCCTCTCATGGGTGGCATGCTACATGCTTCAGCCCATGGGAGGCTGTGGGGTACCTATGCCCTGGGTACATGGGTATCATATACTAGAGACTGACAGGGGTACCCTAGTATCCAATCTGAAGTGTACCTAAGTACCTATCATAACAGTTTAGGGAGAAGCAGATAGACTGAGGTCCTGATTAGCATGATCCCGGTCAGACTAGTCAAAAACAGTATCACAATTAGCAAAAAGTGGGGGTAACCTTAAGAAGCAGACCTTACTTTCCTACACAATCCCCACCAACATACGGAGATGAGACTAACCTGGCCCAGTTGAGTCTTCATTTTCTAAGTAGAAATATCTGGAAGTCTATCTGCATTGGCATGGCTACTCCCAGGTCTATGTTCCACTGTATAGTCCATCCCCTATAGGGAAATGGACCACCTCAAAAGTTTGGGGTTTTCTCCCTTCATCTGTTTTAGCCACAGGAGAGGCTTATGGTCTGTAGTAACAATGAAATGAGTGCCAAACAGGTATGGTCCCAACCTCTCCAGGGCCTCGACCACAGCAAAGGCTTCCCTCTCTATAGCTGGCCAAAGTTTGTCTCTGGGGTCAACCTTCTGCTGATAAAAGCTACTGGTTGATCCCGACGTCTAGATAAAGTTGTGACAACACATCCCCTACCCCTACTCAGTTGCATCTGTTGGATAATAAATTGCTTTGAGTAGTCAGGACTCTGCAGAATGGGAGCAGTGCACATGGCCTGCTTGAGATCATCAAATGCCTTCTGATAGCGCACTGTCCACTGAACCTTTTTGGGCATTCTTTTTGATGTCAGATCGTTCAAGGGAGTCGCTATGGACCCATATCCTTTTACAAATCTTCTTTGGTACCTACAGGCACAAGAAAGCTCTGACCTGAATCTGGGTAGTTGGAGAAACCCAGTCCATTATAGTCTGGATTTTGCTCTGTAATGGTTGAACATGGCCTCCACCCACAAGGTGACTCAGGTACACAACCTTGTTCTGCCCTATCTGGCACTTAGTAGCCTTGATAGTGAGGCCAGCTTTCTGCAGAGCCTCCAAAACATTCTTCAGGTGGACCAGGTGATCCTCCCAGGTGGAGCTAAAGATAGCTATATCATCAAGATATGCTACACTATGGGCTTCTAGGCCTGTAAGGACGTTGTTCATCAGCCTTTGGAATGTGGTCGGTGCATTCTTCAAACCAAAGGGCATCACAATAAATTGATAATGCCCACTAGGGGTTAAAATGCAGTTTTTAATTTGGCATCTTGCGCCAGTTTGATTTGCCAATAGCCAGCAGTGAGGTCAAATATGCTCAAGAACTTGGCTGATGCCAAAGTATCAATAAGCTCATCTGCCCTAGGAATTGGATGAACATCAGTCCTAGTGACTGCATTGAGTTCCCTGTAGTCAACACAAAGCCTCATCTCTCTTTTATCACCCTGGGTGTGAGGTGTTGGTACCAAGACTACTGGGCTAGCCCAAGGGCTATCTGAGGGTTCAATAACTCCCAACTCTAGCATATTTTGGAACTCAGTCCTGATGAAATCTCTGACATGGTCAGGCTGCCTGTAAATCTTATTTTTAACAGGTAGACTCACACCTGTGTCTACTTCATGGGTACAGCAGGTGGTCTGACTAGGAGTCAGAGAGAACATGTGTCTATAAAGATTGAGGACTTTCCTGCAATCCGTCTGCTGTTGGTCAGTGAGGCTGCCTGCCAAGGCTACACCATCAAATGACCCATCATCAGGGTTCTGAGAGAGGGCGTCAGGGAGAGGGTCACTCTCTTCTTCCTGTCCCTCCTCAGTTGCCATGAGCAAGCCCATGTCAGCCCTGTCCACAAAAGGTTTGAGCCTGTTCACATGGAGCACCCTTGGGGGCTTCTAGGAGTGCCAAGGTCCACCAAGTAGGTGACCTCACCTTTCTGCTCAATTATAGTATGGGGTCCACTATAATTGTCTTGGAGAGCTGCTGGGGCCACAGGCTCTAACACCCATACCTTCTGCCCTGGCAGATAAACAGTCAGAAAAGCCTTTTGGTCATGCCAAGCTTTCCGTAATTCTTGACTTGCCTCAATGTTTTTCATGGCCTTTTTAATGTACTCAGCCATCCTGGAGCGGAGACTAAGTACATAGTCCACAATGTCTTGTTTAGGAGTATGAGAGGTAACTCCCATCTCTCCTTCACCACACACAGGGGACCTCTAACTGGATGCCCAAACATAAGTTCAAAAGAGCTGTAGCCAACCCCCTTCCGTGGGACCTCTCTGTAGGTAAAGAGAAGGCAGGGCAACAGAACATCCCATTTTCGCCTAAGCTTTTCTGGGAGGCCCATGTTCATGCCCTTGAGGATTTTGCTGAACCTTTCAACACACCCATTGCATTGTGGGTGATAGGGTGTGGCAAACTTCTAGTTCACTCCACACTCCTTCCCCATTGCAGTGATATAACTTGACATGAAGTTTGTACCTCTGTCAGTTAAGACCTCCTTAGGGAAACCCACTCTGGAAAAGATTCCCAGTAGGGCCCTGCCAACCACAGGGGCTGCGGTAGTTCTAAGGGGTATTGCTTCTGGATACCTAGTGGCACAGTCCACCGCCAATAGAATATAACTCTGTCAAGATGCTCTTGGAGGGTTCATGGGACCAATGATATCAATCCCAAACCTCTCAAAGGGAACCCCCACCACAGGTAGTGGTGTGAGGGGGGCCTTTGTGGTACCACCTGAATTGCCACTGGCTTGACAGGAGCGGCAAAACTCCTTGGTGTCCTCAGACATGTGAGGCCAGTGAAAGTGAGGGGCAAGCCTGTCCCAAGTCTTGCTTTGGCCTAGGTGTACTGCTAAGTCAATGTCATGTGCCAAGGTGAGTAAGAAGTCCCTTAACATCAGAGGTATGACCAACCTCCTACTGGCACCAGGCTTGGGGTCTCTATCCTCTGAGTAAAGGAGTCCCTCATCCCAATAGATCCTGTGGGATCCACTGGCACTCCCAGTAGCCTCAGCAGGAGCTTGCTGTCTGAGGGGTTCAAGAGAGGGGCTGGTTTGTTGCTCCAAACTCAGTTCTGGCCGGGAAGGGCCCCCTGTTCCCAAGAACTCGATCTGATCAGGTTCAAGTTCGTCTGAGACAGTCCCTTCACAGGGACTAATATCATCTCCCTCAAGAGACTGGTCCTCACTATGAGTCTGGGGGGAAGACACAGCCTTACCCCTCCTGCTCCTTCTCTTCAAAGTTCCTTCGTCCATTGTTCTAGGATACAGGGCCTGTTCAGTGCTTTTCAGTTTTGCCTGTGATCTGGTCACAGCAAACACATCTGCAGAGATTCCCAGTATTGCTGTTGAGTCCTAAGTTCCACTTCAGCCCAGGCTGAAGTCTCCAAATCATTGCCCAACAAGCATTCTACAGGTAGGTCTGAACTAATCACAACTTTCTTAGGGCCAGTTACCACTCCCAAGCTGAAATTAACAACTGCCAAGGAATGATCAGTCCTGAAGTTGTTTGCATTGGTCCTTTGGTACATTTCTCCAAGTATGATCTGGTCAGGGCCACAAGGTCCTCTGTCACCATAGTGACACTTGCACCTGTGTCCCTGTATGCCTTGGTCTAATTACCATTTATCAAAGGCTGCTGTCTGTATTTGCTCAGATTACTGGAACTGACAAATAGGGTGGCAATATCCATGCCACTATCACAGACCAGCACAGCCTGAGCTGGAGTTCTGACTAGGCCAGAACCCATCTCAGAGCCCAATGTTAACCCTACTAATCCCTTGTTCTCTGTACCACCACCAGTGCTTGTGCTGTGGGGTACAGTTGCCTTAGGGTCAGTGGTGGCAGAAAGCTTTTTACTTTGCTATTGGACAATCAGCACTAAGGTTTCTTTTTGCCTTTACCTTTGTTGGATTGTGACTCCCCCCAGATGTAGGTTTTTGGGCCCCTGTGGAAGACTGTTTTTGATCTTTACCCTTGTCCCCACAGTTATCTGGAGTTTTAGAATCTTGCTTCTTCTGGTCACGCCAGAGTTCTGGGTTTTCTACTTCACCCTGTTCCTGACCCACTTATCTGCCTTATTTCCCAATTCTTGTGGAGAAGTCAGATCAGAGTCCACCAGGTACTGATGCAATAACTGATTTTGGCAATTATTAAGGATCTTCTACCTCATAATCAAATTATACAACTCATTAAAATCATGTACTTTGCTGAAAAGCATCCAGCCTCCCAGAGCCTTAATAGCACTACCCACAAAGTCTACCCTGTCCTGATTCTGTGTCTTCTGGGTGTCTCTGAAATTAATCCTGTACTGTTCAGTGGTTAAGCCAAACCCATCAATGAGAGCACTCTTCAAAACTGAATAATTGTCAGCATCCTCTTCTCTAACAGTGAGGAGCTTATCTCTACCTTTGTCAGCAAAGGAGAGCCACAAGATAGCTCCCTCTTGAGGGACCCGCTGTACTTTACAGGCCCTCTCTAAAGCAGCTATCCATTTATGGATGTCATCCCCAAGATGGTAGGGAGGGACAATCTTGCTCAGGTTCCAATTATAAAAGGAATGTGCCTTAACCCTAGGGACACTGTTGCTGCTACCAGGGGACTCTAGTCCCAACTTTTGTCTAGCTCTCTGGACTTCTAAGGACTCTTTATCTAGGGCCAATTGTTCTTGCCTGAGCCCAAGCCTAGCTTTCTCAAGTTCAAGACATTGGTTCTCCTATCATAAGAGTGGTCCCTCTTGCTAAATACAGAGGTCCCTACTGATTGTCCTGAGTGATTAGACTCTGCAGAGGGAGATCTAGATCTCCTTGGTAATCTCTGTACTCTTCCAGGAGGAGTAAATGGGGGAGCCTCATGGCCTCCTCCATTCTCCTCTTGAAGATCTGAGTTATCCAGTTGAGAGCCACCAGGTTCTCCCTGGTAAGGGTTAGAGTCTATGTCATAAAAGGTGTCACTTCCTGACTTGTCTTCATTCCCTGTCCCAGCCACTATCTCCTGTTCATCTGGCCCAGGGGTTTCCTTAAGTCATCTAGAAGTAACAACTCTACCAGGCATTGAGTGTTGGCACTTCTCCCTGTCTTCAACTTTCTATAGGCATACAGGGCTTTTATATCTTGGAACAGAAGCTCACTGTATCTAGAAGGCAGAGAGTCACTGGTATCTCCTTTTGCAGACATACTAAGTGTGGTAAGGTGTTGTGCCTACATAACCTAGTGGGAATTAAACTCTCTGAGGGTGGAGAAAGGGTGTACTAGACCCTTGACTTACCTAACCCTAAGTTCAGTAGAACTTAATTATTCTAAGTTAGTATATTATGTACATAGTACTAGTATTTTCAGTTAATCAATACAAAGACTTATCTGGTAAAACAATGCAGGCTTGAATCCCAACCGCTGCACACCAATGTGAAAAGTTGGTTTGGTATATGCTGTCCACTAATTAAAGTGCAAAGAAAGTATAGGAGGCCCCCTAATGTACTGTCTGGGACCAGGGGAATGAGATTTAAGAAAGTTAAAGTTTCCCTAAAGTCAAAGAGTCCCGTGGAAAATGATCAACCGGGATTTAGTACCCACTGCACTTCATATTAATTATTAGGCACAACCACCAAATGCGTATGAAATAGTCATATAAATCCCAATAATTCAGTAATATATAAACCCTAGACTGGAACCCAGCATGCAGTATTGACAATCACTCAAGCCCAGTTGTGTGTGGATTTGTGACAAGTTAAAGCAATACAACAAGGTAAATTAAAAAATGAGCATACATTTATTACACTTTACAGATTAAAAAAGTTGTTGTTTTCATACAATTGTTGAATACATCATGTTTACCAAAAATACAATATAATACACAATACATTAAAAATGTTCTTGAGAACACAAGTCGACGCGGCGTTTCGGTTAAAAACCTTCTTCAGGACAGTTTCTATAAAGAAACACATAATTACTAATATTGCAATTAAACTTACACACAATTTTCTTAAACCGTTTTCAATGTATCTAACTGTCACAAAAATTCATAAAAATACTAATAATCCACTTGGCTTATATCATCTACATCCCGTTATACATTACTACTAATGACATATGTTTACATCTAACATTTCTAAAATGTGGGCATCCTATAGATAACATTTCTGATGCATGCCAGTATCTATAGTACAATGGAATCTCTATAGACAGTATCCTATAGTGGTGGTAGTGCCAATAGTCTCGTGGGATTTTTGATTGTTTTAAAATTCATTAAGTAAGGTACCACAAAGTTGCGGTACTCATTATGGTTGGCATTGAATGTAGCCCAATCAGTAAGAGCCTCTTACCTCAAACAATATAAGAATTTGTTCTCAGATATTCATTCTGAGGTCGAGTTCTTTACATAAAACTGGGAGGTGTCCTGTTTTTGGTCCACACTCTAGACTACAAATAACCCGATTAATCAGTCAGGGTATATTTGTACATGATATTTGTCTGAAAGGTCAAAGAAGGGAGGTATTATGCATTAAATCATTCAAGAGCCCATTTCTTCTCCTACATTAAGGCTGAAACATATTGGGTTCTTTAAATACCTTTAACTCCGGTCTGTAAATTTCACACTGTGTCGGAGGGTCCACGGATTGGTTTACATAAACTAGACAAATAAAAAGTATAATATAGGGTTTATATATTACTGAATTATTGGGATTTATATGTCTATTTCATACGCATTTGGTGGTTGTGCCTAGTAATTAATATGAAGTGCAGTAGGTACTAAATCCCGGTTGATCATTTCCCACGGGACTCTTTGACGTTAGGGACACTAATTAAAGTGGGCACCTTCACCAGTCCAAACAACCCTTACGGTGATTTAAGAGGTCAAAGATAACCTTAGAAAGCTATCCAAGTTGTAGCTGTGGAGAGCAGCCTTCAGGCTTAGTCTTAAAGGAATGTTAACAGCTTGTTTACCAGAATGCAACCTTATAGAATTGGTTAAACAAAAGGAGAACCACACAGCAGTTATAAAAATATGTATTTATAAATATAACACTATCTAGTACGACATAGTATCTCCTACACAGAGATAGTCACAAAGCACATAATACTTAAGCACAGAAATGACAGTAAATAGCACTAATACACAGTGGGCCCCAGGGGGGACCAAACCATATACTAAGAGAGTGGTATTAGAACCACCACTCGAGTCAAGACAGTGTTGAGAGGACATAGAATCACTGGGACCCCAAGGAATTACCCAAGGTGAATAAGTAGGGGCCCCACAGAGGACGGGTGCAGAGTGGAAACACGATTGTGCGCTCTCTACAAATTCTGTGGGAAAGTCGCGTTTGAAGTTTTAGAGTTTAAGGACCCTTCCCAGTGGACTTCGAAGAAAGTGGAAGATAGGAGGTTGGAGGGCTACCCCACCCGTGGATACCGAGGTACCCAAGTTACCTATCCAAGGGAAGCAGAGGGCATAGGTCTGAAGTGGCCTCGGAAACCGCAGACGAACTCAATGGAGAACTTCGAAGAAGAGCCACTGCTGGAAGCAAGAAAAGTGTCAGTTGGAATCCAAAGGTGGATTCTTGTCGAAGAATACATGAAAGCAAAGGGGACAGAGTCTGGGTCAATCAGGCGTGACCAGGGGCTCGGTAGATGGGTGCTTCAGGTGCGTTGATTAAGTTCTTGACTCTGCAGCTGTGGGGACCAGTAGATGTCGAGGACAACTAGGAGTTGAATATGAGCTGTCATACAAAGGATGTCGAGTACTGAGTGGTCAGTGTCTGGCAGTAGCATAAACAAGCCTTGGCAATGGCAACCCACGTAGAAGGTCAATGATGTCTACGGTTCGGATCAGCAAGGTCCAGGAGACTTATCACAGCAAGGGAAGTTAGGGCAGGCCTGGAGCAACCAGGGGAGCCCAAAAAAAGCAAAGTTGACCCTCAAGTGGACCCACAAGCCGGAGGCACAGGAATCCTGAGAGGACCTTGAGCGATTTCAGCAAACAGCAGCCCACGGAGCACTTGGTGCAAGGAAGCCAGAGTTCTTTGTAGGAAATGGTGCCAGAGGTTGGGGCTACTCAGAGCCCAATGCACTTGTTCGGGAATGCCAACAAGCATATGCATCTGCAAATGTATGCGGTGCACAGGGGTTCGGGTATTGCAGCCCCCACAAGAGATTCTGACCTCAAACTTTGTGAGAGGGCAGCTCAGACTTTGAGGGACATAGAATCTCACCTACTGTGTTGCTGAAGCCTTCGGATTCCATAGGAAATCATGGTCCTCAGACCAGACAGCAGTGTTGCGGTGCCTGAAAATGCAGGGGATTGACTCCTTCACAACAAGGGAGATATCTTCAGCTGTCCTTGATGCTCCACAGGTCCTGCACGGATCATGTATGGTGCACAGGCACAGATGATGCTTCAGACTGAGCGGGAGAGAAAGTTAGGCTCAAAAGATGTCCAGCGAAGTCCGGAGTGTCCAGACGGTTGAAGGTCAATGGTTCCTGGTTCAGAATCTTGTCCACTTCAAATCTAGGGTCCCTCAGCCAAGTAAGCCCTTAGGTACCCACAGAAGAGGGTTGGCAAGATTCAGGGGACCCTCCCAGGGGTGGGCCTGGATAGTGGGGAGGTTACTCCCATGTCCTTTGTCCAGTTTTGTGAGTGGGAGCCAACAGCTACCAGAACTGGTTGGAACTGGACTATGCACAGGGATACCAAATGTGCCCCTCATGCAGACTTTCAGTTGCTTGCAAGCGCACCCACCCAGCCCTAATACACTAAATCCTGTTGTGGTCAGACCTCCCTGTGACAGGATGCCTATTGTTCTGCCCTCCCCTACTTAAGCTTGGCACAGCAGCAGGAGGTCAGAAATGGGTCACTGGTCGGCAGCAACCATTTTGTGCTGGCCGGGACTAGATGGCTGGTACCAGGAACACCAGAGAACCCACAAAGCTCGCTTCTGAGTGGGGGAATCATACCTCCCACAACGATAACCGGTGTGGGGGTATGATTCCAAAATGTTTGACACCAAACACGATAGGGTTAGTTTCAGCCATTTCAGAGTTGATCATCACACTGTTGCATACTGTCACTCTATATCTCATAAATGGCTGCCTCACTGACAACCCAAAAGAATGGCTGCAGGGGTGTTCTGCTCATTGAGTGGCACCCTCTCACTTAGGACCAAGCACCCTGCCCTCAGGATTGTAAAGGCCTGCTAGAGGGGTGACTTATAGGTTTTAAGTTCAGTGACCCCAAAGGCAACTCGTCTGCGCCCATCCGTGATGCGACGACGACCAGCTCCAGGAACCCTGGACCTCCGCACCTCCAACGCTATGAGCCAGCGGCACTCCACACACTCAGCCCAGGCCCCAACAACAACTGCGAGCTAACATCACCAGCCGACACCCACGGACCCTTCAGCTGTCACCTCTGCCGGCACCCCTTTTTTCTTTTTTCACTAACTCAGATTACATGGCTTCAGGCCTGCAACATCACGGGCCGGCCGCAACTTATGCATGTAAGACAGTTCACAAACACTTCGCTACACAGCCCGTCAGCCGACAACCCGGGGGTCCGACGGCGTATTCCAAGCGGCAGTTTTGTAATATTTCAAAGTATGACCCCGTCGTGTTGTATGTGTTTCATATATGCATTTTCTAGTTTAAACCCCCTCTCTGCTTCTGCTGTTTTCTTGTGTCGCAGCATACCAGTCAAGCAGCCATGCCTATGAAACCCTGTCCTAGTGAACTTACTCCAGTTCTTCGAGCCATCAACCTTCCAACTCCCCCCCGCCCCCTCCCTCGTGTAGTCAACTTGTGCTTCGTCTCAAATTCTTAAAATGTGGCAACTTGGCTTTTCACCCTGCCTCTACCGCTGCCCGCTCGCTCCCCCGTGGGGAGTGTGTCCCACCCGTGGTCATCCCGCCTCCATGTCTGTGTCCCTGTAAGTTTCTCAACTTGGCCGTGCATGTATTGTGTGTCCCCTGGAGAAGTCCCATTTCCCTGCTCTCCACAAATCCACCTCCCCGTCTTCCCCCCCATCAACAGTGACACCCTCATTTCCACTCCCGCACAGACAGTAGTTAGCGTCAACTTGTCATAGAGTCGAGGGTCCGGTCGCCTCCTGACCCAGCGACTCATTGTCCGAATCACTAGGGTGCGTATTCTGCTGTTCCCGTAGGTAAGTTTGGTATAGCGCCCAGAAATTCTTTGGGTGGCTCTTGGGGGGTAGCAATTCGCTGTAGGTTTCCGTCTGAGTACTACAGTACAGCATATCCCACGCCCATCTGGTCTTGGTGGGCAACGGGCCTCTCATCCAACATTGGGCTACTACTCTCCTGGCCATTAACAACCCCATGTCCGTAAGCCTATGGAGCGCAGCAGGAAGCCTTCTGAATTGCCAATGAGAGCCAAGTCTGGGTCCGGCGCCACGTCCACTTCCAGAATTTTGCTCATTTCCGCGAAGACTTCGCACCAGAATGCCTGTATGCCTGGGCAGGTCCAGGCTAAGTGCAAGAAGTCAACATCAGCCGCGTGGCAACGTTCACAGTTCGCCTCTGGGCGCAGTCCGTATCTGCGAAGCCTCTCCGGTGTGTAGTACACCCTCTGCAGAAATTTGAAGTGAATTAGCCGATGCTCACCATTAAGGGAGATTCGCTTCGTGCTCTCACAGCAATATCGCCATGTCGCATCATCTATCAAGGCATTCAGGTCTCTTTGCCATGCTAGTCTAGCTTTCATGAGTTGATGCTCACCGTGTGACATGGCCACTTTATAGAGGTTCGTGAGGAGCTTCTGAGGCTCCTTTCGTTTAATGACATATGTCAATTCAGGGACGTCAGGGGGCTCCGACATATCCGGGCCCAGTATCTCCTTGAGAGCGCTTCTGGTCCTGTGAAATTGAAAGCGTTGGAGGAGTGGGGGTTCATCACTATCTCCACGTACCTGTTCCCAGGTTTTGACTATGCCATCCCTGAATAGGTCACCCGCTTTGCTGAGTCCTAGCTTCGCTAATTCACTTGTGACGCCCTTTCAGCCATGGGTGGAAGCCATAGCATCCAATCTAACGGCATCTCCGGTGAGTATAGCGAGGCACCCCCTTGTCGACTCAGGAGAAAGTGCCAGGCGTGGTTAGTTGGGGTGACAGAGTCCAAAATTCCTGTTCGACGATCCTGCGCCTTGCAGATCGTTGCCGGAAGTGATAACGGATGTGCGAATAGACGCTCCATTCGGACATGTGGGATCAGCCTGTCTCCGTGTATCCAAGCGTGGATGTGTGATGCCTGTGCCACCCTGTAATACCAGTTCAATGTCCGGGGCTGCTAAGTCCCCCATACTATATGGCAGAGTGAGCGTTGACCATTTGATTCTTGGCTGTTTCCCCGCCCATGCTAGATTCATCATAAGGCTAGTCAGGCGTTGAAAGAAGGCCCTAGTGAGCACGATTGGCAGAGCGTTAAAAAGGAACAGGAACCTTGGTAACACCACCATCTTCATAATGGCTATGCGGCCCATGAGTGTAAGCGGCAGTTTGTTCAAGACCTCTATGTCGTCTTCCAATTTGCTGACCGCCCTGCCATAGTTCTGGTTAATGAGTAGGTCCGGGTCCACATGTATTTGTATCCCCAAGTACCTGATCGGGTCGGCGGTCCACTTCAGAGGAAACTCAGTCTCTACCTGTGTGGTTGTTGTGGGTGTCATGAGGTAATAGAAATTTTCAGGTAGCTAATGTGTCCCCCACTCGCACCCTATCCATGCACCCATGTTCCTTGTATGTCGTGTAACTTCTGTTCCGTACATGCTAGAAAGACGCTAATACATTTGCGTCCATCCTTAACATGTCTTGCTACCCAGTCCTGCAAGAAAATCCCGTTAATTAGGCTTCTAGGCCTATGGTGCCAACGTCTTTACATGGTGCACTTCTGAATCCCGCACACATTTTCTCCATGTTTCCTGGCCCAGTCGAGCTAGGCCCTTAAACGAGGCCCCGAGTCTCATCTCTCCTGTCTCCGAAAGCTGTATGCATCCCTGACCCCTGCCTTACTTCCTGCCAGCGAAGCGGTGCCCGGCTCGGCCTGCTTGCCTGCCAAAATCGTATTTTGCCTACAGTTATCTGCTCAGCCTCCTCGAAAACACATTCCAGTCTAGTGAAATAGATAAACATATTACCGGCTGCAGAGCAAAGGGCCCTGCCTTCCTGTCTCCATGCAAGTAAATTACTGCTCCCGTTACCATGGTAGGCCCATGGCCCCCGCACTGTACATGAATATTCATATGCACGAACTAGCATTCAGTGATGAACGGCCTTTGCACTAGAGACCTTTTCCTTCAGACACTACATCCTCCAAACATGAGATACCAGATATGTTATAGGTACAGGTTGCCCTGACATTCCAGACACCAGTCTCCTCCACTAGTGCTAAAGTCAAAGCCCCCAGTTCTCCCCAGTTTCACGTCATGCTCGGTTGCGCGCGCATTCAGGTCATAGGTTTCTGCTGATCCTGCAACTTTCTCTATGCATCCACCCACATGTGACGTTTCTTATGACGTTTCTCTGACATGTACAGTGCACGCCCATGTGTACGCCTTTTTACACGCCTCCTGTTACGCACATGTGTTCTTATCTCTCTTCTTTCACCTGTTACGCCTACTGTATTGGTTTCAATTGTACCATTCTACTATATATAATGTGTAATGCTAATAAAACGTTGAATGTCCCTTCCTGAACCTTAGTGGTGATGGAACATGATATCCAATCCTCGAGGATTTTCCATTAAAGCCCGTATGACTCAGATCCCACGGACTCTGCCTCTCATTTGAATGAGCTGTCTTTTATTAATAATTATATGGAAAAATGATACGGTAAAATTAATTTACCACATAATTTGGCGCCCGAACAGGAACCCCCTCCTTCCCCACTCGCCGGCGATGTTACGCAGGCTTTGACCCCTTCTACAGCCGCGACGGAAACCGTGCA
Organism: Lissotriton vulgaris; assembly: GCF_964263255.1. Taxonomy (NCBI): domain Eukaryota; kingdom Metazoa; phylum Chordata; class Amphibia; order Caudata; family Salamandridae; genus Lissotriton; species Lissotriton vulgaris. Next base: position 1,465,219,679 of record NC_141687.1, on the reverse strand, counting down.
CGTTTGCGGGTTTTCCTGCTATCTTCCCTCGGGCCCACGGGGGAGACGGAGACTGCGGTCCGGTGTCCAGACGAGGCGGTGAGGAATGCGGAGGATCCCGACCAGAGCCCTAGTCGAGAGAGCAAGGTCCGAGGTGTCCGGAGACCCACCTGTTCCGAAGCGCATGCGTGGTAGCGTGATGCGTAGCAGCCAGATGTCGTAGCAGTCCAATCCAGTCCAGTCCAGATTCCGAGGCCTTCAGTTTCTTGCTTCCCGGTGAGTACCGTTGTTGGGAACGCATCTAGACGGGTTCATTAATTTGTGCCCGGTCAAGACAGGTCTGGGTACACAGACCTGGTCCAGACGTGTTCACTTAGGTGGATACGGTCCGACGTGTCTCTTTATGGGACCGGTATTGTCTGTACTGTTTTAGCAGTGTATCTAGTAATCCAGTATTCTAGTATTATCAGAGTTTGTGTTTTCTATGTACCAGGTAATTTCAGTCTGAAATGTTTCAATGTGTTTTAATGTCGTGGTGTGAATGATTGTTCGCTATTTCATTTCTGTGTTTATTGTGTTCACGTCCGAATCAGCTCGAAAATGCCACTGTTCTCGAAATTACGTCAGATAGGAACTAGGAAAGGGATACTCGAAGAAGCAGTTCCCGTCCCGCCTAGGGACACTCCAGGATATTTTATGTACCACAAGCATGGCTTAGATGCCGTGCTGTATCTAGATTTATGGGTGGACTACACCAAAGACCTGGAAGAGAAGTATAGATGGCCTGTCTCAGGGACATGGGATGCTGATTGCATAATGAGAGTAGAAGAAGCATTGTGGAAAAAGAAAGCCAGACAATCCCAGAAAGATGCCATAGAATTGTGGCGTAAAGAATCGCATAAAAGAACAGAAAAAGAAATCAGGAAAGCGGAGAGAAGTAGAGAAGAATCTGAAAAAGCCAGAGAAAAAGAGTTACTAGAAGAAGGCGAACAAGTCAGATTAGAACAATTAGACCGTCAAAGAAACGCACTCATTACAGGCATGTATCCAGTTCTTGCCGAGGGCCTGCCCAAGGCGACCCCGGAAGTACCCCGTAACTTGCCATCACCATTGGTTCCGACTAAACTCCGTCACAAACAGACCGCAGCAGACATTTTTCTTTCTTCCTATTTAGATGACATAGCTCCAGCATATACCAATGTACCCGTACCACCTGTTAATAATGTACAGCAGCCTGCTCCGTCCGTTCATTCCACTGTTCAAGCCACGACCCCTCCACGTCTCCATCTTCCCGCGCCTGTTGTCACTTCCCCTACTGCTGTTGCTACTACTACTGTTCCCCCTACTATTGGTCCTCTCAATCCTTTTGTGACAGCTGCAACCCAGAGTCCACCCCCATTACATATACCTCTTATACCCGCCATGACATTAGCAGCTACAACCCAGTCAGTTCATGCCCTCGCCTCCGCCTCAGGGGGTGCTGTAGGAGGCCACCTTCGCACCCCGCCACAAATTAAACGAATGACAGTCAGAGAATTAGCATTGCAACGTACGCCGAAAGCGGTCACATATGAAAACCTTAGACAGTATATTACAGATTGTAGATATGACCCAGTACCTGGCAAGGAGGGAGACATGATGTTAGTCTTGTTACGTCTACGACGCGTTACAGATTATTTGATGTTATTACCAGAAATGACAAACCATCTAGACAATATATATCATTTTATTAGAACAGGGGAGAGACCAGAATGTATACACGAGGCCATGGCATATCAGAAGGCTGAGACACAAGGTTTAATCTTACGATTCCTGATAAATTGTTTGATAAGGGAACGAGACCGGCCAGGTGCTGTAAAGGAAGAGATGGATGCACTGATGAAATGCAGTAATAATATTGCAGATTGTAAACATGATAAACAAAATTGCATAGATGCCATGTACAGAAAGATCCGTAATGAAATAGTAACGATGCATGACAGACAGAAGGCTGAAAGGGAAGCCGAGTCCGACAAGAATGAATCCTCAGAGGAGGAAGAAATAGATGCTACAGCAGAAAATCAAGGCACAATAGCGTACGTAGGTAGAGTGAAACTTCCTAGGACAGTATTCTTTTGATAGACCTTTTGACAGACCCATTCGTCTAGAAAACAAGAAACGTTTCCTTTCCCCCATACCCGAACAATGTTCTCTTGAACATGTATTCCAAGACACTGATAAAATACTGAAAGAAAGAATAGGTTACCATGAACTTAGTTCGATGCATGATCAGGAACTTGCCCGGTCAGCAGTCCAATGGGCTGGGAATGACAGTATATATAAAGATGATTCAGTAGCGCAAACGTTTTTGAGTCTTACCCCAGATGAACAGCGACTAGCTGGTATGTATATGATCCAACATCTCATTACACAATATGAAAGCCAGCATTCTGATCCAGGTCCCCTATATAATATATTGGAAGAATTACTCCTAAAAAGTTGGAGAAGCCTAGGTACCGATTTAATTAATATCATTCTAGAACTACGTCACAAATACAGAACTTTCCTGATTCCACATTTTATTTCTGTTCCACGCCCAGTAAGACAACCATATCACCTAGACAGACAGAATCCCTTACGAGAAGTTCATCCCGTCCAGATTCCAGGGGGTGCGCTTCAACGCGTATTCGTATACACTCCTTTGACCAAAATGGAATTATTGGAAATGAAGAAAATAGTGCCTTGTCACGATAAAGATCCTGCAGGGTTCCACCGTGAATTAAAAGACATGTTACTCATGGGAGACTACACGTATCCCGACATTCTTAAAATGTTAAAAGTATTGTTGCCAGCAGGTATTTACGAAAAACTGAAAGAAAAAGAATGGGAGGTGGGAGATAAAAAGATTATTTGGACTGAATTAGAGGACGAGGAAAAGACACGTACCCCAGGTTTAGGTCTTGGGGACAAAACTAAAGCATTACCAGGATTATTAGTACAAGTGTTACCTAGATTATTGACAGTTAAAAAGGAAGACTGGGATGCAATCTCAGCCTGCAAACAGAAACAAGACGAAGACACTAGTGATTTTTATTCCAGATTCGAGAAATGTTTCATTATTAATAGTGGCCTGAAAACAAGTAGCGAATCATATCCACATCTTTTTGTGACCAAATTAGTCGAGAATTCCTTACCACAGGTTAAAAACCGAGTATTGAAAGTCGAAAGCACATGGCAAGCAAATACGCCTTCCCAAATGTTACAAATGTTACAGTACCACCAGAACAGAATTAGAGAGTAACACGATCATGAACAGAGACGTATGAAAGACACGAAAATGAAAGTACTAGTTGCCCAGTCCGTCCCAGCAGATGGTCAGAAGAGGGGTAACACGCAGAACACACAGACTAGTCATTCTGCAGCTCCTGTTAAAGGGAATTGCAATTACTGTAAACAGCCAGGTCACTTCATAAATGAATGTGCCGTTCTAAGACACAATATTGCTACAGGCAAAACGAAAGAAAGACCGCGTCCGCCTAGACCAGAACACGTTCCACAGAATATTTCACAGAATACGCAACCGCCACCGAATGCACAGCAACAGACAGTAGCTGTACCCCAACCCCAACCCATTGCCGCAACACAACATGTCACACAGCAAATGTACCAGTATGCACAGTCCGATTACCCCGATTATCAGCAGTATACATGAAACAGCCTAGAGAGGGAGGTTGGCTTGCCCCTTATAGAGGTTCCTGTAGATCAAGAGGGTCCCTATGTACATAGTCAGGTATTAGGGAAAGACAGAACATTTTTGATTGACACAGGGGCGAGCAGAACTACCATCAGTCACGACGAGGTTCCAGGGGCACCCCTCTCAGGCTCACAGAATGTTTCCCTTGGATTTTCAGGAAAACCTATTGTTAACGAAGTATCAAAGCCAGTCCCCCTTGCAGTTGGTCCATTGTCCCGAACTACAGATTTGTTGCTTACGAAATCATGTCCTGAAAACTTGCTTGGTATTAAAACATTGAAAGCTCTAGGAGCTGTAATATGTTGTTCTCCGGAAGGAGTGAGATTATTTTTACGTGACTTTAAGGGTCATTATGTGTTGAGAGATTTTGATCCAAGATTGAAAAATGTTCCACAGCATTTATGGGCGCAAGGTCCAACAGATGTAGGTTGTATGCACATTACACCCTATCGTGTCACACTCAAGCAAGGTGTTGTACTGCCCCGAATCCGACAATACAAATTGCCCCCTGAGGCTGTAGCAGCTTTACTTAAAATTATTGACGAGCTCATTGCCCAAGGAGTAGTCGTAGAAACCGACTCCAATGTGTGTAATTCTCCAATCATTCCGATTCTTAAACGAACTGACCCAAATGCACCTCCAGTCTACAGATTGGTGATTGATCTTCGAGAACTCAATAAATGTATAGTACCACAGTACCCAGTAGTCCCAGATATTTCATCACTATTGACTGTCATTGATTCCAAAGCTGCGTTCTTTACTGTAATCGATCTCAAGAACGCCTTCTTTAGTGTCCCCATTCACCCCGAAAGCCAATACCTTTTCGGGTTCTGTTTAAATGGCCGAAGCTTCAAATTTGCACGTGCACCTCAAGGGTTCACAGAAAGTCCTAGCATTTACAGCCAAGCTCTGAAAAGACAACTAGACAGTATTCACATGCCTACTGACACTGCTCTGCTGCAATATGTCGACGACTTGTTAATCACCGCACGGACTGAACGTGATTGCGAGCGCGCGTCACTGACAGTCCTGTATTTTCTGGCCGAAAAAGGGCATAAAGTGTCCCCTTCGAAGCTACAATTCTGTGCCCAGCAAGTGGTATACCTTGGACACTTGCTGTCCAAGAGGGGTAGACAGTTGACACCAGATCGTATCCAGTTAATTGCACATCTGCCACAGCCCAAGACACAAAAGGAAGTACGGGCCTTTATAGGCCTCACTTCTTACTGCAGACAATGGATTCCCCAGTATGCATTTCTAGCCAAGCCACTCATTCAGTTGACAACACAGGAGGCAGCGACATCGACTGTCCTCCCTTGGACTCAGGAACACACACAAGCTTTTGACGAGTTAAAGAAAGCTTTATGTCAAGCACCTGTTTTAGCGACACCATGTTATAGCAAACCTTTTACACTTTTTGTCACAGAACGCGATGGCACAGTATTATCTGTTCTCACACAAGATCAAGCAGGACACCATAAGCCTTGTGCTTATTTTTTTAGTACATTGGATCCAGTAGCCCAGGCTCTGCCTGCGTGCCTGAAATCAGTTGCAGCAACAGCTCTAGCTATCAGACAAAGCGATTCAATAGTGTTAGGGCATCCCTTGACAGTACAGGTTCCACACTCTGTGGAAGTTCTTCTGAACCGAACCCAGACTCAACACTTGACCATAGCACGATTGACAGGTTATGAACTGACACTGTTCCAGCCACACATAGAAATCAGACGCTGCAACATACTTAACCCTGCCACATTGTTACCCTCGGGTACAATTGATCCAGCACCACATGACTGTGTAGAAGTCATTAATACAGTGACAAAGCCCCGACAAGACTTGACAGACATTGTATTGCCCGACCCAGACCTGACACTTTACGTGGATGGTTCATGTATGAGAACAACCACAGGAGAGTTAGTGGCCGCATATGTGGTGACCACTGAAACTGAAGTCATAGAAACACATCGTATTGACACATTATCTGCTCAAGCTGCAGAGCTCATTGCTCTGACTCAAGCCTGTATACTAGCCAAGAACAAGAAAGTAAACATATACACAGATTCACAGTATGCATTCGGAGTCGTTCATGACTTCGGCGTTCTATGGGAAGTGAGAGGTTTTTTAACTTCTCACTGTACCAAGATCCAGCATGGTCCCCTCATTCAAGCTCTGTTAGAAGCAATACACTTGCCTACAGCCATAGCCATTATGAAGTGCAAAGCACATACCAAAGTCACCGACACTATTTCCCAGGGTAACGACCTGGCAGATCGAACAGCCAAACTCACAGCTCAGACAGACATACCGACTGACATGACAAAGACTGAAGTACCTACACTGACACATTGCCTGACAGTTAAGGGTCCCACTCTAGATGTACTCGACATACAGACACATGCAACCCCAGATGAAATCAAGAAATGGACTGAACAAGGAGGGATCCAGACAGATCAGGGATGGATGACGAAGGGAAGAGCCACATGGTTCCTCCCCGACTCTATGGTTCAAGTCATCATTAACACAGCACAAAGTCTAGCACACTTAGGAGAGAAAGCCATGTTAGACAGTTTACAGAATCTTTGGTTCAACAAACATTTACGAGCAGCAGCAAAACAGAAAGTGCGTACTTGCATGATCTGTTGTCAGTTCAATCCAGGCAAAGGCATTCCCGTGGAACAAGGTGGATTTCATCCTCCTGACCATCCTTTTGAAGTCCTCCAGATGGATTATATCCAGATGGACAGATGCCGAGGATTCAAGTATGTCCTCGTAGTCGTATGTGCTCTTTCCCGATGGACAGAAGCATATCCAGTCCCCGATTACACTGCTGTAACCACTGCCAAACAGCTGGTCCGTGAGTTTTTCCCACGATATGGTTTGCCCCGTGTCTTGTACTCTGATAATGGACAGCCATTCTCGTCCGAGCTTATGAAACAGGTATCACTCCTGTTAGGTTACTAGTGGAAGTTCCACTGCGTCCGACATCCCGAAGCCGGAGGTCTCGTCGAGAGACATAATCAAACCCTGAAAACACGCCTAGCAAAAGTCTGTGCAGGAAAAGGTGTAGATTGGATAGTAGCCCTGCCAGTTGCACTCTTTTACATGCGAATGGTAGCCCATTCTAGAACAGGATTGTCCCCGTATGAAGTAGTTTTTGGTCGTCCCCCGAATATGTGGGGTACGCCTATGCCGAAAAAGATCACTGATGTTGAAAGTACTATGCTGACAGATTACTTGGCCTCCTTGATGTCTGCACTACAATCTTGTTGTTCACAGGTCGCGGCTGCCTTTCCGGATAACACCCAAGTGAAACCGCACGAAGTCGTTCCGGGAGAGCTGGTTTATATAAGAAATTTCGACAGGAAAAGTCCGCTGGAACCCAGATGGAAGCAGCCAAAGTTGGTGTTGATGTCAACGAGAACTGCCGTCAAGCTGGAAGGTCGCAAGGGATGGCTGCACTCCAGCCACGTTAAGAAATTTCACGGACAGTGTCCAGCGATTCCGATTAAGGACTGCCCACTTTTGGATACTGACTCTAAACTCCCCCTGCTAGAAAAAACTCCACAACAGGAGTATCGTTCCAAGTTGAGGTCTAGTAAGTCAGACAGCGTTTAATTGTTTAAGTCCCCCTCGGGTGAAGCGGTTAGACAGGTTTCTGACATGTATAAGATAGACCCAAGTAGTCAGAGAGATAGGCGTAGCGAAAAGAGAAAACAATACTGTAAAGTCTTGCACAGCAGATGCATTATCGCATTAATTTCCATGTTTCTTCTGAGTCTTACGATCATATGCATAAGTTTAATGCTCCATGTTTTTTTTCCTCTTGATTCTCATGTACATGCTTCCTCTAATGACACTATAGAGCACACTTTTAGTGACCTGCCTACCCCACGAATTATCCTATCGTTTAGCAATGCGCAACAATACATTCATCCGTATGTTACACCATTCTCACCAGACCAGCAATGCCACCAATTGCTGGGTATGTGGCCGACTCCCTCCCTATCAGAAATACAAGGGAGCTCTGCCCCTCTTTCCTTATCCGTTCACACATAATCGTTCGTGTGGTGCATGGTTTACTTTAATGTCCTCCCTAGATAGTAAGTCCAAGGTTTCCCAAGGCAATTGGATATGGGTAAACCTGAATACAGTCATGAATAAAATATGTTTCCCAGACCAAGAAGGTCTTCCCCAAAGGACAGGGACCGATCTAGAAAATGAAGTGTATGGATTAGGTAAATTCACACTTAACTTAATGATCCTGAATGTGCAGTCTGAGACTAATTCGGACTTGCCATCTATTACAGTTTTGCCAGTAAAAGGTGAATTATGCGTCAGAAAGAATGGTTCAGTACATCTAGGACACAGTGATTGTAATACTGTGGTCGAATTCAGTGATAAAGGAAAGTCTACTTTCAAAGCTTCCCGCCATTCTTATTTTATATGTGGTCAGACAGCCTATGTACGTCTGCCATTAGATTGGGATGGGACGTGTTATATTGCATTCCTATTGCCACCTGTTTTCCTAGCCCCGCCTGATTATCATCGAAATCCACATCTTGTACATATAAGACACAGAAGGGAGATCAAGACCCCGATTGTCGACCAGACTGAAACAACATTGGAGCAATATACAGATTTCAATAAAGGATTCTTTTTCTTTATAGGACCTGTCCAGAACAGTAAATTGATACGTAGATTAACACGAACTTTGGAAGCAGTAGTGAATGAGACTACTTCTGCCTTAGGTAACTTGACTGAGGAGCAGTCTGCTATAAGACTTGTTGTTCTTCAAAATCGCCTTGTCCTTGACGTCATCCTGGCCGATAGGGGCGGGGCTTGTAGAGTCATCGGATCCAGTTGTTGCGTGTTTATTCCTAATAACGCGCCATCCGTGTATAAGGCCATAACTCGGCTTCATGAAATTGCTCATCTGATACACCAGAATCCAGGCTCCTGGACTTGGTCCGGTTGGCTCTGGAGTGTAATATCCGCCTGGGGATGGAAATTGTTATCATTCCTAGGAATAATATTGGTCATAGTATTCAGTTGTTGTCTCTGTCTGCAATGTGGGCCAGCGATTTGCGGCTTGTGCGCCACAGCTTGTATTCCCCGTCCAAGTACACGTTCCCGTTCCCGAATAAAGAAAGAAGAACAAATGATACTTTACGAACAGATAGATGGTTTCATGAATATAGATGTATCCTAAAGGGTGTAGTAGGGTCCAAGGAGGGAATGAGGTAATAGAAATTTTCAGGTAGCTAATGTGTCCCCCACTCGCACCCTATCCATGCACCCATGTTCCTTGTATGTCGTGTAACTTCTGTTCCGTACATGCTAGAAAGACGCTAATACATTTGCGTCCATCCTTAACATGTCAGCTACCCAGTCCTGCAAGAAAATCCCGTTAATTAGGCTTCTAGGCCTATGGTGCCAACGTCTTTACATGGTGCACTTCTGAATCCCGCACACGTTTTCTCCATGTTTCCTGGCCCAGTCGAGCTAGGCCCTTAAACGAGGCCCCGAGTCTCATCTCTCCTGTCTCCGAAAGCTGTATGCATCCCTGACCCCTGCCTTACTTCCTGCCAGCGAAGCGGTGCCCGGCTCGGCCTGCTTGCCTGCCAAAATCGTATTTTGCCTACAGTTATCTGCTCAGCCTCCTCGAAAACACATTCCAGTCTAGTGAAATAGGTAAACATATTACCGGCTGCAGAGCAAAGGGCCCTGCCTTCCTGTCTCCATGCAAGTAAATTACTGCTCCCGTTACCATGGTAGGCCCATGGCCCCCGCACTCTACATGAAGATTCATATGCACGCACTAGCATTCAGTGATGAACGGCCTTTGCACTAGAGACCTTTTCCTTCAGACACTACATCCTCCAAACATGAGATACCAGATATGTTATAGGTACAGGTTGCCCTGACATTCCAGACACCAGTCTCCTCCACTAGTGCTAAAGTCAAAGCCCCCAGTTCTCCCCAGTTCCACGTCATGCTCGGTTGCGCGCGCATTCAGGTCATAGGTTTCTGCTGATCCTGCAACTTTCTCTATGCATCCACCCACATGTGACGTTTCTTATGACGTTTCTCTGACATGTACAGTGCACGCCCATGTGTACGCCTTTTTACACGCCTCCTATTACGCACATGTGTTCTTATCTCTCTTCTTTCACCTGTTACGCCTACTGTATTGGTTTCAATTGTACCATTCTACTATATATAATGTGTAATGCTAATAAAACGTTGAATGTCCCTTCCTGAACCTTAGTGGTGATGGAACATGATATCCAATCCTCGAGGATTTTCCATTAAAGCCCGTATGACTCAGATCCCACGGACTCTGCCTCTCATTTGAATGAGCTGTCTTTTATTAATAATTATATGGAAAAATGAAACGGTAAAATTAATTTACCATAGTCAAATGAATCACAAGAAACTGTACATAAGTTGGTTGGTGAGTTTAATGTGGAGCAACGAGCCACCGCACCATATATGGCACAACAGATCACCAACTGACATTACAGAGAACTGGAACATCCAGAACACTATGACAACTAGGAGATTCCAGAGAAGGAATCAAATAAACACAGACAAATACAACATTATCTCTTTTTTTCCAAAAACAAACAGAAAACAAAAGAAAAACAAAACTAGCGAAGTTTCCATGGAAGACAAATTACACGGGATGATTTCCTGACAGCGCCACTAGTCATGGGACACTCAGCAGATGTAGAACTTGAAGAAGAAGGCAAAGATTTCTGTACAGAATCTGGAAACACACGTTGAGACTCAGAAGAACAAGTCCCAGAGTCGCACCCTTTAACTTTGATAACTTTGCAGAGATTTCACCAATGTCCACCTTCTACCATAACAGCATTCCCACACACTTTTTCAACACGAACAGGTTCACCAAAAGCTTCACATCCCTTCTTAACAGTCCTATAATTCTTTACACGCACCATGTCACCAGGTGAAACATTCAAAGTTTTAACAGACATCTTTTCATTAAACCTGTTGGCCATTTTGTCTTGAGCACATTTAACACGCATCTGTACTACATCATTATTAGTTGTGTGAAAAGTAAACTTGTGACCCACAGTTCTCAAAAGCCAGACAGGGTAAAGAGAAGAGGTAGGTAATCTTCCTCTAAGAGAAACAAAAGGGGCAACTTTTGTGACAGAGTGCGGAGTGGTGCGATAAAACCAAATCATGGATCTTACAGCATTTTCCACATCAAAACTATTGGTCTTGGCCCACTTAATACACTCAACAAGCACACGGTTCATTCTCTCAACCTGACCATTGGTCTGAGGATGTCCAACAGAACTTCTTAAGTGTTTAACACCAGACTCTTCTAAAAAGACACGCATTTCAGCATTAACAAATTGCACACCATTGTCAGAAACAATACATTCAGGAAAGCCTTCCCTCATAAATATTTCTCTGAGAAAGAGAATGGCACAATTTGCAGTAGGGTTGGAACAGAATTTAACCTCTGGCCATTTACTGTGAAAGTCCATTGGTACAAAGGCAAACCTAAGATGAGATGGAAGAAAATAAAATGGCCCAACCAGATCAATACCAATCTTAAGCCAAGGTCCAGAAGGAAAAGGAATAGGCTGCAAAGGAGGAACAGAAACTTTTAAACCTTTCTTAGCGGTAGCACAAACACAACATAGCTTGACCCTTTCTTCCACTTCACCATCCATCGAAGGCCACCAATAATGCAATCTCAAACGTCTCTTAGTCATAGTTAGACCGAGGTGACCCTCATGTGCCTTATCAATGAGACTGACACGTAAATTCAGAGGTGGAATACACCTGTCATCTCTCATAACAACCCCATCTTCAATAGAAAGTTCATCAGAAACTTTCCAATATGGTTGAATATGTTGAGGCAAATTTTTTTCTCTAGGCCATCCAGCAACAATATAATCTTTTACTTTGGACAAAGTCAGATCAGCACACATGGCGTCAAACCACTCTCTCTCAGAACAGCCACCACAGACAATAGCATCCAAAGAGGCGATGAAACAATCCTCTCTATCCTCCTCCAACTCAGGTCCATCATTCTCCTGCAAAGGTAATCTTGAAAGCATGTCTGCAGTACAATTGTCTTTGCCAGGTATATGTTTGGCAACAAACTGATATTGCAAAAGCTTAGTAGTGAGACGAGCAATTCGAGGGGTAGCATACTTAATACGATCACCCGATAAAATATAGATCAATGGCTTATGATCAGTCTGGATCACAAACTTCCTTCCCCAAACATAAGTCCGAAATTTTTCACATGCCCAGTAACATGCTAGTAACTCTTTCTCAATCACAGAGTAATTGATCTCAGGATCTCTAAGAACCCTTGAAGCATAGCTGATAGTTACTTCCTTTCCATCAACAACCTGAGTGAGCACAGCACCAAGACCATAATTGCTCGCATCAACCGTAATAACACAACTGACACTAGGATCATTCGCTTTCAAGAACTTAGCATTGACCAATTCAGATTTAACTAAATCAAAGGTGGACTGACAAAGCTGATCCCAAACAAAAGTAACACTGGATCTAAGCATACTATAAAGGGACTTCATTTTGGTGGCATAATCTGGGATAAAACGTGAATAAAATTCACATAAACCCAAAAATGAACGCAATTCATCTTTGTTCTTAGGTGCTGGACAATCAACAACAGCCTTAACCAGACCAGGTCTAGGAGAAACTTCCAAACCGGAGACCAAATGACCCAGAAATTCGACTTCCTTCTTCCAAAATTCACATTTGGTCTTCTTCAAAACAATCCCTCTCTCATCAAATCTGTTCAAGACTGACCTCAAAGTATGATCATGTTGATCCAAAAATTTGTCAAAAATCAAAACGTCGTCCTGAAAAATAACAACACCTTTGACATCCTTGAGCACACTCTGCATAATCCTTTGAAAGACAGAAGCCGCAGAGGCAAGCCCAAACGGCATTCTACAAAATTGAAAGGTGCCAAAGGGAGAGTTAAAAGCAGTATAATGTCTGGACTCATCTTCCAGGACAATTTGATGGTACGCCAAGGCTAAATCTATTTTAGAAAACCATTGTGCATCCCTCAGCTCTTCTAGTAAATCCCCAATTTTAGGAAGAGAATGAGCATCCACCCAAATCTCTTTGTTGAGACTCCTGAGATCACAACAGAGGCGAATCTCTCCATTGCGTTTGCGTGCGACAACCAAAGGAATAAGCCACAAGCTAGACTCAATAGGCTCTATAATCCCATTTTTCTCCAACCTTTCAAGTTCTGCTTTGAGATCAGATCTCAAACTAAATGGTACAGACCTTACTTTATGTTTCACGGGCACAGCATCACTTTTAATTTTAATTCTATGCTTGAACCCAGAAATTTCACCAAGAGAATCAGAAAAGACTCTTGGAAATTCCCTCTCCAGAGACAACGAATCAGGCATATCCAGTACAACCAGCACTTGTTCTTTAGCACCTGGTCTTAGTAGCATGCCAAATAATCCATGATGGTACCAACCTAAAATGTTCAAACCCCGTACAGCAACATAGATCTTTCCTTGTATCTTTCTATCTTTGAACTGCAAGATGTCTTAAATGTACCCCTCCAAAACTATTTTGCGTCCCTCATAGGAAACAGGCGCCCTGTCAGGCAGAAATAATTCCCTATCTGCCCAAGATTGCTTGAACAAATCCAAAGAAATCATGGTAATTCTCGCACCGGAGTCCGCAAGTAGCTTTAAGCACACACCACCCACAAGAATATCTACATAAGGGTCTACACATTCAGCAGGATCACCAGTAACCACACCATCCTCCGTCACAGTGACAATCATGTCTTTGAATTCTTTGACCATTACACTCTCTGAAACATCTTCATCTTCCAACACACAACTGACCTTTTCAGTCTTGCTCAAACTTGCTTGACAGACTTTAGCCAAATGGCCAAATTTTCCACACTTATAACACTTTGCATTCCTTCCAGGACAAAAACTATTCTCTTTAGAATGTGGAGAATAACCACATCTATAACACATATTTTTTTTGTAGAGACCTTTGTCATTCGGCTTATCTTTTCTGGAAAAACTAGGCTTTGTTTGAGAAACAACCGCATTTACACTTTCTTTATGAACTTCTGTTTTGCTCAATTCCTTAATAGAAGTTTGAGCAAGCTCTAGACTTTTTGCCACCTTTATGATTTCTTCCAAAGTTGGGTTTCCCATAGTAAGTAACTTCTGTTGAATATGCTTGTCACAACAGTGTGCGATAAATTGATCTCTCACCAATTGGTCCCTAAAATCACCAAACTGGCATTCAGCACAAAGTTTACGTAAAGCACTTAAATAGGAATCAACATCCTCACTCTGAAGTTGGGCTCTTTTGAAGAACTTATGCCTTAATACGACTAAACTTGGTTGAACATCAAACTTGATGACCAGTTTTTTTATCGTCTCTTGATATTCATCTATAACTTCACCCTCAGTAAGGACCAAATCAGGCAAATGTTTATAGACTTCCCTTCCTTCAAATTCCAAACAGTTTAACAGTAAGAATTTCTTTCTTTCAGCCCTGTATCTAGAAGCGCCTATCGCACCAACATATGTCTCAAAGGCATCAAACCACTGCCTCCACTGAATTTGCAGTGTACCAGGACTTTCCAAAAAAGGGGGGGGGTTGATTGACAGATTGCATTCTAGAAAATGGAGACTAAAAATAATTAATAACAAGATATAATGCAAATTTTAACATTAAATAATAAAAGCAGAATAAAATGTGAAAGATATTGTCAATAAAAGTGAGTTAGAAAGTCTCTGTAAAAATAAATGTCTTTCAAACAGTTAAAAACTAACAAAAAAATATATAATTGTCTTACTAGCACAGTTGTAAGTACAACCTTAATGTCCAAAAAAGAATCTGTAATCGGTAAGGCAATTGCTCCAGTACTTCAACCGATTGTCTGAATTTCATCCGTGGCCAAATAGAAATTGAAGGACTGACTCAAGCGATGGCACTGACTGAGAGAAAAACGGTTCGTTAATTAAACCAACGTTTAATAAAAGACAGCTGCCTGCAACTCGTTGATGTCATGTTAGACGGACCGGGAGGGTCGGCCGAGGATTAGGGGAGAGGTCTCCGGGGAGAGCCGTCTCCAGCGATCGTACAGACAAGTAACTTCCCCCCCACAGACGGACACCACACAAGGGTAAAGTTCAACGAGACTTTATAGGCAATTCTTTAAGGTTACGATGGAATGGTACAAGGAGGTCTGGACTCAGGGGTCCCCTCGGTTCTGGTCTCTGGCTTGGGAAAAGGGTAGCGGGACAGTCTTGTTACCAAAAGATGAAACTAGCTCTCAATCCTCGAGCTCGGCGTTCTAGATGATCGGGCCGCGGCGGAGCCAGCAGGTCCCGAGATGGACGAAGGAAACGACGGTCCGCGGCGGAGCCAGCAGGTCCCGATGAAGATGGCGAATGCAAACGGTCCGCGGCCACGCCAGCAGGTCCCGACGACGATGAAGGATATGAAGGTTACGAAGGTTGCGGCAGCGCCAGCAGGCAAGACGATGGTGCACGAGACAGAGCTATGGCAGCGCCAGTAGTCCGTCAAGGATGAGTTCTTCTCTGCGTCTCTCGACTCCAAGATACAACTGCCTTCCTGCTCTGGAGCTGCCCCAGTTATAGGGCTGGTGCCCTTTGATGTCCGGACCCTCGCACTTGGAGGTCGGGAGGTCCGGGAAGAGGGAGTCCAGACACCCAGCAGGGGGGTGGAGCCAACGCCCGGGGAGGCGATGGGCGAGCGGCACCTGGCGGGGGAGAGCCATCGACACCTCTTTCCCCCATTGACTTGCCAAGTAGCCCGCTCACCTCCTGGGTGGATGGTGGTGCCGGGAAGTCTGAGACCTGGCCAGGCCCAGGGTTTGAGGTCGATCTGGGGCCAGGCAGCCTCGTGGTGGAGTGTCCAAGATGGCGCCCAGGATGGGCGCGCAGGCCGGCAGTGGATCAGGCCCACGAGGTCGACATGTTCGAGGGTAGGGGTCCCGGAGGGGACGGAGGACGTGTAATGGTGGTGTGTGGTACCTGCGTGACCGGGCTCGGGCCTGGTCGGGCCGGGGGAGAGTGGCCCTTCATGTGGCCTGTCCAACATGCGTCCCCCCCAGCTGAAGGCGGGGAGAGTTACCCATCCTCTTGGGGACTCTCCTCGTCGAGGCGGAAGAACCGGGACAGGCCATCCGCGTTGGCGTGATCTGGCCCAGGCCGATGTTCAACTGTGAAGTCCATCCCTTGGAGGGAGATGGACCAACGTAGTAACTTCGGGTTTTCTCCCCGCATCTGCATCAGCCACTGCAGGGGTCGGTGGTCGGTCTGTACCCGAAAGTGTGTGCCAAAGAGGTAGGGCCGGAGTTTCTTGAGGGCCCATACCACGGCGAAGGCCTCCCTCTCAATGGTGCTCCAGCGTTGTTCTCGCGGGAGGAGTCGCCTGCTGATGAAGGCCACTGGCTGATCAAGGCCTTCGGTGTTCACTTGAGACAGGACTGCCCCGATGCCATGGTCGGAGGCATCCGTCTGGACGACGAACTCCCGGCTGTAGTCGGGGGCCTGGAGCACAGGGGCGGAACACATGGCGGCTTTCAATTGTTCGAATGCTGTTTGACACTCTGGGGTCCAGTTGACTGCCTTGGGTTGATTTTTTGACGTGAGTTCCGTGAGGGGACCCACTATAGTACCATAGTCTTTCACAAACCTTCGGTAGTAGCCCGTGAGGCCCAGGAAGGCTCGTACCTCGGTCTGGGTGGTGGGGGGCTGCCAGGACTGGATGGCGGCAATTTTGAGCTGCAGAGGGGCCACCAGGCCGCTTCCCACCTGGTGTCCGAGGTAGGTTACAGACCCTTGACCAATTTGACATTTGCTGGCCTTGATCGTGAGGCCAGCTCGCTGAAGGGCTTGTAGCACGGCTCGGAGGTGGCGGAGGTGCTCGGTCCAATGGTGGCTGTATACAGCGATGTCATCTAGGTAGGCGGCGCTGAACCCTTCGAGCCCCGCCAGGACTTGATTGACGAGTCGCTGAAAGGTTGCCGGGGCATTCTTCATGCCAAAGGGCATGACCTTAAAATGGTAATGGCCATCGGGGGTGGAAAAGGCAGAACGTTCTTGGGCCCGGGGTGTGAGGCCGATTTGCCAGTAGCCCGCCGTCAGGTCAAAAATACTGAGGTAGCGGGCAGCTCTCATGCGGTCGATTAGTTCATCTGCCCGGGGGATGGGATGTGCGTCTGTTCTGGTGACCGCATTTAAGCCCCGGTAGTCGACGCAGAACCGGAGTTCCGGCGTGGTGCCAGGGGCGGCTGCTTTGGGGACCAGTACTACAGGGCTGGCCCAGGGGCTATCTGAGGGCTCGATGACCCCGAGCGTGAGCATTCTTGCTACCTCTTCCTGGATGCAGGCCCGTACCCGATCTGGCACGCGGTAGGCCCGGTGGCGGATAGGGGGGCTGTCCCCTGTGTCCACATCGTGCACACACCAGGAAGTGACACCTGGGGCGAGGGAGAACAGGCTGGCGAACTGTGACAGGAGGACTCGACACTCCTGGTGTTGCTCTCGGGTGAGGGCCTCCGAGAGCCGGACCCCATCCACGGAGCCGTCTTTCTCCTGAGTCCGTAGGAGGTCAGGGAGGGGCTCGGAGTCCTCTTCAGCCCCATTGTCTGTGGCCATCAGGAGGCTGAGTTCTGAACGCACAAAGTGGGGTTTCAGTCTGTTAGCGTGGAGGACCCGGAGGGGGTTCCGGGGAGATTCCATGTCGATGAGATAGGTGGCAGGACCCTTGCGCTCGACTACTTTGAAGGGCCCTGTCCACTTGTCTTGCAGGGCGCAGGGTTCGGTGGGTCCCACGATGTCTATCCCGACCCTCTCGAACGGGGTGGTGACCACGGGAAAAGGTTGCAGGGGGGCTTTTAGTTTGCGGCCGCTCTTTCCACTGGCTTGGCACGTGGGGCAAGATCGGCAATGCTGGTGTACATCGTTCCTCATTTTGGGCCAGAAGAAGTGGGTCACTAGACGACTATAGGTTTTATCTTGACCCAGGTGTCCCGCCAGGGGGCCATCGTGGGCCAGGTTTAGCAGAAAGTCTCTAAAACGGAGGGGCACCACCAGTACTCGGCTAGCCCCCAGCTCCGCGATTCTTTGCTCACTGTACAGCAGTTCATTGTCCCAGTAGACCCAGTGCGTTCCGGAGGTATCCCCTGCACTTTGGGCGAGCGCTTGTTGGCGGAGTCCCTCGAGGGAGGGACAGGTCTTCTGTTCTTGGCGAAATTGTTCTTGCGTGGGCCCCCCCTCTTGAGGCCACTGGTCGATATTAGCGAGGTCTGGAGGTTGAGCTGGTTCTGGGGGGACGTCACGGTCGGTTGTTTCGGCTGGGGCGACCGGAGGCGGTGGCGCCGGCCATTCGGGTTCCTCTGGGCGGGGGTTGGCACGGGCGGCCATGGACCGGGTGGTGACGCACGCCCAGTCCGGGACGCCTAACATCCCCAGGTGTTCTCTTCGTTCTACGGCTGCCCACGGAGAGCTTTCAAGGTCATTCCCCAGGAGGCAGTCTACGGGGGCATCGTCTCGGACCGTTACCTTTAACATGCCGGAGACCCCTCCCCATTCGAAGGGGACGCAGGCCATCCGACACAGACTTTCCGAGTTATCGGCTGAACGTACAGGGCAGAGAATGTTCGGTAGATATTGTTCTGGGGTCACCAGGTGACAGCGGACGGCTGTTACACTGGCCCCAGTGTCACGAAGGGCTTCGGCCCGGCGTCCATTGATGCTCACCCCTTGGCTGTACTTCTGGGTGTTAGCGGGTAGGGGGACCCGCGGAACCATGTCTCTCCCCCCTAAGCAGGCTAGAGCCATGGCGGCTGGCTCCCATTCTTGGTGTTCCTGTTCATATTCCTCCTGTTCCTCTGAGATCTGTTCCTCCCCCAGAGCAGCAGCGGCTACTTGGCGGGGTCTTGGGCTCTGGTACTGGGGGCAGTTTGGGTCGTTTGCATAGTGTCCGATTCGTTGGCATCGATGGCACGTAACATTGGCTCGATATCCCGGTCGCGCCGGGGTGCTGCCCCGGTTGGCCGGGGGGGTGGTGCTGGTAGCGGGGGCGACCGGAACGTTGTCTTTTCCGCGCCCTTGGCCTCCTCCTCCTCCTCAGGGACGGTGTTGACCACTGTTGTTCCGGTTTTGTTCGTAGGACCCATTTCGACCCACTCTGGTGATTTCCCACCGGTCAGCTTCGGCTGCGAGCTGCCGGGGATCCGTTAACTTGCTGTCGAGGAGGTGCTGGCGGAGTTCAATGAAGCAATTGTTCGACAGATGCTCCCAGACCATAAGATTGAACAGTTGTTCGTAGGTTGTGACCTTGCTTCCTTTGATCCAGCCTTCGAAGGCTCGGCTAAAGTAGTTTACATAGTCCACCCAAGTTGTACCCGGGATGCGGGTGCAGTCTCTGAACCTCTGACGGTACATCTCGGGTGTGAGGCCATAGCGGGTGAGGAGTGCCGCTTTCATATGGTCGTAGGAGGTCATCTGGTGGTCCGGGAGTTGTAGCAGGGCGTCGCGGCCCTCATTGAGGAATCTCCCCCATAGACCGGCTCCCCAATCGCTTCTATCAATCCGGTGCGCAGTCATAGCGATTTCATAGGCCTTAAACCATTGCTGGATGTCGTCCTCTCGGAAGTACTCTCGGATGACATCCTTGGGGATGTGTACCTTTTTCTCTGTTGCCCCTGGGGTGTGGGGTTGCTCGGACACCCCTACTTCTTTATTCTGCTTGCGTAGGTCGATCTCTGCTAATTTCCGCTCATGCTCATATGCCAGTTTCTTTTCCTCGAGCTCCCTTTGTCTCTGTTTCTCCTCTCTTTCTTCTCGGAGACGCAGGTGCTCTAAGTTGATTTTTTGTTCGGCCAATTTAAGTTCAATGTCCATTTTGAGCCGGGCCATTTCCAGCTCGTGTAGTCGGGTTTTCTCTCGTTCCTGGATCTCGTCTTGCGAGAGACCCTTTCTTTGCTCCTCGGGGGCCGTGGTGGTTTTTGCTGCGATGCTTTGATCCGAGGTTCCGGCAGCCCCGGTTTCTGCCCAAGATTCTAGGGCCTGCTTAAAATCGTCTTTGGTACTTAGTCCGGTGGTAGCGATACCTAGTTCGATGCAGAACTGTTTTAGTTCACGATGGCTGTACTCGTCCAATTTCTCCATCTGGAATTTCTCCGTTGATCCGCTTTCTTTAGTTGACATTGTGATTCGCCGTGGGGTGAGCTACTCTCTGTACGGTTATGCGGTGATTCGGATCGCGCCGCTGGCCACCAATGTTAGACGGACCGGGAGGGTCGGCCGAGGATTAGGGGAGAGGTCTCCGGGGAGAGCCGTCTCCAGCGATCGTACAGACAAGTAACTTCCCCCCCACAGACGGACACCACACAAGGGTAAAGTTCAACGAGACTTTATAGGCAATTCTTTAAGGTTACGATGGAATGGTACAAGGAGGTCTGGACTCAGGGGTCCCCTCGGTTCTGGTCTCTGGCTTGGGAAAAGGGTAGCGGGACAGTCTTGTTACCAAAAGATGAAACTAGCTCTCAATCCTCGAGCTCGGCGTTCTAGATGATCGGGCCGCGGCGGAGCCAGCAGGTCCCGAGATGGACGAAGGAAACGACGGTCCGCGGCGGAGCCAGCAGGTCCCGATGAAGATGGCGAATGCAAACGGTCCGCGGCCACGCCAGCAGGTCCCGACGACGATGAAGGATATGAAGGTTACGAAGGTTGCGGCAGCGCCAGCAGGCAAGACGATGGTGCACGAGACAGAGCTATGGCAGCGCCAGTAGTCCGTCAAGGATGAGTTCTTCTCTGCGTCTCTCGACTCCAAGATACAACTGCCTTCCTGCTCTGGAGCTGCCCCAGTTATAGGGCTGGTGCCCTTTGATGTCCGGACCCTCGCACTTGGAGGTCGGGAGGTCCGGGAAGAGGGAGTCCAGACACCCAGCAGGGGGGTGGAGCCAACGCCCGGGGAGGCGATGGGCGAGCGGCACCTGGCGGGGGAGAGCCATCGACACCTCTTTCCCCCATTGACTTGCCAAGTAGCCCGCTCACCTCCTGGGTGGATGGTGGTGCCGGGAAGTCTGAGACCTGGCCAGGCCCAGGGTTTGAGGTCGATCTGGGGCCAGGCGGCCTCGTGGTGGAGTGTCCAAGATGGCGCCCAGGATGGGCGCGCAGGCCGGCAGTGGATCAGGCCCACGAGGTCGACATGTTCGAGGGTAGGGGTCCCGGAGGGGACGGAGGACGTGTAATGGTGGTGTGTGGTACCTGCGTGACCGGGCTCGGGCCTGGTCGGGCCGGGGGAGAGTGGCCCTTCATGTGGCCTGTCCAACATCAAACAGACACTCTATACTCTCGTTGAGTCTCTCTGCTCTGTACTCGCGCTGCGTGGAACGTCAAGAAGAACTGCTGGGCAGAATGTTGATGTGAGCGCGGCTGCTAGCGTGTCAGAACAGTGCTTGAAAGTGACGTTAGAGAAATCACCATGTCCCAATGCGCGTTCTACAACGTCATCAAAAGCGGAGAGCGCTCTAGGAGTAACGATCTCAGGAGACAGTTGAAGACAGGTGAGGTTTAGCACAAAAGAGATATTTCAGCCATGCATTCTGCACTTCGAAATGCTTTTCAAAGCATAAGTTGAATCCATGAATTCAGCTTCACAACACAACTTTCTTTTCCAACGTCAGCTTAAACACACAATTTTATTTCTGAAAGCAGCCCACCCTAATACCTCCTCACCTTTGAAAATGAAGATGACACACTGCCGCTGGGGAAATAAATTCCCTGTAAAACATACAGCCGCTGGAGAAGGTCGAAGGGCAAAAAGATAAAATTTGAAGGTCGAGTGAAACTTCTTCTTTCCAGGCAAGGCAAGAAAAAAATAGATCACGAAGCAGTGGCTCGTTTTAGATTGACCCCAAACCCTCAGTCGCCAAAATAATGTTGTGGGTGTCAAATGAATCACAAGAAACTGTGCATAAGTTGGTTGGTGAGTTTAATGTGGAGCAACGATCCACCGCACCATACACTGGCACAACAGATCACCAACTGACATTACAGAGAACTGGAACATCCAGAACACTATGACAACTAGGAGATTCCAGAGAAGGAATCAAATAAACACAGGCAAATACAACAGTGGTCGCCGGGGTCAAGGGCAGCACCATCGATTTTGCCCAGTTGACTTTAAGACCGGATAGTGCACCGAACCGTACCACCTCTCTCAGAAGTGGGGGGAGCGAAGTAGCTGGGTCATGCCCATACAACAGCGTATCGTCCGCATACATGGACACCACTATTTTGTATGTTGGGAATCGTACACCCCTGTGGCTGTGATATTCTCTCAGCGCACATGCCAGTGGCTCTGCGGCTAGTGCATATAGTAGGGGGGATAGAGGGCACCCCTGACGGGTGCCCCTGCCTATGTACAGAGGCACCGAGATTGCATTGCCCACTCGCACTCTTGCCGAGGGCCCCTTGTAGAGTGCGCCCACCATTTGTAGGAAGGGCTCACCAAGTCCCATGCGCCGCATCACCTGAAGGAGGAACGGCCATTCTACCAAGTCAAACGCCTTCTCCATATCTAAGAAAAGCGCCACAGCCGGTGTATCTTGCTTTACATGTTGGATGGTTCCTAGCACCGTTCTAATGTTGTAGGTCAGGTTTCTGGTTGGCATGAACCCCGCCTGTTCTGGGGCCACTAAGTCAGGGGCCAACAGAGCCAGTCTAGTAGCCAGGACTTTGGCATATAATTTGGTGTCTACGTTTAGTCGTGACAGCGGACGGTATGATCCGCAGTCGTCGTGCGCTTTACCCGGTTTCAGAATTGTGACAATCATGGCTTCTCTCATAGAGCCAGGCATACTGCCCTGTTCGCAGATGTCCCTCAGTAGCGTATCTATATGCGGTAGTAACTGCTCCTGAAAGGCTTTATAAAAGTCAACCGTCAGTCCGTCTATACTCGCGCTACAAACCCATTTGACCGCTATCCGCGTCCCATTGAAGCGCTAACCTTGCGAGGCTGAGACGGAAACGCAGCATCCAAAAACTCATCACTGCCTGAAGGCAAACGCCGGCAGATACGCAAAACCTCACTGCTGCCCTGATGGCATAATAGCCTCGGCAAGCACCCAAAACCCGCTCACTGCCGGCTGGCATTATAGCCGCGGCAGGCACCCAAACCTCAACACTAACAGAAGGATCTACACGGACAAAGACGAGACTCTCGAAGGAAACATGCTGACAATTCTGCAAACACTACTGACCGCTACCCGCGGCCCATCACTGAGCTGACCATGTGATGCAACCTCGACTGTGACAAAGCGTCACACACCAATAAGACAACCTAAACAGCGACTACAAAATTCCAAACGAATATGGAGTAATGAGGCTATTGCCTCGGTATCCAAAAACTCACCGGTGTCAGAAGGTATCTGACAGGAGAAGACAAGAATCAGGCTGGGGAGGTCTATACCCGGCGCACTGCCCAATCGCATTGAAGCTAGGGCATCTTTGATTTCATCAATCTGTATGGGGCACATGAGGAATTCCCTCTCAGAGTTCGGAAGGAACGGGAGCTTTATGTGTTCCAAGTAGTCCAATATTTCAGCCGACATGTCCCCGCTTCTGGAAGAGTAGAGCTCTGAATAGTAGTCTCTAAAGACAGAGGCAATATCTGCCTCATCAGTAACTCTGTCACCATCTGCCTTTCTCAGCTCTGAGATCATCTGCTTCCCTTTGCGGCCCTTGAGGATGTTAGCCAACGCCGAGCCGGGCCTCTCCCCCTCCCCGTATGTACGGGCCGTTGCATATTTGCCCATGTGTTGAACCTCTCTATCTGCTACTTCATGGAAATCTATCAGTAGGCGCTTTGTTTCCTCCTCAGTCATGTCGTCCGGTTTGGTGCGGCTCTGTTCCTCAAGGGCTTGTAGTTGGTGTTCCAGCTCCGCAAGCCTACCCCTCGTCGCCTTCAGGACACTAGAGTGTTTAGACATTGCAATACCCCGTATGTAGACTTTAAAGGCCTCCCATACTGTCTGGAAGTCCTTTACCGCCCCTACGTTCTTTTCGAAGAATACGTCGATCGACTCCGCAAATTCACAGCGGAAGATCGGGTCAAGAAGCGAATACGTGGGAAGCGCCATGTGAAAGGGGCGATCCTCCGTACCGGGGTCTCCACGACTATTAGTATTGGGGAATGATCCAACAGTATACGCGGAAGTACTTTGCATGTCTTAATAGATCGATTGATCCCCGCAGTGGCAAACCGGTAGTCATCCTACTCGTGAGGGGTAAGTGCGTTTCCTGCAGGAGTGCTATGTCGATGTTATGATGTTTGAGGTAGCTTATCACCTTTCTGAGTTTTCTGTAGTCATTAAACCCTCTGACATTCCAGGTAAGGGCGCTGAGCGAAGAGGGCTGTGCATATGTCTGTGTATTTGTTACTTCAGCCATCAAGGCGTGTCCTTTGGTGCGATAGTGCGGTTCAGTATATATGGGTGAGCTATGACACTGTGGCCCATCCGCGAGTCGTATGCGGTAGGAACATGTGGCAGTGTAGAGCAAGCACTTTTAGACCTCTGAGGGGAAACACACCCTGAATCAGCGAGCAAACAATAACATTCTTCGTTTCCCTTGAATCCCCCACCCTCCTCCCACAGCAGACCAACCCCAACAACTCGGCCTAGCTTGATAAGAACATCCCCCCCTCCTCCCAAGTACTCCCTATCTGGACAGATGTGTGCGATCAGCGCGAGGGCAGAGGTTGCCAATATCAGCACAGGTAGTACTTTTATACCACATCGTGGCATTGAGAGCTTCGTAGCTCCGTCACTCCCGAAGTGTCTTTGTGCTCAAGCCCTAGGCTCCGAGCCATCCTCCACCACCCCGGCAACCCCCAACAGCAGCAATGTTGTACCACCCCCCCCCCCCGACCCCAGTACCACATCAATCGACTGTGCAGTTCCATCGGCTACAATCCACCCCATTGTCCAAACCTTTCGGCGTGCATTCACATCAATACAACAAGTAATTAACTAGGAACGATCTCACCAGTGCTCGATGACTCCGCAATTCTCGTATTTCTGTAGCGAGCTGGCACCATCCGAACCCTGTACCGCTGGGGCCCGTATCTAACTCTGTTCTGATCGTCCTCGGGATCTTGCCCCCGGTCGACGGTCGGAGTCCGCTGGTTCATGGCTCGTTTCCAAAGCACTATTCCTGGTCTTCCAGCCCGCTGGTTGGTTCTTGTTTACCTTCCTGGTTCCTGGGACTGTTCCTCTGTTCCTTTGTTCAGGTTTTAAGCGCCTTCTGTAGCTCCTTAGGGTCAGTGAAAATATGGGAATGGCCCTGTCGGTTAATGCGTAGCGTAGTCCAACCCTAGGTCTCGAATTTGCTGTTTGTACGGGGCAAAATGGTAACGTTCCTCCTGCACCCTCGCCGTGAAGTCCGGGTACAGCGAAATGGACGATCCCTCGTATTGCAGTTTCCCTTTTTCTCTGGCCAGTCGGAGGGCAGTGCCCCTGTACCTGTAATTCAGGAGTTTCACTATGATTGGCCTCGGTGGGGCGCCCGGACGCAGTCGCGGGCCCAGCGTGCGATGCGCCCTCTCCACTATGAACATAGTCGAAAAGACATCATCTCCTAGCAGCGTGATGAGTAATTTCTCCACAAACAGCTCCATCTTCCCCACTTGCGTCATTTCCGGTACGCCCATGATGCGTATATTAGAGCGCCGAGAGCGGGCCTCCAAATCTTCTGATTTGTCTTGAATGACCTGGAGGAGTTTACCAATCTGTTTGCGATCCGTGTCTAGGTCCATTTGGGCCTCTTCCACTTCAGTCAGGGGCCTCTCGGACATGTCTAGCCTCTCCGCGTGCTTGTCAACTCTCTCAGACATTCGGTCCATGCGATAAGTGAGGGTGTCAATTTTCGTACCAATCGCCACCATGCTGTCTTGTAGGCCCTTCTCCATGGTACCTAGGAGGCCCTTAATGTCCACATAGAACGTGTTCTCCGGGCCTCTGCTCTGCTGTGTAGGCGAGGATTCCTGTGTTTCCGGAGGTTTCGACTTGCGCTGTTCAAACTCCAGTTTGGACTGCGTCATGTCACCTTTGCCCCTTTTTCCTTCCTCGGCAATTGCAAGACGGGCCCTTCTCGTGAGTGTTGCAGTCGCCACCTCTAGCCCCGGTCTCACACAGCCGGTCTTCTGCACCCACTCCGCTCTCTTCTCAGCCGGACTCTTCCCCAGCTCAGTTCTCAGAGTTACTGCTACTCCCCCCAGGCTCACAGCCAGTGGTTATTGTCCGCTTCATCCCAGGGCCCACTGTCCAGGGCACCGGGGCAATACCCCTCCGCCGTAGGACTGGTCAGCGGGTGAGGAGGGGGGGGGGCAAATCAGATCTCCACAAGGCTCGTGAAGTTTGCACAGCCCCCGCGCAGGTCCCAGCACCGGATCGTGTTGGGCGGGGGGGAACCCCGTACCTCTGCGTCCCTTGATCTATTGCAGTTTCCAGACCTCCCAGTTGGCTCCTCCTCAGCGGCACGCCGCGGGGCTCTACAGTGTCCCTCTGACCGGCAATCGTCCTCCAAAGTCACGCTCCCAAACTGCCCCCGAGCTCACCCAATCTATCCAGGTGCGCGCCGCTAGTGTGTTCGTGGCCTTTTTCGTCTTTGTGGCTCAGTTTCGCTAACTATCAGGCAGGATCAGTAGCTTGTCAGACCTCTGAGGCCGTCGCCTCGTCCCTTCGGTCTGCCAGTGTCCCCAAAAGCAGCTCCCCTCAGGCCCGGTCGAAATGGCCCCTCGCCACGACGAGGCACCTTCCTTCCCATGGGTTGCAGCGTCGCAATAGAAAAAGGCAGTTGTCAGCAGCCCCCCAGTAAACTCTTGACTAGGGGGGTTGGGGTCAGCGGTACCCGCTACTGTCCGCTCCTCTCTGGTGGCTCTAATCCGGTGGCCGGATGCACCGTGGCAGGGGCCGTCTGGCAGGCCGCACGTCGTGTGACGCCCTCCGGGGCAAGGATCAGGCAAGAGCCCGGCTTTGCAGCCCAGTCCGCCTCCGCTCCTGGCCGCGTTCGTTCCCGGCTCCGGCGGCACGGAAATGCTCCGCAGCTCCCCTCTCGCTACCAGGCGTCCCCGGGAGTCAGGCGACAGCCCCGGAGCCCCCGGTGCTCGGTTATTTCAGGATAATTGCTGGGTTATAGGGAGTGACGGCGCGGAGCCCTCACTTCAGGCGTCCGCCATCGTTGCCGGCAAGCTCCGCCCCCCTCCTCTGCCGGCACACCTACAGCACTGCCAGGAGCACTGCATCCTCCTCAACGTCCAATCACTCCAAAAACAGGCCACCAAAATCTGGGACCTCCTCGACAGCAACACCCCGGATGTAGCATTCTTCACCGAAATCTGGACCAACACCACCTCGGGACCGGACATCGCCATTGCCATTCCCCAAGGATACAAGATCTCCAGAAAGGACCACCCCACCTGCCTGGGAGGAGGAATTGCCATCGTCCACAAATCCACCCTCTGCCTAAGCACACTCCCCGACGAGCCCACAGACCTGATGGAACACCTTCACTTCAAGATACTGGCCAGCCCTACCACCACCCTCCGGGGAACCCTCATCTACCAACCTCCTGGACCCTGCGGATCATTCACCAACTCCATCACGGATATCATCTTCCCACATGCCATTGCATCCACCAACTACACCCTGCTGGGAGACCTCAACTTCCACCTCGACAACTAACTGGACCCCAACACCACATCCCTCCTGGACGACCTAAACAACATCGGACTCTGCCAGATTGTAACCGAACCTACGCACTCAGCAGGACACACCCTCAACACCCTCTTCACAACAGGAAACTCCATCACTTTCAGCCACACCACCGAACTCCCATGGACAGACCACCAATGCATCCACTTCACCTTCAGAACACCCACCATCCACAGATACCAACACCTGCTCCCACGAAGAAACTGGACCAAAATCGCTGTTCCTTTGTGCCCTAGGATGGTGGCTGTCATAAACGAGAAAAATATTGTTATCTATGGGCGTCTTGAAAAAATCCTGATCTTAAGGATACCATTATCAATCATGATATGGAGATCTAAAAATACAGTTCTTTAATAGAGACATTTCTTGTGAAGTGGGGGTATAAATTCAGAGAATTAACCCATCATTTGAATTCCTCGCAAGTGGCGAAATCGAAATTCCATAATATCAGAATGCCGTCCATATAGCAACACCACAGTTGGATGTTATCTGTATATGAGTTGTCAGAACACAGGATAAAATCCTTTTAGAAATTGGACACATACAAGCACGCTAAGCTTGGAGCACATGTACTCCACATAGTGGTCCTTTGTGTTTGTAGGTATAGAATGTCTTTAAACGTAAAGAAATGTACTTTCAAGGTGAATGTTGCACATTCAATAATGAAATGTATTGGTGTGGGAGAGGTCCAAGTTTCATATCTCATAACGTCCTCAATAACCTCTAAGGTGGCATCCTGGGGGATGTTAGTGTAGAGACCCTCCACATCTAAGGTAATCAGTAGGTCAGTGCTGTTACTCTAAATAATCCCCTCAATGTTGTTTCTTTACTACTGGATTCCAGAATGTTCCTTTCTCTGATGATGGCAGATTGAGTTTTGTGAGACATTGTAACATCATTCAGTGGATGGCTTCTTTAAAGAAATACATTTTTTGAAGCAGAGGACATCTTGAAGTGCAATTTGAATTAGGGGGGGGCTTATGATGATAGTGGAAGAATGCAGCTTCATGCCGGTTTCCTCTTCTGCAGCTCTTTTCAATTTGTCATTTTCCTCGTTACTACAAAGAAATTGATTAAGTATGACACACAAAATTAATGTTTACATTTCATATTTCAGAAGTACTGTTTTGCTTTAACCATCCAGAAAAAGACTAAAGTCGCATTTTCTGTACTCTTTCTTGGTCCGCCTCCGGCAGAACAGCACAGTTTCCTCATTTGATAACACTGCATTACTTTTATTGCAGTCAATGGCCGGAATTTGTTTTTTATTATAAATGCTATTGCTGATTAATTGATTCATGAAAACTGCTTTTGGTTGCATTTTGCATAATAAAAGTGCGGCTAGTCCCAAGCGCTCCTGGTTCTTTTAAGACCCTTATGGAGCAGTACCTCCTGGAAGTGCTTTTATCGACATCGGCCACTGCTCCATGGCAGAGCTGACTAGGGACCGATTATTGCCTAACGATGGCTGAATAAATTGGGATTCAAGGACAGATCTGCACACAAGCATTTTTAGAGTTTACATTGCAATGAAGGGATGATTTCTCTACGGTTCTATAGGGTCAACGTCACAAAATATATTATATTTTATCTACAATTACATCTATGCATGAACAGCTGCCTGACAAGGTAGTACAGATTGCATTGTTAGGAATATAAAACTTGACTTTTCCAATAGGCTCTCCTCAGATAGATCGAGTGCTACTTCCTTCTCTGGTGGCAACATACCCTCAGGGGTGATGTGCATGCCCTATAAATCTATACAACATTACAGTTACAATGTGTAACACCTAGCTCATGTCTCTTATGCACTTTCATCTTGTGGCTATCACTTGTGTCTATGATTAAGCTACTGTACTGGCCTGCACATTTGTGTTTCTAGCAGAAGGGCCTGAGGGCACAGTTAAGTCACAGTGGAGCGAGCATTCATATTAGATCTAGCAGATAGGTATGCTTTCATCTCTTGTGTTTGTAGTAATCAGGACAACACAGGTGTGATGAAGTCAACGTAGGTTTATTGAAGAGTAGGTAAAGCAGGTAAGAAGGTCTCTCCACAGTCCCACCGGGAGCAGCCTGCTAGCTGCTCAGCCCCATCCATCCAACTGTCATTTTACTCTAGTCATCCAAGCATTCCACACTCAGCCCACACACCAACATTCCACACAGAACATTCACACAGGCTGAGCAGCTAGGAGCAAGTTAACGTAAAAGATAAATAGAAATAGGAGAATACTACATATCTCTTTCCTTATAAATGAAAGACGAAACTAAACATCTTAAAACTATAGACCTAAAAATACAAGATAAGATAAATAATAAAAATGTCTAAAACTACAAG
This sequence comes from Lissotriton vulgaris, assembly GCF_964263255.1. Classification (NCBI taxonomy): domain Eukaryota; kingdom Metazoa; phylum Chordata; class Amphibia; order Caudata; family Salamandridae; genus Lissotriton; species Lissotriton vulgaris. Next base: position 1,465,189,796 of record NC_141687.1, on the reverse strand, counting down.
CATAAATGTACAAGCTAAATACATACACCGAACGTCTAAAAACTATAAACATACCAGCATAAGATAAGTTGATATACACGTACCAAACATCTTAAAACTGTAAACGCAACAGAAAAAGATAAGTAACATAGTAAGTAACCCAGGGATGATATAAATAACATCACGAGAGGGATAGCGACTATGCAATATAAAAAGAGAAGGGAAAAAGGTAAATAAAAATACGAAATACCCATCTCCCCCTCTTAATAAAGGTAATAAATAGATTACAAAAATGTATATAATCCCATGTAGGGAAGACTCCATGTAAAAGTGTGGAAAGAGGGACTGGGACCCAAATTCCTGCCCCCACCCTAAACAGGGGACAACGTATGAAAAATGTGGACAAGAGGGACACATACCCAATGTCCTGCCCCCACCCTAAACAGGGACAACGTATATGTATATGTGAACAAGAGGGACTTATACCCAATGTCCTGCCCTCACCCTACACAGGGGACAACGTATATGTAGATGTGGACAAGAGGGACTTATACCCAATGTCCTGCCCCATAAGAAAATAATGGACAACCTGTAAAATGAAATGTGAGAGCTCTCCAATAAGAGGAGGCCAGCAATGTGTAGAAGCAACTAGAAAAATCATGCAGCGCAATGCGTCTTATGCACGCAGGGACTCACCCCTCGCGTAAGGGTACAAATGTAATAAAGCGTAAAGTTGAACACAAATATCCCAAAACTTACCCCAAATTAGGACCAACCCTCTTGTAAAGGAACACTCACCCCATGTAAGGGTTCACCCCTGCATAGGGGCCATGTGAAGTGTAGCAAAATCGTGGAAAGAAAACTACATGTCCCTAATGTAAGGGAAAATTTAAAATGTAAAACTACACTGCTGTAAAACTGTACTAGAAAAAAAACTTTAAAGATTGCTACATTTATAGTGAAACGTTACATTTTGACTTAAACGCTGAAAACTGATCTGTTAATAAGACATCATAAGCAAATGTAAATAATAGTCACTGGATGGCAGTATAACTCAAGGCAAGGAAAACCTCTCAATAGTACTTGGGAGAGAGGGGTGGGGGGAGAGTGAGCAGACCCAAAAAACCATTGAAGTGTGAAAAAGGCCGCTTTATTGGAACAGGTGCACATTTACAAATACACACAACTCGGCAACCGCCTCACAATCTAAATCACAACCCAAGTTTTTGTTCGTTTTTATTTCAAACCCCAAACCCCGCCCCCACCCCACACCCTCCATCACACCCACCCCCACCCGTACATACCCAACACAAAACCATACAAACCCCAATAACATTATAACATTATAACATCACCTAACAAATATAAAATATCACATCTCCGACTATAAACCAACTGATCATATCCCCCGACCCATATTCTCCGAACCCCACCTCAATCAGTCTGAAAAATCCCCAAACAAGATCCGATTACAACTAACGGGTCCAAACTTGGCCCAAAAATGACCATCACATAGCAAAACCGCCACGCACCTGTCCCAAGCGACAAAAGAACAACGTAAAACCCCATGAACACGTGTTTCAAACAGCAGCCAAACAAATAAATAAATAATAGAAAAAATCCCTTAAAAAGAGGGAGGGAGGGAGGGACAAAAAATTCTAAGCTCAACCGGCCACCAGGTCACCAAGCCTAAAATGGTGCCCGGAGCAAGGAGCCCCGCCCATTTATAGGGGAACGCACAATACAACCAAAACCAGCCCAAAAAACGCCCAATGGAACCTGCTAGAATAAAAACCCCCACCCAGATCTCCCAAACCGCCCGGGGGAGGAGACCTCCCGGGGGTCGGCTGCCCTCCCCCAAGCCCCCCTTGGGAGAGAGGGGTGGGGGGAGAGTGAGCAGACCCAAAAAACCATTGAAGTGTGAAAAAGGCCGCTTTATTGGAACAGGTGCACATTTACAAATACACACAACTCGGCAACCGCCTCACAATCTAAATCACAACCCAAGTTTTTGTTCGTTTTTATTTCAAACCCCAAACCCCGCCCCCACCCCACACCCTCCATCACACCCACCCCCACCCGTACATACCCAACACAAAACCATACAAACCCCAATAACATTATAACATTATAACATCACCTAACAAATATAAAATATCACATCTCCGACTATAAACCAACTGATCATATCCCCCGACCCATATTCTCCGAACCCCACCTCAATCAGTCTGAAAAATCCCCAAACAAGATCCGATTACAACTAACGGGTCCAAACTTGGCCCAAAAATGACCATCACATAGCAAAACCGCCATCCAGAAAGCCGTGGGGTGAAAGACTGATACGGAGAGAGCCCCACCTTTCTGCCCCCCACACCGACCTAAAACAGGGGGGGGGGAGGGGGGGAGGAGGGGGGGGAGGGTCGAGGGAGAGTACATAAGAAAAAGAGGGGAAACCAAAAACCACAGCACCGACTACCACTTATTCACCAACAAACTGTTGCACAGCCAAACAGCGAGATAGAACCTCCCGCAACTCCAGCAGATATAGGTCCATACCCATACGAGACAAATGGACACCGTCCCCCCTAAAAAATTCCACCGCATCATATTTAATGTCACTATGAACGATGCAACCGAAACCCAAGTCCCTACAAAAACGGGAAACCTCCAGATTCACTTTCCTCCGAGATTTATCCACCGCCTTCGGTTTCACCGCATACCTCCAAACCCTCCGCGGCACCATTTCCGTCCAAATGACATGACAACCCGACCACTGGCTGTGCAATAAGGCCAAATCCTTTTTGATTGCCCGGAGCAGGACAACCCCTTTAACAGAACCCATGTCATTTTCACCCAAATGAAGCACCAAAACATCCGGGCAAACCCCCCCTACCAACCAAGAATTCAAGGCAGGGATAAGTTCCTTCCATAACATACCCCCCCTACCCTTCCAAACCACATTAAACAAACGATCATTGAAACCCAACGATGAACCAAAATAACTCTGACGAGCTTGAACTTGAGCTCTCTTAATGAAGGAATGGCCCACGATCCAAACTGTAATGTAAGCAGCCCGAGGACCAGCCACAGAACCTGTAAAAGAAAACAGAATCAGACAGGCAAAACAGATGAAGACGCCAGCGCTCCAGCAGCCTCATTACGAACATAGCGCCGAAAACAATTAGAAGTCCAGCGCCCCAGACCCATGATGTCCTCCCTCGACCAGCCCCTGTTGAAGGCCTCCGTGGCCGCCCCAATCCGAAAGGAGTGAGTACCGTATAAAGACCCATCCAAACCAATATGTTGCAGCGCTTTACGCAGCACCATGCGCAGTTGATAATTTGTCACACAAGAACCATTAGCATGGCGAAAAACTTGAAGATCCAAAGGCCCACCCGACAGTTTCTTCCAACAAATGGCCCATTTTAAAGGGCACGTTTCCGGAGGTGAAACCGACTCCAACCAGACACCCTTACCCATACTCCTCTGATCCGTTTTGGAGTGTGAGAGCCAGATGTGGACCCCCCGCTCCGATATTTGAACATCCCCCCACAGAAGGCCAGGGGAGGACCTGTTGCCAAGCAATTCAGACACACGAAAGGCTCCAAAAAACATCCACACCATCAACGTGGCAAACAAACACGCTTCCACTCGGTCAGTACACACAACCGGGAGAACAGAAATAACTTGAAACAGCCTTTGCCATGACAAAGGGGATCGCAAAGTGCGAATAGCACCACTCTCTCTAGACCACCCCTCCAACATTCTCCTACCCAACTCCCCAGCTGACGGAGAGTAACCCCACAAAAGCTTACCCATGAAAGAAACACCAGCCAGTTTACCGGAAATAGTAATTCTAGACAACTTCTTATCCATCAAAACCAAAATGAACTGTACCACATCCTCCGACCGTTGCCAATCCATTTCCCGCCAACAAGCACCTGACTCCAAAAATTCCTTCCAGGCTAACTCATACGCTGTCCTCGTGGAAGGAGCCAGGGAACCTAAAACCAGGTGAAGGACCCGGTGTTGCCTACCGTCCACAGGTGGTCTGGCATGAGAGTCGGCTCCTCGTCTGCCTCCAAAGCAAGCCCACGGAATCTCTCCCACTGTGAACGAGACAAAGCATCCGCAATGTCATTGTCCACGCCAGGAACGTGCAGGGCCCGAAAACAAATATCATGTTTCAGACAACCTAACACAAACACTCTCAGAAGCTTCAAAATCTGGGGATCTCTGGCCGACTGTTTGTTAATCACCTGAACCACAGCCATATTATCGATCCGAAAGAGGACCTTTTTGTGGGCCAACTCCGCCCCCCACAGTGTGACCGCAACAACCACAGGAAAAAGTTCCAGAAAAGCAATACTTCTACCACCATTCTTCCATTGCATGGGCCACTGTTGAGCACACCACTTTCCTTGCCAGTAGAGACCAAAACCCTCACTACCAGCGGCATCAGAGAAGATCTGTACCTCCCAACACCAATCCACCTCCCAACACAAAGGCACACCATTGAAGGAACGTAAGAAGAAGACCCACATACGTAAGTCCTCTTTCACCCCCGCAGACAGTCTCACCCTATGATGTGGAAGGGAAGGACCAGACAAAGCTCTGCCCAACCGCCTACAGAAAGTCCTACCCGCCCGAACCACTCTGCAAGCAAAATTCAGGTGTCCCAGCAAAACCTGTATCTCTCTCACAAACACCTTCTCTTTCCCCAACATAGTTCCAACCAACTCAAGCATTTTCTGTTTCTTGTCCAACGGAAGATGAGCCTGCATCAAATGAGAGTCAAGCTCGATCCCCAAAAAAGACATGGTCGCGCAAGGACCCATGGTCTTCTCCGGGGCCAATGGCACACCCAAGTAACTCATCAATGATTGAAACGTTGTGAGAGCCGCTTGGCAAACCAACGAATTGGCAGCACCCACAAAAAAGAAGTCGTCCAAATAGTGAGTGACAAGGTCATGGCCACTCTGTGTAGTAAACCACCATTGAAGAAATGTGCTGAAAGTTTCGAACAACGCACAAGACATGGAACAGCCCATTGGCAACGCCTTGTCCACGTACCATTTTCCAAGGAAATGGATGCCCAGAAGACACCAGTCTTCAGGATGGACTGGAAGGAGCCGAAATGCGGATTTGATGTCGCATTTTGCCATCAGAGCATCAGGGCCCGCAGAGACAACCAGCTGCATGGCTACATCCACCGATGAATAAGATACCGATGCAGCTTCAGTGTCAATGAAATCATTCACCGACCCACCTTCAGGCCACGATAGGTGTTGAATGAGCCGGAACTGACCAGGCTCCTTCTTGGGGACTACACCAATAGGGGATACAATTAGGTTCACCAGAGGCCAATCCTCAAACGGGCCCGCCATTCGACCCTCCCTTACTTCCTTGTCCAATTTCGACTGTACAATGTCAGGGTGTTCACTCGCTGACTTCAAATTCTTGGACCAACGTCTTAAACGCGGTCCTTCATACCCCAAACGAAACCCCACCTGAAAACCCAGCAACAAGACCGACCGCAGCTCGGCAGGCTCGTAGTCCCGTAAAGCAGCGGCCAGTCGAGTAACATTAACCGGCGTACGAGCCTTTGGGCCCAGCACCGGATGAAGACTTCCCTCCCCTGGGAGCTGAGGGTTGCTGTGGTGGCACGAAAGTTCCTGAACTCTGTTGAGAACCCTGGGGTCCTGGAGTCCTAGGACCCCAGCAACGGGATAACGGATGACTCTTCCTCCCACATTGTGAGCATTCGTGACGGAATTTACAGAACTGTCTAGTACAGGTCCCGGTATTAAAATCCCAACACGTGCCGGTAGGCGACTGGGAAGTAGAGATGGCCCCCACCCCTCCCCGGGTGGGACGGGACTGAAAGGGACGATATAATATAGGATGACCGCTGGCTGTAAAAATGGTTTTACCAGAGGCAGACGACCCCATCGTTTGCTGCCAAAGGTCAGAGTCCAACTCACCCCATTTCGCCTCCGGATCCCAAGCCATACGTGCCCTAAACTCCTCATCATATTGAGCCCAAGCATAATCATTCCTAGTTAGCTGAGCCTTACGGATAACATCCATGTACTTAAATAAGGACACGCAGCGCTCAGGGAACTTCTCACAGTAGACGCTGGCAAAGATTAAAAAGGCCGCCGTCCAATTTTCTATAGTCAAAGGCACCTTAGGGCGTTTCGCCAATTCAAACTCCTCCTCCTTGGAACCCTCTTTAGCACGAACCTCCCTGTGGAGCAATTTCAACAGTTCCACATACTCACCATTCCATATCCTTTCCTTCGTACTGAGCATCAAATGAGCCCCCAAAGGCTTCGTAACACCCATGTACGGCAACTTTTTGATTTTAAGCTCTTTACTGTGGAGTACATTTTTCGTAGTGCCCAAACCAACAGTGGACGTGCCACTATCCACCTTTTCGCTTGTATTGACATCATCCCCGTTTGTACCTACACCTTGATCTCGTACAACACGTCCTTTATGTAGTTTACCATCCTTTTCAGTAGACATTAAATCTACACCAACACCAATAGACACCATATTGGGCCGCACGGCCTGAACCACATTCTCACCTGGACGTAAAAGAGGCGGTTGACTGGCTTCCGTCCTCCACGCCGTCTGTGCACCGTCGTCCGCCCTCCGAGGAGCCCTCACCGCGGGGCCGAGCACTCGTGGCCTTGACGATTCCACACGACTCCGAACCACTTGGTCCTGTAACATATCACGAGAAATATTAACATGCCCCCCCCCAGACACCAACTCACGAACTTCACCCTCTTCAGGGCTATCCTCATCATAATCTAAAATGAGTGATTCCTCCAACTGAGGGGGGGCAGGGACAACCACTGAAGTCTGCCTTGACTCCACCGTATTTGAACGACCATGGGCCTTACCAGCCCTCACTCTGGACCTAGGCGGGGAGGACGACTGAACTCGTCTATACATCCCCCCACCAGAACTACTGACAACCTGTTGACTTCCAGAAAAAGATAAACCAGTAGTATAACCACCACGTGGCACGAGAGAGGTCGTACGTAACCCGCTCCCATGTACAACGTTGGAGTCCACCGCTGAGGACGGGAAGGTCGTGCCGGACCCGGAAGCACCGCACATGTTGAAATCCCTCGTTGGGACCATCGAGGTCGTAGTAAACCTGCGTGTGATGGCCGCGGCGGGATCCCTCGAAGGTATGGGACGTGCCGCGCTAGGCTCCACCCGCACTTCTCCTCGGCGTACCCGGGCTGCCTGCCGCCCTGCCAAGTCTGCTGCCGAAGGTCGAGCTTCTTCCTGTAAAGAAAAAGGACGGACTGGTGTGCCGGGTCCCTCACAAAAACCAACTCTATGTGCAGAAGACAAACCGCCAACAGTAAAACCGCCACCCCTGCCAGACACCATAATACTTCCAGAACTAACAGCACTCTTCCTTTTTAAAGCATCGCAAAGCCGAGGAGACGGCGGACAAACCTCCTCATCCGAGCTACCATCCAACACAGCCTGAATAATCCGCGAAGCAGTTCCCTGAGGATCCCAATCCTGAACCCCCCTAACAGAAACCGCACCCCGAGATGCAGGCCCCGAAACCACCTTCCTACCAGGACACTGAAACTCCCCCGCCAGCCTATAAAAAGACCCTTCTCCCTCCTCACATTGCCGAGCAACATCCTCTCCACTCACAACCCCCCCGATAGGAAGGTCTCCCACCACCTCCAACTGACGGAAACCCCCCACCGAGCCGCCCGCGTCACCCAAATCCCCACCCGGTATAAGCATGTCAGACCGCCCAACACCCTCCCCCAAACCCATCTGGGCCCATTCCCCCTCCCCCAACGAACTGCCACCCCCGGACACAGCTTCCCCCCCAACAGATCCCGAGGGAGAAAACAATAACGGACTCTGCATATCCCTCCCCACCGAACGAACAAGCACTCCACGGCCCTCAGGCCCTCCAACTCCAGGATTCGATACCAAAGGACGCGCGATGGGCACACCTACTGCACCACCGTCAACCGTTAATGGCACCTGAACCACATGGCGGCGTATAACGCTCAAAGGAGCGACCACCTCCTGCATGTCCTGACCCGAAGCACCCCGTAACGGTTGCTGCGCCACAGAAACCTCATCCAAAATGGCCTCCGCCCGCCCCACCTGAGTGACGTCAGTCCCCACCCCCGCGGAGGCAGAAGCCGAACGCCGCGTGCAACCACGTTGCCTGGAAGCACGACGGCCCCGCAAAACGGGAGCAGAGGCTGCTCTTTCCCGCAAACCCACCTCGGAAACCACCCCCTCCACAGGATGAAAACCACCTTCCCCAGCCACTTCCAACAACGAGGAATCCAAAGAAACGGCCGGATCAGAAGAACTAGCATCACTCCCCCGCCGGGCCCTAGAACCCGCCCGCCGAGTCCTGGGACGACCCCGCTCACTTACCCCATCCTGCCTCCGACGTTTCGGGGAGTAACATGCTGCCACCACAGCCGACACCCTCGCAGAGGCCTCCCGCTGGGGGCGCGGGGTCTCAGTCTGACCCCGGTCGCCAATGACCAGGTCCAAACACCCCGCCTCGCTAAGTAGGCGAATAGCCTCCAACACTCGGTAATCTTCACCAGACATGACCACGAATCAAAAAGCACAAGGAAACAAGACAAAAAATTCTAAGCTCAACCGGCCACCAGGTCACCAAGCCTAAAATGGTGCCCGGAGCAAGGAGCCCCGCCCATTTATAGGGGAACGCACAATACAACCAAAACCAGCCCAAAAAACGCCCAATGGAACCTGCTAGAATAAAAACCCCCACCCAGATCTCCCAAACCGCCCGGGGGAGGAGACCTCCCGGGGGTCGGCTGCCCTCCCCCAAGCCCCCCTTGTGTACTGTTTATAGAGCTACGGTCCGACCTGTGCAGTTCTACTATATTAATACAATGTGCACACTTAGTTTCAGGAACGAGTGACTGTCCATGTTATGAGCAGAATTAAATGCTGCAGAGGAGCGTCTAATTTGAACGAAAAGCATTCAAAGTACCTTGAAACAGAGTTTATACGCCACTGAAAAAAAACGATCTCCTCAAAATCTTCAGATCTTGACACGACGTCCATTAGATCTCTTTGCTTCCCATGTTACGTCGCGCACTCACAATAAGCGTGGTTGGCTAAACTTGCGGGGTTGGCAAATGGCTATGTGAAGAAGGGCAAGGACAATAATGTTTACAGCAAAATTGCGGCACGTATTTTTACGCCGCACCCGATGGCTCCTTGCACGCCTGTGCAGCAAAACGACCATCAGCAGCGCCAGGGAATCGATCTTCAAAGAGCGTCATGAAGAGTTCCACAGCCTCTCCTCACCACAGCACGAGCCAGGTAAGGTGCGCGAGCTAAGTTTGAAATTTGTATCTCAGAACAACAGTTGTTAATAGCTGCCGCGAAAGTAATGAAAATGACATGTCCAAGAAATGTAAAATGTGCACTCTAATGGCATCTGTCGATTTGTGTGCCACTCAAAACAGACTGTTGCGAAAACGGCAACACAACTGCACTGGGCCAGAAGCATTAAAGTCAAAACATATCCCTCATGTGAAAACGGCAAATTGGATTAACTTTCATGCCCCCCATGTGTTTACTCGTAAGGCTTGGCATCTCCTTACATATTGTTAGCAGTGAAAACACACTTAGCATGCGATAAAACTCCCACTTTCCTCCAGTGCAGGCAAAGTTCAAACACAGTTCATGCTACAGAGGACCCAAAGAGTGACATGAAGTAACACACTCTGCTTAAAATAAAGGTCTCCACACACAAAAAACTTTTTTTTTTTTAAGTAAAAACGTTCAGGGTGGCCACATCTGACAAACCAGTCTAGTGGACATCCAAGAATAAAAGAAATACACTGTGCACATGTAACTTTCAATGTGCACAATCTCTTTTGTCCCAAGGCTGTAGTAATCAGCGACGCCCTCTGGACACCAACATCGTGGTGATGGACATTTCCAATGTAGGCAGTACATAGGTACTCATTCTGTGGAGCGTTAATTAAGTTCAAGAAAAGGCTTACTGTACTGGAAGGTTGATTGTGCGCAGAATCCTTGAAGAAGGTTGTAGAAGTAACCTCTTGAACTGATGTACAGCACGCTTGTTTGGGGGCTGTCCGGTGTGATGGACACTTGTGGGACTGCACAGCGCGCTGTCTTTGTACATGTTTCCTTAGCTGGATTTGAACCTGAATGTCTTCGCACAATAAGAACACGCATATCTCTTGGATAGCATAAAAGGTCACTTTTATTTTAAGACAGTCAAAAACAGAATTCCGCATTTTTCCTTTATTATTATATAAATCAAACATTGACTATTTCCCCAAAACATTTCCCATTACTGACTTAAAACCACAAATTCCCCAACAATTCATCATTTGCAAATCCCCAAATTGTAAAATTCCAAACCAATATTTTTCTCTTCCAATCTTTCCCTTTTGCCATTTTCCAGCTACCCTCCCCCCACCCCCAGAGGGAAAGGATTAGTCAGCTCTAGACTATCCTATCCCCCCCAAAGTACGCCACCCAGGAAAACCAGAGAGTTTTCCTGCCCCACCCCAAAATAGGAAAAATGAAAACAGTTGAGATGACTTTGTGAATATACCATAAAACGACCCCCAGAAACTAGTCAAACAAATTCCACCACTCCATGAGATAATAGGCCTGTCCCCATTTGAGACAGATGCACGCCATCCTTGCTGAACCAGTAAATTTCTTTGCCCGAATTATGTTCATTTACCAAAACAGTAATTCCCATTGCTGCGCAATATATTTTTATAGCTCTACTGAACCTCCTCTCGAGCTCTCTCCACTGCCAAATGCTTATGAGCCCCCTTCCATTGCGGTCGATAAATTAATTCTGTCCAAAAACAGAAGTACCTACGCAAGTGTCTGTAATCACAGCTAAATCTAATTTCATCTGATGTAGGAGCGAAAGACCTGAAAGCTCAACAATATCATTCTCTCCCACATGTATTATTAAAACATCTGAAAATCCCCACTCATTAGCCAATTATACAATAAAGGAAAAAATATCTCCCCACTTCATTCCCCCAACTCCTTTCCACAAATACTTTGTGTTCTGTACTGTGTCAACCCCCAAGCTCTTCCACAAATTTGTTGCTTCGCAAAGACAACTGCCGATTTCACAAAAGAGTGTCCTACAAACCATGTTCTCTTTCTCCTTGGAAAGAATAAAACTCGACCCAAGATAAAAACAAAATTAACCCGCATAGTAACAAAGTGAAATGCATTCAATGTCGAACATAACTATAACAACAAACAGATCTTCAACAACCTAACTTTTCCAAATCCTCCCTCCCCCAACCCAAAATGGACACCTCCGTAGCAGCACCGATTCTAAAGGATTGAGTCCCATAAAGCAATGAATTTTTCCCCAGCCAAAGCTAATACTTTCCTCAAAACAGCCACTAAATGGAAACAAGTAATTGTACCACCATCAGGTTGACAAAAATAACCCCACGCCGAAATTGCGTAGACTTAACAAAGGATTCCCATGCGCTCAACGGACAACAACCCACCACTCCAGTCCCGCCCAACCGGATCCATGTGCCGTTTCCCATCTGATCTGTTTTTGACTGTCATAACCAAAACCTTAAAACAAAACGTTTCAAAACTTGTATATCCAATGTTAGAATACCCTTCTGATTCTTTAAACCCAAGCAATTCCGAAATCCAAAAAACACCAACAAAAAAAAAAGCCATATCATGTACAGTTTAAACTGAACTACTTCCCACTCATCGTACCCAACACTAGGCAACAAAACAAGAATTTGTTGCAAAAGATCAAAAGTAATTGTTTCCCGTAAATTGGATGGATGAAGCTTGCTTCTGCTAAAACCTTTCAACATCCTACGTAACAAAAAACAAAAAAAAACAACCTGTAACTCCACCCCCAACAACAACTTACTATAAAAAGCAATTCCAGAAGGTTTGCCTGAAATAGTCATGTGCGACAACCCTTTGTCCATCAGATACAGCACAAAACGTAACATGAAAAAATCCTCAATACCATACTGCTGAACCACCCTGGTCCTGTGAGGAAGCATAATATAAAAATTCGGACCACGCCTGGCGGTAACTGCGTCTTGTTGACTGAGCAATGAGGTGTTCCACCAATTCAGCAATCCTCACTCCCCCATGGCCCAGATGTTTGAAGGAATCTCCGTCTTGCAGCTGTCAGCCCTTGGAGCCAACGCACCACATGTCTGCCAATTACAACGAGACAGAGCATCTGCAATGAAGATAATTATGCCTGGTATGTGCTTCACCTTAAACACAATATTCAATTGAATAGTTTGCAACATAAGAGAACCGAATAATTGCAGAACACGTACATCTCTAGCACTCCGCCAGTTGACCAGGTTCACAACAAACATGTTGTCACTGTGAAAAAAGGACACAGCGAATCCCTAAAAACCTCACCCCACACCTGTAAAGCCACCAGTAGAGGAAAGACTCCATGAAAGCAATACTATTACCTTGCTGGAACCAATGTTCCTGCCAGCGCTCAGCACACCACGTCCTTCCCAAAAGAGCCCAAAGCTGTGAGCCCCAGAGGCATCTGAAAATTTTTGGTTTTTATTTTGCACCTGTCACACCATATCATCTTCTACAAAATTGATGGAGACACCATTAAAATCTTCCCAAAAAACCGCAGCCAAATTACCAGGTCATCTCTCACCGCTTTAAAGGACCTGCTAGTCTGCCGAATTGCACTTCCTTCCACAATTTCAAACGAACCACCTGAGATAACTCTTTTGCTGATTTCAAGTTGTCCGTCCAACGCTGAGCACGAGGGCCTTGGTAACCAATGCGAAAACCTAATTAAAAACTCCAAACAACTCAGAGGCGGCTACCACATCTGGGTACTCATCCAAATATTGTAACATAGCCTGTAGTCTAAATGGGGAGGCGCCTTCTGGGACAACCGATGCACTGGCCCCTCTGCCCTTTTGACCCCTACCATGGACCCTAAATTGCTGACTGGGAAAAAACACTGTGAAATTGGGTGTCTTTCCCCACACTGCGGACACTCGTGCTTGAGTATGCAAGATTGTCGGCTACCGGAACCGCGGTTAAAAATTCCAACAGGCTCCTGTTGCCGGCAACTGTGCTCTGTCAACCCCACCCACTCCCATTGGAGCAGGACACTGTATAAAGGGCCGATAAGTGATGGGGAGGCCACTTACTGTATGGATAGACGTCCATTGCAGCCAAAGCTCTTGGTCTACTTCCTCCCAATGGCTTGTCATTGTAAATACTTACCCTGGCCCTAAACTCCTCATCATAATTAAGCCAGTCAGATCCACCCACCTGCAAGTGCGCCCTCTTAAGAATGTCAATATATTTACATAGCGCCACCACCCTCTCCAGATGCCTCTCAAGTACACTAGCGTAAATGATAAAGGCAGCCGTCCCATTTTCGACGTTGTTGGGGACCCTAGGGCAGCGGGACAATCCTAACTCCTCTCCTTTCAAGCCCTCTTTGGCCTGCAGATCTCTGAGCAATAATCTACAAACATCCCAAAAATCGTGGTTCCAAATTTTGTGTCTAGTCCTGCCGGAGAGATGTGTGCTCAACGACAGAGCCAATCCCATATAAGATAGTTTCGCCCAACCAGACCCAAAACCACACTCTGTTGATTAATGGCCACATTCATAACCGGACTGAAATTAACTAATGGCACCCCAGCGGTTTGTGGCACTGCACTTAACTGTGTAGGGACTTGACGAAAATTCTCTGCTACCAAAAGAACCCGAAAAAACCCCCGCAAGCCCACTCCCACGAACACCAAAATTGCCGCCCAGCAAAGGACAAGACCACGCAGCCCACCATTTGTTCCTACCTGAAAGTAACTGCGTAGCCCCTTTTTAAAAAAAAAATCTTTAGGATCATCACGCCCATGATGTCCGCCACGACGCTTTGAAACTGTTGAGAAATCTGCTCCAGATCTCTGTAAAAAACTAAAAGACGTGAAATGACCCCTTCCCCCGCTACCCAACTCCTGACTAACCAAAACAGGAGCCGCATCTTGGTCCAAATATTCAACAGTAGTATCACCATTCTCATTATCATGACCCTAATATGCCACCTTTTGCCATTCTTTAGGAACATCACGCCCATGATGAAAATGTTGAGAAATCTGCTCCAGATCTCTGTAATAAACTAGCAAACGTGAAATGACCCCTTCCCCAGCTACCCAACTCCTGACTAACCAAAACAGGAGCCGCTTCTTGGACCAAATATTCAACATTAGTATCCCCTTCTCATTATCAGGACCATGATATGTATTTTGCCCCAAAGCGAAATTGCTCTCGTCAACACTTGTACTTGGCTTTTCTCCATCTCTAATACCCCCATCAAAAGTTTTCCATGAGGTCACAGGACTCTTTAGAGAGCACCCGGCCGAAGCCTCCAAAACCGCAAATGATCCCCCTCGGGTAAACTCTGACTTACCAGAAGCCGCACTTTGCTTTGCCTTAGCTGGAAAAGAAAATCTGAGACCCAGAATTGCTCCCAGAGTCCGCTAACAATTCCTCGCCGCTCCAGCCAGGAACCCCCACCAACTTACCATTTACCTGATCCATTATGTACACCAGACGCCTCATTAGTGGACATATGTGAGTGCTCAACCCACACCCACTGGAACCGCTGTGGACTTGCTAGAATCTTTGACTCCTGCTGCACCGTCTATAACCAATGGTTCTTAATTCATAAAAAATAAAAAAAACTGCTGGGGGCTATGTACAACACTGGCGCTGCTTTGTCCGCCTCTTTTCCCAGCCCTCTTCCTGTCGTATGCAAAATAAACCAGGGCGTCCCCTCAACACAATTGGGGCAGATGTAGCACTATGGAGCTCTTTTGCCTCGAGCCCTCCTTCCATCACTGAAAACTATTCTCCATGACTATGGAAGTGCCTTCCCAGTGTGTTCTGGTAGTTTGAGTGTTTACCATTTATTGCAGTATTATCCTTGTACCTGTGTATGGTACCCTTTTGTAACTTGCACATGTCACTTTTCTCTTGTAACACACTGTTTTGCTACCTCTCACATTTTGTTTGCTGTTGATACTTGCGCAAGTGCCACCATTGTCTACGTAACGTTTGTTCTTGTGCCTCTGTGTCTAGCATATATTGCAGTATTATACCTCTAATTGTACTGTGTCTTCTCTTGTAACCTGCACACTTGACACTCTTTCCCCCTGTATTGCACTGTTTGCTACCTCATGTATTTTGTTTGCTCACAATTGTTACTTTTACCTCATGTAACTTATCCTGCTGTTGTAATTTTGTTCATTTGTAATTTTCTGTTCCTATTGTGAAGCGTCTGACGCCTTCGGGTCCACAGCAGCTCCAAGACGCTGTAAAACACCTCTCCCTACCGCCAGAAGAGCTTCCACAGCTACCCTTGCGATGTCGACGTCCGTCATGTTGACACGCTCTTCAGCCCCCCTCACGATAGCAGCTTCCGTCATGTCAACTCACCTCTCGTCTCCGCCTGAAGAAAAACGGCTCGTCGCTTGACAGAAAGAATCTCCTCAGCTAACAGAAAACAGTTCAGCTCTGTGAAAACAAACCTTCAGTTTGACAGGAAAAAACAGGAGGGGGGGGGGAGGGAGAGCAGTCAAACTAAGCTGCGCCACACTGCTCCTCGTCACTGCTGTGACGTCAGTCCCTCCCGCCCTACACTACCCCTTCTAAACCCTCCCTTTCCCTAACCTGCCCTCTCGCGAGGCGTGGACCGTTTCACCGCACGAATTCTCCCAAGGGGACACCGGCTCGTGCCACATCCCCCTGGGACCCATTAGAGATAGATACCTGTGAGGCCTCTTGTGACTCTTTTCTGTAGCATCTTGTTCCTGTTGCATTGACCAGTCGTCCGTTAGTTGTGGTATCTAATCTCCAGCATATTGTAGAAGGCATGATGAGGTTTCTCAGGCCACTTGTACCCACTGCTGTCCGTGAGAACATCTCCAATTTGTCGCCAAAAATATGTGTACTAATCTGGACAACATAGGTATGATTAAGTCAACTTAGGTTTATTGAATAGTAGATAAAGCAGGTAAGAAGGTCTCTCCACAGTCCCACCGGGAACAGCCTGCTAGCTGCTCAGCCCCATCCATCCAACTGTCATTTTACTCCAGTCATTCAAGCATTCCACACTCAGCCGACACACCAACATTCCACACAGAACTTTCACACAGGCTGAGCAGCTAGGAGCAAGTTAACATAAAAAATAAATAGAAATAGGAGAATACTACAGTGTTTTTGTCCTGTGTACTTCTACAAGTAAATGTGTGTTCATCTACTGTTCCGTATAACTTATGTCATGTTATTCAAGTGCTATGACATGTGTTTTCTCTGAGGAGGCGGTCAGGCAAGTTGTAGACTTGCAGGGACCATACATGGTAAATGTTAGAGTCAAGGCCCATTTACACAATTCTCTCCAAGGGGGGCTAGTCTTTCTAGTAGAGTGAGTGGTGAAAGGAAAGGAATCACTAATTTTCATTCCCAACCCAGTGCAACCAATGTGGTTGGCTACACAATTATCCACTCGACTCTTTGATCTGTGTTTAATAGGTTTAATCACAAATTAAGGAACAAACCAATGTAGATCAATCTCAGCAAATGCATATAAAAGTACAAAAAGATCAAAGGAAGTCCAAAGCTCCTTAAGATACGTACCCTATGTAGTACAAATGAAATGACTAACTCTAAGATAATGACGCAAGCAATCAAGAACAAGCATTGGAAATGCAATAGGTCTCGCATTAGGAAAGTTTGAGCTATTGGTATTGTAAATGACACTTTTTTTATTTATGTGTTGGTTTTGAAAGTAGCAAAATTAAT
Organism: Lissotriton vulgaris; assembly: GCF_964263255.1. NCBI lineage: Eukaryota > Metazoa > Chordata > Amphibia > Caudata > Salamandridae > Lissotriton > Lissotriton vulgaris. Next base: position 1,465,172,903 of record NC_141687.1, on the reverse strand, counting down.
AGCTTTGTCATTTACAATGCCAATAGTTATAACTTTTGCAAATGTGACACCTATAGCTTTTGTAATGCAATGTGTGTTGTATTTATGTGACTTAGATGTCTTGATATTACAAATAACAATGGCTTTTAATTTTGTAAATAATTAATACTTAAATAAAAGTTATTGTAATTTATAATGGCAATAGCTTAAACGTTTGTAAATAACTTTTGTGAAGATTATGTTCAGTGTATTTTATTGTGACGAAAATCCAAGAACATTGCATTTGCACCTACACACACACACAGAGCCACACACACACACATATAGATGTGGTAGTGGTGGATCTGGGGGATATGGTGGTGGTGGATGTGGTGGTGGTGGTGATGGTGGATGTAGTGGTGATGGTGGTGGATGAGGGGGTGGATGTGGTGGCGGATGTGGTGTTGGTGGTGGTGGTGGAGGTGGTGGATGTGGTGGTGATGTGGTGGATGTGGTGGTTGTGGATGTGGTGAAAGTGGTGGTGGATGTGGTGGAAGTGATGGTGGTGGGTGTGGTGGATGTGGTGGTGGTGGATGCGGTTGAGGATGAGGTGGTGGATGTGGTGGTGGATGTGGTTGTGGTGGATGCGGTGGTGGATGTGGTGGTGGTGGTGGATGTGGTGGTGGATGAGGAGGTGGTGGTGGAAGTGGTGGATGTGGTGGTGGTGGTGGTGGGTGCGGTGGTGGTGGAAGTGGTGGATGTGGTGGTGGATGTGGTGGTGGATGTGGCGGTGGTGGATGTGGTGGTGGTGGATGTGGTGGTGGATGTGGTGGTGGATGTGGAGGTCATGGTGGATGTGGTGGTGGATGTGGTGGTGATGGTGGATGTGGTGGTGATGGTGGATGTGGTGGTGGATGCGGTGGATGTGGTGGTGGTGGATGCAGTGGATGTGGTGATGGTGGATGCCGTGGTGGTGGTGGATGCGGTAGTGGTGGTAGTGGTGGATGGGGTGGTGGTTGTAGTGGATGTGGTGGTGGATGTAGTGGTGGTGGATGCGGTGGTGGTGGATGCGGTGGTGGTGGATGTGGTGGTGGTGGATGTGGCGGTGGATGTCATGGTGGATGTGGAGGTGATGGTGGATGTGATGGTGGATGTGGTGGTGGATGTGATGGTGGATGTGGTGGTGATGGTGGATGTGGTGGATGCAGTGGTGTTGGATGCGGTGGATGTGGTGGTGGTGGATGCAGTGGTGGTGGTGGTGGTGGATGCGGTGGTGGATGGGGTGGTGGTTATGGTGGATGTCATGGTGGATGTGGAGGTGATGGTGGATGTGGTGGTGGATGTGATGGTGGATGTGGTGGTGATGGTGGATGTGGAGGTGGTGGATGTGGAGGTGATGGTGGATGTGGAGGTGATAGTGGATGTGGTGGTGGATGTGGTGGTGGTGGTGGTGGATGTGGTGGTGATGGTGGATGTGGTGGTGATGGTGGATGTGGTGGTGGATGTGGTGGTGGTGGATGCGGTGGATGTGATGATGGTGGATGCGGTGGTGGATGCGGTGGTGGTGGTAGTGGTGGATGGGGTGGTGGTTGTAGTGGATGTGGTGGTGGATGTAGTGGTGGGTGTGGTGGTGGTGGTGGATGCGGTGGTGGTGGATGCGGTGGTGGTGTATGTGGTGGATGTGGTGGTGGTGGATGTGGTGGTGGATGTGGTGGTGGATGTTATGGTGGATGTGGTGGTGGTGGTGGATGTGATGGTGGCTGTGGTTGTGATGGTGGATGTGGCGTTGGATGTGGATGCGGTGGATGTGGTGGTGGTGGATGCGGTGGTGGTTGTGGTTGTGGTGGTGGATGCAGTGGATGTGGTGGTGGATGTGGAGGTGATGGTGGATGTGGTGGTGGATGTGGAGGTGGATGTGGAGGTGATGGTGGATGTGATGGTGGATGTGGTGGTGGTGGATGTGATGGTGGATGTGGTGATGGTGGATGTGGTGATGGTGGATGTGGTGATGGTGGATGCGGTTGTGGTGGTGGATGCGGTGGTGGTGGATGATGGGGTGGTGGTTGTGGTGGTGGATGTGATGGTGGATGTGGTGGTGATGTTGGATGTGGTGGTGATGGTGGATGTGGTGGTGGATGTGGCGGTGGTGGATGTGGCAGTGGTGGATGTGGTGGTGGTGGATGTGGCGGTGGATGTCATGGTGGATGTGGAGGTGATGGTGGATGTGGAGGTGATGGTGGATGTGGTGGTGGATGTGGTGGTGATGGTGGATGCGGTGGATGTGGTGGTGGTGGATGTGATGATGGTGGATGCGGTGGTGGTGGTAGATGTGGTGGTGGTGGTGGATGGGGTGGTGGTTGTAGTGGATGTGGTGGTGGATGTAGTGGTGGTGGGTGTGGTGGTGGTGGTGGATGCGGTGGTGGTGGATGCGGTGGTGGTGAACGTGGTGGATGTGGTGGTGGTGGATGTGGTCGATATGGTGGTGGATGTGCCGGTGGATGTGATGGTGGATGTGGTGGTGGATGTGATGGTGGATGTGGTGGTGATGGTGGATGTGGTGGTGGATGTGGTGGATGCAGTGGTGGTGGATGCGGTGGATGTGGTGGTGGATGCGGTGGGGTGGTGGATGTGGTGGTGGTTGTGGTGGATGTGGTGGTGATAGTGGATGTGGTGGTGGTGGTGGTGGATGTGGTGGTGATGGTGGATGTGGTGGTGATGGTGGATGTGGTGGTGGTGGATGCGGTGGATGTGATGGTGGATGTGGAGGTGATAGTGGATGTGGTGGTGGATGTGGTGGTGGTAGATGTGGTGGTGATGGTGGATGTGGTGGTGGATGTGATGGTGGTGGATGCGGTGGATGTGATGGTGGATGCGGTGGTGGTGGTAGTGGTGGATGGGGTGGTGGCTGTAGTGGATGTAGTGGTGGTGGGTGTGGTGGTGGTGGTGGATGCAGTGGTGGTGGATGCGGTGGTGGTGTATGTGGTGGATGTGGTGGTGGTGGATGTGGCGGTGGATGTGATGGTGGATGTGGTGGTGGTGGATGTGGTGGTGATGGTAGATGTGGTGGTGATGGTGGATGTGGTGGTGGATGCGGTGGTGGTGGATGCAGTGGATGTGGTGGTGGTGGATGCAGTGGTGGTGGTGGATGGGGTGGTGGTTGTGGTGGTTGTGGTGGATGTGGTGGTGATGGTGGATGTGGTGGTGATGGTGGATGTGGTGGTGGTGGTGGATGTGGTGGTGGATGTGGTGGTGGTGGATGTGGTGGTGGATGTGGTGGTGGATGTGGTGGTGGTGGACGCGGTGGTGGTGGTAGTGGTGGTTGTAGTGGATGTGGTGGTGGATGTAGTGGTGGTGGGTGTGGTGGTGGTGGTGGATGCGGTGGTGGTGGATGTGATGGTGGTGGATGTGGCAGTGGATGTCATGGTGGATGTGGAGGTGATGGTGGATGTGGTGGTGATGGTGGATGTGGTGGTGGATGCGGTGGTGGTGGATGCGGTGGATGTGGTGATGGTGGATGCGGTGGTGGCGGTGGATGCGGTGGTCGTGGTGGATGGGGTGGTGGTTGTGGTGGATGTAGTGGTCGTGGTGGATGGGGTGGTGGTTGTGGTGGATGTAGTGGTGGTGGATGTAGTGGTGGTGGGTGTGGTGGTGGTGGATGCGGTGGTGGTGGATGCGGTGGTGGTGGATGTGGTTGTGGTGGATGTGGTGGTGGATGTGGTGGTGGATGTCATGGTGGATGTGGAGGTGATGGTGGATGTGATGGTGGCTGTGGTGGTGGTAGATGTGATGGTGGATGTGGTGGTGGTGGTGGATGCGGTGGATGTGGTGATGGTGGATGCGGTGGTGGTGGTGGATGGGGTGGTGGTTGTGGTGGATGTGGTGGTGGATGTAGTGGTGGTGGGTGTGGTGGTGGTGGGTGCACCTACACACACACAGAGCCACACACACACATATAGATGTGGTAGTGGTGGATCTGGGGGATATGGTGGTGGTGGATGTGGTAGTGGTGTTGATGGTGGATGTGGTGGTGATGGTGGTGGATGAGGGGCTGGATGTGGTGGTGGATGTGGAGGTGGTGGATGTGGTGGTGATGTGGTGGATGTGGGGGTGGTGGATGTGGTGGTTGTGGTGAAAGTGGTGGTGGAAGTGATGGTGGTGGGTGTGGTGGATGTGGTGGTGGTGGATGCGGTGGTGGATGAGGTGGTGGATGTGGTGGTGGATGTGGTGGTGGTGGTGGATGCGGTGGTGGATGCGGTGGTGGATGTGGTGGTGGATGTGGTGGTTGTGGGGGATGTGGTGGTGGATGTGGTGGTGGTGGTGGATGTGGTGGTGGTGGTGGTGGATGAGGTGGTGGTGGATGTGGTGGTGGTGGTGGATGCGGTGAATGTGGTGGTGGTGGATGCGGTGGAGGTGGAAGTGGTGGTAGATGTGGTAGTGGTGGTGGATGCGGTGGTGGTGGTGGATGTGGTGGTGGTGGTGGATGTGATGGTGGTGGTGGATGAGGTGGTGGATGTGGTGGTGGTGGATGAGGTGGTGGTGGATGTGGTGGTGGTGGATGCGGTGAATGTGGGGGTGGATGTGGTGGTGGTGGATGCGGTGGTGGTGGAAGTGGTGGTGGATGTCGTGGTGGTGGTGGATGTGGTAGTGGTGGTGGATGTGGTGGTGGATGTGCCGGTGGTGGATGTGGTGGTGGATGTGGTGGTGGATGTGGTGGTGGTGGATGCAGTGGATGTGGTGATGGTAGATGCGGTGGTGGTGGTGGATGAGGTGGTGGTAGTAGTGGTGGATGGGGTGGTGGTTGTAGTGGATGTGGTGGTGGATGTAGTGGTGGTGGGTGTGGTGGTGGATGCGGTGGTGGTGGATGTGGTGGATGTGGTGGTGGTGGATGTGGTGGATGTGGTGGTGGTGGATGTGGTGGTGGATGTGGCGGTGGATGTGGCGGTGATGGTGGATGTGGTGGTGGTGGATGTGATGGTGGATGTGGTGGTGATGGTGGATGTGGTGGTGGATCCGGTGGATGTGGTGGTGGATGCAGTGGTGGATGTGGCGGTGGATGTCATGGTGGATGTGTGCCTAGAAGCGCTATACCTCCCATCATATAGGTCAACATGTTGCTGCGAATGGTGATAAATAGCACGTTCTAGTCTGCTCTACCTGCATGTATGGTTCATCCCATTGAATTTTTCATTAATATATGTTTTTTTTTTTTTTAAACGATTAAACCAAGACCAGGGTGCAATGTGTTAAATGTGCATAACGGCACACTCACATTACAGAGGCCATGTGACTTTTAGAGACACGTTTCCCTGTGTAACAGTCCTTGCTATGTGCTATCTGAGACAGAAAACTATTTTTCCCATGTCAATTCTGCTGTACCGTTGTAAAAAAATGGACTTTGACACTTTAGTCATAAATGTGTGAAGGTAGTGCGTTTTAAGTTCCGCTGTTTCAAAAAATGTGTATTATGGAACCAAATTTATTTCACTACAACGACAGACAACGGGTCGATCTATCGACAGACAATAGTATGTAATTGACGTGGGTAAACGTGGCTGGTCGTCGCCTTTTTTACATGCATCTCCACGTAGAATTAAGAAAATGATATCACCTGGGAGGCACACCACTCTCCAACCGAGGATTACATACGTTCAGACCATCTGGTAGAAGGCGCTATATAAATGCAGCAAATCACCAAACCTTCCTCAAAGCTCACGGGAAGCATTTCAGGCTCTTGCTGGGCAACATAAAGAGCACGAGCTGCTCGCCCATCCCCCTTCAAGCAGGACTAGCGACCAGAGCCTCCCTCGAGGCGCTTTACTTTACACTCACAGCTCAAGAACACGATTGAATGTATTCAGATAAGATGCGCCTGTCATCGTGACTCATAATCACAAAATAAAACCAGACGGAGGGCATTGCTGTGGGGAGGGGGGAGGAGAAATGCGAAATGGCGGGCAGGGGAGGGGCGGAGCGGGGAGAGGGTGTTAAGCAGCAGGGGCCTTTGAAGTGAAGCTAAGCTTCACTTCAAAGGTGTGGGGGGAGTGCGGCTGAGGGAACAGACGGCGATTTGGTGATGTGCACGTGCATTTTAGGTCAATGCGCAAGTGCATTGACCTAAAAGCCACGGGCACAGCACCAAATCGCCAAGTTGGGTAAAGTCTGTTTAAGCCCCTATAGAGCTTCGCCAGTATGCGCATGCGCACAGCAGGCGAGCCCTAAAAATAAGTGAAGGTAAAATTGCATCAGATGACTTCTTTAAGAGCATGAGTAGAGTAACTTTCCCTACACTACCTTAATAAGGGCAATGCTAAACCAAAGCTTTTGAGTAAGGACTTAATCAAATATGGTAAGAAGAAAGATGTCAGCTTGATAGAATTCACTTTTCGATGCCCCACCTATCCCTAATTTCATATGTGAGTTAGCATCATATGACTAACTGATGAAGTGCGTATATATACACGTGTTTGCATTATTCTGATTATTCAATTATATGTGTGACAATATTAGTTCCTTAGCTTAGCCTGTGTGCCTCCATTTTGTATATCTCTCTGAGCCTGCGAGTCGCACTCGCTCATCTGCCCCTCCCGTAGGAATAGAGAATTTCACTAAGGCAGCAGTTTTCGTTTCTCAGCTAACTGTGGCCGAAACTAACAAGTCTCCTTATCAGTAATGCTCTCATGCCCCAGAGACGCTGAAGCCTAGCTCTACGGCCATGAGCAAGGATAGCGATGTATCCCTTGTAGGTGCAGATGCCTACTGTGTGAGGACATTGTTCCCCTGTCTGGGTTTCAGTAATTTTCCAGAAGGGGCGTACCCTAATGAACTGTGTTGCATTATAATGTACTGCTGTGATGAAGAGAGTCAGTCCTCTCAACGCACTCTTTGGGGTGATGGTCGGACAGGGCCCTCTCATATGGGAGTTTGTGGCCTAATAAAATTCAGTTGTTTATTCTTCTCCACTGTCCGGCTGACTTCTTACAGAGTTACTATAGGTGAGTGCGGTAAGTCACTCGGGTGGATTTGAGCCACGCTTGTCAGATGGCGCCCGAATAGGGACCCCGCGATAAAGATCTTTCTCACCCGTAGGTGGGTAGCAGAAGACCGGGGACCCGCTGGTCGGCACGGTGGGCCCGGGTACCCATCTGATGCCGAGCTTGGTTCTCGCAGCGCTGCCCCACCCTGCTGATCGGGAGAGGTCCCGGTTCGGATCTTACGCCGGGGTCCAGAAGGCGGAACTCGGAGCTGACCGTGTTGGTCCTGGCAGCCGGAGGTGGAGAACGGTAGAGGTCGGTACCGCCTACGGAAGGTGAGTGGTCCACCTGTGATTGTTTAAGGAACTGGAGTGTTCCGGGAGACTAGGGTGTCTCCAGTGGTTTGAGGAGCCGGTGTGCTCCTGGGGCTAGTGTGCTCCGGGGAACTCAGAGTGCGAGCAGGCGCTCTGACAGACTTGACGAGGTTGGGAGAATATTTGGATATATTGTTTGTAGTAATCCGACCGGGTGGTACTGTGGTGAAGGCGTGGCTCATTACGGGTGGACTCCGGAACTTACCCTGAACTCCTAGAGTGGTGGTTCAGTGGAGGTGAGTCCTGGGTCTCCCGTGGTAAAGTGCGCAGCGATCCATAGTGCCGCACCGGGAGCGGATGTGTTCTCCATCCTCAGAACAGTTAGTGTACTGTTCGGTCTGCGGTAGGGTCCAGGTTCCCCAGGACTTGGTCGACGGGCCTTGTCCCATTTGGTAACACGTGTTTGGAAGAATTTTATATGTGTATGTGTGTGTGGTTCCCTAATGCATATTATGTGTGTGTAAATGAGCTCGAGCTAGCGATTCAAGGTAACGAAGTTTGTGGAGAAGTGTTTTATTTCACACCAAAGTAGAGATGCCGTGTTTCAGTAAGTTACGATGTTTTGGATGTTGTTGTCGCGCCTCAGATTCCAGGCTGGCTGAGAGCCAACCTGCACCCCCTGAGGGCACTCCAAGCTTTGATATGTATATCAAGCATGGATTGCCCCCGATTTTGTTTGGCACTTTATGGCACCGATATACACCTGACAATGTGGATTTACAATGACCCTTGACAGGTTCATTCGAGGCAGCTAAATTGGACTATTTGCAAGACAAATTGTTTGCCAGACGTAGCCGTCAAAGCATGTTTGATTCTTTAAGAGTGTGGCAGAAGGAAGTCAGAGAACGTAAGTTGAGAGAAGAGAAAGCGGCTCTTAAAAAGTCCGCGCAGACAATGGCGCAGAAAGCAAGAGAACACACCAAGAATGAGAATGAGCAGCGTTTGGAGCGCGCAGACAGGCTTTGCAGGTTGAAAGAAAATAAAAGTTATGTAGTACGAGAGGACAAACAGGATGAGATGGAGGACCTTTTGAGTACTCGACCCCCGCCTCCTTATGCCCCGCAATCATTGTATCCCTCTCTACCGGCTCCCGCCTCTACTAGCGGGGTTCCGGGTCCACTGGCAAGTGCCCCGCACCAACATGGCGCAGCGATTTCTGCTTCCCCACCCCCGATGCCCCTCGTTTCCTTGCTCCCGGCCACTTCACCCGCTCCCTCCCAATTTTCTCTAGCACTCCCTACTGTTTCAGCTAGCACCACCCCTAGTCAGGAGATGTCAACACCGAGTCGAGGCGCAGGTAGCGGACTGCTCTCACAGGTACGGAAGTTGCTTACGCGTTCTACGGTTGGTTTGGATGAGAAAAGTATAGTGGCCAACCAGGCATGCCAGTGGGCTAGGAATAACATTTACTCGTTTGAAGACATTTGGTCCACAATGAAAGATTTTGAGCCTTTGATGCAACAGCATGCCTTGTGGCATATGGCAAATGTATTAATATCGCTATGGGAGCAGGGGTATGGAGGTGTGGCTCCGGCGACTTTACGAGATATACAGAGCGGAGCCTATAGAACGAATACTGGGGTGAAGGAGGTGATGCGTAGTCTACGCGCTTTACTACAGTATAGGAATGAATTGCCCTCTGCAGGTGTGCCCCATTTTCCAGGTATACATCCAATGCGTGAGGTGCACCCTATCTTTCATCCCGAGATACCCGAGATGGTAGATCCGGTCACGAAGGCTGTCACCAGGAACAGGGTAGATGCACATTTCCAGGAGCAATGGGTGTACACACCATGGAAGAGAAGTGAGGTACTGGCTTTAAAAGCCCAGTTGCCAGATTCTAGAAAGAACCCGACTGCATATTATAAAGAGTTGACGGAAGCTGCGTCTTCCACTGTAATGACTTTAGCTGATGTTTAACTGTTTTTTGGGCTTCTGGTCCCAGTCGATATATGGCGACAGGTGAAGGGTACAGATCATTCGGAAGAATTGGGTGGTACGTGGCAGGAGTTGCAGGATTGGGATAAGGAACGTAAGCCAGGGGAAAAGCCGAAAGCTGAGATTTTGGCGTTACCGGGGCGAATAATAAAGTATATGCACACTCTCATTCCCCCGAAGAAGGTAGATTGGGACAAGTTGACGGCTTGTAAGCAGAAAAAGGATGAGGCAGTCTCGGACTTCTTTACGAGATTTGAGGAGACGTTTATGGACTTTAGTGGGCAGGATGTGTCACAAGATGGAGGGTTGCGACTCTTTGTAAATAGGTTTGTCATGAACTTGTTGCCTGAGATCTCCTCCTTAAGGTTGCAAGCGTCGGAGAGTACGTGGACGACGTCCTCTCCCTCTGGTATTCTCAGTATGGCTCAGTATTATGAGCACAGAGAGAATGAGAGTAAGGACAAGCAGGAAAAGAAGGCTAAAGACTTGAAGACAAGGGTTTTGTTACAGCAAGTGTCAAGGGGTCGAGGGAGAGGCGCTGCACCGGGACGAGGAGGTGGCAGCTATGGCAGAGGCGAAAGTAGAGAAAGACTGGGACCGAATCAGTGCGCGAAATGTAAGCAAGAGGGGCATTGGTGGAGGGATTGCCCTCTGTTCCAGTCGAATGTCGGTTCAGGGCGAGGACGAGGAAGAGGTAGTGGTGACTCCGGGAGACAGAATGCGCGGTCTGATGGGGGCGGGAGGCCAGGAGGAAATTACTTTGACAATGGTGCGGACAGGCAACAGTTACAGAGGGGCGGTGGTCAGTATTATAATGATGACTACTCTGTGGACAATTTGACAGGGTTCTCCTATAACTAGGACAGCGTAGGACAGAGCAAGGGACCGGTGCCTGTGGAAGTTGATCAGAAGGGACCCTATGTCGAGGCAGACTTATTGGGGTCTCAGCAAAAATTTCTAGTGGATACGGGTGCAATGAAAAGTTCAGTGGCTCATTCTCGGGTCCCCGGGGCGGCTCTGTCTGGCAAGAACAATATCTCTGTGGGTTTTTCAGGTACCCCGGTGATTAGCCCTATTTCCAAACCTCTTACACTAACGATTGGTCCTTTCACTGTTGATTCACCGTTTTTATTGACCTCAAATTGTGGAGAAAATTTACTGGGTTTAGACTTATTGAAGAGGTTGCACGCCACCATTTATTGTTCCCCAGATGGCGTGTACCTCACGCTAGGCCCGACTGTAGCTCGCCCACTACAATGTTTCTCTAAAGACGATCCACTACCACCTGAATTCGAAGGAATACCCGACAGTTTGTGGGCTACTAATGATACAGATGTGGGTAAGATGGATATTGCCCTGGTACAATAAAAGTTAAGGTGGGACCGAAATTACCCAGGGTACCACAGTATAGAATTCCAAGGGAAGGAGAAAAAGCCCTGTTACAGATAATACAAGATTTGATTCGGTCAGGAGTAGTGGAAGAGACGGACTCGAACATATGTAACAGCCCCATACTGCCGATCCTTAAAAGACGGTCGCCTGATGCTGCAGATAATACTCCTGATGTATATAGGTTTGTGATTGATTTGCGCCATGTGAATAGAGTAGTGGAGCCACAATACCCGGTGGTCTCGGACATCACTACGATACTGACAATGATTCCCCCATCTGCTAAGTATTTTTCTGTTCTGGATCTGAAGAATGCTTTCTTCAGTATCCCAGTACATGAAGACAGCCGTTATCTCTTCGGATTCTCATTGGCTGGCCGAAGCTTCAGGTTTAAGAGAATTCCCCAAGGTTACACAGAAAGTCCGAGCATATATAGTCAAGCACTGAAAGCACATTTGGACGAATTGGAACTTCCACCTGGCAACGTTATGTTGCAGTATGTGGATGATATTTTGATAGCATCAGATGAAGAAGGAGGTTGCCGAGATACTACGATAAAGTTACTGCATCATTTGGCCAAAAGGGGGCATAAGGTGTCCCTTCCAAAATTCCAATATTGTCGAACGGAGGTTACCTACCTAGGTCACCTCCTTTCGAAAGTGGGGAGGAGATTGACGCCAGAGCGCATAAAAGCGATAACTAACATGAAGGTACCTAACACGCAGCGAGAGGTGCGCGCATTCTTGGGCATAACATCGTATTGTCGCCAGTGGATACCTAATTATGCGTTACTAACAAAACCCCTATTGTATCTGACTACCAAAGAAGTGCGCAAACCCCTACCCTGGACCCCTGCATGTCAGGAAGCGTTTGAGTCACTAAAAACTGCTTTATGTTCTGCACCCGTTCTGGGAACACCTGATTACCAGAAGCCTTTTGTGCTTTATGTACACGAGGCAGAAGGTTGCGCGTTGTCTGTCTTAACACAATGTTTCGGAGGGAAACAGAGACCCTGTGCTTACTTTTCTGCGATGCTTGACAATGTGGCAAGAGCGCTGCCGAGTTGTCTGAGAGCCACGGCGGCTGCTGCGGTCTCTATAAGAAAATCGGCGGGGCTCGTATTGGGTTCAGACCTCACAGTAATGGTACCGCATGCTGTGGACATTTTACTAAACAGAACACAGACACAGCATTTAACGAGTGCTCGTCTTACCGGCTATGAGATGACCCTCTTTGCACCCCATGTGACGATAAAAAGGTGTGCTACACTGAATCCTGCCACATTGTTACCTATCCCCACGGATGCAAAGGATGATGACATGCATGACTGTTTGTTTCGGACAGAGGAAGAGACAAAAGGGAGGGTGGATCTGACGGACAAGCCTTTAGACGAGCCGGATGGGGAGTTGTATGTGGATGGGTCTTGTTTCAAACTTGCAGATGGTACATCGACAGCAGCATATGCAATAACGACATTACAGACGGTAGTGGAGACCTCTAGAATACCTTACAATTCGGCCCAGGCTGCAGAAATTATAGCTTTACTGAGAGCCTGTGAACTGAGTGAGGGACTGGACGTGAACATTTATACTGACAGCCAATACGCCTTTGGCGTGGCTCTTAATTATGGGCGACTGTGGGCAGAACGGGGATTTCTGACTTCACATGGACAACGCATACAACATGGTCCGCTGATATTACGACTGTTAACAGCATTGACTTTACCTAAGCGACTGGCTGTGATAAAGTATAGCGCACACAAGACAATAGTGGATGATGTGGGACGAGGCAATGCCTTTGAAGATCAAACGGCAAAAGAGACTGCTCGGACAAAATTACCACGGATGTTTGTGGCAGGCCCAGCTAGATGGGTGCCGGACGTTAACATGTTTGCAGATACTGTGCAGAGTGTAAAAAATATACAAGAGAAAGCGACTGAGGATGAATTGAGGACATGGAAGGATGGTGGGGGGCGATTGGATGCCGATGAATGTTGGACAGATGTGACCGATAAGAGACGATGGTTACTCCCGAACGCATATGTCCTCCCAGTGGTGACGATGGCTCATGGGCCTGCACATATTAGCGCCAAAGGTATATGCAAGCTGCTGGACCCAGTGTGGAGCAATAAAAATATCTCTAAAGTGGCGACTCATTTGGTCCAACAGTGTATGGTATGTTTGAGGCACAATCCAGGAAAGGGTACTCCTGTCCCAGTGGGAAATTTTGCACCTCCCTCTTTCCCTTTCGAGGTGATTCAGATGGATTATATTGAAATGGAAAGGGTTAATAATCTCAAATACGTCTTGGTGGTTGTATGCGCTTTCAGCAGATGGGTGGAGGCATTTCCAACAAAAGATTGTACAGCCATTTCTACTGCCAAAATGTTGATTAAAGAATATTTTTCCCGTTTCGGATTGCCTAGGGTGATCTGGAGTGATAACGGTACGTTCTTCAATGCTGAATTGATGAAACAGATATGTAAAGGCTTACAGATTTCCCAAAAGTTCCACTCGGCCCAACACCCCCAGGCCGCGGGACTTGTGGAAAGATTTAATGGAACATTGAAATTAAAGATGGCCAAGATACAGGTCCTTTCCCAGTCCTGAGGCGGAAGCCGGGACTGGCGGTACTAATCTAGAAGTCTTTTAATATCCTTTCCCAGTCCTGAGGCGGAAGCCGGGACTGGCGGTACTAATCTAGAAGTCTTTTAATCGACCGTTTATTTGTGTGGTGTGGTGTCACGTACTGTGTTTTTAAACACGGCTGGCATCTTACCAGTCACTCTGACCTGGAGCGCACAGCTGGCGATATAGCTGTAGTCGCGCTTTCCTTCCACGCAATCCACCAAACAAAGCGGCCGCCATCTGGGCAGGCGTGCGCACTGACCACTCCCCCGGTGAGGCCACGCCCACTTCCTGACGATATAAAACACCGACCTTAGCGGTGTCAACACAATCCTTTCCCAGTCCTGAGGCGGAAGCCGGGACTGGCGGTACTAATCTAGAAGTCTTTTAATCGACCGTTTATTTGTGTGGTGTGGTGTCACGTACTGTGTTTTTAAACACGGCTGGCATCTTACCAGTCACTCTGACCTGGAGCGCACAGCTGGCGATATAGCTGTAGTCGCGCTTTCCTTCCACGCAATCCACCAAACAAAGCGGCCGCCATCTGGGCAGGCGTGTGCGCTGGCCACGCCCCCGGTGAGGCCACGCCCACTTCCTGACGATATAAAACACCGACCTTAGCGGTGTCAACACAATCCTTTCCCAGTCCTGAGGCGGAAGCCGGGACTGGCGGTACTAATCTAGAAGTCTTTTAATCGACCGTTTATTTGTGTGGTGTGGTGTCACGTACTGTGTTTTTAAACACGGCTGGCAGCTTACCAGTCACTCTGACCTGGAGCGCACAGCTGGCGATATAGCTGTAGTCGCGCTTTCCTTCCACGCAATCCACCAAACAAAGCGGCCGCCATCTGGGCAGGCGTGCGCTCTGACCACGCCCCCGGTGAGGCCACGCCCCCTCTTTTCAGGGATAAATGTGCACGTACAGGAAGCGCAGCGGACGAGCGCAGCGGGAGCGCCGTTTGCGCGCCGAAGGCGCGCCTAAGGCAAGCCCGTCTGCGCCCGTCATCGCCAAGACATCGCCTCTCACCAGTCCCCCTGCACAAAATCCCCCACTTCGAGTCAGCTATGACAGGGATCATCTCCATGCACTAAACGCCAAAACTAGATGCAACAAGCTCGAAGGCTGCCTCGGACAAACTGCACTTCACTGTGAGTCCTGTAATTTTGATACGCCCCCGCCCAGCCTGGTAAGCTGTACAGCGGCGATACCTAAGCTGCCCTCCCTCCGGGTTCTACAACTGAATGTTAGATCTCTCGTAAAGCACCATGCAGAAGTCAATACCCTCATTACGGACGAAAACCCAGATATTCTGTTCATATGTGAAACCTGGCTCCATAACGACCAAACTAGCATTTTAAATCTTACGCTGCCAAACGGTTTCTCTATGAAACTGGTCAACAGAGACTCTAGGGGCGGGGGAATAGCCGTTGTATATCGAACAACATACAACTGCTCCTTCATCAAAGAAGAAATCTGGGGCTGCGAATGCGCACGCTTCAAGATTGCCACTTGCCCGCAATTCACTCTCTCTGGCCTTTACATCTACCGGCCACCAGGCCCCTCCGCCAGATTTATTGAGGAACTCTTGGAACTTGCTCACACCCTGGCAGTCTCTTCCCCCAACTTCACCATTTTGGGTGATCTCAATCTCCACTTCGACTCCACCACTGATTCCATTATCAAAAACCTGCTAGCCGACATCACGGCCTTGCAGTTAAACTCCCTGGTTCACTCCCCCACCCACATTGCTGGGCACATATTAGATCCCGTTTTCTCTAACTTATTGGAAGCCACGGCTGATCCTCCTGAACCCATGGGCTGGACTGATCACTTTCTTATTAAACTAACCATTATGGCAAAAAAAACGCCCCCCAAAGCCGCGGCCAACCCTAGCCACAAACGACCATGGCACAAACTCATCTCCGGAGACCTCATCAACCACCTAGGAGAATTCCACCTCCCTGATGAGAATAGCGATATTAATACAGTATAAGCCGCCTTCCACGAATGGATTGTCACAGGGCTTGACGCCTTAATTCCGGCCAAATGGACCAAAACCCGCAGTTCCCCCTCTAACCCATGGTACAATGACTCACTCAAAACATTACGGAAAGAGTGCAAAAAAGCCGAACGTGAGTGGAGGAAAAACTACTTAGACATTGACAAAACCTTTTACCTATCTAAACTTCGCACTTACCACAAGGCGATTCGCTCTACTCGAGCCTCCTTCTACGCAATGGAAATCGAACGCAGCTCCAATCCCACCAAAACCATTTTCAACTTAGTCCAAAGTCTCCAGAAAATCCCCAATCCAGGCTCTTGCATCACCTCCTTGAAACAATGCGAAGACCTCGCCACCTTTTTCATTGAAAAAGTGAGGAAGATCTACACGTCCTTCCCGCAAGACGATGCTACGCCCAATAATATCCCCCACTCGGCGGCAGAGACATCAAAACTGTTAAGAATACCTGACATATCCCTCGACGACCTTTCTAAACTGTGTAGACAGGTCAAGTCTGGTTCCCCAGCAGACCCCATGCGACCGTCCAAATTCTTGGAATCACTTGACTTTTTCCTCCCCCCGCTTGCCAAACTACTCAATCTTTCCTTTTCATCAGCGGTGGTCCCCACCTGTTGGAAATCTGCATGAGTTTCACCCATCATCAAAAAACCCACATTGGATCCCAAAAAACCAGAAAATTTCCGGCCCATTTCACTACTCCCCTGGACGTCAAAACTGGCTGAAGCTCACGTTAACAAAATATTATCCCACCACATGCAGCAAAACCATGTCCTGGACCCTTCCCAAAACGGCTTCAGACCAGGTCACAGCACTGAGTCGGCTCTGTTGACCACTACGGAGCACCTTCGAGGTATCTTGGACGCCGGTCAAAGTGCCGCGCTGATCCTGTTGGATCTCAGCGCGGCCTTTGACACGGTCTCACACAACATCTTGCTGAAACGACTTGAGGCCATAGGGATTGGCGAATTAGCTCTTGAATGGTTCCAGTCCTTCCTAAAAGACAGGTCCTTTCGAGTTTCAGCCCCACCCTACATCTCTCAACCCCATTCCATCGGACAAGGAGTCCCCCAGGGGTCGGCGCTTAGCCCATCCCTTTTTAATCTATACGTCCAGCCTCTCGCAGTGGTGGCAAAAGAGTGGGACCTCACGCTGGTGTCGTACGCTGACGACACACAGCTGGTCATCACACTCTCCGAAGGCCCATCACCTTCGGCAACCAAATTCAGAGATGGCCTAGCAGCAGTCGCACAGTGGATGACACTCAACTGCTTGCAGCTAAATGCCGGGAAAACGGAGGTTCTTCTCCTGGGGAAAAACCCCAGCCATAGGAGCGATCATTGGTGGCCCTCTGTGCTTGGCCCCACCCCCGTGCCAAAAAATGTTGTCAAAAACCTAGGTGTCTGGCTCTACCCCTCACTTAACTTTCAGTCCCACACAAAGAAAATGGCAGCTACGTGTGTGGGTCTAATGAGGAGCCTCAACCCTATACTTGGATTTTTTGACTCCAAAACCCGCCAGCTCATCATTCAATCTATGATCCTTGCCCGGCTGGACTATGCCAATGTCTTACTCTTGGGGGCAAACAAAGCAGAACTAGCAAGGCTGCAACGTATCCAAAACTCGGCCGCCAGAGCAGTGGTTGGTCTCCCACGTAGGTGCTCTGCCAGAACCACCATCCGCAATTTACACTGGCTACCAATTGAATCTCGTATTCACTTCAAAACCCTTACCATGGCATTTAAAATTCTCAACTCTGATTGTCCTGAACTCCTACGCCCGCTTCTGGTACCCTACACTCCCCAGCGCACCCTGCGCTCATTGGGACAGCACCTCGTAATGGTCCCCCGAACTAAGCTCTGTAGAACGGGTGGACGTTCCTTCAAAGTCTTAGGGGCTAAACTATGGAACTCCCTACCTCCACACATCCGTACTCAAACCAATCTGATCGCTTTCCGAAAGGAACTCAAAACCCATCTCTTCTCTGTCATCTAATTCCTCTGTTGGTTCCCCCCCTCTCCTCAGGTACTGGTTAGGTTAGCGCCGGGACGCTCCGTTGCTGGGGCAGCTGTTGCGCTTTAACAAATAAATAACATAACATAACAGAGTACGGGACTCCGTTGGCCAGATGCCCTTCCTTTAGCCTTGCTCTCTACCAGAGTGACAGTTAATTCCAAAACGGGTGTCTCCCCTTACGAAGTAATATTTGGCTGCCCGGCCAACGTTTGGGGAGTACCCAGGCCTAAATGCTTTTCTGAAATAGAGTATCCTCTGTTGATAGACTACTTGTATGCTTTGACTAAAGATCTTCGTTCTATTCATCAGCAGGTAGCAGACACCCTGAAGCCGTTGCCGGAGGGGCCTGGACACTCCATTCTCCCAGGGGACTGGGTCCTCGTCAGAAGATACCGCTACCGTTACCCTATGACAAATGGGTAAGAGAAGGCATTGCTGATGAGGAACACGAGCAATTACCCAGATACGTTCCCTTCTCGGATGCTTCACTGAGGGGAGAGGAGCAAGGTGAAAAGACGAACGCAAGGTCTCAGGCAGAACAAAGTGCTCCGACAAGCTCCGTTACTCCCGTTGCTACTAGTGAAAAGGCGTCAAAGAGTTCAGTCCATGCTATAGATACACCTGTTTTGTTCACTGACCCCGAAGTGCGAGGGAGCACTCGCTATAATCTGCGGCCCCGGAAAAAGTGACAGTGTACTGGACTAAACACTGGAAGAAGGGCTTAGCGGAAATTCTGATATCAAAGATTTAGTGGTAGGGATGGACTTGTAAGAGCCCTGGTGTTTAGCCGAAGATTGTGTTCTATGAGACTATAGAGTGGTGTGGGGCCCAGATTAAGTGCTCCTCTGTTTCAATTGCTGTGTGTCAAGCAACGTGGGATTAAGGTATGGACGGTAAAAGCCTGCCTGTGAGGCTTTGAAGGACACAGGGAGAAGATCCCTTTTTAGGGTTGAAGAACCCCTCTGGCCGGTTTTCTAAGGAGTGTCTGGGACTATTTTTTTAGAGTGTCTTTTTCTCATTTTTGATATATTTTTGCAATTTTAAATATGCACCCTTTTGGCCGCCCCATCCCTGATGAGGAGCAGCCCTTTGCGGCTCCTCGAAGACCTTTGCCTGCTTACCCCTGGTTGGCCCTTTCCCGGAGGAGAAAAATAGTACTCCTTGTTATAGTGCTCATTGCTTTCCTAGTGGCTCTTGGTATATTGTTTTTCTTGGATAAAGCCTATCCCGTTCATGTGTTTGCACCCACACCTACTGCTGTTCCTGAACATAACATTATTACTGTGGATTATGGTGAACGAATACTTAGACGAGGTTACAAAGAAAATGTTTTCATAAAGACTTTGCACCATGCTCATGCGACCACAAACATAACAGATTGCTGGGTCTGTGGGCTCTTGCCTTCTGCTGCTTACAAGAAGGATAGATTTTTAGCACTTCCCTTGACACCTGTGAATAGTTGTGTGGGGTGGTATACTCTCATAGGTCTTGTTAAATATTTTCAGCAGCCAGATTTTCTGACTCCTCGACTGCAGAATAGGGGATCGACAATGACAATGCGAGTTCGCCCTATGCCCCCCTCTTCCCTTGGACGGCTATATACTGATGGACGTTTTGATCAGACATTTATAGAGACGTGTGAGAAAAAGGTGGGTCGGTTTTTAACTCCAAATGACACTGACAGAGTTAGAGAAAGTTTTTTTCAACTGAATTCCTCCCTATCTTACAGACACCCACCAAAGTGAAATGACAGTGTTAAGTCTTTGATACCTCTGGCTGTAGTGGGTCCGCCACCATTCTTTTGTATAGAGGGTAGGGGCCCCATCAAGGTCGGTAATAGTTCTTGTAACGTGACAGCATCAATACGTTTGCCTCTCAGTCCTTCCTTGGTTACCCCCCCCCAAGTATCTATTTTGTGTGCGGAGATAATGGATACTTATGGTTGCCTGAGGGTTGGGGTGGGGTATGTTACCTAGCCTATATGATTCCTCCTGTATATGTGGCACCCTCCGACTATCACAAGACTCATCGTAGGTTTCCCAGTCCACAAGAGCAGCGTAAAAGGAGGGAACTTCAGGTAGATGACGTTGATCAGACAGACACCTCTCTACAACAATGGACTGATTTCTCTAAGGGTCTTCTGCCTTTCTGGGGTCCGATATTCAATAGTAGGGCCATTCGACGACTGCCCAGGGTGATGGAGAAGGTAGTCCTTACTGAAGCTGACATTGCGACTAACATGTCTGTTGAGATTCAGGCTATGAGATTATTTACGATTCAAAATAGGATGGTGCTTGACGTCATCCTGGCAGATAGGGGCGGGCCTGTCGCGTCATTGGAACGTCTTGTTGCGTATATATTCCAGACTCAGCCCCGACTGTTAACTTAGCAGTACAGAAACTCCATAGACTAGCGACTGAGCTCCATCAGGATAACGGCACCTGGTCCTTACAAGGGTGGCTCTGGGGTGCTTTCTCTTCTTGGGGTTGGAAAATATTGATGGGTTTAGTGGGTGTGGTGAGCATACTACTGACGTGTTGCCTCTGTGTATACTGCCTTCCCCCATGTTGCTCAATGTGTGCTACAAATTTGCGACAACGAAAGAAGGTGTCTGGTCAATATACTGCCTCTATTATTACTGACATTCCTGATGCACATTGGATGATGTTTATTGCAGATGATGTTTTTGAATAAATATGATGCCCTGCCCTTAGAATGGTTGTGAAGGCGCTACCTTTTGGCAAATAAAGGCGTGGCTGCAGTTAGCCAATGATGCTAAAAGGAGGGTCTGATAGAATTTACTTTTCGATGCCCCACCCATCCCTAATTTCATATGTGAGTTAGCATCATATGACTAACTGATGAAGTGCGTATATATACACGTGTTTGCATTATTCTGACTATTCAATTATATGTGTGACGATATTAGTTCCTTAGCTTAGCCTGTGTCCCTCCATTTTGTATATCTCTCTGAGCCTGCGAGTCGCACTCGCTCATCTGCGTCTCCCGTAGGAATAGAGAATTTCACTAAGGCAGCAGTTTTCGTTTCTCAGCTAACTGTGGCCGAAACTAACAAGTCTCCTTATCAGTAATGTTCTCATGCCCCAGAGAAGCTGAAGCCTAGCTCTACGGCCTTGAGCAAAGATAGCGATGTATCCCTTGCAGGTGCAGATGCCTACTGTGTGAGGACATTGTTCCTCTGTCTGGGTTTCAGTAATTTTCCAGAAGGGGCGTACCCTAATGAACTGTGTTGCATTATAATGTACTGCTGTGATGAAGAGAGTCAGTCCTCTCGACGCACTCTTTGGGGTGATGGTCGGACAGGGCCCTCTCATATGGGAGTTTGTGGCCTAATAAAATTCAGTTGTTTATTCTTCTCCACTGTCCGGCTGACTTCTTACAGAGTTACTATAGGTGAGTGCGGTAAGTCACTCGGGTGGATTTGAGCCACGCTTATCAAGCTGTCCGAGTCTTCAGTAGAAAACACTCCAACGATGGGTAAAGCAGCTTAAAGCCACACATGCAGAAGCATAGGTCTGCTCTCTAAGGAAACCTAAGATGGACCCTCTCCCTTACTAAACACAACACATAATATCATATGCCGTCCACTTGATGCTCTCATGTGACTTCTCCTTGGGAAGTTTCATAGCTCTGGCACAATTGGATACTTTCAGCACCTTTCTCAGCTAGATAGCAAATTATATCTCTTCGTCCTTGGCCATTCCTCTCCCATGTGGGCTCCTCTCCTCGCATGTCACCTCGATTTCTTCGTCCGACTCCTTCTTCTGATGCTTTACTACTGGTGGAGTTGAAACTAACAAGCCACGATTTCGGCCCAGATTAGACCTAAGGAGTTATGGCCAAGACAAGATGAAACGAACAATGCTCACCTCCCATACCCTACTGTTTTTAGCACTACCTCTTTTATAACTTAAGGTTTCTTGTTTTTAAATTTTTCTTTTAACTTTCACCTGAGGATACGTGCTAAAATGTATTTTTGTAATGGTTTTAATTAACCTAAAACAATAAAAGTTTACTTACTTACTCATGCTTTACTATCTACTAAGACAAAAAACTCCTTTATTCTAGCTAATGAACCTTCTCCACACCTGTAGTAGAAAAAAACGAGACAAAAAAAATCCATGATGAAGGCTGAACATAGACAAAACATGAGATTACGTTGCGAGCTTGCACTGAAACAGGAAATATTTGGCTGAAGTGAAATAAAACATGAAATCAGGCTAACATATGCATTAGATCTTAATTTAACTGTCAGCTTGGGCTAGTGCACTGAATTACAAATGTGTGCTTGTTCTATAAGAAATATGCATAAATACAATACAACAACTACAGAGGTCTTAATATAATTATACTTTCACAATATTAATTTCGATTATACTTTTTTTTTAAACAAACTTAATTGAGTTTCTCTGAAATCAGCACAAAAGAAGTAAATGTTCAATGTTACAATTACCCTTGAGCATGAGCATACGTCCGAACAATACTCATATTTTCTAACAGACACTGCAAATCATTCGCTCATTCAACCATATTGACCCCATGGATTCTGGTACCTGTATAGTGTTCATCACTGTAAGATACAATTTCTCCACACTATACTGTGTAACAAGTTGTACCATTTCCTGATGAATTATCTACACAATAACAACGTTTTATTAATTCCCACCCCTGCTGTCGAGCCTTCACAGAAGTGAAACAAACACATTAATACACGAGGATTAGTCCAGGACTTAACTTTAGGTACATGTGTATAACATAGAGATAGTCTAGGTAACAAGAGGGCATATATACTTCAAGCAGCCAACAGTAGTGAAATCTCTGGAACCCAGCATTTGTCAGCTTAGATTGTCAAGTAATGTCGGTGCGCAGTTCAGATTGAAAGGCGAAATAAGTCAACACATATAAATAAACCTCTGAAGATTCCAGTAATTGGCCCCAGTGCAGTGCTATTGGCTCCTTTTTAAGACCTTTTCTTTCCTCTCTACAGATTGCCACACTTTCTGCCAGTCCCCACCTCCCTACTTACTCTTTCTAACTAAGTAAAGTGGGGGTCTTGGGGATTTCCATGGTCTAGTGATACCTAGCTTAGCAAGGAGTAAAGCTAAGTCAGCGAATCTGGCAGGCACTTTCAGTTCTTTGCGCTTTTTGTATAGACCTAGTAAACATGCCTCGACCTTGGACCAACCGAACTCTCCTACGACCTCTTTTAAGACGGTTAATATACCCTCCCAGTAACTTTTCAAAGCGCGACAATCCCAGAGCATATGTAATAAGTTTGCGTCTTGTTACGGGCATCTAGGGCAGTGTGGTAGAATTGTGGGAAAGATGACATGTAATTTATGTGGTGTTAAATACGCTCTCTGCGTAATCATATATTGAATACATTTGAAGTTGGTGTTACGAGAAATGCGTTTTGGATACTCCAGTATTGTAGCTCATTGCTTATCAGTCAATGGCCTGTCAAGATCCTGTTCCCATTTCGCAAGGGTTGCAGCAAGGTGAGTTGGACGGTGTGTGCGTATGCCCTAGATCCAACGTGTTAAGTGACTGCCTGTCCCCATGAGGTACAGTAACCGAATGCGAGTGTCCAGTTCAGCTCCATCAGGTGCCCAATGCGTTTTAACGTAGCGCAATAAACTTGCATTTGTCATAAACAAGGCATCTGTGATGCCCAGCTCAATTACAAAGTCTGTGTGAATGAGTAGCATTTTGTCGCTAAATAAATCTCCTACGGTTGTTACCCTGGTTTGCGACCATGGGCTTAACTTACGATTGGTAAGTGTGCCTAAGTTAGTTGGGATACCTAATAATAGCATATTTGGAGCATATGCGAGAAGCATATTTGTGTATGTTAATGCCTGTTTCTAATATCCAAATGCAGTTCTAAGAAGTGTACCAGCTGCCTGTGGTAATGTTCCACTCAGGGAAAGAAGTCTGTGCTGGGTACCTTAAGCCAACAGTTGGTCTGTAAATGCGATTTCCTGCAAGTTACGGCCAGCTAACCAGTATGATAATCACTGCAGCTGCGAGGCCAAGCAGTATGCATAAAAATCTGGAGATCCCATTCCTCCAACGTGTGACTGAAGTTGCAACTTCGTTAAGCTCACGCGTCTGCAGCCCATCCCCCATATTAATGAAATTAAAAATGTATTTAGGGTTGTAAATACACCTTTTGGGATTCCTACTGGAAGATTTACAAAATAGTACGCTAGGGGCCAGATGTAGGTAAGTATATTTTACCGATTCATAAATACCGAATTTTACCGATTCGGTATTTATGAATCTGTAAAAAAGAAGGGGGGAGATTTAGGAAGAATCGGTAATTGAATTACCGATTCTGTAAGAATCGGTATTTACCGAATCGGTAAATACCGATTCGGTAATGCCCATTGATTCCTATGGGCATTGAAGCCCATAGGAATCAATGGGCATTACCGAATCGGTATTTACCGATACCGATTCTTGCAGGGGGTGTCACTTTGACACCCTCTAGCACCCCGATTTCAGGCATGTGGGACATGTGGCAGACAGACATGCCCTAAGGGCATGTCTGTCTGTCACATGCCATAGGTGTCAAATTACCCTCAAAGAGGTCGTCAGGTGTCCGATATATAAATATCCCTAGGTATCTAAATGTGGTGGGGTACCATGTGAGAAGGGATTTATTTAGGACCACAGCTTCCTATGCTACAGCCGTGCTGAATGGATAAATCCCATATTTGGCCCAGTTAACGCGGAGTCCAGATATTCCCTCAAAAGCTCTGAGTATATCTGCAATGGACGTCGGGATCGCGGTGACATCCCGTAGGTGTAACAACAGATCATCCGCGTATAAGGAAATAGCGTGTAGCTCATCCCCTAACTATAGGCCCCATGCTTTTCCATCCCTCCGGAGCACCAACGCCAGTGGCTCCATTGCCAGAGAGAATAGCAACGGGGACAAGGGACAGCCCTGACGCGTCCCACGCCTCACTCTAATTGGGTCTGAGATCCACCTGCCGGTGGGGACTCAAACACTTGGCCGTTGATACAATAGGCGAACCATATTTAAAAAGTGATCTCCCAGTTCAAATTTGCCTAAGACTGCCGCCAAATAGGGCCACTCCAGGGAGTCAAAAGCCTTCTCCAGGTCAAGAACCAAGCAGCCCACCCTAGGCAATCTATGTGTTGTATATTGCTGCATACTAAAGAATCTACGAATGTTAAGAGAAGTGCACTGGGCGGGAACAAAGCCGTGTTGGTCAGGGTGGATCAATGTTTTCACTACAGGAGAGAGACGCTTAGCCAACAGTAATGCAAAAACTTTGTATTCCGTGTTAAGTAGTGCTAATGGGCAGTAGGAGCCCAGGAGGACGGGATTTTTATCAGGTTTAAGGAGGGAAACCAACAGACCCTCATTTTGTGTGTTCGTAAGGGTAACATCATCTGGTGCAGTTTCATACACTTTCAACAACTGTGGTATCAAAATGCAAGCATATGCTTTGTAAAAATCAGGGGGGAGACCATCTGGCCCTGGCGATTTCCCGTTGGACAATGAAAAAATGCTATTGCGAAGTTCCTCTGAGTGAATAGGAGCATTGAAGTCCTCGCACTGTATGTTCATCAGCTTTGGTAGATCTAGGTCCCCCAAGTAGGCCTGCAGCTCTTGGGGAGTGGCCTGCATGCGAGATTTATATAGGTTTTGAAAATGCATGGTGAATGCGTCATGGATGTCACGTTGCGTATAGGCAACTACCCCACCCGCTGTCCGCCCCGATACAATCGGTGTCGATGAGTAATTTTGTCGAATGAGCCAGGCAAGTAATTTGCCTGCTTTATCACCCATTTGGTGCTTTTGTGCCAAATGAGCAGCATAGTTAAGACACATTAATCGCTCCAGTAAGCGTGCATGTTGCATTCTGTGTGCGTCTAGCTGCCTTCGGTCCCCGTCTGCGGCGGCTTGTTCATTAATAGCCAGACAGTGTCCTCTGACAACCACCTTAAAGGCGTCCCACTCCACCAATGGCGAAGAGCCCGTTCCCGCATTTTCATAAAAATATTGTGCCACCGTAGTGGCCAGGAAATCACGGAAAGATGCATCCAAGAGGACATCTGGCTGAAGGCGCCGTACAGGGATCGGCGGTACCTCAGCCTCCCATCTTAGCTCCATCAATGTGGGTTGTGGTCGGAATGCGTGCGCCCCAGATAAGAGGTGTCAGAGATACAGGGGAGGAGGTCATTCGAAACCATGAAGCAGTCCAAGCACACGTGTTGCTTGTGGGCACCAGAATAGTAGGAGTATACCCTGTCCAGTGGGTTCCTGAATCGCCACACATCAGTACAGTGCCAGTGCTATGCCCAGTGCATTAAGGCTTTCGCAGCCGCATGAGTGGCTGTGCCCGGTAAGGGAGGAAAGGAGCGATCTAAGGAGACATCCAGTGCGGATTATAGTCCCCGCTTAGGATCTTGGGTGCGTCATGCCAAGTGGAGAGTTTCTGCGATATTTGATCTAGGTAGGCTGCCTGCTCAGTATTGGGTGCATATAACAAAGCCAATACTAATGGTTTGCCATCTAGCACACCCGAACCATAACATATCTGCCCTCCCCATCCACGATTGTGTTTCTCACCCGTAATGGAGTACCTGGTCTCACCCATTTTAGGGCCCCACGTGCATTAGCAGAGTAGCCAGTCGCAGATAATTGTCCCCTCCACCGTCTATTAAGGCGAGTGACTTCTACTTGAGAGAGATGCGTCTCCTGAAGGAGTGCTATTTGTATATGATGGCTCTCAAGTAGGAGTATATGAGGTAGCGACGCTCCGGACTATGGATCGCTCGCACATTACATGTTCTTATCCGAATAGGTGCCATATCTTGCATGCGTCAAAGGTATCAGTAGCTCCATCCGGCTCAAGGATGGGGGAAGTTGGCGGTGTATACAAAAAACCCATGCCTGTACATATTATCGTGGGAGAATTAACATTACAGCAATCGCATCCTCGCTCAATAGTGATGGCATTCAAAATATATAAACAACCTGCAAAAAAGAATACCATGAAAGCAATTCTACAACAGGCAGTTGCCCAAACTATCAATACAATAGCACACAACCAACGTCTGGGGGAGACTATAGAACACAACAAAATGGAGACTTACAGTGACCAATCACAGATGCATAAAGGGATCATCTCTGACAGTTAAGCCAGGTCCTGGCTAGCCAAAGATATTGGCAGAACAGTTATTTGTGTGATAGACATAATATTCCCATATAAGGAGGGACCTATAAGGAGATCTCAATGACAGGTCCAGCCTTGCCACCGATAAACTACATCCCCCTGACCACCCCACACTGACAATACAGCACAGGAATAATAAACACAATCTCTTATACTTGCGTGTCCGACAGGGTCTGATCGAGTGGCCGATGAAGAAACACAGATTCATAATTAGTACATTCTCAAGCAATATCAGCAGAAGTTTGTGGGGTAACATGCGGCGGTGCACAGGAGTCCTGAGAAACAGGAACGTTATCCGACAGTTCATCCTTGCTAGGCTGCCCTTGCATGTCAGAGTCCGAATTGGTGTCTTCAGCCAGTGAGCCACTAATATTCGCCACAGCCTGCACTGCCTCCAGCTGGCCACTTAGCAGCAGTTTGGGTGATGGGCCGTTTGCCTGCAAAGTCGGGGTTTAGGATTTCCGTCGTCGTCTTCGCCACCGTCGCAAAGGAGCTTCCTCCATAATCTCTTTTCGAGGTGGTGAAAAAGTGAGTTTTGCCATTCGCAGTGACTCTCAACTTCGCAGGGAACAACAGCAAGTATTTTAAATCCTTCTGTCTCAGGCATCCCTGCTCGGCAAAGTAAGAATGTTGCTGCCTCTGTACCTGGAGGGTGTAGTCGGGGAAGATCATCACTTTATGGTTATCTACCTGTATATCTTGTAATTTCCGGGTTTCCTGCAGTACAGCATCTCTGTCCCTGTAATTTAACAATCAAATTAGTAGCGGTCTCGGATTTGAGCCCGAGGGCGGGGTCTGTCAGGCACTTTGTGAGCTCTCTCGACCATGAAGTGTGGGGACAGGGACTCTCCTGGCAGCAGCTTTCAGATTAAGTTTTCTGCATAGAGTACTGCGTTCTTTCCCTCAATTCCCTCCGGAAGGCCCACGACACGTAGGTTGTTGCGACAGGCCCTGCCTTCCGCATCCTCCGCTCTATCCTCCAAGAATTCCACTCTATTGAGCAGATCACGAATGTGCGTCTCAGATGTGGATATCCGTGGCGAGACTTCTGCAATGTCTCCTCTGCTGCTGCGGTGCGGTCTGCGAGCTTTCGGTGATCAGCATGCAGCAGCGTGAGATCGAGTGCCACCTTGTCTATTTTACCTTAAAGGGAGGTGCGGATTTGGTTCATTGTCTCTCCCAGCTTCTCCACTGTCGCCAACACCGCGTCAAGTTTGTGCGACATGGGATCTGCCACTTCGGAGCTCGCCATCTTAACCGCCTGTGCTCGTGTCTGCGGGTGGGGGTCCGCCGCACTCCCAGTGGCAATTTTTGTACGACCACCCTGCAACATGGGGTAACAGGTGGGGAAGACTAGACCGGACGTAATACGTTTTTAATGCTTTCAGGATAACTGTTGTGTTCCACCTTCGCCAACAGCGTCGATCAAGGCCAGACGCAATCCGAGCTGGGCGGACACGACACACCTGCCCTGTTCACTTCCAACTCACAATCCCCCAGACACAGAGACAGCCCGACCAGTCCAGCAAGTCCCCGGCACAGAAGCTCAAGCACAAGGGGCCAGATGGAGCAATTGTACTTTACAACAGTGTTTGGCTGTTCTGAGGCCGTGTCCTGCTTGTTAATAGGCACCAGCAAGAAGAGTTTGGGATGTAGAGGTGCGCAATGGGTTAAAACATCTAGGCTTGGAGTGTTTTTTGGAGTCTGTTGTATGGGACTTCAGAGCTATAACATTGTGTTCCCCATAGAAGAATTAGCGCTGTAAGGCCTTCCAGGAGTTCCGACCTCCTCTGCTCAGTACACAAAAGTGTGGGTGGCGCTTTGTGCAGTAGTCACAGCTTGAGGATCTCAGAAATCTGCCTCGCAGTGTCTTAAACTCAGGTGGGACGATCAGGACTGAGAGCTGCAGACCAGGCTTCCATGCAGGACAGGTGGGCCTCTCACACAAGCAACAGGCCTCATGCACCACAGCTCACCTCTCGTGATGCACTTGCGCTGTTGCATGTTTATCTAGGTTCCTGATCGATACTGTGACCTTATGCCCCTATTCGGCTATAAATCCATTTATTCCCTATATTGGCATAACCGTTCAAGTGCGATTTTCTGAAAAGTCATCTCTGGCCTCACACGAACAGAGCCACATTCCAGCATGACTCTCTGCTACTTCCTTTGCGACCAATTAGTGCAATGACAGAGCAGCAGTCACTATCTGATATTCCTAGATAACACTCCGAGTTCTTCAACAAGATAAAAACTTAGCAAACCTGGAAATCCCCGCTTGCTATGTTTTGATTAGTAATGGAACTCTAATGAGCAACTGATAACTATCACTTCCTAGTGACATCTTTAATTGACGTCTTATGTCCAGCAAACTTGCGTCAAACCCGGCACCTGTCAGGTATAAATATTACCAACGTTGCCTTAAGCAATGCGAGTTCGTTGCCTGTTGCTGATGCCAGCTGCCTGCATGACCCTGTGTTGGTAAATCTAGCACTCTGTCGCTGCAGCCTGCTATCCTGTGGTGGTGAAGCTGCTGATTACCATTATCGCCGCTACAGCGCGAACTATGGTTCAGTACGCTTAAGGAGCTGAACAGCCGTCCTCTGCGAAGACATCCAGCAGATTCCAGCTGCCCGCGGACGCTGTCACCCCTCCTTCCTCGACGCGCTGAAGAGACCCGCTGCCTTTCTCGTGCAGAGAAATCCAGTCCCGGCGCTTCCGGTTTACCCTCGCGGGTGACTGGGATATCGAGAGAGACCCCTGAAGGAGATACCAATCCTCCATCATTCTATTCAGAGGTATGGTGTTGACTAAACCCTTAGACGAGAATTCTTGAAACAAACCTTGGCAAAACCAACTTAACTTAAAGCTACTTACTTACTCCCCTTCTCACGTGTTAGGCTTAGGTCAGGCACACTGGGGTAGGCTTAGTTAGAAGCACCAGTTGAGTATGTTAGCCTAATGTATATATGACTGTATATATGTTTTATTACTTTTAAACCATTGTATGGCTAAGAAACCATATCAATGCTTTTACAGTTCTATTTCGCAATACTTATCTTACTGTACGTACTTTTCATAATAACAATTATTGCAATTGTGGCAATACATTTCTCTTGTACGAGAAGAAAGACTGTTCAATAAATGTTAACCTTTATTGACAAACGCCCGTCTCTCTATTCTCTACATCTCGTGAAAGTAAACTGCACTAGACTGACTGAGTGAAATCTATGTCTATTGTTTCACACGACCCTAGAGATCGACTCTTGATCTGAGGAGCAAAGTTGTCATGTTGCACGGTTGTTGGAAAACTGAATCCCTTCTTGTCTGTGCCAAGGAAGCTGATCACTTCCTATGCAGAGAAGAAAGTTTCCAGTGACCTCTGAGCTAGTTGGTAACACAACCCAATTAAGTTTAGCATAGTCAGTGGAGGCCTGGAATATAAGCAGTTCCACGTCGATACTACTGTTTATGTTATTCCAATGCGCAGGGCCTAGTGGGAAAGTAGGAACTACACTACATGGCGCCCTAACGTTTGGTAAGGCGATAAACTAACGCAAGACTTGTAGAGTAACTCAGTCGTGCATATTTCACACCCCTTTCTCCCGTAAATACTCCAATAGACGTCTGGAGTGGGTGAAAGGTTAAAATCCGCCCGACCTTAGTAGGAAGAGATTCCTATGTAAAGCTCTGGTTTATTCAACGTTGAAGGATACAGTGTTCCAAAATATTGTGCACCTAATCTTCGTCTCCTTGGAGACCTACTCTGCAAAAGCTGCATTTATACAATGTCAGTAGAAAATAACGGAACCACTGGGGCCGCAGCAGATGCGACTCAGCAAGGTCCTGAATACACAGACCCGGATGCTATTATCATCCCGGTCCACTTAAGAAGATCTATAACTTTAAAACTTATAGAAAACGGACTGACACCTCAAGGTGGTACAGTAATTTTCGTGATAGAGGCTCACGAATATCGGCAGACAGAGGTATTCTATTCATGGATAAACTTTCCAGCGGTAAACGCTAGAACAAAAGAGTTTCACTATTACAAAATAGAGAAACCCCCGGAAGAGTACGCTCCTTTCGAGGAGATTGAAATTCCACTTAAATTTCAAGAGCACCTGCTCTGGTTTAATGGCGCCCTAAAACATACTGATCACATAACCAGGCTCGGTCCACTAGGTAGACCAGGAGCCACGTGGCCGGTTCTAGCCAGCTACACACCACATCCTGACATTGCAAAAATGTTTAGAGAAGAGCTGTTAGTACAGCTAAACACATTAATAAAAATACATAGGCAATTAGTCCAATATGTAATGCGGACTGCAACAGTCCAGCCAGCTGTTAATACTCCACAGCTGACCCCTCATCAGGGGAACACAAATAAAATCACACCACAGAACATACAGTCATGTCTTGGTAAAACACCCGTAAAACGGGAACAAATTCCTTTCTGGTTAGCCCAGAAAATCACTCAAATAGAGGCAGTATTTCCTGATACTACCCCTATTGAGAAACACAGAATCTTGACCATCTGCCTTCCTATGGGAATCGCACCACACGTGGAGGACTGCGACACTTGGGGTACAGTCTTTGCTTCCATTTACACAAAAACACACGGTGTTCCGTCTATGGCGGTAATACCAGAAGTGCTAAAACAGATTCAAAATGAATTCGGTCCAGAGCCCGCTTTAAATCTAGGTATGAAATTACTGAAAGACTTCAAGCAGGTCACAGCTATATTATTAGCCAACATAAAGGGAGAAGCAGCATCTGTGGCGATTCGCCAGAAGTTGAGGGAAACAGATATAAAAGATCCTGTTGAGCTTGCAAAAATCATAGAAAAATGCTACGAAGAATTAGGTAGAGACAGCTTGGGTGGAAAACCAGTGAAGCCCCAACTGCTCGAAAATCCTGAAAAATTATTTATTAAAAATAATTTAAACACTCCTAAAAAGAGCTGGGATGGAAATAAACAATCCACTCCCAGGGAAAAAGTTTTCCAGTCCAGAGGAAGGTCTCCTCGACGGAGGGAAAGAACTCCGACTCGAGAACGCCAGTCTCCCCAGAGGGAGCCCTCTGAGAAAAGATATAACCTTAGAAATAGGGATAATCTGAAAAAACCTGATAGATATCAAAGTATTGATACACGTCCCTCTCGATCTCTTCCACAGAATTCGGAAAGAAGAGGACGGTCAGACCCAGGAGAGCACACCAAGTCCAAAGACAAGGAACCTGCTCAAAATAAGAAATCTCAATTTCCTAAAAAGAAGGTAGCCAGTATTAGAGTAATCAACCATGCCGAGAATACTGAGGACACAGTTGAAAAACGGGGAGTGGGCATTGACAATGTTGGACAGTGCAGCAGAAATCAGTATAGCGCGCAAGATCTTGATGAGTCATCTGGAGACAGTGGACACGAATGAATACATTCAAGTTGAAACTGCCGACACCAGACTTAGCGAGCCCCATAAAATATACGAAATAACATTGCGTATAGAGGGTGATAAGACTAGGAAAATTAAGGGTCTATTTTGGGATAAGCTCTCAAAAGGCTATGATAGTCTGTTAGCTGAAAAAGATTGGCCCCCGGAGTTTGTCAGGGAGTGCCCTCGTGGCGAAGAAGTGATTATGCCTGCCTTCTCTAATCACATTCCGATTCACAAAAAATATACTTATGCAAGGAAATGGGCAGTAGCCCAGGCACCTGCATTATATAAAAATCATGTAGGATGGGATGAGGATTCAACGCCTCACAAAATCCAATTAAAAAGTGAACCAACTGCCCAACGGCAGTATCCCATAAAGCAAGAAGCTAAAAAACAAGTCAGGGAGATCTTAGATCAACTTGAGTACCAGGGGGTGATTGAAACATGCACCTCTCAAATGAACAATCCTTTGTTTCCTGTCTCCAAGCCAGACAATTCATATCGTCTAGTTTTGGACTACAGACATCTTAATACATGTTGCAAAACTTTTGCGGTACAAAACTCGCATAGTGCAGCCCTAATGAATAACATAGTTAGGAAAAAATATAAAACGACATTAGACATTTCTAATGGTTTCTTTTGTCAAAACATTGCACCAGAAAGCAGATATTTGACCGCTTTCTCCGTATTTGGATCACAGAAAAAATTCTGTCGACTCCCACAGGGGTTCAAGAACAGCCCAGGACTATTCTCAGCTAGGGTAACAGAGTTACTACAAATCTATGATGATGAAGCATTATCTTACGTAGATGATATTTATCTCACAGACGACGACTTGGATACTCACTTGAAAAGAGTGAACACCATTATACTTGGGTTCGCAGCAGAGGGTTACAAATTCAACTTTAAAAAGTCCCGAATTGCCCATCTGACAGTACTATTCTTAGGGTACGAATTATCAAGTGAAGGGAAAAGCCTAGCGGACAACTTCTTAGAGAAGTGCGCTGTACTCCAAGCTCCAAAAACGCTGAAGAATTTACAATCCATTCTAGGTTTTCTGAATTTCGGAAGAACTTACATTCTAAATTACGCAGAGAGGGTTAAACCTCTCTACGAACTAATAAAACCTGATTTAAAACAAATCAATTGGACTCAAAAACACACAGAAATTTTGAGATCACTGCAAACAGACATGTTAGCAAAAACAAAATTAGACACACGTGACAACACACGTGATCTTGTAATCCGAGTCATCCCAGGACGATGCGGATTCACATACCTAACCTCTAATGAGGGAGAAAAGGTACCAATAGCTTACAAATCACATTTGTACACAAAGGCTGAAATAAAATTCAGTTCAACGGAGAAAATTCTAACTGCGGTTCAGACTGCTGTAGCGAAAGAAAGGCCCCTAGCACAAGGTAAACGAATAATAATCGTAACACCCATACCGGCTTTAGAAGCGGTAACTAAAGCAAGCATTCCTAATGCTAAAGCTTTGCATCCGAGATGGATTCAGTGGGTTAATTCTCTTGCTGCAACAGACGTAGTTTACGAATTTGATCCTAACTTAAAAACACAGGAATTTTTACAATATGAATACGAATGTCCTCTGCCAATTGAAATCCTGCCTCTCGAAGAATACGGAAGTATTATATATACTGACGGATCAGCACAACCCGCAGTTGGGGGTAAGCAAGCTTACAGTGCTGCGTGCGCGATTGTCAAAGGTCGTTGGCACAAAGGAAAATTTAAACCAATGGTCACTAAAACACAATCTCTAGGAGATTGCTCGGCTCAACGAGCTGAATTAGTAGCATTTAAGATGGCGCTAGAAAATACCGATCGCGAATTCCCCACACTAATAGTGTGCGATTCTTTTTATTGCGTACAATCTTAGAATGAATACTTGCAGAATTGGGTGGAAAATGGTTTCAAAGATGCAAAAGGTGGCACAATAAAGCATAAAATGCTTTGGGAACAGGTAGTTCTTTTACAGAAAGAACTACAAAAGACTCACGTGATACATACACTGAGTCATCAACGTGATGGCGTTCACGTTGCAGGGAATTCATTGGCTGATGAAGCCGCGAAGGCAGCTGTGCAAACGGCTTCCGTAGCTGCGATAACTCGGTCACAAACAAAAATAGACAGCGATATTCTACAAGCTGTCAGTACGTCAGTAAAAAATGATAAGAAAACACTCCCAAAAGGCTTTCCTGAAAAGTACTTGTACTTAACGGATAAAAATAATGTTCCTTTTGCTCGAATCCCTGGAGTGGGGGATAGAGTAATTCCAAACAGGGAACACAGACTAGGACTAATCAAAGCGGCACACGAAGGGCTTGCTTCTGCACACGCTGGCGTTTCCGCAACAATATCACTATTAAAACAAAGATATTGGTGGCCTCGCTTGAGAATACAAACTAAAAAGTATGTATTAGAATGCGACATATGCCAAAGGATAAAAGTATCAACAGTGAAACGACCAGCGCAGACACCCCTTCTCATCTCGGATAAACCATTTGCATGCGTTTACCTGGACCACTGTGGTCCCCTACAAAGGGACGGCAACTATAGATATATCATGGTAGCAGTGGATTCCTGTACGAGGTTCATATGGATGTGGCCCCAGCGCTCGGCTGACGCTAGAACGGTTATAAAAGATTTGCGAGTCTTTATCGGTACATACGCAATTACCACGTTCCATTCTGACCAGGGTCCTGCTTTCAGCTCTCGAGCCTATAAGGAGGCCATGGCCAGCATGGGAATTGGGTTGCGGTATTCTTGTCCGTCGCACCCGGAAGGAAATAGTGTGGTAGAAAGAAAAAACCGGGACATAAAGCAATCTATAACAGCGAAGGTATTAGGTTCAGGCGCTGGGTGGGTCAAACATTTAATAAGTGTCCAGACTAATCTTAACAACATGCCAAGAAATTCTCTAAAAGGTTTCAGCCCATACGAACTATTGTTCGGAATTAGAATGCGAGTTCAGGACCTCGATAGTCAGGTGTCAGTGGTACAAGAAGAAACAACGCACTTTGATGTAAAGGATCGTTTGGCTGTTTTACAGGAACTGAATGAAACAAGAAAATCATTAAGCAACATAAAGTTAAAGCAACAGCCAAGTACCACTGACGAGGCACCACCCGCAACAGCCCCAGCAAGGCCTGTCTGGATTCCAAAGATTGGGGATCTAGTCAGAGAAAAGATCTCGGTTAAGAAGGAATTTGGGCCTTCTTACAGAAAAGCAGTACCTGTCTTGGCAGTCACCGGAACAAGATCAGTTGTGCTACCGCCCCTTGCTGGTAAAAAGGAGAACAGAGTTGTGTCTATCGATCTGGTAAAACCACAAGCATGTGGCCTATAATCAACAGTAGGCCCAGTGGACTCCCAAGAAACAACAGAATACCCAAACTTGCAACAATCCAAGAGGTTCAAACTGAAAGACTAATCACATTCGATCAGCCTGCAGTGCACAATGAAGGACTATGCAATAATGCCATGGAACTCGTGCCTCTTGAAACACATATTGAAACAGTTCGTCAAGAAACAGCACCAGTCTACAATGATGTGACATCAGAAAGTGCTACCGAGAGACAGATTGAAAGAACAATCCCATCAATTGACAGAACTGCCTCTGGTTATTTCATCAACTTCGACAACTTCTCTGAAGATTTAAATGACCCCGAAGTGATGCCAGAAACAAAAAAGTATTCTAAAGAAAATACAACAGGACTCCTTCAACAAATCAAAGAACTATATCTGGATTCACCGTTGATTGAGCATTGGATTATTTCAGGGGTATTCATACTCCTACTCTGCCTAATTTTAGTTTTAATTTTAGGAAAGTTCATTACAATTGAATGGACACAGCAAGTCAGAACATCAACCTAGTCCTGAAACCACACAGATCATCCCACGTGAAGAAAAGAGAACTGTCAACAGTAAATGTCACAGCAATTCCAATACCTGGTGGGGTAGTATGGGAGAAAACAGACTATGAGATATATGGTCCGGTCGAAATCCTGAAGTATCCTCATCAACTAAAGGTTTCCTTAAGTGACTTTGTGACACCTAGTACATTCTCTGATGATTGGGACTTTAACAGTATTAATGACATGATGTCTGATTTAGTAATGTCAGCTAGATTCACAGATCATGATTATTTACAAGGTTCATCTAGTTATGAGCAGTTATTCTGTTACACCCACTATGGGGATCATTACTTGCATAAATCTGCACAGCCTAGAAATGTTTTTATGTATAACCAATGGGAACATTGTGCTACACCACCTAAAAGCAGTTCTAAAGCATTTTTTGAGAAATTCAAATACTTCTCAGGGTTTAACACCAGTGATGCAGAAACGTTTTATTACAAACTGTTAGAAAAAACAGGAATGAAAACAATGCTGACAAATTCTAAATTGATATATTCAGAAGCATTTTATGACAAAATGATGACATTTGGTTTTGATTATTGGAAAAATAATATTGAAACGAAAACAATTTGGGGTACAAAAGATTGGCAGGTGCAAGGCATTGAAGCACTGTTTAGAACCTGCATGATACCAGAACAAATGTTATTTTTAAATGACACAATACACCAAACATCTTGTCTTGGCGTAGCTAAGATCAAAGACCTTAAAACACCGTCTATTCCGAAGCCAATACCTGAAAATGCAACCACAGATATTGAGTTAAACGTGTCACAAATTTTACATTTCAACAGAACACATCCTGATTGGAAAAAGTGGTTAATCTGGCCTACAGACACAAATAGCTGTCAAGATAGATTCCTGAATAAAACACAGGGGTTAAAAATGACCAGATTAGACTCTAGATATTCCCAGAGACAACATCCAGGGATTATAACAACATACAGTGTAGGGAAACTCTGCCTAGAATGGCTAACTACATCCACACTGGCTGAAATTAAGCAACACTTGTCTTTATTAAAAGATGGTGCTGATTTGCGCGATTTCATTCTTGGACCACGCAAACAGCGTCAGAAGCGTTTCATAGCGACCAGTATCTATGCTGCTTACAACGAGGCTTGGAAAGTAAAGCAAATTGAAACTGCTGAAAAAATACGAGAAATTGATCGTATTAATTTGGAGAAATCACTTTCTGTGGTAGACAATGGGTTAACGACTCTGTCTTCCAGAATATATTCGTTGGACAATATTGTATCCTCTGCCTTTGATGTGATAGACAGAGATTTGCTAATGTTACAACATGGCCAGTCTCAATTACGCTCTATTATAGAATTAGGCTGGACGCTGCAAAATCTTCGTTCAGGCTATGTGCCTTGGCGTTTAATCAACACAACGTCATTATTTTCCAGTTTTAACCTTACTGATAAACAGATCAGTTTGGCACAGAAAGGAGCAGACTATACAATCCTGAGCATCGAAAAACTCGAGAGATTACCATTGACAATGTCAGAGAGTCCTGTCATTGAATGGATAATACACGGAATTATCACAATTCCGATTACAACTTTCCGATTTAAAAAGTGCCTTGAGTACATACCTGCTGGCCAGTATGAACAATTGGGTAAAGGATATGTAAAATCCGAATGGAAATTACCATACACTCATTCTTGCTATAGTGACAGTGACAAAAATGTATTTCTTAGTGGTGAGAACTGTAAACATTCACTAAGCGGTATACTTTTGTGACAGGGTATTAATTTACACGGAGCATGTGATGGAAATTCAAACAACCTTTCGTGCCACCAGCTAGTCACACCTGCAACTCAGATAGAGCCCTTCTTTATGCAACTCGCAAACGGGAGTTACATTCTTAGAACGGATCACAGATGTTGTGGCCTCGATCCAGGGAAAAGTTATCTAATAGAAGTTACGTCCATGGTCAAATGCTGTATGCAAGCATTGTTCCCGAGCGGGCCTCCAGACATAGTGACTCCCATCTGGCCTCGTCTGAATCTCTATTCTATACGAATTGATACATTAAGCAAAATGAAATCTGTACTTTTACAGACAACCGTGCCTATAACGTCATCTAAAGAGACGTATGATCTTCTAGTCGCAAGGACGGCTACTGAGGTTCATGACCTTTTATCAACAAATTGCCCCGTGCATTTCGTAGAAATGTTCAGCCAACTCCTTAACATGTCTAGTGCAACAAGCATCCCAGGCATATTTAAGACAGTCTTTACGGGACTGCTAACACCCTTCCAGGCAATTTTGGGAATCTTTCCTAATTTTGTGCACTCCATTTTTGGCGGCATACCACTATTTTTGGGACTCGTTGCAGGGATTCTATTTTTGACCCTCCTGCTACGTTATGGCAAGCCTCGGCTCAGACATAGCTCCCATGGGAATGGAAGAGACAATCCTAGCAATGCGCTACAGGGACAGGATAACTAACGTCCTCGGATTGGCCAGGCTGAGAGATCTAAACATGACCTGGTTCCTTTCATTCAGACCGATATGGCAAAATTGCATTTTACCTGTGCTACGGTGTATGCTTTGCGGCGATGAATGCGTGTTGGACATCTGTCTTTCACTTCCATCAGCAGTACCAATGGACGTCGATACTTTGCTCAGTCCAATAACGGCTCACGCATTGTGTTGTCCCCAGCGGCTACCAATCCTGATGACGGCATTCGTGGAAACTCCTGTACTACAGCCAAGTGGTAACAGTGGAGCGAGTGACAAAAGCAACATCATCCAGGTACAACGTTCTGTGAGCATTGCTGGTCCTGCCTTCGATGACAGCAATCATTCTCACACCTGCCAAGTTACAGCGCTATCTAATTTGGTTGAACTATCACCTGATTTTGTAGACCAATTCTTTGAGAGCCTGTCTGATACGATGTTCTCACCCACAGAGAAACAATAACTTTTTGAGAAGCTTTCCGACACACAGCGTTCCCATGAACTCTGAATTCGGCCTTCAGTTTTGATCAACAAAAACTGCCAGGAGCTTTGGAAATCTATTTTCTTTGAATTGGACAATTTTTTCTAATATTGACCTTTTTTGGCACGAACAAATTCTTTGCTTAACGTAAAAACTATTCTTAGAGAACAGAAGCTTCACACTTCTATTTCTAAACACATTTAGAGACATAACAACATAACACCAGCCTCTAGCACACATGTTATTACAATGCATTTTTATGTGATGATTTATCTCGCCTTTCTTCTGTCAGAGATACTTCATGTGTAATTCCTTCTGCATAATCGTTCATTGATTTCAAATGCAATAATTTTTTGAATGATTTCTATGCTTTAAAAAAACGTACAGTACCTAAATTCCATGTATTACAAGTACGCCTATTTCAAATGCATTTATGTATTTTGGGGTGGGCAATGTTACACATGCATCTAATTGCTTAGTTTTAGTAATTTTGATGGACATTAACCCGTGGAGTGGGTGTTGCGTGTTTATCTAGGTTCCTGATCGATACTGTGACCTTATGCCCCTATTCGGCTATAAATCCATTTATTCCCTATATTGGCATAACCGTTCAAGTGCGATTTTCTGAAAAGTCATCTCTGGCCTCACACGAACAGAGCCACATTCCAGCATGACTCTCTGCTACTTCCTTTGCGACCAATTAGTGCAATGACAGAGCAGCAGTCACTATCTGATATTCCTAGATAACACTCCGAGTTCTTCAACAAGATAAAAACTTAGCAAACCTGGAAATCCCCGCTTGCTATGTTTTGATTAGTAATGGAACTCTAATGAGCAACTGATAACTATCACTTCCTAGTGACATCTTTAATTGACGTCTTATGTCCAGCAAACTTGCGTCAAACCCGGCACCTGTCAGGTATAAATATTACCAACGTTGCCTTAAGCAATGCGAGTTCGTTGCCTGTTGCTGATGCCAGCTGCCTGCATGACCCTGTGTTGGTAAATCTAGCACTCTGTCGCTGCAGCCTGCTATCCTGTGGTGGTGAAGCTGCTGATTACCATTATCGCCGCTACAGCGCGAACTATGGTTCAGTACGCTTAAGGAGCTGAACAGCCGTCCTCTGCGAAGACATCCAGCAGATTCCAGCTGCCCGCGGACGCTGTCACCCCTCCTTCCTCGACGCGCTGAAGAGACCCGCTGCCTTTCTCGTGCAGAGAAATCCAGTCCCGGCGCTTCCGGTTTACCCTCGCGGGTGACTGGGATATCGAGAGAGACCCCTGAAGGAGATACCAATCCTCCATCATTCTATTCAGAGGTATGGTGTTGACTAAACCCTTAGACGAGAATTCTTGAAACAAACCTTGGCAAAACCAACTTAACTTAAAGCTACTTACT
The DNA here is from genome assembly GCF_964263255.1 of Lissotriton vulgaris. Classification (NCBI taxonomy): domain Eukaryota; kingdom Metazoa; phylum Chordata; class Amphibia; order Caudata; family Salamandridae; genus Lissotriton; species Lissotriton vulgaris. Next base: position 1,465,132,654 of record NC_141687.1, on the reverse strand, counting down.
TACTCCCCTTCTCACGTGTTAGGCTTAGGTCAGGCACACTGGGGTAGGCTTAGTTAGAAGCACCAGTTGAGTATGTTAGCCTAATGTATATATGACTGTATATATGTTTTATTACTTTTAAACCATTGTATGGCTAAGAAACCATATCAATGCTTTTACAGTTCTATTTCGCAATACTTATCTTACTGTACGTACTTTTCATAATAACAATTATTGCAATTGTGGCAATACATTTCTCTTGTACGAGAAGAAAGACTGTTCAATAAATGTTAACCTTTATTGACAAATGCCCGTCTCTCTATTCTCTACATCTCGTGAAAGTAAACTGCACTAGACTGACTGAGTGAAATCTATGTCTATTGTTTCACACGACCCTAGAGATCGACTCTTGATCTGAGGAGCAAAGTTGTCATGTTGCACGGTTGTTGGAAAACTGAATCCCTTCTTGTCTGTGCCAAGGAAGCTGATCACTTCCTATGCAGAGAAGAAAGTTTCCAGTGACCTCTGAGCTAGTTGGTAACACAACCCAATTAAGTTTAGCATAGTCAGTGGAGGCCTGGAATATAAGCAGTTCCACGTCGATACTACTGTTTGTTATTCCAATGCGCAGGGCCTAGTGGGAAACTAGGAACTACACTACAGCGCCGCCTCCCGGCAACAGGTCTCCTCACAGCAGATGGCCGCAGATCGAATTAGTGCTTGGCCCCTGGGGGCAGGGCAAATCTCTGGTCTTGTCCGCCTCATCACAGGCGACGTGGTGGCTCCTCAGTCGCCTGCTGCAACCACGGGGAAGCTCCCCGGCAGGCACAGCAGCGCCAGCTTCCCCCCTCCTCACCAGGTCAGCCAGGCCAAATACGGGCTCCCGCTACTGCCTGCAGCCCACTCGGCCGTAGAAACTTTCAGTGTGCGATGAGGCCTAAGGGGCGGGGTCTGCCCCTGGCCTCTCGTCCAGCAGCGCTCCTGAAGTCTCGGGGGCCTCCGTCGGCCAAAATATGTGAGGCGGCCCCCGCGGCCGGAACACAGGACTCACAGCGATTTACCTCTGCACCGGAGCTCTGAGGTCACCTCCTGGGCAAAATAAGGCAATCGCTGCCTCTGCTGCTCAGCTACATTCGGATATATGTGCCAAGTGATGGGAGCCGTGGATGGAGCTCTACAGCAGCACGTCCGGCTCCATTTCTGGCTAAGCCACGCCCCCCATAAAAGGCTGCATTGATATCTGTTTGGGTAACAACTTTAGTGTGTTTGGAGGACCAGATTTCCGTTATTGGGGTAGAGGGGGCAGCATTTCTGAGTATGCGTGCCAATAATGTACCTGGCCTATCTGATTCTGCATGTGTTTTATGCAGGTATGATCTACGGTCAATTATGCACAATTGCTCCAGTAGTTCGGATACTTAATATGAGCTTCTTGGAGATCAGGCATAGCCAGGGGATCTCAGGCTACCCTAGTTTCTAGTGCGTGTAATTTATCTTCTATATCCTGCAAGTCACAGTGAACCTGTTGTCGGGCTCCAGTGGATGTGCTAATGGCTGTACCCCTGATTGTCAATAAATTCAAACACGATGTGTTTAGAGACCAAGGTACACTGTTCACATTAGCCCTGTAAGGTGCTTTAAATGTATCTAATACTTTTCAAAATTTCTTAAAAAATTCACGCCAGATTATTTGAACAACATAATTAGTGAAACATTCAGTGAATTGTACTATACAAATACATCAAATGTAATCAACAGGAAAAATGTAAATGTAAATGTAGACGTATTTGTAAAGCGCACTGATACCCCGGCAAGCAGTGTGTCCTGGCGCTGTACTCATACCGCTAGGGAACCCGTCCTGGCTTTTCCCCGTGAAATGTCCACTCCTGGGCATCCCGGGGTGCAACCAGGCATCCCCAGCGCTGTAGGGGGCCGTTGTGGAGGCTAAGCAAGCTATTGCCCAGAGTTGCAGCGTGGGACCCATGATTAGAATAGGCACTGAGGCGAGAATATCCAGTCAGAGGAATTTATGAGCCAGAGACCCGCCGAGGCAGGAATCGAACCCTGGTCCCTGACCAGAACTCTGCATCAAGGTCTGCCGCTCTAACCATTGAGCCACACTCCTCCACAAAATAGATTCCAAAAAATTACCCACAACTTTTACCATTTGTAAGTAAATATAGTAGTGCTCATAATCCATATCTGCGAGCAATACCCAACAAGAACGGAATCAACCAACTGTTTTTGATTTGAATTTCTGAACTTTATCAAAAGTAGAAAGAAACATGTTCTTCATCGAATTCTCAATCTCCCAAGTAGTTCTTTAGGGTTGCATAGATGTGTCCACAAATTCCCAATGCATTTCGGTGTGAAACACATTCGTCAGGGGAACACTGCAACAATTATATCATTTAAGTTGCTGCTTGCATAATAAATCAATAGATTACATACAGAAGTATGTTCAATTTTAACTATCACGTGCATCATGCAGAAATCTGTATACATTGCATTTCAACTTCAATTTTGCGTGCACTTTTATTTAGGAGGGAAGTCCAACATGAAACGATTTTGCATATTTTTGTATATATCTTTAGATTTAATACGCATACAGTCGGTGGACTTTTCGTATCACGCTACGTATTGCAGTAGGTGAGCGCACATTTTTGATGTCTTTTGCAGCACTGGGCCTGCGATTAATTCACCTTTCACGAGTCTCTAGCACCTAATTCATTGTGTTCAGCACTTCAAACAACCTATGTTGCACAGGCACCTTCTCACACTCAGGCAATGACACTCTGGTTACGAGCACAATAACACCGTTTTAATTTATTTGATTTTGCTGTTCATACCTCTTGTGCTTAATTAATTTCCTCATTCAAATTAATGCTGGTGGAAGAGGTGTAAAGACGAGTCTTGTTTAGATATGATGCTTTGAAATGCAATGTATACAGATTTCTGCATGATGCACGTGACAGTTAAAATTGATTGGCTGACGCGAGGGAAAGACTTTCATTTCCCGACGCCATTACTGGCGAGCCCCGAAGACACGCCCCCTCGGAGGCCACGCCCCCCTGCTTGGGATATAAATAGACGCCGACTGCTAGCGCCTGATAGAACATACCTGTACTCCTGAGGCGGAAGCCGGGAGGGTTTTTTAAAATTTGTCACTTCACTTCGCAGATCTTTTTAAAATCACTGCACTTCGCCGTTTCTGACAGGACACAGCTCAGTCCTAGTCTGCACGCGCTGCTGATTACCAGCTGACGCGAGGGAAAGACTTTCATTTCCCGACGCCATTACCGGCGAGCCACGAAGACACGCCCCCTCGGAGGCCACGCCTATCCCTCTCACCCTCTGCATAAAAACATGTGTGCTCCACGGACGCGCAGCGGGCGCGCCGTCAGCGCGCCGAAGGCGCGCCAAAGGCTAGCCCGTCTGGGCCCGTCCGGGCCCGACCGGACCCAGGCCCAGGGATCATGCCGGATGCTTCTCTTGAACGTCGGGTATTCTCAAGGGAAATGCTTCAAACTTTGCAACCGGCGAAATCTCTGCCCTGCTACCATACGCACACGGAAGGTAAACCTTTCTTTCACTGTGCTCGATGTAACCCAATTACCCATAGCCCAGCTAAACCTAGGCTTAAGATGGGACTCCTTAACTGCCGTTCCCTCCCTAAGCATGCAGACGAAATCAATTTACTAATACAAAATCAGGAGTTGGATACACTGTTTCTTACTGAAACGTGGTTATCTGACTACTCTGATGCGGACATCGTCACTGCCCTCCCCCCAGGCTATCTGTTCCAAACTCTTCATAGACCCAGAGGGAGAGGTGGGGGATTGGCCCTAATCCACAGACAACAATTCATCTGTAGAACCTCTAATGCTCATATTGATGACTGCGAGGGATGCAAATTCTCTATTCAAACCTCCCCGGTCCACACCCTGTCGGGACTCCTGATATATCGCCCCCCAGGTACCCCTGGGAAATTTCTTAATGCCATTACTGAAGCGGTTGCACAACTAGCCTCTTCTGCTTCTAACTTTCTTATAGTGGGCGATCTAAATTTGCATTTCATGGACCCCACCGATCGGATAGCGGTCGAGCTTCTTCAAGACCTGTCGTCTTTTAATATTCGATTGATTAATAACGAGCCTACCCACGATAAAGGACACCTGCTGGACCCAGTCCTCACCAATGTCACTAATATCACCACAGGCCCACCCCTGACTTTACCATGGACCGATCATTTCCTAGTCCCGATCTCCTGGGACGTCCCCATTAAGACCCCTCTAACTAGGAAATCTCAAGTCACTGATAGACGGTGGCACAAACTTGTATCTACAGAATGGGCCACCACTCTTTCAAACTCCATTCCTGAGCTTTCCTCCGAGCCCAATATGGCTAATGAACAGTTTAACACCTGGATTACTTCCTCACTTGACAAATTAATCCCTAAAAAGGTCACTCTTAAACACACCAAAAGAGCGCCCTGTGCTCCATGGTATACCGCAGAACTCAAAGCTCTGCGCCAGGAGTGCAAGAGGGCCGAACGCATCTGGCGGAAAGATAAATCTATTACAAACAAAGGAGCGTATTCCACCTCCCTTGCAACTTATAAATCATCCATCCGCAAGGAAAAAACCATATTCTTTCAGCAAAGAATAGAAAAAGCAGTATGCTCGAGCAAAGAATCTTATGCCATTCTAAAAGAGCTACTGAAACCCCCAGCTCCTGAACCGACAAGCCCCCCAGACCCTACTGTGGATCAGGAAAAATGCCATCAGTTGGCTAATTTCTTTCAAGAAAAGATCCAAAAAATCCTTGATTCAATCCCCCCTGCCAGTCCATGCGAAGATAACGATCTTACGAACACCCAGACAGTCAGTTGTCTCCCCTCTTGGGGTCAAGTAACCACCGAAGATGTGGAAAATACTCTAAAATCCATTAAAAGTGGATCTCCTAGAGACCCCGTCCCGCTTCGGACCCTGAAAGAAGTAACCCCCATCATTGTTCCCCCTCTTACCCACCTGATCAATGCCTCACTCCAACAGGGAATTGTTCCCCTGAACTGGAAGGCTGCAGTTGTGAAGGCTCTATTGAAGAAGCCTTCCCTTGATCCCGAAAACCTGGCCAATTTTAGGCCAATCTCCCTTCTCCCTGGGATAAGCAAGATTGCCGAAAAATTGGTTAATAAAAAACTGTCTCAGTTCCTGGAAGACAATAACAAACTAAAAAACTCTCAGACAGGTTTTCGGCCAGGGCAGGGCACTGACATCGCCCTCTTGGCGGCGGTAGAGGAGGCCAGGACACTCTTAGACGAGGGAGGATCAGTGGCAGTGATCCTCCTCGACCTGAGTGCGGCCTTCGATACCGTCAATCACCAACTCCTCATTAAACGGCTCGAAAGAGTCGGTGTGGTAGGCTCTGCCCTATCCTGGCTCTCATCCTTTTTGGACCAGCGTACCTTTCAGATCTGGGAAAACAACACCTGCTCCTCCGAAACTCCCCTCCAATGTGGTGTGCCTCAGGGCTCCTCCCTGAGCCCCACATTATTCAACATCTACATGTCCCCATTGGAGGAGGTTATCACCCCGTTCGGAGTGAGCGTTGTCAGCTATGCTGACGACACACAATTAGTGGTATCACTATCCCATCCCAATCGAAAACCAGCAGATCTACTTAACTGCCTTACGCAGGTTCAAAACTGGATGAACAGCTCAGCCTTGAAACTAAACGGAGCAAAGACAGATGTCCTTCTTCTTGGTCAGAAAGGAATCATTCTCCCCCCGAATATCTGGCCTGATTGTTTGGGTCCCATTCCTGAACCAAAACAAGAAGTAAAAAGCTTGGGCGTGTGGCTAGATACTACCCTGTCATTTTCCACACAAGCAAAAAAAGTAGCCGGGACATGCTTCGGCCTGCTGAAATCACTGAGAAATATCCTGCCCCTTCTGCCACCCAACTCCCAAAAACTGCTTATACAAGGCCTGATAATTTCTAGGCTTGATTTCAGCAATGTGATATACCTGGGCGCCCCGGAAGCAACACTGAACAAACTTCAGAGAATTCAAAACATAGCCGCCCGGATTCTCACTAAGACCTCTGCCAGAGACTCGGCCAAACCAGCATTGAAACTCCTCCACTGGCTTCCTATAAGGGAGAGAGTTAAATTTAAGGCCTTGTGCCTAGCTCACAAATTGTTACAAAATCAAGGCCCTCCCATTCTTAGAAAATGTATCAAACCCTATAAATCCTGCAGATCCCTCAGATCGGACACGGAGAATTTCATCAGCGCCCCTAGAATCAGGAAGGCACGCACAGGTGGAAGGCGGTTCACAGTCCATACCGCAAGCCTCTGGAATGCACTCCCCCGCGACCTGAGAACTGAACCACACTACCTTCGCTTCAGGAAGCGGTTGAAAACTTATCTTTTTCCCCAATGATCCCTTCCCATCCGAACCACTGTATCCCCGTCCCTTCCCTCACCCCCCCTCCTTCCGGCCCCCCTTGTCAGGTTTAGGGTAGGGTTCTTAGCACTGGGATACCTTCGGGTGACTACGCGCTCTACAAGAGTTTTTAATAATAATAATAATAATAATAATCTATTGATTTATTATGCAAGCAGCAATTTAAATGATATCATTTTTGCAGTGTTCCCCTGACGAATGTGTTTCACACCGAAATGCATTGGGAATTTGTGGACACATCTATGCAACCCTAAAGAACTACTTGGAAGATTGAGAATTCGATGAAGAACATGTTTCTTTCTACTTTTGATAAAGTTCAGAAATTCAAATCAAAAACAGTTGGTTGATTCCATTCTTGTTGGGTATTGCTAGCAGATATAGATTATGAGCACTACTATATTTACTTACAAATGGTAAAAGTTGTGGGTAATTTTTTGGAATCTATTTCCTGTTGATTAAATTTGATGTATTTGTATAGTACAATTCACTGAATGTTTCACTAATTATGTTGTTCAAATAATCTGGCACGAATTTTTAAAGACATTTTGAAAAGTATTAGATACATTTAAAGCACTTTGCAGAGCTAATGTGAACAGTGCACCTTGGTCTTTAAATACATCGTGTTTGAATTTATTGACATTAGTCAGGGATTTCCGAGGTTGCACCCTTTGAAAGAAATTCTGTGTTCATTTACACAATTTTGGTTAATTTACTTCTCCATAAATTTGAATAGGTGGGCAGGTTAACTTCACTTTGTTCATATTTTTGTACCCCTGATTACCACTTTAAACGCCTTCCATTCTATAGCTGTTGAGGACGATGTGCCTGCATTTTCCGTAAAATAGTGAGTAATAGTAGGCGCAAGCGTCGCATGAAATACCTCGTCTTCCAAATTAATAGGGTTAAGGCGCTACGTGGGTACCGGGGTCAGAACATGGCCCCAGGAGAGGGTAATCTCCAAGGCGCTATGATCCCATATGGTTTTGCCCACATATGCGGCTCGGGTAGTCTGTGTTATAATTCACGACCTACAGAGAATATAATCAATTTGTGTATGGAGATCATGCACTGCTGAGTAGAATTAATATTCTGTCGGACCCTTATAGTGGTTATGCCATATATCCGTGAGGTTCCATCCCTGAGCCCAAGTAAGTAAAGTTTTGGAATAGGATATAGATTGTGCCCCATCTAGGGGGGGTAGGATTTGTCCAAAACAATATCTTCAACTGCATTTAGGTTTACCTCCAAGTACCCATCCAACATCTGACCAGTCAGCCGGTACAGCATTAATTCGGGCATAAAATGCTTCCTGATCCGAGTTGGGCGCATATAAGCTACCCAGCGCTATTGGGCTTCCATCCAGTGTGCTGGGGACAAGTACAAATCTACCCTCGTTATCAATCCTTATTGCCTTCTCTACAAATGGGACCCCAGCTCTGAGCCAGATAGCCGCCCCTTGGGCAAAAGCTGAATAAGTTGTGGTGTATAATTGTCCCCTCCATTTATGTTGTAATTTAGTTGCTTCCTGCGTAGTTAAATGAGTCTCTTGTAAGAACACTATCTGTGCATTTCTTCTAATCAATTGGGCCCACACTCTATGCCGTTTATGCGGTGAACCCATCCCTTTGATATTCCATATGATACAAGTATACTGTTGCATCGTATGTTATCTAGCCATCAGTATATGTTAAAATAAACCAGTGAAGTATTAGTTGCTGTGTAATCTGGCTCGTCAGCATCCCAGTCAAACACCCCAATACACGGTCCAACTATGGAACTTGATTCGACCAAACTACAAAACCTACACATTTAAATACAAAACATTTAACTTTTGCTATTGCAACAGGGGTCATGGCTAAAAATACTTCAGGAGCCAACAATATTCCATAATGACTGCTTTGCTTAAGCCAAACAGAGGAGGGGTACCGCCACATCCCGCCCTGGGACCCCACCAACCAACCATACACCAGTATTACAGTCTAATCTAATCATTGTAGCGCTGGCACCCATCTATATCGGGGGGCAGTATAGAATTCCAACACAAATTGGGAACTCAATGGAAAAAACTACAACCGCCCACATACAAAGAACAATGCGAGAAGGACGCCGTGGCAATAGCACCAGATTAGGGCATGGGAGGCTTCCTGTGCAACTTTCAGTTAAGAAGTGCATTTTCCATATGCGAAGACAATGAAGAAAACAGTGGTGGGCTGCGTCCCGACTCTGACTGAGCTGCCTCTCCTGTGGAGGATTCATCGTCTGTGATTATCCTCATGTCTCTGAAAGTGGCGGCAGAAATAATAGCCCTCCTTTGATTTTCCAGGGCCCGTGCCGGCGTTAGGGTTGTGTCCTCATCATATCTCTTGGATTCGTTCGCTGAAGCTGGGATTACCTCCTTTGAGTTGGGATTCCTGCGACTACCGGTGAGCTGTATCAATAGGGAACTCTGGGAAAGTATGTTCAATCCTGTCCCACGCTTCTGTAGGAGTATCGAAGAAAATGTTTTTTTGACTGTGCATTATTTTAAGTTTTGCTGGATATAGGAGTGCGTACTTAACATTTATTGTCTGCAGATGAAGGTTAACCCCTTGATATTGAGCTATCTGCTTTTGCACCTGGAGAGTGTAATCTGGAATTAGGGAGAAGCGCATATTGTATTTTATAATGGGTGCCTTCTCTCTCGCAGTCTGTAGAATCTGATCACGATCCCTATAGTTGAGCACAGAAGCTACAACCGGGCGAGGAGGCCTGCCCAGTACACAACATCGTGCAGGGACCCTGTGTGCCCTTTCGATACAGAAGGTGGTGGACAAGCTTCCAAGAGGCATAAGGGATTGGAGCAATGTTTCTATGTATAGTGTAGCGTTCTGCCCCTCAACATTTTCTGGCAGGCCTATAATTCGCACATTGTTACGATGCTACCGTCCTTCTGTATCCTCTACCCTTTCTTGCAGTATCTTGATCTGGTGTTGCATCCGTTCCAGCTCAGTTGAATGTTTTGTTTTACTTCGGAAGTAGGTCCTGAGCTGTCAATTTGTTGGCAGAGACTTTTTCAGCAAGTGTCTTGTGATTGTCGCAAATCAGGGCTATATCCACCATCAGGGCTCCCAGTTGTTGTTCCATCGGTGCCAGAGACTGGGGTATCTTCTGCAAGATTACATCTAATTTGTCTGGTTGCATACCATCCGCTGTGGGTGGAACCTGATCACTGACAGAATATCGACAGTCAAAATATCGACTTGCCAAAATATCGAGGTAAAAATATAGAATGCCAGAATATCGACTTCCTATCTACAAACAGGTAAGTACAAAAATATCGAATCCAAAATATCAATAGGAAAAAATATAGACAGTCAAAATATTGAATTTTTTAAATATCTTAAAAGTAATTTAAAACTAATATAATAATACATATAATTATTTTAAACATACTTAAAATAGTTAAATAAACTTAAAATTAATAAATAATTAATGTAACTGTAAAAAAATTAAATTTAAAACATATATATATATATATATATATATTACCTACTGGCGATAGCCAGTAGGTATATATAGTTAGGATTATTTCTCTATGGAACTTTTGAAAATTCTATGTCTAATAACTTTGGCGTTTGTGGACGGAATCGGCTGAAATTTTCAGGAAAATGACACATTTTGTTTCTGAGCAGCCCCTGAAAATTTGGGGAGGGTTCGTCAAGGGGGGGGCCGAGAAAAAAGGGGGGTCCCAAAACACGTTTTTCCCATGTTAATTTCCATAGGGCGTTTGGCCTCACTTTTAGCTCGAACGGCTGAATGGATTTGCACGAAACTTGGCAAAATTGTAGGGACTGTTAGCCCGATGTGCCTTTGCTGGGTCTCAATATATGTGCTCCAGTGGATTTTGAGAAATTAACGTTTTAAAAAATTTATATATCTGTGACAGCGTCCCAGATAGCGCTCCAGATCGCGTACTTTTCGCGTCACGGAGCTTTGCGAAGCGATGCTGATTGGCTCTCCGGTGTCTGTCAACATTCTAAACAGTCCGGTGCGGCCGCCATCTTGTCTCTCGGTAGGATCGAGAGACAAGAAGAGGTGAAAAACGAAGGGGGAATTTAATGAAAGGGGGCAAGGTAGACCCCTCTTGACCCCCTAGGAATGATGTTGGGGTTATTAAAGGGTCCCGTGGGGCAAATAAAAAAAATTTGATTTTTCACGGTAGAAGCGCTTCTCGGTTCGCGAACCGGGTCGCAAACTAACGGCTGAATGGATTTGCACGAAACTTGGCAAAATTATAGGGACTGTTAGCCCGATGTGCCTTTGCTGGGTCTCAATATATGTGCTCCAGTGGATTTTGAGAAATTAACGTTTAAAAAACAGATATATCTGTGACAGCGTCCCAGATAGCGCTCCAGATCGCGTACTTTTCGCGTAACGGAGCTTTGCGTAGCGAAGCTGATTGGCTCTCCGGTGTCTGTCAACATTCTAAACAGTCCGGTGCGGCCGCCATCTTGTCTGTCGGTAGGATCGAGAGACAAGAGGAGGAGAAAAACGAAGGGGGAATTTAATGAAAGGGGGCTAGGTAGACCCCTCTTGACCCCCTAGGAATGATGTTGGGGTTATTAAAGGGTCCCGTGGGGCAAATAATAATTTGATTTTTCGCGGTAGAAGCGCTTCTCGGTTCGCGAACCGGGTCGCAAACTGGTAGCGAAACATGAATTCGCCATTTTGTGTTTCGATTTAATTAAATTACTAGGTATAAGGGGGTACGGGAGACGTATCCTGACCCCTTTTGTTTTCTGAGGGTGGCTGAGGAGGCTCATATATGTTGATACATGTCTTCCAGCGGCTGTGCGTGAGCGTTTTTTTTTTGCTGCGTGACGTCTGTTAACGTTCGATTCGATGGAAATCAGGAACTGTTGACCGCCATTTTGTCACTGCGAGTAAATATTTTGTTAAAAATAATTGTTATAAATTAATCCTTATTGATAAACATTGTCTGCGCCATCTTGTCTTTTTTGCAATGCCACACTTTTGTTGAGCACGGCAGCCATTTTAGATGCCTTGACCAGACCCACTTTCTGCACGCCGCCGATCCTCAGCATGGCTCCCCACCCTCGCAAGCATCTCCCCCACGCACTGGTCACCCCCGCTCTCTCTCTCATGCATGGGCCAAAAACCTCCTCCCATGTGCGCTGCTCTTCCCTGAGAATCACACCCTGTGCCCGCCCGACACCACCCTTTCACCCTATTCACTACCGCACCCTCTGACACTCCTCTTCCTCTGTGTCCGATTGTCCAGGCCGGTCCCAGGCTATCACCTAGCCCTGCAGATGTAGTTTATGGCCCCAGCTGTAGAGAATCACCCCTCTTCAAAGGAGTTACAGTAGATCAAGGCCCCCACCCGATGAGATCCGTCACACCACACGTGTTCCTACTATCTGATAACCATCCTGTATTGTGCTTGGGGAGGGGATTCTCACTGTGAGGGTGTGTGGGACCGAGCCTGAAGCGGAAGATTCCAGGGATGCCTCTTTGTACATCAAAGTTTTTACAATTATGTGTCACATTAAAAATATGTAGCACTCCAACAAAGTAGTAGGATTATAACACTTTAATAACTTATAAATATATAGAACGCAACAAAAACAGTAAATACATTTAAACGTTTTTTTGAAAAAAGAAGCAACAATGGTCAGTAGCTGTGTTTTGTGCGAATAGTCCCAAGGCAGCACAACGTGCTGAGTTCTGGACGGCACCCAGGTGATGTTACCTGGGTGCCGCACTGGTTTTTGGTATCCTACAATGCAGCTCCGAAATCAGTGTGGGGCGTCCCGGGGGGTGCGCGGGGAGGCCTCGTCAGTAGCGGTCTGTTGTGCGAATAGTCCCAAGGCAGCAGAACGCGCTGAGATGTGGATGGCACCCAGGTGATGTCCAGTAAGTTGTCGCACTGGTTTTGGCATCCTACAATGCTGCTCCGAAAAACGGTGTGGGGCGCCCGGGGGGGGGGGGGGGGGGTGGGGTATGGCGGCGTGAACGGGTCTCCCCAGGTGGAGGCTCGTCTGCTATACTGGGGCGCCCCTTTACCGTTTCTGTTGCCATTCCGCCCGCTTTTGCTACACTGTGCCTCATCCTCCATTCAGCTGTTTATCGCCCGCTCTTGCGGCTACAGCGTCTCGCTCACCATGTAGTTGAGTTGCGCCCACTCTTGCACTGCAGCGATAGGCGGCTGCCACAGGACTCTTAAAATGGCGGACGGCTCTTCCGATTTGGGCCTGGTCCACTAAAATGGCCCTGGGACACCTTGGAACTCGGACGTCCCCTGAGCCTTGAAGATTTTACAAAAGTCTTGGGGGCTCCCGACTCCTGCAGGCTTCCGGTGGGGAGCGGCTGCCATGATTGCTCGCGTAATGACCACGACGGAGCCATGAGATGGTGGTGCTCTCAGGCTGACGCCAGCTTCAGTCTGAAACATCTAGAAACAAGGTGGGGCTTTCATCGTTTGGGAAAAAAAAATGTTTTAATCCAATGAAAAGTGTTATTTTTAGGTCATATGATCAAGCCTTCCATCATTAGGAAACCAAAAGTAAAATGAACCAATGAAAAGTTTTATAAAGAAGTCACATGACCTGTTATGCTTACGTTACGCGCTGCTATAAAAAGCGTAGAAAATCCGTTGGCACGTGAGGCGGCGTCAGTAGCGGACCGATGTGCGAATAGGCCGAAGGCAGCACAACGCGCCGAGATCCGGATGGCACCGAGGTGGTGTCCAGCAAGTTGCACTGGTGTGGCCAACCTGCAATGCTGCGCCAAAGGTCGGCGTGGGGTGCCTGGGGGGGGAGGTGGCGCAAACTGGCCTCTCTCGCCTCCCCAGGTGGAGGCACCTGATGTGCAGTGCGGCGCCCCTTACCGTTTCACTCGCCGTCCAGCAGAGTTGCGCCCGCACTTGCTGCTACAGTAGGCCGAAGGCAGCACAACGCGCCAAGATCCGGATGGCACCGAGGTGGTGTCCAGCAAGTTGCCACACTGGTGTGGCCATCCTACAATGCTGCGCCGAAAGTCGGCGTGGGGCGCCCCGTTGGCCTGTGAGGTCGCGTCAGTCAGTGGGGGCTGTTTGAGAAAGCAATGTGATGCTGTGCGTCGCCCCCAAGATGGAGGCTCCTCGGCTGCAGTGGGGCGCCCCTTGGTGTTTCACTCGCTATCCAGCTGAGTTGCGTCCGCACTTGCGGCTACAGTAGGCCGAAGGAAGCACAGCGCGCCGAGATCTGGATGGCACCGAGGTGGTGTCTAGCAAGTTGCCGCACTGGTGTGGCCATCCTACAATGCTGCGCCGAAAGTCGGCGTGGGGTGTCCCGTTGGCCTATGAGGTGGTGTCAGTAGCGGACCGATGTGTGAATAGGTCGGAACCAGCACAAGGCGCCAAGATCCGGATGGCACGGAGGTGGTGTCATAGTTGAGAGTTCTGAGCAGCGCTTGTAACACTGTCTGAAGCTTATTTGCACCTGCTGCAGCTTCACTATTGCCCTGGTGTGGCCAAAGATCGCCCATGACATAGGCGGCCGGCTCCCATGGTCCGGCGGAACTTTTTTCCTTTTCCTTTCTGCATCTTGTCCCACAATCCGTTTGACCTTTAGACACGACCAGGTCCCTGAATGTGTGCAGGGGGACGCTATTGATTGAATCAAAATGGCGGCTTCACACAAAGCTGACTCAAGCGTTGCTGGTGATGCTATACAGACAAAAAATGGTTTTCAGTTTGTACATTCTTCAGGATTTTATCCATCCAAGTCTGCTTGAGAGTTTCTAGAACAATGGCTTTAGATCTTGCCCTCCCCTCTTTTGACTGTTGGTTCTTGTTGCCTATCTCTTCTGTTGTCATTTAACTAAACCTTTTTTGACTGCCGAAAGGGGTTCTGGTCCGACCGCTGGTTGGTGGAGACATTTTGACTATATCCTGGACCTGCCCGGCCTCGCCCGAAATGGCGCCGGTATAAATGGGACTCGTAACTCCTTGTTGTGTACTGGTTGCACAACCTTGATATCACGAGATACGTATGCAGTTTTGAAGCACATGGCGGGCGGGAACGAGAATTGATTGAATATTTCGACATCCCTATTGATATTAAGTTCTGATGTGTTATTGATTACTGTACTATTGAAAGTTCGAATTAACGTCACCCATGGTACTTGCCCGCAAATGTATATCTAGATAATTTTATTGTAAGTGGCCCTGTCGTATTTTAATTACAAAATGTACGTCCACCGATTCCGCAACTGTTAGACACCTTAGTTCTTGCAACCTAATGGCCCGCTCTTTGCGTTCCTCTACAGTGTAAATGTCTCCTCATCATATATTATTCCAGTTTGCTCCGTGGCCGGCCCACGTGGTTATAGGCCCGTATTTGTATACTGACATTTTCACAATAAAGGTTTTTAAAACAAAACATGGTAGTAGTATTTACATTGGTAAAGTTTTTAATTTTAGTCACTGTTTTCGAATCAGTAAAAGGCAAGTGAAATAAAGCAGTCCAATTACATGACGGATAAAAGGTATAATACGCAGGAATGCAGTAAAGATAAATGGTCAAGGGCTGTTGTGTTTTTTACTCCTGCAACATAAAGTGATCGATAAGAATCTGATATTCAGGCGTATCGGCGACTACGACAGCAGGCCGAGCATCTTTTGCTCAACGGCTCCGTCATGGGACGAAGAAACGCCCTTTTTCTAGAAAAAGGAATATATTTTACTTGCAGGACAGTTGTAAATTTTCCGGGAAAATACATTAGCCTGGAACATTATAACATATATGTTTAAGAAAAAATAATGTTCGAAAGCAATAAAAAGCGTAATTTTTAGATCATATGACCAAGCCTTTCATCATTAGAATAACAAAAGTAAAATGAACCAATGAAAAGTTTTATTAACAAGTCACATGACCTGTTATGCTTACGTTACACGCTGCGCGCCGCGCCCCGGATCCCTTCCGGGAAGCTGCGCTTCGCGCACTGGAGTACTTCCGGGTGCGCTAACGCGGCGTGTCATATAACGCATTACGCGACAACGTAGGTCCAGAATATAGTCAAAATGTCTCCACCAACCAGCGGTCGGAACACAACCCCTTTCAGCAGTCTAAAAAGTTCTGTTAAATGACAACAGAAGGGACAGGCAACAAGAACTATCAGTCAAAGAGGGGAGGGCAAGTTCTTCCCTACCGGGTCACGTTGGGGCGCTACCGGAACTGATCGAATTGGTAGTCTACAGTGTTTCTGGATGTTTCAGACTGAAGCTGGCGTTAGCATGAGAGCACCACCATCTCGTATCTCAGTCGTGGCCATTCCACGAGCAATCATGGTAGCCGCTCCCCACCAGAAGCCTGCGGGAGTCGGGGGCCCCCAAGACTTTTGTAGAATCTTCAAGGCTCAGTGGACGCTTTCGAGAATGGGGCACAAGCCCTAGCAGACAAGCGTCCGAGTTCCAAGGTGTCCCATGGCCATTTTAGTGGACCACTCCCAAATCTGAAGAGGCGGCCGCCATTTTGAGAGTCCTGTGGCAGCCGCCTATAGCTGCATCGCAAGAGCGGGAGCAACTCAACTACATGGTGAGCGAGACGCTGTAGTCGCAAGAGCGGGCGGTAAACAGCTGAATGGCGGAAGAGGCACAGTGTAGCAAAAGCGGGCGGAATGGCAACTGAAACGGTAAACGGGCGCCCCACTACAGCGTGTCTTCAGGTCAAACGGATTGTGGGATAAGGTCCAGAATGGAAGAGTCATCAAAAGGCAAAAAGTTTTGCCGGACCCCGGGAGCCGGCCGCCTATGTCGGGGGCGATCTTAGGCCACACCAGGGCAACACGACTTGGGGAGGGGGCAGAAGTCAAGCGCACCCTCCCAGTCCGCGCCACCACACCGTATGTTGAAAATCTGAAGCCATGGTTCTACAAACTCTCAACCAGCCTTGGATGAAAAATCTTGAAGAATGTACGAACTGAAAACCAGTTTTTGTTTGCATAGCATCAGCAGCAATGCTTGCTATCAGAGTGCATGAGTTTCATGCTCGATCGATTGAGCTAGCCGGATCAGGCAACAAAAAGTATAAAATAGTTATGTAAATAGTTATTTAATAAAATGTTTTACCCTGTTACTTTGCTGGTGTGTTGTATATATTTATAATATTTGCATAGAGTTTATCATTATTTTGGGCGGGGTGGGTGGCGGAGCCGAGTTGTCTTGCAGCCATCATGGTGTGGAGCTCAGTTCATCTCACTAGTTTCGTATTTCTCATGAAGGGTTGTTCCTAATGTTTCTATTTTAGCAAGGCCAAAAAGAGATCCCATTAGTGGCCTACTGATTTTGATCGATTTTTTTTACACAATTTTTCACTATCTGCAAAGACTAAACAGAGTATTGCGGCTTTGTGCTTGTTAGTAAATAGAGAATGAACCAAAGAGAATTAATTCTAAAATAGTAAATGCTTGGATAACAATCAATCAAATGGAGAGACAAGCAGGCACGACGGATTACAACGGGGGCAAAGGCCTGCGTTAACTACCCTTCACTATCTGCAAAGAGAGAGTACTTCTAAGAGAAAAGAGGGGGGGGGGCAGCGTTCAAAGCACATCAGCGTGCATAAACACGAAAATGTTTTTACCTGTCACGCACTTGACATTTGACAGCTTTTGATATTTGCTATTAAAAAAACATTGAAATTCAGTGAAAAAACCATAGGTTTTAGCCCATATATAGTTAGGGATTAGCATTTACAAAACCTTGAAAATTCACTGAAAAAACCATAGGTTATAGACCATATATAGTTAGGGATTAGCATTTACAAAACCTTATTTTACTCGCATAAAACCATTGAAATTCGCATATATAGTTAGTTGCGCTAACTATATATCGCGCACCCGCATTCCACTGCTGATGATGTCACATATTACATCATTCATGACATGGTCAGTGACATCACTGATGACATCACTGATGACATCTCAAATGACATCACTGATGACATCACTGATGACATTATCCAGTGACTGTATGTTTCTGTAAAGTTAAAATATGTATTACATATTGAAGAATGAGTGGATGTATAAGTGTCTGGATGAAGGATTTAGTAGGTGCATGACTGACTGTATAAGTGAGTGATTAAATGTGTCTCACTGAGTGCATGGGTTAGTGACTAAACTGTCTTAATTTGTGCATCATTATGTCTGTTGTTCTGTAAACTGCTGCATGTGTTGATCAGTAGCTATATGAGTAACTATATGGGTTATTGATTGGTTGCCCAAGTATTTGTATGGGAGACTGAGTGTGTGTGGGGGTGGCTGGGAGGTGTATGACTCTGTGCATAGATGTGTGAGCAGTTGATTCACTAGATGTATGGGTTCAAAAGTGCATGTGGAAACAGCTGTATGGGCGGTTGACTGTGTGTACGAGTGTATTGGTGAGTGAATGGATATCTCAGTGCTACATGTCAAAGTAAGTACATATGTAAAACACAGTACATGTGAGAGTTCACATATATAAATACTGTGCATAAGAGCCAGTGAATGTGTGAGTGGCTGTATGGATCATTGTGAACTTGTATCAGGGATTGTATAAAAGAGTAAATATGTGTTAGTATATGTTCGAATAAGTAAGGTGTGTATAACTGTATAGTTGAGGAAATGGAGGTGTGATTGATTCTTTGCATGACTGACTAGGTGTGTGAGTAACTCCATGGATGAGTGACAGTCTGTGAGTGTCTGTTTACACTGAGTGTATCTAAGGTTATATCAGAGTCTGAAGAGGTTCATCGTATAATCACATGAATGATGTCATCAGTGATGTGATCTGTAATGTCAAATGAGATGTCATCAGTGATATCATCAGTGATGTCATTTGAGATGTCATCAGTGATGTCATCAGTGATGTCACTGACCATGTCATGAATGATGTAATATGTGACATCATCAGCAGTGGATTGCGGGTGCGCGATATATAGTTAGCGCAACTAACTATATATGCGAATTTTAATGGTTTTATGCGAGTAAAATAAGGTTTTGTAAATGCTAATCCCTAACTATATATGGTCTATAACCTATGGTTTTTTCAGTGAATATATATATATATATATATATATATATATATATATATATATATATATATATATATATATATATATATATATATATGAAGAAAGATTCCTCCCCAGCCTGCTCTGCGCTCGCAGACACCGCCTCCACGCCAACAAGGAAGAGGACCGGACCAGCAATTCAGCAAAGATGGTATTTTTATTTACAGATTAAAACAGAACCAGCGACGCGTTTCGGGCGGGAAGCCCTTGATCACGCTGCAACATGTTTGTAATCAATTATGCTTTTTTTATAGGTGTATGCAGTGAAATAGGCGCCACCCCCTGGTGACGCCCACCATGATCATGTGGTAAATACTAAACAGTAACAACGCACTACCGCTGATACATAGTTGCTATTGCTGAATGAACATACAAGAATTTTTAACTGGTTAAATCCAGGAAACCATCAACATATATTCAATTATAAAAACATTAAAGTACAATCCTTACATGTTGAATTTCAGTTAAAAGATATATCTCTGTTATGTGCAAATAAGCAATCTAATACATTTAGCAGCAAGATTGTAAAGTGCGTGTACCTAAAAGTGCATAAGTGATAAAAAATTGTGATAAAGTGCAAGAATTCGAGGAAACATATGGAACTACCACTGAAACAATTATCAACATTTAGGCATCATTTCTCAATGTTTAAATACAAAAATTCATCATCCTAGTCCATAATTATTTCTATTTGAAAGGTCAAATAGAACTAGAAGAACCATTTTTTCAAGAAGCTAAAAATAACAGTATGTATAAAAAGATTCGTAATTCATATATATACATACCTATACACATCCCCACTCTTATACCCACCACCCCAGATACCTAGCCCATTTTATAAAAAGTGAATATTTCAATGGATTACAAATCCCTATGTGCTAGTAAAGAACAAAGCAAAACAACGTAAATGGCACTGACTATATACACACCCAACTAAAAAACCCTCTCATAAATATTTACAATGTGCATATCTGTGCGATTCTATATATACACGTCTATGTGCAACACTAAGCCCAAGGTCAAAATAATATCAATATCAAAATTCTATACATGGTATCCACATAATAGTAAAATCACTGTACAATTAAAAGATAATACATATTGACTATCATTAAAATGTTGTACGTGATATGTGAATGGGAATGTATGAAAATTATGTATGTATAATGATGCCTAGTGCCTAAAAGTTGCCAAGTAAAGTGCATAAATGGTGTCCCTATAGGTGAGAATCAATGTAAGTTTCACCAGTTGTAATTACAGAATAAGGGACATATATGCGGGACTTCTAATAGGGAACCTAACTAGAAGAGCCCGAAATCAGAACACAGATATAGGTGGAATCAGAAGCTGGCAAGGCCAAATGAATTTACAAAAAGTGATGCATCTCCTCAATATTATTGAGCCCATTAGGCCAACGGCTATCGAGCTCCAATATATATTTAGACTCCAATTTTCTGAGTTGAGCCTCACGATCACCTCCTCGTCTAGATAAAGGAACTGCCCCTATCACAAAATAGCTTAAACAACTTAGATCTTTGTTGTGCACTCGTTTAAAGTGACGGGCGACAGGGTAAGTGGGGTCACTATGCAAAATAGCCCTGAGATGCTGCAAAATTCGGGCGTGCACCTGGAGCTTAGTGCTTCCAACATATCTAAGCCCACAGGTGCACGTCAGAACATAAACAGCATGATCAGTCTTGCAGTTGTAGTTGCCATTGATGGTTTTGGCAACTTTACTGAACGGGGTGTTGTACTGGGTGGTAGTGACCCCAAACTTACAAGCCCTACAACTGGAGCATTTAAAGAAACCTCTGGACGGGCGAAGCCATGGGATTTTGGATTTTAATTCAGGTGCTGCTTTGTCCAGATGGCTGCCCATGGTTCTGGCTCGTCTGAATGTCACTGTGGGAGAAGAGGGCAACCTAGTGTTGAGAATGTGGTCGCTCATGACAATCGGCCAATGTTTGTTCAAAATTGACCTAATTTTTCTGTCTTCTCTACTAAAAGTGGTGATCAGACGTGGGCACTCCAGTTGGGGTGTAGTAGTGGGAGGAGGTTCGATTTCCAAAAGGGAGTCAGGGAAGAGACTCTCCCTAGATCTAGACAGGGATTTATTTACTGCTGTATTTAATATCCGCTCGGAGTAACCTCTAGCCCTCAATCTGGCCAAGAGTTCTTCCAAGCAGGCATCAAAATCCGAAGGAGAGCTGCATATTCTTTTTAATCTAAGGATTTCCCCATAGGGGATTCCCGAGATTGTGTGTCTAGGATGCATGCTGGAGGCATGCAATGTGGCGTTGCCAGCCGTCTGTTTTCTGTGGAGGGTGGTGTTGACTATTCCATTGGAGACATACACCTCCACATCCAAAAATTGGATACGATTTTCACTGATGTTGGCCGTAAAGTGAAGATTAAGCGAATTATCGTTGATGTCATCAATAAATCGCAAAGCTTCCTGTTTACTACCCTTCCAGATAATAAAGATATCATCTATGTATCTTAAGAAGTATCTAACGTGATTGTCCATCCATGTCTTGTGGCGCACATTGAGGACCTGCTCCTCCCACCAGCCAACGTGCAAGCACGCATAGCTGGGAGAGAAGCAGGCCCCCATCGCCACGCCCCTTAGTTGCTTATAAATTTCCTTTCCAAATGAAAAGAAATTGTTATTGAGGCACCATTTTATTAATCCCACAATTACCTTATTGTGTTCATAATAATGGATGGGTCTACTGGAAAGGTAGTGTTGTACCGCTGCTAACCCCTTATCGTGATCTATGCTGGTATACAGCGATTCCACGTCAAGCGAAATTAAAAGCATTTCATTTTCCCATTCAAGTGTAGATATTTTGGATATAAAGTCACTAGTATCTCGAGTGAAGCTGGGAAGTTGCTTGACAAAGTCTTGTAAAAAGTAATCAATATATTCTCCCGCTTTCTCTCCCGCACTTCCAATGGCTGAGACTATCGGCCTGCCTGGTATTGGTTGTATGGATTTGTGCACTTTAGGGATGAGATAAAGAGAGGGTAGAATTGGAAAGTTCACATACATGTATTTGTGCTCTTCTGACGAGATGAGACCTTCCCTCTTCCATTGATTTAAAGACTTGTGTAAACTGGATATCGCTTTGTCGTATTCCTTTTGGGTGCTTTTTATATAGCAAGCCGGGTCTTCTAGTTGGCGTTTGGCTTCATTGATGTAATCTGTTTTAGGCCAAAGTACCAAATTGCCCCCCTTGTCCGACCTTTTGATCACTATGTCCGGGTTACCTTCAAGCTTTTTCATTAATTTATTGTAAGCCATCCTGGTGTATGTCTCTTTTTTACCACGTTTGTTGTTGGTTTCTGTGTACAGTTTTTTGATGTCATTTGTGACGCAATCGTGAAAGATGTCGATCGCGTCCCTTGGCATTAGTGGTATGAATTTAGATTTGCTAGTGAAAGGACTCAACCCTGCACCTTTAGGAAGGATAGGAATGTGTCTAAGACGATCTTGAGTAGAGATTTCTGCTTCTGGTTCTAAGTCGTCATTTGTAGTCAGTAAGTCAGTAGCATCAAGGAAAACATGTGTATCAGACGCCCTTAATGAAATGCTATCATTTTCTCTCATAATTTCTTCTTGGGCATCAGAATCCTTAGCTTTTTGTAAGGCAAAGTGCTTCTTTAATTTAAGTTTCCTTATAAAGCAGAAGACATCTACCCTAGTGGTAGTGTAATCGAAGTGTTGAATTGGTGAAAAATTTAAACCCAATGAAAGTAATTGCTCTTCCGCTTTATCAAGGACCACGTTGGAGAGATTGATGATGGTATTATTTTTTATCGTCGTCTCCCCCATGTTTTTTTCTTTTTCTTTTGCTGAAGTTGTTCCCCGGCTTTGTTTCCTTGTGCGTCGTCGTTCTTTCCTCCGTTTATTCCTCCTTTGTTTGGTTGTGAGTTGTTCTGCCATGATCTCAGGGTTTGGAGCCTCTCGTCTACCACGAAATCCATTTCTTGCTGGATACTCAATGTTTCCAGTCCATTTAAGTTTAAATCACTATTGGTGGAGCCAGATGATAGTGATTCCATGCTGGACGCACTCGTTGTTAAAGAGTCCGTAGACTGCATCATTCCGTTAGCTTTGGTAGCATTAGATGTGGCAGGGCCATGTCACTGACCATGTCATGAATGATGTAATATGTGACATCATCAGCAGTGGATTGCGGGTGCGCGATATATAGTTAGCGCAACTAACTATATATGCGAATTTTAATGGTTTTATGCGAGTAAAATAAGGTTTTGTAAATGCTAATCCCTAACTATATATGGTCTATAACCTATGGTTTTTTCAGTGAATATATATATATATATATATATATATATATATATATAATTATTAACAAAACATATACAATATTTTTTCTGTAGGATAGCGAGAGGGTTAAATTTACTATTCACACTCCAGAGAGTGCAACATAGGGAAAGCGTTGGTTAGCATAGGGGTAAAAATTACTATTCCCACTCCAGAGAGCGCAACAGTAGGGAAAGCATTGGATAGCGTAAGGTTAAAAATTACTATTACCACTCCAGTGAGCGCAACAGTAGGGAAAGCATTGGATAGTGAGAGGGTAAAAATAACTATTCCCACTCCAGAGAGTGCAACAGTAGGGAAAGCGTTGGATAGTGTAGGGATACAAATTACTATTCCAACTCCAGTGAGTGCAACAGTAGGGAAAGCGTTGGATTGCGTAGGGGTAAAAATTACTATTCCAACTCCAGAGAGTGCATCAGTAGGGAAAGCGTTGGATAGCGTAGGGGTAAAACTTACTATTCCCACTCCAGTGAGTGCAACAGTAGGGAAAGTGTTGGAAAGCGTAGGAGTAAAAATTACTATACCCACTCCAGTGAGTGCAACAGTAGGTAAAGCGTTGGATAGCGTAGAGAAAAAAATTACTATTCCAACTCCAGTGAGTGCAACAGTAGGGAAAGCGTTGGATAGCGTAGGGGTAAAAATTACTATTCCAACTCCAGAGAGTGCAACAGTAGGGAAAGCGTTGGATAGGGTAGGGGTAAAAATTACTATTCCCACTCCAGTGATTGCAACAGTAGGGAAAGAGTTGGCTAGCGTAGGGGTAAAAATTACTATTCCTACTCCAGAGAGTGCAACAGTAGGGAAAGCGTTGGATAGCGTAGGGCTAAAAATTACTATTCCAACTCCAGAGAGTGTAACAGTAGGGAAAGCGTTGGATAGCGTAGGGGTAAAAATTTCTATTCCCACTCCAGTGAGTGCAACAGTAGGGAAAGCGTTGGATAGCGTAGGGGTAAAAATTACTATTCCCACTCCAGTGAGTGCAATAGTAGGGAAAGTAAATACTTCATATATAAATATAAATAATATAAATATTAATGTAAATGTAATGGAATGTAAATTGATACTTGTATAGCGCACTACTCACCCGCAAGGGTCTCAAGGCGCTTGTACGAATACCTCTGTGGAACCCATCCTGGCTTTCCCTGTGAGGCGGCCACTCCTGGGCACCCCCAAGGTGAAGGCCAGGCATCCTTAGCGTTGTGGGGGCCGTTGTGGAGATTAAACAAGCTATTGCCCAGAGTTGAAGAGTGGGACTCCATTATTGGATTGGCACCGAGGCAAGAATTATCAGGTCTGTGGAATTTTTGAGCCCAAGACCCGCCGAGGCAGGGAATTGAACCCTGGTCCCGGGCTAGACCTCTGCATCAGGGTCTGCCGCTCTAATCATTGAGCCACACTTCTCCACTTAATACCAATTACAAAATAATTAAAATATTTTACAATTTCATAAAATATATTAATCAATCAATTAAAATTACAAATAAAAATTAACTAATAAAAAAATTACCTACTAATTATATACCAATTACCAATAAATTAATTTACAATATAAAAATAAATACAAATTAGACACAAAAAATATTTTAAAAATGTAATTACTTACAATTAAATAACTTCCCAAGCTATCCACTATAAACACACTACCCACTACAGAAAATAATGTAATAAAAGTAACATATTTATCAATTAATCAATTACGATAAATTACAAGTTATATTTTAATTAATTACCAATTAATAATTAATTAACAATTAATTCTAAATAAATAACAATAAATAAACTCACATCATCATTATTTAGCTCACTTAGCCACCCCAGTTCAGACACAGCTATATGCAAATCAGTCTTGACCCTGTGCCTCATGGGAACAGTTCAGCCCGAACTGCTAAGCCATGTTTTCCCTGGACCGGAAACAAGCATCCTGGGACTGGTTTCGGGCTAATAGCCCTCATCAACCAGGCTAGCTTGAATCCAGTGGCAAAGTGAGCAAGGGACCCACGTCTGGGCATACCCTGGCAACTTAGGGCGAACAAAGCAAACACAAGGAGATGATAGATATATGATGGCCATATAGGCCAGTCTGAACCTTATCTGGGCTATATTGGTGAGTGTGGTTTCCCAGCAGGGGGTCACGTTAATGTGTACCTGGGATAGGATTACGGATGTATTTTTGCACGAATAGAAAGGGACGATCTCACCAACGTCTATTGGATGGTTCACTTCAGCGCTTCGCAACTCTGATTAACAGGACAAGTAATTGTACCATCGCCGAGTATGTACCTCTCCTTGCAGGCATCTCCAAGTGTGTGTGCGTGCGTGCGTGCGTGTGTGTGTACACATATGTATAATTAAACATCTATGTTTATACGTTTTCTTAAGCCTGACTGTACACGTATGTGTACAGTGCATGCATTTACACACACACATATATATATATATATATATATATATATATATATATATATATATATATATATATATATATATATATATATATATATATATATATATAAGTTAGGTTTGTATAAACAACATTGATTTGAAGAGAAAGTCAGACAAATGAACATGTGCGGCAAGGAGCAGTGTTTACTTTTAAGTGTCCTCTCCTAGGACACTCAACAGCTGTGGCACTAGAGGATGAGGGGAAGGACTATAGCTGGGGCACGGATCCCATCTGGACCCCCCTCTAACGACGTCAGTCGTCCTTCCACTCTCTTTTTCGATGCTTGAAGGTCATGCAGGAACATGGTAATATTTCACTGCACTGGGCTAATGATAGCTCACAGATGATTGGTCACGATTAATTTGTACTATTTATTTTTTTATTAGGAAGTCACAATCATCTTGATATATTTTGTAAATACTGTAACTATTGCCTGCGAGTCCTGTTGGGTTCCATGGACTGAAGCTACCTCTGCCAGATTTGCAACCATCGTGGTGTTAGCGGGTTAAGGTTATGCCTCATCATGCTTTCACCTTTTATCCAATGGATTTCATTTTGTAAACTCCAGACACAAAATATTATTCTTGTATGACATATCTCATCTTGTGTAATGCTTTTCAAAGTGGAAGGCGTTTTACAACTGGAAAGCCAAAACACCAAACTGTTGATGTTTATTTCAGTTCTTTCAGCGTCCTCTAATTACAGGTTTACATTCGCTCTAATTATTATTATTGGCAACTTTAACTAAGTGATTCCTCCCTATTTCAATTGTAAGACAGTATTCCCCGTGGAGGCTTAGGGGCAGCGCAGAGCACACCTTTACCGCATGTCTACCTATCGGATCTGAAGCCTTTAGATGGCAGTGAGGACACACATGGAAATGGAAATGGAACGAAAACGTCGATGCTGTTGTCAATAGGGCCTAAAGTTGATTTTAAGTGACTGAAAATCGAGAGGAGGGTGTTCACGAAAGACGTCTTGTTTATCTGCAGTATCATTATTTAAATTGTGGTTATTTAGTAATATTGCTTCTGCTATTGTTCACACTTTAAAGCAATCACTGTTGTTTCATAATGCTGACCGCTCATCAGAAGCACGTAAAATAGACGGTGTTACTTTTATTATAAACGTCGAGATGATCATACTGACGACCTCCATGTTTGTATCTTGCACAGAATGATGATGCATTTGAGGAAAGTACGACATCGCTTATTAGGTTACCATACTCGCCAATGCGGTATTCCCCACTTCCTGTACTTAGAATGCTCCTGTGTTATGTTATGTTATGTTATGTTACTGTTTGTTTTGTAGAGCGCTCAGCTGCTCCAAAGAGCGTCCCGGCGCTAAAAATCATCACACCAAATACCAGCAGCAAACAAACAGCCATAACAGAAAACATAACCAGAATTAACCATAACAGCATTACAAAGCAAACAGATAGGTTTTAAGTCCTTTCCTAAAAACCGAGAGATTGGTGCACACCCGCAACGTCAAGGGCAGTGTGTTCCAGAGGCGGGGTGCAAGGTAACTAAAGGAGCGACCTCCACAGCGAGCACGCTTCACTGTTGGAACGATAGCCTTGGCCTGGGCAGCAGATCTCAGAGGTCTAGATGGAAGATAGAAATTGACCCTTCTCTGCAGATATTCAGCGCCGAAATTGTGAAGCGCCCTAAAAGCTGTAGTTAGGGTCTTGAAGAAGATACGCTTACGAATCGGCAACCAATGCAGAGAGACAAGGAGATTGCTGGCCCTAGATCTTCTAGTTAAACCGAAGATTGCCCTGGATGCAGAATTTTGAACTATCTGCAGACGAGTCAGCAGATACTCAGGTAGACCTAAGTAAAGGATGTTGGCGTAGTCTAGGCGCGAGCCAATTAATGCTTGCACCGTAATTTTCTTATGCTCCAAAGATAAATAGGGCAGAAACTTGCGCAACATCCTTAAGATGGCAAAGCACTTCCCAGTCAAGCCAGCAACCTGGGTTTTAAAGGAAAGAGTGTTATCGACCATCATACCCAGGTTCTTCGCTGTGACCGAATCGCTGGCAGGGGGAGACATGGCCGAAGGCCACCATAGCTTCCAACGTGGGTCTGCAGGACAGCCAAAGAACAATATCTCGGATTTGTCGGAGTTGCATTTGAGGCCATTTTTCCCAAACCAGTCAAACACAAACTCCAAACACTTCCGAATGGCTGCTCCATCGAAGTCACAGCCCCTGTCACAAGTGAACAGGAGCTGTGTGTCATCCGCATAGGATATGATCTGGGCCCCTAGCTCCTCCACCCATGCCGCAAGAGGTGTAAGGAAGATATTAAAGAGGGAAGGACTCAGTATGGAGCCCTGCGGGACCCCTACCTCAAGCTGCGGCATCCGGGCGGAGAAAGGGGGAGCCCAGATCGTTTGTGTCCGATCGGCCAAAAAAGACTGAAACCATGCGAACACCGTACCCCGCAGCCAATCTCCCAGAGTCTAATTAGGAGGAGGTCTTGGGGGACGGTGTCGAAGGCCGCCGACAAATCAAGCATGATAAGCAGGGCCTTTCCACCCCTATCGAGGGTCTCCTTCACAATCTCAGTAACCTCAAGAAGAGCGGTCTCGGTGCTCAGGTTAGATCTAAATCCAGACTGTGACTGATGTAAAAGGGAGTTACCCTCTACAAAGTTGGTAAGGGTGGTATGAACACACTTTTCAGTGATCTTGGCCAGGGCAGGAAGCAGCGAGATTGGCCTATAATTAGAATGCAGTTTGGCATCTGCATTCGGTTTTTTAATGAGGGGAAGAACTAAGGCCTGTTTCCAGGAGGAGGGGACTTTGCCTGACTTCAAAGATGCATTAATGAGAGGGTTGATGATCGGATTAAGGGCAGGTGCCAGGGTCGCAAGACACTTGGCGGGACAAGGGTCCAGAGGAGAGCCAGATTTCAGGCTAGACAAAAGGTCAAGCGAGGCCTGAGGCTCTAAAGAGGGAAAACAGTGCAGGGTAGGGCCCACAGAATCCATATGCATAGCTGGTGGGCATAACCAGGGGTTGGAAAGGCCGTCGACCTCTGAACCTGTGCTCAAGATGATCTGGGTTCCTTGCAACGCTGACTGGATAGTACGTATTTTATTAGTAAAAAATACTGCAAGCTCCATGATCCAAGGTTCCGAGAAAGCAGATGCAGAAGTGCAGCAGGAGGGAGAGGTGAATTCTTTAACAATCTTAAAGATCTCTTTGCAGGAGCTATCTGCTTCCTCGATCCTTCTGGCCAAAAAGGATTTTTTCTCTGCAACGAGCTCCCTGTGATATTCTTTCACTGCTGCTCTGTAAGACTGCTTAGCCGATGTATCATAGTGCCTCCTCCAAATTCTCTCCAGCCTCTTACAGTGCCTTCTCTTGGCCGCCAAGGCAGCAGAGAACCACGGGGCTGATGCTCGTGCCAGTTCAGATCTAACCTGGCGAGATGGTGCCAAGGCTTCCAAACGTGCAGTGAGCCAATTCTGAAAAAACACCACATCATCCTCCAGACTGCCCGTAAGAACACAAGGATGGGTATCTAAAGCCTGGGTGATCATGGCCGGGGTGACTTTGTGGAAGGCTCTAGAACTACGAGCAGCGAGCCGCTGCGAAATGCGGGCGGCCACAGGCTGATGTACAAGCGTGAAATCCGCTAGGAAATGGTCCGACCAAAGAACTGGGGCAAGGGAGGAAAGGACCACCGGAACGGTCGAAAAAATTTGATCTAAAATATGCCCCTTCTCATGTGTAGGGGACTGTAGGTACATATGAAGTCCCACCGATGATGTCATATCCAGAAATTTTTGCACTTCAGGATCCTCGCCCTTATCCATGTGGATGTTAAAGTCCCCGAGTATTAGGCAGTGTTTTGCTCTAAGACTCAGTGTGGAAATGATCGATAGCAAATCCTCAGTAAAGGAGCCAAGAGGGCCAGGTGGTCTAAATCCAACCATCTCTCAATCAGTGTCCTGATCCTGGATCAAGAGAGCTCTGCGTGGCCTGGAAGAGCTGAGGCTCCCTGCCCTGGTCCTCTCTTCCGCCCTGCCTCATGGTTCTCCTCCAGTGAACTCAGCGATCTCTGCCCCATAATTGAAGGCTTTGAGATGAGTGGAAGTGGTGAATAAAGGTCCATCCCTTTTGTCCTGCATCCCTGTGGGTAGATTGACAACTAGCTCTCGTAGTGATGGCCATGAGTATGCTATGTATGAGTTTGCTGTAACCAAATAAATGAAAGGGGTCCATTAGGACACAACGAACCAGCAGGCTCAACTACGGGAAAGCTCTCTATGCCAGCATCAACAAGTCTCTACTCCGCAAGCTCCAGACGAGACAGAACACCGCTGCCAGACTCATCCTCGGCCGCCCCCGACACACGCACCCGACACAAACACATCAGCCAACACTACGGAACCTCCACTGGCTCCCCATTGAGAAGAGAATCACCTTTAAACTACTCAACCACGCCTACAAATCCCTCCACAACACTGGACCCCAATACCTCAACGAGAGAATTACCTTCCACGCACCCATGAAAAACCTCTGATCCGCCAACTACATCCTCACCAAAACTCCACTCATACACAAAACCAGAACAGGGGGAAGAGCCTTCTCCTACATCACAGCCAAGACCTGGAACAAGTTCCCGATCGAAATCAGACGAGCCCCCTCCCTGAATGCCTTCAGGAAGGCCTTCAAGACCTAGCTACCTAGCTCTTCGACTGAACGGAGCGGCAGCCCCCACCTCCCCCCCCCCAGCGCCTTGAGACCCTCTCGGGTGAATATTACACTTACAACTCCCTGACTGATTGATTGAATATGGTTGTATAGGCTGTCCTTGACCGTGATGGGCACGAAAGTGATCCAAACCTTTGGTTACTGTTACTTCTACCACAGTTATTTCGCTGCTGCTTATCGTTTTCTAACCTTGTTGCACACTTACAGGCATTGTTCAATGATCTGAATGTCGATGCAGGTAGGCTGTCCACTTTTTCAGATGTGAATCTGATCACCTGGAACATTAGGGGTCTAAACAACGCCAAAAAGGGGAAACATGTATTACACTATCTGAGCGCCACAAGGTTGACATTGAGTTTCTGCAAGAAACACATTCATCCAAGACGTCTCCTGCTACCTTTGCCTCAAACTGGGGCCCGAAACGCTATTTAGCGAACTACAGCACATATACGAGAGGGACAGTCATACTGATATATAAACGTCTGCCCTTCCAATTTTCTAAAGTCCACAATGATAAAGAGGGACGATAAACGTTGGTAGTTGAGAACTTGCTGGGCATCACATGGCACTGGTCTGCGTGTATGCGCCAAGTGTTGACAATCCTGAATTCTTCCATGACTTGCATGTGCAGCTCCTTCAATTAGGCGCAGACTACATCTGCATGGGTAGAGATTTCAATCTCCTACTCAACCCTAGGCACAACACTACATCTGATTTGTCAGACACCAAACCCTGAGCACGCTGCGCGGAGCTGGATCTCTGTGACTCTGTGGGACTAGTTGACGTGTGGCGCCAACATAGTCCGGGTGACCTCACATACACACATTACTCAGCCCAGTTCGACACCTGGACAATGTTGCATCATTGGCTTGTTTCCCCCAACTTGGCAACTTGGTACAGGTCACCCCTCCATCCCTAGGCCTGAGGTCTGTGAGAGGCAGTGGAGATTTCCCGGGCAGGCATTGAGTGATTTAGTGTTCAATACGCAACTACCGAAGGTATACTTCAAACTCAATAAAGGCTTGGTTAGCTCATGCGCTATGCTGTGGGAGGTCTTTAAGACCTACATGAGAAGAGTTTACATATCTAAACACACTGGGGTGTTGAAGGCCTTGAGAGGCATGATATCTCATATTGAGCAACAAGTGACTGCTTGACCGGGAACAGGTTGAGAGACCTGACCCGTCCAGACTTGGTTGCAGGCTGATGCTATTGGTGGAGTTCAGGAAGGCTGCGAAGCATGAGACTCATTTCCTTGGCAAGTACGCTACTGCATGGCGATATGGTGAGGGCGACAGACCTGGCCGGATGCTGGTGCAGCCTTTGAGTCCTCGGGCCGGGAGTTCTTACATCTCATGCATCCACTCCACTACTGGTCGGACCCTCACAGGTACCCATGATATATGTGACAAACTTTTAACATATTACTCAGAGCTATATTCGACACGGGTGACGCATAGTGATGAGGACCGCAGAGCACATCTAGACGAGATAGCTATGGTGTGGCTTGAAAAAATTATGCAACAGTTTCTTGCTGAACCATTTTCCCAGGAGGAAATAATGTGTGCTATAGATGCCATAAATGGCTCAACTGCCCCTGGTTTGGGCGGATTCACAGCGTCTTATATAAAACATACAAGGACTTACTTGCCCAATATCTCCTTGAGATGTATAACAAAGCACTTGAGCGTAAGGAGTTTCCCCCCACATTGCGTGAAGCAGTAATTATTCTTTTCCCAAAACCCGGGAAGGATCCGTTATTATGCGGATCTTATAGGCCGCTATCGCTTATAAACCTGGACTATAAAATTCTTGCTAAAATCATTGCTCTGAGACTTGCACTACTACTGGACTGCATTATTTCCCTGACTCAGTCAGTATTCGTCCTCCACAGATGGACAGCTCTGAATTTGTGCACCCTATTCGCAATAATACAAAGAATATCACCTGATGTCTATGCAGCGGCAAGCCTGCTTGATACTGAAAAGCCTTTGACTCTCTGGAGTGGCCTTTCTTCTTGGCAGTGATGAAGAAGTTGGGTATCCCTAAGGGCTTTATTGACCTCATCTCTTTACTTTACTCTACTCCTATCGCTAGGCTTCGATTGAATGGCACATTGTCCTCCTCGTTTGCTTTTACTCACTGCACCAGACAGGGGTGCCCTCTTTCCTGCTGCTTTTTATATTGGCAATGGACCCCCTGGTTAGACTTCTCCAAGAGCAGCATTTGCACAGGAGTCTCCAGTTTAAAACAGGCCCACTTTTAATTTTGCTTTATTATGCGGACAATATTATCCTGTATGTCTGTAACGCCCAGCTAAACCTTGGTCCACTAATTAGAGAGATAGCATGGTTTGGAGAGTTCTCTGGAGTGTGCATAAACTGGAGCAAGTCTGAGATTTTCCCTCTGACAACTGGAATAGCTCAGCGGGATTGTGAGTTCCCTCTGACATGGTGCGAGGAGTCGACTAGGTACTTAGGGATTCAGGTCCATAGAGATATGGAACAGATTATTCTGCAAAATTATAGACTAGCATTGTATAATATAGAGCAGCAGGTTGAACACTGGTTGAAACTTCCTCTTTAATTGGCTGGTGGAGTCGCGCTAATGTAAATTATTGTGCTTCCAAAGTTCCTCTACATGTTTCAAACCATTCCCAATGCACTCCCTAATAGATTCTTTGGCACTCTCTGATCACATGTCATCAGACTGGAGTGGGAGACCTTTGGTTAGTAGGGATACAATGACCTTGCCATACGAGAGGGGGGGGTTTGGTGTTCCAGACTTTCAAATTTATTATCTTGTGGCACAGTGTAGCTTTGCACACTCCTGGTACCATCTGGACGCGCAAATTCCCTACAGGAGGCCTGAGGCCGATCTGGTGCTTCCAGCCTCCCTGAAAACGGTGCTGCCAAAGGGGTATCCCCGAGATCCTCGTGACATTCAAACAGTGTCAACAACATGCTGGGCCTGGAGTGAGCTGGCTCGGGTTGCTGGTTGCCATGCCCTCTACTCTTCGGAAATCCCCATCGCTAATAACCCATGGCTTCCTATTACGGAAGAGAAGGGGGTCCAGTGTACGCTAGCTTCCTATTCCATAGTTCAGTTTGGGGACCTGTTTCCTGAGGGTCATGTTTTCTCCAACACAGAAGGGTGAGGTTTAGTGAAACAACATTTATGGATCAATTTGATTTCAGTAGAATTTGCAGGGTGCTCTGAGCTAGAATTCAGGAATATCCAGTGGAGCCCAAGTCTCTTTCTCCACTTACCCTCTTAATCAGTAGTGCAAAGGGACTCCTCTGATTTCAAAACTGTACAAGGCTGGCAAGGCTTTGGTCCCCAGCCGTGACACCAAGATTCGGGAAGCGTGGGAGCAGGATTTAGGACACCCAATTCAGGACTCCCACTGGTTGTTTTACTGTACTCAGATTAGGGAGGTCTCTCTGAACAGCAGACACAAATTAATACATTTTAAATATTTATAGAGGGTTTACATGTCCCCGGCGAAACTTCATTCTATCGACACTAACCGCTCACACAACTGCCTAAAATGCAGGAACCCACAGGTGTATTTTGCCCATCTGACCTGGAATTGCGCTAAGATTGGGGACTTTTGGAGAGCTATTTTTAGACTAGTATCCCAGATGACACACCTGGAGATTGATCCCACACCCGAGGTCGCCCTGCTGGGATACGTTTACAACATGCCAAAGGAGCTGCGTATATTCATTGCCATCGCCCTCCTGTTAGCGAAGAGGGAAAAAGCACTCAAACTGGGAAGGAGAGCCTCCCCCTCAGTGAAAGCTTGGCTGATTAGCCCCACTTTTTAACATAAATAGTGAACTTTATGCCACGATGCAATCCCCGGCTTCCAGGCCAAAAGATATTTGGGGGCCGTTAAAAAAGTATCTGATTAGCATGGGTTCTCCCCCCACCCCACACAGCAACCTACAGGCATTGTCGCAGCCGGGGTGGGTTGAGTAGGATACACAGCCTGCTGCAGTATAGGTATTCACCAAACCGCAGGAGGATGGGGGTGGACCACAGGGGATGGCCTCTTGACCGGGTTTTGTTCAGAGGGTGTATTACAATGTACACTATAGATGCCACCCTTTTTCACATGTGCGATATAGGACTTCAGCATCTTCCCTGTCCGATCTTCACTGCGGCCGGAGCCACAAGAGCACGCAAGACGCACAGGTCAATCAGAGTGCCAGGAGTCGCTTTAAAACCAGGGGCGGGCCCCCACAGCGCGGGTCCCGCCTTCAGCATCTTCCCTGCCCGATCTTCATGGCGGCCGGAGCCGCAAGAGCACGCAAGATACACGGGCCAATCAGAGCGCCAGGAGGCGCTTTGAAACCAGACGCGCCCCCCGCAGCGTGGGACATGCATGAACGCGCCCCGGCCGCACCCGGGCAAAGCCCGGGCCAAGGTTGGGCTCGTCTGCGCCCGTCAGCGACAGTCAGAGGCAGGGCAGGGCCACCCCCTTGGAAGCCACAAAGAGACCTGTATCATGTCCATCTGTATGATATACTAGGGCAGGAACTGAGGCCAACAATTTGTATTCATTTGCATTAGTGGGAAATCAGTGAACTGCATCTACCAATTAATACAGTGGCCGAGTTAAGAATTATAATTGAGGATTTTTAGGCTGGACTTAAGACGATCTTTTTAAATCCTTTGGGAATTAACCGCCTCAAGTTGACTGAACATTGCCTCTACTGCTTTTTAAAGTTTAAACCTTGATTGGTGCTTTTTTGAACATTTTAGTTTGCACTGTAAACTCTGGGAAAGGAAGGGACCCTGCGGATTATACACATGCCAATATATATATATATCAGCTGAATAATTTGACTATCTCACAACTATTAATCATACTGGTGGATAGGGTAGAAGCGCGACAGATTCTCCCATCACTAGACCATTACCAGTCCCCAATATCCTGCCGGCAAATTTGAGCGGCTTGCGAATGGGAAAATGGGAAAAAGGAAGGCAATAGAACCTGTAATGGGTAGGAAAAAAATGGCTAAAATTAGCAAAAAGGCTGCTTCTGCAGCTGACAATTGCACTTTAGCAGCCATAGATGAGCTAATTGAGGAAGTCTGAACTATGCTAGCAAATGGGGAAAAAGTGACACCAAATGACTATAAGAAAATATCAACATACTTCAGTAAGCAAAATAAGGTAACTTCTACCAAACAAATCCCCCAAAAAAGGACCCTAGTAATTGTGCATTGTGCACCGGAGTCCCACTTAACCCCGCAAGTTAAAGCCCCCCGCCCAAAAAAAAAATCCCTATACAAGCCACTATTGACTTGGAAGAGCCCAGCATCCCAATTAAGGATTTCATAAACTTAGAATGCTGGAAAAGATACGCATTACTAGGAGACGATCCAATTGAGGACCAAGTAGAGGAGATCGAGAGTACACTGGGGGTTATGGTAGGATCAAGAGATATAGGGACCCAAAGAGATCTGGAGATCTCCAATGAAGCACTGAGAGACCTCTGTCAAAAACAAGACGCTATAACTACACAAAAGGAGATTAAAGGGCTTAAGAGAATGATTACAGACTTGTTAAATAGTCTGCCCATAGCTTATAAAGAAAACAACACCTTGAAAAAAACCCTCTTGCACTCCGGTGATAAACTGGACCAGACCTGCAATGCCAGTGAGCGTTCAACCCATCAATTTGGTGCACCTAGAACAAACACTTTAAAGGACCAAACATATCAGAATAGACATCCAAATAGGACACCTACCTCTCATCTACAAAAATTAAACACTTACAGGACCAACCAGAATGTTCTAACTTTGCCATATGAACCCATGAAGAAAGAAAGGTGCAAGGCAGCAGAACAGGTGCCACAAAACACAAACAGGCCAACCCCATCCAGCTGAAATGAGACAGGCTCAAACTTATCCAAGAGCCAAGAAGGGAGGGCCACCTTCAACTACACAATACACAGTTAGCAAACCAAAAATGACTACACTCAAAGCCAATATGTACAATATCTTTTTGACAAATGTTCCAAGATTATCCTGGAGAGACAGAGAAAATGATAATTCCCTAAAAAACTAAGCGATCCACTGGATCTGACATTAGCGCCAATGTCTTTCTGTAATAAAATCAGATATTATAAGAGCTGAAAGCCTACAACAGAATGGGGGGAGTTTGGATGACATTAGGCTAATAATAATTTCAAGGTACATTGTAGAAAGCTTAATTGATATGAACCTTCGGTCACACTCTCTCTTTGACTTGCAGATTAACATCAGGTTAAACACTTTTGACCCAACCATTAGCTCCAACCGACTTCAAGTAATTATGAAGACAATGAATCTTGATCCTGTTGATTCACTGACTAGTACTAAGTATGATATTACTGTGCCAGATACTAGTACCAACTCACCTCAAACAACTCAGAGGACAGCGAATCCAGACTCTATAGTTTCACTAACCAGTACTGAGCGAAATAATTCAGAGGTTGCTGTTAATATTGCTAGTATCAACCCCCAACAATCAATGCAGGAAACATTGAATCTGGACTCTGTAGATTGACTGGCTAGGGAAAAAAGAGCGAACAGGTTAATAAAGGGATATACACCTGAACGAGACACAAATTTTACTAATTCCAACCTTCTTTTCAATCCACATCGAAGCCCCGATCCTATCCTCCACGGTATCCCCCCAAACAGAGAAGACAACGGTCTCTTAGTTAGTGAAATGCTGAATACATATATATATCCGACTACCAAACAGCTCAAAATAATTTTTGGTAATATAGCTGGGTTAAAACAAAAAACTCAGGAACCGGATTGGCAGAATTATATAGAGGGCTTTGACCAGTGTCTCTTTCATGAGACATGGGCTAGGGAATCGCAGCACAAATTAGGATATAGAACCTTTACTGTAGAAGCAGTACAATAAAAAAAAAGGAGAGCATCAGGGGGACTAATAATATGGGTAAAAATCTGCCTAAATGTTACTATAGAACCTACTAGCAGCCCGTCCCGACCTTGTCCGGGAGCAATAAGGCTTCCCGGACCCCCGCCCGCCCCGACATTGTGCAGCAGCCCGGCCCCCCGCCCGCCCTGACATTGTCAAGCAGCTCGGGCCCCTGCCCGCCTCGTCCCCCGCCTGCCCCGTCCCCCACCTGCCCCGACCCCCGCCTGCCTGGAGCCTTACCTCAGCCGCCGCTCCTCCCCCGCGCTCCTCATTTCGCCGCTCCTCGCCGCTTACCGCTCCTCCCGCCTGTCCGCCGGTCCTCACCGCCATTCCGCCGTTCGTCACTGCTCCTCCCCCGCGCCATGTCCGCAGCTCCTCTTCCGCTCCTGCACGCCGCTCTTCCCCGCGCTCCTGATGTCACCACGCAGGTCGCGGCCGGCGCTACTTGCAAGGGACTACTATTTTTTTATCATCATTTTTTTAAATAACGTAGTTTTTTTATTTATATAGCCTATGCCCATCTACACACCCTGACGATTACAATGATGTATCGGTTGTGTGGATTGGCGCTGTGGTTCCCGAGTTTACCCGCCTCAAAGGTGCAAAGTTCTTCCTTTATTATAGTAGTATAGATATACACAGGCTCATTGGACATCTTGGGCCTGAAACTTAGGTTTTCGAATATCACGCAACTGTACCTTTTTAACATCTAATTAAGACCTATGGAATGCTCAAAAGAAGCCTCCTTGCTAGAACATTTCAAGGAGGTCTTAGGATCTCCGGATCCCTAAGATGTAATCATTATAGGGGGTGATTTTAATTGCTGTTATGAACCCATGGTGGGTATTGAAGTAGTGTCTGAAGAGGAAGACCAACTTAGAGGCATCCCACTTCTCCAGACAAAAAACGCAGTGAGGTGTACCACCTCCGCCATCCAAATATTTCACTTTACTATTGAAAAAGGCCTTCGAGCATGCAATGGTCGCTTTCACTCAGACCTTGCTTGTGAAAACACCTTTACAAGAGGAAAATCAAGGTCGAGAATAGATCATATCCTCTTCAGGTATTTCACACTGGGCATATGTACAAGACTTTAAGGTCGACAGGAGAACTGAGAACGACTATTTCCCGCTATGCTTAGATTTAAAGGGGGAATACTTCTCATTCCACGCAACATTAGAACTTGAACCAAGAGTTAAACTAAGAGAACCCAAGGTAACTAACAACAGAAGGTCAGTTAAATGGCCCACTGTGCTAGACTAAGTTGACCAGTATTTATAACACCTTCAGTGACTTGGTAAGCCCCTACATGGAGCAAGATCATGAAATCGTCAAGATAACCGTCAAGATAACCGATATTCATCAAAAACTGGTTGAGGAAATACAAACAACTTTATCCAAGCCACCAATAAAAAAGAAAACTGTAAAGAAAGGGGTTCAGTCATCTAACCCTTGGTATGACAAGGAATAGTAGAAAGAACTGAATATGATAAAACACTAAAGATAGCCCAAAGACATTGGGCAGATAGTATCTGGGAGGAGCTCATAACTGCGGCAAAAAATAGGGACTAAGCCATGTTCTGGAAACTGACAACCTACGAATCTAGATTTGATGTGACGGCTTCTGACCATTATTTAGATCCAACCACTTGGCCGAGGAAACCTTTATAACACCACTGCTGACTCTGATTTAGCTAGTAATTATTTAATTAATCCTTGGGAGTTCTTGTCTATTGACCAAACAAA
This sequence comes from Lissotriton vulgaris, assembly GCF_964263255.1. Lineage (NCBI taxonomy): Eukaryota > Metazoa > Chordata > Amphibia > Caudata > Salamandridae > Lissotriton > Lissotriton vulgaris. The sequence goes on along the minus strand of NC_141687.1, from coordinate 1,465,093,897 downwards.
ACCTCTACAGTTTAGCATGGAGGAAACTGCCCTTGCCGTAGCAGCCATTAAACCAGCAAAGGCACCAGGCCCTGACAGAATCCCGGGGGACTTATTTAAACACTGTGAGGAAGTATGGGTTTCGTATATAACCAAACTTACAAATGCAATAGGTAGGGGCAGCCGGTTTCACCTTCCTGGAAGGGAGCTGCAATAGTCCCTATTTATAAAAAGGCTAGTAGAGAAGAGCCTGCAAACTATAGGCCTACAAGCCTGATAGATGTCCTACAGAAGGTCTTTGCTAACAAATTCTAACTAGGCTCACTGACTGGATGGCAGAAGGAAATGTACTCTCACCATGTCAGGCTGGTTTCAGAGAAAAAATCAGCACAATAGGCCACGTATTTAGATTGATGATCATATACTGGAAATATATAAGATTAAGATCCAGCTACCTATATGTCGCCTTTATTGACCTAAAGGCGGCTTTTGATTCTATTCTAAGAGTACCGTTGTGGGAATCCTTACAACAACAGGGGGTCCCGGATGAGATTTGAATTCAAATTATCAGGTTACACCAAGAAAAGTACACCAAAGTGCGATGGGGCAAGGGAGGCGAGCTAACTGATGAGATCCCAGTCAAGAGGGGAGTATGCCAGGGCTGTGTCCTGGCGCCGACTCTATTTCTCTTGTACGTAAACGACTTGGTCAAAAATCTTCAAAGCTGTGCCCATGATTCACCAAAATTAGGAGGTAACCACATCTGTGCCCTAACATTTGCCGATGACACCATCTTACTGTCCCAAACACCTAATGGCCTCCTGAATTTGCTTCATAGCCTTAATGAATATTATAAAGTGAAAGTTCTTGTGGTGAATCCTACAAAAACGAAATACATGACTATAAGGCCTCATAGAGGTTTTAAGAACAAATTGTATTTGAACGGGACAGAGCTAGAACGTGTATCTAATTTCGTAAACCTGGGGGTCACTTTGGATTCTAAACTTTCCTGGGCCCCACAGATAAAGAAGTCGAAGGCTATTTTAACACAAAACTCTATCCGCATTGTAAAAAAATAATTTGCAACATCCACCAAAGCCATCACCCCCACTCTGGAAGTATATAAAGCCAGAGCCCAAACTGCAGCCCTACATGGTGTGGAGATTTGGGGAATTGGCACCCTTAAATCTTTAATTACTGCTGAAAATACAATTTTGAGAATGTTCGTTGCCCTTCCTGAACATATTCCATTGACATCCTTGACCTACAATTTGGGTATTAAACGTATCGAGCCCCTAGCAATTTGGAGAACTTTGTCGTTTTGAATTAGAATTTGGTCAACACCGGAAGTAGCAGTGTATAGAGAATCACTCATTGAACTCTGAGCACTCGACACCCAAGTTTCTTTTCTGTGGCTGACTCATATTAGATCATAGCTTGCAGATCTAGGACTGAACAGATACTGCTGACTCTTGGGTCAAAACGCGAGATTAAACTTCTATTTTGGGAATTTGTTGGAGATAAGGGAATTTCAAGCAGTTGTCATGGCAGTCTAACCATGCAATTTCTCCAGTTCAAAATTACACCTCATTTCGAGATAATTTTAGATGAGATAGAACCGTTACTGGCAAAATGTTTATACCTAAAATTTAGATATGGTATTTTGAAATTAAATAGCTTTGTTGCCAAATGGTCAGTGTCACAACACAAGGAGGGTGAGTCCCAATGTACCTTATGTCGAATGGGGGTTGAAGAAGAAATTACACACATTCAGTTTTTTTGCCCAGCTTACACACTAGCTAGAAGGTAATGGATTAAACCTATAGCTCAGTTTAGCGTTAGGAGAATGAATGATATGCTGAGAATATTAAAAACCGACAGCTCCCACCTAATAGTTTTTGCCCTCCGCCGATTTCTACTGGCTGTCAACTTTACAAGGGAAAGAGAGAGACAAAATTATAACTTTTTACTTGCCTGCCAACCCAAGGCACCTAGTTAGAGGTAACGCTGTAGAATTTGGCAAGAACAAATAAGACAAAAAATAAAGCGGAATATATACTTTAGCTAAGAGCAAACTGTTGGGTACTTGTATATGTATTATGTCCTCCTGTTTTTGTTGTGCCACAGTGTTTGTCAAGTGTCTCCAATGATAATTCACTGCTAGTGGATAGTTTGCGGAAATCATTTCCAAGTGTTTTTAGCGGGACCTTGGGTCGATATAAAGGTTTTGAACATGTTATCAAACTGAATGAGAATGCTATTCCTGTTAGGCATAGAGTGAGAAATGTTCCTCTGACTTATAGGAGCAAACTTAAGGAAATGTTGAAGGATTTATGTGAAAAGAATATCATTGAACCGATAGAATCATCCCCTTGGGTTTTTCCCATTGTGATTTCGATTAAATCCTCTGGCGAGCTTAGGTTGTGTATTGATCTCCGCAGTGTTAATAGTGCCATTTGGGTAGATTCACATCCTTTACCGAATCTTCATGAAATGGTTTCAACCTTAGCTGGTGCATAAGTTTTCTCTTGCGTTGACCTGGCCAGTGCTTACCATCAGGTTGTACTTGCTGAGGAGTCTAAAAACATCACTGCATTTATTACCCCAGAGGGTCTATACAGATTTTGTCGAATGCCATTTGGGTTGGCGAGTGCTGCCTCAGTGTTTCAGAGACTTATGAGAGACACTTTAGAGGGGTTGAATGGTGCCATAGAATTTCAAGATAACATTTTAGTGTACGGAAAAGATGATGTGGAGCATGATAATAACTTGAAGTGTGTGATTGCTGCCTTGTCAGAGAAAGGGCTTACCCTCCGTCTCGACAAATGCAAGTTGAGACAAAAAGAGGTGGAATACCTTGGTCATACTATCAGTGGAATGGGAATTAAACCAAATAGAAATCATGTTGAAAGTATTGTAAATGCTCCTGTACCCACTTCAAAAGAACAACTTGTGGCGTTTTTGGGCCTTATTGAATTTTATTCTAAGTTCATACCAAATTTTTCAGCAAAGGTTGATCCTTTTAGATGTTTGCTAAAGAGAAATGCTAAATTTGTTTGGACGGATGAAATGACGGAAGCTTTTAAGACCTTGAAAGTGTTTTTTGTGAATGCGCCGTGTCTTAAACCTTTTGTGGTTGGTGTGAAGTGTGTGGTTATGGTGGATGCAAGTTGTTCTGGTTTGGGTGGAGTTATTTTGCAGAGGGATAATGAGAAGGAATGGGTTGTTGCTTATGCTTCAAGAGCTTTGAGAGATGCCGAAAAGAATTATTCCGTTATAGAAAGAGAGCTGTTGGCTTGTGTTTGGGGAGCTGAACACTTTAGACCTTTTCTTTGGGGTACAAGATTTTTAATAAAAACTGATCATAAGCCTCTTGTTTTTCTCATGGCTCCTGGTGAAGGCAGGACCATGTCGGCGCGTCTTGCAAGATTAGCTTCAAGATTGCAGTCCTTTCAGTGTAAAATTGAGTATGTTCAGGGTAAGGCGAATGTACATGCTGATTGCATGTCAAGACTAGTTTCTGATATGAGCTGTCCTGAAGTGGTTATTGAGGATGAGTGTGAGGTTGCCTTTACCTTACGTGATGTTAATCTGGTTTGTGGTGAACGGTCATCTTTGAAAGAGGATGTCTGGTTAAAGGAAATGAGAAATGATTTGGAATTGTGCAATGTCAAGGATTATCTCACACATGGTTGGCCGGAACAGAGGAAATTGTCTGGTAATATGATGGGGTTTTTCAAGGTTCAGGAGGAACTTGCTGTGGAAAATGATTTGATTCTTAGAGGAGACAAAATTGTTCCGGCTTTTTCTATCGGGAATACTCTTCTTGAGATTGCTCATGAGGGGCATCTGGGGATATCTTTTACCAGAAGACAACTAAAGGAGTCTTTTTCGTGGCCAGGGATTGATTCTTGTGTGGACCATTTTGTGCGTTCATGTCTTCATTGCTCTAACAGTGATAAAACAGCTGTTGCCTTGCGTCCGGAACCCCATCCAATTGATTTACCTTCTGGTCCTTGGCGTAAACTCGGGTTAGATATCATTGGTCCGTTTAGTTGTTTACCCAAACAGGAAGCTTTTGGTATTGTCCTTATTGATTATTATTCTAAATGGCCGGAGGTCAAGATGGTTAAGGATGTTACTTCTCACCAAGTAATAGAGTTTTTGGATGAGATCTTTTGTAGAGAGGCAATTCCTCAAGAAATCGTGACTGACAATGGTCCACAGTTTGTTAGCAAGGAAATGGAACAATTTATGGATAAATGTGGTATTGCTCATAGAAGAATTGCTGTTTTCCACCCTGAGGCTAATGGCCAGGTTGATCGCTTCAACCATGTGATCAAAGAAGCTATTCAACTTTCAATCAAGGGTAATTTGAATTGGAGAAATGCGTTACAATCTATGTTGTTGGTTACAGGACTTCACCCAATTCTGTAACTTTGGTTACGCCTTTTGAGCTCTTAAGAGGGCGTAAACGTAGTACAAAGTTAGTACCCTGGTGGTTAAAAAATTTTTTATGTGGATCTGACAATTTTTTGAAAGTGGATTTTGAGGCTGTTCAACGCAGAGTTGAGTCATACAAGAATAAGATGAAACATGATATGGTTAAGAGAATTGGTTCTACGTCTAGTCGTTCTGTAAAATTGGGTGATTTTGTCCGTATCAAAAAGAAAGAAGGTGTGAGTAAAGGTTTTCCTGTGTGGTCAAATCCTAAGGAAGTAATTGAGGTCTTTAGGAATGCTGTCAGGGTTGATGGTGGCTCAGTCTGGAATTTGAGTAGAATTTCTGTGTTTACTGGGGTTAGTCAGTTGGAGAATGACTACGACAGCAATGTTTTTTTGGATGTTGGGGAACAGAATGATAAAGGGAATTGTATACATGCTGAATGCAATTCTGGTAACACCAGAGTTGTGCGTCCTCACCGTATGCCGGTTAGGTTTAATGACTTTGTGATGAACTAGATTTTGTTTGTTTTTACCTTGTTTTTGGTTTTTTTTGTTCTGTTTTCATTTTAAGGGGGGAAGGTGTGTTGGGTACTTGTATATGTATTATGTGAGCTGTCACAAGCTTTCCTGTTGTTTAATAGCTCGTGACAAGCTCGTGCCTTTGGGAATGTTGGGAGACCTTGTTTGTCTTCAAATATCTGGAATGTGGGGAGTAAGGCTGTTGGGGAGTTATGATCATTACAAGGCTGAACGTCATGACAAGTGGACACTAATAAATCTCGTCTTCATTCATCACGTTTCCTGCGTGTTTTCTCTTCCTTTCCACTTCCCTACACAAACGTAATCGAAATAGCCACACTTCTGTGTAAAACTTGAAGTATCTTTTATCTGTTATGTATTGTATTACCTGCCATGTTTTTAGTAATAACTTGATGGTTTCAAGAACTTATAGTTTTGGCTTAATATATGCATTTTACAGAACTTTTCTTCCGTTTTTCACCCTCTCTGTTTTCCCATTAATTTGGACATAATCTAATTCAAGTCAATGCTCTAGTATAATGGCAGAGAACAAGATTTGGCACCATTAGGCATTTTTTGTATATGCACTTTTTAAGTACTTAATATTAGATTAGAACAAACAGTAGTTTGCTATTATTATATTGCACATGCACTTTACAAGCGAAGAAAACAATAGGGCAAGCCCCAGACTGTCCAGACTAAATGGCGGAACATATCTAGACTTGAAATGAACTGTAAAGAACCAGATGTATATAGAGTTGACAAAGTCAACATTGGAGGAATGTATTGAAAAACACATTTTATCTGTATGTATTGTATTTTATTGTTCTATTATTAATATGGCCTTATAGGCTGAAATAAAGTATTTTGATGATGATGACTGAATACGATTTACTTGAACAACTTCCTTTTTCTTTCTGATCTGTAATTGCAGTGAATTGTTATGCAATGTTTGTAAACATGATGGAAAATGACAAATACATTTTTTTCTTTTAAAGTGATCCGAACCTTCTTCCAACACCAGTGTTACATGTTTTGTGGGAGACATTGCCCTCCACTTCCTTCATTTAGTGTTTTCCTCCCAATGTGAAGACTACCCCTCCCCTCTTGCTGTGCTGTCCAACGGCCGCCCTGCTCAAACTATACCAGGCAAAAAGTGTTGCTGTCGCCAGCTATGGAAGCGAGCTTTGGGGCTACTGTAAGTTAAAGGACCTAGAGGTTACAGAAAATAATGTTCAGAAAAAGATATTGAGGCTACCAAGGGGCACTGGGAATTTCTCGGTACATGAGGAGCTGGGTGTCCCCTATTTAAGTGACAGAATAGCAATGAACCCGGTACTGTGCTGGTTGAATTGTTGGCTTAATAAAGATATACCTCTCACCCAAGCTTTGTTAAAAGAAGCCTTAACACTTGATGGGAGGTTTCAAGTTCTGTGGTTGAAGTATATAAAGGACTGTTTGACGGCAATTGGCCGGTCTGATTTGTTCTTTGCTCCCAACTTGATTACGAAACCCGATGTTATCTTTGCAAAAAATGCTATGTTAATACTAAGATGCTCAGATAGAGAAGAGTTTGAGCTACAGAAGGACAGCGTTAGGAAACACCTACTACTCAAAACCTGTCCAGAAATGGAACCTTACTTGTCATGGCATATGACTGGCTATGAACGTTTTCTGTTAACAAGGTTTCGCTTTGACCTATTCCATCTCTTACTGGCGGTCCCAAGTGGGGCTCATCGGGGTGAGAAGTTGCCAGCTTGCGGCTGCGACGGGAAGTCTCCGCAAGACCTGGCACACTTTTTATTCATTTGCCCTTACTACACTCTACCACGGAAATTATATCTTAAACCATGCCTTAAAAAACTGAACTTTGCACAAATCAAACCCGCACTTTACTATCTTCAATTGCTTAGCTGTGATTGCACTTTATTCGTCTGTAACTTTTTAAAATCAGCCATTACCTTCAGGAAAAGTATGGATGGATAACTACGCTGCTAATGCTCTAGGCACTTAAAAATTTTTATAATGATTCTATTTATGTTTTTAATGTACTTTTAATAATGCTTATGCTCATGTTGCCCGCTGCTTTCTCTTTTTTTACCTTTTTCTGTGTATTGGATTTCTTACTTGTCAAAATGAATTATCCGGACTGTTTTTAATTGTTTGTTGATGATATGTACTTTTATGATTGTAATGTTTACAATCGAATAAAGTTATTTGAACTTGAACTTGAACTCTTGCTGTGCTGCCTGCTGTCATCCAGGAAGAGTTACCTTTTTTGGGACTGTGAGTCAGACTAATCCACTTCAATACCTTGTCCAGTCCAGTCAGTTTACACTTAATAGAGGAGAGGGGCCCCCATGTGTTCAAAGATGTCATGTGGGTCCTGCATACCGCATATATAGAGTCCTTTGATATGAAGCCCTACAAATTGTTCAGCCAGACATTCTTTGGCAAACTGTACTACTTAAGATCTCAAGTGCCTCAAAATTCAGACTATAGAGATCTCAAGGGTGGCATGGGTCCAGTGGTAAGAGCCCTGCTGTGTCAGAGGTATGGCAAGCCCCCGATGCTCGCACATTGAGATCCCTGACATCTCTCAAGGTTCTTGTAAGTCACCTTGGCAGATGTGTAGAGAAGGGCCAGGCCGGTGTATGCTTCAGCTCACAACCAGGTCTCCATAACCTCTAGAAGCAAAGTCTGGACCAGTCCTTCCCGTGGAGTTTGGAGGGGGGTCCAATACCAAGTGTGCAGACGTTTGTGATAAGTGACCTTAAACCTCACCTCCCTGAGCCCTTTATCGTTTATCGCTGGAAGCCATGGACGATGGTCGGCCACTGATGTTCAGTCAAGTCATGGGACAAAGCGTCATCACAAATCTCGGGCATCAGATTCATTCTTCATCAGAATAATTCGGAGATAATGATTCGCTGTCATACGAAGATCCCCGGCCTTCTTAAGCCGAGCCCTTCCCAGCCCGCCCTTCGCCTGTGAAGTAAAATACATCTATCATGGCTATTGGTGGACCACACACTAGCACTCCAAGTGGGGCAGGTGCAGTGGGTGCAGGGTGGTTGCTGTATGGAGTTTGAGGGGTTCAAGGTGAGGCCTCTACCCGGCCAAAGGAAGGATGCGATGGTTTGGACGACGGTAAGGAGAATTCGCTAGGGAATTTGGAGTGGACGCATTGCATACAGGTAATTATATTGAGTTGGAACAACCACCTTTGTTTCCTATACCCTTTGGACACAGTCAAGTGTGGATTACACTCTCTTACAACGCCACTTTGCTTTTAGAAGTAAGGGGGGTGGGGGGTTTAGAAAGTCTGTGGTGATATCTTCCAGGTCTTGGTTCACATATTCGCCCGGATATTGGAGTTTTGGTCTCAGTCCGTTTTAACCTCTGGCCGTACACTGATGCTTTAGTGGTGGTCCTAGAGGGTGTGTGGGCTACCCTCGCTCCCATCATATATGGCAGCCTGAGGAACAAAAGAACTCATCTAAAGGGACATAAAGATGAGCAATGAGGATCTGGGTGTGGATAACTAGAGGCATGTATAGTTGCCATCAAAAGAAGAGAGTTTCCCAGAAAACCGGAAAAGACTGGGTTTTAATAAACAAAAACAAAAGGGGGTTCCTTTTTGTGTTATTCAATTGGCTATTGAAAATTAGACACTTTGCAGATAATCACAAACCACTTGTAACTAGACATGTAAAGATATTTATAATCCAAAAATTCTATAAATTGCTCTTTATACTCATATTTATTGGTAGGAAAACATTTAATTAAAATTGTACAATACACAGTTAAGCACAGTCTCTATTCAGTGTTAAAACCTGCACATTTCATTACATAATAAGGTAATTGATATTCACATACATGTGTTGCACAAAAAAACATCAAATTCAACATTTCTTTCTTTCTGAAAAGACGAATAAATACAATTAGTTTTAAAATATCCTACAAAAGTGGGAATATACCTATTTTTAATAAATAAAAGTAAAGAACTTCATTGAGGCTAAGTTATCAGCCTATATCAAAGCAGAAAGACATGACATGTAAAAATAGGTATATTCCCACTTTTGTAGGATATTTTAAAACTAATTGTATTTATTCGTCTTTTCAGAAAGAAGACATCTTGTTTAAAATAAATGTTCAGTCCTGAGGAAGGTGTTTACGCAAATTAAAGTTCAAGCACCGAAACGCGTCAACATAAGGACTCCATGTGATTTTTTTAAATATAAATTTCTATATATTTTTTTAAGTCAATTGTGATATTTGTTCAGTATTGTATTGAATTTGATGTTTTGTTGTCCAACACATGTATGTGAATATCAATTACCTTATTATGTAATGAAATGTGCAGGTTTTAACACTGAATAGAGACTGTGCTTAACTGTGTATTGTACAATTTTAATTAAATGTTTTCCTACCAATAAATATGAGTATAAAGAGCAATTTATAGAATTTTTGGCTTATAAATATCTTTACATGTCTAGTTACAAGTGGTTTGCGATTATCTGCAAAGTGTTTTTAGGGCTCGTCCTTTTCTATTCCGCAGGAATAGGAAATGAGCCCTAATGCAGTCAACCCATACTCCAGGCCAAGCAAGGGCTCTCCAGCGGATTTTCGGAAGTGCAAGTCTCGTGCACGAGCTTGCCGCCTGCCTCCACAAAGCCATCTGTTGCTTTGCGCTCGGCCTCAGGCCGGCATTTCTCCTCCCCTAATTACCGGCCGGCACATCAAAGGCTGCTGCTCCCCATGCGTCTCGTCACCTTTCGTCCCTTGTTTTAAAAGCGTCCAGAACATCCCAGTGCAGTGCCAACTGATTTGAGCCTGTGGAAACATAGCAGACACTCTTTTGAATCTCATTTTCTGTTTCCAAAACAGAGACCAAATAGCTGGACCTAAACGTTCCTGTCCTTATCCATAACTCAATATACACAAGCAAACAATTTATGTGGAAGGACATTACCTACTGCTGTCTTTAGTGTTTATCAGTGTTTTATGTTTTGCATCGAGTGGGTCCCCATGTTGTAATTGATTAGGGTCTCCTTGTAATTGATTGGGGTCTCCCTGTAATTGATGGGGGCTCCCTGCACACCATCATCACATTCAGTGTATCTCGGAAAGAACTACCGAGCAGGCATGCAATCACACAAACACGCATGCACCATCACACACACCAGGAGGAGAGACCCTACCTCTCACCAATAGGTAACATCCCACATCATTGCTCCAATGAAAATCTCATGCACAGGCCACCACATTCATTGTACGTACCAGCACACATACTCACACACCTCATTCCACACACAATCTTGCATCATGCATTTTTGCAGCATTGCACCCTCATATGCACGGCATCACACAACATCAGGCAAGCACAAAGGCTTCAGCGCCCCTCCCCCATCCCCGTTGTGTGTGTCAGCCCGTCCTGAGACTGCTTCCCGGGCTGGCTAGCCACCCCACCCCCCACCGAAATGTTGCTCTAGCTCTAGTTGCGCCTCTGCACAACATACACCATCACACCGAAACACGCACACTGTGAGGCAATCTGCATGCTGTCTGCTGACTGTATGCCAAAATGTGCACTGCTGCGGCCCGTATTGGTACGGTTGAGTGTGTGTGAGGACTGGGCACTGCTCCCCCCTGCCCTCTCCTGTCTGTTTCTCCTGTCTGTTACCCGATCTGTGTGTTTTAAAAAACCTTGCATTGTTGCTGTCTGTGATCTCTCAGGTTTTGGTTGTTAATGGAATTTGTTCAAAGCACTTTTCACCAAACAGATTAGCTTTGTAACTGTGTGTTGAGTTCAATTTTCAAATGTAGATGGTTTGGCCTATGAAAGTAGGCGTTTGTCCTAAAAAAATGGTATTCCCTTTTCAAAACATCTGAAGAACACTCGCTGCTTGCTACCAGCGGATTGTAATGCTGGGGAAGGAGAGTAGTCTATTTACTGCAACATGAAACACCTGACCTGCTCAGACTTCCACCACATGACGACGTGGGAATGGTCCTGAAATAGCTCACATCAGATATGCACTCACGTTTGTCCTGCACGCACAGAGCTGCTAATGGGCGATATATATATATATATATATATAGATAACTTCGATTGTGACCCAAGCAGATGTGGACAAACACCACTGCCATGACATGAGTGAATCGCATGCTCTGGTGTTTCTCCGTTCACATTTCTTTCCGATCCTTCTGGTTCTTGCAAGTGATTAGTGGGTTTCACGCTTGTTTATTTTCTGCCTGCACTTCAACTTTCCATCCAGTCAACAAGCAGTACTTTCTTTCTGTTCCACCAGTCTATGTACATTTTTTCCACGCCTGTCGCAAAGCTTTCAGTTTCTCGTGCATATGTATAGCGCACGTTGTGGCTGTCTCCATAACAGCTCTTTAAACAAATGCTTTTTGTGTAAAATCACCCCATGCCGTGCTTGCACTTCAATGGCATCCGTGCCCCTCCCTTTAGTCGCAGCTCATCGGATTCACTTTGTCAGCGCTGCTTGCACAACTGAGAACCTCCCTTAAACACATAGGCCTCCCCCCTGCAGCATTCCCCTCCTCCACCCCTCCCTTTCAGTGTACTTGGAGAGAGGTCTCGCATTTGTGAAAGTTTGAGTCATTGGCATTATAAATGACAATGCTATTTATTTATTTATATATTGGTTTTCAAAACAGATAAATAAAAAGGCATTGTCATTTACAATGCCAATAGCTTAAGTGTAAGCAAATGGTTGTTTTATTTAATTGCACTTAGATCCCGAACTGTTATCCAGCTTTGGATATTTTGATAGCAACAATATAATATTTTAGTGTATAATTGTAATTCAAGTTATTTTGTAGCTGAGTTGTGCTTTTGTCCGGAATTACTGAACTGGCATGTGTAACTGGTTGGCTGCTTCCATAACCATGGATGGCCCTGGTTACCAAGAGTATAAATACAACAGAGACATAAGTATAGTATAGATTTGACTTGCTGTGGTACATATCATACACAGACTGCGTGCACACAGTTGCAATTTGACCTTAGTGGTCAACATGAGGCTCGATTGCATGATTCTGAAAATGGCGGGAATTCGGGTCACTTAGTTCAATATGTTGTGGTTAATACCAGATGGAAAATAGACAATGTGCTTTCTTTACTGTGTAGTGCATTCATTGAAGGCACCTCCTTTCTGAAGTGTATCTATTAAGGAGTTGGAAGTAGGTCACACACATAGATTGGGCTGTTATGCGCTAACGAGTGCCCAACAGGCCTTTCTGTACTCCCTTAGGTACATGAGATAGATGGCACAATTTGCGACGTGATGAAGTCTCAAAATCTTAGGAAAGGTTTGAAATGTCACTGAGGCTTTATTACTCAGTATTTAACTCACAAAGAATTAGCATGGATCCATGATTGTGTATACATTTGGGTATCACTTTTGTTCCACACTTGCACTTTTGAGCACTGCGCCGTCTTCACTCACAAGACTGTTTTTAACAAGGAGAATATCATTTTGCAAAACATGACCAGTGAAATTGTTTTTTGCTTTTACGTCATAAACTGTTGTCTTGAGTATTTACAGGTCTACATATGTGGTACTGACCGAGTGTAAAATGGACCCACGGAACCTTCTGTGTTACTTTTTACCCTAAACCATCTAGTTTGCAGATTGTAAGCGCTGTAAATAGCCATTACTGCTATTACCAGCTTTTAATCATACTTCAAATACCAACCTCGGAAGGATGGAAGACACAGCCCGACAGGAAAACATACTACTGGCTGCACATCATGGCAGAGGTGCAAACCAATCTTTTAAGTGACAGAGCTAAATTGGCAACAATTGCTAATCTGCAGCCCTCTCACTCCCAGCCTGCTGTTCTAACTCCCTGCCCTCTTCTCCTGTGCGGATCTGCTATTCCCTTTGCACCCGCTTCCTTCCTTAACTCCCTGTTCTCTTCTCCTGTGCTGATCTGCTGCTCTCTTCCACCCCACCTAATTCTTTACCTCCATGTTCTCTTCACCTGTGTTGATCTGCTGCTCTCTTCCACCCCACCTCCTTCTTTAACTCCCTGTTCTTTTCTCCTGGGCTGATCTGCTGTTCTCTTCCACCCGCCTCCTTCTTTAACTCCCTGTTCAGTTCTCCCGTGCTGATCTGCTTCTCTCTTCCACCCGCCTCCTTCTTTAACTCGCTGTTCTCTTCTGCTGATCTGATCTTCTCTTCCACCCGCCTCATTCTCTAACTCCTTATTGCCTTCTCCTGTGATGATCTTTTTGTTCTCTTCCATCCGCCTCCTTCTCTAACTCCATTTTCTCTTCTCCAGTGCTGATCTGCTGTTCTCTTTCCCCCGCCTCCTTCTCTAACTCCCTGTTCTCTTCTCCTGTACTGATCTGCTGTTCTCTTCCACCCGCCTCCTTCTTTAACTCCCTGCTCTTTTCTCCTGTGCTGATCTGCTGTTCTCTTCCACCCGCCTCCTTCTTTAACTCCCTGTTCTCTTCTCCTGTGCTGATCTACTGCTCTCTTCCACCCCACCCCCTTCTTTAACTCCCTGTTCTCTTCTCTTTTCCTGTGCTGATCTGCTGCTCTCTTCCACCTGCCTCCTTCTTTAACTCTCTGTTCTGTTCTCCCATGCTGATCTGCTGGTCTCTTCCACCCCTCCCCCTTCTCCAACTCCCTTTTCTCTTCTCCCGTGCTGATCTGCTGTTCCTTTCCACCGCCTCCTTCTATCACTCCCTGTTTTCTTCTCCCGTGCTGATCTGTTGTTCTCTTTCAGCCACCTCTTTCTCTAACTCCCTGTTCTCTTCTGCTGCGCTGATCTGCTGCTCTCTTCCACATACATCCTTCTGCAACCACACACACACATACATTCAACCACGCACACACACATACAACCACACACACACAACCACACACCCAACCACACACACACAACCACACACAACCACACACACAACCACACACACAACCACAAACACAACACACACAACCACACACACACAACCACAACCACACATCCCACCCACACACCCAACCACACATCCAACCACACACCCAACCACACAACTAACCACACACCTAACCACACACACACAACCACACACACAACCACACACACACAACCACACACACACAACCACACGCACAACCACCCCAACCACGCACCCAACCACGCACCCAACCACGCACCCAACCACGCACCCAACCACGCACCCAACCACACACCCAACCACACAAACAACCACACACACAACCACACACATCTATCTATCTATCGCCCTCACTCTATCTATATCTATCTATCGCCTTCACTCTATCTGTCGCCCTCACTCTATCTATCGCCCTCACTATCTATCTATCTATCTATCTATCTATCTATCTATCTATCTATCTATCTATCTATCTATCTATCTATCTATCTATCTATCTATCTATCTATCTATCTATCTATCCATCTATCTATCTATCGCCCTCTATCTATCTATCGCCTTCACTCTATCTATCGCCCTCACTCTATCTATCTATTGCCCTCACTCTATCTATCGCCCTCACTCTCTATCTATCGCCCTCACTCTATCTATCTTTCGCCCTCCCTCTATCTATCTTTCGCCCTCCCTCTATCTATTTATCGCCCTCACTATCCATCGCATCACCACAGCATCACTCAGGGGCACCACAACATCACTATGCACTACCAGAGCATCACTGAACGCCACAGCATCACTCGTCGCCGCCACAACATCATTCAGAGCCACCACAGCATCAATCTGTGCTACCATTCAACAACAACGGATTCAAATATGTTCTCTCAATGTTTCAAACTTTATTACAAATGTCACAAAAAATGTTAATATTTCACTTCATCACAATAAAATACACTAAACATAATCTTCCAAAAAGTTATTTGCAAAAGTTTAAGCTATTGCCGTTATGAATTACAGGAACTTTTATTTAAGTATTAAATATTGAAAAAAATACAACCCATTGTTATTTTTAATATTAATACATCTAAGTCATGTAAATACAACACATATTGCATTACAAATGCTATAGGTGTCACGTTTGCAAAAGTTAACACTATTGGCATTGTAAATGACAAAGTTATTAATTTCGCTATTTTCAAAACAAAAACCTAAATAAAAAATGTGTCATTTACAATACTAATACCTCTAACTTTACTAATGCGAGCCCTAGTGCATTGCAAATGCATGTTATGTATAGTTGCCATGCCATAGTGCATCAGCATGTATCGTTGACGTGTAATTGTGCAAGCATGTTTCATTGACATGTAATAGTGCATTAGAATGTATCTTCACTGTGTAACAGTGCATTAGCGTGCATTGTTGCTGTGTATTGTGCATGAGCGTCTACCGTTGCCATGTAATAGTGCATTACATTCTCCAGCACAGATATCAATCTCTCTCAGTACTTAATTTGTAAAAGAACATAACTGCTGGGGCCATCGTCCAGAGGTCATTGCAGCTTGTCCCACCCATTGTCCCTACCAGCGCTGCCAATAATAGTACAACCGGTGTTGGTAATTAAGGGCCGGTGCTGAGCATCAGAAACCACCGGTGCAAATTTAGCACTGGTCTAATCCAAACTGGCCTGTCCTTGAACTCTTTGCTCTTGGAACCAACAGAAATAAAAACAAAAAACAATGGAAAAATGTACTTTGCCCTGAGTGTAAGAAAAAAAATGTCATGGCATAACTTTAGTTGGCTCAGACTTCCTGTCTACCCATCCTCAGTGGGTCAAATACCTCTGAGCCAGGCTACAGTCCTACAGTGTTTTGCTACTGTGACCTGGGGGAGGTGAGGAGCTGAAGCACCCTGAAAAGAGAGGAGCTGCCATCACCTTGACCACCAGAGGGCCCATGTGACTGAGGTTCTGCATGGAAGATGGCACAATAAACAGAGGCTGCACAGGACTAATGAGAAACCTGCCCCACATGAGGCCTGGAAGCAAGGCAAAAACAAGAAGAAAACATTGTCTGGACCCTGGAGGTGCAGAGACGCGTTTCTGTATCGTCACTAATGAACATGCTCCTTCTCGAATCCATCCTGTACCCAGAGGGGAGGTGCCTCTGCCATTTTCCGGTCACAGAGGGAACTGTAGATTTTAATCCTTTACTTTCTCAGTGTGGGCTCTGTCCTCACTGGCTGGAGCCTGTCACCCTTCTTCTGGAACCGTCTGAGCCATTTTCCACCTTATTTAGGTTTGAGTTGGTACACCTAAACACCACTGGCATAACAAATCTCGAGGGCCCCCCCTGCAAGGGGACTTGGAGGGGCCCCATTAGAACTAAACAGGAGCTCTCCGGCCAGAGTACTGTGATGAGGGCACCACCTGGTGCTTGCGCCCTCCCAACCTCCCCGCACCAGGGGTGGGGCTGTGGGGCCTGTGTCACATCACTGCTAAACACAAAGCCCAGTTTCTAGTGTGAAGTGGAGATAAATGGCTTGGGTGCCCTCAGTTCCGTGGATGCCTCTGTCACTGGATAACCTTAAATGCCACCAGATGTTTTTAAGATATAGACCCCTAGACTTTGATCCCCTTGCGTATGTCATATTGAGTGCTGACTCACTACCACATCTACCCCATTGAAGACACCGAGACTGCTTGGGTCCCTAAGTGGTTTCTAACTGAAAACAATTTACCACCTGGACTTTGGTTATCAGGCTCCCAGTAGCCATTGAAATGGACCTCGAGGCTCTAGCCACCTTAAAAATCAGCCACTGACTGTACTGTGCCTTTGCTCTTTGGGAGGTGGAGTTTTGAGTGAAAGCATTTCTTTATTTTGAACTGAGCAGTCCAACGTTGAACCCTGAAAGCATAGAACCAGAGGAGCAGACACATATCACATTATTTTATATAACATATCTGCAAATTGATTGAGACTTTTAGTACATATATTGTAGTAAGTCAGTGGCGAAATCCTTTTCAAGCATTCTACCAAGCACTTTGTGTTTTCATCAACACCAGCCCACACATGGATCCAGTATAAACTGTTCCACAAGGCTCAAGCAATACTTCAGTGATGAGGCCACGCTAAACTAATACCAGTCTAAGGTTGACTCTGGCCCTATTCAGATCTGGTCTTGCAGTTTAGGCTTGATTGTTCCTATTGGAGAAGGACCAAGTCTGATTTGCATACAGCTGATCTCTCCCCGAAGGGGCAGAGTGGGTGAAAAACAATGGACAGGAATGCAGCCCAGAGTGACTGGTCGTATTTGACTCATCACCTTAGAGAAACACCCTAAGTGCAACGATCATGCCCAGGTGAGGTATGCACATTGCATTGCAGACCCGTAGTTAACTGTGTCCCAGGCCTCCAGGTATGCTTCACTGATGAGGCCTAACTAATCTGCAACCAGTCTTAAGTTGTTTTTGATCCTGTTCAGAGAGGACCATGCCTGGCAGTTCAGAATGTACTGTTCACACTGAAGCATTTCATCCCTTGAGCAAACTATTGTTGTAGGGTTGCTGGGAGAATTTTCTATCTGGTTATTATATGCAGTAGATTAAAAGATCCAACACCATTTTCACCAGGTAGCATTCATGCCATTGCACAAGTGACTTTTTTTCCAAGAGAGGTGATAGGATCAGGATTTTATCTCCTGGTAGCAAGCTTAGAACTTGAGTGCTCTCTTATAGCATTTTTTTCTTCCTTTCCTGCACTGCTTGTAGGTTTGTACAACGATGTTCTGAATGGTTTTCAGGCATTCTTGAAAATTAAGGCAATGCAACCTCAGAAATGTTTCTATACTCTCTTTATATCCACTCCATTCATCTAGCCCCAAGTATAAAATGGTACGTGGCTGTGAGAACAAAGGCATAACGATGGACCCCCTACCTACTAACAACACCTGACTTCCTTTCTCCCCAACAAAATATATTCCCCTCAAATTGCAAATAGGGGGTTGTGTGCAAACTGTCTAGCACCCACCGTAACTGTGCCTATTCCCTAAGGAATCCAAGTACAGATGAACAACCGCAAAGGTGCACCACACAAAGAAAAAAATATTTAAATTAACATTATTATTAACAATTTGCAGAGAGATGATGCTTTTTCTTCAAAGAATCTTTATTTTCAATTGTTGAGCACCATACAGCCGACGCGTTTCGTCCCAAAGAGGGACTTCTTCAGGGCTTTTTAACTGCAAAGCAATCCTTCCAGGGCGAATTTCCAGATCAGTATTCTGAATAACGCCTTTCCCAAAATCCGTTTCTTGATTAAAACCTAGAATTTGGCCTGGGCTGGATCTTCTAGATCACTTCAATAAAAATTTGTGAATATGTGAACAGTGAAGGATGGAAGTAATGCGGAAAACATATGGGTATATATCGGCTCGGTCACACAATAGAGATGAGTCTATAGATCATCAAGGTTTTCTATAAGCTGTTTCAAAATTTAGTGGATAAAATATCCTGTGTATCACCAGGAAGAGGATGTGGGCACTGCATTCCAGTAGGCCGTTCGTGATAAAACAGCCTGCACCCATCCACAGAGCCTTCGTCCTGCCGACAAAACCGCAAAACCGATCTGTTCAGCCTGGCAGTTCATGATGTACTGTTCATACTGAAGCATTTCATCTCTTGAGCAAATTATTGTTGTAGGGTAGCAGGGAGAATTTTCTATCTGGTTATTATATGCAGTAGATTAAAAGATCCAACACCATTTTTACCAGGTAGCATTCATGCCATTGCACAAGTGACTTTTTTTCCAAGATAGGTGATAGGATCAGGATTTTATCTCCTGGTAGCAAGCTTAGAACTTGAGTGCTCTCTTATAGCATTTTTTCTTCCTTTCCTGCACTGCTTGTAGGTTTGTACAACGATGTTCTGAATGGTTTTCAGGGATTCTTGAAAATTAAGGCAATGCAACCTCAGAAATGTTTCTATACTCTCTTTATATCCATTCCATTCATCTAGCCCCAAGTATAAAATGGTACGTGGCTGTCTTCAGAACAACAGGTGAAAGGGTGAACATTCTGCAGTTTTAGTCTTAAGGCAAACAAAACTAATGGTAGCACTTTGTCCCAATTCTTTTGCTATTTGCGGTTCCGTTTCGGCAGCATCTGTTTATTGGTTTGATTATAATCAGAGCCACTGGAATTATGTGTTAGAAGACGACCAAATTACGTGACAGAGTTGACTAAATATGCTGCAAGAAAAGCCAAATTATGTGGCATAATGTTAAAGTATTACTGCATTACTTTGTCATTTTTATCCATGTTAACACTGCCTTAGCAGAGTTTTATCCTCACTAGTACCACTTTAACACCCAAATACAGCAATAAACTACTGAAAGGTATCCGTAGTGCGAAATGCCTTCCACTGTGGGGACCACTGTATGTGGCCTGATGCCAAAAGGCCGTCAGGGCTCTAACACGCACTACGAGAAAATCAAATGCTCCTTTTGTCAAGTTGCTATTCACTTTTATCAGATATACTTAATCAAAAAGTTCATTACATTACAATCATCATAAAAAAATTACTTTTTGTACATTGTCAAATTTGCTTTACATTTCAAAAGACAAAAGTATAAATGTATACATTGAGTAGATAACGCAATAACACCCGATGCATTTCGGGGCATCAGCCCCTTCGTCAGGGGTCTGTTAAAGAAAAGGAAAAGGAAACCTTATTACTTTCGTTGTTGTGGGGAATCAGTGTTACTGAATACTACCTTTTATATTTGTTTGATGATTACCTCGTTATTGCGAGTACTGAATGCTGCTATGCAATATAGAGCATTTAAAAGCAAGTTCTATAATAAAGAAAGAAAACGTTTTTTATCCTCTGCATATTTATTTCATGTGGGTTTATTTACAAAATCAGCGTTTAAAGTGAAGAGAATCATAAACTTTACCTGATCCTCCCTTGGGTATGCAAAGTCTGTGAAAAATAATGATAATCACAGACTATGAATTATGGGACTCGTTAATGAATAAGACGATAACAATTCGGCATCTCTAATACTATGTTGGGCTCACCTGTTACTTTCTTAGATGTGATCTTAATCCGTTCTATCTGTAATATGTAAATACATGGATCTCAATCTTTCTTGTCCAGTGTTACAAAAAGCATCATAAGCTTTATGAAAAAAGAAGTTATTTTTACCTGCAGGGTTTCAGTTATGGCTTGGCCCCACTCCCTTGCTCGTAAATAATTGTGCCTGTGAAACATTGAAATAATCAAATTCAATGTGTGGCCCTTAATAGTCACCGAGTGAAACACTCGCGGTCCCGATATGTTCTACTAACTAGTTCTCTGCACCTTACCTGCGGGTTCTCGTGTGAGGTGCAGAGAACTAATTTACATAATTTACATATTACAGATAGAACGGATTAAGATCACATCTAAGAAAGTAACAGGTGAGCCCAACATAGTATTAGAGATGCCGAATTGTTATCGTCTTATTCATTAACGAGTCCCATAATTCATAGTCTGTGATTATCCTTTTTTTTCACAGACTTTGCATACCCAAGGGAGGATCAGGTAAAGTTTATGATTCTCTTCACTTTAAACGCTCATTTTGTAAATAAACCCACATGAAATAAATACGCAGAGGATAAAAAACGTTTTCTTTCTTTATTATAGAACTTGTTTTTAAATACTCTATATTGCATAGCAGCATTCAGTACTCGCAATAACGAGGTAAGCATCAAACAAATAAAAAAGGTAGTATTCAGTAACACTGATTCCCCACAACACCGAAAGTAATAAGGTTTCCTTTTCCTTTTCTTTAACAGACCCCTGACGAAGGGGCGGATGCCCCGAAATGCATCGGGTGTTATTGCGTTATCTACTCAATGTATAAATTTATACTTTTGTCTTTTGAAATGTAAAGCAAATTTGACAATGTACAAAAAGTAATTTTTTTATGATGATTGTAATGTAATGAACTTTTTGATTAAGTATATCTGATAAAAGTGAATAGCAACTTGACAAAAGGAGCATTTGATTTTTTCGTAGTGCGTGTTAGAGCCCTGGCGGCCTTTTGGCGTCAGGCCACATACAGTGATTACGATAGTGTGCAGGCACTTATCTAACACAGCACACATACCGTCTAATTTTGTAAAAATTGAACACTAGAGTGCAGCACCCTCCTACATACATTGTTCCACTGTGGGGAAACACATTTCACTGATTTATTAGTAAATTTTAATCTGATTGAGCTAGAATTTTATTTGTTAAAATCTGCAAATTATGCAGCAGATGGTGGATTATGTGGCGAATGCAGCAAATCCATAACCCATAATTAGACGGAAAATGCAGCACGCGCATAATTTTAGTGGCCCTAATTAGACTCCTCAATCAACTGTTTGTCTGAGGAATTTTAATTGTTTTATTTAATGTAGATCACTTGACACAATTGTTTAAGCAAAATGGACATAACGTTTGTTCCTCAATTCGTTAAAGTTTCATGAGGAAATCCTACCCATCAAACACTGGTATGAGAAAATCGACTACACATGATACATTGATACCATTGAAGGAAACATTCTTAGGGCAGCGACGGCATAGTCCACAACAACTAAGATTTGACAGTTTCCTCTTCCAGAAGATTTCAGTGGTTCACTATAGTCACACCTATAAGTCGAAGCGATGGGGGCCATTACGATGGCGGTCGATTGTTGCGGGATTGGGACCGGCCAACAAGTAGTCGGCAGTCCTAGCTGCCAGATTAGGATGAAACCAGTGCAGGCGGTTGAAAACATCCCTTTTTCAATTGCAGCGTGCGCTGATACCAGAAAAGGGCCACAGCACAAGCCATAATTTAAAAAGGGATGTTTTTAAACATCCATGCACCGGGAGACGGGGGACCTGCTTGGGGCCCCCATAGTCCCTTTCCCGCTGTCTGTTCATGGCAGTGGGACCACCATGAACAAGCAGTCGGAAAGGGATAGTCTAAACCCAAAGGCAGTGTCTGCGCCGGCACTCCCCTATTGTAGGGATTAGGAATCCTTCTACATCCCTACAGGGTCTTTGATCCTGTCGGAGGTGGCAGTCCTACCCCCCACCTCTGCGGTCCGATCAGCTACATTGTAATGCAGCGGTTGGACTGATACCTTAGATGGCGGTGGAACCGCCACAAACGGTCTGCCCGCCATCGTAATGACGGCCAATGTTTTTTTGCATAGGAAAGGACTCTAGAGGAGCCTTTCTTATGAATGGGGGATTTTTTAACTTGCAAAAGGGGTACTGATAAAGAAAGGATTTGCACGTAAGCAACTTTCTGGATAAATCCTCTCATATAAAAATTATAATAAATTACTAAAAATTGTTTGTAGTACTAAATTTATACGATATTCTTACACATTAGAAGAGGGAGAAGCTTGCCTATGTGTCTACTAACAAGTAACCAGTGTGCAACTAAAATGCCCGCTAAAACGCAGGAAAGGGACTGTGCATGCGCCAGCTGCATGATGTCATAACGCTTGTAGGGTAAGCTTTGCTTCTGCGCAGTAACACCAAACATGGCCGCTTCAGAACTCACATGCTAAGCATCTGCTCTGCTCAAAACTAAACTGTGTATGTACTAAGGGCTAATGCATAAAGTTATTTTTATTAAATTGGATTAGAGTAGAGATAAGTGGTATACAGTGAAACCATTTTATTTTAATCTAATATCTTGTATTTTTGACTTCTCTGCTAGTTCGTAAACGGGCCTAAAAGAGAGATGAGACTAATAAACATGTGATCCATGCGCACAGGCGCATTGGAAACAACTCCTGAGTTCTGATCTCAAGTCTTGGAACCCGATCAACAACCCATTCCCATGTCCTGAGAGACAACGGAACATCCTGAAGACTAAATGAATAAATATATAAATGTTATAAAATCCTTATGAAAACGGGTGGGAAATAAAGCTTGGGAGAAACAAATAAATGTGCGGGAACAATAGACAATACTCTTAAGAAAAAGTATTAAACTTAGTATGGTGTGATGATCACCCCCTTGGCTTGTCCAATCAGAATTAGCAGTTTACACAGGTTTGAACCATTTGGGGTTGGAACATGACATCAAAAGGTATAATTAGGGTAGTTAGTTAGATGAGGAAGCCTGATCGCTGCCAGAATGCTGAGAGATAGAGATGCGGTCCGAATGCTGATCGAAATACCTGAAAGCAGACTTAGAATTTTTTTTTTTTTGTTTAAGAAATTTTTATTAGGCATTAAAGGGTGATACAAGAAATATGTCATGAAAAATTAGGAAAAAGTACATATGAGTGTAATAATAATGAAAGACATCAATCTACAGTAATTTATATAGAGAGGAAGAAAAAAGAGAAAGGTATGGACAGATAGAAAGGAGAGAGGAAAGGATCAGAAAGGAGAGAGGAAAAGGGAGAAAGCAGAAGACAGGAAAAGAGGAGAGAGGAGAAAGATGAAAGAAGAAAAAGGAAGAGAAATGGAGGGATCATGAGGGATGAGAAGCACGCGGTAAGGGGGGAGGATTGGAAGAGAGGTATGAAGTAAAGGGAAGCCATAATAAGTCAGATTTAATTTTCAAAGGAACAGAGGTAGAGGAGGCAATAGAAATTCTATGTTCGTCACAAATATAATTCCACCAAGTGTGAACCGAGAGTTTCGAATTATCTTTCCAACACGATAAAACAACTTTAAATGCAAGAGCAATAAAAAGATCTAACAGTTTAGCAGAAGAAGGTGTAATAATATCAATATCATCAGCTAAGGAACCTAAGAATATGTGTATAAAGGACAATTGTGAAGAAAAAGATAACATTTTCATGCATATATTCCAAACATTAGTCCAGAAAGACAAAACTGGGGAACAATAGTAAAGTTGGTGTTGTAGAGTACCAGGAACTGTGGAACAGGACCAACACAAAGGAGAAGATGTTGGAGAAAATTTATGAATAGTAACCGGGGTAATAACAACTCTGTGATAAATGAAAAGTAAGGATTGGGTAATGCGTGCAGCAACAGAAACTTTGAAGAGTCGAGACCATAAACGATCCCATAGCGCAGTGTCAAAGGAGACATCCAAATCATTTTCCCAAGCAGTCTCCACTGTAGACTTAGTTCGGACAGAGCAATTAGATAATAAGAGCGAATATACAAGAGCAGCTTTAGGTTGTTGGGAAGAGAAGAGAGGGTAAAGTGGAGTGAGAGGAGTGAAAGAAGAAAAAGAATCGGAAGAAGAGGATAATGAGGATAGATGAGACTGAATAGCAGAGTTTATAATAGAGTATTCAGCAAGAAAAGAAGAAGGTAAGTTAAACTTATTTTGTAGATCTACAAACGAGAGGAGATTAGAATCAAGAAAAAATTGATGTACAAACATTATATCCTTTTCTTTCCAGTGTTTAAAATAGAATGATTTACCTTTATATCTGAGAAATTTGTTGTACCAAACTACAGATGATAAAAAACATTGAAGAGGGGAAAGGGAGGAGGAAAAAACATTTTGCAATGTAGATTGGCAATATTTCAAAATAGGATATTTGGATATAAAGGTACAATTTGACATGAAAGGAACATGTTGAAATGAGAAATCCTTCAGAAAGGAGCGTTCCAAGAGCACCCATTTAGGAACAGGAGTATCAAGGAAATCATAAGCCAAGGAGAAGGATTGTTTGATAAGGAAGGCAGAGTGGTAAGAGCAAAAATCAAGGAAACGAACACCACCCTCATTTTTAGGACGCACTAACTTATGTAATCCTATGCGGGGATGTTTATTGTTCCACAAAAATTTTGTACACAGTGAATTGATACGGGAAATATAGGATTTAGGAATTTTGAAAGGGAGCATAGATACTGTATATAAAACATGAGGGGTAATCATCATTTTGATGGTGTCCAATCTGCCCCACCAAGAAAGAAATAAGGGAGACCAAATCTGTAGAAGTGATTGAATTTTGTTAAGTAACGAATCAAATGTAAATTTAAGGGTATCTTTTAGAGAGGAAGAAAACCATATACCGAGGTATTTGAGTTTAGATGGGCACCATGCAAAATCAGTGTTACTGAACATATATTGAAAACACAAAGAATTAAGGGGAAGCACTTCAGTTTTGGAGAGGTTGAGCTTATATCCGGATATAGAGGAATATAACTGAACTTCATCTAAAAAGGGCGGAAGGGAAGATTCAGGGTTAGACATGTATATGAGGACATCATCAGCATACGCTGAGAGTTTAGCTTCAATAGAAGAAAATTTTAAACCAGTTATATGAGGATTGGAACGAATACGTTGCAAAAAGGGTTCAAGGCAAAGGATAAATAATAAAGGGGAAAGGGGACATCCTTGTCTTGTGCCTCTTGTTAAAGAGAAAAATCTGGAAAATTGATTATTAACAAAAATACTGGCACGAGGGGAAGAGTAAAGGAGTTTGACCAATGCTATAAACTTTGGACCGAAACCAAACCAAGTAAGGGTTTGAAACATGTATTGCCAATTAATACGATCAAAAGCTTTTTCAGCATCTAGGGATAGGGCCGCCAATGGGATTTTGACATTTTTACTATAAGAGAGGACATTGGAAAAAAGACGTGCGTTATCAAAAGCAAGTCTGCCCTTAACAAACCCCACCTGGTCTGTGTTGATTAAGCGAGGTATAACAGAATCAAGGCGAGAGGAAAGAATTTTAGCAAAAATTTTACAATCATAATTAATTAAGGAAATGGGGCGGAAATTTTTACATTGGGTATGATCCTTATCAGGTTTCGGGATGATGACAATGAGGGCTTCTAAAAAGGATCCAGAGGCCTTAGTTTCAGAGATAAAGGAGTTAAATAATTGAAGGAGCTTGGGAGCAAAAAAAGAATGAAAGGCGGAATAAAATTCAATCGGTAGGCCATCAGGACCGGGGGCTTTTGATTTTTTAAGGGAATGAATGGCTGAGGTAATCTCTTGGAGGGTAATTTCGCGTTCTAGGTGCGAAAATTCATCAGGAAGGGCTGGGGGAGAGGAAAGACCGTCAAAAAAAGTTGTTAGGTTGGCATCTGTAGGATGAGTATCATCTGTATATAAGGCTTGGTAGTAGTTGTGGAAAACTTCAGCAATATCTTCATCAGAGGTGACCAGCTTATTGAGTGAGTCATTACAAATTGGGCCAATAGCTTTACGTTCCGATTTGATTTTCAAGTAGTTGGCCAACATTTTACCTGCCTTGTTCTGACCCCCATGATATTTAGATTTTATTTTAAGAAGAGTATGACAAGCTTCATTAGTTATAATTTTATTGAGTTCAGTTTTGGCCTGAATCAGGTCCTGAAGGGCAGATGGGGATTTGGAGGAGAAATATGTATGTTCAAGGGTTTTAATATGTTTAAGTTGGTCTTCATACTTTTGCTTGTTAAGCTTCTTTTTGGCAGAAACATAGGAAATCGTAAAAGCACGAAAAGAAGCCTTAAAAGCATCCCAAGTGTTAGGAATGGAAGTGTCAACGGGGTTATTAAGGGAAAAATATTCATTAAAAAACTCAGTACATTTTTTCATGAAAGTGGCATCTGATAAAAGAAAAGAGTTAAATTTCCATCGACTAAAAGTGGAGGGAGTAATGGATAAATCCAGGGTAGTGTAGACCGGTGCATGGTCAGAAATAAAGATAGAGCCAATAACAGATTTTTGAAGGGAGGGAAGGAGAGACTTACTAATCATAATATAATCAATCCTTGAGCGTGTGTGGTGAACATTAGAAAAAAAAGTATATTCAAGTAAATCAGGATTACACACTTTCCAAGAGTCATGCAAAGGTCGAGAGGCAATGGCAGATTGAAAAGCCTTATGGGTTTTATCAGGTTGGAATTTACTTGAAGACAATCGGTCTGAAAAAGGATCTAGCCATTGGTTAAAGTCACCAGCAACGATGAAATTAGGGCAGTCAATGGATGAAATAAGTAATTTAATGTCTTTCCAAAATTTGGGATCTGGACGAACAGGGCCATAAATATTTAATAAGACCATCGTCTTGTTCTGAATAACAACCTTTGCCATTGCCCAACGACCATCATCATCATTGTGAGAGGAAATAATTTGAGCATTCAAAGACTTATGAAATAATATAGCAACCCCCCCTTTTTTGTTGACCGCAGGAGAAAATACAACCTGACCCACCCATTGTCTTTTCAATTTAAGGGAATCAATGTCTGAGCAATGAGTTTCTTGAAGAAAGGCAACCTGTGAATGAAATTTGGTTAAGTGAGACAATACCTTCTGACGCTTGACAGGATGACCAAGACCACGAACATTCCAAGAGACAAAATTACACATGTCGGATGAAGGGAGGAATGGGCGAAGAGTGGATGCAACACGCAGCAAGGAGATCACTACATAGAAGAAGACAAAAAATAACGGTTAAACTTCGGGGTAGGGTAACGCTCATTTCAAGAGGGGAAAGAAAAGTCAAGTAGCATGGGAAAAAGATATACAGAAGGAAAGAAAACAGCAGAGGTAGCTTGAGAAGAAGGAAGCAAGAAGAGAGAGAGAAGAGAAAAAAAGAGGGAAGAGACAGAAAGATGGAAAGATAATGAAGAAACAGACCAAGGCACAGAGGCTTGATCTGAGAAGAAAACAGTAACCAAAACATGCGAGACGCGGGTACACCAGGGAGAGGACATGACCCACAAGCAAACCAGATACGGACATATGAGAAAAGGATATACACAAGGATGTGAGAGAGAGGTTAATAGCAAGGTAGGAAGGGGATACACGTTAAGAGTGGATATATGACGTGGAGGAGTGATTTTAGAAAAGGAGAAACATTGAAAAACAAAAAGGCATTAGCTGGCAGTTTCCATGGTAGAAGGAGTGATACTCATCAAATAGTCTCGAAGTTTCTGGGGATCATCATACGACTTGGTACGCCCATTGTGTGTGATCTTGCAGAAACAGGGATGAAGAATTCCATATTGAATATTGAGTTGGCGCATCGTGGGGCGAAGGTTCAGGAATTCCTTACGACGAGCGTTGGTAGCAGAAGAGAGGTCTTGAGAAATGAAGATGTTGTGACCAGACCACTGAAGGCGACGTTTGGCCCTGGCAGCTTTTAGAACATTCATGAGTTCTGTGAACTCCAAGAATAGCATGATGATTCCACGTGGTTTGGTTGCGTTGGAGTTGATACGGCCAAGACGATGTGCTCTCTGGATGTTGAGAGGATGAGTCGATGGGGAGAGTTCCAAAAGTTCCTGAAGAAGCTTTCGAATAAAAGAGACCATGTCGGACCCCTCCAAATTTTCCGGAACACCATAAACGCGTAGGTTGTTGCGTCTATTTCTATTTTCCAAATCCTCAGTGTGCAATTTGAGTTTGTGGATTTCCTGTTCCAAAAGTGGAATTCGGGTTGAGAGGTCTTGGACATCACTAACACGTTGCTCCAAGTTCAAAACCTTATTTTCCATGACGACCCATCGTTCCTCGATTCGTTGAAGCTTAGCGTTGGTAGCAGACATAAAAGGTTGAAGACCTCGCACCTCCTCAAGGATTGAGTCAAGAACAGGATTGTTCGAAGTGTTAATGGGGGAGGGAGGATCATTCTTTTGCCTTTTAGGTTTTGTTCCTGTTTGCGACAATTTCGGCGAAGTAGAGAGATTCGCCATAATGCAGGCTGATGGAAGGAAGCTGTGACCAATGCTGCTGTCGACAATAAAATATAATGTGGACGCCCAAATGTAATAGGTGCACACCTTGTGGCAGAAAAAAGAGGGCACTGAAAGGCACTGCTTATCAGTGCGCAGTTGAAAAAACGGCCACACGAGGACAAACAATAGGCATTCACTGATTTAAATAGTTGACATTATGACAAACCTTCATGGCGTTATGGAGTGTTAGAATAAAAGAAATGTAGCGCCAAGACATTCACCAGGCAGCACGAACAACACATTGAGGCAGTGGAAACAAACCGATGGTCGTTGGAGAACAAAGGAACAAGAAGCGTGTAGTAACGCTGAGGTAAATGTCAAGTGTGTGAGCAAAACATACATAGCACGTCAAATACGGCATGTGAAAAATGGCGGCACCTTTTCCTGACAGAGAGCACAGAGTTATTCAAGAGCATAGTTAGGAGGCAACCAAAAAGGCCAGGAACAGCAAAAAAGACGTCATGGTAGTGCAGATATGGGCAAAGTTGAAGAATAATGCCCAGTATAAGGAAGGGAGATGCAGCAGATATCAAAAAACGGCAACACGGGCGCAGCGCACAAAATGGCGGCCGCCCGCGTCGCGTCTGAAGGAAAGATTACCGCTGTGCATTTAAAGTCCTCCTTGCACGAAAATCACCTCCGACGGCTGCATCTGGGTCGCGTTGCCTTCCGCTGTCAATGGAGCCGCTTCCGATGTCAAAAGAGCAGGATACTACGCTCTCACGGCATCATTGAAGAAAGTCCGTCACGGAGCTCACGGGAAGAGCGTCTTCTCCGTCCGGCGCGCAAGCCACGCCCCAGACTTAGAATTTTTAACGGATACTGTAGGAAGGTGGATACCTGACTATGGTTACCCCAGATTTTTTGCCTAGTGATTAGCTGGTTTTCGACTTATTTGGCCTGGGATCCTGCTAATCAGGGCCCCTGGTTATCTGCTCTCTCTTTAAAATGGACTCCATGTACCCTAGGTACATCTCCAATTGGATACTGGGTCACCTTATGAGTCCATGTACAGTGTACTATAGGTACCCAGGGCATAGGTGCATCCAAGGCCTACCAGGGGCTGCAGCATGTATTATGCCACCCCTATCTGGCCACCGAAATTGACACAACTGGCTGATCACTCAGCTGGGGCAAGGTGGTGTAATCACCCTTTGCTTTAGATACAGTATACCTATATCTAACCTTATATCTAGACACATATACACCTATAAGTCACTCCTATGGCAGGCCTTAACAATCCTGAAGGCAGAGTGCTGGGTTTTATGTGAGATGATACTCTAGCATGAGCTGAGCCTGTCTAGCTGTTCTAGGATATTGCCATACCATATACTCAAGTGCATTATGAACCTCGCGGTTAAATGCTAACTCTGGTTTGGCTTTATCAAAACATGTCGAGTAAGGTGTCATACGATTTGGAATACTACCCCCTTGCCAGTTCTGGTGACGGGGGTAGAATTCCACCCTTCTAGAAGGAGAAGACATGTTGTTCCTACTATTCCCGGTTAAAGTTAACCAGAGCCTCAGCATCACAAAATGGATGCTGCTGCCACAGACACAAGTCTGACCTCCTGCTGCTGGGAGTCCTTCCAGCGAGGGAGGCTTGGACAATAGGTTTCCTGCCTTGGGAGGTGCTAGCACCACCCCAGACAGGATTTTTTGTATTGGGACAGGGAGGGCTGAAAGGAATGAGACACTGCCTGGGGCACACACGGTGTCCCATGCATGGTCCAGTTCAAACCGGTGCTGGGGCACTCCAGCCCCAGCTCTGGCACAAAACTGGACAAAGGTAAAGGGGTGTAACCACCCCCTTCCCTGGTCCCACCCATAGGACGGACCTAGCAGGTAATCCAGCGCCTAGATTTGGTATATAGGTAGGAGCTGAGCCCCAAGACTTTAGATTAATCCTGACTGAAACTCTGAAACAAAACTCTGGACCTTCAATGATCTACTTGAAAAAGACGACTGAAGAATCTCCCTTGTGGTCAAGGAGTGACCACCCTGCACAAGCAGGCACCATTCAGCGATCAACGGCTTGCTTTGTCGCCGCCTCCCGCCGGAGCCCGAGCACAAAGCCTGACAAGAACCAGACTTCCAGACATCCAACAGCCCGATCCACAGTTCCAGCAAAGCTGAGACGCGTGGAGGTGACGAGAGACGTGGGACCGGCCATCTTGAAAAGTCTGCGACCTGCTAACTGTGCAGCCCCCGAAGCCTCCTCGAAGCTGTGCATTGGGGATTGAGAAACCCCAGCCCAAGCAGCCTCTGCACTAAAGATCAGTCCTGTACCCTCCACAAGGTCTGCGTGGGGCCCTTTTGCATTTTCCTGCTTGACGCATCTGCTCGGTCACTTGCCTGTTGGCTAGGGACCATCTTGGTGATGATCCTTTGAATCTACACTGCTGGTCTGGTTGCTCCAGACTGGCCCTTGCCTCCCTCAAAAGAAGCAGCCCCTCAGACCTTGCTGGTCTAAGTAAGAAGCCAACTTTGTCTCCTGCGTGGGTTGCCTTTGCCAAGGCTTGTTGACTCCAATCCTGAAGCCGACACCGCCGACAGTGAGAGCCTTTATGGGACAGTCAGTGCCTGACTCCTGGTTGTCGTCGACGCCTCCTGGTCCACATGGCTGAAGAGACAAGCTTCCCATCAGCACCTGATTGCTTCACGACATCGCCTGGTTCCTTCCTGGTTCCTTCCTGGTCACTGGCTAGTGACCCAGACTCTGTCCCCTCTGCTTTCAGATCTTCTTCAGCTTCGATCCACCCTTGGATCCATCCGAACACTTCTCCCCTGGTCACCTGCAGCATCTTTTCTCCAGGCTCCATAGGATTCGACGATGAAACCCGACACACTTTGACACCTATGCACCCGCTTCCTGAGGGTGAGGTAACGCGAGTACTTTGGTGCTCCTGTGGGTATCAACTATCCAACTGTCTAGGTTTCAAGTAACTTTCACCGAGTCCAGTCAGAAGTACCCTAAAAGAACTAGTTTGTAACTTTTACGTTCCCATTCATTCTCAATGGTAACTTGGGGGTGTGATTAGACACTGCACACGCCTCTCGTGGGTCTCCTGCGTCCTAACTCTTGGTAGTTCAGCGTAGCCTCAGCGATTCCCTAGGCCCTATGCCATTTCGCTTTTCGTGTAGTGGTCCTTATACCACTATTTTAGTATATGGTTTAGCATGCCCCTAGGGTCCTACTGTATTTTGTACAACTTGTTGTGTTCTGATTAAATATCTTGTATTTGCTTGTGCCTCTGACCTCATAAAGAGTTCAGAGGGTTTGTCTAGTAATAAATAACATATATATTTTATATATATCCTGTGTGGTGTCATTTGGTATGAAGGGGGTTACATATGGTAAAACAGCTGGCTTCACATGCCCTCTTGAGTTTAGCCTAAGACTGCTTTGTCCATGCTACCCCTAGGATAGCTGGTCTATAAGGTTGACTTTACAATAAGCATGGGCGGAAAATCCGTTTCGCTCGCGGATTTTGCGGATTTTCAGGAAATTCGCAATCCGCGAGATTCGCGAATCTCCCGCAAAATCCGCAAATCCGCGAGCAGCGGATTTTGCTCGCACTGCTCGCACTGTTCGCGTGAGTTCGCGGCTTCCCAGTACAACTTCGCGCCCCGCGAATAAGTGCTAAATTGCAGAAATACGATCTTAGCAAAACTGAAACTACTTACCAGGTTCAAAAGTTCAGGCTCATCATTAGTAGCCATTTCCTGTAGTGCTTCCTGAGGGGCCCCTCCAGAGTTCAGTTGCCAGTTGCAACTATTATGTGACCCTGCTCTGAACCTCAGAATAGTTACACATATGCCACAAAGGTCCTGAATTACAGCTAAGGGAGACAAGCAGGAGCCAGGCTGGAAGTTCAAATCCATTAATCAGCCCCTAATTCATTATTTTCAGTTGGGGCAGGGCAGGTGTTGTAACTAATTTTGCAACAATGAAAGCACTTAGCAAGTGCAAAAGATCACTAATCAGGGCGCACTAAGGAAGCAGGTGCCAGCTAAAAAAATATTCTGTGACACATTAATCAGCCCCAAATTAATTCAGGTCACTTGAGGCAGGGAAGGTGTGCTTTGCTTTGCCGAAAATAATGTACACTGGACAACCAGAGGGTGTGGTGATGAAACAGAGGGTGGCATGGGTGGGCCAGAGGGTGGCATGAGTAGTCAGAGAGTGGCAGTGGTGACAGAGAGTGGCAGTGATGAAGAAGAGTGTCCCAAACAGGCTGGACACGTAGAAACAACAAGTTCGCAAAACTTGCGACCCGACAGGTAAGTTCGCAAATTGCGAAATTGTAAAAACCCTCGCGAACTGGCAGAAACACGGGCGAACACAAAAAAAAAATCCGCAAATTCGCGGGAATTCGCGGATTTTGCGGATTGCGAGTTCGCAAATCCACAAAATTCGCGAACGCGAGATTCGCAAAATTCGCCCATGCTTACTTTACAACCATCACCATAAGGATTATTTGGACTGGTGCTGCTCACTAGAATAGTGAACATCATATACCAGGCCAACTTCTCACAGATACATTTAGGAAGGAGCTCTGCGGAGGAACCGAGGAGGCAACAGAACTAGGAAGGAGCTTTGCGGAAGAATCAAGGATGTAATTAGCATCAGAGAGAGGTTTGACGCTGGCGTTAAATCTAGAAGAGGATGCCTGCCCTGTCCTAATCCTGTCCTGAACCTGTCATCTGAAACCTTTCCGAGGGTCCAAACTCTTGGCCAGAGGGGTCTGATCTTGCACCATCCTAGGTAAATATAATCTGTGTATTTTGTCAATGTGCCTTTTCTCTCTGTCCTCTTTTCCTTAGGTACTCGTCATTAAAATGTATACTCTAATTTAGGTAAACAAATCTTACCTCTTCAGAATGATGGAGTTAACACTGTAATTTGTACTTGATACACTAAAAATTCAGATAAAACTTAAATCTAAACTGAGTCTGTGGTCATTTAATGAATAATCAGGTAACTGTTTCTGTGATAAATTATCAACACTGATCAACTAAAATAGATCCATGTGTAAGGAAAGGGCTTAGTAATTAAATAGGCTTATATTGTTAGACAGATCAGACATATAGCAAAGCCCTAAAACTGATCCCCAAGCGAGGTTTCATCGACTGATTATAGTAAATGAGTGTGGTTTATGGGTCCGTGTGCGTGTATATTAGTGATACTTATCCGCAGGCTCGTGTCTCGCTGGATCAGTTTGCTAGTAGCAGAGGTATGTTTATATTGATTAGTTTGGTGATTATTGATTATAGATGTAAGTATCAACAAACCTGTTTGTATATTGTTTAATATTGTCTGGAAATTCCCAGAAAATGTATAGCGGGTGAAGAATGGAAATCACACTGAAGAGGTTACTCATCGGTTTTGGAAATTTTAGTTGTGAAATAGCGAGAGTATTTGTTAGTGAAGAGTTCACTTTTTGAAATTTTGGTGTTATATCACCTAGAAAGGGTAACACTGGAAGAGTAGCAGGTTCTTCTGAGCTTATGTGAAGAGTAAACAGAAGGGTTTTACTCGTAGTGCATGAAGAGTAAGCAGAAGTTTTTACTCGCAGTAAAAGAATCTAACCATTGGATTTTGTGAATTCGACAGAGTAGCGAATGTTTTATATGTTGTTATTAATGAAATTTTGGTGAAAGGTTAAAAGAAAATACATTTTCGTATTACTTTGTGGAGAGAGGATCAGTTGCTGGGGCTGCACTGACGTCACAAAGTGCCGTGCTGGGATTGGTCAAGTCAGTGGGTGTGGTTGACAAGACAGGGAATTGCAAAGGAGGGGTTAGTTGTCACGCTGTCCTCATCAGGTGCCGCGCTGGGATTGGCACTCCACACCACTGGAGTCAAGCTAGCCGGGCTGATGAGAGGTGTTACCTCGAAACCGGTCCGGTCTTCGGATGCTTGATTCCGTTCTGGGAAGGACATGGCTTTTGTAGTTCGGACTGGACTGTTCCCATGGGGCACAGGATCAGAGCTGATGTGCATATCGCCATTGTCTAACCCAGGGTGGTGTGGAGTGCAAAAAAACGATGGATTTGGGCCCAGATCTTTGGACTGGGGTGAATGTGTGACATTGATCCACATTCTGTCCATCACCTGTTTTGTTTGCAATTGCCGCCATAAGTGCGCTGGGGATGCTCAGACGTGGGTCCCAGGCACTCCACACCACTGGAGTCAAGCTAGCCGGGCTGATGAGAGGTGTTACCTCGAAACCGGTCCGGTCCTCGGATGCTTGATTCCGTTCTGGGAAGGACATGGCTTTTGTAGTTCGGACTGGACTGTTCCCATGGGGCACAGGGTCAGAGCTGATTTGCATATCGCCATTGTCTAACCCAGGGTGGTGTGGAGTGCAAAAAAAACGATGGATTTGGACCCAGATCTTTGGACTGGGGTGAATGTGTGACATTGATCCACATTCTGTCCATCACCTGTTTTGTTTGCAATTGCCGCCATAAGTGCGCTGGGGATGCTCAGACGTGGGTCCCAGGCACTCCACACCACTGGAGTCAAGCTAGCCTGGCTGATGAGAGGTGTTACCTCGAAACCGGTCCAGTCCTTGGATGCTTGATTCCGTTCTGGGAAGGACATGGCTTTTGTAGTTCGGACTGGACTGTTCCCATGGGGCACAGGGTCAGAGCTGATTTGCATATCGCCATTGTCTAACCCAGGGTGGTGTGGAGTGCAAAAAAACGATGGATTTGGGCCCAGATCTTTGGACTGGGGTGAATGTGTGACATTGATCCACATTCTGTCCATCACCTGTTTTGTTTGCAATTGCCGCCATAAGTGCGCTGGGGATGCTCAGACGTGGGTCCCAGGCACTCCACACCACTGGAGTCAAGCTAGCCGGGCTGATGAGAGGTGTTACCTCGAAACCGGTCCGGTTCTCGGATGCTTGATTCCGTTCTGGGAAGGACATGGCTTTTGTAGTTCGGACTGGACTGTTCCCATGGGGCACAGGGTCAGAGCTGATTTGCATATCGCCATTGTCTAACCCAGGGTGGTGTGGAGTGCAAAAAAACGATGGATTTGGGCCCAGATCTTTGGACTGGGGTGAATGTGTGACATTGATCCACATTCTGTGCATCACCTGTTTTGTTTGCAATTGCCGCCATAAGTGCGCTGGGGATGCTCAGACGTGGGTCCCAGGCACTCCACACCACTGGAGTCAAGCTAGCCTGGCTGATGAGAGGTGTTACCTCGAAACCGGTCCAGTCCTTGGATGTTTGATTCCATTCTGGGAAGGACATGGCTTTTGTAGTTCGGACTGGACTGTTCCCATGGGGCACAGGGTCAGAGCTGATTTGCATATCGCCATTGTCTAACCCAGGGTGGTGTGGAGTGCAAAAAAACGATGGATTTGGGCCCAGATCTTTGGACTGGGGTGAATGTGTGACATTGATCCACATTCTGTCCATCACCTGTTTTGTTTGCAATTGCCGCCATAAGTGCGCTGGGGATGCTCAGACGTGGGTCCCAGGCACTCCACACCACTGGAGTCAAGCTAGCCGGGCTGATGAGAGGTGTTACCTCGAAACCGGTCCGGTCCTCGGATGCTTGATTCCGTTCTGGGAAGGACATGGCTTTTGTAGTTCGGACTGGACTGTTCCCATGGGGCACAGGGTCAGAGCTGATTTGCATATCGCCATTGTCTAACCCAGGGTGGTGTGGAGTGCAAAAAAACGATGGATTTGGGCCCAGATCTTTGGACTGGGGTGAATGTGTGACATTGATCCACATTCTGTCCATCACCTGTTTTGTTTGCAATTGCCGCCATAAGTGCGCTGGGGATGCTCAGACGTGGGTGCCAGGCACTCCACACCACTGGAGTCAAGCTAGCCGGGCTGATGAGAGGTGTTACCTCGAAACCGGTCCGGTCCTCGGATACTTGATTCCGTTCTGGGAAGGACATGGCTTTTGTAGTTCGGACTGGACTGTTCCCATGGGGCACAGGGTCAGAGCTGATTTGCATATCGCCATTGTCTAACCCAGGGTGGTGTGGAGTGCAAAAAAACGATGGATTTGGGCCCAGATCTTTGGACTGGGGTGAATGTGTGACATTGATCCACATTCTGTCCATCACCTGTTTTGTTTGCAATTGCCGCCATAAGTGCGCTGGGGATGCTCAGACGTGGGTCCCAGGCACTCCACACCACTGGAGTCAAGCTAGCCGGGCTGATGAGAGGTGTTACCTCGAAACCGGTCCGGTCTTCGGATGCTTGATTCCGTTCTGGGAAGGACATGGCTTTTGTAGTTCAGACTGGACTGTTCCCATGGGGCACAGGGTCAGAGCTGATTTGCATATCGCCATTGTCTAACCCAGGGTGGTGTGGAGTGCAAAAAAACGATGGATTTGGGCCCAGATCTTTGGACTGGGGTGAATGTGTGACATTGATCCACATTCTGTCCATCACCTGTTTTGTTTGCAATTGCCGCCATAAGTGCGCTGGGGATGCTCAGACGTGGGTCCCAGGCACTCCACACCACTGGAGTCAAGCTAGCCGGGCTGATGAGAGGTGTTACCTCGAAACCGGTCCGGTCCTCGGATGCTTGATTCCGTTCTGGGAAGGACATGGCTTTTGTAGTTCGGTCTGGACTGTTCCCATGGGGCACAGGGTCAGAGCTGATTTGCATATCGCCATTGTCTAACCCAGGGTGGTGTGGAGTGCAAAAAAACGATGGATTTGGGCCCAGATCTTTGGGCTGGGGTGAATGTGTGACATTGATCCACATTCTGTCCATCACCTGTTTTGTTTGCAATTGCCGCCATAAGTGCGCTGGGGATGCTCAGACGTGGGTCCCAGGCACTCCACACCACTGGAGTCAAGCTAGCCAGGCTGATGAGAGGTGTTACCTCGAAACCGGTCCGGTCTTTGGATGCTTGATTCCGTTCTGGGAAGGACATGGCTTTTGTAGTTCGGACTGGACTGTTCCCATGGGGCACAGGGTCAGAGCTGATTTGCATATCGCCATTGTCTAACCCAGGGTGGTGTGGAGTGCAAAAAAACGATGGATTTGGGCCCAGATCTTTGGACTGGGGTGAATGTGTGACATTGATCCACATTCTGTCCATCACCTGTTTTGTTTGCAATTGCCGCCATAAGTGCGCTGGGGTTGCTCAGACGTGGGTCCCAGGCACTCCACACCACTGGAGTCAAGCTAGCCGGGCTGATGAGAGGTGTTACCTCGAAACCGGTCCGGTCCTCGGATGCTTGATTCCGTTCTGGGAAGGACATGGCTTTTGTAGTTCGGACTGGACTGTTCCCATGGGGCACAGGGTCAGAGCTGATTTGCATATCGCCATTGTCTAACCCAGGGTGGTGTGAAGTGCAAAAAAACGATGGATTTGGGCCCAGATCTTTGGACTGGGGTGAATGTGTGACATTGATCCACATTCTGTCCATCACCTGTTTTGTTTGCATTTGCCGCCATAAGTGCGCTGGGGATGCTCAGACGTGGGTCCCAGGCACTCCACACCACTGGAGTCAAGCTAGCCGGGCTGATGAGAGGTGTTACCTCGAAACCGGTCCGGTCCTCGGATGCTTGATTCCGTTCTGGGAAGGACATGGCTTTTGTAGTTCGGACTGGACTGTTCCCATGGGGCACAGGGTCAGAGCTGATTTGCATATCGCCATTGTCTAACCCAGGGTGGTGTGGAGTGCAAAAAAACGATGGATTTGGGCCCAGATCTTTGGACTGGGGTGAATGTGTGACATTGATCCACATTCTGTCCATCACCTGTTTTGTTTGCAATTGCCGCCATAAGTGCGCTGGGGATGCTCAGACGTGGGTCCCAGGCACTCCACACCACTGGAGTCAAGCTAGACGGGCTGATGAGAGGTGTTACCTCGAAACCGGTCCGGTCCTCGGATGCTTGATTCCGTTATGGGAAGGACATGGCTTTTGTAGTTCGGACTGGACTGTTCCCATGGGGCACAGGGTCAGAGCTGATTTGCATATCGCCATTGTCTAACCCAGGGTGGTGTGGAGTGCAAAAAAACGATGGATTTGGGCCCAGATCTTTGGACTGGGGTGAATGTGTGACATTGATCCACATTCTGTCCATCACCTGTTTTGTTTGCAATTGCCGCCATAAGTGCGCTGGGGATGCTCAGACGTGGGTCCCAGGCACTCCACACCACTGGAGTCAAGCTAGCTGGGCTGATGAGAGGTGTTACCTCGAAACCGGTCCGGTCCTCGGATGCTTGATTCCGTTCTGGGAAGGACATGGCTTTTGTAGTTCGGACTGGACTGTTCCGATGGGGCACAGGGTCAGAGCTGATTTGCATATCGCCATTGTCTAACCCAGGGTGGTGTGGAGTGCAAAAAAACGATGGTTTTGGGCCCAGATCTTTGGACTGGGGTGAATGTGTGACATTGATCCAGATTCTGTCCATCACCTGTTTTGTTTGCAATTGCTGCCATAAGTGCGCTGGGGATGCTCAGACGTGGGTCCCAGGCACTCCACACCACTGGAGTCAAGCTAGCCGGGCTGATGAGAGGTGTTACCTCGAAACCGGTCCGGTCCTCGAATGCTTGATTCCGTTCTGGGAAGGACATGGGTTTTGTAGTTCGGACTGGACTGTTCCCATGGGGCGCAGGGTCAGAGCTGATTTGCATATCACCATTGTCTAACCCAGGGTGGTGTGGAGTGCAAAAAAACATGGATTTGGGCCCAGATCTTTGGACTGGGGTGAATGTGTGACATTGATCCACATTCTGTCCATCACCTGTTTTGTTTGCAATTGCCGCCATAAGTGCGCTGGGGATGCTCAGACGTGGGTCCCAGGCACTCCACACCACTGGAGTCAAGCTAGTCGGGCTGATGAGAGGTGTTACCTCGAAACCGGTCCGGTCCTCGGATGCTTGATTCCGTTCTGGGAAGGACATGGCTTTTGTAGTTCGGACTGGACTGTTCCCATGGGGCACAGGGTCAAAGCTGATTTGCATATCGCCATTGTCTAACCCAGTGTGGTGTGGAGTGCAAAAAAACGATGGATTTGGGCCCAGATCTTTGGACTGGGGTGAATGTGTGACATTGATCCACATTCTGTCCATCACCTGTTTTGTTTGCAATTGCCGCCATAAGTGCGCTGGGGATGCTCTGACGTGGGTCCAAGGCACTCCACACCACTGGAGTCAAGCTAGCCGGGCTGATGAGAGGTGTTACCTCGAAACCGGTCCGGTCCTCGGATGCTTGATTCCGTTCTGGGAAGGACATGGCTTTTGTAGTTCGGACTGGACTGTTCCCATGGGGCACAGGGTCAGAGCTGATTTGCATATCGCCATTGTCTAACCCAGGGTGGTGTGGAGTGCAAAAAAACGATGGATTTGGGCCCAGATCTTTGGACTGGGGTGAATGTGTGACATTGATCCACATTCTGTCCATCACCTGTTTTGTTTGCAATTGCCGCCATAAGTGCGCTGGGGATGCTCAGACGTGGGTCCCAGGCACTCCACACCACTGGAATCAAGCTAGCCGGGCTGATGAGAGGTGTTACCTCGAAACCGGTCCGGTCTTCGGATGCTTGATTCCGTTCTGGGAAGGACATGGCTTTTGTAGTTCGGACTGGACTGTTCCCATGGGGCACAGGGTCAGAGCTGATTTGCATATCGCCATTGTCTAACCCAGGGTGGTGTGGAGTGCAAAAAAACGATGGATTTGGGCCCAGATCTTTGGACTGGGGTGAATGTGTGACATTGATCCACATTCTGTCCATCACCTGTTTTGTTTGCAATTGCCGCCATAAGTGCGCTGGGGATGCTCAGACGTGGGTCCCAGACACTCCACACCACTGGAGTCAAGCTAGCCGGGCTGATGAGAGGTGTTACCTCGAAACCGGTCCGGTCCTCGGATGCTTGATTCCGTTCTGGGAAGGACATGGCTTTTGTAGTTCGGACTGGACTGTTCCCATGGGGCACAGGGTCAGAGCTGATTTGCATATCGCCATTGTCTAACCCAGGGTGGTGTGGAGTGCAAAAAAACGATGGATTTGGGCCCAGATCTTTGGACTGGGGTGAATGTGTGACATTGATCCACATTCTGTCCATCACCTGTTTTGTTTGCAATTGCCGCCATAAGTGCGCTGGGGATGCTCAGACGTGGGTCCCAGACACTCCACACCACTGGAGTCAAGCTAGCCGGGCTGATGAGAGGTGTTACCTCGAAACCGGTCCGGTCCTCGGATGCTTGATTCCGTTCTGGGAAGGACATGGCTTTTGTAGTTCGGACTGGACTGTTCCCATGGGGCACAGGGTCAGAGCTGATTTGCATATCGCCATTGTCTAACCCAGGGTGGTGTGGAGTGCAAAAAAACGATGGATTTGGGCCCAGATCTTTGGACTGGGGTGAATGTGTGACATTGATCCACATTCTGTCCATCACCTGTTTTGTTTGCAATAAGTGCGCTGGGGATGCTCAGAAGTGCGCTGGGGATGCTCAGACGTGGGTCCCAGGCACTCCACACCACTGGAGTCAAGCTAGCCGGGCTGATGACAGGTGTTACCTCGAAACCGGTCCGGTCCTCGGATGCTTGATTCCGTTCTGGGAAGGACATGGCTTTTGTAGTTCGGACTGGACTGTTCCCATGGGGCACAGGGTCAGAGCTGATTTGCATATCGCCATTGTCTAACCCAGGGTGGTGTGGAGTGCAATAAAACGATGGATTTGGGCCCAGATCTTTGGACTGGGGTGAATGTGTGACATTGATCCACATTCTGTCCATCACCTGTTTTGTTTGCAATTGCCGCCATAAGTGCGCTGGGGATGCTCAGACGTGGGTCCCAGGCACTCCACACCACTGGAGTCAAGCTACCGGGCTGATGAGAGGTGTTACCTCGAAACCGGTCCGGTCCTCGGATGCTTGATTCCGTTCTGGGAAGGACATGGCTTTTGTAATTCGGACTGGACTGTTCCCATGGGGCACAGGGTCAGAGCTGATTTGCATATCGCCATTGTCTAACCCAGGGTGGTGTGGAGTGCAAAAAAACGATGGATTTGGGCCCAGATCTTTGGACTGGGGTGAATGTGTGACATTGATCCACATTCTGTCCATCACCTGTTTTGTTTGCAATTGCCGCCATAAGTGCACTGGGGATGCTCAGACGTGGGTCCCAGGCACTCCACACCACTGGAGTCAAGCTAGATGGGCTGATGAGAGGTGTTACCTCGAAACCGGTCCGGTCCTCGGATGCTTGATTCCGTTATGGGAAGGACATGGCTTTTGTAGTTCGGACTGGACTGTTCCCATGGGGCACAGGGTCAGAGCTGATTTGCATATCGCCATTGTCTAACCCAGGGTGGTGTGGAGTGCAAAAAAACGATGGATTTGGGCCCAGATCTTTGGACTGGGGTGAATGTGTGACATTGATCCACATTCTGTCCATCACCTGTTTTGTTTGCAATTGCCGCCATAAGTGCGCTGGGGATGCTCAGACGTGGGTCCCAGGCACTCCACACCACTGGAGTCAAGCTAGCCGGGCTGATGAGAGGTGTTACCTCGAAACCGGTCCGGTCCTCGGATGCTTGATTCCGTTCTGGGAAGGACATGGCTTTTGTAGTTCGGACTGGACTGTTCCCATGGGGCACAGGGTCAGAGCTGATTTGCATATCGCCATTGTCTAACCCAGGGTGGTGTGGAGTGCAAAAAAACGATGGTTTTGGGCCCAGATCTTTGGACTGGGGTGAATGTGTGACATTGATCCAGATTCTGTCCATCACCTGTTTTGTTTGCAATTGCCGCCATAAGTGCGCTGGGGATGCTCAGACGTGGGTCCCAGGCACTCCACACCACTGGAGTCAAGCTAGCCGGGCTGATGAGAGGTGTTACCTCGAAACCGGTCCGGTCCTCGAATGCTTGATTCCGTTCTGGGAAGGACATGGGTTTTGTAGTTCGGACTGGACTGTTCCCATGGGGCGCAGGGTCAGAGCTGATTTGCATATCACCATTGTCTAACCCAGGGTGGTGTGGAGTGCAAAAAAACATGGATTTGGGCCCAGATCTTTGGACTGGGGTGAATGTGTGACATTGATCCACATTCTGTCCATCACCTGTTTTGTTTGCAATTGCCGCCATAAGTGCGCTGGGGATGCTCAGACGTGGGTCCCAGGCACTCCACACCACTGGAGTCAAGCTAGTCGGGCTGATGAGAGGTGTTACCTCGAAACCGGTCCGGTCCTCGGATGCTTGATTCCGTTCTGGGAAGGACATGGCTTTTGTAGTTCAGACTGGACTGTTCCCATGGGGCACAGGGTCAGAGCTGATTTGCATATCGCCATTGTCTAACCCAGGGTGGTGTGGAGTGCAAAAAAACGATGGATTTGGGCCCAGATCTTTGGACTGGGGTGAATGTGTGACATTGATCCACATTCTGTCCATCACCTGTTTTGTTTGCAATTGCCGCCGTAAGTGCGCTGGGGATGCTCAGACGTGGGTCCCAGGCACTCCACACCACTGGAGTCAAGCTAGCCGGGCTGATGAGAGGTGTTACCTCGAAACCGGTCCGGTCCTCGAATGCTTGATTCCGTTCTGGGAAGGACATGGGTTTTGTAGTTCGGACTGGACTGTTCCCATGGGGCGCAGGGTCAGAGCTGATTTGCATATCACCATTGTCTAACCCAGGGTGGTGTGGAGTGCAAAAAAACATGGATTTGGGCCCAGATCTTTCGACTGGGGTGAATGTGTGACATTGATCCACATTCTGTCCATCACCTGTTTTGTTTGCAATTGGCGCCATAAGTGCGCTGGGGAGGCTCAGACGTGGGTCCCAGGCACTCCACACCACTGGAGTCAAGCTAGTCGGGCTGATGAGAGGTGTTACCTCGAAACCGGTCCGGTCCTCGGATGCTTGATTCCGTTCTGGGAAGGACATGGCTTTTGTAGTTCGGACTGGACTGTTCCCATGGGGCACAGGGTCAAAGCTGATTTGCATATCGCCATTGTCTAACCCAGTGTGGTGTGGAGTGCAAAAAAACGATGGATTTGGGCCCAGATCTTTGGACTGGGGTGAATGTGTGACATTGATCCACATTCTGTCCATCACCTGTTTTGTTTGCAATTGCCGCCATAAGTGCGCTGGGGATGCTCTGACGTGGGTCCAAGGCACTCCACACCACTGGAGTCAAGCTAGCCGGGCTGATGAGAGGTGTTACCTCGAAACCGGTCCGGTCCTCGGATGCTTGATTCCGTTCTGGGAAGGACATGGCTTTTGTAGTTCGGACTGGACTGTTCCCATGGGGCACAGGGTCAGAGCTGATTTGCATATCGCCATTGTCTAACCCAGGGTGGTGTGGAGTGCAAAAAAACGATGGATTTGGGCCCAGATCTTTGGACTGGGGTGAATGTGTGACATTGATCCAAATTCTCTCCATCACCTGTTTTGTTTGCAATTGCCGCCATAAGTGCGCTGGGGATGCTCAGACGTGGGTCCCAGGCACTCCACACCACTGGAGTCAAGCTAGCCGGGCTGATGAGAGGTGTTACCTCGAAACCGGTCCGGTCTTCGGATGCTTGATTCCGTTCTGGGAAGGACATGGCTTTTGTAGTTCGGACTGGACTGTTCCTATGGGGCACAGGGTCAGAGCTGATTTGCATATCGCCATTGTCTAACCCAGGGTGGTGTGGAGTGCAAAAAAACGATGGATTTGGGCCCAGATCTTTGGACTGGGGTGAATGTGTGACATTGATCCACATTCTGTCCATCACCTGTTTTGTTTGCAATTGCCGCCATAAGTGCGCTGGGGATGCTCAGACGTGGGTCCCAGGCACTCCACACCACTGGAGTCAAGCTAGCCGGGCTGATGAGAGGTGTTACCTCGAAACCGGTCCGGTCTTCGGATGCTTGATTCCGTTCTGGGAAGGACATGGCTTTTGTAGTTCGGACTGGACTGTTCCCATGGGGCACAGGGTCAGAGCTGATTTGCATATCGCCATTGTCTAACCCAGGGTGGTGTGGATTGCAAAAAACGATGGATTTGGGCCCAGATCTTTGGACTGGGGTGAATGTGTGACATTGATCCACATTCTGTCCATCACCTGTTTTGTCTGCAATTGCCGCCATAAGTGCGCTGGGGATGCTCAGACGTGGGTCCCAGGCACTCCACACCACTGGAGTCAAGCTAGCCGGGCTGATGAGAGGTGTTACCTCGAAACCGGTCCGGTCCTCGGATGCTTGATTCCGTTCTGGGAAGGACATGGCTTTTGTAGTTCGGACTGGACTGTTCCCATGGGGCACAGGGTCAGAGCTGATTTGCATATCGCCATTGTCTAACCCAGGGTGGTGTGGAG
Organism: Lissotriton vulgaris; assembly: GCF_964263255.1. Lineage (NCBI taxonomy): Eukaryota > Metazoa > Chordata > Amphibia > Caudata > Salamandridae > Lissotriton > Lissotriton vulgaris. Next base: position 1,465,049,035 of record NC_141687.1, on the reverse strand, counting down.
TGCAAAAAAACGATGGATTTGGGCCCAGATCTTTGGACTGGGGTGAATGTGTGACATTGATCCACATTCTGTCCATCACCTGTTTTGTTTGCAATTGCCGCCATAAGTGCGCTGGGGATGCTCAGACGTGGGTCCCAGGCACTCCACACCACTGGAGTCAAGCTAGCCGGGCTGATGAGAGGTGTTACCTCGAAACCGGTCTGGTCCTCGGATGCTTGATTCCGTTCTGGGAAGGACATGGCTTTTGTAGTTCGGACTGGACTGTTCCCATGGGGCACAGGGTCAGAGCTGATTTGCATATCGCCATTGTCTAACCCAGGGTGGTGTGGAGTGCAAAAAAACGATGGTTTTGGGCCCAGATCTTTGGACTGGGGTGAATGTGTGACATTGATCCACATTCTGTCCATCACCTGTTTTGTTTGCAATTGCCGCCATAAGTGCGCTGGGGATGCTCAGACGTGGGTCCCAGGCACTCCACACCACTGGAGTCAAGCTAGCCGGGCTGATGAGAGGTGTTACCTCGAAACCGGTCCGGTCCTCGGATGCTTGATTCCGTTCTGGGAAGGACATGGCTTTTGTAGTTCGGACTGGACTGTTCCCATGGGGCACAGGGTCAGAGCTGATTTGCATATCGCCATTGTCTAACCCAGGGTGGTGTGGAGTGCAATAAAACGATGGATTTGGGCCCAGATCTTTGGACTGGGGTGAATGTGTGACATTGATCCACATTCTGTCCATCACCTGTTTTGTTTGCAATTGCCGCCATAAGTGCGCTGGGGATGCTCAGACGTGGGTCCCAGGCACTCCACACCACTGGAGTCAAGCTAGCCGGGCTGATGAGAGGTGTTACCTCGAAACCGGTCCGGTCCTCGGATGCTTGATTCCGTTCTGGGATGGACATGGCTTTTGTAGTTCGGACTGGACTGTTCCCATGGGGCACAGGGTCAGAGCTGATTTGCATATCGCCATTGTCTAACCCAGGGTGGTGTGGAGTGCAAAAAAACGATGGATTTGGGCCCAGATCTTTGGACTGGGGTGAATGTGTGACATTGATCCACATTCTGTCCATCACCTGTTTTGTTTGCAATTGCCGCCATAAGTGCGCTGGGGATGCTCAGACGTGGGTCCCAGGCACTCCACACCACTGGAGTCAAGCTAGCCGGGCTGATGAGAGGTGTTACCTCGAAACCGGTCCGGTCCTCGGATGCTTGATTCCGTTCTGGGAAGGACATGGCTTTTGTAGTTCGGACTGGACTGTTCCCATGGGGCACAGGGTCAGAGCTGATTTGCATATCGCCATTGTCTAACCCAGGGTGGTGTGGAGTGCAAAAAAACGATGGATTTGGGCCCAGATCTTTGGACTGGGGTGAATGTGTGACATTGATCCACATTCTGTCCATCACCTGTTTTGTTTGGAATTGGTCAAGACAGCAGGAGTGTGAGCTATGAAGGATTGTAAAGGTGACGTCACACAAAAAACGCTGTAGTATTGGATTAAAAGAGTTTTATACAATAAAACCCGAATGGAGTAAGAGAATAAAATCGACAATAAGATTGGAAGAAACAAAGTATAAACAAAAGCACAAATTTAAAAATAAAATTTGTATGTGGAAACACGATCCAACCTTAATAGGGAATCGCCCAGATAGGAGACATTTAGGTTTTGTAACACAAGAATTTGTAAGAAGAAGAACGTATAATATATACGGAGAAAAAAGAAAAATGTAATTTATAAAGAAAGTCAAAAATTATTTCCACAAAGATAAACCTATTAAAACCAGAGAAGGAACTCTTATCCCACCGCCTCAAACCCCAGCTTCATTTATGATGATGGAAAAAGGATACCATACTTGTGTATGGTTAGAAAATTGGATTGAATATACAAAAAGTTTTGGAATATTGGCTTTTCCAGAGCATGGTACATTCCTTTATAATTTAATAAATAGGATGAATTAAGTAGAACTAAGACCTAGATTAACCCAATATGAAGCACTAGAAGAGTGGGAAATGGAAACATTTGACAGAGGGAGTACTAGGGGGCATAGGGGATTCTATCCTCAGACGTTGCACATAAAACCTGATGATCAGATGAAACAATGGAGACAGGCAATTATTACAGAAGTATTGTATCCTGTATTAATGTCAGATGAGCAATCTGGAGGCAAATGTACAAGGAAAACTAAAAATGGTTGTGGTGAATATGAAGATAAGTTTATGGAAGATATTTTAACAAAGATTCCTCTACTATAGCAAGAAAGACCCAACCAAAATATAACAAGCGCACAAGCTTTAGAAACCCCATTGGTTCCCCAAGTTTTGCATGATTCATTAAATGAAAGAATGTTACAGGAAAAGGAAAGAAACGCTATAAAAAAGAATAAGGATGAATTAATACAGTAATAACTCAATTGAGTGTGCATCCAGAAGCATTAACCATACCAGTGACTATAGGTCCTGTTGGTCCATTATATGGGGACAGAATAAACTGTTCTAACCCACCAGTTATGGCTACTCCTGCAAAGGAGCCAAGAAAAGAAAGTATAATAATTGAAGATCAAGCTAGTGAATGTGAGTCCGTAATATCATTAAAAGACTTACCAATCAGAGAACAGATAAATGAGACTTCCAGAAGGGTTACCCCTAAGTAGTTAAAAAGAAATACGAATGGAAACGTCCACAGGAATTAGAAGTGCTACCTTAGTATCATCAGAAGAATTAGAAAGATGGGCACAGGGAGTAGAAAAAACAGTACCACAACCAAAGATTTTGGACATTTAGAGATTAAAAATAGAGTTAGAAGAAATGATAGCTGGAAATGTGGGACTAGACAGACTAAGTACGTATTGCGAAGAAGACTTATTATTCATATGTAGAAGCATAACAAGAAATGTAAAAATATTTCATGAGAAATTAACAGAACTTGCTTCAGAGATGGGAATTGAAATAGGGAGATACAAGGTATTGCAGAAACCTTACAGAGAATAATTTACTGACAAAGACTTAGAAAATATGAACATGTCAGGAAAGAAACTACAGATTAAAGAATTGATGACAGTCTTGCAGAAGTGGGGGGAATTAGACAGGTGGAAGGTAAGGTGGACTAAGAAAAAGGAAGAAGCACAAGCAAACAAAACCACATCAGAATATGTACTAAGAGAGGCTAAAAAGACAGAAAGATTGTGTCCTATGAGAGAAGTACCTGGAGGGGGATATGTACATGTTCCATGGACTAGGAAAGATATTTTATCATTTACAAATGATTTTCCAAAATTAAGAGAGAAGCTGATTGAATGGTACAGACAAGTTGAAAGGTTTGTGAAAGTTTCGAAGGTTTTGTTGAAAGATTTGGATGTTTGTTTGACAAAACAGTGCCCACTGATTTATGGAGAGAGTGTAAAATCGCAGTATATTAGCCTAATGATAAATAACAAAGAGATGAGAAAACAGGTGCACCTTCAGAAGAAGTAATGAAGAAATATAACCAGGTGAATACTTTCCAAAAGAAACTGATTGGATAAAAATAGATAGAACCACACAAGAAATAAATGAGACTGACTGTGCATACTATGAGCGTCTGTTGCAGTTATTTAAGCAGTAAGGTGGATTTCAAAATAGTGGTGATAAAAGTATGGGGCACGTTGTATATCGATTTGTATCTGGATTAAGACCAGAGATTTGTCAGATGATTCAAACACACATGTTGTGCTGGCAAATAAAACCCATAGATGAAGTCTTGAAATACACAAAATATTGTGGCGACGAAATAGGCAATAGACGGAAAAAGTTAGAAGAAAAAGTAATGTGGGCACAGGTTAAATTAGCAGAACGACAAGAATTTAAATTAAATAATGAACAAAATAAAGGATCTGGACAGAATTAAATTAATGGGGAAAACCAAGAAGGAAAATGAGTAGAGAAGAAGCAAAGAAAAAGTTTCCTTGTCATGGGTGCGGAAAATTGGGGCACTGGAAAAACGAGTGTAAAAATATTCAAGATAATAATGGCTCAAATCAAAATTTAAATCCACAGACATAGAATGAGATGACATTGAGAAATCCACAACTGGTTGTAAATCCACAGAATCAGTTACCACCTGCCACTATGACAAATTTTGTGAGCAAAGCAAAGTCAGTGTGGATGCCGGATTTCAAGGAGAAAGTGATAAGCCAAATTCTGTAACTTCACAATTTTCTTTGCAGAATAGTAGTTCATCTGAAGATGAATTATGACCGTGCCTAAGGAGGGGGGAAGAGGAATGCGTACTTAGCACATCCTTACCGGTAGATCAGACAGGTCCATGTATTGTCAGAAAGGTAGAAGGAAAGGCTATTACCTTCCTATTGGACACTGGTGCTACCCATTCTACTGTGAGAACAGCAGATATCCCGTACCCGCCCCTCTCAGGTGAAGCCATCCAAGTAGTTGGAGTTTCTAACAGACAGATCAGAACCCCAGTTACAGAGCCCATGGAAGTGTGTATAGGGAATTTTAAAGAAATGCACAAGTTCGTAGTTTGTGATTCCAGTCCTGTAAATTTGTTATGCAGGGATTTACTATGCAAGATGAATTGTACCCTATATTGTACACCAGATGGTGTGACAATCCAAACCACTGATGCAGATAGCATCTATAAATTGATGTTAGCAAAACAAAGAACAGAGGTAGATGAGATGTATTTCATGATGACAAAAGATGACCTACCAGATGAGTTAAAATTGACAGTAAATCCAAAGGTATGGGATTTCACTGGAAAAGAAGTAGGATTGATGGCAAATGTGGACCCAGTGAAAGTGACTGTAAAGGAAGGTGCTACCTATCCAAATACATGACAATATAGAATGAGTCCAGAAATTAAATCAGGTGTCATACCAGAAATAGAACGAATGATTCAACAAGGCATTTTTAAAGAAATAATGAGCAGCCCTAGTAATTCACCCATAATTGGCATTAAGAAACCTAACAGGAAATATAGGAAAGTAGAGGACCTGAGAAAGAGAAATAAAATAGTGGTGCCTTGTTGTCCCGTAGGGCCAAATCCAGCAGTAATTCTGTATCAAATACCATGGAATGCAGGATGGTTTACAGTGATCGATTTGTGTCATGCATTTTTTTCTATCCTATTACACCCGGATAGCCAATACCTCTTTTGATTTCAATTTGAAAATCGCATTTATGTGTGGAATCATGTTCCTCAAGGGTACACCGAAAGTCCTTCGACCGGAACAAAAATCAGCCAAAAATGACTGCAGGCGTTACCTACAAACACACCATTTGCATTTGCTGAGGCATCGGAAGGCTAGCACACCCGAAATATGCTGCAGTGAGCAGTGCCCGATCCTGGAATCGCTACAAAAATGACTTTGTAGCTGACGGACATGGAGCCCGATATGCAAATCAAGATGGCGGTTTCCACTATTCCCTTAACGCAAATCTGAGCCGTTGCTCGCAGACCGGAGATTCGAGACATCGATAGGGGCTCAGCAGCGCCTGACCGCATTTGAACAGCCTTCGAAACGCTCTGCAGGCATTATCCGGGAGACGCTGCCATTTCGAGCGATGCTCCTGCTGTGGCGATGAATCACAGAATGGCTGCATGCAGTAACTGACCACGTCGACCCACGTTATAGCACAAGGTACGCCTGGGGAACTGAAGACACATGGTACGCTATCCTCTTAGCACAATAGACTTTTATAGCGAGGTTGGCACATTGGTTTTCTCCTGGGGACGGGGACTTGTTTTTCATACCTGCTACTCCCTGAAGCCAAGATGCACGCCATGCCTGACCCTAAGATGGTGGATGCGAGGGACTCGAATCTTGAAGCGGGAGCCCCGATATATCGCAAGTGAGCCCTGGCTATGATCGCTATCACTGATGTGCGCTGTCGCAGAGGGAGACACAGCGAGGGCACTGCTCAAGTCCGGCAGGTGGTTTGGGGCTGCTCCCTGCACCACACCGTTCTCTGTTGAACACGTTCACCTTTGCTGGCTTTCCACCGCGCGACAGATGACGATTGTCCCCATGGTAACGCGCCTGACTTCATAATGGCGACTGCCGCCGATTGTCACCAAGGAGCTTAGTTACACCACAAGGGATGCCCTGTGCCTGTTTCCTCAACTTAAAGGCTGCAATAATAGACCAACAGTATGCATGGGTCTCAAACCTACTCGGATGAACCCGATCAGCCTGAGGATTAATACAAGAAGAACTTTGCCTGACTACAAGATGGCCACCACTGTTGCCCTCACCACGATGTACCTATACTCCTGGATTATCAAGCATTTGTCATGGACCAGACCTTGATCTTAGCCCTCCTCCAACCTGGATCCTGCGCACCATTCATGACATTTACACTGTAATCTGTCCCTCAACTGCTTAGACCTTGCTACCTGACCGATGCCCGGTGGAGCTACCCCGATAGCTATAGAGGAGATGGGCTGTGGATTCCCTAGTCAGCCGTCACCTACCCAGCCGGACTTTGGGCAGACTTTCCTTTGTCTCTCCAGCCGTCATCTCCCTCCTTCCCCCTACACCTCTTCCCTTTTCCCTCTGTCTGACCTGGAACCTGCACTCCCTTCAGGACATTTTCCCTGTGAACTTTCCCTCGACCGCGGAGACCTTGCTACCTGACCGATGCCCGGTGGAGCTACCCCGATAGCTATAGGGGAGATGGGCTGTGGATTCCCACCTCAGCCGGCACCTACCCAGCCGGACATTGGGCAGACCCTCCTTCGTCTTTCCTGCCGTTGTCTCCCTCCTTCCCCCCTACCCCTACCTGCCCAATTTTACCCTTCCTCCATACACCTTAATTGTGTTTTCGTATAACCGATGTAAACTGCAACTGTTTTTAACTGTGTAATAATTTGTTTCCTAATGTAAAGCGCTCTGATACCCACGGGTCTAGCCAGCGCTATATAATACTCTTTAAATAAATGAGTAATGCCCAGAAGTTCAGTTTTGGTCCAATATATAGATGATTTATTAGTGGCCTCAAAAACGAGAAGATTGTGTCTTAGTTTCTATTGCATTGTTAAAGCATCTGGCAGATGGAGGGTACAAGGTGTCACCAGAAAAACAACAGTGTTGCCAAAACAAGGTAAAATATTTGGGACATCAATTAGAAAGAGGAGCAAGGAGGGTGACACCTGAAAGAATCAAAATAATAATACAGATGCAGTTTCCACAGACCCAGAAGGAAAGTAGAATTTTCCTTGGTGTTGTAGGATACTGTAGGCAGTGGATTGCATGGTTTTCCTTACTGACCAAACCGCTGACTATGTGAAGCTCCTGATTTGGGAATGCCAGATTATACAAAAAACTTTGCATTGTTTTGTTGTGAACGAGATAATTGTGCCTTATCAGTATTGACCCAAAGACATGGTTTGATGAGACGTCCAGTAACTTCTGCACTACCTAGTTGTTTGAAAGCGGTAGCTGCTGCCTGCACAAGTCTCAAACAAAGTGAACCGATTGTGATGGGACATCCAGTCAAGGTATACGTTCATCATTCAGTTGAAATTCTTCTGACCAGAACTCGAACACTGTATCTCACCCCAAGTTGAATGACAAAATATGAGAGAATTATTCCAGGAGCAGAGAATGTATCAGTAATCAGGTTCACTGTTTTAAATCCAGCTACTCTATCACCTCATGTGTACGGAGAAGAAGTAAGGGATGATGTGGATCATGATTGCCTAGATGTTACAGAATATTGTACGAAACTTCGTTCAGACATACAGGAAGAACCCCTGATTAATTGTGAAAATGAACTATTTGTAGATGGCTTGTGTATGAGGCATGAGGAAGGATGGTTGAGTGCTGCTTATGCTATCTGTGCATTGGCTGGTATAGTCGAAGGACCCTATTTACCTGGAGTCAGGTCTGCACAAATAGCCAAATTGATTGCTTTACGTAAAGCCTACAAAATTTGGAAAAATTGGAGAGTAACCATTTACATTGATTGTCAGTATGGTTATGGGGTTGTGCATGACTTTGGCCAACTTTGTATGCAAAGGGATTTCATGACTTCCTCAGTAACCCCTATCAACAATGGACAATATGTGAAAGAGCTTTTAGAAGCAATATAATTGCCAAAAGAAGTAGCCGTGGTCAAATGTGCTGCACATCAGTCAGGAAATGACTAGGTGACTGCTGGGAAACGATATGGTGACCATGTTGCTCAATACTGTGCTAAAATAAAAATGGCAGTGAACAAGAAAATTGAAACTACAGGAATCAGATGCCAACTTATGCTTATTACTGCTTTAGAAACATGGTATAAAGTGAAAAACTTACAAGATGAGGTAGAAGTAAGGGAGAAGGAAGAGTGGATCAAAATAGGACGAAGAGAAGAAGATGGTGTCTGGTTTCATCCAGACGGCAGACCAGTCATGCCAGATTGTTTACTTTCACAGCTAGCAAGAATGTACCACAGAGATACCCATATAGGTAGGGATGCTATGATCAGACTTTTCAGACAGGATAGGTACAATATGAAGTTTAGAACTGTTGCAGAGAGCCTTTGCCAGAGATGTTTAATTTGTCAACAAAATAACCCAGGTAGGAAAACAGTGGTCAGTTGGGGAAGAATTAGAAAGGCAGAGGGACCATTTGTAAGGTTGCAAGTTGATTTCATTCAGTTACCATCATGTAGGGGACTAAAATACATACTAGTCATAGTGTGTTTATTCTCACGATGGGTGGAAGCATACCCAACACGGAGAAATGACAGCATAACAGTTGCCAAATTATTGTTGAGAGAGCTCATTCCAGGTTTTCGTTTTCCAGTGGAATCGGATAGAGGATCTCACTTTAATAATGAAATCATTTGATTGATCTGTGAAGCATTCAATATTGAACTGTGTTGCACTGTGCCTACAGCCCAGAGGCTTCTGGGATAGTGGAACAATTGAGTGGCACTATAAAATCCAGATTGGCAAGAGTGTGCGCATCCACCTCACTGTGTTGGCCAGATACATTGCCTCTTGTTCTGATGGGACTATGAAACATACCTGAAAGAAATACCGGGTTGAGTCTCCATGAAGTACTCATGGGAAGAATAATGATATTAGCTTTCATAACTGGACACAAATTGTTAAGCATAACTGATGATCTGGTATTGGACTATTGTAAATGATTGGCTGACCTAGTGTGTTCTGTCTTTCAGTAGGTTGGAGAAGACGCAGAAGCCAGGCAGCCGGATCAAGCACATGATCTAAATCCAGGTGATTGGGTGGTAGTGAAGAATCACACCTGAGAGATGTGTCTAGCACCCAGGTGGAGTACTCCAAAACAAGTCATACTGGTTACAACGACAGCAGTGAAATGTGCAGGATTGCCTAACTGGATACATGCCAGCCATGCAAAAAAAGTACCTGCTCCTGATGAAGGAATTCAACAACAAGAATTTGAAGTTTAAGGTGCAGAAGGTTGTGCAGCTGAAGAGTCTAGAATAACAAACTCTGAAGTAGCTGATCAGGAACAACCAAGCACTAGTCAGGAGGATTGGGTACCAACAATCGACTTACCTGATACAGAAATAAGAACAAGGAGCAGAACAAAAGCAGAGAAGCTAGAAGTTAGTGAGGACCAGATAATTACAGAAGAACAAGTTCAGGGGACAGAATACGAGATTGTTAAAGATTCTGAGCAGGAACGGATAGGGATAGGAAAATACACACAAACTGAGTTGAGCAAATACTTACACAAATGTAAAGAAGGGAAAAATCAACAAAACCAAGTAAGACTAGAGAAACAAGAACAGGGAGAAGAACAAGTTAGAGAAGATTCTGCACAGGGTCAGTTAGATAATGAGGACCATGTTTATGTGAAGGGTAGTACGTCAAAAAGTCCTGAATTCGGTCAACTAGAGAAGTATTCAGAAGACGAAAAAATCAAGTTGTGCCACAACAAAGTATAAATAAAAGAATACCTGAAAGTGACAAAGAAAGTGAGAATACAGTACAACCCAAAAGAGTTACAGAAGGTGATAATTGGCCCAGATATGTCAAAAGATTGAGGTATCACCTAAAGACCATTGATGAAGAGCCTGATCAAGTGAACGAAGGCACTAGTCAATCAGGACAGAACAACGAGAAACTAAAGCGAAGGAGTCAGAGGTATTGAATAATAAGTTCAAAGGACCCAAATGGACTTACATTATTCTCAAAGATCTTGAAAATTTAGATTTAAATGAAGGAAGTGATGAAGAAATAATTGCAGATCAAATTAACGAAAGAGAGGTGAGACCTCCTTGAAAACAAATTAATACAATTTGAAATTTCTAAAAGAAATAAGAGAGATCTTCTTAAATATGGCTAAAACAGAGTTGCTGAAAGACCAAAACGAAATTGTTTATAGAAATGTTGTAGAATATGTATATTTAGTATCCTATTAGTAATTATAGTATGGTTAGGATTGACAATAGCGATACCATATTTGACGAGTATAGAAAATAAAAATAATACAATTACAGATGGAAGACTAGCTAATATAAAAGGAAATAGATTATAACTAGAAGCATCAGATGAGTTAGAAATACATCACACAGTAACAGATAATAACACATATCTGAAGGTTTTCACGAAATTTGTATTTGAATATGTAGATACTATGGAGGTTAGTGATTGTTATGTATGTATGAAATTACCAGCTTCAGTAGCCGAGGGGGTCACATATCACCATCTACCGTTAATCTAAGGAATATCATGTAGTGTACTAACAAGTCTGTTTTACAAAACAGGAAAGTTGCAGTATTATTATTCAAATTTAGATGTGATATTTTCAGAAGTTCCTGTTAGAAAGAGTATGAATCCAGTCCTCACTAGTCCAGCTGCACAATTTATAGGAGAGTTTTTCTTAGTGCAAAATGCAATAGATATAGCAGAAGCTCATGAGTATAATTTACCATGTTCACTAAAAGAAGAAAATATATTTTTGAATTTAGTAGAAGAAAGGAGACAAGATTTCCAGAAGAAGGCCAATGAAAAGAAACCCAAAATCCCAACATGGGCGGAGAAAGGGAAATGTTATACATCTGGCAAGGCTCAGGCTGCAATGGCACTTGATTTAGAAAAGAAAGGGAAGATTTGTCTCCACAGTTTGAAAACTGTCTATAACAATGTAGTTATTGGTTCCAGTGAATGCGAACACAATTTTGGGGGATGGGGACAAAAAGGAGGAACAGATCCAGTATTTCCTGGCATCTATTATATATGTGGGAACAAAGCTTGTTTTAAGCTACCTGAAAAATGGTATGGGAGTTGCTATTTTGGAATAGTATTTCCTAAAGTTTACCATGTAAAAAGAATCACTGGAAGCAATAAAAACAGTAATGAACTAATACGCAGTAAAAGAGTTAGTTTTGCAGAAATTGTAGGAGATATATTCAGTACACTGATACCTTCAGTGGGAGTAATTCTAAATTCTCGAAGAATTTACAAACTGTCCACAGTAGTGGATCGCTTATCAACTGACACTGCTGGAGGTTTTTTAATGATCAATACTGAAATGGTTGCAATCGGATCTATGGTTTTGCAGAATCGACTTGCCCTTGATATTTTATTAGCAAAAGAGGGTGGAGTCTGTAAAATGTTGAAAGCGCAACATTGTTGCACTTACATACCTGATAAAAGTTTAGAAATTGGGAAATACATTAAGAATATTACTAATTTGGAAGAAGAATTAAAACCACTGAAAGCTGACTGTGTATAGAAAAGACTAACGAATAGTTGAACTTTAATAGGGTCTTGGTTAGCTAATTTTGGTAAGGGAATTGTGGCCCAAGTAATACTACCTATACTTGGAATAATGATGATGAGGTTATCATTAATAATCTGGTGCAAATGCATTAAGAAAAGAACAAAATATGAAATAAATAAACAGGGAAAGAAAAGAAAACATGAAGAAATTAGGCTTGAAGAACTAAAAGGAGAATTGTATAAGAAAATGAAGAACATGGAAGGAAAAGACAAGATAGTAATAGACATATTAGAGAAAGGAATGGAAATATGCTAAAGTTGGCCTTTAATTTGGGTATGGGTAGTTGTTGATGGCATAATTGCCATCAGAGAGGGATTGATGAATCAAGGATTTGAACGTAAGCAACTTTCTGGATAAATCCTCTCATATTAAAATCATAATAAACTTCAAAAAATTGTTTGCAGACATATATTTATGATATTCTTACACATATTAGAAGAGGGGGAAGCTTGCCTATGTGTCTACTAACAAGTAACCTGAGTGCAACTAAAATGGCCGCTAAAACGCAGGAAAGGAACTGCACATGCGCCAGCTGCATGATGTCATAACGCTTAGAGGCAAAGCTTTGCTTCTGCGTAGTAACACCAAACATGGCCGCTTCAGAACTCACATGCTAAGCATCTGCCATGCTCAAAATTAAACCATGTTTGTACGAAGCGCTAATGCATAAAGAATTATTTTTATAAACGGGTTTACAGCAGAGATAAGGCATATACAGTGAAACCATTTCATTTGAATATAATATCTTGTCTTTTTTACTTCTCTGCTAGTTCGTACATGGGCCTAAAAGAGAGATGAGGCTTATAACCACTTGATCCCTGCGCACATGCACATTGGAAACAACTCAGGAGTTCTGATCTCAAGTCTTGGAACCCGATCAAGGACAACCCTTTCCCATGTCCTGAGAGACGACGGAACATCCTGAAGACTCAATGGAATGGACAAATATATAATTGTTATACAATGTTATAAAATTCTTATGAAAATGAGTGGGAAATAAAGCTTGGTAGAAACAAATAAATGGGCAGGAACAAAAGACAATGCTCTTAAGAAAAAGTATTAAACTTAGCATGGTGTGATGATCATCCCCTTGGCTTGTCCAATCAGAATTAGCAGTTTACACCGGTTTGAAACATTTGGGGATGGAACATGCCATCAAAAGGTATAATTGGGGTAGTTAGTTAGATGAGGAAGCCTGATCGCGGCCAGAAAGCTGAGAGATAGAGATGCTGTCCGAATACTGATCGAAATACCTGAAAGCCGACTTAGAATTTTTAACTGATACATTTAGGAAGGAGCTCTGTGGAAGAACCAAGGAGGCAACAGAACTAGGATGGAGCTTTGTGGAAGAATCAAGGAGGTAATTAGCATCAGAGAGGGGTTTGACGCTGGCGTTAAATCTAGAAGAGGATGTCTGCCCTGTCCTAATCCTGTCCTGAACCTGTCATCTGAAACCTTTACGAGGGCCCAAACTCTTGGACAGAGGGTTCAGATCTTGCACCATCCTAGGTAAATATAATCTGTGTATTTTGTCAATGTGCCTTTTCTCTCTGTCCTCTTTTCCTGAGGGGGTACTCGTCATTAAACTTTATACACTGTAATTTGTATTTGATTCACTAAAAATTCAGATACAACTTAAATCTACACTGAGTCTGTGGTCATTTACTGAATAATCAGGTAAATGTTTCTGTGATAAATTATCAACACTAATCAACTAAAATAGATCCATGTGTAAAAAAAGGGCTTAGTAATTAAATAGGCTCAAATTGATTGTTAGACAGATCAGACATATAGCAAAGCCCTAAAATTGATCCCCAGCGAGGTTTCATCAACTGGTTATAGTAAATGAGTGTGGTTTATGGGCCCGTATGCGGGTATATTAGTGATACTTATCCGCAGGTTGGTGTCTCGCCAGATCAGTACTGCTGACAGTATCTGGTAGTTTTGGCATATGTTCCAGGCCAGTAGAATTCCAAAAACATGCTCTTTTGTGTTTTATTTGGATCCTGAAGGCTGGATGCCAAGTGAATGTGTACTAGTTGAAGCATTGCTATTCTAAAAGACTGTGGAGGCATTAGCTCTTTTGTTGCTTTTGAGGAACCATGTGGCATCCAAATACATCTGCCCTCTGAAAATATGTACAGTAGAGTCATTTTTAGATTGAACTCTGAGAAAAGCATGCTGATAATTGTTAGATATTGAATATTCATCTCAGGGTCTTTCAATCGATGATTATTTGATATCCATCAACATTGTCTGATAATGATGAATCCTCACATCTGCGATGTTCTCAGAACTGTGGGCATAGAATATATGCGTCCCACTGAATCGCTTTTGGCAATTTTTTGGAGTAGTAGCCATCAGTGGCAGCTGGTGATCTCTGAAAGTGGTGAGGCATAATATTTGCCATGGGTACACGTCATTGTTAACATTTGCTTTCGGTGCCCTAGCACACAAATGTACCTGTACACTAGCTCTTACTGTTTCTCACTTGCACACACTCATACTTTCACAATCACAGACCCTTACTACTGGTGTACAGGGGGCAAACATGCACATTAAGAGAGAAGCACTCAAATCCATATCTAATTATTGATCATTGTATGGCATTAAAATTCATTGTTGTTTAAAAAGTTCATGATGTTCGAGTGCTTCTCGCTATATGTACATGCCTGGTCCCTGAAGGGGTTCTTCCTCCTTCCTTTACGTTTGCTGAGTTCGCCCAGTATGTTATGTGCAAACAAGGGAATCCAATGTAGCAGCTGGTTCAATCTCAATTCATCTGTTCACGATAAGTTGAAAGACTAATTTATACATCTGCCTGCCTGTTGTTATTACCGGTAATGTCTTGATTGATACGTATTTTGAAAATCAGCAGTTTCATTGTAAGATCAAAGTCTAGAGGTGGCAGATGTCTTGGTTTTTTTTAACATGGGAATAAGTAAAGCTAACTCACCATTTTCTTGGATTCTAGCTTTGGGATATGTATGGATGGCTAATATAAATGAAGTCATATTTTGACTCAGTCCTGTTTTAGGTAGGACATTGGTCAAGTATCTCCAACACCTCTATCAAATACCTTTTCCGCATCGAATGAGAAAATGATCGTTTTTGTTTTCTTCTGTTCTGCCATCTCTAAGAGGTCAACTGTTAGTATTATCATTCGGCTGTCAGTCAGTCAGTCAGTCAGTCAAATAACTTTATTTCGGTTAATTAAAACCATAAAAGCAATACATAGTTCATAATACAGAAATTAAAAAACAATTAAACAGGTTTCCGACATGATTGCAAATCCAAGGTAAGTCCATTAAAAGATATTTAAAAGGGGAAGAAATTGTTAAATAAAAAAAACGAATTAAAAAAGGTAGATATAGAGAATGAATAATAAACAACCCAAAAAAGAACGCCTAAAGCACCACTTTCCAGTATGTTTTGCACAATCCCCCCAAGCATAAAATAGTGTCAGGTTTGGTGGTTGTTTATCTGAGAGAGTTTAGTTTTGTTTTGTCTGGCGGCTGCTACCAAAAAACAAGCTACACCATATGTAACCTGCACCGAGTTCAGCATCTGTAGGTATAGGAGGGCCGGCCTCACCTGAACAAAGTTTAAGCCTTTCAAAATTGGAAAAAGGAATTTTTTGCGGGCCACCAAGTAATGTTCGCAAAGCATAACTAGATGAAGAGTATCCTGTGTGGAAAAGCAGTCACAGGTGCAGGGTGGGGTGTTTTCTGGTTTACCCCACTTTGTATATGAGCCAAGCACAAGATGTATCAGGTTGAACCTGAACCTTATAAGTAGAAAACGGTGGTATGGTTTAGTTACATATTTTAGATAAGGTTCCAAAGCCATGGATGAGGAAAGTTGGTATAATGACCTTACCATAGGCTTGCTAAGCTCAACCGCTTCCCTCTCTGTCTCCAACATATTTCGAAAATGCTGCTTGACCCACCTTATATCCTCTTTCTTGAGGCTCTGTGGTAAAGAGTACATGTCCGGGCGCCCTAGCCTCGCGCATGCCGCTCTAACATACGCCAGCCAGGGTATACTGTCCGCCTTGTCCAGAGCCATACAGTCTTTGAGGATGCAGTGATTCAATGTGATCTCCTCGTTTGTCCAAGTTTTAATCCAACATAACAGTGGAGACATTTTTAAGAGATCAGTAGCGTATCCCAAGCCTATTTCATTATGGATTGAATATGTGGGAGATGATTTCGGAAGTGACAACAAGGCTCGTATAAAGTTATTTTCTACAGTTTGAATACCTGGGGCTGAAACGTAGCCCCAAATATCTGCCCCGTAAGAAGCAATTGCCACACATTTAGATCTATAAATGCGAGTCATGGCCTCCATGGGTCTCGAACCAAGTCTTTTGTAAAAGTGCATGAGGGCTGCGGTAGATCTACTAACTCCATTCTCCTTTAGTTTCAATTGGGCACCCCAGGTTCCTCTTTCGTCGAAGGTGATGCCTAAATAACAAAAGAAGGGTACCCTCGAGATTGGAGAATTGTTACAGCTGAAGGACCTAAGCTTCATGTTTTTCTTCCGTGAACCTGTAACCATGACATGAGATTTTGCTGTATTAATCTTTAGGTCCAGGGCTTCCATAAAACCGCCAAAGTGATCTAATAGTCTTTGCAAGCCCGTACCTGTACGAGCTATGAGGACGGCGTCGTCCGCGTATAGCAGGACCGGGATAGGTGACCCACCCATACGCGGCATGTCCAAAGTAGCTGAGTTCAGGGATTTCCCCAGGGAGTTGATGTACAGTGTGAAAAGGAGAGGGGCCAGAATGCAGCCTTGCCTGACCCCTCTCCCTGACCTAAACTTTGCAGTACATCTTCCTTCCCTTGTTACCCTGACAGAGGCAAACAAATTTTGATGGAGATCGTGCAAGAAATTAACTAAGGTGGTGTCCAAACCCAAATCTCGTAAAATAATCCACAGTTTTGAACGATTAACCAAGTCGAAAGCAGAAGATAAATCCATAAAACCCAAATAAAGAAGCCCCCCCTTCACCACAGTGTATTTACTGATAATAAGGTGAAGGTTTAAGCATTGATCCATGGTCCCCCTATGTGCTCTAAAACCTTACTGCAAATCAGAGAGGATCCCGCTCTCCTCAAGCCAATCCCCAAGTCTTAGAAGGATGACTCTGCTCAAGATCTTAACGGCAGAGTCCAACAGGGAGATTGGCCTATAGCAGGCAGGGTCCCCCCTGTTCCCCTTCTTGAAGATGGGAACAATAATAGAGGTGGACCAGGAAGAAGGGAAACCAGCTGCAGGTATCGCATTAAAGACATTAGTTAATATTTTTGACCAAAATTGAGGACACTGGATGTAGAGATCTGCAGGGACCCCATCAGGTCCAGGAGCCTTATGTTTACTTGTGTTTTTGATCGCCCTTTCTACCTCGATGGTATTAAATTCCATAGCCAAGTTGGATGGGCCATGGGCACTGACTAGGGAAATTGGTACAGTGGATTCGTAAATCTGTTTGAAGTGGCAAAGCCATCTCTCGTCTTCAATCACACAGTCCATGTCAGTTTTCCCATCCTCGGAGAAAAAAGGCTGGTTAACAATGTCCCAAAACTTTTTGCTGTCTCTCAATACGTCAATGGCTAGTAAGCTGTCCCAGGCTTCCTCCTTGATTTGGGTCTTGCGTTTGATAACTGCAGTTTTGTATTCTTTTCTTAGGTTTGCCACTAATGACCTGTCTCTGGGTTTGTGTTTTAATGCTTTGAACAGGGCACTGTGCTTTAACGAGCAATCTTTGTTAAACCATTTGTACATTTTCTTAGTGCCTTGCGCACCAGGCCTTGACTCCAAGTTCTCAGAGATCCTTGCACATATATCCACATAGGCAGCCACTACATCAGAGCCCAAGGCGGTTGGATCTAGGCAAACTGCCATGTTAGCCTCAGTCTCTTGGGCTAATGTTTGGAAGAATTGTTCGGGGACAATCTTCTCCCATTTTAGGCGCCTTCCCTGGTCCTTTGTCGTCAGGTCTCTTGAAGCTGCCACGCCTGTCATTCTGCCGATCCGGAAGCAGTCTAGGTCCAGCGTTAGGAGGATAGGATGATGATCACTAAAACTAGCAGTTACAACCCTATACTCACGTGCCTTTACTAAGACCCCGGATGATACAAAGATGTAGTCTATGACGGTGTTGGCGTCTCTCCCGATAAAAGTAGGCGCTCTAGGCTCGTTTTTACTCTGTTTTGGTTCGAATAGATTTAAATTCGCGAGGAAAGACTCAAGGCCCTCACCCTCCTTCGTGTGTTCAAAGTGGGGAATGTCCTCGGTCGGTAATCCCCCATATCTATCATTATAACAATCCCCCTCGCAGGGGTGAATATTAAAATCACCCAGGATAACCATCTCTGGGACGGAAGTGCAATCTTGTCTATAGACTGACAGAAAGTCTAACAGGGAGGTCAGATGCTCATTCACACAAGAAACCTCCTTAGAATTATAAAAATTTATAAGCAAAATAGTATGTGAATCCGATATAGTCCACTCCACAACTAACGTGTTCGTGGGTGCGGAATCTAGTTTTTTGAAAACCCCCACCAAATTCAGAGAGCACAATGTAAGTAGGCCACCCTTGGCTCTCCCTCTTACGCCCGAAACTGCTGGGGTAGAAAAGCTACAGAAACCATCCAATGAGAAGCTTGTAGTAGTATCCCATGTTTCTTGGAATGCCAGGATGTCGTATTGCTTTACGATCCCCTGCCATATGGGGTCTGAGGCCTTTGCAGTTAAACCCGCCACGTTCCAGGTAAGGATTTTACAGTATGGTAAATCATGGTTAGACGGGGTAAATGTTCCCCGGATGTCGCCGGCAGCAGGGTCTTTGTCAAACATTGGAGATGAATTTAATTTTTGCAGATCCTTCGTAGTGATATCCCTTCGTGGTTGATTAGGAGTGATCCGATCGCTCCATCCGATTGGGGAATCCTGTGTTTGTCAGTCAACCCAATCTGTAGCTGACAGGCATTCGAAGCGAATAGCCATTGGAAAGTGGAAAGGATTGTCTAACCCATTTACAAACTGGTGGTAGTAGTGAGGTTGGGTGTGATGTGGACCAACCGGGGTACCTCCTTGACGCGGTCTGCCTCTTCTTCTCCTTACCAGATTCCATGCCGCATCCCCCCCCTCCTCCCATCCATGGTGTTGTATTTCCCATGGAGGGGTGAATCTCTGTCTGGATTTAAAGACATGTGGTCCCTTTAACCAGCTCCATCGATTATCGGCTTGGTTTTCTGGTAGATAGAAGTAGGAGAGAGGTCTAGCAGTCACAGTGCTTGCCTGATATCTAGGGGGTCCACTGCTACATATGAAATCTACGACCTCCGTATTCTCGAAGGTGACCACTACGCAGTCCCCTTGTAGGTTTTTTCTATTACCTCCCACCCACGGAGCTCTCTCTACCATTAAAATGTTGCTCGGTATGTTTGGCGGGAGGGGATGGTTTTTGGAAAGCCAGTGACATACCTTGTTTTTTAGAGCCTGATATGATTCTACTTCTGTTGGTGAGATTTCAGTGACGCCGGTAAGAATAACCACATAGGGACAAGCATCAGGAGGGAGATGGATATTTCTACGAGCCGTGCCCTTGGCTCTAGCGGGTGCATCAAGATTTGAGGACTGTGATATACCATCGCTCGATGTGGCCTGAGGGGTTGGATTAATTTTGGTTGTTTTCTGCGTTTGATCTGTTACAGAGGGCTTAGTTTTAGTGCCGTCCTGGTTTGAGGTGATACTTGGTTTTTTGGGGGCAGCGTTTTTGGTATCCCGAACTCTGTTATCAGCCACAGATGGCTTGTTGGCCGTTTTAGGTGGATTGGTGACCTGGGCTGTCTTGTTGTTCACAGTAAAACTAGGAGCTCTTATATCCTTATGTATATTTTTTAGGATAGTTTCCAGGCAGCGTAGTCTAACCTCTATCGGTTCAAGCAATACTTTTAGCATATTAAAGATAGTAGCATTATCTGTGCTTAAACAGTTCCCCTCCTGTGATGGTTTTGCTGAGTTGCCAGCTTCCCCACTCAACTCCAGGATTTCCTCCAGACTATGATCGATAATAGTGTCGTCTGGGAGGCTCAAGGGTAGACCATTCTTGATGGGATGCGGTCCCCCTATAGGAATGGATATAACTACTAAGGAATTATCCATGATAGATGGATCGGATGTGACCTTATGGTCATTAGGAGCAATTCGGACCTTCTTCCCTTTAGGAATGGATGGTTTAGTAACCTTTCGTTTTTGCTTGGGGATTGCCCCTTCTATCCGACCCCTTTCGTTTATAGCAGTTGTAGTGGTAGGGGAGTTTGACTCACTTTGCTGCGCTCCATTCTCTGTTAAGAGGTTAAGATTAGGAGAGGCCTCCAGGTCCTGTTGAGTGTTTAAGACATCAGGGTCCCCAGTCACCTCAGTGCTATGTACTAGGGCCTGGATGTTCGACCGAGAATCGGTATTGGGCGTCTGTGCCTGGGCGATAAGGCCCAGAGAGGATCGCTTGGCCATGGCCAGGTCTTGGGAAACTCTTCTATCCATTAGTATTATTCCCTCATCAATTAAAGCATGGGTGCGGGTGATAAAATCATCCAAAGTTCCAGTAAGTTTTTTAGCACCTGCGGCAGCCATACTTCTGGTTTCCCGACAGTTCATAACAAGCGCTTTCTAACAATGGTGACAAAAGGAGCTAGGGAAATCCGGCCAGGGTTTGTGGCCCAGGCCAGGCTCCTCAGGCCTCTGAGGGCCACAGAGGGCCCGCCCTTTGCCCGGGCTTCGCTCGGCGTCCCGCTCGCGTCCCGCTGAATGGTAGACCGTTGAAGATAAGGAGGCGTTGCAGTCGGGGGCGTGTCTTCCTGGGGCCGCGGCCGTGCACACCTGTGCAGCGCAGGGACTCCTGGTCTTACGAGTCCCTGCGGCGCGCTCCCTCGATGGTCTCGCGTTGCTCCCTCCTTCTACCTTGGGCCACCAGCGCAAGCACTCCACCAGCCGCGACCCCACGCCACTCACCGCGCAGCGGCACCCGCGAAGCGGGTGCTGCAAGTTGTTAAGCTGCGGCAGGACGGTCAATCCCTCCAGGGACACAGGGAGGCCGGGTGGCGACGAAGATTAGCGTTCTGACAACGACAGCACTCAGGTTAGTTTCCGCAGTTACAAGGATCCCGCTGCAAGCTGGACGTTTTCCCGCTTTTGTGACCTGGTCAGTCGGGGGGCGTGTCTTCCTGGGGGCGCGGCCGTGCACACCTGTGCAGCGCAGGGACTCCTGGTCTTACGAGTCCCTGCGGCGCGCTCCCTCGATGGTCTCGCGTTGCTCCCTCCTTCTACCTTGGGCCACCAGCGCAAGCACTCCACCAGCCTCGACCCCACGCCACTCACCGCGCAGTGGCACCCGCGAAGCGGGTGCTGCAAGTTGTTAAGCTGCGGCAGGACGGTCAATCCCTCCAGGGACACGGAGGCCAGGTGGAGACGAAGATTAGCGTTCTGACAACGACAGCACTCAGGTTAGTTTCCGCAGTTACAAGGATCCCGCTGCAAGCTGGACGGTTTCCCGCTTTTGTGACCTGGTCAGTCGGGGGGCGTGTCTTCCTGGGGGCGCGGCCGTGCACACCTGTGCAGCACAGGGACTCCTGGTCTTACGAGTCCCTGCGGCGCGCTCCCTCGATGGTCTCGCATTGCTCCCTCCTTCTACCTTGGGCCACCAGCGCAAGCACTCCACCAGCCTCGACCCCACGCCACTCACCGCGCAGTGGCACCCGCGAAGCGGGTGCTGCAAGTTGTTAAGCTGCGGCAGGACGGTCAATCCCTCCAGGGACACAGGGAGGCCGGGTGGAGATGAAGATTAGCGTTCTGACAACGACAGCACTCAGGTTAGTTTCCGCAGCTGTCAATTTCTTATGGAGACGGACTAGAACTACAATGTTATGTGATTTAGCTGAGTCACTACGATGGATGTTATCATTTAAATGTTCATAATTAACGGCCCAATTCTGATTCCATTCAGAAGGCCATCCCACAGCCAACCATAGTCGGACGTTCCAACCAACTGTACTGAGATCCGGTTCTACCAAACAACGCAGTACGATTCCCAAAACCCTTTACGTACCGAACGACTCGATCACTCTCAATCCATCCTCATTTTCCAAATGAGAAGCTTCCAGATACGCAGAATGGAGTTGTCCGGAGGCATTTCCAGAGCCGATTCCGAATGCCCAAGTACAATGTGTACTTCCTACGTGTTCAGTCAGTTGCCCCAAGCAACACGACAGTGCATCCGAAAGGGGAGTATTTTAGCTACGATTCGCTCCGCAACACGATTCCTGGGAACGAGACGGTGCAGCCATGAATCCCACCGTGCATGTCATCTCTGTACTCTACCTCTTTGAGGACTACTAAAACCACAAACAACACTGTTGTCGCAGAAGGTAAGTCCGACACCTACCCATACAGAATAATGTAACTACCCTGCATAAGACAATACAAGAGAAAGCAGGAGCGCAACTACAACCAAATGGGGGATGGAATACTTCCAGCTATTTAATGTCAATATGGTGATTGTGGGGAAAATTCCCACAGTAATGTAGAGACAATTGGGGATTGCGGGGCAACTACCTCCAGCAATGTAGATCCAAATTTGGGTTTGGGGTAAATACCCCCAGCAATGTAGAGACAATTTAGGGTGTTGGGGGAAAATACCCACAGCAATGTAGAGCTGAATTGGGGTTTGGGGGCAAATACCCCTAGCAATGTAGAGACTTTGGTGTCGGGGCAAATACCCTCAGCAATATAGAGCCAAATTGGGGGTTGGGGGGCAAATACCTCCAGCAATGTAGAGCCAAATTGGGGGCAAATATCCACAACAATGTAGAGACAATTTGGGGGTTGGGGTGCAAATACCTCCAGTAATGTAGAGCCAAATTAGGGTTGTGGTGCAAATACCTCCAGCAATTTAGATAGAATTTTAGTGTTGGATGTGCAAATAACTCCAGGATTGTAGAGCCAAATTGGCATTTGGGGGCAAATAGCCATAGCAATGTGTCCTTCACTAATGTAACTGGTGCTCATGCAAAGTGCCTCAATAGTTGGAGTACAAGCTTTAGAAAACAGCAAAAACCACAAAGCCTAAGGTGACGCTGCAGGAAATTCATTCTCACAATGTGGCAGCAAATGTAAGTGTCAACATTAAGAAATGGGCTGAGTGGAGATGCCGGTGCACTAAAAACTGTTGAAAACCCAACTGTCTGTGTGTGTGGGGAAGCTATCTTACCCTGAATGGACACACACGACGGGGGACGCTGAAGCCCATAGAGCCTTTTGGGCGATGGGTTCCATGAGAAAGTATTCTGGATAGGCTTGGACTGGGAAGGAGGCCAATTAAGCATTGGTCGATGGGCCGGTGCACCAGGGTCACCTATGTTACATGGTTTTAGGGCCTTTGTAAACCACACTAAGAGACTGACGTACTTCCACAGGCACTATCAGTCCACTGCAATGGGGTGCAAGTATGTTGTCCGTTCCACAAATGTGCTGTAAATTGAGGCTAGGGGCCAGCCTTTGGGACATACTTCCCTTGGCCCCCGGCCTCGCTTGCCCTGACAGAAGCAGTGTTAGCTCCCCCAACCACCCATCACTGTCAGATCATGGCAGGTGCAGGGAGGTTACATTGAACGTAGTGGCCTCACAAGGAGGCAAGTTTTATTTGTCCAGTCTAACCTTGCCCACCCCCACTTGATCAGCAACAGTGTGCTTTTGAAAACAACCCTTGCCAAGGAAATGCACAGAGGCTACAATGAAAGTGATGATCATAGAATGTGTGCCAGTGACTTTGTGAGTGCCCAAACTTCGACCCTGCTTCCATAGCACGGTGTGTATGCCAAAACATGGAATATCATCACCATGTAGGTAAAGTCAGACCGCTAAATACTAGGAGAAACACACATTTGACGTTGGAACAGGAATGCCCATAGCGCCACTTATGTAGGTATCACAAAGTGAATGCATGAGTCCACCACAACACACAACAAAACTTTGCAGGGGGTATGCACCTGTTACAACGCATTCGTTACTCCGCACTACCATTACAACGCGACTTTTACAACGCATACCATTACAACGCATTGCGCTGGGGGGCGCTATAGGATAGGGAATAAGTATAATTTACTATCCAACACCTTCCCTAGGGTCCACGGGGACTGGAGTTAGAATAGTAAATTATACTTACCACTATCCAGCACCCCAAAGCGCTATGCGTTGTAATGGTATGCGTTGTAATGGTCGCGTTGTAATGGTAGGTAGTTGTAACGGTATGCGTTGTAACATGGTACATCCTTTGCAGGGCAACAAAACTCCAATGTACTCACCAAAGTATGTCCACAGAGACATATTCACAGGCACAATGCCTGCACCCACATCCATCTCTGATATAGGCCAAATCTTAAGATCTGAAATGCATACAAAGACCACTACATTTCATGTCATAGGTAGTCACATTGCAGGAAGTGACATCATCCATATCACCTTTCCATTTGACAAACACCCTAGAGGAAGTACATGGTTTACTCTCGATAGCTGCCAAAGAAAATACAACATGTATAAATCACACAGGAAAGTGAAGTCAAAAGCAATAGCTGATCTACCAAGTAGCAAGACTATACCTCCACCCAATCAGATGAATAACCCAGGCCTAGCTTATTTCCTATCTCATACCTAACTTTACCTGATGCACAAACTGTTTATAGAGCAATGCAAGTCTACAAACAACAAATTGGCTACTACAGTCCAACCAGGACCTACACTCCCCCATCAAACCAAACACACCGTCCCACATCCTGTGTCATGATGAGTGCAACAATGTCCGAACAGGTCATCAAAGGGAGACATAACCAGAGTGGGATGTAGGATGTGTCAGGAAGAAGAACATGGGAAGGACCCTGCTCAGACCCAGAGCAGGACTCAGATAGATTAAATACCTAACATACAATCAAAAACATGCACACAGGTCTGGATAGCACGCACACCGCACTCAAATACATAAGGGACACAACTATCTTGGGGCACACCATGCTTTGCCAGGCTAGGTCATCACGCCCCTTGTAGAACCAGGCCAATCAAAAACTACTGTTCACTCTGGCCAGCCAGAAGGGCACTGTTGTGTTTTAGCAATGTACAGTGAAGAAATTGACACGTGGATTGTGGATCTTGCCAAGGTCTTGTAAGCCAAATCAGCCAAACGGCACTTTCTCAGCGATGCAGACACTTCGAAAACTCAGTCGGAGACCGGCGCCACCTGGAAGGTCAGATCGGAAGGAAAGGAAAAAACACTGTGGCAGCCAAGACTCGGGTCACTCGTGGCAGCGCGCGCCCATGGCGGATTTCCAAGCCTTCGTCACGACCTCTCCTTCGGGCATCCGAGTCGCCGATGAGTCCTTTCGTGGTCGCCAATTGAAGTATTTCGGGGTTCCCAAGGCCTACACGCTCCAGAGATTACCCACTTACACACAAGAACTGTTGGCACGGAAACTGTAAAATGCAAAAAACAAGTTTATTAAGACCCCATGGGGTGGTGGTACACTCAAACAGCACCCTTCGGTAATGCAAGAGGTATCACACCGAACACCGGTGTGACCCCGTTTATATACAATTTTGGGGCAATAAAAGATAGGCGGCACAAGTTAAGACACATTTTTAGAGACATATATGGTCATGTTTTGGAACACTGCCAGCTCATTGGAGGGTTTCAAACCCGCTGGTCAGTTAGCGGCACATTCCTGAGGGTTTACGGGTCAGTGAGAACTGCGCATGTGTGGCTTGACCAGTACTAAAAATAGCCTGTTGCTGGGCAGATGAGAGTGGTCAGTGGAACGGACAAAGGACTAAAGGACACGTCGGCCACGAGGCCGCTCATGGTTTAAGATGGCCGCTGCAACATTCAAAATGGCGTTTATCGTATATAGCCAAGTTAAGGAGGACAACGTGTAGGTTCAGCTAATCGCTAATCCAAGCGGGCCAATTACGACAGCTAGGTCATCACGCCCCTTGTAGAACCAGGCCAATCAAAAACTACTGTTCACTCTGGCCAGCCAGCAGGGCACTGTTGTGTTTTAGCAATGTACAGTGAAGAAATTGACACGTGGATTGTGGGTCTTGCCAAACACTCAAGGTGGCCCAAGAGAGATACAGCCATCTGTGTCCAAGTAAAAGCTCATAGGCATCATTGAGACTGGGTGAGTGGCTGTCCAATGCATGAGTGGTCAATGTGGCAGGGTCCAGAATCACTCTGAGTATCTCTTGTGCCAGTCAACGGGATGTTGATCACTGAATGCGCTGCCAGATCGAGTTCAGTTAGCTTCAATCCAGTCATGAATCAGGAAATGTCTACAATGCATTCAGAGTAGGGGTGAATGTATAAGCGAAAACAATTCATGGATGGTTGCCTCACAACTGTACATCTGTGGAAGATAATCCATAATCTGCAACATCTGCTGGCTTGTTGACAAGCAACAGAGGAAGCAGGACACAAGTTGTCCTGACTGTTCCCACTCTGTGTTCACTACAGCTTGTCATGTGGCAAAGTAAAAGCAATCCAGTGGCTCAATCAGAATAATGTGGTGTGTTAGAGCATCAGTCAGCATGACTAACATCACAGAGCCTGCAACTGAACCAGTCTATTGATGACATAGTGATGCCTCTGTCTACAACAAAGCCATGAGGATATTGGCCCAGACAACATATAGGTTGTCGGGTATTCCGTCCCGGTCTCTAGGTAAATGGAGATATGAGCGAGTCTGGGGGTAGGGTTTACCAGCTTTATTGCTTCTTTTTGGTTTTACGTGCTCTGGTTGGCTCATGAACAAAGTAACACCCTTCACACAAGCACGAAGGGTTCAGTTGTATAGTCACTGCATCAGAAAGAAAACAAACTAATAGTCCATGTACTACAAGGGAAGTCAGTGCAAAAGAAAGTCGGTGTCCCAAACAAGGTCTTGATTCTTGATCCCTTCTTCGGGTTGGGCTTGGTTTCACGGAGTTGAGGATGAGGACCAGCCTCCAGAACCAAGGGGGGGGCGGGAGAAAAGGAAAGGAAAGAAAACACAAGCGTTAGGGTCTCTGTGTTCGCTCTGTACACTCAAGGAAGGGGATGTGTGCACACCATATACCGGTCCCTAACTGTGGAGTGTCTAAGTGGGGGAGTATTGTGCTAGCGACGCAGTGAGGTGCTCAGGCGGCCCGTCCACCACCCTTTAAACAAATACCCGGTCTCCCCGTCACTCGCCTGTTGCCACGGTCCCCTGTGACCGTGGTATTGTGAGATCCCGCCTCCTCTGGTTCCCTCAGGGGGCCGTTCTCGTTCACGTTCTCTGGGGTCTTTTCGGCGTCTTCTGCTGGGTCGATCTTTCTCGTGGCGTCTTCACTGTTCTCCTTACGCTTGTTGGCGTCTTCTCCTTGATCACTCCACCTCGTGGCGTCCTCGCTGTTCTCCTCTCGCTCGTCCGGCTCTCGCTCCTGCTCCTCTCTCTTCAGCTTTGCATACTCGGCCATTTGTGTCCACAAAGCGGACGTTGCTCGGCCTGCTTGTTTCTGGATGACTGGAACACCAACTCCACTTCCTGTTGGGTCCAGCCCGGCAGCCACCTTGGGTTGGGTCGGGGCGAATCCCTCACACAGGTCAACAGACACAGCCACACAGTAATGATTTCAGTGTTTACCACTCAAATAACATAGACGTTGTTCTGTCAAAGTCATCAGTGAATTATTTTGAGACAAAATCGAGCAGAAATGTGAAAAATGCATGGGCCAACAACAATGTCGGCTACAGTCACCATTTTTGGACGAAGTACACAGCACACAACACCCAATCTTTATGTGTCTTGGGTCATTTCCTGAGACTGTCATTCACACCAATTACAAAAAACACAGTTGATGGACAGAATGCATAACAATGTCTTACATTCACCCCAGTACAAAGATCTGGGCCTAAATCCATCGTTTGCACTCCACACCACCCTAGGTCAGACAATGGCTATATGCAAATCAGCCTTGGCCCTGTGCCTCATGGGAACAGTCCAGCCCGAACTACCAAGCCATGTCTTTCCTAGACCGGAATCAAGCATCCAAGGACCAGTTTCTGGTTATCAGCCTTCTTCAGCCTGGATAGCTTGACTCCAGTGATGTGGAGAGCCTGGGACTCACGTCTGAGCATACCTAGCCCACTCGGGGTGAAAATTGCATTCTGAATGTGCAGCTTGTGTACAGCAGAGTAGTAGAAGTACACATGAGTCTCAGAACGTAGGTTCCACTGACAGTGTTGGAGGGACCACAGTACAGCACGTTGTGTAAGCTGAGCTGCCACCATTGTTGAGGATGGGGGGGGGGCTTAACCTGTGGCTATCGGACACAATTTACATAGACATCCTCAAGCCAAGGGATATGGGAATACCTTGTGAGAATGAGGGATATGTGCAAATCTAGCTTGCTGTGTCCACATTTGGTAATTAAACACTGCCCCTTTTATATTTAAAAACTTCAAGGAGAGGGGCGTGGCCAAAATGGCTGCCAAGTGAGACGTGCATTCAAGTCTCTCCGGCACCATTGTGTATTTGCTGCGCACTTGCTGTCCTGTACCGGACCTTAAGAATAGGAAAGCGCCGCAATCGACTGGTGATCTGCCCCTGCTCTTGTTGCTAGGTCGGCGAGAATGTGGGGACCCACGTAGAGAGGGATGACAGTGAATCAGAGCAGTGCAGGCCATACAGAGCTGAGACCTAATGCCCATGAGGGAGAGGCGGTGTATTGCTGATTTGGAAGATCCAGATGGCCGCATTGGCTGCCTGCCAAGGAATTCACTGCATGGGAGAAGTAAGTGAGCCCGGCAGTGACGATATCGGAGCCCCGCTGCAGCTGAACACAATCAGCACGGCTATGGGAGGAACTCTACGTGAGGGACGGGGCACCGGAGAACCCGTGGTGCACTTTGGAGCCTAGCACCAGATGGACACCGGGGAGGCCAGCTTCTGGGGGCAGCGGACAGTGTCACCTACTCCGAGAGTGTGTCCCTAGCCCAGCGGGCCTAACAGCTGAGTATGACATGCAGTGGGGAATGCCAATGGTGCAGGAGCACCGGACCTGGAGCGGGAGTCCGGGAGCGGGAGATGCGGCTATGGCGGAGCCCCTAGGGCGGTACGAGAACCCCAGTGGGACGCAGAACTAACGAAGTAGTGCCTCATTGATCCCCGGGAGAGAAACGCAATAGAGGGTACAACTGACTGCAGAGTCAGAAATGCCAGAGTAAGGCCTGGGGGAAGGGGGGGGGGGGGGGGTTGAGGTGCAGATACAACCATGAGAGCGCATGGCACAGCGAGGGGAACTACACGCGAATGGGCTGAGATGGCATTGGCCTGATAGCTACAACAAAGTCCACTGAGGAGGGAGAATTGCCCTTGAGGGGGGCCCGCCACGTTGCCTCCTTTGGTGAGACAGTAAAGGGCCCCGTCTCTGAGCTTGCAGCGATAAAACTCCCCAAGGTGCTCCCAGGACTCAACAGCACTAACTTCTACAGGCCAACGGCGCACGACTACAGACATCTCCTCCTATTGTCCTGGTCTTGGATGGACTGCCTGGAGGCAGCCTCTCACGCGTGTATCTTGGGGTCCAGGTGAACGGAGACAATTTTCACCACATAACGAATGGTGGAACCGGGGGTGCCCGGAGTGGAATCCTGCCCGACAAAGGAAGCACTGTGGTTGTGGGTCCAACGGATGTGCTCAGGACCAAGGGACTCCTCTAGCATCCCATCTCTTGTGGACCTCATCCAGATACCACAATGACTACCCCCAAAGCTAAAAAAGATAGGTCGGTAAAAGATATGCTGGTAAAACAGACACTAATGAACACTGCTGCGACATCGCCTGTGGGGGGTGAAGACCAGAAAGAAGACTTAAAGGCTCCAGAGGCCTCAGCAACCTTCATGACTACACTTTTTAATTACCTGCGGATGACCATCTCAATGCGAACGCAACACTCGGCTGATCTGAAAGAGGTGCGAAAAGACTTGGACGAGGTGGGAGACCATGTTGCTTCCCTGGAGGCACAAGGAATGAGTAGAGACGAAGAACATGAGATGATGCAGCAGGACATTTTGAGACTCCGTGACAACATATTAAACTGCAAGCATCCGCGGAGGATTTGGAAAACCGCTCACAAAGGAACGATGTGCGCATCAGAGGAGCACCATCCGGGTGGAAGGCGTGGATATACAAGAATATGTTCTCGCTCTCTTTAGGCAGGTACTCAAAGACGATTGCCTGGTCCACAGAACTGTTTGTGTGACGCGTCAGAACTAAAACCGTGAGTCCATCAGATCACACCTGTGATAACACTGGGCTGAAAAAATTCCCATCAGCCCACCTTTCTGGTGGAATATCGTCATGTGGGATACATATCATAAATCCAGATCTCACCTTACGCACCTGGTAATGATGCAGAGATGAATTTTGAAGATATTCTTCTAGACCACAGTGTTTCACAGGTAGTGCTAATGGAGTGCAGTGCTAGTGAAAAAAAGTGAAGGTAAAGTGACAATAAAAGTGGCTCCTGGGACAAAAATTGAATTTAATAGGTATTGTCCTAGGGTCAAAATTAAAAACAACACCTGATAGTTTTAAATAATAACTATATAATGGCGCAGTGCATTGAGGTCGACATGTTTCAGCTCGAGTGGACTGTGTGTCCAAGCTTTCTTCAGGACCAGATGATAATAGCGACTGCAATTTGTGAAAATTAAGCTAATAATTGTGCAATGATATAATGGATTACTCCTACCAGATACTTTGAGCCCAAATGTTTTCTGGCGGTTATCCAATTATTCGTTCTCTCCCAGCATTCTGTGGGAGGTAGCCTCACCTCACCCGGCACCCACTCGGGGAGAAGGAGGCCCCGCTCTGTCCGTCGGTACCTCTAGGCCAGCGTCCGGCCAGCGTCCGAGAGGGTCTTTTGCAGCCCAGTGTTATCACAGTTGTGATCTGATGGACTCACGGTTTTAGTTCTGACGCGACACACAAACAGTTCTGTGGACCAGGCAACTCCTTTTTGTTTTTCTAGTAGTTGTAGGGGCTTGAGCTGCCTTGGTCGTTAAACATTCCCTTTTGACCCTCCTCACTCTATTTTTTCACTCAAAGACGATTGCCCTGCAGGAATTCTGATCGCCAGGGCTCACCGCCTGGGCCTGCCTAGGGCTATAAAGCTCCCCCTTCTATCATCCTGGTATGTGTATACGATTTTCAGGCCAAAGAAAACATAATTTGACTGGCAAGGAATGCCCATCCAGTGCAATTTAGGGGGCAAACGTTGTCGTTCTTCCAGGATCACTCCATAACTACGCTCTCCAAGAGGAAGGAGTTCCGGGCTGTGACGTGACACCTTAGAGAGAAGGGGATCTCCTACCCCTGGGGACACCCTTTACGTATCATTTCCTGACACGAGAACAAGCTCTAGCAGATAAAGTCCTTAAAGGAAGCGCAAGAGGTCCTGGGTCTTTCACCTGACTGACCTCAGGATGACACCGACAGACAAGTGAAGAGTATGTACCCGGAAAGCGCCTGCTGGCAGCAAATGGAGGGGCCTTCTGCCAGCCACAAGCCTGACCTAGAGACTATAGCTAACAAAAGGAAAGCTGTAATCAATGCATTGATCAACCCTCCGGAGCTCCAGACTTCTCCCTGAGGTATTGATTTTGGGTACCGGGTCCTGCGGATGCTGATGACGCCGGAGACTCCTATCTGTCAAATAGTCCCTTCTGGAGACTCAATCGAGTGGCCTGCGAGTGAGCTCCATTCCGGAAGTGGCAGAGAACAGCAGGCGCACAGCCTCCCTGGAGTCCTCACACTCTGACAAACTGATGTTACCAATTTAGATAAGATGGTTGATTAGTTTCTCTTTCTTGGAGACTTGGTTTTAAATGTTGTTGTTTTTATGTTTTCTCTCCTCCGCACTACTGCAGGACAGGGGCATCTATTGGGCAGGACAGAGACACGTATGGATAAGCCAGACCTGCTGCGGTATGTTGCCTAACCAAGACATAGCTCGCTCCCGCTTGCATACACATATGGTAGGTGAGGCCTTAATAACTAAAAGCCTCAATGTCCGTGACCTTAGGCACCCTGTCCCCTTTGGATCATCAACAATAGGTCATATGTCTTAGCAGGGCTCGCATTCTCCTCTTCACCACGTCTCAACAGATCTGAGTGGTTATCAGGGCACAATGGCTCATAGATCAGGTAGGCCCGTACTCTATAACAAATACACATACAAGCATATATATCCCGCTACTCGCACACGCCATGGGTAGAACCCTGAGAATTATGAGCCTCAATGTCCGAGGCCTCAATCATCCAGTGAAGCGTGCAGCCATTCTGTCCATCCTGGAGAACTCCAGGGGAGACGTCTGCCTCCTCCAGTAAGCCCACTTGCTGCAGTGTGACACACACTGCATGTGCTCGTGAAGGTGCCCCCTCCAGGTCTGGCCCTCTAACATATCCCTATAAACTAAAGGAGTTGCCATCCTCTTTAGTGCAAAATTCGGGGGCAAGCTGACAGCTACAATAGCAGAATAAGAGATCGATTCCTAGCAGTTAAGGTGCAATGGGAAACCTATGAATTTACACTGGCCAACATATATGCACCAAACACTCAACAAGAACCTTTCATACGAAGGACATTGGGAAAAGGCATAACAAATGCTGATGCGGCTGTATGAGTGGGGTGGGGTCTTCAATCTGGTGATGGACGCAGCTCTGGACCGCTCGAACACAGAACAGCGCAGGCGGGATCTTTTTCTATTGAGGGCTTGCACTGGCTTGCAGAACAGGGCCTCCAGGACCGTTGGCGTAGACAAAACCCCAAAGCACGGGATTACACGTACTACTTGGCAGCACACAAAACCTATGCCCGCATAGATCATTTCCTAGCCTCTGCAACAAGGGCCCGCACCTACATGACCTTACCATTGAGCCTCGATCCTTATCTCATCATGCCATGATAACAGTCTCCCTGAACATGCCTATACCTCTCTCCAACTTGTCGGGATGGCGCCTAAGGGAAAGTCTGTTACAATCCACAATAGTAGCAGAAAAGTATGGGAGGCTCTAAAGTTAGTAATCAGAGAGGAATGTATAGCAATCTCGGCAGTGGAAAACAAATTACGTCACGAGCAAAGACAGAGCTTAGAGCAGGAAGTTACTGAGCTAGAAGCAATACACAAGCGAACAGGGGCACGCAGGGTATGGAGGGAGTTAGGGAAGAAAAGACCGCTCCTGAAATGTCTAGATCTACACAGAGCGGAAAAAGCTCTTTTGAGACTCTGCCACAAATTTTTCTTGAACAGTGATAAATGTGGTAAAATGCTAACACAAAGGCTCAGAGCAAAGGCGATGGCGGCGTCCATCAGTGCGGTCAAAAACACCTCTGGTGTCTCAGTGCAGGTGGATCGAGACATACCGAAGGTATTCCAAAACTTCTATCAAAACCTTTACTCTGAGCCAGATATTCTCAGCCTTCACCCCGCGCTTACCTACAAAATATACCAGTCACTAGATTGTTGCGGGATATTGAAGAACAGTTAGATCAGCCCATTAGGATGGAGGAATTCATTGCAATCATTGCACGTCTGCAGCCACATAAATCACCCGGGCCTGATGGGTTCACTGCACAATTCTATAAAGTGTTCTGTACAGAACTGGCATCCTTGTTGAAAAGATTGTTGAATTCCTTTCTGGAGACCAGCTCTCGATGTTGAAGGCTTCAATCTCAGTCATACTGAAACCAATGAAAGACCCTGAGGAGTGTGGCTCCTACCACCCTATATCCCTGCTGAATATTGACGCCAAGATTTTTGCTGGGATTTTGGTGGCCCAATTGAACCCATTGATGGCAGGCTGATAAACCCGGATCAGTCCGGTTTCATTCCTACCCGTCAAGGAGGAGACAACACGAAGAGGTTCACATCATGGATTTAATACATAGGTCAAATAGAGAAGCTGTATTCTTAGCAATCAACACTAACAAAAGGTTCAACCGGGCTTTATGGTCCTACCTGTTTGAGACATTGTGACATTTCAGGTCTAGGGAAGTTTTTATCAAATGGGTTGCCTGTATATATCACGCTCCAAGGGCTTTCGTACGAGTCAATGGAGTATCCTCGGTTCGGTTTCCTATAGCACAAGGCACTCGCCAAGGATGCCCTCTGTCACCACTCCTTTTCACTCTGTATCTAGAGCTGTTTGCCCTTGAAGGTACGTGATGATCCACAGATTAAGGGTATGAAGTTTGGAGTAGACATGCATACTATTAGCTTATACGCAGATAACGTGATCCTCTCTCTGACACAGTTACAATCAACTCTCCCGGCCCTGCTAATGGAATTGAGTGACTTTGGAGAGGTTTCGGGATTCAAGGTAAAGCTAAACAAATCTCAGATTCTAAACCTCTCAATAACCCCTGATCAGGAAAACCACTTGAAGGGCATGTTCCCACTTGTATGGGCGAAACACTCCAGAACGTACCTAGGAATTAAATCGGCCACCTCCTTTCCCAAAACCCTGGCCTTAAATTACACAGCTCTCCTTGAGCAGACGATGCTGGCCTTAAATAGCTGGAGCCGATTGAGACTAGCCTGGTTTGGGCGAATTTCAACGGTTAAAATGATGCTCTTACCACGCATGTTTCACACCTTTCAGACCCTGCCTTAGCGCCTCCCTCAAAGGCAATTTGCACACTACTATTTGCTATCAGCAGGTTTGTATGGGGATGCAAGAAACCCCGTATCGCCCTTGCTCAGATCGCACATCCCAAGCATGAAGGGGGGGTGGGAGTGCCCCTGGTCCACAGGTATATGCAGGCAACATATCTCCGCTATATAGTGGAGTGGAATCGGCCACTATCAAAGAAATATTGGACCTCCATGGACCAGACTGTTGCGGTGTCAATATATGGAGAGAGATTTGGATACCGCGTAAACACAGGGCATGGGGATTGTATTCCTCTCAGGTAACATTGGACACGATGAGGGTGTTGTACAGGGTGGCACGCGCCGTGTCTTTGACGACATTCACCTCCCCGATGACCTCAATTACAGGAAACCCAGACTTCCCTCCGGGACGTAAGTCAATGGTTTTTGACAGGTGGCAGGAACAGGGCTGCAAGCGTAAATGATCTTTATATGATCCCAATGGCCTGCTCGCTTTTGATCAACTGCAACAGGACTATGATCTTCCCAGCTCTGACATGTTCCAATACTTCCAATTGCCCCATTGGCTCACATCCCTGACACATCAGGCAGCCACTTCCAGTAAACTGATAGTATTTGAAAAATGGCTAGTCTGCAAGCAGGATGACAAACTCCTCATTTCAAAACTACATATGATGCTGACAGAAGGAACAGGATGAGATCGTTCTAGAGGCCAACAGCGGTGGGAGGAGGAACTGGCCTGTGGTTTTTCTGACAAAAGTGGGAGGACATACATTTTCAAGCCCTTCACACAGCGCACAGCAGGGACGGAGTGTGCATATTACGTGCTTACATATTGGTACCTCACACCCGCGCGCATACACTGCTTGGACAAAAGCCGATCTGAGAAGTGCTGGGGGGGGGGGGGGGGGGGGGAGGTCAAACGGGCTTCTTAGTTCATTTGCTATGGGACTGTCCCAAACTAGAACGTTTCTGGAAAGCGGTCTTAGATGACATAGACAAGGCATTTAATATGGAGATCCAGAGGGTTCCAGCATACTTACTTCTGGGATTACCGAATCCATTGACATTTCCCCTACGCTCCCCCAGGGGCAGGCAGATGACCCTGCATTGCTGGCCGCAAGACAGGTACTCTTAGCTAAGTGGGGTACTACAACTGTACTGGACCATACGACATGGCTGCATAAGCTATGGTTAGCATTGGCAAAGGAACGCCTGTCCATGGTAGCAGATCACAAGGAGGAGAGCTATGTTAACTTGTGGTCCCCATTCATTCACATCCTATCGACTGAATTTCGTGAGGTTACATGCCCTCAATATTTACGTATCCTAAGACTACTCTCCTGAAGGCGACAACGCTAGACCTTGCCCGGATGGAATGACAAGGTTCAACCTTTAAATGTTAATTTGAGTCGCTAGCTCTGCCTGCCAGATTAGGGCAAGGTAATACTGATGCGGAGGAGACTGAGAGGGGAGGGAGGCGGTGGGTAGGGAAGACTTTCTTGATAAGTTAAATAGGGGATTTTTTGTCGTCTTGAATACATACTACCAAAGTGCTCATACTCCATTGACCATATGCAATCCATGCCATACTAGCATCATTGTATACGTAAACTACTAATTGTACATATCATACTGTTAACTAAAAACAACTTGGTGGACACAGAAATTTGAAATTAAAAACGTAAACCTTCTTTATTCAGCATCAAAATGTAGATAAATAGCAAAAGGCCAATGGCCAGTCCATCAATGTTCATTGCTTTTATGGGCCACAAACATCATGCCCATCTACTCTTGCCTGCACAAGTTCTGCTAGGGGAGACCTACCCAGGGAGGGGCACCTAGGGGGCATGCCAGGCACCAATGGGAACAAAATAGTTACTGGGTTGAGTTTTTGGAGGGATGGGATCAGGAGGGCTGTTGGGGTCCACTGCAGTGGTAGATTCTGATGGAGTGGGGATGGCTCAGCTGCAGTGGTTGGCTCTAATAGAGCAGGGGGCAGCTGTAGTGGAGGGCAGATGGAGGTGGGGAAGGGGTGGACTTAACTATTTTGGGGATTTTGAGATGTTTGAGGGGTGTCTCAGGAATGGGGATGGGACAGGTCTTTTTAGTGGGTTTTTTTGGGATGGAGGTACTGGGCAGGTCTGGTGAACTATGGGTTGCTGGAGCTGATTTTTTCTCTGAGACCAGGGGGATTTTCTGGTGGGGGTTGTTTGTTTAGGTTGTTTCTTCTCGGGGCAGATGCTGATGCCATGTCAGGGGGGAGGTATTTTCTCTTCTTAGGAGGAGGGGTGTAGGTTTGGGGAGGGAAGAATTCAATGGGAACAAGGTGGGGTGCCTGGGGCTGAGGGGGGAACAGGAGAGTAAAGGGTAGGGGTTGTGGAGGCAGAGGGTTGTGAGGGATGCGGAGTGTCTGTGGATGCATGTGTATCGTCTGCTGTCATGTCCCTAGTGGAGAGTGTGCGGTCTGTCTCTTGAGTGTGAGTGTGTGTGGTTTGCAATATGTATCTGTGTATTTGTGTGCTGCGTGTGAATGTTGAGGTGTGTGCATGTGTGCGTTTGTATGTGCTTGGGCAAGGGAGGGTAGTTGGGACAGTGAATGGGGAAGAAGTAGGAGGGGGGAGGTACTGCTGGAGCAGGGACACTACTGACGTCAGTGTGGAGGCAAGAGCCTGATTGGATCTCTGTAGGGCAGACATGTTAGAGTGAATGACCTCCAGGAATTACGACATTTGTGTCAAAAGTGCATCAGAATGTTGTTGGCCTCCACACTGGAGGCAGCAGGGGAGACAGGGGCAGGGGGTGAGGTGCCTGGCACAAAGGAGACGGCTCCCCTGCCACGGGAGCAGCCACGGACAGTGGGATGGAGAGCAGCTGGAAAAGTGGAGATGGTAGTGGTAGTGGACTCTGAGGTTGATGATCCAGTCACTGTCTTCCCCACCAACACAAGGGAGTCTTTACTGGAGCTGTGATCTGCTTCTGAGCCTGCTGATGGAGTTGTAGAGCTGCCCTCAGTTAGGCTCCCCTTACCCTCTCCGTCACTGGGTCCCTCCTCTGATGACTCATCAATGGACCCAGACTGACGTACTGCCCCGCCAAATCCATGGCACTGTCTCCTCTGGTGGCTGCTGATGATGCTGTGGCCAAGAATGAAAATGAATTACATTAGTCATCTATATGTACTTGACACATAGGTAACATCACAAATCTTCACAGATCCAAAAAATGACATAACATTGCATTTGTTAGTCTTCCAGTTAACCATTGCTCAGCCACACATGATGTGATCTGCAACATTGGGTGTATCAACATGAAATTATACAACCACAAGGTCGAATAATGCACTATGTAGCAGGGGATGTTTCGCCTTGTGCTAATGCAGTCTTGTGCCCTGACATACCTGTCTCCTCTCCTGCAAGTGAGATTAGCCATCACAATGGGAATATGATTCACAGATTTGAATTGAGACAAGGTGTCCATTTTGCTATCATTAGTCATCAAATGGGGAACCATTGGCTCATGTCACAGCTCAAATGACATCCTTGTCAAATTCACATTGCATAGTCATTTGTGAGAAGTTGGCCTGATATATGATGTCTCCAAATCTGGGGGCACCTTGTATCAGTCCAAACAATCCCTTATGGTGTCTGGTTGTAGGTCAACCTTATAGACAAGCTATCCTAAGGGTAGCATGGACTAAGCAGCCTTAAAGGCTTAACTCAAGAGGTTGTGTTAAGCAAGCTGTTTTACCAATCACAATCCTGTAATATCAAATGAAAGGACACCACACAAGTTATATATTATAAAAATATATGTATTTATTACTAGAATAATCCTCTATACTCTTTATGAGTCTAGAGGCACAAGCGTTTAAACAAAAGCACAGTTAAACATAAAAGTTGCACAATTATGGATGAGGCCCAGGGGCCACTCAAACCATATATCAAAAAAGTGGTATAAGTATCACTAATCGAACAGTGGTCAGGCCTATGGCCTGGGGAATCGCTGGGAGCAATCGGGACTAGCAATGCTTAAGTCGGGAAACGCCCGCGGGATTCGGGTGCAGTGCTTAAAGCACACACATGCACCAATACAAAGTCAATGGTGCGTAAAAGTTATCGAGTTACTGTTTTAAGAGTCTTCCGACTGACCTAGAAGGACAAAACTTTAGACATAGACACCAGAGGTGTATACCAGTACAGGAGCACCGGCGTTCATGAGTTACCTCACCCACAGGAAGCGGGTGCACAGGGCAAAGTAGTGTCGGCTGTCGTCGTGTAGATCTATGGAGCCTGGAGATGAAGATGCTGCAGGCGGCCAGAAGAGAAGTGTCCAGTGCGATCCAAGGGTGGATCGAAGATGTAGATGACCTGAAAGCAGAGGGGACAGTCTGGTCACTCAGAAGTGACCAGGGTGGAACCAGAAAGGAACCAGGCAATGTCGGGCGCAATCAGGTCGATGTCGTGAAGTTTGTCTCCGCTGCCACTTGGACTCTGGGGCACAGAGGATGTCCAGGAGTAGATCACGAGCTGTCCCACGCAGGCTCTCGCTGTCGGCTTCCGGTTCGGTGCAAACAACCCTTGGCAAGCGCAACCCACGCAGGATTCGAAGATCGCTTCTTACTCGGACCAGGAGGGTCAGAGCGGGTGCTCCTTTTCAGGGGAGCGAGGGCAAGTCTGGAGCAACCAGACTCACAAGTTAGATTCAAAGGTTCGTCGATACTGGGGCCGCTAGCCAACGGGTAAGCAACCGGACCAACGCGTTGAGCCAAAAGATGCAGAAGGGCCCCACGCAGCACTCGGTGAGTGTAAAGGGGTGAGCTTCAGTGCAAGAGTGGCTCAGGGCTGGGGCTTCTCAAACCCCAATGCACAGCTTCGAGGAAGCCTCGGAAGCTGCACGGTCAGCGCCTCGTGGTCCTTCCAAGATGGCCGTCCCCACGCTTCAGGTCGCCTCCATGGGTCTCAGCTCTGCAGGGACTATGGATCGGGCTGTTAGAAGACAGGAACTCTGGGTCTTGTCGATCTCTGTTGCTCGAGTTCCGGCGGGAACTGCAACAAAGCAAATGTCGAGGTGCTGGATGGTGCCTGTATGCACAGGGTGGTCACTCCTTGACCACAAGGGAGATTCTTCAGTCTTCTACGTCGAGTAGGATGTCAAAGGGTCCAGAGTTTTGTTTCATAAGTTTCATTTAGGATAATCTGAGTGCGTTGGCACTGCTCCCATTCTTATACCAATCTAGGGGGCTGGATTACCTGCTAGGTCCCTCCTATGGGTGGGACCCAGGAAGTGGGTGGTTACACCCCTTTCCATTTGTCCAGGGTCGCGCTGGGACTGGGGCTGGTGTGCCCCAGAACCGGTTTGACCAGATTATGCAAGGGGAAGCCTTGTGCGCCCCAGGCACTGTCTAGTTTCTTTCAGCCCTCCCTGCCCCAATACACTATCTCCTGTCTGGGGTGGTGTAGCACCTCCCCGCGATAGGAAACCCTTTGTCCAGGCCTCCTCTGCCAAGTTTCGGTCAGCAGCAGGAGGTCAGACTTGTGTCGGTGGCAGCAGCATCCATTTTGTGATGCTGAGGCTCTGGTTAGGATTAACCGCGTTTTAGTAAAGTAACATGTCTTCTCCCTCTAGAAGGGTGGTATGCTATCCCCGTCGACAGGACTGTCGAGGGGATAGTATTCCAAATTGTATGACACCTTACACAACATGTTTTGATAAAGCCAAACCAAAGTTAGCACATAACCGCAATGGATTATAATGCACTTAAGAGTATATGGTATGGCATTATCCCGGAACAACTAAGGGAGTTGTTCCCGACAGCTGCAGACAGGCTCAGCTCATGCTAGAGCACCATCTCACGTAAAACCAAGCACTCTGCCTCCAGGATTGATAAGGCCTGCCATAGGAGTGACTTATAGGTTTGTATGTGTCCAGATATAGGTTTAGATATAGGTAAACTATATCTAAGCAAGGGGTGATTACACCACCTTGCCCCAGCTGAGTGATCAGCCAGTTGTGTCAATTTAAGAACCAGCCAGGGGTGGCAAAAGCTATGCTGCAGCCCCTGGTAGGCCTTGGATGCACCTATGCCCTTGGCACCTATGGTGCACTGTATAGGGGCTGACAAGGTGTCCAGTACCAAATTGGTGATGTACCTATAGTACATGTCTGAATTTAGAGAGAGAACAACAGGCTGTGGGTCTGATTAGCAGGCCCACAGCCACATTAAGTCAAAAACCAGTGAAGCAAAAAGTAAAAATTGGGGTGACCATAGGATAGCAGACCCTATTCTCCTACACAACCTCCCCCCCCCAAACGCAGGGACATTACACTTAACCTTGACCAGATAAGTCTTCATGTCCTAAGTGGAAATACCTGGAGAGACCATCTGCATTACCCTGGTCAGTCCCTGGTCGGTGTTCCACTGTAAAGTCCATCCCCTGTAGGGAAATGGACCACCTGAATACAAAAATGCAATCACCAAAGCTAAGGCCTCACATATCTCTGAAAGAATCGACTCAGCTCGCAACAAATCCAAAGAAATCTTTAAAATCATGAATGATTTCTCATCGGATCACAGAGTACTTCCCTCTCAGGCCCCAACCCAAGACACCTGCAATGCGCTCAACACCTACTTTATTCAGAA
Organism: Lissotriton vulgaris; assembly: GCF_964263255.1. Taxonomy (NCBI): domain Eukaryota; kingdom Metazoa; phylum Chordata; class Amphibia; order Caudata; family Salamandridae; genus Lissotriton; species Lissotriton vulgaris. Next base: position 1,465,007,883 of record NC_141687.1, on the reverse strand, counting down.
AATTGCAGACATGAAGAACGCTATCTCCCCTTCCATCTCCCTTAGTCCTTTAGATTCCTCCCCTCTCAACCCCTGCTCCCTCACTCAGTTCCCAGCTATCACTTCTAGCTCCCTTTCCGAGCTCACTACCCGTATTAAGTCAGGTTCTCCCAAGGACTGTTGTCCTCCTCCAGTCCTCAGGGCAGTTTTCTCAGCTTTACCTGATAGTATTCTCCCCCTTCTGAACACCTGCCTGATCACTGGCACGGTCCCCTCCGTGTTCAAGCAGGCTATACTAGTCCCCCTCCTAAAAAACGCCGGAGCTGACCCCGCCAATTCTGCTAACTATAGGCCCATCTCCCTTTTGCCTTACACCTCTAAACTTTTGGAGGCCCATGTGACAACTTGCCTGTCAGCATTCATAGAGAGTTCTGGCTTCTTGGAACATAACCAAGCCGGCTTCAGACCAGCTCACTCTACTGAGGCAGTCATTCTAAAAGTCATTGATACTCTCCGGGAGAATGACGACAGAGGGTCCCCACAGGTACTGGTCCTATTGAATCTCTCGGCCGCGTTCGACACGGTGAACCATGACATCCTTCTCCACCGTGTCGGACAGGCGGGCATTCAGGGCCCTGCCCGGGAATGGATCAAGTACTTCCTCTCGGGCAGAGTGCAAACAGTCCATCTAGGTCCTTTACTGCAACCCAGGTACCCACTACCTGTGGAGTCCCTCAGGGATCCTCCCCCTCTCCACTACTTTTTAATTTATACCTCCGACCGTTAATCCACTCACTACGAAACAGGAAATGCACTGTCCTCAATTATGCAGATGACATGCAGATCATTTTCCCCTTAGACATCCCTGATGCCTCATCTAACTTCCGGACAGTAATGCTTCACATCCAACAATGGATGATTTCCAACCAGCTCAAATTAAATCCGGAGAAAACTGAACTTATTCTGCCTGGCACTAGCTCGGCACACTGGGGCCCACAATTTTGGCCTAACGAGCTAGGCACTCCTCCCAGTCCGTCGAGCGCGGTAAAAAGCTTGGGCGTTACCATTGATAATGACCTCTCTCTTAAAACCCATGTCGGAGCCATCATCTCAGCCAGCATGTTCCAGCTACGAAAAATTCGCAAAATCTCCCACCTGCTCTCCCATGAAGCATTGGTGCAAATCGTCATTTCCCTTGTTCTCTCCCGCCTCGACTTCTCCAACTCTCTTTACTGGGGCCTACCCAGGTTTCTGCTCCATCGACTCCAGATGGTGCAGAACCAAGCAGCAAGACTCATCTGCAAAGCCCCCAAATGGCAATCTGCTAGACCCCTTCTGTCGAAGATGCACTGGCTGCCCATTGAACAAAGGGCTGCCTTCAAAATTGGTTGCCTAATTTACAAGGCCCGGCAGACCAAATGCCCGGCCTTTCTGAAATCCCTCATCAACCCGCACTGCCCGGCCCATAACCTCCGTTCTGCCCATCTTCACCTGCTTACCATTCCGGCGGTTAAACTAAATAAACTAGGTGGCCGCAGATTCAGCTTTCTGGCACCCAAACTGTGGAATTCTCTCCCCCTACAAATCAAAACCTCTGACACTCTGCTGAGCTTCAGAAAGAGCTTAAAAACCTGGCTCTTCTCGAACTCCCACTAGCCCTCAGCCTTACCCCCAATCACAATTTCAGCGCCAGGAAACCTCCGGTGTCAGTGCGCTTTATAAATGCAGCTTAACATTAATATTAACATTAACCTGAGTAGTTTGGGGTTTTCACCCTTCATCTGATTTAGCCACAAGAGGGGCTTATGGTCTGTCTGAATTAGGAAGTGAGTGCCAAACAAGTATGGTCTCAACTTTTTCAGGGCCCAAACCACAGCAAAGGCCTCCCTCTCAATAGCTGACCAACGTTTCTCCCTGGGGTTCAGCCTTCTGCTAATAAAAGCAATTGACTGGTCTTGACCATCTACATTAAGTTGTGAAAGCACAGCTCCCACCCCCAGCTCAGAAGCATCTGTTTGAACAATGAACTGTTTGGAGTAGTCAGGACTCTTCAGGATAGGTGCAGAGCACATGGCCTTCTTCAGGTCATCAAATGCCTTTTGACAGCTAACTGTCCACTGAACCTTTTTTTGCATCTTCTTGGATGTCAAGTCATTTAATGGTGTCAAAATGGACCCATAGTTCTTTACAAACTTCCTGTAATACCCAGTCAGGCCCAAGAAGGCTCTGACTTGTGTCTGGGTAGTTGGAGGAGCCCAGTCCTTGATGGTCTGGATCTTACTCTCCAGTGGTTGAACCTGACCCCCACCTACTAGGTGGCCCAGGTACACAACCTTACTCTGCCCTATCTGGCACTTAGTAGCCTTGATAGTTAAGCCTGCCTTTTGCGGGGCCTCCAAAACATTCCTTAGGTGGATCAGGTGATTCTCCCAAGTGGAGCTAAAGACAGCAATATCATCTAGATAAGCTGCACAATAGTCATCCAGACCTGAGAGAACTTGGTTCACCAACCTTTGGAAAGTGGCAGGTGCATTCTTCAAGCCAAAGGGCATCACCACAAATTGGTAATGACCTCCTGGGGTAGAAAATGCTGTTTTGGCTTTTGCATCATCTGCTAGCCTGATTTGCCAGTAGCCTGTTGTCAGGTCAAATGTACTCAAATACTTGGCAGAAGCCAATCTGTCAAAGAGTTCATCTGCCCTGGGTATTGGGTGGGCATCTGTCCTAGAGACAGCATTGAGACCTCTGTAGTCCACACAAAACCTCATCTCTCTCTTACCATCTTGGGTGTGAGGCTTTGGCACAAGGACTACTGGACTGGCCCAAGGGTTCTCTGAGGGCTCAATAACTCCCAGCGCCAACATCTTTTGGACCTCTGTCCTAATACAGTCCCTGACATGGTCAGGTTGCCTGTAGATTTTACTCTTCAGAGGCAGACTGTCACCAGTGTCCACCTCATGGGTGCACCAGTTTGTCTGACTTGGGGTCAGAAAAAACATATGTCTATAGGCCTGTAGAACCTGTCTGCAGTTCTGTTGCTGCTGGTCAGTGAGGCTGCCTGCCAAGGCTACTCCATCAACTGAACCATCATCAGGGTTCTGTGAAAGCAGGTCTGGGAGAGGGTCACTCTCTTCCTCCTGTCCCTCATCTGTAGCCATGAGCAAGCCCACGTCTGCCCTATCAACATATGCCTTCAGTCTGTTGACATGAAGCACCCTGTGGGGGCTTCTGGGAGTCCCAAGATCAACCAAGTAGGTTACCTCTCCCTTTTGCTCAACAATAGTGTGGGGTTCAGACCATTTGTCTTGGAGTGCTGCGGGGGCGACTGGCTCTAACACCCACACTTTCTGTCCTGGCTGGTACACAGCCAGCACAGCCTTTTGGTCATGCCAGGATTTTTGAAGTTCCTGGCTAGCCTCAAGGTTTTTAGATGCCTTCTTCGTGTATTCGGCCATCCTGGAGCGGAGACCAAGTACATAGTTCACTATGTCTTGTTTAGGCTTTTTGAGAGGTAACTCCCATCCTTCCTTCACCAGACATAGGGGTCTCTTACAGGATTCCCAAACAAAAGTTCAAAAGGTCTGTAGCCAACCCCCTTTTGTGGGACCTCTCTGTAAGCACATAGAAGGCAGGGCAGAAGGATGTCCCATCTTCGCCTAAGCTTTTCAGGTAAACCCTTGATCATGCCCTTTAAGGTCTTGTTACATCTTTCAACCAGACCATGGCACTGTGTATGGTAGGGTGTGGTGAACTTATAGTCCACTCCACACTCTTTCCACATAGCAGTTAGGTACCCAGACATGAAGTTTGCACCTCTATCTGAGACAACCTCCTTCGGAAAGCCCACTCTAGAGAAAACCCCCAGGAAGGCTCTTGCCACAACAGGGGTTGTTGTGGTCCTTAGGGGAATCGCTTCTGGGTATCTGGTAGCATGATCTACTACCACCAGAATAAACCTGTGCCCAGATGCTGTTTGGGGATCCATTGGTCCAACAATGTCTATCCCAACTCTCTCAAAGGGAACCCCCACCACAGGTAGATGTATAAGGGGGGCCTTTGAGGAGCCACCTGATTTGCCACTGGCTTGGCAGGTGACACAGGAGCGACAAAACTCCTTGGTATCTTCTGACATGTGTGGCCGGTGAAAGTGAGGGAAAAGCCTGTCCCAAGTTTTGTTCTGGCCAAGATGTCCTACTAAGGGAATATCATGGGCTAAGGTAAGAAGGAAACCCCTGAATGCCAAAGGTATGACCCACCTCCTGGAAGCACCAGGCTTGGGGTCTCTAGCCTCTGAATAAAGGAGCCCTTCATCCCAATACACTCTGTGGGTACCTGTAGCATTCCCGGCAGCCTCAGGAGCAGCTTGCTGTCTGAGGGGTTCAAGAGAGGAGCTGTCCAATTGCGCCTGCCTCAGGTCTGCCCTTGAGGGTCCCCCTGTCCCAAGAAACTCAACCTGATCAGGCTCAAGTTCTTGTAGGACAGTTCCCTCTTGGGTCTCACACTCAGCTTCCTGGGAAGTCTGATCCTCATCCTGAAGCAAGGGGGAAGGCACTACCTTAACCCTTCTGCTCTTTTCCTTGGAAGGCAACTGGTCCATAGTTTCAGGATCCAGGGCCTGTTCAGTTTGGAACTTTTTGGCCTGTGACCTTGTCCCAGCAAGGACATGTGCTGATATGCCCAGCATCTCTGCATGAGTCCTATACTCCACTTCAGACCAGACTGAAGTTTCTAGATCATTGCCCAACAAACATTCTACAGGGAGGTCGAAACTTACAACAACTCTTTTGAGGCCAGTTACCCCTCTCCAAGAGAAGTTAACAATGGCCATACTATGGGTGATAGTGGCATGGCTAGCATTGGTCACTAGGTAATTCTCACCTAGTATGATCTGACAAGGGTCCACAAAGTTAGGCGTCACCATGGTGACACTGGCACATGTGTCCCTGTAGGCCTGAGCCACTTTATTATTAATTAAAGGTATCTGTCTGTACTTGCTCAAGTTATTGGGACTCACAGTAGAGGACATGGCCATGTCCACATCACAGACAAGGACAGCTTGAGTTGGCATTCTGACTAGGCCAGAGTCCATCTCAGTTCCCACGGTTAACCCTACTACACCCTTCTGTTGAGAACCACCACTATTAGCTGCACTAGAGGGAACAGTTGCCTTAGGGGCAATTGTGGCTGGAGCTGTCTCCTTTTTGGTGCAATCACTGTTCCAGTGAGTATTACTTTTACAGACATTGCACCAGGGTTTTCTTTGACCTTCTTTCTTCTTGGATTTCTTGGAACCCCCCCACATTAGAAGCTTTTGGGGGACCTTGTGAAGACTTCTGGTCTTTAACTTTCTGATCCCCACCCTTTTGGTCTTGCTTCTTCTGATCACCACCTTGGTTCTGGACCTTCTGCATCACCTTGGTTCTGACCCATTTGTCTGCCTTCTTTCCCAATTCTTGGGGAGAGGTCAGATCACAGTCAAGCAGGTGCTGATGCAATAACAGGTTTTGACAGCTGTTAAGTAGTTGCTCTCTCATGATCAAGTTATACAATCCTGTATAGTCATTAACTTTACTACCCAGCAACCAGCCTTCCAGAGCCTTAATGGCACAACCAACAAAGTCAGTCCAGTCCTGAGTCTGTGTCTTCTGGGTATCTCTGTACAACAACCTATATTGCTCAGTGGTTAAGCCAAACCCATCTATCAGAGCACTCTTCAAGACTTTGTAGTTGTTAGCATCCTCATCACTAACTGTGAGGAGCTTGCCTCTTCCTTTTTCTGAAAAGGAGAGCCATAGGATTGCAGCCTGGGGTACCTGTTGTACTTTGCAGGCTCTCTCCAAAGCAGTTATCCACTTGTGGATGTCATCCCCACTCTTGTAGGGAGGGACAATCTTACTTAGGTTTCTTTGGTCAAATTACCCTTCCTTAATTCTAGTGGTATCGCTGCCACCTGTGGGTTCTGACCCACTCAACTGTTGCTCTCTTGCGAAAGCCAGGGTCTCTTTGGCCAGTGCAAGTTCTTGCCTCTGGATCCTAAGCTTGACTTCTCTCATCCCTGCTTGATGCTCTAGTCTCTCTGGGGAACTCATTCTCCTGAGGGCATCTGACCCTATTGAGGCACCAGAGTACTGAGACTCCCTGGAAAGAGATCTCCTCCTTCTGTGCTCAGTGTTAAGCCTGCTTGGGATCTGTATGGGGCTATGCCCCTCCAGCCCCATGTAGGCTTAGGGTGGCCTGGCTAAGTACTCCCACTTGGACCTGGCCATCCTCATCCTCATCCACTTTATCCACTTCACTATCCTCAACTAGATTGTGGTCAGGGGAATCTTCTGCTAAGGGCTGACCCTCTTCTGCATTGCCTGGAGGACCTGTGTTAGATGCTTTCTTAGCATCATACTCCTCTATGAGTTCTATCAGGTGCTTGAGGGTAGGGTTTGACCCATGCTTTAACCTCCTAGTTGTGCACAAGTGCCTCAACTCATGCAAAGTTAGGGTATCATATCTGGAAGGTAACCTTAAAGGCTCTACCTCTACTGGGAGAGATCCACTTGGTTCTGCTCTCAGAGACGTGATCTAGTGAGGTGTGGTGTGTGCACCTACCTACATTAAGTGTTACCTACTAAACCTCTCTAGGAGTTGCAGTCAGGGTGTGCTAGGCCCTTTGCTCTATAACAGCTAAGTTCAGTAGTACTTAAGTATTTAAGACTTGATTTATATGTACCTGTAGGTACCTTAATGTGATCGTTCAAATGATATTTCAAGACTATATGGTAAAACAATCAGCAAGCTCTTATCCCAACCGCAGCACACCAATGTGAGAAGTTGGCCTGATATGTAATGTCCACTTTTCTAGTGGGTACCCTGTATCAGTCCAAAAAACCCTTATGGTGATGGTTGTAAAGTCAACCTTATAGACCAGCTATCCTAGTGGTAGCATGGACAGAGCAGTCTTAGGCTAATACTTCAGAGAGCATGTGAAGCCAATTGTTTTACCAATTATAATCCCTTGACTTCCAAATGAAAGGACACCACACAAGGTATATATCAAATACATATGTATTTATTACTAAAACAATCCCTCTGCACTCTTTATGAGGTCAGAGTTCGAGATACAGCAAGTTACTCAATAAGCATACTATAAGTTGCACTAATACAATTCTGCCCTAGGGACCTCACGAACCATATACTAAGTAAGTGGTATAAGAACCACTTCAGGAAAGGTGAGTAGGCCTAGGAAATCGCTGGGGCTACACTTAACCACCAAAGGTTAGGAAGAAGGAGTCCCACAGGATGCGTGTGCAGTGTCTAAACACACACATGAGTTACCATGGACTTTCAAAGGGAACATAAAAGTTACAAAGTAGTTGATTTCGGACACTTCCGAATGGACTACGGGAAAACCCTTTAAACTAGGACACTTGGATAGTTGTTACCCACGGGAGCACCGGAGTACCTGAGTTACCTCACCCAGGGAAGCCGGGTGCATAGGTGTTCTTTCGTGTCGAGTTTCGTTGTCGAATCCTATGGAGAGCTGCAAAAAGATGCTGCAGACGACCAGGAGGAAGATGTCCGGGTGGATCCAAGGGTGGATCGGAGCAGTGAAGAACCTGAAGGGGGACAGAGTCTGGGTCGAATGTCTGACAAATTATCGAAATTCACATTATCGTCATACACTAATATCGGAACAAAAATATCTACATCACTATTATCGACTTCCTATACTTAACTATAAATGTACAAATATATCGATATCTTAATATCGACATACACAAACATCGTTTACATTGATATCGACTACTTTTACATCGGTATACATAAATATCAATTTCTTGAAAATACATACACAATAAATAAAATATCGACATCAAAAATATCGTGAACTAACATATCGGATTTTCAGATATATCGACAGTTTATATACATATATTTCATCATTTATTTAACTTTTTATATATTTTAACATCGAAATAAACACACACTACTTAAATTAAAATGATTTTATCCCAATTAATTCTTCTAAACTATTCCTTTTTTAGCATTATATTACCTACACATAGAAAAATATTCTATGCTATTTTTATAATTATATAATTTATTTTATTTTTCACTTCTATTACAAAATACTCATCAACTGAAATTCAAATATACTAACTAACCAATCACAACACTGATTTTTTAAATTAACCAATACCAAACTAATTACTAATGACACTCCCCTATATAAACAATTAAACCCAAAACACAAACTACTTGCTAAAAGTCACGGAAGGAGATTCATCTCTCTATGAATTGCAGCACACCAACAAGAACATCAAGACTATCAACATACAATTACATCTTCCAAGTAAGTAAATAACTAATAAACTACATTAATTGCTACTACTACATTACTTACCTGCTCAATACCCACTGCTCCTTTTCTATTCGTACTACTGAACATGCAAATAATTTATATATACAAATGTTTTTATAGATACTACAACTAGAGAATATTCTACACAAAACAACTGTGAACCAAAACATAGGAATACAGATTATAATAACTAAGTAAGTAAATTGTCAGTTTTTATTTAATTTTAAATAATTCTAAACACACATAAAGTATGACATTTTTCCCACATATTTCGTTTTTTCCTCCAGATTCTATTACTGAAAACTGCACTACAAATGAACTAAGGACATCATTACTATTTCTACATTACATATTACCAAGTGAGTATTTGTAAACTGAAATAAATTTGGAAAAAACCTACAAACATTTTCTCTTGTTCTAATCAGTTGCTATTATCTGGTTTTTTTAACACAGCTAACACTACAAATAGATATACTGAAATTATAAAGATCTCCAAAATCGGAATACCACATATACAACTCACGAAGTAAGTATATTAAAGCACATAATTAACTGCTAATCTGTGAAAAACCTACCAACATGGTGAATATTCTAACACATATGTTCCTTATTTTTTTAAGATAACACTACAAACTACTCTCCAGAAAACGAACACAACTATACTGGAAAAGACTAACAAAAATGTAAGTATCTTGAAAATGTAAATGATAAATCTACACTTATTAGTATCCACTTTTTTAGTCGAAATTAGCTGTAACATTGTAAATATACACAAAAATGGGTAATAATATACTCTTTTCATGTTTTTCCTAACAGCTACAACAACATCACAAAACAGTATCCCCAACAAAAGAATAAAGCAGATAAAAATGTTGCACTGTTTAGAAAACACGTAAGTATATACATTACTACTTATCACTTACTTGGATAAATTGTCACATTTTCCTTGACATTAACTATTATGTATATATTTTTTAGATATACAAAGTAGAAAATGACAGAAGGAGCAGAATTTGTTACCAGCCAGAAAGGAAAACTATTACTGTGCTACATGGGTTACACTTATACACAAGAAAAGCAATATGGCATGAAAGTTAATTGGAAATGTTGTAAATATTATTCTAACAAGTGTTATGGAAGAGCAACAACTAGAGAAGCTACAGTACTGTATACTAGGGAACACAATCATCCACCAAATGTTACTGAAATTGAAGTTAGAACAGCTTTGGAAAATATAAAAGAGGTAAGTACAGGTTCCCAAAAACAAACAAACGTCATATTAAAAGAAGCCATTCCTAAAATCCCTAAAACTGCCACAACCCAAATGCCAAATATTCTCTCCCTAAAAAGAACTATAGCACAAACTAAAAAAGCTACTACTAGTACCACACCACCTCCCAGAACATATCATGATATAAACTTAAATGCTAACCAAATTATAACTTTAAACAAACAACCATTTATAGTTTACAACAATGAAAACAATGACAAAAGACTTATTATTTTTGGTACAAATATGAATTTAGTTAAACTTCAGCAAAGCCAATATTGGATGATGGATGGAACATTTAACATCTGTCCCAAACCATTTTTCCAATTATACACAGTACATGGCCTCTACCACAACTGCAACATACCACTACTATATGCACTATTACCAAACAAAAATAATTCCACATATATGGAATTATTAAATATTATTAAACAAAAAAAAATGATTTTTCTCCTGAAAAAATAATTCTAGATTTTGAGCAAGCAATGCTTTCAACAATCCTAAAAATCCACCCCCATACCTGCATTCAAGGCTGCTACTATCATTTAAACCAGTGTTTATGGAGACATCTACAAAAAACTACCTTAAGTGTAGAATATGCTACTAACTCTTCTTTTGCATACCAAATTAAAAAGCTCATTGCACTTGCTTATGTCCCAGAAACAGACGTAGCAGAACACTACAACATTCTTATAGACAGCCCCTTCTACAAACAAAATGAAGCTAAGTTGAGTCCATTTCTGGACTACTTTGAAGACACCTGGGTAGGCAGACTCCACAGATCTGGCCACAGAAGAAAACCCAAATTCCTAATACCCTGGTGGACCGTTTACAGAAGCACCTTAAATGGAGAATCTAAAACTAACAACGCAGTAGAAGGTTGGCACAATGCATTTGTACAATCAACTGGCAGAACAAAACCTAGTCTAGAACATTTTATTAAATGCCTACAGAAAGAACAAAGCTACCAGGAATTCAGAATGGACCAATCCATAACTGAACTAGTCCCTAAAACGTCAAAACAAAATAAGCAAATGCACAAATACCTAGAAGAACAAGTAAAATTATACCCTAGTACAAAAGGCATAGAATACTTAAACATCATTGCCAAAACCCTACTCTGAATAATTACCAAAACCAAATAAAGCCCTAAAACTATCACCTAAATATGCATAACATTTCAAACGTGATCTTTACAAGTATTTAATGTATGCAATATATAGAGATATTATTCACATATATGCACACATTAAATAAAAATAAGAACTATAAAACAATGCCATATTAATATTCACATTACCCACCCACAAAAGATAACACTGAAATTACTTACCAATCATGTTCTAAATCCAATGACGTCCTTCTCCACCAAAGTAATCCAGGTAGTGCAAAAGTAACCGCCAAAAAAATGTAAAAATACAACTGTTCCCAAAATAACAAATCCACGGTGTGAAGAGCCATCGAATAACCATAAAAAACCCGAAAAATTGTAAAAATTAAAGAAACGCTCCAGGAAAACCGAAAAGTGAAAAGAAGTGTTTGCAAAGCAGTGGTGAATAAAACCAACAAACACTTCCTTTAAAAAAAAACCTGGAACTTCCGATTTTGCGAACACCTATAACAAAAACATAGAAAACAGACATTCCCACCCAGATAAACTAACACACAATTAAGTACTAACATTATAAATAACATATATTTGGTAGTACATATACTTTAACCATACAAAAAGTAACTCTGTAAACAATCCTATAACTAAGTAAAACTACGTGTATCTACCACACGGAAATAATCGTTTTCAAAATGTAAAACACAACTCCCTCACATTTAATAACACTAAATAGAAGCACACTACTCTCAAAACATCATTAAAAGACACATAAAACATATAAAATAAACCTTACCTGAAGCGACGTGAAGTGTCTCCCAACCGCGAGCAGCTCTTCATCCAAATCCCCCAAAACGACCTAACCCGGTTACAAAATAAAGAACCCAAAAGCACTAAAATAGTCCAAAGCAATAAATATAATATCAATACTTTAAACAATTGCCTAAAATAATTTTAAAATAGCTATTATTTGGATTTTTTTTTTACTTTTGTAGTACTCTGATGTTATTTACAAATATGTACAAGATAATAAATAAATATTATGAAAACAATGATATTTATTTAAACAGTGTATAGAAATATTACTATATTGTCACACAATGTATAAATGTAACAAAAATGTTAACAAAATATTTTCCTTATATTATAAAACTTTTATGTTCACAATTAAAGGTGAAAAAATTTATTATGAATATAAAAATTGTTATTAATTTTTTTTATTTAATATATAATATGTAATACTATACAAAATAATATTACATATTAATAATGAGAATTTTTAAAAATATAATGCTTCTGTAAATTTGCTTGTCATTGTGTTTAGACATTATCATAAAAATAAATGTTTCATAAATGTGAATTTGTTATGATTTAAATTGTTATCTCTTGAAAAAATAAAAAACATAAAAAAAAGAAAAATTCAATCATGTTGCACATTTTATGTTATTGTATTACTATAATCTAACAATCTTATTATTGGGAAAATCTCCAGTGTATATAAAATTGAAGTAGGTGCTGGACACTAATTATTTAATAATTAATATTCCAACTCCAGTCTACATTAAATTGGAGTAGGTGCTGGACACTAATTAATTAATAATTACTATTCCAACTCCAGTCTACATTAAATTGGAGTAGGTGCTGGACACTAATTAATTAATAATTACTATTCCAACACCAGTCTACATTAAATTGGAGTAGGTGCTAGACACTATTTAATTAATAATTACTATTCCAACTCCAGTCTACATTTAATTGGAGTAGGTGCTGGACACTAATTAATTATTAATTACTATTCCTACTCCAATTAACATAAAATAGATGTAGGTGCTGGACACTAATTAATAAATAATTACTATTCCAACTCCAATCTACATTTAATTGGAGTAGGTGCTGGACACTAATTAATTAATAATTACTATTCCAACTCCAGTCTACATTTAATTGGAGTAGGTGCTGGACACTAATTAATTAATAATTACTATTCCAACTCCAGTCTACATTTAATTGGAGTAGGTGCTGGACACTAATTAATTACTAATTACTATTCCAACTCCAGTCTAGATTTAATTGGAGTAGGTGCTGGACACTAATTAATTACTAATTACTATTCCAACTCCAGTCTACATTTAATTGGAGTAGGTGCTGGACACTAATTAATTAATAATTACTATTCCAACTCCAGTCTACATTTAATTGGAGTAGGTGCTGGACACTAATTAATTAATAATTACTATTCCAACTCCAGTCTACATTTAATTGGAGTAGGTGCTGGTCACTAATTAATTACTAATTACTATTCCAACTCCAATCTACATTTAATTGGAGTAGGTGCTGGACACTAATTAATTAATAATTACTATTCTAACTCCAGTCTACATTAAATTGTAGTAGGTGCTGGACACTAATTAATTATTAATTACTATTCCAACTCCAGTCTACATTGAATTGGAGTAGGTGCTGGACACTAATTAATTATTAATTACTATTCCCACTCCAATTAACATAAAATAGATGTAGATGCTGGACACTAATTAATTATTAATTACCATTCCTACTCAAATCTACATTAAATTGAATCGTTGCTGCACATTAATTATTGATTAATATTCAAACTCCAGTCTACATTAATTATCTGCATTTATTTTGATTTAAAAATATATTTTAAAACACTTCCCACCCTTATCCCCTATTAACCCTTTACCCGCTGCTAAAACTACATAAGGTATTTAATGATTTTTTTTTATTAAATATTATTTATATAATTTTTTTTATTTATTTAATTTTTAACATACATTTTAATACACTCCCCACCCTTATCCCCTATAAATCCAATAACCCGCTCCTAAAACTAGATATGTTTTTTTAAATTTATATTAATTAAATATTTTTTTTTAAAACATTTTTTTTAGTATAAATGTTCTAACATTTTATACTAATTTCATTACTTTTTTTTACTATTTTTTTACTATTTTCCATTACAAAACGATATTTTTTATAGTCGATATTTTGTCATACGATATTATTAATTGCGATATTTTATAATACTTACCAATTACGATATTTTTGTATTCGATATTTATGTTTCCCAATATAATTGACCTTCGATATTAAAACTTCGATATTTTGTCTTGTCGATATATTTTTTTCGATATTATGTCTGATTACTGTCTGGGTCACTAGCCAGTGACCAGGAAGGAACCAGGCGATGTCGAGATGCAATCAGGTGAAGATGTGAAGCTTGTCTCTGCAGCCACGTGGACCAGGAGGCGTCGACGATGACCAGGAGCTGGATACGGACTGTCCCACAAAGGATCTAGCTGTTGGCGGTGTCGGCTTCCGGATCGAAGTCAACAAGCCTTGGCAAATGGAATCCACGCAGGAAAGGAAGATCGGCTTCTTGTTCAGACCAGCAAGGTCTGAGGAGCTTCCCCTTTACAGGAAAGCAGGAGCAAGCCCAGAGCAACCAGGCAAGCAGCGTTGTTTTAAAAGGATGTCTTCAGGAGGGCCACTAGCTAACGGGCTAGCAACCGCAAAGACGCATCGAGGAGAAATGTAGGCACAGGCCCCACGCGGCACTCGTGGAGTGTGGAGGGCTGAGCTTCGGTGCACGTACTACTTGGGATTGGGGCTTCTCAAACCCCAATGCACAACTTCGAGGACACCTCAGAAGCTGCACAGTTGTATTGCCTTCTTGTTGTTGTTTATTTTATTGTTAATAAAAAAAAGAAAAAAAAAGAGTATATGGTATGGCTATATCATAGAACAGCTATAAGGACATGGTTCCGAAAGTTGCAGACAGGCTCAGCTCATGCTAGAGCACCATCTCACATAAAACCAAGCACTCTGCCTTCAGGATTGTTAAGGCCTGCCATAGGAGTGACTTATAGGTATATATGTGTCTATATATAATGGTAGGCATAGCAATACTATACCTAAGCAAGGGGTGATTACATGACCTTGCCCCAGCTGAGTGATCAGCCAGTGGTGTCAGTTTGGATGAACATCCAGGGGTGGCATAATTCATGCTGCAGCCCCTAATAGGCCTTGGATGCACCTATGCCCTGGGTACCTATGATACACTATACAGGGGCTCACAAATGTGACCCAATACCCAATTAGGTATGTACCTAAAGTACATGGTATGAATTTAGAGAGAGAACAGCTGGGCTGTGGGTCTGATTAGTAGGCCCACAGCCACACTAAAGTCAAAAAACCAGAGTGTCACAGCAAAAAGTGGGGGTGACCATAGGAAGCAGACCCTACTCTCCTACATCCCCTGCACTTCATTTTGAAGTAGAACCAGAATTAAAGTTGAAATGATGGCCAGGAAAGGGGGCAGTGTGCAAGAGGACACTGGGACAGTGGTCGAGGCTATTGAGATATTGCATGACCTACGTAAGAAAATAGTCAATGAAGGGGGTGCCCCGACAGGTGGTTGCAGGGCTGGTTCAAATGGGTGCCATCCTGGGTGTCAGGTTGTTCAGGGCCTTGCTGCCTCTGATTGTTGTGTTGCTCTAGACGTGTCTTATTTTTCAGGTGGTATTAGTGTGCAGCAAGAGGATGACAGCTCACATGGGAGGAGTATTTATGGTTAGGAAGAGTGCTAGGGATGTGAAGGGACAGAGTAGTGTGTATGAGGTCATCCCCCTAAAAGATGGGAGGTTAGGAGTAGTTGAAAAATCAGCTAGGGGGGAATGATATAGGGAAAATGGGGTAGAATATACACTAACCCACACAGATCTAAAGCCCGAGACTTCAATGCAAAGTTTTCAAGTTTGAGACAGTTTTTGGCCCCTATAGGAACACAGGCCTTTGCACATAAATTGCAATATCACGGAGAACAATATGCCTAGTAAATATTAATAGATCACATTGTTTGTTAGAAGGTCAGGAAACAGGTCAGGAAATATGTTGAGGTTGGTAAGTTGAGCTAATGCGTGAAACTTAGATCATATCTCCCTCCAGACTCAGGAAACCATCAGTGCTTAAGTGCAGAGGCTACAAAAATATGTTACCATAATCTCCATCGACTAGAAAGATGGGCCGAAGTGCACCAATCATGTTAGGACCTATTTCCTTTGTAAACTTGCTGCTGGTACATGCACCCAAAGATTAAGTGCGTACACAGGATGGACTGACCCAGGTGCACATCCTGCCTCTGAACACGGTGATGCAAGTGCCTGCTTTAGCTGGAAACCATATTTCAGACTAAAAATCTAGGCTTGATGACAGAAACCACATACAAAGATAAGCATAGCCAATCTGCATCGAGCAAGATATAATCACTCGCTGTGCAGAAATACAAATATATCTGCAATGTTGTTACTATTGTTTAAGTTTCAAGAATAGAAAACCCACAGACCACAGAGGGGGTTTCCGCTAAACATGCGAGGCAAGGGCAATGTGGTCCACACCGATATGTACTTTTGTTTCTAAGAAATTGCGACATCTACTGATGCTATCTTGTATGTCCTGTGTGAACATTGCATTCTTCAGTGATGAACTTGTAATCTTTTCCTTTGTGGTTTGAGGGAAAATATATATGGCTGCTTTTGAGCTAAAACTTCAGACATCAAGTTGCATCTCTACGGAGGTGAACTGGTCTCTCCTGTAGTTACTGATCTTCATTGCAGTATTGTAATAAACATAATTGCTGTGTCAACTTGTTTTCTTGGTGTTTGTTCAACGGTTTTTCCCTCTAACAGACCATCAAGTCATCTCTAATATTCCTATATTATGAGTATAGCCCAGATAAAAGAGTGGGATGCACCTGTTCATTCATTTTGCCGCAGAGACCCAGGCTATATAAACATCTCTAGGGGTGTGGGATATCGTAACCAAATGTAACCCTAAAATATGGAGGTATACTACGGAAGATCTGTATGGCCTAACGCCAAGCCATAGGTTCTACTTTTTTATGTGGAATAGCTGAATTTCAGTTTGTCCAGCCCTGCCAAGTACCATGCATCAGGCGTTAGACTAACCCATTTTAGTATGGTGGTCCACATCACTGCACTAAAATGCATAAGTCACAGATTTATAGTGCCTTCTCACACCATTGGCGCTGCGTGGCACAAGCCGAGATGGGGAGCTGCGCTCCATATGTAAAGCAGCGTGAGCGTGCTGACTCCAGTGCACACACAGTGTGCTGCCTGCCCACAGCCTGCCAACTCACACGGTGCCACCGGATATCCGATATCACACGATATTAGCTTCATTTACACAGTCATTCATTGAGGACCCGATATCACACGGTGGGCACACAATTAGCTGTAACCCCCTGCAAAGAGTAGGTCTCAAGCTAATTGTTTAGGTTTGGCTCAGCCAATGCCCTCCATTATGAGGTGTGAAACCTCAACAGGACATTGGTGGCAGCCTTAAAAGCGTTACTTTTTTGGGGGGCAGGGAGGATTGTGGGAGGTGTGAAGGCTTAGCATGGGAGGGGGGCTGTGGATTTAGTAGTGTCTGGGCTGTGCCTGGAACTAAGCCCCTGCACCTTCATAGGCCCACCACCCCACAAGAAAAAAACTCATAAGTTTGCAGGTCTAAGATTGGGAAGCATTGCAACCACTATTGCTAAATCAGTTCTTTGCAACCGCTACAACGCCCACCTCAATTCCTTTCTCTGATGTGAAATAATGTTAGAAGACTGGCGTGCAACACAAATAGGCAATGCTTTTCCTACTGCGATTTGTAGACTCGTATTTCGCATGATGAAGTATTTTTGTCAAAATGTCAAACATTTAACAGTAGTAGCAGTGACTCTTCTAAAATCTAACAACGGACATTGTTTAACCATCTTGCTACTAAATCCAGTGCCGTTTCCTCCTATTAACACATTATATTTTCTTAAGCTTAAAAATACTGATAATGTGAAGATAGCCACCGCCACTTTAGTAACTGCATCCAGTAAAATGTGTTCAGTTGAAACGCCTCACCTAGGGTGAAAAGCAGAGGAAGAAAGACTGAGCTTGTAATATTTCCAGATAATAATAATAATAATAATAATAATAATAATAATAATAATAATAATAATAATAATAATAATAACATGAGCAGTATGTGATTGATGCCACAGGGGTTTTCCATGCTTATGGGCTTGAACCAGCAAAGTGGTGTTAAAATTGAGTTGCATGAAATTAGCAAATATTTAATTATGTAAAGTGCTTAAAAGAAATATTAGTACTGTGAAACACCAAGTAAAATACAGTATGAAGCTTTCTCACACTCCACTGCTTCCCTCAGAACCCTTGAATCTGGGGCATGGATGCAGCGACGCACAGCCTCTAGGCAGCACTCCTATATAAGGGCACTAGGTTAGTGTCCTTCAATTTCTAATGCTTTGGAGAAGTTTTAAGACAAACTGGTGTAATTTCTGATATTTATAAATGTTTCCCTGGTCTTCATAGCTTGATTTTGCTCCAGGGAAAGAGCCACTCATAGTCTTTGAATGTCACTCATAAGTACACCTTGGCAGCTATGTATTTCCAATTAACAGATTGGCTCCTCCCCTTGGCCATGGTTGCCTGGATCGACAGAAGGCACTGTGGAAGCCCTTGTGCTCTGTGTGCTTGCCTGCTCCTGCAGAAGACTAACCGACCGGCAATAACCGGCCAGCATAGCCTCCACATCTGGGAGTTCCACTTGGACTCTCACTTTGTGGAGCCGGGGCACTGGTTGTTCTGTTGGCTGTCTTTCCAGCTTGCCTGCCCTGCTCCTGGTCTGCATTGGGCCGTTGCGGCCATTGCAGCTGGCGGTCGCTGGTCCATCCCTGTGTTCTGGCGAGCCGGGCCAAGCGCTCAGCAGGGCGGTTTGCGTCCCCCCGCTAGCGTTTAGAAGACCGGGTGAAAGACTCATTTGGAGGGCGGAAGGCAGGACAAGCTCTGGAGGCAGGCCAGTTCCAGAACTTGGAATCTGGAAAGGCCATGAAAAAGCATGGGTCGGCTATAAAAAAAAGTGGGGTTGTCGAGAGTCTCCCAGGTGTCTGAGAGCTGGGTCAGGGTATGCCAGATGGTCTTCTATGGATGTGAGCTGCATGTCATACCTTCTGCATACTTCTTTATAATCCGTTTTAACGGTTTAGTTCACGAGGTTTAGAACTTAGGGCTTTATCTCTCCTGCTGGCTCCACTTCACACTTTTTTCTCTCCATCTGTCCGTACCCTCTTTTGACTTTTCCCTTCTTTCTCTCTGGTTCTCCCTGCTGTTCCGCTTACCTCATTCTCTACTTTCTCCCAACTCATTTTTATCCCCCCACTTTCTATCCCTGCTCTGCCCACCCTCATATTTCTCCCCCTCCACTCTTTCTGCCTTATCCTACTTTCACTCTCTCCTGGCCACACCATCCTGTGCATCAACATACTCTCAATCTGCTTCCCCCTTCTATTTCCAGTTCACCCTTCTCTCTCCACCTTACTTTTCTCTGTCTTCCATGCCCTTCTATCTTTTCCTCACTGTCATCTGCTTCATCAACCTTGCCTTTCTCGCTTTCCTCTCAATCTTGCTCGCTCTCCTCTCCCTCTTGCTTGCACTCCTCTGTCTTTCTGACTCACCTTCTCTCCCCCTCACAACCTCCTTTTTTTCTCACTGTCATCCCTGGTGCCTCATCCTTCCGCTTATTACCCTCCCGCCTCTTTGCTTCACCATCCCCTCTCTTTACCTCACCCTTCTCTCTCTCCACCTCACCCTGGACTCTCCACCTCACTCCCTTCTGTTAGCTTCAACTTCACTGCTGAGATCATACATGAGCAGATGATGAATTATGTGGGAAAAGGTTACAAATCCATAATTACGCATAAAACGCGACTGCTGCATAATTCCAGAAGCCCCGCCTATACTCGATTGCTGTCTATTTAAGAGACACAGTGAGAGAATTTGTTGGGAGAAGATAAATGCAAAGTCAGCCGTGCGACAAAGTTGGGAGTCTGTTCAATAAATTCCTACTAATTATATTAGCTCTCTTCACCTTTTGTGTGCACCTCAGGAGATTGAGATTAGGCAGGACAGTGGCAGCACATATTGTCACTGCTGCCATGGAATTGTTGGCAGTGCTTTTCTTTGTATATTAGGCAAATGCACTGCTTCTTCCCAGCTGTGTTTTATTAGTGAAACTTAACAAGTTTATTCACTTAGGAATAGTCAGAACTTTGCCATTATAAGTGTGTTTTGCTTAATATATAGTGCCACAAGCAGGGCATCTGGAATTATATAAGTCTCGGCTTTAGCGTATTCCTCATAGTTATGTATGTGCCACATTTGTCAAATAATCATCATCTTCTGCATAATGTGCAGAATCTTATAAAACAAAATGTTGTTTCTAGCTCAAACAAATGGAAACTTCCAAAAAACACCGCAACTTGAAAGGACTATCCTAATGGTCCACTAGTCAACTTTCAGTAGCATATTGCTGTATTTCGGTATTAAAGTTGTACTAACAACATGTAACCTTTTCCAAGACTGTGTTAATGTGTAAAAATGCCAAAATAATGAATTTGTACTAGCACAAAATGTGCCAGATTACGCTGAGTAATTTGCCTTATTTTGCCTCATAATTTTGTCAACCCTGCAACATAATTTGTTTTACCCAAGCCGCATAATTCCAGTGGCTCTGGACAAAAGGTAGGAATAACGCCATAGGAGAAAGAAAACATAACAAACCACTACTAAGACATATATCTTGAGTGTATGTTCATTTTCACTTATTTTACTAGCAATGGCAAATTCCTTCCCACTGTTTCTACAATAAAACTGTTTTCATCTCTTAATTACTGTGTGACGTGGTTCTGATACATTGGGAGTGTCTCAGGTACCCCCATCTGTTTACACCTGCACAGTAATAGCCATCCCCGTGACCTCACACCTGTCACCAGGCACATAAAGTAACCCAAGCCATTAGACTTATAGATGAAAGTTACACAATTAGGCTTTGATTGCAAGCCTGCAGGCCCGTGTGATTTTTGCATTAAGAAGAAGAAAGAGGATGGTTTCTGCTGCCTTGGGCAAGGGCGGCTCCTCCCTTTGAGCAGAGGAGCATCGCCTCACAAGCCACAGAACTGAAAAATGAAATGGTAATAACGTTGATATATTACCGTTTTATTTTTCAGCAACTGTCCTGAACTAAGTGTCAGGATGGGGCGGGGCCAGCTATGCCGAGTGGCAGCAGTAGAGAGTTGTGCGCCTTAAAATGCACATGTCGGTTTGGCCGGCCATCTTGGGATGGTCAGCCAGACGTGCACATTTTACAATTTTTAAACCTAGCTGTCTCAGACTACTCGGTTTGGGAAAGTGCAGGCCTCCAGTGCTCTTAGTAGCGCTGAGAGAGCCTGATCAATCCAATACTGATGCTGCCTACATGCTGTGAAAGTTACGCCAGGTTTGGGTAGTGCAGTTTCCTCCATTGGGAGCTTCCTGGAAGACACCCAAGGGAGGAAGACATCGCACTGCGGAGGTACGTGAAGTAATTGTATTTTATTACCTTTTTTGCGCCCCCGCCCCACCACCCTCGTACAAGCCAGCCACCACTGGCTGTGGGTGGGGCACAGAGCTATCGTGGGAGAGCATGGCGCACCCTCTAGAACCGAGCCTGTTTGGAGGACAGCTTGGGTTAGGCATGCAGCCTTCTTACTGTTAACTGCCATGAATGTTCCCAGGATTACTCATGGACCTTGCACCAGAAAGGAGTACAAAGACAGTGATAAAGCCCTCTACCTGTCAAAGTCAAGACTCTACCACAAAGCTATACGTACTAAGCGTGCATCCTTCTATGCTAAGATAATTAATTCTAGCCCCAATCCCACTAAAACTATCTTTAAATTAGTGCAAAAACTCCAAAACAGTTCCAACCCAGTATCCTGTATCACCTCTTCACAACAGTGTGAGGACCTCGCCACTTTCTTCATAGAAAAAGTGAAGAAAATTTACAACGCCTTCCCACAGGACTTTCCTGAGCTCTTTAATCCCCCTAACCCTTCGGCCGAGAATTCTAGGCTGTCACTTATACCTGAAATATCCCATGACGACCTAGCCAAACTGTGCAGAAAGGTTAAGTCCGGCTCCCCTACAGATCCCATGAGACCGGCCAAATTTATTGAATCTTTAGACTTTTTTCTCCCTCCCCTGGCCACTCTACTTAATCTCTCCTTTTCCTCGGCTGTGGTCCCTACCTGCTGGAAGCAAGCATGGGTCTCCCCTGTCATCAAAAAGCCTACGTTAGACCCCACAAAGCCGGAAAACTTCAGACCTATCTCGCTGCTTCCATGGGCGTCCAAACTGGCAGAAGCCCATGTGAATAAAGTCTTGTCCCACCACATGGTCCAAAATAACATCTTGGACCCATCCCAGGCTGGGACACAGTACAGAGTCCGCCCTGCTGACTACCACCGAACACCTCCGGAACATACTAGACGCCGGTCAGAGTGCTGCGCTGATTCTACTTGATCTCAGCGGAGCCTTTGATACGGTCTCCCATAATATCCTGCCAAAACGTCTCGAGGCTATAGGGATTTGCGTTCTTGCCCTTGAGTGGTTTCGTTCTTTCTTAAAGGATAGGTCCTTCCGTGTTTCAGCCCCTCCATTTATCTCCCGGTCCCATTCCATCGGCCAAGGAGTCCCCCAGGGCTCGGCGCTTAGTCCATCCCTTTTTAATCTCTATGTTCAGCCTCTATCGGCAGTGGCAAAAGAGTGGGACCTCACGCTGGTGTCGTACGCTGACGACACGCAGCTGGTCATCACTCTTACTGAGGGCCCCTCAATCTCAGCTGCGAAATTTAGGGATGGCCTAGCCGCAGTTGCCCAATGGATGACGCGCAACTGCTTACAACTGAACGCTGGGAAAACGGAGGTGCTGCTCCTTGGAAAAAACTCCTGCTACTGGAGTGAACACTGGTGGCCTTCTCTGCTTGGCCCCATCCCCTCACCAAAAACTTTGGTGAAAAACTTGGGCGTCTGGCTGGACTCCTCGCTTAACTTTCAGACCCACACAAAGAAAGTGGCAGCTACTTGTGTGGGCCTGCTGAGGAGTCTCAGCCCGATACTCGGCTTTTTTGACTCAAAAACGCGCCAGCTAATTGTTCAATCTATTATCCTTGCTCGGTTGGACTATGCCAGTGTTTTATTTCTATGCGCCAATAAAGCAGAGATAGCACGGCTGCAACAGGTTCAAAACTCAGCAGCAAGGGCCATGGTGGGCCTTCCCCGTAGGTGCTCTGTCAGAGCTACCATTTGAAAACTACACTGGCTGCCGATTGAGTCTCGAATTCAATTCAAGACCCACACCATTGCTTTTAAAATTCTTAGATCAGATTGTCCTGAACTCCTACGCCCGCTCCTGGTACCCTACACTCCCCAGCGCAACCTGCGCTCCTTAGGTCAGCACCTTGTGTCTATCCCTCGAACCAGGCTTAGCCGAAGGGGTGGCCGCTCCTTCAAAGTTTTGGGGGCCAAACTTTGGAACTCCCTGCCACTTCACATTCGCTCTCTGACTAACCTGTCTGCCTTCCGCAAGGCAATTAAAACTCATCTGTTCCCTCTGACCTAGACTTCCTACTGTTTCCTCCCCTCCCCTCAGTTGTTTTTCATGGTTTAGCGCCGGGACGCCCCGTTGCTGGGGCAGCTGTTTTGTGCTTTAACAAATCCCCAACATAACATAACATAACATACCTCCCGACTACAGTGTCATCTGAAAGCATTTTTAGCATTCTGTTTCTCGAGTGGATGCACGCTCTGCGGTTAGAGGCGGTGGCCAAAGCTTTTTCTTTTTCCAAGGAAAGGTGAGCGCATGTTTTAAATGTTTCTAGAGTTTTAACATTTTGAGGGTTGATGAAGTAGGGGTTCGAAAAAAGAAACCTGCTCAGATGTATACCCCCATAATATGTACTAACAGTGAGTAGTAAATGAACTAACATGTACCTGACACAAAAACGAGGAAAATAGCTTTGCGCATGAATGCACTAACGTGTATTAATTATGTGTGGGAACTAAAATGTGTTTTGCAGTCTGCTTTGGAGAAACCCGAAAAATAAATGCATGACTAGGCCGCAAATGCCTTTTGTGATTGCATGCTGCATTTTTGCTTTTAAACAATGAATAATGCTGCTTTGCGCTTAAAGCCTAAGCTAGGTAACTCATAATCATCATCATCATTAAGTCTTTATTTCTATTAAAAATCATAAAAGACAATACCATTTAGAACCGGATAAAAAAAATCGAAATACATCCAAGTATAACAGTAACAATTGCTATAAATTTCATAATCATGGGTGTTTTAGCAAATGTGTACATTAAGAGGTGGTGGTCAAAAGGATCACGGATCCACAGTTAGAACATACTTAAAATAATAAATAATATATTTCAGTATAAAAATGTTTTTTGCCTTTAAAAGAAAATCTCCCACCAAAACTGGCGAGACACTCGTTTGATCCCATAGATGGGTAGCCAGTTTAGATATGCTTTAATCCGTGCAACATAATACATTTAGTTATTCACCACCAATAACGTGCACCGAGAGAACAATATAACATTGGCTCCGCTCCTTAGCACGTATAACCCACATCCAGCTTAAAAAATTAGCGACAGCAATCACAATAGATTCAGTTGTGGCTGTTTTTAAAATCCTAAAAGCTATTCTACTTAGTCTAGTCCCTAGGATTAGACAGATAGGTTTTAGCCAAGTATGCCTAGGGATTTTGTAAGCTGGGTAGGCAAACAGAATATGTGCCAGTGATTCGTTCTGTGTAGGGCAAAATGGACATTTGCTGTGATTCGAAGCATTCCATTTACTAACAAATAAATTGGTAGGAAGAGATCCACCCTAAATTGGTGGTACAGTTTCCTATCTGATTTGGAGGTGATGAAATCCCAGTACTTTTCATACTCATCCTCATGCTTATGTTCTGAAAAATCTCTGGATAACGACGATCTTGTTAGGACAGAGAAGCGCTTCTTTTTAATCGTATTCCAATATGCTGCCTTAAATTCACTCTTTGAAGGAAAGGAGTTTTCCATGGGGTTTTCCCACATTGTACTCATCCCCATCTTTATCAGAGTAGTTTTGACTCGTCTCAGCCATGGAATTTTATGCATGCTATCTGCCTCCCTGACCTCCAAAAGTGCTTGAGCATACTGGGATAACTCTGGGGTAACCTAGAGTCTTCTCCAGTATGCTACTGGTCTAAATTGCGCCGTATCTTCAATAGAGTAACAGCCAAGATCTAAAAATAGGGGCAATAAGGGAGTTGACTGAGGAAGACCAGTCAATACCCTCAGAAATTTATTTTGAGCTGTTATAAGGGGAGCAAGATTGTCGAAGCCCCACAGTTCAGCCCCATACAGGACCGAAGCACTAATTTTTGTGTTATACATTTTTAAAACTGGAGCAACAGGTTTGGTGTATGATAATCGCTGCTCCTTCAACGGGGCACCTGATAGATGAGCATGCCTAAGAGTAAGTAGATTAATCTGAGGCTTCCAACTAAGTTTACTGCCAATTGTTACCCCCAAGTATGTAAAGTTCTGAGTCTGTTCCAGAATACCTTCCTTCATTTCTACTCTGTAATTTATCACCTTATGCCTATGTAGGACCACATTCACTAGGAGATCATGGTCCTGACAAAACTCCTCAAATCTCCCCAAGGCAGACTCTAAGCCCTTCTGAGTCTTGGAAAGTATTAGGGTGTCGTCTGCAAACATAAGCAGGGAGATTTTCAGGCCTGCTGAAGTAGGAGCATCAGTAGGAAACTCTGGAAGTACTGGAATACCCTATTGATGTACAAAGAAAAAAGGGTTGGTTCGAGAACGCACCCTTGTCGAACCCCTTCAGCTATAGGAAACCTTTGCGTTACACTCCCTTGCAAATCCTAGCGTACCTGAGCATAATTTGCATCATGTAGAGTGACTAAAAAGGCCAAAATATCTATTGGTATGCGTATTTCCACAAAAGTTCTCCACATTTTGGCTCTGGGAACAAGATCAAAAGCCGACTTAAGGGCAACAAATGCTGCATAGATTGTAACCCCACCTGAAATTATCACACGCCAGTAAACTAAAATAAACCTAAAAACCTGATCAATAGTGCTGGTACATGAGCAGAAACCAGCCTGGAGTGGGGACAAAATATCGAATTCCTCAATCCAGGCCTGGATACGGCACAGTACCCTTCTAGCTGCAACTTTCTATATACAGTCGATGAGGCTTATTGTCCTATAGTTACCAGGGTTAGAACGGTAAACTTTCTTAAAAATCGGGAGGATTTGTGCTCTTGACCAAGTATCGGGCATGATTGCTCCACTAGCGATGGCATTCACAAGGAGCTGGATATATGGTGCCCAGATCTCTATATCATAAAGGAACAGGTCCGACGGAATACAGTCTAGCCCGGGTGCCCTGCCTCTTGGGACTGATTTCAGTGCTATTTCCACCTCTTTTTTAGTAAAATACAGAAAAGATTCAGAGGGGGGCAATTCAAATGTTTCCTTAGAGGGGTTTGTAATTGCAAACTGGGTCTTAAAATGGGATACCCAGTGCTCAGGACATACATGGTTCTCTGGCACCCGGCTCGAGTCATCCCTGCCCCATTTCACAAGATGCCGAAAAACTTCTCCCTATACAAGACTTGAGCCACTCTGCCCAATATTGATCGTCCCATTCCCTTTTTGCTTTCAGTTGACCAACTTATACCCCTCCCTTGCCTTTCTTATATCATCTCAGTTCTTAGATCTTATGGCCCTTGCTAGAAGTCCATATGCTTCTCTACATTATTCACCATACCACGTGGCTGCCTCAACGCCAGATTGGCTCGTGGCTTGTTTACTCATAGTAATAAAAAAGCCTTTTAGCTTGCTAAACAGTTCGCTATGGACCCGTAAAACCTTTGAGTTCACCTCCTCCTGAGTTGCACAATTTTGGAGAATAGCTAGTGCACTCGTCACTAGCTTTCTCATCTGTTGTAAATCCTCTTCATTGTTGATAAATTTAGTCCATTTAACTCTCCTTGTATCATTGGTTAAGTGGACCTCCACATGAGCTGTTCCCGGCACCAGCTTATCAACAATAGGAATGCCTTTGTGCTGCATGGAGAGTACTAAAGTGTTGTGGTCGCTCTCGGCCTGCTCCCAAACTACCATATATATTAAGGAGGGCCAAAACTCCTTATTAAGGAAGATAGAATCAATGAGACTACTTCACAACCCATTATTAAAAGTTTGTGAACCCTGCCTATCTGAAAATGATCTTCCATTTACAGCACTTACTCCCTGTTCCAAACCGGCTGCCCGGTCCATTTTTTAATGTTAGGAAGATCCAGATGTGGTTCATTCCCCTGGGCGTCCTTCTCTGAACTGAGGTTGACGTCATTATCATCAAGGGACTCAAAAGAGCAATTAAAATCTCCTGCTATTATCGTATTGCTTACACCCTTATAATCATTTAAAAACATATCTAGGAGAGCTACAGTGGGGTAGGCATTCCCACCTGGCATACCCCTAGCATAAACGTTGATTAGCAACAAGTCAGGGGCTTCTAACACCTGTAACCTAATTATTAAAATTTCCCTGCTATCGATGAACAATTCATCCACCCTGTAGGAGTCGGACTGCCTTACCCATGTTGTCAGGGCCCCCCATAGGTCTTCCCCTCTGCCCTACTTGCACTGGTTTAGAAAAATGTATAAAACCCTGTTGGTAGACATGGTCCTAGGCCCACGTTTCCGGAAAGTCATAATATCATGACCTTCAATGAAAGTAGCCCAATCTAATGAGGTTGTCTTGGAACTTAGCCCTGCTACGTTCCAGGAAACTAATTTCAAATCAGGGCCAGAATTGGACTTATTTACCTTATCCACCATAGGCCCTGGATAATCTGCATAAAAATTACCAGGGGACCCCTCACCTAACATAGTGCTCACTTGTGGCGAACCACAAGTGAGCAACCACAAGTGAGAACCCTTCTTCACACACCATACAGTTGCCCAGGGGTCTATCCATGATGTTGTCGTTTAGTGGTGTTAGTATGGGTACACCGTTAATGGGAATAACTGGTATGCGGGCCACCGTGTGAACTACGTGACTAGTAGTACTTGATTTATGTCCAAGTCAATCGATATCCTCTAGGGTAGAGAATACTTCAAACCTGTTACATATGGGGACCGCATAATTATAGGTGCCTTGTTCACAAAATACATCCCTCGGTACACCCCCACCTCTGACAGGGTTGCCATGCGGTTGATAAAAGAAACCCAAGGGAAGTATGCTGATTTCATCCTTGGTTAAGTGTCCAGTCCCAGCCCTATCCAAAATTTCCTGAACCAATCGCGGGGACCTAAAACGTAAGGCCACACAATCTCCCATAAGAGCCTTTGGAGATTTACCAACCCAGGGAGTTCTTCACACTGTTTTGAATTCACTAAATAGTGCGTTCCCAACCCCTACTCTAGTGTGTAGCAAGTGTAGGGCCTTGTTCTTGAGTGATGACCAATGCTCGTGTGTATTAGGGGTAGGCAATGGTACATTTGCCAGTACAATTGTGTAGGGGGTTGCTTCAGGTGGAAGATGCAAGAACACACTGTGAGAAGTTGGCCTGATATGTGATGTCCACTATTCTAGTGGGCACCCTGTATCAGTCCAAACAACCCTTATGGTGATGGTTGTAAAGTCAACCTTATAGACCAGCTATCCTAGTGGTAGCATGGACAAAGCAGTCGTAGGCTAAACTCAAGAGAGCATTTGAAGCCAGCTGTTTTACCACATGTAACCCCTTTAATACCATACCATACCATAGAGTTAGAATGGGAACAAAAGAATTGGAAACTAGTTCTTTTAGGTTACTTCCGGATGGACTACGAGAAAGCTATTGAAAACTGGGACACAAGGATAGTTAATACCCACAGGAGCACCGGAGTACTCGCGTTACCTCACCCACAGGAAGCGGGTGCATAGGTGTCAAAGTGTGTCGGGTTTCGTCGCTGAATCCAATGGAGCCTTGAAGAAAGATGCTGCAGGCGACCAGGAGAGAAGTGTCCGGTTGGATCCAAGGGCGGATCGAGGATGAAGAGTACCTGAAAGCAGAGGGGACAGAGTCTGGGTCACTAGCCAGTGACCAGGAAGGAACCAGGAAGGAACCAGGCGATGTCGCGAAGCAATCAGGTGATGTTGTGTAGCTTGTCTCTGCAGCCACGTGGACCAGGAGGTGTCGACGACGACCAGGAGCTGGGCATGGACTGTCCCTCAAAGGATCTCGCTGTCGGCGGAGTCGGCTTCCGGATTGGAGTCAACAAGCCTTGGCTAAGGCAACCCACGCAGGAATTGAAGATGGCTTCTGGATCAGACCAGCAAGGTCTGATGGGCTTCTCCTTTTTAGGGAAGCAAGGGCCAGCCTGAAGCAACCAGGCCAGCAGTGGAAATTTGTAGGTTCGTCGTCACAGAGGCCACTAGCCAATGGGCAAGTGACCGGACAGACATGTCGAGCAGGAAAATGCAAAAGGGCCCCACGCGGCACTCGTGGAGTGTGGAGGGCTGGTATTTGGTGCAGATGATGCTCGGGCTGGGGCTTCTCAGTACCCAATGCACAACTTCGAGGGTGCTTCAGAAGTTGCACGGAAAGCAATTCGCTGGCTTTCCAAGATGGCCTGTCCCACGTCTCGCGTCGCCTCCACGGGTCTCAGCTTTGCTGTGGCTGTGGATCGGGCTGAAGGCAGTCTGGAAGTCTGGGTCTTGTCAGGCTCTGTGTTCGTGCTCCAGCAGGAGCGACAACAAAGCAAACAGTTGATCGCTTGATGGGGCCTGCTTGTACAGGGTGTTCACTCCTTGACCACAAGGGAGATTCTTCAGTCTTCTATCTTCAAGTAGAACGTCGAAGGTCCAGAGTTTCATTTCAAGTTTCAGTCAGGATAAATCTAAAGTCTCTAGACTCAGCTCCTACCTATATACTAATCTAAGGGGCTGGATTACCTGCTAGGTCCCTCCTATGGGTGGGACCAGGGAAGGGGGTGGTTACATCCCTTTCCCTTTGTCCAGTTTCGCGCCAGAGCTGGGGCTGGAGTGCCCCAGCAACTGGTTTGAACCGAGCTATGCATGGGACACCTTGTGCGCCCAAGGCAGTGTCTCATTTCATTCAGCCCTCCCTACCCCAATACACTATGGCCTGTCTGGGGTGGTGCTAGCACCTCCCAAGACAGGAAACCTATTGTTCAAGCCTCCCTCGCTGGAAGGACACCCAGCAGCAGGAGGTCAGACGTGTGTCTGTGGCAGCAGCATCCATTGTGTGATGCTGAGGCTCTGGTTAACTTTAACCGGATTTAGTGGGAACAACAGGTCTTCTCCCTCTAGAAGGGTGGAATGCTACCCCCCGTTGCCAGAACTGGTGAGGGGGTAGTATTCCAAAGCATATGACACCTTACACGACATGTTTTGATAAAGCCAAACCAAAGTTAGCATTCAACCGTGAGGATTATAATGCACTTAAGAGTATATGGTATGGCTATATCATAGAACAGTTATAAGGACATGGTTCCGAAAGCCGCAGACAGGCTCAGCTAATGCTAGAGCCTCATCTCACATAAAACCAAGCACTCTGCCTCCAGGATTGTTAAGGCCTGCCATAGGAGTGACGTATAGGTATATATGTGTCTATATGTAAAGGTAGGTATAGGGATACTACACCTAAGCAAGGGGTGATTACACGACCTTGCCCCAGCTGAGTGATCAGCCAGTTGTGTCAATGTGAGTGGCCAGCCAGTGGTGGCATAATACATGCTGCAGCCCCTGGTAGGCCTTGGATGCACCTATGCCCTGGGTACGTATAGTACACTGTACAGGGGCTCATAAGGTGACCCAATATCCAATTAGAGATGTACCTAAAGTACATGGAGTCCATTTTACAGTGAGAGCAGATAGCCTGGGGCCCTGATTAGCAGGATCCCAGGCCAACTAAGTCGAAAACCAGCTAAATACTGGGCAGAAAATCCGGGGTAACCATAGTCAGGTATCCACCTTCCTACACATACGGGCATTCGCTTCCCCCCTGAGGTTGCAAGGTAGCCCCGGAACCAACTAATTCCCCTCTATGGGTTGTATTGGTATTTAATGGTGGAATAGTTAAGGGGTTAGTCGTGGACATCCTTTCCTCAACATGGGGTGTTGGGGTAGCTGCATTAGCAGAAGTTCTGATATTAACAAGCCTCTTCTGACTAGGCTCAACCATACCCACTTGTCCTTGCTTAACGGGGGGTGGAGAGTACTAAGTAAGTGCTGCTTTATTATGGACAGTCTCTTGTCAATACCGGACAGTTTAGTTATTAACGGATCTAAGAGGGCCGTTAGTTTTTCCTCAAACCTTTTTAGGAATTCAGTCTCAGCAATACCACTTGTGTAACTAGGTTGGCTTGTTCCCTGAGCATCGGAATTAATCACTTCATCCATGCCTCCCTCGCGCCCACATGTCACAGACTTCCTTTTTACCATTTTGGATGCCTGTTGCATAGTTTTGGTAAGGGCACACGATTTCCTTTTTTTCTGGTTATGATCCCTGCCACTAATGAACTCCTAAGCTGGCGGGGTAATGTTTTGACAATGGGTTCGCATGAAGTGGGAGGGGTACTAGCTATGCAGACTGTCGGGGGGAGCTCATTTTGCTGACGCTCCGGTAAAGTTTGGCACTGTTCGGAAGGGCGATTAAGATCTTTAGTATGTTCAGTTGTAGGGGTAATACAATTGGTGTGGTTCCAATACAAAGACACTGGGGCTCTAAAGAGAGTCTTCTTTCTGTCAGCTGTATGTCGTGAATTAGAACGGATTCAGCCCGCGACCGCAATGCATCTAAAGTGACCACTACACCAGGCCGCCCTCCTCCCCTACGCTTATTTCTACTCATTGCCCCAAGCAGTAACAAACCAGCAATAAGTGTGAACACAAGTTCAAAGCTGAAAATAACAGACAAATAAAACGGCTTACACTTTTTAAATTGTCAATAAGGTGGCCCAGCCCGGTCTCCTTCGGTCTCTGACGGGCTCAGACGGGCCTGCCCTCGGCCCTGTCTTAACCCGGCGTACCTGCACGCTTTCCGAGCAGCAGGAGCGGCGAGATGCTAAGTAGTCAGCACAATCAGGGCAAGCAGGCTCAGGTGCGGGCAAGATCCACAGGCCCCCTGGAACTTGCAGTCCCTCGCGGTAGGAGCGTCCTCCTGCAAGCAGACGAAGTGGCTCCCGTGGAGCGGGAGCGGCGAGATGCTAAGTAGCCAGCACAATCAGGGCAAGCAGGCTCAGGTGTGGGCAAGATCCAAAGGCCACCTGGGACTTGCAGTCCCTCGCGGTAGTAGCGTCCTCCTGCAAATAGACAAAGCGGCTCCCGCAGAGCGGGAGCAGCGAGATGCTGAGTAGTCAGCAGAATCAGGGCAAGCAGGCTCAGGTGCGGGCAAGATCCACAGGCCTCCTGGGACTTGCAGTCCCTCGCGGTAGTAACTTCCTCCTGCAAACAGACGAAGCGGCTCCCGCGGAGCGGGAGCGGCGAGATGCTAAGCCGTCAGCACAATCAGGGCAAGCAGGCTCAGGTGCGGGCAATATCCACAGCCCCCCTGGGACATGCAGTCCCTCGCGGTAGTAGCGCTCTCCTGCAAGCAGACGAAGCGGCTCCCACGGAGCGGGAGCAGCGAGATGCTAAGTAATCAGCACAATCAGGACAAGCAGGCTCAGGTGCGGGCAAGATCCACAGGCCCCCTGGGACTTGCAGTCCCTCGCGGTAGTAGCGTCCTCCTGCATAAGAGAGAACAAGTCCCTTCACTTCTAATCCTACCACCTCCTAGACCAATAGCAGGTCGTTAATTTTGTTTTCTTTGTGTTTTGTTGTTTTCTTTCGGGCCCGAATTTTCCGAAACCACAGAAGACTCTCGGCAATGCCAGAAAGCAGATACAACGCCAAGCAAAGACCAGGAGTTATTGTTGTTTTCCCCTAACCAATAAAAGAGAGACGTCCTGTGTACTTAACTGCCTAATAAAAAGACGAGTACTCACAAATATAAAGCCTCCCTCCATCTTTTTCCACACAATGAATTCAAGTGGTGGAGAAGGCGGGCAACGCCCCTCCATTAGGAGACAGTAATGGAGAATTTAATACAGCATCTAGTGAAAGGACAGAAAAAGCTGGAATGGGCGGTGGAGAGGCAAATGAAGTTGGGACAGACTGACAGGGACTTGTTCAAGGACACCTTAGCGCAATAGGTGGAGTGAATCCACAAAGTGGCCGAGGACCACGCGCAGTTATCCATCCAGTTACAACTCCCTCTCGCATCTGCTGTATCTGCGATTATCTCCCTTCAGAAGTATACACCAGGAGAGGACCCAAAGGCCTTCTTGCTTAATTTCGAGAGAGCCACACAGCCATGTTGCTGGCCCATTGCTAAGTGGCCTTTTTTTCTTGCTCCCCTGTTGATGGGCAAAGCACAGGCCGTCTATCAAGTGGCAAAAGTGAGCGGCGACACCCCCTATAGCGACATCAAAGCCATCATTCTCGACCATTTAGGCATGGACACAGAAGACTACTGTGTCAGGTTTCGCAAGGAAAGTGGGTACCCTGGTGATAGTCCCAAAACACTGTTTTTTAAATTAAAAGCTGCAGTGGATAAATCATTGACGCTCCACGAACTTACAATGGATGAAATAATGGCCCTCATTTATTTAGAACAATTCTTGGCGGCATTGCCTTATCCCACCCAGAAATGGTTACGAAAACATACAAACCTCACTGTCGACCAATCAGTGGAAATAGCGACAACATTCTCACAGGCCCAGTCACGGTCCTTCCCTTGGGACTCCGAGAAAAACCATAGATCAGGACCACCCATAAAGCTGAAAAGAAACCACCAAAGACTATAACCAAACCCCTTCACAAGCCTCTGTATCATAAGAGTGAGACCGTCATCCCGTAAGGACCCAGTGCTTCGAGGGCCGCCACTGGGGCCAAATTGCTCGTTCTTGCCCGCAGAAGAAAATAGTCGATGAGCCCATGGACATCAGCTACCTTCCGAAACCCGTACTGTAAACAGAAGAGCTCGGAACAAGCTTCTACTTAAGTCTTTATATAAACCAAAAAAGGGTTAGCGCTCTGTTGGATTCAGTGTGTCGGCAGTCGGTAGTCCATACTAGCCTCATAAAGAAAACCCAATTTGTGCCTGACACCACCATACCAATACAGTGAATACACAGGGTCATTAAGACCTACCCCTTAGCCAAAGTCTCCCTTAAAATACCCAACCATGCCCCTATGCTGTTGTGGACTAGGGGTACGGGCGGACCGGAATAACAGGCGTAGAGGCCGGATGTATTGCGCTATTGCAGCGGTTTTTATTGTTCTCAAGCAGGGTAAACAAGAGGGGTTGTAAGAAGGTGAGGCTGGATGGCTGGAAGTTCGTTCTCGTCCGTCCGGGTGAGGAGGTCTTCGGGTTGGCTTCGGGTCTAAGGCCGGGATCCGGTTGCGCCTCGGAGGGGAAAGAGAGAGAAGAGGGCAGTTAGTCCTTTACTGCTTGTGGACCGTCGGAGTACTGTCACCAACCACTGGGTTGTGAGGGGGCCAAAGAGAACATGAGGAGGAGGGCAGAAAGGGAGGATTCAAGGAATGGGGTTGACGAGAGAGGAGGGGGAAGAGCGTGCAGCGGTGAGGGGGAAGTGCAAGGGCTATAATACAACGGGCTAAGTGTAGTGAAACGACTAAGTATATACAGTGCAGCAGTGTACTGTCCGTGAGGGGATCTATGTACAGCTAATATACAACTATCTACAGGGAGACACAGAGAAAAGGTAACAGTGTACTCACGTGCCCCGCCGCAACTCTCCAGTGAGTTGCGGCCAGGGCTGGACTGGGAACAGAAGCCGGCCCTGGCAAACTGCTCAGCTGTCTCCCCCTGGGGTGAGGGAGAGTGCAGCCGAGCAGTTTGCGAGGGCCGTTTTCATTACCGGGGACGATATTGCCGACCCCCGGTAACAAAAACGGCCCCCCAGGGGCCCAAAACCGTCCCCCAACCTAGCGGCCTACCGGGGAAATGCCCGGTGCCCGCTATGGTCAGTCCGGCCCTGGTTGCGGCCGCTCTCCAGCAACCTCCTGAGGACTCCACCAATCTTAGGTCCAGACGTCCTCCTCCTCTTTGCTTCCGCTCTTGCTCCTTCCGCTCTCCGTCCCAGGTTCTCCGCACGCTGTCTCCTGCCACGAGTCCGCCGCCTTGAACGCTCTCCTCTCTTCGTCGTCGGCTTTTCTGTGTGTCGGGCTGATGATGGGGGCGGGACTTCCGGGGTCTCCGGGGTCACAGGAGTTCACTTCCGGTTCGTTGCGTGACCCCGCTGGTTGTTCCGTTTACTGCAGGGAAAGAGAGAGAAGAGGAGTCCTGGTCGTCAGGGACGCGGGAGGGTCAGCAGTCATGGAATCCCTGCTCGGGTGCCACGCTGTCGAGGTTAGAGGCGCTCCCCTTCCACATCCCCTTTCCCTAGCTGTCTTTCTTGTGGGGGAGCTAGGTGGGGGAATATCGAGAAAGATAATCCGCAATGCCCTGTTCTGCCCCTTTCCGGTGTAATGTTTTGAATCTGTAGGGTTGCAGGGATAGGAACCACCGAAGCACTCGGTCATTGTGGCCTCGGTTTCGTGCCATCCACTCCAATGGGGCGTGATCTGTGTATAGAATAAACTCACGCCCCTCCAGGTAATACCGAAGGCTTTCTACTGCCCATTTAATGGCCAGGGCCTCATTTTCAACTACGGCATAATTTAATTCCAGAGAGAAAAGCTTTCTGCTGAGGTAGAGGATAGGCCTCTCCACCCCTGTCTGGTCTTTCTGGGATAGAACGGCTCCCAATCCCTGGTCTGAGGCATCGGTTTGTAGGATAAAGGGTTGTGAATAGTCGGGGCTAATCAGGACTGGCTCAGAAACCAGGGATCGCTTGGGTTCGTGAAAGGCTTGCAACATCTTGGGAGTGGGATGTTGTAGCACGGCCTCTGTTCGTGTGCTTTTCTTCAGTAGGTCTGTCAAGCGGACTGCGGTTTGGGAAAAGCTGGGGATAAACCTCCTATAGTACCTTAACAGCCCAAGGAAAGCACAGAGGTCTTTCTTGGTCTGTGGGAAGGGGATGGGCTGGATGGCCTTTATTTTGTTGTCTTGAGGTCTGATAACGCCCTCCCCAAGCAGATACCCCAGGTATTTTACGGATTGGGCAGCGAGAGTGGTTTTGGTGGGATTGATAGTAAACCCGTATTTCCCCAGGGATGTGACAACTTGTTTCAAATGGAACAGGTGCTCTTGCCAGTCATTACTATAAATGACGATGTCGTCCAGGTAAGCTCCTGCGTATTGGGCATGTGGTTGTAGGACAATGTTCCTGGCCCTCTGAAACGTCGCCGGGGCCCCATAAAAGCCCGAAGGGCATTACTCGGAATTGGAATAGGCCATCCGGCGTGGAGAACGCCGTTTTCTTCTTGTCTTCCTTTTTCAGGGGTATCTGCCAGCATCCTTTGCAGAGATCCAAGGTGCTAATATATCTGGCTTTGCCGATACGTTCTATCATCTCATCTACCCTTGCTAAAGGATAGGTATCGAAACTTGAGACCTTATTAACCTCTCGAAAGTCTATGCAAAATCTTGTGGAGCCATCGGGTTTGGGGACTAGGACTATGGGCGAGTTCCAGCTACTGACAGACGGTTCTATGATGCCCATTTGTAACATCTGCTTGGTCTCTTCCCTGATTACGTTTCGGCGTGCTTCAGGGACCCGGTAGGGCCGTTGCCTCACGGTTTTACCAGGTTCCGTGTGGATGGCATGCTCAATGACGGTTGTGTGCCCTGGTAGGGAGGAAAAAAACGCCTGTAGTGGTGATAGGGTGTTTCTTAGGTTGTGTCTGTTGATTTCGGGCAGATCAGGGTCCAGACAACACTCAAAGGGCAGGCATTCCTGAGAACGTATACTGGCTAGTACCGGCTGGGGTCCTTCCCACTTCTTCAGGAGATTTACGTGGTATATTTGTGTCTGGTTGCGGTTGTGGTCCAGTTCAACTTCGTATGTGACCGAAGTCACCTGTCTTAATACGGGATATGGCCCTTGCCACTGGCCTAGTAATTTGTGGTCGGAGGAGGGAATGAAGAGCAGTACAGGTCTCTGGGAACAAAGGATCTCACTTTGGCTCCCCGGTCGTACTGGCGGTTTTGGGCTGCCTGAGCGGTCATCATGTTTTGCCTTACTATTTCTCTGATTTGACCTAGGTGTGTTTTAAGGTTTGCAACATATTCCGATAGAGGTCGGGTGCGATCAAGCTCAGCCTCCCAGGCCTCTCGGGCCATATCCAATAGGGTCCTGGGTGCCCTCGCATACAAGAGTTTGTAGGGGGAGTATCCAGTACTACTCTGGACTTTGCATCTTATTGCAAATAAGGCTAAGGGCAACATTTCTTCCCAGCGACGGCTCTCCAGTCCTAATAGTTTTTTGAGGGTAGTTTTCAGGGTGGCATTATACCGTTCCACCAGCCCGTCGGTCGGGGGGTGGTAGGCAGAGGTCCTTATCTGTTTGATGCCAAGGTGGGAACATACCTGGCGCATAAGGGAGGAGACAAATGGGGTGCCTTGGTCTGTCAATATTTCACGGGGAAAACCCACCCGGGTGAAGATGGAGACGAGAGCCTTAGCAATGTTCTGGGTGGTAGGGTGGCGTAAGGGAACGGCCTCAGGAAAACGGGTGGCGTAGTCCACGAGGACAAGAGCATGTCTACACCCGCTCTTTGAGGGTAACATGGGGCCTATAAGGTCCATCCCTACCCTACTGAAAGGGATGTCGATGAGAGGGAGGGGTTAGAGGGGTACTTTTGGGGGCCGGTACCGACTATTCTTCTGACATACCGGGCATTCACGGCAGTATTGACTCACTTGTTTGTACACACCAGGCCAGTAGAATTTTTCCAAAATGGTTTGTCCTGTTTTATCGTCTCCGAAGTGACCCCCTAACAAATGGCTATGAGCCAGGAATAGTACTTTGTCGCGAAAGGAACCGGGAACGAGGAGCTGAGGGTTTTGTTGGGGTCCACCTTTCCTGTACAACAGACCGTTCTTTTTGAAAAAATAAGGACATACTTGTAGTGGGTCTTCGTTTTCCAAGGCACGCCCCCAGGCGTCCTGTAACACCGGGTCTTCTTGTTGTGCGGCTCGGTATTCTCGATCGGATTCCCAAGGATGATTGTCCACTTGGACTGGATAGGCTGTGGTGTGGGTCCTCTTCTCTTTCTTCTTTTGGCCTCTAGATTTCAGAACTTTGGTTGTTGGCTTTACGGGGGGAGGGTTTCGAGAAAAGGGAGCTTCGGTCCACCACCTTTCTAAGGAGCCTGTAGTGTCTTGTAGCAGATGAGGAAGACCGCTGTAGTCGCTTCCCAGGATCACTTGTTCCGGTAGGTTTGGCAGCAGCCCCACCGTAAGGGGGCTTCCTTCTTCCGAGGTGTGTTGTACTCGGACCCTGGTGTTGGGATACCTCTTTGTGTCCCCGTGTACGCATTGGATGTCCACTGTGCCGGTTACAGGCCCGCTAGGGGTGGGCATCTCCTGGGGTTTTAGGATGCTTTGCCTGCATCTGAAATCTGCGAGGGCCAACATGGGGTGGCCGTCGATCTTCACTGGACACCGGAAAGGAGGAGGGCTGGCATCTGTGGTAAGGCAAACATAGTTCCTGGCAAGCCCGACCTCCATGGGCTCTTCCTTCTGTGGGCAAAAGCGGGCAATATGCCCATGCCATCCACAGTGGTAGCATTGGGGTCCAGGAGGGCTTGGTCGGGGCACCACCGGGAAGGGAAACAAGGGAACAGGTTCCGGTTTTCGGGGAACGGCGGGCCTTTGGGCCCGAGGGTGGTTTCCAAGGGGTATACGGGGAGGGTGCTCGTCCTTTTTACGGGATTCCTGTGCTCGGCTGTAAGCACTAGCAATTTCCACAGCACTGTCCAGCGTCAAGCGGGCATGTTGTCGCACCCATTTCTGGGTAGCGGGATGGAGAGAGGTCAGGAATTGCTCCAAATAAATCTTGGAAAGTATCTCTTCCTTTGAGGCCGTGGCAGGCTTCAACCAGCGGTTGGCCAGATCTTGGATGTGGAAGGACAAAGCCCGGGGCGTCTCTTGGGGCCCTTCGCAGGCTTGCCATAGTCGAACCCTATATGTCTCCTCGTCGATCCCTAAACATTCTAGGATGCAGGTCTTTATATCCTGGTAAGGCGTTTGTCCCTTTATGTTGACCTGTTGGTAGGCCGCCTGCAGTTCCCCTGTCAGTAGGGGCCCCAAGTAGTGACCCCAGCGATCGGCCGGCCACAAAGCGGCCTGTGCCAGGCGTTCAAAGTTAGAGAAGAAGAAGGCCGGGTCCTCTCCCGGAACGTACTTCTGTAGGACCACAGACGGTAGGGAGGCAGCTGATCGTTGTTGTCCCATGACGTCGGCTAGCCTCCCAAGAGCCTGATCCTGAGCGGTACCCTGATCCTTCAGGACGTCGTGAAGCTGGCCACAATCATCTTCAGCTGTCTTAAGGAAACGTTCCATCATCTTCCCTAGCAGCTCCTGGCTTTCGGCCAGCTGTTTAACCGCGGCCTCCATGCTTCCGGTAGATCCCACTTCTGATACCAAGTGTGGACTAGGGGTACGGACGGACTGGAATAACTGGCGTGGAGGCCGGATGTATTGCGCTATTGCAGCTGTTTTTATTGTTCTCAAGCAGGGTAAACAAGAGGGGTTGCAAGAAGGTGAGGCTGGATGGCTGGAAGTTCGTTCTCGTCCGTCCGGGTGAGGAGGTCTTCGTGTTGGCTTCGGGTCTAAGGCCGAGATCCGGTTTCGCCTCGGAGGGGAAAGAGAGAGATGAGGGCAGTTAGTCCTTTACTGCTTGTGGACCATCGGAGTACTGTCACCAACCACCGGGTTCTGAGGGGGCCAAAGAGAACGTGAGGAGGAGGGCGGAAAGGGAGGATTCAAGGAATGGGGTTGACGAGAGAGGAGGGTGAAGAGCGTGCAGCGGTGAGGTGGAAGTGCAAGGGCTATAATACAACGGGCTAAGTGTAGTGAAACGACTAAGTATATACAGTGCAGCAGTGTACTGTCCATGAGGGGATCTATGTACAGCTAATATACAACTATCTACAGGGAGACAGGGAGAAAAGTTAACAGTGTACTCACGTGCCCCGCCGCAACTCTCCAGTGAGTTGCGGCCGCTCTCCAGCAACCTCCTGAGGACTCCACCAATCTTCGGTCCAGACGTCCTCCTCCTCTTCGCTTCCGCTCTTGCTCCTTCCGCTCCCCGTCCCAGGTTCTCCGCACGCTGTCTCCTGCAACGAGTCCGCCGCCTTGAACGCTCTCCTCTCTTCCTCGCCGGCTTTTCTGTGTGTCAGGCTGATGATGGGGGCGGGACTTCTGGGGTTTCCGGGGTCACAGGAGTTCACTTCCGGTTCGTTGCGCGACCCCGCTGGTTGTTCCGTTTCCTGCAGGGAAAGAGAGAGAGGAGGAGTCCTGGTCGTCAGGGACGCGGGAGGGTCAGCAGTCATGGAATCCCTGCTCGGGTGCCGCGCTTTCGAGGTGAGAGGCGCTCCCCTTCCACATCTGTCTAAGGTGGGTGTAATGGATAATCTCCCGGAAAAGCACATTATATGGACTGACAACCTATATTTTGATGCATTGTGCAAAGAAGCGTTACGGTATAGCTGCTCCCACAAACATGTTGACCCAATAACTCTGGTCTCCGGACCGTAGTTTCAGGTTTGCCCAACATAACAATCCCAGCCTTCAGGTTGCATGGAAACAAGCCCAAAAGAACGACCCTACTCCTGTGTATCCGCATTTCTGAATACTAAATGACCTCCGTTATCAGATAGGAAAACCTGGGGAACCCTCACATCTCTTTGTTCCCAAAAGCTTCCAGGACCAGGTGCTCTTCTTTGCCCATTCCCACCTACTTGCTGTGCATAGCGGGCCGAGAAAATGAGGGATACCATTTGTAATGGCTGGATTTTCTGTTTAGATGGGATCAGCCCCCAGGGGCCCCTGTGACCCAGCCAAAACGTACTCACCTTCCGTCCTCAGGACTCCTCTATATCCAGGCACCTGGTACCTACCTGAGGATAGGGAACTCGCAATATACAAGCTCATATTATTAAGAACACCACTAAATCTATAGGGATACTAAGAATACTCACTGATTACTAGGGATATCCATACCCTACACCACACTTATTCACATCAGTTGGTCTCGCGGCCACCCTGACCCAGACCGTTCTACCCTAGGGCAGATCTGACACACAATCTGGTGCGTCTACACACGGGCCTGCAGAACCCAATGCTCCCTTTTCCAAAGCGTTCGCGATCCTGCGAAACCTACACACTAGTTCAACCACCTAGTGCTCTCATTAACTCAAGCCACAATCTTGTGGGTATCCACACTGGTTCGACCCCCCAGTGCTCTCATTAACGCCGCATATCAACGACGACCACATTCCTATGAAACATTATTGGGATGATATCTCAGCTGTCTACTCGGGATGAAACTACAATGATGACTTTGGATGTGGTTCCGGATTATATAATGTACTCTCTGCTCTTGGCATCAAAGGTTCACTCACTCCCTATTTATGTGATCACCACTCACCTGATTGGGATTACTCATCCATTCATGCAGCAACTACCTAGGAGCTATGTTTACCTTTAGTGAACAAGAATAGGGATTACACACCAGTTAGTTATAAACTGGGGGGGTTTTTATTACAGTAATATAAACATTTATGCAAGTCTAACAAAGGCTATAGGTAGAACACACCGCTTGAAAGAGAAAAGATTACACATAACAGGAACACTCCGCTGAAAGGGAAAAGATTAAGTGTAGCTAATGTGATGAAAACAATATCACCTGATTAGTGTGAAGTCTTGTTCTAGCTGTCATCTGGGTTCCTCTTTCGTCTGTGCCTTGGCTCATCTCATGCTCTCTCTCCTCTCCTGCACTCTTGGGTACACCTATGCGCTGATCGCTCTGTCTCTGGACTCCTCTTCCCCACACGAACTGTCTCTCCACTTTGCATCTTCACTCTTTTAATAGTTCCTGCCGCTCTGATCACCGTTCATTCTGTCTCTCTTATTCGCTCTATCTCTGCGCCAATGTCCAATTCCATCTGCTCCCATAGGTTAATCCACGAGCTCTCCTCTATCTCTTCTAAAAGGCATTACTTCAGACTCCAGCTACTCACACTTCCTCCTGATAAACAACTGCTTCTGACTGCTTCCTTCAGTTCCAGCTCACTATTCAACTCAGCTCTTCTCCAGATTGAACCCTCTCTCTCTCTCTGCCAACTCCACTCCACTGCTCTCCTCTCTGCTGGACTCTCCTCTGCACGACTCCCTCTGACTCACTCTCTCCTCGACTCCCTCTGACTGCCTGACTCCGCCTCTGCACTTCACAAATATAGAATGCTGTTTCCTCATGGAAAGTTCCAGCCAGCAACTTCTTCTCACCAATCCCATGCACCAGGCTCCTTGCGCTAGACGCTCCCACAGTGACCAGTCTGCTTGTTTCGTCTAGAGACTGAGCCCGGGAACAATTCCTGATTAGATTCAGCTCTGGCCGGTTCTCTCCGGTCCGCTTAGGGCGAACAACAGTTATAACTATAAACATTACTTTTGCCCTAAAAAGCCTCTCTGCTTCCATCAAGATGGAGTCTCTCTAGATTTAGGCCTGAAAGGGGTGAAATGCTCCTTAGCTCTGTCAGAATACCTACATAAACCATACCAATATGTCTAATATGTCAAAGCCAATAGGCAATAGACAGGTTAAAGTCAAGAATAAAGGCATATTAAGCAGCTATCCTCTTCTAGGTCTGGAAAAAGGGCTTAAAAGGGCCAACACAGGCTAAGAATGCCTATACTAGATGCGAGCAAGAATAATGATCTATTATCACTGCTAAATAAAGCCAAAAACCCTGCCATTACACTGCACCCTAGATCCTTATCTTGCGAGCATCTTATAAACAACAACAACCATCTAAACAAACATCAACATAATGTATCCAACATAGGCTAAAAATACCTATCCTAGATGTGGGCAAGATTAAGATCTATATCACTGCTAAATAAAGCCCAAAAAAAACTCTGCCATCCACCCTTAGATCCTTATCTTGCGAACATCTGACAAACAATAACATCTAAATAAACAAACATCAACACAATCTATCAACAAATCAAGACCTAAAAAACTCCCTAAAAACAATGACAACTCAAGAAAATTCCACCTGAAACTCAATTGTAGGGAATAGAAACCTAAAAACAAATCAAAGCACCCTTGACTTGAATGCTGAAAATATCTGAGATTGGATCTGATAACGAAAGAAACTAACCAAAGCATCCTCAAACTAAATGTGCCTCAACTTCTAATGATAATTGGTGAAATCTAGTGATGTAGGGACTTATGTGTTGAATGAAAACAGCAAGGGGCCTAAATGGGGCCTACTTACTAATGTCAACTTAAGGCTAAATAAGGCCTACCTACAGTTGTGAACTTAAAAACTAAATGTGTTTCAACTTCTAATGAGAGAACAAAAAAAAGGGCCTAAATGAGCCTTACGTACTATAGGCAACTTAAGCTAATGATGACTCATGAAACTATTGGTGTAGGTGCTAATATGTGAGATGAAAATAACAATAGGCCTAAATGAGGCCTACCTGCTGACATTTGTCAATTTAAAGTGAAATCTGAGAAATACAATTGCAAGGTCTGGGCAAACATTAATACATTAAATCACACGGTGGAACACATGTGCGCACCATCATTGAAAAAAGTCCTTCATTTGGAAAAACTATAATAGGTGACATATTTTTTTCAAAAGTGGGGCCTGCTTGTAGTGATGTCAAAATTGCAGGCCAGGGAATTAAATAACTTAGTCATAATAGGTGACACGTTTTTTTGCTTTAAAAGTGGGGCCTGATTGTCCAAGGGATTATTTAATGTCCAAATTCTTCAGTGTAGGCCACCACCCTGCATCCTGGACACTTCCTCCAATGGGGCCATCCATCACCCGGTCTGGTCTGGTCTGGTCTGGTCTGGTTCCATCATCCAAAACAATAAACTAAAATAATAACATGAAAATAAAAAGCTAAAACAAATAAAGGGAGTGGGCAGACGCACGCACGCACCCCAACTGCAGCCATCCTAGAAACAAGAGAAGAAGTATCATTATTCTTGTAAAATAAAATTTTCCATTTAAAAAGCACCCCGGGTGCCTTTCATTATTGAAAAGAAAATATCCTAATTAATTAAAACATTCAAAATTTAACTTTTAGCAACATTGAGTGGGGCCTAACATACCCTAATCCTAACTAAGCCAGTCTCACCCTTCTGGGCAAGAACCATGCTACAGTGTGAAAAAAAAATTTTTTGGAGTACCGCCCAAATGGTGACAGCATCAGCAGGGCACTGCAAGCCTCCCATTTTCCCAGGTCAGAGTCCGCCCAGGGCCATCAAACTAACTAACTCCAAGGGAAGAGCAGGCCACCCCCCCTTAAATAAACAAGCCGTGCGCGGAAGAAAATTGGATTGTAGCCCATCATAACACACTGGGACGTGATCGAAACTTGCAGAATGAAAAAAAAGTTCGTCTGCGCAGACCAGCTGGTCTTGCCAAGGTCAAAAAAACAAATTTCTCCTGCCTTATTTTGTAACTAACAGAAGCTCGAATTTAACAAAAACAATTCTGTTACAGTGCATTGCCAATTAAAAAAAAAAACTCCAGTTCTTTTTTTTGTAAAAAGACGTTTGTCCAACTAACTCAACTAAAGGCAAGACATTTCACTTATTTAGGGTCCATATGTCAAAGAGAAATAATTTGTAAAACAGCATAAAAATGCAGATACATTTCAACATTGTATTTAAGT
This sequence comes from Lissotriton vulgaris, assembly GCF_964263255.1. Taxonomy (NCBI): domain Eukaryota; kingdom Metazoa; phylum Chordata; class Amphibia; order Caudata; family Salamandridae; genus Lissotriton; species Lissotriton vulgaris. The sequence goes on along the minus strand of NC_141687.1, from coordinate 1,464,963,289 downwards.
TCACATTTATAAAAACATACATTTTCATTTTAACATTTTCATTTCAAAGGCAAATAGTTGCCAGTCACTAATTAAAAGCACATGTTACCATGCACAGTCGGGCAAGATTTATTATTGTAAAACCAACACATTCCTGTCTAGATGGAAACCCCTCACAGAAATAATTAATGAAAACAGCTCGTAGCGTGCACTCTAACGGGCTATCTTTTTAACATTTCTCTCATTTTAAAAGAACACAGCTTTCTCCGTAATTCACTGGTTGATTTATAAGCACTTCAGTTCCAAGGTGAACCCACACAAATACGTAGACGCATTTCAAAAGGAATGTGAAATGAACAGAACCCTTCTCAAAACACAAGATGTTACCTTTCCGTCAAGAAACTGACAAAGCACGTAGGCTGACCAAGGAACCAAAAAAAAAGTCAAAATCAAACCATCAAAAATCCTTAAAATAATTCACTGACTTTTATAGTCAGGTCAGATAACCATGCATGTTGACAGCATGTAAAAAATAAAGGCTGCCACCTCAACTCAAGATATTAACCCTTTGGCAGCTCAAATGGAAACATTTCCCAACGTCCATTTATACATGGGAAAATCATTAGCACATTTCTTCACGTTTACAGATGACACACACATATTTTCAAAAACGTTATCCCCAAGCACCCGAGAAAGATCCAGCTCTCTCCTGCCAAACGTAATGATAACATGCCCTGTCCAAGCCATGACCACATGGCGCTATTCACAAGCCATATTTACAAGACAAGCCTTTCACAAACAACATTTCCAAGGCGCAATGCACAAGGAACACAATAGATTAACATGAGAACATGCACCTCACAAATCACATTAATATGGCGCTATTCACAAGTCATATTTACAAGGAGCTATATTCACAGAACTCCACAGATCATAGAACAATGAACATATTTCACATTGCACAGCATAAGCAGATGCAGCAAGCAATTGAATGGGCAATTTAAAAGCATTTTTTACACACATTTATACAATTGGACCATCACATAGATGTAACTGGCTTCCTCATGTAATGTCATCCTTCAACTCTGACAGTTTAAACACCAAGATGAAAACCATTCCTTCCACCCTGAATAAACCAAATGCCATGATGAAATACAATCTCCTCACGCTGCAACTGTTCAAGCCAATAGGTCTAACAGGCTACATAAACTGCAACATTACGCCAGATGGAACTAGCGTTCAGGGCACTCCCTCAGAACACATGGGCAACTCTCTAAGCACATGGCCAGGCACACAGAGTTCGTAAACTGTCCGACTACGCCAAAATGTAATGGCGTTCATGGCACTCACTCACAACACATGGGAAACAATCTAAGCACATGGCCAGGCACACAGAGTTCGTAAACTGTCCGACTACGCCAAAATGTAATGTTTGGCGCTCACTCACACACATGGGGTCACACAGGATTCGTAAACTGTCCGACTACGCCAAAATGTAATGGCTGGATTTTCTGTTTAGATGGGATCAGCCCCCAGGGGCCCCTGTGACCCAGCCAAAACGTACTCACCTTCCGTCCTCAGGACTCCTCTATATCCAGGCACCTGGTACCTACCTGAGGATAGGGAACTCGCAATATACAAGCTCATATTATTAAGAACACCACTAAATCTATAGGGATACTAAGAATACTCACTGATTACTAGGGATATCCATACCCTACACCACACTTATTCACATCAGTTGGTCTCGCGGCCACCCTGACCCAGACCGTTCTACCCTAGGGCAGATCTGACACACAATCTGGTGCGTCTACACACGGGCCTGCAGAACCCAATGCTCCCTTTTCCAAAGCGTTCGCGATCCTGCGAAACCTACACACTAGTTCAACCACCTAGTGCTCTCATTAACTCAAGCCACAATCTTGTGGGTATCCACACTGGTTCGACCCCCCAGTGCTCTCATTAACGCCGCATATCAACGACGACCACATTCCTATGAAACATTATTGGGATGATATCTCAGCTGTCTACTCGGGATGAAACTACAATGATGACTTTGGATGTGGTTCCGGATTATATAATGTACTCTCTGCTCTTGGCATCAAAGGTTCACTCACTCCCTATTTATGTGATCACCACTCACCTGATTGGGATTACTCATCCATTCATGCAGCAACTACCTAGGAGCTATGTTTACCTTTAGTGAACAAGAATAGGGATTACACACCAGTTAGTTATAAACTGGGGGGGGTTTTATTACAGTAATATAAACATTTATGCAAGTCTAACAAAGGCTATAGGTAGAACACACCGCTTGAAAGAGAAAAGATTACACATAACAGGAACACTCCGCTGAAAGGGAAAAGATTAAGTGTAGCTAATGTGATGAAAACAATATCACCTGATTAGTGTGAAGTCTTGTTCTAGCTGTCATCTGGGTTCCTCTTTCGTCTGTGCCTTGGCTCATCTCATGCTCTCTCTCCTCTCCTGCACTCTTGGGTACACCTCTGCGCTGATCGCTCTGTCTCTGGACTCCTCTTCCCCACACGAACTGTCTCTCCACTTTGCATCTTCACTCTTTTAATAGTTCCTGCCGCTCTGATCACCGTTCATTCTGTCTCTCTTATTCGCTCTATCTCTGCGCCAATGTCCAATTCCATCTGCTCCCATAGGTTAATCCACGAGCTCTCCTCTATCTCTTCTAAAAGGCATTACTTCAGACTCCAGCTACTCACACTTCCTCCTGATAAACAACTGCTTCTGACTGCTTCCTTCAGTTCCAGCTCACTATTCAACTCAGCTCTTCTCCAGATTGAACCCTCTCTCTCTCTCTGCCAACTCCACTCCACTGCTCTCCTCTCTGCTGGACTCTCCTCTGCACGACTCCCTCTGACTCACTCTCTCCTCGACTCCCTCTGACTGCCTGACTCCGCCTCTGCACTTCACAAATATAGAATGCTGTTTCCTCATGGAAAGTTCCAGCCAGCAACTTCTTCTCACCAATCCCATGCACCAGGCTCCTTGCGCTAGACGCTCCCACAGTGACCAGTCTGCTTGTTTCGTCTAGAGACTGAGCCCGGGAACAATTCCTGATTAGATTCAGCTCTGGCCGGTTCTCTCCGGTCCGCTTAGGGCGAACAACAGTTATAACTATAAACATTACTTTTGCCCTAAAAAGCCTCTCTGCTTCCATCAAGATGGAGTCTCTCTAGCTTTAGGCCTGAAAGGGGTGAAATGCTCCTTAGCTCTGTCAGAATACCTACATAAACCATACCAATATGTCTAATATGTCAAAGCCAATAGGCAATAGACAGGTTAAAGTCAAGAATAAAGGCATATTAAGCAGCTATCCTCTTCTAGGTCTGGAAAAAGGGCTTAAAAGGGCCAACACAGGCTAAGAATGCCTATACTAGATGCGAGCAAGAATAATGATCTATTATCACTGCTAAATAAAGCCAAAAACCCTGCCATTACACCATTCTAAGGCATTTTTTCTGGCCTGGCATTCATACACACATCACAAGATACTGTCAGGAATGTGAAGTGTGTCAGAGGAAAAACCCTTACAAAGCCCCTCTACAGATCCTTCACATAATAGGGACCCCGTTCGAGAGGGTGGGGACGGATCTTATTGCACCTCTCCCTAAGTCCAACAAAGGAAACCAGTATGCACTCGTCATAGTCGATTATGCGACCAGGTGCCCTGACGCTTTTCCTCTTAAATCCCCAACCACTACCAGCATTGCTGAAAAACTGACAGATTTCTTCACCAGGGTAGGGTTTCCCAAAGAAATCCTGACAGACAAGGGCACCCATTTGTCTCACGCCTTATGCAACAGGTCTGTAAAGTGTTAAACATCAGCCATATCAGGACCTCAGTGTACCATTCCCAGACTGATGGCCTTTGAGAGAGATATAACGGAACGATAAAACTAACACTAAATAAGATGCTGAACAGTAAAGGGAAATACTGGGACCTCCTCTTGCCCCTTGCCCTCATTGCCATACGAGGACAAAAACAGAGCAGCCTCAGTTGCTCCTCCTTTGAGCTGCTGTATGGTCACCAGCCTCGCACCCTTTTGGAAATGACAAAGGAGGTATAGGAACAGGAGAAGACAGCGGAGACCCAGGTACTCCTCGACTATACGAGCGCCCTGAAGACCCAAATAGGAAAGTTAAGGGACTTAGCCTACTCCAACTTAGAAAAAGCCCAGGTAAAATACAAATCCTTTTATGATAAATGGAAAAAGTGGAGACAGCTACAAGTAGGGGATTGGGTCCTCGTATCCCCCCTCCAGCCCTAACAAAAGGGAAGACAGGTTGGAGAGGCCCTTATGAAGTAATAGGGAGGATAGGACGAACCACCTATACCATACATATAAGCTCTAGGAAAACCCAAAGATATCACATTAATCTATTTAAAAAAATGTTTAGGTCCTCCTCCCAAATCAACACACCTTCTACAGCTCCCTCACCCTGTCTCCTTCTCCACTCTGGACAACCTAGACATCAATGATGCTCTTCCAGACTCCCAAAGCTAGGAAGTCGAGGACATCTTGCGACCTTTTTCCCCTATCTTCTCGGAACTACCAGGTTGAACATCCCTGGTTGAACATTCTATAATCACAAAACCAGGGTATATGATACAACAACGTCCCTATCGGATTCCGGCGGCCCGTCAGTCCGCCGTCTAAAAGGAAATAGAAAACATGCTGTCAATGGGTGTCATACGCCCCTCAAAGAACAATTGGTCCTCACCAATAGTCTTAGTCCCAAAGCCTGATGGCTCTATACAATTTTGCATAGAATTTCGAGCCGTGAATGCCATTTCGGAGTTTGACGCTTATCCACTCCCTCGGATTGATGAACTGATTGAGAAACTCGGGGAAGCCCAATACATTTCCACAATCAATCTGATCAAGGGCTATTGGCAGGTACCGCTACAAGAAGAAGATCAAGAAAAAAACGCCTTAGCTACCCCGAATGGGTTGGACGAATTCACTGTGCTCCCTTTCCGGCTACACAGGGCCCCAGTCACTTTTCAAAGACATATGAATAAGGTCCTTCTCGGTCATCAGGAATATACCTCTGCCTACTTAGATGACATTGTAATATTTATCCTCTTGTAGGAAGGACATTTATGGCATTGTACACAAGTCCTTCATGCCCTTGAGAAGACGGCTCTCCACATCAACGCAAAAAAATTCAGAACGGCGTGCCAGAAAGCGAAGTATCTAGAGTACCTTCTGGGAAAAGGTATCATTGAACCACAAGAAGGAAAGGTTAAAGCCATCCTTGCAACACCATTCCCAACCACCAAGAGGGAGGTTAGAGCTTTCCCCAGATTACTTGGGTATTTATGCAGATTTATATCCGGGTATGCAGATATAGCCACCCGCTAACAAACCTACTAAAAAAGGACGCAAAAAACTCAGACCTGTCCAATCCCCCTCCAGAAGCCAGAAAAGCTTTTACCCACCTGAACCAGTCCACAACATCTCGCCCGTTTTGACTTCCCCTGACTTCAACAAACCCTTTATTCTCCAGACCGACTCCTCAGACCAAGGGTTGGGGGCCATACCTTCTCAGCTATCGAGCAAAGGCGAAGAACACCCCATCCTGTTCATAAGTTGAAAACTGTTACCCGGGGAATGCAAATACTCAACAATTGAAAAGGAATGTGTCGCCCTCAAAAGTTGCGGTACAATCTAGAGGGTTCCTTCTTTACACTGTATACAGACCATGCACTTTTCCTGTGGATGAGTCGCAACAAAGGGAACAACCCCAGGGTTTTAATATAGTTTCTATCTCGCCAACCCTTCTATTTTGAGGTACGGTATCAGAAGGGTATCGCAAATGGAAAATGCTAACTTTCTATCATAAGTTCCTTGTTTCCCTGACCGGGAAAAGTCAGGTAGGGGGGTGTCGTGGAACCACTACCCAATAGCCAAACAGGGAACAGGAAGACGCCCAATCTGACCATGCCCTGCCTCTTTTGCAGAGCGGCAATTTTCCAACAAACCTATCAAAGATAGAAGAACCGCCAGGCCTCTTTAAGACAAGCCAAGCGTCGGACAAAAGACCCGCCCATGAGGGATGAGTCACTTATAGTGTATTCCCCAAGAAAATAGACACTAGCTGCGAGGAACACGTAAAACCCAGAAGAAGACAATCAGGGGGTGTGCCTTGGAAGAAGACGCCGGACGAGGACAAGAACGCATTGCAGTGGCCGGAATCCGCGAAGACGCCTGTGACTGAGTGGAGAACCGGGAGTCGGAGGTCGAGTCCAACAAGAGATGCAGAGGTGAGGAGCTGCACCGAACCTGCAGCAGATGAAGATGGAGAAATAACCCCTCGACACCGCGAAGAAGTGAGCCATGCTCCTGGAGGAGACTGGCTGACAGAGGTACGGGCGCATTTAAGGGTGCTTATGGGGAGGCTGGGTGCAGATGCGAATAGACCGTCATAAGAGAGAACAAATCCTGCTTGCCAACCCTTCACTCACAAATGGTGGAAGTTCTTTTTTTTCTAAGGTGCAAGTCCCTTCACTCCAAATCCCACCACCTCCTAGACCGATAGCAGGTCGTTAATGTTGTTTCCTTTGCATTTTATTGTTTTCTTTTGGGTCTGTGTTTTCCGAAGCCACAGAAGACTCCTGGCGGTGCCAAAAAGGAGATATGACGCCAAGCAAAGACCCAGAGTTATTGTTGTTTTTCCCTAACCAATAAAAGAAACATCCTGTGTACTTAACTGCATTAATAAAAAGACAAGTACTTACAAATATAAAGCCTTCCTCCATCTTTTCCCACACAACGACGACAATTAGTAAGTAGACTAATTATATTATTTCATGATTTACAAAAGAATAAAGGCATTGAAAGTAACAAATTTACCCCAGCACATCAGGGATTTAGGGTGAATGTGTATAGGCCATTGTAATAGTCTAAAATGAGTATTGATCCCTGATCAGGTATAGACCGCACGCTGGATCAGTTTCTTGGTAGCAGAGGACAGTGTAATTATTGATTAGTTTGATAGTGATTATTGATTATATGTTTTTAACATGAAGAATTAGGGCCCCATTAGGATGGCGGGCGGATTGCCTCTGCTGGGCCGGCGGTAGTCAATCCGCCAGCCATCCCTGTAGAAAAGACCCCCCGCCATATTATAATGGCTGGGGGGTCCGCAGCGAATGGAAATACCGCCCCTGCTTTTCTGCCCGGTCAACATGTCGACCGGGCGGAAAAAGTTTCAATATGGTGGTGGTGTCCGTCAGACACCGCCAGCCATATTAGAATGTGCATGTGTGAATGCCATTCCGTGGCGGCATTGCCGCCACGCAAAGACATGCAGAGTCTGCTTGGGGGACCTGTTGCGGGACCCCATGGACTCCGGGGGAGTGGGGGGTGCACATAGGGGGGTACCTATGGTACCCCCAGCCTTTCAAAGAACAACGTGGCAGGCACCGCGCTGTGCCTCTCACGTTGTGCTTTGAAAAGCACAACATGTATTTTTTGCATTTTAGTGGGCGTTGCTTTTAGCACCACCCGCCGCAATGTTAAAAATACGGGATGCGCCCGCCACTGTGGCGGTCACATCCTAATTGCCCCCATGGGACCTCATGGCGGGTGGTCCCTTTTACTGTGAGGATGGCGGGCGGACAAAGTCCGCCCGCCATCCCAATGATGCCCTTAGTGTCCTGTTCTATGTTGTCTGGATGTTCAGGTACGGAAATACCTGAGGAATCCCGGGAATGGAATTTAGCTTGAAGTGGGCAGAAGAATAGTGTGGTAATGAAGCCACACTGCAGAAGTACTTGGTCTGTTGTAATAATACCTAAAAGATACAGAGGGCTGTAGGTGTTATATTAGGGAAATCTCGTATATAAGTGGAGTGACTGAAATAGCGAAGGGTCCACTTCCGAAACTTTCGCCTTATTTCCAGGAGATTAACAAGACCCCTCTTCGCACCAAAAAGTCCTCTTGTGAAATCTTGGCCTTATCCCTAGAGAAGTAATAGGTCCACCTGGACCTTGTTTGAAGAGTCAAATAGCACTGGTCGGTATTAGGAATGGTAGTGAGTAAATCTCTTGAAAAGTGAAAACTATCCCTTTATTTAGTGGAACAGACAAGGTAGCATTGTCTTTGTGTTGTTACTAACAGAAATTTTGATTAAGAAAAAACGTAGAAAATATTGCCATAATATTTTGTGAAGGGAGGGTCAGTAGAAGGCGTAATACTGATGTCAGAAAAGGCAGCGCTATCATTGGTCAGGCAGCGGGCATGTATAGAGCTTTGATTTGTTGGTTGTTGTGAGCCGTGCTAGCATTGGTTGGTTGGTTGGTATGAGTCGCGCTGGAATAGGAAGAGAGCTGACAAACAGAATACCTAGAATTACGGAAAATGTCCTTGTTTAGTTTGGTGAGGTACGCTAGTGTAAAAGATTAGAAAAATAAAGCTGCTAAAGAAAATAAAGAATTTTTTCAATAAGGACAAACCAATTGTGACTAGAGAGGGAATTGCCTACTTCTTATATGATGTTGGCGTGCATGTGGTTAGAAAATTGGGTTGAGTATACAAAGGAAGATGGTGTCATAGCTTTTCCACAGCATGGTACGTTCAATTTAAGGATATTGCAGAATCTGAGAAATTGAATGAATGCCTTAGAGCCAAATCCTAGATTGACGCAATATGAAGCATTGGAAGACTGGGAAGTTGAGGCATTTGAAAGAGAAAAATATAGAGGCGGTAACAGAAGATACAGGAGTTGGAGACATGGTTATCCTTTTGAAAGTAGGGAAGAAATGTTGAAAAGAGGAGAACTGTAGTAGCCGAAAGACTGTATCCAGTTTTAGTTGCTGATGATCAGACAGGAGAAAAGTGTGAAGAGGAAAAGAAAAATCTAGAAACTTCCAGTTTTAGGGACGACCCAAATAATTCGGAGGATAACGATTTGTTGGAGGATATGATGACTAAAAGACCTCCGCCTTATGACGAGAATTCAGGGGAAATGACCCTGAGTGCTCCCAGATGGGAACCCCACTGACTCCCCAGGTTACCGAAATAGCTAGAGTGGTGAGAGAAAATGAAACAAATTTATTGAATAAGGCCAGGCTGGCGCAGTTTCAGAAGATAAATTAGTTAAGCCTGAATACGGAAGCATTGACAATACCAGTGACAATTGGTCCCATAGTTCCTTTGTATGGGGAAAGACAGGCTATGTCAAAGTACATTCATTGACAGTTCCGAGAAGTGATAGCAGAAGTGGAGGGGTGACATCAATAAATGAGAATGGTCAAGGTATCAGAATACCACACTATTAGATCTTCCGGTTTGTGTGTTAATAACGGAGACCCCCCAAAGCGGTATACAATTATATCCAAGGAGAATAGGACCAAGTGTTACTCCAGTAGCAGGGAGTTCAGCAGGTCCATCACCAGAAGAATTCAACAATTGGATAAAGGAAATGACTAAGCCGAAACCACAGCCACAGAGTATTAATGTGAGCCAATTAAAAGTAGATCTAGAGAAAATGATCATATGGAAGTTAAGTCCAGATAGATTAGGGACTTATCAAAATGATGAACTGTTGTTTTTGTGTAAAAGCATTACTTGGAGAGCAAAGAACTTCCATGAGAAGATAACTGAGGCTGCTAGTGAATACGGAAATCATACAGATTGGCTTTCACTGATAAGGATTTAGAGAGTTTGAATGCGTCTGGAAAAAAATTACAGATAAAAGAATTGATGAACATTCTGAAGAAATGGGGAGATGTAGATCGATGGAAAATTAGATGGGTGAAAAAGAAGAAAGAAGCAGCTCGTAACTATGGCTTCGTGCCCGGACGGAGTACGGTGCTTAACCTCCGGAGACTGAACCAGATAATGCTACATGACGATGCCAAGAGTGGGGCGGAGGGCTGCATATCCCTTGATTTAAAGCAGGCATTTGACTCCTTAAGATGGGACTATATGTTCGCCGCTCTGGCGAAGTTCGGCATACCGCCTGAATATCTGGCATAGGTGAATCTATTATACCTACGTCCAACGGCACGTGGTCGTACTAACAACTGCATATCGGGACAGTTCATGATAGCTAGAGGTACACAGCAGGGCTGCCCATTGTCGCCCCTCCTCTTTATATTGGCCATGGACCCTTTACTACACAAACTCCGAGTGCTGGCTACGCCACGGGGAGTATTACGCAACTTTGTGCCGCACATAGTCTCGGCCTACGCCGATGATATAATATTATATATTAAGGACTTGTCAGACTGCCTTACTCCTATCCCTGAAATATTTTAAACTTTCCGCACAATGTCGGGACATAAACGAATCTAAATCATATGGCTACTGTTTTGGAGACGCTGCAAGTGCTACCCACTTACAATTTCCCCCACATAGGTTCCAGATGGCGCCCTCAACATTTAAATATTTGGGGATCCAAATATACCGCGACACGCAAGATCTACTGGATGGTAACCTAGGCAAACTCTTACTACCTTTAAATCACAAATAACATTTTGGACTACTCTGTCATTGTCAATTCCGGGAAGGGTGGACATTTCCAATATGGTGGTCCTCCCCCGCCTGATATATTACTTTACAAACCTCCCGCTCCTCGTCCCGATGTGCACCTTTAAACTGCTAAATACACTGCTGACTGAACTCATATGGGGGCCGGGTAGAAGACGTGTAAGTCTTGCCAAGTTGCAAATACCTACATCTCAGGGCGGCATGGGGGTCCCAGATATGGCCGCGTATAGCTATGCCTGCCAACTCCAATGGCTGGCGGGCCGCAATCTCCACGAGATAGACATGACCAAGTCAGATAGGGAACGAGGCAGCATACACTGCCTATTACTACCAAACGTCATGATGCCCAGAACAGCGCCCCACCTCCTACAACTAACTATCAGGTGCTGGAAGAGAGCTGTCAAATACACAGGTATGACGACCCCTTACGCACCCACAATACCCTTACTAGGACTTCCCCTGGGGACAGGAACAACCGTGGCATGAATCTGGCGTTATGCAAATAGGCGACTTCTTTACGGACAGCAACATTATGACACACGAGGACTTTGCACAAGCACACCAGACCTCTGGAGCCTTGTTTTTAATGCATGCGCGAGTAACACATTACATTACAATGACTTGGTCAAGGGACGGAACAGAACCGACTTCGAACCCACTGCTCACCATGCAATATTTAATGGGAACCGGCAGGCACTTAACAAAATGGTTAACGTATGGCATACGAACTAGCAGGGCGACCTCCCTACAATCCACCCGGGAGCAATGGGAGCAAGATATAGGACGGGCGCTCAGGGATAAGGAATGAGAAAAGATACTGAAATTCCCTAAAAAGGTGTTGCGCAACCCAAGATTTAAATTTACCCAATTAATGATTCTGGACAGAGCTTATCTTACCCCCCCACCGACTGCACATTATGTTCCCTAGTACAGCGGGCACGTTCCCCCTCTGTATGGCTGCGGATGCTGGCCTTATGCACATGTTGTGGGACTGCCCTAGGCTGGGTCATTACTGGGGAACAATTCACGAGGCGTTGACAGCGATAGCTCCCACAAGACCTTACTCCTCCCCGATTTACTGTATCATGGGACTGGGACCCACTGAAAAGAAGAAAAGCACCACCACACGTTTTGTAGATCTGGCCCTGCGATTGGCTAAAAAAAAAAATAATGATGCAATGGAAATCCGCTAGACCCCCTAACCCCGGTGACTGGCATGGGGAGAGGATACGGTGGGGGAAGGCAGAGGGAGCTGAACTGCACAGGGAGGAGCGTAGAGGTCTCCGTAAAACGCACATCTCAATGGAATGGCAGGCCATAGTCTTAGAATTTGAAACATATGACATCGCTGCAGCGGAATAGGCAAAGGTGAATTGGTGTGTTGAATAAGGCGAATAATGAATGTGTTTTTTTTGGGCCCAAGGACCACCCCCCACTTCCCCTCCTTTCCTACCCCCCTCCCTTCCTTCCCCCCCCCCTTTTTCCCATTCCCGCACCCTTTCCCCCCCCATCTGATCTGCACATTGTAGGGTGCAGTAGTTGTTAACTATGGAAGTAATTAACACTGACGAACGAGGTGTTGAAAGTAGGAGGAACAAGAGATATCACTGTAATGTATAGAATTGGTCCAGTACAACGAGTAATAACTGGATGATCTGATTAAAAGTGCGAGGGGAGTTATGGCAGGGGGATTAAGTATCATGGGAGATAAGTTGTTTGGAAAAGACTACTGCACTGTCATAGATGCTCAAGTCGTATGCGCACAGCAGACCATATGTAATGTATCACCCTGATAACGAATGATGTAATGCTGTGATAATTGATGCGGTAAATAAAACATTTTTTTTTTTAAAAAAAGAAGCAGCTCGTAACGGAACATCTATGTTTCCGTTAAAAGAGTTAAAAGAGACAGAACAAGTTGAAAGGCTGTGTCCGATGAAAGAAGTACCAGGTGGTGGATATGTTCATGTTCCATTGTCAAGGCATGATATATTGTCCTTCAAGAACGATTTTCCCAGGTTGAGAGAAAACCAGTTGAATGGTATAAACAGGTAGAAAGATTTGGGAAAGTCTCGAAGGTTTTGTTAAATGATTTAGATGGATTGTTTGAGATTGTTGTCCCAGCAGATTTAGGAACAGAATGTAAGATCACTGTTGATTTGCCAAAAGAAGAGTATCCCAGAGACCCTAAAACAGGTGCACCATCTGACGAGGTGATTAAAAAATATAATCAGGTGATCACGTTCCCGAAGGGAATAATTTCTCTGAGGAATCAGATTGGGTTCAAATTGACAGTACAACCCAGGAACCAAAAGAGTCAGTACATCCCTACTATGAAAGGTTGTTGGAAGTATTTAAACAGTATGGTGGAATTGAAAATATTGGAGACAAAGATATGGGACATTTTGTGTATCGTTTTGTGTTTGGATTGAAACCAGAAATTACTACTATGATTCAACAGCATTTGATTTGCTGCAGAGCAAAACAATAATCGAAATACTGAGGTATGCCATGTGAGGACATAGATCAGAGACATAAAACGTTAAGAGAGAATATTATGTGGGCACACGTGAAAGTGGCAGAGCAGCACTAGGTGACAAATAGCTCTCAAACTGGTAATCAGATGAGTGGTCAGAATCAGAATGGACAAAACTCCAATGGAGGGAAAGGAAGAGGAAAAACTAATAGAGAGGAAGCTTTAAAGAAATGTCCTTGTCATGCATGCGGAAAGCTTGGACATTGGAAGAACGAGTGTAGATCTGCCAAAAAGAAATCAAAATTTGATTCCACAGATGCAGAATGAGGTGGCTGTAAATCAACAGCCGCAGCAGCAGATAGTTACTCAGCAATTACATGTACCTCAAGCTCACATGCCAAATAATGCGAATGCCCAAGTGCAGAGGTTCATTGTGAGTACTGGATATCACAGAGGTGACAAGATTGGTAAGAATCAAACTGTACAAATGGTTCCACAATATTGGTTGCAGTGCTATGAGAATGATTCAGACTCATTTCAATGACGGTGCCTGAGGGGGGAGGAGGAGTGCGTGCTTGGTGCATCCTTGGCGGTAGATCAGTCAGGTCCATATGTTGACGGAAAGGTGGAAGGGAATGACATTGCATTCTTAGTGGACACTGGTGCTACCCGTTGTAGGAGTCTCGAAAAGCATATTAGAACTCCAGTCACAAATCCAATAGAAGTTCACATTGGTAACCTAAAGGGCATGCATCAGTTTGTGGTATGTGACTCGAGTCCAGTAAGTCTCTTGGGAAGAGATTTACTGTGCAAAATTAATTGCACCACTCTATTGTCCTCTAGATGGTATTGCATTTCAGACACCTGATGAGGATGTCAAATTTAAAATGATGTTAGCGAAGCAAGGAACAGAGGTGGATGAGTTGTATTCACTTCTTACAGAATAGAATGTGCCTGAAGAATTAAAAAGTGCAGTGAGATCAGATGTGTGCGATTATTAGGCATGGGCGGAAAATCCGTTCCGCTCGCGGATTTTGCGGATTTTCGGGAAATCCGCAATCCGCGAGATTTGCGAATTTCCCGCAAAATCCGCAAATCCGCGAGCAGCGGATTTTGCTCGCACTGCTCGCACTGTTCGCGTGAGTTCGCGCCCCGCGAATAAGTGCAAAATTGCAGAAATACGATCTTAGCAAAACTGAAAGTAACTACTTACCAGGTTCAAAAGTTCAGGCTCATCATTAGTAGCCATTTCCTGTAGTGCTTCCTGAGGGGCCCCTCCAGAGTTCAGTTGCCAGTTGAAACTATTATGTGACCCTGCTCTGAACCTCAGAATAGTTACACATATGCCACAAAGGTCCTGAATTACAGCTAAGGGAGACAAGCAGGAGCCAGGCTGGAAGTTAAAATCCATTAATCAGCCCCTAATTCATTATTGTCAGTTGGGGCAGGGCAGGTGTTGTAACTAATTTTGCAACAATGAAAGCACTTAGCAAGTGCAAAAGATCACTAATCAGGGCGCACTAAGGAAGCAGGTGCCAGCTAAAAAAATATTCTGTGACACATTAATCAGCCCCAAATTAATTCAGGTCACTTGAGGCAGGGAAGGTGTGCTTTGCTTTGCCGAAAATAATGTACACTGGACAACCAGAGGGTGTGGTGATGAAACAGAGGGTGGCATGGGTGGGCCAGAGGGTGGCATGAGTAGTCAGAGAGTGGCAGTGGTGACAGAGAGTGGCAGTGATGAAGAAGAGTGTCCCAAACAGGCTGGACACGTAGAAACAACAAGTTCGCAAAACTTGCGACCCGACAGGTAAGTTCGCAAATTGCGAAATTGTAAAAACCCTCGCGAACTGGCAGAAACACGGGCGAACACAAAAAAAAAAATCCGCAAATTCGCGGGAATTCGCGGATTTTGCGGATTGCGAATCCGCAAATCCGCAAAATTCGCGAACGCGAGATCCGCAAAATTCGCCCATGCTTAGCGATTATGCAGGAAAGTAAATTGGCTTAATGACAAATGTAGATCCAATTCAGATTACAGGTAAGGATGGTGCTATATAACCAAACACACCTCAGTACAAAATGAGTCCAGACCTAATTGCAGGAGTTTCTCTGGTGATTGATCAAATGATTAAACAAGGGATTTTAGAAGGAAATAATGAGCAGTCCTTGTAATTCACCTATTATTGGTATTAAAAAGCAGAGCGGGAAATACCGGATAGTGCAGGATTTGAGAAAGAATAATGAAACTGTAGTACCCTGTTGTCCAGTAGTACAATCCAGTAGTAATCCAGCAGTGATTCTTTACCAAATTCCCTGTGATGCTGAATGGTACACAGTTATTGATTTGTGCCAAGCCTTTTTCTCGATTCCTTTGCATCCGGAAAGTCAGTATTTATTTGCTATCCGGTTGGAGGCTGTGTCTTGGCGTAGTGCTGAGTTCCTCAAGGGTATACAGAGAGTCCCTCAATCTTCAACCAGATCTTGACAAAATGTTTGGAGACTTTAGTCATGCCAGGAAATTCGGTTTTGATTCACCACATTGATGACCTACTGTTGGCATCAAAGACACGAGAGGCATGTGTAATGGACACAGTTGCCCTATTGAACCATTTAGCAGAAGGAGGACACAAAGTTACAATTTTGTAAACAAGAAGACCAGTACCTAGGCCACAAAAAAGAGAAAAGAGCTAGGAAACTGACCCCAGAAAGAATTAAAGTGATCAAACAGATGAGTCCACCCAAACACAAAAAGAAGTACAAATGTTTTTGGGAATGGTTGGATATTGTAGGCAATGGATCAGTGGTTTCTCACTGATTGCAAAACCCCTACAGAGGTTAACACGGAAGGATGTTAAAGATCTGATTGTTCTGGAAGATGAGAGTATGGAAGCTTTTGTAAAATTGAGAAGCAGTCTATGTCATGCACCTGTATTGGGAATGCAAGATTATACCAAGAAATTTTTGTTGTACTGTTGCAAGAGAGATGGATGTGCACTTTCAGTCCTAAATCAGAAACATGGCATGGCACGATGTCCAGTAGCATATTTTTCTGCTACTTTGGATACAGTTGCTGCCACATTGCCAGGATGTTTGAAAGTAGTAGCAGCTTCTTGTGTGAGTCTGGAACAAAGTGAACCAATTGTGATTGGATACCCAGTCAAGGTGTATGTGCCACATTCTGTTGAGATTCTATTAACTTGAACTCGTACACAGTACTTAACCTCTAGTCGGCTGACTAAATATGGGAGAGTGATTCTGGGTGCTGAGAATGTGACTGTGGTATACTCCCAGGGTTTTCTTAGGATGGCCCCTTCACCGCTTGGCAGGGGGGGCCTCTGCTGTAGGGCCAGTGGGGTCTGAGGAATCCCCCCTCTCTGTGGCCGCAGGGGAGGATGTGTCACTGTCATCCTGTGGCCCACCAGAGGGAGGGTGGACGTGTTGCTTGTGACGCAGGCCTGTCCCTCAGTACCACCACTAGCTGGCCCAAGAGGTTCACAATTTGGCCCATGCAGGTGTCCATGGACCTCATCAGCAGGAGGAGCTCATGGGAATCTTGTTCTGTCCGGCCCGTTTGTCCCTGGGCCCGTTCATATGCCCCAAGGACTCTGTTTATGTGGTACAGGGATTCGCTCCCAGGCTCTGGTTGTCTTTGGGTGACCCTGCCCCTCCCACATGCCCTGCTGCCACGGACCTGTTGTCTCACCACTGTAGGCACCCACATCCTCCTCCGGCCCTCCACAGTCGGTGGGGTGGGGTGGTCATCCTGTGGGACCGAGAGAGTGTTGCAGGCAGCACTGGTGGTGGTGGTGGTGGGAGCAGCGGCCATAACAGCAAGGGTCTGCAGGAACGTTGGTATTGCCGCAGATGTGGTGGGGGACATTGGGGTCCTGGGACCTGTAGCGCCCTGGCACACCAGATGGGCCGGCTTCGCGCTCCTCGTCCAAAGAATTTCGGGAGTCAACATCCGAGAGTCAAAGTTCGGGGGGGGGGGGGTGGGGGGGGGGGGAGGGAGAGACTGGCTCTGCAGGTTGCTGGTGTTGTCCTCTGCAGTCAGTTCTTATTCACCTGTGGGTCAAATGGGAAATGGTTGTTGTAGTGCACCCCGCAAGCTTTGTGTTAGCTGTGTATCATTCACTGTTTGTACACTACAGAGTTGACTAATCATCACATTGTTTTCTATGTGCACTACTGTGCCTCCTGACGCGATGCTGTGGTACATGCATTACTTGTCCATGGTGTGAGGTGTCAATACATACCATGTGCCATGTGTATAATTCGGGATTACAGGAACATGTTGCCATCTAGGGACTAGCGCAACAAAGATTTTCTGTGAGGACTCTTTGTTGATTACTCTGCTCTAGCAGACATCACATCTGGGCATGAACTGGCCATTGTCATCTCCTGCATACCTTTGTTTTGTCATGTGCATGTCTGGATTTGTACCACCAACCATGCTTTATTTGTTTTCATATGGTCCTTGTTGCTATACCCATGGCACTACACATGTCATCATTCAGTGCTGTGCATGATTGTGCAAAGACTTTCTTCTACATGTGCATTGGTGTGTCACACTTTGGTTGTTGTGACAGTTTCCTTTGCTTAGCTGTGTGCACATTGTGCATGGCAATTGGATCGATGTGTATATTTGTGCAATGAGCGGGCTGGTGTTGTCATATGGCACCATGGTTTTTGTGACGAATGGCTAGGTACATGTACTGGCTACTTACCTGTTATGTTTTCCCATTTGGCTTTGTTTTGCGACACATCAGTGTGTGTGTGTGTGTGTGGTGGAGGCTTACATCCTGCTCAGTGGTGAGACAAGACAGCATAATATGTCTACCTACCTGTTAGTTTGTTTGTTCTGATCCATTAGCTGCCACATGCATCTGGGTGGGAGGGAGAGCTCCATCTTGCTGAGCTGGGGGACAAGGGTACATGGTGTGAGTGGTAGTGCAGGCCTCCCACCCCAAACACCCTCACTGTGAAGATGGCTACCTACCTGTAGGTTTGGTTGGTGTACTGCAATGATCTCCAACTGCTTCTGGGTGTGGGTGGTGCTCCATCCTTCTTAGGGGTGGGACAAGGGGCATGGTGGGAGTAGTAATGCAGGCCTCCCACCCCCAAACAGCCCTCCCAGGGAAGATGGCTACCTACCTGTGAGTTTGTTTGTGGTGATACAATGGCTTCCAACTGCTCCTGGGTGGGAGAGTGCTCCATCCTGCTCAGGTGTGGGACAGGGGGCATTGTGGGAGTAAAAGTGCAGGCCTCCCAACCCCAAACAGCCCTCCCATGGAAGATGGCTACCTACATTTTAGGTGAGGGTGAACTATACAATTCCTGCAAATTGCTTCTGGGTTGGTGTGGAGTGCTCCATCCTGCTAAGGTGTGGGACAGGGGCATGGTGGGAATAGGAGTGCAGGCCTCCCACCCCCAGACAGCCCTCCCAGGGAAGATGGCTACCTACCTGTGAGTTTGTTTGTGGTGATACAAAGGCTTCCAATTGCTTCTGGGTTGGTGTGGAGTGCTCCATTCTGCTCAGGTGTGGGACAGGGGGCATGGTGGGAATAGTAGTGCAGGCCTCCTACCCCCAAAGAGCCCTCCCAGGGAAGATGGCTACCTATCTGTGAGTTTGTTTGTGGTGATACAATGGTTTCCAACTGCTCCTGGGTGGGGGAGTGCTCCATCCTGCTCAGGTGTGTGTCAGGGGCATGGTGGGAATAGTAGTGCAGGTCTCCCACCCCCAAACAGCCCTCCCAGGGAAAATGGCTACCTACATGTTAGGTGAGGGTGAACCATACAATGGCTGCAAACTGCTTCTGGGTTGGTGTGGAGTGCTCCATCCGGCTCAGGTGTGGGACAGGGGGCATGGTGGGAATACTAGTGCAGGCCTCCCACCCCCAAACAGCCCCTCATGGCAAGATGGATACCTACCTGTTAGTTTGATGAGTGTAATGTAATGGCTGACACATGCTTCTGGGTGGGGTGTGGTGAAGGCTCCATCTTGCTAAGCTGTGGGACAAGGGGGCCTGGTGGGAGTAGTAGTGCTGGCTGCCTGTACACATGCCCCCATGGTAATGTTGCTAGCTATGTTTGGGGTGAACATTGGATCAGTGGGACATGTTTTTGGGAGTGTGTGGTGCAGATGAATGGAATTTGTCCTAGGAAGTGTAGCTTTGTAGTTGTGCAAGACAGTACATAGCAGTGTGGTGGT
This sequence comes from Lissotriton vulgaris, assembly GCF_964263255.1. Lineage (NCBI taxonomy): Eukaryota > Metazoa > Chordata > Amphibia > Caudata > Salamandridae > Lissotriton > Lissotriton vulgaris. Next base: position 1,464,944,085 of record NC_141687.1, on the reverse strand, counting down.
AGTCATTTGTTTTTACTTATCAGCTTCCACTCCCCCGGCTACTCCTGTGAGACTCTCTGGATGTAGTATGGTAAGTACCTTCTCCTCCCATGCAGTGAATGGCTTGGGTGGAATGGGAGGGCCACCACCAGTCCTGTCAGCCAGCTCACAGTTCTTGCTCCTCTTCTGTTTGACAACCCTCTTTAGGTCATGCCACCGCTTCATGATCTCATTTTCTGAGAGTAGGGTGGTTCCTACTGCATTGACCTTCTCGACTATCCTTGCCCACATTTGTGCTCTTGTGGCTAAGGGTGTCTGTTGGACCAGGCTACCAAAAAGTTGTGGTTCCACTCTGACTATCTCATCTACCATAACCTTCAGCCCACTCTCTGTCAATTTGGGCATTTTATGTCTTGCCTTGGTGTGTGATGTAACCCTGGGCTTAGTACTATGCTATGCTTGCGGAGTGTGCATAGTTTGCGCTACTATGCGAATTGCACGAGGCACAGTGCAAAAACGCGTAGAGTAGTAGGCATTTGTTGCTTGTTCGCGGTCCTCAACGTCAAGTTGGCGACCGTGAGCGAGCAAAACCAACATCCCGGCGAGACTTTTTCCTTGTTCGCGATCAGAAACATCAAGTTGCCTTTCGCAAGCGTGGAAAATAAACCTCCTGTGGAGATTCTCAACGCGGGGAGGTCAGGTTTATCATTGCGAGTGGTCGTGTATGCTCCCGACCGGTCACGATGAGAAGCTACCAGTCCGTGTTGAGAAAGCTGCAGCTCGAGTACAAATCTACTCGAGCGGCAGAAAACGACCGCTTGTACTGTGCAAGATGCAGTTTGCAATGATTGCACAGTGCGGACAAGCATCCGGCACTGTGCAATCAGTGCGAACAGCATTTTCCCTACCACACTACGCAGTTCGCATAGCTACATGTAGCGTGCGTAGTGCACTTTGCGTAGCTACGCGTAGCGCTACTAACCAAACTACGCCCAGGGTTAGTGTGATGTGCAAAGTGGTTATGGGTGCAGGGGTGTCTGTGGTGGATGTGGTAGTGATGTGTATGGTATATGATATGCAGGGGGGTTAGAGGTGCAGGAGTGGAAGTGGTGGTGGTGCTGTGTGTGGTGTGAGTAGTGATGGTGTGTTGTTTGCCTCTCCTTTGTGCTCTAGTGTTGGGCCCTTCAGTTGTGGAGTATTGCAAAGGATTGTGGTCAAGGAAGGAGATGGTTTTATACTCAGCTATGTGGGTGTGTTTAAATGGGGGATTGCTGTCAGGTGTGTTGTGTGGGTTGTCCTGGGATTGGTATTTTTATTTTTGCCATGTGGTTGTGTCATTGGGGTGTGTTCTGTGTTTTTGGGTGGCATGGCTAGTTTGCTGTGTGCACTTTGTGGCCTCATTGTGGGTTTTTTCTTTCGGCCACCATATTTGTCACGGAGCGTTCCAGCAGTGGCTATGCTGCAGCTCTTCCGCGACTCTCCCAATCATCACTGTTTGCGACCGTGGCGGTCAGAAACACCGGAACGTACAGTGGGACCATCGGGAATATCCTAATTTTCTGTGCAGTGTCTCTGCTAACCTGGCGGCAGGTTTGTGTTTTGCCGCTCGAAACCAACCGCCGCGGACGGGTTTTGGCCATCTCCGCCCGCTACAGGTGGTTTTCCTTTGACCCGTTCGGCCGCGGTCGGTGTTTTTGCCTTTGATCCTGATTTAGCCACCGTTTTTTTCCTGGTACCGGCGGGCAGTTGTTTTCTGCTTCCATTGCGGTCGGGGTAGTCTTCCGACCGCCAAGCTGATAGACCCCTAAATTGGAATAGGTGCTGGACACTAAACTTAGCTAATTTAGTATTCCCATCCCAATATGTATTATTTAAGGTAGGTGCTTGACACTAAACTTAATTAATGTACTATTCCCACTACATTCAGTATTAAATTAGGGTAGGTGCTGGACCCTAAACTTAAAAAAATGTAGATTCCCACTAAAGTCAGGTGCTGGGCACTAAACATAATAATTTACTAATCCCACTCCAGTCAGTATTAAATTGGGGTAGTTGCTGGACACTAAACTTAATTAATATACTATTCCCACTCCCATCGATATTAAATTGGGGTAGGTGCTGGACACTAAAGTTTATTAATTTACTATTCCCACTCCAGTCAGAATTAAATTAGAGTAGGTGCTGGACACTAAACTTAAATAATTTAATATTCCCACTCCAGTCAGTATTAAATTGGGGTACTTGCTGGACACTAAACTAAATAAATACACTATTCCCACTCCAGTCAATATTAAATTGGGGTAGGTGCTGGAACTTAAACTTAATTAATTTACTATTCCCACTTCAGTCAGTATTAAATTAGGGTAGGCGCTGGACACTAAACTTAATTAATTTAATATTCCCACTCCAGTCAATAATAAATTGGAGCAGGTGCTGGACACTAAACTTAATTAATTTACTATTCCCACTTCAAACATTATCAAATTAGGAAACATGCTGGAGAGTAAACATATGTTAGATTATAAAATGTATTTTAAAAACACTCACCTTAACAACTAGAAACATCCCAATCCTAACTAATATTTTATAAAAATTATTTTATATTTTCAATAATTTTTTTTCCAATGTAGATATTTTTTTAATTTAATTTACATTATTTTTAAACACTCCCCTCCATTATCCCCTATAAACACAAAACTTCTATCAAAATATAATTAATCTAAAACTTGAAATGAAATTTAAATTTAGAAATTTAATTTTTTTAATATTATTTTAAACTTTTACAAAAACAAAAATAAATGTTTTAAACACTCCCCATCCTTATCCCCTATAAACCCAACATACCACTCCTAAAAACACATTTCTAGATTTGTAAATGTTATATTAAATTAAATGTTTTTTTATTTATATTACATTTTCTTACATTATTTTAAAACACTACCCACCCTTATCCCCTATAAAACCCAACTTACCACTTCTAAAAATATTTTCTAAATTCGATTTTATATTTAAAAAAAACATAATTATGAATTTATATTATATTTGTCAACATTATTTTAAAACACTCCTCTCCCTTATCCCCTATCAACCCAACAGCCCGCTCCTAAAAATATATTTCTAAATTTGAATTTTTTTAACTCTTTTTATTAAACACATAGAAATAATAGACGTACAAAAATTGCACTGAGTTGCCAGTCTGCACAATAAATCTGTTCACATCCTCCTGAAACATGAAAAAATCAACAATAATAGCGACATTCGGGTTTAAGGATCTCCCAACACTTCTAAATCATCTGTTGACGTCGGGGTGCACATATGTCGCCTCTGTAGGCATTCCAGGGCCGCCAGATCTTCCCCCATTTCTTGGGTCTACCTCTTGGCACATAAACAGCCCGCTCTCGAAACATGCACCAATCCAAATCATCCATCCATTTCCCAACTGTCGGCGGCTGAGCCGCACCCCACAACTGGGCTATGTTGTGTATTGTTATACTGCCAACGTTGCCCACACCTTCCCATGAGAAGTAAGATCAGTCGGGTCCCAAACATTCAAAAGACAATGCCTTGCTTCCAACTCAAATCCCTCTCCCCACACCTCTCTCACCTTGAGGTGAACAGCTGACCAATATCTTTGAACATGGGCACACTCCCACAAAACATGGAAAAAGGTTCCCAACTCACCACACCCTCTCCTGCACGCTCCATTGTCAGCCAAGCCCATTCGCACCAGCCGAGGGCCCGTCACATAACTGCGATGTAAAATATTCAGTTGAACCAGGCGACAACCCGCGGAGAGGCCACCGCCTCCCTCCAGTCCTCATCGTCAAACAAACCGTCGGCCGTCCATTGATCCCTCAGGGCCACCAAAGGGTCCCCCGCATGATTAACTAGATTAACTAGTTAGAGATGACCACCGAGCACCCTATCCTCAAGCGGGGAGGCCTCCGGGGGCATCGCTCCAAGGGGAATGTTGGCCAGCAGCGCGTGTCGAACCTGAAGATAGCAGAACCTCTCACTCCCGTGCATCTGATACTGTTCCTGCAGGGTCTCGAAAGGGAGGGTACCATCCTTCCCCCACAGATCCCCAACCTGGGAGATCCCAATGAGTTCCCACTTGTCAAATCCTTTAGATTTCCACAGACTGCAGAGTTGTTCCGAGTTCCAAAGGGGAGTTGCCAATGTAATCTTCCCTTCCCACCAAGGGAGCGGTTCGCCTCATGCCAGACCCCAACAGCCACCGCTGTCGGTCCCCACAGTGAAAAGCGGCCCCGCCCAGCATACAGCGCCCTAGTGAGTTCTCCCCCGGGCACCTGACCATGCTCCATTATATAGCCAGGGTCAAGCGATGACCCATAATTTGCTTGATTAACCGCCGCAAGCTGTGACGCCCAATAATACCTCCTGATGTTGGGTAAGCCGATCCCGCCATCGTACCACGGTAGTGTCAACTTCGCGTACGCTATGCGGGCCTCCCCTCCCAGAGAAGTTGCTTCTGAAGAGACTCGATCTCCTTAAAATACGACGGAAGAACCGGGTCCATAGAAGTCTGGAGCGCATACAAAAACGCAGGAGAGCCATCATCTTGAACAATACTGCCCGATCAAGAAGGAAGAGGGGAAGCGCCCTCCAGCGATCAACATCCCGCCGAAGCTGAACCAACGGGGGCAACAAATTATTGGAATACCTAATCCGCGGGCCTAGTGATATGAAAATGCCTAAATATTTAAAGCCTACAGTTTCTAACCTGACCGGGCAGTGCAGGGGGACGTTCGGGGGATCCCCACTCAAAACGAACACGGCCGACTTAGTCCAATTAATAGTAAAGCCTGAATATCTACTGAACACCTCCAAAATATCCAAAAACGCCATAAGTGATTTCCGGGGGGGAGGTCAAATACAACAAGATATCGTCAGCGTAGAGAGATATCTTATCCTCCCAATCAGATGTCCACCGAAGACCCCTAATCGACCTGTCCCACCGGGCCCAGGCCTCGAGCGGCTCAAGCGCCAACGCAAAGAGCAGAGGGGAAAGAGGACAACCCTGCCTGGTGCCTCTCCCCAGCACAAAATCCGCCGACCTGTGGTTGTTTACGACTACTCGGGCCAAAGGGCCTGAATACAAGAGGCGAACTCAAGAAATAAATTCCGGGCCCACCCCCAACTTACCCAGGGCAGCAAAAAGATAGGGCCACTCCACCCTGTCAAAGGCCATGGTGGCATCCAGGGAAAGCAGTATTGTCGGCTCGTGTATCTGTGACGCCCCGCCAACAACCCCATGCAGTCATCGCAAGTTAAGAGCTGTGTTCCGGCGGGGCATAAAGCCCGACTGGTCCGGATGAACCAGTGTGGTAATCACCTTGACCAGGCGGTTTGCCAACAGTTTCACCAAAATTTTGGGTTCAGCATTCAACAAAGAAATCGGCCGATAGGACGAACACTCAGTTTTTGGCTTGCCCTCCTTATGAAGGACAATAATATTAGCCAATCGTTGGTCATACGGAAGCCGACCCCTCTCCCTACTTTCTAAAAACATATCTTTCAAAAAGGGAGCCAGCCTATTCGCATTGACTTTGTATAGTTCAATCGGGAGCCCATTCGGGCCCGATGCTTTACCAGACCGAACCCCCCCTAATTGCCTGAGCCACCTCGTCGTTGGTAAGGGGGGAATCGAGAAAGCCCCTGTCATCATCCGAGAGACCGGGCATTGGAATGTCCCTAGTCATTTCTGCATTCTCAGCCTCCGAATACAGACACTCAGCTGCATAGACCCCCTCATAATAATCAGCAAAGACGTCCTCAATTTCCTGGGGGTTGGTGACCCTATCTGCTCCGGGGGACTGAAGCACCGGGACCAGTCGCGACGCCCAGTCTCCCTTCTCCAACCAAGCTATCAAATTCCCCGCCTTGTCTCCATGCTCATAAATCCTACTCTGAGGGTCCAGCAGCTGTGATCTAGCATTATCCCAGGCCAGTGACCGGTATTCATCTGTAAGAAGACTCAAGCGATGCCACGCCTCCGGCGTGGATGCACACGATACCTCCAACTCATGTAAATCCAATTCCACCCTATCCATCTCAGCACGTGCTTCCCTTTTCTTGCCCGAGATAAACAAGAGCAACTCCCCCCGAAGGACCATCTTATAAGCCTCCCATTGTGAGCTTGCAGAGGACACAGAGTCAACGTTCTCCTGGAAATACCTGTCAGCCACCCGCACTATCTCCCTCTTAGATCTGGGGTCCCGAAACCTCCAAACGCTTATCGGGGCAACACGCGCCACGTCACCACCGCCAAGATCAAGGCTAAGCCAAACAGGGGAGTGATCCGACACCCCGCTAGCCAGATGACGCACCTCCCAGACCCAAGCGGCCTGTGCCGCCGGAACCAGAATGTAATCTATTCTAGAGAGGGACTTGTGCGCCGCAGAAAAGTGTGTATATTGCACCTCATCGGGGTGTTTGAACCTCCAACCATCCAACAGGCCCATGGTACCCACAAAATCAGCCAACCACCTCTGAGAGGACAACAACTCGCGAGCCGGGCACCGATCAGTCATTCCATCAATCACTGCATTGAAATCGCCACCAACAACCAACAAACCAACCGGCAAGGACAATTTTTTATTCCAAGGTCGTGAAATGTGTCGGACTGAAGAGCGGGAGGGACGTATACAGACAAAAAAGTTACAGTTCTCCCCTCCCACAAGCCAGAGACCCCGAGATACCTCCCCCTGTTGTCAATCTATGTAGCCTGAATAGCTAGTGGAAAGGACTTTCTAATCAAAATCCCAACCCCTCGTGACCCAGTTCTGAAACCCGCATGCGCCACCAACCCATACCCCCCTCTGTGGAGTGCCATACATCGCTTACCCATGAGATGTGTTTCCTGCAGCAACACCACATCTGGGGAGTGCCTGCGTATCAATTGGCTCACCATTCCCCTTTAATCTTGTCCCCTAAACCATTTACATTCCAACTCAGTGTGGAGATCCCCATATCCCCTTTAACGGAGGACATTCAAAGAAAAACGATCACCATTGTAGTGCCAACGCGCCCAGTGCAAACCAAAAAGACATACAAAAACACAATTACAAACCCCCACCCCAACCCCCATCCCTGCACCCCTGCATAAAGCTTGCGCTCATCCCCAACTAGCAGTGTGCCTGTCTCCCCCAGAAAACTATAGATCTAAAACTAGAACACAGAGGAGGGCCTACGGATCAGCCCACCAATCCCCAGCCCACCGGCACTTTACACGATGTGTCATCAACTATACTGTTCAAAGTCACTCACCCAAAATCCGCCCATAGTCAAGGCCCGGCAACCCAACGGAACACACCCCCCGTTACTGTATGCTGCCCATCAACAAGCCCCACTCAGCACACCATTGTTCCTCAGCCTCTGTACGATCCGCAGCCTCCTGGTCTGGGCGGTGAAGTGTGTCCAGCCAGTCCGCCCCCACCTCAGGATTGTCAAAGAACCAGGCCTTCCCATCGAGTTCCACACGAAGGCGGGCCGGAAACATCATAGCATACCGGATACCCCTGTGCCTCAATTTCTTCTTGATCGAAATGAACCTTTGTCGCTGCTTCTGGACCGCCTGGGTGAAATCCGGAAAGAACAAAATCTTCGAGTTCTCAAAACTTTAAGGGATCCGCCGAACGGGCCGCCTGCAGGATAGCGTCCCGGTCACGAAAGTTCAGCACTTGGGCAATTACTGGCTGTGGAGGCGCCCCGACCCGGGGTCAGCCACCAGGCAGTCTGTGGGCTCTTTCCACGGTGAAGAACTTGCTCAGCCCCTTGGGCTTAAGTTGGTTAAGGATAAGGTTCTCCACGAAGAGGTCCGTAGCCTGCCCCTCCGACTTCTCCGGAACGCCTAGAATACGGACATTATTGCGTTGAACCCGCCCTTCATAGTCGTCCAGCCGTCGGTCCACGGCTTCCCTTGCCGATCGAAGATCACCCACCTCACGCTGAAGCTGGCTCACATCCTCTATAAGGCTAGTTGTTTTAAGCTCCAGCGACTTAACCTTTTCGTTGGCCTTTGACAGGTCGGCCGTGATCAGCCTTATCTCTATCGACACCGTGTCGAGCTTGGCATCCAGTGTCTCCATTTGCTGCCCCAGGACCGTGCGGACCCCGGTTATCGCCAACATCAGATCCGTCAACGTAGGCTCCTCCACCACAGAATGATTTCCAGCACCGCCACTCGGACCCCTCTTAAGGTCAGCCGGTGATCCCTTAGGCAGGGTTTATCTGTCCAGCTTATTGGACTGGACCTGCCGGGCCCCCCTGGTGATCTTGGGGCCCTGTCGCTCGGGGTCCGTCTTCGTCGACATTGCCGCAGGTTCAACCCTCGGCTTGGCAGGATACTTCGGCTGAGCAACACTCTCCTACCCCACAGTCAAAAATCCCGGGACTGGGTCCCCCAGCAGCCTCAGCACATCAGCTCGCCACGTGAATGCAGACCCCTATCCAGGCAGCGCCGCACCAACGTCCACAACAGCACGAAGACGTTCAATAAGCCCAGGCACCACGTCACGCAAAGCCTTCAGGTGGGGCTCCACTCCCCGATCACGGGGGTCCCAGTCACCTCCAAACAGTGCTGCAATCAACGGTCGGAAAGCGAAGCCTCCTTGGATCCCGGCCCCCAGCCGTCCACCGCGGCAGTAGGGGCTCCACTCCTCAACCAGGGGCCCACTCCTCCAAGCAGAGCACCAAAGGATGCCCCCCTGGACCGCACCGCCTTCAGGCGTTTTTCAGTCGCCCAACTGCTGCTGGGGGGGGAGCGTCGCTGTCCCTCACCCCCTACAAGTCGTGGTCCAGGCGGCACCAACGGTACTGGGCCCACTCCTGACCCCAGGGCACCTACCCAGTCAAGGCAGTTCCAGGGCCAGGGGCACCAGCAACAGTGGCTCTTAGGGGCTCACTCGGGGTGAATCTCGGCCCCCGCTGGTATGTGGGAACCCCCTTCCGCCCAGTGGGGGTCCCAATCATGGCAAAAGAATCTCCGGGTTGAAATTCCGGCCCGCCTCCCGACCGCCGACCGGGCCGGCAAGAGGCTGTCCCGGCGGCCGATGTTATTGCACTTCGGTCCGGGGGTAAGGCCACGCAAGTCCCCGGCTTCAATCCGTACGTAGGCCGCAAAAGTCCAAGTGGCGCTATGCTGTCCCGGGGGGTCCCAGAGATTCCGGGGTGGCTCCGAAGATTACCGCTTGGCTTCCCCCGCCCGATTCACTAGGCGGGGGCAGGATAGAGGTCAGGATTTATGGCCGGCAGAGCTGGGACGGCCAGAGGCGATCGTCAGGCGGCCATCACGGTCGCCGGCTCCGCTCCTCCCCAGTTAGGTAAATTTGAAATTTAAATCTGAAATTTAAATGTATAATTTTTAAATTTATACTACATTTTTCAACATTATTTCAAAAGACTCCCCACCCTTATCCCCTATAAACCCAACAATCCGCTCCTAAAAATATAATTATAAATTTGAATTTTAAATTTCAAATTTAAATTATTAATTTATCAATTTATATTATATTTTTGAACATTATTTTAAAACACTCCCCACCCTTATCCCCTACAAACCCAACATCCCGCTCCTAAAAATATATTTCTAAATTCGAAATTTAAATTTCAAATTAAAATGTATAAATTTATATTATATTGTTAAACATTTTTTTAATACACTCCCCACCTTATCCCCTATAAACCCAACATTCCAAATGTATTTCTAAATTAGAATTTTTGTTATTAAATTAAAAGTATTATTTTACAAAATTATATATTTTTAAACATTATTTTAATACACTCCCCACCCTTATCCCCTATAAACCAAACATCCCGCTACTCAAAAATATGATAACATTTTTTTTAACTTTACTTAAATAATATACTACTACAAGCTCTAAAAAACACATATAATACTTTAACAATATTTTTACATAACAATATTTTTACAATCGATATAACATACTTCGATATTTTTGACAATACTTAAAAACAATATTTTTAACATTAATATACAGAACATCAATATTTAATACAATCGAAATATTAAACTCAATATTTCTGCATATCGATATTTAAAACTCGATATTTAGACTACTTACCCCTAAACTCATTTACAAGCTCTTGGTAACGTTGCTCAGCCCAAAGGCTACCCTTGTTGTTCTGCCCCAATCGAATCACTTAGACATTCTCTTTTTGGCTGCCCTGCATATTCTGTCCTAAAGAAAATTGCTAATTCCTATTTGTAAACAGTTTGGAACCTGTGACTATGGGCCAGCCTCTGCATACTAAAATCAGACACAGGACCACTATTTGTGTGCCCTACTGCAAAGTTCCTGAGCCACATGTGTGGAATTTGAAGAAAGGCCCAGAATCGTATTCCATCATCCCCTCTAATAGACCCATAGTACGCACATTCCACTAGATTCCGCTGGCCGGGTAACCCATTCTAACCCCTATGGAGTGCAGCTAACTGAGCAACTACTCATGCCTCGATTGCTATATGTTCCCATCTCAGTGGTAGTACCATTGCAATAGCTCAACGTACAATATTTTAGTGTTATAGCATTCAAACAAGCTTGTGTACTTATATACTAGGCTATATGAATTGATCAGTTAGAAGTTTCTTAAGACAATTATTGTACAGTTACAATTTTAACAGCAGGGTTGTGTTTTTGAAGCTATTTGTTCTGTCTTTTTAAGTGTAACTGATGATTTTTTAACATATTTAAATTTTATTGAGCTGTATATATGCACCTTTCACTTTTATGGTCTGATGACCGAATAAAGTTTATTGCCTGACTATTTCATCAAGATAACTTTTTTAAAAATGATCAAGAAATTTAATTAACGTGACCTCATTTTTTTTACATGATAACTGAACTTCAGATAATTAAAATTATTTTCGCGTTTTGCAATTCAAAGTTTGCTATTATATTCCAATTGGCCAAACTCCTAGAATTTTAGCACAGGGATTGTAGCAACAAATTATGTTAACCACAACGATAAACAACAATTTAAAGCTTCGTCGCATTTAAAAAGCAAGAAGTGTACCGACAAAGTAAGCCTGCACGGACATTCTCCATGGGAAATTAGCAGTGAATAATATAAGTAATGGATTGTATTCTTCACCAGCCAAACTAACTTTGAAGATCTGCATCTTGAAAGCACAGTGTATGTCTTAAGCATCTGAGAAACAACGCCCACAATGAGATCAGATGCACAAAAGAATCAGTAAGTTAACAGGACCAGATACATTGCTCGTTATTCAAAATATATTGTTATTAGGACTGGTTTTTACCATGCACTTCTGTCTGTTTTTCCAAACAAAATCTACCGCTTTTAATTTCAATTATACTGAATACTATTGGGACATAAACCAAAAAAGAGGTAATTTTGCTAAAAACAATGAGGCATTGGTTGAATTATCTGCCCACGTATATATTGATTCTTAAGGAAACTTTTTTGGTATTTTTTGTAGCTGTACCCATTTCTTGTCCTTAGGAGAACCCATAATCAAGGGGTTCGAAATACGTAGGGAGTTGTTAGATTTCACACCTAAATTCAGGCAACCTTTAAAGAAATATTGGGTGTCTAGGTTTTGGTTAAAATACTTTGGGGCCTATTACGATGCAGGCGGACTTTGTCGACCCGCCACCGCATCGGAGCACGGGACCGCCCGCCCATGTCGCGGCGGTCCCACCATTCAAATTAGGATGCGCCCGCCACATTGGCAGGCGCATCCTGGCCCTTTTACATTGCGGGTGGATCTGCTGGCTGCAGACGCGCTCGCAATGTAGGAGAAGTGTGCACAGCATTGCCATGCACAACATGGCAGGCACCACGTTGTGCCTGCCACGTAGTGCATGGCAATGAGGGGGGTACCATAGGTACCCCCCATGTGCACCCCTCACCCCCAACTCACTGGGGGCCCGTAATAGGCCCCCAACAACAAGGACTGCATGCCTTTCCATGGCGGCATGGCCGCCATGGATAAGCCAATTTCTGCTCTCATCATAATATGGATGGTGGTGTCTTGCAGACACCACCACCATATTGTGACCCTTTTCCGCCCGGCCGATGAGTCGACCGGCGGAAAATTGGCAGACAGTCTTTCCGTCCGCCGTGGACCCCCCAGCCATGCTAATATGGCAGGGGGTCAATCAGGCATGGATGGTGGGCGGATCGCCCCCGCCGGGCCAGAGGTGGCTACGGCAGGCGCGGTGGGGGCGATCCGCCCGCTATCCTAATGAGCCCCTATGTTGTTACAACCCTTTCCTATGGTAACATTTCAGGGGTTTTTGACAACTGGAATATAACTGCAAACTCTTTTTCTTGGAAACTGGTGAATGGTACATTGTATATGTTTCGTAATGGAAGAATGTTTATGTATTTATGAGTTTTGTTAACTTGCAATTCTACTGTGGGCCAAAAAAAAATTGCCTACACCTTTTTGATGTTTGTTATCGAATGACTATGAATTGTGATACGCAAAATTAATTTTAATGAACTAATGTTCAGTTACGTTAAAAAAATAAGATCAAGTTAAATACATTTCTTGGTCATTTTTAAAAAGTAGTGCTGATCAAATAATTTTCAGCTAAGGTAATTTGTTGTATATTGAAGGAGGTCTAACCTTGCTGATTATAAAGACCCATCCAGTGTATAGACTTTTAGAAAGTTGGCATTTTCTTGTCTTAGCCATTTGGTGCTTGCAGCCTGTCTCCAGTCACCTGACTGGGTGTAGTTGGCAGTGGGCTTTGTGTATTCCTCCTAGACAGCCACACACAATGGGAGGTTGTGTCTCATTAAGCCCTTACTGCAAGGATTGGAGGGAAGAGCTGGGCACTGCCTAACACCTGAATAGGCTGCGTCCTCTCCCCACAAAAAGGGATGCATTCCACCCGTAGTTAGTCTGGAGCCAGGGAAGGCAGGACATCTGCACACTTCAAAGGAATGTCTTTGAAGTCTCCTCCACTTCAAAGGCACCACTAGGTGTAAATACTGGACCGCAGACACTACCACTTAAGTTGACTTCTAAACCTGTGGATTCTCTGCCCAGAAGAAGGACCGCTGTGCTGCAGAAGGACTGCCACTCTACTGGATTCCTGCTTTGCTGTAATGATCGGCTGCCGGCTGCCATCTCGCCTGGGTGAACCCCGAACCCAGAGTGACTTCAAGGGCTAGTATGCTGGCCTCATGATATGAAGCCTCAAGGACATAACAGTCTACCCTGCCTTATGGTGCCAACCCAGTCCTGGACCCCGGGAAGTGGGCCCAAGGTGCTTGCCACCAGAACCAACACATCTTCTGTACTGATCGACGCATCCCCGGGCAGAACCGGTGCATCTCATTGGCTGAGTGACGCATCCTGAGCACAACCGATGCATCACTGCTTCTGTGTGGATTGGATTTGTTGCAAAAGACTCATTCCGCTTCCACAACTTGCATCTTGGGACTGACGCATCACCTTTGGAAGCGCTGCTGCGTGACGCATTCCCCAGCACAGCTGTTTGCATCTCTCGATGACAGCAACCTCGACAACGAAACTCTGCATCACATCTTCACCGCTCATTGGAACCAACAAATCACCTCAACTGCAAATTGAACCCCAGACATTGGACTTTGTATCGCAAGCCCCATCCACAGGATCCTCAACGTTGATTCAACAGGACCTCGCACCGCAGTCTTGAGGCACCTAGGAGCAGACTTATCTCCTCGGCTGCACAACACATCATCGACAAGAATCTAAGCAATGCTCTGCATCAGAATTTGAGGTACTCTGTTCAATGGACCTAACTGGTTTCCTGTAGCCTGCCTGTGCTCCATCGCGGTTGGCCTGAACTTGTGACTTTGTCCTGGTCCGGCACAACCAGATATCCCCAATTGCGCTTTGTGCCTTTTGGCACTATTTTTCACTATGACATTTTAAACGCAATATGTCTGATTCTACTTAACGGATTGTTGTTTTGGGATTTCTTGTTTTATTTATTAAATTCAGATCTATTTTTCTAACCTGGTGTGGGATCTTTTTGAAGGTGCTTTCACTGTTTTACTGTTTGACATGTTGCACAAATACTTTACACATTGCCTCTAAGTTAAGCCCAACTGCTCTGTGCCAAGCAACCAGAGGGTGAGCGCAGGTTAATTTAGGGTTTGCGTGTTACTTACCCGGACTAGGATTGTAGTTACTGCTTGACCAGGGCTTACACCTCAGTCAACCAGGGACCCCCCAATTTCTAACAGGTCTTGTCTGGGGAACTGTTTGCAGCATTTTAAGAGTCGCATATGCTGTATGAACAATGAGTGGAGTTGTAGAAGCTGTGTAATGTCTGCACAAGTGGTGAACTGATTGCCCTTACCTGAGCCTGCTGCATCTCAGACTGCTTGCGAGTTACTATTTACACTGACTGTTTGGAGTTGTGCACGATTTGGGCCAGTTGTGGTCGCAGACAGGATTTTTGACACGGGCTGTACATTCCAGTACTGATTTGTCACCAGAGGCAACCATTATGCAAACAAAAATTGCCTGATACTGCGCTCTTGAGTCTAGTACCGTCCATTTTATTAAACCATGTAATGCAGAAAGAAAGACTGTACCTAACATGTTACTGAATACTGTGCACACCTTCTATAAGCTGACAGAACTGCAGCATACTGAACCAGAGGTAAAACAAAAGGCAAAATGGGAAAGGATAGGATGTGTGAGGGATGCCACTGACATCTGGGTATCCAGAGAGGGAAAACCAGCTCTCCCTGATTTCCTCCTCCTTGCAATAGTGCAACATATGCATGGTCCAACTCATGTAGGCAGGGACAGGCTATTGTCTCCCTTCCGATTATACTGGTACAATCCCCATTTCAGATCAATGGTAGAGAATTTTTGTCGGCACTGTGTTATCTGTCAAAAGCAGAATGTTGGAAAGAGATGTTTCTGTTGCCATGAAAAGTCAGATGTTCCCTTTAATCGTTTCCAAATTGATTTTGGAGAGATGCCCCAATGTAACCAACCGAGGAATATCCTCATCATTGTGTATTTGTTCTCATGAAGGATCAAGGAATATCCCACCAGGAGATGTGACAGCCTAACAGTTGCCAAACTATTTCAGTGGGATTTGAGTCCGCGATTTGGGATGCCAGTTCATCTTGAAGTGGATCAAGGAACATACCTCAAGAGTGAGATAATGCAGTTACTGGGTACAGCACTAGGGATTGACCAGAGATTGGATTGTAGCTACAGACCTGAGGAATAAGGTATTGTTGAAATGTTGAACGTGTCGATCAAAGCTAAACTGCTAAAAGACTGTGCCACTACAGCACTCAAATGGTTGAAGTCCTTCCTTTAGAACTGGGGAGAGGATGTGGTCTGACGGCTAGATTGCCGACTTTGGTGCTGGAAACCAGTGTTCGAGCCTCGGGGTTGCATCTCTACATCCTGTGATTCTTAGTAAATCACCTAATCTTCCTGTGCCTTATTGTTTCCTTGTTTAACATAACCAGTGCTCTTGTAAAGCGCTCCAATACCTTCAGGTCGAGTTTGTGCTATATAAATCTGCATTTAAAAAAAACTAATGAGCATTCTGAGTACCCTCTGTAAGAGAATTGGACTGTCTCCTCATGAGGTGCGGATGGGGAAAGCTATGCATTTTCCTTCTGTTTCTAGGCTGCTCTTGTGAATATTACAGATGATCTGGTCCTCGAGTACTGCAAAGGATTGTCTGATGTGGTGTGTTCTATCTCTCAACAGGTTGATGCCCCTACTTCAGCCATCAGAGCATCTCCAGGGCATGACCTAAACCCTGCTGATTAGATCCGCTTCAATTAATATGCCTGCAAGTCTTGTTTGGAGGAGCACTGGAGAGGGCACTACCAGGTGATCCTGGTAACTGACACTGCTGTCAAGTGCTCCGGTTTGCCGAACTGGATTCATGCCGCCTATACCAAGGAGGACTTGGCCTGGAAGTTCAGGCTGGTCTGTTCCCATGGGTAGCAGGGTCAAGACTGCTTTGCATATGACTCTATTTAACTGGAAAGGCATAGGGGGCCAAAACACAATGGGTTTAGACCCAGATCTATGTACTGAGGTGAATGTTTGACATTGTTCAACATGCTGTTCATCAATTGTTCTTTTTGCATTTGTCACATTGAGTGGGATGGGTATGCCCAGACGTGGGTCCAGTGCTCTCCATACCACTGGAGTCAAACTAACCTGGCTGATGAGGGGCAATACCCTGAAACCAGACCTAGGATGCTTGTTTCTGGCCCAGGGAGGATCTGGGCTGGCAGTTAGGACTGGACTGTTCTCATGGGGGCAGGGTCAAGACTGATTTACATATGGCTGGAATGACATGGGGAGCAAAAAATGAAGGTTTAGGCCATTAGCTCTGAACTTGGGTGAATGTTTGACATTGTTCAACTTTTTGTCCATCAAATGTTATTTTTGGATTTCCCATACCAAGAGGGCAAGGCACAAAGAAGAAGCGGAGCTAACATCCACTAATTCCTCGAGTCTTCCCAGGTTTGAGGTTTCCGAGGCTTCAGAAGAAGAGGAAGACCAGGCTGAGGGTCCACTGTCTCCACTGGACGAATATCACTCAGAGCAGGAGCATTATGAGAGTGTTTCAATGACCACTGTGATACCAACCATAGGAGTGAGAATGCCTATTTAATGGGACAGTGGACATGTATGGAAGACTGAAACTAATCTACTGTATCGAACCTCACAAGAAAAGAAGGCGGGAGGAGAGCAAGGAAGCTCCACCTCGGAGGGTGAGTCAGCATCATCAGAGCTAGAGATCTCAAGCACCTCCAAGGGTCAAGACCCAGTTGAATATGTCTGGTCAAAAACTGCAGCCACACAGAAGAGTTTGCAGACACCTAAGAAAAGATCAGAGATTAGGGAAGACAGTGAGTTAGACGTACAAGAACAGGTTGACCAAATTTTACACTGTGGATAAAAGCCTGGACTTGACCTGTATGAAGCAACTTAAGCGGGAGAGAAAGACCAGTCGGAAGCATTCAGGTCCAGACTGGACACAGCTTGCCAAAATTAAGTTTGACTCAGATGACTGCCTGACTGACATTGACAAGCCTCCCTGAATTAAAAAGACACCATGGATGGCTGTTGGACATCTCTTTTTGGGAGGGTATAGCCCTCATATCAATCAACTCTAATCTTGAACTTGTAGTTAGCTCTTCTCCAACTAGAAGTAAGGTGCTCCGGGGGGGGCGTGGTTTGCGCGTCACGGAGATGGCGGCATAGACCGGAAGCTCCGGAGCCGACCTCCAGATTAGTGCGATTATCGGCGGTTTTCTGGAGTGTCTCTCCTAACCAACTACTGCAATGGGGACCGGATAGTGAGGAGAGCCCAGCGCCCTCACTCCCATAAAAGCTTTAGTTGAGCCTGCCCAGGTGTTACCATATTACCTGGGTGTGGAAAGACGCCTATGGTGAAGCATGTCACAATAAGCAAGTGAGGCGTCTTCTCCAATATCTTTGGATACTCTATCACCCAAAGATTGATTGGAAATAAAACAAATTAACCCCTATGGGATCGCTTTCACTCTTCTTCCTTCCTTGTTCTAATAGTCTGGACATCCTTAGGGATATACAGATAACACCAGTTGCTTATATGCAATGCTATTAGAAGATATGCTGGTCGTCAGTGGTGAGAATATGCATTTTGTGGGCTCCAAAGCATGTTTCTGACTATTAACAAAAGGTTAAATCAATGGATCAGCATGAGTATGTGATGAAATTCTTAAGCCTTGTGACTAACAGGAGTACTACTAACCAGAGCTTGTATGATTTAACATGTAAGATTAACCAAGACGAGAGGGTATTTACAGACAAATTAAATTAAAGGATAAGGATAAATGAAGAAAGGGAAGAGGGACAGGCAAGTGCTAAACACTTCATTGGGAACGTGAGGAGACACTAAAGTAACCACCTCCTAGATTAAACATTGATGTCACCATAAAGGGATCTTTATGCATCAAATAGCAGTCAGAGGGAAACAAAACTGTTGAGAAACTAGGGTGGAGCGAAAGCGAGCACAACTGTTAGTTTAAAGGAAAAGCCTTCTCAAATCAAGATGCAAGTACAAAAGGGTTCTATTATGTACGTGGTTAGTCAGCTTAGTTCCAGTTAACACATAACTGGACAGGTAGTTGTTTTGCAGCATTAGTTTCCTCCAGTATTTATCATACTAATGAGTATGACTTTCCTCTTCAGTAATATATAAAAAGGGGTAAACAGCTTTTAACAGTTTCTTAATGTTATTTTGCAAGCACTCATACCATCCATAGGAGTGGTATTGAGTGATGTAAATATTAGGAAGCTATCCACCTTATTTGGCCAGCTCACCACTAACACAGCAGGTGCTTTGGTATTAATAAACAAAGAGATGCTTGCAATGAAAGCTATAATTATGCAAAATCGACTTGCACTAGATTTACTCCTCGTGAAGGAGGGTGGTGTTTGCAGAGTCCTTTATGCTCTACAATGCTGTGTCTGTGTGCAGTGGATAGATAAACATCTTGACACCTGTATTATTCACATCACAAATATAATGCATGAAATACTGAGTTGAAAAAGTCAAGGGCATGGGAAGGGTTAGAATCTAGATTTGGATCCACTGGAAAGGGATTTGCTAAAGTAGGAGAATAGCTTGGTAGTGGAGGTGGAGAAATTCTGAAATTGCTTCTAACCCCTCTTTTGCTTGTACTGCTTGGCACTGCATGTGTACTTGTTTCCTTGAAGTTTTTCAAAGGAATTTCACCTCAAAATGGTATGGATTGTGGGTATAAGAAGATGTCAGCTACAAAAGGAAGAAAGAGAAAGAGGTTTGATGTTAAGGATGAAGAAACACATAGTGAACTTTATGACACACTGAAGGACCGGGAGAATCCAACAAGAACACAAAATAAATACATGATGTTTTGTAATAAAGAATTGATGATTTAAAAATCAGAGGGGGGTTGTGAGAGCTGTTTTCCTTGGATATTAAATGCATCACAAATTGGGCTTACGCTAACCTAGGTTGTATTTACAGTGTCCTTCATCTTGTATTGACATCACGAAATATCATGTTAACTGCTACTGTTCTTGTTCTAAACAAATATTTGCAAGAAGCACACTAATAAACTGAGAATACTTCCTGATACTTTTCTCCTCTGTACCTACTGTACCAAACCAAAGACATTTCAACTGTTCCAGGCTATTGCTATACAATGTATCAATTGAATAACTCGAATAAAGTCTGGGAATGCCTGTAGATGCAAAGCACTGCTACCATGAAAGAAACTTAAAATGTATTCTGTAGAAAATGTTTCTTCTTGCTCATTCCCTACTAGTGCTTATCCTGAGAACCATGTGCTCATGTAGAATGTCTTTGTTATAAGTCCTTTAAAAGCACAGACTTTCTACACTGGACACATAGATTTCCATGAACAGGACTCCATTCCCTCACCTTTGAAGGCATATCTATGCCGTTTTTCACTTGGAACTGTACTCAGTTCTTCGTACTTATGATTTACATGATTTACTACTAAATTTTCCTATGGCATATTTTTGGTAATCTGCCTATAGATCCTATATATAAAACTTTGAAATGACAAGCCTAGTCTGTCATTCTTACAATAAAGTTCATCACCTGCTTCTGAGCTTAATCAATATACTAAAAGAGGTGGCTCCAGTTGGGAAACACCAAAGTCTATATCGGGACTACATCATTCCCAGCCCTAGACATTGGCGCACCTCATGAATTGGATTTTAACATAGTTTTGCAGTGAAGACACTCTTTATTAATGAAATACTGTCCACTCAAAGTATTCTGTTATTCATTTACAAGTTTAAAAAGGTTGGACTGAGTTCTTTATTCTATATTTTAAATTTAAGTTCATCTTTAGCCTAAAGCTTTACATTTAAACAAACAACCTGTTTACAAATTAAACAGTCCTTCTTCAAAGTAAATATAATTTGTACTGCACTAGTAATGCCCTACCCCTGACAACCATACATTTCACTCCATTTTATTCGAAATTCTTCCGATATAACTCCATTGAATTATGTGTTGAGACTGTACTACCAACGTATTGGGAACATACTACTTCTGAACTGAAGTTTCATATTTCAAGTGGCTATTCTCAAGCATCTACTAAAGTTACAAACCGCCTCCACTTTCTCTTAGGCCTCAGATATGTAAAATGGAAAGTAACCCTATTACCTCAATGTTGAAACATATTGACTCATGATGGTCCAGATATGGACTAGTTGCCTCAGAGTCCATCTGGTTAACGCAGTGTGCATCAAAAAACACATTTTATGGTTACTGTACTATAATGGCTACCCTAGGGCTTCCTGTATCAAGGCACCATTTGGGTTTCTGGCATAAAGACTGCTACCCCTGGGCCTTTAAACCACTACCCCCCACCCGCTTCCTCAACACCCAACTGCAACTCTCTATCTCTCTTTAACTGATAAAATTTCCCTTTCACCTCGGTGGCAACCCCAATATTCCAATTTACAAGGGTTCATAACTGGCTGTCACTGGAGCATTATGCACAACAGACCATGCATAAATTCCTACTGTAAAAATAAGTAAACCCCGGGCAAAAGATACTTACAAACAGTAAACATACAAATGTCGCTCTGAATCCTACTGAGAACTAAATTAAACCGAAGTCACTGTTCAGTGCACCGTCATCTTCATTGCTAAACAGTAAATCTACGCCGTATTTAAATTATCATCCTCATAGACGCTACATATTCTACCGTTCCAAATCACCATTTTATTTCCAAAGAACTCAACTCGATTTTGATTGAGATTTTCCATATTCCTGCTTCTACTGATAACAGAGCCTAGTAAGGTTTTCAAAGTATAGAACCATCTTTATAAATTAAACGGAGTCCAATTGGCCATCCACAGTCGCAGACGTTTCTGAAGAAACATTTGACAGTTGATCCTGCTGCCAAAGTATTTCCTGCATCTGTTTGGGAAACATTTGCACAAATGTTTTGGGATCTCTTCCAAAGTACATTTGACTCATCCAAATTACGTTTGAGTATTTTGGCCTGTCTCACTTCAATACCCTGAAGGCAGTTTACCAGGAAGTGAGCTGTGGTCACAGGATTTCATGACACAGAGTTGTTTTCTTCTTTGTGGATATTAAACATAGGTAAAACTCTATCCCCTTCATCGTCCTTGGAAGCGAGGTTGCAGTGATCAGATCTGAAATGTTGTGAATGGAGGAGCTCGGTTCACGCTGAAGTGTCAGGGAGTAGTTAGAATTGTAAGTGTATTCTGAGATAGACGTGCTCATGAAAGACAAGCCTTCGGAACCAGCCCATAGAGAGTGTGCGTGTCTTCCAGGACACGTTTTACCTTGTGAAATAAACCATTTTAAAGCAAAGTCGCAGTAGGCAACACCCCTGGGAAATTGACTCTGTGTAGAGATTGGTCTCAGTCAGTTGTTATCTTTAAGTACTTTATTGGCAACTCTGCAGTCAGGGGAAAACAACATCCACTTCTTCAAATCCCCGACTCCTCAACCGTCTCCCAGCCTCCCCGTACATTCCACCCTCAACACTCCAGATTCCCAGTGATGCCCCCAGTATTCCAACACAGAATACTCCGACACCACACATCTTCCCCCTTAAGGAAAATAAAAAGAAAACAAAAGAAAAGAAAAGGAAACAAACACAAAAAAAAAACACATTTCCATTTGCATAACATATTAAAAACATTTCATTCCCATTTCGCATAATACATTAAACATTTCCATTTCTCATAAAATAAACAACACATTTCCATTGCATAACATATTAAAAACATTACCATTTCCCAAGAAATGTAACATATATAACCAACATTCCCATTTAGCATAACACATTAAAACATTTCCATTTCCATAAAACTCAACCACATACCCTGCCCAAACTATTTCAGAATAAAACCTCCTGATAATTAAACATATTGGAAACAACACCCTGTTGACCAGACAAAACTCCACAAACACCATCACCAACATCCTCCCCTTCTTCTACTACCAACACACTTACTCCCTAGCCACTTAACCCATCCTCAAAAGTCTCCTCTACAGGTGTTAAACTCTCAGAAGCTAAACCAGTTACGACCTCCTTCCCATTCCCCTCTTCTTGAGTCAAAGCTTCACCTTTCCCGCTGGCATCCACCATCAGAACACTTCTTAAATCCAGATCAACCTCCTTGAACGATGTAGCACTAGAACACCAAAACTCTCCCAACACTTGTCACTTTCCTCAAACTTACTTCTCTGTATCAATAGTTGTCTTACATCACCTGACTCCTCCGAAGAGTTCCTGACAACCTTGGAGTAATACTCACTCAAATCCAAAAAGGATGTCCTTGTCACAACAATCCAAGACGTACACATTAAAGACTCTGTCCATTCAATCCTACCACACATTTCTGTTCTCCTTAACTCTACCTCCAACTCACTCCTTACAACAAATAGAACATCTCTCACTTTAAAATTCACTGCCACAGCGTTTACCTGCAACTCAATTCCGTGTCTAAATTCTTCCAGTGCACCAAACTTTCCCGGAAAAACATCACTGAACTCACACGTAACCTCATTCCTCATCTCATCACTTACATCAACATCCAAAACACAAACCTGTACTCTTGTGTTTGGATTTAATATCATATCAAAACTTGCTAGATCCTTCCAACCTAAAACACAAGGACCTTGCTCTGCAACATACATCCTCCCTTTCACCACACTTCCCTTAAACTCAAATCTCACATCTCTATACCCCACAACAGAAATTCCCTCACCCGTATAACTCCTTTGATCAATGTCGCTCCTCATTAACTTTCCACCAATTTTCCTCTCAAATTCCCCTTTCCACATATCCATATTCACCATAGTGTAAGGTGACCCCGAATCTGCCACCAACATCACCCTTACTCCTGCAACGTCCATTTCCCATCTTGGTTTGCTGCCACCCTTACTTTTTACATCGTCACCTTCTGACTCCTCTTTCAACTTTATCTCAAACTTGAACTCCTTAAGTACACCAATTTTATCTGAAAACACATCACTGTACTCTCCTATGTTTTTTTTCCTAAACTCATCATCTTCTTCTAGTACCATAACCTGCTCCTTAGCATTAGGATTGAGAATTATGTTCAAACTGGCTTGATCTCTCCATCCTAAGACACTTGGCCCATACTCTGCCACATACATCCTTCCTTCAGCCACTCTCCCCTTAAACACAAAAATGACATCCCTACACCCAAGAATAGAAATTTTCTTCCCAGTGAATCCTCTCGGATTGATGTCACTTTCCATTAAATCCAAGCCAATTACTTTCTCAAACTTTTCCTTCCACATATCCAAATTGACAATAGTGTAAGGCGATCCTGAATCAGCCACCAATATCACGGTCACTCCTGCCACCACAATTTCACACTTTGGTTTGCTCCTTCCATTACTCTTCACTTCCAAGATAAAATCCTTTATAATGAAAACGTCATCATCCGAATCGTCTTCTTCATCTTGCTTCTTCCCCTCATCTTCTGCCTCTGTTACATATTTTATTCTTGTAGACTTCTCCCTTCTATAACAAACTCTAGCAAAGTGACCAATCAACCCACAGACTGTACACTTCTGATCTCTTGCCCTGCATGCTTGACTGTTCGCCAAATGTGCATAACTTCCACATCTATAGCATGCCAAATTGGATCCACCTTCTCTTTTGTATTCTTCCTTCGCGCCTTGAAAATACTTCTTCTCCGACTTCCTCTCATTGATTTCGTCTCTCTTATCTGCAACAACACTGTTCGTCCTTGTCGTTTTCCTTACAACACACACCTCTTCCTTTTCTTTTCCCTTCTCATCATCTAAGGCTGCTTTCGCACATCTGACCGAAACTTCAGCTTTCCTTACCACGGCTAACACTTTGCTGAGTGTTCCATCCCCCATTGTCCATAATCTTTCTTGAACTCTCTTATTATTTGTTAGCATAATAATCTGATCTCTTATTAACTCTTCCTCAATCTGTCCAAATCGGCATTTCTCCGCCATTATTTTCAGAACTCCTAAATAGTCATCAATTTTTTCATCCTGTTCTTGCTTTCTTCTGAAGAACTTGTATCTATCAATTGCCACACATACAGTTGGCGCATAGTACCTCTCTAAGTCATCCAAAGCATTCTCATATACATCTGTTTCCTCATCACTTCTCTCTTTTTTTGCATCCTCTCATATTGTCTAATACCTTCTGGTCCCAAAGAATGCAGTAGTATTCCTTTCTTTATTTCCGGTGTCATTTCCTAATTTTTTATGGTGAACATGTAATTTTTAAAATATACCTTCCACTCTTGCCATCTTATTTTTGGTTCACCTGGCTCTGTTAAAAATGGTATAGGCGGTGTCAAAGCGAATGTCTGTGCTGCACACATTTTTCTTTTGATTCAAACTACTTTCTCTTTTTTTTTTTAGCTCCACTTCTTTCTTTTACAGTCACAAGGTTCCTCTACCCAAAAGTCCACTAATGAGCATTTATTCAACTTCGCTTCCGTTTCTCTGCCCAAAAGTGCACCTTCAATAAACTCCACTTCTTCCTTTTAATTCTTTTTTTTTTATTCCTTTCTCCTTTTCTTTTCCTTTTTTTTTTAACAGCAGTACAGTTCCACCGCCCAGAAATCCATTAATGGGCATTAACTGTACTTTACTGCCGCTTCTCGATGTTTCCAACCTTTTCTTTTTTGCCTTCCGTTGTTTTCCCCTTCAAAACGAACAACTCGGTTTTACCAAAATGGCCGCCGACGCGATGACGTCACATGCTAGCCAATCAGCGTGTGTATCTCACTCCTTCTTCCTCACGCGTCACAATTGCTGCATGCGTCACGATCTTGCTTTCTCCCAGCCGCTGTACGCAGTGTCAGAGTCGCTCTCCACTTGCCTCACTTCATGCGTCACAATCGGCAAGACGCTGCTCCTCCTGCTGCCGGGCGCCAACTCTCCTCACGCGCCTCTCAGCTGACACGCGCCCCTCACAGCTTTAGTCTTCACACGCGCTCTTCAGCTGTCACGCGCTGCTGTTCCAAACGGTAACAGAATACTTTTTCCTTCCTTTCCCTCAAATTCTTCAATTACTTTTCTTTTCCTTCACTCCGCCATACCGCTCACCTCAGATCAGTCCATTTCAAGGATCGTTTTCCTTTTCTATCTTCCACTATCAAGGATCGTTTTCCTTTCCTTCCTTCCACTGTACGGTATCCTTTCCCTCTTCCTCAGTGGGTCCACACAGAGTTGCCCAATCCTCCGTCGCCAAAATTGTAGAGATTGGTCTCAGTCAGTTGTTATCTTTAAGTACTTTATTGGCAACTCTGCAGTCAGGGGAAAACAACATCCACTTCTTCAAATCCCCGACTCCTCAACCGTCTCCCAGCCTCCCCGTACATTCCACCCTCAACACTCCAGATTCCCAGTGATGCCCCCAGTATTCCAACACAGAATACTCCGACACCACACTCTGAAAGTCCGAAGTCCCTCTGTAGTTAGTGAACATCCACAGGACCTTCAGGGAAAGCGCCTGGGACAGACAGAAATCCATCCATAAATCATATTGTTTTTTAACAGGTGGAAATCGCTATTTCACCGAAGTGTAGTGTAGATGCCCAGTTTGCCCATCCTTAATTTTCATACACTTAAGGGGTTGGTGTCAATTACACTGACAAATCTGTCTCACGTTTGTCCTGTTTTCACTCTCCCACCACACCTGCCTCTCTCTTTACCTTTCTCTTTATCTCCAAGTACCCACTTCGTCTCTCACTATTTTAACTCTCTACCTCATTCCTCTCTACTCCCTAATCTACCTGTCTCACAAACCCAGATCTTTGCCTCTTGTTCTCTATGTGCTGTCTACATCTCTACCTAACGGACCCTTCTTTTTCACAATGTGTAACCCCTCACTTACTTCAGCTTACTGGTGCTTCATCACACTTCCATGTGTCTCTCTCTTATCCACCTGATCTCTCTCTTGCGATTTAATCAGTCTTTACCTCTTCCATCTTCCTCTCCATCTTTGCATACCTCACCCAATTCTACATTTCTTGCAAATATTTCTCTATCTAATCGTTCTCTACCATAGCTTTCTACCAGACACGTTTCTCTTTACATTAAATCTCTCTGAACCTCATCTCTCTACCTCATCCTTCTCGTATGTCTAACCCTTCTGACCTCTCAGTTTACCTCATTAATTCACCACCTCTCCACTCCCCCTCACTGTCTTTCTATCTTTGTTCCCTCTACTGTTCCTCTTTCTTTGTTATTACTTTCCTGTTACCTTTTTAATCTACTACTATTACCTCTTTTTTCTATATTTACCTCCTTGCTTCACTCTCGTCTCTGCACATCTTTCTTTCCCTACCTTACCACTATTTACATATCTGTATTTTTTACATCTCACCACCTAACTGTAGCATTGGTCTGTGCAGTCTAGTGCTTGGTAGGGCGGAGCCAGGAGGAGGAACAGGAGGAGCCGGGACCGGCCGGCTGGCGGTTAGAGTAGGGATAGGGACAATGAAGGACGTGTGGAATAAAGCTCCTTTATACACATAAGATATTTGTCTGTCATTATTGTGTGGACAATACATGACAACTGGCGACGAGGGTGGGATGGGCATGACCACTGCCCACAGAATCCCACGAGAGTGCCCTGTCCCATGCAGCGTCGAGGAAAGGAGAACGCTGCCGTGTGGAGCTGCCGTCTGAAGAAAGAGGCCAGCAGCAGGTGACCTTCTCCCCAAGCCAGACGACGAAGGGAGCACGAAGGAACCGGGAAAACGAGCGCCAGAGCGCCTGGAGGAGAAGCGCTCGTTCGCGCCAAAACGCGACTCACGCGTGATGCGTGGGAATCGGCGTGCCCTGAAAGAGCAGAAGTCGGGAGCCCACTCCGACTCTGCCTAGCGCCCCGCAGTGGTGAGGATCGCTGTGGAAGAGGGCGCTGCCCCCAAGAAGGCCACCCGGTAAGCGCTGTCGAGCGCAGGGAAACGGAACTTGAGTGCACCCCGACATCGCCCGATGCGTGAGCTTCTGCGCGCTGTCGTCGAGTGAGCACGAAGCGAAAAGAAGCAAGGTGGGAGCCCACCCCAACCTTACCTGAACGTGCTGGCTGTGGACAGGTGTGGAGAACTGAAGAGGTGCTGGTGTTCCTAGGACCGGCGGCCGGTGAGTCCTGTTTTGAATCAGACAGGGTCTGAATGGACAGAGAGAAAGTCTTGTGTGAACTGGGATGTCAGAGACGGTGGCCATTTTGAAGTCAGGCTGCCACAAGGACAGACCCTGTGCAGTGTGAGAGCGGCCATCTTTGAGTCAGGCAGTGCCAAGTTAACAAACCTTGATCAATGCAAAAGCAAGATAAGCAAACAAGCACAGACACATGCAAGAGCTAGATAGAAGCGATATGTAGACACAAATGATCACAAGCAAATGCAAGGAGTATAATAAGAAAACAAACCCAAGCCAACGCAAGAGACGTAATAAGGAAACATAAACAAGCACCAGGAAAGACGAGGACAGATACAAACAAGCATGAGCGAATGCAGAGAGTGAACCAGAAAACAAGCAGTGACAAATGTAAGTGAACTGCAAGGACAGGCATTGGCAAGTCTAAAGGAACAATCAGCGGCAAAGGTATAGAACCAAGCACTGGCAAAAGCGAATGCGCGAACACTGACAAACGTGAAGAGAACAAGCACATGCAAAGGAAAGGGTGAAACAAGCCCGAGCAAACACAAGAGCTAACAACACAAGCAAGCACGAGCAAGGACAAGTACCAGACAAGTACCAAAGTAAACTTCAGCACCACGTGAAGACAAATAGCTACGAAAGCAGAAAAAGTCAAGAAAACAACTGATCCAGAAGCAGGAGCAAACAAATATAAAGGAAGTCTTCTCTCGTCAACTAAGTGACTGGTTAATCTGCATTAGTTTGGAACGAACCGCAAGAACACTGACAACGTTGCCACGTATCACTGCAGAAGCACCACCGACCACCTGCAGGTAGCACGCAACATCAAGGAAAGCGGGAATTTGCAGAGCCACGAGTCACGTATGGTGCAATTGAATGGTGGCCAGTTGACCTCAGGAAATCCTTATCCAACTCACCGAAGCATATCGAGACAGTCGCGCCAAGGGCGGACAACATACAGTATTCACCTGGGAGCGGCGAACCTTACCACAATTCAGAGGAGACGACCAAGCAAAGACTAGCGGCCGAAAAGGGTCAGCAAAAGAAAACAAGAAGGAAGGAGGAAACAGTCCTGTGACATCGGCATGCCAGCACATCCCACCATCATGTCGGTGAAAGAGGAAACACATACATCGAGCCCCTGCATTTGAGTGCCACCCCCAGTGACACAGACCAGCGACCAGAGTTTGGGTCCAGAATGGAACCGGTGGCTGGAGTCACTGGATGCATTTCTGGACGTGATCGGAGAGCAAAGAGATAGTAAACGTCTACTACTACTACTCCATTTGGTGGGTCACGAAGGCCGACGCCTGATCAGAACCTTCTCAGCAAAGGATTACGGAACATATACGAAACTCAAAAAGGCGTTATGTGCTCATTTCATCACAAAGGTAGATGTCGATCATGAACGCATTGTTTTCAATGCAGCACGGCGGGAACCAGGAGAATCCTTATCAAACTTTGCAACGCGGTTACACAAGTTGGTACAATACTGTCAATTCAACACATTCACAAATGAGGAAGCTATCCGCCTGCGGGTGATTGAAAGCTGTTCAGAACCAAACGCACAGCGCAAGTTACTTCAAAGGCAATTCTCGTTGAAGGAAATTGTCAGGAGGGCCAAAGCTGGAGAGCGAGCCAAAACAAGAGAAGTGTCAAGAGAGTTGCACATCAACGCAAGAAGAGAAGATAAGCGAAAGGAGACCTCCCTCAGGTTCGAGCATAAAATTCAAGAGGCAACTGAAACCAGAAAAAGGAAGGGAGAAGGTAGACTAGAGACAAGGCAGTGGGAGAGGCAAAGTGACATAAAACACTGTGAGTCAACAACGCGAAGACAAAAGACTGGGATGATCCAGAATCATGACAGCATCACAGACACAACCTCAGGGAGTTATTCAACTTCAAGGAGTCACTTAGCAAATGACACAAACTATTCTGAAGAAGAGTCAAGTGAGATAGCTCACAGGGATGGAACCGATGTCAGCCTACTCAACGAACATGAAGAAAAGACAAGCTATAGAATATCGGACCAGTCATGTCAACTCTGGGAGCCGGTACACGAGCACACCCGAGCAATCTGCGGGTCACCGACTTTCACAGACAAGTCCGAAGAAACATGCAGTTTTAGGAAACACCACTCCCCGGACACAGACATCAGGGCTCCCAGCGAGCCAGAAGACGAAAGAGACCTCACAAAACTGGGTGATTCACTCCGACACCAGAAAGTGAGAGGCAAGTACACTCAGGACACCCATGAAAGTGAGGGAACTGAGAGGAGATTAGCAACATCATACGAGAAGGGCAGCAATGAAAAGCCTCGCGATCGAACAAGAGAAATGCACGCTTGGCTTTCAGACAATCATTTCACTGAAACAGCATGGAAGACATGGCAAGACACATACCCCAAGAAGTGTCCCACAGACAACTCTAAAACTGAGAGTTGTTTGTCACAGCCTACCAGTTCAAGAAGTGCATCTGTCCACACACATTCGAAAGAAGGGTCTCGTAGAAAAGCAACAAGAGATCTCTCTGATTCAGAGGACAAGTCGGTACAATCACTGAGGCCAACAGAATCAAGTTCACGACAACATCCATGGCACCGATCACCTGAACGGACCTTAAACTCAGAGACTACTTCACTCATCCAAAACAGCATATTGCACGCAGATGTCTCGGAACATTTGATTACCCCGTCAAGCAACTTGTCCTGTCTGTCGCAGTCATATCCGGACTTGAGGAGGGTACCGTCACCCCTGACGGGGTTTGCGAGGCTGACTCCAAGAGTTGTCAGAAAAGGGGCAGCCATATGGGGCACTGCACATTGGCGTGGGAAAGGACTGTCTCATCACTCCGTCAAGGAGACAAGGTGTGTTGGCAAAGATGGGTCTGCATCGCGGAGACAAGAGGGGACGAGAACGGAACTTGTCCATACTCCCATGCTCGAAGAGTTCAACATTTACAAACAAAAGTGGGAGCAGATAGAATCAATAGGATCTGAAAACACCGTGCCCAATGAGTTCAACATCTGCAAATGCGGGTGGGAGCCGAGAGGATCAATAAAATCTGCATATGAGTCTCACAACCGAACCAAGACACTCAGTGCTCTATCCTCCAACATGCAGGATCTTGAGCACGAGAGCATTGATGCCCCTGACCGAATGGGTAAAGGAAGTGAACTCACAAGCGGGTGCTCAGGAAAACATGTGTCACAATGGAGAACGGACTGCCACTGCCACGCCGAGATATCAGTAGTTACATAGCAGAACGAAACCGTGATACCTGTGGAATTTGAGAACAAGCCATTCACGCACGATATCTCACGCTTTCAAGAACGCATTCCCGTAGTCAAAGTCGTTTGTGGTGAGACAGTCGGAAGACCGACCAGAGACAGACCCATCACTGATTCGACCTTGCTGATGCTTGAAGACAGGACTGAGTCTGAGTTCATGCATAGAGACACCCTCCTGTGGCCCAAACGGACTGTTTGCCGACTCATGGGGCCGAGTGGACAATGGCGAACGTGGTACAAGTTAATTTCATTTTGTTAAGAAAGGTGGAGATGTAGCATTGGTCTGTGCAGTCAAGTGCTTGGGAGGGCGGAGCCAGGAGGAGGAATAGGAGGAGCCGGGACCGGCCGGCGGGCGGTTAGAGTAGGGATAGAGACAATGAAGGACGTGTGGAATAAAGCTCCTTTATACACATAAGATATTTGTCTGTCATTATTGTGTGGACATGACACTAACCTCTGTCACTATTTCTCTCTCTGCTTCACAACTCTCTACCTCATACTCTCTAATTCTGCATCACCCTCATCTCACCCCTCTTCCTCCATCTCACCTCTCTTTCTCCATCTCATCTCTCTTGTCTTCGCCTTTTTTCTCTGTGCTTTAATACCATCTTTAAGTCACCTGTCTTTTCATACCTCTCCTTAATTAGCTCCCCTTTTCTATCTCACTGTTCTTTCTTTCTGTTGTATCGCCCTATATCTCTCCCACTACCTCACACCTCCAACCATCTACCTCTACCGCTTCATGTCCTACCTCTCCTTAGGCCTGGCCTCTATTTCTACCTCACCCCGCTGTGTATCCCAGCACTCTCCCTCTAATGACACTCCCTTCTCCTGCTCTATTAATTCTCTTTACCTTTCTCTGAGACCTTACCTAACTCTTCAACGTTCTACCTCTCTGTATCTTTCTTTCTGGCTTTCTAGTCTTTTCATCTTTGTCACACATCTGTTTCTACCTCACCTATCTCTTTTCCTCACCACTTCCTCTACCTAGTAGCAACTGCTACCGGACAGGGGTGGGTACGCGGTTAAATAACAAAAAAAACCTTACCTTGGAACGGCCGCCACCTCCTCCCCTGCATCCTCTTCCTTTCTTGAGTCCGACCGGCAGCAGGAAGCATCTGGCACACAGGCTCCGCTGAGCCAATCTTGCAGGATTGTGATTGGTCTGAGCACCGTAGGTCGGCACTCAGACAGGAACAGGGAGCCTGTGCATGTTACTCACCAGGCTGTATAATGCAGCCTTGTAGGAACATGCAAAGTGCACATGAACTGTTTGGTCGGCCCAAGAGGGAAGGCCAAATGGTTTATGTGCACTTTGGGAGTGCAAACCACTCCTTCCCTGCTCTGGCCAGCCCCGCCCCACCCCACACTGCACACAGGCCATTGTCTGCATGCAATTGGAAAAATAAAATGACAATATTGATAAGTTATTGTAATTTTATTTTTCCTTTTTCCGCAATGGGGCTACGCTCCTCAGCCTTAGCGGAGGATCCACCACTGCCTCTATCTCCCTAATCTCTCTCCTTCTCTCCTTATGTGGTCTCTTTACTCCCCTTTCTGTTCGCCCTCCTTTGTTTATCTTAGACAGCTTAGCTGAAGGTCACAGTCTAGTAGCAAGGTGTCCACATAGGCAGAGAAGAGGAGGGGTGGAGACTAGGGATAGCCACCCCTCCACGAGGAGCACTGATACACAGCACACATTTTCTCCATCCCTCATGCCTGGGGCTACTTTGGACATTTTCACTACTAGGGAGAGACTTAGAACACCCCGCGGCTTAGAGCGGGCGGATCGTTGACCCTCCTACGATGGCATTTAGCACAGCGACTGCACGGGTTGGTCAGAGGGCGCGGTACGAAAAACAGCAGGCCATGTTCAGAAGAACCATTTCAGACGCAGGTTATGACCTAATGTGGGGGACTAATATAGCTGTTGCAGCGGACAACGGATCATACGCGCCCTAGAGGGTAGGAGAGCCCACATCATTATTAATATTGTACAGCTCACGTGACTCCTAGCTGCCCACGGAACATACTTTATGAACCAAACTCCTGCAGCATACTTCCCTACCAGTGGTCGAAGTAGGGGGCGTGGGGGAACTATGGACGGAGAATCAGAGGGCGGGAATAACCTGAGGATTGGGTCAGTGGGTGGAGTCAGAGGTGCAGCGAGAAACAGCTATAACATCACAATTGTTAGTATTTCTATGCATTTCACTGACCAGTTACACCTTAATATGGTATATAATTGAACCAATGGATGCACATGTTTATTTAAGATTTTATATGAGTTACTGACATTAAAATACATTCACAAAGTGAGACATGTTTCCAATCACGGATTGGCCCAAGTATGCTTAAGAGTGGAATCACAAGCCATTTGTCTCCGAGCCATGCAGATTCTGTCATCAGCACTTCTCTTCCGTTCTTCCACAAGAGCAGTTCAAACATGACTGGCAAAATATTCTAGTTTGCGAATGTTTTCCACATAATTGACTCTGACGTATTTTCCACACAATACATCATCTGCTGCATAATCTGATGATTGTTGAAGTCGAATGTTACGCTGTTACGCTGTTACGCTGTTTCCGGAGGAGGAGCTAGTTCGAGCAGCAGCTGTGTGGTGTGGTGCGCGGAGTGTGGCGTCCTCGCTGCGGGTCTCGCCAGTGGGAGACCGGGTCCGTGTCTCGTATCTTGAGGCCCGTTGACCTGTATCCTGTATCCCGTCTATCCAGTCTTGGCCCGGGGGACGGAGGACGGTGGTCAGAGGCTGGTGTCCAGTGCATGTGTGTCTGGCGCGTGTGTGGTCAGCGTGCCCACAACCCCGCGAACACACACACTTGCAAGCCCGCCAGAGCTCGCCAGTGAGGGCAGGAGGTGAGGAGGCTAGAAGACAAGGAGGAGACAAGGAGCTGAGGGTTGGGGTACCCCGTGGTACTTTAGTGGTCTGCAGTGGTGGGTCCCCAATCAGCTTGGAGTCCTGGC
Source organism: Lissotriton vulgaris (assembly GCF_964263255.1). Lineage (NCBI taxonomy): Eukaryota > Metazoa > Chordata > Amphibia > Caudata > Salamandridae > Lissotriton > Lissotriton vulgaris. The sequence goes on along the minus strand of NC_141687.1, from coordinate 1,464,910,589 downwards.
CTGGGCCCGGGGGTTTGTGTGGATTCATGCCGTGCCCTGCCTGTTTTCAAATAATCCTCAAATAAGTTGGATCCGGATAAATCATGAATAAATCCTGACATAGATGCTGAACAGTCCCTTGGTCAGTGCGAGCGGTATGTACAGTGCGAACAATATATAAACTGGACGATTTTAACAAAAACATTGTTTGTAGCTCAAATGGATCAAAAATTACTAAATAATTTGACTTGTGTTCCTGCGAAGTGGAGGGCCCTTTACAAAGGTTGACTGGTCACCTTTGTCACTGCTGCATTTGTATGTTACACTGGTACTAATTAGGCAAAATCTTTGCAGAGACTGTTAGTATGTGTAAAAATGTCAAAATAATAAAGAATCAGAAAATGTACTGCATTATACTGTAGCCTTTTTTTGCTGCATAATTTAGTCAACACTGCGACATAATTGTGTCCTCCTTTGCTGCATAATTTCAATGGCCCCAGAGCACATGTTAAAAGTGCTTGTGCATGAAGCAGAGGGACCATGAAGTTTGCGAACTTAGGGGCATATTCACAAAAAATGTTGGAGCATGGAGCTACACCAAGTTTGACAGCGCCATGCCCCTTGCATTTTTCAAAACGCAGGGATGGGCCGTAGTCACAAGAATATGGTGCATCCCTGCAATTCCCCCAGTGATGGCACAAAAAAAGCTGCCTAGCGCCAGTGCTGGCACCATGCCGTCATGTTGCAAGGGTGCCTGCTCTGCAGTGACGATTGTTTATGTGCAGGAAGGTGTCCTTTCCTGCACATAAACAATCAATAATGGTGATGTGCCCCTCCTATGTGGGCTTCAGATTGCAATACACATGGAAAGAGCAGAAAACGAGGAAAAATTAATAATTTCTCCTCGTTGCGCCATTCTAACTCCTGGTATTCCATGGCGTGAGCTTTTGGTGCTGCCTCAGCCTTGTAAATCTGGGGCAGCATCAAACAGAAATGGATTTTACAGTGGAACGCCCACAGAAACATCAATGAACGCCTCTTTGCCGCATGTGACTACGATGGAAAGTGGCATATTTACATCGTGGCGTTGAGCCACGCAAAGTATCTTAGTGCCACCTTGTAAATATGGAAAATTGTGCTGCGTCACCGGAGAGTCAAAAAAAGTGAGCCTCCAGTGGCACTGAGGGCTTGTAAATATGCCCATTGGTCTGGTGAGTGTGCAAATCCTGCATTGCCCATCCCTGGTGAGTTGCACTACTACTATAGTGACAAGGCCAATGGAGGTACCAATGGGTTACGCGGACTGTCCTCAAGGGTCCTGTAAACTCAGCGAGAGAATCACAGTCGCTTTAGGGTGGCTTCTTCATAGGCCTGCCTGCAAGACTGGTGGTGAACGTCAGTATGGACTGTGATGGTCCCCCAACATCAATCTGTTCAACGATTGTAATGCACGTATAACCCCTTTATTTCTACATGGGGTCAACCAGAGAGTCCAATCTATGGGCATATCTGGGGAGTATAGCAGCGCCCTGCTTGTAATTGTAATATGTTATGCCATGCGTGTCAAGTCGAATTAAGAGTTCAATATGCCAGTCCTGTGGTCTATAGGGTCAAATAACGTGGCCGGCAGGAGAAGTGGAGCAGCAAAAAGTTTTTATATGCGAAGAAACGGAATATCAGGCGAGCCATGTATCCAATAATAAGCCTGGGCTCCCTGCGCCGCTCTGTAATACAAATTTATATCTTGCGCTCCCAGCCTTATCAAATGGTACGGTAAAGTCAGTATCCGCCAGCTCACCCTCGCTTGTTTGCCTGCCCAGGCCAATTTTATCAGTAAAGTGTTGACTCTCTGAAAAAAAGAGCAGGGCAGAACAATGGGTATGTTTGTGAAAGACAGTGGTAACCTAATCCAAGTCTCCACATCATTCTCCAGCCTGCTGACCGCGGTGCTGAAGTTCTCCCTAAACACAATCTCCGAATCCGTATGTAGATGGATACCGAGGTGTCGGATCGCTTCAGTGGTCCACTGCTGCGGATAGTCTGATTCAAACGGCACCAACCATGACTGAGGTGATCGGGAAAATTATGGATTTAGCCCAGTTAACACGAAGGCTCGACAGTGCCCCGAAGTGTTCCACCTCTCTGAGGAAGGAGGAAAGATTGTTTTCCGGCTTGCGCACGTGCAACAATGTGTTGTCCGCGTGGGTAGACACAATGATCTTATAAGTTGGGAAGCAGACACCTCTATGTCTATGGTACTTCCTCAGTGCACATGCCAGTGGTTCAGCTACCAAGGCGTATAAGATAGGGGACAGAGGGCAGCCCTGCCTTGTCCCTCTGGAAATCATAATAGAAACTGTCACTAAATCACCTATTCTGATACGGTCCCTGAGCGAATTATAAAGAACCCCTATCATTTAGAGAAAGACGGAAACCAATCCCATCCTAGTTAGGATCTATCGCATGAAGGGCCATTCGACAGAGTCGAAGGCCTTCTCCATGTCTAGAAAGACCGCGATTGCTTTTGTAAGTAAGTAAATTTTTTATTGTATATAGTTAATTAAAACCTTTACAATATGGTTACATTAAAATACATGTTTTAAGAATAAAATATACGACTTTAGAGGATCGTTAAAAAAACACAAAAAGAATAACTTTCTAAAATGTCTATATATTTGGTATATTTATGAGAGGGGATCCAGAGTCTGTTCATAACACTTCAGGCCCGTGTTCGAGCGTTCAGTAATCTTTTTTCTTAGTCTTCACTACTAGCAGCAATGCCTTTTGACAGAATCTGGTGGCCCTACAGGCTGTCTGTAGATGGTAACTATTCAGTGCTAGCATGACAGCTGGGCGGCATGATCTAATCTGAGAAAGACGGAATACATGCAGTAGATAATAACGTCTCAGAATTTTCAAAGATGGGCAGATGCACAACATGTGCAACATTGATTCTTCCATTTGCCCACATAGTCTGCAGACAGGGGTCGGCCATGTTTGCTTCCATGGAGGTGTATGGTCTTTTAAAATGGTGGTGCCCAGCCGTAATTGTAATAGTGTTTTTGGGCGGCATTGGATATGTGATTAACTAAATACGGTTGAGGTTCCATTTTCACGTACGTGGCCAGGACCGTCCAACTGTGTTTTTTATGTGCTGTTGCGGCTTTGTCTGTTAGCCAAGATCTTTGCTTTGCAGCTCCGTTGGTTACTTTTTTAAAAGCTGCAAAGGTTAGATTTGTATTCCATGCCTTCTCCAACTTAAGACTTGCCAGGGCGTCATCCCATACTGGTTTCCAAGCGTTTTTCGACTTGGTCTGGTTGTTCATCTCAATCCAACAGAGGCCCATTAGCGTGTCCTCTTGGGCTGCTCTTAGTTTCCAACATGATTTTAGAAATGCCGCTTGTCTGACTTGATGCTGGTTTGATAGACCAAATTCCAGGCGAATCAATGATTGAGATACAAACCTCGGAATCTTAAAGATATATTTGAACAGCTCTGATTGCTGTGTGTTCAGAAAATTTGCATCTTTACCCCTATACAATTCCGAACCATAAGTGAGCGAGGGTAAAAACTTGGCGGCTTTCACCTTCAACAGGTGCGAGTTGGATGGACAGTTCAATTTCGTTTTTAATATGTTTAGGGCAAAACGAAGTTTATTTGCCTGTGCCTTTCTATACAGTTGGTGATCTTTCAGAGTCCACCTGGCATCGACAACTACTCCCAGATATTTGTACGAGCAGGTCTGCTCTATTTTGTTGCCTGCGATGTGCCATTTGAAAGATTTCCTCCCTGGGCGAGAAGCAAAACAGACGATCTTCGTCTTTTTATAATTAATTTGCAGGCCCTGCGCACTGATGTATTCATGGAGCTTCATGAAGGAACGTTGTAAGCCCAACGGGGTCTGACTGCACAGTACAATGTCGTCCGCATACTGAATGCTACTGATTTTGTGATGGGCTAGCTTTGGCGGATCGCTTTCTGTCTCCGCAATGTGCTTGTCCAGGTCCGCTATGAAGATGTTGAAAAGAGTTGGGGTCAGTACACAGCCCTGCTTGAGGCCCACATGGGTGTAGATTTTTCGTGTAGTTCGTTTGCCATTGCCTAATTTTATTCAAACCCAGGTGGATGAATACAAGTTCATGATGGCCCGCAGCAACTTTGATGGTATTCCCCAAGCTTTTGATTCTGGATTGGTATGCTGGATGGTAGCGAATACCGTGCGGAGATTGTATGTAAGGTTCCTATCCGGAATAAACCCGGTCTATTCTGGGGCAACTAATAGTGGCGCCAGAGGTACTAACCGATTAGCAAGTATCTTAGCAAATTACTTGGTGTCCACATGAAGCAGAGAGAGTGGGCCATATGACCCAAGGGTTTGCCTGGTTTAGGAATGGCAACTATTATCGCCTCTCTCATCGTTGGTGGCATTGAACCTAACACGCACATATCATCAAAAAGTGCTGAGAGATGAGGAAGCAATAGATCGAGAAAGCTTTTATAAAAGCCTACAGTGAGGCCGTCTGCCGCCGGAGCGCTCGTGGCTTTCATACCAGCCAGGGCCATTAAAATGTCTTCTTTATCTATGGGTCGCATAAGGAACTCTCGGTGGGTGTTGGTGAGAAATGGCAACTTAATATGCTAGAGTTAGGTAAGAATCTCCTCTTCTATGCCTGACGCACGTGCCGTGTACAGTTCTGCATAAAATTGCTTGAATCGATCCACTATAGCCGCCTCATTTGTTAGTATCTCACCTTCTGCTGACTTGAGCTACGTAACCAGCGTTCTGCCATGTTTAGCCTTCAATATCTGAGCTAATACAGAACACGGCCTGTCCCCATATACTCAGGCCGTGGCATATTTCCCGAGATGCTTGATTTCACTATCAGCAGCATCTTGATATTCACCCAGTAGTTCCTTAATTTACCGTGATAGTGCCTCATCATTACTCGTCTGTTGGAGGTGTTCCTGAGAACTCAGTTTCCGCTCTAGGTCGGCCAGTCAATGTCGGATAGAGCGTAAGACCCCAATTGCTTTGCCATGGCTACACCTCGAATGTAGACCTTGAAGGCTTCCCAGACAACCTGGAAGTTCTTCACAGACCCTACGTTAATGTTGAAAAAAGCTTCAATAGCTTCGGCCATATCTTCTTTAAAGACAGGGTCCAGTAATGAATAAGGTGGAAAAAGTCAAGTAAATTGCGGAACAGTTTTCTTGGAGGTATTAAGGACCAGTAGGATGGGAGAATGGTCCAATAGTGTACGAGGGATCACTAGGCATTCCCGAAAATGTCCCATGAGAGACGAAGAAATCAGCCAATAATCTATACGGGTGTGTAAATTATGATAAGCAGAGTAATGTGCATAGCCTCCCTTATCCGGATATCTTGATCGCCATACGTCGCAAAGATCCATGCCTATCATAGCACTCTCAAGTGCTCTGGCTGCCGCGGATGGCCGTCTCGGTGGCCCCCTCAATCTATCCAAATCTGAGTTCCTGACGAGATTCAAATCTCCACCCCAAAGATACTGTTCGTCTGGGTACTTATATACAGTGCTAGCTAGGGTATTATAAAACTCCAGGCAGTCATAATTTGGGCTTCAGATATTGACTATAATAATATCAACTCCCTTCCCTTGACATCTGCAGATCACAAATCGGCCATCTATGTCGGATTCCAATTAGACCATTGTTAAGGCCGACTTGGGGTTAACCCATGTCAGCACCCCTCTAGCATGTGTGGTGAAACCTGAAATGGAGGCGTTGTCCATTCGTTTTCTACTGCGCAACAATGCGCTGTTCAATGGCAGATGTGTCTCCTGTATCAGGGCTATGTCGATGTTTTGCCTAAGTAAGTAGTTCAGTACTTTGCTCAGCTTACAATGGTCGTTAAGCCCCCGTACATTCCACGTAAGCGCGTGCAGGGAACACAGGGTCTCTAATGCATGTGTCTCACCCTCCCCGCCGTCTTGTGTAGTGTAACGCATAGTGTATCCTGACCTGTTAAACAAATGAGTGATGTACTCTTTCTGGTCATACAGAGTAATACTTCAAACAAATGAAACCTCAAACCATCCACTTCTTCCATCCTTCCCCCGCCCACAACAGACCTCCCCCCAACGCGGTCGTGCCTCATCCCCTAGGGACCCCGAAGACCCCCCCCCCCCCACAAATCAAATACCCACCCCCTTGTGTGATGCACACGTGGGCAGATGTTGCTCGCTTTACTGTGGATAACAATGAGAATAAAGAAACAGAAACATTGTATTAGGCAGTCCTCCCCGTGCATTGCTAGCGAAGAAATATACAGCCCCACAGACTCAACCTACTGGGGCTTTAGCCCTCTGATGGTACGAATTAGGCAGTTGTCTTTCCCTACCCCAATTCCCCTCTTTCCGAGCTGCAAGGTTAATCAGCAGCAAAGATTTTGGCATAGCTGCGTTTGATCCCAACCTCTCCTGCCCCAATCGCCCCTTGCCTTCTCCCCAAAACTTGTACCATAGACCCCTTATCTGTTCCGGTTTGCATCTCTGGCCAGATCTGTGTCCCATCCCCCTCTTGCTCGTTCAGTATAGATAGGCACGATAAACAGTCCATAGCCCCATATCTATTCATAATGCCGCCCATTCCCTGTTTCCCTCAATCCATATGTCAATACTTATTGTCCAACTGCTCTCCATCGTCGCTAGTCTTGTTCTTCTAGTGAACCCCCCGCTGCTTCATCTAGCAGATGACGCTCCGGGGTGTGATGTTGCTCCATGGACCAATCTTTCAGTGCCTTCTGCAAGACCTTTGGGTCTGTAAAGACATGGGATCGGCCCTGCCTGTTGACTCTGAGCTTTGCCGGATACAGCATGGCGTAGTCTATGTTCATGTCTCGCAGTTGCTTTTTCATGGGGACTAACTGGCGGCGTGCCTCCGGGACTGGAATAGTAAAGTCTGGGAATAGTGAAATCTCCGACCCTTCGTAGCGCAATGACCGTTTTTCTCTCGCCATTCTCAGAGTTGCATCTCTGTCCCGGTAGTTGAGCAATTTTGCAATGATCGGCCTCGGCGGCGCCCCCGGGGGAGGGTGCAGTCCCAGGGAGCGATGCGCTCTCTCCACTACAAACATGGCGGAGAAGACTCCTTCCCCCAACAGTCCAACCAACAGTTTTTCTATAAAGTGCTCCATTTTCCCAGTCTGGGTGGACTCCGGTAGTCCGGTGATTCTGAGATTACAGCGACGTGAACAGGCTTCTAAGTCCTCCGTTTTATCCTGGAGAACACACAAGACTCTACCCAGTTGATATGTTCTGTATCCAACGTAGTGTGCGCTTCTTCCACTACGTCAGTCTGGGCTCTGACATATCTAAGCATTCTGCATGCTTGTCTATCCGCTCCAGCATCTACCATCCGGTAGGAGAGGGCTTCCATCTTTGTGCCCAGAGAGGCGATTACACTTTGCAAGCTTTTTTTCATGGCCACTAACATCCCCCGGATATCTGGGTTGGGGTCTTCAGGCTTGGGGGGGGGTCTGATCCTGTCTGCCTCATCTGTAGAGGCGTCATGCGATTTCGACCGGTTCTGCTCGAAGGAGAGCTTGGGCTGAGGTCTGTCAACTTTTCCCATGGTGATTCTCAGTAGGCACTTCCAGGCAGGACTCCACAACACACCAGCCCCAGGGTTATGCACTTCAGATGTCAACCGAGGATCGAGGGGACTGCCAGCTACCCCAGTCCGCGTTGTTATCAGGCTTCTTATGGCGCGGTGTGCCCCGCAGAGCGCCACCAGTGTCCAATGCCCGCCTCCCGTACCAGCCGCTAGGTTCTCGTTGTAGTGCACATGGAAGCTCCTTGATTAAGTGTGGCTAGTAACGTGCTAACAGGCCAGACCCCCACTGACCGCAACGTTTCCTCCTCGCTTATTCACGCCGCAGCCTCTACTTTTCACCAGAGTGTCCAGCCTAAACTCACAATGTCACAACTTACTGCCCCACACGCGGTGTAGCATGACTTCAAGACCCCGCTCTCCGGGGCCAACAGAATAAGGCTCCGACTTTCCTAAGATGCGCTATGTTGCATTAGTCCCGATCCACAAGCGTAGGTTTCACACTGGCGTTAAGCTGTCCCAAGGCTGCAAATTAACAGCGACCCCCCCCAATGGGGCACTCCTCTGACTGCTCACCACAGAAATCACTTTGTTGGAGGGATTCCCACCCCCCTCGGTATTTACTTCCTCTCGCTCAGCTCCCACTGGCGGCTTCAACTTCAACGGCACTCTGCTGTGCCGAGCTCCACGCCCACTCGTGAAACAAAATGGTGGCTCCAGGGCACAAAGAGATTTCCCACTGTTCGGGCACGCATCAGGGATCCGTTCAGAGTTCCGATCGCGGGCCTCTCACCCCGCCGGCTCCGCAGACACGTCTCGTCACCAGGCCAGAAGAAGCAGCCCTTCTGTTGGGAAATAGCTGGCAGGCCCTGCAAGCCTGTGCGTCTCCCTCACTACACCAGGCACCGCTGTCGGTCTGCAGATTGCTCCCCAGGGGCGCCTCACTGTATTTAGGCTCACAGGGGCTGCGGGTTGAGCCGGACTCTTCAATGCACGTGGCTCCGAACCGCCTCTCGATCGTTCAGCTGTTCACTGCGAATTCGCCTCCACAGCCCAGTCCCACCGCAATCCGGGGATTCGGGCCCTGCGGGACGGATGACGTCTAGGCCACACAGCTCCTCAGTACTCGGTCCGAGCGGAACCGGAGTTCATCCGCACTCCTACCTCACGCCTCGTTGTCCCAATCATGGGGTGCTGCGTGGCTGCAAGATAGAGGACGGATAGATCAGCGAAGTCATGGAGCTAAAGACTCTGGCAGCCATCTTGCTCGAGAGCAAGCTCCGACCCCAAGAGCGGTATCTTGAAGTCAAAGTTTTCATTCAGCAGAGAAAGAGCGAGACAGAATGAGAGGGAATAAATGGAAGAGGAAGAAAGGGGGGAGCTGACAGTGGCAGAAGAAGTGACACTGTCCTTGTCTACTCTGGGCGAGAGTCTTTTTCTTTCTCTGCCCACCCCATCCATCCGTGAGCGACCGAGCCTTATCTATAGGCCGTGGCTATGTCTGCCGTCCTAGGATGCATTTTTAAAATAAAAAAGTAGGGGAACAGATTTTATTACCTAAAGAAAAGTAGGGCCAGGATGTGCCCTGCCGATACCGTCCATGTCGACTACTGTTTTTTTTTTTTAAATATGTTTATTGGTCATTTTCAATATACCAACCAATGAGGAAACAGCGGTACATCTCTAGCAATACATTCCTGCACAAACATTCCAAATACAGCAGGCCGACATACAGGAATCACGACAATGATATATCTTAATCATGAGGTTATGATAACTGGCAGTACCTGAACACCAGCGACGCCAACCAGGGACGCTGTCAGCCCAAGTGCCCACTTTGGCTATCCTCACCACAGTGAGAAGAAAAAAAAAACCCTTAAGAAGATGGCAATCTGGGGCCGTATATAGGGACAGCTACTCGTCAGGGTCTCCGTCAGTCGGGGCATTAACCGTCTGGGGGGCAGTGTCTGAATCGTCATATGAGTTCGAAGTGTGCCTACTGGTAATGTATAAGGACCAAAAGTTTTTAGGTCTGTTGCGTGGGGGAAGCAGCTCACTGTAATTTTCTGTCTGAGTTCAGCAGAACAACATATCCCTCGACCATTGTGTTAGTGTGGGAGTCGGACGGCGCATCCAGCAGATGGCGATGCATCGTTTAGCAATGACTTGGGAAGTGGCTTTGAGTAGCCCAGAATGGTCAAGGGCAGATCCGAAGTCAACTCTATCCCTGACACACGACTAACCTCGCGAAACCTCATCCCAGAACGAGCGATCCCTGGACAAGACCACGCAACGTGGAAAAAATCGGCTACAAGCGTGCCGCATCGCTCGCACTGTGAACTCTCGCGAAGACCATAACGCTGAAGCCGCTCCGGAGTGTAATACACCCTATGTCTGTATTTAAAGTGGACTAACTGATGGCGGACATTAAGGGATACTCTCTCGGTGTTCAGGCAGCAGGCAGCAGTATCGACATTTATCGTCAGATAGGTCTGAGTGCAGGTCCTGCTGCCATGCTAGACGCGGTTTAGTGTACGCGCCCCTTCCAGCGACCAATGTCGTATGGTAGAGTCTAGACACCAGCCTGGCTGGAGAAGTTGCTCCGATAACCACTGACAAGGGCTTCACCTAGGGGGTTCCGCCATGTCCTCTGCCAGGAGCGACCTAAGAGCATGTCTCGTTTTATGTAACTGAAATTGCGCCAGTGGCAAGAGCAATTCCGCCTCCTGCACGATGCCCCCAAGGAGCGGGCAACACCATCCTCGAAAAGATCTCCCATGGTATATATGTCAAGTGACCGATGGGCCGTAGTAACTCCTATGTCCCTGCATGGCGCCACCCAATAGCACCAATCAAGTCGAGTTAATGGAGAATATAATAAGTTATAAGCGAGCACACCAAGCATACTATGCCATGCATGGGTGACTGAGTTAAAAGAATCTAATATACCTGTACGTCTATCTTGGGGAGCAAATAGAAGGGATGGAAGCGGTTTAGGGACTGCCACTATGGTTTCAATACGCACATGCGGGGTATCAATAGGGCCATGTATCCAATGGTATGCATGGGAGCCCTGGGCTACCCTATAATAGACCTCAAGATCTGGGGCACCCAGACCATCCATCGCATATGGGAGGGTCAATATTTTCCAGGCTACCCTGGGCTGCATGCCCGCCCAAGCTAAGCGGACCATCAATGATTGTAAGCGCTGAAAAATTTTCGGGGAGAGGACCATAGGAATATTTGTAAATAGAAAGAGGAAGTGCGGCAACACAAACATTTTCATCAGGGATATCCTACCCAGTAGTGACAGTGGGAGTCGGATCAAAACGTCTACATCATCCTCAAGTTTTGAGACGGCGACCCCATAATTTTCTCTCAATATTATGTCTGAATCAGTGTGTACAAATGCAAAAACAACAGTTGATGGACAGAATGCAGAACAATGTCATACATTCACCCCAGTGTAGAGATCTGGGCCTAAATCCATCGTTTCTTGCATTCCACACCACCCCAGTTTAGAGATGGCCATATGCAAATCAGCCTTGACCCTATGCCTCATGGGAACAGTCCAGCCCAAACTGCCAAGCCATGTCTTTCCTGGACCGGAATCAAGCCTCCTAGGACCGGTTTCAGGATATCAGCCGTCTTCAGCCAGGATAGCTTGACTCCAGTGATGTGGAGAGCATGGGACTCACATCTGAGCATACCCATCCCACTCGGGGTGACAAATGCAAAAACAACAGTTGATGGACAGAATGCAGAACAATGTCATACATTTACCCCAGTACAGAGATCTGGGCCTAAATCCATCGTTTTATGCACTCCACACCACCCCAGTTCAGACATGGCCATATGCAAATCAGCCTTGACCCTGTGCCTCATGGGAACAGTCCAGCCCGAACTGCCAAGCCATGTCTTTCCTGGACCGGAATCAAGTATCCTAGGACCGGTTTCTGGCTATCAGCCGTCTTCAGCCAGGATAGCTTGACTCCAGTGGTGTGGAGAGCATGGGACTCACGTCTGAGCATACCCATCCCACTCGGTGTGACAAATGCAAAAACAACAGTTGATGGACAGAATGCAGAACAATGTCACACATTCACTCCAGTTCAGAGATCTGGGCCTAAATCCATCGTTTTTTGCACTCCACACCACCCCAGTTCAGACATGGCCATATGCAAATCAGCCTTGACCCTGTGCCTCATGGGAACAGTCCTGCCCGAACTGCCAAGCCATGTCTTTCCTGGACCGGAATCAAGCATCCTAGGACCGGTTTCTGGCTATCAGCCGCCTTCAGCCAGATAGCTTGACTCCAGTGGTGTGGAGAGCATGGGACTCACGTCTGAGCATACCCATCCCACTCGGGGTGACAAATGCAAAAACAATAGTTGATGGACAGAATGCAGAACAATGTCACACATTCACTCCAGTTCAGAGATCTGGGCCTAAATCCATTGTTTTTTGCACTCCACAGTACCCCAGTTCAGACATGGCCATACGCAAATCAGCCTTGACCCTGTGCCTCATGGGAACAGTCCAGCCCGAACTGCCAAGCCATGTCTTTCCTGGACCGGAACCAAGCATCCTAGGACCGGTTTCTGGCTATCAGCCGTCTTCAGCCAGGACAGCTTGACTCCAGTGGTGTGGAGAGCATGGGACTCACGTCTGAGCATACCCACCCCACTCAGGGTGACAAATGCAAAAACAACAGTTGATGGACAGAATGCAGAACAATGTCATACGTTCAACCCAGTACAGAGATCTGGGCCTAAATCCATCGTTTTTTGCACTCCACACCACCCCAGTTCAGACATGGCAATATGCAAATCAGCCTTGACCCTGTGCCTCATGGGAATAGTCCAGCCTGAACTGCCAAGCCATGTCTTTCCTGGACTGGAATCAAGCATCCTAGGACCGGATTCTGGCTATCAGCCATCTTCAGCCAGGATAGCTTGCCTCCAGTGGTTTGGAGAGCATGGGACTCACGTCTGAGCATACCCATCCCACTCGGGCTGACAAATGCAAAAACAACAGTTGATGGACAGAACACATGGCCATATGCAAATCAGCCTTGACCCTGTGCCTCTTGGGAACAGTCCAGCCCGAACTGCCAAGCCATGTCTTTCCTGGACCGGAATCAAACATCCTAGGACCGGCTTCTGGCTATCAGGCATCTTCAGCCAGGATAGCTTGACTCCAGTGGTGTGGAGAGCATGGGACTCACGTCTGAGCATACCCATCCCACTCGGGGTGACAAATGCAAAAACAACAGTTGATGGACAGAATGCAGAACAATGTCATACATTCACCCCAGTACAGAGATCTGGGCATAAATCCATTGTTTTTTGCACTCCACACCACCCCAGTTCAGACATGGCCATATGCAAATCAGCCTTGACCCTGTGCCTCATGGGGACAGCCCAGCTCGAACTGCCAAGCCATGTCTTTCCTGGACCGGAATCAAGCATCCTAGGACCGGTTTTTGGCTATCAGCCGTCTTCAGCCAAGATAGCTTGACAGTAGTCCAAATAAGTGGATATTCTGGCTCAAAGCGGGCAGTGGAAGGTGTGAGGGGGAACATGATAAACTTGCCCCAGTTAACTTGAACTCTCGAAAGCGAACCAAACAGCGTCACCTCGCACAGAACCGGGGAAAGATTGGTCTCTAGGTCGATGAGCCGGTAATATGGGAATCGGATTCCCCTGTGCCCGTGATATTCACAAAGGGCGCTAGCTAAAGGTTTAGCCGTTAGATCAATGCTTTCCAAACAGTGCGTCGGGACACAGTAGTGTGTCGCCTTTCATTTGTGGGTGTGTCGCGTGAATTCTCTCTTGGGCCGAACATATTCAGTGACGCAGATGCAGTGCAGCTGAGTACCCGGAGGAGGAAGGAGAAGTGAAAGGCCAGCGTGCGGCCTTGTTCATTTTCCGACGCAGTGACTAGGAACTGCCTCTGCACCCTATCCCAGGCGCTCAGTAAGGGAAATTCCTGAAATTGTTAAAACACTGTTGGCATCCCTCTCTACTTTCTCCTCTTTTGCTTCACCCGCTCACTCTCTCCCATCCTCTCTTTTTCCCTCTTCTCATTCGGTTGTCTAAACAACTGAGCAGGTTCATGGAGTGATCGCCGCTGGCCCGAGGCAGTCATAACAGGGGCCATTAGGGCAGCTTGTGGTTCAGGAAGGCCCCGAACACCGGGCCTCAGTGGGGGGCAAGATTCAGTGTGTTAAGCCTGATGGGGCATCAAAGGCAGCCCCCTCCTCTGTGTGCGGCGATAGCTCCACACAGGACAGCAGGCCTGACTGTGCTGGGGGTGGGGGGGAAATGCCTTGAAACTCCAGTGGTTTATAAATAACAATAGACGCATTTCAGCTTTCAATGCAAAATGCCCACCGAGCCCCCATAGGTATTTAGCTGTTAATTGGCCAATGTCATGTGTGGTATCTTCCAGGCAAATCTGGCTTCGTTACCAAGAGCACTTTGCATGCTGGTATTTCCAAGCCCTTGCCACTGCAATGCATTTACTTTGCTTTTGAAAAGCGCTGCAGATCATAGCTTTGCAGCCTCAGAGTGCTAATAGAACGATAGAAACTAGAAATTTTAGAATGCAAAGTCCCATGTTAATAAACTTCAACCCATATTTATGATGGTTTTGCATCGCCCTTGCGTCACGCAAGGTAGCACAAGGGTGACGCAATACCTAAAATGACATTTACCAAACAACACAAGGCTAACTTGCAAGGCCCTGCGAGGCTTTGGAATTGTGGAGTAACGCAAGCCAGCGCAGGCCGCTGCCTTGTGTTACCCTGCCCTAGGGAGGAATTCCATGGGTGAAAGCGTGGGTGTTCCTGCGCATCCACCCATGGATTTTGGCGCACTTCCAGATTTACCTTTAGTGGTAGACCTGGGAATATGTCAAAATGCTGCACGTCCCAGGGGAGGTGTAACCAGGCGAAATATATTTATTTCTCCTTCTTTTTTCTTCTTTCTACATAGAACCGCCTGCCCTGTATGGAAATAAGGAGATGTAGCTGCTGGAGTCCCTTCTGCGAAGTTAGAGAGTTGACAGCAAGTATTTCACGTTGGGTCATGTCTGCTACCCTCATAGGTGGTTCAGGCTCGCGCTCTGCACGCGCTCACGTTACCGTGTCCCTAAAAGAACATTGCCCAAAAAAGTGTGTCACCAACATGAAAAGTTTGGAAAGCTATGCGTTAGAGTATAGAGAATAGGGGATAGGGGGCACCCCTGTCTTGTGCCTCTGAGTATACGACTAGGGTCAGTGACCAGAGAGCCAATCCAGACACAGGCCGAAGGCTCGTGGTACAACGTAGCCAGGAGTTGCAGAAACACCTCTCCAACACCCATGCGTTTCAGGACCTGTCTCATGAATGGCCACTCGATGGAATCGAAGGCCTTTTTCATGTCCATAAAGACTGCTATTGCTGGGACCTCAGGGCGAGTGTGTTGCATAGCAGCAAATACCGTTCCTAAATTATAGTACAGATTCCGGGTGGGAACAAAGCCTGCCTGTTCTGGGGCAAACAGAATAGTGACCAGGGGGCTAAGACAGTTGGCGAGTATCTTGGCGAAAATCTTCACATCAACGTTCATAAGAGATAGCGGCCTATAAGACGCACAATCATCCGCAGGCATCCCCGGCTTAAGTATGGCCACCAAAATAGCCTCACGCATAGTCGGCGGCAAGGTACCTGAGGTACATATATTGTCAAATAATGTCATAAGGTGCGACATTAGGAGTTCCTGGAACGCCTTATAAAAGGCGACAGTCAGGCCATCACTGCCCGGGGCACTTCCTGCCTTCATCCCGAAAGGGCCAGATTAATCTCATCTCTTTCGATCGGCTTCATTAGAAACCGGCGATGCTGGTCGGTCAACCATGGCAGCTCTATATGAGTCAAATAGTCCAGGATACGTACCTCTGGGGCCGAACCCCTCGGGGAGTAAAGAGCAGCATAGTAGTCCCTAAACTTCTCCACCACCTGAGTCTCCGAAAGTGGAGGGCCTCCCTGCGCCGCGTACATATTTGGAATAGCTGTTCTGTCCTTGCGTTGTTTGATAATTTGTGCAAGTATCCTCCCCGGTCTTTCTCCCTCACCATACATTCTGGCAGTGGCATACTTCCCAAGATGTTTGAGTTCAGCATCTGCTTCTTCGTGGTAATCACGCAACGTCTGAATAAGTACATCGTCAGAGGCAAAATCCCGGTCGGCCACACGAGCAGATTTAAGTTCTTTTAGCTTACGCTCCAGTGACGCTAGTCTAGCACGGATCGGTTTAAGCACCCCAGAGTGTTTTGAAAGAGTGACTCCTCTGATATATGCCTTAAAGGCCGCCCAAACCGTCTGAAAGGAGACGACCGATCTGACGTTAGTCTCAAAAAAGGATTCTATGGATTGGGTCAGTTCCTATTTACATACACTATCGAGTAGAGAATATGGTGGAAAACGCCATGTAAACAGGGGAATACGAGTTTTGAGGGAAACCAGAGAGATTAGCACTGGAGAATGGTCAGAGTAAGTACATGGTAGAATCGTGCAAGCACGGAGCTGTTGAAGTAAGTGTTGAGAGGCAAGCCAGTAATCTATCCTAGTATGGATGTTATATTGTGCTGAATGGTGTGTGTAGCCACCCTGTAGAGGATACCGGTATCGCCAGATGTCCTCCATGTCATCTCGCACCAGCGTAGATTCAACCACGCCTGCAGAGGCCGAAGGGCACCTGTTGTGGTACTGAAAATTCTGGACCCGACCATGGTGTGGTACCGAAGCTCTACACTCGTGCCAAAAAATATCATCACACCATGACGAATTTGGTATTGACGGACCGGTAATGACTAAGATATTATGCCTGTGCATTTGCGTCACGATTGAGTGACGAAATCACCCTTAAATCATAGTTTCTGTCTTGAACCCTCGGGTTCCATTTTTTGAGCGGCATCCATCTTGTGGTTGCCCTTACATAGTCAATTGACCAAGGCCGAATTCGATCTGAAAGGACACGTCCACCTTTCCTGACTCCTCTGTGACCTGGGCGAGCTAACTCCACTGCCTCAAGCCAAACCTGTTCGGGCAGTCCCCATCCCAATGGCCGATCGAGATTAGCATCAAGGCACAACATGTCATAAACCATTCACCGCATACAAGCCATGTCTTATAACACACACACCTGTCCCTGTTTCTTCTTTATGGTCTGCTTTACAAGGAGGAGGTGCCCGATTTTATTGGGGGTTCATCGATATATGATGGGAGTTCTGGGCCTTGCTGGGTAATCTATCACGAACTGGACAAACCTAAATATGGGTTGCCATAATGACTCTGCTTTTTCTTTATTGTGAAAATATGTATATGGCCAAACTGTAAAACTAGGAATTCTTGCCTGAAGCTGATATTTTTGTATGAAAGGAGAAGGCTGGTTCTGTAAAAACGAACAGTCTCCTGAGAATATACACACCGTGCTGTTGTACTTCTAGGATGCTTGTTACTTGGTTGCAGCCAATAAACTCGATCCTTGACATCACCTAGAAGACTCTGTGTTTCTGTGGTCCAAAACAGGAAGAACTCAAGAGGTCTCTGGGTGTCCCCCCTGGCACCGCCGGGTCCCTAAAAACCCGGTACCTCACTGTCCGGTCCATCCGACCTGTCAATAGAGGGTTGTCTGGTGAAATTGAAATGCCCGCCCCCCAAAATATCCCCCTGGGCATAAGGATGGACAATCGTTGCTGATGTGTTATAAAAATCCAGGTGGTCAAAGTTAGGGCTGTAAATATTTATAAGAACTACATCCAACCCCTTCCCATGGCATCTAGAGAGTGCGTACCTGCCTTCGCGGTCTGTTGCCAGGGAAGTCAAAGTGATCAGCGATTTTGGATTACCCAAGTCAAAACCCCCCTAGCGTGTGTCGAAAAGCCCGCTGCATGTATGTTGCCCGTTAGGCCTTTAGAGCGTAACATAGGGCTGTCCAGGGGAAGGTGTGTCTCCTGTATGAGGGCTATGTCCACCCCATGTCTGTAGAGGTAGTTCCAGATCTTGCGGTAGTCATTGAGACCACGGACATTCCAAGTGAGCAGTACCAAGGAGTCAGGTGTGCCAGTGGAATCAGTCACAGACATGGTAGTCGTGAAAAAGTTTAACAGAGCGTGACTGTCGTGTGCTGTACTTCATGATCACGTCAAATGGAGACAGTGTACCATAATAACACATAACAATGAACAGCATCGACCCCCCCCCAACCCCCCCTCCTCCACCAAAAAGTCCCTCCCTACACTATCAGGAATAGAAGCAGGATAAATCCAGCAATATGGTGAATACCGTGCAGTTTGAAACCTTACAAAAAAGATCAGGAGCAAGAAGCAAATAACCCTTCTTCAATGGAGGCCCCTCCCACTACCCACACATGCCTGCACAACCCCAACATGGCTGTTAGCCCAACCCACCCCCCCGTCAACACCCCCCCCCACCCAACCCCCAAGCATAAAACACATCCCAGGTGTATAACACTCCGAGGCAGATGTAGCTTGCGGAATGAAATGTAAGGAATGCCAGGGTAAGAATGTGCCCCACAAACCGCCAAGCAGTAATTCATTCAGCTGCATCATCACAAAACAAGACCAAATAGGGCTGGGCTCCCCTTTGCCGAGATCTGCAGTGCGACTAAACCTCTAAGGCATCATTAATACAAGGCACAGTAATGGCATGGTGCAGCAACCAAAGGCCTCTCCACAATCATGCAGCAAATGAGGATCTTGAAGGAGGACAATATATGGGAATGTCTCAGGAGGGCCTGACTGCGCATAGGAGAGAGCCCCGAGCTCAGCAAACAACAAGGACAACAGTCTATTAAGTCACTCAGGGGAGATCACATAGGGCCGGATATAGATAAAAGAAATCAAAGACCTCCCGGCCACAGGCCCAGCACATGAATACCCCCCAGGCATCCCACAACAACCAAAAATACCCAACAGTCGTTCTCTGAACGCAGCATTCAGTCCTGTTCATCTAGTGGCCCCCCGCTGCCTCAGCAAGTAGGTGTTTGTCCGGGGAACTGCGCTTCTCTTTCTCTCAGTCCTTCAACGCTTTTTGTAGTGCCTTAGGGTCAGTAAAAATCACTCTCAGTTTAGGAGGGTACAGCATCGCGTAGTCGGCTCCAAGATCGCGTAACTGCCCGTTTCAATGGGGGCGAACAATTGTCGTGCCTCTTGAACACGTAATAGCGAGATGGTGGACCCTTCATACCTCAGCGGTTGTTTCTCGCGGGCCAGGCGGAGGGCCGCGTCACGATCCCTGTAATTGAGTAGCTTATTAATAATTGGTCTGGGGGGCGCTCCTGGCTTCGGCCAAGGACCGAGGGAACGATGAGCTCTCTCCACCACAAACATTTCGGAAAAAGAAGTGTCCCCCAGGAGTGACTTTAGCAGTTTGTCAATGAAGAGCTCCATGTTACCAGTGGGAGTATTCTCGGGCAGGCCCGTGATGTGCAGGTTACAGTGCCTGGAACGGGTCTCCAGGTCCTCCGTCTTCTCTTGAAGTATCTGGAGTACCTTACCCAGCTGTCTGTGCTCTGTGTCTAAGGTGGTCTGGGCCTCCTCCTCCGCCTCCGTTAAGCGTTGCTCTGACATGTCCAGTCTTTCGGCATGCTTATCCAATCTCTCTACCATGCGATCAATCCTATATGTTAGAGCGTCCTATTTAGTGCCCAAGGAGGTTATTCCGCCCTGCAGGTTCTTTTCCATAATGACCAAGAGAGCGCGGATATCCTGGTCCGAGTCCACCGCTGAATGGTTCCCACCTCCCGGGTCCTCCACGGGAGCGGAGTCCCCCGTCTTAGATTTCCTCGGGTCAAATGAAAGTTTAGGCTGCGTCCTATCGGTTCTCCCCATGGTCCCAAGGGGGCCGGGATCGCACCCATGGACAGCAGAAAGTTTAGAGGGGCAGCACCTCAAGGTCGCAGAGAGTCCTGTACCGCAATTAGGTACCACCACCAGTGCAACAATCGCGAGGCAGCGCAGTAGAATTACGCAAAGCGATGGTCGGGCCCCAGCTAGGGCGCAGAATGACCAGACCGTACCACCAGTCACAGAGGCGCAGGCTGCCTTACGCTGCAATCGCACTAAAATGCCTCCAGGTCTCGCAATCCATTGCAGGCAGCAGTGCCACAGTCTAGGGCGGAACCCCCCTCTCCCCCTAACATCTACATGCAGCAGGGTGGGAGGGTCGAGCATTCAGGCCGGGCCACACAGCCATTGGGAGACCCAACGGAGCGCCGGCCGCTTCCTTCTGGGCCGTTGGCTTCTCACAGACTCCGGGGGCAGCAAAAGCACATGTCCTCCAGGAGCACACCACGGCGTCGCGCCTCCGGCCATCTAGTCTATGGGGCCTCCGCCTCCATGCACCAGGGCCCGATGTGCCTCGCTCCAGACCTGCCCTCACCTCCGATCAGGCCCCAGTCCCCCGCGAAGCAGGGGGCAGTCTATCCTCGCCGCACCTCAGCCTGGCCGATCACGCCGGCACTCCGGGAGGCGCAGACAAACCCTCCCTCGCAGCGGAGCTGCGTGAATCAACTTCAGAGGGCAAGGGGAGCCCAGAGCATGCAGGCCCCGCTTCGCAGCCAGGAACTCCAGCGGTCCCGTGCCAGCTATCGATCTCGGCGCTGGAGCCAGGTAGGCGGCCTGTTTCTTCCGTGAAGGTCTGCAGGGGGGCCCCAGACATACACCCAGGCAAATCAGAGGGTAACTGCAGTTGCAGGATATTTCAAGGATAATACGGCGGTCCGGTAGAGCACTCGGCTCAAGCAGCCATTTTGGTCGCAAGCTAGCTTCGCCTAAATGTCGACTACTGTTCCCTACAGAGAAAAATACAGATTTATGGTGGCAATTGACAATGTCTCCACCGTAGGTGAGCTAAATAACTTTTAGACTTTGGTCCATACCAGACCAACTTTGCAGTTTCAAAAAAGAAAAGAACAGGACACACAGTGCAGTTCCTGTGAAGCAATGTGCAGAATAAAAAGAAAATGGGAGGCGCAGCTCGTTCACCTACTATTGCAATGAATAAGACAGTTGAAACACAACACTGCTCAAATAAGTACATTAAATGAGAATAACCCGCATCTACTCAAGCAATCCACCAGAGAGGGGAAAGATAATGAAAAAAGAGGAAAAGCAAAAGAAGGACTCCTGATCACCAAGATGGGAGTTCTGTTCCTGAAGATTCCCCTTCAGCATTAGAGGAAGAAATTATGTGTATATCAGATGATTGTAGTGTTCTGGATATTGTCATTTGGAGCCCCCCTTGGCCGTTGAAGTGGCTTTATGTGAGTAATGAAGAGGTGCCATATGATACTGACTTTAGCCACTCGATCTCAGATGATAGCAATCAATTTTTCCATAGCGTTAAGGGACCAAACCTT
Organism: Lissotriton vulgaris; assembly: GCF_964263255.1. Lineage (NCBI taxonomy): Eukaryota > Metazoa > Chordata > Amphibia > Caudata > Salamandridae > Lissotriton > Lissotriton vulgaris. Next base: position 1,464,889,594 of record NC_141687.1, on the reverse strand, counting down.
CCCCCATCACATGTTCTAGGAGAGAGGTACTGGTTGTTTCCACATTTGGGCTACGCACAACTGTGCCGCTATTAGGAGGTGGGATTATAACAGGTGGGAAAAAGTCTATTTGCCCAACAGGATTGTGAGTGGATCTAATGGCAGTAGAACATTCGTAATGGTATGTTTTGTACGCTGGATCTCGACCCAGAATGTATGGATCAGTGGGCAAGAACACCATGTATGTGAAAATGTGCCTCATTTGCCACACCCCTTCCATCACAAATCTAAACCACCAAACATATTGGTGATTCTAATGAGTGTGAGGTACCCACAGGTCAATATTTTGTATTAGGTCTCATTGTAGTGAATGTAGAACGAGAATTTAACCGCTCTCTCTGCCATATGGCCACCCATGTGTCATCGTAAATCTCAGTAGCCAGTTCTCTTTCCCATTGTAATACATGTGCAAGTTTTTAGAGGGGTCAGTTGTAATACATATTGATACAAGCATTATATGCTTCTACTGTGGACGTTACTGAGTTAGAGGGACTTGATGGGTGTATCGTTACGCTGAGAGGCTAAGCGAGCAGGGAGTCTGCCTGCCCAGTGAATCGCATGACTCAACCTATAAGGATCTCGCGAGTCAAGGCAAATTTAGTGACAAGGTCTCGATGTGATCATAAATCTCCATTGTTGTAGATGTCTCACATGATAGGAGTGTGGCCCTGGACCCAGCCAAAGGAGCCAGGATTGGACTTGCTATGGGGAAAGTCAGGGTTACACGTCAGGGGGGTGAGTTGAAAGGGGTAGTTCGGGAATGTCCTGTGCTGTAGCACCTCCCTCCAGTAGACTAAGAGGGTTGATGTCATAGGCAGTAGTTGGGGAGCTCCTGTCTCAGGTGACATTGGAAGTCATAGCAGCTCTGATAGTGGAGAGGGGGTGAAAGCTTGCTCCACTTTGACGCAGGGTTTACCACCAGGGTCATGGTTCCAGTCGAGCGAGGGGCAGAGCTGTGCGGTTAAAATATAAGTTGTGATGTTGGAGAAAGTCCAGGCCACCCTCTGGTACTGGTCTGCTCATGGTCGCTCTTGCCACTCTTGGGGATTTACTCCCGCCCACACGAAGGCAAGCATTTTGGAGCAGATGTGTATGCTAATTGATAGAGGGATCGCCAATGGAAAGGTCTGGAGGGCATACAAGTACCGGGGCATGAAGTTAATTTCCATGCTATTAAGTCTGCCCAATCAAGAAATCTCTAGCTTTGCCCAGTGATAAAGATCTCTGAAAAGGGAGGTGAGAAGCGGGGGGATGTTGTAGGGGTATACATCTTTCATATGAGGTGGTAGCTGAATCCCCAGGTAGGTAATGGTTGATGTCTCCCATTGAAAACTGCCCCTCTGAACGATATCCCTAAGGCTTTTTGAGGTCAACAACATCCTTGCCCGAGACTTGAAGAAGTTGATCTTAAAACCTGCTACCTGGGAGAAGGAATCCAATTCTCCCATCAGTGCCAGGAATGTGGTATCAGGGTCCGTAATAAAACAGAGAATGTCATCAGCAAAAAGAGCCAACTAATGTTCTCTGTCATTGACCATCACGCCCCTGATTGCTGGGTTGGACTGAATCTTGGCTACTAATTTTTCCATCATGAGGGCGAATACTGAGGGGGTCAAGGGGCATCCCTGTCTGGTGCCCCATGTAAGCCCGTTTGGTGGGGAGGAGACATTGATTTTGAGTTTAGCAGTGGGTTTCTGGAAATTAGTGAGGATAAATTCTTTGGGCCTCAGGTGGATTTTGTCAAGAAAGCTAGAGAGATAGCTCAAGTCAACTCTATCGAACACCTTCTGGGCATTGAGAGTGAGAAGGGCCATGGGTTGTTTCCACTGTTAAGCCACCTCCATAAGAGCCACTGCCAGCCGTGTGTTGTTGTTCGCCAACCAGTTGCGAATGAAGCCAGAATGGGTCGGAGTGATAAAGGAAGGCCAGATTTGGTGTAGGGGGGCCAAGAGGTTAGAAGCAAACAGTTTCACATCACAATTCAGCAGCAATATGGGCCTGTAGGAGGATCATGGTGTAGCGGGCTTGCCAGACTTGAGGAGGGGGGTGATATGAGACTCCAGCATGATATCCACAATCAGTTACAGGTCAAGAAAGATTAAACACCTTCACTAGGGGCTCTATCATCAGGGAGGCATAGGCTTTGTAAAAGGTGGCCGTGTATCCATCTGGGCCGGGTGCTTTGCGTGAGGGGAAGTTGCTGAGCTCTACCCGGACCTCTTCTGGGGTGATGTGGTCCTTGAGGAGGAGCAACTCCTCAGTTCTGTCTGGAGGGGTCTAGGTGTGCAGGTAATCATCCTGACACTGGGCATCAGGTTGTCGGGCCTGCTAGGGATTAGAAGAGTAGCTTTGGAAGACTTTGAGTATCGCTTCTGTCTTCTATTGGAGGCAGTCCTCATTGTGAGTAAGTACCCTCTGTCTTGCATGGTGTGCCCCCACTTTTTGCTGAATTGCTGTTGTTCTTTGACTGAGTGTGCCCTGGGCTCCTGCTAACCAGGTACCCATGGCCTATGTTCCTTCCCTAAATCCACATTGAAGCCTAAACCCAATTGGCATCTCTAGCCCATGTCAGCCCCTGGTAAATGGTACCACAGGTACCCAGGGCACAGTGACCAGAGATGGCTTTTAAGGGCTGCAGCACTTATTGTGCCACCCTCAGAGGCCCTGTACCCTGACACTCACACACTGCCTTTGCAGGCAGTGTGTCTTGATGCAGAACAAAGTGAAGAGTCAACATGGCACCCATCCATGTGGGCCATGCCCACAAACCACTGCCCTGGCATGCATCAGTCACCCCTCTAGCTGGGTGCCCTCTGCCAGTGGTGAGGGTACAGGTGCATGATCCCTGTACCCCTACGGTGCCCAAGTCCATCCCTGGGCACTGTAAGTTCAGTGCTGCCATTAGGAGCATATGGTGCTGGGAGTTTGTCATAGCACCATAATGGCTACACTGAAGACTGGGAAGTTTGATATCCAACTTCTCAGCACCTTAAACCCACACTGATGACAGTGTGGGATTTAATGTAAATGCACAACAGAGGCCATCTAAGAGATGCCCCCTGAAACTCGACCAACTCTTACTGACCTGACTGAGTGGCTGCTTAAGCTGCCACCACCAGACATGTTTCTGGTCCCCTGGGTCAAGAGCTTGCTGCCCTCGGGCCCTGATCAATGCGCATCCTGGGACAAGGTGCCAAGCCTCCTCCCCAGGATGGGCAATGTTCACGAAGGAGAAGCTTCAAAGGCATGCTGCCTTTGTGAGCCTCTACCGACCATTTGCTGCTTTTAGTAACTGGACCCCACTGGTTCTACCCCCCACTTTGGGCGGGAGAACCGGCGGGAAAAACAAGTGAGGAAGAGCGTTGTGCCCACCTCTGCCAACTCCACCCCTCAGGTGGGGGAGGCGAGGTGAAGCACAACCTTGAGTCCCCGCCATCTTGAGGATGAGGGGATCCAGCCAACCAGGGATAGGTTCCTGCTCCCTTCCCTCTGGAGAGATGGAGAATAGGGGTGTACCCACCCTATGGAAGGGACCCATTGGTGTCTGCCCTTTACCTAATTTTAACACCCCTCAATTTAGTATTTAGGGGGCACCCTGAACCTTCCTTCCTCAGATCCAGCAACAACAAGAAAAGAAGATAGGAAGAAGGACTGAAGAGCTGTGAAGAGCTAACAAGAGAACGACACCCACTGACTTGGCCCCAGCCCTACGGGCCTGTCTCCCCTCGAACCTGCTTCTGCAAAATCCCGGTGTGTTCTGCAGCCAGCAACCTCAAAAACCCCGGAGGACCTGCCTGCCTTCACTTCAAAGACTGAAATTTCCCATGAACACTGGACTTGTTCAAACTGCAGCTTCTGGTTGCAGCCAGAGACCGCGAATCCAGCCCACTCAGCACCCGCCGAACCCGGCCCGAGCTCGAGTGGAAAAACACCACAAGGAGGTCCCCCCGGCGATCTTGACCCGATCTAGATCCAGCAACCCCTGACCTACCTAAAACCTCCAGGCAACACCTGCAGCCTCAATCCAGAGAACCCCCCCTACTGTGACTAGAGCGGGTAAGAAAATCCAACATCCCAAGGCACCCCTGCACCCCATGCCCCATACCGTTGTGTGCCCAAATGAATGGTGCCTAACCAACCCACGACATCCCAACTTACCCCTCGAAGTGGTGGTTGCACCCAGAAGATCCTCGTCCCCAAGCCTGCAGTGTTTCTTTGTCCCGGAGGTTCTTTATTGAAAACAACAGGGCACCCAACCTCAAAACAGCACCATGCACTAGTGCCGCTGAGGGTGCACCTTTGGTGCTTCTTTGGTCCCCAACTTGCCCTAAGCTTGTTAAGTATCATTTTAGTACCCTGTTTTAAGTTTCACGATTCATGCCCTTATATAGGTATAAATCACCATATCCTTATATAGGCATAAAATTCATAACCATATTTAGGTATAGCTCATGCAGTCCAAATACGGCAGGGCTACTTCCACTAGTTCCGTAAATCCACAACGATTTCTTGGAAAACTCAGCTTCAGCAGCCTGGGACTTCCCCTTGCTTGAATATTGATTTGTCCAACAACTCATGGGGTTTTCAATGAACTGAGACTCTTTGATGACGTTATTATGTCCAACTGTACGTCAAAGTCGGCACCTTCAAGGTATAAATATGCCCACACTCACCCAAGCAAACACACGGTGGTTTGGAGCAGTTCGACTATCTACTTGCCCGACGCGCCCTGCTACAGCAAGTGCCGAAGGAAGCCGACCCTCCAGCAGACGCACTGAGAGAGACCCTGTCTTTTCTCCTGCCGAGAAATCCAACTCCAGTATTTCCAAGCTACCCTTGCGGATTGTTGGGAAATCGAGTCCCGAGATTGACCTTCTTCATTCTAAACTAAGGTACGGAGCTGATTAGACCCTTAGAGAAATCTTGGGCAGATTCTTGGCAAAAGAATACTACATTTATGCTACACCTCACTTACTTCCTCCCTCGTACGAAGCTTAGGTTAGGTACACCGGGGTAGGCGTATTTTAGAAGCACCAGTTATTTATGTATGTATTTATATATGGTTTAGGAACCGTACAAAGCTCTTACAGTATTATTTTATTCTACTATTTATACTGTACGCATTATATTTTACAAACAGTGTTACGAATGTAGCAGTTAATTTCTTATGCTTGAGAAAGAAGACTGTTCAAAAAAACATTTTATTGAAAACGCCTGTCTTTCTACTTTCTCTGCACCTCTAGTGAAACGAAGTAGTCTTCATATCCCTGGAATGATACTCACATTCCGTTCACTTAAACCCTTAGACAGTTGACCCTCATAATTGAGCAACTTGTGGATGACACTTGCTAATTTCTTCTTCATATCATCCTCTGCAGGTTTCCACATGAAGGAACACGGCGCTTTTCTGAACTAGATTAACCTTTGGACTTCTAGTAGTGTAGATAGTTTCCCCCATTTTTTGGTCCTGAAGAACTGAAGAGTACCAGCTTGAACTCCTAAAGCATGAAATCTGTCGGTCATTTAGTAAAGTAGTTGACTGCTTCAGCGGACCCTAGAGCCGCACCAAGTAACCACTCTCTTTCTTTGTTTTTAACCCAGGTGGGTTACCACTTCATTAAAAGGTTTTTGTGGACTACCCAACCTGTTTTAAACATCACTTGAGCACGTCTACACCACTCACCCCATCTCCCTAGGGCCCTCACCTCCACTACACCATACGGCAGGAATAAAAGATCCCCGGCAAAGAGCCCCTTTATGGGTGCCCATTGGGTGTTGCACGGCCGAACCAACGAGGGGCAAGGCCATTTGATGAAGCATGACATCTAGCTTGCTGGGTGTGTGAAGCCTTTAATTCCGAAAAGGAGGATTCCCCTCCGGTGTGCCTTCACTCACTTTGTGTTGTCAACTGTCTGACCTAATTTTTATACTTAGGGGAACTATGCATTTCTTCTTGTTTGATACGGAGCGGATTAGACCCTTAGAGAAATCTTGGGCAGATTCTTGGCAAAAGAATACTACATTTATGCTACACCTCACTTACTTCCTCCCTCGTACTAAGCTTAGGTTAGGTACACCGGGGTAGGCGTATTTTAGAAGCACCAGTTGAGTACTTTTAGCCCCTGTTATTTATGTATGTATTTATATATGGTTTAGGAACCATACAATGCTCTTACAGTATGATTTTATTCTACTATTTATACTGTACGCATTATATTTTACAAACAGTGTTACGATTGTAGCAGTTAATTTCTTATGCTTGAGAAAGAAGACTTCAATAAAACCTTTTATTGAAAACGCCTGTCTTTCTACTTCCTCTGCACCTCTAGTGAAACGAAGCATGCACGATTGACTGAGTGAAATATCTGTCTATTGTTTCCATGACTCGGAAGATACGTTTTACCTTGGGGAAACAAAGGTGTCATGTTTATGTGGTTGTCAGAGACTAATCTCTTCTTGTGGATTCGAGAAAGTTTCTAGTGACCTCTGAGCTAGCTGGCACACACAAGTAAGTCTAGTATATTCGATAAAGACCTAGTCGACCTCAGTCCTACGTCTAATCTATATGATATATTATTCCAATGCGCAGAGCCTATTGGGAATATAGGAACTACACTACATGGCGCCCAACGTTTGGTACTAAAATACAAAGACAATTGGTACAATATGTCATGCGGACTTTAACAGTCCAACCTGCTATAAGAATTCCACAGCACACCCCTCATCAGGGGAACACAAACAATCACACCACAGACTATACAGTCAGTATTCGGTAAATTGCCGGCAAAAAGGGAACAAATTCCATTCTGGTTAGCCCAGAAAATCACTGAAATAGAGGCAGTATTTTCTGATAGTACACCTCATGAGAAACACAGGATTCTAACAATCTGTTTACCAATGGGGATTGCACCACACGTAGAGACACTTGGGGTACAGTCTTTGCTTCAATCTACACAAAAACACACGGTGTCCCGTCTATGGCGGTAATACCAGACGTTCTGAGACAGATTCAAAATGAATACGGTCCAGAACCAGCCCTGAATCTAGGTATGAAATTACTGAAAGATTTCAAACAGGTCTCAGCTATCTTATTAGCTAACATTAAAGGTGACACAGCATCAGTAGCAATCCACCAAAAATTAAAAGAACTTGATATTACAGAGCAACCGTATGAACTTGCCAGAATTATTGAAAAATCCTATGAAGAACTAGGAAGAGATAGTTTGGGAGGGAAACCTGTAAAGCCTGAACTAACAGAAAATCCTGAAAAAGTATTATCAAAAACAATCTAACTACTCCTAAAAAGAAATGGGAAAGTAGTAGACAGTCACTTCCTAAAGAGAAGCACTCTCAGTCCAGAGGTAGATCTCCTCAAAAGGAGCACTCTGAAAAGAGATATAACCTCAGAAATAGGGATAATTTAAGAAAACCTGATAGATATCAATCTACTGATACACGATCCTCTCGTACCTTTCAGACTTCCTCGCAGAAATCGAAAGAAGAGGACAATCAGAACAAAAAGAAGAACGCGTGAAGTCCAAAGACGATCAGCACGTTCCAAAAAATAAGAAAACTCAATTCTCTAAAAAGAAGGTAGCAAGTAATAAAATCAGACATTCCGAGGATCTTGAGGACACAACTCAAGAACGGGAAGTGGGCCCAGACAATGCTGGACAGCGCAGCAGAGGTCACCACAGCTCACAGGATCCTGAAAGATCATCTGGAGACAGTGGATCTGAATGAATGTATTCAGGTTGAAACTGCCGACACCAGGGTTAGTGTACCCCATAAGTTATATGAAGTAAAACTCTGAATAGAGGGGGATATAACTAGTAAGATAAAAGCACTCTCTTGGGAAAAACTATCTAGGGGTTATGACATCCTCCTAGCTGAAAAAGACTGGCCACCTGAATTTGTCAGGGAGTGCCCACATGGTGAAGAGATCATTATGCCAGCCTTCTCTAATCATCTTCTACGCCAGAAAATGGGCTGTTGCCCAGGCTCCAGCATTATATGAAAATCATGTGGGATGGGATGAGGATTCTCCTCACCATAAAATCCAGTTAAAAAATCAACCAACTGCTCAGAGGCAGTATCCTGTAAAGTAGGAAGCTAAAAAACAAGTCAGGGAGATCAACTTGAATACCAAGGGGTGATTGAAACATGCACCTCGTCAATGAACATTCCTTTGTTTCCTGTCTCCAAACCAGATGAAACATATCGTCTAGTTTTGGATTATATACATTTAAACGCTTGTTGCAAAACGTTTGCAGTACAAAATTCACACAGTGCAGCACTGATTAATAATATAGTTTGGAAGAAATATAAAACTACTTTAGATATTTCAAACGGTTTCTTCTGCCAAAACATTGCACCAGAAAGCAGGTACTTGACCGCTTTCTCAATAATGGGGACACAACGAAACTTCTGTTGTCTCCCCCAGGGATTCAAGAACAGTCCTGGATTATTTTCAGCCAAAGTAACAGAGTTACTACAAATGTACGATGATGAGGCATTATCTTATGTTGATGACATCTACCTTACAGACGATGATTTGGACAGGCACTTGAACAGGGTGAACACCATAATACTTGGGTTCGCCTCCGAAGGGTATAAATTCAACTTTAAAAGATCAACAATTGCCCACCTCAACGTTCTATTCTTGGGATACGAACTTTCGAGTGAAGGCAAAAGCCAGGCAGCAAACTTTTTAGAAAAATATGCGCTGCTCCAAACTCCAAACACGCTGAAAAACTTACAGTCAAGACAACGCAAAAAAGATTCTAGGATTCCTAAACTTCGACAGAACTTACATTCTGAATTACGCAGAAAGGGTTAAACCTCTCTAAGAAACTAATCAAACCTGATTTCAAACCAACTAATTGGACTAAAAAACACACAGAAATTTTGCGTTCAGTACAAACCGACATGTTGGCAACAACACACTTACAAACACGCGACAATGTACGCAACCTTGTGATCCGAAACATCCCAGGGAGATGCAGATTCACATACCTAACCTTTAACGAAGGTGAAAAGGTACCAATAGCTTACAAATCACACTTGTACACACAAGCTGAAATGAAATTCACTTCAACAGAAAAAATTCTGACAGCGGTTCAGACTGCTGTAGCAAAGGAGAAAGCCCTCGCACAGGGTAAACGCATTAAAGTTGTTACACCTGTACCTGCCTTAGAGGCAGTGACGAAGGCAAGCATTCCAAATGCAAAAGCTCTACATCCGAGATGAATACAATGGGTTAATTCTCTTGCTGCAACAGACGTTGAATACGTTTTTGACCCTTACTTGAAGACACAAGAATTTCTCCAATACGAACAAGAATGTCCTCTGCCTACTGAAATTCTACCTCTAGAACACTACGGCTGTATAATATATACAGACTGATCAGCACAGCCCGCGATTGGGGGTAAACAAGCTGTGTGCGCGATTGGTAAAGGTCGCTGGCACGATGGTAAATTTAGACCTATGGTAACAAAAACTCAATCACTAGGAGACTGTACAGCTCAGCGAGCTGAACTCCAAGCATTCAAGATGGCGCAGGAAAATACTGATTGGGAATTCCCCACACTCATAGTGTGCGATTCATATTACTGAATCCAGTCATACAATGAATATTTGCAGAACTGGTTACAAAATGGTTTTAAAGACGCAAAAGGTGGCACAATCAAGCATAAAATGCTTTGGGACAAGTAGTTCTTTTGCAGAAGGAACTACAAAAGACTCAAGTGATTCATACAGTGAGTCATCAGCGTGATGGCTTTCACGTTGAAGGGAATTCATTGGCTGATGAAGCCGTAAAGGCAGCTGAGCAAACTGCTTCTGTAGCTGATATTACTCGTTCAAAATCGAAAATAGACAGGGAAATAATGCAAGCAGTCACTGCTTCAATAAAAGACAGTGGTAAAACATTACCGAAGAGCTTTCCACTCAAGTACTCATATATAACTGATGCAAATAATGTTCCTTTTGCTTGAATCCCTGGAGTGGGGGATAGAGTAATCCCAAACATGGAACACAGGTTAGGACTAATCTTAGCAGCACATGAAGGTCTTGCCTCTGCACACGCAGGTGTTTCTGCCACAGTTTCATTATTTAAACAATGATACTGGTGGCCGCGCATGCGGAAACAAACCAGAAACTATGTTTTGGAATGTGAAATCTGCCAGAAAACGAACGTTTCAACAGTGAAACGCCAGGCGCAGACGCCCCTTCTGATTTCAGATAAACCACTAGCGTGTGTTTACCTGGATCACTATAAACCCTTACAAAGGGATGGCAACTATAAATATATCATGGTCGCAGTGGATTCATGCACAAGATTCATTTGGATGTGGCCTCAGCGCTCAGCTGACGCCCGAACTGTTATAAAAGATTTGCGAGTCTTTATCGGCACATACGCAATTGGCACGCTACATTCTGACCAGGGTCCTGCTTTTAGCTCTAGGGCTTACAAGGAGGGCATGGCTAGCTTGGGCGTTGCATTGCGATTTTCGAGTCCATTCCATCCTGAGGGAAATTCGGTTGTGGAGAGAAAAAACCGTGACATAAAGCAATCTATAACAGCTAGGGTATTAGGTTCGGGTGATGGGTGCGTCAAACATCTAATAAATGTCCAACGTAGTCCTAATAACCTGCCAAGAAATTCTCTGGGTGGAATCACTCCATATGAAATCCTTTTTGGTACTAGAATGTTGGTTGAAGACCTCGATCGTCACACTTCAGTGGTGGAACAAAAACTCTTTGATATCAAAGATCATTTGGCTGTTTTACAGGACTTAAATGAAAGAAGAAGAAGTCTAAGCAATACCAGCGAAAAGCCAACGACCACTGAAGAAAAACCACCTGTCCCAGCAAGACCGGTCTGGATTCCAAAGATTGGGGATCTGGTCAGGGAGAAAATAGCGGACAAGAAGGAATTTGGGCCTTCTTACAGAAAACCAGTACCTGTACTAGCAATCCATGGATCAACAACAGTACTACTGCAGCCCCTTGCTGGAAAAAAGGAGAACCGGTCTGTGTCAATTGACCTGGTAAAACCACACCATGTGGCCGATAATAAGTAGTAGGCCCAGGGGACTCCCAAGATGTAGCAGACGACCAAATCTTGCTACTATTCAAGAGGTTCAAACTGAAAGACTCATCACCTTTGAAGATTCTAAAGTGAAAAAAGAAGGACTATGCAATAAAGCCATGGAACTTGTGCCTCTTGAAACACAAATAACAGTTCATCAAGAAACTCCCGCCTACAATGATGTAGCATCTGACTATACAAACATGTCACAGGAAAAAACAGCTCCAGCTATTTCAAAGAATTCGGATAAGATACCAACAATTGAAAGAACTGCCTCTGGCTTTTTTATCAACTTTGATAACTTTTCTGAGGATCCGAGTGAACCTGGAACTATGGCAGCAAATAAATCTTTCAAGAAAAATGTAATGGAACTTGGTCAAGAGCTTACAAATACATATCTGGTTTCACCATGGGTTGAATTTTGGATTGTGTTAGGTGTACTTTATCTCCTGCTATGGCTCATTCTTGTGTTAAGTTTGGAAAGCTGATAGATGGAAAGCACATTAAATGGACACAGCAAGTAAGAACATCAACTTGCTCCTGAAGCCACAGAAATCATCTCATTGTGAACAACGAGATCTGTCATCAGTGAACATCACAGAGGTCCCACTACCTGGTCAAATAGCATGGGATACAACTGATTATGACATTTATGGCCCTGTTCAGCTGCTAAAGATTCCTCATCAATTTAAGGTTTCCTTGAGTGATTTTGTCTCACCTAGCACATTTTCTGATGATTGGGACTTTGAGACTATTAATAACATTATGGCAGACTTAGAAATGTCAGCAAAATTTACAAAACATGAATACTTAGAAGGTTCATCAAATTATGAAGAAATGTATTGTTTTAATCATTTTGGCCATCATTACTTGCATAAATCTGTAAACCCTAGAAATGTTTTAACTTATAATCAATGGGAACATTGTCCAACACCACCAAAAGGTAGTTCTAAAACGTTTCTTTGAAAATTTCCATAATTCATAGGTTTTAATGTTACAAACCCAGAAAGTTTTAACTTTAAAAATGTGAATAAGACAGGCATGAAAAGTATGTTGACAAATACCAAACAAATTTATTCTGCTGCCTTTTATGCTCAATTGTCCACCTTAGACTTTGACTTTTGGAAAGACAACATTGAGACAAAAACTGTTTGGGGCACAAAAGACTGGCAGGTACAAGGTTTAGAAGCATTGTTCAGAGCCTGCATCATCCCAGAACAAATGATGTTCCTAAATGACACTGTTCAACAGACACCTTGTCTTGGCATTGCTAAGATAAAAGATTTAAACAAACCGTCCATACCTAAGCCCACACCTATTAGTAATTTAACTTCAGATGAGGAGGTAGACGTAAATTATATTTTACAACAGAACAGAACAAAGCCTGAATGGAAAAATGGTTAATCTGGCCCACAGACACGAATAACTGTCAAAATAGATTCCTGAACAAGACACAAGGGTTTACAGTAACTCGGCCAGATCCAAGATATATCCAAAGACAACATCCAGGGATAATAACAACTTATAGTGTAGGAAATCTATGCCTTGAATGGCTGCAGAAATCCACACTTCCAGAAATAAAACAACACTTATCTTTGCTGAAAGATGGCGTTTAATTACGAGAATTCTTAATGGGACCTCGTAATCCACGTCATAAACGTTTCATATTCGCCGGTATATACGCTACTTACAAAGAAGCTTGGAAAATCACGCAAATGGAAACAGCTGAAAGAATACGAGAAATTGATCGCATTAATTTAGAGAAATCATTCTCTGTAATTGACAATGATTTAACAACTCTGTCGTCCAGAATGTATTCTTTGGACAGCATTGTATCATCTGCCATTGACATAATGGAACAGGACTTGCTAATGATACAACATGGCCAGTCTCAATTACGTTCTATAGTGCTATTAGGCTGGACGTTGCAAAACCTTCGTTCTGGCTATGTGCCCTGGCGTTTAATCAACACTACGTCACTGTTTACTGTATTTAACCTTACAGATAAACAAATCTCGTTGGCACAGAGGGGAGGAGACTATACGGTGCTGAGCATTGAATAACTGGAGAGATTACCATTGACCATTTCTGAGAAACCATCAGTTGAATGGATAATACATGGCACCATCACGATACCAGTGACGACTTTCCAGTTTCTGTATTACTTAAAACACATACCAGCAGGCCTGTATGAAAGGTTGGGCAAAGAATACATTAAGTTGACCTCAGTCCTGCGTCTAATCTATAGGATATATTATTCCAATGCGCAGAGACTATTGGGAATATAGGAACTACACTACAACCTGGGATTTACCATACACACACAAATGTTGGAGTGGGGGAAAGGAAGTATTTCTTAGTGGTAAAAATTGTGAACACTCACTAAGCGGTACACTATTGTGTCAAGTATTAATTTACACAGAGCCTGCAAAGGTTCTTCCAATAACCTTTCTTGCCACCTGCAGGGTTCGTCCACAGCAGTGATAGATCCAATTTTAAGGCAGCTTTCCAAGGGTAGCTACATTATGTTAAATGATCACAGCTGTTGTGGAATGATGCCAGGAATAAGCTATCTCGTTACTGTGTCATCCAGGGTCACTTGCTGTATGCAAGCATAGTTTCCTAAAACTAAGGCAGACGGGGAGTCGCCCCTATGGCCTTCACTGAACATCTCTTCTATACAAATTGATAGTTTAAGCAGAATGAAAGCCATTCTTTCGCAAAAAACTGTGCCACTGACCTCGTCCAGAGAGACGTATGATCTGCAAGTTGCAAGGTCCTCTGCAGAGATACATGCATTATTATCAACAAACTGCCTGTAACGGGGTGTACACGAGGTCCCCAGTCACCGGACCGACACCTCCGCCTACAACTACCAGAATGCATTGTGACAGGTGGGACTCCGGGGATATGGACAACAATGTACTTTTACCATACTCCCCTGTCTCTCTCCCCTCTCAGGACACCGAAGCCGGTATTGCTGATAATGCTGGCGAGGACTGGCCCTTTAACTCATGGCAAGAGGCAGAATGGGAGGAGTCGGCATACTACTCATTTCCGTCAAAAGGAGTCCGCCCCGAGGCACAGGTCTGCTTGATCACCCGGAGGACGGAGGAGGAAGGAGAGGAGAGGACGGAGTGCGAGGAGAATACGGAGACAGGAGGAGAGGACGGCGAGAGAAGCAGGAGATCGGAGGAAGCAGTAGAGAGTAAGAGAGGCGGAGGACGAGAGCGGCGTGGGACATCAGAGGCCGGGGGAGAGACGGAGAGTCACCTTCAGGAAGCAGAGTCGGCGCCTGCTACGGACGGAGAGAAGCCAGGAGGCCACCGTTCCCGCGAGCCGCCCAGCCACTCACCCAGGGGAGGTGCGTGGCTTTCACAGGTGCGTGACCGATTGCGGGGCTGGGTGGATCTTCGGGGTACATTAGGTACCAGACCACGGGAAACCTAACATCCCGGGACCCCTACCCTGTGCACACGCCCCTCCCACTCACGATAGTGCACCTTTGTAAATCAGAGCACCGGTGGTTTCCCTCACTCCCTTACCCTGACATCGAGATCTCGTACAGATATCTGATACTTCCCTTGTTCTCTTTTTGCCTTCTGGGGAACAAGAACCCTGCACTCGCAGCGACGGACTCAGACAAGGAAGAATCACCCCCTCGAAGCCCGGAAGGGGTCCGAGAGAAGGAGAAGGTCACCCGACGAAGGCGTAGCAGGAGTAGATCCCCAAGGAGATTTAACCCGATTAGGAAGAGTTGTACTGATCACTGGTTTACTGCAATAAAACCTTCATTACCACGAGCCCGCCTGTTGCCCATAACTGAACCCCAGCCGACCCCCAGCGTAACAGTGGTGGAGAATGCGGGCAGCCTAACCCTCGATACAGAGATGGAGACCCTCATACAGCAGCTAATCAAAGGACAGGAGAAGCTTGGATGGGTGGCCGAGCAACAGTTAACCTCAGCACAGGCTGACCGCGAGATACTGAAGAAGGCCCTAGCCTCTAAAGAGGAAACCCAGCAAGTATGTGTGAATCCGGGGACTACAGGGACGGTCAGAGAGGCGCAACCTATACCACATGGCACTTCAGCGGTGTCCCTTCAGAAATACCATCAAGGGGATGACCCGGATTCCTTCATGCTCAATTTTGAGAGGGCTGCCAGGGCCTGTGGGTGGCCCATCAGCAAATGGCCTTTCTTTATAGCTCCGCTCCTGTCTGGAGAAGCCCAAGCAGCCTACCAGGTTGCCAACCCAAATGGAGATACTCCCTATGAGGACGTAAAGAAGATTATCCTAGATCATTTAGGACTGGACCATGAAGCCTATAGACTCCGGTTTAGGAAGGAACGTGGTGTTCCCGGGGAGAACCCCAAGACGCTATTTGTGAGATTGAAAATGGCCGCGGACAAGTGGTTGACCCCTGCCACAAGCACTAAGGCAGAAATCATGGATAGAATATATCTGGAACAATATCTAGAGGCGCTGCCTTTCGCTACCCAGAGGTGGCTCAGACAACACCCCAACCTGACTACTGCAGAAGCAGTCGACATGGCAACCAACTTCACGAGGGCCCAGCCCCGCTCATCTGGGTGGGACCCGGATCGTGTCCACAAACCACCGGTAAAGACAGACAGGCGACCCCCTCCATCCCGCCCTGTGGATCCCCCGAAGCTCCGAGGCTGGAAACCTGAGACCCCCACCTCTGCAGGGCCACAATGTTTCGAGTGTGGTAACTCGGGACACATTGCCCGGTTTTGCCCCACCAAAAGACCTCCAGAGGAGCCCATGGAAGTGGGATACTTGCCCCGGGCTGTTCTCTACTCAGCGGAGATGGGGAGCACGTACAGAGTAAGTGTACAGGTGAACGGGTCCTCCATCCAGGCACTGCTAGATTCAGGCTGTAGGCAGTCGGTCATACAAACGAAACACGTAGCTAAATCCCAGTACTTACCCCGACAATTAGTAGCCATCCGATGTGTACACGGGGATGTCAAAACCTACCCTCTGGCTCAGGTCCCCATAATTACCCCGAAGGGCCCCCAGCAGTTGATACGGGTAGGAGTCCTTAGCACCCTTCCAGAAGATTTAATCATAGGGACAGACAACCCCCGGTTCCTCCATTGGTTTAGACACAGCTTACAAAAACACGAGATCCACTCTATGTCCCCCAAACCGGCTCTTTTGTCACCCGAGCCCTGGGTACTAGACCGGAGTTTTAAGTTTGCCCAGATCAACGATCCCTCCCTCTTCAACGCTTGGGAACAGGCTCACCAGGATGGTGACAATCCCCAACCAAGGTATCCCCGCTTTGTAATCCATCATGACCTACTGTACCGACAGGGTAAAGAGGAGGAAGAAGGCCAACTCCTGGTTCCCCTCTCATTCCGGGACCAGATACTATTCTTTGCACATAGTCATCTAGTGGCCGGGCACATAGGATCAGAGAAGACTACGCAGAATATACCTCGATATTTCTATTGGCCCGGCATCTACAAGGACGCTAGTCGATACTGCCAGGAATGTAGCGTGTGCCAGAGGAAGAACATGACCAGACCCCAAGCAGTACCTTTACAGCCTCTTCCCATCATCGGCAAACCATTCGAGAGAGTAGGAATGGATATCATCGGCCCTTTACCCAAAACCAAGAAAGGATTCCAGTACGTATTGGTGGTTGTGGATTACGCCACGAGGTTTCCTGAGGCCCTCCCACTAACAGCCACTACTACCCGACAGGTCGCCGACAAAATGATAGAATTGTTTAGCAGAGTGGGGTTCCCCAAAGAAATCCTGACCGACCAGGGAACCCCCTTTGTATCACGATTGATGAAAGAAGTATGCAAAAACCTGGACGTCCATCAAATCAGAACCTCCGTATACCACCCACAAACGGATGGGTTAGTGGAGAGATATAATCGCACCCTAAAGACCACCTTAAGAAAAATGATGGAAGTCAACGGCAACGAGTGGGATCAACTACTTCCTCTGGCTCTCTATGTCATCAGGGGACAACGGCAAAGTAGCCTGGGAGTATCCTCCTTTGAACTTTTGTATGGAAGACAGCCCAGATCGTTGATGGAAATGACAAAGGACGCCTGGGAAAATGAGATTCCCGAAGAAACCTCTTCCACCTTGGAATATGCCCATAGTCTCAAAAGCAAGTTGGGAAAGCTGAGAGACTTGGCCTACACCCATCTAGAGGACAGTCAACAAAGACAAAAGAAAGCCTACGACAAAGGAAAAAAATGGAGACAATTGAAGGAAGGAGACTGGGCCCTGGTACTCCTGCCATTGTCAATACAAAAGTTTAAGGCTTCCTGGGTAGGACCCTACAAAGTGGTGGGGACGATAGGTAAAACCACCTACACCTTACAGATCGGCACAAAGAGGACACAAGCCTACCATATCAATATGCTTAAGAAATGGCTCGGAAGACCCCCCACTGATGTACAGGTGGCCACCAGTACTCCTGGGGAGAACAACACCACAAGAGAGCAGCTGATCATAAATGAAGACTTAACACAAACCCAAAATGACGACCTAATACAGCTCCTACAACGACACGAGAGCCTGTTCTCGGATCAACCCGGCCGAACGACGATGGCAGAACATTGTATCAAGACCATTCCTGGAAAAACCATACAGATGAAACCTTACAGGGTCCCAGAAGCAAGGAGAGCAGCCATCCGGAAGGAAGTGAAAGACATGTTAGACCTGGGGGTAATCAGACCATCTACGAGCCAGTGGTCAAGTCCCATCGTGATGATCCCCAAACCCGACGGAAGTCGACGATTCTGTATGGATTTTCGGGCGCTTAATGACATCTCGGAGTTCGATGCATACCCAATTCCGCGAGTCAACGAAATGATAGAAAAACTGGGAGAAGCAAGATACATCACGACCCTGGACTTAACCAAGGGATATTGGCAGGTGCCCTTGAGGGAGGAAGATAAAGAGAAAACCGCCTTTAGTACAGATACAGGGCACTACGAGTTTACTGTCCTCCCTTTCGGGTTACATGGAGCCCCTGCTACATTTCAGAGATTCATGAACACCGTTCTGGCCCCGGTCTCTTCCATCGCAGCAGCCTATTTGGATGACATTGTGATACATAGTAAATCCTGGGAAGACCACCTACAGCATCTGCACCGGGTCTTTCTGGCATTGGAGAACGCCGGTCTCAGGGTCAACGCAAAAAAATCTAAGATCGCTTTCCAGAAAGTGAAATACCTTGGGTACATGTTGGGCCACGGTGTGATAGAGCCTCAAATTGAGAAGGTAAGGGCCATTGCCGATACCCCTTTCCCGACCACCCGAAAAGAGATGAGGGCGTTTCTGGGCTTAGTGGGTTATTACCGTAGGTTTATCCCTTCGTTTGCCGACATAGCACCCCCCCTTACTGACGCCTTACGTAACCCAGGTAAATCAGGTACCCTTATCCGCCCTACCGACTCCATGTACACTGCCTTTCAGCAATTGAAACGCCTCATCACCTCCACCCCGGTGTTAACTTCCCCCGATTTCTCAGTTCCCTTTATCCTTCATACAGATGCCTCGGAGTATGGGATTGGGGCGGTGTTGTCTCAAAAAGGGGCGGATGGTCTAGAGCACCCCATTGTATATGTGAGTCGTAAACTTTTCCCGAGGGAGTTGAAATACGCTACTATTGAGAAGGAGTGTTTGGCGGTCAGGTGGGCAGTTGAGAAACTTGCATATTACTTGGAGGGGCACCCTTTCGATCTGTACACAGACCATGCTCCCCTTTTGTGGATGGCCCGTAATAAATCAAATAACGCACGTGTAATGAGGTGGTTCCTAGCGTTACAGCCCTACTCATTTACCGTCAGACACACAAAAGGAACGGAGAATGTAAGTGCGGACTTCCTCTCGCGACATCCGCTCCCCGATCGGGAGCATCCTAGGGGGGAGGTGTGTAACGGGGTGTACACGAGGTCCCCAGTCACCGGACCGACACCTCCGCCTACAACTACCAGAATGCATTGTGACAGGTGGGACTCCGGGGATAAGGACAACAATGTACTTTTACCATACTCCCCTGTCTCTCTCCCCTCTCAGGACACCGAAGCCGGTATTGCTGATAATGCTGGCGAGGACTGGCCCTTTAACTCATGGCAAGAGGCAGAATGGGAGGAGTCGGCATACTACTCATTTCCGTCAAAAGGAGTCCGCCCCGAGGCACAGGTGTGCTTGATCACCCGGAGGACGGAGGAGGGAGGAGAGGAGAGGACGGAGTGCGAGGAGAATACGGAGACAGGAGGAGAGGACGGCGAGAGAAGCAGGAGATCGGAGGAAGCAGTAGAGAGTAAGAGAGGCGGAGGACGAGAGCGGCGTGGGACATCAGAGGCCGGGGGAGAGACGGAGAGTCACCTTCAGGAAGCAGAGTCGGCGCCTGCTACGGACGGAGAGAAGCCAGGAGGCCACCGTTCCCGCGAGCCGCCCAGCCACTCACCCAGGGGAGGTGCGTGGCTTTCACAGGTGCGTGACCGATTGCGGGGCTGGGTGGATCTTCGAGGTACATTAGGTACCAGACCACGGGAAACCTAACATCCCGGGAACCCTACCCTGTGCACACGCCCCTCCCACTCACGATAGTGCACCTTTGTAAATCAGAGCACCGGTGGTTTCCCTCACTCCCTTACCCTGACATCGAGATCTCGTACAGATATCTGATACGTCCCTTGTTCTCTTTTTGCCTTCTGGGGAACGAGAACCCTGCACTCGCAGCGACGGACTCAGACGAGGAAGAATCACCCCCTCGAAGCCCGGAAGGGGTCCGAGAGAAGGAGAAGGTCACCCGACGAAGGCGTAGCAGGAGTAGATCCCCAAGGAGATTTAACCCGATTAGGAAGAGTTGTACTGATCACTGGTTTACTGCAATAAAACCTTCATTACCACGAGCCCGCCTGTTGCCCATAACTGAACCCCAGCCGACCCCCAGCGTAACACTGCCCAATACATTTTGCAGAAATGTTAGTTCGTATCTTTAACATGTCTGATACCAGAGGTATTGCACATTTATTTAAGATGATTTTTTCGGGACTGTTAGCACCCTTTGAAGCGGTCCTGGGCATTTTTCCTAACTTAGTCCACTCTGTGTTCAGCGGCCTGCCTCTCCTTTTGGGACTCATAGCAGGGATCTTATTTTTACTTCTCCTGCTCCGTTATGGCAAATCCGGCCACCAGCGATACCCAAGTCAGCATGGAAAATGCGCTCCAGGCCATGAGGTATCGTGAGAGAATAACACAGATCCTTGGCTTGGCTCCTTTGAGAGATCTGAACACCACATGGTTCCTGTCATTCAGACCAATCTGGCAAGATTGCATCTTACCTGTTCTACGATGCCTGCTTTGTGGAGAGGAATGTGTGTTAGATGTCTGTCTAACACTACCATCGGTTATGACAACGGATGCTGACACATTAGTGGGTCCGGTAACGGCTCATGTGTTGTGTTGCCCCCAGCGGCTACCAATCCTGATGAGGGTATTCATTGAGGTCTCACCGGCAAATCCAACTGGAGGTGAGATACATGGAACAACAGGCACACAGGTACCATCTGATATGAACATTGCTAACGCGACTGGCGCTGTCGGCGATGCTTCGCTTCTGTGCACAATTGACCTTCTTAGTGAAGTAGTCAAACTTTTATCTGCTGTGGTAGACAATTTCTTTGCCAGCCTTGATGACTTTATGTTTTCTCCTGACACCGAGAATACATTTTGAAATTAGCACACAGCGTTCTATCGAACTCTGAAATTCGAACTTCGATTTTTCAAAACAAAAGATACCAAGTTTGAAACTGTATTTTAACAACAGATTTATTTGACTTTTTCTAAAAAAATAACAAAATGTACTTTGGTACAAAAAGTAATCTCTTAAAGTAAAACTATTCTTAGAGATCAAGAATTCCTTGAACACTTCCTAGACACAATATTAGCCTAATCCACAAACCAAATAGTTTGTATATTCTGCTATGGGATGGTCTCAACCTTTTTCTTCTGTAACTAAGAGTCATTTCATAAATGTAATTTTCGTGATTCATTCCGTTAGCATTGCTAATATCATATCATATACATACAGCGAAGTCATTTCCCTTAAATGTGTACTATACAAAATGCTAATTTTTCGTGTGCAACCATTTCAAATGCATTTTATATGAATTTTTGGGGGTTGTAAACACATGCTCTAGATTATATGTTGTAGTGCTTGAATTTAGATGAACATGATAACGTGGAGTCGGTGTTATGTATCATTTTAGGACCCTATTGTAGGTTTCCCGATTCATACCCTTATATAGGTATAAATCACCATATCCTTATATAGGCATAGAAATCCAAACCATATTTAGGCATAGCTCATCAGTCCAAATATGGCAGGGCTACTTCCACTAGTTCCGAAAATCCACAACGATTTGTTGGAAAACTCAACTTCAGCAGCCGGGGACTTCCCCTTGCTTGAATATTGATTTGTCCAAGAACTCATGAAGTTTTCAAAGAACTGAGACTCTTTGATGACGTTAATATGTCCAACTGTACGTCAAAGTCGGCACCTTCAAGGTATAAATATGCCCACACTCGCCCAGGCAAACACACAGTTGTTTGGAGCAGTTCGACTATCTACTTGCCCGACGCGCCCTGCTACAGCAAGTGCCGAAGGAAGCCGACCCTCCAGCAGATGCACTGAGAGAGACGCTGTCTTCTCTCCTGCTGAGAAATCCAGCTCCAGTGTTTCCAAGCTACCCTTGCGGGTTGTTGGGAAATTGAGTCCCGAGACTGACCTCCTTCCTTCTAAACCAAGGTACGGAGCTGATTAGACCCTTGGAGAAATCTTTGGGCAGATTCTTGGCAAAAGAATACTACATTTATGCCACACCTCACTTACTTTCTCCCTCGTACTAAGCTTAGGTTAGAAACAATGGGGTAGGCATATTTTAGAAGCACCAGTTGAGTACTTTCAGCCTCTGTTATTTATGTATGTATTTATATATGGTTTAGGAACCATACAATGCTTTACAGTATGATTTTATTCTACTATTTATACTGTACGCATTATATTTTACAAACAGTCTTACGATTGTAGCAGTTAATTTCTTATGCTTGAGAAAGAAGACTGTTCAATAAAACCTTTTATTGAAAACGCCCGTCTTTCTACTTTCTCTGCACCTCTAGTGAAACGAAGAATGCACGATTGGCTGAGTGAAATATCTATCTATTGTTTCCACGACTCTGAAGATACGGTTTTTCTTGGGGAAACAAAGTTGTCATGTTTATGCGGTTGTCAGAGACTAATCCCTTCTTTTGAATTCGAGAACGTTTCTAGTGACCTCTGAGCTAGCTGGCACACACAATTAAGTCTAGTATATTCGATAGAGACCTAGTCGACCTCAGTCCTACGTCTAATCTATAGGATATATTATTCCAATGTGCAGAGCCTATTGAGAATATAGGACCTACACTACAAGCTAAACCAAAGGAGCTTTGCTCCCACAGGCTTGCTTGGTTCTAAAAATAAACAACAGTAAAGTCAAAGTCAAAGTCAAAAGAACTTTATTCGAATGTTCATAGTAACATCCATAAAAGCACATTTCAATAACATTTTTCAATTAATTCATATATAACTAGAGATCACATAAAGTACAAGTTTACAGGCAGAATACACAATTAAAAACATTTAAATATAAATAGTTAGACTGATTAAAAGAAAAACTCTCAACAAAAACACAAATTATTCCTCCATACTTTTCCTAAATTTGATCGCAAGTTTTAAAAAACTACATACAAACAAAGTGCAATCACTACTTAGTAGTTGGAGATAATAAAGTGCTGGTCGAATTTGTGCAAAGTTCAGCTGTTTTAGTATTGGTTTTCGGTATAATTTCCGTGGTACCAAATAAAAAGGGCAAATGAATAAAAAGTGTGCCAAATCTTGCGGAGACTTATGGTCGCAGCCGCAAGATGGCAACACTTGGCCCCGATGGGCCCCCCTCGGTACTGCCAATAGAAGATGAAATAAGTCTAGGCGAAACCTCGAGAGCAAAAAGCGGTCATATCCTGACAGGGGCCATGACAGGTACGGTTCCATGTGTACAGAAGTTTTTACAAGTACATGTTTCCGTACACTGTCTTTCTTTAATTCGGCCTCCTCCCGGGCTAAATACCTAGAAGAGAGAAATAACTTCTTCACAGAGGTAACATCAGATTTTCTAGTGAGTTCTGGGGTTATAAAAAGGTCAAGGCGCCCTAGTTCAATTTGACATTTTCTGATATATTTGAGCCAGGGGACCTTAGATCCGTTTTCCCAAGTTGTTGCTTCTTTTAAAATTTGTTGGGTGAGGGGTATTTCAGTATTTATCCAGCCGTTTAGCCAACAAAGTACAGGATTTACGGCTAAACTGTCGCCTAAGTATGGCATACCCAGTTCTTCATGAACGGAGAAATTACCAGTGCCCCTTGGTACTCTCAGAACACGTTTTAGGAAGTTATTTTCTGCGACTTCCAGACCTCTGGAAGAAGTGAACCCCCATAACTCGCTGCCATAACACGCAATAGATATACTTTTTGATTTATAAAGTTGGAGCAATGCAGCCACTGGGGTATTTCCCATTTTCCTTGCAAAATCAAGTATGGCTGCATTAGCCCTTGTTACCTCTCCCATTTTCCTCTGTACAGCGGGTCCCCAATTTAACTGATGGTCCAAGAGGACACCCAAATATGAGAATGTCTTAGTCACTGGAATTTTTTCCCCATTAACATTAAAGGTATTTGGTTTTTTATACCCCAAGACATAGGATTTTGAGTTATTAATACTCAAGTCCCGTGAATACATAAAGTCATGAAATGCTTTTAACAGAGTTTGTAGGCCTGCTGCTGTCCTGGAAATCAGGACTGCGTCGTCCGCATAAAGCAGTACTGGCAGTCCTTTCCGGCCTACATAGGGGTAATCGACTCCCGTGACTAAGAGATACTGTTCTAAATCATTGATGTACAGGTTGAAGAGGAATGGGGCTAGAATACACCCTTGGCGAACGCCACGGTGTATTCCAAATTCCCTTGTTACTTTTAAATCTTATGTATATCTGACATTTGCTCGTGTGTCAGAATGCATGTCGGCTAGGAAATTAATCAGATTCTGCTCTATGCCTATTTTTGCCATGACATCCCATAATCTACCTCGATCTATGCAGTCGAAAGCCGACAGTAGATCCATGAATGCCATGTGGATTGTACCTTCTCTGGCCATAGTATATTTCCCTATAATCATATATAGGTTCTGGCACTGGGTAATCGTTGAGTGGCCAGGCCTGAAGCCATATTGAATTGGGGAGATTATGTTATTTTCATCTGCCCAGGTTGTTAATCTATTTAAAATTACACCCCCTACCACTTTTGCTACGGAATTAATTAAAGATATTGGTCTGTAGCAAAGTGGGCTACTGCGATCACCTTTTTTGAATACAGGTACTATGGTAGAAATCCCCCATGACGTTGGGCAGCCAGACAACGCTGCCGCATTAATTACAGCAGTAAGGACTGGGGCCCAAAGTGATGGCAGGGATTTAAAAAGGTCCGGGGGGAGGCCGTCAGGCCCAGGGGCCTTGTTACAAGTTAGGCCTTGAATACCTGTTTCAATCTCATTAGCTGTAAAGTGCAAAAAGTTCTCCATAGGAGTAATAGAAGAATATTCTGCCTGGGGCTTATTACTTTTAAAAATGGCGCTGAAATGAGTGACCCAGTCTTCCTCAGGAATATTTGTGCCAAGTGCCATATTACTTGGGTCGTCAAACAGAGGTTTGTTGATGATTTCCCAAAAACTGGCACTGTTACCCAAGATTTTCAGGTCTAAAAGAGACTCCCAGGTACTTGCCTTAACCTATTTTTTCCGTATTGCGAGACATTTTTTATATTGTATACGCATGGCTTTAATACAGGCCGGGTCTCTAGGTCTAGCTTTTAGGGCTGTGTTAAGGTCTCTGTTGGCCTTAGAGCAAGAGTGATCAAACCATTTTGGGTTGTTTCCAATACGCCCTCTTACTGGCACAGTTAGTAAAGACCCCACTGTTGCAACGACCCCCTCAAAAGCAGACAAAGTTTGACCAGGAGATGACGAAGGTGACACACAGATTGAGAGACCAACAAAAGGAGGGGGTGCTGCACTGTTCCTGGAAAGAGATGAGAATTTAAGGAAGGTTTTTTAAGAAAAGATTTACCTGGCGTGACCAAGGGTGTTACAATGGTACCCTGGGGCATCCATTATGTTGGATGTAATTGCCTCACACACCCCGAAGAGTGTCATGCTTCATCATCGGCGGTTGCTCCTCGTCGGGGAGGCGGTGCAAGAGGGGCTCTTTGGCGGAGATCTTTTTCCAACTGCCTTTTGGTGAAGTGGGGGTATGTGGGCAGGATGGTATATTCCTATTGAACTGATTAAAAATGTAGCAAGGGGTACCTGAATTACCTTTATTCTGGGGGTCCTCTGGCTACAATTAAAAGGTGGGGTAGCTTCCTAGGTGTCTACTAGTTAGGGTTGTGTGACCCTAGAAAAGGCTAGAGGTGCATGTGGTCAACATGTTTCTCGCTAGGGCTATAGTCACCGCGATTCTTCAGGACCAAAGTGAAAACAACAACATGCTAATCTCATATGTGTTGTATTAGTTACCTTAGTGGATCCTCCTATGCCTAATGGTCTTCTATAAGAGGCCACATGAGGGATCGGCGGTCTGGTACACCAGAGATGAGCCCTTAAAATATGGCTTCAGCGCTCTGAGTCCGTGCCTGCAGACCTACCCCTAATCGCCGAGCTCGAGTAGAATTGAGAGATCAGAGCTGCAAAGGTTATTTATCGATGAACACAAGTTATCACAGTCCACCATAGTCCATTTTAGGCGGCGCTTTCCATTTATAGACTTTATAGTTCCACGGCTTTCACTGTTCTTTCGCAATTCAAGGATACCTCCACCAACAATAATAGAAATCAGATTATGATCACTATGGGTATTCCATTGAATGCGAAAATCCGAGACAAAATTTGCAGGGTCTGTGGATAATAGAATGTGGTCTATATATGAACCATTTAAGTTGCCTTTATACGTAGGGACTTGGAAGAATGTATGCTCCGCTGTCTCGGACATAGCAGCAACTAAATTATATTTATCCATCATGTTATTAAGCTGTGTTCCGCGCCGCGAGTGGTCAAAGTGAAATCCTTTTATGCTGTTGCACCCTAAATGTCCCATGGGCGTCTCTCCAGGGTTCCCACAGGGATGTGTATTAAAGTCTCCGGCAATCAGCAATTTACTCGACAGGTTCTCCTCGTCACTCAAAAAGTCACTCAAAAGTAAGGGGTTGCATTCTCCAGACTGACTTGTTGCATTATAAAAGTTAATCAAGGTCAGGGTGGTTTTACCCCTTTTTAACTCAAGTACTTGAAGGTTCCTATTACCTGTGTGACGGATGGTTTTATGATGTGTAAGAGCCAAACTTATATAGATTGCCAAACCCCCCTTTGCTCTCCCACTACTTGAGGGTTCAGCTGGATTGAAGAAACTTTGGTATCCCTCGATGTGAGCAAATTTTTTACCTGCCAGCCAGGTCTCTTGCAGGCATATCACTGCATATTGTTTAACAAAAGACAACCAGGTGGGGTCACAGATTTTATCGGCCAGGCCTGCCGTATTCCATGAAACCAGACTTGTAGCATTTAAGTCTATGATTACAGATGTAGCAGCTTTTGGAGGAATAGGCTCTGTTCTAATGACTGCCTGTTCTTCAAGTACATTGTGGTGTTGTTCTGCATTGGATGGTTCACTGCTGGAAGCTTCTTCATAGTCTGTGATCAGCTCTGATCTATTTTTTAGAGGTGGACTCTCAACTGGAGTTCTTATATCTATACCCATTTGCTCAGTTGTTGGGAAGCTGTTAGTATTCTCAAAAACATTTAGACCCTTTGTACCGTTACTTTTGTCGGGTATCAACTCACAATTTACAGTGTCCTTATTCGCGCAGGAGGTTTGTGGTTCAGGTAGTCAATCAACCCCCTTCAGGTCACACTGGTCGTAGAAGGCATGAAATCTATTTGAAATAGGCACATTGTACTGGTTGTTTATATTAGGGAAGTAGGGGTATTCTTGTTGAGGTATCTGATATGAACCTTCCCTACTCTCTGGGTACATTGCAGAATAATCTGTAGTTCTATGATTCCAAGAAATAGCCTGACCTGGATGTAATTGGTCACCCATATTATGGTGGCTGTTATTGCCTATATTTTGCCATTTTTGATATTGATTAGTGTGAGTATAAGACCCTCTCTGTTCCCCAAGGGGATGGGGATACCTAATATTTGGCCCAGGACCATTTGAGGGGTAGAAATAACTAAGATCCTTTGTACGGAACAGACTATTTGTAGAACTGTCCCTCCATCTAGTAATGTACCTTGCCACTCTGGTGTCATTGAAAGTTACAATAATGCAATCTCCTTCTGTAGACTTGAATCTGTGTCCCACCCAGTCTACCCACCTAACATGGGCTATGCGACCATCAAGATGTGGGTGGAGTGGCCTATGAGTAGTTAGCCAATGAGACACCTTGTTTTTTAACTCCCCATATGTTTCTGTCTTTCCCTCGCCCATTTTAGGGACACCTATCATCACCATTGTGTATGGGTGAGACTCTGGGGAAAGGTTAGTGTGTATTGGTTTTTTAGGTGGTTTTCGAGTTGAATTTACAGTGGGGTCATTTGTTGGCACCTTTTGTGCCATCAAGGACCTTGAGGATCCATGCTGGACAGTTTGTTTGTCCAAGCATAGACCCTCAGCTGCCCATTCACTCTCATCGTTTTCAGCTAGAGGGGACTCAGGAGTAGCATTAGTATCTGGAATTACTACAGGGACACTATTATTATTGTAGGCAATGGGGTTTTTATTGGAAACATCCGAGACAGAACCTGTCAGCAAAAGGGGTGGTGGCTGTTTAATATTACCAATGACGGGTGGATTTTTTGGTCGTACAGTCTTTTTGTTAGACAATTTAGGTGGACATTTGACTAATGCCTCTTTTACTGATAAAAATTCGAGTTTTTCCATTACTAGTGCTGTGTTTTTGTTCTGTATGGAGTCGGATTTCTCAGTCATTTCTTCCAGCTTGATAATTCTTTCTCATATTGGCAACAAAAGGGACCTAATTAGATGTTCTATATGTTCCAAAAATATAGTGTCGCCTAAAGGTGATGGGTCACTTTGGCATGACCGATCAACGCTGCCTGATATATTGTCTGGTCGTTGAATTACCGTCATACTAGTTGGTGATAAAGTCTGATGGGTAGTTATATTATTTGTCTGTTTGGTCAATCTAAAAGTAGACCAAACATCCTTTACTGAGGATTTAGGTTTACAAATAGGTCGTGAAATTAGCCTCCTATTTATTTTTAACTTTTTCCTGTACCGTCTTCTAGATTTAATTATCGGGCTGTCCTTTTCACTCACAGGGGTGTTTGAAGGTTGCAATCCCCCTGAGTTTACTTCACACAATAAAGTTAGAGACATGTCCTTCAGTGAGTGAGAGGTACCTTGATGTATCTGTGGACTACAAATTAGTGGTAAGCTGCTTTCTGCACTATTACAGTTTATTGGTGTATCTGTATCTGGGATAGAGGTTTCTCTTGCTTGGGTATTAGGCAGCCCTGTAAAAGATTGCATTAAGAGTGATTCTTGTGAATTTGTGGTAAGGTCCAGTGTATTGATAGCAGGGGTGTTGTGTAGTGATAAGTTGGGGAAGCATAAGTTAGGGGTTAGAGAAAGACGTCTCTCTGTATTTTGGATGGCGTCAGCCACGACGTTTATAGTTTTCTGCAACATTATATCAATTGCAGTGAGGGTAGGCAGAGGTGTAGTAGGGACCACTTTATTCCTGGTGGAAGATCTAGTAGCGATCGGTGTCTTTTTGACTTTCATCATGCTGTATTGGGTTTTCCTTAAACAGATAATTTATCTGCAGCAGTGCAGTACAATTGCCTTTACTTCAAGTCGTGGGTATCAATCACTGTACAAACAAGCAGGTAATGTGATTATGTCTCTCACCTTGTACAGAGATTTACGGGCCAAAATCAAAGGGGGGTGGCCCGCTTCGTCCTCCTTTAGCTTCCGAGGGCCACAGAGGGCCCGCCCTTTGCCCGGGCTTAGCCCCGGGCGCTCCCGCGACACGGGGGTGACGCGATCTTTATGCGCCGCCTGGCGCGATGTTAGTGGCGTCTCCCGCCGCTATGCAGGGCGGGAAACGTAGTCCTGTGCCCCCCTCCGCTCAGCGGGCGCTGTTGGTTGTCAGCTGCGGCGGCGGGAGGGTGACGAGACAGGCAGGCACCAGGGTCCATGGGAAACGAGGGAAACAAAGTAGGCTCTCTCTGAATTTAGGGGTCCAGGAAGCTCTTGGCAGTGCTTTCGCTGTGTCACCCGCTCCACCGGGGTAACGCGATCTTTATGCGCCGCCTGGCGCGATGTTAGTGGCGTCTCCCGCCGCTATACAGGACGGGAAACGTAGTCCTGTGCCCCCCTCCGCTCCGCGGCCCCTGTTGGTTGTCGGTTGCGGCGGCGAGAGGGGGACGGAGACAGGCAGGCATCAGGGTCCACGGGAAACGAGGCAAACAAGGTAGGCTCTCTCTGAATTTAGGGGTCCTGGAAGCTCTTGGCAGTGCTTTCGCGGCGTCACTCGCTCCACCGGGGTGACGAGATCTTTATGCGCCACCTGGCGCGATGTTAGTGCTGTCTCCCACCGCTATGCAGGGCGGTAAACGTAGTCCTGTGCCCCCCTCCGCTCGGCGGCCGCTGTTGGTTGTCGGTTGCGGCGGCGGGAGGTGGACGGAGACAAGCAGGCCCCAGGGTCCACGGGATACGAGGGAAAAAAGGTAGGCTCTCTCTGAATTTAGGGGTCCTGGAAGCTCTTGGCAGTGCTTTCGCAGCGTCACCCGCTCCACCGGGGTGATGCGATCTTTATGCGCCACCTGGCGCTATGCTAGTGGCGTCTCCCGCCGCTATGCAGGGCGGTAAACGTAGTCCTGTGCCCCCCTCCGCTCGGAGGCCGCTGTTGGTTGTCGGTTGCGGCGGCGGGAGGGGGACGGAGACAGGCAGGCACCAGGGTCCACGGGAAACGAGGGAAACAAGGTAGGCTCTCTCTGAATTTAGGGGTCCTGGAAGCTCTTGGCAGTGCTTTCGCGGCGTCACCCGCAGTCATTGGCAAACATCCTTCAATTCACAACTGTCCTCAGGCAGACACGCTCCTTCTGCGTCCCTGGTCTCATGACATTGCCTTCCTCTTCCTCGGCCGCAGCCCGTAGGTGCCCCGTCCGATCAGATAGATGCCACAACCCCCACTTCTACCCGCTTCCTCCCTCCGCCATTTTCCCTCTTCCTTCCCTTCCCCCTCAGGGGCTTTTTTTCACGTTCGACGTCGTAGAATTGCAAGAGCGCACGTCCCTGCGAGAGACGAGCGCGTGCTTGGGGAAGATGAACGCGCACGAACAACAGTATATTTTTATACAAACACATTTGGCCTAAAGTTCAGTTCTTGAGGTTGTAGATTCTAAAGTAGCCCCTCAAGGATATTTTTTTTAATGACAAAACTGGAAGGGCTGGAAATCTTAGGTGTGTGTCTTTGCGTGTTTGATTTTCCTTGAGCGCAGCGGCTCTGCCCACTCCGCTTATTGTTTGATGGACAAGGTGGGACTGGACTTGGAATGTGGATTGGGGGGATTGGGGTTTGAATGAAATGTCCGTAGCTGTGTCTGTAGCTGTTTTTGTGGCAGTACCCTGTTGCAACTGTAAATCATATGATTTTGCTCGGTTTTCGAATAACAATTGCTCAGCTGCTGCTTCGTTTGAGGCCTTCTTTTTAATATCTTTTTTTGCAGGAATAGATGGAGCTTTTCTAGTTTTCCCGGATATCATTGCTGGGGGACGTCGGGATAAGGGTTAAAGATGATCCTCGCTCACCCCCACTGACCGCCGAGATACTCGCTGCTTAAGATGATCTGTGCGCCAGAGGTTATCTCCCGGAGGGGTCGTGGCTCAGTTATAAAGCACGGGGAGCAGGTAGTTGGGTTTTTTCCTAGGTTGGTAATAGTAAAGTAATAACTGCTCAGATAAAGCGATGGTTGGTTCTTTTATTTGATTTGGTTAGGTTAGACGGTTTTTTAGGGGCGCTTGTTGAGAGGCACTGGTTAAGTGACGCGGATTAAACTCATGAGCGTGCTTTTAGCGTTGAAATTTGAGACTAACCAGGTAAATGGTGAGTGGTCGGGTAAATGCTCCT
Organism: Lissotriton vulgaris; assembly: GCF_964263255.1. NCBI lineage: Eukaryota > Metazoa > Chordata > Amphibia > Caudata > Salamandridae > Lissotriton > Lissotriton vulgaris. The sequence goes on along the minus strand of NC_141687.1, from coordinate 1,464,858,151 downwards.
TAGGGGGTTGATGTAGCTTGTGACTTGGTTGACTTGAAGTGCAGTGGAGGCGTGGAAGAACTCAAAAAACCCATGCAAGGCCAACACCGACTCCAACGCCACGCCAGCACCAAAGCTGGGCACGGCAGCATTTACCAGGGTCCTTGCTGTTGCTGAGGAGATTCTCACCACTGCACCCACTACCCCTACTGCTACTGTTAGGCGGCTGTGAAAGGCTGTGGAGACTCTGCTGGGAAGGTAACGTGATTGGGCGGCTCTAGCGGCAGCGGCGCTGCCTGCCCTGCCTTGCACGGCTCCTGGCTTGATGCTTGAGACTTATGGCATGTGGCAGGGGTGCTCCAGCAAGAGTGTGGCACCGAGCTCCTTGTGCCCAGCATTGGGGGGTATCTCATGTGGCTTGTGCTCAAGCAGCTGCTGCGGATGCCTCCTACCGTTGTGGGGACTCGTGGCACCAGCTGTGAGCAGGCACTCACCTGCTGTTAGGATGGTCCCACAGGGGAGAATCGCGGCTCCAGCAGCCGCCGTTGGCGGACTCTTCCCCTGCTCTTCCCCCGCTGTTGAGCAGTCCTGCGGGGCAGACTCCCCACCCCCGGCTTCTAATTCAGCTCGCTGACCGGAGGCACAGCTTTTTCAGCTTTGCGGCAGCCTCAGTGCGATTTCCGGCATTCAATGAGTCCGCACGAATGGGGGCCTCGCAGACTGCAACTCGGCTCCTCCACAAACATGCAGCAGCAGCAGGACACACGGCAGCGGTAGCCGAGAGCTGTCACCACTTCGCAGCCTCTGGCAGCCTCTGACCACAGCAGGTTCAAGCAAAACGGGGACTGGATTGAGGTGAAGGTGTGTCCTGTACCTGCTTAAACAATAGAGACGTGATGTTCTTAGGGGCATCTGCTTTAAATAATGTGTGTAGAGGTGCCAGTATATCTGGTTCTGTAGGAAATCCTGGGGTTGCGGCTTTAACGCTTTGTCTAAGCCGTATGTACATGAATGTGTCCATAGTAGTGGGTGTGTGCTCACCAAAAAATTGTTCCCTGGTGCGGAACTGTCCTCCGATATAAAGATCCCCCCAGGTGCTGTAGTGGAAATTATCAAGCATTCTAGGACATATCCCCTCATACGTAATCTGCAATAGAGGATTACGCCTCAGAGTCATCCTAGGGGAGTACATCATGGGGGCCTCCAGTCTGGGGGCAATCCGTCACCCTGCGGTGAGGGTACAGTCCACTGTGGAGGGATCACGCTCCGGCACTTTCACTGCCATGAATAGGTATCCCCCCTGAGGCATCGGGGCCATGTAGTTGTCCTCTACCGACTGGTGTGGCATGAAAGGAGGTGGATGAAACCAATACACTGCAAAATGTGCTTGGGCACAATAGTAATAATATTCAAAATTGGGGACATCATACTCTCCCTGGTGGTATGGTAACATCAAGGTAGCAAGGTTGAGCCGTGCCTGTTTCCCTCACCAGATGAGTTGTATAAGCTGCATCTTCAGTGTGAAGAAAAACCTTCTGAGATGATATGGTATGTTAATAAACAGATATGGAAATTTCGGCAATAGTACCATCTTAATAAGGGATATCCTCCCTGCCATCGAGAGTGGAAGTCGTATCCATTTGGTTATACTATCTGTCAATAGCCGCTCCATAGTTTGCACGCATTAGTGCATCCTTATCCCTGGTGATGTGTATACCTACATACTTTAATTCATCACTCTCCCATACCAGGGGGTAGTCCAGTTGATTTGGGGTGGTCCTATTCGTCAGAGAAAATATTGCGGATTTAGCCCAGTTTATTTGTATGCTGGAGATGGCCCCAAATTTAGTTAGGTTTTTTGATATACAAAATCATATCGTTCACGTTTAGGGAGATAAGTAGTTGCCTAGCCGGGTAAATCAGTGCCCTCTCTTTGTTGTGTTGGCTTAGTTTTGCAGCCAAGGGTTCAATTGCCAAGACAAATAAAATTGGAGACAGCGGGCAGCCTTGTCTCGTGCCCCTGGAAATGGCAAAGTGGGTAGATCTGGCTCCGTTCAGCAGCACTGTGGCTATTGGTTGTCTATACAGCAATTGCACCCAGTTTAAAAAGGTAAGGGGCATCCCTATATATCCCAGAGTTCCTATCAGGTAATCCCACTGCACTGAATCAAACGCCTTAGTGGGGTCAAGGAAAACTGCTACCGCCGAGCAGTTGGGATCTATGTCCTGAATGACAGCTAAGAGGGTCCTGAGGTTGTGGGACATGGTTCGGTTTGGGATAACTCCCGCCTGATCCGGCTGCAGCATCCGCTCCACCAGGAGGCTAAGTCGGGTACCCAAAACCTTTGCAAGGATTTTAGTGTGGAAATTTAGCAATGAGAGGGGGCGGTACAATTCACAATAGAGCGGGGATTTGCCAGGTTTTAATAAATATGCTATCTGGGCCTCATGCATGGTTTTTGGCAAGCATCCCTCCTCCATCGCCGCATCGAACACCTCTTTCAAAATGGGGACTAATAGTGGCGCGTAAGATTGATAGAATTCTATTGGCAGGCCGTCAGATCCAGGCGCTCGCCCTAATTCCATGTGCATTATTGCATCAGTAATCTCGTCCACCTCCAAGTCCAGATTCAAAAATTTCTCGTCCCGCCGAAACACCCACAGCGACGATGTGTTCCCATATTCTGTCAGTTTATCCCGCATTTTGGCCCTAGTTGCGTTACCCGTGTTGCCGGAGGCAAGGTCTCTTTCAAGGGTTTTGATTTCCCCTTCTAGTCTGTGTAGGTCTCTGCGTGGGTCTTTGAGTATGCCCCCACCTTTGGCTATACACCAGCCCCTGGCTGTGACCTTAAATGCCTCCCAAACAGTTGTGAGACTCGACACCGACACCACATTTCGTTTGAAGAATTCTTGAATTTCCTGTTCTGTTTCGGCCCTGAAGACAGTGTCTTGAAGGTGCAGGGGATTAAGTTGCCAGTTATTGTAGGGGGTCTAATTTACCGGACCTGCAAAACCATTACCACGGAAGAGTGGTCAGAATACATACGGGCAAGATGAGTTACTTTTTCTAGCCAGTGTGCCATCCCTACAGATACGATCAGGTAGTCTAGCCTTGCCCATGTCGAGTGCACTGCAGAGTGGTGCATGCCTTCCCGCTGCATAGGATGTTTATATTTCCATGTATCAAGTAAGTAGTTAGTATCAATCATATATTTTAGTGTTTTTGCGTATTCGTGAAATGCACAAGGGAAACACAGGATCTGTCCATCTGTGGATTCACTACCGTGTTGAAATCGACACCCCAAATTACACAAGTAGTACCTATCATTTGGATTTTGCTCCATAGCAGAAGTAAAGCATGTGGTTCGTCAGTGTTAGGTCCATAGTAATTGGCGAATGTCACATAATTGTGAGTTCAAACTATCAATCAATCAATCAGATTTATATAGCGCGCTACTCACCCGCTAGGGTCTCAAGGCGCTGGGGGGAGGGGTCCGTTAATGCTCGAAAAGCCAGGTCTTGAGTTGCTTCCTGAAGGAGAGATGGTCCTGGGTCAGCCGTAGGTGGATGGGGAGGGAGTTCCATGTCTTGGCCGCCAGGTAGGAGAAGGATCTTCCTCCGGCGGTGGCTCTGCGAATGCGTGGTACGGTGGCGAGGGCATGGCTGGTCGATCGCAGCTGGCGAGTGGGCATGTAGAAAGTGAGGCAGTTGTTGATGTATTTGGGGCCCATGTCATGGAGAGCCTTGTGTGCGTGGGTGAGGAGCCTGAATGTGATCCTCTTGCTGACGGGGAGCCAGTGCAGGTCTCTCCGATGGGCGGAGATGTGGTTGTGGCGGGGGATGCCAGGACGAGTCGTGCGGAGGTGTTCTGTATGCGCTGGAGTCTTTTCTGTAGTTTGGCTGTGGTTCCAGCGTAGAGGGTGTTCCCGTAGTCCAGTCGGCTGGTGACGAGGGCCTGGGTGACCGTCTTCCTGGTTTCAGTGGGGATCCATCGAAAGATCTTTCGGTGCATGCGCAGTTTGTTGAAACAGGATGGCGAGACTGCGTTGACTTGTTTGGTCATCGAGAGGGAGGAGTCCAGGATGAAGCCCAGGTTACGTGCGTGGTCCGTTGGCTTGGTGGTGGTGCCCAGGGCAGGGGCCCACCAGGAGTCATCCCAGGGGGAGGGGGATGATCCCAGGATGAGGACTCCCATCTTGTCTGAGTTCAGTTTCAGGTGGCTGTTCTTCATCCACTCGGCGATGTCTTTCATTTCTTCGTGTAGGCTGGCTCTGTCGGTGGCGGGGTCGTTGGTGAGGGAGAGGATCAGCTGGGTGTCGTCGGCGTAGGAAAAGATGTTAAGGTTGTGTTGGCGTGCGATGGCTGCGAGGGTGCTCATGTAGACGTTGAAGAGGGTGGGGCTGAGCGAGAATCCTTGAGGCACGCCGCAGATGACTTCGGTGGCTGCGGATCGGAACGGGGGGAGGCGGACTCTCTGGGTTCTTCCGGCGAGGTACGAGATGATCCACTCCAGTGCCTTCTCGTGGATTCCGGTGTTGCTGAGGCGCTGTATAAGTGTGCGGTGGCAAACTGTGTTGAACGCTGCAGAGAGGTCCAGGAGGATGAGGGCGGCTGTTTCCCCGTTGTCGAGCAGGGATCTGATGTCGTCGGTGGCTGCGTTGAGGGCGGTCTCGGTGCTGTGGTTGGCTCGGAAACCGGACTGTGAGGGGTCGAGGAATCCGTTCGTCTCGAGGGAAGGCGGCGACCTGTTTGTTGACGGTCTTCTTGATGACTTTGGCAGGAAAAGGGAGGAGCGAGATGGGGCGGAAGTTCTTGAGGTCGGTGGGGTCCGCTGTCGGTTTCTTCAGGAGGGTGCTGAGCTCGGCATGCTTCCAGCTCTCCGGGAAGGTGGCGGTGGTGAAGGAGATGTTGATGATGTCCCGGAGTTGGGGTGCGAGGATGGAGTCGGCCTTGTTGAAGACGTGGTGGGGGCAGGGGTCGGTTGGGGATCCGGAGTGGATGGTGTTCATCGCGCGGGTGGTGTCTTCGGTGCTGACCGTGGTCCAGTTGCAGAGGGTGGTGGTGGGGGGCTTTGGTTCAGTGGTTGGATGCGTGGTCTGTACGCCGAAGCTGTTGGGTATGTCGGCGATCTTGCGGTGGAAGAATGAGGCGAGCGAGTCGCAGAGGTCTTGCGAGAGTGTGATGTCGTTGTTTCCGGCGCTGGGGTTGGAGAGCTCTTTGACGATGCTGATGAGTTCCTTGCTGTTGTGGGTGTTGTTGTCCAGTCGTTCTTTGAATGTTGTCCTTTTGGTGGTGCGGATCAGCTGGAGGTGTGTGCGGGTGGCGTTCTTGAGGGCTGTCATGTTTTCTGTGGTCTGGTCGTGGCGCCAGGCTTTTTCGAGGGTGCGGCAGTTTTTCTTGGAGGTTTTGAGTTCGTTGGTGAACCACAAGGCTTTCTTGCTGCCAGGTCTGCTGGGTGGGTTCTTCAGAGGTGCAAGGTCATCGGCGCAGTTGGTGAGCCACTGTGTGAAGTTGCGAGCTGCTTTGTTGGGGTCCGTTGTGTTGGTGGGAGGGTTCTGGCTGAGGGAGGTGGTGAGCTAGTCGGTGGTGATCTTGCTCCAGCTTCTGCGGGGAACCTGTTGCGAGTGGGGGTGGGTCGTGGTTCTCCTGAAGTTGAAGTGGACGCAGCTGTGATCAGTCCAATGAAGTCCGGTGGAGTGGCTGAAGGAGATGTGCTTGCTGGAGGAGAAGACGGGGTCAAGCGTGTGGCCGGCGTAGTGGGTGGGGGTATTCACCAGTTGCTTGAGTCCAAGGTTGGCGAGGTTGTCCAGCAGGGTGGTGGTGTTGCTGTCATTGTTGTTCTCCAGGTGGAAGTTGAGGTCCCCTACGAGGATGTAGTCTGGGGAGGTGAGGGCGTGCGCGTTGATACAGTCTGCGATGGCTTCGCTGAATTGTGTGCGTGGTCCCGGGGGTCTGTAGATGAGCGTGCCTCTGAGGGTGGTCTTGGGGTCGGTGTGTATCTGGAAGTGAAGGTGCTCTGCGGCGGTGAGGGTGTCGTCGGAGTTGGTCGTGACGCGAATAGTGTTTATATGGACGATGGCGAGGCCTCCTTCGGTATGGTTGACGCGGTCCCTCCGGGTGATCTTGTATCCGCCCAGGTTGGCTATGGCGATGTTGGGCGCTGAGGAGGCGTTCATCCAGGTTTCCGTGAGGAAGGCAACGTCTGGTGATGTTATGTCGAGTAGGTTCCAGAGTTCGACGGCGTGTCTGTGGACGGAGCGAGTGTTGAGCAGGATGCACTTGAGGTGGTTGTTGCTGGAGCCTGGCCTTTCGGGTGCAGTGCAGGTCCGGAGGCAGGTGATATTGTAGGCTTGGCAGGTGAAGGGTCCATTAGTGCGTTTGGGGGTGGCTCGGTAGCAGGCGGGATTCCGACCGGGTTTGAGCGCGTTGAGGGTGGCGGCATCGTAGGTCCGTTGTGTGGGCTGGCAGCGTCGGGGGCCAGGGGTTCTGGCGCTGGGCGCGGTCCAGGCGCGGACGGGCGCAGACGCGCTTGCCTTTGGCGCGCCTTCGGTGCACAATCAGCGCGCCCGCAGCAAGTGAACGCTGCGCGTACGTGCGGTCCCCGCCATATATGGCGAAGTGGGAGGGAGGAGCAGCTGAGAGGCGGGAGCGGGGTGGCGAATGGGGACCGGGGAGAGGGAAGGGGGCGGGACGCAGAGGAGCGGCGGCTGTGAGCGGGGGGGACAAGGGCGGGAAAAAAGCAGTCACGGCGGGATCGGCGGGAAAAAAACAGACACAGGAAGCAGCGAGGGGGCAAGCCTGAGGGCGGTAGCCCAGGCAGCAGCGGCGAGAAGGCAGCAGCGGTGACCAGGGCACACAGGGGCCGTGCGGTGAGTGGGGTGACCGGGTTAAGGGTCACAGCTCACTGCCGCGCGGTCCCCGCCATATATGGCCAAGTGGGAGGGAGGAGCATCTGGGAGGCGGGAGCGGGGTGGCGAATGGGGACCGGGAAGAAGGAAGGGGGCGGGGCCGCAGAGGAGCGGCGGCAGTGAGCGGGAAAAAAGCAGTCACGGAGGGATCGGCAGGAAAAAACAGACATAGGAAGCTGCAAGGGGGCAAGCCTGAGGGCGGGAGCCCAGGCAGCAGGAGGCAGCGGCGAGAAGACAGCAGCGGTGACCAGGGCACATGGGGGCCTTGCGGTGAGTGGGGTGACCGGGTTAAGGGTCACAGCTCACTGCCGTGCGGTCCCCGCCATTTGTGGCCAAGTGGGAGGGAGGAGCAGCTGGGAGGCTGGAGCGGGGTGGCAAATGGGGACCGGGGAGAAGGAAGGGGGTGGGGCCTCAGAGGAGCGGCGGCAGTGAGCGGGGGGGGACAAGGGCGGGGAAAAAAGCAGTCACGGAGGGATCGGCGGGAAAAAACAGACACAGAAAGCGGCGAGGGGGCAAGCCTGAGGGCGGGAGCCCAGGCAGCAGGAGGCAGCAGCAAGAAGGCAGCAGCAGTGACCAGGGCACACGAGTCCATGCGGTGAATGGGGTGACCGACCCTCCCATCACAAAATTCACCCCTCGTCTGATGAGAAAGGCCACGCCTCTAGAGTACCCGGAGTACGATGCAAAACAGCAATGTGATGCCCATTCTGCAGCATACTGGGGTGTGGCCTCCGGTTTCAAGTGTGTTTCTTGCAGTAGAGCAACCTTTATGTGATGTCTGTCTAAGTACCCTAGTATCTGTTTCTTTTTCGTAGGATTATTCAGGCCCTGTACATTCCAGGAAAGTACCTTTAGTTTATCTATGTCACTTGTAGTGGCTGCCATTCCCTCGATTCATGTGTTTGAAACTTAAACATATGCCGTTTCCATTAGCAAGCTGAGTAGAAAACATTGGTCCCAAATTAGGGCAACCACCCCCCACCCACACCAGCTTACTCAACTCGCCGGGCAATATACCCTCCCTACCATTAAGAAACGTAAGTCAGTCAAATACCAATCCTCGGTAGAGGAAACTTGGGGGTTCAGCCTTGTGTTAAAGGCACTAGGGGCTCACGACTTGCCCACTCTCCTCCTCTTTTTCACTGTGGAGCGGGGGTTAGGGCGGGCCGGAATAACAGGCGTGGAGGCCGTATAAAGTGCGCTATGATTAGCGAGAACTTTATTGTTCATACGAAAGAAACTCAGTTCAGAAGGTAAAGCGGTCCGGGTGGAAATCCAGGTGGGGTTGTAGGGACGAGGTTCCGGGAAGATGTCGTCGGGGTGTCCGCTGTTGGGCTACGGTCGTCTTTCCGTGGTGTAGGTACGGTGAGCCCCTCGGAGGGAAAAGAGAACGAAACAGGGCGATTAGTCCAAGGACAACAAAAATGTCGTAACACTGACACCAGCACCTGGGAGTGAGAGGGGTTGAAATGGACGTGAAGGGGGTGGGGTTGTAGGTAGAGAGGAGGGAAGACGGGTAGCGGGAAGAGAGTGCTTGGGGGGGAAAGAGTGCGCAATTCTATGCAGTGTCGGTGCACATTTTTACAGTGAGGGTGGTTCGGAGGGCTATTTATACTATGTACACTGCTACAAGGGGAAAACACGGAGAAAGGTAACAAGGTACTCACGTGCCCCGCCGTAACTCTCCTCCGAGTTACGGCCGCTCTCCAGCCACCTCCTGAGGACGCCACCAGTCCTCACACCAAACGTCTTCTTCGTCTGCTTCTTCTTTCCGGTTCTTCGGTTCTTCACTGCTTTCCGCTGCTGGTTCTCCGCGTTCTGCTAACTCCTGCCACGAGTCCGCTGTTGGGAACCCCGAGTCGTCCGAGTCGCCAGCTTTTCTACCTTCCAGCCGGTTTCCGGTAGAACGACTTCCGGGGTTAGGGGTGGTCACTTCCGGTCCTTCATTACCATCCCTGCTTCCGGGGTCACGAAAGGTTGCTTCCGGTCCGCCCTGTACCGGTGTTACCGATGGTGCCTGTGGGAAGACAGAGAGAGGAGTAGTTCCGGAGGCATGAGAGTCCATATCGCTCCGCTGTCCCCTCGAGGTAAGGGTCGACCCTTCACATTCCCTTTCCCTAGGAGTGTTTCTTGTAGGGTTTGTGGGTGGTGGATACCGGGAGAGGTAATCCGCATTGCCCTGTTCTAGTCCTTTTCGATGTAATGTTCGGAAGCGAAAGGGTTGGAGGGAAAGGAACCATCGAAGCACCCGATCATTGTGTCCTCTGTTGCGAGCCATCCATTCAAGTGGAGCGTGATCGGTATACAAAAGGAATTCCCGACCCTCAAGGTAGTAACGAAGACTTTCCACCGCCCACTTGATAGCGAGTGCTTCCTTTTCAACAACAGAATAGTTGGTCTCTCTGGGAAAAAGTTTTCTGCTAAGGTACAGAATGGGCTTTTCTGCTCCTTCTGAATCTTTTTGAGACAGAACTGCCCCCAAGCCTTGATCCGACGAGTCGGTTTGTAGAATGAAAGGCTGGGTATAATCAGGACTCATTAATACTGGTTCAGAAGTCAGGGCGTTTTTGAGGAGATTAAAGGCACGCAAAAGTGTAGGAGACGGTTGTTTGAGGATCTCCTCTGTTTTTGCTGTCTTCTTTAGGAGGTCAGTTAGGGGAGCCGCAACATGTGAAAAGTTGGGGATGAACCTCCTGTAATAACCCAGCATACCCAGAAAGGCACGGAGATCTTTTTGTGTTTGGGGGAAGGGTATTGCCTGTATTGTCTTTACCTTGCTCTCTTGAGGACGAATGTGTCCCTCACCCAACAAGTAGCCGAGATATTTTACGCTCTGAGCCGCTAAAGTGGTCTTGGACTGGTTTATGGTAAAACCATATTTGCCCAGGGAGGAGACCACAGACCGCAAATGGGAAAGGTGTTGTTCCCAGGTGTCACTGTATATGACTATGTCATCAAGATAAGCGCCTGAGTACTGTGCATGAGGTCGTAGAACCTGGTTCATGGCCCTCTGACAGGTTGCAGGAGCCCCATGTAGCCCGAAGGGCATCACTTTAAATTGGAACAAGCCTTCGGGGGTGGAGAAGGCGGTCTTATGTTTGTCTTCGGCTTTCAAAGGGATCTGCCAATAGCTCGTACACAGATCAAGGGTGCTGATGTACCGCGCCTTGCCTATGCGCTCTACCATCTCGTCTACACGAGGTAGGGGATATGAATCAAAGGCTGAGATCTTGTTCACCTCCCTAAAATCGATGCAAAACCTGGTAGAGCCATCGGGCTTAGGGACTAAAACAATGGGCGAATTCCAGCTACTGCTGGAGGGTTCTATGATGCCCATTTTTAATATCTGGTTAGTTTCTTCAGGGATACGGTACGAGCGTTGCCTTACCGTCTTTCCGGGTTCAGTGTGAATGGCATGTTCCACCACAGTGGTATGTCCCAGTAACGAGGAGAATACGGCTTGTAGGGATGACAAAGAGCGGCAGAGATCCTTTCTCTTGCACTCTGGCAGATCCGTATCGAAACATCCCTCAAACAAGAAGGGTTTGCTACCGGATAGGACAGGACGCGAACCCTCCCATTTCTTGAGGAGGTTGATGTGGTAAATTTGATTACTTCCCCTGTTGGCATCCGTTTCAATTTCGTATGTGACCGGAGTCACTTGCCTTACAACAGTAAATGGACCCTGCCATTGTCCTAGCAGCTTATGGTCCGAAGATGGGATGAGTAGTAGTACCTGGTCTCCTGGAACAAAGGACCTCACTTTGGTTCCTTATTCATATTGGGTTTTCTGGGTAGACTGGGCTGCCACGAGTTTCTGCTTCACGATCTCTCTGATTTCTCCTAAGTGGGTCTTGAGATTATCTATGTATTCGGGAAGAGGACGGGTTCGGTCAGGCTCTGCTTCCCAAGCCTCACGAGCCATGTCCAACTGGGTCCTGGGTGCTCGGCCATACAATAGTTTGTATGGTGAGTAGCCCGTACTGCTTTGTACTTTGCAGCGGATGGCAAAAAGGGCGAGGGGAAGCATTTCCTCCCAACGTTTACTCTCCAGTCCCAACAGTTTTTTTAGAGTAGTTTTCAGGGTTGCATTATAGCGTTCTACAAAACCGTCTGTTTGGGGGTGGTAAGCGGAGGTTCTTATTTGCTTGATCCCCAGAGTAGAACAAACCTGACGCATGAGAGAGGAGACAAAGGGAGTACCCTGATCAGTTAATATCTCCCTGGGAAAACCTACTCTATAAAAGATGGAAATGAGGGCTTTGGCTATGTTCTGTGTCGTGGGTTGACGGAGAGGGACTGCTTCAGGGAAGCGGGTGGCATAGTCCACTAACACTAGGGCATATCTACATCCACTCTTGGACGGTAAGAGAGGACCTATAAGGTCCATTCCTACTCTAGAAAAGGGGATGTCTATTAGTGGGAGAGGTTGGAGGGGAACCCTTGGAGGCCTATATCGACTGTTTTTCTGGCACACCGGGCACTCCCGGCAGTAACGTTTAATCTCTGCGTACACTCCTGGCCAGTAAAACTTCTCTAATATTGCTTCACCAGTCTTCTCGTCGCTGAAATGTCCACCCAGTAGGTGACTGTGGGCCAGAAAAAGTACCTTCTCTCGAAATAGTCCAGGAATAACTAATTGGGCCTTTGTCTGGGGTCCCCCCTTCCTATATAGGAGTCCGTTCTTTATGAAGAAATAAGGACCTACTTGCAATGGGTCCTCATTGGGAAGAACACGCCCCCATGCGTCTTGGAGAACCGGGTCTTCTTGCTGTGCGGCTCGAAACTCTCGGTCTGTTTCCCATGGGTGTGTGTCTATCTGTGCAGGGCAGGCCAGTGAGAAGTCCCTCTTTTCCTTTTTCTTTTGAGTTTTGGACTTCAAGGGTTTGGGCGAAGTCTCTGAAGCAGGGGAGTCACTTGAAAAAGGTGCTTCAGCCCACCATTTCTTCAGTGAATCAGTAGTGTCCTGTAGGAGGTGGGGAAGACCGCTATAATCGCTACCCAGAATAGCATGTTCGGGCAGATTGGGAACCAGTCCGACTGTTAGGGAACTCCCGTTATTGCTCGGGTGTTGGACATATACTCTGGCAGTCGGATAACATTTCGTATCCCCGTGGACGCACTTGATGGCCACTGTTCCTGTTACAGGTTCCAAAGAGCGAGGGAGATCTTGTGGACGTAATACACTATGTCGGCATCCTGTGTCGGCAAGAGCCATCATTTGGTGTCCATCGATCTGTACTGGACAGCGGAAGGGTGGAGGGGTTGACTCGGCAGTGAGACACACATAATTTTTAGCCACACCTATTTCCATTGGCTCTTCCTTCTGGGGGCAAATGCGTGCTATGTGTACATATCCCCCACAATGATAACACTGTGGACCGGGTTGTGGCAGTCTAGGCATGACCGGATACGGCATTAAGGGTAGCGTGTCCAGTTTGCGGAGCACTGGAGGAGGTCTTGGTGGCCGCACATGACTGCCATGGGGTGAGCGTGTGGAGTGTTCTTCTTTCCCACGTTGGGACTCTTGTGCTCGGTTATAGGCGCTAGCGATTTCTACCGCACTATCGAGAGTAAGTCGGGCGTGTTGACGCACCCACTTCTGTGTGGCAGGATGCAGAGAGGTTAGGAACTGTTCTAAGTAGATCTTGGCTAGTATCTCCTCTTTGCTGGATGTTGCCGGTTTTAGCCACCGGTTGGCCAGGTCTTTTATCCGAAAAGACAACGCTCTGGGGTTCTCTAGGGGACCTTCCTTAGCCTGACGAAGGCGAACCCTGTACGTTTCATCGTCGATCCCGAGACGTTCCAAAATACAAGTCTTGATATCCTCGTATGGGGTCTGTCCCTGTATGTTCGCCTGTTGGTAAGCCGCTTGTAGTTCCCCTGTTAACAGGGGACCGAGGTAATGACCCCAACGATCGGCTGGCCATGCTGCGGCCTGAGCCAGGCGCTCAAAGTTTGTGAAGAAAAAATCGGGATCCTCACCAGCTACATATTTCTGCAGTACTACAGAGGGAAGAGAGGCCATCGGTTTTTGTTGCCCCATGACTGTTGCAAGTTTCTCAAGAGTTTTATCCTGAGCCGTGCCCTGACCCTTCAGGACGTCATACAGTTGTCCCCGGTCATCTTCTGCAGTTTTAAGGAACTGTTCCATTAATTTTCCGAGGTGTTCCTGGCCTTCTGCGAGTTGTTTGACCGCGGCCTCCATGCTTCCGGGCAATCCCACTTCTGACACCAACTGTGGAGCGGGGGTTAGGGCGGGCCGGAATAACAGGCGTGGAGGCCGTATGAAGTGCGCTATGATTAGCGAGAACTTTATTGTTCATACGAAAGAAACTCAGTTCAGAAGGTAAAGCGGTCCGGGTGGAAATCCAGGTGGGGTTGTAGGGACGAGGTTCCGGAAAGATGTCGTCGGGGTGTCCGCTGCTGGGCTGTGGTCGTCTTTCCGTGGTGTAGGTACGGTGAGCCCCTCGGAGGGAAAAGAGAACGAAACAGGGCAATTAGTCCAAGGACAACAAAAATGACGTAACACTGACACCAGCACCTGGGAGTGAGAGGGGTTGAAATGGACATGAAGGGGGTGGGGTTGTAGGTAGAGAGGAGGGAAGACGGGTAGCGGGAAGAGAGTGCTTGGGAGGGGGAAAAGAGTGCGCAATTCTATACAGTGTCGGTGCACGTTTTTACAGTGAGGGTGGTTCGGAGGGCTATTTATACTATGTACACTGCTACAAGGGGAAAACACGGAGAAAGGTAACAAGGTACTCACGTGCCCCGCCGTAACTCTCCTCTGAGTTACGGCCGCTCTCCAGCCACCTCCTGAGGACGCCACCAGTCCTCACACCAAACGTCTTCTTCGTCTGCTTCTTCTTTCCGGTTCTTCGGTTCTTCACTGCTTTCCGCTGCTGGTTCTCCGCGTTCTGCTAACTCCTGCCACGAGTCCGCTGTTGGGAACCCCGAGTCGTCCGAGTCGCCAGCTTTTCTACCTTCCAGCCGGTTTCCGGTAGAACGACTTCCGGGGTTAGGGGTGGTCACTTCCAGTCCTTCATTACCGTCCCCGCTTCCGGGGTCACGAAAGGTTGCTTCCGGTCCGCCATGTACCGGTGTTACCGATGGTGCCTGTGGGAAGACAGAGAGAGGAGTAGTTCCGGGGCATGAGAGTCCATATCGCTCCGCTGTCCCCTCGAGGTAAGGGTCGACCCTTCACATTCACCCAACTGCCACTCCGCTTCAGTAGGCGGGCAGCTATAGCGGGATGGAAGCGAGTGTCCGGGCGGAACAAATTACAATGCACTATCAAATTCAATACTTCACCAGTTCAGAATAGTTCACAGGGGGTAGACCGCCAGTGGCAGCCACCTGTGCATCTGTAGGAGCTGTCCACCTCAGCCTGGGTTCGACATTGGTGATTAGGATCTGGAGCGTCTGCGTGCCTCCGCCTCCATAGATGATGCTCGACGATTTTGTTTGAGATAGTCCTCCGCTTGTTGAGGATTTAGGAAAAAGTGCTGCTTCCCACGTTGTGTTACCTTCAGTTTCGCTGGGTACATCATGGTGTATGGGATCTCTTGTGCCTGCAATTCTTTCTTTAATGCTGCAAATTTGTGCCGTGCCTCTTGCACTGTCTGGGTAAAGTCTGGGAAGAACGCCAAAGTGGTGTTTTTTTAGTGAACTTGTTTCTTCTATCGGGCAAGACGCAAGACCGCGTCCCTATCGCGGTAGTTCAGGAAGCGCACTATCACAGGACGCGGAGGTGCTCCTGGGGGCGGGCGTGCAGCCAATGATCTGTGTGCTCCTTCCACTGTCATGTGTGCTGAAAAGGAGTCTCGCTCAAACAAATCAATAACTAGTTTTTCAATGAAAAATGCGGCCCGTATTGGTCGATTCAGCCAGGCCTAGAATACGGACGTTGTTCTTCTGGAACGGGATTCCAAGTCCTCATTCTTATCCGCAATTATCTTGGGCAGTTTGTCCATTTGTAGTACATGCTCCCTATTTGCCATGGCTCCATCCTCCAGATCAGATACCCTGGTTTCGGCTTCTTTAATCCGCTGATCATGTTGGTCAAGTTTATTTACCACCGAATCCATCCTAGCGTTCATTGTGTTTATTTTGGCATCGATAGAGGATAGGCTCTGTTTCATGCCAAGTAGCAATGCTTTTCAATCCTCTTCCTGGTTTTCTGCGGTATCCGAGTCCTTCTGTTCCGTTGAGATGGATCTTGGCGTTTTGCGCGATTCAAATGCTATTTTGGTTTGTTTGGCATCGGTGTGCCCCATGATGGCCGTCCGCTACTGACCAGGTAGTGGAAGGCAGGGAGCTATGGTCTCGAGTCACGGTCCTTTATGTATCTCAAAACTGCCACTTCCAGCACCATTTCCGTAGGGTCCTCAGTATATATACCCATCCAGACAGGGTGCGCACTTGGTGCGTGCAACTCCCGACCCCTGGAGTTAGGCACGCCTGGTTGAGGTTGTGAGCCTTCTGGCCACTGGCTATATCAGGTCCCGGCTCTCCCATATCGTCAGGCGCAGCTGAGTGCTAGGATGGCAGACACGCCTCACGTTTTTGGCAATTGCAGTGTAGAGTTGTTCGTTGTTGCGGTGGGGCACTGTGTCAATCGGGCCACTTGCTATGTTACATGGGGTTCCACCCCGTGCCCAGGTTCTCTAGTATATTTCCAGCATTCACGTTATCTTCCTACGGCTTCCAGGGTTCGCGCTAGTATTCCTGCCGGTTTCTGACCAAATCCACCAGCGCAGTCTCTTGCTCCACACTTTGTGCCCTGAGATGGCCGCCTATCAGTGCGGACCGTGGGGATCCCTCAGTGTTGCTGACCGCTCATGCATACCACGCATGAGTCTTTCCAAGGACGGCACACACAGCTAGCTCTCCCTGTACGCAGACACACCGGGTTGAGGATTCACTTGTGCCAGAATGAACTCCTGCATCTACGCGATCTCGCCCGCGTCTGCAGCCATGCCCGACAGCTAAGATGGTGGCCATCCCTCCCGGCCGCAGTGTCAGCGATGGTACGCACGGCGGCACTCCAGTGAGTTGCTGGATGTCTGATACATGGGAATCAAAGGGGGTTCGCAGTATGCACCTCCGCCAGTGACCAACCAGCCCCCAACCAGCCCCCACGCCGGTGTTCCACCTTCAATCGGGACCCTCGGACGGGACCGCACAGAGTCTGGCCAGTGTTTCCCCGGCGCAGTTCCCTTCTTACCGGTTATTGTCTGTCCCAGCGTCAGTGTGGCCATCCCATCTCATTTCTGCCCCACGCCTCGGGGAAACATGGTTATGCACTGGTAGTGTTGCAGCTCGGTAGTTCTCCGCGACTGAAGGGCCCGCTCGGCCTTGGACTTTCCTGATTGTCGTAGCCGCTTTCCAGCTCCACACCATCACCGCGGCCCTCAGCCTGGAAGTTCTCCGGCCCTTCGCTCTGGAATGAACTACTCCCACAGTATGAAATCTTCACTACGGGAGTCAGCAACTGCTCCGCTCTTCTTTGGTTCACATATATAGCCTTATATGCATTACAGGATGGGGGTTAAGAATATTTTTCCGGCCGGCCAGGCAGTAGCCTCACTGGTGTGTGGCCATCTTGGTCACGCGCCACCTAGGACCCCCTACTACAAGAGCTGTGTGTAGGGATATAGGTCCATTGTGACTCCCCTAACAGAACTCTCCTGAACGAAGCAATGTACTCAGCACCAATTCTGAAGGCTCCAGATTATGCCAAGCAGTTCATAGTGCAGACTGATGCCTCTGAGATAGGGATAGGAATGGTCTAATCCCAGACCAATGATGAAGGCCAAGACCAACCTGTTGCTTTTATAAGCAGAACGCTTCTCCCAAGAGAGCAGCGTTGGAGTGCCATTGAGAGGGAGGCCTTTGCTGTGGTTTGGTCCCTGAAGAAGTTGAGACCATACTTGTTTGGTACTCACTTCCTGAAAGGAGAAAATCCATCCTAAACTGTTGAGGTGGTCCATCTACCTACAGGGAATGGACTTTGAAGTGGAACACAGACCTGGGACAGCATGCTAATGCAGATGGACTTTCCAGGTTCTTCCACTTAGACAATGAAGACTCTCTAGGGCAAGGTTAGTCTCATCATCTTTCTTTTGGGGGGGGGGGGGGGGGTTGTGTGAGAAAGTGCCCTTTTTCTTGCATGTATGCCCCCACTTTTTGCTGAAATGCTGATGTTCTTTGACTGAGTGTGCCCTGGGCTCCTGCTAATCAGGTACCCAGGGCCTATGTTCCTTCCCTAAAACTGCATTGAAGCCTAAACCCAATTGGCATCCCTGGCGACATGTCAGCCCCTGGTAAATGGTACCACAGGTAACCAGGGCATTGTGACCAGAGAAGGCCTCTAAGGGCTGCAGTACCTATTGTGCCACCCTCAGAGGCCCTGTACCCTGACACTCAAACACTGCCTTTGCAGGCTGCATGTCTTGGTGCAGAACAAAGTGAAGAGTCGACATGGCACCCATCCCTAGGTGCCATGCCCACAAACCACTGCCCTAGCATATATCAGTCACCCCTATAGCTTGGTGCCCTATGCCAGTGATGAGGGTACAGGTGCATGAACCCTGTACCCCTAGAGTGCCCAAGTCCATTCCTATGCAAAAAACAACCAGTGATGGACAGAATGCAGAACAATGTCATACATTCACCCCAGTACAGAGATCTGGGCCTAAATCCATCATTTCCTTGCTCACCATGCCGTTCCAGTTTGAACCCAGCCATATGCAAATCAGTCTTGACCCTGTGCCCCATGGGAACAGTCCAGCCTGAACTGCCAAGCCAGGTCCTCCCTGGTCTGTTGACTGGTTGTGAGAGTTTGATTGGTTCAGATGCTCCGTCCATCACCACCCCCTTTTAAACTGCTTTGTTCGCCATAAGTTGGCAGGGTATGCTCAGACGTGAGTCCCTTGCTCACTTGGCCACTGGATTCAAGCAAGCCGGGCTGAAGATGGCTGAAATGCCAGAAACCGGTCCTCGGAAGCTTGTTTCCGGTCCAGGGAAGGCATGGCTTGGCAGTTCGGGCTGTACTGTTCCCATGAGGCACAGGGTCAGACTGATTTGCATATGGCCATGTCTGAACTGGGGTGGCAGAGTGGGCTAAAGAACGGTGATGAATTAAATCCAGATCTGTTGACTGGTAGTGAGTGTTTGATTGGTTCAGATGCTCCGTCCATCACCACCCCCTTTTGTACCAAGTCCATTCCTAGGCACTGTAAGTGCAGTGCTGCCATTAAGAGCATATGGTACTGGGAGTTTGTCATTACGAACTCCACAGCACCATAATGTCTACACTGAAGACTGGGAAGTTTGGTATCAAACTTCTCAGCACATTAACCACACTGATGCCAGTGTAGGATTTATTGTAAAATGCACAACAGAAGACATCTTAGAGATGCCCCCTGAAACTCGACCAACTCCTAGTGACCTGACTGAGTGGCTGCTTAGGCTGTCACCACCGGACATGTTTCTGGACCCCTGGGTCGAGAGCTTGCTGCTCTCGGGTGCCTGAAACAATGCACATCCCGGGACGAGGTGCCAAGCCTCCTCCACAGGATGGGCAGGGTTCACGAAGGAGAAGCTTCAAAGGCATGCCGCCTTTGTGAGCCTTTCCAGACCATTTGCTGCTTTCAGCATCTGGTCCCAACTGGTTCTACCCCTCACTTTGGGGTGGAGAACTCCACCCCTCAGGTGGGGTAGGCGAGGTGAAGCAGAACGTCGAGTCCCTGCCATCTTGAGGATGGGGGGACCCAGCCAACCAGGGACAGGCTCCTGCCCTCCTCCCACTGGAGAGTGGCAGAATAGGCGATGTACCCACCCCAGGGAAGTGACCAATTGGTGCCTGCCCTGTACCTATCTGTACCGCCCCTAAATTTAGTATTTTGGGGCCGATTAGGATTGCGGTGATTCTGCATCCTCCGGGCCGGCGGAAGCCACCGCCGGCCCGGAGGTTGCGGAATCACCGCAGCAGGCCTCCAAAGACCCCCCACGCCAGGTTAGGATGGCTGGGGGTTCATCGGCGGACGCGAAAACCGTCCGCCGCTTTTCCGCCGCAGTCGCCTTCCGACCGCGGCGGAAAAGCTCTAATATGGTGGCGGTGTCTATCAGACACCGCCAGCCATATTAGGATGCGGCAGGAAACATGCTTTTCCACGGCGGCTTTTCCGCCGTGGAAAAGCATGTGGTCTTTTCAGTTTGGGGGCCCGTTGCAGGCTCACAGGGTGTCAGGGGGTGGGGGGTGCACATCGGGGGTACCTATGGTACCCCCCTGCATTTACATGAACAAAGCGGCAGGCTATCCTGCTGTGGGGAGGACTTACTTGGGCAACTATATGGGTTCTTGGCCCCCAACTACTCCCAGCATCCAAGGGGACTTCATTAGGGGTGGCAGAGTAATACTCCACCCACTTACATAACTCAGCGGAATTTGGTAGAGTTTTTCAGCAACTTACAGGCCCACTATTTATCCATGCTATTGTGCCAGTGCACCCAGTGTCAAGACCGTGGTCGGTGCATAGTCTTTTCATGTTCCACTTATCAGCCCTAACTTGCTAGGTCCAACATACTTTTTCTTAGTTCTAATTTGTATATTCTAATATACAAATGCAGACTGGACTCAATTATACTAGACATCTCTGCCAACTTTCTCTCAATGTAAATGGCCTAGGTCATTACGTAAAATAATAAAGTGCTGCATTATTTAGGCATAAAAATGCCTGACATTGCCCTCTTTCAAGAGACACACTTATCACCCTTAGAATCTGACAAATTGAGGAGAGACTGGGTGTGCAGAGCCATCAGTGTTAGCTTTGTTCCAAGACCTCCCTGCTACTCATGAACCACTGCACTCCACTAAACAAAAGTGGGGTGACCATTCTTCCCCCACAAAGCTATATTACACAGTGAAGCACAGTTGGGTTGAGCTAAAATAAAGACTATGAACTTGACTGTAGTGGTGGTTTAAAAGTATGCTCCTAACACTGAGTCAATTTTTTCGCATCCATATCCAGATTATTGATGAAATTTGGCCGACAAAGGTACAGTGCGTTTGTCCGGCTCTCCTGGTACAACGTCGAAGATTATTGAAACAGATCTGTAACAAGTTAAAAATTCGTACCTGTAGGCAAGCTGTAACTTGCTGGCTAGGAGGGAGTTCAATCATTTTAGCATGCCGGGGAACAAAATTCCTGGCAGAAGTGAATAAATGCTTGAGTTTTGTGGAACAAGGACATGATGAAATAAGCGGTGTAATAACTCTGCCCTGATCCCTAAGACCGGTAAACCCTGCACTAACATGATCCAAACATTCTGACCTCTTAATGCCGGTGGGAGTTTACCTGAGGAATCTTGTTTTAAAATTGTGTTATATCATTTAACAAAGGAAGAGTTCAATCTTCTTTTTAGTAGCAATTACTTTTTTGTATTATAATATTGACATGTGGAAATTGTAATGATTTTAATTAATTATGCAATAAACATTTTGACCTTTACCAAAGGTACAGTGATAAAGGGACATGGGAATCTAGTGATGGTGCTCTACAAATTGTAGGGGTGCATCATAATCATGGATAGTTCACACCTGCATATATTCTTATGTTGTATTAACTTTGATCATTAGAAGTGTGCTGTGATAACAATAATGTGTAAGTGACGAATAGAAAAGTATTTCGTACCATGGAAGAGAAATGAAATGACATTTATATTTGAAACTGTAACCTTTAGTATATTGCATTTGCCTAACGAAAAGCTCATGCGTAATGTTGTGTATTCTGATTTAAACGTGCACCATGATGAAGATTGCACTTGGGAATGACTAATTGTTTTTAGAATGTAATAATATTAGGTGCTGCAAGGTAAACCAATATTAACGTGTGTAAATGTATGTGTAACGGCCTAAATGAAATGCTCATGTTGTACTTTTTAAGGGCCTATTCGTTTATTCTTATGTTGGCGAATTGTGAAGGCCTGAAAATGCAATTTCCCTGGTAAGCTCTCGCATTTAGAGGTAGTCAGCGAATTTCAAGTGCATACAAGGTTTTTCTGTTCTCACATTTTAATTGTAGGCATGAGAAGTCCGTCTTTTGGTCACTCCAGTCCGTGTTTTCGTACGCATCCTGTCTTTCGCACTCTGCAGTCACAGTCAGCCGAGGCAAGGCAGCGGCAGGCGAAGCGAGGAGGCGGTAGGCGCTGTCCCAGTCTCAGCCCCCCTCCCTGACCTCCACCCAGTCCCTCAACGCAGCCAGCTCTGCGCTGTTCTGCCCCAGCCACGGCGAGGGTGACGCTTTGCTTCTGCGGCTCCTGACGCCCTTGCTCTCACTCTTGAAACCTGCCCCCGCTGTCCCGACCTCCGCCTTCATTAGCGGCTGGCGTGGTCCTGGACTTCGGAGGACTGTATAGTTGATTGCGGTGTTGCAGTGGCCCGTGCAGCGGCCCTTCCATGGGTCCCCCTTGTGACTCCTGTGCCCCTCCTGTGGCCTGTGGCTTGGGGGCACGGTTGCAGTCCATCACTATCTCTTCTTGACCCCTGCCCCCTGCCCTTCATCCACCACCCTAGTCTCTTGCCCCCTGCCCCCTGTAGCAGCCACTGCAAGGCTGTGAGCAGGGCGGCGGCAGAGGGGGGCAGGTGGGGCGAGGAGGGGCAAGGTGAGGGTGAAGTGTGGGGGCCCGAGGTGCTACAGTTGTGAACCGGAAGTTGCGACCCAGTCGAAGAGGCAAGACACTGCGGGACCTCTGGACCTCCGGATCTCAGACATCAGAGACAGTAGAGGCAGCAGAGGCGCAGACACACAGAGGAGCAGCAGTTTCAAGACACCCAATGGGGTAACAGCAGCAACGAAATAGTAAGTGGGAGCCAGCGAAAATTTTGGGGGAGCGAGTCCGGCTCTTGGCAGTCCAGTGCGAGTCCTCGCAGAGGTGGTCCGTCTAGAACAAGCATTGCCGGCAACTCTGCCAGAGCGTTCAGCTAGCTCCTCTAACCCACTCCAGCTCTCCTATCACTTTTTACAAATCACTTCAAAAAAGACTGTCTGGGAAAAAAAAACACTTCTTGCAAATCAAAAATAATAATAACGGGCATCAGTTTCATCAGTACCAGTTTTAACACTGCATCAACACATAGGAGGGTCTGAAAGGACAAAAACAATAAAAGGATAAGTACAAGGAAAGGATAAGGAAAAACTAGGAAATATTAGGGAATATTAGACACTCCGACCGCTCGGGACCCTAGAAAACCAGTCACCCAGGAACCATCTAAGGATCATCTAAGGGTCATTTGGCATTGGCAAGCAGGCAGGCTCTTAATATATAAAAACAAAAGCAAAATTCAAATCAACAACTCAGCAACCAATGAATTCACCAAAGAGAGAAAAAAAATCTGTAAAAACAAGTAAACAATCAATAACATCTGCATAACACAGTAAAGCTACAGCGAAAAATCAAGGGCTCATATTAACCCAATTGATTGATTAAGTAATCGCTTAACTAACCCCATTCATCTGATTCCTTCAACCTATGAACCAACCAACCCGGTCCATTAACTTAACCAACCCACAAGAATAACCTGGAAGGACCAGGAAGCCCTGCAGCTCTTTAACCAACCAATTAATAAATAAATAAATAAAAGGAATACAAAATTATTTTTTTTACGTTTCCGGGATGAGGTCAGGACGAGTAAGGAAAGCTCCATCAAAACCCTCCAAAAAAGGTGCAAAGAAAATGGACCACTGCGATGTTCTGGCAGAGCCCTCAATGGCCTCCTCACCTCACCAAATATCAGCAAATTCAAGGACAGCTTCCGATCCAGGGCCTGTACACGTCAATCCAACTGCCGAGGAACAAACATCTGGCTCTAAAGAACAATCTAAACCAACAAAAATCAAGGCCTCACTAAGGGAATACTTTAGGACCACAGTACCAGCAATAGCACGGAAGAAAATACCAGGCACCCTGGACAAACAACAGGTACCCCCTCCCCGCAGGTACCCGCCGTTGTAGCCTCCGAGCTATTGTCACATCAAATTATGGTTCTGCCACAGATCCACAGGGCCGCTGGAAGGGCCCGACGACTCAAGGCAACCCAGTGCTTTATTAACAATAGAATCTCCATGCAAAAGCGCCCCGGACCTCAGTCAATCAGAACAGGCTCCCTTTCAACCCCCAGCATAACATACAAGTTATCTAAAACAAGCTTCTCCCAACGTAATCACCCCTAGAGAAGTCCACCCGTCAACTTTTCAACCACTTTTAAACTTAAGCCCGCTTTCTCCATCTGTATTTTACTCCCCAACCGAACCTAAACCTGACAAGCTACAAAAGAGTCCTAAAGCCTTATTATCACTGGCCGGGGCCTATCCACAAGTCTTTTTCAGCAACCCAGTCCAACTAGAATCGGATTATCTTCTGGTCAAGGTGAATGAAGGGGATCAAGCCGACCAAATGGTCATCCGAGAAGGGTCAAACAACAACATAATTCCCAATTCTTTAGACCTATTGTTTTTTAATACTGAACCCAATGAGTCTGAAAGACAGGACAGTTCTCCTTCGGCCAACCTTAATAACCCATGGTCCCAATCATTACAAACTTTTCAAACAACGTAAGCTGCACTAACATATCATTCAGACAAGATGGATCTACAGGTGCACCCGCTAAACACACTCGCAGTGTACACTGCCAGGATCGACCAAAAATTGGAGGCTCTCAACGCTCTTATTAACCCTATCGCTGCTGCCGTCGGCCGTTGGACGTCACGCCAGCTACCTCCCTGCTTCTGTGCACCTCCAACGGGCAACGCGGCCGCACCCGTTTCTTCTAACGTTCAGCACTGGCCCTGAACGTTCGAAGCAGTAAACAGGTTAAAAAAGCCCAATCCCAAACTCAACTGGTGCAATCAGTGTGTTGCTGCTCCCCTATAATTGACTCCTTATCATCTCTGCCTCAATTTCTCTCAGCTGTCCTAACGAAATAAAGAAATCCTCTGAGTCCGAGTCCCCAGACCCCTCAATTCAGGCACCAAGCCAGGCACAGGGCCCACCTCGCCCGAAAGTCCAAACCAGCCCCCCTTCCTTGAACATCACAGAGAGAGCAGACGCTAAATTATTCCCCATCGAACCATCCAAAAATCATAATTCGCATCGGAGTTGTCAAAAAGGGAAAAGAAAAGACAACGAAAAAGCCGGACTAAACAAAAAATTGGCACAACAATTTCAAATATGAGTAACTCCCCTAGGAGCAACTCAGTGTCTCCAGGAAATGTCCCTTTGACATTATTTTCAAAAGGAGAACTGACAAGCCTGCAACTAACATTGAATCAGTTGCCACCACAGACAGAACCTTCACACCGGACCAGTCAGCAGTCAGGGCTACCTCAATCTATGGGACACCCCTCCAACCATCAATACAAGCAAAACCTGGCTCTAAACAATCCCCCACCAAGCACCCAGCCCTGGAAGCAGAGCAACAGGGTCCTGCAACTCTCCAAATGCCAGATCAAGAAACTAGTTTCCCTCATCTTCTTACTGTCGAGGACAACAAATCACGTACACAGAGGAGAGCCACAGAACCTGGTCGTAAGAATCTTATGGACACAGCAAGCTGTCACAAGTTGGTGCCCACAAATTAAAGTCATCTTTCACAATCTCCAATCACCTACCATAGGAAATTGCCCTTTCCAGCATTTACTATATCTACATCATCAAGAAAGCCCTTCGAAGAAAAATCAAAGCGAACACAGTCAGTAATGGCTAACGAGCCCTATGAGTCCCCAAGCAGCCTCCAAAACACCAAACTGCAGCTCATTCCAGAATTTACTTCCAGAGGCCCTGACAACATCCTCAATCGAGGGAATATACTAAAACTTTTTAAATCACTACCAGACCTAAACCACCTACAATTGAGAGACATAATCGCTATCGAATTCATTCCATCTACTGGATCTAATACGGGCGAAGCCACGCAAGTAACACTGGTAAAACCGGCAACCCGGGATTTGGTCTTGACGAAAACCGCCCAATTTAAATCCTGGGGTATAACAACAATAATACCAAGTGCCCCTCGTTACCCCTTAATACTGGAAAACAACAAGGCCCGTATTTCCTGCTCCTCCTTAGCCCCTTATTCAGTACTGAGGTTCGCAATAGGCAGCTCACCAACAGTAATCCCAGAGCCAGCAACCAACCAGCGAAACCCTGATTGAGCAGATTGGTTATGGCTGCCGGGGGTTCTATCCAGAAACCAGACCGTTTGAACAACCACTAATTACGGTCTAATGATATGCTCCTGGAACATCAACGGATTTGGGCAGGAAAAACAATCTCCCGCCATCCTGGACTTTTTAAAAAAACACAACATTCTCCTTTTACAGGAGACATGGGCAGAAGAAAGCATCCCAATAGTGGGCTTCCTGGAGTTTATGACACTCACCACCAGGCAGTACAAGTTTGGTAGACCAAGTGGCGGTCTCTAGATCTATGTATCAACAAAATTACCCAAATGCATTAAACAGATTAAATTTGAGGAGGATTGGCTCACTGGAATAATTCTGGGAAGTTCACTCATGGACCCTCAGCTGCTCATCCTCAACGTCTATAGTTCCCCCTGCACCACAAAGAAAAAACCCAAAATGGACAGCTTGATTACCTCCATTTGTGACCTAATTGGCAAGTATGGCAGCACACCAAGTATCATTTCAGGTGATTTCAATACTAATCTCTAATGCAATCTTGCCGACAACACAGGACCGGACCCTCCAAGAATCCCTCCACACTTTGCATCCCAGTCAATTCCTGTTGGAAACAAATCTTCAACATTGGGTGAATACGTGTCAATGCAGTTCAGCAGCTAAGGATTTACCTTATTGAATGGGCGCTTCCCCACTGACATCCCGCCCACATGGACCCGGTCAGATGGCAGATCCTTCTCGTTTTTGGACTTTGCTCTAGGGAGTAGAGAAATACTGTCCTGGATCAAGAGTTATCAAATTGCTCCACAAGGAGAGAGTGATCACCGGGCACAAATATTAACACTATCCACTGGCACTCTACACCATCAAGAACTGGCCCATACCCACTCAGGCAGCCACACAGAGGACCTAAAGCGGATGAAGTGGTCAGATTCCATGGCCCCATCCCTGACGGAAAAAAGCAGAGCCCTATTATATCAATCCCTAGAGCTAAAGACTCATGTTGTTAGTGGCTGGACCTCTCTTACAAACCGCCTTCTTAACGAACTGCCTATCAGGAGGGGCCGAGAAACCAAATCCCTCAATTTTACATCGCAAAAGCCACAAGGAAATTAAGAACCGAGAGGAACCGAGCACTCCGTCTATCAAGAAAGAACCCCCGCAATAAAACGAACTTCAATAACTACAAGTAAGTCCAAGCAACTTTTAGAATCGCTACACAAAAAGAAAAACTAGCGGCCTCGGATCGATTCTGGCTGAAGCTCATCTATGAAAGTAAAAATCCTAACTCAAAGCAATTCTGGTCTCTCGTAAATAACAAAAATGCAAGTGGGTATGGCAGTGCAAATATTAGCGAAGCAGTCTGGAGTAGGTTATTAGCTCTTCACTTTGGAGACACCAACAAAAACGAAGCTTGCACCAATTCCTCCAGCCCTGTAAAACCTATTATCTCTTCCCCGGGACTAGAGAGCCCGAAGCAAGCTCGGCCTGTAAACATCCTACCTGAAGATCCAACACATAAGTAATCAAGGAAAAGGAAAGATACCTCACCAGAGCCCACGGCGACGCCGGATGCCTTAAAAAACAAGATCTCACGCTTCATAAGGAAAGCCAGAGCCGAAGCAGACCCAGGCCCGAATGGCCTCCCTCAAGCAATGTTCAAATCCAATGTCAGCCTATGGTCAGAATACCTGACCCCCTTGTTTTCCCACTGTAGTCTAAATAACACGGTCCCAGAGTCCTGGCGAGGTGCAATCATTCACCAAATCTACAAAAGTGGGAAGAGAAATGAGCCAAAAAATTACCGAATGGTTGCACTTCTTGACGTGGAGTCTAAGTACTATGCTAATATTCTATTGGAGGAGCTACAGGCCTGGTCCGAAACAACCGCGCGCCTTCCTTTTAACCAGACGGGCTTTGTGGCTAACACCGGTATTACAACCAATCTGTTAACGATAACCGTCTTGATAGAGAAAGCGACAGTCCAACATATCCAGCTGCACTGTTGCTTTTTAGACTTCAAAGCGGCCTTCGATCATGTGTCCAGGGGTCTGTTATGCCAGAAACTAAAATT
This sequence comes from Lissotriton vulgaris, assembly GCF_964263255.1. Taxonomy (NCBI): domain Eukaryota; kingdom Metazoa; phylum Chordata; class Amphibia; order Caudata; family Salamandridae; genus Lissotriton; species Lissotriton vulgaris. The sequence goes on along the minus strand of NC_141687.1, from coordinate 1,464,830,990 downwards.
GTGGGGCATATCCCAGCCTCTTATTCAAGCAATAATCCAACTCCACACGGAAACGTGGATAAGAATCAAGCTGGGTGAAGGCTGCCATGTCTCCAGAAAGATTCGAACCGAAACTGGCGTCAAACAAGGTTGTGTATTGGCCTCACTCCTTTTTAATTTGTTTATATCTGACCTTTCTCCAGTTCTCAACAGTGTAAACTGCCACCCTCCACAACTAGACAGGACCCGCATCACCAATTTGCTTTACATCGATGATTTGGTGTTGTTAAGTCACACAAAAGTGGGTCTCCAGAGGCTACTGGATGAATTGGTACCTTACACGACAAGAAACCATCTAGAGCTTAACCTGTCAAAAATCATAACTATATCTTCTGGGAAGCAAAAAAGGTCAATAGAAAGGTGGTACTTCAACAAAACAAAGCTAGATTCAACCCCCAGTTATAAATACTTGGGCAGCTTTCTTGACACAAGAGGTTCTTTTAAAAAGCACAAGAAGCACTGAAAACTAAAGCTCTGGCGTTAGAGGTGGCCGCTGCCTAATTGGCAAAACATCTACTAGGTCCCAGCCTAACTCCCATGTTGAAAGTAATGAAAGCTAAAGTAATCATCTCCTTGATGTATGGTCACAAGATCACCAAGGGCACAACCAGTACATTAATAAACTAGTTAACAAAAAAAACTTCAAAAGAGCCTCTCAGTTGTCAAAATCTGCCTCGCCAGCCCAAGTGAGGCTCGAATTGGGACTCCAAGATCACCATGGAGTGGAGGCTGGCGCATTCATTAAACTATGTCACAGACTGCGCCACGCCCGGGAGGGTTCCTTGGAGGCCCAACTCTGGCAGGAAATACAGAAAACCCAGCTCAGCCACAAGCATCGGCAACTCTTGAATCGCAGTTTACAGCTACTAGGTGCAAAAGATCTCTAGGATATAAATCCCTCTCACCCGGTGTTAAAGTCCGCCATTAAAAAATCTTTAGATTGTGGTCCTTTCACTCGAACAGGGCAATACTGTCAAAGAGGAGACACGCTTGGGCCGTAATCGCCAATTTTAAAGTGGGTGTTCAGCCGCTCTACCTGCCAAGCACATACGCACTTTATTGGAAGCACACGTTTTTAGCCTTGAGGATGGGTGAATGGCCCTTTCTAAAGAACCTCCCGGAATGGCGCCAGCCGGGTAGTAGCACTGAATGCAGATTGTGTGGCTACCATTCTGAAACAATGGAACACATCGTCTGTACATGCCCTGCACTGCTTAACCCTGGGCCTACGAAATTTGTCCATAAAGCGTCAAAACTACTTGAAGCCACAATTACATCCAAATCTTCCTCACTATAGCATGGCGGACAAGTTAATAGACTCAATACCCAAATCAGAGACTACAAGAAATCCAGAGCGATGTCCTTCATCTGAACATAATTTGATCTTAACAGCTCCCCGAATTTTAAGTAATTTTAAATCCACACTTTTTAACATTTATCACAGTCATTTTTATCGTTCAATTTTGTCATGTTTTAAATTTTAAATGGTCTTTTATAACCAATCAATAAAGAGTATTATTATTATTATCAAGTAACGCTCTTTGTTTTAGGAGTTAGGAATGGAGAAGTGATAATTTGTAAATGGAATGTCGATAATTGGGAGCTGGTGTTCTTTCTCACTATGGAGGCTTGGGTAGCAAGGTCATCGGACTGAACACTGGAAGGAGTGTGAAAGACGGTGGAAAATTACCTAGGAGAGGCATCCGTTGAGATGAGGTGATCTGTGGGCATGTTTACATTCCTGCATTTTGTATTAGGGAAAGTGTCAGAGGAAGGAGAGGCAGAAGGAGACAGGATGAGTTAGGAGCAGGAGTAAGAAGTTTAATCTAGGAAGAGCATCTTAGAACGAACTCTGTAGCTTTGGCTGCCTGACTTACATTGTGAATGTGCTTTTTAGGAAGTCTTCACATGCTGACACCTTTAATTTACTCTGCCTGGAAAATGCTAAGTAGGGATGTCACCGTAGGGATAGCCTAATGCTTTTCACATTTCAGCCACAGATGAAGTCTGACTTAAATGTTGGAGCAGTTTTTGCTTGTGTTTTATTTTTGGAACTTTTCATTCTCTTCATGATTCATCGAATTAGACTCATCTGTAGATTTGGTTTTGTATTAGTTCCCATGTATTTTTACAACATTGTCTTGCGGTGCTTGTATATCTAGTTGTTTTTGGCTTCATAATAAACCCCTAAACTGAAGTTTGGAGTCTGTGATCTTTTGAGTCATAGTTACTACTGAAAGTTGAACTGTTTAAATGAGTTGTTTCTCCTATTTACACTTCTCAGCAGGTAGAAAGAGACATCGACCTAGAGTTCCTCGTTAGAATTTTGGCAGCGGAACCCGGCCCGATCACTAGCATTATACCCTCATGTGGACAGGAACCTATGATAGGACTAATGTCAAGAACTGAGAAGTATTATCAGATGTTAATATAGAGAGTGGCCTGACAGACCCCTGCCTTTTGACACACCCATGGAACAAGGATTACACCTTTGTTTCAAGTGAATGTGAATGTGAATAGGCTTTTATAAAGCGCACTTACACTCCAGGGAGCATCTTGGCGCTAGACATCACTGTCCCGAAAGAGAAGAAGGGGGGATGCTGCTTAAGGTAGATCATATTCATAGATCCTGGTCTATGAATAAAGTGTAAGGTTAGATTAACGCTAAGCAGAGTGAGTCTTCGATGTTGAAGATCCATGTTTTGAGCGTTTTACGAAACAGTTTTTCGGAATGGATCAGGCGCATTTGGGGTGGGAGCTTGTTCCAGGCTTTGGCTCCAAGTACTCCGATGGATTTTCCACCTTTTGTGGTTAGTCTGAACTTGGGGACTGCGAGTAGGTTTAGGTTAGATGATCTGAGTGACCGTGAGGGAGTGTATCTTCCAAACCTTTGGGACAGGTATGTCGGTCCTGACTGGTGGTAGGCTCTGAACGTGATGAGCAGGATTTTAAATAGCACACTCTTTTGTGGATGGGTAACCAGTGCAGGGTTTTGAGTGCTTTTGAGGCAGATGATTTCCTGGGTAGTCTTAGCACCAGGCGGGCGGCGGCGTTTTGAACCATCTGCAACTTGTGCAGAACAGCTCTGATTGAGCCTGCATAGATGCTATTGCAGTAGTCTAAGCGGGACGTGATGAGGGCTACTGCCACAGTCTTTCTAGCTGTTAGGGGAAGGAGGTCGAAGAATCTTCTAAGACCTTTGATGATATTGAAACAGGACCCTGCCACTGTACCTGCTTGTTGCTTAAAGGATAAGGCTTCATCAAACCTTATCCCAAGGTTGCGGGCCGACGTGATGGTGTTAGGGGGAATTTCGGCGTCTTGAGGCCACCAATTGGTGGGGGAAAAGAGGTTGTTTTGGCCGAAAGGGAGGATTTCAGTTTTACCTGAATTACATTTGAGATGGTTCGTTCGCATCCATTTAAAGGTTGCCGTCAGACAGTTTCTTAAATTTTCCTCTGCTTTGGAAGAGTTGTTATCCAGTACTAGGATGAGCTGGGTGTCGTCAGCGTAAGATATCGTGCTGATGTTAAAGGATGTGATGAGTTCAATCAGGGGGGTCATATAAAGGTTGAACAAAACCGGGCTCAAGCTTGAGCCTTGTGGTACCCCTGTTTTTATGATTTTTTCGTCCGAGCAGTAGTTTCCTAGCATGGTGACTTGTCTCCTATGGCTTAGGAAGTTTTTCAGCCATTCGATGGCGGTTCCTGCTAGCCCTGACTCTGTCAGGCGGCCTATCAACACGGGGTGTGAGACGGTGTCAAAGGCCGCCGACAGGTCGAGCAGGATCAGGACGGCCTTTTTCCCTTGGTCTAGTGCCATCTTGAGGGTCTCTACAGTATGTAGGAGGGCTGACTCCGTGGAGTGTTTGGCCCTAAAACCAGCCTGGTTAGGATGAAATAGGTGGTTTTTCTCTAGATGTTTAGTCAACTGTTTATTAACTGCAGCTTCGGTCAGTTTGAACAGTAGTGGGAGCAATGAGATGGGGCGAAGGTTGGAGAGCGTAGTGGGGTCAGGTAGGGGTTTTTTCTGCAGAGGCTTGACTGCAGCGAGCTTCCATTCAGCCGGAATGGATGCAGTGGCCAAAGAGGAGTTTATAATGGAGTTTATGGCTGGATTTACCGTGTCCACCAGAGTGTGGAGCAGCATTGGGGGGCATGGGTCAAACGGGGAGCCTGATTTACTGGAGAGGATTGCTTGTCGGGATTCGTCGAGACTGATGTGAGTAAAGTTTTTCAGCTGGGGTTTGTTGTCAATTGGTCACGTTGCGTCATAGGGGGGGGGGTTCAGGAGGGTCAGGGAAGTCTGTGGTAAGTTTAAGTATTTTCTGTTCGAAATAGTCAGCTATGTCGTTACAGAGAGCTAGTGAGGGTGGTATTTCTTGCCTGAGGATTCTGGGGTTCATAAACTCGTCAACAATTTTAAAGATCTGTTTCTAAATATTGTTGGACCGATTAATTCTTTGAAGGAAATGGTCTTTTTTGGCGTTTTTTATCATAGAGTGATATATTTTCCTAGCGATTTTATAGACAAGAGCTTCCTTTGGATCATAGTTTTTACGCCATTTCTTTTCGAGAGCTCTGATCTCTGTACGTTTGGCTTTTAGTTCGGGGGAGAACCAGGGTGCAGATTTTCTATTCTGCTTTTTTCTTACTTTCTCTGAGTTGGCCGGACCACAGCACTCTGAGATCCAATTGCAAAATATTTTGTAGTCGGATTCTGTGTCTCCAGATAGCGATGGTTTAGATTTCTCTGCGGTGAGCAGGAGATTTGGTGAGCTGGCAAGCTTTTTCCAGTCTTTTTGCATAGGGACTTCGATTTTTAGGTTGGCGGTATTAGACCTTTTCTTGTTGGTGGCTAGATTGAAAGGAATTAGCCAGTGGTCGGTCCATGTTTGGATCAGCGGGTCTTCGACAGTTAGGGTTTTGGTATTGGTGCAAATGCAGTCTAGTATGTGGCCTGCTTTGTGCGTGGGCATTTTGGTCAGTATTTCCAGTCCTAGGATATTTGTTAAGTCGTTGAGCCATATGGTATTGGGGTCATTGGGTTTGTCTAGGTGGAAATTAAGGTCACCCAAAACTGTGAAGTTTGCGTATTTTAAGGTGAAAGTGCTGAGAGCATCTTCGAAACTTTCGAAGAAACCGTTTTGGGGTCCTGGGGGGCGGTAGATGAGGGCTCCCGCGAAGGTATTTTCCTCATTTAGTTGGATGCAGAAACCCATGCTTTCTGCCCCTTTTACGTCTGAGAGTTCAATGGTGGTACATTTCAGTGAATCTCGATGGATGATGGCTAGGCCACCACCTCTGAGTTCTTGTCTGTCGATCCTCTGAATGAGGTATCCTTGGGGGACAGTTTGGGCTATGATCGGGTTGCACCATGGTTTCAGCCATGTTTCGGTTATGAAGAGCATGTCAATGTCGTTCTCCGTAATGAGATCATGAATGTGTTCCCCATTTTTGCAAATGGACCTTGCATTGATCAAGGCTCCTCGAAGCGAGGTTGCGCAATTCATGTTAGGTAACTGTTTTTCCGGAGTGAGGAGAGTTCTGCAATAGTGGCAGCATGCGGGTCCTAACCATGTCTCGGCATTGATAATGTTAAGACAGTGATTTTTATTGTGATTTAGAGCAAGTAGATCAGCTCGGGTATAGGTAAGTAATTGATTTGTACGTACCGTAGGTTGGGCAGCGTGACCGGCCCTGGGCCCGGCCGTGGCATGGACGGGCACAGACGGGCTTGCCTTAGGCGCGCCATAGGCGCGCAAACGGCGCTCCCGCTGCGCTCGTCCGCTGCGCGTCCTGCCCAGGCACATGATTTATGCGGGGGAGTCAGGGCGTTGAGGGGGCGTGGCCAGCAGAGGGGGCGTGTCTCAGGACGCGCCTCGCCCTCGAAAATGGCGATGGAGATGGGGGGTGTCGTTGCAGCGCTACCGCTGTTCAGAGTGCCAAGAGTGCAATAAGTAAGTGGAGAATAAGGTACACAGTATCACAAAGTTTTAAAAACAAGTCTTAGCGCTCCCGGCTTTCCGCCTCAGGAGACCGATGTCAATGAGTCGCAGAGCGACTGGCGCGTTATTTATACGCCTGGTAGGGGGCGTGGCCAGCAGAGGGGGCGTGTCTCAGGACGCGCCTCGCCCTCGAAAATGGCGATGGAGATGGGGGGTGTCGTTGCAGCGCTACCGCTGTTCAGAGTGCCAAGAGTGCAATAAGTAAGTGGAGAATAAAGTACACAGTATCACAAAGTTTTAAAAACAAGTCTTAGCGCTCCCGGCTTTCCGCCTCAGGAGACCGATGTCAATGAGTCGCAGAGCGACTGGCGTGTTATTTATACTCCTGGTAGGGGGCGTGGCCAGCAGAGGGGGCGTGTCTCAGGACGCGCCTCGCCCTCGAAAATGGCGATGGAGATGGGGGGTGTCGTTCCAGTCCTACCGCTGTTCAGAGTGCCAAGAGTGCAATAAGTAAGTGGAGAATAAAGTACACAGTATCACAAAGTTTTAAAAACAAGTCTTAGCGCTCCCGGCTTTCCGCCTCAGGAGACCGATGTCAATGAGTCGCAGAGCGACTGGCGCGTTATTTATACGCCTGGTAGGGGGCGTGGCCAGCAGAGGGGGCGTGTCTCAGGACGCGCCTCGCCCTCGAAAATGGCGATGGAGATGGGGGGTGTCGTTGCAGCGCTACCGCTGTTCAGAGTGCCAAGAGTGCAATAAGTAAGTGGAGAATAAAGTACACAGTATCACAAAGTTTTAAAACAAGTCTTAGCGCTCCCGGCTTTCCGCCTCAGAAGACCGATGTCAATGAGTCGCAGAGCGACTGGCGCGTTATTTATACGCCTGGTAGGGGGCGTGGCCAGCAGAGGGGGCGTGTCTCAGGACGCGCCTCGCCCTCGAAAATGGCGATGGAGATGGGGGGTGTCGTTGCAGCGCTACCGCTGTTCAGAGTGCCAAGAGTGCAATAAGTAAGTGGAGAATAAAGTACACAGTATCACAAAGTTTTAAAAACAAGTCTTAGCGCTCCCGGCTTTCCGCCTCAGGAGACCGATGTCAATGAGTCGCAGAGCGACTGGCGCGTTATTTATACGCCTGGTAGGGGGCGTGGCCAGCAGAGGGGGCGTGTCTCAGGACGCGCCTCGCCCTCAAAAATGGCGATGGAGATGGGGGGTGTCGTTGCAGCGCTACCGCTGTTCAGAGTGCCAAGAGTGCAATAAGTAAGTGGAGAATAAAGTACACAGTATCACAAAGTTTTAAAACAAGTCTTAGCGCTCCCGGCTTTCCGCCTCAGGAGACCGATGTCAATGAGTCGCAGAGCGACTGGCGCGTTATTTATACGCCTGGTAGGGGGCGTGGCCAGCAGAGGGGGCGTGTCTCAGGACGCGCCTCGCCCTCGAAAATGGCGATGGAGATGGGGGGTGTCGTTGCAGTGCTACCGCTGTTCAGAGTGCCAAGAGTGCAATAAGTAAGTGGAGAATAAAGTACACAGTATCACAAAGTTTTAAAAACAAGTCTTAGCGCTCCCGGCGTTCCGCCTCAGGAGACCGATGTCAATGAGTCGCAGAGCGACTGGCGCGTTATTTATACGCCTGGTAGGGGGCGTGGCCAGCAGAGGGGGCGTGTCTCAGGACGCGCCTCGCCCTCGAAAATGGCGATGGAGATGGGGGGTGTCGTTGCAGCGCTACCGCTGTTCAGAGTGCCAAGAGTGCAATAAGTAAGTGGAGAATAAAGTACACAGTATCATAAAGTTTTAAAACAAGTCTTAGCGCTCCCGGCTTTCCGCCTCAGGAGACCGATGTCAATGAGTCGCAGAGCGACTGGCGCGTTATTTATACGCCTGGTAGGGGGCGTAACCAGCAGAGGGGGCATGTCTCAGGACGCGCCTCGCCCTCGAAAATGGCGATGGAGATGGGGGGTGTCGTTGCAGCGCTACCGCTGTTCAGAGTGCCAAGAGTGCAATAAGTAAGTGGAGAATAAAGTACACAGTATCACAAAGTTTTAAAAACAAGTCTTAGCGCTCCCGGCTTTCCGCCTCAGGAGACCGATGTCATTGAGTCGCAGAGCGACTGGCGCGTTATTTATACGCCTGGTAGGGGGCGTGGCCAGCAGAGGGGGCGTGTCTCAGGACGCGCCTCGCCCTCGAAAATGGCGATAGAGATGGGGGTGTCGTTGCAGCGCTACCGCTGTTCAGAGTGCCAAGAGTGCAATAAGTAAGTGGAGAATAAAGTACACAGTATCACAAAGTTTTAAAAACAAGTCTTAGCGCTCCCGGCTTTCCGCCTCAGGAGACCGATGTCAATGAGTCGCAGAGCGACTGGCGCGTTATTTATATGCCTGGTAGGGGGCGTGGCCAGCAGAGGGGGCGTGTCTCAGGACGCGCCTCGCCCTCGAAAATGGCGATGGAGATGGGGGGTGTCGTTGCAGCGCTACCGCTGTTCAGAGTGCCAAGAGTGCAATAAGTAAGTGGAGAATAAAGTACACAGTATCACAAAGTTTTAAAAACAAGTCTTAGCGCTCCCGGCTTTCCGCCTCAGGAGACCGATGTCAATGAGTCGCAGAGCGACTGGCGCGTTATTTATACGCCTGGTAGGGGGCGTGGCCAGCAGAGGGGGCGTGTCTCAGGACGCGCCTCGCCCTCGAAAATGGCGATGGAGATGGGGGGTGTCGTTGCAGCGCTACCGCTGTTCAGAGTGCCAAGAGTGCAATAAGTAAGTGGAGAATAAAGTACACAGTATCACAAAGTTTTAAAACAAGTCTTAGCGCTCCCGGATTTCCGCCTCAGGAGACCGCTGTCAATGAGTCGCAGAGCGACTGGCGCGTTATTTATACGCCTGGTAGGCGGCGTGGCCAGCAGAGGGGGCGTGTCTCAGGACGCGCCTCGCCCTCGAAAATGGCGATGGAGATGGGGGGTGTCGTTGCAGCGCTACCGCTGTTCAGAGTGCCAAGAGTGCAATAAGTAAGTGGAGAATAAAGTACACAGTATCACAAAGTTTTAAAAACAAGTCTTAGCGCTCCCGGCTTTCCGCCTCAGGAGACCGATGTCAATGAGTCGCAGAGCGACTGGCGCGTTATTTATACGCCTGGTAGGGGGCGTGGCCAGCAGAGGGGGCGTGTCTCAGGATGCGCCTCGCCCTCGAAAATGGCGATGGAGATGTGGGGTGTCGTTGCAGCGCTACCGCTGTTCAGAGTGCCAAGAGTGCAATAAGTAAGTGGAGAATAAAGTACACAGTATCACAAAGTTTTAAAAACAAGTCTTAGCGCTCCCGGCTTTCCGCCTCAGGAGACCGATGTCAATGAGTCGCAGAGCGACTGGCGCGTTATTTATACGCCTGGTAGGGGGCGTGGCCAGCAGAGGGGGCGTGTCTCAGGACGCGCCTCGCCCTCGAAAATGGCGATGGAGATGGGGGGTGTCGTTGCAGTGCTACCGCTGTTCAGAGTGCCAAGAGTGCAATAAGTAAGTGGAGAATAAAGTACACAGTATCACAAAGTTTTAAAAACAAGTCTTAGCGCTCCCGGCTTTCCGCCTCAGGAGACCGATGTCAATGAGTCGCAGAGCGACTGGCGCGTTATTTATACGCCTGGTAGGGGGCGTGGCCAGCAGAGGGGGCGTGTCTCAGGACGCGCCTCGCCCTCGAAAATGGCGATGGAGATGGGGGGTGTCGTTGCAGCGCTACCGCTGTTCAGAGTGCCAAGAGTGCAATAAGTAAGTGGAGAATAAAGTACACAGTATCACAAAGTTTTAAAAACAAGTCTTAGCGCTCCCGGCTTTCCGCCTCAGGAGACCGATGTCAATGAGTCGCAGAGCGACTGGCGAGTTATTTATACGCCTGGTAGGGGGCGTGGCCAGCAGAGGGGGAGTGTCTCAGGACGCGCCTCGCCCTCGAAAATGGCGATGGAGATGGGGGGTGTCGTTGCAGCGCTACCGCTGTTCAGAGTGCCAAGAGTGCAATAAGTAAGTGGAGAATAAAGTACACAGTATCATAAAGTTTTAAAACAAGTCTTAGCGCTCCTGGCTTTCCGCCTCAGGAGACCGATGTCAATGAGTCGCAGAGCGACTGGCGCGTTATTTATACGCCTGGTAGGGGGCGTGGCCAGCAGAGGGGGCGTGTCTCAGGACGCGCCTCGCCCTCGAAAATGGCGATGGAGATGGGGGGTGTCGTTGCAGCGCTACCGCTGTTCAGAGTGCCAAGAGTGCAATAAGTAAGTGGAGAATAAAGTACACAGTATCACAAAGTTTTAAAAACAAGTCTTAGCGCTCCCGGCTTTCCGCCTCGGGAGACCGATGTCAATGAGTCGCAGAGCGACTGGCGCGTTATTTATACGCCTGGTAGGGGGCGTGGCCAGCAGAGGGGGCGTGTCTCAGGACGCGCCTCGCCCTCGAAAATGGCGATGGAGATGGGGGGTGTCGTTGCAGCGCTACGGCTGTTCAGAGTGCCAAGAGTGCAATAAGTAAGTGGAGAATAAAGTACACAGTATCACAAAGTTTTAAAAACAAGTCTTAGCGTTCCCGGCTTTCCGCCTCAGGAGACCGATGTCAATGAGTCGCAGAGCGACTGGCGCGTTATTTATACGCCTGGTAGGGGGCGTGGCCAGCAGAGGGGGCGTGTCTCAGGACGCGCCTCGCCCTCGAAAATGGCGATGGAGATGGGGGGTGTCGTTGCAGCGCTACCGCTGTTCAGAGTGCCAAGAGTGCAATAAGTAAGTGGAGAATAAAGTACACAGTATCACAAAGTTTTAAAAACAAGTCTTAGCGCTCCCGGCTTTCCGCCTCAGGAGACCGATGTCAATGAGTCGCAGAGCGACTGGCGAGTTATTTATACGCCTGGTAGGGGGCGTGGCCAGCAGAGGGGGCGTGTCTCAGGACGCGCCTCGCCCTCGAAAATGGCGATGGAGATGGGGGGTGTCGTTGCAGCGCTACCGCTGTTCAGAGTGCCAAGAGTGCAATAAGTAAGTGGAGAATAAAGTACACAGTATCATAAAGTTTTAAAACAAGTCTTAGCGCTCCTGGCTTTCCGCCTCAGGAGACCGATGTCAATGAGTCGCAGAGCGACTGGCGCGTTATTTATACGCCTGGTAGGGGGCGTGGCCAGCAGAGGGGGCGTGTCTCAGGACGCGCCTCGCCCTCGAAAATGGCGATGGAGATGGGGGGTGTCGTTGCAGCGCTACCGCTGTTCAGAGTGCCAAGAGTGCAATAAGTAAGTGGAGAATAAAGTACACAGTATCACAAAGTTTTAAAAACAAGTCTTAGCGCTCCCGGCTTTCCGCCTCAGGAGACCGATGTCAATGAGTCGCAGAGCGACTGGCGCGTTATTTATACGCCTGGTAGGGGGCGTGGCCAGCAGAGGGGGCGTGTCTCAGGACGCGCCTCGCCCTCGAAAATGGCGATGGAGATGGGGGGTGTCGTTGCAGCGCTACCGCTGTTCAGAGTGCCAAGAGTGCAATAAGTAAGTGGAGAATAAAGTACACAGTATCACAAAGTTTTAAAAACAAGTCTTAGCGCTCCCGGCTTTCCGCCTCAGGAGACCGATGTCAATGAGTCGCAGAGCGACTGGCGCGTTATTTATACGCCTGGTAGGGGGCGTGGCCAGCAGAGGGGGCGTGTCTCAGGACGCGCCTCGCCCTCGAAAATGGCGATGGAGATGGGGGGTGTCGTTGCAGCGCTACCGCTGTTCAGAGTGCCAAGAGTGCAATAAGTAAGTGGAGAATAAAGTACACAGTATCACAAAGTTTTAAAAACAAGTCTTAGCGCTCCCGGCTTTCCGCCTCAGGAGACCGATGTCAATGAGTCGCAGAGCGACTGGCGCGTTATTTATACGCCTGGTAGGGGGCGTGGCCAGCAGAGGGGGCGTGTCTCAGGACGCGCCTCGCCCTCGAAAATGGCGATGGAGATGGGGGGTGTCGTTGCAGCGCTACCGCTGTTCAGAGTGCCAAGAGTGCAATAAGTAAGTGGAGAATAAAGTACACAGTATCACAAAGTTTTAAAAACAAGTCTTAGCACTCCCGGCTTTCCACCTCAGGAGACCGATGTCAATGAGTCGCAGAGCGACTGGCGCGTTATTTATACGCCTGGTAGGGGGCGTGGCCAGCAGAGGGGGCGTGTCTCATGACGCGCCTCGCCCTCGAAAATGGCGATGGAGATGGGAGGTGTCGTTGCAGCGCTACCGCTGTTCAGAGTGCCAAGAGTGCAATAAGTAAGTGGAGAATAAAGTACACAGTATCACAAAGTTTTAAAAACAAGTCTTAGCGCTCCCGGCTTTCCGCCTCAGGAGACCGATGTCAATGAGTCGCAGAGCGACTGGCGCGTTATTTATACGCCTGGTAGGGGGCGTGGCCAGCAGAGGGGGCGTGTCTCAGGACGCGCCTCGCCCTCGAAAATGGCGATGGAGATGGGGGGTGTCGATGCAGCGCTACCGCTGTTCAGAGTGCCAAGAGTGCAATAAGTAAGTGGAGAATAAAGTACACAGTATCACAAAGTTTTAAAACAAGTCTTAGCGCTCCCGGCTTTCCGCCTCAGGAGACCGATGTCAAGTGTATATGGGACAGAATTAATTGTTTACTATCAACCACAGTCTATTGCCCACCCTCCCTGAATGCTGAATTCTAGAAGGAGGTATCTGGGATCAAGCCCCAGCACTGCTGGGCTTGAGTTGAGACATATTGTTCCAGCTTCCAGATGGCGTCTAAATATGCCGTACCACAAGACGCCCCAGGATAAGTAGTAACATTCTGTTCTCCTTAAAATGAAGCCACAGTAACAACCCCTCATGAGTTTTGGGCAGCAGGGAAGGAGGTGGTGCGGAGAGAGCTCATGAGAGATTCTGCCCTCTGGAAAAATCTGACATGAGAGACACAAACTCACCTAGAAGGAGAGATAAAAGCCTTGATGAGTGAGTAAACTACATTCCAAACTCCACGTTTACTACATCAGATCACAAGGGCAAAGTTCCATTTGTATACTCATTTCACTATGTGCACAGAATAGGCTGTACTGTGATTACAGTGGGGACATTATGAACGGGTAGAAGGCAGTACTATTGCTGGTAATGCAACTTCATCAGCAGGAAGCCCAATTGGCTATACCTGAACTCTGGACCAGAGATAGCGACCTTGGTTCCATTCTGGGGGAAATAGTCAATGCTTTTGCCCATTTTGCAGAGGGTTTATATAGCACTGAGTCAAAGGAAGATACCCAAAACGATCTGGCATTCTTAGTGGTTTTCTGTATGCCCATTTTAGCGGAGGAGGGACGTGAGTTACTGGAAGGGGAGAGAAGGGAGGAGATAGCGGACACCACTTCACCTATGCCCAATAATAAAGCTCCAGGAGGCTCTGGCTTCTTAGCCGAGTTTTAGAAGATTAAAAACAGATTTGGGGACCGCTCCTGCATAAGGTTTTCATGAAGCTGAGGTAGAAGGCAGGTTTAGGCCACAATACAATACAGCTATTAGCCTTATCGTTAAACAGGATAAGGAGAACATATTACTGACCTTCAGCAAACTAAATACATTGATTCCCCCTTTGATCTCCATTACTGATTCATTTTTGGTATTTACTGGATACCGAATAAATTGGGGTAAGAGTGAAGCAATGGCAATTACTGGTTGTTCTCACTCAACATAGACTGGATGATTATGGTTTCAATTGAAAGTTGAAGTATTTAGGCATCTTGATCAGGAGGGGATGACAAACATGGTGATGAACAACTTACAACCCCTGCTTAAGTAGACTGTTTCTGATTTCATGCAATGATCCTCACTCCAATTCCTTTTATTTAGCAGGGTACAAAAGGTTCAAATGGTGACGGCCCAAGGTTTAACTATGTCTTTGATATGGTTCCACTTCCTGGTCCAAGAGCAATGGTTTGTAGGGTCAATAAGAGCATTACAACATTTATATGAGCAGGTAGGAAGCCTAGGCTGAAACCGATGAGACTGCATGCAGACACAAAAGGGGGGGGGGCGTTTCTGTATATATGTATATATATATATATATATTTATATATATATTACCTACTGGCGGTCGCCAGTAGGTAGTTATAGTTAGGACCTAGTTTCCATAGGAAATCCTCAACATTCTATTTGGAATAACTTTGGCCCTGGTGGATGAGTCTTTGCGAATTTCTCAAAGAAGATGGCTCGGTCCGCTGCGCTCCTTCCCTGAAAGTTTGGGGGGGATTGGTTGAGTGGGGGCTGAGATATAAGGGGGGGTCCCAAAACGTGTTTTCTCCATGTTATTTTCCATAGGACCTTTAGACTTGGCTACAGGTCGAACGGTTGAATGGATTTATAAGAAATTTGCCAAAACTGTAGAGTTCGGTTCGCAGATTACGCTTTTTTTGGAATGGTGTAAATCCGTTCAGTAGTTGTTGAGAAAATTAAAGTTAAAGTCAATTATATATCTATAGGCGCGCACGCGTGCGCACACTCATGCGGCTGCGCGTGAGCGGAATTTTTTTTGCTGCGTGACGTCCGTTAACGTTCGATTCGAAGGAAATCAGGAAGTTTTGTTCGCCATTTTGTCACTGCGAGTAAATATATTGTTCATTTCAAAGCGTTGAAACATGGAAAGGGGAGAAGGTAGAGATTGTTTTGCTGCGTAGCTTTTCTCGGGGTGTGCAGTAAGGCCCTTAAACGCAAAAAGATATAATTTTTCCCCGAAAAAAATACGGGGTGCGCGCACCCGGTCGCGCACACCTATTTACAAGAGTGTGAAAATGGAGATAAATCAGAAGTTTGAGTGCTTAGATATAAGGTGGCTCTGAAAAGAGCCATTGTGTTAATTGAGTGTTTTCTGCATTTATAAGTAAGTACCGATGCAGAGCCTGATGTTGCAGAGGAAGATTCTGTTTCCCTCATTCGTGAAATGAACACCGTCTCTCCTATAGACGTCTTGCATGTGGTATCGCAAGTTGTTGTGGTAAATAGAACCCATGCTATAATCTCTGAGGAACGCAGAAACAGATTTATTTACATGTCTCCTTGCTTTCTCAAATTGTGCACAATGTTGATTGGACCAATTCCATTTCTGTCTTTGGCATATATTGGAATATACCAAGGCAGATCGAGGAAAAAGTGTCATCAATTGTCGAAAGGTGTCTTTTAGAAGCATTTCCAGACCTACCCCAGTGATTGTGCCTAGATCGTTCCCACCACAGTGCACAATTATAAGGTCTGGTTCTGGGAGATGCATAAAAGTTTTCACCAATGGAATCAATTGGTGACATTTCAATCCTCTTTTGGCAATCCATGTTATGTGTACATTTGGTAAGCCGAGGTTGCAAATTCGTCTGCTTACTGCATATTTTTCACTCCAGTGAATATAACTGTGTCCTATTAGCCAGACCTTCATTTTCAAGGGATTTGTAGTCGTCCTCCGATCGGTTCTGGAAGTGGAATGGTAGTTAGAAGTTGAAATTCTAAATAAAGAAAAAGGAAGAGGCTGGGTGTGGTTTAAAAAATAAAAATGATTGGTTGATTGTAATAAGTGGAGATTGAAGAGTACGTTGCATGTTAATGTTTATGTTAAACGAAAAGTACTATTGGGTGTGAAAAAACAAGACATGTAACAGAGCTGTGTATTGGCAGGTGTTTCTGGAGGGAAAATAGTCTTCTTAGTTTGTTGTAGAACGTTGAGACATGAACTTTTGACCTGTGCCTTCAGCAAGGTGCAGAATGAGGTGTAACCATGGAAACAGCCGGAGATGGCAGTTGGTGATGGGTTTACTCTTTGGTGCCTCTGCATCTGACTCTGTTCTGTGGTGGCAGGCAGAGAACTGTTTGTTATTGTGGAGATGAAAGGATGATAAGGAGAGAAATACGACATAGCGTCTGGCCTGTAGAAGCGTGGGAGCAGTGATTAACTCTGAGTGAAGCGGAACTGTGTCGGTGCTTGGTAACAGTAAAAAAAAAATGTTAACAGTGGTATAACTGTCTTTACGGTGCGCGACCTACTAAGAAAGAGTTCACGGGCCGTAATTGGCTTGCAGGTTCTAGTATCAGTAAGTGAGGTCGAGAAAAGAAAACATTCAGGACTTTATTTATGAAGGCCTTGCGCCACCGGTGCGTCACTTTTTCCCATTTTAAAAAATGAGGCACTGGCGGCGGAAGGTCTTTATAAATAAGGTCCTCAGTGTCTACAGTTAAGGTTATGTGGAACCCATGAATAGTTTTTCAATATGAAATCATTTCAGTTGAGATTATGGATTAAAAGAGAAACCGTGAATATTTGAAATGTTTATTTAGAAATGTACTGTTTTAAAGGCAAATCATTATGTAATATGAGTACAGAAATTGCAAAAAACACAGTAATTGGTATTGTCAGTAGTACATGGAATACAAACGCTATAGTTGAAGAAAAATGAATATAGTTGGAAAAAAACATTGTACACTCTTATAAGGAAGTATATTATATTTTAATAAATGGAAGAAGGTCTCTGGCCTTTCAGTTTAGGAACGATATATGAAAATGCAAGTGGTTATACATCATTACTTTATCAATCAGCTGTCTACATTCGAAGCACTATCAAGTTTGTGTTATGTTACTGTGTACGGGGAAAAAAGGCGGCAAAAGCGACAAAATGGCGAGAGGTGCATGTATGTAATCTGTTGGATGCTGCGCAAATCAGTATTGAGGAGAACTACTGTATTGAGATATCTTTTGAAGTTTGCAGTATTGCATTTGAAATACAGCACAAGTAACAATGGAAATATTGTTGAAAGAACATATTTTTCTGAAAAGTATTTTAAAAAAATAATTTTATAGAAAATTAAAGGAGCAGAGGCGTGTGAGGCGGAAATAAGCAGTTGAGATGCGAAATGGCGTTTACAGTTATAAAAAACTCGTTTAAAATGTACACATTAATTAGGGTACATGTAGCATATATTAGCGAGTTTTGCATCGAGTACGTTTGAAATAACCTTAGATAAGATATGCAATAGAATTGTTGAGATTAGACTGTAAAAAAATAAAGTTGAAAATCGAGTAGCTGAAGAAACAAATGTAGTCCACATAAAAGACCAAAATTTAAACAACACGAAATCATAATGTCCACTGTTAGTAAAGCCAATAGGTCTGTTCTTCAAAAGAAAATATGGAAAAGAACGTGAAGAATATAGGGAACCAAAAGGAAATGAGGACGTCAATGGCTTGTATAAGAGTTATTGAAGCATTGTTTAGGCAAAATAGGTAGCTTCTGCTTGTAACAGGAAATCAGTTTTATCATTTGAAAGTATGTCAGCTATCCAATGGAAAAGAGTAAAGCAGTACTCATGATCTGTTAAAATCGGAGCCTCTTTTATTATCAGAGGGCAGTTTGGTGGGTTTTTGATGTAGTTCTCTGTTAGGAAAGAGTTAACCGTCCATTGTGTAGGCAAAGTATGCAGCAAGTGCTTCTAACATGAAATCACTGTTATCATCTGAAAACATGTCAGCCATCCAATTGAGAAGATGAAAGGAGCATTCATGATCTGTCATTATTGGAGCGTCTTTTACCATCATAGGGCAGCTCGGTGGGTTTTCGATGTAGCTCTCTGTTAGGAAATCTTGCGCCGCTGCAAATATATTCCAATGACCCAGAACTCCTTGTATCGCTGCAAAGGCCATAAACCCTCCGTTGTAACAAAGCTGTTCATGATCAAGTAACGGATTCATGAGGTGATTGTAATTCGGTTCAGGAGGTACCAAATTGCAGAGACATAAATCCAGGGCCCACGTGAAATCACAGCTCAGGCAATGAAATACAGGCTGCACACAGGTGAAATACGAATATCGAAATGATAATCGATATGAAGTATTCGAAGTTGAGAGTGGTAAGGTGCCGTAGTACAGAAGCATTCTCTGTCGTGATAGTTCTAAATGGCCCGGCTCGTTTGCGAAGGCAGGAGGGACATCCATTTTGAATTTCCCAAGATGGTAAAGGAAACGGCGCAGCACTGCCGGTTGTATAGCAACTCCACAGAATTAGGTCGCCGGCTATGCAGTGGAGAGGAGCAGAATGACTTGATTAATTTTCTAGGAGTCTAGTCACTTATATATTGCTTAGTAGTTATCAAAAAAGTAGCTTTTCTTGAACTGGAGGATGCGTTAAAAAATAAGGGAGTGATTTGAGGGAGTTGTAAAGCAAGGTCAATTTTTTTTTACATCAATGCTGTTTTCTGTGAATGCTAGCTAAGTGAAAGATATGTGTGTGAGCAGATGCAACGTTCAGTTTTAAATGTGACAATGGCGCTCTTGTTCATGTCTTCCGATTCAAGGTCGGTATTCGCTGCCAAATACAAAGATCAAGAAACGCATGCGTGGGGTAGATAGTCTGCATTTTTAAAGGAAAGCAAATGAAGGGTTATTTTTACCGCGTTAGCATTGTTGTTTAAAAAGTTACAGTGATTTCCATTATATGTTAAGAAAGTGTCACTGATGAAGACTGAAAATAAATCCTTATAAATAACAGGGACTGGTGTATTTTAGAAAAGGTGTGTAACATTACATGAATTGTGAAAAAAAAATAATGTAATTGAAAGTGTATGGTTTGAAAATGAAAAGTAGAGGTTTATAGTTCACGTTTTGAAAGCAGTTCTAGAGGGTCAGATGCATGATAGATTTATAAAAAATAGAACATGTTTTTAAATAGTATTATGGAAAAAATATGTGCCTTTATGTACTATTTACATTATCTGCCTGTTGCCTATTCTTTGAGTTTTAGTAATCCTGTGTCTTATAAGTTTTCCAGGGGCGGTTTGAGGTTCATGGTGGGTTTGGGCAGGGAGGGTAGGTTGGGGGTTTGTAATAGGGGGTCCGGGTGAGGTGGAGTGCGGAGTTTAGTGAAGAGTGAGGGGGGCGGGGAGTTAGGGTGTTTGGTAATGGAGCAGAGTCAGAGGACGCCACATTTCTGTTATGGGGTGCCACGGAAATATGTATTTATTCACAGAGGTTTATTATATTAAGGATATATATCAACATGGTGGCTCTTGTCGTTTTGTGGTTCTGTGCATGTTTATAATGCTGGCCCTGTAGTTTTTGTTTATGGACCTTATTACGACACACAGGGGAGCCACGTTGCACAGTTGGAGATCAGAGACTTAGGAAATAAAACTTTATAATTGTAAGGGCTCTAAGCGATACAAATCGCCCGTTCTCGGTGTAAAAAATATCACCGCTATTGGTGGTATTTTCTACGGTGTTAGTGCTCGAAGGAGAATAGTAACATATATGTGAAAGCAAATTCTGAAACAGGCTCAGCATTTCACATTATCGCGTGAAAACAAAAGTTGCTCTTACATAGCAATAAGTCTTATAATTAAGGGACGGAGTGTATATAGTGCTATTTAGTACTCTGCTATGTGATTGATGTCGAATATTTCATAAGAGGAGGCTTTAAATTTTTTTCGATAAACTGGTTTTCTAGGGAAGTGGGTGGAGTGTTCCGTGTAAATTGCAGAATAGAAACTAGTAAGAACCAATTGGAAGTGTTGTTTTAAAGTCACATGACTGCACATGCGTGTCTCAAAGCCTGTACGCGATATGTGGGTGCGCGCACCCGGTCGCGCACTAAATGAAAGCGGCGAAAAAACATCTCATAATATGCTCTTGGAGCTCGTTTTGGTAGAAAGAGTTAGTTCTGAAAAGAACTTTTTTTTTTTTTTTTTGGAAACAAGTGTTATGATGCTTTTGATTTCTTAAAGTTGCTACGACATTTTTCAGTATGTCATACTATCCAAATAAAGTGAAGAAATTTAACTTTTCTTGGAGCATTTATGACTCTCAATTTTGTGTTTAATTAGAGTAAAGCTTTGCTCTCCGTATACAAGAAGTTTTCCACAGTTCGTGCATTTCATGTGCACGTTCGCAAGATATGGTCTCAAGTCCATTTCAGCACTCGATGGAGATACAGGTCGTTCACCGGAAGATGTGCTGATTACTTCTGATGGTAATAGCGTGGCCTCCGTTTTTCTTGTCAAAGGTGGTCGCTCATTTCCTTCAGATTCGGAAGATGAATGCGGAACGGTAGCCAATTGCAGCGAAGTCTTCGGGAAGATGTCCGACGTTGTTCTCTCTTGAGAGTAGAAAAGAAAGTGATGGAAGTGGGTGGAGTGCTGCGTGTAAATTCCAGAATAGAAACTACCAAGAACCAATTAGAAGTGTTGTTTTGAAGTCACATGACTTCACATGCAAGTGTCAGGTCCTGTACGCGATAGGAGGGTGCGGGCACCCGGTCTCGCACTAAAATAAAGCGGCGAAAAAACATCTCATAATATGCTCTTGGAGCACGTTTTGGTAGAAAGAGTTAGTTCTGAAAAGAACTTTTTTTTTTTTTTTTTTTTGGAAACAAGTGTTACGATGCTTTCGATTTCTTAAAGTTGCTACTACATTTTTCAGTATGTAATACTATGAAAATGAAGTGAAGAAATTTATCTTTCCTTGGGGCATTTGTGACTTTCAATTTTGAGTTTAATAAGAACGAGGCTCTGCTCTCCATACAAAAGAATTTCTCCACACTCGTTGCATTTCATATGCACCTTCGCAAGATATGGTCTCAAGTCCATTTCAGCACTCGATGGAGATACAGGTCGTCCACCAGAAGATGTGCTGGCCACCTCTGATGGTAATAGCGTGGCCAGGGCTCTTGTCGATGCTTTTGCATAATGCTCAGGGTGCCTTTGTTTATCATGCCGCTGCATGGTGTGTATAGAAAAGGAATATTTTCTATTTGGATTTCCCCTTGAGAGCTCCGAATTGCATATCGTGCAGGTTACTTTTGGCGCATTCACTTTCTTTTGATCTTCAGGATAAGTAAAAAATTGCCAAATGAAAGATTCCTTTTTTCTTCTTAACGGTGGTCGCTCATTTCCTTCAGATTCGGAAGATGAATGCGGAAGGGCAGCCATTTCAGCAAAGTTTTCCGGAAGATGCTCGACGTTGTTGTCTCTTGAGAGTAGAAAAGATTGTGAGGAAAGTGGGTGAAGTGCTTCGTGTAAATTCCAGAACAGAAACTACTAAGAACCAATTGCAAGTGTTGTTTTCAAGTCACATGACTTTACATGCGCTTCTTAGGACATGTAGGCGGTGACACTATCTAGTTACGAACGTGATTTCATACTTAGGAACTAGCATTCAAAAAACCTAAGAAATTCACTGAAAAAACCATAGGTTTTACACACGTTATAGTTAGGAAGTAGCATTTAAAAAACCTATGAAATTCACTGAAAAAACCATAGGTTTGACACCAGTTATAGTTAGCTGGAAATTTTACTGATATAAAACCAATGAAATTCCACGTTATAGTTAGTTGGACTCACTATAACTTGCGCGTGTAATGCACTGCTGATGACATTACATATTACATCACTCATGACATGGTCAGTGACATCACTAATGACACCATCCAGTGAATGTGTGTCTTTCTAAAAAATAAATATGTTTTATATATGTATATGTAAAGGTCGAGGGAAGAATAAATGTTTAAATTATTGTCTTAATGAATGTTTTTTTTTAAAGAAATGATTGGATAACTGGCTTATTAAGTGTATCTTAGTGAATACATATATTAGCAAGTAATGTTTAAATATTTCAATATATGTATCAGTGTTTCACTTTGTGAATAAGTGGCTGCATGGGTTGATGAGTACCTACATGTGTGTGTATATGGGTTATTAGATGTTTTTTTAGTATCAGTATGAGTGTCTCTATGGTTTGGTGGGGGTGTTACTTATGATATAGATCCATCAATGACTGACTCACTGTTTCTATGTTTTTTGAAGACAGCATATGTGCAGGACTGTATGGGTGGATGAGGGTGTATATGTTTGTGTTAGTAAGTGAATGACTGTCTTACTATTGTGTTTATCAGTAACTACATATGTTTTAATCTAGTATATGTGATTATTGATGTATATAAGTGAGTATATGTGAGAGTGAGAGATTGAAAGAGTTCCTGTTTAAATAAGTATGTGTTTCTATAAGTGATTGTTTAAGAGAGTAAGTATGTATAAGTTTCCTTAGAAGTAACGTGGTAGTGTGTGTATAGTTGTATATGCAAATAAATGGATGTTCAATAGTTTATTTGCATGTGTGAGTAACTTTTGGATGACTGTCGGTGTGTAACAGGATGTATAGGTGTATCACTACATATGATGAGTGAGTATATGTATGAGTGACTGTATAGAACTGTTGGTGAATGACAGAATGTGTATATAGATGGTGGAATTACTGAATTGGTTGTTGTAACTGGTATGGGTATCTCCATTTTTTGGAAAATGTTAATTTCTATTTTCCAATATGTGTTTTAAGGGTTACATTACACTTAAAGGAGGTCTGTCATCAGTGATGTCATGAGTGATGTCACTGACCATGTCATGAGTGATGTAATATGTAATGTCATCAGCAGTGCATTACACACGCAAGTTATAGTGAGTCCAACTAACTATAACGTGGAATTTCATTGGTTTTATATCAGTAAAATTTCCAGCTAACTATAACTGGTGTCAAACCTATGGTTTTTTCAGTGAATTGCATAGGTTTTTTAAATGCTACTTCCTAACTATAACGTGTGTAAAACCTATGGTTTTTTCAGTGAATATATATATATATATATTCACTGAAAAAACCATAGGTTATAGACCATATATAGTTAGGAATTCGCATTTACAAAACCTTATTTTACTCACACAAAACCATTGAAATTCAATATATAGTTAGTTGCACTAACTATATATCGCGCACCCCCAATCCACTGCTGATGATGTCACATATTACATCATTCATGACATGGTCAGTGACATCACTGATGACATCACTGATGACATCTCAAATGACATCACTGATGACATCTCAAATGACATCACTGATGACATCACTGATGACATCTCATTTGACATTACTGATCACATCAATGATGATATCATTCATGTGATAATACGATGAACCTCTTCAGACTCTAATATAACCTTAGATACAATCAGTGTAAACAGACACTCACTGACTGTCACTCATCCATGGAGTTACTCACACACCTAGTCAGTCATGCAAAGAATCAATCACACCTCCATTTCCTCAACTATACAGTTATACAAACTTTACTTATTCAAACATATACTAACACATATTTACTCTCTTATACAATCCCTGATACAAGTTCACAATGATCCATACAGCCACTCACACATTCACTGGCTCTTATGCACAGTTATTTATATATGTCAACTCTCACATGTACTGTGTTTTACATATGTACTTACTTTGACATGTAGCACTGAGATATCCATTCACTCACCAATACACTCATGCACACAGTCAACCGCCCATACAGCTGTTTCCACATGCACTTTTGAAACCATACATCTAGTGAATCAACTGCTCACACATCTATGCACAGAGTCATACACCTCCCAGCCACCCACACACACACTCAGTCTCCCATACAAATACTTGGGCAACCAATCAATAACCCATATAGTTACTCATTTAGCTACTTATCAACACATGCAACAGTTTACAGAACAACAGACATAATGATGCACAAATTAAGACAGTTTAGTCACTAACCCATGCACTCAGTGAGACACATTTAATCACTCACTCATACAGTCAGTCATGCACCTACTAAATCCTTCATCCAGACACTTATACATCCACTCATTCTTCAATATGTAAGACATATTTTAACTTTACAGAAACATACAGTCACTGGATGTTGTCATCAGTGATGTCATCAGTGATGTCATTTGAGATGTCATCAGTGATGTCATCAGTGATGTCACTGACCATGTCATGAATGATGTAATATGTGACATCATCAGCAGTGGATTGCGGGTGCGCGATATATAGTTAGTGCAACTAACTATATATTGAATTTCAATAGTTTTGTGTGAGTAAAATAAGGTTTTGTAAATGCGAATTCCTAACTATATATGGTCTATAACCTATGGTTTTTTCAGTGAATTTTCAAGGTTTTGTAAATGCTAATTCCTAACTATATATGGTCTATAACCTATGGTTTTTTCAGTGAATTTTCAAGGTTTTGTAAATGCTAATTCCTAACTATATATGGTCTATAACCTATGGTTTTTTCAGTGAATATATATATATACATACATATATAAACATATATCATCTGTATATCTATATAAATACAAACATAAATGCATGCATACATATACTTATATGCATACAGATGCATGTTATTTACATGAAAGTTGAAAAAACACTAATAAAAGCAAAGCTAAAAAGCCACCTCATTACAAACAGAATGGCTTTAACTTAAACGAGGGCGAGATCTATTGCATTTTCAATGCTTGTTTACTTTGGTTCCATCAAGAAGGCATTCAGATGTGTCACACATTTGCCATAAATTCTGAATGTTAGCACTCTAGTTGCACATTAGATCACTGTAGTAAAGCTACTGCTCACCAGGGACGTCTGCTGCTGGTATTCAAAGTGCATGTTTCAGTCTGCATGTCAGAATTTTTTTAATGAAATAGAAGAGGATTTGAGAAGTCACTCAAAATGATCCCTAATTTTTCTTTCTGAAGCACTAATCATACTTTCTATGGCAAAATTAACCCCCTCATGTTGTTCCTTTTTAAATTGAGTGTTTTCAGACTTACCACTTCATTCCAATCAAGATGGCTTCTGGTGTGCCATACTTTTGTCATAAGTAAGACTGTTAGCGCTCTAGTTGTTCTTTAGAACACTCTGGGACATTCTGTCATTGGGCTATACTTGGGGTACATCTGGGTGATATTTGGGCTACATTTAGGCTCTTTTGTCTCTGGTGGCCATCTTGGGAGACTGTATGTCAGAATTTTTTAATGAAATTGAAGAGGGTTTGAGAAGTCACTCAAAATGTGCCCTAATTTTTCTTTCTGCAGCACTAATCATAATTCATATGGCAAAATATACCCCCTCATTTTGTTCCTTTTTAAATTAAATGTTTTAAGAGTTACCACTTTATTCCAATCAAGATGGCTTCAGGTGTGCCATACCTTTGTAATAAGTAGGACTGTTAGCGCTCTAGTTGTTCTTTAGAACACTCTGGGACATTCTGTCATTGGGCTATACTTGGGCTACATCTGGGTGATATTTGGGCTACATTTGGGGTCTTTTGTCTCTGGTGGCCATTTTGGGAGACTGCATGTCAGAATTTTTTAATGAAATAGAAGAGGATTTGAAAAGTCACTCAAAATGTGCCCTAATTTTTCTTTCTGCAGCACTAATAATACCTTCTATTGCATAATATACCCCCTCATTTTGTTCCTTTTTAAATTAAATGTTTTAAGAGTTACCACTTTATTCCCATCACGATGGCTCCAGGTGTGCTATACCTTTGTAATAAGTAGGACTGTTAGCGCTCTAGTTTTTCTTTAGAACACTCTGGGACATTCTGTCATTGGGCTATACTTGGGCTACATCTGGGTGATATTTGGGCTACATTTGGGCTTTTTTGTCTCTGGTGGCCATTTTGGGAGACTGCATGTCAGAATGTTTTAATGAAATAGAAAAGGATTTGAGAAGTCACTCAAAATGTGCCCTAATTTTTCATTCTGCAGCACTAATCATACTTTCTATGGCAAAATATACCCCCTCATGTTGTTTCTTTTTAAATTAAATGTTTTAAGAGTTACCACTTTATTCCAATCAAGATGGCTTCAGGTGTGCCATACCTTTGTAATAAGTAGGACTGTTAGCGCTCTAGTTGTTCTTTAGAACACTCTGGGACATTCTGTTATTGGGCTATACTTGGGCTACATCTGGGTGATATTTGGGCTACATTTGGGCTCTTTTGTCTCTGGTGGCCATTTTGGGAGACTGCATGTCAGAATGTTTTAATGAAATAGAAAAGCATTTGAGAAGTCACTCAAAATGTGCCCTAATTTTTCATTCTGCAGCACTAATCATACTTTCTATGGCAAAATATACCCCCTCATGTTGTTTCTTTTTAAATTAAATGTTTTAAGAGTTACCACTTTATTCCAATCAAGATGGCTTCGGGTGTGCCATACCTTTGTAATAAGTAGGACTGTTAGCGCTCTAGTTGTTCTTTAGAACACTCTAGGAGGCTGCAGTAGAACACAAAGGAATCAACTGACAGTCTCTGTCCTTGTTGGATGGACATGTTTTACTGAGAATGTCAGACTTCATTTTCACATGACTGAGAAAGATAATGTGAATTTACAGAAAATATGCTTTCAGTTTAGCTTATAGATCCCCTTCCAAACCACTGTGGGAAAATCATGAGATATTAGTTTTCTTTCAAACAATATTCATGATATCACAGCAGAAGGTTTTTTCACATGGTAAAATCGCCTTAGAACCCACCACAATTCCTAAAACGAGTATGGTACCATCAACAAATGATTTATAATGTAACTAAAGTCCTAAAACCCTCTATTAACTACAATGCTTTTTAATGAGGTGCTATCATGTATATTGGTCCCAAGATGGCTGCCAACACTTCTTGGATGAAGTGCTGACAGCCAATCAGATCAGATGTGTGGTTAGGCTCCGCCCAAATATATATCTTTTTTTGAACCTAAATTACTCAAAATCCACTGGAGCACATATATTGAGACCTAGCAAAGGCACATCGGGCTAACAGTCCCTACAATTTTGCCAAGTTTCGTGCAAATGCATTCAGCCGTTCGAGCTAAAAGTGAGGCCAACCACCCTATGGAAATTAACATGGGAAAAACGCGTTTTGGGACCCCCCTTTTTTCTCGGCCCCCCCTTGATGAACCCCCCCAAAATTGTCAGGGGCTGCTCAGAAACAAAATGTTCCATTTTCCTGAAAATGTCAGCCAATTCCGTCCACAAACGCCAAAGTTATTAGACATAGAATTTTCAAAAATCCCATAGAGAAAAAATCCAAACTATATATACCTACTGGGGACCGCCAGTAGGTAATATATATATATATATATATATATATAATTCACTGAAAAAAACATAGGTTTCAGGCCTTATATAGTTAGGAATTAGCTTTTAAGAAACCATAGAAATTCACTCTGAAAACTATAAGTTTTAGGGGTGTTATAGTTAGCTGGACATTTCACTCATACAAAACCATTGAAATTGCTCCTGTATAGTTAGTTGTACTAACTATATTTCGTGCACCCGCAATGCACTGCTGATGATGTCACATATTAGATCATTCATGGAATGGTCAGTGACATCACTGATGACATCTCAAATGACATCACTGATGACATCACTGATGACATCATCCAGTGAATGTGGTTTGCTTCGTTATTTAAATATGCATCATATATATAGCAATTTGCATTGAAGAATTAGTGGATATATATAAATAAGTATTTGGATGGAGGATTTAGTAGCAGTGTAATTGACTGTTTACTTGACCAATTTATAGTGTCTCACTAAATATAGTGGATAGGGACTAAACTGTGTGAATATCTGTATCACTTTGTCAGTTGTTGTGTAAACTGGTTCTACAGTTGGTTACTAGCTATGTGAAAGTCTATATTAGTTATTGATTAGATAACTGAGTATTTGTATGGGAGAGTGAAAGTGTGTGTGGTTCGGTGGGGGTGTGTGACTGTCCAAAGATGTGTGAATAGTTGATTCAGTAGATATATGAAGTTAAAATTACATGTTATAACAGTTTAGGTGAGTGAATCTCTTTATGGGTGTGGTGATGAGCAAATATATTTCTCAATGGTACATGTCCAACAAACTAGAACAATAAAAGGCAGTGTATATGCCAGTTGTTGTATATAAATAAGTATACATAAGACTCATTGATTGTGTGAGTGACTGTATGGATAACTATATACTTGTAATAATAATTTTATAATTCACTAAGTATGACTTACTATCTAAATGAATAGATGAAGTGGTGTTTGTATAAGTGTGTAGTTAAATAAATATGTAAGTATGATCCATTGTTTGCATAAGTGAGTAGGATGACTTCATATGTGAATAGGATGTGTGCTGTTGTTTAATGTCGATATAGGTGTATAAGTATTTTTGATAGTGTTCTATTGTTCATTGACAGCATGTATGAGTGAATCTACAGGTAAGTCATTAGATGTGTGTATACATCTATGAATCACTGAGTAGGTTTTTAGATACTTGTATTGCTGTGACAATGGATTCAAATATGATACTCTGTATTTTACAAAGAGTGATGAAAGATTTTACTAGTGTATGAAAATGTGTATGTGATTGTCACGTGGATGATGTCATCAGTGATGTCATCAGTGATGTCATTTGAGATGTCATCAGTGATGTCACTGACTATGTCATGAATGATCTAATATGTGACATCATCAGCAGTGCATTGCGGGTGCGCGAAATATAGTTAGTACAACTAGCTATATAGGAGCAATTTCAATGGTTTTGTATGAGTGAAATGTCCAGCTAACTATAACACCCCTAAAACTTATAGTTTTTTGAGTGAATTTCAAAGGTTTTTTAAAAGCTAATTCCTAACTATATAAGGCCTGAAACCTATGGTTTTTTCAGTGAATTTTTCAAGGTTTTTTTAATGCTAACTCCTAACTATATAAGGCCTGAAACCTATGGTTTTTTAAGTGAATTTCCAAGGTTTTTTAAATGCTAATTCTTAACTATATAAGGCCTGAAACCTATGGTTTTTTCAGTGAATTTCAAAGGTTTTTTATATGCTAATTCCTAACTATATAAGGCCTAAAACCTATGGTTTTTTAAGTGAATTTCCAAGGTTTTTTAAATGCTAATTCCTAACTATATAAGGCCTGAAACCTATGGTTTTTTCAGTAAATTCACAAAGGTTTTTAAATGCTAATTCTATTAGCGGATAATGTTTAAATATGTTAATATCCTTGGGACCACCTGAGCAGCCCTAGGGGGTCAGGTTGTTTCTACCCTGCCCGCTTTTTCCACTCTACACGTTTGTTTTTCTGCTTCTTTTGTGCCTCGGTCTACCTAGCACAAGATGAATGCTAACACTTCCTGGTTTGAAGTGTTGACAACCAATGAGCATGCTGCTTTCCTGCGAAAGGCATGCTGATTGGCTGCCACTGTCTGTCAACATTCCAAACCAGAAAGTGTTGGCAGCCATCTTGTGCCTCGGTAGAACCAAGGCACAAGAATGCAGTGAAACAAAGGTGCAAAACACGCAAAGGCTAGAAGCACCCTGCCCCACTAGGCCTGCTCAGGGGGCCCAAAAATAAAAAAAATGTTGGGGTTTTTCCCCATGGTACGCTCAGGGTACGTGTACATGGCATCGCACCCAGCGCGTACTCCGTGAAATTTTCACCAAAAAAATATATATTTTTTTTACCTTTGGGGTCGTCCTAGGCCCCCCTGATAAACCCTGCCCCTTTTATAGTTTTCCCCTTTTGTTTTTCACCTCTTGTGTCTCGGTTCTACCGAGACACAAGATGGCGGACTCTCCGGACCGTTTGGAATGTTCACAGACACCCGAGAGCCAATCAGCTTTCCGCTCGCGCACTTCCGTGTCGCTCCGGGTGCGCTCCCCGGTACGCATACCGGTAAGCGCTGGAAGCGCGCATATAGATATATATGTGTTTTTGAACCTAATTTTAGAGCAATTTTCACCAAATATAGAAAAGGCACTTCTGCGTACCAGTCCCTACAATTTTGCAAAGTTTGGTGTAATTCCGTTCAGCGGTTTGGGCTGTAGCCTTGTCTATTCGTCCTAAGGAAATTAACATGGGGAAAACACGTTTTGGGACCCCCCTTTTTCCTCGGCCCCCGCTTGACGAATCCCCCCAAAACTTCCAGGGAAGGAGCGGAGCAGAACTGGCCTAAATTTTGGAAAATTACATGCAAATCCTCAACCGGCGCCAAAGTTATTCCCAATAGAATGTTACGGATTTCCTATGGTAGCTAGGTCCTAACTATATATACCTACTGGCTATCGCCAGTAGGTAATATAGATATATATATATATATATATATATATATATATATATATATACACATATATATATATATATATATATATACATACATATATACACATACACATATATATACACACATACACATACATATATATAGATATATTACCTACTGGCGGTCGCCAGTAGGTATATATAGTTAGGACCTAGTTACCATAGGAAATCCCCAACATTCTATTGGGAATAACTTTGGCGCCGATTGAGGAATCTGCGTGTAATTTTCCTTAAAATTGCTTCGCTCCGCTCTGCTCCTTCCCTGAAAGTTTCGGGGGGATTCGTCAAGCGGGGCCGAGAAAAAGGGGGGTCCCAAAACGTGTTTCCCCATGTTAATTTCCATAGGGACCTTTAGACACAGCTACAGCCCGAACGGCTGAATGCAATTACATCAAACTTGGCAAGATGGTAGGGTCTGGTATGCAGATGTGCCTTTGCTATGTTTGGTGAAAATCCCTCCAGTAGTTCTTGAGAAAATTGAATCCAAGCAAATTATATATCTATATGCGCTCAACATTCTATTGGGAATACCTTTAGTGCCGATTGAGGAATCTGTGTGTAATTTTCCAGAATTTTGGCCAGCTCCGCTCCGCTCCTTCCCTGAAAGTTTCGGGGGGATTCGTCAAGCGGGGGCCGAAAGGGTGGTCCCAAAACGTGTTTTCCCCATGTTAATTTCCATAGGGACGTTTAGACACGGCTGAATGGAATTACACCAAACGTGGCAAAATGGTAGGGCCTGGTATGCAGATGTGCCTTTGCTATCTTTGGTGAAAATCCCTCCAGTAGTTCTTGAGAAAATTGAATTAGAAATTTTTCAAATGGCATTTTCTAGGGGACCTTTAGACACGGCTACAGCCCGAACGGCTGAACGGAATTACACCAAACTTGGCAAAATGGTAGGGACAGGTATGCAGTAGTGCCTTTTCTATATTTGGTGAAAATCCCTCCAGTAGTTGTTGAGAAAATTGAATTTGAGCAAATTATATATCTATATGCGCTCACCGTACGCGCAACGTGCGCAAGCGAGTTTCTGATTGGCTGGCAGTGGACTGTCAACATTCCAAACTGTCCAAACCAGGAAGTGTTGGCCACCATCTTGTTTTCCAGGAGAACTGAGGCACAAGAGAGCCCAAAACAAGAGTGGAAAACACGAAAAGGGGGCATGGTAGAGACCCCCCCAACTCTCTAGCCCTTCTCAGGGGGTCCCAAAATGACCCCCAAGGGCAAAAAATAAATAAATTGCGGGGTACGCGCACCATACGCGTACGGTACGTGTACTGTGCGCGTACCCCACGATTAAAAAAAAAATAATAATTGCACTTGGTGGTCCTTCTTGCACCCCCTGAGAAGGGCTAGGGGGTCAGGGGGTCTCAAACCTGCCCCCTTTTTGCGTTTTCCACTCTTGTTTTCTGCTCTCTTGTGCCTCACTTCTCCTGAGAAACAAGATGGCTGCTCAGGTGGTCCCAGAAGGATAATAACATTTATAAACGTTATCCGCTAATAGAATTAGCATTTACAAAACCTTTGAAATTTATTGAAAAAAAATATAGGTTTCACGCCTGATATAGTTAGGAATTAGCATTTAAAAAACCTTGCAAATTCACTGAAAAAAACATAGGTTTCAAGCCTTATATAGTTATGAATTAGCGTTTAAAAAAACTTGCAAATTCACTTAAAAACCATAGGTTTCAGACCTTATATAGTTAGGAATTAGCATTTAAAAAACCTTGCAAATTCACTTAAAACACTATAGGTTTCAGGCCTTATATAGTTAGGAATTAGCATTTTAAAAACCTTGCAAATGCACTTAAAAAACATAGGTTTCATGCCTTATATAGTTAGGAATTAGCATTTAAAAAACCATTGAAATTGCTCCTATATAGTTAGTTGTACTAACTATATTTCGCGCACCCACAATCCACTGCTGATGATGTCACATATTACATCATTCATGACATGGCCAGTGACATCACTGCTGACATCACTGATGACATCTCAAATGACATCACTGATGACATCACTGATGACATCTCATTTGACATCACTGATCACATCACTGATATCATTCATGTGATAATACGATGCACCTCGTCACACTCTAATATAAACTTTGATACACCCAGTGTTAAATACAGACTACCATTCTTGAAACCATTCACACACCAAAACCAGTTACTACATACGCACTCACTGATTCCTAGGTCTACACACACATTCACTCATTCACCCATAGAATCACTCATACATACAGTCACTCATCAATACAACACTATCATATGCACTCATACACCTATACAGACACTCACACACTGCCACTCATCCATGGAGTTACTCACACACCTAGTCAGTCATGCAAAGAATCAATCACACTTCCATTTCCTCAACTATACAGTTATACACACAACACCTTACTTATTCAAACATATACTAACACATACTTACTCTCTTATACAATCACTGATACAAGTACACAATAATCCATACAGCCACTCGCAAATTCACTGGCTCTCATGTATAGTCATTTATATATGACAACTCTCACATGCACTGTGTTTTACATATGTACTTACTTGGACATGTAGCACTGAGATATCCATTCACTCACCAACACACCCATGCACACAGTCAACCGCCCATATAGCTGTCTCCACATGCACTCTTGAACTCATACACCTAGTGAATCAACTGCTCACACATCTATGCACAGAGTCACACACCTCCCAGCCACCCACACACACACTCAGTCTCATTCAAATACTTGGGCAACCAATCAATAACCCATATAGCCACTCATACAGCTACTGATCAACACATGCAGCAGCTTACACAACAACAGACATACTGATGCACACATTCAGACAGTTTAGTCACTAACCCATGCATTTAGTAAGACACATTTAATCTCTCACTCACACAGTCAGTCACGCACCTACTAAATCCTTCATCCAGACACTTATACAACCACTCATTCTTCAATATGTAAAACATATTTAAACTTTACAGAAACACACAGTCACTGGATGATGTCATCAGTGATGTCATCAGTGATGTCAAATGAGATGTCATCAGTGATGTCATTTTAGATGTCATCAGTGATGTCATCAGTGATGTCACTGACCATGTCATGAATGATGTAATATGTGACATCATCAGCAGTGGATTGCGGGTGTGCGAAATATAGTTAGTACAACTACCTATATAGGAGCAATTTCAATGTTTTTTTAAATGCAAATTCCTAACTATATATGGCCTGAAACCTATGGTTTTTTAAGTGAATATATATATATATGTGTATATATATATATATATGTATGTATGTAGAGATATATGTGTATGTGTGTGTGTGTATATATATATATATATATATATATATATATATATATATATATATATATATATATATATTCACTGAAAAAACCATAGGTTTTAGGCCATATATAGTTAGGGATTAGCATTTACAAAACCTTAATTTACTCGCACAAAACCATTGAAATTCGCATATATAGTTAGATGCAATAACTATATATTGCGCACCCGCAATCCACTGCTGATGATGTCACATATTACATCATTCATGACATGGTCAGTGACATCACTGATGACATCATCCAGTGACTGTATGTTTCTGTAAAGTTAAAATATGTCTTACATATTGAAGAATGAGTGGATGTATAAGTGTCTGGATGAAGGATTTAGTAGGTGCATGACTGACTGTATGAGAGAGTGATTAAATGTGTCTCACTGAGTGCATGGGTTAGTGACTAAACTGTCTTAATTTGTGAATCATTATATCTGTTGTTCTATTAACTGCTGCATGTGTTGATCAGTAGCTATATGAGTAACTATATGGGTTATTGATTGGTTGCCCAAGTATTTGTATGGAAGAGTGAGTGTGTGTGTGGGGGTGGCTGGGAGGTGTGTGACTCTGTGCATACATGTGTGAACAGTTGATTCACTAGATCTATGGGTTCAAAACTGCATGTGGAAACAGCTGCATGGGCGGTTGACTGTGTACGAGTGTATTGGTGAGTGAATGGATATCTCAGTGCTACATGTCAAAGTAAGTACATATGTAAAACACAGTACATGTGAGAGTTCACATATATAAATTACTGTGTATAAGAGCCAGTGAATGTGTGAGTGGCTGAATGGATCATTGAAAACTTGTATCAGGAATTGTATAAGAGAGTAAATATGTGTTAGTATATGTTTGAATAAGTAAGGTGTGTATAACTGTATAGTTGATGAAATGGAGGTGTGATTGATTCAGTGCATGACTGACTAGGTGTTATGGCTGTCTTTTTGCTAGCTCTTTGGAGAAGGAGAATGATGGAGAGTGACTCCAGCCTATCACCCCCACAGCATAGGGATTAGGCCGATAGACAGGGACCCTGTCTTACATATATAAGGGCATTTTCGTATTATTTCCCTTAGAGTAAGGCTTATGAATTTAAGTTAGGGGATAGATATATAAGTATTAGTCATGATTCACTCATTTGCTAACATGCTGAGCTGTTTTTCATGGAGCTATGCATATTATGGGCTCCGTAGGCCTTAAACGAGACAGACTCCATTTTGCTTTCTGCCCGGTAGCTCGAGAAGGCTTTCTAGGTGAAGAGTAATGTTTTAGTTTCAAGCTGTTGTTCGCTTGGAGAGAACCGGTTCAGGCTGACCCTTATCGAAGGAATGTATTTTTCTCCACTCCGAAGACACAACTTCAGGCCGGCCGGCTGGGAAAGTGTCCTTGGTACGGGGAAGTACAAGAATTTGGTGGGCGGCAGGTTACTGGCCGTGAATTTCCATGAAGGAACGGGCTTTGATATTAGCGAAGGTGTTAGTCAGTTTGTCAGTTAGTCCGTAGGCGGCATCTAGCCGTTAGCATCTCTGCCATTATTCATCTCATGGTGGACAAGTCGCCATCTTTGAAGTCGGAGAAAGATTTAAGACCGAAACTCTCTGAGAAAGACTGAACGAGAAGTAGCGCGGAGCGCACTGATACAGAGAGAGAGAGAGAGACGGTAGCTAATAATCAGCAAGGTTCCGGTGTCCTGGAGGGAAGCAGACGAGGTTGAGCCTAGCGGTGCAGACGTGTACTTGTGACGGCTGAGGGTGACTGCCAGGCGAGCCAGGATACAGAGACGAGAAGGGAACCTAGATGACTGCCGAGTCCAGACTTCCCACTAATAAGGTGACCTCTACCTAATTCTAATAGAATGTGCACTCTAATCTTTACCTTTTTCTTGCAAAAGTTATGCTGCATAGTAATGTGATTTGTGTTTATTGTTAATAAATACCCTAATTCATATAGAATTATCGTGTACCTGGTGCTTATGTTCAATCTTGGTAAACCTTACTTCTAGTCAGGAACTGTTTGGGTGAACGGATGAGAAATCCCGATCAGATAAATGGTGATTGAATAAGGAGGGAGTGGGTGGACCTTCGATGTCAAGAGCAGGGAGTACACTATATAATCTGGAACCCTATTCAAAGTTATTATTGTAGTTTTATTCCGAGTAGGTAACTGAGATATTATCCTGATAACTGTTCATAGGAATGTGATCGTCGTTGATATGCGGCGTTAGTGACAGAACTGGGTGGGAGACCAGTGTTAATACCCACTGGATTGTGGCTTGAACAAGTGAGAACGCCAGGGAGGATACTGGCGCTTAGTTTCGCCAGATTGCGAACAGTTTGGAAAAGGGAGCATTGGGTTCTGCAGGCCCATGTGTAGACACACCGGTTTGTGTGTCAGATCTGCCCTAGGGTAGAACGGTCTGGGTCGGGGTGGCCGCGAGACCAACTGATGTGAATAAGATATTGTAGAAAATCCATACATACATATATTGTCATTCCCCATCCTTAGGTGCGACCTGTATATTTACCTGTATATCTACTCATTGTGAATACGATCTGAGGAGGGAAGGTGAGTACGTTTTGGCTGGGTCACAGGGGCCCCTGGGGGCTGATCCCATCTGAACAGAAAATCCAGCCATTACATCTGGCGTCACGAACTGTTTACGAAGCCTGTGTGCATTGTATTGTTTTAATCTCGTTGGTTTGCGCTCGGCTTGTACGTATAAAATTTGTTTATAATTGTGTATATAATTTTTGCGTGTCATTATGTTTGCGAAAAAATCATCGTCGGTTTTTAAATTACCGATCCAGATTCCCGGCTGGGAGTCTACGCCTTACGAGGCCTTGGCCCGTGAGTGGGCTGATTCTACTGGTTTGAGTGAAAATTGGTCTTCATGCTTGGAGCAGGCGGAGCCTGCCGATGTGGTGTCATGCCTACAGAAAGCGCCAGTAGTGAAGGGTGATGAGCTTCCTATTTTAGGACGCAGAGGGTGGATTGTTCTTAATGCATACAGAATATTGCATGAGAGGTTTGTTTAACTACAGAAACAGTTTAAAGATTCGGAAGGACAGTGTGTTGAGTTGCAAAATGCGCACACTTTGTTGCGTTGTCAAAATAAATTGCTTGCCGATAAACTTGAAACATATCAGACCATTGCCGAAAGAGCTGCGGTCCGTATTGCACGATACAAATATAAACATCGTCGTGGACGTGTGTCTTCCCGCAAAGTGCGTATGGTTGTAGCAAAAGCTGGAATGGATTGGAACCCCGATGAGTGGGACGGTAATATCTGGGATTCTCATACTTCTGACTCCTCGGCAGAGGAGGGTGATAAGCGCGAGTCTTCTCGCTCCGGACGTGATTGTAAATCTGCTTCATGCATTGACTCAACTCCCGATTGTGACCGTGCTCGTTCTTCCCGTGTGGATGACGTAGCTTGCCCTGATTGTGCTGTTAAATCTAAGATGCGGGCTTCCTCGGAAGCTCTTCCCGCAGTTTCCGCTCACCCGATTTTTCGACGAAAATTACAACAGGCCCCTGGTAATCCGGGTGGTATAGCTCTTGATTGTATTGAAGATTTTACTCAGCAGGAGATTAGTGACATTTTACAACGATTTCGACAACGGCCTGGTGAGGCCTTGCTTACCTGGATGGTGCGCCTTTATGAGCTTGGCGCTGCCGGTATTATGCTCGATGCTGTTGATTGTTTACGATTTTGCTCTTTGAGTTCTGATTCTACGATTCAGGATCATTTTCGGAATTATAATGGTGCTGGTCAAATTTCTTTGCTCCAGCTTGCGTCTGACGGCTGTAATCATAAATATCCAACTGAATCTGATTGGCCTACTGATGAGAAACCGTGGTACACTCTGCGCGATGCGTCGCAACGTTTAAAAGAGGAAGTCATGAAAACGTGTATCTTCCTTAGTACTGCTGACATGTTATTGGATGGTCTTTTAACATCTTCTGTGCGTAATCGCATTATCCGTTCTTCTCCTGTTGCTTACAAGCAGGTCATGATGACATTATTGATTAACCAAACTGGCAATCCTTTGTCTGTTGTGCTTGAGTCTGTTCGTCAGCTTGGTGAACTGGGTGAATGGTTTAAACCTGAAAGACAATCTCGACCTGAGGGTCGTACTGGTGGGGACTATAAGTTCTCTAGACGCGACATGTTTCTTGCTCTCATTGCTGATGGTGTCAAAAGGGAAGAAATTGATGGCGAGCCTAATAATCGCTTATGGGACATGTTTCGTAAGCGTGGTTTGGATCGAAAGGAGGGTGCCCGTCGTGTGCGAAAGAATGAGTATGATCGTGGTTCGGATGACAGTGGTGATGAGAGACGACGTGTGAATTCTGATCGCCGTGATGATCGGCGCTATGAACGTGATGGATCCCCTCGTCGTAATGATGGGAGGGGGAGAGAGGATGATCGCGAGAGGGGTAGAGATGATCGTGTTTCTAGCAGACGACGAGATGCAAGGAGTTATTCCCCTGACGTAAGAAAGAGGGAGGATCGTAACAGGCTCTCTGACCGTAACTCACAACTTTTTGAACCTGACACTAATCCGTTTCGTACTGGGGACGGATATGAACAAGACATTCTAATACCAAAGAAAACCGAGAACATTTACCCTGATTTGTCTTGGTTGACGGAACGCAGGAAAAATGACTAGGAAATAGGTCAAGCTCCGGTACGCAAGTGGGCCCACAGAGATTACAGACCCTATGTAGATATTGAGATTTTTTGGAAACATCGTAATATCCAAAGGGCCCGAGCGTTGGTTGATACTGGGGCGGAGGCCACTTTAATTCATGGTAAGTCGAGAAAGTTTAATGGACAGTCTTTTACAATTACCGGTCTGGGTGGTAAAGAGACACCCGCGGTTCAAACTGCACTCGAAATTAAAATTGGTAGAATTCCTCGTAGAGAATACTCTGTGTTGGTTGTGCCACTTTTGGAATACATTATTGGAATTGACATTTTGAAAGGTATGACTTTGCATTTGGATGATGGATATTATCAATTTGGTACACGACAGTACATTTCGACCAGACCCGTACGGGTTGGCCGTTTACGCATGCCACCTATTAAAATACCTTTAGCAACGAAAGTGATTTCTCAGAAGCAATATCGCATCCCAGGTGGTCATGAAGAAATTACCGCTACGATTCAGGATTTGGTTGACGCAGGAGTCATTACTCCGGTCACATCTGCTTGGAATAATCCTGTTTGGCCCGTGCGCAAAAGTGACAACTCTTGGCGCATGACTGTTGATTATCGAGAATTGAATAAACATACACCTAAATTGACTGTTGCAGTGCCTGACATTGTCACACTGATTCAGAGAATTCAAAAGCATCCAGGTACATGGTATGCTTCTATTGATATTGCTAATGCGTTCTTTTCAATACCAATTGCCCCCGAATGTCAGGAACAGTTCAGTTTTACATGGAATGGACGTCAAATGACGTTCCGGAGTCTTCCTCAAGGCTATGTACATAGTCCTACAATCTGTCACCGGCTGGTGGCGGAGCATTTGTCTGAAGTACCCACGAATCCACAAGTTCAGATTTGTCATTATATTGACGACATTTTGATTCAAGGTGAAACGCAAGACCAGGTACAGTCCCATTTAGATCAAATTATTGACTGTTTGTGAGCGAAAGGCTGGGAAATTAATCCTGACAAATTACAAACTCCATCCCAAGCTGTAAAATTTTTGGGAATTAATTGGCATGAGGGTCACAGAGAAGCGATGCCACAGGTTAAACGAAAAATTCTTGATTTTGCTGTTCCCAGAAACAGGAAAGAAGCTCAATGCTTTATTGGATTATTTGGATTTTGGCGTCAGCATATTCCCCATTTGAGTCAAATCTTGGCTCCACTGTATCGAGTCACTCGTAAAAAGAATGCGTTTGAATGGGGTGAACCTCAACAGACTGCTTTTAATTTGGCTAAAGAAGCTATTCAGTATGCTTTGGATCTGTGGCCTGTGTGTGACGGTGATGTGGATTTGAATGTGTCCGTGGAAGGCCTGTATGCCAATTGGAGTTTGTGGCAAAAGCAGGGCAGACAAAAAGTGCCATTAGGTTTTTGGACCAAAAAGTTACCAGAGGCTGGTGAACGTTACTCACCTTTTGAAAAACAGTTGCTTGCTTGTTATTGGGCTCTGGTGGATACCGAGCAATTGACCCTAGGCCATGCTGTGATTTTGAGGCCTGAAATTCCCATTATGCAGTGGGTTTTGAGTTCACCTAAGTCCCATCGAATTGGACATGCTCAGGAGGCTAGTGTGATTAAATGGAAATGGTACATTCAGGACAGGGCACGTGTGGGTCCGAAAGGTGTGGCGGTTTTACATGAGCGAGTGGCGCAGGCGCCCTCCAATGAGGCTGACAGTGAGTGTTCGGTTCCCGTAGTGCAGGAGTCTCCCGTGAAGTGGGGTAAATCATTTGATGATCTGTCCGCGGAGGATAGAAAACATGTGTGGTTTACGGATGGTTCTGCGAAGTTCATTGGTGACAAAAGACATTGGAAAGCTGTCTCTTATAACCCGATTACAAAGAAATTGCTAAGCACAACT
This sequence comes from Lissotriton vulgaris, assembly GCF_964263255.1. Classification (NCBI taxonomy): domain Eukaryota; kingdom Metazoa; phylum Chordata; class Amphibia; order Caudata; family Salamandridae; genus Lissotriton; species Lissotriton vulgaris. Next base: position 1,464,791,114 of record NC_141687.1, on the reverse strand, counting down.
GGAGACGGTAAGAGTAGTCAATATGCTGAACGCTATGCGGTTTACCAAGTTTTGAAACAGGAGTTACCAGGTACATGTCATATTTTTACTGATTCTTGGTCCACTGCAAATGGACTAGCGGTGTGGCTGCCAACATGGCAGTCTCATAATTGGGAATTGCACTCCAAGGAGTTATGGGGTAAAGAACTGTGGCAAGAAATTTGGGAATTGCTCCCGCAGAGTACTGTAACAATCTTTCACGTGGATGCTCATACTCCAATTGACTCCCTTGACAAATTTTTTCATAATATTGCAGATGAACAGTCTAAAATTTCTGAGGCAGTGGTTGACATGCAAGATTCTGATTTGGCGGGATTGGCGAAGTGGGCCCATCAGAAAGCAGGACATTTTGGAGAGAAAGCCACTAGCAGGTGGGCTGCCGATAGAGGAATTCATATTCCCTTTTCTTTAATTAAAGATGTCATTCTACATTGTCCCATTTGCCAGCATTCTAGGAAAAAAGAGGTGCCTCAGATTGTTCGAGGCCACTTACATCGAGGTAAATTGCCCGCCCAAATTTGGCAGATTGATTATATTGGTCCGCTCCCTATGAGCAGAAATTGTCAATACATTTGCACAGTGGTTGATACTTATAGTGGCCTTTTGGTCGCTTTCCCTTGCAAGAACGCTACCCAAGTGAACACAATTAAAACCCTGGAGCTCATTATTCTGTATTATGGTGTCCCATTCCAGATTCAATCAGACAATGCATCCCACTTTCGTGGAAGATTGGTGCAGGAATTCTGTACGGAAAACAATATTGATTGGGTGTTTCATATTCCATATTATCCACAAGCTTCAGGATTGATTGAGAGAATGAATGGCTTGTTGAAAGAACAGTTGCGCAAGTTGACTGATGACCGTTACAGCCAGTGGAGAGATGTCCTACTTCAAGCTTTGTTAATTTTAAATAATCGTCCTTTGTTACATGCTGAATCTCCTTTAATGCGTTTGTTTCCTCCACATGTTGATGCAAAACCAAATTCTATCTCGAACACTGTCACGTATTGGGAAATTACCCCCGGTGCTTTGGCTCCATGTAGAGCGACCCCAGGTTCTGCAGGCCTCGACCTGCATGCATTAAATGATGCACAATTCCCAGGAAAGGATCGAATCATTGTTGAAACTGGCATTGGTGTTTCTATACCTGCCGGTAGTTTTGGATTAATTGCCCCTAGATCTGGCCTGGCCCTGAAAGGTGTACAAGTACTCGGAGGAGTGATTGACAGTGATTATCAGGGAGAGATCTGTTCATTAAAAAATCTGACCGTGTTGCTCAGTTACTGATTATGCCTGTCTTCAGTGGTGAGATCAAAAAAGGCTCTGCCCCAACGTTGCTAACTGTGCGAGGACAAAAAGGCTTCGGATCGTCTGATCTTCCTGGAGCTAAAATATGGGTGCAATCGCCTAAAAATCCTCCTGAACAGGCGGATATTATTGCGACCGGTCATGACAACACCGTTTTGGTGATGAAGCCAGGGAAAGATGGCTGGGAAGCTGTCCCAGCTGATAAATGTTATTTACGAGAATGATTAAGGCCTGTATTTGTATTCTTTCAGATCATTCTTTGGACTGCTGCTGCAGGATGTGTCGGCGTTGGACTCCTTTTGGCTTGCTACGCCGGGAGAGGAGAGGATCCACCGACGCCGGTTGATGGGATAATAAGAGCCCCGCGGTCTGCGTGGCGGACATCTACAAATTTCTGGGTCACACTCGCGAAGCGGGTGACGAACTCTCCGCATTTTTGCCTCACACCCATGAAGAGCTTAACTGACATTTTAGCGACCTGTTTGGTAGCTGTCCCTGCATCCACTGAGACTCTTCGCCATGTCTTTAATGTATCTAATGCCCGACCTAATGTTATTCTGGGCGATTTCGCGGCCCATGAATTCTGTCCCTCATGTACTCTTATTGCAGATCTTGATGTCCCTATTAATTCCAGAATTACTACTTTTAATATTACCCCTGGAGATCTTTGCTTCGTGATGACCTGTAATCCTAAGGCTATTACCGAGTGTTTGCGGTTGAAACTCCAAGCTGCTACTACTTTTTCATTTCATCAACGTTTGTTATGTTCAAAGAGACTTCCTAATTCATGTCTTTCAGTAAAGAATAATATGACCTGTAAACGTTTAGTAGTAGCCACTAGCCATTATCGTTCAATGCTATTGCCAGCTGGATGGCTCTTTTCTTGCGGGAATTCATCTTGGCCCTATATTCCTGCGAATATTTCTGGTGGCCCATGCGCCATCACTAGATTAAGTTTGCTAATGTTTTCCTCACATCCTTCTTCCCATTCCCGTATTGTCCGAGATTCAATGTCATTACATGAAGACTGTGATTCCTCTGTTCATCTTTTTTCTAAATCAGAATATCTTGGTTTAGCTTTTTCTATTATTGGTGTTCCAGCATTGGCCGTCTACAATGCCAAAACAATCGGCAAAATGGCCTGCTGGATGGTAAAGTCAATTAACCAAACGTCTACTGTTTTATCAGACTTATTATTAGATTCCCAAGGTGAACGTAGAGCTATTTTGCAAAACCGTGCAGCTATTGATTATTTATTGTTGAAACATGGGCATGAGTGCTCTGATTTTGAAGGTCTATGCTGTTTTAATTTGTCTGACCATTCTAAAGATATCCAGTCCCACATTAATAAACTCCACGACTTGACTGCAGAAATTAGAGAACATATAGATCAGGGTTTCTTTGACTGGCTTTTTAACTGGCTCCCTGACATGCATTTCATACGACAAATTTTAGGGGGGGTTAGTGAAGTAGTGTGGCTCACTGGTTAGAGGCGGCAGACCCGAGAGCAGAGGACGGCCCGGGACCAGGGTTCGATTCCCGGCGCGGCAGGTTTCTGGACCAGGGTCAGCGGACTCGATAATTCTCTCGCCTCGGTGCCCACTCTGATCAGCGATCACACTCGGCAACTCTGGGCATTAGCTTGCCTAATCTTCACTAACGGCCCCACCAGACCGCCGGGGATGCCTGGTCTCACCCTGGAGATACCCATTAAGGGACCATCTCTCAGGGAAGCCAGGAAGGGTTTCGCAGCGGTCGAAGCGCCTTGGGACCCTACAGGTAAGTAGTGCGCTATATAAATGCCTATACATTACATTACATTACATTACATTTGTTGCTATCTGTATCCTTATAGCCATTTGTTGCTTTATTCAGTGTATCCCTTCCCTGCTACAATTTTTTAGACTTACGAAGGGTCGTAGATCAGTTAATTTTGTTTCATATTATTCGTCTACTGACGTTAGCTCCATTTAGTTTGTGGTTAATAGACTGGAGTCAAGGGGTGTAATGTTATGGCTGTCTTTTTGCTAGCTCTTTGGAGAAGGAGAATGATGGAGAGTGACTCCAGCCTATCACCCCCACAGCATAGGGATTAGGCCGATAGACAGGGACCCTGTCTTACATATATAAGGGCATTTTCGTATTATTTCCCTTAGAGTAAGGCTTATGAATTTAAGTTAGGGGATAGATATATAAGTATTAGTCATGATTCACTCATTTGCTAACATGCTGAGCTGTTTTTCATGGAGCTATGCATATTATGGGCTCCGTAGGCCTTAAACGAGACAGACTCCATTTTGCTTTCTGCCCGGTAGCTCGAGAAGGCTTTCTAGGTGAAGAGTAATGTTTTAGTTTCAAGCTGTTGTTCGCTTGGAGAGAACCGGTTCAGGCTGACCCTTATCGAAGGAATTTATTTTTCTCCACTCCGAAGACACAACTTCAGGCCGGCCGGCTGGGAAAGTGTCCTTGGTACGGGGAGGTACAAGAATTTGGTGGGCGGCAGGTTACTGGCCGTGAATTTCCATGAAGGAACGGGCTTTGATATTAGCGAAGGTGTTAGTCAGTTTGTCAGTTAGTCCGTAGGCGGCATCTAGCCGTTAGCATCTCTGCCATTATTCATCTCATGGTGGACAAGTCGCCATCTTTGAAGTCGGAGAAAGATTTAAGACCGAAACTCTCTGAGAAAGACTGAACGAGAAGTAGCGCGGAGCGCACTGATACAGAGAGAGAGAGAGAGAGAGACGGTAGCTAATAATCAGCAAGGTTCCGGTGTCCTGGAGGGAAGCAGACGAGGTTGAGCCTAGCGGTGCAGACGTGTACTTGTGACGGCTGAGGGTGACTGCCAGGCGAGCCAGGATACAGAGACGAGAAGGGAACCTAGATGACTGCCGAGTCCAGACTTCCCACTAATAAGGTGACCTCTACCTAATTCTAATAGAATGTGCACTCTAATCTTTACCTTTTTCTTGCAAAAGTTATGCTGCATAGTAATGTGATTTGTGTTTATTGTTAATAAATACCCTAATTCATATAGAATTATCGTGTACCTGGTGCTTATGTTCAATCTTGGTAAACCTTACTTCTAGTCAGGAACTGTTTGGGTGAACGGATGAGAAATCCCGATCAGATAAATGGTGATTGAATAAGGAGGGAGTGGGTGGACCTTCGATGTCAAGAGCAGGGAGTACACTATATAATCTGGAACCCTATTCAAAGTTATTATTGTAGTTTTATTCCGAGTAGGTAACTGAGATATTATCCTGATAACTGTTCATAGGAATGTGATCGTCGTTGATATGCGGCGTTAGTGACAGCACTGGGTGGGAGACCAGTGTTAATACCCACTGGATTGTGGCTTGAACAAGTGAGAACGCCAGGGAGGATACTGGCGCTTAGTTTCGCCAGATTGCGAACAGTTTGGAAAAGGGAGCATTGGGTTCTGCAGGCCCATGTGTAGACACACCGGATTGTGTGTCAGATCTGCCCTAGGGTAGAACGGTCTGGGTCGGGGTGGCCGCGAGACCAACTGATGTGAATAAGATATTGTAGAAAATCCGTACATACATATATTCTCATTCCCCATCCTTAGGTGCGACCTGTATATTTACCTGTATATCTACTCATTGTGAATACGATCTGAGGAGGGAAGGTGAGTACGTTTTGGCTGGGTCACAGGGGCCCCTGGGGGCTGATCCCATCTGAACAGAAAATCCAGCCATTACACTAGGTGTGTGAGTAACTGCATGGATGAGTGACAGTCTGTGAGTGTCTGTTTACTCTGAGTGTATCTAAGGTTATATTAGAGTCTGAAGAGGTTGATCGTATTATCACATGATTGATGTCATCAGTGATGTTGTCAGTGATGTCATTTGAGTTGTCATCAGTGATGTCATTTGAGTTGTCATCAGTGATGTCATCAGTGATGTCACTGACCATGTCATGAATGATGTAATATGTGACATCATCAGCAGTGGATTGCGGGTGCACGATATATAGTTATTGCATCTAACTATATATGCGAATTTCAATGGTTTTGTGCGAGTAAATTAAGGTTTTGTAAATGCTAATCCCTAACTATATATGGCCTAAAACCCATGGTTTTTTCAGTGAATTTCAATGGTTTTTTAATAGCAAATATCTATAGCTGTAACATATATTCTTATTCTAATTCACAAATATATTTTATATATTTTTTTTTAAGCAAAGGACCCAGATGCATTTACAGTTTATCACTAACAATGTTCCAGGCTAATGTATTTTCACGGGAAATTAACAACTGTCCTGCAAGTAAAATATTCCTATTTCGTGAAAAAGGGCGTTTCTTCGTCCCATGAGGGAGCCGTTGAGCAAAAGAGACTCGGCCTGCTGTCTTAGTCGCTGATAGGCCTGATTATCGGATTTTTATCGATCACTTTATGTTGTAACAGTGGAAAACAAAACAGCCCTTGCCCATTTATTTTTACAGCATTCCTGCGTATTATACCCTACCCCCAAACAGTATTTTGCCTATTACCATAGTAGTAGTTTATGGAACACTTACGTCAGCACATAGGTTAAAATTTCACCACAATATGTTACTAATGACTGAGCTTCAGCATTATACTTCAAATTATAAATATCATTTCTATTGATGACTGCTACCCCCACAAAAAAACAGACGTATGTACTTTTTTAATTAACTTTTATTAAAACAATAACCGGAACTATAACTAAAAGATAACACTACAATAAATAACTAGAACTATAAGTAACAAAACAATATAATAAACAACATATAATATGGAGTCCAAAATAAGTATTGTAGTTAATCTGCAAAACAAAAAGAAAATTAGTGTTTAAAATTAGATTGAAGTGACTAAATGAGATCAAACATCACAAGTCAAAGTAAAACTTGACAATATTTATATTTTTTAAAATCTTCGCAGTGTGCCTGAAATGCTTCCACTGGCATTCATCATGCAGACTTTGGTCAACCCTCTTTATCAATTTTTGCAGTTTAAGATATAACGTCCTATATGTGTTATTCATCTCCTACTTTCTCCTTTCAAATTCTCTTGTAAAGACCTTAACAACAAATAAAGGGAACATTTTCTGCATATTTTTAATAAAGCATTTGACACAATGCATAGTAACACCGTATTTATTGAATGTTTTGAAATTAATTTTCACAAGTCTTAAAAAAGGTGAATGCAAGAAAAGTTACTTGCCGCATATGCAAGACTGCTTTCAAGAGGAGACCCCAATAAAAAGGACTTGTGTGGAACTGCAAGTATGCTGAAGCAGTTGAAGACTAAGAATCCGGTCAACTTTGCAAGGGAAGAGTTAAGGAGATTGAGAGCGGCTCCTTCTGCTTCATGAGAAGGCCCGAGTACCAGTGGAGCAACACCGTCAACCTCTAGAGCACAGCCTAATATTTGTCCCCAATTTGAAACCCTTTAAGAGAAAAAGTAAGAAGGTTGGGAGCTTTGTATGCCATCCTAATATCTAATTATCCATAGTTATACAGAGATCCGCCCTGTATCAGACTCATATGTACAAGTGTATATTGTAGATTATCTGCCACCGAAAACCTCTCAAGTACCCATATCCGTTACTTTTTAACTTCGTTGAGTAGTCATATTGTGAGTATTTACCTTAAAGTTGTTAATTTTTTATTGATTATTGCTCTTTGAGATATTCCCTGTCTACAAACAGAGAAGAATAGGAATATTCTGTCTCCCTTTGCAGATAGTGAAGGATAGGTAATGCGGACTTTTGTCCCCCATTGTAATCCGTCATGCCTGTTTTTCTCCCCACTGATTGATTGATTGGCTGGACATTTATTGTTCAAGGAATAGTTCTAACGAGGTATTCTCTGTTTGCAAATAACGTGGAATATAAATATTCTGTCTAGTCTTTGCAAGTAGTGAAGGCTGGGTAATGCGGACCTTTGTCCCCCGTTGTAATCTGTCATGCCCATCTACTCCCCACTGATTGAGAAACTAGTTCCACCCGGACCATTTATTAGAGGTACATCATCTGGCTCAACCGGAGAGTACCCCTAATAAAGAAGACATATGTAAAATACAAAGTAAACACTGTATCCTGTTAAACAGAAACTTTACAATGAAACACAATTGAAAAAGAAGGGAAAGAAATCGAACAAAATCAGTAGGCCACTGATGAGTTTTTGACTTCGCTAGAAATAAGAAACATGGAAGTGGTGAGAGAAGCCAAGCTTGACGTTACGGAAGCCACGAGGTAGCTAACCTCCGCCACCCCCCCACTGCTCCAAGCATGTCTGTCCCACCGCCCGCCACGCCCAATAACGGTAACATGAAATAGATACAAATCAGCAGATACCTACCCCCATTCCGGAAACTCCCGAAGTGCAACAGGTCCACGGTTACGCCCATCCGGAATATGAGGCCTCGACACGTGCAGGGCGGGGCCCGACTAGCCGCCATCAGCCAGAGAAGTCGTGGGATGGTCGGCCCGGAATGTGCTGGTCCTCCCTTTCTCTTCTGGCGCCCTGCAGGCCACGGGGGGATGTCTTGCCTCTGCCTCCGACCCCCCCCTCTTATCGCCTGGTCCGGACATCACGGATATCAACGCCAGGTGTCGGCGTGGGGTGCGCTGGGAGGGAGAGGCAGCGCAAACGAGCCTCTCCCACCCCCCCAGGTGGGGGCCCCTCAGCACCCCCAACGCTCCACTCACCCAACAAAAGGTCTCGTCCACTATTGCGAGGCAATGATGCTCCGCTCACCCAGCGGGGGTCTCGTCCACTGTTGCGGTGCAACGGCGCTTCTGAGTTCAACTAGAAAATGAGTCCTGCGTCCAGAAACGTTCTCCTCAACTTTGAAGATTCTATAAGAGCCACGGGGGCCCCCGACCCCCGATGGGGAATGACTGACATGATCACCCACGGAACGACCACGACGTAGCCACGGGATGTCGGCGCGCTCATGCCGGCGCCGGCCTCAGTCTTGAAATGACCAAAATCCTGCAAGACTACCAACTTGATCAGTTCCGGTGGGACACCAGTATGACCCGGTAGGAGAGATTGTTGCCTCCCACCCCACTTTGACTGATGGTTCATGTCGGCAGTCCCCTCTGCTACCCTTCAACGAAAACTTTTGGACTGCCGAAAGAGGTCCCGGTCCAACCACGAGTTGGTGGAGACATTTTGACTATACTTGGACCTTCCTGACCTCACCCAAAATGGCGCCGGTACAAATGAAACTCTCAACTCCTTGTTGTGCCCGATTGCTCAGCCTTGATATCATGAGATACGTATGCAGTTTTTAGTACATGAATTGATATGGGATAAGACTGATTATATGTTCGGACAATGAATTGATCCGGGATGGGTATTGATTATACGTTCGAACAATGAATTGACATGGGACGGGTACTGATTACACGTTCAAACAATGAATTGATATTAAGTTCTAATGCATCATTGATTTATTTTTATTTATTTTTTAACATCATTTTTATTGCATCACCAATATAATTGTACAGTAATATACATACACCATGTACAAGATTAGTATGATCTAGTTCGTTCGTCTCTGGTAGGTTCACCCTCCTTCCGGAGTGGGTGGCCGTGTCCATGAATGCTTCCTGTATCTTCTCACAGTGTCTGACAGTATCAGTCGGCAAATATTGCTGGGTTGCTTTTGTGGTTTTCACCCCTCCCCCTCCCCCAATTTTGGTTCCCCAACAGCCCGCCAATTCCAGCTTCCTACCCCCCCCCCCCCGTGGTCGGTCTGTGCTGAACATCAGTTTAATAGTGTCTGGTGTGTGTTGTAGGAGGAATCGACTTTCGCTAAGGTGTGTTCTCCTACCTAGTGACAGGGCCTGCTCCATCCAACTCACTCCCGCCCTCCAGCTCCTCAGCGTCCATATCCCGGAGCGCCTGCACCATCACTTCCCATGCAGTAGCCCTCTCCAGAGCCTTCTCATCGTTCATCCTCCAGGCCATCTGGTACCTCAGGGTACTTTCACATGCAGCCCACCTCAGGCATTCCCCATACCATCTTTTATATGTGGGCCCCACTCTCGACTTCCAGTTCCTCGTAATCTCTCGCTTGGCCAGAATAAGTCCCAAGTCTATAAATTTGCTAGTGTTCTTATTCCTAGGCGTGTGTGGGAACCAATGGAGGATACTGACCGCCTTAGTGTACTGGACATCCCTGTCTGTCGCGCCGTTAAGGGCTCGCCCAACTTCCTGCCAGTAATCTCCTAGTGAAGGACAGTCCCACAGCATGTGACCCAGGTCTGCCCCTACAGTATTACATCTGGGGCAAGCAGCGTTGTCTACCCCAAAATACTGTTGTATCTTCCCAGGTGTAAGGTATGCCCTGTGAATCACGTAAAAGTGGATTAATTGAAACCTGGCGTTTCTCGAGCTCTTCCGTGCTCGCCTTAGTAACTGGCCCCAGGTCGTGTCAGGTATCTCCACTTGAAGGTCCAGCTCCCACTTGGTCTTCAGGGTCGTCAATGGCTGCAAGGCCTCCCGCTGCATTCTAGAGTACAAGCAAGTGACCGCCTTAAAGGTCCCCGCTGCCATCATCGCGTATTGACAGGCCATAGAGGTGCCCGGCTCCTGCAACCCTTCCCCCCAATGGGCCTGCATAGCACCTGTGACCGCTGCATGTAACAAATAGTCGCCCCTCGGCAAGTCGAAACGCTCCTGCAAAGCCTGGAACGGCAGCAACACCCCATCCTCATAAAGATCACCCAACATTTGTATCCCCGCCTCCTCCCAGCCTAGCAAGCGAGACCAGTCCTCTCCATGCGGGAGGGCCGTGACCATTCCTAACGGGATTTCAGGGGCATACATAAGGCGAACTCCCGCCCGCTTACGGGCCCGGTCCCAGCAAAGCCGGAACGTCTGTTCCTCGACCGTCAGGTCACCCACCCGGAGCTTCTGGTGTAGCGCGATGTATGCCAGAACATGTCGCGGGGTGCCTTCTCCTCTGGCGTCCTCAGGGCCTCTATACACTCTCGCCACCTCCTGGGTAAAAATCTGCAACTGCGCAGCCAGGTAGTACCCTTCAAAATCCGGCACCGCCATTCCTCCTTCGTCCTTGGGGCGCAGCAGGGTGTCGAGCGCTATGCGCCTCCTTCCCGTGCCCCATAAGAACACTATGATGAAGGACCTCAGGCGTTTAAAGATAGAGCTCGGGATCCACACCGGGAGTGTCCTAAAATAATACAAAAGCCTGGGTAGGGCCACCATTTTGAGCAGGGAAATCCTACCAGCCAGGGATAACGGCAGAGTCGACCAAAAGTCCATGGACCCCCGTAGGGCATTAATACAACGGGTGATGTTACCTTCCAACAAATCAGCTGGGGTATGATAAACATAGACCCCCAGATAATGCAGACATCGCGGCTCCCATCTAAGTTCTTGCGCGGTGAGTGGGCACGGTTCTCCTGATCTGAGGGGGAACAGGCAGGATTTAGGCCAGTTAACCCTCAGGCCCGACAACCGGCCGAACCGCCCTAGCAGCCGCCGCGCTCCTTCGAGCTCAGGGCCCGCATTGGCCAGAAACATCAGCAGGTCATCTGCGTACAAAGAAATAAAATGCGGCCTGCCCCTAAATGATAATCCAGCATAGTGACGGCCTAGCCTGGCCTCCGCAGCGAAGGGTTCCATCGCCAAGGCGAACAAGAGTGGAGATAGGGAACATCCCTGCCTGGTACCACGCCTGACCGGGTATTGCTTCGAGATCAGAGTGCCCACTCGAACTCTTGCTACCGCGTCAGTGTACAGGACCTTGGTCCAGTTTATGTATCCGTCCCCCAGTCCGAAGCGTCGCATCACCTCGTATAGGTATCCCCACTCGAGGCTGTCAAAGGCCTTCTCGATGTCTATGGAAAGGACAAATGGGGAATCGGCAATCGGCCAGTCCGCACCCATCAGTCTCGTAAGCCTACGGATATTATGGGTAGTGTTGCGTGTCGGAATAAAACCGCACTGGTCCTTGTGAACAAGGCCCGTCATGTGCACCAGCAGTCTGTTAGCAAGGATTTTACTAAGGATCTTGTAGTCCGTCGTCAACAAGGACAACGGGCGGTACGAGGACAAAGCCGCACCCTCTCTGCCCGGTTTTAAGAGCGGGATCATGAGGGCCTCACTCATAGAGCTCGGGAGCCGGCCCTTCGTTTGCGCCTCATTATACACCTCGCGCAGCCGAGGGGCAAGGCGCTCTATATATTTGCTGTAAAATTCGATCGGGAGCCCGTCAAGACCCGGGGTCTTGTTTCTGGCCATTTGCTTTACTGCACACCCTATCTCTCCGAGTGTGATGGGCCGACCCAACTCCTCTGCCTCTGAGTCCTCCACCTTTGGCAGTTGCAAGCCGTCTAAGAACTCTCCTAGTTCATCAGCCCCTCCCGTTTCACCACTCTCATAGAGCCCCTCGTAATAAGTACAAAACTTATCCAGGATCCCGGGTTGAGTATGGCAGGGCTCCTCCCCTATCTCCTGAATCAGCATAATCGGCATGCCCCTCCTGACTGGGTTAGCGAGCCATGCCAGCATAGACCCCGCCTTGTCGCCCTCCGCATGCGCCCTTGTCAAGTATGCCTTATGGTCAAAGCTGCGCAGCCGTTCCAACTCTACAGCCAGCCCCTCCCGCGCCCCACTAAGCCCCTCCTGCAATTCTGGGTGATTCGGGCGACTCTTCTCCAGTTCCCTCAGCCGTGTTTCAGCTTTATCCAAATCGTCTATCAAAGTCTTGCGAGCCCCAGCCGTGTGTCCAATACAATGCCCCCGCACCACCACCTTAAACGCATCCCATTCTACCGCCCTCGTGGAGGCCGAACCACTGTTCTCCTCAAAGTAACTCTCAATGCGGTCTCCCAGAGCCTCCCTGAACAACAGATCATCCAGGGTATCAGGTTGCAGGCGCCATGTTGGCACGCAGTTAATCGCTACCATCCAGTTCAGAGAGATCAACAAGGGGTTGTGGTCCGATATCGTCCTGGCCAAGTATTCCGCCCCACCCACCGCAGGGAGCACGCATGACGAACAAAGAAACGCATCTAGCCTTACATGCAAATCATGCAGGTGTGAGTGAAAAGAGTAGTCCCTAGTAGTGGGGTGCAACGCCCTCCATGCATCTGTAAGAGCCCAGCTCTCCTGCCATTCCAACCTACGCTTGGTGACTCTATGCACTGGGGACGCGCGCAGTGGGGGATGGGATCTATCCAATAACACATCCGCGACCGAGTTGAAGTCTCCCCCCAAGAGAACAGGTCATGCCAAATAACCCGCCAGTTTGCCCGAGATCGTAGACAAGAATGCGGGCAAATCTACATTAGGGGCGTACACATTGCAGAAAGATATCACCCTGCCTCTCAGCCTCCCTTCCACCGCCACATACCTGCCTTCCGGGTCCACCAATGTTTTTGTCACCTGGAAGGGGACCCCCGCCCGTACCCAGATCAATGTCCCCCTTGCAAAGGCTGAGAATGTCGTGTAAAACAGCTGCCCCCTCCAGCGTCTCTGCAGAGCAGCCCCTTCCTGCTTATTGAGATGTGTCTCTTGTAGAAACGCTACATGAACCCCTCTGCGCTTGAGGTACGCCTGAACTTTATGCCTCCGCGCCATGGATTGCATGCCCCTCACATTCCAAGACACACATTTCAATGCCCCATTACTAGCCATCCCCTCCCACACAACCGGACCATACAACAAAGAACAATGTCTTCACGTGTCCCGCGACCACGGGCCAACCCACCCACCCTCTCCAAACAGGAAGCCAAACCCCTCCAACAACAACTACCCCCCGAGCAACCCCAACCGCTCGCAACGCCCACCCCCCAGGACAGGCCCCCCCGCAGCTGGAAGTACCCCCATCCAAACCAACACTCCCAACCACCTCTCAAAGAAAGGCAGTAATGTCCGCAGTCTCCACTGCGGTGACCTTAGGGGTCAGTAAGGCGCGGCTCGGTGCGATAGATCCTCAAAGCAAATCAACCCCGCACACTCCGCCCCACAATCCCCACATCAATACGCCCCAAAACCTCAAGTAATAGCATTCCACTGCCATGGGCCCAGTGCCCCGGTGTCCAACCAGCGAGTCCACGCCACTAGTTCAGTTCAGCACGCCTCAAGTATCTCTTCCGAAGTCTGTGGTGTCACAATAGGGCCCCGGGCTCCACCAAATTCCGATTGTCCCGTCTCCGAGCCCGTGCCCGGGTCCTCTGTGTCCGTGCCTTTCCTGGATTGACTTCTGGTGGTCCTGGATAAGTCCACCACCGCCTGTAGGGCCGCCTGCCTCTCCGCCTCCGTCCGCGACACCGAAGGTCTGCCGGTCCTCCTGTGGTTCTTCCTGATCCGTTGGGATTTCCTGACCGGTTGGGCCACCTTAGCCTCCTCCTCCCTGGCCTTGGCACCGTCCGTTCCCGCTTTATATGTGTCCCACCAGGTCCAGGCGTCCGCAGAGGACGTGAAGAAGAGCGATTTTTCATCCACTACCACTCTTAGCTTGGCGGGGAACAACAGAGAGTATTTGATGCCTTCATCGCGGAGCTCCCGCTTAAGGGACAGAAAGTTCGCCCTAAGCCGCTGCGTCTCATACGTATAGTCCGGGAACATAGTGACCCTGCTGTTGTCCACTTGAAAGGGTCCCGTCTCTCTCGCCTTTTGCAAAAGCCAGTCTCTGTCTCAGTAATGGAGCAATTTGAACACCACTGGGCGAGGTGGGAGGCCCGAGGCCGGCGGGCGCGCCGGAACTCTATGCGCCCGTTCCAGGGAGAAGAAGGGGGACAGCCCCTCCGGTGCCACCTCCGTCCGTAACCAGTTATCAAGGTAGCCCACCATATCATCGCCTTCAATTTTTTCCGGCAGGCCCACAAGGAGTAGGTTGTTGCGCCTGTTCCGGTTTTCCGCATCTTCGGCCCTCCGTTCCAGCACTTTCAGGCGGTCCATCACCTCCGACATCTGCGCCTTCACCGCTGCGTGGCCCAGGGCTAAGTCCTTAACTGTGATCTCCACGGACTTCACTCTGTCCTTAAGTTTATCATGGTCGGCCTTCAGGAGGCCCAGGCCCGTTGCCACCTGAGCTATATCTTGGTGTAGAGCGTCCTTGGTGGTGGCGATGGCCTCCAGGATACGGTCCTGCATCCGCTGTAACGCCGACTGGTTTCGATCCGCTCCCTCCGCAGCCTCCGTATCAGTCGCACCATCTCCTTTCCCTTTCGTCTTCCCCATCTGTGCCGGCTCGGGTGGGTTCGTCCTCGCTCTGCCACCGTACTTCGCTGGGCTTCGCCCTCAAGGAGATTCCCCGCGGCCACAGCGGAGAAGCCTGCTCCTTACGTGCCCAGGGCGCCGCTCAGGTCCCCGGATCCAAAGGCTGTCTCTAGGGATCAGAGTCTGCAATAGGCCGTTAGCCCAGATGGCGCCAGTTGTGTTCAGGGGCCTGGGGCTTTCGTCACTGGGTCACAGCCACGCTATCTTCTCCACCACCATGGGGCGGCACCCAACCATCGCCCGAGGTGCGCCCAGGGTCCACTCCAACATCCAGGGATGGGTGCTATGCAGCCACTAACACCTCCGCACTGTAGAGGTAGCAGCTCTTAGCGTGGCTCCGGGCCGGCGACTCCGTCGTCTCTGTGTCTCATGCCACCGCCGCCATCTTAGGTCGAAGATTTCGTGCCTGGGTTCGACTATCAAAGCCGAAGAACTGGCTTGGGGTGGCCCGGCGTCGTCCTCCGTGGGCACCGGACCCTCCGTGGTGCCTTCCCTTGTCGGATGATATTAATTTTGTCGAGGTCCGATCAGATTTTCAGGATATTTTCCGGGATCGGGCGCGGAGCTCCGAGCTCACGCTGCCTACCTCCTCGGCATCCAAGCCACGCCCCCCCTCTAATGCATCATTGATTACTGTATTTATTATTGAAGGTTCGAATTGTCGACACTTTTGGTACTTGCTCACAATGAATTATCGATATGATTTTGTTGCACTTGTCGCACTTTTTACTATGAAATCAACGACCACTGACTCTGTCTTATGTTTTCCACAAATAAATACCCCCCACCCCCCCCCCCATTTACAGTTCAAGCCTGCTCCATGGCCAGCCCACGGGGTTGTAGGCCCATATTTGGGCACCAAGGTAGGGACTCAGGGTAAGAACCTCTTAAGAACATTTACCCTGGTGTTTCAATTTGCCACCTTTTTAAGTGCGTTGGTTCTGATTGGTAAACTTCTAATCCCTAATTTCACGTATACACTACCCCTTAGCTGTAAATCACATAAGAGTGAATAAGCATGGAGTGTATAGCCTTTATGTACATCGCTTGTATGCAACCCCATTACTGATGACATTTGGCAGTTTAAAATGAAAACCCCCTTTCCCGCTTTTTTGTACTCAAATTCTCTCTCTATCACCAACTCTGCCGGTTTTTTGGTGAGGTTAACTATACCTGACCGCTCATACATGTTAAACTACATTTGTATAGACTTTCTTGGTGTAAGGCACAACATTGACTAAGCCTTTCTCCTTCTTTCCCCACTCCTAGGTCGGGAAACTACGCAGGATCCCATCTTGCAATACCCTGCAGGTTGTATAAAAATCTTTACCTGTTGATGAGCATTTAGGTCCTGAAGAATTGCCTGAGTGGCATGAAACATGTTGACCGCACCATAGGTGAGGGTTGAACGAGGCATGATCACTTTACTCTCTGTGCCTCGGTACCCCTCCCTTCACCAATTTTTTAACGAGGCAGTGAGCCATATCATTAAAGGTTCTTAATGGACTCTACTGACTTCTTTTAACTTTCCACGCACGCTCACAACTGCACTGCCCCTTCTGGCCCCTCACACACATGCATCAAATGGCTAAGGAATAAAAGATCTCCATAAAAGAGTAGCACCCAGTGCTACCCGACAAGCATTGCACCGCCAGCCTGTCGTTGGAGCAGGAGGCCAATGATGACACAAAACAATCATCGGGTGGGATGGCAACAGTCGTCCAACCTTTGAATTGTGTGAGGCATCCTAAATTCCGTCAAGAGATTACCTTAATCTCCACCAACGCACCCTCTAGAGAGAGAATCATTCCCTTTACCTTACCTAACCAATCCCCAGTGGGGAACTCTGTACACTCTTTTGATTACCCAGTTTTAGGACACGTACAGTGGACCCCGATAAATATTGTCCTCCTATTTTGTCCCTCTTGTTGTTATAATAACACCAACATTTTTATTAAAGGTTTTTGAAAAAGCAAACGTAGTTGTAACGCGTAGATTGGTAAGTTTCGAATAAAAGGCCACTGTTTCCGATTTTTTTTTTTTTTAAAGTAGGTGAAATGAAGCAGCTCAATTAGTTAAGGGTTAAAAAGTATAGTATGCAGAAACATTGAAAATATGAATGGTCCAGGTTTGTTGTGTGTTTTTCATTTTTGTACAGCATAAAGCAATCGATAAAGATCCTGGTATTTAGCCTCTACTTTATATGCTACCTGTATCAGGGAAGTTGTTTTAAATGCCCCTAAGCCACCCCGAAGGAATGTCACCTGGCCCCCCTAGTACGAACGAAAACGACCCCGTACCACTGTAGGTTATCTCTCTTCCTCAAAAATGACAAAAATTACTTTCTAGGACGTTTTGGACATTGATGATTTTCATATGATCTATTTATTAAAGTAATACTCATCTCTCCGCATGAAATTAATTTTCCACATGCTACACAAGTCAATCTCATCTGCCCAAAGTTCTTTTGCAGATTTGGGACCGTTTCCCTTGCCTCTGACTCACTTATTGCTAAGTCATTGATGGATGTTTTTGCCGGTCGGGGGTTATCCACCAAATCTCGAAGTTGTGCTTTAGAATAATTAGGAGGGTGCCACCTCTCCATGTGCCGATGCATGGTATGATTACCATAGATATATTTTTTTCGGTCCCTCTCGAGAGTTTTTTTTTTTGCAGATGAGGCAGGTAACAAACCTGGCATTAACTTTCTTTTCATGAGAAGGAAAAGAAAAAAATTGCCAGATAAAATTCACTTTCACGTGGCATTTCTTTCAGAAACTTTTACATCACTATGTCATTTCTTTGTCTATCCTGGTTAAAGCAATGTCATATAAATAGTTGTTTAAAAAGTTTTTTTTTAACGTGTTTACTTTGTTGGAGCGTTGTATATATTTATAAGTTATTAAAGTGTTATAATCCTACTACTTTGTTGGAGTGCTATATATTTTTAATGTGACACATAATTGTGAAGACTTTGATGTACAAAAAGGCATCCCTGGAATCTTCCGCTTCAGGCTCGGTCCCACACACTCTTACAGTGAGAATCCCCTCCCCAATCACAATACAGGATCGTTATCAGATAGTAGGAACGCGTGTGGTGTGACGGATCTCATGAGGTGGCGACCTTGATCTACTGTAACTCCTTTGAACAGGGGTGATTCTTTACAGTTGGGGCCATAAACTACATCCGCAGGGCTAGGTGATAGCCTGGGACCGGCCTGGACAATCAGACACAGAGGAAGAGGAGTGTCAGAGGGTGCGGTAGTGAATAGGGTGAAAGGGAGGTGTTGGGCGGGCACAGGGTGTGATACTCAGGGAAGAGCAGCGCAGATGGGGGGAAGTTTATGGCCCATGCGTGAGAGAGAGAGCAGGGGTGACCAGTGCGTGAGGGAGATGCTTGCGAGGGTGGGGAGCCATGCTGAGAATCGGCGCCGTGCAGAGAGTGGGTCTGGTCAAGGCATCTAAAATGGCTGCCGTGCACGACAAAAGTGTGGCATTGGAAAAAAAGCAAGATGGCGCAGACAATGTTTATCAATACGGATTAATTTATAACAATTATTTTTAACAATATATTTACTCGCAGTGTCAAAATGGCGATCAACACTTCCTAATTTCCTTCGAATCGAACGTTAACAGAAGTCAAGCGGCAAAAAAAAAACAAAAACGCTCACGCGCAACCGCTGGAAGACAAGTATCAACATATATGAGCCTCCTCAACCACCCTCAGAAAACATAAGGGGTCAGGATACGTCTCCCATACCCCCTTATACCCAATACTCACATTGCTTTTCCTCCATCTAGTAATTTAATTAAATCGAAACACAAAATGGCGAATTCACGTTTCGCTACCAGTTTGCGACCCGGTTCGCGAACCGAGAAGCGCTTCTACCGCGAAAAATCGAATTTTTTTTATTTGCCCCACGGGACCCTTTAATAACCCCAACATCATTCCTAGGGGGTCAAGAGGGGTCTACCTTGCCCCCTTTCATTAAATTCCCCCTTAGTTTTTCTCCTCCTCTTGTCTCTCGATCCTACCGAGAGACAAGATGGCGGCCGCACCGGACTGTTTAGAATGTTGACAGACACCGGAGAGCCAATCAGCTTCGCTTTGCAAAGCTCCGTTACGCGAAAAGTACGCGATCTGGAGCGCTACCCGGGACGCTGTCACAGATATATCTGTTTTTTTAAACGTTAATTTCTCGAAATCCACTGGAGCACATATATTGAGACCCAGCAAAGGCACATCGGGCTAACAGTCCCTACAATTTTGCCAAGTTTCGTGCAAATCCATTCAGCCATTCGAGCTAAAAGTGAGGCCAAAGACCCTATGGAAAAATGAATGGGAAAAACGTGTTTTGGGCCCCCCCTTTTTTCTCGGCCCCCCCTTGACGGAACCCCCCCAAATTTTCAGGAGCTGCTCAGAAACAAAATGTGCCATTTTCCTGAAAATTTCAGCTGATTCATCAAGGTTCACTGTTGCCCACAAGAGCGGGGCACACTCCTAATCAGCACTTTCCAAATTGGGCAAGAAGCACACAGTACCCAACGCCAGCAGAGCCTGACGTGTTTCGGGACTCTTCCCTTCTTCTGAGGCTACTCTGCATACTGAGCGTCTGCCAACCATAAGACTCCAGTGCATCTTCCATTTTTATTATTGCATACAATCATACTCAGGTGAGTCAATATACGCCAATTGCATCCTGGGACTGGTAGTCTTTAACATAATACCCCAGTGGGCTGGAAGCAGACAAACAGTAAAATATTCCAAAATTCACCAGTGTGTCGCTTGAGTTCTCACCCGTTCAAATTTGTGCCAGATTAATCCTCATGCCGATAACCATACCAGCAGTGGAACCGCTAAAGTCCGCGGCGGTGCAGCCCCTCCGACCGGGTCAGCCGGAAATACATCAAGGTTCACTGTTGCCCACAAGAGCGGGGCACACTCCTAATCAGCACTTTCCAAATTGGGCAAGAAGCACACAGCACCCAACGCCAGCAGAGCCTGACGCGTTTCGGGACTCTTCCCTTCTTCTGAGGCTACTCTGCATACTGAGCGTCTGCCAACCATAAGACTCCAGTGCATCTTCCATTTTTATTATTGCATACAATCATACTCAGGTGAGTCAATATACGCCAATTGCATCCTGGGACTGGTAGTCTTTAACATAATACCCCAGTGGGCTGGAAGCAGACAAACAGTAAAATATTCCAAAGTTCACGGGTGTGTCGCTTGAGTTCTTACCCGTTCAAATTTGTGCAAGATTAATCCTCATGCCGATAACCATACCAGCAGTGGAACCGCTAAAGTCCGCGGCGGTGCAGCCCTCCGACCGGGTCAGCCGGAAATAGATCAAGGTTCACTGTTGCCCACAAGAGCGGGGCACACTCCTAATCAGCACTTTCCAAATTGGGCAAGAAGCACACAGCACCCAACGCCAGCAGAGCCTGACGCGTTTTGGGACTCTTCCCTTCTTCTGAGGCTACTCTGCATACTGAGCGTCTGCCAACCATAAGACTCCAGTGCATCTTCCATTTTTATTATTGCATACAATCATACTCAGGTGAGTCAATATACGCCAATTGCATCCTGGGACTGGTAGTCTTTAACATAATACCCCAGTGGGCTGGAAGCAGACAAACAGTAAAATATTCCAAAGTTCATGGGTGTGTCGCTTGAGTTCTCATCCGTTCAAATTTGTGCCAGATTAATCCTCATGCCGATAACCATACCAGCAGTGGAACCGCTAAAGTCCGCGGCGGTGCAGCCCCTCCGACCGGGTCAGCCGGAAATACATCAAGGTTCACTGTTGCCCACAAGAACGGGGCACACTCCTAATCAGCACTTTCCAAATTGGGCAAGAAGCACACAGCACCCAACGCCAGCAGAGCCTGACGCGTTTCGGGACTCTTCCCTTCTTCTGAGGCTACTCTGCATACTGAGCGTCTGCCAACCATAAGACTCCAGTTCATCTTCCATTTTATTATTGCATACAATCATACTCAGGTGAGTCAATATACGCCAATTGCATCCTGGGACTGGTAGTCTTTAACATAATACCCCAGTGGGCTGGAAGCAGACAAACAGTAAAATATTCCAAAGTTCACGGGTGTGTCGCTTGAGTTCTCACCCGTTCAAATTTGTGCCAGATTAATCCTCATGCCGATAACCATACCAGCAGTGGAACCGGTAAAGTCCGCGGCGATGCAGCCCCTCCGACCGGGTCAGCCGGAAATACATCAAGGTTCACTGTTGTCCACAAGAGCGGGGCACACTCCTAATCAGCACTTTCCAAATTGGGCAAGAAGCAAACAGCACCCAACGCCAGCAGAGCCTGACGCGTTTCGGGACTCTTCCCTTCTTCTGAGGCTACTCTGCATACTGAGCGTCTGCCAACCATAAGACTCCAGTGCATCTTCCATTTTTATTATTGCATACAATCATACTCAGGTGAGTCAATATACGCCAATTGCATCCTGGGACTGGTAGTCTTTAACATAATACCCCAGTGGGCTGGAAGCAGACAAACAGTAAAATATTCCAAAGTTCACGGGTGTGTCGCTTGAGTTCTCACCCGTTCAAATTTGTGCCAGATTAATCCTCATGCCGATAACCATACTAGCAGTGGAACCGCTAAAGTCTGCGGCGGTGCAGCCCCTCCGACCGGGTCAGCCGGAAATACATCAAGGTTCACTGTTGCCCACAAGAGCGGGGCACACTCCTAATCAGCACTTTCCAAATTGGGCAAGAAGCACACAGCACCCAACGCCAGCAGAGCCTGACGCGTTCCAATGCAGCGTGTCAGAGCACTTAACATAGACGTGTAGACATGCATATTACATATACCACAAATTCGATACATTTGTAAATGAATGTACAGGATGTGTTACATAAAACTGAAGGATTACAAGGTGTAGATGTCACATTTCATCTTCCATAGTACACTGTTTTATTATCCTCGCAATGCACTCAATCTACACATGATAGACCTGCTAAATATATATGTGAGGGCTTTAGATCTGATGTCACTTCTTGTGATGCCACTTCCTGTAAAGTCGTGGCTTGTGTTGCCACTTTCTATGATGTTAATCCCTGTGACCCCATGTGTGATGTCGTGCACATGATGTCATGCCCCGTGATGTCGCATGCAGTGTTGTCGCGCCCGTGATATCACTTGCATAATGCCTAACTAGGTTAGCCCCCCCCCCACTTCTTTTTTTAGGACTTTATCATTAGTTTTGTACCTCACACAAAATGGAGTCTGAAGAAGAAAATGGCACATCGAATGCTAACTTATACATGGCATTACGAGTGCATCAACGAGCATAATCTAACAAACCCTCCTTTTAGCATGAGCTAAAGACATTTTCTGTTATGGAAAAACAGGCACATATGCAGGGCAACTGTAACAGCATCAGAAGCAGATAGAGCCTCAAATTTAGAAATGCAATCAGGTGAAGCTATGGCACGTTTTACAGTCAACATCAGAAATTGGACAGCAAGGAGGGATGAGTCCTCAAAGGTTCTCTCATCTATATTCATAAGACAATTGATATCAACTTGAAGCATCATAGCGGTGTTGATAACATGGGCAAAAAAAATTCTGTTTGGGCATTGAAACAATGGCATAATAAGAACAACAAAGAGAGAGGCATCGAAGGAGAATGCAACAGAATATTAATATTGCTCTAAAATAAATTATTTCCTTGAGTATCCAACCCCAACTACGCAAAAGAGACCAACTCCAATGTCCACTTTCCATTTCCTTGACTTTCTAAATTATGTCCATAATGCGCTGTGTTATATTTTTTTCCAAATTCTCTATGCCAACAACACACTGGTTGCCAATTATTGAGCACACCACTACTCTTTGCCAAGATAAAATCCATTGCATGTCTAGTTTGTTCGGAATACACCTACATGCTTTCTAACTGAGTAGTAATGTCAAACAAGGCTGCCACTGTAGTATTGGATAGAATCAGCAACTTACATCCAAAGAATTCTCTAGCGCTTTCACCCCTGGCCATGGCAATACCACAAAATGTAAAGATAGAGGAGAGGATGTATCCAAGTGTGATGCAATTACTGTGGCTGTGCACTTCCAAGTCTGTTACCCGTTCATAAAATAATTTTTACCCATCTTGTTGTAGGTTGAGCACATTTGCATGGAACACCAAAGGGCAGTACCATTCCAAGAGCCACATCATCGGTACCAATATAGACATCGGAATAAGTCCCATTGGACAGAAAGGAAAACCCTAGATGTGCGTATATCGGCTTCACATAATTAACTGCAGCATAGCTGGAATTCATTCCCGAAGTGCTTGAATCTTTTTTATTGACTAGAGAAAGGATGTTTTTATACAGTATGGTCCCTGAAGAATGAATGTACAAAAAGGTATCTGTACTGTTCACTATGGGCCAACAAGCATGGTAATAACCAGCCTCTCTGGGTAGTGTCAACTCCTTGTAATGCCAACCCACTAGTGTTATGTTCTGTGCTTCCATATAAAAATGATCACAATATGTATTGTTATCACAACCCGGATAACCCTTACCCTGTGGTTTTTGATAATACAGGCATGGTCCAGGATAACCAAATCCGAACATTCCCTTCACTTCTACAAACTGAGGTGGCAGAGTGTATGTGCAGTTAACAAGCGACAATGGGTATGCAGTCCAAAGGCTAGTGACAGATCGGGGTGGGTTAGCAGGCGATCTCTTCTTCCAAAAAATCTCCTGTGCATTTCTACAAACACATTATGTGTGGAAGCCCTCTTATTGAAACCTGGGGAAATGTGTTCACCTACAATAATTGTGGGTACACTGTGTGCACCTTCCAGAAACCACGAAACCCCACATATTATTGCCACCGTTACAAGAACAATTACACACACAATTTTACTTCGTATAGACCATGGGTACTCACAAACTTTCTCTCGGGGGCCAAATTTACAGTGTGGTTTGTGTCTGAGGGCCGCACCAGTAGGGGCGGGGTCAGTGGGGGAGGGGGCGGGTCTAGAGCAACAAAAAAAACTGTGACCATGAGGTTGATCAAAGGTCCCTGCAGCGGAAACCTTCGTCCACTGAGCCACCAGACCCGGCATACACACATCTCTCTCTCTCTCTCTCTCTTTCTTTATCTCTATCTCGCTCTATCTCTCTCTCCCTCCCTCTCTCTAGCTCTCTCTCCCTCTCTCCCTGTCTCCCGCTGTCTCACTCACTCTGACTGTCTCACTCCCTCTCTCTCCTTCTGTCTCACTCTGACTGTCTCACTCCCTCTCGCTCCCTCTCTCACACTCACTCCGACTGTCTCACTCCTTCCCTCTCCCTCTCTGTCTCCCTCTGTCTGTCTCCCTCTTTCTCTCTCTGTCTCCCTCTTTCTCTCTCTGTCTCCCTCCCCCCTTCTCTCTGTCTCCCTCCCTCCCCCTCTCTCTGTCTCCCTCCCTCCCTCTCCCTCTTCCTCCCTCCATCTGTCTGTCTCCCTTTCCCTCCCTCCACCTGTCTGTCTCCCTCTGTCACCCTCTGCCTCCCTCCCTCTGTCTCCATATGCCTGTCTCCTTCCCTCTGTCTCCATACGCCTGTCTCCCTCCCTGTCTCCTTCCCTGTCTCCCTCTCTCTCTCTCCCTTCTCCCTCCATCTGTCTCCCTCCGTCTGTCTCCCTTCTCCCTCCGTCTGTCTCCCTCCCTCTTTCTGTCACCCTCCCTCTGTCTCCCTCTCCTTCCCTCCCTCTGTCTCCCTTCTCCCTCCATCTGTCTCCCTCCGTCTGTCACCCTCCTCCCTCTGTCTGTCTCCCTGTCTGTCTCCCTCCCACTGTCTATCTCCCTCCCTCTGTCTGTCTCCCTTTTTCTGTCTGTCTCCCTCTTTCTGTCTGTCTCCCTCTGCCCCCTCTGTCTCCTCCGCCCTCCCTCCCTCCCCCTCTCACTGTCTGTCTCCCTCCCTCTGTCTGTCTGTCTCCTTCTCTATTCCTTTCCCTCCCTCTCCTTCTGTCTCCCTCCCTTTTCCTCCCTCCCAGTGCCCCAGCACATGTATCTGTGAGGGGCTGGCATTACCATAATTCCCCTAAAAGGGAGCGCCAGCATCTTGTTCATTGTGACGCCGGGACTGAGAAACGTTGCCTGTTTTTAAAACAATGTGGTTTCTAAAGACACTGCCCTAAGCACTAGTGCTGCTTGTCTGAAGGACCGCAATACTTTGGCAGTTTCCATTGCTTTGTGGTAAATAAAAATTACCTATACAGAATTTCTATGCGGTAAAGTTCAATAAAATAACTCAATCGAAAATGAGAGGCAGAGTCCGTGGCATCTGGGTTTATAAGGGTTTTATTCCATAAAATGGAATTGGTTCGAACCAGGTATCATGTTCCATCACCACGAAGGTTCAGGAAGGGATAGACAATGCTTTATTAACAGAATACAATATATATAGTAAATGCACATAATGGTGATGGATACAGAAGGCGTAACAGCTGAGAGAAAAGAGATAAGAACACATGTACGTAACAGAAGGCGTGCACGAGGGCGTACACGGAGGTGTGTGCTAGACAACGTCACATGAAAGTGTCACAGGTGGGTGGATCCATAGAGGAATCCTGTAGTGTCAGCAGAAATATATGGCAGAGATGCGCGCGCAGCAGCATGACGTGTGAATGACGTGGAACTGGAGGGTGAAGGGGACTTGACATTTGCACTATACGGGGAGACAGAAGTCTGGCGTGTCAGAACAACCTAAACCCAAATCATATCTAATATCTTGTGTTTGAGGAACTGTATTATCTAAAAGGAAAGGTCTCTCGGGCAGAGGCTATTCTATACTGACTGCTAGTGCGTGCATATGTGTCTACGTGTGTTGCGAGGGGCCATGGGCCTACCATGGTAACGGGAGCAATGAATTACTTGCACGGGGACAGAAAGGCCAGGCCCTTTGCTCTGCAGCTGGGGAGATGTTTTCCTAAATCACTAGACAGGAATGTATTTTCGAGGAGCGGAGCAGATAACTTGAAAGCAAAATACAGTCTTGGCAGGCAAGCAGGCCGAGCCAGGCACCGCTCGCCGCACAGGGAGTAAGGCAAGGGTCATGGAAGCGGGTCCAGGCTGCAGCTTTCAGAGGCAGAGAGCAGAAAGGGCTTGATGGCAGGAATCAGGGCCTAGCTCGCCAGAGCCAGGAAAACGTGAAAGTGCACCATGTAAAGACGGTGGCAAGGCATACTTAGGAACTGAATATTTGACCCACTCATGGTGGATCTGAAAGAGGACATGTTAACGTTGGACGCAAATGTATTTGCGTCTTCATAGCTGCTTGCGGAGGGAACATACATGTACTTGAAGCACGTACATGGAGCCGTTGGGGTCTACGTTAGGGGACACAATTGACCATAAAAATTCATATTACCTCATTCCCTCCTTGTCCCCTACGGACCCTTCATGATATATCGATCTTCATTAGTCTATCAATTTGTTCATATAGCATCATTTGTTCTTCTTTCTTCTGGCGGGATCTTGAACGTGGACTTGAATGGGGAATACATGATGTGGCGCACAAACCGCAAATCGCTGGCCCACATTGTAAACATAAGCAACAACTGAATACTATGAGAAGGGCTATACCGAGGAAGGATAGGACCTTCCATCCCCAGGCTGATAGCACGCTCCAGAACCAACCGGACCAAGTCCAGGTGCCTGGATTCTGGTGTATCTGACTTACAATCTTGTGGAGACGTGTTATGGCTCTGTATACTGATGGTGCGTTTTCTGGAATGAAAACACAGCAACTCGATCCGATGAC
The DNA here is from genome assembly GCF_964263255.1 of Lissotriton vulgaris. Taxonomy (NCBI): domain Eukaryota; kingdom Metazoa; phylum Chordata; class Amphibia; order Caudata; family Salamandridae; genus Lissotriton; species Lissotriton vulgaris. The sequence continues at coordinate 1,464,764,736 of NC_141687.1, read as the reverse complement.
TCTACAAGCTCCGCCCCTATCGGCCAGGATGACGTCAAGAACAAGACGATTTTGAAGAACAACAATCCGCATAGCAGACTGCTTCTACGTTAAGTTGCCTAGGGCGGAAGTAGTTTCATTCACTACTGCTTCGAGTGTTCTGGTTAATTTACGTATCAGTTTACTATTAAAGACAGCACCTAGATAGGGAAAGAAACCTTTATTGAATTCTGTATACTGCTCCCATGCCGTTTCAGTGTAGTCGACAATCGGGAGATCTCTCTGTGGTCTAATGTGTACTAGATGGGAGTCCCTATGATAATCAGGAGGGGCTAGGAAAACAGGTGGCAGAAGGAATGCAATGTAACAAGTACCATCCCAATCTAGAGGTAAGCGTATATTTGCTGTATGACCACAAATGAAATAGGAATGACGGGAAGCTTTAAATGTAGACTTGCCTTTATCACTGAATTCGATCACAGTAGTACATCTACTATGACCCCGGTGTACTGAACCATTCTTTCTGACACATAATTCACCTTTGACTGGTAATACGGACATAGCGGGCAAGACTGGTTCGGCTTCGGACTGGACATTCAGAATCATGAGGTTAAGTGTAAAATTACCTAATCCATATACTTCGTTTTCTAGATCAGTCCCTGTCCTTTGGGGAAGACCCTCCTTGTCAGGGAAACATACTTTATGCAGAACTGTGTTCAGGTTTCCCCACACCCAATTGCCCTGGTAAACTACGGAATCAGAATCTAAAGAATTCATTAAACTAAACCATGCACCACAGGAACCATTATGTGTGAACAGGTACGGAAAGAGGGGCAGAACTCCCTTGTATTTCTGATAGGGAGGGAGTCGGCCACATATCCAACAATTGGTAGCATTGCTGGTCTGATGGGAATGATGTAACATACTAATGAATGTATTGTTGCGCAGCGCAAGTCGATAAGATAACTCGTGCGGGGGCAGTTCACTGAAAGTATGCTCGGCAGTGACATTTGAAGAAGCATGTGCACGTTTGAATATAGGAAAATATATGTGTAACAGTATACTTGCAGCAATAATCAAAAGACTCAGAAAAAACATAATCAATAATGTCACTATGCAGTGACTACGGAGAGATTTACAATATTCATGTTTCTTGATCTGTCTCTGTCTATCTCTCTCTCTATTGGGGTTTAGCGGATACATGTCAGAAACGTGTCTAACCGATTCACCTAGGGGAGGACTTAAACAATTAAACTGTCTGACTTGCTAGACCTCAACTTCATGCGAAATTCCTGGGAAGGAGTTTTCTCTACCAGGGGGAGTTTAGTATCAGTCTTTGGAAGGGGGCAGGGCTGGGAGTCTACTTTTGGCTGTAGTCCATAGTGTCTCTTTACATGACTCGAGTGGAGCCAGCCCTTGCGGCCCTCCACTTTGACCGCGGTCCTTGTTGTTAATAACACGAGCTTCGGCGCCTGCCAACGGGGCTCCAGCGGACTCCTCCTGTCAAAGTTCCTCACGAGCACCAGGTCCCCCGGAACAATCTCGTGTGGCTTCACCTTGGTGTTGTCGGGAAAGGCTGCAGCTACCTGTGAACGACATGATTGTAGTGCAGACATCAAGGAGGCAAGGTAATCTGTCAGCATATTACAGTCAACATCAGTAATTTTACGCGGCAAAGGCGTCCCCCACATATTTGGTGGCCTACCAAAGACCACCTCATACGGGGATAGCCCTGTTCTTGAATGCGCTATCATTCTCATGTAAAAGAGTGCAACTGGTAAAGCTACTATCCAGTCAATGCCTTTCTCTCTGCAGATCTTGGCAAGACGTATTTTCAGGGTCTGATTATGGCGTTCCACGAGACCTGCTGCCTAGGGATGTCGGACACAGTGGAATTTCCATTGGTAGCCTAGCAGGAGTGATACCTGCTTCATAAGCTCGGATGAAAATGGCTGGCCATTATCTGAGTATACGATACGGGGCAAACCATACCGTGGGAAGAATTCACGTACCAGCTGCTTGGCAGTGGTCGGAGCAGTGTAATCTGGGACTGGATATGCTTCTGTCCATCGGGAAAGTGCACATACAACTACGAGGACATATTTGAATCCTCGACAACGTTCCATCTGGATATAATCCATCTGGAGGACTTCAAAAGGGTGTTCGGGAGGATGAAAACCACCTTGCTCTACGGGAATGCCTTTACCTGGGTTGAACTGGCAACAAATCATGCAAGTACGCACTTTCTGTTTGGCTGCTGCTCGTAAATGTTTATTGAACCAGAGGTTTTGAATACTGTCTAACATGGGTTTTTCTCCTAAATGTGCAGGACTATGTACTGTGTTAATGATAACTTGAACCATAGAGTCGGGGAGACACCATGTGGCTTTCCCCTTCGTCATCCATCCCTGTTCTGTCTGGATCCCTCCTAGTTCAATCCATTTCTTGATTTCGTCTGCTGTAGCATGTGTCTGTATGTCAATTACATCTAGGGCGGGATCTCTAACTGTCATGCAATGTGTCGGTGTCTGGACTATTGTCTTTGTCAGATCAGTTGCGTGAGTCTGAGTCTGAGCTGTATGTTTGGCTGTTCGATCTGCCAGGTCATTACCCTGGGAAATGGGATCTGTAACTTTCGTATGTGCTTTGCATTTCATGATGGATATGGCCGTAGGCAAATGTATTGCGTCTAACAGAGCTTGAATGAGGGGACCGTGCTGGATTTTGGCTCCGTGAGAGGTCAAGAAACCTCTCTCTCGCCAGAGTACACCGAAGTCGTGTACGACTCCGAATGCATAACGGGAATCTGTGTATATGTTAACTCTCTTGTTCTTTGCTCGAATACAGGCTTGAGTCAGAGCGATGAGCTCTGCTGCTTGGGCTGACAGTGTATCAATACGATTCGTTTCTATGACTTCAGTTTCGGTCGTGACTGCGTAGGCGGCCACTAACTCTCCTGTACTTGTTCTCATACATGAACCATCCACATAAAGTGTCAGGTCTGGATCTGGTAAGACGGTGTCTGTCAAGTCTTGTCTGGGTTTCGTCGTAATGGTAATGACTTCAATACAATCGTGTGCCAAAGGGTCTGTCTCACTTAATGGCAGAAGTGTAGCAGGGTTCAATGTATTGCAACGTCTGATATCTATGTGTGGCTGAAACAATGTCAATTCATAACCTGTCAATCGTGCTATAGTCAAGTGCTGAGTCTGTGTTCGGTTTAAAAGGACTTCCACGGAATGTGGAACTTGTACTGTCAATTGGTGTCCTAACACTATGGAATCACTTTGTCTGATTGCTAGAGCTGTTGTTGCAACTGATTTCAAGCACGCAGGCAGAGCCTGGGCTACTGGATCTAATGTACTAGAAAAATAAGCACACGGTTTGTGTGAACCTGCTTGATCCTGGGTGAGTACTGACAATGCAGTACCTTCGCGTTCTGTGACAAAAAGTGTAAAAGGCTTACTGTAACATGGTGTCGCTAAAACAGGTGCTTGACATAAGGCTTTCTTTAATTCGTCAAAAGCTTGTGTATGTTCCTGAGTCCAAGGGAGGACAGTCGATGTCGCTGCCTCCTGTGTTGTCAACTGTATGAGTGGCTTTGCTAGAAATGCATATTGAGGAATCCATTGTCTACAGTAAGAAGTGAGGCCTATAAAGGCCCGTACCTCCTTTTGTGTCTTGGGCTGTGACATGTTTACAATTAACTGAATACGGTCAGGCGTTAGCTGTCTCCCCCCTTTGGACAGCAAGTGCCCAAGGTAAACCACTTCCTGAACACAGAATTGCAGCTTCGAAGGGGACACCTTGTGTCCCTTGTCAGTCAAGAAATGTAAAACTGTCAGTGATGCTTGTTCACATTCGGGTTCACTTCGGGCGGTGATCAGTAGATCATCGACATACTGAAGTAGGGCAGTGTTGTCAGGCATGTGAATACTGTCGAGTTGTCTTTTCAGTGCTTGGCTATAGATGCTGGGGCTTTCTGTGAATCCTTGAGGTGCGCGTGCAAATTTGAAGCTTCGGCCATTTAAACAGAAACCGGAAAGATATTGGCTTTCCGGATCGATTGGGACACTAAAGAAGGCGTTCTTCAGATCAATTACAGTAAAGAACGTTGCCTCTGAATCAATAGCTGTCAATAATGCAGAGATGTCTGGAACCACAGGGTACTGTGGTACAATGCATTTATTCAGTTCTCGTAGATCGATCACTAATCGGTAAACTGGAGGTGCATTTGGATCAGTACGTTTAAGAATTGGAATGATAGGGGAATTGCATAGATTCGAGTCGGTTTCTACAACCACTCCTTGTGCAATGAGCTTGTCAATGATTTTCAGTAAAGCCACTACAGCATCTGGGGGTAACTTGTATTGTCGGATTCGTGGTAGTACTACTCCTGGCTTGAGTGTGACACGATATGGAGTGATGTGCATACAACCTACATCAGTGGGGCCTTGTGCCCATAAATGTGCAGGGACATTCTGTAATCTGGGATCAATATCTCTCAACACATAGTGACCTTTAAAGTCACGCAAAAACAATCTTACTCCTTCCGGAGAACAGCAAATCACAGCTCCTAGAGCTTTCAGTGTTTTGATACCCAACAAGTTTTCTGGACATGATTTCGTGAGCAATAAATCTGTAGTGCGAGACAATGGACCAACTAAAAGGGGTACTGGTTTCGATACTTCATTTACAATAGGCTTGCCTGAAAATCCAAGGGAAACATTCTGAGAGCCTGAGAGGGGTGCCCCTGGAACCTCGTTGTGACTTATTGTCGTTCTGCTTGCCCCTGTATCAATCAAAAACCTTCTATCTTTCCCTAATACTTGACTATGTACATAAGGACCCTCTTGATCTACAGGAACCTCAATAAGAGGCAAGCCAACCTCCCTCTCTAGGCTGTTTCATGTGTATCGCTGGTAATCGGGATAATCAGTTTGTGCATACTGGTACATCTGTTGAGTTGCATGTTGTGTTGCGGCAATGGGCTGTGTCTGTGGTACCGCTACGGTCTGTACTGTCTGTTGTGGAGCATGCATAGGCTGTACATTCTGTGGTACGTGTGTTGGACCTGATCTTGTCTAGGTTGACGCGGTCTTTCCTTAGTTTTACCTGTAGATATATTGTGTTTCAAAACCGCACAATCGTTTACATAGTGACCTGGCTGTTTACAATAGTTGCATATCCCTTTAACAGGAGCTGCTGAATTATTGGACTGTGGCATACCCTTTTTCTGACCGTCAGCTGGAACTGACTGAACTACTAGCATTTTCATTTTTGTGTCTTTCATACGTCTTTGTTCGTGATCATGTTCTTCTCTAATTCTGTTCTGGTGGTACTGTAACATTTGTAACATTTGTGAAGGCGTGTTTGCTTGCCATGTGCTCTCGACTTTCAGTACACGATTCTTAACTTGGGGCAGAGAATTCTCGACAAATTTGGATACAAAGAGGTGCGGATACGACTCGCTACTTGCTTTCAGGCCACTATTAATAATAAAACATTTCTCAAATCGGGAATAAAAATCACTAGTGTCTTCATCGGGTTTCTGTTTGCAGGCTGAGATTGCATCCCAATCCTCCTTTTTAGTTGCTAATAACCTTGGCAATACTTGTACTAACAATCCTGGTAATGCTTTAGTTTTGTCCCCAAGACCCAACCCTGGGGTTCGGGTCTCTTCTTCAGTTTCTAATGCAGCCCAATCAATCTTTGCGTCTCCCACCTCCCATTCTTTTTCTTTGAGTTTCTCGTAAATGCCGGCAGGCAATAGAACTTTCAATATCTTCATAATGTCGGGATAGGTATAATCACCCATGAGTAACATGTCTTTTATTTCACGGTGGAAACCTGCAGGGTCTTTATCATGACTGGGCACTATTTGCTTCATTTCTAACAATTCCATTTTAGTTATGGGCGTGTATACATACACACGTGTAAGGGTGTTATCATCATTCCTGACTGGATGTACTTCTCGTAAGGGATTTTGTCTGTCTATGTAAAACATCTTTCTTTCTGGGGGTGGAGCTGAAACAAACTGTGGTTTCAGAAAAGCACTATATTTGTGTCGATGTTCTAGAATTACTTTAATTAAATCGGTACCCAGGCCTCTCCATTTATTCATGAGTAACTCTATTAATACATCAGATAGGGGACCTGGATCAGAATGTTGGGTTTTATACAGAATAAGGAGATGCTGTATCATGTACATACCAGCTAGTCGCTGTTCGTCTGGGGAAAGATTCAAAAATGTTTGCGCTACTGCGTCATCATTATATTTATCAGAATTGTCAGCCCATTGTACTGCTGACCTGGCTAATTCTTGTTCATCCATGGAATTGAGTACATGGTACCCCATTCGCTCTTGAAGTACTTTATCGGTAGCCTGAAATAAATGTTCAGGAGTCTTCGGATTTGACATAACAGAGTGGCATGCTTCTGGTATTGGACAGAGATAATGTTTCTGCTTTTCATACGTTTCTTGTTTACGAATGGGTCTGTCGAAGGGCCTATCAAAAGGATGCGGTCTAGGGAATTTCCCTCGGCCTACATATCCTATCATCTGTTTACCTGACTGATGCGAAGTTTCTGCTAGATCCTCTGTATTATCCTCCCCCTGCGAGGAAGTCGGACCGTCTGATTCAAGATGTTCTTCAGGGGCCCGCCGGGCATGTATATCTATTATTTCTTTACGGATCTTTCTAACCATAATATGTACACTGTTCTCCTTCTCATGTTTACCATCCGCGATATTCTGGCTCCATCTATGCAGTCTATCCATTTCATTTTGCGGAAAACCTGCCTGATCTTGTTCTCTTATTAAACAATTAACCATAAATCGCATTAGTAAACCTTTGTTCTCTACTTTCTGACGTGACATGGCTTCGGCAACACACTCCATTCCTTCTCCTGTTCTAATAAAATAATACAATTTGTCTAGATGTTCTGGCATACCTGGTAGTAACATCAGATAATCTGTAACACGTCGCAAACGTAGGGACGCTAGCAACAAGGGTCCTGTTGTACCGGGCACTGGGTCATATCTACAATCTGTAAGTTCTCTTCTAAGCTGTTCTGCCGGTGCACCCTTAGGTGTCCGAGCCTTTGCTAAATCTCTCATTGTCACTCGGTGTAACGGTGGGGGTGTTTGATAACCTCCGGTAGCACCTCCTGAAGCGGAGGCTTGACCATAAACTGGCTGTAGGGTCGGTACCTGCTGTAACTGAGTTGGGGCCTGAACCGCGCCAGGCCCAAAAGGATTATGCGGATTAATAGGGGGTGCAGGTAAGGGTGGAGGAAGCAGACCGGGAGGGGTTTGCTGTTGCGGACCTGGGGGCTGAAGATCAGGGGGCGGGTTACCGTCGGCAGGTGGCACACGGGCAGGCATACTAGCATATGCGGGAGCTACATCATCCAAGTAGGATGAAATAAAAATGTCTGCTGCGGTCTTGTGACGTAATTTAGTCGGAACCAATGGAGGGGGCAGATTTTTCGGTGTTTCCGGGGTCGCCTTAGGCAGGCCCTCGGCCAGGACTGGATACAATCCTGTCATAAGTGCGTTACTTTTTCTGTCATGTTGTTCCATTCTAACTCGTTCCCCTTCTTCTAGTAGTTCTTTTTCTTTGGCTTTTTCAGAATCCTCTCTACTTTTCTCTGCTTTTCTGAGTGCTTTCTCTGTCCGTCTGTGTGATTCTTTACGCCATAGTTCAATGGCATCTTTCTGTGACTGTCTGGCTTTCTTTTTCCATAAAGCTTCTTCTACTCTCATGATGCACTCGGCATCCCATGTCCCTGTAACGGGCCATCTCTGATTCTCTGCTAAATCCTTGGTGTAATCCACCCACAAGTCGAGATATAATACAGCGTCTAAGCCGTGCTTGTGGTACATAAAATATCCTGGAGTGTCCCTGGGTGGGATGGGAACAGCTTCCTCGAGTATCCCTTTTCTAGTTCCTATCTGTTTCAGTTTAGAGAACAGCGGCATTTTGAGCCGTGATCCTTGACACTTGATACTTACTCGGACTTGGACACGACCAATACAATAAACACAGTAATGAAAATCAGACAATCACTCATACCACAACATTAAAACACATTAAAACATTTCGGAAAACGAACAATAACTTGATAGCTGAATACTTGATATACTGCTAAACAGTACAGATACACTGCTAAACAGTGCAGACCGGGTCTGTGTACCCAAACCCGTCTTGACCGGACACAAACTAATGCACCCGTCTAGATGTGTCCCCAGCAACGGTACTCACCGGGAAGCACGGAACGGAAGGCCTCGGAAAACTCGACACTGGACTGGACCGGACTGGACTCGACTCGACTCGTGACGTAGGTACTTCGGAACTTCGGAACTGGTGGGCCTCTGAACACCTCGGACCTTGCTCTCTCAGCTGGGCTCTGGTCGGGATCCTCCGCACTCCTCACCGCCTCGTCTGGGTGTCGATCGCAGCCTCAGTCACCTCCGTTGGCCTGAGGGAGATACAGGAAATCCTGCGGGTACGCGTAGTTGTCCGTCACGGCTGTGGCAGGGGACCAGGCCTGCAACGCACCGCCGGCGCGTAAGGTGGGGGAGGGGTCCCTATTCGGGCGCCAATTATGTGGTAAATAAAAATTACCTATACAGAATTTCTATGCGGTAAAGTTCAATAAAATAACTCAATCGAAAATGAGAGGCAGAGTCCGTGGCATCTGGGTTTATAAGGGTTTTATTCCATAAAATGGAATTGGTTCAAACCAGGTATCATGTTCCATCACCACGAAGGTTCAGGAAGGGATAGACAATGCTTTATTAACAGAATACAATATATATAGTAAATGCACATAATGGTGATGGATACAGAAGGCGTAACAGCTGAAAGAAAAGAGATAAGAACACATGTACGTAACAGAAGGCGTGCACGAGGGCGTACACGGAGGTGTGTGCTAGACAACGTCACATGAAAGTGTCACAGGTGGGTGGATCCATAGAGGAATCCTGTAGTGTCAGCAGAAATATATGGCAGAGATGCGCGCGCAGCAGCATGACGTGTGAATGACGTGGAACTGGAGGGTGAAGGGGACTTGACATTTGCACTATACGGGGAGACAGAAGTCTGGCGTGTCAGAACAACCTAAACCCAAATCATATCTAATATCTTGTGTTTGAGGAACTGTATTATCTAAAAGGAAAGGTCTCTCGGGCAGAGGCTATTCTATACTGACTGCTAGTGCGTGCATATGTGTCCACATGTGATGCGAGGGGCCATGGGCCTACCATGGTAACGGGAGCAATGAATTACTTGCACGGGGACAGAAAGGCCGGGCCCTTTGCTCTGCAGCTGGGGAGATGTTTTCCTAAATCACTAGACAGGAATGTATTTTCGAGGAGCGGAGCAGATAACTTGAAAGCAAAATACAGTCTTGGCAGGCAAGCAGGCCGAGCCAGGCACCGCTCGCCGCACAGGGAGTAAGGCAAGGGTCATGGAAGCGGGTCCAGGCTGCAGCTTTCAGAGGAAGAGGCAGAAAGGGCTTGATGGCAGGAATCAGGGCCTAGCTCGCCAGAGCCAGGAAAACGTGAAAGTGCACCATGTAAAGACGGTGGCAAGGCATACTTAGGAACTGAATATTCGACCCACTCATGGTGGATCTGAAAGAGGACATGTTAACGTTGGACGCAAATGTATTTGCGTCTTCATAGCTGCTTGCGGAGGAAACATACATGTACTTGAAGCACGTACACGGAGCCGTTGGGGTCTACGTTAGGGGACACAATTGACCATAAAAATTCATATTACCTCAGCTTACCTGCATTGGACTGAGTGGTCCCAATATCCTGCACTGCAGGAATTGACAGCAATAACATAATTACTCGAACGGAAGTGCACCAGCGCTTCAACATGCACTGACTGCAGGCAAGTTTGGAATGTGTCTATGTAACTAAGAAACCTTTTTGATTTGAACAACAGACGGTGTTTCTGGATTCTGCACTTGCTGCTGCTCTTGCCAAGCACGTGCTATTTGATCACTGTAATTAAGATAGAGAGTAAAGTAATCTCAAAATAAGCTATGTCATTAAATAAACACTTGATGACTACATTAGAGACAGCAGGCGAGATACACATAGGTGGTGTATATCTACCTAAAGTATCTATGTTAAACAGTTTTCATTAGCTCATATTTAATGGTACAAGCCCCGATGTTTCTTTCAGTCTCCTTTCCCTCCCTCCCTCTCCCTCTCCCTCTCTCAGTCCCACTACCTCCCTTTGTCACCCTCTTCACCTCACCCTGCGTGTGTCAACCTGGGCCGAGACAGCCTCTTGGCACACACAGCCCCACCCGAGCACTTCACAGGTCTTTAGAAAGACCATTTGTATGTTAATGAGGCCTTGCTGTACTTAACCTCTTCTTAGGCCCCTGCAGCGCCACTATCATTGGAATCACCCGGCGGCCGGCCCTCACAGAGCGGGTACGATGTCAGGAAGGTCAGCGGGCCGCCAGGGAAGGCTTGCCGGGCCGCCACCGGCCTGCGGGCCGTACTATGAGCACCCGTGGTATAGACCAAAAAGGACTACGTTGTAAAGGAGCAATTGGCTGATCCTCCTCAGCAACTTGTCTACCAAAAGGATATATAATAAACAAGAGAGAAAAGAGAAATGATAAGAAAAGAAAAAAAAGGAATCAATAAATGTGAGTGATCTCAGTGTCCGTCAGAGCCTCACTAGTACAGGCTCCTATCGTCCATCAATCAGTTGACATTCTTGAGCACCGGCGATGGAGCTTGCTCAATCCTAATCTCTTTTCTAATCTGTCCAAAGCTGATAAAGGTGGTATACTTTCAAAGTATACTTTCCTGCCTAATGTTCAAACAACAAGAGCAAAACAGATGCAACGTTCATTTATCCCACTCCCTCGTTGGTACTGCTACTCAGTACTTTCCTACTTAATGCAGTCCATCCCTAGTCTTTCTTCTTCCCAGAATCAGCGGTCCTCGTCCGAGGATGTAAATTGTACCCGGCAGCTCCAGGCAGTGTGTGATCACTGAAAAGAGGCTCCTGGATAGCTCATATTTCTGGTGGGACAGCCTCATTCAAAACATTATTGTTCTCTTTATCAGTTTACGTCCAAACCAGCTTTAGGTCGCTAAAGGACACAAATCTGGAAACATGCTCACATTCAACGTCTCCTATGCCCTCCTTGACCCACTGATCGTAAGGCAATGACAAAGGTATTCTTTTGCAGTGGGTCGCATTGACCGAATTCAACCAGCAATCTTTACAGCCATCTGTGTAGCCAGAAGACCTTTCCACCTGAGTTCCAAATTCTTCTTTGTCTGAAAATACTTTATCAGGACAAAGTCCCCAGGTTGGATGATGTGGCCAGGTTCCTTTGGTTTAGGAGGTAAGGAGTCTTGCACCTATTATTGAATAGAACACAAATGTTCTGCCAGTTGTCCAAGATAATCAAGCACTACAGGATATTCAATGTCCGAATATTATTTGCTCTCGGGACAACTCAGACATTTGCTGTGGGCTTAAAACTACTTCGTAGGGTGATAAGCCAGTTCTAGAATGTGCTGTAGACCTGGTTGACAAAAGAGCCAACGAAAGATTATCTGGCCATCTCAACCCTGTTATCGCTTTGAATTTTTGCCAAATCCAGTTTTAATGTTCCATTGTACTTCTCGACAAGACCCGCTGACTGTGGGTGATTGGTGGCATGGAACTTCTGCTTAATATGCAAGCCTTTACTTATTAGCCTAGTCACTTTCCCATTAAAATTAGAACTGTTATCACTCCAGATAACTCTAGGCATTTTGAATCGTGGGAAGTACTCTTTAATTACCACCTTCGACGTTGTGGTGGCCATATTGTCTTTGGTGGGGCAAGCCTCAATCCATTTACTGAACGTACATATAACCACTAGAACATACTTAAGTTTGTTACAACGTTCAAACTCAATGAAGTCCACCTGGAGGACTTTGAAGGGAAATGTAGGTGGTGCAAAGTTACCGGATGGTGTAGGGGTACCTCTTCCTGGATTGAGCCTCATACAAATCATTCAACTTTTCACCAATATGTAGCGGTCTTGGAAATATTATCATTGCACCAAAATGGGGCCAGTAATTTACAAATACCTTTTGCACCAATATGAGCTGGACCATGAGCCATAGTAACCACAGGGAGTACATATGCATCGGGTAACATCCATTTGCGTTCTCCTGACAAATCAATCCAACACCCTTCATCATCTAAGCATGCTGTACTCTCTTGCCACACCGCTAATTCTTCCATTGTGGCCTCACTTTGCATCTCTTTCACACTCTCAACCATGGTTTCAAACATGGCATTCTCAGGAACCCATCTAGCAGGGCCTGCAACAAACATTCTATCCATCTAACTCTAAGCCGTTTCCTTAGCTGTCTGATCTGCAAACGCATTACCTCTACCTACGTCATCTGTCACTTTCTTGTGGGCACTACACTTTACAATAGCCATTTTTTTAGGAAGTGTTAGTGCAGATAAGAATTGTAAAAGCAGATGTCCATGTTGTATCCTAGTACCATGGGAAGTAAGGAACCCTCTCTCTGCCCACAGGCGCCCAAAATTGTGTGCCACCCCAAATGCATACTGACTGTCTGTATAAATATTGACACCTAACCCCTCGCTCAATTCACAAGCTCGTATAAGGGGAACGAGTTCTGCTGCCTGCGCGGAATGCTAGGGCACCTGTGATGTCGCAACTACTGAACGCAATGTAGTGATAGCATAAGCTGCAATGGTGTTGGCATCTGGTAATTTAAAACAAGAGCCATTGACATATAGTTGTCCTTGGGGATCAGATAAGGGAACATCAGTCAAGTCTACTCGACCTTTCATCTCTTCCTGTGTTCTGAAAATACAGTCATGCTTGTCGACTACATCGTTCCTGGAACGGAAGGGTAGGAACGTGGCTGGATTCAGAGTGGCACATCTTTTAATTGTAATATGCTTAGCAAACAATATCAATTCATAGCCGGTAAGACGTGCCCTGGCGAGGTGTCGTGTCCTTATTTTATTTTAAAGTGTATCCACAGCATTGGGTACCATAACTGTGAGGTCAGTATCAAGTACAAGTGCAACCGATTGTCTAATTGAAGTGGCCACGGCCACGACGGCTCACAGACAGCTCGGAAGGCCCTTGCGATAGGATCGAGCACAGCAGAGAAATAAGCTCAATGTCTCTGTCTATGGCAAAATTCTTGGGTCAAGACAGAAAGATCAAAACCAGACATCTCATGGCCATACAACACAAATGGTTTCCTATAATCAGGTGTGCCTGTCACTGGAGCAAAGCAAAGCGCAGCTTTTAATTGGTTAAAAGATTGCTGACAATCTGACATCCAAGGCAAAGGCTAATGCACCACTTTCGTTGTTGTTGTAAGCAGAGGTTTGATTAGTAAGGAATAATTAGGGATCTACTGGCGGCAGTAGGAAGTAATGCCTATAAAAGCACGCACATCCTTTTAGGTTTGTGGACAGGGCATTTTTTAATGGTACTGATGCGTTCTGGGGTTAACCTTCTACCCTCCTTCGACAGAAGGTGACCAAAATAGGAGCCCTCCTGTCGACAGTATTGAAGCTTCAAAAGGGAAACCTTATGACCATGATGTGCCACGTGCAACAACTGCACCATACTATCCTTGCACTCTGTTCCCTATCAGAAGCAATCAACAAATCATCAAGATACTGCACCAATGCATTACCTGGAGAATGTGTGAGTGAATCCAACTGACCTTTCAATGCTTGACTATAGATGCTAGGACTTTCAGTATAGCCTTCAGGAGCGCATCAAAATCGGAAACTTTTACCAGCTAGCGAAAACTCAACGAATACCTGCATACTGGGTCTATAGGAATGCTAAAGAATGCATTTTTAAAATCAAGAAAGGAGAAAAACTTAGTGGTAGATGGAATCATTGTTAAAAGTGTAGTGATATCAGGAACCACTGAGAATTGCGGTACCACTATTTTATTGACCTTGCGCAAATCAATTGCAAAACGATATAAATCAATAGCACTATTTGGAGAATCTAGAGGTGCCCTTTTTGAGACTGGAAAATGAGGACTATTGCATATATTACCTGTAGTCTCTTCCACGACTCCCTTGCATATTAGGTCCTGAACAGTATCAAGAAGAGCTTGTTCTCCTGCCTGTGGTATTTTCTACTGATGAATGTGGGTCAATTTGGCATTGTAGTTAACCTGTATAGAAACTGGGGGTATATGCAATAAGCCTACATCGGTGTCACCAGTGGCCCATAGCGTGGATGGTTCTTGATCAAATTCAGGTGGAAGGGGAGCATCCTTAAATAAACATTGTCTGGTACCCATGTCTGGGCCCATGGTAATATAGATGCCATCAGGTGAACAATATTTGGTAGCCAAATAAACCTTAGGCTTACACTACATAAAAATTATATATCACAGGTTTATCACAGTTTAGTGTTCCTCAAGCTTATATTCTTAAGAAATTCCAATTTCCACACGAAAGTTATATTCATTCAAATCTTGGCCTCCAGAGATCTTTTATTTGTAGATCGGTTTCAGTGTTCAAGTAGCCAACGCGTGTTTTGTTGGATTTAGCGACTTCATCAGGGCCACAAAAATGTATAAAAATTATCAGGGATAATATTCCCAATATATGCCAAACATGTTATTCAACTACATTTCCACCACCAACTACCGTGAATTTGTTGTTATCACATGCGTGTTACTTACAAATACATACTTTCGTACATGTAAGCATGAGTGTCACAGAATTAGTGTTCTATGTTATAGAATGTTATCTATCTGTCAGGTTTAACGTGGCCGCGCCTGCCTCACGAAGAAAGTACTACAACTCCCAAGATGCCATGGGAGATTGTATTTAAGGTGGTGCTGCGAACACGAGGATGCATGTAATTCTGTGTACTTCCGATTCCTGCAGTGGTTGCCGCCGTCAACTAGGAGGAGTTTGTGTTGGTTCCTGGGCTCTATTCCTGTCCTTACTCGGAGGCAGTGATTTCGGTGGTTGGCAGCTTTAAAGGTAGGATTCCTGGAAGCGGAGCGCTGTGGTGAATAGCCACGCGCTGCCGTTTCCTTTGCCTTGCCTTTTTCCCCGAAGCGGAGCGCAGTGGTGGGACGCCACATGCCGCTGTTTCCTTCGCCTTTCCTTTTCCCTAAAGCGGAGCGTGGTGGTGGATGCCACACGCTGCTGTTTTCCCGTCTTGGGAATTACTTTCTGAGCAGTACAGTGCGCGGTGGTGAAGGAACCACGCAATGCTGTAATATTCTAGTATTGTGACTATAATAGTGAAGCGGAGCGTGGTGGTGGTCGCAACCACGCGTTACTGTTTTCTTTCATGAAGCTCTAAAAGCTTGAGTAATGGAAGAAACTTATTGGTGACTGAACCAAGTAATTGTCTAATCTCTTTCATAGTGTATTGTTCATTGATTCAGAACTACGCATAAGTGAACCAGTACCTTGTGTGGTGCTTCTCTGGTATTGAACAGTACTTAGGAAGACTTGCAATCCTTTCACTTATTCATTGGAATAACTACAAACAGGAGACTGATCCTTCTATTAGTTTTCTTTTCCTTCGTTCTGGGGAAGATTCTTTATTTCTTCCTTTTTATGACACAGAACAATTTAGAACTCTCTTACTGGTGTTTCTGTATGAAACCTATGGTATGTTTGTGATGGTCCACTATTATTCATGGGCTGAGATTGTCGATGTGTCATGTGACTCATAGACACCTCACTGTGTTTTCCAGGTTTCATATAGAATCAAGGAACTGTTGAATTGGAGTATACCATTGATGTCTGTGTTCAGTCCTAATCAGGTATATAGGAAACCTTTAGTGAGACCACATGAGAGTAGCCCTATATTTTGTGCATTTGTTATATATTTGTCTTTTGTTGTTCAGGTCTCCTTCCCTGCTATCCCTTCCCTTTCCTTTCCTTCGCCTGATGGTTCCAATACCCTGTGCAATATAACCAGGGTGTTGGTAACGTCTGAAGGTGGACCCTTACTTGCGGCACCTGGATCCTGCGGAGCATATCCTGACAGAATTAAACGCCCACGAATACTGCTCCGCCCGATCAGGTTGTCTGAGGTAATGGCCTCCATGGAGCATGTCCTTCAGGCGTTAGTCTTGGTACAACAAGAGTTGGCCTCCTCTAGGGCAGAGACGGCTGCCTTAAGGGATAAGGTAGACAAACTAGCTAGGAACCCATTTGATGCTTCACCACCTAATCCGCAAATCCAGGTTACTGTTCCACCTCCCATTCCTTTGGCTAGTCCTGAACGATATTCAGGGGATCCATCAAAAACGCAGGTGTTTTTGACACAAATAATGCTAAATTTTTCAGGTAAACCCGCTTCCTTCCCAAACAATCATTCTAGAGTAGCCTTTGCCATATCATATTTAGTAGAGGATGCGGCCAATTGGGCCGTTCCTTTAGTAAGGAACAATGATGCTGTACTATCCGATTGGTCCGCTTTTAGGACAGAGTTCGAGAGGGTGTTTGGTCGGAGAGCAACCACATTTAGTGCTGATAAAGAGTTACTAGAACTCAAACAGGGTAGAACTGATTTAGTGACGTATTTGACCACCTTTAACAGGTTGCTGGCCGAAACAGCTTGGCCGGAAGAGAAACGTATGTCATAATTCTATCAGAGTTTGAGGGAAGGGTTGAAGGACATCATAGCCCAGATAGACCCACAACCCGCTACTTGTGCCGATTTGATAAACCTGACTTTGAGATTGGATGGAAGAATCACGGAAAGAGGTGGGGAGAGAAGATAATGGGATAGAGGATACTACAGGATTGATGGGTCATCTCACAAGCCCTCTGGTTCTACAGAGACGGGAAATGAGCCCATGGAAATTGGTGCCCTCAGAGCCCCTTTATCCAAAGAGGAAAGAGAGAGCCGTAGAGTGCAAGGACTTTGCATGTACTGCGGTAAAAAGGGTCACTATGTGCGGGAATGTCCTTGCAAACCAAAGACCACGGGGTTGGTTCAGGAGTAAAAAGGTGGCTTAGTCATCTATCACTCCGGTTGTTGGAAGTACGGAAGAAGCAGGAGTGGTAGGCAAGGACTGGAATATACCTTCATTAACTGTTATGGCTTTACAAGACACAGAGTCCCACATTGTGCTTCCCATGAGTCTTGAGAGCACACAATGTCATCACCAGGTATTTGTGATGATAGATTCAGGGGCTACAGGCAATTTCATAGATAGTGGGTTGGTAACCAGTCTTGAATTAAACCGGGTGTCACAGAACTTCCCAGAAGTAGTAGCCGTTGATGGGAAACCTTTAAAATCTGGTCTAATCACTGAACAAACCGAGGTAGTGGTATTGACAGTTCCAGTGAGCAATGGAGGTCATAGAGACGAATTGTCCTTGAACATAATTGAAGCCCCACAATATGAAGTCATTTTAGGAATGCCATGGTTAAGTCATGACAATCCTTCCATTAACTGGAAAACTAAGACCGTTCAGTTCCTATTGGAGGAATGCCAGAGTCACTTCGTCCCTTACAAAAACACATTGCAGCCTCTTTAATGATTCCTTTTGTAGTAGCCACCGCGGTTGAAAAAGAAGTGATTTTGCCCTTTGATTACCACTCGTATAGAGATGTCTTTAGTGAAACCCAGGCAGAGCAGTTACCACCCCACAGAGAGTATGACTGCAGAATCGATTTGGTCGATGGGGCTACTATACCAGCCTGTCGTGTGTATGCTTTATCAGTACGAGAGACAAAATATCTGAAAGAATACCTGGATCATTATTTGAAAATAGGGTTTATCAGGCCTTCCCGATCACCTGCAGCGTCTCCTTTGTTTTTTATAGCAAAAGCGAATGGTGATTTGAGGGCGTGTGTCGACTACCGCATGCTTAATAAACACACCATACGCAACAGATATCCGTTGCCCCTTATATCTGTGTTACTTGATCAAGTGAGGGATGCCGGGAAGTACACTAGATTAGACCTAAGGGGAGCGTATCATCTGGTCCGGGTTCGTGAAGGGGACGAATGGAAAACGGCCTTCAAGACACGTTACGGATTGTACGTATATACTGTAATGCTGTTCGGCCTGTGCAACGCCCCGGCGGCATTCCAGTATTTTCTGAATGATGTCTTGAAAGAGTATGTGGACTTGTGTGTGGTGGTATACATTGACAATATCCTTATATATTCTGAGGAAACCGATGTCCATACAAAACATGTTAAAGATGTGTTACAGAAGCTGCAGGATCACAAATTGTTTTGCAAACTGAGAAATTTGAGTTTGGAGTGACTGAAGTGGAGTTTGTGGGAGTCATGTTATGCCCAGAAGGGTTACATATGTCTGAGCAAAGGGTACAGGCTGTTCAATCATGGCCCATCCCTAAAAGTGTGAGAGATGTTCAATGTTTTCTGGGTTTTGCGAATTATTGTTGCAGATTCATCCTCCACTTTTCTCAGGTAGCTGTTCCTCTGTCAAAACTGCTCAGAAAAGATGTGACTTTCCATTGGTCCAGGGAAGCTGAGGCAGCCTTTGAGTATCTCAAACAGGCTTTCACTACTGCTCCCGTCCTTGCTCATCCCAAACTGGAGTTTCCTTTTGTGGTTGAGGCTGATGCTTCAGATGAAGCCATCTGAGCCATTTTGTCGCAAAGAGACCAGACCACTGGTCAGCTCCACCCTGTGGCATATCTGTCAAAGAAGCTGAGTGTAGCAAAAAGAAATTACACGATCACTGGAAAGGAGCTACTAGCGATCAAGAAGGCTTTCCAGGAATGGAGACAATACTTGTGGGGGGCTGTTTTCCCAGTCACAGTATATTCAGACCATATGAATCTACAATATAGGAAGACTGCTCAGCATCTCACCCAGAGACAAATGAGGTGGATGCTATTCTTTGCCGAATACGACTTTGTAATCAATTTTAGACAAGGGGTTGAAAACCGGAAGGCTGACTCTCTTTCCAGGCAGATGGTCAAGGATGAATCTAGCGACAAACCAGCTCTAGAGACTATTGTGGAACCCTCAAGGGTGATTTGTGTGGTGGATGCTGAAAATTTCTTGGATAAAGTCAAACAAACAAAGACCGAGACAGGGTGGGTATCTTGGGCCACAAAAGAGAGTGAACGCACCGTAAAACAAGGACTTCCGTTTGTTAACAACAAATTGTTTCTGCCCACATCAGGTCTGCAAAAGAGAACATTCTCTTGGTGTCATGACTCCCCGGTTGCAGGGCATCCAGGAATACATAAAACCCTCCAGCTAATACAATTGCATTTCTGGTGGACAAAAATTAAATCAGACGTCTCTTCTTGGGTTGCTCAGTGTGAAGTGTGTGCCAGAGCCAAGAATGAAACAGGTCTGAAAAGAGGAAAGCTGTTGACTATGCCCACACCAAAAAAACCTTGGCAGAACATCAGTCCGGACTTTGTGACAGGTTTCCCACTTGATCACGGAAATACAGCAATCTTGGTGGTCATTGATAGTCTCACGAAGACGGGGCATTTTATCCCTTGTATGAATCTTCCCACTGCGGGGCAAACCGCTCAGTTATTGTTGAATAATGTGATTCGACTACATGGGGTGCTTGATGTTATTGTATCAGACAGAGGGCCTCAGTTCATTGCTCGGTTTTGGAAGTTCTGGTGTCAGGCATTACGCATCACCCCTAAGCTTTCCACGAGCTTTCATCCGCCGACGGACGGACAGACGGAGAGACTAAACCAAACCCTGAAGAAATACCTCCGTTGCTATGCGGGGGAGGCCCAGGAGTCGTGGGTATCCATGTTGTGGATGGCTGAAGTGGCATACAAAAACGCTTGGCATAGCTCTATGGGGGTGTCTCTTTTATGTGCGACATACAGCTTCGATGCTAGAATCCTTCCTATTTGTATCCTGGAAGAGGTGTCAAATCAGCTTACTGTCATGGATCAGATGAGACGTTTGCACGCTGTACAACATAAGGTCAGAGAACATCTGATCAAGGCCAAGAGAGACTACAAGAGATGGGAGGACCATCACAGAAAAGATGGACCGGATTATCAAGTGGGGGACAGGGTGAGGCTCTCCACAAAGAACATTCGCTTCAAACTACGAAGTGTTTTTCATCCTAGGTTCATTGGCCCATACGTCATCATAAAGAAGATCAACCCTGTGGCATACAAGCTGAAGTTTCTGGGTACGCTTCGGATTCATCCGATATTTTATTGCAATCTGTTGAAACCTGCATTATCGGCTAGAAGGCGTGCGCCTCCACCGGTACTATGTGACGGTGGCCTGGAGTACGAGGTGAGGAGTATCAAGGATTCCAAACACAGAAAAGGTGTTCTGTGGTGCCTGGTCTCATGGAAGGGGTATTTGGCTGAGGAAGACTCTTGGGAGCAGTGTCATGATGTGCATGCCCAGGTTGCGGTACGCTCCTTTCATCTTCGATGCCCTGCAAAGCCTGGCCCTAGGAGGCGCGACCTACTGTCAGGTTTTACGTGGCAGCGCCTGCCTCACGAAGAAAGAACTACAACTCTCCAAGATGCCATGGGAGATTGTATTTAAGGTGGTGCTGCGCACACAAGGATGCGTGTAATTCTTTGTACTTCCGATTCCTGCAGTGGTTGCCGCCGTCCGCTAGGAGGAGTTTGTGTTGGTTCCTGGGCTCGATTCCTGTCCTTACTCGGAGTCAGTGATTTCGGTGATTGGCAGCTTTGAAGGTAGGATTCCTCGAAGCTGACCGCTGTGGTGAGTAGGCACGCGCTGCTGTTTCCTTCGCCTTGCCTTTTTCCCCGAAGCGGAGCACGGTGGTGGGACGCCACGTGCCGCCGTTTCCTTCACCTTTCCTTTTCCCCGAAGCGGAGCGCGGTGGTGGAACGCCACGCGCCACCGTTTCCTTCGCTTTTCCTTTTCCCTAAATCAGAGCACGGTGGTGGATGCCACGCGCTGCCGTTTTCCCGTCTTGGGAATTACTTTCTGAGCAGTACAGAGCGCGTGGTGAAGGAACCACGCACTGCTGTAATATTCTAGTATTGTGACTAGAATAGTGAAGCGGAGCGCGGTGGTGGTCGCAACCACGCGTTACTGTTTTCATTCATGAAGCTCTAGAAGCCTGAGTTATGGAAGTAACTTATTGGTGACTGAACCAAGTATTTGTCTAATCTCTTCCATAGTGTACTGCTCATTGATTCAGAACTACGCATAAGTGAACCATTACCTTTTGTGGTGCCTCTCTGGTATTGAACAGTACTTAGGATGACTTGCAATCCTTTCACTTATTCATTGGAATAACTACAAACAGGAGCCTGATCCTTCTCTTACTTTTCTTTTCCTTCATTCTGGGGAAGGTTCTTTATTTCTTCCTTTTTATGACACGGAACAATTTGGAACCCTCTTATTGGTGTTTCTGTATGGAACCTATGGTATGTTAGTGATAGTCCACTATTATTCATGGGCTGAGATTGTTGATGTGGCATGTGACTCATAGACACTTCTCTGTGTTTTCCAGGTTTCATATAGAATCAAGGAACTGTTGAATTGGAGTATACCATTGATGTCTGTGTTCAGTCCTAATCAGGTATATAGGAAACCTTTAGTGAGACCACAAGAGAGTAGCCCTATATTTTGTGCATTTGTTATATAATTGTCTTTTGTTGTTTCAGGTCCCTTCCCTTTCCTTTCCCTCGCCTGATGGTTCCAATACCCTGTGCAATATAACCAGGGTGTCGGTAACGGCTGGAGGTGGACCCTTACTTGCGGCACCTGGATCCTGTGGAGCATATCCTGACACTATCAGTAGCATGTCTTTATTGATTAAATTGGGTTGGGCAAATACAGAGGTTTTAGTCAAGTGAAGGTTTAAAATAAGATCGCGAAGTAGTTCTTAACGAGTAACATTGTGTCATGAAGCTGTCCTTAACAGATGACACTGCGTCTTTAGGCATTTGTGAAAAGTTTGGGCGCGATCATTACTTCTGTATAGCCTATATAAAGATCCATTACAGGTAGAAGTAAAAGTGAAAGAAAAGCGCCAATGCGCGGTTACGATAATTTAAGATAGCAGCAGAGAGTCATGTGTGATACCTTATAACCCCATGCAATCCACTTATTTCCGTAACTGGCGACGTGGTGGAGGTGACGCAGTGACTTATAAGGAGATTCTACAAGCCACAAAGATTGAATGTGGAACTTGGCACCAGTTTAAGAATTTATCGTTGTTAATAATAGAAGCCTTAATACATGAAGGATTGACTATTAACAGTATAGCAAGGTGACTATCCCTGCGCACTCCTTTTGGACTTTGGCAGCAAATTCCGTGAATATACCCTTTCTTTGCCGAATCCTACTATCGACATCATTTCATCACCTTTTGCCCTGAAGAAGTCCTCTGGACGAAACGCGTTGGCTACGTTTTTGTATGAAGAAAAGAATAAAAGGAATTTTTTAAGCTTTACTGAACGGATTCTTCAAATCTTTACTTGTTTATCACTGTTTGTTGTGAGGAGTGCTGAACCATTGTGGTTTATTTTTAACCCCATGCAATAGTAATCGTGGGATAGCTAGTTGCTCCATACCTGAAGATGTTTTAAAGAATCAAATAGTAAGCACAGCCATTTGTACATAAGGTCACCAAAATACCCAAAGGAGAGAGCCGTGTCAGTATTGTGTCAAGCGGGACCACAATAATGGTCGCCCCATGTAAAGCAATCACTCACCCAGAAAAGTTTCCTCACCGTGCTAGTTTTTTCACCGATGTAGAGAATCATTAACAGGAGATCCAGGTAGGAATGTGTAGAAAACACAGATGTATATCAACATTAATTAAGTTCTCAAAGGCTTTGGTAACCAGGATATATTCCAAGGGCGCTCAGCAATTTTAGGATTAGGTAAAACAACTAATATCCAAATAATCGGTGCTTCAAAGGGAGAAAAGATTGGTTACCACTACAACCTTGATAATCTTCTCAAAATGAGGGGAAAATAAAACAAATATAAAGTCCCCATGAGCACACTTCCAATATTTAGTAGTATCAAAAAGTCTCTTGATCCAGGTTCAGCTTCAGTTTTTATTTTTATTTATGGCATCATGATCCATCCAGTCAGT
The DNA here is from genome assembly GCF_964263255.1 of Lissotriton vulgaris. NCBI lineage: Eukaryota > Metazoa > Chordata > Amphibia > Caudata > Salamandridae > Lissotriton > Lissotriton vulgaris. The sequence continues at coordinate 1,464,741,644 of NC_141687.1, read as the reverse complement.
TTTTTCTCTAAACAAAGGTTGTTCTTTATGTTCTGAATTGCAGAAAAACGCCAACACGTGTTTCATCATGCAGCATAATGCACAGTCGACTTGGAACCTATTGGGTTCACATATTGTTGACAGAACGGAAAATATGATTGCAAATTAAGTGTCTGTATACATGTCACTTTCAATACTTGCACAGATGATAATGCAAACTTTTTTTTAAAACTTTTTTTTTCAGTTTATGTAACATATACAAAACCCCCTTCAATTGGCATCGTTACAACACATGTACACAGTTCGACAACCTCATTATGGCACTTGGGGACATAGGCATCACCTAGAGAGGGTCGGACACATGAGGAATAGCAGATTAGCAGGCAAATAGATAACATCGTAAGGAAGAGACCAAGCACCCCAAAACTCCCTGTAATAAATAAACTCTAGTGAACCCCCCTCCCTCCCCATCAGACCCCGACCCCACTGGTGAGAACAATTCATCACTTGCCCCATCAGACTCGCTCTGGGAAGACCGCCCCCTCTCTGCTAGTCCCGAGGTACACATGATTCGCAAGGCGAGTAAGTCGTCCTGCAGTTTCTCGTTCTTCTGAGTAAGTTGCATATGAGTCTCCTCGGCCAGGGACCACTCTCTCACATCTCTAAGCCAGGTGGGCTCCTCTGGAGCCCTCTGTCCCATCCAAGTAATCGCCACCCTGCGCCTGGCAAGCACCAACATCAATTGCAATAGTTTATAGGAGAGGTTCCTTTTCTTGGGCTTGGGGACTAACGCCAGTAAACAATGCAAGGGATTCATTGCTATCTGAAGACCTGTAGTGGTGACTATGTGATCTACCACCCCCGCCCAGAAACTCGTGATCAAAGGGCAGTCCCAGGCTAAATACAGGAAGCCCGCTCCCCCTGCACTACATCTGGGGCAGCTGTCCCCTCTGTCCCCAGAGATGCGCTTCAACGAGATCGGAGTTAGGTAGGTGCGGTGCAGGAAATGAAAGTGTATCAATTTGAATCGTGTGTTGCACGATACCTTGCGTGTGAGGCACCCTATTCGCTTACGCTGCCCCTGTTCCAGCGCCGCACCTAGATCCGCCTTCCATGCCACCCAGGACGGCGGCACTGGTGGGGTGGAGTCCTGTTTCATAGCCGTAAATAGCAGAGAGATTAGTCTACGCCCCCTGCTGCAGGAAAGAAGAATGTTTAAGGTGTGGTACATCGGTGGTGCGTCCAGGCACTGAGGCCAGGTAACCTTCACCACATCCTGTAGTCCCCGATAGTGCAGGTATTGCCCTCTCCCAAGGCCGAAGGCCTCCTCCGCTTGCTCATAAGTCAGGAAGGACTCATTGGGGTAGAGATCAGCTAGAACCTCGCATCCCCCCTCCCGCCAGTTGTGAAAGGACATGTATTTCTCCATGGCGACGAAAGGGGCAAGTATCCAGACCGGTAGTTCCCTATGGAAGGGCGCCCGCCACAAGACTCTCTCCACAAACCCCTGCCAGATGCCTGCTGTACGAGGCACACCATAAGGCAGAGTTTCGTCCACTCCCATTCCCTACATAAATGTGACCTGTAGCTCCTTTATGGTCGCTCTGCCCGCCAAGAGGCACATCTCCCAGTTATCCACGTCTGCGAACAACTGGGCTGCAGGCTGTGGTTGTGCCGCGTAATAATATAAGTTGAAGCACAGTGCCTCCAGGCCTCCCTCTTCGTAGCTGTGAACAATAGTGTGGAGAGCTACCCTGCTGCGTCGACTCGCCCAAAGCAGGGATGTGAGCAGCATGTTGAGGGGGCAAAAGACTCGTGGGGGAAGAGGAGACAACTTATTCTGGAGGACGTATAGGGTCCTGGGAAGCCTTACCATCTTGGCAACGGCTAGCCGTCCCATTAAAGAAAGCGGCAAGGAATTCCAAAAGGACACCGATTGCTGTAGGGACTTGAGTATCCGATCGATATTCCGGACCAGCAACTGTGAGTCCGTCGGGGCCACCTGAATTCCGAGATAAAGGAATCCCTCTCGTTCCCAGCGCAGCCCGAGATCTGGCAAGTCTTCTAGTGGTACCGAGTAAAAGCCCGCCAGCGAGAAGATCAAAGACCTGCCGCGGTTACGTTTCAGCGCCGACGCCTCGCCGAACCGAACCAGGTGGTGCAGCAATGTTGGCAGTGTCTCCCGCGGAGTTGTCAAATAAAACAAGGCGTCATCCGCATATAAAGATATGACACTGCATGTGTCTCCCACCGGTATGCCCCACTGTGCCATCTCCACTCGGACTCGGACAGCAAAGGGCTCTATGGCCAGGGCAAACAGGAGCGGTGAGAGGGCACACCCCAGGCGCGTACCCCGTCCCAGTCGACACTCCTCCGACCGTGCAGCTCCAAGTCTTACCCTGGCGCAAGGGGCCATATATAGGATGCGAATCCAGCGGCAACATTTGGGGCCCAACCCTACTGCCTGGAGGACCTCTAGTAGACACCCTCAATCAACGTTATCAAATGCTTTAGCGAGGTCGACCGACACCAGAACCATCTGCTCCTCCCTGCCACGTACCTCATGCATAATGTGATTCAACCCCGCAGGATCATGGCCGTGTTGCGTCCAGGGATAAACCCGCACTTGTCTGCATGGACCAGGTGGGACATATACGGCACCAGGCGCGTGGCTAGTAGCTTGGTCAAAATCTTCACGTCCGTGTTGATCATCGTAATCGGACGATACGATAAAAGATCATGCTTGTCCCCCCCCCCGGCTTCAGGATCATACAGATTTCCCCCTGTGTCATACTCAGTGGGAGAGGCTCACGCTCAAATGCCTCGAGAAATACTTGCAAGAGGAGGCGGGAAAGTGTACCCTAGAATGCCTGATAAAATTCAGGAGGGAACCAATTGCTCCCCGGGGACTTAGCACGCAGCAAGCAGCCCAATGCTGCATGCACCTCGCTCAGCGTTAGGACTTCAGCTAACTCCTCCTGTGCCGCCTAGGGAAGGGACTGCAGGGTTAACCCCTGGAGGTAAGGGAGATAAGAGGCCTCGGTGATAGCGGGGTCTGCGGCATATACCTGCTGTAAGTGAGACTGGAGAACTCGGAGGATGCCCACTTCTTAGTGGACCACGTCCCCTGTAGTGCCCCACAGGGACACAATACTCTCCGGGGTCTGCTCCCGCCGAAGGATCCAGGCCAAAAGGCGCCCTGATTTATTGCCCTCTCTGTGAAGGCGCTGTCTATATTGGCCGAGGGTATATCTGTCAAGCCGATCTAGGATGTCATGAATGCGAGACCGAGCAGTCTGTTCCTCTTCCCGCTGTAAGCATCAGGGGCCGCCGAGGTTTGCAAGTCTAAAAGACTATCCTCCGCCTCCTGTAAGTCCTGGTGGACCTGTCGTTGAACCCCATAGGTGAGACCCATGCACGCCCCTCACACTACCGCCTTCAGGGCATCCCATCTAGTGGCTAAGGTAAGCCCCCCCCTCCCAGTTGAAGTCCACGTAATTGTTAGGAGCGGTCTCTATATGTCCTTTCCCCACCTGGTCCTGAAGGATATCTGCCGGCAACCTCCAAGTCCGGGGGCGGGAAACCGAGGCCCCCCAATTCACCACGAATGCCACCGGGGAGTGGTCAGATAAGAAACTGGCCTGATGGGTAACCTCAAGGGACATATTTGATTCTGTGTTTGCCACTAGTACCCTATCCAAGTGACTATGTGTATTGTGAGTGGGGAAAAGCAGGTGTACACTTTTTGTGTCGGGTTTCTCTGGCGCCAAACATCAAGAGCTCCTATATTCCCCATGACCTCCGTAAGCTTCGCTGTCATAAGTGGTTTTGTGCCAGCTCGGGGAGGAAACCTATCCAGAGCGGGATCAAGGACACAGTTAAAATTCCCGAACCAAAGCACCGGCTCCTCCAGGTTAGGGATCAGGACCTCCTTAAGGTTCTGGAAAAAGACATGGTAATCCGTGTTGGGTGCGTATGGGTTTAGTATGGTGACGTCCCTGCCATCCAGTTTCGCCCGGAGGAGCAGGTATCTTCCGAGTATGTCCGCCTCCACAAATTGGATAACAAACGGTACCCCGGGTGCCACCCATATCAGGACCCCTCTGGCGTTTGTGGCAAACGAAGAGTGGAACACCTGACCCCGCCACTTTTTCCTCAATTTTTGGGCTCCATCATCAGCAAGGTGGGTCTCCTGGAGGCACGCAATGTAAACCCTATGCCTGCGAAGGAAGGACAGGACCCTATATCTCTTAGTGCATGTGCCTAGCCCCCTCACGGTCCAACTCATAAACTTATACCCCATGTCTGATGAAGTAGCCAAACCAGCCATAGTACTCTACCCATGCTGCCACCCCGAGCCTGTGCCCGAATGTGATACATATGATGCCTGTAACAGTTCCCCTCAACAATCCCTCCCAAAACCCCAACCACGAGCAATATACTTGCAACAACAAAACATGCCGATATGCCCTTCCCCTGCTGGTGCCAGGACGTGCACAGCCACCCAACACGCCAAACAGGGCTGAACCACCCAACAGATAAGAAAGAAGACTCCCCCTCCCCCCCACCCAGCTCCCGACACAACCAGCTATCTCAACATTAATATAGGGCTCGGACCGTCAGAGGTTAAATATGAACAACTTTCAGAACCCCTGCCCCGCCAGGAACAGCTCCTTCTTCCTAATCTAAGTATCCCGAGAATACTCTCCCCATCGCGAGTGAGACTAGTTAGGCCGGCCAAAGTTCACGGTGCAGAACAATGCAGAGCACAACCAGATATGTCTTTCAGGACAGGGCCACCGATGCAACCAGCGAGTCCCCAGCCGTTTCAGGGATCGTGTCGGTGGTAGGCGGGAGAGCGTCTGTGGTGGGCTGCAGAGTGTCCGGGACCAGTACCTCATCCCGATGGGGAGCTACCGGAGGTGCCGGAAGGCCCTCGGTCTCCGACAACTCCAGGCGGAGGGCCCAATCGTCTCCTACCATGACACGGCGCCTCTCCTCGCGTTCAGCAGTGTCTGATGAGTGCCTGCGTCTGTTACTGCGCCTCCTCGATGGCCGTGTCCCCCATGTACTTCAGGCTACCCCCCGTTCACCCGGCGGGAGGGCATCCCCCTGATCTCCAGCCACTCCCATACCTCTTCCGGGGCTTCAAAGAAATGTGAATTCCCCTGGGATATGACCTTAATTTTGGCAGGGTAGAGCAGCATGTACTGTAGGTGTAGCTCCGGAAGTTTCTGCTTGACTGCCAGGAAGGATTTCCGCTGCTCCTGGACTTGGTGGGTGTAGATGGACACTTTGGCGTTTTCAAAAGTAAGGTTCGTCATTTCCCTGGCTGCTCTAAGGATGTAGTCCCTGTCCCTTTAATTCAGGATCTTAGCGATGAGGGCTCGTGGCGGGGCGCCCGGCCTTGGTGGCGGGACCAACGCCCTATGGGCGCGCTCAATTACAAAGACAACAGACAGGCCCATGGGGCAGAGTGTTGTACAGATCCAGTGTTCCAGAAAGCGCTTCGCATTGCACATCTCCGAGCGTTCAAGAATGCCAAGAACCCTAATGTTATTGCGGCGTGCCCTCCCTTCCGCATCTTCTGCCCTATGCTCCAGCGCCCCCGTCGAGGCGGTGAGCTGCGAGACTGTTTTTTTGAGGGGCACCACCTCTCCTTGCAGCTGGACGATATTCCCCTCCGCAGTTGAAACTTTATCTGCCACCTTCCGCAGATCCGTCCGTAGCAGGTTCACATCTACGGACACAGTTTCTATTTGCCTCTCAAGGGCGGAATGGGACCCCTATATTGCCTTCAGCAGCTCTGCCCGGGGGGGCTCATCGGGGACCTCGCTTTCTCCGTCCTGCCCCGACTGACGCGTGATCTGCTGCGAAGGGTGTCGTTGAGTGGTGTACTGCGTTAATGTGTTTGGCTGAGAGGTGTGGGGCATCCTGTCCTTACGCATTGCAGTAGCCTAAAAGGATCACACATGGGTGTCCGAGCAGCAGAAGTGTCCCCAAGCAGCCCCCCTCAAAGGCCCATGAAGATGTGCAGAGTCCGCGACTGTCTCCCGGGCCGCGCGCAGCTGTGGCCCCCTTCAACACCACCTCCAACTCACCACAGCGTCATCCTCTGAATCCCCGGCTCCTGTAGAAGAAGTCTCTCTGTACCGGGTCACAATGTTCCAAGCCTCCACAGAGGCTGGACACGACGCTGCCGTAGCGGACCCCCAAGGAGAGCGGGCACCGCGTTAGGGCTGCAGACAGGCCAGATCCATAGGCCAGCTCCAGGCGTCTCCACTCACCCCCGCCTTGCAACAGGAGCAGCAGCGTGACAGATGGGGTTCAACATCCTCCCACACTATGAGTGGACCCACACCGCTCCTCAGGCCCCCAGCGCCTACCGCCTCCCCTTGTGCGCTGTGGGGATAGTCCAGGAGAAGGCTAAGGCCGTAGCCCCCAGGGGATGCCGTAGATGTCTGCTGAGACCTCCCGCGCCGCGACCTGGCTCTGGTCCTTTGCCACGCCAGTGTAGGCCTCAGTTCCGGTCCCACCTGTCACACCGGGCATGTACCTGCAGGGTTGCAACGGGCTACAGGAGCTCCTCACTTCTCTTGAGGCCCCCCGTTGGCAGTGGGTGCCTCCCTCGCTGTCCCGCTGTCTCTCCTAGCGCCGGCCACAAGGGGCACCTGGATCGCGGGCCGCCTTCGCCCCACCGGTGTTGGCCGCAGTCCCGGCCCGGCCTATCACATTAGGCGTGTACCTGCAGGATCCTGGAGGTCTGCGGGAGGTCCTCGCCTCCTGGGAGGCCCCCGATGGCAGTGAGCGCCCCCCCCTGCTGGCTAGATTCGCTTCAGGGCCAGTTTCAAAGGGACCAGAGATCGCAGGCCGCCCCCACCGCAATAGTGCAGGCCGCCGCCCCGGTCTCACTTCCCGAACCGTGCATGTCCTCCGCTGGGCCTGAGCAGGCCTCTGGAGCTCCTCACTTCACGGGAGGCCCCCCGATGACAGTGGGTGCCTCCCTGACTGGTACGCTTCTCTGGTGGGCCCGTCTCGAAGGGTGTCGGGAGAGCGAGCCGCCCCTGCCACTCTGTTGCAGGCCGCCGCCTCGGTCTCGCCGTCCGCCCACCGCGGGGCCCAGAAGGGCCGCAGGAGCACCTCACTTCTCGGGAGGCCCCTGATGGCAGTGGGCGCCTCCCTTGCTGTGACGCTGCACTGTTGGCCCAGTCTCGAAGGGCACCGGGAGCGCGGATCACCTCCGTCGCCCCAGAGCAGGCCTCGGTCTCGCCATCCGCCCACCTGACGGGGCACAGGAGGTCCACACTTCACGGGAGGTCCCCGATGGCAGTGTGCGCCTCCCCTACTGTCCCGCTTCCTTCAGCAGGTGTAGGCCGCACCCCCGGCCTCTCGTGATTCCGGCCCAGCCGTGCTGTAACCCGGGCTGCCACCGCGTCAACCGGGCGGGCAAACACTGGAACAGGATGTGCCCCTGGGTCGCCGGGACTCGCGGACCCCATTTACTTGATCCGAGATCCCCAAGAAAGGATGTATTACAGGATTTCTAAGCTGGCCTGCCGGAAGCCGAAGGAGCTCACGTCCTGTCAGCCATGCTGCTTGGCCATGCCCCCGATGATAATTCAAACTTAGTAATGATTAGTGTGATGTATATATTATGTGATTTTGTTTTATTGAAATTGTTAGTAATTTAATTTATTATGTATTCATGATGTTTCAATTGGTACAGGACGATTTCTTCAGTTCTGTGAGTCCTAGCAATTTACATGTACTCGGTTCACATCTATACATAGTGCCGTTCACTTTTCTGATGTCTTACCTAGACATATTGTAACATACTTTCTTCCCTTTCCCACTCTCCTTTTAACTTCTGTTTGTCTATTACACTGACCTTCATACATTTTTGAGATTCCATTAGGTAAAATAAGGGTTTCGTATTAAATGGATCTCGTTCTGACAAGTTAAGGATAGTTGTTATATAGAGTATACCCTCTCTTAAGGCTTATTACTTAAGAAAATAAATGAATATTACTGGTGTGTGTGTTTATACCTTTAGGCGTATTTGATAATTTACGTATTCAGAGGTTGGTGTATTGTGAGTTCGGGTATGATGTATTTAGTGTCAGTAATAACCTATCCCAAAGAATAGGTATTGCAGTTATTTATAATTTGTTTAACTTACTTTTGGACGTTTTTTGAGATGATGTATGAACATAGTACTCCAACAAGGCGCCTATACTTAGATGAGTCAGTGAAATATAAGTGGTCTAAAGAACATGCATTTACTTAGAGTAAGGTACCACTCCAGGATTGCGCTCATACTTAGATGCGTCAGTGACATAGAAGAGGTCTGAAGAACATGAATTTAATAAGCGTGAGGTAACATGGCGGCTAAGGTTCACGCTGTCGGGAATACGGGTTAAGTTGGATAAGACATCTCAAACTTATTATTCCAAGATGGCGTTCCTAATTTTGGCGTCACGATAATAGAAGATGTCTAATGACTACTAGTGTATTTATACTGAAGTAAGATGGCGCTTGTGGTCCACGCCGCTGTGAACACGGATTGAGTTAGTACTGGTAATTAGGACAGGTAAGAAGGGGAGAATGCGCTTTTGTTTTATGGTAAGCACATGATGGATTGCATGCTTATTGCATAATACAGTGGTACTTTGGTATTGGGTTTCTTCGCTGCTAAGCGCTTAACATAGGCGACCGGTTCGGAGTGAGTTCTGACATTGTGATATTTAACTTTTTCAGTTTTTTACACTTTGGGTTACTGGTATTCTGTAATATGAATGGGGTCATCCTTCGTTAGATAACTTATGATTATACATGAACTTAGAATGTCTTTGCTTATTCTGTATTACTACGTGGTTTAAAGATTAGGATTTTTTCAAATATATTAGACTGAAAACATGTTTCTTCAATAGCCACTTTTGGAGTAGATAGCATTAATTTCAGTTATTCTTTGCTTGCTTCAGGTCACGCACTCGTGATTCAATACTGCCTCCTACGCGCTTTACTTGGTATGATTCAGAAGCTTACTTCTTGATGCACGGATATTATTCATGTTCACATAGCAATATAGGTGGGACTTTTTTTCTTAACGTATTGCAGCTTAGACTTAAGCTAACTCCATTTTGATTTTCTGTTGCAAATTCTTGCCCTATTGCGATGTACTTTTTTCTTTTCTTGATCCCAGATAACTGTATTTAAGACTATTTCATGGTGATACTTATCGTTTGATGCCTAAGAAACTTGCGAGGAAAGGCAAGTTTAATAATGATGATACGAGATTTTATGGCTCTAACTCATGTAGAATCTCAGATTCAATTCGCAAATATCAGTCTAAATCAGGTTGTTTGTACATACAGGTTTTGGAGTATTTAATTCACTACTATCTGGAGTGTTTACCTTTTGATGCTTAAGAGGATAACAAACAGACGGATTTTGGATTTTAGGGTGATTATACCTATCGTAGATACAGGTTTTTTACTTTGGGTTACATTTTTCTGCTCCCTTATAAGCACTACATGGTGAATTATTTTTTGATAGAGGTGGTGGCCTTCTTTTCTCACTGGGAGAACTAATTCTTTACCCCTATTTGTTCGGTTTAATTTTGCGAACATATTAGTAATTTTGAATTTCTTGGGATTGCAGCCCTGAAGAAGTCGACTGTGCATTATACTGCATGACGAAACACGTGATGGGGTTTTTCTGCAATTCAGAACCTAAAGAACAACCTTTGTTTAGAGAAAAAACGAACTGGATGGATTATGATGTGATAAATAAAAACTGAAGATAGACCTGGACCAAGAGGCTGTTTGATACTACTAAATATTGGAAGTGTGCTCAGGGGGACTTTATATTTATATTAATTAAGTTCTGACTGGCACCCTACATTTACCCTACCGCCCTATGTCTCATTGTGTCAGTATTAGCGAAAATATTTGACTCACCCAGTATGTTTATTTTCAGTATTTATCTCCGCTCCCAGTAGGTAAAATATTAAATATGTAGTCAGTAGACGCCAAGTCCGTGTACGGCACCTATGAGCTGTAAAGTTCAAGTGTATCAGTAAAAACGAAAATTCCAATGGATGGAAAGGCAGAGTGTGAGAACCTTTATGGGCTAACCTCGATGGCGTTTCAAGTGGCATAATCAATGGCGTTCTGTGTACGGGCCATGTTGGGTCGCGACTATAATTTCTGAAGAGACATAAAGTTTAACTTTAAAAAATCAAAAATAGTCCACCTCAATGTCCTATTTTTTGGAATATGAGCTTTCAAGTGAAGGGAAAAGCTTGGCAGCTAATTTTTTTTAGAAAAGTGTGCGCTGCTCCTACCTCCAAAATCATCGAAAAATTTACAATCCATACTGGGATTCCTAAATTTCAGCAGAACATGCATTCTGGATTACGCAGAAAGGGTTAAACCTTTCTACGACCTCATAAGACCTGATTTTTCACTTAGGCAATGGACACAGAAACACACAGATATCATTTGTTCCCTACAAGCTGACATGATAGCGTCCAAACACTTACAGACGCAAGTAAATGCCCACAATCTAGTAATCCGGATAGTCGCGAGTCAATTGGGTATATAGTACCAATAGCATACAAATCACACTTGTACACAAACGCTGGGATGCGTTTTGCATCAACAGAAAAAATTCTGACAGTCGTGCAAACTGCTGTAGTGAGAGAAAGAGCAATGGCTCCAGGGAAACAAATTAGTGTTGTGACTCCATTACCGGCCTTAGAGGCTGCTACAAAGGCAAGCGTTCCAAATGCTAAAGCCTTACGTCGGAGATGGATACAATGGGCTAATTCTCTCACTGCATCAGATGTAGAATACAGATATAACCCAAGTCTAAAAACACAAGCATTCCTGCAACGTGAAGAAGAATATCCTCTCCCGGATGAAATAATGCCTCTAGAACAGTATGAATACATATTTTAAACTGATGGATCTGCTCAGCCGGACATTGGAAGTAAGCAACAATACAGCGCTGCATGTGCGATTACCAATAGGTCATATGCAGGATGGCAAGTTCCATCCAAGCTGTACAAAAACTCAGTCTCTAGGAGACTGCACGGCTTAACTAGCAGAACTAAAAGCTCTTTTACTGGCATTGATTAATACGGATCGAGAATTCCCCACACTAATTGTGTGTGATTCTTTTTACTGTGTAAAGTCTTAAAATGAATATTTTCATTATTAGGGACAAAATTGGTTCAAGGACTCAAAAGGTGGCACAATTAAGCATAAAATGCTATGGGAACAGGTAGCTGAGTTGAAAAACAAACTACCAAGAGCTCATGTGATACACACGCTGTGTCATCAACGTGATGGTGTTCACGTTGAAGGAAATTCATTGGCTGATGAAGCAGGGAAGGGGGCAGTACAAACTGCATCCGTAACTGCAATCACTCATTCAAAAAGAGAATAGACGGACAGATAATGGTAGCTGTCATTGCATCAGGAAAAGACAATTTCCGAAAGGTTTTCCACTCAAGTACGCCTACAAGTTATATTCAAATAACATTCCATTTGCTTAGTTTACAGGAGTGGGGAATAGAGTAATACCAAACATTGATCACAGATTAGGCTTAATTTTAGCTGCACACAAGGGTCTTGGTTCTGCACACACAGGAGTTACTGCAACAGTTTCTTTACTGAAACAACGCTATTGGTGGCCAGGGTTAACTAAGCAGACCAAAGATTATGTATTAAAGAGCGACGTCTGTCAACAGATGAAGGGCTCAACCATAACACGTCCAGTGCAGACACCATTATTGATATCAGATAGACCTCTTGTGTATGGCTATTAGGACCACTGTGGCAGCTTACAATCTGATGGGGCTTACAAGTACATAATGGTTGCAGTAGATTCCTGCTCAAGATTCCTATGGGTATGGCCTCAGCGCTTGGCTCACACTCAAACTGTTAACAAAGAATTGTGAGTCTTTAAAGGGAAAAACGCAGTTGGCACATTTCATTCTGACCATGGCCCCGCGTTTAGCTCAAGGGTTTACAAGGAAGCCATGGGAAGTTTGGGTGTTGCACTGCGGTACTGTCTACGTACCATCCCAGGAGAAATTAGGCTATGGAGAGGAAAAAACTGGACCCAAAGCAATCATTAACAGCTAGAGTATTAGACGCCGGTGGTAGTTGGGTCAATCACCTATATGGGGTACAGAGGGCCTTGAACAACATGCCAAGAAGTTCTCTAGGGGGTGTCACTCCTTATGAGGTTCTATTTGGGACGAGAATATGGGTACCTGATTTTGATTGTGAAGTCACAGTGGTGGATGAAAAACCATTTGACATCAACAAACATTTGGCTGTTTTACAGGATCTGAATGAATCCAGAGCATTACAGAGCAATGTTCAAGTAAAACGGTTCGCCACTGGGGAAATCCAGTTAGTTACATGCAAGACCTGTCTGGATTCCTAAAGTCGTATATCTGGTCAGGGAAAAGATAACGGACAAAAGAGAATTTGACCATCATACAGAAAAAACCTTGTGCTTTCCAGCGGATTTTCCACAGAGCCTAAGACTGCCTGAGACGGTGATTCCTGCCTGACAGCCCTTCACCCTCGCATTTACCTTTCGCGACACCCGCTGCGCGGGTGCCGCTCAGCTGTTCCCTCGGTCTCCCGCTGGTGTGAGCGGCTCTGCGGTCGGCAGAGAGCACACGCGCTCCCAGTTGAGGAGAGGCCGGGTGAGCATTTCCCAAGCGCCAGCAACGCGTTGAGCCTGCAGGGGGACTGCGAGGTCCAGCAGCCTCTGCTCTACACAGCTGGTGCCTCTTCCCCCTGCGGCCACGCCCCCAGCCTCCAGCATTTAAATCGCTGCTTACATCGGCTGTGGTGGGTGCTTTCCAGCGGATTTTCCACAGAGCCTAAGACTGCCTGAGACGGTGATTCCTGCCTGACAGCCCTTCACCCTCGCATTTACCTTTCGCGACACCCGCTGCGCGGGTGCCGCTCAGCTGTTCCCTCGGTCTCCCGCTGGTGTGAGCGGCTCTGCGGTCGGCAGAGAGCACACGCGCTCCCAGTTGAGGAGAGGCCGGGTGAGCATTTCCCAAGCGCCAGCAACGCGTTGAGCCTGCAGGGGGACTGCGAGGTCCAGCAGCCTCTGCTCTACACAGCTGGTGCCTCTTCCCCCTGCGGCCACGCCCCCAGCCTCCTCGTATATCCTGACTAGTCCACTTCCGCACCGCGGGACGCACGCGGGACGCAGGCCGGGGCGAAGACCGGGCAAAGAGCGGGCCGTTTGAGGCCGTTCGAGTACGGCAGAGTCCGGTCCGGGCCCTTTTTCTTGCCTGCCACACCGAGGTGTCTGATTACTACCAATATGACTACAAGGGAAACTAGGAGCAAAACATCTTCCCTGGCGGCGGCGGGAGTTGTCAAAGGCCCTATTGATACCTACTTTGCCAAAGCGGGTTCTCTCTTGATTGAAGAAATTGAGGGCCTCGAGCGAAGAATCTCCCAAGAAATAGACTGGGTAAGGAGATCTTCAATGGGCCCGTTGGCTCAAGCTAGAACACCTGAAGATAGAACGGGTTTACCCACCAGTAACAGCATTGACCAGGTAACCCGCTTACTATCCAATCCCACAACTAATAACCCAGAGTTTACTATCGAGGCTCCAAGCGATCTTGAGGATATGAGCCTCATGGCTCTACCTAATTCTCAAACCATCCAACCACTCCTAACAGTGAACACAGAGGTCGCTAAAGTCACAGAGCCTAATAAAGATAGAAATAGGGGGACTAGAGAGGGGGCCATACCAAAAAAAAGGAAGCAGGGTACACCAAACATAGACGATGACAAGATCCAAGCACCCACACCTAAAAAGCCTAGAGGTAAAGGGGGGAAGGGGGCCAGTTCTGCACCATTGCTAGAAAGATCAGCATTGCCTACTTCCCCCAGCACTGTCAACCAAGCCACACAACCACAGTCCATTAACAATGTGCAACTAGACACTACCTCTGAAGATATCACACTAGAGGATATAGGCACTCTCCTTAGGTCCCTGTTAAGTCCCCTTGAGGCTAGACTGATCAAAATCGAAGCGAGATTAGTCACCATCGAAAAGGCCACAGTGCAATTGGCCGACTCTAGGAAAACGGATAACAACGGGGCAAAGACAGTGAAGGAGGGGTTGTGTATTAAACCTACCAGGGGCAATGGACCCCCCACAGTAGCAAACAATAAGCCCCCCCCCACAAACCCCAAACCAGCTCAATCCCTATCTAATAATACTCTGCAACCATCTGAGGCCAATAAGGCCCCAATCCAAACACCACAAACTGTCACTGCCATTCCAAAAACAAACTTGACAGCTAAAGATAAGGCCCTACCTTCGGCTAGCACCAAAGGTAATCCACCACAAACTAGAGAGAAATTGAACCCCAACCGTAGATCTAGGCCAATAAATCTCCCTCCCGAGGTAGCACCATACACCCTAGTTCTGGCAGGGGTACCAGAACTAAATCACTCCACTCACGAATCTATGACTTCATTGAAGAACAAAGTCATCAACTGGCTCTCGGAAAACAGACCTCTCCCGAGAGGAACAACTAGCGACATTTCTATGGCCAGGAGGGTACCGTGGGTGGGCTATACAGAGAAATCAATTGGGGGAGATTGCATTCTGGTCACTTTTAGAGACCCGAATACTGCCGCGTACATTTGTACTTGGGCTCCCGATGATGACTCTGGTACCGTTGTTCAACCACTCCCTCTTTCATTCTTCTACCCCTCCAATCTCTACAACACAGAGGACCATAGATGGGGGTACCACCAAGAGTTGTTGGAGGGTAGGGAAAACCGCTACAGGGAGAGGTTGGACTATCAGCAACATAGAGGAAGACCATTAGAACAGTTTTCTTCATACGGCAATGAGGCGGGCTGGGAAACTGTCCCGAGAAGGAGGGGGGGAGGTGGTGCCCACATGAGAGGAATCCCTGGGCCTTATAGAATACACTACCCTGCATATCTCGCTACGAACAACAGATATAGTAGCCTAGAAACAGTGGACTGACAGGAGGTGGAGGAGCGGAATGCTCTAATGGCAGTTTCTACGAACGAGAGTAGGACACCTCCCGATGCACTCAGCATAGTTGAATCTAGCCAAGTTCGTGGTCTGACGAACTTAAACACACCTACTGTCACCAAGCCTACGGGCACGAATTATTCCCCTGCAATCCAACAGGCGTCCATTGAGCTCACCTCAACCGACTCAGCCATTCAGGGTCAAGCAACTACTGCCCTAGCACAAATAATAGTGACCTCTTGGAATGTGGCAGGTCTTGCTAGTAAAATTGACTGCCCAGAGTGGGGCTCTTATATTGGCTCTAAAAACATACTCCTGTTTCAAGAGACATGGGCGCGTGAGGAAATATCCTTCCCGGGTTTCGCCTCCTTCTATAAAGCCGCCAAATGGGGGGGAAGGGGCAGGCCATCAGGGGGGCTCACGACATGGGTAGCCACGGACCTAGGTTGCCAGGCCTCTTATCTAGAAACCGCCTCGGACGACCTACTGGCTGTTCTACTTGAGTGGCCTGACTCCACGAAGCTCCTAGTTATTAATATCTACTCAAGGCCAGTACCAATGCACAAAGAATCAGGTACTGTAGATGAGTTAGCAGGGCTACTAGAAGACATCCCAGGTGAACTCGCATGCGTGGTAGGAGGGGATTTTAATTGCCAATATGAACCCCTCCCTGGACTGCGTGATGGTCCCTCCCACGAGGAAGACTCATGCTGGCTCATCCCAGAGACGATGGCACCACCTCCGAGGGCTTGGACTCCCCTGGCCCTGCAGATAACTGCCCTTACCCTCAACCTAGGTCTAAGGGCCTGCAACGGCCGCTGTAGATCAGATATACCCAGCCTTCACACTTATAACAAAACTGGCAGTGAATCTAGACTGGACTACATAATGATTAAATTATTTATGTGGCCAACAATAGTCGACTTCCAAGTCACTGAAAGAATGGACAGTGACCATAATGCATTGGAACTGATTCTTTCCCTGCCCGGGGGTGAGGTCACACCCCACGGATCAGGCAAAGAAAAGGAGGGTCTCCTACTAGAAAATAATCGGAGGAAAGTTAAGTGGGAGAAATTGGCTAACAGTATAGACAGGATATCCCGCCTATATGAACGGATCATCCCCTTCCTGGAGACTGCCTTCCTGGTTGGGAATGAGGTTCAAGACAATGCTAGCAGAGATAAGCTTGCACTAACACATGCCAATATGATTAATTCCCTAGAAGAGGACTTATTTTTCTCCTCTGGGAAAAGGAAAGGTCCCACGCCCAAGACGTCTTGGTATAACGCCACCTGTAGGGAAGCTAAAACCCTCCTGCTACATGCCATAAAAGAACGCCTTAGTAGAGAAGAAATCCGTGCCAGGAGGAAAGCGTACAAAACTCTCCTGGAGAATGCCCGGGCCGAATGGGACCACGACTATTGGGAAAATCTCACCAAAGCACTAACAACAAGAGATTCCCGTAAATTCTGGCGCATAGTCGCGAATGGTACGGAGGACCTATCCTCCGCAATAGAGCCCAATATATCCCCTCTGGTGTGGCACAGTCACTTTGAAGCCCTGTATGCGGAGGGAGGGGGGGATCAAAATACTGACACAATAACACACATACCCAGTGCCACTGGAGCTCCCTTCAATGAAAAAGAAGTGAGAGACGCCATAAAAGGTTTAGCTGCAGGAAAAGCCCCGGGATTAGACGGGGTGCCAGGGGACTTGTTTAAGCAAGAACCAGGGATATGGGCACCTTACCTCACGCTGATTTTCAATGCCATCTTGGGGGGAATGGAGGTGCCCGATACTTGGAGGGGAGCTGAGGTGGTTCCAATTTATAAAAAGGGATCCCCTCTGCTTCCCTCGAACTATCGACCTATCAGTCTCATCGACATATCCCAGAAACTCTTTGGTAGACTGATCTTGAATCGTTTACAGGCCTGGATAGAAGAGATGGACATCCTGTCCCCCTACCAGGCAGGTTTTAGGCAGGGTGTCTCGACCATAGATCAGATCTTCAGGTTAAACCTACTCTACTGGAGAACAGCTGTAATTGAGGGCGGCACTCTATATACCATCTTTGTAGACTTACGTGCCGCCTTCGATTTGGTACCAAGGGCGAGGCTGTGGAGGGTCATGGAGGAGCTAAACGTCCCTGGGGATATCTTGGCAATCCTGATGAGACTTCACTGCAACAACTATGCCCGAGTAAGGTGTGGCAAAGGTGGCAAGCTAACCGAAAGGTTCCCCGTTCGCAGAGGAGTGAGACAGGGCTGTGTCCTCGCACCGACCCTGTTTTGCCTCTTTGTGAACGGGGTTGTTGCCCACCTAAACAGGATTGCCAACACCGACGCTCCTAAGCTGACAGGCAGCAGGGTGCCAGCAATTATGTTTGCAGATGACACCCTGCTGCTGTCTAAATCCCCTATGGGAATCCAGCGCATCTTAGATGGCTTTCTGGAGTTTTGTTCTAAACGTGGATTGGAGATCAACCCACAAAAAACCAAATTTATGATATTAAATCCAAACCCCCATAACCGAGCCCCACCCAGGCTAGGCACTGTCCAATTAGAACGTGTCCATAACATTGAATACTTGGGGATAACTTTAAATGAACATCTAACCTGGACGACTCACCAGACCAAAGTGACCATCAAACTGGCTCAGTTGGCGGGTGGCACGATGCGTCTGGCGAACAAATCTCCGTATCGTCCACTATCCCCAATTATCCATATCTACAAAACTCAGGCCCGGGCGGGTGTCATATATGGGGGTGAATTGTGGGGGCATTCCAAACTCCCAAAACTACAGACAATTGAAAACAAATTCCTGAGACAGGTTGTCGCTCTACCCCAGAGCACCCCCCTACTCCCCCTCAGATTAGACCTGGGAATTCGATCTATAACAGAAGAGCTGGGAATCAAACCGCTAACCTTTTGGAGACGCCTGTGGTCTAGCCCAGACCTTATAAGCTACAGAGAGGAATTACAGGAATTTCTAGAGCTGAGGAACGCCAAACGAATTCCGTGGTTGACCTATGTCAGGACAATGCTTGAGGAGATAGGGTTCCCGGAACTATGGACGGATCCCTTAAACTCTTGTGCAAAGACTCCAAAGAAAGTACTTGTGAGAGCCTATTATGAACTGATGCTGACAAAAGCCATTGATGTCACGAGAGAAGGATCCTTGACACATTCGTTCCTCAAAGTGAAAGACTCTTACTATCTTGAAAGTGTCCTTGACTCAATCTCCCCAACACTAACGAGAAAACTATTCCTACAGTGGAGGTATGGATGCCTCCCTCTAGCCTCATTCACAGCGTCATGGCAATTACGATCCACCACAGAACTATGCCCAGTGTGTGCTCACCAGAAAGAAGACGATGTTCATGCCGTCTTCTTCTGTAAGGGCTACGAGAAGAGCAGAAGATACTGGCTAGTCCCGCTACTTAAGAATATGGGCTTTAGAAATTTCCAACCTGCCTATAGAATTTTAAAGTCAGACCTCTCTCCCATTGTGGTTTACGCCCTCTCTAAATTCTTGACTTCTATGTGGTTCACCCGGAATCGAGCGCTCAAAAGACTTATATAATAGCACCCCTGAAAATTTTATTACTTTTATTGCACCTATGTTCCCTCTTTCTTAAAATGTTCTTAATCATTGGATCACATTATGTTTAATCTCTTTTACTGTGTACAAATACTATGCATCTTTTATGATCTGTGATCGAAATAAAGGTCTTTGAAATGAAAATGATTGTGAAGTCACAGTGGTGGATGAAAAACCATTTGACATCAACAAACATTTGGCTGTTTTACAGGATCTGAATGAATCCAGAGCATTACAGAGCAATGTTCAAGTAAAACGGTTCGCCACTGGGGAAATCCAGTTAGTTACATGCAAGACCTGTCTGGATTCCTAAAGTCGTATATCTGGTCAGGGAAAAGATAACGGACAAAAGAGAATTTGACCATCATACAGAAAAAACCTGCACCTTTCCTGGCCATTAAAGGAACAAGAACTGTACTTCTGAAACCTCTTGCCGGAGAAAAGATTTGTCTCTATTGATCTGATAAAACCACACTATGCGTCCCATACCGAAAGTCGTGGGCTCCTGGGGAGCCGACGCCCTCCTCTTGGTACCATACAGGAATTTCAGACGGAAAGGCTCATCGTGTTTGAAGAGTCTCCTATACAGAATGATGGACAATGTAACAATGTCATGGAACTCATATCTCATAAAACACAAATTCAAAATCAAAATAAAACACAAATTTCAATTTGACCTAACACTGATATCTACATAAACATGCCTCAACAAGAGCATTAGTGGTAGGACTCAGTGACATAATTCCTGCAGAGTCTAAATTAAGTTGTTTTATTGTACTTGTTTTTATTGACCTGTTGTCACAGGCTTTTTAAAATTGCTATTTGTGCCTATTTTGGCGCCGTACCGGCACTTGCACTTTACTCTTTATTGGATTGCTGCCTCTCTTCCTTTCCTGTACTCTCCTCATCGGCCCAGTCTTCCGCGGTGGATTGCTGATTGTGCAGGGGGCTGGGCCCGTCACTATTGGGCATCTCCTTTCCGCCCTGTTGGGTTTCTGCTTCTTCCTCTGCGCGCGCAGTCTCGTCCACCCAGACTATATAAATGGATGCAAACCGAAGCGCGCAGCATTAGTGGTAGGACTGAGTGACATAGTTCCTGCCGAGTCTTAATTAAGTTGTTTTATTGTACTTGTTTTTAATTGACCTTTTGGCACAGGCTTTGTAAAATTGCTATTTGCGCCTATTTGACACCGTACCTGCACTTGCACTTTACTCTTTATTGGATTGCAGCCTCACTTCCTTTCCTGTACTCTCCTCACTGGCCCCGGACTGCCGCGGCGATTGCCGATTGTGCAGAGGGCTGTGCCCGTCGCTATTGGGTATCTCCTTTCTGCCTTGTTGGGTTGCTGCTTCGTCCTCTGTGCACGCAGTCTAGTCCACCCGGACTATATAAATGGATGTAAACCGAAGAGCGCACGTGCGCAGTGGGCACGCCGCTGATGGTCCAAAGGTGCGCCAAAGGCAAGCCCGCCTGCGCCCCGGAGGCGGCCGGTGCTGGCCATGCTGCCCATAGTGTTGACGGTGAGCCTCTTCCAATATGTTTTAGCAAAGAGTAGTTGCTGCTCTTTAGGGTCCCTCCCTGACATTTATGTAATATGGCTGACTTAAGCAGCTCAGAGACTGAAATCCGATGCAATAATTGTGACCTGCAGTTCCCTCTGGCAGGGGGCCCAGGTCCCCCTACGGTGATAGTCAGTGTTATATTAGCAAGAAGACTCAAGACATTAAGGCCATTCTTGTCAATTACCGCTCTACGCAGAAGCATGCACCTTTCATCCAGAATCTACTACTGGATGAACAGCCCGATCTTTTATTTCTTACAGAGACATGGCTATCGGATGCCTCAAATCCCACAATTGCTGAGGCCATTCCCATGGGCTATCATATCCTTAGAAAGGATTGTATCAGTGGAAGGGGAGTGGGGGTTGCCATAATTTATAAGCATACTCTAGCCTGTTCCCTCATCTTGACTGAAACCATTGAGAACACAGAGCACCTGGCCTTAAGCTGTATTTTTACACCTAAACAAAGCATTGCAGGCGTTGTAATTTACAGACTTCCGGGTCCTATTAAAATTTTTATCACATCTTTAACTTCTGCTATGTCCTCTCTCATCCTAAAATACAACAACAACGACTGTCTTATCCTGGGAGATTTTAACTTACATGGAGAATAGGAATGATCCCCAGACAACTTCTCTGCAGGTGACGATGCTGACCTTTAGGATGTACACATCTATCATTTTAGCCACCCATGAGAAAGGTCACACCCTTGACCAAATCGTTCATAATTTTGTTATATCAGTCAGCCCTCCTCTGCCTATCACTAGGTTAGACCACTTTCTTCTCAAGTTTAATATCCCTCACTGGGCCTCAACTTCTCGGGAGTGTGCAGGGCCAAAAGCCTCCAGTTAGAAAGCCTTCCATAAAATTCCTATCCCTAAGCTGGTTGATGCCCTTGACCACTCTCGACCTGAGCTGTCAAACATCCCAGATGCAGATGCCTCCCTAATTGACTCTTGGTACAATACTGAGGCTTTAGTTCCGACTGTTTCCCGTTCCTCAAAGAGGACAACCGCTCCGGCCCCCTGGTTCAATGTCAGAACCAGTAAAAGGAACTGTAGAAAAAAGGAAAGGAAATGGCGCAAGCTTTAACTGCCTGAAGACAGGAAAGCGTATAAAGATATTTTAAAATCTCACTACGCCATGGTAAAAACAGCCAAATTCAATTTCTTTCAATCAAAGATTGATACAGTCAAAAACAAAAGCAAAGAAATATTCAGTATAGTTACATCCTTCACTTCACCAAAGGCAGGCTCAGGGCCAAGCACAGAAGCATGGGCCAAGCAGGTTGCTGAATTCTTTCATTAACAAATCTCAGTGATTCAACAAGCTTTCAGTAACACATCGGAAGAGGAATTATCTTTATATCATAGTCAATAGCAAATTCCATAATTTGGATCCTCCATACCTATATGTCTTCGTGGAGCCCCAGCCGGACAAGTGTATGGCCCTGCTCCATAGCATTAAGTCAGGCTCTCTGTCTGATCCTTGCCCAGCCAACATCCTGTTGTTACTGGCTTCCACCATTCACTTTTCAGTTCATCAGCTCTTTAATGCCTCCCTCTCCACTAGCATCATGCCTAAACTATGGAAGCACGCAAAGATACTCCCTCTGATAAAAAAGCCCAATGCCAAAGTAACAGATCTAGCGAATTATAGACCAATCTCTCTGCTTCCGGTTCTCTCAAAGGCATTGGAAAAGTATGTAAACAAAGCCTTACAAAGTCATATCGAAGAGGAGGGCTTCTCCATGAATCCCAAATGGGATTTAGGGCAAATTTCAACACAGAGTCCACCCTGCTGGAGGTGACAGACTCCATCAGGGGCATACTGGACCAGGGAGGAAAGGCCGTTCTGATACTACTCGATTTGTAGCATGTCATCTTTTTTGGCTGATTGATCTCAGGATATTTGGCTCCCTCCGTTTAAATCCCCGGTGCCTACCTCTGTTGTGGGTGTCCCACAGGGCTCCACTCTCAGCCCTACCCTTTTTAACATTTATTTATCCCCTCTTGCATTCATGGTAGAGGCTGAAGGAGCAAAAAGGATCTCTTATGCTGATGACACTCAGCGGATTTTCTCCTGTGATAAGGGCTCCGACCTTGATGGGGCCAAAATCGGGGCCTGCCTCTCAAAGGTGTTTAACTAGTTCAAGGTCAACCAGCTAAAATGCTATCCGGACAAAACGGAAGTGGTTGTCTTCAGAAAGTCGGCAACGGTTGACTGGAGCTCCAGGTAGCCTGTGGACTTGCCACTGCCAGCCGCAGAAAAGGAGAAGGCCAAACATTTAGGAATTATGATAGATAAAACCCTCTCTATGCGTCCCCAGATACAAAATCTCACAGGCATATGTTTTGACATCCTATGTATGCTAAAATAGTTCCTGCCACTGTTTCCGCTTGAAAGTAGGAAGATCGTAGTGCAGGCAATGGTAACCTCAAAACTTGACTATGTCAACAGCCTGTACCTCGATCTTCCTAAATCCTTGACACAGTGCCTACAGGTGGTTCAAAACGCGGCAGCCACAACCATTTGCAAACCAAAATTCAGATCTAACATAACTCCGATTCTGAAATCGTTACACTGGCTCTGCATCAAGGACCGGATAGATTTGAAAAGTCCTGACCATCTTTTTTAAAGCGTTCCACAATGTTGGAGCCGGCTACCTGAAGAAGCGGGTCAATTAATACACAACTCCAAGACTGCTTCATTCCTCCAAAGCCAACCTGGTCAGCATGCCCAGGATACATCTGGCCCCCCCAGGTGGCAAATCCTTCAGCTTCCTAGGCGTAAAACTGTGGAGTAGCTTTCTGGTGTCATTGAAAACTTGGCTGTTTAATCACTAGGCTGAGGCTTTATCACTCCTTCCTCCCGCTGGTTACGGCGCTAGGACACTCTAGCTTGAGTAGCTGTTGCGCCCAATACAAATACCTTATTTCATTTCATCTACAAGTTCAACAAAACCTTCTGAGCTACCAAAAATAGATCAAACTGCATCTGGCTATTTCATCGACTTTGATACCTTTTCATTGGATCCAAGTGAACCTGAAATGATCCCAGACCGAAAGCTCGTCAACAACAAGTCAATGACGTTTTTCTTAAAAAAACTTACCTGGTGTTACCTTGGATAGAACTTTGGATAATCACCGGGATACTTTTCTTTCTTTTCTGGATAGGCTTAGTAACTGTCTTCTGCTTAATTATTAATTAAACTTATCTTCTCCAAAGCTCTGCAGCATCAAAAGTGAACTTGATCCTGAGACATTATGTCTCATTACATTGTGAATAAAGAGACTTTTCATCAGTGAACATTAGAGCAGTTCCTATACCAGATGGTATAGTATGAGAGAAGGTGAATTATGTATTTGGGACGACCGACCTTTTAAAAATACTATATTTATTTAAAATTTCCTTAAATGATATCATTACCTCCAGTACATTTTCCGATGATTGGGATTTTGAAACTGTAAACAATATGTTGTCTGATTTAGAACAATCTGCCGCATTTTCTAGCAATGAAATGTTGGAAGACACATCAGATTTGGTATACACCCGTTACAACGCAACTTTTACGACTACCTACCATTACAACTCATCTTTTACAACGCAAAAACTGTTACAACGCATGTATTTACAACGCATTTTTTTTACAACGCAGGTACCTTTACAACGCATACCATTACAACGCAAGTTTTGGTAAGTATATAATTATATTTTAAATGTTATATGTTTGGGGTAAAGGGGTATTTTTAGGGTTCAGGGTCAGTTTTTAGTTTTTGGGTAAAGGGGTATTTTTAGGGTTCAGGGGCAGTTTTTAGTTTTTGTGTAAAGGGGTATTTTTAGGGTTCAGGGTCAGTTTTTAGTTTTTGGGTAAAGGGGTATTTTTGGGGTTCAGGGTCAGTTTTTAGTTTTTGGGTAAAGGGGTATTTTTAGGGTTAAGGGTCAGTTTTTAGTTTTTGGGTAAAGGGGTATTTTTAGGGTTCAGGGTCAGTTTTTAGTTTTTGGGTAAATGGGTATTTTTGGGGTTCAGGGTCAGTTTTTAGTTTTTGGGTAAAGGGGTATTTTTAGGGTTCAGGGTCAGTTTTTAGTTTTTGGGTAAAGGGGTATTTTTAGGGTTCAGGGTCAGTTTTTAGTTTTTGGGTAAAGGGGTATTTTTGGGGTTCAGGGTCAGTTTTTAGTTTTTGGGTAAAGGGGTATTTTAGGGTTCAGGGTCAGTTTTTAGTTTTTGGGTAAAGGGGTATTTTTGGGGTTCAGGGTCAGTTTTTAGTTTTTGGGTAAAGGGGTATTTTTAGGGTTCAGGGTCAGTTTTTAGTTTTTGGGTAAAGGGGTATTTTTGGGGTTCAGGGTCAGTTTTTAGTTTTTGGGTAAAGGGGTATTTTTAGGGTTCAGGGTCAGTTTTTAGTTTTTGGGTAAAGGGGTATTTTTAGGGTTCAGGGTCAGTTTTTAGTTTTTGGGTAAAGGGGTATTTTTAGGGTTCAGGGTCAGTTTTTAGTTTTTGAGTAAAGGGGTATTTTTGGGGTTCAGGGTCAGTTTTTATTTTTTGGGTAAAGGGGTATTTTTAGAGTTCAGGGTCAGTTTTTAGTTTTTGGGGTACAGGGGTACAGGGTAAAAATAAATTAAAATTAAAATTAAATTAAATTAATTAATTGATATTAAATTATATTAAATAACATTAAATTATTATTTTAAAAATTATTTTACGATTATTATATTAATATATACTTACCAATACTTACGTTGTAATGGTATGCGTTGTAAAGGTACCTGCGTTGTAAAAAAATGCGTTGTAAATACATGCGTTGTAAAAGTTTTTGCGTCGTAAAAGTTGAGTTATAATGGTAGGTAGTCGTAATAGTATGCGTTGTAACATGGTACATCCATCAGATTTTAACACCTTGTATTGTTATTAGGGCTCCCAGTTTTATGGTATTTCTTTTTTTAACATTTCTGTCTGTATTCATCCATATTTATTTTTGGGCCATTTTATCTGTATTTATCCTTATGTATTTACTCTTTTGTGGATAAATGAAGTTGTAAAACTACTTTTCCATAATTTTTTAACTGATAGACACGCAGTTATACTTTGATGTCTGTCGTATTTTAGCTATTTAAGCTTATAAATATCACATAGCAATACATCCGCTGATGCTGCTCGTGGTTTTGAGGGAGACACCCAGGAAGTCAGGCAAGGAGAGAAGTCTGGTTGGCCGTACGCGGCTGATTGTGGCAGGTTTCGAGCCATGAGCAGCAAACTGAAAAAAGTTTTGAAGGAGTACAGAGCCTGGTCACGATCTTGGGGGTGTCAGCAGCAGGAGCCGGTAGCTGTGGAATTGAGCGAGAAGAGCTGCGTGCCCTTCCCGGGGGCTGTCAGCTGTGGCAGTAGGAGCCGCAAGTAAAATGAACTGCAAGCCCATACCTGGTCCCAGTTCCAGGGACCGGTTCCAGGGACCGCATCAGCTGTGTCAGTTATGGTGAAGTAGCAGGAAAAGGGAGGCGCACAGGATTATAGGAGCTGTAAGGAGAACTGGAGAGTCGACCCCGAGTCCGAATTGTTGGGCTGTCAACTGCAGGGAAGCGGAAATGGTAGCAGAAGGAAAGGTGAGCCGCAGCCACTATTAACAGCCTTTACCATTATCATTACCTTCACTTCAAGGGTTTTAGCCCAGCAGGGGCCCGAATACCTGCGGAAGAGGCCCAGCCAGGTCTGGCTGTTGCTTGAGGGCACCTGGCAGCACCTGCTCACCCCACGCCTCTGCCACTCACCTGATTCCTGCTTGATACCCAGCCCGATAGCAACCTGATATCGGCCAGATACCCAGCTGGAGTCTGAGACCTGCTCCGTTAAGCTATTGTGATGCCACATTTGCTCATCGTTGTACTGGTGTTTGCTGGTTCCCATCCACTGCAGAGCAGTTTATTGTTGGGGAGCGTGTGACGTGGTGGAGCTTAATTGGCTGCGGTCATTGTTAAGTGTTATTATACCCATCGTTGACATTATTTACCTCCCACACGCACTTTACATCATAGTATAAGTGGCACCGAATGTAGCTGGAATACCTTTAAAGCCTCTGAGTAGTTAACACAATGAGGTCAGGCCGGCTGCGTGGGCCACTGCCACAACCCCAAACAAAGCGGTGGAGAAAGAATGAGGAGAATGGAGAGATTGGGATGGATTTATGCATAGCAGTCTGAATAGTCCAATAGGAGATACAGATCACGAATTAGACAATTTAGCAACACTATCTTCAACTTCTCCTGCAGACGCCCAATACCCAGGAGTTCGTAGCAGGACCAGCCAACGAACCATCACAGGAAATTTCAAACAGAAATATGAAATTTCAAACAAAGACTATGGAAAAGTACCAATAGCCTGCGGTGTAAATGGAGAGCAAACATCTACGAATAAAGCTGAAATATCGCAATGCTTATGACCCAATCCGGGGCGTATGCTTGATAACATCCAACTTCTTCTAGGGAACAAGGAAGTCAGCAGTAATCACTCCTCAGCTGATAATAGCCCCGGTATTTTTCCTACAGCTGTCAGTGTGGCCTCCTCATCAGCAATACCACAAACCAATGGCCCACTTCTTGTAAAATCTCAGGTTCATGCCTCCAGTGCAAAACTAGGCGGACCACAGCAAATCCGTTCATCAAGTGGGTACGGAGATGCAGCAAATCTTGACCTTTCAGCATCTCCTATCGTGAAGTTAAAGACAGCTATAACTCCAATGTAGGTACAATTACTCAAACACATCAGGTTCTTCGTCAAAATGTCAACAACTTTGTGATTAATATATTTTCTGGCCCTGACTATAATAAAAGTGATTAGGTTTCTATGTCCCCCTCCATTCGGACACTCTCCCTTATTCTGCCCAATTCACATATTGGCGGTGGTTGTCAAAATATATTACAATTATAATGGATCCATCTAGCCTTATTCTGGAAACCAGTATCATTAATAATGACCACAAGCCGACCCTGATCCCAAGTAAACTTTCCACAGAGAATGTGCTTACTTCAAATGGACAAAGCAAGGTTGCGCAAGCTGATTCTCCGATTAATCCTTTTTGTTCAGCAGACTTATCATTGCTAGTCAAATATGATGAAAATATTCGGGATGACACCCGTGCTCTTGAGAAGAAATTAAAAGATCCCAAAAACTGAATATGTGGTAATCTTCTCACTACAATGGACAATATCACCAATGCCCTTAATTACCACTCAGTCAAGTTGAACATTCAGGTGGACTTACTAAATTCATTGGCTCTCTATGTAGCCGGGATAGACACCAAGTTACTCCACCTATCAAACCTGGTAGTTAAAGCCCAATCAGACAAAGATAATCAACTGTTTACATGTACTTGTGCTTATTTGATCGATAAAAGAGCTACCAATTATAGTAAGGTCCATGGTGACAGAGGTCAAGACAATGTCAGACAGAATTGCAGAAGACAAAGCAGGCCTAATCGAACAAGATCATGGCCTTCACCCAGATACCAAAGATATAATTGTGGGAACATCAGGCGGAACTGGGAATTTTCAGGTAAAAAACAGGATTAGAAGAAAATCTACAAAAATACAAATAGATCTCATACTAGTAAAGTTCAGCAACAAAATACACTCTCATTTAAAAGGAAGGAGATAGAAAATGAAAATCAATCACCAAGGGGTGAGACTATTCAAACCATCCCTCAGAAACTTCAGGACTCGATGGAAGGAAACAAACCCATGGAATAATTATCAGTGTCTGATGTCAATGCTTCCCAAACCACTTCTAACCTGGTACCAACCACTAACTCAATACAAGATGGATTAACCAAACGAGCGAGAAAAAGATTAAGAAAAGCCCACAACAAAACAAAGAAATCTATAAAACCCTAGCTTGCCTACTGACCTCACCACAAAAGTAATGTATCCAATTTTTAGATTTTTGGAATCACGTCGATGCGAAATAACGGCTGGCCCAAATGGTTTAGCCGAATCCACCCCCTCCCGCTGAAGTGGTCCATGATCCTACAATGTCACAACTAACTGTAGCAACTAATTCTCAAGCGCTAGGACAAGATCTGTCCCAAATAGGAATTGATCGGCAGAGTGCAGTGCAAAAAGTGGTCAGAGGGAAGCATGTTAACAATGTTGTCATGAGGGCGAAAGGGAGATCGTTCCTGGCAACAGCAGCTTTCTGAGCTAGAGAGCTGCCTTCCAGCCTCTGACATTTAAAGCGGGGGACCTGGGCGAGGCGCTAGGACAAGGAATGCAGATATCGAGCTGGAGTGTAGAAGGCGAAGCGTTTTTGCAGGTAGATGGGGCCGGATGGAAGTCGATTTCCAACTAGCGTGGCTTCTGTGCATTAAATTAGACATCAAACAACCTATAATATTTATAAATGTTTATCTAAGTGCAAAAAACTCTGTCAAGACATCTCAATTTACTATACTATGGAAAGTAGTCAAAATGTTGTACCCTGACCACCCAGCCACTATGCTAATTATCTCAGGAGATTTTAATATGCACCTCCTCGCCAAAAACTGTGCTAATAAACCAAGCAGGGCGCTGATACGGATGTATGACGTTACAACGCATACTTTTTCAACGCACACCATTACAACACATTTTTTACGCAGGATCCTTTACAACGAAAGCCTTTACAACGCATGACTTTACATAGCAGATGCTATTACAACGCATGCCATTACAACGTAAGTCTAGGTAAGTATATTATTTTTTTAACAAATGTAATTAATAAATATTTACTTAATTTTATTTATTAAATTAATTTTTTATTAATATATTTGTTAATATATTTATATATTTTTTTAAAACAGTGTAGGTGTTTAAAAATAATATACAAAATCCAGTTAGTGTAAAACCCAAACCCAGCCCTGAACCCGAAAAATACCCCTGTACCCCATAACCCAAACCTAGCCCTGAACCCTAAAAATACCCCTGTACCCCATAACCCAAGCCTGGCCCTGAACCCTAAAAATACCCCTGTACCCCAAAACCCAAACCTTGCCCTGAAGCCTAAAAATACCCCTGTACCCCATAACCCAAGCCTGGCCCTGAACCCTAAAAATACCCCTGTACCCCATAACCCAAACCTTGCCCTGAAGCCTAAAAATACCCCTGTACCCCATAACCCAAACCTAGCCCTGAACCCTAAAAATACCCCTGTACCCCATAACCCAAACCCAGCCCTGAACCCTAAAAATACCCCTGTACCCCATAACCCAAACCTACCCCTGAACCCTAAAAATACCCCTGTACCCAATAACCCAAACCCAGCCCTGAACCCTTAAAATACCCCTGTACCCCATAACCCAAACCCAGCCCTGAACCCTAAAAATACCTCTGTACCCCATAACCCAAACCTAGCCCTGAACCCTAAAAATACCCCTGTACCCCATAACCCAAACCCAGCCCTGAACCCTAATAATACCCCTGTACCCCATAACGCAAAACTATATATATAAAATTACTTAAATTAATTTATTTAATTTATTTTGTTTAAATAAAATGATATACTTACCTATACTTATGTTGTAATGGCATGCGTTGTAATAGCATCTGCTATGTAATGTCTTGCGTTGTAAAGGCATTCGTTGTAAAGGATCCTGCGTTGTAATGGTGTGCGTTGAAAACGTATGCGTTGTAAAAGTTGCGTTGAAACGGTTGTATACCGCTGATACAGATGTGCCATTCCCAGCTCAATAAATATATTCTTATGTTACTACAGGAAGACACCCAAAATCATAACAAGAGTGTACCTACATTCAAAAAATCAGGTCAACTCTCCATTATTGATAATCCCATCATCTCAATGGAGTTGACATCCTCTTTCTACGATTATCAAGTGATTCCCAGAATAGAAAGCGACCATAATCCACAAACAATTTCCCTGGTATTATCAATTGCCCACCTGCCCGAAGCAAGATCTATGATAACCAGGTCAACAGCCTTTAGCCTGCAAAGGCTAGTGTAGAAATTGAGAAACCAAAAGGAAATATTGGAATTTCTAGAACCTGCAATTGCTAAGGCGCTAACTGAGAAAAAACAAGGGAAGTCTAAGGGTGATATTTGGCCTTGTTTGTGGACTTCACTTTTGAATCGTTTACTTCCTTCTACTACATCAAAAGGATCCATTATGAGGCCTAAAAAGTCAGGATGGTATACAAATAGGCTGCTTCATCAAAAAAGAGAACTTAATAGAGCAATAAGGGCGACTTCTAGAAAACCGAATGGAGTACTAAAAACCTCTGAACTTCAAAAACTAAAAAGGCTCAGAAGGCTCTATAAAAACGAAATGTGGAAAGCCAAACATATGTACTATGTAAGGAATATGGACTAAGCTGCATTTCTCTTGCAAAACGAAAAATTTGAAGTATTCTGGGGCAAAATAATTACAAATCTTGAAAATGGCAGCAAAAGAGCGAATAGCGCTAATATAGCCAAATCCAGCAGGGCGTTTTTTATTTTCAATCTCTATGGTTCATCCCCGGATATAATGCTTAACAATAATGCTGTTCATCAAAAGTCAAGCCCGTCGAGGAGAGAAGACGGTGGAACCCCTAGGAATGTTGTGTATCGCATTCAAGCCGAGCAACAAGTTAATGGGACATGGCAAACGGAACAAGTAAAAATGGCAATAAGCAGGATTCGACCAAATGGTACGCCAGGCCCTAACAGAATCCCAAACTCAAATTTTAAAGCAAAGCGTGACCTTTGGTCCGAGATTTTAACAACCTTGTTTAATGATGTCATTAAAGCTAAAATGGTCCCAGAGTCATGGCAGGGAAGCATAATACAGCCAATTTACAAAAGTAGTCCACAAGACAATCATGCAAATTATAGGCTACTCACCCTAACCAAAGTGGAGGCAAGAATCTTCTCAAGCTGTTTGCTGAATGACTTGGAAGAATGGGCCGCAAAAGAAGATCTAATTCCAACATTCCAAACTGGCTTTCGAAGGGGTGAGTCAATGACTACAAACTTGTCCTTATTGACTTTATTGGCCGAAAGAGAAAAGTATAGAAAGCAAACGCTATATATTTGTTTTGTCGAACTTAAGGCCACTTTTGATTCCATCCCTTGCAATTTACTATGTACTAAGCTATCTGAATGGGGCATCCCAAATCAATGCTCAACATGATTAAATTGCTATATACTAACATATGGGTCCAGGTTATGCAGACAATACCATACTGTTAAGCCACGGTGCCATAGGTTTCAGAAGACTAGTTGATTCATTCAATAAGTATATATCTGCTAATGGTTTACAAATAAGTACCAAGAAGACATAAATAATGACGATTTGTGGTACAAGATAAGACAAGAAAGTATGGAAGATTAATGGGTTACATATTGAAACTGAAATTCTATAAATATTTGGGAATCACATTCGACTATAAATTGTCTTTTAAACAGCATTTTATTAACCTCAAAGGAAAAGCTACAGCCTTGTCCTTTGCTTTCAGAAAGTTGAGAGATATGTTGGCATGTTCAAACCATGAGAATTTACTTAAGGTTATGAAAGCAAAGCTGATTCTTTCTTTGGCCTACAGTTCAATGACTTTTCGAGGGAAAGACACGAAAATCCTTGATTACCTACCAATAAAAGTTTTTAAATCTGTTTTTAGGGTTCCAAGGTATACGAGGCATTCCATTGTCAGATTGGAATTTGGTTTGAAAAGACAAACTCTGTTAATGCAATCTGCCTTTTTAAAATCGTTATATTTTTTTTTCCGGTCAGACCAGGGCACCCTCGCAAACCAATTTTGGCAGGAATAATGAGATATGAGCATGCTAGGAGCTGGAGAGCTTATCTAATGGAGCGTTTAAATAATTTTAAGTCTCCACCCTTTGAAGACGAAGTCAGGAGCAAAGCAGTGTACATTCAGACAATAAATCGATTCTCTTAGACAAGGATGAGCTCGCTAAAAAGAGTCACTCCTGGTCAGTTATCAACTCATTCACTAAATTAGAACCTCAATCATATCTCACAACCCATTTAAAATCATGTTGAAGGGACAGATTTATGTTGTTATGATTTAGGAGATATCCCACAAAGTATGGAACCCCTACATGGGAACGAAATTGGTCCTCAAAGAGCTGTAGGTTATGTGGCTTTTATAAATAATCTTTTATGCATTTTGTAACTACTTGCCCTCAGCTGTTAGAACAGAGGAAAGCTTTGTTGAAATCCATCTTCGAATTAGAAATGAGAACATGTCGACAAGCTATCTCACAACCTGTCTCACTGGGAATACTCCCGCCTGATCCCGCAATTTGTAAAGTTTGTCCTCTTCGCTGAAAAAAAGCTACTCTTTGAGTGTGATACCTAACAACAGTCACATGCCTAGATTATCAATGATTGGTTGTGCATGATAATGTTGTTAATCTAATCAATGTTAAATGAAAATTTGTAATCCCAAAAAATTGTTCCTGAAATTCTGTGTATGGCCCCAAATCCGAACTTCTAAATATTTTAATTGTGTACACTAACTGGGAAAAAAAACCTGAGGTTTTTAAAAAGATTTTAATATCCCGTAGTAACTGGTAAAATCCTAATACTAAATCAATTTTTTACATAGTGTGGGCCCGTTCTGACGAGGAGAAACTATCCATTTTAATTAACTGTTCAGAACGTTTTTAGTTGTTAGACACTGCACAATTGCACTTTAATTATCGCTGCTAAATGTAAGACTCACAAGTGCTTCTTAACCATTGCTGCTAGCTGTAAGATATTGCACAGGTACACTTTATCTATTACATATTAATGTTGGAACTCCTACGTATATATTTCAAATTTGGGGGTAGGGCAGGTGGTTTCATTGAGAAGGTTTTTATCATCCATTTGGAGAAATGTTTTTCGTGATAGGTGCGAAATATAAAACCATTTTAAAATGTACCTCGAAATTACTTGCGTTATATTGTATTATATGTGCTTTTGTTTTTTATAGTTGCGATATTAGACCGTTCAAATTGGTATATTTAAGTGCACTCTCACTATTGCTGTTAGATGCAAGACACTGCACAAGTGCACTTTACCTATTGCACCTCAACTATGGTATTTTGAAATGTGAATAAAAAAAATTGGGGGTAGTGTGGGCGTCTCAATGTGAACATTTTAGATTTAATTTGAAGGGATATCTTCTGTGACTGGTGCAAAATATGGTATAGATTACAATCTATCATGATATTTCTTAAGACAATGTAGTGTATGTGCTCTGTCGGCTAAAGATGCGAAACTAGTTAGATCTAATTGGTATAATAATGCTCTGTGGGAGGGCAGGCCGGATAAATAGACGTGGAGGATGTAAATAGTGGGCCAGTAGTATGGTTTTTATTCACCAAGAAACAATGACAGGTAAAGGTAGTGATCTTTTCAAAGTTCAGGCGGAAAATCACACTTCGTCTGGGGCCTTGGATAATCTTCGCCTTGATCCAGGGTTTTTTGCTCCAGCGGTTGGTCCTTCCAAGGTCCAGGGTTTTCTGCTCCAGTGGTTGGTCCTTCCCAGGAGGCTCAGAATAGGAGAAACAAGAGGGAGCCGTCAGTGAGTGCAGGGATAATGATAGTATTTAGTAGACCCCAAGGTCTCCGCCACCACACCCAGTTGGTGCAACTAATACTCGGGTCAAAACATGAGTGAGGGAGGTAGGTTGACACTTGTGACAATGGAGGCCTTAATATAGAGCCACTGTCAGGTGGGTCGTGCTGGGGAACAGACCTAGGAGAGGGTACACTACAAATATTCAGAGGTATCTCAAAAAAGGATAGTGCTCAGAATACACTTGGGCCCAATGTCTAGGGTTTCTTCCACAACCCCTAATTATGCGTTTGGAATCGCTTTTAGCAAAAGAGAGACTACTAACAACGGAAAAATTACTCAGGCTTCCTCGCCCTTAACGGTTTCCTTGTTCTTAAGGCCTTTGCCTCCCGCTCCCCTCCAATACTCTTTCGAACCTCCCGCCGCCCTCCTGTACACCTCCCAACCCCCTGCTTGGTTCTAGAGACTCATCGGCTCTGCCGTAACTCAGGAGAGTTACGGCCGCTCCTCAGCCACCTCCTGTGGAGTCCACCACTCCTCGTACCATTTCTCGCTCTCGTCCTGGTCTCCCGCGTAGGCTTATCCGGATTCGGTCCGTCTTCTGGCGTCTTCTTCTTTTCTTTCGTCTTCTCCTCGTACTTCCATTTGGTGTTAGGCTGTATTGCGCTCTCCGTTCGCTTCTCTGCCCCTTTTCACCTCCTGTGGGATTCTTCTTCCGGGGTTATCCCCGCCCTCTTCCGGTTGTGTGTACTGCTGTGTGGGAAGAGGACAAGGAGGGGGAGTTACGTTGTGAGCCTGTTTGATGCAGGGCTGTGGTCGTTCTGTCTTCGCTTTAACAGGTACGTGTTTGGGGGTTTGAGGCGGGTCATAGGTCACCCTCGGGCCTGTCGGATATGGTTTCTCCTCACATGCTCCTGTCACAACCCAATGTGTTTTTATTCTTATTTGTAATGATTTTTATTAATCAACAAATAAAGCATTTCTTCTTCTTCCACTGGTAAATATTAGCATTATATCACAAATGTACGTTGACATATGCCGTTATTTAAAGACATTTCATTCTGTTTTTTAACTTCCCATGCTGTCCATCTGCCCAGCTATTGGGCTATAATTCATGAAAGGCAGCGCAGAGAATCACTTAAAAGAAGAAGACTTTTCAGTATTAACCACTTTTAAAAACAAATGCAGACAGAAAACACATTGCTTTCTGTCTATATTTATTGTAAAAATCTGTAAAAATGGAAAACCGGCAGCCTTAATTGTTATCAACATTATGGTCACCATTTTCTGCACAAATCCAGTAACCTTAGGAATTATTTCACATATCACCACTGGGAACATTGCCCTACACCACCGAAAAGTAGTTCGAAAATGTTTGCACAGAAATTTCCATATTTTTCAGGGTTTAACGTTTCAGACCCTGCCTCATATTAGGTTGCATAGACACCCGCACAGAAAAATATGTTAACCAACACCAAACAGATATACTCTGCTTCATTTATTACCCAACTGTCTGAACAGGGTTTCGACTTATTGAAAGGCACTATAGACTCAAAATCAGTCTGAGGTCCTGGATATTGGCAAGTCCAGCTCCATTTAGAGCATGCCTCATTCCTCAGCAGATGATATGTGTACATAAAACTGTGCAAAAGACTTCCTGTCTCGGGATAGCCAAGAACAAGGACTTGAACACGCCTCAGATTCCAACACCATCACATACCGAGGAAAATTTGACAACAAAAGAAGGTGCTACAATAGATGACATTTTACAATACAATAGATCAGACCCCGATTGGAAGGGATGGTTGGTTTGGCTCACAGACACTAACAGACGTCAGGAAAGATTCAGGGGTACCACCGAAGGGTTCAGTATCCATAGGCCAGACCCATGTAATGTACAAAGAGAACATCCAGGGGTGGTAACATCATACAGTGTTGGGAAGTCATGCCTCGATTGGCTAAAGAACTCAACACTACCACAGATAAAACAACACTATTCTTCACTTACAGAGGATGTGGACCGACAGGATTTTTGGCAGCCGCTCTCTGCAGAGCCTCCCGGGCTGCTGAGCTGCTCCCAAGGACACAGACCCCACCAACCTAGTCGTCCTTGTCCCTCTTGGCCACGGTTGAAGACTGCCCCGGGTCTCCACAAAACTGGGGACCCCACCACAGGCCGTGTCTCCTCACGCCACCGAGTGCCAACGGGTCAGAGAAATCTGCAGTCCCCAGGCTTTCAAACCACTGGCCCTCTCAAGGTAGGATCGCCAGGGTTCCCCTACGCTGTGGTTACATGCTACCTGGGTTCTTGCACCCCAGAAGGTCTTTTATAAGTAAGATAATTCAGGATGTTGGGGTCTTTAGGGGCCCGGTTGGGGGAGAGCTCGGGTTTACTTCAAAGGCCTCTCTTTGAAGTCTCCCACACTTCAAAGGCACAACTTTGTATAAGTATTGGACCCCTGACACTGTAGTATCGGGTTCCCAAGGTCTACATGTTCCGAAGATAACCCACTTACATTGAAAGAACTGTTGGCACGGAAACTGAAAAGTACAAAGAACAAGTTTATTAAGACCCCATGGGGTGGTGGTAGATTCCTACAGCACCCTTCGGTAATGCAAGAAGTATCACACCGAACATCGGTGTGACCCGTTCTTTTATACAATATGCAGGTAATAAAAGATAGGCGGTACAGAGTTACAGAGCGTTATGTACATATATGGTCATTTTTGGAACACAGCCAGCTCATTGGAGGGGTTACAACCCCGCTGGTCAGTTTGGCGGCACATTCCTGAGGGGTGACTGGTCAGTTGGGACTGCGCATGTACAGGCTTGACCGTTACTAAAAATAGCCTGTTGCTGGGCAAACTCGAGTGGTCAGTGGTACGGACAACGGACTAAAGGACACGCTGGCCACGAGGCCGCTCATGATCTAAGATGGCCGCCGTAACAAACAAGATGGCGTTTCCAAGTATAGCCAAGTTAATCGGGAAAACGTGTAGCACAGCTAAGCGCTAACCCGGCCATTGTCAAATTACGACAGACGACCCTTTTAGCGTTTAGCTGAAGCTACCTCATAGTGAACATAGTCAGGGTGTTCATCTTCAATATCAATTAGCATTATTTGGGCTACTTCTTTATGAAGCATCATTTTGTTGTGAGCAAGAGCTCGTCTTGATGGTATGCAAGCCGATAAACACATGGAACATAAAGCTGGGCCACATTGTATACATAAACATACAAAAAACAATATCCCAACAATGATACATAAAATCGTTAGCAGTTTCCAACCCCAAGTGGTAAGCATTGACCAGAACCATCCTGAAAGAGTCCAAGTTCCATTGTCCGGGTGTATTTCGGCAGCTATCTTGTGCAATTTTGAAATAGCATCATAAACAGATGGTGAATTATCAGGTACGTATACACAGCAGCTACTTCCGATGATTCTACATGCCCCCCACGGTCAGCTAGAACCACATCTAAAACCATTCTGTTCTGGAGCGTGACAATCCTGGAAATCTGGAGTCCTTCAGTAATATTTCCTAGTGCAATAGCAGTATCATTGGCTACAGCCTCAACAACACGGGTCAATCGTCGTATTTTCCGGCTATTCAGAGCAGCCCCCACAAAGGAAAACAGTCCCAAATTAAAGTCCACATATTGTTGTAAAGCAGTATCGGTCTGATCGATGTCATCCAAAACAACAGTACGTTTAACACGATTCAACACGAAATCGTGATAAAGGACATAATCATTATGATACATTGGTGGGGCAATGAATACAGGGGGTAACACA
The DNA here is from genome assembly GCF_964263255.1 of Lissotriton vulgaris. Taxonomy (NCBI): domain Eukaryota; kingdom Metazoa; phylum Chordata; class Amphibia; order Caudata; family Salamandridae; genus Lissotriton; species Lissotriton vulgaris. Next base: position 1,464,704,093 of record NC_141687.1, on the reverse strand, counting down.
AACGATACATAACATGAGCCTAACCATCCTAAAGGGAGCTGGTGGTAACCTTTATTGCCACAAATAAAGTATGTGTTTCGAGATGCCACAAACGATATACCGTTCGGACTGTCAAATGTAATTGTAGTATTACATTCACTCTTTCCCACCGGGATTGTGCCTTTATTACGAATGCAAAGGTCGGCTTTAGTACTGATAACATTAATAACATGTGTACTGGTCATATTAATGTTCCTTTGATTGCTGTAAACACACGGTGCAGACACATTGTCGGGGCGGTACTCTTCCCATTCAAATCGAGTACCCTCAGCTCTTGGATACCCATCCCGATCATGGTAGCATATTTTATTCAAACGAAAAAGCACCCCCCCTTTCATTGGCCATCGTAAGGTGAAGAGAAGAGTGTACCAGGTGTTACAGGAACCATTATGCGAAAATGGGAGAGGAATGAGTGGAGTGCCCCCTTTCTTCTGATGCCCAGGCAACATCCCACACACCCAACAATTAGACGTATTTGTCATGTTATGCGTATGATGCAGGATCTGAATAAAGCTATTGTTCAAATAAGTCTGTCAGTGCCGTTCTTCATGGTAGGGCAAGGTGAAGTGAAAATGTTCAGATGGAGCCGGGGTAGTCGGCAGCAAATGTTCACGTGCAGGCACCACGAGTTCAACTACCCAAGCTATCACTGCTATTACCACAATCGTCAAGACGAAAAGGATGGCACCAAGTATTCTTTTGTCTCGTGATGCTGAAGACGCCATAGTTCAAAAAGTTCTGAATGTCTCAAATAGTTCAAAAGTTCACAAAGTCTCAAATGTACATGTGTATACACCTAAAAAAGAAAAATACGGTGCTGAGCTCCGAGGTAGCCGTTGTTTTCTTCTCCGGGGTCAAGACGGGTGTCGCTACTCTTGGCAGAACTGATCCCCCCCCCCTTGAGATTCCCGGTTTCCGTTTCACAAACCCCAGAGCGGTCACCAACCAGTCTCGAAAAACACAAAAATCTTCTTTTTATCTTGGCCGCAGGTTATAGCGCTGTCGTCCAGAAACAGTGTGGTCCGGGAAGGCTCCCTCGACTTCGGCCGATGTTACAGCTGGGCTCTTTTCCTTATCCAGAATCTCCTTGTAGTCGGTCAGCACAGCAGGATTCACCAGGTCCGGAGAAACACGACGGCAGTGAGTTGAGTGCACCCACCGCTTTCTGTTGGTAACTCGTACAGCTGTTCGAGTAGCCAGGAGGACCTGCTCGGGGCCACGCCACCTCGGTTCCAAGCTGTTTGTCCTCTCGAACGACCGGACCATGACAAAATCCCCTGGACGGAGATTATGAGCCTCTCCAGTAGAATTGTCAGGGAGCGCTTCTCGAACCTGTTGATGAATAGAAAGTAAATCATTTGTTAATCGTGCCAAATAGTCATTCATCATTATACAAGGCACATCATGTATCAATCGCGGCTTAGGCACTCCCCAGATGTTCATGGGCCTTCCAAACACCACTTCATATGGTGTGAGGCCAGTCCGAGAATGGGGCACTGATCTGAGAGAGAGTAATGCTAGCGGTAAAGCATCCGGCCACTTCAATGACGTGGACGCCACAATCTTAGCCAATTTTAGTTTCAACGTGGCATTGTACCGCTCAACAAGACCTGCTGACTGAGGGTGGAACACAGCGTGAAACTTCTGCTGGATTCCCAACCCCTTCAGCACATACTCCACAATTTTCCCGACAAAATGAGGCCCATTGTCGCTCCACAAAAATTTGCAAACTCCAAATCGAGGGAAGTACTCCTTGAGCAACACCTTAGCTGTTGTCAAAGCTGTATTGTCTTTCGTGGGGAAAGCCTCAACCCATTTGCTAAAAGCACATACCACCACTAAGACATACTTCAGGTTGTTGCAACGCTCAAGCTGGATATAATCCATTTGGAGTACCTCGAACGGTGCAGAAGGTGGAACGAACCCTCCTTTCGGAGTATGGGTCCCCTTTGCAGGATTGTGCTGTAAACATATCAGGCAGGTTTGCACTACTCTCTTGGCAGTATTGGCGATCTCGGGATGCTCCCAAACTCGTGATAACAATCGAGTGATCGCAAGAGCTCCCACATGTGCTAGTCCATGAGTCATCTGAACCATTGCTTGCAAGTAAGCTGCAGGCAATTTCCATTTCTCCATGTCTTTGCTTCTCCAACAACCCTCATCATCTAGCACCCCATCTGCTGCCCATGCCGCAAGTTCTGCTTCAGTCGCTGATTTCTGGATGTCTAGTATCTCTGCTCTAGCATCATACCATCGCTCAGCTCGTGATTTTGTTACGTACATAGGGGAGTCAGTTTGGGACATAGCTGTTTGTCTCGCTATGCTATCTGCAAAGGCATTTCCTTGGCCCACTTTATCAGTGATCTTTTTATGGGCACTGCATTTAATTATCGCTACTTTCTTTGGACAAAGCAACGCGTTTAGGAGATCACGCACTAGTTCTCCATGCATAATGTGTACTCCGTGAGAAGTCAAAAACCCACGTTCTCTCCAGAGTAGCCCGAAGTCATGTGCTACTCCGAAGGCGTACCGGCTGTCTGTGTAGATGTTCACACATAGGCCAGCACTCAATTCGCAGGCTCGTGTTAACGCTATCAGTTCTGCTGCCTGAGCCGATTTCTGTGGTATTCGTGCTGTTTCTACCACCGTCTTAAGTGTCGTGATCGCGTATGCTGCGGAAGTCGTACCATCTGGCAGCCTCAAACACGATCCATCAACCCACAGTTCCCCATCCACATCTGGAAGTGGCATATCCTGTAAGTCGACACGACCCTTTGTCTGTTCCTCGGTCAGGAAAACACAATCATGATGTTTTTCTTCCTGACCCTCCTCAACCGGATAGGGCAATAAAGTGGCAGGGTTCAGGGTAGCACATCTTTTCAGGGTGATATGTGGCGCCAAAAGTGTAAGCTCATATCCTGTCAACCGTGCACTCGTGAGATACTGGGTTTTCGTTTGATTCAACAGGGCATCGACTGCATGGGGAACTAAAACCAACAATTTGTGCGATAACACTATTCCCTCACTCTGTCGTATAGCTACTGCTGTTGCTGCAACTGCTCGGAAACACCCAGGTAATCATCGTGCTACAGGATCGAGAATAGCTGAAAAGTATGCGCATGGCCTCTGCTTATCCCCGTGTACTTGCACTAACACTGAAAACGCGCACCCATCTTTCTCATGCACGTACAATGTAAAAATCTTTGAATAGTCTGGTGTACCTAACACGGGTGCAGAGCAAAGAGCCTGTCTCAATTGTTCGAAAGCATTTTGACATTCCTCTGTCCATTCAAGGGGCATTGGTGTAGTTTTGGACAGCAACGCTAACAAAGGTTTGATAATATGCAAAAACCCCATGATCCACTGTCTACAAAAGGATGTTAACCCTATAAAAGCACGTACATCTCTCTGTGTGCGGGGGACTGGTGTATCTAGAATCGCCTGAATTCGATCAGATGTTAATGCACGCCCCTCCTTAGACAAAAGATGACCGAGGTAGGTCACCTTGGGTCTACAGTATTGGAGCTTTTTCTTAGACACTTTGTGGTTGTTCTGAGCTAAAAAGGACAGTAGGGCAAGTGTACTTTCCTCACATTGTACATAAGAATCTGCAGCCAACAAAATGTCATCCACATACTGGATAAGGGCTACTCCAGGTTGCAGTTCAAAAGAATCAAGCTGTCGTTTTAAAGCCTGGCTATAAATGCTAGGACTTTCTGTGTAACCTTGGGGAACACGACAAAATCTATACGACTTATTATTTAACGTGAAACCAAATAAATATCTGCTATCAGGATGGATGGGAATGGAAAAGAACGCATTTTTCAGGTCGATGACACTAAATGTCATCGCCGTCGGGGGAACCAATGTGAGCAATGTCGTGATGTCGGACGCCACCGGATATTGGGGAATGACAATTTTGTTAATTTCTCTCAAATCAATAATAAATCGATAGACTTTGTCGTCAGTATCTTTCTTAAGGATCGGGAGAATAGGGCTATTGCAAACATTATAGGGGACTTCCTCCACTACCCCTGCAATGATCAAATCTTGAACAATGTGTGTCAGAGCAATTTCACCTTCTTTAGAGATCTTATATTGCGGGACACGTGGCAAAGAGGCTCCCTCTTTGACAGTAATCCGAATAGGTGGAATAAGTATCTGTCCCACATCCGTATCCGAGGTCGCCCATAACGTGTGAGGGAGAGAGGCTAATGCTTCAATGTCTTTAATCGTGAAAAATCTGTGCGGATCTGGGTAGTTGTCATTTAAAATAACCCGCACCCCTTCGGGAGCACAGCGTATCGTTGCTCGAAAATATTTAAGCAAATCAATGCCCAGAATATTATCTGGGGTATAAGGTGACAACAAAAATTGGCCAAAACTGAAAAATTTATCGAGACAAAGTGCAAGAGGCTTTGATAATGGGCTAGGAGTGGGTGTGCCATCAAACCCTATACATGTTATCATATCGCCAGACAGGGGAGCCCTCGGAACCAAGTTTTTAGACAAAGCGCTACGGGTAGATCCTGTGTCGACTAGAAACTGATCAGTAGAACCCAAGATGCCCGCTGATACATATGGACCACTCTGATCTACTGGCACTTCAACTGATTCCGTACCCCATCATACGCAATCCTATGCATGTACATAATCCTGATGTTCCACATTCTCACCCTCTGATATCTGATACTGGTTCCGTCTATCGAACGTATTACGTTCATCCTGGCCACGGCCCCTCTCTTCAAACCTGCTACGATCACCTCCACTACCTCTCGCCCCCGAGTAACTACCTCTCGACCTTCCACCTCCTCGACCACGCTGACTACGCTGCTCACGAAGCACCGGACAATCATCGGCCCAATGTCCAAACTCTTTACAATAGGCACATTGATCCTCCGCTATATCCGTACGCCCGTACAACGTATTACCCCCTCCTCGTCTGCCTCTATCGTTCCCTCTAGATTGCGTTCCACGAACCTGTGCCAGCATCACCTTCGTTTTCAACTCCTTCGCTTTCTTATCAACACTTTCTTTAGCCTCCAATTCCTGCCGCTCATAATACTGAGCCATAGTTAACAAAGACGCAGGGGTCGCCGTGGCCCAGGAACTTTCACTCGACTTCAATCTTTTCGCAATCTCCGGTAGGAGATTAGCCACATACTTATCTACAAACAAATGCCTGCCCGTATCGTCTGTTAACGATTGACCACTGTAATCATGAAACGCTTCCTCGAAGCGTGTAAAGAAATCTGAAACCGTTTCATCTGGCTTTTGTTTGCACGAAGCTAACATGGTCCAATCGATCTTTTTAGATGGGACGAGCGTTTTTAATTTAACCAAAATAGCCGCCGGGAGGTCCAAAATCAACTGACATGGCTTACATGCCGGTTCCCTATCTAAATCAGCTGCATTTATTTCTTTCCATGTTCCCCCAAGTATTGTTTCATCATTATTTTTACGAATTAGTCTCCACATGTCAGGCGGAAGAATTAACCCAAAAAACAGATCTATATCAACAAGAGTCATAACACAGGACGAAATAGCCCCTTCCACCCCTTCATAAAATGCGGCCGGATTTTTCCTAAGATCAGGCAAAGAATTTTTAAGCGCCATGACATCTGCTCTATTCCAAGGCGTATACACCCAATTATATATTAAGTACCCCTTCGCATCCTTCGACGTTTTATCCTCATCTGTACCATCTCCCTTAGGGGGAACATACAAAGGTGCAGCTTCACGCATAGGCATAACATGCACGCTAGAATTCTTATCTGAACCCCGTAGAGAACACTCCTTCGACTGGGCATCGGACCCCGGCACGGACTCCTTATTCTTTCTCTGGTCTTCCCGTAGCTTGGACGTATCATCCCGCAGCTGGATCAATTGCTTGAAAAAGGTATCGACATCTGCAAGGACAAATAAACCTTTATCCAAATTCTCACGATGAACCGACACAGCCTTAGGTTCTAAATTCTCTGAATATTTACGAAATGTACTAACAACTTCATCAGCCAGAGTGGTCAGAAAACACAACAATTCACGTTCTGTCCATTTACCCCTCTCGGCAACAACGTCAGACACAGTTACAAAATTCGTATTCAATTTACGGGCCCAACTACGCAAATCCGCGGATCTTTCTGCAGGTAACCTGACACTCGACTTGCTCCCTTTTCCCGACTTATCCTGTTCGTCATCATCCGAGTCCGCAGTCGGAGCCGTGGGTGGAACGTACGGAGGCGGTGATCGATCTAGTAACGAAAAATCATCAACTTCATTATTAAGGACAGGATAAAGCGGTCGACGAATAGGGAATTGACCAGTCGTTTGCAATTTACGTTCCCGTTCCTCTCTCTCTCTCTTTTCCTGAGCCTCCTTTTCCTCAAGCTGTAAAGCCTTATCCCGAGCAGCCTTGCGCTGCTCTTTATCCGCCAAGGCAACCTCACGCTTCATTCGCTCACGCACCGCTTTCTCCCACATTCGCACACAATCAAACATATTTTGTCTAGACCTTCGTTGAAACAAACATTGCTCCACAAACTGAACCTTACGCAAATCGAACGACCCATGTAGTGGCCATTGCAATTCAGGATCTGATTTGGTGTATTTATGCCATAGTTTACTGTACATAATAGGGGGGAGGCCGAATTTAATGTACATTTCACGGTTTGGTGTTCCTTCTGGGGGAGCCGGCTGTGATTCCGCTAACCTAATTGAGGTACCATTTCCAAGACAGCACATCCCTCGGAGTGTGCTTAAAACAGGCATGTTCAAAAAGTATCACGAAAGCGTGATACCGTATAAAATGGCACTTACAGTACTTCACACAAATGTGCCGCTCAGAGGAAAAAAAACAAAATTAGAGAAACATCTCTACATGCCTGCCTATGTGAAGTGCACTACACATATAAATTCAAAGTTCACAAATTCACAAATGTTAGCTAACTCAAATCAAAGTCACAAGTCATAGAACTTCGGCAAGCGTCCGAGGACTACCTTACCGATCACAAATCATAGAACTTCAGTAAGCGTCCGCAGACTACCTTACCGATCACAAATCTTACCCAAAGTCTCAAAGGTCCAGATTCCAACTGCCAAGGTCTTTTAATCGAATCAGCCAAACGGCACTTATCCAGCAACGCAGACGATCAAGAACTCAGTCGGAGACCGGCGCCACCTGAAAGGTCAGATCAGAAGGAAAGGAAGAAACACCGCGGGTGCCAATACTCGGGTCACTCGGTGGCAGCGTACGCGTCCATGGCGAGTTTCCAAACCTTCGTCACGACCTCTCCTTCGGGCATCCGAGTCGCCGATGAGTCCCTTCGTGGTCGCCAATTTGTAGTATCGGGTTCCCAAGGCCTACATGTTCCGAAGATAACCCACTTACATTGAAAGAACTGTTGGCACGGAAACTGAAAAGTACAAAGAACAAGTTTATTAAGACCCCATGGGGTGGTGGTACATTCCTACAGCACCCTTCGGTAATGCAAGAAGTATCACACCGAACATCGGTGTGACCCGTTCTTTTATACAATATGCAGGTAATAAAAGATAGGCGGTACAGAGTTACAGAGCGTTATGTACATATATGGTCATTTTTGGAACACAGCCAGCTCATTGAAGGGGTTACAACCCCGCTGGTCAGTTTGGCGGCACATTCCTGAGGGGTGACTGGTCAGTTGGGACTGCGCATGCACAGGCTTGACCGTTACTAAAAATAGCCTGTTGCTGGGCAAACTCGAGTGGTCAGTGGTACGGACAACGGACTAAGGGGCACGCTGGCCACGAGGCCACTCATGATCTAAGATGGCCGCCGTAACAAACAAGATGGCGTTTCCAAGTATAGCCAAGTTAATCGGGAAAACGTGTAGCACAGCTTAGCGCTAACCCGGCCATTGTCAAATTACGACAACACCACCAACTCAGTACATTTCTGGACCTGTGGATACTCTGCCAGTCGAGGGTAGCATTATGGAATATATCTGGGCTACAATCTAAGATTAATAATCCCATTTGGGTAGACTTTATTAGAAATGTTGACATCTTATGCCTTCAGGAGACATGGTCTTTGGAGGAAATACATCTTGATGGTTTTAAAACGTTCCATGTTTCAGCTGGTTATTCAAGTCATGGGAGCATGGGAGGCACAAAGGGGGGGATCTGTGTGTATGTTACTAATCTTTAGGGATAAAAATGGTGAAATCGTGCAGGTCCTACCAAAATATTATCATCTAGTTGTCCTCACTGGTTGAGCGAATAATCGTTAACAATAACTTGGATAAGGGCCTAGTTTGTGATATGTTATATGACCTTAATGAGGATCTTAAGACTGTAAGCGATAACTTAGGGAAGGACTCCATCCTCATATGGGCGGGCGATTTTAATCACAACCTCTGCCAACAGTTCTCGCGCGGATGTGGCAACAGTGACGTCGGTGATGATGATAGCCAGCCCCATTTCACCCACTCCAATGGGGTTGACAGTTTTAACGAAGTTATGGCAACTCACAACCTAGGTTTTGCTAACTTGCTGTGCTCGCCGATTGTTGATTTTAGCTCCACATTTGTAGGAAGAGGACATAGTACCCTGATTGACTTTATTGTTTTTTCCAATAGCCACGCAACCTGGGTAGCGGATTTTGTCACACATACAGTTGGGATTAGTGACCACCTGCAGCTTAGTATTAACATCTCATTTCCCATCAAAAAGGCAAATTCGCTGGTAGAGAGCCTAGACTGGACCCAAGGGTGAGTTCTAGAAAGACTAAATGGGTATTCCCTTCGATGGGCCAGGAACGATCCTGAGGTGACCAATAAGAAAATAATTAGGCAGGCAATAACCCCTATCTTAAAGTGCCTGCAGGAAGAGGTATCACACATAGACATATTGGGTTCCTTTGCAAACATCACAAGGATAATCCCAAAAAGTCTGCACCGTCCCAACAGAGATTTTAAACCCCACAAAAATGCCTGGTTTGACTCTAATTGTACAAAGGCCTACTCCCAATTAAAAAAGGCCCTACAAAGTGCTAGGAGGGATCCTGATGATGTCAGGAGGTACAGGAAGGAATACAATTTAGCAAGAAATAGACGCAAGCGGGAAATTAAAGATCAGGCCTGGACCAATTTATTTGAAGCCTCGCAAAAGAGGGACAGCTCACTCTTCTGGGGAGCTGTCAAGGCACCGTTTTTTAGCTCGTGGGACGGAACAAGAATTGAGGTGGCCATAACAGAAGATTCCTGGATAAACTTCTTCTCAGATGTATATAATCCTGGGGAGACAGATAAATTAGCAGATATGGGGACTGAAATCCAGGAGGGACTTGAAAAATGTGTACAAATTAAAATTAACATCAGTAACGAAGAAGTAGTCGCAGCCATAAAACAGAGTAAGGGAGGCAAAGCGCCGGGTCTCGATGGCACCCCGATCAACTTATTTAAATACTCAGTCGATCTTTGGTCCCCATTATTAACCCGAGTTCTTGAAACCAGCTGCGAGAAGGGCTTTATCAAAACTTGGTCCGAGTCGGTAATTATCCCTATATTTAAAAAAGGGGACTGGGATAACCCTTCCTGCTATCGCCCAATATCCCTGCTTGATTCTTTTATGAAAGTCACAGGCAGGGTCATCTTGAATCGCCTCCAACTATGGGCGGAAGATAACAACGTATTAAGTCAAGTACAATATGGGTTCAGGGAGGGGTGGGGCACCGTAGAGCAGGTGCTAAATTTTTCCATCTTACATGGAAAATATATTCAGGCCAAGGGAGGTAAATTATATGCCGCGTTCCTCGATTTAAGCGCAGCTATCGACTGCGTAATTCATAGCCGGATGTCAGATTTTATCAGACTTAAAGGTAGATGAGGTAATTATATCATTCCTAAGACAACTCTACGCGGGTGCCACAGCCAAGGTGAGATACGGTCTAAAAGGTGAATGCTCCAAGCCTTTTCATGTAAGGAGAGGAGTCAGACAAGGCTGCGTCCTTACACCATTTCTTTTTACTTTATACACTAATGATTTGGAAAAGGAATTGGTGGCTAGAGTAAGAGACTCACCCCAAGCCAACCACAATCAGATTGTATCGCTCCTGTATGCCGACGATGCCGTCTTAATGGCGAGAACACAAATTTATCTTCAGACGGCACTTGATACTTACCTAAATTTTATGGGGGAAACATCCTTTACAACGCAACTTTTACCACGCAGTGCTTTTACATCGCAACTTTTACAACGCAAACCATTACAACGCATTGCGCTGGGGGGCGCTCTAGGATAGGGAATAGATTTAATTTACTATCCAACACCTTCCCTACTATCCACGGGGACTGGAGTTGGAATAGTAAATTAAACTATTCACTATCCAGCACCCCTCAACACTATGCGTTGTAAAGGCATGCGTTGTAAAAGTTGCGGTGTAAAAGCATGCGATGTAAAAGCATGCGTTGTGATGTCATACATCCATTTTATGGACAAAAGGGGCCTGAAACTTAATGTTAAAAAAAACGTACGTTATGACCTGTGGGAAAGGTAAGAACAGATCTTGTCCCCTGTTTGCTGGGAATGAGAAAATTGCACCCACCAAAACAATCTCCTATTTAGGCATTGTCTTAGAAGAATCAGGATCCTGGGGACCAGCTATAAAAAGTAGGACATTAATGTTTAAAAGAGCTACGGCAGCACTAATGATATTTGCCCAATAAATGGGGAAAAGCCCGCTAGACATCATGCTAAAAATGTATCAGGCAAAGTGTATAAGTACAGCTATTTACGGAGCAGGCGTCTGGGGAGCTTATGATACTTCATCTATTCAAAAGGTAGAAAATGCTTTTTTAAGATTTATTTTAGCCAATTCTCAAAGTACTTCTGTTTCTAACTATCACTCTGAATTGGGCATTTGCTACATAAGTGATCTGATAAGCATGCAACCTTTACTGCTATGGCACAGAGTCTGGACCTCACCTGACTTAGTTTTAAATAGAGAAATAATCAAAGAATCTTTGGGACTGGATCAGGCTGCCAAGATCCCATGGCTGAGTTATATATGCAATTTTACAAAGGATTTGGGGAGACCAGAGCTTTATCATAAGCCAGACTCCCTGCATAACAGAACGAGAAAAGAATTAAAGTCACTCTGCTGGAATCATCTTGAAACACTAAGACTAGGAGTGGAACTAAACAAAACAAATGTATTACAACATCAACTTACTCTGGTCTCAGCCTCAATCCAACCTTACTTGCTCTGGTGTCGGGAGGGGTATGATAGGTACATTCTGACTTTTCAGATTTGATTACTTTTTTCGCCTAACTACCTTTCCTAAAGTAAATGACTGGTCCAGAATGCTCTGTAAATGTCCGTGCGATAATCTATAGCAGATCAATCTACACTGCATGTAATATTTTTCTGTAAATTTTATTTAGCAGAGAGAAACAGATGGATTAGACCATTTTCAAGAAAGGTTAATGGTGTCAATATCGCCCGGCTTTACTCTTCCTACAATTCTTAAATGATGTATACTGTGTTGGTATAATGACAGGCTTTTTAAAAAGTATCTTGAAGAAAAGGAAAAGTTTAATCTGTTTTTAAAAATGTTATGGACGTAGTAATTGTTCTCAAATGTAATTCACTGGATTGTATGAATTTATGAATTTATATATTTGTGAAATCGAATAAAGCTTTTCTACTACTACTACTAGTACTCTGCCAGTCAAAAGGACTGCTGGGCTGCTACAAGGACTGTCACTTTGCTGGACTGCTACTCTGCCGGAATCCTGCTGCGCTGTGCTGCCTGGTGCTTTCTTGCCTAGGAGTGAGAAGGACTGGACCAGAATCTCTCCAACTCAGAACTAGCATGACTCAAAGGGCTTCTCTGCTTGCCTCCTTTTGGAAGTCTCATGGACATCAAATACTTAATTTCACTCCTTATCATCATCACATGGGCTCTGTCTTCTGAGAACTATGCCCTGCCAAGTTATGCAAATCCAGTTCTGGGCTTTAAAGTGCTGCAACTTCTAAAATCCATGCATCACCATTGTTGCATGGTTCAGAACCGGCACATCGCTCTCAATGCTGACGCTTCGCCGCTGCTACACGTACCAAGGATATTACATTGCCGACTGCAGGGTTCTTCGTCTCCAGTTCCAGAGGCATCCTTGACCTGCAATGTTTGACAACAATACATTGCTTCCCTCCTGGGGTTTGCCGACGATGCATCTGACTTCGGTGTCCCACAACTGATGCATTGGCTATATTCAAAACGATCTACGCCAATACATCGCCTCCTCTGCGCCATTCATTGGGTCTTTGATGACGCAACAAAATACTTTTCAGCGGGACAAGGTTGGTCCCTATTTCCGACCAGTAGGCTAAACGTTTGGATTTGACCAGATAGCCCTGGTTGGTGCTTTATGCTTTTAAGCACTACATTTCAGTTTAACTCTTTTAAAATTCAAAACTTCAAGCCTACTTATTGGAGTTTTGTCGGTTTTGTTTTGTTTTATTCAATAAATTAATCTTTATTTTACTAAGCAGGTGTGGTATCTCTTTGTGTGCTGTTTTCACAGTTTTACTGTTTGAAGTGTTGCACAAATGCTTTACACATTGATTCTTAAGACCCTGCTTGCTCTGTGCCAAGCTGCCAGATGGTGAGCACAGGTTAATTTAAGGTGTGTATCTGACTTACAAAGACTAGGATTATGATTTCTGCTTGGACAGGGTGTATACCTCTGAAACCAGAAACCTAATTTCTATAATTGGTGATCAGCGGTGAGAATAGGACTTCTATTTGTGCAGTGACATATAGAAACTGGGTATACACTACCAGTCCATGCCTAAGACCAATTTGAGTCAATTCTCCCTGACTGGCATTTTTATTTATTCTATTCTCTCTGACTGGTATTTTTTTTAATACTTTTTGTTGAAACATCAGGAGTGTTAGCAGACAACATTTCCACAGAACATTCTTGACAGTACACATCATGCAGCAAATTATACATTTTGGAACATATTATCTTTTCCGATTGGACTTGACTCCAGGCAAGCTGTCCCCGCATCAATCGTGATCTCCCACCCCCTCCCACCACTGCCTCCTGACTTCCTTCACATTCCTGTACATTTCCCACTGATTCCATACCTTTTCCCATTTCTTCGGGCAACCAGAGCTCTCATATATCATTTTCTCTACAGCGCAGCACCAGTCCATGTCCGTTTTCCAAAGCGCCACTGTTGGTGGCTGGCTGGCACCCCAAGCCCCTGCAATATTTTTCTTGGCCACTATTGCAGCCACTAGTAGCCAGATTCTTTGATATATGGGCAATGGTTGCTCCCTGGCTACACATAGAACATGCCACAGTGCCTCCATAGGTATTACAGTTCAGAGTACTTCTGACATTACTCGGGTCACCCTCCCCCAAAATTGTTGTATAATCGGCAGTCACACAATATACGGAAGAAAGTGCCCTACTGTTTACAACCTCTCTGTGGGGATGCTGTACATGAGTGTGCTGGTGAAGTAGGACCTATGTAGGATCTGATTCTTGTATGTAAAAGACAGTGCTTTTTCGGGTATCGGGTCCAATAACAATCTATCTTCCAGTGGGCTGTATTCAGGGAGATGTACCTCTTCCTTGATATGTCTGTGTATCGCATGCCCCATCTGTAGGTATCTATACTGCTCTGTTTCTGTTAGTTGAAACTCCTTTTGCAGTGTAGCAAATGGGAACAGGGCCTGTCCCCGCCATACATCTCCTAAACGCATAACATCAATCATTTTCCACTTACTAAACCCCTGCAACCTACCTACTTCTTTGAGCATATCACTATCCCACAGTGGGGTCTGCTCCGTCAACGTATTATCCCACCCAAGATATCTAATGGCTTAGCCCACACGCTGATCACTGTATGTGTATGAGGTGGCATATACAGCACAGGAGTATAACGCCCTCATGTACCCTCTTGCACCCATTGCCTAATGGTCCACTCAATATGCTGGGTAATTTCTGTCCATGAACACCCAGTCGTTAATGACCATCAACTGTGAGGACCTATAGTATTTTCGGATGTCTGGTATGGCCAGACCACCATCATGTACGCCTCTCTGCAGCTTAGCTAATGCATTTCTTGCCCCCACCGCCATCCTATAGTAACGTTTGTCGTTCCCTCTCCACTTCCTTGAAGAATTTATCTGGGACTGGACACAGCGTATTCTGTAGAATATATAATAGTCTGGGAAGGGTCATCATCTTAAAAAGAACCGCTCTTCCCATAAGGGAGATTGGCAGGGTCCTCCAGTGGGCCAAGTCATGTTTTAACCTGTCTAGTTGTGGCTGTAGGTTCTCTCCGAGAAAGTCAGTGTCTGTCTTTGTAATTTGTATGCCCAAATGTTTAAAGTTATCCTTAATCTGCAGTTGGGTTCCTCCCCCTAATAGTGGTGGGGGACCATCTGACAGCATACAAAAACAATGATTTGTCCCAATTAATTTGGTATCCTGAGTAGCTACCGAATAATTTAAAGATCTGTAGGAGCCGGCTCACCTTGAATCTTGGCCGTGTTGAGTACAGGAAGACATCATCGGTGTAGAGCGAAATGTTCTCTTCCCATTGGTCCGCCCCATAAATACCGGATATCACAGGACCCACTCTCACCCAGGCTGCCAACAGCTCCAGTGCTAGTACGAATATTATTGGGGACAGAGGGCACCCTTGTCTGGTGGCCTTGTAGAGGGCAAAAGAACAAGACCCCAAACCGTTCACTCTGACCCTGGCCAAGGGGGCTGTGTATAACAACTTAACCCAAGATTGGAAATGGGGGCCAAACCTGAATCGCTTCAGAACCTGACTGGTATTTTTAATGTTTCCCCCCCAAATCATGTTTCTCTCCCAAGGTTCTACAGCTGCAGCTTTTGCACCTGTAAAAGTGGACTTTGAGCTAGCTAACCTAGAGGGTTACACTGTGTCCCAGCTCATGAATTTATGCATGGGAGTTGGGCTCCTGTAAATACTGCACCAGGAAGGTGGAGCTGCACAAAGCACAGAGAGACTGGACAGAAGCTCCTGCTGCTTTGAATGCAACCTGCTACGGGGAGTAGGGACCATGAGTAGTTCCTGGCAGTTTATTTTTTCCTAGACGTTAAGTAGATGGAGGCAATGCGGCAGATGTCGCAGTGCCTCCATCTACTTAACGTCTATCGTCCCTTGTTTTCCTGTTTATGATGAATGATGATGTATTATTATGTAACTATCTATGAAATATAAAACAAACAAAAAATATAATATCACTTGAAAAAAGAAAAAAGAAACTGAAAATGATGAATTAATGTATGAGTTTATAGCCATTTATGTTTGAATAAGGTGGTTTGTTAATTTATAGTCCATTGTGACTGCAGACTTCAGAAAGGTATTTCTTTTTTGACATATTGTCTAGCTAAACTTTCTTCCCTGATGTGGCCTTTTATGCCACCCTGAGGGATGGTGTGTCCCCAGTCATGGGAGTGGACACATTTTGGGTGGGTGACTTCAACAGCATCATGGATGGGAGGCTAGAACGCCACCTGTGCCAACGGCTCACGAAGCCAAGGATGATGACCAGCATGTCAGAAGATATGTCAAATTTGGGGACGTTTGGCAGGATACGCATCCCAGGATCCAGGAATACACCTGCCACACATGGGACATATAGTAGGTTAGACTGGGTTTTGGTGCCACACCAGACCGCTATGAAAATACAAGAGGTCACGAACCTGGCAAGATACCTGTCTGACCATGCACCAGTGGTGTGTGTTTCAGTGGGGAATGAGGCCTTAGACCCTCTATTAATGGAGGTTTCCTATAGAGATATTGCAGGACCAAGTGGGAAAGGACACTATTGCAAAAGCCCTGGGGAACTATATCAAATTCAACTGGACCACTACAGATAGCCGAGCGCTGGAGTGGGCAGTGCTCAAAACAGTCCTGAGAGGCAGGTGGGTGGGTCTCATGTGTGGAGCGAGGCGCTCCAGGTGGAACGCCTCATGAAGGAGCAGGATATAGCATCCCTGCAGGGGAGAACGAGTGGGAAGGAACAACTGCAGGAAACTGAAAAATAACTATTGCGAAAAGTTATGGACTCAAGAACAGATTAGAAAAATATACCCTGAAGTCATACTGCCAGCTACTCCTTCAGGAAGGGGAAAAATCAGGATTATTCCTGGTCTGGCTCCTCAACCGGGACTTGCCCCGCACAGAGGTGCTCCCCCTCGTGGACCCCAGGGGAGGAGAGGAGTGTAAAGATCCTCTTGAGGCCAAAGTGAGAATATATAGTTCATTATTTAAGTTGAAGGTAACACCCCAGCCTGCTAGTACAACCTTCAGAGCAGGCACCAAAATAACTGCTTCACTAAGTGAAAGAAATACATTCCATAGTGAAGCTTGGTAATTCAAGGTTCCAGAAATCTATGATATCAGAGCAGAGTCAGGGAATAAATTACGATGTCTGACAATGTAAATAACAAAGTAAATGAAAAGTACAAGGAAATACTTAGTACAGAATATCACAAGACGCATACCCAGAGTAATATAGCGGAGGTATTCAGGGGATATCTGGAGCAGGCATACACCAACCCGGGAAACCCTACCCGGGGGCATCTAGCTGAGTACTTAAGGGACCTGCTGGTCCCACAGCTGGAGGAGGAGTGGAAGCAGACTCTGGACGAATCACTTACAGAGGGGAATATACAGGCCACTATTAAATCTCTCCCATACGAGAAGACACCAGGCATCGATGGGTATACTGCAGAGTTTTATCAGGCATTCCCCACTGTGGTAGCCCCCCATGTGCATGAGGTATACGTAGAGGCATTCCAGAAGCATGCCAAACTGTACACACGATACATTGATGACCTTTTCTTTCTGTGGTCAGACACCAAGGAAACCCTACATGACCTCATGACTGAAATCAATGATAAAGATCCACGCATCAAACTGACATGGCTCATCAGCGATACAGATATCGCATTTCTGGATGTACATATCAAAAATACCTCACAAGGATTGGTCACCGACCTTTATAGGAAAAGTACTGATCGAAACAATGCCCTACACTATTCTAGTTTTCATCAAGGCTCCCTCAAAAAACACCTCCCATTCTCCCAGATGCTACGCGTCAAACGCATAGTGTCTGATGAACAGCTGGCCGAAGAACGCATCACAGAAATGGAAAACAGATTCCTCGAACGAGGATACCCTCACAACGTTCTGAAACAAGCACGCGATCGTGTCACCACCATCTCAAGAACAGAAAGTACGACCAAGTCTCAAAAGGATTCAAAACAACGTATGGTGCTTGTATCCAAGTATTCAACAGCTAGTTACAAATATAAAAAGATCATCTGCAAACATTGGCCTGTGTTAAAAAATGAACCCGATTTTATGGGAATTTTCGAGCAACCTCCAATCTTCGCTCATACCAGAAGTAACAACTTGAAAGAAATCCTGACTAAACCCATTGAGCCACTAAAACACCATCGCGGCACCCAACCATGCCGTAATTGTAGTCACTGTAACAGTGCAATCAAAGGAAATACCATACAGCATCCTATGAAAGGTCATGACGTAAAACTCAAGGTGGACGCGACATGTGATACTGCCAATGTAATCTATGCATTGAAATGCCCGTGTGGCAAACTGTACATTGGCAAGACAGAACGGAAAATGAAAGTACGCCTCAACGAACACAAGTCTAACATTAGACTAAGATCTGAAAAATCTAACCTTGCCATGCATTTCATTGAGGCTAGCCACACCATCGCTCAAATGAAATTCATCATTCTTGAAACGGTTTTGAAAAGAGAAGGAACTGATAACACCAAGCTCCTACTTAAGAGAGAACTTGAATGGATTTACATGCTACAGACTCTTAAGCCGAACGGGCTTAATGATCGTACTGAATTAAGTTGTTTTTTATAATTTTGTATACAGTGTTTATAACTCTGCCATGTATATTCTGATATCGCTCACACATTGAATGTACCTTGTTCCTATTTTCATCATAACTTCACCATTCCAATATGGCTGCCACACTTTTCCAGCTTCACTGTTATACGTTAGTCCACCTTCACTTTTTATTTTTATTTTCCTAAGCATTTATCTACCCGTTTTTTTCCTGACACGACAGACAACCGGCTGCTACTCGAATGAGCACGCGTTTATACGCCGCTATGTTTTTCATCCAGAAGTAAGTGCATGCTAACGCGCAATTTCGCAAGCCTTAAACCCACACGCAACCGTTTGTTCACGGAGCACGCCCACGCCGGCTTAAATACTTTTCTTTAGACCTGCATGTTACCTTTCAGCTTGAATCTCAGCATCTGACGCTATGAGTTAGCCGTGCCCGCATCGTTTTGTTAATATTATTTTATCCTTTCTGGTCACAACTACCTCACGCCACCCACAGTAGAATATCCGTTTAAATAGCACTATGAGCACTTTGTACATATTATTCACGTTAAACTCTAGAGCATTATCCCTTACACCCCCCCTTTTTTACTCTTCCTCCTCAGCTTATCCGTGACCAAGGGCTAAACAGCCCGAAATGCATAGGATATTACAGTTCGGATGCACAATGATGTTGTCTTTTGATATGCTTTAAATATCAGCAAATAACAAACAATTCACAAATGAAGTAACTTTAAAGAAAATAAACGTGATAAATTCAAGGAATTCACGAAGCACTTTTGTGTGATCATTTTCGGTGTGCCTCATTGGGGATGTACCTGCGGTTCCCGCAAACACAACTTTCAGTAGTATACGTAGAGGCTCCAGACAAGCAGACCCCCGTCGTTATTGTGAGGACATCATAACAAGAATGACGAAACTGGGTGCTGAGCCCTCGGACCTGGCCTCCAATCACCCAATCACAATGATCAATCAAGACATGAAAATCTTGTGTAAGACCCTGGCCCTGGGACTAGGACCTGAGATGGGGAGGCTAGTCAACCCAGACCAATGTGAGTTTATACCTGATTGAAATACCACTATGAATATCAGGCGGCTTATGCATGTCATGCACAAGGTGGAAGATAGGGACCAGGACCTTGCCTTGGTTTCTATTGACATAGCCAAGGTGTCTGACACTGTAAACTGGTGCTACCTTTAGGTGGTTGTAAAGAGGATGGGGTCTGGACCCCAATTCAGGACCTGGGTGAACTTACTCTATAACAAGCCCACCGCCAGAGTCCGGCTGGGGGGCTGACCTCCGCGCCCTTCGGGATCCATATGGGCACGCAGCAGTGATGCTCGCTTTGCCCCTCTTATTTGCGTTGGCATTGGAGCACTTGGACATCAGAATCAGGAGGGATATGGGACACTATGGGATACGGATTGGCGAGAGGGAGCATCTTATTTCGTTATATTCCGATGACACCTTATTTTACCTGGCAGCGCGGAAAGTCTTGCTTCCATGCTTGTTGGCGCATTTTGACGCTTTCAGCAACATCTCCAAACTGCGTATAAATATGGCCAAGTCCTTGATATTCCCACTGGGTGGCCTGAGATGTTGAGACCCTACCGTACCTCCCCCGTATCCTTGTGCTGGGAAACTTACCAATTCCGGTACTTAGGAATTATGGTCATCCATACCGCTCAAAAAAGGAAGCAACGTAACATAGACCGAGTGCCGGAGGTGCTTGCTAGGTCATTCACCTTTTGGAATACACTCCCCTTATTTCTTATGGGGTGTGTGGCAGCGGCAAAAATTGTGTTTCTGCCACAATGCCTTTATGCCCTCCAGCACTCCTTGGACATGCTCCCAAGATCATTTTTGAAACAACTTCACTCCCTGTGAATAAAATTGGTGTGGGCAGGAGGTAGAAACAGTGAGCCGAGAGACCCTTCAGCTGCCCATGGAGGATAGGGGGGTGAGGCTCCCCAACATGGAATTGGATTACTCGTAGAACCAGCAGGTTGCACACTGGCTCACTGAAGAGAAAAACTAGGAGAAAGATCTCCTGGCAGATGGCAGTAGAGTAAAAACCTAACCACAGCTGCTGCATGGAGGTAGACGGGGTAAAGAAGCGGTCCCCTATTTGATTCAACACTCAGCTACACTGTGGGAGAGGCCTAGTGAGGGGGGTCCTGAGACAAGCCCCCTTGGCCAGAGAGTTTGTGTTCTGGGACCTCCCGCATTCCTCCGCCTGATGACAGAGGTGAATGTTACTAGTTGGAGAGACAACGGGGTGTTTGACATTAGCAAACCTTTACTCTACTGATACATTGAAAACATTTGAGGTGGCACAAGAAAACTCCGAATTAGGGGGGGCCAGTTCCTTGTATATGCGAGCAGCGCGGACATAATCCGGCGCTTCTGGCCCACTATGACAGATGCCTCAGATTCCTCAGCTTTGTTCTGGAAGCTCTGGAATTTGGAGGGGGGAGACATTTGATATCCCACTTATACAGGGCCATGATTATGGACCCACCTAGACCGGTGTCACAAGCGAGGGCAGCATGGGGGGAGGAATTGGGTGCCCGATAGAAGATACGAGGTGGAAGGAGGCCTGCAGACTGGTTAAATCATGCTCATGTAACGCTCGGTTTAAACTGGCCCATTTTAATTACCTACTTTGTACATATGTCACTCCAGTGTTACTGCACTGCATGGACCCTACAAAATCAGACTAAGGTCCTAGATGTCAAGCCGCCCGGTGACCTTTCTCTAGTTAGTTTGGCACTGCCCAGTGGTGTATGCCTACTGGGATTGCGTGATCAGGACTCTGCGGGGTGTGGGTGGGGTGACACTTAGACTGGAATCCACCACTTGTTTGTTGGGGATGCTCAAACAGCGTATGGGTGAAAAAATGCAATGGAAGTTCATACAACTGGCCCTCTTGCTGGCAAAACGACGAGTGGCTATAGCATAGATTAGCAAACCACATGATAATATTAATGCCCTTATTGCAACCTCATTTTACATATTCATTACATTAACAGTAGTAATTTGCTTGGACAGCAATGTATGAAAAATATATGATTATTTTATTTTTCTTGTTATTTGTTTCATTTTTATGTCTTTTTTACCATTTTGAGCAATAAATGTATTTTACTTTTTCCATAAAATGTATATTCATTAAATTCATAGAACAATTATAGTTAATACAAACAACAATAAATGACATGCAATATCTATTGTAAACAAAGACACACAACAATATACATGTAAGTACAAGAACAGTGCTGTACGATATGTTCGGTCGCTGGAAAATGTTATGAAGGCAAATGCGGTAGAATAGAACACAACGCGTTTCGGCCTGAGGCCTTCATCAGGTGACCGTCATTTCGTTTTTAACAGAGACAGGTGTACAACAAATTCTGAAATTAATTATCCTGTGGGGTGGATTCCAGTTATTTCATAAACCAGAAGTTCTGTGATTTTTTATCTCATGGAGGTTTCAGCAGGAATTATGTAGCACTGATATTTGCTGTTTCCACTTCTTATTTTGAGTCAAGTTACTCGTAGGTGTATTTTTAAGTAGAATGATGATTCATAGGCATGACTTAGTTCGCTCCAAATTAGTTCCACAGAAATAATCTTCAAAAATGGCTACGGTGAAGGAAGGATAATTTCCTAATGGTTATGTCTTCATTTTGTATAGCTTCATACACACCATTTCTTGTTATAACTGGTGGGAAGGATTGGTCTCACTAAATAGCCTCTTCAAAGTTTTGGTATCTTGCGTATGTATGCGCTTCTCCGTAGTCAGGGGAGTCTGCTGGTGTGCACTGCCAAGCATGCCGGCACAAGCTATACAAAATGAAGACATAACCATTAGGAAATTATCCTTCCTTCACCGTAGCCATTTTTGAAGATTATTTCTGTGGAACTAATTTGGAGCGAACTAAGTCATGCCTATGAATCATCATTCTACTTAAAAATACACCTACGAGTAACTTGACTCAAAATAAGAAGTGGAAACAGCAAATATCAGTGCTACATAATTCCTGCTGAAACCTCCATGAGATAAAAAATCACAGAACTTCTGGTTTATGAAATAACTGGAATCCACCCCACAGGATAATTAATTTCAGAATTTGTTGTACACCTGTCTCTGTTAAAAACGAAATGACGGTCACCTGATGAAGGCCTCAGGCCGAAACGCGTTGTGTTCTATTCTACCGCATTTGCCTTCATAACATTTTCCAGCGACCGAACATATCGTACAGCACTGTTCTTGTACTTACATGTATATTGTTGTGTGTCTTTGTTTACAATAGATATTGCATGTCATTTATTGTTGTTTGTATTAACTATAATTGTTCTATGAATTTAATGAATATACATTTTATGGAAAAAGTAAAATACATTTATTGCTCAAAATGGTACAAAAGACATAAAAATGAAACAAATAACAAGAAAAATAAAATAATCATATATTTTTCATACATTGCTGTCCAAGCAAATTACTACTGTTAATGTAATGAATATGTAAAATGAGGTTGCAATAAGGGCATTAATATTATCATGTGGTTTGCTATTTTTCTTCTCAACTCATGTCTGTCGCTTTCCCTACGATTAGCAAGCCACTAGTTTGTAGGGGTCCCCTCTCTTTCCAATTTGTATAGCATAGATTAGCCCAATGAGTCCCAAAGCACAAGGATGATGTATAGATGTGAAAGAATGGCAGAGGAGGTCAGGCTGTGTAGATGTAGGGCAGATGAACATGTGAAGAAGAACTGTTGACTCGGGGGGTTACCCTTACTGAACATACAGTCCGCATTACAGTGTGCCTTTGGTATTTTGGAAGCTTGTCTGAAAAATGCATGTGTGGGGCAGGATCGTTACAATATCTGTTTTTTATGTACACTTGTTCACAACATAAAACTGTGAATACACTTGAGCAATTGTGAGATTGAAAAATAAATACATTCTTTAAAAAGACAACGATGTAATAAGGTAATCACAATGTTAACCTATGAAAAGAATAGGCATTGCAGTAGTGAAAAACAAATGTAAGCGTTTTTCAATACTAGGACATGTAAAAATTAAAATGACATGTCCTACTTTTTAAGTACACTGCACCTTGCCCTTGGGCTGTCCAGGGCCTGCCTATGGTCACTTATATGTATTAAAAAGGAAGGTTTGGGCCTGGCAAGAAGGTTAACTTGCCAGGTTTACATGGCAGTGTAAAACGGCACACACAGGCTTTGCAATGGAAACCCGAGACGTGTTTAAAGGGCTACTGGAGTGGGTGGCACAATCAGTGCTGCAGGCCCACAAGTAGCATATAATTTACAGGCCCTGAGCATCTATGGTGCACTTTACTAGGGACTCATAAATAAATATGCCAATTGTGGATAAACCAATGCTACTATGTTTTAAGTACAGAGCACATGGACTTTAGTACTGGTTAACAGTGGTAAAGTGCTCAGAGTCTTAAGCCAGCAAAAATGAAGTCGGCAAAACAGGAAGTCAGAAGGGAAAATGTCATGGGAGACCACGCCAAGGATGCCCGGTCTAACAGTTATATATTTATTTTGCATCAAGAAATTCCTATGTTCATTGATTTCAGTATTAATCTCCGCTAGTTTAGACTTATGAGCTTAAATCTGTATTCCTGTTTTTAGGGCATTTTCAGCAATATTTATTTTGATTATCAGGGCCTTGGAGAGGCATTTGACAGTATTGATTATCAAAATCAGCCAGTCTCTGCACTTCCAAGCAATCTAGGATCACGGATGTCTGAAGATCCACCTTGAATAAGGCGCCTAATAAATCTCAAGCCCTGTTCAAAATTGTCAGGGACTTGTCTCACCCAGTGTGTGTGGCCAACACGGTCGTGGCGTCGCAGGCCCTGTGCGACGCACTGGGGGGTGCCTTTGAGGAGAAGACTGCAAAGATCTTAGAGGGCTTAAAAAACCCTCTGCCCGCGGCCCTTGGTCTGGGAGCTCCGGTTAGCCCGCTCAGTCGACCCCGGTCAGTCGGGCTTTGTCCTGGCGCGGGAGCTCCGAACGGGTCACCCAGTCGACCCCAGCCGATTGGTGCAGCTCTTATACAGGGTACTCTTGGAGTGGGAGCTCCGGGTGGTCCGTCCAGTCGACCCCAGATGGCCCCATTCTGGGAGCTCCGGACGGAACACCCAGTCGACCCCAGCCGAGTGACCCAGGTCTTTGCTTGGGAGCTCCGGAGATCTTATCCAGTCGACCCCAACTAAGACGGTTTCCCTGTCCCTCTTATGAGGAATTTTGCAGCTTGGCACACACGGTCGCCTCGGGCTCTCCGCTCGACCCATTACCTCCCAAATTTTGGAAGGTCTTCCACGCAGAACTCTTTCCGCCTTTGCATGCCATCTGCCTCCAGTCTCTGGAGTTGGCCTGGGTTCCTGACTGCTGGAAGTTAGCAGTAGTGTCACCACTGCTTAAGAAGCCAACGTTAGACCCTGCCTGTCTCTCCAACTACAGGCCAATCTCCTTGCTCCCATTTCCTATTAAGATCATGGAAAAATGGGTGACCCGCTCGCTCTCAGGCTTTCTAGAGAACATCGGTTGGTTTGATGAGACACAGTTTGGCTTCCGCCCCGGGCACGGGACGGAGTCAGCACTGGTTACCGTACTGGACAACCTTCGGACGCGTGTCGACAGTGGTCGGGCAGCCTTTTTAGTGCTGCTCGACATGTCGGCCGCGTTCGATACGGTCTGCCATCAAACCCTCATCAGAAGACTGGAGGAGTGCGGGGTCACAGAGAGTGCAAGAGATTGGCTGGCTTCTTATTTGAGTAGCCGGCAACAGCTGGTTTCGCATCCTCCATTCCGCTCTGAGCCAAGGAAAGTGGGACAGGGGGTTCCACAGGGCTCGGCCATCAGCCCTATACTTTTTAACCTGTATCTTTGCCCCCTGGTCCAGCTTATAAAATCTTTTGGTGTCTCGGCTTTTAATTACGCCGACGACACCCAGCTGGTCTTTTCTCTGGAAGGAAACAACGCGGTCTCGCTGGAGACATTTCATCGCTGTATGGCAGCTACAGCGGATTGGCTACGGGCCAACTCCCTCCAATATAACAGCTCTAAGACGGAGGTGCTCCACTGCTCCAGTGATCGAATTCCGCGGGCTCTTCCAGAGAACTTCTGGCCCACCACCTTTCCTGAACCAGTAGCGGCGGCGAAATCAGCTCGCAACTTGGGGGTAATCTTCGGCCCTAATCTACAGCTTGACTTGCACGTAAATAAAACCATCTCTACGTGCATGATGCTGTTACGCATGTTGCGTAAAGTTCTGCCCCTTCTCCCCGCCCAGGCCAGGCCATAGGTAGTTCGCAGCACTATTCTAAGTCGTTTAGATTACTGCAATGCGCTACTTCTGGAGGCCCCAAAAAATCTGGTGGGGAAGCTACAACGGGTGCAGAACATGGCCGCCAGGTTGGCTCTCTCGCGTTCCAGGTCTAGCTCTTCCACTCTTGCTTTAAGAGACCTGCACTGGCTCCCGGTGCATCTGCGAGTGGTGTATAAGGCCGCGCGTCTGGTGTTTAAGGCAGTACACCAACAGGGCCCAGTGCCACTTCGTGACATGTTTGCTTGGTACTCTGCCTTGCGGCCCCTTCGCTCATCTTCGGCCAACTTGTTGGTGGTCCCGAGGTTCCAGAGAGTTAGGATGGGTGGCCGCTCATTTAGTGTTGCGGCGGCCAGACTTTGGAACTCCCTGCCTCTCTCTCTGAGAAGCCACAAGGATTACCTACCATTTAGGAAAGCGCTGAAAACGCATCTGTTTCCGAAAATTGCCTGAGCAGCGAGTAGTGTTTCCGCCCGAAGTTCAAAGCGCCAGGATGCCCTCTGGGTGACAGGCTGCGCTCTACAAGTATACAAATAAATAAATATAAATAAATAAGATGATGTCCTTTAGAAGGGGGCCCATTGGGCATTGCATAACCGGCCAATGAGGAGCTGCCCAAGGAAGAAGTATGAAACCCATTTGGTGTGTGAGGGCTCTTGCTATTGAGCAATCGGATTCCCCCAATCTGCTTGTCCAACCTGTTCTGACTTTTAACTCTGCTCTCCTTTTTTTGAGACTATATACAATCTTTATTCAGCAAAGCATACAGCCATAAAATATTCAATACATTAGAATAGCAAAGTCATAAAAGGGATAATTCATTTTTTCAACACTACTAAAATAACAACACAATATGCACTCCTCTTACAAGACCATTAAATATACATAGATCTCAGAGCTAACGGGTTTTTCTGAGAACCTATTTAAACATATCGCAATTCGTAAAAACACCCCTCTATCTTAATCATTCCTCGATTTCCTTGATCTCACCATTGCTCTTAAAAAGTGTGTGACCATGAATAATGTGCGTTAATTCTGAAAAAGGTTGAATGTGCAAAAGCGCAATTCGAGCCAGTCTAATACCCATGTTTTTTAAATATGGTTTACGATACCGTAGCCGGGGATGCGTAAAATATTTGCATAAAAAGACAAAATGTAAAATATCCTGTGGAGACCTATTGTCGGAGCCAAAGGGTCCTCTATCGTCAGTTCACAATATGCATCCAATAGGGGAGGCCACTAAGTGATGAAACATATTAGATCTAAAATGGATAATTAAAAAACGATCATAGGCACTGGTTAAAATAGTAAGATAATGTTCTATTCCCTTCAGTGATTTCACTAAGGCATGTGCTCTAACTGCCGGTTTTAATAATTACTTTTCTTCTCGTTCCGGGCTTACCCTTTTTAAAAAAAGATAATTGATTAGTATTTTATCCCCTTTCTTCACTGACCTAAAATTTGCAAACATATTTGATCTCCCAAGGCTATGGAGTGCTTCTTTAAAGTATCTTAGCCACTGTATTTTAAGGGTGTGCTCCAATGAGAGGCAATCCAAAATTATCTCTTGATTAAAGGAGGCCTCCTACTTTGATTAAATATTCAACCAACAGTGCAGAGGCTTAACTACAATTAAATCCAATACATGCCTCACCCTGTGTTCTTAGTGGACTGAGTAGGTGGAGGTACCTTGAGGGACCTTTAATAGCCCCAAATTTCACTCCCATACACGACCTTGGAAATGCAAATTGATTGATATAATTTTAAAATCACCCCTGGTGATCATGTGCCTAATCTATGTGCAAAGTTCGCTATAGTACCCATTGATTTCTTCGTGTCCATCACCTTCTCTTCTTTCAGGGTATTCCAGTTTAATTTGGCATCAAATAAAACTGCACAATATTTAAAAGCTGGAACGTTGGCTATAAGAGCCTGCCTTGTAAGATGTTTTACTCTTTCCTCGACAGCCCACTTCTATTACAAACGACTTTGCATAATTGGGAGACAAGTCCAGTCTCTTCGTTAAAATTTGCAATGCTCTTGGGGTGTGTGCTCTCTGCATGCAACAGAACTGGTACTGGTCTAGTACCTATTCTGGTGGTACCCACATGCAGAGATATCATGGCAGATTACAGCCCATTGATACACAGCGTGAATAAAAAAGGGGCTAGAATACAGCCTTGGCGCACCACTCTTGAGCATTTGAAAGTATCAGTGAGATCCCCATCTTGGGTAAAACATACTGCAGCTGAGGTACGGGCATATAAAGACATCGGGGCATTTAATATTGAGCGTCTACTCCCAAATCTTCTAAAAGGGCCCATCATTTACTACGGTTCACCCTGTCAAACACTGCAGTGAGATCCATAAAACCTAAATAAATGGATCATGCTTTAGCAATTGTATATTTAGCTATCACTAGGTAGAGGTCCAGGCACTGACCCACTGTAGATTTGCCTGCTCGTATGCCGTATTGGACCTCCAAGATAATTAGATTTTTATCTGCCCATTCCACTAGCCTCTTAAGTATGACCTGCCACATGACCTTAATGGTCAAGTCTATCAGCGAAATGTGTCTATATCAGTTGGGATTATCCCTATCCCTCTTCTTGTAGATTGAGACGATAGTGGCTGTTGAACAAGACTGAGGCATGACCGTTCACAACGCCGCATTCAGAACAGTGGTTAAAATTGGAGCCCACACCTTGATGTTACTTCTAAACAGGTCTGGAGGAATCCCATCTGGGCCCGGCGCCTTGTTATTGGTCAATTACTCTATACCTGTTATTACCTCATGGAGCTGAAATTCAATATAAGAATCACGTGGGAGAAGCTCCCAGGGATTATTACAATAAGATTCCTCCCCGTAATTATAGACTGACTGGAAGTGACTCTTCCAATGACCTTGTGTGATGTGGTGACATATGGATGGTTAGTCAGGTTCGGAGAAGCAGGGTCTATTAATAACTCTCCAAAATAAGGAACTATCTTTCAAGTCACTGGCCTCGACCAGTTCGTCCCAAGCTGTGGGGCAGAACTCTGTTCCTTTAAAACATTTTTATAAGTGCTACGACAATTAGCTACCCTAGATCTACTACGGGGAGTCTCTTTCAGAGCCGCTTTAAATAACCTCAGTGCTTTGGAGCATTCCCTGTAAAACCACCTTGGGCTATCTGATTTGAAAAAGACAACTGGGACAGTTAGGAGTGCTCTCACTGACTCTGCCATAGTGTCAAAAGATCTGAGTACATCTTTTTCTGAGGGTGAGATATCTAGACACTTCAGAATCTCCTGTTGCCTCTTTTTGAAAAGCGATAAATAAAAAACATTACTATCATGTGCCTCACCATATACTTCTAGAAAGTGGGGGGTTAGGATCTCAGAGCATTCTTTATAGAATTCTGCTGTGAGGGCATCTGACCCTGGCGTTTTTTTATTCTGTAAGGAGCGTATAGCGGCCTGAATATCCGATGCTTCAATCGGCTGACTTAAGTAGTCACGATGGCCATCCGACAGCCATGCGCATGCAACGTCGGAGAGACACTCAGCCAGAGCCATAGAGCTTGCACTCCCACGCGTCGCGTACATGATGGTATAGCCACAGCAAAACTGCTCAACTATGGCCTGTGGTGTATAGTGTTCCTCACATTTCTTATCTACAATTTTGGTGATGTGTTGGTGTTCGGTTCGAAATTTGAGTTTAGCAGCTAAATCCCCGACCTGGTCTACCACCTTCCCCATATGCCCTGGTAATGTATCTTCTTGAGAGGTATCATGCTTAAGTTTCAGCCATTTTGTCATATTCCAAGATTAGCTTGTGAATACGAGACAGTGTGGTGGTGCACTGTGTAATATTTTTTAAGCTGCCATAGTGCCTGCTCTATCCTCGTAAGCGGACCTCTGATGATATAAGAACACCCGCTGTGGTGCTAATGCCGGATCCTTATAGTGACATTAAAGGCCTCCCACAAGGTAGCAACGCTATCCACAGTGCCCACCGTCACATCAAATAGTGAACAATTTCTTTCCTGATAGTGTCCGCATAGTTGATGTTTAGTAAGGCCTCTGATCTGAATCTCCAGGTGAATGGACGATGAGTGTCAGTAGGAATAGTGGCATCAAGCCTTACAGTTTTGTGATTGGACAATGTGCGAGGAAGACCCTCTACCTTCGTGATCCAAGCATTCACCCCCTTTGCTTAGCAGCCAGTAGTCCAACCTGGACCAGCTTCCATGCCCCGGAGAGGCATGTGTGCCCTCATGCGTGTCACAGTTATGGAGTTGCCAGACATTGAGCAACCCGAACTCCAGCATAGCATCGTCCTCCCTGTTGACTGGATTTATCTCAGGTCAGATCTAAGTGTGTGTTGAGATCGCCCCCCTCATAGGATCTCAGCCTCTGGCCAATCTCATAGGACGTTAAAAATATGCACAAATACCTCAGGTTCATCCACATTAGGACCATACACATTAACAATAGTGAGAAGTGAGACCCCCAGTTTGCCTTGCACCATAGCACAGCGCCCTTCATCATCTATGTACGTTTTTATTGGTGTGAATAAGAGACCACATTTAAGCAGAATAAGAACCCCTCTGGCATAGGAGGAATACGACGAGGCAAGTTTATATCCCACCCATCGGAGAGCAATCTTGGTCTCAGCCATCTTGTGTCTCTTGTAGGAGAACAATTTGAACATCATGCATATCTAGATAGGCTAAAACCTGTCTTATTTGTTTGGGGGAGTTGTGCCCTCTGACATTCCACGTTAAGCATGTAAATTTATCGCCTGCTATCGCCATGTAGTGTGATGAGTATGAACACACCGCATACCCAGCTGTATAAAAACATGTCATGATATATCTTCCATGACCAGAGCAGCAGACCAATCACATTGAACAAACCCTCTCATTAAACAATCAAACCCCCCACCCACTTTAGCATGCCCAACTTGCCAAGGTCATCCCTTAAAAAAACAGATACCCCAACAGTATTAAACATAAAGGAAATTTTATATGGGGTATACCCATTTGGGAACGCTGTGCACAACCTTCTCCCTAGGTGAGAAGGGAGGTGGCCGACTAGTATAACGCATGCCCCCCCGATCAATCATCATAAAACATCATCTTATTTACTGCATATCAGCCACACTATTGCGGAGAGGCATTGAATACGTAGACCAATAGGTGTAAGTACGTGAGCATAAAGCTGCCAGGGCAATCTAAATCCTTACAAGAAACATGGTAACAGAGAACAAATATTTCCCAACAGAGCAAATAGTCAAAACGCAATGCAACACGTTTGGAACCTTAACTTTCATCATCAGTATCGTTGGAAGCATTCTTTTTCTTATGGCGTAGAGATTTTGCATAGTCCATAGCCTGTTTGGGTTTTTAAAAAAGTTTTGCTTTATTATCTGTTCCAATCCACAGGCGAGTGGGGTATAACATGGCGTACTGTACATTTTCTGCAATCAATATCCTTTTTACGGCCTGGTACTTCTTTCTTGCCGCCTGAACAGCAGCCGTGAAATCAGGATAGAACGCTACTGTGTTACCCTGGTAGGTGATTGTGCCCCTCTGCTGAGATATGCGTAATACCGAGTCGCGATCCCTAAAGTTCAGCAGTCTCTCAATTATTGGTCTGGGTGGAGCCCCAGGAGGCGAGCGGACCGACAAGGAGCGGTGAGCTCTTGCCACAATTAGTAGTTGAGAGAGATTCTCTGCCCCACAAATGTTGCAAAGCATGTTTTCTACATAGATCTCCAGCTTACCCACGTTGGTCGATTCAGGCAGGCCTGTGATGCCCAAGTTGCTGTGCCGGGATCACGCTTCAAGGTTCTCATTCTTGGCCTGAATTATGGCAAGAACTTTCTCCATATCCAACCCTTTAGAGGTCACCTGCTGGAGGCCATCTTCTGATCTAATATACGTTGTTCAGCTTTACCAAGTCTTGTGGGCTGTTTGTTTAGTTTAGCTGACATGTGGTCCATGCAACGCTGAGGGCCTCAATTTTCCCGTTTATAGATTGAAGACTGGCTTGTATCGCCGATAGTGTCTTTTCCAATGCAGAGAGGGATACGGTAGGAGCGTCCAGTTCTGAGTCTGATGTGGCCTCCCGCGTATATTTGCTAGGTTTTGGTTGTTTGAACGTGAGACGCGACTGCGCCGTATCAGTTTTCCCCATAATGAGATTGCCACGGTGACCCCAAGCAGGGCAAGTACAGCTCAACTTGTATATGCAGCAATTAGCAGCCGTCTAGTGAACCTCAGCATGCAGTTGTCGTTATGCCTTGCAGTCCGTGATGAGGTCCAATGGTAGAATGCAGCAATCCCCTCAACACACGTTCCTCCCACTACTATGGTGCTGACCGTCAGCCCAGGGTAGGTAGGTCGGGAATTGGCACCTGTAGTCAGAAGTGGCTCAACCACCCACTGGGTCACCCCAGCGTGGCACGACCGAACAGCCCCCCTATTTCAAAGAGTGTGGCAGCATTCCATGCCCCCTCCAACAGTCTCAGCACGGCCCTGAGTCCACACAGCGCTGGAATCCTCCAGGAGCCGGTAACGATCTGCAGGGAAGCCGTCAGCGCACTAGATCCGGGCGCGGTATCTCCCAATATCCCACAATAAGAGAGGGGGATGGACGGGTGAGGCCCAGCGTTCGATCACCGCCACCAGCTGAACAGCGCCAAGGATGAGTGTTGTGCTGCAGCAATATATGAAGTCTTAATCTTGTGTGCATTTCTTTGACCGCAGCAGCCCCTCACCTCTGTTTAGCAGCCGTGAACGTTGCCCCGCATAAAGGTACTCTCTCCTCGGTGTCTTATCCGGCCTCTAAGTCGTGGGAAAGGCCGGGATATGGCAGGGCAGCACCACCATGTCACCATAAACGTTGTCTCGGGGCCCACAGCAGTCACACAACAGCCACCAGGGCCTTAACAGATCAGGGGCGCAGGCTACACCCCAATCCCCCGCTGTGCGCACCACTCCACTTGGCAACAGGCCTCAACAGGTTTCAGCAGTTGGAGGGGATCGTGGCAGTCGTAGGATGACCCAGATTCCGGTAGCGGCAATGACGTCCGCTACGATGTCTTCCTCAGCAGGTAATTGGGTGCGTGCTGATCCCAGGGCCTCAGAGTTAGTTTGTAGGCCTCACCTTGTTTGTGCAGACAGCTGAGGTTTATGGTCGTCCACAAGTAGGCCACCATGGTCGCAGTTGTAGGCCTCACACCCCGATCCCAGCACGCTCCAGGCACAGAGAGCCGTAGCAGGCCCATGGGTAGCAGTGCCGGTCCACGTGACTCACCGCCGGGATGCACGGCCAGCCCCAGGCGCACTCCACGCCACCCGTGCTTCCCCAGCCCCAGTCACCTCTTAAAGGCCTCCAGGCAGATTCTGGATCCTGCAACAGCACGAGCGAGCCCAGTAGCCGGGTTCGGCAATGCGGTGTCTCTGCCCCAGACAGCCGCTGGATCGCAGGGGCCATGGGCCTCTACCATATCCGCCATTTTCTGTCAGCGCTGCCTGGGTATTCACAAGATCCTAGCAACGCAGGGGCAGTGATCTCCTCACAACAAGGCCGCCAATGAGTGCAGCGTAATGCAAGGACCCAGCGCCACCCGGTTTCAATCTGGGATGACGACTGGGGAGCAGGATAATGTTGGATTGAGAAAGTGGGCCAGCAGAGCAGCACTACAGTGCAACCATCTTGACGTGCATCAAGCCACGCCCCTCTCAGTGTTTGACTTTCAGACAAGATGTTGTGGAAGTTTCACCTAAACAAGATGTTATAAGGCCGCACGCGAGTAAAGGGGTCCCTAGGGAAGAAACACCGCTCTTCACACAGTAGACTGGTAGCTCCAGCTCTTCAGGTCTATGATTCAAAAGCAGTTAGCACAGCTCTGTACGGAGCAGAGTTGTGGGGATTCAATAATATTCCTGATCTCTGCAGATTTGAGCACAAATTCCTAAGGGACCTTGTGATGCTACCACAAAGCACTCTGCTTACTCCCCTAATGCTCAATATGGGTAGGCGCTCCATTGGTAATATAGTGAGGCTTTGCCCTTTGCTCTTTTGGGATCACATAGGGCGGACTCTCGAGCTCCTACTCTATGCGGAAGCCTTATCTGAGGTTATCCGGATAGACATAAGAAATAAGGTAGGCTGGAACACCAATACCAGGAAATTGATGTTTGCACTAAGGCTTCAAGCCAATTGGGCCAAGTAAGATCCACCCCGGAAAGAGGTGTGTTGTAAGGTCTTTCCTTCTCTTTCTCCTTTCCACCCTGGCTTCCCTCCTTGTTCAGTCTGGGGACATTTAGAATGTTCAAGAATCTGATGTGACTCATGTAAGTGAGTTGACTCCTGGCTGAGCTTAAGGAAACAGCTCCTGGTGGGGCCTTCATACCATCTATCATCTTGGCCTACCTAATACCCTGACCTACCTACTGTTCACCTCTGTACTTAAACCTGAATAAAGATTCTTACTTGGAACTACCACCTGGACTACCTACTTTTCACCTCTGTACTTCAACCTGAATAAAGATTCTTACTTGGAACTACCACCTGGACTCCTGAGAGGTATTTACTTTCAACATTTTGGCGACGATCTGGTCTTCCCGGCGTGATGTCAAATTTATTGGATTTACTCTTCAAAGAAATTTTTCTACTTCTATTAAAAAACCTTCAATACATCAACCAAGGATTCTACATTTTTGCAACTCCATCCATGAACCCAAGCTTGTAACATCTTCGCAATACCTTCTGGCAGCCCCAGCCCCACCAGTGACAAAAGACACCGTCAGCCTCAACTCGGGCACGCCAGTCTTCCACCTCACTTAAGCTTGGTGAGTTATGGACTTTCTTTCCTGTATACAGTTTTGCTGTGATCTCCAACCACTGCCTCAACATTTACTGATCACTTACATGGTATCTTTCTTGGTTGTCAGTTACTTCAAATCGACTCTGTCTATCAACTTGGATGTGTATTTGGCAAGTGCACATTTTTGTTTTGACTTCGCCTACAGATCCTGGTTGTGTATTTCCACACGCTCCCCTTACTGAGACAGACTCTGTGCTTATTATTTATCGCCTGTGTGCTTAATATTTATTGCCTATCCAATCTTACTTCGTCTTGGCGCTATTATATCTGTGTTGGACAACCCGTTTTGGAGGAGTCAGTGGTGGCATTTATTTCACACTGTTTACAGTGGTGAGCGTCTTTTGAGAATCGTAGCAAAGTTCGGCAAAAGAGAGCTGCAAGCTTAAGTTTCTGTACTATATTTTTCAAGGTGTACAAATGCTGGAAGGAAAAACACAGTACCTTGACCATAGATGAAATATATATCGAAGTGTAGTAATTCTGCAAACACCAAAAAATCGAGAAAAAAATTAAAGGTGGTCTGAAATACTGGTGGTATGACATTTGTACTCTGGAAGCTGAAATCTGCTTCATCCTTGGACAGAAGTACAGTAGGTGTGTTTTCTTAGGAGCGGACGAACAAACCTCTTTCTTCTGGGATGATACCTGAAGTGTTGAATATCTTTTGCCAGTCAGACGTCTCCATAACGTAAAGAACAGAGAACAGCACCACAAAATAGTGGCAGGCACGGTGACGCTACGCCGGGTGGCTCCTGGCATCATCGTGCAGTGATTGTTGACGAGCAGCAGCAATGAAGTTTCACCGAGGCTAGAAGAACAGAAGAAGATGCGCGAGGCCACTTTCAAATGGCAAGGCTCGCGAAAGTGACCGTTTTCTATGGCGCAGTAGAATAATATGGAAACAATAGAAATGTACCTCGAAAATGAATTTCCCCAGAAGAAAATAAAAGAATGATGGCAGTCCCGCAATAAATTAACAACGCTGCGGAGGTATAATACTGACTAAGGTGACTACTTTTCTTATTTTATATTTTCATGTTCATGGGACATTATTTGTTTTCGGGTGAGAAATCGCTCACCAGCGTCATTCAGACCACGGTGTCTACTTTATTTATTTTAGTCTGTTATTTTCTAGTTACATTTTCTTTTTCTCATTATTCATTTAATTTTAATGTTTGAATATTTATTCTTCATTTTAATAGGGTTAAGGTTCTTATACTCTTTATATGTAAGAATTTCATTTTGCTTTGGATATTTCCTTCAAGCATGTTCGTTATCGTTGTTGGTGTATACCAAGTATGTTTTTACTCTTAGGCGATATTTTACTTCAAGTGATATTGATATAATTTTTATGAATGTATTTAATATTACATTGCAGTTCTTGTTTTTTTGCTAGGGGAGTTTGTTCTCATTTATATTTAGTGGAGGTTACTTTTACCTGTGCTGTATTCTTTACTTACCTCCTTTTCATATTTATGCACCCCGCTATTATTCTTCGACTTCTGTTATCTTGGGGTTTACTTTCTTGAATTCATATTTGCGTTCTTTCTCCGTGTATTGTTTACACTCTTCTACTCTTCTACTAGGCCTAGTTTCTTATATTCTGATATTCAGGTTGTATTCCGTGGATTTACATGAGACGTCAGGTGTACATTTATTATATGTTTGATTCTATTTCTTCTGCGATGGGTAGGCGTACATTACAGTTGTTCTGATGTTCTTTTAGGATTGGCTACGTTCAACATTTCACATACTTACTTTTCTTCTGGTTTTGCGTTATGTTTTTTTTTGTTTGCAGCGCTGGCTCGCTGTTTTCGCCATTTCACTTTACACTGTGTTGCCTTGACGTCAGGTGGACAAGTATGGTATGTGTTTTGTTATTTCTGGTTTTCGGCACATGTTTTCTTGATTTTGCTGTTCCCTTGGAAAATGGGGGATGGTGTTCGAGCCTATTTTTGCTACATTCTCCTTGATTGTAGTAGTCCTAGCTATTGCATTTTTGCAATTATGCATTCTATGTAATATTTATGGTTATGTTTATACATTGTTTTTACCTAATACTTTGACCTTATTTCTTCTTCTTTTCTTTCCCTCTGTAAAGTAAGATGCCTTAAGCTCAGCCAGGAGTCAACTGACATACATGAGTCACATCAGATTCTATGACATCATTGAACATTCTAAATGTCCCTAGACTAAACAAGGAGGAAAGACTGGGTGGAAAGGAGAAAGAGAAGGCAAGACCTGACAACAAAGGGCCATATGTATGAAGCTAATTTTCTGTCGCAAACAATGCGAATCGGTAAAAAATAGCGTTTGCGACAGAAACATAGCAATTTCCAATGTATCAATGAAAAATGCTCGCAAAACAAGGAATCGCTATTTAGCGAGTTCCAAAAAGTGCGAGAACCCGAAATCTGCGAATTCCATTGCGATTCCCAAATTTGCGATGAAACCGCTTAGCGAAAATCACAAATCTAGAAATCGCAATTAAGGAATTCGCAATGATATGTATCAAACATTCGCAAATTGCGAATTCTGGAAAATCGCTCTTTAGGGAATCGCAATTACCACCAAGTGGGAGCAGGTGGTAACCAGGTGCAAAGTATATTAGGAATCCCAGAATGCAACACATCCTTTTCCACAATGTCTGGGCTCTACATGATAGTGAGGAGGCGAAAACTGAGAGCTGTGGCACAGAGGAGGAGGTGGCAGGAGAGGATATTCCGTGCGCGCACCACCATCTTCCAGCACACTGAGGAGGACATCTACACCCACTTCAGACTGGAGGAAGAGAGCATACTTGATTTAATAGAGGAACTCAGACCCTACCTAGAACACCCCACCCGCAGGACACAAGCCATACTCACACACATCCAGGTCCTGTGTTCACTACACCTGCTGGACTCAGGTAGTTTTCAGGGGGTTATAGCCTCAGCAGGAGGGGTGTCACAAAGTGCCCTGTCGTGCTTCTTCCATGCGTTCCTTGATGCCATGACACATAGGATACAACACCACATACACTTCCGCAGCACCCCACAGGAACTAGCACAGACCAAGCAGGAGATTTACAACATTGCCCAATTCCCCCACGTCATAGGATGCATCGATGGGACACATGTTGCAATATCCCCCCCTCAAACGTCAAGTACGTATTCAGGAACAGTAAATGCTACCACTCACTTAATATACAGGTGGTGTGTGATGCCAAAAACATCATCACAGACATAGTGGCAAAGTATCGGGAAGCACACATGACGCCTTTATCTTTCGTCACAGTGGGCTATACCGTAGACTCTCGAGGCGATTTTGGCGAGGGATACCTACTAGGTAAATGCTCACATACATAGGCCACATTTCCCCTGACTAGCATGTGCTTTACAGTGACTAACCGTTAACATTTCCAACCACAGGTGACAGTGCTTATGCAGTCCGGGATTTCACCCTGACACCCTACCTCAATCCTGCTACTGCTGGGGAGCGACGCTACAACCGGGCACACATTTCAACAAGAGGCACCATCGAGAGAACATTTGGCATATTGAAGAGCAGATTCAGGTGCATTCATAAAACTGGAGGAGCACTCCAATACAGCCCCGAAACGTGCTGCAAAATTGTTGTAGCTTGTGCCATGCTGCACAACATTGCTACCAGGAAAGGGACACCAATGGAGTTGAGTGATTCTGAATCCTCCGACGTGGAGGGACCTGGACCTGTAGGCATGGAAGCTGGCGTAGCTGGTGCTGCAGCTGGGGGAAAGAGGCGTGATGAGATCATGCGCAACTACTTCTAGGTGAGTAATAATGACACAATGACAACTTCAATCTTAGCAAATGTGTTTTAATTGCTACAGCAACAATGGCACACATTCTCATAGGCAACATCAAACACTCTCAATGTGATGCACATGTTCAAATCACAGTGCAACAATTTGACTGGAATGACTGCACAGTCAACACTGTAGTGGGCCATATTTTGCCCCTGTAAGTCATTGTCATTTGGCTGCACATCCTACTGGTGTGTAGCAGGCCTGTTACTTCTGCCACTACGGCGCCTCTCAACAGTGGGTGGTGGGGTGGTGGAGCCCCGCACGGATTGGGAGTCCTCCTCACTTGGAGTCAGCACTCCTGGTCCTGCGGTACGTAGGGCACGCAGTTCATCCAGGGCAGAAGTGGACTGCACGACAACTGTGCGAATGTCCTGAATGCCGTGAGAGAACTCACGCTGGGTTTCTATGGTACGCCTGGACAGTATATTGGTAGAAGAGGCCAGGCGGTTTATTGCCCATGTGTAGCGGTCCATGCGGGCCAGCTCTTTGCGCCTGGCTGCGCGTTCTGAAGGCAAATTGGCAGTTAGCTCTTGCACAGCACACCTAACTTCTTCACACATACCCCTGAACCCAGCCCTCATCTCACGCTGTATTGCCTTCATGTGTTTTGCCTGTAGGCGGTGTACTTGGAGCATGTGCAATTTCAGCCCAGCAAAAACCGATTCGTCCTGATGATCAATGGAGCTGTGGCCCGTGCGGGGTCTACACCTGCCTGTGACCTGTGGACCCTGGCTGTGTTGTGGCCTTGACTCCTGCTGCTGGGAACCTGGGGCATCAGACTGCACAATGTAATTGTTGTCCTTATCATCGTCCTCCATGACTGGTAATGGTCTCACGATCCTCCTCCTGTGACCCTTTGGTGGAATGCCAGGACTGTCCTCCCCATCTGTGTCCTTAGCCTGGCTAGCATCTCCAGAGGCTTGGGGTCCTGTGTCTCTTCCACTTCCTGTGGGCTTATTAGTTGCAGGTGCTGTGGATAGAACAGCACACATTAATTTTTTTTGATAAAGTATGATGTGAAAATAAATTATTTCACAGTTTTCCCTTACTTTACTTTTGTCATTCCCCTTTCCTGACCTGCACATGTGAAAATTGCATGAGATGGATGCTACTTCAAACATTACTTTCTATTGTGACTACATCTCCCACAATGCATTGCTGTGACTGCCTGTGTACTTGCTCTAGCGTGACATGTGGTTCCCCTAATCCCTAGGTTGCTGCAGAGGGGTGGGGGGGGGGGGGTTTAGGGTGGAAAGGCATGCTTCTTATCTGGTCTTGCAGCTGGTTGGTTGGAGCTGTCTAGCACGGACACGCCTGCAACACTCTCTGGAGCCAGTGTGCCCTCTACCAGTTCCTCAAGCGGTGTTGATTCAGGCACATTGGAGGTTCCCCCACCGGTGAGTTGAGACTGCTCCAGCCTGGCTGCCAGTTTTTCTTTGGAGCGCTGGCGCAGGTCATACCAGCGTTGCGCAACACTTCAACACTCCAATGTGTTACTCCAAGGGCATTGACTTTTGCCTGTATGCCTTCCCAGATGTGTCTTTTTCTTGCTTCAGGCACCTTGTGTGAACTCCTCCCAAATAACAAGTCATGGTTTGGCACCATCTCTGTGATTAGTGTTTCAAGTTCTGCTTCTAAGAACTTCTGCTTTCTCTTCCTAGATGTTTCCCCTTCTTGCTGCTCCTGCTGGGTTGCAGGCAAATCCTTGTTCCCACTCTCAGCCATGGCTCCTCAGTAGCAATCCATACTCTCACACTCTCTCACAATCAATGCTGTTGCACCATGGGTAAGCAGTCACTTCCGGGATGGTGATGTCATCAAACTGCATCAGAATTGCGATTGGATGATTCTGGATAATCGCGATTTTTCCAGCGGGAACTCGCAATTTAGCGATTTTTTTCCGGTCGGAAATTGCAATTTTGCAAAATTTTACCATTAAGGAATCGCTATTGATTTTCTCGCAATTATTTAGCGATTTTGGGCGAATCGCGAAATATTTGCGATTGTGTTGATACATTCCGATTTGCGATTCAGAATCTGCGATTCGGTAAACATCGCTGATTCCGAATCGCAAATCGACTTCTTCATACATATGGCCCAAAGTGCTTAAACGATATTACTGGGAATGGGTGGAACAGCAAGAATCCAACAAACCAAACCTGGGGAGACTCACCACAGAATTTCATCTCCACAAACAGACCAGCTATCTGGTGCCCTACCTAAACATAATTCAGGTATCCCGAGACAGGATGTTATACATCCACAGCTAACTGGCATCCTTTTAACCCAACATCAAAAGATTGCCCATGCTGCAAGGACCTACTGGAATCCGTTGCCCATGTTATGTTAGCTTGCCAGGCTTACGTCAAACCGAGGTCTGAATGGCTAAAACCGATCTGTCAGCAATTTAAGATCAGATTCTAGACCACTTTTTGCTTGTGGATTGGCCAAGTTGCTAAGTCATGCATGGCTTATAAGAAGGAAGGCCCAGATAGGAACGTCACAGTACCAAGCAGGATGAGGTTCACACACACAGCTGCTTAAGGGCTCATGGAGGGAAATTTATGTCTCATCAAAATGCTATGCACATGCACTTTATTGTTAATAATCAGTCTGCAATTTTCTCTTGAGAGGGTTGGAAAAGCCATTAAAAGGACTTGTGGGTATTACGAACTAGGTCCAACCGAAGAGGTACTAAATGTGAAAACATCTTTACGCTCCTCCTTCCTGTTCCATACTGTTTTAAGTACGTGTTAGTATTGTAATGCTGTACCAATTGTTTGTATTACTAACCTGTTGAATTTGATATTGCTCTTTTGCCGTAGCTGTGAATCGTGATGACTAATTTGTTTGTTTTTAACTGTAATAAGTTGTTGCACAAACTGTCTATTTTTACATATCTTCTTTATCATAATTGCCATTTTCTGAAGCTTTTGTGGAACGAGTTGTCAAAATAACGCTTATACAAAAAGATATATTGACACAAACATATAACCTCGCTACACATGCAAGATGAAGAGAAATCAAGCTGAAGTTACTGAATAGGTGGCACTTCACCTCCGCGAGGCTGCCGAAAATGGACCAGTGAGGGAAAGTGAGTGCCGTATTTCGAGAGGAGTGAGGAGTGTTTGTTACTAGTTGCTGCTTTGGGAGAGATCTTTTCGCCACGGCTTGCTGCACCCGCTTAGAGGGTGCCGCTTTGCCGTTCTGAGCCAGGGGAGAGCACCTACCTGGGCTTTTGTTGCTGCCTGTGACCTGGGGCGGTTCTGCAAGGAAGGAGATCACGCTCTGAACGCCAGCAGGGACTCGATGTACCAGGAGTCCCTGCTTCACTAATAACACCTGGTTCCGCGTTCTGCTGCAAGCCCCGCCCACAGGACACCACTTGCATTTAAAACTCCTTGATACAACCACTCTCTGGGTGCCGTATTTCGAGAGGAGTGAGGAGTGTTTGTTACTGGTTGCTGCTTTGGGAGAGATCTTTTCGCCACGGCTTGCCGCACCCGCATTGCGGGTGCAGCTTCCCGGGTGCTGCTGCTTCGCCTGCGGCCGTCATAGGCCGGAGTAGGCCGGGCTGGGCCACCCCTCTAACGTGTTCCACACCCAGGCAAGATTGTTTGTTTTTCTGGGTGACCAAGACTGATTACTCTGCTTGCTGCACTTCCACTGTGGACACTGGTGTTTGCCCTGCGCCTTTTGTGTAAGTTTTAACTGACGATCTTGGCCCTTTTATCTGGGAAGACGAGGAAGATGGCATCCAGCACAATAGGGGGCAGCGTTACAGGTACATTAGACAATTTCATTACTAGAGCAGCAGGTGTGCTAGAGCGGGAGATAGCCCTTACAGCGAAGAGGCTATCCCTGGAATTCTTAGACCCAAGGCGGTCTTCTTTGGGTAAAATTAAACATGCCGTAACGCCAGACCATTTTGACACCCGAGACATAATGGGACTAGCCCGAGAAATTTGAGTATAGGAGCAGATGGTTGTAATACGATTACCTCTTCGAACACCTCAGAGTGCACCTCTCACTTGAGGATAGTCAGCCCGTTATAACAAATATTAAGAAGGCCAATGTCGCCGATACCCAGAAAATAACAGCCTTGTGCCCTAAACAACCGGGGAAAAGGAAAAGGGGTGGGGGTCGACAATCAGGTAAAAGATCTAAAGTACCCAAGATCATAAATAAACCTGTTAAATTATTTCCCCCCAAAGAGCCCTCTCCAGCTACCACACATATCTTTCCTACTACAGTATTGCCACAAATTGTATCTACTGCCACTTCTCTGCCTACCATACACGTCACCCCTGTTCCTAGCGATGTCGTAGGTTTTATTGCTCAAGTGGAACCGCTGTTAAAATCATTTATGCTCCCACTTATAGAAAGGCTGAAAATAATAAATCAGAATATGGGAAAGTTACAACAGGCAACTAGTGAAAATAGCCAGATGCTGGAAAGTTTATCAGCAAGCTTCCAAGTGGGTGGTCCCCTGATACATCCCTGTAAACAGACTATAAATCTACCACCAATGCCTCGCCCAGCCCCAATCATCGTAGATGATGAGCAGCGGTGCGTCCATTGGGGCGTAGGGGCGTAGCCCCACTAAGCTGCCCTGGACGCACCTAAACATTTTTGGGGAATTGCCTGCAAACAAACAATATTATAAAGCGCTGCAGCGCAGCGCTTCAATCCGGGATACACCCGATTGAATCAGGAGACAGCGGAGAGTGCGCATGGGCAGGGGGTGGGGCTGTGAGAGTCTGCAGGCCAGCAGCAGCAGTACTGCGCATGAGGATTCCAGGCTTGCACCTAGCCTGAGCATGCGCGCTGCTAACCTGACAGTAGAGGGACCAAGGGGGTGCTGCTTTTACAGCCCCGGGGTTTCAAAGGCGGCCCAGGGCGAGCAGCAGCGTGCCCCCCTAGCCGCCAGGATTGGCTGGTCCCACCGAGGCTATCCATTATTGGATGCCGCAGGTGGGTGGTGGCACACTGCCTCACTGCACTGCATATGGCCAATCACTGTGACTTCAGCATGTGAAGTCATGCAGTGATTGGCCATTCGAGTCGGGACCTGCGCGCGCCATGACGTTTGTTTCTGTACTGTGGGCCATGGCAGTCATTCGTGTAGCGTCTCAGGAGCGGCAAGCCAAGGACTGGTCGGTGCCCGATCGTGCAGCCTGCTTCTGTTGCAGAGGTGCCAGTGCCAGTGTATTAACTTAAGGTAGGGTTCATTTAATTTCCGAAATGTCTGTAGTGTTCCCCAGACCGGGCTTCCACTTTTCCTGAGCTGCTGCTGTCAGCTGTCCCGTCTCTTCTCTTTCTGTCTCACTCGCTGAAACGGAGCTTCGTTGTGCTGTGAGTGAGGATATACTAACAGGAATGTGTGCTCTGTGCCGCACCACCCACAGCAGCACAGATGCTCACTGTGCCACAGCACCCGCAGCCCTGAGAAGCGTGGGTGGTTTCTGTGCGACTGCCTTCAGAAGCGTGGGTGCTGCCCTCAGCACCCGCAACCTTCAGCGGTTTGGAATGTCGCACTGGACCTGGTGTTCTCTTGCCATCCAAAACACAAGGTATGATGGCACCTACCTAGGCACAGACCACGCCAACAGTTCCCATCTCTCCAGAGGACAGGATCACTGGGCCTGAGTGTACCTTCCCTGTGCCAGGCATCATGGGTACGTTGGGCTGGTCATCCTGCACAGCTTGTATGGGCCTTCGCTAGATCTGTAGGGTGAAAGACAAGAAGGGCATGTTCCTGTGGGGCCCGTGCAGGTCTGGCATGGATAGGTAATAAAAACCCTTTCTCACTTGCCAAAGAGGCAGAGAGGGCTCCTTCAGTGGAGGAGCGAGGCCTAAATAGGAATCTTTCACAGGCTGCAGAGCAGAGGTGAGCATTCCCCGAGAGGGGAATATTAGGGACACAAGACCACCACATACCGGATTCCAACCCTAAAAGGAAAGGCCAGGTCACACAGTGTACGGCGGTGCAGCTAGTGCACTGCAGGAGTAGGTATCCAAGTAGGGTTTGGAGAATGAACTGAACCAGGGCTCGACTGTGTAGAGCTTCATAAATCAGACATTCCCTCAGGGCCGGGCAGGGTGTCAATGCACACTATGGAGCCCTTGAGATACGTGCTGTGGGTCAGAACCACCACTACACCTCCAATGTGGCGCGGCATGTAGAGGGTGCCTCCAGAATTCACACGTCCT
Organism: Lissotriton vulgaris; assembly: GCF_964263255.1. Taxonomy (NCBI): domain Eukaryota; kingdom Metazoa; phylum Chordata; class Amphibia; order Caudata; family Salamandridae; genus Lissotriton; species Lissotriton vulgaris. The sequence goes on along the minus strand of NC_141687.1, from coordinate 1,464,659,842 downwards.
CACAAGGAAGTGGTTAGCAGGTGGGAGTAAGTCTGCAGAAGTCGACATTTAACCGTGTGGGTTTGTGGAAACCTTGTGATGGTCTGTAGAGTAGGCGGCATGCAGCACTCTGCAGATCCACAGAGTAGGCGGACATGCACCCTGTAGGTGTGTGGTACATAGGCATTATGTGTCCAGATGGGTTTGTGCAGAGTAGACCGCTATGCACTCCTGTGGGTTGTGCATTCCTTGTGCTGCATCGCAGAGAAGGTGAGATGTGCCCTTTGCGGGTTTCTAGAGAGTAGCCAGACACTCTAGGGAGCTTGCACAAGCACTAAAGGCTCATCAGTGACCCGACGCACCATCCTGCTGAATAATGTGGACACGGATACTCATGCTGCGTCATTTCCTGAAGGGTAACCCCACCAGGGGAACCCTCAGTCACTTAACCGCTCGATGCAGCCTAAAAATAGAGCCCAGAAAGCAGAAGTAGCAGAGGGATCAGATGGAGAGACAGCCGCAGTGAGAAAGCAACGGAGGGATAGCAGTAAAGAGATTGAAGAGTGAAGATGGGTGGCAGAGAATGATGGTCCTGTGCGCTGCCCTTCTGGTCAATATTTTTCAAGTTTAGTGGCGCTGAAGCACATTTACTTTGTCACAGTAAACGTAATTATTTTTTATTACTGGGAATTGGGGTGTCTCCCTCCACAGGAAATTTGTGAAACCATTGCAAATATGCTGTGTTTTACAAAACAATGTTTTTATTATAGAACCGTGTCCAATCATCCAATGTCTGTGTAGAGGTTGAAGACTTGGCGGAAGGGCTCAATGAATTAATAGTTTGATGGGTGAGAAGTGGGTGGTTGATTAGTTCAACAAGTTTCAATCCATTTGTTTTTCCCCGTTTGTCAGAAGCGCTGCTGGCCAGAAACATGGTCAGCCCGGCCCCCAGCGACAAAACCGGTCCAAACAGCAGTAAAAAAAACACCGCCCACTCTGCCAGCCTGCAGGGAAAACACTCAGTGCCAGGCATGTCATTCCAGGTCTGCCTACCGAACTTCACCTCTTATGTTATATCCACTGATATAGCGCACAAATCATATCTCACTAATAGTAATGGATAAAAACGTTACATAATATATTGACTTGCGGAATGCTCTCTTTTTACCTCGGCTCATGCAGCGAAGAGTTTCCCTGATGACTACAATAGGTTCCAGCTAACTTCCAACCTCTTATGTCAAACATTTTTGAGTTTAATTAAAGTTGCAGCTCTCCTGGGTAACACGTAATGTTTGCAGGAAATAAGATGCCAGGATTTCAAACTCGTTTTTATTCCGTTTTTTTTCTTATTTACGTGACCTGTTTTTCTCCTCAACCACCAGTCATCAGGAAATAGATTCTAAATAAATGTGCCACCTTCACCCTGGTGCCTTTTGTTGTGTTGTATGCGGAGTGATCGTGTCGGATTTTAAACTCATACTCGCATTTTTCAATAGAAAAGATGAAAAATATTCACTTACCGAGTCAGACTTTTGGCCTTCCCAGAGCCGCACGAAAGAGCGCTGGGTTAGAAAATGTGCTGCGATACCTTATCCTTGGCACTATACAAACACAAAGAAACTAACACAGTTCTCCGTAAAATTACTGCAGACCAGCTCAGTGCCGATCAAAGGCAAGGGAGGATGTGATGTAAAGAAAGGAAGAGCTGGTTAAATGTGAGCTGTCTCAGCCTTACGTTCACAATCAGTTGAAGTGACCATTACCTTTAACCAGTTTCTGGTGTGGTTCTTTTGTAACAATTTTTTTGCATTTCTTTGTCTCTTTTTCCATACTTTTGCTCCTGGTAAGATGTTTTAGTGCTGTTTGACTCCTTACTGCCACAGTAACTAGTAAGTGATATGCTGTATTTAGGCCTTCCCCAGCGAAGCGATGACTTCCTCCGAGGTACTGGGAAGCTAAGTGAGTCCAGTGTTGGACCTAGAAGGTAGGCAGGGTTCTTCTTCAAAGTTGTTCTTCAATAGTTAATTATCTATAGATAACTGACCTTGTCCATCTTTGCTACTAGTTTTCAATCATTAGTCCAAGCTCAGTATTACTCTTTTCTTCCTCTCTGCAGTTTGGACTCTGGCTGTCTTGGAGTCATTATTTTCTTATTTTTGCCCCGTCTCTTCTCTTTCTGTCTCACTCGCTTAAACGGTGCTTCGTTCCCAGGTGAAATGGATCCAAAAAAGAAAGAAAAACTTTTGTTGGAAGTGTTTCTGACATTTTCCAAAGTGCAGCCTTGGGCCTCTTGCTCCTCCTGCCTTCATGAACAGTCCACCAGACCACTCTCCTGAGGGAGCACATTCCCATGGTAGACCTTAGAAGCCCCAGCTAGACCTTTGGAAGCCCAGGCCCAGCCCCACAGCACAGCCCGACGGCGGCACGTGACAGTGAGAGTCACGACGCCGCAGCCGCACTACAGTGAGTGAGTGAGCTCAGCTGACTGACTGAGTCCGAACTCCGGCGGTACCTCTCCTCGACCTCAGGTAAGTGGGTCTGGGTTACGGACGGTCCCGGGCGATATTAACTTAAAACTGCCCACAAACTTCTCCCACCCTCAGCTGCCACCTGCCAGCCTGGCCTGTAGACGTTGCTGATTTGGCCTGTCTGGTATCCTATCCGTCTCCATTCACACAATGTTTTTGCTCTTCTTGTGGTATTTGTGCTTGCTGTATGGAGTGTTTGTGGTAATATCAGGGAAATCCATAGCAAAAGTTGGCCCACCAGACCATAAAACGGGCCCGCAAAACAGAAAACACGTCTGCATACTGATTTTTCAGACCAGTCCTTCTGGCACTGCTAGATGCACTGTAGGCCAGCCTCCCTGGAAAATGGTAACGAAGAATTGATGCAATTGTATTTAGTGATAATGTTATTTTTAGGGGCAGTATTCCTTTAACAGTTTTCCCTGAATTCCGTGCATGCCTCCTGCCAATAACTGAACATGGTCTCGCGCTAAAACAGGGAGAGTGGAAATTAAAGAAATGAGGTACACTTTCTCAGAGACTCAGGAACAGCGGTCCACAATTTGACTTTGACAAGGATGTTTTTAGGTCTTGTGGTAGCCAAGACATTTTGATTTTCCTAAATTGTATACAATATACTTACCTATTGGGGCTTTCAGCCAACCGAATTGGTCTGTTGTTGACACATGTGCACCCTTGACTTGTGCCTGATTTCAAAGCCATGTACTTCAACATGGCTAATGTCCATCTCGGTGGCCATGTTCAGGTCACCAACTACTTCATAAGTACCTGAGTATGAGAGACAGTGGAGGATGTGGGGCTATTTAATACATGTCCTGGGGCCCAGTTCCACTTTTCAGGTATTGGGTGACCTGGGAACTGAGAGGTTAAATCACAGGAGGGGATGGGAAAGATTGGAAATCATTGGAAGGAAGGCACATTTATCATGTGGAGGACAAAAGAAAAGTAACTGAGACCTCGAAACAATAAGGGAGTGGAAGGATGAAAAATAATGAAACCGGAAAAAAAAAGAAAAACAAGCAGTGGCTCTGTGTTGAGTAATGTGGTCTTTTTAAACCATACTGCTCACGGTTCACAGGATATAAGCAATACACCGTGATACTGGTCCCCCCAGGGATCTGTAGTGGTGCTTAAAGTTTCAGTAAAAAACACTCTTGATTTCTGAATAATAAGTATAAAAGTGTTAAGGTAGCCATGTTGTTCTACTTACATTTCATATGCTTTACTTAATCTTGCATCCATATGAGGGTTTGCTTTTTCCAGGGAGGTACTTTTTTTCCAGGCAGCATATCACTCTAGTGCGTAATTTAAATTGAGCCGCAACCAGGTATTTGTAGCAGGGCACAACTGGGTTGTAGCTGAAGGCAGTGTGGGTGTCTCAGTGGGATAGTATGGTGTTCATTGGGGGATGTGGCACTACGCCAGAGCTGCTGAATTTCGTTCTGGGGAACCAGGTTCAGCCTTCATGAACAGTCCACCAGACCACTCTCCTGGATTCCTGGAGTGCCTCTGACTTCGTTCTGTTTCTTTACTTTTTGTGACTGTTGGTCCTGCTGGGAAACATTTTCAATTTATGTTGTCTTGTTTACTGGGAGCATTGCTTTTATTTTCCTTTAGTGTAATAGGCTGGATGGTGAAGTGCACTTCCCATAGTGTGCAGTCACTTCGATTTGCCTTTAGGTGACTACCTGGCTTGATGGTGGTTTTCTATTTGATTTCATGTAACTCCTTGTCTTGATGAGTGCATTGGTTTTAGTTTGTTTGAGGTAACTGCTTCACATGCTGGTTTCATCACACAGCTGACACCCACCCTGAGAGAGCCAGAGCTGCCCTGTTATTGGTATCAACACCAGTGCGCTTAGGTTCCTTACAGCTCCTTCACTTGAAGTGGGTTACCACCTACTCGTTTACTTTTTGTATCCTGCTCGTACCAAGTCAGATCCAGACCCAGACCAGTCATTTTTCTTTCATTAAACTGTTTGACTTGCTTGGTGCTTTTATGTTGGTGCCTGCATGCTGAGGTGTACTCTTCTTCAGTTTAAATGTATGTGACTGGCCTGTTGACTAGCACTCTGCTTTCAAAGTGAAGGTTCACAGGTTCACACTTGCTTTAGTTTACTTTTGTATGGTTGACTGCATGCACTGTTTTGCTGGATGCATTGCTTTAAGTTACTACTTGATGCATTGCTTTCAGTTTGCTTTCAAGTAATTGCCTCTCATTTTCCTAATGCTTTGTGAAGGCTGTTTCCCAACTGCTGTGCAACTTCTTCTACTCTTAGAGCTGAGATTTTCATGAAAGTTTTATAGTCTGAATTCAGCACCTGAGCGTAATAGGACGGAATGAATGAAGCTCTGTGGTTATACTGAATAAGCAGCTACCTATGTTATGCCATCTATTAATGTAATAACTGCACTTTCACAATTGCTTTATTAACCTTCCTGCTTTCTCAAATTTGCTTGAAAATGCACGATTTTTCGTCTTTTTTTTCAAAATTTTCGGGGGGGGGATTATCCCCCCAAACCCCCCTTTTGGGGTTCGGGCTCGCTCGCTCCGCTCGCTCGCTACGGTGCTGTATGCAAATTACTTGGCGCCCCACCACTTTGAAATGTCACCCACCGCCCCTGTGAGGGGATGAACACTAATGATAAGGAGCATGGGATTGAAGAAGATAAAACGAACTCACTGGGGGTCACAGACAAAATAGAAGCAGTAGGTGATAACAGTAAGCAGTATAAACCTAAAATTCCATCAATAACACAGGTTGAGGGAAATAGATTTACTGATAAGTCATCTAGAAATGTCGACAAACTCCCCGTCATTGACCTACCCTTGCAATCAACACCATTGTTGCTGGTTTTGGGTAATGTATCACTCCTCCCTGAGGGAAACAAAGAGGAATACAGTCAACTGAAAAACAAGGTTACCTATTGGCTGTCCTTAATACCGTGGAGGGTCTAACGGTAGGACATAATGTAATTATGGTCCGACGTGTGTCCTGGATAGGCAGTTTAAGAAAAACTTGAAATGGTGACTGCATTGTGGTAAATTTTGACAGTCCAACAATAGTAGAAAGAATATTCAGGGATGTGGAGTTTGGGGGGGGGGGAGTTTAAGGGTCAGGGCATCGAAATACTGCTCTTAGGCTTCTTTTACAGGTCAAAGATCCAAGCCCGATCTGATATCCCGAATGGGGGATATTATGACAGGATATCTTACCACAGAGGTCAATGGGGAGTGGGCCCAACACCCTTGAAGTCATCACTGGTATCTCTTTAGGGTGGATACAGGTTTCCCCCGACCTTTGTGGGATTTAACTGATACGCAGCTCTTTCCGGTCTTAATGACTGTGATTGACGGCATGGGAAACACTTAACCCCAACTCTCTCCATCAAGAACACTTCTCCAAAAACTAGTCTGCCCCCAGCAGTTAGCTTAGGGTCTGAACATGTAATAGTTATGGCCAAACCAAATAAATCAGGGTCTATCTTAGTTGACGGGCCCAACGAGGAAACGCCCCTGTATCAATACTGCCTGACCCCCCACGAGGGATCATCTTGGGTATTAAGGAGTATCAGCAAGTTCACAATGTACTCTCATGGAACATCGCAGGATTGGGCCCCTTATGGGTGCAGTTTGTCAGCAACTATTCGCTCATTTGTCTCCAAGAGACGTGGCTTGTCAACTGTAACACTGTGCTGGAGGGGTTTAGAGCCTTCTTTGTCCCAGCCACTAGAGCAACCAGTGGTAGAGCCATGGGAGGTTTGGCAATTTTAGTATCATTGGCCCTAAGATGCAGTATTAGGGCTATCCCCACTGATAACAGAAATATACAGGCTATCACCCTGGGCCAAAAAGAAAGCACCCTTCATGTGATTAACTTCTATAATGCTAAACGCAACGAAGAAGGTTGTGGGATTGCGGAGTTAAATAATTATGTTAAACAGAGATGTGGTCCCCTCACGAAGAATATGGTCATTGTAGGAGATTTCAATGTCCACCCATGCGGTGACCCCAAATTAAATGCCTTGGAGACATTGGGTTGCCCGTTGATATCGGGACTCCACTTTGGACACACCAAACAGGGCAACGCCCTAAACAATATGCTTGACGAGCAAGACTTAACCTCTGCACTGAGTTTCGCCCCGCCATTTAGCAAACAAAGGGAACCCACCTTTAAGGGCAGAGGCTCTAGTTCTTTTATAGATCATATATTGTTATCCAGAACCAGCCTAGCTCTTCTTCAGGGCTTTTCAATAATTCCAAGTGCACACAGCGACCATAACCCTGTCTGTGTGACTGCAGGAGGGAGTATCATGAAGAAAAAGGGCAAAGTACAGGGCAGTAATAATTTACAACCCATTAATGGAGGGCGGCGGATTAAATGGAGTCAAGTAATCCCGTCCCTCTTCCAAGATACTCTTAAAGTCGCTTGTGAGGTAGAATTTTCCTGTTGTCTTAATGAAGAATCATTAGCCACAGGAATTTTAAAATCCTTTGAAGGGATTGCTTCTAAAGTGGGGGGTTTGCTACATGCCAGAGGGAGAAGTAACACGTCCAGTGATCCCAAATGGTTCTGCTGTCTTTGCTCAAAAGCTGCAGGAGAACTCAAGGCAGGCTTGAAATTATCACCTAGGGATAGATCCTCGATCAGCAATCTTAGAAAAACTTACAAAAATGTTCTGGCTAAACGCAAGGCGAAAATGAAAGAAGCGTTATGGAGGGAACTTTTGGATCCCAAGACTTTATCCAGTAGTTCCAGATTTTGGAGCACTATCAACCGATCACCTTTTTTAACGGAAGGGGTCAGAGAAGTGGGCTCCAACATCACAGAGGAAGAATGGGTGTCCCATTTTATCAGTATATTTCAAAAGGGGTCCATTATGATAATTCTACCTGACAAGATTGTAGACAAAGAAGCAGTGGTGTTTTCTGTTAATGAAATAGAGGAGGGTATTAACAACCTTAGAAAGGGGACCTTTTTAAATCAAACCCCTCATTCTGGGCTCGCATCCTCACCGCAGTAGGGAATGCTGCGGCTAAGGAAGGTTGTCCAGTATCATGGGGAGTCTCAACTATCGTACCGGTCCACAAAAAGGGAGATCGTAACTGTACGATGAACTATAGGCCAATCTCTCTGATTGACTCTGTTGTAAAGGTTATTGGGGGAGTCATTTTAAAGAGGCTGTGTACCTGGGCGGAGGAGAATAAGATCATCTCGGACATCCAGTGTGGGTTCCGCCCAGGACACTCGACCATGGCTCAGTGCCTAAACCTTTACCTGATCTTGGGAAAGAACACCATCGCTCGCCCCGGGACTATTTATATGGCCTTCATGGACCTTTTCTCGGCTTTTGACTGTGTCAGCCTCGGAAAGTTGTGGCAGTCCATGGAGGCCATGGGAGTAGAACGATCTCTGGTGGACTTCCTGAAAGATCTCCACAGAGATACCAAGGCCAATATTAGATATACTACAGATTTGAAGGTCTCCAGGAAGTTTGACATTGAAAGGGGGGTTCAGCAGGGGTGCATATTAGCCCCCTTCCTTTTTAACCTTTATATTAACAATCTAGAAGGTTCATTGCTATACACAGGGGCCGACTTTCCATACGTGGGGCGGCGAGGACTGCCGGTCCTGCTATATGCGGACGACGCAGTCCTCTTGGCCCGAACCCCAAAAGGGTTACAAACCCTACTTAATGCATTTTATGGTTTTATGGCTAAGCGTGACCTGTCCATAAACAACACTAAATCTTACGTGCTGCAAGTAGGGCCGCGTTCGAAAAGACAGTACCCTTTTATGGTGAATGGAGTCATGGTACCAAACTGTACAACTTTTTCCTACTTGGATGTCCTATTAGATCACCGGCTCAACTGGGTTGAACTCTTAAAAAAAAAAAGGGATGAGGTCATTAGGGCAAACAGCGCGTTATTTAGTTTTGCAGCTAAAATGGGCAACCGACCTGTGGCAGCTATGTTAACAAGCATTTGCAATGCAATAGGTCTCGCATTAGGAAAGTTTGAGCTATTGATATTGTAAATGACAAATTTTGTATTTATGTGTTGGTTTTGAAAATAGCAAAATTGATAGCTTTGTCATTTACAATGCCAATAATTTTAACTTTCGCAAATGTGACACCTATAGCATTTGTAATGCAATATGTGTTGTATTTACGTGACTTAGATGTATTGATATTACAAATAACAATGGCTTTTACTTTTTTTAATAATTAATACTTAAATAAAAGTTATTTTAATTTATAATGGCAATACCTTAAACTTTTGTAAATAACTTTTGTGAAGATTATGTTCAGTTTGAACTGGTGGAGTACACGAGGGAGGAGGGAGGGGACATGAGGGAGGGAGCGGGTGGGTAAAACAATTGACAGTATGAGGTGAAAGTTAAAAGTTGCGCATGGGGTGGTGCACGGAGAGGTGCACTGTTGTGTGCACAGTGATATCCTGCTATATCCCATATCTGTGCTGAATCTGTTCCTGCTGCTGCTGCTTAGTGTGCCCCCTTCAGAGTCGACAAAGCCATGATCCAGGGGTGGGGGCGCACCCACCGGAAAAAAAGGAGGCCGTGGGGGCGAAAGCTCGCATCGTTGGGGAAAAGAGGGGTGGCTTTGAGGGGGCGGGGCGTCAGGATCCCGGTGAGGGGGGAGAGCCGGGAACAACTGGGAAGTGCTGCAGCTCTATATAACAAGTTCTATCATCGTGAACAGCAGGAGAAGGTGATTGCGAGATAGGAGAAGAACAAGCTGCTGTGGGGGTTCGGAAAAGAAATAAATTGCTTTGCGAATGTGAAAAATGAAAATAAAAGCGCTTAAAGTGAATGCTAGCTAAGCATGGCTTCTGCTTATTGTAACATTTATTAACAAAACCAAAAGCACAAAGAGCAGCTAAAGCATAGAGAGCAGTTGTCCCAATTAAGGAGAAAAATTAATGTCTATTTTACATGTTCATCCTCATAAAACATACCTTGTTGGTTTTCATAAAACCGGCAGATTGTAATGCGGCTAAATGAACACTTTTGGGGCAAATGATGAGCTGCACCAACCCCTCGGCTTTAAGGGTACTCCCCAGATTTTTGTTTTGTTTTTTAAATTGCATCAATAACAAATATAAAAGTTAAATACAGATCAGTGTTTCACTTTGAGAAGGGTTGAAGCTTCTTGCTTAGTTACGCTGTTAATGTCTGGATGCGTATGCGGCTTTAACGCATTTAAATACCGAATCCCTAGATGTACTTTAAAAACACCTAATGAAGGTTTCCAGCAAACTAACAAGCGAAAACATAGATATGGAGCTTGTTAGAAGTTGCCTGATGTGTGCCGTTTGCATACAGGATTACACAAGTATAGTGAGGCAATAGCTAGGAGTTAATTAAACCAACTAACAATTTACGGAGGGAAAGGTAAGAAAGGTAAGCAGATAGCCTGCGTGCACCGTTGATCCCAAATTCACTGCGGTGAACTTAAGAAATGCAAATGAAAGGCACGGCATGGGGCGGGAATGGCAGCAAAGCAGCTTCAGAAAGAAGGGGAGTCATGGTAAGAGAGAGCGCGAGGGTTGGTGCAGTCATGATGAGAGCCACCATTGTCCCGGCTTTGAAAGTGAAAGCGGGCATGGCATGTTGAGTCCGTGAATGGGAGAAACTACTCATAAAGCAAAGCGGTTTCACAAGAAACTAGTGGTGTGTGTGCATGCTGGAAGCGTGCACTAACAACTGGTGGTGATGGCATGTTGTGTGTGTGCCTGTTGGAAACGTGCACTGATGGCTGGTGGTGTGTATGGCTGGTTGAAGCATGCACTGACGGTTGGTGGTGTGTGCCTAATGAAAGTGTGCACTGATGGCTAGTGGTGTGTGTGTATGGTGGAAGCGTGCACTGATGGCTGTTGGTGTGTATGCCTGGTGAAAGTGTGCACTGACGGATGGTGGTGTGTATGCCTGGTGAAAGTTTGCACTGACGGCTGGTGATGTGTGTGCCTGGTGGGCGCATGCACTGACGGCTGGTGGTATGTGTGCCCGGTGAAAGCGTGCACTAACGGCTAGTGGTGTGTGTGCATTATGAAAGCATGCACTAACTGTTGATGATAGCTTGTGGTGTGTGTCTAGAGGAAACGTGCAGTAATGGCTAGTGGTGTGTGTGTCTGGTAGAAGCGTGCACTGATGGCTGGTGATGTGTGTGTGTCTGTTGGAAACGTGCACTGATGGATGTTGGTGTGTATGCCTGGTTGAAGTGTACACTGACGGTTGGTGGTGTGTGCCTGGTGAAAGTGTGCACTGATGGCTAGTGGTGTGTGTGTGTCTGGTGGAAGCGTGCACTGATGGCTGTTGGTATGTATGACTGGTGAAAGTGTACACTGACGGCTGGTGATGTGTGTGCCTGGTGGAAGCATGCACTGATGGCTGGTGGTGTGTGCTTGGTGAAAGCGTGCACTGATGGCTGGTGGTGTGTATGCCTAGTAAAAGTGGGCACTGACTTTTTTGGTGTGTGCCAGGTGGAAGCGTGCACTGACAACTGCTGGTGTTTGTGCCTAGTGGAAGCGTGCAATTATGTCTGATGGTGTCTATACCTGGTGAAAGCGTGCACTGAAGGCTAGTGGTGTGCGTGCATGATGGAAGCATGCACTGACTGGTGATAATGGCTTGTGGTATGTGTGTCTAGAGGAAGCGTGCACTAATGGCTAGTGGTGTGTGTGCCTAGTGTAAGCATGCACTGGCAACTGGTGGTGTGTATGCCTGGTGAAAGTGTGCACTGACGTCTGGAGGAGTCTGCCTGCTGAAAACGTGCACTAACAACTGTTGATGTCTGTGTGCCTGGTGAAAGCGCAGATGGCATTCATTTGGCTAGTAATGTAAACAAATCTGTGAGAGCAATTTTAATCTCCATTCAAGATACATAATGGAAAGTTATATACGTTTTGCGTAAATGTGACAGAAAAAAATACATAATCATCTACTGTACTGTGTAAACTTTAAATGTAGTACAAATATCGTGTAAGCAAAACAATACAAAAAATCCTTTACGTTGTATATGTCTAACAAATAAAGTATTTCTGAAAAGAAAAAAACCTTACATTGGCTAAAATCCCTAACATAATGCTAACAGGGGGAAATACTTAGATGAGCCGTTCCAATTTTACTACGAACACATTAGTGTTTAAGATACTATATATTTCTAAATAAAAATACAACCTTTGTATGTTAGGAGTTAAGCGTAAACTAACTCGGCTCACAGAGGAAATAATGCCAATGTCTGGATGTCTCTGTGTGGTTTGGGCTCTGCTGGCGCCTGGGGCATGTTTACTGCTTTCACGTGCAAATGCAAATCCATTAATGAAGCAGGATGGCTCTGTCTGGTTCCAGACCCATTGGCGACTCCTGTCTGTTTGAAGGGCTAGTTAAACAAGGGAGATGTTGGCAATCAAGGTCCCAGAGGCATTTGAAACTGGTAGTTAGGGGCTTCTTCAAGACAGAACCACTGTCCATATACGGTATCTAGCCCCAGGTTCTGCACTTTACTGGGTCTCCCCATTGTTATTATTTATTTTTTAAGTTTCTGTTGTTTCTGCCTTCCTGTTGGGGTTTGTGTATATGCTGGGCCCAACAGTCCATTCATATAGGAAGAGTGAGGATAGTCACTACTGCACACTTGTTACTTAAATACTGCTGCGTGCATTACCTCATACATGTATCCTGACATAACGCTAAGGGAACTTACTAATAGACTAAACATAGTTAACTATGCGCATGCGCATTGTGACTTACTCTTGCTACTTCAAACATGCATTTCTATGCTATTATGAATCAGCCCATTTGAGTGTAATGTGCGAGATAGCGCTAATTATAAAAGATCGTTTGTAGCCATTTTCATTCATGAAATAGCACATTAAATGCGATTACATTGAACCGTCGAATAAAACCTTCTGCAAGCAATGTTCTGAATTCACATGGTGGTTTGACGCGACGGAGACATTGTACACACCTTTCACTATTCTGCTGGGATGGTAGAATAAACTGCTGCCTCTGTGCCCATTTGTCATTCAGCTTATGTCTGCATTTTTTTGTTTACACTGTGAGCACAATGGGAACTATAGTCCTCCTAACATCATTTATACGTGATTTCTACCTCTGAATGTACAGAGTGAGTGGGGCTCTGGTACTTTTAACCTTTGTTTCCTTTATACTACACTGCATTCTCTGTTTCAAATGTAGCTGCTTCCATTATACTGACGCATTAAATAAACCACTCCATTCGAAAAGAGGCTTGGCAAGGCAGATCTTCCCGCCACAATGTGCACTGGGAACTTGAACTAAAATTAATGCACGCAGTCCCACGAAAGGCAGGTTTTAAGCTAACTTTATGTAATCGATGTTCAAAAAAGAACTTTGACATTTGAGTTGTTTAGTTGGCGAACGTATTATACCACCAGAAGACACTGAAGAAGGAAGAAGGTGCTTGGTGTAAGAACCTGTCGGGTAAGTGTGGTTTTTCAGAAACATAAATACTCTTCTAGGAGCTGGAATGCGGGAGTTGACAAGCAAATGGGAAACATACTTGTGACAGTCCCCACAAGGAAATAGCCTCAGAATTTACTTTTGGACGCGGGTTGTGTTTTGTCATGTGTCTAAAGCGTTTTTTTTTAAATGTGAAGTTTATCGCTTCTAGGCATGTAGAACCATTGCGTGCCTGCAATTTGTAGGGATTTGCGGCGGGATGAGTTTGATTTTTAATTCAGCTTACTGATTAGAAGGGGGTAAGACGTGCTATGATTTGAATTAATGAAAACATGGTGCCCGTAGGTCCGGGTGTGTCACGCAAAGATATATCGCAATAATTTTCAAATAAAAAACGGCTTAAAATATTTCCAGGTTCCTGCGCTCTTCTCTTTATAAGGCTTTTTCCCCCAGTAGAAATGCACACAGTAGCTGTCTTTGAGCTATACACGCTTTTCAAGCTGTAAGCAAATAAAACTCATTAACTAGTTTAGGCAGGCCAATTCAAACATGTTTATTTTGCGTGTTCGATGTAATTAATAATGTTAAATGGTGCATTTTGATTTTGAAAAGGAGACAATCGTATGAGAAGGAACTCTATGACGTTGCTAACAAACATCCGTATCATCCCGCCTGCTCTAAAGTGAAAGCGCATATGGCGCGCTCAAAGTATGTCGCTGTGCTTAAGTAGAATGAGGCGGGGGCGGGGCAGCTGAAGCCTTTGATGTGGCAAATGCTGCTGGCAGGGGGAAGCCTGTGGATAGAATAAGAAACAAGCTATCGGCATTGCTGGGGGGGGGGAGGGGGCAGACGGGGAGCAGCAACCTTTGATGTATTTTTATTGATTTATGCGATTTTATATAGCGCAGACTTTACCCCCCGAAGGTGTCAGAGCGCTTCACAATAGGACCAGTAATGATACAAGATTAAACAATTACAAATGAACAAGTTACAAAAACCAAACGTTAAGTTACATGGATCAAAAATGACAATAGTGAGCAACCAAAATACATGAGGTAGCAATCGGTACATTAATTTGTAGCGTGACTTCTGTTTCAAAAGTGGCTGTAAGCACCAGAGCAAAGAAAGAAACGCTGAAGCTGTTGCTGTGAAAATCCATGTTTGTAGAAGCGAGGCACGGCCTGCGGCCGTGAATAAATGATGGCGGGGGGGGCGGGGCAGCTGAAGCCTTTGATGTGGCAAATGCTGCTGGCAGGGGGAAGCCTGTGGGGAAATGCGCGTGCTTGTTCAGTCACTGTCGTTTATCGTGAACTGTTGGAAATCCTCATCTTAAAAAGTCAGCTTTGTGGATGGGCGGCAATAGGTCTCTCTATGAGACCTAAAAATCTATTGGGCAAAACGTTTATCAATAGCAAGCTACGGGAGTGACAGTTGGGGCTATTCTGGCCTCGATGGTCTCCAGGTGACAGAAAACAATTTCTTAAAACAATTATTGAGCGTCCCAAAGGGGACTGCAAATCTGTTAGTACATGAAGAAACTGGTATGCCTTTTTTAAGTGACACCTTGGCCTTGCGTGCCCCTACTTTTTGGTTACAATGCTGGCTTAACTAGGATTTAGGTCTCACACACAATATCTTAAAAGAGGTTCTTAGTTTAGACCACATGATCAATATCCACTGGATCAAATATTTAAAAACCTGTTTTAGCAAGCTGGGATGTCCAGACTTGTTTTTAAAACCTCAGGGGATCACCAAAAAGGATTTTGCGCTCGTAAAGCACTCTTTCGTTCTAATTAAATCAATGAAAAGAGAAGAGAAAGAGTTGCTGAAGCCTAGTGTGAGGTCACATTTGATGCTTAAAACCTCCCCAGACATGGAACCATATTTATTATGGCCTCTTCCAGTGTACGAGCGATTTTTATTAATTAGGTTTAGACTGAATCTTTTTCATATTTTAATAGCTGTGCCAAGGGGCAGTTACAAAGGGAAAGTGTTAGCACCCTGTGGTTGCGACAACATGTCTCCTCAGGATTTGCTTCACTTTATGTTCTTCTGTAAATACTATGAAATGCCCAGGATCCTCTATTTAAAACCTATTTAAAAAAAGTTAAACTTTGTGCAAGTACGTCCCGCTCTCTTATTTGCAACTACTAAACCCTGATTGTATCCCTTTTGTGGCCGGGTTTTTGAAATGTGCAATGAAATGTAGAAAATGTCTGGATTTTTAATTGGTTATTATGTTTTTATGGCATTTATTCTGTATTTTTAAATCTTTTTAGCGGCCGCCAATTCTCCCTATTTCTTATGACATCATTACTAAATATTCACTACTGTCTCTTTACCATGGTATTGTGCATGTTGTATTTTTATACTGTGATTGTGTGCATCTTGTACTGTGTAACTTTTATGGTTTCTTAATAGTAAACCGAATAAAGTATTTTGAATTTGAGTGCTGAAGGGTTTATGGTGAGGTGGGGGAACCCTGACACACAGATACTTGGTCCTTCTCATGGATTCTATCTTTCTGGGGAAAAAAATATCACAAATGATCAAGGAGGTCAAGAGTCTGATCAGCAGCTTGCCCGGAGGTGATGATCTTGGGCAGGTGGGTGACAGAGGCGTATCTCCTCTATGGGAGGAAGTGACAGCTTATTTCCCACCTGTTATTAGCAGCAAAACAAACAGCTCTATGGGGCTAACAACTCCCTTCAAAATGCCTGATTGACTAAGACATGGTGGGTGCTTGACATGGAGTCTGCTCAGGTCAACGAGAGAGACTTTAAAAACCTATGGGGTTCTCTAACCCCTTCGATGCTCATGACGAGCTCAGCTCGTCATGAGGTACACCTCTCGTACGCTCATGACGAGCTGAGCTCGTCATGATTGCATTGTTTTCTGAGTTCTTCAGCACAGCAGGGAAATTGCTGCAGCAATGATGGTGTTAATGGACTGCAAATAACTAACTTGCCTAAAGACTCAGAGCCCTTCACATTCTGGGGGAATCGTATTTGCATGACTTCTAGAAGGTGGTTAGAGACCCCATGAGCACTGGAACCAACCTCAAACTGAGAGCCTGATAAAGCAAAATACCAATCACTTACAGCACGACAGATCAAGTACTCTGTCTAGAGGGAGGCTGGGGAGGATGCATATACAATAGGATATTGTTGTAAAGGTATTCCTCTTTTCTTTAATGTATTTATTTAAATGTATTTATCTAAGGTCATAGCTTCCTTCCCAGTTGGTAATGCTCTTCCCTACCACCCCAGCACAATTAGACTTCCCTAGGGTTGATGTCAAAGTCTGACTTGGGATGTTGGTAAGATTCCATCTGGTCAGAGTAGTGAGTGCAGATGGTGGTAGATGAGACGATGAATAAAGACATCTTATATTTAATGACTGCGTTGGTCATTACTACAAATGTTGTGGGAAGGAGTGGCGGGGTTGGATGGTGGTGTGAGAACACTTATGTATTGCCTCGATCGGCACATAGTACATGGTAATAAGCACAATATAAATCTATTGGCAATAAAAAAAGAATACTTTTCTCAGCTACAGATTATTCAAAATAAAACATCTAGATTGCTACTAAAACCTACCAAATTCTGTACAGTCATACCTACCTTTGTTATGACAAACATATGTAATGCACAGCACCACTCCATTCTCTCTGAGGAAGATGCTAAAGAGGTATATATTCTCGGCCTCACTCCTCCTTGCTTGCCTTCTGCTCCTCAGAGTTGTGCGACCAGAAAAGGCAGGCTTCTCCTTCCTATCCCACCTCCAGGAGGTGGAATAAGTCCCCTTTCAATGTTCATGTTCTGCATATTTCGCAAACAGCTGAAGTCTTGGCTTTTCAAGAAAAACCTCAATGGAGATTAAGTCATCGTCACACTCCTGATTTCCCTTGAGGTCTTTTTTCAGACATCAAGGTCGGATGAAGTATATATCAACATAATGAAAATACTAAAATATAATTCATGTCGAAATTAATAATGGCTAAACCAAACACTTTCTAAACGTAACATTCTGAAAAAATTTAAGCAGAAATGGTACAGTATAAAATTGAAATATGATCCAGTACAAAAAGGTCTCTACTCCAAGGGTGATTGTTAGTCCTGGCATCCCATAGCATAACGTGTATTTGTAAAGTGCATGTTCACCCTCATCAACCTCAGATGGATGGAAGGCTAAGTGGACCAGCTTGGATTTGAACCTGTGACCATGAGGTCGAACACAGGCCCCTGCAGTGGACGCATTAGTCCACTGAGCCACAAGACCCGGCATGGTTTTCCCCCTAATTTTTTGCCTTCAGACTTTCTGTTTTGCAGACCTCGTACTCTGCACATATTACCACTGCTAACCAGAAGTAAAGTGCTCTCTTCTTAAAACAAAATTGACATATTAAATGTACTTGTAAGTCCCTAGTAAAGTAGCACTATCTGTGTGCAGGGCCTGTAAAGTAAATACTACAAGTGGGCATGCTGCACTGATTGTGCCATCCACTGATGTACCAATCTAAACATGTCTCAGGCATGTCATTTGAGCCTGTGTGTGTGCAGTTTTAAACTGTCATGACGACCTGGCAAATTAGGCTTTTGCCAGGCCCAAACTTTCCTTTTCAATATAGATTAGTAACCCATAGTTTAAACCTAGGACAGCCCAGGGGGCAGGGTGCAATGTATTTAAAAAGTAGGAACTGTACCCTTACGTTTTACATGTACTAGTAGTGAAAAACTCTTAATGTAATTTTTCAGTACTACAAGGCCTACCTCTCCAATAAGCTGTAATTCCAAAATGGGAACAGGTGACCAGTTCATGGTTGGTATCTTTGGAATTGTAATTAATAATCCTAACTTATCATGAAATAGGTTTTTGAAAATGGCACTTTAAAAAGTTGGCATTTTCTTGCCTTAGCCATTTGGTGCCTGCAGCCTGAGTCACATGACTGGGTGTGGGTGGTAGTTGGGCTTTGTGTATTCCTCCTAGACAGCTACAGAAAATAGAGAGATTAGGTGTGCCTGGATGGGCCATCCCTGGTAACATGGAAGGGAGGAGCTGGAACTATTACCACTTACACCTACATGTGCAGTGTCCTACCTCCACACAAAGGGCTGCATACCCCCTGTAGTTAGTCTGGAGCCAGGGCCATGGAGGCATGGCACCTGTGCTCTAAAAGGACTGCATCTCGAAGCTTCTACCCACTTCAACAGAAACACTGGGTATAAATACTGGACCTCAGACACCAAGGCTTCAGTACACTTCTAAAACTGTGCGTTCTCTGCCAGGAGGAAGCACTACTGTGCTGGTGAAAGGACTGCCACTATGCTGGACTGAATGACTGCTGTCCTGCTGTGCTGACGCTGCATCTCTTGAACCCAGAACCCCAGAGTGACTCCAAGGGCTAGTTCACTGGCCTCCTGATCTGAAGCCTTAAGGACACAATAGGTTTCTAACAACCTTGCACCTGCACCTGGACTCTGCTATTTGTGACTCCACCTTGCCAAATGGTGCCATCACAGTTAAGAGTCAATTCTATGCTGCACAACCCCGAGCAGAATGGACAAACCTCTTCTGCATGGATTGGAACAGTCGTGAAGACCTGCATTGCCGCCTCAGCCTGCAGCCTCTTTAGAAGCATCGCTGTGCTACACATCCTCAGCACAGGCCCTCACATCTCGCGTTGATGGTAGCCTCGATGACCATAACGGACTCTGATTGGCAGCCTCATAGCTCAGAAGAACCTAAGCATTGCCCCAGCTGCACAACGCATCCTTGACTTTGGACTGTGCAATGCAAGCCCTTGACGACCGGCTCCTCAAAGACGACACTGGACCTCGCTGCGCAGCTTCCTTGCACCTCGGAACGGATGCATCACCTCGGATGCACAACGCATCTTTGACGCAGATCCTCGCAACGCTCCGCAAACCAGGATTTAAGGTACTTTGATCAGCTGGCCTAGCTGTGTCCCTGTAGTCAGCGTGCATTCTATCGCGGTCAGCCTGAGACTTCGTTTCAGTCCAGAGCAACTAAATATCCAGTCGGCACTTTGTTCTTTTGGGGGTATTTTCACTAAAATATTTAAACTGCATGTTTCTGGTTCTACTGATTGGAATTTTCTCATTTTGGTCTGGTCTTGTTGCTGAAAGAACTCTAATTTTATAACTCGGTGTGGGATCCTTGTTGTATGGTGTTTTTACTTTATTACTGTTTGAAGTGTTGCACACATACTTTACACATTGCCTCCAAGTTAAGCCTGCCAACTCTGTACCAAGTTACCAGAGGGTTGAGCACAGGTTAATTTAGGGTTGGCTTGTGCCTCACCCTGACAAGGACTGAAACAGGATTGTACGGCCGAAGCACATACCGCGTCAAGCCTGAATTACAAAAGACTTCAAAATTTGCGAAAATAGGTGTCAAGAATTTTCAATTCTATTAAGGACACTGAGGCGAGGATTATGCTTTTTCATTTCTTTACTAGGAAATGCTCGGCAGCCAATCAGAAAACAGTAAAGAAAACCAATACTACAATACCCATGAACACTCTGGGGATCACCTGACAAACCATAAAGCAACCACTATAAAATGTCCAATAGAGAATATCATATCCTTTTTCTTTGTTAACTTAAAACAGTTCAAGTGAAGAAATTGTCAGTCCAACATGAAGAACGTGGAAGAAAGGAAAAAACAGCAATAAACAGCAGTCCACTAGGATGGAAAACGTGATGCTTGCATCTGTAGAAAAAACTGGAATCTGTAGATAGCCATCAGACAGGCCAAAAAGGCCGGAGAGGAAACTTCATTTAGGATCAGAACCTGAAAAAAGACATAGAGCCATAATATACCATTCCTCCATGGTAGAAAGATGCAGTGAAAAAGGGGGGGGGGGGTGACGACAAGGAGTAGATCTAAACAATAGACAATATGCTACCACAAGGAAAGTTCGCCGAGCAAGATGGGGTGGATGTTAATTTTCTTGGAATGCTTCCACTTTCTGGAACTCTTTGCAGCCCACTCTATGCAGCGAACCTAATCTACAGACTTTCCGCAGACTCATTTCATTTCAGTTGTGATAAATGGCAACAATGTCGACCCATCTGAAATGCAGAAATATGGGTGGGATAATCCTCGCCTCCGTGTCCTTAATAGAATTGAAAATTCTTGTCACGTATGTTCGCAAATTTTGAATTCTATGTCGGGACCGGAGGCTCCGATTATGCTTGTTTAAAGCTGTGCCACCACAACAAATGCAATATCTACAAGTGGTTTATAATAAAAAGTTTTGAACATAGAATCAGACGACCAATCTGTGGCCTTCATAATGTCAAGTAAACTCACCCCCATAGAAAAAGCTTTGGAAGCCATAGCCCCACGTGCAGAATGTGCACCAAATTTGGAAACATCAATACCAGCTTCATTCACGAGCCATCTTACCCATCTTGCCAACGTATCTGGGGTCACAGGACGAAAAAGCTTCTGCAGAGCAATCAACAATTGACCATGCATATCTTGTCGAAAAGGAGCAGTACTTACCTCATAATCCTTAATACATTGAACTACACAAAGTTTCGGATTATTGGGAAAAGATGGGTAAGCAACCAAAGACGTATTACACTTAGTACGTCTGGAGATAGCAAAAGTAACACCTTCAGGTGAAAAACTACGACCTGCAAGATCCAGAGCACTAACATCTGAAACGCGTTTGCACGAAACCAGACACAATAACATAGTTAGTTTTGCTGACAGTTGTTTGCGGATAAAGAAGTATTGTACGGCCAAGCCTCCAAGAATCGCAAAACAATGGAAACATCCCATAAACCAACATACTTTGGACAAGGCGGTTTTACCAGCCGGATACCCTTGGGTAACTTAGAAATCAAAGGATGCTCACCAGCAGGTTTGCCATCGATAGTAATATGGCCTGCAGAAATGGCAGAACGAAAAGTATTAACTGTCCTATAAGCGAAACCTAACGAAGCAATAGATGCCAGAAAATTCACAATCAAAGAGACATCCGCTGAAGCGGGATCCACCTCCCGTTGATTACACCACCCACACCATCGTTTCCAAGCTGCTGAATAACGTTTGTGTGTGTTGTGAGACCAAGTCTCGCTGATAAATCTGGTAGCGTCTCGCGAAAGGCCTGGGATTTGCCAGCTATCCTCGAAACCCGCCATGCAACTAGGAGGAGTTGACCCAACTCTATTAGGGGATGCCGGTGGTTGAGAAGGTCCAGCAATAGATTCCACCGCCAGGGAAGAAGGAGCGGCACTGCACAACTCAGTTCAAGAAGTCTTTATTCGATTAATTCATCATAAAAGACATAAATACAAAATACACAATAACATATATAAAATCAGTATTAAATCATCGACATCGAATTGACTTCATGCAGAACTATACAAGAATTTAAAAGGTGTCAAAGATAACCATATTACCACAGTATATAGAAGATTTAGCATTCTCTGCTAATTTTGTTTAATAAACCTACATTTGATCACCCAAGCCCAACCAAGGAACTTGGCAACCCCCACAACAATAAGCGGATCCAGATTGGTTTTTAACAATCTCAAGGCCTCAGCAGCCTAGCGAGTGCCTAGTTGACTACATACTGGTTTGAGCCACTTAGTTCTGGGGGCAGAGTATAAGGGGCACACAAACAAAAGGTGAGACAGACTTTCCCCTGAACCCTGACAGTTTGCACAAAACCCCAAACTATCATTTCCCCACTTATTGGTGAAGTCCCCTATAGGGAGTGAACCACATCTGAATTGAAAGAAGAGTTTGCGGTCCAGAGGTTTGGTAATGATTTCCCAGTACCTTTCTAACCTGGGTAGATCTTTGTGTACCATAAATAGACCTGAAAGACTACTTGGGCTCGTTTTTGAGAAAGTATTGTGCATCACCCAGTCCCAATAACATTTTTTAAGCTCATTTTTAGATGGAAATATGGCTGTCTCGGGCGATGACCACAACTCAGTAAGGCCCATAGATAGAAGAGAGGCCTTAAGATCTCTAAACCATCCGATTTTTGAGGCTCCAGGAGAATTTTTTACCTCCAGACATGCTTCTGCATAATGGTGTAGATCTGGCGTTGTCCACAGGCGTCGCCAGAATGAAAGCGGTCGGTATTTGGCATAATCGACCACCGAGTGGCACCCCAAGTCGAATAGTAGGGGGATTAAAGGAGTCGACTGAGGCAGACCAGTTACCATCCTTAGAAACTTGTTTTGGGCGTGTTTCAAGGATTCCAAGTTGCTTCCACCCCATAGCTCTGCGCCATATAACACCGCTGATAAAACTTTTCCACCATAGATCTTCATCAGTGGCGACATAGGCTTCGTAAATGAGCATTTATGTTCCTTGATCAAGACTCCGCCCAACTGTTGGTGTTTCAGGGTCATGAGCTCGATCTGGTGGGTCCAGCTTAATGTGTCACTGAAAGTAACTCCCAAATAGGTAAAGTGCTTGGTCTGCTCTAAGGGGGTATTCCCCATTGTAACCCAAACCTTGACCTGTTTGTGCCCCCTCATAACCATATATTTGGTCTTGGCAACGTTCACCTCCAGCTCATGCTCGCTACAGAAACTCTCAAACCTCGACAGTGCTAGCTGTAATCCCTGTCTGGTTCTCGAAATCAGGAGAGTGTCGTCAGCGAACATGAGCAGAGGGATTTTCATGCCAGCCAAACTTGGAGCATCTGTGGGATAGCCTTCAAAGTACCTGGTGACTCTATTAATGTACAGAGAAAACAGGGTTGGTGCCAAAACACATCCCTGTCTGACACCTTTCGACACAGGGAAGTTCTTAGTCACCTCTCCAGGTTTGCCCCATCTTACAAAGGCATAAGTCTCTGCGTGAAGGTTAACTATGATGCGGACCAAAGAGGGAGGCATACCCATTTCCAGGAGGCAGTTCCAGAGCCCAGCCCTCGGAACAAGGTCAAACGCAGACCGAAGGTCTACGAATGCCGCAAATAAGTTACCTTTGCCTAGGGTGACCGTCTTCCAGTGTAATAACATAAACCGGAAAGCCTGGTCCAGGGTACTTACATGGGGTCTAAACCCTGCTTGGAGAGGGGTAAGTATATTATATTCTTCAATCCAAGCCTGGACCCTGGAGAGGACAAGACGAGACACTATCTTTTGCACAGCATCAATAAGGCTGATCGGTCGGTAGTTGGATGGAACCGACCGATCACCCTTCTTGAAGATGGGCAGAATCTCGGCACCAGCCCATGAATCAGGCACCTTTGCTCCCCTGGCCAACGTGTTTGCCAAGTGCAATAGATATGGTACCCATAGGTCTTGGTCCTGTTGAAAAATGTCTGCTGGAATGCAGTCCGGGCCGGGTGCTTTGCCCCTAGGGATAGTATTCAGGACGTTTTCAACCTCTTTGGCCGAAAACACAAGGGTATCAAAGGACAGCGGCCAACCAATGGGAGCTTCCCCCTCCCTGAGACACCTAAACTGTTCCTCGAAGTGGGACACCCATTTTTGTTGATCGACTGAAGCAGGGCTAGGACGATCATCCTGGGACTTACCCCATTTGAGGAGATGCCAAAATTGCGTGAGGTTACTAGAGCCACAGGCCTCAACAAGAAGAGCCCAACGCTCTTCATCCCAGGCGGCTTTAGCCCGCCGTTTGGCTACATTGTAAGCCTTCCTGCAAGATTTAATAAGGGCTGGGTTCCTAGATTTTAATGCTTTGAACAGGTTTGAATGGGATTTATCACACTCATCATCAAACCAGTTCGCAGGCTTCCTCGGCTTTCCAGAGCCCTTTTTGGCTACTACTTTAATGAATAAAGTCTTTAGGGATACAAACAAGCTGGCATGAATGTCAGAAATTTTGGGGGATATTTGGTTCAGGTCGTCACATTTCTCAAGTACTCTTAGGGAGTCAGAAACCAGAGATCTTATTTTAATACGTGCATTCACGTCCACGGCAACCTTTGGCCAACGAACCCTCCTCATATCGTTAGTTATTACCAAGGCCTCTTGTACGACATTGGAGTGACGCACAGAGGGCCCGGCAAAACTGAAATCCTTCAGTTCTGCTATGAGAGGTTCATGATCACTTTCGGGCCGTGGTTTGATTGTCATATCCGATACTAGGGGCCACATAGTTGCATCGACTAAGATATAATCGATACAACTACTATGCCTTCCATTGAAGAATGTTGGATTGCCCAATCTGTCCGATCTAGTACGACCGTTTAGGGCACGCAGTCCCCAATTCAGACATAGGCCTTTGATGAAAGTGGCACTGTGGGACCACTTAGTAATCGGAGGTAGCTCAAGTTGTGGAATGCCCCATGTCATGTCCTCGACCTCAGTTAACATCCCATCCTCCCCGCTTAGAGGTTCGAAGCAGGTATTAAAATCGCCCATAACCACCACATGGCCCCCTTGTTGTATGGAGCCAAGAAATTCATCTAAAAGTGTTAGGGTAGATGATACACGACCACCCGATATTCCTCTGGCATAAACATTAAACAACAAAATATCCAACCCACTATTAAATTTCATGCTAACTATGAGGATATCAGGACAGTCGATATAAATTTCCATTACAGAAACCCCCACTGTTTGGCGAACCCAAACAGTGAGACCCCCCATGGCCCTGCCTCTTTGACCTCTAACTGCAGGTTTGTTAAAACTCAGAAAACCTGGAAAAAAAACCGGAAGGATTGACCATGTCTCCTGAAAGGACCAAACGTCACCTTGGCGGATGAAGTCAGCCCAGTCAGGTATACATATGCAGGATTCTATACCCGCCACATTCCAACATCCCAGAGTGGTACCCTTAAGACAAGCTTGAACACGCAGGACAATTACATCTACGGGAGGGAAATCACCGGGATCAGGGAAACATGCTTCAGAAGGGGATACCTCAACAAGCACCCCTTCCCTTGTCTTGCTAAATAACCCAACCTGAGTTGCCTGTACTGAAAATGAGCCTGTGGGAGAAGCAGCATTAGAATGCAGTGTGTCATGAAACGGTGGTGATATGACCCGCTCGCTTAGATAAACTGGGCTTCCTTCCTCACAACACTCGAGTGGAACTATGAAACTTGCAGCGTTATGTGGGAGGATACACGGGACCGCTCCCACACATGAATTAAACTGGGCGACGTTGCTTTTCTCTCTTGTTTGTCAATCATTAGAAGACAGCCCAGAGAGAGGGTCATATAAGTTTCTCAGTGGAATGTTCCACAGATCTTTAGGATGGGAGGGCCTATTAGAATAAGAATACACTGGAAATAAGCTGGAAGGCTGCTGTGACTGTGTAAAAGCTGGTGTTAAGGGAATCAAGGGATACGGGGGATTATTTGAAAAAGGCATTCCCAGAGGTGTAGGAGGACCAGGGGGCTGGATGAATGGCTTAGCCCAGCCCGGCGTTTGTACAGGACAGTTGTAAGTAGATTGGATGTACGAGCGATAAAGCGCTTCAGGGTTAAAATGGGGTACATGGAAACTTGATGTGAAGTTAGACCATTTGTTTTTTTTTTTAGATTTGTTAGTTCTACCAGGGGGACGTCTGTTTGAGTTGATCAAAGTTTCGGGATAGAAATAACTTAGATTCCTTGAGGAAATCCCTCCCTCGTTGTTCCCACATACCAGTCAGTGAGGTGGGATACAACCCTATGGTCCCTAAAATTGATGATCACAATGTCCCCCTCAATATCCTTAGGGCGCACCCCAACCCACTGACATCTTCTAACCGTGACGATATCCCCGTTAAGGTTCGGAGGAAGGGGTCTGTTTGTTTTTAGCCAGAAGATGACTTTGTTTTTTAAACTATCGTCATTTTCTCTGTCCCCTTCCTGAACTGGTGGCACACCTGTCATAACAATAACAAAATTTAATGAGTCGGGCGGCAAGTCTACATTTCTTTTTGACGGTAAGAGATTCTTCTTTTTACAGTTTACGTCAGCGGATTTACCCATCCCTTTCTTTGACGGTGGTGCTGCTCCCTTAGCCATTGATTTGCTAGCTACCACACTTGGGTTAACTGTCACGGGGGGTTGTGTTAATGAGGATTTCGCAACCACTGACGGTGCATTGTTTGAAATGGTAACTGATTTGGTGGTATTGGTGGTGAGTGCTTTAGTGGTAGTGGAGGTAGGATGGCTGGTAGCTTTGGATAATTTGCCAGCAGCAAGAGATGAGCTTACTGGGTTAGAGGAGGGGCCTTTGTTCTTATCTAGGCCTGTGGTATGTGATGATTCAATGGTCGCCACAAGGCGATCCAATTTTTCACCCATAGACCTTACACGTTCTAGCAGGGGGAGCATGTATGATTTGATAAGCTTCTCCAAAATATCAAGAGTCACTTCACTTACCCCTGTGGTAACTAACTCAGGAGTTACTAACTCAGGGGCTACATGCTCACCAGCATCTAAGGGGAGAGGCTCTACTGTAAGAGGTGGACCTGACTCACTATTTGGGTTGGGTTTCGGTGGTGGTGGAGTCTGGCAATTACGCCCTTTCCTTTTTACCCCCCCCTTTCTCCTTTTCTTCCTTGGTGGGGAGTGAACTACCCTTGTAGCTAAGTCGGACGTAGGTCCAGGCTTTAACCCACTCGCCTCTGGAATGGTCTCTCCTGGGACAATACAGACCAGAGACAAGTTGGACAGCATAGGGGATGGATCTACTTCCCTGCTGTGTGACTCAGGGATGTTTGTTTCAATTATACTTGAGTGATTGATAGGGGGACAGACCAGCTGACCTCCGCAAGTAGCACTACTACAGGGCGGGGAGATAGCAGGAAACCTGAATATACTAGGGGTAAGATTAAGATCGGTCATGTCAGCATCAATAATGCTCAAACCTTGGGCGGGGAGATCCTTAGAGATATTGAGGACTGGCAGTGGGATATTCTTTAACTGCTCAATTGAGCGTCTGCGCTCAGCTCTCCTTTCGGCAAGAAGTAAGTCCATATCAACCTCCTTTGCGGATTTCTTAAAAAATTTATCTAGGGGACCTAAAACAGAGACACTCACACCTGGTGGAGCAGAATGACTCATGTTAGCGATGGACAAATCAGGATAGTGGAGTTTGAGGTAATGGCAAGAAAACAGTGCTAGCAATCCCAAATATCAAAGAACTTAGTCACTGCTAACAGCGAGTAAAGTGAAAATATCCTGGCCCAGCCCGGCCTCCAGCGGCCCCGGACGGCCACAGACGGTCCCGCCCTTGTCCCGGGCTTCTCCCGGCGCCCTCCCGCGCGCTCCCGCGCAGCGGGAATGACCGCTCCTCTTAAAGATATACAAGGGTGACCTAGGGGGCGGGGCCGGCAGGGAGAGGAGCCCAGCTGGAAACGGGCGCGCGGGGACTCCTGGAACGTGGAGTCCACCCGCTCTACCCTCGCAGCCCTGCCGGTGTCCAGGTGAAGCCCCTTGCAATCAATCCACAGCCGCTTGAGACCGCGCAGCGGGTCCGGCGAGCAGCAGCGGCTCAGCAGGCTGGATGAGGAAAAGCTGAAGTGCGTGGCGTGGCGTGGATTCCAGGTGAGATTACCGCACAACTCATTTCCATAAGAACTGGGAACCAAGCCTGAGCCCTCCATAGAGGAGTGATCAGAATAAGTTCCGACTGATAATGGTTAGTGCGAGCCAAAACCCTGGGGAGCATCACAAACGGACGAAAGGCATAACACAGGAGAGACGGCCAGACCTGCAGAAATACATCCAGGGCTTCCGGATCCGGGCGCCAACTGAAAAACAGGGGAAGCTGAGTGTTGAGGCGAGAGGCGAACAGATCGATCTGGCACTGACCCCAAAACCGGGAAAGAGATCGGAATATTCGAGGATGAAGCCTCCAATTGCTGAAATCTCGGAGGTGACGAGAGTTCCAGTCTGCAATCAGATTGTTGTGACCCGGGAGATACTCTGCAATAACGGATATCTTCCTCTGAAGACAAAAATGCCCAAAATCCTTGGTGATTTCTGCCAAAATCTTGGACCTCGTCCCCCCTAATTTATTGACATACCGAACCGCTAACACATTGTCCATGCGGAGGAGCATGCAACAGTTCGTCATGCACGGAGATAGACAACGAATCGCAAAAGACCCTGCCAGAAGCTCTAGACAATTTATATGGAGAGACAATTCCTCCTGAGACCACCGGCCTCCCGTCGACATTTGACCCCAATGGGCTCCCCATCCCCACAGATTGGCATCAGATTCTATCACCACTTCCGGGGACACTCCGAACAGGGCTCGCCCATTCCAAGACTCCATGTGCTCCAACCACCATAACATCGTCCACCTCGGTTCCTCTGAAAGAGGAATATGATCTGAATAGTGGAGGCCTTTCTGGAGATGGCAGATTTTGAGACGCTAAAGTGCCCGGTAATGAAGAGGACCCGGGAAGATTGCTTGTATTGAGGAAGCTACAGACCTCAATGATACACTGTTTGGACAAAACCAATCTCAACTCCCTCTTGATAGATCTGATCTTCTGATTGGGCAAGAGGAGTTGGCAAGAGAGGGAATTGACGAGGAAACTGAGGAATTCTATCGACTGGGAGGGAATGAAAACAGACTTCTGAGGATTCACCAAAAACCCGAGTGACCGTAAAAGATCTATTGACCATTCCAAATGAGTCATCAACAGTCGAGGGCAATGTGCCATGATGAGAATGTCGTCCAGATATATTATCAGACGAACACCCCAAGCTCATAGAGACTCTACAACAGGTCTCAGAAGTTTTGTGAAGCACCAAGGTGCCGACAAGAGGCCGAAAGGGAGAACTTTGTACCTGAACCAAATCCCCTACCACTGGAACTGCAGGGACAGACGATGAGGACCGTAAATGGGGATCAACAAGTACGCATCCTTCAGATCGAGACGGACCATCCAGTCCCCTTGCTGTAGAAGATCTCTCAGAAGATGGATGCCCTCCATTTTGAAGTGGTGGTAAACTATCCCTCCGTTAAAATCCCTGAAATTGAGAACCAACCAATACCCGCCCCCTTTTTCTGGACCCTGAGGATGGCGAGAAGTCCAAATTATGGCCCCTTTTGTCAGAAGAGAATTGATTTCTGCAGAAATGACCTCTTGATCCAGGAGGGAAAAAAACAGATAACTGTAGAACTCTATCTTGTAACCCAGGGCAGTCTCCAACACCCATGCATCGCTCAAGATCAGATGCCAATTTGGAAGAAAAAATTGAATCCTACCCCCCAACACGACCTCTGAGGCCGGGATCCAACTCACCTGAATTCGAGGAATCGCGATGTCCTCCTTGGTTTCCATTATAGTGGCCTTTTTTTAATTGACCTCTCCCCTTGCGGGAGGGGTAGAAGGAAGACTTGTTATTGTTGTAACCAGAATCTTGACCTCCTTCTCGCTGGGACTGATATCCAGGCTGGGTATTCTGACTAAACCCACGGCCAAACAATCGTCCGGCCCTTCTAAAAACTAGGCGAAAAGCCTGCCGAAGAGAAGATTGAGCTTTATCAAGTCCACTAAAGGTAGCCACAAGTTTTGTCAAATCCTTAAGGAATGGCTGACCAATTAACAAGCCCTGAGCCAAAGGGCCAGACTCAGACGCAGACAATTCAGCCAATTTGGGTTCCAATTTCAACAGAATAGAGAGTCGAGGCTCACAGGACATTGCACAGTTGGCATTCCCTAATTGACAAATGGCCCTCTGGGACCACCCCATCAATTCGCCCGGATCAACGACAGATGAAGACTCTTTGGCCTGAAAGCCTAAGTTTAAAATCTTTATTAGAGGACCCAGTAAATCCAATATTTTATTCTGACATGTGCACCATGCCGTGTCAATACCCTTTTTAGGATCCTTGGCATATTTCTTAAGCTATGTCACCATTGTTGGATCCACCTCAGGAGTTTCAGCCAAATTGTCTGCCAAATCAGGGCGCGGACACTCCGACCGAAGACGGGTCCGCACGTCCTTCTCAAAGGGCTGGCGAATATGCATCTGGACATACTCCGCCACCTCCAGGGATGGAAGCCAAGAGGAGGAGTTAGGGTGCACAATATCAGCAGGATCAAATGTAGGATGCGACGGCGCATCAACAAAATGCTCCTTACGACCTTTCTTAGAAGGAGGAGGAACATCATGTTCAGAAGATGAGGTAGAAGATGTGTCACCATCCTCCGTCTGGTGAGCCTGAGAGGCCAGAGCCTCCTTGGACGATTTACCAGAAGAATGCTCAGTTGAAAGAGCCTTGGCCAGCTTAACAAAGTCAGACTTATGAGGATTTTTTGGAGACTTTGAAGAAGAAGAAGAACACCCTGAAAATGAAGGCAACCAGCCCTGTTGCAAGGTATAAGTGGACAGATGGCGCTTCAAGGGCTCAATAGAACGAACTAGTGCCTTATTGACGGAATGCTGAACACTTTGGACCAGAGCTCAATTAAATCCTGCTCCATGGAGCCAGAAGCACCATCCTCATAGTAGTATTCATCTACCTCATAATATTCCTCCATAATTACACCAAGTGTAAAAATAATGCCCACAAGAGGAAGGAATAAGTGAAATGCCGAAGGCAAATATAAAGGGGAGTGGCAAAAACCCCTAAAGCAAGCCAATGATAAACAGGTTGTAACCTGGTTGTAAGTGTATAAAAAGTGGATGGAGGGCTTGCTCAAAATAGGCCACTCTAGGCAAGGCCTATGCAGAATTCTACAGCCCAAAAGAATATCGTTTGCAATATGGGCCTAAACGGGGGCTGTAAATGCAGACTGTGGGCAAAGAGCCGGAAATGCGCTGCTCCGGTGCGAATTCTCCGTGGCTGACCAGAGATGAACAAACAAAATGGCCGCCGCCTGCAACAAAAGAAAGAGAGGACTATACGAGCAGCGCGCGTAGCCTCTCAGCCCCCAAAACTCCAGCTCCACCAAAAACAGGCACGGGCGCAAAGCGCCCGAACCAGGGGGGTGAACACACGCGCCCCGCAACCGAAAGGAACACAAAAACGGAACCCAAACCAGAAAAATGAGAGGAGCGCAAAGGCACACAAGCGACAATGCCGGGCTGCCAGAAACACAGCAGCGTCAAAGCGTGAATAGAGCGTAAGCACAGGCAGCACACCACAGTAAGTACAGGGCAAAACACGAGCCACAAGTAGTACGATAATACAATAAATCAAGAATAATGCCGTAATGAGGCAAAAGCACTTAACTGGCAGCGGAGCAGCAAAGAAAGACGATTTGTATTCACTATTGGACATTTCATAGTGGTTACTCTATGGTTTGTCAGGTGATACCCAGAGTGTTCATGGGTATTGTAGTATTGTTTTTCTTTGATGTTTTCTGATCGGCTGCTGAGCATTTCCTAGTAAAGAAATGAGAAAGCATGTGGACTCTTAGGTGGATCCCTCGTTGCCCTTTCTCATGGCTACTTTGTAAATAACTTGCTACATCACTACATTGTTGCCTTTCTACTCACGGTAGTTTGTGGCAGCTCACAGCTGCTTCCCTGCCTTATCAAGCGGCTTGGTGGCAGGAAATTGAATTCAATCAGCTACAACGAGAGCCGACTGAGGGAAACGCCCGTTCAGCAGGGGCTCGGTGCTCTGGGACCGGAGCTCTAACGCTCGTCATTGGATTCGTTCTGCCTGCGGTTTGTGGCATGTGAGGGAGCGAGCAAAGGGTAGGAAGTCGCTGGACAGTTTGTTTGGGCCTCAGTTGTTCTCTGGCCATCTGCTGTATTTTTTGGGAGACTTGGAACTCTGACGCAAAGTGCTGAAAACGGGGCAGAAAGATTTCTATGATGCCTCTAAAGGAGCATGTGGCAGACCTCGCGCACCTGACACTGATATGGTGAATATAGTTGGTACCAGTGCCAAATTGTAGGTGAGAGACAATATAGGAGAAGGCTCTGTCATTCTCCTAAACGCTAGTTGCTCTTACCATTTTTTAACTGGATCTGGACTCCTGGAGGCCCCGGGGATCTTGGGCAGAGCGCGGGACTGCGAGGACGAGCAGTAATAGCGCGAGACGAACGGGCGCAGCTGGGGACTCTTCCCGCCCACTCCTGCCTGTATTTAGCCCCAACCTCTTGCACGCATCGCGGGACGCGCGCGGGAGAAGCCCGGGCCGCAAGAGGCCACCCCCCTTAAATCAAGATTGTCACAGTGAGACTTTAAATGTTAACCCCATCACTGTCTTAAAGTGCATGTTTTAAACGTAGATCTGGTGATTTGCAAACTTTGTTGTACTCCCTCTTTCCCTGCTCTAATTATTTTTTTTTACATTGTCTATCCAGAGTATTTATTTACATGGCGCTACGCTCTGGGAAAGGAAGAAAGGTTACAGCCTCTACTATTGGGGGCTCAGTAACTGGAACGCTTGACCAGTTTATCACTAAGGCCGCTGTAGTACTTGAAAAAGAGATTGCCATAATCGAGAAACGACTCTCCTTTGACCTCCTACTTGCCAAACGTTCATCCTTGGGCAATATTAGGACCGCAGTCACACCTGAGTTATTACGTGAAAATGCAGTCACGGGGGACCCCAGCCT
Organism: Lissotriton vulgaris; assembly: GCF_964263255.1. Taxonomy (NCBI): domain Eukaryota; kingdom Metazoa; phylum Chordata; class Amphibia; order Caudata; family Salamandridae; genus Lissotriton; species Lissotriton vulgaris. Next base: position 1,464,627,368 of record NC_141687.1, on the reverse strand, counting down.
GAACAGCAGTCTGATGTTTGAAGGTTCTGGAGGATCCGCGGCTGGCTCACCACCAAACACAACTATTGGCAGTTCTCCTCCAATAGTATCTAAACAAGGGGAACTAAATTCGCTTTCTGCAAATAGCCAGCCTGGCACATATTTAACTTCTGATCCACCTGTTAGCAAAGGTACCAAGGCAAATCACCTGCCAGCCAAAAGAAAGAGAGATGGGGGTCCCCAAAAGGGAAGAAAGGCCAAAGTATCTAAAACCACTAGGCCAATCCCCGCTCAAATCTCCACTGAACATCCCCCTACCTCCCCTATTAACAACCTTCATTTAATTCACCAGCCTCTACATTGTGCTGTAAAAGATACTAATGTTTTTTTTTGGAACAAATGGAACAACTAGTAAAATCATTGATGTTGCCACTCCTGGAGAGAACTAAATTAATTAATGCTAATCTGGAGAAATTTGAAAAAATTGTGACTACAAACTCCAGATTATTGGAATAGGTAGTGACAGGCTTCGTGGGTCCCAACCCCCCCCCCCCGCTTCCTATAGCCAGGAAGCTGGAAATAGGAGTAACTCTAAACCCTCCCCTGTAGAAGTAATTAATAGTGACAAAGATCGGAATACTCTGTCCTGTACTGAGGGGCGCGCAGATCGGAGTAAAGCACCCTGTTACTTGAGGGAGGGTCGAAAAGGGGTTGGGAATGGACATAGGAAGTTGTTCGGTAACACACGACCAGGGAGGTGATAGGCCTTTACAAAGGAAAATCACACTGAGCAAAGAGGGCGATAATAAGCGGTGGCCCCGTATTGATCTTCCCCCAGAGTCAGTACCGTATACCGTAACCTTGGCGGGAGTACTCGGGATTGGTAATGAAAAATTGGAGAACCATAGAGAGCTGAAAAAAAAGGTCTCCTACTGGCTGAATAAGAACAGGACGCTCCCAGTCTGTACTCATGTAGAAATTTTAAATGTTAGAAGGGTGAGTTGGGTGGGTCACAGACAAAAAAACATTGAGGGCGATTGTATCATCGTAAATTTTAGAGATCCTAGGGTGGTCAGGTATATATGTTCAGGGATAGGAGGTGTGGGAGAAATTCAATCACTTGATCTTAATTATTTCTACGATTATGTTTTTCCACGCCCAACAATCTATCCCCGTAACGGCTTACCAAAGAGACCATATAGTCTTAATAGGGGCGAGCCACATCTAACCCTGTCAAATGGCTATGAGGTTTTCTCGGGTCTAGAGGGGGTGGATTGACTTGAGAACAATATTAGCGGTCCCGTAGTGGACGGGCTATTGGTTGAGGAAAAAGAGGGAGCTGGCAAAAGCAGGTTAGTGGAACAGGATGGTGGAGCAAAGTTTGTAGATAGTGATTCTCCTGGGATTAGATTACGTTTTAGCCATTCTCTAGGACTATATCCAGTGTACCCCGGGGTGACCAGTGAGGCGAATGTTATGGGAGGTGGGAGGAATACCCATAGTCCAGAGACATTAATAATTGGGCCCCCCGATTGTGGGACCTTGATCGAGGGTGGGACGGATTATATGACCAACTCACCGGGTTTGGCTTATAACCAGATTACTACGAAGGACGACTTCCATAAGGTGAAAATGGTCTCCAGGAATATAGCAGGGTTAAAAAGTAAAATATCTGTTGCTGAATGGTCGAATTGGGTGGACTATCAAGATATTTTGATCTTCCAGGAGACCTGGGCAGTGGATCCTATTCATTGCCCTGGGTATTTAAATTTTCACAAACCGGCGATAAGAGGTAAGAAAGGTAGCCCGTACGGTGGTCTAACATTCTGGGTTAGGCAGTCATTAAACTATAGGCCCCTTGAGGTAGAGGTAGACAGCCCGGATATACTTGTTTTGAAGTGGAAACTTCCGAATCAATTAGAGATTCTTATTGTAAATGCCCCAATGAGTTGGATTCCTTTTTTAATGCTGTGGGGTTGGATGGCTATGTGATTGTGGCTGGGGATTTCAATTGTACGTTTGAGCCCCTAACCTATGGGGGGGAAACTATCTTGGCTGAGGAGGATGCCCAATGGAATATCCCCCACCTTGACTTAAGTCCAATTAAGAAGTGGACAGAAGCAGCCCTGCAGTGGATGGGCTTCTGTCTGGAGTGGGGTTTGAGAGCAGTAAATGGGCGTTCGATGTCAGATAAAACTGGCAAGGCAACCTTTGATAATGGTATTAGTGCAAGTCGAATCGACTATATCCTGATCAAGGTTCAGTATTGGTTTATTCTGGAGGACATGATAATCCCTGATCGTCCAGAGAGCGACCACAATCCGCTCTCACTGAGTCTGTTATTAGATGGGGAAACCAAGAGAAAAGAACCTACTGAGTTTGTCACGGCGGAGGCTCTGATCACTAATGACATGCGTAGGGTTTAGTGGGCCAGGGTAATTGATGATCCCTCAACCCTAGATAAGATTCCTGTTGATGTCTCGAGCACACTATGTGCCCTGCAAGCATTTGATACCCAAGATGACATAAAGGAGAATATTATTCCACTACACGAACAGCTTTTTAGGGGGTTGAAAACAAATTTTATAAAAAGTGGTAAATCGACCAAGATGCCCCTCCAACTACCAGGGAAATCATGGTATAATAAACCTTGCCGTGAAGCCTATAGCGTGCTGGTGTCAGCACTAAAATCTCAAAATACCTTGGATATTAGGAAGGCTAGGCAAGCCTATCGTAACACCCAAAGAAAGGCTAAAAAAGACTGGGAAGACCAGCATTGGCAGGAGCTTCTTGAGCCTAGCAAGTTGAAAAACCAAACTAAGTTTTGGCACATAGTTAAATGGGGGAATTCTGCTAACTCAATAGTACCCGTAAACCATGTGTCACCTGCAGATTGGGTTGAGTATTTCCAGTTTCAATTTAAGGGACTGGAACCAGAAAAAGACATCCCTAATGATGACATTTCTCCCAGTCCATTGCCTCCCTGTCAACCCCTATTATTTGACAAGTAAGATGTGGAGGATGCATTAAGAAAGGTACAAGGTGGTTAAGCCCTAGGCATGGACTGTATCCCGGCAGATTTGTTTAGACATGACTTAACAAACTGGGTGCCGTATATTAATCTTCTAGCTAATGCCATTTCGAGAGGGGCTTGTATTCTGGATTCTTGGCATGGTGCTGAGATCTTGCCTATATATAAAAAGGGGAACCGCTCTGCCCCAGGGAACTATCGCCCTATAAGTTTGATAGACGCTATTCAAAAAATCGTTGCTGGGATGGTGCTTGCAAAGATCCAGAGTTGGATGGGATCAGAGGATGTTTTATCTCCCCTACAAGTGGGGTTTAGATCCTGTATTTGCACGATTGAACAGGTTTGTAGGTTTATACTAATTTATTGGAAGATTGTTACTTTGGGAGGTGGCACTATTTATGCCGCCTTTGTAGATCTTAAGTCGGCTTTCGACTTAGTTCCCAGAGCCAAACTTTGGGATGTTTTAAGAAACTCGGGGATGCCCCAGGATCTTTTGAAACTAGTAATTAAGTTATATGAAGCAAACTTTGCACAGGTCAGATGGGGCAAACAAGGACAGGTCACGGAGCGATTTTCAGTGTCTCGCGGTGTACGTCAAGGGTGTGTACTTACACCAACCCTGTTTTTGTTGTTCATTAACAGGGTTGTACAGCACTTTGCAGCATATCCAACTGACGCACCATCCTTGGGGGGCACCAAGTTTCCGCTACTTATGTTCGCGGACGACACCTTAATTATGTCAAAAACTCAGAAGGGTCTCCAGGCTGCTCTAACTAGATTTGAAGAATTTTGCCACCAGAATGACCTAGAGGTTAATGTAACAAAAACAAAATGTATGGTTTTAACAAAAAATAGACCTTTGGTGGCCCATGTTTCCATGAATGGCTCATAATTAGAGCAGGTAAACGTTATTACATATCTAGAGGTCATCTTGGAAAGTAGGCTATGTTGGAAACCACAGATTGATACCCTCTGCCTTAAGTTTGCGCAGTTATCAGGGTGCTTAATTAAGGAACAGAGATCCTCGCTAACTAAAAGGATAGGTCCTGCTTTGAAAATATACAAAGCCAAGATAAGTTCAGGGATCTTGTACGGCGCCGACATCTGGGCTTTTGCGGACCTTTCCCGGATAGTTGGTCTACAAAACAAAATTCATTAGAAATATATTTTCCGCCTCCCCCAGTCGAGTCCTTTGAAGCCCTTGCTACTGGACCTCGGCTGTCACGAAATAGATGATGAGACACGTTTTAAACCATTGGCCCTATGGAGGAGAATCTGGACCACGCCAGAATTGGCACTTTTTGCCAAAGAAATTTTGGATGTCAGATCCATGGTTGGCTCGGGTAACATCCCCTGGTTTAACAGAGTAAGATTGCTCTTAGAGAACATGGGTTTGAGCAATCTTTGGTCAGACCCTGCTTCCTCCAAAAAAGGCTTTCAAGGCATTATACTGGTTGACAGTACGACAGAAACACATTAACTTGACAAACACCTCCTCCCGGAGTGGAAGATTCCTGGAACATAAATTCGATCCATCCTTAGAAGATTATTGGGATAGAATTACTAAGAGCAATGACAGGAAGCTTTACCACCAATTTAGGGTAGGCTCACTACCAATGAGATCGTTTACAAGTAAACGGAAGGGGCAGGTGAATGAGTGCTGTCCCGTTTGTAAGGACCAGAAGGAGTCTCTTGGTCCTATATTGTTCGCTTGCCCGGCATATCTGGTACCCCGAACCAAATGGCTTAAACCGATTTGTAGAAATATGGGTACGAGGGTGGGGCTGGAGGCTCTTAGGATTTTGAGGACAGATACTAGGGAATCAGTGCTAATTGTAGTAGCAAAATTCCTGGTCTGGACATGGGTAATCAGGGCTAAGCTTTTATAATAAAAGCCAAATTGTAGCCATTTGATTTGTTGGTTCAGATTATGCTCTGAGTGCGTTATTATTATTATTATTTGTTTAACTAAATTATCTGCTGCTCTACGGTGGTACCTGCACCACTCGTTTGTATTTGTTAACTTTGCACTGAAAAATAGTTTTTATTATTACCTACTGCCATGCCTATTTATTCATTGTGAGGCTTAGATGTCTTTTAAAATCTTTGTGTAATAATCGAAAGGTAGTTGTTTATGTATATTTTTATGTCTGTCTTTTATGACAGGGTGGCCTTAGGCATGTGCAAGCTGTGCACCTGCACATGGCCACCAAACCCCAGGGGCCACCACGCCAATATATATCCTTAATATAATAATCCTCTGAGGATGGATTCATATTTACGTGGCGGCCCCTGGCAGGGATTTGGCGGCCTCTGGCTCTGTTCCACTTCAAACACCCTGACTACCCAACCCCCTCTTCACTGCACTGGCCTCCGCGCTCCGCCCCGCCCGGACCCCCTTTTCCGGGGCCCCCTACCTACGCTCCCTGCCCAAGGCCGCCATGAGCCTAGAGCCGCCCCTGTTTATGATGAACCAATCGATATAAAGACGTATGAACTAAACTGAGAAAGCATAATTGGAGGTTACGGTCCTGACATAAAATTAATTTCCCATGATGCAAACAGCCTGAGTGCCATGGGTATTTAAGGACATTCAAGCACGTCGGTCAACGTGCGTAATTCTCAATCAGGTTTTCGTTCTGAGACCCGTATCGGCTGATTGGGTTAGGCTTCACAAATCTTCACGTCGAGAAACAAATCGTTCCAGCGACTTCTGGGGTAATCAGTGTGTGGCAGCTGAGCTTTATTCACACGTGCAGTAAGTCGAGGAGTCTTCTTGCGCTGATTACCGGTGTCCTTGAGGGATTGGCCACAGGTATTTCAAACACTCGGATTACATAGCGCGGGAATACAGGTTTGCAACCCACTTTGTGGAGAGGTTCCGTTTCTCGTTTCAGACAGTTCGAATCACTCAACTTCCAGGCTGGGAGTCTTTCTGATGATTAACTGTAACTTGGTATTTGGAGTGGAACAGAATTAAGTTACCACTTGCATCCTGTTGTTTTTTGTGGCGATCTTTTGCTTTTATTGCGCTCTTGGCCAATTAAGGATTAACATTCCTTGTGAATGTGAATACGTGGTATTTAGCACAAAAAGGAACATATTTATGGTTTACTTTCTACATTAAATGTGAGAACCAGGGTCTACAACCATATTAGATCTACATTCATTACAGTGCCTAAAGGAGTAAAATACAGAAGGGCATGACTTTTAAAATCAAGAAAGTATCTACTCAGTATTGTTTACAACTCCTAACTACATTCTTTCTTTCTTTTAAGTGGTATGTATGTCATATGGTGATTCCACATTTATTATCTCAGTCTTATTAGGTTCATGGAGGGAGAAATATACAGATGGTTCTATCTCAGAATTTCTGTCAATTATTAGAACGTTTCTAAGGTATTTATGGATTCTTAGTGAGACACACAGACGGTAGACTTGTATTGTGTACTCTACTTATTTCTTATTTTGTTTTCCACAGGTTCAAAATCTCTGCAGTTCCTTTCCTACACCCCCATCTCTAGCTTGACAACTTCAGTACTCTGTGTATCTAATAAAGCTACAGAGTTTGGGATGTCAGGAGGTGGAGCAGTTCGCGCATCATTTCGGTTCTGAGGAGTTACATTTTGCGGGACTGACAGATTGTGGTTGCTGGTTGACAAGGGCTCATACATCAGTTAATCAACAGCTCAATTTCTTACAGTGATCAACATAGGAACCCAGCCCACTTGGCCAGATCCATGCCAGTTATCGAAATTAAGTTTTAATTTTAATTAGTTAAAGTTACCAAGGTATCATAATTAGATTTGTTTACACATAAGTGTCTCTTGTGTAAATTAAATGAAAAACACAATAATGCCCATGATAAGAAAACAAAAATAAAATGCATTGTTTGCAGTGGACCTCCTGACTAGTGCTGCTCTCCTAAACACCAAGAATATATGTGCAGGTCACTTTTCATCCCTGTTGACCCTGAAAGAATGCAAAATAGTATTTTCTGCCTTACGGAATTTGCTATCCCTGTGCATTGCTTCCATATATCACCAATCATTAAGAATTTTAAATACTGTCATGGTTTAGGAAGCAGGGACAGCTTTCAGTTGCAGGAAGTCTAGCTTACATGATGGTGCACACCTGTTAAGTTGTAAAACATAATGTTTGTACAGGCCTCCTCTCATGGGCAACCTGATGACCACTGACCGTGGAGAATTCTATATATACTGGTTGCACTGTCTCTCTCGCGAGGAGTCTGGTGGTTCTCCATCGATCAACTCACTATCTCGGCAAGTTTAAATAAACGCGTATTCTGGTATTACTTGAGTAAAGTGTTTTTTCCCTCCACAGACTTTGGTGCCATGTACTTGGAGCACCATGCACTGGCAATTTAAGGGCTGCAAAGCAGATGATTCTTCCCTGAACAACCAAATATGATCATCTTGAAAAGTTAAAAGGACCTTATTAAAAATCCCTGGTCCATCATTTCTGGAGAGACCTTAGCTGTGTCGGCTCTTTGTGCCCACGTCCTACGACTGCAGGGGACTCAGGTTGCCAGAATACACATGGGGAAGAAGGTAAGGACATGTAAGGGTAGGACGTTTTGTAAATACAAAGAGTTCCAGGTTTTACGTGCTAGATTTAAAGTGATATATTCAAAGTGCTAAGTTCAAAACACTAGGTTCAAAGTGCTAAGTGCAAAGCTCAACATTTAAAGTGCTAAGTTCAAACAACTAAGTTCAAATCGCTATGCTTAAAATGCTAGGTTCGCAATGCTAGGTTCAAAGCTCTAAGTTCAGGAGTGAATATAGATGCTAGAAGGTATGAGTATGAGCTACAGGGTGCTGGGAATTGATTCTAAGTTATGAAATTGTATGCATCTGGCACAAATTGAGCTATGACTGTGGCCAAGTGGATTAAAAGGCGAGATCATGAAGATAAAACTGCCAACTGTAAAAAAACCAGACCTGATGATAGCCATAACGAAGAATCCGAACGTAGGAGCACCTTTATATTTCAAAACGCAAACCCAAGATGGCACCTAACGTCCTACCTGTCCAAAGCCCTGCCTTGATGAAGACCTTCATTTGAAATGTTGCGCTTGGTCCTACCCACTGAAGGTCGAAACGCGTTGGCTATTTCCAAAGAGAGGTTTAGAGCAAACAAATTAAATAATTTTGCTCCAAAATAGGTGCACTTGAACCGAATGGTTGACCCTCTTAACTAGAGTTTGTAAATAATTCTCTGACCTCTCTAGGACCTGCAAAATAAACTTACTTGTGGGCAAAATAAGATAAGTTCCAATCCAACTACAAAACAGTAGGACTTTCTCATGTCGAAAATGATATGCTTGTAAAGATTTTCACAATCAGGATTGTTGTTATTTGTATGTACCAATGTCTTATGGTTTCCAGTCATATCTATGTTTGTTATGTAAATATTGTTCATGTCCTTTCTAGTTGTGTTAAAAGTCGTTGATGTACAAAAATACAAAAAGAGAGGTGTATGTCTTAAAGTGCAAAGCGATGGGTACCTCTTCTTTGCTCAATTAAAAAAAATGATGAATGAATCCATAAATAAATGAAGCCTAAGGGTAATTAAAAGAACCATTAAGGCATTAGTGAAAACGGATTGATGGCGTCAGAGGTATTTTGTTTTTGTTGATGTAAATTTGATTCCAACCTCTGAACTTCCTGAACTGAATCACTCCCCTTTTTTAATGTGGCCAAGTCTGAGCACCAAGTTCAGCTGCCCTGAGGTTCTCACGAAGTTGAGTTCCTTGATTGCAAGGGGGCTTGGTGAGATTGTGACCCAAAGGAGAATATTTGTATCTATCTCCTGTGTTCCGCTACTGTTCATTTATTTCATCTTGGCATTCCCACAATGAACCATGTCTGTACCTTAAGTCTAAAGCGATTCCTTGCTTGTGACTCGGTCCTAGAATGATACCTAATGTACTGTCCTTTAGGAAGAATCATCACAGAAAAAGTAAGATAATATAAGCACTACACCACCCTGGTCATTTTTGTGTTTATTTTGTGTGTCTGGTAGAAATAAATGAGTTATTGGGAGTTCAAGATCAAGGGAACGTTACCCCAACAAAACAGGCCCCAGCGCCTCATATATATGTGCAATTTGGGCACAGGACATGGAAGTATTTGGTTACATTGCACACAGAAACAGAACCCCTGCAAACGATTTCTGGTTGTGGGAATGTTTGATTTGGCAAAAATAGTGCATTAAAGAATGTTTTGAAGGCAAGGAAAAGTGGGACAACAGAAGTTTAATGGAATGCTTAGCTTGAATGGTATGAACAGAAGTCTAGGAGACTCCACTAGTCTCAGGTGCAGTCTTAAAGACTCCTAGAAACAAATGTAAAGGAACAAGTGAAGGAATTAAAAGAAAAATGCAACAAAGATTGACTAATAACAAGGTGACCGAGAACAATTACAAAGACTAGATGGTTAGGCCTAGTGCCCTGATGTATCCCTGGCTTTAAAAAACCCTTGCTCATAATGAAGACACTCCTGAAGACATTGCATATTTCCACACAGGGATATCTCCTCCTCCTTCATCCATTCTTTTCACCTTTACACACACTCAGGTAACCTCAGCGCCCCAAAGGAGTCCTCCTATGCCCCCTTCATCTTATAAACCTGAGTACCCCAGAAATAGTATGAGGACAGCGTCTCGCAATGAAGAGCCAGTTTATAAGTCACAAATGTCCCATGTTGTGTCTCCAGTTGCTGCTCACACTCACAGTCATGTGACCCAAGAGGGGGATAGTCTCTAGTCTCCACTAAGACTATTCCCTGGAGCCAATAGGGCCTTAGTGATGGTCCATGCTCCGTGGACATCAAGGATACACAAAATTTAGTTAAAGAAGTTTCCTATATGAGGGAAGAACCCCATAGGTTCAGAGAGGAACTAGCGATCATCTTTGATTGTGCAATAGTGTCACTTTTCTGACCTCCAAAATCCAACCTTTTCTACTGCTCAACTCACCCAATATGAGGTCCTATGGTTATCCACAGGTCACATTACTTTAAATAGATGCCCAATCCTGAACCCTGCGTCCATCTTACATAGCTCTCAGAAAAGTGAGCAGCATGATTGCCTCACCGTCATAGCTCCCTTGATGATGCCATCCCCTAGAAGAGGGTGAGCTGGCCCTCAGGCCCTGGATGTCCAAGCACCACCCTACCTACCGTTGACGGATATAGACACCAGTGTAGAATCCATAGGTAGTGACAGGTTTTGGGGTTGAGGGGGAAGGAGTGTGTTGTTGAGGAAGGTCCAGATGAGATAAGTATTCTATTAACCATAAGTGCAATGCTTTAAACTTGTGTTAGCTTATATGGGGGCGCACAGAAAAGAAGTCCAAGAAAAATGTCGAATTTAGTGTATGAAAGAGTCCTTTATTTAATATTGTTCATTCTTTTAAAAGCAGTCATAGTGCAATTAGCGGAAAAGTCAGCCAACGCGTTTCACTCCCTACCAGGGAGTTTCTTCAGGGCTGAAACCAAAATAGATAAAAAAAAACCCTCATGAGTTTTACATTTTATAAACAGATCTTATTCATAGTCACTGTTACCAGAAATAAACATTTGACATTTTTTTTAAAAAACACATTACAAAAGTACACACTACAAGAAATAATACAGAAACCAATACAAAAAGAAACACATACAACCTCAATGCAGAATTCGTTACCATAGACATTTTGCTCTCTATTTCTCAGTGTATTCCATTGAGAAACCAGTTACAAGGGGTCTCAAGTTGTAGATTTAACATTTGTCCTGGACTCATGTCACCCATGATGTACCCACATGGGTGCAGTCCTTATCTTACTCCAATCACTCAGAGCTTGTTTCCTTTCTTGTCATAAACATATAAGATCATATAACCATATTTATCCTCCTATTCCACCCTGTGATGCAGCAGAGGAGGGGAAGAAAAGAAGGGGCAACACAAGGGTGGAAAAACCGGGGGACAAATTAGCCAGAATAATCGTACATATCAATCAGACCGTGGTCGTAAGAAATCGTCAGAAGAATCACATCCTAATGTAAGCTAACACTTGTTTGTGTAGGGTATGAGATAAGGTAGACAGACCTTGGTCAATATGGTCATATATTTTCATCTTAATACTTTAACTGAAATCACCATTGTTGTAAAATTTGTGAGAGGGCGAAAGGCACCGAAGAAAAAGAAACAGAGTAGAGTCATAAGTAACAAGCATTTGAAATGCAATAGGGCTCGCATTAGGAAAGTTTGAGCTATTGGTCTTATAAATGAATTTTTTTTATTTATGTGTTTTTTTAAAATAGCTAAATTAATAGCTTTGTCATGTACAATGCTAATAGTTATAACTTTCGCAAATGTGACACCTATAGCATTTGTAATGCAACATGTTTTGTATTTACCTGACTTAGATGTATTGATATTACAAATAACAATGGCTTTTAATTTTTTTAAAATAATTAATACTTAAATAAGTTATTTAATTTGTAATGGCAATAGCTTAAACTTTTGTAAATAACTTTTGTGAAGATTATGTTCAGTGTTTTTTATTGTGACGAAAATCCAAGAACAGAAGTGAAATATTAACAACTTTTTATGATTTGTAATAAAGCGTGAAAGCTTGAAACCAGCTTGAAACATTGAAACAACATATTTGTACCAGTGATGCTGTGATTGCGCTGAGTGATGCTGTGGTTGCGCTGAGTGATGCTGTGGTTGCGCTGAGTGATGCTGTGGTTGCGCTGAGTGATGCTGTGGTTGCGCTGAGGTAATGCTGTGGTGCTGCTGAGTGATGCTGTGGTTGCACTGAGTGATGCTGTAGTTGCGCTGAGTGGTGTGTGCATCGGTGGAGCTTAGTGGGTGCATTGGTGGAGCTGTTTGGTGGGTGCATTGGTGAAGCTTAGTTGGAGCATCGGTGTATGGTGGGTGCCTCTGTGGAGCTGTGTGGTGGGTGCATCGGTGGAGCTGTGTGGTGGGTGCATAGGTGGAGCTGTGTCGGTGGAGCTGTGTGGTGGGTGCATCGGTGGAGCTGGGTGGTGGGTGCATCGGGGGAGCTGTGTCGATGGAGCTGTGTGGTGGCTGTATCGGTGGAGCTGTGTGGTGGGTGCATCGGTGGAGCTGTGTGGTGGATGCATCGGTGGAGCTGTGTGGTGGGTGCATCGGTGGAGCTGTGTGGTGGGTGCCTCGGTGGAGCTGTGTGGTGGGTGCATTGGTGGAGCTGTGTGGTGGGTGCATCAGTGGAGCTGTGTAGATGGAGCTGTGTGGTGGGTGCATTGGTGGAGCTGTGTGGTGGGTGCAGTGGTGGAGCTGTGTGGTGGGTGCATCGTTGGAGCTGTGTGGTGGGTGCCTCGGTGGAGCTCTGTGGTGGGTGCATCGGTAAAGCTGTGTGGTGGGTACATCGGTGGAGCTTAGTGGGTGCATTGATGGAGCTTAGTGGGTGCATTGGTGGAGCTGTGTGGTGGGTGCATTGGTGGAGCTTAGTTGGAGCATCGGTGGAGCTGTGTGGTGGGTGCATCGGTGGAGCTCTGTGGTGGGTGCATCAGTGGAGCTGCGTGGTTGGTGCATCGGTGGAGTTGTGTCGGTGGAGCTGTGTGGTGGGGGCATCGGTGGAGCTGGGTGGTGGGTGCATCGGTGGAGCTGTGTGGTGGGTGCATCGGTGGAGCTGGGTGGTGGGTGCATCAGTGGAGCTGCGTGGTGGGTGCATCAGTGGAGCTGTGTGGTGGGTGCATCGGTGGAGCTTAGTGGGTGCATTGGTGGAGCTGTGTGGTGGGTGCATCGGTGGAGCTTAGTTGGTGCATCAGTGGAGCTGTGTAGTGGGTGCATCGGTGGAGGTGTGTGGTGGGTGCCGCGGCAGAGCTGTGTGGTGGGTGCATCGGTGGAGCTGTGTCGGTGGAGCTGTGTGGTGGGTGCATCGGTGGAGCTGGGTGGTGGGTGCATCTGTGGAGCTGTGTGGTGGGTGCCTCGGTGGAGCTGTGTCTTGGGTGTATCAGTGGAGCTGTGTGGTGGGGTCATCTGTGGAGCTCTGTCGTGGGTGCATTGTTGGAGCTGTGTCGGTGGAGCTGTGTGGTGGTTGCATCAGTGGAGCTGTGTTGTGGGTGCATCGGTGGAGCTGTGTCGGTGAAGCTGTGTGGTGGTTGCATAAGTGGAGCTGTGTAGTGGGTGCATCGGTGGAGCTGTGTCGGTGGAGCTGTGTGGTGGGTGCATCGGTGGGGCTGGGTGCATCAGTGGAGCTGTGTGGTGGGTGCATCGGTAGAGCTGGGGGGTGGGTGCATCTGTGGAGCTGTGTGGTGGGTGCATCTGTGGAGCTGTGTGGTGGGTGCATCAGTGGAGCTGGGTGGTGGGTGCATTGATGGAGCTGGGTGGTGAGTGCATCGGTGGGGCTGTGTGGTGGGTGCATCTGTGGAGCTGTGTGGTGGGTTCCTCTGTGGAGCTGTGTGGTGGGTGCATCTGTGGAGCTGTGTGGTGGGTGCCTCGGTGGAGCTGTGTGGTGGGTGCATCAGTGGAGCTGTGTGGTGGGTGGATCGGTGGAAATGTGTGGCGGGTGCATCGGTGGAGCTGTGTGCATCGGTGTAGCTGTGTCGGTGTAGCTGTGTGGTGGCTGCGTCGCTGGAGCTGTGTGGTGGCTGCGTCGCTAGAGCTGTGTGGTGGGTGCATCGGTGGAGCTGTGTGGTGGGTGCATCGGTGGAGCTGTGTGGTGGGTGCATCGGTGGAGCTGTGTGGTGGGTGCCTCAGTGGAGCTGTGTGGTGGGTGCCTCAGTGGAGCTGTGTGGTGGGTGCATCGGTGGAGCTGTGTGGTGGGTGCATCGGTGGAGCTGTGTGGTGGGTGCATCGGTGGAGGTGTGTGGTGGGTGCATCGGTGGAGGTGTGTGGTGGGTGCATCTGTGGAGCTGTGTGGTGGGTGCATCGGTGGAGCTGTGTGGTGGGTGCCTCGGAGGAGCTGTGTGATGGGTGCCTCGGTGGAGCTGTGTGGTGGGTAGATCGGTGGAGCTGTGTGGTGGGGGCATCGGTGGAGCTGTGTTGGTGGAGCTGTGTGGTGGTTGCATCAGTGGAGCTGTGTGGTGGGTGCATCGGTGGAGCTGTGTGGTGGTTGCATCAGTGGAGCTATGTGGTGGGTGCATTGGTGGAGCTGTGTCGGTGGAGCTGTGTGGTGGGTGCATCGGTGGAGCTGGGTGGTGGGTGCCTCGGTGGAGCTGTGTGGTGGGTGCCTCGGTGGAGCTGTGTGGTGGGTGCCTCGGTGGAGCTGTGTGGTGGGTGCATCGGTGGAGCTGTGTGGTGGGTGCATCGGTGGAGCTGTGTGGTGGGTGCATCGGTGGAGCTGTGTGGTGGGGCATCTGTGGAGCTGTGTGGTGGGTGCATCTGTGGAGCTGTGCAGTGGGTGCATCAATGGAGCTGTGTGGTGGGTGCCTCGGTGAAGCTGTGTGGTGGGTGCATCGCTGGAGCTGGATGGTGGGTGCCTCGGTGGAGCTGTGTTGTGGGTGGTGAGTGCATCGGTGGAGCTGTGTGGTGGGTGCATCTGTGGAGCTGTGTGGTGGGTGCATCTGTGGAGCTGTGTGGTGGGTGCATCTGTGGAGCTGTGTGGTGGGTGCCTCGGTGGAGCTGTGTGGTGGGTGCATCAGTGGAGCTGTGTGGTGGGTGGATCGGTGGAGCTGTGTGGTGGGTGCATCGGTGGAGCTGTGTGCATCGGTGGAGCTGTGTCGGTGTAGCTGTGTGGTGGCTGCGTCGCTGGAGCTGTGTGGTGGGTGCATCAGTGGAGCTGTGTGGTGGGTGCATCGGTGGAGCTGTGTGGTGGGTGCATCGGTGGAGCTGTGTGGTGGGTGCCTCAGTGGAGCTGTGTGGTGGGTGCATCGGTGGAGCTGTGTGGTAGGTGCATCGGTGGAGCTGTGTGGTGGGTGCATCGGTGGAGGTGTGTGGTGGGTGCATCTGTGGAGCTGTGTGGTGGGTGCATCGGTGGAGCTGTGTGGTAGGTGCCTCGGAGGAGCTGTGTGGTGGGTGCCTCGGTGGAGCTGTGTGGTGGGTACATCGGTGGAGCTGTGTGGTGGGGGCATCTGTGGAGCTCTGTGGTGGGTGCATCGGTGGAGCTGTGTCGGTGGAGCTGTGTGGTGGTTGCATCAGTGGAGCTGTGTGGTGGGTGCGTCGGTGGAGCTGTGTGGTGGTTGCATCAGTGGAGCTGTGTGGTGGGTGCATTGGTGGAGCTGTGTCCGTGGAGCTGTGTGGTGGGTGCATCGGTGGAGCTGTGTGGTGGGTGCCTCGGTGGAGCTGTGTGGTGGGTGCATCGGTGGAGCTGTGTGGTGGGTGCATCGGTGGAGCTGAGTAGTGGGTGCATCGGTGGAGCTGTGTGGTGGGGGCATCTGTGGAGCTGTGTGGTGGGTGCATCTGTGGAGCTGTGCGGTGGGTGCATCAATGGAGCTGTGTGGTGGGTGCCTCGGTGGAGCTGTGTGGTGGGTGCATCGGTGGAGCTGTGTGGTGGGTGCATCGGTGGAGCTGGGTGGTGGGTGCATCAGTGGAGCTGCGTGGTGGGTGCATCAGTGGAGCTGTGTGGTGGGTGCATCGGTGGAGCTTAGTGGGTGCATTGGTGGAGCTGTGTGGTGGGTGCATCAGTGGAGCTTAGTTGGTGCATCAGTGGAGCTGTGTAGTGGGTGCATCTGTGAAGGTGTGTGGTGGGTGCCGCGGCAGAGCTGTGTGGTGGGTGCATCGGTGGAGCTGTGTCGGTGGAGCTGTGTGGTGGGTGCATCGGTGGAGCTGGGTGGTGGGTGCATCTGTGGAGCTGTGTGGTGGGTGCCTCGGTGGAGCTGTGTCTTGGGTGTATCAGTGGAGCTGTGTGGTGGGGTCATCTGTGGAGCTCTGTCGTGGGTGCATTGTTGGAGCTGTGTCGGTGGAGCTGTGTGGTAGTTGCATCAGTGGAGCTGTGTTGTGGGTGCATCGGTGGAGCTGTGTCGGTGAAGCTGTGTGGTGGTTGCATAAGTGGAGCTGTGTGGTGGGTGCATCAGTGGAGCTGTGTCGGTGGAGCTGTGTGGTGGGTGCATCGGTGGGGCTGGGTGGTGGGTGCATCAGTGGAGCTGTGTGGTGGGTGCATCGGTAGAGCTGGGGGGTGGGTGCATCTGTGGAGCTGTGTGGTGGGTGCATCTGTGGAGCTGTGTGGTGGGTGCATCAGTGGAGCTGGGTGGTGGGTGCATTGATGGAGCTGGGTGGTGAGTGCATCGGTGGGGCTGTGTGGTGGGTGCATCTGTGGAGCTGTGTGGTGGGTGCCTCTGTGGAGCTGTGTGGTGGGTGCATCTGTGGAGCTGTGTGGTGGGTGCCTCGGTGGAGCTGTGTGGTGGGTGCATCAGTGGAGGTGTGTGGTGGGTGGATCGGTGGAACTGTGTGGCGGGTGCATCGGTGGAGCTGTGTGCATCGGTGTAGCTGTGTCGGTGTAGCTGTGTGGTGGCTGCGTCGCTGGAGCTGTGTGGTGGCTGCGTCGCTGGAGCTGTGTGGTGGGTGCATCGGTGGAGCTGTGTGGTGGGTGCATCGGTGGAGCTGTGTGGTGGGTGCATCGGTGGAGCTGTGTGGTGGGTGCCTCAGTGGAGCTGTTTGGTGGGTGCCTCAGTGGAGGTGTGTGGTGGGTGCATCGGTGGAGCTGTGTGGTAGGTGCATCGGTGGAGCTGTGTGGTGGGTGCATCGGTGGAGGTGTGTGGTGGGTGCATCGGTGGAGGTGTGTGGTGGGTGCATCTGTGGAGCTGTGTGGTGGGTGCATCGGTGGAGCTGTGTGGTGGGTGCCTCGGAGGAGCTGTGTGGTGGGTGCCTCGGTGGAGCTGTGTGGTGGGTACATGGGTGGAGCTGTGTGGTGGGGCATCTGTGGAGCTCTGTGGTGGGTGCATCGGTGGAGCTGTGTCGGTGGAGCTGTGTGGTGGTTGCATCAGTGGAGCTGTGTGGTGGGTGCATCGGTGGAGCTGTGTGGTGGTTGCATCAGTGGAGCTGTGTGGTGGGTGCATTGGTGGAGCTGTGTCGGTGGAGCTGTGTGGTGGGTGCATCGGTGGAGCTGTGTGGTGGGTGCCTCGGTGGAGCTGTGTGGTGGGTGCCTCGGTGGAGCTGTGTGGTGGGTGCCTCGGTGGAGCTGTGTGGTGGGTGCATCGGTGGAGCTGTGTGGTGGGTGCATCGGTGGAGCTGTGTGGTGGGTGCATCGGTGGAGCTGTGTGGTGGGGGCATCTGTGGAGTTGTGCGGTGGGTGCATCTGTGGAGCTGTGCAGTGGGTGCATCAATGGAGCTGTGTGGTGGGTGCCTCGGTGAAGCTGTGTGGTGGGTGCATCGGTGGAGCTGTATGGTGGGTGCCTCGGTGGAGCTGTGTTGTGGGTGGTGAGTGCATCGGTGGAGCTGTGTGGTGGGTGCATCTGTGGAGCTGTGTGGTGGGTGCATCTGTGGAGCTGTGTGGTGGGTGCATCTGTGGAGCTGTGTGGTGGGGCCCTCGGTAGAGCTGTGTGGTGGGTGCATCAGTGGAGCTGTGTGGTGGGTGGATCGGTGGAGCTGTGTGGTGGGTGCATCGGTGGAGCTGTGTGCATCGGTGGAGCTGTGTCGGTGTAGCTGTCTGGTGGCTGCGTCGCTGGAGCTGTGTGGTGGGTGCATCGGTGGAGCTGTGTGGTGGGTGCATCGGTGGAGCTGTGTGGTGGGTGCATCGGTGGAGCTGTGTGGTGGGTGCCTCAGTGGAGCTGTGTGGTGGGTGCATCGGTGGAGCTGTGTGGTAGGTGCATCGGTGGAGCTGTGTGGTGGGTGCATCGGTGGAGGTGTGTGGTGGGTGCATCTGTGGAGCTGTGTGGTGGGTGCATCGGTGGAGCTGTGTGGTAGGTGCCTCGGAGGAGCTGTGTGGTGGGTGCCTCGGTGGAGCTGTGTGGTGGGTACATCGGTGGAGCTGTGTGGTGGGGGCATCTGTGGAGCTCTGTGGTGGGTGCATCGGTGGAGCTGTGTCGGTGGAGCTGTGTGGTGGGTGCCTCGGTGGAGCTGTGTGGTGGGTGCCTCGGTGGAGCTGTATGGTGGGTGCGTCGGTGGAGCTGTGTCGGTGGAGCTGTGTGGTGGTTGCATCAGTGGAGCTGTGTGGTGGGTGCATTGGTGGAGCTGTGTCCGTGGAGCTGTGTGGTGGGTGCATCGGTGGAGCTGTGTGGTGGGTGCCTCGGTGGAGCTGTGTGGTGGGTGCATCGGTGGAGCTGTGTGGTGGGTGCATCGGTGGAGCTGTGTAGTGGGTGCATCGGTGGAGCTGTGTGGTGGGGGCATCTGTGGAGCTGTGTGGTGGGTGCATCTGTGGAGCTGTGCGGTGGGTGCATCAATGGAGCTGTGTGGTGGGTGCCTCGGTGGAGCTGTGTGGTGGGTGCATCGGTGGAGCTGTATGGTGGGTGCCTCGGTGGAGCTGTGTTGTGGGTGCATCGGTGGAGCTGTGTGGTAGGTGTCTCAGTGGAGCTGTGTGGTGGGTGCATCGGTGGAGCTGTGTCGGTGGAGCTGTGTGGTGGCTGCATCGCTGGAGCTGTGTGGTGGGTGCATCGGTGGAGCTGTGTGGTGGGTGCATCGGTGGAGCTGTGTGGTGGGTGCCTCGGTGGAGCTGTGTGGTGGGTGCATCGGTGGAGCTGTGTGGTGGGTGCATCGGTGGAGCTGTGTGGTGGGTGCATCTGTGGAGCTGTGTGGTGGGTGCCTCTGTGGAGCTGTGTGGTGGGTGCCTCTGTGGAGCTGTGTGGTGGGTGCATCTGTTGAGCTGTGTGGTGGGTGCCTCGTGGAGCTGTGTGGCGGGTGCCTCAGTGGAGCTGTGTGGTGGGTGTATCAGTGGAGCTGTGTGGTAGGTGCCTCGGTGGAGCTGTGGGGTGGGTGCCTCGGTGGAGCTGTGTCTTGGGTGCATCAGTGGAGCTGTGTGGTGGGGTCATCTGTGGAGGTCTGTGGTGGGTGCATCAGTGGAGCTGTGTGGTAGGTGCCTCAGCGGAGCTGTGTGGTGGGTGCATCGGTGGAGCTTTGTGGGTGCATTGGTGGAGCTGTGTGGTGGGTGCATCGGTGGAGCCTAGTTGGTGCATCAGTGGAGCTGTGTGGTGGGTGCATCGTGGAGCTGTGTGGTGGGTGCCTCGGCGGAGCTGTGTGGTGGGTGCATCGGTGGAGCTGTGTCGGTGGAGCTGTGTGGTGGGTGCATCGGTGGAGCTGGCTGGTGGGTGCATCTGTGGAGCTGTGTGGTGGGTGCCTCGGTGGAGCTGTGTCTTGGGTGCATCAGTGGAGCTGTGTGGTGGGGTAATCTGTGGAGCTCTGTGGTGGGTGCATCGTTGGAGCTGTGTCTGTGGAGCTGTGTGGTGGTTGCATCAGTGGAGCTGTGTGGTGGGTGCATAGGTGGAGCTGTGTCGGTGGAGCTGTGTGGTGGGTGCATCGGTGGAGCTGTGTGGTGGGTGCATCAGTGGAGCTGTGTGGTGGGTGCATCAGTGGAGCTGTGTGGTGGGTGCATCAGTGGAGCTGTGTGGTGGGTGCATCGGTAGAGCTGGGTGGTGGGTGCATCGGTAGAGCTGGGTGGTGGGTGCATCGGTGGAGCTGTGTGGTGGGTGCATCGGTGGAGCTATATGGTGGGTGCATCGGTGGAGCTGTGTGGTGGGTGCATCTGTGGAGCTGTGTGGTGGGTGCATCTGTGGAGCTGTGTCGGTGTGTGCCTCTGTGGAGCTGTGTGGTGGGTGCATCTGTTGAGCTGTGTGGTGGGTGCCTCGTGGAGCTGTGTGTGGGTGCATAGGTGGAGCTGTGTGGTGGGTGCACCGGTGGAGCTGTGTGGTAGGTGCCTCAGTGGAGCTGTGTGGTGGGTGCCTCGGTGGAGCTGTGTGGTGGGTGCATCGGTGGAGGTGTATGGTGGTTGCATCAGTGGAGCTTTGTGGTGGGTGCATCGGTGGAGCTGTGTCGGCGGCGCTGTGTGGTGGTTGCATCGGTGGAGCTGGGTGGTGGGTGCCTCGGTGGAGCTGTGTGGTGGGTGCATCGGTGGAGCTGTGTGGTGGGTGCATCGGTGGAGCTGTGTCGGTGGAGCTGTGTGTTGGATGCATCGGTGGAGCTAGGTGGTGGGTGCCTCGGTGGAGCTGTGTGGTGGGTGCATCGGTGGAGCTGTGTGGTGGGTGCATCGGTGGAGCTGTGTCGGTGGAGCTGTGTGTTGGGTGCATCGGTGGAGCTAGGTGGTGGGTGCCTGGGTGGAGCTGTGTGGTGGGTGCATCGGTGGAGCTGTGTGGTGGGTGCATCGGTGGAGCTGTGTGGTGGGGGCATCTGTGGAGCTGTGTGGTGGGTGCATCTGTGGAGCTGTGTGGTGGGTGCATCTGTGGAGCTGTGTGGTGGGTGCATCTGTGGAGCTGTGTGGTGGGTGCATCGGTGGAGCTGTGTGGTGGGTGCATCGGTGGAGCTGTGTGGTGGGTGCCTCGGTGGAGCTGTGTGGTGGGTGCATCGGTGGAGCTGTGTGGTGGGTGCATCGGTGGAGCTGTATGGTGGGTGCCTCGGTGGAGCTGTGTGGTGGGTGCCTCGGTGGAGCTGTGTGGTGGGTGCCTCGGTGGAGCTGTGTGGTGGGTGCATCGGTGGAGCTGTGTGGTGGGTGCATCGGTGGAGCTGTGTGGTGGCTGCATCGCTGGAGCTGTGTGGTGGGTGCATCGGTGAAGCTGTGTGGTGGGTGCATCGGTGGAGCTGTGTGGTGGGTGCATCGGTAGAGCTGTGTGGTGGGTGCTTCGTTGGAGCTGTGTGGTGGGTGCATCTGTGGAGCTGTGTGGTGGGTGCCTCTGTGGAGCTGTGTGGTGGGTGCATCTGTTGAGCTGTGTGGTGGGTGCCTCGGTGGAGCTGTGTGGTGGGTGCATAGGTGGAGCTGTGTGGTGGGTGCATAGGTGGAGCTGTGTGGTGGGTGTATCGGTGGAGCTGTGTGGTAGGTGCCTCGGTGGAGCTCTGTGGTGGGTGCCTCGGTGGAGCTGTGTGGTGGGGTCATCTGTGGTGGGTGCATCGGTGGAGCTGTGTCGGTGGAGCTGTGTGGTAGCTGCATTAGTGGATCTGTGAGGTGGGTGCATCGGTAGAGCTGTGTCGGTGGAGCTGTGTGGTGGTTGCATCAGTGGAGCTGTGTGGTGGGTGCATCGGTGGAGCTGTGTCGGTGGAGCTGTGTGGTGGGTGCATCGGTGGAGCTGGGTGGTGGGTGCATCAGTGGAGCTGTGTGGTGGGTGCATCAGTGGAGCTGTGTGGTGGGTGCATCTGTGGAGCTGTGTGGTGGGTGCATCTGTGGAGCTGTGTCGGTGTGTGCCTCTGTGGAGCTGTGTGGTGGGTGCATCTGTTGAGCTGTGTGGTGGGTGCCTCGTGGAGCTGTGTGTGGGTGCATAGGTGGAACTGTGTGGTGGGTGCATCGGTGGAGCTGTGTGGTAGGTGCCTCGGTGGAGCTGTGTGGTGGGTGCCTTGGTGAAGCTGTGTGGTGGGTGCATCGGTGGAGCTGTGTGGTGGGGGCATCTGTGGAGCTTTGTGGTGGGTGCATCGGTGGAGCTGTGTCGGTGGAGGTGTATGGTGCTTGCATCGGTGGAGCTGTGTGGTGGGTGCATCGGTGGAGCTGTGTCGGTGGCGCTGTGTGGTGGTTGCATCGGTGGAGCTGGGTGGTGGGTGCCTCGGTGGAGCTGTGTGGTGGGTGCATCGGTGGAGCTGTGTGGTGGGTGCATCGGAGGAGCTGTGTGGTGGGTGCCTCGGTGGAGCTGTGTGGTGGGTACATCGGTGGAGCTGTGTGGTGGGGGCATCTGTGGAGCTCTGTGGTGGGTGCATCGGTGGAGCTGTGTCGGTGGAGCTGTGTGGTGGTTGCATCAGTGGAGCTGTGTGGTGGGTGCGTTGGTGGAGCTGTGTGGTGGTTGCATCAGTGGAGCTGTGTGGTGGGTGCATTGGTGGAGCTGTGTCCGTGGAGCTGTGTGGTGGGTGCATCGGTGGAGCTGTGTGGTGGGTGCCTCGGTGGACCTGTGTGGTGGGTGCATCGGTGGAGCTGTGTGGTGGGTGCATCGGTGGAGCTGAGTAGTGGGTGCATCGGTGGAGCTGTGTGGTGGGGGCATCTGTGGAGCTGTGTGGTGGGTGCATCTGTGGAGCTGTGCGGTGGGTGCATCAATGGAGCTGTGTGGTGGGTGCCTCGGTGGAGCTGTGTGGTGGGTGCATCGGTGGAGCTGTGTGGTGGGTGCATCGGTGGAGCTGGGTGGTGGGTGCATCAGTGGAGCTGCGTGGTGGGTGCATCAGTGGAGCTGTGTGGTGGGTGCATCGGTGGAGCTTAGTGGGTGCATTGGTGGAGCTGTGTGGTGGGTGCATCAGTGGAGCTTAGTTGGTGCATCAGTGGAGCTGTGTAGTGGGTGCATCTGTGGAGGTGTGTGGTGGGTGCCGCGGCAGAGCTGTGTGGTGGGTGCATCGGTGGAGCTGTGTCGGTGGAGCTGTGTGGTGGGTGCATCGGTGGAGCTGTGTCTTGGGTGTATCAGTGGAGCTGTGTGGTGGGGTCATCTGTGGAGCTCTGTCGTGGGTGCATTGTTGGAGCTGTGTCGGTGGAGCTGTGTGGTAGTTGCATCAGTGGAGCTGTGTTGTGGGTGCATCGGTGGAGCTGTGTCGGTGAAGCTGTGTGGTGGTTGCATAAGTGGAGCTGTGTGGTGGGTGCATCAGTGGAGCTGTGTCGGTGGAGCTGTGTGGTGGGTGCATCGGTGGGGCTGGGTGGTGGGTGCATCAGTGGAGCTGTGTGGTGGGTGCATCGGTAGAGCTGGGGGGTGGGTGCATCTGTGGAGCTGTGTGGTGGGTGCATCTGTGGAGCTGTGTGGTGGGTGCATCAGTGGAGCTGGGTGGTGGGTGCATTGATGGAGCTGGGTGGTGAGTGCATCGGTGGGGCTGTGTGGTGGGTGCGTCTGTGGAGCTGTGTGGTGGGTGCCTCTGTGGAGCTGTGTGGTGGGTGCATCTGTGGAGCTGTGTGGTGGGTGCCTCGGTGGAGCTGTGTGGTGGGTGCATCAGTGGAGGTGTGTGGTGGGTGGATCGGTGGAACTGTGTGGCGGGTGCATCGGTGGAGCTGTGTGCATCGGTGTAGCTGTGTCGGTGTAGCTGTGTGGTGGCTGCGTCGCTGGAGCTGTGTGGTGGCTGCGTCGCTGGAGCTGTGTGGTGGGTGCATCGGTGGAGCTGTGTGGTGGGTGCATCGGTGGAGCTGTGTGGTGGGTGCATCGGTGGAGCTGTGTGGTGGGTGCCTCAGTGGAGCTGTTTGGTGGGTGCCTCAGTGGAGCTGTGTGGTGGGTGCATCGGTGGAGCTGTGTGGTAGGTGCATCGGTGGAGCTGTGTGGTGGGTGCATCGGTGGAGGTGTGTGGTGGGTGCATCGGTGGAGGTGTGTGGTGGGTGCATCTGTGGAGCTGTGTGGTGGGTGCATCGGTGGAGCTGTGTGGTGGGTGCCTCGGAGGAGCTGTGTGGTGGGTGCCTCGGTGGAGCTGTGTGGTGGGTACATGGGTGGAGCTGTGTGGTGGGGCATCTGTGGAGCTCTGTGGTGGGTGCATCGGTGGAGCTGTGTCGGTGGAGCTGTGTGGTGGTTGCATCAGTGGAGCTGTGTGGTGGGTGCATCGGTGGAGCTGTGTGGTGGTTGCATCAGTGGAGCTGTGTGGTGGGTGCATTGGTGGAGCTGTGTCGGTGGAGCTGTGTGGTGGGTGCATCGGTGGAGCTGTGTGGTGGGTGCCTCGGTGGAGCTGTGTGGTGGGTGCCTCGGTGGAGCTGTGTGGTGGGTGCCTCGGTGGAGCTGTGTGGTGGGTGCATCGGTGGAGCTGTGTGGTGGGTGCATCGGTGGAGCTGTGTGGTGGGTGCATCGGTGGAGCTGTGTGGTGGGGGCATCTGTGGAGTTGTGTGGTGGGTGCATCTGTGGAGCTGTGCAGTGGGTGCATCAATGGAGCTGTGTGGTGGGTGCCTCGGTGAAGCTGTGTGGTGGGTGCATCGGTGGAGCTGTATGGTGGGTGCCTCGGTGGAGCTGTGTTGTGGGTGGTGAGTGCATCGGTGGAGCTGTGTGGTGGGTGCATCTGTGGAGCTGTGTGGTGGGTGCATCTGTGGAGCTGTGTGGTGGGTGCATCTGTGGAGCTGTGTGGTGGGGCCCTCGGTGGAGCTGTGTGGTGGGTGCATCAGTGGAGCTGTGTGGTGGGTGGATCGGTGGAGCTGTGTGGTGGGTGCATCGGTGGAGCTGTGTGCATCGGTGGAGCTGTGTCGGTGTAGCTGTGTGGTGGCTGCGTCGCTGGAGCTGTGTGGTGGGTGCATCGGTGGAGCTGTGTGGTGGGTGCATCGGTGGAGCTGTGTGGTGGGTGCATCGGTGGAGCTGTGTGGTGGGTGCCTCAGTGGAGCTGTGTGGTGGGTGCATCGGTGGAGCTGTGTGGTAGGTGCATCGGTGGAGCTGTGTGGTGGGTGCATCGGTGGAGGTGTGTGGTGGGTGCATCTGTGGAGCTGTGTGGTGGGTGCATCGGTGGAGCTGTGTGGTAGGTGCCTCGGAGGAGCTGTGTGGTGGGTGCCTCGGTGGAGCTGTGTGGTGGGTACATCGGTGGAGCTGTGTGGTGGGGGCATCTGTGGAGCTCTGTGGTGGGTGCATCGGTGGAGCTGTGTCGGTGGAGCTGTGTGGTGGGTGCCTCGGTGGAGCTGTGTGGTGGGTGCCTCGGTGGAACTGTATGGTGGGTGCGTCGGTGGAGCTGTGTCGGTGGAGCTGTGTGGTGGTTGCATCAGTGGAGCTGTGTGGTGGGTGCATCGGTGGAGCTGTGTGGTGGTTGCATCAGTGGAGCTGTGTGGTGGGTGCATCAGTGGAGCTGTGTCCGTGGAGCTGTGTGGTGGGTGCATCGGTGGAGCTGTGTGGTGGGTGCCTCGGTGGAGCTGTGTGGTGGGTGCATCGGTGGAGCTGTGTGGTGGGTGCATCGGTGGAGCTGTGTAGTGGGTGCATCGGTGGAGCTGTGTGGTGGGGGCATCTGTGGAGCTGTGTGGTGGGTGCATCTGTGGAGCTGTGCGGTGGGTGCATCAATGGAGCTGTGTGGTGGGTGCCTCGGTGGAGCTGTGTGGTGGGTGCATCGGTGGAGCTGTATGGTGGGTGCCTCGGTGGAGCTCTGTTGTGGGTGCATCGGTGGAGCTGTGTGGTAGGTGTCTCAGTGGAGCTGTGTGGTGGGTGCATCGGTGGAGCTGTGTCGGTGGAGCTGTGTGGTGGCTGCATCGCTGGAGCTGTGTGGTGGGTGCATCGGTGGAGCTGTGTGGTGGGTGCATCGGTGGAGCTGTGTGGTGGGTGCCTCGGTGGAGCTGTGTGGTGGGTGCATCGGTGGAGCTGTGTGGTGGGTGCATCGGTGGAGCTGTGTGGTGGGTGCATCTGTGGAGCTGTGTGGTGGGTGCCTCTGTGGAGCTGTGTGGTGGGTGCCTCTGTGGAGCTGTGTGGTGGGTGCATCTGTTGAGCTGTGTGGTGGGTGCCTCGTGGAGCTGTGTGGTGGGTGCCTCAGTGGAGCTGTGTGGTGGGTGTATCAGTGGAGCTGTGTGGTGGGTGTATCAGTGGAGCTGTGTGGTAGGTGCCTCGGTGGAGCTGTGGGGTGGGTGCCTCGGTGGAGCTGTGTCTTGGGTGCATCAGTGGAGCTGTGTGGTGGGGTCATCTGTGGAGGTCTGTGGTGGGTGCATCAGTGGAGCTGTGTGGTAGGTGCCTCAGCGGAGCTGTGTGGTGGGTGCATCGGTGGAGCTTTGTGGGTGCATTGGTGGAGCTGTGTGGTGGGTGCATCGGTGGAGCCTAGTTGGTGCATCAGTGGAGCTGTGTGGTGGGTGCATCGTGGAGCTGTGTGGTGGGTGCCTCGGCGGAGCTGTGTGGTGGGTGCATCGGTGGAGCTGTGTCGGTGGAGCTGTGTGGTGGGTGCATCGGTGGAGCTGGCTGGTGGGTGCATCTGTGGAGCTGTGTGGTGGGTGCCTCGGTGGAGCTGTGTCTTGGGTGCATCAGTGGAGCTGTGTGGTGGGGTAATCTGTGGAGCTCTGTGGTGGGTGCATCGTTGGAGCTGTGTCTGTGGAGCTGTGTGGTGGTTGCATCAGTGGAGCTGTGTGGTGGGTGCATAGGTGGAGCTGTGTCGGTGGAGCTGTGTGGTGGGTGCCTCGGTGGAGCTGTGTGGTGGGTGCATCGGTGGAGCTGTGTGGTGGGTGCATCGGTGGAGCTGTGTGGTGGGTGCATCGGTGGAGCTGTGTGGTGGGGGCATCTGTGGAGTTGTGTGGTGGGTGCATCTGTGGAGCTGTGCAGTGGGTGCATCAATGGAGCTGTGTGGTGGGTGCCTCGGTGAAGCTGTGTGGTGGGTGCATCGGTGGAGCTGTATGGTGGGTGCCTCGGTGGAGCTGTGTTGTGGGTGGTGAGTGCATCGGTGGAGCTGTGTGGTGGGTGCATCTGTGGAGCTGTGTGGTGGGTGCATCTGTGGAGCTGTGTGGTGGGTGCATCTGTGGAGCTGTGTGGTGGGGCCCTCGGTGGAGCTGTGTGGTGGGTGCATCAGTGGAGCTGTGTGGTGGGTGGATCGGTGGAGCTGTGTGGTGGGTGCATCGGTGGAGCTGTGTGCATCGGTGGAGCTGTGTCGGTGTAGCTGTGTGGTGGCTGCGTCGCTGGAGCTGTGTGGTGGGTGCATCGGTGGAGCTGTGTGGTGGGTGCATCGGTGGAGCTGTGTGGTGGGTGCATCGGTGGAGCTGTGTGGTGGGTGCCTCAGTGGAGCTGTGTGGTGGGTGCATCGGTGGAGCTGTGTGGTAGGTGCATCGGTGGAGCTGTGTGGTGGGTGCATCAGTGGAGCTGTGTGGTGGGTGCATCAGTGGAGCTGTGTGGTGGGTGCATCAGTGGAGCTGTGTGGTGGGTGCATCGGTAGAGCTGGGTGGTGGGTGCATCGGTAGAGCTGGGTGGTGGGTGCATCGGTGGAGCTGTGTGGTGGGTGCATCGGTGGAGCTATATGGTGGGTGCATCGGTGGAGCTGTGTGGTGGGTGCATCTGTGGAGCTGTGTGGTGGGTGCATCTGTGGAGCTGTGTCGGTGTGTGCCTCTGTGGAGCTGTGTGGTGGGTGCATCTGTTGAGCTGTGTGGTGGGTGCCTCGTGGAGCTGTGTGTGGGTGCATAGGTGGAGCTGTGTGGTGGGTGCACCGGTGGAGCTGTGTGGTAGGTGCCTCAGTGGAGCTGTGTGGTGGGTGCCTCGGTGGAGCTGTGTGGTGGGTGCATCGGTGGAGGTGTATGGTGGTTGCATCAGTGGAGCTTTGTGGTGGGTGCATCGGTGGAGCTGTGTCGGCGGCGCTGTGTGGTGGTTGCATCGGTGGAGCTGGGTGGTGGGTGCCTCGGTGGAGCTGTGTGGTGGGTGCATCGGTGGAGCTGTGTGGTGGGTGCATCGGTGGAGCTGTGTCGGTGGAGCTGTGTGTTGGATGCATCGGTGGAGCTAGGTGGTGGGTGCCTCGGTGGAGCTGTGTGGTGGGTGCATCGGTGGAGCTGTGTGGTGGGTGCATCGGTGGAGCTGTGTCGGTGGAGCTGTGTGTTGGGTGCATCGGTGGAGCTAGGTGGTGGGTGCCTGGGTGGAGCTGTGTGGTGGGTGCATCGGTGGAGCTGTGTGGTGGGTGCATCGGTGGAGCTGTGTGGTGGGGGCATCTGTGGAGCTGTGTGGTGGGTGCATCTGTGGAGCTGTGTGGTGGGTGCATCTGTGGAGCTGTGTGGTGGGTGCATCGGTGGAGCTGTGTGGTGGGTGCATCGGTGGAGCTGTGTGGTGGGTGCCTCGGTGGAGCTGTGTGGTGGGTGCATCGGTGGAGCTGTGTGGTGGGTGCATCGGTGGAGCTGTATGGTGGGTGCCTCGGTGGAGCTGTGTGGTGGGTGCCTCGGTGGAGCTGTGTGGTGGGTGCCTCGGTGGAGCTGTGTGGTGGGTGCATCGGTGGAGCTGTGTGGTGGGTGCATCGGTGGAGCTGTGTGGTGGCTGCATCGCTGGAGCTGTGTGGTGGGTGCATCGGTGAAGCTGTGTGGTGGGTGCATCGGTGGAGCTGTGTGGTGGGTGCATCGGTAGAGCTGTGTGGTGGGTGCTTCGTTGGAGCTGTGTGGTGGGTGCATCTGTGGAGCTGTGTGGTGGGTGCCTCTGTGGAGCTGTGTGGTGGGTGCATCTGTTGAGCTGTGTGGTGGGTGCCTCGGTGGAGCAGTGTGGTGGGTGCCTCGGTGGAGCTGTGTGGTGGGTGCATAGGTGGAGCTGTGTGGTGGGTGCATAGGTGGAGCTGTGTGGTGGGTGTATCGGTGGAGCTGTTTGGTAGGTGCCTCGGTGGAGCTCTGTGGTGGGTGCCTCGGTGGAGCTGTGTGGTGGGGTCATCTGTGGTGGGTGCATCGGTGGAGCTGTGTCGGTGGAGCTGTGTGGTAGCTGCATTAGTGGATCTGTGAGGTGGGTGCATCGGTGGAGCTGTGTCGGTGGAGCTGTATGGTGGTTGCATCAGTGGAGCTGTGTGGTGGGTGCATCGGTGGAGCTGTGTCGGTGGAGCTGTGTGGTGGGTGCATCGGTGGAGCTGGGTGGTGGGTGCATCAGTGGAGCTGTGTGGTGGGTGCATCAGTGGAGCTGTGTGGTGGGTGCATCTGTGGAGCTGTGTGGTGGGTGCATCTGTGGAGCTGTGTCGGTGTGTGCCTCTGTGGAGCTGTGTGGTGGGTGCATCTGTTGAGCTGTGTGGTGGGTGCCTCGTGGAGCTGTGTGTGGGTGCATAGGTGGAGCTGTGTGGTGGGTGCATCGGTGGAGCTGTGTGGTAGGTGCCTCGGTGGAGCTGTGTGGTGGGTGCCTTGGTGAAGCTGTGTGGTGGGTGCATCGGTGGAGCTGTGTGGTGGGGGCATCTGTGGAGCTTTGTGGTGGGTGCATCGGTGGAGCTGTGTCGGTGGAGGTGTATGGTGCTTGCATCGGTGGAGCTGTGTGGTGGGTGCATCGGTGGAGCTGTGTCGGTGGCGCTGTGTGGTGGTTGCATCGGTGGAGCTGGGTGGTGGGTGCCTCGGTGGAGCTGTGTGGTGGGTGCATCGGTGGAGCTGTGTGGTGGGTGCATCGGTGGAGCTGTGTCGTGGAGCTGTGTGTTGGGTGCATCGGTGGAGCTAGGTGGTGGGTGCCTTGGTGGAGCTGTGTGGTGGGTGCATCGGTGGAGCTGTGTGGTGGGTGCATCGGTGGAGCTGTGTCGGTGGAGCTGTGTGTTGGGTGCATCGGTGGAGCTAGGTGGTGGGTGCCTCGGTGGAGCTGTGTGGTGGGTGCATCGGTGGAGCTGTGTGGTGGGTGCATCTGCGGAGCTGTGTGGTGGGGGCATCTGTGGAGCTGTGTGGTGGGTGCATCGGTGGAGCTGTGTGGTGGGTGCATTGGTGGAGCTGTATGGTGGGTGCCTTGTTGGAGCTGTGTGGTGGGTGCATCGGTGGAGCTGTGTGGTGGGTGCATCGGTGGAGCTGTATGGTGGGTGCCTCGGTGGAGCTGTGTGGTGGGTGCATCGGTGGAGCTGTGTGGTGGGTGCCTCGGTGGAGCTGTGTGGTGGGTGCATCGGTGGAGCTGTGTGGTGGGTGCATCGGTGGAGCTGTGTGGTGGCTGCATCGCTGGAGCTGTGTGGTGGGTGCATCGGTAAAGCTGTGTGGTGGGTGCATCGGTGGAGCTGTGTGGTGGGTGCATCGGTCGAGCTGTGTGGTGGGTGCTTCGTTGGAGCTGTGTGGTGGGTGCATCTGTGGAGCTGTGTGGTGGGTGCCTCTGTGGAGCTGTGTGGTGGGTGCATCTGTTGAGCTGTGTGGTGGGTGCCTCGGTGGAGCAGTGTGGTGGGTGCCTCGGTGGAGCTGTGTGGTGGGTGCATAGGTGGAGCTGTGTGGTGGGTGTATCGGTGGAGCTGTGTGGTAGGTGCCTCGGTGGAGCTCTGTGGTGGGTGCCTCGGTGGAGCTGTGTGGTGGGGTCATCTGTGGTGGGTGCATCGGTGGAGCTGTGTCGGTGGAGCTGTGTGGTAGCTGCATTAGTGGAGCTGTGAGGTGGGTGCATTGGTGGAGCTGTGTCGGTGGAGCTGTGTGGTGGTTGCATCAGTGGAGCTGTGTGGTGGGTGCATCGGTGGAGCTGTGTGGTGGGTGCATCGGTGGAACTGTGTGGTGGGTGCATCGGTGGAGCTGTGTGGTGGGTGAATCGGTGGAGCTGTGTAGGTGGAGCTGTGTGGTGGGTGGCACTTTTTATAAATCATTAGTAAAAGAGATCAATGAAATTCAACTAAAACCCATATATAGCAGAAGAGGAGAAAGCCGTACTAAGAGGATTCAGGATGAATGCATTCCTTTGAAGCAAATCGCCAGCATGTGAAAGGTGTAAAATAGCAATCAGCATAAAACGAAAATGGCAGCAAAAGACTTTATAAAATTCTGTGTGGCCCTGATAAAATAATTAGAGCGTTTAATTATATCATGACCAACAACGGTTATTGTTTCAAGAGCAGCGTGCGAGATGGTTAGGCTGCAATATAAACAAGCCCTCTGCATTGCTGTGGTGGGAAGGGGGCGCGGGGAGAGGCAAGAAGAGAAGAATAGGGGCCGGGAGCCTGCAGCCTTTGATGTGAACAATTAGGGGAGGAGAAATGCCGGCTGGGGGAAGCTTGAGATGCCTGAGGAGGCTAGTGGCTTTGATGTGCACGCGCTCTCCGGCACTGCAAAAAATCGCCGAGATGGTTAAGCTCTGTTTAAGCCACAATATAGCTCGCCAGCTATGCGCTTGAGCGCATCAGCAGGCGAGCCCTAAAAAGGAGAAAGGAAAAGAGGAAAAAGTGAGATAGAGAGACACGTGAACCAAAAGAGAGGGGAGAGAAACCGAGAAGCAGAATACCTGCAACACAGGCACCAACTGTTCTCTTCTGTGATAATATAGAAAAAGGACACTCAGTGAAATAAAACATTTGCATAGGATCACACAGTTTGAGTATGCTTTATGGTTCAAGTTGCATTATGTTAGGTTGAGTAGATTATTCAAGTCAATAGACGTGCCGGTCTGGTAAACAATTTATGATTTTTTGAGTCCTGCTACGCACAGCTATGAAAGCAATGGACCCTCCTCAGTTCTAGCGGGGTGCAAATCAAAAATGGTCCCGATATACTCAACCTCTTAGACACCCTTCAACTCCTCTATGAACTTGCTGTAATAAAGTGTGCAGCCCACCAGTCCGCCCATGATGAAGTTATTCATGGAAATGCCCTGGCTCAGTCAACTGCAGCTCTTTCACTCCCTCAGGTTACTCGGGCTACTCAGAGTTTTCCCGCCA
This sequence comes from Lissotriton vulgaris, assembly GCF_964263255.1. Classification (NCBI taxonomy): domain Eukaryota; kingdom Metazoa; phylum Chordata; class Amphibia; order Caudata; family Salamandridae; genus Lissotriton; species Lissotriton vulgaris. Next base: position 1,464,596,161 of record NC_141687.1, on the reverse strand, counting down.
CGCCCCATACAAGTCCTCAATTGCAAGCTTTTAAGAAGTAGCTAAGCTACAAAATCACGCATCAGAAGGGGAGAAACAGCATTGCAAGGCGGAGGGGAGGTAGGTTACATTCAGACCACTTATGGCGTTCCCAAGAATGCTACTTGGCAGCGCTAAGGATCCTAGGGGCATATGTATCAAAATCTGTTAATGCGATTCTCAAATAGCTATTTTTTGAGAATCACTATTTGAGAATCGCAAAACGGGATGTATTTAAAAATTCGCAAATATTTTGCGATTTCTTGGTATTCCTTAATTGCGATTAGCAAATGGCGAAATCACAATTAAGGAATACCTTCCCATTGAGCCCATAGGAATGAATGGGAAGTCAGTCTCAATTTGCGATTCGCAATTTGAGAATCACAAATTGAGAATAATTTCAAGGGTGCAAGGGTGTCATAAGGACACTGATGCACCCCTGAAATGAGCATGTGCGCTCATATGGCTCACATACATGCCTTAAGGGCATGTATGTGCGCTACATGGCACCTTGAAAAATGCCAAAAAGTGCATTTTTGAAAGAACTTCAAGTTGGTGGTAATTTGCGATTTCTCCTTAAGAAATCGCACAACTTGGGTGATTGTTACCTATCATTTAAGGAATCGCAATTTGCGATTCCTTAAATGCTTACACAAAATTGAGAATCGCGAAATTAGCGATTCTCTATTAATGCGATGCGAAAATGTCTCATACATCGCGTTTTGCGATTTTTTACTTGCAAAAGCTGTTTTATTTGCGATTTGCAGCGTTTGCGAATAAAAAATCGTTTATACATATGCCTCCTATGCCTCGCTCGCGCGCATCATGGCATGGCACGTCAGCAAGGGGGGCATGATTGCTGTTGTGAAAATAAGAATTATAGTGCGTTGGATTATTGCTGGGCTTTAATAGGCTGAGTAAAAACCACTGCTGCTCGATAGAAAGGGCCCTTATTGATACTACTCATCATCAATTCAGCAGTGAAGTATCAAGGCCTCCCATAATGGACGCACAGGTCCAACTGTAAAAAGACTTGTTCTCTGGCTGAAAGATTGAGGACATCTGAGGGGCACGTGCTTGAAATCTCCCCCATGAAAAGAGTATGCGTAGCACCAAATGAAAGTGCTGTGCAACACCCCCACTACCCCATACCACCTCCGATTGAAGTGTGTGAGGTAGGGCAAGCATGGGGCTGGCTAGAATGGCTGTTCTTTGCTACATCAGGAATGGCCCTGTTCATACTATGGTGATACCCTAAGGGGGGCTTGGGGGAGGGCAGCCGACCCCTGGGAGGTCTCCTCCCCGGGCTGTTTGGGAGGTCTGGGTGGGGGCGCTTCTTCGAGCAGTTTCCATTTGGGCTTCTTTTGGGCTATTTTTGGTTGTTTTTGGAGCCCAGCCTATAAATGGGCGGGGCTCCTCCTCCCGGGCACCATTTTGGGCTTAGGTGACCTGGTGGCCGGTTGTTTACTCAGCTAGTTTTTGTCCCTCCCTCCCTCCCTTATTTCTGGGTTCTTCTTTTTTCTTCTTTTCTTTTCATTTATTATTTATTTGGCGGCTGGTTGCAACAGGTGGACATAGGGTTTTTTCTGTGTTATCTTTGTCGCTTGGGACAGGTGCGTGGCGGATTATTTTGGATTGTCAGTTGTTGGGCCAGGATTGGACCCGTTAGTTGTGAAGTTGGATTTTGTTGGGGGAATTTTGTACAGGTTGAGGTGGTGTTCGGAGATATGGGTTGGGGGATCGGGATGGTTTGTAATTGGGGTTTGGAGTTATGGTTTGGGTAATGTTGATGCTATAATGTTGTTGGGGTTTTTGGTATGGTTTATTATGTGATTGGGTATGTACGGGTGGGGGCGGGTTTGATGGAGGGTGAGGGGTGGGGGCGGGGTTTGGGGATTTGAAAATATACAAACAAAATTGGTAAAGTTTTAGATTGTTAGGCTGTTGCCGAGGTTTTGTGTTTTTGTAAATGTGCACCTGTTCCATTAAAGCGGCCTTTTTCACACTCTTTTGGTTTCATGGTCTGCTCACTCTCCCCCACCCCTCCCTCCCAAATGGCTCTTTTCCGGCCTGGCCCACAGCCAAAGAGAAATACATTCACAAGTATAAAAGGCAGCTAAAATTAAAACTGAATAATAGCTACCTGTAATTTTCATCCTCGGAATTTTGGGGATTTTGTATGAAGTATCTTCAACCCCGTCCAGAATCCAAATTCGCCTGTAGCATTGAATGTTTCTGTAATAACAGCAGAATGTTGCATTGTAAACAGCTGGATAAAGACAGGTTGGGCACAGTATATATGTGCAAGTAATAATACTTCTGATAATTGCTCTCTCATTGTCTTACATGATAATATCTGTCTTCCTAAAAGTAGTGATGATGTAAGTAAGTCAAGATTGAAAGTAGATGTAAAAGATATAATAAATGCTGCAGTATTGCTATGGTGCATTCAATCCCAAAACACTTCATGCAGGGATCAAGAGGGGCGGAGAAAAGATGGTTCCCTGGACACACAATATCTGTAAAGTAACTCCTCCACCCTGGAGCAACAAGGAAAAAACATACTTGCCTGTCTGTCAGAGGGGCAAGTATGGTTTGACAGCCTACCCATCTCCAAGTGCAGAACATAGATTTACTGTGCAACAAAACAGCCATGCACCTGGTGGTCTACATTGATAAGCAAAGGTATATTTTGCATTGTGCCCATCAAGCAGATTTAATAGCCTGGGTACAAAAGAGACTAAAGGGGTCTCTAGAAGAAGTGAACACTAACTAGCACCATGGAGTGCGAAGAAGTGTAATGGAAGATGTGAGAGGATTTTTTGGCAGTGCAAATTCACTTGTTAACACCACTTCATTGGACGAGGAAGTGGATAAACGCCATAGGAACAAAGACAAGCTGGCCGAGGGAGAAATTTATGGTGGGAAGGTACTCCAGGAACAAGCTTCCTGGATCTGGAAGCCACAACAGCTTTCCTATGGGAATTAGGAAATGGCCCATTGTGTGGGAATGCACATGAGAGGTGAGGTCCCAGAAGATTTCTGCCTGGAGCCCCAGATCCCATTTATGTGGGATGCTCTTTTGTACTTAGTCAGCAGGTAAAGGCAGTGATCACATGGCAAATTCCCATAGACCACATGCTATACAATGATAGCGAAATAATAACACAAAGAACAGAGTTAGGGAAAAGGTAGAAAGGATGTGGACTAAATTAGGTACCAATATGAAATCCATGATCCTTATTCACCACTCTACGAATACCTCACTAAAGTCTGCGAAAGAGCACTTTTCAGAGCAATATAAAGAAGGGCAGATGGTCATTAATACATTTTAGAAGGAAAGGTAGTGGGATTCCTTCTTCTCCTGGTGGGACTATTGTGTTTTAGTAAACTGGAACCATTTCTAATTGCAGGAAGCCTTCTTTAAAATATGTTGAACACCTGTTAAGCTGTACAGCATTATGTTTGTAGACGTCTCCTCTTAGATGACCTCTGACCATGGAGATATCTATATATACTGTCTGTGTTTTCAGTCTAAGGAGGGGTCTGGTGGCTGATGTCCCCCATTGGTGAAGAGAATACCTCGGTGTGTCTGAATAAATGTGTATTCTGGTATTAGCTAAATTAAGTGATTTTATTCTTATAGACACTAAAATGAAGGTATCAATACTCATAAATTATCCTAATAATCTGTCATATTGGCCTTCCCGATTCACCTGCCATGCAACTAATTCAGCACCATCACATGCTGATAAGTTTTATGTTATGTGAGAGGCATGCAGCATAACAAAATGTTCCAGACAAATAGAGTATTATTGGAAATTGATAACCTTCAGGTTTCTAATAATTCCCTGCACAAAACATCGTAATCTGTTTTCTGAAAGAGGTACACATTCTGGGTCTGTCTCAGTTCAGGCAGTTTTACAAATTGCACTCTCCACGTTGCAGAACTCTAAGTTCACTAAAGAGAAATTGGGTTCCTGATTACGCAGGTGATAATCCTACTGAAGCAACAACCACAATCCTTGTCAGGGTGAATCACAAAAGTCAACTAACCTGTGCTTAACCCTCTTGTAGCTTGGCACAAAAGCAGTCAGTCAATTAACTTGGGGGCAATGTGTTAAGTATTTAAGCAGTAACCAAACAGTAATAAAGTGAAAATACAAAACACAAAAAACCCCACACCAATTTAGATAACTAGAGAAGATTTGAATAAATAAGATAATACCAGAAAAAACAGAAATCCAAGTAGTAGAACAGGATTAGGGTAAATATAGCACATAAAAGCACAAAGAACCAACTGAGGTTGTCTGTTGCACTGTACCAGGACAACGTCACAAGCTCAGGTTGACCACGATGGAGCATAGGCTGGGACCTTTTGAGAATTGTTCCATATGACCTTGGGGTGAGGTCTGCGAGGTGCTGCTGTGCGAAGCTGTGCATTATTCATCAGTTCCAATGAAGCTTTCAGCTCTGTGGCGAGGCTGTGTGCCCCCTGGCACTGGTTCCGATGAATCTTTCAGCTGTACAGCGAGGCTTTTCAGGCATTAATGTCACTTTCAGATGGAACCTTCAGTTAGGCAAGAGAAAGTTCTCTCTGATGCCAGCAATCGGGAAAGGGCCTGGGGAGGCACCTCTAGGGGATTATGGTCTCACTCTAACAGAGGTCATAATGGCTCAGGGAGTCCATTTGCAGATGCAGGCAGGCCCAGTGCAGCAGGTCAGCTAGGCATTTACAGGGAGGCTGCTGGAACTTGTTGTGTACTTGTAGCCAAGAAAAGATGGTCAGCTAACTGACACTTAGAGTGACTCAGGATAGCCTGCAATAAAGGGAACAGGTGGGGTCTTCCTTCGCACAGAGCAAGGCAGGTCTCAAGCTGCAGGGCAGTACTTTGACTAACAAGGCAGACCTCAAGCAGCAGGACATACCTCTGGGGAGCGAAGCAGGCATCAAGCAACAGGGCAGCTCTCTGGTAATATTAGGGCAATCCTCCTAGGAACAAGACATGCCTAAATCAGCAGAGCAGCCCTCAAAGGAACAAGGCAGACCTCAGACAGCAGGTCAGTCCTCTGGTAGCAACAGGGCAGCACTTATGGGAACAGGGCAGGTCTCAAGCAACAGGGCAGCCCTCTGGGGAACAATACAGTCTTTCTTCTGTTATGTCCACAGGTAATGAGTACTGAAGAGGTGGTTCAGGAGGTCCAATATTTATACCTAGTGCCAGCCTTTGAAGTGAGCGTGACATCTTGGCTACCCCCACATCTGATTATAGAAAGCTCTTTGTTTTCCCTGTCAAGGCTACAAATAGTCTGAGTGACAAAACAATGGTGTCAGGTCATTTTGTGTATTTGCTGGAGGTAGCCCTTTGAAATCTAAGTAGGGTAGGGAACAGCTCCACACCACCCATCCTGGTATGATGGCCCATCCTGCCAACACCTTATCCCCTTTTGTCTCACTGTCTAGAAATAATATACAACGGCCACCTGCCAAGCTATTCATAGTCATATGACCCAGGATACAGACAGCAGGGAACCAAGGGGTTACGACAAGAAAATGCTAACTTTCAAATAGTAAAAAGAACAACTGATGGACAGAATAGTGAGCAATGTCAAACATTCACCCCAGTACAGAGACCTGGACCTACATCCATAGTTGTTTTTGCTCCCCATGCCATTCCAGTTTAAACCCAGCCATATGCAAATCAGTCTTGATCCTGTTCCTATGGGAACAGTCCAGCCCAAACTGCAAAGCCAGGTTCTACCTGGACTGGAAAACAAGCATCCTAGGACCGGTTTCAGGGTTTCACCCTTCATCAGCCAGGCTAGCTTGACTCCAGTGGCATTGAGAGCACGGGACCACAACGGGGCATACCAGTCCCACTTGTGGTGACAAATGCAAAAAGAACAATTGATGGACAGAATGTTGAGCAATGTCAAACATTCAAGCAAAAGAACAATGGATTAAACCCAGATCTTTGTGACTGGGGGTGAATGTTTGCATTGTTCAGCATTCCGTCCATCATTTATTCCTTTTTACAACTTTCAAAAAGCGGCATTTTCAGAATTCCAACTTAAAATTCTAATTTACCATTAAAGATGTTTTAAATCACAATTCATTTGTGTCCAAACTTGACATTCCTAACTGTTCCTGAACAAACGTTAGCACTTATTAAATGTAATAAGGTAACCCAATGTTATCCAATGAGAGAGTGTGAGATATTCTGTGGTTAATTGAGGGGGTGTGAGCACTTCTCGAACAACCATCACAATCTCTTTCAGGGTGAAATACTAAAAGTCACTAAATTAACCTGTGCTCAACCTTCTGGTAGTTTGGCAGAAAAGCGGTCTGGCTTATCTTAGAGGCAATGTGTAATGTATTAATGCTGCCCTTAAACAGCAATAAAGTGGAAATGCAACACAAGAAAAATCCCACACCAATTTAGAAAAATAGAGTACAATTTAATAAAGTGACACCAAACCAACAAAAATCCAATTAGTAAAACCAGAAATATGCAATTTTAAAGATTTAGATCAAAATTGTGCCTAGAAGCATAACGCGCTAACCGTGGTTCTCTGGCCTGCTGGACCAGAAGGAAGTCACAAGTTTCGATAGAGCATGGGCCGGATACAAGAGCCAGGTTAGGCCTATTGAAAATTGTACCTAATGGCCTGGATGTGGGGTGTCGCACCGAGGATTAGCGGTTCTGAGAAACGATGCGGGATTGTGAGTCAAATTGTGTTGTGCTACATTGGTTTCGATGAGGAGCTGTGAGAGCTGCATCAGATTGTGTCAGTTCTGCAGGGACTGCAGCTGGGATGGCAAAGCACATTTACCCCCCTTTCCAAGGGTGGCACCACTTGCAGGGGTTTAGGACAGAGTCCAGGTGCAGGGTTCAAGGATGTTAGAGCCCTTGGAGTCACTCTGGTGGTCCTAGGTTCAAATTGCTAGTCCGGGTATTCTTCCCCAGGCAGGAGGGCAACAGAGCAGCCCTTCTTACAGGCAGAACAGGTGGGTAGTCCTTGAAGCTGGGCAGCCCATCTTGCAGACGTTACTGGAGTTTTCCCCCTACAGCGATGTCTGAAATGTACTGCTTTCCTGCCCTGCTCCCAGTCTGCCTAAAAGCACAATAATGGCACAATGGGTAAGGGTAAAGTCCTTTGTGGGCATGCTGGACCAGTGTCTTTGAAGTAGAAGTTTGGTAGGTGATAGTTACTTCCCCTCATTAACCAGGATGGTCCATCCTGCCAAACCCAGGCCCTCTATTGTGATACTGTCTAGGAGGAATGCACAAAGGCCAACTGCCAACTACACATAGTCATGTGTCCCAGGAACAGGCTGCAGGCACCAATTAGGACATAAAAATGCCAATTCCTCAGACATCAAACAAGACTTTCCTCCCTGCACCAAATCAAGAGATATCATGCATTAAACATAATAAGGTAACCCAAAGTTGGTAGAAGTTGCAGTAGTGAAATACGCACGTAAGAGGTTTTTTTTACAATCAGGACATATAAACCTTAAATGTACATCTCCAACTTTTTTTATTACAATGCACACTACCATATGGGCAGTTTCAGTGTAGTAATCAGGGTTCCCAAGGCCTACATGCTCCGTAGATAACCCACTTACAATAAAGAACAGTTGGCACGGAAGCTGTAAAAGGCAAAGAACAAGTTTATTAAGACCCCATGGGGTGGTGGTACACTCATACAGCACCCTTCGGTAATGCAAGAGGTATCACACCAAACACCGGTGTGACCCTGTCTTATATACAGGTTTGGGGCAATAAAAAGATAGACGGCACAAGTTACAACACATTTATGTACATATATGGTCATGTTTTGGAACACAGCCAGCTCATTGGAGGGGGCACAACCCCGCTGGTCAGTTGGGCACACATTCCTGAGGGGTAACTGGTCAGTGGGGACTGCGCATGTGCAAGCTTGACCAGTACTAAAAATAGCCTGTTGCTGGGCAGACTCAAGTGGTCAGTGGTACGGACAACGGACTAAAGGGCACGCCAGCCACGAGGCCGCTTATGGTCTAAGATGGCCGCCGCAACATTCAAAATGGCGTTTTCATATATAGCCAAGTTAAGGAGGAAAACGTGTAGGTTCAGCTAATCGCTAACGCGGCCATGCCAATTACGACAGACGACCCTTTTAGCGCTTAGCTGAATCTACCTCATAGTGAACATAATCAGAATGTTCATCCTCGATGTCTATTAACATTATTTGGGTCACTTCTTTATGAAGCATCATTCTGTCATGGGCAAGAGCTCGTCTTGATGGTATACAAGCTGAGAGGCACATAGAACACAAGGCTGGACCACATTGGATACATAGACATACAAAAAATAGTGCCCCCACAATTATACATAGGATCGTTAACAGTTTCCAGCCCCAAGCAGTAAGCATTGACCAGAACCATCCTGAAAGTGTCCAAGTTCCATTGTCTGGGTGTATCTCAGCTGCGATTTTATGGAGTTTCGATATGGCATCATAAACAGATGGAGAATTGTCCGGTATGTACACACAGCAGCTACTTCCGATAATTCTGCATGCCCCCCCACGGTCAGCTAGAACTACATCCAACACCATCCTATTTTGGAGCGTAACTATTCTAGAAATCTGGAGTTCCTCAGTGATATTTCCTAGGGCAATGGCAGTGTCATTCGCTACAGCCTCGACAACACGTGTCAGTCGTCTTATTTTCCGGCTGTTCAATGCGGCCCCCACGAAGGAAAATAGTCCCAAATTGAAGTCCACATACTGTTGTAAGGCAGTATCAGTCTGATCTATGTCATCCAGAACAACAGTCCGTTTGACTCTATTCAGGACAAAATCGTGGTACAAGATGTAGTCATTGTGATACATTGGAGGGGCAATGAATACAGGGGGTAGCACAAACGATACATAACACGTGCCCAACCATCCCAATGGAAGCTGATGATAACCCTTCGTTCCACAAATGAAATACGTGTTTCGAGATGCTACAAACGATATGCCATTCGGGCTATCAAAAGTAAGTGTGGTGTTACATTCACTTTTCCCCACCGCAATCGAACCTTTATTTCTGATACACAAATCGGCTTTAGTAGCAATGACATTAATAACATGTGAGCTGGATACATTGATATTGCGTTGATTGCTGTACACACGCGGGGCAGATACGTTGTCGGGCCTGTACTCTTCCCATTCAAATCGAGTACCCTCGGCCCGTGGAAACCCATCCTTGTCATGGGAACATATTTTATTCAAACGGAAAAGCACCCCCCCTTTTGTTGGCCATCTCAAAGTAAAGAGGAGGGTGTACCAGGCGTTGCAGGATCCATTATGCGAGAACGGGAGTGGAATGAGTGGGGTGCCCCCTCTCTTCTGGTGCCCCGGTAACATCCCACACACCCAACAATTAGAAGTATTAGTCATATTATGCGTGTGATGAAGAATCTGAATAAAGATGTTATTCAGATAAGTTTGCCGATGTCGTTCTTCATGGTAGGGTAAGGTAAAGTGAAAATGTTCAGATGGAGCCGGGGTAGTCGGCAGCAAATGTTCACGTGCAGGTACCACCAGTTCAACTACCCAGGCTATTACAGCTATCACCACAATAGTCAGGACAAAGAGAATGGCACCTAATATTCGTTTATCTCGTGATGCTGATGATGCCATAATTCAGAGAAAGTTCTTACAAAGTCTCAAATAGTTCGAATTCTCACAAAGTCTCAAATACACATGTATGTATACCTAAAAAAAAAAGAAAAATACGGTGCTGAACTCCGAGGTAGCCGTTGTTTTCTTCTCCGGGCCAAGACGGGTGTCGCTACACTGGCAGAACTGATCCCCCCCCCTTGGAATTCCCGGTCTCCGTTTCACAAACCTGGAGCGGTAACCAACCAGTCACACACAAAAAATCAAAAATTCTTCTTATCGGGGACGCAGGTTGTAGTGCTCTCGTCCAGCAACAGCGTGGTCCGGGAAGGCTCCCTCAACTTCGGCCGACGTCACAGCTGGGCTCTTTTCTTTCTCCAAAATCTCTTTGTAATCAGTCAGCACAGCAGGAGTCACCAGATCCGGAGAGACACGGCGGCAGTGTGTCGAGTGCACCCACCGCTTCCTGTTGGTCACTCGTACAGCGGTCCGGGTTGCTAGGAGGACCTGTTCGGGGCCCTTCCACCTTGGCTCTAAACTGCTCGCTCTCTCAAACGACCGGATCATCACGTGGTCACCAGGACGAAGATCATGGCCCTCTCCAGTAGAGTTGTCAGGGAGCGCTTCTCGAACCTGTTGATGAATAGAAAGCAAATCATTTGTTAATCGTGCCAAATAGTCGTTCATCATAACACAAGGCACATCATGTATTAATCGCGGCTTAGGCACCCCCCAGATATTCATGGGGCGCCCAAACACCACCTCATATGGTGTGAGGCCAGTTCGTGAATGGGGTACTGATCTAAGAGAGAGCAGTGCTAGCGGCAAAGCATCCGGCCACTTCAACGACGTGGATGCCACAATTTTGGCCAGTTTAAGTTTCAATGTAGCATTGTACCGCTCAACCAGACCTGCCGACTGAGGGTGGAATACAGCGTGGAACTTCTGCTGAATCCCTAACCCCTTCAGTACATATTCCACAATCTTCCCAACAAAATGAGGCCCATTATCGCTCCACAAAAATTTGCAAACTCCAAAGCGAGGAAAGAATTCCTTAAGCAACACCTTAGCCGTTATTAGGGCTGTATTGTCTTTCGTGGGGAAGGCCTCAACCCATTTGCTAAAGGCACATACCACCACTAAGACATACTTCAGGTTGTTGCAGCGCTCGAGTTGGATGTAATCCATTTGGAGTACCTCAAATGGTGCAGAAGGTGGAACGAACCCTCCTTTTGGAGTATGGGTCCCCTTTCCAGGATTGTGTTGCAAACATACCAGGCAGGTCTGCACTACTCTCTTGGCTGTATTAGCAATCTCGGGATGTTCCCAGACTCGTGTTAACAGTCGAGTGATTGCAAGAGCTCCGACATGCGCCAGTCCATGTGTCATCTGGACCATCGCCTGCAAGTAAGCCGCAGGCAATTTCCATTTCTTCATGTCTTTGCTTCTCCAACAACCCTCATCATCTAGTACCCCATCTGCTGCCCATGCCGCAAGTTCTGATTCAGTGGCCGATTTTTGAATATCCAATATTTCTACTCTAGCATCGCTCCATCGCTCAGCCTGCGATTGCGTCACATACATGGGGGAACTAGTCCGAGACATAGCCGTTTGTCTCGCTATGCTGTCTGCGAAAGCATTTCCTTGGCCCACTTTATCCGTAATCTTTTTATGGGCACTGCATTTTACTATCGCTACTTTCTTTGGGCAAAGCAACGCGTTTAGGAGATCACGCACTAGTTCTCCGTGCATAATGTGTTCTCCGTGAGACGTCAAAAACCCACGCTCTCTCCAGAGTAGCCCGAAGTCATGTGCTACTCCGAAGGCGTACCGGCTGTCTGTGTATATGTTCACACATAGGCCAGCACTCAATTCGCAGGCTCTTGTTACGGCTATCAGCTCTGCTGCCTGAGCCGATTTCTGTGGTATCCTAGCTGTTTCTACTACTGTCTTAAGTGTCGTGATCGCATAGGCTGCGGAAGTCGTACCATCTGGCAGCCTCAAACACGATCCATCAACCCACAGTTCCCCATCCACATCTGGAAGTGGCACATCCTGTAAGTCAACAGGACCCTTTGTCTGTTCCTCGGTCAGGAAAACACAGTTGTGATGTTTTTCTTCCTGACCCTCTTCGACCGGATAGGGCAATAAAGTGGCAGGGTTCAGGGTAGCGCATCTTTTCAGTGTAATATGTGGCGCCAAAAGTGTCAACTCATATCCTGTTAGCCGCGCACTCGTAAGGTATTGGGTCTTTGTTTGATTTAGCAGAGCATCTACTGCGTGAGGAACTAACACCAGCAGTTTATGTGATAACACTATTCCCTCACTCTGCCGTATGGCTACTGCTGTTGCTGCTACCGCTCGAAAACACCCAGGCAACCCTCGTGCTACAGGATCAAGAATGGCAGAGAAGTATGCACATGGTCTCTGCTTATCCCCGTGTACCTGCACTAATACTGACAACGCGCACCCATCATTCTCCTGCACGTACAATGTGAAAAGTTTCGTGTAGTCTGGTGTGCCTAACACGGGTGCAGAACAAAGGGCCTGTCTCAACTGTTCAAAAGCCTTCTGGCATTCATCTGTCCATTCAAGGGGCATTGGTGTAGCTTTGGACAATAACGCTAGCAAAGGTTTTATAATGTGTGAAAAACCCATGATCCACTGTCTGCAAAAGGACGTCAACCCTATGAAGGCACGTACATCTCTCTGCGTGCGGGGGACTGGTGTGTCTAAAATTGCTTGAATTCGATCAGATGTTAATGCACGCCCCTCCTTAGACAACAGATGACCGAGGTAGGTCACCTGAGGTCTACAGTATTGGAGCTTTTTCTTCGAAACCTTGTGATTGTTCTGTGCCAAAAAGGAAAGCAACGCAAACGTACTTTCTTCACATTGAGCGTAAGAGTCTGCAGCAAGCAGAAGGTCATACACATACTTGATGAGGACAACGCCAGACTGTAAGTCAAAGGAATCAAGCTGTCTTTTCAAAGCCTGGCTATAGATACTCGGGCTCTCAGTATAACCTTGGGGAACACGACAAAATCTATACGATTTATTATTTAACGTGAAGCCAAACAAATATCTGCTATCAGGATGGACAGGGATGGAAAAGAACGCGTTTTTCAAATCAATAACACTAAATGTTGTGGCCGTCGGTGGTACCAATGTAAGCAAGGTCGTAATGTCGGACACCACCGGGTATTGGGGAATGACAATTTTGTTAATCTCTCTCAAGTCAATAATAAACCGATAGACTTTGTCGTCAGTATCTCTCTTAAGGATCGGAAGAATAGGGCTGTTACAAACATTATAAGGAACCTCTTCCACTACTCCTGCGGAGATCAAATCCTGAACAATATGTGTCAATGCAATTTCACCTTCTCTCGAAATCTTATACTGTGGCACTCGTGGTAGAGGGGCCCCCTCCTTAACAGTAATGTGTATTGGTGGAATACGCATCTCTCCCACATCCGTATCTGAAGTCGCCCATAGCGTGTGCGGTAGAGAGGCCAAAACTGGAATGTCTAAGATAGTGCAAAACCTATTTGGGTCGGGGTAATTATCATTCAGGATAACCCGCACTCCCTCAGGAGCGCACCGTATCGTTGCTCGAAAATATTTAAGCAAATCAATGCCCAGAATATTATCTGGTGTGTCGGGCGATAACAAAAATTGACCAAAACTGAAAAATGTATCAAGACAGAGTGCAAGGGGTTTTGATAATGGGCTAGGGGAGGGTGTGCCATCGAACCCTATACATGTTATTATATCGCCAGACAGGGGAGCCCTCGGAACCAAGTTTTTCGACAAAGCGCTACGAGTAGCCCCTGTGTCGACTAGAAATTGATCAGTAGAACCCAGAATACCCGCTGTTACATATGGACCCTTCTGATCTACCGGCACTTCAATTGATTCCTTACCCCATCCTACGCAGTCCTATGCATGCACATAATCCTGATGCTCCACATTCTCACCCTCCGATATTTGATATTGATTCCGTCTATCAAACGTGTTTCGTTCATCCTGGCCACGGCCCCTGTCCTCAACCCTTCCACGATCACTTCCACCACCTCTCGCTCCTGTGTAACCTCCTCTCGACCTACCACCTCCTCGACCACGCTGACTACGCTGCTCACGAAGTACCGGGCAATCATCAGCCCAATGCCCAAACTCCTTACAGTAGGCACATTGATCCTCCGCTATATCCGTACGACCGTACGACCATACGACGTATTTCCTCCACCTCGTCTACCTCTATCATTCCCTCTGCCCTGTGTTCCCCGAACCTGCGCCAACATCACCTTCGTTTTCAATTCTTTCGCCTTTTTATCAACACTTTCTTTAGCCTCCAATTCCTGCCGCTCATAATACTGAGCCATAGTTAACAAAGACGCATGGGTCGCCGTGGCCCAGGAACTTTCACTCGATTTCAATCGTTTTGCAATCTCCGGTAGGAGATTAGCCACATACTTATCAACGAACAAATGCCTACCCGTATCGTCTGTTAAAGATTGACCACTGTAATCGTGAAACGCCTCCTCGAAGCATGTAAAGAAATCTGAAACCGTTTCATCAGGCTTTTGTTTGCACGAGGCTAACATAGTCCAATCAATCTTTTTAGAAGGAACAAGCGTTTTTAATTTAATCAAGATAGCCGCCGGAAGGTCTAAAATCAACTGACAAGGCTTACATGCCGGTTCCCTATCTAAATCGGCAGCATTTATTTCTTTCCATGTCCCCCCCAGTATTGTTTCATCATTATTTTTACGAATTTGCCTCCACATATCAGGTGGAAGGATTAACCCAAAAAACAAATCTATGTCAACCAGAGTCATCACACAAGACGAAATAGCCCCTTCCACCCCTTCATAAAATGCTGCCGGATTTTTCCGGAGGTCAGGTAAAGAATTTTTCAATGCCATAACATCTGCTCTATTCCAAGGCGTATACACCCAGTTATATATAAAATATCCTTTCGCATCCTTTGACAATTTGTCCTCATCTGTACCTTGCCCTTTAGGAGGGACATACAAAGGTGCGGCTTCACGCATAGGCATAACATGCAATGCAGAATTCTTATCTGAACCCCGGAGAGAACACTCCTTAATCTGTCCGTCAGGTCCCGGCTCGGACTCCTTTTGTCTCCTTTTCCGCTCCTCCCGCAATCTGGTCGTTTCATCCCGCAGCTGAATCAGTTGCTTGAAAAGGTCTTCAACATCTGCAAGATCAAATACACCTTTATCCAAATTCTCACGATGAACTGACACAACTTTAGGTTCTAACGTATCTGAAAGTTGACGATATGCGACAACAACTTCATCCACTAAAGTAGACAAAAAATACAGTAATTCCTGATCCGTCCAACCAGCCCTTTCCGCTAACACCTCATTCTGAGTAACACAGTTCTTATTCACTTTACGGGCCCAACTACGTAAATGCGCGGACCTCTCCGCAGTAAACCTGAGAGCGGATATACCCTTCTTTTCCGACTTATCCTGCCCTTCATCTCCCGAATCTTCAGCTGGAGCCGTCGGCGAAACGTACGGAGGCGGTGACCGATCTAGCAATGAAAAATCATCAATTTCATTATTAAGGACAGGATAAAGTGGCCGACGAATAGGGTATTGACCAGTCGTTTGCAATTTACGTTCCCGTTCCTCCCTCTCTTTCTTCTCCTGAGCCTCCTTTTCCTCAAGCTGTAAAGCCTTATCACGAGCAGCCTTGCGCTGCTCTTTGTCCGCCAAGGCAACTTCACGTTTCATTCGCTCACGCACCGCTTTCTCCCACATTCGCACACAATCAAACATGTTTTGTCTAGACCTGCGTTGAAACAAACATTGCTCCACAAACTGTACTTTACGTAAATCGAACGACCCATGTAGAGGCCATTGCAATTCAGGGTCCGTTTTTGTATACTTATGCCATAATTTGCTGTACATAATGGGGGGAAGGCCAAATTTAATGTACATCTCCCTGTTCGGTGTTCCTTCTGGGGGAGCCGGCTGTGCTTCTGCTAACCTAATTGTGGTACCATTTCCAAGACAGCACATCCCTCGGAGTGTGCTAAAAACAGGCATGTTCAAAAAGTATCACGAAAGCGTGACACCGTATAAAATGGCACTTACAGTACTTCACACAAACGTGCCGCTCAGAGGAAAAAAACAAAGTTAGAGAAACATCTCTACATGCCTGCCTATGTGAAGTGCACTACACATATAGATTCAAAGATCACAAATTCACAAACGTTAGCTAACTCACATCAAATCATAGATCATAGGACTTCGGCAAGCGTCCGAAGACTACCTTACCGATCACAAATCATAGAACTTCAGTAAGCGTCCGAAGACTACCTTACCGAACACAAATCATAGAACTTCAGTAAGCGTCCGAAGACTACCTTACCGAACACAAATCTTACCCAAATTCTCAAATGACCAGATTCCAACTGCCAAGGTCTTGTGATCAAATCAGCCAAACGGCACTTTCCCAGCAACGCAGACACTCGAAAACTCAGTCGGAGACCGGCGCCACCTGGAAGGTCAGATCGGAAGGAAAGGAAAAAACACCGTGGGAGCCAAGACTCGGGTCACTCAGTGGCAGCGCGCGTCCATGGCGAGTTTCCAAACCTTCGTCACGACCTCTCCTTCGGGCATCCGAGTCGCCGATGAGTCCCTGGTCATGGTCGCCAATTTGTAGTAATCAGGGTTCCCAAGGCCTACATGCTCCGTAGATAACCCACTTACAATAAAGAACAGTTGGCACGGAAGCTGTAAAAGGCAAAGAACAAGTTTATTAAGACCCCATGGGGTGGTGGTACACTCATACAGCTCCTTTCGGTAATGCAAGAGGTATCACACCGAACACCGGTGTGACCCTGTCTTATATACAGGTTTGGGGCAATAAAAAGATAGGCGGCACAAGTTACAACACATTTATGTACATATATGGTCATGTTTTGGAACACAGCCAGCTCATTGGAGGGGGCACAACCCCGCTGGTCAGTTGGGCACACATTCCTGAGGGGTAACTGGTCAGTGGGGACTGCGCATGTGCAAGCTTGACCAGTACTAAAAATAGCCTGTTGCTGGGCAGACTGAAGTGGTCAGTGGTACGGACAACGGACTAAAGGGCACGCCAGCCACGAGGCCGCTTATGGTCTAAGATGGCCGCCGCAACATTCAAAATGGCGTTTTCATATATAGCCAAGTTAAGGAGGAAAACGTGTAGGTTCAGCTAATCGCTAACGCGGCCATGCCAATTACGACATCAGGACTACCCAATGGGTGACTCATGTAATAAAAAAGGTTTAGGACTGACAAAAAGATTTGTTTTTTTATGTTGTTTTATTTTTCCAGGTTGAAATGGCAGTTAGTGCTGAATGCCCTCTAGTAGCATTTTATTTGAAGGCCCTTTGTCCACTTTACTAGAGACTTACAAGTAAATTAAATGTGTCAATGGAATGTTACGCAATTTGAACATGTTTAAAGGAGAAAGCACAAAGGAGTGGCCAAGATAGTGGGCGGCTAGGATGTGTCTGTCCTGGTCTCTGGGTCAACGCCACCCACCGTGATCACAGATGGCCCAGCGATCGCCTTGGTGAACCCCATATAGTCACAGTGGGGAAGACACCCTGACCGACTAGCCAGGATTGAGATGGATCGAGTCGGTGGGAGTGGCAGAAACACAGAGAAAGGCAAGGCCAGCCTGGAGGTAATGGCAGCCGCTGTGCAACTCTCTTGGCACCACCCAGAAGAGACCACCCAGCGAATGCGCATTCTGCAAGACCCCGGCTGGTGAAAGTGTTCCACTGGAGAAGCATGGCTGGAGACCTGCTCTTTGGCCCTAACAAGAGCACGAAGTGAAGAGAGAGTGCAGAAGGGACCTCAGAGCAGTGGCACTCCCAGGAACCGGGTGCTGCATCGAGCACAGAGGGAGCGAGAGGCTCCGATGGGGGCCGTAACTGGACCCGGTCGGACGTTGGAGAGTGGCGGTCCTCGGGACTTGACGCCCATAGGTGCCCACGTTGAATGGGAAGCTGGGACCTGGGGGAAGCCCTGAAGGGGAGAAAGGAGGAGAGACCTGAAAAGGCCTGCTTGCCCCATAATGCATGCCATAAGCCACTCACTGCCCCAACAATTCTGGGCCCAAGCGAAGACGACCCCTGGGGCAACCTAGAACACGCCTCACAACCAGACGGATCTCGACGCGGTCAATAGGGGTCTGAGTGGACTGAAGTGAGCGTGGGACTCCCCTATTCAATGTACCCTTATCTGCAGGCAGAAGAGAGCCTACCTAATAACGGATCAGTGGTCAAGGCAAGGAGGCATTTGGGTGGCTGGCGGGTGCCTGGGCCCACTGGAAGAGCAGGGGCAATCAGACACCAAAGGGGTATGAGGAGTTCAGAAATTCAGAAAATAGGTGGGTAGAGACAAAATGTTTGGAGGCCCTATGAAGAATAACAGGTCAAATAATCACGTTTAGGGGGCGAGCCTTGGTGAGCCATCATGGCGGACGTAGCCTGATCGGGCTCCGTACACCCACGCCAAAATCCACCTAATATCCTTCACTGATCCTACCCAGAGAAGACTCACCTTGTCGCAGCAGATGCCCCCAATTCCAAAGAGTGCGGGGACCCCTTCATATTGGCTGTAGCTGTGCCTTAGCGGTGGTTCGGGGCCCTACAGGCGACCAAACAGCAAATTACTGGGCACTGTAATTGTTTAAAGACTATATTTGTATTATTTTCTCTGGGCAGGCATGGGGGCTAGGTCCTGGACTGCTAGGCCACAGACTTCTTGCACCCCAAGTGTTAATTGGGTTATATGGTGGGAAGGGTACCATTGGTGTGGGAGCTAGGGGACCCCCTGTTGGGGGTCTCTTGTTCCACGCATCGCAACAGACGCTCCTTGTTTTTGGCAGTGTCGGGTGGGGGTGTTTTTTTCCCGGGGATCATAGATTTAGTGTGTTATGTGTTTCAGTTGCATTCAGACAGAGTATTTTGATGATGATTTCCTCGCTCTAATCATTTTTCACTTAATGGTACCCGGTGATGTGACCCCCTTTTGGTGACCTAACAGTGGTCTCGTGGAATGTCCGGAGTCTACTAAATAAGGTGAAACAAGGTGCAGTTTTACGTCCGGCAAAGAGGTACGGGTGGATATCCTGCTTTTACAAGAGACCCATTTATTTGGTACAAAAGTTGCTTGCCTTGTCGGATTTGACTTTCATCATGTTTATCATGCGGGGTTTACTAGGGGTTCCAGGGGAGTGACTGCTCTTATTCACCGCAGGGTTCAATTTGAACATATTGTACATAAGGCGGATGCAGGGGGCTGTTTTCTCTTTGTCACAGGGAGGCTGTATGGGGAACAGGTTACCATTGGCAGTATCTATGCTCCTCCCCTGTTAGGGACTACATTTATCGTTAAACTCTTGGGTGTCTGGGGAGCTATTCCTACGAGCCTGACCCTGTTAGGGGGCGACTGGAACAACACTATGGGGCCATTAGACCAATAACGCAGCCCAGACAGTCCACTGTTATCGGGTCCATCTAAATTACATACATTAGCATTGACCCTGGGATGGGCTGACATATGGCACGTATTTCACACCACAGAACGTAATTACACATATTTTGCAGCCGGACATGGGTCACAGTCACCCCAGATTATTTCTTTGCCCTTCTGGAGTTCCTACATAGATTCTCACTGGTGACACATAAACCCCGTGGACTCTCTGAGCATTCCCGGGTCACCATGCAACTTCATGCATGCTCCCGCAAGCCCCCTTTCTGTTGGCGAATGTCCCCATGGCACCTTCGTAGCCCTGTCTATCAAGACATGCTCACTACGACGATCACTACTTACCTAGCAGACAACTGTCCCTCTGCCCCCTCTAGGAGCATCCTTGGGGATGGCCATTAAGCTGAACATCACGGCAGCAAAATTAGCTACCGCACCAAAGAGAAACGTGCACGCCAGGAGCAGCTTGAGGCCCTAGAGGCGCGCCAGGTGACCCAGGCTTTCCAACTCAACTCAGCCCCTAGCCCCATTATTCGTCGTAACCGGATACTTGCACAGCAGGAGCTGCATCAGTACCTGCTGAGCGAAGCCAAAGAGATCTGGGAGGCGTCACAGCACGGGATCTATCAGTGGGGTGATAAATCCAACAAAATGCTCCACAGACTATGCCAAGCAGGTAACTCCCCGGCTATCACACCCACTATTCGGGGTCTAGATGGGTCATTGTATACGTGACCGGAGGGTGTTGCTGGAGAGTTTGCGAGGCACTTCACATCCCTGTATGCCCGAAAGGAGCAAATCTCAGCTGATCTCATTGTGGAGTTCCTCGTGGACATTCCGCCTCAACGGCTCCCCAACTCTCTTCGAGAACAATTAGAGACCCCAATCACGTTGGATGAACTGACTGGGGCCCTCAACACGCTCCACCCAGGCCGTGCCCCGGGCTCCCAACGAGTTCCCTATGGAATTCCTGCGGCCGAACATGCACTTCCTAGGGCCTCATATATTGGCGACCATCAAGGAAGCCACAGAACTGGCTATTCTGCCAGAGGACTGGCGATACGCAGAAATTGTGCATTTTCTCAAGCCCGGCCGTCCTCCGGATGACACCTCCTCTTATTGCCCCATATCCCTTATTAATTTCGAACCCAAACGGTTAGGGAAAGTCCTGGCAGATCGCCTTCGAAAGTGTGTCATGGACTTGATTCACCTCGACCAGTCGGGCTTTATGCCACAGAGAGCCATCCGACACAATATCCAGCGAGTCCATAACGCTATAGCTGCTGCTCCTGCGTTGGTCGGCCTGCCACCCTTCTCTTAGCTGATATTGATAAAGCATTTGACTCCTTGAGCTGGGTATATCTCTTTCAATTGCTTGAAGCAATCAATTTTGGGCCCGCTTCCTGACATATATACGCCTGCTGTATACCGACTTGACGGCATTGGTTCGTATCGGGGGGGCATCGATCATGCTCTTTCCCAATCCAGAGAGGTACCCGACAGGGCTGCCCTCTGTCCCCATTGTTGTTTGCCCTTGAGGTCGAGCCTCTGGCGGCATGGGTCACAAGCGACCCGGTGCTTAGGGGGGTTCGATTAGTCTCGGTCACGGTCAGATAGTATAGCGTTATACGCAGATGACGTTCTCTTTTTCATGACAGACCCCTGGTACTCTGGGCCCCGTATACTGGAAATTCTCAGGGTGTTTGGAGGCACCACTGGCCTCCACGCTAATCCTGCCAAATCCATTTCATTCCCAGTGTGTGGTCACCAACGCCACGATTCATGGGCCTCGCAGCTCTCCCGAGCCACAGATGGTTTCAAATATCTCGGGATATATGTTTCTCCATGCCCCAAGGTTTCCTGGGCACACAATATCACCCTACTGTTAACAGGCCTTAAGAATGAAACGGCGATATGGTCCTCTCTCCCCCTCTCCCTCTACGGGCATTCAGCCATCTTCAAGATGGTTTCCCTGCCTCGGATCTTATACCGCCTCCAAAATTTCCCATACCCTCTCCCTTGCTCATGGTTTGCACAAGTCACTGCCATACAAAACAAATTCTTCTGGAACGGCAGGGCAGTTTGTGTTGCACTCCGCACCTGTGCACAATCTAGGTACTGTGGGGGATAGCAGCAGCTGATGTATAATCCTACTATGTAGCGTTTCATATCCTCGTAGTAAACGAATGGTGGTGTAACTCCCCCACAGATCCGACCTATGCCATAGAACACCCTGCAATGGAGCAGGTCCCTTTTCTTTATTTATTATATATTTCTGTATGTTTAGAGCATTTACCGCTGGCATGCAGAGTGGCTAATACCAGACAGATGGGATGGAAGGGGAAACTTACCCAGCAAACTCCCCTATGGCAGGGTACACACCTATGATCAGTGGCCGCCTTGGGCGTGTTCAGGGGGTGAGACCTGGTGGGGATCTCGACCCTCTGGATGTGCTATGGTGCACCACACTAAAATCATTCCAGCAACTACAGGCCGACTTTGACCTACATAAGTCACAATGCTACAAATTTCTCCAGCTCCGCCATGCACTCACCCCCCAGATCCTCACTTTGGAGACTCCCCTAGTTCCAACCCTTGGAGGGCCGACTACTAATGGGTAATCTAGGTCTCCACAAGATTAGACAAATATACCAGACATTGATGACACACACACCCACCATCCTTGACAAGACCCGACTTGCCTGGCAGGCTGACATTCCAGAATTGACCGATGACATCTGGGCCGAGGTAATCGACAGCCGAAGGGGTGCGGCAGTCTTCACACGCTATCGGCTCATCCAGTTCAAATATCTACATAGGGTGTGCTATACTATGGTGCGGCTATGGCGAATGGGTGTCATCCAATCCCCTACCTGTTTGAGGTGTGGCCGAGAGGAAGGGTTGTTTATACACACAGTTTGGAGCTGCACAGCTTTGCAACCCTTTTGGTGTGGGGTTCGGTCATATCGTAATGAAGTGCTGGCATGGGCGCTTCCCCTTGACCCACGGCTTTTCTTGTTACATTCCACCGATGATATTAGGGGGAACCGGTATAAACAGCATCTGTTGCTCTTGGCCCTTACTATCGCCAAAAGGGACATTGTGCAAGGGTGGAAGGCGACATCTCCCCCAACCATAGGCAAATGGAAGACTGAGCTTGATAAATGCATGGGAGCCGAGATTGCTGTCTTCGAGGCCTGGGGTTGCCCCATGAAACATCGTAAGATCTGGACCCGGTGGGCGACATATCGAGGAATAGACCTGCCTCCTTCACCTGAGGTGGATCCATGAGTGGCACCCCTTAATCCCTGCTATGTATCACCCTATGTTATATCATTACGGACCATTGCTGCCCTGCTATGATGTATACTTTGAGTCCGGTGTGCCATGTGTCCTACTGTGGACATCAAAAACTGTCTGCATAATGTTCATATTGTTTCACCTGCATGTTTGGCAGGTGCTGTTTATCAACATAAATGTGGTTATCGGTGCAAATAATATCCTTTCATCCATACAGGCCGCTGCGGGGCTTGTGCCCCTCATAATGCAAAATAACCAAATAAAATTTCTTATTAAAAAAAAAAAAAATTCACGTTTATGCAGTGGATTGGACCAGTGAGGGAACAGGAGGTTTTTTCAAATCACCTCCGAGTGTTTCATTTGATTTGGACCGAGTCTGCCTTTGGAGAATGCCAAAAAAGACAATAATTCACAGGTATATACTTTGAGACTGCATTCCCCAATAGATTCATGATAACTTCAGTGACACTCCAAAAGACACCATTATGGGGAGAACTATAAGACCATCACCTACTAAGTGAAGCACAGTTAATGTGCCTCTCAAAGGAATCTTTACCCGTGCTCCCAAATCATTTTAATGACAAATGAGTGAAATGCCCTCAGGACTGTGCACTTGTGAAATATGTGCCTACCCAATGAGCATTACAAAAAAAGCCACAGGAGCGAGCGCGGACCTTTCTACAACAAGGGCAACAGGTGGATGTATATGCCCACAGCATCTCTGGGACACCCTGTTTTGCAGCCCCCAATCAACCGGTGATAACTGTGTGTGAAGTTCAGTGGTGCTTTGACTTGGCATTTAAAACCACTTGTCAAGCCTTAAACTCCCCTTTTATTACATATAGATCTGAAGAAGATGTACTTTGTTCCTCCTTAGCTATACTACTGGATTACAATTTCATAACTTTACCTTGTACTTAGGATTGGTTTTGTGACAGTTTCTTTCCTGCTTCTGAATGGACACTACCTCACAGAACGCTCTTCTGTACAAATGGTGAACTTTGTTCTAACACCTTATCTTATTCTTCATCACACAAAGTGAAACAAGACCTTTCCCTGATGAACATTTCTGCTGTTCAGGTTTCTGATGGAATTGTTAGGGACAGGGTAGGGTATCATATGAGATATTTAGACCACCTGAACTTTTGTAAATTCCATATGTATTCCACATTTCTTTAAATAACATTATCACCCCTAATACTGTCTCAAATGTTTAGGTCATTGATACAGTGCATGGAATGCTAGAAGATCTAGTGTATTCCACTGTTTGTCACTCCGAGGACATATTTATGATTAAATGTTCTGTTTTCAACATTATGGTCACCATTTCTTGCATAAAGCAAGTACTTCACTTGCATATTTAAGTACATACAACGGGAACACTGCCCTACACCACCACAGGGTAGCTCACAAACATTAGCACAGAAGTTTGCATATTTCTCTGGTCACAGTGCAGGTGACCCACTATCTTATTATCATAGGCTCACACTATCAACAGCAAACAAAAATATGCTCACTGATACAAAGCTGATATTTTCTGAATCTTTTCTTTTCCAGCTGTCCACACAAGGGTTTGACTTTTGGAGATACACTGTTGATCTAAAATCTATTTAGGAAACTAAAGAATGGCAGGTTCAGGGGAACAAGACATTATTTATTTAGAGTATGCCAGATACCACATCAACCCACTTTCCTTAACAAAACTGTTCAGCAAATATTGTGTCTTAGCCTGGGTAAGATAAAGGATATAAAGGATATAAATACACGAAACATTCCAGCATTTGCATGTTTTGCGAAATGGCAACGGTCCACAGATTACATGGAGCAAACATAAGACACCATGCTTTGCAACGGAACATACAATTCTTCAAGGAAAATCAAAGATGGTTAGTGTGGCTGTTAGATACTAACAGATATCATGCACGTTTCCTGGGTTATACCCAAGTGTTTAAGATCACCAGGCCCAACCTACGTTTTGCGCAGACACAAAACTCAGGGGTAGTAACAATTAACTGTGTTGGGAAGTTGTGCCTTGATTGGCTAAAAAACTCAACATTGTCCCAGGTGAAACAACACTTGTCCCTTCTTTCTGATGACATCGAACTAAAGGACTTCCTATTACGTCCTCGAAAACCACATCAAAAGTACTTCTTGTATGCAATATACAATGAAGTGTGGAAAGTTATCCAGCAGGAGGCTGCTGAGAGAGTGCGTGAAATTGACAGGGCAAATTTAGAAAGGGCTCTAGCCGTAGTTGATAATGGTATGACTACTTCGCCCACTAGGATATACACTCAAGGTAACATTGTGTCATCTGCAATAGACATCATACAGAATGACATGTCCTCTTTACAACATAGGCAGTCACAGTTTAGATGAATAATGTTAATGAGCTGGACTCTTCAGACACTTTGTGCTGGTCACATACTATGGTGACTCCTTAATGCCACTAGCTTGTTTGTACTGTACAATCTCACAAAACAGCAAAGCATCATGGCAATGAAAGGCATGACATACACTATGTTACATATAGAGAAGTTGGAAAACAACCATTTAATGTTGCAGAAATACCTTACTGGGAATGGATAATGCACAGGTTTATTCCCTTGCAAATTTTAACATTTCACTTCCAACACTGTTTACAACACCATCAATGTAGGCAGACACGAAGCGCTAGAAGGATATGTGCGTGAGACATGGGTATTACCTTATAGATATCACTGTAGGAATAGCGACATTGAAGGTTTCTTAGCAGGACTGACTGCGAAAATACCTTAGGGCATTCCTTGGTGTGCAGGGAGAGTTTGCTTCATGGTGCTTGTAATGTGTCCTTGGCAAATTTGTCCTGCTATCTGAAGGGTTACCTAGTTGCAGTGATCCGCCCGGCTTTCAGATTACTCTTGAATGGGATTTATTTGATGTTGAATGATCAGACCTGCTGCAGCATGAAATTAGCCATCTCCTATCTGGTTATGGTTTCTGCAGTCGTGACCTGTTGCACACAAGTACTGTTGCCACCGCCCTGCACACTTAGGGAGATGGCGCTTTGGCCTTCGATAAAACATTCGATTCTGCACTTTGATGCTTTGAGCAGACTGAAAGCCTTAATATTTCAGAAGGTTGTATGACGTTACAACACATGCCATTGCCCCGCATGCCGTTGCAATGCAAATCTTTATCCCGACTTGCTGTCGGAGTGTCCTGGAAGTTGGAATAGTATGATTTACTATTCCAACTCCAGTGTGTGCAACAGTAGAGAAGGTGTTGGTGCCGCACTCCAAAGGCACTCCGTATTTTAATTTCAGGTTTCGTCCTTTTTATGGCCGATTTAGGCCTGACAACTATTTTTAAAAAATCCCTGATCATGAGTTGTGGTCCTAAAAATTACAAAATCCCCGAGATCAAATCAGGGTCAAATGTCTTAAAAAGCACCAGCACTTTCCCCTACCTAGGGTTGCTATTCTCAAACAGCGGTACGTGGCATGCACATGTATCTTATGCCAGGAACAAGTTGGGTAAGGCCATTAACTGTGTAACTTCTTTGAGACAACCCAACCACGCTGATGTAATAACACCCCTGGTTAAAATCTATCAAACCCAATGTATGCCAACCGGCACTTATGGCGCCGAAGTCTGGGGTTATACTAACTGCTCCCATATCCAAATAGAAGAAAATAGATTTTGCCGGAAGGTGCTGGGTGGGGTTATTTGTTCCCCCAACTATGTATGTCACAATGAATTAAATATTCCATACATAGAAGATTTCGTGAGATCTAGACCAGCACTCTTCTGGATAAAGATATGGAACAACACGGCTGCTACTTTGACCCGTGAAATTATTTTGGATTGCCTAAAATGCGATAGGGGACACCATATACCATGGTTGAAAGCGGTAAAAGATTGCCTTGTAAGCGTGGGGCTGGGCTCTCTGTTTACTACACCAAACTCAATAAATCGCTCCCACAAGACCACTATTCTTAGGGCATTGTACGATTTGTACAGCGAAGAGCGTGAAAGAAAGAACTTGACTAAATGCACTGTTGTAAAATATTTGGCTTATTCTGAACCACACACTAAAAATCCTGGTCCACCATACAGATATTTACGTCTGCATCTCGGCAGATGGGTTAGGGGTTTACTGTTTCGCTTCCGAGATGGGAGTATAGTAAATCTACTGAACTTCCCGATGGGATACAATAAACACCTTGAAACTTTAAATTGTCCATGCAACCCTAACATGAAACAAAGCCTCATGCATTTTTTGTTCTTCTGTGGTTTCTATAAAAAGCTCTCCGGACATTATTTAATGCCTTACTGTAGAAAAAATGATTTGACTAATTTTAAATCAGCCTTGAGGTCTTTTCTATTATTGGGATCAGATGAAGTTACTTTTAGGGTGAGCTGTTTTCTCAAAGCTGCCGTCAGATTACGAACCACTCTTTACACTGAGGTATAATCATCGCACACTGCACTTTTTATTATGCACTTTAGAGAATATTTTACCTGCACGCTCTACCTTTTTGTAATAGCTTTTTATGTAGATATAATTATGATGTTGTCCCAGCCATCCTTTTTAACTATGGTCGTTAAAACTGTGTGTTTTTAAACTGTGCTTTAAAAAAAAAAAATTCTTTTAAAAACCCCTTTTGGATTATGAAGGGACAAACTGTGCTTAGATGTGAAATTGTAAATGAAATTTGATTATGCTTGATTGTTCTCTGATTCATTTTTCAGATGTCATTACTGAACAGAATGTTTTAATTGTATTTTGCCTGTACTTTTATGGATGTTTTTATTCCGAATAAAGATCTTTTGACTTGAGAAGGTGTTGGAGTTAAATCCAATACCTTCTACCCCCTGCAACAAGCCTTTTGTGTTGCAACGGCATGCGGGGTAATGGCATGCGTTGTAATTCATCCTCTGTAAAGACTGTTTCCCATTCCATAAGGATGTGGCCTGAACATCTGCAAAGGAGATATTTGATCTTTAAGTTGCAAGGTATTCTACTGGGATACAAATGAAACTTTGCACTAATTTCCTGTTACATTTTAGGGACCTTGTGCACCACATTTTTAACATCTCTAGTACTGCGGGAGTGGCGCACTTGAAGAAAATTGGCTGCGACTTGGTTAGTACCTTCCAGACAGTCTTCTGAGGTATTCCATTATTCATTCACTCCGTCCTTGGAAGCATTTTTGGAGGTTATCCGCTGGTCCTGTTCCTTATGTCTAGACTTTGCTTTTACCTTTTCTGCTCTGCAATGTATTCCCCATCAAGAGGCCGAATGGAACTGGAACTTCCACATGTGATCCTGTGTCATGGATGCATGATGCATGTTTTGGCGCACCCTTGCTTCAAGAACTAAATGAACACTGGTTCTTGTCCTTTCTGCCTGTGAGGCTACACTGTGTGCAACTTGTATTCTGCTGTCTTATGTGCACTTTTCACATATCACTTGGAACCCAACTGGTTTGGTCTCAGGATGTTGACCTACCAGTGAGCCCTAAAACGGCCCACTTGTACTGTTGTCCCTTGCACTTGCTTCTAAACACATTTCATGAGCCCTCCTGAGGTGCATCTGCTCCTAGTGATCTGGATCTTGTGTATCTTACACTGGTTGCTCCTTCTTCGGTGTCTGCAGAGGGGGATGGATGGGTATATGTTTGCTCCATAGTTCTGATCCGATGGGTGCCTGTTGGGAACATTGTGTTCGATTCACAAAGGCAATCTGACTTTTGGTATTCAGAGAAGTCTTTTACAAGTCATATTTTTACATCCCAAGTAAGGTCATACTCCTTGTACCAGGGCTGTACCCCCTGGTTCAGGCCATACTCTACGGTTTGGGCCGGATGAATTGCAATCAATGCGTCGGAATGCAATTTTTACAAAAAAAAACATTAGGAATGCGTGGTAAATGGTAGAGGAGGTCATAAAGATCAGTTTGAGCAGGGAAAAGGGTGTGGCCAGACATTGCAGCAGATCCTAGAAAGGTTTGCTCCTTTGCATCATGGTACAGTCCACAATTTGCACTCCCTGCAGTGCGTGTTTGTTTATTTATTTATATTTATTTATGTTGGAGTTTTATATAGTGCTTACAAGACCCGGAGGTATCAGAGCACTTTACAGCATACATGAATAGAAACAAACATTAGACTACAGTGAGTAGCATCTAGAGTACTGGAGGTCAAAAAGATCAAGGCCATTGGCCAGATGCACAGAGATGACGGTTGAGGAGAAATTCTTTTAGTTGTCTCTTGAAGATCGTGAAGGAGGGATTAGTCGTGATGTGGGTAGGGAGAGAGTTCCAGATTTTTGGGGCATTCCCAAAGAAAGAACGGGAGAGGGCTTTTTGTTTATTTCTTTTTGGGGGGATTAAGAGGAGCCCGTTGGAGCTTCTTAGGTTTCTTGATTGTCCAGCTTTTGTGAGTTTGGCAGCAAGGTAGTCCGGTTTGCGTGTGTGTAAGGCTTTATGGGTGAGACATGCAGTTTTGAAGGCGCAGTGTGCTTCAATGGGTGTAAGGAATTGCTTTGTACAAAGAGCTTGCCCGTTATTTTCACATTAATGCAGCTCAGTATTTTGTCAGCAATTATTTGTTAATCTGTTGTGTTTATGAAAAACGTCTGCATTTGCCAAAGCTTGTTGATTGTAATATTGTGCCACACCCTGGTTATAGGAAACAAACTCTTGCACATGTCTTTAAGCTGATGGAACATTATTCATGAAGCGCTGCACATGTTTAAACTGCTTTCGGTAAAACGTGCAGCGAATGTGAGCCCCGCCCGCAGCTTCACTATAAAAGGAAACACTGAGCACTCTCAGTTGCTTGTGCTCGTTTCAGATTTTCTGGCACCTGAGCATCTCGCGCATCTCACCTCTCCCATACTTACCTTCTCCTTCTCAGATTCATTCCATGCCCGGCCCGCTTTCATTCTTACCTTTGCCTTCAGAGTTCCACGTCCTGCATCGGTCTTGGAGTCTTGGCAGCCTTCTTCTATCTTCGGAGGCCTTCCTGATTTCCGGTCCGCTTCAGTTCTTTCTCCCCAGCGTTTCCAGTCCCTCGGCAGCTCCGAGTCCCTCATTCTTTGTGGCACCACCTGCAACAAGAAGAAAACACAAGGTTAGATCGTGAAAAGCCTTATTGAACAAAGTGCATTGTCTGTTAAATTAAGGATTAAAGGAAGCGTCAAAGCATCGAAACCAAATAGACAGTATAAACATTTCTCCTGATGGCAAAAGACTTTCATAAGTAAAGACTGAACTTTGGACACATTTCTTGTGTATATTACTATTTCTTGGCAACAATTTCACAGAGTGTATAAGGACATTATGTTAGCTGAGATTTAACAGAGTGTTGGAATTAACTTTGATTCTAAGGAATACATTTGCTTCGCATAATTCAAAGGCGATGACAGTGAGTTGAGTCAGATGTTCTCTAATATAGTTATGCTACTCTTGAGTTCCTACTTTACAAGACGTTAATTTGTGCATTTATTTCCTTAGCTTCTCAAAGAAGATCACTCCTATTATTTCTTGTACATATGCAAGGCCTTTCTCTGATAACAGATAAATACCAGATCTTGAAGAGGTATAAAGAGTTTTAAAGGCAGTAAATAATGACACTAATGTAATATATTCCTAAGAACTCTAAAGTAATGATCTGCATTGTTTATTTCTTTGATATATAAAAAGACACAAGCTGTTCATAGTGCCAAAGAACCTGAAGACGTCACTAGAAGCAGACTTGAGCAGTGCTTATCTCTCTTTTGTTATTTTATCCACTTCCCCCTTCCCTTGGGTTTCTTTTCTTTAAACACTGTTTAATTCAGTGCTTGAGGAACAGAGATTTAAGGGTGGGTTCGAACTGTCTTCACTTCTCAGAACTATCGGGGTGTTCACAGGTGAGCAAGAAAGTTAACAATGGGTAGCCATTTTAGGGCCTGTAATGCAGGGGTGATGTGGTCGTATTTCTTGGTATCTGTGACCATTCTTGCTGCTGCGTTTAGGGTGGCTCTCATGTGGGCTGTGTGTGTTTTAGCTGTCCCAATTAGTGTGGCATAACCATAGTCAAGTCTGGACAGAACTAGAGATTGGGTTGCGATTTTTAGGTCATTGGGTGGTATGACAGGTTTGATTTTATTGAGGAGTTTTAGGTTGTAGAGGGTGCCTTTTGCTGTGGAGTTGATGTGGGAGCTCATGTTGAGACTTGGGTCTAGAGAGATCCCTAGTGATTTAGCTGAGTTTGCTGGAGGATGTTTGCAGTTTAGGGAATCAAGGTTCTTCATCCATTCTTGGATCTGAGGGGGTTGTTCGTGATTAGAGAAGATAAGGATTTCGTTTTTTTCTTGGTTGAGTTTGAGGTGGTTGAGTGTTAGACAGTTTTCTACTTTTGAAAGAGTGGAGTTGAGACAGAGGATGTCATTAAGGGAGGAGATCTCGAGGTACAGCTGAGTGTCGTCAGCATAGAGGTGGTAGGCGATACTTGCTTGTTTTAGAATGGTAGTGAGCGGTTCCATGTATATGTTGAAGACTGTGCGGGAGAGGCCTGAGCCTTAAGGAGCACCTCGAGTTGAGGGGGAGGTGTCGGACATTGAGTTTTTGATTTTTATGAGTTGGGAGCAGTTATATAGAAATGAGGAGAACCATTTTAGGACATTGCCATCTGCTCCGACACGCTTTTGTAGGGCGACTAGGGGTAGGCTTGTGATCAACAGTGTCAAAAGCAGCTGATAGGTCGAGGAGGACAAGTAGGCAGCATCTGTTGGAGTCAACGGAGTTGTGAATGTTGTTGGTAATGCTCAGTATAGCGGTTTCTGTGCTGCATCCCTTCCTGACCCCGGATTGGTGTGAGTCAAGTAGGTTTTTAGATTCCAGGTGTTTGTTCAGTTGGGAGAGAACACATTTTTCCAGGATTTTGGCTAGGAAAGGAAGGTTGGTGATGGGCCTGAAGTTTTTGAGGTCATTCAGGTCAGTATCAGATTTTTTAGAAGGGGTGTGACTTGGCCTTGTTTGAGGCAGTTGGGCATCAGTCCATTGATTAGGGAGCTGTTGATAATCGTTGTCCACAGTAGGTTTAGGGTAAGGTTGAGGTTCTTTAGCTAAGGAGGCGGGTAAAGAAACTGCGTAGTGGTTGGAGGGTTTGGAGTTGGTAATCACATTGGAAATGTCCTCTTCGGAGAGAGGTTTGAAGTACTTCCACTGCTTAGGGGAAGATGGGGGACTGGGGTGAGGGCTGATTTTGGGGGTAGACAGAGGAGGGGTCTCAGCTTCCTGGAGCATGTTGTGAGCTGGGGATGGGTTGGATTTCATTAAGGGTGAGGATTTGCCGTGTTGGGATTGAGGGTGGGGGTCTAGGGAGATCTCGATATTGGCGATTTTATCATTGAAAAATTTGGCCAGTTTGTTACACTGAAGTTTGGAGGCAGGGGGGTTAGCTTTGATGGGCTAGGAGGTCTGTTTCTGGATGATGTTGAAAAGTTCTCTGGGGCGGTTTTTGGCTTTTGTCAAGTTCGCTCCAGAAGAAGGAGGCTTTCTCATTGATTATGTGTTTTTTTTAGTTAATGCATTCTCTCCAGAGTCTCTTAGCGGCTCTTACTTTTCTTCTTTCGGAGTTGAGGTCATTATTGAACCAGGCTCGGGAGGGGATGTCTATGACTCTTTTCAGTTTCAGGGGGCTAGTTGGTCAAGAACAGTTGTCATTGTCCTGTTGTACAGTGTAGTGAACTCGACCGTGTTGAGGTTGTCTGTACAGGTTGGGAGCAGTGATGTTATGGTTTTTTCAAGGGCAGGGAGGGGGATGTCCTTGAGGTTTCTGCCTTAGTGGGTAATTTGTATTTTGATTGGTGGCACTTCTGTTTGATTGATGCTGAATATAATGATGTGGTGGTCTGACCAGTCGGTTGGGAGAATGTTATTGATGGTTATAGTTTCGCTTTTGGCTATGATTGCATCTAAGGTAGAGCCCTTGTTGTGGGTTTGACCCTTGCAGTGTTGGGTGAGCTAATTTGTGAGAATGAGTTCATTTAGTGACTCTATAAAATGTGTCCTTTTATTTATTCCAGGGGAGGTTGAAGTCACCCAGGATGATGTTGTCAGAGTTGGCTAGGGTTGACTGTGGTGTTACACCACACTCAGTGTTGACTTTGGAGTAAAACTACAGTCAACACTGGGGGGAGCGCAAATTGTGTCACAAATTCTGTCACTGCATGCTGGTATTCCAGCTCAGTTGATTCAAGTTCAACGACATGAGGAATGTCCAGCTCTACACCAAGACGGACAGCCTGATGACACTTGCCCGCAGGTAATGGGGAAATTAGACCACCTGGCAGGAATTTGAGAGATCACCCAACCTAGGCAAAACTAGGTTAGGGAGCGCTAGGCAGGACTACACTATACATAGTATTTATATGCCAACATATATTTACTGCTTTAGAACAATGGTGGAATTGTTCATATTTTTCACTATTCTCATAAAGCTAATTAAGCTACTTGGTTTAGTTCTATTGATTATTGTAAAGCACACATTTCATACAAGAATCACAATGCTTCAATACATATTGACAGTGGAACCAAAGGAGGCTTCGGTCTGGTTACTACCTGGCCTAGACCACTCTAACTTGATAAACAACAAAAGTGGCCAGATCGAGTCATTTAGCAATTTAGCACCACACCTAGCCAATAATCCTAAGCGGGCAAAGTTTTTCATTTAATCATTTTTACTTATTTACATGTATTATTTTCAAAGCATTTCAATATGTCCAAAAGCAAAACACTCTTATCAAAACATTTTTACACCATCAAAACAGACAAATAATACAGACAATAAAATGGGGGGATGCATCCAATGATATATCTTTTATGCGGTCTCTTTGTAGCAATAATTGCACTGCGATAAGATGTTAGTTGCGCTCTGAACTTGTAGCTGGGGCGAGTTCAGGATGTAACGGTAAAGTATGCAGAGTCCTAAGGCCAGCAAAAACAAAGTCAGCAGAAATAGAAGATGTGAAGGGAAAAAGTTAGAGAAAGCCAAGTCTGTGATGCCAGGTCTAACAAAGGGCTAAACCCATGAGTTAGAGTTTGCTTGCAGCTCCTTAAGGTTGGTAAATAGATAACTGTGATATATTGGAAGGCTTTCAACTTAGGGACTGAAAGTACCAAAATGATCTCGCGGCCAAACGCAGTAGCCCACTTACCTAGCTAAGAAAATACAAATCTGTGATCTGCAGGTTACACAATGTACTTTGCTTTAGGCAAACTAACCCTCTATGCTACTTTATGAGTAAAAACTATGACTGGACAAAGTGCAGAACTCTCCTAGAACTGTTAGCCAGTAGAGTTATATTACCACTATTATAATCCCCTTTGATCCTCGAGCCCAAAAGAAGCTGAGCTCCCTTATGGCTTCTGCCTGCCACCTTGATTCTACCTTATGCACTAAGAAGTAAACACATGGCATTATTTTTGATGTAAAACAAGCAAGAGTCGAGCTATCCCTATATAGAGGCTAAATGCCACAATATGCTATAATATGGAACCAGAAAACATGGGATCAATTTCAGCTTCAGCACTTCACCAAATTGTGTAAACCTGGACAAATGTTTTACTTTACCAAGCCTTTTTTTCCTCTTGTATCTTAAAAAGAAAACCTTCAAATATGTGACTTAGGGATGTACAGTCTACAAAAACCTTGTGTTTGATTAAATACCCTATATTGTTGCTGCATGAGAATTAGAATCTAGGTTACATACAGGGAACAAAAGACAATTTACTTGCCTTTTAGTGTACTAGTGGCATTGTAACCAGGATAGGGATATGAATATTTTTACGTACATATTTTAAAACTATCACTTTTACTATTTTCTGTCAATGTAGTGATATAATCTTATGTGGTAAAGTGAAAATCTTCCACGTGTTGATGAAATGGAGTTGTTTGAATTGTGAAGTGACTATCATATTTGTGTACAACATTTGTTGTAGAGATACATACCAAATGAATTCAGGGCTCGGCTTGTGCACAAGCACTTAGAGCCAAGCTAGACCCTTGGCTTGGTTCTCCCTGTTAATTTATTGGCTTGATCACCTCTATATATAACATGACTTATGAAGGATAGGTAGGACAGTGTGGTTTTGGAGTGGTGGGAAGAATGTACAACCCCCTGGAATTTTCAGGCTGGCGGTATGGTTCAGGGACTCCAAAATTAGTTTGGGGGTGCGAGGTAGGGTTCTCTCAACATTTTAGTGGTAGGTAAATTTGGTTAGGGTGCCATTTTAGAGTTGGGTAAAACCCGGCTGGTTGGGACCAACCTTAGATTTTTGGGGTTTTAGGCAGTTTGTTAGGTAGGCGAGTTGTTTACTGATCATTACCATGGCTTTATCCTCGAGTGTTAAGCAAGCATTACAGGTTTTGCAGGATGCCGGTAGGGTCAACTTGTTGCCGGAGTGGGCCCTGAAAGAGGCAGGCGGCCCCACTGTGGAACACCCAAAGAGGAGATCTGCTGGTGGAGTGGCAGCGGCTGTTATGGCCTGCTTCCCTCCTCCGCTTAAGTTAACAAAAAGCGAAATAGGAGCTGGTTGGGTTTGGGACCACACGTAAGCATGGCTGTCTAGAGCCGTGATGCCCCACAAGGCTGTTGAGGGCAGGTGGGGCAAGTAAATGGGAAGGGGTTGAGAGGCAGTCGAAGCTCCTCGGGTGAGGGGATATGGGTGAATGCGGCAAGAGGCAAGTAGGCCATGAAGCCGGGGCAGCTGCGATATCTTGCACTGCAGTGGCCCGCCTGGGCAGACGGCGCATGTCGCCTCTAATTTAAAATTACCTGGGCCACTGGTGAGTGCCAAGCGGGAACAGCAGCCCGATGGCCATCTTCTCCCCTCAGCAGGAGTATCTGTGGGAGAGCGGGGGTGGCCTGAGAGTGTGGTAACGACTCTCAGCCACGTGGTGTCTCCAAACCATGTGACATCGGGTACTGGGACCGAGTTTTCCAGGGCCTGCCTCTGGACCTACTGAGTCTGCGAAAGCAGACTCTGATGTAGAGTGGAGGGAAGGATATGAAAAATGTCATGAGAGATGGTGAGGTGACCTCATTGGGGCAAGGGGCACAATGAACGAGTTTCTGAGCAGGAGAGAGGAGTGTGGCAACAGCAAGGAAATTGTTTGGTGGTAGTGATTTGAGCCCTGATGTATTTCTACCCAGGTAGCAGGAGGCACTTATGTGAACCCAGAGATACAATTTAATGTCAGTTCACAGGTGTCACAAGAGTCAGGTGGGACACAGGGTGTTATGATCAGGCAATCGGGAATGGGTACGTCCCAGGGTTATGAACTTGTGATGCCATCACAGGCGCCAATGGCGTGTTCTGTTGACTGGTTAGAGCAGCAAGCTTTTCAGGATGGAGGCCCAAGCAGGTGGGTATGGTACTATATGGGACCCAGAGTTATAAGGGGGAGGCAGTGCAGGGGCCATTTAGCGCCTGTCAGGGGTTTCAGGCAGGGTCATTGTAGGCGGCAGTATCCAGTAAGCCAGTAGAGTATGGTGGGACCTGGCAACCCTAGTCTAAAGGCAGAGTAAGTGTCTGTGTAGCCGGCTCTGGAACGGTGTTGGACCCAACATTGGAGCGGCACGGACAGGGATTTGAGCCTACCTTGCAGGACTCTGACTCTTTGCAAGATTTGAACGATGCGCGGTTTGGTGATTTGGGTGTGGGAGATGGTGAGGTCCCTGGCACAAGTGAGGATGTTGATGGAAGGTGTGAGGAGACAGAATGGGAGATGGAATAAGGAGATGATGAAATGGAGATTACCAAGATTGATGGGGGTGAAGATGAGTGGTGGGAGGTGCCCCAGGAGATGCAGCGGGCGCAGGGTACTACTTATTATTAGTAGGCAAGTGATACTTTAGCAAGAACAGTCTCCGCTCACAAAGTGACCTCGGCGTCAGGAAGGGCTTTGATGTGGGCCCCTATCTTGAGGCCAGGTAAGGTGTCTGGCGTGGCAGGCACTGGGGTGGGGGCGGTGGTGGGGGTCCAGGCCATGGAAACGGTCATTCAAAGTCCAGGAGAAACTGGGCTTCATTTTAATGAAGGGCAGGTCTGTACAGGATGAAGGCACAGATACAGAAGTAGTCAAGCATGCAGAGAAGTTAATGAGTGGGGTGACTAGCAAAGCTCAGGAGTCTGGGGTATCAATCGCTGTAGGGCTAAGCAAGGTTCTAAAGAAGAGGAGTGTGAGAGTTGTCACGCAGACCCAAGGTACCAGTCAACATAGAGAACTGGACTCCTCAGCTACGCGAGCGTTTACAGCAAAAAATACCCAGAGAGAAGTGTGGCTTTGTTTAAATACCTTGATGTGGTGCATAAGGCACAGGTTACCTTTGGGGGTTGGACCTGGGTGATTTAAGACGAGGAATTCAGGGCTCGCCTCGCTGAGTAGGATGGGTACAATTGGATAATAAGTTATACTTATAGATTATGACACATCGAAAGGCCAGCCCCATCGACTTATACAGTGAAGGGCTGGCCGGTCATATACATGCCCTTGCATGGGCACACCACCAGGGGTGGGGGCAGCAGTAATGGGCCAGTTGGGGAGCAGAGGGGCATGTTGCTCTTTCAACAGGGATCAATGTTTGTGTGAATACTGCAAATATAGGCATGAGTGCTTGACGTGCGTCAGGAAGCATGCCCTCACTCAGTGTGGTCCTCAGTGTGGAACTTTTGGACAACTGGGTAAAAATGTGTAGCAGTGGTCGGGTTCCAGCGACCAAGGTAGGCATAGGGGACAGAATCCCATGTGAAAAGGCATGTATACCAGTTAGAGCGAACAGGTTGTATTATTGGCTTGGGCTGTTGGGTATGGAAAAGAAAAGGAATTGTTATTGGCAGATTTTCAGTTTGGTTTCCGTTGTGCGACAAGTGTCCCAGGGGCTGGGGGAAACATGGCGGCAGCTAGCTGAGCGGCCACTGTACTCGGAACCGGGCTCCCATGGTGTCCTCTCGCACCTTGACTTGATGCCCAGCTTTGCCGATGCCGATTTCTGAACATTTGTTCAGTTTTCGTTGATTTGCTGGTGGTGTTTTCGGCTTGGGGATGTAGATTCCCTCCGGGCATTTGTTGCTTCTCGCGGTGTTGTGGCGGCGCTTGGTTCCTGATCGCCGTTGGAGTAGGAGTCGGAAAGTGGTGGGAAGCATCGGATTATTTTTCTGGCGTGCTGTTTTTTCTGCGCAGGAGTGTTTTTTGCCATTTATGTGTTTGCTGGTTGCTGCTCCCTCCCCCCCCCGTTGAATGGGCTGTCGCGGTGGGGCACGGCCGCGCTGGAGCACCTGAGGGAGCGCAGGATTCGGAGCCTACTCCTCCGGGGTGCTCAGGGCGGCGGCTGCACCGGTGCTTCTGGGTTCTCCAAGGGTGGTGGTGTCTGGGGTGAGACGAAGGAGGATTACACCAGCACTCGAGGAGGTAATCAGGATATAGGAGATCCTACACGATATCAGGTGAGGGGAGATTCACCCGAAAACATTGTGGCCCAGGCATCACAGGTGAGATCAGCCGCTGTAGACTCTGGTGTTTCAAAAAAGGGCAAGAAGCGAGGGACTAAGATTCAAAACTCTTGTAAGGATTACAACGGTGTATGTCCCTCGCTTGAGTCGAGTAAGGGAACAAAGTGTCAGGGTCCCCCTACTGACAATAATAAAAGTAATACTTCTACTTTCTTGTGCGGTGAAGTCAAGGCAAAACGGGCAAAAACATGTAAATCTGTTGAGGCTGCTCTGGCTCTTGGTACAAAAGTAACACCTTCACTAAGGTCATATTTTAAAGTCTTGCCACAAGTCTTAGACTTGGTAAAAGAGGGGACTTCTTGTAGAGCAGCGCCCGGGGTGGTCTCACTCCCTTCTGCCCCAGAAAAGGAAGAGGTGGCAGGGGATTCACTGGTGGCTGATAATCTAGATAATTTACATATCTATATCAATAGAGGGGCTTCAAACGCTATTTCGGAGGAAATGTGTGACATAGTGGTGTCTGCTGAGGCTGCTCCGGCATTACAACATCTGACAGAGGTAACAGCTGCGCTTCAGGAGGATACAGCTGTAGTGCCAAGTACCTCTCAGGTTGTGGCAGGGCCTGTAGCCTGTCTCCTTGGAATCCATGTTTTCAGCTCTGACCTTGGATATAAAAAGGGGGTTTATAGTCTCCACAGCAAACCAGACAGAAATTAGACACTTGTGTGAGTCACTGGAAAGAAAAACTGATGTACTTTATGCTAGAACGGTGGCCCTAGAAGATACTGTGGCGGGTCTTTCTGTCCATCTTGGGAAGGCTGAATCAGACATCATCAATCTTAAAAAGGAAGATCTTGTCCTCTCTGAGAGAATGGAAGTCTTGGAGAATAATGCACGACGCAATAATCTCCGCATTCTTAATATTCCCGAGGGGAGTGAGGGAACTGACACTAAGCAGAATGTGATTGCACTTTTAAAGGAAACCTTGGGACTTGAACAGTCAGTAGAAGATCTGGGAACAGATATTCTAAGAATACACAGGGACCCTTTTAGGAGGAACCCACAGCGATCCAAACTTAGGAAGATCTTGGATAACTTCCACACCTATTCTCTCAAGGAAATGATTCTTAATCAAGCTTTAAAACAGAAAACTGAGTGTCAGAGGCTCCACTTTCCAGATAAGATCGGACCTATCCAGGGTAACCTTGGACAGGCAGTGGGAATTGGGAAGGAGGTTGGAGGCTTTCAGGAAACTTGGGACGGTTGCACAACTTAAGTTTCCAGCTGCCTTAAAAATAATGCATAATAACAAAATGTATAATGTTAGATCTGTACAGGCAGCCGATGAATTGTTGCTGGGTTTGGGTGAGAGGAAGGTCTGTCAGGGTAGTTTTGGGACTTGGTTCCAGCTCCTGGAAGTGTTATTATTTCTTCCCTTGGGTACACTCCACTTGGGTCCATTTTGTTCTCATGCTTCGTTTACACTTAGTACAGGGGTATAATCTTAAAAATCTTTAAATTATTTCTTAAATGATTTTCCCCTGGTTCTTATTTATTAATAATTTTTTACAAAGGCTGGGGCTTACGTGTAGATACGAAATTGGCACTTAGCATATCTCAATCTCACTTAACTCTAAAGTAAAAGTCGGCATCTTCGTTTTTTCTTTTTCTTTTTTTTAAGGGAGCGAGGGGTTAGTGGGAGCCCTGCGGGGTGCAACTTTGGGGACTTGGTCCGGATAGTTAGGGCAAGGGTTTCCCGGGGTGTGGGTTAGGTTTGGGCACTGGGTACAGGGGTGGGTGTTGCAAGGTGAAAAAAAAATCATCATTCTCTCCTTTATCATTCTCTTTTTGTTTGGAGCAACCTACGGTGCAAATATGGCTAGATTAGATAGGCCTAGGGGGTTCTTGAGCCAAAAATGGTCTTGGTGCAGGGGAGGCTACCTTATTTATGAATAGTCTACAAATTCTCTCCTGGAACGTCAATGGCCTGCGCACCAGAGCTAGAAAGGATAAGATCTTGCAATATCTTTGGGATTCTGGTGTGCGGGTTATTGTGCTCCAGGAGACGCACTTAACAGAGTCAGAGATGATTCTACTTGTTCAGAAAAATAAATGGATAGATTTTCATGTTTCCACAACTCAGACTACGAATATCAGGGGGGTTTCGATACTTTTTAAGAGATCAGCTAAGGCCCACCTTATATCAAAGTTAGTAGACCTAGGTGGCAGATGGGTCACTGTAACCGTTAATATTTCAGGGGCGCAAATATTCATTGTTGGATATTATGGCCTGACCCTTCAGTTCTTAAATCTATTTTTTCTCATTTATTATTGTTTCCAGAACCAACTGTATTGGCAGGCGATTTTAATATAGTTTTAGACCCTCATCTCGATAAGTCACCAAATAGTCGTGCCTCAGTCCCCTCTAAAATTAGGACTTTCTTACTTGATGCCATGAAATAATATGCTTATTTTGATATCTGGAGGCTAAGGCCAGGGCAACATTTAGGTTTTTCATTTCGTAATTACAGATATCGGCATCAATCGAGGATCGATCTTATTTTGGTCAGTCAGGCTTTAAAGGGTGCTGTTAAAACATCTTATAGCTTCCTTCACATCTGTCTGACCACTCTGCTGTGTGGTTGGAACTGGAAGGCATTGTCTCTGTTTCCCCCAGATCGTGGTCATTTGATCGCTCACTACTCCTGGAAGATTAGGAGATTTCTTCCTTGACTACGGAGACAGAGTGGTTCATGGAAATGAACATAGGTTCGCCCTCAATAGGGTGTGTATGGGACACATATAAGGCCTTTTTAAGGGGCCAAATAACCAGCAGGGCCTCCTACAGGAGAAAAATATACAGAGAGGAGGTCTCTACTATTGAGTCCGGAATTGTAAAATTGCAAGTAGAAATAGACCCATATACTAGCATCTCTGTCGAAACTTCACAGGAGCTACAAAACAAGTTAACAAGGCTAAAGGGACAGCTGGAAATAGTATTGAATATGCGTTTGCTTCACAGGTGGGAAGTAAGCAAAATTTCCCATTTTGAGTATGGGGAAGGCGCAGGCAGGCTCCTCATCTGGAAAGCCAAGACTGACCAAGTACAAAACAACATCGGATCCATTACTCAAGGTAACGTCATAGTTACATCGGATGACGATATTCAGAGGGCTTATCAATTGTTTTTCAAGACATCTATAAAGAAGATAAATGTATTTACCCTTCCTGTATTGAGGCTTGGCTAAGTGAGGTCTCATTACCTTAATTGACAGAACAACGGTGCCACCTCGATCAAGTGATCACGCAGTAAGAGGTTAATGCAGTCATTATGAGTTGTAAAAAGGGCAAGGCGGCTGGCCCAGATGGCCTTCCCTCCGAAATGTATAGGGTCTTGGGAGGTAATTGTTTCTATTTTGACTGCCCTGTTTAATCAGATACTTCAGGAAGGGGTATCTCCTCCAGCCTCATGGGATAATGCATCCATAACCCTGATCTTAAAATCTGGCAAAGCTGCATCTAACTGCGGGTCCTATAGGCCAATATCTATCCTTAATGTTGATTATAACATTTTTACTTCTGTGATGGCCAAAAGACTGGGGCTGGTTGTAGGTGACATCTTGCATCAGGACCAGAGGGGATTTGTTAGGGGCAGACAGCTTTCTGACTTGACTTATGATCTGATTGGGGCTATTGACATCGTGTCTACTGAATCCCTTTGGCTGTTCTGACACTCGACGCTACTAAGGCCTTCAATAGGGTTCATTGGATATACCTGTCAGGGGTCTGTAACGGTAGCGGTAGGGAAGGGCAAGAGACGGGTCTTTGTTTTAGGTGGCTTTATTCGAGACAACAGATAATCTATGCAAGTTTTACGAGTGGACACACTCCATGGGGAACGGCTTCTATCCGTCTGTATTCTCCTCCTCGGGACGCCTTCTGCCTTGGGTACTCTGGTTGGATTTCTCCTGGGTCTCGTCTCCTTTGGTTCCGTGATGCAGGGTCACACCCAAGGCAGGGAAAAAGGAGAGGACAAGAATCAGTCCAAGTGCTCGTATTTACTATGTGTAGGGGGAGGGAGTGAGGGAGACACCAATCGTGAACCAGCTCATCTTCGGGTGCACGGAGGGGGGGGGGGGGGGGGGGGGGGTAGGTCAGTGAAGGGAAGGGAGCACCGGGAAAACACACAAGGGAAATGGTCACATTACGGACCCGCCCTTGCGTCCCACCCAACCCGCTATGCGACCCCGTACCTCGCGGAGCCACACACCTCCTGGCGTGCGGCTGGGCGGCTCGCGTTGCAGTTGGCCTCCTGGCTCCCGTACCTCCGACGGTTCCTCTCTCTCCATCCAGACTCCAGTGGATATTCCTTCGGTCTGCACCTCTGCTCTCAACGCTCCTCCAGTCGTTCCGTCCTCCTGCAACTCTTCACACGCCTTCGTTCCTCCTCGCCTCCAACCTCCTCCGGTGTACAAGCACACCTGATCCTGCCTCTCCTCGGCTTTTGACATCACGTCGGGCTCCGCCCACTCTCCCGACTCCAACCAGTTAAAGGGGCCGTTTTCCTCATCATCGTCCGGTACAGACCAAGGCTCGCCTGTTGGCGTCCATTCAGACTGCTGTTCAGGCTGCTGTGGAGAAAAGAGGGGTGGGTCATGGGATGAGTCCCCGATCGGGGTTCTAGAGGACCTAATCCGCTGAGGCAGCGGGCTCCCCTGGTTACAGGGTCTTAGGCAAGTTTAATATC
This sequence comes from Lissotriton vulgaris, assembly GCF_964263255.1. Taxonomy (NCBI): domain Eukaryota; kingdom Metazoa; phylum Chordata; class Amphibia; order Caudata; family Salamandridae; genus Lissotriton; species Lissotriton vulgaris. Next base: position 1,464,553,434 of record NC_141687.1, on the reverse strand, counting down.
AGGGAAGAATGTTGTCGAGCCGTGAGGTTGTTATATTAGACTCCTTCTGCATGCCTTTTGGTGAATGGAGCTCTTTCAGACCCCTTCAAGATCACAAGAGGCACGAGTCAGGGCTGCCCACTCTCCCCTCTCCAAAACGGAGATTATGGCCTGGAATATGGGGAAGACCCAGATAGGAGTGCAGCTTAGTTCAAAAATGAGATATCATGTAATTAGCATCCTTCAGGATGTTAGTAAAATAGCCGAAACCAACCTTTCAGTGGTGGCGAAGGAGAGTCGGAAACTTATGCGGGCATGGTCTTCATTACCCCGTCTATTTTTGGAAGGGTAAATTTAATAAAAATGTCAATCTTACCCAGAATTACTTTTCTTTTCAATACTATTCCTCTTTATTTTGAGGTTGCTTCTTTACTTAAGTTACAGAGTGATATCAATTCATTTAGTTGGGCCTACCATACACCTAGAATTGCTTGGAAAAAACGTAGGCGGCGTAGAGAAAAGGGAGGCCTAGCCGCGCCGGATCTTCAGTTGTATGCATGGGCATTCCAACTCTCCCATTCTCGCATGCTACTGAAAATGCCTAACAACACAGGGGTGGGTTGTATGTTTCGGGCTATGCTTAGTGGGGCCAGGTTACCATATGAGGGCTTTCTGTTCAAATTTGGTGATCCCAATTTTTTTTAAAAGATAAAGTTAAAGGTTTTACAGGGCCTAGCTAGAACATGGGCTAAGTTGAGAAGCTCGGTATCGTTAGGATATTTTTCTAGTATGGCTCCTTTGTGGGATACACCAGGGGGCCCGGGATGGCTTAAAGATAGACTGGCTTTACCCTTTTGAGAAGCAGGTGTGGAGGTTTGAGGGGGATCTGTTTGTGGAAGGGGTCCTTATCCCGTGGGAATCTCTCAGAGATAGGGTTGGTTCTGGCCTCTCTAGTTTAAATACTTACAGATGGCTAGTTGGCCCCAGTCGCAAATAGCCACCCAGAGCAAATATCAAGTTAGAGGAGGTAACCATCTAGAGTTCCAGCTAGTTAATCAAGTTCCAGTAAAAAAGGAAGTCTCCTTTTGGTACCGTTCAATATTAGATGAGGGAGATGGCAAATTTCAACTGGCCAATAAGCTTTGGGGCCGCTCCCTTTTGAACCAAGATATTGAACATCTGTGGTTAAACTCCTGTAAGACACTGTGGGAGGTAGTTAAACCAGCATGGCTTCGAAGAAATCACCTCTTCACCCTACATAGGGCTTATTATTCACCACAGAGACTTTCAAAATTCTCAAAGGGTCCTCCAGTATCATGCATGAGGTGTGGGACAGTAGCTGCTTCCGATATTCATATGTTTTTCGACTGCCCAGCCCTGTCCTCTTTTTGGGACCCTATAAGCAAATTATTGACAACATCTCTTGACTGCCCCATTATAATGAATCCTTTGTTGGTTATATTTGGTTTATCGGAGGGCGTGACAGGCCCCGCTAAACAACTTCTTTTCTATGCTATCCTGTTGGCCAGAAGAGAAATTTGCAAAAAATGGAAGGAATCTTCATCACCCTCTTTTCTCGACTGGCAGGCATTAGTATTGCAGGTTTCCAGATTGGATCTTAGGAAATCAGGCAATCAAAATAAAAGAGCTTTTTGGAATCTTTTGAAATGGGGGCAATATTGAGACGACGGATGGTTTTTTTTCCCCCGTGTCCTATGATTATGATGCCCTACTTTTCCGCAGATACATCCAGTGGCATTAGGTGGCGCCCTGAAGTGGATGGTCTGGTTAAGTTCAGTAAGGTGGCTCCCCATAGGTCTCCTCAAAAGCCTTTTGAGTATCTGACAACATTGGTAGGCGAAGGCTAAAAATTCCAGATGCCTAAATATCCAGTATGCTGATGCAGTGTGTCGATATCTCTAAGGTAGAATGGAGCTAGTTGGGTGGAGAATGAGGACAAAAAAAAAAACAACAAAAAAAGTGTCCCAGGGCGAGGCACTGGGCAGACAATTTCGAGTCAGTAAAGAGGCGGAAGGCGTTGGTTTGGAGTAAGCTTTTGAAGGAGGTGAATGAAGGGAGGATGGAAGGACCGCTTTCGGACTTTACTTTGGAGAATTTGAGGGTATCCTCAAGAGGGGTGGTTCCCAAGAAGGAAGCTGTTAGAGTTTCACTCGATTCACCATCTGTCCTGGCCAGAAGGCTCATTGTTGAACGATTACATTTCTGAGGAGTGTAGAAAAAGTGCACCAAACATCAGTGGATCCGGCGGGGCATTTGGTGACTGTCATGGGTCAGGATGCACTGATGGCGAAATGTGACGTCAAATCTGCTTTCAATTTACTGCAGGTCCAATCTGAGGATTATGAGTTGTGGGGCATACAGTTTGGGGGCATGTTTTTTGTGCAAAAGGCTCTCATTATGGGCTTTCCGTTTCTTTGATTGAGGCATTTAGTACTTTTTACAGAAGGTTTTTACACATATGGCAGGGAAAGAGCTTATGACCTACTATTTGGTTGAATTTTCATAGTAGGAGCAATGCAGACCAGTAAATGTCAGGAAAGTTTGTTGTTGTTTCAGGAGTTGATGGCGGACCTGGATGTTCCTTTAACACCAGAAAAAACTGTTGGACCAGTCCAGGTGCTTAATTTTTGGGTACTGACTTGGATTCTGTCAAGATCGAGATTAGGCTGCTGGAGGAAAATAAGCAGTGTTGTTTAGAGTTGCTGGACAAGGTGTAGGACAGAAAAAAGGGTTGGTGAAATATATTTAGGTTTTGTTGGGTCATTTGAATGTCGCTTGTACGTCAGTGATAACTGAGTAGGACCTTCTGCAGGAGATTGGGTCGGGCTTTGTTTGGCACATCCCTCCCACACCACTGTGTGTGCCTCAAAGTAGGTGGTCAAAGAGAATCTGAGCCTCTGAAGAATGTCACTCTGGGAATGCAATGGTAGTCCCATGGTGGTACTGGGGTAGCAGATGGAATTGTCAGTCAAGATGTTTTCTGACACAAAAGGCGGCCAGGATTTTGCCATTCTTTGGTAGGAACGGTGGTGTGCGGGGGAATTGGCCAGATGCATGGAAGAAAGAGCTTAGTGGCCCAGAGGCAAGTCATGCTTGGTTTCCAGCATGAGGATGATTCGCCTTTTACTGCATCACAAGTGTTGGGGGTTTTGAGAAAAGAGCTGGCAGTACTCTGGGACTGTGCTTAGGAATTTGCGACTCATTCTTTCAGGATTGGGAGGACAATGGAGGCAGAAAGCTGTGGTTGGGCTGTGGCAGACATCAGGCATGCAGGGTGCTGGCAATCAAATTGTTATCAGCGATTTAGCGACCAGGCTGGTAAAAGGGCAGGGCCCATCAGTTCTGGATCTACAGTAGAATCACAATTCAATGGTTCTTTTTAGCAGCATGTAAGATTAGAGGGGAGATACAATTGTTATTATTTCCAAACAATTCAACAAGAGTTCCTCTAGACACATAGTAACCACAGACAACTATGTACGGTTAGTTGATTTATTACAAAGCCAAAAATAACTGAACATAAAGACACCTCAAGATGAGAATGTAGAAATACTTCTAAGTCAGCATAAAGCCAAATATGTGTATTTCAACTAAGACGATGTAGCATAAGCAAAACAATCAGTTCAAGAAATAGGATGCAGAGGATCAGAAATCATGGATCCAAGTTTCCCTGCATCGTGTGATGATGAATAGAAATCATTAATCAATCCTTGCACTGACACTAAGATCACATCCCCACTTAAGCAACTTGAGGAAAAGGAATAAAAGGTGACAGAATGTGGAGACTTACCAAGACGTCTTTCTCGTATCGATGGGTCAGGTAGCATAAACCTATTGAGACAGAGCTTGTTCTAAGATGCTATCTCTGAAGGCAAAGGAAGAAGTGGGCAAGTTCCCTACTCCCACCATTGCACTATTGCAGATATCTTTCCCAAGAGTGTTTGCAGGTTATGCAATCAGCTCTGGGAAGAGTCCTAAAGGTAGTTTTCCATGGGACAATAGTGTTCTTCTTTTTGCACCTGTTTGTCCTAGGTTTCCAGGCCTTCTCCTGTGAGAAGCAAAGCGGCCTTCCATTATCGACTCCAACTGTACAATGTAACTTCTTCTCTCCTTGCCTGACTAATAAAACAAAGGCATTACTCGAACTAACAAGAAGGCTTCTTTCACCAGCAACACAAAAGGTGATAAAGAACAAACTCCAAAATACACATGAAATTCAGCTATTAATTCAATAGCAAGAATTTCCAGGGAAATGCATTTCAGGCCTACAACATCCTGCTAACATAAGAAACAAGCATATGAGCTTTCCGAATTTGCATAGAAAAATGAGACAGATTCGATTAATACATTTATCTACATGTAAAACAATATGATTAATAAGCATTTTTAATACATGAATAATTGTCAGTTTCACTACAAGAATTCTTCACATGTCTTCTGCTAGTTACATTCACTTTCTACGTTAATTCTCCATGTTACTTTTCAATGGCCATATCACGTTTCAATTTAATACATTTCACAATACTAATACTTTATTTTATGTTAAAATTTCTTTCTTGTTTTTTTAAGTTAACATAGGACATTTTGTATGCACGTACATATTTCACAGGCATTGAGGAGTACATAGCTATTACAAGAGCATTACAATCAACAATTAGTACTGTAGTTGTGGTGTATTCTAAACTGTTGCATCTCACCTGTTGCTTAGGATCTCTATGACTAATTATGGTTGCCTGTTGTGGTGATCTTTGCGTTCATGTACGGCATATGTGGGACAGGTGGGATTGGGTGGATGAGGAAGGAGGGGAGAAGAATAGGGGGCGGAAGGGATTGTGTTAAGGGTCCCCCTCGAGAGAGGAGGATGTTCGTCCACAGGAGCAAAGATGACTGTCCCACACACTTCCAGACAACAACTACCAAAGCGAGAAGGTATAACTTCGCTATAAGGCAGCTTCTACCAAAAAGTGTGGGGGGAATTTTCCCAGGGAGTATACCACTCTCCCCCAGCCAGGTGACGTAGCTGCAGTCTTGATGGCAGGAGACTGGAAAATAAATATACAACAATACTAACCTCACCAGTACTTTACAGGGCTGATATACAAGTGTTCAACATACCATTCCACTTACCTCACAGGTGAGAGACAGGGCTTTAAGCTAGAAGTCCAGACAAGAACCAGGAGATACAGCAGAGAACCTGGGGGACAACTAGCAAGGAAATCTCCAAAGTAGAATGCACCAATTCCCGTCCTACTCATAAACTGAAGACAGAGCAGGACTGGGGGCCACAAGTGCAGCTGATAACACTAGTATCACTTATAGAGCTAAAGACAAAGTGATACAGAAATTCTCACTTCCAGCGCATAAACTAAAGACAGCGTGGAGCGAGTAACAAACATATAACACAGACAATCCCCTCTTCCAGCTCATAAGCTTAAGACAGAGCGGAGGAAGGGAACAAACAACATAAAACACGGACAATAGACACACCCCGTCTGACTAGAAACTGAAGAGCAGAACGGAGTGGGCGTAGCTACAATAAGACGCGTTAGAACAGACACACTCCACTCGTAACTCAAGACGGAGTAGAGCGCAAACACAAACATACACAAAAACCCCTTCGATCACAAGAATGACCGCGGAGTCTACACACTGTGATGAATTGCCAGTTCGGAACTGACCCCAAAGATGAGAGAAAGGAAGGCGGGGAATCCTAGGCGGAAGGGGACGCTAGGCACCGGGGAAGGGCGTGCCGAGAAGAGAAAAGGTAACGGAGCAGGGCGGGAGGAAAAACAGCAGGCAGGACACAGAACAGGAACAGAAAATACCGTGACCCAAAGGCAGAAATCTCAGGAGCTGGAAAAGAGCACAAACGGGATCAATAGGAATCAGCAGGATCTCAGAACACTACGGGAACCTCACGGAGCAGGACGCTGAGTAGAGGGGGCGTGGTCACTAACCAAACAGTAAGCCAAGCAATGATTCGCGGGTGAGCTTCCCTTTTCAGCTACCTAGGGAGCGTCTCAAAATACCATGACTACTCAGTAAGAGGTTTTTAGGGAAAGGTACAAAAGTCTCACAGGGACACAAGAAGGTTTGTATAACTGAGCATTCTACACAGCCCTGTGGAATCTATATTGAACACTTATGGATGAGGTCAAATCCGGCCACCCCTAACAGATTGAAGGAGAAGCTAACAGGGTATTAACTGTGTGAACTTGCCCAACGTAAGACCCTGGTATTTCAAATCTCTGCCATCCAGCCACTGTTCTGCATTGCCAGCATTTACCCCACCAGTTTGAGTAGTTCACCTGGTCCTGTGTGAAGGGAACTAGGATTTGGAATGCAAATTTGTGAGTTGGTCTCTGTATCTTGTAAGCATGTCTACTGCGTACTGTCGCCACTGCCTCCAGAGCACTCCCAGATCCTGCGTGTGGAGTTTGGGGCCTTTGTCAGGCATTTCGGAGGTCCAGAAATATAGCATCTCATGCGCTCGCTATCAGGGGTTTCCGTAGCCCCAGGACATCTTCATGTCGCAAAGACACACACTTTGCTTGCGCCCAGTTTGCGATCGAGCGGTAGCTTGCTTCCGAAGGCGGGGTTTCAGGACATCTCCATCATCTAGTGATCAGGCGTTTAGGGGTGATGAGTCCTAGATCTATGAACTGGGATGTCACTTGGTGTTTTTTTTACATCTGCAATAGAGACCCAAGAGGCATAACTCCCATTTGTTTTCCACTGTGCGTTCGGGGCAATCCATCCGTCGGATGAGTGGTGACTGCTAGCCACTAGGCAGATAGGGCAGTGCAGCCCCAGAGCGTATGGATTAGGTCTACGTTCAGCATTTTTCAGCGAGGGCAGTGAGCGTCAGTTCATTGAAAGTATCTGTTTATTTTTTCTGGTGTGAGGTATGCTCTATGAATTATCTAAAGTTGTAAGAGGCAAAATCTGGCATTCCTAGGTATTGGTACGGGTCCCTCCAGGATGATTGCCCATTCTTTATCAGTACTAGGGCGGTGGGGACCAGCCTTTTTGTTTTGTGTGTTTGTATGAATTCAGCAAACCATCTCACGAGGTGTCTCCCTGTGCCCATAATGTAAATATATTGAATAGTGTAGTGCGTCGCAGGTTCCTGTGACACGTAGAAAAATCTGTCCTGGGGATGCTGCCTCGCCCTCTTGGCGTGACCAGTATGGGCAAAGCAGGTGCATATAGGGTGTGGTTGTTAGTAAGAGATAAGGGCTTTTCAACTATTTGTAGGCCACTGCCAGCATCAACTGTTCAGGCGCCGTGCCCCTTTTCCCAGGATGGGATAGTTGCAGGATGGATGAGCAGGTCCAGACCTGCTGGTGTGTGGCTGTGTATCACAAGTGTTGCCCGCTATCCCATTTGGCTACCCATTACAGTAGTGCTGCCAAATAGGAGTGTTCCATGTTGGGCACTGCAAGTCGTCCTGGTCCTCCGGTAGGTACAACTCAGCAGCGTGTGGCATTCCAGGTGAAATCCCTTGTTGTGCGCTCGAAGGAGCAGAAGACCGGGGGAGCAGAGCTATTCGGCCGACAGTTGTTAGTGGTAGGGTCTGCCAGAAGGCCATATGTGACTTTATGGCGCTCATTGCACGTGTAATATTACCATCCATTAAGCCGTCGGGCTGATGGTAGATCCTCAAGCCGCGAGTAGCGAAACGCAGCGGGTTGCCTCTGAACACTCTCCGTTGATAGTCAATTCTGGATCTGGGGCAGTAGGGTCAAATGGATACAGGCATGATTTTGCCCAATTAACACATAGGCTGGACAGGGATGCAAAATTAGTGCGTATTTTTGCAACATCATCTCGTGACACCCTGATGTCCCTACCATAGAGAAGGGGGTCATCCGCCTAGAGCTAGGCCGAGTGCATCTCGTCCCCTATTGGGATCCCTCATTCAGCTCCCCCTTGCAGAGACCTGCCACCAGTGATTTTATGGCAAGTGAGAACACAAGTGGGGATAGCGGGCATCCCTGTACGGTGCAGCGACCGATGACCATGGGTCCCGACAGATATGGACCCATCATCACTCTTGCTGTGGGGAGGGGGTATAAATGTCTGATCAGTTGAAGAAAGTGATCACCCACGCCACATCGAGACAGGGTCAGCTTGCACCAACATGGGGACCCAGGTGCTTTACCAGTATTTTAGCCAAGATTTTGTAGTCAGTGTTGAGGAATTCCAAAAGGCGGTAGGAGCCTAGCAGCTCAGGGTCTCTATCTGGCTTAGGTAAGGAGACAAGCAGGGATTCCCGCAACATTTTTGGGAGTGATGATGTCTCCATCAATGCCTCATATGGGGTCAGTTGGTGATGAGCTAGCTCTGAGACGTATGCTTTGTAGTACTCCGCAGGCACGCCATCTGGACTGGGTGGTTTCCCAGTGGCCAGCACTCATATGGCCTCCTGGATCTGAAAGAGTGCAATTGGTTCTTCCAGCTCTACCAGTTGTTGTGCTGTGAGTATGGGTAGTAGAGAGGGGATAGGAACCCTTCTAGAGTGAGCGGGTCAAGAGTGATGAGTGAGCCGTACAAAGCAGTGTAATGCTTAATGAACTCATTGTGGATCTCCCGCTGAGTGTGTAGCAGGAGACCTAACTCTAAGCGCAATGAGAGAACCGGCCATCACGTCTGCTCTCAACTGATCAACCATGCCAGCAGGCGACCTGCTCAATCCACGGAGGCATGGGTGCGAGCAGAATGAGCGGCATCGTTTAAGTAGCACAGCCGCTCTAGTAATTTTGCATGTTCGTGGCTCGCCTCGGTGTTCTGTGCTGTCAGGGTCCGTCACCGCAGCGGTTTCAAGTTGGAGAAGCGCCTGCTCGAGGGGTGTCACATCTCCGTCCAGATGCTTACGGATACCCTAGCTCAGGCCCAGGCACTGACCACGGATCATCGCTTTCTGTGCTTCCCACTCCGTCCCCGCATCTGTACCCAAACCTGTGTTTGTGTCGAAGAAGGTATGTATAGCAGTCCTCAGAACTGCACAAAAGGATGGATCCTCAAGCGCTGCTGGCTGGAGGCACCAGACACGAGGGATCTGGCCAGCGTCTGGCCACTTGACCCGGAGGAGATGAGGATTATGGTCTGAATGAGTCTGCCCCAGATAGTCTGTGTGGGTGCATACAGAGAGCAAATCTGTTGAACCTTTAAAAAGGTTGAGGCCCACATGGTGGTCATGCGGTGGTGAGTAAAAGGAGTAGAATGTAATCTCTGGGTGTTGCACTCACCAAAGGTCTGTTAAATGCCAGTAGTGTAACCAGTCACTCAGTGTCGGAGCATTAGATTTTGCTGCCGTGTGCGAGAGAGGAGGGAAGGATCTGTCCAATGAAGTGTCCTGCACTGCATTAAAATACCCCCCTATTAGCCAGGGAAGCGTGCTCCAGCATGCCAGTATACCTGACAGGAAGTTCCAGAAGGTTGCCATATCGGAGTTGGGGGCATATACAGTCCCAAGTAATATGTGCCTTCTGTCCAATCGGCCTCTTACGAAGACATGGGACGAGTCTGTGTCTGCCACAGATTCTTCAACAGCAAACGGGGCACCTGGCCGCACCTATATAAGCGTGCCCCTGGCATGTGAGGAGTAACCACTGGCATAGACTTGTCAGCGTTGTCGGAGTCTGTGAACTTCTGATAGTGTGCGGTGTGTATCCTGCAACAACACTATGTGTGCTTGAGATAGGCGTAAGTGTCATAGCGACGCCCAGGCGTGTGCATTCCCCTCACAAGTGATTAGTTTAATGGACAACATATTTCATTTGGGTGGGTGTACGCATGTGCACAGCTTTTGTAGGGAAAGGGACAGAGGTCTTGGCCAGGGGCTGCAGGATGGGGGCCGCACCTGCTTGTACTTGCATCGCCTAACTATTGGAGAAGTCATATTTATTTTTTTGAACAAAAGTTATAAAGAAGGAAGAAGTAAAAGAAGAGAGTAAAAATCAAAACAATTATAAACTGTATCAGAGCCTAGGGACAACAGATGTTCACCCAACACACAGCTAACGGCTGATGTTGCCAAGGTTCTAAGCAACGTGGTTCCTTTAGGGTTCAGGGAGGTTTCTTTCTGTGAGCTCAATAATGGACAGTAGTGAGCTCACAATGCCTTATGTCCAATACAAGGATAAGTCAGAGGAAGGACGACTAACTAGCCAGATATTGCTTCAACGAATATTTAACTAAGTTGGCATCTGCTGAATGCCATAGGGTGAACAGGAGTACACTGAACAAATTATTTCAGTATGCGGTAGTCAGCGGGCCCATGGCTTAAAACAGTTCATCTGCCGTTCGAAGCGTTATACTAGGAGGCAGCTGCAACTAATTGCCAGAAGGCCATATTATCAACGAGTTGTCCTCGCTGGGGGAAGTTCAGGTGAGGCGTCCAGATCTGTGTCAGTGCTGTGGCTGCCCAGCACTGCCGCAGACTGTAGAGCCTCTCTTCATTCCTGTATCACCTGCTCCTAGGTTTGGCACAGGATTGGGGGTTGTGTGCGTTTGGTACATTGTCTTTTTCCCTCACGATTACTCGTGCGCTTGAGCGTGACCTTCCTGTCTGGTGAACGCCCTTTGGTGGCTAGTAGACTCCAACCAAACCCAGGCTTCCGCCGTCTTGTCAAAGAAATGAGCAGTGCCACCGGCTGCAACTCGGAGGCGAGCCAGGAAGAGGCAAGAGCATTGAATGTTCAGTTGGTGCAACTGTCTCTTAACTCCCAGGAATCATCCTCTCTTCCTCTGCACTCCCCTGGCGTTGTTGGGGAAAAAGAGCACTGCAGTGTTGTCTACCCCACACTTCTGCTATTTTGCGAATCTCTCGGAGGACTATATCTCGATCCTTGAAATTCAAAAGGCGGAAAAGAAAGGGTCTAGGCCTCGCCCCTGGTGGCGGGCGAGTCGCTGGTAGGCGATGTGCCCTCTCAACTTCGAAGAAAGGGGATAGTGATCCGGGTGGGAGAAGGCTCTGTAGCAAATGCTCAGTATATGCTAATGCATCAGTGCCTTCTGTACCTTTGGGCAGCACCACAACGCAGGTGTTGTTCCGATGGGAGTGCTCCTCTGCCTCTTAGGCTTGTCGTTCCAGTAGGTAGACACGCTTTGACAAGTCCTGCATCATAGCGGCTGCATTTTTGGCGGCAGGACGGTCTTCTGTTAACACAAGTTCCATGTTGCATACTTTGTGAGTTTATGGAGATCGGCATGCAAAAGGGTGAAATCCACAGTAATTTTGTCTATGTGCTCTTGAGTGAGGTGCAGGTTTGCGCTAGGAAGGCTCCCTATCTTTCCAGTGCCTTGAGCAGAGTCCAGTACAAGGGACGACCCTGCACCTGGCGGCCTCCTGTCATAGTCTGGGTGAGAGACGATGATGTCTGCCTGTGAAGGGGCTGATGATGCCCCCCTCTTGCCATAGCATTTCTTGGTGACATGTCTAGGTGTGTGCAAAAGGAGGCGTTTTTATATATTGATGTCTTGACAGTTTCACCTTTCATGCCACCCCTGTCTCTGTTGTATTAATGGTTGAGGCGCCACTTATGTTTGGAGGAGCCTATTGCATGGTCTGTTACCCACAGCAGCGCTTCCTGCGGTGGTGACTCGCTCCTACTCGCTCTATTGTTGTAGGTGTTGCCGAGAACCTATAGGACTTGGTAGGATATGACCCCCATGCCTCTGGCACTGTCTGTCGCTTATAATTAGGGCTCCCGGTTTTATGGTATTTATTTTTTGGCCATTTCCATCTGTATTTATCCATATTTATTTTTTGGCCATTTTATTTGTATTTTTCCATATTTATTTTGTGTTTTGCGTATAAATGAAGTAGTAAAACTGTACATTTCCATATCTATTTAACTGATAGACGCACACTCATACTTTGATGTCTGTTGTGTTTTAGCTATTTAAGCTGCCAAATATTACATACAAATACATCCACTGGTAAATACTAGCATTATACCATGAATGTATGTTGACATATGTCTTTAGTTAAAGAAATTCCATCCTGTTTCTGAATTTCCAATGCTGTCCATCTGCTTAGCTACTGGCCTATAATTCATGAAAGATAACACGGAGAGTCGCTTAAAAGAACCACAATTATCTGTATTCATCCACTTTAAAAAAATAAATGCAGACAGAAAACACATTGTTTTCGGTCTGTATTTTTCTGTAAAAATCCGTAAAAACGGAAAACATGGAGCCTTACTCATAATTGTACCTTGTGGATGATTCAGACCTGTTTGCTGTTGGTGGTCTGGCACCATGCATATGGGGAAATTGAGAGGGGTTCAGGTGATGCTCAATCGGTATCGGAGAGATAGCTGGCGTAAGAGGGTGCCCCCCAGCTAGTTGCGCACTGTCACCACCTTATGCGGGCCAGTTTTTGTAATCATAGGGCGCTCCATCCACCCTTCAGAGTAAACAGAACAAGGTGGCTGGACAGGAAAAATTAATATCACAAGTACCAGAAATGCAGTCAATATGTACTACGTGACCGCGGGATTTATGTACCAAAACAAATTTATTTTCTTTTTTATCCAGTTTATCAAGATTTCAAAAACACAGGGGCAAACCAAAGACTGTCACGACAGTGAATTCATGAGTACAATATCTACAAATATACAAGTTTACAAATATACAATACTTACAAGGTGAATGAAGCAGAACAAATAAGAACAGATAAGAATGACACACCAATAAACAATTAAATAATTCAGTATCCAAAAATCAATTGCATTTATATACAGTGCAAGGTTCGTGCAAAAAGCAAAGGTACAACCAGTCCATAGGACTATGAAACCAAGCGATAGGCGGGGGCAGATGGAATGGGACGCCTGCCTGCCTAACAGAACCTGTGGTTCAATGTTTGTATTGGGTTGCACGGCTAGGATCCAAAGTAGTGGAAAAATTCTTATCCTAGATGCACCCTTTTGAGTAACCACAGGGTGGAGGTGTTGACGCGTTTCGAACCAGAGTGTTAGAGGTTCTTTTCAGGACGGGGACTGGGAACAGCGAGTCTGTAACAATATACAGAGTAGGTGTCAGAACTGTATAACATAGTATTGTAACAAATAGCTCTGACTCCACACAGTGAAAAGGACATTTACCTGCACAAAGGCAAGGAGTATGCAGTGGTGTCGGTAATTCACAAAGGATGATTGTTTCTGAAAAGACATATACAAAGAGGACTTAGCACGGTGGTACATTGGGAAAATGGGAAGTCTGGACTAGTGCAGGTACAGGTCAAAAGGCCATAGGGAATGATGAATCATACCTGTAGTTCGCAAAGTGTTAATGTCGTAGATGTGTTGCCCGCCACGTGGTGCACACTCGGAAGAGGGAACGGCTCACATTTTAACTGTATGTCTTTTGAAGGCTGGGGAGGACACACTAAAAAAAATGGATTTTCAAGGTTAACCGGACTTCCTTGAATGAACCGGCCATGAAAGACCCATTTAATCAGAATTACGGGACACAGTGAAAAATTCCTACCTTAGTGCGCGGCTTTTGCGAATTAGGGCGTCTGGTCACAGAGGCCAATTTTGAGCCGGCGGGCGGTTTCTGATTGAACCGGGACCTGTTTTAAACAAAACGAGTGTTTTTTCAAAAAAACATTCCCGTTGAACGGGGGCCAAGGCGCTGGAGCCCTTTGCAGGGGCGCGTTATGTGTGCGAAACACTTACTTGTATTCGAGGAGTCAATCTATCGCTTTCGAGGGAACAATCAGTCTGTCGGTGCTACGCGATGCTCAGCCCGAGTGTTTTGAAACCACCGGGTCGGTGGGCTAATGGGAGTGTCTAAAGGCGGGGTTACTAGAGCATGATGGTACATGTAGTTTGGGCCATATTCGAAACCGGTGAGCAAATCAGAATCCCAGAGCAAGTGCCACAATCTACAAGATAATTCACGACAAATACAAGGAGACAGAAGCAACTGTAATCCACTGCTTGGTCTCTACCCTGACATAACTCTTTGCATACAAGGTTGGTGTCACTGTCATCTGTACCACATCGTTACGGAGCACTGAGCATTAACACAATCATTGCATGGTACATTCAACAAACTGTGGTCCCATCCCCAAGGAAAACAACGTGCCAAGAAGGGTTGAAAAACAGCGGGGGGTAGAAGAAAGAGGGTTCAAGGCAGCAACACAGCCAAGCTCAGCCGGACAATTGGAATTCAGTTCATAGGCTAGAAATTTCAGACATTTCATTCAAACCGGTATTGGATGTGTCAAACTTCAAGATGAGGTACGCTTCTTTTTGGGACAGGCGGAGATCGGGGTCTCCACTGCCACCCCTGATGACTGCAAGAACCGTCCATCTAATGTCTTGACTGGAGTGTTTCTTTTGTAAAAAGTGAGACACAAGTGGAGCTGTCATGTTTTTGTTGTTAATTCTTAAGCGGTGTTGAATGATTCGCTGGCGGACCTCCTGCGTGGTTTTGCCAATGTACAGCATGTTGCACGGGCATTGAATGGCATACACAGCGTATTTGGTCTTGCAGTTTGTGTGTTCTTTGTGACGCCAGAATTTGTTCCCATCTGTGAAGAGTGACCCTTCTATTGTAAGTTCGCAGACGGAGCATGTCCCGCATTTGCGATGCCCTGTGACTGGATTTGCTCCAAAGATTGTGCTTTGAGGATCCCTTCTTGGGGGTGGTCTGGTGGATGTTATCATCTGCCCGATGCTCCTGTTCTTCTTAAGAGCAAAGAGAGGGGCACCTATGTCCGGGAGGATTTCTTCGACCAAATGCCAACTTCTTTTAATGATTTTTTGCAGTTGGTTGGTGTGGGGGCCAAAGGTGGAAACACATACCATCCTCTCAGTAACGGGCTTGGTTCTTTTTTCAAGGAGATGTTCCCTGGGTGTCCATCTAGCCCTCTTCATGGAGTGTTTCAAGAGTTTCTGGGGATAACCCCGTTCTTGTAGCTTCGAGGTAAGACCTTGACCATGCAGCTCAAACTGCTCGATGGTGGTGCAGTTACGTCTCACTCGGAGGTATTGGCCATAAGGGAGATTGTCCCTTAGGCTCCGCGGATGGTAGCTCTTGTAATGAAGAGCGTTGTTCTTGTCCGTCTTTTTCTGGTACAGAGAGCATGACAGCACATTGTCTTTGACTGAAATTTCAACATCCAGGAAAGGGAGAGTTCTTTCATGGTAGCTCAAACTGAATTTTATATCCGAGCTTCTATTGTTCAGCCATACGTGGAATTCTCCCAATTGTATAGATGTACCGTTCCACACGCACCACACGTCATCTATAAATCGGAGCCATTGTCCAATGAAGCCTCTGTAGGACAATGGCTCAGATTTATAGATTGACTGCGTTTCTGGTACTTGTGATATTAATTTTTCCTGTCCAGCCACCTTGTTCTGTTTACTCTGTTGTTGAGATCCGGGCTGGGCAGACGTAGGATCCAAAACCTTCACTGCTTCACACCATCCACCCTTCAGGCACCGCAGGCCTAGGCCTAACACTGCCCTCGGGCCTGACAGCTTCCTTCTCCCCTCTCTTCTCACCTGGGCCTCCGAGCGGGAGAGCTAGTCGATCATCTGGGCCATCCCAGCTCAGATTTGTGTGGCAGTAAGCGCCAACCTCTGCGGCTGCCCAAGGTCCTGTGATCCTCCTCATTCGTGTTACGTACGCTGCAGGGATGACGAGGTGAGACCGCCGCTCAATGTCGCAGGGACCGGGCGCCCTCCCAGCCGGTCTCCGCCACTTCCTTGGTGCAGCAGGTCAGTCTCGTTCCGGGGGTGTGCGCCAACAGCTCTCACTCTCTGTGTGGCGCAACCAGAAGCAGATCATCCGAGTTGTGGGGGCAGCTTGCTCTCTGCTTTGTTGCAGCTCTGTCTTCATTTCACCCTCTAACGGCGTTGTTGCCTGTAGCGTTTACAGACCTGGCCACTCAGTACTAGTAGCCGCATCATGATTCCTTCTATTTCCTGTGATGGCAGTGTGAGTATATCAATGTCATCAGATAATGGGGCCAAGACGGGGAGCTTCCTTAGAACGCATCTGCCATTTTAGCCGGCTTGCCACATCCCCACAATTCTAATACTTCATGTTAATACGACAAAAGATTATATGCGGGTGCGCTGTGCACGTATGATTATATTGCACCCCTACACACAAAATGCAATTTCTGCTACATCACTGAGTTTTTTCATGTTTCACACTAACATCAATTATTTTCTCCTACAATGCATTGTGGGCCAGGCAGAGGGCACATTCAGGTTTGGATCAGAAGGTACTCCTTTGTGAAGTGGTAAGTGAAACATGCAGACAACAGGAGAAGAGGTCGTCAATTGGGGCTGCCTGATACGGAGGTCCAATTAAAATGGTTTGGCACAGGAGGAATGAGGTGGTACGAAATATTCCCAAACTAAATTGTTTGGTAAAGGGATGTCCCTACCCCAACGTCCTTCCTGATTGTGCACCCGGGGGAAACGATTTAGTGAAGTTAAAAGGATTGGCCTTGGTGAGGTCCAAGAAACAGGATTTACTGTTTAAGGTGATCTTGGTATGGCACGACAGTGGTTTTGACGGAATAAATGCCAAGAAGAGTTTGGACAGGGGCAAAGAAACCTGGGGAAATAGACAGAGCTTGCAGGATAGGTAATACAGAGTTGATGACATTTTTGTAAAGTGAAAGGCTTCATGTTTTTGGAACATTGTGATATTAAATTTGAGATATTAGAGTTTTTCATTGATGATGGTGTACATCTGTCTATTTTAGGTATTGAGTTGTACCTGAGGCAGAGACTGGGTGTTTTGGCACAGATGCTCCATTAACTAGTAGGGATGTAAGTTTTCAATTGAATAGCAAGGGGTAGTAGAGGGAGGACAGAAAAACCTTTTCTGGTGGCGGTTCGGTACACAACTTTAAAAGTTATTGCAAGAAATGTTGGTCATGTTCAGACCAGCTGAACTTTTGGGGGGGAGAGTTTATGAATGGAACAAGATGGCAACAATCAGATTTTGTTTTAGGCGGGTGGGCAAAATGCCCTGCCCCCATGGAATTTTCAGGCGGGTGGTAGGATCCATGGGGCGAGGGGGTTCCAGGATTGGCTCTAGAGCCTTCACTTCCAGACCCATTAACATTGAACACCTAAGAGCATAGCGAACTCTTCTTCTTTATACTCGGGTATTGTTGCTATTCCTCCCACTCTCTCAGGTTGGAAGCAGAAATTACACACTTACCTAACTCCTGGACTGAATTGAGCAAAAATGTGACTCTCTAAATAATGACATCTTGCATCTAAGACAGGACCTTGCAAGCCAGGCCAAGTTAACCCACTCGTGCAATCCAGGTATTTATAAATTGTCTCCTCACACAGATTCTCCTACAGCTAAACAAAGCACCCTATGGCCCTCTACCTTGTACCGTCAGTCCCAAAGAACACGTTGAGCTCTCAGCCCCATATCAGCACTGGAAGCTGATGCGATCAGCGACTCTTAAATCACAAATAACCAGAATATGGTTCATAAACCCCCCTCCACAAGCCGGTAATAGTGGAATTTGATGCTATCAGTGACTCTTACCTCACTAACAACCAGAATATGGTTCATAAGCCTCCCTCCACAATCCCAGTAATAGTGGGCACAAAAGGAACCTCTAGAATGATCTACTCGCCCAGACCACCTGCTCAATACACTACCATTTAAACACCACATGCTACCAATGATAATCCCTGCCCTCTTTCATGCATGCTCCTTACCTGTAGATCAGCAGTTCAACATGCTACAGATATTGCTGAAACTATACTCAGTGAAGAAATAGATATCACTTTCCTCACTGAATCATGGCTTACTGGCCACTCTAACCCATTCTAGATCTGCTTACTTCACCTGCATACATCATCACTAGTCATGACAGACGTAAAGGAACAGGTGGTGGACTAACTATCAATTACAAAGAAGGAATACAACTTCCCATCTTAAAAACTTCGGAATACTCAACTTTAGAATGCCTTGGAGTTGAGCTTACAGTCAAAGGCTCCTCTTCTATCAAACTACACACCATCTATCACCATCCTGGTGATCGCGCCCTCTTTGCAGAAGAGTTTATTGAACTAGTAACACTGTTCTCCCTATGACATGAAGGACGTGTTCTTGGGCAACTTCAATATTCACTGGAATAACTCAGAAGACACCACAATCCAGAACCTCACCAACCTTCTTGAAATAAATGAACGTAAACAACTCTGCAATGAACCAACACATATTAAAGGCTTCACTTTAGATGAGATTATCACCACAAATGAGCTGGTCTCACTTAGATCCATCTCACCCATTGACTGGTCCAACCACCATCTCATACTGTTTCTTATAGATACTCACCTCAGATCCCACCCAGCCTTAATTGATAAACCTAAGCACTGCATTAGGAACATCAAACAAGTCCCAATAACTGAACTGGAATCCAGGATTTTTCCCCAACTACAACGTCACCATCTCAATCATAACTTTGATGACCTTACTGCACACTATAACACAGCGATGATTGAGGTTCTCCACCAAGTGGCTCTACTCAAACTCAAACCATTGAGAATAATTGTTGAGAATGTATTTAGTATATTAAGTCACTGTCAACCACAGTGACTTTTCCCTTTCTACTGTTGCGCGTGCTGTGCATTCCACCTTAGAATGTTATGTGTAGGTATTTATATGACGTCACAGTATCCAACCGGCACTTGCCGTTCTCCCCAGCCTTATTAGGACGTATTCCCTGTGACTCCTTGTGAGTCTTCGTTATATTGAATAAACTTAATTTCACCTACCTGCTTGTCTGGTGATCTTTCTACAACAGTTGGCGACCAGGGAAACAAAGAAGACGAGGGCTCACGGATAAAAAGGAAGAATCGGAGGAATCAGTAAGGGAACTTCAAGTGAAGGGCTGCCGAAAATCGTAATGATTTAAAAAAAGGACTTTTACGTGAACGAGTGAAAGGCGCCTGTGCAAAGTAAGTGCTAAATCGGATAAGCGCATGTTATCCGGCGAGAGAGCGGCTGTGCAGAGGAATCCAGTCAGCAAGCACGCGTAAGGCATGCTGGGAACGTCGTGAGTCTGAAAGCTAAAAAGTGATTGCCTGAGAGCTCGTAACGTCATCAGCATCGACGTGCAGGCAGCCATATTGGATATGATTTATTATGTCTGAAAAGACCGGCAGCCAGTTAAACTAAGCAAAATAGCACCTAATTGACGAAATTGACAGCGTTTTGGCAAATGACTGAAAATAAAAGCATTCATAGCAAAAGTGAAGGATTCTACTTGGAAAGGGAAGGAAAAGCATATAATATTCAAGAGTATAACAATACTAAACTGATATCAGAATAAGAATACAATAAAGTGAGGTGCATTAAGAAACTTATAAAAGAAGAGTAAAATAAAAGGAGCAATTATCATGGCACAAAGTAATAATATATGTGTGCCACCAAAGTTCAAAGTTCAAAAGACCTTTATTCGAATTCCTTAAAATTCATAAAAGTACCGAACATAATTCATCAACAAAAATAAAGTAATTAAACATACAAATAGTAATTAAAAATCAATATACATATGACGTACCCTTTTATGCAGTGACAATACAATGTGTTTTAAAAACAATATGCTAATTTCCATAGTAATGTTAACAAAGCTGATTTATCATACTCATGGGTTTTCCATCGTTTTGCGTGCTCGTATAGCCAGTCTTAAAAAAGAACTGACACGAAAAGTCAGTTCATCACTATCCAAGGCAATTAACATGTTATATGAGTCTTGAAGGGTCAGTGGTCTGGATTTTTTAAAATACGGAGTTAAAAACCATTTGATATACACAGAATAAAATTTACAGAAAAATAAAAAGTGCAAATCATCCTGAGTGCTCACGCCATCACAGGGACATGAGGTAGAATCAACACTGTGACAATGTCCTAGTGGAAATGACAACATAAATTTTACTGTTCCTGCCCTTAAACGAAACAACAATGATCTCTCCCAGCTAGTCATAGGCAGCGAGAGATAGGGCGGCAAAGTCGGTCCACACAAACCATTGCCTATATATTTCGTTACAGTTGATTTTTGTGATTCGCTTCTGAGCCTTTCATTGTTGTAAAGTGCGTATTGTGCGTTCTTAACCTGAACTTTGTCCTGCAGTTCTATAGTTGTGGGATCATTAAACAAAGTTCCTCTGCCAACTTCATTCAAAGATTTTAAAACTTCAGACAACCATGGAATTCTCATTCCATGGTCGCTACTTAGACAGTCCTTTATAATATTCTGAGTAAGAGCAGCAGCTTCATTCTGCCAGATTCTGATCCAAAAGAGTGCCGGTCTTGCTCTAATAAAATCACTAATATATGGAGTGTTTAGTTCACTATGACAGATGAAGGTTGATGAGGAGATTGGTACACCCAACACTTTCCTGCAGAAGCGATTCTCCTCACTTTGGATGCATGGACTGTTTCTTGATCCCCATACCTCCGCTCCATACGTGGCAACAGGTGCGCACTGTAATTTAAAAATCTTTAAAATAGCCCTAGTGGCACCTATTTTCTTTGGGCGCGGGAGACTTAGAACAGAGTTGTTGGCTTTCGAGAACTTGCTCGTGGCGTGGGCCATATGCCCACTCCACGAGCCGTTCGCAGCGAAAACCAACCCTAAATATGGGAATTTAGGGACAGATATCAATTTATCTGTGCCTAACTGGATGGTATTAAGTTTCTTTTTGCCAGGGCCACAGGACATAATAAAAGATTTTTTAAAATTGACCTTTAAATCCAGATCCTCCATGAACTTAACAAAACTATGTACAAGCAGACGAAGGGCATTAGGAGTGCGGGCCATTAACACCGCATCGTCTGCATATAAAAGTACTGGAAGTGGTTTCCCTGAAACAAATGGGACATCTGTGGTAACTTTTTTCAGACAGGTGGATAAGCCATTAATATAAATGATGAACAACAGGGGTGCTAAAACGCACCCCTGTCTCACCCCCCTTCCTATCTCAATGGCTCCTGATACCTCTCCGCCCATCCCGATACGTACCCGTGCTTTCAGGTCCGTATGGAGATAGGCTAGGAAATTTACCAGAGTGTCATCAAGACCATTAGTTGAGAGAATGGACCAAAGCTTTGATCTATTAACAAGATCAAAGGCGGACGAGAGGTCCATAAATGCAAGGTAAGTGGGGGAGGAGCGGGCAACACTATATTTGTCAATTATCAATTTTAAGTTTAGGCATTGCTCCACTGTTCCTACCCCACTACGGAACCCCATCTGACATGGATCTAAAAAGTCAGTGTCATTCACCCAGTCCAGTATTCTATGAAAGATTATACGACCCAATACTTTCAAAGTATTATCCAAAAGGGAGATAGGGCGATAGTTTGCTGGATCAGACCTATCTCCCTTTTTGTGGCTGTTTTTGGTAAACTGTTAAAAACATTAAGAAATATGGGTGTCCACAAATCAACATCATGTTTAATGATGTCAATAGGGAGACCATCTGGTCCGGGTGCTTTATTTCCCAGACTCTCTTTTATGGCTATTCTAATTTCATGCTCTAAAATTAATAGACCCCCTGATTGGTCAGAAATAGATGGAGAATACTCCTCTTTAGGGGCTGCATAGATGTTAGAAAAATGGGTCTCCCATGCAGCACTTGTTATGTTACAACTGATTTGGGTGAGTTTCTTTCCCATTTCCCGTGTTTTTCTAACAGATGACCAGAATGGGCCGCTACCACCCAAGTTTGCGCTGATTACCAAAGAGTCCCATTGGTCGGAAAGTAAATTAGCCTTCCGTTCTGATATTGTAGCTTTGTACTGTTTCCTAGCTAACTGAACGGTTGTTTTACACCTAGGTTTCATGGAGAGAGCCTTTCTTAGTTCTCTATTTGCCAGGGAACATGCTGAATCGAACCATCTTGGCTCTTTACCTTCTATGGGTAGTGGAACAGACAAAAGGGTTTTGATGGCTGAACACAAGGATTCAAAATCAGCAATTAATTGATCATAATTATTACTTAAAACTTTACAAGAGTCAATCAAATGTGGAAATAGCAATTGTACATTTGTTAAAATAGCCTCACAATTCACCCCCCTCCATTTTAACCGCAGGCCATCAATTGATGGGGTAATGTCCCTTGCACCATTTAAATTTTCGAAAATCGGGCTTGGGGCAAGATCCAAAATTACAACCAATGGATTGTGATCGCTAAAGGGTGTTTGTAAAACAGAAGTTTCCACTATACAATCTATTAACAGTGGTGACATAAAAACGTAATCAATAGTGGAACTACTGTTCCCACCAATATATGTAGGAGCGTGATGGGAGTCATAATTATGTCCTACACTCAAAGCATCATCTAAGTCAAATTCAGTGAGTAGTTTGGATAGTTCAAAACCCCTACGCTCTGCTGGGTCAAAATAAACGTGATTAACAGATCCAGCACTCCCTGCTAATTTTGCGTTAAAATCACCCCCTATTAATATACATGACTTTTTGTCTACTGCAAGGGAACATTCCAGATTTCTTAAAACATTAGATAATGCCAAAAGGTTCTTGTTTGGTACATAATAAAAATCATTGTTATAAAAATTTATTAAATAGATTGTGGTCTTTGACTTCAATTTATACTCAAGAATCTGGATGTTGGGGTTTGCCGGACCATCATATTGCAGGTTTCCAATTGTACCACCTGCAAGAATCTTGATCCCGATGAAAAGACCACCCACCGCTCGGCCAAAACATGGTTTCGGCGATGTTAAACTAAAGCAGTGATAGCCCTCAATATACAAGTTACCAACAGCCCATGTTTCCTGAAACATAACAATATCCGCATCATTAATTATCTTAATCCATGCAGGATCCAATAATTTGGATTCTAATCCTGCAACATTCCAACTTAAGATTGTTAGCCCATGAGTATTGCGACGGTTACTTGGCCTAACCCTAGTACAGCTACTCCCTGTTTTTTCAGAAATGATATTAACAACTGCAGGTTGATTGTCGTCAACAGGCATTAGGTCCAGGATTTCTTCAGTATCACCCATAGCCTGAGCATGTACAACCGGAACCTCTGGTATATTAACTGTAGTTAGGCTATCAGTATCTTTTGTTGGCATTATATACAGTCAGTCCTGTTCATCTAGGTTGGAAAAATAGTCAAAACGATTATAGGTAGGGATGTTAAATGTTGACCTCGCTTCGAATGATGGTTGGAATAGATGAAGGTCAGGGGCAGGATAGGATCTATCTCTATAATGGTTAGCTTGCTGCATGTTTGGGAATTGAAAGTGGTGCGGAGGGTAACTAGGGGATACTAACATTGGCATCTGGTTTGGCATTTGGTTCCGCCAATTATTATGGCCATTCAAATGACCAAAATCCTGATTTTGTAAGAAGAGCGGCGATTTGAATCTTGCACCAAAATTCAAATCTTGAAAGGTGGTGATGGGATTGCTCTCCATGACTTGGTTCTGGGGTATCAAATGTCTATAGAAATACCCTAAGGGAAGGAGTGTAGTATTGAATTCCCGAGTTGAGGGTGGTGGGGCGCTTGCTAGTGTTTTCTCTGCCCACTGTGGGTTTTTAAAATTAATTATAACACAGTCACCCTCAAACTTTTTCCTGAGTGGGCCTATCCAGCCCACCCGCTGAGTATTGATAATTTCTCTTGCACCTTCTATTGGGAAATTGCAATTTGCAATTAACCAATGTAGGGTTTTGTTTTTAAGAGATGTGGGAATTTCTTCTTGGTCCTTCCTTAGTTTGGATACATTAACTAGAACAAGGACATAGGCCCCGCATTCAGGTGGTAAATTAATGCGGGAAGGAGCATGTCTAGATGTTTTTTGTAGTGGTTGGGCCTGGATGGAACCACCTCCAGAATTTGGGGGCTGGCCCATCATAGGGACATTTACATGTTTTGTGATATTATCCTTCCTTATTACAGGGGCTGCCTTGTTACATTTCGCTGTTGGTTGGCTGACACTTATCCCCTTCGGTGGTGCTAGGGCAGGTTTGGGTGGGTTAACTGTATTTGTAAATAATACCTGAGAGACATTCGAATCGGGACCCACTGCTGGATTAGGAGTGGGTTGACTTGTGTCTTTTGCAACGGTTACTTTAGCTAAGCTCTTAGTTGGCCTGGTTAGTTCTGCTAGATGCTTTTCTATCCGGGTGAGCCTACTTTCGATAGGGGATAGATAAATACCAAGAAGTTCACCCAGTTTTGCCAATATATAGTCATTCATTAATTCAGTAGGGTCGATCAATCTACCATCCTTTACTGCTAACCCTTCCAGGTGTTCCGTTTCTTTTCCTTTCCCAGCCTCATACTCATGGCGATTGTTAGCTGTGTCCACAGTCCTGCTTATATTTGAGTTGGGGTTGGTACTAGTTTCTTCCCCTTGGTGTTTACTGACCCTAGGGGCTTTTGACGTGGGTGCGCTTTGGTTATGTTGTAATTTTTGAATAGCGCCCTCACGTCTGCCCCTTACTTCCCTAACATTCTCTGCTGATATAATTTCAGGTGAGGGAGTCATATGTAGGTCAGGGGTCTTCTCCAAGTCTAGGCTAGTGTCTGTATCGGAATCAATCAGGGGAATGGAAGCAGATAGATTTACTTCATTGGGTATGGTATGAACATCAACACACATGTTCAGTAAAGATCTATTGTTATTAACAGCTAGAACCTGAATGGGAGTAGTAGCAGAAGCAATAAGTCCCAAGGAAGAGCGTCTTGCATGAGCAAGATCTTGTGAGACCCTACGTTCCAAAAGGGATATACCTTGATTTATGGCATCATTGGCCTTGATTATAAAATTGTCAATAGGACCTGTTTTGCTAACTTTACTACTGCCCCCGGCAGCTGCAGTTCTGCTGCGACTTCCCCGTGGAGACATACTTATTTGCGGTAGGTAGGAGAAAGTAGTAACTGTAGTTGTTATCACCTCATAAATCGAAGTGTAAGAACTACATCAATCAATTTATAAGTTAGCAAGTACCTGGTACCTAAGATAAAATATACGTGGTCCCACAGTCTGTGAAGCAACAGCAACAATAGCTGATAGTAACAGTCTGGTTTTCTCCCGATCCAATAGTCTTTAGAATGGTTGGCAAAACACAAAGTCACTCGGAGAGGACTACCAAATACCTTATGTTGATGGCAACGTTAGGGGACTGGACCCGTCCCGTCCACCTCCGGCCGCTGACGGCCTAAGACGGCCCGCCCTCTGCCCGGGCTCCGCCCGGCGCCGCCCGCGCGCGTCCCGCGGGGCGGGAGGCTCTCGGTGCTTTTGTAGCGCCTTCGGGCGCGAGGAGAAGTGTCACGCCCTCTCCGGGGCTGCTGGGAGCGGTAGTCCGCAGGTCCGCAGGTAAGTTTGCCTGGAGCCGTTTCCCTCACGGCGGCGTCAAGCTGTCCAAATGCCCCCCAGGAGCTCTCGGCGCTCGGAGCTTTTGTAGCGCCTCCGGGCGCGAGGAGAAGTGTCACGCCCTCTCCGGGGCTGCTGGGAGCGGTAGTCCGCAGGTCCGCAGGTAAGTTTGCCTGGAGCCGTTTCCCTCACGGCGGCGTCAAGCTGTCCAAATGCCCCCCAGGAGCTCTCGGCGCTCGGAGCTTTTGTAGCGCCTCCGGGCGCGAGGAGAAGTGTCACGCCCTCTCCGGGGCTGCTGGGAGCGGTAGTCCGCAGGTCCGCAGGTAAGTTTGCCTGGAGCCGTTTCCCTCACGGCGGCGTCAAGCTGTCCAAATGCCCCCCAGGAGCTCTCGGCGCTCGGAGCTTTTGTAGCGCCTCCGGGCGCGAGGAGAAGTGTCACGCCCTCTCCGGGGCTGCTGGGAGCGGTAGTCCGCAGGTCCGCAGGTAAGTTTGCCTGGAGCCGTTTCCCTCACGGCGGCGTCAAGCTGTCCAAATGCCCCCCAGGAGCTCTCGGCGCTCGGAGCTTTTGTAGCGCCTCCGGGCGCGAGGAGAAGTGTCACGCCCTCTCCGGGGCTGCTGGGAGCGGTAGTCCGCAGGTCCGCAGGTAAGTTTGCCTGGAGCCGTTTCCCTCACGGCGGCGTCAAGCTGTCCAAATGCCCCCCAGGAGCTCTCGGCGCTCGGAGCTTTTGTAGCGCCTCCGGGCGCGAGGAGAAGTGTCACGCCCTCTCCGGGGCTGCTGGGAGCGGTAGTCCGCAGGTCCGCAGGTAAGTTTGCCTGGAGCCGTTTCCCTCACGGCGGCGTCAAGCTGTCCAAATGCCCCCCAGGAGCTCTCGGCGCTCGGAGCTTTTGTAGCGCCTCCGGGCGCGAGGAGAAGTGTCACGCCCTCTCCGGGGCTGCTGGGAGCGGTAGTCCGCAGGTCCGCAGGTAAGTTTGCCTGGAGCCGTTTCCCTCACGGCGGCGTCAAGCTGTCCAAATGCCCCCCAGGAGCTCTCGGCGCTCGGAGCTTTTGTAGCGCCTCCGGGCGCGAGGAGAAGTGTCACGCCCTCTCCGGGGCTGCTGGGAGCGGTAGTCCGCAGGTCCGCAGGTAAGTTTGCCTGGAGCCGTTTCCCTCACGGCGGCGTCAAGCTGTCCAAATGCCCCCCAGGAGCTCTCGGCGCTCGGAGCTTTTGTAGCGCCTCCGGGCGCGAGGAGAAGTGTCACGCCCTCTCCGGGGCTGCTGGGAGCGGTAGTCCGCAGGTCCGCAGGTAAGTTTGCCTGGAGCCGTTTCCCTCACGGCGGCGTCAAGCTGTCCAAATGCCCCCCAGGAGCTCTCGGCGCTCGGAGCTTTTGTAGCGCCTCCGGGCGCGAGGAGAAGTGTCACGCCCTCCCTGGGGCTGCTGGGAGCGGTAGTCCGCAGGTAAGTTTGCCTGGAGCCGTTTCCCTCACGGCGGCGTCAAGCTGTCCAAATGCCCCCCAGGAGCTCTCGGCGCTCGGAGCTTTTGTAGCGCCTCCGGGCGCGAGGAGAAGTGTCACGCCCTCTCCGGGGCTGCTGGGAGCGGTAGTCCGCAGGTCCGCAGGTAAGTTTGCCTGGAGCCGTTTCCCTCACGGCGGCGTCAAGCTGTCCAAATGCCCCCCAGGAGCTCTCGGCGCTCGGAGCTTTTGTAGCGCCTCCGGGCGCGAGGAGAAGTGTCACGCCCTCTCCGGGGCTGCTGGGAGCGGTAGTCCGCAGGTCCGCAGGTAAGTTTGCCTGGAGCCGTTTCCCTCACGGCGGCGTCAAGCTGTCCAAATGCCCCCCAGGAGCTCTCGGCGCTCGGAGCTTTTGTAGCGCCTCCGGGCGCGAGGAGAAGTGTCACGCCCTCTCCGGGGCTGCTGGGAGCGGTAGTCCGCAGGTCCGCAGGTAAGTTTGCCTGGAGCCGTTTCCCTCACGGCGGCGTCAAGCTGTCCAAATGCCCCCCAGGAGCTCTCGGCGCTCGGAGCTTTTGTAGCGCCTCCGGGCGCGAGGAGAAGTGTCACGCCCTCTCCGGGGCTGCTGGGAGCGGTAGTCCGCAGGTCCGCAGGTAAGTTTGCCTGGAGCCGTTTCCCTCACGGCGGCGTCAAGCTGTCCAAATGCCCCCCAGGAGCTCTCGGCGCTCGGAGCTTTTGTAGCGCCTCCGGGCGCGAGGAGAAGTGTCACGCCCTCTCCGGGGCTGCTGGGAGCGGTAGTCCGCAGGTCCGCAGGTAAGTTTGCCTGGAGCCGTTTCCCTCACGGCGGCGTCAAGCTGTCCAAATGCCCACCACATTTTCTAGAGGAGCCAGGAAAACCAAGTATGAAGTGGAAGAATTGGCTTAGGGCATTTGAGAATTATATTGTGACATGAGATGGAAAAAGATATGATGCAGAAAGAAAAAAGTCATTATTATTCGGGCTGTTAGGAAAAGTAGGGCAGGAGATCTTTGACAACCTGCCAGAATTTGAGTACCCACCCGGTGTCTTCATTCCAATGAATGAATATCAAGAAGCTTTAAAGAGACTAGAAAAACAATTTGCAGAGGAAAGCAACATTATGGTGGGAAGGCATAAATTTGCTTTAAGAAAGCAAGAAGAAGGTGAAACAATTGAAGAATATATAGCGTGCTTAAGAGTGTTAGCAAGAGACTGTGAATATGAGGTATTAACTGACACGTACATAAGAGATCAGGTGGTGTTTTATTGCTATTCCAAGAAGGTACAAGAAAGGTTACTAGCATGCAGGAAACCCACTTTGGAATAAGTAATAGATATAGCCAAAGGAATAGAAAGGTCTCTTATATCAACAAAAGAGCTAGCAAGTACTAGTAGTAATTCAAATGTATTCTATTTACAGGATAAAAGAAAAGGAGAGAACAAAGGTAGTGAAAGATAGTGGAGTGAAAAAAAAGGTAGGAGGAAAAAATATAAGTTGTTTTAGATGTGGCTCTCAAGAACATTTAGCAGACTGCAAGACATGTCCAGCACTTGGGAAAAGATGTATGAAATGTAAAAAGTATGGTCACTACACGGTTTTATGTAAGACAAAGAGATTGTCAGGGAATGTGAAAATTAATGCAGTGGGTGATTATGATGAAGAAATATGTGCTAACATTGTACTATATGTTGAAGTAGTTGATGGAAAAATAAAAGGTCCGATAGATGAAATAAAAATAGGAAATGTAGAATTACAATTTACTGCTGACTCAGGGTCCCCAATAACGATTATATCTGATAAGTTATTTGAGGAAAAATGGCAAAATATAGATTTAAATGAGACTGACGTAAACCCAAAGGCATACGGTGAACAAGATATCAAAATGGTTGGATTTTTTTGGGACACACTGACATTTAAGGGAAGAGAAATTAACACAAAAATGTATGTTGCTAAAAGAGGTAGGATTCTAGTAGGCTGGAAGGACTTAGCGAAGTTGGGTGTAATTCTCCAACCAGGATCAAAAAATCTGATAATGTTGAAAAAAGAATTCTTGAACAGCATAGAATTGAGAGAAAGTCAAGATGAAGTTGAGAAAATAATAAGTGAAAACAAGGAAGTGTTCAGAAATGAAATAGGTTGTGTGAAAGGGTTCACTTATGAAATAAAATGAAAAGGAGCAATTCCAACCAAACATAAAGTAAGATCTGTACCACCATCAGTAAAAGGTGAATTGAAAAAAGTTCTGGAAAAACTAAACAAAGAAGGGGTGATTGAAGAAACAGATGCTTCAGAGTGGGTATCGACTATAGTAGTTTCCAAAAAGAAGAAAACGAGTGAAATCAGGTTGTGTGTAGACCTCAGATCTCCTGACAAGAATATTCTAGTGAACTGCCATCCCCTTCCAAAAATACAGGAAATATTACGATCTGTAGCAGGATCAAAATATTTCACTTTAATTGATCTTAAAGCTGCCTATCATCAGGTTTGTTTGACAGAAAGTTCTAAAAAACTAACAACATTTATAACCCCGTTTGGCGCCTACAGGTATGTAAGACTAGCTTCACCGTCAGGAGTGTTCCAAAAGTTGATGGACATTTTGTTTGGTGAAATAAAAGGAGTTGAGGCGTTTCAAGACGATATTTTGATTCACTCCAAGGAAAAAGAAGAACATCTTGAGATTTTAAATAAGGTGTTAAGCATCATGAAAAAAGGGGAATGACAGTGTCTCGAGACAAGTGTAAGTTCTTGGAGAACAAGATTGAGTATCTAGGGCATGTACTAACATCTGAAGGAATAACCCCAAAAGATGATTTGGTGGAAGCCATCAGAGACGCACCACCACCAAAAGATAAAGAGACATTAAAATCCTTCCTTGGGCTAAGTGAATATTATTCGAAATTCATTCAGGCCTATGCAGACAAGGTTGGACCTCTAAGGAAGCTCTTAAGGAAAAATGTAAGTTACAAATGGACAGATGAACAGAGTAAAGCATTTAAAACGATAAAGGAGGAAATTTCTGAAGTACCGCGCTCAAACCTTACGATCCGGAACTGGAAAATGTCATCACCTTAGATGCCAGTGCAAAAGGAATAGGAGCAGTGTTTTGTCAGAAAAGAGGAAAAGAAGAAAACACGATAGCGTTCATATCTAAAAGACTAAGCGAAACAGAAGTTAACTATAGTACAATTGAACATGAAACCCTGGCATGTGTTTGGGCGGTACAGAAACTGAGAAATTATTTATGGGGGAAGAGTCTTGAGATCATCACAGATCACAAACCCTTAGTGTATATGATGGATGGAGAAGGGCGTGGAAATGGTAGAGCAAGCTTACGGTTAATAAGACTTTTGTCCAAATTACAGGAGTACACATTCAGCATAAAGCACATAAAAGGTGGAAAAAACTGCAGAGCTGATTGCCTATCATGCCTGCCTGTAAGTGAGGCAACAGAAAATTCACTAGATGATACAGAATGTGTTGTGGCTTGGATAGATGCTACAGAAATGTGAAGCGGATCTATAACTGAGGAAGAGTGGCTAAGATGTCAGAAGGAAGATATGATAATGGAAAAAGTAATGCATCATGTGAGAGGTTCATGGCCACCCATCAAGAATCTGCAAAATGAGTTGAAGAGCTATCAGCAAATTGGAGAAGAATTAACAATAGAGAGTGGATTTTTGAAACGATGAGATCAATTCATACTACCAGCAAAATTAAGATCTAAATTGATAAGTCTGGCTCACAAAGGACATCCAGGAAGCAGCGCAACAAAAAACATCCTGAGAATGTACTATTGATGGCCTGGAATAGATGGTGATGTAAATAATGTTGTGGATAAATGCAAAAAGTGTCTAAGAGCAGACAAGCACTGGAAAATCAGCAAATGTGAATTACAAAGGGTAGAGATACCGAATGGGCCATGGGCAAAAGTGGCAATAGATTTTGCAGGACCGTTCAGTGCGCTTGAAGAAGACTGCAGGTACATCATTGTAATAAAAGACTACTACTCAAAGTGGGTCCTTTACGAATTCGTCCATGCAATTACAACCAATACGGTAATTGAATTTCTCAAAAAAACCTTTGCCATGGAGGGGCAACCCAAAATTATTGTTTCCGACAATGGAACACAACTGGTATCAAAACAAATGACAGAGTTTTTAGGAAAAGTTGGTATCCGACAAGAGAAAACACCACTATATAGCCCTAAAAGTAATGATCAAGTGGAGAGGATGAATAAATTCATAAAGGAGGGCATCCAGTTAGCAACTGCATCTAATCTGAATGTAAAGGAATCTATCAGAAACAAAATAACCACGTATAACAACACGCCTAATGAGGCAACCAAACATACTCCCTTTTTCTTAATGAGAGGAAGAAGGTGCAACAACGAACTTCTAAGTTTCTCGGGTGGTACAAAAATGAAGTGGAATATGAAGCAATAAGAGAGCATATTTGCTAAACAAGAGAAAACAAAGAGGTATGCCGATTTATCAAACAAGGCCAAAGAGAAGGTAATTGGGAAAGGCGATTGGGTATTACTGAAAAAACCATTCAAAGGGTGAATCAATATTCAGTGATCCTGTGCAAATAAGCAATACGTCAAAAGGAGCTGTGTGGGTTGAAGGAAGTGGATGGCGCAGCAAGGATGACATAGTCAACTTAAAAAAAGGACAAGAAAAAAAATCATTATGAGAGGAACGAGTAGAAAGGAAGATGATCTTGATGATAGTGTGCTGGAGTGGGAAGATGTTCCTATCAGTCAGAACAATCGTAGTGGAAATGAAAGTTTAAGCACATCAGTTTTGGAAGACTCAAGCAATATGGAGGGCATGGTAGAAGGAGTCAAGGCTAAAGATGTGCACAATGACTGTAGCCAACACCAGCTCAGAAATAGAAATGTTAATTCTGAGAGTGTTGAGGTTAAAGGTGTGTAGGAGAGTAGGGTCTGCTATCCTATGGTCACCCCAATTTTCGCTTTTTGCTTCACTGGTTTTCTTACTTACTGAGACTGTGGGCCTGCTAATCAGACCCCCAGCCTGCTGTTCTCTCTCTAAATTCATAATACATGTGCTATAGGTACATACCACAATTGGAAATTGACTCCTTGTCAGCCCCTGTACCATGCACTATAGGTGCTCAGGGCATAGGTGCAACCAAGGCCTACCAGGAGCTGAAGCATAGCTTTTGCCACCCCTGGCTGGTTCTTAAATTGACACAACTGGCTGATCACTCAGCTGGGGCAAGTGGGTGTAATCACCCCTTGCTTAGATATAGTATACCTATATCTGGACACACATAAACCTGTGAGTCACTCCTATGGAAGGCCTTATCAATCCTGGAGGCAGAGTGCGTGGTTTAATGTGAGATGGAGCTGGGGGGCGTGGCTTAGCAAGCCACGATGGCGGCTGTGTCCTGCTGAGGCTCCGCGATCGGGCTAGCATCTTGCCCAGTTCCCGAGATCGCCGGGAGCCTCAACTTACCCGAAACAACACCCGGGATGCCCCTGCACACTGGGGCACCCCTCGAGTGACCAGCAACTACTGCAGACGGACAGCGCAAGCCGGACTGTCTCCTGCCGGGACCGAGGGACGCCGACCCTGGAAAATGGCGGACGCTACCTAACCCTGCGGACCTGTGAGCCACCGAAGCCCGGCTTCCTGGACGGCGGCCCCAGAAGACGCTACCAGCGATAGCTACGGGAGAGCCTGCAAGAGGGACGACATGAGCCCACGGGGGTATATGCTGCACAGCGCCTCTCTACGCTCCGGAGCCCCGACACACAAGATGGCGGCCGCCGCCCCGGGGCTCCGATACACCGAAGCTGAATCCCCACCAGAAGCCTGATCAGCTCCCAGACTTGGACAGCCTGCCGCCACAGACCGCGAGGGGCCGGCGAGCGCACCACCGGCACGGAGCTGACCACCCTGGATGCCCGACACCCTCATCGTGGGCGGTGAGTGTTGGTCTCTCCCATCCCCCCCCCGGAGATCTTAACTGCGGCGCCCCAGCCTCGGACCCTTGAGCCCCCGGACACTGGATCCCTAAACAGCGGCCCCGGTGGACACGGCCGACCGACGACTGGGAGACATCCTGCGAAGGCGGTGACACCGAGCGGCGCCCTCCTCCATCCCGGAGCCCTGGCTCACAAGATGGCGGCAGCCACCCCGGGGCTCCGGCACCTCAGAGCTACCTGATCGGCCCCCAAAACCGGACAGCTTGCCACCGCGGACTGCAAGGAGCGCGCCGCCTACACGGAGCTGGCACTTCAGAAGCCCGCCACCATTGTCGAGGGCGGTGAGTGCTGTTCTGTCCCACCCCCTCCCCGAAGATCTCACGCCGGCGCCCCGGTGGCCCCCTTCTCACGTCCGACCTCGTGGAAAGCCACTGAGCACGCCGCCACCCGGCCAGGGTGCCCGAGACGCATTCACCTCTACAAACTGTCCGGTGGACCCGAGTGCCTGACCCTAACATGGCGCCCATGAAGACCTAAAGCCGGGGACAGCCGCGAACCTCGCTCTGAGGACAGGAGCGCCCTACTTGCACTGAAGACAATACCAACGGCCCCCTGGCCCACGCCACCCGACCTTGCCCTGCCGGTCAACGCGGGTACTGGGCCCCACCCCACGGAGAAGAGAGGACCCCCACGCAGTCGGAACCGCCGGCCCTGGCAACCGCAAACCACCCCTGACACCCCTGGTAGAGGCCCCCCGAGGTGGAACGAGCCTCGCCTTGGACCCGGAGGGGACCGAAGGAGCTGACCGGCACTCAACTGCCGCTCACCCGGCGATACTGCGTGGCGACGACCTACCGCCCTCGAGACACACGACGACCAGGAGGAAACCCCCCTCTTCCTTCTAGCAGCACCCATGGGGAAACCGAGGGCCACCCAGACGACGGCAGTCCCGGAAACAGCTGTCGAGAAGATGCCACAGACAAGGGCATGGACACAGACCAATGCGTCGCAAGCCGACCCTGCGCTATCAGCAAAGCTGGACCAGGTGTTGGCGGCAATAGAAATGTCTCGCCTCTCGATGGAAGAGAGATTGGGCACCCTGACGACAGAAATTAGCCTAATTCGAGATGAACACCGTAAACTGGCGGACAGGGTGAAGGAGGGTGAGCGGATCGTGACTGAATTACAACCAGCGGTGAAATCGCAGGAAGCAGATATGCAGGAGATCCTGCGCCGCGTGACGACCCTGGAGGAACGCACAGTGGATTTGGAGGTACGCTCGAGATGCTGTAAAATTCGTGTACTGGGCCTGCCGGAGGGGATTGAAAACTCGGACCCTCTGACCTACATGGAATCCTGGACTAAATCGTTCACCCCAGACTGCGACCGGTCGCCGTACTTCTCCATCGAAAGGGCCCACAGGGTCCCGGCCCGGGCACCCAAGCCTGGTCTTCCCCCACGGCCCATGCTAGCCAAGTTCCTACACTTCCGAGACCGGGATGCGGTACTTCGCGCGGACGCCCGGACGGCGGGCCCCCTGCGGGTGGAAGACCAACACGTTATGGTGTTCCCGGACTATGCCCGAGAGGTCCAACAGCGACGATCCACGTTTCTGGAAGTCAAGCGGCGCCTCCGCGCAAACGATCTTCAATATTCCCTGCTGTTCCCTGCCCGCCTTAAGGTGATCCACAAAGGGAAAGCCCTCTTCTTCGACACGGCGGCGGACGCGCAGGATTGGACCGAATTTCATTGCCCGCTGATCCCTAAACCCGGACCCCAGAAGACACACAACAATGACTCCAGACGATCCAGGAGACGGGGCGCAAGCCATGTGCGATCTGGCCACCCCAAGAGCCAGGCGTCCTCCCCGGCGGGCTCACCCGATCTCACACAAATCATGCAGGAACGACGAGACGCCCTACGGGCGGCCACCGGACTACATTCGTCACCCCCAGCTTCAGACCTGGAAGGTCAGCCACACCTGTTCACCCCAGAGAAAGACCGGGACAGTGATGGAACTATGTCGGGATTTGGCCCAATCTCCTCCCCCCTTGTTGTGGCACACACATTGGACGCTGCCCTGGCCAGCCAGCCTGCCACCTCCTCGTGAACAGCTGAACTGTCAACTGACATATCCTTTTTTTTTATGATTGCCTGTTGTAGTGCGCGACGTCTAGAAGCCTAGACTACTCTACCGGATAACTGTAAGCGCCAGCGAGCGATAGACACTTCTCCTACTAGAGCCCGACCCGCACACAGGCCCAGCAGCGACACATGCTGCCACCCCCGCAAATTTCTGTTGATTTTCTCCCCTAGTGGGACACTAGTTTGGATATGCCACCCCCAGTGACGTATCCTCAGTATTGGGACAGTTGCCCACCCGAAGTTCTAGTTGCTGTTAACTCCCCCAGGCCCCCCCCCCCACGTTTGAGGAAGCTTGGCGCGCAGGAACACATACGACACACACACACGGGCGGCCCACGGGAACTGTAGAGGAGCCCCTTCCCCAACCACATCACCCTAGGAATGGCAGTCCCCCACTCAGACATTAATATCCTTACACTAAACGTACGGGGCCTACACACACCCAGCAAGCGCTACTCTGTGTACTCCTACATACAGCGCATGGCAGCCGGTATAGCGTTTCTACAAGAGACGCACATTAACGCTGCTGAACTCAATCGCCTACAAGCCAAATGGCGAGGGACCATCTGTGCCACACAATATTCAGCGTTCGCGCGCGGCGCATTAATCTGGGTGAGGCCAGGTACTCCCTTCCGGGCGCTCCGGCGCGTAGTAGACAGAGAGGGCAGATACGCGCTTCTGGAGGGAATTCTTGATGGGCAAGGGGTACTCCTTGGCAGCATTTACACCCCTAATACGGATCAGGACCAGTTCTGGGATCACCTTACGGGCGTACTGGCCCAGTTCACCACAGTCCCGTGGGTGTTAGGAGGCGACTTTAACTGCACACTAGACCCCTCGCTGGACCGCTCACACCCTCCCCCCACACACTCCCCGGCCCCCCGGCAGGCAGCCCTCTTCAGGACATGGACCACACACTGGGCGCTCACTGACGCATGGCGACACCTACACCCACTGGCTCGCATCAACTCCTTCCACTCGATTCCACACAACCTTCGAGTCCGCCTAGACCGTTTCCTCTGCTCTGCTCCGATCCTCCCTAAGATTACATCTACGGATTATCTGGGACGGATCCTCTCAGATCACGATGCCCACATTATACGTCTTACCTGGCGCCCCCCGCATCCACCGGTCCCCACCTGGTGCCTCCCCAGAGACTGTCTAACGGACCCGGTTTTCAGGGACGCACACAAAACCAGCATACGCGATTACTTTACGCACAACGAGAACACAGCGTCATCGGTACTAGTGGAGTGAGAAGCGTATAAGGTGGTGGCGAGGGGGGAATGCATCAAACAGATAGTGGGGGTCCGCCGCGCCTTAGAACGGACGCTCTTAACAGCGGAGCAAGCTCTAGCTGCTCTCACTAAACGGCCTGACGACTCGGAGGAACACGCCGTGCTCACGGCAGAGGCTAAAACGGAATATCAGACTGCCTGCGCTGACCTCCGAAAGTACAATTTCAGGGCATACGCCTCCAGGGTACACAAAGACAGAGACAAAACCGGGGCGCTTCTGGCCTGGATGGCGAAGCAGGACACCGAAATCAAGCCAATCACAGACATTATCAACCCGGAGGGTGTATTAGTGCAATCACAAGCCGAGATTCTCCTGGCTTTCCAACGCCATTATACGCGAGTGTACGAAGCCCCGGCCTACTGTTCCCCGCGGATCATTTTTTAGACCCTCTGACGCTGCCCACGATATCGGATGACGACAAGCGCACACTGGACGCCAGGATAATTCCCTCTGACATCACCCAAGCGATACGCGCCATGTCCCGGAATAAAGCACCGGGACTGGACGGCTTCCCACTAGAATACTACTCAACATTCTCTCCCCTGGTGGTCCCCCGTCTGTCACGGATGTTCGGGGCGTCACTCCATTCAGGGAGGTTGCCCCAGTCGCTACGGGAGTCCGTGATTGTCACCTTTCTCAAGCCTCAGAGAGATCCGCTCCTCATGGGGTCATACCGACCCATCACACTCCTGTCGGCTGATTGTAAGATTCTAGGGAAGATCCTGGCTGATCGATATGCACAGATCATACGCCCGCTGGTCCACCCCGACCAATGCGGCTTCGTCCCAGGGAGAAATACCTCCCAGAACCTCCGCCGGGTCTTCCATATCCAAGATCAAGTACGCAACAGATTTCCCCGCGCCGCCTGCCTCATTATGGACCTGGAGAAGGCGTTCGACACCCTCACCTGGCCCTACCTGTTCTCGGTCTGCGGCGCCTCAATATCGGCCCGACGCTCATGGCATATACCCGCCTCCTATACACCGATCTCACCACTCGAGTTTGTATCGGGAGACGTATCTCACCAGCGTTTGAAGTTCGACGAGGCACAAGACAAGGATGCCCCTTGTCGCCCCTCTTATTCGCGCTGGCGGTCGAGCCGCTGGCGGTTCGACTACGTCAGGAAGGTGTAGACTGGGGCGTACCACTTGCAGACGGAACCCATTGTGTGTCCATGTACGCGGATGATCTTCTCATATATGTCCGAGACATTGAAACGGACCTGACCCCTATAGGGGCCACATTGGCGGAATTTGCAGCTGCCTCGGGCCTACAAGTAAACTGGGACAAGTCCACAGTCTACCCTCTACACCCGGACCTACCCCCCCGAGACATCGAACTCGGACCGCATAAGCTCTCATGGTCCGCGGAAGCTCCCCGGTACCTCGGCGTCCGCTTGTACCATTCTCCAGCAGACATCTTTGAAGGCAATCACCGCAAGGTACTAGCTAGTCTGCGCCCGATGGTCGCCTTCTGGAATAAACTACCGCTGGCCCCGATAGGGCGGATAGCCCTTGCTAAAATGGTGATGCTCCCCCGGCTCCTTTAAAATTTCACAAACCTACCGGTGATACCGCCCAGATCCTTCTTTCGTGACGTTGATTCCCTCTTAGGAACTCTCATCTGGGGAGCGGGCCGCCACAGGGTCGCCCTGAAAACTCTTCAACTCCCCACGACGCAGGGGGGACTCGGAGCACCGTCCTTCGAGGCATATTTCCTCGCGGCACAGCTCCAGTGGCTGTCCTACTGGACGGCGGACCGTTACCCTCAGGAGACGGTTACCCCTACTGGCAGAATCGCGACTCCGGAGCTCACTCGTCTACTCCTCCAGGGCACCAAGCCACGGCGCACATACCCCCTCCATGTGGAGATAGCGCGCCGATGCATGATGCGGGTACACCGGCTGTCCCCCGATAGGCCCCCATACTCCCCGCTGCTACCATGAATAGGCAGCCCCAGGCAGGATTCCTACTTCACGGCTCCGCTGTTCGCCGACTGGTCCCACTGTGGCATCACAGACCTGGAATCGCTCTTCGAGGAGGGTCAGTTGAAGCCGCTTGACCGCTTGATCGCAGAATACGGGCTCCCCCCAGGCCAATTCCTTAGATATAGGCAACTGCTCGATGGATACCGGCCCCATTTCAATCTCCAAACTGGCGAGCCAGACACGCATCCAGTAATACATACTATCCTACATATGGGGGTGGGTCGCCACCTGGTCACATGGCTATATAAATCCATCCGGGAACTCTCATACGCTCCCCTGACGACCCTGCGAGCCACTTGGGAAGAGGACATAGGCCGCGCTCTACACGACTCGGAGTGGACTAAAGCGCTCGAGGCCCCTAAACGCGTCTCTAGGAACGCCCGCTTCAAAAACATTCAATACTATATACTACACAGGGCATATCTCACCCCAGCGCGATTACAGAAGTTCTACCCCTCCACACCATTCCTATGCCCCAGATGCTGTTCCCCTGCTGCAAATTTCCGTCATATGTTTTGGGACTGTCCCAACCTTCAGCCCTTCTGGCGGGCAGTACACAACACACTACTGGAACTCACGGGTCTCACTACACTAGCCACCTGGGACTCCAGTGCACTAGGTATCCTCCACATCTCTAAGCAGGAACCGGTGCATAGACGCTTCGTGTCCTTAGCGCTCCTGTTGTCCAATAGATGTATAACCATGCGCTGGCGATCCCCAGAGGGCCCCCCCATAGCACAATGGAAGGGGGCGGTTAGTAAATGGGCGGCAGCGGAGGAAGACGCCTTAAGGGAAGAAGAAGCCAAGGGCGCGCGTAAATTTCCCATCTCCATGGAATGGGCCATGCTCCTTCACAGCTTCCGACAGTCCACGCAGGCAGGAGACCCGCCTAACCCTTCCCCTCCTCCCCCCACCCGAGAAGACCGGTAGCCTTTACCGGATGTGAGCCACCCCAGGGTCGAATCCCGATAACCCCCAGCATCTTAAGCGGCCTCTCGTATGTCCGGCCACCCGACCCCCGCCTCGCTGGCCGAGATACAGCAACCCCCCCTGCCAATCCCCTCCCCCCCCCCCCCCACACTTTGGAACGTAGGGTGCGTGGCCCCGTGGGTTCCCCCCCCCCTCGACACCCGCCGCCAATATCTCCCTGTTTGGACCCTGCTAGCGCCTACATGCTTACCTCCCACAGTTCCGTTACCCCCCTGTTCACTGGTAACACTGTTATATGCACAGTACAGACCCAGATCCTGCGCTGTTATGGCAAGAAAGTGCCCGCCTGTTCTTATTCATCGTCCCCACGGCGATACCGTTCCATCGCTTCCCAGCCTGCAGGCGCCTTTACACGATCATACTGCACTGATTAACCGAAGTCATGTTTATGTGTACCAGTTCTATAAAATGAGAAAATGTTGCACACATAGCTGTTTGTGGCTGAATGTTGATTGTTTACTCTGTACTGATATACTTTACTGCAACAATAAAAACAAATTTAAATAAAAATAATGTGAGATGGAGCTCTGGCATGAGCTGAGCCTGTCTGCAGCTGTCGGGAACAACTCCCTAAGCTGATCCGGGATAATGCCATACCATATACTATTAAGTGCCTTATAATCCTCGCGGTTATATAGCAACTTTGGTTTGGCTTTATAAAAACATGTCATGTAAGGTGTCATACGAATTGGAATACTACCCCCTCGCCAGTTCTGGCGACGGGGGTAGCATTCCACCCTTCTAGAGGGAGAAGACATGTTACTTTACTGAAACGCGGTTGATTTTAAAAGAGCCTCAGATCCACAAAATGGATGCCTCTGCCACAGACACGGGTCTGGCCTCCTGCTGCTGACGGAAACTCAGCAGATGGTGGCCTGGAGAAAGGGTTTCCTGTCGCAGGGCGGTGTTACACCACCCCAGACAGGAGATAGTGGATTGCAGCAGGGAGGTTTCAAAGAAACCAGACACTGCCTGGGGAGCACAAGGCTGCCCCTTGCATAATCCGGCGAAACCGGTTCTGAGGCACACCAGCCCCAGTCCCAGCGCGGCCTGGATCAAATGAAAGGGGTGTATCCACCCCCTTCCTGGGTCCCACCCATAGGAGGGGACCTAGCAGGTAATCCAGCCCACCAGATTCGAATAAGAGTGGGAGCAGTGCCAATGCAACTCAGATTATCCTAAAGAAACATAAGAAACGAAACTCTGGACCCTTCGACATCCTACTCAACGTAGAAGACTGAAGAATCTCCCTTATGGCCAAGGAGTGACCACCCTGTGCAAACAGGCACCATCCAGCACCTCGACCCTTGCTTTGTTGCAGTTCCCGCTGGAACTCGAGCGACAGAGATCGATGAGATCAAGCTTGCCTGCCTTCCTCCAGCCCGATCCACAGTCCCTGCAGAGCTAAGACCCGTGGAGGCGACCGGAAGCGTGGGGCACGCCATCTTGAAACGGCCACGAGACGCTGACCGTGCAGCCCACGAGTGACCCTCGAAGCTGTACACCGGGGTTTGAGAAGCCCCAACCCTGAGCTGCTCTTGCACCGAAGCTACCCCCTCCACACTCGATGAGTGCTGCGTGGGGCCCTTCTGCTTGTGTTGGCTCGACGCGTTGGCCCGGTCACTTGCCAGCTGGCTTGTGGCCCCTGTGCCGACGAAAACCTTAAACCGACTTGCTTTTCTGGTTGCTCCAGATTTGCACCAGCTCCTGTGAAAAGGAGCCCGCGCTCTGACCCTCCTGGTCTGAGTGAGAAGCAATCTCCTGGTTCCGCGTGGATTGCTTTTGCCAAGTGCTGTTTGCTCCAATCTCGA
This sequence comes from Lissotriton vulgaris, assembly GCF_964263255.1. Taxonomy (NCBI): domain Eukaryota; kingdom Metazoa; phylum Chordata; class Amphibia; order Caudata; family Salamandridae; genus Lissotriton; species Lissotriton vulgaris. The sequence goes on along the minus strand of NC_141687.1, from coordinate 1,464,512,439 downwards.
AGCCGACAGCGCTGACGGCGAGAGCCTGCGTGGGACAGATCGTGACCTGCTCCTGGACGTCGCAGATGCCCCAGAGCCCACGTGACAGTGGAGAGAAGCTCCTCGACAACGATCTGATTGCGCCCAACATTGCCTGGTTCCGTCCTGGTTCCACCCTGGTCACTGCTGAGTGACCCAGACTCTGCCCCTATGCTTTCAGATACTTCTCGACTTCAATCCACCCTTGGATCACACCGGACACTTCTGCTTCCCATCGCCTGCAGCATCTTCAGCTCCAAGCACCAAGAGCCTGCGTGTCAAAACCCGACGCCACTTCGACCCTGTGCACCTGCTTCCTGTGGGTGAGGTAACATTGCAACGCCGGTGTTCCCACACTGGTACACACCTCTAGGGTCTGTGTCTTAAGTTTTGTTCCTCTAGGTTCAGCAGAAGTATCTTTTAACTCACTTTGTGTAACTTTTACGCACCATTGACATTGCATTGGTGCAAGCCGCACTTTACGTGCTGCACCCGAATCCCGCGGGCTTTTCCCGACTTCAGCATTGCTAGTCCTGACTGCTCCCAGCGATTCCCTAGGCCTAACCGCTGTTCGATTGGTATCTCTTATACCACTTTTTTAATATATGGTTTGAGTGGCCACCCGCCCACATCCATAATTGTGCAACTTTGTATGTTATACTGTGCTTTTGATTTAACGCTTGTGCCCCTTTGCTCATAAGAGTACTGGGGATTATTTTAGAAATAAACACATTTTTATAATATATACTTGTGTGGTGTCCTTTCATTTGATATTACAGGATTGTATGTGGTAAAACAGCTCGCTTAACACGACCTCGAGTTAAGCCTTTAAGGCTGCTTAGTCCATGCTACCCCTAGGATAGCTTGTCTAACAAGGTTGACTTACAACCAGACACCATAAGGGATTGTTTGGACTGATACAAGGTGGTTCGAGAATTGGAAACATCACATATCAGGCCAACTTCTCACAAGGTAACAGTCAAGAATGTTCCGTGTGCCAGGTCAAGATATGGGAGAGCAATACACTTACCAAAACATTTTGACAGTTATGTATTGGAATGATATTGTTTTTCTCTTTGTGTAGGAAAGGGAGATGTTGAGAATGTATTTAGTATATTAAGTCACTGTCAACCGCAGTGACTTTTCCCTTTCTACTGTTGCGCGTGCTGTGCATTCCACCTTAGAATGTTATGTGTAGGTATTTATATGACGTCACACTATCCAACCGGCACTTGCCGTTCTCCCCTGCCTTATTAGGACGTTTTCCCTGTGACTCCTTGTGAGTCTTCGTTAGATTGAATAAACTTAATTTCACCTACCTGCTTGTCTGGTGATCTTTCTACAACAATCCAATCAAAATCTTGCTTTAACTCAGATCTAGACAACGAGAGGAGACAACTCAGTACGGCAGAAAAGACATGGAGACAGAACCCCTCGACAAAGCAGCTAGCACTACTTAGAACTGTACGGCTTTCATATAAGAAGCAAATTTTTAGAGAAAAGGCCTCTTTTTTTCGCAATCAACTTGACCGGGCTAAGAATAGACCCAGGGAGCTCTTCAACATTGTTAAATGACAACCCACCCTCACATCACTACACGAAATAACAGCCACCAAAGAACGCTGTGAAGAAATTGCCAGCTTCTTCAATGACAAAGTTGCAGAAATTGATTAATCTTTTGCCGAAGTCTCAAATCTGCCACACCTCCTAACCTTCCCCATTGAGCTTACTAATGACCAAATGGATCTAAATAAAACTAATGTCAACCATGATTTCACGCAACTGAAAAATGATGCCAATTGGTCTGACTTCAAACTCATGAAAGAAAACAAAGTATTCAATATAATTGTAAACTTAAAGCTTACTTCCCACACAACCGATCCCTTCCCATCCACGATAGTACAAAATCTCAACCACATCATTGTCCCGTTCTGGACAAAAATCATCGGCACATCCCTCGCTTCTCCAGTGTATCTTACTACCTCCAACGAGGACAAATCACACCCCTACTCAAAAAACTTGAGTCTGACCCTAATGATCTCAAAACCTCAGACCTATCGCCAACATCCTGTTCCTTGCCAAAACTATGGAAAAGTGCATTCTTCAAAGACTTAATCAACATATAGGTGAATTCAGCCTCCATGACACCTTCTGATCAGGATTCAGACAAGGCTGTAGCACAGAAACTGCCATTCTCAATATACCAGATGACATCCACAGATCCTTAGATGAAGGTAACACATGCTTATTCATCCTACTTGACCTATAAGCGGCCTTTGACACTGTAAATCACCCGGCATTACTTAAGACACTTAAGAACCGCTCTGGTATTAACTGCAAAGTCCTAAATCGGTTCACTTCTTACCTTCAACACTGATTACAACAAATTAAAATCAACTCATATCTTACACATAAAAACCTTTTTTAAAGCCCTGGACACCTTGTACATTAAAGGGAAAGTTCAATCAAACTTCAACTATTTCAAACTTCAACTCCTACAGCTCCCGGGGGCTGCTTATACTTTTGCACAGCTTAAATAACCAGTCACTCGTAACCGGGACTGCTAAAGCCGCATCGTGGTGGACATCTAACGTCCAACATCTTACATCTAGCTTCTTACCTCTTACATCTCACCTCTAACCTTTATTCTCTCTTTCCTTTTTCTCCTTCTTCCTCTTTCTACTCCGTTCCTTTCCTTTCCATCTTCAATTCATTTGTATTGTAGCCCCTCAGGAACCCAGCCTTGAAAGGCTGCTTGATGGTTTCCCATATTGTCTTCAAGATCGTCCCGAATTACCACCACCATGGGTCCTAAGGCATTCCTATGCTGAATGATGTGTATTTACAAGCATCGATTGTATGTACATTGCAATTTATGATTTGTATGATGTATAACCCTGAAACGTCCAATAAAAAACTTTTGAAATAAAAAAAAAACTTCAACTATTTCCTTCAACTGCTGTGCTGTTGCCCCCACCTTGTCAACGATTGACGCCGTCCTCTGCTTCCACTTTGCTGGGGCAAGTTCCTTAGACGCTTCAGGGAAGCATCAGACTTGTGCTTCACTTACAACACAGCTCAAATTGTAGTGAGGGCAGGGAAGTTCATCAACATCATTTTAACCTCATTGCACACAGCTCAGTTCCAAGAACTCTGCTAAAGACTACATGTGGGCTCTAAATGTGTGCACTCCCATCACGTAATGATTTTAGTGATTGAATATGAACAATGTCAGCACAGCAGTAAACAGCTACAGTCTGGAGCAACACAAAGCACAGTAGCTGAAACCTATCAAAATGATACCTAGACCCCAAAAATGCATTTCAGTATCCCACCATATTATCCTTAACGTAGCCTTTTACAATTACTGTTTTATGTCACTCTTCATGTAAAGTTTTTTAAACACTGGCACATCGTGCAAATGTTTTAATTAACTGTGCACTTAATAATAACAAACCCGCACCAGTTCATCTTGGTTTACACCAAGGCTCAAATCTCTTCCTCTCCCTTTTCAATCTCTTCATGGAACCCCTTACAATCATCCTGAAGCAAGCAGGGGTCAAATATCACCTGTATGCCAGTGCCGACCAACTCTACTACAAAATCAAATCACCCAGTGACATCCGAGACCTTAACACCACTCTGATCAAGATAAAAACTTGGTTTGAATCGAACCATTTAAGTTGAACCCCAACAAAACTGAATTAATACTGTTCTCCCCTATAAGTAACCCCCTACCAATCCAAGACTGGCTCAAAGACCTGGATGCCCTCAACTGCTCTCTCACCCTGGCCAACTCCCTAAAGTCCTTAAGCATCATCCTGGATAACATGTCAATGAAGGATCACATCAAAAACTCAGCCAAAGGATCACTCTACACACTAAACACCTCAAGAACATGAAACCATTCATTCCACTGATGGTTTCAAGATGGTAGTACAGTCTCTAGTCCTCACTAAACTGGACTAGAAGAACACCATCTTCACAGGGATGCCGAAAATTCACCTCACCCCCCTAAGATCAGTTCTACACATGGTGGCCCGACTCATAACAGGTGTTAAAAACGGTTTGAACATATCACACCAGCCATCAATTCAATTCAATTCAAAAATCTTTATTCGATTGTACATTTTACAATCATAAAAGTACAATTTTTAAGTACGCATTTAAAAACATTACAAACAATTCATTTCATATGGCAAATAATGACACAGTATACAGTACGAAGAAAAGGGTGGTACATCAGACACTATGAGCATGAGCAGTATTTGGTTAAAAGTATAAATAACTGTATTCTTAAAAAGCACCTAAAACGTTTGCAGCGTAATTAACCATCCATACTTTTCCTAAAACAGATGGCTTTTTTAAAAAAGTTACAGACAAATAGTGTACAATCGCTATTCAATAGTTGTAAATAGTAAAGTGCAGGTTTAATTTGTGCAAAACTCAATTTTTTAAGGCACGGTTTAAGATATAATTTCCGTGGGATGGAATAATAGGGGCAGATAAAAAGAAAGTGTGCCAGATCTTGAGGAGACTTTCCGTCGCAGCCACAAGCTGGCAACACTTCACCCCGTTGGGGCCCACTTGGTACTGCCAGTAGAAGATGATATAGATCAAAACGGAACCTTATTAGCAGAAACCGTTCATAGCTAGTCATGGGCTATGTCAGGTAAGGTTCCATTTGTGGACATGTTTTTAATAGTAAGTGTTTCCTTACACTGACCTTCTGTATCTCAACCTCTTCTCTGTCAGTACATCTTAACAATAATATAGCGTTCTTGACAGAAATAACATCAGATTTTATAATTGAGTTTGGAGCATAAAACAGGTCCGGCCGACCGATTGCCGTAAAACAATCCTTTATGTACTTCACCCATGGTACTTTGAACCTCCCGTCTAGCTGTAACGCTTCTTTCAATAGGGCATGTGTTAGTGGAATGTCAGTGTTAAGCCAACAATTCAGCCAGCACAAAACAGGATTTACTGCTATTCTATCGCCTAAATAGGGGATCCCCAACTCCTCATGTACAGAGTAGTTCCCAATACCCCTTGGCAGCCTCAGAGTCTTTTTTAGGAAGTTATTTTCTGTGACCTCTAGGTCTTTGATCTTGCGATAGCCCCAGAGCTCGCTCCCGTAGCAGGCGACAGCAACACTTTTTGCCTGGTACAGTTTAAGCAATGCGGCCGTAGGGCAATTGCCGATTTTTTTTGCAAAGCCAAGAATGGCCGCATTAACCCTTGTTGTTTCGCCCTTCTTTTTAGAGACTGCTGGGCCCCACGATAGTTTATGATCTAGCAGGACCCCAAGGTATGAGAAGGAGTTAGTTGATGGGATTTTCTCCCCATTTATGCTAAAGGAGTCAGTTTTCCGGGTACCCTTTCCTGTTTTCATGATGTAGGACTTGGAATTATTTATACTTAGGCCACGTGACTCCATAAATTTATAAAAGGAATTTAATAATTTCTGGAGACCGATTGCTGTTCTCGATATGAGAACAGCATCGTCAGCATAGAGTAATACAGGAAGCCCTTTGCGCTCAACTAAGGGGTAATCTGCTTCTGCGTTTAAGAGAAATTCCTCCAATTCATTTATGTACAGGTTAAAGAGGAATGGGGCCAGAATACAGCATTGTCGAACACCCCGGTTTATTTTAAATTCGTCCGTTACTTTAAGATCTTGAGTGTAACGGACGTTTGCTCTTGTATCTGAGTGCAGATCGGCATGGAAGTTGACAAGATTCCTCTCTACACCCATTCTCAGCAGGGTAGCCCATAGTAAGCTTCTGTCCACACAGTCAAAAGCGGACGACAGGTCCATAAATGCCATGTAGACAGTGCCTTGTCTCGCCAGGGTATATTTGCTTAGAATCAGGTATAGGTTCAGGCACTGCGTAATAGTCGAATGGCCTGGTCTGAACCCATATTGTATAGGTGAGAGGATGTTATTATCTTTAGCCCATGTGGATAACCTATTAAGAATTACACCCCCTACCACTTTAGCTACTGAATTTATTAAGGAAATTGGCCTGTAACATAACGGGCTGCTGCGATCGCCCTTTTTAAAAACGGGGACTATAGTCGATAGACCCCATGATTTTGGGCACCCCGTTATCACCGCTGCATTTATTACAGCCGTGAGAACTGGAGCCCAAAAGGGGATGCTAGACTTGAACAGGTCCGGCGGTAATCCATCCGGGCCCGGGGCCTTGTTGCTGGTTAGACCCTGTATTCCCCTAACGATCTCATTTACTGTGAAACATAATGGAATCACAGTTGGTGTTAAAAAATCATGATCTTCCCAATGCTCATTGCTCTTAAAAATTGTGCTGAAGTGAGTCAAACACTCCCCCTCTGGGATGTTTGTACCAAGAGCTGTGTCATTTGGATTATCAAACAAAGGTTTGTTGATTATTTGCCAAAACTTGCTACTGTTCCCCAACACTGATGGGTCTAAAAGGGATTCAATAATGTTGACCTTAATTTCCTTTTTTCTAACAGCTATTGCTTTCCTATAAGCCAAGCGAAGATTTTTTATCAGGTCAGAATCTCTAGGTTTAATTTTTAGAGCATGTTTCAGATCCCTACTTGCCTTTGAACAGTTATGATCAAACCATTTGGAATTTTTCCCACTTTGCCCCTTTGTTGGCGCTGTGAGCATGGAGCCAATTTTGGTGACCAGCCCCTCAAACCTGGTCAGAATATTCGAGGGGGTTGAGTCAGAAGATAAACATGCAAACAGCTCCTCTTCACATGCACTGGTTATTTTGGAGTATAAAGTGTCTTGGTTTATCATTGTCCATTTGATGCGACGTCTGCCATTTACGCAACTCAGCGTGCCATGATCAATGCGCGACTGTCGCTTTATAAGTAAAGGCACGCCCAAATTAATGACGAGGGGATTATGATCACTGTATACACTGGTATGGATAGTAAAGTGCGAGACCCATTGTACAAGATCCGAGGATACTAATATATGATCAATAAAGGATCCCTGCCCATGTCCTTTAAAGGTTGGGGTGTCAAAAATTTTTGTGTCAGGAACCAACGACATAGCTACAGTCAAATTATTTTCATTCACTAAGTCATTTAAGTTCTTGCCACCCCTAGTGTGAGAGAAGTGAAAACCTTCAACATTATTACACCCTAAGGAGCCCATTGGGGTACTTCCTGGATTACCACATGGTTGGACATTAAAATCACCTACTATCAACAGGTGCCGTGATACAGTGTAAACATTCTTGCTCAATAATTCTGTTAAGGAAGCAATATTACATACATCATTACTGCTATTAGCATTATAAAAGTTAACCAGGGTCAACACATTCCTGCCATTTTTTAGGTCAATCATCTGAATGTTCAAATTATCGTTGTGACAGTTACTTATTTTGCAGAGCAAACCCAGGTTAATAAAGGTGGCCAGGCCACCCTTGGCTCTGCCCCTAATCGAGGCGACCGCTGGGATAATGAAACTTAGAAAACCATCAATATGAACGTTTTTATCCTCCAACCAAGTCTCTTGAAGACACACAATACTAATTTTTTTAATGAATGATAACCATACTGAATCTCGTAACTTATTGGCCAAGCCAGCTATATTCCATGAGATTAGGCTTACACAATCATCGGATACAGAGCAGGTAACAGTCTCTCTGATAATTAGAGCGGATGTTGGAGTGGGCATCACTGCGTTTGTGTCCACCAAACCCGCGGTGCTCACTGCAACCGGCTCTGGATGCTCAAAAATAAGATCAGGAGCCCCGTACCGAACAAAAGAGTTCTCGGTTTTAGGTGGAGAATCCACAGTTAACAGTGATGTACTAGGGTGGTTTTTGTGGTATCCTACCGTACTTACACCCTTATCGACACCACTTTCAGTGTCGCTATTTACTGGCCTTGTAGCGGGTAAGAGCATTGGAGTCACCTCATTTTCCCCAGAAAACACTGTGGGTAATACTGCAGGGAATCTGCTATTTTTTCCAGCATGTGTTAAAGCAGTATGTGTCTCTTTTTCATTGTAACAGCTACCCATCTTATCATGTGACCTTATGGTGCATGAGACGCTTTCACCCCCCCCCCATGACCACTACACTCCTTAAACATCAGTCGCATTCCTCCAGGCCACTGAAGGCCTCGAACCTGTTAGAGAGCTCTAGGGGGGTAAATGGTATCAAATTTGACATATTACCATTAAATCCTATTTTATGGTTAAATGGTATAGTATTCCACCCTTGTATAACTGGTGGTGGAGCTAAGTGGTGCATATATACAGGATTCAAGGCAGACTCAATGTTGAGGAATTGGGAGGTAGAAAAGGTATTATTATTTTGGTATTGTGGGGGGAAGACAGTGGATCTGGGGTAAAAGTACGTCAGGGGACGTGGTACTATGCAGTTCTTTTCATTGCCGTATGGCCAATTCAGGATATGGTGTACTGCTTTTCTGTCTCTAAAATTTATAACCACAACGTCACCACCTATGTCCTTCGCTCTGCCCCCCAACCAAGACAGGCGACGAACATGGACTATTTCGCCATTTACCGTGATGGGTTTTGGTCTATATAGAGAGAGCCAATGCATTATTTAGTTTTTTAGTTGAGAGTATCCCTCTCTTTTTCCATTTGGCAGTTCGGGGACCCGGTGAGTACAACCACGTACGGTAGTGCTTCCGGTGGGAGTTCCATAGGCGGTGTCCTAGACTGACCCCCTCTTCCCCGGGTATTCTCCTTCCCTTCGGGTCTAGGGAGTCTATCCAGGAGAATGCTAGGTTCCCTGGTTAGAATATTGGCTGAAGTAACTGTATTGCTAATTGATGTTGTGGTAGTTGATCTAACCTGGGCAGCTATTGAGACTGTTGATGAAGAATTATTACAAGTATTGCCGCCATGTATTTTCGAGGCCACATGCAAGGGATTAGGGGCAGCTAAGGTTACTACTGCTGTCTGGCTATTGCCTGTAGTGGATGTAGGTGGTGTGGGACCCACAACATTTTTTAAAAGGGATTGTGTTGTTGTGATAACTTTTTGTTGTTGCACTTTAGATTGACCTTGTGAACGTACAAAATTCCCTAGTGCAGTCAAATACCCCTCTATTTTACCTAGCCTTGACTCCATCCCCTTAAATCTTTCTGCTAGTGCAAGCATGTAACTACGTACAATCAACTCAATATTGTCCAAAAGTGACTTGGGAGTGGCCAATTGTGAGCCATCCATCAAGATCATCTACTGGCTTCCCACAGAAGGAAGATGTATTTACAAGACTGCCTGCATCACCCACAAAGCCCTTCACACATATACCCCCAACTATTTGACAACAAACATACAAAAGCGGGTAGAACGAGAACTCTGAGACGTTCCAACTCACTTCTTCTCATACCTCGCAAACTCATGGGGAAATCCACCCAGACTCGCTCTTTTTCTGGAAATACACCCAGGATATGGAACTCACTTCCTAGAGATCTCCGATACAACTCCTCCCTCCCCTGCTTCAAAGGGACCCTGAGACTCCTTCTCCCCAACAAATTAATTAACACACACAACCCAACTGATCTTTGTCCCAAAGCTCACTCCCTCTATGACTTGACCATTTGTGATGGTTGGTTTGTTTCAACTTGTTTCGATTTGTTTTTTACTCCTTTCATTTTTGCTGTTGCAATTGTTCCACATAACTGTAACCACCCTTTTAGCCTAATGATTCTCTTTCTCTCCATGTATACTTGCTCTTGAATTGTAGTGGCTAGCATCATATGTAAAGCTTTGTTATTTTATTTTCACTTTACGTGAAGCGCTCTAATACATTTGGGTCTAGCTAGCGCTATACAAAATGTATTAATAAATAATAAAATGGGGCGTGGACTAGGTTTTCTTGACTTTTTTTGCGGTAGGTAAATTAGGTTAGGGTGCCATTTTAGAGTTGGGTACACCCCGGCTGGTAGGGACCGTCCTTAAATTCTTTCCCCCTCTCTCCTTGTTTCCTTAAGTTTGTGTTGTCACTGTATGAGCAGGTGCTGGCTGTTGGTACAAATTTTTTAAAGTTATTGCAAGAAATGTTGGTCATGTTCAGACCCAGTTGAACTTTCGGAGGGGGGGTTGAGAGTGGTTTATGAATGGAATGAGATGGCGATAGTTCTGCGTGTACGAGATTTGGTTGTAAAGGAGTTAGAGTGAGGAGAATTGCGATTGGATTTTAGTAAGTTTTGTTAGGAAGGGTTGGGTGGGGCGGGGATTTTTGAATAGTCTTGAAGATGTATAGCGAGGCCGCATTAAAGTTGGCCCCCTGTTGCATTAAAGCGCCTTTTTTTTCCTTAGTCGTTCTTGGAAACGCCATCCCGCCGGATGAGATCCCAGAAGGGTTGGTTGTCGTGCACTTTCGATTATCCTACTCACGCACCTACATTACTCTGGTGTCTCGTGCCCCTTGCTCATTCGGTTCTGTGGGATCCATACGGGTCTCCAGCTCACTTAGTCAGCCCGCGTGAGTCCCCGTCGGCTGATTGATTCATGTTACTTCCCCACGCAGCTCCCGTGCCTCTATTCAGCCCCGCCCCTTACGGTGCCCCGGCCCTCCTCCCTTGAATCACATGTTTGGTCTGGGCGCTGCTCTCTTCTCCCAGGTCAGGTCCTCCTCCTCTGTGTACATCAGCCGCTTGGGGCGGACGGTATTCATGGGACGCTTTAAAAGAGACTGCCGATAACAGGCGGGTGAGACGAGAGGCAGTTGGGCAGCGTAGGCGCAAAGCAGGGCACAAAGGCAGCGTAGGAGTAGTGCTGAGTTAAGTTTAGGAAAACCCTGGGCATGCGGCGTGCAGTCCTGATCGCCGCAGGTTCCCGGGTTGAAACACAGCTGATTCACTCCAGAGCACCTCAGTTATGAATGACCGACAACTGGAGTCATTTTATCTTCTATAAATTAGAGGACAGACTGACCAGTCGGGACAGGTTCCATGCTATTGTAAAGCGTATTTAAACAGTTAGAGCTTCTATCAAGGGCATTACTCCACTAGCTGCTAGTTCAGATATTTTTAATCTTACCATTGAAGATTTGGACCACGTAGTTATTTTATACATTTTTTTAACGTTAGGTTTTACTGCCCCCCCCCCCCCATCTTTTGTTTTGTAGGCTAGATTTTTAGTAGCTATTATTTTACACATTTACCTCTTTAAGGCGTTTCGCTGATTACTTCCCATTTCTTTAGCGGCGCCCTAGGTGTTTATATCAGTCAAGAAGAATGAGGTCTTCTTTAGCCCCCGGTATCCGGCTCATCCGATCCATTTCCACAGGCGACTGGTAAGTGAACAGTGAAGTAGAAACATTCGTCTGTCATCTGTGTGTGCCGCTTGGCTGCTTCTTTGGAACCATCGTGCATGTCTGAGTTGAGCGTGCTTTTTTTTAAGTATGTGACATTCCTTCTGCTATTCAGTATTTACAAATCCCAGTTCACTTATACAGGGGACAGCCCATGCTGCTGATCAACTTGTTTTTGCTCAACTTTGTTTTATATCTTGTTTAGCTTTAATCTGTTTTTATCCTACTTGTGTGTAAAGCGCTCTGATATCTGCAAGGATCTTGTTCGCGCTCTATAAAACTTTCAAATAAATAAATATCCTTTTCGGTCAAAGCCGCTGCCCTCTGGAATTCCCTCCCATTTACTCTCAGTGACACCAGAGACCTTGGCTGCTTTAAGAAGCTCCTTAAGACACATCTTTTTAATATAGCCTATTAAAGTTGTTATGTTCTGTTGTTCAGCTCTCGACTTCTCTGTGGTTATGCTTCGCGCCAGGATACTCATGAGTAATTGTGCGTGCAATAAATATCCATATAACATAACATATATATATAATAAACAGCCAGGGCCACTGGAATCCTGCGATTCCGCGCCCGCTTCGTTTTCGCGGCCACTTCGTTTTCTGCATACGTATGAATTTACTGCATGTGCCACATAATCCATCTTCTGCTGCCTGATCTGCAGGTTTTAACAAACAAGTTTGTTTCTTGAGGTGTTGCTACACAGTGGTCGCGAAGGTAGACTGGTCACCTATTAGTTGGATGTTGCTTCATTTACTGGTACTGATGAGGTGAAACCTTTGAACGGGCAGTGTTAACATGAAAAAATGGCTAAATAATGAAGCAATACTATAACAAAATGTGCCCAGTGAGCCGCATTATTTGACTTTTCTTGCTTCGTAATTTAGTGAACCTGTCAACATAATTTGGTCCTCATTTTAAACATAATTCCAGTTACATTGCTTAAAGCCTGTTCTGCGAGTGCCATTTCATATTTTAATTCCCCGTAAAAACATAGTGGACGGACAGTAAATGTATGCGAACTTAATTTTATGTGTTTCATTGCCTACTGTAAACCTATGTCGTGTGCATTTGCAAATCTTTCCTAATAGACATTCCTCACGGCTGCTCGGTATTTGCCTTTGCACATATCTATATTTAATCTGGAAATGTTATCCTCTTTCAAATATTAATGTATATTTTACCGTCTATACGGTGCCCTTGGAAATAGTTTACCTTCCATCCTGCTGTATGGGCGGTGAGAACTTTTAAATCCACCTTTTATATAACGCATACAGTGCTACTATTCTGAGCCAACCTTTCAATAAGTTCATTTAATGTATTGGTTACAGCACAATGTTCGCTTCTCTATGTATGTGTTTCTAAATCTTTACCGGTTACCGCCACTGTTGCTGATCTGTGTGTTCTGCACTTTTATCCACAAACTATGCTTAAATGCTGTGCCATTTTTGCAGAATAAGTTTCAAGTAGCAACCGATTTGAGCAGACCACCTCAGGTCTTATATTTATTTAGAACGCATTTCTCTTTTATAGGATAGTCACTCCTTTCTTGATTATTTATGTAAGTAAGCATGTGACACTTGTGAGCCGCACACATAGTTGAAAAGAAGCAGAGTTCTGTACTGGGTCAAAGATAAAGATAAGTCGTGTGATTGAAAAGGTAGCTAGCTTTTAAGAATGAAAGTGGATTGTTAACTGCATTATTATATAGTGTTCTTTAAAGAGGCATGCCTTAAGCTCTTTCCGAGCTTGAAGCTGTATTGATGGATTGGAGGATGTTCCAGAGCCTACGTGCATGGATGGGAAGGTCAGTTTAGTTGATTTTTCTCATTTGCCCTTCTTTGTTTCCATTCTTAGTGTCTTGGCTGTAGTCATGCTGAGAACCACCAGAGATGGTGTCATTGTCAGCCAGATATGCAGGGTGCATAGTTTGAGAAGGCCTGTTTCCTTGTTTTTTTCTTTTTTGCATTTTTTTTTCTATTCTGATGGTGTCCTGGCTGTGTGTGTGTGCTGAGCACCGCCAGTGATGGTGTGCTTGTCAGCCAGATATGCAGGGTTGCTGGTGGTGATGGCTTTGTAGACGATGCTGCTGCTTTTGAGGGTGGTTAAGGTCAGCAAGAGGAACCTATGGAGTTTCATGAGGGTCAGGTTGATGTGGGCATATTTCTTCAGGCCCCTGATGGGACGTACTGCGGCATGTAGGATGCCTTTAAGGAGAGTCAGTGTGGCGTCTGAAAGGCTGTGGAGCAGGGCCCCATCCAGTTTCAAGAGTACAAGGGTTCAAACAGCTGTTTTGAATTCTAGGAGGAACAGTATCACTTACTAAAGAGGTTTCTTTTTGGTTGCAGTTTACTACAGCGCAAACTCGACCAGAAGGTATCAGAGCGCTTTACATGAGAACCAGTTGCATTACAGATGAACACATTCATTTTTTTTTTTAGGCACAGGGGGATTAAGTGATTTGCCCAGAATCCCAGGATGCCTAAGGCTTCAGCTGGACTCTAACCTGGTTCCCCAGCTTCAAGGTTGCCTGCTCTAGCCCTTAAGCCACATTGATACCCAGTCATCTTGGTTTCTTCGCAGTGTATTCTTTGTGACTGAAGTCGGTCCCCAGGGTGTATCGAGTGACTTGACATTGTAGAAAGTTTGGGTTGGAATCCATCTAGGTTCGTCTGTGAGCCAAGGTTGGACTAGTTCTTGATTTTTATTCTTGGAGAATAGCTAGAATTCTGTTTTGGTGGAGCTAAGCTTTGGGAAGTGCTGGATATCCAGCTGTGGAGGGGATCCCTTCAGTTTTTGTAGATTGGATGGCTGTAGCTGAAGAGAGATACAGCCTATACTTTTTTGTAGTAGAAAATGTTGATGGTAATGCACTTGTCTATGCAGAGTGAAGCATGAGGAAGCAACGGCTCCTTCGCTAAGGGGGAGGATCATCGCCCCACTTCTTTGCAGCAGGGAAGTACAGGAAACCTACAATGATAATCACTCGAGGTTATTATCATTTTATGTTTTCCTGCTGCTGCAGGTTTGCAAGTGGGGCTGCACCTATGACAGAGAAGCAGTGGTAGGAGTGGTTGGCCCACTCCAAGAGCGCATGAATGTTTGGTTGGCCCTCTCAGGCCGGCCAAACCGTCATGCGCAAGTCGCATGTTGTCCACGCATGCTGCATTATAACCTGCGTGGAGCACATGCCCAGGCTCCCATTCCTGACTGAGCGCCGAACCACAGCACTCAGACCAATCACAACGACACATTGCAGCATTGTGATTGGCTCAGGGGAGCCTGGGGGCTTCCTCTTCTGACCCTAGGGGAGAGGCGGTTACAGAGAGACGGAAGAGAGATTCAGTGATCAGTTAAGTTAAAAAAAAAAAAAAAATATATATATATATATATATATATATATATATATATATATATATATATATATATATATATATATATATATATATATATATATATATTTATTTATTTAAAGTTTTATTTCTTTTTAATGTAATTTTTTTTTTTAAAGCCGTCGATCTGTGCCGCCCGCCACCTGCATGAGAGATTGATGCTATACTTGATTGTCTTGGGCAGTGTTCTGCTTTTATTGATGTTGCTTTCCTACTTGGTTCATGCTAATCTGATGAGCAGTCTGTGGTAGTAGGGGGGTTTTAGTAGTTTGAGGACGTTGGTATTCATTTTTTCATCTGTTTTCTTACCTGTATGCAGATGGTGCATTTGTTGTCCGTGAAGTCTTTGTAATACCAAGGTACAGAAGGGTTCAGTTTGCATTTGCAAGTTTTGGTTGGAGCGTAGATTCAAATGATTTTCTAGAAATGTATTTGTCATTTAGAAGGATGTTTTTTTTCAGCCATGAAGGGGGAAGAGCAGGAGATGGGTTTGAGCTTTAGTTTGTTGGGGGAGAATTCTTTTAATGATCTGAGGATTTTTTTAAATCTAATTTGGGTTGATCTTGGTGTCTTGGTTGGATGTAGAGTTAGGTTGGCTTGGTGGTCAGTCAGTCCAGAGATATGGGAGTATGCATTGACCAGTAGCTCACATTGAGAAAAGTAAGTCAAGAATTTGATCACTTGAGTGTGTTAGTTGGGTGACATCCTGTACCACGGTGAGGAAGCTGTCTTCTATCTTTGTCATGCTTGCGTTGTCTGGGAGGTAGACGTAGCCAAGGATGGTGGTGTGGGAATGTCAGATATAAAAGTGGTGAGATCTGAGCATTCATTTGAGGTCCTTGTTCTGTCCTGGAGGACGCAACAAGACTGGTTGAGGTGGAACGTAGGAGACTGAGTTGCGGAGAGAGTGGAACTGACATCTGAGGAGCTCGATGGAGTTGAGTGTAGCATGCAAGCCTATGCTGCAGCACCAGGTGGATCTCAAGAGAACGTTCCATCATATTAGTTACAAACATGTCAATTTCAATACTTTTATCCGGATTATAAGTGCAGAATTGCTGGGCACGTCATATGTGGCCAGCTCCACCATCTTTCGCCAGTAATATATTTAAAGCAAGCCTGTTCTGCAAAACCATTGCATGTATAGCCTTGAGTTCTGCATTTACTGTGGTAAAAGCACCAGTCATGTTAGTAGTAAAATGTAACTACCAGGATAAGACTGCTTACTGATCGTCAGATTATTCAAAATTATACCTACAGAAAGAATCATAGCATAAATATATCACCTTCTACTTGTGAAATACTACGCTTATCTTTTTCATCAGTCACTATACCTTTATCATCTGTCATCTACATGATACACTTTAGGAAATATTAAAGCTAGGTAGCAACTACCAATCCAGTTTGTCAGAAGATGAAAATAATCATTTTTTCCTCACACAGAATAAACGCCCCTTATAATAGGATCCTCTCCTTCACAATCACTCCACACCACCATTTCCATATTTTGAACCTGATCCTTCTCTCCTATAGTACAGTCTTAATTTCCTTTTCAAATCAAAACTGAGTTTTGGATGTTATCCTTGTTCCTTTACTGCTGTTTCCTTCTCACAAGCACTTATTTCTCATTTCTTCACTCCCTTCCCAGTTCATCCTCCTCTCATTCAGTCATTTTATAAAATCTTTCTCAGGACCGCTCGACTTACATGAAGCCTTAATGTTAGCTAAATCAGTAAACTTGTTTTGTGTAATAGGTTTCATTTAATGAAGCATTTACCTTAACCTTAACCCTTGATTGTGCATTTACATTTTTAATCATGGGCACATCCTCTAAAGGCATGTCATAATTTGAGAAATAATACTGTAAATGTCTTGACGATCAAACCAATTCATGAATATACCCAGAGGCACTTGACTTATGTGATGCTGAGCGTTCTTTGCACATAATTATGGATTTGCTGCATTTGCCACATAATCCAGTGTCTGCTGCATAATCTGGGAATTTTAACAAAAAGTAATTTTGCTTCTAGCTCTAACGTTTCAAAAGCTACTAAAAACACATCAACATTTGCTGCCATGCAGTGGAAGGCCCTGTTGAAGGCTGACTGGTTACTTTCCTGTTCCTTATTGTTATATTAGTCTGTTACTCTGGTATTCATGAGGTGCAACTTGTGCCCAACAGTGTTAGGAAGTGTAGAAATAGCAAAATAGTGAAGTCATACTATCACAAAATGTGCCACACTATGCCGCATAATTTACCTTTTCTTGCCGCATAATTTAGTTAACACTGCCACATAATTTGGCTCTCCTCTGTCGCGTAATTCCTGTAGAACTGAATATACTGCAGGACAGAGTGTAAGGGAGGGGCAAGTGATAAGTAACACAACCTGCCTTAGAAGAAGGAAGGTATATACATATGCCACAGTTCTTAGCTGTGGGATACTCGTGCAGTAATTTAAAATACACATTTTCCGAAAAGTTTCCCTCAAGCCATCTCTATGCAGTATCTTCATGTTTAACCTATATTGCTCGTCTAAAGAAAATTGATCCGTTTTAGTTAAAACATGCACGACAGGAGAGTAAAGAGTCACAAGTAAGCCAATCGTTAGTATAACTGGCAAATACTGCGTCTACTACTAGAACTCTACAACTTTTCTTTGCACTTAGCACAACGGTTTCTATTAAATCCGATCGGAAAGAAAAATCAAAAATCTACTCTTTGTTTCTACC
This sequence comes from Lissotriton vulgaris, assembly GCF_964263255.1. Taxonomy (NCBI): domain Eukaryota; kingdom Metazoa; phylum Chordata; class Amphibia; order Caudata; family Salamandridae; genus Lissotriton; species Lissotriton vulgaris. Next base: position 1,464,494,996 of record NC_141687.1, on the reverse strand, counting down.
TATCTCTCTCCTCTGCCCTCTTCTGGCCGTAGTGCTTGCACTTTCTTCTAGCTCCTTTTATATACTCTTGTTTTCGGCTGCTTGGTTCACTGTGGTTTCTCTGTCTCATTTCCCACAGGCAGTGCATTTGTCTTGACTTCACTTTGAGACTCCATAGCAAAGTCCGTTGGAAATGGGCATCTTTGCTAAGTCCACCTGAATGCAGTTAAAGGGACCACCTGATCTTCCTATGTGACTCATGGTCTTTACTTTCCTCCTGCCCTCCTTTACATGCTGGAAAAAAAGCACATGTGATGCAAAGTCCCTGCAATTACACAAAAGTGGGAATTATACCAGTAATTTTTAAAGAGTCAGACCACAGCATTTCTCCCGATATGGGTAGGATCATAGAAATTCCTGGCTATAGGTGAAACCATGGCATCAGGTAAAACGGGTCTCTCATCTATTATACTGATTCTTTGCACATTAAGACCTCACCCACTTTTCCTTCATTTCTGGGGCTTTATCCTGCAGTTTTTTAAATTCCTCCCACAAGTTAATTGTGTTCAACATTGGCACACTGGTTAGTGGAGGAGGACACTTGAGAGATATTGCTTTTAAAGGACGTGGGGAGGTGCTGTTCCCTCGCTCAACTCCTGATGTTGGGGAGGTGGGATATAACCTCGGTCCCGTATCTTATTCGGCACACTGCCTCCCTGTGGAAGCGGACAGTTAGTGTGGTCCTAGCTAGGGCCCCTTTAGCCAGGGAATTCATCTTTTGGGACCTTCCAGCTTTTAGAGCGCTGAGGGAATCTGTGGACCTTTCAGCCTGGAGGGGGAGAGACTGAGATGTTGGGGGACTTGTCCCCCATTTAAGAGTTTATCACTTTTGAGGCTGCACAGGAAAGCTTCCATGTAGGGCCAATTCTTGCAGCACGCTTGTATTGCAGCCATAGTCTGGACTATATGACCCACATTCCCAGTAGCCTCTGCTACGTCACTCACCTTTTGAAGCCTGTTGGAGTTTGGTGGGGGCTACCATATGGTCTCCCTCATATACAGGGCCTTAACAGTAGATCGTAGGTGGGGTCTGTTCCCCTGCACTGGAGGCTTGAGAGGGTGACCTAGGGGTGCAGTTCGAAAATGCCCAATGGAAGAGAATATGTGCATTGGTTAAGAATGTGTCAAGCAATGCAAGATTTAAATGTATACACCATCAAGGAAGGTATCCGCTTCTTAGAGCGGCTCCATCTCCCATCCGCATTATCCCTCAATATCCACACATGATTCTGTCTTCCAGCTGCAATATAATCGCTTTGGATTGGTTGTTAGCTTGAGGGGAACCCATTGAGCCTGGTGATATGTGCGAGAAGAATCATTTGGGGAGCCAGAGACGCGGCAGCCCGGTGAAAGAAATGAAGCACTGGTCTAGATTTGGGCCGTCATTGCCGACCAGCCACCGTGATGATGTTGACAACGGATGCCGATGGCCTCTGAGTCCGAGAGCCCCTGCAATGGCTGAGGGAGGCGACCCAGGTGGAGCAGCCGCGTGGGGTGCATGCACTATGCTCATGCACAGTTGAGACCTGGAGAGTCAAACTGCAAATCCAGATTGCGGCATAGCAGCGATCTAATATGACGCTGGTCTCCTTTTGGGTAGCCTCAACAAAGCACAATCTGCAGCAAGTTTAAATAGGCCACCAGGTGAACGGAAGAGATGTGAGGACGTATCTCTGTGGGGAGACATTGTGTTCCCAGAGCGTGATATTGAAACTGTATACAGTGCTCATTTGAGACCCAAGCTAGAACTCTCCACTGGCTCTCCTTGTCTCCACCACACCGGCCATCTGTCGGCCCCACGCTGATATGGCGGCTGATCCTCACTCATCCGGGGCGGGGCTGTTCCCTTGGTGGCCCCATCTACCTGTGGCATCCAATTATCACCAGATACTATATATGGAGGTGCGCTTCTAATCATTTACGAGGAGTCATGGATGTGTGCCCTTGAGATTTATGGGAGTGGTGCCTGCTTGGTGAGAAAGCGGACAGGCCGCATGGGGTGTACTCTTTCACCCACAGGCAAGTGGCGATGAGTACCCCTGCAGCCCCAGTGTCCCTCCTTCCTAACTGTCCCCCTCCCCCACACAGTGGCAGCATGACAGGCATAACGGTATGCGAGGCGCCCATCAGACAAAGCTAGATAAATTTGTATTCTCAGAAAACTCTGGACCACAGGTTAGGCCCAAGAGCTGGCTTAGCCTGTGGTTTGAACTGCCCCATGTGGCGAACCCTTGACACTACAAGATATTATGGCGGCGATCCAAGGGATGTGATTTTATTATTATTATTTTTTTTTTATGGAGGCGCGTGATTTTTGTTGGAGGCCCGTATGATTTGGTCCCTAATGAGGGATCACTGTTGAGGGCGGATCTTCATGCCATGAGTTTACTAGTAAAAGAGATGGAAGCATCTATGACCACCCTCCACCTAGACACAAGCCCTCAAGACCCTAGTCCATAACCTTCAGACATCCAATACAATCATGGAGGCCCGACTGTAGGATTATGAAGGTAGGGCCCGTCATTAAGTGCGCATATTGGGAGGGGCCAGGAGTGGACCTCTTTGTTGAAGACCTCATACTTAAAGAATAGGATGCCCTAGTCCAGTGGCCCTTCCCAGACCTATAATTGCCTTATAGCCCTCGTCTAGTGACCTGTGAAAACACACAAATAACCACCTTCCCTGACTTTCACTCAAGGTTCAGAGACAACGCCGTCGCTTTTTGGAAGTTAAAAAGGCACTGAGAGACAGTCGACATGATCTGGTGTAGTTTATGTAGATTTAATGAAGTGCTCCTAGCTGGTATAAACCCACATTGATCCATATGGATCAACTTGTGGAGGTATGGCTGAGTTCTGTTGGGCAATACTTTGCTTAATATTTTGTATTCCGTACATAGCAAGGACAAGGGGCGATAGCCGGACATGTCTTCCGGATCCCTACCTAGCTTAGGCAATGACACCACCAGCGCCTGTGCGGCGGTGCAAGGGAGGCGCCCGTCTCGAGCAATTTTTTTTTTTTTTTTTTTTTTTTTTTTTTTTATATAACTCCTCCCAATTCGGTATTAATATCTCAGAGTATGTTGCAAAGAATTCCACTGGCAGCCCATCCGGGCCCGGGGTTTTGTTGCTTGCAAGTCCACCTATGGCTACTTTTTATCTCTGCCTTGGTAAGAGGTCCCTCCAAACACTTCTGCATACCTGTCGGGGGTTGTGGGTATAGTAAGACTGCGAGAAAGTAGTCAATGGAAGACTCCCCCAAAAAGTGTGGTGCCCTGTATAGTTCTCCATAGTAGTCACTGAAGGCATCACTAATTTCACACTGTGTGGTTGCAGTCGCTCCCCCAGGTAGCGTAATGCAGCTAATAACAGTAGTGGGAGGGTAATTTCTAATCAGTTTGGCTAAGAGGATACCTGAGTTATCGGCCTCCGAATGATGTCTTTGCATGTAGGACCTATAATCTATCAGCCTCAGCGTCTCGAAGTTCTGCATGTTGGATGCGTGTCTCTTGTAGGGGTGCCTGTTTCGTAGGGTCTTGCGTTGCCTCTTGCTCTAGTCGTGACATATCTGTCTCAGTGTCTTGTAGTTTTCTGTGTACCTCCTGTCTCGCTCCCACCGTAGCGGTAATTGCTGCGCCCCTAATGACTGCCTTCATCCTTCATAGTATCCCACTGAACCAGAATTGTGGAGGCAGTATTGTAATTTTCTGTAAAGTAGTTTTGTAGTGCAGTGGAGAGCACGCTGCGAAATGCAGAATCCTCCAGCGTTTAAGGCCATAGCCGCCATGTGGGGGGGACTGGAGAGGGTAGTCTGCCCCAGCTAAAAACCGTCTCCAGTGGGTTTTGGTCCGAAAATGTCTTTGTTAAGTGCGTGGTGTCTGTAATTTGGTCCGCTATGGACGCAAACACATAATCCTATCTATCCTGGTGTACCGGGAAAAGGAATATTCCCTGCGTGTGATTTAACAGCTTAACAATGACGGGCCCTGGGTTTTCTCCAGGAGGCGGTTGCCCCTCACATAGCTTTAACCAAATTTACACAAGACTGGTATAATAGAGGAAATGGTTCTGCCAGATATCTAAAAAAAATATTGGGTGGCACAGTTGACCATTATTACTCAAAGGGTGCATCGACCCATATATGAACCAGCGTACTGTATAAACCGGTATACCATTGAAAAGTAACAACCTAGGCAATTATACACTTTGAGTCACACATAGATCAAGAATATATAGCAGTAGACTACAGCTGGCTAAAACACAAGTATGAGACTGAATTTTCATGCCACCCACCCTCATTTTTTATTGTTTGTTTAATTGTTAATATGTGAATGTCAATTATACATTGTGATTTTTGTACTGCTATTTTTATGTCATATAAATGAACTCTTTTAATTTGTGTCAATTGATTAATAAATACTTGTGTTTTAGCCAGCTGTAGTCTACTGCTATATATTCTTGATCTATGTGTGACTCAAAGTGTATAATTGCCTAGGTTGTTACTTTTCAATTGTACTTGTTTCCCTGACCTAGGAATTACAATATTCGTTAATTCAGGGGGTCCTTGTTACATACACCTTTGTTAAACCTGTATACCATACAGCCTGGCGGTTATTCGTGAGAACTGAACACTTCTCTGAAACACTATGCCCTTACAGGACCTACAGTACTCACAATCCAGCTTTGGCATACCACACTCAAAACACTGAGTTGAGGAGGAAGGATGACCTGGGGTTCTCCGTTGTGGGACTGTAAAAGACTGGGCAGGTTGAGACAGAGGCCAGGTTTTGATAAATGGGACCTGATCGGCATCTCTAAGGTAGAGAATCTATGGTCTAATGGTGCAGTACTGCCGTTCTCTGAATTGCTGAGAAAGTATGACCTAATCGTTACAGAAACCTTTCATTACTTACAGGTCCGTCATGCTCTACAGGTTTTGTTACTGCCCAAACCACTGGCACTCGCATAAATGGGTCAGCAGGGTATTGTGTTGAGCTGTGTGGAGGCGGATGTGGCTGAGGGGGCAGTGGCTGAGGTCGTGAAGATAAGGCTGAGGAGGACCTAGGGTGTGGGCGGGACTCCTGGCCAGATGTATGGACCCTGAGGGTACTTGATCATCCTCCTCAATGGATGATGAGTGTTGTTTGCCACAGATGATGACTGACTTGGTCAGATGTTGTGATCATTGTCGAAGGTTATGGGGGCTACTCTATTATTGTTGAGGATGATTATGCAAATGTGTGTTTTGGACATGTTCTTATTGTAACAAAGAATGCTCCTACTGTATGAACCTACCTTCTCTGTGACGTGGTTGATGATGGCATTTAGTTTTGTAACAGTTGGCTTTCATTTGTACCAGTGACTATAGAGCACATCACAGTTTTCGCTGGAAATTGGAACCCGAAAAGAAACTACCTATCCTCATGCAAGGATATGGATAAGAATTCCTGACACTGATCATTGATAGCAAACCAGTGCTTCACATGGAATTTGGAAAATATCATGGTAAAATTCAGTACGACAGGACAACAATATGATTGAACTTTCCCAGGTCCTGAACTATCCTCCACTTTTTTAGGTTGAGCCTAAGCAAGAACGCATGCACTGTATGCAAGACCTGCTGTAATCAGTGCTGGGTGTGTAATCCCACCTGCCCTTTATAATTGGTTCCTTACTGCTGTCGGTCTCCTTTGGTGGCTCTTCATTGCTTAGTGCTCCCGATACATCACTTGCTTTTTTCAATCAGGAGCATCTGTAAGTACAGTTTCCTTACACTGTACATGTTCATTTGGGGACTACTTCAACAAACCAAACATGTTTGTGTTGAAGTTTTCAATTACAACTTCAGTGAATTAGAAACGCACCTCAGACCACTTGTTTTCCTGTCGGAATGGCTTTATCTCAACAATGACGCAGCTCGCCCAATTTGAACAATCAGTTTTTAGGTCTCGCACCTGCGATACAGGGCAAAGCCCTGTCGCAGCGAGACCTATAGTAAGCGGCTCTGCTTACAAGGAGACAAGAGATGGGCACGCGCAGCATGCCGGAATCGGATCAGGTCGCTGTTCCCAGTCACAATGGATCAGAACGCATAGACACACACACGCATTACCTGGCACACGTGGGGCTTCCCTCACTTATGGGAGCCCCGCACTTGCATCGACGGCCTCATCCGATGCCATTTCTGACTCGGGGCTTCTTCTGCAGCCACAGCGCGGCTCTCCCCTTAGGCATGGGAGCCCCGCAGTGCTATCCGCTGGTCTTCAGCCGGGCCCCCTCCTGTGACCCGGGACTTCAGCTTTGGCGCCAGGGCTCGCTCCTCATAACGAAAGTGGAATGGTGCGCATGCGCGGGCAGCCCCCGCCCTCCCAGGTCTCCTCACAACTGTCCCGGCGCATGTCCACTTTGAAGAGCAATCTTGGAAAACAGTGTCGGACTGGCAATGTCGCGAGCACGGCTGTGACCTGCAGTCGGCTTCAGCCTGATCCTCTCTTGCTCTGTAAACCGGGGCAGGAGCCTCATGGGTAGCTCACCCTCGTTCTTGGCTGCTCAGAGGGATTCAGACCATGGCTTTACCAGCTCCTCCTTACCGGGGCCCCCAGCTGTGGCCTGGTATAGGACAAGCACAGGTGCTCCAATTTGGCCAGGTGCCCTCATAACCCAGCAAGAGCAACACATTTATCACCGGATGCGGAGGTCAGAAGAGTGTGAAAGTGGCTGTGCACGTACGCAGACCTTGATCCCAAAGCTTTTGAGCCATTAAATTATTATGCTTGGTTTGCGTTTATACTTGCACCGTCATCTTTTAATGTAGGTGTTACCGCTAACGTCCTGCCTTGGGAAAGTTGCGTAGATTCATTCGACCATGCTCTGAGTGTTAACTTGGGTTTTGTTTGACTTCACTGCTCCTACAGTCATATGACCCCCCACTCTGTCTCCACTTGCTCCCCAGTACTCACTTTAACTGCCCTGTCCTAGCCTAGTATTCTGCTGTGATCGTGTTACTCAAAAGTCCTAGCCCCCCGGTGCCACACATTGTGTATTGGGTGGTATGCTATACAGTCACTTCTTCTTGCAAAGAATGCCCTCGAATTATAGTGAATGGTGACTATTCTGTACTCTTTGAATACACTTTCTATGTGCCCCTGTCCTGTGTTATAACACTGTGAATTAAATGGTGCTTGAAGTTCATTCAGTAGATAAGGACATCTTTGGCAATCAACGCAACTGCAGTTACATCCCCCTTAGAATACCCAAAATGTGAACAAGTTGAATGTGAGTAGAGGAATGTTGTACCTAGCCCTGCTAGTGCATTCTAAGATGATACTCATTGTATATTGATAGGTCACATGTTATACTCTTTGCATTGTGATAAATCAATCTTTATACACTCTGCACATTGATAGGTCACTTTTTTTCTGCTCCAGTCACTGCTCCTACAATACATCAAAATGATTTTCTGTACCCAAAGCTGAAGTTGGAGTAGTTTTATTTTTTACTTTAAAAAGTACGGGCTAAAATGTAATCAGTTGTTTGCACCTGCCTTTTCCATTGTATATGTTCTTTGGTAAATACAAAACATATTGCATTACAAATGCTATAGTTGTCACATTTGGCAAAGTTAAAACTATTGACATTGTAAATGATAAAGCTATTAATTTAGCTATTTTCAAAACCAACACATAAATAAAAAATATGTCCTTTACAATACCAAGAGCTCACAGTGCCCAATGCGAGACCTATTGCATTGCAAATGCTTGTTGTGTTTTTTTTTTTGCCGCGGGCAGCCGTGCCTTTTTCCCCCCTCTCTAGTGGTAGGAGCATCCGGGAGGGGGGAGGAACAAGGCATCTGACAGCGGGTGGATTGTACGGCATCCACACCGACTGCAACAACTGTGGTAACTGAGCCTTGCAGGGGGCTTGCCAAAGGGGCTGCTAAGGTTTCAGCTTCTGCAGTCCTCTCGATCCGGACATCGTGACACCCCCTTGCCATTAATCTCACCTGCCTCACTTTACTGCACAGTTTGGAAACGAACCCAGCTGCAGAGTGGATGTTGGTAGAGCGGCACTAGTAGAATCCACTGGAAGCAGCTGGCAATACAGATGATTTTTGCTACGTCTTGGAGACTTCTGTTTTTTTTTTTTTTACATTTTCAGGAATACTAAGCACCATATAAATGCATTTATGACACAATAACAAGAATATTCACTAAAATAAAATTGCTATTCTGCATTGTTGTAGAAGACTTGGCCAAGAACATTACAAGATGGCTACAAATTTGTCAGATCAACGTGCGGGTATTAACTAGCCCACACTCCCTCAGCTGACTTTAATCTAAGCTAGAGCGCTCCTGAGACACGGAGTTGCAGCTGAAAGAAGCACTGGTGACGTATGTGCTCAAAGCCACACCCTACGAAGGTGGTAGCTGCATCAGCCAGGGTTGGAGCTACGACACGGACCACAGGCGAGTCTTCGTAAAGTTCAGTCACAAGCCCAAGGTGAAGTGGTTGCTAACCATAACCTCACACAACATACTTGTGGCGACATTCCCCTAAAAAAATATGAAGGAGGCACAGTAAAATGGGCAAGACTAGGCAGTTGTAATAATTGTTTAGCTGTTTTCGGGGCTTTGTAAGGGGTTGGTGGGGGGGGCAGCTTGAGGTTAACCAGTCAGCTGCTTTCAGGTAATTGCAGAACCCATGCGGGGAGAGACAGGCAATCCCTGCTTGTAATGTGAAAAGGGCAACTACAAGGCGCATTACGTTTAGCCTTCTGTTGCTGCTGCTGATAGCTTTTGTGCTCCCAGCAATTTGGAGGGGGTTATTCTAGTGGTAAGATAACTCCAAACATTTGAACGTATACATGCCTCTTTGACCCTAAACCCTCCACCGCAAGACTGGCAAAGCCTGCATATAAGGGGAAGGAATCTACAGGATTGAACCGATTTATTGTCTACACCTGTACTTCACTGATTTTATCTGTTTTTTAATTGCTCCGTTCGGAAAAAATTATATTTGATAGTTTTAGTAAGATATGACATATCACAACTTCCTCGGTACGAACGAATTGAAATGAAGTACGTGAGATTTTATTTGAAATTTTGTAACAATTTTTATTAATTGACACAATAAACATTGACTGACTGATAACTCCAATGTTTAATACAGTTCAAGGAGAGTTCTGTTTTGTGTTCCATTACAGTTGGCTAATAAAGTAGCATAGAGTGTTAATGTTCCTGCTGTGAAGTACATTGGGTAGCATGCAGAACCCAGATGTATTTTATGTAGATAAGTAGGCCATGCTTTTGATACTGAGATCATTTTGTTACTTCCAGTTCATAAGTTGCAGTTCTTCTAAAATAGAACAATGATCAAGGAGCTGCATGCAAACCTTAAGTCACAGGTTTAGATCCTTTCTGTTTTCTCTCAATCTGTTGTTCCCCTGATTGTAAGAAATAGGCTCCTCTGAGAATTACTAGAGTTTGGCATACAGTCAACTCCAATCACTGTTTTGCATTATATTTCCTGACTGTTTGTGTTTCCTGACTATTCACACTTAACATTTAATGTCTACAACTAAGGATGGTATGTGAATCCCACACCGCTTAACCTTCATTGTCTTATGTAACATTTCCTGTATATTGATTTTCACACATGTATGATTTATTGTCTGTGTGTGATGGAAAGTGCTCCGACACCCTATACTGGGATGAGTGGCGCTATTAAAGAACTAAAAATAAATTAAATTAGGAGGTGTCATTAAAAAACCTTTTATGTAATTGCTCATGCACACAGATACATTTTGCATTCCTACAGTGCAAGCTCATCTCTTACATAGGGGGTGAATGGTTGAACAAAGTCAAAACTCTGCTCCCAAGTCATAGTTCCTCTAAAGTACTTGTGAAGTGATAAACTATCGGCTTTCATTTCATTCCACTGCATTGGCATTTAGGTGTTCGACTCCAGATGACTCCCATCCAGTATAATACTTGAATAAAATAAGGGCAAATGGCACTTTAAATCAATCAGTTGTTTGCACCTGACTGGAAGTGAAAATAAGAAAGCCCCTGCGCTGCCTTCAGGTTGCTACACTAAATGCGATGCAAGTAACATGAGAATGTGCTGAACTGAATTGTGTCGAAAAAGGATACCAGGACAAATTTAGCATATTTACTTTGGTCACCTGAATCCCAAATCAGGCCCAGATAGAGTTCCCAGAACCAGGATCCGGCGTGATTCCCCTACTTTCCAGCACAGGTCTGAGAAAATGTGAGTCCAGGTCTCCGGTTCATATGCCTGAGAAGGCCTTAGTCTTTTTAGGTCTCGCCTAGCGAAAGCAGCACATGCGATGCTCTCGCTATTGGAGTACCTTTTGGAATCGATTCTGCCGAGAGCTTCATACACGCGTCTGCATGGACAAACATGGCTGCTCTTGCCATTTGTCCGTAGCAAACAGCATGTGCGTGTCCGTAGGGATTGTGGGCAGTCCGACGCCATTTTGGTGTCATAGCAACGTAAATGTTGTTTCCTGTACGGAGCTCTTGTCGGAGTTTGATGAGTTTGTATTTATTATGTTGAAACGCACGGCGTGGAACTTGGTGCGTATTCTTGTGTGTTTTTGTTACTTATTCTTACTGTTGACGGCACGTTACACAATAATGCCGCTTTCAGTACGCAGCTTGCTTTAATAAGAATGCCGCTTTCAGTACGCAGCTTGTATTCTTGTGTGTTTTTGTTGTTACTTATTCTTGCGGTTACTGGCACATTTCACAATAATGCCGCTTTCAGTCTGCAGCTTGCTTTCACAAAATTGCTGCTTCTCTTGTTAAGAGTCTCTAGTCATAACTAACTGTACACTTCCTTGTTAAAAGCGGTTGCAGGGCTCTAGAGATTCCCTTTATTTGTCCATATGCTGCCGTAAAACAGGGACCCGCTGTGTGAGTTCTATGACAGCTGCTCTGACCTAGCAAAAGTATAGGTTACTATCTCCAGAAAAAAACATAGAACCTCTCCTTGGGAGTTTGCTCTGTCTAATCATATGAGAAGAGCCTCTGCTTTATCGTCCGAATTGGATTTCTTGTATGGGGTTGCCATTATACACTACTGATGCAAGATAAAAACCTTTTCCATTGATGTTCCTCCCTATGATGCCTAGGTCTTTTATATTGTTCCCTCTTGTGTCTAGGCCAAAGAAGTGGACTTCAAGGGTCATTAGGCTTACCTCCTGTTCAAGCTACGGGATACAACCAGCTGCAAGATTCCTTTGTTGGCAGTACCCATCTGAACAGTGGAAGCTAGATCAAGACAGGACTCTTGCCTGACATGCTGTGAAGCTCTTAGTGTCCTCTCTGTGGTTGTGGGAGGCTTTAGGGGTGAACTCCTGTGGTAGATTGGGACTTAAAAAAACAAATTCATAAGGTAGAATCTTTAACCAGGACATCCTGATGTGTGTGTCTGACCTGTACTCATTGTGGTCCGCCTCAAATTGCATACATAGCAAAACCAAAGGGGATGATGGACGGAGTGTTGAACATTGCAAGCATTCACCCCCAGTCAACTGATCTGGGTTTAATCCATCATCATTCTTTAGCTCACTCCACCACCCCAGTTCAGACATGGCCATATGCAAATCAGTTTGACCCTGTGCCTCATGGTAACAGTCCGGCCCGAACTGCCAAGCCATGTCTTCCCTGGACCGGAAACAAGCATCCTGGGACCGGTTTCTGTCCATCAATTTTGTGTCTTTTGCTTTCTCCCCCTAAGTGCGCCAGGTATACCCAGACGTGGGTCCTGGGCTCACTGTGCCACTGGAATCAAGCTATCCTGGCTGAAGAGAGGTGAAACCTCGAAACCGGTCCTAGGATGCTTGTTTCTGGTCCAGGGAGGACCTGGCTTGGCAGTTCGGGCTGGACTGTTCCCATGAGGCACAGAGTCAAGACTGATTTGCATATGGCCAGGTCTAAACTAGGGTGGCATGGTGAGCAAAAGAATGATGGATTTAACCCACATCTCTTGACTGGGGGTGAATGTTTTGATTTGTTCTGCATTCCGTCCATCAATTGTGTGTCAATTGCATACATGTCCCACTTACCGCAACCATTTCCTATCATTTGTGCTTAGTGTTTTTTTTTGTGTTATTTTTCTTATGATTTGATGTTTGTCATTTCGTTCATTGTACTCTATTTTGTTAATTTTGCGTTTTTAATTTATTACTGTTTTGGTACTGCATACATTCTTTACACATTGGCTTAAGTTAAGCCTATCTGCTCTCTACTACAGCTAGAATCTATTTGAGCACATGTTAATTTAGTGACTTGGAGGGTTCAACCTGATGAGGATTTGAATGATTGCTTGAGGTGGGCAGGTCATCTAGGCCAAATAATCCAGTTTCTTACAACAGGGAGCATCTTATTGGGTTTTGCCCTTCACTGTGCTTGTGCTGTGTGTGAGAAGTTGGCCTGGTATATGCTGTCCACTAAATAAAATGAGCACCTTGCACCAGTCCAAACAACCCTTATGGTGATTTAAGAGGTCAAAGATAACCTTAGAAAGCTATCCAAGTGGTATCTGTGGAAAGCAGCCTTCAGGCTTAGTCTTGAAGGAATGTTAAGCAGCTTGTTTTACCAGAATCCAATCTTATAATATTAGTTACATGAAAGGAGAGCCACACAGTAGTTATAAGAATATGTATTTATTAATATAACACTCTCTAGTATGACACAGTATTTCCGACACATAGATAATTACAAAGCACAGAAATGACAGTAAATAGCACTAATACACGGTGGGCTCCATGGGGGTACCAAACCATATACTAAAATAGTGGTATAAGAACCACAACTCTAGTCAGGACAGGTTGTAGAATCTCTGGGACCCCAAGAAACCACCCAAGGTGAGTAAGTAGGGAGCCCAAGGAGGACGAGTGCAGTGTGGGAACACGACCGCGTGCTCCTTACAAATCTATGGGCAAGTTGCGATTGAAGTTTTAGAGTTTAGGGACCTTTCCCAGTGAATTTCTAAGAAACTCCAGGTACTATAGGAGGTTGGAGTGCCACCCCACCCGTGGATACCGAGGTACCCAAGTTACCTATCTCAGGGAAGCCGGGTGCATAGGTCTGAAGTGGTGTCGGAAACCGCTGTAGAACCCAATGGAGGACTTTGAAGAAGAGCTGTTGCTGAAAGGAAGAAAAGTGTCCGTTTTAATCCAACAGTGGATTCTTGCCAAAGAGTACCTGAAAGCTGAGGGGACAGAGTCTGGGTCACTCAGGTGTGACCAGGAGTTCTGTTGACCAATGCCCACCGAAGTCTGGTGCTTCATGTGGGTTGATGGAGTTCTTGACTCTGCAGCTATGGGGACCAGGAGATGTCGAGGATGACCAGGAGCCCGATACGAGCTGTCCCACGAAGGATGTTGTGTACTGAAGGGTCTGTGTCCAGCGGAAGCACCTACAAGCCTTGGCAACAACAACCCATGCAGAAGGTCAAGGATGGATACGGTTCGGACTAGCAAGGTCCAGGAGACTCACCACAGCAAGAGGAGTTAGGGCAGGCCTGTAGCAACCAAAGGAGCCTAATAAAAGCAAAGGTGACCCTCAAGTGGACCCACAGGCGGGAGGCACAGGAGTCGGTTGGGAACCTCGAGCGATTTATCGAAACAGCAGCCCACAGAGCACTTGGTGCAAGGAAGCAGGAGTTCTTGGTGAAATGCTACCAGAGGTCAGGGCTACTCAGAGTCCAATGCACTTTTTCGGGAAACGCCAACAAGCATCTGCAAGTGTATTCAGTGCACAGTAGTTCGATATTGCAGCCCCCACCAGGAGTTCTGACCTCAAACTTGGTGAGAGGGCAGCTCTGACCTCGAGGGACGTAGAAAGCCACCTCTTGTGTTGCTGAAGCCTTCGGAGTCCGTAGGAGCTCCAGGTCAGCAGACCGGACAGCAGTGTTGTGATCCAGCGGGTCGGAAGAAATTCAGTCTAATATGTACAACTCTACACCACAAAACTCACCATTATTTATAAGTATAACACTAGGCCCATATTTGACTGAGACATGAATTATGACCAACTGAATCTTATGACTTAATTAAAGTGATTTGCTATGTCAGAATAATTAAGTCACATATATAGGCAATGGATTAACTAATGGTAACTCAAGGAAACAAACAAGACCAGCTTGTCATTTCAAAATCTATTTATTAACTTTATTTTTAAAGCAAATGCATTTTAAGAAAACTCTTTTATTAGCAATTTTTATTTGGCAGATTAATTCATTATAGACACAACAATATTAGCAAGTTCGAACCAAAATCAGCATGAGTAAATGCTCAAACACATTGATTATTTCTCCATAGCCTATTTCCCTATTTCCCTAACTTAGCTAAAGAAAACCTGTAAAGAAAAAGTAAAGTCTCTAAAGATCTTACGTGAAAGTAAAATCTGGCAGTGTCTCTGGAGCACAGGAACGAACGAACAGTGCTCTTAGCAAAGGGGCAATTCTTATAGTATTTTCCTATCTAAAACTAACTAAAAGAATACAAATATTCAAGCAGGACAAAACATGATTGGTCAAAGGATGTCTCCTGATGCGGTCATCCGACTCGCATAGCCAGAGTCACGTTATTTCAAGAGCGGCATTGTTCATTATTTAATGTCACTAGCAGCTTCCGAAGGTGGTTACATTTGACAAAAGTTAATATCATTTCCTTCGTCCGCTCAAGCTTTTCCGCCACTGAACGACAAATGCAGCCTTGACCATGAAGAAATCTGAACCAAATGTCCTAAGCTTCCACACAGCCTTGTTTGCAAGCCATTCTCCAAGAATTAATGTAGAAAAACATTTTTACATTCCATCGTAGCTGTGCAAGGCCCACTTTTGGTAAAGCTTTTTCGGACATCCATTTTAGAAGTAGGCCACAGGCCTTTTTAGCGTGAGTCTAGTATGCAAGGAAACACAAGACCATAATTAATTCAAGAAATGATAATTATTCTGTTACCCACCCCTTTAGTAAAAATTAACCCATTAACTATATTACCTAGTTTTGCATACGAACAAATAAACAAACAAACACATGAGACGACATTACATAAACAGAAGCACATTTTAAAGAAGGCACATGCTATTATTTTTAAACAGCCGCAGTTAATATATGACAAAACAAAGAACAAAGTAAATATATTATTCAAAGCAAAATGACAAACAAAACTGCACAAATGATTAAACCCGCATGTTGGTGTTGGTGCATACTATTCTAGGTTGAGTCAGTAAACGTGCAAATCCTGCAACACTCATTAGTCAAAATAAAAATCATGAGTTTCATTTGTCACGAACAATCATTCAGAAATAATTCTGAAAGTCCGCTCCATCAGTTGCGGTGCCTGTGAATGCAGGGGAGTGACTCCTTCACTCCAAGGGAGATATCTTCAGTTGTCCTTGATGCTTCACAAGTCCTGCATGGATCCTGTATGGTGCACCGGCACAGATGATGCTTCAGACTGAGAGGGAGACAAAGTTGGGCTCTAAAGCAGTCCAGCGAAGTTCAGAGTGTCCAGACAGTCGAAGTTCAATAGTTTCTGGTTCAGAATCTTGTCCACAGCGGATCTAAGGTCTTACAGCCAGGTAAACCCTTGTGTGTCCACAGGAGAGGGCTGGACAGATTCGGGGGACCCTCCCAGGGGAGGGTCTGGACAGTGGGGAGGTTACTCCCATGTCCTTTGTCCAGTTTTGCACCAGAACAGGAGCCAATGACTCCCAGGACCAGTTTGAACTGGACTATGCACAGGGACACCAAATGTGCCCCTCATGCAGACTTTCAGTTGCTGGCAAGTGCACCCACCAAGCCCTAATACACTAAATCCTGTCATGGAGGTGATCACACCTCCCTATGATAGGTTGCCTTTTGTTCTGTCTTCCCCTGCTCAAGCTTGGCTCATCAGCAGGTGGGCAGAAATGTTTCTCTGGTCGGCAGCAGCCATTTTGTGCTGCCCGGGACTAGAAGATTGGTGCCCTGAACACCAGGGACCCAACGAAGGTTGCTTCTGAGGGGTGGAATCATACCTCCCACACCCGCTACCAGTGTGGGGGTATGATTCCAACATATTTGTCACTAAACACGATATGGTTAGTTTCAGCCTTTTTGGAGTTGGTCATCACCCGGTCGCATAATGGCACTCTATATGTCATAAATGGCTGCCTCACTGACAACCCACGAGAATGGATTCAGTAGGCTGTAGGGGTGTTCTGCTCATGCAGTGGCATCCTCTCAATTAGAACTAAGCACCCTGCCCTCCGGATTGTAAAGGACTACTAGAGGGGTGACTTATAGGTTTTAAAGGGTTTAAAGGGAGACTTATCAGTTCCCACGACCGAAGTACTGTGTTCATGCTTTTGTGTGCAACTTTTTTCTGCGAGGCAGTCTGTGACTGCATGTTTTTCCCTCTCCTTCACCACCCCCCCCCCCCTCCTCTTGCTATTACTATGTCTGTTAGCACTGCTGTAGCTTTAAGGGGGGATACTTCTAGGTTAACTACCTACTGTGATTTAATTTCAGCTTGCATGATTATGGCAGTCTTGGGAGGACTTTATACTAGTCGCTTTCAGTTAGAGAAATCGCCTTTTCAGAAGTATAATTTACTAAGTAGGTGTTGAAAGGAGTGCTATTTTAGTTTTTGTACATAGCGCCATCTTGATTTTTTGTTTCCCATGTGATTTCAAATGTTTGTTGTTTTTTCATATGGAATGGAATTCTCACAAACTAGGCAAACGCTTCATGGAAGCCGCACTTTATCATTTAGTGTTGTGGCTGTTTTGAAGGGTGCTTTCAT
This sequence comes from Lissotriton vulgaris, assembly GCF_964263255.1. Lineage (NCBI taxonomy): Eukaryota > Metazoa > Chordata > Amphibia > Caudata > Salamandridae > Lissotriton > Lissotriton vulgaris. The sequence continues at coordinate 1,464,478,138 of NC_141687.1, read as the reverse complement.
GTTTGGAAGACGAATTAACATATTTTACAAACACCAATAGTTTTGGGTTTGTTTCTGGGAGCCACTACAGTAGCACAGCTTTCAAAATAGGGTACATTGGTGCATGAGTACTTTAAGTTTTGTATTTTAAAGTAAGAGAACCCTTATTTCAAATTCGCCGATGCTTAATTTTAATCTACATGACTACTAGTTGTGTAACTGTGGACAAATGATGTACATTTTTCGGAAGTGTTCGTACTGGTGGGAGAATCGTTAGTTTTACACCGACCACAGTATTGTGTTTTGAGTGGAAAGGAGCGCCATTGACTTTTCAGGTTTGGAAATAGCGGCTGCTTTATTTCTTTTCTGTGTAATTACATTTGAAATTTGAACAACACTTCATCAACTATGGATATAGGGTCTCTTGGGGGATATGGGGAGCAGCACAGACCACTTGACAACGGAATAGTGTAAAAAAAAAAAAGGCTGCTTTTATTGATACAAATGCACATCACTATTAAAAGCCCTTGGTCTTATGCCTTACAAATGCACATCACTATTAAAAGCCCTTGGTCTTATGCCTTACAAAACTACAACTTCACTATACAAGATGTTACCTATGTTAAACCAGCCCCACCCCAAAAGTTCCCCCACACAACATTTTAAACCTGCAGTTCAGTACCCCCTACTGTGAACTTTAACCTGTACCTAACCTAACTTCCTAATGCACCTTGAAGATCTTACCTCATCCAGGCGTGAACTTGTCTACTCTTTTAGCCTGGATTGCCTCTGTCAACAATGAATAGATTTGGCTAAAACATGCCAACTTGTCTGCTAACCGCCACTCCGAAAACGGGATACTACCCCTTTTTCTTCCCCCTCCAATCTAAGACACCTTCAGAGCCTTCGCAAGGGAATCCTGAAACTGAAAAAATTATGACCATGCAAAAAATTAAAAAAGAAAAACTCCAAACCCCTAAAGACTCCGCAGCGTAATATTTGAAAGGCAACCCATAGACTCTTCAAAAAGACGTCCTGACTCCATTGACCCTTTCCTTGCTTTCCTATTGCCTCCATCTTCACAGCCCCATGCCACTTTTTGCTGGGAATAAACTCATTCCACCTAGCAAGCCACTTGGCCATTGGCGTAAACCGCCTGCAAGTCCTCCTACATTGCTTTGAGCAAAATTCCCCTGGTATATCATTGACATTCTGGTGTAATAGTAAATTTATGACATCTACCCTTCCCACCCCCACTAATAACCTATTACAGGAGGGTAGCAGTTGCTTCCACTCCAGGCCCCCTTTGACCGTACGATTGGATGTGAAAGCGATAAGCGGCAGATCCCAAAGGGACCCAGAGTCTGCACCTCTTTGCCTGCTGTTCATCCCATTGTACTAATAAATGCTCAGTTATCCAAACAGACACACCGGTGACCTCCAAATGTGGAGCTGAACCTGAAAAACAAAGATAAAAATTGAAAATAGGAAATATCTTAGCAAACATCTGCTTCGACCTGTGCATATCGCTAACAGCAGTTCGATGCCCCTCTCCCCAAGCCCATCATGTCTGCCATGCTCCGTCCCCATTGGCATGCCTCTGGGATCCTGTGTATACAACAGGCATGCATCCCAAGACCTTGTGTGTCAGCAGCTCCCCAGAAGTACAGGCAATATACAGATCTTCCTGGGTTTGTGCTGCTCCCTCAAATAGCCTATTGTTCACAAATCTAATCCTAGACTGCTCAACCATCAAAATGGGTGTATATATAAGGGCCCTGGAAGTGGAAGTAGTAATGGCACACTGCTCCGAGTAAAAGCTAAGGAACTGCCCCCAAAATTAGTAAGGAATGATGCCCCCGAATACAGTGATCTGCGCCCAGGCAGGGTCATTAATATGGCAGCAGTTCTCATAATTTTGCAGCTGTTCTCCTCACAATCCCCCAAGCTTTCCAAAGCAGCACACCCTACAACAGTTACCTCAGATTTTAAACTAAGTAATCACGACTCCTAGAAACCAGACTTGCCGCTATACAGTAATAGTTTGCCTCCCTTGCCAGTGTGTGAAAATAATTCAAGCAATCGGTATGAGGCATATGAGGCCTTTCACCCTCCTAATGTCCTGCCCTCCGCTTGCACCCACTCGCTAATTTCCGGTCTCTGAGGGGGGCAGCTTTTCGCACCCTGCTCCCCTCTGACTCCCAAACGAGAAAATTCCCCCTCATCCCCCCAGATCCAGTGGGGCTCCTAAACCACATTCAGACGCTTCCGCTAAAGGCCTGTGCCTGGTTCACACCCCCTCAGGATCACTCTCCGAAGTCAAGAGCGGGCAGATCCTCACCCCCCTGCCAATATACATACCGCGGGGGTCTGGAATGGCAGCGAGCACTCTAAGACTGCCCCCACGACCCCCCTGAGGTTCTCCTCAATGGGTGGACTTCTTTTGCCCCTAATCTCCCCCTGACTAGGACTGGACACCTGGCTGGAGCAGAGGCAGGGATAACAAAAGGCACGTACAGCGGGTGAGTGCCGTGACACAAGATGAGGAAAAAACGAATCCGTTACTTCCCTGTAAAAAGCTCTGCTATACCCATGACCATCCCGTGTATACCACAAAATGGTGGCTGGTCCAACAAAATGGGGGCCTAAATATTCGTTGGGCCATAACCTAGCCCAAAGGGGGAGGAGCAGTCGCCCGGGCCATTCCCATCCCCCAAATAACCTTGGGGGCAGACCTCCCTACGTTTGGCTGCCCCCCACGACTCCTTCTGCTTTTCTGCCACTTTCAGGGGGTCTTCCGGCTATGCTGCTTTTGCTTCTCCCATCTAGAGCCACGCTATTTTTAAGGTGAAACCCAGACAGCAGTTCTTTTTGGGGTGGATATGTGTGTTTGCATTATCTCTTCCTGTTATTTCTGCTGTCCTGAGCCTTTTACTGGGTTTCAAAAGTACCGTTTTCATAACATACATAACAGAGGTACTAGCTGTGGTACCAGATAGCAACCAAAGGATCCAAATTCCTTTTACGTACATGAGGAGCTCTACAAAGACATTTTTTATTTAAACTTTCTAAAATGACAAGCTTTGTATGTTGTTAGTGAGGAGGCCTTTTATTGTAAATAGATTCTCTTTTTCGGTGCCCTACTAACTATTTAACCCTCTCCTGCCACTGCTAGACACCTTGGTGTCAATGTACTGTTATTCAAAATTAAAAAAAACACTTGCAGCAAATTGCTTAAAAGCTTTAAAGTGTTCTTTTTATATGCCTTTAGGCTATCTTTACCATGGAAACCAATTGCCATGCACTCATATCTGTTTTGAAAGCCCATACCTACACTACATGCTCACACTTGCAAATGTGAATTTTGCTGTAAACATGGAATGAATTGCCCTGAATCACTGGCTGTGAACCTTCATGTAGAGGCTTTAACCAAGTTGACAACCTCCCAAATTATTTGACGTACATATTAAGCTACGTTTGCTGTGCCTTTTGTGTTTCTAGCGCTTTCGCAAAAATAATCTGTCTTAAATTAAATAGCTACCAGTCCCATGTTTAGCCGCAAAACATGGGTATTTTTAAGTCTCGCCTGAGCCAGCGCATGCGCTGACCTGGCGAGACATTTAGTAAGCGGGCTTTAAGAAGTCATACCGCACACTTTTGCTTGTGGCCTAAAGCTTGAGGTTACGGGCGCGGTTACGCGCACAGCCGCCATCCGTCTTTCCTTCATGACTCATTAAGCCCATTTCCATGCTCCTCCACCCCCTGCTCTCTGCTCTCACTACCCCCTCCCTTCTCCCCCTCCCTCCTCGTCAGTAACTGGGCTACAGCTTGTTCTCTTTACTTCTACCTTTTCTTCCTGTACTCTTTCACCAATCCCAATACTTGCACATTTGCTCTGAGTATTTCATGTTGGCCTGGACTCGCTGCCTTATTTCCGCTTATTTGTGCTCGTGAATTTGTGTTATTGTGTGCTTATTTAGGCAGAAGGTCATACGATATATTTAAGCCGTTCTATCTTTTGTGAACGTCTGCCCTGCTAAAATCAGTGTGGATCTACTGCCCCCTAGTGTTTCCTCCAGCACGTGTTCCAAAGTCACCGTTTTGAACAATTGTGCTGTCCAAAAACTCTCTATTTGTTTTAGCATCATTAAATTGTATTGCAAATTTATCTTAAACCTCTGACCGGTGACGTTTTCACATGGCCAATGCTTGTTCAAGTTGCCAGGTACGCTACCACAAGGTCATTTAGGGTAAATCCACACCTTGCCGTGGAATTTGATATTCTTCAGCGCCACCACAGCATCCCTCAACGCCACCACAGCATCCCTCAACGCCACCACAGCATCCCTCAACGCCACCACAGCATCCCTCAACGCCACCACAGCATCCCTCAACGCCACCACAGCATCCGCCACCACAGCATCCCTCAGCGCCACCACAGCATCCCTCAGCGCCACCACAGCATCCCTCGGCGCCACCACAGTATCCCTCGGTGCCACCACAGTATCCCTCGGTGCCACCACAGCATCCCTCGGCCACCACAGTATCCCTCGGCGCCACCACAGTATCCCTCGGCGCCACCACAGTATCCCTCGGTGCCACCACAGTATCCCTCGGTGCCACCACAGCATCCCTCGGCGCCACCACAGCATCCCTCGGCGCCACCACAGCATCCCTCGGCGCCACCACAGCATCCCTCGGCGCCACCACAGCATCCCTCGGCGCCACCACAGCATCCCTCGGCGCCACCACAGCATCCCTCGGCGCCACCACAGCATCCCTCGGCGCCACCACAGCATCCCTCGGCGCCACCACAGCATCCCTCAGCATCACCGAGAGCTACAGCAGCATCCCTCGGCGCCACCACAGCATCCCTCGGCGCCACCACAGCATCCCTCGGCACCACCACAGCGTCCCTTGGGGTCACCACAGCAGCATCACTCAACACCAGCACAGCATCCCTCCGCACCACCACAGCATCCATCTGCGCAAGCACAGCATCCCTCCGCACCACCCTGGCATCACTCGGCGCCACCCTGGCATCACTCGGCGCCACCCTGGCATCACTCGGCGCCACCCTGGCATCACTCGGCGCCACCCTGGCATCACTCGCCGCCACCTCAGCCTCACTCGCCGCCACCTCAGCCTCACTCGCCGCCACCTCAGCCTCACTCGCCGCCACCTCAGCCTCACTCGGGCTCACCACAGCATCACTCGGGGCCACCACAGCATCACTCGGGCCACCACATCTTTACTCAGGGCCAACTTCTCTACAGCACAGCTTGAAGACATTGGCAAAGTCAATAGCTCTGGTTAAACACTTATAAGGCCCCAAAGGCGAGACCTATTGGCTATGCCAATGCTTGTTAAACTTGCTCTCTGTTCACTTTACTCTGCCACGTTTTTTTTTCTGCATGATTTATTTTTTGGGTGGTTAGGTACGGTAAAAAAGACTTCTGCCAAAATACGGAACCGTCGTGCTCCCCAACCTTTAAAGAAGGGACAATTCCACAGTCATGTCCGGACTTCAAATGTTACTACTGTGGCTGTTTTGGAATGGGCTTTCATTGCTGGCAGCAGGAATAACATATTTTGAACAAACAACAATTCCAAGTTTGCTTACGGACAACATCACAGTAGCACAGCTTTTTTAGAGGGAATTTCTGTAATTGGTTACTATATAAAAGGGAAGTTAAAGTGAGAGAACCTGTATGAAGGTTGCCTTTGTCACTTTTTATGACTGTGAACGCATTTTTACACATTGCTTCGCTGCCACACTTATACATCACATCAGTGAAGTACACATATCTGTTGAGTGTGAAACACTCATATACATCGCTTCAATGCCATACTTAAACATCACTCCCTGCTGTACATACACACACCTCTTCGGTATGAAACACAGACACATCGCTTCACTGCCACACTTGCACATCACTCACTGCTGTACACATACACCTCTTCAGTATGAAACACAGACACATTGCTTCACTGCCACACTTACACATCACTCGCACACATTGTTTAATTGCCACACTTGCACAGGGGATGGGTGGTGCATACTGCAATGGCCTTCTGAGAGGGGGTCTGGCACTTCATTTCTTACAAATTAAGCACTGCCTAGAGGCTAAATATCTTCTGGTGGGTCAGTTAGAGAAGCTACAATGTTATGACTACCAGGAGGACATGATTCAGAAACATGCCGAATAAGACAAGTCTGGGTCTCTGCAAGATTGGCTGGCCAACCTTAATAAGAAAGGCTCCATGATTTTGGAGCTTGAGACAGAGCAGGGCAGAGGCTTTATAGAAAGGATTAAATAAATAACTGTTTTCAGAAGCATTACACCTCCCTTTATGAGTGCACGTGGCCAATCGGTGCACAGGATTGAGGTCTTTCTGGGTCCACTCGCTCTATCAGCACTCATCCTGGAGGAAGCTGCAGCGTTTGGGAGGGGAGATATTACGATGTCGGGTTTACGAGCTGCAGTAAAAAAATATGGTCCGGAAGAAAGCATCAGGGAAGGATGGGCTTGCAGTAGAATGTTATGCTACATACACAGATGTGCTGGCTCCCAAGCTAGTGAAGGTTCATTAGGCAGCTCCAGATCTTGGCCAGTTACCGGCTTCCACATGTGAGGCGTTAGTGATCCCACTGTTGAAGCCTGCCTGCATTCCCTTGATGGTAAAGCCTATAGAGCACTATTAACGCTTAACATTGACTATACGATTCTGAGCCGGGTACTGGCTATTCTGGGCTGCAACAAAGTGCTAACATTTGATGGCTATTAGCACTCATGGGCGATGATACTTGTGATCAGCAGAAAGCAGTGGTCTTAGTGGTGGATATCGAGAAGGTCTTTGGTCGCCTGGAATGGGGTTTCCCCTACACAGTGCTGGAGAAGATGGGATTGGGGAGCAGTTTCGTAAAATGGACCAGGCTTTTATACACCACCCCACTGCCCGGATTAAATTTGGTAGGGTGAAATCGGAGGAGTATGTGGGGGTATGGAGTTCCCGGCAAAGATTCCTGTTATCTCCACTGTTCTTCAAGCTTCCGGTGGACCCCCTGAGTTGCAACGTCTGGAATCCCCTATAGGGGCTTGGAGGTCCAAGGCTTGTTGCATTACATCGCTTTATACACTGAAGATTTGCTATTGTTCCTACATGATGCCACTACAGAGATGATGGGAGCAATTGACTTACTGGATTGTTTTGGGTCACTATCAGGCTTTGGTGTTAATTGGCAGAAGTCTCGGTTGCTCCCTATGTGTGTGGGACCGCGTCGGACTTTGACCCGAGGCGGTGGTGTGGAAGCCCACCTGCTTGCAATACCTGGGGGTTAAAATATACCAGGACACCCGACACCTTAGATGGAAATGTGGGTGCAGCTATCCAGATCCTCCAGTCTGGCATAGTCTAGTAGAAGTCACTGCTTGTCTTGGTGGCCAGCCGAGTTGCAATCACCAACATGATGGTACTTCCCTGTATACTATTGTTTTGCCACTACTGGTATCTGTTAGTATATTTAAGGAGCTTGATTCACTCGTAATTGCCTTCATATGGGGATCGGGCAATGGAAGGGTTGTGCTGGCTAAGTTACAAACCTCTGTCACATGGGTGGTTGGTGGTCCTGGACTTCAAGGCTTACCTTCTGGCGGCACAGATGCAGTGGTTTACGGAAATGGTGGATTGTAGGCAGGTGCGAGAAAGAGTGGTAGGACCGGTTGTTCCCACGCTTCATCATTTGTTCCAGTTTCTCCTTAGTCCCCTTCGGCTTCCCCAAAGGGGGGTTCTGGGGTGCTCAGGATTATGAGGCAGTGTTGGCTGAGATGTTGATTAAAGACTCATACGTGGCTCCCATACTCCCCTGATAAACCATTGTAGATGCTGGCCAATGGGGGCAGTGGATTGGCAAGGATTGACCGAGTGGGAGACGCTAGGGGGCCTGCGGACAAGATGGCTGCACTATAATGCGGCTCCGTCAGCCCCGGGGCCACAATCCAGCAATTATTTTATAATCCCAAGGCAATCTCACTATGTGACCCTCGCACACTGAAACGGAAGGTCATCAGAAGCGGCACGTCTGCTTGGAGGCCAGACACCGGCCACAGAAGACCATCAGAGCGCTGGGTGCAGCTCGCGGCCTATGCAACGAGGCGTGGCAGGCTGGGCCGCGTGATGTGAGGCCCAGCCACCTGCCATGCGGATCAGGCGCGTCCGTCCGCCCGCAGGGATTCTCTACCCCCCCCACCACACGACACCTGACTGCGACGGGCGTGCCTTGGGTTGAGGTGATTGCTGCGCATTGGGGAAATCAAGGGAAGCGGCCAGGGCCTGCATGTCGGGCCGCGATCACCCAGGCCGCGTAAGGAGAGGGCCCACCACTGTGAGCTCGGGCTGGGCTGATATAACTGCGAGGGCCCATCCCTCTTGCCACAAGAAACCTAAGAGCCACCAAGTGCATTCCTAAAAGGTGAGACAGCGAGGCCGGGGGAAAGTTAAGCTGCGCGACGGACACTGAGTGCAGCTGCCACGGACTGCCTCAGCGGCACCCCCCCACCCGTGACACCTGCACGCCGGGCCGGGGGTTCGGGCCTACCGCTACGTCTCCTTGCACGCGAGTTGCTGCCTCTTGTCCAGGCGCCCAAGGAGAAGCGCGCCCTGTCAGGCACCCACTGGCCCTAGCCAGAGCTGCGGGCTGTGTAGGTGCATCAAACACTACTGGCTGGCAGACTGGAGCCCGGGACTGGCACGGGGGCCACGTTCTCGGTGCGCTGTGATAACAACTAGCGCGGCGGCGGGTTGAGCCTTGTAGTGACTCCAATCACATCAGGAACAGAAGAATGAGGAAAGTAGAATTATATAAAATAGGACGTTTATTCTCAGGGTGAAGAATAACATGTAGCTCCAGTAAAGATACATCAAGAATGACACCAGAGCCCCAGTTACCGTTGCTCAGCCACTGGACATTCCTATTACATACACACAAGCCTCTAACGCCCTACACACGCCCCGGCGCGGAATCGGGAGACTGTGGCCTTGTTGTTTGTGCCCCGGCATCCCAAGCCCCTCGCAAGCTGGCCTGATCGACTCACGCTGCATGCTTCTGGCACATCGGGCCCCAGATGCTATTGGTTGGATCCCCCTGACTCCTGACACCGGTGCGGCGGGAAGGAGTGCAATTACTGAAAATTGGACCGGGGCACCGCTGCGCCCAGAACTCTAAATCAAAGGCTTGTGTGCCATGTGACTGATTTGGCAAAAATGTGCATGAGTGTGAGAGGCCCATCACATGATGGGGAAGTGAGGTGTTATGACTCATTTGTTTCTATGGGCTCATCCACCTTCTCTTAAAACTGATACCTCTGTATGTAACAAGGGTGACTCATTAGTCATTATATTCATCCTCTTTTCCAGTGTGTCAAATACAACCTTCTAGACTGTAATTTACTTATGGGCAGTCCACTTCCAGAAATGAATGCTCCGGGCTCCACTCGGTACCCCAGCTATTTCCCATTGATGGATTTTGAACTTAAGTAAAATCTACACTTTGATTAAGAGTGGAATACTTTGTGTTACTAATAGGCGAGTATAAAAAATGGATTTAATAAAAAGTGTTATGAGGCAAATCTATATCATGTCTAAAAAAAAAAAAAAAAAAAAAAAAAGCCGGAACTTCGGAGTGGCAAGTGATGCTCCTGTTTACTGCGGCACATGATGTCTAGCATTATGTGAAACAAATGGCAAATGTTTTTGTTAAATATTTCTTAAAATTCTGTAATGTAAAGTATTCAATAATCAATGGTCACGAACCATATTGTTCTCATCAGCTTTGCTGTCTGGATTCGTGTGGCGTTGCCCATCTCAGCCTTACCCAATTGTAATGTTGGTTATTGGGTTTTTAATATGTTTTCTTAACATCTAGTCGATAGTTGCCCTGGGATAGGTTTGCTAACCGGATTTAAAGCACGTGGTGTGATAGTATCAGACAGCTCAGCTTTGCTCCATGGTAAAATGGGGAAAAAAAGAAGAAACCGGGAAGTAGTGGTGAGTTAAAGATCATTTGATAGCTGTTCTGGAAAACTTCGAGGCTGGAAAATGTATACATGGCCTGGGGACTCATTTCCTTCTGTCATGAGAGGTACACTGTTCGTTTAGGACAAAGTGACTGTGCAACTGGTCTTGCCTACCATTTTGTCACTGCTTACACCAATCATGAATAATCTTAACTTTAGCCCGGCAGAAGATAAAACCTCCTGTCATGTGTGGTCATTAGAGGTCTGTGTAAGAGTGGGAGAACTTTTTGTTGCAGCAGGAATCAAGCCCTGTGGAATGTTGCATACTGGAAGCAGAAAGAAAACACTACTATCAGAGGGGGAACATCCTTTACAACGCGGATGTTACACCGCAGTTCCCTCACGACGCAACTTTTACAACGCAAGTTGTAACAACGAATTGCGCTGGGGGGCGCTCCAGGATAGTAAATAGTTTAATTTACTATCCAACTCCTTCCCTACTATCCAAGGGGACTGGAGTTGGAATAGTAAATTAAACTATTCACTATCCAGCCCCCAACAACGCAAGTCGTGGTAACGACTTGTGTTGTAAAACATGCGTCGTAAAGTACTGCGATGTAAAACATCGCGTTGTAACAACATACATCCCTATCAGAGAAGACATTGGCCTCTACTCCAGTCAATTAGAAGACACACCAATAGACACAACAACATTTGAGAAACGGCTGTGATGGAGGAACTGGACTAAACCTTTAGATACTAGTTCCCGAAATATATAAGCACCCATACAGTAGAGCTTTCAACAGGGCAAAAACATTTTGAGAATTAAATGGGACAAACTACCAGAAGAAGGTATTGAGAAGGTCTATTCATTAGGACAACTAACAGTTGCAACAGGAAGGGAAGCAAAGCCAAAAATAGTTCCATCTTAGTACTATACACTCACTTTATTACATCTTATGTCAGTACTACACATTACTAGAGTATTGGACAGTGTTCCTAGACCTAGTAAATGCATTAGTTCTTTGTCCTCCTCCCAGTCCATTATTTTGAGGTCGCAGTCCACCTCCCGATTTAGGAAAGCTGCGTAGGATGTCCCTCCCACCCATGCTGGGCGCCAGAGGTTTAGCCAGAAACCAGAGGTGGAACATGGACATGATTCAAGTGGATCCTGTTTGGCCCAGGAGGTCGTGATTCCTTCGACTGAGATACCTTGCAGTTCCGCCTCATTTGATTCTTTCTGCCACCTCCCCCTGGAGCGAGATATACACTATGTAATTTAAAATAAATAAATCAGCTACTTGCGTGGTAATGTAATGCGTTACAAAGGTACCTTTGAAAGAGGCTGCGTGATACTTACCTGAGTGGCAAACACCACGTGGTAATTGTGCTAGGTGGTGAAAGATGCGTTGCAAAGGTGACATCGCCCTCCGAAGGAGACCTGGCATTGGTTGGCTTTCGAGGGGGCTTTAACTATCTGCCTGCTACCCTTTAAGAATTCATAGTTTGCTTGTCACTTTTGATGGCCAGGTTAGAGCGAAGTGTCTGCAGGGTCACAAGATGCACACACGCTTTGGCCTATTCTTTATCAGAAGCCCCTCTCCAGGCTCGGGTTCAGGGACTCTATTCTTCGGGGATGGCACCTTCTTGGGCTCAAGGTTAATGAATTCTGTTGAGTGTAATTTGCAAAGCGGTCACTTGGGACTTCCCAAATTCCTTTATACAGCATTACAGACTGCGACGGGTTTGAGTGTTGCTGTTCTGTATTCAGTACTGTCATGAACATTTGAAGTTTGCAGTAGCATGTAAAATTACTTTGGCGTTGCATGTCATTGGCTTTCGGAAATGAATTATATTAATTAATTAACATGTTTGTGTTTTCTTTGGTATTACTCAAAAATAATAACTGGGAAGAGGATTGAAAGGGGGGGGGGGGGGGGGGAGTTTCAGTTACTTACCGGTATTGTACAAAAGTAATTATTGGAACATGGACGAAAACCGCCAGAAGTAAAGATTTTCCCTGTTTGTAACCCGATTTCATAGACATTATGTGTGTAATCCAAATTATCGCTGCCCCATAAGGCTCGAATTTGCACTGCAAGAGAAAGGCGAAATAGGTTGTTTAGTATTCTGGGAATGGGGAAATATTGCAACACTAGAAAGCCAAGCCAGGGATACTGAGAATAATACACAAATGTATCACTTTTAGACCTATGAACAGCTATCCAGTAGATACAAGCTAAGGTTGAACGATGCAAGTAATATTAACATTCGAACATTAAATTGACTGTTTTTCACTGAGGATGGTGGTTTGTGGATGTGAGGGGGACTCGTACTAAGAGAAGTTACTACTGTTTTATGTTTTTTTACGCTTATATAAAGATTTATACATGCTTATTTTTCGCTGTGCTGTAGAGGCGAAAGTAACTATCACCTAAAATACAAATAAAAAGAGTTAAGAAAAAAAAATATCCTACTTAAAAGATAATCAAAATTTCTAGCAAACAGCCTTTCCTACTGATACAGATGGGCAGTAATTAATTTAATGCCAGTGTCACGTAAAACATTTATGCAATTTCTAATGATTGCTAAATTTATTCTGAATTGTTTGCAGTAAAGTTGATTAATAGGTCCTGGGTATGGCACCAGTTGCACAGCAGAGTCTTTGAAAATAATTGTTTTAGAAAGTGAATATGGAACGAAAACTGATCATTTCTGTGATAAACTACTGCATGAACTGACTAATGCCATTCCAATCCCTTCCCTCCATCGATTTATTTAAAAAATGTGGGCTCTCTGCATCGATGACCTACATTTCTGGATGAGCTAAGTGGATCAGACTCCTTAGTTTGAAACAAGAGTGTGGGCGTTAATCCAGGAAGATTGGCGTGGTTGTTGGTTACTGCCTCGCTAGAATGACTCTAAAGAAAAATATCATGGCCAGCGAGGAGCAGCACAAAAAATAAGTTGCCTTAATTATTCCAAACTTGTATAATGGTAATACCTAGGTGAACTCGATGTTTTTCTCTTCCCCAGCAGTTGTACATGGCAGAGATGGTCTACTCTGGATCACATGTATGCATCCCAGTATAGTGATGGCATTGGCTGTGTTAACAGAGGATTTGAGCATCAAAAAGATGCTCAAGATGCCCCCACCATTACAATCTGCATGTCCCCTTTTGTACCACATTGTCTCAGACCAGAAACACGAGATTTCTTGGTGCTATAAATTATGTATTTATTCTTTTCTTCACATTTAACTTCGAGCCGATTTCTTTAAGAGGCCACATAAGATGTTGCCATACTTTTTGCAGGAGGTCACTTGAGAGGTCAAAAGCAAACCTGAATCCTACTTAGTGTTGAGAGAGTGCATGCTCTCACCATGTCAATCCGGCAATGAGTTATGCAGAAAGAAGATATAATTTGCCAATTTCTTGTCTCAACTCTTGGCCATTTTTATTGATAAATCTCCATTGTGTTTAGTTAGTAAATATTTGCGTTGAGATTTTCCACACGGTACCATACATATATCAAAATGTTTCACATTTTTACGCCCACATAGCTTGTTCCAGGACTTACTTTTTGATGGATAGGAAGAGGGAAATAACGGCATTTTGAGAGGAAGGACTGTGGTTTTGGATGTATGTAGGCGCATTAGCAGACTAAAGTGGCCGCATCAATTCTCAGTTTGGGAGTATCTCTGGAAGTTAACTATATTCAACCACTCATATGCTGACAGCAAGAAGAGTCCCTGAAACTGCTAGCATGGCAAAAAGCTAAGCTATTGGGGGTTGTTACAACACACTCGAAGTTGCTTACCCTGCAGACTGGAATTTTAGTGGCTATTGAGCCTTCCCTTTTTACATCCTCATTTTGCTAGCACTCTGCCAAAAAGATTTCTTAATTTATCACATCATTGACTGAAGTGTTGTATACCTGCTATCTTCCCCATAGCTAAATGCTATCGATTCTAAGAAGTTTGTTTTTATTGAGAGGCAAAATCACTTGTTCCTTACATGAAGAGTCTGGCACTGAAAACCTTGAGTACAGTTCAAAGGGACTCTCGGGTGAAACGCCCATTTCTTAAACCAGGCGGAATGGTTTAGTAGCTTGTTGCTCCTTCACAGTCCAAGCTCTAATATAGTTCAGCAGCTGGACCAGGCCAGACTCTGGTTCTTCAATTCATCTGTCACGATTCACATTTCAAAGAAGTGAATTAAAGGAAGCTCTTATGAGTAAAGCCTCACTGCCATGTGGGTGGTCTAACTGAAGCCTTTTGTGGCAGAAACTCTTAATTTTTAAGACTTGATCAGGATAGCAAAAGTGTGTGACTTCCTACCTTTATAATTTTGTTTCAAGGTGTTCTAAATTCTCATAGGGTAGTCTTTGGACTGCAATGTCCACTTGACGTATGCAGGTAAGTATAACAATTTAAGCAAAGAATACTTTTTAATTATATGTAAGTTGCCCAAATCAATAGCAGTAGCATGAATTTTCACAGGTGATTGTAACGTCTGAATTTCTCCTTTCTGGTATTATATGCTAATCGATGTATCTTATGTTTTCATCTCTTGTAGGTATCGTGGCCTTATCCTCGTGCTGACATTCTTGTTTTACACTGCTTTTCACCTCTCACGAAAGCCAATTAGCATTGTTAAGGTATGTGTTAAATGTTCTTGATGTGGGTCTCCAGAGACGTTCATCTAAGTTTGACTCTCATTTTATAATAAAATAAAAATGTGGCTGAGTAATCTTATTTATGCGAGAGTAATACAATAACACTAATGTATAAATATGTGCATGGGTTGTTTTTGTGTAAGCCATCTACAAAAGTGCTGGCATTTTCAATTTGTGTCCAGATTATTTCACTAAAATTGCATATAACTGGTTTCCTATGTGTACCCACTGTAGCATTTATTCAAGATCTCCTACAAAGGGCTACAGTTTTTTGTTTTTTTTTCCAATGTAGGAATTTCTATTATCAGCTTTTTAATTAAGTTCTGAGTCAACAGCACTGCTAGCAAGACCGGTTGTGTATAGTACGCACAGCGAGCTTCTGCGTCCTTGAACCACTATATCATTTTTGAAAGGCTCTTTCAGTGATTAATTTGAGGCATTCAATCATATGCTATATGAGTTAGAAAAGTGTTTTTTTTGCCTCCTATAGTGTGCTCACGTTGCTGAAGTAGTGACTTTGTAATCTTGAAGTAGTCCTCTTTGGAAAGAAAACATCCACTTGGGACTCTACCTTGTTGCCCACTAATCTCGAACCCATACCCAGCCCCACCACCAAAGCAAGAAACCAGGAGAATCATTATAGACTACAAGTTCAACATGACAGCCCAAGTTCAATTTAATACATCTTTATCAAGTTAATCAATTGTACATAATACTTAGAATCTATAAAATACATAAAAATACAATATGCATAAAAAGGAAGGAAAATGACATGTCGAATGTGCACATATATTAATTATTGCCACTCATTTATAACCATAATTTGTGGGAACATGCTAAGAATCAACCATCATTCTTCACCCATGGAAATGCATGCACAAACAGCTTCTTTCAAAAAGTAACTTACTCGGATAACCAAAGCATCTTCTTCTAATCTAAGAATTTTAGTGTAAGCTACTTTATGGTCAAATCAAATCATGTTTATTTGGTTTCCATAATTCGTAGAAAAACCATAAGTACAGATAAAACACATTTTTTTTTTTGCAAAATAAAATGCAAATACAATTTAAAATTTTCGTAGTTTGATATATACATAATACCAGCATTTATTAAGATTAAGATTGAGACGGTGATTAACACAGAATTTCAAAAAACAAGCTATGGACTTGGCATATAGTTCATTATCCAAAAATTGGAGTGCTAAAAAAGTGGGACGACAGGCGCGAAGCCCCATAGTTCTCAATATTGGGACAATCCAGCGTCTGCGTGGAGTTTCATAGAATCCCCAAAACAACAATATATGGATTGAGGATTGTAGGGAGATGGAATCACATGGACAGAGCGATAGGTTCCTTGACCAATCGTTCTGTTGAGGGAAGGAAATCAACCGATGGAAAATATATAATCTGAATCGAGTCAACAACATTTTTTCATGCTGATTCAGGTTATATATTAGGTAAGGTTGCATGGAGAAGGTAGTTTATACTGCTAGCTAGTACTGCACTGAGCTTTTCCCTAGTAAGTCGTAACTCGCCCAAATGCAAAAGACACAGTTTTTAAAACTTCTTCCTGGGCGTCTCGGAGATAGTAAGCGGATGAGTAAAATATCTCTGGAGGCCTAGGTCCTCAAAGAAGGACTTTACATAAGCTAGCCATCTTATCTTATGCATATTATCGAGTGTCATGCATTCCTGAACACGACTACGTGTTAGCTCACACTGTTCAGTGGTCCAGATGCGCCGCCATAACATAATTGGTTGAATCTTGAAAATATCTGAGATGTAATCCAGCCCTAATTCTAGATGGCATCCATATCAGCCCATATCGCTTTTAGATTCCCTCGGTAAAGTCGCTGGACGAATCCTTTTAGATCGTCTCCAGGATTGGGCAAGCGACAATAGTATAATATCAGACCTGCCATACGGGTTTCGCGAGGGTTTGGGCACAGTGGACCAGGCTCTGAACCTTTCACTCTTAATGGGGAAGTATGTTCTAGCGAAAGGAGGGTCCCTGCACATGGTCTATGTTGACCTGACAGCAGCCTTCGACTGCGTCAGTCATTCCAAATTGTGGGCAATTATATTCGCTATGGGGGTGGACCCTCCATCAGTGAATTTTCTACGGGAGCTTTATTCGGAGGCATCGGCAAGAGTTAGGCATGGAGCAGGGGGAGAACTCACTGAGCCCTTTAGGATAGAGAGGGGGGTCAGACAAGATTGTGTTCTGGCCCCTTCCTATTCACACTATATACAAATGGGCTGGAATCAGAGATGTTGAAAGGGAGCCAGGACCTACCAACAATATGTCGTCGGCCATTTCCAGCATTACTGTATGCTGACGCGCAGTGACCCTCCTTTTGCTAGAACATACTTCCCCATTAAGAGTGAAAGGTTCAGAGCCTGGACCACTGTGCCCAAACCCTCGCGAAACCCGTATGGCAGGTCTGATATTATACTATTGTCGCTTGCCCAATCCTGGAGACGATCTAAAAGGATCGTCCAGCGACTTTACCGAGGGAATCTAAATGCGATATGGGCTGATAGCAGGTGGGACTATGGCGATCGCCTTTTTTAAAAATCGGGACCAAGATTGATGTGGACCAGGAATCAACTAAACCAACCTTGGTTGCAGCTTCCAAAACTCTCGTCAAAATTGGGGACCATAGGTCTACTTTGTATTTAAAGAGGTCCACAGGAACCCTATCGGGACCTGGTGCTTTTCCTGACTTTGATGTTTTTAGGGCATTTATTACCTCCTTGTGGGCAAAGCTTAGCTGGATAGGGTAACATATTTGAGATGCAGCCTCCACTTGGTCTGGAATGATATCTTCCTCTTGTGTGAACTTTTTTGAAAAGTGTTGGACCCAAGAATGAGCATCTGACGCTACATCTAGTTTCGGAGAGTCACTTACCTCTAAAAAAAAAAAAAATGGAGTTTTAACTATTCTCCAAAAAGTGATACTGTCCTTCATGGAGCAACTTGCGTGCAATTGTGTCCATAAACTATTTTTAATCTGAGATTTACGTTTTTTTAACGCAATTTTATAAGCTTTTCTCAGTCTAACAACTTCTTCCCTGTCCCTTTCTTCCTTACTCAGTGCGATTTTTAATGTTGAATACGTTTTTCTACAGTCAGTAGTGAACCATCCTTTCCTAACAGTCCCTTTTGATTTCTTTTTACAAAGTAGTTCTTCTTTAATAGTTTTAGTGATGGTGATATAACTAAGCAGTATTTTTTCCGGGGTGGAATTAAGATCTAGACAGATATCAAATGAAGGCAAGGCTCGCTTTATAACATTGGCCAATACTAGCTCTTGGTCTACTTTACCCCATTTTAGGGAAAAGCCATTAAGTATATCCAGATTCAGGCATTGTGATCCAAGAGACTCCAATAATCTGTCTAGACCGAAACAGAGTGACTGTTTATAATTACACTATTAGGAAAGTGGTCACTTACTGCGTTCGTGATTGTCTCAAACTTATACATTATTGGTGCAAATCAATGGGAAACAAGTATGAAATCAATTATGCTTGTAAGCCCTCTCCCATTGAAAGTAGAGGAAAAAGGGACCGGGGGATTGACTAATTCATTTGCAAACCCAAGATCCATAGCAACCATTATTTCATTCATGCGGTCACCTGCATTCGTGTGTGCAAAGTGCGTTGAGTTATTCCCGCCCTCATCCTGGATACCACAAATGTTAGTACTGCTCCTTTTACACAATGACAGGTTAAAATCACGGCCCCAAATCAATGCTAACGATTTATTAATGTACTTTGAACGCAAATCTTGCAATAAAAAGAAAACCTTATTTAAAACATCAATTGGGTTCAGGTTGTTATAAAAATTTACCATAAAGTAAATTGGCGCCTTGTTTGCAAATATCAAAAGTACCTGGTAGTTGCTTTCTAGCCTCAGAACTTCTATTTTGTCAACTGATAAAACATTTGATATATACATTATTAAACCCCCTTTTGGCCTCCCAAAGGGAGACTGGATGGCCTCTGAAAAATAAGTCTTATATCCCACCAGATGGACAGGGGTACAGAGCCATGTTTCCTGCAGACCTATGATGCTGTGTTTCATTACTAATGTCAACCAATTATCATTTGTTATTTTGGAAAGCAAACTAGCAACGTTCCAAAAGACCATGTCCAACTTTAAACCTTTCGTTTTGGAATACAGGCTAGTTTCCTGCAGGGAGTGCTCTCTATGTGGTATAAGGCCTGGAATAGACCTTTCTGCTTCGCCCTTTGTGGGGGAGAAAACCTGATCTTCACATGATGTTATCAAATCCCCCCTGTTTGTACATTAGAAACTAGGAATATCTAGTAATAATGCGTCTTGTGTGAACTCGGGAGTTATTAAGTCCCGTTGAGTTGGTGGCACCATAAGACTCACTGATGTTGTTTCTGCCGCCACCAAGTCCAGTCACTCGATGTCTTCTAAGCCTGATAGGGCGCTGAATCTGTTGTGAGTTGGGATCGCCTGTGGAGGCCACTGAACCTTGTACAAATTTCGAGTGTGTGCAGGGGGAAAGTTCGTTCTTTTTGGAGGATAGAAAAAACCCAATGGCAATATGTTAATCCCTGCGGTGTTAACAACGTGATTTCTCCCTAGGCTCAAAATTTCCTTTACCAGCCGGGGGGTGCCAAATGTCATGACTACACAATCCCCCATCAGAGCCTTTTCCTACCCATTGAACTCGTCTAACCATCTTAAAGTCTTAAAATAGTTGACTATACAGCCCTATCCTATTGCTCAACCAATGTAGCGACTTGTTCTTGAGGGCTGTTCATGTTTCCTCATTTGAAGATTGGTTAGGGAGTACATTGCCTAAGATGAAAACATAGGGGGTAGCTTCTGGTGGGGGGTCCAGATGGGGATCTGCGGCCGTGTGGTCAGCAGGTAAAGGGATGGAGGGATAGCTTTGGCAGTGTTGCTGGGAACAAAGAGGCATTTGTGCTTGAGATGTTATTGCCTGTGAGATCGAATTGATGTTTGTGTTATTGTGCCTTAGCGACGTATGCGATACCCCTTTTTCTGCTTGGTTATTATGCGTCATCTCAGTCCAAACCATAGGAATATCTAGAGGAGCTATCCTCTTCGTTATAAGCCCCTCACTTCTCTGAGTTTTTTGGTTCCCTGCCTGAATATTTAAAGCCATGTTTAGACCTGAATCAGAAGTTGGGGGTAGATTTGTTGGATTGGATTTAGTCAGTAGAATATTTTCCACATAAGTCATTCTAGTTGACATCTTATCTAACCTGACTCTTATGTACGAATCCAATCTTTACACTAAAGCTATTAACTTCTGTATCTCGGTTTGAGACTGGTTAATTGTTTTACCAGGCAAACAGGCTCTTTGTTTTGATTGAATTTTAGTCTGACCTACTTGTTTCTTCTTGGGGGCGGGGGGCGCTTTTCTGTTGTTTTGACACATGAAGGGAGGGAATGGACAACGACTGGGTCCGGATCTTTATGAACATCATGGCCACCGCCGACTCTTAATCTTGTTTTTTTTGCTTTTTGTTTAGGGGGTTGTGTGGGGGACTCGCTGTCAAAAGACTGGATATTGTCAGTGCATGGTTGAATACAGCCGTCTGCTACACTGAGAACTATTCCTCCTAGATTTGAGTGGGTTGATTCTTCACTAAGGGGTAACTGTTTGCTTGACCCAGAAGATGACCCCACGATGGACTCCTCCACTGAGGGAATCTGTTTATCCAGCACGTCAACCGCCCAGGTTAAATACCTCAATAGAGTTTGCTGTTTATCAGAATTAGGCCTATTTCCCCTATGACTCACTAGTTTCCTTTTACCCATTATTCAATGTAATTGCCCACACTGTCCAAACTATTAGTCTGTTACTATCAGCAATTTAACAGATAGAAAAGTCCCAACAGTGTAATCGGGAAAAACCAAAAGCCCGGGCCCAGCCCAGCCTCTTCCGGCCGATGACGGCCAAGGACGGGCCTACCCTTGATGAGGGAGCCCGCGTTTGTATTTAAAGGTCCCGGGGGGGCGGGGCAACTGCTACGCGCCTCTCGCGAGACCGATCTCAAAGAACGCGACCAGCAGGCAGGCACCCCCTCGCACAGACAAACAATCCCCCTGGAGTGGCGAGACAAAAGGCGGCAGCCGATTAGAGCACAGGTAGGTCACAAGGTAAAGCTTCCAAGTATTCAAAGTTCCGTTGTAGGCATCCCCACTTTATGGTCAATAATGGCAGTTTCCTTAAAAAACTGAATTAAAAACAGTTTTGTGTACATTTGGTAAAAATTACAAAAGAATAAAGTGTGCCATGATTTGTTTACTATGGTTATCACATGGGCACGTCATTTGATCAAGTTTAGTACTATACCCTAACGAAAAACAGAGCATGTATTTCATAGTGTCTGCTCTTAGGCAAAACAATAATCCCCTTTCCCATCGATCAATGTTCTTCAAGAGATAACCTGATGGCAAGTTGGATGGCATATTCTCTATTGACGTATACATTGCTACTGACGATTTAGACAACTCTTCATCGTGTCTTAACGTGTTATACTTTTCATACAACATCCCCTGAAGTGATTGTTTAGTTACATTACCCAAATCACTTGGGTTTAAAAAGAGGTGTTCGAGATTTACACTAGACAGACTTTCTCGTACAGCAGAAAGCCATGGTATATCCATCCCCTTATCGCAATTGAGGCAATCAGAAATTATACTTCTTGTTAGTGTTGCTGCTGGGTTCTTCCATACTTTAAGCCAAAAAATTGCTGGCCGGGCTCTGATGAAATCCTCAAAATATGTCAAATTTAACTCCCAGTGACAGATGTACTTTGATGCAGTGATCGGGGCTCCCAGCAATTTCCTGCAGAATCTATTTTCCTCGCTTTGAATACCCTTGCAGCCTGAAAAACCCCAAACCTCTGCCCCATAAGTTGCAACCGGGATGCATTGTAGTTTAAAACATTTAGTGATGGGTAGTACTGCCTCAACTTTTTTAGGTTGGGGTAGTGACCATACTGAGTTAATAGCTTTAGCTTTAGCGAATTTACCTCTGCTGTGAGACACATGAGTCATCCACAAACCGTTAGCTGCAAATACCAAACCCAAGTATGGAAAAGTGCTGGTGCTTTGTAAACGTTCATTTCCTATAGCAAATGATTTAATAAGGTGCTTCTTTGGGCCACATGCCATTAAAAAAGATTTATTAAAATTAGTACGAAGATCTAAAACCGCCATAAAATCAACAAAGCCCTTTATTAAAGTGCGTAATGCATTTTGGGTGCGGCCCATCAGGATGGCATCATCTGCATATAATAGAGCGGGGAGAATGCTACCATTAACAATAGGGACATCATTGGTGAGCTTAGACAGTGAATTCTGCAAATCATTAATGTATAGAATAAATAACAGTGGGGTCAATACGCACCCCTGCCTGACCCCTCTGCCAATAATAATGTAATCTGACACCTCCCCGTTTTTACCAATCCGCAACCAGGGCTTTAAGTCCCTGTGTAGATACGCTAAAAAGTGAACTAAAACTTCGTCCAACCCATATTTTAAAAGAATAGACCAAAGATGTGACCTGTTTACAAAATCAAAGGTGGATGTTAAATCCATGAACGCCAAATAAATAGGAGATTTTCGTGCCACACTATATTTACCAATAATTAAATTGAGGTTTAGGCACTGTTCAACAGTGCCTAGTTTACTTCTGAAACCTAGTTGGCAGGAATTTAGGGCATGTTTGTCCTCAGCCCAGGTCCTAATCCTATTAAACAGGATTCTCCCAAGGATTTTTAGTGTATTATCAATCAGGGAGATTGGTCTGTAACAACTCGGGTTGGTACGGTCACCTTTATTAAAAATAGGGACTATAATACTAGTAGACCATGTGCAAGGAATTGAAGCAGCAGTTAGGTTAATAAAATCGTTAAGTAAAAGGGTTGCCCAGAATTTTGGTTCATGTTTTATAAGGTCTATTGGTAGCCCGTCGGGACCGGGCGCTTTATTACCCAGACTCTGCTGTATGGCTTCCTCAACTTCAGATGCAGTTATCTCAATCTTAGATGGTCTTTGGTAGTTATGTGGATCCTCATTCCCTGTTGTAGCTTGATAGATCTTGGAGAAATGGGATACCCATGCCTCACTCGAAATTGTACAGCTTATAGAAGTTAATGTGAGGCCCGCTGATCTCCTGTCCTTCGCTGCTAGCCAAAAGCTATTCCCATTGTTGAGTTTGGCATCACATGCAAGGTTATCCCATCCCTCTTTTAAGACAACATGTTTCTGTTGTTTTGTAATAAGCTTATATTGGTATCTGAATAATTTTATAAGCATCTGATCCCTTGGTTCCATCACAAGAGCCTTACGAAGATCTCTATTGGCTCTAGAACAAGTACTGTCAAACCAGCGTGGGCCCCGATTTGCGCTAGATTGTTGGTTTTGATAACATTTGCTTGATGCCCCAACACAGTTGGACAAATGAGTCCACTACCTCAGGGTTATGATCTCCTGGAGTCAGACATCTATCTATAAGTGTTTTTATCATTCTAGACTCTAGAGAATAGATCATTGCTATTAACACCTCTCCAGACCACTTTTAAATTATCAGTTGCAGGCACTAAATTACTAGCCCCACATTGTTTCTCAAAGTCTGGCCTGGAAGCAACTCTTAACGTGGTAGAAATGGGGCTATGGTCACCTAAAGACGTTTGTATAACCTCAGCTTCACCAGGCAGTCTACCAATAAAGAGAAAATAAACACACAATCGATTGTGGAGGCACAGCCTCGCCCTCTGTATGTTGGTACAATGTGATGGTCTTTATGGGGTACCGCCACGATTTCCATTATATTTGTTAAATTAAAATTACACAGGTGGGCCAGCAATTCGGTCTCCCTATTGCACGGACATTTATTTGCAGATAGTTCCTTGTCTAACATGTCATTATTTGAAATCTTTGCATTAAAATCACCACCTAAACATATACCAACTAATTGTCGGACAGCCTTTGTCTTTGTAAATTCGAGAGAAAATTAAACAAATTAATAACATTTGCATTTGGTACAGTGTGAAAATCATTATTATAAAAATTAATAAAGCAAATGGATACACCCTTAGTATAAATCAACGCCTGAAAATTGTCATTATCAGTTGGTAGCACTTTGGCACTACCGCCTGCAGAAATATTAATCCAAATCGAAAGCCCGCCTGACGGGCGACCCTGATCTGAAATATGAACAATTCTGTTAAAACATTCAAACCCCTCTTGGTATAATTCCCGTGTTGCCCAGGTTTCTTGCAACATTAAGATGTCATATCTTTGGGCTGTTGTTACCCATTTATCTGGTTCGATTTTAGAAGCCAAAGGGGGAATGTTCCAGCTAAGGATGTTTAAATTGGACTCTCTTTCGGCGGTTTTGACAATAGTTTGATGAGCCGTGCCTGGTCATATGGGCCCAACTAGAAGCAAAGTGATAGGTCAGGTAGAGGGGAAACATCCAGTCAATCCTGGTCATCAAGAGCAGACAGGGTAGAAAACCTATTAAGTGTGGTCATTTAGGCTGCCTCCCGGGATGCCCTATTTGGCATATTTAAAACAGGCTTATAGAAATACCCCAATGGGAGTAAACAAATAAGAGTGGGGTGCACTGTGTTGTTCTCTTCCATGTTTGATAACCAGCTTTTTACCAAAAAAGGTTTTTAAAAATTAATAACTATACAATCGCCCTTGATAATCTTTTGGAAGGTACCTCCTTGCCCATAGTCCTGAAGAGGTCTGAATAATTCGGACTGTCTGCAGTTTCACGGACGGTGGACTGGCTGGACGACCGTTGAGTGCATCTCTTGTTGAATGTTGATCTGGGGATCTGTAGGCGTTGAGGTTTTCCCGCGATTCAGCTGAGGGTGTGTGAAACGCCCATGTGTGTGTTTAGATACATGCCTCTGGAAATTATACTTTGTTGACCCAGAATCGTTAATTTGGAGTATTAAGGAGAGCCCGAACTGTATTTCCTTGAAGAGGAGGTTGGCTGTACCCCCAGGGTTGTGTCCCCTGCTTGGGGGGGGGGGGACCACGTGAGCCTTTAAAGTACCCTTGTCCTGATGATGCCACAAGAAACTGTTGGCGGAAACGCGACCGCGACTGCGTCGACATCTGCTTAAGGAGTCCTACCACATTGTATATTCTGTGATTAATATTAGGCGCCTTGAATAATCATTACTTCGTTTGTGATTATAAGGAATAATAACTTACGCGCTATAAGGACTACCTTGATTGTGATACTCCTCTCAAATTGAGGAGTGGGTATTTACAGAAAATTGATTGTGTTCTTCTTTTTTCTTTTTGTTTAGGGTACACACTGTTGTGTATATATAATGTATATATTGCATTTATAGGTCTTTTGTCTTTTTGTATATTGTATATATTTTGGCCACCTTGTCTTATGACTCATAACATTGTCCTTCTTAAATTATATCATTTAATGACGAAATAACTGTAAAAAACAGGATAATAAACTGTATCTTGTTCTGAAGTAGCCCATGCTTTATTGATTCCTCAGTACCACTTTTTCTACTTTTTCATCTCTATGATGCTCCTTGCCCAGGTATGGGAGGGTAATTTGGGCAGAACCCCTGTTTATTACATAGCTGAATAATTCATAGGCTAAAACGCGTCGACTGTTTTTGATTCTGAAACCACACAAAATGTTGAATTTTGGCTAAAATGATGTTGTTGTGAGCCTTGATGAAAGGAAGTATAATGTTATTTGCTGCTTCCCAGGCTCGTTTGATATAGGAAGTGGTGACCAAGAGAAAGGAATTAGGTCGCATAATTAGGGACCACATTTTCCCTGTACAAATAATAGGGCATTCGACTGAAAAACTGTCCAAGAGATAGTTTTGTTTATTTTGATATAATTAAGTGTATGTATATATTTTAAATAGTGTATATATTGACATGATAAATATAATGAATATGTGTATGAAAAAAAGAAAATAAGTCACAAAAAAAGATTTACAAATTTTGGAAATTAATTTTCTTTATGAGAAAAAAAACATGATTTACTAAAAAAGTTATGTAAACCAGTCTCTGTCTGAGTTGTTGAATTGGTTAGACAGCAATTAGATGAGCATATATGAAAACAATTGTTTGAAGATTGAGTTGTAGAAGTGTTAATTGAATAACACAGGACATATAATTGTTGGTATCTGTCCTAGTTTATTCTTGATTGAGAATATTACCATAGGCAACATTGTAAAGTGTACATTCAGTCCGGTATGAAACAACACTAATAAGTGACTTCCGGTGCAGTACCCATTACATCCCCCACCCCAACATAACCTACCCACAACAATACCCCAACCTACCCACAACAATACCCCAACGAAACCGGTAACTAAAGCGCCGCTACAGTGACCACACACCGTGTTGATGTTCCTACGTCCAGCGTGTTGTAGGTCTGAGAACCCCCGGATGGGGGTGAGTACCAAGAGGAGGGGAGGGGGAGGAGATAGGGGGGAGGGAGCAGAGGAAAGGAGCAGGGGAAAGGAGAGACCAATGAGAGGGAAGGACCAAGCAACAGAAAAGGGAGGGACAGGGAAACACCCAGACAGAGCATGGGCAGGCTGGAGTCCATCAGCGCCTAGACCACAACACCACTGTCCAGCATGCCATCCTGCGATATCCTGGGCTCAGCTTCCTCCACAGCCTTAAATTGCTCCACCAAGTGCGCCCAGTCCAGCGAAATCGGTTGCTTTCCTACCCCCCTGTACTCCTCACGGTGTAATGCCTCCCTTTCAGCAACCGCCCATGTGCCCTCTAACTCGCACCAAACGCCCACCCTTGGCGCTAGAGTAGACTTCCAACGTTATGTTATCATACGTTTTGCCAACATCAGAGCCAGCCCTGTAAATCTGCGTAGTAATTTCTCCTTCTTAGGGAGGGGGAATAATCCCAGAAGGCTGGCCTCAATGGTGCCCCACTGATTGCCCTCCGTCAACACCTCCAACCCCGGACAACCTCCGACCAAAATCCCCGCAGCATCCGACAGTACCACATCATATGAAGGAAATCTGCCTCAGGCGTCTTGCACTGCGGACACGCTGTAGACCATGTGGGAAAGATTTTTCTTATACTTGCCGGGGCAAGGTATGCTTTGTTTAATATAAATAACTGGATGGTTTTCAAACGGCAATTCCGAGAGACTCGCAGGGGATGCTCTAGCATTTGAGTCCACTCTCTACCCTCCAATTTCTGTCCCAAGATCAAGTCCCATTTCTGCCTAAGATGTAGTAGTGGAAATGTTGTCTCAAACCTCAGTAAAGCCAGCGCACCAAGTGTCGACCATGCCCCATTATGTGTAGCGATCTCAGCAATTGGAAAGTTGAGGGTTCTGCATGATACGCACACCAAAAGGTCCGAATAAAACGCACCAGAGCAGCATGAGTGAGGAACAATGTGGCAGGCACCAAGTGAGCGCGAGTGAACTCGTCATGGGGCATTAGTTGGCCCTCAAAAAAGAAATCACTGATTGTCCCTGCCCCCTCCTGAGTTCACCCCTGTATCTGGACTGTCGATAATACCCCACGTCTAGCAGGCAATCTGCCTAAAGGAATATTCAGGGCATACGGATTAGGCAATCTGGCCAACTTCTTCGCCTGTGCCCAATAATGTAATGCAACCTGCAGTAAGTAAGGAGGATCACACAACTTCTGTGCACCTGGACAGAGCTGCGATTTGAAGGAGCCCGCGCTTTAAAAAGTCCAAGGAGTACCCAATTTTGAATAAATTCTTACCTGTCAACCAATATGCCAACCACTGTAACTGGCCCACTGTACAATGTCTTAAAATAAGGCTCCCCCATGCTTCCCGCTGTACTAGGTAGCTGTAGCTTAGACAGCGCCAAACGATGCCTGCCTGTTCGCCATATCAAGGATGTTAATAGCATATCAAGCACCTTAAAAGTCCAAGGCGGCAAGAGCACTGGTAGATTTACAAAGTAATAAAGGAGGCGGGGCAGCATAACCATTTTCGACACCGCTACGCGTCCCTCAACTTCCATGGTAACGGATTCCAAAAGGCAACCTGGGAGCGCAGCGAATTAATGTTGCGAACTACATTGCCGTCTACGGAATCGGCGATGGATCTATAAATATTAGTCCCCAGGTATTTAAAAGTGACAGGCTCAACTCTGCAGTGCATTGAACCAAATTGTAGAGTGGGAGACGCATAAGTATCATAAAAAGCAACAGCAACAGATTTAGAAGCATTAAGACCTAAGCCAGATATTTCCCCAAATCTAGAAAAGGCGGCAGCTATTGTGCGTTTATCAACATTCGGGTCACGGAAATATAACATGTCATCAGCGTATAAAGACACTGAATAAACCACCCCCTGTAATGGGATGCCATAAGGAATCCTAATCTGTCGCAGGTGCTGTGCAAGAGGCTCAAGGGCTAACACAAAAAGCATGGGGACAAGGGACAGCCCTGGCATGTACCCCGGGAAATTAAATAAAAAGAAGAGATGGTCTTACCCATCTTAGCGTGCGCCGTAGGACTAGTATACAGCAAGTTAATCCATGCACAATAGGACTGGGGTAGGCTGAATTTAGAAAACACTACTGGCATAAACGGCCAGCTGAGAGTATCCAAAGACTGACACACGTCTGGTGACATGCAACCAGCAAGAGGGGAAGAGTCAGACACTGCCGGTGGATATTCAACGAGGTACTGCGTTGGGGTATGAATCCACATTGGTCCGTATGAATAAAACTGGGAAGGAGTGGAAGGAGACGCAATGCCAAGACCTTACTGAGTATCCTATATTCTTTGTTCAGAATAGAAAGTGGCCTATAAGAGAGAAGCTCAGTGGGTACCTGGTCTGGTTTCAATAGGGCAGTGACTATCGCTTCTCTGGTAGAGGGAGGTAAGATCCTGTGCTCTAGGGAAGTAGTATAGAGTTGTAACAACCTTGGAATTAACCTATCTGCGAATGTGGAATAAAACTCCATAGGGAGACCATCAGAGCCCGGCGTCTTGTTGCGGGCCAACGCCTTTATCACCATCCGGATTTCCGCTACAGTAATCGGAGCAGCCAAGTCTTTGGCCATCGAATCAAAAACTGTGGGAAGCTGAACCTCGGATGAGAAAGAAAGAGTGGGGGCTAAGATATCAACGCCTGCGGTGGCATACAAACGAGTATAATAATCTCGAAACGCAGCATTGATCTCATTCTGAGACGTAACCAGTACATTAGTGACCGTATTCACAGCCAAAACAGGAGTGGGACTCATCGCAGGCCGGATCAGTCTCACCAATAGCGTACCCGCCCTATCCCCCTCAGAGTGTGTTCGCAGCGTGTAAGCATCAAAGTCCAACAAACGTAAGCGCTCTAACAACTACGCATACTTAATTCTAGCAGACTGAAGCGGTCCTACACCGTCTACACTCTCCTGAGCCGCCACTTTCAGGGGCTGTAGTTCACCCTCTAGGTCAGTAATGTCCCTAATCATTTCCCTATGGGATCCTGCCAAAGTCCCCATGGCAACCCCACGTGCAGTCACTTTAAAGGCTTCCCACTCAATAGCCCTGGACGAGGCAGTACCCGCATTCTCCACAAAAAACGTGTCAATAGCCGTAGCCAATGCCGCCCGATAAACCTGGTCTTCTAAGTGTAAAGGCTGCATCCTCCACGTTGGGATTGGAGCAGGAGAATGGCCCCAATTCAACCGCAATTCTATGTGATTATGGTCAGTGATAGCCTTACCCAGAAACTCACAGTGGGTAACAGAAGAGGCGAGACCCGGGGAACAGAGAAAATGATCCAGACGTGTGTGCAACTTATGGGGGAAAGAATGAAAGGAATATTTCCGCATGTTCGAGGTAAGGTCACGGCCTGTGTCCTCGCTGCCGTATTAAATAAAGGAGGATGAGAACGATCCAGGTCAATGTCGAATACTGCATTTAGGTCACCCCCCCCCCCCCCCCCCCCCCCCACCGGAAGCCACAGGACATGGGACCCCGCGTAAAGAAGGCCTCTTGGTCCACATTTGGTGCATAGAGGGACCCCAGCACAACCCGTCTGCCATCCGGAGTACCCAACAAAAGGACAAACCGGCCCTGATCATCTATCTTGCACTCTGTAAGAGAGAAGGGGATGCCCGCCCAGACCCAAATAGCAGCCCCCCTGGAAAAGGCAGAATAAGCTGTCGCAAAAACCTGCCCACGCCATCTCCTCTGTAATTTCACAGTCTCAGTAGGGATCAAATGAGTCTCCTGCAAACAAATTATGTGTGCCTTACAATGATATTCTGTTTATATATACAGGCCTATCACACCAACATAAATTATCAAGCAAGACAATTTTTCTGCATATATTGAGTTACAAAACAATACAAGTCTGTTAGAAATTGGAATTCATTTAATCTTTGAGGCTTTCCCCAAGTCCAGCCAACACGTGTTTCGTCGATTGGGCAGGAACCCACGACTTCATCAGGGCTGGGAAAAGATACAATACAGGGAATATTGTAAATATGAGCAACATTGTACCATGCTCATCAAATGTACATTGAATTATTGTATTTACATGAGAGCGAGTAAGAAATATCTTTAGAAGTACAAGAACATGCGTTTGGAGAGAGAAAGAAAGGAGGTTTGGAGATTATAATTGGTCTCCTCTCGAAAGGGTGAAAATCTCTCCTTTTTGAGAGATAATAGAAATACCCCACAGTTCGTGCAAAGCTATATTGTGTATACAGTGCTATACTATGATATCATGTTTGGTCCTGTGCTCACCACAATGTTCCTTATTCCGTATTGTGCTACAATCCGTGAGTGCTGGTGCCGGGTCTAATGGAAACGTCAAATATGGTGTATATAACTTGGTGATCTATAAGACTTATTAAAATGCTGAGTACATGTAACTCAGGCTTACCTGCTATTCGAAGCTTGTCAACATATTCTACCTAGAATAGTCAAGTTATAATCGAATTTTAGATATTCTACTTTGGCGCAAATTGCATGACATTATTATCAAGTATGAGCCCACCAACAAAGTAAACATACCTTCTGGCTGGTTATATTTCCGACCCAGCCTTAAGCGGCATGGGTAAAGATTTCTTGTTTGATCTTGGTCTTAGTCTCTCAGCGCGTTCTAAAATTCAAGAATGGAACTTATATGTAATGCACTGCTACTGGGAGATGCATACATGTCTTAATATTGTCAAATGTTACTATGTAACCGAGCTTACCTTCTTCATTACGAAATATCCACTTTCTTGTAGATCTGTATATATTATTTTTCAGGTCCCAAGATTATATATCAAATTAGCCTTCCTCCAATCTTATTCTTGAAGAGAAGTAAGTCCCCGCTGTTAAATTTAGAAACACGGGCTCATTAGTAATGGCAAGTATTATTATGCATTAAGAGATCATGAACGTATTGCTAATTGTCCCTGTAGGACTCGTCTATTCCGGGGCTCTTACCTTCTATTGTGGTGAAGTCCTGAGACAGCGAACCGCCGTTCTGTATGCAGCGCGTCCTTCCGTGTTTGGGAAGTCGGCGTCTGCGACCCGGAAGTGCCTAATATACTTCCGGTTGATTATTGGTTCACGCTTAAGTTCTGATGGATATCTAGGTCATCTCCATCCGCCATTGTTGAGTGGTGTACGTCGCGTGATAGCTATGGGCATTATCTATTATTCCTAATCGTGAAAATGGTGCTCTTAATACTGCCTTAATATAAGTGCGACGAAAGTGTGATTAAGCAGTATTCCTGTCAGAATATCAGGAAAATAAAGAAAACGTGAATTTCCTGCAGTGCTCGTTGCCTCAGGATACCGAATTTTGAACTGTGGGGTCAAGATCATGTAGTCCATATAACGCAGACAATATCCATTCACATATATCATCCAAATTGTAGATTATTATAGGGGCCATTATAGCTAAAATTACAATATTGGTATTGCTGGCATTCTTCTCCAATGTCAATGTTATTACACAATATGGCCAGATTCACATTAAAGGGTACATTTGCATATATGATGGTTGTAAATCCTGTACAATACAATTACTTAATGTGCTAACATTATACAGCAACCTCAATATTAGATTCATACATTATGTGTCAATCACCTAGAAAATAGTGCAGTTCCTGATCAGAGTTCATGCCGTGCTCTACTGCACGCATGGTCAATGTCCATGACGCTTCCCTACGTCTCAAGGCCAATTCTCTATTGCCCCCTCTTGGATCATTTTTTACCTGATCTATTGCACAGAAGCTGATTGTTTTGCTCTTGCCTTG
Organism: Lissotriton vulgaris; assembly: GCF_964263255.1. Lineage (NCBI taxonomy): Eukaryota > Metazoa > Chordata > Amphibia > Caudata > Salamandridae > Lissotriton > Lissotriton vulgaris. The sequence continues at coordinate 1,464,446,164 of NC_141687.1, read as the reverse complement.
TTTAGGACATTGATTGACGTGTGTGGCAGTGTTATATCTTGTGTCATTATGTTTAATAGCTCTTATGTGTTCAAAAATCCTGTCCTTAAGAGATCTTTTTGTGCTGCCTATATAAAAACTGCCACATTTACATTGAATCATGTACACTACAAAGCAGCTATTGCAGTTGAGTAATTGTTTGATCACAAATTCTCTCCGCATGTAATTGCGAAATGTTTTGGTCTTATTCATCGCCATGGGACATAGTTTACATATTCCACATTTGTGGAAACCGATACTTTTTTGGGTCAGCCAGTCAGGAACTGTTTTAGATTTTGCCGGATAGGTAGGGCTTATCCACGATTTTATACTTCTCCCTTTTCTGTATGTAATCAGGGGATTTGTAGTGATGTGTTGCTTTAAGGATTTGTCATTAGTTAATATCTACCAATGTTTTCTCATGCTGTTTCTCAATGTGATCGCAGCATCATCATAGTTTGTGATCAATCTAATCTTGTCAGTCCCGCTATCCTCTCTCCGTGTGTTTTGGAGGGTTGCTTCTCTCGTGGTTTTGGCTATTCTCTGTTCTGCCTTTGTAATCATGTCTGTGTTGTACCCCCTAGATATGAACCCTCTTTTCATGTTATTTTTGCACTTTAAGAAGTCGTCATCCTTACTGCAATTTCTTCTTGCTCGGGTAAATTCTCCAAAGGGAATGGATTGAATCTGATGTCTTGGGTGTGAGCTCCCAGCATGTAAAAGAGAGTTACATGATGTCGGTTTTCTGAAAAGTCTACTTTGTATTTTGTTGTCCTCAATAAAAAGTGCTAAGTCTAGAAATTCTATTTGGGTAGTACTTATAGAGTGGGTGAAGTGTATGCCCATCGGATTTGAGTTTAAGTATTCACAAAATTGTGAGAGACTCGTCATGTCTCCAACCCAAATTAACAGACAGTCGTCTATATAGCGACCCCAGTAAATGATGTGATCACTCCACTTGGCGCCACGAGTACCCCAGATCCACTCCTCCTCGAACCTGCCCATAAACAAGTTCGCATACGAAGGAGAGAACCTGGAGCCCATGGCTACTCCCTGTTTTTGGCGATACCATTTGGTATCGAATAGAAAGACATTATTCTGTAGTATCAGATCCATCATGTCTATTAGCATCTCCGTATGTGCCCACTGTGATGCTGGTCTTTTTTCGAGAAATTTCCTGGCTGCCAGGAGACCCAAATCTGTTCTAATGTTGGTGTATAGTGAGGTGACATCTAGACTAGCCATGATCATGCCATCCTCCCATGTCACATCTGACAAAATACTAAGGAAATGCTTGGTATCCTTAATATAAGCTGGAAAATTCCGTACTAGTGGATGTAGGAAGTTATCTACATATTGTGAGAGTCTCTCTGTGGGACCCCCTATACTAGAGATGATCGGTCTACCGGGTGGGTGTAGGGCGTTCTTATGTATCTTGGGTAAGGTATAGATGCAGGGGAACCTTGGTTTGTCTATTTTTAGATATAATAGTTTCTTCCCTGCTGCAGCAGCAGCACAAAAAGATCTCTTAAGGACAGGATTTTTGAACACATAAGAGCTATTAAACATAATGACACAAGATATAACACTGCCACACACGTCAATCAATGTCCTAAACAAGGCAAGAGCAAAACAATCAGCTTCTGTGCAATAGATCAGGTAAAAAATGATCCAAGAGGGGGCAATAGAGAATTGGCCTTGAGACGTAGGGAAGCGTCATGGATATTGACCATGCGTGCAGTAGAGCACGGCATGAACTCTGATCAGGAACTGCACTATTTTCTAGGTGATTGACACATAATGTATGAATCTAATATTGAGGTTGCTGTATAATGTTAGCACATTAAGTAATTGTATTGTACAGGATTTACAACCATCATATATGCAAATGTACCCTTTAATGTGAATCTGGCCATATTGTGTAATAACATTGAAATTGGAGAAGAATGCCAGCAATACCAATATTGTAATTTTAGCTATAATGGCCCCTATAATAATCTACAATTTGGATGATATATGTGAATGGATATTGTCTGCGTTATATGGACTACATGATCTTGACCCCACAGTTCAAAATTCGGTATCCTGAGGCAACGAGCACTGCAGGAAATTCACGTTTTCTTTATTTTCCTGATATTCTGACAGGAATACTGCTTAATCACACTTTCGTCGCACTTATATTAAGGTAGTATTAAGAGCACCATTTTCACGATTAGGAATAATAGATAATGCCCATAGCTATCACGCGACGTACACCACTCAACAATGGCGGATGGAGATGACCTAGATATCCATCAGAACTTAAGCGCGAACCAATAATCAACCGGAAGTATATTAGGCACTTCCGGGTCTCAGACGCCGACTTCCCAAACACGGAAGGACGCGCTGCATACAGAACGGCGGTTCGCTGTCTCAGGACTTCACCACAATAGAAGGTAAGAGCCCCGTAATAGACTAGTCCTACAGGGACAATTAGCAATACGTTCATGATCTCTTAATGCATAATATTACTTGCCATTACTAATGAGCCCGTGTTTCTAAATTTAACAGCGGGGACTTACTTCTCTTCAAGAATAAGATTGGAGGAAGGCTAATTTGATATATAATCTTGGGACCTGAAAAATAATATATACAGATCTACAAGAAAGTGGATATTTCGTAATGAAGAAGGTAAGCTCGGTTACATAGTAACATTTGACAATATTAAGGCATGTATGCATCTCCCAGTAGCAGTGCATTACATATAAGTTCCATTCTTGAATTTTAGAACGCGCTGAGAGACTAAGACCAAGATCAAACAAGAAATCTTTACCCATGCCGCTTAAGGCTGGGTCGGAAATATAACCAGCCAGAAGGTATGTTTACTTTGTTGGTGGGCTCATACTTGATAATAATGTCATGCAATTTGCGCCAAAGTAGAATATCTAAAATTCGATTATAACTTGACTATTCTAGGTAGAATATGTTGACAAGCTTCGAATAGCAGGTAAGCCTGAGTTACATGTACTCAGCATTTTAATAAGTCTTATAGATCACCAAGTTATATACACCATATTTGACGTTTCCATTAGACCCGGCACCAGCACTCACGGATTGTAGCACAATACGGAATAAGGAACATTGTGGTGAGCACAAGACCAAACATGATATCATAGTATAGCACTGTATACACAATATAGCTTTGCACGAACTGTGGGGTATTTCTATTATCTCTCAAAAAGGAGAGATTTTCACCCTTTCGAGAGGAGACCAATTATAATCTCCAAACCTCCTTTCTTTCTCTCTCCAAACGCATGTTCTTGTACTTCTAAAGATATACATGACTAAACGGTATTTCTTACTCGCTCTCATGTAAATACAATAATTCAATGTACATTTGATGAGCATGGTACAATGTTGCTCATATTTACAATATTCCCTGTATTGTATCTTTTCCCAGCCCTGATGAAGTCGTGGGTTCCTGCCCAATCGACGAAACACGTGTTGGCTGGACTTGGGGAAAGCCTCAAAGATTAAATGAATTCCAATTTCTAACAGACTTGTATTGTTTTGTAACTCAATATATGCAGAAAAATTGTCTTGCTTGATAATTTATGTTGGTGTGATAGGCCTGTATATATAAACTTTAATCTGTTGATTATCAGTGGGTAAGGATGATAACCCATACCTAGGCACCCAACGACCCAAATAAACTACTGGTGTAGGTGAGGATAGTAGCCCACACTCCGTGAAGCGCCTTGCAACACCAAGATCTATCATCCTCGCATATCTGTATAAAATGATATTCTGTCGTTTGGCCCGGAACCCATACCCCGCACATTCCACAAGACAAAGGTATAAAAATTAACAGCAGGCAACTTCAAGTCGAAAGCCCCCTCCGGATCCTAACCGGGGGTATAAAAAAAACACGGAACGCTGGTCATGGAGGATTTTCAGTATAGCGGGGAACAATAAGGCAAACGTCAGGCCCGCTGCTCGAGTACATGCCTTCACCTCCATAAAAGAAAATCTCCTGCATTGGACTTGGACTACCAGTGTGTAATACGGAAAGATTTAAATCTTGACATTATCAACCTTCAGAGTGCCATTATCTCTTGCCGCCTGCAGCAGATGGTCCCGATCCCTGTAATTTAAAATCCTGGCCAGTATGGGACGCGGGTTAGCACCTGGAATTGGACGCCGTGCGGGGACCCGATGCGCCCTCTATACCGTGAAATGGGCAGACAGTTCGGTGGGAGCCACAATAGTCTTTAGCCAGTTCTCGATGTATTTCGTCGGCGTAGATCCTTCCGTCCCCTCCGGCAGCCCCACGATTTGGAGGTTGTTCCGGCGCGCCCGGCCTTCTGCATCATCTGCTTGCGCCTGGAGGGAGTCAATCTGTTGACGCATAAGTTGTAATTGCTCCTCGTGGGCCCGTACCTGTGGAACCATAGTGTCTACTTTCTGCTCAGTCGATCGGGCCTTCTCAGCCAATTTGTTATGATCGTCTTTCAACAAGTTGAGATTCACCGAAATGATTCCCAGCTGCGCCTCCAATACAGACCGGGAGTCGCGAATCTCTCGTAAAATCATGTCCAGCTTGTCCCCCGATGTATTGGCCTCCAGAGCCCCCTCGGTCTGGTGGGACAGGGTGGAAGAATGAGCCGAAGTCTGAGAGAGAGATCCTGCTCTCCCGGACCTTGTTGGTACCCTAGGCCTTCCTTTGCCCATAGCCGGCGGTGTGGTAGGGCCGGGTGTAGCAAGCACCAGCAACCGCAAGTGTCAACCACACCTCAGTCAACGGAGCGCCACACCAGGAAGCATGCGGTCACCACCACCAGACAGCAGCATTAGGCAATAAGAGAGAATCCACTCAGGTCAATCGTAAGGGGCACCCATGTATCCCAGCAGGGTATGGCAGCTGCAACACTGTGTGACCGCAGACCCCTCTCGCTCACCGGACCAAGAATAGTAGAAAGGCACCCTTAAGTTTGTCACGCAGCTCTCGTCTCGTGCCACCAAGACCAAGCTGCTCAGGTGGGCCTCTGCGTCGCCGAATGTTTCCCCAGTCCATACATGAATGCAGGGCAGCAATCGCATTCACAGCCCCAGCTCACCCCTGATCTCCACCTCGCGTCCAGCACCACCAATCCGGACAAGGCACTGTTGCAGGCCCCGTGGTTCAGCAAGGCTCACTCGGGTTTCGAGTCATTGTCCTTCCACATTACCCAGCTTATGGGGCAGGATAAGGGGGGGGGGGGCACACCGACAGACTGCACCACCGCAGCTTCACCTGTAGGAATCCCAAAGACCACCTTGCATGGGGGGTGCAGGATAGACGACCCAGTGCGACCTCCAGGGTTACACCCCAACACGCCCAGGCCGATCGCCACCCTAAGAGCCTCAGCCGCCAGACTCGGGAACGCTAATGGTACAGTTTCAGGCGGTTCCACAGATGAAGGAGTCCTGCCGCTGTGACTCAGCGCAGCTCCGTGCTCGCAAGAGCGGGCGGTCACAACAGCAGATGTTTTCTCACTGTCGCAGTTGAGGTGCAGGTCCTGGGGCAGCGTGGGCAGCGTGGAAGAGGTCCCCAGGTATTTGGAACAGATAGGGGTAGGTGTCGTACCCTAGGAGCCTCAGCAGGCAGCAGTGACGGGCAGACGGTGAAAGGATCCAGTTCAGTAAAATCCAAGTCGGGGTAACAGACGGGCCCAACGGCGTTCCACATGCTCCAGAGGGCAGGCAGGGCCACATGCAGTCAGCCCCCCACTCCACGATCCAGTCCTATGGCACATCAGGATCTCACCCCGTCCGCGGCCAGAGTCCGAAAAAGTACCAGCCAGGAATGTTCAGGCCGATGACACCCTGGGGAAAGCAGCCTTGCAGAGCAATGGGAGACGGCGCGGAGGGGGTCCACAGCACCCCCGGAGGGCAGGGAGATGCATGCGCCCCCACCGGGGTCCTCCGATCAGCCTTGTGTCTCGGGTGTCCGGAGGTAGGCCTCAGTCCGAGGGCTGGAGTCAAGGGGCCAGCCAGGTGCAAGTGCAGAATGAACAGCCGGAGAAGTAGGCAAGGCCGTGGATGTGCAGGCCCTCAGCCACAAGTAGGCCCAGCAGCGCTCCAGAATCTCCCACAGCCCACTGCTCGGATCTGTGTGCCCCCGGGAGGAACAGGATCGCGTGTAGTGCTCCGCAAGCAGGAGACGGCAGTGTCCTGCGTGGTTTGAAGTCTGCAGGTAGGACAGAACAGGTTGGATTGTGTCCGGATAAAATGCCCCGGCCCGGAGCTCGTCGCTTAAGCGACCACCATCTTGTGCTGCAGACCACACCCCCCTACAGGGTAGCAGTAACGCAGTACAGTATCGGCGTGCCTACCACAATATAACAGTGAGTCGAAGACTCAGCCTTCGTTAACAGTACTCTTCAAGCGCAGAGGAGGGCATATCTCCATCATCTCCCATATCTATGTCATAGTGTTTGAGTCAGGGACCCAACATTTTATAGAACTTCTTCGGGCATCCTTCTGCCTTATAGGTAGCACATGGAGGCACATCCATACTCTCCATTCTCTAAGGGTGGGTGGTTCTGGGGTAGTGTTTGGTCACATCAGGGGCGGCTTCCCCATTTGGGCCCTCTGAAATTCCTAAACATTTACATAAAAACATATGAAATAGATAGATTTATTTAGAGATCCGGTCGTATCTCTAAGTAAATTGATGTATTCAAGTTTGGGTTGTCTGTTTCAGGCTGCCTGCCCTATCTCGCTCTGAAGGAGGAGATGGAAGCCAGGCAATAACTCAACTTTCTGAACTGTGATGCATGAAGCAGGGCTTTCTGTTTTAAAGACCTTCATTGCCATTGTGGTCTATGGTTGTTTCTACTCTGTAGGCTAGTGACGCAATCAGTGTCATGGTTTAGGGCATTGGAGACCCCATCCCTCCATTATATCAGATATGCGTCATTCAAAGGCATCGATCCCACCCTTTCGTCATACGTGAGAGTGGATGCAAACATGTCTGATCTCATGCCTTGTTCTCGGTAATGGTAAGTGTTTGCAAGCCAATGTTGTGTTATTTATATTGTGCTGAGACCCCTCATCATGCCAAGCTCCCCCACTGTGACACTCCAGGCCTTCGCTGCAGATTGCTTGCTCCGTTAGGAGTGGAGCTGCTGTATTTGTTCCTCCACAAGATGGGTCCAGATAACAAGCAGGGTTCTTGTTCCCTTGCGAAGTTGATCAAAATATCTGAGTCCAGCAACGCAAGAAGTATGTGCTCACAGTGGACAGTTCTCTGATGTATGACATTAAAACTGGCAGTGTCTTCATGCCCCTAAGTTAACACTGATGCCAAAAACATGGATTGACTGGCAAACAATGAATGCTAAAAACGTTAAGGGAATACATTTCAGCGATTTAGTTCCTTTCTCATTTTATATGCTTTACTTAAAATTATAAAAAGCCAACTCTTGGGGAGTGCAAGATTGTTGTTTATCTGTATTGTTTTGTGTGAATACTTTGAGGCTTGTACCATGACAGGTGTTTATGAGAGGCTTTGATTAAGCGTGCAGGCGCTAAGGCTGAAGCCACACAAAGTTCATGTCAGTGGGTTGGCCTCTCTGCAGAGCACACAGAACAATGTTTATATATTCCATTTGCAATTGGAATTCTGCGGATATGTCTGTGAAGGGAGTTCGCAGGTGTTAAAATATTTATAAGGCAAAAGTAAAAGAAATTTGACAGCTTACATTTGAGGGAGTGCAGAGCATGTTTGTGAGTAGTGAAGTGACAGAGATGCAAAGAAGTGCTTTCAGGGAAGAGTGAAAAGAGGATGCTAATGAGGAAAGAGAGGTGGTTAAAGATGTGCAGATGGACAACATATGCAAAAAAAAGAACAATACATATCTAACAGAAAGAGCACATAATTGAAGGCCTAAATTCCTTCCATGGGCCTCGATGCAATTAAAGTCACATACTTAGTTTCAGAATTGAAACATTAACAATGTTAATTATTTATAACAAATCATTGTTGTTACTCATTTATCTCAAACAGGTAACACCCATTGACAAAACCAATCATACTGACAGGCTTTAGGTGTATGTCAATTGTTGTGTCATTTATCTGGATACAATTACTTCTCAGAGAAATCAAAATTCCGGTCAGGTGGCACACTATGAGAATATCAGAAATTTATTTGACATGTTCAATTTTAGAGAGACCCCACTTTTTTCATCTCACTTAAGACCTGTCTGTACATATTTCTATATGACTGGTTGCAGTCAGCAGCTGTGGGTGCTTCTTGAATTATGGTTGGAGCATATTTTCCAAGGTTAATGCAGCATGCAATGCAAGACCCTGGCCAAGCATACATTTTAAAGGGCTAAAGTTGTCATGCTGTTGAATTTACACATTACAGTAACTGTTGAACATAATGCAGGAAGATATGGGACAGTTTTTAATGTGTTTAATATTTCAGGACTATACATTCCCAGTGCTTTATGAGCCCTGCTTTATAGCTACATTAATTTGCTTTAAAATGCACCATTTGCCAATCTTCTTTTCATTTCTTTCTCTGGAGAGGACTCTCCCTGTTTTCAGGTTGGTCCATTGAACTTGTTCACATCACTCGCTACATAAAAGTTATGCTCAACGTTTACGCCTCACTACTTTCAAATGTCACCACCTGTCACTAGGCCACATCTCGCTTTGACACCACGAGACCCAGATTGCTGAAGAGAAGTTAGCTTCTTGTTACCTCCACCTCCTTGGGTATTCCCAACAGGACAAATTTGGGAGTCTGTTGGCAGGCATTCACCCAGTATCTTATGGCTCCCAAATTATTGCGACCTATAGAAGTATATACTTCAGATTGGCTGGTGCAACCTGCACGAGACACTGGCGTATAACCAAAGATGCTGCTTCATCTTTAATGTTTGGCAGAATCATTGAGAAGACCACAGGAAAGTTTCCCATTGATTTCAGCCCAAATCCAGGGCGTCAGCTGCCCCGCGTTTGTTATGTATTTGTTTTAACACCTCCCCAAAGACTGACATAGATAACATACCATACATGATGGTATAGACCGCAGAAAAGTCTGTGCCCCAAGTGTTAGTCACCTATTTAGGGAACCATTCCATGGGATAAGCACATACTCAATATTCTGTGCTCGTCTTGTAGTCCCGTATGGAGAAACACTGCTTCAATTGGATCACTATTTTGGTCTATGCAAAAAATAATTTCCTCACAGTTTGTGGGAATTTATTTAATTAATAATTGCAAGACTTATTGTTGGTACTGCAGGCAACTGAGGTTGCCCTGCCAAAGCTGCCCTTGCTGGGACAGCCATCAAGGTGTGCAAAATAAATTGGGTTTAGCATCTATATAGTCTAACTAGACCATTGTACACCTGTACTAGCTCATTAGCATTGAGATTTTATAAATTATGGAAAGGTGTGTATTGTCCTGTGCCCGAGGTAGGCCCGGAAGGAATTAGATGCCATTTCTACATGTACACAGTCCTTTCCTAAAGTTACCTTCTCTTTGCCAAATAGACCTTTTGCATTCATGACTCTTGTACTAGTTTCTTGGAAACACTGACCTTGCTGACATGGAACACTTGATGAGAACACTATCGTACTGCTTTGGCATTAGAGGCAAGGTCTCACGTGTGTGACACAAATGTGTTTTCTTATTACGTCCATATTACTATGCAGCTATCTGTAGAATGCAAACAATGGCAGCCCAATCACAATCTCGGCCCAAGGTAAGGATACCGTTTTCTATATGTAACCTTTTTGTTTCCTAACATAATCAGAAGAGACACTTCTGCAGACTTCGAGGGGTTGCTGCATGCCAAAGCTTTCACCTAGCAGCTAACCGACATCTCCGTGAGAGGTGTCTAGTTTGCCACCAAGACGGGGTCTTACACTCTAACCCATTAGGTAATGGGGTAAGATCATCCAGGTGGAAGTTTCTTGGCAAAACCTACATCTGCACCCTAAAACACGTAGGTTAGGGTTCTGTATCAAAGTAGTATGATACATATTTATAATATTCTATATGTATGCATGTATAAGTTGTCTTGATAAAATGGTGGGGCTATTTATTTAGCTCACTGTTCTGACATTTAGTATAACTGTTGTCTACTTCTATCTATCAATCATTGCAGCCAACTTTTTCTATGCAAGATTCACTATGGGTCAATAAAAATTGAAAACACGCCTCTGTGTATTCTTTGTATATTTTTCTGAGCAAAAGAAGGCACATGTGACTGAGCAACACGTTTGAAGTCTGTCACCACAGTTCCTGGAGGAACAGAGTTTTCATGTTCAGTGGTTGCCAGAACTGTTTGCTCCCTGTTTAGGTTTGGGGATTTACAGTGGCACTGCGAGCTAGCTGGTCCAAGGGACAACGTACACTGTGAGGGCACATGAAATCAGTCTGGCACCATCCCATGTTTGTCGTCCAAAATGTGCAGTTCCTACTAATTAGTGGAAACTACACAACAGTATAACCAGCTAACGCTGACTAGATGACACCTTTATTAATAAGGGGATCTGTGCGTACATGAAGAAGTACGTATAGTAGGGCACTACAGAACCAATTATGATGTTCCCAATGTGAAAGTGGAATTTCTAAGAGCTAATAAGCTCTGTATTGTTGTGGTGGTGCAACATTAGTGTATTCATGAAGTGTTCCTGTATTAGCATCCACAGCTGAAAAATTTACAGAAAAAAAAGACTTCCAAGCAATAGGCATCGTTGGCTTCAATCACGAAGAATGTCACCGCCTACAGTGCCAAGGCCATGTAAAATTAAATGTGCATGGAGAGCAGGTCTGCAATTGTCAGCAATAGGTGTAGGCTGGGGCTGCACCAATAATAAAACAGTAATGGAAACAAAGTGCAAACACTAATATGGCTAATCCTTTTAAAGTTTCAAGCTTGAACAACCCACAGAAAAATTAGGTGCTTCCTAAAATATTGTGAAGAATTGATCCCTAATGCCACAGACGGTTCTGTAGGTATGCACAATTACTACTCATGAGACCAGTTAAATAAGTAGTACTTAACCAATCATTGATGGCGCTATGTTGCAGGGATGCTGCTGGTAAGCAGAACTGGGCCTTGGGATGACAGGACGTCCAAATGTAGGGACTGAGTCTCTGTACAACAACTGTAACTGTCAGCCCAAGTTCTGGCTAGCTCACAGTGCCTCACCAGAACTCCTTATCTTCTGAGAGTAAGAAGGGATTTAGGCAAACCTAGAATATGACCCTCTAGTCTCCAAGGGAACTGTGGAAACAGAAAATCACATTTCGTTTCTCATTCATGCATGCCCTTGGTAAACAAAAGAAAGACGCAAAGGAAGTTTACAATAAATGTATGGAAACTATCGTAGTTTATTATAAAGCAAATGTGCTACAATCACTAAGCAGATTAAACTAAAAATGATTAGCATTACTATCAACCTCTATAAAATAAACATCCACTTCATGGCAAATTATCTATCTGTCTAAGCCAACCCCTACTTTGAGAATACAGGGATATAGAAATGATCTCTGGGATTGGCAATAGACCCCATACCTTATGTATATAGTTGGGTGGTCCGCATCATGAGTATAAACTCTGTTTACACAAGGCTGCATGTCAGGCTTTGCTTTCATTCGTTCCAGGGCAGGTCTCTCTGCTGGAATTTTCCTCTCTGCCCTCAAGGGGGCGAGATAAAGTTTATATGATAAAACTACTGTCTTGGAAAGCTGCAGCTGTGCTGCCGTGTTATGTCTAAAACATTAGGAGCTGTTGCTGGCTTTAACAAAGAAAACACTACATTATGTTGGTATTTTATCCAGGCAACCTAGTACAAAATGTGCAGACTGACTCACAAGAAGAATCACTGACTAACAGACACCATGTACAGCGTATTCCTAAAACAATTGGCATGAAAGCAAATGTGTTGTGTAGCTGTACAAATCAAAGGCAGTGTTAAAAATCTAATACGCTAAACTAAGGCAGAACCAAAGTAGGCCTTGAAGGGTAATCGCTACACTAGCATATTGCTCTCTTCAGTCTGAAAGCAAGTTTAACTGCATCTCCTCCCAATCAAATGAAGCGACTCTCGCATGATACCTTCTGTAAAATCTTGTGTGCCAGATAGAGCAGCGAAAGGTGTCATGCACCACACTCATACAGGTTCTGCCATGATGCCAGGAGCTAAGATCTCAGATGAGGAGCAGCAGTTTACTTGTTCAAATATACAGCTCCTCGATGAGAACTGAAAATGGATAGCAGCTCCAGGACACCAGGCAACTTTCATGGAAGGACTTAATGAAACTAGTCTCGTCAGCCCATGGATGTCTGAATCATCTCCCTACATGCTGGTCGTGAGAGGGAGTAGGTAATAACGGCCTGGGTAAGCACTTAGTCAAGGCTGCAAAATCGATATCACAGTCCCTAATCTTTCAGCCCATTGCCGCATATGTATCTTAAGACCTGGATCATACCTCTCATCAACATATCCTGGGAAATGCTGCTACACTAAACCAAAGTTGCCAACTTACTTTATGTTCCCCTCCTCTGGACCCAAATGATCAGTGAGGGAGGAGATAGATGAAGTAGCTAGCCAGAACAAGACTTTGGGCCTGTATGGGGGAATGGTTAGCCCAGACAATTTGTGTGCTACTACTGAAGTTTTATCATACCCTCTGAAAAGAACAATTCTATAAAAGACAGCAGCAGTCTTCTCTAGGAGAAGCGAATCCTCCTTTTGGGTCTGACCACTCCTCAGGCCCAGCTAACCTCAATGGACCAATTGCACCTGCCAGCCCAGCTCGAACTCCTCCAATTGAAGAAATATTGCAGCAAATACTAGGTGAAACCAGGCTGATGAAAATCTCACAGGAAAAGGCTCATAAAAAAACAAACAACCAAATTAAGTCAAATATCCAGGTACTCCGCCCACATATCACTCAAGTGGAGCAAGGAGTTTCCGACTTAGATGACTTTAAGGCCTTAAGGCATGTGAGTGACGGGAGGCGTCTATGGGCCAAGGAAATGTAAACTCTGGGGAAGAGGCTTCAAGGAGATCACCAGGTGAAACCACATGGAAATAATGTGATCTCCTGGAATATTGCCGGACTGGGCACTAAGATGTTAGATTGTAATTGGGTCAGCTACATTAAGCAGTTTCAGATCATCTGTCTCCAGGAGACCTGGCTAGTGAACTGTGACTGTTTTCTTGAGGGGTATGAAGCTTTTTATGTCCCTGTGGTAGCATCTAGCAGAGGTAGACCTAAGGGGGGCATGGTAATGTTTATTTCGGTGGCACTCTCCTGTAAAATACGTAGAGTTTTAACAGATAACTCTGGTATAATTGGTTTAGTACTAAGTAGAGATAATTGTCAGGTTGGTCTGGTGAATTTTTATAATGCAGTTAATTCTTGTCTAGCTCCTAGTTCTATATTGGCACTGAATGTATTTATTAGTACTTCGCTGAAGGAATGTCTCCATAACCTTATGATAATGGGTGATTTCAATGTTCACCCATGTGGGGATCCCTTGTTTAAAAATGTATCAGATTTGCACTGTGAACGTACAGAGGGATTGCATCTGGAACATACATCGGAGGGGGGAGCCTTCAATGACCTGTTGACCAATCTGGACTTATTACCGACAATGGCTCTAAGGGATCCTTCGAAGCCCTTTGAGATTCCCACTTTTAAGGGCCATGGGAAGGGTACCTTCATTGACTCAGTCCTGCTTTCAGTATCAATGCAGACCTTCGTGGACTCTTTTATTATTGAACACAGTGACTTCAGTGATCACAATCCATTGACTGTACTTTTGAGGGGCCCCTGGGTGGCCAAGGAGGGACGGAACTTTACCACTGGTAGGCTGAGCACTACTGACGGGAGAAGGCGCCTGAAATGGTCCATGATCTCTCCAGACAGTTTGTATAAAGATATCAAGGAACATTGTTCTGAGGAAATTGTAAAATGTACTCAAGATGGGCCGGAACCTTGTCAGGTCCTATGTGCTTTCCAAAGAATTTCTGAAAAGGTGTCTCAGTTGATGTCAGCTCCAGTAAAGCCCACAGAGACCAGGGGACCAAGATGATTTAATCAGGATTGTTCTAGGGCCTCACATAACTTAAGGGCAGCACTGACAACAAAACCCAGAATAAAAGAGAGTATCCAACAGTGCAGAAAAGAATATAAGTCCGTAATTAATAGACGTAAGGAGTCTTTAAGGGAAGAGGCATGGAATGAGATTCTCAAACCCTCTACTCTGAAGTGTAGTTCTAGATTCTGGGCGTTAGTAAAAAGACCTTTTTTGACCCAGGATCCAGGGGATGGACTAGAATGTTGTATAACAAAGGAGGAATGGGTCACACATTTTACCCAACTGTATGGTGGCACGTTGAGTGTTAATCCCAATCCTTCCTCCCCTAATAGTAGTGATCTTATTAGGTTTGACAGAGGTGAGGTTATTGAGGGAATAATGGGTCTCACAGCCGGGAAAGCTCCAGGTCCTGATGGGATTCCGCCAGACTTATATAAGTCTGACCCCAGCTTTTGGGCACCAATATTAGAATCGGTCTTTAACGCTGCGGCCAAAATGGGCTGCCCAAAGTCATGGGGGGTGTCAACGATTGTCCCAGTCTTGAAGAAGGGGGACAAGGGTAGCCCTCTTTGTTATAGACCCATCTCATTAATTGATTCTATGGTCAAAATAGTGGAAAGAATCCTACTGAGGAGGCTCTGACTGGGCGCTGGAAAACAGCATCATGTCCATCTCTCAGTATGGCTTCTGCAGTGGACGTTCTACCATTACACAGTGCCTTAACCTCTTTCTAATCTTAAGTAAGTACACGGTTGCCCAAAAGGGCACTGTCCTCCTTGCCTTCATGGATCTGTCCTCAGCTTTCGACTGTGTCAACAGGGGAAAGCTGTGGCAGTCCATGAGGGATAAGGGTGTTGACAGTGGGATTGTAAATTTACTTGTTAATTTACACAACAATACCAGTGCTGATGTTAGGTACTCTCAAGAGCTATGTGTAACTGATAATTTTAACATCGGGAAGGGTGTACGTCAAGGTTGCATCCTTGCCCCTTTTCTTTTAAATTTTTATATCAATGAACTAGACAGCATATTGCAGGATGTAAAGGCCGACTGTCCTAGAGTCGGCAGGCGTGGTATTCCCGTCCTTTTATACGCTGATGATGCAGTCTTAATCTCTAGAACAGAGAGAGGTCTCCAAGCTTTATTAAATGCTTTTAATAATTTTATGATGGATAGGGACCTCCTTGTCAACAACTCTAAATCTTTTATTATGCAAGTTGGCCAACAACCAAGAAGGAACTTCTCATTTAAAATAAATAATATAGCAATTCCTATCTCGAAGACATTCACTTATCTGGGGGTCTCTTTTGACTCAAAACTTAGCTGGGGCCCACACCTTGACAAAAAGAAAAAGGAATTGGTAAGGGTGAACGCTACTATTTTAAAATTTGCATCCAAACTAGGGAAAAAACACAACAATGCCATGCTGAAACTCTACAACGCAAAATCAGTGGCATCTGCCGTCTATGGCAGTGAAATATGTGGTTATGTGGCTGGTGAGCAAGTACAGATTGTAGAAAATTCTTTTATGAAACGTCTCTTGTGTGTCCCAGTAGGCACATCCAATTTTGTGGTGCACGAAGAGCTAGGGGCGCAATATCTCTGTGATATTTTTTCATTACGCCCGTTGACTTGCTGGCTAAAACTGTGGTTGAATCAAGATATTCCATTGACCCACCTGATTAAGAGAGCTTATTTGTCACAGGATAAGGCAATAGGTACACCCTGGTTAAAGTACTTGAAATCGAACTTTTCCAGGCTTGGCCGCCTGGATTTGTTCGAACACCCGAGTGGGATTGTGATGGGTGATGTGGATGCAGTTAAGCGAGCCTTCTTTTTGGACAAAAAGCTTAAAAGGGAAGGTGATGAGCTCCTGAAACCAAGTGTAAGAAGATTTGCTATGTTAAAAACAGGTGATATGATGGAGCCCTACTTGATGGGTTTGCTGTCTTCTCATGAGAAGTTCCTGCTAACGAGGTTTAGATTTAATATTTTCCACCATTTGCTGTTCAGACCTAAAAATGCTGCTTTTTTTAAACCTGCAGCTCCCTGTGGCTGCGACGGTGTGTCTCCACAGGATATGCTGCATTTTATATTCTTATGTAAATTTTATGAATACCCCCGCAAACGCTATTTGGTAGACCTTTTAAAGAAACTTAATTTTAATCGTATCAGACCAGCTTTATTGTATCTGCAACTTTTGCACAGTGACAGTATCCTTCAAGTAATTGAATTTTTAAAACTGTCTATCAGGATGAGAAATTGTTTGGACCAATGATGGAATCTTTGTTAATTTGATTACACCTACTAATGAATTTGTTATGTATGAAAATTTGCTGTACCCTGCACTTTGCACTTTCTGCTCAGGTTTTATAATTTTGTGTTTCAATGTTTTAAATTGTCTATAATGTTAATGCACTTTTATGGTTTGAATTAAAACCGAATAAAGTCTTTTTGACTTGACATCACTTTAAGACTAAAGTAGACCGTACAACTCTCAAGTTTCAATTGGAATTAGCTGATTGACAGTTAAAGCTTGAAGATGTTGAAAACTGATCTCGCCATTCCAATTTGCTTTTCGTTGAGATCCCAGAGGGTCTAGAGAATGGCAGATGGTCACCTAAATATTTACAGATCTAATTAATGATTATGTGACCCCGGAGCTAGCAGTTAAGGACATCTTCCAGGTACATGGGTGTGTTGTTACAATTCTACCTTCCAATTCAAAATATCCATGAATTATCTTGGTGAACTTTAGAGGCTTCTGTATAAAAAAGCAGATATTGACCAGCTCAATTAGGGATGAAACATATCAAATCTCAGAAAATGATTCTTTTAGGATGTTTTCAGATATGTCACTATCTGCTGCACAACAGACAAAAGAGTTCAAAGTAAAGATTGACAACTTCAAGTGTCATGGGGCACCAGCAGGGATTGTTCACTAGTTGAAACTGAAAGTCATTTATGTGGCAATCGCTGATCTTCCTGTGAGTGGATCAGGCTAAAAATGTCCAACAATCTTTTCAAATTTCTGATGCAGGGCGGAGTAAGTGTTCGGTGCAAGGGTACCCTAATATGATGTTCAGACTCATTTAAACTATTATGCTCTGTCCCTGAAATAGCACACTTTTATTTTGAATGAATGTTTTACACATTTTATTATTTTTAAGGGTCATCACCTGTAGAAGCTGTTGTGTGTGCATTGTCAGGGCACTCGCCTAAAGTAAGGGGGTGAGGGAAGGGGAGGGTGTGCACTTAAGGGTGAGTGGTGGGGTATCCCCCAGATTCCCTAGCTAAATCACACTGGGTCTCCCTAACTCATTGACCTACCCCCTCAGGTCATGTCAGGGGAGAGCGATCACCCTGGCACTGGGCGCCGCCAGGCAAGTGCTGCTTTCTAAATTGGGAATGGATGGGATCACGACCAAATTAGAGTGGCTGCATAGGTTGTGGGAGATGGTGGGCATAGAGAGAATTAGGTCACACACAACCTTCCCCGCTTTAACAAAACCTGGGACACTACTATAGAATTTCTATCAACAGAATTCACAGAACTCACTTGCCCGAGATATCTTTGGGTCCTTCAACTCACCAAACCAAGCCCCACCACTGGGAACCATGCACACACAAGATCACCTCACTCCCCTGAGAGTTCTGGACCGCATCAATGGAACAAGACTACCTTAACTAACCAGTCTCCTTTCTACTTTCTCTTCTCCCCTCTGTTTTCGTTCTTTTCACTCCACCAACAAATGATTCTCACCATATTATTTCCCCACCGGCCAGTAGATGTAGGTGGTAGCTATTGTTATTACTGCAACCTATAAAATGTACAATAAAAAGATTTAAACCATAAATTAATACTGTACTACACCCCCTATTGTTTTCAGAAAATGTACTCCCCTAGCTGAGCAGCATATTTTAGATCTGGCAACAGTAACAGAGACTGGTTACACATTTGCTTTGCCTATCCTGCTTTTTGCAGCTTTTGGGAAAAGATCTTTCAATTCATTAATAATAATGATAAACTGCAGGTTCGCATTAGTCCCAACCTCTTTGCTGTCCCCTTTGTTATGTGTACTTCTCATAGTCAATCAATCAAAAATCTTTATTTGGAAAATTACTTCTCCATAAAAGCAACTTTAAAATATATAGCATAGAAGAATACTCCTAAATGCATTGTAAAAAGTAATATAAAAACAGTATAGTTTATCATTTACGGTGCTCATGACGGCTCCCGGCCGTCATGAGTGACAGTAGGCATGTGCTCATGACGGCCTGGAGCCGTCAGAATGTTGCTGCTCCTCCCACACGCTGTGAATTCCCCGCTGGTGCGGGAGAATTAATCAATGGGCGGAGCTCGGACGGCCCACGGCCGTCATGAGCACACGCCCACCATGATTTATGACGGCCGAGAGCCGCCATGAGCACTGCAGCACCACCCCTCCCCCACACCGCAACAGAATTCGCGCTGCGGCGAAGGGGTTATACAATTTATACAGTCAATGTCTTAGTCGAATTTATACTCCAAATTACGCTATGCCTAAATATATACGCTAAAATACAGATAAAATCCATTAAATAAGTACCCATTTCTTAAGAACAGCTGTACCAAAATATTATCAAGAGTTCAAGGTGCTGTAGACTCTAGTCTACATATTTCAGATCATCCAGTTTTGTTAATAGTTTCCTTATTGAAATAACACATGTAATATATGTTGAAACAGTGTAACATACTAGTTAATTCTCCAGTTTATATAACAAGTTAAACACATCCTGGTACGAAAAGAGCTTCTGAAGGAGAAAAAGTGAGTGTAACAAACTAGTCCTAGTCAAATCACGGCAGCTACAATTTCTTTTCATTGCCACACTGTTTGCAAACTCTAATTCTGCAAAAATTGATATCCCCACCTTTAATCATTGGCTTTGTAAAATGAAGCGGGTCAAGCAGTTGGAAGAGCTGTATGCAAAAAGAATTGGCACTTGTAAAAAGTTCAGGGAAATTTAGGCCATGACAGATTGAGCTAGATCACAATGCTTTTGATTATTCCTTTAGAGACTGTACTGCACACCATCATCTTCTGGGTGATTTCGGTTGGGGAGGTCTGCATTTCTTTTTCAGTTGTGTTGATGTACAATCTCTTTTGTAAAGTATAAGATCAACTTTTCATGGGGTGTTACTTTCCTTTTTGAGTATGTCTGTTTAATATAATGCAAACTCTTGTTCTATATGTGTACATATTTTGAATAAGGAAATCATGTTGGAGATTCGTAACAAACTTTTTCTGCCTGATTAACAAAAAGAAAGTAAAGCAATGTTAAAAAAAGGATATTGCCAGTCACCTTGGAGTTCCACGACCTCATATAGGAATTCGGCCTTCGGTCTTGTTCCTCTATATGGTTGTGAGACTCCACGGTGACTTGCAATATCCTTATAATGTACGCAAAGGGGTACTTTATCCCATATGTATTGGTATCTGTGTCACAGTGTGCATGGATGTTGGCTGTGTGTATGCAGTATACAAATGTTTGACCGAGTAGCTTTATCAACTCTAGTTTCTCATTTTTGACACGGTCTTCTGAGTACCACAAACATTTTCCATTTTTTTCACAAAATTAGACTCCACAAAATGTAAAAATAAATGTCCAGAGAAAAATAAACATTGTCAAATTTCATGACATGCACGTTCTCCACCACAGTAAAACGACCAGGTACTAAAAATATAAAATTACTAAGCACAATATAAGGCCGTACATTATATTGTTAAAGTCCTCCTCCTAATGTGTTTCCCTTGCTTCGCTAAGCCTTTGTTTTCATGCACTCTTAATGAAATGGTCCACTATCTCAAATGTGGTCAAATTCCCTATGTCGGGTGGCAAGGCCATAGCCTCTCTTGCAGACTTCATTCGATTCTAATAAGAGCGGCTTTAGTCAACAATACTCGGGTGTTTAAGCCTTCTGAGTCTCTCCTCTAAACGGTAGAAGCTTTTCTGAAGATTTGTTGATTTGAATTCAGAAGCCATAGCTGCCATTGCAGATGTGTTCTGTCTTGCCTACAGGCTGCTTTAGACCTCATGCCTTCATTACACTCCAGCTCCTATTCTTGTCCTTGTAACATTTCTTTTTTACATTGTTGTTGATTGAATCAACTTTATTGTTCCATTGATAATGTTTTCTTGCAGCATCCAATATCAGTGCATCACATTTCTTGCTGACTTCCCCACTTTATTGATATTTATTTTTGTTAGGACCAGACAGTAGCACACTGCTATCTGGCTGCTCGGTTTAAGAGAAATCATTCAAAGTGGACCACCGCCAGTGTGTGCATGCATGGAGGCCGTTTTAAAATGATTTTTCTTAATTCATATCGAGAATCATTACAAGACGGGCACTTTGCCTGTGCGTAAGCTAGCACATTGACCATCTAAGAAAAACATAAGTACTGGCAGATATAGGTATGTTTAAAGGTTTTTCCAGATCCTCTAAGTTTACAAACACGTTTTGGAAGTGAGAGAGCGGAGTCCCCGATAAGCCCTTGTTGTATTTTTTAATATTGGGTAACTCTGAAGACAAGAATGCAGTCGTTGACATAAGAGACGGAAGTGTTGCATACTGCAAAATACCACCAAGCACTTATCTCTGAAATTAGTAATGTGCTTCAAGTATATTATACATCATTGTCCCACAACTGTCAGGACAATTTACAAAGGATGTCGCTCTGATTCAATTACATTTCTAATCTAAAATCCGTCCCATCACTATTTCTACAAACTCAGTGGCACACAGCAATATCTGGCAATATACCATCAAGAACTCGCGACAAATCACCCATTCCGGCGATCAAACATATTCACTACTTTGTTTCCACTGTAACCACACACTATTATTAGAAATGCATAAATCTCAATGCAGTCTCTACTAACTGCAACTTCTACCAGACCAGCAAGAACATCAACTGCACAGTAATTTTATACCAAGCTGCATGGAAACCTAGACCGGAAATTACACAAAACCACCCAGGAACCCGAATACAATGAAACGCATAAATTACAACAGCATACATTGGCGAAGACACTCAACCTGTGACTCTCAGAGAATATCCACCTTTCTTCTCAGATACGTTGCAGAAAGGTAAAAAAAAATACAAGATTACAAGACAAAATTATAGTAGTGCCGGGAGAACATGCAAACAGTTATTGTTGTGGAAACTTGCGAGAGTACCCTTGATACAAGCGTCACAAATTCACAGGGGTTTAGAAATCCTTCATTTGCCAATTTACCATATGGAATAATATTGAGGTGAAACTCAGACTAGACCATTAGGTGTCTATGCTCATGGATGTCTTTTTCATGTTGCCACCAACCTGTTGACATTTGAAACGGGTGGATTGAGTTAAACTAAACATTCAAGTTTTCTTTTGAGTGTTGGAATTTGCGTGTGCTTTTGCATATTGAAATAGATGTTGCCTTTTAGTAATGTGCACCTGGATGGAGTAGTTTTAGTATGGGTTGTACTGCTTGCTGTACAAAAGGTTCGATCACCTCCGGGGAATTTCTGTTTGAGTGCTCAGTTAGAGCTGTCCAACAAGTTCAAAAGAGTGGCAAGCTGTTCCTTGTTTCACGCCTTTACCTGTGGTGCTCAGTATTCCAATACATGGCGAGCGCCAGTGTGACCCCAATTGGGGTCTAGCTTTGTAGGATTGATTGAATTACAAAGTGGCAACAATGAACTGAAGGGAGCTGACAAAAATAGCTTCATTCACCCTTCAACTACTTCACACACATATGCGGCTGATCATATTTGGAAAGGTTGGTGGAAGGTCAGAAGAGTGGACACCCTCAGGAGTGTAGCCTCCGTTGGTGCAGGAGGTGCAATGGCACCAAGTCCCGCTGAAGCTGCATTATTGGTGTATTTTATCATTCTAACAGCCACTGGACACCCAATGGTGACATTAATAGTGCAACTTGGAGGTAATAGGGAGCGCACTGTGAATGAGAGCAAGAGCCTATGGTCTTCTTATGAAGATGCAATAATGGGATGTAAGGAAACTCCTTAAAATGTAACATGGGGAAACCACTGTAAAGTAACATTAAGCTAACTTCTAATTGGAGAAAGAACACAGACATAGATTGGGAAGGAATGTTGGAAGACAGCCTGCAAAATGACCTAGTTTGGAAGACCCAAATAAGGTTGCATTTTAGAAACATTATTGATGAAGACATTGAAATGTGATGATTTCTTTTATTTCTCTTTCTTTAGAGTCAGTTGCACATGAACTGTTCTAATGTCCCAGGGCCACACAGGAACACCTCTATCAATGATACGACCTGGTGTGATTGGGCTCCTTTCGGTAAGATAATGAATACTGATGATTATATTTTATTTGAACATTTTCTGTGCTGATGCTCTGCTTATCCTTTCAATGGCTAGAAGAGCTCTTAAGCTATATCATTGGAAAACAAATGCACCATTAAAAATCGGAATGGCTATGCAAAAATAGGAAGGTCCACAGAACCTGCAAACTGGAAAATCTTTCTATTTTTGTACATATTACATTGTGGCAGGATTTAATTAAAATTAATCAAGCTCTTGAGTGTCCCCATGCTGACAGTTCAGGAAACGACATTTCAAAACAATTGGTACTGATGACATTGCAAATTAGTTTTTTTTTTTTTTTTTTTTGTAAGACCTTTATTGGTAAATGCGCTCACGTACACAGCAATTTGCCTACAACCCATAAAGGGCCGGCTGCTAACACAACAACAGTGCAGATTTGTAAGCACATAGCAAGGATAACAGGTAGGGACAAGTCAAGTCTGTAGAGAGCAGCAAATGTCCATAGGCCAGATAGAGATGAGCCTCTACAAGCGTTCCCCACTTAAGTCCTGTAGGTCTTATTTTGCATTTTTTTCAAGAACAGTAACAAACCCCCCACCCCCAACTAAACCATCCCGGTCTCAGATCATGTAAAGTGCTTATTAGTGGTGCAGAAGTAGAAAATAGTGCAAAAAGGTACGCATGTGACTGCTCAGAAGCAGATAGGAGGTATCATTTCAGAGGCACGAGGAATCTCACGCCACTAGGCGGCGTGCAGGATAGGGGAGACTGGAAACTCAAACCGCCCCCCAGAAGCACATTGAATCAGATCCAGACATCCCGTTGCAACACTCATCAAACAATCAAGCATACAGGCTAACCTTCAGGCATTCCGTCCACAAGCAAGCACCCCCCATCCCCATCCTCAGAGCTGTCAGTGTCTTCCAATCCAAGCATATAGGCAGAGTACGAGGCCCAGATATCCCGAGGTCGGGACTTCTCCGGTAGCATTTCTGCATAGCACGTCAACTGGTCCCTGCAATAAGCCATATCTTTCAACCACAATTGTGCATCAGGCGCCCTCCTACCTCCCCATCCCATAGCCACTCTCCGCTTAGCGAGTTGTAAAGCCAGCACAATCAGTTTCCGGTCCTTACTCGGCACACTCGAAGCAATTCCCAGTAAACAGACGCACATCCATCAGCACCGTTGTGGCCGTCATTTTAGTGAGGGCATCTGTCACAGCCAGCCAGAAATCATACACTTTGGGACAGCCCCATGCTAAGTGTACAAAGTCCGCATCATCCGCACCGCACCGAACACATGTCGCAGCATCTCTGAGGCCGTACCGAACCAACTGTTTGGGAGTGTAATACCACTGATGGAGAAATTTATAATGAAGCAGGCGAAAATTGCCGTTAGCTACATAACTGCCGGTCATGGAGCAAGATTCGGACCACTCCTCGTCCGTCAGAGGTTCAGGTAAGTCCTGATCCCATCTGGCCTTGGCCAGCAAAGCCCCCCCCCCTTCGTCTTCCTGGGCAGCTTTGTACAGTCTGGAGAGCAACTTTACCCTGTCCGTCGTGGTGTAGAGCAGCTGTAATGCACTCAATGTTGGGGGTTCATCCGGGAATGTAGGGTATAAGGAGCGTATGGCCGCACGGAGCCGAACATAAAGGAAGGTGGCCATGGCCTCGTTGGTGGACGGGTCCGTCAGTGCACGGAGCGGCAAGAACTGGGCCCCCGGAAATAGAGTCCCCATAGTGTGGAGCCCGGCTCCCTGGAGTACTTGTAGGCCTCCGATTTCGCCCGTCACTGAGATATCGGAGTGATACAGCAGCGGCATGTCGGGAGCATAGAGCGGCAGTCTATCGGCCCTCCTGCCCAGTTCATGCCATGCCTCCGCCGTAGAGCGAACGGTGTCCACTTCCCCTTTCTCAAAGATCGAGTGGGTATTGCCCATCATGGCCCGCAAAGGAAAAGGTAGAACGGCACTGGCCTCAAGCGCTACATGAGGGGTGTACGGGGGGGCAGATATCCAATAGGCAGCGAAATGTGCTTGTGCACAGAGGTAGTACAATTTCATATCCGGGACAGCATAACCGCCAAGAGCATAAGGCTTAGTCAACACCTCCCACGCCACCCTAGGCTTCTTTCCCGCCCAGACCAGGGAGATCAGCAACGAGCGCAGTTGTGCAAAAAAGTGAGAGGTCAGCCGAAGGGGAACGTTTACAAAAAGATATAAAAATTTCGGTAGTACAACCATTTTGATTAAAGACTCGCGATCCGCTAGTGTAAGAGGGAGCCTGACCCACCGGGCCACTTGGTCCTCCAGCTTAGATACAGCTACCCCGTAGTTGGCTCTGATAACTTCCTGACTGCTTCGGTGGACCTGGATTCCAAGATACCGTACCGAGTCCTCAGCCCACTCCAGAGGAAACTCCAGAGGGAACGGCACAGTGATATCCGTGAGGGGCAGTAGGATAGATTTGTCCCAGTTAATGGTTAATCCGGAATGCCGCCCGAACCGAATAAATTCCCGCAGGATAGGTTCTAGATGTAGGGCAGGTTCACGCACATACAGCACCATATCGTCTGCATACATAGAGACAGCCAATGAGCGGAGGGGAAATTTCAGGGCAGCCGCAGCGTACCTCTGCCTCAAGACGCAAGCCAGTGGCTCCATAACAAGTGCAAATAGTAGAGGGGAGAGAGGGCAGCCCTGTCGGGTGCCCCTCCTCACCGGGAACGCGGCAGAAACATGGCCGTTAACTCTGACCCGCGCCATAGGGTCAGTGTACAGCAGAGTCACCAGCGAAGTGAAAAAAAAGGGAACACCCATGCGATGCAGGATAGCTATCATGTACCTCCATGCCACCGAGTCAAACGCTTTTGCAGCATCTAACAACACAGCCACTGCAGCCAGGTCCGGTTTGAGGAGATGTAACACAGCGAATAAGGCTCTGAGATTGTGTGTGGTCGAGCGAAGTGGTATAAACCCCGACTGGTCTGGTAAGACCATCACCGGAAGCAGCAGCCGTAGCCGAGTGGCCAGCACCTTAGCTATAATTTTAACGTCAGTATTCATGAGCGAAAGGGGACGATAGGACTCACAGCGATCCGGAGGTTTCCCAGGTTTCGGTAACGCCACCAACAAAGCCTCCCTCATTGTGGGCGGGAACCGGCCCCGTTCCACAGATCCCTCCAGCACCATCGCCAACTGCGGGAGTAGAATGTCAATATATGCTTTATAGAATTCAGCCGGTAGACCGTCAGTGCCGGCTGCCTTCCCGTTAGGTAAAGCCGCAATCTCCTCCCTCAATTCCGCCTCAGTGATATGGTGCATCAAGAATTCCTGCTGCCCCCGCGAGAGCCACACTAAAGCTATGTCAGCAAAGTAGTCAGCAATTTCAGCCTCCGACGCCGTCTCGGCATATCCGTACATGCCTTCATAATACCTGGTAAAGCATTGCAAGATGCCAGGAGTGTCCGTGACGACCTCACCGTCCTCCACAATCTCCTGGACAGAACAGTGTTTGGCCCATGGCTGTCGTATGCGGTCCGCAAGTCCCTTGCCCGGTCGACCCCCCTCGCCATAGTAGCGCGCCCTGGTATGCTTAGATAAGAATTTAACCTCTTGGTCAGCCAATTCATTATATTCAGTCACTTTTGATCGTATATCGGCCAGGAGTGAGTCCTCAGAGCATTCTTCCAAGCGCCTTTCCAACCCATTCAACTCTCTCTCCAACCGGGACATGGAGTCACGCAAAGATGTTAGCACCCCAGAGCGCAGTCCAATACACGCCCCTCGAACAGTCACCTTGAAGGCCTCCCATACTGTGCATGCATCATCAACCGAGCCGACATTTTTATCAAAAAACTCCTCGACAATCGTCCTGAGCCTTTCACAGAGCACTGGATCAGTCAGAGTGCCCGGCGACAATCGCCAAGTGAACGGAGCAGGCGTGCACAGCGGCATCTGCAACAGCAAGCGGACCGGAGCATGGTCAGACAGTGTACGCGGTAGATGCGCAACATCCAACACCCAGCCACACACATCCCGTGTCACCAGCCAGTAGTCCAGGCGCGACCAAGTGTCGTGAGCAGAAGTGTAACAAGTACCCTCCTTCCTCCCGGGGTTTTTCATACGCCACACGTCAACCAGTCCCAATTCACGCATACCCCCCACAATCTCAGTAGCCGCCCTCTTTCGCACACATGGTCTGTCCCGCTTCCTATCCAACTCCCCATCCAGGACCACATTGAAATCACCCCCGCAAATCACAGCCGACTGAGGTAAACAATGCACCTTATTCCAGAGCGTGATATAGAAATCTGGGTCATCAATATTAGGTCCATACACATTTATGAGCGTAATCGGTGAGCCACACAAAGTACCATGCACAACAATATATCTTCCTCCCACGTCCACTTCTGCATGTTGAACAAGAAAAGGCACAGATTTTTTAACCAGAATCATTACCCCGCGTGCATATGAGGAATAACTGGATGCAAGTCGAACTCCCGCCCACTTCTTACCCACAGTGTCCGCTGCTGTACCCCACAAGTGCGTTTTCTGTAGAAAGGCAACGTGCGCGCCATGTCTGTTAAGAAAGGCCAACACCTGTCGTGATTTTTGTGGGCGATTCAAGCCCCTGACATTCCACGTAACACAAACGAGTTTACCCCCCCCTGTCATTCAACCTTCCCAGGAACCTAAGCTGACAGATAGTAGTCCACCCTCCAATTGCAGAGCGAGTTCCACGTGCAAAACCTACCAGCGCAATCCAAACAGCGTACCCCTTAGGAAAACACCAGGCCTTACCCACCCCCCACCAAGGCCTATGCCACACATACCCCCCAGCACATTGAATGTAATACCATGACCGAACCCAGGACAAAAACTCCCCTTCCATTCCCCCACCACCCACTTCAGCATCCCCAACCCGCCAAAGCCGACCCCCTCCCCCGTCCCCCAACAAGCCCAACTGCGAATTCAAAACTGTGTGGGGATCTCCCATACTCGGGGACGAAGCGGCGCACTTCTCCCGCCAGAAATCTGACGAGAGAGCGGACCGTACAAGTGATAGGCGCAATCCCCGTCCCCCCCCCCCCTCCCCCAACAGCAAAGCAATAATCATTCTTGTGAAATATGTCCACCCTGTGGTTCCAGTCAAGCAATTGTTCCTCTTGGCTAGAGGTTTGCAAGGTCCCACGCAGAGCCTCCGCACTGTGCAGTACAAATATAACTAAAGAGAAATAGTGCAAACAGTTACCTAGAAGGGCCAAGTTCGCCATTCCAGCAGCAGTGTATGTCACAGATGGCCCCTCTTCCCATCAACTGCAGGGAGAAAGCAGCAGCCGTTACTGTCTCATGAACCTATTTTTCATATCGACTCCAGTCAACACAGCTAACCTCCTCGGACTGCACACAGCTATTCGACATCCTCCATGACGTCCTCCTCCGGGTCTGGTTGCACATTAGCGTCTCTCTTGCGTTTCTTTTGTTTCTTCGCGTAGTCCATGGCCGCCTTGGGAGTAGCAAAAATTTTGTTATCCATGGGTGGCCCTATCCGCAGGCGCGCCGGGTACAACATGGCGTAGGGAATGTTCTCGTCCCGCAGCAGTTGTTTCACCTGAGCGAATTCTTTGCGCGTGGTTTGGACCGCCATAGTAAAGTCGTGGAAGAACTCCAGGCGGTTGCCTTGGTAGTCAATGGTGCCCTTCTCCCTGGCGAGACGTAGCACTAGGTCCCGGTCTCTGTAGTTAAGGAGCCGAGCTATAATTGGGCGCGGGGCAGCGCCCGTTGCCGGTCGCTTAGCTAGCGATCTGTGTGAGCGCTCCACTATGAAAACTTTCGAGAACTTCTCAGCGCCAAAAATGTCCACCAGCATCCTCTCCATGAAGTCTTCCATGCGGCCCACGTTCGTGGTCTCCGGAAGGCCCGTAACGCGGATGTTGTTGCGCCTGGACCTCCCCTCCAAGTCCTCGTTCTTAGCCTGGATGACCGCTAGCACCCTCTCCATATTAAATACCTTGGTGGACATAGTGGCCAGTCCATCCTCCGTCGCCGATACCCTCTGCTCCACCTCTCCCATCCGCTCATTCTGGCGATCGAACTGCGAGGCCAGATGATCGAGTCTGTGATTGACCGCCTCCATGGTGCATTCTATGGATTGCAATGTTTTCTGCATGGCAACCAATGTATTTTCCAGGGTCGGGACCCCGCCAACGGCCCCAGAGGTCCCGGCGTCCGGTGGCGATTGCGATAGAGAGGTCGCCGTTTTCTTCGTTTCGAAGTTGATCTTGGGTTGGTACGATCCTGTCTGCCCATGTTGCGGTTCTGCAGCTATAGCAGCCCTCCGGTTGTAGGATCCACCGCCCACGTGGCCACGGGTTCCCTCAAACTGCCGTCGGATAAGCAGGGCGCGATGGAGCCGCCGCGGGGTGAGTCTGCTAGATGCGAAAATGTCGAGTGGTCAACCAGCCAACAGTCGCCGCTGCTCGCCGTACTCTCGCCTCCCGTCCGCCTCCCAGCCGAGGGCAGCTTGCCGGAGAAACCCCGCGAGGCCTAGCACCCCTTCCGCAGCCCCGGCCTCGCGTCGGTCTGCTTCCCGCTCACCACCGCTCGCCGGACAGTGGCTTCACCTCTTCAGTTCCCAGCACCAGAGAGCCGTCCAGTAGGCGTCGGCCTCGCACCCAGACTCCGAGCAGCTCCGAGGTCGATAGAGAGGCAGGAAGGCAGTGGCAGATGTAGATCGGGGGGCTCCCACCGGCGTGCAAGCAGCGCCGCCAGTCCGCGCAGCTCCGGACGGCAAACCGCCAGCCGACTATTAGACCAATATCTCCTCCGCACAGTCGTCCAGGCGGGTGAAAATTCACCAGTCGTGCCCCCGGAGTCTTAGAAGTGCCTCGCCGTCGAGTCGGGGGGAGTAGGCAACGGGAAATGCAGGATTTTAGTGCAAATTTTAGACGGTCCCGGCAGAGCCTCACATACGTGCGGCCATCTTGCTCAGCGCCCTCTAGCGCCCCCGACATTGCAAATTAGTTAATTACATTACAAACCAAATTGCCTGGTTATGAATCTTAGTATTTATAAAGAGTGCCTCTTAATCAATTTGATAGATTATTGGTAGATGCACAGCTTGATTATTCAGATTTTTTGTCTTTGATTAGTTCAACTTTGTTGTGCTCAATGAGGAGACGTCGAGGGCCCACGACGTCTAAATAACAAATTTATAAGTGAAACCAGAGGAACTCTGGTGTCATCCCTTATCGGCACACACTTTCTCGTGTCTCTTTATTGAAAGAAAACACTTTCAAACCATTTTCATCGTTTCTTTCATTTATTTCATGATTTTCATTGTTTTGTTATCAGTTTTCATCGTAATTGTGATCATTCATACATCAGGCGATATCAAAAAACGTGTCCAATGCATTTCGGGCATTTAAAGTGGCATGCCCTTCATCAGGGAATTGATAAAGCCTGTAGTGAACGTTGTCGAGATAATCTGATTTCGAAATACGAGCCCCGGACAAGACGCGAGACGTATAAACTTCAGATTATCTCGACAACGTTCACTACAGGCTTTATCAATTCCCTGATGAAGGGCATGCCACTTTAAATGCCCGAAATGCATTGGACACGTTTTTTGATATCGCCTGATGTATGAATGATCCCAATTACGATGAAAACTGATAACAAAACAATGAAAATCATGAAATAAATGAAAGAAACGATGAAAATGGTTTGAAAGTGTTTTCTTTCAATAAAGAGACACGAGAAAGTGTGTGCCGATAAGGGATGACACCAGAGTTCCTCTGGTTTCACTTATAAATTTCTTAATCAAATTGGACTTTAATCACTTAGTGTTAGCTAATACTCCTTTGTGACTTTGTTCATGTACTGTTCCTGTTAAGCTCTGCAATTCGCTGATACCTCTTGAGTCCAGGAGACGTCCTCACCCTTAAGCTTCCTACCAGACCTCCGAGAGTACGAGAAGTCCAGCCTTAAATAAATAATCTTGAATGTGGTCAGAGTTTACTACTGCCAGCTGGTTAGAGCTGTTGGCCATAACTGTGAAGTATCTCGTTTGTAGCTCTGAGTGGTAAGAAAACATTCCACTGTGTTAATCTGTTGCTCTAAAGAGGATGTTCTCTCCCCAGAAGCCAGGCCAGCGTTACCCCTGATGTATCTCCTTCCCTGGGTAGCGTCTGTCTGAGTGATGTGCACGAGTATTTATCTAGTCTGTCATACAAGCTCCATAATTTACACTTTTTATCAGCAGTATCTATTTGTATTATTTGAGAGCCTAGAGGGCCTTCCTCAACTCAGACAATTTCTGTTTTTAAGACCTTTATGTCCATCCTAGGGCCGCCGTATTAGATTAAGTGCCCTAGGGCCGCGACAGGCATTTGCGCCAGCTTTGTGCACCCCTGGGGCACTTTGGTATTACAGAATGGGGTGCAGACACTTGTGTGTCCCCTTCAGTAAAACCGATAGCACTGGTGCACTTAAAGCAACAAAGCTACCTTCAAGTGGCGTTCCCTCATTTGCTTAGGGGCATGCCTTATGCAAATGAAGAAATTATTTCACCTGTGCACCTGGACCATATTACAGACACTGGCGCCACCAAGCTCTCGGGGGGCTCACTCACAGTGTACCCCTTAAGAGCAGCCCCCAGGATGGGGGAAAATGAGTACTATGGACCCCCCAGCCTCCCCATCAGGCGAGTGCAGTCAGTCACTGACTACACCCACGTGCAAGGGAATCTCTAACCCCCTTCAAAAGTGCAGGGGAGTTGCTACCTGCACTGTGGAATTAAGGAGCGGCTGCCTTGGGGCAATGCATTCATTGTAATAGGGCGCATTTTCTTTGTTTGTGCCATCGCACCTTTTAAAAGGTGCGCCTAGCGCATACTATGAAAATGCGTAATAGGGCCCTTGATCTGTGCTGTAGTTCTCTGTTTTACACAGTCATGTTCTTAAGATAACTACCTTCATTGCATCACCATCTATACCTCTTGCTGATGAGGCGTGTCCATTATCCTCAAAGTATGTGGGATATATTAAAGTTCATTGTGCTTCTGAGTTCAGGGTTTCTGCTGTCAACCTCCAGGGGCCTTATCCTGGTAAATGCGCATTTTCATTGTTTGCGTTGGGCGCGAACAGTGGAAATGCATCCTATTACCATGAATGCACTGTCTCCAGGGCAGTTGCGAACTCATGCTGCCCTTGGGCCAGAGCATTCCTCTGAAAAACGGAGCAGCAGCTTTACAGCCGCTCTGTGTTTTCACAGTTCAGGCAGCAACCCAACTGCACTTTTAAAGGGGTTTAGAGATCCCCTTGCAGCTGGGTGCAGTCAGTGACTGCACCCACCTGCAAGATGTCTGGGGAGTCCATGAGACCCCCTTTGCCCCCTCCAGAGGGCTGCCATCAGGGGACACAGTGATCGTGCGCCACCTTCTAGATGGCACACTCTCGGTGTGCCTCCTGAGTGCTTGTTTGCCTTTGTGTCTGTAATATGACGCGGGTGCAGAGGCAAAGAGATTCCATAATTTGCATGAGGCAAGCCCCGGTGCAAATGTAGGAAGGCTCCGGTTTTGTCTTTATGGTGGTTTCACAATATATCTACCAAATGAAGCCTGTTCATTGTGTTAGAATCTGTCCTTGGTTCCTGACATTACATAATTAAGTCCCCTGTCCACTTCATGGAGATATTCAATGGGACTCTGGTCACTAATAAGCTCGGGTTAACTTATAAATCAGGACTATTGGGAGAAAATACATTCATGTGGCCTTTATCTATATCGATGCTTTAGCCTATGGTTTTTACCTATCTAATTTGCCATTCACCATTAAATACCACCGTCCCTGCCTATGGCGGTTGGTGTAAATGATTACCGCGTTTTACTAGTATAATTTTGTTTTTGATAGAGACTTCTAATTGACCATTAGGGAATTTTCAAAAGATGAAAAATGTGCAGACTGGAACTGGAAACTTTTTCAGTAATACACCTGTGTGCCGGTAGGTAGGTTTATGTGGCTCCGTGTTGACACTGTTATGCTCTGGCATGCAGGAGTGGTGCCTTTATAGGCTCGGCATGTCATCAGTTTCTGCCTTTTCACACCACCAGATGCGGATCTATAGCTATCTCTTCTCTCTTTGGGACTTGTTTAACTCATGAACTTACAGTGTACAAGGGGAATGTCCCCATTTCAAAACAACAGATTTTAAACCTTGTAATGACTGTGATGAACAAATGTTTGTGACGGATCCTCATCAGAAATGCTAGGAGTCAATATGGAGGTCGCTTGTTGTGCTCCAAGACTTTTAGTAAGACCATAAAAAAATCAATGTGGGACTTGTTCCACTCCCCTCACTTTCGTACTCCTGATAAGGTGCAAGGGCATTGACATACCTTTTGAGAGAGCTCCAGAAGCTAGTCAACTTAACCCCTTCCATGCTCATGACGAGCTCAGCTCGTCATGAGGCACAGTTGAGCTGTGCTGATGACGAGCTGAGCTCGTCATGAATAAAACCAAACAGCAATTTCCAGCACAGGGGAAAAATAACCACAGCAGCGATGTGGTTAAGAGCCAATCCTGCAACTTGTCCTGGCACAACTAGAGTTTCCAGGGCTCTTTGCGATACCAGGGTAAATCAAAGAGTTCCACAAAGCCTTACTCCGACTTGTCAGATCCCTCCCAGCTCCATCGGGTGGAAACTTCCACCAGGCCTCCCCAACTCCTGGAGCGACTCCTATAGTGAATGCAGCTCCATTATACACAATAGCTCCCTGACCACTGACGCTGACAGACCACATCGACGCTGGAGGACAAGGTGCTCATTGAGCTATCTGACTGAGTTGGCTCTCCTACTACCTCAACCCAAGCCGTGTTCAGTTTCCATTGAACTACAACCTGCATTGCTTGACATCGCATACACTGTATTTTCTTGTTTGACACAGATTTTGACAACCATTATTATGCAGGAGAAGAAATTGGCCAATCCTACCACGAAGAGAATTAGTATGATGATCCCCATGAGGCCATCATACCACCCCACCTTACAGGTAAAAATCGATGTCTTAACCAAAGCTCTCCAGCCAGGGCAAAACACTACTGTGCTCGTATTACCTTAAGAAGGCACTCTTAGTGATACTCTCCTAGGGGCCTGGGCCAAACCTTGCTGTGGCTCCCAGTCAATTGGCCTATTGCAAGACGTCATCGACCAGCCCTGGGTGACCTGCATTTGTATCTCAGTACCCATCTCCTGAAAGCTTAGTTATGCAAGCTTCTATCAGTCGGACAAACCCAAATATTTTTCTGAACCCTTACCCCAATAGAGAGTACAAAAATGTGGGAAGAGGTTATTTTTTTCCATCAGCTTGGCTCTCCGGTCCGTCAATACATACCAGTTTTATGTTTGGCAGATATTTTCACGCTCTTTGGGATTCGTTGGCTCAAGTCCTTCCAGGTGTCCCAGAAGAACTTCGACCAGTCCTGATCCAAGCTATACAAGACAGTTGTGAAGTGGCCAATTTCACAGTTTGTTGTGGCTTAGATACCACCAGTAAGTATACAAAACAGTGATGGATGGAATGCTTGAATTATTCTTAGCCACTGGTAATCACACACTTCACATCCAAATCCATTGTTATTTTGCACATCATATCACCTCCGTCTGGACCCAGCCATATGCAAATCAGGCTTGACTATGCTCCATTAGCAACAATCCAGCCTGAACTGCCAAGCCACGTCCTCTCTGAACCGGAAAACAAACAACCCAGGACTGGTTGTGCCCTAGTTGCAAGTCCACTAACCTTTGTGGAGTTGCTCCTTCCACACCGCAGCGCCGTCTGGTAGCTGCTGCTGCTGTCCCCATCTGCTGCTACTGACCCAGAGGTCAGGAGTTCAAGGCCCTCCTCCACCCACAGGCTTCTGCCTGCGCCTCATCCCTGGTGGTTCAGTGGTAGAGCCTCATTGCTCTGTTGCTTTACTGCCCTTCTTTCTGTCTCTCTTTCTGCTGTTTCTGTCCGTCTGTCTGCTTTTCTCTTTCGCTTTTCTGGCTCTGCCTTTCGGCTTTGCTTTTTTCATTTAATTTTCTTAATTTTTCCTGCCCTTTCCCTCGTTGCCCCTAAAGCTGCGATCCCTGCAAGTGTGTACATTCCCTCTCCTGCGTTTCCCAGCAGTCCAGACCCCCGCAGAACTACTTGATGGCAGCCGCTGCGGCTGTTCAGCGGGTGCGCCACTGGCGTACCGAACCCGCCTGCGCTGTCCATGCCTGGACCACGCCCAGCCCCAGCGACCCTGCTTCTTGGACATAATATCAACGCTACTACTCCAGCACCCTCCTCGCCCTCAATCCGGGATGCCACGCTGCCTGCCATCTAGCATCCTTGAGGAAGACCCTTGGACCCTTCGCCTGCTATATCTGCAAACACACCTTTAGCCACACCAACCCGCCAGCTCATCTCGCTACCCAGCCGACCAGCAGCACACCCGTCCTGCTCAACTGCATCCTCCTCAACGTGCAGTCTCTCCACAAACATGCTACAGAATTCTGGAACCTCCCCGATGCCATCTTTCCTGACATTGCCTTCTTCACGGAAACCTGAACTAACCCATGTTCTGGACTAGACATTGCCTTCACCATCCCCAACGGCTACAAAATCATCCGCAAGGACCACCTTGACCGCCCAGGGCGAGGCATTGCTATCGTCCACAAAAGCCCACTCCGACTGACCACCCACTCTAACCACAAAAACGACGACTATGGATCACCTCCACTTCCAGACCAGTACCAACCCCCAATACCACCCTCTGCGGCACCCTCTTCTACAGGCCCCCCACAGCTAAATCTGCAAACACACCTTTAGCCACACCAACCCGCCAGCTCATCTCGCTGACCAGCAGCGCACCCGTCCTGCTCAACTGCATCCTCCTCAACGTGCAGTCTCTCCACAAACATGCTACAGAATTCTGGAACCTCCTCGATGCCATCTTTCCTGACATTGCCTTCTTCACGGAAACCTGAACTAACCCATGTTCTGGACCAGACATTGCCTTCACCATCCCCAACGGCTACAAAATCATCCGCAAGGACCACCTTGACCGCCAAAGGCGAGGCATTGCTATCGTCCACAAAAGCCCACTCCGACTGACCACCCACTCTAACCACAAAAACGACGACTATCGATCACCTCCACTTCCAGATCAGTACCAACCCCCAATACCACCCTCTGCGGCACCCTCTTCTACAGGCCCCCCGCACCCAACGCCCCCCTTCACCGACTCCATCATAGACCTCGTACCCCAGGCTCTCACATCCACCGACTACATTCTACTCGGAGACCATAACTTCCACATGGACAACCCCAGTGACCAGAACAGCGCCCCTCTTCTGGATACCCTTGCTAACATCAGACTCCAGCAGCTAGTCACTGCACTGACCCACGCAGCCGGACACTAGCTCAACCGAGTGTTCTCCGCCAGCGGGAACATCAGCTACAGCCACACCACCGAACTCTCCTGGACCGACCATCGCTGCATGAATCTCGCATTTGCCACGCCCACCGTACACCACCGTCATCATCACCCCCACACCCCCACCGGCGCAGCTGGATCAAGGCCACCAAATAACTTCTCTTTAACTCCCTCAGCACAACCCCTCTGCCAAAGGATGCCAACATTGCAGCACACAACCTCCACCAATGGATCTCCAACTGTGCTGACACCCTGGCACCCCTCAAGGAAAGACCAGGTTAGCAACACTGGTTGCAAAGCTGGTTCACTACAGCCCTCCACAAGTCCAGACGCCCCTGCAGATGACTTGAGACAAGCTGAAGGACCAACAAAACCCTGGAAACTCACCTAAACTTCAAATCCGCTGTCAACATACACCACCTCCCCCTGAAAATCACAAAGATAACGTTCCTCCAAGACAGAATCAACGCCAATGCACACAACAGCAAAGAACTCTTTACCATTGTCAAGGAATTCTCCAGACCCAACAGCTAGACCACAGACGTTCCACCCTCTCAAGACCTTTGCAAGAAACTTGGCACCTTCTTCCACCATAAGATGAGTAAGATCTATGGCAGCTTCGACACCCTGGATCCGGCCAACACGCCTGCCACTATGGACCGTGCTCTGCTGGACCCCGCTCTCAATAGAGGACACACTCAAGACCATGAAGAGCATCCACTCAGAAGCCCCAACAGATCCTTGCCCGTACCACATCTTCCACAGAGCTTCCGCCACCATCGTCCTTCAGCTTTGCTGCACCATCAACTGCTCCAACGAAACCTACACCTTTTTTGATGACTGGAAACACGCTGAGATCAATCTCCTGCTGAAGAAGCAGACCTCAAGAACTTCAGACCCATCTTCCTCCTTCGCTTCCCAGCCAAAGTCATCAAGAAGGCCATCAATGCCCAACTTTCCATGTTCATCGAAGTGAAACATGTCTTGTACACCTCCCAATCCGGCTTCCGAAGCAACCACAGCACAGAGATCGCACTCCCTGCAGCTAGAGACGACATTTGCTCTCTCCTCGACGAGGATGAGACCACAGCCTTCTTCCTACTAGACCACTTGGCCACCTTTTGCAACGTCTCCCACCACACCCTAATTATGAGACTCCACGACGCTGGCGTCCGTGACAAGGCTCTGGAATGGATCCACTCCTTCCTCACCGGCCGGACCCAGGGAGTCAGACTACCACCATTCCTCAGACCCCACGGAGATCGGCTGTGGAGTGTCCCTGGGTTCCTCCCTGAGCCCCCCCCCCTTTTCAACATCTGCATGGTCCCCCACGCAGCCATCGTCAGAAGCCACAGACTCGACATTGTCTCCTACGCCGACTACACGCAGCTGATTCTCTCTCTCGCCAACAAACACTCACCACACACTCTGCTTGCTTTAAAAGACATTCAGATGGATACCCACAGAATCCAGAAAGATGGTAACCCATGCACTCAACACCAGCAGATTCAACTACAGCAACGCACTCTATGCCCATGTAACCCAGAAACCGCTCAAACTACAGAAGGTCCAAAACGCCACAGTCAGACTGGTCCTCAACCTCCCGCGCCGCAGCCACATCATGCAACACCTCCGACAACTTCACTGGCTCCCAGTCAACAGGAGAATCACTTTCAAACTCCTTAATCACCCCTACAAAGCTCTACATGACGAAGGACCAGCATACCTGAAACACTGCCTCACATTCCACGTATCCGCCAGACAACTCCGATCCTCCCAACTCGCCCGTGCCTCCGTCCCAAAGATCCATAAGACCAGAACCGAAGGAAGGTCATTCTCCGACCTCACCACCAAGACCTGGAACACCCTACCCCTCCACCTCCGGCAATCCGCATCGCTGTCTTAATTCAGGAAGGACCTCAAGATCTGGCTCTTTGAATGATCCTCCACCTAGTGCTACCAGCAGCCCCCCTCCCACAGTGCTTTGAGATCCTCACGTATGAGTAGCCACACTACACAAGACCATGAGTGATTGATTGATTGGTTGAGTTGTGGGCTCATCAGCCGGGTACATCTTGGTGTTAGTGACCTTGTGCACGCGACCCCGACAGTTCATACCCATCCCAATTAAGGCAACACAATAAGTATGGGGAGAGGAGTTGGCCTAATGGCTAGGGTGGTCGCATCTGGGGAACTGGGTTTGAGTCTCAGCATTAATGCTAAACATCCTGTGATTCTGGACAAATCACTTAATCTCCCCGTGCCTAACAAAAATGTATGTGTGTCCTCATGTAACACAACTGGTGCTATGTAAAGTGCTCTGATGCCCAATACCAGGTCATGTTTTGGCTATATAAAACTCTGTAAAAAAATAATAATAAGTATACAAAACAGTGATAGATGGAATGATAGAATTAAACCCGGCCACTGGTAACCCCTTGTTCCGCACCCCAATCCATTGTTGTTTTGCACACCATGCCACCTTAATCTGGACCTAGCCATATGCAAATCAGTCTTGACCCAGCTCCAACAGGAACAATCCAGCCCGAACTGCCAAGTCAGGTTCTTCCTTAACTGAAACACAAGCAAAACAGGAGCAGCTTGGTTTCAGTGACATTGTGCATGGGACCCACGTCTTGGCATACTTGTCCCACTTAGGGCGACAAAATAGGTGTACCGTCAGTGGCACCAGTGTTGCCATTCGTCACCACTCCTGGCTGCTGTCTTTGGGTGTTTCAGGCAGTGTTCATTCACCCTTTATGGACATGCTTTTTGATGGGACTCACCTCTTTGGGAACAAGGCAGGTTTCACTCTGGGGCAGACCTGCCTCTACAACCACATCAACCCTACCATTTCTTTCTCTGTTTCTGCAGAGGAGCCCCATATGGGCAGCCAATTCAACCACAGCAGTGTGCCCAGCAGTTTTGAAGCTGAGGACACAGTGCCCAGCCAACATGCGGTCAGGGTCAACGAGCCACTCAGCCTTCTGCCCAATGACCCTACCTGTCAAACCTCTTTAGTGTGCCCTTAGTGGAGCACCGTCACCTTTTGGGAGGCAGGATCCAACAATACATGTCACATGGCAGGCCATAACATCAAAGGAGTGGATCCTGCAGATTGTCCAGAAGAAATGCACTTTACGCTTCATAGCTACTCTGCTGCACCTTCTATTGATAACTGACGGAGTACCACTTGTCTATCTTCTAGCAGGAAGTGCAAGTCTGTTTGGCAGAAGGGTTACTGAAAAGGTGCCTGCGATGGAAGTGTGTCGTTGTTATTCCCAACACTTTCTGGTCTCAAAGGAGGTCGGAGGCCTTTGTTCTGTTTTAGACCTGCGCCTTCTAAACACCTCCCTTTGCAAGGATACATTTGCATTGCTCACCCTGGCCCAAATATCGGCTGCCCTTGACCCTGGAGACTGAATAGTGGCGTGAGATCTGCAGGGTGCATTTTTCCACATCCCCATCCTGAAAAGCCCATCTGCATTACCTGCAGTTCTTGGTGGAACAGGAGAATTTTCAGTTTGATGTGCTCCTCTTTAGTCTCAGAAGTGTCCCTGAGTGTTCACAAAAGTGATGGCGGCTGTAGCAGCAAATCTTTGGAATGCTGGAGTCCCAGTCTATCCCTACATCGAAAACTGGCTGTTGAAAGCTGGCTCTCCCAGGCAGACATTAACCACCTCCAGACTGTGGCGAATCTCCTGTTATCTTTGTGGTTCGCTTTCAACATGCCAAAGTCACACCTTACTCCTTCTCAGATGTTCCCCTTCATCAGAGCTTTCTGGAATCTGTTCAGTTTTTTTCCTTTCCCCAGAAAGAGTCCAGAAAAGTCAGGCTATGGTACCTTTCTTTCAGTCTTTGTACTAGATATTGGTATGGTTGACTCTTAAGGCTGCTGCGATTGATGGTCTCCTGCATCCTGCTGGCCAAACATACCAAATGGCTTATGTGGGCTCTGCAGTGGAACCTGATGTTTTAGTGGGCCTAACATCACAATGACATCTCTGACCACTTCCAGAATTTGGAATAGACTGCAAAACACCTGCTGTGGTGGCTACTGGACTGGGTCTGTGGTAGACCCATCTCCTTACCCCACACAGCGCTGACGGGGGTGACTAACGCTTCACTCCTGGGGTGGGATGATTACCTGGGAGGGATGGAGATTAGAGGTATTTGATCTACGGTGGAACCCCCTGATCCATGTCAACCTCCTGGACCTGCGAGCTATCCACTTGGCATTAAACTCCTTAATTCTGTCAATCAAGGGGAGGCGGATATGTGTTATGGGTAGCACCAGCAAAATATGGTATTGCAAAAAACAGGGTGTTTGGGGTCACGGAACCTGTGCTAGGAGGCCGTGCACCCCTGGAAATGGCTGGACCATCAGGGACTTTTCCTGGTAGCTAACCACAGAGTAGGATCCTTTTTGCCAGTTTAAGCTGCGAGTAAGGTGAACCAGTAACTGATGTATTTGCCACCACTTAGAATGTGCAACGTGAGCAGTTCTGAGCATTGGAGTTTCCTAGGCATCTCTCGCTTGGAGACATGCTCCATCTAACATGGAACTCTGGACTTATATGCCTTTCTGCTGATAACTCTTCTGCCCCAAGTTCTGAAGAACTGACCATGCCCAAGCCATCCTAGTGGCCCAAGATTGGGCATGGAGAGCTCTTGGGCTTTAGCATCTGCTCTCCAATTTGTCTGCCTCTCTGGGAGAATCTGCTATTGAGGGAACAGGCAGGGTTCTGCACACGGTGACAGCTGAACACCTTTGACCTTGATAAAAACTGTATATGCCTGTTGTTGGGACAATTTTGGTTTTGTATTGCACACAACAGATTTACTCCCTCCAGCCAAAGTTGTCTGACGTTTTGTTCTTTGTTGTGTCTTACTCGGCAAGACTTAGCTCTCTGCATAGTTAAAGGATATATTTTTGCTTGTTATGCCTTTTTACAGTTGCTGGACAAGCCCTCAATATTAAAATCACCTGTTGTGATTTGTTTTTTGAATGATTTGCAACATTTATTTCCTTGCTATCCTTTCTCATACCACAGTGGGAGCTTAAGTAGATCCTCACATATTTGATATGCACTCCCTTTGAGCCACTTCACAGCTGTCCTCTGCGGCTTCTCATCCTCAAGACAGTGTTCCTTGTCACAACAACATGATGGGCAGAGTGAGTGAGCTTCAGGATCTCTGTGTTAATCCTCTGAATACCACAGGCAAACTTGTTCCTGAGACTTGAACATTCTTTTTGCTGAAAGTTGTGACGCTGTTCCACGTTGGTCTCAATATCACCTTACCAGTGTTCTTTGCTCTGCATTACCCGTCTGAAGACAGACTCCATTGCTTGTACATGAAAAGAGCACTGAGCTTTTTATGTTGATCCTACCTGAGAACATCAAGTTGACGATCAGCTCAATCACAAACCCACTTTCAAATCTGGGTACTGCTTTGGTGTCAGGGCTCTGGGTTCCCTCAGCTGCCCCCGTTTATGTTATGTTATGTTACGTTACAAAAAGTTTATATAGCGCTCAGCTGCCCCAGCAAAGGGGCGTCCCGGCGCTTTGTAGCAGAAAAGTGACCGACTCCAGTGAGAAAAAGCAGAGCGTAAAACCAGACAGGCTTAATTTGGGGGGAAAAGGTGGGTTTTGACAGATTAGTGTGCATCCTGGGTTTTAATGCCATCAATAATGTTGACATTATTGCACCTGAGGCC
Source organism: Lissotriton vulgaris (assembly GCF_964263255.1). NCBI lineage: Eukaryota > Metazoa > Chordata > Amphibia > Caudata > Salamandridae > Lissotriton > Lissotriton vulgaris. Next base: position 1,464,404,525 of record NC_141687.1, on the reverse strand, counting down.
TTCCTGCCATCGCCCTTATGTCTCATTATCTGGGGTCTTCCCTTTGGTCAGTTTTTACCTTCATCCAGTATGCCCTGGGGCCCGTTTCCTATCCTTTTGACCATTATCTCCGGGGCCATTTTAACCTTCTTGCTACTTGTCCCCTGGGATCTGTTTTTCATTCTTTTCTGTTGGCCAATATCCCCAGAGCTTCTCCAGGAGTTGATTAAACACATCTGTCACGTGCACTCAGCAGCCATCTTGTTTCTGCTCACTATAAATACCACACCCAAACCCTGAAGCCCAGCTTGACTCTGCTCAAGATGGAGAGCGCTTCCTCTCTCCATTTGCCCTCACATGGACCCAACGCATTGATCAGTGAGTTCCCACTTCAATCTTACAAGGCCGCTCAAATTCCTTTTGGTACTTACCAGATGCAAGTTTCCTCTGTGACGAGTTCTACGATGGAAGCAGATGTCCTGAAAAGTTAGTGCACTTAATGTCCCCATACTGAAGCCAGGGAAAACAGCATCTGACCCTACAGCATGTAGACCACTTTCAATGCTGAATATTGACTATAAAATTTTTTGTCGGATACTGGGGACTAGACTGCTTCCTTTTATGACTAGACTAATACATCCGGAACAGGCAAAATGTATACCTCGGTGCAACACTGCCACTAATATCAGAAGGTTCCTGGCTATACCAGGAGCTGAGGGTTATTACCGTGGGAGAGCGGAGGTCTTTGCTGTTGATATCAAAAGCGTTCAATAGCCTAGATTGGCAGTACTTGTATGAGGTGATGTCGCATTTAGTGCTGGGCGAAGGATTTCAGGTCTGGGCAAAACTGCTCTATATGAACCCATATGCTAGGTTCCGCACGGGAAAGGTCATTTCAGAGAGCTATTTAGTGGACCACAGTACTAGACAAGGTTGCCCACTTTCTCCCCTGCTCATTGAGTTGGCAGTGGGGCCCTTGGCCATCTACACAAGAGTGTGCATGCGTACCAGGAACTCTTCATTCAGGACCACCGTCACCGCATAGGGCTGTATGCGGATGATCTGTTAATCATTCTCCGTGATGCTGAGGAGAACCTAAATGGAGCAGGACCACTTTGGACTCCTGTCTGCTTTAATGTAAACTGGCGGAAAACTAGGCTCTTCCCGGCCGCATCGCAGGAGACTCCACTGGAGGGACTACAGCACCTGCAGTGGTAGCCCCATTGCCTGACCTACCTGGGGGTCAAGTTATACCACAATTGCCAGGATTCCCTAGAGGTAACGTGAGGTTGCACTATCCGATATCTTCAATCATCCATAGAGTTTTGGAGGACGTTGCTGCTTTCAGTGCCGGGCCGCGTAGCCCTTCTAAAAATGGTGGCACTACCTCGCCTCTTGTACTACTTTTGCACGCTCCCACAAGCACTATTTAAGGACTTTGAAACCTTAACAACTACCTTCATTTGGGGAACAGGCCGGAGATGCATTGCACTAGTCACAATGCAGTGCTCAACAGAAACTGGGGGCATGGCGGTCTCTGACTTCGAAGTGGTTGGCATGTAGACTGGATCCGACAAGGACCCAAAATCCGTTTGTGCTTGACCTCACTGACCTCACCCAAGTGTTGCTTGGAGTGAAGCGTGCCTCTCCTGATGCCACACAAGAGCCGCAGGTGATTTCTATAGATGCTGGAGCCGATGCTTGAAAAAAAACGTATAGCGGGGTCCCTTACTCGCCAGATATACCTACTAGGAGTACTGTCCCATGGCGGATACCTGGGGAGGGGGGCTGGACTCCTGGGTGGAGGCGGGGGCAACAAAGGTAGGAGACTTATTTCGGGACTCTGTGATGCTTCGGTTTGAGGATTTCCGAGCAGAATTCAATCTCTCTCACTGCCATTTCCTATTACACAGAGGGCTAACGTCTTCTCTGCGGAAACACTGGGGTGCTGCCACCACGGAGCTGAGGGCAATACGTACCTGCCATTACATGACTCTCTCCACTGGCATCATATAGGCGGTATCCTGTTTCTATAAGGCCATACGGGAGGACCTCCAGCAGCCGTTGGAGCACCTGCGCTTGCGATGGGAGGAGGGCCTGGGAACCCCGATTGAGACTGACTTAGACCTGTGACACCATACTAGAGAGAACTTTGAAGGTGTCCAGGAACACACATTTTTAACTTATCAACTTTGTCCTTCAAAAATCGTACTTAACCCCAGAGCGCATCATGAGATACTTCCACTTGGCTGATGTAGCCTGTTCCCAATGTGGAGAATTCGGTGCACAATTTTTACATATGTTCTGGTCGTGTCCCTCGATTGTGGCTTACTGGCGGGGGGATAGCCCCTGTTGCAGATGTTACGGGGAGGGAGATTCCTGATTCCTCAGGCCATTGCCTCCTAGGATGGCTTCTACACACAGCCAAAATCAAAGCCATGAGTACATTTCAGGATTTGCCGTTTATTTTAGCCAAACAATAAATCTCAAGGATTTGGAAGTCACAGGGAGGGCCCCAAATAGCAACATGGAGGGAAAAAAAAAGGGTGGGGTGCAAAGGGAGGTTGCTCCTATGAGAAGCCAGGCATGGAGTGAGCACTTTAGACATGGCTAAAGCTTGGGTTAACCTAGTGGACACCTTCACATCCCCTGAATCTGACGCTCTTATACCCTCCCCAATGGGACCCACTATTGCCGGTTCACACGGAGACCCTATGGTAGTAGAGCGATTTGTTGGAATGCCCAGGATACTGAGGGGACCTAGCAAGTCTGGCGCCCAGACAGGCCCTTCCTGCTTCTTAAATACCTGCCTTGTGACACCCAGACAAAGCCACACATTGGCACAATCTATATATGATTTAGTACTGACTCTGAGGGAGGGAATGTGTGGAGCTGTTTTTATTTCTTTAAGGCTTATTTCTTCTTGATGAGGAGATTGTACACAGATCAAGTGCTAACGCATTAAGATCCTTATCATAACCTTACTGTTGGTATGTAATTGTACTGAGCACTTAACAAAAACCTCAATAAAATCTGTTTGCAAAAACAAAAGTTACAGGGTACAGCAGAATTCCCCTCAGCTGGTGTTATAGGAGTATCTAGTATAGCATTCTATTTATTTGTGCAGAGCTTCTGGCCTCCAGCTGCACACGCTGAGCAGCATTGTATAACTTCATGATGAGTTCCGTGCAGGCAGCACCCGTGAGGAGGGACTGCAAGGACTCTAGGATTGCCGGTTCTTGCTAAAAGGAGGGATAAAGGGTTCTCATGGCCATCCTTAGCTGTTGATAGGTGAACATGTGTAGAGGGGTGTGGTTTTGCGAGCCCAGGAAGTCGTCAAGTATAATAAACATTCTGCCTGGAAATGCATCACTCTTTGTCTTCTGGCTTGCCTCCTTTAATATAGATAATGCTATTAGATCATGAGTACCTGACAACGCCGGATGGTGTAATAGCATCATCGCAAGGGGCGTACAGTGGGTTCTTACCAGTTCTTACCAGCCCGTGTGCCAAGGGCCTGCCAGGATCTTGTTGTGCTGCGGATTGAATGTATTTAAATTGAAAAGACGTCTGTGTAAGTGTAAGACAATATAGCTCTGAGGAGGAGAGAGTGAGCAGCATCATTTTTAATGGCTGTGTGTATCAGTGGGGATGATACCAATAGTGTGCAAAGTGCGCTTGTGCACACAGATAATATCGGTAAAAGTCAGGTGCGCCAAACCCCCCTTGTGCATCTGGGCACATGAGCGTTTGCCAGTGAATCCAAGGCTGCTTCTCAACCCAGGCACGGGTTATCATACACTAGTTAAGAGCCTTGAAGAAGGCCTGGGTCAAAGGGATGGGGATATAGATGAACCAGTACAAGAACCTGGGTAATGCGACCATCTTTGTAATGGCCAACCTGTCAGCCAGGAATAGAGATATTCGAATTTTATCCTCTAGATCAGGGGTCCCCAAACCGGTCCTGGAGGGCCGGATCTATGCCAGATTTTTTGGATATCCCCATTGAGATACATGTAGTAATTTTAAAAATCTGGCATGGATCCGGCCCTCCAGGACCGGTTTGGAGACCCCTGCGCTAGATGGCAGTACCATCGGATGACTTGAAGCTCAATATCTAATGTCTTGTTTTTAGGGTGGCAAATTTTGGGTGAAAGATTGGTCTTTACCGTGAGCTGCTTTATAACGAAAACATAACATTTTAAACTTTTTACGACTGCCAGACAGCTCCTGTCAGTCTAAAACCATACTGTGAATCCACAAGTAGCAGAGGCACTCAAGATGGTTAAGCAAGAAAATGCCTAATTCTAAAAAGTAATAAAAGAAGGGGGGGGGGGGATTTCTGTGTTTGTCCTCCTCAACACACCAAAAAGGGAACCCAGCGGGGAATTACTTCAATAGCTCTCCATAAGAAAGAAAATCTTGGTTTTTCTTATAAAACCCTCACCCACCAGGGTTACCCCTTGGTGGCATGCTTCATCATTGGGGTTTTTCACTGTGTGCTGCGGATAGGGGCGTGCTGCGAGCTACGATTACGCGGGAGCACTCAGTGATATTAAATAATGATAAAGATGTGGGGTTTGTGTGCCTCTTTTTTGCCATCACTTGTGTCTGCTTCTTGGGAAATGTACATAGTGTAATCCTTCTGCCGTCAGTAAGTTCACCTCTTTGGATACCCCATAGTCCTTTGCAGACTCTAGGCACCATTCATCGTTGGCGGATTCTACTTCTTTTGTCTTGTCTGGCGCCTGCCAGCCCCAGGTGCCGGAAGCCTTGTGCTTCTTGTCTGTGATGTGCAGGGCCCCGGTCCTCTAGCTGTGATGCTGCCCTCTGCAGCAGTGCCAGTGTACTCCCTAAAAGGTCAAATGTAATGTGAAACAGGAATTTACATCTATGCTGTGCATTGGGGTCTTAAACTCCCTTTGTGCAGCACATTTGAGTTTTAGGATTTGTAATCCACTTTTTTTTATTTTCAGCTGTTTTTTTTCGGTATTTCCCTTGCAGTGCAGTCTCTCGGGGTTTAGGGTTCCTCGGATATCTTCTGTCCACCACTGCCAGACTCATTCCTGCCCGGCCTCGCCTGGTACCTGCCGTACAGTTTCTCAGCATTCTGCACAGATGCTCCAGTTGAAGCAGTCTTCCTCCCTCTGGTGGAGTCCATGAGGCTCTGCCAATGACCCCCAATTCCCTGCATACATGAATTGTTCCTTCTCTACTGAAACAGCGCTCACCACTGTGGCAGCTGTTAGGCCTCCACATCCGGTTTTGAATGGCTGTTAATCATAGTTGAACTGGCTATGGCGCCAGCTTCCACTATGGCACCAAGGGGCTCAAACCCGCCTCTGTTTTCGACACCAGGCCACGTCCCTTTGAATTCCCCTCTTAGCAGGCCAAGTTCTCTGCATTATTTGATTGGGAATCGTGTGGAGCTCCTTAGGGAAAGTGAATGAAATTCAGGTGATGTGTAGAGGCGTATAGCACATAGTGAGGAATTCTGTGTGGAGATTTCAGGCTGCAGAATTCCTGATACCCACCAAAACCGCCTCCGAGAATATCTGCAATTACGAGTTGGACCCCTTGGAATGGGGAATAATTGTGCAGACCCAGAATTACTAGGGGGCAATTCTGCTCGTAATTAACGCTTCTTTAGAGAGAGTAGGGGATGTAGGATTGCATTCTTTACTCCACCCATTATTTGGCAGAGGTTTGAGGGGGGAGCGGAGAATGGGGCTTGGCTGTAGCCCTTTCCCAAGATTTTAGCAGATGCATTGAGGCCCGTAAATTTGGTTCTGAAGTTCATGCAACCATAGAATCCAGGTGTGGGGTCGAATCAGCCAAGTTAAAATTGTGTGGAACAGAATTTCACCCAGGAAATGTATTCCGCAGAAGTTGTAATTGGGGGCTTAATGGAGCTGACGCAGGGCCTTGTCCTTTGAACATGTTTTGTTCGTGTTATCTCATTAAATGAGAGATGATGTTTCTGCCCTTCGCTACTTGTGCCCTTCAGGAGAAAATTATATTCTTGTGCCTTCATCATAATTCTATTTTTGAACCCTGAAGTAAATTCCGGGTGTGCTGCCTTCGTGACCCTGCAGTCTATTTCTCAAATAATGGCCAGTTACTCTCAAAGACCCCGTGTGTTTCCTTGCCCGTGTTCTGTTATCTCACACTTTTCAGATCGTCTCTCCTTTCTCCTCTGCTTTGGTCCCTGCTTCAGCTTTTGTACAGTTTTTGGAGACGGTTACGTCATTGGCATGTGCGCTAAATACATTTCTCCTTTCCAATCCTCATTACACACCAAGACCCTTGCAATATATGTAAGGTTGAATTCCTACATTGTAGATCGAGTTAGACTTGCTTTGTCACACCAGTGACAGTTCCTTCTGCCCGGGGATCGTAATCTGTGGCTTAGACCTCAGCATTGAGAATCGGGCAATCCATGTCGACCAAGTGGAGCGAGGACTCGGTCACTTGTATCACGCACCCAGTTTATCTTGGGTGCTTAATTAACGAGGTATTACATTTATTCTGTACTTTTCCCCGTATGCTGAACTGATGTTATGTGCTCCTGACCGAGGGCCACAATTAACCTGAAAACGGCGCGAATATGTCGAAAGCCTTGGGCAATCCTACTGTTTTTGTTCCATCGATTGATTCTTCACACTGAATACGGCATTGCTCAGTTGGAGTTGAAACCAGGAGATATCTGTTCATGTTCGGATCAATCTCAGCCCTCTGGAGACACTCCAAGCAATAGTGCTGCAAATGTTTCACAAGTGACCCCACTTTCCAGCCAGCAGTGCCTATTGTGAAGAGAAAGCGTGCCAATCCCTTATCTCGATTTAGGACATGTGTAACCGGTGGCCTCCGGAACCTATGGGCGGCAAACAATCTTTTACAACGTGCTCCTTCCTCATTAGCTGCTGACTGCAGTGCTCAGTCAGGCTAAATATACATGCCAATTAGTTATTAATGCAACCGGCTACAATTCCCAGCATACATTTAAAATTACTAATGAGCTGATCATTTGGGGTCAAGCAGTTTCTGTGGAATCCTGAAATGAGATAAGGTGCTTGCTGACAGGCAATTCTACTGTAAATACTTGATCTGTCAGCGCTCTCTTCACCTACAAAAGTATTAATCAGGCAGGAAGGAGAAACTGACCGTCTTATTTATTAATTATTCTTCATAGAACTGTTGTTAAAACTCTGTCTCTATTTGATTCTCCGATTTAAGTCTTAACAGCAGTTTCTATTTGCACTGATTAAACATTAACATGTGTGACCATCTGCGCGCAATCTTGAAATCCCTCCTCGCCCTTGCACTGCTTATTTCGCCTCTTTTTTTTTAATCGTTTCATGCTCACCTTTGTGTTCCAAAGTCCACCTTACTTTGTACCTCTTTCATAAGATCCAGTGTCCGTTCCGCGCTCCTGTGAGAGCCACTTTACAATGTGAAGGATAGTCGCAGTGGACAGGAGGTGCTCAATGTGATGATGGGATGCACTGTGTAAGAAGGATGCAATGGGTTGAACATGGACTCTACTCACAGATCATTTGGCTGCTCATCAACTCAATGGATACTTATTCGGTCTGAAGGGAGTAGCCAGAATCCCTTGTTTTCCTATGAAGGGTAGTCTCCACTCCCTTGCACACATAGACCCCAGGCTTCCATTGTGACTTATGAGCTCAGTTCTCCCAGGAAGTTCCCTACTCTCTGCAACAGTACTCCAAATTATGCCCATCCACTTGGGCTTCTTTGTGTTCGAACCCCTCGCCCAACATCTGCTCTGTTCTCTTTTCGCTGCTTGTCCAGGGTTGTCTCACAGCCACAAATGCTCCTTTCCTACACGCAAATGCATGTTTTCAGCTTCAAACACAAATGTGTTCAAACAAATGCTTCTAAGGCTGTGTGTAGAATTTATGGGATTTTCTCAGCTTACAGGACTGAAAGAACTCATCTGATGGGAATCGTTTCCTGCTTTTCTGTCCCCACACTCCCATCTTGAGGTTCTATACCTTAGAAGTGGGCAAGCCAAACAATGTCAGTGGTCCATCTTGCCTCTAAGAGCCCTAAAAAGAGCCAAGTCCACCATTAAAAAATTAACATGCGAACCATGAAAATATTTTTTTGTAACTCACATTATGTTCTGCTGAAAATACCGATTTATAAAGAGTAGAAACAAACACAGGAACCACTCCCAGCTTAAAAACTGAACAATATAAGTGCCAACACACTGCAAGAAGCCAGGATCGTAAAAGACAAATAAATTAACTACAAAGAAAATTAACAAAAAAAGCAGGTAGCAGGTCTCGATCTACACGTGCATTATGTAGAACAGCCTAATTCCCACACCTTTTGAAAAACATTTTATTTAGTTTTGGGACAGAATAATAGCAAAGCAGAATTACATACACGCATTACACGGAGATTGAACGTTCGTCATCTGGCATGCGAAATATAGAAACAAAAAGCAATATGTTTTAAATCATTCCCACACTTTTATTCCTGTCCTGTGTTTCCTGTGTACAGTCTCTATTCCTCTACAGCTAGGTTTGTTCTAAATAAAGTATCAGCACGCCATGGACGTCGATTTACCTAAACGCCAGGGGTTGCAGAAGTGACATCACACACCCTTGACCTTAATAACATCACCGGAAGTGGCATCATCATGACCGTAGATTGTTAAAGGAAGTGAGGCTACAAACTTTAGGGTACTTATTTGGTAGTTTTAGAGAACTCTACTCATTCCTCTTGTTATTATATTAAAAAGTATGTGTTTGAAGAGAATGTAGTGCTATAGAACACTAAAAAGCACTGGTAGCCTAACTTATTCACACCACAAAGGGTCATAGCTAAATGGTTCCCCCGGTGTAAAGCACTATGGTATATCTATTAATAGATCGTAGGAAGTATTTGAGTTCAAATGCATAAATTGATATACACCTTATATTGAATATGAATATATTATTCCTGATTGCAAATACAATTTGATTACTGATCATGTGCAAGGCATTATCAGTTGTTCAACTTACAGAGGTTAAGGTTTTTTCACACGCACAATTTTTCATGTATTCACAATATTAAAACAAAGCAGTAACTTGTGCACAAATTTGTTTGCTTACTTATAAGAATATGCATTGCATTGCCGAAATTATGTATTTTACAAAACCTAAATGTAAAGCCCTGGTCCTAGGGAAAGCTGCATAAAGGAATCTGCGCTCATTAAGATGCCCCGGCCCCCATATGCAATGGGTGCCTTCTTAAACCAAAAACTCCATACAGTAGGCCAGTGACACATTTTTCAGGTCTCGAGTGTAGCATTGCAGCCCAACGTGCTGCTCACTCTGCGAGAACTCTTGTGATGAAGGAGATTTCAGAAGGGGGCTTTAATCCCCGCCCCTCATTTCCATTGGCTGGCGTCACCGTTTATGCTAAACGGTGGCCTGCCATTGGTAATGAGCTGTTTGCGTTGCCTCCCTTTCGCCTTTTGGTCTGGCACATCCAGACTGGATCGCCTGCTTCACGGCTGTCGTGAAGCAGGTTCTTATCTTTATGAGGCTGTGATATAAAAAAGCCCTGAGATCCAGTCCGGATGGGCTGTCCCAAAAGGAGGCCGGGCGCTGCATGTTTATTTTTGCATTGCGCTTTCACTATTGAAAGCACGATGCAAAAATAAACAGCTGGAATGGCGAGCGCTTGTTTTAGAAGTGACCAGTCCAAACAGGAGCAGTCCTTGCGCACCCAGAGAGGTCCCCCAAGCTCGTGCTGTGTAACTCGCATGAGCTAGCCGCTCATCTGTTTTGGGAGCCCACTGGGCGGGGTGATGCCCTATGACGACAAGCAGCTCTAACTTTAGCAGTAGTGCAGCTAAAAAAGATTTTGAGTAACTTGGGAAAGGTATTTGCATACCAGGGGCACCCTGAGTTCTTGAAGGCCCGTGCAGAGGGTGCTAGTTTGGGGGCGGCAGAGTGGGGACGCTACATCACCTCTACCCAGGAGTAAATGAATCCGCTTTCAAGATACAGACCACACAAGTGCTACAACCATATCATTAGGCGCTACAGTATATCGCAAACTAATGCGCACCGCATTTCTCCAGGTCCACAGGCTGGATGACCTTAAAGACAGTGTAGAAGGCCAGTAGTGTCAGCGGCTCAGAATTGTATGGCATGTTTCTTGCGACTGGATATAGCGCTTAAGTGTCCGTAGAGAGGCCTCTTTGCACATCTACGACAGGCCACCAAGAGGGAGGCTGGCACCCTATGTGATGGGAGAAGTGCGACCCTACCGGCGTCTAGCGCCCAATGGCTCACCATGCATGACCGCCACTCTTCAGCAAGGAGATCTGGGACAGAGCGGGGATCGGCACTAACCCTGTCCCAAGCTGGTGGGTGTCGGATCCATCCTACATGAAGGAGCTCTGGGACAGAGTGGGGATTGGCGCTGACCCTGTCCCAAGCACGTAGCCGTCGGAGCCATCCTGCATGAAGGAACTCTGGGACAGAGCGGGGATCGGACAGAGCTGGGATAGGCGCTGACCTGTCCCAAGCGCATGGCTGTCAGAGCCATCCTGCATGAAGGAACTCTGGGACAGAGCGGGGATCGACGCTGACCCTGTCCCAAGCACGTGGCCGTCGGAGCCATCCTGCATGAAGGAGCTCTGGGACAGAGTGGAGATCGGACAGAACAGGGATCGGTGCTGACCATGTCCCAAGCGCGTGGCCGTAGGAGCCATCCAGCAAGAAGGAGCTCTGGGACCGAGCGGAGATCGGCGCTAAGCATTCATTCATGCCTCTTGCCGGAGCTCCTGATATCAGGTGTGATTTAACCTGGCTACATCCTGCCCCCCCCGCACCCCCCCTGCAGTCACTGACACAGTGAGTGACTCCGCCCATTGCAGTGGGAAATCGTCACATCTTTGTGGGGTCGGCAGCTAATTTTCCTGTAGGAGAATAACACCACTGTTAAATGGACACATAGTTCCCACATTGCTTGTCATAAGAACCAACACTGCTGTCGAAACTACCATTCTAAAGTTTGCCTCCTGGAGGAATGTCATCGATTGGAGAAGGTGGGCCAGGTACACTGTGCCAACTTTAGGGGCAGCGTTGTATAATGGAATGTACCACTCCAAACACTGCCATTGCAAAAGCCACAGTGCTCCGCAACATGCAACCATTCCATCTGTTGGTGGTGTCGGCACTACTTGGTCGAGACTGCATACCTGCCAACTAAATCAAGAAGCATTAAAAATGAAATAGGTCTCGCCTTTGGCTAAGTTAAAGCCATTTGCTTTGCTATCAATACTATTAGAAAAGCAAATGGCTTTAACTTAATCAGAGAAGAGACCTATGGCATTTTCAATGCTTGTTCTATTAGTGCTGTCCACATATCATGGGTGACCCTTTTGTCGAATATTACCTCTTGTATGATAGGACCGGAATTTGGCCATGGTTGCTCTCTCATAGTATGCCACGGCTGTCCTCTAAGTCCTTAAGTAAGGAATTACCATTAGCCAGTCCTAGCATTTTACAATGTGTACCACTATGCCAAGAATTTCTTCCAGTACTCCAGTGACCGCATTTTTCCATGACTGACCCCATATGCCAGGTATAACTCTAGCATGTTAATCCCAGTATCATGATAAGAATTGTCAGTAGTATGTTAGCACAAACATTTTGCCTGGGGGTAGCTCTATAAACCAAGAATGACCTTCAAACAGCCAGGTCCAACTGCGGACTTGCAACCATAACATCACATCCTCTCTCATCCTGCCTTAAATTAGCTCACTCATTCACTCTCACTCAGATACACTCATAAATGATCACACACTCACTTGGACTCACTCATTCTTTCTCACTTAGCCCTACATATTCTCAAATTTACAAGCTTGTTCTTGTACTTATGCACTCATTCCTACTCGCATTTAGTCTTACTCATATTTTCTTACTCCCTCAAACTCACTTTCATGCAGTCTTACTTCCATTTATTTATTCAGACTTATTCCCGCCCACTATGAAGCATTCATTCTCACTGTAACTCCCTCGCATATTAATGTCCATTAACACTGCCTCACACTTGAACAGTCTGTACTCTCATTCCTATTCATTCTCACTAATTCACACTCACTTCCAGCACCCCTCTTTCACTCACTCTTTCTCACTTTAACATACACATGCTCACACATGCTCTATCCCACACAAACGCACTCTCACATACACACATGGACACTACATACATTTAAATGCATTTACCTTCCCTTAGCTATCAGTGAATGTCTTGTTCCAGCTCTTTGCGCCACATTTTTTGTTACACTAACAGAAAACAAAAGGCTATTCATTATTAGCATACTAAAAATGCACAAAAAACAGGGAGGTGGAGCCCGATACCCATGAGGAAGACAGTAGATGTGTACCCGCCCGGACAGGCGATGTGCACTTGTCTCTTCCGAAGGGGGACAAGAGATGTGCACAGGTCTCTCACGGCGACAGCTTGTTACTGGAGTTCTGGGTCTCGCAGTGAAAGGAGCAGGCACAGGCACAAAGGGGACTCGCCAGCGCCTCTCGTGGGCAATGTACGTCATGTCATTGCAGGAGGCTCAAACCTCTTGCTTTCTATATACGTGGAGGTGTAGATGAGTTTGACAGGTGCGCATCCAAAAACCGATTACTGCAGATTTACAAAAAGAAACACTAATTATAGTTCTGTTGTTTTTTCCAACTTTCTTGTGTCACGATAAAGTCCGTTGGGATGGAGGAAAGGGGGGCAAGCATCACCGACAACCATTTGTGTGTGTAAACGGTATACAACCGTTACAACAAAACTTTTACAACTACCTACCATTACAACACAACTTTTACAACGCAAACTATTACAACGCATTGCGCTGGGGGGCGCTCTAGGATAGGGAATAGGTTAATTTACTATCCAATAACCTTCCCTACTATCCACGGGGACTGGAGTTGGAATAGTAAATTAAACTATTCACTATCCAGCGCCTAAAAGCATTATGCGTTGTAATGGTATGCGTTGTAAAAACCGCGTTGTAAAGGTAGGCGTTGTAAAAGTATGCGTTGTAACGTCATACATCCGTGTAAACGGCCACTTTATTGAAACAGGTGCACATCACAGTTTATTAAAACTGTTAATTTGCCTTACAAAACTAAAACCTCTCTAAACATCGAATTACCTGACCCCTTGACATTTCCTCTCCCCACCCCTACAATCCCCACATGATAAAAAACCCCACCCTGCAACAAACAATACATAACTTGCAATACATTAAATAATACACAATCTTATCACCTAACATTAGAACTCCTACACTCCCAAGACCTACAATCCGATTTGCCTTCCTGCAACTGTAACTAACGACCCTCTAATCTAAACTTCCAAACCACTCAACCTTTCCCCACTCCTGTTCACCAACTCCCCAAACTTAACGATAAACTACCAAACTCCAGCCAAACTTGGCCAACTTCAAAAACAACCCCTTATGCACCTGTTCCAACAAAAGCCCCTATCCAAAAAACAAACCTCCTAAAACAAAATCCTCCCCCGAAAACCTAAGCCCAGGGAGGGTGGGTTGGGACAGACAAAAACCCTGTCTACAGCGCTCCCAGCCACCAGGTCACCAGAACCTAAAATGGTGGCTGGGCAAGCGCAAAACCACTACTCATAACCTTTGGGCTGCTAATTCAAATTGGGCTGCCTTTGGGCTATTCCCCAGGCAGCCCAAAAGCAGAAAAATGGCTGCTCCCTGCTTGCCCCCCTCCCAAATCTGCCCGGGGGGCAGACCTTGCGTTGCTCCGCTCCCCCCCCCCAAACCCTCCTTTTTAGTTCCTCCCAATTGTGACAGATATAGTGGGGAGGCACAGTGGTCTATAGGGGTTTCTGTCGCCCTGTGCCGCCAAAGGCTCCAACGTATGTTTGATTACCTCTGAAAGTCTCCTGTTGCACTGTTCCTTTTTCCTCTCTTGCAACAGGGCCGATGTCTGCCAACTTTGCCTCTCCACTGGCCACCGCAGGCCGGGGTCGGTGCAGGGCTGGACCATGCACCGGTTCTGAAGGCAGCTGGGGCGGATCCACAGTGTGAAGATCTGCTCTGTGCGCATCTGTTGGGAAGAAGGCTGAACGTGTTATCTACTGGTCGATGTGCCCCAGAAGAACGGGATACTGTCCAAGTTCAGTCAAGAGCTCCTGCCCTATCACCTCGATGAGTTGCATTGCCTGGTACCCCGTGCGTTATAATTACGCCATAGCAACACCAACACCACGGGACCCCCAGCAAGCGCAGTGATGTCTTCAAGCAAATAATGTGAAATTAAATCTCCCTTGTAAAGATTATCATGTCATGGACCGATGGAGGGGCTTAAGAAATGCTGAGTCCCCACGTTCTCCTGGGCATCGGACTGACCTACATTCTTAACATTTCCAATGTTTATATGCTTTCGTCATCACAACATGTGATCGCTTGGAAATGTTAGATAAGGCTTGTGCATAGCCTTCTAGGTTTATGGATGTGAGTAACACCAGTGGCATGGCAGGGGTGCCATACCCACCACCCACTGAGCTTCTGGTTGTGTAGTAACGCCCATGGGGCGTGGGGCATGCAGTGCAGTGCAACAGAACAGACAGCGTTGTTTGTGAAAACAATAGGAAGCCACAGACATTCACATGTGGCCATAACCTTCAGGCAAACACTAAATCCCTGTGGTTGTTAAGAAGATATAGTTCGGTAACCAGTTTTAAGCTTCTATGCTTCACCAAAGCAAAGAGCCTGTTTCAACAGCTATTTTAACCCATTGCCTTTTTTTTTTACTTAAGGGGAGGTAGGATATGCCCAAATATTCATATTTCATTATTGATACTGATATTTTATTATTCACACTTATTCATACTCATAATATGCATATTCAGCAGCATGTTAGTAATTTTTTTTAATATTCCTTTTTTTATTGGTCCTATAATGGCAGCCGCTAAATATGAGCGTGTTTGTATATGTACTATAGACTAAATTACTTAGCTTGCATTTTTTTTACATTCGTCAATATGTTTAAAAGGTATTTGTTCATCAAACGACTGAGCTCATGCTGAAGAAAAGAGTAGGAAGATCATTCTGCAAGATGTCCTCTTAAGCCACACGGGGTAAAGAAGATAGGCTGCATTCACTGGCCATTGGCTGCATCAAAGTTTGAATCTGGCTCAGATTCCAGAGCATATTGGGTCACAAGATGTACCTTTTGGGCTTGC
This sequence comes from Lissotriton vulgaris, assembly GCF_964263255.1. Taxonomy (NCBI): domain Eukaryota; kingdom Metazoa; phylum Chordata; class Amphibia; order Caudata; family Salamandridae; genus Lissotriton; species Lissotriton vulgaris. Next base: position 1,464,389,291 of record NC_141687.1, on the reverse strand, counting down.
AGGGATTAGATACCTTTCGTAAAGAGAAAATACTAGAAATATCACTTCAAACCAACTTGAAACAAGCCATTATATAACTATTACAAGAAACACAGGTCCTTTTATAGGTCGAGCCTGGGCAGCGCATGTGCTGATCTGCAAGGCATGCTGTATTGAGGTATGGAATAGAAGCTCCGCCCATCTTTTCAATTGGCTCCTCTTACTGTCCTTTCAAAATTGTTGCTTTTGATTGATAAATAGGCTTAGTAGTCCCTCCTTGGTACCGCCTGGTCTACAGTTGTAACCTCGCATAAGGAATGGACTTTTTACTTATGTTGTCACATGGTCTCCTTTATCTACTCTGTGAGCACTATTTTCTTTAATGACCTTCAACTATTCCACCCACGACGTGCTTTCCTGCAAAGCACCGTGCCGCCCGCTTTTATATTTTTAATAGTAATGGCTGCAGGTCCGCTTTAACTATAGAGGCCTCACTTATTTATTTATTTAATTTGCAGTGCGGTCCGTTTAAACTAGAACAGCTGCACTTATTTATTTATTTTTCAGTGCGGTCTGCTGTAACTATAGTCGAGCACTTTTTTATGTTTTTTTCCAGCGCAGTCCGCTCTAACCTTTATTTATTTTTGGGTGAAAGCACCACATACTGTGCTTTCACTTAAATGTCGGCCTCGCCCCTTTCTTTAGACGCTGCTCACTGTAACCTGAATATGGCAAGCATCGTCTAAAGAAAGAGGCGCGGCCACCATTAAAGTGGTCTCCCATTTGCGAGAGTTTGAGCTATTGGCATTATAAATAACAATTCCTTTATGTGTTTTAGTTTTAAAAACACATAAATAAAAGGCCTATTGCATTGAAAATGCTTGTTGCCTTTTGCTGTTATTTCTCATCTGTCTATTTGGAGTCTCCTCTTCCTCTCTACTAGTCTCTATACCTCCCGTAGTCTTCTATTAACTCTTTCCTTTCCCTCCCTCTCATCTCAAATGCATGAGAGAGTGAGAGTTATTTAGACTCCTTTTATGCGGCCCTCTCAGCTAGCAGCAATAAATCAATAATTTTGCAACTGCTATTTTCGGTTTAGGGTCACCCCTCCACAACAGGCTGCAAAGACAGCTCATAATAGGGCCCCCAATTCACGAATTGTGGTAACTTTTTGTTTCATTGCAGTGTCCGTTTCACTGCTGCTGAGTTCATTCCTGTCCTGTTTGAGGCAGGATATGAAAGTTTAAGAAGGGTATAGTATCTGGCTCTGCTTTAAGGACGCGTTATGCCAGGGGTCGCAAGGGAAAATATAGGGGTCGCAGTTGCTAATCCTGGTGATCCCTAAATGACGTCCATGCAGTATGCGCATTTACACTGGAGGCAGGTAGCTGAACATGTATGCTATTTTAGTATTCTAACCGAAAGGCAATCACTTAATTTGCATAAAATGTGAGAGACAGCCCATTCAGGACCCTGTTCATTTTTCTGTCAGAATGCTTGCTTCTGGAACCGTTCTTCGCTTTGTTCACCTCACCCCAAACCAAACCCACCACCCTATGTTGTCTGCCGGTCTCAGGTCAAGTCAAATGTACTGATGAACCCAAATGCGTCTTGGTCTTAGAAACCAGCTCAGATACTGATGTCTGGTTTTGTGACTACCATGCTGATGCCATTGGCCAAATTTGAGCTGCATAACATGCACTCAAAGTTCAGATATGGAAAAGAGAGAAGGCAGTACATTTTTTTGAGAACCATACCATGGTAGCTAGAATCTGCATTAATTTTGAGGAGGCTAGGCCCAGTTTCTTGGAAAGAATTAATCAATATGCTTGTACATCTTTCTAATAACCAGAAAACAGTCACAGCTTGCAGAATTGATTTGCTAGATGCAAATACTTTACCTGCTCAACCTGTATCTCCCATACACTCTCCTCCACAATCTCCTAGATTGTCTCCAAGCTCACCCTTATCACCATAGCATGAGGATGATTTAGGGGATGGGGACGAACATGGTAATTATCCCTTAAATGACCCTAATGATAACACTACCCCTCCACAGGATACATGGGATGATTATGACGATCCTGCTGATCCGCCAGACATCCCTGACCCAGATGCATACCCATCTAAACCATCACCCCCAGACGACAATGTAGGTTTTAGCCAACCTATTAACAGGGCTGCTCAATACCATGGCATGTCACTACATTCGGACCCCATGGAGGAAGAATTTTTAATGGACACTTTTGCTTAGTCATACACACATTGCCCATGCTTAAAGGGGTAATTAAACACACACCAGACCTATTTAAAGACCCCTTCAGGGCTAGGATTCTCAATCCTCGTAGTGAGAAAAAATTTAGACCTGCCCCTAAAGATCCCATCTACATCAAGCCTCCCTCCCACTAGACTCCTTGGTAGTCTCCAATGCTAGAAAACAAGCTAATTCACAAACTTCTGGCAATGAACCACCCCAGATAAGGAATCAAAACTGCTGGACGCGTCAGGCAAACGTGTTGCTTCCTAAGCAGCTAATCATTGGAGGATAGCCAATGCACAAGCTCTACTGGCCAGCTATGACAGGGCTCACTACGATGAGCTAGAACCCCTTATTCAACACTTACCTGACCAATACAAAGCCAAGGTAAATGATCTGGACCAGGAGGGCAAGTTAATTATAAATGCTTCCATTAAATGTGCCCCTGATGCAGCAGACACTGCGGCTAGATCTGTTAACTCCAGTGTCTTACTCCGTAGACATGCATGGTTATGCATTTCCTGATTTAAACAGGCAGTTCAAACAACTATTTTAAATCAATCGTTTGATCAGGAACAATGAAAAAGGACACTGACACTGCTAAATCTATGGGAGCATTACAGTTTCTGACTACACAGGGGTCCTTTTGTCGCTCCTTCTATAGGGGCGGATCCAAAAATATTACCACAGTGGCTACAACTTCCTCCTATAAAACCCCTACTCAAACATCCCCCAACAGAGGATATTTTAGGGTGGGTACAGAGGAAATAATAACAATGGGAGAGCTCTGGGTAACTACAACCGAACCTCCCCCACTACCAAACAATGACTTATCTCCGCTTACTCCAGACCATTCCACTCCGGTCGGAGGAAGACTATCACAGTTCCTAACTGTTTGGAACAACATCACCACAGACAGGTGGGTGAGACAAATTATCCAGTGTGGTTACTGCCTGGAACTCACCTCTACCCCTCCTCACATACCATCCAGACAAAGGCCAATGCCCACAGAACATCTGAACCTTCTAAAGCAGGAGGTTCTATCTCTTACAAAAATAGGCAATAGAACCAGTACCTTTTCATCCTCAAGGTACAGTGGTTTATTCCCTTTACTTTCTCATTCCAAAGAAGGACGGTACTCTCAGGCCAATACTAGACCTGAGGCCCTTCAACCTGTACATACAATCCGACCACTTCCACATGGTCACTCTGCAACAGGTTCTTCCACTGCTCCAACAAGGCGGTTTCCTTGCCACTTTAGATTTCAAGGACGCCTACTTTCACATTCCTAATCACCCTGCTCACAGGAAATATCTACGTTTGTAGTGGACGTTCAACACTACCAGCTCAAAGTCCTTCAATTCAGAGTGACAACAGCGCTCAGAGTATTCACAAAATGCCTCGCAGTGGTAGCAGCCCACTTAAAGAAGACCACATATTCATGTGTTTCCTTACCTCGACGACAGGCTTATAAAAGCAAGTCACACATAGATTGTCTACAACAAACGCACAAAACAATCCAGCTGCTGCACGACTTAGGGTTTACAATAAAGATTGCCAAGTCCCATCTTCAACCATCCCACATCCAACAGTATTTAGGAGCAACAATAAATACTTCCAAAGCACTAGCATTTCTCAATCCTGTCAGGATAGACACTATGCTAGCTCTCATAACAAAATTTCAACCGCAAAAATCCCTACCAGCTAGAGTTTTTATGCAGCTCATAGGGATGATGGCCTCTTGCATTTTAATTGTCCCTTACGCAAGACTCAAAATGCGTCCATTACAGGAATGCTTAGCACAGCAGTGGAATCAGGCCCAAGGACAACTCACATATCTGTCGTTGGTGGACAGCCGCACACATCGCTCTCTGCAGTGGTGGAACACACAAAATCTTTCCAGAGGGCGGCCGTTTCTGGATCCAGTTCCACAGATAGTGCTAACAGCAGACTCATTCCTCACCGGCTGGGGAGCTAATCTCTTAACCCATACCATTCAGGGTCTATGGACCCCTCAACAGAAACTCCTCCACATCAATCATCTGGAGTTACTGGCCATATTTCCCGCTCTCAAGTCCTTTCAGGTACACCTCGTATGCAAATCTGTCTTCAGAAGTGTGGCTCACTGGTTAGAGGAGGCAGACCTGGAAGCAGAGGTCAGCCCGGGACCAGGGTTCAATTCTTGGCTCGGCGGGGTATTGAGTCCTAAAAAAAATGTCCATGGACTCGACAATTCTCGCTCCGGTGCCTACTCGATTCACTGGTTCACACTCTGCGACTCTGGGCAATAGCTTGCTTAATCTCCACAACGCCCCTCGCGGCGGTATGCCTGGCTTTCACCTTGCGGATTCCCTGCCGGGGTTATCTCACAGGGGAATACCAGGACGGGGTTCCCTAAGCAAGCGCTTAGAAACCGCTCGGTGATTTGCGCTATATAAATTCCTGCACATTTACATCCAGACGGACAACATGACAGCAACGTACTACATACAAAAACAGGAGGGGGACACACTCCCTACATCTTTCACAGCTAGCACAAAGCAAATGGAGATAGGCCATTCCTCAAAAAATATACCTCTTAGCAGAGCATCTACCTGGGACACACAATCAGATAGCGGATCTGCTCAGTCGTCAGCTACAACAGATTCACGAGTGGGAACTTCATCCAAAAGTTCTTCATCCCTTCTTTCAAATGTTGGGCCATCCAGACATAGATCTGTTTGCCACAGACTTAAACACAAAATGCCCAAACTTTGCCTCCAGGTATCCACACCCACTATCCAAGAGCAATGCGATATGTATGAACTGGTCAGGCAGATTTGCGTATGCTTTTTAACCGCTCCCACTCATTCCGCTACTAGTCCGCAAGCTGAAACAGTCCCTCACAATGATCCTGGTTGCTCTAATCTGGGCCCGCCAATGGGCACACTGCTAGAACTCTCAGTAGTCCCACACCTAAAGTTATACCTTTCTCCAAAGCTTCTCACGCAGAACCATGGAGTAATAAGGCATCCAGATCCAGCTCAACTGAACCTAGCGATCTGGCTCCTGAAGTCTTAGAGTTTGGATATCTCAACCTCCCATCAGACAGCATGAATGTAATCAAGGAGGCTAGATGTCCTACTACTAGAGCTTGCTATGCAGCTAAATGGAAAAGATTTGTCATTTACTGCAATAACATAATCAATCAGATGCTTCCATTCAAAACATTATTTGTTATCTCCTACATCTACAAAGATGCAATCTGGCGTACACCTCCATAATATTACATCTTGCTGCCATAGCAGCTTACCTGCAAAAACAGGCAACAATTGTCATTGTTTAGGGTTCCTTCCATTAAAGCATTTATGGAAGGTCTTAAAAAAAGGATAATTGCTCCCAGAATTCTGCTCTCTCCAATCTGGAATCTAAACATTGTCCTTACAAGGCTCATGGTTCTCCCATTTGAACCTTTACATAAATGTGAGTTGCAATTTCTCACATGGAAAGTAGCTTTTCTTGTGGCCATCACATCTCTCAGGAGAGTGAGTGAACTCCAGGCATTAACCATACAAGAACCATTTTTACAAATCCATCACAACAAAGTGGTTCTTAGGACAAACCCTAAATTCCTACCTAAAGTAGTCTCTCCCTTTCACTTTAACCAGTCAGTTGATCTACCAGTCTTTTTTCCTCAGCCTGACTCAGTAGCAGAACAGGCTCTTCATTCGCTTGACGTTAAAAGAGCTATTCTTTACTACATTGACAAAACAAAAAGTTTCAGGAGAACTAAACAACTTCTTGTAGCTTTCTCACCACCACATAAAGGCAATCCTATATCAAAACCAGGAATTGCCAGATGGATTGTTAAAACCATTCAAATCTGCTATCAAAAAGCAAAACGCACTTTATCAATTCCCCTTAAGGCGCATTCTACACCCAAAATAGGGGCATCTATGGCATTCTTAGGAAATATCCCCATGGGTGACATTTGTAAAGCAGCAACATGGTCTACACCACACACTTTCAATACAAATTACTGTGTAGATGTGCAAGCAAAACCACAAGCTAGTGTGGGCCAGGCTGTACTGAAAACACTGTTTCAAACTGTTGCAACCGATACAGGTGGCCACCGCGAAGGCAACACTGCTGTATAGTCTATGCTACAGTATACAATCTACAGCTCATATACCTTGAACGGAAAATGCTACTTACCAGTATGCATCTGTTCTTGGCATGATGAGCTGTAGATGTGTATACACCCACCCGCCTCCCTGGATACCTGTATCTGTTGCTGTAATATCTTCCTTAGATACATTACACATGGACATCTTTCTATTTCTAACTAACTCCATCATCACCCTTTATGGTGAAAACAATCTGGAGATGGAGTCGATGCCAATGCGCACTACTAACCAAAGGAGGAGTCACCTATTTTGTGACTACAAAACTTCTACAATAACAAAGGGCAAACATCCAAGCCCAACACCAGATGGCGATCTATGCTATAGTATACAAATCTACAACTCTACATGCCAAGAACAGATGCATACTGGTAAGTAGCATTTTCCTTACACCACAAAAAGGCCCTATTCTGAGTTCAAGAAGCATGCCATGGTTGGTGTAATTAGGTCAAACTGCTTTGCTGTGAAAGACAGCAAAACATTCTAGGGGACTTTGAATGGTAAACTCAATCTGTTTGACCCAGCCTTCCTCAGTGGCTTCCTGATGGATCTGTATGAAAATTGGCATGACGATACTTGGATACCTATGGTAATTGTTTTTCCAGATTTTGGTACATTTGCCAGATATCCTGAAAGTGTTATTAGCAAACAAATCTTCTCAGACAACTTTTTCTTCCCACATAGTTTTCACTTCATGAATACTCCTTCCAGCAGTCCTGCCAAGTACCACGCATCAGGTGTGAGACTAACGCATTTCAGAGTAGTACTCCGCATTAACGCACTGAAATGCATTGTCACGCATTACTGTTGTATCTGTCACTGATTGACAGCCGCTCAAGTCAACAGCTGCCAGCGCACCACCCGTGGTGTGCACTGCACGCACGCACTGTGCTCCCATAGGCTTTGGGGATCCCACTGTGAATTAAGGCTATGCTGGCAGGCTAACACTCAACTGCAGACCAGTGCAACAAGTGTATCATTCATAAGTGTGATCATTCCCCGCACCGCACTCTGACTAGCAGCCTGATGGTGATGTCATCATCAGGTAGTACTGAGACAACCGGTCCAGTCAGATACCCAGCCAGCAGGGAGGGGGGCCCACCACATAGGCTGGCAATCTGTTTTTTGTTTTTCTGGTGTCCCGCCCACCCGGCAACAGTAGGCACCGGAGGAGTGTGTTGCTGGGACCTCGCATATCCTGTTAGGGCTGTGTCACACGTGGCAGAGAGACCCTTGATAGACTGATCCTCTAAACAACATCATTAATTACATGGATGGAGCCAGGGGACCCAGTACGAGTCTCCAAAGGCAAGAAGACCGGATTCTACAGGCCTGCCCAGCAACACAGATGTCCAGGCAGGTCCATGATGTTTTCCTGCCCCAGTTGGGGCCTCACACATCCTGTTTGGGCTGGGGCCCACGTTATTTTATATGTTTTCCTTGCTTCATTGCTTGATTTTGCTTATGAGAAAGGGTCACTCATAGTCGTTGAAATGTCACTCATAATTACACTGAATTATGAAAATGTCACACATAGCAATTTGAAACCTTGGCAGCTATGTTCCAGACTTCAGAATGGTCTGGAAAACATGTATCCCTATCACTGCCGATGGTGGTACATCGCTCGAGCCATGACTACCCCTCCTTTCGTGATATCACTAGTGGTGGAGTCTGGGCCTGGACACAACACTCCCACCTGTAACTTCTATGCCTCCATCCTCCCTATTGCCATCGGGGAGGGGGTGGTCAAGCTGTTTTTGGCAAAAGCCCACAGGAAGACCCCCAAGGGGACTCCCTCTTCCACAGCAAGTCATCTTCTAGGGAAGGTACTACTACGAAATCCCCCACAAAGAAACACAAAAAGCACCATATGAAGTAAAAGTCCTCTTCTTACTTGAGAAAGTGATCAAGTTTGCCAGTTCCAAACTCTAACTCGATGTTTGGTCAAACCCCTAGGCCCATGGAATTGATGGGTAAAAATAACACCCATGTGGCAAAGGAGAAAGTTGTGGTTAATTTCAACACTGAACTATTATGTGAGCACCTTCCCATGGCTCAAATGTTGACCTCCTTGGAGGACGTTTTTGGTTCTGATTCAGCTGGTTTGGCTATGGAATAAAAGAATTACAGATCCATGGAAAATGGTGACCCGGGAGCTACCTTCTTATAGTAGTAATGCAAGCCTTTATATAACAGTGACCTAGGAATTGCTCCAAAAGAGGACATTTTCAACCCTGTTGGCTGTGCCTCCAAGGAGTTATAGTTAACAATATTTGTTTCAAAGCCAGTGGCGGCCTTGGCTGTGACTTTGTCTTCTGTGTAAATTAAGTCTTACATTCTGATGGAAATCTTGCAACCCTCCACATTCTCGGCATATCTCTTGCTCCCACTGAACAAGTCTCACCTTGTTCCTATAATGGCTGCATGAGAGAAACCCTTCTTCTGCCCACAAGTGGATAGGCAGGTCACTAGACTCCATAAGCCAGACCTAGGCAACCCATACTTAACTGTCCTCCCACCTGTCCCCTGAGAGTCTGATATTTCAGACATTGTCTTCAAAACAGATCCCAAAGAGTTTCCCTATTGTGTTTCTGGACAGAAAGGCCAAGAACCTTGACACCTTGGGTCACAGAGTTTTGCCTCTAAACATGTTGTTTGTACACAAACTAATTTCACATGCCTTTTAGGTTGTTATGTCCATGTGAACTGGTGACCATCAGCCTGCCAGAGCACATGAAAAAGCGATTTGCTGTCCTAGTGAGTGATGCCCTGGATGCAATAAAATTGGGGTTGATCTCAAATCTGGGGAATCAGGTTAGAGTCTCGGCAATGACGCTCGACATCCTGTGATTCTGGGCAAATCACTTAATCTCCCCGTGCGTAACAAACAAATTTGTCCTTGTGTAACGCAACTGGTGCTCATGTAAAGTGGTCTGATACCGGATACCTTTGGGTCAAGATTGTGCTATATATAAAAAAATCTCTGAACTCTCTGGAATGTGGTTTTGACTCTGTGGAAACCTTTGCTTAGTCTATGGGTGTGATTGTAATGCTGTGGGGACATGATTGGTTGCTTTCCACTGGCTTTACAGGGATGTCTAGGCTATGTTTATTGACATGCCCATTGACAGAAAATGTTTATTCAGAGACGAAGCAGACTCTTCCTTGGAATGCTTCAAGAACAGCAGGGCTATGACCTGAGCTCTGTGAATGGTCTCCCATGCAAACCAATTTGACCAACAATCACACAAGTTACCCGGTTACTCCAGAGCTTTGCAGGCTCAGCATTTCAGACTGTCCAGACTCCTAATTAGATTTATTGTTCCTTTCGAGGCACAGGCCAATATAGGAAGAAGCAGTAAATCCAGTCCCCACTATCCTCTGAACTGCTCGGACTACACCCCCACACATTTCCATCTTCCTGTAAGAGGGATGGAGGAAGGGCCTCATATTTTATAACCAATTGGGAAGAAGTGGTGTTTCTTGAAGAGGGACAAAGGATATTATTTCCCAAGAAGGACAGACATAAATCCTGTTCTGTATTTCTGCATTGTGAACCTGCTTATCCAGCAAGGACTGTTTCAAAATGCTGTCCCTCAGCCAGGTCCTGTTAGCGTTGAATTTGAGAGAATGAATGGTGTCTCTGAATCTTCAGGACACCTATTTTCATCTTCAAGTACTTCCCGTTCATAGGTGTTACTTTGAGATCCACAATGCAGTTCAACGTTTTCAGTTTAATGTCCTCCTGTTCGGTCACATGGCAGTCCACTACCCTTTTTTATTTTTTTTTTAACATTTCTTTATTGGAAGTGGTACATCACAATCCGGCCAGTCTAGCAAGTCTGCTTACATTATGATCATTAATACAACATATGTCAACAGGCTGTCTATTAAATAATGTAAAAAAACGGGTAGGGTAACCTCGCACAATGGAGGTTAACGAATTGACACAAGCCTCACCTCATCTGGCACATATTTACACATACTCGAGGCAGGATCCAGCTAGCAGCCTGCTAGTCCAAAGCTATATCCTACGATATATTGTAAAGAAAGCAAAATGGCCTCCATTGAATCAACAATAGAAAGCAGAAGCGTCCACCCACAGCAGGAGTCTCTTTCCATGACCTTACTAACTACAGGAAGGGAACTGGTCTATTTGGTGTGATAGAAAGACCAACAAAAAAAGAGCAACTACAGTTCACCAATAATACATAACTCGCACAATCTCAGGCTTGAGTATGGTTTCCTCCAGCCCACCCATTTGGCGGAACTTCGTCATCTGGAAAACCATGAGAGCGGGGTCACCTATAGCCAAAGATGGTACTTAGGCGGAAGTGCTGGGCCTCCTGCTCTCAAACCAGTCTCAGCCTCTTTGTTTGTTCAAGGTATGTAAGGACTGATGGAGTGCAGTGCAAGTGAAAAATGCGTGTGCAATAAAAATGACTAAAAGGACAAAAAATATGTTTATTAGGAATTGTCCTGATGCCATATGTTAAAAACCACCTGATAGTAAAGGATAATTGGAACTATCTATAGGCTACAAGTGGGGTCGACATGTTTCAGCCGTAAATCTCATTGGCTCGGCTTTCTTCAGGAACTTGTGTATAAAAGTGCTAGTGCAAAAAAACCTTAAGTGAACAAAATATTGTGTTAATACATTATAACCAAAACGAAAAAGATATCAGTGGTTTATTACCACCCTTCCAGACATGTATCTCATGTGTGGGTAGTTTACGAGCTACTTCTTCATCCCTAAAAAAGAAAAGCATATTGTCAAAAATAAAGTCAAAAATAAAGTAGCTGGATGAAAAAGGTGAACAGAAACCCTTTTTAATTTTTTTTTTAACATTTCTTTATTGGAAGTGGTACATCACAATCCGGCCAGTGTAGCAAGTCTGCTTACATTATGCTCAATAATACAACATATGTCAACAGACGGTCTATTAAATAATGTAAAAAAAAGGGTAGGGTAACCTCGCACAATGGGGGTTAACGAATTGACACAAGCCTCACCTCATCTGGCACATATTTACACAAAAGCTATATCCTACGATATATTGTAAAGAAAGCAAAATGACCTCCATTGAATCAACAATAGAAAGCAGTAGCGTCCACCCACAGCAGGAGTCTCTTTCCATGACCCCACAACTGTCACAATAAAAGGGGGAGGAAGAGGTGGAAATGGGGGACTGGTGGTAGTGCACCTAGAGAGGGGGGAGAAACAGCAGTAATATATATAAAAACACCAGGGCCTTCATTCTTGGCACTCTGCTCAATCAAGCGACATCCAACCACTTGGATGGGCTCACACATTAAGACTCTGAGGTCTGGGTCCTACACCTCTGTAGCAGGCGATTGTGTCTGAACTTTGCGGGTCTCTGGGAGATGCATTTGGGGACAAGTGGTCCGCAGCATCCAGCCGCTCCAACATATCACCCCATTTTTCCAAATCTCTCTCAGCATTCTAAATGGTGCATACAAGTCCCAACCTTCACTCCTCTGCTACCCCCATTCACGCATATCCGATAACCACAGGCATTCCTCAGGCTGTGTCCAATGAATGGTGATGGGCTGCTTGGCTAATATTAATCCTAATAGGGCGAATCTGTGGCATATCGTAGCCCCCACTTTGGGATTAGGAGGGCACCCAATAGACTTTGTTTAATTTAGTCTGCCAGTCGGGCATGAGTAGCTCCCTGTAGCGTCTGCAATATCTTCTCCCAATACCTCTGCAATCTGCAGCACTCCTACGTCATGTGCAAGAAAGCCGCTGGCTCCAACCTGCATCTAGGACTTGCGGCGGACCATGCTACATTAAATTTGTTTAATCACTGGGGTGATAAATAGGTGCAGTGCTGATTGTGAAACCAGATGAGTTTAAATCATGTGTTGCTGGTCACTCCCTGGACTTATGCATAGGCTCCCCACCACTCTATCTATATGAAGGGCTCAGGCAGATCATCCTCCCATCTGGCATGGACACTAGACATATCTTTCTAGCAGTCAGCCTTCAGAGCCGTAGACAAACAGGATATCATGCACTTTGAGGAGCCCAGGTCCAACAACAGCCGCAACTTTTGCTACTCCGCCGGCTCCACAGTGACGTTGATCCAGACTCCGTGTGCCGTGCGAGACACTTTGGCGTATTGTAAAGGTCCAATCAAAGCTCATGTGCTTCTCCGAACGTGAGGAAGATGCCATTGAGGTACAAATCGCCAGCTCTGGAACAGGCCCCTCTCATACTATTTCATCAGGTCCAATGCAGTATGGATATGGTGGAAGCATAAACTGCCTCTTTAGGGGCAGCATAAAGCCCTTCTTCATACATATGCAACCGCCTGCTCCCAGACTTCTGCCACCTTCTGAACAATAAAGGGACATCCTTCTTGGACTCTAGCCCATCGCATAAGTACGCAGGGAGGCACGTGGGAGCCCCCCACACCACCAACGGCGCCCTTTCCCCATTCAGGCCTTTTGCTCACCACTGTTCAGCATACTGTAACAGTCCAGCATCGTAGTCCATCCGGAGTTCCTGTAGACCCAATCCCCCAAGCTCGCTGTCCAGTTTCTGGATCGCCAGCTTCACTCTATTACTTTTACCAGCCCACACCAGGGACACTAGGATGCTATGGAGCTTATTAAAGGTGGACTTCAGCATATGACAGTGAGTTCTGCAGTACGTAGAGGCAGCATGGTAATACCACCATCCACTCAGGGCCACCCTGCCTATCACAGACTAAGGCAGGCAGTCCCAGAAATGAATAGATGTCTCCAAGCTTCCGAGCACCCTACCTATGTCAAGACGATGGTTGGCCTCTGAAGTATGGGCCACTGGAATGCCCAAGTAATTAAAGTGATCACACTCCCTCCTGAGCCTCCTTGTAGGGTGAGCAACAGGGTCCTCCTGAACCAACCCAGCCAGGAGGAGGCATACTGATTTATGATGGTTAACCTGCATGTCGGAGGTCAGCCCAAATTCAGCCTTGATGTCCAACAACACACTCTCTGACCTCTCTGGGTGGGCGACGTAAAGCAGTGCATAGTCTGTGTACAAGGCAATGGACCATATTGTGACACAACCAAACAGCAAGTGAATTTTACCAAGCCATGCGCTCTAACTGATGGTTTTTAGCAATTCCTTATCTTCTCGTTCTATGCTAACCTATTTGAAAAAAAGATAATTACTTCGTTTTTTATCACCTTTCTTCACTGATCTAAAATTTGTAAACATATCTGGTCTTCCAAGGCTATCCAACATGTCTTTAATATATCTTAGCCATGGTATTTTGAGGGCGTGCTCCAATGTGAGGCAATCCAGAATTATCTCATGGTGAAGAGAAGCCTCCTCCTTTGCCCAAATGTTCATCCAATAGTGAAGGGGTTTAACTGCTACTGAATCCCCCACATGCCTCACCCAGAGTTCTACATGGGCTGAATAGGCAGGGGTACCTTGAGGAACCTATAATAACAGTCTTGGGTATTTATTGTTTGTTGTCTGAAGCTCCCCCATACCCTTATAGCCCCAAATTCCGCTCCCATAAACCGCTTTAGAAACACAAATTGATTGATATAATTTTAAAATCACCCCCGGAGACCATGTGCCTAGTCTATGTGAAAAGTTTGCAATTGCACCCATTGACTTCTTCATATCTATCTTCTCTTCTTTCAGTGTGTTCCAGTTTAATTTGGCATCAAACGAGACCCATAGATATTTAAAAGCTGGGACTTTGGCTATGCTATGGGAACCTGCCGGGGTAGGTGTATTACACTTCCCTCGACCAACCACTTCCATCATATACGACTTCACGTAATTGGGAACAAGTCCAGTCCCTTCATAAAGGAGACAAATCCATCAATTAACATTTGCAATGCTCTTGGTGTGCGTGCGATAAGCACGGCATCATCTGCGTAAAGCAGAAATAGTACTGATCTAGTACCTAAACTCGGAGCATCAGCATGCAGAGATATCATGGCAGACTAGCCCATTATTGTATAACAGGAATAAAAAAAAGGTCAAGAATACAGCCTTGCCGCACCCCTCTTGAGCATTTAAAACTGTGGGATCACCCCCTTGAGTAAAATGTACTGCAGCTGTGGTATGGGCATATAAAGACATCAGGGCATTTATAATCAAGCGATCTACTCCCAGATCATCTAACAGGGCCCATAATTTACTACGGTTCACCCTGTCAAATGCTGCAGTGAGGTCCATAAAACCTAAGTAAATGGATCCCTCTTTGGCATTGTTTATTTGGCTATCACTAGGTAGAGGTTCAGGCACTGGTCCACTGTGGATTTGCCTTCTCTGAAGCCATATTGGACCTCCGAGATAACTTGATGTTTGTCTGCCCATTCCACTAGTCTGTTAAGGATGATGCGCCTCATGACCTTAACGGTAGAGTCTTACAATGAAATGGATCTGTAGCAATTAGGGGTTTCCCTGTCTCCCTTCTTATAGATTGGGACAATAATGGCTGTTGACCAAGATCGGGGCATGGCCGTTGATACCGCTGCATTCAAAACCCTTGTTAAAATAGGGGCCCACACCTCGATTTTACTTCTACACAGGTCAGGGGGAACTCGTCTCGGCCTGGTGCCTTATTGTTGGTCAGTCCCCCTATGCCTGTTATTAACTTGTGTAACTGAAAAAGCATATAGGAATCACATGGGAGAGGCTCCCATGCACTATTACAATCCGCTTCCTCCCCAACATTATCAACCGATTGGAATTGACTCTCCCATTAGTCTTGTGTAATGTGATGACATATTGATGATTTGTCAGGTCAAAGAGAGCGATCTTTCAACTCACTGGCCTCGACCAGTATGTCCCAAACCTGTTTTTGTTGGATTGACCTCCTTTCCTTTAAACCTTTTTTTTATAAATAGTACGACACTTAGCAATCTTACATCTGCTATGGAGTGTCTCTTTCAGCTCCACTTTAAGAGACCCCTTCCTTGGGAACATTCCTTATCAAACCACCTTGGAATATCTGTCTGAGACGTAACTACTGGGACAGTTAGCAGAATCCTCACCAACTTTGCTATGGTGTCAAAAGATCCAAGTACATCTTCCTCTGAAGGTAGGATATCTAGGCACTTCAGAATCTCCTGTTGCCTTCTTTAAAAAGGGATGAATAAAAAGCATTGCTATTCACCAGTGACCATCTCAAACGTCTCCCCTGGTCCATTGACTTTAATGTCCTTCCCAGCCTCCATCTATTGATAAATTTCAGTCGCTGGGTCCACATCCCCATAGTCAGACGGTTATGATCACTGAAAGGACATTCTATAGTCCTAAAAGATGTTATAGTATGTATCAGGGCTGACAACACAAAGATTTAGTCAGTGGTGGATGCACAACCCCTACCTTTATAGGTAGGTGGATAAGAGTAATGGGTGGAATAACTTGTCTTTTGAAGTGTAAACATTTTATCATAATTATTTAAGAGAGCATTTATCTCCTGACCCTCCCCAGAGTGTTTCATGTGCCATTCTTCTGCTTTCATACATGTGGGAGTAACCCCAGTGTTTTGCCCAATATTGGAACATAAATGGCTATTAAAATCCCCAAGCACAATCATGTTACCAAATGAAAAATCATCTCCATGCAATTAGTCTAAGAGCCCGGCTAGTTCCTTCACACTCGGCGCACTCAAATTCTTATTTCTGGCATTATAACAATTAATTATTGTAAATCTTTTTGTTCTACCTACTACCAGTTTTAATCCTAGCGCCACAGTCGAGTTCCAGTTTGGTCGATTCATTGACCCACCCAGCTCAAGAGCAATGAAAATAATTAGACCACCCTTCGCTCTCCCATATCTCGAACCTTCCGCTGGGAGAAAGAAGGACCTTACCCTCCACAAAAAATGTTTTACACCTCTCATGTCTCTTGTAAACAAAGGATCTTATACTCGGTTATGGTTTGAATCAATTTTTCATCCTTAAATTGTGACGTAGCCAATATAATCTTGTCGCCTTGGAGTTCACTTTGATAATTCTGATTAGGGTGACTTATGTGAAGGTCATCACTCTCTCTCTGCCTTACTCCTGATGACAAAGCTAACTGATTTTGTGAGTCTGTCACTATTGACTGTGCTAGGGTATGTTCGATGCCCACTCCCTGTCAATCCAGATCATTATGGTCCGACAGAGGGGCATAAGTGTTTGACCGACCAGCCCTCCTCTCCTCAGTAAAAGTTACTTCCTCCGTCTGCCTCCCAATACTGACTCCTCTGGCAATGGAAGCTGGCCTGTAAAAGAAACCTAATGGGAGAGGTTTAATCTCTGAGGCATAAAAGGGAAACTCAGCAGAGTGTCTCAATATATTGTGGTCTAGTTCAGCGAAGCGGAAGGTGATGATCACTGCGTTACCTTTGAAAAACTTTCTTGATTTCCCTATCCAGGCAACCCTTCTAGCCATCAGAATATACGGGTGATCCTCTATATTAAATATGCTATATTTCCCTAGCCAGTGGGATACTTTGTTGATAAGAGTATCTGTGGAGTCTTCTGAGCCCACTCCCAGACTGTACACCCCTACCAGCACTGTGGTATAAGGGCAACACGCCGGGTGGAGATCAATCACCGGCAGCCCTGTACTATAAGTATTCTTGGGGCTTGCCTCTCCTTGTGCCTGCACATATTGTGGAGAATATCTGTATTTCAAACCCCTGCCTCCTCTCCCATCACCCTGTTTATGGGGAATAGGCCTATTAGTCATCTCACTCGCCTGATCCCCCTGCCCATTTCAGGACCCAACCACCCTGGGCCTGTTCGGGTTCGGTGGATTGATTCCTGACTCTCAATTCCCTTGTTTACTAGGATACACTGCCTGTGAATGTGCCCTACTCTGGGACGGAGCATTGGAGACAGTTTCCAGCCTATTTTCCACTTTCCCCGATGACTCTCTGGTGTCTGATAGCCCTTTTTCCAACTTGTCCCAGAGCTTCGATAATAGATTGGTCATCAATCTTGCAATCGTGCCCCTCAGCTGTGGCTTTACTAGACTCCCGCACTGCGGGAGCCCCAAATGCTCTTATGCGCCTCCGGGCACGGTTGCTTGCATGGGCGTAGGCGCCTCCTGGCGCTAGGGATCTTAGTGGTTGTAGTCCTCCAATATGGCAAGGATCGCAGTGGCTTTACCGGGCTTCCGCGCTGCGGTAGCCCCAAATGCTCTTATGTGCCTCCGGGCACGGTTGCTGGCGTGAGCGTAGGCACCTCCTGGTGCTAGGGTAGTGGTTTTAGTCCCCCAACGTGGCAAGGTTCGCGGTGGCTTTACCGAGCTCCACGAACAGTAGCTGAAGTCGGAATTAATGGCTCTTGATTTGTTTGTCCTGATCTCGGGTCTCTAGGGGTAGGAACAGAGGCACTCATTCCAGTAGGGATGACCAAAGTATTTGTGTTTTGTCCCCTACCCCCAGATTGGTATAACGGAACTGGAGGACCTATTGTTACAGGCATCTGGAGCATTCAGCATAGTCTGTTTATTTGTTTCAGATCTCCTTGCAATATCATTTACAGGTAAGAAATAATTATGTGGATTCGGATAAATCAGCCTGTGAGGTACGTTAGGAATTTTCCCACCATAGGAATTTGCTATATTCTGCGGTTGAACCTCACAATAGGGTGGTGGACGATTTAACAATAATTCCTTTAAGAATTCATCATCACTTTTATCCTCACAATCATCAGTCTGTGTAAGTGTCTGTAAATTCTCAGAGTGTTTTTTTTTCCTTTTCCTTTTCTTCTTCTCTCTCACTAACCAATACAAGATACATTAGAATCCCTCAGCTATATCCATTCTCCAAGCTTTCTGTTGTGCATCCTATCTATCCTCAACATATTGATTTAAAGTGTTTTATATTCTTCCCTGAAATTTTGTTATTCTTTCTGATGAGCTATGTGTTCCCATTCACTAAGGGCTTCAAATTCCATGGGTCTTGGAGGTGGTTTGTTTTTATACAAATGCCTTTAATTATTTGCAAGAATTAGAATGTTCCTTACTGTGGAAAAGCTAAAGATCCATCTTTCTCAGTATATTTAATCCAGTTCTCAAGCAATGTGCACATGTGATATCCTCTCTCCTATATAATGTATACAGTTGCCGTACCAACGGATGGTATTGGTATCCTTTCTCTAGTGGGCAAAGGCAAATCTCTCTGCATCAAACTCTTTAAGTTTTTCAAAATCTTCATGTTTCTCAAAATCTAATTTTGTCTTTCACAAATAATTCACTTGACATCGCTGGTGTACACTTTCTTGTTTAGCTTCAACCAACCAATACCAGTGCAGAGTTATACCAACAGACCAATACCAGTGCGGCACCTTGTGATGTCACCTCACTCCTTGCAGCAACTACCCCTTCTTCACAATTCCCTGTGCTCATTCTCTTCCAAGCAATACTCGCAAAATGCAAGCAGAAAAATCCCTGTCTGCTCCACTAAAATAAAGTATAGATTCCACTCACTGTAAAAATTCAATAAACACACTAATTTACCTCCTATCTAACACATTCTCTAGGAGAAATCTCGAACAGCGCGACCTCACTCTAATCGTTACAACTGTTCCCTGTGCACTGAGAACAATTGTAATGATCATGATTCTGCAACCCCACTAATATAAGTTCCTTTCACTTAGTGGTACTGCCAATGACGTCTCACTCACAGTACCTTCAAGAGCACAGCAGACAGTGTTACTCACTATAGGCCACACTGAGACCACCCGTGGCTGTATATACCAGGATCTTAGGCCACTTCAGACCCAATAACAACTTCAATTTTACCCACACAAAGCACATCAATCAAACATAAATTTTAAACACTTTGCATAACCTCACACATCGATATTACTTCAATCTAAGCTTTAAGCAATAGCAACGCACAACCCTATTAAGACTTACGCCACTGTCTTGGTGTCTTCGTTGTACTCCTCTAAAACTGGCACTTGGTCATCTTCAACTGACCATAGAAGGAGCTTTGGAAGTAGGCAAATTTTAATCGGGGTCTCAATAGGGGTCCCAGTAGCGATTCCCCCTATATACATACTTCATCAGAAAGATAACCATCCAACACACCACAAGAATAACTGCGATAGCGTTGCTGGGCCCATAATTTTGTTCTCCTTTCTTTTATAATTATTTGTGCCACTCCCTTGGACCTCCGACGGACCTTGTTTGTGCTAAGAGGGGTAGGACATAAAGGATCCTGACCGTCATCCAATAAGGACCAGGAATTTGATAACTGGACTACAAACTAGAAATCTGATTCATGTAAATTACTCTCAGGACACTGCTATAAAGGTATAGGATTATCACTGCAAGCCCAAATGTCCTGAAGAAACGTAGGCAAGCCAAAATCAATCACACCAAGCGCTCAGTTAAAGCTATTGTTGGAAATGGCCCTTTTTGCAGAGTTATCCCCAAACATTTTACTTCTTCCTGATATTTTCTCCAGACCTGTTGTTGGCTATAGAATTCTGGGCACCATACCACTGCTGATCAGTACTAAAGTGCATATGCTTTCTGTGTAAATTGGTATTGTGATTGGTTATCCATGATTGGCGTATTTGATTTACCAGTAGGTCCCCAGTAAAGTGCGCTGAGTGTGCCAGGGCTGGTAAATCAAATGCTACTAGTGGGCTTGCAGCACTAATTGTGCCACCCACGAGTAGTCAAGAAAAGATGTATCGGGCCTGCCAACGTGGTGCCTGCGGGCAGTTTAACTGGCATGTCGACTTGGCAAGTGCACCCACTTGCCAGGCCCTAACTTTCCCTTTTCTTACACATAGTTTTTATTTATTTATTTATGGTCTTGTAGCGCGCCTGAATCAGCCCCGAAGGGGTATCTCCGCGCGTAGCTTCTGCAAGAGTGGGCCAAATTGTAGTGATGGTGAGATAGAGAGAGTGGCCGGATTATTATTGTGCGAACAAGTGAGTCTTTAGTTTTTTCCTGAAGGAAAAGAGGTTAGTGATCAGCCTCAATTGAGGTGGAAGAGAGTTCCACAGCATGGGGCCTTTGAAGGAGGGTGCACGCCCCCCCTGCCTGGCTTTAGTGACTTTGGGTACTTGCAGCAGCATAGTGTTGCTGGAGCGCAGAGCACGTCCAGGGGAATAGGGAAGAAAGATCTCTTTTAGGTATTTGGGACCCGACCCATATATGCACTTGTGCATAATACAGCAGATTTTGAAGTCTATTCGTTGTTGCACCGGGAGCCAATGAAGGTGGGAGAGAAGGGGACGAGAAGGGGTGCGGGGAGGGGCATTCAGGATGAGTCTTGCTGCAGTGTTCTGCACTACCTGCAGTTTGTGTAGTTGTTCCTGGTTGGCGGAAGTGAGTAGACTATTACAATAGTCCACTCGTCCAAGAACTAATGCCTGTACCAGTGTCTTCCTATGGGTGTTGGGTAGGAAAGGGAAGATACGCCGTAGAAGACCTATTGTACGGAAGCATGTTCCCGTAACCTGACTGACATGATCTTTCATGATCAGGGCTTGGTCCAGGCGCACTCCCAGATTTTTAATGGTTAGTTTGGGCACTGGGACAGGTCCTAGCTCGAGTGGCCACCAATCTGGCGACCAGAGCCTGGTGGCCCCTCCAAACAACATGACTTCCGTCTTGGACACATTGCATTGGAGGAAGTTCCGGGCCATCCAACCCGCCACCGCTCTCATTCCATCTTGGAAGGATTTCAAGACTGCAGGTGTTATGGTCTGAAAGGGGAACAACAGCTGAGTGTCATCAGCGTAGGAGATTGGAAAGAACCCATATGATCTAATAATCTCTGCCAAAGGGGCCACATATACGTTGAATAACGTGGGGCTCAGACATGAGCCCTGTGGTACACCCTTGGTAAGCTTCCTGCAGACAGATTTATGGGAGCCCAGTTTGACCCCTTGCTGTCTGTCTGTAAGAAAGCTTTTAAGCCACGCAAGGGCGGTCCCTTTTACTCCTACTGCCTTCAGACGGTCAAGGAGAATTTTGTGCGACACCGTGTCGAAGGCAGCCGACAAATCCAATAGCACCAGAATCACTGAGCTCCCCCTGTCAAGTGACATTCTGATGTTATCTGTCACTGAGAGGAGGGCTGATTCGGTGCTATGGTTGGGCCTGAAACCAGATTGCGAGTGGTCCAGGCCGCCCGCTGCCTCGATGTAGCTAGACAGGTGTGTATTAACATGCTTCTCGGCCATCTTGCTGTAATAAGGCAGAAGGGAGATGGGACGGAGGTTGGAGAGCTCCGTCCACGGGAGCGCCGCATTCTTGCGGATGGGGTTCACTACTGCGTTTTTCCACTCAGCTGGTACATTTCCCTCTTTTAGAGACTGATTGATTACATCCTGAATGTGGGGGGCTAGCAGGGTACGGAGGGAAGTTAGAGTCTTAACAGGAATAAGGTCATGCGGTGATCCTGATTTTACTTGGGTCATTATTGTGTAAAGCTCTTCAGTATTGACAGGAGGGAATGTAATTAGTGTGGAATTGGTGTTTTTATTTGGGGAGGAGACATTCAGGATATCACTGTTTGGTTGGGATACAAGAATTTTTTCGTAGATGGCTTCTATTTTGTTCTCGAAATATGATGAAACTTCTTCACATAGACTTTGTGAGAAGTCATCTGGGCTTATACAAGCCATGGGTTTTGTAAAAGTTTCAAGGATCCTATACAATTCTTTAGGAGAATTACCGGCTTCTATGAGTTGTTGAGCGATACTGTTTTTACGGGCAGCTTTGATATGTTTGTAATAGTTGTTTTGCGCTGCACGATGTGCCTTTTTGTTCTCCTCAGAGTGTGATTTCCTCCATCTTTTCTCTATCCTCCTGCATTCTTGCTTCTCTTTCCTAAGAGCCTCGGTGTACCATTTTTCCTGTTTGGCTACGGGGTGCTGTTTGAAAGTTTTCAGAGGGGCAATTTTATCCATGGCTACGGTGAGAGATTGCTGGAGCCTAGTAAGCTTGTGTTCTACTTCTTCAGCATCACTGATCTCAGGTTTTTCCCACACCTTTTGTAGCATCTCCAGTGTAAGTTTGTGCCACTGTCTGCGTGTGGTGGGGGGTAGAAGTTTCTTATGGGGACCTACGTTAGCTTTAAAAATAGTAAATTTTAATAAAAAATGATCTGACCAGTTGACTTGGGCGGGTTTATGACACAGTATGTTATCAAAGTTGGTGTAAATCAGGTCAATACAATGTCCACCTTCATGAGTGGGGTCCTGATTTTTTTGTGTCAGACCGATGGTATTCATGTCAATAGACAGGCTTTTTGCTCCTATGGAGTCAGGTTGGTCAGTATGAATATTAAAATCTCCAAGAAGGAGAAAGTCCTCATTGGCCCGTAAATGAGGGCCTAACATCTCTAACAGAGATGTGGAAAAGGTGGGACCTGGAAGGGGTGGTCTGTATACGAGTGCGCCTTTACTGGTCTTTCTGTTTGAGGAAATAATTCGAAAAACCATTATTTCCATTTCCTTGCAGCATTGTTTGTCCAGAATGTCTAGTTTAAGGGACTCTTTATAAATTATGGCGATACCGCCACCAGTTTTATCAGGGCGGTCAGAGTGGTAAAATTTATATCCCAAAGGTATTCCCAGTGTAATGGCTGATACCGTGTGGGGCTTCAACCAAGTTTCAGTAATGAAACAGAGATCTGGGCTCAGAGAGTGTATTAAATCCCAGATTTCGATTTGGTGCTTGGGCATGGAGCGAACGTTAATAAGGATACAGTGCAAATCATGTGCTGACTTGCTGGGGTCATGAGAGTCAGTGAAAGGTATGGAGGAGTAGTGGCATTTTTTGCAAGAAAACGGTCCTTCGAAGCAAGGTCTACTATCCTCAGAGTGACATGGGGCAGTGTGTTGCTTTAAGGATTTCAAATATGAAGCCTCATACCTGAACTTTTTATCAGCACGAAGGAGCGGCATGATGAAAGTGTCGCGCCCCGTCGCCTCGTCCTGCCGCGGACGGGCGCAGACGGGCAGCTCTTTGGACACCCCTATGATGGTCCCAAGGTACCCTCCTGGGCAGGGTGCAGTGTATGGGAAAGGTAGGACATGTACTGGTATATGTAACATTTCCTGATAGTAAAATACAGCCAATTTCGTTTTTCAGTATTGAAAGGCTATCTTGCCCAGCCCCAACCCCCTTCCCCGGTCATCCTTCCCCACCAGGTGGCGCAAATACCCACTCCCCTGGTGAGACCATTCAGCCCCCGCTAGAAGCCTCTCCCACTCCTCCGTTCCTACTAACGCGACCGTCCATCTTTCAATGTAGATCTGACCCCCTCAGAACCCTCAGACTTGCCCACCCTCACACCCCATCACCATTCCACGAGCTTGGTCTATTGACCCATTTTTAAATCCTGTAGAACCACTGAGGAAGAGCTCTCGTCTCGACCCCCTACTGAGGGTCGTGGACAGTTGAAGTCTGGGCGACCCAATTAGCAATGGACCCCACAATTCGATCTTGCCCCCCACCTCAAGGGCTGTCCCTATCCACAACTGCATGCCCCCTGCCCCGGAAAACATAATTCACCGGCTGACCCTAATAGAGAGTCCGCTAGAAATAATATTCAGAGGTCTTGACGAAATCCTAATCAACCTAGACAATGCTCGAATCCAATCCCATACCAGGCCTAATCCCCAGCAATCCTATACCAGGCCCTCCTCCCACCAACTTTAACCTCCTAAAACCCCATTCCGGGCCCTCTTCCGCTCTTGAAAACCGGCTCCAGAGGCCCAGAAAAACCGACTCTGAGATCCCGTTACCAACCCTCACTAGAATCAAATCATCCATGGCCAGGGTCATGAGTCCCCCAATTAAGGATGATTTAACCCAGACGCAAAGACCTTCTAGGACCAAAGCAGCAATGTCCGCGGAAGAAGCAGCAGACTCAGCCTCTACATACGACTCGCCTCCCCTAAATCCAATATCCAAGTGATCACAGGCTTCAGAAGAGAATACCCCCCTCAAAAGCCACAAGACCCCCTCCCTCTCTTCCATACCCAGGGCCCCATCAGGAAAGTGTCCTAGCAAAAAGAAACTATCCACTAGTTGCCTGCTCATTAACTGTAGATCAGCTCCCAAACATGCACCTGAATTAGCAGAAGCCATCCTCTCTCATGATCTAGACATTACCTTCGTCACGGAGACATGGCTAAATGAGATCTCCCCTCCTTGTTTAGATATGCTTGTGCCCCCAGCTTTCACCATCGTCAACCAAGATAGAAAGGATCAACGTGGTGGGTGTGTAGCCATCATCCATAGGATCAGAGCAACAACAAGGGTTTTGGCTAAAGCACAGTAAGGCTGCGCCAGTAAATGAGTTAACAAGAAGGTTGCCAATACTGTGCGATGAATCAATATTTAAAGGGCCCCGAGCTGCAAATCGCTCATTGCCACAGACCACTCTTTCAGTCAAAATTTTTTAAACAAAGTTCAATGATTTTATTTATTATTTCTCTTTTTGAGAAAAGGTTTTTTTTCAAATATATATAAAAAATTGTTATATATAGTAAACAACAGAATGTATAGTTTTAGCTTCAGTCTAATACATTCATTGTAAACAATATAGGAGGAACAATGGCAAATATTTTGGGAAGGGAAACGGGTTTAAGAAAAAGGACAAGAATGCCAGGGAGTGAGGGAGAAAAATTGAACATTTAACACATTTCACTCTTGGACATCATTTGACGACAGACAACACAAATTGGTGGTGAAACAAGGGGAGGTTTTTTCAACCAGGGATTCATTTTCTATTATAGGCCCTGCACAAGTACTATTTATATTGGCAGGTGAAACCTATTCCCCTCATTGGAAGGATGCACGCTTACAATTATATTCACAAAATAGACCATCAATCATTGTTATATTTACACAACATATTTGAAAACGATTGGTCTAAACAAACGAAGAATATGACAAAAGGTCGACGCGTTTCGAATCCCTAACAATCGGGGGATTCTCTTCAGGACCAAACAACACAATCTGAAAGACACAAGTTCAAAACATACTGTCAGTCATCTATATGGGCAACTCTCAACTTGCCTTCGGTTCTGCATATACTCAGATCATACCTGGGCTACTATGTAATGTCTTCACATCCGTGAAGCTAAAAAAGAAAATGGAAAATGTTTGTCTAACGCTGTTTCGAATGAGGCTTCTTATGAGGAGGGCAGTTAGTAATTACACTTACTTGAAGGTTGGTCGAGTGATTCCTATTTCATCTGCTGGGTTTTAAGATCCCAAATCCATTGTATCTTTTTATGTTTTGTTTTAAATTGTTTATGTCTCTAAAAAAGAAAAAAGATGGTTTCTTGTGAAATCTGAAGTTGAAAAATGAACTGGATTGGTATAAGAGGGGACATGAATCTCTATGCGCTGTGCTCATCTTTTTAATATAATTGCTGGCGGTGCTAGTTTTCTGCTCTCATAAGGAGTAACCATTTCAGGATGTCTGAAACGTATTATCTCATATCTGATTTACGGGATTTATACATGATTGCCGGTTGTGATCCGCTTTGTTTATTAAACCTTCACTCGGCGATTCGTATTTAAATTTATTTGGGCAGCACTATGTCGTATACATCATTTATATCATTGCTGGCGGCGCTAGTGGTTACTCTCGTTTAAAGGTGTCGGCATAATGTTATCGTATGAGAGGTTTTAAGGATTTACGCACGAATGCCCATTGTTGTCCATTTATAGTAGTTACAAATTAACCAAGCGATACGCGATTAAATAATTCTTGGCGAGTCTGTCGCGTACATCGTTTATAAGATTGCCTAGCAAAGATGTTTGGTCAACGATTAGGGCTAAGTTTTGCGGATTTACCTTCAGTCTTTTTCGATATCCTCCTTAGCGCATCTCCGCCATCAATGCAGACGCCATTAACCAGTTCCGGGTCGTCTTGTTTAAAAGGAAGTCTAGCTTCCGGGTTAGCGTGGGCGCGTTGCCGGGAATTGTAGTTTAATCAGGTTGTATGTGCCGTCATTTAAAGTGTATTTATTAAAGATGAATGTATCCACAGAAAGGTCGACTGATTCTTTCAATGGTATTCTCCCTCTTGGTTAAATTAAATTATATTATAGCATGTACACTTCGCGCATCCGATAAATAAATGTAAAGGTGACTCGGTAGGGTAGTATGCCACACTGTCAAACTTGGAAATTGCGAATTCGTCGAACATTGTGTTATTTGTTTTATGGAGACTTTTTAAAAAAAAAAAGTGGAATGCTTCTAGATTATTGTGTAACATTATGTGTGAAGCAGGAGTGCTCCATCTATATTGTCTAATTATTGTGTGGTGAAGGTGGGGATCACATTGGTAATTGCTTCAATGTTTGAAGGAAAAGAACATAAGTTCTTTTCGATTTCAGTAGGATTCACTAGATGTATTACGACATTCTTCAAGGACGGCTCGTTCGAAGAAGTTTAAAGGTTGTACAGTTCAGACATCTCATTTAAGCCTCGAATGGTGGTGTTGAATTTGAGAATAAGCATTGCTTCTCGCTGTCTGTTTGGTCTCTACCTCACCACCTCTTGGGTCTGGCTCGATCTTTGATATTACTGTCCATCTTAAATCGTTTTCCCCATGGGATTCTTCAATCCAATGTTGGACCAGAGGAGCTGTGAGTGTCTTATTCTTTATCCTGGATTTGTGCTGTGACATCCTTTGTCTGGCTTCCTGATTCGTTTTCCCAATATACTGCTTATTGCATAGGCAGATTATACCGTAAACCAGGTTCCTCGTTTTACAGTTTGTAAATTGGTCATGTTTCCATGATATGCCTTCATGTTGGAACAGATTCCCTTCGATGGTGGAGGAACAGTACAAACAGGTGCCACATTTTCGGTGGCCAGTGATTGGGGGGAGATTCACGTAGTCCCGTAGTGTGGGGGCTTTTGCTTTGGGTACAGCTGCTCGGACAATTTGATTGGCAATACTTTTGTCCTTTTTAAAGGCAAAGAGCGGTACTGCTTCAAATTGGTCATCAAGATCCTGTAATAAATGCCAGTTTTGACGGATTGTTTTCTTAAAAAAATTGGATGAGGGACAGAAAGTTGAAACGCAAACTGTGCGTTTTAGTTGTTTCTTTTCTTTCTTTTTAAGCAGTTCTTCCCGTGGGGTCCACCACGCTCGTTTAATGGCTTGCTTCAATAATTTTGCTGGATACCCGCGATCCATTAGTCTTTCTTTCAAGGAGTTGGCATGGTTCATATACTCATCCTTGAAGGAACAGTTCCTCCGGATACAGAGGAACTGTCCCACAGGTAAGTTCTGTTTTAGGCTCCTCGGGTGATTACTTGTGTAGTCTAGTCACTAGTTGACCATTGGAGCAATATACTTCAACATTCAAGAAGGACAGTCGGGTCTTTGATGCTTGAAGGCTGAATTGAATGTCTCTCGTCCTATTAAGCCATTCGTGAAATTCCGAGAGCTGTGAATGGCAAAAAATCTGATCGAAACAAAGCACTAGAAAGAAAGAAAAGAAACAACTAAAAGGCACAGTTTGCGTTTCAACTTTCTGTCCATCATCCAATTTTTTAAAGAAAACAATCCGTCAAAACTGGCATTTATTACAGGATCTTGATGACCAATTTGAAGCAGTACCGCTCTTTGCCTTTAAAAAGGACAAAAGTATTGCCAATCAAATTGTCCGAGCAGCCGTACCCAAAGCAAAAGCCCCCACACTACGGGGCTACGTGAATCTCCCCCCAATTACTGGCCACCGAAAATGTGGCACCTGTTTGTACTGTTCCTCCACCATCGAAGAGAATCTGTTCCAGCATGAAGGCATATCATGGAAACATGACCAATTTACAAACTGTAAAACGAGGAACCTGGTTTACGGTATAATCTGCCCATGCAATAAGCTGTATATTGGGAAAACTAATCAGGAAGCCAGACAAAGGATGTCACAGCACAAATCCAGGATAAAGAATAAGACACTCGCAGCTCCTCTGGTCCAACATTGGATTGAAGAATCCCATGGGGAAAACGATTTAAGATGGACAGTAATATCAAAGATCGAACCAGACCCAAGAGGTGGTGATGTAGAGGCCAAACTGAGACAGCGAGAAGCAATGCTTATTCTTAAATTCAACACCATCATTCGAGGCTTAAATGAGATGTCTGAACTGTACAACCTTTAAACTTCTTCGAACGAGCCGTCCTTGAAGAATGTCGTAATACATCTAGTGAATCCTACTGAAATCGAAAAGAACTTATGTTCTTTTCCTTCAAACATTGAAGCAATTACCAATGTGATCCCCACCTTCACCACACAATAATTAGACAATATAGATGG
Source organism: Lissotriton vulgaris (assembly GCF_964263255.1). Taxonomy (NCBI): domain Eukaryota; kingdom Metazoa; phylum Chordata; class Amphibia; order Caudata; family Salamandridae; genus Lissotriton; species Lissotriton vulgaris. Next base: position 1,464,360,589 of record NC_141687.1, on the reverse strand, counting down.
GGCACTCCTGTTTCACACATCATGTTACACAATAATCTAGAAGCATTCCGCTTTTTAAAAAAAAGTCTCCATAAAACAAATAACACAATGTTCGACGAATTCGCAATTTCCAAGTTTGACAGTGTGGCATACTACCCTACCGAGTCACCTTTACATTTATTTATCGGATGCGCGAAGTGTACATTCTATAATATAATTTAATTTAACCAAGAGGGAGAATACCATTGAAAGAATCAGCCTACCTTTCTGTGGATATATTCATCTTTAATAAATACACTTTAAATGCCGGCACATACAACCTGATTAAACTACAATTCCCGGCAACGCGCCCACGCCTAACCCGGAAGCTAGACTTCCTTTTAAACAAGACGACCCGGAACTGGTTAATGGCATCTGCATTGATGGCGGAGATGCGCTAAGGAGGATATCGAAAAAGACTGAAGGTAAATCCGCAAAACTTAGCCCTAATCGTTGACCAAACATCTTTGCTAGGCAATCTTATAAACGATGTACGCGACAGAGACTTGCCAAGAATTATTTAATCCGTATCGCTTGGTTAATTTGTAACTACTATAAATGGACAACAATGGGCATTCGTGCGTAAATCCTTAAAACCTTTCATATGATAACATTATGCTGACACCTTTAAACAAGAGTAACCACTAGCGCCGCCAGCAATGATATAAATGATGTATACGACATAGTACTGCCCAAATAAATTTAAATACGAATCGCCGAGTGAATGTTTAATTAACAAAGGGGATCACAACCGTCAATCATGTATAAATCCCGTAAATCAGATATGAGACAATACGTTTCCGACATCCTGAAAGGGTTACTCCTTATGAGAGCAGAAAACTAGCACCGCCATCTATTATATTAAAAAGATGAGCACAGCGCATATAGAATCATGTCCCCTCTTTTACCAATCCAGTTCATTTTTCAACTTCGGATTTCACAAGAAACCATCTTTTTTCTTTTTTAGAGACATAAATATTTTAAAACAAAACATAAAAAGATACGATGGATTTGGGATCTTAAAACCCAGCAGATGAAGTAGGAATCACTCGACCGACCTTCAAGTAAGTGTAATTACTAACTGCCCTCCTCATAAGAAGCTTCATTCGAAACAACGTTAGACAAAACTTTTCCATTTTATTTTTTAGCTTCACGGATGTGAAGATATTACATAGAAGCCCAGGTATGATCTGAGTATATGCACAACCGAATGCAAGTTGAGAGTTGCCCATATAGATGACTGACAGTATGTTTTTGAACTTGTGTCTTTCAGATTGTGTTTGGTCCTGAAGAGAATCCCCCGATTGTTAGGGATTCAAAACGCGTCGACCTTTTGTCATATTCTTCGTTTGTTTAGACCAATCGTTTTCAAATATGTTGTGTAAATATAACAATGATTGATTGGTCTATTTTGTGAATATAATTGTAAGCGTGCATACTTCCATTGAGTGGAATAGGTTTCACCTGCCAATATAAATAGTACTTGTGCAGGGCCTATAATAGAAAATGAATCCCTGGTTGAAAAAACCTCCCCTTGCTTCACCACCTATTTGTGTTGTCTGTCGTCAAATGATGTCCAAGAGTGAAATGTGTTAAATATTCAATTTTTCTCCCTCACTCCCTGGCATTCTTGTCCTTTTTCTTAAACCCGTTTCCCTTCCCAAAAAATTTGCCATTGTTCCTCCTATATTGTTTACAATGAATGTATTAGACTGAAGCTAAAACTATACATTCTGTTGTTTACTATATATAACAATTTTTTATATATATTTGAAAAAAAACCTTTCCTCAAAAAGAGAAATAATAAATAAAATCATTGAACTTTGTTTAAAAAATTTTGACTGAAAGAGTGGTCTGTGGCAATGAGCGATTTGCAGCTCAGGGCCCTTTAAATATTGATTCATCGCACAGTATCATCCATAGGATGGCCTAGACATCACTGTAACTGACTCTTGCAAGTACAGCTCCTTTGAATGTCTCTCTCTCATCATTAAGACTAAGGACAACAGCCCTTTAGTCTGTCACCTTCTCTATCACCCTCCAGGCAACACCCCCACATTTGGGGAACACTTATCCAACCTGATTGCCCATTGCGCACTTAAAGACACTAACTACCTAATCCTGGGTAATCTCAACCTATGCTGGAATGAAACCAACAACTCTCTAATTCAATCTCAATAATCTTCTCTGCGACAATGTTTCCCAACACTGTTAGGAAGAAACTCACAACAAAGGAGCAGCCTTAGATGCCATCATTGCCCAACTGGAAGCAATCACGATCGACAACATTCTTCCAGTTGACTGGTCTGATCACCACATGATCTTATTCCACATCAACCAAAAAGTCTTAATCCTTCCTCCTGCTCATGACCCAACAAATGATCCAGAAATATCACCCAGATTCCCCTGGATGTCATGGAAGAGAGGCTAAATTTACTCCTTCCAAGCGACAATGAGCTCTTCACAACTGATCTCACCTCGCTTTATAACTCGAATATGGTAACTTTGCTTGACCAACTTGCACCCCTGAAACTAAAAAAAAAATCCTATTCCGTTCAGATCATGGTTCGATTCATACATCAATGATGAAAGGAGACAAATAAGAGAAACAGAAAGACGCTGGAGGACCATGCCCACTACCATTCATCGCGACCAACTTAGAACTGGCCGGAAGACATACAACAGTCATATCAAGAACAAAAAATCCATGTATATTCGCTCCGCACTGGATAGCGCAAAGAATAGACCCAATGAGCTCTTTAATATCATCAGACGCCAAACCTCCAAACCCAATACGTCCCTACGGCCGGCATCTAAAGAATGGTGCGACAACTTTGCTAACTTCTTCAATGATAAGATCTCCAAGATCGAGTGATCTCTCGAGACCAACTGCGCCCCCATTTCCGATAGCAGCCTGGATGGGGTGTTTGGTAGCGCTCTCTCTATCACTACTAAACCCTGGTCACTCTTCCAACCAATCCCTGGAGAAGAGATAGTCAAACTTATCTCCACCTCCAAACCCTCATCTCATGTCCTAGCCCCTCTACCTGCTCAACTCACTAAAAAGCTGAAACTCTCCCTAGCCCCACTCTGGTGCCGGATAATTAATAGTTCCCTAAAAATCTGAATTGTTCCAGACTGTCTGAAAGTGGGACATGTAACCCCTCTGCTGAAAAAACAAGGCCTAGACATTAATGACTTAAACAACTTCAGACCCGTCTCCAACCTTCCTCTTCTCTCCAAAATCCTAGAAAAATGTGTACTCCAACAACTAACCCAACACCTGGACAACACCAACCTTCTAGACTCCCATCAGTCGGGATTCAGGAAAGGTTGCAGCACTGAAACCGCGATACTCAACATAATATATGGCATCCTCAAATCTTTGGACTCAGACCAATGCTGCCTCCTCATTCTCCTAGACCGATCGACAGCATTCAACACAGTTGACCACAAACTTCTCCTCAAGGCTCTTGAAGATAGGGCCGGTCTAGACGAGGTGGTCCTCAAATGGTTCTCCTCATTCCTCCACAACTGCTCGCAGAGAAGCAAAATCAAAACCTTTGAGTCCGGCCCCCACCCCGTCAACAGGGGAGTCCCCCCCTCCCTCCCCCCAAGGATCAGTGCTCTCCCCTCATCTCTTCAACATTTACATGGAACCCCCTCAACACCCTACTCAGAAAAGCCAACATCCCTTTCCACCTTTATGCTGACGATACTCACATTTTTGGGGAAATCTCCTCGGCCAAAGACTCAATGAAACACTAAGAGAAGTGCAACTTTGGCTGACAAGTAACCACTTAAAACTGAAACCAGACAAAACTGAACTACTCCTCATTTCAAACAAAGAAGAGAACCCACAAATGGCAGAGTGGTTAAAAGCTATCGATGCGCTCAATGGGAACCTCACCCTGGCTGATTCTGTTAAATTTTTAGTCATTACCCTAGACTCAAAACTGGACATGACTAAACACATTAAGATCTCGGCGAAGAGCGCCTTCCTCAACTTGAAGCTACTGAACAAAATTAAACCTTTTATTCCGCCCAAAGATCTTAAACAAGCTACCCAAGCATTGGTGCTGTCAAGACTAGACTATGGAAACGCAGTCCTCTCTCGAATAGCTAAAACACATCTTGCTCCTCTGAAAACACGGCTGCCAGATGGTCACGGGAATAAAGAAATTTGAGCACATCTCTCCTGCACTCAAAGATCTCAAGTGGCTACCAATAGAATTGTGGGCGAACTTCAGAACAGCCTGCCTCACCCACAAAGCCCTTCACACAGGCAAACCTGAATATCTGGCGGCCAAACTTAAAAAAGCGGGCCTGAACAGAACCCTCAGAAGCTCTAACACCCTACTTCTCATCCTGCTAAAATCACGAAAACAAAAAACCACGGCCCGGTCCTTCGCTGGTAACGCGCCCAAAATCTGGAACTCTGTTCCCCCTTGCATCAGAACTATTCCTTCCTTCGCTAAATTAAAAAGCAGCTCAAAACCCTCTTCCTCGATCGAGCCCTAGCGAACCGATAGGAGCAGCTGGAGTCTTGAGATTGACACCTCACCCCTCTCGGATGCGGTGTCAACAAGTCCTTGAAATGGATCTCTTCATCACTGTCATTACGATTACTATTGGCTGGAGTGTCTTGCTTTATTGTATTATGTTCTGCTCTCTTTTCCTCTGCTCTGTAACTGATATGAAGTGCTCCGATACCCTCCGGTCAGGCTAGCGCTATATAAAACTTCTTAAATAAAAAAAATATATATCTTCCCATATGGATTAGATGGGGAAAATGGAGATTAGTATCCCTGAACTCAAGATTTAATAACACATCTTTTAGTAAAGATGATTTTTAAATTATGTGTTTGAAAATACCACTTTTTAGAAAGTGGCTATTTTCTTGTTCAACCATCCTGTGTGCCTCTGCCTGGTTGTGGATTGACTGGCTATAGAATGTCAGGTACTGGGGAGATGCAGTGGCTTCAGGAGTCTGGATGAGTCAGCACTAGGGTGAATAGGCCTGATGTGCATTTGAAGTGGTGGGAGGAGTAGCACCTGTATCTAAATAGGGCTGTGCCTGCCTTCCACAATGCTGGGTCTGCCCCCCTGTGGTGTGGCTGGAGCAAAGGCTCACACTGACAATGGATGTTGTTGTGCACTTGCGGAGTGCCCCCCAAAACTGGTTTGAACTGGGCTCAGAGCCCCTTACACCAAGCGAACAAAGACCTCTTGGAGTATAAATATCAGACCCAAAACCCCAGACTCTAGATCATTCCTGGAATTCAAGAAGAACCTTTGCCAAGGAGAAGAGCTAGAGAGATTGAGGAGAAGCACCCCCCTTGCTGTGTGTCTAGGGTTGGCCCGCAGTTGCTGTTTCTGCCAAGGAAAGGAGAAGGACTTTGCTGTGTGCTGTGTCCCCTGCTTGAAGGAGATCTCCAAGGGCCTGAAGTGTGCTGGTCTCCTGTTCTGGAGTCTCGGGGACTCAAAAGACTTCTTGCAAATCGGCTGGTGCTGCTGGACTCTGCCATCTGTGAGTCCTACCCTTGCCTGAGGTGCCTCCTTCCTGTTACAGGACCTCAGAGGTGGGTTTTGCAGCTAATCTCTGGAAGAACCAACATGAAGCATTGCAAAGCTGTCCAAATTCTCTCAAAACTGGCGCTGGATGACACGAAGCCTCACTGAGTCTTGTCGAATGACACGAAGTCTCGCCGGCAGCCCCCGGCACCAACGCCGGATAGCGCAAAGCAACACATCACCTCCGGTGTGCCACGCACCGTACCTGTGCACCAAGTTTTTCCACTCATCAACCGCAGACCAGAATCCTCTTGGATTTCGAAGCCTCACTTAACCTACAGTCCTGATTTGACGCATCACTTCTCCTGTGTGCAGCAGAACTGTCGCCTCGCCTTCCAAAGGACTCAGGAACTGACGCATTGCTGTGTTTTCTGAAGCTTCCTTTCCCTGCGGCTGTTTGGCCTTGTGAATTTTGACGCATCTTCAGGTACTTTGTGTAAAAGTCACGCATCCATAGTTTTCTATGGTACAAGTTCTTGAAACCTTTCTAAAGACATATTTTTAACTGTGTATGTTGGATTTTTATAGTTTTGGTTTTGTTTAGTTTAGATAAAGATACTTTGATTATCTGAACTGGTGTGGTGTCCTTTTATGGTGTTTTCACAGTGTAACTGTGAGTTGGTATAAAAACTTTACAGATTGCCTTTGGGATAAGCATGTATGCTTGTGCCATGCTACCAAGGGGGTGAGCAGGGGTTATCTAAAGTGTGTATCCCCCTTACCCTGACTAGAAGCAAGGGTCCCTATTTAGACAATGGTACCTTCTTTCTGCTAAATAGAGAACCTAATTTCTAACATTGGTAGGCCACAGTGAGGATTTGAACCTGCATGTGTACTTGACCCACAGTGATTAGTGTACACCACTAGTTTAGTGCAGACCACCACGCAACCACATACTATTTGTTTTCTGTTTCCTGCTGTTCTCCTGGAAGTATTTTTTGATACTGGGACTCTAGTTAGTGTTGCGCCTGTGAAGTCTTGGCAAAATTAAAGTCCACTTTTGTCACCTGTATATCTGCATAATGGAGGAGATAAAAGCTTTTTGCAAAGAGAAGGGGCTGCTTGTGGAGAGAGGGTCCACAAGGAGGGATCTTGAGTGCACGCCTGCATACCTATGAACACTACCAGATGATACTGAAGAAGAGGAAGTCTCTGACAGTGAAGGAGAAACAGAGAAAAGTGAGTGGCTTCTGGCTGTTCATCAGAGGCTGATTGAGTTCGACCGGGAGTTCAAGAGGGCTGAAACCAAGAGGGCCTTATCCCAAGGAAAGAAAGTGTGCAGCTCACAAAGTGAGCTTGGCTGGGTTGGAGGTGGAGTCCAGCTCAGATGGTGGCAGCAAAAATGTGTCTAGTGCTGAAAGAGAAGTACAGACGCCCAGAGATGTGGCACCTGACTTGAAGGAGGAGGTTGACATACACCAAGGGCTTCAGAGTTATGAGGTAGCTCCAGTGGTGTTCAGTGTCCCTGAGATGGATTGTGGAATTGACACAGGGGATCATATTCTTTGTTGTGGGAAGGATACTCTACTGGATACTCTACTGACTCTAGATGAGAGGTGCAGGCAGAGGGGTTCCCCCATGGTAAGAGTCCTGGGGTGTGAGTGTGGAGATCCCCAGAAGAGTGTGGGTTGAGTGACAGAGGCAGTCAGACACTGTCTTCCCAACCTCAGGAGAGTGGTGTGAGGTACTTGTGTGATGCACTGGATGGTTGGGCAAAGGGTAGCTTGGTTAACAACTGTGGGGGGCTGTGTGATTCATTTGTTGGAGAGCATATTTTACGTGCCTGTTTTCCAGAGCTATTACAACACCAGGTGGAGTGTGGGTTCTCTGATTCCAGTGAGTTTGGGCTCAAGGCAGACCTTTTGGCTGACTCCAGAGGGTCTGAAGAAGCTTTTGGGAGTGATCCTGAAGGGGGTGGCTCAGGTTTTCTTCAACCAAGTGAGTTAGGGGAGGTTTTATGGTAGCCCAGATAGGTCCTACTGTAGAGGGAGGGGTGTAGGGTCCCACGTCCTGTCTCAGAGGAGAAGGAGTGGGAGTTGGCTGTGTCCCAGGGTGCCCTAAACCCAGTCCCAGGGCCTGTTTGGTTCCATTAGTGAACACCAGGAGGAGGGCCTAGTCTGTACCGGGAGGTCATTTTCTGAGGGGGTCCCAAATTGTCTGGTAGACTAGGGGAGACTTCTGTAACAAGCATCCCACCAGTTCTGATGTCTGGTGTATGTGTCCGGAGGAAAGGGTAAGGGGCACACGCAATACCCAGTGGAAGGACCAGTGGGTCAGGTGTTGCCAGCTCTGAGGTCAGAGCACCCCAGGACTGACCCCAGTTAGGCCACTTCTGGCCTGGGGGGGTTTTCATGCTCTGTCAAGTGGACAGGAGGCTGGAGACCTGCGCCAAGCAGACTCTTGTACAACTCATGAGCAGTGTGTTTCCTTTGGGGTGGGTTGGTGTACTCCCTGGAAGTCCTGGGTTGCCAGGTACAGGTCCAGCCTAAGGGTACAGACCCTGGGTTGGAGGACCGGGTTCAGGGTGTTCCTCCTGACCTGGAGGAAAGGGCGACTGCTAACAGTGCCCCTACCAACTTGTCTTCTGGGGACAGCGCTCCAGGTGGGAGGGAGCAGAGCCCCAGGGAGCAGGACTGGGTGTGGAAGAGCCCACACCAGTCTCCTGTCCAGTCGCAGGGTACAGACCCTGAGCTGGTGGGCCAGTGTCCGATGCCATGCCTGACTTGGCAGGAGGGGAGTGTAGAAAAGGTGCCAGGCACCTGGGGCTACTGCCCCCACTCTCTGACGCCGCAGAGTTTACAGAGGCCTGAAGGGCATGAGGCCTGGCTGCCATCACTGAAAGCTGTCGGTGGCCACTGTGGCTGGCTGTCCTGGTGGAAAGAGTTGCCCCTGGGAGGGGGGCGGGAGTCACACCCCGGGGGTGGACTGGGTCACAACGCCCACAACAGCAAGGAATTATTCAACATCGTCAAGGAATTTACCAACCCCTCAGCCAACTCCAACGACATCACCCCCTCTCAAGCCCTCTGCAACTCCCTAGCTTCATTCTTCCACAACAAGATCGCAGACATCCACAACAGCTTCGACAACCGACCCGAAGACCAACCCACCCAACCCTCTGCAGGACCTCCACCCCCCTTAAACATCCTCAATGACTGGAACCCAATCTCCACTGAGGACACCATCCGCCTGATGAACTCTATCCACTCAGGATCCCCCACAGACCCATGCCCTCACCACATCTTCAACAAAGCAGACTCCATCATAGCACCGCACCTCCGAGACGTCATCAACTTCTCCCTCAACTCCGCCACCTTCCCGGAAAGTTGGAAACATGCCGAACTCAGCGCCCTTCTGAAGAAACCCACAGCTGACCCCACCGAACTCAAAAACTACCGCCCCATCTCGCTCCTTCATTCCCGGCCAAAGTCATCGAGAAAGCTGTCAACAACCAGCTCGCCGCCTTCCTCGAAACCAACAAATCCCTCGACTCCTCACAGTCCGGCTTCCGAGCCAAACACAGCACTGAGACTGCACTCATCGCAGCAACAGACGACATTCGAACTCTGCTAGACAATGGAGACACAGTCGCCCTCATCCTCCTCGACCTCTCCGCAGCCTTTGACACAGTTTGTCATAGCACCTTAATACAACGCCTCAGAAACATCGGAATCCAAGGATCAATCAATCAATCAAAGACATTTATAGAGCGCACTACCTACCCATAGGGTCTCAAGGCGCTTGGGGGGGGGGGGGGGGCGTTACTGCTCGAACAGCCAGGTCTTGAGCTTCTTCCTGAAGGAGAGGTGGTCTTGGGTAAGGCGCAGGTCGGCCGGGAGGGAGTTCCAGGTCTTGGCGGCCAGGTAGGAGAAGGACCTTCCTCCTGTTGTCGCTCTCCGGATGCGTGGGACGGCGGCGAGGGCATGGCTGGCTGATCGGAGGTGGCGTTTGGGAGTGTAGAAGTTGATACGGTTGTTGAGGTAGCTCGGGCCTTGATCGTGTAGGGCTTTGTGTGCATGGGTGAGGAGCCGGAAGGTGATTCTTTTGTTGACGGGGAGCCAGTGCAGGTCTCTCAGGTGTCCGGAGATGTGGCTGTTTCGTGGGATGTCGAGGATGAGTCTGGCTGAGGTGTTCTGGATCCACTGGAGTCTCTTCTGGAGCTTGGCGGTGGTTCCGGCGTAGAGGGCGTTGCCGTAGTCCAGTCGGCTGGTGACGAGGGCCTGGGTGACGGTCTTCCTGGTCTCCGCGGGGATCCACCAGAAGATCTTCCGAAGCATGCGCAGGATGTTGAAGCATGACGAGGAGACGGCGTTGACTTGCCTGGTCATGGAGAGGGAGGAGTCCAGGATGAAGCCCAGGTTGCGTGCGTGGTTCGTCGGTTTGGGTGCGGTGCCCAGGGCGGGGGGCCACCAGGAGTCGTCCCAGGCGGAGGGCGAGGAGCCCAGGATGAGGACCTCCGTCTTGTCTGAGTTCAGTTTCAGGCGGCTGGTCGTCATCCACTCGGCTACCTCTTTCATCCCTTCGTGCAGGTTGGCTCTGGCGGCGGCGGGGTCGTTGGTCAGGGAGAGGATCAGCTGGGTGTCGTCGGCGTAGGAGATTATGTTGAGGTTGTGTTGACGTGCGATGGCCGCGAGGGGGCACATGTAGACATTGAAGAGGGTAGGGCTCAGCGAGGATCCTTGAGGGACGCCGCAGATGACTTCGGTTGCCTCTGACTTGTACGGTGGTAGGCGGACTCTCTGCGTTCTTCCGTCGAGGAAGGAGACGATCCATTCCAGTGCCTTCTCCTGGATTCCGACGTTGCCGAGGCGCTGCACTAGGGTGCGGTGGCAGACCGTGTCGAAAGCTGCGGAGAGGTCTAGGAGGATGAGGGCCGCTGTCTCTCCGTTGTCCATCAGGGCTCGGATGTCGTCGGTGGCGGCGATGAGGGCGGTCTCGGTGCTGTGGTTGGCTCGGAAGCCGGACTGTGAGGGGTCGAGGGATCCGTTCGTCTCGAGGAAGGCGGCCAGCTGTTTGTTGACGGTATTCTCGATGACTTTGGCTGGAAACGGGAGTAGCGAGATGGGGCGGTAATTCTTGAGTTCGGTGGGGTCTGCTGTGGGTTTCTTGAGTAGAGCGCTGAGTTCGGCGTGCTTCCAGCTCTCGGGGAAGGTGGCGGTGTCAAAGGAGGTGTTGATGATGTCCCGCAGGTGGGGTGCGATGACAGCGTCGGCTTTGTTGAAGACGTGGTGAGGGCAGGGGTCGGTTGGAGATCCGGAGTGGACGGAGTTCATCATGCGGATGGTGTCTTCGGTGCTGATCGGAGTCCAGGCTCGGAGGGTGGTGGTGGGCGGCGTTGCTGTGGTCGTGGCGTGGGTCAGTTGAGTGCTGAAGCTGTTGTGTATGTCCGTGATATTGTTGTGGAAGTAGGAGGCGAGGGAGTTGCAGAGGTCTTGCGATGGGGTGATGTCGTTGTTTCCGGCGTTGGGGTTGGAGAGCTCTTTCACGATGTTGAAGAGTTCCTTGCAGTTGTGTGCATTGTTGTCCAGTCGGTTCTTGAAAGCCATTTTCTTGGCGGCGCGGATCAGTTGGTGGTGCTTCCGGGTGGCGAGCTTGAGGATGGTCCTGTTGTCCGGTGTGGGTTCCTTTCTCCAGACTTTCTCGAGGGCTCGGCAGTTCTTCTTGGAGCTCTTGAGTTCGTCGGTAAACCATGGGGCTTTCTTGCTGCCGGGTCTGCTGGGCGGGGTCCTCATAGGGGCGAGTACGTCTGCGCAGTTGCTGATCCACTTCGTGAGGTTGTCGGCGGCCTGGCTGGGGTTCGCTGAGCTGGCCGGAGAGGGTGCTGGCTCAGGGAGGCGGCGAGCTGGTCGGCGGTGATCTTGTTCCAGCTTCTACGGGCGACCTGTTGCTGGTGGTGGTGGATCGTCGTTCTTTCGAAGGTGAAGTGGACACAGCTGTGGTCCGTCCAGTGGAGTTCTGTGGCGTGGTTGAAAGCGATGTCTTTGCTGGATGAGAAGATGGCGTAGAGTGTGTGTCCGGCGAGGTGGGTGGGGGTGCTCACCAGTTGCTTGAGTCCAAGGTTGGCGAGGTTGTCGAGCAGGGTGCTGGTGTTGCGGTCATTGTTGTTCTCCAGGTGGAAGTTGAGGTCCCCCAGGAGGATGTAGTCAGCGGAGGGGAGGGCGTGCGGGCTGATGAATTCGGCGATGTCCTCGCTGAATTGAGTGCGTGGCCCCGGGGGTCTGTAGATCAGGGTGCCTCTGAGGGTGGTCTTCGGGTCGGTGTGGATCTGGAAATGCAGGTGTTCGGCGGTGGTTAGGGTGTTGTCGGTGCTGGTCGTGACACGGATGGTGTTCCTGTGGATGATGGCGATGCCTCCTCCCACCTGGTTGACGGTGCGGTCCCTCCGGGTGATCTTGTAGCCCTCTGGGATGGCGATGGAGATGTCGGGCGCTGAGGAGGCGTTCATCCAGGTCTCCGTGAGGAAGGCGACGTCAGGGGCTGTGGTGTCTAGGAGGTTCCAGAGTTTGATGGCGTGTCTGTGGACGGAGCGGGTGTTGAGCAGGATGCACTTGAGGTGGTTGCTGCTGGTGTTCGGCTTGGCGGGTGCTGGTGCAGGGCAGGTCCGGATGCAGGTGAACTTGCATGCGTGACAGCTGAAGGGTCCATGGGAGCGACGTGGGGTGGCTCTGTAGCATCCTGGGGTTCGGCCGGTGTTGAGAGCGATGAGGGTGGCGGCGGTGTACGTCAGGCGGGTCGGTCGGGGTCCTCGTGGGCCAGGGGTCCTGGCACTGGGCGCGGTCCAGCCGCGGACGGGCGTAGACGGGCTTACCTTTGGCGCGCCTTCGGCGCACAATCGGCGCTCCCGCTGCGCGTGACCGCTGCGCGTGACCGCTGCGCGTTCGCACGGTCGCCATATATGGCGAAGTGCGCGGGGGGCGGAGCAGCTGGGAGGCGGGAGCGGGGAGGGTACACAAAGAAAGGGGCGGGGCTAGCGGCGATGGCTGGAAGCGGGGAGGGATGAGACGGGGACGGCAAAAAACGAAGGCAAAACAGGCACAAATGGGGGAATAAAACAATTCAACAGAACAGCTTACAAGTCAATACAAATCGAATGACAACAACAGAGACAGGTACACAGGCCAGGAAGCTAGCACAGACCACGCCGCTCGGTGGCAGGGGGCGTGATCACGCGGCGGAGCCGGGGCAGCGAGGCAGAAGGCGGGGAGGCACACGCAGCAGCTGGTGGCCGTGCGGCGCGGGGGTGTCCTAGAACTAGGTAAGGAAAAGCACTGGAATGGATCACCTCATTCCTTGCCGGAAGAACTCAGAGAGTCCGCCTTCCACCATTCAAATCAGAAGCTACCGAAGTCATCTGCGGCGTTCCACAAGGATCTTCACTCAGCCCCACCCTCTTCAACGTATACATGAGCCCCCTCGCGGCCATCGCACGCCAACACAACCTCAACATCATCTCCTACGCTGATGACACTCAACTGATACTATCACTCACCAAAGACCCTAACACCGCTAAAAACCAACCTACATGAAGGAATGAAAGAAGTAGCCGAGTGGATGAAGCACAGCCGTCTAAAACTGAACTCAGACAAAACAGAAGTCCTTATCCTAGGTACCTCCCCCTCCGCCTGGGATGACTCTTGGTGGCCAGAGGCCCTTGGAAAAGCACCCATCCCGACGGACCACGCACGGAACTTAGGTGTCATCCTGGACTCCTCACTCTCTATGAACAGACAAGTCAACGCCGTCTCATCATCTTGCTTCAATATTCTTCGCATGCTCAAAAAAACATTTCGCTGGATCCCCACCAAAACTAGAAAAACGGTCACCCACGCACTGGTCACGAGCCGCCTGGACTACGAAAACACCCTATACGCCGGTACCACCGCAAAACTCCAGAAAAAACTCCAACGCATCCAGAACGCTTCAGCCAGACTCATACTAGACATCCCGCGTAAAGACCACATCTCTGGACACCTGAAAAACCTCCACTGGCTCCCCGTTAACAAGAGGATTACTTTCCGCCTCCTAACCCACGCACACAAAGCACTTTACGAACTTGGACCCGAATGCCTCAACTCACGACTTTCCTTCTACACTCCCTCCCGCCAGCTACGATCCTCCAACCAAGCCCTTGCAACTGTACCTCGCATCAACAAAACCACCATGGGAGGCAGATCCTTCTCCTACCTGGCAGCTAAAACTGGAACTCACTTCCCACTCACCTTCACCTCACTCAGAACCACCTAACATTCAGAAAGCAACTTAAAACCTGGATATTCGACAAGTAATTCCCCACCCTTCCTCAAGCGCCTTGAGACCCTCTGGGTATGTAGCGCGCTATATAAATCACTTGACTTGACTCACACCATTGTGTTGGCCAGGTTGGTATTGTCTGCCTGTTGGGACACATCTGTGAGCAAAGTAAGTTTAGGCGCTGCACAGATGGGGTCCCGAGGTAAGGAGAAGGGTTCCCCATGTGTCAGCTTAGTGGGCCCTGTGAGCATGGATGGAGGGATTCAACTAGGTTCAGGAAGGCGTAGAGCTGGAATAGACACCTGCTGTTGTGGGCCAGGTTCCATGTTCTGTCGCCACAGGCCTGGAAGCCCATTGAGGTACTGATTGGTCTACCCTGGCTTTAGGCTTGAAGGGGGTTATGTTGGAAATGGCCCATTTTGCAGGGTTATCCCCAAACGTTTTGCTTCTTTCTGCTATTTTGTGCTGACCTGTTGTTGTTGGCTATTTGATTCTGGGCACTATACCACTGCTGATCAGTGCTAAAGTGCATATGCTCTTTGTGTATATTGTGATTGGTTATCCATGATTGGCATATTTGATTTACCAGTAGTTCCCTAGTGAAGTGCACTGAGTGTGCCAGGGCTGATAAATCAAATGCTACTAGTTGGCTTGCAACATTGATTCTGCCACCCACGTGAGTAGTCCTGAAACTATTTCTCAGGCCTGCCACTGCGGTGCCTGCGTGCAGTTTAATGGCCATGTCGACTTGGCAAGTGCACCCACTTGCCAGGCCCTAAACTTCCCTTTTCTTACACATAGGACACCCCTATGGTAGGCCCAAGGTACCCCCCTGGGCAGGGTGCATTGTATGTGAAAGGTTGGACATGTACTGGTGTATGTCACATGTCCTGATAGTGAAATACAGCCAATTTCGTGTTTTCACTATTGAAAGGCACAGGAAGCAGTAGTTGACATGGCATAGCATTATTTATTTTGCTTACCTGTAAGTTTTTCTTTTCCAAATCAATTGCAATTTGTGACAAGACGACTCACATGGAGGCACATCATTACATTAGGAACTGCCTTGTGATCAAATCCACACTTAGGAGGATCAGACCTGGGCATTGGCTATGGTTCGCCCTCCTGAGGATTCGGGCTGCTGGAGTTTGCCTTGTGGAGCTGTTGTTGGGCACTCCCACTGAAGCTTATGTAATGCAACTGGTGCTATGTAAATCGCTCTGATACCCGATTCGGGTCAAGTTTGCGCTATATAAAGCTCTATAAACATTTTTTTTGTAAAGGCTATCTTGCCTCATAGGACAGAATGGGGAATGCTTTGTATCATTTTACAAGCATATCTTCTCATAGGGATAAGATTGAAAAATTTAATTTAGTATCCCTGAACTCGGGATTTAATAACACATCTTTTAGTAAAGATGTTTTTTAAATTATGTGTTTGAAAATACCACTTTTTAGAAAGTGGCTATTTTCTTGTTCAACCATCCTGTGTACCTCTTCCAGGTTGTGGATTGACTGTCTGGCTTTGGAGTGACTGGGGCTGGGGAGGTGCAGTGGCTCTAGGAGTCTGGATGAGTCAGCACTAGGCTGAATAGGCGTGATCTGCATTTGAAGTGGTGGGAGGAGTAGCACCTGTACCAGAATAAGGGCTGTTGCCCTTCCACAATGCTGGCTCTGCCCCCCTGTGGTGTGTCCGGAACCAAGGCTCACACTGACAATGGATGTTGTTGTGCACTTGAAGAGTGCCCCCCAGCACTGGTTTGAACTGGGCTCATAGCCCCTTGTACGAAGAGAACAAAGACATTTTGGGGTATGAATATCAGACCCAAAACCCCAGACTTTAGATCATTCCTGGACTTCAAGAGGAACCTTTGCCAAGGAGAAGAGCTGGCGAGACTAAGGAGAAGTACTGTCCTTGCTGTGTCTAGGATTGCCCCGCAGTAGCTGTTTCTGCCAAGAAAAGGAGAAGGACTTTGCTGTGTGCTGTGTCCCCTGCTTGAAGGACATCTCCAAGGGCCTGAAGTGTGCTGGCCTCTGTGTTACTGTGAGTGTTGGTACAAATACTTTACACATTGCCTTTGTGATAAGCCTGTCTGCTTGTGCCATGCTGCCAGGGGGTGAGCAGGGGTTATCTAAAGTGTGTATCCCCCTTACCCTGACTAGAAGCAAGGGTTCCTATTTGGACAAAGGTACCTACCTCTGCTAACTAGAGACCACCATTTCTAACAGCAATGCTGAATAATGGCATTAGTATTTATTACTCTGAGATCTCTCTAATATGATCTCTCCTCATCATTGGTAAACCCAAATTAAGAATGCACATTCGATTGGAAGGAAATAAATCATGACAGGTGAGTCAATATGGTCATTTTAGTCTGGCTTATCACATTTTAAAGAGAAACAAATGCATCAGCAAATTTGCATCAGGTTATAAGACAAATTGGTCAAATTCTACTAATATACTAAAGCTCAAGGGTTCAAGCAGTCTCCAAAAAAGGAAGAAACCACTGGGTGCATATACGTCAGTTTGGAAAGTAAGCCATGTAAGTCTGCATCGGGCAAGTCAAGATTGCCAAGGAAGTTCTGCAAAGTCTCCACTATGCGATATGTTTGTGTCAGCAGAACGTTGAGAGTAAGGACATGACCAGCAGCCTATCCATCAGAATTCAGACAGAGCCACTGTCTTTTAAATTGGCAACATAAAATGTCTTAAAGTTCCGGGGTGACAACTCCTGAATCACCTCATTGGATCAGAGCACTCAGTACATTGGTCATTTTGTATAGGACGAGTTTCAGGCAACATAAAGAAGACACAAATAGTAGAGAAAAAGGTGGGGCAATTATGCAGTCCTTAAGCAATCCAATATGAGAAACGTCTGAAGAATGCTCCTTTAGCAAGAGCACATAAACAAGTTCAAGAGGACAGCTTCCCAGGCAGATGGTCCGGACTGTAACGAAAAATGTAGCAAAGTATCTTGTAGAGCAGTGTTCCCCAAACTGTGGTCCGCTGACCCCCAGGGGTCTGTGACACATTCCCAGGTAGTCCGCAGGCCACAATTTTAAAAGCACTGCAAAGTTCCTTCTGTAATTAGCAGTTTTCAAGCAACAATAAACATGTCAAAATAATACCAATGATTAATGTACCTGTTGGAGAGAGATGAGTTTTGTCCAGAGGCAGCTTTGAGTTATCTAATGTATCACAGAGGGTTAATATGCCTACTGCAAAGACCGTGTACCATGCATTTTAAAAAACAGTATTTTATGTGCATAGGTGAGTGGGTTACTGCTTTTGTCACAGATATTTTTTTGTTACTGTGCAGTTCATAAGTGACACCCGTAATCTAGCACATTGGCCTATAAACTTTCATCAAAGAGCTGCTTGCAAACTGCATGGTACAAGTTAGTATCTTATGTTATCCAGTATTTGGGTGTCTTTCATAGATTCACATGCCTGAATCATTCCCCGTCGCCGAGACGGGAGCCTCCGGTACATAAAAAAGTAATGTCCTAAGGACATACATAGAGAATATAGGCCGAAGGGCCTCCCCTTTGGGGCCTTTCCACGTCCTTATGTAAAAAGGACCGAACTCTCATCGTTAGCCAATCAGCTCCGACCTCCCTCTAGAACCTTCCCGGGAGGAGCCTCAGTCCCTCAGATTTTCTACCGCACGTTGTGCTAGGGAGTCTCCAACCTGAGCTCTTCAGGTTTTTCTTGCTTCGAAGTCTCAAACTTCGCTGGAAGTACACTTTGTACAAACAGAATACTTATCCTATCTTCGACTACTGTCTCCCATGTCGGAATCCAATAAGAAGGCTTCATCCATGGCGGACTCGCAAAAGAAAGCCCTTCTCAGGGCCTGTTCCTCCTGCGGCAAGCAGCGGATTCAAGCGGAGGATAAGCACGATCTGTGCTTATATTGCCTGTACCCTGACCACGTCCCTGACAAGTGTAGGGTGTGTAGAGCCTTCCCAAAGAAGACTGTTAAGGAAAGAGAGGCTCGCCTTCTCGAATGGCTCGACAGGCTTAAGGTCCGAGACACTCTGGAATCTTCCGAGGGTAGTGTCTCCGTGATCTCCAAGAAGAGACCCAGGGTGCAGTCCCCTGGAGAGACAGACACTCCTCCTAAGAAGGCGCACAGGAAACCTTCGGAGGCACGTTCCACCACCTCCTCCGTGTCTGTTAAAGACGGCCAGAGGTTCAAGAAACCCGCTCCATCTACTAAGCGGACCACCTCGGTCTCGACCACTGTGTCGACCACTACGGCCTCATCGCCCTCCGCGACGGCCACAACGACCACCACTGCGTCTTCAGGCGCACCGGTCTCCTCTACCATTCCTCCGAAGCCTTCGTCCAAGACTAATACAGGACCATCGACGGTGTCCCCACTATCTGCGTCATCGTCACCTAAGAGGTCCAAATCTAAAGGTACGCCTTCGCCGAAGAAATCTCATACCGAAGGATCGTCACCTAAACGGTCGAGGTCAAGTTCAAAGGGTCCGCCTTCACCCAAGAAATCTCAAGTCGAAGGCTCTACCACCAGTAAGTCGGCGATTCACTTATCCCCGCAGAATTTGGTGCCATCGACACTAACGGAGGCGTTCAAGTCACCAACACACACGGCGGGCGCGCCATCTTCACGCACGTCGTCGGAAGACACCCCGGCGCCATCTTGGAAAGAATCTAGATTGGTCGAAGTCTCCATTCACTCGATTCCAACTTCCTCGGTTCCCCCAACGGTAGGGTTGGCACCCGAGCAGGAGCAGGTGACACTGCAGAGTGAGGAGTCCGACGAGGAAAACCAGGACGTTCACGAGGACCAGGACAAAGTTATGTATCAGGAACGCTCCATGAACGTCAACACGGAGAACACCCCGATGATCTGTTTGCCCCTGTCTCTGGTCAACGATTTGCGCTCCCTGGTGCAGGACTATAAACAACGGTTCCCGGATGCCGACAGCGGAACCCAGGTGCCGGTCACCCAAGCGCAACCGTCGGCCTCGCGCCCTTCCGCTCTCCAGGCCCGTCCTCGGAACCAACCCCAGCCTCGCACTCGGCCCCAGCCTCAGGTGGAGGACTCCTCGGAAGACGAGGAGGAGGAGACGGACTTGGAGGAAGGCGAAGTGCAAGACGTTGACTCGGACCACAGAGACGACGATGCCGATGCTGCGTCATCACACCATTCGTCTACCCCGGCATCCCCGCGACCGCGCCAATCTGAGACGGCGGACGTTGGGGGTTTCCACAAACTGGTGGACAGGGCAGCAAAGAGGTTTCACATGGCGGTGGAATCCACGGAAACGGAATGCTTCCTCCATGATTTCAAGGAGCACAGCCAGAAATTGGCCAAGTCTATTCCACTTATAGACTTTCTGTGGGAACAGGGCAAGAAGCTGATGCTTACGCCTGCCTCGGTGCCTGCGGTGGTTCCGTGCCTAGACAAAAAATATAAGGCCCCGATCACCGCGCCAGCCTGCCTGACCGGCCACCCCAAACCGGACTCGGTTGTGACTCAGGCGGCCCAGAAGCAATCCCGCAACCCATCCTCGCCGCTGTCCGCACCCCCAGACAAGGAAGGAAGGAAATTGGACACCATAGGCAAACGGTTCTCTACCACGTCCGCCATGACCATCAAGGTAGCGAATTCCATCGCCCTACTAGGGCGCTACAACCGCCAGCTATGGGAAGACATAACCCCCTATCTGCAAGGTCTGCCATCCACGGTCCAGGACGAAGTGAAAGCTCTCCTAGCGGAAGGACAAAACTCTGCGGCAGAAATCATCGACTGCGCCATCGACGCAGCCATGACGGGATTCCGCCAGTTGGCCGGGGCTGCCGTGCTCCGCCGCCAAGGCTGGCTCAAAGCAACGTCCTTTCGACAAGAGGTCCAATCTAAGGTGCTGGACATGCCTTTCGATGGTCAGTTTCTCTTTGGGGAGAAGATAGACGAAGCACTCCAGGCCATCAAGAAAGATACCGATACGGCGAGGGCTCTGGGCTCCCTCCAGTCCCGGAACCAGTCCTTTCGGGGGGGCCGCTCCAGAGGTCAGTACTCCTACAGAGGTTCCTACCAAAATCGGTCGTCTTACTCCTACGGCAACAGGAACCAGCCCCAGCACAAACAACAGACCCGACAGTCGTCCTATGGGAGGTCGTCCTTCAGAGGCAAATCCGCCAAGAAGGGCACTGGCGGCCGCCAGTGACCATTTACTCCAGCCAGTCCCACCACCGTCTCAATCCTTTCGAATTGGGGGAAAACTGACCCACTTCCTCCAAAATTGGCGAAAAATCACTACGGATCGGTGGGTACTACAAATAATTCAATTTGGACATTCCCTCGAAATGGTCAACACCCCTCCCAACACTCCTCCGCTGAAGCGTGCTCACAAACACCTGCACCTCCTTCTCAAAGAAGTATCCGCCATGTTGGTCAAAGGAGCCATCGAAAGAGTCCCAGAGTCCCAGAAGGGGAAGGGTTTTTATTCCCACTTCTTCCTAGTCCAACAGAAAGGGGACAAATGGAGGCCGATCTTAGACCTCCGGGCGCTCAACGCCTTCCTGCGGAGTCAATCCTTCCGGATGGTCACAATCCAGGAGATCCTGGGGGCGCTGGAAAGAGGAGACTCGATGGTCTCCCTGGACTTACAGGACGCCTACTACCATATCCCCATCCTCATACGGCACAGGAGGTACCTACGGTTCGAAATAGCAGGCAGACATTACCAGTTCAAGGTCTTGCCATTCGGCCTCAAATCTGCACCACGTATCTTCACGAAGTGCTTGGCGCCGGTGGCAGCCTTCCTGCGACAAAGGGGTCACCAGGTATTCCCCTACCTGGACGACTGGCTGGTGAAGGCGCCTTCCCCGGAGGGCGCGACTGCTTCCTCCAACGCCTGCAGCGCTCTTTTTCAACAGCTGGGTCTGACGATCAACCTCAAAAAATCCTGCACTACTCCATCAACGAGGATCACCTTCCTAGGGGCTACCTTGGACACGAAGCGCGCAAAGGCTTTCCCCTCGGAGGACAGGACCACCAAAATACTGTCTCTGGCCGCGGCTGTGGCCAAGAAGTCTCGCATCAAAGTCCGGACATTCACCTCCTTGCTAGGGATGATGTCCTCCTGCATTCTCCTCATACCACACTGCAGGCTCCGCATGCGTCCCCTGCAGGAGGCGCTGGCGAGACAATGGAAACAGAGTTCCGGCTCCTTCGAGGACATTATCACAATCACACCGGCCATCACAAAGGCCCTTCTGTGGTGGAGAAACCGGACACACCTGACGGCCGGCTTGCAGTTCCTCCTGCCGCCGGCACCTCTGGTCATCACGACAGATGCCTCACTGGAAGGCTGGGGGGCGGTTCTGTTGGACCTTCGAGTCAGCGGCAAATGGGACGCCCAAGAGAAACAACTACACATCAACCTCTTGGAACTGAGGGCAGTGTATCTGGCTCTGCAGGCATTCCTGCCACGTATCGGAACTTCCCCGGTGCTCGTCAAAACGGACAACACCACGACGATGCACTACCTGAACAAACAAGGGGGAACGCGATCTCTCTCTCTCTCAAGAGAATCGCAAAAAATCTGGAACTGGTTGGTGGCACACGGGCTCTCCCTCAAAGCGGAGTACGTTCCCGGGAAGGACAACACTATCGCGGACGCCCTCAGCAGACAGACCTCTCTCTCCCACGAATGGGAGCTGAACGGCGACACGGTGGCCCACGTCTTCTCGCAATGGGGGACCCCGAGGATCGATCTCTTCGCGACGGCGGGGAACGCCAAATGCCCAAGCTACGCAAGCTGGCATCCCCAACGGGGGTCGCTGGGAAATGCTTTTTCCATCGGCTGGTTCAGCGTGTTTGCGTACGCTTTTCCTCCGTTCCCGATGATGCCTAGGCTCCTCCGGAAGATGAAGACGGAGCCGTGCACCCTGATCCTGATTGCTCCGTACTGGCCGAGACAACACTGGTTCTCGGACCTGCTTCGCCTTTCCATCAAGCCCCCGATTCACCTGCGACAACACCCGAACCTCTTAACGATGTCCGGAGGCCAGGTACACCACCCGAACCTCCGTTCGCTCAAATTATCGGCCTGGCTCCTGAGCACCGAGAGTTCGGAGACCTAGAGATCCCGCAGGACTGCAGGGCCGTACTAGCCAAAGCGAGGGCGGGCAGCACGAACAAGACCTACTCGCTGAAGTGGAAGAGGTTCTGCTTGTGGTGTTCGGAACAAGGCTTACACCCTCTCCGGGTCACCCCAGTACAGCTGCTACCATACCTCCTCCACCTGGCTCAATCGGGGCTGGCTCACGCCTTCATTAAGGTTCATCTGGCTGCGATTTCTAGATTCACCAGGACCTCATCAGGACCTTCCCTATGGTCCAGTCGACTGATAAAGCAATTTCTGAAAGGGCTCTACAGATCGTTTCCGAGGCCTCGGAAAGTCCCTCCGACCTGGCAATTGAACTTGGTGCTCAACCAACTAATGAAACACCCTTTCGAGCCCATACACCGGGCCACTCTCAAACATCTCTCATGGAAGACGGCACTCCTGCTCGCCCTGACGTCGGCCAGACGAGTCAGCGAACTTCAGGCGCTGTCTATTCAGGAACCGTATCTCCAATTCAGGCACGACCGAGTGGTACTCGGGCCCAACCCTAAATTCATTCCTAAAGTGCCGTCAGACTTTCATCTGAACGAACCAATTGTCCTCAAGTCATTTTTTGCGAACCCTTCCACAGCGGCAGAAAGGGCGCTGCATTCCTTGGACCTTAAAAGGTGTCTCAAATTCTACTTGGACAGGACCAAAGAGGTCAGGAAGTCTTCTCAACTCTTTGTAGCCTACAGCAACCCGCGCATGGGTTTGCCCCTGACAAAACAGAGCATCTCCCGCTGGATTTCTTCAGCGATTGCTTTCTGCCATGATCAGGCCGGACGGCCTTTGACGGACCGAGTGGCTGCCCACTCTACCAGAGCGATGTCAACGTCAGCGGCGCTCTTCGCTGGAGTGACGATCCTGGACATCTGCCGAGCGGCGACCTGGAAGGCCCCGCACACCTTTTCCAGGCACTACTGCCTGGACATCGAACTGCAGAAGGACGCTGCAGTGGGACAAGCGGTGCTGCGCCATCTCTTCCAATAAGGTGAGCCTTACCTCGTCCCGCCATCCAGGTATGCACATTCTTCATGGGTTTTTTCTGCTATATGCATGACTGTATATTGCCATGTTTCTCTCACGTTGTCTGTAATTTATGCAGGCCTGCTGGTTGTGAGAATGTGCTTTACCACTATGCATGTATAACTGCTGGCTACTCTGATTCAGGCATGTGAATCTATGAAAGACACCCAAATACTGGATAAGAAATGCGTTACTTACCTGTAACAGCAGTTATCCAGTATTGGTGTCTTTCATAGATTCACATGCAACCCTCCCGCCTCCCCGGTAAGGACTCACGTACCTCTATGTCTACATTGCGACACCCTATCTGGGTGCGTACGAAAATCTGAGGGACTGAGGCTCCTCCCGGGAAGGTTCTAGAGGGAGGTCGGAGCTGATTGGCTAACGATGAGAGTTCGGTCCTTTTTACAGAAGGACGTGGAAAGGCCCCAAAGGGGAGGCCCTTCGGCCTATATTCTCTATGTATGTCCTTAGGACATTACTTTTTTATGTACCGGAGGCTCCCGTCTCGGCGACGGGGAATGATTCAGGCATGTGAATCTATGAAAGACACCAATACTGGATAACTGCTGTTACAGGTAAGTAACGCATTTCTTTTTTCCCAGTCTTTCATTATCCTAATGCTGCTAAAACGGTTTATTTGGGTGGAAATACATTTTAATTGTTAGTCAATGCTAACCACTGTGTTATGTTCTGAATTCCAAGTTTGTGCTTCTCCAGACCAAGCACTCTTTAAAAATTCCTACCAGTATGAATGGCATGTGAATCCTACACCTTGTAGTCTCCTTTGCCGTACGTAACATTTTCTATACACTGATTTACACATATGATTCATTGCCTCTATATGTGTGTGATGTAACGTGCTCTGACATCCTACAATGGTACGAGAGATGCTATAAAAAAAGGAAATACATGTGACACCCATGGCTATGGAGAAATGAGAGGCACTGTTGGAGGGTGATAATAAGGGAACCATTGAAGAACCCCAACAAAGACTGTTGTATCCTGATGCATAGTAAGGTCTTCATTTACTATTCGTCAAAAGCTAATACAATTCAATATATAATGATGAATGTGTTTTAGACTGCACCATTGTTTCCTAACTTTCTTGGGGGAGATTCACCCAAAGCCCCCTTTGTAGTAGTCCGGCTCACTCACTGCATTTGGTGTGCACTGTATGGGAACAAGTCTGAAAACATTTGCTAGGGCTGCTTTCAGTTTCCAGTCTGGCCCTGGCAAGAGCAGGAGCCTCGTATTATGAAATAAAACCCTTAGTAATTTGAGTATTTGTTTTATGTGGACATGTATGTTTATCTTTTTTTGAATTACTGTTTTAATGTTTAAAATTTAAATCCTACAAATTGCTTGGGGGTCCCCGGCTTCTAGTGGTGATTCAATGGGGGTCCTCAGGAGTCAAAGGTTTGGGAACCACTGTTGTAGAGTACATGAGAACTCAGGAAAAAAAACACTGTTTCACGTTATTGGTTACATTGGGAAATTCTCTCCCGAGTAGTGGATTCAGCAAGTCAAGAAACTTCACGTATGCAGTCAGGCCTACATTAATTTGAGGTAAAATAACGTAATACATAAAATTATTAAACATATATTCATAGGCAATGTACAGACGTCATGATTCTAGTATAACTCTGATGCACTTGAAATGATTTATTATCGTTACAAATAGCATATATCAGTATGGTCCACTACTGCTTTTTGAATGTACCAACATGTAAATATATTTCAAAACATATATTCAGAATATCGTTTGAGCTGGATAACATTAGCACACATTTGAAGTACAAACTCTTAAAGTTTCACAGATGCATCATTAATAAGGGATGTGTAACACCTACTTTTCTTTTGTCATTTCGATGCACACTTTACCCACACAAAAGATACATTTTACTTTAATTCATCATCATATTCAGGTTTAATCATAATATTGGATTCATTCTCATTAGTTATAAATACGTATAGATGATAATAAAGAATGATTTGAAGTAAACTCCATACCGTGAGAGTTTACCATTTACACATTTCTAGCACGCGTTGATGAAATAGTAATTTGCCATTTAGTAAATCACTATGTATATTATTTACACGAATTATATCATCTAGGCTACATCTTTTCTGCATGCTTTTACCATGCAGTAACAAAAAATTCTCTAGTCTTGTCATGTTTTCTTGAACATGTAGTTGGTGTGCATTGTTATTTTCCTTTCAGAAGTGTCATAATTAGTTATTCGTGTCATTAAAAGTTTAAATCTTGTGCACTCTCCAACATTAGTCTTAGAAGTTTTCGATTTAAAATCAGCAAATGCGTGCTAATTCTGAAACAGGAAGGGAGTAGATTGCACTGATGAACCTCAAGACTCCTTTAGAAAAGAGGCGCTTGGCCTTTAATGGGTCAGGGCGACCATACGTTCAGATTATAAAAGATACTAAAATGATACACTGTTGGACATGTTTTCAACTTGGGCAAACTTTGAGATCTGATTCTTCCAGTTCTTCAGTCAGTCCTATGGAAGCTGTAGTTTAGTTCGCGTTCTCGGTGGAGCCGCCCACCTATAAATTATTGTTAATGGCACCTTAGAATTCAGCATCAGCTCCTTCCTATGGTACAGTAGTACCTTACTGTTGCAGCACAGCGGCCGCACGTGCTTAGAATGAAGGTACATATCAGTTCAACAGAAGTGTCGCAGATTTCTTCATTGATAAGGTGCGTAGATTTACAAGGTGTGGCGGGGATGCTTGAGCAATACCGTATAAAAAGGTCGGTCGGTAGTGAGGCCAGGTGGAAGGATATTAGCTAGACATAGGCAGGTCATGTGAGCTCTTGTCGTATTCCTTCTTAAATAGAGTTTGATAGGACCTGCCGGTTGTGTGTTTTGTACACATGGAATTGTTCCAGGAAGCCTGAAGAAACGCTTCATTTGTAGTCAGCGGCTGTGAAAATCGCATCTGACTCTTGAAACCTGAAACTTGCATGAACAGGATTAAGGAACCGTGTAAACAAAACGAGGTTGGCCCGTAAAGTAAATGTTTGAAGATACCGATTATGCCAAGGTCTGTTTCAATCCGCTAGACGGAACTAATGTTATAATTGTCATGTGGTGTGAATAGTAACAGAAATGTTCTCTTGATGCTAGCCCCTGCTTTTTGGAAATGCGGGAGATGCCGGAAGACAGCATTTTATGCCTTACTTTTGATAGACAGTCGAGCATACATTTAAAAGCGTTACTGACGCATGGACCGAACATTTTACTGTCTTGTTTCGTTTACTGTCGCCAGCACTAGGAAGTGGTCAAAAAGGGGCTGGGAAACTGCTTAGAAAAAACATCGGCAGAGCCTATAGGTCTGACCTTGGCAAGCTAGTTTATCGGTCATGTTTTTTTTTTTTTTATTGAAAGCACATGCCATAAAATACAAAGGAAATAAAAACACATGCTCCTACTAAACGAACGTGGCAGCACTGCTTGAAATGAAAGAAAAGTAAATTAACTGCCTCGTGCATTTTTAGATTTCAATAGTATTTATTGAGACAATAAAAACGAGGAAAAGCTCAATCTGCAAATAGATCTCAGACACGTTCAATAAAGGAACGCTGCTGGTCCCTCATAGGGTCAATGGAGATTTACATAACTCGAATAGTGAAATGAAATGAAATTTGATTTGTAGAGCGCATGGCTGCCCGAAAGCGTCCCAGCGCTTGCTTAGGGAACCCGTCCTGGTATTCCCCTGCGAGATAACCCATTACTGGGCATCCCCAAGGTGAAAGCCAGGCATCCCGCTGCGAGGGGCCATTGTGGAGATTAAGCAAGCTATTGCCCAGAGTTACAGAGTGGGACTCCATGATTGGAATAGGCACCGAGGCGAGAATTGTCAGGTCCGGGGAAATTTTGAGCCCAAGACCCGCCGAGGCGGGGAATTGAACCCTGGTCCGGGCCAGACCTCTGCATCAGGGTCTGCTGCTCCAACCACTTGAGCCACACAGTATTTTTGATGTTTTGATATCCAAAGTATAAAACACACACCAGCTAATTGTACAGTACCTTTAAGGCCAACATGCCAGGGCACGAGAGAGTGGGTAAGGGGGCGTTGGGAGGGGGGTTGGGGAATGGGGAATACATGCGGGTGGACGGCGTCCGCCCACTTTTTTCACAGGGTGGACGCAGTCCACCCTGCTAAGGAGTTGAGCCCCACTGAAAAAGATGCTGATTTAGTCCCAGTGTAATTTCCAAACACCAGGACACTCAGCAGCGCCAGCACGTTCTTGTCTGCTTTCAATCCACAACAACGTGCAGGCGGGACGGGGCTTTCTTATTTCAGCCTCCTGCTGGGCCCATAACAAAGGCCGAATCTGAGGAGTCATCAGGCCTCCTTTTGTTGGAGTCTCCTGGCTAGCAGCAGTCGTGAGCCTCACACCTAGAAGCAAATGCAGTGGAGGGGAGACAAAGGCTCACGCCTTATCACTTCACACATGCTTAAGAGAGGCAGGTTTTCACTATTTTCAGGCTCTGTTTAGGAGATATGCATGCACTGTAAGAAATTTAGATGTGGTGATCTTTACCACAAAATAAATTGCAGGGGCCTTATTTATGAAGGCCTTGCGCCACCGGTGCGTCACTTTTAAAATGGGAAAAAGTGACGCACCGGTGGCGCATGGCCTTCATAAATAAGGCCCCATGTATATAGAGCTTACTACCCCTTGGGAGGCGTAGTAATAAGTTAAACATCACTATTTTTTCTTTTAAAATACTATGGCTAGAGGAAGCTTTACGTTGACAAAAGGCCCCATTGTTTTATGTGTAGCGTACAAAATTGTGAATCTTCTGCCTAAATCAGGAGGGTTTGCAAGTATACTCGAAATGTGCTCAAATGTACTCATGATAGACCTTCAAAAGTTATATGTGAGGGCTTAAGATCTGATGTCACTACTTGTGATGCAACTTCCTGTGATGTCACACGCCTCACGAGCCACGATGCCGTCACGGTCTGTGATGTTACGCGCTGTGATGCCACTTGCATACTGATTAACTAGGTTAGTCCCCCCACTTCTTTCTTTAGGGCTTGTGCCCTGTTTACACATGATGATGGAATCGTTCCATGTGCATGATATGGGTGGGTTGCTCAGTCCTGTAGTATCTGCGTGAGGTACGGTGTTCGGGTGTCTTCGGATGGGCTCGGCCGGCTTGGAGCTGTGCTTGGTGGGGAAGCAGCCTGGGCTTCGCTGGCTAGGTAGCTGGCCAGGGTTAGGGAGTTCTGCTGTGATGTGCCGCTGTCAGTGAGCCGAGGACTACCTCCAGGACGGAGCTCATGGATGGCAGGGGTGCTTACTGGTACTACCCTGACGGAGGTGGAGTTTGACATGAGGGAGGATGATGCACCAGCGGGAACTGCATATGGGTGAGTGTTATGTTATGTTATTTATTTTCTTCTATAGCGCACGGCTACTCACAAGAGCATCCCGGCGCTTTGGCGAAGAGAACTAGATACAGAGAAACACAACAGCTAAAAACTGAGGAAAAATAAGGTTACTATTGAACAAAAAGCCAAGTCTTTAATGCCTTCCTAAAAGCGAGAAGGCTGCTTGCCTGTCTCAAAGGCAGGGGTAACTCATTCCAGCCCTTAGGGGCGAGATAACGGAAGGATCGGCCCCCAATTCTGGAGCGCTTGATGGCAGGCACCGCCGCTTTGGCCAGAGAAGCAGACCGCAGAGCCCTGTTGGGCACGTAAAAAGAGAGGCGTTTCCCAATATATTTGGGACCCACGCCATGCAAGGCTTTAAAAGCTAAAGTCAGACTTTTAAATAAAATTCTCTTAGAAATGGGCAGCCAGTGCAGAGTTTTGAGCAACTCCGTGGCACTGGCCCGTCTCTGAAGCCCGAAGATGGCACGAGCCGCCGAGTTCTGCACCACCTGCAGGCGGGTCAACAGATATTTAGGTAGGCCCAAATATAGGGCATTCGCGTAATCCAAACGCGACCCTATAAGGGCCTGCACAATGGTTTTTTTGTGATGAAGCGACAACAAAGGAAGAAACTTCCTGAGCATCCTCAAAATGCCGAAGCATTTCCCTGAAAGCCCAATGATTTGGGGACGAAAGGATAAGTCGCAGTCAACCACAATTCCAAGGTTTTTAGCCTTGGAAGAGACATTGTCTGGGGGGAACATGTCAAGTGGCCACCAATCCCTCCAACTGGGGTCTGGTGTGCAGCCGAAAAAGAGCAGCTCCGATTTATCGGAGTTGCATTTTAGGCCATGCTGCCGGAACCACTCAAAGACAGCATCGAGACAGTCTCTAATCCGTATGCCATCGAAACCCCCCCCTCTGTCACACGTGAACAGAAGCTGGTTGTCGTCAGCATAGGATGTAATCTGGGCGCCAAAGGATTCCGCCACATCCGCCAGAGGGGCCATAAAGATGTTAAAGAGCGTGGGGCTAAGAATGGAACCCTGAGGGACCCCTACCTCTAGCGGCAACATATCAGCGGAAAAAGGAGGCGCCCAGATCGTTTGCCGGCGGCCGGTAAGAAAGGATTGAAACCAGTTCAGCACCGTCCCACGTAGGCCTATTTCCCAGAGTCGTAAAAGGAGGCCATCGTGGGGGACGGTGTTGAACGCCGCCGACAAATCAAGCATCACCAACATGGCCTTGCCTCCAGAGTCTAAGACTTCCCTGATGGCGTTGGTGACCTCGAGCAAGGCAGCCTCCGTGCTAAAATTAGCATGGAAGCCAGATTGAGACATGTGTAGAAGGTTGTTCTCCTCGATGAAATTGGAGAGCGACCGATGCACATGCTTCTCGGTCACCTTCGCCAGAGCAGGGAGGAGAGAGATCGGCCTATAGTTGGCATGCATAAGGGGATCCAGATTTGGTTTTTTGATCAGCGGTAGGATCAAGGCACATTTCCAGGCCTGAGGGACCACACCAGTAGATAATGAGGAGTTAAGGAGTGGGTTCAGTAAGATGTTAAGAGCAGAAGCCACTTTCCTCAGGCACTTCGCCGGACAAGGATCCAACGGCGATCCGGATTTCAGCCGTGATAAGAGGTCCAAAGAGGTGTCAAGAGACATGGGGGGAAATTCACACAGAAGCGGTCTGGTACCGTACAGGGATGGCGAGGAAGTCGAACCACTGAAATCCGGCAAAAGACAGGCAGAAGGAAAGGAATCCTGGATGGTCTTAATTTTATTGACAAAAAAGTCAGCTAGTTGGTTAATCCAGAGCTCTGAATGAGTGTGGAGAGGGGTATTTAAAGAGGGAGAGGTGAAATCCTTTACAATCCTAAAGATCTCTTTGCTGGCATTTTCAGCCTCCTCAATTCTACGTTCCAAATGAGCTTTTTTCCCTTCCCAAATCTGCCTGTGGTAGGAGCTAATCGCCGTTCTGTATTTCAGTTTCTCAACTGGAGTGCAGAAAGAAGAGGAGAGTGCAAGCTACTGATAGCCATTTGTGCGGTCCCATGGGGAGGATGAAGCAAATGGGATCCGAGTCCTCTCCATGAAAGAAGAATCAGGACGTAGAGCTAGGGAGGAGTCGAAGGTTCCAGTCCTTCTACTCCATTGTGATGGTTAGGAAGAGTTAAGAGCAGACTTTTTTCACAACTTTTGAAGAAATATGCATGATAACTGACCATGTACGTCACTGATACCAAACTCGCCTAAAAGTGATAAAATGCACCTGTCTGATATAGCTGCTGTGCTGCAAATGTATCTATCGCATACCAAGGATGCATGGTAGTGTTGATGGGAACTTGGTGACATAAAGGCCTACACAATAAAGAGCGAATTGCAGGGAAAGGTGATGAGAATTTTATAATGTAGCCCAAAGTAGCTGAGTTGGAAACATTCTCCAATGCAGCTGAATTGGAGAATTTTCCCCACTTGGTAACTTTTGCCTTAAGTTTGAAATTCCTGTCTCAATTCCCTGCAATTCTCTCTCTGTCGAGTAGACCAATAATCTGCAGTGGAGCAACGGCGGACCACTTGTTCCGCACCTCACGCCAGTTCCAGTTAGTGAGTTCGCCATGCAACCTACCCCAACGCCTTCTGTTGCGTGACATCACTGTGCTCCAGATCAAGGAATCGTTTTTATGTCCAATGGGGGTGCGCAGCTCACAAAGTCCAGTAGTCAAATGTAGGTGAAAAAATTGTTTCTTTATTTCAGATTGTGTTAAAATCATCAAACATAGACACTCCAGCCAACGCGTTTCATTCCCATACTGGGAACTTCATCAGGGCAAATGAAAAAGGTATGAAAGCTTGCATCTACCGCCTCACACTGGCAAGTTTTCGCGTACCACAATCTTAAGTGAGGTAAATTCTCCCACTGTGAATGTGCGTCTTTAGTATTAAATCTTTTTATTGAACAAAAGACTCTCATGCATTGCAGCAAGCATACAGCAAACAGTGTATATGCGACAAGTGCTTGATATGAAACCGGGTCATCAGGGTAAAGCGTATCAAAAAACATACATGGCAAAATGAGCCCCTGTGCTATACCGAAATGCGACTGAATAAGATACTGAAGTGGAAATGCCGGAAGAGAGAGCAAACCCCACCAACCCCACCCCCGTACCCCGACCCCCTCTCAACCTACCCACCCACCACCCTCGTTCCAGGTCCAGTTCCTCACCCCACACACGCATCCAGTCACTCAACCTTAGTTCCAGCATCAAGCTAAGAATGCCGCAGCAGCCGTAAGTAATGGGGGCAGGTCACCTCCCTGAATTCTGTGGCCAACAGGGACAAAAAGGGTTGCCATAACTCTGCATATTTAGCCCCTTCTCCCGCTTTCACCAGGGACAGCTTCTCCATTCCCAAGACTGACCAAAGTCTGCCTAGCCAGCCCTGCATGGTGGGC
The DNA here is from genome assembly GCF_964263255.1 of Lissotriton vulgaris. Classification (NCBI taxonomy): domain Eukaryota; kingdom Metazoa; phylum Chordata; class Amphibia; order Caudata; family Salamandridae; genus Lissotriton; species Lissotriton vulgaris. The sequence continues at coordinate 1,464,328,708 of NC_141687.1, read as the reverse complement.
ATATGTGCCGTGCGCCATAAGGCCAGAATAGTCTGAACGGCGGAGCCCAGCGCTATTGTGATCAACCGCCCTCTTTTAGCTCTCAGGGGAAAAGTAATGGCGTTGGGAAGCCCCAAGAGGACATAGGCCGGGAATCTCGGAATCTCCGTGTCAAAGTGGGCATCAATTTCATCTAGAACCACCTTCCAGTATCCCTGAATGTGTGTGCAATCCCACAAAAGGTGTGTTAGTGTGCCTGTCTCTGCACAGCCCCTCCAGCAGGTCGCGTCCCGGGAAGAATCCATCTCGTGCAACCTTTCGGGCGTGTAGTACCAGTATGACACCAGCTTGGTAAAAGTGTCAGTCAGGCCCATGTGGTAAGCAGAGTGTCGGGCCCGATAGCAAATGTCCTCCCATTCCTTATTGCTCAGGTCCCTTCCCAGCTCCCTCTCCCAGCATGCCCTCCCCGCATTATAAACTCGAGAGTATCGCTCCAGGAGCAATCGGTAGAGGTCCGATATAAGTTGTTTGTCCGTCATCCGGGAAAGCAGCCAGTACTCGTATTGGTTGAGCTTCCGGTCAGCTCCCTCTCGCACTCGGGGGTCAAGCGCCCAATGACGCACCTGGAGATAACGGATGCGCTCCAATTCCGGTAGGCCATACTCTTGACGTAGATGCTCAAAAGGTGTCACCCCTCCGTCGGAGTACATGTGAAATAAAACCCAACAGCGTGCCAGGCGCCAACGAGCGAACGCCCGCACGTCCCTACTGGGCCCAAAATCTGGATTTTCCAACAGCGGCGTCAAGGGCGACGGGAACGTCGTTAGACCATGTCGGGCATTAGTCTGGTCCCACACCTCCAGAGGCACTCTGGTGATGAAAGAGGCGTAAAGATTAGGTGGTTTGTGTTGTCTACGAAGGAAGGAGACCTCCTGCAGGGGGCGGCCGGCCACCACCTGATCCTGAAAGAGCCAATGCCGCTCCGACTCCCACCTACTCCACTCCACCAGGGTGCGGAGTTGCGTCGCCTGGTAGTATAGCGTCCGATCAGGCAGTCCCAGACCTCCCTTCTCTGGAGGGAGCATCGTCAACCGCAGTTTCATCCTCTGACGCCTTCCGTTCCATATAAACTGCGCAAGTTCCGATTGAGTTTGGCGAATCCAACCCTCAGGCTGTCGGAGCGGGATAGCCCGAAAGATTTACAAAATCTGTGGCAAGATGGTCATCTTTACCGCCGCCACCCATCCTAGACATGAGAGAGGCAAACGCCGCCAACGTCCCATCTCCGCGCGGATAGTACTGCGGAGGGTGGCATAGTTAATACGCACCGTGTCCTGCAAAGTTGCCGCCAGGGAAATCCCCAGGTAGGGGACCGCCTCCGAGGACCAGTGGAAGGGAAAGCGCTCCTCCAGAAAGGCACGGGTCTGGTGTTCCAGGGAGAGATCCAGAGCCAGCGATTTTCCCATATTTACCTTAAAGCCCGAGGCCCTTGCAAATGCGTCTAGAATCTCGACACTGGCCGCCAGGGATTCCCTCGGGGTGGCCAAAGAAAGGAGCACGTTATCAGCATAGAAACTGATTGTGTGGATGTAGGCTCCAAATTTCTTCCCTTTAGCTCTGGGATCCGTCCTCGGGGCCTGCGCCAGCGGTTCCATGTATAGTGCAAAAAGTAGGGGGGATAGTGGCACCCCTGCCGGGTCCCGCGTTCAATAGGGAAACGGGCTGATGAGCAACCATTGATGCGTACAGTCGCTGTGGGGAAGGTATGACAATTCAGCACTAAGCATGGGCGGAAAATCCGTTTCGCTCGCGGATTTTGCGGATTTTCGGTAAATTCGCAATCCGCGAGATTCGCGAATCTCCCGCAAAATCCGCGAGCAGCGGATTTTGCTCGCACTGTTCGCGTGAGTTCGCGGCTTCCCAGTACAACTTCGCGCCCCGCGAATAAGTGCAAAATTGCAGAAATACGATCTTAGCAAAACTGAAACTACTTACCAGGTTCAAAAGTTCAGGCTCATCATTAGTAGCCATTTCCTGTAGTGCTTCCTGAGGGGCCCCTCCAGAGTTCAGTTGCCAGTTGCAACTATTATGTGACCCTGCTCTGAACCTCAGAATAGTTACACATATGCCACAAAGGTCCTGAATTACAGCTAAGGGAGACAAGCAGGAGCCAGGCTGGAAGTTCAAATCCATTAATCAGCCCCTAATTCATTATTGTCAGTTGGGGCAGGGCAGGTGTTGTAACTAATTTTGCAACAAAAGTACACTAATCAGGAAGCACTAAGGAAGCAGGTGCCAGCTAAAAAAATATTCTGTGACACATTAATCAGCCCCAAATTAATTCAGGTCACTTGAGGCAGGGAAGGTGTGCTTGCGTTGCCACAATAATGTACACTGACTGGACAACCAGAGGGTGCTGTGATGAAACAGAGGGTGGCATGGGTGGGCCAGAGGGTGGCATGAGTAGTCAGAGAGTGGCAGTGGTGACAGAGAGTGGCAGTGATGAAGAAGAGTGTCCCAAACAGGCTGGACACGTAGAAACAACAAGTTCGCGAAACTTGCGACCCGACAGGTAAGTTCGCAATTTGCGAAAGTGTACAAAACCCTCGCGAACTGGCAGAAACCCGCGCAAACACACAAAAATAAAAATCCGCAAATTCGCGAGAATTCGCGGATTTTGCGGATTGCGAGTTCGCAAATCCGCAAAATTCGCGAACGCGAGATTCGCTAAATTCGCCCATGCTTATTCAGCACCCAAGTGCGGAATTTGGCACCCAATCCCGCCCTTATCAGCACCTGCTCCAAATACGGCCAATGGACCCGATCGAGCGCCTTTTCGGCGTCAATCGCCAGCATCATGAACTCGCCGGGCATTCTTGTGGCCCGTTCGATCAGGTGGAGCGCCCTCTTAGTGTTGTCGGCCGTCTGTCGTATGAGGATAAATCCCGTCTGATCCGGGTCAACCAACCCCTGCATCAGGGGCGCTAGCCGGGAAGCGAGGATGCTAGTATAGAGCTTGAGATTAACGTTGAGGAGGGAGATGGGTCTATAGGCTCCACATCGCGTGCGGTCCTTCCCAGGCTTGGGAATGACCAAGATGGTGGCCTCCATCAGATCCCTCGGAATAGCACCTGATTCTGAAAATGAGTTAAAAAGAGTGGTGAGCAGCGGAGCTAGTTGGAGGCAGAAGGTCTTGTAAAAGATGGCGGTGTAGCCATCAAGGCCCGGAGCCTTAGCTAATTTAAGGCGTGAGATCGCTGAAATCACCTCCTCCGGTCGTATCGCCCCCTCCAGTGCCTCTGACTGCTCAGGTGAAATAGTGGGCAGCGCAACATCCCGTAAGAACGCTTCACTGTCTGCGGGGTCAAGACCGGCTCCAGCATACAATGCGGAATAGAAATCGCTGAAGGTATTCGCTATTTCCCTATCCCCTGTAACACTATTCCCCGCCTGTGTGGTTAGCTCTTGCACCGCGTGGCGCTGAAACCGTTCCCTGAGTGCCCTTTCCAGCAGCCGCCCGCCGCGGTCCCCGCCTGTGTAATACATATGATGGACCCTCAAAGCCGCGTTTCGGCGCCATCTTGGTCAAGAGCTGCTAGCTGTTGACGTGCTATACGGAGCTGCCTCCAGATTCTCGGCGCCCCTGTCCGCTGATGGATCCTCTCTAGCTCGCGCGTAGTCGCCGACAGCTCCTCCCTTTTTCACGCCCGCTCTGCATTTTCCGCCGCCGATATCGCTATGAACTCGCCTCTTAGCACCGCCTTAAGCGCCGCCCAGTGTGTGGCCTGTGAGGTGTCAGAAGGCTGATTATGTGTCATGTACTCCGTTATGGCCCCTTTGATTTTGGCTATAACCTCTTTCCAATGAAGTAACGTGTCGCGCAGTCTCCAGCAACGTGGAGCGTGGGCAAGGGGCGGGAAAGAGAACACTGCCATGAGCGGCGCATGATCTGACGGCGCCATCGCCCCAATGTCAGTCTGGGATGCCAGCGCTGTAAGTGAGGTGGATGTCAATAGGTAGTCCAAACGAGCATAGGTCTTGTGAGCATTGGAGTAGTATGTGTAATCCCTGGTACCCGGGTGGAAGCTCCGCCAAAGATCAGTCAACCCCAACTCTCTCAACCTGCAATGTCCCCCCTCCGACAGAGTGCCTGTTTGTGAATAGCGCTGCCCTGATCTGTCCTGGAGGTTGTCAAAGACCAAATTAAAGTCCCCCCCCCCCCCCATCACAATATGTCTATCCGGGGATGTGGCTGTCTCACTAAGAACCTGGTGAAAAAACTTTTCTTGTCCCTCGTTAGGTGCATATACTGAACTGGCCGTGAAAGTGACCTCGCCCATAGAAAATCTGTAGGATAGCAGCCGCCCCTTTATTTCAGCACTTTTCTGCAGAACCTTCCCTCTAAAGCGGTGGGACACCAAAATAGCAACCCCTGCGTTCTTCGTGGATGCCGAAGAGAAAAACTGCGCTGGGAAATGGCGCGATTTCATCCTATAACAATCTTTGTGTAAGAGGTGCGTCTCCTGTAGGAGGCAGATATCAGCCTTCGAGTTCTCCAGGAGAGACAAGACCGCCCTACGCTTTACCGGGTTATTCAAGCCTCGGACATTTAAAGTGAGGAGGCACATATCAGTCGCCGACATAAGCAACCTTCAAGCCTTCAAGCTGCATCCCCTGAAGCGAAGCCCTAACCGAAGCCAGACCCTCTTCCATTCCTCTCTCCGTCACCTCTATCACCCCTTCCTCCGCTCCCCTGTCAACCTCCTGCACACCAGCGTCTCCACACACATCTATTCTTACTTGAACCTGGAACCCCCCCATCCTACCTTGAACCCACCACTAGTGCCGAACACCCCCCGATCTACAACCTCTCCCCCCCCCCCGCCCCCCTGGAGCCCTCCCTAACCCCAACCATAATCCCCCAAACAGTCAAAAGAGTCCCGGGCTGGTCATGTCCTTGTTCAGGACCCCGGAATGAAGCAGTAGTGGGAAACGTGGCAATGGCAACCCCAGCGGCCCCCACCCAGCCCCAATCAAGCCCACATGATATCAGTGCAAAGAGGAGAACACCCCCCCCCACTGCACATGAGGAAGAGGCTCAGTCCTGTGTTGCTGTATCCTTAGACACCTCCTCGATAGCCGCTGCCTGCTGCTGAGCCACCGTCGCTGGGTCTGGCCTACGGGCAGTCCTGGGCGCTCGCCGACGCCGCACGCTCTGCCAACCCTCCCCCGTGGAGCGGGGGGAGCCTCCCTTGCGATAGGTCGCCTGCGTAGTCTCCGGCCGTCGAGGCCTCCTCCATTTCTATACCCAACAGGGCGCACGCATCCTTCAGAGATCGGAGCTGGTGTAGGGCGCCGTTCCAATTGAAAACCAGGCAAAAGGGGTGACCCCAAGAGTAAGGGACCCCCTTCTCGTGGAGGAACGTGGTGACAACCTTGAAGGCCCTCCTTTTCTGTAATGTAATAGCGGAAAGGTCCTGATAGTGCGACCTGCTGACCTTGATAGCGTAGAGGCTGCTTTCGGCGCCCTCCTGCATTATCCTCTCCTTCAATGGAAAATCCGGCAAAAAGGCCAAAATGTCTGGCAGAGGAGCGGGCGCTCTGCGCACCAAGCCCACTCTGTGCACCCTGTCAATGCGTATCACAAAGTCTTCCCCTTCCCCCCAGGATGTCCCAAAAAAGGCCTTGCAGGAACAGGGTGACATCACCCCCCTCCGCCTTGGATGGTACACCTCGGACGCGTATATTGTTCCTCCGGGAACGATTTCCTAAATCTTCTTCATGGGCCTGTAAATCCAATTGTTGTTCCTGCAGGCACAGCACCTCCTGCTGTTGTTGCTCTACTTCCTCACTCCGCGTTTGATCAGCATCTTCGACAGCGGCCACCCTGTCTCCCAGACCGTCGACGTCGCGGCGGAGCTCCCAGTACTCTCCTGCCATATACTGCTTTAGGGTCTGGAAATCCTCCCGCAATGAATTGAACAGGGACTCCAGGAACCCTTTGGTGATCAGGGCCCCATCTTCTTCTCGCCCCGCAGAGTCTTTGGCCGCCGATGGGCTTTTCGTCCCCTTAGCCGCTCCCTTCGTTAACATGTCTGTGATGGTGCGTCCTCCTTTGCGTGACCCCCGGACATGGCGGGTCCCGCCGCGCACGTGCTGCTAGGAGCTCCCCGTCGTGGCACGAGGCCGCACTCCCTCTGTCTCCACCACCGACTCTCGGGCCCACCAGGGCCACCCGTCCAGCGGCTCCCCCAGCTGGGAGGCCAGTTAACCTAGCCGGCGGTGTCCACAAAGCTCCAGGTCCCAGGAAGGGCCCCCACAGTCCAGTCCCGGCCCGCTCACCGCTGGACCCCTGGGGAGCACGCCTCTGCAACACTCCAGGCGCCCACGTGTTCAGGGGTCCCCTCGCGTAGGCTGCTTCCCGCCAACCGACCAAGGCTTCAAAGAGGGGGCCCCCTCCCAACAAGGCTCCAGGGCCAAGTCCCACGCCACGGGCAGGCCGCACTTCCTCGATGGGCCCCCACTCTCACTCTAGGGGTGCTCCGGGGCCCTCCTAAGCCGCCATTCAACCTCGTGGCCAACACCGAGTCCCCACGTTGTGCGACGGCAGGCTCCACGACAGCAGGGGCCCCACTCCTGGTATCGCCCTCAGGCCTCAGAGTCCCGGTCTCGCCTGAAGCAAGACCTCCACACACTCCCAGCACCTCCAATCACACTTCCAGACATAGGCCTCCAAGCCTGGACCTCAATTTTTGCCGCCCCTGCCGGGCCTCAAGTTATCTGCGCCAGCCCTCGCTGCCACTCCAGTGCGCCTCGCCGTCCTCCACTGTCCGCTGCTCTCTGGGGGGGTCCGCTGGTACACTCCTCTGCCGCCCCCGGTATGTAGGCTGTTCATCCGGGAGTAGGCCTCTGAGCCCAGACCTCGATTTTCACGCTCCCAGGGCGCGCGCGCTCACAGCCCTAGGGTGCCTCACACCTCGGTCTCAGCCGTAACTGTCACTGCTGCGGGGCCTCTGATAACCGGACCGCCGCCCACCGCTCACGGCCAGCGGCCCAGTTTGCTACCTCCAGCCCCGGCTCGCCTCTGCCCGGGGGCGCACGGCTCGCGATCCGCGGCCGCACCGCTGTGGCAGGATCTCCGCTAATGAGTGCCGCCGCGACCCCAGCCGCTCCGGCGAGGGAAGCAACGCAGTCTCTGCGTCAGGGGCCTCAAAGGGAGATGCTAGGGGGGGGGGGGGGGGGGGGGGGGGGGGGTTAACGCTATGGGTCGGGCATTAATCGGGGCCGGGACCGGGAGCCTCGCTAGCACACGTCCGCTGCGGTCGCCTACTTGGCCACGCCCCCAATGTGCATCTTTAAATGTGCCTAGTTGGTCACTTATTGATAGTGATGGTCTTAGTAGACGTGATGAGTTGTAAGTTGTGACCCAACCAATAAAAAGCAAATAACCAGACTAAATCTTATAACATGTCAAATTCCTTAGGTAATATTCTTATGTTTCTATATAACTTAGTCCTGTGAATTGCACTGGGCCCCAGCACAGTGATCACAAAGCAAAGAATTAAATGAGGCTTTCTTTAACCTTTCCAGCAACTAAATAGAAAAGGCTCAGAGGGTACTTGCAGTAAATTATGCTAAGCAATCTCCCTTTCACATGGAAAGAGAAACATTGCTTTGCTTATTTCGAAGGTCAACTGAAGCTTTCGGAGCAAGACTTGCATCACGAGCTGTTTGTGTTCCTACATTTTAAAATGTGTGTTAATTCTAATAAAGTTTATATTCTACTACTGCACGCATTTAACATTTTTACAAATTAAAATCGCATTTCCATAGTGAGGACAAAAATCTAAACTAAACACATTTAAGTCAAGCTATGAATTACTTGTACATGATTTACATAATTTATTAAGGGGAAAGCGTCTGACTAAAGTCTGTGAATATCAAAGACTCATGTTTTCACTTTGCAGCACCAAATGTCTGTGTGTCACTTTTTTAAATGCAGTTTCATTTCTGAAGCTCAAGGCAGGTTTGTCATGAGTAATGCTATATTCTGAAGAAATGTTTATGCTCTATCACGGCGATTTAAAAAATGTATCAGAAAACAAAACTACAATTCCCAGAATGCCTAGCACTGTTAGTTTACATGTCAGGCTTTTCTGTAGATAAATCCATCCGCCTCACCCCTCACTTGCACCTCCCCCTCCAGAAGTGACAGCGTGTTGAAAGCAACGTTAAAGGTTTTGAGACCACCTTTCTATTTATTTTCAATTGAATAATGCCTGCTTCATGAGAACAAAAGCTCCTATTTGTTTGCATACAGCAAGCAAAGCTGCCAAATTCACCTCATGTCATGTTTCACTCTTTCTGCTTAGACGCCTTCACCACCAGCACACTGAATTCTGGGACATGTAGTGTTTCTTTAACATTGTGAGCATGAGCTCTTAATTTCCCTACATGTGCGTGGCTGATGGATAAAAAGCTTAATGGAGTTAAGCGGAGTTTGCTTGTGCATCTGTCTTAATTGAATTTGGGATCTGTAGGATACCAATGGGCACACGGGCAAAACACATTCATCCACTTCCAGATTCATGAAACTTAATTGCGCTCGCAAAGGGCCAGATTCTCAGAATCTGGCCCTTTGCGAGCGCAATTTTTGCATTTGGGATTCATCATCCCAAATGCAAAAATCGGTAAATGCGATTTCGCTAAATTGCGAGGAATTACATTTAAGGAATCTCTATTTGAGATTCCTTAAATGCAATTCATTAACCATTTATAAATTGCGAATTCGCAATTTCGGGCCGCTATTTACTGCGAGGTCAAACCTTTTGGTAAATAGCGAAAACTTAGAGAAATGCTTTTAAATGCATTTCTCTAAGTTGCATGTTGCACACACACATGTCCTTTGGACATGTGTGTGCGCAACACCAATGTAGATGACATTTCAGGGGTGCTACAGGGTCTCCTTTGGACACCCCTGGCACCCTTGAAATCGCATCCTTATTTGCGATTAGCAAATTGCTAATCGCAAATAAGGAATAACTCCCCATTCATTCCTATGGGCCTTTAGGCCCATAGGAATGAATGGGGAGTTATTCCTTATTTGCGATTAGCAATTTGCCTTTAGGCCCATAGGAATGAATGGGGAGTTATTCCTTATTTGCGAATAGCAATTTGCTAATCGCAAATAAGGAATGTGTAGGAATCTTATTTTATTTTGGGATTCCTACATGAATCCCGTTTTGCGAGTCTGTAATAGCGATTCCTTATGAATCGCTATTAAAGACTCGCAAAACGGGTCTTTGATGAATCTGGCAGTATGTCTCTAAGGCTCTGCATATTCACTCTTATGGTTAGCTACCAATGAATCAGAATGTAGTGATCCCAAGTGATTCATCAATACTTAGAAGGCTTTTCGACCTATAGTGTCTGAACGACATTATTTTCCATGACCTTTTTAAAATCGTTTTACAGACCTTTTATTTCAGCTTATGTTCTAAATACCACCAATTCATGCTTGTGGTGCCCTTTTTTTCCCAGAGGTGGATCTGTGGAAATCTCTGATTTGAATGTGTTCTTAAAATAAACATGTCATTTAAGACCGTTCTGATGCGCTGTTATTACATAGTGCAGCTACTTCTGCCTTGATGCACGTTCACTATGTATGTACAACACGCAGAAACCCTACACACCGTATTTGATATAGTTTCATTAAGAAGGTATTTATGAAGATAGCAGATTTTGTATTGATTTACTGAGCAAACTCCTTAACATGCTAAATTGTCAGAATAAATATTAATTTTGAAGGTCTAAGACTGATTGATTTAAGTGGCTTGCTTCTATGTTGTATTCTAAAAGTATATATCAACAAGCTTTGCCAAAGCCAATTGGATTTGCCAATGCGAGAGCTATTGGCTTGAGAATAACTCCTAGCCATGTGGTGCAGCACTGCGACTACAGTGCAGCATGGCTGGAAGTAAAGAAAAAAAAAGTGCTAACGCATTCATCGCCGGACGAATCATAGCATTTTTTTCCTTTCAGTTATGCTTCACAGCTTTACGATTTATATAAAGAAAAGCCGTAGTTTAGACATAAATACTCTTATTTGATTTGTTAAAATCATAAAAGGGTGGAACTTACCACCATGTGATAAACATCAACATCTCGAAACAGCGTAAAACAGCATAAAACATGTCGTGTCCTGGGCGACTTTGCACAGATATACATGATAAGTAAAAACAGGGAGAGCGTTTTTAAATATACAAAGATATACAAAGATAGAAGGAAACAGGGGTAGCACTTTTATAAGGCGGTGGCCGTAGCTTAGTGTAGGTGAGAGCTATTGGCTTTGCTAATGCTTGTTTCTTATGTAGTCTTGTATAATGGCTATTATAGCACTTTTCAGAGGGCAGGAGCACACATGTACATTTAATGCTGATATATTAGGAAAATTACAAACATTAAAATATTACAGAAAATATAAGTTCATCCAAAAGGTACCCAGATACAGTCCTGCAGGTGAACTTAAAATTCATTTTTTGGCCATGCAGTACGTTTTTTTACCACTCCAAACTATTGCATGCTCTGCTTGACCGGGCTTTTGTCTATGTTGTATATCACTTTAGGTTCTGTATGATGGCCTCAGAAGAACGGTGGGTCTCTAAAACCAGCTGATTAAAGCCAAATGTCCGTCTGGTGATTTTATTTTATTCCCATATCCATAATTTGTCTTCCTCGTGGGACTAGTTCATGCTTCCTTCTGTTTTGTGAAAATTGAGTTTTCTGGATGTTTCCTACAGAAGTGCCTCAAATAGTGAGTGTGTTGTCAAAAAGATAGGTGTAAAAGCCTGCATTTTATTGTCTTGGAAATGGTATTTATAATTTAAGTTAATGTTACTTTATAAAGATTCCCTTTTGACCTTTGACGGTTTCGTTTTTCCTTTAGCACTGACATGAGGCCAACTCTCTTCTTTCAAAACATAACTGGTCTTGGGTGTCGGAGCTAAATTGTCCTAATTGCAGTGAGTCTGAAGGACTCATTTTATTTAGCCAATCTGCCAACATCTTTATAATATGTAATTATTTAAACCCTCAAGCATGGATGTATTCATTAACTGTGTATACCAGTAAAACACTGAAATGTCGCTTTACACTTTGTTTTGAATTCAATCATATGGAAAATGGTACAGATTGGCATTACAGCTAGTGTATTGAGAAATAATGCCGACATGAACATTAGAAATGGATTATTCATGTACTCTAAATGCAGTTATCAAGTCTGTGGATGAGATATTTTAACAATGTGTCTTCCATTGGCATTTTCAGAAAATTCTAACTACAAGGAACTCTTTGGTGCCCTAGACAATGCTTTCCTTGTTGCCTACGCCATCGGCATGTTTATCAGGTAAGAGTTCAAATCGCAAGGAAAGTTGACTCCAAATGTGAATCTTTGATATAGTTAACACCAACCCACTGTTGTGGTTGTGAGATCTACAATTCACCATTTTATGCATCATGAAAGGGGTATACAACGTTTACAACGAAGTTTTTACCACGCACTACCACTACAACGCAGGCATTACCACGCATACCATTACAACGCATTGCGCTGGGGGGCGCTCTAGGATAGGGAATAAGTATAATTTTATATCCAACACCTTCCCTAGTGTCCACGGGGACTGGAGTTGGAATATAAAATTATACTTGCCACTATCCAGCACCTCTAAGCGCTATGCGTTGTAACGGTATGCGTTGTAAATACCGCGTTGTAATGGTATGCGTGGTAAAAGTATGCGTTGTAACGTCATACATCCCATGAAAGGAGGTGTAGGGATAGAAGAATGAACTGATAATGCTGTTGTCAAACTAGGTAGCGTACATTTTAGAACATTATCAGTGTCTGTTTTTATTTTAAATCACTCTATGAAAGGATTAAACAGAATTCGTTCTTTGAGGTGGGCAAGTACATGCATGTTGCCGTCACCATGTACCTAAATACTTTAATTTCTTTTGTTGCAACAAAGTGAATCATGAACCCATTGGCCCTTTGCTAGTCAGTGTTGTGAAGTTTACAGCATTTTCATTTCAGGAGCTCCTTCCCTCTTTGTTGCTGCCTGTCTTACCTTATCTTAAAAACTGTATTGATCACACATAATTTCACAACTATAGGCTGTATAGATGTAACATCTTTGCACAACTGCAAATAGGTGTCCTATAGACGCAGTTACATGAGTGAATCAACTTGTCTTCACCACATCATTATTTTATAAATTTTATTTTAACTTTAATTTATGCATGCCAGAAACCCTCTCAGAGGAAAGTGAGGCAAGCAGAAGCTACTGAGCTTCTCTTCAGGTGAAGTAGTAGATACAGCGGAGTGAACACAGGCTCACTCCTTAAAATACATTTAATAGCACCAATAACTGATTGTCCAGTCAGATACTTGCTTTTATGATAAAAGGAGTATTTATATACAATAATAAAGTGAAATACAGCATCCACAATGAAAATACTCAGATCCCTCTGGTCAGGGCTCTAGCGTTCGACAGACAGGCATGTCCCACCTCCCTTTCCCATGCTGATAGGGGTAAATCCTCAATCTCTATAGGGAAATTCAGGTTAGGCACCACAAGTAGTCTGAGTCGCTGGAGTCCCACTCCGATTCTTTTGAAAAGTCAAGTGTTTGAGTGCTTGAGGCGCTATATGGCAGGACAAGTTCCACCAGGGCGTTCCAGCCCTATGATCAATCTTCTTCAGGTATCATACAACTGGAGTCAATAAGAGCACTCCACTCATTGGGCAGCCTGGAGAGCTTCAGCGATTGTTGTTGGTAAGCGGCACTCGTGGCTCTGCAGGTTGCACAACTCTTCCTCTGGCAAGGCAGTAAGTTCCTCTGATTCTTCTGACTGGTGGGGGGGTTTTGTCTACTGCAGTTCCAATCCTCAGCTGGGGACTCGGTACTGCACTGGCCACCACAGAAGCCTCTTTTCTCAGCTATAGCTTGAGCTAGGCAACAGTACTTGTCCTTTCCTGTCTCCCCCGCTGGGATACGTAGGTCCCCGATGTTGTTCTGTACACTGCAACGACAGGACAGCATCTTCCTCTTCATGGCGGTCCCCTTTGACTTATGGATTGCAAACTTTACTCCACACACAGACTATGGCCTGGCCCGATTGGCAGAACAGTGATGCCAGCCACAGCTACTTAACCCTCTGGCAAATGGGGTCGCTGACTTGAGCCTGCACATGGGCCGTGCAGCAGTCATCTCCTCACACCTCGCCGCAGGGATCCACTCTCCAGGATCCCCCACTAGACCTCGCTATTTCCAGTGTCCTCCTCTCCCTCACAGGGTGCACCAGTTATGGTGAGTAAACAGTTAGGCGCTCTAGGGGCAGGTGGTCTTGGATTTCCCTGGGTGATGTCCCCTCACCCAGCTGGGATACTGGCAGGCCTTGGCCCCCTTCTCTGATCACATGCGGAAGTCTTGCAGATTTTCTCCTCCTTGCACATCCTGACTGGCTGTTTGGCAGTTAACAATTTTGGGGGACTCGAGATCCCCTTCTATTCAACTTCCAGACACAAAATGTGATTTATGGTCTGAGTCATTGAAGTTTGTGTTGAGGGTCTGCTACCATTTGAAGTGTACACTCCTCTACCCTGCAGTTTCTCCAGAGAGCATTCTGTCACAGCAGGAGCAACTCCAAATCCACAACACCAGCCATGGGAGTGACTAGAGGTTCACAGCTGGTTGTAAACCATAGTGAAGTGTATCAAAAGCCCTTCTCTATTTGAATCTCTTATCAGCCCCCATTATCCTTTCTGAGATGTGCATAGGCCCCTTTCCAGTGACCTCCCTATGAATCAAAGAGCACCCTTTGAAGAGTACTGAAGAGCCTGACTCTTCTTCCTCCTTTGTCTATGTCCCACCCAGCTCTCAAGAATGCAGCCATCCACAAATCTGCCTAGGGGGTTCATCTTCCTCCATATTCTCCTCCTGTGAACCCTGGGTTTCCCAAAAGGGATCCCAGAGACCTCAATGTATTGTAAATTTAACATGCACACATACATCCAGCACATCCTCAGAACTCCAAGGTTTCTCAAGCCTGTTATTTTAAATGCTGTATGTTTTTTAAAAATACTATTTAATACGATGTGAAATGAACTGTGATATTTACTGTTTCTCTTTATTGCTTTTCGGGGAACTTGGTGGAGGGAATATTTCATTTTGTTGACCACTTTTGCTCGGCCTCTATCTTGGTGCAATTAGCGCTCTAGCACGCCGCATCCTCCTTTCTGCTCCACACCAGCGTTTTTTAATTTTTTTATTGGCTTTTGTAAGCTTTACAATGACAACCGTAAATAAACATACATACCAGTGCACAACAACATCCATTGTCCAGTATTGTTCATATTACATTATACTTCATATATACATATTTTATAATATAGCTCGGACATGTACTTCGTTAATTTGTTATAGTCTTTAAGTATTCAATTAAATATTTCCAATAATCTCTTGGTCGTGAGCCCACAGGCAATTCTTCTTAGTTAATCGAGTTAGTACAGTGTTTTTACAACACGTTAGGTCTAGGAGCCATTGTTTGGTATTCGGAGCTCGTCTGCTTTTCCAGCCAATTAATATTCTTCTCTTAGCCAGAAGCAGTGCAATCACACAAAATGTATGTTTCGTGGCATGAACGTCAGGCAGCAGACCCAACAGACCTGTGTGAGCAGTACATTTAATGGGAACACCTACCATGGCGCTCAACATTTCTATCACCTGTACCCAGTATCTTGCCACCTTTGGACAATGCAATGCGAGGTGTATGAAATCTGCTGCTTTGGCATTACATCTAGTACATTTTGAATCTGCCCGTGAACCGTGTCTATGGCGCAGTGCCAGTGTATGGTAAGTCTGGTGCAGGTATTTGTAATGTAGGATACGGAGGTTCCCATTAGGTGTCAGTAATCCTGTGAGTGTGCAGGTCATGGCCCATTCCTCTGTCGTTAGTGGGGTATCTAAATTGGCATTCCATTTTTCTAGTACGCACAGCGCATTGTTTACTATGTCCTCTTGCAATTGAATATACAATCTGGATACTATGTGTTTCGTTGTGGGAGTAGTGAGCAAGAGTTTTAGGGAGGACAACTGTTGTGGTTCCGTTGGGTAGGATGGATACAACTGTTTTATTGCCCCTTGCAGCCTATGATACGTGAATCTAAAAAGCAGTGTCTGATTGTTTATGAAAGAGAGGTCATCCAGAGACTTAAACTTGCCGTCATGAAATAGGTCACCCATGGAATCTATACCAACTTGCTTGAGTAGTCCCATTCCCACCTTTTCCTGAGTGACCGATAATTTCGGATGAAGGTGTAGTGGTAGCACGGCAGCGTATAGTGGTAGTTTATGTGCCTTACGTCCCATTGTGTACCAGGCATTATTGGTCGTGTCTATGGTGTTGATATCCCGGTTATGTTGCGGAGGTCGACGATGTGTAATGATAGCTGTCAGTGGTATAGAAAGGGCATCACCTTCTTCTATGGCAACATGTGTGAGTTAAGGGACCTTATGATACCAAGTGTGCGTATTGTGCTTGTGCACATAGATAATACAGCATAAAATCTGGTACTTTAAATCTCCCTTGTGAATAGGGTAGTGTTAGAGCTCGCATTGTAATCCTTGCTTGCCTTCCTGCCCATATTAGGTTCAGCAGCATGGTAGAAATCCCTATGAAACACCACAGTCAGTGGCTTTATTGGAATGTTATTAAACAAATATAGAAACTTTGGTAGGATTACCATTTTTACTATGGCTAATCGGTCGGCCAGCGACAGCGGTAAGCAGTTCCACCTCTTAATTTTGTCCTCCATGGCACTAACCGCCCTACCATAATTTGTGCAGATTACAATTTCCGGGTCACGATGAAACCAGACCCCCAAATATTTTACTGGTTCCACCTGCCATTCTAACGGATAGTCTATAGAGTGCGGAAATGTGGTATCAGTCAATGGTATGAACACGGATTTGGACCCGTTTATTTTAAGTCCCGATTGCTGTCCAAATTTTATATATTCCCTCAATAGAGGATTCAAGTTTTGTGCAGGATCGCGGACATATAACATCATGTTGTCTGCATACAGTGAGATATGCAGTGGCTTTTGTGGAAATTGGAGTGCTGAGTAATGATGCCTCTGTCTTATTTTGCACACCAGCGGTTTAATCGCTAGTGCAAATAATAAAGGAGATAGAGGACATCCCTGTCGCGTCCCTCTTGTGATTTGTATTGTGTCAGATATAGATTTGTTGATTTTAATGCGTACTACTGGGGCAGTGTAGAGCATATTGACCCATTGTAAAAATATAGGGGGTAAACCCATTCTCTGTAGGACCGTGTGTAAGTACGACCATTCAATGGAGTCAAAAGCCTTAGCTGCATCGAATAATACAGCTGGGGCCTTGGTATTGGGGACTAAATAATGTGATAGCGCAAACAATGTCCTGGTATTTTGGGCTGTTGAGCGTGATGGAATGAACCCCGATTGGTCCGGCAGGATTAAGTTGGTCATCAATGGTTGCAGGCGTGTAGCGATCAATTTGGCAATAATTTTCATATCTACATTTATAAGGGATAAGGGCCTGTAAGATTCGCAACGCTCTGGGTCCTTGTTTGGTTTTAAAAGGGCAATTAGCATGGTTTCCCTCAACGTTGGTGGGAGTAGCTGTTTGTCGTGGGCATCTCCATACATCTCAACTAGGTGTGGGGCTAGTTGATCCGCAAACGCTTGATAAAATTCGCACATGAAGCCATCAGGGCCAGGCGCTTTACCATTTGGTAATGATTTAATAACGGTAGTGACCTCTTCAACGGTGACGGGTAATGAGAGATATTCCCTCTGCGTATCAGACAGCCATGCTATCGACACATCCGCAAGATACGCCATGATTTCCTCTGTAGTGGCAGTTGCCTGCGAAGTGTATAAGTTACCATAGGTTGACATGAATTCTCATAGTATACCCTGTGTGTCAAATCTTTATATGTCCATATTATACTTAATCGCCGGAACTATCTGTGGGGCACGACCTGTACATATTTTAGCCGCCTGACTCCTACCGGGTCTACCCCTTCCCCGTAGGATTGTGTTATTTAATGTTTCGTGATATACTTTAGTTCGTCATCAGCGTATGTTTGATATTCCGCTAAAACCTCTCTGATTTCACCTAGCAGTCTAGTATCTTGCGTACGTTCATAGTCGCGCTCCAACGTTCTCAGTTTTTCTTCCCTTGTGGCAAGCTGTTGCCTTATATCCTTAAGAATACCAGCAGTAGTGCTGATACAGATCCCTCTGATTGTTGCTTTAAAAGCCTCCCACAGTAGGCCGAGGTCATCAGTTGTAGGAGCATTCAGTTCAAAGTATTCTGTTATGGCGTTGTGAATGGTATTAGTGTTCACTGTGTTTAATAATGCTTTTGCATTAAACCTCCAGCTGAAGGGTGGCGGTGAATAGTGTGGTATGACCAATGAGAGCAGTACTGGATTCTGATCGGATAATGTCCGGGGCATGTGTTTGATCGTCGTAGTCCAGAGTGATAAGTCATCTGTGCCTAACCAGTAGTCTATACGGGACCAAATGTTGTGTGTTGCAGTAGTGTGCGTGGCCTCCTTATGTGTGGGGTTACGTACCCTCCATATGTCAGGGAAGTACATATCAGCCATTATATCCTTTAGTGTAGCTAATGCCTGTTTGTGAGGTTATGACGAGCCCCCCAGATCTATCCAGGCCGTCCTGCAGAGCAACATTAAAATCACCACCCCAAAGTATTGGAACGTCTCGCAAATCATGAAGTCTAGCCCACACTCTATAATAGAATTCAGGGTCATCTATATTCGGGCCGTACCTATTTATGATAGACAATTTTTGACCTCTGAGGACCCCTATTATCACATACTGCCCCTCGTCATTTCCTAATGACCTCCGTGACGTTGAAGTTCAGACCCTTCCTTACCAATATGAGGACCCCTCTGGAATAAGAGGAGTAGGTCGAGCTATGTATTGATTCCACCAATCTATGACCTATATTGTTGGTTGTGTGAGAGGCTATGTGCGTCTCCTAGAGGAGAGCAATGTCAATTATTAGCCTGTCAAAATATGCGAATATTTGGCGACTCTTCTTCGAGTTGTTTAAACCCCTAATGTTCTAAGTTAAGAAATTCAAATGTTTTGACTGCAGTTTCTTAGTGGACATCATTGAGCCTTATTGCCTTATACCATGTAGAATAACAGTTAAAGTGTTCATATCTCTTATGCGTTCCTGAAAAGAAGTAACAACGTCATATATGGGAATATAGGACTGGATTTCTGCGATGTCTCTTAAGTGCGTTGGTCCATGAAACAAAACCCTACTTCGTCCCCCCATCCCCCACCCATTTCAGCATCCTAATTATGCCAAAGACAAACCCTTACAATATAAAACTGTAGAAATAAACATTTGTTGGGGAATTCCCACGTGGGGGGTCCGCCCGGTGCACATATCTGCATCCAACATAGTGGATGTGGCCAGGTGTCAATTAGGTATGCGGGCTGAACATGGTTTGGACGTACTTGGTAGCAGTAAGATCGGTAACAGCACATATGTAGTATAAATGAAACACAGTCGTTCAAATGTATACATATCTCCCCGGCAAAGCACCCAGTTAACAGTAACCGTAGTTTCGTAGGTAAAAAAAAAAAAGTAGAAGATTCCCAAACCTTAGAACTGTGATCAGGTAACACCGACAGTGCTACGTCTCATTTCTATAGGCCCCGTATAATATGAGTGAATACCCTCTTGTATAGCGCATGACTACTCTCGAGCATCCCAGCTCTGTAAGACCAGAGGACATAGAAAGACACTATGAGAACAAGAGTGTCTTTAATCGCTTCCTGAAAGCAAGATGGTTAGACTCGTGCCTGATGTCATCTGGGAGTTTGTTCCATTCTTTGGCTGCGTGAACAGAGAGCCGACGGCCACCCATCCGAGCCAACTTCACCCTGGGGCTACCAGCAAGTTCCGCTGGTTAGATCTCAGAGATCTCACTGATTGATGGCGACGAAACAGGGGATCAAGAATGGACGGGCCAGCATTATGGATGGACTTATGCGCCAAGCACAGGGTTTTAAATATAATCCTTCCCTGGATGGGTAGCCAATGGAGAGATTGAAGTGCGGCCTTCGCTGAGCATCTTTTGGGGATTTTCATGAGCAGCCGAGCTGCACAATTCTGTACAGATTGCAGAATTTTTATGGTGCCGCCTGGGGCCCCCATATAGACGGCATTTGAATAATCCAGCCGCGACAAGATCAGCGACTGGACCAGCAATCGTCTAGCTTCAAATGGCAGAAGATCTAAAACTTATTTTAAGACTCTCAGCAGTCCATAGCAGGTCACGGCTACCTTCTTAGCCTGGTAGTGAAATCCTAGCGAGGAGTCTAACCAGATCCCCAGGCTTTTTATTTGGGTCTTTAGTACCGGAAGGGGTCCTAGACAGTGCGGCCACCAAGGGTCCAGGTTAATTGGGGCTTTGTAACCCAGAAGCATAATGTCCGTTTTGGCCCCATTTAGCTTTAAAAAAGAGGAGGTCATCCATTCCAGGACCTTGGTGAGACACGGGGTCAGATTATTGATCCCCTGATCTAAAGCATTGTCCCTCACCAAAGACACAACCAGCTGCGTGTCATCGGCGTAGGTAACAAGTTGGATTCCCCAGGGAAGAACCACCTCAGCCAAAGGTCTCATGTAAATATTAAACAAAGTAGGGCTGAGGGATGATCCCTGGGGAACGCCGTGATTCAGTTGCAGCTGGCTGGATGACACCTCTCCCTCAAAGACGGAGAAGCTTCTGTCTGATAGAAAAGAATAGAGCCATTTGATGGCCAATCCAGAGACCCCTGTGAGATGCAGCCGATGCAGCAAGAGAGAGTGGTTCACAGTATTGAAGGCTGCGCTGAGGTCCAACAGGACCACAGCAGCACAGCCTCCTGCATCCACAATACCCCTAGCTGCCTCCACTACCACCACCAGAGCTGTCTCTGTTCCTTGTTTTGCTCTGAACCCTGTCTGAGTGGAGTGTAATCAGTCAGTGGATTCAATAAAGGAAGAAAGAGCCTGGTTCACATGTTTTTCAGCTATTTTGCTGATGGCTGGTAGTAATGAAATAGGCCTGTAATTGGCCAGGTCTTCAGGGTCCAAGCTGGGTTTTTTCAGCAGGGCTCTGACCGTAGCCTTCTTCCAGTTGGGGGGCACTACACCCGAGGCCAGAGACGCGTTAATGACCTGCATTATCACTGGGCATACTGTCCCTGATACCTGTTTAAGGACTGCCGGGGGAGCAGCATCTAACGGGGAGCCCGATTTAAGATTGCCAAGGAGACTATCTACTCAAGCCAGATCCAATGGCGGGAAGACTTTGAGACCTCCAGATGGGTTTGGGTCTGCTTCCAGGTCCCCCTCTTTTCCACTCTCCCTATTATCTGGAGTATCTGCCACTGGCGAAAAGCTGGAATAGATGTTAGACACCTTGGACGCGAAAAAGACAGCTAACTCCTCGCAATGTTTCTGTGGGTTCAGAGCAGGACTAATAGTCCTGGGGTGGTGACCAGAGATTGAAAGATTTTAAAAATGTCCCTGGGGGCGTTAGCTGCTTCCACAATTTTACTCTGATAGTATGCGGCTTGTGTGGTTTTTAGTAACATTTTGTAGGATCTCAGGGATGATCTATATTCGTTTTTCGCAGCAGCTGCATATTATCCAGTATTTGGGTGTCTTTCATAGATTCACATGCCTGAATCATTCCCCGTCGTCGAGACGGGAGCCTCCGGTATATAAAAAAGTAATGTCCTAAGACATACATAAAGAGATTAGGTCTAAGGGTCTCACCTTAGTAACCTATCTAGGTCCTTATGCAGGAAGGACCAAACAGAGTAGGCTCCAGGGTCCCACCTTGGTAGCCTATCTGAGTCCTTTTGTAAAAAAGGACCAAAGTAAAAGAAACAACCAATCAGCTACCACCTCCCTCTAGAACCTTCCTGTGAGGAGCCTCAGTCTCTCAGATTTTCTACCGCACGTTGTGCTAGGGAGTCTCCACCTGAGTTCTCCTCAGGAATATTGGATTTTCTTCTAACTTCACAGTTTTTTCGACTTTCTTGCTATGGCTGATGTCAAGAAGAGAGCACTTTTCCGTCCCTGTGCCTCCTGTGGTAAACTGAGGCTTCACGTGGACGACGAACATGAGGAATGCCTATATTGCCTCTATCCTCACCACCAGTCCATAGACTGCAGGATTTGCCGTAAGTTCTCCGTCAAGACCCAGAAAGACCGGGAAGGGAGACTTCTAATTTGGCTAAACAGGCTTAAGGACAAACCGGAAGGCGACCTCATTTCCGAAGGTGAGAGCATGTCTGGCGCCTCACAGTTTTCCCTGAAGAGGCCTAGGGCTTCCTCGCCTGGCCACTCAGCAACCCCTCCTAAGAAGTCCAAAAGGTCTTCAGAGGGCAAGCCTACCGTGTCTAGCAAGGACCTTCCTGTCCCCAGGAAGCAACCACTGCTTACGGTGACGACGGCGCAATCGGCGACCACCTCATCGCTAAAGACCGTCTCTACATCGACAACGACGGTATCGACGACGATGGCATCGTCGGCGTCCTCCTCATCGACGACTCTAACTCACTCGTCGTCAGCAGGAAGACCGCTTTCATCCTCCGCTCCGTCGACGACGGCACCGTCGACGAGGACGTCGACGACGGCACCGTCGACGAGGACGTCGACGACGGCACCGTCGACGAAAGTCACACCGTCGACGAGGCCGTCGACGAAGGGCACTCCGTCGACGAAGGGCGCTCCGTCGACGACGGCGCCGACGACGAAGCAGTCGACAGCGGAAAAGTTACCTAAGGCACCGTCGACGAGAGCGTCGTCGACGGACGCACCGTCGACGAAGACCATATCGACGGCTGCTGGTACCTGGAAAGAATCCGAGCTCCTATCACATGCGATGGACGCTCAGACATCCGATGTCTCCATCAGAATCACCAAAATACCGATTACTCCGGAGATGACATCGCCTAGTAAGGTCCAACAGCTGACGCCATCCTGCTTCTTACAGGACCAAGAACCGGAGGAGGAGATGTTTACCCAGGCCACTAGCCCCTCAGACTTGATTGTCAAGTGCCAGAGTACGGACGAAGAGCAGGAGGTTGAAGAATCAGTTCCTCCAGTTGTGCCTACCCAAGTTCACACCCAGGTGACCCCAATGGTGTGCTTGCCAGCCTCCTTAGTTTCAGACTTGCGCTTCCTCGTTCAGGACTACAAAGAGCGGTTTCCACAGAAAGCCACCCCTGCTGTTCCGCCAACTCCGCAGCCAGCTGTGACCGTTCCTGCGCAGGTGCCAAGACATAAGCCCCCTCCACTGGTTCTTCCTAGGACACAGGACCCTGCTCAAGACCCCGTCTCGTCCGAGGAAGAGGAAAGGGAACATGAAGAAGGGGAAGTCCGAGATGATGATACGGACGTGGATGCAGACCAAGACTATGTCACTCACTCTCCAGCCTCTCCGGAGCCGCAATCCTCTGAGTCTCCACCGGCAGATATTGGAGGTTTCCATAACCTCATGGAAAGGGCAGCCAAAAGGTTCCATATGTCCATGGAATCTCAGGAAACTGAATGTTTCCTCTATGACTTTAAAGAACAATCAAAGAAAACTACAAGATCGATCCCGATCATCGATTATCTACTTAAACAGGGCAAGCAGCTCATGCAGTCTCCAGCCTCCCTGCAGGTAATCGTACCCAGGCTGGACAAAAAATACAGAGCTACGTCGTCAGCTCCAGCATGCCTTACGGGTCACCCCAAGGCGGACTCTGTGGTCACCCAGGCGGCGCAGAAGAACTCGCGTAACCCTGCATCACCTTTATCGACACCACCAGATAAAGAAGGCAGGAAGTTGGATGCAGTTGGGAAACGTTTTTCCACTACCTCTGCGACAACGGTGAAGATCGCCAATTCCATCGCCCTTCTCGGGCGTTACAACCGCCAACTCTGGGCGGACATCGCGCCCTACATTGCCGACCTGCCAGAAGATCTTAAAGCGGAGGCACACTCGCTCCTCCTCGAGGGCCAAACATCGGCTTCAGAACTGATCGACTGCGCCATTGACGTGGCCATGACTGGATTCAGGCAGCTGGCAGGCGCCGCTGTCCTAAGGCGCCAAGGCTGGCTTAAGGCCACCTCTTTCAGACAGGAGGTCCAGACCAAAATTCTAGATATGCCTTATGATGGTGATCATCTGTTTGGCGAGAAGATTGACGAAGCCCTCACCGCAATCAAAAAGGACACCGACACAGCCAGAGCCCTAGGCACTCTGCAATCTCGCAATCAGTCCTTTCGTACCAACAGGGGGAGGGGACAATCCTCCTATAGAGGCTCTTATCAAAATAAGTCCTCTTACTCATACTCACAGGGTAAGACGCAGTTTCAACAGCGCCAAAAACCAGTCGGGACGTCAGTCCTCCTTCAACAAATCATCCTACAGAGGAAAAGGACAGAAGAGACCCGCAGGCAATCACCAATGACTCTACCAATTGGCCAGCCCCTCCACCATCGCCTTCTTTGCGACTTGGAGGAAAACTTTCTTTTTACCTTCAAAATTGGCGGCAAATAACAACGGACCGGTGGGTTCTACAGCTTCTTCAATTCGGCCACTCTCTGGAATTCCTCTCAACCCCCCCACGGACACCACCCGTCAAGCGCCCTCACAGACACCTGCGGCTGCTTCTCCAGGAACTGGCTTCCATGCTCCAGAAGGGCGCAATAGAAAGAGTTCCCCACGCCCAGAAGGGGGAGGGATTTTATTCCCACTTCTTCCTCATCCACAAAAAGGGGAAGAAATGGCGTCCGATCCTCGACTTGAGGGCTCTCAATGGGTTCTTAAAGAAGCAGTCGTTCCGGATGGTCACGCTACAAGAGATCCTGGGACTCCTGGAAAAAGGCGACTATATGACATCACTAGACCTACAGGATGCCTACTACCACATCCCTATCCTCAAGGGACACAGGAAGTTCCTAAGGTTTGCAGTCGCAGGGGTACACTACCAATTCCGCGTCCTCCCCTTCGGCCTCAAATCTGCTCCAAGGATCTTTACGAAATGCCTTTCTCCTGTCGCAGCCTTTCTCCGCCAGCAAGGACACCAGGTCTTCCCTTACCTGGACGACTGGCTGGTAAAGGCTCCGTCGAGAGCAGCCGCAGCCGCATCTTCCAGCGCCTGTCTGCATCTTTTCCGCCGCCTCGGCTTGACCCTCAACAAGGAAAAGTCATCCCTAACACCAACCCAAGTCATCACCTTTCTGGGAGCGACCCTGGACACGGAATGCACCAAAGCCTTTCCATCACAGGAGAGAAAGTCGAAACTCATCTCCTTGGCCAGGTCAGTGGCATCCAAAAAGACTCTGATCGTCCGTATCTTCAAGTCGCTCCTCGGCATGATGTCGTCATGTATCCTGCTCATCCCGCATTGCCGCCTAAAAATGCGCCCCCTGCAGGAAGAACTGTCAAAACAGTGGACACAAACGGCGGGATCCTTCGAGGACCGCATTCGAGTCACACAACCTATGATCAACAGTCTCCAATGGTGGAGATCAGCCAAACACCTGTCGCAAGGACTACCGTTCCTGCTTCCGGCGCAACCACATATCATCCCCACGGACGCATCCTTGGAGGGCTGGGGTGCAGTCCTGCAAGAACTACAGACCAACGGAAAATGGACGCCACAGGAATCCAAACTCCACATCAACATTTTAGAGCTACGAGCAGTCTTCCTGGCGCTCCAATCGTTCCTCCCGCGCATCCGAAACTCCCCAGTGCTAGTCAGGACAGACAACACCACGACGATGCACTACCTGAACAAACAGGGAGGGACGCGAGAATCTCAGAGAGTTTGGAACTGGCTTCTACAACATGGCATCACCCTCAAAGCCGAATACGTTCCGGGCAAAGACAACGTCCTGGCGGACGCCCTCAGCAGAGAACAGTCCCTATCCCACAAATGGGAGTTAGACGAGAGTGCATTGGACTACATCTTCGCGAAGTGGGGGACACCACAGATAGACCTCTTCGCCACCAGGGAGAACGCCAGATGCCCAAGCTTCGCAAGCAGGCTTCCCCAACCAGGAACACTAGGGAATGCATTTTCCATAGCTTGGCAGAACGTGTTTGCTTACGCCTTTCCGCCATTCCCACTGATACCCAGGGTAATCAGGAAAATGAAATCGGAGCCCTGCACCCTGATCCTCATCGCCCCATCCTGGCCGAGGCAGCTCTGGTACACGGAGCTCCATCGTCTATCGGTCCATCCACCTCTTCCCCTACACAGTTACCCGACGCTACTCACGATGTCTCACGGACAGGTTCTCCACCCGAACCTGGGCCCTCTGAAATTGTCAGCCTGGCTCCTGAATACCGCGAGTTCAGTCATCTAAACATACCGCAAGAGTGCAAAGACGTCCTGTCCAACGCTAGAGCTGACAGCACAAAAAAGACTTATACTCTCAAGTGGAAACGCTTCTGCGTCTGGTGTGAGAAGGAAGGTCTACATCCCTTCCAGGTCACTCCCCAACAACTCCTGCCATACCTCCTACAACTGGCGCACTCAGGCCTTGCCCATGCGTCCATCAAGGTCCACCTGGCAGCAATTTCTAGGTTCACTCGAACTTCTAGGGGTCCCTCCCTGTGGGCGGACAGGCTCATCAAACAATTCCTAAAGGGCCTTTTTAGGTCCTTCCCTAGACCAAAACCAGTCCCTCCAACGTGGCAACTCAACGTAGTTCTTCACCAGTTGATGAAGCATCCCTTTGAGCCTATCCACAAATCGGATATCAAATTCCTGTCGTGGAAGACAGCCCTCCTACTGGCACTAACCTCGGCCAGAAGAGTGGGCGAATTGCAAGCCCTATCCATCCAGGACCCTTTCTTACAATTCAAAGAGGACAGAGTCATCCTGCGTACTAACCCACGATTCATACCCAAAGTCCCATCGGACTTCCATCTTAATGAGCCCGTGGTTCTTAAATCATTCTTTCCGAACCCATCTACTCCGGCTGAGAGATCACTGCACTCTTTAGACCTTCAGAGATGCCTCAAATTTTATCTTGATAGAACAAGACACTACAGGAAGTCATCCCAACTCTTCGTCGCATTCAGCAGACCTAGGAAGGGCATGCCCCTATCAAAGCAAAGTATAACAAGATGGATCTCTTCAGCTATAACTCTCTGCCACGAACAGGCAGGACGACCTCTGGACTCACGGGCCAAAGCCCACTCCACCAGAGCCATGTCTACGTCTGCGGCACTGTTTCCTGGGGTGCCACTCCTGGACATCTGTAGAGCGGCTACCTGGAAGTCCCCGCATACATTTACCAGGCATTACTGCTTGGATGCTGAGCTGACGAAAGACGCAGCAGTGGGCAGAGCGGTGCTTCGACATCTATTCCAGTGAGGTGAGCCCTCCTACTTCCCACCATCCTGGACTGGTATGCACATTTCTTTATTACTAGATTCTGCATGACATTGTATGCTGTTGTTTATACAGTCACAAATGTTCCTTATTTGCAGGTGTATATGTTCTGTATCAACACAGGATGTGCATATTGTATTGCTTGCTACTCTGATTCAGGCATGTGAATCTATGAAAGACACCCAAATACTGGATAAGAAATGCGTTACTTACCTGTAACTGCAGTTATCCAGTATTGGTGTCTTTCATAGATTCACATGCACCCTCCCGCCTCCCCTGGCAGGACTCACCTCTCTCTAACAGGTTTAGACCTAACCAACTTGGTGCGTACGAAAATCTGAGAGACTGAGGCTCCTCACAGGAAGGTTCTAGAGGGAGGTGGTAGCTGATTGGTTGTTTCTTTTACTTTGGTCCTTTTTTACAAAAGGACTCAGATAGGCTACCAAGGTGGGACCCTGGAGCCTACTCTGTTTGGTCCTTCCTGCATAAGGACCTAGATAGGTTACTAAGGTGAGACCCTTAGACCTAATCTCTTTATGTATGTCTCAGGACATTACTTTTTTATATACCGGAGGCTCCCGTCTCGACGACGGGGAATGATTCAGGCATGTGAACCTATGAAAGACACCAATACTGGATAACTGCAGTTACAGGTAAGTAACGCATTTCGTTCTTTCTATGCATATCGGAGTTAACAATGATAGTAACACATGAGATATATAACAGTTTATTCACACATCTCTGTTATTGTCTGTGTCTAGACCAGTGTCAAAACTCCGGGCCTGGCGTGAGGTGTTGGGCCTTAACAGCCAATGTGGGTGCTGACTCCTTGTATGTATGCCATCCCTCGGACCATGAAAGCACCCCCACAACAGGCCCAATGCATTTCAGTGCATACTGGCGGTTGGGTTATAACTACTAGAGTGGCATAACTGAGCACCCGAACACAATTGCGTATATATAGTTTGAGCCTGCAGTGTGAATTTAAAGTGTCAATAGTGCACTGGTCCAGCTGTGTGTTACCCATGCATCTTACCAGACTTGGATTTCAGGAATACCGTGCTTTCTGCCGTGTCTGTGATTATTCATTCCGAATCTTGGTTCTGCTCATCACGGGTCCTTTCCTTGCGCCTGCGGTGAAGTTGTTTCAGAATGTCTTGTGCTGCTTTCGGTGTTCGGAGGATTGTGGAGCGGCCGTCATGCCTCACCTTCAAACATGCTGGGTAGAACATGGCATATTCAATCCCCAGTTCGCGCAGCTTCTGCTTTGCCGGGTTGTACTCTTTGCGCACCAGTTGGACCGCTGCGGTGAAGTCCGGGTAAAATTCCAATGTGTTGCCTTGATAGCTTCTCTCTCGCCAGCCTCAAGATGGTGTTGAGATCCCTGTAATTAAGTATGCGGGCCACAATTGGTTGCGGAGTTGCTCCAGGTTTCGGCCTCGGGGCTAATGATCTGTGCGCTCTTTCTACTATGAGAACTGTGGAGAAGGGCTCAGTACCAAACACGCTGCGGATTATTTCCTCCACGTATGTTTCCTTCCTCCCGGTGGTGGTAGATTCTGGAACACCTGTAATGCGGACGTTATTGCGGCGGGATCTCGCTTTTTTTTTATTGACGTCCAATATCTTCTCGATGTCTGAGCATTTTTTGGTCGTGGTATGGGACCTCCTTTATTATCGTAGCCTGAGAATGGAATGTGAAAACAAAAAAAGACTGTAGTATTGTACTGGACTTGGCCCTTTTTGCAGGGTCATCCCTGAACTTTTTGCCTTCCTTCTAGCCTTTTTTCTGACCTGGTGTTGGTGGTTTTAGAACTCTGGGCACTTTAGCACTGCTGTCCAGTGTAGAGTGTGTGTGCTCTCTGTGGTAAACATGGTAAGATTGGCCTACAACTGTTCGGCATATTTAATTTACCTGCAGGTCCCTAGTAATGCGGTATCTCATATACCCGGGGCCGGTAAATTAAATGCTACTGGTGGGCTTGCAGCGCTGCTTGCATCACCCACCAAAGTAGCCTTTCAAACCTGTCTCAGGCCTCTGCAATTGCAGGGCCTGTGTGTGCAGTGTTAGTGCCACATCTGTGACCCCCCTTTTACTGCATGGTAGTCACCCCTAATGTAGGCCCTAGCTTACCCTATGGGCAGGGTGCATTGTAGGTAAAAGGTAGAACATGTACCTTAAGTGTGTGACATGTCCTTGTAGTAACAGCCATTTTGGTTTCTCGCTGCTGTGAGGCTGCCCTCTCATAGGAATGCATTGGGAGTTCCCTGATAAGTGTTTCAGTGGTAATTCCTCATATGAGAGGAGCAGCGTGGTCAATATTGGTATGTTTGGGATAGTGATAATGCTGCATAATGGTGTGCACAGATTTATTATCACTATTTTAGAAATGGCACTTTTAGAAGTTGACATTTCTGTGTACTATGTGTCTGCCTGCCTGATGTGTATTGCATGTCTGGCTCTTGAGTGACGGGCTGGTGAGGTGTGTGGCTCCAGGGAGGGATGGGTGAGTCAGCGCTAGGCTGAATAGGAGATCTGCATTTGGAGTAGTGGGAGTAGTAGTCCCCTGTCCCTGAATAGGCCTGTGCCTGCCTGGGTGAATGCTGGCTCCGCCACCCTGGGGCGTGTCTGATGACCGAGCCCACACCTGACAAAGGGGAGTAGAAGCACTATACACAAAGTGCTCCAGTACCCCCCAGAACCAGCGGAGACTGGTTCCCCAAGCTCTGTGCCAGGGCAGAACAAAGGGAAAATGTACAATAAATATTGGGGCTGTGACCCATGTTTTTTGTGCTGTTTTGGGTGCTTGAACTAGTGGGCTCAAGGAGGAACCGCCACAAGGTACTGCCCCTCTGCTGGAGGGCCCTGTGAGCTGGACTGCCTGGGCCCAGCTATGCTTTCTGGACTCTAGCGCCTTGTGAGCGCTATACCTTTAAAACTTTCATAGCTTAAGCCCCTGAGAGGGGGACCCCAACATTGCCTCGACAGGAGCGCTTGTGGCCTGCAGTGCTGGGCTGCGAAGTATCCTGGAGGGGATCCCTGCGTGGGGACTCCCCCGTGGTCCTTGGAAGCAGAGCGGGAGCCTACCCTGTGCTTTCAGTGCCCGGAGATAAAGCGGGAGCCCACCCCGCATTCCTGTGCCCTTAAGCCCCTGAGGTGGGCATGTGTTGTGGCAGCTCGTGACGGGCGCTGTTTGCAGTGCAGAAGTGAAGTGGGAGTCAACCCCGCACTTCTGGGTCGCAGAGAGGAGCAGCTGAGCTGCGAAAACCTGAAGTCAGGCGCACTGCTTGACCGAGGGTGGAGCATAGCCCCCAGAAAGCCTTGTGGTCGGATGCCAAACGCTGTGACAGAAGTCAGGTATTGTGGATGCCTGATTGTGGGAGGAGTCACAGAGTGGGAGCCTCCAGGGCTCCCGTGGCCATAGGAGAGACCGGGCAGATCTGGAGAGGTCCTGTGAGAAGGGCCTACCGAGGCATATTGTTGGTGCCTTCCCCTTTCCAAACAGACCGGAGGAGTCCAGAAGAGACACAGTGAGTGGGGGCTGAGTGTGGAGCAGTGTTGGTGCTCCCAAAGCACAGTTGGTGCCAAGTGAATGGTGCCGGGAGGAGCCCAGTGAACGGGGCTACCAAAGGCACTATTAGTGCCAGTGCTTGTTTAATCGTCACAACTGCACCGTGTGAGCGCGGGCAGCTGCAACTGCAGGGTGATTCCTTTTTGAGCCAGTTGGGAGGCCTCATTTGCTAAGGCAGCCGTCTGGGAGAGGAACCCCGGGAAAGAGGGGCTCCCAAGGCACTTTTGGTGCTGGTCTTACCAGCTGCACCGCGAGAGCGTGGGCAGCTGTAACGTGGGGGCAGCTGTTATTTTCATGATTAGGAAGGGGTGAGATGCACCCCTGCATTGTGCACATATTTTCTGCTGCTTTGGCAGACGGAGGGCCTGGTGGAAGGTCCAGTGATTATCGCTTCCTGACTTTTGGGACAGAGGGCATTTGGGCCCCAGAGGAAGGCCAGTTGGCCTGTGCTCATTTTTATGGTGTTGGCAGGGCGCAAGGCCCCAAGGTGATGCCTGATGCTATTGCAAAATCAGTTTATGCCAAATGTAATGCATAATGTGTTTATGCCTCTGGTGATGCATAATGTGTTTATGCATAACATGATGCTCAGTACAGTATTTCGCCAATAGTTATTGGTTGTGTTTTATATTTGCTGCTTGTGCTTTCTAATGGTTCTGACAGTGGCCCGATTGGCCCTGTCATGTATATAATCCCCTGTAAATTACTACCTGGTGCCAGTTGGCACAGTGTATATGTGTGGTTATGATCAAATGTGTTTATGATGATACAAAGGCTATTTTTTATATAACCTTGTGTGGAGTTTCTTTTGTGGTGTGACTAGTGTGCCGCTGTTGTGTGTGTGTTGGGCAAATGCTTTACATATTGCCTCTGGGATAAGCCTAACTGCTCATGCCAAGCTATTGAGGGGGTGAGCATGGGTTATCTCCAGCGTGTAACTCGCTTGCCCTGACTAGATGACTAGAGTGGTGGTTTCTACCTGGCTTAGGCGCAAGCCCTAGCCAACCAGAAATCCCATTTCTAACATATTTTCATTATTGCTAAAGAACATTTTGTGTGTAAAATGGATAAATCGTTAATCCCTGACTATGAAGCTCTTTTTTCCCCCCACTATCACTAGCCTATAACTTGCCTTTTGTACCGCTTTGTTCGCCATAGGTTAGCAGGGTATTCTCAGACGTGAGTCCCTTGCTCACTTTGACACTGGATTCAAGCAAGCCTGGCTGAAGACGGCTGTAATGCCAGAAACCGGTCCTAGGAAGCTTGTTTCCGGTCCAGGGAAGGCATGGCTTGGCAGTTCGGGCTGGACTGTTCCCATGAGGCACAGGGTCAGACTGATTTGCATATGGCCATGTCTGAACTGGGGTGGCAGAGTGGGCTGAAGAACGGTGATGGATTAAACCCAGATCTGTTGACTGGGTGTGAGTGTTTGATTGGTTCAGATGCTCCGTCCATCACCACCCCCTTTTGTACCGCTTTGTTCACCATAAGTTGGCAGGGTATGCTCAGACGTGAGTCCCTTGCTCACTTTGCCACTGGATTCAAGCAAGCCTGGCTGAAGACGGCTGTAATTCCAGAAACCGGACCTAGGAAGCTTGTTTAAGGTCCAGGGAAGGCATGGCTTGGCAGTTCGGGCTGTACTGTTCCCATGAGGTACAGGGTCAGACTGATTTGCATATGGCCATGTCTGAACTGGGGTGGCAGAGTGGGCTAAAGAACGGTGATGGATTAAACCCCGATCTGTTGACTGGGTGTGAGTGTTTGATTGGTTCTGATGATCCGTCCATCACCACCCCCTTTTGTACCACTTGTATATCTCCCAGCTGGCAATGCCGCTAACTTTTACTATCTTGGGTGACCTCAACATCCATTTTCATAATACTGCCTGTTAATGGGCTATATCTGTGATAGAGGATCTTGCTGCGCTTTAAATTCCGCTTATTTCCAAGTCTTCCACTCATTTCTACAGTCATTTGTGGATCCTATTTTCACGAATATCAGTAATATTCACACTGGCCAGCCTCTTCCCCTGCCATGGTCTGGCCACTTCGCAGTCCTGTTTCTTTCTCCTTGCCCTTACAGGTGCTTGTACTTGGGACTGCCAGATGAGTGCCACTGGCAGGAACTGGTAGAAGCTGTATCTCCCTGCCTTTAACTCATCACTTTAGGTTAATCGCCCTGACTGAGACACTCTGTTGAAGTGAACTCTTGCAGCTTAGATGCATGGATCAGATCTTCATTGGAGGTTTTAGACCCTACTACATGTAGGAAACATCATAGAATACTCCTCCCTGCCCCGTGGTACAATGACTCACTGCATCAATTGAAAAAACTACGTAAAGGCCTTGAAAAACATGCCATAAACCTTCAATATTGAGGATAAACAGTTATTCAATGGCCATAAAGGACTATCAGTAAAAATGTTGCACTATTAGAGCTAATCATTATTCAGATGAAATTGCTGTTGCAAATAACTGACTTAAATCTCTTGTTTTGGCTAAGATCCTTTCTGTATAATCGCACTTTTCAGGTGCATTCACATCACTACAGGTCCAAATCACAAAATCTAGCCTTGGGGGTGCCGCAGTGTTCTACCCTTAGCCCACTTCTGTTCAAGCTATATGTAAGGCCTTTTGCAGATATTGTGGAATTCCATTGTGCTTTCACTATTCATGTGCGCTGATGACACTCACATTGTGGTATCCTTATCACCAAAGTGTAACTGCAATGCAGAAGCCCTGAATACCTGGGTTACTCAAGTTTCAGCCTGATTGTACATCAATACGCTTAAACTTAACTGAGACAAGGCAGAGGTTCTGCTAGTGGGCAGTCAACCCCACCTTTGGGGTCCTAGTCTTTGACCATCTACTATGGGTATGACCCCTCCAAAGTTCAGTTGGTAAAACGTTTGGGAGTCTGTCTAGATGACAAGTGGTCCCATGAGTCACCAGATAAACAAAGTGGCTGCCACTTGCTTCAGCATCCTTAAATGGCTAAAGACAATTATGGCATGCTTTCCGGTCCCTGCTCAACGAACAGTGGTCCAAGCTCTGGTGATTTCCAGAGTGAGCTAAGGCAAAGTTTTGTATCTATGTGTAGCAAAATCCATGCTCCAATGTCCCCATATTGTCCAAAACGCAACAACTCCTTCACTTCACCCACGCTGGATCCCACCAGCTTGCTACATACTCTGCAGTGGTTGGTTGTTGAGCAGCAAGTCCAATTTAAGACCTCCTGCTACATGCACAAGTGCATTGCTAATATAGGGCCAGTGTATCTGAGACCATTGGTGTCTGGAAACTTCCCAAATCGTGCACTCTGATCTAGCCATAAGGATCTGGCAATGGTTCCTAGGATTAAAAAGTCCCACCTGGGTGGCCGGGTATTTGTGTATCATGACCCTAAGCTTTGGAATGATCTAACACATTCGCTTAGAGCCTGCAAATCGCTCACAGTTTATCAAAAGCAGCTCAAAACTTGGCTATTGCCACCTCTATAATTGCAAGCCTAACTCTCTGATTGTTCTAGGTTTAGTGAGGAGGCTAGCGCTGGGAAACTATTTCTAGGTAACCATGCGCTCTGCAAGTCACTAATAAGCATTCACACGTGCCCTACACAGCGCCACCTACTAACTTGATGTAGGTTAAGGGTGAGTTAAGGAAACTGCAACTGAACTTTACATGAGTAAGCCTGTAAGCCTCACTCCAGTGAAACAGGTAAAAAGACTTCTTCACTTCTACTGATCACTGCACTGTATGCTGCCACCACTGCGCCTGTACTACTTAACTCCGGGTAAAGACAGTAAGTAACCTTTCATCATCACGAGGATAGCGCTTTGTGCGTCCCTCCCGGTCCAAAAAGACCACAATCTCTAAGACAGGACTAAGTCGTATAACACATGCATGATCCATGTTCGCTCATGACACCTAAAATCAACACTAGGGATCCAGACAATATTGCAGCTGGGGCATTCACGGCAGGGTTGTATGTCCATCACCATGCAAGGGACTTTTCCTTCCCTACAATGCATTAACCAGATGGGTCGAGAGGCTTCATGGAACAGATGGCAAATCAGACCCACTTGGCATTGAATACAGTAGCCTGAAAAGAGACATTTCCTGAATAGGTGATTGTTCGGTCGCGGTTGAGATTACTCCAACTAGAATATCCACAAAGTTCAAATCGGTAATGTAACTAGCTGACAAGTAGGCACATAAGGGACGATAAAAACAAGGATGGCCCCAGCGTTTTTCTTGCCTTAGGCTAAATTGTAGGAAAGTGCCACTTTTGACATGGTCACTTCCATTTTTCGCTCACTAGTACTGATGTTGATTGGTAGTGCACTGGGTCCCTTGTATCCCGGCCCCAGCGCCAATGTTCTTTCCCTAAAATCAACACAAATACTAAATTGAAACCCAAATGGCAAGGGCTTCTGCACCCTTGTAAGTCCCTGGTAAAGGGTACCGCTGGTACCCAGGGCATGGTTACCAAAGAGGATCCCTGAGGGCTGCAGCATGTATTATGAGAGGCAAAGGGAATCACTCACAAACTGCATTCGGACTGCCATTGCAGGTTGCGTGAAATGGTGCAAGCCATTCTAAAAACACGACATTGCCCACTCCCTGTGTGCAATGCCCAAGTACACTGCATGTACTATATATATATATATATATATATATATATATATATATATATATATATATATATATATATATATATATATATATATATATATATATATATATATATATATATATATAATACACAAATGAACTTCTTATAGATGAAAGAATCCACTCGAGCCCAGTAACGGGATGCAGCGTGTTGATTTATTTAACACATGCAGCAAGTCAAATACCCGACGCGTTTCGGTGCCCGAAGCACCTAGATCACAGGTCAGCAAATGTTTGTGCAATCGGCATACAAATAGTGCAATAGTGAATAGTAAAGTAGGACTACAAGTTCCTGCAAATCCGTTTTGGCAGCCATATTGGAATGGTTTTGTAGAACTATGACATATATTAGATAGTAAAGTATGTTTAAAGTTCATTTAGTGAAATCAGAAAATTCCCTTGGCGAAATTGCTGAGAAATTAAGCCCAAATGTTAGTAATGGACACTACTACTAAACAATTATAAACAATTTTTTTATATATATAAAGTATTTGAAATGTATTTGTATGTTAAAAACAAAGACAGTAAAACATTTAAAAAGAAATTATCATTCCATAAACCTCTTATACAATATCATCACAGTCACAGTTCATCTAAAATTCCTCTGCAGTTCGCAAGTTCTCATGCTACACCTGGTGTTGCAAACACAGTCTCAACTAAATTAAAACAATAACATGAAAAAGTTTTGTAATTAGAAAGGGGAGAGAGACAAACCTAGACAATACAATTTGTCATGAAAGTTTGCACATCAAGACCATAATTCAAAACTCAATCCTAGACTCGCTTGGTTTGTGTTGTTCATAGGATGAGCTTGATTACTCGATTGTGCGGTTTTTGGCCGTCAACGCGTATTGATAAAACAGCATATCATAAATGACGCTTTTCTTTGGCGTATTTAAACTGATCACATTTTATCAATCCTATTGTACTTGATCATTTGTTATATACATATATACATGTTTACAATTCAGCCCCAGTGGGCGGGTAAAATCTCACGGAGTTAAAGACCCTAACCAATGAATAATGCCCCAGTGGGCTACATCAAAATCCATTTCTCCAAAGTTACTGAAAGAAAAAGGGAATCGATAATGGGTTTAAAGTAAACCTGAAAATAACATACAAACAACATGGTTCAAGAGAGCCTATATCTTAATACATCGTTATAACTTCCCTGATCAAGTATAATCAATCGTAGATGGTATTTAGTCCAATCATTCTAAAATCATAGTCTCGATGTAGATGTAAAGAAGGATGCCAATTCTTCCTCATAAATTGGAGATAACATAGCCTCCTACAAATGATAGAAAGTGCCATAAATGTATTAAAAATGTTAAAAACAAACAAAGCTTGAAGTTTCTATAAAATGTCATTCAACTGCCTATTTATTTATTAAGAGGATACAAAATATAAATGTAATTATCCCAGATGTACCCACATTTTCATCTTTATTCAATCCTCTCGGGAAAACTGTGTCAAATTTAATGATGAACCTTGACTCCAAGCGTCTCAGTTCTTTAACTCTATTCCCTCCTCGCTCAGATTTGGGAATTCTATCCAGCGCACAGTACTTCAAAAGACTTATGTATTTTCCATGCATTTCTTTAAAGTGCCTGGCTACTGAATAGTGCTTGTCTTCATTAGCTATCGCTCTGGTATGTTCCAATATTCTTTTATGTACAGGCTTAATAGTACTTCCTATGTATACCAATGGACATGGGCAGCTCAAAGCATAAACGCAGTAATCTGATTTACACGTTAGATGTTTCATTATTTTGAAAGGTTTATGATCAGTTGATAAAGGCATTTCTTAGCATTTAGTACTATGTTTGCAAGCTTTACATGATTGACAGGGATGAAAGCCTAGTATTGGATTCAAGATAGGTTCATCTGGTAATATATTGCATCCAAAAAATGCCACCCACACTCTAGTAATCCCTGAGGAGACAAGGCTGTCAGACAGATTGTTTGTTGGGTTTACACAGCATGCATATCTGACACACATTTTGCAAAATAAATATTCCTCCGTTTGGAATTCCAAATAGCGAACTTTTAGGTGATACTTCCTCACAAAAAATTCTTTGCACAAGCAGGGAAAGCAGCCTAAAGCGGGCACGCCTTTCAGTTGCGCTGCTTATATGCTCTTTCCTAGGGCTTAATTCGAGATTAATGATGTACTGGGGCCCTTATAACACGTAACATTATTTATAGTATCCGTTTGTTATATGTGGAAGTTCAGAACGTAGGAAGCACGCCAGTAAACATTCACATGAACTTCACATACAGATAACGATTATTACACCAACTCCATGCATTTCTAAAACACCACAGCCCACCCTCCTTTTATTGCTAGCCTTTATGGCCTGCTCCTCTACTTAAGCACACACACAAGCAAGCATTTGCAAACATTTGTTCCAAGGGAGACCCTTCAGTGAATTGGAAAGCTGAAAGCCTTGCTATATTTAGTACGTAAATATACGGTAAGGTACTTTTAATATTATAATTTAAGAACTTCCTTAACGTTTTTTAAAATATATTTGTATATTTATCAAAAGTACACTAAAAAGTATGTCTATCATTGAGATGTGGGAATTGTTACAGTACTTAGCCGCAACCCTCCAAATAGAGGTGTCCTCAAGGCAGTTAAATACTGCTTTTTTATTGTGCCCATTGAAATGGTGGCCTCTCAGCTGATGCTCCTATTCTGCGGGAGTCAAGCAGCACGGAATGTGTAAATACGCCCCTAATGCAACTTTAGAACATAGTGCTACATAAAACTGTAATAAATAATGCACCACAGACACTTTTATCGATAGATAAAAAACAATGCCATTTACAATACCAACAACTTCAAACTTTGCTAATGCAAGACCTATTGCATTGCAAATGCTTGTTTTTCATTAGGTGTGATGAGTTATCTTGAAACAAGCCAAGACTGTGTGTCCCAGACAGTGCATGTCTAGTAAATGACCGCCTAGGATTAGTAAGGTTATGTCCTTCTAATACAAACTCATATGGTATATCTAGCCACCTTCTGGATTTTGGGAACAGGGACCAGTAGAAATGACGACCTCCATGGCCTGACCAGGTTAATTTTGTTAGATTTAGAGTCAACCAAGCAAGGATCGGGTGAGGTGTCAGTATTACAAAGACGTTTATGGGAAGGGAATGCTGCTTTTACAGTGGCACCTTTGTGTTCTGCCAAGCTCTGCGGGCTACATACCTCAAATGTCAGAGTAAACTACTTTAAAACAAATTTAAAAATGAAGAAAGAGTAGATAATGGTGAAAAGTGGGTTTCACAAAGGTTTGTTAGCATGCAAATATGAAAAATTGCTTATTTAACAATAAATGTATTATTTGTGTAACATTTTTGCTTACTGATTAAAACACGAAGATAAGTAACAGGTAGGTCTTCTGATATAAGTCCCTCAAATCATTTGTTCCCCGAATGATGTCCAGAATCAACAACCATACGAACCTATCAATGCAGGCACTGAAGGAAAATGAACTGCCATCTCAAAGAAGTATGTAAATGCTCCGCAGCAGTGTTGGAGGTGACGTAGAAGAGGAGCAACAAGGAGGAGAGATGAGACACAATCAGTAAGAGTGGAAGATCTGGGTTGGGAACTGAATAAAGCACGCTAGTGAACCCTAACCTCTCTAGAAGAGCTCCTTTGTTTCCAACATCTCTCGATTCATCCTTTCACCCTTCCATCTATGTGTTTCATGTACCCATTTTATCTTTGCATTGTCATTTATACATTCTTTTATCCATCATTCAATATTTCACCAATCCATCCATCGGCCATTCTATCTAACCATCCATAGTCTCTGCATGCATCCATCCATACATCCATCCACCCATACATCAAGCATTTGACTTTCTCATCCATTAATAATGCCTTTCATCCATCAATTGGTCCTTTTGTCCATCCATTTAGTGACCCATCCTCTCAGGTTTCCATTTACTTTGCCATCCATCCACCCTTGCAGGTTTCCATTTACTCTGCCATCTTTTCACCCACACATCAATCAATCCTCTCAAATGTCTATTTACTCTGTCATCCTTTTACACGCCGATTCATCCATCCCCTCAGATTTCTATTTACTCTCAATCCACCTATCCATATTTACATTTACTAGGCCATCCTTTCACCCATCCATCTGTACAGATTTCCATGTACTCTGCCATTCATCCATCCATCCTACCATATTGCCATCTACGGTTATCCTTCCACCCATCCATCCACCCTCTCACTGACTTCTCCGCCTATCATTTTACCCACCCACCTTCTTACTCACCCATTATTTCTCCCATTCATCCACCCATCTTTTTACCCACTCATCCTTTCACCCACTCAAACTTCTATCCCTCCATCCATCCATCCTTTCATCCATCCTTTTTAACGCCAATCCATTTTAAGCATCCATCCTTTCACCCACTCCTCCATCCATCCTTTCACTCATCATCCATCCTTTCACACATCCATCCTTTCACCAACTAATTCTTCCATCCTTTATCCCTCCCATCCTTTCACCCACTCATCCCTCTATCCTTTCACCCACCATCCATCCTTTCACCCACCATCCATCCTTTCACCCACCATCCATCCTTTCACCCACCATCCATCCTTTCACCCACCATCCATCCTTTCACCCACCCATCCATCCTTTCACCCACCCATCCATCCTTTCACCCACCCATCCATCCTTTCACCCACCCATCCATCCTTTCACCCACCCATCCATCCTTTCACCCACCCATCCATCCTTTCACCCACCCATCCATCCTTTCACACACCCATCCATCCTTTCACACACCCATCCATCCTTTCACACACCCATCCATCCTTTCACCCACCCACCCATCCATCCTTTTACCCACCCACCCATCCATCCTTTCACCCACCCATCCATCCTTTCACCCACCCACCCATCCATCCTTTCACCCACCCACCCATCCATCCTTTCACCCACCCTTCCATCCTTTTCACCCACCCTTCCATCCTTTTCACCCACCCATCCATCCTTTTCACCCACCCATCCATCCTTTTCACCCACCCATCCATCCTTTTCACCCACCCATCCATCCTTTCACCCACCCACCCATCCATCCTTTCACCCACCCACCCATCCATCCTTTCCACCCACCCTTCCGTCCTTTCACCCACCCACCCATCCGTCCTTTTACCCAACCTTCCATCCTTTTACCCAACCTTCCATCCTTTTACCCAACCTTCCATCCTTTTACCCAACCTTCCATCCATTCACCCACCCTTCCATCCTTTCACCCACCTTTTCATCCTTTCACCCACCCTTTCATCCACCATTATTTCGCTCTCATCCATCTATCATTTCATCCACCCACTTATACATCCATTATTTCACCCACTCATGCATCCATTCGTTCATCCTTTTCCTTTTCTAACCAACCTATCTTCCATTTTGCATTAATTATGACATTTATCTACCAGGTTGCAGATAAAATTGGCCCATAAAGACCCAGCCCCCTGCTGTAGCTGCTAAAGCGAGGGATGGCAGTAGGGGGAACTGAGCACAGTGGCAGGACCCGTCCTTTAGTGATAAAGGGTGGACAGTTGCCAGCAGAAGACGGAATCTGGGCAAAGAGGACCTGAAAAACAAAGTCATACGGAAAGCTACATTTTAACTAGTTTACCCTCATTGTTCAATTTACCTATTTCAAATGCATCTATTTTTTTAATTTTTTGTGGAACATGTTTTGAAGTTAGGCATACAAATCCTCATTAAATCTTAGATCATTGACCACGTACAGCGCTCTGTTGCCTTTTTGCTAGGTTCGTGCTGTAGAAATACCATACACATGTATACATACATACATACATGGATCCACCTCACTCCACGAGTGGGCATACATGGACATAGTCATTTTGTGTCCCCAGCCTGTGTAACTTCATGATCATTTCTAAGTAACATCTTCAACTAATCCCCACAACAATCAGGTAACACATTTGAGTGTGAGAGGGGATTTGTTTGTTTGTGGCTCTCGTCTAGATACTTTGTGAGGTATTGTTCCACAGGATCAGATGCACCCAGTGAGAGGAAAGGGGAAGTCACGGTTAATGTGTTTTTTTCAAAACTGTTTTCCTGTGGCTCTTTTTTTTTTTTTACATGATTCAGCATGCGTCTGCATGGGAAGGTTTGCATTTATGGCAGTGCTGGATTTAGTCATCTGTTAGAGTTCAAAAAACATATTGAACTCCTTTGTAAAGCCAGCGTCAGATTAATCTGAGGTCAAAGTGTTAAATAAGTAAGGGGGACAGTTGCAGTAACTTTAAGTAATTCAGGTATCTTTAATGAAAAAAATTCAGCCTTCTTGTATTCTATAATTTGACTAAAAAGTTACTCAATAAAAGCTGTGACAGTAGCTGAGCCATTTTTGCACTGGGCAAAACTTACTATCTCTGGTACAATACCGAGCACAGTCATTCCACGTGCATCCTACATGCTACAAGCCAATGGCATCAGCATATAGGACACAGATGATGGACTAAGGGAGACCAGACACAAAACACCTAATTTGTTCCAAAACAATCTTTGAAACAGCAAAGTCAATCTGCCAAGACATTCCTGCTCAAAAACAACTGGAATGTTCATCCCACCAAAGGAACTAAACATGTTCCTCCTACGTGCACAGTATTGAATTGTGGAATAATCCTACAACTACAGAGACCAGAATATCTGGAGAGGCTCACGTCTGTGCCCAGTCCTAGAGGAGTGATGAGGGAGAGTGCTATCACAACATGGTGTATTTAAAGTTAATAGTTGCTGGAGCTCGTAGTCAACCCCTTGCTTCTATTTGCCCTATAATTGATGACAGGAGCCGCATGGTCAGTACCTTGGAACCTGAAATATTCCAAGAAGTATGACGTGT
The DNA here is from genome assembly GCF_964263255.1 of Lissotriton vulgaris. NCBI lineage: Eukaryota > Metazoa > Chordata > Amphibia > Caudata > Salamandridae > Lissotriton > Lissotriton vulgaris. The sequence continues at coordinate 1,464,287,031 of NC_141687.1, read as the reverse complement.
GGATGGAGAAGCTGTCCAGAAGTTTCTGAGCATTTAGACTACAAAACTTGCAAACACTCCCAAGCGAACACTTACATCTCTTCAGTCCATAGACAATGCTCCTGCATCAATTATATTTTTTGTTAGTTTGTTAGTCAGTTATTGGCAGAAATCTCTAATATGTTTTCATCTAAAATGTTCTCAGAACATGCTCCTCTTACTCTTTGTGGATGTAGTAGTGCACAAATACTACTAGCTTGAACATTTGGGTGTACTTTACGCACGTTTTGCTTTGACGTAATAAAATAATGTCACTTACTTCGTAGATTTTAATTATCGATCATTCCTCAGGTCACTTTTTAAGAAGAGTGCACCCTCTTTAGCAAATTTGGGGTTTTAAAAAAAAGACATACTCTTTTAATCCAGACCAAGAGTGCTTTACTATAGCCAATTTTAATTGAGATGATCTGTCCTTTTCCCTACTTGATTTCTGTCCTTGTGACTCCAAATTAAGCCAGTCATGCTGTATTTTATCTTTATTTGTAAATTATATTCTGTTCCCAGGAAATAATTTCTATTTCCGTTATTTAGATTTTTGAACATTTGAAGTTTGTAGACCTGCCCTATTTTACTTACAGCTTCTGCAGACAGAATATACTTGTTTGATGGTCTATACATATGTTTCAGCTGTTGTACGTATGAGCAATTTAGTGGGGAAATAGCGTTTAAAAAAATGGTTATCTGATATGTGATATCATGATGGTATTTTGTTTTACACATGTACATGACACTTTAGATGGGTGTAATGATATTTTCGTTATGGAATGCACAGTCAGTTAAATATTTATGATAGCATGCTGGTATTTTGTTTCTCATATGCACTAAACACTTTAACGGTTTAATTAATTAACGGTTTTATATTTTTTGCTCTTCAGTATATAAAGTTAGCAGGATATCTACAGTTTTAGCAAAAATATTCAATAGAATGTATACCTTCTTATTGTGGGATATTACCACAGAATACTTGTTTACATGTGTACAAGTCACTTTAGGTTTCTAACGGATGTAGTGATATGTTTGTATAAAACCACCATTATACTAAACGATTACCTGGTTGAGTTTTTTATTAATGCTCCAGAGATCTTTTTTGTAAGGAGCTCTGTTGAACAGTTCATTGGTCTGATAAATGTGAGGTCAAGCCTCTGATTCAAATCTGATAAATACATAGTCCGCATTTGAATCTGGCTTTTTATGACTTTTGTTTATAGACGGGGTGTTTGATGCGAAAGCCTTTTCTGAATGCTGTTGAGACCTCATGAACTGTGGATTTACATGAGCCAGGTTCCTTTTTGTGCCTATCTATTGTAACAGGCGGATAATATTGTGTTGCATTTCATTATTGTCAGGTGTTTTTATCTGTATTTATCTTTTGTGGTCTGTGTTTGACCGAGTAAAGATTGTTGAAGATCTCATATTTCTCCCATTCATGTGAAAGGTATTGCCAACAAATTTAATTCTCTAGATTTCATTAGTTCGAACATGGACACAAAACAGGAGCGGTGTGGCTCATCACATTCTCCGAATTTAATTTGAGAGATCCTGGACAAAGCAGATATTTCCCATTCCATCCCTCCAGGTACTACAGCAGTATTTGCAGAGTACAACCAACATGTCCATGTGCAGAGGTTATTGGATGAGTCTTTCCAAAGTAATAGCGAACATTTTAAATTACATTTTACTTCTGTCCTTGGCTGAACTTCAGATATCTACACTTTAGCTCCTGTTCCACTATTGGTGATTTCTCTGCTATAAAAATAAATTGCCCCTTTAAGCAAGATGCAGTGCAGAGTGAACAATAACCACTTATGAAGTCGATTCTTCCATATTTATTGTTGAACTTGTAACATTAATGAGGGCTGCAGCGCGAAATGCACCATCTGAATAAAGATTTATTTTTTTAATATTTCCCGAAATTAGGATCATGTAGCCCAATCTCTATTCTATGTTTAGACAATAAAATTATACCAGAAAAATGCCTGATTGACTATTAAATATAATCTTCTACTTGGTGTCTACATTGCAACACAGCCTCTTCCCTGGCAGAGACCACATTAGCCAAACAAATTTCGCTGAAGCTTTGATGGATTGGGTTGAACAAGGATCAGACAGACCTGCTTTTATAATTTTGGGTTCCAAAAAACTGTCAATCAGTTGAGTGGCCGTTTCTTTGTAATAGTTTTAATTCCCCATCAGTTCATGGGTTAGATTTATGTGCTGTGCCAGTCGCTACAGGCCACCTTAACATCATTAGCATCACAAGCTTTATTTCGACATAAAGTCATAAAAGCATCATAGAGCAAAGATAACATAGCCAATAAAATAAGTATAGGTAAAAGAAGATCCAATAAAAAATATGCACTTGATCATCCTAAATCTGGTCAAAAAACAGACAGTATTTCATCTTTTTGTTTAAACACAGTGCAATACATGGGGAGACTTTTCATTTACTTGCGCTAGTTATCAAGAATTAAAAAAAAATGAAGTGCTTGTGCAAGGTGATATTGACAGGAATGCTGTTAAGGCTTTGAGGTCTTAGCTATTGTCTGTGCAATGGAAGCTATGTCTTACTTGCAAGCGCTTTCCACCGTATCATCCAAGCTTGCCCCAGGTACTTTGCCACGCAGCAGGATAAAAAAGGGCTAGAATCTGATTTAAGAATACGGAGTGCAACATGGTGCGCCTGTGTACTATGTTGCCTGCAGAGCGGGCTCAGCCATGAGGTTTTGTACGCCGGGCAGACGAACAGTAAGTGGGCAATACTTTCCACAGGGGCTTTGCAACTAGAGCAGTGTTTTCCGTTATTTATTATTGAATTTGAATTTAAAATATTTATATAGCGCAACATTCACCGTGCGGTTTCTTGGCGCTGGAATAGACCATTTTGCTATCACTTCACCCACTGGAAGGGAGCCATACCTAAAATGCATGTAGAGCATTCTGTCTCTAGGTACTTTGATTAAATCAAGGTAAGGCTCGTAGTATCTGCTTTGTTTCTGGGAATAGAACTCAGTTGTCAACTTACCCACATTGGGTCTACTGATCCGGTCTCTCGCTGGTCCAACTATTCCCAGTACAGGCGTTTAAGAACTTCTTCACTTGGGGGCTCTTGGCTAGCCCAACAGCCACAAAGCCCAATTGCAGTTAACATTTTCTTAATGTCACGTATCCAGCCTATTTTCCCCACAGTGTCGAGGCTAATAACCTCAGTGAGGGCCTCTGCGTAGGGAGAAAGCTCAGGGGTCCTCCTAATACGGCCCAGAAGACCAGGGGACGCAACCTAGCTACATCACTTATTGATCGCCTGCCCATATCCATTATTAGTGGCGTGAGGGGGATGTATATTGGTGCTGTTATTAGATCTCTTAAAAATTTGTATTCCCATCTCTGGAGCTCGTCAAGATTATCGAATCCCCAGACTTCAGCTCCATGGAGGGAAGCGCTAGGAGCCTTGGTGTCGTATATCTGGAGGGCTGGAGCTACGGGCCTAGTATGGGAAAGACTATGTTCTCTTGCTAGTGCCCCTGCCGTACGCTTGTGGGCCATCAACATCTTACCTAGGTGGGGTTTCCATGAAATTTAATCAGAGAATCTTACACCTAGATAATCAAAATTGACAACCTTTTCAAGGGGAGTTCCACCTAGGAGAGGGCCTTTCCTACCTGTCCTATGGGGATTAAAAGCTATAAATTTGGTTTTGTTGGCATTTATAATCAAACCCTGGTTCTCACAGAAAAGATGGAATCTATCAATAAGACGCTGTAGCCCAGCTGGGGTCTTAGATATCAACAACATGTTGTCTGCAAACAACAAAGTTGGTATTCCCCCCCCCCCCCCCCCCCCCCTCCCCAAGAACAGGTGAGTCAGCCGGCTCTTCCAGAAGGAAGCCCACTACTCTGTTCACATATAGGGAAAAGAGGGTTGGAGCCTCTGTAAGTTGACCCTGCTCACCCCATCTGACCAGGGCAAAGTTCCCCTCATGCAGCCGGACTAGTACGTTAAGAACAAAAGGGGGTATGCCCATCTCGCCAAGCGTCTCCCATAGCCTGGACCTGGGAACCAGGTCAAACCAGGTCAAAGGCAGTCTTCAGATCAATTACTACTAAATAAAGACTGCCTCTGCCTAGCACCACAACCATCTAGTAAATTAGAAGTAATCTGAATACTTGGTCCAGTGTCCCTGTCTTTGTTCTGAAGCCTGCCAGGCCACCTTAACATTCCAGGCTACCCATCCTCCTATTTGACATCTTACCCAGCAGCGTTGTCTACTTTTTCTATTTCTTTCTGCCCTGTACATGGAGCAGTTTTCAGTGCTTCTGTAAAACACCTTTGCGATTCAATCAGTACTGCTGCTCTATGGGGAATTCAAAGGACAAACTACTTATCATCACTTAGGGGCTGCTACACACATTACCAAAAATAGAGGCCGCAGCTGAGCATGTTGGCTCCATTTTCGGCTTTAAACTTAAAAGAAAAAAATACATTCTTAAAATGGGATGCATAAAGCCAAGCAACAAGACCCTCAACCCCCATTTAGTTAATCAACTAATGTCTCTGGGAGAAATACAAGAATCTTGAACGTTCTATGAAGCAATGCTCAGGGATACTTCCGTCTAAAAACAAGCATTTGCAATGCAATAGGTCTCGTATTAGGAAAGTTTGAGCTATTGGTATTGTAAATGACAAATATTTTATTTATGTGTTGGTTTTTAAAATAGCGAAATTAATAGCTTTGTCATTTACAATGCCAATAGTTATAACTTTCGCAAACTTGACACCTATAGCATTTGTAAATGCAATATGTGTTGTATTTACATGACTTAGATGTATTAAATATTACAAATAAGAATGGCTTTTTAAAAAAATAATTAATACTTAAATAAGTTATTTTAATTCATAATCCAGTAAGTCCTACAGACCCTTAATTTATGGCATTATAGCATTTGTAATGCAATATGTGTTGTATATACATTAATAAGATGTATTAATATTACAAATAACAATGGCTTTTTTAAAAATAATTAATACTTAAATAAAAGTTATTTTAATGTATAATTCAAACGCGCGGCATGTGATGCAGAAGAGGGGCGTGGACAGATGGGAGAGGGTGGAGGCGGAGAGCAACAAAGAGATGAACGAAAGAGGCTTTGGGGGCAGAGACGAGGCGAGAAGGAACGAAACAGCGAAGGGGGTCACAGAGAAGGGACACGGAGGGAAGAGGGACGGAGGAAGGAATTCATAGTCTGGTGGTGAAAAACGAGGGAAGGGGAAGACCGAACAAGGACAACTGAGAGAAGGAGTGAAAGGAAACACTGGCAAATTAAGCTGAGGGGACGGAAAGAACAGTGAGCGCCAAAAGAGAACTAAAGAAAGAGAGAGGGCACACCGGTAATGGAAACTGAGGGCAAGAAAGAAACAGGGAGAGAGAATGAAGAAGATGGGGACAAAAGAGAGTATAACCTGATCGATGGAGGAAGAAGATGCGATAGAGGTTGGAGAAGCAAATGAGGAGGGAGGAGATGGGCAGGGGGGCATAACTGGAGAAGAGAACATATATGAAAACAGAAATAAAGGTATAATTAAGGGGACCTGTAAGGGCTGTCTGCCGCTGAGACACAACGACAGGGTGTGGTGTTCTTCCGCATTCAAAGCAGCAAAGGATCCGCCACTCACCTGCCTCCCAGACACCTAAACAACTTGTGTCAAATACCCACAGACACCTGTACCCCCGTGTTCACGCAACCTTAAGATGTCACAGGTCAACAGGGCCAGCTTTAATGCCAGTGCTTATATTGGGGGTCAGCTATCCACATGACATATAGATCTGTTCTTCGCAGCAGGCATATTAACCGTCTGCGCTACTATGGCTAGTCAAAACTGCCACTAGCCAAAACTCTGACCTCCCTCTCTCTGGCAAGAACATGTATCACAAGAGTTATCTCAACATTTATATTGCTGCCTGGAAGCTTGATGCACAAGGACCTCTGCAGCAGGTGCTTTTTTAAATCTTACGCGCTGACTGGTCACCTTTACGCTGCGTATTGCTATGTTTGGTTGTTAAACTGGTAGTAATGAGGTGCAAACAATGCCCAGATAGCTGTAACAAATGTACAAATGACAAAATAATAAAGTAATCTATTGGCAGGTTATTTTGCAGTCAATATGGACACCCAATAAAAAGGCCCGACAAAATCCCTGCTACCACCCTTGAGGTGAACACACGTATACAAATCCGGCACATTCCTCCCATCAGGCTTCATAGTTTGCCTGTCACCTCTCACAAAGATTCACAGACTCTGGGCCTGCTAGTGCCACCCCTAAACTAACACCCAGACACTGTCCCGTTCACATGCGTGACACTGGCGCCCCAAAGTAGCCCTGTTACGCCACTGACAGACAGACAGTCGCCGAGACTGCGCACTCCTGTCACAGACCCTCAAACAATGAGGCGGGTCGCTCTTTTGCCAGGGGGGCTTACAAACTAGGTTTGTTACTCTACGCCACCCGAATACCCTGTCCGGAGCACTGGAAGAGTAACACTCTTGCCGTGCCCTGGCCAAGGCTCCCACACCCTGGGAATGGTCACAAACCTGACCCTGCTGACCGTGACACCCAGTCACTGGGATGGAGTGCACATTTCCCGCCACTCCTAACACATGCACACAACCACCCCTGCTACAAATACCAAAAATAATGGGACAGGCCACTATAGTACCGCCCCACGCAACGCCCAGACACCTAGCCTGCCACCCAAACCCAGGGCAGTTCACACAGATGCTAATCCAGACCCCAACACCACTCCACTGGCCCCACCCACTCACGCATCCTCGGGAAAGAGACAATAGATCTGGGCGTGTTGCGTCCCTGCTCCTGGTGCGGCGCCAGCTAGTGTGTGGCGACACCTGCAACAGCCTCATTTGCATTGTTGGCAAAAAGTGCCTCGAAATGATGTCTCCTGCTGGCAGAGTGGGACATTGCCAGAATAGCACCCAGGCTGCTTAGAAGGCGAAGACTGTAATAACAGGAAGCAGTGATATTCTTAATATTGTCTTTCATGGTCAGTTTGTAATCCAATTGTATTCCTAGGCTTTTTACTGAAAAGGGAGGACTGAGGGCCACAACCAACTGGGATGTTATCACAAAAAAAGACCCAAACCACCAAGACACTTAGAAATTCATTATTTTCATGTTATACCATTTGTTACAAAGCTTTTGCAACTGACTCCTCTATTTTAATTATTGAGGTAGGAGGTATAACCATGTTGTGTCATATTAAAAAATTGCCCAAGCCCTTAATATAAAATAAAAACAGTTGTGAGACGACGAATATCACACAGCTTAGTGTCAGAATCAGACCAACATAAGAAAATGTCTGTGAATGCGAGATGGCGCCTCATGGGCGCACCACCAAACGGGAACCTGGCAGGTACTCACCAGGATTGCCCTGATCTCATCATTGGCACCATCAAGCTCAAAAGAAGAAATGTGTCCAGATAACAAACAAAACAATGTGTTTGTGAAAAGTGTGCAGTGAAAATAAACCACAGACAACACATATAGTGTCAAAACAACATATAACCCACAAACAACACAGATATATGCCTTTATTCTGTCTCTTTCATGTTGGTTGTGGAATCTAAAAAGTGGGTATGGCTACTCCTTATCCAAACATACTCTACTTGCCGACATGACTGTAGTATTGGATGTTTAAAGGGATTATTCATGTCCACAAACCTTTCTTCATACTGCGCCATGAAGAGCACCGCCATTTCTGGGGCATAAGGACATCCCATGGCGGTGCCCTTCACTTGCATCAAATACTACAGTGGTACAGGTACATAGATGACGTCTGGCTCCTGTGGCAGGGGAGCCAGACCGATCTAATAGCCTTTCACGGATGGCTTAATACTAGGCACAGAGATATAAAATTCTCGATAGAAAATAGCCCTAGCCGGATGACTTTTTTGGATATTGAAATGAGGTGTGTGGACGGTCGGTTGGTTTCATCATTGTTCAGGAAAGACACCGACAGAAACACGATTTTACACCACAGGAGTGCACATCCCCGCAGTCTAAAAGCTAACTTACCCTATGGGCAATTATTAAGAATAAGACGGAATTGCTCAGAAATACAAGACTATGAGCTGCATGCCTAAGCATTTTGCTGTGATATGCAAGAGCGTGGTTATCCGCGGAAGCTCCTAAAACATTCTCGTAAGCGTGCCAAATATACGCCTAGAGAATGTTTACTACAAACCAAACAGCGCGCACCTTTGGAGAAAGTCGTGTGCGTCACCACCTTCTGCCCGGATACACACAAACTAAGACAGGCTGTATTAAGGAATTGGCATTTGTTGGAGGGGTTGAGCTGCCCATTCCCCAAACCCATTTTTGCCTACAGAAAAAACCGCAGCATTGGCCAGGAACTCATCCGAGCTGATGTGGTTATTCCCAAGCCCAAAAGCGACTTATTGGCGCAATGGAATCTCAAGCCTATCGAGGGCCACCACAAGTGTGGCAACTGCGTCGCCTGCTCCAGCACAATAGAAGGCGACGAGTTTGTACATCATGCGATCAAGTGGAAGCACAAAGAATTTTCTAATTGCAGAACCAAGAACGTTGTGTACATGATTCTATGTCCGTGCCAATTAATTTACATTGGAAAAACCAGTCAGCAAGTCAACCAAAGAATAAGCCAGCATCGATCGCGAATTAAGAAAAAGGTGATGTCTGCTCCAATGGTGGAGCATTTCTGTGAAAAGTCCCACAATGAACAAGAATTCAAATTGTCTGTTCTGTACACTATGAATTCCAGGTCAAAATGCCACGACGTCGAGCGCGTTCTGTTACAAAAAGAAGCGTATCTGATTTTAAAATTTAACAGTGCACAGACTGGTTTGAATAACCTGTCTGAGATAGCGCATATTTAATTACATCTGTCCTGATTTGCACCGGTTAGACATCCCTGGTTTTGCCCGCTGGTCTTGGTCCTCCATCTCATGAGTATAGGCCCCTGGCCCCGAGAAGCCACCCAAAACGCTAGCACATCCTAGCAGAGTCATTCTTTGCCTTAAAACAAACAATGCATCAAATATTTGGGAGTGATGTACCCATTACTTCCAAACTACGATAAGGTGTTGACGATAATATGCCCAGCACCCACTCATGATTTTTCTGACAATAACAACATTTTTTTTAAATTAATTGTGTTTATGGGACTACATGCCCCACAATGCATCAGCACATTTTCTGCATATATAACAAACAGGAAACAGCGGCGGCCATCTTTATTGAGAGAAATTGGAATCCAGCAGTACAGAGCAGCGGCTCCGGCTACAGGTATTTGCCCCATCTGCACTAACACGCGCTCGCCTAGCGCTGAACTAGCAAGAACAAAGGTCGCGCTTTGTTTTTCCCTTTAGAACGCTGACATCAACAACCCCTTTCATGTGCAAATGAGAGATCGAATCAAGGTAGGCAACCTTTCCTCGAATTCTCCAAGCGAGTGTGAAACATCATTTGCACGCCGCTAAGCCTCTTATTGTCAATCTCTCCCATATCTCAGAATCCAAATTGATGGTTATGCCGCCCCTAATGGATCCTGCCACCACTCGGCATTACCCAAAGTAAAAGGTACGCTTTCACTTCCCCAAACTGACTCAGCCACTAGCAAAATGAATAAATCAATGATGTAATTAAAAAACATCCTTAAAATCTTTCTAGGCTTCTCTGTCCGGCCACGCTATTCATTTAAACGGACCTCCAAAAGACCTCCTCTGAAATTCCACATTGAGCAGCCTTGGTATGTAGCGCACACCGTCATTATAGCTACTTCATGGTAATAAGGAGCCCACACACTAGACCAAGGAAAACCATGCTTTTGTATCCTACAGATACAAGACACATACAGCCCTGATGACAGACCAGTGACTTCAGTCTGGTCTAGAAACGCGTCAGCAGTGTTGTTTGGGAGATACAAAGTATCATTGTTGTACAAAAGCTAGGACCGGCTGGTCCAGCATTAATATACATAGAAGTCATTTATTTACTTCTATTCTGTCCTCCCAACCCTTAGTTTCTCTCATTCAGTGTTTGCAATATTTTTGTTGTTTGTGATAAAAATGTTTGTATTATTTTTCCAATAATTGTTTTATTAAATGTCTGATGTGAGAATACTTTCTAATGTGTGACATAATGGTTTCTAAATGTGTAAATAGTCTTTGCCTTTAATGTTTGTTTAGAGTTTGTTTAGCCTTGTAAATATTTGGAATCAATGTCTTTTTCTGTCAGCAATTCTTTGAAAATATAAAAAATACAAAATGATTGACACAAAATAATGGTGTCTAGGGAAGCGACAATAAATTGGTTTCTTACCCTGTATCAAAAAAATGTATTGAGTCACTGTGGTTTGGGTACTTTGTGTTGTTCACTATTGATATTAGGTCTAGCCCTCACCACATAAAGGACCTAACCCCTTTTATTCCCAATTGATCTTCTTCAAAGGCAGCTTGTAACCCGAGCTGCCCTCTGCCTTTGCATTCTGAACTCTTTCTTGGATTTCACACAGTCCATAGAGCTTCCTTCTACCTTTCACCAGGCACACACACACACACACACCACCAGCCATCAGTGCACGCTTTCACCAGGCATACACGCCACCGGTCGTCTGTGCACGCTTTCACCAGGCACACACACACACACCACCAGCCATCAGTGCACGCTTTCACTAGGCATACACACCACCGACCGTCAGTGCATACTCTCACCAGACCCAGACACCATCAGTCATCAGTGCACGCTTTCACAGGGCACAAACACCACCAGCCATCAGTGCACGCTTCCACCAGGCACACACCAGCAAACAGCAGTGCACGCTTTCACCAGGCACACACACCACCAGCTGTCAGTGCACGCTTTCACCAGGCACACACACCACCAGCTGTCAGTGCACGCTTTCACCAGGCACACACCACCAGCTGTCAATGCACACTTTCACCAGAGACACACACTACAAGCCATCAGTGCACGCTTCCACCAGACACACACACCACCAGCCGGCCAGGCACACACACACCACCAGCCATCATTGCATGCTTTTAACAGGCACACACATCACCAGTGCACGCTTTCACCAGGCATACACACCACCGGCCATCAATGCACACTTTCACCGGGCACAGACACCATCAGTTGTCAGTGCACGCTTCCACCAGGCACACACAACACGCCGTCAAGGCACGCTTTCACAAGGCACACACACACACCGCCAGCCATCAGTGCATGCTTTCACCAGGCATACACACCACCAGCCGTCAATGCACACTTTCACCAGGCACACACACACACACACACACACACACCACCAGCCATCAGTGCACGCTTTCACCAGGCATACACACCACTGGCCGTCAGTGCACGCTTTCACCAGGCACACACACACACACACCACCAGCCATCAGTGCACGCTTTCACCAGGCATACACACCACCGGCCGTCAGTTCACGCTTTCACCAGGCACACGCACACACCACCAGGCATCAGTGCATGCTTTCACCAGTCATACACACCACCGGCCGTCAGTGCACACTCTCACCAGGCACAAACACCATCAGTCATCAGTGCACGCTTTCACCAGGCACACACACACACACCACCTGCCATCAGTGCACGCTTTCACCAGGCATACACACCACCGGCCGTCAGTGCATACTCTCACCAGACCCAGACACCATCAGTCATCAGTGCACGCTTTCACAGGGCACAAACACCACCAGCCATCAGTGCACGCTTCCACCAGGCACACACCAGCAAACGGCAGTGCACGCTTTCACCAGGCACACACACCACCAGCTGTCAGTGCACGCTTTCACCAGCCACACACCACCAGCTGTCAATGCACACTTTCACCAGAGACACACACTACAAGCCATCAGTGCACGCTTCCACCAGACACACACACACCACCAGTCGGCCAGGCACACACACACCACCAGCCATCATTGCATGCTTTCAACAGGCACACACACACCACCAGTGCACGCTTTCACCAGGCATACACACCACCGGCCATCAATGCACACTTTCACCGGGCACAGACACCATCAGTCGTCAGTGCACGCTTCCACCAGGCACACACAACCAGCCGTCAGTGCATGCTTTCACAAGGCACACACACACACACCGCCAGCCATCAGTGCATGCTTTCACCAGGCACACACACGCACCACCAGCCATCAGTGCACGCTTTCACCAGGCATACACACCACCGGCCGTCAGTTCACGCTTTCACCAGGCACACACACACACCACCAGGCATCAGTGCATGCTTTCACCAGTCATACACACCACCGGCCGTCAGTTCACACTCTCACCAGGCACAAACACCATCAGTCATCAGTGCACGCTTTCACCAGGCACACACCACCAGCCGTCAGTGCACGCTTTCACCAGGCACACACACCGCCAGCCATCAGTGCACGCTTTCACCAGGCACAAACACCACCAGCCGTCAGTGCACAATTCCTCCAGGCACACACCACCGGCCATCAGTGCATGCTTTCACCAGGCACAAACACCACCAGCCGTCAGTGCACGCTTTAAGCAGGCACACACACAACCAGCCGTCAGTGCGCGCTTTCACCAGGCACACACACCACCAGCCATCAGTGCATGCTTTCACCAGGCGCACACAGCACCAGCCGGCCAGGCACACACACAGCACCAGCCATCAGTGCATGCTTTCAAAAGGCACACACACACCACCAGCCATCAGTGCACGTTCTCACCAGGCATACACACCACCAGCCGTCAGTTCACACTTTCACCGGGCACAGACACCATCAGTCGTCCGGGCACGCTAACACCAGGCACACACCACCAGCAGTCAGTGCACACTTTCACCAGGCACACACACACACACACCGCCAGCCATCAGTGCACGCTTTTACCAGGAACACACCACCAGCCGTCAGTGCACGCTTTCACCAGGCACACGCACCACCAGCCATCAGTGCACTCTTCCACCAGGCACACACACACCACCAGCCGGCCAGGCCCACACACACCACCAGCCGTCAGTGCACGCTTTCACCAGGCACACACACCACCAGCCATCAGTGCACACATCAATTGTTAACGCATCCACAATTAATTATTGTAGCAATCGCAGTATGGCGCACTTTACTTTTAAACATGTTCATCTAAAGCGCAGCATGCCACCATTCCCTCACACTCAGCACCCTCACACACTCTGCAATGGAACATACACTCCAAATACCACTCAGTGCCACATAATTGCACACCACATAATTAAACTGCACTCAATGCAACATACACTTCAAATACCACTCAGTACCACATAATTTCACTCCACATAATTACACAGTACTCAATGCAACATACACTCCAAATACCACTCAGTACCACATAATTACACGCCACATAATTACACTCTACTGAATGCAACACACACTCCACACAATACCACTCAGTGCCACATAATTATATGCTACATAATTACACTGCACTCAATGCAACATACACTCCAAATTCCACTCAGTGCCACATAATTACACGCCACATAATTACAGTGCACTCAATGCAACACACACTCCACACAATACCACTCAGTGCCACATAATTATATGCTACATGATTACACATCACTCAATGCAACATACACTCCAAATACCTCTGTGTCCCATAGTTATATGCAACATAATTACACTGCACACAATGCAACATACACTCCAAATACCACTCAGTGCCACATAATTACACACCACATAATTGCACTCTACTGAATACAACATACACTCCACACAATACCACTCAGTGCCACATAATTATATGCTACATAATTACACTGCACTCAACTGAACATACACTCCAAATACCACTCAGTGCCACATAATTACACGCCACATAATTACACTGCACTCAATGCAACATACAGTCCAAATACCACTCAGTGCCACATAATTAAACTCCACATAATTACTCTGCACTCAATGCAACGTACATTCCAAATACCACTCAGTGCCACATAATTTCATGCCACATATTTACACTGCACTCAATGCAACATACACTCCAAATACCTCTCAGTGCCACATAATTACACGCCACATAATTACACTGCACTCAATGCAACACACACTCCACACAATACCACTCAGTGCCACATAATTATATGTTACATGATTACACAGCACTCAATGCAACATACACTCCAAATACCTCTGTGTCACATAGTTATATGCAACATAATTACACTGCACACAATGCAACATACACTCCAAATACCACTCAGTGCCACATAATTACACACCACATAATTGCACTCTACTGAATACAACATACACTCCACACAATACCACTCAGTGCCACATAATTATATGCTACATAATTACACTGCACTCAACGCAACATACACCCCAAATACCACTCAGTGCCACATAATTACACGCCACATAATTACACTGCACTCAATGTAACATACACTCCAAATACCACTCAGTGCCACATAATTAAACTCCACATAATTACTCTGCACTCAATGCAACGTACATTCCAAATACCACTCAGTGCCACATAATTCATGCCACATATTTACACTGCACTCAATGCAATATACACTCCAAATACCTCTCAGTGCCACATAATTACACGCCACATAATTACACTGCACTCAATGCAACACACACTCCACACAATACCACTCAGTGCCACATAATTATATGTTACATGATTACACAGCACTCAATGCAACATACACTCCAAATACCTCTGTGTCACATAGTTATATGCAACATAATTACACTGCACACAATGCAACATACACTCCAAATACCACTCAGTGCCACATAATTACACACCACTTAATTGTACTCTACTGAATACAACATACACTCCACACAATACCACTCAGTGCCACATAATTATATGCTACATAATTACACTGCACTCAACGCAACATACACCCCAAATACCACTCAGTGCCACATAATTACACGCCACATAATTACACTGCACTCAATGTAACATACACTCCAAATACCACTCAGTGCCACATAATTAAACTCCACATAATTACTCTGCACTCAATGCAACGTACATTCCAAATACCACTCAGTGCCACATAATTCATGCCACATATTTACACTGCACTCAATGCAACATACACTCCAAATACCACTCAGTGCCACATAATTACACGCCACATAATTACACTGCACTCAATGCAACTGACACTCCACACAATACCACTCAGTGCCACATAATTATATGCTTCATAATTACACTGCGCTCAACGCAACATACACACCAAATACCACTCAGTACCACATAATTACACGCCACATAATTACACTGCACTCAATGCAATATACACTCCAAATAACACTCAGTGCCACATAGTTACGCGCCACATAATTACACTGCACTCAATGCAACATACACTCCAAATACCACTCAGTACCACATAATTAAACACAACATAATTACACTCTACTGAATGCAACACGCACTCCACACAATACCATTCAGTGCCACATAATTACACAGCACTCAATGCAACATACACTCCAAATACCTCTCAGTGCCACATAGTTCTATGCAACATAATTACACTGCACACAATGCAACATACACTCCAAATACCACTCAGTGCCACATAATTACACTCTACTGAATACAACATACACTCCACA
The DNA here is from genome assembly GCF_964263255.1 of Lissotriton vulgaris. Lineage (NCBI taxonomy): Eukaryota > Metazoa > Chordata > Amphibia > Caudata > Salamandridae > Lissotriton > Lissotriton vulgaris. The sequence continues at coordinate 1,464,271,285 of NC_141687.1, read as the reverse complement.
CAATACCACTCCGTGCCACATAATTATATGCTACATAATTACACTGCGCTCAATGCAACGTACATTCCAAATACCACTTTGTGCCACATAATTACACGCCACATATTTACACTGCACTAATACTTAAATAAAAGTTATTTTAATTCATAATCCAGTAAGTCCTACAGACCCTTAATTTATGGCATTATAGCATTTGTAATGCAATATGTGTTGTATTTACATTAATAAGATGTATTAATATTACAAATAACAATGGCTTTTTTAAAAATAATTAATACTTAAATAAAAGTTATTTTAATGTATAATTCAAACGCGCGGCATGTGATGCAGAAGAGGGGCGTGGACAGATGGGAGAGGGTGGAGGCGGAGAGCAACAAAGAGATGAACGAAAGAGGCTTTGTGGGCAGAGACGAGGCGAGAAGGAACGAAACAGCGAAGGGGGTCACAGAGAAGGGACACGGAGGGAAGAGGGACGGAGGAAGGAATTCATAGTCTGGTGGTGAAAAACGAGGGAAGGGGAAGACCGAACAAGGACAACTGAGAGAAGGAGTGAAAGGAAACACTGGCAAATTAAGCTGAGGGGACGGAAAGAACAGTGAGCGCCAAAAGAGAACTAAAGAAAGAGAGAGGGCACACCGGTAATGGAAACTGAGGGCAAGAAAGAAACAGGGAGAGAGAATGAAGAAGATGGGGACAAAAGAGAGTATAACCTGATCGATGGAGGAAGAAGATGCGATAGAGGTTGGAGAAGCAAATGAGGAGGGAGGAGATGGGCAGGGGGGCATAACTGGAGAAGAGAACATATATGAAAACAGAAATAAAGGTATAATTAAGGGGACCTGTAAGGGCTGTCTGCCGCTGAGACACAACGACAGGGTGTGGTGTTCTTCCGCATTCAAAGCAGCAAAGGATCCGCCACTCACCTGCCTCCCAGACACCTAAACAACTTGTGTCAAATACCCACAGACACCTGTACCCCCGTGTTCACGCAACCTTAAGATGTCACAGGTCAACAGGGCCAGCTTTAATGCCAGTGCTTATATTGGGGGTCAGCTATCCACATGACATATAGATCTGTTCTTCGCAGCAGGCATATTAACCGTCTGCGCTACTATGGCTAGTCAAAACTGCCACTAGCCAAAACTCTGACCTCCCTCTCTCTGGCAAGAACATGTATCACAAGAGTTATCTCAACATTTATATTGCTGCCTGGAAGCTTGATGCACAAGGACCTCTGCAGCAGGTGCTTTTTTAAATCTTACGCGCTGACTGGTCACCTTTACGCTGCGTATTGCTATGTTTGGTTGTTAAACTGGTAGTAATGAGGTGCAAACAATGCCCAGATAGCTGTAACAAGTGTACAAATGACAAAATAATAAAGTAATCTATTGGCAGGTTATTTTGCAGTCAATATGGACACCCAATAAAAAGGCCCGACAAAATCCCTGCTACCACCCTTGAGGTGAACACACGTATACAAATCCGGCACATTCCTCCCATCAGGCTTCATAGTTTGCCTGTCACCTCTCACAAAGATTCACAGACTCTGGGCCTGCTAGTGCCACCCCTAAACTAACACCCAGACACTGTCCCGTTCACATGCGTGACACTGGCGCCCCAAAGTAGCCCTGTTACGCCACTGACAGACAGACAGTCGCCGAGACTGCGCACTCCTGTCACAGACCCTCAAACAATGAGGCGGGTCTCTCTTTTGCCAGGGGGGCTTACAAACTAGGTTTGTTACTCTACGCCACCCGAATACCCTGTCCGGAGCACTGGAAGAGTAACACTCTTGCCGTGCCCTGGCCAAGGCTCCCACACCCTGGGAATGGTCACAAACCTGACCCTGCTGACCGTGACACCCAGTCACTGGGATGGAGTGCACATTTCCCGCCACTCCTAACACATGCACACAACCACCCCTGCTACAAATACCAAAAATAATGGGACAGGCCACTATAGTACCGCCCCACGCAACGCCCAGACACCTAGCCTGCCACCCAAACCCAGGGCAGTTCACACAGATGCTAATCCAGACCCCAACACCACTCCACTGGCCCCACCCACTCACGCATCCTCGGGAAAGAGACAATAGATCTGGGCGTGTTGCGTCCCTGCTCCTGGTGCGGCGCCAGCTAGTGTGTGGCGACACCTGCAACAGCCTCATTTGCATTGTTGGCAAAAAGTGCCTCGAAATAATGTCTCCTGCTGGCAGAGTGGGACATTGCCAGAATAGCACCCAGGCTGCTTAGAAGGCGAAGACTGTAATAACAGGAAGCAGTGATATTCTTAATATTGTCTTTCATGGTCAGTTTGTAATCCAATTGTATTCCTAGGCTTTTTACTGAAAAGGGAGGACTGAGGGCCACAACCAACTGGGATGTTATCACAAAAAAAGACCCAAACCACCAAGACACTTAGAAATTCATTATTTTCATGTTATACCATTTGTTACAAAGCTTTTGCAACTGACTCCTCTATTTTAATTATTGAGGTAGGAGGTATAACCATGTTGTGTCATATTAAAAAATTGCCCAAGCCCTTAATATAAAAAAAAAACAGTTGTGAGACGACGAATATCACACAGCTTAGTGTCAGAATCAGACCAACATAAGAAAATGTCTGTGAATGCGAGATGGCGCCTCATGGGCGCACCACCAAACGGGAACCTGGCAGGTACTCACCAGGATTGCCCTGATCTCATCATTGGCACCATCAAGCTCAAAAGAAGAAATGTGTCCAGATAACAAACAAAACAATGTGTTTGTGAAAAGTGTGCAGTGAAAATAAACCACAGACAACACATATAGTGTCAAAACAACATATAACCCACAAACAACACAGATATATGCCTTTATTCTGTCTCTTTCATGTTGGTTGTGGAATCTAAAAAGTGGGTATGGCTACTCCTTATCCAAACATACTCTACTTGCCGACATGACTGTAGTATTGGATGTTTAAAGGGATTATTCATGTCCACAAACCTTTCTTCATACTGCGCCATGAAGAGCACCGCCATTTCTGGGGCATAAGGACATCCCATGGCGGTGCCCTTCACTTGCATCAAATACTACAGTGGTACAGGTACATAGATGACGTCTGGCTCCTGTGGCAGGGGAGCCAGACCGATCTAATAGCCTTTCACGGATGGCTTAATACTAGGCACAGAGATATAAAATTCTCGATAGAAAATAGCCCTAGCCGGATGACTTTTTTGGATATTGAAATGAGGTGTGTGGACGGTCGGTTGGTTTCATCATTGTTCAGGAAAGACACCGACAGAAACACGATTTTACACCACAGGAGTGCACATCCCCGCAGTCTAAAAGCTAACTTACCCTATGGGCAATTATTAAGAATAAGACGGAATTGCTCAGAAATACAAGACTATGAGCTGCATGCCTAAGCATTTTGCTGTGATATGCAAGAGCGTGGTTATCCGCGGAAGCTCCTAAAACATTCTCGTAAGCGTGCCAAATATACGCCTAGAGAATGTTTACTACAAACCAAACAGCGCGCACCTTTGGAGAAAGTCGTGTGCGTCACCACCTTCTGCCCGGATACACACAAACTAAGACAGGCTGTATTAAGTAATTGGCATTTGTTGGAGGGGTTGAGCTGCCCATTCCCCAAACCCATTTTTGCCTACAGAAAAAACCGCAGCATTGGCCAGGAACTCATCCGAGCTGATGTGGTTATTCCCAAGCCCAAAAGCGACTTATTGGCGCAATGGAATCTCAAGCCTATCGAGGGCCACCACAAGTGTGGCAACTGCGTCGCCTGCTCCAGCACAATAGAAGGCGACGAGTTTGTACATCATGCGATCAAGTGGAAGCACAAAGAATTTTCTAATTGCAGAACCAAGAACGTTGTGTACATGATTCTATGTCCGTGCCAATTAATTTACATTGGAAAAACCAGTCAGCAAGTCAACCAAAGAATAAGCCAGCATCGATCGCGAATTAAGAAAAAGGTGATGTCTGCTCCAATGGTGGAGCATTTCTGTGAAAAGTCCCACAATGAACAAGAATTCAAATTGTCTGTTCTGTACACTATGAATTCCAGGTCAAAATGCCACGACGTCGAGCGCGTTCTGTTACAAAAAGAAGCGTATCTGATTTTAAAATTTAACAGTGCACAGACTGGTTTGAATAACCTGTCTGAGATAGCGCATATTTAATTACATCTGTCCTGATTTGCACCGGTTAGACATCCCTGGTTTTGCCCGCTGGTCTTGGTCCTCCATCTCATGAGTATAGGTCCCTGGCCCCGAGAAGCCACCCAAAACGCTAGCACATCCTAGCAGAGTCATTCTTTGCCTTAAAACAAACAATGCATCAAATATTTGGGAGTGATGTACCCATTACTTCCAAACTACGATAAGGTGTTGACGATAATATGCCCAGCACCCACTCATGATTTTTCTGACAATAACAACATTTTTTTTAAATTAATTGTGTTTATGGGACTACATGCCCCACAATGCATCAGCACATTTTCTGCATATATAACAAACAGGAAACAGCGGCGGCCATCTTTATTGAGAGAAATTGGAATCCAGCAGTACAGAGCAGCGGCTCCGGCTACAGGTATTTGCCCCATCTGCACTAACACGCGCTCGCCTAGCGCTGAACTAGCAAGAACAAAGGTCGCGCTTTGTTTTTCCCTTTAGAACGCTGACATCAACAACCCCTTTCATGTGCAAATGAGAGATCGAATCAAGGTAGGCAACCTTTCCTCGAATTCTCCAAGCGAGTGTGAAACATCATTTGCACGCCGCTAAGCCTCTTATTGTCAATCTCTCCCATATCTCAGAATCCAAATTGATGGTTATGCCGCCCCTAATGGATCCTGCCACCACTCGGCATTACCCAAAGTAAAAGGTACGCTTTCACTTCCCCAAACTGACTCAGCCACTAGCAAAATGAATAAATCAATGATGTAATTAAAAAACATCCTTAAAATCTTTCTAGGCTTCTCTGTCCGGCCACGCTATTCATTTAAACGGACCTCCAAAAGACCTCCTCTGAAATTCCACATTGAGCAGCCTTGGTATGTAGCGCACACCGTCATTATAGCTACTTCATGGTAATAAGGAGCCCACACACTAGACCAAGGAAAACCATGCTTTTGTATCCTACAGATACAAGACACATACAGCCCTGATGACAGACCAGTGACTTCAGTCTGGTCTAGAAACGCGTCAGCAGTGTTGTTTGGGAGATACAAAGTATCATTGTTGTACAAAAGCTAGGACCGGCTGGTCCAGCATTAATATACATAGAAGTCATTTATTTACTTCTATTCTGTCCTCCCAACCCTTAGTTTCTCTCATTCAGTGTTTGCAATATTTTTGTTGTTTGTGATAAAAATGTTTGTATTATTTTTCCAATAATTGTTTTATTAAATGTCTGATGTGAGAATACTTTCTAATGTGTGACATAATGGTTTCTAAATGTGTAAATAGTCTTTGCCTTTAATGTTTGTTTAGAGTTTGTTTAGCCTTGTAAATATTTGGAATCAATGTCTTTTTCTGTCAGCAATTCTTTGAAAATATAAAAAATACAAAATGATTGACACAAAATAATGGTGTCTAGGGAAGCGACAATAAATTGGTTTCTTACCCTGTATCAAAAAAATGTATTGAATCACTGTGGTTTGGGTACTTTGTGTTGTTCACTATTGATATTAGGTCTAGCCCTCACCACATAAAGGACCTAACCCCTTTTATTCCCAATTGATCTTCTTCAAAGGCAGCTTGTAACCCGAGCTGCCCTCTGCCTTTGCATTCTGAACTCTTTCTTGGATTTCACACAGTCCATAGAGCTTCCTTCTACCTTTCACCAGGCACACACACACACACACACCACCAGCCATCAGTGCACGCTTTCACCAGGCATACACGCCACCGGTCGTCTGTGCACGCTTTCACCAGGCACACACACACACACCACCAGCCATCAGTGCACGCTTTCACTAGGCATACACACCACCGACCGTCAGTGCATACTCTCACCAGACCCAGACACCATCAGTCATCAGTGCACGCTTTCACAGGGCACAAACACCACCAGCCATCAGTGCACGCTTCCACCAGGCACACACCAGCAAACAGCAGTGCACGCTTTCACCAGGCACACACACCACCAGCTGTCAGTGCACGCTTTCACCAGGCACACACACCACCAGCTGTCAGTGCACGCTTTCACCAGGCACACACCACCAGCTGTCAATGCACACTTTCACCAGAGACACACACTACAAGCCATCAGTGCACGCTTCCACCAGACACACACACCACCAGCCGGCCAGGCACACACACACCACCAGCCATCATTGCATGCTTTTAACAGGCACACACATCACCAGTGCACGCTTTCACCAGGCATACACACCACCGGCCATCAATGCACACTTTCACCGGGCACAAACACCATCAGTTGTCAGTGCACGCTTCCACCAGGCACACACAACCAGCCGTCAGTGCACGCTTTCACAAGGCACACACACACACCGCCAGCCATCAGTGCATGCTTTCACCAGGCATACACACCACCAGCCGTCAATGCACACTTTCACCAGGCACACACACACACACACACCACCAGCCATCAGTGCACGCTTTCACCAGGCATACACACCACTGGCCGTCAGTGCACGCTTTCACCAGGCACACACACACACACACCACCAGCCATCAGTGCACGCTTTCACCAGGCATACACACCACCGGCCGTCAGTTCACGCTTTCACCAGGCACACGCACACACCACCAGGCATCAGTGCATGCTTTCACCAGTCATACACACCACCGGCCGTCAGTGCACACTCTCACCAGGCACAAACACCATCAGTCATCAGTGCACGCTTTCACCAGGCACACACACACACCACCTGCCATCAGTGCACGCTTTCACCAGGCATACACACCACCGGCCGTCAGTGCATACTCTCACCAGACCCAGACACCATCAGTCATCAGTGCACGCTTTCACAGGGCACAAACACCACCAGCCATCAGTGCACGCTTCCACCAGGCACACACCAGCAAACGGCAGTGCACGCTTTCACCAGGCACACACACCACCAGCTGTCAGTGCACGCTTTCACCAGCCACACACCACCAGCTGTCAATGCACACTTTCACCAGAGACACACACTACAAGCCATCAGTGCACGCTTCCACCAGACACACACACACCACCAGTCGGCCAGGCACACACACACCACCAGCCATCATTGCATGCTTTCAACAGGCACACACACACCACCAGTGCACGCTTTCACCAGGCATACACACCACCGGCCATCAATGCACACTTTCACCGGGCACAGACACCATCAGTCGTCAGTGCACGCTTCCACCAGGCACACACAACCAGCCGTCAGTGCATGCTTTCACAAGGCACACACACACACACCGCCAGCCATCAGTGCATGCTTTCACCAGGCACACACACGCACCACCAGCCATCAGTGCACGCTTTCACCAGGCATACACACCACCGGCCGTCAGTTCACGCTTTCACCAGGCACACACACACACCACCAGGCATCAGTGCATGCTTTCACCAGTCATACACACCACCGGCCGTCAGTTCACACTCTCACCAGGCACAAACACCATCAGTCATCAGTGCACGCTTTCACCAGGCACACACCACCAGCCGTCAGTGCACGCTTTCACCAGGCACACACACCGCCAGCCATCAGTGCACGCTTTCACCAGGCACAAACACCACCAGCCGTCAGTGCACGATTCCTCCAGGCACACACCACCGGCCATCAGTGCATGCTTTCACCAGGCACAAACACCACCAGCCGTCAGTGCACGCTTTAAGCAGGCACACACACCACCAGCCGTCAGTGCGCGCTTTCACCAGGCACACACACCACCAGCCATCAGTGCATGCTTTCACCAGGCGCACACAGCACCAGCCGGCCAGGCACACACACAGCACCAGCCATCAGTGCATGCTTTCAAAAGGCACACACACACCACCAGCCATCAGTGCACGTTCTCACCAGGCATACACACCACCAGCCGTCAGTTCACACTTTCACCGGGCACAGACACCATCAGTCGTCCGGGCACGCTAACACCAGGCACACACCACCAGCAGTCAGTGCACACTTTCACCAGGCACACACACACACACACCGCCAGCCATCAGTGCACGCTTTTACCAGGAACACACCACCAGCCGTCAGTGCACGCTTTCACCAGGCACACGCACCACCAGCCATCAGTGCACTCTTCCACCAGGCACACACACACCACCAGCCGGCCAGGCCCACACACACCACCAGCCGTCAGTGCACGCTTTCACCAGGCACACACACCACCAGCCATCAGTGCACACATCAATTGTTAACGCATCCACAATTAATTATTGTAGCAATCGCAGTATGGCGCACTTTACTTTTAAACATGTTCATCTAAAGCGCAGCATGCCACCATTCCCTCACACTCAGCACCCTCACACACTCTGCAATGGAACATACACTCCAAATACCACTCAGTGCCACATAATTGCACACCACATAATTAAACTGCACTCAATGCAACATACACTTCAAATACCACTCAGTACCACATAATTTCACTCCACATAATTACACAGTACTCAATGCAACATACACTCCAAATACCACTCAGTACCACATAATTACACGCCACATAATTACACTCTACTGAATGCAACACACACTCCACACAATACCACTCAGTGCCACATAATTATATGCTACATAATTACACTGCACTCAATGCAACATACACTCCAAATTCCACTCAGTGCCACATAATTACACGCCACATAATTACAGTGCACTCAATGCAACACACACTCCACACAATACCACTCAGTGCCACATAATTATATGCTACATGATTACACATCACTCAATGCAACATACACTCCAAATACCTCTGTGTCCCATAGTTATATGCAACATAATTACACTGCACACAATGCAACATACACTCCAAATACCACTCAGTGCCACATAGTTACACACCACATAATTGCACTCTACTGAATACAACATACACTCCACACAATACCACTCAGTGCCACATAATTATATGCTACATAATTACACTGCACTCAACTGAACATACACTCCAAATACCACTCAGTGCCACATAATTACACGCCACATAATTACACTGCACTCAATGCAACATACAGTCCAAATACCACTCAGTGCCACATAATTAAACTCCACATAATTACTCTGCACTCAATGCAACGTACATTCCAAATACCACTCAGTGCCACATAATTTCATGCCACATATTTACACTGCACTCAATGCAACATACACTCCAAATACCTCTCAGTGCCACATAATTACACGCCACATAATTACACTGCACTCAATGCAACACACACTCCACACAATACCACTCAGTGCCACATAATTATATGTTACATGATTACACAGCACTCAATGCAACATACACTCCAAATACCTCTGTGTCACATAGTTATATGCAACATAATTACACTGCACACAATGCAACATACACTCCAAATACCACTCAGTGCCACATAATTACACACCACTTAATTGTACTCTACTGAATACAACATACACTCCACACAATACCACTCAGTGCCACATAATTATATGCTACATGATTACACTGCACTCAACGCAACATACACCCCAAATACCACTCAGTGCCACATAATTACACGCCACATAATTACACTGCACTCAATGTAACATACACTCCAAATACCACTCAGTGCCACATAATTAAACTCCACATAATTACTCTGCACTCAATGCAACGTACATTCCAAATACCACTCAGTGCCACATAATTCATGCCACATATTTACACTGCACTCAATGCAACATACACTCCAAATACCACTCAGTGCCACATAATTACACGCCACATAATTACACTGCACTCAATGCAACTGACACTCCACACAATACCACTCAGTGCCACATAATTATATGCTTCATAATTACACTGCGCTCAACGCAACATACACACCAAATACCACTCAGTACCACATAATTACACGCCACATAATTACACTGCACTCAATGCAATATACACCCCAAATAACACTCAGTGCCACATAGTTACGCGCCACATAATTACACTGCACTCAATGCAACATACACTCCAAATACCACTCAGTACCACATAATTAAACACAACATAATTACACTCTACTGAATGCAACACGCACTCCACACAATACCATTCAGTGCCACATAATTACACAGCACTCAATGCAACATACACTCCAAATACCTCTCAGTGCCACATAGTTCTATGCAACATAATTACACTGCACACAATGCAACATACACTCCAAATACCACTCAGTGCCACATAATTACACTCTACTGAATACAACATACACTCCACACAATACCACTCCGTGCCACATAATTATATGCTACATAATTACACTGCGCTCAATGCAACGTACATTCCAAATACCACTTTGTGCCACATAATTACACGCCACATATTTACACTGCACTAATACTTAAATAAAAGTTATTTTAATTCATAATCCAGTAAGTCCTACAGACCCTTAATTTATGGCATTATAGCATTTGTAATGCAATATGTGTTGTATTTACATTAATAAGATGTATTAATATTACAAATAACAATGGCTTTTTTAAAAATAATTAATACTTAAATAAAAGTTATTTTAATGTATAATTCAAACGCGCGGCATGTGATGCAGAAGAGGGGCGTGGACAGATGGGAGAGGGTGGAGGCGGAGAGCAACAAAGAGATGAACGAAAGAGGCTTTGGGGGCAGAGACGAGGCGAGAAGGAACGAAACAGCGAAGGGGGTCACAGAGAAGGGACACGGAGGGAAGAGGGACGGAGGAAGGAATTCATAGTCTGGTGGTGAAAAACGAGGGAAGGGGAAGACCGAACAAGGACAACTGAGAGAAGGAGTGAAAGGAAACACTGGCAAATTAAGCTGAGGGGACGGAAAGAACAGTGAGCGCCAAAAGAGAACTAAAGAAAGAGAGAGGGCACACCGGTAATGGAAACTGAGGGCAAGAAAGAAACAGGGAGAGAGAATGAAGAAGATGGGGACAAAAGAGAGTATAACCTGATCGATGGAGGAAGAAGATGCGATAGAGGTTGGAGAAGCAAATGAGGAGGGAGGAGATGGGCAGGGGGGCATAACTGGAGAAGAGAACATATATGAAAACAGAAATAAAGGTATAATTAAGGGGACCTGTAAGGGCTGTCTGCCGCTGAGACACAACGACAGGGTGTGGTGTTCTTCCGCATTCAAAGCAGCAAAGGATCCGCCACTCACCTGCCTCCCAGACACCTAAACAACTTGTGTCAAATACCCACAGACACCTGTACCCCCGTGTTCACGCAACCTTAAGATGTCACAGGTCAACAGGGCCAGCTTTAATGCCAGTGCTTATATTGGGGGTCAGCTATCCACATGACATATAGATCTGTTCTTCGCAGCAGGCATATTAACCGTCTGCGCTACTATGGCTAGTCAAAACTGCCACTAGCCAAAACTCTGACCTCCCTCTCTCTGGCAAGAACATGTATCACAAGAGTTATCTCAACATTTATATTGCTGCCTGGAAGCTTGATGCACAAGGACCTCTGCAGCAGGTGCTTTTTTAAATCTTACGCGCTGACTGGTCACCTTTACGCTGCGTATTGCTATGTTTGGTTGTTAAACTGGTAGTAATGAGGTGCAAACAATGCCCAGATAGCTGTAACAAGTGTACAAATGACAAAATAATAAAGTAATCTATTGGCAGGTTATTTTGCAGTCAATATGGACACCCAATAAAAAGGCCCGACAAAATCCCTGCTACCACCCTTGAGGTGAACACACGTATACAAATCCGGCACATTCCTCCCATCAGGCTTCATAGTTTGCCTGTCACCTCTCACAAAGATTCACAGACTCTGGGCCTGCTAGTGCCACCCCTAAACTAACACCCAGACACTGTCCCGTTCACATGCGTGACACTGGCGCCCCAAAGTAGCCCTGTTACGCCACTGACAGACAGACAGTCGCCGAGACTGCGCACTCCTGTCACAGACCCTCAAACAATGAGGCGGGTCGCTCTTTTGCCAGGGGGGCTTACAAACTAGGTTTGTTACTCTACGCCACCCGAATACCCTGTCCGGAGCACTGGAAGAGTAACACTCTTGCCGTGCCCTGGCCAAGGCTCCCACACCCTGGGAATGGTCACAAACCTGACCCTGCTGACCGTGACACCCAGTCACTGGGATGGAGTGCACATTTCCCGCCACTCCTAACACATGCACACAACCACCCCTGCTACAAATACCAAAAATAATGGGACAGGCCACTATAGTACCGCCCCACGCAACGCCCAGACACCTAGCCTGCCACCCAAACCCAGGGCAGTTCACACAGATGCTAATCCAGACCCCAACACCACTCCACTGGCCCCACCCACTCACGCATCCTCGGGAAAGAGACAATAGATCTGGGCGTGTTGCGTCCCTGCTCCTGGTGCGGCGCCAGCTAGTGTGTGGCGACACCTGCAACAGCCTCATTTGCATTGTTGGCAAAAAGTGCCTCGAAATAATGTCTCCTGCTGGCAGAGTGGGACATTGCCAGAATAGCACCCAGGCTGCTTAGAAGGCGAAGACTGTAATAACAGGAAGCAGTGATATTCTTAATATTGTCTTTCATGGTCAGTTTGTAATCCAATTGTATTCCTAGGCTTTTTACTGAAAAGGGAGGACTGAGGGCCACAACCAACTGGGATGTTATCACAAAAAAAGACCCAAACCACCAAGACACTTAGAAATTCATTATTTTCATGTTATACCATTTGTTACAAAGCTTTTGCAACTGACTCCTCTATTTTAATTATTGAGGTAGGAGGTATAACCATGTTGTGTCATATTAAAAAATTGCCCAAGCCCTTAATATAAAAAAAAAACAGTTGTGAGACGACGAATATCACACAGCTTAGTGTCAGAATCAGACCAACATAAGAAAATGTCTGTGAATGCGAGATGGCGCCTCATGGGCGCACCACCAAACGGGAACCTGGCAGGTACTCACCAGGATTGCCCTGATCTCATCATTGGCACCATCAAGCTCAAAAGAAGAAATGTGTCCAGATAACAAACAAAACAATGTGTTTGTGAAAAGTGTGCAGTGAAAATAAACCACAGACAACACATATAGTGTCAAAACAACATATAACCCACAAACAACACAGATATATGCCTTTATTCTGTCTCTTTCATGTTGGTTGTGGAATCTAAAAAGTGGGTATGGCTACTCCTTATCCAAACATACTCTACTTGCCGACATGACTGTAGTATTGGATGTTTAAAGGGATTATTCATGTCCACAAACCTTTCTTCATACTGCGCCATGAAGAGCACCGCCATTTCTGGGGCATAAGGACATCCCATGGCGGTGCCCTTCACTTGCATCAAATACTACAGTGGTACAGGTACATAGATGACGTCTGGCTCCTGTGGCAGGGGAGCCAGACCGATCTAATAGCCTTTCACGGATGGCTTAATACTAGGCACAGAGATATAAAATTCTCGATAGAAAATAGCCCTAGCCGGATGACTTTTTTGGATATTGAAATGAGGTGTGTGGACGGTCGGTTGGTTTCATCATTGTTCAGGAAAGACACCGACAGAAACACGATTTTACACCACAGGAGTGCACATCCCCGCAGTCTAAAAGCTAACTTACCCTATGGGCAATTATTAAGAATAAGACGGAATTGCTCAGAAATACAAGACTATGAGCTGCATGCCTAAGCATTTTGCTGTGATATGCAAGAGCGTGGTTATCCGCGGAAGCTCCTAAAACATTCTCGTAAGCGTGCCAAATATACGCCTAGAGAATGTTTACTACAAACCAAACAGCGCGCACCTTTGGAGAAAGTCGTGTGCGTCACCACCTTCTGCCCGGATACACACAAACTAAGACAGGCTGTATTAAGGAATTGGCATTTGTTGGAGGGGTTGAGCTGCCCATTCCCCAAACCCATTTTTGCCTACAGAAAAAACCGCAGCATTGGCCAGGAACTCATCCGAGCTGATGTGGTTATTCCCAAGCCCAAAAGCGACTTATTGGCGCAATGGAATCTCAAGCCTATCGAGGGCCACCACAAGTGTGGCAACTGCGTCGCCTGCTCCAGCACAATAGAAGGCGACGAGTTTGTACATCATGCGATCAAGTGGAAGCACAAAGAATTTTCTAATTGCAGAACCAAGAACGTTGTGTACATGATTCTATGTCCGTGCCAATTAATTTACATTGGAAAAACCAGTCAGCAAGTCAACCAAAGAATAAGCCAGCATCGATCGCGAATTAAGAAAAAGGTGATGTCTGCTCCAATGGTGGAGCATTTCTGTGAAAAGTCCCACAATGAACAAGAATTCAAATTGTCTGTTCTGTACACTATGAATTCCAGGTCAAAATGCCACGACGTCGAGCGCGTTCTGTTACAAAAAGAAGCGTATCTGATTTTAAAATTTAACAGTGCACAGACTGGTTTGAATAACCTGTCTGAGATAGCGCATATTTAATTACATCTGTCCTGATTTGCACCGGTTAGACATCCCTGGTTTTGCCCGCTGGTCTTGGTCCTCCATCTCATGAGTATAGGTCCCTGGCCCCGAGAAGCCACCCAAAACGCTAGCACATCCTAGCAGAGTCATTCTTTGCCTTAAAACAAACAATGCATCAAATATTTGGGAGTGATGTACCCATTACTTCCAAACTACGATAAGGTGTTGACGATAATATGCCCAGCACCCACTCATGATTTTTCTGACAATAACAACATTTTTTTTAAATTAATTGTGTTTATGGGACTACATGCCCCACAATGCATCAGCACATTTTCTGCATATATAACAAACAGGAAACAGCGGCGGCCATCTTTATTGAGAGAAATTGGAATCCAGCAGTACAGAGCAGCGGCTCCGGCTACAGGTATTTGCCCCATCTGCACTAACACGCGCTCGCCTAGCGCTGAACTAGCAAGAACAAAGGTCGCGCTTTGTTTTTCCCTTTAGAACGCTGACATCAACAACCCCTTTCATGTGCAAATGAGAGATCGAATCAAGGTAGGCAACCTTTCCTCGAATTCTCCAAGCGAGTGTGAAACATCATTTGCACGCCGCTAAGCCTCTTATTGTCAATCTCTCCCATATCTCAGAATCCAAATTGATGGTTATGCCGCCCCTAATGGATCCTGCCACCACTCGGCATTACCCAAAGTAAAAGGTACGCTTTCACTTCCCCAAACTGACTCAGCCACTAGCAAAATGAATAAATCAATGATGTAATTAAAAAACATCCTTAAAATCTTTCTAGGCTTCTCTGTCCGGCCACGCTATTCATTTAAACGGACCTCCAAAAGACCTCCTCTGAAATTCCACATTGAGCAGCCTTGGTATGTAGCGCACACCGTCATTATAGCTACTTCATGGTAATAAGGAGCCCACACACTAGACCAAGGAAAACCATGCTTTTGTATCCTACAGATACAAGACACATACAGCCCTGATGACAGACCAGTGACTTCAGTCTGGTCTAGAAACGCGTCAGCAGTGTTGTTTGGGAGATACAAAGTATCATTGTTGTACAAAAGCTAGGACCGGCTGGTCCAGCATTAATATACATAGAAGTCATTTATTTACTTCTATTCTGTCCTCCCAACCCTTAGTTTCTCTCATTCAGTGTTTGCAATATTTTTGTTGTTTGTGATAAAAATGTTTGTATTATTTTTCCAATATTTGTTTTATTAAATGTCTGATGTGAGAATACTTTCTAATGTGTGACATAATGGTTTCTAAATGTGTAAATAGTCTTTGCCTTTAATGTTTGTTTAGAGTTTGTTTAGCCTTGTAAATATTTGGAATCAATGTCTTTTTCTGTCAGCAATTCTTTGAAAATATAAAAAATACAAAATGATTGACACAAAATAATGGTGTCTAGGGAAGCGACAATAAATTGGTTTCTTACCCTGTATCAAAAAAATGTATTGAATCACTGTGGTTTGGGTACTTTGTGTTGTTCACTATTGATATTAGGTCTAGCCCTCACCACATAAAGGACCTAACCCCTTTTATTCCCAATTGATCTTCTTCAAAGGCAGCTTGTAACCCGAGCTGCGTTCTGCCTTTGCATTCTGAACTCTTTCTTGGATTTCACACAGTCCATAGCGCTTCCTTCTACCTTTCACCAGGCACACACACACACACACCACCAGCCATCAGTGCACGCTTTCACCAGGCATACACGCCACCGGTCGTCTGTGCACGCTTTCACCAGGCACACACACACACACCACCAGCCATCAGTGCACGCTTTCACTAGGCATACACACACACACCACCAGCCATCAGTGCACGCTTTCACTAGGCATACACACCACCGGCCGTCAGTGCATACTCTCACCAGACCCAGACACCATCAGTCATCAGTGCACGCTTTCACAGGGCACAAACACTACCAGCCATCAGTGCACGCTTCCACCAGGCACACACCAACAAACGGCAGTGCACGCTTTCACCAGGCACACACACCACCAGCTGTCAGTGCACGCTTTCACCAGGCACACACCACCAGCTGTCAATGCACACTTTCACCAGAGACACACACTACAAGCCATCAGTGCACGCTTCCACCAGACACACACACCACCAGCCGGCCAGGCACACACACACCACCAGCCATCATTGCATGCTTTTAACAGGCACACACATCACCAGTGCACGCTTTCACCAGGCATACACACCACCGGCCATCAATGCACACTTTCACCGGGCACAGACACCATCAGTCGTCAGTGCAAGCTTCCACCAGGCACACACAACCAGCCGTCAGTGCACGCTTTCACAAGGCACACACACACACCGCCAGCCATCAGTGCATGCTTTCACCAGGCATACACACCACCAGCCGTCAATGCACACTTTCACCAGGCACACACACACACACACACACACACCACCAGCCATCAGTGCACGCTTTCACCAGGCATACACACCACTGGCCGTCAGTGCACGCTTTCACCAGGCACACACACACACACACCACCAGCCATCAGTGCACGCTTTCACCAGGCATACACACCACCGGCCATCAGTTCACGCTTTCACCAGGCACACGCACACACCACCAGGCATCAGTGCATGCTTTCACCAGTCATACACACCACCGGCCGTCAGTGCACACTCTCACCAGGCACAAACACCATCAGTCATCAGTGCACGCTTTCACCAGGCACACACACACACCACCTGCCATCAGTGCACGCTTTCACCAGGCATACACACCACCGGCCGTCAGTGCATACTCTCACCAGACCCAGACACCATCAGTCATCAGTGCACGCTTTCACAGGGCACAAACACCACCAGCCATCAGTGCACGCTTCCACCAGGCACACACCAGCAAATGGCAGTGCACGCTTTCACCAGGCACACACACCACCAGCTGTCAATGCACGCTTTCACCAGCCACACACCACCAGCTGTCAATGCACACTTTCACCAGAGACACACACTACAAGCCATCAGTGCACGCTTCCACCAGACACACACACACCACCAGTCGGCCAGGCACACAAACACCACCAGCCATCATTGCATGCTTTCAACAGGCACACACACACCACCAGTGCACGCTTTCACCAGGCATACACACCACCGGCCATCAATGCACACTTTCACCGGGCACAGACACCATCAGTCGTCAGTGCACGCTTCCACCAGGCACACACAACCAGCCGTCAGTGCATGCTTTCACAAGGCACACACACACACACCGCCAGCCATCAGTGCATGCTTTCACCAGGCACACACACACACCACCAGCCATCAGTGCACGCTTTCACCAGGCATACACACCACCGGCCGTCAGTTCACGCTTTCACCAGGCACACACACACACACACACACCACCAGGCATCAGTGCATGCTTTCACCAGTCATACACACCACCGGCTGTCAGTTCACACTCTCACCAGGCACAAACACCATCAGTCATCAGTGCACGCTTTCACCAGGCACACACCACCAGCTGTCAGTGCACGCTTTAACCAGGCACACACACCGCCAGCCATCAGTGCACGCTTTCACCAGGCACAAACACCACCAGCCGTCAGTGCACGATTCCTCCAGGCACACACCACCGGCCATCAGTGCATGCTTTCACCAGGCACAAACACCACCAGCCGTCAGTGCACGCTTTAAGCAGGCACACACACCACCAGCCGTCAGTGCGCGCTTTCACCAGGCACACACACCACCAGCCATCAGTGCATGCTTTCACCAGGCGCACACAGCACCAGCCGGCCAGGCACACACACAGCACCAGCCATCAGTGCATGCTTTCAAAAGGCACACACACACCACCAGCCATCAGTGCACGTTCTCACCAGGCATACACACCACCAGCCGTCAGTTCACACTTTCACCGGGCACAGACACCATCAGTCGTCTGGGCACGCTAACACCAGGCACACACCACCAGCAGTCAGTGCACACTTTCACCAGGCACACACACACACACACCGCCAGCCATCAGTGCACGCTTTTACCAGGAACACACCACCAGCCGTCAGTGCACGCTTTCACCAGGCACACGCACCACCAGCCATCAGTGCACTCTTCCACCAGGCACACACACACCACCAGCCGGCCAGGCCCACACACACCACCAGCCGTCAGTGCACGCTTTCACCAGGCACACACACCACCAGCCATCAGTGCACACATCAATTGTTAACGCATCCACAATTAATTATTGTAGCAATCGCAGTATGGCGCACTTTACTTTTAAACATGTTCATCTAAAGCGCAGCATGCCACCATTCCCTCACACTCAGCACCCTCACACACTCTGCAATGGAACATACACTCCAAATACCACTCAGTGCCACATAATTGCACACCACATAATTAAACTGTACTCAATGCAACATACACTTCAAATACCACTCAGTACCACATAATTTCACTCCACATAATTACACAGTACTCAATGCAACATACACTCCAAATACCACTCAGTACCACATAATTACACGCCACATAATTACACTCTACTGAATGCAACACACACTCCACACAATACCACTCAGTGCCACATAATTATATGCTACATAATTACACTGCACTCAATGCAACATACACTCCAAATTCCACTCAGTGCCACATAATTACACGCCACATAATTACAGTGCACTCAATGCAACACACACTCCACACAATACCACTCAGTGCCACATAATTATATGCTACATGATTACACAGCACTCAATGCAACATACACTCCAAATACCTCTGTGTCCCATAGTTATATGCAACATAATTACACTGCACACAATGCAACATACACTCCAAATACCACTCAGTGCCACATAATTACACACCACATAATTGCACTCTACTGAATACAACATACACTCCACACAATACCACTCAGTGCCACATAATTATATGCTACATAATTACACTGCACTCAACTGAACATACACTCCAAATACCACTCAGTGCCACATAATTACACGCCACATAATTACTCTGCACTCAATGCAACGTACAGTCCAAATACCACTCAGTGCCACATAATTAAACTCCACATAATTACTCTGCACTCAATGCAACGTACATTCCAAATACCACTCAGGGCCACATAATTTCATGCCACATATTTACACTGCACTCAATGCAACATACACTCCAAATACCACTCAGTGCCACATAATTACACGCCACATAATTACACTGCACTCAATGCAACACACACTCCACACAATACCACTCAGTGCCACATAATTATATGCTACATGATTACACAGCACTCAATGCAACATACACTCCAAATACCTCTCAGTGTCACAGTTATATGCAACATAATTACACTGCACACAATGCAACATACACTCCAAATACCACTCAGTGCCACATAATTACACACCACATAATTGCACTCTACTGAATACAACATACACTCCACACAATACCACTCAGTGCCACATAATTATATGCTACATAATTACACTGCACTCAACGCAACATACACCCCAAATACCACTCAGTGCCACATAATTACACGCCACATAATTACACTGCACTCAATGTAACATACACTCCAAATACCACTCAGTGCCACATAATTAAACTCCACATAATTACTCTGCACTCAATGCAACGTACATTCCAAATACCACTCAGTGCCACATAATTCATGCCACATATTTACACTGCACTCAATGCAACATACACTCCAAATACCACTCAGTGCCACATAATTACACGCCACATAATTACACTGCACTCAATGCAACTGACACTCCACACAATACCACTCAGTGCCACATAATTATATGCTTCATAATTACACTGCGCTCAACGCAACATACACACCAAATACCACTCAGTACCACATAATTACACACCACATAATTACACTGCACTCAATGCAATATACACTCCAAATAACACTCAGTGCCACATAGTTACGCGCCACATAATTACACTGCACTCAATGCAACATACACTCCAAATACCACTCAATACCACATAATTAAACACAACATAATTACACTCTACTGAATGCAACACGCACTCCACACAATACCATTCAGTGCCACATAATTACACAGCACTCAATGCAACATACACTCCAAATACCTCTCAGTGCCACATAGTTCTATGCAACATAATTACACTGCACACAATGCAACATACACTCCAAATACCACTCAGTGCCACATAATTACACTCTACTGAATACAACATACACTCCACACAATACCACTCCGTGCCTCATAATTATATGCTACATAATTACACTGCGCTCAATGCAACGTACATTCCAAATACCACTTTGTGCCACATAATTACACGCCACATATTTACACTGCACTCAATGCAACATACACTCCAAATACCACTCAATGCCACATAATTACACGCCACATAATTACACTCTACTGAATGCAACACACACTCCACACAATACCACTCAGTGCCACATAATTATATGCTTCATAATTACACTGCGCTCAACGCAACATACACTCAAAATACCACTTAGTGCCACATAATTACACGCCACATAATTACACTGCACTCAATGCAACATACACTCCAAATACCACTCAGTGCCACATAATTACACAGCACTAAATGCAAAATACATTCCAAATACCGCTCAGTGCCACATAATTACACGCCATATAATTACACTGCACCCAATGCAACATACACTCCAAATACCACTCAGTGCCACATAATTACACAGCACTAAATGCAAAATACATTCCAAATACCACTCAGTGCCACATAATTACACGCCACATAATTACACTGCACTCAATGCAACATACACTCCAAATACCACTCAGTGCCTCTTAATTACACAGCACTAAATGCAACATACACTCCAAATACCACTGAGTGCCACATAATTACACGCCACATAATTACAATGCACTCAATGCAACATACACTCTAAATACCACTCAGTGCCACATAGTTATATGCAGAAAGGTATAGGTGCCTTCAAGGGGATTTGTTTAACAAAATCTAATTAAACGTGATTCAACTAACTCTTTAGGACAAGTCAATGGTCCTTTCAAGAATAAGGACCATTGACCTGTCCTAAAGAGTTAGTTGAATCACGTTTAATTATATTTTGTTAAACAAATCCCCTTGAAGGCACCTATACCTTTCTACTTACTCACCCAAGCCCTCAAGGGTATTTTGGGTTGCTCACTGTTCCTTAATCACATACTTATATGCAACATACACTCCAAATACCACTCAGTGCCACATAATTATACACGACATAATTAAACTCTACTGAATGCAACACACACTCCACACAATACCACTCAGTGCCACATAATTACACTCCACATAATTACACTCTACTGAATGCAACACACACTCCCCATATTACCACTCAGTGCCACATAATTACACGCTACATAATTACACTGCACTCAATGCAACATACACTCCAAATACCACTCAGTTCCACATAATTACACAGCAAACAATTACACTCTACTGAATACAATATACACTCCCCATATTACCACTCAGTGCCATATAATTTCATGCCTCATACTTACATTCTACTCAATGCAACATAAATACACTTTATCTATCTGTCTATCTCTCTATCACACTCACTCTATCTATCTATCGCCCCCACTCTATCTATCGCCCCCACTCTACCTATCGCCCTCACTCTACCTATCGCCCTCACTCTACCTATCGCCCTCACTCTACCTATCGCCCTCACTCTACCTATCGCCCTCACTCTACCTATCGCCCTCACTCTACCTATCGCCCTCACTCTACCTATCGCCCTCACTCTACCTATCGCCCTCACTCTACCTATCGCCCTCACTCTACCTATCGCCCTCCCTCTATCTATCTAGCTATCGCATCACCACAGCATCACTCAGCACCACCAGAGCATCACTCAGGGGTACCACAACATCACTATGCGCTACCACAGCATCACTGAACGCCACAGCATCACTTGTCGCCACCACAACATCACTCCGCGCCACCACAGCATCAATCTTTGCAACCATTCAACAACTGGTTCAAATATGTTCTCTCAATGTTTCAAGCTTCATTACAAATGTCACAAAAATATGTTAATAGTTCACTTCTGTTCTTGGTTTTTCATCACAATAAAATACAATGAACATAATCTTCACAAAAGTTATTTACAAAAGCTATTGCCATTATAAATTACAATAACTTTTAAGTATTAATTATTAAAAAAATAAAAGCCATTTTTATTTGTAATATCAATACATCTAAGTCACGTAAATACAACACATATTGCATTACAAATGCTATAGGTGTCACATTTGCGAAAGTTAAAACTATTGGCATTGTAAATGACAAAGCTATTCAATTCACTATTTTCCAAACCAACACATAAATAAAAAAATGTGTCATTTACAATACCAATAGCTCAAACTTTCCTATTGCGAGACCTATTGCATTGCAAATGCTTGTTATTGTAAGGGCCGCATTGCTCTGTAGACTTTTCACCGCTTCCCAATCCAATCTGGACATATTTTTATAGTTGGTGCTCCTCTTTTGTTTCAAGTTGTTCAATGTCCTGCAGTACTTTCGATTCGAACACCGCAATCTCAGGACCCAGTTGTCCACTGGGAGGAATGAAGGTAGAGGGTCTCCTTAAGTTAGTATTGAACCCTGCTTGCTCCTCATGTGGTTGATATGCAAAGAACTTTTTAGTTTGATTTTACGGACTGTCTCGAAAAACTCAACTCTACACGTAAAAGAGTAGTGAGTGGGTGTGGGGACAAAGCCTAGTCCCTTATTTAGAACTCTTTCCTCATTTTCTGACAAAGTATAGTCTGACAAATTTACCACTATATTATTTATAGGGGTTGTCTGCCTCTGCTCCGGGTCTGTCGGAGGGAGTAGGTCTGCCATTGAGGGGGAGGGCGATTGCTCCGTCCTTTTCCTCTTCCTGTTTGTCCTGTTCCTCTGTTTGCCCCTTGGCCATGCCCTAAAAAAGGGCGTAACAGTACACCAATATCGGCGTTACTTTGTTCCTGAGGGTTGAATCTAACTCTACTAGTTTGAGGCCTTTCCTGCTCGTCCTCACTGGGTTCTATTCTTACAAGGAGACTTGCTGGTGATGCTCCCGCTGTGTAATATTCGGACATTAATGCCCCATGTAGGGCTATCCTCACTTGCTTTTTCTTGAGATTACGAAGTTTCTCCCACTTCTCTCTAGCTGTAGTATTCCCTAATAATGGGGAGTCTGACAGGAGTGAGGGTCCTGCTAGGATTGCGGCTATCTGCTCATCTGTGAAAGCTAGACGATTCTTATCCGTAATATGGATCGGTTAGATCCTAGTATTGTGTACACAAGGGTTCACTCAAAAAAACAGGTGCAAGGACAGTGTTAAGTGTGCTACAAATATTATAAAATAAAAGCAGGGACAATGAATGGGCAAACAAAATGCTCTCACGGCTGAGCCGACGTTCACACTAAATTAACCATCAAGGAGACAAGAGGGAGAAAGGGTATGACCCAAACCACCAAGACACTTAGAAATTCATTATTTTCATGTTATACCATTTGTTACAAAGCTTTTGCAACTGACTCCTCTATTTTAATTATTGAGGTAGGAGGTATAACCATGTTGTGTCATATTAAAAAATTGCCCAAGCCCTTAATATAAAACAAACAAACAGTTGGCACATGGCCACCAATCAACCAGGCAGATGTTAGTGGCTTTTCCAAGGAGCATAAGCTTGCTTTTTTTCAGGATTGAGTTGGAGGCAACATTCTGTCATCCATTTTGAAATGGCAAGCATTCCCGCAGGAAAGCGCAATCTCTCATCAGTAAGATTAGAGCCAATTGGGAATATCAACTGGGTATCATCAGCATATGATACTATCTCGAATCCAAATGGTTGGACAATCTTAGCCAAGGGAGCCATATACACATTGAAGAGAGTAGGGCTCAGGCATGAGCCCTGCGGTACTCCTTTGTCACGCAAACATTTTTGAGATCTAAACGACCCAAGGTAATCGTTTGTCCTCTGTCTGATAAGAAATTTTTGAGCCATTCCAGTGCTATACCATCGATACTGCCCTCCCATAACCTCTCCACAAGCAGTTGATGAGAAAAAGTATTGAATGCTGCTGAGAGGTCCAGGACAATAAGTATCGTAGACCCTCCTGCATCAAAGGTTTGTCTTATTGAGTCCGTGACCGCCAATAAGGCTGTCTCAGTGCTAAAACCCGGGCGAAAGCCCGACTGCGAAGGGTCAAGAATGCCATTAGATTCTAGATAATGGCTGAGTTGTTTATTTATTAGGGTATCCAGTGTTTTTCCCAGCAGAGGCAGCAACAATATCGGTCTATATTTGCTCACAACTTGAGTATCGGCCGTGAGTTTCTTAAGGATAGATCGGACATAAGCTTCTTTCCAAGCAACAGGAATTAAGCCAGTTAAGATGAAAGAATTACATTTTGTTTGAATTTTCGTAAACAGACTGGGGAAAGAAGGGCCATAATGTTGGGGGAACATACGTCACCCGGTGAACCCGCTTTAGCTGCCAATAGCAGACTGCTTATATCCTCCAACGAAATAGTTTCAAATTGTTTAAGATGACAAGCAGGAGCTATAGTAGGAGTATCCTGATCTGTAATGGATCTAATGTTGCTGGTGCTCGTAGTGGAAAAATTAGCATAGATCAGTGAAATTCTATTTTGAAAAAATTCGCTAAAGAATCACAGAGCTCCTGAGATTCTGATGGCAACTGTTTGCTTGCTTGGGGTGATGCAAAGTCCTTGACGATATTAAACAATACTTTAAAAGAGTTACTGGCTTGTTCTATTTGGCTACGAATATACATACATCTTAAATTCTTTGATGATAGTTGCATAGAGCTAATTTGTAGCTTTGTTTATCGGCAATGTTTTTGGAGCTTCTCCAACGTCTCTCCAAAACCTTACACAGTGACTTATTAGTTTTTGTCAAACAGATTTTATTGTTGTTCACATGTAAAAAAATATCACAGGGCACAACCCGCCACCATGCCCACGCAGGGGCCCATAAGTCAAGAAGCGTCTTATTCCCAGCATACCTAAGGGGAGGGGTCGTTACGTCCCCGCGACGGTAGCCGCCTCTGGCCCATGCACTGTAGGTCTATAACAATCCATGCGTGAGCCGCCAGGGCCGAGGCTCAGCAGAGTCCAGAAGGAAGAAAGTCCAGGTGCCCAGGTGCAGCACCGTACCTCTGTGCATGGCAGGTACTCACGGCCTCCAAGCCACCCCCCCACCCTGAGAGGGCCTCCGTTAGGGTCGAGTCCCCAGTGTTCCAGGACAGCTGATGGTGAACATTTTATACATATGAACAGCAACAAAGAAACTCCAACACCCCCCCTCCCCACCCCCCGAACTTCCTGTCCCCGCCCCCCAGTGGTGAAAGTGCCATTAATAGTATAGCAGTCCTCGAGGCCTACCTAGAGCTGGAATAAGTGCAGGGCTCTGACAGTAGAGGGGCATACCGCAGATGGCAGGCTCTTAGAGAGGAACAAGACCAGCGGTTCCCAGCGGAACTCAAAGTTCTTAAAGTCCTCACGGGAGATGTCGGACATGCGCTCTAGGCTGAGCAGCTGCCACAGGCGGGCGTGCCACAGTGACATCGCCGGTGCCGCCCTCTGTTTCCAAGCGTTAGCTATTGCCAGTTTAGCAGCCCCCAAGCATAACCACATGATCCTTTTATCGGCTCTGGTTTGGTGCTCCAACTGGGGGTCCCGGAGGCCTAAGAGGGCTTCAGCCATCGTAATCGGGACCGGGTATCCTAGGATGGATTTTATCTGAGCAAGAATCTCCTCCCAAAAAGGCCTAATGGAGAGGCAGTCCCACCAAATGTGTTGGAAGTCTCCTAGAAGACCACACCCACTCCAGCACCTATCCGAGGCCCCTGGGAAGATCCTAGCCAGTCTAGCTGGGTACAGGTACCAGTCTGCCATTACCTTCAAGTGTGCCTCCCTCAATTTTGTTTAACGGTTGAAGCGAAAGATGTCAGCCCATAAGTGTTTCCATTCCTCCTCCCCAATGTCCCTCTGGACCAACCCCTCCCACCAAGACATAAAGCGTGGCCGTGGTGCAGTGTCTGTGGAGAGCAGCAGCTTACACAGTGTCGAGATGGCCCCCTTCATGGATTTAGCCTTGAGCAGGAATAGCTCAAAAGCGGTAAGGGGTCTAGTGGCTCCCTCCCTGATCCGTGGGTTCAGTGCCCAGTGGAGGAGTTGTGCATGATGGTAGCGCTCCCGGTCTCCCACCCCATATTCCCTCTTGCAAGTGTCAAAAGTAAGTGGATCGTAATTGTGGAACAGGTGTTTGAGTGCGAGACATCCGCCCGCCCTCCAGGCGTCGAACGGCCCCTCTCGGAGCGCTGGAGGGAAGGAAGAGGTGAAGTGGATTGGGGTGAGAGGCGACGGGAAAGACGTCCAGCCCTTCCTCTCAGCCACAGTATCCCACACTTTAAGGGTGGTCCGTGTCAGGGTGCTGATGTATGCATTGAGGGGCCTGTCTTTCTTGGCGCGCCATATGAGGTCCCAGATAGTCCTACCTGCCACGCTGCGGTCCATGTGGAGCCAGTGCTTTTCCGACTCCATCTGTGCCCACTCGACTAGGATGCGCAATTGAGCCGCTTTATAATAGAGGCGAAGGTCCGGGAGTCCCGCCCCCCCCCTCGCGCTGTGGACGCCTTAGCATGTGGAAGGAGAAATGAGCCCTCCGCCCCTGCCACACAAACTTCAGGATCATGGTCTTGAGACGCACAAAGAAGGCTTCCTCCAGTTCGATAGGGAGCGCTTGAAATAGATAGAGGAGTTTGGGTAGGAGAGACATTTTGATGGCATGTATGCGTCCCAACCAGGAGAGGAAAAGCGGCTTCCAGCGGGAAAGTTCTCGTTGGAGGCGGGTGAGGAGATCGGGGAAATTAGCCGCATATAACTGATCGATCTTGGGAGTCAGGTGGACCCCTAGATACAGCAAGGAGGAGGGAGCCCAGTCCAGCGGGGAGAGTGCCCGGAGCTGCGAGGCCTCAGCACTGGAGAGAGTTAGGTTAAGTATGGAGGATTTGATCAGGTTAACTTTGAAGCCCGCTACACCCTCGAAGGCGGCGAGCACTTCTTGCAAGTGTGGGAGGGAGCTTATCGGATTGGACAAGGAGAGGAGGACATCATCCGCAAAGAGCGAGATTTTGTGGGACTCACCAGTGAAGGGGAGTCCCTCTATCTCTTGGTGTTCCCTAATCGCTATGGCCAGGGGTTCTATGCAAAGGGCGAAGAGTAAGGGGGATAGGGGACAACCCTGTCTCGTCCCCCTGGTGTGTTCGAAGGGGGCCGATTGCACCCCATTGACCGAGAACCTAGAGCACGGGCGCCTATAGTTGGCCTGGAGCATTGTGATGAACTGGGTGGAAAACCCAAACCTCCCTAGGCTAGCCCACAGGAAGCTCCAGTCCACCCGGTCGAACGCTTTTTCGGCGTCAAGACCGATTAGCACTGCAGGCATTTTAAATTTGTTGGCCTCATCTATTAAATGAACTATGCGCCTGGTGTTGTCGTGAGTTTTCCTCCCCTTGATAAAGCCCGACTGGTCGGGATGGATGAGAAGCGGCATAAGGTCGCCCAATCTCTTGGCCAGAATAGAGGAGTAAAGTTTGGCATCTATGTTAAGGAGGGCAATGAGTCTATATGAGGCGCAGAAGGAGGGATCCTTGCCCGGTTTGGGGATTACCGAGATCACCGCCTCGGTCATGGAGGCCGCTGCGTCGCCCTCCGTGGCCATACGATTGAAGAGGCTAACCAGGCGGGGTGCAATCTCGGAGGCAAAGGTCTTATAGAAGACAGCGGTGTATCCGTCCATCCCCGGTGCCTTATGGGCCTTGAGTGACGAGATAGCCGCCAAGACTTCTTCAATGGTGACAGGGGCCATGAGAATTTCGGTCCACTCTGCGGGCACCTGTGGGACGGGCAGGTCCCGCAGAAAGGCGCCATGGCGTCCAGCGTCATAAGAATCCGCTGTGTACAGTGATGCATAAAACCTCCCAAATATGGCAGCTTTGTCCTCGTCCCTGTGCTGAAGAGTCCCCACCCCATCACGTATGCCCCCGATGTATTCCCTCTCCTGTCCTTCAACTGCCTGGCCAAGTGCTTCCACACCTTGTCCCCTTGAGTGTATGCTAGGCTGCGCAGTTTGAGAAGGGTAAATTCCGCTCTATTGTTGTAGATGGCGCGCAATTTGCCTCGAAGGGCCGTGAGTGCTCGCATCGTTTGTCTGGTGGGCTTCTGCTTGTGGGCCTGTTCAATCACCAAGAGCTCCTGTTCTAGGTCTTGCGCACTGTTTGTTAAGGGCCGAGTTAAGCGCTATGCATTTACCCCTAAGAACCGCCTTGAACGAGTCCCAGGTGTTATATTCGGAGGTCTCCTCCGGGTTATTGAGAGAGAAAAACTCCCCAATCGCCTCCCTCAGCTGTGTGCAGGATTCCTTGTCCCGTACTAATGCTTCCGGGAAGTACCATCGCGCCACTGTCGGGGCACCCCCCAGCCAGGTTAAACAGATAGTGTACATCCCATGGTCAGAAACGGAAACGGAAATGGGGAGGATCTTTGCATCTAGTAGGGCGCCCTGTAGGGACTGACTAAAAAAAATGTAATCGAGGTGGGAGTAGGTGTGGTGCACATGGGAATAGAATGAGAAGTCCCGAGTGTCCGGGTGTGCCACTCGCCAGCTATCAAGAAGCCTCATGTCCCCGATCTGTGTCTGGATAGAGTCCGGGAAGAGGCCCATGTCAGATCTTCTAGTGTGAGTACTGTCTAGTGTCGGATGCCAAACTAGGTTAAAGTCCCCCAAAAGGAAAACAGGGCCCTCAGCAAAATCAGTCACCTTGCCCAGAAGTGTAAGGAGAAAACTCTTCTGACCTGCATTGGGGGCATAAACGGACACCAGGGTGCACACTTTACCCTTTAAGCGGCCCTTGACCATTAACCACCTTCCGTCTTTGTCACTCTGTGTGCACATCGGTTCAAATTGCGCTGCCGGGCCGAACAATAACGCAACCCCTTTTTGCTTAGTGGACGCAGAGGCTTTATATATAAGGGGGTACTTC
Organism: Lissotriton vulgaris; assembly: GCF_964263255.1. Lineage (NCBI taxonomy): Eukaryota > Metazoa > Chordata > Amphibia > Caudata > Salamandridae > Lissotriton > Lissotriton vulgaris. Next base: position 1,464,241,567 of record NC_141687.1, on the reverse strand, counting down.
TTGTGCTTGAGCCGGTGATCTTCCGACTTCAAGAGGTGCGTTTCCTGCAAAGCGACTACATCCAAGTGTCGATCTAGTATATACTTCCACACCTTCTGGCGCTTCTGCGGGGAGTTTAGGCCCTTAACGTTCCAGGTCCCGATAGTTATAGGCATTTAGGACCGGGATTGGACCAGCGCTTCATGCATGCCATTCCCCGTCCCACCCTCCCAAGCCGGGACCTCTCCGTACCCCTCCCGTCTTCCCTGCACACCCCACCCGGTCTGGCAAAGGCTCTAAGAAAGTTCCCTCGGGTCAACCCGTCTCCACCGCCTCGGCGAGGCCTCCTTCCCGCCCCCCTATTCTCACCCAGTGGAAGGCCCCGAGGGTCACATTGCAACAGCACATCACCACCCATCCCTCCCCCCTCCCCAACAAAGTAACAGAACAACATTCCCCAACTGGAGATCATGAGTTCGGACAATGACTGCTGTCCCCCTCCTGTCACTCTACAACAGCAGTCAAAGAGTACTTGTAGTGGGTAATTGTCAGTGGCGGCTCGACGGTTCGAGACTCTCCGTCCCATTCCCCACCCCTCGCTCTACTGGTCGCTGTGGAGAACCCCCTTACCGGACCTCAAGGAGCGACACCTGTGTCTTTGGAGACTTCTTGGATCGCCGCCGCTTTTTCTCGTTCCATTGTCTTTAGGTCAGGTTTGAGTGTCTTTCTCGATGACCTGCCGCGCCGAACTTTCTGCCAGCCGTCACTTGTCGATTGAGAGGATGAAGGCGGAGACCCCCCTGTGCCACCACCGCCTCCAAAGCTTGGTTGGGGCTCCTCGTATGGAATCCCGAGCACTGAACAGGTGTCTCTCAGGGAGCGCAGCTGGTGAAGAGTCCCGTTCCAGCGGAAGATCAGTCTAAAGGGGTGACCCCAGGAATATTGGACCCCCTCATTGCGCAGGAAAGAAGTCGCGGGTTTGAAGGATCTCCTCTTCTGCAGTGTGATCACTGAGAGGTCCTGAAAGAGTTCCAGAGCATGGCCTTGGTATTGCATGGGCTGTTTGGGTCGCGCCGCCTTCAGGATGCGTTCCTTTAGAGTGTAGTCGGGCAGAAAGGCAAGGATTTCTGGGGGAGGCCTGTGGGACCTGCGCGCCGGGCACACTCAGTGCGCTCGATCGATGCGGATCTCAAAGTAATCTCCCACCTCGAGGACCGCCCGGAACAGGCCTTGTAAATAGCTAGTAACATCGCCCCCCCTCAGCCGAGGAGGGCACGTTCCGGACCCTGATGTTGTTCCGTCTGGAACGATTTTCTAGGTCCTCCGTGTGGGATTGGAGGTCAGTCTGTTGATCATTAAGGCGGACAATTTCCTGTCGGAGAAATTCCACCTCTTCGCTCCTAGCTTGACTGGAAAGCTCGTTGGCCGCCACTCGCTCCCCTAGGTCATCAACATCGCGGCGGAGTTCTTTGTATTCCCCTGCCATGTCCTGGCGAAGGGATTGTATGTCCTCCTTAAGAGAGTTGAAGAGTGACTCCATGAAGGCTTTGGTCGCCGGGCCCTCGCCCCCATCCCGGTCAGTCCCCTTAGCCGGGGGTCCCTGGGTTTGCTTGTCTGGGCTTTTTTCGGGCTTGGGGTTCCCTTTCGCCAGCAAGTCAGTGATGGTGCGGTTCCCCTTGCGATTGGTGGTCGCCATTTCCCTGCTCTCCGGCTACTCCACCACGCTAGAGCTTCGCGTCCGGCTGCCAAGGTAGCAAACAGGTCGTCGTGGCCGGTGGTCGCACCAGGAGCCCAGTGTGGTCAGACTACACAGCGCCCCGTCAGCAGTCCAGCTCCTCCAGGCTTCGCACTGTTCCCCAGCGGCTTCCAGCCGCTCCAGGCACTTCACGCCCTTCGGTCGCTACATTACCCCCACTTTCGAGGGCTCCTCGCTCTCAGTCCGCCGCAGGGGGGCTGGCCGCCTTGAGCCGTGAGATCACCGCAGGCCCCACTCCCCAACCGATAGGCCTCCGCTCCTGTCCCGGGCTGCAGGCTCGCTTATCGGGGGACGGACCTAGCCCCCTGATCTCTCGTTACCCTGCGGGGCCCCCCTCACCTCCACCTCAGCCTCCTGGCCGCAGAATGTTCCAAGTGCTGTGCTCCCAATGCAGGGCGGTCAATGCCTCCGGTATGGACCCCACCAGAGCTCGGCGCTGACAGAGCCCCCTTCAGGACAGCCTGCGTTCCTTCTCTGGGGCGAGGGGCCCCACGTGGCCGACAGTGGGCTCCTGCCCAGAACCCCTGGCTGGGCTGCCCCCTGGTGGTTCACTGCACACCTCCAGTGGCGCTGTCCTGTCCAGCTCCCCTGTCTGTGCCTCTATTTTAGCTCGGGAGGTGTCGGCCCCTTCTCACTCCCGGCCCTTCTCACTCCCGGCCCTTCTCACTCCCGGTCGGTGTGGCCTCACTATCAGGCTCCACGCTGCTACACTGCGGCCTTTTTCCGGGCTTGTGCCTCCCAGCTGGACCCCCCGCTCACCAGCAGAATCCGTGTGGGGGGTCGGCCAGACAGTCCCGGTCCGATCTAGTCGCGCACTCTCTGGGGCCGCAGACTCCCTAGGCCGGCGGGCCGGGATCTTAACTCCCGTCCACTAGGCCGCAGCCGGGGCCTCGCGTAGCTCCTCACGCCCGGGCGCCCCGGCGGCCTCTTCTCCACGTCGTACCCGCGGACCTCGGTCACCAGGCGGGTCCAAACTGGCAGCGGGTCCCAACAAGTGCCCAAGGACGCCTCGACGGCCCCCTCAGGCAGCGTTACTCCTCCGCAGACCCCCCAGCCTCGTGTGTAGTGCGGGGGTCGGGTCGCTCTCAGCCGCGGACTGGCCGCCTCTGCTAGTCGGCAGCGAGGAGCGCTTCCCTTCGCTCGCCGGTGGCCAAGGTGTCGCCCCAGCCCCTTCTCCTCCTCTCAGCGGGGAAGCCCTGGCTCCGGCGGTAGGGTGATTAGCGGGATAAGTAGGGCTTGGGAGTCCGGTACGGGGAGCCTCCGAAAGACCCGTCCACTCAAGCCGCCATCTTGGCCACGCCCCGACTTATTAGTTTTTAACTCGCCTGAATACCAGGGGGCCGATTGCCGCTGGGAAGCAGAGTTCTTCTTACACTATCAGATGTGTCCTGGTGATTTTGCTCGAGATCCTCATTATAAAGAGGGAAAGTCTCATTAAAAGCTTCCAAAGTGAGTTTGTGCCAAGGCCTACGCCACTGTTTCTTTGTAAGAATTGAGAGACTCCTATTGGTAGTGTCAGATTGCGGCAAAAGAGTAAATACGATCATACAGTTGTGGTGGTGAGCTTTAGAAAGGCCTACCAGTGCTAGGGGTTCTCCCTTCTCTGCACAGAGTCCTCAGACCATAGAATAGAAGTTGGCACAGAAACTGGAATAGAAAATCCAAGATTTATTAAACCTCATGAGGTAGAACTACATTCACACAACACCCTTTGGTAATGTATGAAGTAGCACCCTGAATGGAAGGAGCTTGGTCCTTTTATACCCACACAGGGGCTCAAAAGAAGGCGGTACAAGTACAAAATGCTGGTTTTAGGTACATATATGGTCATACAGAAAATGCGGTCAACAAGAGGGAGGAGCTAACAGTTGCTAATTCTGGTGAACACATCCTGACAGTTACAGACTGGGGACAGCTGCAAGTTCAACTGAGCATGTGCAAAGCAGAAAAGGCTAAATATATCTCGTCTCTAGGCAGATTTCAAGAGCAGTTACCAGGAAGGTAGGACAGAGCACATGGCGAGCACATGGTAGCACATGGCAAACAAAATGGCTGACAGAAATACAAAATGGATTCCACAAAACGGACAAGATAGTCTCTAAATACAGGATGGCTTCTGCTAATGCTAGCCTAATCGCTGCCAAATTACAACAGACAACCCTTTTAGCATTAGCTGAAGATATTGGTTCAACTGGGGTAATCTAGATATGCATCCTGCACATTGATGCTCATAATCTCAATGATCTCTTTATTTAGCATTTGTTGTTCTTTTATTTCTGCAATATTTCTCTTGGCAGGTGTACAAGCAGTGATGCACATGGAGCAAAGCATAGGACCACATTGTATACATGTACAGCGTGTAAATATTATCACCAACAGTATACATAAAATAGTCAGTAGTTTCCAGCCCCAAGTAGCAAATGGTGTCCAGAACCAGGTAAAAAAGTCCATGTACCAGTCTCTGGGTGAATCTCTGCAGCAATCTTATGCAGTTTTGATATTGCGTCGTATACTGAAGGTGAGTGATCTGGTATAAATACACAGCAACTGAACACATGGAACATCATGTGTGGGGCGTGGCTTAGGAACTCCCAAAATGTTCATTGGTCTCCCAAAGACCACTTCATATGTGGTAAGGCCAGATCATAAATGTGGCACTGATCTTATGGACAAAAATGCCAAGGGTAGTGCATCTGGCCACTTCAAAGACGTGGAAGCCAGTATTTTCACCAACTTCAACTTCAAAGTAGCGTTGTACCTCTCCACTAATGGAATTTCTGCCTGATCCCTAATCCTTTAAGGACATGCTCAACAACTTGCCCAATAAAATGAGGTCCGTTGTCACTCCACAAAAGTTTACAAACACCATATCTAGGGAAAAACTCCTTTAGAAGCACCTTCGCTGTGGTGAGAGCAGTATTATCCTTTGTAGGGTATGCCTCTATCCATTTACTGAAGGCACATACCACCACTAGGACGTATTTCAGATTATTGCAGCGTTCAAGTTGGATGTAATCCATCTGCAAAACTTTAAAAGGTGTAGTTGGTGTAGCAAACTCTCCTGTAGGAGTCCGTGTCCCTTTACCAGGATTATACTGCCAACAGATCAAACAGGACTGTACTACTCTTTTAGCTGTGCTGGCAATTTCAGGATGCTTCCAAACTTGCGTAAGCAATTTAGTCATTGCTAGAGCTCCAACATGTACCAGCCCATGTGCCATTTGAACCATAGATTGTAAGTAGGCTGCAGGCAATTTCCATTTATCCATGTCTTTGTTGCACCAACAATCCTCATCGTCCAATATTCCTTCTTTAGCCCATTGCTCAAGCTCTGCTACAGAAGCAGATCTCTGTACATCTAACACTTCCTGTCTAGCATCATGCCATTGCTCAGCTTGAGACTTCACTACAAACATAGACGTAGTGCTTCGTTGCATTGCAGTCTCACGAGCTACGCGATCTGCAAAGGCATTACCTTGTCCTATCTTATCAGTCACTTTTTTGTGTGCACTACACTTCACAATCACTATCTTCTTCGGATATGTCAGTGCAGTCAAAAGGTTATGTACTAATTCTCCATGAATTATCTGCATCCCGTGGGATCTAAGAAAGCCTCTTTCCTTCCAAAGCAGGCCAAAATCATGGGCCACTCCAAAAGCATAGCGGCTATCTGTATAGATGTTCACACACAAGTCAGTGCTAAGCTCACACGCTCGTGTCAAAGCTATTAACTCAGCTGCTTGAACCAACTTCTGAGGTATGCGAGCTGTTTCCACTACTGTCTGAAGTGTCGTAATTGCGTATGCAGCTGAGGTCGTGCCATCTGGTAACTTCAAACAGGACCCATCAACCCACAGTTCCCCATCTACATCTGGAAGGGGCGTATCCTGCAAATCGATGCGACCCTTTGTTCCTCAGTAAGGAATATACAATCGTGAGGCTCATTTGACTGAGACTGAGTCGATGGATATGGAAACAAAGTGGCTGGGTTCAGTGTTGCGCATCTCTTCAAGGTAATATGAGGTGCTAACCGTGTCAATTCATATCCTGTCAGGCGAGCACTAGTTAAGTGTTGTGTCTTAGTCTGATTCAAAAGGGCATCTACTACATGGGGTACTAGCACCAACAGTTTGTGTGACAAAACTATCCCTTCTCTCTGACGTACGGACACAGCAGTTGCTGCAACTGAATGAAAATACCCAGGCAATGCACGAGCAACAGGATCAAGGACGGCTGAAAAATATGCACAGGGATGCTGCTTGTCACCGTGTGTTTGTACTAGAACTGACAATGAACATCCATATTTTTCGTGTACATAGAGTGTAAAAGACTTTGTGTAATCTGGAGTGCCTAACACTGGTGCAGAACAAAGAGCTTGATGTAACTGTTGAAAAGCTTTCTCACATTAATCTGTCCATGGAAGGGGCATTGGAGTATCTTTCGTCAAAAGTGCTAGCAAGGGTTTGACAATGTAAGAAAGCCCTAATATCCATTGCCTACAAAACGAGGTCAGACCAATGAATGCACGGACATCTTTCTGAGTGGAAGGTAATGGTGTGTCTAGAATGCGATCTGATGTAAGTGCACTGCCCTCCTTAGACAGAAGGTGACCCTAAGTTGGTTACCTTCGGTCTACAATATTGCAATTTCTTCCGTGACACTTTATGATGGTGTGTAGAAAGAAAAGAAAGCAAAGACAAAGTACACTCTTCACATAGTTCAGGCGTATCGGCTGCCAACAAGATGTCATCGACATATTGAATGAGAGCCACCCCTTTAGGTAAGACGAAAGAATCAAGTTGTCTTTTCAGTGCTTGGCTATATATACTAGGACTCTCTGTGTACCCTTGAGGAATTCTAGAAAATCTGTATGATTGATTATTTAAAGTGAAACCAAACAAATATCTGCTATCAGGATGAATAGGGATCGAGAAGAAAGCATTCTTCAAATCAATCATGCTTAATGTAGTCGCTGTCGGGGGAACCAAAGAAAGTAGTGTTGTTATATCAGAAACCACTGGGTATTGTGGTACTACAATCTTATTAACTTCACGCAAATCAATAATGAATCTCTAAATCCTAGTATCAGTATCCTTTTTCAAAATGGGCAGAACAGGACTGTTACAAACATTGTAAGGGACCTCCTCCACACCCCCCACTTTAATCAAATCATGAACAATGCGAATGAGTGCTTCTCCATCTTCCTGAGAAATTTTATATTGAGGCAAGCACGGCAATGAAGCGCCCTCCTTGACACTAATATGCACTGGTGGAATAACCATTTGACCTACATCAGCATCTGAAGTAGCCCACAAAGCACTAGGGAGTGAAGCTAATGCAGTATCTTCTTTAACCAAACAAGATCTCTCAGTCATGGGGTAGTTGTCATTCAAAATAACACGCACTCCTTCTGGAGAACTTCGCATCGTAGCCCTGAAATACTTGAGCATATCAAGACCCACAATATTGTCTGGTGTGTTCGGAGAGAGCAAAAATGGACATGGAGCAGTAAACGTATCAACATGGAATGCGAGTGGTTGTGACAATGGGCTAAGGGAAGGCGTTCCATCGAACCCTATCGATGTAATGGTTGAGCCAGACAGGGGAGCCCTTGGAACCAATTGTTTGGATAAGGTGCTACGAGTAGCTCCCGTATCAACCAGAAACTGATCAGTAGAACCCAAAACATGTGCTGTAACATAGGGCCCCCTCTGATCTACTGGAACTTAAACTGATTCTATACCCCATCCTAGGCAATCCTATGCATAAGCAGAATCTTGAAAATCAGATGGCACATAGTCTCACATGTGATATTGGTTCCTTCTATCAAAAGTGTTAAAACCATCCTGCCCATGTGTATTAACATCAAACCTAGCGCGATCATTCGTGCTTCCTCTAGGCCCTGAATATCCTGAATGACTTCTCATTTGTCCCCGACCACGTGGACACTGCTGAGCACGCAGCACTGGACAATCAGAAATCCAATGTCCAAATTTCTTGCAGTACACACACTGGTCAACAGACAAATTCGAACGAGTATAGGAAGGAAAGGACAAACCATAAGATCCACGTCCACATTTATCATTACCTCTAGAAGGTGGACCATAAGCCTGAGCCAACATAACCTTTGTTTTCAACTCTTTAGTCTTTTTATCTTCATTACCCTTCACTTCTAATCCTTGGCGTTCATATTACTGAGCCATAGTCAAAAGAGAAACCGGAGAAGAGGTAGTCCATGAACTCTCACTGGCCTTTAGGTGACTAGCTATTCCTGGCAAAAGGTTTGCGACATATTTATCGACAAACAGATGCCTACCCATGTCATCTGTCAATGACTGGCCATTAAAATCGTGGAATGCCTCCTCAAAGCGTGTAAAAAATCTGGAACTGAATTATCTGCCTTTTGCTTACACAACGCTAATACAGTCCAATCTATCTTTTTAGGGGGAATAATCGTCTTTAACTTAACTAATATAGCTGTAGGGAGATCTAAAAGCAATTTACACGGTTTCGGTGCAGGCTCCCGCTCTACATCCATTTGTTCTTACTCTTTCCATAATGCCCCAAAAGTTGCACGATCATCAACTTTACGCACAGTTCTCCACATGTCAGGCGGCAATATCAACCCGAAAAACAAATCCATATCAGACAAAGTCATGGTACAAGAGCTAATAGCACCCTCAACTTCCTCATAAAAAGCTGCTCGATTTGTGCGCGGATCAGGCAATGCATTTTAAGGGCCATAACATCCGCTCTATTCCAAAGAGTATAGACCCAATTATAAATAAAGTAACCCTTCGAATCGGCAGAACTTTTATCATCTATTCCCTCGCCTCTAGGAGGAACATACAAAGGCGCGGCTTCCAGCATAGGTTATGCATGAACTATCATAGTCTTATCTGTTCTGAAGATAGAAGCTTGTGCCACGCCGGTCTGAGATGTTTGTGCAGCTGCATCTGCTGCCTTTTTCTCCTCTCGCAAACGGACTGCCTCAACACGTAACTTAACCAAACGCCTGATAGTCAGCCACCTGAGAAAAGAGAAAAAGACCATCACGCATTTGCTTACAATCATTTGGTATATCAACAGGCTCCAATTCCTCAGAATGTTTCCTAAGCCATTCAACTACTTCTGCGGCAAACACCTCTGTAAAATATACTTGCTCCCTTTCCTGCCAATTCTTCATGTCATCTAAAAGTTCAGAGGCAGAAGCAGTATTACGGGCGGCTTTGCGAGCAGCAGATCTAAGCTCAGCAGAATGCCCAGTGGGCAACATAGAACAAGTTTCTCACGCTTTATCCTGATCTGTAGAAGATTCCTCATCGGACTTATGAGGAGCGGAAGGGAAAATATACAGAGGTGGAGAACTATCTAATAACAAGAAATCATCTTGCGGTTTATTAAGGATAGGATAAAGGGGTTGCCTAACAGCGTATTTTCCAGTTACCTGTGAATGGCGCTCCCTATTCTCTCTCTCTTTTAGTTCTTTCGTTTCCTTGTTTGTTAACTCTAATGCTTTTGCATAAATGTTCTTTCGCTGTTCTTTTTAAATCAAGGTTTGCTCATGCTTCCTTCGTTCACGCACTTCTTTCTCCCACATTCGCACACAGTCAAACATATCTTGCCTATTCTTTCACTTAAACATACATTGTTCCACATACTGAATCTTTCGCAGATCAAATGACCCATGCATAGGCCAACGCAGCTCAGGATCCTTACAAGTGTATTTATTCCATAACGTGCTGTACATTATAGAAGAAATACAATACTTAATATACATGTCCCTATTAGGCGTCCCCTCCGGGTTGGCCGGTTGTGCTTCATCGAGCCTTAAACTGGTACCTCTACAAAAGCAACAAATCCTACGAAGTGTGCTAGAAACAGGCGTGCAAAATATGCAGTATTATAATCAAAGTAGCGCTTAAGGTGCTCTCCGTACGTTGCGCCGTTCAAACAAATTCAAATAGAGAAAAATCTCCTCATTACCTGCCTATATAAATTGCAATTTATATATACCTTACAAACAAATACTAATATTGGCCAATCCTTCAAATCAAAAGCCACAGTAAGTGTTACTAAACTACCTTACCAATCCAAGGCATCAAAAACCAACAGCAAGTGCCGCAGAACGACTCTTACCAATCAAATGGTGTCCAGGTTCCAACTGCCAAGTTCTCAAATCGACCAAATGGTCACAGCACGGCGAATCAACAGAATAGATCTCAGTCGAGGACCGGCACCACCTGGGTGGTCAGATCAGAGAGAAAGGAAAAACTCCTTGGTTGCCATGACTCGGGTCTCCTCAGGCAGCGATCGTGCCCAAAGCGAGATTCCAATCCTTTGTTTCGACCAGTCCTTCGGGCATCCGAGTCGCTGATGAGCCCTGCGTTGGAGCACCAATTTGTGGTGGTGAGCCTCAGCCAGGCCTACCAGTGCTAGGGGTTCTCCTTGCTCTGCACAGAGTCCTCAGACCATAGAATAGAAGTTGCCACAGAAACTGGAATAGAAAATACAAGATTTATTAAACCTCATGAGGTGGAACTACATTCACACAACACCTTTCGGTAATGTATGAAGTAGCACCCTGAATGGAAGGAGCTTGGTCCTTTTATACCCACACAGGGGCTTAACAGAAGGCGGTACAAGTATAAAAATGCTGGTTTTAGGTACATATATGGTCATACAGAAAATGCACAGTCAACAAGTGGGAGGAGCTAACAGTTGCTAATTCTGGTGAATACATCCTGACAGTTACAGACTGTGGACAGCTGCAAGGACAGCTGCAAGCTCAACTGAGCATGTGTGAAGCAGAAAAGGCTAAATATATCTCGTCTTTAGTCAGATTTAAAGAGCAGTTAACAGGAAGATAGCACAGGGCACATGGCAAACAAAATGGCTGACAGAAATACAAAATGGATTCCACAAAACGGACAAGATAGTCTCTAAATACAGGATGGCTTTTGCTAATGCTAACCTAATCGCTGCCAAATTACCACACAGTGATCAGTCCAGGTAAGAGTGAGCAGGGGGAAGGATCTTTAACTGCTCCATATTTGTAAAAATGAGATCTAGCGTATGACCTACACAATGGGTAGGCCCAAACACCCGTTGTGATAAACCCATATCGTTCAGGCTGGAAATAAGCTTTATTACATCGGAATTCGTTGGATCCTCTCCATGAAAGTTAAAATCTCCCGGCAAAATAAATTTACTGGAAGCCAAAGCCTGCATGGCGATAAATTCCGTCACATGATTAACAATATTTGTTTTAGGTCCCGGTGGCTGATAAAGTAATGCTCTATGCCAGGTCTCCAAAGGAGACATGGTAACTTTAAAAATTCCAAATTCCATTGCGTCATTACAGATTGAAGACAGCCATTGAGCTTAAAGATGGTCCTTAAAGGCTATCCCAATGCCTCCTCCTGACTTCCTCCCTCTATCTAAATGGATACATTTATAATTGTCAGGTATTGCTAAGTTGATCGATGGACGATTGGGGGAGTTAGCCATGTTTCAGTTATGAAACATAACTCTGGGGAATATGTAGAGATCATATCCCAGATCTCAATAGAGGGTTTCACAAGAGATCTGGCATTGCATAAGATGTAATTTGGGCTCTTAGGAGCCTGAAAACATTCTTTAGTAAGCTCATTGGAACAGATCGAGCCCGATGTACTCTGAAACCTACATGTCTTGCTGGTAACAGGGCCTTCTAATGCAACAGGAAGCTTTGTGAGACACTTATTCGCCAGCTCTTCCCTGCTATATGCGGTTGATCTTATCTCATGTATGCTTCTTCCGTATATGTAAGAAGGGCAGCGGATGAATCCTCGTATGCAAATTGGACAGCATTTCCCGCCTACCGGCGCGGTCTGGCGCGGACAGGCGCAAACTGGCTTGCCTTCCGCGCGCCGGCGGCGCGCCCGCTGTGCGTCCGAGCCGGTGAGGTCATTTTATGCTGATAGTACAAGTGTGACAACAACTAGCCTGCCAACAAAGATTCCCCCCAAGATGGCGGCTTGAGTAGTGAGCCGGGAGTTCCTTCCTCAATCCCCAAGCAGCACCTAATCGGCTGCCGGGATGAGTGTGGAGTCGTGCAAGCAAAATAAGCAAAGGTACAATGAAGTTTAAAAACAGTTATAGGTAAAACACAAGTAAGCTATGATTCCCGGCTTTCCGCCTCAGGAATCTTTTTTGGTATGAGCGCAAGCGTTTTGACCCGGTTGTTATGCTTTGAGGGCAAGTGTGGCAACAACAAGTAGCCTGCCAACAGAGATTCTCCCCAAGATGGCGGCTGGAGTTGTGAGCTGGGAGTTCCTTCCTCAATCCCCAAGCAGCACCTAATTGGCTGCTGGGATGAGCGTGAAGTCGTGCAAACAAAATAAGCAAAGGTGCAATGAAGTTTAAAAACAGTTACAGGTAAAACACAAGTAAGCTATGATTCCCGGCTTTCCACCTCAGGAATCTTTTTAGGTATGAGCGCAAGCGTTTTGACCTTGTTTTTATGCTGTGAGGGCAAGTGTGGCAACAACAACTAGCCTGCCAACAGAGATTCCCCCCAAGATGGCGGCTGGAGTAGTGAGCTGGGAGTTCCTTCCTCAATCCCCGAGCAGCACCTAATTGGCTGCCGGGATGAGCGTGAAGTCGTGCAAACAAAATAAGCAAAGCTACAATGAAGTTTAAAAACAGTTACAGGTAAAACACAAGTAAGCTGTGATTCCCGGCTTTCTGCCTCAGGAATCTTTTATGGTAGGGAGTTCTTTGCACTTTTTATTTGCAAGCCTTGCTCCGAAAGGTTTCCTAAGATACACTCTGTGTAATCTGCCTGTTCATTTTTATATAAAGCATTGAAAGGACAAACCTTGTCTTTTATTCTTAGGAGAATGTTTATCACCTGCTACTGTATTTAAATTTATTTAATAGAAGTGACGGCTTCAGTCTGGGAGCACCAAAGTCTGTATTGGGACTGCTCATGGTCCTAGTAGTTGGTGCACCTCATGAGAGGATCTTAGTACAATTGTGTGTGGTGACAGGTGCACTTTTGCAACTTTCTCATTTAAACTGTTCTCTCCCTTGGCTTCACTATGAGTGACAGCATTCTGCACTTTCACAAGGAGCATATCGGCACACAAAGTAGTTTTGTTCAGTGCTAGGAACTACTGTGGCAATGTGTGGTTTTTGAGACCAAGACATAGTTTTGCTTTTTGCCAATGTTGTTATAATGGTGAGGGGCAGACAGCTCCCACAAAAATAAAGTTTAAACCATGTCAAAACAAAGACACACGTCGGGCCAATTGGCCTTGCCAATGCTTGTTTATTTTCATGTTGCCCATAATCTTGTTTTCAATTATGATTTTCGTTTTTAATACTATCATGCATTAACACAGTCTACTAAATGATGCTTCAAAGAAATGATAGCTTAAATGTTGCAGTAGTTTAGCAATGCGTTTTTCTTCTTAGTTGCATTTACTGTGTGTGTGTTTTTTCAGGAAGAAACTTTCCGTCCAACTGTGCCCTTTTACTATTGAGCATGGCGTGGAATACTACTGTTTCAATCCTACAGCAGGCTGAGCTGTTCCATCGGTATACATGATACATTCATATCGATCTGGAGGCATTATTTCATTCAGCAGAGGATGTTTTTGTTCCTACTGCAGGAATGCTTCTGGTTGCAATGTAGCATCAAATTGGAGTCCACATCTGTTGCAATGAGCAAGTTAGGCAATTGAATCCATCTTGATGTAGAGCCTTATCATTTGGAATGCTTGCTTTAGTAACGGACTCTAGAGTTGGTACTGGGGTTACAACAATTATGTGTTTTCTCTGAGCTAGCATACTCTCTCTCATTACAGTAGTCTGTACAACTGTGTGAAAAATTTCAGTTGGTGCATAACTAATTTCAGCGTTTGTGTACAAATGTGAATTGTATGCTATAGGTACCTATCACCTTATTTGAAAGTGATGTAGGTGTACCCGATTGGTCTAGTGACTATGCGGATCACCAAGTTAGTCGTGTTGACATGTGTGTGTAAATGCCTGGAAGCTAGCGTGTCCCCTTATTGGGAACGCAAAAATGTCAGTATGTTTTGTGTCAAGTGTTGCACTGAAAAATCAGGTGAAAATAAGTCGTAGAATGGTTTTACCCTTTCTGCTTCATCCAAAATGTAAGTTCTGCCAAAATCTAAAAATCTCAAAAAATGGATTGGAGTCTTTTCAGAGCAGTTGGAGGTTGGAGCAGAGCACATTTTTCTAAATAATGTGTCACCAGTCTTTTGCTTTCACTTGATAACTCGTATCCCAAAAATAGGATACTGAGGTGGGCTGTTTTAGATTATATTTTAATTAAATTTGTAGCCCAGGTAAGCAAATCCCACTTTTATTTTGTACACTCTAGCCAAATGTTCTATAAATTCATCGTCCGTCAGATAAATATCATCTAAATAGAACACAGCCTCCTCATCAATACTTTGAAGTAACTCTGTTACTCTGGTTGAAAACAGCCCACGGCGATACTTAAATCCATGTGATAAATGACAAAATTGCCGCTTAGTCCGTAGCGCAGAGAATGTGGTCAAATATCTACATCCAGACGCTATATTCTGGCAGAAAACCCATTTGAGATGTCTAGTGTTTTGTATTTCTTCTGCACAATGTTATTCATCAATGCATCACTGTGTGTATTCTGTACTGCAAATGTGCATGTGGATGAATTTAAATATCTGTAGTCTAAGACTAAACTATCTGAGTTGTCGGGTTTCATTACGGGAAACAAAGGATTATTCATAGATGAGGTGCAATTCTCTATTACTCCCTGGTATTCAAGTTGATCTAAGATCTCTTTGGCTAGTTTCTTTGCTTCAAGTTTAGTTAGGTACTGTCTCTGAGGTTGATGGATCGTTCTTAATGGAATCTCATGACGAGGAGACTCATCATCCCACCGAACATGATTGCAGTGCAGAGCAGGCGCTAAAGCTGACACCCACTCCTGCCTGTATACATTTTTAACTGATTCTGCTAGGAGGTCAAAGAAAGCAGGTAAAATTACTTCTCCATTGGGTAATTTATTACCAACTCAGGTGGCCAATTCTTTTAAGACAAAAGAATGTCTATACCATATATCAGATCCTTAACATGTCTTTGTATGTCTCCCTCTATTTGGAGCGTTCTTTTGTGTAAACAATGTGTGACAATTATTCTTGTATCAGCTGTTTACATTGTGATATACTCATTCAGCACTACTACTTCCAGAAAATCCAACCAGTTCTGGTGAGTGATTGTGACTTCTGCCATGCTGTTCAGCATTGTCAATGCCCATTCCCCATTTAGAAGCAGTGTCCTCAGCAGCATGGGCATTTCTGATCTTAATCCCTAAATAGCTTTTCATTTTTAATTGAGGTTTTGTGGATTTTTGTTTATCTTCTTGTTTGATGATGTAGGTGAAGTGCGATGTCTTCCTTTTCGGTTTGTCTCGCTCGTCTGATCTCTGCTCTGACTGTCCTCACTCCAAGCATTTCTCAGATTGATCCTGAAAGGAACGAGAGTAACGTGTATCAGTATCCTGATATCTGTCAAGTTTTCTAATATTATCATGGTTTCTGAGATTGTATCTCTTTTCAGTGCGCTCCTGTTGAGGAGACCCACTCCGTGTTTGTTGTTTATTTTGTTTATTATTTTTTTGTTTACTGTCCCATTTTGTTTTGGGAAGAATCGGGTGCTTGCGTAGAGTTATCCTTTTCAGAATTACCCTTAAACACTGGTTTGCCAGGTCTTGCTCCCATATTATCTCTTCCCATAGAAACGTATGTTTCTACGATAATCTTAGGTAACTTTCTCTCCTGTTGTGTAGGAGTGAATTCCCTCTGGCTTTGGCGTATGGCCATCGCGGCTGCTCCCATTGTAGGTTGCTTTGCAGAAATTTGGGCAAAATTGCCTATTTTCATCTTTAATTCTGGGGTGATTCTGCCCTGTATTCATTATGTATTTGTTACAATACATCTGGTATTACCGCTATTAAAGGGATACCATGAGTTCTGTTGTAAACTGCAGTGAAAACTGTACCTCAAGTGGCACAATCTTCTATCTGGGGAGCCTTTCACATTCGCAACTGTTAAAATCCTGTGTTTTTCCTGTGGGCCAATATGGGGAAAAAACGCTTCAAGCTGTGCTGTTTTTTGTGCTATTCAGAACGGCACTTGCACCCGACTGGCGGGAATCTTTCACATTACATTATTCAGCGTTTGAGGGCTGAATACCCGTGGTAGCCAATTGAGGTTGGGCAGTCTGAACAGCCCTCACAGGTTGAACTTTGTGTTCGCATTATGAACTGTGTAAGATTTCTGTAAATTCTCACTTAATCTTGGTATAGTGTGCACATTTCTGCTGCTGGTTGTGGTGTATAGGAAGCTAAGACCGGCCACGTCGCTCCTTCTTTACTGAGAGGACAGAATCTCACATTTTCTACAGTGAGGGGGAGGGCACCTTTAAATCATTTTATATGCTCTTGGCAAGGGAATGGGACTTCTATGTCCACACATGAAAAGTATTCATCTGGTGTCTCATCTTCAGTGTGAAACAATTCTGTGCGTGCATCTGCAGCTGGGCATCTAACCCAAGAAAAGAATACCTCAGTCCTAAATGCTTTGTGTGCCTCAACCACGAAGTTAACCTCTCCACCTGTTGCCGGGAGGCCATGTTATAATAATTTCATTGTAAATGCCTGTCTGCAGCAATTTTCTGAAATATTTAGAGTAGCTAATTGTTCTTTAACATCATCAGCTTGGTCTGTGCTTTTATGAAAATTAATTTATTGAGATTTTGTTTGTATAATAATCTTCCGAGCTTGATAAAACCTACATCCAATACATAGGACCTACCTACTCAGTTGAGGCAAATTCCCTTCCCCACTGCAGACGTTTCTGGTTTATTGTGAGTAGGGGTCTCTGAGAAAGCATGACTGAACTACTATTTATTGTTTTTTTATCTGAACTATTTATTTTCTTTTGTATGCTTTTTATTATTCCCTGTGTGTGATATCGAATAAAGCTCATCTTGACTTGACTGAACTACTCAGATCTTACCATTAAATAAGTGCCTAACCAACTTTGGAGGTGCCATGTTGTGTAGTTAATACTAATCAGTAGGATCTGTGCATTGTTTGGACAACATCAATTAAGGTCTTGGTGCCTAGACTGGTTCTGTACACCCCCACAGGATATGTTGGCCTATAGGCCAGCTATCTCACAGTGCAGCTTAAAGCCCCCCCAACTTACCAGGGAGGGAATAGTTTCTGGCAACCACTGAACATGATACCCTGATCACTCGGGATTGTGGAAACAGTACAGAATCTTTTGCTAAGTCACTTGTGCTTCCTGTCTCCCAGAGAAATATACAGAATAAACAGTGGGAGTTTTTCAATATGTTTATTGAACCAATGCTAACCTTGTATAAAATACATGTGCTGCAATGATTGAGGCAGAGCAAATAAAGGAGATTATAAGCACCAAGAGAGTGAACAGTAGATCCATTTCTACCTTTGTGCTGAATCAATGAATATATGTAGGCATATATGCAGTATGATAATCTAAGGTACGCCTTGTAGTTCCAGAGGCACTCCCATATATTGGGACCCCTTGATGACCTTTGACTACCATTGTTTTAATTGACTTTTGGTGTTTTACTTTACCCTAGCCTGAACGTTCAACATCCGGTTTCCTGCATGTGCACTTTTTTTCCTAGAAGATTTCTTTCATGTCTCCTTGTAGCTTCAGAGTGAGAGAGGTTTCACAGAGTAGAACAGCCTTGCCAGGAACAGAACGTGTGGGATGTGCATTTGAAAGCATGAGAGAGAGAAAGGTGTGAAATGTACTTCTATGTCTCAACTTGATATGCAGTATAGTGTTCTATGCAGTAATGCTCAAACGTGCATTATGTTGTACATTGGGAGATGAAGTGTGTAGTGTTATAGGTAGTGGTGCACAAATGTGCATTGTGTTGGACACTGGGCAGTATTATGAAGTTCTTATAATTGGCTTAGACGTGCCCTTATGCCATCTTGAATTCTGACTTTGCCTGGCTTGAGCTTTGCGCACACAGGCAGGCCCCCAGATCACTCAAGTTGTTTAGGCTATATACGTTCAAGGTTGTTTTCTGTACTTTTGGAGAATTTTTCTTTGCTAGGATAAGGGCTTGGAACATGTTGGACTGAGAAGAATACATGAGAATTCCTTTGCCTTTGTAATGCGTGCATGGAGAGTGGCCAACTCCAGTAAGTTTCCTTGGCGCAGTGGAGGTCCTCTCGGAAACTTCTAGTGCTTTGAGATTATAAAACTGGGGTTTGTGGATTTGGGAAGCAGGATTATGGATCACAATGGATGCGGACGCATCTACATCAGTGTAGGAGTTCTCAGCTTGCTGAATCTTTTGATCCCAGCTGTGAATCCCCCAGTCTGGAGTGGGCTAAGATGCAGTGTTTGCAGCCAGTGACGTTTTATTTTTTGATTATTGGCAGTTGATGTGCACGTGTGTCTGCGTGCACATTCAAGTCTCCAGTGGTTATAATCATCTGGATGTATTTAGTGTATATATCTTTCTGATTACTTGCATTTAACAGTGCTTATTTCTTGCAGTGGACATCCAGTATTATCTGCTTGTATTTTTTTCCATGCATTTAAAAGTTGTATTTGCTTACTTAGAAGTGTTATTATTGCCTGTGTGTGTGTGTGTATATATATATATATATATATATATATATATATATATATATATATATATATATATATATATATATATACACACATACATAATATATATGTCCCTCATTCTTTCTGAGAGGAGGCGAGTGTACTTGGATATGTTTTGCGAGGCCACAGCGCAATGGAGGTGATCCCCCCCCCCCCTTACGAGCCAAGCACCTTTGTGGCACAACGGCGGTTGATCGAGGTATCGATGGTGTGCTTGGAGCGCTGCGGCCACAGGAGGGCGAATTACGGCCTTGATGGACCGTAATTTCACGGTGAGGCACGGAGTATTGCCACAGCGCTTCCCGGACACCCCCGCAACGGAGGCTGCAGAAGGCGTTGGGCAGTGGGGGACATTTGTTTCAGCCCCAAGAGAAACTTTTCTGGGTCCTGGCAGCCTCTTCTGACATCGTACTTGTTGCTTCTGTTCGTCTTACGGGAGGCCCACTTGTGTCAAGATCGAACACCGATATTGCAGCCTCCTCCCTCTCCTTGATTTCTTCAGCCGACATTTTATGTGTATATTGCTTAAACTGGGAAGAAAATAACAACTTTTTTCCTTCCCGCAGAAACCGCCAGGCTTTTAACCGCGTGATGCAGCGAAAAGTTTAGATGTAACACCTGGCTTCCTCTTCTCCCCTTGACAAAGTATAAACCAATTTTCATGCGCTCACCTCGATTTTCCAGTGTTCATCCGTGGGTCCTCCGACTCGTGGAATCCTTCCTTAATCCTCGGGTTTTAGCAATGTGAGTTTTACTCGTGGAACACCTCTGCCTTCGGTATTCACTCCAACGGGGGGGGGCGGCGGTTTGTAGATATACGGCTCCAATCGCCGAGTCACCAACCACTGCAGCTCCTGAACGAAGAGTGCGTCGTCAAACAAGGACTGACTCGACCACGTCCTTAATTTATTCAACAATCCTCTACTTGAAAGCACAGGAAGACGACGCCATGTTCTGCTTTTTAAGAGATTTATTTACACAAGTCGGCTGCTGGGACACGTTTCACCTGTTCACCAGGCTTGTTCACCACAGTGGAAATAAAGTTTGCCATATTTAAAGCCCATCAACACCATGTCACATGAATGAAACTACCTAACGGTCTATATTCAGAACGGTAAACTACAAACATCACTCTACCGGAAGCCAACAGCGGGCAACACGTTGTTGTACGCGAAATGTTTCCATCCACAGAACCTGATTCGCAGTATCCCGTATGGGGAGAGTTTACGAACCATACGGAATTGCAGTAATAAAAGCACATGTGATGATGCCCTTGACAATCTGAGTAAACGCTTCAAAGCGAGAGGATACACCACAGAGTGTGTCACCTCAGCAGTTACAAAAGCGAAGAGAAAACCTAGAAAGGAAATTCTTTTTGGAAAAAGCAACAGTAAGAAAAGAGAATGAGAATAAACGTATTTGCAGAATGATAACTACTTATAATACCCAACACAATCAGGCTAGAGGTATTTTAAACAAACATTGGCACCTTATACGAAGTGACCCAATTCTGGGGAAAATTGTCACTAAAAAACCTCAATTGACATTTCATAAAGCTAGGTGCTTTAAGCAGATGATGGTAAGCAATACTTTGAAAACTCCACTTCCTAAAATACCAGCGAAGTTGTGGCTTACTAAAAAAGAGGGTTTTGTGAAGTGCCAGAAGTGCAAGGCATGCATTCATGGCAAAAACACCTCTACTTACTCGTCAAACCTCTCAAGTAGGAAATTTCAAATCAAACGGCATTTTCACTGCAAAACTGACCATGCTGTCTACGTGCTCCAATGCCCATGTGGCTTGAAGTACGTAGGCAGCACTACCCTCCCTGTACACATGAGAATCCTGCAGCATCTGGGTGCCATAAAAAATGGAGATAAGACATATCCTGTCGCAAGACACTTTGATAAAAAACATCAGAGAAATATTGCAGGATTGTCTTACTTTGTGGTAGATGCGGTCAAGCAAAATGTAAGAGGTGGGAATTATGAGAAAAAGTTGCGTAAACTGGAGTCAATGTACATAATTAAATTGAATAGTAAGTCCCCGGGAGGTCTCAACATGGAAGATCTTCACAGACATTTGTAACTATTAAGCAGTAAAAAAAAACCTCAGATGTTTGCAGTAGTTTTAAAATATTTTTATTTTTATTTTAGGGTCACATTTAGTCTATATGTTTAAAGTCCAGAGCAGAATGATAGACACGAAATGTATGTTGCTTAATGGAAATGCCCACTTGGGCTACACACGTAAAACTTAGCGGCAAAAAAAAAACCGCAGCGGAATGGTCTATTCGAGCACTTGCTCGATATTGATTTTATACGATGAATTGTAGCATGGATTTGAATTGCACAATGTCACTTTATAGAAATGTTGTTCAACCATAATACATTTTAATGCATAACATAGAAAGGGGACTTCAGCATACATGCAAAAAGGTCGCGCCATTTTGGAATGTGCAATTAAAACCAGTTTGTTTACCTACAATGCATATATCATTGACATTGTACATGGGCTTTGCACTACTGATTGAAAATAATGCCGTGTATCGGCTTGTCATCCCGATTGTTGGTATCCCATCAAACAATCTCAAATATTTACAATAAAAACATAACATGAGATACTGGTAATTCACAGTGTATCCACATATGTGGGTCTCGTTGTTTCGCCGTGGATCGGCAAGTAACCCCTAGCTACATATAAATAAATAAATATATATATATATATATATATATATATATATATATATATATATATATATATATATATATATATATATATATATATATATATATATATATATATATATATATATATATATATATATAATACATATATAATACATTTGAATTTTAACGTTCCGAGGGAAAAACTATGGGCCAAAATGCAAAGTTGGGGGGTGCCCAGAAAACGACTAGAAGCCGTAATCAACTTGTACTTGCACACGTGGGTCCAAATAAAAATAGGTGACGGGCGTACTCTAACAAAAAACATGTATACATCAAATGGATTAAAACAGGGGTGCGTTCTGGCTCCCTGCCTATTTAACATCTATACTGCAGACCTTGAGAAGTACCTCCAACTTACACAAACCGACCCCCAAAACTGGGCAAAACATCGATACCTAGTCTCCAATACGCGGATGACATAGTCCTCCTAGCCCAAACACCTGTAGGCCTACAGAGATCGATAACTCAATTAGGTGCCTACATTACTTCCACCCAACTTTCAATTAATCATCAAAAAACAAAGGTGCCATGCTTTTCAAAACACCGGAAAAATAGGAAAAAAGGTACATTTACTTGGAATTTAGATGCGAACCCAAAATCCCAGGTGGATTCGTATAAATACCTGGGGTTTCATCTTCATAATCTAAATTTTAAGCCACACCTGGAACAAGGCAAATGAAAGTGAAACCACTCCTCTTCGCCTTTAAAACTGTTCAGAAGAAGCTAACCGGCTGCTCAACAGGCCATCTCCTTAAAGTAATTGCTGCTAAATTCCTCCCCTCCATATCCTACGGGTCAGAAATTTTGAAAACAAAAGATGCCACAGTGCTAAATCTAGCACAGTCCAGTCTCTTTAAGAGACTGTTTTCAATTCCCCAACATATCTTTCAGGCTCAAATTCGATTGGAATATGGCCTCAAAAACCAGATACCAGCTAGACAAGGGGCAATGGCTAAATATTATTGGCGGATGAGGGAAGCCGATGATACCACCCTGGCCCGCTTCTGTTGGGAAGAGATTTAAAAACCAGCCAGGCTAAAGAATTCAATTGTTCCCATCTTAAAACAGTCACTTCTGGCCCTTCAACTAGAGGAAGCATGGCTCTCAATTCCCACATACTCTGGATTCAAAACAGCAGCGAATAACGCAATTAAACAGGTCTCTTTGCTAATGAACAAAACTACCTTTGCCATGAAAAGTCATGCATGGGGCGTGATACAATCATATCAGTTGCTGAAGCCCAAAGCATACCTATCTGAACACTTTTCACATCATAAAAAGCACTTTTTGACATTACTGCTGTTGGACTCTTTTCCCACAAAAGACTTAACTCCGAAGTGGATATGCAGCTGGCCGACCAAAGAATGCCGCCTCTGTGGACAAGGAGAACATTCACTGCTACACCTGCTATGTATTTGCCCCTCATTACTAGAAATGAGAAAAACATTACTCCGCGAGTTGCTGACAAAGGCACAATCAAGGACATGCAGAGGGGCAGTCATACTATGTCTCGGAGGCTTGTCAATTCAACTATCTTGCAGAGCCATAACCTTCTGGCAAATGGCGCCAAAGGAACTGGATAAAAAAGCAAATGAAATAACTGGAGCAGTGCAGAACTGAACGGCCTGCTCAATTTTTAATAAGCCTTGCCATCTTGCATTTTATTGTTTGTAAAAATGTTTAGAATAATATTTTATTTCACAATCAGATACTTTTAAAGCTATTGTTCGTCGCATCTTAAGCATGCGATTTCCTTACGTACGTACTTTGAGCACTATCAAACATTCCCCAAGTTGTATTTTCAATGTATTATAGTGGTTTGTATACCCTTATATGATTTTAATTAAATCAAATAAAAGTATTATGACTGACTGACTGACATTTGAATGTTGTTCATTTGACATCTTGGGACGCCTTTCTGCCCTGATCACAGACCATGACGCTGATCTTATGTTTCTAACAGAAACCTGGGCATCTGATACCTCTGGACCGGACTGGAATGACGCAGTTCCTGTAGGCTATCATGTAGAATTTGTTAACAGACAAGAAGCAGTGGGAGGTGGTATTGGGATTATTTATAAATCCCATTTAAAAGTTTTCTCATTACCCGAGCTTGGTCTAGAAGCAGAAGCCATGAGCTTTAAAATTAAAGAAAATAATTGCATTATATTTTCGGGCCTACTCGTGTATCGCCCCCCTGGTCTGAGAACACCTTTTATCAGAGCACTGCACACCTTTCTTGAATCTACATCTAACTCCGTCACATATACCGTTCTGGGTGATTTTAATTTTCACTTAGAAGCAAATAATGACTCTGACTCAACTACCTTAATTGACAATTTTTTAAGTTTTGACATGACTCAACTAGTCTCAAACCCCACTCATATCGCAGGACACACCCTTGACGGCATTTTCACTAGCAATAACCATATCAAAGCTGTCTCTACCAAAGCAGTCCCTTGGTCTGATCACTATGCTATCTTTTTTAATATGTCTCTGACTAAACGTACACATCATCGAAGAGGCCTTATGCTTCCCGAAAAGACACGTCCTTGGAACAAGCTTGAACCCGCCCTTCTGGCACAGTCACTTGCAAAAGATCCCCCTGCTCTCGAAACCGGCAACACCAACTTAGGAGCGGCCAAATTCCAAGATTGGATTCAGCAGACAGTTGACGAACTAGCCCCTGTAGAAATAAAAAAAGCCAGAAGACGCTATGCCACTGCACCTTGGTATTCCTTGGAGGTGAAACACATAAAACAAAAATGCCGACGACTTGAGCGGTCGTGGCGCTCGGATTATAGTGTTCAAAACAAACAAATTTACATTAAAGCCCTGCAGGAATACAAAACAGCAATAGTGCAGGCTAAATCGGCCTATTTTACAAATAAAATCCAGGCAGCCTCCAATACTTCAAAAGAACTATTTAAAACTGTCACGCATCTCACTAGGACCCCCCGCGACACTGTTTTTAGCCCTGACCAAAACTTCGTGACTAATATTGCTACCTTTTTCCAACATAAGGTTCAGACAGTTTATGACGACCTTAGCTCATCGGCATCAATCTCATCTAAAGAGAACAATGACACTGTCCCCCGGTCTGGTCCTAGTTATCCCTCCTTTCCCTTATTAGAGGAGTCACAGGTGGCAGACCTCATCACACAGATGAAGTCAGGGTCTCCATTAGATCCCTGTCCACCGCGTATATTACATATGGTTCCGCTGACAGTGGCAGCTGTTCTGACCCCCTTGATTAACAACATTATAATCTCAGGTGTCTTCCCTATCAGCTGGAAAAAAGCATGTATTCGACCAATCCTGAAAAAGGATTCATTGAACCCAGCCGAATCAAAGAATTATCGACCAATATCCTGCCTGCCGCTACCTGCCAAGATTCTCGAAAAAGCCATCAACCTAGAAATGATGCGCTATGTTGATCATAACAAACTTCTAGATCCTTCCCAACATGGATTCCGCCCTTCCCATTCAACAGAGTCGGCCCTGATTATGGCGACGGAAAATATTCGAAGAACTATGGATGAGGGCGGCAGAACTGCCCTGATTTTACTTGACCTCACAGCGGCTTTCGATACCGTGAACCATTCAATCCTGTTAAACAGACTAAAAACACTTGGCTTCACGGACGCGGCCCTAGCCCTTTTAACATCCTTTTTGGACTCTCGAATCCAACAAGTGCACTGGGAAGGTCTTACATCTGACGAATTCTCCCTTCCATGTGGGGTCCCTCAAGGATCGGCACTATCTCCCACTCTGTTTAATTTATATGTCACCCCCTTAGCTGCCTTAGTTCAATCCCATGGTCTGCAATTAGTATCCTACGCTGATGACACTCAAATAGTAGTCTCAGTGTCCCAGTCCATCCAAGCCACTGCGGAGCGCTTTAAGAACTGTCTTCTCAGTGTAAAAAACTGGATGAGCCTTAACTTTTTAAAACTAAATGCAGACAAGACCGAGATAATTGAGTTCGGTCAGAAACCATCGATCTGGAACAACCTCTGGTGGCCCCCAGAGGCGGGCTCCTGCCCAAGTCCAGCAGAAAAGGTCAGGAACCTTGGCTTTCTGGTTGATAAAGATCTATCTTGTAAGGCTCAGATTAACCAGGTACCGTCTACCTGCTTCCATACCATCAAGATCCTCAGGAAAGTTCTACCTTATATCCCCCCCACATTGCAAAAAACTGTTATGGGTGCCCTGGTAATGTCCCGAGTGGACTATTGCAACTCTCTCTACTTGGGCACAGGAGAAAAACAATTGAATAAGCTGCAGGCAATTCAAAATGCCGCAGCCAGGGTTCTGATGAATTTACCCTATCGTCACCCAACGTCTAAAGTCATTAGGAAACTTCACTGGCTACCAGTCAGGTGTAGAATTCAATTTAAAGCCCTCTGTCTGGCCCACAGATCTGTGCACGGTTCGGGATCTGACGATCTTGCCAAGCTACTTCCTCGGGTGTGTTACCGCTACAACGCATCTTTTACAACGTAATGCTGTTACAACGCAGCTATTACATCGCAAATACCATTACAATGCATGCCATTACAACGCATGGCATTACATAGCAGATGGTATTACAACGCATACCATTACATCGTAAGTATTGGTAAGTATTTTTTTTTATTTTATTTTATTTAATATGTTATTATTGATTTAATTATTATTAATTATAAAAAAATATTTATTTCGTTTTTAAATATTATAAATTAAATATATTAATTTAAGTATTTTTTTAAATAAGTATGAGTATAGGAGTATATGTTTTGGGGTACTGATGTATATGTTTTGGGGTGTTTGGGTATTTTTAGGTTTTAGGGCAGTGTTTGGGTTTTGGGGTACAGGGGTGTTTTTAGGTTTTAGGGCAGGGTTTGGGTTTTGGGGTACAGGGGTGTTTTTAGGTTTTAGGGTAGGGTTTGGGTTTTGGGGTTCAGGGGTGTTTTTAGGTTTTAGGGCAGTGTTTGGGTTTTGGGGTACAGGGGTGTTTTTAGGTTTTAGGGCAGGGTTTGGGTTTTGTGGTACAGGGGTGTTTTTAGGTTTTAGGGTAGGGTTTGGGTTTTGGGGTACAGGGGTGTTTTTAGGTTTTAGGGTAGTGTTTGGGTTTTGGGGTACAGGGGTGTTTTTAGGTTTTAGGGCAGGGTTTGGGTTTTGGGGTACAGGGGTGTTTTTAGGTTTTAGGGCAGGGTTTGGGTTTTGGGGTACAGGGGTGTTTTTAGGTTTTAGGGTAGGGTTTGGGTTTTGGGGTACAGGGGTGTTTTTAGGTTTTAGGGCAGGGTTTGGGTTTTGGGGTACAGGGGTGTTTTTAGGTTTTAGGGCAGGGTTTGGGTTTTGGGGTACAGGGGTGTTTTTAGGTTTTAGGGTAGGGTTTGGGTTTTGGGGTACAGGGGTGTTTTTAGGTTTTAGGGTAGGGTTTGTGTTTTGGGGTACAGGGGTGTTTTTAGGTTTTAGGGCAGGGTTTGGGTTTTGGGGTACAGGGGTGTTTTTAGGTTTTAGGGCAGTGTATGGGTTTTGGGGTACAGGGGTGTTTTTAGGTTTTAGGGCAGGGTTTGGGTTTTGGGGTACAGGGGTGTTTTTAGGTTTTAGGGCAGTGTATGGGTTTTGGGGTACAGGGGTATTACGACTTTATATAAATTAAATTAATTAAATTAATTTTATTTAATTTAATTAAATTAATAACAATATTTACAATTATTAATTTAATTGTATTAATAAACGATTACAATTAAATTATATTATTTAAAAATGTTTAATTAATTAAATTCTTTTAATTTTATTAAATATAATTATATTATGTATTATTTATAACTTAATTAAATTATAATTATATTTATTGTAATTAATTGCATTATATTATTTTCTTTTTATAAATGTTTTATATATCATTAATTATATTATTTTAAATATATTAAATTAATATATTATTAATTTAATTGTATTAATAAACGATTATAATTAAATTATATTATTTAAAAATGTTTAATTAATTAAATACTTTTAATTTTATTAATTATAATTATATTATGTATTATTTATAACTTAATTAAATTATAATTATATTTATTGTAATTAATTACATTATATTATTTTCTATTTATAAATTTTTTATATATCATTAATTATATTATTTTAAATTACTATAATTAAATTAATTACTGTTTTAAAAATGTTATATTATTTTTATTATTTTAAATTAATTTAATTAACTTTATTACATTTTTAAAAAAAAAGATATACTTACCAATACTTACGATGTAATGGTATGCGTTGTAATACCATCTGCTATGTAATGCCATGCGTTGTAATGGCATGCATTGTAATGGTATTTGCGATGTAAAAATCGCGTTGTAACGGAACGCGTTGTAAAACATCGCGTTGTACTGACACCAATCCCTTCCTCGATATGTGCCATCACGTGCGCTGAGATCAGCCGGTCTTGATCTTATCTGCCAACCCAAAATAAGAAGACAACGCTGGGGTGGCAGATCTTTCTCTTACCAGGCTTCCAGACTGTGGAACTCTCTACCCCCTGCACTGCGCTCACAAAAATCTAAACTTTGTTTCAGAAAAGCACTGAAAACCTGGCTTTTCTCCTCGTATTAAGACTGGCTCACACTGCTCTCTAGTCACTCAGCGCCAAGACGCCGCGGCATTCGAGCGCTTTACAAGTACTTCAGTCAGTCAGTCAGAGTGTTGCACAAATAAAACCCCATGCTTTATTCTGAAAACTGTCTTTTGATGTGCCTAATTTTATAAGAGTGAAATCCCTTTCCAGGGGTTTTTATTGCTTCTCCATGTTTGTGCCTCCAAGTAGGAGTGCAGTATCTTCTATTATTTGGGAGGGTGAAGCAATACACCCCTACAATGCGGACCCTTCTCTAAGTACCTAGAGGGTGTATGGGTGTAGAGCCAACAATCCCTGCAAGGGATGATCCAACCCCATTATCTGATCAGTTAGAATGAGGGACCCGTCTTCGTCTCGAGTTGGTCACCCCTCACGGATTGTCAGACAAGTGCGTGGTGGATTCACAGCATGCACGGACCTTCAGTGTCAGCAGAAGTGCCTCCTCTGAACATCTATCGGGATACCTATTAGTTATAATAAAAGCAGCCTTCGCCATGTGCACGCTATAGTAGTGATGTTATGTATATATAGCTAGCGCTGTTGCCCCATGGATAAAGATAGGACGACGTTTGCACCTATTACGTAGAGAGGCCTAGTACATGATGTTCAAGCCACCGTGATAATGTTGTGCGAAGCTGGATGTGTAAACATAGTAGTTTCAGAGAAACTAATCCTACATTGTCTTGCATGGAAATGTGTGCAAAGGTTCACCACTGAAATGTTAATTTCGAGGACAATGTAAGGAATAAGCTGCATTGCTACATGGGCCTAACTCGGGCATATAACACTATCACCGATTTTGTGTACCATCTTTTTAGCAGGCCTATCCATATCATTAAAAACAGCCTTTGCTCACCCTCCAAGAATTGGGATCCTTTTTATCAGCAGTCTTTGCTATGTGGACGATGTTCTATTATTGAGATATACAAGAATCGCCCCCCAACTCCTTCTGAACGCCTTATATGCATATTCGAAGAATCTCAAACTGAATCTTAAGTAAACTAAAATCTTGATTATGGGAATTAGATCAAGAAAAACAGTCCTCGTTTCTGAACGGTAACCAAATTAAGAGTAAATTGGAATACAAATACCAAGGAGTGCTTGGCAACTGAGGCTCCTTCTTTTCCCACAAGCAATATATAAAGAACAGAGCCCTCACTCTCCTCCGTGCATTTTGCTCCTTGTTGAACCAACTTAAGGGTCGGACCATGACACCTATTATATATATAAACATTCATTTGAGCAAAACTAATTCCAACTATTTCGTACGGTTCTTATGTTCTACTGGGAAGAGATGCAAAATATCTGAAAAATCTCATCTCCACCACACGTAGCATGATTTTCTAGCTACCGCGTCATACTTCCTAGCTCAAATATATCTCGAATTTGGTTTTGTGATCCAAACAATTGCCTATCAGGGGGCATTTTTGAGGATGTGCTTTGAATTCTGGCAAGCACAACCTGCCACTTTAGATCATCTGCTGTTGCAAGTAATCAAGACCGCAGGCAATAAAACTCCAGTTCGACAATTCTTGGGTAAAGTCTTGTTAGTTTTGCTATTAAGGAATCCCTGGAAAACACTGGTGGGCTTTGGGTCTTGAGACTCCTCACGAAGAACAGTTGAGCCCTTCTGGAGCACAATACTTTTTCTAAGCGGGCCAACACCTGTACTATCATCAACAGGTAATCCTTGCTTAGTGTGCAACCCTACTTGAACCTAAGTTACTATAGGGTTAAAGAAGAGACTCATGCTGTTTTGATATGGTGAGCTCCCATTATCCTATTTCTCCTCGAAATTACTTAAGTATTTTACCTAAATTGTGTATTTTTACTTCATGACACATTTTATATTGAATATACCATCATTTATATGCTTTTATGATTTGCTTGCCAAATCGAATAGAGTTTATGATTGAATGACTTAACAGTAACCTAGGAATGTGATGCAGGCTCTGTGATTACACTAGAGTCTATTCACCATATTGTATGCTCCTGTCAAGTATTGTTAAATAACAGAAGGAACTGATTAAAAAGGCTGTTTATTACACTGAGCATTCAGTCATAAAGAAATGCTGTGTTGGTATCAATGTAAGGAACCAATGCCATGCCCAGTGCCCACTTTGTGAAATTTCTGATCATCGCGGAAAAGAAATTGAAAAGGACAGGGATATATCCAGAGAGCTCTATAGCATCATCAGGCAACAAACCTCCAAGCCCGTGACCTCAATTCAGGCGTCCAATGAACTTAGTGATAACTTCGCCAAATTCTTTAACGACAAAATCACTATGGTCGAACACTCTTTGTACACCATTAACACTCAACCCTCTAAGAGCCCCACGCCCGGGACGGTCGTTGTCGCTCCTTGCCCCTTCTCCAATTCTTGGCTAAGGTTCCGCCCCCTTCAGGAACATGAGATGATCACGCTGACCTCCACCTCCAACCTCTTCCCAAGTCCTTGACCCCATTCCACCCCTACTAACCAAAAAGCTGAAGCACTCCCTAGCACCGCTTTAGTGCTTGATAATAAACAGTTACATTAGAAATGGAGGTGTTCCAGACTGCCTTAAAGTAGGTCAAGTCACACCCCTATTGAAAAAACCTGGCCTTGACATGACTGATTTGAATACCTTTATACCTGTATCTAACCTTCCCCTTCTGTCCAAAATCCTAGAAAAGTGCGTACTCCAAAAGCTAACCCAACACCTGGATAACATCAATCTCTTGGACTCCCACCAATGTGGCATCAGAAAAGGATGTAGCACAGAAACCATGATCATCAACATCATCGACGATATCCACCACTCACTAGACTCTGATCAATGCTGCCTTCTCATTCTTCTTGACCTATTGGCAGCATTCAACACAGTTGACCACAAACTCCTCATTAGGGTTCTCCAGGAAAGAGCCAGTCTTGGTGAGGCGGTCCTCCAATGGTTTTCCTCATTCCTACACAATCGCACTCCAAAAATAAAAATTAAAAACTTTGCCTCTGACTCTCACCTTCTCAACAAAGGAGTCCCTCAAGTCTCAGTGCTCTCCCCGCAACTCTTTAACATCTACATGGAACCTCTCAACAGACTACTCAGAGCAACCAACATCCGCTTCCATCTTTACGCAGACGATATTCCGATATATCTGGAAACCACCTCCCTCAGTGACATTCAAAGACTCTATGACGTACTGAGTGATGTCCAACACTGGCTGTCTACGAACCACCTTAAACTAAACCCTGACAAAACCGAGATACTTCTCATTTCGAACAAGGGGGAGAACCCTCAAATTGCTGAATGGCTAAAGTCCGTAGATGCGCTCAACTGGAATCTCACCCTAGCTGACTGTCAAATCACTAGGCATCACACTAGACCCGAAACTAAACATGACTAGACACATCAAGAATTCGGCCAACAGCGCTTTCCTTAACCTTACATTTCTGAATAAAATAAAACCCTCCATTCGGCCTGGTGATCTCAAACAGGGCACTCAAACACTGGTACTGTCAAGACTGGACTATGGGAACACAGTCCTCTCAGGAATTGCAAAGTCACACCTAGCTCCCATCAAAACAAATTTAAATGCAGCAGCCAGAATGGTCACCGGAATCAAGAAATTTGACCACGTCTCTCCTGCACTCAGTGAACTTAAGTGGCTCCCAGTTGAAATGAGGATCAGCTTCAGAACAGCATGCCTCACTCATAAAGCCCTACATACCTGCAAACCTGAGTACCTGGCGGTCAAACTCAAAGAAGCCTGTCAGGCCAGGAACCTCAGAAGCTCAAACTCCATCTTTCTCATCCCGCCAGCAACTAAAAAACTAAAAACTGTGGCTCGTTCCTTCGCCGAAAGTGCCCAAAATCTGGAACTCCATTCCCCCTCACATCAGAACCACTACCTCCTTTGTAAAATTCGAAAGCCAACTCCAAAAACCTGTTCCTTAATTGTGCCCTAGGGAGTCGTTAGGAGCACTCTGAGTGGGGTAACAGTCACCCCGCCCCCCTCCATCATCATGTCCGCGAGACTACGAAACAGATGTTCCCTTGACTATGAAGCTGACCCCTCAACAACGCCCTGCATTATTATTGTGTCGTTCTCTTGTCTAGTTTGTTGCCTCTGGAATGTATCCTCTGTAAATCGCTCCAATACTCTTGGGTCAGGCCAGCGCTATATAAAACTTCTAAAATAAATAAATATCAAGTATGAAATTACTTCTATCATTATACTCTAGATTTGTATTTTTTTTACTGTCTAATGAATTTCCTTGGTCTGGTGTGTAAGCCGGGTTTCATATGCAGAATTTTTAATTAAATAAGCCTTATTATTAAATGTGTTACCTATTTCTCCCTACAGACCTCAGCAGCGGGCCATAGTATGTGTAACTAGTTTAGTATCACTTTAAGAAGCTGGTTGGACAGTGCTAGGGGATTTAAAGGTTACAGAGAATTCAGAGCTCCTGTTATGGAAACTACAGTTGTTACCACTGGTATCTTGGGGCAGCTGCAATTTTGGACCCCAAACTGGATTCCCAGGTACTCCAATTTAGCCCCTAATTCTCTGGAAAGGAAATATATGGCTTACTCCAGGAGGTGGTGTTGGCTAGAAGCTCCACATGCAGTAAAACGTTGAACATCAAAAAGTATTTAGGGGAGTGGGAGTGAAGGAAGAGTATGGGTAACGCTTCCACACCGTTGCCACAGGACACCTTAGCCCCTTACAATAATCACATATGAAAAGGGAAAGGAAATGTATGGTGCAGTCTCTGTTGTCAGCCGAGAGTTGGGCAGCCTTGCACTAAGTCCTCCACCATTTGTGTTGCCCACAAAGAGATAGCTAAAATGGATTCCTTGGTCCACCTTATAATTCATGCGCACAGCTCCATGCTCATTCTGCACTGTGCCTTCTACATACATACACATTCTAACAATGTGCCACACAAAATATTATGAGAGTGGCAGAACCTTCTATATACAGGAGGTTACTAGGTATCCCAGCCTGAAGGAGACACAAAAGAAGGCCTGTCCCTTCAACTACAAATAAAACTTCCACCACCTTCAGTGGTGCCCCAAGCTCTGTGTGCAAGGGCAGAGTCACTCTCTTGAGTAGGAGGCACATTGGGTGTCTTCTCATTCTCAGAGCAGTGCCCTGGGGTCTCAGTCCATGTAACAGGAAGGTTACATGCTGGGTTTAAATGATTGTGAGGGTCTGAGATAAAAATCAGAAACAGCACTTCAGAAAGAGGGACACAACAAAGGGCTGTGTGAGCACATTGTCCCGAGGGATTCACAGGACATGAGGACTCAATTCTCACTTTGAATGGTTTCCAACGGGTGTAGTAGGGGCAGCAAAGTCACAGTGCCCCACAGCCTGTCCCAGCGCAGCCAAACCCCAGTGGAAAAAGCAGTAAGAGCTGGGGTTGCTCACCCAGAGCCCCGTGTATTAGAACCCATGGGGCAGAGTTTGAGGCAGAGGCTACCAATTTTAGACCTTCCCCAGGAATCCTCTCCATGCATATTGGTACTTGGCATTGTTCCTGTGCTCCCCCTGGGTGCTGTTGAGGAATTTGAGCAATTCAAGGACAAGGTCCTGCATTAGTTGGATCGTAACATGTCTCTTGGACTTAGGCTGGAGAAACATATTAATATGGTGCAAAGAGTATCCTGGGTGGGTAGGTCAACCAAATACCTGGCAGAAGACTGGTAATTGTCAACTTCAACAGACCCCATCTAGTAGAGAGAACTTCACACTTGGTGTTACAGAATAACTTGGGTGGGTCGGCTTCAACTATTATGGCCTTCTACTTAGGGTATTTCTACAGATCCTTTACCTGTGCTCCGATGAAAAATAGGGTAGGCATCTGGAGACTCCCAGTTTATCCTGGACGTCCCGAGCAGGATCGTCAGGTGGTAACCCAAGACATTCCCCTTTTTAACTCTTTTGACCACTGGAATCGTTGGACGCCTGCGGTTGACTCACGGATAAAGATGCTGTAGAGATAGCATCCTCACATGGAGAGATATAGGGTCTCCCTCTTTAGGGTCTGGTGACGGTAAAGCGTATAAATGTATTTCATGGAACATTGCTGGGCTAGCAAACAAGATAAACAACCCCAAATGGACTACTTTTATAAAAGGATTTAACGTCATCTGCCTTCAGGAGACGTGGCCTACTACCAACAGTTTCTTTCTCGAGGGCATCAAAACCTTTTTCATACCGACTATTCCTTCACTGGCAGGTAGACCTATGGGCGGTCGGTTAATTTACTTCTCCCTGGACATACAATGCCGCTTGAAATAATTACCAACTGATAATGTTTGCTAGCAGGCTATATCGTTCTCCCAGGGGCCGGTAAACTTGTTGTTGTTAAACTTTTATAATGCTAATCCCGTTCATCCAGCGGTTTGTAATATCAGCAGGATGGACACTTTTCTGAAGAATGTTGCCATTAAGGCTTCCCTGAAAGGCTATCTCATGATTGCAGGAGATTTTAATATTCATCTTTGCGGGGACCTAGATACAGGCGCTATAACCAGCATAGGACGCCCTCAGATGGTGGGCCTGCATGTTGAACACACCCTACAGGGAGATAGACTTAATGCCCTTGCCGATGAGTTTGATTTAATCATGTCAAGGACCAGGGATGCCCATGGCAGGAACCACTTACACCCGACATTCACTGGAAGGGGGAGCTCAACGCTGATTGATTTTAACCTTGTTTCCAGACCCGTCTTTCAATTTGTACTATATTTTTCTGTTGAAGACTGTATTTATAGCGACTGTAACCTGCTGTGCATCTCGTCCATCTGGCCTAAGTATCGGAATTCCCATAGGGTAGTTCCCAGACTAACACCAAGGGCAACGGATCCGGGCAGAAGGCTAAGGTGGGTTCCTATATCCCCGGATTCCTTCTATGAGTCCCTTTTGGCTAAGTGCAAGAGGGAAATTGACATCTGTACACCTAGATGTGAGGAGGCAGGGGCTGCACTGGAGGCATTCTCTGCCATTTCACGTAAAATTGGATACTTACTTGAGGCACCACCTACGTCCTCGAAGGGTCGAGCCGCAAGTTGGTTTGACCATGGCTGTTCCCGTGTGGCCAGGAACCTGAGGGGTGCATTAGACACCATCCCAAGGGACCCTGCTGTGGTAAAGATGTGCAAATGGATATATAAAGCTGAATTAGCAAGGCTTAAGGCCGAGCTAAAGGAGGATTCTTGGAACAAGCTCAGTGAGGCCTGTAGCCTGAAAAATAGTAACCAGTTCTAGAGTATTGTCAACTGTCCTTTTCTGACAGGTGAAAACTCTAAGGCCTTAGATGCACATACCACAAAGGAGGAATTGGGTTGGCCATTTCCAGGAAATGTTCAGCAGCTCAGCAGACGTATATCAAGCTGAAGTTGGAGGGAAGTCCTCCTTTACTATCACAGCTGAGTAAGTCAGCAAGGGTATAATAGGGTTGTCTATGAACAAAGCGCCTGGACCCAATGACATCCCTCTGGATTTTTATCTATCTAATCCACAGCTATGGGTGCCAATCCTTATCACAGTTATAAATGCTACAATTAGCGAGAACTTCCCTAGTACCTGGTCCCTTTCCACCATAGTCCCGTTTTAAAAAAAGGAAATAAGGACAGTACCCTTTGTTGCAGGCCCATATCCCTATTGGATTCATCTGTTAAGGTGTTGGCACGTGTCTTGTTGTACAGGCTGTCCACATGGGCGGATGATAACATCTTAACGGATATACAATATGGTTTATACCAAGTGGGGTCTACAATCGATCAATGTCTGAACCAGTATATGATCGTTAGTAAATATACTATTGCTTGACCTGATACATATATCTCGCCTTCATGGACTTGCCCTCCGCTTTTGATTGTGTAAATAGAAATAAACGATGAGAAGCTTATTGTGTTGGGGTGTGGACAACGAGATCGCCCTTTTTCTCCGTGAGCTCGATAGGGACACAAAAGCAGTGGTACAGTTCACGAAAGATGGTCAGGTTAGCCAGCATTTTCGAATCCAGAGAGGGGTGCGAAGGGCTGTATCCTGGCCCCTTTCTTATTTAACATATATATCAACAATCTGGAGAAGGTACTGGTCGATGATCAGGTGGACAACCTCCCCTCCCCCCCTCCAGGTGTATGGGGTGGTCTGTCAGTACTACTGTATGCCGACAACGTCGTCCTTATGGCTAGGACAGCAAGGGGTCTGCAAAACCTACTCCACTCCTTTGTGAATTTTATGGAGGACCGAGACTTGTTAGTCAACAACTCTAAATCATACGTGATGGAGGTGGGGCCAGGTGCAAGGAAGTCCTTCAAATTCAAGGTAGGGTCTACACTGTCCCTAAGACCTGTGCCTTCTCTTACTTGGGGGTCATGCTGGATGCTAAACTAAATTGGGGCCCCCTAAGAAGCAAAAAGAAAAGGGAATTCCAAAGGACCAATGCAGCAATTTTTAACTCTGCTTTGCGGTTGGATAGAAAACCAGTAGGTGCAATACTGGAGATTTATAGAGCTGGGGGCTAGATGTATCAAGCCATTTGCGATTCTCAAAGGCCGGGATTCGCAGAATTCTGGCGTTTGCGAATCGCAAACAGTCTTTTTGCATGTTTTGGCATGTAACAAAAATTCGCAAAATAAGGAATCGCAAAAATTTGCGATTCCTTATTTTGCTTAAGCATTTAAAGAATCGCAATTTTGCGATTCCTTAAATGGTATGAATTTAGCATTTTGGAATTGCAAACTTAGGTTAAGAAATCGCAAATTACCACCAACTTGTAGTTGGTGGTAATTTGCAAATTCTTTTAAAAATGCACAATTTGGCATTTGTGAAGGTGGCATGTGACGCACATACATGCCCATAGGGCATGTATGTGCTCCATATGCACAACCATGTACATTTCAGGGGGGCAGCAGGGTGTCCATGAGACACCCCTGCACCCTTGCAATTATTCTCAATTTGCGATTTGCAAATTGCGACTCGCAAATTGAGAATTATTTCACAAGTATTCCTATGGGCCTCCTGGCCCATAGGAATGAATGGGAAATTATTCCTTAATTGCGAATTCGCAAATTGCGAATTCGCAAATAAGGAAGATTAAGAAATCGCTAAAAAATAGCGATTTTCTACATACATCCCATTTTGCGATTTCTAAATAGCGGTTCCTTTAAAATCGCTATTTAGAAATCGCAAAAGGGTATGTTGATACATCTACCCCCAAGTGTCTAACTCGGGTAACTTACGGTAGCAAAATGTGGAATCTACCTTGGGTGATGAGTTACAAAGATTGAAAATGGGTTCCTGAGACAACTCCTGTGTGTACCACAGGGAACCCCTACCTTCTCTGTACAAGAATAATTGGGCATGCCCTAAATGTCAGACCTATAGTCGTTTCGCCCATTATCTTACTGGCTCAAAGTGTGGGGGAACAAGAGGACTGCCTTACATAAAGACATCATAAGGGATTGTATGGCCCTTAATTATGCCTACCATATCCCCTGATTAAAATATATCGAAAAAGGGTTTAGGACTCTTGGAAGGGCAGGCCTCTTTAGAGACTCCGGGGAGTAAAAAGGGAGGAGTATGAGTTAATGAAACCCAGTGTACGGAAATACATTATTTTGAAAACTGTACAATCAACGGAACCGTATCTCCTAGGTCTTTCTAACACATATGACCACTTTTTATTGACAAGTTTCCGTTTTGACTTAATTTATCTCCTCCTTGCCCACCAAGACGGAGCACCAAAGATCAGACTTTGCCTTCATGTGACTGGTACAACAAGTCCCTGCAGGACATGATACATTTTTTATGTTTTGCAGTTATTATGAGGTACCGAGGAAGACCTACATAATCGCAATTTTAAAAACATTACATTTTAATCAAGTACGTGCCGCTTTTACTTTTCTAGCTTTGCTCTCAGGGCCTACGTTATGGTATGTCCTTTGTTTAGGTCGAGCAGACCTATATTCAATGCGTAAGCATTGATTGTGTCTGCTTTATACCTATTGTTACCTGTATTTAGGAATGCAGACACGAGTCAGACGCGCGCTTTTGCAGTCTCCGTTTTGACCGCGGGAGCGCGCGTCTGAGCCGCGCTTGCGCAGACGAACTCCCAGCCCCTGCTTTCGCTTCGCTCGCATGCATTAACGGTGCACACACACAGACACAGCCAGCCCCCACCCCTCTGCATGCACCCACACACACACACAGGCGCGCGTATGCACACGCAGGCACACACATACAGGCACACAGCCCCCCCCCCCCCCCCTAAACCTCACCGGAGTCGCACTCTGGCTCGCACCATCTGCCAAGGGAGTCCCGCAGAGCACTCGAGCTCCTCTGCCACTCTACCAAGAAGCGGAGCTCTCCCCATAGGCATGGGGGCCCGCAGTTTCTCCGCTGGTCTTCACCCGGGCCCCCTCTTGGGACCCGGGACTTCATGCAGCACTTCTCTTCTCCGGGCTCACGCTCGTCAAAACGAAACTGAAGAGTGGCGCGCATGCGCAGGCAGCCCCCGCCCTCCCACTCCTCACAGGCCGGTGTTCTAACTATATTTCTACCCCCTGTCGTTTTGTACACCCCCCACATCAGAGGGGTGTCGATTCATGCAGGTTCTGCTTGTGTATTCGTACTTCCCCGTCTGGCTGCACACCCTATGAGTGTCACTCACTGTGCGCATGCGTGCTTCGGTTTATTGATTTTATTTATGCGTTTTTCTCTCGTGACATTATTCCCATTTGTGCGGGGAAAAAATAACCCAATCTGGCAACACTGGTTGCGGCGGAATTTATAATTTATTTGGGGTCAGTGACACTACTGTCACTGAGTGTCACCAAATAAATGATAAATGCCGCCGCAACAGACCTAGAGTGCAGCGCGTCCGCCCCCCCTAGCTACGCTGCTGAGAGGATTGTTGTGGTAGCAGCGGGTGTGGTGAGGCAGTGCTCCTTGTAATGTCTTCATGTTTTATGGGGCCACAGAGGGTAACACAGTCACGTTTTGGGAATAACAGGCAGAAGTCACCTGCACCAGGTGTTCACTACAATCCAATGAGTCTCAGTAACTGAGTGTTTACAAGACTGATGCAACAAGATGAGGCATTAAGTATGTTCACACAGAGAGCACGTGTGCAGAGATGTCAGGTGGTGAATGCAGCTGAGAGCCACAGTCCTGCATCCTGAGATCCCCGAGACCCCCTCTATCACTCCTGCAGACCTGGTGTGCAGGGCTCACTTAACCAATACTTCACAATAGGAAAAGAACTGAAGCATGAGGAGAAGATTACACGCCAGCATGTTACAAAAGCAAACGTTACATTACATGAGACAAAAGTGACTATTGTGAGCAAACAAAATACATGAGGAGCAAACGGTGCACAGGAGGAGAAAGTGACTTGTGCAGCGAACACAGTGCAAGCAAAGGCATAATACTGCACCGGAAACCGACGGCTCGACCGCTGTTGTCCACACATACTGAAGTGCTCGGTCAGTGACACAGGGTGGCATCTGCTCATGTATCTAAACATAGCTCACTCAATCCTGACCCTCACTCAATCCTGACCCCCACTCAGTCCTGACTCTCACCCCTTACCTGGCACTCACTCACTCCTGACCTGGCACTCACTCAATCCTGACTCTCACTCCTGACCCTCACTCAAGCCTGACCCTCACTCAATCCTGACTCTCACTCCTGACCTGGCCCTCACTCACTCCTGACCCTCACTCAATCCTGACTCTCACTCCTGACCTGGCCCTCCCTCACTCCTGACCTGGCCCTCACTCACTCCTGACCTGGCCCTCACTCACTCCTGACCTGGCCCTCACTCACTCCTGACCTGGCCCTCACTCACTCCTGACCTGGCCCTCACTCACTCCTGACCTGGCCCTCACTCACTCCTGACCTGGCCCTCACTCATTTCTGACCCTCACTCAATCCTGACTCTCACTCAATACTGACTCTCACTCCTGACCTGGCCCTCACTCACTCCTGACCCTCACTCAATCCTGACTCTCACTCTTGACCTTGCCCTCACTCACTCCTGACCTGACCTGGCCCTCACTCACTCCTGACCCTCACTCAATCCTGACCCTCACTCCTGACCTGGCCCTCACTCAATCCTGACCCTCACTCAATCCTGACTCTCGCTCCTGACCTGGCCCTCACTCACTCCTGACCCTCACTCAATCCTGACATTCACTCCTGACCTGGCCCTCACTCACTCCTGACCTGGCCCTCACTCCCTCCTGACCTGGCCCTCACTCAGTGCTGACCTGGCCCTCACTCACTCCTGACAAGTTTAAAGTATTGCCATTATAAATTACCAAAACTTTTATTTAAGTATTAATTATTAAAAAAATGAAAAGCCATTGTTATTTGTAATATCAATACATCTAAGTCACGTAAATACATCACATATCGCATTACAAATGCTATAGGTGTCACATTTGCAAAAGTTGAAACTATTGGCATTGTAAATAACAAAGCTATTCATTTAGCTATTTTCAAAACCAACACATAAATAAAAACATTGTCATTTACAATACCAAAAGCTCAAAATTGCCTAATGCGAGACCTATTGCATTGCAAATGCTTGTTTTTAAAGGCCGCCAAAAGGCTAAAATCTAGCTGTGACTACCACCCTGCGTTTATTAGGCCTTCTGATTTTTCTCACTTATTTATCTTTAAAAAAATGTGTCTGATAATTGTATAGGTTTCTTGACGACTGCTGATATTAATTGGTTGGGAGTTTTTTGTATTGTCGTATTTGTGACTTCTGTGGTGTTTATGAGAAAAGCCGAATAAAGTTTATTAATATATGGTTGATGTAATGCATTTTTAAAGTACTTTGCTGGAAATTGTGAATACAGAATTATGTTTGCGAATGCTGAAATAATTCTGTTCATTAAGTAAAATATTGCTGTAGGATGTCTGATTGAAGTTCAGCTACCCACAGCAAAACACCCAGGCCCGCATTCCCTGATGTGGGGTAATATTATATTAGGTGCAAACAGGGTTTTGAAAAATGTATTACAAATACCGTTCAAATTTACCACTCACTTGGAACATTTTCCCTGCTTCTAATATACCTGGTAAAAGGCCTGGTGAAATTTGAGACAGAAAATAAGATTTCAATTTTGTAGCTCAGAATTGGGGGAAACGTGTGCTGCATTATTTCCCATTTTGCCCCATGGAATTTGTAATGATGAGGTAATACCGCACCAGGAAAAAAGTTTCTCACAATGTCGGTCTTTCATCAAGTTGTAGTACCTTCCCATATTTCACCACAAAGAGGAATGTATGTGAGCATCAGTAGCTGCAATTCCTCCGAACTCCAGCTGTGTGTTCTAACCAACAGCAGCCAACTATACACCAGTAGGCCACCACAAACATATTACCCACCACATTCAGCATCATCATTCTTTAGTTGAGCATAACATAGGGTCACCATACGCTATAATGCATCACGCTTCTTATAGTAGTACAGGGCTCAGCACTGTTGAAAAATCCTCCACGATTAACTTCTGTTTTCTTTGTTTTCCCACAGTGGTATTTTTGGTGAGCGCCTTCCTTTGCGATACTACCTGTCCTGCGGAATGGTGCTAAGTGGACTTTTCACTTCTCTCTTTGGCTTGGGCTACTTCTGGAACATTCACTCCTTATGGTATTATGTCATTATTCAGGTGAGATGGCTCATGTTCTGTCGAGCATCTGCTGCAGTTTTTTCAATGTAGATTTTTCTTCTGTTATACCGACCATTTATTGGCTGCTTTAAACAGAAGTGTTCCACCTAAAATAAAGTTACATTTTGGATTGTCCTCTACCAAAATGTCTCTGTGTACGGCACTGCCTGAGTGAGGTTCGTTAATATATCCCCGGAAAACCTAACTACAAACACAAACATTGGAGAATGCATGTGCACACGTTAACAAAAGAAAAGAGACTGGAGAAGACCGAGACCAAAAAAGAAACTAATAGAAATGGAAGAAAAAGAGGGGCTGAGCCATATCTAAAAAAACGAATGAGAGAGATCATCATGGAGGTTGGGAGAGGGGATGCATTGAAACATATACATGAAGGGATGACCCTACCATTGGATGGAGAGAGAGAAGGAAAGAGATCAAGAAAGAGATCCACAACAAAGAGAACGATAGTGAGATTGAGCAAAAAATAAGGAGGAAAAAAGCGATAGGAGAGAG
Source organism: Lissotriton vulgaris (assembly GCF_964263255.1). Taxonomy (NCBI): domain Eukaryota; kingdom Metazoa; phylum Chordata; class Amphibia; order Caudata; family Salamandridae; genus Lissotriton; species Lissotriton vulgaris. Next base: position 1,464,199,536 of record NC_141687.1, on the reverse strand, counting down.
AAGCAGTGGGTGAGAACGATTGTACACACAACCACTTTTGAGAGCGTGCAGAGATGAGGATGCAGACTGCAAATGCAGAAGAGAGCTGAGGATACTACGCTAGTAGGGAAAAACCGACCGAGCGCTGGAATGTATAAATTTTGATCATTGCACCAGAACGAGATTGGGTAGAAACATCCGTTACAGAAGCGGTTGAAAGAGTGATCACGGCAGCTGAAGAAGTGAAGGAAAGGGTTCTTGGATATAAGTAGCTGCTGTTTCAGTTTGAAAGAAACTGGCTTGCACTCTTCTTATAATGGAATTAATGACAAATAATATAGGCCTCAACAAAACAGAATTGCCTCTTGCAAGTGTCTATATTCCTCAGTGTACTGAAGGAAGTGACCCCGATTAGGGCCACCCGGGTCACTAGCGACCACCTCCCAGCCTTCCAAACAAACGAAGAAACAGTCAGGCAGTAGAGAATACAAGCCAAGTATATGTATTCAGGGACACTCAAGCAGAGTTCAGTCTGACCAACCTCCTGGGATTGCTGCAGAGGGACTGACTTCAGCAAGCATGGTGATACCTTAAGTATAGTTTAGAACCAATGATGACACACCCAAACTGGACATTTCCAGCTCATACCAGCTACACAAAGAAGGTACAGAAGGATAAGTTTGGATCCTGAGACCGAGCACACATTATCTCTGTGTCAAGGTCGTTCTGCCTCCGCCTATCGCTGGACCAGTGGGAAAGGTATGCATAACAAGACAGGGTATTCATTAGTACAGCGAGGACCAACCTTGAAGAAAACAAAATTCACTGTGGCTGTTTCTAGCAGAGATGGAGAAAAGTTAGTTTTGATTATGGGTCAAAATGGCGGCTGAACATAAAATGGTGCTGTAAATGCTAACTTATCAAAGCAACATGTAGCAACACAACAACGGCATTTTATTTTATTCCAACAGTACTCATGAGGTCGACATCTGAAGGATATAATTCCTAGTTTCTTAGGCATAGGACCAAACTTGTGACTTTGTGAAACCTTCATAGCCTTGAATCTGTACACATTCAGCGACACGACCCTGAGTGCCCAACTGGCTTTGGCTGTCCCTGGGTCTAAGGCAAGGTGGAATTAGTTAACTGAACCTTAAAGACCTGGGTGTTATTGCCCGCTGTCTCCACCTTCTCGATGTCCAATAAGATGGGGGTCTCAGTCCTTTTGCCTCTATGCTCTTGATGTGGTTTGGCTCATCCAAAGAGATGGAGTGTCTGCAAAGGTTGGAGACTTAAAAAGTCCTTCTGGCCTATTCGAGTGCCCATTGGCCGGCCTGAAGTGACCTGCGCTGCCACATCATGCACTGATGATGGGATGGCGGAGTGGGAAGGGGTGGGTGTTTTAGTCAGTTGTCACTTGGTGATCCTGTAGTGAACAATACATTTCTGTTGCTCATACTAAAGAATGTCCGCCGTCATTACACAATTCTTTTCTATGGCGAGGATGAACAATTCAAGCTGAAGTTACAAAATCAATGTAAGGCACCAAAGCTGTGCTACAAATCTTTAGATGAGCAGCACAGGAGGTGACAATCACATGCCGCTGTCTCTTTCTTTGCTTTTGTAATCAATCAGGAAGTGGAGGTGCATGTATACATTCAATCAATATCCTAGCAATTTCTATGACGTAATGTAAGAGTGTACCCATTGGAGAACGATTATGATCGAGCCATATATTGCCACGTCCTTATTGAATGATTAATATTAAGGCTTGCATGAGTTTTTAAGGCGATGCGATGTTTTGAGGACAGACAAGCCACAACAAAGGTTTATGGGCCAACAGGAGAAATGTGCAATAGTTATTGTTGATAAACAAGTGAGAAAGCAAGGGAGGCGAGTAGTCGGACTGAGTTTATGGGCAGAGGAAGAGAAATTAGGGAATGTAGCTATGAGTCCCAGTTGTAGTTTTGGCAGCCTGCATTGTTCTCCTTTAAAAAAGAAAACAATTGCATACATACTATAGGTCCTGAAGGCCAAGAATATTTAATTAAATAGAAAAAAATCAGACAAAAAAACTGATGTGTAAAGAACAAAAAGAAAGCAGGAACAGTATTGGTTGATAGGGTTAGTCTCAAGTTACTTTCCATTCACCAATGTGTTCAATACAGTTCCTGTATTCTTCAAAAGAATAATTAGCGAAAGATACTTTTGGGCACATTTCTTGGATAAATTGGATGTCGAGGCATGTTGCTATTCTGTTGGATTTCTTTTCTAATTGGCATGAGATTTGGTGGTGAAGAATACTTTTTCACTGCAATCCTGGAGTCCCAAATTCCTGATGACCCCAAGTACATCCTGTTAGCAAGGCACAAGTGGGGGCGGGGGAGGTCCATGCAGGTGGACGGCGTCCACCCACTATTTTCACAAGGTGGACGCCGTCCACCCTGCCAAGAATTGGGGCTGTACTGAAAAATATGCTGAATTCGTCCAGGTGTCATTTTCAAACACCGGACACATTCAGCAGCGCCTGCATGTTGTTGTCTGCTTTCGATCGCAACAACGTGCAGGCGAGGAGGGAGCCTTCTTAATTAAGACTCCTGCTGGGCCGATTACAAAGGGCGAATTTGAGGGGTGATCAGACCTCCTTTTGTCCAAGTTTCTTGGCTGGGAGCGGTCAGGAGCTTCACATGTGATGCAAATTAAGCTGAGGGGAAAGAAAGGCTCACACCTTGTTAGCACTTAACACATACTCAAGAGTGGCAGCTTTTCTCTTTGTTCAGTCCAAGTTTAGGAGATATACATGCACTGTAAGAACATCAGATGTGTTGGTCGTTCCCTGTATTTACACAAAATAAATGTTATTTATATAGTGGGTACTACCCCTGAGGAGGCATTGAAATAATTTAAGTTCCACTATTTTTTCTTGTAAAGCACTATGGGTAGATGAAATTTACGCTGACAAAAGGCAAGATTGTTTTATGTGTAGATTTCAAAAGTGTGAATCTTCTGCCAAAATCAGGAGGGTTTCCCTGTGTACTCAAAATGTGCTCCAATGTACTCATGATAGACCTGCTAAACATATATGTGAGGCCTCAGGATCTGATGTCACTTTATATGATGCCACTTCCTGTGATGTCACTTGCTGTGATGTCACACACTGTAATATCACGCTCCGCAATGTCACACACCATGATCTCACGTGCTGTGATGCCATTGTATTAACTAGGTTAGTCCCCCCACTTCTTTTTTTAGGACTTGTGCCCTGCCTGTTGGGCATACCTAGCAATGTGACCTACCACGCATGAAACTACCATTGTGCAAGTTGGGATTGGTGGGATTTGGCCAGAAAATGGGGGTCTCCAGTGACGCCGGATGTCACAGAATAGAAGAGAGGGATGGATTTATTTATTGCTGCGGGAAGAGTGGCATAGAAGTGTCGGGGCTGCCTGCGTAAATTCTGAAAGATATGGGGGTGGTAGATAGATTACTATGGGGAAGGGAATTCGAGTTGCTCCTGGTCACAACAAGTTCGTTGGTTCCTGTTGCGGCCCTGGAGTCTGTTGCCTTCGATCCCATTGTGAGAAACTGTTGGATGCATTTTTGTTCTTATGGTGCCTGCTCCACTTCTCAAGTCCTTCGTTGTTAAGCAACTGGGCCACTTGGCCCTTGAGGCCTTTTGGGCCACTGCATTCTCCAGACCACCTTTGGAGAATGAAGATGCACTCGAGGTGTTGGAATGACTTCTGAGGATCCCCGCAGTGCTATTCTAAATTTCCCTTGGGCCAACCTCTATCCCGTCCTTAATCCCTGCTTCTAGGCGGAGCACGATAAGATCCGGTGTGACTCTTGCTGGGCGTTCCTACCAAGGAAACCCTGCTACACTGACAAGACAGATGGATGGCCCACAGCAGAATGTCCAAATCTTCTTTGGAAATACCAGACATCTTTGGCGACAGTGATCCACTCAATGCGAAAAAGAGAAATCCGGTCAGTCACCTGACCTTCTGGCATGCCAACCCAGATCCAAAATATTTGACTCTGACGTCTCGGAGTCCGAGTAATAATAACTTCTGGAAGAAGAGACAACCGAGGATGCTCCATCCTCCTCGGTCAACCCGAGTCCTCATTTGAAACCATGCCCTTTGTGAGTACTTTTTGTTGTGTGTCGATTTAGATACCGTATATAGGTTTCCCGATGTATGCCCTTATATAGGCACAATTCGCATTGCCCGTATTTAGGCATAGAAATCCAACACTTAGACATTATCCATGCTAACCAAATACAGGCATGGCCACCTACATCCATCCATCCACCTCACGAGTTCTTGGAAAACCAGACTCTTAAGCCTTTAGGACTTCCCCTTGCTTTGATTATTGATTCTCCAAGAACTCATTTATTATGCATTAACATCTATTCTCCAGGGATTCATTCATGACGTTCCTCTGCCCGACTTTTACCGCAATACTGACATTCGTAAACACCTTCGAGGTATAAATAAACCTTCACTTGCCATGGCAAACTACGGCTCGGCTACACAGCTCGACATGGCTCGCCATGGCAAGTACGGAAGGAATTAGAGTCCTCGCCTGAAGCACTGACCAGACGCTGTCATCCTCCTCGCAGAGAATCCAGTTCCAGTGTTTCAGACTCCCCTTGCGGTGGGTTAAAGATCGCGACCCGGAAAGAGATTCCAACCTCTCTCATTCTAAGGTATGGAGCATACGAGAACCTTGATGGACTTTTGGCAAATCTTGGCAACACCAATCTAAACTTCAGCCCAACTAGACTACAGAAAAACAGCACCTACTTCTTACCTCGTACGACACTTCAGTTAGGTACACTGGGGTAGAACTAGCTAGAAGCACCAGAGGAGTATTCACATTTTAGCCTGTGTTATTTATGTATGTATTTTTATAAATATTCTGAGACTGTTCCAATTCTAAGGGATACAAAGTTGTCATGTTTATGCAGTTGTCAGAAACTAATCCCTTCTTGTTTATTCGCGAAGTTTCTAGTAACCTCTGAGTTAGCAAGCACACACAACTAATTAAGTTTAATGTACTCGATAGAGGCATACTGACCTCGTTAATATGCCACAACTATAGTGTAGATTATTCCAATGTGCACCACCTATTAGGGATATATGAACTACACTGCATCTTGACAATCAGGCCTCTTTCAGAGCCCAGAAACAGCTATCCATTCTAGCTGAGCACCGCACCCTCCATGGGCCGACTGACTAGCCCTGTACCAGAGTCGCCAGCACCTTCAGGTGCGCCACTGCCTTTGGGCCTGATTGACACTGAAGCAAGGCCTCGGAGGTGAGGAAAGATCTTTCTAAGAACCTTGACCCCCAGCAAGACTCAAAAATTCACATCTTCTCTGAAATCTCAAAGCTGGCTCCTCCATCGAGGCCAAAAGCGCCATTGGCGCCGAAGCACCTGGCGTCCTAACTGAATTTGCCTTTGCCTCTGAAGCCGTCTATTTCTGAAACTGAGGAAAGGCTACTTCTCGAAAGGAGCTTGATGAGAGGAAAAGGTGGATTATCATCCATCTGCGCATAGGCAAGATGTCTGCCTCAGAAAAGACCCTGCTAGAAACCAGCAGACTTGCCTTCAAAGACGTCATGCCACTAGACACTGTGCCTCTTCTTCCTTCCAAGAGGGCTAAGAACAAAGCTTCTGCTACTCCTTCACCTTCTCCCCTCCTCCCCTTACCACCATCAACTCCTCCACTTTCCCCTCCACTACCAACACCTCCCTCACCTCCTCTAACCTTCCCTCAGGGATCACTGGGATTATACTACAATGCGGCCAGTCATAGCCCCTACTTCCCAGCTGTAGACTTTGCTCCGGTCTACACTGATCCCTCAGATGATCCTTGGGAGGATTATGACGTGGATCCTCAGGCAGACTCCGATTTTGAATATGCCCAGTCCAGACCTCCCTGCCACATGACTCCAAGATGTACCACATGCTGATACAACACACGGCCTCCTAGCATATGGTGGAGATGTAAGTCACCCCTGGATTTTTAGGTTAGACACTGAATTGTTCCTTACAATACCTCCCTATGCTCATGGGGATGATAAAATTAGCCCCTAAGATCTTTAAGGACCTGCCATATCTGGGTTATAACACCACATATTGAAAAGAAATATACACCAGTGCCCTCTGATGCTTCCTATATCAAGGGTCATGTCCCAACAGATTCTCTGGTTGTCACCACCTCCACGAAAAGTGCAGCAGCCCAGGCCACAGATGATACTCTGCTTCCTAACAGGGAGAGCAAGTGAATTGATGCTGCTGGGAAGAGAGTAGCAGTGGGTTCAACCACCCACTGATGCATCGCCAATTCAGTAGCCCCCTTTCCCAGTATGACAGAGCTCAGTAGGAGGAGATAGAGGGGCTCCTCTAGCACCTTCCTGACCAATATTAATAATGAGGGAGAGAACTTGGTGGTGTTGGAGATAGATTTCCCCTTCTCAACATCAGGTGTGCCTCTTATTTGGTGGATAGATCAGCCAGAGAGGTGAACTTTTCCTCCGACACCATTCCTGGCTTCATGTCTCCAGTTTTAAGCTGGAGGTTCAACAGCACCTTGTCAAGCTGCCATTCGACGGGGAACACCTGTTCAGATCGCAGCTTGAAACGATACTTGGAAAATTAAGGATTCAGAAATCGATAATGCCCTCCAGGTTCCTTCTGGCAGGAGCTCCTTTCCGAAGCAGCAAGCAAGAGGTGGGTCCTAAGCCACTTCCCTAGAACCAATCTAGTCCTATCATCAGCAGCATCAGGGTTCTCGACAACAGGGAGGCAGAGGTTTCGCTTGGGGTTCCTTTTGGGGGGAAATGGCTGCTGAGGCAAAATCACTCCTGGCAAGGAAGCCTCTACTTGCCGGGAGGCTGTAGCAGTGCTCAGTGATAGTTAGAACCTATTGATCTGGGGAGATTTCCTCCCAACAGGGAAGAAACCCCTAAAGTTTCCCCCCAACCGGTGTGGTGTGATTAGGGGGGATGCGAGGCTAGTCGGGTATAAATGCTTGCCAATAGTTTAACCACTGGCAATCACTCGGGGTACTATTCCAACCCATTATTGTTTTTACCCACTATGCCACTGTCGACAGAGGGCCTGATTTATGGTTTGGTAGAGAAAGTAAAGGCAGATAAGTTGTCTGATTTAGAGAAGCCTGCCTGCTTTGGCAGGAACCACCGTCATTGCGGTTCTGGTCAATGTTGGTAAAGTTTGACGAAAACATAAATGTGAAGGCTACCCATCAAAACTTGCAATGTTTATTTTTGTTTTTTTACAATAAACTTCCAAAGCTGGAGTTTTTTTAATAAAAATCCATAAAAGCAGTTTAAGGCAGCTTAAAAATCACATAACATGTCCACATACATTGGTTTAAATAAAACCAATAATACAGTGCACAGCACTACAATGCAAGTATTTACATTTAAAAGTAGTTAAAAGACAGCGACCGGATCATTCAATTCAAGGTTGTAGTACAAAAGAATAAGGTAAATATTGCAATATAATCACGGATTTGGTTTGTACTATTTGAGGGTCATTTTTTAGGTCGAAGCCTACCAGACTGAAAGACTTCTTGTATTCCGCTCATTGCTTACCATTGGTGGAACCTGCGTACCATCTCTTTCACTGGCTCCTTCTATACGTCAATGAGTGCTCTCTATCTGGGAACATTTTCTTTTTGGGAAACACTTTAGAAGAATACATATGTTTTCAGGTATCTCCTGATAGCATAAAGTAAATATTTCTCTTGATCAATTTCGTGCCTATGCTCTAGCCACTAAAAGGAGGGCATGGGACATGCTGAAACACCCCGAAAATAACCATGCTGTCGTGAATGAGCAAAGAACCAGCCTTTACATTTTATTTTTACCTTGTCACATTTGCTTTGCATTCAGACATCTGTTTTCTAGGGAGCTTACTGTTTACTTTTCTTTCTCTGACTGCAAAGTGGGAGGGGTTATGTGACTATCTTGCTGGGTATGGGAATGTAAATGTGCTTTCTAACAATAGAGGAGGGACTGCAGGCTATATTTATCCAGGTCCAGCATACAAACCCTTGAGTACAACAAAAACAGAAAGGTATAAAGGTTTGGCTCTCCTCCTTTCTGAGGGACCGCACCCAGGCAGTGCGGCTAGGCGGCTTCACTACCACCCCTCTCCCTGTCACTTGTGGTGTTCCCCAGGGATCCTCTCTCTCTCCCCTCCTTTTCAACCTTTATATCTTCCCTCTTATCTTCGCGCTCCAGCAGCTGGAGGTCACCGTGTTCAACTACGCGGACGATCTCCAGCTCATCTTCGACCTGTCCTCCTCTCCCCTCTCTGTCTCTAACTTCCAGTCTACAATGACGTTCATCAGGGACTGGATGAACCACAACCATCTTAAACTGAACCCGGATAAAACCGAATTGGTTCTCAACGGTGGTTCATCCAGCCCCTGGAACTCCCTCTTTTGGCCCCCCTCTCTTGGCCCCGCACCTTCCCCCTCCACCACGGTCAAAACACTGGGTGTCAAAATGAACAATCAGCTCACCCTCCATTCACAAATCAGCTCCGTGGTTTCCTCTGGTTTCCTCACTCTCCGTACCATCCGTTCTGTTTCCCGCTTCTTTTCCCCTCAGGCACTTAAGATTATCATGGCCGCCTTGGTGATATCAAGGCTGGATTATGCCAACACCCTTTATCATGGCATACCAGCATACAGCCTGCGAAGACTCCAGTCGATCCAGAACCAGGCGGCCCGGCTGGTCTATGGCCTCCCACGCTATCACCACTCCACCCCCCTTCTGAGGGAGCTTCACTGGCTCCCCGTGAAAGAACGCTCCCTCTTTAAGACCGGCTGCATGGTCTTCCAGGCCCGGCAAGGCACTGCCCCCGCCTTCATCTCCTCACTAATAAAACCTTATGTTCCCACAAGAGAGCTCCGGTCTTCCTCTAAGTCTCTTCTTCAGATCCCACGTTTTACACGTAAAAAGTGGGGCGGGCCAACTTTTCCACCTTGGCCCCAACATTTTGGAACTCCCTCCCTGATCATCTTCGTTCTGCTACCCAGTACCTCTCCTTTCGCAAAGATTTAAAAACTTTCCTCTTCAATCAGGCCTTCCCCGCTTAGCTCTTCATCCCTTTCCTTCTTGTTTTCTTTCCCTCAGTTGCCGATCCACCCACTAGCGCCAAGAAACCGCATGGTGTATGCTGCGCTTTATAAATATTTTAAATTAGAAATTAGAAATTATGCAGTACCTAGTGAACACTGTCGGTTGATGTGCAAATAGTGTGTTGAGAAGTATACACTAGAGGCAGGAGGAGGTTTCCTCATTTTGGAAAAGGACCCTCACATTCCCCCTCCCACCCCCAATCAGTGGGGTGTCTTGCTTCATCATCGGGTCTGTTCCTTATCGAGTCGGATGCAATACCCTATCAGCGTCCTTGCCTGGCCTTTTGCAAAGATCTTTTTTCCTTATGCCGTAAGGTGCAGTGCGTGTGAGGGCCCTAGTGAGTGTAGATGTAGTAAGTAAAGAAGTGAGGCTAAAACAGGAGGTAGTGGTCCACCCAGAACTATTTTAATGATTGTGGCCACTTTCCTGGTTAAAAACGTGAATGTTGCGCACCCCTGTTATAAGGTCACGGGGACGTGCGCTATCGGGGTCAACATGTTTCTTGCTATTGTTTCTATTTGTAGGCAATTCTTCAGGACCAATGCAAGATCTATCTACACTTTTTGGTAGTGGTCCCTAATCAATTAATTAAGTGACCACCCATATCAAATCAAAAAGTCTTTATTAAGTAGCTGTACAAGTTAACCATTAAAGCACAGAACGCAGGGTAATACAATAAAAATCACCTGTAGATGTAACAGACCACAGTTCTTAAAATTATATCAACATTGATTTGCGATATTTAAAAAAAAAAAAATTTAAAAGCTGTAATGGAGGCAATAGTAAATTCATTGTCTAGCAATTTCATAATCATAAATGCGGGCGACATTGTCTCAGACTGTATCTTTTTAAAACCGGGATAATCCATCTTCTTCTAGGGATTGAATAAAATTGACAGAAGAACAATGTATGCATCGTGGAATGTTCAGCAGCAGCGTCACACAGGCATTTACCTAAAACTCTCGACCAATCAGTTAGTACGGGAAAACTTAAAGATCTATGAAGAATATTCAATCTAAAATGTGTTAACAAGAACCTCTCATAGACTTTAATTACTAATACAATATATTGTTGTATGAGTGGAGCAGCCAAGACTATATAGTGAGCTTGAACCTTTGGGTTTCATTAATTCTATTGTCATTCTAATTTCGCCCAAATAACACATGCAGGTTGCTTTAAGGTCTTTCCTAGACACGTTACACATGGTGTCTGGATTATTATAATATTCAGAATGGCCTAGTTTAAACAGGAACATTTTAACATATGCTAACCACCTTATGTTATTGACCCTATCCATCGCCAATGCGTCTTTCAGAATGAGGCGATTAAAATCTGTTTCCTCTGAAGTCCAGACTCTTTGCCAAAGGAGGACTGGCTGAATCTTAATAACGTCCTCCAGGTAAGGCATACCTAGTTCTTGGTGGCATATATAGGTAGAAGTACTGCCTGGTACTGCCAAGAGGGTCCTGAAAAACTTGTTTTCTGCAGATTGTAGTGAGTTTACCCCTTCGTAAGGTGACAATTGCCACTCATTTTGCCCTATAACCCTGTAACAATTCTGCAGAGGGACGTCTTCCTATTTTTCTGATGAAATTTAGTAAGGCCATCAGATTTAATAAAAAGCAACCTTCTCGCTTTTATCGCTTGACACCATGTGCCAGTTTGGTCGAAATAATATCCCTAAATAAGAGAACGTTTTAGTGTGCTCTATTGCCTTTGAATAAATAAAAAGCGTATTGGGCTTCTGTAATGGCAGGGTTTTTGGCTCTATTTAGCAGTGATATAGACTTTAATCTTGCTCACATCTAGGATAGGTATTCTTAGCTTGTGTTGGCCCTTTTAAGCCCTTTCTTCCAGATCTAGAGGAGGCCATCTATTGCCTATTGGCTTTGGCCTGTCATTATTTCTTATAGTAGAGGTTGGATCCTGTGGTCCTGACTTTAGATTACACATTGGTATGGTTTATGTAGGTATTCTGACAGAGCTAAGGGGTATTTCATCCCTTTCAGGCCTACAGGCCTAGAACTAGAGGGACTCCATCTTGATGGAGCTGAGAGGCTTCAGGGGGAAAGGTAAAGTTTACAGTAAGGCTGTTTGTGTGCTAGAGGAAGACCGGTTAGGACTGCTTCTTATCCGAGGAATGTGTTTTTCTCTTGGGCCCAGACGTAACATGCAGATGCGCACTGCGGTTGCGTGGAAGCCTGGGAGCTGGCACAGGAATTCGGTAGGAGGCAGCCCTCTGGTGGAAATTTCCATGAGGGGAGAGGAATCCATATTAGCGAGCTACAGGAGAGGAGGAGGGTTCATTCCAGCTTGTGTGCAGTTCAGCCTGGAGCTCAGTTCAGCTTGGAGCTCAGTTCAGCTTGGAGAGAGAACAGGATGTCTGCTGGAGCTGCAGAATAGAGTGCAGTTCTGGAATGGAGAAAGAAGGCAGACGATTGCTGAAGATGAAGAGAGATAGAGCAGTGCAGAGAGCATCAAAGAAGGCTGTCAGCTTGAGCAATTGAACCAGAGGCGTGGTGATGTGGTGAAGGAGGGAGAGACAGAGAGAGCCCTAATCCCACCAGAGGCAGAGAGAAATCTTCCTTCTAATAGGTGAGGTAGTCTGAACTAGTCCCCTTTACACTTGCATCTTAATCTTGTCTTTATTCCCTAGGCTATTGTATTGCTAATCCTTTTCTTTGCAGCGGTGTGTTCTATCTACAGTCTTTGTCAGTTACATGTTGATGTGTCCAGTATAATACAGATCTGTGTATGTGTTTATATTGTTAAAATAAATATAACCCCAGTTCATAGTGAACTGCAATGTGCCTTGTATTCTTGTTCAATCTGGGTAAATGGAGTTCCTAGTTGATGATTGTTTATATGAACGGATGTGTAATCCCGATCAGGTAAGTGGTGATCAAATAAATAGGGAGCGAGTGGACCTTTGATGCCAGGAGCAGAAGGCACATATTATTAATTGGCTAACTCCTAATATTGTAGTAGCAAGCCCTTAGTGAATCGGGAGAGAGAGACTTCCCAACATATAACTGAAGGTGTTCATAGGAATGTGGTTGTCATTGATATACGGCGTTAATGAGAGCGTTGGGGAGGATTACCAGCGTGGAGGGCTGCCGGATTGCGGCCCGTGTGTAAATGAGAGCGTTGGGGGGGATTACCAACGTGGAGATCTGCCGGATTGTAGATCATTTGGAAAAGAGAGCATTGGGTTCTGCAGGCCCGTGTGTAGACACACCGGATTGTGTGTCATATCTGCCCTGGGGTAGATCAGTCTGGGTCTGAGTGGCCGCGAGACTAACTGATGTATGAGTGTGGTGGTGGGCATGGATATCCTTAGTAATCAGTGAGTATTCTTAGTATCCCTGGGGCAGTGAGATAAATAACGGTGATGGATCAAGCCCTGATCTTTGGACTGGGTAAGAGTGGTCTGTTTAACTCAGACACTCTGTTCATCACCACCCCCTTTTCTAAATCGTTTTTGGCCACTATAGGTGTGGCAGGGTATACTCAGACATGAGTCCCTTTCTCACTGCTCCATCAGGATTCAAGCAAGCCGGGCCGAAGAAGGCTGAAATGCCAGAAACCGGTCCCCGGTAGCTTGTCTCCTTTCTGGTGAAGAATTGGCTTGGTAGTTTAGTCTGCCCTGTTCCCATGATGCACTGGGCCAGGGACAGACTGATTTGCATATAGCCAGGTTCTGAGCTGGGATGGGGCAGTGAGATAAATAACGGTGATGGATCAAGCCCTGATCTTTGGACTGGGTAAGAGTGGTCTGTTTAACTCAGACACTCTGTTCATCACCACCCCCTTTTCTAAATCGTTTTTGGCCACTATAGGTGTGGCAGGGTATACTCAGACATGAGTCCCTTTCTCACTGCTCCATCAGGATTCAAGCAAGCCGGGCCGAAGAAGGCTGAAATGCCAGAAACCGGTCCCCGGTAGCTTGTCTCCTTTCTGGTGAAGAATTGGCTTGGTAGTTTAGTCTGCCCTGTTCCCATGATGCACTGGGCCAGGGACAGACTGATTTGCATATAGCCAGGTTCTGAGCTGGGATGGGGCAGTGAGATAAATAACGGTGATGGATCAAGCCCTGATCTTTGCACTGGGTAAGATTGGTCTGTTTAACTCAGACACTCTGTTCATTACCACCCCCTTTTCTAAATCGTTTTTGGCCACTATAGGTGTGGCAGGGTATACTCAGACATGAGTCCCTTTCTCACTGCTCCATCAGGATTCAAGCAAGCCGGGCCGAAGAAGGCTGAAATGCCAGAAACCGGTCCCCGGTAGCTTGTCTCCTTTCTGGTGAAGAATTGGCTTGGTAGTTTAGTATGCCCTGTTCCCATGATGCACTGGGCCAGGGACAGACTGATTTGCATATAGCCAGGTTCTGAGCTGAGATGGGGCAGTGAGATAAATAACGGTGATGGATCAAGCCCTGATCTTTGGACTGGGTAAGAGTGGTCTGTTTAACTCAGACACTCTGTTCATCACCACCCCCTTTTCTAAATCGTTTTTGGCCACTAAAGGTGTGGCAGGGTATACTCAGACATGAGTCCCTTTCTCACTGCTCCATCAGGATTCAAGCAAGCCGGGCCGAAGAAGGCTGAAATGCCAGAAACCGGTCCCCGGTAGCTTGTCTTCTTTCTGGTGAAGAATTGGCTTGGTAGTTTAGTCTGCCCTGTTCCCATGATGCACTGGGCCAGGGACAGACTGATTTGCATATAGCCAGGTTCTGAGCTGGGATGGGGCAGTGAGATAAATAACGGTGATGGATCAAGCCCTGATCTTTGGACTGGGTAAGAGTGGTCTGTTTAACTCAGACACTCTGTTCATCACCACCCCCTTTTCTAAATCGTTTCTGATAATATGAGCTTGTATATTGCGAGTTCCCCATCCTCAGGTAGGTACCCAGGTGCCTGGATAGATGGTCCTGAGGAGGGATGTGGTTACGTTCTGGCTGGGTTAGAGGGGCCCCTAGGGGCTGATCCCATCTAATCAGAAAATCCGGCCATAACAGCTTCTTTCTCGATCCTGCTCCACAATTCATTGCAAATGTTTTCGAGCAGTTCACAGTAAGTCCCAAGTTAGACAGAACATTTATAAAAACATTTACAACCTTTTGGAGACCGATCGGTGTGTGGGCCATCAAGAAAGCATTGTACGCATACATGAGTGCCGGGATTGGGCGTGTCACTGCGGCTGGTAAATCCTTGCACTCCGGGACCAGGACAGATTCCAGTTCATTTATATAAAATGTAAAAAGAAAGAGGGCAAGGATGCACCCTTGTCTAGCTCCTCTCATTACTTTAAAGTGGTTAGTGCATTCGCCCCCTCCCATAACGTATCCTGGCCCTTGCCCCTGAGTATAGTTTTCTTAAAAACGCCTACTCCCATCCCCTCTAAAACCGACCACAGCTTTCCATGAATCACGGAGTCAAAAGCTGCTGTTAAATCAATAAAAGTCAGGTATAGCCTCTCCCGTTTTGCACTGGTGTATTTATCTAATAAAATATGTAAATTCAAACCCTCCGTATGGCCGGCCGCCTTCAAACCCCCCCCCCCGCACCCCCCCCCCCCCCCCAGACTTTAGGTAATTGCTGTGTTGACTTCACTTAAGGTGATATTTAAAGGTAAACCTGTATGCCTTACACAGTTCTCTATTTCGGCCTCAATTGATAATGATCCTTGTCTGTGAGTTATTATATAACTTAGCAAAGTGTAGTTTCCATTCATGTTCAGGGATGGCAATCTCTACGGTTGCTTTGTGACCTTCGGCTAAAAACTGTGCGCTAACTGCCTTCCAAAAGGAGGAGGAATCGTGATTAACTGAAGCTTCATGTAAGGCCTGCCAAGCTTCCTCTTTTAGGGCCTTCTTCCTTGCTTTTATTGCCCTCTTATAATCACTTCTTGCCAATCTAATCTGTTCCCGTTTTTTTTCTGTTGCATGTAGAGAACTTTTTAAGCTTAGAATATGCTTTTGTGCAATTTTTGTCAAACCACCCTTGCTTAGGTTTAGGATTGGGAACCATAGAGCAGGGACTGAACTTGGCTTTAATCATAGACAAATACACCAAGGTAAAGAGGCGGAAACTTTTTCTTACTTTTATAGATTTGAGTTCAGCGTTCGATTGTGTTGACCATGGCATGTTATGGAACATTTTAGAAGAGCTTAAGATGGACCCGGTTTTATTATTGTTTATAAGGGAAATGTATAAGAATGCCAAATTCCCTATTGAAAAGGGTGTCAGACAGGGGTGTATACTGGCCCTTTTTCTTTTTAATCTTTATATAAACAGTTTGGGCCAACACCTCAGTAGAGATCAAAATGACTACCCGTCTGTAGGGGGTGCCCCCGTCCCTCTTCTATTATACGCTGACGATGCAGTGATCATGTCATGGGCCCAATGGGGCTTTCAAAGGGCAGTGAACAGTTTTGTCATTTACATGAAAGATAGGGGCCTAAGAGTGAATACAACTAAGACATTCACCATGGGTTATGGGGAGAATAGAGGCACAACATGTAACATCTTCATTGATAATAGTTAGGTAGAAACCACTGATCCTTTGACAAGAAAGGCACCTGGAAATCGGCAATTAAGGCCAGAAAGTTGACTTTTACTAGAGCTGTGGAAGCAGTTTTACATTTTGCTAAAAAGGTAGGAGATAGACCGGTAAAAGAGCTGCTGCAAGTTTATAAGATGAAATGCATTTCCACTGGGTCATACGGGGCAGGCCTATGGGGCATTGAAGGAGCGGACATAATGCAAGTTTGTGAAAATGGCTCTATCCGTTTCCTTCTGGGCGTCCCCACTTCTTTCTCTACTTATAGCTGCCACCAGGAACTGGGCAACCCTTATATATTAGACACCATCAAGATAGCCCTGTTGCTATTGTGGCATAAGGTCTGGGTAACGGATGAAACGGGCTTCAATAGGGATGTAATCCGGGATTGCCTTAAACTAGACGGGGTTAAAAACATGGCATGGTTCAATTATATTAAAAAGATTACTAACGCCATTGGCCATCCCGAATATTTCATGGAACCTAGTAGTCTGGAGGACATCTCCAATAAAGATTTGATAGATCGTTGCCTGAAATATTTTGAGGAACAAAGATGTTGTAAAGAGAGAGTAAAACATACAGTAATGGCAAACCAACTGATCATGAGTGGTAAGGGCACTCTACAATATTTATTGATGGTACAGAATAGCTTTAGCCGTATGATTCTGGCCCGTTTCCGACTTGGCTCTTTTTTTATAATGGTTTTATTTCCAATGGCAAATGTCTGGTCAGCTGATACACTCACCTGCCCTTGTGACGATGTTTCACTACAATCAACCCTGCACTGTACTCTGTTCTGTACATTTTTCACGGTACCCAGAAAGAAATATCTTAGACCAATTCTTAGAGTCTGGAATATTAGATACTGTAGGGCAGCATTTCTAAGATTACAACTGCTAGAAACACCAGCAACTATTCTGGCTGTAACTACATATTTAAAGGCGATTATCAGGTCCAGGGCAAAAATGCAATGTTTTTAGCTATAGTTGGATTTTTTAACTTTTCAATACTTTTTGCTAAAATTTTGTATCACCACTACATTACACTTTTTTTTAATTTCAGACTATGCTTTTAAAGAATAGACTGTGGCACCGTATAAATTAATTCTGACCTCCTCTATGAAATGCTTTTTGTGTAACCCCATGAGATCTGTCCCTCTCCCCGGTTACACATCTTGTATTTGTCTATTTTTATAACAATATATATATATTTGATCGTGCACATGTATTTATATAATCTTTTTCTGCTCTTATACTTTTATGATTTTCCATGCAATGAAATCGAATAAAGTTTTAAATTGATGTTTCGGATTGTTTCTTGCTTTCACATGCAATGTTTCCTCAATAACGCTTGTGATGGGGGCGTGGCCAAGCACCATGGCCAACAGGACGTGAGCTCCACCAGCTCCCGGCCTGAGGACCTCAAAATCCTGTATATTTATCCTGCCTGGGCTCAAACTTTGAAATCGGGGGTCGTGGACTCCCCTCACACCGGTGCCCCTGAATCGAGTGGAGGACGACGGGTCCACGTGAGTGAGGAATTGCTGGCGACGTGATACCCCGGGACTCTGTCCATGCAAGGCCGGGGTCTGCGGCCTGGTCCGGAGGGACGACGGTGCTGGGCCCCAGAGGCTACTGGGAGGCGCAGCGCTGGCCTCTGGAGGACGGAGCCCACTGTCAGCCGGGGCTCCGCTTTGAAGGACTCTCCGGCATACCGCTGCGGACATCACAGGCGAGCTGGTCCCCAGGCCTCGATGTCGGGGTCTGAGGCCTAGTCTGGAAGAGAGGCAGAGAGGAGCTGCGGACTGCTGAGGGGTTCCGTTGCTTCCTGGACTGCGTAGCCCACTGTCCATCGGGGCTCCGTGATTGAGGGACCGGGGAGACCCCGGCGGGTCCAACTGCGGAACTATCCTGGTGGGCGTCGGCCCTGCTGCAGAGGGGGTGAGTGCAGCGGCCGACTCTCCTCCCTGATGGCTCTTCACCCGAAGCGTGGGAGAGCCTGAGCCCGACAACCACCACCTGTAGAAACAGACCCTCTTTGTCCCAGGGGTCCCGACGGCGGTGTCTTTATCCTGCCCCTGAAGCCATTGCAGTGGCGGTCCCGGGAGGCCCTGAGTGTTTGGGCTATACATGATCCTGCCAGCACTGGTGCCCCGGGGTCCCCTTGAGACGGTCCCCCTCCCCGGTGTATGGCCTGAGAACTGGCCGGGGTGGGGACCCCTGCTTCACGCTGCGGAGAGGACGGGAACGATTGGACCGCCTGGTGGCTCTCCTGGGCTGTCCCCCCCACTGTATCCACGCATCGGCAGTGTTGAGGGTTCGGTGGGGGAGAGTAGACTCTACAGACCCTTATTAGAGACACGCAGCCTGGATTGGGACGCCTCATTTACTCTAGTGGCCCCCTTCTGGCGACGTCCATCTTAAGGAGGACTGGAGATTGCAGGCTGAGAGGTACTGTGCACGGTATTTCCGAGCTGGGCGGACATCTTGCGCCGCATATCAAGGCGGCGGTGGCTGTGGGGGCCCTTGTTGGTCCACTGAAGTGCTGGTTGAGGCTCTTGGAATTTGGCAATGCGTAAAGATAGGATGTCGCGCTCCACCCAGCCCAACACAATCACGCAATATACGACTCAGCGGCTGCCTTTGCAGCGGATTGCGCGACAGTCAGGTCAGGAAGAGGGGGCGGACGGGCCACTGGAGCGTTCCAGGGCGGAACTTTTGAATGCCATACAGGGCTCACACACTGCGTTGGAGCGGCAGATTGAGACGGTCTCGATGGACGTCAACCTTTTGCGGACAGATCTCCGGAAGGTTGCGGACAAGTTTTCGGACGCCGAGGGCAACATTACACAATTGCAAGGTGAGGTGGCCTCCCTCAAGAAGACGGACATGCACCTCATGGCCACGACACATGCCTTGGAGCGTAGAGAGCTGAGGACGCGGAGGGAAGAGCGCGTCGCAGCAACATACGGGTCCTGGGAGTGCCGGAACCGTTGGAGGAGGGTAATGCTGAGCGCTTTCTGGAGACTTGGATCTGAACCCAACTGTGTCCGCGGTGCCTGTCGGATGTCTTCGTCATCGAGTGGGCCCATCTGGCTTTGCTCCCACCACCGCGATCGGGAGCACCTCCGAGGGCACTAATCGCCAAGATCCTGAACTATAGAGATCGGGATTGCATCCAAAGAGCGGCGAGGGAAACGGCGAATCTCACCATTGAAAACAGTCAGGTGTCCATCTATCCCGACTACACCCAGCAAGTTCAGGAGCAACGGAAGTCCTACCTGGGGGTTAAACAAAAGCTCTGGGAGGTGAAGTTGCAATACATGCTGTTATACCCGGCCAAACTCAAGGTGATTTCACAAGGCAGGGCACACGTCTTTGAATCCCCGGCGAAGGTGTGGGAGTGGCTGGAGATCAGGGGCGATTACCTTCCCCCGAGAGAACGTGGAGGGCCCCATGAGTCATGGGGGACCCGACCTCCGAGGAGCCGCCGTGGCAGGCGGAGGCGCCGGTCTGAGTCGGCGGTCTCCGAGAAACCTAGAGTCATGGTGGGTGAAGATGGTGCTCTCCTCCTGGAACCTTTGCCGGCGGAGACTGGGCCGGGAACTCTCAGCTCGTCCTTCCCTGGGGACGTCCTGGTTCTGGACACATTGCAGGATACAGTGCAGGGCACGGTCTTCATGGCTCCGGTGATCCTGGAAACTGGAGGTGCCGTGTCCATGGTCGAGACGGTCCCGTCGTGAGGTACTCTCTGGTTTACACTTTGTTTCATTCTGCCCTGAGTGGCCTTTGACATGTTCTGAGCTCGCTGTGGATGTCTGTGGCCCGAGACGTTTGCCCTTGGGTTGATGGGTGGGGCGGAGGACTTGCATCCTGCTGAATGGGGACTGTATGGTGGGGGCAGATATGCCTGTTTGGGGCGGAGCCCGACCTAGGACTGCTCCTTTTGGTTGAGCCTATTGACCTTCCTGTAGGGCTAGGGTCCCGCGAGGAGCTGGGGGGGGGGGTTCTGGTTTTGTTGTTTTGTGAGTGAGTGTTGTGTGGGGTGAATGGGGTGGCTGTGTACGTCCTGGCACCAGCAGGGGGAGGGCAGGGTAGCATATTTGGTTGTTACTGTCATCTTGCTCGTGGGTGGGGGGATGTATTCTACGGGGTTTGAGGGGTTGTGGAATCTGGGGGGGGTGGGGGGTACTGTTGCAGGCATCAAGTGTGCTACTGTTCAGGCTCATGGGTGGCAGATCATAGAGGATTAAACTGGCGGCCCAGATGGGCGGAACCACCGATCATGGGATATAAGTTTTTGACCTGGAACGTGCGGGGGCTGGGCACTAGTACCAAGAGACACAGGGTCCTGTCCTTCCTCCGACGCCATGGAGTTTCCAATGCGTGTCTGTAGGAGACTCATTTGAATGAGGAGGCCGCTCAAAAGTTGTCCAAAAAATGGAGAGGCCAGGTGTTTCATTCCTCCTTTTCTACCTCTCGAGCCGAGTGGTCGCTCCCCTGTGATTGGTATCGTTGTGCTTTCATTGCCTGCATTCTGCCTCGCCTGCCGCTTTTCACTTTGCTGATTTTAAACGCGCCTCTTT
The DNA here is from genome assembly GCF_964263255.1 of Lissotriton vulgaris. Taxonomy (NCBI): domain Eukaryota; kingdom Metazoa; phylum Chordata; class Amphibia; order Caudata; family Salamandridae; genus Lissotriton; species Lissotriton vulgaris. The sequence continues at coordinate 1,464,179,223 of NC_141687.1, read as the reverse complement.
TGCTCTGTTTAGATTTCATTGTATTGTACCTGTGTAACTTTGTCAGTGTTAGCGCGTTAGCCCCCAGCGCTCCGCTGCCATTTTGTTTGTTGTTGTGCTGCTCTTTGTAAACCCGCCCCGCCTCCCAGCTGAGCCGCCCTCGCCCCTCCCCCTCCACTATCCATATATGACAGTTGCTCCCGCGCGCAGCGTTCACGCGCAGCGTCCGCGCCCAACCCGCGCCGAAGGTGCGCCAAAGGTAAGCCCGTCTACGCCCGTCCGCGCCTGGACCGCGCCCAGCGCCAGACCCCCTGCCCCTCGCGCTGCCCAGCCCTCCCGCATCACCTACGATGCCGACACCCTCCTAGCCCTCAACCCCGGTCGCGCCCCCAACTGCGTCCAAGCCGCTCCTGGACACACCCATGGACCTTTCTCCTGCTACTCCTGCAAATTCAGCGGCACCGACAACATCTCCGCTACGACCACACCACAGATTCCCGACCCCAACCACCTACAATGCATCCTTCTCAACACCCGCTCGGTGCACAGGCACGCCATTGACCTATGGAACCTACTAGACACCATCTCTCCAGACGTCGCCTTCCTAACGGAAACATGGATGAACGCTTCCTCCGCCCCAGACATCACCATTGCCATCCCTGAAGATTATAAGATCACACTCAAGGACCGTACCAGCCACACAGGAGGAGGTATCGCGATCGTCCATAAGAAATCAATCCGCATCTCAACCAGCTCTGACACCAACCTCGCCAACTCCGAACACCTTCACTTCCAAATACACATCGACCCCAAGACCACACTCAGAGGCACCCTCCTCTACAGACCACCAGGACCCCGCGCAAAATTCAGTGAAGACATCACGGACTTCATCACTCCACACGCGCTCCCCTCCAAAGACTACATCCTTCTGGGAGACCTCAACTTTCACCTCGAAAAGATCAACGACCGCAACACCACCACCCTCTTGGACAACCTCGCCAACCTCGGACTTAAACAACTAGTCACTTCCCCCACCCACATCGCAGGTCACACACTCGACCCCATCTTCACCTCCAGCAATCATGTCTCCTTCAGCCACACTACAGATCTCCTCTGGACTGACCACAGCTGCGTTCACTTCACCTACAACAAGCCAAAACCCACTAACCACCTCCAACCAACTCTGCAAAGAAACTGGAACAAGATCACCACCGACCAGATCTCCGCATCGCTCCTTCTAAACACCCCAGCCCACTCTTCTAACCCAAACCAAGCCGCCGCCAACCTCTCCCTATGGCTATCCAACACCGCCGACACCTTAGCACCACTGAAAATACGTCAAAGCAAACCTGGCAGCAAGAAGGCCTCATGGTTCAACGATGATCTTAAGAAGTCCAAGAAACTCTGCCGCTCCCTTGAAAAGGCCTGGAAAAAAGACCCAACCACTAGCACCAAGGACGCCTTCAAAAACGCCACCCGCACTCACCACCAACTAATCCGAAAGGCCAAGAAAACAGCATTCAAGGATCGACTTGACGACAACGCCCACAACAGCAAGGAACTTTTCAACATCGTCAAGGAATTTTTCAACCCCTCAGCCAACTCCAACGACATCACCCCCTCTCAAGCCCTCTGCGACTCCCTAGCCTCATTCTTCCACAACAAGATTGCAGACATCCACAACAGCTTCGACAACCAACCCGGAGACCAACCCACCCAACCATTGCTGAACACTCTCCCCCCGTGAACACCCTCAACGACTGGAACCCAATCTCTACTGAGGACACAATCCGCCTGATGAATTCCATCCACTCAGGTTCCCCCACAGACCCATGTCCTCATCACATCTTCAACAAAGCAGACTCCGTCATAGCACCGCACCTCCGAGACGTCATCAACTGCTCCTTCAACTCCGCCACCTTCCCGGAAAGCTGGAAACACGCTGAACTCACCGCCCTTCTGAAAAAACCCACAGCGGACCCCACCGAACTCAAAAATTACCGCCCCATTTCGCTCCTTCCATTCCCGGCCAAAGTCATCGAGAAAGCCGTCAACAACCAGCTCGCCGCTTTCCTCGAAGCCAACAAATCCCTCGACTCCTCACAGTCCGGCTTCCGAGCAAAACACAGCACTGAGACCGCCCTCATCGCAGCAACAGACGACATTCGAACTCTATTGGACAATGGAGACACAGTCGCCCTCATCCTCCTCGACCTCTCGGCAGCATTCGACACAGTTTGCCACAGCACCCTGTTACAACGCCTCAATAACATCGGAATACAAGGAAAAGCACTCGAATGGATCACCTCATTCCTCACCGGAAGAACCCAGAGAGTCCGCCTCCCACCATTCAAGTCCGAGCCCACTGAAGTCATCTGTGGCGTACCTCAAGGATCCTCACTCAGCCCCACCCTCTTCAACGTTTACATGAGCCCCCTCGCGGCCATCGCCCGCCAACACAACCTCAACATCATCTCTTATGCGGATGACACTCAACTAATCCTTTCTCTCACCAATGACCCCAGCACCGCCAAAACTAACCTACACGAAGGAATGAAAGAAGTTGCCGAATGGATGAAACAAAGCCGTCTGAAACTGAACTCAGACAAAACAGAATTCCTCATCTTAGGTACATCCCCCTCTGCATGGGACGACTCTTGGTGGCCGGAATCCCTTGGAAAAGCACCCATCCCGACAGACCACGCACGGAACCTAGGCGTCATCCTGGATTCTTCACTCTCAATGAACAGACAAGTCAGCGCCGTTTCCTCATCCTGCTTCAACATTCTTCGCATGCTCAGAAAAACATTTCGCTGGATCCCCACCGAAACAAGGAAAACAGTCACCCATGCTCTAGTCACGAGCCGACTGGACTACGGAAATACCCTCTACGCAGGTACATCCGCTAAACTCCAGAAGAAACTCCAACGAATCCAAAACGCCTCAGCCAGGATCATATTAGACATCCCGCGCAACGAACACATCTCTGGTCACCTGAAAGACCTCCACTGGCTACCCGTCAATAAGAGAGTCACCTTCCGACTGCTAACCCACGCACACAAATCACTCTACGACATCGGACCGGAATGCCTCAACTCACGACTATCCTTCTACACCCCCTCCCGCAAACTTCGCTCTTCCAGCCAAGCCCTCGCCACTGTACCTCGCATCAACAAGACCACCATGGGAGGCAGATCCTTCTCATACCTGGCTGCTAAAACATGGAACTCACTCCCCGCTTACCTTCGCCTCACCCAGAACCACCTAGCATTCAGAAAGCAACTTAAAACGTGGATATTTGACAAGTAATCCTCCTCCCATTTCTAAGCGCCTTGAGACCCTCTGGGTAGGTAGTGCGCTATATAAATTATCTGACTTGACTTGACTTGACTATGCCAGGGGGGTTCTGGTCTGGGTGGCACCTGGAGTTCCCTTTGCCGTCCAGTATGCTGAGGCAGACATTGAGGGCAGATACCTGCTACTGTGGGTGAAGCTGGGTGGGAGGGATTTCTCAATATTGAATTTATATGCACCTAATGTCGATGACCCCGATTTCTTCTCCCGTCTCCAGTAGGTCCTTGTTTCGGACCTCGACGCCCCCCTCCTCTGGCTTGGAGTCTTTAATTGTGTGTTGGACCTGGATTTGGATAGACACCCCCCCCCACGTATGATGGCGAGACTCAGGGAAATGATGTACAACCTGGGGGTCGCTGATGTGTGGCGACAGGGAAATCCCCTACAGAAATTGTACACCTGTTACACCCCGACGCACAACACTCATAGTAGGTTGGATAGGGTCCCCGCCGCTAATATCGACGCGTCCTTTAACGGTCACTCATCAGGCCCGTTTCTTGCCGGACCACTCACCGGTGATGTGCGTTGCGCAATGGCTCGCCCAGCCCTCCCGTCCCCGGACCTGGAGGATGCCGATGGACCTCTTGCAGGACCAAGTGGGGAGAGACCATGTGGCGACGGCCCTGACTAACTATTTGGACTTGAATTGGGAGGGGGGTGACGTGCCCTACTCGGTTAAATGGGATGCCCTGAAAGCGGTGGTGCAAGGCGAATGTATGGGCCTGACCTATGGGGTGCGGAAGCAGTTGCTCCGTGACTTCGAGAAGCGGAGGATCGCCTTTGGCATTGTCAGACTATGTCGGATCCCGATGACTCGGATCTGGAGTCGGACCGGACGGCCCCTGTGTGCGTCCACGACATATTGACCCGACTGGATATATACACTTTGGGCCAGTACCGACAGCGCCTCCATCGAGAAGGGGACAAGTCTGGGCAATTATTGGCATGGATTCTCAAGAGGGAGTTCGCCCCGGCGTGGATAGTTGCCCTGTGGGATCCTGCGGGGGACATGGTGCACTCGGAAGCGGGTCTTCTCGGAGTCCTCCAGTCTCATTTGCAGACGTATATGCTGCGGACCCCTCGGTGGCAGAGACCTCCTATCAGCCTTATCTCCGGGGACTGCCTCTCCAGGCCCTCTCGAGGAAGGCCGCGGAGGAATTGGATGTGGCGTTGTCGCTTCGAGAGGTCATGGTGGCAATGGCCAGTCTATCGAGGGCTAAGACCCCTGGGAGTGATGGGCTTCCGCTTGAATTTTACCAGGCGTTTGAGGAGGTGCTGGCCCCCCTCCTCCTGCAGGTTTACTGTGAGGCGCTGGAGTGTGGCGCTCTCCCGCCTACCATGAATCAGGGTGAAGTTGGCATGATCCTGAAATCCGGTGGGGACAGTTGCGATTCCGCGGCATTCCGGCCCATTACTCTGATTAATACGGACGTGAAAATCCTAACCAAATTATTAGCCACTCGCTTAGCGCCGCACATGGCGCACTTGGTGCATCAGGATCAGTGCGGGTTTATCCCAGGCCGCAACACTGCAATGAATTTACGGCGCTTGAACCATATCCTGCATGAGGGGAAAGATAGGGAGGACGCCCAGGTCCTAGTGTCCATTGACCTGGCCAAAGCGTTCGACACGGTTAACTGGGGGTACTTGCTGGAGGTGCTCCGGTTGGTGGGACTGGGGCCCATCTTTTGCATCTGGATCCGGATCCTATATGGGGCGCCTCGCGCCCGAGTTAGGCTTGGATCGGCGCGTTCTGAGGATTGGCCTTTGGGCAGGGGCACTCGGCAGGGGTGTCCCCTCTCACCGCTACTTTTTGCCTTGGGGATTGAGCCTTTGGCAGTTTCTGTTCGTACGGAAATGGCACAGTGGAAGATCAGAGTGGGAGATACCGTGAATGTGATTTCCTTATATGCTGACGATGCTCTGTTTTATTTAACGTCCCCGAGTGAGTCACTGCCCATTTTGCTGCAGCTTCTGGACCGCTTTGGTGCGGCCTCGGGTCTGCGAATAAATCCCGGGAAGTCCTTGATCTTTCCCTTGGCGGGTTGTGGTACGGACCTGAGGGTGGACCTCCCGCAACTGGTATTGAGATGGGAACTGGAGGCCTTTCGGTATTTGGGAATCCAGGTGGCCTCGTCGGACGAGCAATTGCTGGCCCGTAACGCCGGGCGGGTGCTACGATCCCTCCAACAATCTGTGTCTTTCAGGAACATGCTCCCACTCCCTCATGGGACGGCTGGTGGTGGCTAAAATGGTAATGTTGCCACGGACGCTTTACGTCCTGCAGAACTCTCTGTGCCCGCTCCCCCCAAGACTGTTTCGCACGCTCAACACGTTACTCAAATCGTTACTCTGGGCGGGTGGGCGCAGCAGGGTCGCTCTACACACCGTTATCCGGAGCTGGAAGGAGGGGGGCCTGGAGGCTCCAAGATTTGATTTGTATTACTATGCGGCGCAGCTCCTACCAGCTGCGAGGTGGTTCGCGAGCACAGATAATTGGGAAATGAGACTCTTGGCGGGCAGAGCGGATGAGAGGACACTGCAGGTGCGGGAGAGGGGAGCAGATGAGACCTTGCCATATGTAGTGAGGCATGCTGCGGGGATCTGTCAGTGGTTTGTTGAGAGGATCTTGAGACTGGCCCCCTTTCACAGGGAGTTGCCGGTGTGGATTCTAGCACCTATGATACTTATGGAGGGCCATATGTCCTTCCGGACCTGGCGAGAGGGGGGTTGCGAGACCTTAGCGGACCTGTATTCGGACGACTCCTTTGTGTCCATTGAACGTGCTACGGAGGCCTTTGGACTGAGTGAGGGGAATACATCGACTACAGGGGACTCCAGGAGATGGCGAGGGCGACCTGGCCCCTGTTTCCGGAGGCGCCTCCGATGTCCCACACCCTCAACATCCTTCTTTCTTGTGGTAGAGACGATGGCTGATCCCATTGTTGTATTCGGCCATGCGGCAGGACTCTGACCCACCGGTTTCACCTGCCTGGGCGGCCTGGGAAGCAGACCTAGGTGTTGCCCTGGAGCCCGGACAGCGCAAACGCATTGGAGCTCTCACCCGTGAGGTGTCGTGCAATGTGAGGTTCAAACGAATTCACTTCAACTTTGTACATCGCACCTATATGACCCCGGTCTCCCTACGCCGTATCGCTGAAGACAGACAGGACAATTGCCCTAGGTGTGGGGTGGAGGGGGGGGGGGGGGGATTTTTGTATCTGGCCTGGGAGTGCCCTCTGGTTGAGGTCTTCTGGAGGCAGGTGGTGGAGCGCATTCGGAATGTCACGGGTCTCCGGATCACCTTGACTCCTCTTCACTGTTTGTTGGCCTTGGTCCCCAAGCCCAAGAAGAGAAACTTATCCTATAAGATGTTGCAGCTGCTCCTGGTGTTAGCGAGGCAAAGGTTGGCTATCACCTGGATGGGTCATAGGGCCCCTGAGTTGTCGTTGTGGCTTAGGGATGTCCGGGAATGGTCCTTGGCTGAGGAAACACACATGCAGCACACACGCAGGGATGAAAGGCTGCAGGAGGACCTGCTTGCAAGGAGGATGTGTGCTGTGGGGTCGTCCTGTAGTGACTCGGACGCCACCAGTACTGAACTGTTTACCCCGGAGGAGTTGGACTCCGAGGGAGCGGGTGGGGGGAGCGGGGATGGGGGGGACTGTCCTGGAGTAGTGCCCTGCTGGTAACGCACGTATAATCCCTGTTGTAATTGTGATTTGCTTTGTCTTCCAAAGGTTCTGCTTATAATTCTGTTGCCTGTGCCCGAGTGGGCCCTGATGAGATGAATACACTGTACACATATGGTTTAACAATGATGCCAAGTTTGGGGAGGGACTGTTTCAGTGTTACCATGTTACACTAAAGTTTTCAACTGATAAAAATGTTAAAATGTGATGATGCACTCTTACCTTGCTGCTGATAGCACCTACATGTTTCTTACCATGGATGCGGAGTTCCTTAGATCATTACCATATTGCCGCCCAGCCCCCGGGATGTGGGCTGAATGGCTGTGTTTTTCTCATTCATACTTAGGTCTTCCGGACCGAGTCTCAATTTAAGCTGTGGTTTACTCCGCTGTATACTTTTCATCACAATAAAAACAAATAAAAAAAATAAAAAAATAACAAACATTTTCTAGGATTTCCTGGTGGGATGACTTCTCATCTAAACAAGATAAAAGCATTTCTTGTTTGGGGAGGAGCCAAGCTCGACATCGTGATGGCCGCACAGTAGCTCTGTTCCGTGGACCTCCCTGCCCAAACTCAACTATCCTGTCGCCCATCCTGCCCAAAAAGGATAACATTTTACAGTCGAAGGTTTGCTGACACTTACCATCCGTCCTGGTGGATCCGGCGTTCAGTGGGTCCGCAGCGGCGTCCTCCCAGGAAGTGCGGCCTCCGTGGGGTGGAGACCGGGGCTTCGCCTTAAGTGAGTGGCCGGCGAGACGGTGTCGGTGGCGGCCTCGGGTGGAGTATGGAGGCCGGCCGGAAGATGCCGTTGTGCGAAATGGCCGTAGGCAACTGAACGCGCCTGGGAATACCGTCCGGTGTTCCAGAGGTGAGGTGCGGCAAGTTGTATTTGGGGGACGCCGTGTTGGTGGCTCCCCCCCTTGTTGCCTTGCCCGGCCATTCCGAACCTCATCGCCCGTTGGCGGAGAGTGATTCCAGCGGAGCGGTGGCGCTGGCGGGTCCCCCTCTTTTGGTGGTTCTCATTTCTGCACTGCGGGTGCTGCTTGTGTGCTTGAGGGGGATCCCGCGGGGGCCCTGCTGGTGGGCCCACCCCAGGAGTTGGTTTCGAGGGGACGGCGCTGTACTCGCAAAATGGCGGCTGATGCCGTATGCTGTGGAACGCCCCGGGAAGCCGATGCCGTGCCTCTGTACTGTGCTGGGGCCTGCACTGGGGAGCGAGAACCCACGATTGGCGACGTCCTACGAGCGCTGAAGATTTGGCAAGTGACCTTGGCCCGGGATCCTTGTGTAAAGACAATGTGGTGACCGCCATTGCTCCCGGGCCGTCCCTTAGAGATGCGGATGGGCCCGAGGTGGTTGCTGTTTGTTCCCTGCTTTCTGGTGGGGGTAACGATGTCCCGATACGCAAGCGGGAGGAATTGCTGGTGATCACTGACACTGGTATACATGACTGCCGTAAACAGCTTTTGCATTACCAGCGGCGGAGGAGATCACATGGGTTGCTTCTATTGGCCGTTCAGCGGCTGCTCCACGGCCTTTTCTCACCGCTTTGTTTTATACCCACTACATCGACATACATCGTGGCGATAGCTAAGAAAGGACTGGGGTGAGCCCGTTTCTTAATCCGAAGGACTGCTGTTCGGTGCACGGAGTTATGGACTACCCCAAATTGTGACAATTTGTCGAATCCTTAATACGTATGGCTACCTGAAAACTTGCCAGTTTCGTTTTGGGCCACGCTAATTGTTTGTATGGGCGGGGAGTGGGGGCCGTGCGCCCTGTTACATGGTTTCCTCTCCCCTGGCTTTCCTTTTTCTCTTTTTTCTTTCTTTTTCCCTATATTATCTCATTCTATATTTCGGGTTCATGTTTAGGGCGACATGCACGCTGCTGGGGGGGGTAGGCCATAGCCTTCTGCAGGGGTACAGGGTGGGGTGGGTGGATTAGGGTCTATTAGATAGTTACTTGTTTCTATGGCTCTTTTGTGTCCTTTTCTTGGGTCTCCATGACTGTGCGTGATTCCCGTGGGGTGAGTTACTGGGGGGGAGGATTGGGTATTTCTATATAATACGGTACTTTAGGTTCTGCTTATCCTGACTTAGCCGCCCCGCCCCTAAGCATGTTTGCTATCTGTATTGTTGATCACCATTATCGACGTGGGGCGGGTACCGTAACGTGGAGTCCCCCTTTTCCTTTTTTCTAGTATTTTTGTTCTCTTTACTCTCCGGGTTGGGCTGTATAATGATTGCCACTTTATCCGTCTCTCTGATGGTTTGACTGTTATGAGAGTGATGTTCTGTTTGTCTTTGGGCACATGAGGTTGCGAGTGGACACTACCGAAGAAGAATTGCAAGGGCATCTATGGTTTGCATGCTTTGGACCTTTCTGATCACAGATCTGTGGTTTTCCTATTATGATGTAGTTGGTTTTGTTCCCCGCCATGTGCACCAGGACGCTTATTAGACAACCGATCCTTTCTTCTTTTAATATAAAAAATTAACCTTCTCTGATCCTATGCCGAGTGGTTCCACTTAATTAGCATCATGAACTCGCAGCATGGTGTAGTATTGCGTAACCACTCCGTACTTTTAATTGATAATGATGCTTTCCAGTTTGTTTCGTGGTCGGCCTCTGGGATGTAGGCCCGTATTTGTATGCATCCATCAACACAAATAAAGGTTTTTAAATTTTTTTTTTTTTAAAAAAGCATTTCTTTACATTTCATGACCACTTTATGGGTGAAAACCTCTCGGTCCACATTAACCCATTTAAGTGCGTAACCATTTTGTCTATTTAATGTATTATTATCCACGATATGCGTGGAAGTCCCATCACGTCAATACCAATAGGAAAATGGTCGCTTAGTGCAATCTCATGTGTGGTAAAATCCTTGATACGGGTAAAATATCTTCTTGATGCTAATACAAAATCTATGGTCGAGAAAATATCTCGGCCATTAAAAGTGGGTTGAAAAGGGACAGAGGGAGAACATAAGTTGTTGACAAAACCTATGCCAAGTGAAAACATAATGTCATTTAAAAGATCCCCATACAGAGTGTGGGGAAAATGTATGTTATGCCACAAACCCCCTTATTAGCATACTGACATACAGATAAATTAAAATCCCTGCCCCATATAATACAAGTCTCTTCGGATAGACACAATTGAAAAAAAGTTAGTTATAGAAATTCACTAATGCTATAAAAAACACTTTATCTATCTGAAGAGTGATGATTTGATAAAACGGATCTGACCTATTTAAAACAATTTTTCCTATGTTCAAATAGTTAGAAATATAAGTGCAGAGACCCCCTTTGCTCTGCCATGTGATGATCGGACTGCTGGGGTGTGGAGTGTTTTTGTTTTTTATAGCCGCTAATATGGATGGGCCCTTCCGCCCAGGTTTTCTGCAGGCAGAGAATGTCAAAACTACACACAAAGCCCAACCATGTTTTGTTTGTCGCCTTGGATTTTAATCCTGACACATTCCAAAACAAGAACTGACATTTCTCTGATCTTCCTGTGCGATGGTTCCCCCCCCCCCCCCCCCACCCCTCCTGCATCCCTACTCGTTGATGTATTGCCAACAAGTAAGGTAGGGGATATGATGGAGGCAGCCGTGGTATTTAGGACTGTGTCACTAACGGTCTCTGTATTCATTAACTTGGTGTCGACTTGTGGAACAGTAATATTATTTCCAGCTGGGGTCACCAATACAGACTCTTTTGAAAGTCCCTTCATTATAACCAAAATCTCTGACTGCGTAAGAACAATCTTTTGTTATCAATCCACTGACTCGATGTTGGCAAGGGCATCAAAACAATTTTGAATTGGGAGGTCAAATCAATGCCTATTTTAAGTGGATTCATGATCCCTATATATTGGGGCAATATGAGGTGTAGGTTGATAAAAATAGCCTAAGGGGACTAAGTTAACACCCTGCCCAAGGATAGAATGATTTCCGGCTCTCCTCAGGATAAGTTGTACTAAATGGGGAGTTTTAAATGTCAACACAATGCAATCTCCTGTCATGTTCTTACGTCCCTTCCCTGCCCAACTCTGACCATTTTGAATTAATCAAATAACCTCTTGGTGATGTTAGTCCTAACCCCGAACCAATGTAGGGACTTATTCCGTAATATCTCCCACGTTTCCTCTACCCCTGTCTGTAATTTGGGAATTTTTGTCAAAACCACCACAAAAGGTGTCGCAGTGGGGGGTAAGTCCAATCGTGTTGTATGTCTCTCCTCCACTTTTCCGTTCTGCTGGCTAGAGGCGATACAACCGTTTGTCTCCACAGGATGTTTGGACATAATTGGAGCAGTCGAGGTAGTGGGTAAGAATACAGTGGGTATCCCATTGGGGATATTTGGATGGTATTTTGAGTAGCATAAGATAATTCCTCAGGACGGCTAGAAACGGGAGAAATATTATTACCTTTCTCATTGTTGTTAAGTTGAGCCTGGATACCCATTTTTGCTGTTGTTCTCTCTTTACTGGGGGACTGAAGTTTAGCTACACATTTAGATAACACTTCTTCAATCGAACTCATTTTCTGTGTTAAGCTGCCCAGGATTTCCCTGAGAAAGGAATATAAAGCATCCAATTTGAATTTTAACTTTAAAACCTCCTCCTGTGTGCGTAAGTTAGCACTGGCTGTTTGAATTCCCCCATTTACAAGGTTTTGTGTCAATAGTGATTTATCCTTCCTGGTGACCTTTTTTCGTGCCTTGGGGGTTATTACTGAGTCTGTTATAACTTGATCCCCTTGTGAATAAGCCGAAATATCGGGATTATTTGCTCTCCTGGTCGGTGGTTGACTATCATATTCTAAAGCCTGATAGGTTATCTGATGTGTACAACACAACCGTTTGTTCCTTGAAAGCTCCTCAGTACAACTATGGGTAGTGCAGGCCCTTCGCTTGATTTGCTAACCAGTTCAGTTGCCACCCTAAACCTGAATGACTAGGGTTTAAGGCCTCTTCAACAGTAATAATCTGGTGCTCAATAGCACCCACTGCTCCAGTTAGATAACTAAGCAATGTCTGGCATGGGTACGACCCTGTATTGGCTTGCTTTTTATTTGGGAGACTCGTTGTTTTTCTTTCCCATGTTTAGTGTTTCCACAAAGTGACTATACTACCTTCTACCGTCACCTCCACTACAATTGCGGTTTCTGCCTAAATTGTACTTCTTGTTCACCGTACACCTATTACTTCACACACCAAGATCGATTTCTCTCCAAGCTAAGTGGGTGTACTTCCATGCTACTCCGTTAATACAAATTAATTTTGGAGTCACAGTACCTTTCAAAACAAATGTTAGAGCCGTGGCCCAGTCCAGTCTCTGCAAGTCTATGAAGGGCTTAGATGGGCCCGTCTTGGCTTGGGCAGAACCGGGCATGCCCCGCATGCGTCTCGAGTTGCGGGACCGCCGCCGGTCTTTGAAAGCCCCTCCGGCGGTAAAGTGCTGCGTGCACTGGCTGCCCAGAGACTCTGCCAAAAGTGCTGATTCCTCAGATGTGGTCTCCCGCATCGCGGGAAAAACGCCGGTCTTTAAAAGCCCCTTCAGGGGCCAGGGTAAAGTGCTGCATGCAGTGGCTGCCCAGGGACTCTGCCAAAAGTGCTGACTCCTCCGATGCCCACCCATACAGCACCCTAAAAAGTGGTACCTGCAGATCTAGGACATCCACCTGTGGGGAAAAGGGGAAGCAAAGAGATATATCGTAGCATTGCAGAAAATTACTATACTGGTCTCGTGTTCTAATAGTAAACAAAAGTTATAAAAGGCATGCATCACTCAGGTTCGTTGTGATCATGCACAAGGCGATTTGGAGCAGTGTTTAAAAGCAGCAGCATTAAAAAGCAGCATTAAATGGCAGCCCAACTGGTACAGATGTTGCGTACGTTCAGGGAAGTCACCCCATTAGGGTCAGATTTTTGTTGTTTGTTTTTCGGCAGGTGTTAACACTGAATAGTGCAGTGTCCATGGAAAGGTGGGAGATATAAAGGAAGGTTCATATCATGATTAGTAGAGTTCTTTAGAGCTCAATGAGATGCGGTACGCTTAAGGCTGAAGCACCCCAAAAGTCAGGGTCGATGTTAATGAGGAGCGTTTGTCATATTTTACCAAGCCTACAGTAGCCAGTGAAGCCCCCTCAGTCTGACACCCAAGGCGCAACCACATAGGTAACACTGAGGGACAGACTCTGTTGACATCACTCGCCAAGTGAGCCAGAGAACAACCTCCACATTTTGTCAGCAACATCGCTAACTACGTAAGTAGAAAACTCAAAGTCCCAATGCACCCACCTAAGGCTTGTGAGTGAGCGCCCTAAAGTCCCCAGTGCAGCAGCACCCCTCTGCGGGCACCCAGTAGTGTATAAGCACATGGGTTAGATGAAAGGCGTCTCAGGGCACTAAAAGTCTGAGTGTGCAGTGTGAGCGCTTAAAGACCTAGTCTCCCGTAGTCCCTGATGCGAGTGGTGGAAGTGCCACACTTACCCACTAGCGGTTTCACCAGGGCAATAGCACTTAGTTGTGAATCCACGCGGTTGGCGGGAATACCTACACTCACTCTACCTGGCCTGGTAGGATACTGGTAGGTGCGAGCGCTATTCCGTATATCCTCTAGGTGGCCAGCGAGGAGGGCAGGTAATTCCTCCTACGTGTATGGAATGTATAGAGCATGAACCCATATACCGCTCGGTGCCATGTTGGGAATGGCCAGAGAGATGCGTGGCCGATCTCGCGCCTAGTTGGGAGTGGCAGAAAGTGCATCGCCAAACATTGGTGACGCAGAGTCAAGGCGTTCAAACTCCGGTATGTGGACGTGGTTATGTACGCGTTTGATGTGCGATGCCACTAAGTATTCAGCATCAAAGTGTGCAGACTAAGGTATCTGGAAATAGTTATGAACAGCCAGGTGCTCGGGCCACTACGTATTAGGCATCATTTTAGTAGAGGTGATTTGTGTGTTGCACATCAGTGTGATAGTGATAGCGGATGAATGTGGGTCTTGAAAGGAATGGACCTCACTGGGCTCCACCCAAGATATGGAATCATGGGGAATTGGTCTCTACGTGCCTCACATAATCATTTATTCACCAGATAGTCGTGTATTCACATGGTTAGACTGTCACCTGTGGAAAGTGTGACACGGAAGGAATGTTGCAAGTTACTCCCAACAAGATTGTATGGCAACTTTGAACATCAGTTAGTCCTCTGTTGAGTCCTATAACGGGGGGTATCACATCTGTTAAAGGCAGTCAGTGTCATTACAACCTGTTGTGCCAACATCTGATTGAATTATCATTTCGTTCGGGCCCCCCATGGTATGTCCTCGTTGGGACCCTCTCTGTCTCAGACTTATCGTAATACCCATCTCTGTTCGATTCTGAAGAGGGTATCTTTGGTTACACCAGGGTGTGCTTCTAGGACACACCACCTGATTGAGTCTGGTGGGTGGCGTAGTTGGTGAAAATGTGTTGTCATTTTGGTGTTTGTCTTGTGGCACCTGAAATTACTGCGGTGTTCTGTGATCCGTGTTCTCACTGGTCTAGTAGTCATCCCTATATAAAGGAGTTGGCATGGGCACATTAACATGTAAATACAGTTAGTCGTGTTGCAATTTGTATGCTTATTGATCTGCCACTTGAACCCATTCGCAAATGTGATCTCTTTTGCCATTTTTGTAAATGGACACACAGTGCATGAGCCGCAGGGATAGTGTCCCTTCACTGGTGGCAGGTCCCACAGGAATCTCTGAACATTAGTATTTTGAACCTTAGGTCTGGAATGTATAAGCATGTCTTTGAGGTTGATTGTCTGTTTAAAGGCAAACCTCGGGGTTGGAAGGTGCAGACTTCCTGTGTTCAGGATACCCCAATGCTTTTTAATTATATTCTTTATTCAGTTGGAATCAGGTGTGAACGTGGTCACGTATGTGTGAGAGTCAACCATTTCTTTTGGTTTGATCTCTAGTAAGCTTTCTCTGTTGTTGTTCCTTGTTCTTTTTAGAGAGAGAGATATGTTGCGTTGGGGATATTCTCTTGTGCGTAGGTGTGTGGCTAGAACTTTGGACTCCTTTTGGAAGTATGTTACTGAGCTACAGTTCCTCCGAATATGGAGGAACTGTCCAAATGGATTATTTTGTTTGAGGGCTCTTGGGTGGTGGCTACTAAAATGTAGAAGGCTATTCTTGTCCGTAGGTTTACAATAGAGGGTAGTAGTGATGTGCCCACCATGTAACTTTATCAGAGATCCAGGAACGGTATCTCACATTCAGAAATGGTGTTGGTGAACTTTAAGTACCGGATAAGAGTATTCATCCATTCCCAAAAGTCTTCGCACCTTGTCCGATCACCTTTCCAAAGGCTCAAGATGTCATCGATGAATCTCTGCCTTGGGAGCACATTCGCCTAAAAGGGGTTGTTGGAATTAAAAATCTCCCTTTCCTCGAACGCTGCCATGTACATGCATGCCAGGCTCGTCG
Organism: Lissotriton vulgaris; assembly: GCF_964263255.1. Taxonomy (NCBI): domain Eukaryota; kingdom Metazoa; phylum Chordata; class Amphibia; order Caudata; family Salamandridae; genus Lissotriton; species Lissotriton vulgaris. Next base: position 1,464,163,702 of record NC_141687.1, on the reverse strand, counting down.
CGAATGTGCTCCCCCATGGATATGCCCTGTGCTTGGTAATAAAATTGTTTATTGTATTCAAAGATGTTTTCCGTGAGGGCTAGCGTAGCACACTCCAGGATAAAGGCCACTAGGGTCGAGGAACTCCACTCCATCCTGGTTAAAGCATCCTCAATTGCGTCCAAGGTCGCTGGGGAATGTTGCTATAGAGGGCCTCAACATACAGGGTTACTAGTAGGTTCACCTCCTCTGGATGTTGGACCCTCGGGTAGATGCAGGACGTCCGAGGTGTCTAACAAAACAGGGAGTTGCACTGTCAGTTGATGTGCAAATAGTGTGTTGAGAAGTAAACACTAGAGGCAGGAGGAGGTTTCCTCCTTTTGGAAAGGGACCCTCATATGGGGGGGTGCCTCCTGCCTCTAGTGTGTACTTCTCAACACACTATTTGCACATCAACCAACAATGTTCACTAGGAAATGCATACCTTTCTGTTTTTGTTGTACTCAATGGCTTATATGCTGGACCTGGATAAATATAGCCCGCAGTTCCTCCTCTATTGTTAGAAAGTTCATGCACGGGTGATCCCCGCGGGACTTTTTCTTAGGTTACCAAGGAGATACCAGTGGTTCCCCTGTCCCACACAAGACACAGGAAATTACTATTTTTCACTGTTGTAATTTTTACTACTCACCTCATACCACAAGATGGACGAGTACCAGGGGCTTAGTTTTGATGATGAGGTAGCAGCTGAGATTCTCAGATCTCCATCCCTACTGGGCATTGATGGGAACTCAGCGTCTGGCAGCTAGTTGGAAGACTGGATTTCTCTCTCCACCCTGAAATGTGAGTGGCTCAAAGTAACCTTACATGGGGCCATGATGACTGAGTATTTGCGGGCTAAAATAGCTCCCAACAGATGAATGGTCAATAACTTCCTGCGCTTATTCTTAGAGGATGCAGTTTTTAAAAAAGAGTGGTCCCTAGTTGCATGGAAATGCATTAGGGACTGGCTCATCCTCATCCTCATCACTGCAAAAAGGATTTCGGACACATTACTAATAAGAATACAGACTGCGGAAGGGGCAATAAAGATGACTGTTCAATCCACAATGTACAAGACCAAACTCACAGAAATCAATGCGGAGATTGTAGACAACAGGGAGTAACTGATGAAGCAGAAAATATCTAAGCTTCAGAAAGATATCAATAAGTTTGACTAAGAAAAAGTTTACCCATATTTGAAAACAGACTATACTGCACCTGGGACAAGCTATTCATCAGATGAATGCACAAACCCATCAAGGAGAGGCTCCTCATCTAATAGCGAGTCCAGCACTGGGAGCTGGAGCAACAAAAACCTGCGACAAAACACACATCCAGCATTTCCCCCCTTTGGGCCACCACCGTACCAGGGGCCCCAGTTCTGGCAATACCCCATGTATCATCAGTGACCCCCACCCTTATTCCAACAAGGCAATGCACCTCCTTTTTTAGACAGAGGTTGGGGCAGAGGAAAAGGGCGCAGAAGAGGACACCAAAAAAGAGTACAGTGGCAGGAACAACCGACACACTCTGTAGAGACAAGGAGCCAGACAAGGGAGAAGAAAAAATAATAATCAATCTCTCCCCGAGACTTTTGACACCTACCGAAGAAGCTGTACTCCAAAAAGTGTTAGGTTTCGTCCCTACCCCCAAATATGACAAATTCCGTGACGCCTTTGATATTTTAGACTTCTTCCGGAAAATACGCCTAAAGGCATTTTTCCAAGACAAACCAATGCCAAAGGAGGATGACTCAGGACTGCGAAACCCATCAACGCTCACACCTAACAATGGATGGTACCCCATAAAGTCCTCACCTTTGAGCAAGCTGTTCTCAAGAATCTCTAGAGCACCACAGCTCCTGCCTCCTTCTACAAATTATCCTCTAATGAACTGTCAGCCGTCAGGGCTCTGGCGGATGACCCCTCTATAACCATTAACCCCTTCGAGGCTAATGACGAGCTGGGCTTGTCATGGCGCTTACCTGCCGTGCGCGGATGACAAGGCCAGCTCGTCATAAAACAATGAAAAAGAATAAAACCCAGCGCAGGACGGGAAAACGCCTAGCAGCCATGGGGTTAAACAGGCTGACAATGGCGGAGCCACTGTCATTATGCCTACTATTGACTATGACACAGAATACCTACAAAAATTGAGTAACCGGAGATACTACACCCCTATAAGAGAGTATCCCACATCCCGGCTTGCAACCACCATTTCCACCACGGTCTTTACAGCTGAAACAGTGGGTTGGGACTGCAAAAAAGAAGCTACCTTCCTCGTCATGACAAATCCCAAAATTCCGTAATTCTACAACCTGCCCAAAGTGCAGAAGAGGTCTCCCAGGACCCCGGGAGACCCATTGTCTCAGGTATCGGCTCTATCCTTGAGCCATTGCCCAAATGTTGTGACTATTTCCTTCACCCCCTGGTCAGAGCCACTCCCTCTTTTGTTAAAGACACCTCGGACGTCCTGTGTCTACTCGAGGGGTCCAACATCTAGAGGAGGTGAACCTACTAGTAACCCTGAATGTGGAGGCCCTCTATTCCAACATTCCTCAGAGGGCGCCCTTGGACATAATTGAGGATGCATTAAGCAGGATGGAGTGGAGTTCCTCGACCCGAGTTGCTTTTATTCTTGAGTGTGCTACACTAGCCCTCACGGAAAACTACTTTGAATACAACAAACAATTGTATCACCAAATACAAGGCACATCCATGGGGAGGACATTCGCGCTGAGCCTGGCATGCATGCACATGGCAGAGTTCGAGGAAGAGGAGATATTTAATTCCAACGACCCCTTTCAGGGGAATGTGCTCCAATGGAAGAGATTCATCGATGACATCTTGATCCTTTGGAAAGGTGATCGGACAAGGTGCGAAGATATTTGTGAATGGATGAATACTCTTAACCCATACGTAAAGTTCACCAGCACCATTTCTGAATGTGTGATACCGTTCCTGGATCTCTTGATAAAGATAGATGGTGGGTGCATCACTACTACACTCGATCGTAAACCTACGGACAAGAATAGCCTTCTACATCTTAGTAGCCACCATCCAAGAGCCCTCAAACAAAATCTTCAGTTTGAACAATTCCTCCACATTCGGAGGAACTGTAGGTCAGTAACAGACTTCCAAAAGGAGTCCAAAGTTCTAGCCACACACCTAGGCACTAGAGAATATCCCCACCGCAACATATCTCTCGCTCTAAAAAGAGCAAGGAATAACAACAGAGAAAGCTTACTAGAGACCAAACCCAAAGAACTGCTTGACTCTCATGTGTGTGACCACGTTCACACCTGATTCCAACTGAATAAAGAATATCATTAAAAAGCATTGGGGTATCCTGAACACAGGTAGTCTGCATCTTCCAACCCCAAGGTTTGCCTTTAAACAGACAACCAACTTCAAAGACATGCTCATACATACCAGACCTTAGGTCCAAAATACTAATGTTCAGAGAAGGGACACTACCCCTGTGGCTCATGCACTGTGTGTCTGTTTACAAAAATGACCAAAGAAATCACATTTGCGAATGGTTCAAGTGGCAAATCAATAAGCATACAAATTGCAACATGACTAACTGTATTTATGTGTTAATGTGCCCTTGCCATCTCCTTTATATAGGGATGACTACTAGACCTGTGAGAACCCGGATCACAGAACACTGCAGCAATTTCAGGTGCCACAAGACAAACATTAAAATGACAACACATTTTGACCAACTACGCCACCCACCAGACTCAATCAGGTGGTGTGTCATAGAAGCACACCCTGGTGTAACCAAAGATACCCTCTTCAGAATTGAACAGAGATGGGTGCTACGATTAGCCTCAGACAGAGAGGGTCTCAATGAGGACATACCATGGGGGGCCCTTACGAGACGATAACTCAATCAGATGTTGGCCTTATAACAACTTTGATCATTGTCGCAACAGGTTGTAATGACACTGACTGCCTTTAACAGACGTGATACCCCCCTGTTGTATGACTCAAGAGAGGACTAACTGATGTTCAAAGTTGCGTTCTGATCTTGTTGGCAGTAACTTGCTGCATTCCTTCCATGTCACACTTTCCACAGGTGACAGCCTAACCATGTGAATACACAACTATCTGGTGAATAAATGATGTTGTGAGGCACGTAGAGACCCACTCTTTGCAATTCCATATCTTAGGTGGTGCCCAGTGAGGTCCATTCCTTTCGAGACCCAAATTCGTCCGCTATGACCATCACGCTGAGTTGCAACACACAACTCACCACTACTAACATGATGCCTAATATGTAGTGGCCCTGAGCACCTGGCTGTTCATAACTATTTCCACATGCCTTAGTCTGCACACTGCGATGCTGAATACTTAGTGGTGTTGCACATCAACACGAACATCAAAGGCGTACATAACCACGTCCACATACCAGAGTTTGAACGATTTGAGTCTGCGTCACCAATGTTTGGCGATGCACTTTCTGCCTCTACCGACTAGGCGCGAGATCGGCCACACATCTCTTGCCATTCCCAACATGGCACAGACCAGTATAGTATCTAGGTTCACGCTCTATGCATTGCATACACGTAGGAAGAAGTATCCGCCCTCCTCGCTGGCCACCTAGAGGATATACTGAACAGCGCTCGCACCTACCGTGACCGGCAGAGTGAGGGTAGGTCTTTTCGCCAACCGCATGGATTCATAAGTAAGTGCTTTCGCCCTGGTGAAACCACAGGTGGGTAAGTTTGGCGCTTACACCACTCGCATCAGGGACTACGGGTGACTAGGTCTTTGAGCCCTCATATTGCTCACTCAGATTTTTTGTGTCCTGAGATGCCTTTCTTCAAACCCATGTGCTTATACACTAACAGGCGCCTATAGAGGGGTGCGGCTGCACTGCGGACTTTGGGGCGCTCACACACAAGCCTGAGGTGGGTCCATTGGGACTCTTTGTTTCCAACTTACGTAGTTAGCGATGTTGCTGACTAAATGCGTAGGGTGTTCTCTGGCTCACGTGGCGAGTGATGGCACCCAAGTCTGTCCCTCAGCGTTACCTACGTGGTTTGCCTTGGGGGTCAGACTGAGGGGGCTTCACGGGCTACTGTGGGCTTGGTAAAATATGACAAACGCTCCTCATTATCATCGACCCCCAACTCTTGGGGTGCTTCAGCCTTAAACGTACCACATCTCATTGAGCTCTCAAGAACTGTCCTAATCATGATATGAACTTTCCTTTATATCTCCCACCTTTCCAAGGACACTGCCCTATTCAGTGTTAACACCTGCCGAAAACCGACACTACAAAAATCTGACCCTCATTGGGTGAGTTCCCTTAACGTACGCAGCATCTGTACCAGTTGCACTGACGTTTCATGCTGGTTTTTAACGCTGCTGCTTTTAAACGCTGCTCTAAATCGCCTTGTGCATGATCACAACCACCCTGAGTGATGCATGCCTTTTAATCGCTTTTGTTTACTATTCGAACACAAGACCAGTATAGTATGTTTCTGCAATGCTCTGATATATCTCAATGCTTCCCCTTTTCCCTACAGATTGATGTCCTAGATCTGCAGGTACCACTTTTTAGCGTGCTGTATGGGTGGTCACTTAATTAATTGATTAGTGACCACTACCAAAAAGTGTGGATAGATCTTTCATTGGTCCTGAAGAATTACCTTCAAATAGAAACAATAGCAAGAAACATGTTGATCCCGATAGCGCACATCTCTATGGCCTTATAACAGGGGTGCGCAACATTCACGTTTTTAACCAGGAAAGTGGCCACAATCATTAAAATAGTTCTGGTTGGACCACTGTCTCCTGTGATAGCCTCACTTCTTTACTTACTACATATACACTCACTAGGGCCTTCACACGCACTGCACCTTACAGCATATGGAAAAAAGATCTCTGCTAACAGGCCCCAACAAGTTCGCCGATCGGGTATTGCAGCCCTGGCCCGATAAGGAGTAGACCAGATGATGAAGCAAAACACCCCACTGATGGGGGATGTGTGACAGTCCCTTTCCAAAAGGAGAAAACCTCCTCCTGCCTCTCGTGTGTACTTCTCAAAACACTATTTGCACATCAACCGACAGTGTTCACTAGGAACTGCATACCTTTCTGTTTTTAATGTAAGTGTGCTACTACACCATGCATACTCTACTCAGTAACACTTTACTCCACTTTATGACCCTCTACTCCACTTTACAACACTCCACTACACTCTACGACACTCTACCCCACCACACTCCACCCCACCACACTCCACTCGACGACACTCAACAATATTAGGATGCTCCACTCAACAGCAGTTTACTCTGCCACCCTGTGCCTCTCAACTCTACAACACTCTGACACTCTAATACACTCTATTCCACTCTATTCCACTCCACGATACACTGTCACTCTACTCCAAATCACTACTCGACCCCACTCAACTCCATGACACTTTACTCTGCGACACTCTGTACCCCACCATGACACTCTACACTACTCCACTGTTACACTCCACGACACTCCACTTAATGACATTCCACTCTACGACACTCTACTCTGTTGCAGTCTATGCCACTACTCTCTATGCTACTCTCCTCCATTCCACTTTCTGCACTCCACACCACTTTAATGTACGCCACTCCATGACACTCTTCTTAACTCTATGCGACTCTATTTTACTACTCTCTACGCTGCTCCGCACTAACACACCACGCTACACTACTCCACTCTGTGACCGTACACTTTACACCACTTCAATCTACACCACCATCCTCCACTTTATTCCACTCCAATCTACGACACTCCAGTCTGACATGCCGCTTTACTTCACTTTCTGAAACTCTACTTGAGTCTCTCCATGCCACTCTACTCCACTCCAGTCTGCAACACTGTACGCCTCTCCACTCTGTGCCACTGTACACCATTCCACTCTATGCCACTCCACTCTTCATCCCTTTAGTCTGACACTGTACTCCACTCTAGGCCACCCCACTCTATTCCATTGAACTCTACGACCATCAACTGCATGAGACTTCACTCTATCCACCCCACTTTACAACACTTCACTCCACTTTACACCACTCCACGACACTGCACTCCACTCCACCCCACTTTTCCTTATGTACTAACTTTTAGCCATGCTGACCAGCAGCCAGGCTGCTGTACAGCATATTGGCAAAGCTAATAGCTCATGCATAGGCGAGACCTTTTGGCTTTGTCAAAGCTTGGTGGACAGGGTAATCCGTTGCTGTTACAACAGAGTACCTGTCCGCCAAACTCTAAATCATCCCCAAAAGCCCATGTAATGCAAATCAGTAACCTTGCTGCTCATGTTTGCAGTACCTAACAACTCACACCGCATCGCAAGGAACAGTCTGCAGAGTACATTCTTCTGTGTGAACGATACAGTGCATTGACAGATGTTTAAAAAGGAAATGACTCCTAGCTGTGACTACTTTGCAATGTTTCCTATTTGAGGTCACGTCACTAAGTTCCCATTTTTGATTGTGCAATCTGTTCCAAGTGAGGATGCTGACCACAAGTTCCTGTGCTGCTTAGATATATCTCCTTAAAATGAAATTTCCTAGTCTAGTTCTAACCCGTGCCTCGGTTTTTCACCCCGCCCCAGTATGTGTGATAAATGAACATGTTTTAATAGGAACTAATGTTTCATACGGGACTGCCTAGTGCACCCATCTGCCCATGGTTGTACTTGGACAGAAAATAGACTTGAGCACCAAAATAAGTGGCTGCCACTAGCGAATGAGATAGCTTAGATAGTGGCCCAATAATTGCAAATCGGGTAATTTTGAATTTGTATTTGAGACACTGTTTAGGGGTCTTCTAAAGTATGCGGCACTGCATGCATGTGTGCTTGCCCAGGTAATGTTTGTTGGTAGTAGCAGTGACCTTAAAAAAGACTCAAACAGCCAAAAACGTCGCCACACACTAGACTGTCAAACCAGCCTTCTGGTGCTAGCAGACTACTCTAAAGGCAAGTCCGACCCCACACCCTTTTTTGGCTTCCACGTCTCATCACTTGATAAATTAGCCTTTTTCTGTCAAGTCCACTTATGCTTCATCTAACTCATTTTAAATCCAGATGGTCATTTTTACAGCCTGCAGTGGTGCTTGGCCGCTTTTCTTTCACAAATAATGGACACTATTTGTAACCAGTTGCTGCTTTGTAATAATTTCGAGCTTTAGGAATATGTACAATGCATACATTATTAGAAAAAATGAAAATAGACCTGAAGAAAATTATTCATACCGTTATTCATATTAAAAATAAGCAATACATGTGTATGTTTGTGCTTATTTGCATGTAGATAATGAGTGCATAACTAAAGTGCTTCCTAGCGGTAGAACTGAAACACATCCTAGTTGTAGTCTGGCAGAAATCTGTTTGTAGTATGATGTTTGAATGCACGCCTTGCTATTCGTTATATCAGGGTACAGTGTAGGTCCAGGAGGGATGAGACTATGTCAGCTTTACAGAATAACCATACTATTTACATTCATTGTGTCCAAATGTATAATTTGTGCTTATCCTATAATTATTGTTTGGAAAGGCCTATAACTAGAGAATGAAATCAATTGGATATATATATATATATATCTGTTAACCCACTACACACAGACTATCACCAACTACACAAGTGCATTTTTTCAGTATTTATTATTTGTGTAAATATATTTTTTGGGGTATTATAGATATGCATTTTATAGATACATTCCAATACATTTCATAGTAAATTGATATTTTGGGGGGAATTTCTCATTCAAATATAAAAAAATTACATAACACACACATAATTGAGCATAAAAAAAGAGAGAGAGACATGATACAGGCAAAGCGGTAGATAACACTACGCGCGTTTTGGCTTGGGAGCCTTCATCAGGTGACCGTCTTTGGCAATAGGTAGCTCAAGATGTGAGGAAATGCTGATTAGAAAACACGAAGTTCTTCAGAGCCTTGTATTCCAAACGTCGTTGAATGTCATAGATAAATTCAAGTATTAGGAGAAAATTGTGTCCTTCAATATCGGATAACGATGAGCCGAAAATACTTCTAAGTGATAGGGAGGATATATGTGGTGATGGTAGTTAGATAACCGAGAGAGAAATCGGCGATGTGGACAATCAATCTGAAGATAAAAGCGTCATATGATGACCGGGGGCCAGAATGTTGTTCACGGGCAATATGGCGAAAGTTCTAATTTAGAATAGCGTGCAGCAAGGTCTGGCCCTCACGGCGTCTGGTGCTCTGTAGAAACCGACATCTCGTGTCGGTTGTGGTAAACCTGTCTCAACAAAGGCGTGAGCCCTACACCATAGTGGCCTTTTTTGTTTTGTCATGCAATACTCTCTGCCCAGGTTTACTCTCGTCTAGCTGCCACTTTCTGGAGTTGTAGTTTGCCTTTTGTTTTGATTTGTAATAATCTCATGTAAAGGCCTTTCTTATAGTCAAGAAGTGGTGGCTTCAGGGCTATTGAGATTGCACTCTATGTGTCAGGCCTAGGTAAGGATAGAGAGGTAATGTTTTCATTGTGAAGAAGGCACTTCTGGTTACTTTGTTGAATTGGATTTCAAGCGAGAGGTTGGAATCCGTGGTTAAAGCAAGAGTTTTTACCTACATTGATATAGTTTTTGTCATCTCTTTTGAGTACCTGTAGATAGCTCATACATTGGCTTGAGATAATGCGAATAGCCAAAGGCTGGACTTGCCATTTATGCAGAGTAAGGTTTAAGATGAATCTTTCACATCCATTGGTCTAGTACCATGAGGTCATTGCCTAGGCCAGAGGGTTTTCAGTCTGATTTGTTGAGCTTTGAAGATGATCTGAGCGTTGTCTGTATAGTTATAGCAAGTGAGCCTGAAGATGGTGAGTTCAGGTTGTGGTGTCATGTTTATATTAAAGAGTCGAGAAGCAAAAGTTGATCCTTGTGGAACACCTACCTTAGAGGTGAATGGTGGAGCGCAGAAAAGTGAAAATGTGACCATTTGGGCCACTCTGTCTCGTATGGTTTTATACAGGGGATGACAGTACCTACATTTCCTGTATGATTTAGTCATTGTGATAGTAGTATGTGGTCCACTGTGTCAAATATGTGTTTCTTTGTCCTCCCTGATAGAGATTAATGCGGATTTGATTTATGTTTGCTTCTTCCTGGTCTAAAACCTGACTGTCAAAGAGAAGGTTGGGTTGCTTTATAAAGCTGGGTATCTGAAAGTAGAATGCCTTTTCCTTAAGCTCTAGATATTGATCTGTAGTTTGCGGAGTCTGGGTGTTCTAGCCCCTTCTGTTTAATATCGGAATAATGGTGGGGTGGTTTTAGTTCTCTTGGGAATTCTTCTATTGATAAGTATGAACTGATCTCGAATGGCTGCAGAGGTTTCTTGAAATGTGCTTTGATGTATTTGTGGAGGACAAAGGTCTGCCGGAATTCCTGCTCTGTTTATATCATATATCAGATCTTTGGTTTCTTTTAAAAGTAATATGTTAAAGCAACACATATTTGGTTTTGCTTTTGAGGAATGAGTAGCTGTCAATTGAAGGAACTTCATTATTTCCTTCAACACGACGGTGCTTTTCCAGGCTGGTGACTTTTAAATGAAGTAGTCGATCAGGGCTTTGCATAGTTACTTGTTTGTTCCACAGCCGTTAATGCACTTGCAACATTATGCAATTCAGAAATTATTTACAAATACAACTTCAGTAGTGGATTTAGCTGTAGAGATACAATGAAAATAGTTGAAACCTCTGGCTTTATTGATAGTGGATGCATGTATTGCCTTTGGGGCTAAATGTTTGTTTTTATGATTGTATGTTTTCTTTCATTGACTTTTTGAGCTTTTCCATTTTAGATGGCTTTACATCTGAAATGAACTATCCCGCTTTTTTGCAATGCTGTCCATGTAAAGTTGTTTTATTGGGTAACCCTACATCAAGTCAAGTAAATTAGGGAGTTAATTTGCTGAGATAAGTGGTTGTGTGGTAGTAGGATTTTCCTGTAATTTTTTTAGTAAGAGTTTTCCAGCGTCATTTAGGCAAGCCTGTGGTAGTTTTAGTGGAATATATATTGTTCAAGGAAGTTAAGGCTAAAGTGAATGAAATGGTGATCTCTCCAGCTTATTGATCTGTTTCCGATGAATGTGATTAGACCCTTTGGTGTTAGAAAAGCATCAAGAGCATGGTTAGCCGAATGGATATTTGATGAAAGTCCTATGATTTAAGGTTAGCGAGTAGGCTTGTGTGAAGTATTGCTCTTTTGGGCCAGGGGGAAAGTCCAACCTATCTTTCTCATCCCAGACTGAAAGGAGACTAAAAGTGCCTTATTGCAGCTTGACCATTCCAAGATGGCCGCCCCACAAAATAGCCAGTGAAGGGATCTACCTTTCTGTTCACAGACTAGAACAATAGGGCTTGATGCAGTGGAGCCTAGACTACTAGGGTAATTGCCACTTTCAAACTCCTAGATGTAGCGGTTTGCCAAGCCCACAAAAGCGTCAAAAGTTGTTACCCAACAAGTTCCAGGGGAAAAGTCCCCCTGTATAATGATAAGCACCTCCCAGAGCAAGGGTAGAAGCTCAAGTTGAGTATCCGCAGCTGGCAAAAGGCTCCCAGGCGTCGCACTGTAAATTTGTGAGGCAATCGGCCCCAGTGCAATAACATCAGGGCAGAAAGCCCAGGATCTCCGCTCCTCGTCGTTGTGCCTGCAAGGCGGTGGGCGGACCAAAACAGTCCGGGAAGTTTCTGAGATCAGTATCTGGGCCCAAGCAACAAGCGAGAGCCAGACCACCAGGGCTTCAGTGAGTAATACAGCGAATGCACGTAAGAGCAGCATACACGCGACACGCCTCTCAAAGAACAGGACAGGTTCCCCGTATGTACAATTAGGCGAGGGCTGCAACACTGCATGGGCGCACTCTGCATATGAGGTAGCACCCCACAGCCCACAAGGGGGAGCTGACCTCCAGACTCCGCTAGGTAGATTACCCCTCTCTCTTCTCTGCACCCCCACCTGCTCCCTGACCACGGGGAATGGGGTCCAAGATTCACCTATCCGATCAGCCGAACCAACTGCCAGCCTGCAGACGGTAGATGGAGCCTGCTCCTTCGAGCCAGCGACTGTGATGCAAATCTATCCATGTTACCCCACAGCTCCAAATTACGAGGGAATGGCACACCCATGTGCCGTCCAGGGACTGGGTATTTCCACTGGGCCAGCGTCAGGCCGGTTCCTGCTGCACTTCCAATCAGACTTCCACTTCCTGATGAATCGAAAGAGCCAAACCGGGTGAGTATAGCAAAACCAACTCCTCCTGTTAAGCAGATTTAGTTAATTCAAGAATTGAGGTTGGATTGCAGGGATTGTACAGGATACCTAATGGATTCAAAATCCTCAATCTGGGAGCTCCATTTTGGGGCTCCCACGTGGCGGCCATATTCCTCACTAGTAGGTGACAGCTTCTCCGCTTCATTAAATCGGAGTGGCTCATCCTGCCAGAAACTATCTTCCTTTGTCTCACTGTCTGTGAGCAGTCACAAAGACCAGCTGCAAGCTACACCTAGTCATGTGACCCAGAACCAGGCTGCAGGCACCAAATGGTTATGACAATAAAATGCCAACTTTCTAAAAGTTGCAAAAACACACAGTGCCCACACCACAATTACTCAATCAATGTTTTAAAAGGGTAAGAAACCAATTTATTGTAACCTCCCTTAAACAGCATTATTCTGTGTCCATTATTTTGTACTTTTTATATTTTCAAAAAAATCGTAACAGAACAAAGGACAATAAATTCAAATATTTTCAAGATTAATTACACTTTGTACATACATCAAAGACAAACATTATTTACACAATAGAGAACATTTCTGCATCAAGCATTACAAAAAAATTATGATTACATCACAAACAACAAGTATCACAATCAAAACATGAGAAAAACGAAGTTTGGGGGGAATATAAGCAACTTAATGACTTGTAAGCACTTGAATACTGGACCAGCCGGTCCTAGTATCTTAAAGATGACAATTTATTCCACCCAAACAAAACTGCTGACGCGTTTCAAGACCAGGCGCAAGGTCACTGGTCTTTCATCAGAGCTGTAGATTCTTTGTATCTGAAAGATGCAAAGACAATGTTTTACTTTACCGGGCATATTCGTAGTGGGTTCCTTTTCCGTTCATTGGCTAAAAGTAATGTTAAGCTACATACCAAATTTGTTTAGATGAGGACGTGGTGATAAATCTTCGAATGGTCCAAATCGTTAATTATTGTGGTGGCCAGACAGAGATGTCTAAAAAGATTAGAAAGTGTGTTTAAATTTGACCCGCTCGGGTCTTTAATTATCAAGCTCGGGTCCAAAACTCAAGGAAAATGAAGCGTACCTTAATATTTGTAAACTGCCGAGGCACGGCGGGTTCGCTCGTACGACGTCACCATCAAGGTGTAATTCTAAAACAATAATGCAAGTTGTTTTACTCGCGGCGCAGTTTAAAAACAGTCTGTGCGGGTGGATGTGGTCTACCAAATAGGGGAGTTAGCCTACCTTACTGAGGTGTCGTATTCTTAAAGATGTGAAGTGAAATGCCACAATCACCGTCCTGGAATGAAACAAAACGTTGATCTTGAAACTATTTTCTCAAGAATGTATGAGTGCAAGTTCAAAGCGCAGTGAAGCAGAATTTGTAAATACCTGCTATTATGCCACTGCACGCCGCTACTGGGGTCTGCTTTCTCTCAATAAAGATGGCCGCCGCACTTTTCTGTTTGTTTTATGCTCAAACATGTGTAAGTGCATTCTGGGACTTGTAGTCGCATAGCGTAAAGACGCCTGGTGTATGCGCCTTGAAGGCACTTCCTGATTGCTTCTCTATCTTACTGTATTGATGCGCTCAAAACTATGTATTAGATGATGGATTTCTGTGTGTACGCGCTAATCAATTAAAAAGCGCGTTGGTACTGCACCCCGTGTTTATTAAAACTGATATTGCTTTAAAACGTGATGTGACTCGAGCAGCATATAATAAATTTATCATTCTAAACACATCTCGAGGCCGTGGACCATACTTATTTTCGGTTACTGAAATAGATCAAAGATGCCACAGGACAAACCAGGGATGTCAAACCGATGCAAGCCAGCGCAAATGGGTTCCACCACAAATAGTTATATATGCGCTATCTCAGACAGGCTGTTGAGGCCAGTCTGTGCGCTATTAAACTTTAGAATAAGATAAGCCTCTTTCTGTAACAGAACACGCTCGACGGCATGGCATTTAGACTTAGAATTCACGGTGTACAGTACGGACCATTTGAATTCTTGTTCGTTGTGGCCTTTTTCGCAAAAATGTTCTACCATTGGAGCAGACATAACCTGCCTCTTAATGCGGGATCAGTGCTGACTGATTCTTTGATTCACTTGTTGGCTGGTTTTTCCTATATACATTAACTGGCACGGACATAATACCATGTAGACAACATTCTTAGTTCTACAATTAGAGAAATCTTTATGTCTCCACTTTATGCCTAGGTGAACAAACTCGTCACCTTCAATTGTGCTGGAACAGGCGACGCAATCACCACACTTGTGGTGGCCTTCAATCGGCTTAAGGTTCCATTGCGCCAGTAGATCACTTTTGGGCTTTGGAATGACAATGTCGGCCCGAATGAGTTCTTTGCTAATACTGCGATTTTTTTTCTGTAGGCAAAGATATGTTTGGGGAATGGGCAGTTCAACTTCTCCAATAAATGCCAGTTCTTTAACACAGCTTGTCGTAGTTTGTGTGTGTCAGGACCTATCCCCTTTTGTTCTCATTAACTAGAGCGGGTTTGTACCCGCGAGGGATTCCAGGACCTAAGATAGTCCTTTAATCAATACATATACATTAGGGTGGAGGGACTATCAGTCTCTCCCTAATATGGAAGAAAAGTACACATTGTCCTTCAGTGAGACTCATATCCAAAACTTAATAGCCTCATCTCCTTTTTCCTCAGTGGCATTGAGCACTAGTGCTAAAGAGATGAACGAATCTGATAAGTTGATTCGACTACGCAAAAAGCACGTGAGAACAGAGCTACACGGGCACTTTCACCTGAGGCACCTCAAGGGTGGTACCATTCCTTGGGGTCTTCAGGTCAAGAACGTCCCCGTCATCTTCACAGAAGATATAGAGTACAGAAAAGGTTTTAGCTACATTAATACAAGTTCAAGTTCAGGAATTTGTATAGCGCACTACTCACCCAGAGGGTCTCAAGGCGCTTGAGGGAGGGTGGGTGCATTACTTATCGAATAGCCAGGTTTTTAGTTGCTTTCTGAAGGAGAGGTGGTTCTGTGTAAGTCGGAGGTGAGTGGGGAGAGAATTCCAGGTTTTGGCCGCTAAGTAGGAGAAGGATCTTCCACCCATGGTGGATCTGTGGATGCGCGGAATTGCGGCGAGGGCTTGATTGAATGATCGTAGTTGGTGGGTGGGTGGGTGGGTGTGTAGAAGGACAGTCGTGTGTTGAGGCATTCGGGTCCTAGGTCGTAGAGGGCCTTGTGTGTGTGGGTGAGGAGACGGAACGTTATTCTCTTGTTGACGGGGAGCCAGTGGAGATCCTTCAGGTGACCGGAAATGTGAGCATGACGGGGAATGTCCGGTATGAGTCTGGCTGAGGCGTTTTGGATGCGTTGGAGTTTTTTCTCTAGTTTGGCTGGGGTCCCGGCGTAAAGGGTATTTCCATAATCCAGATGGCTGGTGACCAGTGCGTGGGTGACTGTCTTTCTTGTTTCGGTCAGGATCCAGCAGAAGATTTTTTTGAGCATGCGTAGGATGTTGAAGCATGAAGATGAGACGGCGTTGACTTGTCTAGTCATCGAGAGGGAGGAGTCTAGGATGAAGCCCAGGTTACGTGCGTGATCTGTAGGTATGGGTGCTGTACCCAGGGCCGGTGGCCACCATGAGTCGTCCCAGGCAAAGGGGGATGATCCTAAGAGGAGGACTTCCGTTTTGCCGGAGTTAAGTTTTAAACGGCTGTTTTTCATCCATTCGGCTACTTCTTTCATTCCTTCGTGTAGATTGGTTTTGGCGGTGTTTGGGTCTTTGGTGAGGGAGAGGATCAGCTGGGTGTCGTCTGCGTAGGAGATGATGTTGAGGTTGTGTTGGCGCGCGATGGATGCGAGGGGACTCATTTATACGTTGAAGAGGGTGGGGCTGAGTGAAGATCCTTGTGGTACACCACAGATTACTTCGGTGGCCTCTGATTTGAATGGGGGAGGCGGACTCTCTGGGTTCTGCCGGCGAGGAACGAGATGATCCAATCCAAAGCTTTTCCTTGTATTCCGACGTTGTTGAGGCGTTGTATGAGTGTGCTATGACATATTGTGTCGAAGGCGGCAGAGAGGTCGAGTAGGATGAGGGCAACTGTTTCTCCGTTGTCCAGTAGCGTTCGGATGTCGTCTGTAGCTGCGATGAGGGCGGTTTCGGTGCTGTGTTTGGCTCGGAAACCGGACTGTGAAGGGTCGAGGGAATTGCTGGATTCGAGGAAGTCGGCGAGCTGATTATTAACGGCTTTCTCAATGACTTTGGCAGGGAATGGGAGGAGTGAGATGGGGCGGTAGTTCTTGAGTTCAGAGGGGTCTGCTGTGGGTTTCTTCAGAAGGGCGCTGAGTTCGGCATGTTTCCAGCTTTCCAGGAAGGTAGCGGAGTTGAAGGAACAGTTGATGACATCGCGGAGATGGGGTGCGATGATGGAGTCTGCTTTGTTGAAGATGTAGTGGGGACATGGGTCGGTTGGTGATCCTGAGTGAATGGAGTTCAACAGGCGGATGGTGTCTTCATTGGTGATTGGGTTCCAGGCGAAAAGGTTATGAGAGTGCTGTTTTGGTTCGGAGGTGGGTGGAGTGGGCTGTTCATCGGACTGGTTTTCAAAGCTGTTATGTATGTTGGCGATTTTGTTGTGGACGAAAGAGGATAAAGAGTCGCAGAGGTCTTGGGAGGGAGTGATGTTGTTGGTGCCGGCGGTGGGGTTGGGAAATTCTTCTAAACGGCACAAAGATTTTGCAATAAGGAGGCAGAAGAAATAGAAAAACTGACTAAGACCATAGAGACCAGCCAGGTGGTCACCGATGCCAAGTCGCTTTTGGACAAAATAGAAAAAGATATTCAATCCTTTAAGGATAACACCATTACTGATAAGAACAACAGATATGAACATGACGTCAAGGCATTTAAAATAGAGCTAGTATACCCTTTTTTGCGAGAGGACTATTATTCACAATTAGACTCTCGCCAGGCCTTGTCAACCTATCAAGGTAGATCCAGAAACAGATTTACCACCTTTTCAAGCACGTCTTCTTCGGACTCCGCGGGGTCTGATAACAGAAACCAATAGAAGGGTGTGTCTTTTTTAGAGAAGGGCAAACAAACAAAACCCAGGTACAAGATACCATGGGAAATGCGAACCAGGAGCAGCAACTACAAGTCATAGGAAGGTCAACAACTGTAGTGAATTTGTTATCTAAAGTATTATCCATGGAAGAAGAAGCGGTACTGAATCTTGGGTTACAATTTGTACCCAGCAAAAACACCGATTACACCAAACTTAAAATGGAGGCAATAAAGTTCTGCGGCAAGGTTAGACTGAAGGCGTTTTTCGCCAATACTCCATTGATTGAAAGCACAGAAACAACTGGCCTTAGGAACAAATCCAAGTTTGTTCCCTATACTAATATTCCAAAACAGGTTCAAGCTTTTGAACAAGTACTACTGTCTTCTATTACCAAGATGGAGAAAGTCAAGACCTTTACTCAACAGAATGAGTAAACACCAGAGAGAGATAATTGGTTCGCTTAAGAATTACCCTTCTATTGTCACTAAGCAAGCCGACAAGGGCAGGGCTATAGTCATCTGGCCCCGCTCTATGTATCTGGCAGAGGGCGAGAAGCAAGTGAAAAATACGACCTGGTATCGTGCATTAACGGAGGACCCTTCTAAGGACATTCAGGGCCAAATTGCAAAAGTTTTGGACTTTGGCAAAGAGAGTGGCTTCTTGGGCAATAAAGAATACGACTACCTTTCTACGAAATGCCCTAGGTCCCCTGTCCTTTATCTTCTTCAGAAGATTCATAAGAGCCTGCAAGCGCCCCCCGGACGCCCCATCGTTTCCGGGTGTGATTCTTGCTTAGAGCCGATAGCACAATATGTAGATTTTTTCCTGAAACCGTTCTTGTGTCAGGTCAAATCATATTTGCGTGACAGGACCGACTTCTTGCTAAAGATGGAAGGTACCAGCTTCGACCCCCAGTCACAAATTATGGTGACGATGGACGTTACGTCCCTATACACCCAAATCCCCCAAGAGGAAGCCTTAGAAGTTATACAGCTCTACCTGGACCTAAGAGAAAGACCGCATCGGGTCCCTACTGGCTTTATTTTAGAACTGGCAGCAATAGCATTGAAGAGAAATTATTTTACCTTCAACGGCCAGTATTACATGCAAGTGAAGGGTACCGCCATGGGGTGTCCTTACGCCCCAGAAATGGCGGTGCTCTTCATGGCGCAGTATGAGGAAAAGTTTGTTGATACCAATAACCCTTTCAAGCAACAAATCATACAGTGGTACAGGTACATTGACGACGTCTGGCTCCTGTGGCAGGGGAGCCAGACCGATTTAATGGGCTTTCACGGATGGCTCAACACAAGGCACAGAGACATTAAATTTTCAATAGAGAATAACTCCAGCCGTATGACATTTTTGGACATTGAGTTAAGATGTGAGGACAGACGGTTGGTAACATCATTGTATAGGAAAGACACCAACAGAAATACTATCTTGCACCACAGGAGCTCACACCCGCGCAGTTTAAAAGCTAATCTGCCTTATGGGCAGCTACTCAGAATTTGGCGCAATTGTTCAGATGTACAAGAGTATCAGCGACATGCACAAGCGTTCTGTTGTGATATGCAAGAAAGGGGCTACCCTAGAAAGCTCCTCAAGCATTCACTTAAGCGTGCTAAGTATACGCCTAGGGAATGCCTTTTGCAAACCAAACAACGCACACTGCTGAATAAACTTGTGTGCGTTACAACCTTCTGTCCTGACACACACAAACTACGACAAGCTGTGTTAAAGTACTGGCATTTATTGGAGGGGTTGAACTGCCCATTCCCCAAACCTATCTTTGCCTACAGAAAAAATCGCAGTATTGGCGAAGAACTCATTCGGGCTGACATTGTAATTCCAAAGCCCAAAAGTGATCTACTGGTGCAATGAAACCTTAAGCCGATTGAAGGCCACCACAAGTGTGGTAATTGCGTCGCCTGTTCCAGCACAATTGAAGGTGACGAGTTTGTTCACCTAGGCATAAAGTGGAGACATAAAGATTTCTCTAATTGTAGAACTAAGAATGTTGTCTACACGGTATTATGTCCGTGCCAGTTAATGTATATAGGAAAAACCAGCCAACATGTGAATCAAAGAATCAGCCAGCACCGATCCCACATTAAGAGGCAGGTTATGTCTGCTCCAATGGTAGAACATTTTTGCGAAAAAGGCCACAACGAACAAGAATTCAAATGGTCTGTACAGTACACCGTGAATTCTAAGTCTATATGCCATGACGTCGAGCATGTTCTGTTACAGAAAGAGGCTTATCTTATTCTAAAGTTTAATAGCGCACAGACTGGCCTCAACAGCCTGTCTGAGATAGCGCATATATAACTATTTGTGGTGGAACCCATTTGCGCTGACTTACATCGGTTTGACATCCCTGGTTTGTCCTGTGGCATCTTTGATCTATTTCAGTAACCGAAAATAAGTATGGTCCACGGCCTCGAGATGTGCTTAGAATGATAAATATATTATATGCTGCTCGAGTCACATCAAGTTTTAAAGCAATATTAGTTTTAATAAACACAGGGTGTAGTACCAACGCGCTTTTGAATTGATTAGCTCGTACACACAGAAATCCATCATCTAACACATAGTTTTGAGCACATCAATACAGTAAGATAGAGAAGCAATCAGGAAGTGCCTTCAAGGCGCATAAACCAGGCGTCTTGACGCTATGCGACTACAAGTCCCAGAATGCACTTACACATGTTTGAGCATAAAACAAACAGAAAAGTGCGGCGGCCATCTTTATTGAGAGAAAGCAGACCCCAGTAGCGGCGTGCAGTGGCATAATAGCAGGTATTTACAAACACTGCTTCACTGCGCTTTGAACTTGTACTCATACATTCTTGAGAAAATAGTTTCAAAATCAACATTTTGTTTTATTCCAGGACCGTGATTGTGGCATCTCACTTCACATCTTTAAGAATACGATACCTCAGTAAGGTAGGCTAACTCCCCTATTTGGTAGACCACATCCACCCGCACAGATTGTTTTTAAACTGCCCCGTGAGTAAAAGAACTTGCATTATTGTTTTAGAATTACACCTTGATGGTGACGTCGTACGAGCGAACCCGCCGTGCCTCGGCAGTTTACAAATATTAAGGTACACTTCATTTTCCTTGAGTTTTGGACCCGAGCTTGATAATTAAAGACCCGAGCGGGTCAAATTTAAACACACTTTCTAATCTTTTTAGACATCTCTGTCTGGCCACCACAATAATTAACGATTTGGACCATTAGAAGATTTATCACCACGTCCTCATCTAAACAAATTTGGTATGTAGCTTAACATTACTTTTAGCCAATGAACGGAAAAGGAACCCATTACGAATATGCCCGGTAAAGTAGAACATTGTCTTTGCATCTTTCAGATACAAAGAATCTACAGCCCTGATGAAAGACCAGTGACCTTGCGCCTGGTCTTGAAACGCGTCAGCAGTTTTGTTTGGGTGGAATAAATTGCCATCTTTAAGATACTAGGACCAGCTGGTCCAGTATTCAAGTGCTTACAAGTCATTAAGTTGCTTATATTCCCCCCAAACGTAGTTTTTCTCATGTTTTGATTGTGATATTTGTTGTTTGTGATGTAAACATAATTTTTTTGTAATGCTTGATGCAGAAATGTTCTTTATTGTGTAAATAATGTTTGTCTTTGATGTATGTACAAAGTGTATTTAGTCAAGTCAAAGTTTTATTTGCATAATTAGTTAAAATTATTACAAAATTCGCATAATAAAATAACGATACAAAATGTATTAAAAAAATTACTAAAATTATTGTCTCTCGGCTATTATTTTGTTTAGGGGCGGGGCTTGTGAAGTCCTGGGGTTAAGCTGGCCCTGTTTGCCCACCAACTGGATTGTCCTCCTATTCTATTACGTCTAAAAGTTTTCTTGCTTCTGCCAAGAATTTGACTCCACGGCATGCTAGAATTATGTTGGAACCACCGAGCCAGCTTGTGACTGCGTGTCTGCAGGATTTAGTCTTCTAAATATTTGAATTTATTGTCCTTTGTTCTGTTATGATTTTTTTGAAAATATAAAAAGTACAAAATAATGGACACAGAATAATGCTGTCTAAGGGAGGTTACAATAAATTGGTTTCTTACCCTTTTGAAACATTGATTGAGTAATTGTGGTGTAGGCACTGTGTTTTTGCAATTCAATATAGGGTCTAGCCCCCACTACTTGCTTACGGACCTATCCCCTTTTGTTCTCACTTTCTAAAAGTAACATTTTTAGAATTGTGACTTAAAATTCGACTTTACCATTAATGTCGGCTTTTAATTACAATTCTTTAGACCTAAAACTCAACCTGCATACCTACTCCAAGTAAGAAGTTGCAGCCTATTAAATGTAATAAGGTACCGCCAATGTTTTTGTCCACCAGGACGTGTGAAACTTAAAAGTACATGTCCTACTCTATAAATATAGTGCACCTGGCCCTCTGGGCTGGTCAGGGCCTACCCTAGGGCTGACATATATGTAAAACAAGCATTGGCATAGCCAATAGGTCTGGCCTTTGGGACCTTATAAGTGTTTAGCCATGCAACAGCTGATGTTGTTGCACCAAGGATATTGTGCTGCATAACTAAATACTTATAAGGTCCCAATAGCGAGACGTATTGGCTATACCAATGCTTGTTTTCTGCAGTAATCGGATGATGCAAATAGTGTTATTTTAAAATGTTTTCTACACGAGGCAGGAAATATAGCAGTGCAGTGTTTGCAATGTGTGCATACTATACCAAGCATATAATTCAAATAGTGCAGTGTTTCCTATCGCCTTGTGTGCCATTTTACACACAATTCTTCTAAACACAACTATTCGCATTGTATGATTGGTTGCGTGAATTCTAGTCACCCAGCACTAACAGACGCTGTGTCTATATGGTGCTTGTGCTTGTCTGTACTATGAACAGCGAGAGGAAACAGTGCCGTGTTTATCATCCCTCTGTGTCTGCATACAGTGCTACCCATCAGCCTGCCTCCTCTAGGCAAAACAAGCATTTGCAATGCAATAGGTCTTGCATTTGTTAAAGTTAGAGCTGTTGACTTTGAAAATGACAATGTTTTTTACTTTTGTTTTTTTATTTGCAGTGTTGTAAATATATTCGCATAGCGGCATTGCTATTAGTATAAAAAAGCAAAAGTAAAAAAAATTGTTATTTTTAACACCAACAGCTCTAACTTTAAGAAATGCAAGAATAATTGCATTGCAAATGCTTGTAGAAAGGTACTGATAGGAAGAAGAGAAACAGTAGGGAGCTTAAGGTGTAAGGCAAAAACTGGGAGGGGAGAGGATTCTAAGAGTACAAGAGAAGGGTGGCTAGGGAAAAGAACGACGGATAAAGAAGATAGTGATGAGTAGAGACAAGGGAAAATAGAAGATAGGAGGTCAAAACAATAAAGAAATGGGAAGGAGACGGGAGTGAGAGAGAGGGAAATGGAAAGGGAAAGAAAAAATGGTATGCACGAAAAGGGGGAAATAGACAGGTGGAGGAATTAGTGGAATTTAGTACACTCTTGCAAGATCCTTCCAGCAGAGGTTGGTGATAGCAAAAGTGTCCTGTCTTGATAGAGAGCGATTAATTATGCGCAAAAATAAATTGAGTTTTTACATCTGTACTGCAGGGTTCTGATATAGTGTGATTAGATCATTTACTATTCTAACTACATTCTTTGCATAATGGGAACAAGGGGCTGGTGCCTGGCCCTACACACAGTAGCCTTCACAACAGTGTGAACAAATATTAAGTTCAAATATTAACAAGTTTAAGCTAATGGCATTGTAAATGACAATGTGTTTTATGTATGTTTTAAAACAAAAACAAAAATAAAAGGCATTGTTATTTGCAATGTCAATAGCTCAAACACTCATAAATGCGAGACCTTTTGCATTGCAAATGCTTGTTTACATAGTAATTAATTACTTTACTTTCATATACATATTTACTTGCTGGGGCAAATCTTAGAAAAGTGTGACATCATTTGAAGGCAACTCAGCTTGCGGAAAAAAAAATGTTCATACAAACTGATAAACATTTTCATACAACTTTGATGGTTGCCGATTTCCCCCAAAAGTTACCATTTGCTGTCCTGTCTACAGCCATTGGCTGCCCAGAGATTCTTTGCACGGTCCTGATGGTGCGAAAAAACAATGCAAAGGTGGTGCCTACCAGTTATGCACTCTGGAGCTCTGGTTGGCGTCTTACAGGGATCTCTTTACACATACACCCATTGATAACAAAATAAAACATTTGTAAACATCAAATTGTACTTTTCCCAGTCTACCTCTAAGGGGCAGATACATGCAAAGCAAGTGAATCTAAAAAGATTCATGCTACAAAAATAAAAAAAAATATCGGCCTTTGATACATCGCTGAATAACAGCGGGAGCATAAAATGCTAAGACTGTTATGTAATTTGAGAATTAAAAGCAATACTTCTTGCCGGCATCAGAATAGACCAGTTGGAGTAGACCTTCATGTTCATTAGCTGGTATGGTGCTCGCGTTGAAACTTTGTGTTCAGCAATGTCGTCACGTGCTCGCTTCCTTCCTCGCGCTCCGTCCTTGCCTCGCGCAGCCGCTGCATAGCGGAGGATAGGTCACCCAGACCTGTGTGTGCGCTGATGTCCACGCACTTAATCTCCTCCGCAGTAAATACTTGAAATAGTACTCCTGATTGAAGGGTGTGTTCATGAGATACAAATGGCAACAATAAGCTCGTGCTGAAGTGCCAACAAAAGGTTGCAGTGCACACACCGGCCCTGGTGCACGAGGGCAAGCTGAGACTGCCGCTCGCGCCTGCCGCCGTTCACCCCCACTAACCCTCGGGATTATCAAGAACCTGCATTTACTGAAATGTGCCTGTGGAATCCAAAAGCATTCCTGTTATTTGAGTGTAAAAACATTGATGTGGGTAAGCATTCTGAGTCTGTTGCTTTAGTGCTCGTCGTTGCATTGGGTACAGCACAGTTTAGCGTTCTGCTGGCTGCAAGAGTGAGTGACTAGCATTCCTTCAAGTAAAAAGACATTCCTCTACCTGATTTATAGGAAGATAAACACATTTCTTCCTTGGCTAGCGACCAACTCTTCTGTTGAATACTATGTTGCCTCTTTTTAGAAGCCTTGTGTATGTCAGCTGTGTGCCAAATAACAACCAGTGAGAGGAGCGTGGGCGAGGAAGCGCAGCAGTGAGGCGAACGCACGCTGCTGCGCGTAGCAGACACAAATGGGAATGGGCGGAGCAAAGGCGGGACATGTGCCCGCCTTTGCCCAATTGCCTGCTGGCTTTTTTTTAAAAAAGCACGCAAAAGCCAATTGCAGCTGTCAAAAGCAAAAGCACACGCGTGTGCTCAGCTTTCTGAACCCCCTACATGAAGTCTTGCCCTGCGCGACATTGCTGCGCACTGCAACGTTAGGCGCGAGACCTAAAAAAGGAAGGTTTCAGCCTGGCCTAATATTTATTTTGCCAGGCCGAAATGGCAGTTTAAAACTGCACACACGGAGGCTGCAATGGGAGGCCTGCGACTTGTTTAGAGAGCTACCCAATTGGATGGGGCAGATGTGCTGCAAGCCCACTAGTAGAATTTAATCTATAGGCCTTAAGCACATGTAGTGCTGCTGTACTGTTGACTTACAATTACATTAAATAGGCCAGTTGGGTGTAATGCAATTGTACCATGTCATGTTTTAAGGTGAGAGCACAAGCACTTCAGCACTGTTTAGCAGTGGTAAAGAAGATTACTACAAAGACTGCAAAAACGGGTTCAGAAGACAGGAGGTTAAAGGTAAAAAAAAATCCAACACTCTGCAAGTGGGTCAAGGTGGCAGCAGCATCAGGGCCGGACTGGGAACCGAAACCAGCCCTGGCAAAGTGCTCGGCCGGCCCACTCTTCCCCCCCCCCCCCCCCCCCCCCCCCCCCGGGGGGGCTTGGGGGTGCGACCGTGCTCTTTTGTTACAGGGCCGTTTTTGCACCTATGCTGTAAAAAACGGCCCGTTACAAAAACGGCCACCTGGGGCCCAAAACCGGCCCCCACCCATGCGGCCGACCGGGGGATTGCCCAGTGCCCACAACGGCCAGTCCGGGCCTGAGCAGCATGCCGAAATCTAGAAGAACTGTAAATGAAATAGACGCAGCATATAAAAATGGTACTACAATATACAAAAACATGATGGACGAAATGCTTGAACTAATCTCAGCCACTTGTAATTACTCGGGGCTGCACCTCAGTCCATTGTTATTTTGCAGACAATGCCACAGCAGTTTGGACCCACCCATATGCAAATCAGTCTTGAGTCTGCTGCGGTTGGAGCTGTCCAGCCCAAACTGTCAGTCTCTGTTCTCCCTGACCTGGAACACAAGCAACCTAGGACCAGTTTTCTATTAATTAGGGCTTATCAGCCAGGTATAGATTGGTTCCCGTGACAGTGTGCCCAATGGTATACCCACCCCACTTAGGAGGACACATTATTATATACAAAAAAGGTTATGGATGGGTTGCTTGAATTCATTTCAGCCACTGGTAGTTACTTGGGTACGCATCCTAGTGAATCCTTATATACTGATTTACTAAGGAATGATTCCTGTCTGACGTTGCAATATGGGCAAAATAACGATAGACTAGGATGTGGCCACGAGTAATTAGCAGTAGCTGAGATTAATTCAAGCATTTCACCCATCACTTTTTTCTATACTTCAATGAAAAAATAATGGCAGGCATTCTGAAAAGCCTAACTCGACACTCAGTTCACCTCATAAGACCAGCTTATGTGTGCAGAAGACAACAAGAAGTCCACAACAGTGGCCCCTACCTACTTATCCCACCCCAGGCAAGCACCAGAGAGTAAGTCTGATCAGCCGTTTGAGCCTTAATGTTACATAGAGAATATCCACCTTTGGAAATAGTTGCCTTGTTTGTGGCTAGGGCACTCTAGCACCTTCTCAAGCAGCAGGTAAAGTAAGGGCATATAGTATACAAGAAGCCTCATGCAACTAAGAGCGTAGTGCATGTCTGGTTGAGTTGTATTGGTTTTATTTGCTAGCTGTGGAAGAAATGCTTAGAGAGGAGCTCAGAAGTGATGTTTTCAATGTAGGTTTTCCACGTGAAAAGGGGCACTGCAAAACTCTAAAAGCATACAGTTCCACAGAATGAGAATTGTGGCAAAGAAGAGATAGTCACCTCTGTTTGCAATTCATCCTAGCTGCCACTAGAAAGTGGCTTGGTCACAGCTGAGAGTATGCGGGCAGAAACTCCTTTTCATCTATAGGGCAGGCATACTAACTGCACAGGGGCCAGTGTACATGTGTATATGGTGGGATTGGCTGTAATTTTAGTACAAATATATGGCGCTCACCAACATCCTTACCTTCTTGTAGCCTCTTCACTTGGTATACTAGCAGGATGGGCTAGAACAGGTATACTCAAAGCACGCCCGGGGGCCGAAATGCGGCTCTCCTGACCTTCAATTGTGGCCCCCTGGTGAACAGCAGCACTTGGCTGCTGTTCATTTGACAGAGCGGCAAGATTAATAAATCAATAAAAACGGGCATACATTATTTACTTGTAAACTAAAGTAATGGTCCTAGACAACTAATCTTTAGGAACACCTTTAGTTTTAAAGACATCTTGCACTAAACATTTAAAAACATTATACATTCTCTGTAAACTTGAAAAAAAGTGTATTTTTGTTTCCATGCACTAGAGTGTTACCTTAGTAGATCAGATTATTTCACTGCATTGAAAGGCCTTTATTAGCAGTGATCGTTTTCAAACATGATCTTGGAAACATTCATGCCACCCCCATTCATAGAACAATGCCATTGCCATTAGTGAACCAAGAGGCTAGTCATTGTTCAGGTGCATCTTTTGTGTAACCTTGGTTGTTCTATATTTGGAACAACATTATAGTTTATTAAATAAAACACAAGAGAAGGTTTGTTCAGCACACACCCTGACCTTGTGTATTTTAAGAAGCTCTAATATGTGGTAATGAAGAAATAGGAGGCAAAGTGAAATTAACCAATTGCCTAAGATCACACAGTTTGATCAAGTGGGGAAGCTAGAACTGATACCAGGTTTTCTGGTTTCACATTTTGCAATTCAGCCACCAGATGAGTCTCTATTTCCCTGGTGGCAGACAGAAGTCACTAGAAGGCTCGGGTTGTTGTCCACACCACGCATCTGCTTCACGTCCCCCAACATCCACCTTTTATCACCCCGACCTGCTGGCATAAGTGCAGCCCTCGGACATGCCACAGGCCGAACTTGGTGATTCCCGAGTAAATGTTTGCAAGTACCCATGACCTAGTAGATCCTGCTGTAGTTGAGGTGAGAGTTTACACTTGCACCATGTGTTATTCTCAAGTGTCCCAATTTTCTCACATGATTTTTCATGAGTACCCTTTCACTAAAGATGGTGGAGTGGCATAGTGTTCATGTTCTTGAGGCAATGGTGTTGCCTCTGATTAGTATTCAAGAGTTTGCCCTTACTAATTTCCTGGTGGTTTCCGCTCATTCAAACATCAGTTACTTTGAAACCCCTGCAGAAGGGCAACAATTGTGTTTGTTGGCTTGACATGTAAGTATTTCTGTGAACAGGACGGACGTGTAGGCAATGACAATGTGAATAGTTCCATTAGAACTTTGAAATCGATGTTGAGGTTGTATTGAGAGACACAAGGCCACTGAGGCCCACGTAATAGGGTCAGTGTGCTGAGAGGAGGACGAGCTTTGTGTTCTTTTGTGCAGGTCTTGGTCAAACCAGAAGGATTTGAATCATTTGAGCAAGCCGTCTGATAAGTTTTCTAGTTTTCTATTGACTGCAGTTGGTGAGAATGATGTTGTGGGGCCAGTCGGAAGAAACCAAGGTCCTCTTTGTGTGGTCCAGCCCCAGATAAATATTCATTGCATCTTCTAAAATCCAATTTCTCACGTATCAGAATATAGCAGTTAAGATATTTATCATCTATTCTGATTTCACCCCTGTAAAAATGGGGCATCTACACTCCGTGCAGCTGTTGATGCTTACTGCACCAAAATCCGCATGTCCCAGTATTTTTCCTGGCATTTTTCAGGCATATCCCACTAGAAAAAGTGCAGATGTGGGTGCGGTGTGGGTTGCAAACTCAGAATTCCACTATGTTCGGCCGTAATGAAGTCCTACTCATTTTAATTGAAGTCCCATTTTTTTTGTTTGATCTGTTTATTGATTTTTGCAGTGGAAAAACACATTTCACCTGTATACCACATATATAAATGTTGCATAAATCCCAGTGTCACCCCAGGGGATCTCCTTAGCTGCCCTCCACAGCATTTGCTATTTCTACAGTATACATGTATAGCCATATGTGTGCAGTGATCTCTCTTTACAAACCGACTGCACTTCTATAATCGCCAAACTTGCGATTGCATCCGTAAGCTAAATTGCATAACAGTTGTGATCATGTTTACACTAGGAGTAACTAGGTGAGTCCAAGGTTTGCTTCACTAAACATGGCAGTTCTATACAGGAGAGAAAATGCAGGATACCGTTGTCACCAGCTTCAAACATATTATGAAAGAGCATACAAGTTGTAACCATCAACAGAACGAAAATTACCAAACTTCAGGCAGTTCTGCACTCACCGCCACCCCCCTCCCCATCACCCCAGACACCCACCCATCGTCTCTAGATTGCAGAGTTTTTTTTTTCCAA
The DNA here is from genome assembly GCF_964263255.1 of Lissotriton vulgaris. Classification (NCBI taxonomy): domain Eukaryota; kingdom Metazoa; phylum Chordata; class Amphibia; order Caudata; family Salamandridae; genus Lissotriton; species Lissotriton vulgaris. The sequence continues at coordinate 1,464,134,610 of NC_141687.1, read as the reverse complement.
TTCATTGACATTCCGTTAATTATGTCTGTATATACTGAGCATCTCACCCTATTCGTCTCATCTGGGTGGGCCTTGTGGCCTCATTCAAGTTCCCACTTTGTCCGCAGTGAAGTAAGATCGGTTGCTGTGTGAAAGCGAAGTGCATCTGCGAACCAACGGGTGTGATTCCTACAATTTCCCATGACATGTATATATTGGAGTACTAAATTGGTTGGTCGTTCTTGTGTAATGTCTCCCCATCTGCGTTGCAATAGGTTCATCCTCAAGGCATGCATGAGGAAGTGTCCTGGACGTCTTCCGACTTCCTGCGTAATATCAGTGTACGATATGAGTACCCCGTCTAGGTAAAGGTCTCCTAAGGTGTATAGACCTGCCGCATGTCCTGCATCAAGATCAGCCCATACAGTTCATCTGCTACCCCTCGGTGTCCAAAGCAGCGGTATCGCTGGTGCATAAAGTCTAATGTATTTAGTGAGATATAAGGAGCAACGATAACACCTATAGGCTAAGCGCAGCAACAAATGGCGAGGACTAATCTTCTTGCCACATTGGTGAAATAATGCCAGATAGTTATGTTCAGTTTATGCTTTTATGCTAACTCCTTGCCTGTCATGTCTGTTAAATATAGACCTGCCACCCAGCATGCTACCCATTGAAGTTGGGATGCTAAGTAGTATTGCTCTGGGTTAGAAACTGTGAGCCCTCCTTGGTCTGACGGCAAATATATTTTGTGAGCGCCACCCTACATCTTGTAATGCTTCATATTAGCTCTCAGAACCCGCGTTCAATTGGCTGAAAAAAAGATGGTGGTAAATACAACTGTTAAGTTTGTAAAAAAGTATAGTAGATGCGGAAGCACCACCATTTTTATAAGTGACTCCCTTCCCACCACCGACAGAGCTAATGTCTTTCAGAACATCCTCTGTGATGATACAGAAGTAATCACCCTAGTGAGATTGCCATCAGTAGGTCTTGCTCTGGGTGCCATATCCTGATACCCAGATCTTGTTGATGGTGAACATTTGATTTGCCGTGGTAGGATCAAATAGAAACAAGCAAGTCTTATCCCAATTAACTTGCAGTCCCGAGAGATGTGCCAAACGATTACGTTTATTAGGTATAACATCCTGCACAATTCCTGAATTCTTTATGTAGATTAGTAGATCATCAACCTTTAGGGAGATTACATGCATTTCATTTCCCAGAGGGATCCCCAAGGAGCTGCAGCTGTTCGTATCGCCAATACTGAAGGCTCTATGGCTAGTAGAAAGAGAAGAGGCAGCCTTGTCCAGTGCCTGTTTTCACTGACATACGTTGGGACACATGTGTCCCGTCCTTACCCTGATGACCGGTTTATTGTATAGTAGCTGCACCAGCGTGAAAAAATATGTACCCAGTCTATATCTGGCTAGGACATTTATTTGTGATTTTGTATAGCGCTAGAATCACTCCGCCAGGAGTATCTCTGCGCTTATTGAAGATAAAGGGCCATTCCACAGTGTTGAGTGCCTTCTCCAGATCAAGCACCACACAGCCAGAACTCGGCCAGGCCTGAGGGGCATAGTGCATGACTTGGAACAGTGGGCGCAAGTTATGTGTTGTGGACCGGTGTGGGACAAACCCATTCTGGTCTTCGTGTATTAGATAGGGCATTAAAGGTGCCAGCTGTCCTGCCAGTATACTAGCCAGAACCTTATAGTCACATTCAATAGTGCCAGCGGGCGGTAAGAGCCACGTTTTGTGGGGTCTCTGTCTGGTTCAGCAGTGTGACCAGCGTGACCTCGCACATACAGGCTGGTAGGCCCTGTAGACGCAGTGTCTCATCATATATTTTCTGCAGTCTTGGTGCTAAAAGTCCTGAGTACGCCTTCAACATCTCCGCTGGGAAGCCAACTGGACACAGCACCTTACCTGATGCTAGGGAGCGAATCGCTCCCTGTATTTCAGTTAGTATTATTGGCTCATTTAGTTCTGTGCGCTGATCAGGAGTAAGCTCAGTGAACGGAAGTCCATCCAAAAACAAATTTTTTTCCAAGTCTGATGCCACCTGGGATGACTGATATACCATGGTTAAGTGTAGAACCATTTCCCTGTGTATTTCGTGCTGGGTAGATATTATCGGCCCGTTAGGGGAGTGCAGTGCAGTAATGGGATTGTGCGGTTGTTCCTGTCAGATCAGCTACACCAGTAGAGTGGCAGAGTGATCTGCCAGCGCATGTGCCTTGTCGAAGTGCGCCTCATAATTGAAGAATCTCAGCCTTTCAATTAATGTTGCATGTGTTGTCTTCGCAGTCGAGTGCTGTATAAAGCAAGTAGGCTCAGAAATCGTGTGCGTCTCGAGCGATATTAAGTTGCGCTCCAATTCTTGAAGCGCTCTCTCCACCTGTCCCCGCATTCCACCTCCCTTTCTGAGGCAGTCACCCCTGAGCCCCACTTTAAATGCGCCCCATTCCTGCAAACGGGACAACGCCATATCTGTGTTATGCATAAAGAAGTCTGTTATAGTTGTGCGAAGAGATTCCCGAAAGGGTGGAACTTCCAGTAGGGTAAACTGCAGTCGCCATAATGGGATCGGAGAGGGCTGAGTGTCCATGCTATGGACACACAGTGCGGGTTGTGGTCAGAATGTGTGCGGCAAAGATAGTCTGCCTATGTTACAAATGGCGATCCCAAAGGGGATGATGGACGGAGCGTTTGAGCAAATCAAACACTCACCCCCCAGACAACTGATCTAGGTTTAATCCATCACCTTTCTTTAGCTCACTCCACCACCCCAATTCAGACATGGCCATATGCAAATCAGTCTGACCCTCTGCCTCATGGGAACAGTCCAGCCCGAACTGCAAAGCCTTGTCTTCCCTGGACCGGAAACAAGCATCCTGGGACCGGTTTTGGATTCATAATTCTCATCAGCCAGGCTATCTTGAATCCAGTGGTAGAGTGAGCAAGGGATTGACTTCTGGGCATACCTTGCCAATTTAGGGCGAACAAAGCGATACCAAAGGGGATGATGGACGGAGCGTTTGAGCAAATCAAACACTTACCCCCAGTCAACAGATCTGGGTTTAATCCATCACCATTCTTTAGCTCACTCCACCACCCCAGTTCAGACATGGCCATATGCAAATCAGTCTGACCCACTGCCTCATGGGAACAGTCCAGCCCGAACTGCAAAGCCTTGTCTTCCCTGGACCGGAAACAAGCATCCTGGGACCCGTTTTGGTTTCATAATCCTCATCAGCCAGGCTATCTTGAATCCAGTGGTAGAGTGAGCAAAGGACCCACGTCTGGGCATCTCCTGCCAACTTAGGGTGAACAAAGCGATACCAAAGGGGATGATGGACTGAGCGTTTGAGCAAATCAAACACTCACCCCCAGTCAACTGATGTTACAAATGGCAGCATGCTGGGTGTACATAAAACTCTGTCAAGACGAACATGTAGACCACGCAGGCGGAATAGAAGGCCCCTGTGCATGCCATTGTGCCTCTGAGTGGTGGAAACTACCGATCTAGTGTCATGTCTAGCACATTATTGAAGCCCATCCCCCATTACCCACGGTAAATCACACCATTTAGAGTATTGTGGATAACCATTCCAGAAAGGCCCCTGGTCTGTGTCGTGTGCATTGATGTTGCGCTATAGGAGATATCTTCCATCCAATCTACCTTTAGGGAAAATGTATCCCCCCCTCAGCGTCTACTACCACCTCCTCAACTAGAAAGGGGTGGCTGGGCGAACCCATATTGGCACTCCTCGGGCAAATGTGGATTAGTTTGTGGTGTAGATGTGTCCCCTCCACCTGTGCTGTAGGACTCTTGTAGGAGTGCCAATTGCACACTATGCCGTTTAAGATCAGAATATACCGTGTACCTACGGAGGGAGGGCACAATCCTCGCACATTCTATGTAAATGCATTGTGATGCCATATTTTAAGCATAGCTAAGTGCATAAATAGTACGGAATGAATGTCATATGATTGATTGTGGTGTAATGTAATATCCGGAGGCAGCAGCAGCCAAGCATGGCACCACCCGATTAAACTTCTCCTAACTGAAAATGCCAATATCTCTAACACAGAATACCAAAAGAGCGGTCCTGTCAACCACGAGGGACTGCCCATACCTAGTGCCATAGAACACAAACACAATAATACCCTAGAGTGTAAGGGAGTGAGGGAGCGTGACCTAGAGTGGATTTCCAATGCAACAATCCTCATCCACTGCAATCTCTTAGCTGTGTGGCATGCAGGCGACCACCAAATCCGACCAGAACATCCAGGTCGTCCAGCATGCCTCCCACCCCCACACCAGCACCCATCCACACTCAGAGAAGGCACAGAGCAACTCAACAGAGACTCTACATCTCAAGTAATTCCATCCGTCGTCTGTGGGGTGACCACCGCCAGAGGCAAGGAAACCGCTTCGACAGACAGGACCCCAGCGAGTCCAACTCATCCGAGGAACTTACAGGCAGCCTCTCTTTACCTGACTCTTTAGCTAAGTCCCAAATCATCGCTGCCTCTCTTCCTGCCTGCCTCCTCTCCGTAATTATTTGCTCCAGAATCAGTACAGCCATCAGTTTATGGGTGCAAGCTAGTTTCCATTGGCTGCGTCGCTCGCTGTGCGTGCTGTGTCCCCTAGTGTTTCACCCCGGCCAGTCGGTCTGGGGCTAGAGAACTACCCGGTTGACTCCAACTAGTCCCAGGTGTCTTGCAGCATTTCAAAAAGTGAGTTTTACCATCATCTTTTACGCGTAGTTTCACAGGCAAGAGCAGGGAGCATTGGATATTCAGTTGTGGGAGCTGTCGCTTCACCGCCAAGAACGAGCTTCGCTGACACTGCACCCCCACGGTGTGATCCGGAAACCTCACCTTTGCATTTCCAACGTGGACTTCTTTTGGTGTCCGTGTTTCCCTTAAAATAGAGTATCTTTCCTGATAATGTAGTAACTTGAAGAGAAATGGACGAGGACCAGCGACTGGCGCAGGCCTCCGGAAGGGGACACAATGGGTTCTCCCGACCGAGAAGTGGGGGGAGAAGGATGCTGCTGGCACTAATTCTCTCAGCCATGTTTGTGATGAATGCCACTGCTTCCTGGCCCCCTGCTTCCTCCGGAAGGACTATCAGGCGGACATTATTTTGGTGGGAGCGGCCTTCCGCATCTTCTGCTGTGCACTCTAAGAGATGGAGCCTTTCTTCACAGTTCTTCATCTGTTGACCATAGTGTTCATGACCGGCTGAGCCTCAGCCAAAGTTTGTTCAACAGTAGTGACGCGCTCAGTCAATTTTCGATGATTCACATGTAGGAGCATCAGCTCTATTGTCACATTGTCAATTTTTGCCTCCATAGATAACCTGGAACGTTCAATAGCTTGAAGATTAGCCTTAGACAAGTCCTCCATTGCTGAGTTGTGTGCTGCGTTGACTCCTATCCATCTGTCTCTATCACTGAAGATGCATGCTGGGAGGTCTCAGGGCCTGTTCCCCATGTGCGTCCCATCTCCACCTCCTCCATCAGGCAGTATTATCCCCTCTGCAGTGTGCCAGCCTCTCTGTCCCTCTGCCCACCTCTTCAGCCTTGCAGGTGGCAACGAGCAGGACAGCAACTCCCACCTCTGTTCACAGACGCAGGGTCCCCGGCCACACAATGACTGTTCACTCCTGCGGATCTGCTCCTTCAAGAGCAACACGTACAACCAAAGAATGAGGGGGAAAGAGGAGAAGAAGCACGGAGGAGGGAGGGGGGGGGGGCAAAGGCCAGCACCACAAGTAGTAGATGGGCACACCAACAGGTCGTCAGGTGTGCACGTTCCCCAATAGCCAATAGGTCTCGCCTTTGGGACCTTATAAGTATTTAGTTATGCAGCAGGTCCCAAAGGCAAGACCTATTGGCTATGCCGATGCGTGTTGTTATATCTGGGCATGTTGAGAGGCTAAGGGACCGGGTCTCGATGTCGGGTTGGGAGCACAGCAATGACCTACTCAATTTGAATGCGTAGGTAATACAACCGGAAGCGTGAAATGAAAGGTTCACTACCAGGAATAACAGGAAGATAGAAAGTTAGGCTGCTTAGAAAGGTAAGGAGAGTTTGAGGCAGGCATGGTGGTGAGGGGAGAAACAGATGCATGCTAGGAGAGCGCTGTGAGGGAGGGAGGCGAAATGGGAAGAGGCACTGAAAGGTGGGTCGGGTAAAGACCGTAGTGAGGCAAACAGAAGAGTAGCGAGGGGTGAAATGTAGACAAAGAAGTGAGGTGTAGAAGAAAAAGATTCAGGATTAGAGACAGGTGAATCAAAGATGGAGAGGGGAGAATAACGCAGTCGTAGAACGTGAGTGGGCCAGGTAGAGAGAGGGTGAGGTGTGTCAGACAGGTAGAGACATCTGAGGAAGAGGGAATAATAAAGACTGAGGTAGAGGGGTGCGTTAATATAAAGGAAGTGCAGAGATGTGTCGGAGAGATGTTACTGAAGAGGAAAAGAAGTAGAGGTATTGAGAAAGGAGTAAGGTACTAAAATAATTAAGGGGTGAACAGAGGTAGAACGAGTAGAAGGGGAGAGAACACGTAGAAGATGAATGGCAGGGTAAAGTGAGCAATCAGGTAGTGAGTGTGAGGAGTGTAATACAGAGGGATATGTGGCAGTGAGCGCGAGGTGTCTGGTACAGAGGGATATGTTGTTGCAGTGAGCGCGAGGTGTGGGGTACAGAGGAATATAAGGCAGTGTGCGCAAGGTGTGGGGTACAGAGGGATATAAGGCAGTGAGCGCGAGGTGTGGGGTTCAGAGGGATCTGTTGTGGCAGTTAGCGCGAGGTGTGGGGTACAGAGGGATATGTTGTGGCAGTGAGCGCAAGGTGTGGGGTACAGAGGGATTTTAGGCAGTGAGCGCGGGGATTTGGGTACAGAGGGATATAAGGCAGTGAAACACAGGGTCGGGACGTCCTGCCAGACATGATAGGGTGCATACTGGCAGATAGATATGTTTTTGACACAAGCCTGTGTACGTTTTAGTGGGATCTGAAATCCGGGCTATGCTTCAACCTCAATTTTTGACTTGGGAGGATAATGCATCGATCATGGCACACACAACACTGCTCTGTGTCCACTGGGCTCAGCAGCGCGTACCCAACCCGCTGAGCTGCCTCATTGGTTCAAGGTGGGATGTATGCTTCAGCTGCTCAAACTGGCCATTGTCATTCTGTATGTGATAATCAGCCACAGACAGAATGACAGGACAGGAGGGGCTGCGAGGAGGCGTGCAAGGCGCCCCATCAGGGAGTTAAGGCCTCTGGCAGGGAACAGCTCTGCTCCCTGCAGGGCCCAGAATTACGGACAAAAGGCGCACGTAAAAGCATGGGTGTCCGCAGGGAGGGCAAGGAGGGGTGCTGCAGGGGGAGGCAAGCACCCCTCCTTGCCACCCCCTGCGGACACCCATGCCAGGAGCCCGTGAGTCATGTGTTCCCTCCTCTGAGCAGGGATGCCAGCCGGGGAGCGTGCGTGTTGGAGCCTGGAACCGCGTGTGGCCAAACTGGGGAACAATTTCAAGCCTGGGAGGGGGCCTGCCCTCCAATACGATGTCCCTGCTGGCCGACTCTCCATGTCTCTCTCCTCGGCTCGCAACTATAATCAGTGGTCCTGCAGCGAGCTCCGGCACTCCTGCTTCTCCTCCTAGCCTGAAGTGTCACAGCAGATCCCGGGGCCTAGGTGCCTCCCACAACTCAACCTCGTAGGCGTTGGAGCATCATGATCTGGCCTCCCTCCTCACTTGACTGCCTCCATCAGCTGCCCCGGTGCGGTCCGGTCCGGTCCGAGACACTGGGCCAGATCCTCGCTGCAGCTTCCCCTCCGTGGACTATTGGCGAGTGGCGCAGTCCTCCCACTCGAGCCTCCGCAGCTCCTGCAAAATATTTTCAGCCGTTGCCTGATTGGCAACCCGCACCTCAGCTCGTCCTTCTGAAGCCAGGCCAGGCCTGTGACCACATAGCTCTCTTTCTGCGGTGTGTCTGCATTTAGCAGGCCAATAGTGCTACCCAGGGGCCCCTTGACGGTCAGCGACCATACCCCAGTGTGTGGATGACAGATTACAGGTGGTATAATCATGGGATTAGTTGGGCGTTTTGCAGAGCGATGGTTAGGCATGTCCGCCATCTTGATCTCGCCAGCCACACCCCACTCCTCCCCCATTTAATTGAAAGTCCCATATTGTGATTATCACTGTTTTTATTCCCTTGTTTGGAGGAAGACGCGCTAGTCTCTCTTTAAGATTGTATACGACTCATTATGGCATTCAACTTGTGTAGAAAGTAGGATTTCCATGATTGTAGAATTCTAAGGGAACCCTTCAATAGAGTGGAAGATGTTGGAATACACTGTATCAAGTGAGAGCGCTTTTGAGGAGTGGTTAGTCGGAACACGATTTCAAACATTGGGAATCTCTCATGCCTACTTATTGCAAAGGAGTTTGGGGATGGCTTTGGGTAGTAGTCCAACAAATAGTTTTGTATCTCAAGCTTTTTATTTGTGGTGTGAAGGTCTACTCTGTTTGTTTGTTGCTGGCAATGTCATGTGCATCATAAAAATATGTCATTACCTCTCCGACCTCTACTTTCTTCACCCATACATTTTTACCTACACTTTCAATACCTCTACATTGTCAGTGTATTCTTAATATGTACAATTCTACTACCTCATCACCCTCACCCCGTTATGCCTTTTACCGCATTACTACAAATGTAATTTCCTTTTTAGTGCCAGGTCCCCCTACCCTGAACTTAAATGTACTCTTGCCCTTTAATATGGCATTGGTAATATAATGGTTGACAAAATGTACCTGAGGAAACAGTATGATGGGATAACTGGGGACGATCAAGCGTTGATGCCACTCAATTATAGTGAGTGGACTTAGTTGCCGCTGTTAATTATTGAAACACAATAAACTAAGCATGGGCGGAAAATCCATTCCGCTCGTGGATTTTGCAGATTTTCGGTAAGTTCGCAATCCGCGAGATTCGCGAATTTCCCGCAAAATCCGCGAGCGGAACGGATTGGGTCAAAAGTTCAAGCTTTCTTTTTGTAACTATTTTAGAATGGCGCCGGCAAGCTGCCAGAGCCTCAAATAGTTACAAAAGGTCAGCTTCAACAGGAAGCACTAATAGATAAAGTAAAGCAGGTGCTAGAGTTGAATCTCAAATTCAGTTACACAATCATTAATCACCCCAAACTTGGGGTGATTAATGACTGTGTAACTTAATTTGACCTTCAACTCAAGCACCTGCTATACTTTATCTATTAGTGCTTCCTGTTGAAGCTGACTTATGGCTGAGGGCAAAAGGGTACAAAGTGGGACAGAGGGCATGAGTTAGGCAGAGGGCCGAAGGGCACAGAAACCAGTGGGGCAGAGGTCAAAAGGGCACAAACAAGAGTGGGGCAGAGGGCAGAAAGGCACAAAAACAAGTGGTACACAGGGCAGAAGGGCATAAAAAACGAGAGGGTGGCAGTGATGAACCAGGCAAAAAAAAACCTGCGAACACGCAAAGCGCCCCGCGAATACGCAAAGTTCCCGGCGAACACGCAAAAATAAAAAATCTGCAAATTTGCGGATCGCAAATTCGCAAAATTCGCCCATGCTTACAATAAACATCAACTATGTTACAAACCCATCTATTCTAAAATACCTCAGTGACACCGTTTTAGTTTTTCCTATGGTCTGCCTGTCATGTAAAAGCGCCAAGACTGAAGGGAGACATGCAATAGCGCCAGGTACTTTTGTGATGCTCCCTGGAATGCACCATTGACAGGAAACTTTGCTAGATTCCCTAATTTTAAGATCCGGACAGCCAGAGATGAGTGAACTAATTACCAATGATTTACAGCTGGAGAAAAAGCGTTGTCTAATGTCCAGAAAACACCTCGTGAGCACGCTTCAGAGAAGGCTGTGTAGTGGAGAGAGGTAGCTGCATGTTGGTCACTTTTACTGCCTAAGAATCTGGCAATAGGCTGAACCCCCCAGGAAGAGGTGTGGCAGAGTGGTGCAGTATACTTCCCTTTGTGCGTCAGACAGGGACAAGAATATTGAAAAAGCTCTGACCTAAACCCCTAGTTCAATGCTGAAGGCTATGTTAGGAAACGGTTTCTTGTGAGATTACCTTTATTAGTCACAATCTTCTAGAAAGAGGCCTCTTGTTATGATGAACTTGAGTAGAGAGACTCTTGGAGGAGGCCCATGCCCTTTAACTCTTTTACACTGAGAAAAAAAGGATTTCTCTCAAAACTCTGCGGATACCCTCACGCGCTGAGACTACGAAGAGGACATCTTTTCTGAGTCCCCTGTAATTGTCTTAGGTAATGAGACCAGAAGAGTACGATGTTTCCTTTACACCAATATGATTTTTTGAGTAGGGAGATTCCTGAAAGGGGTTATTTCCTTGATACCAATGTGTTTTTCTCCAATTAATTAATGCCTCCAATTAATTAATGTGTTTGTTGTGTTGCACTTCAATAGATGTTGCCGGTGGCTTGTCTCTCTTAGGCTCCTGCTCCCTTCCTTGCACGTCCCCTGCCCTAGCGCTCACCCTGCTATGACATCAGCTGGCATTCTATAACGCCAGCTGATATTTTCCTTTTGACAGTTTATGTGACAGTTGGTGGCTTTCTTATCTGACTGGCTGAGACGCTTGCTCCCCGCTCCAGCCGGTGTGTTGTACCTCAATTCCAGCCGGTGTGTTGTACCCCAATTTAAGAATAAATTATATTCTGAATACTTACCGTGCCTGAGAATACTTCTTAACATTTATGGCGACGAGGTGAAGAAGACGGCACACTGGAGAATCCACGCAGAAAAGGAAAAGACATTGATTTGAAGAATACATCGACTATTGGAAGCAGAAAAACAGGGAAGAGGAATTTATAAAAGAAGTAACAAAGTAAGAAGAATGAAGATAAAGAACGAATCTTGAGAAGGTGTTTACTTTCAAAAACGACATAAATACATATAAGGTGAGGAAAGTAGAATGGAGCGCGAATGAAGGGAAAACAAGCATCGCAGAGTGAAGCAGTAAATAGCTGCAGAAAGTAATTAAATGTAAAGCAAGTTGGAACTGTGGGGAACATTAAATGAAGTGTGTCCGGGCCGGCTGAGGTGAAATGTGAGGAGATCTACAATACAGACTGTGGCGCATTTTGACTAGCGTGTTGCACTGACGTAAGCGTGCTGTGCGGAAGCCATTTTAGGAGAAGTTCAGGTCGGCAGTGCAGACTTCGACGTGTTGTGAGCCCGCATACATGCAGCCATTTTGAAATACATTAAAAGCGGAGAAAGCAGCATGTCAATTACTCGAACGAGGAAATAAGGAGGCACAGTACTGGGGCATTTGAGAGTGCATTAATCAGAGGATTCTACTGGCAAGATATTGAAATGTGAGGAATACAAGTGAGAATTGTGGGGAAAAGGAAAAAATAAAATAGTATATACTGTATGCAAAAGAAAACTTACGGAGAACTGTGTAATAAGCATATTAGGGATTGAGGACCACTCCTGAGATACTTAACTGTGCAGTGCAATCTCAATACAAAATGGCTAGTAGTAACAAATACAACTTGTCACCCTTGCAAATGTTTTTGGCAGTTTCTGGTGTGCCGCTATTGAAATGGGAAGAATGGCAGGAGTATTTTAACGACTACATTTCTACATGTGATGAGGAGGATGAAGCACTTAGGCCAGAAGAGAAAAAGAAAATATTGCTACATTGATTAGGGGCTGTTGGACTTAAAGTGTACAATAAAATTAATAAGAAGGTACGGGAAGGCGAACAGGGTAATATTTTTACAAATGCATTTGAAGATTTAGACAGTTTTTATAAGCCTACCATCTGTGTTGCAGAGAGCCGATAAAGTTTTTACCACCGCAAACAAGGGAAAGATAAAAGTATAGAAGACTATGTTTCAATACTTAAAAATTTGGCACTTGCATGCAAATTTGGGGAACTGCATCATGACCAAATTAGAGACCAAATCGTAATGTGTGCAGCTAACCCAAATATTCAGGATGTGCTATGTGCTAAAGGAGTAAAACCCCTTAATGATGTAATAGAAATAGTTGAGCGATCAGAATTGACAGGAAGGTGTTCCAAGGCAGTAATTAATGAAAGTAAAACTAAAGAGGAGGAACCTAATGTAGTGGCTAAAATAAGTGGTAGCAGGATAAGGCTTAAAGACAAAAGCAGGAGCAAAAGTGGAGAAAGTACGGTATATGATCAGAAAGGGGAAGGAAAAGATGGTCCGCGAAGAAAATGTCACTGATGCGGAAGCCTCAGACATCTGGCTAATGACTGGATATGTCCTGCACGAAATGTCAAATATAGTAAATGCGGCATAGGGGGGCATTTTCAGAAAGATTGTCACAAAATAATGAGTGCGAGAGTCAGATTGGTTGAGGGAAACGCAGAATATGATGGGGAATCCTCTGACGATTCAGATTATAACTTGCGTATACTTAATGTGAATGAGGAATCTGAGAAACAAGAGAAAGATAAGAAGAGGACACCTCTGTGTAAAGTTGCAATTGGTGGAGTGAGCATTGAAATTGTAGCGGATTCAGCTCACCCTGTACAATAGTCAACCGAAAGGTATGAAGAGAAACATTTCAGAACGCACTAGGACAAAGCATGGAATCTCCAGATATCACGCTTAAAACATTTACAGGAGAACCTATAGAGCTAGTAGGTTATAGAGAATTGAAATTTGAATTCAAGGACAGAGAAACCACCAGTAAACTATACGTGAAGCAGATCCTATTGCCCTGAAGTCTTGTGCTGCTGTGCTCTGTCCGAGCTAGTATTGGAGTCAGAGGAGCTGTTTTACACTTGTCTCGTCGTTGGAGGTGTTTAAGGACCAACTTGTGGCCGCAGCGGAGTGAGAGGCGCCGGCCCCGGGACTGCGAGGACCAGCATTCAACACCTCGCAGCTGGTCCTCTTCCCGGGTGAGCCGCGCCCCCTCCCAGAGCCACACCCCCAGCCAGCAAGATAACTTCTCGCGGCCCCCGCTTTGCGGGTGCCGCTCGTGAAGCAGATCCTATTGCCCTGAAGTCTTGTGCTGCTGTGCTCTGTCCGAGCTAGTATTGGAGTCAGAGGAGCTGTTCTACACTTGTCTCGTCGTTGGAGGTGTTTAAGGACCAACTTGTGGCCGCAGCGGAGTGAGAGGCGCCGGCCCCGGGACTGCGAGGACCAGCATTCAACACCTCGCAGCTGGTCCTCTTCCCGGGTGAGCCGCGCCCCCTCCCAGAGCCACACCCCCAGCCAGCAAGATAACTTCTCGCGGCCCCCGCTTCGCGGGTGCTGCTCGTGAAGCAGATCCTATTGCCCTGAAGTCTTGTGCTGCTGTGCTCTGTCCGAGCTAGTATTGGAGTCAGAGGAGCTGTTCTACACTTGTCTCGTCGTTGGAGGTGTTTAAGGACCAACTTGTGGCCGCAGCGGAGTGAGAGGCGCCGGCCCCGGGACTGCGAGGACCAGCATTCAACACCTCGCAGCTGGTCCTCTTCCCGGGTGAGCCGCGCCCCCTCCCAGAGCCACACCCCCAGCCAGCAAGATAACTTCTCGCGGCCCCCGCTTCGCGGGAGCCGCTCGTGAAGCAGATCCTATTGCCCTGAAGTCTTGTGCTGCTGTGCTCTGTCCGAGCTAGTATTGGAGTCAGAGGAGCTGTTCTACACTTGTCTCGTCGTTGGAGGTGTTTAAGGACCAACTTGTGGCCGCAGCGGAGTGAGAGGCGCCGGCCCCGGGACTGCGAGGACCAGCATTCAACACCTCGCAGCTGGTCCTCTTCCCGGGTGAGCCGCGCCCCCTCCCAGAGCCACACCCCCAGCCAGCAAGATAACTTCTCGCGGCCCCCGCTTCGCGGGAGCCGCTCGTGAAGCAGATCCTATTGCCCTGAAGTCTTGTGCTGCTGTGCTCTGTCCGAGCTAGTATTGGAGTCAGAGGAGCTGTTCTACACTTGTCTCGTCGTTGGAGGTGTTTAAGGACCAACTTGTGGCCGCAGCGGAGTGAGAGGCGCCGGCCCCGGGACTGCGAGGACCAGCATTCAACACCTCGCAGCTGGTCCTCTTCCCGGGTGAGCCGCGCCCCCTCCCAGAGCCACACCCCCAGCCAGCAAGATAACTTCTCGCGGCCCCCGCTTCGCGGGAGCCGCTCGTGAAGCAGATCCTATTGCCCTGAAGTCTTGTGCTGCTGTGCTCTGTCCGAGCTAGTATTGGAGTCAGAGGAGCTGTTCTACACTTGTCTCGTCGTTGGAGGTGTTTAAGGACCAACTTGTGGCCGCAGCGGAGTGAGAGGCGCCGGCCCCGGGACTGCGAGGACCAGCATTCAACACCTCGCAGCTGGTCCTCTTCCCGGGTGAGCCGCGCCCCCTCCCAGAGCCACACCCCCAGCCAGCAAGATAACTTCTCACGGCCCCCGCTTCGCGGGAGCCGCTCGTGAAGCAGATCCTATTGCCCTGAAGTCTTGTGCTGCTGTGCTCTGTCCGAGCTAGTATTGGAGTCAGAGGAGCTGTTCTACACTTGTCTCGTCGTTGGAGGTGTTTAAGGACCAACTTGTGGCCGCAGCGGAGTGAGAGGCGCCGGCCCCGGGACTGCGAGGACCAGCATTCAACACCTTGCAGCTGGTCCTCTTCCCGGGTGAGCCGCGCCCCCTCCCAGAGCCACACCCCCACCCTAATCCATAGGGTGTGTCAATATCTCTATTAAAGCAACCCCAGTTACACGCTTAGCGGGACGCGCGCGGGGCATAGCACGGGGCTAAGCCCGGGCAAAGGGCGGGCCGTCTGTGGCCGTCCGGGGACGATCGAGGACGGGACGGGCCATCCCTCTTAGATCGACTTCAGGAGACTGAGTCCACCTGTTTACTCGACCGCAATACTCCTCAATGATGGCTCTGAAAAAATTGCGCTCAAGAACAATTTACATGAAACGTATGGGTACCGATGCAGCCATTAGAAAATCTGTCGATAAATCTATGAAACCTGGTCAAATTTCAAACACACCCGCAATAACTAAATACTTTTCTACTCTTTCCGAGAAAAACCACTCATCTCTTCGATCTTCGGTAGAAGAAAATAAACATATTTTTTCAACTATTGATAGTGAACACCAGTCAAAATTATTTTCTGTACCAGGTAATTATAATCCAGGATCATCAAATCCAGAGATAAATCTGCCAAAAAATCCTCCCCCGGAAGAGTATTCTCAATTAATTCTAGAGATGTCGCAAATAACACCAATTAGACAACAGGAGAATAAATCAGCTAATGAGGTCTCCGTAAATAACATTACGAAGATCGAAGAGCAGAAATTAACGTCTCCGTTAAGAAAAAATCAACCATTCACTAGTTCCCCAGATAAATCACCTAAACTGTACTCTAACCAATCCAATCTCACAAATCTTTATTTTCCTAACTTAACCCAACCAGCTACCTTTCCACCCCTGTCCAAAGTACTCTTTTCCCTTCAAGACATTCTGGAATCAGTTCTCACACATCTCGGCCAAATCTTAGCCAACTCAGATGACACATTGGACGTCCAAATAGGCATTCTCAAATTTCTGGTGGAAGAAAAAAAGAAAAAAGAGTCATCCAAACCCTCATCCGAGGAACCAGAAACGGTCAACCAGGTACCATCCGAAGCCGGTTGTAAAAAAAGTTCAAGATCTCAAAAAATGCAAAGCGTAAGTACGCAAACATCAGATGCGAAAATAAAGGAGAGTGAATTTAAGAAATTACAATCAAAGGAAAATCCTCCCATAATCTACTCTCTGAAAAAGCTTTTCAGCGAAGAAAAGGAATATACTTCTGAAAATAGTCTTAAAAATTATCCCATTTTTTCCAACAAAGAAATTGAGAATGGTTATGGTATGATATACACCGAAAATAACATACACTTGTCGAAGGAAATCAAAGAACATGAAACCAAACAGACAGGAAAAATTGAAAAAATCACTGAAGTGAAAGAAAATATGGGTAAGAAAAAGCGAGGACGACCTCTGAGAAGAATCCACAAGAAAAAAGGGCACAAACTCAAATTTCAAAAACATATTTTTGCTAATTTGGTGATCACTCCACCGACTAAAATAACTACGCCGGCGAAGCCTTTGAATCCTAATGCAGATGAATATTGCCAGCCAATAGTAAGAAAACCATTAGAACAAAATATTGTTAATACAAAAAATCTACAAGATCATACAACTAGGCAGTGGGACAGAACACTATCAAAACACTTAACTATCGAGGAACTCTTTCCAACTGATAATATCCCGCTCAATCGAGGAAGAATAGTCCATCTATTGCAAGAAATTCCTTCCTTGATCTCTCTGACAAGTAGAGAAATAGACCTAGTACGCTTTCCAAAAATAGAAAATACTAAATTCGCACAAGTATCATTCTTCTCTCCAGTTCTCCCTGGACTAATCATGAGAGAAAAAGAAATTCTACAAAAACACGGATATGATGTAATTTCAATCTCAGAAATCAAAACCAACTCGCAAAATTCTGTAGTAACTATACAACTCCATACTGATAATACACTCAGCATAGAAAGGGATGAACATACACCAAACAACATGAGGAAAGACAAATTAAAAATACAAGTAAGGCAAGGTGAAAGGTCGGTGTGGTCAAGGAACATTAATCCAAAAGAAGAAGAGGATAACCAACAATCTTGGACGTGGTTACCAGAAGTATTAAACGGCAACAAAATGGACAATTTTCATCAACGTCAGGTTTAGCAAAGGTCTGAAAATTTCGCTATGGAATATGGCCGGGAAAACTCACAATAAAATGAAAGGTGTAACAAAAGATAATCCAGATATTCTTGCTTTGCAGGAAACATGGTCAACCACCTCCTTTACGCAAAAAGGGTACTACGTCTACGAAAACCCAGCAAAAAAATCTAAAAGGGGTCACGCGAAAGGAGGTATGGCAATCCTACTGAAAGAAGACTATTGCTGGTCACAAGAAAGTATTGATACATATTCACTCAATCTACAATGTATCAAAGTTCAACTTAGATTACAGCCAACAGACACTTATAAGAAAATATTACTTTTTAACATTTATGCTCCACCAAGTAAAAAACATGACCCTTTATTCGATCATCTCTTAGAAACTATATCCAACATCCTCGAAGATCAACATCACCTACCATATATTATGATGGGTGACCTAAACGCCAAAATATCAAATAGCGAAATAAAGAAATGGTCAACGTTATTTAAGGAGGAATCACTGGAAATAGCACTCCTGCAACTTCCAAAAGGAGTGAAGTCGGATAAAAGAGGAAGCCTGTTATTATCGTTCCTCCCAAGTATAAATGGGATAATTCTAAATGGAAATATTAATGGAGACAAGCCAGCTTCATTCACAAGACAAGGAAATGGAGTCTCCTCCATTTTAGACTACTTTATATGTGGGAATGAGCTAAGAGAACAAATTTCTGACTTGTCTGTTAAATTCAATGAGGAAAGCGATCATGCCATTCTTTGCTTAACAACACTCTGGATGCCACCAATCACTTTCCAGACCGACCCAATATTCAGTAATCCCAAAATAGAAGTAAATCTAGTCCAGCGTCGGATTTTTTGGGAGGCGGAAAACTTGGACTATTTGAAAGTATTAATTACACAATCCCAATTATTAACCAATTTTTACTCTGAAGATCCTATCAAGAACTATGAAATTGTATTAAATGAACTCAAATATGCAATACAAAACAAATTAAAACAGGACAGACCTGCACAAAGAAAGTGCGTCAGCAAGCACAAAAACTGCAATCAGCCAACGGTAAAAATGCTAAACAGGATGATTCGGGCTCAGTACCTGTGTAAAACACCATTATATAAAGCCGAAATAAACAAATTAAAGAACCAAATTCGTAGGCAACGTGCTAGACAGGAAAGTTTGAAACAGGACCGCAACTGGATTGATATCCAAATAGCAGCAAGGCAATGCAACCAACGTAAATACTGGTCCCTGATAGCTAAGATGACGGGAACTAAAAAGAAGCTCGAAGCAATCCCCGTCTCAGAAGAAGACTGGGGCACATTTTTAAATGATCTGTATAAACCCAACATGAAGGGAAAGGCGAGAAAGGCAATTGAACAGAAAAAGGAAAATAATGATATAAAACTCTCCAGGGCCTCGGCAGTGTCAATTGCCATGAATATCAAAAAGGCAAGAAGTACGGGTGCATCCGGTCCCGATCAGATCCCGATAAAGGTTTATCAAGCTGACCATAAAGCTTGGGGTCAGATGTTAGCTCCATTATTCAATTACATATTCGACTCTGGGAACATTCCAAACTCGTGGAAAGGAAGCACAATAATTCCTATTTATAAAAAAGGAAAAAGGAGTATAGCTGGCAATTATAGACAAATTGCCTTAATGGATGCTGGCGGAAAGATCTTTGCGGCTGAAATTCTTGACCGGTTGAAGCTTTGGGCTTTTTCGATTGGACTAATTCCCATGTTTCAAGCCGGGTTCCGATCGAACCATTCGGTTACGGATAATATAGCTGTCTTTCAATTTTTATTAGATAAATACGTAACCGGGAAATCGCAAACAATATATGCAGCCTTCATCGACTACTCAACAGCGTTCGACAGGGTCGATAGGCCGACATTATGGTTGAAACTGAGAAAAATGGGTATCTCAGAGCCTCTATTGCAACTAATCATGAACCTACATAGCAATACCTGGTGCCGTGTCCAAATGGGGGGCGAGAGGGGCATGTCAAAAATAATATATACATCTAACGGCCTAAAGCAAGGGTGTCTGTTGGCCCCGATCTTATTCTCCCTGTACCTGAGCGACCTACCGTCGCATTTACAACAAGGGCAAAGCACCCCACCGAAAATGGCAGCTCAACCGATACATTGTCTACTTTATGCGGACGATATTGTCTTGTTCGACCTGACACCCTTTGGTCTTCAAAATCTCTTAGATACTTTACACAATTACTCGAAAGATCATTTTCTAATTCCGAATATAAATAAAACTAAAGTAGTTGCATTTACAAAAAAGAACAAAGAAGTGAAGTACCAATGGAAACTGGGAAGAGAGATCTTGGAACAGACAAAGGAATATATTTATCTTGGAAGAATCTTTTCGCATAACTTGAGTAACAGGAAGCAAATCACCCATCTAAAAAGGAAATGTGATCTACACGCAGGTGCAATATCATGCTTGTATAGGAAGACAGGAAGCAGGCATTTCTCAGCACTAATAAAAAGTTATAGAGCCAAAATTTCCCCGGTTCTATCTTACGCCTCTGAACATATTCCCCTAAAACAATGGAGTTATATGGATACAAATGAAGGGAAAACTCTAAAAAAGCTATTGAAAGTTTCCAACTCAACACCTGTACAGGCCCTAAGGCTTGAATGTACGATCACCAGCGCATTTGTAATATCAATAGCAAGCCTCATAAGGTGGGCCTATAACCTTCTGCATTCTAATGCGGGTACCCTACGACATCTGCTAAAAATTGAGATCTTTAGAGAGGATGCCATCAACTCTACATTTGTGAAAAACTTGGGAGAGGCTTTTTGTTTAGCAAAAATTAGTGCAGAAATGTTATCTTCTTGGACACCCGCACAACTCAAATTATTTTTAAAAACATTTTCTCCAAGACTAAGTTATGAGCTAGATCATTCCCATTGTACTAAATTATCTTTGTACAAACCTTATGTTGACTCCCAAGAATATAAGTTAAAATTGCCATATCTGGAATACACCCTTACCCATGGCGTAAGGCGTACGACCATGATGTTACGTCTGGGTATTCTCCCTTTGTTATCTTTACCTCCTCCTGGAAACCAAACAGTTCCTCTCAATGTAACCTGTGTTCGGGGGGTAAACAGAACTTAGAACACATGCTCTTTGTATGTCCAAATAAAGTCGTTGTTACTGCTAGGGTAACATGCCTAGAACCAATATATCGGTCCTGCAGGATCACGAAAGCAAGGGATTTCATATCCATATGTGCTAATCCACCTAACGAATATGTTTGTAATAAGATTTATAAATTTTTTAAAATAACACTGAAAATGTATTAAATTGTATGTAAATGTAATATGTATTTTCTTTTTAATGATTTTGTGGTCCTCGAAAGAGTACCGAAACAAAATAAAAAACTTTGACTTTGACTTTGACTATACGTCTCAGCTAAGGGACCATCAGTGTTAGGGTGGAAGGACCAAGGAAAATTGGGTATAACACTAAAGCCGAACAGTGCGGAACCTGTGTTTATGGACGAAGCAGGATAAAACACTTGGTTCAGCTATAGCAAACAAGTTCCCAAAAGTCTTCAACGGCACTATTGGTAAGTTGAAAGGGTTTCAACACAAAATAAAACTAAAAGATGCTGTGCCAAGCATACATAAGGTGCAACACATACCATTCACTTTAAGAGAGGAGGTGCAGCTAGGTGTGCTACTTGAGGCGGGCATCATTGAACCAACCGAATCGTCGAAATGGGTTGCATTCTTGGTGGTAGCCTGCAAGCCCAATGGCAGGTTGAGATTATGCATAGACCTGTGCAATCTAAACAAAAGCATTCTAATAGACCAGTACCCTCTGCCTAAAATGAATGAAATGCTGTCCTTGACAAAAGATATGAAGGTATTCTCAACAATTGACTTAACAGCTGTGTACCACCAGGTTCCTTTAGATCTGCACAGCTGGTGCGTCACCACTTTCATATCGCCATTCAAGTGTTATAGGTTTAGGAGAGTACCTTTTGGGCTGGAATCAGTTACCGCATTATTTCAAAGACTCATGAAATACATTTTTAAAGGGTGTCAAAAATATTCTCATCTTCTAAAATGACATCTTAGTAATGGGAAAAAATCTAATTGACCATGAACAGAAGTTAACACAAGTACTAAATATCCTACAGAGTTGTGGTTTTACCGCAGAGTATGCAAAATGCAGGTTCGCAGAGAAGAAAGTGACATACCTGGGACACGAAATCACACTAGAGGGCATAAACCCTAAGAAGGAATTAGATAACACCATTAAGGATGCACCAGTGCCACAAACAATAGAGGAACTGAGAGCCTTCTTAGGGCTGGTTGAATTCTATTCAAAGTTTGTGAGGAATTTTTCAACAAAGACATATGAGATTAGACAATTACTGAAATCTAAAAACAAGTTTGAATGTCACTGTGCTGCAACAAAGCATTTGTGGCTCTTAAACGTGAAATTTGCGAAACACCACCCCTACAAGGGTTTGACCCGAGTCTCAATAGCGTGGTCACGATGGATGCAAGTGGCAGGGGGTTAGGAGTGGTGCTCACGCAGATCAGTATAACAGGTGAGGAAGTAACAATTGCCTTTGCATCACAGTCACTCAACCTCACTGAGGAAAGATATTCGGTGATTGAGCACGAGGCATTGGCGTGTGTGTGGGGTTTTGAGTATTTCTGCCACTATATTTGGGGTAAAAGAGTAACTTTACGGTGTGACCTAAAACCACTCACAAAAGTACTCACAGTTAAGGGGTTGTATAATGCATCTCCGAGGTTGGCACGTTTGTCTGTCAGGCTGTTAGACTACAATTACGATGTGCAGTGTCTATCTGGTGCCAGGAATGTAGTAGCAGACTTTCTCAGCCGTTTACCCCTACCTGGAAGTAGTGATGGGGAATGCAAGGAGGATGATATTTGTGTGGCAAACATCAGTGAAGAGTTCCCCAGCATACATAGAGATGTATGGGCGAGGGAATATGAACACGGTGAGGTGCTACAGGAAGTAAACAAACACATTTCAAAAGGTTGGCCCAGCATGAAGCATTTCAAGAAAAAGTTGAGACCATACTGGGAACTTAGAAATTAATTATCAGTTTAGGGGGGACTCAAATTGAGAAAAGGGAAGGTAATACCCCGGGAAACACTAAGAGGCAGTACCCTGGAAATTTGCCATGAGGGGCATATGGGCATCAACAAGACCAAACAAAGAATAAAATGTTGGTACTGGTGGCCAGGTTGTGACTTAGAAATTGAGAGGAAAGTCAGAGACTGTACCCAATGTGAAAATTCTGACAAATCACAAGTTACACTGAAACCACCCTTGCAACCATTACCTTGACCGGATATGGGAGAAAGTGGGCATAGACGTAATGGGCCCCTTACGGTACCAGGGGAAAAATGTGTATATTGTGGTTCTGGTGGACCATTTTTGTAAATGACAGGAGGTCAAAGTATTGCACAAAGTTGAAGCAAATGACATAGTCCTATTTTTTTAAGTGTTTTCACTAGAGAAGGGATCCCCAATACGTAAGTGACAATGGTAGACAATTTACCTCCGTAAACTTAAAAAAATTAATAGATAGGAATGGGATAACTCACAAAACCACTTCTGTATATCATCCAGCAGGAAACGGAGCAGTGGAAAGATTTAACAGAGTAATCAAAGGCACTATACAACTAGCCAACAACAATGGCTATGTTGGAAAATGGAAGCAAAGAAAATGATTTGGGCATACAGGATAACACCTGTGGAGATCACAAGCTTAAGCCCTTTTGAACGGATGAGAGGTAGGACACCATTATCTAAAGATAATGTGGGTTGGCTTAAGACAACTAGAAAAGCTGAGTGGTCGGCGGAGTCTGTCAGGAGGAACGTCCAAAAGGCACAAAATGAATTCAAAAGACATTTTGACGTTAAACATAGATGTAAACCACTTACTATCAAAGAAGGAGATACAGTAAGGGTAAAAAGAAGTGGACTCATTGAGAAAGATTCAGAAAAGGGGGTGGTGATGAACAGAGTGTCTGAATTAAGCAGACCACTCTTACCCAGTCCAAAGATCAGGGCTTGATCCATCACCGTTATTTATCTCACTGCCCCATCCCAGCTCAGAACCTGGCTATATGCAAATCAGTCTGTCCCTGGCCCAGTGCATCATGGGAACAGGGCAGACTAAACTACCAAGCCAATTCTTCACCAGAAAGGAGACAAGCTACCGGGGACCGGTTTCTGGCATTGCAGCCGTCTTCGGCCCGGCTTGCTTGAATCCTGATGGAGCAGTGAGAAAGGGACTCATGTCTGAGTATACCCTGCCACACCTATAGTGGCCAAAAACGATTCAGAAAAGGGGGTGGTGATGAACAGAGTGTCTGAATTAAGCAGACCACTCTTACCCAGTCCAAAGATCAGGGCTTGATCCATCACCGTTATTTATCTCACTGCCCCATCCCAGCTCAGAACCTGGCTATATGCAAATCAGTCTGTCCCTGGCCCAGTGCATCATGGGAACAGGGCAGACTAAACTACCAAGCCAATTCTTCACCAGAAAGGAGACAAGCTACAGGGGACCGGTTTCTGGCATAGAGAAAGGGCAGAACAGATTTACAGAGCCATTAGTTGTTGAGAAAGTATTTTGTAATTCTGCACTTCTCAGCGATGGGAACGCGTGGCATGCTTCTGCACTATCCACATGTGAGAGGAAGGACATTAGGGAGAGAGAAAGAGTCGAAGACTTTGGGACAGACAGACTGGACAAACAGGATGCATGTGTGGCTTACGATAAGCAGATGAACTTTGACTGGTTATTTGAAGAAGGGTCTGAGAAAGAGGGAGAAGAGAATAGTAGACATGAACTTACCCAAAGTGCAGCAGCCAATGTTCTCTCCAACCAGAATCAAATAGAATCTATAGGGGAAAACAGAGATTTCAGCAGCAGTGATTCTGTCGATTCCCTCAGTGCTGAGGAAGGTCCAGTGATAGAAGGAAACACTACCAGTAGATGTGGACGCACAGTTGTTATGCCTAACAAGTTCAAAGACTTTGTATGTGAATAATTATGCTGTTTGGTTGAACATACTTTATATTCTCTACCAACTATTCCTGTTCCTCTTCTTTCCTATTAGTAAGGAGTTGTGTTGTGTTGCACTTCAATAGATGTTGCTGGTGGCTTGTCCCTCAGGCTCCCATTCCCCTCCTCGCATGTCCCCTGCCCTCGTGCTCACCCTGCTCTGACATCAGCTGGTATTCTATAATGCCAGCTGATATTCTCGCTTTGACAGTTTGTGACAGTTGGTGGCTTTCTTATCTGACCGGCTGCAACACTTGCTCCCCGCTCCAGCCAGTGTGTTGTACCTCAATTTAAGAATACATTATATTTGGAATACTTACCATGCCTGAGAATACTTCTTAACAGTGTTACATTTTGGTATACTCCATTTTTTCCTATTCATCAGTTTACGAGTTTAGCTTTCTTAACCCTGAGCAATGTGTGTTTAGCTTCCTTAACCCTGAGCGATGTGTTCACTGTAAGAAAACGATAAAACAAAACCAAAGTTTCTTTGAAAGAACGTCGAATGTATGCTCTTAACGAAATAGATATTGTTGTGTTCCAATTGAAATCTGACCCTTTATGTTTTTCTTCCCTCCAGATTATCAATGGTTTGGCTCAGACAACAGGCTGGCCATCTGTGGTAGCATGTATCGGCAACTGGTTTGGGAAAGGAAGGTAAGGAAAGCTGCGAAGTATCACATTTTAGTATTTAAGATGGGCACATTGACGATTCTGTCATTGCACTTATGATTGTCAATGTGGCTTGATTTTTCATTTCTTTCTGCACAGTTAATCGCACCAGCTCAATGTTTAATATTCTTAATTCCTGCTATAAAAGATGGTTCAAAAACCCTAAATTGGTATCTGCTGTGTCTAAAATTCTAGACATTTTGTTGGGATAATCACCCCATTGTAAGAAGGGAAACAAAACAATATTTCAGACAATTGGATCAACAAATGCACCACTTCCACTGAAACTGTAGAGGTTCCACATTTTACATGATTGTTTTCATTATTCAGGGTTGTTTTGACAGTCGTGCCTTAGCACAGAAGGTATATCAAGAGCCTAAGAGTTCTGTCTTCAAGAAGGCAAAAATAGTGACAACACCAATGCATTGTGTTGCAGTATGTTAAAATGCACTTCAGTGAATGTAAAGTTAGTGATTTCTATGATACAAATAAATGCATTCTTATTTTGTAACCAAAGTTTATGTTTATTTGACAATTTGTGAGGGGATGCCATTTTACTGACCCCCAGCCAGCCTGTACCCTGGACCTATGTGCATTCTTGATAGCTGTATGCTGGTGCACGTAGGAAAATGCTATAGATTCTTTCTGCTGTTCTAATGCTTTGATTACTTACCAGTTATCCCATCGCTATGATTCTACTTCCTTTTCACATTCCTACTGTCAGGAAGTGTGTCCAGGCCTTGGACCCAGTCACCCTGCTGCCTGGCCACCTAAAAGAAAACATGTGAACTCCTCTACATGTATGCCTACAAAGGACCCACTCTATCCAGAAACTTCTTTTGTTGACTACCTAAGCAGCCCAGTAGACTGGGAATGAAGCAGGGCACAAAGCAGGCTTGTCAGAAGGTCATAAGAACGAGGAAATAGAATCCGCTTAATGGGATTACCAGTAAGTGATCAGAACATTATCTCCTTATTACTTCTGTCCCTCCCAGTCCTTATGTAAATTGATATGCCAAAGCATGTAGAAACAACATCAACTGCCAGCCAATGCAGCCCATTGAGAGTGAGAAGGACCAAATGCTCCAAGTTTCAATGTCAAATCAAGTCAGCAAGCACAAAAGGTATAGGGCACAACCAGTGTGCATAAAAGGAGGTGGAGACCTGCATTGGGGACACTCACAAAAGGCAACAGGAGAGCAACAAGAGAACAAAGAATCCAAAAACATAAGCTTCTCCCACAGTCAGTGATGCAGGAAAATACCAGAAGGGACCAAGGGACACCAACATGAAGACCCTCATGCAAAGCAGACTCTCACTAGCTCAAGCACTAACAAGATTGAACATAAAAGAATATCACCAAACCTCCCCACTGGGTGGGGGCAGGACAGTAGCTTCAAATGAGAAGGCCAAAGCCCGCTACTCACAAAGTCCTCCCAACACTCGTGATGCACTCCACAGAGCTCTTAGAACTGTCATCCTTAGGGTAGTCTTCCCCCAACTTTTTGTCTGCTTACCTCCACTTTTTCTGAGCAC
This sequence comes from Lissotriton vulgaris, assembly GCF_964263255.1. Lineage (NCBI taxonomy): Eukaryota > Metazoa > Chordata > Amphibia > Caudata > Salamandridae > Lissotriton > Lissotriton vulgaris. Next base: position 1,464,108,555 of record NC_141687.1, on the reverse strand, counting down.
TTACCACTGCTGACCAGTGCTAAAGTGCATGTGTTTCTCCCCAAAACATGGTGACATTGGTTTATACATGGTTGGCATATTTAGTTTACTGTAAGTCCCTTGTAAAGTGGTATACCATATACTCGGGTCCTGTAATCTAAATGTTACTATTGGGCCTACAACCCTGGGTGTGCCACACACACAAGTAGCCTTTCACACCTGTCTCAGGCCTGCCATTGCAAGGCCTGTGTGTGCAGTTTACTACCATGTCTACTTATCATTTAAAACCACTTTCGAAGACTTTAGGTCCCCTTTTATTACACTTACTTGACCCCTAAGGTAGGCTCTAGGTAGTCCCAAAGGCAGGGTGCTGTGTAAGTAAAAGGTAAGACATGTACTTTTAAGTTTTACAGTTCCTGATAATGACAAACAGCTACACCTGGCCTACTCCTCTCATAGGCAATCATTGGTAATTCCTTAAAACACTTTTAAGCTGTATTTCCGGATTAGAAAGGAGTAACTAAATCACGTTTCATATCTTTGGAATGTTGTAGTTGGACTTAACATTACTGTATTGGAAATGCCACTTTTGGAAAGTGGACATTTCTCTGATCTAACTGATCTGTGTGCCGTGTAGCCTGTCTCCAATACATGTCTGGGGTGGGTGATAGCTACACTTTGTGCATTCCCTTTAGACTGCCACAAACACAGGAAGGTTGGTGTGACAGGGAAATCATCTGCATTCATCTATTTCTGATCGCTCCTGGGTAGGACGGGGAAGGGAGCAAACACTTACACCTAAAAGAGCAGTTTCCTATGTCCCACTGTTAGAAAGGGGAATTTCTGGTTGGCTGAGGCTTGCACCAAAGCCAGGATGAAACCACCATTCTAAGTCAGGGCAAGGAAGTCACCCGCCAAGATGACCCCTGCTCACCCCCTTGGTAGCTTGGCACGAGCAGTATGGCTTATCCCGGAGGCGATGTGTAAAGCATTTGCGCACGCACCATCCAGCAACAACATCCCAGGCCCCCCACAAAAGGAACTCCACACAAGGTTATATCAAAAATAGCCTTTGTATTATACCAAACACATTAGATAATAAATACCCACTTTAAGATGTGCCATAGGCACGGGTAGAATTTACAGGGGATTATATACATGGGACAGGGCGACATGGACCACTGGCAGGAATGAGAACTTTTAGAACTAGCCTTTGGTAGAATTAGCACTTTGTAGAAGTAACACTTTTAGAACATACAACATATAATAACTGGCGGCGGGTACGGGCCATGCCTTCCATTCTGGTGGCGCGGGACAATGCGGGTGACCTCCTCTGCAAACCAGAGCGGGCGGGAGGCGGACGGTACGCTACAAGCGTGTGGGCGTTTCTCACCTCCCAATGGGGGCTCTGGGCTTTTTCTGAGGCTGGATGACCCAAGGGTGTGCGGCTCAGAGGAGGGGGGGAGGCTGGGTGCGGGCGGCCCAGCGAAGCGGACGCGGCTCAGAGGAGAGCAGCGCGGATCAAGGGAGGGGCGGCCAGGCACGGGCTGCAAAGGGGGGCGAGCGAGGCACACTTCAAGCGGGCTCCAGCGGCACCTGGAGGTCAGACAAGTCCCGGCAAATTGACAGGGAAGGCACAATAGAGTCCACTGGTCCTAAGACTCTGGTCGGGGGGCGAGCTCAGTATCAAGCCCTTGGAGATAGTTTTAAGCACCAAATAGCAAATGTAGCACACAACCAGTAACCATTGGTAAAAGGTAAGTACCACCTACGCAACCCCAACCACCGTAGGAAAATATCACACAGGTAACAATGAACTCACTAGCTTAAGTATACTAGGAAAAACAACCACCTAAGCATAAAAATACATTTAGGGGTATAGGCCAGAAACTTTACACATGATGCATAAAAACACATTCAGAGGTGTCAGAACACAGGGTGCGCAAAACATACTACACACAGTACATTTCCTAACACCCAAAGCATTAGCGCATAAATCATGATATCACATAAATCACATTTAGCGCAGAAATCACATGTAGCACATAACTCACATCAAAGTCCAGGTTGTGCCACTGCGCCAAAACCTAAACGTAGCAGCTGCCCACTACTTGCTGGGCAGCTGGGGATAATAGCAAAGGGCCTACATGCTGCAGCTGGCACTAAGTGCTGCGCAGCTGGGTAAGGCCAAAGTAGGGATGAAGGAGTGCGACTCACTCCTGAGTCCAAAGTACATGTCCCTAGGATGGAAAGACCTAAACGGTGCAGCTGCCCACTACTTGCTGGGCAGCTGTGAAGCAAACTGCGACAGGGGCTCTTAATGGCCCATAGGAACTAATATATCAATGTTAGAGCCACACAGGGCTCTTTAAAATAATGGGCAAAGCGTTGAAGGGAACACGGGTCCCTCTGGTGCATTACATAACCCTGGTCATATGTTGGAGCCCTCTAAGCTCTGGAAATAATGGGGGGGTTCGTTGGAGCCCTCAGGCTCTAGTCAATAAAGCTGTGCTCCCTATGAGCCATCTGGCTCTCAAAACTACTGGGGCTTCGGAGCCACGGGGCTCTGTAAGGAAAACTTGCCCCCAAAGGCTGGATCGGCTCGCTGCCATCTGGGCCGCTCTGGAAAATGGCACTTCCATCGCGCCTGCAGAATTAGAGGGCGGGGCCAAAACGGAACTTGCCCTGATGAGCTGTGGGCCCCACGGGGGCTACTGAGAGGCTCAACAACGTTGGAGCGGCCCGCTGCCCGACGGGGCCGCTCTGACTCTGCCTCTCCACCCACCCTTCAGCCGATGTCCCTCACCGGCTCTTGAGGCTGCAGGTCTCCTCCGGCGGGACGTCTATGGAGGCTGTGGGGCTTTCCCTCAGTCATGGGTGCCCAGCCCGCGTAGGCGCCAGTCTTCACCCGGTCCCTCGTCTCGGGACTGGGACTTTTGGAATGGAGCTCGCGGGGCTCTGTGAGGCTTCTCCCCAGCTGGGGAGGAGTGGAAGTAGAGCCCGCGAGGCTCCTGCTCGCATCGTCAGCCCCGCCCACAACCAGGCGGACGGCCGGACATCTTCTTCCGGGCTGCGGCGGTGAGACTCGGGGGCATAAAATGAGGGGTGGGCACCCTCTTTGAAGAAAATAACGTAGAAGCGGGGTAGGCACCCGCGATCATATAAAATAAATAAATCAAGTAGCTGCCATACTCGGGTGGGCACCCGAACTATAAAGAATTAAAGGAGCGGGGTGGCACCCGCGATAAAAATAATGAAATAAGCGGGGCAGGAGTCACGGGGGAATCTCTCCCCAGGGGATTCCCTCGCAAAGGGGGCCACCAGGAAAAGGAGCACAGTGCTCCCAGGCGCCAGGGGCACGTAGAAATCCCAGATCACCACAGCAACTGGAGAAAAGAGGGCTCTCAAGAAGTCCTGGGCATAAAGACATGGAGCAACCAGCTCCTCAGCATAGGGAAGTCCTCCAGTCCCCCAGGCAAGGCAGAGGTGTCCCAGCACAACGTCCAACAGCAATCCAGGGGCCGGGCAGGGCCCAGGGAGGCAAGCCTTCCCCTGGGCCTCAGCAGCAGCACACCCCTGGTAGATTCTAGTCAAGAAACATTTTACAAGAGGTCACAGCCTCTTTTTATACACACAATTCCTTTGTCTAAAGGTGCAGGCAAGGGGCGAACCAGATACAACTGGTTACTGAGCACTTTGTTTTGCTCAGCCCCTCTCTCTATTCCCAGGATGGGTCAGGGACATCAGACACACCACAGGGGGTGGAGAGAGCATTGTGGGGGGAAAGCCCAGCCCTATTCAGGTCCCAGGTGCACTCCTCCCCAGCCATCCACATGTAGATCTCCCATTCACCACCGGGGCAGACCCATCCTGACTCCAGGAGCCTGGCACACCAGCCAGCCCCAGCCAATCACAAGCCAGCACATTCACTGCACAGACAGGCCAATTTCTAGAAGTGGCACTTCCACACTAGACACAATAACGCCGCACACATCATCGCGCAGCATTTAATCACACGAGTCCGTACATACCAAACTCGCACTTACACTCCCCACGCGTCCGGAATTATCACGGACACACACATTCCCCATGCATTCCTATGGGAGGGCAGGCCAATCTCACATACGCACTCAGAGAGCGCACGCACTTTACACTGCCCCACAGTGCTAAAGTGCGCAAAGACCAGAAATCATTATAATTATGTAACGTTAAAAGGCAAAAAGTTCAGGGGTGCACCTGCCAGAAGGGCCAAGTCCAACACCCACACAAAGTTCTGATTAGACCCCCCCCCCCCCCCCCACCCCCCAGATATCCTGATAGACAGAAATAGGAGGAAAGGGGACCTGTGCACTCCAAGGGCCTGCTTTGATGTCATTCCCACTTCAAAGTCACAACCTGGTATAATTACTGGGGCTCTGACACTACTGGACCTGTGAAGAACTCTGCCAGGAGTAAAAACTGCTGTGTAAGAAAGAATTGCCACTTTGCCTGACTGCTGCTTTGTAGGAACTGCTTTCTTCTTTGCTGAGCTGCCCTGCTGCATGCTGATCTCTGCCCTGCTGAGGAAAAGGACAGGGCCCATCTCGCTTGAACCCAAAGTGACTCAAAGGGCTTGCTGGATTGCCCCCTGTTCTGAAGTCTCAAGGCCATCAAAGACTTTCTTCAACAGTACTGGGACTCTGCCATCTGTGAGCCCTGTCCTGCTCCAGTGGTGCCAACCCAATGATGCTGGGCTCTTACAAGGTGATTTCTGTTGACCAGAACCATCAAAATTGGAGCAGTGACAACTTTGCTCTGATCAGAACCGAGGCAGTGCTCTTCGACGCAGGATCCAATCCCTGACATTGTCTTGCCGGACTGTATGGCTCAACTACGATGCATCAGCCTGCATAGTAAAGGGGTTTAATGCCAAAGCCTTCATTGACTGTGCGGATCGGTGCCAATGCTTCGTCTCCATCCAGTAGATCGACGACGCCCCGCCTCCTTGAATCCTCATATTGAGCCGTCGATGCATGCTCCATCCAAGGCACTTTATCAGTGGGACCTGTCTGAGTCCTGTGGCCGGCCTGCCCTCCATCAGGGTCGGCCTGAACTTTGGATTTACCCCGGTCGAGCACAAGCTCATGTAACCTTTTGGCGCTATTGACTTCTGAGCACTATTTTTGGTTTATCCTTTACAAATTCTTAAATCCGGTAATTCTTATTGGATTTTTGTAATTTTGGTCTTGTTTTATTTTTTTTTTATTTTTTTATTTTTGAAAACTTTTATTATGGAAAAAAAAGGGTACGGTACATCAGTGCAATAAGTACGTCCAATACAGTGACAGATAATCACATAGGCGAAAAGGCACCTTCCCGTACATGTTGATGATCATTTGCAAAAGAAAAGAATCCAAGTTTGGATTACAACTTCCCCCCCCTCCCCCCCCCCTCACAATAATGCGTGCATCATACCAAGGTGTCCTATGGCAACAAATATCAATTCAGATAATAACAGTACAACAGGTGTTACGATATGCAGGACTTATGTTACACAGAGCTTGCCAGGCCTGCACCACTGTGGTACCACTGTGCCTCCTCCCAGCTTGGTTATTCATTCTATCTAGTCCCATCTCCAGTGTATAAGGTGATACTTCCGGTGTAGTCAGTCCGTGTGGGCCTGTCCCAATCTGCAGCAATGTGCGTGAAGATGTAGCCTTACAAAATTAGTGAACAGCATAGGTTTCCCTGGCTGGTGTGTCCTCGTTCTCCCGTGAACCCTCCGTCTCGTCCTCTTGCTACCTTAGAAGGTAGGACGTGAGTGGCCCCCAGACATCTTTTGGACGCGGCTTCAGGGGCAGTAGCTCTGCATACTTGTGGAGATGTTCTTACCACGTGGTCATGGTCGAGATCCATGCCTTAAATTTGGGGGCTCGTCCCCTCCCCCATCTGCACGCCACTTGGCGCTTGGCCAAGAGTAGACTCAGTGCCAGAAACTTTTTGTGTATGGTCAAAGTGTTGTGCGTGAGGCCTAGCAGCGCCACCAGTGTGCACGGTGTTATCTCCACCGGCAACATTATCCGACAAGCCCACAAAAACCTCCGTCCAGTATTGGGCAACTTTGGGGCAGGTCCATGCCAGATGAAAAAAATCCGCTCCCTCCTTCCCACAACGGTTGCAGCAATCATTATCTCTGAGGCGGAACCTGTACAGTTTAGCAGGGGTATAATATAAGCGGTGGAGGAATTTCAAATAAACCAGACGTAACCTAAAATTGCCCGTGACTGCATTTGTTTCTGTGCAACTGACCTCCCACTGCTCATCAGTCAGCGGTGCATCAAGATCCCCATCCCAGTCTGTATGCGCCCGCAGTGTGGTAGTCAATGGTGCGTTCTGCACGTGTTTGTAGAGTAGTGATACAACATGTTGCGGGGCATCCTTTTGCAGGATAGCGTGGAAGGGTGCAAGGGTGTTGGGTTCATCCAGGAAGCTGGGGGTGACCGCACGGACGCTTTGTCGGAGCCGAGTGTACATGCAGGTTTCCATTATTGTGTGTGTGTGTTCCCCAAAGAATTGTTGTATTATGCGGAACTGCCCTTGGACGTACAGGTCTCCCCAGGTGCGATATGCAAGTTTGGTTAGGATCTTGCGACAGATCTCCTCACAGGTGACCTGCAATCGGGGTCATTTATCAGAGTCATCCGTGGTGAATACATGAACAGGCTCCCTATGGCGCTGGCGAGGCGTTTCCACGCCGCCGCTGTGCAGTCAACAGTGGACAGGTCTCATTCTCTCTCCCCCACGCACGTGAAGATATATCCGGATGCGTTCACAGGGCCTATGTATCCATCTTCCACCGCCTGTTGTGCCATATATGTTAGTGGGTGAAACCAATAGACTGTGAAGTGGCCTTGTGCGTAGTTGTAGTACAGCTCAAAATTGGGGACCTCAAAGCCCCCTTGACGATATGGTAACATTAATGTAGCGAGACTAATTCTCGCCTATCCCGCTGGAAAGCGTCAGCGTTTTTTAATATCTGGGATTGACCCTGAATGACAAAATGAGCTGGACCCCCCAAATTGAAAAGGCGAATCTGAGGCTTACCCAGACATTAGGGGGGATAAGTAAAGTCAATAATGGTGTCTCACTCAAGGCAATTAGCCCCCTGCTAGAGATTTACAAAGTGCAAGCTCGCTCGGCGGCTTTGTATGGGGCGGAACTTTTTGGGCACAGTAAAATTAAAACACTAACGACAACTGAAAATACATTTCTCAGAAGTATTATTGCATTGCCAATTAATACACCACTGGTTCCACTGAGGATGGACCTGGGTGTCCTCCCTTTGGCGGATCTTATCTCTGGCCAACCATTATTATACTGCCGCCGACTCTGGAGTATGGCTGAGCTAAGCGACTACAGGGAGGAGCTCAGGTCGTTCCTACAGTTACCTGGAGCAGTGGGAAAATACCTTGGTTGTCCTTTGTAAGAGATTCCTTTAAGGCAATTGGTAGAGAGGATCTTTGGGTAACCCCTGAGGAAGCATGTGTAAACACCCCGAAGAAAACCCTATCCAAATTGTTGAAAGACCATAATTTGTTGCTCCTAAATCAAGTGTATTCCCATTACAAGCTTGACTTGGGTGTTCTTGTATCACAAATCTGGCTATCTTTTCGGACAAGTTTTGGATGTAATACATCCGCCATTGGTAAGGAGGCTTTTCCTTCAATTTAGATAAGGCACTCTTCCATCATTTGCAACAACAAACAAGTGGACAGAGGAGTCCTGTTATCTCTGCCCCGGTTGCCATGTGGAGTAAGTAACCGAAGCCCATGTGGTTTTTTTTTGCCCGGCCTATAAGGAGGCTAGGAAAAAAGGGATCATACAATCCTGTAGGAACCTGGGCATAAGGGACTACTCTGCTACTCTTAGAATTCTGCAATCTGAAATGGAACCAGTATTTGTCGTTGCAATTTCTAAATTTCTCCAAGCAATGTGGATAAAAGAAGGGCGACTTCTAGAAATTGATGTCTAATATGTATCACTCTGGAGTGTTTTTAATTAGTTTTATTACAATGTTTAATAACTTTTTTAATGTATTTTATATTAATTTATTTTTTAGATATTTGGAATCCAAAAACTATACTGTCTAAGTTTAGGGAATATCATGGTCCTCACTGCTTTTATTGTAATTTGTAAAGCCACAACCACAATTAAGATATGGATGTATAAATTCAAATTGTTATATTTTAATCTCTGTACTTTATGACACAAAAAGTCAAAATAAAGTTATTAAGAATTCTCGCCTGCTTCCCACCCCATATTAGTCGTGTCAATTGGGTTCCGAAACCAATAGACTGTGAAGTGGCTTTGTGCGTAGTTGTAGTACAGCTCAAAATTGGGGACCTCAAAGCCCCCTTGACGATATGGTAACATTAATGTAGCGAGACTAATTCTCGCCTATCCCGCTGGAAAGCGTCAGCGTTTTTTAATATCTGGGATTGACCCTGAATGACAAAATGAGCTGGACCCCCCAAATTGAAAAGGCGAATCTGAGGCTTACCCAGATATTAGGGGGGATAAGGAAAGTCAATAATGGTGACTCACTCAAGGCAATTAGCCCCCTGCTAGAGATTTACAAAGTGCAAGCTCGCTCGGCGGCTTTGTATGGGGCGGAACTTTTTGGGCACAGTAAAATTAAAACACTAACGACAACTGAAAATACATTTCTCAGAAGTATTATTGCATTGCCAATTAATACACCACTGGTTCCACTGAGGATGGACCTGGGTGTCCTCCCTTTGGCGGATCTTATCTCTGGCCAACCATTATTATACTGGCGCCGACTCTGGAGTATGGCTGAGCTAAGCAACTACAGGGAGGAGCTCAGGTCGTTCCTACAGTTACCTGGAGCAGTGGGAAAAATACCTTGGTTGTCCTTTGTAAGAGATTCCTTTAAGGCAATTGGTAGAGAGGATCTTTGGGTAACCCCTGAGGCAGCATGTGTAAACACCCAGAAAAAAACCCTATCCAAATTGTTGAAAGACCATAATTTGTTGCTCCTAAATCAAGTGTATTCCCATTACAAGCTTGACTTGGGTGTTCTTGTATCACAAATCTGGCTATCTTTTCGAACAAGTTTTGGATGTAATACATCCGCCATTGGTAAGGAGGCTTTTCCTTCAATTCAGATAAGGCACTCTTCCATTATTTGCAACAACAAACAAGTGGACAGAGGAGTCCTGTTATCTCTGCCCTGGTTGCCATGTGGAGTAAGTAACCGAAGCCCATGTGGTCTTTTTTTGCCCGGCCTATAAGGAGGCTAGGAAAAAATGGATCATACAATCCTGTAGGAACCTGGGCATAAGGGACTACTCTGCTACTCTTAGAATTCTGCAATCTGAAATGGAACCAGTATTTGTCGTTGCATTTTCTAAATTTCTCCAAGCAATGTGGATAAAACAAGGGCGACTTCTAGAAATTGATGTCTAATATGTATCACTCTGGAGTGTTTTTAATTAGTTTTATTACAATGTTTAATAACTTTTTAAATGTATTTTATATTAATTTAATTTTTAGATATTTGGAATCCAAAAACTATACTGTCTAAGTTTAGGGAATATCATGGTCCTCACTGCTTTTATTGTAATTTGTAAAGCCACAACCACAATTAAGATATGGATGTATTAATTCAAATTGTTATATTTTAATCTCTGTACTTTATGACACAAAAAGTCGAAATAAAGTTATTAAGAATTCTCGCAGGCTTCCCACCCCATATTAGTCGTGTCAATTGGGTTCCGAGTGTGCGGAAAAAATGCCGTCCCGGGCTATATAGAATCTTAGTGAATAAATATAAAAGTTTGGGCAGCAACACTATCTTGATGGGAGAGATGCGACCCGCCATTGAGAGTGGGAGGCATATCCATTTGGTGATGCTATCAGTAATTTTATCCAGGGCTGTCCCGTAATTGGCTCTAATCTTGGTGTCTCTCTGCCTAGTTATTCAGATGCCTAATTATTTCAACTCCTCTGTTTCCCAGACAAGGGGGGTAATCTAATTGGTGTGGCTGCGTTTTTTCCGTCAGGGGAGCAGTCTACAGTGATCTGAAGGTCCACGAGTATCGGGGAGTGGCCCGAGAACGTGCGGGCCAAGTGTGTCGCCTGTGCCAGCCAGTGCGTCATTCCTGTCGTCAGGGAAACATAATCTAGGCGCGCCTAAGTGGAGTGGACTGCTGAGTAATGAGTGCCCTGTTTGAGTGTGGGGTGTTTGTGTCTCCAGGCGTCTAACAGGCTGTGATCTTCTACTATGTCGCTTAGCGTGCTCTGTGTGACTGTGTAGTGTGTCGGGAGGGGATGCGATCTGTCCGCTTGGAGATGTAGAGCCGTTTTAAAGTCTCCTCCTAGAATAACATATGTGATGCCTAACGTCTGTATCTTACCCCATAATAAGAGCAGGGCATTAGGGTTATCAGTGTTGGGGCCATAGTAATTCGCGAAGAGGATATTGTCTGAATGAAGTCGCCCCCACACTATGCAGAATCTACCTTCCGTGTCAGAGTCCATTCCCTGTGATGTAAATTCCACTCCCCGTTTGATTAAAAGGTCACCCCGCTGGAGTAAGTGGAGTAAGAAGCAAATCCGCGACCTGAAGCCCATCGAGATGCGAATTGAGGGGTGCCTCCAGGTGCCACGTGTGTCTCCTTCAGGAGGGCCACTGTCACCCCGTGTCTGTCTAGATAGCCCAGTAACTGCCTGCGCTTCCTGGGGTCATTAAGGCCCAGGACGTTCCACAAAGCTACTTTGATGTGTCAAAGTGCCTGTGTGTTACCTGTAGTCTCCATGTCGATGTGTAACAAACATTATACAATAATAAGCATCCAGACTATCCTCGGTACTTAGCAATGCAATAGTTAGAACAAAGTATCCCCCCCGCCCACACCGGCTTCCCCAACTTGCCGGGTACCTCCCACTCCGGCAGCCCCAACTTGCCAGTCATAGGTCACTCCATCCTCCCAATGAACACCCCATCAGGAAACGCGTATGTCCGTTGTGATTTGCGAATTCACTTACGCCCTCCATCCAGCCCTCCCACACGCCCCCTGTCCCCACCCACGCCGACATTTCCAACTTGCCAGGTATGCAATCCTCCCTTCCCAAAAAAAAATTCCCAACAGTCTACAGAGTTCTCCCTCTCTAGAGGAAAGTTCATGGGTATGCCCTCGTATGCGGAGACTCCACTGGACCACGATACGCCATCTCTCCTCCTATATTTCACCCGCCCACAGCACCGCTCAGTGAGCCGGCCGTTGCAGCGGGACGGAGGTGAGTGTTCGGGCGAACTACAGATGTGCAAGAGACAAAAAACAAAAAACAGCAGTGATACATCACCGTCTCGGAGGCAGTAAAACGGGTTTCATCTAGTCCGTCTGTCTACAAAGTGAGTGTCCGCCTCAGCGCTTAGTCCTGATTTGACGCCGGCGAGAGGGATCTGGAGCGAAGCCGTTCCTCCGCTTCTCGGGACGCAGCTCGGTGATGTCTTTTGAGGTAATCTTCTGCCTGCTGAGGGGTAGTGAAGAAATGTTGCTTCCCCAAGTGTGTGATCTTTAGTTTCGCCGGGTAGAGCATGGCGTACTGAATATTCTGCGCAAGTAGTCTTTTCTTAACTGCAGCATACTTGCGTCTTGCCTCTTGGACAGCCTGCGTAAAGTCCGGGAAAAATGCCAGTGTGGTGTTTTCATATCTTACTTGCTGCATTTCCCGGGCAAGTCTTAAAACAGTGTCTCTATCTCTGTAGTTAAGGAAGCGGACTATGATCGGCCTAGGCGGTGCTCCCGGTGGTAGACGCGTAGCCAGCGATCGGTGCGCTCTTTCTATCGTTAAGTGGGCAGAGAAAGCTTCTCTTCCGAACAGGTCCACGATCAGTTTTTCTATGAAGTCCTCCATCCTGCCCGTGTTGGTGGATTCCGCCAGACCAAGGATCCGGACATTATTCCGGCGGGAGCGCACCTCCAAATCCTCGTTATTTTCTTCTATCACCCTCAGCAGTTTATCCATTTGAAGCATTTGAGTATATGCCCGCGCCGCCCCACCTTCCAGTTCCGACACTCTAGTTTCGGCGTCCTTGAGTCTATGATCATGTTGCTCTAGTTTGTGCACCACAGAGTCCATTCTAGCATTCATCGTGTCCATCTTGGCATCGATAGAGGTGAGGCTCTGCTTCGTGCCCATCAGGATCGCCGTCCAGTCCTCATCAGGTTCCTCCGTTGGCCAGTGTCCCTGCTTTTCGCTGATTCCAATCTCTGTCCTTTCCGGGGGTCAAACGAGAGCATGGCTTGCTTGGCATCGTTGCTCCCCATTCGGCCTCTTGGTGCTGTACCGTGGCGCCACGGGGTCTCCGACCAGTCTCAATCGCTCAGCAGGGCGTTGTAGCGGAATACGTAATGCGGCGGTGACAGGTACCGTGCTGGTTATGTCTCCAACGTGCTCATATCCCTTCAGATAATTGCACTCAGGGCCCTTCATTACACCAGGGGCTAAGCCTTGATTTCCCACACCTCACGAGCGAGCCAAGGGATCCGCGCAGCGATCAGATGCACCGCCTGCCGGGTGGCCGGGCTTCGTGTATACTTTAACCGGCACTTCTCACTTGCCCCCTCCTTCAGACTCTGGCCTTGGTCCCGGTGGGGCAGATCTTGTATTGCTATGTGGCCGCGGTGGGGTGGTGTCAGCAGGGCCTGGTAGCTTCACTTGGGGCAGGGGCCATAATTTCACTCCCCGGTGCGGGAGCCGCAGCCCCGTAAAGTTCTCCCAGGCTTCCTCTAGTCTCTTACCCCCCGGAGTGTTTCGCTATTCAAAATGGCGCCCGGCAACCGTTACTGTTGTTATGGTGCAGTATTGTAAATTTCCCAGCTATGTGGGTTACGGCCTCAGTTGGTGCTCGGGGGGAGCAGCATGGTTGTAACGCGCAGGCTGTGTCCTCTCACCTTTGCGCGCCAGGCATTCAGGCACCGGTCCGGCCACGATATGGTTTAGCTGGGGAAGGCCTTTTCGCTATTGCAGGCCTCGGCCTCCGATGTATGGTCCACGTCTGGTTCCCCCCACTTGCAGTCGCGTTATAGTCCCTCATCTTCCGGTGGCAGCGGGAGCAATCTCACCGGTCCGCAAACTGAGCCGTTCCTCCGACAGGCCTCTCGATCCCCGGCTCGCCTGATGCGCCCTACTGCCCCGCAGTTCCAGCGCTCGGCTCTCAGCCCTTGGCCAAAACTTCCGCGGCTGAGAACTTCGGCTAGCGTTGTGTCCGGGCAGTCAAAGTTTGGTCCTTGCAGGCAGGACACATTCCGCTTTCCGATTCGATGTGATTTGGCAATTGGTATGTCTCAGGATGGGGATGATGTTTAGTAATGCGCCCGAACTGGCGAGAGCCTAGCTAGTGCCCGTGGTCTTGTTTTACTTATAAAAACATTCTCTGTTTTAAAATCTGTGTGGAGTATTGTGTGTGTCTCTGTCTGTCTGTCTCTGTCTGTCTGTCTGTCTGTCTGATATTTTACACAGTGGCTGTTTAGATAAACCGGACTGCTCTGTGCCAAGCTACACAAGGGTGAGCATAGGTTATCTTTTAGTGTGTATCTAGATTACCCTGATTGTGGTCTCTACTTCGACAGGGTGCATACCTCTGCCAACTAGAGACCAAATGTCTAACAAGATCCATCTATGCTCGCCAACTACAGACCTGTCTTCTTACTACCATGCCTACTGACCACCTCAGCAACCACCAACTCCTCAACACCACACAGTCCAGCTTCAGACCCAACCACAACACCAAAACAATGCTCTTTGCCACCACAGATTACACTGACGATCCTTGACAGAGAACAGCGCCTCTCATCGTCATGGACATCTCTGCTGCATTAATCACGGTCTCCCAACCGATCTTCATCTGATGCCTACAAGAGATTGTAATCTAAGGCCCAGCTCTTTGCTGGATTTGCACCTTCCTTCCTGAGTGGCAGGACTCAAGCAGTCAGCCTGGCCCCTTACTCGTTGGATGCCACCACCCTCATCTGTGGATTACTGCAAGGTTCGTTCTCTCAGCCATACCCTCTTCAACACACACATGATCCCTCTGATCATCTGCAACCATAACTTAGACACCCTATCATACGCCAACTCATACCCTTCCACCTGGTTAAGACTCCTGATACACAAACCAGTTCACTCCCTGCATGTTGGAAGTCGCCAACTGGATGAAGTCCAATTGTTTTAAACTCAACACATGTGATCTTTGGCAACAACTCCTTTCTGTAGGACTCAGTCTGATAACTGGTTGAACCAGGACAAACATCAACCCCAAGTACCCACTCCAGGAACCTCTGGTTCATCATAGATAACAAGAGGGACCTGACCGCGCAAATCCACATCATCACTGCATCCTGGTGCCACGCATTGAAGATTCTGAGGAATATCTTCAAAGGGTTCATGAAAAACACCCGCAGGAGAGTCACATATGATCTCATCACCAGGAAGCTCGACTATGGAAACACTATCTATGCCGGAATCAGCAAGCTAATCACCGATATTCTACAAACTACCCAGAACGCGAAAGCTGGACTTACCCATAACCTCCTATACAGTACTCATTCCATACCACTTCTTGAAGAGCTCCACTGGGTCCTGATACACAAACGCGCACAGTGTAAACTCCTCACCCATACCTTCAAAGCACTGTACAACATAGCCCTTCCCCCAACCACCTTAACAGTTGCATCTCCTTTCACAAAAGTTCTAGACACCTCCTTTCGGTCAGACTCCTACTTGCACACATCCCACCCAAACATAGAACCAGATTCGGAGTTAGGCCTGTGAAGGCCATGCTCTGGGAGATGCAACTCTGGGATGGCATGCTCCACCCAGCATGCTTACATGTGGATGTACAGGGTGAAAACCATGTATTCGACACCCCTGCGGAGGCCCAAGAGTTGTGTAAGAGGCATGCCAAAGATCGCCTTAACACTCCTGTGGGCTCTCTGGCCCGGTCCCCCCTGACCTGCAGGCCAGGAACAGTTCTGATCTCTTTCAGGCTTACTAACCGATATTCGCATCCTGCGCCCTGGTGTTCGGCCCTCGTCTTCTACCTCAGAGCAAGACATTAGCTTGCACCTCTCCTTTGTTCCTCTTTCATGATGGCTGAGTTGAACTGCGATGCCTTCACGAAACCACGCCAAAGTAATGGGATTAATTGACCAGCCAAGACGTCTGGTGGGACAGGCCCGCCTTAGTGTTCACCATGCCCCCTCACCATGCCCCCTCACACATGCCTCTGTACTGCTTTACCACTAGCTACTTGTGTTTTACAATGGGAACCAGATGTTGGTGTGTGTTTCCCACCCCTCACGGTGTACACCAATATGTTATTTGTACTAGTAGGGGGATTTTTTCTGTTTTGCTTCATGTTGGAATGTTTCCCAGCGCTTTTATGCATGGGATGGGTAGGGTGGGGGGGATTGTTGAGGTACCAGGTTTTTAGGGACCCGGCGGTGCCAGGGGGAACACCAAGAGACCTCTTGAGTTCTTCCTGTTTTGGACCACAGAAACACAGAGTCTTCTAGGTGATGTCAAGGATCGAGTTTATTGGCTGCAACCAAGTAACAAGCGTCCTAGATGTACAACAGCACGGTGTGTATATTCTCAGGAGACTGCTCGTTTTTACAGAACCATCCTTCTCCTTCTATACAAAAATATCAGCTTCAGGCAAGAATTCCTAGGTTTACAGTTTGGTCATATAAATATTTCTATTACAAAGAAAAAGCAAAGTCATGATGACAATCCCACATTTTCGTATGTCCAGTTTGTGATAGATTACCCAGCCAGGCCCAGAACTTTCATCAGATATCGATGAACCCCCAATAAAATCGGGCACCTCCTCCTTGTAAAACTAGCCATAAAGAAGAAACAGGGACAGGTGTGTGTATGATAAAGCGTGGTTTGTATGGGATAAACGGTTTATGACATGTTGTGCCTTGATGCTAATCTCGCTCGGCCACTGGGATGAGGGCTGCCCGAACAGGTTTGGCTTGAGGCAGTGGAGTCAGCTCGCCCAGGTCACAGAGGAGTCAGGAAGGGTGGACGTGTCCTTTCAGCTCGAATTCGGCCTTGGTCAATTGACTATGTAAGGGCAACCACAAGATGGATGCCGCTCACAAAATGGAACCCGAGGGTTCAAGACAGAAACTATGATTTAAGGGTGTTTTCGTCACTCAATCGTGACGCAAATGCACAGGTATAATATCCCAATCATTACCGGTCTGCCGATACCAAATTCGTCATGATATGATGATATTTTTAACACGAGTGTTGGGCTTCGGTACCACATCATAGCAGGGTCCAGAATTTTCAGTACCACATTGTTTCTTCTGTTTTTAAATGTGCACAATTTTCTGGAAAAGTTTGTGATATTGCAATTAATAGGTCCTAACTAAACACCTTTAGACATGCCTCTTGCTGACTCTACGTTGGCCGGGGATCTCAAGATACCCTTTATGTCCTGGAACATTAATGGCATTAATAACACATGCAAATGCAAGTTCCTGCTACAATACTTGGTCAGGCAAGGGGTTAAAATAGCTTTTTTACCAAAAACACACAAATACCAGGGCACCTCCCTGACCGATGCCTCTACATGTAGATTGCATAGGTTCTACTCCAATTACAGTTCGTACTCCTGTGGAGTCTGTATACTAATTTATCGCTCTGGCCCCTTCACTCTCGTTGATAGTTTTCAGACACTGAGGGGAGGTATGAGGTCTTGGGCGCGGTCGGCCATCTGGCGGGCCAGTCGGTGCGGCTCCTGAATGTCTACTCGCCAAATGTGGACTCTCTTGAGTTCCTTCAAACTTTGACAGCACAGACACAGACCACGTTATGATTGGGGCGATTTCACCCT
Source organism: Lissotriton vulgaris (assembly GCF_964263255.1). Classification (NCBI taxonomy): domain Eukaryota; kingdom Metazoa; phylum Chordata; class Amphibia; order Caudata; family Salamandridae; genus Lissotriton; species Lissotriton vulgaris. Next base: position 1,464,091,658 of record NC_141687.1, on the reverse strand, counting down.
ATGCCTTAACCAAGGCCTGGACTCCTCTGCAGCACCTCGAGCAGTAAGCCCCATGCTACTCGCATTAAATTAGCATGATACCTGCACTTCACATTCCCTTTGAGAGAAGTGCCTTCCCTGCACGTTGTCAGATCATGCTCCAGTTTGTGTGGTTCTTAATGTCCTGCTTCTGGGCGGCGCATTTAAGGTGTGGCACTTTCCTAGTCCGTTCCTTCTGGACTTGTTTTTTTCGCGCCGAACTCCGAACTGCCATCACATATTACTTTGATCTCAGTGAGGGCATAGTGGTCACGTAGGCCAACCAATGGGAGGTCTTTAAGGCATATATCCATGGCATAGCGATCGCCAAGCACAGCCGCCTACTATATGACATACAGCGTTCTCTAGAGCGTGTGAAGACTGCCCTTTGGCGTATTGACGCAGTGACATCAGAGGGTATCATAGCAGATGGGTTACATCTTCGAGCAGAAGACATGGAGAAGGTCTGAGACCTCGCAGATCGGGAGACGCAGTTTCTGGGGAAGTACTCAAGGGCAAGTCGGGATGGCAATGGCAAGCAGCCCGGCCGCACTCTGGCGAAACTGCTCTGTTCGCAGCTGGGTAGTGTCTACATATCTTAGCACACCCTTGAGGATGGCACATGCCCCGTGGATGGAGGGGATATCCTGGCGGAGCTGCTGTGGTATTATACACAGCTTTATGCCTTCAGATATGTCGAGGAGGGTGGCAGTCTGGCAGACTACTTGAAGGAGATCGCCATGGTCTACTATCCTCTACGCAGCAGCAGTACCTCAGCGAGCCCATTGCAATGTAGGAGATTGTTTCCGCAATTGACTCCATGGAAGGGTCGGATGGCTTTACGGGGGCATTCTATAACATTTACAAACATTAGCTCACCGCAGCCAACTAGTGCTCTATGCTGAATGCCTGGAAGTGCGAGTACTCGCCCCCCCACACTACGTGAGGCAATTCTAGTCCTGGTGTTAAAGCCAGGCAAAGACCTGCAGCACTGCAAGTCAGACAGACCACTGTCCTTCCTGAATTTTGTTACTAAAATTCTTGCGCAGGTCCTAGAAACTAGACTGTCGCTCCATTTCAAAACCATCATCTCCCCACTCCAGGCTGGGTTTGTCCCCCTCAGCTCTACCTCTATAAATCTGTGCATGCTGTTCTCTGTGATCAGTAGGCACTCCACGTAGGTCCATGCTCAAAGTGGCCCTGCTCCATGCAAAGAAGATCTTTAATTCACTCGAGTGGTCTTTTCTATGGGAGACATTGCGAAAGCTTGGGCTTCGATGTGGCTTCACATCCCTAATCCAGCTCCTTTATGCCCACCCACTCAGCAGATACACGTTGCACACCACTGGAGAACTGTTCCCCGAGGATCACACTATCTCGTTTGGAGGACATTGGTTTCACTGATTCCACATTGTTGGACAGATTTATTCTGCATCGTGTACAGAGCGCCCTGAGGGCTCATGTCCCAACCTACCCTCTAGGTCCTGGCAACTTTACTCCTCTCACTGTCCTCATTGAGGGTGACACTGACGAGCACTTAGGCTCCAAATTGTATTGCATATGTCTAGAATTGTTGCCCACGGCAGATGGCCGACTGTGGGAGGTTTTTTCAGAGGACCTTCAGCACTCCATACCAAGCGGTATTTTGGTATTACTATTGCACACAGACCAACTTAGTCCCCCACCAACAGACACAAACTACTGCATTTCAAATTCCTGCGCTGCATATACAAGACACCCGAACTCCAGGCCAGGATTGATCCCGTCCGCTCCACACACCGAACTGCCCCAAATGTCATGCTGATGATACAGATTTTTTGCACCTGGCATGGCTGTGCTTTCAAGTGGGCAGTTACTGAACTGATGTTTTTGCACTCATCTCCCAGATGGTAGAAGCAACACTGATCCCTGACCCCCTGCTGGGATACGTGCGTGATATCCCAAAGGAAACCGGAATTGCAATCCACTCCTACTTGCGAAGCGCAAGGTTGCCATTCATTGGGGAGGTACATGACACCCTATTATAACAAACTGGCTCAAGAGTCTTGTCTTTTGTGATTCAACCATTGAACTATAAGCCCAGTTGCAACCGCCAACATCCCGCCCTCAAGACATTTGACAGCCCCTATATACATATCTGCTCCACTCCAGAACAACTGACCGCGACTGACCATTATGGGGCATGGGTATCTGCATGGTGTGGCAGTCGATAATGCCACTATTGCCTACTTGACACCGTAATACCCCCTCTGGGCCAACAGGGGCTGACCTCACACCCAGACGCCTCATTCCCGATACATGTAGACCCAACCCACAGGCATCCCTCCGCAGATAAGGACCCGGAATAGGTTGCATTTTATGATTTTACCGCCTGTTGTATCAATGACATGTACAGTGTGACTGTTTCATTTTTACTACTATTGCCATATGTACATATTATAAACTTACCTGATGTGCACAATTTATTGAAAATGATTAATAATGCTTTAAAAAAAAAAAAGTATAGCCAGAGGAGACACTTGTGCTGACTTCGGAGGGTCCCTGAATGCTGAAGTTTTCACCCAGCAGCTGACTGACTTATCCATGAGGGGTGCCCAGTTTGTGACCAAGATGGGTTCCTACATTCTGACCCACCAGTTAAAGGGGTTAGATCATCCAGAAGGGGGTTTCTTGACAGGCCTTACATTTACACCTTAGACACGTAGGTTAGTGTTTGAATCATAGGAGTATGATAGACTGCTATAATACAGTATATGTTTGCATATATAAGTGGTCTCAGCAAGATGGTGGTACTCTTCGTTTTATTCACTGTCTTGACACTCATTCTAACTTTCATCTGCTTATGTCTATTGATCATTGCAGCACATATTTTCCATACAAGCATCACTTAGGTTCAATAAATATTGAAAAACATCACTTCATGTGTTCTTTGTATATTTCTCTGAGTGACAGGGCACTAGTGTCTGAGAGAAAGATTCTAGGCATGTCACCGTGGTTCCTGGGGGAACAGAGTTATGTTCAGTAGTTACCAGAACTGTTCGGTCACCTGTCTAGGTTTAGGGGGGCTTATGGAGGCCCTGTGAGCTGGCTGGTCCAAGGAACGACATACCCTGCGGGGTTACATAGAATCAGTCTGGCACCATCCTAAGTGTATGTTTTCCACAAAAGTGCAGTTCCTACTGATTAGTGCAAACTACACTACAAGGGTAAAGGGAACTTTGGCAATATATCTTGCTTGCTTTCAAAATCCCTGGCCACAGATATGCTAGCAAAGGCTGCACATTTAAAGGTCTTTCAACAAATGCAGCATGTCTTCATATATGGACACCTGGATCAACTAAACAGTATTAAACCTCTCGTAGCAATGGGCTTCTTGTGCAGCCTCCTCTAGCGTAGTAACCCCAGGGATGGAAAATAAATGTTAGCGTTCACCACAATATCTTATATTTATCTGCTGCAATGTCTCTCCAGACTCCATATAGCAGGGAATAGAATACGCTCCACCACCTGACACACAGAGCAAGAAGGTTGATGCTGTGGGTACGCTCATTGCAATGAGGGAGACATTCTGCTGCCTTCCTCTCATGTTACCAGTGGGAGACGGTGTGGATATCATGCAACACCCCCTAAGGTATACAGAAAGAGGCAAAGGTGATAGTTGAGGTTGTCAAAGTTATTTCCAGTGTGAACATCAAGTGTGCCTTGGACATGGTGTAGACAGCCTCCAGGCTAGCCAACATAAGTATCCTGCTATGCTTTGCTGGGGAGTTCAAACTTTTGACAAAAGGTTCAGCAACACCTCATAGGGCTACCTTTTGATGTCTGCCACCTTTTTGAACTGCAATTCGATGAGATGCTGGAAAAGATTAAAAACAACAGACTGAGTGTGACTGATTAGCCATCAAATGAGCGAGTTCTGCTAGTTCTGATTGATATCCTGTGACAATCCTGACAGAAGTCCATTTGATGAACGCTGAAAAACCCTTCTAGTGAGTGAGGTGTTTACCTGCTTATATATTTGGCAATCTGGCATCAGCCGAGCATTTAGAAGGAATTAACCTCCTCATCTGGTTTTTCTTCAGGTCAGGACTGAGTGGGACGATGGCTGCACATTGATCAGTCTGAGGGTTCCTGGCTCAAGGAAGGTGGCTTGGGGTGGTCCTGCAGTCCAAGCGTGGTTGATCATGTACATGATGTTATCTTGAACGTTGCTGCTCTGCATGCCCGGTACATTTGGCTGGTAGAGCATGTTCTGGAGTGCTCTATAACTGGGGAAGAGTTGTGCTAGTGGGCTGTGTTCAAGGTTAGATTAAGTAATAGCTGCAAGATCGGTTAGGTTAAGTAATAGCTGCAAGATAGGTTAGATTAAATGATAGCTGCAAGATAGGTTAGATTAAATAATAGCTGCAAGATAGGTTAGATTAAGTAATAGCTGCAAGATAGGTTAGATTAAATGATAGCTGCAAGATAAATTAGATTAAGTAATAGCTGCAAGATCGGTTAGATTAAGTAATAGCTGCAAGATAGGTTAGATTAAATGATAGCTGCAAGATAGGTTAGATTAAATAATAGCTGCAAGATAGGTTAGATTAAATGATAGCTGCAAAATAGGTTAGATTAAATGATAGCTGCAAGATAGGTTAGATTAAATGATAGCTGGAAGATAGGTTAGATTAAACAATAGCTGCAAGATAGGTTAGATTAAACAATAGCTGCAAGATAGGTTAGATTAAACAATAGCTGCAAGATAGGTTAGATTAAACGATAGCTGCAAGATAGGTTAGATTAAATGATAACTGCAAGATAGGTTAGATTAAATGATAGCTGCAAGATAGGTTAGATTAAATGATAGCTGCAAGATAGGTTAGATTAAACAATAGCTGCAAGATAGGTTAGATTAAACGATAGCTGCAAGATAGGTTAGATTAAATGATAACTGCAAGATAGGTTAGATTAAATGATAGCTGCAAGATCGGTTAGATTAAATGATAGCTGCAAGATAGGTTAGAATAAATGATAGCTGCAAGATAGGTTAGATTAAATGATAGCTGCAAGATAGGTTAGATTAAATGATAGCTGCAAGATAGGTTAGAATAAATGATAGCTGCAAGATAGGTTAGATTAAATGATAGCTGCAAGATAGGTTAGATTAAATGATAGCTGGAAGATAGGTTAGATTAAACAATAGCTGCAAAATGTGCAGTGGCAAAGTGATTCTTAGGGGGTCTGGTGGAGGGCGTTCTTCCTCTTTCTGGCTTGGCATTAATTGGCACTCTGTATACCTGGAAAACTGAACCTGACAGACCCCTGGAGTGACCAGGCATAAATGTGAATGTGTTGTGGTGGGGGCTCAACTTTAGCCTCTGGAACAATAAGCAGTAGTGACAGGATTCAATGCAAGGATGTTGCTATCCGAGAGCCCCAAGGACTGGGAACTCAATATAGAAAGAAAACATCCTATCAGATTATATGTCTAGTTTATATTATGCTTCTGAATACACCACAATGGGTTAGCATTGCTGGCAGAGACTTGGCAGTTAGGCACCTCTCTGAATGTCAGGAGGTTATGCAGGACAGGCATCTAGGCTGCACAAGCCAACAAGATCATGTATGACATTACCAGTGCAGGAATACAGCAGGCATCGACTTCCCAACCAGTACATAATAAAGAGAGGGGTCGGACTCCTCCTATATTGACAGAACTCATGCAGCAATTTAGGACTCCAGAATTGGCCTTGAAATTTACAATTTATACTGTCTCGGTGGAAATTACGTTTATGAGGGTGGGCCATATTAAAAAGAGGGATCCACTGGAGACAACAAAGAGAACTTCTACAGAAACTATAGGCGAGAAACTGGGATGCACTGCTTATACATGGAAATGGTAGCCCCTTCAATGGCAAAAGAAGCTTATCTGTGAATATGTGACGTTATTCCGCATGATATGTGTCCGCATACATTGAAGATATTTGAGTAGGTGCTGTACCAAGCGGCGCAGTGCATTTGGATTGCTGAGCATGTTGTGCTGCTAACGACTGGGAGGCTACAGGAGGCCCTTGGCCTGATGGCTGCAGTGGGGCCTGCTCCACCCGGCACCACTTCTACAATACCGCCTCCCTCTCGGAGTATAGGTACGTTGAATAATTATACTAAGTGGCATAGATTCTGTCATTTCGTACTGGAGGGGCTCTAGCTCATATAGGAAACTCATTTAAATGCAGTGGAACACTCTAAGTGGGCTGCACAATTGTACTCTTCTTCATAGGCTGTGTTCTCTAGAGGGGTGGCTACCTGGACTAAGATTGATGTCCGAATTCACATTATAGAGGTCAAGTGGGTTCAGGAAGTCACTGTGTGATGGTTACCTGACTTTGGTGGTATGGAAATAAGATATGTTTCCTCAATGTATATGTCCTGAATATGATTGACATGGCTTTCTTTCCAAAACAAGATGGTGTGGTATCGCCCTGTTTGGATAGTCACATGATATGGGCAGGTGAGTTCAAATGCTTATTGTCGTATTTAATGTGGGTACAGAGCACACACGTTCGGATTGAAAGCAGTATGTGGCGGATGTTTTGAGAGGAACGTATCATAAAGCATGTGTTTCTTTTTTTACTCCCATTTCCAAGTCTCCAGCAGTAGACTTGATTTCTTTGATAGTCGTGTGCTGTGTGAGAATTGTTGAGATACAATATTTGGCGTAAGTAAATACTGGAAGATCATTCTTTAATGGCAGAATCTGTGAGCCAACTTGGAGACTGACCGGAAAGCTAACCGAATGATGAGTTCCAAGTTTGTGTAACGCAGAAACTACTTACACGTCTTTATATCAAGTGGAGTTCAACAGCTACTGCGGAGAACAAATCCCAAACAATGAAAGATGTTATGAAAGTGAAAAGAAGGAGTGAAACGTTTGCAGAGGATCTGCAGTGAAGGTAAAATGAGACCAACCTTGAAGTGGAAGTCGTTGAGATGGTCGATGGTCGAAACTATTGGAGTCTTCATTTGATACATCTTTAGAAAATATCAAAAAGAAGGGAATCGTGGGGCAACTCTATAACAGACTAAATAATATTCATACACATCATCCCAGCAGAGGCTTCACAGGGAGGGTGAAAAGCCAGTTAGGATGCTTGCCTGGTTATTATGCAGATTATCGCCCTAGAAAAACGATCTTGAATGTGATGGGTGAAGCATGCGGAACTCTGTTCTCTGAAAGTGTATGCACAACTGGTCAGGGTGCACAGAGCACATAGCAGTGCATTGGATAGCACACTGCTGCCAACACTGGCCCATGAGAAGTTGATGGACCGCTCTCTAAGGCAGAGCATTAGGATCCAAGCTGCTTGTGAGGCTGGTGGCATTGCCGGTTGAAGTTTATCTGTGTGCGCAGTGATGGAGAAATGATTGAAGGTTTGGACCGAGACCCTGGGTTTGAGGCACTGATAATCAGGGTGCATGAGCCGGATAAAGATGCAGCTGATTACAGGTCATATAGGCCATCAGTGATGAATTCTGAGATTGATTATTAGTAAGGAACCAGAAGTAATAAGCCAGCTGCATGGTGCTTAGACTGCTTTAGTGATGGTGAAGAGCAGTGTAGCCATGTGCTGGAAGGCCTTCAGAGGGCCAAGGTTGAAGGTGTGGTTGAACGATGGACTCAAGAGGTCAAAATATGGAAACCGATTGGAAAACGTTCATCACGCAACGTATGGGAGGCTTTTCTGGTGAATATGGAAGGGCGTCTGATAAATACCCCAATGAGCCAAATGTTAAAAGATCACAGAAAATGATGTCAACTGTACCTCCTTCACATTTCCATGTATATAAATGTTATTAATAGGGTGACAAGTAATATTATCTCGGAATGTGGGTAAGACTTGGTTCTAGATTAAGGTTGAGTGTATGTGTAATTTTTCCCCTCTAAAATGTTACTAATTGTTGATGTTAGGAGAATATACTGCAAATAGCCATTGGGTTGATGGAACAGTTTGACATTTCTTCATTTGTTGTAGAGCTTGTAACGTTACAACCATGTGGTATGATAAAAATTACTGAGTGCTCTCACTGGGGCATAAATATATGTTGTTGCAAACCGTTAACTTGTTCATCCGACAATTACCAAACATGATTATTTGTTGCCATGAAAACTAATAAACATATATTAATAAAAAAAGATTGTTCTTCAGTCATTAGCAAGGAGACACATGAAGGTGGTCCCATTCTTGGGGCATCGAGACCAGTCTAGTTTTATGTCATGCAGGTGCTCGATTGTCATTTTACATAGGCTAGACCGCTTGTTCTTAACCTTTTGACTTCTGTGGATTCCCACTGAAGCATTGTTGGAATCCAGGGACCCTCTCTGAAGCCATATTGGAATCTGGTGCTCTCCACTGAGTCATTATCGGAAGGCATGAATCCCGATCTAAGCATTTTCGATGATTGAACTGCAAAAAAATATACAAATAATACAGAAACAAGCATTCAGCAAACAAACACACAAATTATTAAATATGTTATTTAATTCACACCCACAGGGGTCACTGGACCACAGGTTAAGAACCACTAAACTAGACCATGGTAAGCATAGTTTGGAACATGATGTGGGACATTATGCCATTGTCTCTCTTGATATTGAAAAGGTATTTGATCAACAGGCTGGAATGTCCCTTTTTGAGCCTCTTAGGTGATGTACATGTTTGTCCTTGTTTGTTTTTGGGCAAGGATAAAAACAAATAGAGTTATTTAGGAAGAGTGGGGACTCTGCTAAGTTCCTATGCTATTTGCCTTTGCTGTGGAGCCATTTGCAGGAGTTCATAGGAGGGAAAGGCTAAAATGGGGTTTGGACTGGAGACATGACCCTTGTGGTATCTCTTTACAGATGATATGTTGGTGTATTAGGCCTATCTGAGAGATTAGTCCCAATATTATTGGAGTTAGTGGATGTTTGTCAGCATGCCAGACAGCAAACTAAGTGGTCAAAGTCTCATCTGTTTCCTCTGGGTACATTGACGGGCGTGGACAGACCGAGCTGAGCTATATGTGGCAGCCTATGGCTTTTAAATAGCTGGGGAACCAGGATGCCCACAAGAAGCTGGACAACTTCTTATAAATATTGGTAGCTCGGTGGCGGTGATTTGTGGATTATTCATCTTGGCCTAGCCTACCACGGTGTATATTGGGGCAGGTAGCATTGGTCAGGACAAGATGGTTGTGCACCCTTGCTTCATCGATGTGTTTCAGGGCATGTTGTTGCTCCTTCCAAATAGTCACTTCTGTACTGTGGACCAGCACCTAATCCCAGAAACAAATTAACTTTACGTTAGGGGTGGCACTTCTGGATTTTGAGCGTTATTTGACAATACAGTTGCAGCATATTTTTCCGTATCTGGATTAACTGCCAAACAGGAAGTACCACTTACTGGGTGGCTGATGTGGCAGAACTTACTGTCTCCAGTTGCAGTTACTGCTGCTGTCCTGCCTCTGACAAGAAATATGTCTCTGATTTGGGAATGGACAATGAAGAGAATCCTTAAAGGTGCACCTTTTTCACCAAATGCAGAGGTTTGGGGTCCTCACATGCTATAGATCGTGAATGACTTGAAAGGTATTGCACGTTGGAAGAAAAATGGCTGCAGCAGGATCGGAGAGCTGCACAGGCTTGTTACATTTTTATGAGGTAAGAACTCAATTCGATGTTTGCTCAGTCCAAAATTTGTTTTCTGCACAGTAGGCTGTGGCCCTGAGACATTCCAAGACAGACCACGCAAATTGCAGGTGCTTGCTAAGCTTTTTTTACTGCTTTACTGCTGTATTGTATGGGGTACTTTATAGGGAATTCAAACAGAACATGATCTATATCACACCGGTGAGTCCTAAGACTCGACACTTTTGAAACAATCATTAATCATGCAATCAGGAGACTATTCACATCCAGTAAACAAAACTATCTGAACGTAACCAACAAAGAACAAAGCCGTTCTAAAACCTTAGCTCAAGATTCCACCGTAATCTTCGGTATGGCGGACAAGGGGGAGCTTTGGTTGTCATGGATAATGAGTTCTATAGATGAAGTGTGAATGCACATGTTAATGATTGTGTTATTTACAAGAACTTGCATACTGATCCTACCAAAGTATGTACAGACACTTTGAATACAATTCTTAACCGGGACCTTAATGGAAGAAACCATCACGAAAACAGTAACAAGGTACCTAACTCAAGATTCATCTTAAGTTCCTCACTTTACATTTTACCTAAGATACACAACAATGACAAGAATCCTCCATTCAAGCCAATTATATCAAGTGGAGGTTCTATACACGAACCGATAGGTTAATACCTTGACTGTCATCCACAACCATTTGTACAATCGTATCTGAAGGAGACCACTGATTTCTAATGAAACTACGAGGATTGTCAAAACTAGACTTGATGGGCAAACTGTTATGTACCATAGAATTAGAATCATTTTTCAACTAGTACCCCATGAAGCGGAACTTAAAGCAGTGAAACAGGTGTTGATTCAAGCCACTTTACCAGAGGATTTGAAGAACTTCATCTTGGAACTTTTACATTTCACGTTGTATCATAACCATTTTAAATGAGGTGACAACTAATACCTACAACTAACAAGTACATCCATGGGCATTTACACAGACCCTAAGGTACACAATCTTCTATATAAGAATGTTTGAATGAGAGAAATGACTACAAAACCCTAATTAGAACTAACCTCTAGTTTCATACCTAAGGTACATTAATGATATTTTTGTACTATGGAAAGGAACCGAGGAACTACTAATATCGACAATCCAGGATCTCAACAGAGTGGATCAGTTCATCAGTTTTATCCATGAAATCTGTAATACCATCATTTCTGTAAGTCAAAGTGGCATTAAAAGATTGACAAATTCAAACTACTATTTACAGCAAGCTCACTGATGGAAACAATTTCTTGCTTTTTCAGAGTTTCTACGAACCAGCATTGAAACATTTACTATACTCCCAACTGTTGTGCATCAAACAGATAATTTCCAACACACATACAGTAGTAACCCAATACCTACGGCCATGGGTGTGGTGTGCTTTGTTAGTCTGTCTGGAGCAGAGTCCCTCTCTGATGTGCCCTGGAGGCGGACAGCAGCTTGTCCCATGCCGACACAATGGGGCACTACTGTGTTCCACAAGCCTCCCCGTGGTGAAGTGCAGTGTCTTCGGCCCTGCCCCATTTAATGGTCGCCGCCTGCCAACTTCCTTTGCTGGAGAGTTTGCTCGCCTTCCAATCCATTGTGATCATCTGTGTGCCATCAGCCCTGCCATTTCAATGAATAGGGTAGTGGCACCGCCTGCTTTATGATGGTTGTATAGGCCAAGGATGCTGCTGGCTATGCCATCTATGATCTAAGTTTGTTCAGCCTGTGACTCTGGCGAGGATGCTGGTGACCTCCGTTCAGAGGGTGTGAGTGGCAGGGCAACTCCAGAACGCATGTAACATGCGTGCCAGCTGAGGCAGTTGGGTGATGTCACTAGGTCTAGTTTGTGTAGCTTAGCTGGGGTGAGATATGCCCTGCTTTGATTGTTATGATGTATCTATTGGAAGTGGGTGTTACGGTAAATGTTTTGCAGGTGCACTAGTATCCTGTCTCCTTCCTTGGGGGTCATCTCTCAGCCAATGTCATTCTTCTTTGTCTGCAAGAGCCCTGCTAAACCACGTGATAAACCTATCGGCTGTACCCATTGTGTGCAGCGTATTTGTCAGCAGGTGCAGGTCAGGCTGTGTGCCAACTATGCTGTTGAGTTGCTCCAGTTCTCAAGCAAGCCTACCCAGAGTTCCTTCTGCTCTACTACTTGGTCAAACGTGATGAGGGCCCCATCATGGAACAGGTCTCCTAGGGTTCCCACCCCTGCTGTTTCCGATAGCTTCACCTCCTCTGACCAATTTGTGCCCATATATTGCATAAAGGGATCTGCCCGAAGCATTATGGCATGTCTGGCATGGCCCACAATACCCTTTTGTGGCTCTCATGCACCACACACAGGAGGCCACTAGTTGGTGCAGGCAGCGCCGTGATGGGGAGAAATAGCTCCTCCACGAGTTGCAGCGCCATGTCATCAGGCTCCAGTCCTATCTCCACCAAATGGCACCTGGCCTGGCAGTGGGTGGGCCACTGTAGCTGTGCTGCCAGGTAGTTGTGTTTGAACACTGGGGCACCAAACTGCCCTCGCTCGATCGGGAGCTACAGCTTGGCTAAGGCCACCCTGCGTCTCCACTAATTCCATATCAGGCCATTCAGAATGGCATTTAGTGACTTAAATTGCTGCAGGGGATGCTTACCGGCACATTGGTGAAATAATTCATGAGTTGCAGGAGCATTACCATTTTAGAGAGCGACACCAGGCCCTGCCCGGTCTGGTGAAGGGAGCACCAGAAGGTAATTTTGGGCAGAAGGGAGGAGATCGCCCTTGTGAGGTTTCCGTTAAGGAGGTCTTGAGGTAAATGTTCCAATGTAACACCCAAATATCAGAAAGTGCGAGGCTCCCAGTGGATGGTGTGGGCATCAACCTCAATGTGCTGTAGGGGACAGTCCGGGTGAAGCAGGACTAGGCAGATCTTGTCTCCGTTGACTCCCAATCCTGAGGCGGATCAAAAGGTGTCTAGTACATGCGCTATTTCATTTGTGCCCTCCCGGATATCTTTAACATAGACTACGATTTTGCCAGTGTACAGGGAGATAGCATGAACTGTGTTTTAGAGGAGCACACCCCACGCACCACCTGCCTGATGGAGTAACTGTGCAGTCGGCTCCATCACCAACTCAAAGAGCAGGGTCTGTCTATGCTCCAATAATCATGTCACTATATTCTTGCTTAGAATCTTATATGCACTACCTAGAATGCTACTTGTAACAACAAGGGAGGAAGGGAAAGGAAAAACGCTCCTATTCCCCTCTGGTTAAGATGCAATAGAACAACAGAGGCGCGTCACTACTGAGAATGACTACATAAGGAGCCAGTAAGTAGTCTAGTACATAGTCTTAAGTCACTTGCGAAGAAAACCTTTATAGGTTGAATTTAAAGCCCTCACTCACCGACCTAGTCGGTGACATACTTCATCATTGGGCCCCACCAGTAGTGGCTGAGTGCCACCCTGATGTGCTGCAACGCCAGATTACTGCGGAGCTGTTTTTTTGTGAATGTGAAGTGAAAAGAGTGTGGGATTAAAAAAGTCACAACTGAGTCAAAAGGGGAATTTATTCGTTTTGCCAATCGGACTAGGTTAAAAGTGTAGGATAAAGGACCAAATCATAAGTCCGGTATTATCCTAGTGTGAGGTCAACATGTTTCAGCCTATGTGAAATGGTATATCAGGCTTTCGTCAGGACCAGTGAATTAAAAAGTGTAAAGATTCGAGCCCCGTGGTATGGGCGCGCTAAGGCCCACCCTAGCCTGGGGTCAGTTATTTGAAAAATAGAAAAACTTTTCTAAGATTCCAACACGTTGGAGTGGAGCCGAGTTTGAGAGGCGCTAAAGTTTAAAACTCCACGGATCTCGGGAGGGGGTTGATAGCATAATGGCACACCGCCCTTTTGGCTAAGCACCCGTTTGGCACCTGCAACACCCTCATCTGCCGGACCCCGAAGAGGGTCCGGCAGATGAGTGCGTTGATAGAAGTGGGGGGTGATAGCGTAATGGCGGTGTGCCATTACGCTATCACCCCCCCTCCCGAGATCCATGGCGTTTTCAATTTTAGCGCCTCTCAATAAACTTGGTTCCACTCCAACGCGTTGGAATCTTAGAAAAGATTTTCTATTTTTCACATAAATGACCCCAGGCTAGGGTGGGCCTCAGCTCGCCTATCCCACCGTGGCTCGAATCTTTATACATTTTAATTCACTGGTCCAGACGAATGCCTGATATACCATTTCACATAGGCTGAAACATGTTGACCTCAGACTAGGCTAATACCGGACTTATAATTTGGTCCTTTATCCTACACTTTTTTACCTAGTCCGATTGGCAAAACAAATAAATTCCCCTTTTGACTCAGTTGTGACTTTTTTAATCCCACACTCTCTATTCACTTCACATTCACAAAAAACCAGCTCTGCAGTAATCTGGCGTTGCAGCACACCAGGGTGGCACTCGGCCACTCCTGGTGGGGCCCGATGATGAAGCTTGTCATCGACTAGGTCGGTGAGTGAGGCCTTTAAATTCAACCTAGAAAGGTTTTCTTCGCAAGTGACTTAAGACTAAGTACTAGACTACTTGCTGGCTCCTTATGTAGTCATTCTCAGTAGTGACGCTCCTCTGTTGTTCTATTGCACTACCAAAAATGTACAGTAGTCTGTAGGATGCAACTTCAAGGGGGTCCCGTCTTTGCTTCGGGAGTAAGACAATGAGGGGTTCTCGGAGGGTCGGGGTAGACAACCAGCAGTGAGGGCACCCTTGTATAGTTCTAGCAATTTTGGGATTATTGCTGTTTCATAAACCTTAAAGAACTCAATGGGCAGGTCATCCAGGCCCAGGGTTTTGTGCATGGGGGAGTTGTGAATGACAGGCTACATTTCTTGCTCATTGAAGGGGCTGTTCAGGGTTTATCTCTACTCCGGTGTCACTACTGGCAGTGTGACGACACAGAGAAACCTTTGAACTTGGGGCTGTTGGTCCTCAGGTTGTGGGTTGTAGATCACACAGTAATATGCTCAGAAGGCACTGTGAATCTCATAAGCCGTAACAACTAATGTCCAGGAACCCCGGATAGCGGTCACTGGTGTAGTGTCCCTCTCACTTCTCAACAGCCACACCAAGAGGTGGCTGGCTTGTTGCCTTTCCCAAGCATCTGTGCCTGACACTCCCATAATCTGTGCAACAGATCGAGTTTAGCAGGGGGGCTTGATGTTCTCTCTGTATGGTCAGAGCGTCCCTTGCCAAGGCGTCCTCCTGGTGGTTCTTTTGATGTCCCTCAAGGTGATCTCCAACTGAGTCAGTACCCAGTGCAGGATGCAGGATGCTGCATGCAGCCACACAGAGTGTATGCAGTGCCCAGGTATGACTGCCTTAAAGGCCTCCCATTTCATCACTCACCTGGTGGCTATCCTTCTGTTTTCAGTGATGTAATTCATCATGGTTTCTTGGGTCAATTTACAGAATGGCAGGTGCTCTAGCATCATGGGCTGCATGCGCCAGGTGGGTATCAGCGGAGGGGCTCTTCCCATGAAAATGCCGGAGGAGGGGGTTGTGGTCCAACAGGGTCTTCCCTAAATACAAACCCCTCAGTGACTTTCAGTTGTATAGTGCAGTTACAGAGCATGCGATCCAAGTGCATGTTAAAATCAAGTGGTGGCGAGTAGGAGGAGTACTCCTTAGTGGTAGGGTATAATGTACTCCAGAAGTTGACCAAAGACCAGTGTGTGAGCGATTGAGTGAAGTATGATGATACTTGTGTTGTGATGAAGCGGGGTTGGGGTGATGCTTCTGTCCATTTGAATGTCTAGAACACAGTTAGTCACATCCTATAATCCAGGGTAGATGGGACCATATGGTCAAAAGTGATGGCACGTAGGCCAGGAATTGTTGCTGCAACACTTTTGGTATGTAGACGCTACCCGCACCAGTACCCTGCTATCCAGCTGCTCCTTCACAAACACCTATTGCCCCTCCAGATCAGTCTTGACAAAGATGCTCTTTTTGGGCGCAATTGGTTGAATCCATATGAGTGATCCTCTGGCGTAGCCTGATTAGGTCATGCTATAACATTTGCCACTCCACCGTTTTTGGAGGTCTTCGCCTTTGGCGACAAGTTGCTTGTAAAAAAATTTTTTTAAAAAACATGTGGGCCTCTCCTCTTAATGTAATAATGGAACAAGTGATGCTTTTTTGCCGTGCCCATCCTACGGACATTCCACTTCAGAATCTATAACTTAGCCATTCAGGGTTGACAGTCGAGCAGTTGCCTGGAGGGCAGGGAGGGGTTAGGCTTTGCCCTCTCAATGCAGAATCTAGTGGGAAAACTATGCATGTGTTGTGTGCTGTGCATGATTTTTGAATCTACAGTAACAACAAATTACCGAGCTCCCAGTCCCAGGGCGGTAAAGTTGCATCTAACTGCCGAAACAAGTAACACAGGACATTGATAGCATGGGCTAACGACTTTGTGACTCGATGTCCAAAAAGTTCCTATGGGAGCAGGAGGGGAGGCAAGCATGTGCAGTTGGTCATACATGCACACCACATAGCGTGAAGGGATTTGTGCCCCTTGTTGAAACTAATAAGTCTGAGTTGAAAGATATGTTCAAGTTCGTCACCATTGACACCAAAGCTCCGAAGGGTCAGCATGATGAGTTATCTTCTCCTCTACTTCCCTCACCATTGCTTTGAATACATTCTGTGCCTTCAAATTCAGAGTCAGAATCCATACTAGATCCAGTGCTGCTATAAGATCACAAAACAGCTTTAGAGCAGCAACAGGATGCTTAGCATGATTATAGGGTAGTAGACGTGTAAGGCGATCTTTCTCTAGAGCTAAACCAAGTTAAGGCTTCCCCCACCCAAAAATACATCAGCTTGTAATGCGGTAATGGTGAGGTAGAATGCCCACCCCCATATTCAGCTGCATGTAGAGAAAGAATAGAGTAAATGGAAAATGTGTCCATAGCGGAAAAGAGTACACAAATGTTCCCAATGCTGATGACAATGATGAAGAATTCAACATAGAACTTCAAAGACCCTGTTAAGGTCAGAGTGGTAACACCAGGGGTGGAGACAAAAATATAAAGCTCCACAAGACCCTATGTACATTGGGATCCATGTGCCACATGATTCTCTGATCATCAATACTGCCAGGTAAAGGCTAGTAATGTAGGAAACACAAGGTACCCTCCAATTGTACAGAGAAAGTAAAAAGATTGACAATGATGGTAAGTGTTTCAGCATGTGGGCTTTCATTCTGGGGTGCATTGCAAATTTATTGTATTTACTCTCAAGACACAACATGTATACATGGGAATAGATCAAGGATTTAATATAGCATCTCCCAGATGTATGCAGAAAAGGGCATCCAAAGGACTCGCAAGAGAACATCCTATCCAACACCAACATTTATTATGCTTTAGATGCTGTGACTGCAGCTTCAAGACTAATGAACACCATTGTCTTGCTAAGATGCCATGCATGACCTTGAATCTCTGGCTTTAAGCCAATAGTCAAACAGCATCTCTTTGGTCTGCCTTGATGAGCAATACCTCTGTGGCCCACAAGTTGAGAACATTTTTTTTTATAACATACTTTATTTGATGACCATTCTATCAAATCCAAGGCCCACAAGTTGACAACTTATTGGAGGAAATAAAGGACACCAAAAACAACTATGAGCATCCTAAGGCATCGAAAACAACAAATAACATGATTTTGTAGGCAACAGCCATGCTTGTCTCCAAAAAACCAGGACAAGGTACTAAAAGGCAAGAGTATAAACAACAACTAGCAGCCTTACAAGAGAGCCAACAGTCTGCTAGATAGCCACAGTATTTCAGGGGAAGCTTTTGCGACAATGGAATAGGAGAGAGCAGAGGAGTACTAGGCAGAGCCACCTCTGCCAACCAAACATTGACCATCATCGTCTCCTCATCTGCTTGGGGAAGGCTGGAGTTATACTTTCCTCCATTGGAGAAAATAATCTCAGATTAGTCCGTGTTGCCCACCATCTCCAACTGGTATTGCTTGCCGTTTCACACATTACCTTCAAATCTGCCTCCACAACATCATAGAAGTCTAAATCATTAGAACCTTTTATTGGAAAAATTGCAGGCACTTTTACAAAAAGGGCCTAATTAGAAAATAAGTTTACTTCCTATTCTTTCTTGTCCACAAAACGGACAAAACATTAAGAACAATTCTGAACTTGAGTGCTCCACTGCTACTTGATTTCCAATCACTTGGAAATGCTCAGTCCGCAGAATGTCATCCTTCGCTTGACTGTGGTAAATCCCATGAAAAGACTCAACCTGAATCTTGGATACTTCCACATCCAAATTCATCAGACACATTGCTAGTAGTTGAGGTTTGTGGTAAGTGGAATTCATTCACATTTCAAAATGTTACTATTTGGACTAACCCCTTCAAAAGTATCTGGCACGTGCTTTTAACATTAATGTGTTCCCATACTTGGATGATTGTCTGGTAAAGTAGCTGAGTCAGAAACAATGCCTTGTCTCACACAAAGTTATTCAACTTCCACACAAGTTAGCCTTAACAATAAATGCAAACAGTCACAGCTAAAATCTTCAACGATTTCCTAGGAACAGCACTTAATGCTGTTCCAGGGAGAACTTATCCAAGCAATGAGAGTGTAGTGGCCTTTCAAAGGCCCCTTGTCATTTAGCAAATATCATGTCCGATGGCAATAAGAATGCTAAACTTTTGGCAACCTTTCTTCCCCTGATCTTAAACAAAAGATTAGACATGGGTCTCTTGCAGGAAGGCTTAGCCATCCAATGGTCACAAGTGACCGCAAAACTTTAGAATCTAGTATTAGCAAATCCAATGATAAGCGCAAATTGCAATGGTTGGGGAAAAAAGTTATTACTGGGCAGCTGGTTCCTCGACCTGTAGCGGCAAGTGACAATAAGCTTAAATATTTCCTTCTCGGGGGTGGCGAGCACACTTAGCCAATCTAAATGTCTGGGGTGTGGTTGTCCAAAGGGCGCATCCTACACAATGATAAAAATGAATTGACAACACCTCAGTGAGCTTTTCAAACATTCATACCCATGCAGAAACACAAGTGGTACTCATTCACACAGAAATAACCAATTTGAACTGCATTTAAAAACAAAGGAAAGCCAAAATGGAAGGTGCACTCAAATGAAGTCAATGGAGAAAAGTAATTTATAAATAACTTCTTCCGCCCTAGTTGAAATATGTTGCTAGTTCCAGTCAGTGTAGTGGATTAATTTGCAATCCAAGCGCAATTCAGATCCCCAAGTTGAAAGATGTAAAATATAAATCAAATTGCACCATTACGTCTTCGTCATAATTTCTCGTTATAGTGTGGCAATCGTGTATTCATAAACCCCCGATTCGGTTTCCCGATATTTTAGAAGCTGTAGGTCAAATGGTGACCTAAACCGAACCTAGAAAGATAGTCCCGCACCTGTAATATGGTCACGGCTTCACGAAACTTCATTGGGAAGGGCGTCCAGCCGCAATATATTTCAATTAGGGCGGTCACATTCCAAACTAAGGAGACCTTAGCTGGTCAAGCCAGAACGTCCTTACCCCGGTTCACATACTGTGTCGGTTCACGATTGTCGTTTCCAGGATATTATTAGTTTGCCCTGACGAAGTTCCCAAGGCAAAAAAAGGGAACAAAACGCGTTGGCTGTGCCTTTGCTTACAGAATACTTTGAATAAAGAAGAAGTTATTTATAAATTACTTTTCTCCATTGACTTCATTTGAGTGCACCTTTCATTTTGGCTTTCTTGTACTATGGTAACTTGTACATCCTTAAGCAGCGGATGTCAGAAGTGATTGCACCACCTAATATCAAGAACATATTGAATCCTTGTGCTTGACCTTGTCTGCTGCTTTGTGTTTTTTGGTTACATTAAAAACAAAGGATCAGCATTTTTTGCAACTATCCAACTTACCTCCAGTGGTAGTCGTTTAATGGGGTTTGGGGTGTAACACCCCTCAAATAAATTCATTATTGGCTTGGGAGTTGGGTCTGGGGACCTAGTGTCTGGTCTGCTAAGCCTGTGTTGATTTACCCATTTTATTAATTTGGAATTCACAGCCCCTGAATCTCACTGACTAATCTACGCCCCTGGTTAGAACAAAATGTTTGGCATTGAAGTATTTGTCATCAAATAAACGTACTGGCAGAACGTATCCACTGACTTTGTGATTTGCTGAGCAGAGCACACCAAGAGATCAACTACTATTCTATACAATTATTCCTGTTATAGGGGACCCCAACAGTTGACCTTCTTGCTACCCACAAAAATGTGAAATGCTTTGCCTCCAGGTACTCACATCCGCAGATACCATGGGCAATGCCCTACGGATAAGTTGGTCAGGAATATATGCCTACACTTTTTTCTCACTTCTAATGATTCTTTACATAGTATGGAAATTGAAACAATCTACGTCCATTGGAAAAATAAAACCACTCTGTGTTGCTTTTGCACAATCTGATGTATTAAATACATTTAGCTTTATTACTAAAAAGCATAATTCATACTGCATGACATACCCATAGCTTATTCAATTCACAACAAAGGTGCAACCGTGGTGTGCTTTGTTTAGATATCAAAAGCAGACATTAGTAAGGCTGTTATGCTAACTTTCACACACACATTCACTAGGTGTTACTATATGGACATTCATACTTGACGAGAAGTGCAAGGAAGGAAGTCTTCCGCTTTTGCTTGCATGCCACCACATAAGGGAAGTGCTTACTGCTTTGCGGTTTGTGCACAGCATGGGATGTCCAACTGTACTTGCTGCAAACAGAATATGTTCTCTTACTTTTAACCAGTCGCGGCTGCAGACAATATGCAGGGGGGGCGCCAGCACAGCAACAGCTGTGGCGGCAGCCGGAGGTGTGCAGGGGGGGAGGGGTGAACGCTGAATTGAAATAAATCAACTTACCTGATCCTGCGGCCACCTCGCGCTTGTCCTCCGTTCTGCTGCAGCTGCTGCTTTCAACAGTTCCCAACCTTCCAGCTGCTGCTCCTCTCATAATATGAGAGCAGCGCCGGCATTGGCCTGAGTGGCCTGCCTTGACGCCCCGCTCAGGCACAAGGAGTCTATGCCGTTTCTCCAACTGGCTGTAGAATACCGTCCCGTTGAGAAACCTAACTGCACATATCTGGCCAGCCTAAGACGGCCGGCCAAACAGATATGCGCACTTAGAAGTTACCAACCACTCCCTGTGACCCCTGCCCTACACATGCCGGCTTGGCCAGCAGCTGAGAATAAAACAATAGTAAAATATTGTTTTATTTTTCAGCTCCTGGCTCTCAGTCAGTGGGGCCGCCGCTGCTTTTAAAAGTCGGTTTGCAGCCTTTAATGCTGAGAATTCACATGTATCCTACTCGCCTCCCCGGATTTGAGCACGAGGGGATACATAGAACAATCTTATATTTTTCAACTGAATTCGTTACTGGTATGTTTGTTCTGTAGTTTAGACGTTCTAATTCTTCACACCTCTTTACATAACTTGCTCTTACGGTTAGACCAACTCAATCAGAGATGGAGCCTGTGTTCTGGTTCTTTTTGGGTTTCCAGAGAGGTCAAAAGTCTATTTGAAACTCGGAAGAAAAACCTGTAACATTTTAAAACTAACCCTGGATGGCAGGTGTGTGCAAAACACTTGAATTTAAAGCAGTACAGGCTGCAAACCGACTGATATGAGTAAGTCATATTTTAATATGTCAAGTTTAACTGACGTTCCCTTGGGCCAAAGCCTAAGTATGTGCAATCTTCCGGTGTGGCCATGCCTGCCACATGGAATTTACCTTTGTATTTAAGTCCCCTTTTTAGGTTGAAGCCTATCAGACAGTGCAGCTGTCTGGTTTGCTGTTGACATCTTGTGCAAAAGGAGGGTGGTCCGAGTTGGTTGAGTATAATTTGAAATTATTTCATATTAATACATATAAACAAACACCACAATTCTGTTTTGCTGTGGGTGAAATTAGCTTATCAAGAGTAACGTATGCAGGATTCAAAAAGTAAATTGTATTTATTCAGTGTAGCACAGTTTGCATTATACTTGTTGCTGCATATAGTTATTTAGAAACCATCAACATAATATTAATGTAATGTTAAAATCATTACAAACAAATGGTGCTTTCAGTGAGATGGGGAAAAGGGAGTGAGGAGTATGTGAGGGACGAGGTAAAGGTGGTGTGACATTAGTACATCACAGTCAAATCAAAACGCCTTTACAATCAAGGTAATAAGTGTGTTCCCAAGGTACATCACACATAGGTGAGATTGATCCATTCCTTTGTTCCTATGGTGTGTAGGGTATGGCGTAGTCTACGTTTCGACCCCGAGTACGGTAAAGGGTTAGTATCGCCTGGTCTTCATCAGGACATAGATGAGAGCCTGGAAAATATAGCATGGCCTTGTGTTGGTTGGCTATGTGCTGAAAAAGCATTTTAATGTAAGTTAAATGTAGGGTTTACCTACATGGAGGATGACGGACAACGAAACTTGCGTCACGTCTAGGGCTGGAGCGTGCTCCTTTCTGTTTCTGAAATACAATACAATAGGGGGAGGGGTTTTAACGGGAATGCTAACAGTTGATGTGTCCACCGGCATAGAGGATGTCATTGTGCGTAAACTTACTGCGGTTGAAATTCTTTGAGATGAAGTGGAAGTTTCTTTAATCCTTCTTATTGTTAATTCGTATGCACCGCGCACCTTTCTGGAGGAATAAAGAGGGATCTATGTAAAGGCTGGTCATTGAAAGGGTGGTGTAACAAGTTACATGTTTACAGTGTCAGAATTCCAAAAACGGCAATGGTGCACGGGAAATGCCGAAGTGGTATTAATTTGCGGCATGCAACATGCTGAACATTTAGACATGACCGCATATTTGTATTCCCCGCTTGCGTAACTCAATAAGTATTCAAGATAGTTAAAATAGCAGTGATGAACCGCAAATACTGAACCAGTATTGCTGGGCGGCATGTTATGGGGCGAACAGAATATGGTGCCCGCTTTTTAATTTAGTTCACATTTGAGTGGGGTTTACTAGAGACAAGTAGCCGTAGTGAGCATAGTTGGAGGCAGCTTACTGCCGGGTTTACTCATACCTTATCCAGCGCGAGGGCTGCAGTCGTCGGCTCACGTTGCTTCCTCCGTGGTTGTGAGGATGCTCGCGGTGCTGGCGCTAGATGCTTAGAGCTAGGGGGCTCGGTTAGAGTAGCCAATCAATGGCTTCCGGGCGAATGTGCAGTGACGTGGGGGCTAGGGACCGTGTGGAAAGTATTGTGGTCTTAGCAGGGATCGGATCAAAGAGTGGTATTTTTAACAGAACAATGTTCGTGTTTGTGCAATCTGTCATGTCATAAAATCCAAACAAATGTGAGTCAATACACAATTGGCAATGGTACTGAGATCAATGTCGTTATGGCATTCGGAAACATTGGATTGATTGAATCTACAGGTAAACACTTATAAAATCAACAAAGGCCAAACAATACATGTTTACATAGCAGTACTGATACCTCTGTCATCGTGGCATCTACATCGTCTATATATCTGTACCATACCGAGTTCCTCATCTGGTATGGGTTGTGTTGCGAGAAAATACAGTGTTGTTCATATTCGGACATATACAGTCTCTGCATCTAGCGCCAGCACCGCGAGCATCCTCACAACCACGGAGGAAGCAACGTGAGCTGACGACTGCAGCCCTCGCGCTGGATAAGGTATGAGTAAACCCGGCATTAAGCTGCCTCCAACTATGCTCACTACTGCTACTTGTCTCTAGTAAACCCCACTCAAGCGCGAACTAAATTAAAAAGCGGGCACCATATTCTGTTCGTCCCATAACATGCCACCCAGCAATACTGGTTCACTATTTGCGGTTCATCACTGCTATTTTAACTATCTTGAATACTGTATCGTTTATCGAGTTACGCAAGCGCGGAATACAAATATGCGGTCATGTCTAAATGTTCAGCATGTTGCATGCCGCAAATTAATACCACTTCGGCATTTCCCGTGCACCGTTGCCGTTTTTGGAATTCTGACACTGTACACATGTAACTTGTTACACCACCCTTTCAATGACCAGCCTTTACATAGATCCCTCTTTATTCCTCCAGAAAGGTGCGCGGTGCATACAAATTCACAATAAGAAGGATTAAAGAAACTTCCACTTCATCTCAAAGAATTTCAACCGCAGTAAGTTTACGCACAATGACATCCTCTATGCCGGTGGACACATCAACTGTTAGCATTCCTGTTAAAACCCCTCCCCCTATTGTATTGTATTTCAGAAACAGAAAGGAGCACGCTCCAGCCCTAGACGTGACGCAAGTTTCGCCGTCCATCATCCTCCATGTAGGTAAACCCTACATTTAACGTACATTAAAATGCTTTTTCACCACATAGCCAACTAACACTAGGCCATGCTATATTTTCCAGGCTCTCATCTATGTCCTGATGAAGCCCCAACATGAGGCGATACTAACCCTTTACCGTACTCGGGGTCGAAACGTAGACTACGCCATACCCTACACACCATAGAAACAAAGGAATGCACAATCTCACCTATGTGTGATGTACCTTGGGAACACACTTATTACCTTGATTGTAAAGGCGTTTTGATTTGACTGTGATGTACTAATGTCACACCACCTTTACTTCGTCCCTCACATACTCCTCACTCCCTTTTCCCCATCTCACTGAGAGCACCATTTGTTTGTAATGATTTTAACATTACATTAATAATATGTTGATGGTTTCTAAATAACTATATGCAGCAACAAGTATAATGCAAACTGTGCTACACTGAATAAATACAATTTACTTTTTGAATCCTGCATACGTTACTCTTGATAAGCTAATTTCACCCACAGCAAAACAGAATTGTGGTGTTTGTTTATATGTATTAATAGGAAATAATTTCAAATTATACTCCACCAACTCGGACCACCCTCCTTTTGTACTTATTTACTGACCCAGGTCCATGAGTTTTGAGGGCCCACCCCTTTATAACTCACACGTTGACATCTTGTGGGCATTCTGAAAACTTACCTGGGAATACATTCCACCCACTGCTGACCATTGGCTTTGTGGCTTATAACTCACATTTTCTCGCTTTCTCTTTGCTGGCTTTATTTGTTTTAGGCTGTCCAGCTTGGTTTGTCCGTCTGGTAAAGCATTCCTTGCTCACTGTACCATTCTGGGTGCTAATGTTCTGTAAATAGGCCTTTAAATCTTGTTCTTATCTTGTCACATTTGCTGTGCCTTCAAATACAGAGGTCAAATGCTGGGAGGGTGGGGGTTGGGGGAGAGGGACTAAGGGGGGGTGTAAAAAAAGAAGTCTGCAGTTGAGCCAATCACAATGCTGCATTGCAGTATTGCTATTGGTTCCCATAAGCCAGTCACAACGCTGCAATGCAGTGTTGTGATTGGTCTAAGTGCGGTAGTTTGGCGCTCAGACGGGGACTGGGTGGAGAACATGCAAAGTGAGCATGACTGGCTGGCCAAAGAGTCATGTGCACTTCAATGTGCCCATCACTCCTCCCCTGCTCTGTGAGCAGAGCAGCCCCAGCTCCATGCTGCTGCAGCAGGAACAAATAAAATGATAATAACATCAAGGTATTCTCATTCTATTATTATTTTCTTTCGCTGCCGCAAAGCAGTGAGTGGGGACACGCTCCTCCGCCTCAGCAGAGGAGCCACCACTGGTCAAATGTAATGCTCTGTCTTCCACAGAGCCTGGTGTTTGCTTTTCTTTCTCTTATATTCAAAGTGAAAGAATTTGTCACAATCTAGCATATGACAAATATTTGCTGGTATTTCAAAATATATCAGAATTATGAAAGTACAAATGAAGTTTATTTCTTGCATTTGTAAAGTGTAGTGGATTTTTTTTTTTTTTTAAAATATGTTCAAAACACATCAATACACTAGGTGATGGCATTTCCACACATTGTTTTTGCGCAGTAAAACTGCATGTCTGAGCAAATGTAAAAAGCATTTCAATTGAAAATGTGTTGTATGTAATGGCAGTGTGCCACCACCCAATGCATACTCCACACTACGCCACTCAGCGCCGCGCCACTTCATACTATGCCACTCCACGACAAGCCACTCCACTCTACGACATGCCACTCCACTCTGACATGCCACTCCATTCTCGGACACTCCACGTCACTCCACTCTACAACATGCCACTCCACTCTACGCCCCTCCTCTCACCCCACTCTACTTCAATCTACCTCACTCCAATCTACCTATTCCAATCTAGCCCACTCCACTCCACTCTACTCTACTCCAATCAACCCCAGTCTTCTTCAGTCCAATCTGCCTCACTCAACTTCACTACAATCTACCCCAAGCTACTGCATCTCAACTTCACTACAGTCTACCCCACTCTACTCCAATCTACCACACTCAACTCAGTCTACTCCACTCCAATCTTTACCCCATTCCATTCCAATCTACCCTACCTCACTCAAAGCTACCACAGTCTACCCACTCCAACCTACCCCAAATCAACTGCACTCTGCCCCAATCTAACCCACTCCACTCTAGTCCAGTCTACTCCACTGGTCTCTCCCCGACCCCACTCCAGTCTATCTTACTCCAATCCTATCTACCGATTTCTACCCCACTCCAATCTAGCCAACTTCACTCTAATCTACTCCACTTTACTCAATCACAAACTACACCTCTCCAATCTACCACAATTTACCCCACTCCAATCTACCCCACTCCAGTCCACCCCACTCCACTCAACCCCACTGCAATCCATCCAATCTAGTCCACTCTACCCAACTCCTCTCTAACCCATTCTACCCCACTCCACTCCCCCACAATCTAACCCACTCCACCATAGTCTACCCTAATACACCCCACTCCAGTCTACCCCACCCCTCTCTAATCTACCCACCCTACTGTAATCTCCCCCACCCTACTCTAATCTACCCCATCTCACTCCAATCTACCCCACTGCAATATACCCCACTCCACTCCAATCTATTCCACTCTACTTCAGTCTCCCCCAGCCCACCCCACCCCACCTGCCTGCTTTGGAGCCAACAGCGTTGTGGGACCAAGGCCCAGCGTCTAGTAGTCATGTTGTAGCTCAACCTTGATATCCACTTCACCGCTTGGGGCAGGCAGTTGCTCTCCTCAAATATAAAATCTCAGAACTGTGAAGTACATGAGGTGCGTTCAAGGATTGTGTACCACAAGCTCATAAATGTGTGTGTATCTGTGCTTGTAGCTCACGCCTCCTTTTTTTTTTTTACTAATGGTGAAATTTAAATTATTTCATGTTATTTCACACTGCCATCTTTTACAAGCACACGGTTATTAAAATGAATTAAAGTGCATAAATGCATTTTGTTTCTTTAACTTTATTTCTTTCCTTGTTACAGGAGAGGTGTAATAATGGGGATCTGGAACTCGCACACTTCTGTTGGAAATATTTTGGGATCCTTAATCGCAGGGGCCTTTGTTTCTACATCTTGGGGCTTGTCGTTTATTGTTCCTGGAATCATCATTGCTGCCCTGGGGGTGATATGCTTCTTTTTCCTCGTTGAGTGTAAGTACACATTATGGTTATGGTTTCTTATTTATGGGAAGGGTGAGTGTCTACTTATAAAACCATTGCACGTCTGTTGAGAGCCTGAAGATGCCTTATTTAACCAGCATTTGCAATGCAATAGGTCTCGCATTCACACAAATTTAAGCTGTTAGCATTGCAAAGGAGAAAGCCTTTTATTTATGTTTTGGGTTTTGAAACATAAATAAAAGGCATTGTCAATTACAATAATAATAGCTCAAACTCTGGTGAATGCGAGACCTATTGCATTGCAAATGCTTGTTCAGCAAAGTGCCCACGAAATCCGGCTTCTGCTCTTTGCAACTGGACAGGACAGATGCTTCTTGGTTGGGGGTTTTAACAGAACCCATTTTGAAAGCAGAAAGGCATGGCCAATTTCAGTGGCTAAGGCTGCTTCGAATTAAGCACAGTTTCATTATGGCTGCCGTTTTAAAGTGATTTTTTTTGTTATCATGAAAATACACAAAAGTGAGCACCTTATGGTTTGTACAATATTGCACTGCATAATTTACAGACTGAAACATACGAAAGCTACCAAATGTATATAAGACGTAAACACTAATATTTAAAGGACCCACTCAAAGGTGGCCGAAACTGGAAATAAGCGGTCGCTTAGTATTGTCGTCCCCTGACCTAGCACTCGCAGGGCATATGTGGAAGGTCAAAAAGAGGGTGGCCATCTCGGAATAGCGAGATGTGAATTAGAGTGGATAGTGTGTATTAATCGTTCATTTCAGAACTATTTAATTTGGAGTCGGTTGTATTGATTATTAATGGTTTTAAAATGCATACAATTAGCCTATCTGTCTCGTGCCTTTCGCTGTCCTTCATCCTTAGTGCGTTTGTCACCTAATTACCAACTTGGAGGGAGGAGGCGCTACCGTGTTAGGAGACTGCCTGAAGGTCCTGTGTTGCGCTGAAGCCGTGCGCAAGCAGAATCTCCAGGCAGGGTGGGTGGGCCTAAAGGCGACAGGGCGGACACAAACCCCGTTTCCAGAAAACCAACGACTAAAGGTCTTGCCAAGGCGAGCAGCACATGTGCTGCAACGCAGGCGAGACCTAAAAAGGGGCATGATCTGTTCCTCTTATTAATGGAGTTAAAAAGGTGGTAGGTAGGGTTGCTTTTGCTAATATGTACAGTAAATAAGGAACAGTGCCATTGGAACTGAAAATGTATGTAATACACACCACAAACTGGAGTGTCCTTGACACCCAATGCCAACAGCTTTAACCTTTAATTGCCCGACCTGCAGATATGAGCTTAAGCTGAAGGTGAGGATGCATAATGAGTGGAAATGCATTCGCCAGGTGTTGGCACCAAACAGTAAATGAAAAATTAGGCTATTGGACGATGTCCTTAATCTCAACTAGCGCCGACAAATAGAGATGCACACTATCTCAATCTATATTAATGCCCGTGCTACTGAACCTAAAATTGCACGAAAGCTACAATTCTTAGTGACAACATTCTAAGTAATCTGATTAGTTGAGCCAATCTCAGCATTACATGCAGAATATTCATAGCTGTTATTAGACTGAGCTGTACTTATTTTATCAATGTCCATTGAATGTAAGGCTGATTTGACTCTGTTATGATTTATCCACACCTTCTTAAAGTTTTATCTCTGATAGCACATTCACCTACAAAATTGATCACGAACTGCACCAACAACATCGACATCCAAGCCCTACCCGACCAAGGAGAGACTGCGGCTCTACTCCTCCTAGACCTCTCTACAGCCTTCGATATGGTCTCCCACCACAAACTCATCACAGGGTTGCACAATGTAGGCATCCAAGGAGCCGCTCTCAGATATATTGCCTCTTCCCTCTCCGAAAGGGTGCAAAAAGTCCACCTTTCCCCCTTCACCTCCGAACCCAAGAAAATAATCTGAGGAGTACCCCAAGGATATTCGCTTAACTCCACCCTCTTCAACACTTATATGGTACCTCTGGCCAGCATCGTTAAAACCCACGGAGTCGAGGGGTGTGGCTTAGACGACTGCAAGATGACTGCACTCTGAGTGGGCTCTGCCTGCCAAGCTGATAATCAATTCAAAATCCTGCGGACAATCTCGGTGCTGTCCCCCAGGGAGTACTGAGGTATCGACTGCTGCCTTCCTGGGCCCTGTTGGTGCAGGCACACCGAGATCCCCTGCTTGGGCCTGGCGCGACGTCTGGGCCTTCCTGCCAGCGCGCGGCTGACGCTCGGCCTGGGCTGTGGCGGCGCCACCAACTCCATTCATGCCTGAGAGGACTTCTGCCGCCCAAATCATCTTCCCGGACCATCTCTGCCATCCTGCTTCCTTCGCTCTGGTGAGTCTCTCCCCGCGTGGGTGCCTTGTGGTGGGGGCACGTGGGTCATACCGCTGGGCCCAGGCCTACGATCCGCGCAGGCGTTTTCTTTCACTTCCGGCGCCGCTGTTCTAGCCATTCTGCCCAGGCCCTGTGAGGCCGGCGGCGCGGCTCCCACCACTCCCCCGCTGCTCCAAGCCCCTGCGCTCTCCTAGCTGCCTCTCCTAGCTGTTGGTCGCTGGAGCCGGGCTTACATTGCTGCTGCCTGCTGGAGCTCTGCTGCCCTCCCACGCCTCAGGCTTCCGCTGCCGCCTGCATGGCCCGGCACAGCCTAGGAGCCTCATCACTTGCCTTCATACGGACTTTGCCGGTTGCCGGCTCCTGCCCTGGCTGGTCGGTCCCCCAGTGGGCTTTGCTCCGCGGCGGGCCATAGCACTCGGGATTTGGCCGCATACTCTGCCTACCCTCCACACGAATTGGCCTACACAGCTGCTGTCCAGCCGTACCTGGAACTTCCTTCTGCTACCTGGCCACCGTCTTTATCCCCGGGGTGCTTGCTCTCATCTCTGACACCTGCCACATCTGCACCTGACTCAGCCCACCTCCTATTGTCGAAACCACAGGAACTCCTCAGGATCTGGGCGATGCTCAAAGGGGTCCACCTCCTGACATCCCCAACTCTGACTAGAGCATATACAGAGTATTGAGGCGATCAAGCGAGGGATAGGGATAGGGAAGGTACAGCGTGGGAATAGGGATACCTGCAATACAAGAAACATAGGATTTCTTTGTGTTCAACAATCTAACTACTCTCAAAAGGTCTCGCTGTGCCATTTCCCCATACCTTGTAAAATGCTGCACTGACAGGACGAATGATTTCCACGGACTCTATGGAGGGTTCTTCTATATCTGCCTGCCTCCTGAGGCGGAAGCCGGGAGCACGCTGACAAGCGCGAATCTGTTAAGCTGTTTTTAAAAATACTTGTGTGATATTTTAACTGTACTACTCCTCCTGAGCACCCGCCCCCCCTCCTTACCGATCTCCCTAGTCCCGCGCAGCCGATCTGAACGCTGCCGCGGGGTGGAGATTCAACTGCCGCCATTGCGCCGAAAGCCCGCAGGCCACGCCCACAAACGTGAGGCCACGCCCCCTGCACCGCTACAAAAGGCGCGCTGACGCCAGAAATCACTCAGAGGCATTCTACTCCTGAGGCGGAAGCCGGGAGCACGCTGACAAGCGAGAATCTGTTAAGCTGTTTTTAAAAATACTTGTGTGACATTTTAACTGTACTACTCCTCCTGAGCACCCCCCCCCCTCCTTACCGATCTCCCTAGTCCCGCGCAGCCGATCTGAACGCTGCCGCGGGGTGGAGATTCAACTGCCGCCATTGCGCCGAAAGCCCGCAGGCCACGCCCACAAACGTGAGGCCACGCCCCCTCGCATCACATACAAAAAATGTGCCTTCCCAGGACGTGCAGCGGGCGCGCCGAAGGCAAGCTCGTCCGCGACCGACAAGGACCAAGGACCACCCCCCCCGGTATCCCCACTAGGACTCAATATAGCATCAGTGCCCTCCTCAAACTTAAACCCCCCAAGGAAGCCCGCTGTCATCACCTCCACCACCCTCTGGCCCTCCCCATCTCTTGCCTTCATTGTAACACTAGTCTCAAACTGCGCCGGCATACCCCGGAGCAGCAAAGCTTCACCATACTACTCCTAAACTGCAGATCTCTGCCTAAACATAGCGCAGAAATCTTTTTACTAATTGACAAGCAAAACCCCGACGCTGTCCTACTAACGGAGACCTGGTTAACACCTGACCGCGACCCAGATGTCCCAGATGACCCAGATGTGTTCCAAGCACTTCCCCCTGGCTATCAGATCGCCCGCAGAGACCGCACCCGGCGACAAAGAGGAGGCATTGCAGGAGCCGGATCCGATCCCGGACTGCGAAAGTATGTCCTTCTGCCCTAATGATAGCCTAACAGGAGTACTCCTGTACCGCCCCCCAGGACCTCTGAACAACTTTCACATGGCACTACCTTCGCAAGCGGCGGTTTCCGCCATGTCCTCCTCCAATTTCACTATACTTGGCGACTTTAACCTGCACTTTGACGACCGGTCTGACAACACTGCCAATGAGCTAGTCTCCAGCCTGGCCGCCATCCAACTGGAGCAACTAATTAAGACCCCCACCCACAACAAAGGTCATCTGCTTGACCCTGTTTTTAGTAACTGTCCCAACCTCTCAGTAGGGTCCATCACACACCTCCCGTGGACAGACCACTTTCTCATCCCCCTCACCTGGTCCACCCACAAAATCACTCCTAATATCCCCTCCTCACGTACAAAGAGGAACTGCACAAAACTCCCTCTAGAGCAGTGGGACAACCAACTAACGGCCACAAAACCCTCATTTACCCAGGACCCCCTACTGGATAGTGGGATCTTTAATGAATGGATCGAGGATTCCCTTGATGGACCGTTCTTCCCATCTGGAAAACAGTATTAAAAAGAGCTCAAGAAAAGGCCCCTTGGTACTCAGAAGAACTCAGGGAACTTAAACGTCAGTGTAGAAGAATGGAAAGGAAATGGTGCCTTGAATACACTACCACTGACAAAACCAGATACAAGGAAGCCATAAAGGCATACAAACTTGGGATCACTATAGCCCAATCCACTTACTACAGAGGAAAAATTATCTCCGCCAGATCCAAGCCCAGAGAACTTTATGAAATCGTCAAAACCCTTTCCAAAATGTCCCCCTCTGCAGTGCTAGCCGATAACCCTATCGGCCGCTGCAATGATCTAGCCGAGTTCTTCCACCAAAAAATCAATAAGATATACTCTTCCTTCACCACCTCCGCTCCCGACCCAAACATCAATGAGCCTCAGCTCTCAACTGATACAACACTTCCGCGCCTAGTAACCATGAGAAACGTCCCACCATTAGACCTGGAATCGCTTCAAACTCTCGCACTACAGATAAAGTCTGGCTCTCCCTCTGACGCAGCACCCCCCTTACGATGACCATGGCCAGCCAAACTATTCTCCCCACCCTCTTAGATCTACTGAACTGCTCCTTGGAAAAGGGAGTCGTACCTCCCATATGGAAACAGGCGATGGTGAAAGCGCTTTTGAAAAAACCCAATCTTAACGTGAACAACTCTAACAACTATCGTCCCATCTCTGTTACCCTGAGCAAGTAAAATACTGGAGAAGCATGTTAATCTACACCTAACAAAACACCTCGAAGAAAACCTCATATTGGATGTCACCCAAACAGGATTCCGCCCAAAACATGGCACGGAAACAGCTCTCCTAGCCGTGGTGGAAGAATCGAGAAAGATCTTAGATCGAGGGGGATCAGTGGCAGTGGTCCTCCTCGACCTCAGCGCCGCGTTTGACACGGTATGCCACAAAACTCTTTTGCATCGACTGCTCGATCTTGGAGTCTCTGGAAATGCTCTTGCATGGTTAAGATCTTTTTTGAGCGGAAGGACCTTCCAGGTCTTTGATGGTGACTCCTGCTCCACCAGCAAACCTCTGAGCTGCGGGGTGCCCCAGGGCTCTTCCCTAAGCCCCACGCTGTTCAATGTGTACATGAGACCGCTGGCTGGGATGGTTCGTCAATATGGTATCAAGATCATATCGTATGCGGACGATACCCAGCTCGTGGTCTCCCTGGCACAGAAGAACAGCGGGCTCCCGCAAGTCAACATGTCATCCTGCATGGAAGAGATAAAAAGCTGGATGACGGCATCTTCTCTAAAGCTGAATGGGGATAAAACCGAGATCCTGCTCCTCGGTCCCCCCTCCCCCACCACCATCACCAAGCTATGGCCCTCCAGCTTAGGCCCACCCCCATCTCCGAAGGAGGACATCAAGAGCTTAGGAGTCTGGCTTGATAAATCCCTGACTCTTAACACTCAGGCAACTAAGACATCAGCAATCTGCTTCGGGTTAATCCGGATGCTGAAAAAAATCTTCCCTATCCTACCCCTCGAAGCCAAACAAATCCTCATTCAGGGCCTCATTCAATCTCGGCTTGATTTCAACAATGCCCTCTACTTGGGAGCACCAGAATACGTATTAGAAAAGCTTCAACTGACCCAGAATTGTGCAGCCCGGACCCTACTCCAGATACCCCGCAGAGAATCAGTTAAGGCACGGATTCGATCTCTCCACTGGCTCCATGTCAGGGAAAGAATAAAATTCAAGGCCCTCTGTATCTCCCACCAAGCCTTCTATAGAGTTGGCCCCCAGATCTACCACTCCCTTCTCACCCCTTACTGCCCCGGTAAACAACTTCGTTCATCAAACGCCTGCCTTGCTACAGTTCCCCGAATCAAAAGATCCAGGGCAGGAGGCAGGTCCTTCGAGCTCAACGCTGCCAAGCTTTGGAACTCCCTTCCCCCCTCTCTAAGATCTAATCAGATCCTCTCCTCATTCCGCAAAGAACTAAAAACCTTCCTCTTCAGAAACTAAGCACCCCATCCCCCCCTCAGAGTACTACGCCCTCTATTCAGCGCTTGGACGCCCTTGGGCAGCAGCCGCGCTATACAAATCCCCTTTTCATTCATTTTCATTCTTTTTCCGTAGAACCACCTTGACTGGTATTTATAAAACCAAACACATTTTTAGACCTTCTCCTTCCTTTCGAGCCAAGTGAAACACACAAACAGTCACTCTGCCATACATACCCTATGTCAAACAAATCAATTATAACCAAGTTCCAAAAAAGAGTCCAGGTAATAAAAGGAAAAAATAATCCCAACTGTTGGAAGCACAGTATATGTTAATTGCCACAAGGGTCCCGCACAAATGAACAGAAGAATAATTGAGGAATCAAAGAACAAAAATAGAAGAATACATGGTAAGTCTTCCCTTCTTTTCAAGGAATCAAAGAATATAAGGTAACTGTACCTTCCAAGCGATGAACACTCTAACAGTAGATTTCTTGCATCCCCCAAGAGCTAGGTTCCCTTTGAAGATCCGCAGGCAAGGAAAACCTGCTAGGGAACCCAGTGCACAATGCCTCTCCCCCAAACCGGCAGGAAAAAGCCCGGCGATCAGCCTCCTCCGCCGCCGCCGTAACAGATCTCAAGAAGGGACCGTTTGTGCTCGTCCGCGCTCCACTTCCCTGAATGCCCCGAAGTCTCTCTTCCCATCGGTAGATGGAAAGTCAGTAGTAAGATGCCCCCACGAGTGTCATGCCTGAAGGCGTGTCTCCAAAACCTTGCACCTCTCGATGAACAGTGCGCTCTTCCGTCCGGCAGTGAGGCCGAGGTTCTGTGTCTCTGTCTGAGACACAACAGAAGCCTATTAAAAAATCGTCGTTGGGAAAGCCACAAGAAGCAGAGCAACCGCTCAGCTTCGGTACCATCCGAACCCAACAGGAATCACGTACGCCGCTTCCTCGTGACACGTGATTAGATGTTCCGCCTCCCTGTAGGATGGAATGTAGTTTGATCAAGAGGCGCAATCCCGTTTCAAGACCAGACACCTATACCCGGGTTGCCCGCTCCCTCCTCACTGGGCCCTCCTGCTCGTTCGGCGCAGTGTTCAGAGGCCACCCCTCCTGGCAGGTTTGGCAGGCCATAGAGCATCCCACCTGCACCGGCCTACCCTCTGCGCCTGACGTCCGCCATCGCTCCAGGCGCTCATCGTCTGCCGCAGCCACTCTTGCCAGCCCCCACCTGCTCACACACTATTTATCTACAACCCTATCCTGTGAGGTGGTGATCCGTGAGCTGCCCAGGTGATCAACAATGGGGCGGACAGACCCCAAGCAACTGAAGCTGGCGTTTGACCAGTGCAAGTCATCATGACAGGAGGGAGCAGTCATAGATGCCGCTGAGTCCGCAATCAGTCTGAAACTGACTTATCCCGCGAGGCCCATGATGGCTCAAGACCATCATGCTAGACGTGAAGTCCATGGTGACTGGCAACGCGAACCAGCTCTCCGCTTGGCTAGACACCGTCAAGGCTCGTGTGGACATGATGCAAGGATAACACAGGTCGAGACAAGGATGTCCGATGCAGAAGATGCCGCGACTCGAGATCTCCACGCACTCCTACAAATGGACAAAGTATTGAAAATCATCTAAAACAAAAAATGAGGATTTGGAGGCGCGCTCCCGCAGAACCAATCTCCGTACTACGGTTGTGCCCGAATCCTCCAACATAAACAAAATGTAAGACTTTGTTGAGAAGCCGCTCCGCGACCTATTTGGGGAGCTTCTCTTACCCGTGTTCATTGTCGAGCAGGCCCACCGCTCTTTGGGTTCTAGCCCCGCCCCTGGCCTCTATACTCAGCCCATCATTGCCAAACAACTGAACTTCAGAGACCACATTGCGGTCCTCCGAGCTGCAAGGGAAAAGGGGGAAATTCGTCATCAAGTAAATTTATCTTTCTATCCTGATTATACCACGGCGGTGCAGGCTGCCCCTCGTGAATTTCTTGCAAAAGCAATACATCTCCTACTCTTTGGCATATCTGGCTGAGCTGCATGTCAGGGACAGCTCGTTTCTTCCTGGAGCCAAAGGCTGCACTGGCTTATGCCAAAAAACTGGGCAAATCTCAACGCTCCACCGCTTCTAGCTCCCAAACGTCTGTTGCTGGTGATCTCAGTGACAATGGTTTTTGGTCTCAGTCCTGCTGTTCCGCCATGGCTCTTGTGATGGATTGCACTAACTGGTTTTTCAAACCCCTTCGTCAATGGGCTCTGCAAATCTTTCCAGTTGCTGTGTTATTCCTAAGCTCATCCCTGCAGCCCCCACTTCTTCCTCCAAAATGCTGGGTGCTCTCTTGAGTCTCTCTCTCCTTTATTCGTAGTCGGCATTCACCCACGGCTTGGCCACCCTGTCCTTGAGGCAAGGTGTTCGCTGACCTGAGCCACGCTTCTGTGAGATGATTCCCTCCTTCTCCATCTTGGTTTTTCCTGTCCCGGTTGGGGACTCACAGGGTGGAGGGGGTGGGGGGGGGGGGGGTAATGTCTCTCAACCTGATTGAGGGGTTGGTGTGGTGGTGGTGGGCGGGTCTCTGGGTTATGTTGCCTCTACTTTGAGGCTTGTTGTTGGGTTTTTGTTTTTTGATCTTTTATGTACTGTGCTGTTTGCAACACCGCTCTTCGCGCTGCACTTCCCACCCAAAGCACTCCTGACTTCCACTTCACGTCTGCCACCATCCAGCATTTCTCTCCCTGGCCTAGCCCTATGAAGTCCTGTATAGTACATACACACCTCATACGCCATAATGTTGACATCTGCTTCCTCCAGGAAACTCACCTGGTTCCTGCTACCTCCTCTAGGCTACACTCTTGGCATTGGGACAACAATAATTCCTCTTTCTACTCTTCCTACTCCCGCGGGGTGCCTATCCTTTTACTTTCAAGGGCTCCCCTGGTGCACCACTAAAGCCATTGTTTTTTTTTTTTTTTTGGAAAACCTTTATTGAAAGTTCAAAGCACACAGCTATTCAGCCTTACATCCCTAAGGCTAGGCAGCATTGTAAGAAACGGAGAAAAGGTGCGCACAAGTCAAATCAAAGGAGCACATCAGGTTTAATTTTATATTATAAATATGAAAAACCTAGAAAATACCAACACGAAAGAAACACTAAAGGAAAGGAAGTGGCAAGGAACAGCTCGGAAGCGGCAATACACAGTTCCGGGGGGAGGGCGGGGCCAAACAGCTCTCTGTATTAACCATACTGGTAAAGGCAAACAAAATGGGGGGGGGGGGAAGAAAGTCAGGATTTCGATTAGATTTGAAAGTTGGGCGGAAGGGAGGGCTAGGGAGAAAGACGAACCTTCAACGGATCAACATCGGGAGGCACACAAAGGTCACCCCTATATTCGTTCTAGGCCCCCAAACGACTCTCCACCTCCTGGGCTTTCCCCGGGCCACATATACAGTCTTCTCACGAAGCATGCACCAATCCATATTGGTCTTCCACAGTTCCACGGAGGGGGGAGTCGGGGCGCCCCATTTCTGAGCGATATCCCGCTTGGCCACCATGTTCCCCAGAGTGACCCACTGGGTTTGAGCAGTATTGTAATCAGTTGGACCCCACACATTCAACAAGCAGCGCCGGGCTTCCGCAGGCAGGTCCACTCCAGTTACCTCACGCATCACCGCATGCACACGTTCCCAATAAGAAGCAATAACCTGGCACTCCCAGATGGTATGCAAGAAAGTGGCTAGTTCTCCGCATCCACGCCTACAAAGACCGTCCACCGAGAGCCCCATATGAATCAATCTGGGGCCAGTCACATAAACTCTGTGGAGTATCTTCAATTGAACTAGACGAAATCTAGCCGAAATTGCCACTTCTTTGGGGGAAGACACCGCACACTGCCAGTCCTCATCATCCAACTCAATTCCATCACGCACCCACTGGTCTCTCACATTCAACAACAGATCCGTCCGAAAATTTATCAACTTTTTGTAGGTCAGGGAAATGGCACTGTCCGGCATATGGCCGTCCAGCACCCTATCTTCCAGCGGAGATGATTCGGGGACCTTCTCACCAACCGGCAGTGAAACCGCAAGGGCATGTCGCAATTGGGCGTATCTGAAATACTCTGTGGCACCCAGTTGAAATTCAGTTTTCAGAGCATCAAAGGACTTGATCTCCCCCCTGGCCATCACATCAGCCACTTTGGAGATTCCAATGAGGTCCCACCGGTCAAACCCCTTTGTATGCCACAACCTACCCAGCAAGTCAGAATCATAGAGTGGAGTGGCCATAGTAAGTCTACCCTTCCACCCCAGTGCTTTCGTCACGGCCCTCCAAATGTGCACAGCAGTCTTGGTGGGACCAGTCCTTTTTCCATCCAGAGATCTTGAATATAGCGCTCTGTAATACTTCCCATCGTTCAAGAGCCAACGATCCATGGCGTACCCCGGGCTCTCCGCCGGTCCATAAAAGCCATGGTTAAGAGCGGCCAGTTGAGAGGCCCAGTAGTACCGACGGATATCAGGCAGAGCAATGCCGCCATCGTACCAGGGGATAGTCAGTTTGACAACAGCAATACGCGGCCTACCCTCCCATAAGAGGGTCCGCTGCAGACCTTCAATTTCCTTGAAATATTTGGAAGGGACAGGGTCCTGTGTGTTTTGGAGCGCGTATAAGAATCTCGGCAGGGACATCATCTTGAACAATGCCGCGCGGCCCAGCAGGGACAGCAGCAACCTTTTCCAGCCCTCCACATCGCGCCGAAGGCGCGCAAGAGGGGGAAGCAAGTTATTAGTGTATCGTGCCCGGGCATCTGTTGATATATAGATACCCAGGTACTTAAATCCCTGCAGCGCAACCTGTATAGCACAGCCCCTAGGAAGTCGCGGGGATTCTCCACTAAGCACGTAAAGGTAGGATTTCGACCAGTTAATAACTAGGCCCGAATATCCTCCAAAAGTACTCAGCACGTCAAAGGCCACAATCAAAGACCGGCAAGGGGAAGTTAGATAGAGCAAGATATTGTCCGCGTACAATGACACTCGGTCCTCAAAACCCG
This sequence comes from Lissotriton vulgaris, assembly GCF_964263255.1. Lineage (NCBI taxonomy): Eukaryota > Metazoa > Chordata > Amphibia > Caudata > Salamandridae > Lissotriton > Lissotriton vulgaris. Next base: position 1,464,052,500 of record NC_141687.1, on the reverse strand, counting down.
GCGACCACTTAATCCCACAGATGTCTGGGTGGGTACGTATCCAGGCGGCGAGCGGCTCAAGCGCTAAAGCAAAAAGGAGCGGTGACAGCGGACAACCCTGTCTGGTACCCTTGCGCAAGGCAAAGGAAGCTGATACCCGGCCGTTGACCGTTACATTGGCCAGCAGGGAGGCGTAGAGAAGCCTGACCCAACTAATAAAGTCGGGGCCGAACCCAAACTTAGACAACACCGCCCACAGATAATTCCATTCGAGGGAATCAAACGCCATTGTTGCGTCCAGTGAGGCCAAGACGGTCGGCTCACAGAGTTTGTTCACCCGTGCCATGACAGCGTGAAGCCTCCTAAGGTTGAGAGCGGTGTTGTGATGAGGTATAAATCCCGATTGATCCGGGTGAACCAGATCGGCGATCACACCCACCAGCCGGTTGGCCAGTAGCTTAGCCAGGATCTTGGGTTCAGCATTTAGCAGGGAGATCGGGCGGTACGACCTACAAAGGTCCCTAGGCTTCCCCTCCTTGTGAATAACCGCAATAGTGGCCAGTCGCTGGTCCAGCGGAAGCTCACCAGCCTCACGAGCCTCCAAAATCATACGCCGCAGGGGTACAGCAATGGTATCAGCCTTAATCTTGTAAAGCTCCACCGGAAGACCGTTGGGGCCGGGGGCCTTGCCAGAGCGTAAAGAGCGTATCGCGAGCGCCACTTCGTCCGCCGTAATGCCCCTGTCCATGTCGTCACGTTCGGTATCCGACAGGCAAGGAAGCTCAATTCCATCTAGGAAAAAGGCCGAGTCCGACTCAGTCGAGGTGGAGACTGAAGTGTAGACTGTCTCAAAATAGTCGGCAAAGGCCGAAACAATAGCACTGGGGTCGGTAACAGCCACCCCGTCTTCACCCAGCACCTCGGGCACCACGCGGGAAGCCATCTCCCTCCTATCCAACCAGGCAATAAGCTTGCCCGCCTTGTCCCCTGCGTCGTAGATCCTCCCTTGTTGTTCTCTGCCCATCGCCTTGGCAGCGTCAGTGGCAGTGGCCCGGTACTCCAACTGCTTTAAGGAGAGGACATGCAGCAGGTCAGGTGTTGGATCTGTTTCCATTTGAGAATCAAGGTCCTCAATTTCCGACTCCAACCGCACCACATCCTCATCCCTGCGCCTGTGCACCTCGGCTATTAAGGAGAAAGCTTCTCCTCTCAGGACAGTTTTGAAGGCCTCCCATAAAGACAAGGCCGACGATACCGAGCCCGTATTCTCGGAGAAATACAGGTCAATGGCTTTAGCTAGGAGGTCACGAGTTTTGGGGTTGCGAAAGTACCAAGGATTGATCGGTGCTACTCTGGAGGCTGCCACGATGCCAAAATCAAACGACACCCAGACCGGGGAGTGGTCCGATATGCCTCTGGCCATCAAGTGGGCCCCGGAAACGGTCGAAGCCTGGACTGCCGGAGCCAAGATATAGTCAATCCTGGAAAGGCTTCCGTGCGCGCCTGAATGAAAGGAGTACTGCCGCTGGGCGGGATGGAGAAGTCTCCAAGAGTCAATAAGTCCCATGGTGCTCAGGAAGTCTGGGAGCCATGATTGTGCACCGCGAAGATCTCTGGATGGAAAACGGTCAAGGGTCCCCGACACCACCGCATTAAAGTCCCCGCCAACTATGAGCAATCCCTCCGGCAGGCCCAAAATGGCGCCCCGAGATCCTGAAAGGTCGTCGATTGCAAACCAGGGGGGACATAAACAGAAACCAAAACCAGGGTACGCCCCTCCCATCTACCCACGACGGCAACGTAACGGCCTCGATCGTCAATCACACTAGTCTCCACCTCCAGTGGGAGAGACGTGCGCACCATAATCCCCACCCCTCGGGACCCCGAAGAGAACCCAGAGTGAGCCACCATTTTAAACCCTTTCCTATTGAGTGCTTGGCACGTATTACCAGTGAGATGCGTCTCCTGTAACAAAATGACATCGGGCACACACCTTTTTAAATATTTGCAGTACCACCCCACGTTTTATGCGATTCCCCCAGCCCATTCACATTCCAACTCAATACATTTAGCGTCTTACCCCCCATCATCAAAGCACAGGCCCACCCGCCACCCCCAGAAACCAGCTACCGCAACATAATAAACAGGAGAATAGTCACCTTGCCTTAAGAGGAAAGAAAAAGGAGAAACACAAATAGAACATTCAAACCAACCACCCCCCACCCTGCACCCCTGCATTAGACTAAGAAGCCCCCCCAACTCGCAGTGTGCCTGTCGCCCCAGAAACTAATCTACGGAAAGCCCCCCGAGGAGAAAGGAGACATCCTATCCCCCCCCGGTATCCCCTAGTCCTGAAAAGAGCAATAATAAAAAGAAAAAGAAAAACAGTAGTCCGTGACTGATTGCGTGTGCAGGGCCATCCACCGAAGGAAGTCCGAGAAAAATTGTTCATTCCTGAAGATCAGGTCCACCCGACGCCTCCTCCGACTGATCCTCAGGGGCACTCCGTCGTTGTGGCAAGGTGTCCAACCAGTCCCCAGCAGCCTCTGGCATGTCAAAGAACACCGCCCGGGCGCCATGTTCTATCCGAAGCTTCGCCGGGAATAGCATAGAGTACTTCATCCCCATCTCCCTCAGCCTACGCTTGACGCCCATGAAGCTTTGCCGGCGTTTCCGAACCGCTTGAGTGAAGTCGGGGAAAAAGTTCACATCAGCATTCTGAAACTTCAACGGACCACCCCTCCTCGAAGCCTGCAGGATCGCGTCCCAGTCCCTGAAATTGAAGACACTAAAGCCATTGTTGATCTCGAGGGGTGCTTTGTCAAACTGCTTGGTACCCTCTTGAACCCAGCCTCTCATTCTCGCTGCAATTTACGGCCCTAACAATGATGACCCTGACTTCTTCACGCAGGTGTGGCGACACATATCCTCCTTGGGACCTGCTGCTTGGCTGCGGGGGGGAGGGGGCGATTTTAACATTACACTTTGGCCACTCTGGATTGCTCTGGGCCCGTGCCTTCCACCTCCCTCCTCTGCTCTCTTCTAACTGACAATTCCCTGCTGGACGCATGGTGCCACACTCACCCGAATGTGCGTGAGGGCACCTGCGTTACGGGCTCCTCTGGCTGCTGGTCTCGTTTGGATCTCTGGCTCACCACTTACTATGCTTTCGGATGGGTCACCTCAGTCGAACACATGGCGCGTACTCTTTCTGACCACGCCCCGTTTATCTCAATCTACTCCCTCGCACGCTCCCAAGCGTATGTTTGCTTGGCGCCTGTCTCCCAACGCGCTCCGCCATTTTGTGTTCTGTGCTGAGCTGCAGACTGCAATAGAAAATAATTTTAAACTTAACGCTGGTTCTGTGGACTCCCCTTCCAGCCTATGGGAGGGCTTCAAGGTGGTGGTCAGGGGCAAATGCATCTCTAAGCAGTCTGGTATTCTATGCTTTATTTGCGGCACCCTGGAGCATCTAGAAAGACAAATTAAGGCTCTCAACTCCTTGCAATCTCTTAGCCCCAACCTAGACACCCTTGTACAGATCCAAGGCAAACTTTCTGAATTCGAGCAGAAGCTGACGGGGAACTCTCCTTTTTTGGGTAGGGAGGCAAGGGCTCGCCAATATGGTGAGGGCAACCGCCCAGGTAAAACTCTGGCCAATCTTCTGCGGCAGCCTCATGCCGCCTCTCATATCACAGCTTTGCAGGATGGGTTCAGAGCGCACTACCTCTCCCACTGAAGTGATCTCTCGGGTTACCACTTTTTATACCGAAATCTACACTGCCGGGATCACCCCCTTGCGTGACATCCTGGACCAGTACAATGACACCCTGGAGCTCCTCTGGCTCAGTAACGGTCATCGGGAATACCTCGGTGAACCTTTCTCCAAGGAGGAGATTTTAGAGGCCATCAACAGCCTGGTCATTGACAAGGCGCCTGGCTCCCAACGGCCTACCTGCGTCCTTTTATAAAACCTTTCTCATCCCGCACCTCACCGCTCATGTATAGTGACTCCTTCAAGGCGGGCCAATTCCCTCGATCACTTGGCAAGGCCCTGCTGACTCTGCTTCTAAAGCCGGACAAGCCCCCTGATCTATTGGCCTCCTATCGCCCCTTATCCCTCATTAACACAGAGAACAAGATTTTTGCTAAGCTTCTTGCCTCCTGCCTTCTACCTCTCATGCCCACGATCGCTCGCCCGGACCAATCCGGTTTTATTCCGGGGCACGCAACGCCGCATAACCTCCGCACAATATTCACGTTACTTCACCAGATCAACCCAGCTCTGCCGGCCGTGGCAGCTCTTTTGGATGCCACCAAGGCCTTTGTCACTCCCTAGTGGCCCTTCCAATGTATCTCCTTCCCCCGTCTTGGCTTTAGCCCGGTTTTGCTGCGCAAAGTCCTCCTCCTCTAAACCCTTCCTGTTGCCTGTCTCCGTGTCAATGGCCAGATATTTGAGCCCATTCCTGTTTCCAGGGGTACTAGGCAGGGGTGCCCACTATCACCCGTGCTTTTCACGGTGGCTATGGAACCCCTCGCTGCCAGACTCTGGCAGCACCACACTCAGAGAGGTTTGGGCTTGTCTCTATGTACGCGGACACCTTCTCACTCTGTCTGCCACCCTCAAAAGAACCCTGGCCCATGGTTCACGAGGTCGTACAATTCGGAGGTCTGTCCGGCATCCAAGTTAATTGAAGTAAGTCTGTTCTTTACCCTTTGACGGATGCCACGGTCCCCTTCACCCCAGACTACCCTTTTGTAAGGGCATCAGGGCCCACCAGGGGATTTGGACATTTGGCTCAGCAGGAGTGTTGATGAACTCTGGAAGGCTATATTCGGCTGGGCGGTCGACTGCCTGGAGACCAAGCTACTCCTCTGGCGGCGATTACCCCTATCTCTGGCGGGCATATTGCTATCGCTAAGATGGTAGCGCTCCTTAAATTTTTATATTTTTTCTTGAATGCCCCCATTCCTCTTATGTCTCATTTCTTTCGCACTCCCTCATCATCTCCGTCTTTTGGGACGGTCGTCAACCTAGGGTGGAGTATAATATCCTCACCCTCCCCCTCTTGTGCGCCGGGAAGGGTGCCTGTACTACAAATTATGCGCCCTTAGTGCCCAAGCCAGCTTCCTCCACTTTAGGTTGCCCCCAACACTGTTCCAACCCCACGTACTGGTGGAGGATGATCTTGCTGCCCCCTTACCTTTACAGACCGCTATCTTTGCTCCTGCTAAACCGCCGCGCGGGGAGATTGACACGGTGGAGATCCTGTGCTGAGCCTGGGACAGTCTTAGAAAATATTCGGGTTCCCACCGGCGCCATACCTGTCGCATACCACCCGGCTTTTCCCTCGCTGCACGCGGCCAGTATGGGCAAACGCGTGGCCGGCTTGGGTCAGGCCACTTTTCAGACCTCTTGCTTCCAGCTGGGTCGGGCCCAATGGACACACTGCTCTACTATCAGCTCAGGGCGACTTGTAGGGAGCTACACTCTAGCGACTAGGCATACACGACCACTTCCCCTCGCAAACTTTCTAGGCTCTATGCCACCACACTTGCGGCGTCCTCGCTCTCTACTGATCGTGCCCACATTGCTTGGAGCAAGGACCTTGGCGTCGATCTTTCCGTGGAGGACTGGTTGTATTGTTGTAAGCAGCCCAAGCGTCTATCTCCTAATTATCGCCTGCGCCTTATACATTTTAAATATTTGCACAGGCTGTACCGCTCCCCTGCCCAGTTGTACAGAATGGGCCTCGTCCCCAGTGACACATGTCTCTGGTGCTCGTCCCCAGCGGCGGGCTTCTCTCATCTTAGTCTGGGTGTGTCCCTCGGTTTCGACATATTGGTGCGACGTGTGTGCCGTCATCACTGAGATTACCTCTTCTCCCATCTTACCAGACCCATTGACCTGCCTACTTGCTTTGGTTAAGCACTGCCCTGATGCCTACCGCCGGCTCACTGCTATGTTGCTTGTTCTCGCGCGTTGCAGAGTTGCCATACACTGGGGCCGGAGACCCGCACCTAAGGTTGGTGCATGGCTTGAGGATGCTTCACGTTGTCAGACGCTTCTGGCAGAATGCTGGGAACTAACGCCTGTTACAGGCCAGCTGCATGATAGCTAGGGGCCATTTGTTTCCTTTCTCCTTTTTCAGAACGCCTCCCCCTCTGCGACCTCTGCCGCGCTTCCTACCGGCACTCCTCCCGCGACGGCCGCAGGTGCTGGTCAATAGAACCCCACCCTCCTCTCCCTGCTCTCTGCCACTCCCTCGCGTCCTCATTGCTGGTACCTCGCCCCACCCGTTGCCCCCCTTTACCCTTCCATGCCTCGTCCACTGCCCCTCCACTTTGTTTAATGGTGTGCCGCCATTATATAACTGCTTTTCTGTGATTGATAACTGATGTGGCTTCTCTACTTCTTTTTGTTATTTGCGGAAGTGTTGCTAGAAAACCTTGAAACTTGATGTGCAAAACTTTCAATAAAAGTTTTAGAAAAATTAAATAAAAATATCTAAAAAAAACAGTCGACATCATCTCCTATGCCGACGACACACAACTTATTCTCTCCCTCTCAGAAGACACCACCAAGACCAACTTCCACAACTGCATGATGGATGTTGCCAACTGGATGAAGGACAACTGCCTGAAGCTCAACATAGACAAGACCGAGGTACTGATCTTTAGAAACAAATACTCCCCATGCAACACATCCTGGTGGCCCTCTGAACTCAGACCTACTCCTACCACCACTGACCACACCAGGAACCTAGGTGTCATTCTGGACAACTAGCTAACTAAGACAACTCAGATCAACTTGATCTCCTCCTCCTCCTTCTTCATCCTCCACATGCTTCATAAGGTATTCAAATGGCTACCGAGGAGCTCAAGATGCACCATCACCAAAGCCCTCATCCCCAGCCGACTGCACTACGTCAACGCTCTCTATGTAGGGATCGCAGCTCACCTCCTCCGACCATCACAGATCATACTATACGCCTCAGCCAGACTCGTACTGGATCTCTAGACAAACCCACACCACCCTCCACCTCAGGGAACTTCATTGGCTCCCAGTACAGAAAATACAGTTCAGGCTACAGACCCACATGTGCAACGTCATGCACAATTTTGTGCCAGCCTACTTGTACCACCGCCTGAACTTCCTTCAGCCCACCAGACTCCTCAACTTTGCTTCCCTCTCTCTCACCCTGACCCCCGCATCCGACGTAGCAGATGCGGAGGCCGCTTCTTCCCCTACCTAGCAGCAAAGACATGAAACAAGCTACCTTTTCATCTCCAGGCCTCCTCATCTCTTCCAGAATGCCGAAACGGGTTGAAGACCGTGGCTATTTGGCTAAGCAACTGGTCCCTGCCAGCGCCTGGATACCATCAACTGTGATAAGCAGTGCTCTAGAAATCTACTGATTGATTGTCCTGGGTCCTTAAGTTCCTGTAACACCTGATACAAAGCTTCCACCTACAGAGTAAGGGAGAGTGAGGTGAGAGAGACCAGAGACAGCATTCTCATTCTACTCTAACCTCTTCTGCTCCTTCAAGTGACTCCCACTTCTCCCTTCTATACTTCTTTTTGTCATTTTTTTAGGTCGTAGCTAGACCGTGTTCGCGCTGTCAGGATGATCTGTTGTATGTGTAGGAGAGTAGGATCTGCTTCTTATAGTTACCCCCCCTTTTTGCTGATGTTTCACTGTTTTCGACTTAGTCTCGCTAGGATCCTGCTATTCAGGACCCCAGCCTAGGTGCTTTCTCCTATAAATTGATTGCATGTACTTTGGGTACACTCCAGATTGGATTCTGGGGTACCCTTATAAGTCCCTAGTATATGGTATACTATATACCCAGGGCATAGGTACCCCAGAGGCCTCCCAGGGGCTGCAGCATGTTTTATGCCACCCCTGGGAGACCATTCAAAATGACACACAAGGTCTGCTACAGCAGCCTGTGTAAGGTGGTGTATGCATCCCTTACTTAGATATAGGTTCCCTATATCTACCTGATATCACTGCACATAAAAACCTGTTAGTCACCCCTATGGCAGGCCTTATCAATCCTGAAGGCAGGGTGCTGGGTTTTGTGTGAGAGGGTGCCCATGCATGAGCAGGGCCCTTCTGCAGCCTTCGGAATCTATTCTCCGGGGTTGTTCTGTGATGCAGCCAACCATATACTCTTAAGTGCATTATAACCTCGCAGTAAATGCTAACTTTGAAATGGCTGCAAGGAAACCTGTTGTGTTTGGTGTCAAACACCTTGGAATCATGCCTCCCCACCAGTACTGGTGGGTAGGTATTATTCCACCCTCCTAGAGGGAAAAATAGGACAGCACCGGTACACCCGGTACCAGCTTTCTCGACCCTGGCATCACAAGATGGATGCTGCCAGCCACAGACACGCGTCTGCCCTCCTGCTGTTGGACGAAACTCCGGCAAGGGAGGCTGGACAATAGGTTTCCTGTCACAGGGAGGTGTAACCACCTCCCAGACAGGCTTTAGTGTATTGAGGCTGGGCGGGTGCACTCCGAGAGTGCTTTGATGTCTGCACTGGGGGCACATTTGGTGTCCCTGTGCATAGTCCAGCTAAAACTGGTTGCAGGAGCTGTCCGCCACCCCTCTGTCCTGACCCTCCCATAGGTGGATCCCCAGAGTTTGTCCCACCCCTTCCTTGGGTATAATGTAGGATCCCCTGGCTACAGGACTTTAGATATTACCTGGACTAAGCTCTGCTACAGAAACCAAGTATCCTTCGACTATATACGCTTTGCTGGACAACTGAAGAATCTCCCTTGGAGTAAAGGAGTTACTCCCCTGCAAGGCAGGCACATCGACACATCTGACCGGTTTGCATCTACGCAGCTCCTGAAGGACTCCGAAGATTTTGCAACACAGGAGGTGGGTTCCTAAGCTTCCCTGAGGCTGACCAGTGCTCTCAGCCAACCTGAGACCCGCAACCCTCGTGGGGACCATGCAACCCGACCCCTGGATACCTTGCCCATTTCAAGCAGCATATGCTTTTTGGCGATCCCTGAGGCTGTGCTTTGGGCTACTAGTAGTCCACACCCCGAGCAGTGTTTCCACCGAAGATTACCAGCCTACACTCTACGAGTGTTCCTTGGGCTGGTATTTTGTGATTCCTTTTGAGACCCTTTCGCGATCCCTGGTCCGTCGACCTGTGGGTCCCTGTGAAGGTAGCTTTGACTTTCCGTGGGCTTTCCAGGTTGCTCCAGACGTACCCTGACTCTCCATAGCTTTGGGAGTCCCCAGGACCTTGCTGGTCCTCACCGAAGCATCTTTTCTCTCACCGTGTGGGTTGCAGTTGCCAAAGCTTGTTGGTCTCCAATCCGGACACCTACCCCCCAGCACTCGACATCCTTTGTGGGACAGCTCTCCTGCGGACTTTGGTCATTGTCGACATCTCCTGGACCCCGTGGCAGCAGAGTCAAGCTTCACCTCTTCGCACCTGAAACACCTTACATCGGTAGGCATTCGTCTACCGAGCCCCTGGTCACTGGCAAGTGACCCAGACTCTCTCCCCTATGCTTTCAGGCGCATCATGGGGACTGTTTCTGTCACCCTCTGTCTCCTTATATGCTTGGGGACTGCGCTCGCGGATATATCTAGGTGGCATCGATACCGAAGTCAACCGTCGACGTCGAAAAGAAAAGGAAGATCCCGGCATCCGACGCCGAAAGGGCCCACAAAGTCGAAAAGAAGACTCGAGGAGGAAATGGCTGCACTGTTGCAAAGGAAAAAGGAGTTTGACAAATCACTAAAGGAGTATCGAATCCCTAAGGATCCAGGAGCTGAACCAGAAACTGTCGACGCCGAAGAGGCAGAAGACGCAGAAGAGGAGGAAGACTATATCCTCCAGTCCGCACCGACGCCAGAACCTCGAGGTGAAGACCCAGAGGAATACGATAGCGTACCAGAGGAGGAGGAAAACGAAGAAAACTTAAAGGACGAATGGAACGATCCCACATCGAAAGTCTGGAGGAAGAGATCTGCAACTAACCCTCGAAGGCATCTCACCCAGATGACATTGTCTCCTACAATTAAATTGTTAAAAGGGCTGCAAAACAGTTTGGGGTGCCCCTAGAGGAAGAAAAGGGAGATACATGTTTTCTGCTGGAAACACTCGCTGCTGGAAACACTCGCTCCTACAACTAAGGGAACACAATATCTTACCATGTTGCCAAGTATTCTGGAACAAGGCAAGGAAGCCTTCAAGGAGCCATCATCTAACAGAGGAGTAACTCCTGGAGTGGATACAAAATATCAACCCTTCTCAAAGGACCCAAAGTATATACAGGGCAACGCTACACCGGATTCCATCATCGTAACAACAGCCAGAAGGAGAGCTAATGCAGTCTCCAATACGGGGCCTCCTCCAAAAAAGGAGAGTAAAGAAATGGACTTGGTAGGCAGAAGAATGGAAAAAGAAGCAGCAGCTAGTGCCGTATTGCCAACTCAAATGCCCTTCTGAACAGATACGGCCACTAACAGTGGGACAAAATGGAAGAGTTTATAAACAAACTCCCAGAGGAGGGCAATAAAAGAGAAAGAACGGTGGACCAAGAAGGAAAAAACTTAGCTAATACCTGCCTAAAATCGGCACTAGATGCAGCAGACACCGCAAGCAGGCAAATGTGCACAGGAACTATTCTCCGGAGACATGCCTGGCTCAGGATCTCATTATTCAAGCAAGAGGTCCAGACATCCATCATCGACAGGCCTCTTAACGGACAAGAGTTATTTGGCAAGGAAGTAGATGAATCCCTTCAGCAAATTAAGAAGAATAATGAAACAGCCAGGGAAATGGGGGCCCTACAACACAGAGGATCTTTCAAGAGAGGAGGCTTCCCGAACAGAAAGACCACAGGAAGAGGCAGCTTCGGTCAAAACCAACAGATGCCACAACAATCCCAGGGGCAAAACACAAGCCAACAAATGGGTCAACAGTCTGGGTACCAGGGCTGGCAACAACAAAAGCAGCCTTTTCGAGGGCGAGGAAATGGCAGAGGAAGAGGCCAAACCTCCAGAGGGAGGGGTAATACCTCTAAATGACTCCAACACAGAAAAGGACCCACACAAAACACCAGTGGGGGGAAGAATATCCTTCTTCCTCAAACAGTGGGAAAGGATTACAACGGACAAATGGATACTAAATTTGGTTCAACACAGATATTGGGTAGAGCTGACAAAGACACCACCTGCAAATCCACCAAAAATAAGAAAATTATCAAAAACAGAACAAAGACTGCTAAACTCAGAAATCAAGGAACTGTGTCTAAAACAAGCAATAGAAACAGTACCAAAACAAGAACGGCACAAAGGAAACTACTTCCTAGTACCAAAACAAGACTTAACCCTGAGACCAATCTTGGAATTAAGATTCATAAACAAGTTCATACAGACACAACTGTGTACCCTTCAAGAAATAATCCCACAAACTCAAAAATGAGATTTCCTAGCAACACTAGTCCTCAAAGATGCCTATTTACATATTCCAATGAAGAGGACACACAGAAAGAACCTAAGATTCCTACACAACGGAACACACCACCAATTCAAGGTACTCCGGTTCAGAATAAAATCAGCTCCACGGGTGTTCACAAAGTGTCTGGCCGAATGCCTAAGACAAGAAAAAGATCCATGTATACCCCTATCTGGACGATTGGCTAATAAGGGGACGCACAAGACAAATAAGCCACAAACAGGTTAAAAAAACAATTCAAACACTTCAAAGCCTAGGATTCTCCATAAACCACAACAAATCATCAACAAACCCACAAAGTCAAAAGATCTTTCTGGGGGCAAGACTAAATACAAGGAACGGAAGGGCATATCCCACACAAAACCGGATACAAGCTATCTTCAACTAAACAGCCCTCTACCAAAAGGGACAGTCGTTGACAGTGAGGAAGGTAATAAAACTAATTGGCATGATAGCATCAAGCATACCACTCAAATCAAATATTTCTTTATTCGGCACTTAAAAGATACCATAAAAGTACATAAAACCAGTTAAAAAAAGCATTAAACAGTTCAGTTCATAGCATTTCGTTTGTCAAGAATCTCTCTATTAAAGGGCGTTGCAATCCACTCCTCTCTCTCAAATTCCTTATCCTCACTGCCATCTTAATAAAACTCGTGATACAGGACAGGGTATATGCGTTTTTGGCCTTTTGCAAGAACAATAAAGCTACCTTGGCGTGTTTAAACTGAGCTCTTTTCAAGATTCCCACAAGGAACTTGCGCCTAAGTAATATATAAAATGAGCATAACAAAACAAAGTGAAAGGTATCCTGCGGAGACCTATTGTCGCACCCACAGGTACCCTTCTGCTATCCGTTAAAGTAAAACCAGGGGGGTCGGCCAATAAATGATGCAAAAGGTTATCCCTAAAACGGGTCAAATAAAATCTGTCCTGTGCATTATGGGTCAGTGAGAGATAAGGTTCCCTTCCACTCTCAGTTTTCAATAGTCTGTAAGCAACAACTGTGGGTTTGTGCTCTTCAGTGGCCGCCCTGCTTACAGTTGTCCATTCCTCATACATTTTCTTGACTCTCATTTTATCCTGGGGAATAACGGCTTCAGGCTTAGTGAAGGGATTCTTGCAGCCAATGTCCTCTAGAGTACACTTTACATATTTTAGCCAGGGGATAGAGCTCCCCTTGTCTCTATTCAGACAATCTGTGATAATTTGTCTACTAAGGCCTGCCTCAGGGTTAGACCAGATCTTCACTCAGGCCAAAAGCAGCCTGACCTTGATTTGATCTTCGATATAGGGTTCTCCCAGTTCTTCATGTGTAATATAGGCAGATGTACTATGTGGGACTTTCAGTATCCTTCTAAAGAATTTATTTTCCTCTGCCTGAATCTCATGTATGTTTACGAAACCCCAAACTTCTGCCCCTGTCGGCTACCTTGGCGCAGCATATTGATCTATACAAATTCATCACTTGCTCGGGGGACCATCTTCCCAGCCTACGCCCATAACTCATTATTGCCCCGGTTGAGGCGACCAATTTTGAGCAGTGTTTATCCACAAGGAGTCTAAACTTTAAAAGTCCATCAAATAATAAACCCAAATAGGGGAAGGACTGAACAAGTCCTATTTTACAAGTACCTATCTTATAGGAAAATTTCTTATCTGGTCTGGCCCCCGCGAGCATGGCATAGGATTTGTCCGGGTTTGCTGATAAATCAAGTGTGTTCATAAAACTTACAAATCCGTCAATCAGCCTCTGTAACCCCCGCGGCGTCCGGGCTAACAACACCGCGTCGTCCGTGTAAAGCAGGATGCGGACTGAGCAGGTGCCTACTTGAGGGGAGTCGACTCCAAGTTCGCCTAATTCACTATCTAGGTTATTAATGTAAAGTGAAAACAAAAAGGGAGCTAAAATACAGCCCTGCCGCACACCACTGGTGCATGGGAATGATGAAGTCCTACTTCCGTCTTGGATAAAACGGACAGACGCAGTGGTATTCCAGTACAAGGCTTTAAGGATGTTAACTAGATCCTGGTCCGCCCCTAGGACTATCATCAGGGCCCATAGCTTCTCTCTGTTCACATGATCAAAAGCCGCAGAGAGATCCATAAACCCCAAGTAGACCACCTCCTTGCTGGCTATGGTGTACTTAGCGACCAGCAAGTAGAGGTTCAGACATTGGCCTGTAGTTGACCTTCCCTCCCTGAACCCATATTGTGTGTCCATTATTAGTTGCTGGGTATCCGCCCATTCAGTCAGGCGATTTAGGACAACACGACCCAGCACCTTCGCCATGACATCAATCAAGGATATTGGGCGATAGCATTGGGGGTCGTCCCGGTTTCCTTTTTTAAATATCGGAACTATTGTTGCAGAGGACCAAGAGCGCGGCAGACCCGCCTCCACTGCCGCGTTCAGGACCCTCGTGAGAATGGGGGCCCACAACTCCACTTTACTAAGGTATAGATCGGGCGGTATGCCATCAGGGCCGGGCGCCTTGTTTTTGGTTAGTCCCAGGATGGCCCCTTCTACTTCTGCCAGGGTGATCTCTGGCTTAGCAATCAATTTTAGCCTCTGCCCTTCATCCTTATTAATTTCACCCGTGTGATTATATAAGTTTTAAAAATGGGAATACCACTGCTCTGGCAAAATAGTGTTTAAAATCTGTGGGGCATTTGGGTCCTGGAAACACGGTTTATTTATAATTTTCCAGAACTTAATCAAGTCTCTTCTGTCCGCCGCCTCCCGTAGGTCCTCCCAAGCTTGCATTTGGAGCCACGATTTACGGATTTTTAATGCCTTCTTATATGTCAGCCTGCATTGGGCGATATATAACTTCTCCCTAGGAAGCAATTTTAGGCTAGATTTAAGCTCTTTATGTACCTTTGAACAATCTTCGTCAAACCATCTAGGGGTGGGAGTTAATATCCTGGTCTTAGTGGTCTTTAATAGTCCTTCAATGAGGTGCGCCATCTCTTCAAATGCAGTAACTAAAGCAGCCCCCTCAATATTGGGGTCGAGGCATACATTAAGTGCGTCTGCCCCTGTGGTTGTTCAAGTTTTTAAAAAACTATCCCCATCTAAGTCTCCTCCCCTGGTCTGATATCTTCTCTACAGAACCTACCCCTTGTGATACATTTTTATTAGTTGGGCCTTTTAGATCTAACACCAGGGGGTTATGGTCGCTAAATATGCTCCATTCTATATCTGCCCTGTTGACCCAAGCTTTAAGTATAACGAGACCATGATATAATCAATATAGGATCGACAACCTCTGCCTTTAAAGGTGGGATTAAGCTCCCCGCCACTACCCAGTCCTATCAGATCCATGGTGTGGACCAAATTGTGGCCTTTCAGCACCCTGTCTAAGTCTACCCCTTCAGGTGAATGCAGGAAGTGTGGCCCTTTCTCCACTGTGTAACAAGACCAATCCTTATTAAGTGGCCTTAGGTTCGCGCACAGATGACAATTAAAATCACCTACAAGGACTACAGACGGTGCTGCTACTGACTTCGCAACCGACAGCTCGGCGTTTAGGCGAGAGTCCAATTCTTTTATTGTATTGCCCTTCCCATTGGCTCCCACCGCATTGTACCAGTTAATCAGGGTGATGTTTACACCTTTTGAGTGGAAGCCCAAAGCCTGCATATTGTGTGATGACCAGTTGAGGTTGGACCAAAGCCCTTCTATAAAAAGATCCACATATATGATCAACCCCCCCATGGCTCTCCCTGAAGCTGACTTTTGGGCAGGGACTGAGAAGCACTTAAACCCCTCCAGGGAGAAATGGTTACAATCAATCATCCAGGTCTCCTTAAGACATAAAACGTGAAACCCGATAATGTATTGCCTCCATTCCTGCTCCTCGTATTTGGCAGCGAGTCCTGCTACATTCCAGGATATTATTTTTAATCCTTCCTGTCTATCGGGTCTTCTTGCCCTGGCTATGAGGGGGTTAATAGTTACGTTTCCCTCAGTTACCGGGTTTCATTTGGGTCGGCTAAGCTATATGGTTTTGTTAATTGGGTGCCTAGAGCACTGCTATCCGGCCCTGTTATTTCAATTCCTACTGCAGTACTGGATTGTGAGCTCTCTGCTATAGTTACCCACTTATCGTCCCCTCTCTGCAATAACTCGCGCCGCGGAATTTGAGTCAGGGGTGCCTTATCCTGTTCAGAACTCTTATCCCTGTCTTGGCTCTGCTGGGGGTTTGTGTCTAGCTCTAGTCAGTCCAGTTCTTCTAAGGTCGATAAGGCGTCAAATCTATTCTGGAGGTCAATCCCTCCCTGGTTCCTCGTGGCTCCATAGTGGGGTCTACGACTATGCCCAACCAGGTTCCACTCCCTACAGCTCTGACCATCCATGGCTCGCCCCCAGTTATAGGCCCCCCTGGGATAGAAGAAGCTCAGGGGCATAGACCTGATATTGCTCGAGTCTGTGGTTGGGCCCCACCTTAATATCTGGTCAACAACCTGCGTATTTCGAAAATTCACCACCACACAATCCCCGGTGTTATCCTAGGGCCTGGTTCCCACCCAGTTCACCCGTCGTACCATTAGTATTTCCCCCTGTTCCTTGCCTACTAAGGGCCTACACTTGTTTAATCAGAACATGGTTTTATTTTTGAGCTCGCCATAGGGCTCCAACTGATCTGATCTCAGCACTGGAACTCCTGTGAGGATAATTACATAAGGGGCTGCGTGAGGAGATAGATTAAGGGTTACTGATGTGTTGGAATGCACCTTGGTAGCGGATTTCTCTAATTGACACTGACTCACAGGGGGGGGGGCGCTCCTGGGGAACTTCCCTGCTGATAGCGGGCACACCCGGGGGGGCCTGTATCGGGCCTGCTGATTGTGTTTTCAAAGGAATCAGGGGGTGAATGATAGTATTACTTTGTTTATTTCGAGGAGTGCATATGGATAGTATATCTGAGGTGATGTTGGTACCCTCCCCCAATAGGGTATTACCCAAGAGGGGGGATTAGACCCACAGACCGACCCCTTTGTTTTCACAAGGGTTACTACTTTATCCAACCTACTGAGGATTAGTTTGGTTTGGTTGGCGATGAGTTGCTCTAGGTGGTTATGTTGGTCAGATATTATTTGGGCTAGCCACATTGGGGGCACTTGTGTGTTTAATTCGACCCCTCCATGAGCCCTTGCTTCTGTGGTGGAGTTGTCTAACGGGACCTTATTCGGAGTGACCCTCTTTCGCCTGTTTTTTTCCCCATTAGTTTTCCTAGTCTTGCCCGTTTGGTGTGTATCCTCCCTTAATGGTGTCTCCTGCACCAGTGAGGTCCCCTCTTGGGCACAAGGGATATCGAATATCCCGTGGTCAGGAGAGGCCAGTGATGGAGATGCTTGGGCTTCTAGATCCTGCTGCTGAGTTGGTAAAACAGGCTGGGGGGTTAATGAGAGGCGTCTCTTAGTGTGCTCAATCTCAGTTGCTACTTCCCCTAATGCTTTACGTAACATTCTGTCAATTGCAGTTGGTTTATCCCGGATCGATAGCGGGATTCCTTTAGGTTGGCTACTTCTTGGTGGATCCGGGGAGGTGCCCTTAGGGTGCTTTGAAGATCTGGTTTGAACCGCGCTTGCCATGTCACTGTGCTAATCAGATTTACAAGTGGGGCAACAGGAGGTTTCCCAGGTTCCGAAACACTGTGCCCAGCTAGATGTCCAACAGTTACAGCTGCCCACTACCACTCCCAAGCGTCTCTAGTCCCAGTGGTGACTCACAGGATCGCCCGTTAATTCAATATACAAGATTGCTCCTTGTACTTACCAGATGTTTGTCCAGTAGTGTTCACAGTGACTTCCGGATGCGCGGTTGTTAAGGACAGGGCCCGTCCTGTCCTCCTCCGTCCCCGGACGGCCACAAACGGCCCGCCCTTTGCCCGGGCTTAGCCCGGCGCCGCCCGCGCGCGTCCCGCGACGCGGAGGGAGGCTCTGTTCTTTAAGCCCCTCCGGGCGCGAGATTAGGCGTCAGTGGGCGGTGTTGCAGGCAACCTGGGAGCTGTAGTCTCACCCCTCTGCGGCCGCGCGGTGATGCTGGCAGCGGCGGCAGGGGAGACCAACAGCGTCAGGACCCCAGGTGAGATGGGCTCCAGTGAAGGTAGGTGTCCGGGTCACCCACAGCGGCGTCAATATCCCCCGCTCCACCGAGGGAGGCTGAAGAACCGGGTTTTTAGAACCCAGCGGCGCCAGGGGCACGGCCAAAGTCTTCGGAGTCACCTGTCTTGGTTTACAGAGACACGGAATCCCTCTGGGTGGCGTCAGAGACCAGGTTTATTAGCTGCAGCCAGTAACAGTGATCCTAGAAACACAGCATGGAGTATTTCAGGAGACTACTCAAATTCGTAGAGCAAGACATCTCCTTTTATACACAATATTCACATTTAGAACATACTCCCACTGCGCAAAAATCTGACCAATGGGGTACATTCTCAAACAAAGTATCACATGACGAAAAACTCAGTTTGCAACATCCCAACCCAAAGTTAATCATTGGGAATGTCCCAAATCCAATCTCCACAAGCAGAACAAACCCATAATTGAAAAGCACATTGCATGTAGTAAAGAACATAGGAAAGGAAACAATGTCTGATAGTGAGCAAGATAAGGCATGTGTAAGGAGACTGAAAGTTAACGATGTCCTGAACAATGATTGGCAATCTCAGACAATGATCAAACCAGGGAAATTGACTCGGCAGGGTCAGCTTCAGGTGAAGGAATGAGATACTTGCAATTCACCTCGGAGTCAAGAAAGACCCTGTTAATGTATACCAACACATGAAGGCCAGGCCGCTTCGTTCGTTCGACCATACTCGTCGGCCTGCGTGATGGCAAGACAAAATGGAGACTCAAACAAAATGGAATCCATGTTCGAGACGAAATCTCCAAATACATGGTGAACTTGCTAGCTAACGTGACTAATTCACTCCACGTTAACCGCATTCACTAAATACAGTCCGACATCACCAAAATCGTGACGGAACCATGACCTTACGTAACGAGGCCCGTTTTGACAGAACCACAAGGCTCTGTTCTTGAAGCGCCTCCGGGCGCGAGATTAGGTGTCAGTGGGCAGTGTTGCAGGCAACCTGGGAGCTGTAGTCTCACCCCTCTGCGGCCGCGCGGTGATGCTGGCAGCGGCGGCTAGGGAGACCAACAGCGTCAGGACCCCAGATGCGATGGGCTCCAGTGAAGGTAGGTGTCCGGGTCACCCCACAGCAGCGTCAATATCCCCTGCTCCACCGAGGGAGGCTCTGTTCTTTAAGCGCCTCCGGGCGCGAGATTAGGCGTCAGTGGGCGGTGTTGCAGGCAACCTGGGAGCTGTAGTCTCACCCCTCTGCGGCAGCGCGGTGATGCTGGCAGCGGCGGCAGGGGAGACCAACACCGTCAGGACCCCAGGTGCGATGGACTCCACTGAAGGTAGGTGTCCGGATAACCCCACAGCAGCGTCAATATCCCCCGCTCCTCCGAGGAAGGCTCTGTTCTTTAAGCGCCTCCGGGCGCGAGATTAGGCGTCAGTGGGCGGTGTTGCAGGCAACCTGGGAGCTGTAGTCTCACCCCACTGCAGCCACGCGGTGATGCTGGCAGCGGCGGCGGTGGAGACCGACAGCGTCGGGACCCCAGGTGCGATGGGCTCCAGTGAAGGTAGGTGTCCGGGTCACCCCACAGCAGTGTCAATATATGCATACCACTCATCCCTCACGCTCGCCTACACATGCAATCATTCCAAGAATGGATCGCCAACAGCTGGTCACAAGCCACAGAGAGTTGGGAAGATCTAGTGGTTGTTACACAAAGGATACAGACAGAAACACAATGGTGGGCATCCAATAACATAGCACAGGGGAGAACTTTCAAAAACACAACTGCACGGATGCATCCCTCAATGGTTGGGGAGCACATCTGAACCAACTAAAGACTCACGGGCGATGGAGCGAGGAAGACTCCATAAAAGACATCAACTTCTTAGAAATGAAAACTGTCCTTCTGGCACTCAAAGCATTCCAGAAACAGATTCAGGGAAATACCATCCTGATCCAAATAAACAACAAACGACAATGTTTTACCTGAACAAACATGGTGGAACGAAATACCTCCCCCTAAGCACACGGTCGCAAGAAATCTGTCTATGGGCAATACCACAGCAAATCAATCTGCAAACAGTACATCTACCAGGGGTAGACAACATCACAGCAGACTGGTTAAGCAGACAGAACAGTTGCTCACACGAATAGGAGCTAAAGTAAACAACAGTACAATACCTGTTCAACATTTGGGGAACACCAATGTTGGATCTCTTTGCAACAATCCAGAACAAAAAATACTGGAACTTTGCATCCAGATTTCCACACCACCTGACAAAGTGAAATGCACTTTCACTCAATTGGTCTCAGACATTTGTCTACGGCTTTCCACCAATTCCCCTGATGCAAAGAGTACTACAAAAAGCAAGCAAACCAGAAACAAATATAATTCTTTTTGCCCCCCATTGGCCAAGACCGACATGGTACTCAACTCTCCGAGAACTCTCCAAAGGAGAGATGATCAGGATCAAAGCAAAAATGGACCTGCTAACAATGCAACAGGGCCTAATCTACCACCTGGAACCAGCAACACTACAATTAGCAGCCTGGCGACTTAATAGATAGAATTTGGGCACCTCAAACTGCCTTCCAGAACCATGGAGATTCTGAAGGAGGCAAGAAAGCAGTCAACAAGGAAAGGCTATACAGCTAAATGGGAGCGATATACCACATGGTGCACCGTTGATAACAAAACTACTATAATTAATACACAGGAAACAGTAGTTACGTACCTTACCTACCTTTTAGACAGCAACAAAACATTTTCAAGCCTAAAAGTACACCTCGCGCCCATAGTGGCATACACAAGAGAGAAAGCATGCAAGAGTTTCTTTACTAGACCGGTCATTAAAAGATTTCTGGAAGGAGCAAAAAGAGTGGCTCCCCCAAGAACTGCTCCTATACTTTCTTGGAGTTTAAATACAGTGCAGTCTCAGCGAATTCGAAAACTGTTCGAACCCATGCATACAGCAGACAGCAAGCATATCACATTTTTATATAAAAATTTTATTGAGAAAAGAAAAAACATAAGGCAGCAATATGACAGTGTAGAAGTCCACAGCATACGTGTGCAGTTTTCAATACATTTGACACCAGGGTGACACAGTAGAGACCCTTCCGTTCCATCAGACCAATACGTTCCGGCATATACAATATGTAGATCATACATAGCATAATAAACTCGCCAAACCAAGATGCACACCCCCGACAAACGGCCTGCAGGTGACTGCCTTATTCAGTACTGGGAGGGGGCATACCATCCACCTCAGAGATATCCATCAGTCTATCCCATTCACGTTGCAGTTCTATAGTGGGGGACAAGCAAATGGTACCCCTGTATCTGTTCCACCCCCCCATTTGGAGTCCCATTTCTCCATAGGCAGCTCCTAAGTTTGAAGACCTCTTTTTCGGCAAGCATTGCCCTGTCCATGTCAACTGCCCAGTCACGTTCGGAACCGTCCCCACACCCCACTTCTGGGCAATGTTACGTTTTGCAATGGCCCACCCAAGCGAAGCCCATATTTGCTCTATTTGTGTTAAGTCAGTAGCTTCCCAGATATTTAGGAGGCACAAATGGGGGAGGCCTTAAGGGATTTACCACCCGCCCTCTCCCTTTGTTGCGTGACCCTGATCCAGTACTGTTGCACAATCGAACGGTATCAGAGAACATGAAAGAAGGTTCCTGGTTGGTGACATTGCCGGAGGCACAGGGGGTCAGTTCTTCTTCCTATCTTGACCAAAATTCCAGCGTCTAGATATACATGATGCAGGATCTTCAGTTGGACCAGGCGCAATCTCATAGGGATCGCCACTTCCTTGGAAGAGGCTAGAGCTTCACACAAGTCCTCATCTTCTAAGTCTCCCAAATCTGCCTCCCAAAGTTGTCGTAGACGCCTTAAGGGGTCTGGGCGATTGTTAATTAGCTTTTTGTATGTGAGAGATATGGCCTTTTTGTGCATGGGGTCAAGTATCATTTGGTCCTCCAGTGGAGAGGCCTCAGGGAGAGGGGTGTCTGTGGGCAAAGCTGCTTTGATTGCATGACTGATCTGCAGGTAGCGATAGGCCTCGGTCTGTGCTAGTTGGTATTTGTTCTGTAAATTAGCAAATGTGGCTAATCTACCCCCATCCACATGTCCCCCACTGTCGAGATATCTATCATATCCCATTTGTCAAAACCAGGGCATTTTCTAAGCTTCCCCAGCAGGTCTGGTTCCCAAAGTGGTGTGGCCTTCGTGAGCATGTTATGCCACCCCCATTTTCTATTTACGCTGTGCCAGACCTACATTCTGCGTGTGGTGGACCCCGTGAGGGTGATCATTCGAGAATTTGTGTAGAGTGCTTTAGTGTAGCCCTCAGACCCAGAAGCCAACGCTCAGTGCAAAAATTCGGGTCGTCATAATTCCCCATGTACCCATTTATTGATTGGAACCAGCTGAGAGGCCTGATAATAAAGCCTCATGTTGGGTAAGGCAATACCCCCATCATACCACCCCATTGTCAACTTTGTCATAGCTATTCTTGGGGCCCGTCCGTCCCACGGTAGACCGCGCACAACACATTCGATACCGACAAAATAGTCGTCAGGAGCCTTGTTAGGGGTGATTTGCAACACCTAGAGGAACCGTGGCAGTGCTAGCATCTTAAAGAGAGCCGCACGCCCCAGCAGAGTAAGGGGAAGGGATCGGCAATGTATAGCATCGGACCGAAGGCGAGTCGGGTGCAAGCAGGTTGGACTCATAGAACAAATTTGGATCCGGTGTAATATAGATACCACAATACTTGAAGCCCTTTGCTGCCACTGGTATGTCGTATCCACTGGGGCAGCACAGCGTTGCACCCCATTGCACATAAAGCTGAGATTTCGTCCAATTGATAGTATAGCCCGAGTGGGAGCCAAAGATATGGAATATGTGGAGGACCCGGCAGAGAGACCATGAGGGCGAGGCCAAATATAAGAGGATATCATCCACGTACAGGGAGATGCGATCGTCGATGTCCTCAGTCCACTTCAGCCCCCTAATCTCCGGGTCACTCCTGAACCAGAACGCCAACGACTCCAACACAAGGGTAAATAACAAGGTTGATAGAGGGCACCCCTGTCTAGTACCCCTCCCCAGTGGGAATTGTCTTGAGACGTGGTTGTTGATTGTCACATGCGCGGTTGGGTGGGAATAGAGCAATTGGATCCACTTTATGAAACCCATCCTATCTAAAACTGCGAAGAGAAACTCCCACTTGATAAAGTCAAATGCCATGGATGCATCTAACGATAGTAAAACGGCATCCTCCCTAATCGTATCGAGTCTACCCAGGTCCCCATGGAGTTGCCGCAAATTCAAAGCTGTATTTCTCCTTGTCATAAACTCAGATTTGTCAGGGTGCACAAGCTCCGTAGTGCAGGGGATAAGCCTGTTGGCCAATAGCTTAGCAAAAATTTTCACCTCAACTTTTAGGAGTATGATTGGACGATATGCCCTACAGTCATCTAAGGATTTGCCCTGCTTGTGGATGACCACAATAGAGGCCGTTTAACCATCAGTAGGTAATGCCTCTTCGTCTAGACTTTCAGTGTACATTTGAAGCAAGGATGGGGAAAGATTGGAAGCTAGTGGCTTCAAGATTTCAATAGGGAGCCCATTGGGCCCCATAGCTTTACCCGAGCGGATGTCTTGTATCACTTTCTTAATCTCAGCATCCGAGATTTCACCCTCCAGTGACTCAATGTCCTGTGGGGACAGACATGCCACTTTAATGGTTGAAAGGACGTCCCCAGCCACGAACGACTGGGACGTAGCAGAGGCTGTGTTCACCGATGAGAAGTAGGAAGTGAACATATCGGCGATCTGTTGGGGATCGGTGATTATATCCCCATTTGTCCCATGCATTGAGTGAACCCATCTCGACGATTGCTCTTTTTCCTCTAGCCAAGCAAGGAGTTTACCCGTCCATTCAACCTGTTCATAAATCTTATGGCGCTTGGAGGTATACTGCGCTTTGGCCGCTTACATCAGGAGCGGAGTGTAATCGAGACCATTGTGAGTGAGTGCTGTATCCCTGGATCAGGTGCAAGTGCAAGGGATTTTTCCTGGGATAGAATATCCTCCTTGAGCTCTATGATTCTCTTCGTAAGTTTTCTCTTATGGCCAACCATCAAAGATAAGGCTCTGCCTTTCATAACAGCGCCAAACGCACCCCATAGGATGCGGGTTGAGGTAACCAACTCCATGTTTTTCTTGAAAATAGTAGTCAGCTTCTTTAATTAGTGCCTCCTTAATGTGGGGTACTTTTAGCACCCTTGGGTTTATAGTAAGGGTGGCACGTCTTTTGGGGTGGCCAAGCGCAAGTGTCGTGAGAATGGGGGAATGGTCAGAGATTCCACACGCAAGGCACCTGGAGTCAGTAAACATGCAAATATCTTGAGCGTGGGTGAACCTGTTGTCGATGCCTATTGACTGTTATGGGAAATGTAAACTGCACGGTGGTCGGGTTTAGTCGCCACCAGACATCAACCAGGCCTACGGCGGACAAAAATTCTGCCAGTGGGGACCCCCTGGGGGCTCCCTGCGGGTTGGAAGGCGATCAAGCAAAGCTTCCAGAGGTCTCGCAACAGAGGATGTTGCATCCCAGGTGGGGCATACACGGATAAAACACTGATGGCCTGTCCCTCCCATGTGCTGGAGAGCACCACATCTCAACCCTGCTCATGCGACCAGACCCTGTTTATTAGGTAAGGACATTCCCTACGCAGGAGTACCCCCCAACCCTCGAGAGCCCGATGTAAACCCTGAGTGGCAGCCAGACAGTATCCCCATCTATTCAGTGTGCTGCATGAGTTACCAATTAAGTGTGTCACTTGAAGAAGAACAATGTCTGGCGCCTGCCGTTTCAAGTATTGAAGGACCACTCCTCGCTTAATTTTATCTCCTAAACTATTAACGTTCCATGTGAGGAACGTAAGTGTTTAGTGTGGCCCCATGTAGAGATAGAGGGATGGACAGTATATAGCCGAGAGACAGAGGATATGTCAGTGTTCATGCATTGAGGGTGGGACACACAAGACAGCCCTTCGTTTGTCCATGTGTTGAGCCGTATGTTTCAAAATGTTGCAGGTGGTCTAGTGTTTGCAACCCTGTGGGCACCCTGTGCTCCCCATGGTGTCGCATGAAGAGCCTGAATGTGGACATACAGTACTGTGGGTGCTGAAAATTGCTGCAATAAAAAACAAGACCCCCCCAACAAGATGGGAAATAAGAAAGAGCATCATAAAAACACAAATGTCAAAACCAAATAAACATACCCCCTGCTCCCCCAACATCCAACACCCGCCCCCCAACCTGCCTCCCTTGCAGAGTGCCTGTAGCCCACCCTCAACAGAATTAGGGATATGATCCAACCCCACTCCCTGGAGCATCACCTGGTGAGAGCATATGCATTCCCAGCATACGACCCCCTTCCAGGCCTGTGATTTGAATATGATAAACTGTAACCAAAGGATAACACAAGGAACACCACTGAGACAAACCATAGCGGCAAGCTGGACAATTGTAGTATGCAATCTGTTAGAGAACAAGTGGAGGGCTGTTGACACCAGATCAGTCTGCTCCCCTCAGGTCATTGCTCAAAAAGTCAAGTAGGCCACGGAACAGCTTGTGACACCCTCCGCCAATCCCGTCCGTGGGAACAAGGGCAGAAAGGTGTGTCATCAGAAGACAAATACAAGCAGTTCACACCTCTCAGAGGCCGGCAGAAATGCAAAAGTGAACAATGTGAGTCCTTGTACAGCCCTGGAAAGCTATAACATGGTGGAATGTCAACAAGGCAACGTGTGTCTGTCGAGACTCAGCTCATCAGAGCCCAGCGATCAAAGGCCAATCAAACCAATGTCAAGCTACCAAACCTTACCCAGTTGGCCTCTGCATTGTCGAAGCATCACCCGGTGGAGACCCTGCCCACGAGCTTGACCTGTCACCGTTGGACCTATCACCAGCAGGCCTGCAATGGCGTTTTTCAACTGTTCTACAACCTCAAGCCAGTCCCAGGTGTCCTCCCGTCTAATAAAGAACCACACCTTCCCCTCAGATTCCACACGCAGCTTGGCAGGGAAGAGCATGGCATATTTAATGCTTTGGTCCCGCAGTGCCCGCTTCAGGTCCAGGAAGTTGCAACGTTGTTTCTGGACCCGCAGGGTGAAGTCAGGAAAATAGTGACCTTGCTGTTGTCTATGGACAGTGGCGGAGCCGTTCGTGCCGCGTGCAGGAGAACGTCTCTGTCGCGAAAGTTGAAGACCCTTGCCAAAAGTGGTTGAGGCAGTACACCAGGCCTGGCTCTTCCCCTCGGCACCCGATGTGCACGCTCGATGGAGAAGTGTTGGGATAGTCCCTTTGGCTGCAGACGTTTAAGGATCAGATATTCGACAAAGGGATCCGCTGCAGGCCCTTCGGCCTGTTCCGGCACTCCCAAGATGCGGATGTTGTTTAGCCGCATACGGCCTTCATAGTCATCCAGTTGCAGAGTCATGGCTTCCTGGGTAGTCTGGAGGTCGGCTACCTGTTGTTTGAGGATGTCAGTGTCTGCTGACAGGTCCTTGGTCACACTTTCCACTTCACGCACCAGTTCCGTCATCTTCTTCATGTCCACTCTAATCAATGAGACCTCCCAGGCGACGGAATCTATGCGGCCTTCCAGGGAGGTGCGTACCGACGTGATAGCAGCAAGGATGTCCTGTAACGTGGGATCTGGTTGCTTCCCGCTGGATTCAGGCTTGGGTTGCTTCTTATCTTGGCCCTTCTGCCACGCATACTTCGTGAGCGTGGCATGAAGTGTCCCATGTCCGCTACGGCCCCTTGCCATGATGGTGTAGTAGGATGTAGTGAGTCAAAGACGGGGTCTGGGACCAGACCAGTAATTCACCGGTGCCTGCATATGAGACCAGCTCACAACGGCCTGTCGGTTTCCGCCGGTCAGCCCCAGACCCAAGTGTGCTTCAGTTCCAAAGAATACCACACCAGCAAGGGATGGGCTACACCTGTCGGGCAGGCCCCTGACTCCCCGTCCGCACTGTACTGTCCGACAAATGATGGGCCCAGTATAGGAGCAAGGCAGTCTTATTCCCAGTCACGCACCAAAAGGTGGTGGGTCCGCAGCCCAAGTAGCCAGCCCACTGCGAACCCCGTGCCCTGTGGCGCGGGCTCTTTAGGAGGCTTCAACACTGGGTGGGGAATGTGTGCCACGATTTGCTCCATGCCACAGCAATTCTACTCACAAGGACTGGAGCCCCCAGCCATGGCAGCAAAGACTACAAACAGGGCCCAGGGGGATCCTCTGCCCTGGCCCTAAATATGGAAGCGTCTTCAGTCCCCTTCGCAGCCACGGTGTACAGCGTCTCAGTAACAGGGCCCAAGGGAGGCCCGAGGATCAGGGCCCGCCCCCACCATGTGGTTTGCCCAGGTCTTATTGGGGGGTGCACCGGAAGTCTATGTGGCCTTCACAGGAGGCGCAAGGCTGCGTTTCAGAGTAGGTCTGCTGATGGGGCTTCCGGGGGCCCGTGAAACACAGCAGCAATGAGGCCGGATGTCGCTTGGGAGGCGGGGGCAGGGCACTCACCAGGAGGCTCACAGGTAGTGCTAGTTGCCGTCCCGGCCTCCAGCCAGGCCTCGGATATCCGCCGCAGCCCCGGTGTGAAGTAGCGGCGTACAGCCGATTCAGCGCTCGGCACGGCCAGATCCAATTAGCCACACAGCAACGCCCCTAGCCCCTGCAGCCGCCCAGGTGCCGCAGATCGGCCCAATCTTCAGCGTGATGGTGGAGAGGAGCCTCGGGGTCAAACGCGCTCCGCAGCAGGTGATTATGACTGGGGCATGTCTAAATAAAACGGATTTGTCGGGAGTGGTGGGACGGAGCGAAGCTACAGTGCAGCCATTTCCCAGTGCAGTTGTCCACACCCCCACCCAAACATATCACTCTTAAGACAGCATTTCTCATTGCAATAACATTACTACGGAGAGTAAGTGAACTACAAGCATAAACGGTACAAGAGCCATATTTACAAATCCACAAGGATAGGGTAATCTTAAAAACTAAACTACAGTTTTTTCCCAAGATGGAAACGAAGTATCACCTGAACCAAAACATCATCTTACCAGTTTTCTTCAAGGACCCAAAAACTACGGCAGAAAGAAGCCTCCATACCCTGGATGTGAGAAGGGCTCTACTATACTATCTGCAAAAAACTGAACAAGTAAGGAAAACAAAACAGATGTTTGTGGCTTACTCACATACCAATACAGGATCAGCTGTCACTAATGCAACCATTGCAAGATGGATCCTACAAGCAATACATTAAAGCTATGCCATTGCCAAAAAGGAACTACCAATACAACCAACAGCTCACTCCACTAAGAAGAAAGGAACAACGCTGGCTTTCATGGCAAATGTACCCATCGAAGCCATCTGTGCAGCAGCAACATGGTCATCACCACACAAATTTACAAAGCATTATTGCGTGGACATACAAATAATAAGGAAGCTCAAATTGTACTACGGGTGCTTCAACACTTGTTTGCGAAGTCTTTCTCTTACCACAGTGTAAGCGTGGGAGGGGTACTAAGAGCAGTTTCCGGTATCGGAACAGGGGTTACAGCAGTAAGAGGCTGACCAGTGTACTTCTTTAGACTGGGTTTTATTTTTATGGTACGACGTGTTCTATACGTAAGTCTCTCCCTCGCAAACACTGAGTTATCCGTGTTGTTGGTCTTCTTGGTCTTTCTAGTGTCCCGGGTTACTGGTCTCCCTCCTGGATCGTCTCTCACCGCCGTGAGGGCTCAGGACTCCGGTCATGGAAAGAGAAGAAGGAGAGAGGGACGCCGTTAGCTACTACTGTCCTTCTCGCGTTTGCCCAAAAGGAACCCGGTGTTTGTGCAGGGACACCCGTACTAACTAACGTGCTCTGAGGATGGAGGATACGTGTGAGGTACAGGGGTACGGGAAACAGGGTAGCAGGTACGGGTAGCGGAAAGAGGGGGGGGAAAGTTGTGGTCGGACGCGCACAGACTTAAGAATCTTTTACGCTAGCAACAGGGGGACCCTTCCCCAACCAGCCCGCCAAACGCCGGCGTACCTGGCTAAGCCATACTCCTCCCTCGGGAGTATGGCACGGCGGAGCGTGAAAACGTTGGCCTCCTGGCTTTCCTCCACAGTCGGTCCCTTCGGTTTCTCTGTCCTCCGCTCGCGTCTCCGTTCTCCTCGCCTCGCCTGCGCCGGTCCTTCCTGTCCCGGTGTCGTCACACACCGTGTAGAGGACTTCCCCCGAATTCATCCATCCGGGAGAGGCGACGTCATCAGGAGGCGGGGATTCCTCTTCGTTGCAATACGCCCATTTAAAGGAGCCCGAGGACGCTTCTTCGCTCTCCTCCTCCTGAAGCTCCCACGCATCCCTCGTTCTTCCAGTCTGTAGAGTAGAAGGGGAAATACCATCAGGTGTCCACCAGTCCTCCCGGCCACCCTTCCCGACCTTGTTACACTCCTCCCCCCCTGGATTCTCCCGATCGGGGAGAATGGGTGTCCTTGACAAATAGTCAGCGTTTCCATTGTCAACTCCTTTTCTGTGCACAATCTTGAATGAAAAGGGTTGGAGGAACAAAAACCATCTTAACACCCTGGAATTCTGAGTCATGTTTCTCTGCATCCACTGCAAGGGCGCGTGATCTGAGAATAGAGTGAATGGTTTACCCTCCAAGTAATATCTCAACTTGTCCACCGCCCAGCGGATAGCCAGACACTCTTTCTCGACTGTTGGGTACTTGCATTCCCTGGGATGGAGTTTCCGGATTATGAAGAGGATGGGATGTTCCAATCCATCCTCGCCCTTCTGAGATAGAACTGCCCCTATGCCTACATCGGAGGCGTCTGTAGATAGGGAGAAAGTGTTCTCAAAGTTTGGTGGAATCAGCACAGGGCTTGAGGTAATAGCCTTCTTTAACACTTCAAAGGCTGCTTTGGCTTCCTGGGATGGACACTTCCCTATGCTGTTCTTGGCGTTGCTTTTTAGGAGATCGGTCAAGGGGGCAGCGATCACAGCAAAATTCATGATGAACCGCCGGTAGTATCCGATCAGCCCAAGAAAAGCCCGAAGTTCCTTCTTCGAGGATGGGAAAGGTGTACTCGTGATAGCTCTTATCTTTTCCTCCTGAGGTGCGATGACCCCTTCTCCCAACATAAACCCCAGGTATTTTACCTTGGGGAAAGCCGCCCTAGATTTCTTTGAGTTAACATGTAACCCTGCTGTTTGTAAGTCCAGTAGTATGCGTTCTAAGTGTTCTAGGTGATCCTCCCAGGTCTTGCTGAAGATGACAATATCATCTAGATACACCGAACTGTACTCAGTGTGTGGAGCCAACACCTTGTTCATTAGTCTCTGAAAAGTTGCTGGGGCTCCATGGAGTCCAAAGGGTAGTACTGTGAACTCGAATAACCCATCGTCGGTGGCAAAGGCAGTTTTGTGTCTATCCTTCTCTCTTAGTGGAACCTGCCAATAACCCTTGGTTAAATCTAGCGTAGTGATGTACTTTGCTTCTCCTATCCTCTCTATCAACTCATCCACCCTGGGAATAGGAAACGCATCGAAAGAGGATATAGCGTTTAGCGCGCGGAAGTCCATACAAAACCGGGTGGACCCATCCGGTTTTGGTACCATCACTATGGGGGAGCTCCAGTGACTTCTTGAAGGTCTAATGACTCCTAGTTGAAGCATATCCCTGACTTCTTTTTTCACATCAATTCTACGTGCCGCCGGTATACGGTAGGCCCTCTGTTTGACTATCTTGCCTGGTTCAGTGTCTATGCAGTGTTCTGCGAGATGTGTTCGGCCTGGTACATCCGAAAACATGGGGGAGAACTTTTGTAGTTTAAGTAATAGCTCTTTTTTTTTCACCTGATGATAATTCGGGATTAAGGGGGAGCATCTCCAGAGTACTGCTTTTATCTGCTATTGGCAACGTTAGGTTTGCTGATTTGGGGGGAGACCCTATCCATTTCTTCAGGATATTGATATGAAAAGTTTGTTGTCTTCCTGGTGAAACCTGTAGGCGGTATGTTGTTTTCCCTATAGTCTCTACCACTTCATATGGCCCTTTCCACTCACTCCTGAATTTTTGAGTGGACGATGGAAGAAGTACCAATGCCCAATCACCCTTGTTCAGGATTCTCCATTTCTTGCCTTTGTCATATTGGTACCTCTGACTTTCTTGGGATTTCTCCAGGTTGGAGTAAGCTAGGTCCCTAAGCTTTCCCAGTCTGGATTTCAACTGGCTCGTGTACTCCAGCAGAGATCTTTGTTCTGCCATCTCCTCCTTCTCCCAGGCTTCCTTTGTTATTTCCAGGAGGGATCTTGGCTGACGCCCGTATAACAACTCAAATGGGGAATACCCTAGACTGCTCTGTACTTGAGCTCTTAGGACATAGAGAGCCAGAGGCAATAACTTGTCCCAATCCCTATTCTCTGCTGTTAACATTTTTTTGAGGGTTGTCTTAAGTGTACGATTGTACCTTTCAACTAACCCATCTGTCTGGGGATGGTAAGCTGAAGTACGTATATGTCTGAGCTCTAGGGTCTTGCATACCTCAGCCATCATTTTAGAAACGAAGGGGGTACCTTGATCTGTAAGAATTTCCCTGGGGAATCCTACTCTTGAAAACAGTTCGATTAATTTATCTGCCACATTTCTGGTGGTAGGAGCACTGAGGGCAAAAGCTTCAGGGAACCTGGTATTGTAGTCTACAACAACCAAAGCATAGGTATGTCCCCTAGTTGTACGAGGGAGGGGGCCTATGAGATCCATCCCTACCCTCTCAAAAGGGTGACCAATGATGGGAAGGGGTTGAAGGGGGACTGCTGGTGGTCGGTACATATTTTTCTTTTGGCATACTTCGCATTGTCGGCAATATACCTCTGCTGCTTTGTAAATACCGGGCCAAAAGAAAAGTCTGGTGATATTCTGAAGTGTTTTCTCAGCTCCACTATGTCCTGCAGTTAAATGCGTGTGGGCATAGAACAGTATCTGTTCTCTAAAGTCTTTTGGAACAACCAGTTGAGGTGGTTCGTCTGCTTTTCCTTCTCTGTATAACAGATCGTTAATAATTCTGAACCTGGGGTATCCTTGTCTCTGGGTAGTCTCCCCTATGTGTGCTGCCTCCCATGCATTCAGAAGGGTGGGGTCATTGCTTTGAGCAAATTTGAAACCCCGATCTAATTCCCAAGGCTCTGTAGTTAGGTATATCCCTCTGGTCTGTTCTATCTTCTTTTTGAAGAGACTCAAAAAATCCGGATTATCTACCCCTAAGATGAGGTCTTCAGGTAACGTATCCACTACTCCCACCTTTACAGTACAGGGGTTCCCTCCCAGGGGTTTTATGGACAGTTGTGCTACAGGGTAGGGCTTCACGTCGCCGTGTACACATCTAATGTGTACTACCATGTTGGGACCTATCTGGGAAGGTCGCACTAACTGCTTCTTGACAACTGATTGTTTACAGCCAGAATCTAAAAGGGCTTTTACACATTTGCTGTTCAGTTGTACCCTTACATAAAACGACGGTCCCATCTCCGCAGTGTACATCACGGCCTTCGGGATGTACCCGACCTCCATCGGTTCTTCTGTTGACCTTTTCCGTGGACACATTCTGGCTATATGCCCCCATTCCCCACACTCAAAACACTGAGGTCCTCTTGTGGGTGGGGTCTCGAATCTCATAGGGCGGACCTTCAATGTCTCTGATCCGGGTTTCGTTTTTTTTTCTTGTTTTGCTGTTCCTGGGACACCTTTGAGCCCTTTATCCGTTTCCCATGGAAAAGTACGGGGCATAGCTCTGTTATAGTTTGAAGCCATCTCAATGGCTTGTTCAGCAGTTAGGCCTGAATGTTGTCTGAGCCAACGCTGTGTACCATAAGGCAGCGCCTCCATGAATTGTTCCAGATATATGCTGGACATCACTTCCTCCTTACTCCTAGTCTCGGGCTTTAGCCACTTATCGGCGGCCATCTTTAGCCGCAGATATAAAGTCTTAGGGTGTTCGCCAGCAATCCCTTTCTCTTTTCTGAACCTCAGTCTGTAGGCTTCGGCATCAAGTCCTAAATGGTCTAAGATCACCGCCTTAATTGTCACATATGGTGTTACCCCCGCATGGTTGGCCACTTGGTAGGCTGCTTGCGCCTCACCAGACAACAAGGGTGCTAGAAAGAAAGGCCACTTCTCCTCAGGCCACCCACAGGCTCTGGCTGCCCGCTCAAAATTGAGAAGAAAGGCGTCAGGGTCTTCTCCTGGCACGTATTTTTGTAGCTGCATTCCTGATGGATGTGGACCGAAACTCCGTCTTTCCACTGGAATAGGCACTCCGGGGTTCTGTACCACTTTCTGGAGCCCCTCAATTTGGGCTGCTATGGTGTTTTTAAACATGTCTCGGTCAGCATCGGCTGCCGACATCTGTTGACCGATGGCCCATTCTAATTTCTGTTGTCCTTCTATAAGCTGCTGCACCACCTGTTCCATGGCCGCCTCTGCGACTGAGGGGCAAGATCCCACTTCTGACACCACTGTAAGCGTGGGAGGGGTACTAAGAGCAGTTTCCGGTATCGGAACAGGGGTTACAGCAGTAAGAGGCTGACCAGTGTACTTCTTTAGAGTGGGTTTTATTTTTATGGTACGACGTGTTCTATACGTAAGTCTCTCCCTCGCAAACACTGAGTTATCCGTGTTGTTGGTCTTCTTGGTCTTTCTAGTGTCCCGGGTTACTGGTCTCCCTCCTGGATCGTCTCTCACCGCCGTGAGGTCTCAGGACTCCGGTCATGGAAAGAGAAGAAGGAGAGAGGGACGCCGTTAGCTACTACTGTCCTTCTCGCGTTTGCCCAAAAGGAACCCGGTGTTTGTGCAGGGACACCCGTACTAACTAACGTGCTCTGAGGATGGAGGATACGTGTGAGGTACAGGGGTACGGGAAACAGGGTAGCAGGTACGGGTAGCGGAAAGAGGGGGGGGAAAGTTGTGGTCGGACGCGCACAGACTTAAGAATCTTTTACGCTAGCAACAGGGGGACCCTTCCCCAACCAGCCCGCCAAACGCCGGCGTACCTGGCTAAGCCATACTCCTCCCTCGGGAGTATGGCACGGCGGAGCGTGAAAACGTTGGCCTCCTGGCTTTCCTCCACAGTCGGTCCCTTCGGTTTCTCTGTCCTCCGCTCGCGTCTCCGTTCTCCTCGCCTCGCCTGCGCCGGTCCTTCCTGTCCCGGTGTCGTCACACACCGTGTAGAGGACTTCCCCCGAATTCATCCATCCGGGAGAGGCGACGTCATCAGGAGGCGGGGATTCCTCTTCGTTGCAATACGCCCATTTAAAGGAGCCCGAGGACGCTTCTTCGCTCTCCTCCTCCTGAAGCTCCCACGCATCCCTCGTTCTTCCAGTCTGTAGAGTAGAAGGGGAAATACCATCAGGTGTCCACCAGTCCTCCCGGCCACCCTTCCCGACCTTGTTACACACAGCCTCCCAAACACGGGAGAAACCGCTACATGATCTGATGCACAGCATGTGAATCCAGAAAAGGATTCACGCTACAAAACAAAATGGTTACTTTTCAGTAGGAGTAGTTTTGCAGCTTGAAGAGTTTTGTGGATTCACATGCAACCCACCCAGCCTTTCCCTAAGAAGGAGCACAAACCGGTGCGGAAGCAAGGTACAACGTTAAGGACTATAAATAAGGACCATCATAAGGATTAAACAACATAAAGACGGAAAAAAGAATCCGAAGATGACCACCACACACGTTGACATCCAGGATGCCATCTGACGTCATACAGGGGATGTACCTGACACCAAATGGTGGTCGACGGCGATGAAAACAAGCATTGAAAATGCAATAGGTCGCGCCTTTTATTTAGTTAAAGCCATTTGCTTTGCTATACAATACCATTAGCAAAGCAAATGGCTTTAACGTAATCAAAGGCGAGACATATCAGGCAGTCAGTCAAAATACTTTATTCGATTTTAAATAAAATCATTAAAAGACATACATTCCATACATGTTACAAATTTTAAAATACATTTACAAAGATTGTTACAACACAGTATATTCAGTAAAAAAAAAAACTATTAAAAAGAGTTTGTGCAAAAAGGCAAGGTTCCACGTACTAAATAACATTATAGATTGCAAGGGGTTCAGTAAAAAACTATTAGAAGAAAGTTTGTGCAAAAAGGCAAAGAACCACATACTAAATAACGATATGGACTGCAGGGGATGGACAGAAATTAGGGAGTGGCTATTGTTGTAATACTTGATTTGATTGGTGATGCTGCAACCAAATAATTTCCCATACAAAATATAGTGCGAATATTGTTCATAGACTGGAGGTAAAGAAGAGCTGGTCTAGCTTGTATGAAACCAGCCTCCCTCAAAATTGGTAACAAATATTTTTTGCGATGAACTGAAAATAAAGAGCAAAACATGACAAAATGCATGGTATCCTGGGTTGAAAAGTTGTCACAAGAGCAGGGAGGGGCTGACTCTGGTCTGGCCCAGGACTGGTAATTGCCCAAATGATAATGGATCAGGTTAAATCTAAACTTAATTAAAAGGAATCTGTGGAAAGGCCTAGTAACAATGCTGAGGTAGGGTTCCAGTAAGGTCGAGCTTTTTGATATGTAATGAGACCTCACCGATGGCTTCTGCAGTTCCCTTTCCTCGCGGGCTAATCTCGCCAAGATCATAAACTGCCTCTTAACTGAGACCACATCCACGTTCCTAATACAGGAAGGGGATTCAAAAAGTTCCGGTCTCCCCACCTGGGCAAATGACTTCCTCAGATATTCCAACCAGGGGATCTTTTTAGAGTAGTCTAGCGACATGTCGTCCTCCGTGATTGAGTGATTCAGTGTTAACTCCTTATTGAGCCATGTCTTTAACCAAAAGATCAGTGGTGCCAAGTTGAGCCTGTCTGTGACATAATCCATGCCCACCTCAAGTTTCAAGTTTATTTTATTTGATTCTGAACTCCAAAGAGATCCACAAAAAAGCAATGAATACAACAATACAAAACCATTTTTACAAGAAAAAGAAAGAAGCACATTACAAAGTCACAATTTCTGTACAAAAGGCCAATACGGGTTACAAGAATCAATAATACATACTATGCAAGAAGAAAAAGCCCCTCAATAAATATCTAAAAAACATTTTAAAAAGTTAAAAACATTAAAACAAAACATCTCGTTAGGAGGGTTATTTAGAGCATGTACGAAAGCATTAGCAGTAAGAATACTCAATTTCAAGCAGATGTGGCGTAACCATTTGTGACGGAAAAGGAGCAGGGAGGGACATATAAATATGACATGTGTCAGATCTTGTTTAGGGGAGTTGCAAAAATTGCAAGCTGCGGAAGTACCATACCACTTGGCCAAAAGTATATTTAAAGGCAAGAGATCTTGTCTTAACAGAAACCAGAATCGTCGGACACCATGGGATAGGTTCCAAGAT
This sequence comes from Lissotriton vulgaris, assembly GCF_964263255.1. Taxonomy (NCBI): domain Eukaryota; kingdom Metazoa; phylum Chordata; class Amphibia; order Caudata; family Salamandridae; genus Lissotriton; species Lissotriton vulgaris. The sequence continues at coordinate 1,464,016,412 of NC_141687.1, read as the reverse complement.
ATGTAGGGTTGCCTATATTTGATTACACAAGATGAGATAAATGGGGTGACTCCCTTCCTAGTTACAATATACTCCCTATCTAATTTGAAACTAAGTGCCCATGAGGCCCGTTTCAAAACTAGTTTTAATTGGCCCTGGGAGAGTGAGAAAAGGGAGGACTCATCTAATTTCAGAAGTGTCACTGCCCTTCTGAAATTTTTTACAAGAAGGGAGAATTCATTAAAAGACCCCAATAGTTCGTCTTTCATTAGGTGTCTTAATGTCCCCACTTCCCCCTTGGCCAAACAGGCAACCCAACGCACCAGCCCCGCTAGGCCCTGGGCCCAACTACTGCGAGCTCCAAACTCCAGTCTGAAAGCGGCAGCTGAACATGAATTATTGGTAGTGGTCAGATTCCAGAAAATCTTCCCCTCTGCCAACTGCAAAAAACCCCATTGCCCCAAATCCACTATTTCATCAGGCAGCCAGAGTCATAGGGAGATTCGAGATATATAAAGAAAAGAGAATAGGGGCTAACAAACAACCCTGCTTGAGACCATTAACGGAGTAAATGACCCTAGATAGCCCTCTTTCTCCCCCCAAAAGGACCTTACACCAAGTATCTGTGTGAAGTGCGCGCACCAGCTCTAACAAAATAAAAGGCATACCCAGCGCAGACAGCTTCCTCCATAGCAGCGGACGGTCTACCTTATCGAACGCTGTTGAGAAATCAATGAACGCTGCGTACACTTTCCCGCCACGGACCCTCACATATTTATCTGTAATTATCTGTAACGCCGTAAGATTATCAAGAGTACCATGACTCTTACGAAAGCCTGTCTGTTCAAGGGGCAGTATATTACTATTAACTACCCACTCATTTATTGAGTACAGCAGGCATTTGGAAAAGACCTTACCAATTGCATCAAGAAGGGCGATTAGGCGATAGTTTTGAGGAACATTCCTATCGCCCTTCTTGAACAGCGGCACCAAAATGCTACCCTTCCAAGATGGCAGAACTGTTTTGCTCATGAAGCAGTACCTAAATATCGGAAACAAAATCTTGCTCCAAGAACTGGGATCCTGTTTTAGGACCAAAACAGGGAGCTCATCTGGGCCCATTGCACCAGAGGAGCGTAATTCTATTATAGCCTGTTCGATAACCCTCTCAGAGGGAGGATCTATAATGGAGCTATCTTCTTTACAGTCCCCAGAGGCATTTAAACAGCCATTGCTCGCGTAAAGGTTAGAAATAAAACTAATCCAAATGGCTTCAGCAATGGGAATTGGAGAAGGAAAAGACCTTGTTCCGCAGCCCTCACTAATTAAGGACCAGAACAACCTTGCTTGCCCGCGCACTGCGGCCTCACGCAAGCTAACCCATATTGTGTCCTCTTTGTCCTTTTTTATTTTCATTTTGACCCTATGCCTCCTTCTTCTCAGAAGGGTTATTTTATTGTTTCTATCAAAGGATCTGCATAGATATTGTTCCCTAACTAGTTTATTTATTTCCCTATTGAGACACAAAATAGAACAAGGAGTTATTTTCCTCCTTTTTTGTCGAGAGGGTTTTCTAGCAACAGACGTTACCACCTTCAAAAAATCTTCAAAGAGGGGTAAAGACGAGCTATCCTCATTTTGTAAAGCATTTCGTTTATTCTCTATAATAGGTTCTAGGCCCATAATGGCCGTGGAGTTCCAAAAGCAACGTCCAGTCTTGTTGGCAAAATTAACAGAATCACCGCTAAGGGGTCCAAGAATCCGTGATAGGCGGATTTATCAACACAGATACCGATAACACATTATGATAACTCAGTGTAGTCTGCAAGATAGATAGGTCGTTTAGAATATAAAAACTATTCATATCTATAACCCCGTAATCTAAAATAGACCCACCATGAATGGATCTATGCGTACAATTAGCTGGAAAATCAGAGGAAAATCTTCCGTTTACTATAATCCCCTCCATCTCAACAAGTTCGTTTAAAAACTGTTTCCCTCTCTTGTTTGTTTTAATCTTATCCGGAAAAACGGCCCGGGGAATATGGAGAGATTCCTCTTTCAACTTGTTTCGGAAAAGTTCCAAACTTAGGTTTGAGACATAACAGTTGAAATCTCCCACTAATATTACATGGGGAACAGGAATTTTATCCATAATTTTCTTTGTATAGTCAAAAACCTGTTTTAGGATGATATCGAAACTAGCTTCCGGGGGGATATAGGAGTTAATAATTACTAAGGGTTTCAAGTTCTCAACATTGTCCGCACTAAACAATGTTACTGATTGAAACAGCTTACTTGAATCCAGGTGGTGAGAGAAATTCCACCTTATTTGATTTGAAAGTAAGCAAGCAATACCACCCTTAGCATGACCTCTCTTTGATGGTGATGCTCCCCCCTCTAGGCAAAAGTAATCTTTTACTACTGGCATTTTATCTACACACCATGTTTCTTGTAAACAAATTACAGGGGCCTTCAATGAAGAAAGATACTGCAGTTTTTCCGGGTCATTTTTTAAACCAGCAGCGTTCCATGAGATTATCTTCAATCCACTGCTAAAGGTGTGAAAATAATTTGGGATGACAAGTGGATTGACTGGTCAGGACACCGGGCAACCAAATCCATTGGCAGTTTTTCTCACCCATGATCCTATTAGTGACCACAGAGATAGGAATTCTATATGTCACTTGGCGGGTACTTTTAGTTAAACTTATCTTTAAATCCTCGAAGCCCTGGGCAAGCCCACTTGATCCAGATGAGAACGGGAAGGAATTTTTGACTACATTATCCTCTTTCCTATTTAATACAAATGGCATAACATCGATCCCTCTACATTGAAAGTTCTCAGCCTAATGGAGGATAAGGTTTACAATTAATTTAGAATAGAATTTTGCCCTAATATACATCCTATCCTCACCTTTCAAGATCATTACCAGATCAATATCATTAGATTGTAATAATTTTAATCCCTCAAGCTCCCCGAAACATTTGAGTAACATAGATCTATTTAATATTAGACCAGAATCAAATAAGGGGAAAAAAATCCAATATGAGAGTATCGACCCCTTCTTTATTAGGGATTACGTTCGAGTTTCTTAACTCTCCGTCATCAACCAAGAAAGGTAGGGCCTCTGGGTTAAGAGGGGTTAGTGTAGAGGGTATAGCTATCTTCCTATCTTCCACTGGTGCAGGAACCAACACCCTACCAGGAAATCCAATACAACTTCCAGGTGCAGATACCCCTCCCTCAGGGACAGGGTTCACACCCTCCAAGGAAATAACTTCCTTTACTGGACAATTTTGTCCCAGAGCTATAGGATCAACCAAGTCAGCAGACAATTTTATAGGAGAATTATTTCCAAAATCTTTTAAGGGAGAGTTCTCCAAACAGCCAAAGGCAACTCTTCTCGGTCTTTTTTGCTTGTGTCTACGGGCAGGTTTCCTCTTTTTCCCTCTGGTAATTTTAGACTTTCCTTTTTTGTTTTCCTCCATTTTAATTTTTTCCTCGGGCAGGAAGATGGGAAAAAGTTTGTTATTTGTATTAGTACCATTCAATCCCTCAATTACCTCAAGCTCTTCAATTTTTAAATCTTCATCAATGGCATTGTTGTTAGCTGATGGTAATGGAGTGGGGGACAGATCTACCTTTGCCCCAGATAAAACATTAACATCAGCAACCACTGATAATATATTTCCAACGTAGGGTTGAGGTTTAGGCGAATTCGCTACAACTAAAGGGGCCTTAGGAGAAGAAAGCGTAATAGGGCCTACTTGCGGAGCCAAACTACAACCCTTTTCAACATTTTTATTCACCAGGGCCGTCAAAATCTGTGTAACTGCCTCCAGTACACAATCCGAACTACCAACAAATCTACCCAGTAATGACAGAATGGAGGACAACAAATGTTCAAGAGCAATCATTGACTCAGAAATTGGTCTATCCTGCCGATCAGGTTTAATAAGCTCAATGCCGGATAGCTCCAACTCGGGACTCTTAGAAAGATTAGACAAAGAATGCATATCAGAAGACTTCATAGAGGGCGTACTGCTATATAACAACAACCCAGATGGACCTGAAACTAGTGGTGTTTTAGTGGAACCCACAGATTCAGAGAGGATGTCAGGAAGATACCTCTTACAGAGCTCCATATCAATATCTGGAAATGAAGGGTTTCCATCAGGAGTCGCCAAAACACCCACTACAGAATTAGAAGTCAAAATGTGCCCCGTCGAAGCCATAGGGATAGGTTGAAGCGGGCTTACTACTAATAAAGAAGCCCCTGGGGGAGAAGGTGGGTTAGGAATATTCTCTGTAGGAGGATGTATATCAATGGAGTTAGAGTCGAGATGATCATCAACCACCGACAGGGGAGCAATTACACCTAGTGTATTTACCACACAGACATCTGGACATACAATTTTAATAGGAGAAGCGACCCCATTTGGCACCGGTATGTTTAAGGGTTTTTCCCAGAAGTCAAATAATTGACATTGTCCCTTAACAAGGGGTAGCTGTGCATTCTTATTTCGTAAAGGATTAGATTTAGTCTTACTACACGCTCTTCCCATGAGAATTCTCCCATATTTATATTCTCACTACACAAAAAATGGAAAGGTAAACAGTAAATATAAATACAAAACACGTTAAAATTTAAAACACAAGGCTAAGGCAAAGTAATGCACCACAAAATTCAAAACCACGTATAATGGCTACAGAAAATAAATACTATCTAAGGTCACGCATTACGTGTGTTAACAATGCAAAGTGCCACAATATTTAAAATAAAATAATTATAGTAAAATGAAAAGGAGTGGGCCCAGCCCGGCCTACTTCGGTCTCTGCAGCGCAATTTGGGCCAGGTGAGGGAGGCGAGGCGGGGAGGTGCTCCAGGCCCAGGTGGCTTGTGGGCGAAGATGTTTCCTAGCCTCCCTGTCAGCCAACAAGCCCACAGTAAAGCGAAGCGGGAAACACGAGCAGTTAAGCACAAGCGCTGCCAAATAGCCCTATGAAATAAACAGGAGCCTTATTCTTGCAGTTACGGCTGCACAACGAGAGTTCACCTCCTCAGCAAAACGACAGCCAGCCTCAGATCAGCAACAAAGTTCTCCCTTAATCCCCTCTTAATCTCAAAAAAAAAAGAAGGAAGGCTGTATTAGGATTCATACAGTGTTTTCCATGCGTGGTAACTCACAGTGCACACAATGTTAATTGAAGAACAGCGCTGCCATGTGCTTTCTTCAAGTATGATAGGCTCCCTCTGGATGCGCCTTCAAGAGCTGTAGAAAACAAATAGTGTTCCAAACACTACAGTGCAATGCGTCTCCCAGCCGTTACACAACTTGGCATCCAGCGCGGTAATGCGCTTTAATGTTAAGGCGTTTCCTCGCCGAAAATAGAACGCGGATCCCAGCGCGGCAATGCACTTTAGCTCCAAGGCGTCTCCTCGTCGCACACAACTCGGCAGGACGGTTTTACAAAAAAGGTGGTGTTGACTTCACAGAAAGGCTCGTATCTTTGGATAGTCTCGGTAAAGCAGGTAACCAAGCCGCTCAAACTACTGAATGAAAACGAGGAACAAAAATCCCTCTGCAGCACTCCAAACGTTTAGCAAGGTGAAAACCGGAAGTCAGGCACCATGCCCACCTCCACATGGATTGAGTATGTTGGGGTAGATGTTGGGACTGACAATAAGGAACGCAAAAATCTATTTTCTGCCCTGTGTATAGGCTCAAGCCGTACATATCCCCAAATTGAAGCACCATACATGGCAATTGGAATACATTTTTGCTACTATATACCTTCAATAAGGCCTCCATCCGTCTAGCCCCCAGTCTCTTTGAGAAGCCCATGACAGCCGCCGATGACCTGGCCAGTGATAGGCTTTTTGCCCTAACCTGTGGGCCCCACGATCCCCTCTCATCGAAGAGCACCCCCAGGTAGAGGAAGGCCGCCGTTCTTGAGACTACTTTGCCCTTACACCTAAAGATTTTTGGTTTCCCTTTGCGACTATGGGCTCCAACCACCATCGTGTGAGATTTGCCTGCATTGACCTTCATGTCCAAGTCGTCCATAAAGGCACCAAATGCATGCAACAAGCGCTGGAGGCCAATGCCTGTGCGGGCTATGAGGACTGGGTCATCCGCGTATAGGAGAGCAGGAATCTTAGCTTCTCCTACATGTGGGACGTCTCCCCCCACCTCCTCCAGGTGGCTACCCAGGCAGTTGATATATATGGTGAACAGTAGGGGGGCTAATATACAGCCCTGCCTTACCCCACGCATGGACTTAAACTGGGGGCTGCATCTACCCTCCCTGGTGAACCTGACCATAGCGAACAAATCCTGATGAAGGGAAGCCATGAACCTAACTAAAGCCCCGTCTATCCCAATCCTCAACAGGGTGGCCCACAACTTGGACCTATTCACCAGGTCGAAGGCTGAGGAGAGGTCCATAAACGCCTGGAATAAGGACCCCTCCTTAGCCAGGCGAGACATATTGCATTTTCAATGCTTGTTTTTACAGTCCTGTGGAAAATTCTCCTGCATGTCACCCTATACACGCCCAGTGTGTATAGTACAAAGAGTCCATGCTACAAACTGCCCTTTGATAGCTGAGCTACAACTCTGCCGGTAAACAGTGCTGATAATGGCCAGCACATGCACCAGCCCTGCTGAAAGCGTCAGAAAGTGCAAGCAGCCGCCAGTGGGCGGATGCCGGAGCTCCCGGCTCCTGGCTACATTATTTAATGATTTCTCTGGTGTTAGTCTGTTCTCCATTGGCATCTGTGAAACCCAACCCCTGCGAAAGAACCAGAGAACCTAAAAATACAGACACAGCATGCAAGAAGGAGCTGACTTTGCAGAAATACACCAAGGTGTTGAATTCCACATATAACACACCGTACACACAAAATACAAAGATGATTGTAACACCCGTCCCTGCATATTGACAAAAACGCACCAATGGTATGCCAGCATGTAACACTCATGTAAAACTTCTGAAAGTTCACAGTTCTGAAATGATGAGACGGTGAAAGAACTATAACGAGCCTCTGAAGTTACATCAAAGGCAGTGAAGGGTGGTACTGCTGCAGAATTAAGATGTATTTGTTTCATCCGGAGGGCGAGGGCAAAAATGGAGAGCCTGATAGGGATCCGTCTCTGCACCTGCATTTTAGAACTGTTGGTTCTGAGCACCGGCAAGACCCAGCCCACTTAAAGCCCTGCCCTCAACTGAATGAATTACTTTATATAGCACACACACTGACACACTAATTAGATTTTTGAGAGTTTCTCTCTTTGCGATAGCGATAGACAAGGCTCTAAACAAAACCACCAAAGATCAGCTGGCTAAGCAGTCACCTGCAATCAGCAGTCGTAGCTCCAAATGAGCCGCTCCGCAGGTGGGAGCGGACAGTCCTCATGTACATAAAGAATAATGGTGAGTGTGCCCTGTCCCGCCACTGCTGCTCTTGGGACACCAAACCACAGATGACTCGGATCACACCCGTCAGTACGGAGTATGCAGCAGGCAGGGCACGGGAAGCGCTTCCTGCTTGCAGGCTGACAGCAGCTATAGCTAACACCTGGTAGGTGCTCTTCTCACCCGTCAACACACACCTGTGGCTTCAGAGGGGTTCGGCATGGGGGCTCCATGCATGTCCCGCCCCCGGGGGGTGCTGTCACCTTTTCCAGTCCCCTGGACACGCGCTTTCTCCTTGACCCCGGGGCTGGAGGCTCAGCGCACATTGCACTCTGTCCCAGGCTGTCCAAACTCCACCTTGCCGAGCCCAGGCAGCCGGAAGGGGCAGGGCCAATCAAGAGCCAGGTGTGCTCGACACTTCCAAGGGGGCCCGCCCTACACAGGGCCTGCTGATACCTCACTGCTGAGCTGTCAGCTCGCGCTAGCAACCGCGAGGTGCCTGGTCTCGTTGAGAGTCAGACTGGGGTCTCTGAGGCAGCGAGACGACTACTTTCTGGCAGCAGCCTCCCGTGGTCTGTCTGCGCTCCCACAGAGTGCCCTCATGCACACCTTTGGGTCTCTGTTGCACTGACAGCGTGTCAGCTCACTCATAATCTGTCATAAATTCTCCATTCAGGTGTTACAGCTGCCTGTTGTGTGATAGCTTGTCCGCCCCTCATCTTTCTGATGGTAGGTCAGCGGGTCTGTCCTATGTATGAGTGTTAGCCTAACTATCCTTGTATCAGCCTGTATGCTCGCTGTTGGTGTTTTCACACAATTCTATAAAACACTAACTATAGAAAACAAGCATTTGCAATGTAATCGGTCCGATTGCATTGCAAATGCTTAAGTTTAAAATTAATTCAGACACTCTGTTCATCACCACCCCCTTTTCTGAATCATTTTTGGCCACTATAGGTGTGGCAGGGTATACTCAGACATGAGTCCCTTGCTCACTGCCCCATCAGGATTCAAGCAAGCCGGGCTGACGACGGCTGAAATGCCAGAAACCGGTCCCCGGAAGCTTGTCTCCTTTCCGGTGAAGAATTGGCTTGGTAGTTTGGTCTGCCCTGTTCCCATGATGCACTGGGCCAGGGACAGACTAATTTGCATATAGCCAGGTTCTGAGCTGGGATGGTGCAGTGAGCTAAATAACGGTGATGGATCAAGCCCTGATCTTTGGACTGGGTAAGAGTGGTCTGCTTAATTCAGACACTCTGTTCATCACCACCCCCTTTTCTGAATCATTTTTGGCCACTATAGGTGTGGCAGGGTATACTCAGACATGAGTCCCTTGCTCACTGCACCATCAGGATTCAGACAAGCCGGGCCGACGACGGCTGAAATGCCAGAAACCGGTCCCCGGAAGCTTGTCTCCTTTCCGGTGAAGAATTGGCTTGGTAGTTTGGTCTGCCCTGTTCCCATGATGCACTGGGCCAGGGACAGACTAATTTGCATATAGCCAGGTTCTGAGCTGGGATGGTGCAGTGAGCTAAATAACGGTGATGGATCAAGCCCTGATCTTTGGACTGGGTGAGAGTGGTCTGCTTAATTCAGACATTCTGTTCATCACCACCCCCTTTTCTGAATAAGTTTAAAATTGAGCACGGCGCCGCTTCACTGACACCGCTCTCGGTTTATTTTTATATTTCTTAACTTTAACACTGAGCATGGTGTCCTTGAAGTGGGCACTGCGCTCAGAGCTAAAGTTAAGAAATATATAAATAAACCAAGCTCGGTGTCCGTGAAGCGGCGCCGCGCTCAGTTTCAAAGTTAAAAACAGCAGCTGTGTCTGAGGGAAGGGTCTGATCGGGAAAAGAGACAGAGGGAAGGAGAAAACAAATAGTGCTCACCCAGTAATTAACGGCCATAGTCTAACGCCGCCAGTAAAATATCCAATCCCTGTGGGCGGGGCTAAAAGGAGACAAGGCGGCAACAAGGAGGGACTAAGAAACCTCCTTTACAATGAGAAGCCTGCGTTTAGCCTAAGCTATGACGCGAGCCAATGGGAAGAGGCGGCGGGGCTTCAAGTCCCCTTCTTCAACCGCATTGATTTCAAGATGCTCTCGGATGCTGAGAGCTGCGCATGCCCACTGCTATCGACAGTCGAGGCCTAAATAAGAAAGAAAAAAAGACAATCCCGGACCCGACCACTAGATGGCGCAATGATGCACAGCATGTGAATCTAGAAAACTCTTCAAGATGCACAACTACTCCTACTGGTAAGTAGCCATTTCATTATAAATGTACACTTCAACAAAGGAAGACACTTACTATGCAAAGTGTTCCTTACTGAAAACAAAACAATGCTGACAAATGTAAATACTCACTCAATAATTTCATGACAAGCATGATATTGTTCCTTGTAAAAACAAAGAAATGCTTGTTCCACAGCCTCAGTTTTGGTTATAAAATGAATTGAACAAGGAGCCTTTAATTCTCATGGTGCACTGTGCAACTGCTCCTGCCACACCGATTATGAGACCCATTTGCCCACTTTACCTACTCTCTCAATCATTTTCTTGGCAGGCCTAATATTGATCCTTGTGGAGAATGGAAATGCGGTCTCCAAATTATCTGCGCTGTAGCGTAAACGTGTTGGGCCTCAAACTTAATTGTAATTGGTCAAATATATATATCAGAATAAAATCACCTACCACACTAATCTCATTAGGTCCTCTGATGGATCTTGTTCTTTGCTGAAAGGGACCAGAATACTTAGGGGATGAAGAATTATCATATGAGGACCTGGAATAAGATAATTGTTAACATTCATTCAATTCATTCATTTCTGATGGAATTTCTCAGATTAAATCTACCTTTAGGTCCTTACATGTGTGAAGCAGTAAATTGGCCACAACAAATAATGAAACCGAATCAGCAAAGTAATTTATCTCACATTGCATCTTTATAAAATTTCAAATAATAGCATACCAATCTAATTTTAGAATTGAAAGATTTAATAAGCATTACCAAACTGTGAAATTCAATCTGAAGGGAGTTATCTTCCTCAGACGAGGGAGATTATAAAGTGAGTCTATAGAAAGCAATTATCTCTCACACAAACCCTATGGATGAAAGTTCAGTAAATCACCTATTGACCAGTTCTAGTTCATGGACAGGATTGTCTGCCCCTGTCCGCACTGCAGCGTCAATGCCACAACTGTTGTCAGAAACCTTCCAGCCCGAAAAGATTCCACTACGCAAGCATACCAGCAAAAGTAGTGTTTTGTCACAGTTAACGTTGTTTCAGGAAGTCCAAATTGTCAGTCTCTGTACCGCAAGATGGAAAGAGGAGGGATGGATAAGAATTGGAACCACCCCTATCCAGAGTTTGGGCAATTATACTTCATCTATTTCTAGTTCACACCCCTAGACATCACCAAATTTGCCAGACCACTCTGTCCCATTGGTCAGTTTCATTAGGATGAGATTATGTAGTAGGCAAAAATATAAATCCGGAAGAATTAAGTAATACATTTCTTTGCAGTTTTCTTAGGACCACTGTACTTTGTCATATGATTGGTTGTTAAGACATAGGCAAGTTCATTTTCACATCCTTTGTTGGTTCTTTCCCAAACATGTGCTCTAGGAAGTAACAATTTTGTTGCAAGTCTAGTCAAGTCAGCTACAAACGTGAATGGTATCACTGAGTTTTAGAGCATACGTAGAAATGTTACCAAAGGTTCTCATAGGCATCAGACTATTCAGTTTACAAGTTCATGCTAGGAAAGAAAAGGAAGTTTTGAGGCCTTCACAAAACACAGCCTGTGCACGATGAATGTGTGCTAAAATATGAATCTCACATTATTGTATACAATGCATTAGTTCTCCAATTAGGCAGATTAATTATTTTCATCTACATCATGTAAGTTTAAAGTACCCCTAACTTTCACCACTCCATTATTATTTTGCATGTTAATTTGCAAGTCATTTACAAGTTATTGGTGAATGCATCATTCGGGTATCGAATGCAAATTTAAAATAAACCTTTACATAGCACAAATTACTATAGCATCTGTTTTCTCATCATTGTCAGTGCTTACATTACACATTCCCGCAAATTTAAAGACCCACCATCAAAAGTAGAGGAGTTTCTACAGTTCATTGAATTCAAAAATCAACGGCTACTACATCATGAAGTCCACCATACTTTTCAGCTGGCGTGCAAACACAAAGATTTAGCAGCTATTTAATTCCATTCCAGAGGAAGACTTATTCAAAATTATCAGAAAAACTAAACCCTCAAACCACTTTGTAGACCCAATTTTTTGTGAAAGACCTTTATGCTCACATACTTCCTCACTGGGCAAAAGAGGTGAATCTCTTTCAGCCAAGGAACATTTCCTGACTGCCTCAGAAATGGACAAGTCACCCTTTGCTTAAAAACACCCTCTGCACACACCAACGACCTCAAAAAATCAATTGCCAGGTCTCCAACCTACTTTTATACAGCCTATAGATCAAGCCTCTTGGAGTCATTAAAAAGCCAGGGATCTTCTATCACCATTATACAGACAACACACAGCTTTATCTAAAGGTTTCCTCACAAAACAATATCTTGCAGCTCGCCACCACCCTATTCTCTGTTCATGCATAAAAGACCTATCATAACCCACAGCTAAACCCTTCTAAATGTGAATTCCTCCTTATCACCTCTTCAAAATCAGCACTTCTGCTGCAATTATGGAGTACCAAAACTCCTAGACAAAGGATTCAACCTACATTCTGGATTGGCACCATGGGGAAAAATGCTTGCTATCAACTACATCTTCTGTGGAGAATCCACTGTTATACCCCAGAACAAGATCTTTATTCTCTTGCTAAAACACTGGTGCCCCCTAGAAAATGTTTTGTGTTGTTGCTATGTGCGCCCTAAGTGGCTCGGGGTATGCCCAAACGTGGATCCTTTGCTTGCTCCACCACTGGATTCAAGCTAGCCTGGCAGATGTGGGGTGATACCCAAAACCAGTCTCAGGGTGCTTGTTTCCGGTCTAGGGATGACCTGACCTGGCAGTTCGGGCTGAACTGTTCTCATGGGAAGCAGGGTCAAGGCTGATTTTCATATGCCTGGGTCCAAATTGGGGTGACGTGGTGAGCAAATTAACAATAAATTAAACCCAGGTCTTTGACTGGGGGTGAGTGTTTGAAAAGTTTCAACACTCCATCCAACACTTTATTTTATTTTGTGTTGTTGCTCTCTAAAAAAGACTCCTGTAACTATTCTGACTGGTCTCTCCAAAACCCATCTCACACCCCTGAAAACTAATCTACACTCTGGAGCTCAGTTGACTACGGGGACAACAGAAATGACCACATTACCCCCATGCTGATCACCCTCCAATGGTTGCCAAATGAAGCAAAGGCTACAAGACTGCCTGCTTCACCCATAAAGCCCTCCCTGTAAATGCTCACCCCTATAAATTCTCATCCATAAATGCTCCTCGTTAGCTGGTAGATAAACTCAAGCTACCAGGTGGTTCCAGACCATTGCAGAGTCCCGAGGCAGTGATCCTCGAACTGGGCCCTTTAAAGGGAATGACTGATGGCACACTTGTTCTCAGGAAGCGCAACCAGAGTCTGGAATTCCATACATTACATCTGCGCACTACTACCTTGCTGAACTAAAACCCCTTCTATTTCAATTGTACTTTTGCTAAAACACTGTGACCAACTTTGGCACAGACCTCCTATACTACCTGAACCCTTTTACGGCTGTATACTACCTCAACCTTTTTATGGCCATATGCACCTTTGTACACTCTGTATACTACCTCAACCTTTTACCGCTTTTGTATGCTCTGTTTCATGTAATGCTTTACCTTGTTATATTTTCAACCCTTTGTAATTATTGATAGCCTTATTGCCGATCTTAAACCATATGTAACTTCCATGTAATTAAATTAAATATTTCTCCTGTTAAGTATACTGACACCTTTGGGTAATGTATGGGGCTATATAAATATGTTTAGTTATATAACTAAACATTAACGCCAATTGAGCTTTTCTGATTTACGATGTCCCAAAAGCCCTTAGAGCCATTATCTTTACAGATTCTGTTCACCTTTCCTATACTTCCTCCTACAGGGTCTGCTTTCTTATTTGATGGTGCTTGTATAGTCATGCCTTGCTATGGCTTTAGCAGCTCCATTCCTGGGTTTGCAACTAAGAGCAGATCACAGGCATGGGTTGGCAATCCTTCATTCCTTGTCAAACCAACCTTGGCTTGGCAGATTGTTTTTTTTTTCTTTTCATAGGGCCAATTAAGAAAGTTTAAATGAAGAGATGTAAATATTCAAACACCCTAATCATGGCAGATGCAGAGTGATGAACAGTTAGATGTTCAGTGATCAGACAAATATGGCTCTTTCCCCTTGTTATCCACAGGGTGGTGATATTCGGTGATTGCAATCTAAGTCTAAGGCTATTATCCTTGGTGGGGAGGTCATTTACCCCTTTAGGTGTGGCAGGTAGGGAACTAATCAGTAGACCAAGTACTAAACCATTAGGTTTGTCGTCACTGAATCCACTTTCCACCGTCCCCCCTGCATTAACATATTCAGTCAAGCCATAGGGGATTAAAATATAATCAATGATAGTTCCTTGGCCCCTAGCAACAAAGGTAGGTATCTGTGCCTGGAGATGTCGCATAGTTCCTAAAAATACTTAAGATCTGCATGTTTATAGGTAGCCTAAACTAAGGGATTGGTGTCTAGACTGATTCTGGCACCCGAAGGATATGTCTGCCTATAGACCAGGTAGCTCACAGTGCCACCATAAGCTCCCTAACCTTACTGAGGAGATAATAGTTTCAGGCAGCCATCGAACATGACAACCCTTGATCCTTCAAGGATCATGGAAGCAGTACAGTACCTTTCGCTCAGTCAATGGTGCTCATTTGGTCTCGGAGAGATACTCAGAATAAACGTGGGAGTGTTTTCAATATTTCAATAAGCATTTATTGAACCAGCATCATTCTAGTATGAAACATATTTGCTGTGACAATCATTAGACAGAAGCAAATGTAAAAGATTTCAAGCACCAACAGAGTAAATAGAAGGTAGAATTCTACCATGGTGATTCCAACAGTGAATATATGCAGGCACATAAGCATGACTGTAATCAAGCGTACTCCTACTATGTGAACCCTACCTTAGCCTATCTAAGTGTAACACGTATGTATGTGGGTGTAGAGTCAAGAATCCCTTAGGAAAGAGCCAACCCCTTTACCTGATGGGAGAAGATGAAGGACCCTGTCTCGGTCACGAGTTGCACACCCCGCAAGGAATGTCAGACCGCTGCTTGTCTTGAAGCTTCAGCAGGCTGGGACCTCAGTGTCTTGTGTCAGATAGAGGAGATGCTTCAACACTATCTAGTGAAGGTATGGTTCTTTTATACCATAAAGATAGCCTTAAGGTTCCTACCACAATCAATATGTTGTGAGTATGATTATTTAAATGAGCCTAAATCGATACCTGCAATTATGCAAAGTAGTTCTATCGCCCTAGGATGAAGATGATCATGACTTTTATACAAAGTATGTTAATTCTGTTTTGTACGTCGTGTGCAGGGGACTTTTCTAAGAATCCTCATGCATAATAAATGAGACTACTTTCAAGGAAACCGATCGACATTTATTCAGCACATAACAAAGGTCAGTGCTAGAACTGTTATGCAGAGCAAGGTTGGACAAATGTAGGGGAAAGTTCATTTGCTTCTTAGGCCTAGTTTGGGGTACATAACTGAGGTCACCCACGAGTCTGACCAGGTTATAAAGGTCAAATAACAGTAAATTACGTATCAACACCAAGCCTCTCTGATGTGCCTTCTGGCCAGATGGCTTGGTAGCTGTTACCCAGAAAGGATCGCCACCAGTTCCGGTATTGCCTAGCTTTTCATTAAAATCACCTCCAATACCCACATGGAATTTGTTCAAAATATAACCATCCAGATTTCTTAGAATTTCTATGCCATAAAACAGTCTGAATTTGAAAGTCTAGTTCCACAACCAAATTATAAAAATTGCCTAGCAAATTAAACCTATTCTGTAGCACAAGCCTGAACAGTTGGATGCCAGGATGACTGCAAAAACTTGGTATTACCTTAAACTGCTTAGAAATGCGAACCATATTAACCAAACCGCACCTTGCTCTGCCTCCAATAGAGCACATAGTAGGTTTGACAAAAGTGTCTGACTCATCTCATACAATGTCCCTCTGTGCCAGGTTTCCTGTATCAACACAATATCAAAATGTGAAATGTAATTTGAGCAGATTGGATCAGGCCATTTTTCTGCATTTCACAGCTTGGCTTTCTGTTTCAGAGGGTGGTGGACGATCACTTTAGAGTTTTCAATGTCCTTTAAACCCCATAAAAGGGCTGTATTTGTTCAAAGTGGGGATACTGGTGTGAGCTGTTACCTCAATTTGTCAAGAAAAATGTGCAGGTCTGACAATTTGGTTGCAAGAAAGTATCTAGAAAAATAAACAAGAGGCAAGATGGTGATGCATTTGTTCTGGAGATTCTGATGAGCATGTTAAGCATTGTACGAGACCAGCTAGGTAGCTGGTTTAGAATATCTGAAGTTAAGTAATACACAGTCCCCCCTAAAATGCCCTATTGAACCACTTAACTGCCCTGGCAAGAAGAATATTGTCGTACTTCTAAAGTCAGAGTTACTAGTTAACTAGTTTCAGACCTTATTTTTCATGTCACTGTGAATTTCAATATTGTCTTCAGGAAAACATTGGACGTGTGTCAGTACTGCTACTTAGCAGCAGCAGTCCAGTGGGAGGTTCAGATAGAGGCATACCATGGCGATGGCTGTCCCCGGGTCATGGTTCCATGGACAAACCTCCTGAACTTCTTAGCCCATTGCTATATTTTGCCACCCCCAGTGGATAGAGCACTACCATTAAAGGTAATAGAATCAACAGATGGAATGACAATTGGGTATGAGCAGGCCCATGTGCACGCGCCTTGGTATTTTCTGATGGTACTGGATCAGGGTTTGCTACCCCAACCTCCACCTCCCTGTGGAGCTTTGATTATGAATTATTGTGTTTGGTTAATTTTATAATCTCTCCCTCCAAACTTGATATTTTCTCCCCTCTGTAGTGGTTTGGGGGGGGGGGGGGGGGGGGGGGGGGGGGGGTTGACACAAGTGTCATTCAGGGTTTTAGTCTTTTCAAGCTTCAGGGTCCATGATTGTACATGTTTCTGGTTTGTTAAGGCTGCATGCACCAACAATTTTATCTTTAATTGGATTCTTAGAGGCCTCTGAATTATTATGAAAGACCCTTGCTATGTCGCTTCTTTGTAATGGAAGCCCCCCCACTGAAGTGTGAGGAATCAGTATTGATAACTTCATGCTCCGAGGTTGAAACCCTCCTAGTATGTTTACGAGACACTTTAGCATTGATGGCTCCACCTACTGGTGCTACAAATAGCCAATCTGTGGCCCCATTATGTGGAGAGGCTGAGGTGGAAGGAAAGATAGTCAGTAAATCATCTTGAACCATGGACAACCAGAGAAAATGCTTTAATTTTGTCCTCAGCTCCCAGCATCTTCTGTTTCCCCATTTGTCCGAATATAGCTAACAGGAAAAACATATGTGATGGCCACCAAATATTACTACAGAATTGTTAAGCTTTAGTAACTGCTTAGAATGATCCTCCCTGCATCTGTAGAGGTCTCTACAGATTTCCTGCGCTAGTGATACATGCAGGAAACAGTGACATAGCGCTTTTAGAAGCCTAATATGAACATTCTCTCACCGGTACAAGTACAGTGGTTAATGGAGGATTGATTTCCACACACGGACGTTTTCATTTCAGCCTTGGTTTTTGGGACTAATTAATGTCCATGGCACACCACTAAAGGGTTGCCCACCGTTTTGCTGGGGGCTCTCCATACTTCAACTTAGGTTCCCACCCCTCGCCCGTCCTGAGGAAGAACCATAGCTGAGGAGTACAACTACCCCTGTTGCGTCAGGGTCGAAACGTCGACGACACGCCCCCTATTCTGGTGCCTGCACCATCTTCACAGTTGAAGACATCACTGTGTTGTGATGAAGTAGTAACTATGTCCTAAATGACGTCCGAGGCAGGCTCTTTTCATGGCTAACGATTATCAACATTGGCACGACAAATGATTTTAAATGATCTATCTCGAGTTCATTCTTTCTACCCCCTTTTTGCCTCTCTGCACGAGCACCACCCTTTGCAATTTTTCAAATCACCACTTGGTAGTAACCAGAAACACTCCTCCTGCAATTAAACTGGGAGTTATATTTTGTTTATTGTAATACCCAAGAATAAACTGCCATTAAGCTAATATTGTGCTCTTTTGGCTTGAAACTTACCTGTGGGTACTGCTTTATGTTTATGAATGCATTTGGCCTGGTCTCTCTCACTTTACCTTGCAGGTCATAACCGCATATGATGATTGAATGTAATGTTTTAATTTATTGATGATTGAAAATATTTGTCTAGGACCACTTGTTTCCTGTACCAATTGCTACCCAGGTCCTATTGACTATTAGGTCACCCCATTCTTATTAATGCCTTCTCCTCCTCCAGCAGTGTGGCTTAGTGGGCTATGGAGTCCTGAATACCCATACACCAAACAACCAAGCATAGCACTCTGCACCTTGGGAGTAGATAATATGGTATATAGTGCTCAGGGGCACTCCTCCTGCTGCGTGGCTTTGTGGGCTATGGAGTACTGAATGCGGAGCAACCAAATAACCAAGCACAGCTGTGTTAGTAGCCAATCTCCCAAAGTAGACAACTTTCTCATCTTCAGATCATTTAAAACTATACCTACAGAAGGTATCCTAGCACCAAATAAATCTCCTACTATTTGTGAAGCACTGTACTTAGCTCTCGCAGGAGCCACTCCTCCTTTATCATCTGTATTATCTACTTGATAACGTTTAGGAAACACTTAAGCTAAATAACTCCTTACCCCATTTTGGGGAAGCTGAAAATTAGCATTTTTCCGCACAAACATAATGCTCTAACAGGTCCTTTCTAAAATGGACTGGCTATAGCGGACACCGGGCGTTTCTCAAGCGGGGCCTCTGGGTGGGCGCCGTTTTTTTTGTTACCAAAGGCTGGCAATAGCACTCACACCGGTGGGCTGGACGAGCAGTTTGCCAGGGCCAGTTTCGGTTCATGTTGAAGCCTTAAAAGTTATCCAGTTAGTAACGTTTGTTTGTATGATAGCCCTTACCAAATGGACCATTCTTTCTACTGATTTCGCTCCTCCATTCGAATTTATAGATTTGATAGGCACATCTAAAGGCATGTCAAAATTCTACAGATAATAGTCAAAATGCTCCCGACGATAAAACAGATTCACGATTATGCCACAGGGTAATGAGTATGTGAGGGCAAGTGATGAGAAGAATCACCAGAAACCGTTTCGGGCACTCATAACTGTGGTATACACATTTAATAATCTAAAAAAAAAATTGTCTAAAAAATAATTGTCAAACATCTTTTTATATTTTTTTTTATAATTAATCTCCGTTGCTCATTTTATAGGTCTGGTTAGATCTAATCTTGGTTGTAGTATGCTCAACTGAAAAGTTAAGACTTGCTAATAAGCCAATCATTATTATGACTATGGCAAATACCATGACTACTAAATAAATTCTTCCACCTTTCGGTGTAGTTGACACATGATGGTATCTATCAAGTCAGATCAAAAATAAAAATCAACTTGTTGATGCTACTGTGCAATTCAGCAAAACTTCCAGTTCTTTTCATTGTAAATCTGTTCTGGTTAACTATAGATTAAGAACCTACTGTCTTCGATCGGATCTCTAAATGGAAATTGTACTCGATGTGGGATTGTGAGCGGTCTAGTAGTTGGGTGGGCGGAGTTAGTGGGCTGGGGGGGAAGAGGAGGATCCAGGGGATGGGCTAGTCAGTCAGAGTAGGGACGGGGACCTTAGAGCACATGTTTAATAAAGCTCTTAGATACATAAAGAAGTAGTCTGTCGTTATTACGAGGAAGACACAACACTCTTCTACATGTATGCCTATGGAAACCTAATATCTTTAACTGGATACATGAGATGCAAAACTTGAATTGTCAGTTTCTGGATGTATATCACTTAATTTTGTTAATAAGATCATTCAATCTTTATCGGTGATGGCATCTTTCATGCGGGTTTTTGAAAAACACTTTGATTCTCAGTTTCATGAGGTCTTAGATCAGGCTCCCTTCTAACAAAGTATGTCTACGCAGGGGCTGACTACCTTCGATTTGGCACTCTTTGTCTGTGTTCTTCGGACTTTAAGTTGCTCACTGTCACTAGCAGTCTGTTCGATTGGCTATGGTTCTTCCCTGATCATTTTTGAAATACATTCTTCTGACACACGATCTCAGTCTCTCACAAATTTTCGGCAACTTCGCTTCCCTCTACCATCTAAATTGCTTGCTCTTTCTTCCAGTTCTTTGTGCACACTCTGGTTTTCAGCTCCTTAATTTATGGTGGTTATTCTCTGCTCATCCACCACAGTTTGTGCACTTATCGTGACTTAACTTTATGACCCTTGCATGCTGTTTCCTGTCCCTCTGAATGTTCGTTCAGTGCTTGAGTTTGACTCTGTGAATCAGTTAGTTGTTGTTGTCACCACTTCTTTACCAGCTTGGCTCACTCTCCTGGTATAGGAGACATACATCCAGTATGTTAACCTGCCACACTTTACAGCAGTGCTCGTGACTGGGATAACCTGAAAAGGGTGCAAACTTAGTGCATATTCAAAAGGCACTTCACAGGGATATAAACTATACCGTCCTTGACGCAAATATTCCCTGTGTGCCAGTGTGCCTTTCCCAATGCTCTCCAAGTTTACTAGAGCTGTCAACGTAGTTCGAACCAAAAGCGATTGAAAGGATTGTTCTCAGGACACTTAACTACTGGACACTACATTATAAATTGAAAAGAGACACATGGAAAATCATTTATAGTATTATAGCTTATTTACATTGTGGGCTATCACAGCACCCACGTCACAATTTAAACTTTCAATCACTTCATTCGTGTGGGTTCCGATTGGTCCATCTCCACACCAATATCTGTGTAATTGATGGAGCTGGAAGGAAAAATAAATAGTATGCCATTTTCTGGTTAGGACATCAGTTAGGTAGAGCAGGGGAAGCACAAGGGGCCAACCATGTTGGCTAAACTAAACTCACTTGATTAATGGAACAGTAGCAGTCAACTTGTTAATAAGAGACCAATGCTTTTCTTAATCTTTTGAAAAGCTCTGTTCGACCTGCAAAGTGTAGAAAAGCTTGTATAAATCCCAAGTCCTACATAACAACTTGCCCATACTTGAAGGTACAGAGCAGTCATTGATGCATACTGCGGCCACGTTTTGGGGCGGCAGGAAAAGTGCACACAAGTTAATGCTGTAAATCTGCAGTGCTTGTCCACTACTTGCAACATAAGCGGATGTTTGTGGCATGCATTCCCGTAACACTGAATGGCTTGTATCTTTGGCAACAAAGTTTCTTTTCACGTGCACGATAATGAAGATTGATGGCTAATGAAGCATATCTTTTACAGCAAAGTCTCCTCTTGCTTTTATGATAATAGATATGAGCGAGTATTAGCACCACCAAATCTACGGGTTTTTAGCAATAGCTACTTTATAACCTTTGCAGTGGTTCATCTCAAAAGTCTGTCTATTGTGTTGCCCATCAAGCTGCTCAGCGGCGAATGGAGAGCATCTAGTCAAACGAAACCTAAACGGCGGTAATTGTCAGGGCACGAGTCCTAAAAAGAGACGTTTGGGGGATGCTGTTACTGGAAGTGACGTCACGACAGGAAGTGACGTCACGAAAGTTGCGCTCTGATCTCGTCCCAGAGAGGCCAAAGAGTTAAGTCCAGCTGTTTGGCAGGGGGGACGGCGTCCACCACGTGGTAAAATAAGTGGGCGGGGGGAAGCCGTCCACCTGCGTGGTACCTCGACTTGAGCCCTGGTTATTGTAATTCAATGAGAACACCTCCTATCTGCTCGTGCTAAATTTGGTTCCAATCAGCTGTAGTGTTGCAGGCAGGGCACGCAGTAACACTAACTCATCAAATGTACTCGGTCGGAACTCTTTTAGTGACTTCGGTTGGCTTCGCCATTCCGTGAGCTCATAGTCTAGTGCGCTGTTAGGCTTGTCTTTAAAAACCTTCACATGTTAGGCTCATTCTGGAGTGGGTCTTCCGACGTCCACCCAACCAGAGCGCTGATTTGCTGAGGATTCTGGATGCAGAAGCCAAAACCATTCTAGGACCAATAGCTTCGAACACAGGCCCGTCCGTAGTCTATGGTTTTGATGGTATACAACTGTGACTGCGCAAGGCATGGCAGCGCCTGCGATCATAGGCTTTAACCTTAATCAAAGCAAGAGTAACTTCTCCAGGAGACCACCTATTTTTCATATGCATCTACAGTGGGCCATCTTTTTATGTTTCTCATTGTCTGGCAGCCACTCTCTTGTGTTTCTGGGTGGGTGCTTCGCCCTTGCTCATAGGAGAGCATTGGCCCAATATTTTAAAGGAACTGGTATTATCAACTTGTGAATATCTAATAGTAGACATGTCATTCCAAACAAGAGCTCACATTTCCTCTTTTGACAAATTCTGAATTTTTCTCATCTCGTTACGGCCATCACTAACTGTATTGAATTGTATTATCAAATGAGCCTCTCTTTGCATCAGCATTCTGTCCATGTTTCCTCCTCTGGGTTCAGGTTGGACCACTGTGAGCACTGTCCATTGAAAATCATTTTCTGGTTGTTTTTCTGTACAATGATTCATTAACAGGGCTGTGCTGACTTTCCGAAATATTCTTGATTTATGTTATACAATTCTATGCCTAATCTCAAGTTTTCCCTATATAAAGTTTGTTGTATGGGCAAATGATTGGGTAGACCACGTTCTTAGTTTTGCAGTTCGAAAATGCTGTTTGTTTCCATTTGATGATTTTGTATATAAAATATGTGCCTTAAATATGGCATGTGCTACATTTATGATACCATTCAGCTGGTGCCAAATTCCAGAGCTATCTCGAATTGCAATTTGCTTTTCAGTGTCATCAGCGGAGTATAAGTTCGTACTATTTGTCTGCCTACAAATTTGTCCTACTTGAGTGGAAACAGCGGTCCCTCAAAATACTTGTCCAATTTAGAAAGTAAATGGCAATTCTGTAAAATGATTTTTTTAAAATAGTTACTTTGTGGGCAAAAAGTTGAAACGCAAACCAAACGTGCAGACGTTGTTTTGGCTTTTTTGACCAACAGTGATTCTTGTGGAATGAACCATGTTCTCTGCATTACATTTTTTTGAAGCTTTTTCAGGTGACCTCGTAATAACAGCTTCTCAACCAAATTTTGTGCATGATGAAAGTAATCCATTTTGTCTGAGCAGTTATGCCCGATTCTTAAAAAGCGCCATATGCTAAGTTGTCTTGGATACTGCGGGGTTGATGACTTGAATAACAAAGGGCTTTGTTGCAGTTAGTTGGTTTAGTATTTAATCTTGTCGTCAACTTGCCTTCTTTTTCAAAAACATCCACATCTAAAAATGTAATATTTCTGCTACTACTGTTCAGACAAACGTAATGTCCTGAATGTCTGTTATTCCAGTGCACACCTGATCTAAGGAATCATCCTGTCCTGTCCAAATGCAAAAAAATCCTCAATATATCTTAACCAATTTGATATTTGATGAGAGAATGGATTCGTTTGATATATGAAGCATTCCTCAAATTGTGCAATGTACAGAACAGCCAGCTCTGTAGTGAAGTGACAACCCTTGGCAGTCTGTTTCATTAGGAAGAAAAAGTCTTCACCAAATTTAAAATATTTCCTCTTGAGAGCATTAAATACAAAGAAATCGGAAGTAAAAAATGAGGAATCGTTTAGCTCAATAATAATTTGGCCACAGTGAGGCTATTGCACCTTCTAGTTGGGCACACTTCAAATCGATGGGTGAAGACAAGCTACCACCAGAATGAAATGGAGTTCATTGTATATGGTCATCTTCCCAAATTGAATTGCATGTGGTTAAAGGGGTCATCAGACCTCTCTATATGACTCATGGTAACAGCTGTAGTCAGTCAGTCAAATATCCTTATTTCGGTTAATAAAAACCATAAAAGCAATGCAAAATTCATTATTATACATGTTAAAACTATACAGATGTACACATGATTGCAGTTCATTATTGACAATCTAAAACAATTAAAATCTTTGATACAAAGAGAAAATGGAATGAAATCAGTATCATGAAACAATAAACCCACCATAATTCAAACCATCCTCAGTACATTATAAGCTAAATGTTTTTGGGGGAATCTCATTGTGCTAATAAATTCGTCTGGGTAAATCTTGTTTAATTTATGCGCGCTGCTGCTACCAAAAAACTGGCTACACTGTAGGTAACCTGAACGGAATCAAGCATTTGTAAATGTAGGAGGGCAGGCCTCACCTGGACAAATTTTAATTCCTTCAGGATTGGGTTTAAAAAATGTTTGCGCGCCAACAGGTAGTGCTCACAAAACATCACTAAGTGGAGCGTGTCCTGTGTGGAAAAACTGTCTATCTTCTGGGGTCCCCCACTTCGGATAAGTTCCCAACGTAAGGTGAATGAGGTTCAACCTAAACCTGACCAGAAGGAAACGATGGTAAGGTTTAGTCACGTACTTCAGGTACGGTTCCCATGACTGGGGAGATTGTCAGCTGATAAAGTGATCTCACCATAGGTTTCCTAAGTTCAACCTCCTCCCTTTCTGACTCTGAGGCCCTGTGGAGATAGATACATTTCCGGACACCCTAGCCTTGCGCATGCCGCTCTAACATACGCAAGCCAGGGTATTCTATCAGCTCTGTCCAGGGCCATACAGTCCTTGAGTATCAGGTGGTTCAGCGTGATTTCGTCATTCAGCCATGTTTTAACCCATCGTAACAAAGGGGCCATTTTCAAGTGGTCAGAAATATACCCCAAACCAACTTCACAGTGAATTGAATATGTGGGGGATGATTGTGGGAGTGACAAGAGGGATCAAATAAACTTGTTTTCTATGATTTGGATCCCTGGTGTTGGGACATAGCCCCAAAGGTAACAGATGTAGTTTTGCCCACATTTAACTGCTTGCAAGTAATGTACCTCTGACACAGACTTTCAGCAATGTCAAAGAAATGGGTATTATACCAGTAGTTTCTAAAGATGGAGATCAGGTTGTTTCTTTCTGTATGGGTAGAACCACGGTTTATTCCTTGCCATAGGAGAGAGCATGGCATCAGGTAAAACAGGTATCCCATTTCTCAAAACCCAAATCTCACTCAGATACTGTACAAATGCCGACCTCACCCACTTTTCCTTTTCTGTCTCGGAGTTTCCTCCTTGAATTCTTTCAATTCTTTCCAAGTATTTACTTTACTCAGTAGCATGTTTGAAACATGGTCATTGTCAGACTTGCATGGTTCTTCGTGATTGAAAGTGCAGTACTCAGGAGCACAATTCCCTGCTATTTTGTCTGCATAGCTGTTTCCATCAGTAATAAAAATCCTATCCACTGTTGTGTAATGCACATATTACAAGTGATACCTCTCTAGGTGGCTGCAGCGCTTTTAGCAACGCCATGACATATTTTTTATCCTGATCAGAAAACCAGACCAGACCACACTTCCGCCCGAAGTCATGAATCACGCCAAAACCATATTTACTGTCAGTATAAGTGTTGACACTGAAACTTTTGGAAAAACAGCATGCTCTAGTTAATGCGATCAGTTCAGCCACCTGTGTGGAAGTTACATTGCGCAAACAGGAAGCTTCCACAATACCATCTGTGGTACACACAGCATACGCCTGTCTCAAAATTCCTCATCCATCTCTTAAATAAAAGCCATTCATCATCAAGGTGAAATCAGGCACTTCAAAGGGAAGATCTCAAATGCCAGGTCTCTTCTTGGTGCACAACTCCGTAACATCAAGGGAATCTAGTCAACCTCATCATTGTCTCACTCTCTGGAAGGAGCAAAGAGTCAAAGGGTTTGGAACATTACACCACCTAAGGGAAACATTTTTTTGCTGCCAAAATCACCTGTTCATATTGAGTGTGCCTTTGTTTATCATATGTTGTGTTCAAGATTGAGCCAGTAAGATCTCAGTTAAAGCAAATCTGTCACAATAAGTGAGTATCAACGAATATTGAGGGTAGAACACACTATCCACGAGGCTGAGCACTCTTTTTTACAAAGAAAACAAGTTTCTACTACAAGTTTTTCTTTTCCAAGTTCATCTGTTTTATTTTCATGATTCAAACTATGGTCGTTGATACATTGTATACTTTAAAGCAAAAATTCATTGCAAACATAATTCCATTCTTATGTTGTCAGCAGCGTCTTCACGGTTGGGATTCAAAACACGCGGAATTTGAATTCCAACCGTGAAGACGCTGCTGCGTCCCGTTACTCACCCCTGACGAAGGGTCATGTTGTTGTGGACCCGAAATGCATTGGGTGAATGGAAACATCTTTGAAAATCAGATTATGACAACATAAGAATGGAATTATGTTTGCAATGAATTTTTGCTTTAAAGTATACAATGTATCAACGACCATAATTTGAATCATGAAAATAAAACAGATGAACTTTGAAAAGAAAAACTTGGAGTAGAAACTTGTTTTCTTTGTAAAAAGAGTGCTCAGCCTCGTGGATAGTGTGTTCTACCCTCAATATTCGTTGACATTTGAAAGGCACGTTCAGACTACGTGTGACATCATTAAAAAACGAGTGCACCGGGATAATACTCTCTTTGAATACAATAAGTGAGTATCCCATAACTATGCCCTTGCACTGTTCGATAATAGCAGTTATTGCAGGTACTGCAGTAAGGCGTCCAGGAAGCACTACTGCCACTGGATTAAGTGTTAAAGAGAAATAAGCCACTGGCCATTTTGCTTCCCATTGGGTCTGTGTCAACACAGACAGTGCATGCCTTTCTCTCTCATGATCATAAAATGTACACTTTTTGTTGTAATCCAGCATTCCTAGTGCTGGTCGGTGGCAGAGTTTCTCTTTGAGTTCTTGGAAGCTACTCATGGATTTGTTATCCCTGGGTAGTGGATCAAACACATGATTGTGTATAAGGCTCTGAAACGATGGAAGAACAGACAGCCCCCTACCTATAGCAATTGGAAACGCTCCCTTGGGGTTTGGGCACAGGCAGAAAGCACTGCTTTACACAGGGAGGAAATAGCTGTATTGTGCAAATACACAATTGCACAGTGTTGGGACACAATGCTGAGGGAGTTGCTCCATGCGGACCAAAAATCTGAGGGAAACTCTCAAAACGCAGTCGGAGTCAGTCAAAATATAGACTCTTAAACCGGTTGCAGCTCCAGTTCCCATATGTAACGTTATTGGCACAACCCTATATGAGAGAACCAAATAAGTACATTCAGTGAAATGTACACAACAGAATCTCAATATAGAATGTATTGAGGAGAGGGGGGGCATGGGGGTTGTGGCCACTGGGGCGCCTTCACGACAAAGGCGCTGATAATGGAGTCGAGTGATTTAAGTGTGGTGGATTTTAGCAACATGTTTAACTTCAATGTTAAATATGCATTGTGATAATCTGAGTGATATGGACCACAAAGGACGGGAGAAGGTAGCAGTGTTCATGCTGTCAAACATGTTTGCCCGGATATAGCTAAGCTCTATAGCAATTGACTCTCCTAATGACTGCCTTCAGGCGCAAGGAACTATTGTAGTAGTTTGAGATATATCAGGCATTATGACACACATTTAGCATGACCAATGTATCCAAGTTGTCATGACCTATGCTCATATGTGTAAAGCAATGACTGCCAGCTTGAAGGCCCCATGTATCATGTAACGCATATTATGTGGACAATGTATTAGTAAATTTCAGAAATGCTAATGAAGAAATGAAAAACAAAATGATTGTGTATAAGGCTCTGTAGAGGTTTGGCCACTAGGGAAAATTTGGAAATCCACTGACCACAGTAGCACATCATTCCCAGGAACATCCTGAATAATGACTGTGATCGTGAGAGGCTTCATTCTCCGCATTGTAGATGCACGTTCTCGAGACACTTTCTTAGCTCATTTCTCAATGTGATGTCCAAAAAAGGGAAACTTCCTTTGAAAATACTGTAATTTTGTAAGGGACACCTTGGGTCTATTCTCTGCCAGGTGATTCAACAAGGCATTTGTGTCTTGCTTGCAAGCTTCTTGCATTATTGACAACATCAGAAGGTCTTCAATGTAGTGGACTAAAGCGAGTTTCAAGGCAACTGTACAGTCTCTATATTTTCGTCACCCTCTGATTAAAGTTTGAAGGGCTCTCTGTAGGTAGTTATAGTTAGGACCTCGTTTCTATTCAAAAAGCGTTTTTTGTTTTCCCAATAACTTTCGCGTCGTTTCACAAATCTTTGCGAAATGTTCAAAACTAGTGGCCGGTGCTGGTCAGCTTCTGTCTTTTAAGTGTTGGGGTGATTTGTCAAGTGGGGGCTGAGAAAAAAAGGGCGTCCCTAAACGCATTTTCTCCATGCTAATTTCCATAGGAAACTTTAAACAAAGCTACAGCCCGAACTACTGAACGGAATTACACCAAATTTGGCAAAAAGGTAGGTCTTGGTTAAAAAAGAGCCCTTCTCGGTAAATGGTGTAAATCCGTTCAGTAGTTCCTGAGAAATTAAAAAAAGAAAAATATCAATATCTGAGCACCGAGGAGGAGTCATGACTCCTCCCGGGTAGGAGCTTCACTGTGATTGGCTGCCAACACTCCAAACCAGTGTTGGCAGCCATCTTGTGGCTCGGTAGAACCGAGTCACAAGAAAACAGTGAAATAATGGTTAAAAAACAAGAAAAGGGGGCAGGGCACAAACATCCTAGCCTCTAGGACCCCCAAGGCCAAAAACAGAATATTTCAAAATAATCAGCCAAATTTCCTTAGGTCACGAATCCAGGTGAGGAAGAAAAAAAATGGAGCGCGGCCTCCCACGCTTTGTTTTAGAAAGCCCCCCGGCGGGCCAGGTCCCCAGGGGCACTCACTAATTAATTTGCGGGGACCACGGGGGCTCCCAAGGACCGCCACCTCTCCGGGCCCTATTTAATAGTATGAGGGGGCCTCTGCGGCCCCCACAGCCCTCGGGGCCGCCACCTCACTAGAGATTTGAAAAAAAATTATTTGGGGGGTCCCAATCCCCCCATGCTGCCCCAGGGGCTGCCACCTCCCCGGGGATTGATAAACCATGGGGGGGGGGGGGGGGGCGGGCACCAGGCAGCCCCATAGACTGCCACCTCCCCGGGGCTTTGTTTTTTATTTTTAAATATGTGTGGGGGTTGCTTGAGCCCTCCCACACGCCCCGGAGACCACCCACCTCCCCGGGTACTCTATATTTAAATTTGGGTGTCCGTTATGATGCCCCGGGAACCACCACCTCCCGCACTCCAGGAGTGCTTGATGGCCCTGGGGACCGCCACCCCCCAGGGCCGGCTCCTTCAGTGTCCTGGGGGGCCCACCCCCGGGACATTGCGGTTTGCTATGGCGTGCTCCCGCCCTGCCATAGCAACTCTGCTTTGCTTTATTGAAGCGAGAGCAGCGAAACCTGCTCTCGCTTCAATGAAGCAAAACAGAATTGCTTTTGAGCAAGGGGAGCTGCATGTCAGCAGCTCCCCTTTCTTAAAAGCAATGCCGGCTCCCGCAGGAGGCAGGGAGCCAGAGGGACCATGGGGGCTCATCCCACAGTCCTCAACAGAGAGGCCAGGCCCCGAGGGATGGGGTTCCTGGGGTCCGATGTGGCCTGGGACGGGGGCCACAAAGCCCCCTTTCCAATAATAAATACATTTTAAAAAAATGGAAAGGCCTGCCCCGGTGGATGGGGTCCCCGGGGCCATAATTGGGCTTAGGAGATGGGGCCACACGGCCCTCTTCCAAATAATTTTTTTTTTAAAACAGTTATGATCATGCCCCGGGGGATGCTGTCCTCTGGGCCTAAATTGGCTTTGGGTGGGGGGCCATGCGACCCCCTTCCATATTTATATAAAAAAAATGGGATCAGGCCCTTTGGGATGGGGTCCCAGGGCCCAAACAATAGTAAGAGGGGCCACACAGCCTCCCTTCGAAAAAAAAAAGCTGCATCTCGCCGGAGGCCCCGCACCCTACCTGCACCACTCTGCCTGCGTGCCCGTGGCTCGTTCTGAGTTTGGGAATTGATCCCCTTGAATACTGGGGGTCCCTGGGGGCCAATTAGCCCACCAGGTACCTTCAGTATACTTCACAGAACTGCGTTGCAGAGAGGTGGTCCGAGGCCACGCCCCTTTTTACACCACTCTGCAGACGCGCCTCTTGGCGCACTGGTGGTGGGGCGATGAGGTCCTCATGTGTCCTGAGGACCTCAGGACACAAGTGGCCTTCATCCACCTGGCAGCAGTGCGCCAAGAGGCGCGTTTGCAGAGTGGTGTAAAAAAGGTGCATAGCCTCAGAACACCTCTCTGCAATCCAGCTGTGTGGGGTTTACTGGAGGTACTTGTCGGCTAGTTGGCCCCCAGGAACCCTCAGTGTTCAAGGGGACTTTATTACCCAACTTAGAAAGCACCAGGGGGCACATTTCCAGAGTGGTGGAGAAAGGGGGTGTGGCCTTTGTCCAGCTATCAGCAATCCCACTGTGTGGGGATTACTGGAGGTATGAGGTAGGCTAGTTGGCCCCTAAAGGACCCCCAGCAGCGAAGGGGACTTCAGTCCCCATCCAAGAGCACGCCAGGGAGTGCGTTTGTAGTGTGTTGGGCAAAGGGGGCGTGGCCTGCTCTTCTAACTTAGCAATGCTTCTGTGTGGGACTTATTGGGGGTAATAAGAGGGGTAGTTGGCCCCCAAGGATGTCCTTGGAGGCCAACTACCTCTCTTGTTACCTCCAGTAAGTCCAGCTCAGTGGGATTGCTAAGACGTCATCGGATGACCCCCTTTCTCCACCATTCTGCAAACGCACCTCCTGGCAGACTATGGGATAAAGTCCAGTTTACTCCGAGGGACTCTGGGGGCCAAGAAGCCCTACTTGCTTCTTTCTGCACCCCTGTTGTCTCTTTATGTACGTCTTTTGCTTCTTTCTGCACTTTTCTTGTCTTTTTCTGCACCTCTCGTCCCTCTATCTGCACATCTGATGCCTCTTTCTGCACCTCATTTGCTTCTTTCCGCACCCCTGTTGTCTTTGTCTGCATTCGTTTTCCCTCTTTCTCTACCCTTCCTGCCTGTTTTTGCATCTCTGTTGGTTCTTTCTGCACTGCTCTTGCTTCTTTCTGCCCCTCACTTGCCTCTTCCTGAACTTCACTTGCTTTTTTCTGCACCTTTCCTGCCTCTTTTGTCACCTCTGTTGCTTCTTTCTGTACTTCTCTTGCCTCCTTCTGCACCTCTTAGTTACAGGTAGTTTTAATCCCCTGTCCTAATATGTACCAGGGCCATACAGGGGAGGTCATGCCAATGACAGGGGTACCTAAACCCATAGTGTACCCTAGTGTATGTAGGTGTTTTCACTGTATTCTAAGTGTCGTTCAGCATAGCACTGGCTCCGTGCCTGGTTAGTCAGTCAGTTACCACCAAAACCTGTCAGCAAAAAGTTTGGGGCACAGGATGAATTTGTAACACGGCCACTTTCTGCTTCTCTGTTGGTTCTTTCTGCACATCTCTTGCTTCTTTCTGTTCCTTTCTTACTCATTCAAAAAGAACAACCGATTGACAGAATGCAGAACAATGTCATACATTCTCCCCAGTACAGAGATCTGGGCTGAAATCCATCGTTTTTTGCCCACCATGCCTTTCCAGTTAGAAACCAGCCATATGCAAATCAGTCTTGACCCTGTGCCCAATGGGAACAATCCAGCCCGAACTGCCAGGCCAGGTCCTCTCTGGAATGGAAACAAGCATCCTAGGACCAGTTTCGGGCTGGGTCTTAAACTAGGGTGGCAAAGTGAGCAAAAGAACAATGGATTTAACCCAGATCTCTTGACTGGGGGTGAATGCATGATTTATTCAGCATTCCGTCCATCATTTGTTTGCGTAGCACTTTTCACCATAAGAGGGAAGGGTATGCCCAGGTGTGGGTCCCTTGCTCTCTGTGCCACTGGATTCAAGCTAGCCTGGCTAATGAAGGGTATTGCCCAGAAACCGGTTCCAGGATGCTTGTTTCCGGTCCAGGGAGGACCTGGTTTGGACGTTCGGTCTGGACTGTTCCCATGAGGCACAGGGTCAAGGCTGATTTGCATATGGCTGGGTCTAAACTAGGATGGCATGGTGAGCAAAAGAACAATGAATTTAACCCAGATCTCTTGACTGGTGGTGAATGTATGATTTATTCAGCATTCCGTCCATAATTTGTTTGCGTAGCACTTTTCTTCTTCTTTCTGCACATGTCCTACCTCTGTAGGCATAGTTAGAAATTAGCATTTAAAAAACCTATGAACTTCACTGAAAAAAACACAGGTTTCAGGGATGCTATAGTTGGAAATCAGCATTTACAAAACCTTAGAAATTCACTGAAAAAAAATACAGATTTCAGGGACGTTATAGTTAGTTGGACATTTCACTCATACAAAATCAGAGGAATTCAGGCTTTATAGTTAGATCAGCTAATTATAACTCGTGCCCCCGCAATGTACTGCTGATGACGTAACAAATTACATCATTCATGACATGGTCAGTGACATCACTGATGACATCTCAAATCACATCACTGATGACATCATCCATGTGATAATCTAATGCACCTCCTCACAACGTAATAAAACCTTTTAAACACCCACTCTAAAATACAGACTACCAATATCGAAACCATAGACAAACCAATAGCAGTAAGTACATTCCTGCTCAGTGATTCCTAAGTCTACACACACACATCCACTCATTCACCCATAAAGTAACTCATACATGCAGTCACTCATCAATAAAGCACTATCATATGCACTCATACACCTATACATACTCACACACCGCCACTCATCCATAGACTTACTCAATCACTTACTCAGTCATGCAGAGAATCAATCACATCAATTTATTTGCCTATACAGTTATACAGAGACCACCGTACATATTCATATAAATACTAACACATACTCACTGATACAAGCGCACACTCATCCATATAGCCACTCACAATCACTCACTCTCATGTATAGTCATTTATAAACTCCAACACTCACATATACCACCTTTCACACATGCAGTTACTCGCACATATATCACTGAGACATCCATTCACTCACGAACACACCCATATACACACTCACCCACCCATACAGCCCTTCACAGATGCACTCTTAAACCCATACACCCAGTCAATCACCCACTCACACTTCTATGCACAGTCACCCTCCCCACCCACTCACACAGATTCTCAGGTACCAATATAGATACTCAGACAACCAATCAATAATCCATATAGACAGTCATGCAGCTACTCACCAACCCATGCAGCCACTTATACACCAATTGACCAACGTATACAGACATTTACACAGTTTGCTCACTAACCCATGCATTCAGTAAGATAAGCTTTATCAGTCACTTACACAATCAGTCACGCACCTACTAAGTAATCCATTCAGACATTTATACACCCACTCATTCTTCAATACACCTTGGCATATATATATATATATATATATATATATATCTGAAACATTTTTTAAACTTTACAGAAACACACATTTAAGATGTCATCAGTGATGTCATCAGTGATGTCACTGACCCTGTCGTGAGTGATGTAATATGTGACATCAGCAGTGCATTGCAGGGCGCGAGTTATAGTTAGCTGAACTAACTATAACGGCTGAATTTCTCTGGATTTTGTATGAGTGAAATGTCCAACCCTCCATATACCCTCTACAGACTCACATAGAGATAAATGTGTAAACATGCGAGTGTCTAAACCCATAAATATATTAATACATTGATGTAACAACTTGTAAATAAGTAAATAAATAAATACTACTATATATTTATATAGTGGAGTTTTCAATTCATCTCCCCATAAAACCAGGTAAAAACCAAACTGTCTAAAACCCATAATTACAGCTAAAAACCGAAAGGCTAAAAACTGCAAAATCAGGATGAAAGACTGTGGTTTAAAATACTGGAATAAAAGGAGTGCTTAGAAAAACAACACTTTAAAGGACTAGGTAACCATCAATGTCAGGGAACATGTTTAGACAATCATGTGAGGAGAGAACCACTATGTAAGTATAAAGAATGCCCATAGTTCAAAACTATTTACAGATAATTGTGCAAATCTTCACCTGTGTTCATTCCATTGGGCATCTTAGTGTTGAGCGTCAGAATATAGTTAGATTCTAACTGACGTAGCTCTCTCTCTGTTTCCCCCTCTCGGTGACTTGCGAACCACATCAATAACATAGTACGCCAAGTCCTTTAGATTGTTGTTATGTACTAAGTTAAAGTGACGGGCCACACTTAAACCTTTATGCTTCCACGTACCTGAGATGACAGGTGCACTCTAGCACGTAGACCCCACATTCTGGGCGACATGTATCTCGGCCCTTGATTTGAATGGGTTGGGATTGAAATGCATCAATATATTCAGTTTTATTGATACCGAATTTGCAGGCCCTGCAAGCATTGCATTTGTAAAAACCATTCTTCAGGGATAGCCAGGTTGTAGGGGCCTCAACAACTTCAGGGCTAGTTCTTACCAGAATGTCACGTATAAAGGGTGCCCTTCTAAATGTGATAGAGGGTGTATCTTGAAGTATTTGTGAGAAATTCAAGTCAGTTTTAATGATATGCCAGTTGTTAAGTATTATCTTTCTGACTTGATGACACATTGTGGAGGCAGTTCCCGGGCTAAGCCGATGAGTAAGGTATGGTGTTCTCGGAGGTTACCATCGTATCGGTTACGTGACTACATGCCGAAAGCATATTAAGAGTAGGTATAGTTACCTTACTCATCTGCTTAGCCGGGGAACCACCCCCACTATGTGAGGCGTTGCCGATATACGGCTATAATTGCTGCTTGTATGTTACTGGATAATTTCATTAATTGGTGATGAACAATGCGAGATTGCAATATAATTGCAAGTGTAATGTTTGCTGGGTCTTATGAAAACATTACAGTTAGCATTTGGGTTGATGGTAATGAATTGTACTCATAACCATGCCAAGATGGCTGCCACTAGAATTGCTTTCGTTTTTGATCTGAGATGTCGTCATCATTGTTGTTGCATTGCTGATGGAAATGTTTTTAAAATGCCTCCTTGCAGTGATTATACTTAACACTGATGTAGGATTACTCCGAAACGCATTTGCTTTGCCGTGGTGTTTGCCGAATAAAACAACGTTTATGGCTCCCCCTTGAGTGCTCTATTTTCTGTTAAAAGGACAACGGAATCTTGCAGCGTGGATATATATATATATATATATATATATATATATATATATATATATATATATATATATATATATATATATATATATATATATATATATATATATATATCTATACTACTATTATAAAGGAAGAACTTTCAGGCTTTGAGGCGGGTAAACTCGGGAACCACAGCGCCAATCCACACACCCGATACATCGTTGGAATCCTCAGGGTGTGCAGATGGACATAGGCTATATAAATTAAAAAAATACGCTATATTTAAAAAATTTACATTTAAAAAAAAGTAGTCCCCTCGAAGTAGCGCCGGCCGCGACCTGCGTGCTGACGTCATCCAGGAGCATGAGGAACGTGAGGAGGAGCGGTGGACATGGCGCGGGGGAGGAGCACTGACGAGCGGCACACAGGCGGTGAGCAGCCGCAGACTGGGGTAGCATCGAGGAACACTGAACTGAGGAGCGGCAGCTGAGCGGCGGATATGGCGCGGGGGAGGAGCACTGACGAGCGGCACACAGGCGGTGAGCAGCAGCGGAGCGGCGGAGCTGCGAGGAGCACTGAACTGAGGAGCGGCCTCTGAGGTAAGGCTCCGGGGGACAATGTCGGGGCAGGCGGGGGTCAGGGCACGCGGGGGACGGGGAGTTACAATAAAAAGGCTCCGGGGGACAATGTCAGGGCAGGCGGGGGTCGGGACAGGCGGGGGACCCTCTGTCATACTTGTGCTCAAGCTCCCGACTCCCGCCGGCCGCTCCATACTCTGTGAACTCCTACTCTTATCCCTGCAACCTCTGCTCATCCTCGCCTCCCTGCAAACAGAGCGCCAGAGCCCCACTTACGCAGAAAGCTCCCCAGTGCCTCAGGCGCTGCTGCTGGCCACCACTGCAACACTGGGCCTCTGGCATAATTGTGTGAGGTAAGCCTCCAGAGGACAATGTCAGGGCAGGCAGGGGTCGGGGCAGCCGGGGGACGGGGAGGTCGGGGCCCGGGCTGATGGCCAATGTCGGGGCAGGCGGGGGCGGGGAAGCCTGATTGCTCCCGGACAAGGTCGGGACGGGCTGCTAGTATATATATAATTCAAAGTGCCCTGAAGCGATAGAAGGTCACGCGACAGCGCCTCGCCATGCAGCTCCTTAATGCAGCCTGCCTTTTCTGCTTTCTTAATTACAATTGCCAACGCGTTTCGAGGAACAACCTCTTCTTCTCGGGCTGCCGGTAATGAAAGCACTTGAGCCTCGCACTCTTTTCACTTTGCAGCTTTATTTAATTAACATCCCTGCCCCCAGTGGGCGTGTGCTCGATGGAAGTCTTTGGTGTATGCTGGGACACAGAGTCCTGAGTGCGAGCATTAATGTTCTGTTTTAGTAAATTCAAATCTTCATTACTTTTTCATGGCACATTTTAGTCCTATAGTAGATTGGAAGCATATTCGGCAGACAATTTCAGCATATTCAGGCACTGTGCTGATACAGTTTTGATTCGTGCAAAACCACAGCCTCACCCTGCTGGTATTCGGACTTCTCCTCCAGTTTTCGCGGTGATGGTGCTCCTCCTCACGGCCAGGCTGCTGTGTCAATGTTTATAATTCAAAGTGCCCTGAAGCGATAGAAGGTCACGCGACAGCGCCTCGCCATGCAGCTCCTTAATGCAGCCTGCCTTTTCTGGTTTCTTAATTACAATTGCCAACGCGTTTCGAGGAACAACCTCTTCTTCTCGGGCTGCCGGTAATGAAAGCACTTGAGCCTCGCACTCTCTTCACTTTGCAGCTTTATTTAATTAACATCCCTGCCCCCAGTGGGCGTGTGCTCGATGGAAGTCTTTGGTGTATGCTGGGACACAGAGTATATATATATATTTAGTCCAAACACTTCAACATCCATTTCGGTGTTGCAAAAAAGGAAAGCACGCAGGTCTCTGATTTTCCAATATATATATATATATATATATATATAGTGATATTTTTTTTATTGCCATTTATCAATATAAGCAATGCTGTCTATATGGAATCCCCAAACATAACATAATTCAACAAGAGATCTGAATAACCAAAAAGGAAGACAACAAGTAAAACAAAAATGAAAGATAAAGAGGGGTATTGAGGGTACATGCATAGTCATTAACACACATACACAATCCAGTGTAAATAACATGCATTGACAAATGCAATTTTGATAATATATTTTATTGTTGACATATCATTATGCAAAACAATATTGGGCTGCTGAGGACATTTCAACACTCCACAGTGGCATGCTTATCTGGGTAGTTTAAGAGATCTAATTTGGGATCATAGGGCCAAAAGGGTGAGAGCTGGATTTCCTGTGTACATGGCCGCTATTGCGATGACGCTAATGCTGGTGTGTTGGAATCCTGTTGACTAAGGCAGACCACAAACGATTCCCAAATGTCTTTAGATCTGGATCTGAGCTGCATGTGTTCCCAAAAAGTAGATACTTGCTAATATGTGACGTCTTGTAGCCATGTCGTGATCGTGGGAGCTGGTTGTCTGCCCCAGTGCACATCTACTCTGTGTTTTGCCAGCAGGAGCAGCATGGCGGTCAGGCTACAAAATGTTGGTGAAGTATCTTTAACATAGCCAAAAGGCACACCAGAGGAGAACTTGATATCTCTTTACCGGTAATCATGTGTATGTGTGGAAACACCTACCTCCAAAATAATGCAATCTTTGGACACTGCCAAGCAAGTTGGAGAAAGGTAGCTTGTGGAGACCTATAGAGTGAGCACACATTAGAAAAATTAGCAATAGCAAACATACATTTGGCTACTCTACTTTAATGGTGCAAAAGAATAGAAAGACATATAGCGTGAGCAACAGAAGTCATGGGCCAATCCCATTTTGAACAATTATAACGGTGTGTGATATATATGTGATGTAATAATTTGAAATGGATTAATCTGCTCCAATAATATAGGGACAGGAGCTCTAGCTGTCCACAGCAATAGAGCCATAGCGCGTCCGTAATGACAAGGTCAGTATCCACTTCCCATTGCTCCAGAGCTTTAGGGACAATTACCGGGAAGATCTATGCCCAGTGTTATAGAGGTGTATTATTAATTTGCGGGAGGGGGATTTGTAAGTATATGTTTCAGTGCCAGGAGGGTAGGAGGTGGCTCTGGGAATGTGTTGCGTAGTGCACTGCATGATGCTCGCAGCTCTTGATATAATAGGATATCAAGGGGATTACTGATAGGACCCCCCACCACCTCTAAGGATTAAATCAACTGTTTTACTGGGTATCGGTCTAAGAAAAGTTTTACCTTATGTTTATGTGAACGCATAATTGCTCCTCTTTCTGAGAGGGGTGGCACCTGAGGGTTGTTAACTAGTGGGATGAAGGAAGCATAGAGATATTTGAGTTTCACCCTTTCCTCAGACCATTGCATGCCCATCATAGAGTTTCCACTGTATCGGCATCTCTCCCGGGGTTTTTGTAAGGCCAGTAGAGTGCTGTATTCAAGGGGCATGGAGCGGCCTGGTGACTTCAATTGCTACATGTTGATAATGGTTCTGGTATATCTAATAATGGAGGTATTGGGCTTGAGCACAGTAAGCATATAATGTGAGGTCTGAAGCACCCATTCCATACTGTGCCAGTGGGAGATTGAGAATTTCCCAAGATGTTCTAGGATGTGTACACGCCCATATCAAATTAGCCATACAGGATTTTAAATGTTTAATGAAGTGAGATGTGAGTGGGATATTGACATAGAGATAAAGGAGTTTAGGACGGCCTACCATTTTTTGTTATTGCTATTCTGGCTACCAGAGACCAGGACAGTCTGGACCAATAGAGTATCCTCTTTGCCAACCACGTCACAACTCAACCATAGTTTGCACTCAGTATCCTGACTAAGCCTTATTGCCAAATATTTAACGGGACTGTCTACCAATTTCAATGGGTATTTAGCTGGAAATTGTCTCAGTGTTTGGTAAGGGGGAATAATATGGACTTGGCCCATTTTGTGTATTCCTAACAACCCACCAAAGCGTATCACCTCACGCTTTAATGGAACTAAATTTGTCTCTGCATCACAAGCATAACGTGTAATGTCATCTGCGTACATGGATATCAAACCCTTAGTGGAGTCTAACAGGGCAGCTACCGCAAAAACTTGGGGGTCGAGGTGGTGCATCACCGAGAATAGTGCACGTAAATTATAGGAAGTTGAGTGACCTGGAACAAAATCAGACTTATCTGGTTGCATGATCATGGATAGGAGTGGTTACAGCCTATTTGCCAGGATTTTAGCATCATTTTATTAATGACGTTATTTAATGATAAAGGGTGATATGAATCACAGAGGTTGGCACGTTACCCAGGTTTGAGAAGTATGTTCCCATGCATTCAGCGCTTCAAAGCAGGTCTTGCTTGTGGGGTCATTTCATAAATCACTTGTCAGATTTTCATTGTTTGACCCAAACACATTGGTCAAGCCCGATATTAGTAGCCATACTGCATGCGGACGTTCCCTCTGGAGGAGCCTCCTCATTAAAGAATCTAGGGGCAGATGTATCAAGATTCCAATTGCGATTTCTAAATCGTGATTTTTAAGGAATCGCTATTTAGAAATCGCAAAATGGAATGTATGTAGAAAGTCGCTATATTTTAGCGATTTCTTAGTCTTCCTTATTTGCGAATTCGCATTTTGCGAATTCGCAAATAAGGAATAATTTCCCATGCATTCCTATGGGCCAGGAGGCTCCAGTGGAACGGGCATCCTGGTGCGGAAAAATTCTCCCTTCATAGTCCTCCAAACTAAGAAAGATGACCAGAGAAAATTTGCAGCACTGCAATGTCAATGGGAAGGAAGGCTTATTAATGTAATATCGGTATACATTCCCCCAGCGCTTCACGCAGTGGCGCTCTCAGCGACTTTCTCCTTACACTGCCGGAGAGGGACCTTATCATCGGGGGGGACTTCAATGCCACAATGGACGCCACCATAGACAAATATCCGGTTAAGACACCGGCGCCTGGAATTTCTCGCTTACAGAGCTTCCCAGATGCAATATGGCTTGTTGATGTCTGGAGGCGCTCCCATCCCATAGTGCGCCAATGCACGTTCCACTCCAATGCGCATAACAGTCTGTCCAGAATAGACTATTTCATGATGCTAGACGCCAGCCTGCAAAACGTTGAGGATATAGCGATCAAACCCAGGGGCATTTCTGATCACTCACCAGTGGTATTGACTTTTTCCTACCACCAAAAGTGGTATTCATCCCGGGTACCTCCAAATTCCAAATATCAGAAAAGACCTCCGTAAAGCCACAAAAAACTTCTTTGCGGAAAACACTGCATCAGTTAGTTCCCCGTCAATGGTATGGGAAGCTTATAAGACTGCAATTAGAGGGCAAGCAATAGCATCTATCACGGGGCATAAGTGAGAAAAGCAGGAAGAACTACTGAACTTAGAGATAGATTTACACGCAGCCGAAACAGACCACTCAGCAGATCCCACACCTGACACGACACACACTCTGCACCTCAGACAACAACGATACAGAGACTACTTACGAAATAAAACAGTGACTAACCTCGCAGCAACAAGGCATAAGATATATGACGTAGGGGACAAGGCAGGGAAACTGCGGGCTTGGCTGGATAGGCGCGAAAATAGTACTAGGGGAATACGGCAAATACGGACAGCAGAGGGACGACTCACGACAGACCCCAGGAACATAGTGGACACATTAGCAGAGTATTTTCGAGAGGTTTATACACCGGCATCGGAAATATCAGAGGCTGGGGCAGCAGCGTCCTTAATAAATATAGAAATGCCCAAGCTGTCACAGGAGGCTTCCCTGGAAGGCAGAGACTTATGGATGATGAGTTGCAAGTAGCAATCCATTTGCTGCAGTCAGGCAAAGCACTGGGACCCAACGGGATCCCAATAGAATAGTATAAACAGATGGCAGAGACTGTTTGCCCGCATTTACTGGCGATGTACAATGACAGCCTTGAGAAAGGCAAACTACTGCTAGACCAACGAATAGCCACAATAGTGGCAATCCCAAAACCCTGTAGGACCCGTCCGAGTGCACCTCCTACCGCCCAATATCGCTGCTAAATGCGGAGGCTAAAATTTTGGCTAAACTACTAGCCAACAGATTGATGACACACCTACCACATTTAATTCACCCGGACCAATCTGGCTTCACGCCAAATAGAAACACCACACTAATCCTCAGACGCTTACATGGGGCGCTTGCCAAGGCGCCGTTCCTGTCCGAGCCGGCAGTCATCATGTCCCTAAATGCGAGGATGGGCTTTGATATGGTGGAATGGCAGTACCTCTTTGCGGTCCTTCCACATCTGGGATTTGGTCCTAAATTTTGTGCATGGATCTGCCTCCTATATACGGGGCCTCTAGCTTGTGTAACGGCTAACGGACACCTATCAGGCGCGATACTATTGGCGAGAGGGACGCACCAGGGATGTCCCCTGTCACCGCTCTTATTCGCATTAGTGTTAGAACCCCTAGCGACATTGATTGGAGGTGCTCCATTATTAAAAGGAATCCAATGGAGGGAGGGATGGGAAGACCGTCTCTCCTTATATGCTGATGACATACTGGTGTACCTCACAGATCCGGAACACTCTACACCGGTGCTCCTTGACATATGTGATAACTTCGGAAAGGTGTCAGGGTACACAATAAACTGGTCCAAATTGGTCTTATATATACTGAAGGGACCCGCACCACAGCTTTCTGCTGATTGCCCACTTGTGGTCTCTTGGGATTCATTTAAATACTTGGGTATACACATCACAACAGATGTAGCGGATTTCTTCTCCAAAAACCTGGCGCCCCCTATGGAGCGTTTAAAGAGAGACGTGATACATTGGGCATCCCTACCCCTGACACTACTGGGAAAAGCGGCTTTATACAAGATGATGGCCCTGCCCCGGTTTCTATATGCACTTGATAACACGCCCTTTCCAGTCCCGCTCAAATACTTTAAACAAATAGCTGCACAGGTGTCCACACTTCTCTGGGGTAGCAGGCCAGCACCAGGAGTGCAAGCAAAATTACACAGAAGTTGGTATGCTGGTGGAATAGCGCTCCCAACATACAGTTGTATTACTGGGCGGCACACCTCAAGGTAATTAACCAATGGATACACGCACCACAGGATGACCCAACATACAGGGCAGATAGGGCCCAACTAGCAACAGGTAATATGCTTGCAGTCCTATATAACAAAGGGCAAGCAGTGAAACTGGAGGGTCCCACAAAGCATACGTCCATGCAATGGCACACAGCACAGACACGGTTGGGATGGAAGGGGGTCATCATCAAACTTAGCCCCCTCTGGTACACTAGACAATTAAGACAGCTGTGAAATAGCAAGGGATTTGAACAGTGGGACAATATAGGTATCTCCACGGTGGGGGATTTGTGGGACTGGGGGAATGTATTGCCATTTGACCAGCTCCAGCAACAATACGAATTGGGCCCGACTGAGGCTTTCAGGTACACACAAATACGTCCTGCATTGCTCGCGGTGCTGCCACAAGACACTGAAGTCTCTGAAGCTTCCCCACTGGTGGACCGACTGCTAACTGACCACATGCCGAAACGCGGCACATCCTTCACGTACCGCAAACTGATCAACAATCTGCCAGACCCAAAAGTTTCTTTACGGGGCAAATGGGTGACCGGCATGGGAGACATAGATGACACAGAATGGCAAGAAGCCCAGGCTCCGCAAGGCTTCGACTAGTGCAGCTTAAGATCCTGCACCGAGTATATTTTACCAGGACCACACTACATAAAATGGGGAGGGTGCAGCATCCATATTTCCTCAGAGGATGCGGGGAAGAGGGTTCTTTTATCCATACAATTTGGGACTGTTCAGCAATAGCGGATTACTGGCGGAAGGTACTGCGAACAATATCACAGACAGTGGAAGTGTCAATTTTACCGGAACTGCGCAGATGCTTACTCCACATATGGGAACCTAACGATCTCACACGTCATGGGCAAACATGGGTCACACTGGGACTCATGGTAGCGAAATGAAACATAGTACAGAAGTGGGGTGCAGTGGAACTGTCTTCGCTGGCGACCTGGTGCAGAGATAGGGACCTTACTATGGTGAACGAAAAGACAGTGTATATAAATCGGAGATGCCCCGGAAATGGACCAAAATATGGGCGGCTTGGAATGTGTACCAGGGAGACATTTGTGATCCGATACCCGAATCTGATGAAGATAGCTCGGATGATGAATAAAGGGGTGGATAGGGGATCAGTGTTCATTGAACTACCGAATTAATTATACGGGGATATTCAGATTAGTATTGATTTCATCAAAGAAATGTATCAAGAATTATGTAACCTAACTGCAATATGTGATTATCTGCATTCTGTCATCACTGCCTATGTGTTGAATGAAAACAATAAAAATAGTTTTAAAAAAAATCGCAAATACTGTGACTCTCAACCAAAACTGCATAATGATATTTACCTACTAGAATACTGCAACCACTTTCAGGAATGCTGGAACACCATCAAAATGGGATCTCGGAAGATCAGGAACGCCGATTAAATTGGGGCAATATTTTAAGTTTGGGGTGAATTTAAATCATCCAAGTCTCATTTGGAAACCATCCTCTGCACCAGATTTGTTAGGGCTTTTCTTTGTGCAAATTGAGGGGACCATAAAGCACTAGCTTATGGATCGAAGTCCACGACTGAGCTTGGTTAACAAAATAATGCATCCAATACATGAGAAGCACATAAGGTTTCTGAAGAAAGACCGAGAATGATTACATTTTCAAACTCGAAAGGTTTATTAAAGGTTAAAATCTAACAGAAGGCAAAAATAAGATTAGTATCAAATTATCAAAATGCGTATGCTTCGATTAATATGCAAATCAAAATAAAATTATAAACTAATATATCAGAGGATAAACTGGCATGGAGATACTTTGAGTGGAGAGCTAAAGGAAAGTCCGTTCTCTCATTTGGGAGAACACTGTAAAATCTCTTGGTCTGTATTAAGTCTGAATCCGATTCTAAGCCTGCTCTATTCAAATCTGCACTGTATTAAAAGCACATCTCTAACGGTTTTCACACCTACACATAGATTAAAGCGACATGATACAATTATATACTTGTTAGGTTCTTGGGACTCCTTCTAAT
This sequence comes from Lissotriton vulgaris, assembly GCF_964263255.1. NCBI lineage: Eukaryota > Metazoa > Chordata > Amphibia > Caudata > Salamandridae > Lissotriton > Lissotriton vulgaris. Next base: position 1,463,972,364 of record NC_141687.1, on the reverse strand, counting down.
ACAGCTTCTCTTGTGTCCTTTAAGCTTACATTATCTGTAACAGGATGAGATACATGGACCAGCCTGTACTCTGCAGATGTCTTTGTGAATGCACTACTCAATAAAATATTCAATGGTCATACAAAAAATAAAACCTTTTATTCACATGAGAAAGAAAGCAAACTGATATTACATTCGATAATTAGAACTTCAGCTTCACCTAGAAATAAAAATTGTCCTAATTTAAAATGCAGGCCTACATAAGCTATGGTCAATCGAAACATAATTAAACATGCTTTCTTTTCCATAAATAGCAATTGCACATTGATGCATTAATATCATGTTGATGCAAAACACTTGTAATAAAACTTATCACCAGCATGAATTATATCTATATCTGATTTATGAGACTTCTTATTTTACTTCCAGACCCTGATGATGTTGGATGCTCTCTTCCTCAGCAACATGTGAGTATTTGCTTTTTAGTAGTGAACTTCCATTTTTGAGAGTATGATATTGTAGGATAGGAATATCTTTGGTAAATTGTTCTGTCGTGGTAGTGACTATCCTGCTCTCAAGCAGAAATGTGTGCAATATGTGTCATAGTTATTAAAAGCTCTTCAGTGATGTCTCTAAAACATTTGTTATGCGGAGAGCGGAAAGGGTGTACCAAAGCCTGTGTATGTATGAAGATGCACTGATCAGTTAAGTGGACCAATTTGGGATATAACGCAGTAAAGTAATGAGGCTATTATTAAACTCTGAACATGACAAGTGTGCTGACAATGGGTGAGCTGTTAAATTTTATTGCGACCCAGCTGCACTTTTTGTGCCTCATGTGGCAACCTCAATCTACTCCTTTCCTCATGATTAAGCATGTAAGTTGTTGCTTCCTGCGCCACATGTTGCGATGAGTTTTGATCTAGTTTTTTAGTTGTCATTTGCCACTCACCAGTAAGAAGCTCTACTCAATCTTTCTTTTGATCATTTCATAGAAGAAAATCATTATGGATAATAGATATTTCAAGATAATTTGTCATGGAAGTAGAACTTTAATCAGAAATCATGCTTTTATTGGTTTGGTGCGTTCAGTAATTTCTGAGAGTTTATTGTATCAAAAAAATTGCTGAGCTGGTTTTAAAGGGTTAACACTTTCAGATGTGTCTGCTATTTGGGACCCACAAATAATTCACAAGTCTGAGATAAAAACATTGTTTTTGAAAAGTCTGATTAGACGAGGTAGCCTTTTCTCTTATCCATGTAACATCTGCAGTACCAGAGTTGGTACCGCCGATCCGAGGGATTTGATTGACTACCTCAAGAGAAAGATTTCTCTTGTGTAAGTAAGTAAAAATGTTATTGTATGAGTAATAAAATTCTTACATGTAAAACAATTTTTAATACACACCCTGTTAAAACATAGCAAATAAGTCTAAAATTCGTAATAATCTTATTCTGACAATTTACTCAGATAATACCAAAAAATACATTCTAAACATTAATTCAGTTCGTAATTATTTTTAAGGGAATTGTTGACCCTTTGGGTCATCCCACATGTGTCGAACACCCATAAAAATAAGCGTTGTTTTAAAATTTTGCAACCACTTAATTTTACATGAGGTGTCAGCCGCCCATACATCTTTTAAGGCGGAGGTGTAATTCAATATCTCGGGGTAGTCCATATTCTGCGCCAGTAGGCAATTGGATGAAATTTGGCGACCTCAACCAGTTTACTGCAACCTAGGTCATAGAAGATCGGCTGCAAAGGGGTACTTGATGGTAAACCAATTACATTTAGCACAACTTTGTTCAGCACCAAAGATAATGGCCTCAGATCATCGAAACCCCATAGCTCAGCGCTATAGGGTACAGAGGTGATAACCTTAGTATTGTAAATCTTGAGTAGTGGATAAATGGGTTGTGTCAATGACGACTTGTGTTCCTTCAACAATGCACCAGCAAGGTGACCGTGCTTTAAGGCCATGGTTTCTATCTGGCGCTTCCAACTAAGTTTATTCCCTATTGTAATCCCAGATAATTAAAAACATCTGTTTGATCTAGGTGTACTCCATTTAACAACACCCTTTCTTTAATGGCTGATGCTTGTGGAGGACTATACATTTGGTTTTACTAGCATTTATCTCCAGCCCACTTTCCTGGCAAAATCCCTCAAACCTATTCAAGGCCCTCTGCAAACCACTCTGGGTTTTAGAAATAATGAGAGTTTCGTCTGCAAACATAAGTATAGGTGTTCTTACACCTGCAAGTTATGGTGCATCGGTCGTTAACATAGAGAAATAAGCTACAACTCTGTTAATAAACAATGAAAATAATGTTGGTGCCAAAACATACCCTTGCCGAACCCCTTTAGATGCAGGGAATTGGTTGGTCACATTGACCTGAGTACTCAAAGGTACATGTGCATAATTCTCTGTGTACAGGTGTATCACAACAGATAGTAATTGTGCAGGCATACCTAGATCCTTACAAACCCTCCAGAATTTATTTCGAGACACCACATCAAAGGCGGATTTTAGATCCACAAAGGTGGCATAAATGGCACCACCAGCTAGCACAACAACACACCAATATATTAGAACAAACCTAAAAACCTCATCTACGGTGCTTACATTGGTACGAAATCCTGCCTGCAATGGAGACAATATATCCTTATCCACAATCCAGTCTAATATTCTATTGAGTACCATTCTTGCTATAATATATAGGATGGCATCTATGAGACTGATTGGTCGATAATTGCCTGGGCAGGAACGATCGCCTTTTTTATGTATCTGTAAAATCTCAGCTCCCTTCCAGGAAGTGGGAATCGGTTCACCACTAGAATTTGCATTCGCTAGTATCCGTATATACTCTAGCCAGAGTACCCTATCATTTTGAAACAAGTAGGCCGGTACGCCATCAGGGCCAGGAGCTCTACCACTGGCGACCGAACCCAGCGCTGTTTCTACTTCTCCCATTGCAAATTGTAATACAGTGGCACAGGTTGGTGCAGTGTAGACATCCTCGTTCTCACCCTCTGCCCCTAGGGCACATTGTGATGCATAATGACAGACCCACGCCTCTGGAGCTATATGGTTGTGGGGCACTGGTGCTTGTCCTCCTCTCCCCCATTTTACCTGTTGCCAAAAGGACTGTTGGTTCCTCTCTTTGCTTGCCTCATAAAGGTCCGCCCATTTCTGCTCATCCCAGTCCTTTTTTGCTTGGTGCATTACTGATTTATATTTGTTCTGGGCAAGCTTAGCTAGACCACAATCGTTTTGTTTGATAGCAACTGCCAATGATTTATAGGCTGCCCTACAGTTCTTATTATACCAGTTGGCATCTTTGCTCTTCTGTTTATTCATGCCACTAACTGATTTTAGGAAAAAAGTTCAAATATTACAAAATAGTTATTCATGCAGATCCGTAATTCTATCGTTTAGCTCAGGATTTGTGGTAATAGCTCGTAGCTCTCCCAGTATTTTTGAAACAGCAGTTATTATACCCATGAGTGCTTGCTCATTACTCACTATCTTATCCCATTTTAGACTTCTCATGTTAATGCACAACTAAACCTCTCTGGTAGAGCATAGCTGGACCGGGATTGGTGGTTGGGCTATACCCATGGTTTCCATCTTTAGTAAAAGGGGATTATGGTCACTTTCATCTCTCTCCAGAATCAACATATCATTAATTAGGTACCATTATTCCAAATTGAAGAGTATATAGTCGATTCGGCTTGAGCTTACACCATTGTTAAATGCGTTGGCTCCCTGTTTGTCAGAGGGTGGCAACCATTTACAGCTCTAAGCCCCCTCTCCATACACAATGCTTTCATTTGAAGAGCTGCCTCCATCCATCGTTTTACTGGGGGTAGCTCTAAAATGGGAACTCTCCATAACATGTTTTCCTCCTTGGTCAATTTCAAATCTTCATTATCAAGGGGTTCAAAGTTAGTATTCAAATCCTGTGCAATAATTAGATTTGGGACACCGGTCAATCCCCCCACGTAGTCCTCTAAAATGTCAACTGTGTTAGACTGTCGGGGGCACTAGGTGGCGCTTGACCGTAATGGCCGCGCTGCAGTAAGGCTCCCGCCGAACCGGGCGGCTTTTTACACATAATCCCCATCCTTGGCATAATAATTGGTTGATTTCGCCACTACCGGACAGCGGGACATATGCGGCTGCCAGGCAACTGACTTTGAGGCCTCTACGACGCTGTGGTGCGGAGCGGTGAGCCGCGGAAAATGGAGGCATGCGAGGAGGCGCTGCCTGAAGATCTGTGCGGCGGCTGGGCGCTGGGCAACGTGAGGAGGAACCGCACGGGTAGGACGGACCCCCGTTGCTGATCCGCCCTGGCGAGTGTGAGTGCCGACGAGGGAACCTGGTGCTTCGCTGCAGGAGGTGCCAGAGCTCCGGGAGTGACGCAAGGGGAGCTGCGGGCGGCCCGCGACCAGATTTCAGAAGCTGAGCACTGGGTAAACAAGCACCTGGAGGCGTCTGAGGAGACATTTTTATGAAATAGGACCCAGAGACCGGACTCGCGGCAGGAAGCAACTGCGGGAGGAGAGCATTGATCAAGGCAACAACATGGAGGACACCAGCGCTGCCAGGTGGGCCGCGGAGTGCCATTTTGAGTGAAAGTTGTTGCTGCGCACCCGCGAATGGCGGACAGTTGAAAAAGCATCTCCTTATCCTGATGTAGATACAGCTTGCCTTTATGCTTGGGGGACTGCACTGAGTCATAGCGGATCAGAAGCTGACCTCTGGCCCAGGATGGGGAGGAGGGAACTGCGGACCTGGGGCGCTGATACTAATCGTGGAGTGGGGGGGTGGGCAAGAACGGAGAAGTATCCCTACTACAGCATTCCTGCGCGAGGTGCGCGCCAACCGTACCGGTAGCACATCATGGGGCGTACTGACCCTAAACAGGCGAAGCTGTCCTTTGATGCCAGAAAGACAATTGGCTCCAGCTCTAAAGACCGGACTGACCCGGATCCTCCAGAAACACGAGATGAAGAAAGGAAGGCACTCCTGGTAGGAATGCAAAAGAGCCTCACCTCCATTGACTCCAAAATGGATGCAATCAATAGTCGGCTGGAAAAGGTGGTGGAGAAATTGGATTAGCACGAGGAGGGACTTAAGGAGGCGGATCACAGAGTGCGACATTGGATGATGGGACAGGCATCACTAAGCAACACATGCTGCAGATGGATAAACTATTGAAGGTCATCGTGGATAAAAATGAGGAGTTGAAGGCCCGTTCCCGAAGGAACAACGTGAAGATACTGGGCCTTGCTGAATCGACAAACACTGGCAGACTGGAGTACTTTATGGAACGTCTGCTGGGGGAGCTATCCCGCCCATATGTCTATCGAGAGGGCACACAGATCTTTGGCGGCGCGACCTCCACCAAGGTCCCCACCTCGGCCTGTGATAGTGCGATTTCTAAATTATCGTGACCGAGATACTGTTCTACACCTGGCCCGAGAGAAAGGGGAAGTCTGTTATGACAACACCATCTTAGCTTTCTACCCCGACTTTACCCATGCAGTGCAGGAAGCCCGCCGAAAGTTCACAGCCATGAAGAAAAAACTGCAGGCCAAAGAGATCACATATGCTGTGCTATACCCTGCGAGATTGAAGATCAACCACCGGGGAAACCAGCACCTCTTCAATTCTCCCCAGCAAGTTGAAGAGTATTTGAAGCAAGACCGCAGCGCTGAGCTGAGGGAAGAAGCCACCCGAAGATGATCCAGATCCCACTCGCCTCTGTCGGACCCTGGCTGATGGAATACTCCTGTGGCAGTGGGCAATAGTAGCCCTGAACTGTAGACTCCTAACTGCTGCTCCGAGTTGGTGATGTATCATTACTGTTTGTTGAATGTTGAGACAGATACTGCCGCCTGGGCACTCGCCGACGCCCCGACATTAAGTACCCCAAGCTCATTGGGGAACCGGATGGGTGAAATAGAGCAGTGGAGTGAAAGTGCGGGAGCCCCTAGCGGTCCCCTTTGGAGGGCATTCCCCTGATTAGGAGTTTGGGTTCAGACTACATGGGGCGGATGAAAGTTGTTTTGTTGGATGAATGGGGGGGGGGACATTCCTGGCAAGTTGGGGGTGCCAGTGTGGGTGGGGGCGGGGGGGGGGGGGAAGGAGGGCACAGGAACACTATGGGATTGAGCATGACGGGTGTGATTATTGCAACAGGCTGATTGAGTTGCGTACGAATCATGGCCAATAGCAACTGTACTCATAATGATCTGAATGTAATGTCCTAGAATGTTAGCGGACTGAATGACCCAAGAAAGCGGAGGCAGGTACTGGGATACTTAGAGTGCCATCAAATCCATATCGGCCTGTTGCAGGAGACACACTTCCCACATGGCGGGTCATCTCCATTCGCCGCACGCTGGGCCTCTCACCGATGCTTTGCTTCCTACTCCAATTACTCTAGGGGGGTTGCCATCCTCATTAAGAGGGGGGTGTGATTTGTGCTGGGAGGAATGGATCTTGACCCTGAAGGGAGATACTGTTTACTTTGGGGGAGGCTGAACTCTCATGAAGTTGCGATTGCGAGTTACTACGGTCCTAATATAGATAACGTTCACTCCCTTCTTGTGCTTAGAGGCAAGCTTAATACGCTGGGATTCACCTTTGTCATATGGGGAGGGGATTTTAACACTGTTATGGATCCCAAATGTGACCGTTCCCATGCTGTAGCAGCGCATTACACGACTGCACAACGTACACTGCAGGAATTTTAGAGTCCGATTACTTATTGGATGCATGGCGTCATCTGCACCCCTCCAAGAAAGAAGGGTTGCACCACTCAGCAGTGAATAACACATTGGCCAGATTAGATTATGGATTGGTAGCATTGGGAATGGCGCACTGGATAGGCAAAGCAATACATCTGGCCCGCTCATACTCAGACCACTCCCCTGTAATGGTGACGATGAACCCTCTGGTAGATCTTTCCCCCTTTCCGGGTTGGCGATTGAATCAGGATACAGTGTTCAAAACGGAGACGGAACAAGACATTCAGGATTTTTTTGCTAGGAACACTGACTCAGTGGCTAGCCTAACGACGGTATGGGAGGCCTTTAAAGTGACAGTACGTGGATGGTGCATGGCTAAGGGAGGCAGCATACTTCGGGACCTCAGGCGTGAGCTACAAAAACTAGAAGGGGAACTGAAAACACTGGAAGGGGAAATAAGTGCTGGAGGAGATTCCGGGGAGCTGCACGCTAAACTGAGAAAGAAAATATCAGAATATGAGGATGCAGCGGACAGGGAGTGTAAATTCTGAGGGAAACACTATGTGGCCCCTGTGTATGGTGAGGCGGATTGACTGGGTAAAGCACTTGCCGACTCGATACGAGCCCCTAGGTTTCAGAACTACGTCACGGAATTGCAAGATGAACAGGGATGTGCGCGGCAGAATCTCCCAGATCAAATGGATATCTTGGTGGGGTTTTACACAAAGCTTTATATGTCACCGAGGGGCACTCCGCTAGAACTTAATAGCTATCTGGAAATCATAGCGCTGGTGTGGCTTGGGGACAAGCAGCGCAAGTTCCTAGCACTTGGCTTGGAGGTCGACGAGATCAGGGAGGCTATTATGACCATGTTGTCCGGGAAAGCGCCGGGATCCGACGGTCTTCCTATAGACTTTTACAAAGCCTTCATGACTACCCTGGCACCCAAACTTAAAGCAGTGTTCTATGCAGCTCTTGAGGAAGGTCGCTCATCTGCCAACATGAGGGAGGCACAATTGATGTCACTGTTAAAGCCCGGTAAGACACCACTGCTTAGTGACACGTATCGGCCTCTATCGCTCCTCAATAGCAATACAAAAATCCTAGCTAAAGTACTGGCGACTCAGCTTAATTTACTTCTAGAAAAACTTGTTTTACCTGACCAGGCGGGCTTTGTGCCCCATCGGGCTACGTGCCCCATCGGGCTACAGCTCATAATCTACGAACGCTCTTAGCGGTCCTACAAGAGATTGACCCAAATAGTGCGGCAGTGGCTGTCTTTTTAGACGCCACCAAAGCGTTTGACTGTGTCGAATGGGACTACTTGATAGGGATACTGCACCATATGGGGATGCCCTTTTCCTTTGTTAATTGGATTCCATTACTAGATACTCAGCCGGATGCCAGAGTTATTCTTTAACGGCTCTCGATCTGCGAGCTTTCCGGTCGCCAGGGGAACAAGGCATACTCTGCCACATCCGTTGGACTATCCTCTGATGTGGGAGACAGATGACTTTAAGTATCTGGGCATCCAAGTCACCAGGGATCGGGACACTCTCATGAGGCTTAATTATGGGCAGGCCATGGACAAAGTGACAGATAATATCTCCAAATGGATTAAACTACCCCTTTCAATGGCAGGGAGGATATCGTTGATTAAAATGAACATACTTCCGAAATTCTTATATTTATTCATAAACATTCCGTACTACCCTGGAGGCTTCTTTTTTCATACGCTTAATTCACAGCTAGTGTGCCTTATTTGGGGGGTAAGCAAGCACGGCTGAAATTAACTACATTTATGCTGCCGTACCGCTTGGGCGGGTTTGACGTCCCTAATTTCGAGCAATACTATTATAGCGCGCAGGCACATTTTGTGGTATACTGGTTTCACCCACTCCCGTGTATGCCTCGCCGTGTAGTAGAGGACGGCTACATGGCCCCTGTTCCGACATCCGAGTATGTGTATACGCCCTCTAAGGAGCGATACGAAGACCCCTCCATAGTGGACTGCACAGTCCGAGCGTGGAATTGGTTAGCGAAAGCTGAGGGTATACAACTGATGTACTCCCCTAGAGTGCCCTTGCGCCACTGCCCGTTATTGCCTGTCTCGAGTGAAAAGATTTGCCAACGTGTGCTAGAAAGACTAAAGTTGGGAACATGGGGAGATCTATATATTGGAGGTAAATTCAGCACGAAAGAGCAGTTTTTTGGAGACCGTGCGCATTCCTTCATGGATGTGTTCCTATACACGCGCCTTAGGCAGAGCATTAGGGCTCAAACCCAGAAGTTCCCGCAGGAACCGGAGACATTTCCATCATTACACTTAATGTTGCAACCTGAGGCCCCCACACATTTCATTTCTATGTTGTATAAACGGGTACGCAGCGCACCCCCCATTCATCCCGTTCATGCCTGTCGGGAGTGGGATGCGGATTTAGACAGCCCCCTGACGGATGGGCAGTGGGAAGCGGCCTGCCTCCAAACGGAAGCCATATCCAATAGCTGTTGGCTTCAGTTAGTGCACTACAACTTATTGCACCAACTTTATCATACCCCGGCGCGATTACATAAGATTGACCTTAGGGAAGATGACAAATGTCTACGATGTGGTCAAGGGGACGCAGACTTTATGCATTGCGCTTGGAGATGCCCCCGAGTAGCTTCTTTCTGGGAGGAAGTATTTACGGGGTTAACTAGCATGGTGGACAAACTGCTGATGCGGACTCCTCTCGGTGCCCTGTTGGGATTGATGGGTGACATACAAACACCACACAAACAGTTCCTTGCCATAGGAATTCTCCTGGCACGACAACAGGTGGCCTGCAGATGGGGTAGAGGGAGAGCCCCTAAGTTTAAGGATTGGCTCCACCATATGTCCACTTGGCAGGAATACCTCCATGTGTATGCTGAGCAACTACCGGTGAGGTCGCGGCCCCGGGACATATGGGGTCCCTTGACAACTTATTTAGGGCCCGATGTAGGTAATCTCAGATTACCAATTCTTAAATACCGAATCATACCGATTTGGTATTTAAGAACTGGCAATCGGGATGTAGGTAATTTTACCGATTTAATTACCGAATCGGTATGATTAGGTAATTACCGAATCGCCATTCATTCCTATGGGCCTGCAGGCCCATAGGAATGAATGTCAATTACCGAATCGGTAAATATCGTGGGGGAAACATAGAAGGGTGGCAGGGTGTCACTTTGACACCCTGTTGCACCCCTCAATTGTGCATGGGCATGTATGTCTGAAACATGGCACTGTTTTAAAAGCAAAAAAATGCTTTTGAAAGGGTTTTCATTATTTACCACCAACTTCTAGTTGGTGGTAAATAACGACTTCTTAAACCCCTGTAGCACTGATTTAAGTGCTACCTACATGTCAAAATACAGATTCGGTAATTTTACAGAGTCGGTATTTTACCGAATCGGTAAAATTACAGAATCTGTATTTTAACATGCCACTTCATCCCAAAATCAAAATACCGGTCGGTAACGGCCGAAATCGGCCGTTACCTACCGGTATTTGCCTTCCTACATCTGGCCCTGAATGAAGCAGGGGAGCAGCGAGGAAGGAGCCGAGGGAAGTGCGCAGGGGGAGTGACTGAGATGCGTTGTGAGGCTGGAAAGGTTGTAGTAGAGCGGGTGAGTGTGGATTTGCAACGGGGGAGGGTGGGAGGGAGGAGGTGCCGCAGATCCTACTGAACTAATGGCCGAGGACCCAGAGACATTTTCTCGCTTGGCGAGTGGACTTGAATCTATACACAGCCGAATTGATGGACTTTGCTCTCTCGAGTGTGCAGGGTGGGGTGGGGGGATGCTGGGGTAGGAGGGGGGGGGGGGGGGGGGAGGGTCGGAGTTTGGGGGAGGGGGGGGAGAATGTATTTGATACACGTTTGTAAGTTTAAGTGCTCCGGATGGGCAGACTGCTGTTTGAGATTGTATGTCATCATCCTTTACGCAATAGGCTTTTGAAATTAAAAAAAAACGGTGTTAGACTGTTTACCACCACTAAGACCCCGTGCATAAACATTAACAACAATTATGCGTGTGTTGGGATTAGCCTTTAGACAGATGGCCATAATATCTGGGCTGTCAATTGAGGTCGTACATATACTAAAGGGCAAATTCTGCTTGACCCATATGGTTAGACCGGGAAACATCCTAAACAATGAAGTATTAATAACGACTCACCTTAACAACGAAGTCCAAACAACGATTAATCATGATCAACGAAGTCCAGAACAACCAAGTCCTGAACCACGACTCTCTGCATTGCACGTCACTTCCCCCTCACCCCCCACTGCTGCTATGGCTCAGCCCCCCGGACTGCTCATGTCACTCTTCTCTGCCCCAACACCTTTATTACAATTAGAAGCGGAAGTGAGGCGAACTTACGGGCAACAACATCTGAAATGGAATGACATTTTGAACTCTGCCCCCTGGCACAATGTGTGGCATATTTCTTGTCGTGTTGCCTCCTGTCTCGCAGACTCCGAGCAGCGCAGGGATGATGCCAGCCCACATCCTGTACTGTAGCACGACCCCCACCCCCAAATTGACACTTGAATAGAGATAGCTGGATGACGGGGTCTGAAGAACATGGGGAAGCAGCCAGCCATCATCCTGTCAGCATGGTAATCGAGATCATTAAATAGATATTGTTGATGTTTCGTATTTAAATACATTTTAATATTTTAGAATAATATCATTTACAAAAATATAGAATAATTTGGAGTTCGTCAGGTTTTAAAAAAAATGAGGATATATTAAAATATACGTAGAATAAATTAAGAAATGGGTACCGAGCAATTTAAAAATATTTAAAGGAAGTCTTGGTATTACAATACTGCCATCTATTGGCCAGTCACGAGGGGATTCTTTTCGTGGTTTAGGAAGTATTTGTAAAACAAAGTTGTGGTTTAGCATAGCTCATTGTAAAGCTTTCGTGGTTCTGGAAGTCGTGGTTTAGGGAGTAGTTGTTTAGACATAGGAATATTGCTGGGCTACAGTCCAAGATAGAGTCCAGGGACTGGCAGGAACTAATTGAGCAGAATGAGATTTGTGTACTTAAGGAGACGTGGCCTACCAAAGCAATACATCAGTTAGGATACCTACATCATTGTAAAGCTTTCGTGGTTCTGGAAGTCGTGGTTTAGGGAGTAGTTGTTTAGACATACATTCGGTTAGACCCCCTGACGGTCTGCCCTTTTGCCCTTGCTTTGCTGGTTTATAAAAATGTAGGTATCCTAACTGATGTATTGCTTTGGTAGGCCACGTCTCCTTAAGTACACAAATCTCATTCTGCTCAATTAGTTCCTGCCAGTCCCTGGACTCTATCTTAGACTGTAGCCCAGCAATATTCCGAATGTATGTCTAAACAACTACTCCCTAAACCACGACTTCCAGGACAGATAGGATAATAATGCAGATGTAGTTGGTTTCATCTATGGCACCAGTCTGCTCACAGAGCTGGTCGTTCCTTTTTTCCTTATTCGATTTTGCAATATGGGACACGACTATCCCATTTTTACTCGCGGGAGTAGAATGTTCAGGGAGAATTAGTCAATCACAATGGTCTAAGCTGCTAAGGGGAGCAAACTTTTTCTCTATTGGTACTCCCATGTATCTAAAATTACCCAATGTGTCCTGCTTTGCTGCACCACCCATCCCGTGTGCACCCATTCCGCCAACTTCGGCATTCAATACATGGTTAAAAAAAGAATGCATAAGGCAGTGCTATCATTTTGGTGCCACCCCCTGTAGTCCAACCCAGGTGATCTACGAGAAATCTAGGTATAAAGCGGTTATTGAAGTTTAAGACCACGCAATCTCCCACCAGTGTTTTTTGACCTGATCCCAACCACTCTACTCTTCTAGCCATTATAAGTTGGCTAGCGAGCGAGTCCCCCCCCCAAATATGTCCTGTATTTACTTGATGGGTCAGCCAGTGCAAAGACTTATTCAGCAATTGTGCAGTGGATTCTGTCTGATCCTCTCTCAATGGAGGGATATTTCCTAATATTAATACAAGCGGGATGATGCCTCAGGGAGGATTAACTGATGATTCGCATTCTGGTGTTGCATTGGAACTTCCCCACTATGCGTAGCATCGGCCCTCCTCTGCCCCACCTGCGGTGGTAGTCCAGTACTTGAAACCTCTCCTGTTGTATTAGCTGTTGGATTTGTCTGAGAATTGGGTTTTGGGTTTACATTCCCACCTTGTTTCCCCTTATTAACACCTGCAACAGAATGATATGCCCCTGGACTAGAAACAGCTATAATTGGTTGCACCCGCGAGAGTCCACTTGTCGCGGATATCACTAGGATATCAGAATCTTCAGTTTCTACAGGGTCTACACGTTTACAGCAACATTTCCTAGAATTAGGCGATAATCTATTGTAATTGTGTTTATTACAACAGTAGGGAAAGTGTTAGATAGTGTAGGGGTAAAAAACTCTTACAAATAATTAAAGTATTTTTTTCAAATAAATAATTTAATTATTAAATAACAAAAATGTAATTAACAATACCAATTAATAATTAATAAAACATATTTACCAATTAATAACTAACAATTACATTAATGATAAATACCAATAAGTAATAATTATTCTAAATTAATTACTAAATAATTAAATAACAAATAATAATTTTCAATACCAAAAAACAATAATTATTAAAATATTTAGCAATTAATAATTAACAATAAATTATTGATACATATCAATAAATAATAGTTAATCAAATGAATTACCAATTCATTAATGAACAGTAAATTACTTTATAAAACAAAAGTCCCAATTATTAAAAATGTATTATCAATTAATAATTAACAATAAATAATCAATACCCAAAATACGATAAATAATTACTTAATTAGAATTAAAGTAGTTCCCACCCTATTCCCCTATAAACGCACAACACGCTTCAATGACAAATTAATACACTCAATACAATTACCAACTAATCAATTAATAAAAATTAATTACCAATGAATACAAATTAATTACCAATTAAGTATTTAACATAAAATTATCAATACCAATAAATAAAAATAAATATTTACTTAATTAATTACAATTAAATTACTTCCCACCCTATTCCCCTATAAACCCACAACCTGCTACAGAACTAAAACGCAACATTTACTTAAAATAATTACTAATTCCTAATTTTTTAAAATCTATATACTATAATTAAATTATTTCCCACCCTATTCCCCTATAGACCCACAACCCGCTACGGTACTAGAATGCCTAATTTACTTTAAGAAAAATGACTAACTTCTAAAAATGTTATACATATATTCTAAAACTAGTACAATAATTAACAAGAAATATAAACACAAACATATAAAATACATAATAACATACATAACACTAATAAAAATATCGATATTGTAACATCAATATTTTTGCTATCGATATTACTAACTTCGATATTAACAAAAACAATATTTCATACCTTAAGGTCGATATTCTTGATTTTGATATTCTGTCGCTACTATATTTACAACTCGATATTACTGTAGATCAAAATAAAAAACTGGATATTTAGACTGTGCACCGTTTGGTACCACTAATGAGATTGAGCAAACTAAAAAGAGGAACTTTGGAAGTGTAATCATTTTGACAGTGTTATATCGCCAAATTGGTCTGATGTGGAGTTGGTGGAAATTGCATTTAGAAGTAGCACAACTCTGAGGAGCGTATTATAGCTTCTATTCACCATTAGCCCACCATTGTTAGTAATCTTTACTCCCAAATAAGTAGCATCCTGAACAATTTGCGCATCTTCTAAACCAAAATAATGGCTCATTATTAATTGAGTTTTGATGGCCATATACTTCACAAAAATTTGCCTCAACCAAAATAGCTAATTAAGCCTCTGTGACAGCTGTAGTATAAATAGCATTTTTTCTGCCTAAGCAGACAATGTAAGTGTATACCCATTGAACACTATAGATCTTACATATCCATATACAGAGTAAGGTGCTAGGGAGATAATAAATAACACAGGGAAGACAGGGTACCGTTGGAGAGTACCGTATTTTCCGGCGTATAAGACGACCTTTTAACCCCTTAAAATTTTCTGGGAAGTCGGGGGTCGTCTTATACGCCGGATACAAAAATTGGCGGTTTATTTCACATAGCGCGGACTTCACCCGAAGGTGTCAGACCGCGTCTCAATTGAAATGGGTGCCGCTTAGGGAACTCCAGCACAGAACAAAGAATGTAGGCGGTCTTGAAAATAAATTGATCGCACTGTGCAACACGATATCAGCCCCTCGCCAGCCAGAGGCAACTCAAACACTGCGCAAGCTTTAAAAGAAAACAAATGGCGCGGGAACTCCAGCACAGAACAAAGAACGTAGGCGGTCTTGAAAATAAATTGATCGCACTGTGCAACACGATATCAGCCCCTCGCCAGCCAGAGGCAACTCAAACACTGCGCAAGCTTTAAAAGAAAACAAATGGCGCCGTGAACCCTACCTGGACTGCAGCTGCACATCCCCCAGGCAGACGAGGCGCTCCTCCACGTGTGCTGATCTCTCTCTCCTTCCGCAATTCTTACGCTCATCGGAAGGAGAGGAGCGTCAGTACCACATGATCTCCTCAGTCCATGGAGATAGAAAGGGGACTGTAGGACGTTAGGAAGTGGGGGTCGTCTTATACGGCGAATATATCATGAAACCTACATTTTGTCCATGAAAGTAGGGGGTCGTCTTATACGCCGGGTCGTCTTATACGCCGGAAAATACGGTACCTCTGGAAATACATACTGGTTTCAAAGCCATGCCTGTGAGTGACCACAGTGCTTTTTCATGCACCACCACATAGTGTTTGTATCCACTTAATGATTAGGTCAAAACCCATATGCTGTGTGATCACCCAGAGGTATTGTCAGGAGACACCAACATCTTTTCTGCATCTAATAGAATAATGCCAACATCACTGCCTATTATTTTGGTGGCAATACAGAAAGAGTTAGCACAGTATTGACATGATCCGTCCAGGCTACTGTGGGTAAACAGTGCTCCTGCTAACCACGGTAAGAGGCATAGCCAAAACTTTAGAATATATCTTAGCATCTGCATTTATCAGGGAAATAAAGCTAGATATACACTCTGAGCTTCCCTTTTAAAGAAATACTACTATGTTGACACGGTCCAATGATTGCGTTTTCTTTCGCAAGTTATCCATGGTAGAAGTGCTGGCACAAATTGTCAGAGCTAAACTAAAACTGATGCGAATGTTTTAGGAAGCTCATTAGGAGTAAAATCTTGTCCCATAACTTCTACTCTGAGAAACGTTTTCATTGCCCCAATATCTTGTATAGAATGAAAGGGATGTCTAGTTTTGCATATATTTTAGAGGGAAAATTCTTTGTCCGAACTTTTGTCAATATATCTCCATCTCAGAGATTGTGCGCCAAATTGTATCAGTATACTGATTACAACAGAATAGTGAGAACTGGTCCTGTATTCTCACTGGATCAGAAACAAAGTGTCTATTTTCATCTTTAATGAACCTGATCCTATTAAAAGTGACCATATCCTGAATTTTATAAGCCGGTGTATGCCCTGCAGTCGCACTATATTCATAGACCATCTGTAGCTTAGTAAGTTATGTGGCAGCAGCCCTCTCTCCAGTATGTCATAATAGTCATGTCTTAGAAGATGTAACTTGGGAATCTATACTTTCCGCCGCAATCATCCTCAAATGTAATACATTGACATGTTAAATTTCCAGACACAGAAGTTGCTTTCTGATGGCAGTGTCCTCCTTCCTTATAATTGTGTTCTTAAACATCATATATCTTAATGTTACCCCTCGACCCTTTGGAGACTTTCAGTGCGTCCCAGGCTGTACTTATGGATGTAGATCCTAAATGTTAACGTATAAGTATTACTTTGTCTTGCTGCATGTACTTATGCTTAATAGCTTTTAATCCCTCTCGACTGTGGTTGGCGTAAATCCTGTAAAAGATATGTTTTGAAGTCTTTGCCATGGCTCCTGATGATATAAGAAGCCTAATCAATTCAAGAGTATTGTTTCTGAAGGTAATAATAAATTAATCCTGACCTCTGGATCCTATATATTGTCGAGATTTCCACCAAATGAAGATTCTCCATAAGCGTGACAAGAGCCTTGTGGACATTCGGCATTCTGTTAGGATCTAGAAAGGTTTTTATCTGTTTTAGGATCAAAAATACAGTTGACATCCCTGCAGAGAATAATTTGTCAGGCTCATGCTGAAAGCTCCAAGGGGACCTCCTCAAATATAGCTTTGTTATCTGCATGACTGTAGATAAACAAATCATTTACTGCTGAGTATCAACTTTAAACATCATCCTCGTAATTCTGCAGCAGTTTTAATGATTTTGCCTCTACAGGGCCTAATCAAGGTTGCAATCCTTCGAAAGGAAATTAAGTAGAATGAAAAAAAATCCTAGCTATAATAAAAAAAGTTTCAATTCTTTTAAGGACTTTATACAGCAGCCATCATATTAAATACAACACAAACTAAGTTTCCCATGAACACTTGGGAAAATGTAGTAAAAAAAATGGCATCCAATCAGGAAACAGTCCTGAACATCGAATCAGGAGGCCCGTCGATCCATAGTCCTTCTTCACTGGCCCTTCACCCTCTTTCGTCACGGGAAGTCAGCGGTTGGATCACCTTTATGAATCCTGCTTCTTTGCATCAGATCCTACTAAGATAAAGGGGCATTGTCACCAGCTGAGCATGTAACCACTAAAGCCTGTGGAACAAATTGCAGAAAAAGCATTTATTGTGCAATCGAGCCAAGTGCATCAAACAAGACAATTTCAAACTCAAGCAGCATTACTTACTCTTATACAGGGAGGGCAATCCTCTTAGGTATCTCTAGGGGGTATAATCCTCGCCTCCAAATCCTTAATAGAATTGAACCTTTCCGTTACGATAGACAGGACATTTTTCATTCTATGTCAAGACTGGAGGCGAGGATTATGCTGGTGTAAAGCTTGCTCACCACAATATAACCCATGTACAGCACCTGCTTTTAGTAAAACCTCTTAAAGATAGAGTCCGAAGACCAATCTGCCGCATTGAGGATTTTCTCCAAACGGGCACCCAAGCCAAATGCTTTGGAGGCCATGGCACCTCGTGCTGAGTGGGCCCCAAAAACCCAAAGGATAATACAAGGTTCTTGCATTACCCATCTAATCCACCTAGCTATGGTGGGGGAAGAAACTGCCTTAAACAGATTACAAAAAGCAATGAGGAGCTGTTGCTCCCCTGGAAGATGAAACTCTAAAGACATTTCCTCATTTGCCTTCAGGCATCGGATAACACGCAGCTTAGGAGAGTCTGGGAATTGGAGAATCCCAGGAAAGTTCCAATAGACCCGGAAACCAAACTTGCGATCTCCAAAGGGGGATGATAAGAACCACCTCCGCCCGCTGTCTCCTGACCTGCGCCGTCACCCTTGCGATCATTGCGAAGGGGGGAAAGCATACCCTTTCTCCCGACTCCAGCCTTGGAGGCAGGCATCTGTGCCCACTGCTAGTGGTCCGGCCACCAGCCGTAGAAGCTGGTGGTCTAGTCTCGAGGCAAAAAGGTCCACTGAGAATGGACCCCAAAGGCCTCTCAATATTGTAAAAATCTCCGGGTTGAGGTTCCAAAGACTGGAATCCCTGAAGTTGCAGGACTGGAAGTATGCCACCTATTTCTCCCAGGCAGGCAAGTACTCCGCCATGACCGATACTGAATGGTTGATATATCGGACCGCAAAGATGTTGTCCATTTTCAGAGGGACACATGACTGGATAGAATCTCTCATCCAACAGCAGACTACAAAACAGCCTGCAAGCAGTTCTAAGCAGTTGATATGTAAACTTTGTTCGCCTGGAGACCACAAGCTACCCGTAGAAAAAGCGCTGCATCTGGCCCCCAGCCTACCCTGCTGGCATTGGAGTCTATGACGAAGTCTGGGGCCTATCCGAAGATTGCTTGGCCGTTCCAGGCCTCCATCTGTTCTAACCACCACTGGATTTCTTCTTGAGCCTCCTCAGAAAGAAATACTTTGTGAGAGTAGGTGATCAGCCTTCAGACGCTGCAGTGCCCAGTAGTTGAGAGGTCTAGAAAAGATGGCCTGAAACAATGCAGAGAGAAGGCCCACTACCCTAGCTAGCTTTCTAAGAGGCACTTGATGTTGGTGAGGGTAAGCCTTAGCTCATGCCGAATCTTCGACACCTATCTGGAGGGAAGGCTTAGAGTGGAAGAGGTGGAATCTATAATGAATCCCAGAAATGTCAAACTCTGAGTAGGCGTTAGGAGCGACATCTTCTCATTGACCACAAAGCCTAGGCTCTGACGCAGATCCACCACCATTCGGAGGTGGGACAGCAGCTGACGTGGACATGGGTCGATAAGGAGCAGATCGTAAGTACACAATCGTTCGTATAACCTTAGGTATTCCACCACCAACTTGAGACCCTTGATGAAGCACCAAGGGGCTGAAGATAGGCAGAAGGGAAGGGCAGAAAACTTGTACTTCTGATGCCGCCAAATGAACTGGAGGAACCGGCAGTGAGGTGGGAAAATCGGAAGGACCAGGTAGGCATCTTTTGAGTTCCAGCCGTATCATCCAATCCAATAGCCGTAGAACATCCCTGAGGAGGTGAATACCCTCCATTTTGAAGTGGCGGTAAACCAGACACTCATTGAACTCACTGAAGTATGTCACTGGTCTTTGGCCCCCATCAGTCTTCTCTACCATAAAAATATTGCTGGGGGGAAGGGAAATAGCTCCTTGGTGAGGAGGGATGCGACTTCCTCATTCACCAGGGTGGACTCTTGCTGTGAGAACTGGATGGGGCGGGTCTGTCTCTTTGGGAGGGTTCTCCAAGATATTCTATGTGGAATCCTTGAATTTTCTAAGGGACCCACGCATCCACTATGATGGAAATCCAAGTCTGGAAAAAAATTCACCAGTCTCCCCCCTACCTTTAAGTGGGAAGAAGGGAGAACACTCCCTTGGGCTTGAGGAGGTTGCTGCTCCTCTGTATCCTCTGCCTTTTCCACATCAGCTTCTCGTGGGATTGAAATTCCCGGACCGGGATTGGTCCTGGTACTGTCCTTGCCTAGAGCATTGCCCCTTTGGAGGGTACTGATTGGAAGGCAGCCGGTCGAGCGGCCCCTACCTCGACCGTCCCCATGGAAGACCCAAGGGAACATCTTTCTAACAGATGTCTGCCCTTTTTCAAGGGAGGTAAAGGTGTTCACAAATGTTCACAGCTCCTTGACAAATGGTTTGCCAAAGAGTCATTCCTGCTCAATGCCCCTGCCTCTGAATCTTCCAGGTCTCCCAGCTTGGGGTACACCTTAATAAGAAGGGAGTGGTGATGCTCAGTGGACAGGGTGCAATTTGCATTGCCCAAAAAAAAGGCTCCTTGTGCCCACCCTGAAAGTGTGTCTGGGGAAATCAGGGAGCTTGTTAGCTTGGCCTCTTCGACCATGTCCAGGATCTTTGTGAAGGGGCCCAGAGTATCTAGGAGCTTTTCCTGGCATGCCCACCAGGACCTATCCATTGCTTTCTTGGGATCTTTTTTGAATTTCTGTATGAAGCTGGCCACGCATGTGTCAATTTCCGGGGTGTGAGCCACTTTGGCCCAGAGGCAGTTACCGGCCTTTCTCTAGCGACCTGCAAATGCACCCTGTCACATAACTTGTGACTTATCCAGCTGGGGCCCATTTGGAAGACCAAGGGTGAATGATGTCGTCCGGGTAGAGCATGTCTGAAGTGCCCTGGGAGGTCTGAGAGGGGCGGGAGGGGAACCACTGCCTGCACAGCCCGGGTTCATTATCTGTATTTCCTCTCTCATTAGTAGGGGCAGAATTAACAGGAGTCTGTAAACGCTAGTCTCCTACCGGTAACGAAGGCTGGCTGGCCAGGAAAGCTTTTTTGAGCCTATGAAAGATGTTCAGGTCCACCCCTGCGGACCGATTCTCCTGGGGGTTGCGCTGTGTCTGCCGAAGGGGGAACCCCTGAGGCCTCTGAGTGGGGGAGGGGAACTGTGGGAGTGTGGGGGTCAGGTTATGCCAATGCCTGGGCAATCTGGTGGGAGAGTCTCTCCTCCAAAGGGTTCATGGCCTCCGCTACCACCCAGTAAATAAAGGTTTCCACAGCATCGTAAAGGTCATCGTCCCAAGGGAAGTTGGCCAGAGGGTCTTTAATCCCTTGGGAGTCATCCTCATAGTCCATAATGAGAGTCACAAAGGGCTAGAGAGGTGCCAGACCAAGCGGCCTTCTTAATAGGCGTCAAACTTTTTTTGGGGGGGCTGGGTGGCAGCCTGAAATGTTTTATGCGAGGAACTCTCAACATTAGAGGGATTCTCAGCCCTAGGACACCATATTGTGGTGCACAAGCCTCAGGGAGCCGCCCTGGGTTGGTGTCCCCACTGGCCCCTGGGGCCTGAAGGTTACTGACCCTTAAGGGTGTAAGTAAAAAGGGCAATACAGACTCTGCAGCCAATTTTGTCTCCCCACAGGGAGCAGAGCGTTAAGTTGAGCGCGATTGGCATTGAAATCTATAGGAAAGAGCCCAATCAGCTTACTGACCCCACTGGGGCATCTACCTCAGGCCGGCAGCTCGGGGGATCACAGCGTGCTGAGTGAATTCCTCTGTGAGAAAATTCAAATGTGCGTGCAGTGGTCATGCGCCTCCTCCAGCGCCCTCTAGCAGCAGGAGGTCAGTGACTGCCGCCGCACCAGAACGGGCCGAGTAGGAGCGGAAAGCACTCCCGCAGCCATGAACTGCTATTAAAATAGAAGACAAGCAGCGGTAGCAGACACGGCAGCGCCGCATGAACAATTTAATTAGACATCCAAAGAAAAAAAAACACAAAGCGCATAAGACGTGGCAGCGCCGCGCGACAAACTCAGTGGATAAGTAATGAATAAATACAATAACAATCAATAAGTAAATACAACAAACAACGAAATGGGAATAAAAACACAATAAATACAAGCAAAGTGTCTGAGGTACTTATCTTGGCTGCGCAGCAGCGAAGAAAGAGGGGAAGGGGCATTAAAAAAGGACCATGTTGGGCCGATGGGCCTCCTGATTGGTTTTCAGGACTGTTTTCTGATTGAATGCTGTTTTTTCTACTACATTTTCCCAAATGTTCATGGGAAACCTAGTTTGTGTTGTCTTTATTATGATGGCTGCTGTATAAATAAAGTAAAGAAAAGAGGTTTAATCCCCGCCTCCAGTCCTGACATAGAATGTGCCCTATGGACTGCTTCCCTTATAGACTATATTGGTCACTTTTAAGCACTCCGGCCTTATGTGCCAGAATTTCCACTCTGATCAACTGCCAAACAATTTTGACCATTGATATTCCAAATAAGGATGCATACATTAGCCATAGTAACAAAGAGAATAGAAATAATTACACATACCCCATATACCAGATAATCATACTGTTACTTTTGTTTTTACTTTCTCAAATTCTTTTTGAATTTTAACTGTTGCCCCCACCACGAATGGCCCACACTCCACTGCCTTCTTTAACCCCTCCGAAACAGCTACAAGAATGCTTTTGTGGGGCTCCCACACAAAGATGTTCAGTTCATGCGGAAGGGTATGCGACACTGATTGCTTACCCCTCCATCAGCTTTATGCCTGAGCATACCCCATCTTGGATCACATCGAATATAATTATCTTGGACAGATAAAAAATATTCTGATAGTCAAACTTTATAGTTCAAGTTTCAAGTTTTATTTTATTTGTTTTGGTACTCTACTGAGGACCACAAATTTTATACGATAACATTCAGTTACATATACTTTTAGAATTTCATATTAATACAAAGCTAAAAAGGGTTTTAAAAATTTATAAAAGTTATAACAAACTAGTTCATTAGGAGGAAATTTGGATACTGTGATCAAGTCCTTTACGGTGGTGATACGGCAGTTAATGTATATAGGATACAGATGTTTTGTCCTAGCTGCCACTACGTTTGGGTTAGGGCATATAAATAAAAGATGTTCTACATCCTGCTCCCCTCCGTGGTTGTTTCTGTATATCTGGAACAAGGTAATAGCAAAGTTATTTCTCAGTTTTAATTATTTTCACCAAAGAGGTTGTCTGTTCTACTTGGTACAAGAATGTGAATGCTTTTTCCACAGTAGTTTGTTACAAGATCATTAATTGATGTGGGTTTGAGCTCCGTTTTTTTAATGAGCAATTAAGGAGCATATCTGTTTGTATTATAATTCAGTATCATAACATTTACTTTACTTAAGTTTGAATAATTTTTACTATCGTTCTTTGTTTGGAATTTCCTCTTCAATTGGATAATCAAGGAATCAAACTCTAGATTGTGTGACAGAGGATGACACTTTGTTTGGGGTTATGAAAGTGAACTCTGTGTGCACTAGTGATTGTTGGATCCTGAATTGGATTGCCCTGTTTCATTCCAGAATAGATATCTCTATCCATGTGCTCAAAGGGTAGCATGACAGCGGAATCCTCCAAACACTCCACTATGCTAGCAAAACGATTATTTGATCATCTAGTATGCTTGCCTAGTTCTTCATTTTTATGCACAACCTTCTCCAAAGGAATTGCAGGCTCACCATTACACGAAGAGAAGTACTGGCTAGTTCATTCACTTTTTTTCCTCCATCCCTTAAAATGGTTAGTCAAGTTCTCCATTCAGACTCCAACTGTATCCAATTAAAAAAAAATAGATCTCCTCCAATGTTATTTTCTGAAGAACGTTTATTTGCTGTACTGCCATCAGGATTTGTTGCAAAATACTGGGAATGTCACCCCCCGCCCCATTATTTTGTCTCTCATTTTCCCTCCCATCCTCCTTCGTCTACCCGTTCATCTTGCTCATAGTTCTATCAGTCTGCAAACCACCTATTCTCTTTGACTTCCCAAGGTGGTTAACAGTGAAGATGTCAAAGTTAGTCCTCTTTTGAATTCACTTCCAATAAATGGTGGTGTGCAACTTCGTGGACGAGGGCATTTTGGAACCCACCCCCTTACTACACTGCCATTGAGAAGCAGCAGGTGATTCACTGTCTGAGCAGTTTATGACACTAGTTTTCTGTAGATTTGTTTGCAATTTGCTGCTTGTGATGGTGTGCACTTGTTGGGTCCAGCAGTGCAGACTGATTTGCAAGTGGTATTTTTAGGCAGTTCCACCATTCTGGGATGTTGCCTCTACACCTAGCAAGTAATACCTCTCTGACCGTTTGTACTTCCTGGAGTAAATCTACCAACTATTGTGTTGGGTGTTTTCCCCTTAAGGTTTACAATGGGGTACCTTAAGGGGAAAACACCCAACACAATAGTTGGTAGATTTCCCATCACATACCTTTTAACTAATACCCAGCCAACCACGGAATAAAGTTTTTGTTTGGTATGTGCTGCCGGTATTTTTTAACACTTTTTCACATTCTGTCACAAATAAACCCCGCTCCGCAGTAACCTGGCGTTGCAGCACACCGGGGAGACATTCGGTTTGCCCCGGTGGGCCCAATGATGAAGCATGTCACCACCCAGGGTGGTGAGTGAGGGCTTAAAAAGAATCCCTGGGAAATTCCTACGAAGGTAGATTCTAACTTTCCCTGTCTCTGTGCTCGACACCATGTCTCCTCATACCAACAGGTACACTTGGCGTATCATGCTCAGCAGAGTACATATGTGTAAGACAAAATAGTCTTTTGTCCTTTATTAGAATTGGGCTATTAGCAATCTTGAGCATGCATGATTAGCGGATGCATTTAGAAAGCACAAAGATGTACAGTTGAGACCATGTTTGGGGGTCCTGTATTTATTTGCTAAGCCTGGTCACTTATTCCATTTTGTATGCAGGTTTATAGTCATGTTTTCGATTCTGAACTTTTCATCAATAGAGTTCTTGGGGTTAGGCAGTATTTCATCTGTAACTGGTCAACTGTGTCCACAGTGTTTCTGGCTCATCCATAGATCTCTAAACCATCAATACTTTTCCCAGGCAATCCTATCTAATCTAGAGCAGTAGCCCCCTTTCCTCCTGCCAAGTTCTGATATACATAATGTCAAGTGGGGGTTTGCTACGGTATATATATATTTATATTTAAAAATGCACTTTCACTTCATCTGCCCACTGCATTTAATTTAAACCCTGGCTCGCTTAATTAAATAATTACTTAATTTAATTTAAACCCTATCTCTCTTAATGAGTGTCAGGAGAAGGTTCATGGCCAGTACAAATCTCAGAATATTACTTACCAGGGTTAAAGGCTTACCATGTATTAAATATCATTCCCACCAACATGAAGTAAAAAGGTATCAAATAGAAATGTACAGTCTTTAGATCGGAGTGGCTGTTGCTCATCAACCCACTGTTGCACCTTCCCTCTTCCTAGCTGCAGGTTCCAACTTTATAACACCCTAGCCTTTATCCACCTATTTGTCACTGTAACTAACCTGCACTCCAATGCCAACCCCCCACAACCATTGTGTAGTTCTAATAAAAAACCTCTTCTTGCACATTCTTCAACTCATGAATACTAATTCCCTACTTCAGACTGATCTGAAAACACTTTTCCCTAGCAGTGACTCACTAGCACTGTCAGCCACTACTCCCAACTCCGAATGTGACATCATCAAAATATATTAGGAGGCAACCAGTGTGCTGACTTCAGTTCTTCTTTTTCTGCACTTCATCAATGTGGTCCTGGTGCCTTACCAACAAATTTATCAGTGGCTAGGACAAAAATCTCTCCATAGAACCTCCAGCTTCAAGCGTTGCCGATAATTCTGCATATAGATGTTCCTTTTCAACTCCACAACAACTGAATGTAGTGTCTGGGGATCAAAATATGATGCACCAGCCTAGGTCTCTGGTGCTTTAATACATCCAGGGCACATCAGGGGTGAGGGGTCTAGTGATGGCATGAAGACTTATAGTGGGAATTCCTATCCCACAGATCATTCACCTTCCAAGAAACAAATTCCTCAGTGGCTAGGACAAATGCCCCCTCATAGGGCCTCTGGCTCCAAGCCTTGCAGATGATTGTGTGAAAATGTTTCCTTTCGAGCCCACAGTGACTGTATGTGGACTATGGGATCAATAGTGATTTGTGAAACTAGTGAACCTCTAGTTTCATCCCTTTTGGGCACACGTTTTTGTTGTCTTTCCAATAGAAAAAGACTTCCACTCAGTTTTTTACATTATTCATGAGTATCTTTTTAATTCTTTTGAAACATCAACTCGTTGTTATACAGGTTTTAGTTTTAACCTCATTAGTATCAGGCAATGTCGTTTCAAAACATCCAATCCATTTCGGGCATTGTTGGTATGCCCTTCATCAGGGAACAGACACTGAAAAAATAGTATGATATCAATTAGGGTACTAGTTTCTAAATAGTATAAATCACAGATAATGCAAAGCAAGTATTAAATGTTACATGCACATAGTTAAAAAATCTTTTACGTGTACACGTGTGTATACTCATAGTCATGGAGAATTGCTATATATGTGCATATTAGCCCAACGCAGTAATGTAAAAATAACGAAAATGGTGTTTCACTTACAAGCCTTTCCTCCCGGGTGTATGAATGAGTCTGTAAGAAAAACGTGAGAAGCACGGTCAGCGATGCTGTGTGCGTGTGTTACAGAGAAAATAATAAGAATTCGCTCGTCTGTGTCGGCTTTAAAAACTAACCTGTTGTGTCAGTTTGGCGTGCTTCGGTCGGTTGGTATCCTTCTGAACGACGGCACAGGGCGAGTCTGGCCGCGTTTTACTATGTTCAAAAAGGAGTTCCGGTCATGTGACCATAGAGACAGACGATAGACTATCATGGTTGGGATTGAAAAAATTTGTATATATATGTTAAACTGAGCTTAGTGTAAGCTAATAAATTTATCGGGTAGGTCAGACCTAAAGTTAAGCTGTTAAAATGATAGTAAAATTGTCGAAAAAAAATATAAATATGGTGAAGCTCGAATCAAAAAAACTAGAACGGGACAAGAGTACCCCATAGTGTTCGAACTGTTGGTTCGAGTGCCAAAGATGATTAATGGCTGTGTTAGTATGAGCTAATCCATGCTCCAGAATGTATGGAGATAAATCTGTATGGTATTGAATATGTTTTCTGGTGTTTGCGGTGTGTCCGTATGAGCAATCACAGAATTAACACAGAATTGACAAGGTATGGTCATAAGAGCAATTATTACAGGTAACATGACAGTTCAATTCTATCGTTTAAGCCAGTGGGCTTTTGGGTAGAAAGTCTTTGTATCCAAAAGTTCTCTCTTCTTAGAAGATGTTTTGTGTTGTCTCTTCCCTCAATTTTCTGTACTGTTTCAAGAATGACAAACTTTATCTGTGAGATGTTGTGTTGTTCTTCCACAAAATGTGCTGACAAGGCTGACTTAGTATTTTTCAATTGTATGTTAGATTTGTGTTCTGTTAGGCGAACTTTGATACGCCTTTCTGTCTTGCCTACGTACATTTTTCCACATGGGTATCTTATTGCGTAAATCAAGTTGCTAGTGACGCATGTTGCGTTAACTTTGAGTTTAATAGGGTAACCCTTCATTGGGTGGTTGATTGAGTTTCCCCTGATTATACTGTTGCAATTGCCACAGTTCAGACATGGTTTGGTTCCAGAGAACTCTGTGATATTCTGTGGTTTGTACTGAAGAATTTCACCTAAGTTGTTTGCACGTGTAAATGCGAATATTGGTGGGAGGTTGAAAGACTGTTTGAAATCAGGTTCAATGTTTAACAGTGACCAGTGTTTCAGAATGATGCTTTTAAATTTTCTGCTTGCTGTTGAAAATTTAGAGACCACAACTGTCCGTGTTTGTTCTGTTTTGGCTCTGGGTGTTAGAAGTTTCATTCTTGTGAGCTTTTCAATCCTTCCTTTTGATTCATCGATCAATTTTTGAGGGTACCCTCTGTTGATGAATTTGTTTGCAGTTTCGTTAATTTTTGTCTTGAGGGTGTTCTCGTCAGAGGTAATCCTTTTTACTCTGGCCATCTGTGAGAAAGGTAAATTCCTTAACAAGTTTGGCTCATGGAAGCTCGAGTGGTGTAGCATATTGTTTCTGTCCGTTGGTTTGACATAAAGGTCTGTGGAGAATC
The DNA here is from genome assembly GCF_964263255.1 of Lissotriton vulgaris. Lineage (NCBI taxonomy): Eukaryota > Metazoa > Chordata > Amphibia > Caudata > Salamandridae > Lissotriton > Lissotriton vulgaris. Next base: position 1,463,944,465 of record NC_141687.1, on the reverse strand, counting down.
CATCTGGGGTTATTGAGATTCTAACATCCAAAAAGTTGACCATAGTGTCTGATATGTCCCATGTTAGTTGAATCCGTTGGTCAATTTTATTTTATTTAATTTTTATTTTATTTTATTTTATTTATTGTGGAGAGGTGTGGCTCACTGGTTAGAGGCGGCAGACCCGAGTGCAGAGAACGGCCCGGGACCAGGGTTCGATTCCCGACGCGGCAGGGTCTTGGACCAGGATCAGCGGACTGATAATTCTCGCATCGGTGCCTACTCCGACCAGGGAGCACACTCGGCAACTCTGGGCATTAGCTTGCCTCATCTCCACAACGGCCCCACACAAACGCCGGGGATGCCTGGTTTCACCTTGGAGACCCCCAGGAGGGACTATCTCACAGGGAAAGCCAGGACGGGTTCCCCAGCGGTCTATAGCGCTACGAGGCCTCCGGGTAGCAGTGCGCTTTATAAGACACAACAATTTACAATTTACAATTTATTGAATTCTGTCAGTTCATTTTTTAACATCTCTTCAGAGTTTGTCCAAATAATGAATAGATCATCGATGTATCTAATGATCATTTTTGTATTGTCTGTCCATTCTTTTTTGGAAAAAATGTGTTTATTTTCATACCACTGCATGAAAATGTTGGCATAGACGGGTGCCGCCGAATTGCCCATAGCCATTCCGGTGAGCTGTTGGTACCATTTCTCATTGTATTTGAAATAGCTTTGGTACAATGTAAAGTACATGAGTTCCATTAGAAAAATCTGAAATTCAAGATCTACTGGCAGATGCATCAAAGTAATGTTTTGCGAGTCCTTAATAGCGAATTTTAAGGAATCGCTATTAAAGACTCGCAAAACCGGATGCATGTAGGAATCGCAATGTTATTAGCGATTCCTTAAGATTCCTTATTAGCGATTCGGTAATAGCTAATCGCTAATAAGGAATGGCTTCCCCATTCATTCCTATGGGCCTAAAGGCCCATAGGAATGAATGGGAAAGCCATTCCTTATTAGCGATTAGCTATTACCGAATCGCTAATGTTCCGCTATTTCAAGGGTGCCAGGGTGTCCAATGGACACCCTGTTGCACCCCTGAAATGGACCTGTGCACAAATGTTACACACACACACATGCCCTAAGGGCATGTGTGCGCGCAACATGTAACTTTGAAAAAGGCACAAAAGTGCATTTTTCAAAGTTTTAGCAAATTACCACAAAGTTCTACTTCATGGTAATTTGCTCCCCCTATTAGCGAAATCGCTATTTTTTTGGGTTTCATGCATTGCATTTAAGGAATCTCATTTTGGGATTCCTTAAATGCAAGAGCAATTTAAGGAATCTCTATTTAGAGATTCCTTAAATTGCGATTTCTGCATTTGGGATGATGCATCCCAAATGCAAAAATACCAGGAGCAAACGGGCAGATTCTGAGAATCTGCCCGTTTGCTCCCGGTATTTTCTTTGATGCATCTGAATGTTAGTTGGGTGTTCATAAGTGCTTCCTCCATGGCTTCTATCCCCATATTATGGGGTATACTGGTGTATAGGGAACGAACATCTGCTGTGCACAGTATGATTTTTTCTTGTGCGTCCCATGGCATCTGTTGTAGTTTCAACAAGAATTGTGTATTGTCCTTTACATAAGTTTTCATGGCTTGCACTGTTGGATCGCTAGCCTGCTGACCGCAACGCGCCATCGGCTTATCGACAGCTTCAGGTACCTCTAGCGGACCTTTAATTCCCTGGCCCTAACGAAGGTTACCAGCGCCATTCACCGAACCGCAGTACGAACCGCAACCACTGCAGCTAAATTCAGACTGAAACTCCATACCTAAAAACGGAGACCCAGTTTCCCGAGCGGGCACATTAGAAATCACCGACTGTACATCAACTCAGACCAATCTATAGAAATAATCTCGGTGTCGAAAATTTCACAAAAGCGCATCTCAATGGGACAACAATTATAAATCCCGAGGGCTAAATTCAAAGTCCAATCAGATCCAAATACGGTACTGCGCTACAACCGACCCTGAACCTCATCCTCGCTGCATAAATTTGAAGCCCTGCTCAGATTTGAATCTCCAACATGGATGTCGGGCTATTACCCTAATCAGTGAAGACATCCTACAGGATTATACCTCATTCACAGACAAAAGTCTGGCGGTTTTATGTTAAAAGGTTAGATTCAGGCAAAAGTTATGATTGTGAAAGTCCTGAAGATGATTCCGCTATAACTGAGCTTGGGATCGAAACGTCCGTCGACTCCTTTTAGAGTGTCCCATACTTAGGAATCTATTGTATTAGTGTATGGGTGATTCACTCCAGGACACACTGTTAATTTGAATTCGTGTCAGCGGCCTGTTAGCTCACTCTGTTTGTCTGATATTGTTTGCACTCACTGTCTTCTTTACTTCCTCTTCACGTACGGCACAGGACTGTGCCCTACTGTAACCTTTTATGTTTTTGGTTACTTGTCTTATTCCTGCATTGAGAAAACCTATTACATGAATAAATATTCCCTGCCCGGCTGGACAAGGGATTTCTGTACTATATAGCAGCCCATTGTGGTCTATATATTATCTTTGCTCAATTCTATTCGTTTATGCTAAGGACCACTTGTTTCCTTCAAAATACTAGATACCCATGGTCCTAGGCCAATTATTGGGTTCCCCTTGTTTTCCCTAAAAGACCAGCCAAGGAGTCATCAGGGGAAGGTATCATTTGTAATTTGTAATTTTATAAATTTGTAAAGCACATGGCTGCTTCAATCAGCGTGTCTCAGCGTTCGGATCCTGTCTGGAGAAGCACTAGCAGATGAACAAATAGAATTTGGAAAACCAGGTTATAAGGAGTTTTTTAACATTTTGTTTAGTAGGGCTCCTTCAGAGGTGAATAGGAAGGCTCTCGAAGAGTTTGGAGGCTAAGGTAGTCATTAGTATGGTGGGCTGACCTACCCCCGGGAAACGGGACCGCCCGCTGAGGGTGCGGCGGTCCCGCACTCCCAATTGGGATGCGCCCGCCACACTGGCGGGCGCATAGCACATTTGTAACATTGCGGCGGATCCAAAATAGACAAGCTGCGGAGTTCATCTATCATTATGCATCTTGTCTTGTTTCTCTCAGCATCTCGGACAGATCTAGGTAAAGAACGTTGCTGTAGTCCAGTCTGACCTTAGCCTGAACCATGGTTTTCTGAGCAGAAAGGGAAAGAACGAGAGAACTTTCTTCAAACATCTCAAAATCCTGAAGCAGCTAGATGGCAGGATTTTAATCTGGTGGCCAGAAGTACGTTTTTGATCTAGCCAGACACCTACGTTTATCACTTTGGCCTTCAGAGTGGCAGAAGAGCCCAGGGAATCAGGCCACCAGACAGTGGACCATACTTTAAATTGAATGCCGTCACCTTGGTCTTTTTTTCCATCTTTGCCTGTGTCAGTTATGGCCTTCCACTTAGCATCCACAGAGAGGCAGATTTTCAGCTGAGATGCACAATGACCCGAGTCTTGAGAGAGTGATCTATCCAGCTGCGTTTAATCAGCATATGTAAGGTGAAACTGAATGATACTATGATATCTGCTTGGGGGCATCTATAAATATTGAAAAAGTATAATACTTGAAGGAACCTTGTATGGACTCCCCTATGATAATGTTAGTGACTTATAGCAAAAAGGTTTCATCACAACTTGAAGAGAGCAATTTTTAAAGAAGGAAGCAAGCCAGATAAGTGCAGTGGAAACTGTGTAAAACGCTTAGATCAAGCAGGATGACTGGAGCAGAACCCCTATGGTCTAGTGTTAACTGTAGATTCTCTGTAACTGAGAGAAGTGCGCATTTAATACTATGCAGGTGTCTAAAGCCTATTTGCGACTAATGAATTAACTGGTGGTTTTTCAAGATAGCTTAAAAATTGCTTATTTTCCTGTTTTTCCACCATCCTGGCATATAAGGGAGCAAGGAGATGAGAGAGTAATTTTCTATTCTAGAGGGTTCCAAAGTTTGTTTCTTCAAAATTGGGCTGATAACAGCTTGCTTCTATGATTGGGGGACTGACGCAGAGGAGATCTAAAGTTTTAAATACTCACACAACATAGGGTAGATGTTTGAAGACCCTTTGTTGATAATGTGAGAAGAAGCTGGGTCTAATGGGGAGCCTGACTTAGGGAGACATCGCTTATTTTGCATGTGATACATTGCATGCCATTACACCGTGGTTGTTTTAATGACCGTGTTGTTACATCGCATACTATTACATCGCAAGTTGTTACAACGACATGCTGTAAGAGGCCGAAGGTGTTTGATTTACAATCCAACATCTTCCTTGCTGTTGCACAAACTGGAGTAGGAATAGTAAATTATACTATTCTTAATCCAACGCGCTGCTTACAGCAAGATGTTGTACCGACTTGCGATGTAATCGTATGCGAAGTAACAACGCAGTTGTTGTAACAACCGCGTTGTAATGGCATGCGATGTATCACATGCGTTCTAACAACATATATTCCCTGACTCAATGGAGTTGAAAGATTATGAAGATCTTCCATTTGTATCAGGTTAACATCTGAAAGTGTCTGGTATATCGGATTAAAGGAGCTGTTCTTTGTCTTTGTATGAAAAGTAGAATAAATATTTACATTTTGGAAAAAGAAAACAGTGAGTTTGTTACGCCTGTTAATCAAGCAAGGTGCTGATAGATAGGTGTTTGAGGGCTTCATAAATTAATATTGATATAATATCTTCTTAATGGAGTTGGATGCTCTCTTGATTCTTTCTGCATTGGCCGTTCAGAACATTGGCCGTTCAGAACACCTTGAGGTCTAACGCTGACAAAAATTTACACCAAGCTTTGGTGCTTCTTGATCTGTCCGCAGCATTCGACACGGTTGACTATTCCATTCTGGTCAACCGTGTCGAACAGGCCGGCCTCAGAGATTCTGCCTTGGCCTGGCTGAAATCGTTCATATCTGAACGCACCCAGTCTGTCCGTCTAGGGTCTTTTTCAGCTCCTAAAATCAATTCTTTTTGTGGGGTCCCTCAAGGCTCTTCTTTGTCTCCTTTACTATTTAATTTGTATATGCGGCCCCTTTTGTTTTCTTTAAGAGAGCACAAAGTCACTGTATATAATTATGCAGATGACTTGCAGTTAGTTTTTGTACTCCACTCACCTAATGCTGTGGAGGACTTTCAGGCAACTATGACCTTAATTCAGAACTGGATGTCTTTAAATCACCTCAAATTAAACCCGGGGAAAACCGAATTGATTTTACCCGGGAAGAGTGAAATTAGTTGGAGCCCTCACTTCTGGCCTTCTGATATGGGTCTCCCCCCAAAAAAATCTCAAACAGTAAAAAGTCTGGGAGTGACCATCAATGAGGACCTTTCTTTAAAATCCCAGATTGGAACTGTAGTTTCTTCTGGTTTTTTTCAATTAAGAAAAATAAGAAAAATTGCACACCTCCTTACTCACTCTGCCCTAATTCAGGTAGTCATGGCTCTAGTCCTTTCCCACATTGATTTTTCAAACAGTCTCTACCTTGGCCTACCTGTAGGTCAACTTAGAAGACTGCAACACCTGCAGAATCAAGCTGCTAGATTGATCTGTAAAGTACCTAAGTGGGAATCGATTAAACCAGGACTAGAGAATTTGCACTGGCTACCTGTGGCTCAGAGAGCCGCATTCAAAGCCGGGTGTATCATCTTCAAGGCTTTGCAAGGTAAGGGCCCCCTGTTCATCAGGCAATTGATTGGGAGATACATCCCCTCACGTAGCTTGAGATCAGCCCACAAAGATTTACTTGTGGTACCCCGGTTCAAGAAAAAGCGACAGGGAGGCAGCTGTTTTCACTTTTTAGCAGCCTCCTTGTGGAATTCTTTACCTTTGACCCTTAGACAGAGCAAGGATCTCCTTGCTTTTAGAAAGGCATTCAAGACCTACATTTTTACACAGGCCTATTTGACATAGTGACTCTTGCTGGTATATCCTTTGTTATGTTTTTTTATCTCTCTTCAGCGCCAAGAAGCCCCTGGGCGTATGTGCGCTTTACAAATTTTAAATAACATAACATAGATTTCCATACATGTTTGTCAAATGACTTTATGCTAAGTGTTGGTGACTTTGTTAGTGATTTACATTCTACATCACAAGCTTTGCACCAGAAGTATTGCAAGACCTTGCAGCTTTTCTTTAGAGCATATAATCTGCCGTTAAACAAGGGTGCAGAGGGTTTAGATCTAGAAGTGGATGATATTGTTAGGGGACAATATTATCACGTGTAGAGGTAAGCCATCCCTTAACCGCTAAGTAAGCTTCTGCCAAATGGGTGGAAAGATTTGGTTTGGCAGCAACCAAGGTCTTGCAGAAATTAATGGACAGGAGCTTGGGCTATATTCTAGTCAGCAAAGCTGGCACAAATGTGGGGGCGCAGTTTTCTAGCAGAACTGTAGAGTGGAATGGCATAATGATCCAAACTTGGTGAAGGAATGGGGGTCTACGTCAGTAGGTTATGAAGATTTGAAAACACTAGGTCTAAGATGTAGGCAGCGGAGATTGTGATTCTTTTCACAAATTCAGTTCTTTCTATGTCATTTAGGAAGTTCAGCACAGAGAGGCATGTTCTATTATCGAAGTGCAATTTGTGAACACCTAGTACATTGAAATGAGTGAATTTTAATGCTTTTGTGGCAGCTATCTCCAAAAGGGTGTTACCAAAATTAAGCACAGTACACAGGAGGTGGTAAGTACACCCGGAAAGAAGTTGAAAGAGTTTTAATGTAAAAATTAATTATTCACTTTCCTGGATAGTTAGTTCTGAAATGGAGCAAAGAATATTGGATTTGAATACAATGGCAAGTCCTCTGCTAGATTTACCCTTAAGAATACCTGCCAGCCCTCCTTATTTAGTTGGGAGATTGATTTCAAAGCTAGTCTCCCGATCCAGGATGCAAAAGCCTGATTCCTCAGTGGCTTTCTGACTACATGCACTGGTCTAGTGGGACTTGCAGTTTGCACTGCTCCTGCAGGCAGTGCACATTTTGTCACGCTCTCTCAGCCTGCCTTAGCACTTTCTCCTGCTCCTGACAGGTATGGGAAAAAAATGTATACTTGTATTTCTGATATCCGATCGTCCAGCAACAAACTTGCAAGATCCTTACATGACAATAGACCAGATTCAGGTCAATTGGAGAAATATATTCTTCTGATTATTTTTTTTAAATCTCTAACTTTCCTCTACTAAAATGATGGCATGTATGCTTATGGTCTTCTCTGACAATGGAGTAGCCCTGAAGGAGGACTTGGGCTACATCTGGCATCGATGTTTCACGTATCCATGTTTCTATTAAGAATAAATCAACAAGGTTGAGTACATCCAGATGGTGTTTAGCCATGGACCTGCAGTTACAAAAAAGCCTCAAGTCGGTTTTACCTGGCATAGTATAAATAGTCAAGTGGCCCTGTGTTTAAGGAGAAAATGCAGTGCTTACAGTTGAGATCTCTGTTAGAGAGAGATTCATATGTGGTGGCCAGGTTTTACAGTAACCGGGACTAAAGCATGCACTGCCTTAGTGGTAAACAGTCATTATCTCTAACTAAACCATATGCAAATTGCTATTTAACATAATCCTCGCCCAATGCATTTCGGGACAAATTGTCCCTTCGTCAGGGGCACAAACCTGTTGGCAAAGAAATAGCATCAGCAAATCATACTCATTTGTGGTTCGATGTACAGCATTAACAATGAATTTATATTTCTGAAATATCACAGCAGAAAAATAGAGGGATTTCTAGGTGTTGTTTAGCCCCAACGTGTCTGTCAACCCGAAAATGAATCAGTAAAAACCATTCATATTGTTTGAACCACCACCGTGATGATAGCCCAATATATGCTTATGGTCTTCTCTGACAATGGAGTAGCCCTGAAGGAGGACTTGGGCTATATCTGGCATCGATGTTTCACTTATCCATGTTTCTATTAAGAATAAAGCAACAAGGTTGAGTATATCCAGTTGGGGTTTAGCCATGGACCTGCAGCTACAAAAAAGCCTTAAGTTGGTTTTACCTGACATAGTATAAATAGTCAAGTGACCCTGTGTTTAAGGAGAAAATGCAGCGCTTACAGTTGAGATCTCTGTTAGAGATTCACAGAATGTTCTCTAGGGGTGAAAGAAACTGATCATCTGCAGAGGAGCTCCATTGCAGAGTATGCTTTATAGACTGAAGTTCCTAGTAGTACCATGCAGGGCCTGCGCGTTTGGATACCATAAACTGTGGAATTGTTGGCAGACTGGTTCCGTACACCCCCACGAGAAATGTTAGCCTATTTGCTTTTAGCTAGCTCACAGTCCCACTAGTGTCTCCTCTTATCGGGAGAGATTAGTTTCTGGCAACCTTAGAACATGACAACCCTTATCCCTCAAGATCGTGGAAACAATGTACTACTTTTTCCTCAGTCACTCGTGCTCTTTTTAGTTTATCTCCGAGATACACAGAATAACAGTTTGGGAGTTTCAATAAGGGTTTATTCAACAGTTGTTGTTCTCGTGTAAAATATATGAGTTGCAACATCCATTAGACAGTAGCATAGATATATGATTAGCAGTAGATTGAATATAAAAGGATAGCACAGGTCTACTATCTTGCAGTAAGCATGAATAAATACATGAATATAACATGCATGATGAAAGTGTGTGCAATCCTACAATGCCTATCTAGATGTAGCTAAGTGTACCTATCATATGAGTAGTTGTGAAGCCAAGAATCCCTCTAGGATTTTAGTCAAACCCCATTACTTGAAGTATGAGAATGTAGAAGCCCTTCTTGGTCTTGAGTTGGACACCCTGCGAGGGATGTTCAGACCACTGTCAGCTGGAGCATCTGCATACAGGAGCCTCAGCATCTCTGTTCAGTGTGTCGGCCTGAAAGTCTCTGTTCCCTCTAACTGTAGCAAGAGCTGCTATATGGATACAGAAAGTATCTAGGGCTCCTTTGTCCCTTGTTGCTTATATTAGCCATTGTTGGATTTTGAGGATGACGTATGGGATGAACGTGTACGCAGATATGGGGAGGAAGGTGTTGTAGCCCCAGCCTCGTTTCTAAGAACCCTTATGAATATTCATTCATGGATGCAGGAGGCAGGAGAAGAAATGGCGGAAAACTTGGAACCCTACTGATAGAGAAACACATACATTTCTGCTTGGAGAATACAAGACTAGGGTCATTAAAGAAAAGCAGGACTATTTCTCCAGGCTCACGTCGTCCCTTACTTCCTCTAGGGAACTATTCAAGATCGTTGATTCTCTGTGTTCTCTTCAAATTCCTGACCCCATTATAGGTTCCCAAGAACTGTGCGACAAGATCGCACAGTTCTTTCATTCCAAAATCGCTGACATCTCTCTCACTCTGGAAGCACAGAGAGACCTAATTTGTTTCCATCCTTCCCCGACTTAACCTGCTTTAGAATGCTGGACCAAAGATCCCTCCAAGATCCTGACCAACTTCCCGCTCCTCACCCTCGATCAATTAGACTCTCTTTTAAATAGGACTAAATCAGGTTCACCACTGGAACCCTGCCCTCTGAAGGTCCTGAAGGATTGTAGGGAAACTCTGTTGCCCCCTCTTTTGGAGGTGATGAATCGGGCTTTGACTCAGGGCCTATTCCCAGCGCCTTGGAAAAAGGCCATAGTCAAGCCTTTACTTAAAAAGCCTACTCTGGATCCGGAGACCCTTAAAAACGTCCGACCGATTTCTTTATTACCTGGTCCTGCTAAAATGCTAGAATCACATCTCAATCAGCATCTGACTGCTTTCCTTGATGCCTCTGGGTTCCTGGACCAGTCCCAGCATGGCTTCCGAAAATTCCACAGCACCGAGTCGGCGCTCACTGTAGTGATAGATAATATTCGTTCAAAGGTCGACCGAGGCCAGACCACCCTTCTGGTCCTCCTTGACCTGACCGCAGCCTTTGACACCCTGTCTCCCTCAACTTTAACAGCTCGTCTGAGGGAGATAGGGGTGGAGGGCCCAGCACTGAGTTTTTTGTCCTCTTTCCTCGATCAGAGAGAGCAGAGGGTCAAGCTGGGAGAGTTCCTCTCCCCTGCTAAGCCTGTGCAATGTGGGGTTCCACAGGGGTCGGCCTTGAGTCCGACCCTCTTTAACATTTACGTGGCCCCACTTGCCAGGCTAGTAAGATCACAGGGGGATGGAGGTGGTGTCATACGCCGATGACACCCAGATCATGGTGTCCCTCTACCACTCGGTGAGTACCTCCGCGCTCAGCTTCAGGAACTGCATGCAGGCAGTCTCCGAATGGATGATCTCAAATGCTCTGAAGCTGAACGGAGAGAAAACCGAGGTCCTGATTTTCGGTAAAGATCAAGGCATATGGTCCAATGACTGGTGGCCTCCATCTCTTGGAGCCTGTCCCGTGCCATCAATCTCCGCCCGGAATCTTGGTGTGATCATTGACACGTCGTTGGCCATGACACAACAGGTCAATATGACCGTGTCCACCTGTTGGGGAGTTATCAGGGTTCTTAGGAAAATCTCCCACTATCTCTCCCCTCAAGCTCGCAAACAGACCGTGGTCGCCCTAGTTACATCACGGTTAGATTATTGCAACGCACTATATGCAGACACCAATAAAGGCCTTATCCAACGCCTCCAGACCATCCAGAACGCGGCTGCCAGATTTGTACTTGATGTCCTTAACACCGCCTCTGCCACTCTTGCTAGGAAGAGTCTTCACTGGCTTCCGATCCAGTCAAGGATTTCTTTCAAAATCCTATGCCTGGTTTTCAGTGCTTTATCCGCTGGTTGCTCTGATGCCATAAGCTCTCTACTGAGTCCCTATTCCCCCAGTAGATGCCTACGCTCTGGCAGTAAGAATCTTCTATTCGTCCCTCGGACAAACATGGTCAGATGGGGCGGAAGGGCCTTTTCATCTGTGGCCCCTAAACTGTGGAACGCCCTTCCTCTTGAGATTAAATCCCAACCCTCTATGGCCCTCTTCAAGAAAGCCCTTAAGACGTGGTGTTTTACTAAGGCCTACCAGTAAGCATGCTCTCTGACCGTACACCCTATTTGGTTAGGCGCCTTGACGCCCGTTGGGCTAAGTAGCGCTATATAAATCTGGCTTCATTCATACTGTGTGAGTCTATTGATGGAGTTATAGGACTCTATTGTTTAGGGGATACCCTCATCCTGCACCTAGGACTAGAAATAGGTAAAGGTTCAATCCTAAATGGCTCGTTACAGTGTAGTGTAGGAGAGTTAATGTAGGTGAAGGGGTATGATGTTACCCGGGCCTTTATTAGGGTACCTATATGAAACATAACAGAGGATGAACTAATGATCCTACCCCTGGCATTATCTGGGTGCGGACAAGCTCACTAAATTCAAGTAGGCCACCTTGAGAAAGAGGGCGTGGTACTGGCGTGACTATAGTGTCTAAGGGTGGGGCAAATAAAGTTTGCCCCACTCTGCAACCCTGTGTGAAACAAGAGTGTGGTGAAGCCTAATTTTGAAATTGTGAGTACTTCTCAGGGCCCAGAGATTCATCCATTTGGAGGTTTTTGGTTCAGATTCCATTGCCTTGGCAATGGAGGATAGGGACTATGGCTGCAAAAGACTATAGCTGCACAGTTGTGCAGGTGGCTATATACTTAACTTGAAGACCACATTTCCTACCCCGCCCCTCGTCCCCCCCCCCCCCAACCTTCCCGGCCCTAATTTGTTGGAAGTGGCATCTTTCACAACAGTTGTTCAAAAGGCAGCGGCACCTCAGAATGGACTTTGCCATCTGCTATAATGAAATCTAACATTCTGATTCACCTTTTACGGAATCCCAGCTTCTGTTTAAGGAGGCTCCACTAGATCTTCTCAAACTGCATGAGAAAAATTTATGTTTGCCCCTGCAGTACATATGTAGTTTTCAACTTGCTCCTGTTGGTCCACCGTTCTAGCCCTCTCATCCATCGATGAAGTTTGGTTGTTCTAACGTCTTCAAAGCAGAATTCAAAAGCCTTTCCTATATGTTTTCTGGGCAGGAGTCCAAGAAACTTAATGCTCTGAGCTGCAGAGTTTTTGTCTCCACCAGCTTGACTCTCTGAACAACTAAAGCCACCTGCCTTTTACTCCAATAAATCTATGCCTTCTGGGTACATGCAAAATGTATAATTTTAAGTCTGCTAGGCCACATGAAGCATTTGGCATTGCGTCAGCGGACAAAACTGGGTTGTCCTGCTGATCAGCTGAGGCTATTCTATTCCCTCGCCAACCCTTATCTCTTGTAGATGGAAGGCCTTGCCCTGCTGAACAAAGGTTACATAGGAGAGGTGCCACTTGAACAGGCAGACATGGATTTTACTTCCTTTACCTCCTCACAGATGAGTCCTGAGGCCTGTACTGGATCTTCGCTTTCAAACCTGTATATCTGGCAAGACCTGTTTGAGATGCTATCCCTGAGCCAGATGTTGTTGAACTGGGACTTGCCTAACCTCTGTGTAATTAACTGCTTTTCCTTGGCCAAGAAAGACCTCCCAGTAGGTATTTTTGCTCATTCCAACTGGGGCTTGGCTGTTTGCACTGCTCTTTGAAGAGTTGTGTTGGTTGCAGACTTCTCCCTAACCACTACCTGGTAGTCTTTGCATAGTTTTGCCAAGCACTGCTCCCTCACCTCTCAGGCACTGTATGATTTCCTTGATTATCCAGCACAACATAATCCCATCTCCAACCTAGGTACTGCATTCCACTGGAAGAAAGTTACTTGCCTTTGGTAACAATATTTCCAGCAGATTGCTCAGCACCTTCCTCCTTTCCCATGGTCTAATGCTGTGAATATTAAGATCCCCAAGCTGTGTGATATTTTTGTTGCTGTCATGATTCTCCCAAGTTCCTCTTTGCACACCTCGATGTGGAGCTGAAAAAATACCTGGCGCTCATGTCTGTGTGCTAGATGGTTACGGATATCCTCCAGTGATGTCACATCCAGACATCCACTGGGGGTTGTTGACATTTTTGCTTGTGCACTCCTGCTTCTTCTGCTGTAGTGGCTCCCTCCATAGGCTGATGGATGCCAGCTCGAATACACAATTGTCATATTGAAAATGAGAACACAGAATTGATGCTCTCAGAGCAGGGCAGAACACGCCATACCATCTTGGTGCCCACTGCGAACACTTTAATTTTCATGAGGTTTCTTTTATCATAAGAACTGAAGATATAAATAATGTATCCGTAAATGTATATGCATGTAGACAGACTTGATTCTTTTAGCAAATGTTCAATTGACTTCTAGAATGTTATCTTGTTTGACCCTTCTAGGAAACCGAGGGCTTGCAGGTAAGGAACAAAATGAGCATTATCTGTTTTTTCGCTTTCGTACTACTTTTACAGCAATTTTTACTTTGTGTTCTAATATTGGGGTACCAGATAGCAAGGAAAAGTATCTCACTGTGTAGTTTACTTTATCCTAGAATGATGGTCAAGGATAGAATATTAATTAAAATATCCTGAGACTTGGTTCTTCAGCTTACACCGTTGCCTTTAGCCCTTGAGCAACATAACTAAGCAAGGGTTCTCATAGAAACATGCTTGTTTGCAGTGTGCATATGCACAGAGTAGGTTGACTGGTAAACATTAGTATTTTATATATACAACAGGAACCTCATGAATGTCCTATCTATTTATGAAAATTGAAAATTGGGGCCAGTGAGATGGTGTTGTGTTTAAGGAGAAGCATACTTTTATCTGGCTGGATTTTGCTAATAAGTTTAAAGTAGTAGCAAGCATAGATGGTTCAAAGTGACCACATTGGTTAACTTGTTCAGTTTTAAAATGTTTGTATTTTATATATTGTGTATTTAAGAATAACTCCGAAGAAGACCTGCAGAATCCACAACTGCCAAACAGCAGCACTGAGGAGATTTTCCCCAATGACAACCGCATAGAGAGTAGAGTTGAGGTGTCTATTAACGAATCGCGTCCAGTTGAACATCCAGAGGCTATCAGCTTTCTCGGAGCCCTCAGAATACCGGTTAGTAAAAAACCCATTTATTGACATCTTTGCACAATTACTAGACACATTTAAAGATTGGACCAGTGATGAAGCTTCTGCCCTCATTTCTGAGGCAAGATTCCAATGAAAAGGATTCTGAAAAATTCTCAGCTGGGAAATTTCAAAGCCTTCTGTACTCTTTTACTTTAGTGGCAAGCAGTACCTGTAGCTTATTTATTAAAATATTTTTGTAAAGGAGTTTCACAACTATGGCTCACCGTATTCTCTATAATGATTCTCAGTAAGTAGTGGTGTTTCCAAGTAGCAGATAGTCTGATGCGTGAGGACATAAATAGTTTAAAAGCAGGATACATTTTTTTAATAGTTACAGTGGATGAAGAAAGTGGTTCTGAAATGCAGTGATGTAGTGTACTGGGGAGGACCCAAGATGGCTGCCTGGACAGATGTGCCACCCGTAGCTCTGACAAAACAAATGCATTAGGAACCCCCTCGGTCCCATCAACTGTCAATCAATCATTACATTTGTAAAGTGCGCTACATGCCCGTGAGGGTCTCAAGGCGCTGGGGGGGGGGGGGGGGGGGAAGACTTCTGAAGGCCAGCAGCTCCTGGGTCTGTCGTAGGCTGGTAGGGAGAGTGTTCCAGGTTTTGGCGGCGAGGTAGGAGAAGAATCTACCACCGGCGGTGGTTTTTTGGAAGTGTGGAACTGTGGCGAGGGCGGGGTTGGCAGAGCGGAGGCTGCGGGTGAGGGTGTAGAAGCTGAGTCGGTTGTTGAAGTATGCTGGTCCGGCGTTGTGTGTGGCTTTGTGTGCGTGGATGAGGAGTTTGAAGGTGATCCTGTTGTTGACGGGGAGCCAGTGCAGGCTTCTCAGGTGGGGTGTGATGTGGCTGCGTCGGGGGACGTCGAGGTTCAGTCGTGCCGAGGCGGTCTGGATGCGTTGCAGCCGTCTCAGGTGCTTGGTTGTTGTTCCGTAGAGGGCGTTCCCGTAGTCCAGCCTGCTGGTGACGAGGGCCTGGGTGGCGGTTTTTCTCGTGTCGGAGAGATCCATTTAAAGATCCTGCTGAGCATTCGGAGGGTGTTGAAGCAGGAAGCGGAGATGGGGTTGACCTGCTTGGTCATGGAGAGGGCGGAGTCGAGGATGATCCCCCAGGTTGCGTGCATGGTCGGTGGGTTCTGGGGCTGTTCCTAGCGATGTTGGCCACCAGGAGTCGTCCCAGGCAGCGGGGGTGGGGCCGAGGATGAGGACCTCCGTTTTGTCTGAATTCAGCTTCCGCCTGCTGTCCTTCATCCATTCGGCGACGGCCTTCATTCCTCTGTGGAGGTTGACTTTGGCGGGTTGGGGGTCTTCGGTGAGGGATATGATCAGCTGGGTGTCGTCAGCGTAGGAGATGATGTTAAGGTTGTGTTGTCGTGCGACGTGGGCGAATGGTGCCATGTAGATATTGAACAGAGTCGGGCTGAGGGATGATCCCTGAGGAACGCTGCAGATGATCTCGGTGGTCTTGGAGCGGAAGGGTGGGAGGCGGACGCTCTGGGTTCTGCCGGAGATGAAGGATGTGGTCCAGGCCGGGGCCTTTTCTTCAATTCTGGCGCCGGGAAGGCGTGCTGTTAGGGTGCAGTGGCAGACCCTGTTGAAGGCTGCTGATAGGTCCAGCAGGATGAGGGCGGACGTTTCTCCATTGTCCATAAGGATTCTGATGTCGTAGGTGGCGGCGATGAGGGCGGTCTTGGTGCTGTGGTTGCTGCGGAAGCCGGACTGGGATGGGTCTAGGATGTTGTTGTCTTTAGGTAGCGGGTCAGCTGTCTGTTGACGATCTTCTCCGTGACTTTCGCCGAAAAAGGGAGGAGGGAGATGGGCCGGAACTCCTTGAGGTAGTTAGGATCCGCTTTGGGTTTCTTCAGTTGGGCACTGATCTCGCTGTGTTTCCAGCTCTCTGGGAAGGTTGCTGTCTCGAAGGAGATGTTGATTGTTTTCCGGAGATGGGATGCGATGGCTGTATTATCTTTGTTGAAAACGTGGTGAGGGCATGGGTCAGATGGGGATCCGGAGTGGATGGAGTTCATGGTCTTGATGGTGTCTTCGTCGCTGATGTTGGACCAGGCGGTCAGGCGACTGGTGCGGGTGGTGGTCGCAGGTGTGGTGGTCTCGGCGATGGATGTGGGGGTGGCGGTGTTGAAGCTGTCGTGGATGTTGGTGATCTTGCGGTGAAAGAAGGATGCCAGTGAGTTGTACAGGTCTTGTTATGGTAGTATGTCGTTGGTGATGGAGCTGGGGTTGGAGAGTTCTTTCACAATGTTGAAGAGCTCTTTGCTGTTGTGTGCGTTGTGTAATCTGGGAGTGACTGGTGCTAGGGTATGTAGCCCCCACCTTGGGGGACAGATTGAGTAGAAACTGTGATTGGATGGCAAAGTGTGCCAGCAGCGGGCGGTCGTACTTGCATTGGACCAACTCTGGAGCTTGGGACCGGGGCACATGGAGTGAGAAGCTCAGGGCGCTGCATGTCTACGACTGGCTTGGTGCCTGCACCAAAGCCAAAATAACGCTCCGGGGCCGGTTGACCAGCGTGACCTCTTCAGGAGGGGTGCTGGGCCGGACCGGTGCAGAGAGAGAGACCCGGCGAGGACTAGAGGTGAGCAGTGCGTACTAGTGACCCCGGGGGAGGTATCAGTGATACCATATGCTGGACCTGGAGACTGGCAGCCCAATGATATGCAATGGAGAAAGAAGCAATACTCTTCCCCCCCCACGTTTTAATAGCGTATACCCCAGTATCTTTTCACAGCCTGGAGCGCACCCGACACAGAGAGGATTCCTGGCTGGAGGCTAATGGTGATGGTTGCTGCCTTGCGGCCCGAGGAAGATAATCTGAAACCCCTAGGGGAGTCCGAGTGATATTCACAGAGGCTGAAGCACTTGTGCCCTCCCCGCATGTGCCGACTTGCCCCGGGTGATGCTCCGACGGTGCCCTCCTATTCCATACACAATATGCAATGAATCCTTGATCCTGCTATATAATCTGAGAAACTCTGATTGCCTGACCAAGGGGTGCAGAGTGTGAAATGGCGATCCTGGGGTGCTCAGATGGGGGGACTAACGGAGCTGCATTACTGGGCAAGGATGCCACCTAAACCCAAGGGAGGCCCAGGAAAGGCCCTTAAAGCTGGCCATCCGATTGAAAAGGGACTGGCCATGATGACCCAGAGTTGGACTCCTAATAAATAATCTGGCATGGGGGAGGCTGTACCTCTCTCTAAACAAGGAATAAAGAACCTAAACTTGGAGGTAACAAACTCATCACGGAAAAGATAGTTGGGGGAGGGGGGGGGGCTATTATAGTGGTGCTGTTGCCCCAAGACATGGACAAGATGAGAGAATGTTTAAAAGACCTAGGCACCAGGGCTGAGGACACAGATGAGATACTAGGAACGTACACTAGCCAAGCAGCCAACCAAGAAAAACGTCTAGAGATACAGGAAGCCAAGTTAGTAGATTTAGAAGATGGATCTCAATGCAACAATGTGCGCACCCTAGGCCTCCCGGAAGGAACAGAGTCCGCACCAGTGGAACAATTCCTGGAAACATGGTTGCCCACTGTCCTACCGAGGCTGGAGGGCAAGGGGGGTATGGTCAGTGGACAGAGCATGCAGAACCCCTGGTGGTAGGCCAAAAACTGGTGCACTACTAAGGATGTTGAAATACAAGGACACGCTGGGTGCACTGATGGTGGCTATCCAGCAAGGCAATGTAGAATTCAATGGGAACAGGATCTCCCTTTATCCTGACTATGGCATATCAACTCAGAAAAGACAGTGACTGTGCATGGAAGTAAAAAGGAAGCTCAGAGAGAACATGGATTGCCTTGTGCACTGTTGCCTCCGGCGCGCCTCCGTGTGGGTGTGCAGAGGAAGCGACACTTCTTCGATAATGCTGGAGACACTATACAGTTTATAGGGAATGATTTGTTGGCATGATAACAGAAAGGGTTCACTCCTACACACATGGGCGGGATAACACTTTCTTAGAATGTTAAAGGGATACAACACACCATTAAGCAGCAGAGAATATGGTCATACTTGTGAAAGCATCAGATGCGGCTAATGATCCTGCAGCAGATGCATCTGCTGCTGCAGGAACACCAAAATATAAATGCTATGTAGGGGGATGATTGTGGTATTACAGCTTCACTTCTGCAGCACTTGAGGTGCTGCTGTGGGTGGATGCTGGTGTCCCGCTTAAAGTGGAGGCTGAACTGAAGGCAGCGGCTATATATAGTTGGGGAGATCTGTGGTAAACGTAAAGTACTACTAAACACATGGATTTTTTTGATGGAGTGCTGAACATGCTGTCGCTAAACACACATAATGATATTATATGGATGGGTAATTGTAACTGTGTACTAGATAGAATTTTGGGCAGCTATATGACCACTGCCAGGACATTAGGTAGGTCATCTAAAGCACTGTTGATTTATTAGAGCTATGGAGGGCCCAGCATGGGCAAACAAAGGGTTATTCCTTCTACTCCCTACCGCATGGGAATTTTTAGGGAATTGATTATATGTTCATTCACTCTGAACAGGTTTGCACAGATTTTTGGAAGGCCCAGTACCTGGACCATTCACTATCGGACCATACCCCACTAGTGGTGGAGCTGCAGTGCTGGGCCTATCTAGCACCGGTGCGCCAGTGGCACTTCCAGCTCAAAGCACTCCTTGATCAGGTGTTCCTCTAAGAAATTAGGGAAGCAAGAATGCTTTACCATAATAAAGAAATGGTGTCATCTGCTGGAGTACCTTGGGAAGCCTTTAAGGTGACTATACTGGGGAAGTGATTGGCCACAACATAATGGGGTCAGGAAGTCCTTGGCTTACACAGCCATGAGACTGGAACAACAGATGGCGGACATTTTCAGACAGGCTCCACACACCAATGTCATCTGGGAACACAACACTGTTTACTAGAGGAGTTGGATGAAGCTCACCCCATTCTGGGAAAGCATGATTATAAAAAATACACAGAAACACAACACGAACAGGGAGATCAGACTGCCCGATTACTAACGTTGTTAGTTAACTTGGAGAGTGGAGAGAACGCTGAAGTATCTCTTAAGGACGGGCACAGAGCGAAAGTGGCGGCCCGGGAAGATATCTTGAACTGGTTTGTGGAATTCTGTGCGGTGTGTTATGTGCAACAGGGCCACCATGAAGAGGCGGGTATGACTGCCTTATTGGATGAGGAGCTGCTACCCAGGGTGGACGAGGATACCAGGGATTTACTGAATACACCTCTGGAAGAAGCAGATGAATTCGGGAAATCGTCTGGTAGTGATGGGCTCTGTGTTGAGTTTTTTCAGACTCATGGCGATCTATTGTGGGCACCTTCACTAGCCATGTACCTGAAAGCATTTTTGTCGGAGAGATTGCGGTATTAGGTAGGCCAATATTGTAGGCCTACCTAAACTATGTAGAGATGCCAACAATTGTGAATCCTACGGTCCCCTCTCAATGATCAAAGTAGATGCTAAAATCCTGGAGAAAATACCTTCTCAAAGACTGGTGAAAGCGTGAGGAGGATTATACAAACCGATCAGGTGGGATGTGTGGGGGCTGTACCACCACCACAAATATACGTAAGGCGTTTCATTTTATGGAACATGTCACTAAAGCGGAGGAACCCTGCACTACTGCCAGCTTGGCTGTCCATAAGGCCTTCGATACGGTTGACTGGAGGTTTATGCTCTGTACAGTTCAACGCTACAATCTGGGGCTGGACTACCTGAGGTGGGTGAAGCGCCTTAACACCACCAGCAGAGCGAGAGTGTAAGTGGCACACAGAGTTTCAGACAGCTGCTCTGTGGAGAGGGGGACCCATCTCACCACTGTTATTTGCTTTAGTCATCAAACTGCTGGCTCAAATTATATGTGCCAGACATCAGGACGCTGTGTAACAAAAAGGAGTTTGGCCCATGCGGACAGAAGTGGGGTAAGGGCCCAATATACTTTACAACAAAGAGGTAACCCACACTTCAAATTGTATTACACCATTCTGTTTTGGGTGAACAGATAAACAAAACTTAATATGTTTATCAAGACGATAATTTGCGCCGTTTTTATTTTTCAAATTTTGTAGAAAAAATGTTTGTGTGTACAGAGAAATCACACTGCCATTTACGTAGTAACCAACCAAGTTTAGCTACACAAATCATAAATTTACAAACATAAACAATATGAAAACAGTGCGTGAAAAGTTTTTTGTATACAACAAAGTGAACATATATCATGAACGTGGGGAGGGAAAGATGTCAAATTGTTTTTTCAATAACATCACCAAACGCAATTAAGCAAACATTTTTCAAACCATGAAGCAATTATTGCCCAAGGAGCAGCCTTTCAATGAATCTGCATGAAAACAAAATAACCTCTCGGAAACAATGTTTGTAAGGTTATAGATTCCCAAGTATTTTAACGTATTTCCAAACTTAGGACGTAATCCTGTTCGCCTACGCGTTTCGAGTTTTCAGGGTATCTTCACAAACTCTCTTCAGGGCCAAATGAATTCTTTCCCCTGTTTCTCAACCTATTAGTGAAAACACAAATAATTGCGTACACTCATTATAAATTGCTCTCCTCAGCCCACTCATACCTTCTCCTATGTACAACTTAAAAGTAGGGAAACGTACCTCAGGGGACTTGAGGTAAGATCGGTTAGTCCAGAGTATAAAAACAGGATTTTTCGAGTCTGTGCGTTTTCTAAAAAGACACAAGTGGTTGTGTCAGAAACTGTGCTATTTGAGATTATTAGCCAGCTCATTATGCCAGTAGAAGTAACCAAACAATTCCTACCTGGATACGTGACTCAGGAGGAATCAAGTGGATTCTTCAATTCTGTGGTCAGTGTTTGGCGTAAATTCACTTCTCAAACTGAGAAGAAGCTGGCTAATAATCTCAAATAGCACAGTTTCTGACACAACCACTTGTGTCTTTTTAGAAAACGCACAGACTCGAAAAATCCTGTTTTTATACTCTGGACTAACCGATCTTACCTCAAGTCCCCTGAGGTACGTTTCCCTACTTTTAAGTTGTACATAGGAGAAGGTATGAGTGGGCTGAGGAGAGCAATTTATAATGAGTGTCCGCAATTATTTGTGTTTTTACTAATAGGTTGAGAAACAGGGGAAAGAATTCATTTGGCCCTGAAGAGAGTTTGTGAAGATACCCTGCAAACTCGAAACGCGTAGGCGAACAGGATTACGTCCTAAGTTTGGAAATACGTTAAAATACTTGGGAATCTATAACCTTACAAACATTGTTTCCGAGAGGTTATTTTGTTTTCATGCAGATTCATTTAAAGGCTGCTCCTTGGGCAATAATTGCTTCATGGTTTGAAAAATGTTTGCTTAATTGCGTTTGTTGATGTTATTGAAAAAACAATTTGACATCTTTCCCTCCCCACGTTCATGATATATGTTCACTTTGTTGTATACAAAAAACTTTTCACGCACTGTTTTCATATTGTTTATGTTTGTAAATTTATGATTTGTGTAGCTAAACTTGGTTGGTTACTACGTAAATGGCAGTGTGATTTCTCTGTACACACAAACATTTTTTCTACAAAATTTGAAAAATAAAAACGGCGCAAATAATCGTCTTGATAAACATATTAAGTTTTGTTTATCTGTTCACCCAAAACAGAATGGTGTAATACAATTTGAAGTGTGGGTTACCTTCTTTGTTGTAAAGACATCAGGACGCTGGCATTCTATTGGGGGGCAAATGGGAAGTCCTCTCCTTATATGCTGACGACATTCCATTGACCCAGAGGAACCCGTTAATTTCATGGCAAGAGTTATATGGTACACTAGATGAGGTGGGGGTACATTCTGGGTTCTGACTGATTGCTGACAAATCTGTACTCTACCCCATCCAGGTGAATTTGGTTTCAGACGCAAACCTACTTAATATTAAGTTTCAGGCGACTCTGGTTGAGTACGTGTATCTGAGCTCTGATATGACTGAGATCTATGACTCTAATGTGGGAGCCTTGTTGGAGGGCCTAGAGTGGAGTGTACGTAAATGGTTATGATTCCCAATGTCCCTTATGGGGCGCATAGCTGTCAGTATGATGATTATGCCACCACAAGTACTATATTTGTTACAACACATGACAATGTACATTCTGTAGCCCTGCTTCTGCCGGTTGGATGAGCTACTTAAATTACTTTATTGGGAGCATGGAAGGGCACAAATCATCTTGAAGTACTGAGCCATCCCAAGGGACTGTGGAGAGCTGCAAGCATTAAACTTCAGGACTTGTTATTGGGCAGCTCATCTCCAACATACCGTGCCATGGTTTAAGAAGGGGGCACTGACCCAGTAGCTGTAGTACTGATGCGTTTGGTCCGACCTCGAGATCTTCTGGCGCTACCCTTAGTTCCCTGTAAGGAAAGGGCAGCTCTGATGATGCAAGTTAAAACTTTGTTAAAATTATGGGGGCAGATGTTGAGGAGAGAAGGGGAAGAGTACATATATATGCAACAGTTAGTCCCCAGGTATACTGGGCTTAGCCCTTAACTGCACCTATTCTTCAGGCGCAGAGGTGAAGGAGGTGCCCTTTTACTGTGGGTTACCTATACAAGGATGGCCGGATGATGGGGTATGCAGACTTTTGCACTAGATGGGGTATTGCAGGTGGATGCTTTCTAGTATACACAGGTCTAGAAGCGGCTTTCTGTAAAGCTTGGGTGGGGTTTCCACAAGAGCCGGAAACGCACATCTTAAAAAGACGCTGCAAGATATGGGAGGGAGAGCTTAATTTATCACACAGATATACCCCCTTTTATTGCCACCTACAGATACCCACATCACAACCCTGAAATTAGAATGGGAAAATGATTTAAGGGTGGAGATTAGTGAGAGGGACTGGGCATCCATATTAGGTAACTGTAGAAAAGTAACATGCAAGGGAAGCTTGAAACTGATACATTACACGTGTGTCCACAGGGACTCTGTTACACTACAATGGTTGCACAGACTAGACTTAAGACAGAGCACTGCCCCAAGTGCAGAGCATCTATAGGAACATACTTACATATGTGCTGGGCATACCCTGGTGTTGGAACTTTTAGTGGTGAAGTTGTTGAGGGGCTGGGGTAACTAACTGAACTAGCTCTATCCCCCCCTATTCATTTATGCTTATTGGGCCTGGTGACTCAGGCTAATCATATTAAATATATGGAAAAGCTGCTATAGCTGGGAGTGCCCATATCCTAAAATGCATAGCATTGAGGTGGATGACCAATCAGCTTTCCACCCAGAAACAAAGGTTGTGGGAATTTGAGAGTTGTGTGTGAGCTGAGTGTGAGGTGCGACATTGATTGGTGTAAAATGAGGTAGGTCAAGGGGTTAGAATAGAGTGGGATTTGGTGGAAGTCCCCGTGAAACAGGAAATGGAGGATCCGGTTATGGAACATGAGTGAACATGGTACTAAGAAGGTGTTACATGGCTCAATATTGATCTGCTATGTTCCCTACAATGTCTGGATGACATATCTGTACCTTTGACAAAACACATTATTGTAGCATGTTTTTCTCTTTCTCTGTTTGGGGAGTTGGCACTGGACCTGTTGCTGAATTGTGATGTTCATTGACTGTTAAAATCAATAAAAGAAATATAAAAAGAAAAAAAGAAATTCAGCGTACCATATGACATAATTGATTTCACACTCTGTGTTTCTCATTTTTAGGGAGTGGTGGAATTTGCTTTGTGTTTGCTGTTTGCCAAACTGGTCAGTTATACCTTCCTCTACTGGCTACCACTCTATATTGCAAATGTTGGTAAGTTCACTTGAGTGAAGGGTTCTGTCTTTCTTTGTTGGAGGTAAATTCTGTTGAAGTAGAGTTTTAATATCTGATGTGATGAATCACCGGTGCACCGTAATTAAGCTCTTCTGAGAAGAAATATTTAGGTTGCACAGCTATCTTAGCTAGTGCATTCCATTTATTTAGATCTCAGTCAGTGTTATCAATCTGGAGTTTAACATCGAGTTCACTAAATGGTCAATTGAAAAGTTAATATATGAAACTTTGTCTTTGAGTCTGTGAGAACTCTGTTCTGGCACTATGCAATGTACTATTTCTTTAGACTTACCGAGGAGGTGGCTGGTAGTGACAGCATTGGACATTGGAGCGCCGAATAGTCCTGGAGCTGGGTGCTGCACTCAGTTGTGCTGTCTCTCTCAATTACAAATGCAACAGCATGCAAAGCATGACAAACATGATCACTTAGCCATAAAGCTGGATCTCAAATCATCCTTGTAGGAAGTGTGACCATGGTGCTTCCCAGTATAAAAGCCAGTGAGAAGGATAATAAATCTCTGTTTGAGGCATATGAGCTGCAGATTGTACACTATGCATAGATTGCCATCTAGTGTTGGGCTTGGATGCTTGCACTTTGTTGTTGTCTTGGAAGAGTCTTTTGTAGTCACAAGATAGGTGACTCCTCCCTTGGACGATAGTGCGCATGGGCATCGACTCCATCTTTAGATTGTTTTTTTCCACCGTCGGGTTCGGATGCAACTTTTGCGTTCCGGTGTCGTATTTCCAAACCATTTCGACGCCAAAAACAATCTACAACTCAACGGTATTATTTTCGATCGCGTAATCTTCGACCTACATCTCAACTACTCGATTCGGGTCGTCGACAAGGGCCGCTGGACCTATCGACGCCATTCGGGCACTTCACATATAAGACCCTCTTCTCCTGTTCTTCCTCCTCAGCCTGTTCTTCCTCCTAAGCCTGTCTCTCCTCCACAGTCTCCAAACCTCCCACCTCATTCACTACCACCACAACATGATGATGATGATGATGATGATGATGATTTAGGGGATGGGAAGCAAACAATGACCCTTTCACTCACCTTGATGATCACACAGACACACCACAGGATGATTGGGACGATTATGATGACCCAATAGATTTCCCAGACCTCCTCGATCCCCAGCCATATCCAACAAAACCATCTCCCCCAGATGACAATATTGGTTTAGGTCAGCTTTTAAATAGAGCTGCTGTCTACCATGGTGTTCACATGCATTCAGACCCTGCAGATGAGGACTTCCTTCTAGACACCTCCGAACAGTCACAAAAAACTGGAAAGGACTCCATTCAAAAACTGCCCCCAGTGTGGAGCGAAATTCCCACACAGTGACCATCACAAGGTCTGTAACATATGTCTCTCTTCCAAGCACAACGAGAACAATTGTTAGGCCTGTGCCCTTTTTCGATCCAAGAAAACCATCCGTGATTGTCGGGCCCGACAACACATCATGGTGCACTCCGGCACAGGTAGACCTCTTTGACGAAGGCCCTGATGTCCCAGAGGAGGATTCTGAGGACCTGGAAATCGTGTCCGAAGCAGACGACTCAGGCTCAGACGACCACATCACTCCTGGTCAACGAGTGAGTACAACTGCCCCTACCTCATGACCACGCATAAAAAAGATGGCCCTGGTCTAGACTTTACCTGCTGGCCCATTGGCGACCGAAAACCACCTTCAGAAGCTCCACCCTGGGGCCCGGTCCGAAGATAAAGGACAAACCTTCCTGTAGCTCGAAACCGAGCAAACCACTTATCAGTATCCCGCAGGTGCCTAAGGCACCGTAGACGGGAGAGCAACCTACTCCCAAAAAGAAGTCAGTACCGACCACCTCCACGCTGAAGCACTTGGATCCGAAACCAAAATCTTCGGAACCGAAAAAGATTTCCAGCTCCATAGTCAAGCTAAAGGACCCCAAACCACCTCCTAAGGCCTCGGAGAAGAAATCCAAACCCCGCTCTGATCCGAAAAAGTCTGTACCGAAAGCGGTCACTGAAGGAGAAGAACTTTTTTGACGGATCCTGTCAATCCCAAGCAGAAAAAACTCCATATAGACCCCAAAACAGGACATGTGGCTACTATTCCACACAACAAGAGGAAGCTGGACACAACAGACACTCCTGCAGTGCCTGTAAAAAAACACTCTGCCACTTCACCTATAAGACCCTCTTCTCCTGTTCTTCCTCCTAAGCCTGTTCTTCCTCCTAAGCCTGTCTCTCCTCCACAGTCTCCAAACCTCCCACCTCATTCACTACCACCACAACATGATGATGATGATGATGATGATGATGATTTAGGGGATGGGAAGCAAACAATTACCCTTTCACTCACCTTGATGATCACACAGACACACCACAGGATGATTGGGATGATTATGATGACCCAATAGATTTCCCAGACCTCCTCGATCCCCAGCCATATCGAACAAAACCATCTCCCCCAGATGACAATATTGGTTTAGGTCAGCTTTTAAATAGAGCTGCTGTCTACCATGGTGTTCACATGCATTCAGACCCTGCAGACGAGGACTTCCTTCTAGACACCTCCGAACAGTCACAAAAAACTGTCCAAACCCTGCCAATGCCAAAAGGGGTCATTAAACATGCCCCCGACATATTCAAAGACCTGGTGAGGGCTAGAATACTCAATCTCAGGATTGACAAAAAATATAAACCTGCCCCAGATGATACCACCTACATCAAAGGGCAGCTACCCTTAAACTCACGAGTGGTAACTAACTCTAGGAAGCGTGCCAACTCTCAAACCTCGGTGATGCACCACCTCCAGATAAGGAATATAAGTTGTTAGATGCCTTTGGCAAGAGAGTTGCTGCCCAAGCAGCTAATCACTAGCGCATAGCCAACACCCAAGCATTACTTGCTAGGTATGATAGGGCTCATTGTGACCGACTAGAAACACTATTACAACATTTACCTGATCAATACAAAACACAGGCAAATGATTTAATTCAAGAGGGCAAATTAATAACCAACGCATCAATCAAGTGTGCCCTTGATGCAGCAGGCACAGCCTCTAGGTCCATTAACACTAGAGTGCTACTCAGACTACATACCTGGTTACGCATTTCAGGCTTTAAACAGGAGGTACAACAACTATCCGCAGCCAGATGTTCAATCAGGAACAACTTTTTGAACCAGCTGTAGACACCACTCTGGAGAAGATGAAAAGGGACACAGAGACTGCTAAATCCATGGGAGCATTACAGTCTCCATCCACACATGGGTCCTTTAGTCATTCCTTCTATGGAGGAGAATCTAAAAACATTGCAACAGACACCACCTCCTCTTCCTACAAAAATACCACACAAACATACCCCAACAGAGGATATTTTAGAGGAGGATATAGGGAACATAACAACAAAGGGAGAGGCCATGGCAACAACAACACTTGCGCCTCCGCCACTAATAAACATTGACTTCCCTCAACTCCCCCCAGACCATTCCGCTCTGGTCGGGGGAAGGCTTGCACAGTTCCTACCTGTCTGGAATCCCATCACAACAGACAAGTGGGTAAGACAAATTATCCAGTATGGTTACTGCCTGGAACTTACAACAACCCTGCCCACCATACCACCCAAAATGCGAGCAATGTCCACAGAACACCTCATGCTCTTAAAACAAGAGGTTCTCTCACTGCTTCAAAATCATGCAATAGAAACAGTTCCCTTACAGCATCAAGGAACAGGGGTTTATTTGTTGTATTTCCTAATACCCAAAAAGGACGGCACCCTAAGGCTAATACTTGACCTCAGACCGCTTAATCTCTATATACTGTCAGATCATATTCATATGATCACTCTCCAACAGGGCCTCCCACTCCTGCAACAAGGCGACTTCCTTGCCACACTAGATCTCAAGGATGCCTACTTCCACATACCCACACGTCCTGCTCACAGGAAGTATCAAAGGTTCATAGTGGATGGACTATCAGTTCAAAGTTCTTCCATTCGGGTGACCACAGCACCCAGAGTGTTCACAAAGTGCCTTGCGGTGGTAGCAGCACACTTGAGAAGACAACACATCCATGTCTTTCCATATCTCGACAACTGGATAATAAAAGCCAAATCACTCTCCCAGTGTGTTCATCACATTCATCAAACCATCCAGCTGCTACACAACTTGGGATACACATGATAGCCAGTACGCAAACACTAATCGGCAGATTTCAGCTGCAGCATTCCCTCCCAGCAAGAGTATTCATGCAGCTCATAGGAATGATAGCCTCTTGCATCTTTATCGTACCTCATGCTAGACTTCAGATGCGCCCCTAACAGGAATGCCTAGCACGTCAGTGGAACCAAGCTCAAGGACAACTTACAGATCTGGTGTTGGTGGACAGTCGCATATATCGCTCTCTGCTGGGGTGGGACACACAAAACCTGTCCAAAGGGTGGCCGTTCCTAGAGCCGGTTCCACAAATAGTGCTAACAGCAGACGCATCAGTCACCGGCTGGGGAGCCCATCTCTTCAACCACACGATTCAAGGCAAATGGACCACTCAACAGAAAGTGCTCCACATCAATCACCTAGAATTACTAGCAATATTTCTAGCATTAAAGTAATTCCAAGTTCATCTACAGCACAAGACTGTCGTAGTCCGGACGAGCAACATGACAGCCATGTATTACATTTAAAAACAAGGAGGCACACATTCTTTGCAGCTGTCCCAGCACGCACAAAACATTTGGAGATGGGTCATTCCACAAAACATATACCTTCTAGCAGAACATCTTCCAGAAGTTCAGAATCAGATTGCGGATCTGCTAAGTCGACTGACAGCAGATACACAAATGGGAACTTCATCCCCAAGTTCTTCAGCCATTTTTCCAAAGGTAGGGTCAACCAGACATAGATCTGTTCGCCACACAAGCAAATGCAAAATGACTAACCTTCGCCGCCAGGTTTCCACACCCGTTATCCAAAGGCAATGTGATATGGATGAACTGGTCAGGCAGATTTGCGTACGCTTTTCCGCCACTCCCACTGATTCCCCTAGTAGTACGCAAGCTCAAACAGTCTCTTAAAATGATCTTGGTGGCTCCCACATGGGCACGCCAACCATGGTTCATAACACTGCTGGAACTCTCACTAGTTCCACATCAAAAACGATACCTCCCCCCAACATTGCTAACGCAGAACCATGGAGGGATAAGGCACCACGATCCAGGTCAACTGAATCTAGCGATCTGGCTCCTGAAGTCCTAGAGTTCGGTTATCTTAACTTCCGCCAGACTGTATGAACATCATTAAGGAAGCCAGACGACCTACTACTAGAGCTTGCTATGCATCAAAATGGAAAAGATTTGTCATCTACTGCAATAACAATAACATTGATCCGCTGAATGCTTCAATTCATGACATTATTCGCTATTTACTACACTTATAAAGATGTAATCTAGCATATTCAGCCATACGATTACATCTAGTGGCACTTGCTGCTTATTTACAAAACAGACACTTGTCATTATTTAGAGTACCTGCAATTAAAGCCTTTATCGAGGGCCTTAAACAAATAATTCCTCCCAGACTGCCACCCTCTCCGGCGTGGAATTTAAACATTGATCTTACAAGACTCATGGGTCCCCCATTTGAACCTCTACATAAATGTGAACTTCAATTCCTCACATGAAAAGTAGCTTTCCTTGTCGCAATTACCTCTCTCAGAAGGGTAGGTGAGATCTAGGCTTTAACCATACAAGAACCATTCTTACAAATACATCGTAACAAAGTGGTTCTCAGAACAAATCCAAAATTCCTTCCCAAAGTAATCTCTGCTTTTCATCTTAACTAATCAGTTGAATTACCGGTGGTAGTAGAACTTTATTGTTTGATTAATTAAAATCATTACAATATAAAGCGTAAAAACACACCAAGAACAAAACACTTATCAATTCTCTAAAAAAGTATTGTTTTCCCTTTAAAAAAACATTCCTGTGAGTACCTATTTTTCCATCCGTTTGTATTACCACAGTAAGATAAAAAAGTGACATTCATCTAAAAAAAATTTAAAAGTAAAAGAATTAGTTCGCATGATTGAGCAACTTCTTAGTCATATTAAAAGGACGCTTGGGAGCCATTGTTGTCCCTTATGATTTAACATGTGCTAAAAAAAGACCAGAGTTACCAGTGTTTTTCCAAAACCCAGACTCTGTGGCAGGAAGAGCTCTTCACACACTTGATGGAAAAAAAGCCCTACTGTATTACATTGACAGGACTAAGCCCTTTCGAAAGACAAAACAACAGTTTGTAGCCTTCTCCCCACCTCATAAGGGTAACCCCATCTCCAAAGATGGGATTGCTGGGTGGATAGTACAATGTATTCAAATATGCTACCAAAAGGCTAAACACACATTACCAATTCCCCCTAGGGCGCATTCAACACGCAAACTAGGGGCTACCATGGCATTCTTAGGAAACATTCCCTTAGATGACATGTAAAGCAGCAACATGGTCTACACCACACACCTTCACCAAACACTATTGTTTCGACATGCAGACTAAGCAACACGCTTCTGTAGGCCAGGCTGTACTTGAAACACTTTTTCAAAGTACTGCAACAGATACAGGTGACCACCGCTAGGGAAGATAGTGCTGTACAGTCTATGCATAGTGTACAATATGCAGCTCATATGCCTTGAACAGAAAATGCTACTTACAGAATGCATCTGTTCTTGGCATGTAGAGCTGCAGAGTTGTACACACCCTCCCGCCTCCCCCGGGAATCTGTACCTGTTCCAGTATTATCTTAATTAGATACATTCACATGGACATCTCTTATTTCTTACTGACTCCATCATTTCCCATCATGGCAAAAAACAATCTAAGGATGGAGTCGATGCCCATGCGCACTATCGTCCAAGGGAGGAGTCCCCTATCTCGTGACTACAAAAGACTCTTCCTAGACGACAACAAAGTGCAAGCATTCGAGCCCAACACCAGATGGCAATCTATGCATAGTGTACAACTCTGCAGCTCTACATGCCAAGAACAGATGCATACTGGTATATAGCATTTTCCTTCTGTAAATACGAAATCGTTAGTTCAGAACAAAGCTCCGAATTTGCAATATTTCAATAAACCAGAAAATTACTTATTTTTATCATCCAAGGAGATCTCTTTGGACTGTGTAGTTGAAACTTTGGCTGAGATTAGAACCAACTAATACCATTAATTAAAATGTATTGGAGTCCCTGCTAGGGTTGTGCATTGAATCTAGAACCCATGTGTTACCTTAACCGGAACAGATTCTGTGAAGGTAAATAAAGTATGCCAGTTTCTCTTTGTACAGAGAGTAATCTGATTGGCCCAAACACGTCTAGGGTAATAGCAAGTTCAATTAACACTGAAACAGCCCATTTGGGAGCTAAAGACATTTCTCAAAGTTCTATTGTAAAGGTTACACACAGTTACAAATATAGTATACTGGTGACATAACTCTATTTACATTAATTGCTACTCTATCAGACACTATACAATAGAGCCTGTTTTAATAGCACTAGTCTGTCACTCTGGCGAAATGGGCTCGAGTATATTTCACAACATGTTAAAACAATCAAAGATATTCCTCTCATAGTAGCAGCCAGTAAAGACGATAGTTAACTATTAAGTTAAGTCGTCCTTGACTACTACTTTGTTACCCAACTCTCCCTTTCAACAGGACTATAACTCCTCACATAGCAATCCTGTATTCTCCTCCTATGACACAGTAATATTGCAGTAGGAACAGGTAGTGAAGGGTCTCTTACCCTCATCAACTACATTATTGACAAATTATGCAACAAAGACAATTCCTTTGGAACCCATAATACAAATTAGTAATGTCCACTCTACACAGGAGGTCCCACATTCTCTCATGAAAACAGCTAAAAAAAATGTAAGCATACTCAAAAGAAAACGAGTACAGTCATTCAACCTAAAAAGAAAAACCAATTTGTCTCCCTGAAAATGAGAGATTAAAATTTTGCTTTTGAAACGATAAATGCTTGTCAGGTTGAAATTGACCAATCACATCTTGAAGTAATATTTTCTTTGAACCAAATGAATTAACATTGAGCATTAAATTAAAAACCTGATGGACATTAGACTGGTGAGTAGTAAGCCCACTACGCTGAGCCAGGCGGGGCACATTTGACTTCCCCACAGGAAATTGTCAGGGCAGTTGGCAAGCCCATGGAGTCACTCTGGAGGTAGTCTTGAATTTCTTGCTTGCAGGTAAAGGAAAGCGGGTGGCCCAACAAAGCAGGCAGTGGTACTGGGAACTGTCAGTTCCAGCAAAGTGGCAATCCTTTTGGCACAGCAGCCTTTACACTGGCAGAGTCTCTTGCAGGCCCATTAGTGTTCTACCAATGCTGACGTTGCACCCAGTGCCCGGAGGCATCTACTTACAGATGCGGGGTCCCGGCCAGACGAGGCTGGGCTCTCCCTCTTGGATCTAGGATCCAGAAATCCTTCACCAGAAATCAGCAGAGCTTCGCAGGAAAGTAGCACACCTCTAAAATATTAGCACACCTCTACAATATTATGATAGGAAAACGTAAGAACAAAGGTAGTCTGTTACCTCATGCCCCACTGTTAACATTGACTCTTTTAGAAAGACTTGTGCGGATAGTCTCCAAACAATCAATCATTTGTAGAGCGCGCTGTCTCAAGGCGCAGAGGGAGGGGGAGCAGCTACAGGTTAAACAGCCAGGTCTTGAGATGTCTCCTGAAAGTCAGCAGGTCCTGGGTCTGACGCAGGTGGATTAGGAGGGTGTTCCATGTTTTGGCAGTGAGGTGGGAGAATCATCTTCCGCCGGTGGTTGATCGGCGAATCCGTGGGACGGTGGCGAGTGCGAGGTCGGCGGAACGGAGCTGGCGGTTTGGGATGTAGAAGGATAGTCGTTCGTTGAGGTATGCTGGTCCGGTGTTGTGGAGCGATTTGTGAGCGTGGGTGAGGAGCTTGAAGGGGATCCTCTTGTTGACCGGGTGCCAGTGCAGACCTCTCAGGTGGGTGGTGATGTGGCTATGGCGAGGGAGTCCAAGGATGAGGCGTGCGGGGCATTTTGTATGCGTTGGAGTCTCTTCTGGAGTGTGGTCGTGGTTCCTGCGTAGAGGGCATTGCCGTAGTCCAGCCTGCCGGTGACGAGTGCTTTGGTGACTGTTCTTCTGGTTTCAGCGGGGATCCATCTGTAGATCTTGCGGAGCATGTGGAGGGTGTTGAAGCAGGAGGGGAGACCGTGTTGACTTTCTGGGTCATAGAGAGCGTTGAGTCTAGGATGACTCCCAGGTTGCGTGCGTGGTTGGTAGGTGTTGGGCCCGCTACCAGGAGTCGTCCCATGCGGAGGGGGTGGAGCCAAGGATGAGGACCTCCGTTTTGTCTGAGTTCAGTTTCAGCTGGCTAGTCTTCATCCACTCTGCAATGGCTTTCATTCCCTTGTGGAGGTTGAATTTGGGGGTGGCAGGTCCTTGGTGAGGGAAAGAATCAGCTGGGTGTCGTCGGCGTATGAGACGATGTTGAGGTGGTGGGCTCGGACGATGTTAGCGAGCGGTGCCATGTAGATGTTAAAAAAGGTCGGGCTGAGGGATGAACCTTGGGGTACGCCGCAGGTGATTTTGGTGGCTTCGGACCTGAAGGGGGAGGCGGACTCTCTGCGTTCTGCCGGTGAGGAAAGAGGTGATCCGGTCCAGGGCTTTGTTTTGGATCCCTGCGTCATGGAGGCATCTGCGCAGGGTGTTGTGGTAGACCGTGTCGAAGGTGGCAGAGACTTCCAGGAGGATGAAGGCCGCAGTTTCGCCATTGTCCAGTTCTGATGTCGCCGGTGGCTGCAATGAGGGTGGTTTCAGTGCTGTGATTGCTGCGGAAGCTGGATTGAGAGGAGTCCAGAACGTTGTTCTCTTTCAGGAAGTGAGTCAGTTGTCTGTTGGCAGCCTTCTCAATGACTTTCGCCAATGAGATTAACCTAGTAGAGCGTAGATTATCACCGGGGCCTGAGAGGTTGCCAATGTCCCAAGCCAAAGGTGGAACGTTGTCTTGTACAACCAAATCTAAGGAAATTACCTCCTCACCACAGAGGACACTTGAATTAAGTGAAAGCATAGAACATGCTCATAATTTGGTCCCTCTTAAGTCTACAACATTGGTGATGGACCACTGCCCCTTCTGCTGCTCCAGCTGTAAAGAGGAATAGAACAACTGGTGAAAAGATGCCCACAAAAAGGAAGCAGCCTAGCTGAGTCGCCAGCACCAATAGCCGCCTTCTTACCTGGATACACTCATTACAGTCCGCATTAGCCCCTAATGCACAACACTCACCCATACACAGATCCCGGACACTGAGAGAACTGCTGGCCTACTCGCAGCTCCCCTGTTTTTTGAACAGTACAGTTCTGAACTTAATACTATACTAGATGATAAACTTAAGCCATTGTTGGAATGTCTGGTCAACCTCGAGAACAGCCTGGACACAGTTCAGACCTGCGTACTGGCAGGCAATGAGGTTGAAGAATGTGGCTGTGTACCCCATGTCTACTCCGCGAAACATAGGTCCTCTACACCCAAGACTAAATTTACCCTCATGGGATGGATTAACTAATGTAGCCCCAACCAAGCAGTTCCAGATTAATCCAGCCTTCTAAACAAACCATTGTAGGCGATATAGTTACAGCAACTAAAAAAGCACTACACAAATGGAACCAGCATTCCCCATTTATTGAGGGGCAGGGTCGGAATTGTCTACCACCTGCAATCGTACACAAAACCGCCCGCATGTTGTAAGGCCCTTTCCCAGCAAGGATCAACTAGACTTATCACCTACAGTATGGCCATATGTAATGGTCCAAGGCGGTATGCCCCCACTGAGGGAATCCCAAAGTGAAACATGGGGGAACTGAGGAACACATGTAGGGACTATTAACTAAACATTTTAATTCAGCAAGATTTAAGGACATTTGTATGGTACTGAGGGTTGGGTGGCTTGATCACCAGAACAAAGATATTGAGGGTGACTGTATTGTTATTAATTTTGAGAAACCCCAGAGCGTGCGTAATATGTTAAAACGGCAGGAGGATTGTGGTGGTCCTAATTCCAAACTCTGTTGCCTCCCTCTGGGTTACTTCTGCAGACCAGTAGTATTAGGAAGCCTTTATTCCACACCGTAAAAGGTTCTCTATTTTAGAAGGCCTTGATGGACTAGACTGACTGAGATCTAACCCAAAATAAGAGGGCGGGCCCACATTTACCACTATGGCAACTGAGTCATTCCCTATAGTTGCACCAACCAAGAGCACATGCAATGATAACCAAATATTACAAATCCTGACTTGGAATGTTGCGGTACTCCACTCTAAACTACTGAGCTCGGAATGACTTACCTTTATTAGCCAGTTCGATGTTTTAATGTTTCAAGAGACCTGGACTACCCACAATATATTTGTTGATGGTTTTGCTTGCTATTATAATTTAGCAATCCCCTCTAAATCAGGCAGTGCAGTAGGAGGGCTAGCTATCTGGGTGAATATCAAAGCAGGAGGCTGTGTGAAGGCCTTAGAGCCGTTCAATAACAACGCCCAGGCAGTGAGGTGCCAGAGAGGCCACACTATATATTTAATTCAACTTTTATAATAATGATTTTACAAATGTACCAAATACTAATTTTCCAATTTTGTTTGAATACATTTTGTTCTTACAGAGTGCAGTAGTAGATAGCAGCCAATTGACTGTTTTTTGTTTCAACTGTGATTTTAATGCTAGTTTGAGTTCAGCATGCACCCATTCCTATTCCCGATTACTACTGTCTGTATCAGTACTCCTTGTGTACAGACCAGATTCGACATTAAGGAACTTGAGCTGGCATAATTTCTGGCCACTTGTGAACTAAAAACGTTATGGATTTGATAGGTAACTGCTCAGAAGGACTACCTATCTGCTGCTAACAGTAAAAGTTGTTGCATCTGGTTTTGGAGATCACAGCCCCCCAGACCACACTGTTTGATGGTACTTGTCGCAAGTGGCCTTGAACCCTCATCGGATGCCTGCCACTCTATTCCAGAAAGTTACTAAAGAGAATTTCCCAGTGATTATGGCATGCCTTAGCGAAGAGCATACGGCCCGTCCAGTTATTACAGCCTTTGAACAACTCTGCTCCCTCATTTAGAAAGAGCTTATGAAACCTATAAAAACCCACAGCAGTAAACCAA
Source organism: Lissotriton vulgaris (assembly GCF_964263255.1). Taxonomy (NCBI): domain Eukaryota; kingdom Metazoa; phylum Chordata; class Amphibia; order Caudata; family Salamandridae; genus Lissotriton; species Lissotriton vulgaris. The sequence goes on along the minus strand of NC_141687.1, from coordinate 1,463,908,393 downwards.
AATAGTGTAGCCAGGAATGCTCTATTGCCAACTGCCAATTACGTCATGCTCCTAAGGCCTACCCAAGGAATATGCAGGAGTAACCTCTGCCAGAAAAAAGGAAGTTCTAGACCAGCAATGGGATTCCTTGGCCTTGACTGCCAAGAATAAGAATAGCATACATTTTTGGGCAGCAGTAAAAGAAATTAAACAATATAAGTAGGCAGAGGGAAAAATTAACTGTAACATAACGGGTGAGGCCTCGGAATAGCACTTCTCAAACATCTACGTGCTAGTCTCCACAGATTTGGAATATATGCCACCCACAAATATTACCCCAATAGAATTAATTCTGTGGGTAGTCGAGGAGGCTATAAATCAGAGTATCGGGGAAAGGCCCAAGGTCCCAATGGAGTACTGATTGGTCTTTTTAAACATAACCCAGGCTTTTGGACCCGCTGCTATTGAATGTTTTTAATGGTTTAGGATACTCTACTGTTCCAAGTACATGGTCAACCTCAATAATAGTACCAAACTTTAAAAAAGGAAATCACTCAGAGCCAAGCTGTTACAAGCCAATCTCAATAATTGACACTACACTAAATGTTCTGGGAACAGCCCTTTGCAATTAGATTAAAGAATGGGCAACTGAGAAAGCAATGTTTTACCAATGTCAGTAAGGCTTCAGATCAAAGATTGGTACGGTAGAGCAATGTTTCAATCTTAACCTATTGATTGGCAAATATACAATAGCACAGAACTCCCCTATATATTTGGCATTCATGGACCTTAGCATAGCATTCGATAGTATAAACTGTTCGGAGCTGTGGTCTACTCTTTTAACCCTTGGTTTGGAAAGCCCAAATAAGAATAAATACTGAAGGTGCAGTGTCCTGGTTGACTGACATTTTTTGGGGAGTAAGACAGGGATGTGTTTTAGCTACACTTTTATTCATTCTAAACATAAATGATCTTCACCCAATTTTACTTACTTCTACTCCTGATGTGCCCAAAGTTCAGGCCTCCTTCCTACCCTTGCTGCTGTATCCGATGCAGTTTTAATGGAACATAACCCAAGGGCCTTATGACAGTGTACGGACTTGTATATTTGATAAAATCCCTGGATTTACACACCCATTTAAAATAAATCATACATAATGACCTGTGGACTGAAGAAATTAAACCTGGAAACACTTAAGGTGGGTGAGGCCTCTCTAAAATGCACTCACACTTTCTCATATCTGGGAATAACGTTTGCAGGTAATGGTTTATGAACTGAAAATGTTACACAGAACTGCTATGAATTATCAAGAGCAGTTAACCCGCTGCTTCGCTTGCCACAGCTAAGGAAGGGAGGAGCCCTTCTCCCTCTTCTTTAGATTTTTAAAATACAGTGTAAAACCGGCTCATATGGGGCAAAGGTTTGGAGCATTAATAAGTGTAATTATATTCAAGTGGAAGAAAACAGGTTTTGCAGAAGAGTATTAAGGGTTCCCATTTCCTCATCTAAATTTATTCCCCATACTGCATTGAATATCCCGTATATTAGGGATTAAATATACACCCGATCTGTACTATTATGGCTCGCACTTTGGAGGAATATGTAGGCAAATCTCACCAAGGATAATATTCGAGACTGTCTCTCATAAGGAAAAAAGGCAAGAGTATTTCATGGCTGGCAACCGTGGAATCTCGTCTACCGAAAATAGGTTACCAACACTTATGTGAAAACCCAGAAGAATCGCCAACCGTTAGTAAATAGGACCTTCAAATGGCCCTGTATAAATCTCTCACTGCGGACAGGTTGGCAACAGAGGTTTTAAAGTCAAGCATAGCAGCATGTACAAATTTAAGAGCAGATAGATTACTGGCGATGTATTTAAAAAAATCTTAGAGGCGATGGGAGAGATGTTTGTTTTGATTCAGGGCTGACACTGTGAAATTTATGCTATGCTGCAACTTTTTTGGACAATTTTCTACCTCACCCACCCTCCCTGCCCCCTCTCCGCACCGCTGTGGAGCCCCGTCACCGACTGACCGTGCTGGGCCTTCTCCCGGGCCCTTGCCTGTGTCAGGCCATGCCACCACACCTTTGCTCGGACCTTGCTTGTTTCATCCAGGTTGGCACTGACTTTGATAGGGGTTTATGTTTTGGATACGATTCAAACACTGTGTCTGGTCAAACACTGGAGATTAACAAAGCTCAACCCTTGAAATGGAAGACTTCCCCACAAAGCCATTTTTCTTGATCTCAATACTAACATGACTAGAGGGCATCATTGGTTTGGTTTGGATTCCTACTCTATACAGGGAATTACATGATGAAGATGACAAGGAGCCGCACAATTTGCTCACCCTCAGTACACAGTAGCTGAGGTGTATTTGGACCTACAGAATGCTAGTGGCCTTGACACATCACATGAGACTGTGTTGGAGGTCTAGGAGTCTGGTTTAGCAGCCAAGTATACAAAGGGGGACGCAAGAGACACAAGTATCTCTCTTCTAACATGTTGGGTTCATCCTCTAATGGAAGTAGAGGCAGATGTGCTGACTCCTGCACGCTGCAGCAACACGACTGAGAGCATGTTAGCGGTTCCACAAGCAGAAATAGTCGCAAGCGAGGACTGTGCACTGCTTCCATAAGGCATACGTTTGACCCTGGAATTCACTTGGTGATAGACGAGTAGCACTCTCCTTATTGATCAAAGAGAAAGTAGAGTGAAAAAGAATTCATACAGGAGCTAAAAATAACCAGGCTAAGTGCACACAGTGATTAAATGCATACAAGTGATGTGAGACATGTTCAAGAGGTAACCCATATTGGAAACCACATTCAGGGTGGTCTTGCCAGTCATCAGATGATGCGTAGTATACAGGCACTCTGGTAGATTCACATACTTATCGATACCTAAACAGGATGTATTGCTCTCCACGGAGTCTTTGTTATTCTAACTGGATTCATGATGGCAGGCAGCCTCTTAGAAACACATGATTGACATCACCTAATGAGTGGTAACCCAGAACTCACCATTGCTCTTGGGCGTTCATTGTAGTTGTTCCTAAATCACATCCTCTATTTTGGGGGCGAATGGGGGGGGGGGTGGCTGGATTATATGACAATGGGTATCTCCTGGATTATTGTACACCATGATTTGATGTGGATACACTTTCTGAATTGTTTTTTATTGATTTATTCTAGTCTGGATCAGATACCCCAGCATGTGAACAAGGTGTAATGCTTGGAGGTAGCATTCTGGTTTGTTAAAATATTCCTGCATTGCATCAGATTAGTCTGTTGTCAACAGTAATATTGGCCTCTGGTTATACTCTTGCCCTGATAGGTGAAGTGCCAGATGGCATTTCTTATCCTGAGTAGACCCTTAAACATTGGTTACAGAGTCAAAATGTCAACAATTTTATATGGGATTGTCTATTACACAATTACATTTGAACCAAGAATCTGGGAATTGAGAATAGACTGTAGTTGAATTTACAAATTGTAATGGACATCCTGATTTTATATATGTATCATTGTAAACATTGCACAATGTCACACATGTGAGCACTGCATCGTCAGCCCTTTTTAGATTCAATTAATTTGTGAAACTGTACTTGTTGTTGAAGGACAAATGATCAGTGATCAATATAAAGAATTTGAGCCACAATAAACCATAAACTAAAGAGTCCAACAGAGCCATTTTGGCTTTCTACAGAAGATAGCGAGAATAATCAGTATAATGTTGTTAGTTTGTATTTGGACCTACAGAATGCTAGTGGCCATGACTCCTTGCATAAGACTGTGTTGGAACTCCTAGAGAGCCCTCCTACTAAAAGCACCTCTTTCTTTATTGTAGTAACCTGTAGGGCCAAAGGGGGTACTTGAATCACAACTGTCCACTGTAGAAACTATGGCTAGTTTGCTCCTGCCTGCCTACTTCCACTTTTTCCATCTATCAAGGCCCTAATGGTGGCTTTAATGTTGTGTGGTCCAAGCCATGTCCAACACTGGCAGTGAGTCGGGCTATTGCTAGGGACCACGGATCTGTCCTGGCAGATCTAGCCTTCCTGATGCAGCATCCAATGCCAGAATGTTTGGGTGTACAGGCATCTGCCAGCAATGTACACCCTAAACCCTACCTCCACCGGACAGTGAGTGAGAGCATATTAACTCAGTGTTAAAAAGAATCCTCTCATTTGCTAGTTGTCTCCAAGGTCACTCAGTGCTGCGTGCCTTCTGGGGTGGTACACATGCGCCTTTTTAGGCACGATGATTGAGTTCTTGTCTGCTCTTCCTGAGGAATTTAAAAATTCCTTTGCCCAGACTGTTTGTGATTGACACAATGCAGCTAAGCACCTATGAGCTGGCTTGGACACCATGGATTGTGTTGGATGCAGCCTATTACCATTTCTGGATTTGCACCATAGGCTTTTCTAGAGCCCTGCAGTCGTCCCTAAAGGATATGAAGTTTGAGGGTTCTTTTTATCTTTGAAGAAAAGGCAGGCTTGGCCTTGGAGCTTTTCAAGCATAGCCGTGGCTCAGCACACGTGGCTCAGCACACTTAATAGGTTTACTATCTCCAGCCAGTCAGTTTTACAACAGTACTAATAATTCAGAGGCTATTGTTCGGGTGTTACCTATCACCAGAGGTCGCCTCCTTTTCCTCTTCATCTGCCCGTCCATGACTCTTGAGAGTATAGGATGTGTACTTCCATGTGCCCATCCAGCAGTCCCACAGGAATGTCCTCCATTTAGTTGTAGGGTTGAAACACTTCCAGTTCACTTTCCTGCCCTTCAGCCTCACCTCAGACCCCCAGGTGTTCACAAAGGTTATGGCAATGTTCGTGGTTCAACTTCGAAAGTCTAAAATTCACGTATTCCCATACCTTGATAATTGGCTGTCAAATGCAGGCTCACCACCGTTCTCAAAGATCACCTGCTGACAACAATCTCACTGCTGTGTTTCCTGGATTCTCCATCACTGAACCACAATCTGACCTTTAGTCGTGCAAGTGATTACCTGTTTTGTGCCATTGTGGACACTGTGGCTTTCAAAGCCTTTCCACCCCCCACAGTAAATCTGGAACATTTAGAGTAGGATTCAGATGTTTCGGGCTCCTTCTTGGTCCAGACGGTTCTGAGACTTCTTGGTCTCCAAGCTTCCTAAATTCTTTTGTTGCCTCATGCACATTGGCACATGCAGGCTCTAGAGTGGATCCTCTGCCTACAATGGTTCAATCCTGGGGCTGCCTCTTTGCCAAATCCTAGTGTCAGACGAGGCTTCCTGGAATATTCAATAGAGTGTGAAGGATACCTGCTTGACTTGGAGGAGGACCTGCTGCATTAGCAACAGGGCGGGGTCTGCAAAGTGGAGAAGTGTGGCTCAATGATTAGAGCGGCAGACCCTGATGCAGAGGTCTAGCCCAGGACCAGGGTTCAATTCCCCGCCTCAGCGGGTCTTGGGCTCAAAATTTCCACGGGCCTGACAATTCTCGCCTCGGTGCCTATTCCAATCATGGAGTCCCACTCTGCAACTCTGGGCAATAGCTTGCTTAATCTCCACAACGGCCCCCATATCGCTAAGGATGCCTGGCCTCCACCTTGGGAGTGCCCAGGAGTGGACGCCTCACAGGGAAAGCCAGGATGGGTTCCACAGCGGTATTCGTACAAGTGCCTTGAGACCCTTGCGGTGAGTGTTGCCCCTTCTATTAGTTGATGAATTTAGGTCAGCCAGGAACAGGTGCTGGAAAGAAAACAATTATAACACACTATTTTTATATATACTCTATATCCTGTTATACATTGATATGCGTTCAGTGCCTTTTCACACTTACCCCAAGTCTTTCTGATGCCAGAATATATAGGAGTCTCAGCAGCAGATCCAGAGCTGTATCTTTCATTGGACAATGGGATATCAGGGGTCTAGCATAATATCACGTACTAAATGTGTTTGATTTGGACACTCACACATCATTGGTACCAGGAGAACTGTGGTGGAAGTGAACTAAAAAAATAAGTACCACCAAAAAGGAGGAAATATTAGTGGACCTCCTAATAGGACTAAATTATATCTGAGGACAGGGAATAATGGCAGCCAATAGACCAGGGGAAGGAATTGAGGTGCTCCGACCGGCTCTTCCGACGGGATAGAGCGGAGCAGGCACACACTCAAGAGGTGTGCCGTCCGGCTCCGGAAGGGAAAACGGAGCGGGACACCAACACACTCAGGTAAGGGTTTTGAGGAGAGTGGTCCGATTTAGAGGGAAGGATAGAGCAGAACAACCCAACTCTCGAATCAACGTAGGCAGCCACAGTAAAAGGTGCTCGAGCAAGTAGTGGCAATCCCCGATATAAACAAGAAAGGCAGCACTATCAGGGAAATATTGCAGCGAGGGAGGATCACTGCCAAAAACAAACACCAATCACCAGGACAGGAAAGCTTCAGAGCTCAGCGTAAGTTGAATCATGATCGAGCAAGAGGCACAGGAGAGGAGACGCTGAACGCCACTCAGGAAACGCGGAAGCAAGGAAAGGTGTGGTCATGGACGAGGTCAGTAAGCCAAGCGTCGGCGTCTCTTTACAGGGATTAGGGAGTGTCTGCAAAGTGCATACACCTTGTGTGCGATCCGGCCCTGAACACAGATCAATGTCTCCCGCTTTGCCCCTGAGCCCTAACAGCAGCCGCCTTTAAGTGCTGTTATAAAGCCCTGTACACCTCACATAGGACACAACCCATCCACTTCACCCCCTTCTTTGAAGACACAGCGATTTCTTGGTAGGAGGACGTTCAAAGGGAATTTCTCTTCGCACATCAAAAGGACGAAGAGATCATAACCTCTATAATGCAAATACAATCTGGCAAGGCCCCTGGCCCAGATTGCCTCCTGGCCGAATTTTATAAAACGTACCGCCATATACTCATCCCTGTACTGCGGCATGTCTTTGACGAGGCTCGTGAACCTGCAATCCTGCCCCAGACAATGCAACAGGCGCTAATAATATGCTTACCGAAGCCAGGGAAACCAGCTACACAATGCGATTCATATAGGCCCATCTACTTCATAAACATAGATGCTAAAATCTTATCAAAGCTGATTGCGAACCGTATTAGCCCCCTCATGACTGCCCTGGTCCCCCCTTACCAGTCGGAGTTTGTGCCAAGCAGAGGCACATCTCATAACCTGCACACCCTGTTTGCTGTCCTGCCGGACATCAACCCTAACACAAACGTGGTGGCTGTTTTCCTTGACTCCACCAAAGCATTTGATTTCCTAGAATGGGATTTGTTCTTCAGTGTATGGGATTTCCTGCTCCCTTTTTCAGCATAGATTAGCCTGTTATATACAGGCCTGCAGGCTAGCATTTTGGTTAATGGCGCTAGATCCTCCCCCTTCGCAATAGCCAGAGGTACCAGACAGGGATGCCCCCTCTCGCCCCTCCTCTTTGCCCTGGCTATGAGCCCCTGGCTGCCAAAGTCCGCCAGCATTTCTGCGACCATGCCCTCATATACCCCAAAAGTCAAATACTTATGTTTGAGGCATGTGGGCTGCTGAATTCTTATCTGTGCATAGATCGCCGCCTAGTGTTGGGTCCGGATGATTGCACTTTGTTGTCCTGGAAGAGTCTTCGAAGTATCACGAGATCGGTGACTCCTCCCCTGGACTACAGTGCGCATGGGTATCTTCTCCATCCTCAGATTGTTTTTTTCCACCATTGGGTTTGGATGTTATTCCTACACTCCAACTTCGGAATCGAAACAAAACTTTTATAGAGGCCAAAAGGCCTTCGACTTCGATGGAATTGATCTCGCTCGGTACCTCTTGACTCGATAAAGCTTTCCATCTTGAATCGGTCATCGACGCGGGCCGTTGGGCCTTTTCGACGCCCCGTGGGCCTGCTGTCGATGGAAAGGAGCCTGTTTAAAAGGTGCCCACAATGCCACTCCAGGTTCCAGCATACTGACAAGCATTCAGTATGCAACAAGTGCTTTTATCCAGACCATAAGGAAGAAACCTGCCCGGCCTGCGCCCAGTTTCGATTGAAGAAAACCATACGGAATCGACGGGCCGCTAGGCAAGAGATGCAGCAACAGGCACCGGAACCGGACAACATCTTCGATGATGACCAGGAACTTCCAGAAGCTCCAGATTCGGACCTAGAGAAAGTCACCTTTTAGGACTACTCAGACTCCGATGACGAGATCCCACCGGGGCAAATCGTGAGTACACTGCCCCGACACCGATTACCCCGTTACCGAAGGCTCCGGTCGAGGCAATGCCAAAAGGCCTTAGCCAAGATCAAAAGAAACATTCGACAGCCCGCCATCCGGCTTGGCTCCGAAACCGAAACCTTCAGAGACCCCAGGGCAAAGTACCGCAATCCCAAAGAAGGTTCCAGAACCTAAAAAGGTTGTCGACCCGAAAGCCGTCAACCCGAACAAAAGCATACAGCCCAAAAGGGTCAACCCAAATAAAAACGTCGACCCAAAGAAGGCCGTGCTTCCTAAAGGCGTCGACCCCAAGAAAACAGTCGACCCGAAAAAGGCAGTCGAGCTGAAGGGCGTCGACCCCAAACAGGTCGTCGAGCCCAGAAAGGACGCAAAGCCGAAGGGCGCCAACACCAAAAAAGACGTCGAGCCAAAAAAGCCAGCTGTGCCAAAGGTCGCCGAACCAAAGAAGGTTGCCGACGGAAAGGGTGCCGTATCGAAGCCTATAATCCGCCCGGAAAAGGCTATTGACCCGAAGACAAGTGCTCCGAAAACACCAGTCGATCCGAAAAAGACCATCGACTCGGCAAAGGACAGTCAACCAAAGAAGCCTGTCGAGCACAATAAACGTGTCGAAGCGAAAGACACGGTCGACCCAAAAACACGCGCCGACCCGAAAAAAGGGCCCGAGCCGAAGAAAAGCTCTAAGGCACCAAAAGTCGTCGAGACTGAAGGTGGTTTTGACCCAAAAGAGTCACAACCAAGAACAGTGGAGGAAGAACTCTTCCATCCTGATCCAGCAGACGACCAGGCAAAAATATACATTAATGCTGAGACTGGTAAAGTCACAATCCTACACAGAAAGAAGAGGCCACTGGACACTGACTCTCATTCCCCTATTCCATTGAAAAAGAAGGACTTTGGTACTTCTCCATCTAGACCCTTCATTCCCTTCTATCCTATTATGCCTACTGCGTCTTTTGCTCCTTACTCTCCTTCTCACCATGGGGACGATGAGGGGAACACAGGGGAGGATCCTCAGGCTGATTATGATTATCCACAGGATCCTGAGCCACAAAATGTACCATGGGAGGAGCCAACTGACCCTTATGACACCCATCCCATCCCTGATGTCTCCTCCTATCCAACTAAGCCTTCACCCACTGATGACACCATTGTCTTCAACCAATTAATAGACAGGGCAACGCAATACCACAATGTAGATATGCATAATGACCCTGTCGAGGAAGACTTCTTATTTGACACCTTCCCAACATCAGAAAAGAGTGTCAGAACACTTCCTATGCTGAAGGGAGTGTTAAAAAACGCACCTGACATTTTTAAAGATACAGCCAGGGCACGGGTAATCAATCCCATGATTGAGAAAAAGTATAGGGCAGCCCCAACAGCCCCTACCTACATCCGAGGGCAGTTACCATTAGACTCACTAGTGGTAGCTAACTCACGCAGGAGTATACTCCCTATACTTCCTTATTCCCAAGAAGGACGGTCCCTCAGGCCAATATTGGACCTCAGACCTCTAAATCAATACATACTATCAGAGCACTTCCATATGATCACACTACAGCAAGTGCTCCCATTACTACAGCAAGGAGACTTCCTAGCAACATTGGACCTCAAGGACGCGTATTTTCACATACCCATCCATCCAGCTCACAGAAAATGTCTCAGGTTCACAATAGAAGGACAACACTACCCATTCAAGGTCTTGCCCTTCGGGGTAACCACAACTCCGAGAGTGTTTACAAAATGCTTAGCGACAGTAGCGGCACATCTCAGGAGGCAACACACCCATGTGTTCCTGTATCTGGACAATTGGCTAATACAAGCGAAATCGTACCAACAGTGTGCAGAAGACACGTCCCAAACCCTTCAGCTGCTACACAGCCTAGGTTTCTCGATAAACTACCCAAAATCACATCTGCAACCGTCCCACATACAACAATATCTGGGAGCCACTATAGATACCTCAGTGGCAAAGGCATACCCAAACTCAGCGAGGATAGCCAGCATCTATATGCTCATTCGGAAATTTCTGCCACAACACTCTCTGCCAGCTCAAGTCTTAATGCAACTCATAGGCATGATGGCATCCTGCATATTCATAGTCCCCATGCCAGACTTCAAATGCATCCATTGCAAGAATGCCTAGCACTGCAATGGAACCAGGCTCAAGGGCAACTAAAAGACCTAGTGTTGGTGGATAGTCACGTTCACTACTCTCTGCAATGGTGGAACCCACAAAACCTTTCCAAGGGGCGACGGTTTCAAGAGCCAGTTCCACAACTAGTACTAACAGCGGACACATCACTGACAGGCTGGGGAGCCCACCTCCTTGACTACACAGTACAAGGGCTCTGGACAAACAAACAAAAGAAACTGCATATCAACCAACTAGAGTTGCTGGCGATTTTCCTAGCCCTAAAAGCATTCCAAAAATACTTGTGCTGCAAGACCATGTTGATCCGGACGGACAACATGACCGCAATGTACTATATCCAGAAACAGGGAGGTACACACTCTCCACAGCTGTCCCACTTGGCACAGAGCATACGGAAGTGGGCAATTCCAAAAGACATCTTTCTCCTAGCAGAACACCTTCCAGGGAAAGACAATCAGATAGCAGACCTGCTCAGCAGGCACAGCCAACAACTGCTCGAATGGGAGATTCACCCCAAAGTTCTCCAGCCATTCTTCCAAAAGTGGGGTCACCCAGAAAGAGACCTGTTTGCCACAAAAGAAAACTCAAAATGCCAGTACTTTGCTGCCAGGTTCCCACATCCGTTGTCACAGGGCAATGCGATATGGATGAACTGGTCAGGCAGATTTGCGTACGCTTTTCCCCCAGCACCGCTGATTCCGCTGGTGGCGCGCAAACTGCGGCAACAGTCACTCACGCTAATCCTAGTTGCTCCCACATGGGCGAGACAACCATGGTACACAACGTTCCTGGAACTTTCAGTAGTTCCTCATCAAAGGCTGTGCCTCGCACCCCATCTTCTAACTCATAACCACAGAGAAATCAGGCACCCAGATCCCAATCAGATGAACCAATCGATCTGGCTCCTGAAGTCTTAGAGTTCGGATACCTTAACTTACCTCCTGATTGCATAAACATTATCAAGGAGGCTAGACGACCAACTACTAGAGCATGCTATGCAGCAAAATGGAAAAGATTAGTTATTTACTGCAACAATAACCAAATCAACCCATTAGATGCTTCCATACAAAACATTATATGTTACCTACTGCATCTTCAGAGATGCAACTTAGCATACTCTTCAATAAGACTACACCTAGCTGCCATAGCAGCATACCTTCAAAACAGGCAACACCTTTCACTGTTTAGAGTACCAGCAATCAAGGCTTTTATGGAAGGTCTTAAAAGGGTGATCCCTCCAAGACACCCTCCTACTCCAGTCTGGAATCTAAATATAGTACTTACCAGACTTATGGGGCCTCCTTTTAAACCTCCACACTCATGCGAACTGCAATTCTTAACGTGAAAGGTGGCTTTCTTTTTTTTTTTGTGAAAACCTCTATTGTAGCATTCAATAAAATACAAGCCTGGGCCTACAACTGCGGGGGCCGGCTGCTAGATAACTTAAAACCATCGATATTACAGTACTACACAGCTCATCAGCCGACAACCCAGAGGTTCGGCAGCGATTCAGGTCAAAACTGGTATGAGAATGCACAACTAAGTTCCAGAATGAGTCAGAGGTTTCGTTTTATATTATATGAGAGAGGATCAGGTGCTATACAATCAAACCAGATAATGCGGGGGACAGGGTAAGGAACAGGATAGATATATAATAACCACTGTGATATAGAATCGGCGCCAAAGCAGACAGATCGATGCAAATGAACACACAATATACATTCCACGCTGCGCCAATTCTCGGAGCCTGCCCACCCGGAAATCGGATATCATAAAAGCATGAGCACTAGATACAAGCATACGATAAAAGTCTGAATGATTCGTAGCTATACTGATCCTTAAGAAAGAAGAAAAGGAAAAGAAAGGCCATAGAAAACAAAATAGGCACACAAAAAAAAAACGTCCAGCCCCCCACCCTGCACCCCTGCAGATGGCTACAGCCTAACCCCACTAGCAGCGTGCCTGTCGCCCCTAATAACTAAAACCCTAAAGGAAGGAAAAAGAATGGAGGAAAGCATATACATTTGGGCTCCCAGCCCCTTTAGACCCCCCGACAGATACAGCCAACCCCTATCACTGAAGGAACACTTATGACAACACTACAGAAGAAAGTAGAGGGTACCGGAAAACACCGCCCAGCCTCTTAGAGCAAACAGTTACAGGTCGAACACTTGTGAAAGCCACTCCAACCCTTCCCGACCTAGTCAATCTTAACCTTGGCTCTTCTGAGCAAGAACACGGACCACCCCCATCGAGACCCAAAGGCACACAAAGAGGTAATAAAGGAGAAAAGAGTCATCAAAAATCAACCCATGGCGACTCGCAGGCAGTGGGTCTACGGTAACTTTAGACGCTAAAGAACTCTCCCTCCTGGATGAACAGTCCCAATGTATCCTGCACAGGAGTCGTAGAGTCACCAAGAAAGGAGAAGACGACCACAAAGTGAAAGGTAAGTCACAAACAGAAGTCTCCGGGAGGGGAACGCCTTTCGATATCTCCAGAGCCGATAGTGGTGGAAGGTCCGGTGATACCATGACATCCTCGGGAACACCGTCTCCCAGGGCACCATCCAATGGTTCCAATGCTTGTTTCCTCTCGAGGCTCTCGCACAGAGTCAAAATGGCCACGGTTTGAATGGCTGCAGATATCTGTTTCAACCGTAAGGCCGGGTCCGGTTCTACCAGGAGCATCTCAGATAGGCGCGAGTCCAATTTGCTCAATAAGATATCCACCTGTGAGCGAAACGCCCAAATTTCCGCCAGTACTGACCTCCGCGATGACTCATGTATGTGTCGATCCATGGTCTCATGCCCGATATCAATCCCAATCACCTCCCCGGGTGAATCCGGCATCCTCGGGGGGGACAAACAGGATCACGAATGTGCAGATGCGGAGGGTGACCGGTCTTTGTCCGCAGCCACGGTTCACACCGTTAAGGCCGCAGGCCAGAGGCCCCGAACCACGAACCTCGGCGGCCCCAATACCGGGTCCGCGGGACGGGGACCCCCACTCACATCCAGCAATAAGCAGAATCACTCCTCCATCGATAATGAGCAATAGAGACGATCGCCGCCAAATTCGGACTTAAACAAAGCCTCCACTCGGTTGACCGGACCCAGCCTGGTTCTTCTGGACGATGTTGTTGCACTGCAGCCCGGCTGTGAAAGTACTCGAGGCCCCGGCTTCACCACTGGAGCAGGCCGCAAACTTCAACACGACAGAACTTCATCCAACAAGCCGATAAAAGTTTCCGGACTTCACCATCGGAGTGCGGAACAGTTCATGCACACAGAGAGCAGGCGTAAAGTCAGGATAATGTACAGGATATCGCAGCGGGTTACGGAGGTCGGCGGAGCCGGGAGCCTAAGCAGCCATCTTGTTTGCTGAAGTCGCTCCTCCTTCAAAGGTGGCTTTCTTGATTGCTATTACCTCACTCAGACGAGTTAGCAAATTACAAACACTAACAATTCAAGAACCTTTCATGCAAGTACATGCTAACAGGGTAGTTCTTAGAACAAACCCTAAGTTATGCCAAAAGTCGTATCAAATTTCCACATTAACCAATCTATAGAACTGCCAGTGTTCTTCCAAAATCCACAGTCAGTAGCCGAGAGAGCCCTACACACACTAGATGTAAAGAGAGCTCTGCTTTACTATGTGGACAGAACAAAATCATTTAGAAAAACAAAGCAACTATTTGTTGCTTTTTCACCACAACATAACGGGAATCCAATATCAAAGTCAGGAATAGCCAGATGGATAGTTAAATGCATTCAAATATGCTATCAAAAAGCCAAACGAACTTTAACCGTCCCCCCCAAGAGCACACTCTACAAGGAAAACATCCATGGCTTTCCTAGGGAATATTCCTCTTGAAGACATATGTAAGGCAGCCACATGGACTACCATACACACTTTCACAAAGCACTACTGTATAGACGTGCAAGCTGCTGTAGGCCAGGCTGTCCTCAAAACTCTTTTTCAAACTGCTGCAGCTGACACAGGTAGCCACCGCTAGAGGAGATACTGCTATACCGTCTATGCACAGATATGAATTCAGCAGCCCACATGCCTCGAACGAATATGCTACTTACCAGTATGCATCTGTTCTTGGCATTTAGGGCTGCTGACATTCATATCGCCCACCCTCCTCCCCGGTGCCTGTTGCAGCTGCAGCTTTATCTTTTGCATGGCCATCTCTTACTTTACTATCTCCATCTCTGCCACAATGGCGAAAAACAATCTGAGGATGGAGAAGATGCCCATGCGCACTGTAGTACAGGGGAGGAGTCACCTATCTCGTGATACTTCGAAGACTCTTCCAGTGCAATCATCCTGACCCAACACTAGGTGGCGATCTATGCACAGATATGAATGTCAGCAGCCCTACATGCCAAGAACAGATGCATACTGGTAAGTAGCATATTCCTTCCTTATATGCTGATGACTTCACTCTCTACCTCCGCAATCCGGAAGACAGTCTCAACCCCATTCTAAGACTGCTCATTCTGTTTGGGCACCTCTCCAGGGTCAACATAAACTAGGGGAAATCCCAGGTTTTCCCCTAAACTGATGCCACTACACGGCTCATACCAGACTACCCCCTCATGTGGTGTGAAGATACAATCACATACCTCAGAATAATCATGATTCGTAATCAGAATGACTTGATGGTAGCCAACTATGGGCGAGCACTGGACCTCCTTACTGATAAAATCACCAGATGGATTGCCATGCCAATCTCCCTGCCTAGGAGAGAGCCTCACTCAAGATGGTAATCTTACCCAAATTGCTTTATCTTTTCATTGACCATTCAGACAGCATTAAAGTACTATTAGCACTGTGAATAGATCGTGTAATTGTGACTATGGTTGTTTTATTCACAGTGCTAATAGTACTTTAATGCTGTCTGAATGGTCAACTTGCAATGTCAACAACACTGGTGGTAATGTGCATCTCTTAAGGTTTGTCTTTTATGCTCGAAACCCAATAAAAAATGGTTCCTATTGTTTTGTACTCACTCCCAGGGCCAACCGAGTACAACACTACAAAAGCGCAAGTTAACAACAGATTGGAAGGAGCACTTCATAATAAAGAAAAGATCATTTCAATGTCATCACTTTAAATTACAAAACCTGTAGCATGTCAACATTCTAATCAAGAGAAGCAACAAACGCCATATATATTTTCTTTGTATTCTTTCTTTTATTTATTTGTTTCCACAATTATGACGGACATGGACACAACCAACGCGGTTTGTCCCCAACATAGGGACTTCTGCAACCGGTTGCATGCGGTGTCAGGCTTGCGGTTTGTGATGAAGGAATTATAGAGACTACCGTATGGGAGATGTAGACTGAAATGTCTAAACGATAAAGATATCTTTGTCAAAAGGTTTTGGAGCACACTGAAGCTTGCCACATATGACAGGTCTTCACCAATTACTGCATATTTACAATAACATTTAGTACAAATATTGGTTCTAAGTGATTGATAGCAAGGACCGCAGTTCAGTTTTGAACAATGGGTTGGGCTATTGCTAGCCAAACGTATGCCCTGAAGAAGTCAAATAACATATATTGCGTTTGGTGCATCTCTAGATTTGACCTAAATCTCTCTCCCATTTGTCCCTTTGCTGCTGCAGCATGTTGTGGGTGTTTCTGTGTGTCGGGGACACAGCGTGTTCCGTTATTGGGAAGACTAGGACTCTGAATTCCATGCAGGTTTCCTCCTGACCATTAGACTCTATCTTTCAGGAGACCATGCTTAACTTGCTTAATAATAAAATTGTGCAAGTATGAGGCATAATTCGTCCTTCATTTGTGTGCACTACTGGATGCACTTTGATCCCTATATGTTTACCAGTTTTTCTATTCCAATAGACCCATTTTTCCTGAACCCTGCCAGAGCATGTAGATCAGATTTCCCACGATGGCATTTTGAACGTTGGGGTATCCTTCCATCATATACTTTTAGTTGCTGAGACCCACGGTTTTACAGCTGCTCCTGTACTTTTGGGCTGGGTTCTTAAGGTCCTTCTCCTTCAGTGGGCCCTTGGTTACTCCTTTGGTCCCATTGTTCTCCTTCCTGCCGTCAGGAAGGGCTCCCGCTTAAGGGCAAAGGTCCAGTCATTAATCGTGAGTAATTTGGTCACCTAATACTATTTCCTTATATCCAGTAGAGCACCTTACCCGTCAATCACTCTCAGGCAGAGTGTGTCAAGCTAGATCCTGGCTGCAGCGCGTCCCATAATAAAAATAGCACTAGTTTACCAAAATAGGTGTTCAGTTCCCAAAACGGTGTGCGTTTTGCAGTACATACAAGATTGGGGGGAAAGCCGATCCTTATAGATTTCTGCCCTGCCCAGGAGTGAGAGTGGGAGTTTCCTCCACTGTATCACATCCTTCTTGAATCGTGCCAAGAGTCTAGACTGGTTTCTTAGCAAGGTGTATGTCTTGGTCCCTAGTTATGATGATGTCTTAATATTGGAAGCGTTTCCAGGCAGCCTGAAGGGTAGAGGGCCAGTCAGTCAGGGTGTGTCCACTCCTTGAGTAGGAAGTGCTAAAACGCGTCGTAGCCCAGTTCACACAGCAGCTTGAATAGTTGCCGTGAGTGCAAATATTCTGCAGAGATCTATTAATCCCGTTTACTGTGTCTACGAGATAGAGGATTATGCCATCTATCTAAAATGTAATAACATCACTCCCATTGAGTCTGGCTGTGTACGCAGTAAGATCTGAGTGTGTATGTATTACCCACCGGTAACTTAAACAGTGATTATCCATTAAGTGGATTTGTTGCTGCAATATCACCTCAGGTTTATGCTATTTGTGTATTTAGGAAGTATAGCACCACTGCACTATTCAGCTTGTGGCCTTGTCCTCTCATCCTCCCGTTCACTGATGTACAAAGGGTATAATGGAGACCCAGCCACAACCAATGGGCTGTTTAGAATGCCACTGCATCTAACTAATACCAATTCCCAGACGTCTAAACATCCCACCCTTACACAACCTTCTTGTGGGGTGGGCTCCTAACTACATCAGTCAATTAAATCATCTTAATTCGATTCAAATGGAGAATCATAAAAGTATACATAACAGTATGTTAAACATTGAAACCGAATTTAAAAACGAGTGCAGTAAAAAAAAATACAATTCATCATACATCAGTTAGCAGCCTCCTTCTGGTAATAACAGCCCTCAAGAATTTTGCTGATACCACACCTATATATAGATTTAGAAGAAATTGTGAAAAATAAATACGTCCCTCTGCATTGTCTAAAATGTAAGGATTTTAATAGGGGCTTAATAAAAATGATCCTCAAATCTGTATAAAATTTACAGAAAAACAGTACTCGAATGGTCGATTGATTAGACATCGTATCACAAGGACAACTTTTTAATTGAGGTGACCAGGTATTGGTGTTAGGGAAGCTCGTCAGACAGTGAAAGATATTTAGCCTGAAGCGCGTAGAAAACAAACCTCTATTGGGCATTAATAACACTGGTTAAATATGGTTGCATCGTGAAACTGGTCATAACCATTTGGTTATGCTGTACAGTTGGCTTGACCAGTTCCACCGACAATCTCACTTTCTCTAGTGTATTTAGACATTCTCTCTTTAATGTTTTCCTCTTAACCCGTTGCGTGCTAATGACGAGCTCAGCTCGCCATGAGGCATGGTTGAGCTGCACTCATGACGAGCTAAGCTCGTCACGGCCATTGGAACGTTCGCACGTGGGGATAATTTCCCCGCTGTGCTGAACGTTCGAAAAACAGGTGTGGCCGTGATGAGCTCATCTTGTCATGAGTGCAGCTCCGCTGTGCCTCATGACGAGCTGAGCTCGTCACCAGCACGGTGGCGCCGCGCGCGGCCCCTCTCTCCCCCGCACAGGAGGTGAAAAAACCCCGCAGGGATGGAGTTAATGTACTTCAGGGTTTCAGGATTATCATAGTATTCGGGGTGGCTGATATCAGACATAAAATGCTTAATATAATTTAGCCATGGAATTTTCAGGGCTTACTCGGAGCCACAACAGTCCTGTACAATTGTACGATTAAAATCCATACAATCCGATGTCCAGAGCTTGTGCCAGAGAAGAACTGGCTGTACCTTAATCTCATCTGCTAGATAAGTTGCTCCCAATTCCACGTGACACACGAAATTAAAACAGCTGATTGGGAGCGCAAGAAGATAATAAAAAACACAAAACGTTTATTAACAGCTAGAATGAGTCCACATTTTCATGTCCTCACAGCTCAGAGCTATACATAACAATCGACCGACATTTGGCATTGTACATGTTCAACAATTCTTTAGGGTGTTTATGGCCTAATTTCCTTGAGAAGTTGCACAGACCCGTAATTGATCTACGGAACTGCATCCTTCTCGAGTTTACTGCACTTCTCCGATTCCCATCACCATCAAATATAATTCCTAAGTACGAAAAGGTGGATGTGTGAGGTAAAATCTAATTTCCTATTAAAATTTTAAAACCCTTTAATAACTTTCTGCCTGCTTATATTTATTAGTAACCTCAAATTCTCCATAAAATTTACAAATTTATCTGAAAGGTGCTGCACAGCCATGGGAGTGTGGGCTATAAGCATCTTATCGTCCACATATAGCAGAACTGGTATGGGCCGATTGCCGATTTGGGGCAGATCTGTACATGTGTCCGCAAGGGTGCTACCAAGGCTGTTAATGTATAAATGAAATATAAATGGGGCGTGTCTGTATTGTGCGCGACAGTTATGATTGCCCTTTTTGAATATTGGCTTTATATGGGATTCAGACCAGGAACTTGGGAATCCGGGATTCCGACAGGACCTAAAAATCAAAGTCAAAAGAGGGCCCCAAAGATCAGTATTATTTTTAAAAATATCAATCTGGATCCCATCCGGGCCTGGTGCTTTTCCTCCCTTACTTGATCCCAGGGCCTGATTCACCTTCACCAATGTAAAGTTAAAATCCAAGTAATTTGACAGAAATGTAGACCTAAAAGGGACATCTGTTAGCACAGATGCTAAGCTATTTTGACCGTTTTCGGTTGAACCTGTATGTAGTTTGGCAAAGTGAGCTACCCAGTCTTCTTTCGTTATTGCAACCTCAGTTCTATGGCTTATCATTGCTGAAGAAAGGGGAATTTATGACACGCCAGAATGTTGTGGTGTCTTTAATTAGACTTGCGTCATACAGGTTTTCCCACGCCTCCTCTTTCAGGCCTTTTTTGCGAATTATTAGTCCTAGCCTATAGGCCTGCCTGCAATTCTGTACTTCTATGGAGTTCCTAGGTCTCTCTTTAAAGGGCCTGTTTTATTTGTTGTGGGCCTGGGTACAGGCATGGTCAAACCACCCTTGGGTTATCCTAACCCCTCTCTTCTGGTTGGTGGTCAGCCCAGCCTTAGTTCCCTTGCTAATTTGGTTAAATGTCTCAATGACCATACTAGCTTGTGCTGACTCATCCAGACAAACCTCAAAAGCCCTTCTCCGCTGGCTAATTAATTGTTCTAAAAAAACTAGACAGGTCAACCATAGACCAGCACAGTGTAAAGCCATTCAAACTGGAGAGTTCTACATTCTCCACAGCTAAAGTATGGTGCCCAACCCCTTGCTTCATTAGGAAGCAAGTATCCAGCATTGGACTCTGAGGGAAATGATCGCTCATTGCAAAATGATATAATGGAAAGATGGTAACTAAGGCCGAGCAGGAAATCAATAACGCCTTTCCCCATGCTGCAGTCAAATGTACAAGATACTTCATTTGGGCTATCTCCAAATGTGTTACTAATGCCTAGGTCATATTTAAAAAGTAACTCATTGAGTTTCTCTCCATACCCTGAATGAGAAAAGTGAGTAACATCGTCCCCAGTAGGGGAGATCATGCCACAGACTTTGTTAGCTAGCAATTGACAAAGTTGGGTGTTGAAATCACTCCTCATATCAACATGTTATCATTTAATCCCTTATCTATTATTGATTCCAGCTCCTCATCAAGTCGACATAAGATATCCAATATATCTGGTTTGCATGCATTATCATAAAAATTAACTAGAACCAAGGAAAGGGAAAGTGAGAAGTCCACCTGAACGATTTTATAAAAAGGATTAAAGGAATTTACAGTTACATTAGTGGAGACTAATTTGTTGGATATGTATATACAGAGGCCACCCTTCGTTCTTCTGTGTCTAGTTAGAATGGCTGGTGAGCGAAAAGTCTTAAGGCCGTTAAGATGAATGGGTACAATGGCCCATGTTTGTTGTGGCAACATGATGTTAAAGCCTGCCGTAAAATCTAACCATTCTGGTATATTTTGCTTACTACGGAATCCTGCTACGTTCCAGCATTAAACCATAATATTCTTTCTACCAGAGATTTCTAGTGGAATCCTTACTATTCTCATTTCTCAGGGTAGTCTGCACCACAGATAGTTGCGGATTTAGTAGGTCCTCGTCTATCAAATGGTATCTATTGTGTACAATTGGTGTTATGGTATGCATCTTTATCTTGTTTCCTAATGGAATATATCCCGCCACTCAAAATGAATTAACTGAATTTTCTGCTATTTCTAGACAATTGTCAGGGGTCAAGGTTGAGGTTGTGGGGGAAGATATATCGTGATTAACTCAGTTTGATACATCTACCCTCAGTCAGTCCACCCCACTGAGGTCAGAAAGACAGTCAAACCTATTAGACAAGCCGATCGGATGCACAGATTGGCAAGCAAGCTCAACATTACAAATTGACGGTTGAGGTAGGGATTGTGGATGAAAGAAGGATTGTATATATTCGTTTGGATGGTTCAAGGATCGTAGGGTGGTTGGTAAAGAAATCCCAATGGTAAGACTGAAATTTGATTTGGGTTCAACAATGCTGATTGAGTTTACTAATTAAATCTTTTACCAGGTCCTGCTAGGGTATGCAGTGTACCAAAGTAGTAGCAGCTGCCGTTGTCCGGGTAGAATGGGCAAGCAGCCCCACAGGAAGCTCCTCCTTAGCCAACGAGTAACATGCTTTAATGCACAGAACGACCCACCGAGAAATGGTCCATTTGTGCACGGCCAGACCTTTTTTGGCGCTCACGCAGCCAACAAAAAGTTGGTCATCCATCCGGAACTGTTGTGTGCGCTTCATATAAAACAAGAGCGCACATTTTGGGTCCAGACAGTGGAGCCGCTTTTCCTCTTTTGAAGGATACGGAGGCAGAAAGAAGGTGGGCAAAGTTATGATCTGCTCGATATGGAAGGGCGTGACAACCTTTGGCAGGAAAGAAGAACAAGACCTTACAACCACCTTGTCCGGATGAACAGAGAGAAAAGGAAGTTTAGAAGAAAGATGTTAATTTTTCCAAAGTTTTTGTATTTATTTCGGTCTCTACCATTTATTATCTCCTCTAGCTACTTCTCTCGAATAAATAGAATGTGCTCCAGATATCTCTGGGGATATCATCGGGCTCGGACAGCGTTAGCAAAATGTGTGCTACCCCGAGAAAGAGGAGGCTGGGGAATTCCGAACTTTCAATTTTATCATTGGGTTGTGATTTTGCAACACATGGGTGTATTAATTCTCCCGGATGATCCGGTCGAGGATTTCGCCTCGCCCTCTATTTGCGAGATGCTTTTGGGGGCCGAGGCTAAACAATGTTTAAACCGGATTATTGAGCCTAGTTACTACAAAAAAACTGATTTCAAGACTATTTATTCCGCTTATATTATATGGAGGACAATAAAAAAGAGATTTAGAAGGGGCCCAAATATAAACATTTATACTCCTTTGCAGAAAATCCCTTTTCTCCCAGAATTATTTCGAGACGGGGTAATGCAAAGGTGGTATAATCTAGGGATTCGGAATTTTGGTGATTTGTATCAGGGGAATGATTTTGTTTCATTTGATTATTTAAGGAAGGAATATCATGTGTACCACGGTGATTTTTTCAAGTATCTTCAGATACGAAGTTTTTGTGGCCAGAAACTGGCAAAACAGATGATACTGTTGGGGAAAATAGCGATAGTTGAAGCCATAAAGGAACGGCATAAAATAGGACCTTTGTACCAGCTGCTTCTGGAGAAGGTGGAAGATGATTTTGAGGATAGAGCACTTAAATGGCAAAGCAAGCTGAATGTTGAACATGTCAATTTAGATAGAAGTATGGAGATTGCGGGAATACGCTACTTAATGGGTCAATGATTAGTCAACACTTTGTCAGTATTTGATTTATACTATACACCCGGTAAACTGACTAAATAGAACTCAACGAGTGGGACGAATTGCAGTCGCTGCAATTTACAAGCAGCAGACGCCGCCCATATGTTTTATAGATGCCCTAAACCAGTGGTTCCCAAACTTTTGACTCCTAAGGATCCCCATTGAGTCACCACTGGAAGCCGGGGACCCCCAAGCAATTTGTATAAGTTAAATTTCAAATATTGAAACATTAATTCGAATAAAATACACACGTGTGCACACAAAACAAATACTCAAAAGTAGTAAGGATTTTGGGGCTAGATGTACGACCATTTTATTTAGCGCCTCACAATTGGCGACACATTGCGAGTGGCAAATTGCAAGTCGCTAAATGAAATGTACAACAATGTGTTTAACCCTGTTTGGGATTCCCAATGGGGCTGCAAATTGCAAGGTTCATTAATATTAATGAGCCTCTCGCAATTTGCCAGCCCATTGGGAATACCAGCCCTCTCAGGTACGGTGGCCTGCTGGGCTCTGCAGGACACCATGTCTGGGACAGCTTTTAAATCAAGCAGTTTAAAAAAAAAAAGCAGCCCGTTACCATTCATTTAAGTAAAAAGAAAATGAAATGTTTTCGTTTCATTTTCTAAGAGCAGGCAGAGGTCCCTGGACCACTGCCTGCCCTTAAAAAATTATTTTGCATGCATTTACAAAGGGGAAGGGATCCCCTGGGGAACCCTTCCCATTTGCAAATGCATTACCATCTACTTGAAGTAGGTGGTAATTGAGAGTATTTTGCGACCACAATACATTTGTACATTGTTTTGAGACTCTCTATTTGGAAGGGAATGCCCCTTCCAAATAGCAAGTTGCGAACCTATTTAGCGAGTCGCAAACAAATTGCGACTCGCGAAATAGGCAATGTACACGGCCCAATAGGTTTTTGCATGCGCAAACGGGTTCACAAACCCGTTCGTGCATATAAAAACGTATCGTACATCTGGCCCTTAGAATTTTATATTGAATAGCCCCTCTGTCACGTGTATTTCATTTGTTTTGTAGCATCTCTCATACCATTGTAGGATGTCAGAGCACTTTACATCAAACACATATAGAGACATTGAATCATACATGTAAATCAGTGTATATAAAATGTTACATAAGGTAAAGGGGACTACAAGGTTCACATGTCATAAATACTGGCAGGCATTTTTAAAGAGTGCTTGGTCTGGAAAAGCACTAACTCAGGATTCAGAACATAACATAGTGGCTAGCACTGACTTTAACATTAAAAATGTGTTTCCACCCAAATAAATCTTTTTAGCAGCATCAGGAGAATGAATAGCTGGTACCATGCAGTTTGCAAGCAGCTCTTTGATGACCATTTACAGGTCCGTCTGCTACATTACGATTGTCACTTATGAAGTGCACATTAACGAAAGAATCTCTGTGACAAAAGCAGGAACCACGAACCTATGGACATAAAATACTGCTTTTTAAAATGCATGTTACATGTTCTTTGCAGTAGGCACATTAACCCTCTGTGCTACATTAGTAAAGTCAAAGCTGACACTGAACAAAACTCTCCTCATGCTCCAGCAGGTACATTAATCACTGGCATTATCTTGATACTTTTATTGTTGTTGGAAAGCTGCTAATTATACAAGAAACTTTTCTGTGCTTTTAAAACTGTTGCCTACGGACCCCCTGGAATTGTGTCACGGACCCCTGGGGGTCCGCGGACCCCAGTTTGGGAAACACTGCCCTAGACTATCGCAATTTATCGCGGATATTGAGCTTTATTTAAGGAGTAGCTTGAGTATCTCTGTCAAACTAACAGCTCCTTTGGTTATTTTTGGATGTGACGAAAGTACGACATATCAGGGATCTGAATCTGAGGAAGGATTCATCTTTATTTGCATGTCGGCATATCGTTCTTACATCACATCTCAATGGCTGGACGAAGATCCACCAAATTTTATTACATGGCAAACTAAACTACTGTCTATGTACCATCTTGAGATAGCATTATATAAAATTAAGGGCATTAAGAAGAAAACGTATGGGCTCAAAATATGGTCTCCGCTAGCTAATTGGTTGGACTTGTAAGGAAAATTGTTGGTGAAAGTAATGTATATGGTATTTCTTTTTTTATTTACTCTTTCTTCTTTCTTTTTTGCTGTTACTTTATGAATCTATGATTTGAAGTAATGGATAAGATACTGTTTAATTTTTAATGGAATTATGGCAAAAAATGTGCTTTTGTTCTTTACTGTCTGTAAGCTGTCATAAAATTCTATAAATAAAAAAAATAAAAAAGAAGAAAGAGCCTGGAGCTCACTCACTCTTCTGGCAGAGGTGGTAGCTACCAGGAAAGCTGTCTTTAGAGTGAGAAGACGTAAGGGCAGTTATGAAGAGGCTCAAAGGGAGCATCCATCAGATAGGTCAAGACAAGATTTAAGTCCCATTGAGGCATTATGAAAGGCACAGGAGGAAAAGTGTCTGTAATGCCCTTCAGGAAGCGATTAACAACTGGGGTCTTAAAAAGAGAAGGCAGATCTGGAAACCTTAGAAATGCGGAAATGGCCGAAAGATAACCCTTGATAGTGCCCAGAGCAGTGCCCTGCTGGGCCAAAGAGAGAAGGAACAGAAGGACCGCAGCAGGAGGGGCATAAATGGGATCCACAGCCTTTACTGTGTACCATGCCACAAATTTGTTTCACCTGCAGGCGTATACCGTCTAAGTGGAGGAATGCCTGGCTGCCAGAATGACATCACAGACTTCGGGAGGAAGGTCGAAAGCTGTCAACTGTCGCCGCTCAATCTCCACGCAGGGAGGTGGGGGCTGGACAGGTCCGGGTGGAGGACCATCCCCTGCTGCTGCGACAGAAGATCTTCCAGAAGAGGCAGTCGGATAGGGGGATCGATTGCCATGCTGAGTAGCTTGGGATACCAGTATCTTTGTGCCCAATCCGGAGCCACAAGGATGACTTGGGCCCGTCGTGCCAAATCTTCTTCAGCACTCTGGGCAGAAGTGGTATAGGCGGAGAGGTGTACAACAGACCGCAGCTCCACTCGTGACGAAAAGCGCCGCAGAGCGAGTGCTGCCTTGGAAATTCCAACGCGCAGAACTGATGACATTGCGCATTCTCTTCGGTGGCGAATAGATCTAACCAAGGCTCTCCCCACTGCAGAAAGAGACTGTGAGAAGTTGGCCTGATATGTGGTGTCCACTATTCTAGTGGGCACTCTGTATCAGTCCAAACCACCCTTATGGTGATGGTTGTAAAGTCAACCTTATAGACCAGCTATCCTAGTGGTAGCATGGACAAAGCAGTCTTAGGCTAAACTCAAGAGGGAATGTGAAGCCAGCTGTTTTACCATATGTAACCCCTTTAATACCAAATGAAAGGACACCACAGAGGTTATATATAAAATATATATGTATTAATTACTAACACAACCCCTCTGAACTCTTTATGAGGTCAGAGGCACAAGCACATAACAAGATACTCAATTATCATACAATAAGTTGCACAATATACAGTAGAGCCCTAGGGGCACGTAAAACCATGTACTAAAATAGTGGTATAAGAACCACGTCACGAACAAGGAATAGGCCTAAGGCCTACGGAATCGCTGGGGCTATGCTGTACTACCAAAGGATAGGAAGCAGGAGGCCCACGGGAGGCGTGTGCAGTGTCTTAACACACACGCGAGTTACCATAGAGTTCTAATGGGAACGAAAGAAATGGAAACTAGTTCTTTTAGGACACTTCCAGATGGACTAGGAGAAAGCTACTGAAAACTAGGACACTAGGATAGTTAATACCTGCAGGAGCACCAGAGTACTCGCGTTACCTCACCCACAGGAAGCGGGTGCATAGGTGTCCAAGTGTGTCTGGTTTCGTCGCTGAATCCTCTGGAGCCTTGGAGAAAGATGCTGCAGGCGACCACGAGAGAAGTGTCTGGTTGGATCAAAGGGCGGATCGAGGATGAAGAGTACCTGAAAGCAGAGGGGACAGAGTCTGGGTCACTAGCCAGTGACCAGGAAGGAACCAGGCGATTTCGTAAAGCAATCAGGTGATGCCGTGAAGCTTGTCTTTGCAGCCACGTGTACCAGGAGGTGTCGACGATGACCAGGAGCTGGGCATGGACTTTCCCACGAAGGATCTCGCTGTCGGCGGTGTTGGCTTCCGGATAGGAGTCAACAAGCCTTGGCAAAGGCAACCCACGCAGGAATCGAAGATGGCTTCTAGTGCAGACCAGCAAGGTCTGCAGGGCTTCTCCTTTTCAGGGAAGCAAGGGCCAGCCTGGAGCAACCAGACCAGGGGTGTAGATTCGTAGGTTCATCATCACAGAGGCCACTAACCAACGGGCAAGTGACTGGACAGACGCGTCGAGCACAAAAACACTAGAAGACCCCAAGCGGCACTCGTGGAGTGCGGAGGGCTGTGCGTCGGTGTAGAGGGTGCTCGGGGCTGGGGCTTCTCAATCCCCAATGCACAGCTTCAAGGGTGCCTCGGGAGCTGCACAAGTAGCAAGGTGCAGGTTTTTCAAGATGGCCGGTCCCACGTCTCTCAGCTTTGCTGTAGCTGTGGATCGGGCTCAAGGAAGTCTGGAAGTCTGGTCTTGTCAGGCTCTGTGATCTGGCTCCGGCAGGAGCATCGACAAAGCAAACCGCAGATAGCTGGATGGTGCCTGTTTGCACAGGGTGGTCACTCCTTGACCACAAGAGAGATTCTTCAGTCTTCTAGTTGCAATAGAATGTCGAAGGTCCAGAGTTTCGTTTCAAGTTTCAGTTCAGGATAAATCTAAAGTCTCTTGACTCAGGTCCTACCTATATACCAATCTGAGGGGCTGGATTACCTGCTAGGTCCCTCCTATGGGTGGGACCAGGGAAGGGGGTGGTTACACCCCTTTCCCTTTGTACAGTTTCGCGCCAGAGCTGGGTCTGAAGTGCCCCAGCAACTGGTTTCTGCCGGACTATGCATGGGACACCTTGTGTGCCCCAGGCAGTGTCTCATTTCATTCAGCCCTCCCTGCCCCAATACACTATGGCCTGTCTGGGGTGGTGCTAGCACCTCCCAAGACAGGAAACCTATTGTCCAAGCCTCCCTCGCTGGAAGGACTCCCAGCAGCAGGAGGTCAGACTTGTGTCTGTGGCAGCAGCATCCATTTTGTGATGCTGAGGCTCTGGTTAACTTTAACCGGGTTTACTAGGAACAACATGTCTTCTCCCTCTAAAAGGGTGGAACACTACCCCCGTCGCCAGAACTGGCGAAGGGTAGTATTCCAAAGCGCATGACACCTTACACATGTTTTGATAAAGCCAAACCAAAGTTAGCATTCAACCGCGAGGATGTTAATGAACTTAAGAGTATATGGTATGGCTATATCATAGAACAGCTATAAGGACATGGTTCCGAAAGATGCCGACAGGCTCAGCTCATGCTAGAACCTCATCTCACATACAACCAAGCACTCTGCCTCTAGGATTGTTAAGGCCTGCCATAGGAGTGACTTATACGTATATATGTGTCTATATGTAAAGGTAGGTATAGGGATACTACACCTAAGCAAGGGGTAATTACACGACCTTGCCCCAGCTGAGTGATCAGCCAGTTGTGTCGATGCGAATGGCCAGCCCGGGGTGGCATAATACATGCTGCAGCCCCTGGTAGGCCTTGGATGCACCTATGCCCTGGGTACCTAAGGTACACTATACAGGGGCTCATAAGGTGACCCAATATTCAATTGGAGATGTACCTAAAGTACATGGAGTCCATTTTACAGAGAGAGCAGATAGCCTGGGGCCCTGATTAGCAGGATCCCGGGCCAACTAAGTCGAAAACCAGCTAAACACTAGGCAAAAAATCTGGGGTAACCATAGTCCGGTATCCACCTTCCTATAGAGACCTTGCTCCACGTCTGAGTTCAGACGCCATTCGTGATCCATCTTGCAACTGCGGCTAAGTTTGTCCTCCCTGGCATTCAGAGAACCTGCCATGTGTTGAACCACCAAGGTAATGCCTTGATGTTCCAGCCATGTTCAGAGGTGGAGAGATTCCTGACATAGGGTCCACAATCCCACTCCGCCCTGTTTGTTGCAGTACCACATGGCGGTGGTGTGTTCCCTGAACACCTGCGCTACACTTCCCCGGACAGAGGGAAGGAATGCCTTCAGTGCAAGTCGGATCACCCGAAGCTCCAGAAGGTTGATGTGTAGCCGGGACTCCGCCAGAGACCAGAGGCCTCTGATCTCCGCCATTGACCCAATCGCGAATCCTGAGCCAACTCTGCAATTGTTGTGCAGTGCGCTCTGAGATCTAGACGTGATCGGACAGGTTGTCCTGATGCTGTGCCCACTGGAACTTCAGGTCCCACTGCAGAGCCGGAATATGCCATCTAGCATCTTGCACTAGCAGGATGCAGGAGGCCCAGGAGCCAGAGGGTCATCCTGACGGAAACCCGTGATAGAGGCCGAAAGATCGGAATCATAGCCTGAATATCTCTGACTCGCTGCTCAGAGGATAAACCCAAAACTGCATTGAATCCAGAACCGTTCTGATGAAGGGGAGCTTCTGATAGGGGCTCAAGTGCGACTTTGGCACGTTGATGGAGAACCTCAGCAAATGCTGGCAGTCGGCCACAGTCTGGGGGTTGGGGACGACTGCCTGGGGTGAGCCCATCTTCAACAACCAGTCTTCGTGATAGGGGAAGACTGGAACCCCTGATCTGCGCAGATGAGCTGCGACCACTGCCATCACTTTCGTGAACACCCGAGGAGCACTGGTAAGGCAGCATGGGAGCAAGCAAACAAAGTGCTCTTGGCCTACCGTGAACTGCAGGTAATGCCGCTGGGCCGGCAGGACAGGGATATGAAAATATGCGTCCTGCAAGTCCAGCCCTACCATCCAGTCTCCAGGGTAGAGGGCAGCTAAGACCTGAGCTAACGTCAACCTCTTGAACTTCTCCTTCCGGAGGAAGCGGTTGAAATTCCTGAGGTCTAAGATGGGACACAGGCCCTTTTCTCCTTCTTGGGTACCAGAAAGTAGTGGGAATAACAACCACGTCCTACTTCTGGCCCAGGAATGCGCTTGATAGCCCCCTTGGCCATGAGGGCCCTGACTTCCTGCTGGAGAAGCGCAAAATGATCCCCCGATATGCGGTGGAACTGAGGTGGCATGGCTGGAGGGGCAGACTCGAAGGGGAGGGAGTAGCCACTTCAGACGATTTGCAGCACCCACCTGTCCGAGGTAACGGAATGCCAGTGAGGGAGGTGATGGCAAATCCTTCCTCCCACCGACGTGGGGTGTGCCCCAAAGCTCAGACTAGGAAGGCGGGTGCTGCAGGAGCGGAGGTGGACTGACCTGCACGCTGGCCCTGTCCCGCCACGGCAGGAACTACGTCGGCGCAGAGGTTGGTTCTGCGCAGTTTCTGGCTGAACTAATGTGTCAGGGGCGCCCCTTCCGTGGCCATGAAAGGAACGAACAGCAGACGTGGTTGAGCACGTGGTGGAGAGACCTTAGGACTTGGCCGTACCCGGGAGTCCTTAAAACGCTCCAGCGCACTTTCTGCCTTATCACCAAACAGGCGAGTACCCTCGAGGGGAATGTCCATAAGAGAATTTTGTACATCCCCTGAAAAACCAGTGGACCGCAACCAGGCGTGGCGACGCAGGGCCACTGTAATGGAAATCACCCTACACAGTGAGTCTGCGGTGTCCAGTCCACACCTGATGGCGAACTTTGCTGCAACTTTTCCCTCCGCAATAGCTTGGGAAAAGCCCTGTCCGACCCTCCTCCGATCACTGAGGCAGCACCTGCGCAACCGTGTCCCACACACCGTGGGGATAGCGGGCCAAGAGGCATGCGGTGTTCACCGACCGCAGCCCTAAGCTGGCAGATGAAAACAGCTTCTTGTCGAACTGTTCCAGCTTTTTGGATTCTTTATCCGGAAGAGCGGTAGGGAATGCGCTTTGGGAAGTGGAGGCCTGGATGACCAGGCTGTCCGGGGTGGGGTGGGTGGACAGAAAAGCAGGGTCACCCGGGGTCGGGCGATGGCGCCTGGCCACATTCTTATCCACGGGGACCCCTGTGGCTGGTATAGACCAGGTGCCCATCAAGACATCAGTTAGGGCCTCATTGAACTGCAGCAGGGGCTCTAAAGATCTTGCTGCGGGCTGAAGCACCTCAGTGAGGAGATTGGTCTTGAGGGTCACTGTAGGCAGATCAAGGTCAAGTGCCCCAGCTGCTCTACGGAGCACTACAGTGTATGTAGCACCCTCCTCTGTGGCCACAGCAGGAGGAGAAAGAAACCCAGGGTCAGAGGAGAGGTCAAGGCCACCAGCATCCTCTAGCTCTTCTGTCCATTCCTGTTGCGACACGCACTGCCGTGCGAGAGGGTCCGCAGACCCCTCCCAGTCGTTCCCTTCCTCCCCTGCCCATAGAACAGGCTGCGGAGGTGGAGGAGGGACAGAGGAATACAAATTGTCGAACGGCACTGGGTGGTGCCTGTCCGGCTCCGTGTCCCAATTAGGGTCCCAACCGGGGGCAACATTTTCCAGAAAACTGGGCAAAGGCAGTGGGGGATCGAACGGAACTCACTGCGGTTTTGGGATCGGAGCTGCCGGCGCCGCCGGCAGCGCCGGCAGGGGAGCCGGCAGTAAGGGAGGGCCCTCAACGGGGACCACGGGGCCCGAAGGCGTGCCGGCGAGAGCCCGTGGCCTAAAAAGGCAGTCCATGGCTGCAAGAAAATCTTGCACCTGAGCAGGAGTCTCTGACGGACCCGAATAAGGTGGGTAGGCCGCTGGACTCACAAGCTCCAAAGGAGCCGCTGGGGTGGGACCCTCGGACCCCTCGTCCGCATCCGGAGCCGGACGGGGGGATGTCAGAGAGTGGAAACGCTTCATCAACTTCTTCTTATGACATGTCTTACCCGATTCCAAGTGTGAAGACTTCGACCCCAAGAGGCTGTGATGATGGCTCTGCGATCGGGCCCTCAATCGACCCCTCGACCTCGAACGGTGCAGAGACAACTGCCAGGCCTCCAGCAGCTTACGGGACCGCTCCGGTAAGACCTTCGGAGCCATAGCCAGACAGTCGGAACATGACCGGGAGTCATGGTCGCGATCCAGACAGTAGAGACAGACGCTATCGGGGTCGCCCATCAACATCGTACGGTGACAGGCCCCGCAGGATTTAAACCCAGTCATCCCTACGTAGCACCAGAAGTCAAAGACTCAAAAAAGGGGGAGACGAAGTCTCCAAAGTAAAGTCAGAAAGTGACTAGGGTATGTCCTCTAAACAATCTGCGCTTGCTGGCGCGGAAAAAGAAAGAACTGACGTCAGCGCGCATGGGTGGCGCCTAAGTAGTCTCCTTGATGTCATCTCGGCGCCTACGAAGTTAGTGATGGACACGGACCCGCACAACGCCACCTTCCGACACGCAGGGGTACTGCTGACGAAAACTTTCCAGATCCAGTCGGATGCCTGGGGATATTCTAAGGTAAGGAATCTATCACTAACGTGTCTCTTTCAGATACTAGAAACAGTACTCCAAGGCATCTTCGATGAAAGATCCCACACGTTTAAATGCTCTATAAGAGGGCACATCATTAAATTAATGTCCAGAAAAAGGACAAATTAAGAGAACACTACAATTGCTAGGCGCTGAAATAAAAAATAAAGAGGAGGTGTTTAGACATTCTGACAACAAATCCATACTTAAAGATATCAAGCAGTTAAAATGCACCTTTAACTCCATAGTGAGTAACAATGCCATAATCCTAGACAACTCTTACTCAGCAACAGACCCAGCAAAATGCTTGCCACCACTCTCAAATTTGACAACCTCGGCAATCAAATTACTCATATTAAGGCCCAAGGCGGTTATCGAAAATTTGAATTCAAAGAAATTCTTGAGGTCGTTAAAGAATTTTATAGGAAACTTAACATTCCACAAATGTCATGCAATAAAACAAAGTGCCTATAGTTCCTCAATTCCCTCCCTATTCCCTCAGTTTCGAAGATGATAGAGTATGCTTGAATTAGCTAAGGGAAATGGAGGAGATTATTATAGCAATAAAATCTATTTGTTCAGGGAAGGCATCAGGACTTGACGGCTGCCCAATTGTTTTTTATAAAACTATCACTTTCGCAGTCATCAGGCACCTCAAAAATACCCTTGATCACTTTGCTCTACTTAGCAAGGTCTCTGGCATGGCCTCCCAAGCCACAATAGTGGTTATTTACAAAGCGGGCAAAGATCACTTTGACCCCAATAATTTTCTTCCCATTTCTCTTCTAAATATGGAAGCTAAATTTTTGCCAAAATCTTTGCCAGCAGGCTTATTCATAACTCCCAAATGGGGTTTGTCAAAGGATGTCTTGCCAGAGACAACATTAGTATATTCTGCCATATAATATCAAAGGCCCGCTTGTCCTCACTCCTGACAACGCCACTCACATTCACTGCTGAAAAGGCTTTCGATAAAGTGTCCTGGCCTTTTCTCCACGCTGTGCTTGAATACCATAAACTTGGCAACTCATTTATTAGTAGGGTGTTGGCACGCTGCACGAATCCCATAGCAAATACTAGGATTAACTGCACCACCTCCACATATTTTGATTTACACCAATGTAGAAGACAGGGCTGTCCTCTCCCCCCCCCCCATTTTTCTATTTACTTACTAGTGACTCCTTACTCATCAACGGTGCACCTGATATCAAAGGTCTCCAGTTTGTCACTTATGTATTTAAAGCATACGTGAATGACATCCTTACCTTCTTATAGGACATTGAAAATGCTATCCAGAGTATCATCAAAAAGTCATAAGTTCTTAGGAGTCTCTGGCTATACCAAAATAAGGACAAAACTGAGGTATGTCCCTTCAGCACTCTATACCCCTATCACATTTAGGCGACTCGGGACTTGAGTGGCAGTCCAAATGTCTTAAATATCTGGGGATTTAGTTGTGCAAAACCTAATGACCACACTACTTTATAATAAATCCCAGTCAATCGCCAAAGTTAGAGATCTCCTGACTACATGATTGCCCAAATTTATCTTGTGGTGGTCAAGGCTTCAAGCGCTCAAAATATGGATCATTCCAATAGTAGATTTTCTGTCATCCATGCTACCCTAGAAACTCTTCCCCCTCCTTTTTCCAGGAAACAGATAATATCACCTCAAAGTTCCTTTGGAATGATAAAAGGATCTCATGCAAGTCCCTTAGGATGAGCTTCCCTCGAGGAGGTTGTAACCAACCGAATTGGAACCTCTACTAATCAGCTTTCCTGGTGGTTTAAGGCACTGCCTGAATAATCCCAGAAACACCAAATACCCCATTTAGGTTGAAGATTGAGCGTGACATATGTTCCTCTTTTAGTTCGCCCTCTTTTATTACAATGTCAAAATGTTTGCCAGCTCAGTCCCATTGCATACATCCGGACACTGCAAATGCGCTAAAGCCACCAGACAAACGTTTGCCGGAATCTGTTTATAATTCCAGATGGGCATCATTATGGCTCAATCCAAAAGTCTGTGCTGAAGTCACAACTGCAATTGCCCTTTTTTGAGCCTCCAAAGGTATCAGGCTAATCAAGGACCTTTACGACAAAAACAATAATCCACTCCCCCTTTTAGCACTGGCCAAAACATACAACCTCTTCAACTTAGACTCCTACAGTTTCCTAAAGAATAAAGTTAAACTCTTCAAGCTCAACCTTTCTAAACACTTGATTCTAGTGACCCGACTCCCCTTCTGGCAACACTAAAGACATATTGCCTCTAAAATTTGCACGTTTTTGCCCGACCCACAACTGTCACAGAATTCGATTTTACGCACCAAATGGTGCAAGCATTTCGACACACAGGTATTTGGCCACATCACTGTCGATAACTGGCAAAAGATTGTTAAACTCTCTATAGGCAATACAATCGCTCCCTCTCTTATACAGTCCAAATTCCTTGCAGTGAATCTCCTGCAATGGACTCCATCCAGATTGCATTAATTAAACTCATGAGAGGACAATACATTCTGAAATTGCAACTAAGAGCCGGGGTCACACCAACACGTTTCTTGACTCATTCTGGCTACCGATACAAAACCAGTTGTCAGCAATATTTAACATACCTATAGCTTTAACCTTTCCCATAGTAGTACGTGGTCCCTGAACCTCTGCAACCACTTAGACCCTAGAAGCCAACCATATGGCAGTGCTAGATCTTTGCAGTAAAAGTCATACTTTACGAATGGAAATCATTCAACCATCTATCCCATCACACAAGGTGAGCATAGGTCTCACATCTTCGAGGGGTACATTGCTTACAGTCATAAAACCAGTCTGGCCCCCAATCTCCAGTGCAGTATGGTGATCCTTCGATAACTGCAGAGAACTAAAATGTGTAAGGCCTTTCAGTGCAACCTATAACAGGTTCTCAAACCGGAATACTCACTCCTAGATACAGATATCCCTCCATGCCCTTCTCCCCAGTACTATTTCACATTTGGTTTCCCCTGACTATTAAGAGACAGTACACCATTATGATCTACATCTCGGGACAATATACACTTGCTAGATATTAAACATACAAGTCACGAAAGCCCTGGTCCCATTTGAATATGTAATCTTCGTGGCTTACTGCAAAGGTTGTTTGTAATGTGGGTACCTAGACCTGCAGCGTTCTCATACTTAAGACTTGTATATCGTATCTCCAGCTTGATTGATTTGTTTACCTAACTGTCATTGATATAGTTGTTATACGTGTATGCAGATCAACAGCACTTCACATGTAACCTGTATATCATATGCCTGGCCTTGCAAAGTCAGTTGCCCATGATATCTGACTGTATGCTCTTTTCTTTTCATAAAACAAAAAAATACTTTGGAATTGAAAAAGTCCGGGTTATTTGACAGTTGTCCTGCTATTAATGCTGACTTGTCAGAAAAAGGGTCGATGTACCAAAAGCTTTTTACCTATTCTGTTTCTTAGTGTAAATGTGAGACTACACATTGGCCAAGATTGTTATGAGCTAGCCATTTTACCAGTCAGTGAAAGATTTAGATACTGCCAAAAGATCAAATACTGTTTGATCTAACGTGTTAAGATCAAATCTAAAACATGCTTTTAAACCATGCACCCTAATCCACAAAACTGGAGGAAACAAAAGGAAGCTGAAAACATGTTTAAGTAACATCCCTAAACAGCAAAACTCAAGCATAATAAGCTTAGAACAGTCTTTCTTGCTGCTACCTTGTACAACAAAGTTGCATTTTGTTGGCCCCTTCATTAAAAAAATGAAAATTACTTATTCTATCTAACTTTGCTTTCTTCTAATAGCCTTTTAGTTTGTGGTTGTGAAGGTGTTTCAGTCGTTATATATATTGCTGTGATGAGGACGGTTTCACTTTTAGTGATATTTTGTCTGTTACGATAGGTTTAAACGTAAAGCCGTACCCTAACCATAATCAGTGATCAGATCAAAACCTGTTCCGTACAGTCTCATCGGTGCAAAGCCTTTTACTCTATACCATTTAATGCAGGAACACAGTAGTGAGGGAAAGAGACTGGATGCCAGAAGTTGGAAACCACTTGTATTTTTAGTGTAGGCTGGCAGAAGTGCAGGCAAGCTTCAGTGAATCTAGTGACCAGTATGTTCTACTTCGTCTAAAACACGAAAACCAAAGCAGTAGAAGTGAAAAAATATTGGAAGGGAGTGTGCTATACAAATTGGAAGCCATCCCTAGATTTAATGAGTCACTGGGATGGAAAAAGAGGAAGGGGTGGTAGGGGACAAATCTGCTTGTGCAAAAATGGGAGGAAATTTAGAATATGAATGTCACTGTCAGAAAAAAATGATTGTGACATCCCTGCACCGAATTTATCCAGAAGCACATTAGGTCAACATGATGCTAATGCACAGTTGGATACAAACACTGTTAGACTTTACTGAATTTGATGAGGCCAAAGATATTGGGCATTCGCAAACACAATGTATGCTAGAAGTTACCCTTATACCAGTGAATAAGGTTTGAAATGTCCTACTGTGTCACATTGTTTTCACCTCTACTTTTTTTTTTTTTACAGGACATTTTGATGCACGACAGGCTGGTGACATGTCCACTCTATTTGATGCAGGAGGAATTGCTGGTTAGTTGTTGTCTTACACATAAATGTACAATGATGAATCTTTAATTCGAAAGTCAGATAAAAAATGATAAATGTGAAGTTGGTTCTCATTGTCTATATATCGAGGGCCAGCTTTAGAGTTTGGCAGATGGGGGCCTCTGTAACAAGCGTGACGCAGTACCCTGTC
Source organism: Lissotriton vulgaris (assembly GCF_964263255.1). Lineage (NCBI taxonomy): Eukaryota > Metazoa > Chordata > Amphibia > Caudata > Salamandridae > Lissotriton > Lissotriton vulgaris. Next base: position 1,463,871,515 of record NC_141687.1, on the reverse strand, counting down.
TAGCAAACCAAGCGTCCATCTGTCCTATTTAGGGTCGGGGGGACTGCCAGCTTTCTGACAATGGATCCCCAGTTTGCTTCGTTGACAGAAATCTCAGACAGACTGCCCAACGGAATGGGGGTTGTTGGAGGAAAGGTAATTACACCGCCTGTCAGAATTAAGATGAATGGTGTGATGCCTTGAAACCAAACTGATGAATGGTGTGATGCCTTGAAACCAAACTGATGAATGGTGTGATGCCTTGAAACCAAACTCTCTCCCTCTTATACCTCCAAAGCTGAAGAAGGAATCCTCTCCGGTGCGCTGTTTCTCGGGTAATGCTCCTAATATTTGGAACTAGCTCCCCAAAGATTTCCTCTGCAACCCCTACTTTCCCTTTTTCAAACGCTACCTCACATCTTCTCTACTACTCAAGAACTACTTCAGTACAAATACAACCTGTTCTATGACTCGAAGAGCCTACCCTCGTATGCTAAATCCTCTGAAACAGTCATCTGACCAACTTCAGTCTCTCATCTCTCCTATCGTCATTACCATAAGGCTTTATTGTTATATTTGATTGGTGTTAATTTTCTAATATATGATTGGTGTTCATTTTCTAAAACTTTAATTATGTATGGTTTCTTCACTTTTATGTATTTTTTTACCCTCATGAATCTCCACATGTTATTCACTGTTAAACTTCGTCTCATAATATGTAAAATGCTCTGAAACCCTCTGGTCTAGTTAGCACTATATAACCCTAAAATCATAATAAATAATAATGGACCGACACCAATATATTGCCTATGGTGCATATTGTGTAGATTTACATGTATTTTGTGTTTATTTCAATTTATGAAGTCCTGTTACTGTGTTCTGAACATAGTTAGCAGAACATTTTATAAAGCTTTGTCTAAATAAACAAAATAATGAAAGTTCTATAAGTGAGGATACTTGGATTGTGTGTGTGGTGCATTTTGTATAACTTGAACATAGATATGATAGAACGGCCCCAATTAAATGGGAGCAAATATTTACTTGTAGTTTTAGTTAATATTAAAAGCAATGAATTATAAATTGTTTAACCTCTTCTAGACTGTAGTTGTCAAATGTTTATCCATGAGGACCAGAGCCTTGTAAGATTTAAGGTTTTTGTGCAGCAACAACTTATTTTGAAATTGAAACCTAATTAAACTTCATTTTAATTTTAAATAACAAAGTAAACATTATGCTGTTTATAAAGGGTCAACTTGTTCCCATTTGCAAGACGCTTTTTGGGGGTGCCATGTTACATTCTGTGGTGCACTCGTATGTGTTCCTACACTTTGTAAACAGACTGCTTCCTGCCTAGTTGAGATTATTGCTTTAAACTCCCATCTCAAACAGCCAAATATTCTCTGTCTCCATCATGGTTGTATGCACTGTGTGTGTATCTAGGGTACCTATGTTCCTATGACAATATTGGTTAGTGTTTGATTTGTGAGTGGATATGTGCGTGTCATGTTTTTAGCTAGGTACCATCTGAGAGGTTCCAAGAAATCCTGTGGCGTGGTGATCAACTGTATCTTTCTTATACATTAATCTACCAGTTCATTGCAGAAGGCCATGTCCAAAAGTCGGTCTTTATATGGGGCAATTTATTGCTTATCTAATGGTTAACGAAACTTATTTTGGCTACTAACAGCACCATAGACACAAACGTCCTGTTGCCGTTTAGGATATCTGCGTGTAACATCAGAGAGTCTGATATTATATTTGTATAACATATGTGACTAGTTCTACTATTGCTGTTCTGAAGTGTCTGACTCCAGCACAGTTTCAAGCCAGACGCAATAAATTAGTGTTTGGCATGTGGCAGCTCTTCAATTCAGGGGTTCATTTTGGACAGATCCTCGCTATTTGCTTGGCTGTGTAGTAATACTGATATATAAATTGAAATTGAATTAATCTATCAGCCTTGAAACATCAAAAAATGTTACTAGATCTGCAGGTCTAGTGACTTAAATAATCTACTTGACCTAATTGTAATGCTTTTGACCCATAAACTGGTTTCATATGATGTGATCATTGGCAATCTGTTTTATTGTTGCATAGTTAAATAAAAGCAAGTGGATACACTTCGAGAGTGCATCTCTCTAAATTGCGTTATAAGAATACAATTTTTAAAGACTAATAGAAAATCACAAAGAAAAATTGAGCAAACACCCTTCCATCGCTCAGGGCGTCCCCCGCCCTACCCAGCACCATCAGCTAAGTGAACTGTAATGTCAGGGAAGTAATATGATTCACTTAAATGAGATGCAATTTAAGTTGTCAGGTTCAGCTAAACAAAGTAGCCGCAGGTAGCGGGGAAAGGTCAATTCTTTAAATTCCTTGGTCAACAAGGTTAAGAAGGGCATCCTGATTTTTTTAAATGTATTGTCTTGTGAAGTCAGAGATAGGTTGAGTTTTTTCATCCCTAATCTGTCCTATAGGCATCTAAGCCATGCCTGGTAGGTTGGGGCAGTAGGAGACCCCCAAAGCCCCAATATGGTCTGATGTGCAGCCCCCAGGGCAATGCTGATCTAACTTCCTCTACGGGAAGTGAGTGGGAAATTGATTGGATTAGACAACCTCAATAGTGTGTACAATGGAAATCTAGGGTGTTGAGTAGAGAAGTGGTGTCACTATCGTCCAAGACTGTAGTCTGGAATGTTGTTAGTTCTGGGCAGTCCCAAAGAAGGTGTGTTAGCATTTCCTTAGCCCCGCACTGCCGCCAGCATGCTTCGCTGTGGGCCGTGTTCCCCCTGTGTAAATGCACTGGGGTTAAGTACCATTAGATGGCGATTTTTACCTCTGTTTCAGTGCTAGCTATGTTGTATGTGGTGTGTCGCGCCCAGTGGTAGGTGTCATGCCACTTCTTTAGGGAGATAAAGCAGCAAAGCTCAGGCTCCCTTGTGAAGGGGATTTATCGGCAGTCTAGGGGTCTGAAGCAGGACATATAGCTAAAAAATTAGACACTTATCTTTGTTTTTAACCAGGAGCCACCTCTTGTACGGTGTCAACAGCCTCGCCCCCAGGGAGAACAGACTAATGTGTCGCCCAGTGTCGGATCTGGAGATATCTGGACCGTTCTGCTTCAGTGATGGAATGATTTGATCTCAGGAAAGTAAAGGGAACTAGTCCCTCCAGATCAGAGCAGTGACCTATCGCTCTGCAGGGTGACTTCCACCAGACTTGAAATGAGGCCCCCAGGCGCGGGGTAAAGTCTGAATTAGCCGTAATTGGAGTCGGGGGAGGGTAAAGAGGTCAGTTTTCTGTTGCGAAAACACCCATCCCATACTAGCAACAAAGAGCTTGTTATGGGAGAGATATATAACATGGGGGCTCTGTGTTTTTTAAGGAAAAAACTGTATTTTTGCTAGCAACATGCCAGCCAGAGCCGTCCATGATCAGCCACCTCTTTTCGGATGTGGGTCTAGACCATTCCACCTAGTAGCATAGCTGGGCTGCCTGGTAGTATCTGGTGAAACAAGGAACCCCCAGCCCTCCTTCTGCTGGGGGGAGCCGACTCCGCTCCTTGCTCATTCTTGGTCGTTCGCCGGCCCAAATGAAATGGCTTAGTGCCGCCTGGAGGGCCGTGATAGTACCAGCAGGTGGTGACAGCAGCAGTGCCTGAAAATAGAAGAGGACCCTTGACAAAATGGTCATCTTTGTAGCTGCGACATGGCCCAGAAGAGAGAGCTGGCAATGCTGCCATCTATTTAGCTCAGTACAGACCTGGGTCAGTAATGCCCCAAAGTTTAGGGTGTTCGTTTTCCCCAATTGTCCTGCAAAGCTGAACTCCCAGATAAGGGACAGAGTTTGTAGCCCAACACATTGGATGTGTTCGCTGCAGCTCCTCTAGCTCAAGAGAAAGAGCGGTGAAATTAAGAGCATCAGATTTGTGGAGTTTCATGCGGAATCCAAATACCGTCCGATCCCTTCCGCCTCAGCCAGAGAGGGGGGGGGCAAGCTCCTGACCGGGTAATCCAGCATTACCATGACGTCTTCTGCATACAGACTGATGGAGTGCTCTTCCCTCCCAGAGGGATCCCCCTAATGAGCTGATGATCGTGGACCTGCTGTGCAAAGGGCTCCATGTACAGGGCGAATAGTAGGGGGGAAAGCAGGCAGCCCTGTCTTGTGCCTCTGCAAATTGGGAAATTCTCTGAGTTTACCCCATTGACTCTCACAGACACCCGTGGTGTGTGGTATCTACTAAAGACCAAGGATCAGAATCGCTCTCCAAACACAAAGTGCTCCATTGTCGCACTGAGAAAAGGCCAATGGACCTGATTGAAAGCCTTTTCGGCCTCTACTGAGAATAATCTGCAGGAGCCCTGCCTTCGGTGTGCCTTATCTATAATGTGTAGTAGTCTCTAAGTGTTGTCTGCACAGAGCCTCTGCGGGACAAATCCTGCTTGGTCGGGTGGATAAGTCTTTGCATCAAGGGGTTAAGACGCGCCACCAGAAAGCCTGTAAAAAGTTTTGAGTCTGAATTAAGAAGTGATAAAGGGCGGTAATTGGCTCAGAATTTTGGGTCTTTCCTAGACTTGGGGATACCTGTGATAGTTCCTTCTAGCATGGAAGTCGGGAGTGTGCCCGAATCTGCTATTGAGTTGAAAAGTCGGGTGAGGATCAGGGCGAATTCCGGGCAGAAAAGTCTTGTAGAATCCATCAGCGAAGCCGTCCGGGCCAGGAGACTTCCGTGTTTTCTGCCTCTAGATGGCCAAGAGATAACCTCATCCAGCCGAATAGGTTTTTCTAGAGAAGACGCCTGAGAGTCATTCAGTTAGGTCACGGGGAAGTCACAAAGGTAGTCTGCTATGTCCTCTGGGGAGACGGTTTGCCTCGAGTAGAGTGTTACGTACAAGTCCCTAAACTGGTCCGCTATAGAGGTGTGGCTCGACAATTCCTTCCCATTCTCCATCTTGAGAGATCGAACAGTATTAGCTTGGCATTGGGCTCTTAGCTTTGCGGCCAAGAGTCTATCACTGTTGTTGCTGTTGGGATAATACAGGTGCTTAAGATGCAGCAGGGCTAATTCCGCCCTGTGTAGGTCCAGTCCAGCGAGTTGTTTTTGGGCAGCCTCTATTTGGCGCCACACCCTGGGGGCACCGGTGCGATGGTGGATTCCCTCTAGCTCCCTGACCCTCTTCTGAAGCTCAACTCTTTTAAGTCTCCTCTGGCTGTTTTCAGCAGCTGAGAGGGATATAGGCTCCCCCTCACTACTGCCTTCAGCACATCCCAGACCACGGGCAGGGACACCTCCTCATTGTCGATAGCTTCCAGGTAATCGATGATGACTTTCTTAATATTTGCTTGTGTTTGGGTTTCTGCAATAGGGTCTCCCTTAGGCGCCATTGCCGCGGTGCCTGGTGTTGTAGGGGAGAATGTATCTCTAAAACTGAACGGACCCTACCTCCCTGAGGGGAGATGGATGTAAGGGTCTATCTATGGCTGTGTTAAAATATCCCCCTATCAGAACCAGTCCGTCCTGCAGTGTGAGTGTCTCGTCTAGTGCCTTCCGAATAAAGCACTCCTGCCCCTCATTTGGCACATACATGGTGCCCAGAGTTTTTGTTTGCATACCCAGCTGTATTTAGTAAACCAGGAGATGACCTTTCAGTTCGGCTAATTTAGGGCCAATAGTGCCTTTGAAGGTGCATGAAAATAAGATAGCCACCCCTCCCTTCATGCGTCCCATTGAAGAGAACTGCTGCCGAAGCAAGGATCTGGATTTAAGCCGCTGGGAATCTCCGGCCAAGAGATGTCTCCTGGAGGCAAATATCCGCTCTGGTGTGTTGAAGGTAGGAGAGGATTGCCTTATTCTTGACAGGGTTGTTCAACCCTTTAACGCTCAGCGAGATAATTTTAAGTGTGTCATCCTTAGTCACAGTGGATATGTGGGGGCTTGCTTTATTAGAGTGGCTTGTCCCGTCGTCTTCCCCCACCAGGGTGGCCAGCAAAGTGGAGACCTGAATCGTTGCAAGGGATTTCTTAACTACCCCTCAATGCATTGCACATTAGTACTTAATGAACAAACATTCAAATAGAAAACACTCCAAAACAGAACTTATAGCAGTCTTGAACAATGTCTCCAGGAGGTCTAGCCCCCAAAGGCGGTCTCTGCCCTCTGCCTGTTCCGGCCACTGCCTTTTTCCGTGCTCCCAACCTGAGTCCCTTTAGCCCGATCTGGAGCAGGTCGCATGCTGCACTGAGGGAGCGTATCTGGCGGGTCTTCCCCTCTCATTCAAATATCAGGCTAAAGGGATGGCCCCAGGCACACAAGACATCGTGTTTTTTGAGAAACGAGGTCACTGGACAAAATTCTCGCCGCTTCTGGAGTTTTATTGCTGACAGGTCTTGGTACAGTTGCAACGATTGTTCCCTAAAGAATGTTGCATCTGTTCCTCTTACGGTTCTTAGTATACGTTCTTTCAAGGGAAAGCTGTGAACACAGGTGAATATGTACAGGGTGGCATGTTAGGGGTGTTCTTGGGAGCCCCACGTGGTGAACTCGGTTTAGACGGATATCTTAACCGGACATGTCACCTAGGATCTGAGAAAACAGGGCCTGAACAAATTCCTCCAAGTTGCCTGCTTCCACCAAGGAGGGTGCTTTCCGTATGCTGATGTTATTTCGTCTCGGCCTGTTTTCTAGATCCTCAGCGTGAGCTTGGAGCTTGATTTGTCTGTCTGAGAGGCATATTATTTTTTGATGTAGTTGCTCAAGCTCCTCTTCTCTAGTTGTTTCCTCGTATGTTTCTAACATGTCAACTCTGTCGCCCATGTCCTAGATGTCTAGCCTAACTCCTTCCAAGTCCCGGGCTAGGCCCCATTTAATCGGGGTGCGCAGTCTAATGGCGGTTCCAGGTGGTCCTGGGGCGGGAGCCTAACTAACATATCTGAAAGAAACCGTTAGTTATAGATTCCTTACCTTAGAACTACCCCCAGGCATCAGACTGGACCCAGAAAGTTTTTAGTTAGCAGTACCCCTGTGCGTCGGAAGGTAGCGTGAGTCGACTCTGCATTTGTTGTTGGCGTCGTGGTCTCCAGGATGATGTTGCGGTAGCTACATAGACGCCACCCTCATACACTGACGTCAGTTCTGTTCTTTCTTTTCTGTGCCAGCCAGCACAGATCTGGAGAGAGCGGTACCTGCTTTCACTTTTTGACTGACTTTTTGTCAACTTTTGTCGACATTGTTCTTGAGTCTTCAACTCCTGGTGCACTTCAGGGATGCCCGGCTTCAAGGCTTGCGGTTCCTGTTGCCGACTGATGTCGGTAACGGATACGCACCGCGTGTGCCTCTTCTGCCTTTGGGTGCGACCACCACCCCGAGTGGTGCTCCTACTGCCGGACCATGAATCCGAAATGTTTGCGGGAGGTGTTCCGCAAGCTTCTCGAGGCCCGGCAGTCGGCTCATCCCCGATCGAGGTCCCGGTAGCGTAGGAGGTCGAGGGACCAGTCGCGGAGCCACCATCATTCTTCATCTAAGTCTTTGCACTCTGGGTCAGGTAAGTCAAAGCACAAGAAGAAGTTGAAGAAGCATCATCGCTCTTAGACTTCTCCCCGTCCGTTGGCCGAAACGATGAGGGATGCAGGTGGTGCACCTTCCGTAGCTCTGCATGTGGAGCCCGAAGGGTCAACTCCGGGTTTTCCTCCCTTTCAGGGACCTGGAGCGACCCCTACTCAGCTTCGTCAATTTTACGAAGCGATGTACGCCATCTTTGGGCAGCCGGGCTCTGCGGCTTTGGCCTCGGCACCGCAGGGCTCCCTTCGATCCAGGCCTGGATCCGGATCAGTGCCGGTCAACCTAGTTACACCTCCCCGGGACCGCTTACACCTGCACCACCTCTGCAGCCGATGCTGGTTGTATCCCCAGCCCATCTGCTGTGGGCTGGATCCCACCTATTCACTAGGCAGCACGATTTCTGTGTTTGTAGCCCTTCGAAGCTACAACTGGTTGAGGTCGACTGGTTTTTCAGGGGATGTCCAATCCACCCTTATGGACATGCCCTTTGATGCCGTCGCCTATTCAGTGACAAAGCGGAGAATGCGCTGGAGCGCTTTAAGTACTCTCGGGCTACGGCCAGGTCCTTGGGCCTCTCCACCACCTGCCCTGCGCAGTCTGCTTTTTTACCCTTTCGTGGCTACGGAAGGGGTGCCCAGCCACGTCCTGCCCAGAGCCACTGGCCACCGCAAGCTATTCAGTCCAAGCGCTGCCGGGGACGTGGGAACCACCGCGTGGTTCCGGGGGCCAGCGGGTCAGTCTACCAGAGCCCCCTCTGCAGCAGGCTCCAAACCCTCCTAGTTCGACCTTTCAGGTCCACCAATTGCCAGTGGGTGGCAGGATTCGCCATCACCTCTCGCACTGGCGCACCATCACTTTGGACAGGTGGGTTTTGCAAATATTCCAAAGGGGCTACTCCCTCCCCTTTGAGACTACCCCCTCCATCCATGCCACCTCAGTACCATCGCATGTCGGAGGATCATCTGGCCCTTCTCCAACAGGGAGTTTCTGCACTCTGGGCCAAGTGGAACATTGAGGGAGTTCCTGTCCCAGAAGTAGGTTGTGGTTTCTATTCCCACTACTTTCTGGTGCTTAAGAAGGACAAAGGCCTGTGTCCTATCTTGGACCTCAAGAACGACAACTGCTTCCTCCGGAAGGAGAAGTTCAAAATGTTGACGCTTGCTCAGGTCTTGTCTGCCCTGGACCCGGGAGACTGGATGGTAGCCTTGGACTTGCAGGACACTTATTTTCACATACCCGTCCTGCCGGGCCACCGGCGTTACCTACAGTTCACTGTAGGCCACGAACACTTTCAGTTTACCGTGCTCCCCTTTGGCCTTACCAGCCCCCTCAGGTGTTCACGAAAGTGATGGCGGTGGTCGCAGCTTATCTGCGCAGATCAGGGGTTCCAGTCTTTCCCTATCTTGTTGACTGGATGCTAAAGGCGGGCTCGCCCCAGGCAGTTGCTTTCCACCTCCAGACTATGGCCGACCTCCTGCACTTGCTGGGGTTCTCTATCAACATGCCGAAGTCACACCTGACTCCCTCTCAGAATCTCCTCTTTATCGGAGCCGTTCTGTGCACGACGCAGTTTCGGGTCCATCATCCCGAACAGCGAGTCAGGGATATTTAGGCTATGATTACGATCTTTCAGCCTCTATCCCGGGTTTCGGTCAGAATGACCCTGAGGCTGCTGAGCCTCATGGCCTCCTGCATCCTGCTGGTGGGTCATGCCAGGTGTCATATGCAGGCTCTGCTGTGGGACCTGAAGTTCCAGTGGGCACAACATCAGGGGAATCTGTCTGATTGTGTTCAGATCCTGGAGGTCACTGCACTACAATTGCAGTGGTGGCTAACGAACCAGGATTGGATCAACTGCAGATCCCTCTCCCTTCCCCAACCAGAGTTCACAGTAGTGACCGATGCATCACTTTTGGGATGGGGTGGCCACATGGGCGAGGCGGAGATCAGAGGCCTCTGGTCTCCGGTGGAGTCTTGGCCCCACATCAACCTTTTGGAGCTTCGGGCGATTCATCTTGCACTCAAAGTATTCTTTCCCTCTGTCCGGGGAAGAGTAGTGCAGGTGTTCATGGACAACACCACCGTCATGTGGTACTGCAACAAACAAGGCCGGGTTGGGTCGTGGACCCTATGTCAGGAGGCTCTCTGCCTCTGGACATGGCTGGAACATCAGGGCATATACTTGGTGGTTCAACACCTGGCAGGTTCCCTGAATGCCAGGGCGGACGAACTCAGCTGCAGGTGCCTGATGATCACTAATGGCGTCTTCACTCTGAGGCGGTACAAGGTCTCTCTCGACAATGGGGAGAGCCTGGCTTAGATCTATTAGCCACCGAAGAGAACGCGCAATTCTGTACGTTGGGATATCCAAGGCAGCACTCGCTAGGCGACGTTTTTCATTGCGAGTGGAGTTGCGGTCTTCTATATGCCTTTCCTTCTATACCACTTCTGCCCAGAGTGCTGAAGATCAAGGTCGGCCAAACCCAAGTCGTTCTTGGGGCACCTGATTGGGCACGAAGAGTCTGGTAGCCTGAGCTGCTCAACATGGCCATAGATTCTCCGATCAGACTTCCTCTACGGCAGGATCTTATGTCGTAGCAGCAGGGGACCATCCTCCACCTGAACCTGTCTAGCCTCCACCTCCTTGCGTGGAGATTGAGCGGCAGCAGTTGACGTCGTTTGACCTGCCTCCTGAAGTCTGTGATGTTATCTTGGCAGCCAGGCGTCCCTCCACTAAGATGGTATACACCTGCAGATGGAACAAATTTGTGGCATGGTGCACAGCAAAGGCTGTGGATCCCCTTTCCGCCCCTCTTTCTGAAGTTCTCCATTCTTTGGCCTGCTCTGAGCACTCTTAAGGGCTACCTCTCAGCCATTTCAGCCTTCCTTAGCCTTCTTTAGTCTTCCTGACCAGCCTTCTCTTTTCAAGTCCCCTGTTGTAAATCATTTCCTTAAGGGCATTACTCATCTTTTCCTCCCTGTTCCCTTCGTAATGCCTCAGTGGGACTTAAACTTGGTTCTTACATATCTTATGTGCGCTCCCTTTGAGCCGCTACATAACTGTCCTCTCATGCTTCTGGCTTCTAAAAATGCCTTTCTGGTGGCCATCACCTCTGCGCACAGGGTGAGTGAGCTCCAAGCTCTTTCTACCAAGCCTTCCTTTCTGGCTGTTCATACAAACATGGTCGTCCTTAGAACTAGACCATTCTTTCTTCCCAAGGTGGTTACTTCTTTCCATATTGGCCAACCATCCCTTTACCCACCATCTTTCAGTCTCTGCATCCTTCAAAAGAGGAAGAGAGGCTCCACCGTCTGGATCCGAAACGTGAGCTTTCCTTCTATTTGGATCGCACCAAACAATTCTGGGTCGATGACAAACTCTTTGTTGGTTACATAGGAGCCAAGAAAGGTCGGGCCGTGCACAAACAGACCATCTCCAGGTGGATCATTTTTTGCATCAAAGCTTGCTGTTCTTTGGCAAAGAAGGAACCTCCAGTGAGACTGCGCCCATTCCACCAGGGTGACGGCAGCTACCACTGCTTTGGGATGGGGAGTCCCCCTTAATGACATCTGTCAGGCAGCTACGTGGGCATCGCTGCGTACATTCACCAAACACTACTGCCTGGACAGCCAAGTCCGGAGAGATGGCTTCTTTGGCTGTTCTGTTCTCCGGCACTTTCTGGTGTCAACTTAGTTTGCAGACCGACCTCCCAGGTTGGAATTGCTGGGGTATCTATTCTAAGGTAATGAATCTATAACTAACTGTTTCTTTCAGATGAAAGAGTTACTTACATTCAGTAATGATATATCTGTAGAAACATAGGTTAGTTATAGATTCCTTACAGCCCCACCCATCCTTCCCGTTCTGCAAACTGACTTCAAGGGTTAAGGACTTCCTTTCAGGGCCCTAGTTTTGTTCACCAGTGGTCAGTGTCTTGCATGTCTCTGCGCTTCTGGCGTGTGAGGGCGGCGTCTATGTAGCTACTGCGATGTCATCCCGGCGACCACTACTCCAACGACGAACGCAGAGACGACCAACGCCACCTTCCTAGGCGCAGGGGTTCTGCAAACGAAAAACTTTGCGGATCCAGTCTAACACCTGGGGGTAATGCTAAGGTAAGGAATCTGTAAATAACCCAGGTTTCTTACAGATATATTGTTACCAAAGGTAAGTAACTTGTTCGTCTTTCTTCGTGCAGGCTTTTTTAACCTGGGCTGTCACCATCTCTGTTCACCGGTTCTAGGTGGTGGGATAGCACTAGAAGCGGGGGAGATGTTTGATTTTCTCTGCCCCAGAGCTCCTGAGCTGCTGGCCAGGAGGGTATGCCTCTTTTTAGGTGGAGTCCTAGGTAAGCCTCTCAAGGCTGTAGCCAAGGCGGGGGGGGATCAAGCCCTGTGTGTCAGTAGGTAGCTCTCCGTGCACCCCATCCTGCTCTGTTTTTCCACCGCTCCAGTACTTTCTCTGGAAGATCCTCTGGACCCAAGCACATCCCCCTGTCGGACCCTCTTATGAACCTTTCCACCAGGGCTACGTCGCTGCTCCGCCCAGACCCCAGAAAGGTGCTCCTGACCCCAGGGCTGAACCCGCTTCAAAACCTTGTGTGTCGTTCCTCCCACCCTGAATTCAGTTAATACTTCTGCCTCCCACCCTTGAAGGCTGACCAGAGGGCCTCTTACCTCCTCTTTTCAGACCAGATGCGGGGGGAGCGCCAAGGTTCAATGGGGACATTGAGGGGGAGGGGTGCTCAGATGAGTTGTGTGCTGTGTGTGGAGGGTGGTTGGCACTGTCACCTCCAGTAGCTCCCAACGCTGCCGGGGTCGCTCGCCCTGCCTCCCGCCGGGATGACAATAGGCCTGTGTCCACTCTGAGAGGGCCCGCGCTGCTTCGCCAACTGGGGGGCCACCGATAGTACCCTTCTAGCTTTTCTTGCTGCCTCGCTATGCCTCACCTTCTAGCCAGGTCTTGTAAGCCTCACAGGCCTACCCTTCTTTTTAATGGCTGCTTGGGGCGGGCTGCCCTCACAGGATCCACGGCCATCCCTCCCTCCGCCCGCCTTGTCTATGCTCTGCCCTCCCGAGCCGTGCGCAGCCCGAAAGAGCAGAGCTGCTGGCTGAAGCCATCCTTAACGGGGGTGCAGGCACCAACCTCTTTGTGCGGCTCAGGCTTCCGCCTCTTGCATCTCTGCCAGAGCCTCGGAGTTTCCGCCTATGGCCTTCTCTTCCTGCTCCCGGTGAGGTTCCGTGACAATTGTAAGTGGTGTTTTCGACTCGCACGAATATGGTCGAGTCTGGTATCTATGAACCGCAAATGACGAGTTTAGTAAGTGTGCGCAGTTTCGCTGTGCTAACTTAAACCGTTCGTTTGTTATGTGGGTTTTTTCATCTGTACCCACGGGTTCCATCTTAGATACGGCATCCATTTTGTCTCTTGCCCTCAAGTAGCCAGCGAACGGACGCTGTCCGCTTCGCGACCCTGGGACTCCCAAGATATTTGCGGAAGACACATGTCCTTTGTAAGTGTCTTTATGACGAGGGGGATGATACTGTAAGGCAGATGGCCCCGCTCGAGGCTCATCTCGCCGTGCCGGTTTATTGTCTCAGTCGTGCATCTCATTAGGCACGTCCCTTTGATGCCTGTATCTCGTGTTTCCCGATACCTCCCCTTTTACACCCTTTCCGATCTCCCCACCGTCTCCGTCTTCCTCTGCACCTGTCTTTGTTCCTATTTTCGATCTGTTTTACTGCCGATTGGAATGCACTAATGTTGGGAAGATGGGTTTTTACAGTTGGAAACCGCCAAATGTTTCCGCACTTATGTTCCGGACCTTATGTGTATCAAAGTGACCAAAGCGACCCCTCTGGGGGATAATGGTGGGAACCGGGTTGTAAACCTTTGTGTACCATGTTGTCCTATGGGTAAAAACTGTATAAAAGGAGCGATCCACAGAACCAATTTGAAGCAGTCTCCCCAAGTTGCACGAGTTGTACTTGTCGTGATATCTGTGTTCCCTGCAGCAAATAAACCTTGAATCTTTGACGCCGAAGGAAGTGTCCCGTGTCTCTGTCATTCGTACGCCGGAGCAGGTTACCCACGAAGGTTTCAGGTGTTGTGCCCTGGCACCGCTGGGTCTTAAAGAACCCAGTCCTTCACCGGACTGGCAGAGGTCTCGTCGACAGGGCGGCCGCTTTTCTGTGTTTCGGTTCGGTACAGGCCCAATGCAAGGCCTCGGGGCATCGCTGTAGAAAGCTTTAGATTGGGCCCTGAGCGGAGTGGTTGGAAAATACGTCTGCTGACTCCGCCACCTTGGCCATGCCCCATAGTACGGCAAATATTTCAGTTCACATATGAGAGCACCTTTAAATATGCGAGTTCAACATGGCTGCTGTACAAAAAACTCTTTGTTTGATTCAATAACCTTTGCTCCTTATATTACACATATCTAGCCACATACAGCATACACATGACCCCTGACTTACCTCTTAGTTGATTACTAGCATTGTAATCAGGGTGGGGGCACCAATGTTTCTCAAATCATATTTAAAAACAATAACTTTTAATAAATACATACCTATAGCATGATGTGGTAGCCCGCTGGCATATGCAATCAGCAGATTTTAAATTGAAATGGCAACAAAATGTCCCACTGACATGCAGTTTTACTGATAAAACTGTATAGTGTAGAAAAAATATTGTTTGGAAAACGAGTTTCTGCAAATATTTGTAATTTGCGTATCACCAAGTAAAGTGTTCTGTTTTGTTTTACTCCTATTTAAATCTTTTTTTGCATCATGCTTCTTAATTACAAAAGGAAATGCACGTTTGTTATCCGGATATAGTTTGAAAAATGTCTATTATTCATTTACAGGCTATTTAAATGTTATGTGTTAGAAAATAGCTAATATTTTATTATACATGTTTATTAATGGTAGAGGCCTATATGATGTACTCAGTTCAAGCTCTTTACTCCGTTTTAATAATGTTATGGCTGCTATTTCCCTTACCGGGTTGGGAGTTGCCCCTCTTCGATAGCTTTTTCCTGCATTTGCAGTGAAGGGTGGCTAATTTGTGGGCGTATTCTTTATAAATAGAAGCTGCTACTCTGGATATTCTGTGTTGCAAATCTGTATGGGCCATCACAAGGCGGATACAGTATTGCAGACACAATATTATTGTTCAGTAGTTTTACTATTATTGGTTGTGAGTGCTGTCCAGGTCTCCGACGGCTGCCAATGATCTATGGGCTGTTAAATTACAATTGTTTGTGTCAAGGCCTCTCTGATGAACACTTCTGTTTAAAGGGAATCGACGAAAAGCACTAGCTTGCCTGTGTCTGTTCCTTCCGCTAAGCAAACCAAGGAGATGATGAACTGAGCGCTGAAACGTTTCAGACACTCACCCCCAGTCACAGATCTGGGTTGAATCCATCATCATTCTTTTGCTCACTTCGCCACCTCAGTTCAGACCCAGCTATATGCAAATCAGCCTTGACCCTGTCCCTCATGGGAACAATCCAGCCCAAACTGCCAAGCCAGGTCTTCCCTGTACCGGAAACTAGCATCCTGAGACCAGTTTCGGGGTAACACCCTTCAACAGCCAGGATAGTTTGAATTCGTGGCAATGTGAGCAAGGGACCCACGTCTGGGCATACCCTGTCAACTTAGGGCGAACAAAGCAAACACAAAGAGATGATGGACAGAGCGCTGAAACATTTCAGACATTCACCCAAAGTCACAGATCTGGGTTGAATATATCATCATTCTTTAGCTCACTTCGCCACCTCAGTTCAGACCCAGCATCAGTTCATACCCAGCTATATGCAAATCAGCCTTGACCCTGTGCCTCATGGGAACAATCCAGCCCCAACTGCCAAGCTAGGGCTTCCGTGAACAGGAAACCAGCATTGTGGCGGATGAGGGGTGAAACCCCGAAACCGGTCCTAGGGTGCCTGTTCCCATTCCAGGGAGGACCGCGCCTAGCAGTTCGGGCTGGACTGTTCCCATTGGGCACAGGGTTAAGACTGATTTGCATATGGCTGTGTTCAAACTGGAATGACATGGTGAGCAAAAAAACAATGAATTTAGGCCCAGATCTCTGTACTGGGGTGAATGTATGACATTGTTCTGCTTTCTGTCCATCAACTGTTGCTGTAGCATTTGTTCCTTCCGCTGTGCCCACAATACTAGTGTTATTGTGATAGGAATTCTTTATATTAACTGACTGTAAAGTTTTTGTCATTTTGACTAGTTTTTAGGTCTCGGCTAGTAACGCGCTGAAAGCGCGTTCTCGCCAGAGAACTATTGTCGGCGTCTCAGCAGTCTGAGAACACCGAAGTGAGACAAGACCTGGCCGCGTGCAGCGCTTCCCCATAGGATAACGGTGTGCGCGCGGCCAGGTCTTGTCTCCACAGCATTGCAGGGCAGACAGGATCGCGTCGCGTGCCTCTCTGGAATGCAGGGGGAGTCTGCAGAGGGGCGCACGGCGCTGATAAAAGCTTTGCTTCTATGGTGGGCATGCTGCGCACGTGTGAGTCAGAGGCTCTTCTCCCGTGTACAGAGACGTGTTAAGGCATTTTTTAAATTTTTATTGTAGTTCATCGTGTCTTACAAAGAAACCGGTGATGCTCACTAAGAGAACGATGCTTCATTCGTTTTCATATCAGAGCTGGGATTGGATGTGGCAACATGCGTGTAAGAATGGTAGATGAAATGGCGTCGCTGCTGACTTGTTCTGTGGGTTCATTACCATATGATCTGTTTTAAGATGGCAGAAGGCATGTTGACATCTCTGCAGGCCATAGAGTAAAATCCAGGACTGACGGGGAAACAGAGTTTTTTTTTCCAGGGATGGTTTAGCGGTGTCACTTTAGATTACTGCATTCATTGAATACTTTAGAACCAACGGGAAATCTTTGGTCACTTTTTTGTGGGGAAAACTGACTCCTGACCACTTCGGCACAGCCGCAGAACAGGAACGTGGCATAGATTTTGGGTTGGACATTTATTTTTCCAACTTAATATCCATTGATTTAATCTTTCGGTGGCAACCGTCATTGTAACATTTAAACATACTGATTATTCGTTAAGATACAGTAAAACGTTGAAGATGGCAGTAGTCGAGAGCATAGCTTATACATTTATGAAGCCCTATTTCTCCAGAAGCTTGTCTCTTTCGTAGACGAATTTGTGCTTCATCGCATTTCAGCCCGTGCGCTCGACCCTGCAACGCCTGT
The DNA here is from genome assembly GCF_964263255.1 of Lissotriton vulgaris. NCBI lineage: Eukaryota > Metazoa > Chordata > Amphibia > Caudata > Salamandridae > Lissotriton > Lissotriton vulgaris. The sequence goes on along the minus strand of NC_141687.1, from coordinate 1,463,854,745 downwards.
GTGTACTACGAGTGTATCTTTCCAGCTTAAAAAGGAAATGACATTTCGCAGACTATTTTTAGAGCCTTGGAAGAGGTTTGTTTTTGTTGGCACAGAACATACAGTGAAATGTGCAAACCAGATGTTGTCTTACTTTCCAGAGCCAACGGCCTTGTGTGTTTTATAGCTCAAGTTTAGCCAAGCTGCCTGTTATTGCATGTAAAGCTAGGAATTGCAGAGGTTAGCGGCCTCTGAGTGCAAGAAATATTCTCCCAAGGCATATGTCTCCTGGCTCCCTCTCACTCAATGCGTGTGCCCTTTTTTCACACGCACAGCCTGTATTGTTTTATCTGTGTGCATTCTTGCTTCTGTGGAACTGTTGACATGTTGGCCACAAAACCCAAAAAGAGATGGTATTTTAGGGATCTGTTATAGTGGTTTTTATAGTGATGCATTTAATTTGCGGTTTCTGTTTGTACCATTATAAGAAACGCCGCATCCCCATTTCCTGCACCCAGGACCCACCACCACACAGCTCTGATGATGCACCTCGGGCCGGTGCTCACAGCTGTTATTATTCACACAACTTTGATGATGCACCTCAGGCACGGGGCTGACGCAGTTATTATTCACACAGCTCTGATCATGCACCTCAGGCACGGGCTCACAGCTGTTATTATTCACACAGCTCTGATGATGCACCTCAGGCACGAGCTCACAGCTGTTATTATTCACACAGCTCTGATGATACACCTCAGGCACGGGCTCACAGCTGTTATTATTCACACAGCTCAGATGATGCATCTCAGGCAATGTAAATGACAATGCCATTTATTTATGATTTAAAAAAAAAATAATCAGCAATGCCAATAGCTCTACCTTTAATGCTGCCGAGACCATTGCATTGTAAATGCTTGTTTATTTACTTTCATGCTCAAGATCAGATATTTTCTTTTGGGCCTCATCCAGTCTTGGGGACTGTTTATCCAGTCTTTCTTTCATTTGGTTGATTCTCTCTGTGAAAGTGTCTATTTTCACATTTGTAGTTGCTGGGTTACTCTCTATCTCCTTTAGTAGCATTTTCATCTTGCATCTGATTGTATCTCTCGGGTGAGGTCTCGGCTCTCTGACCCTTGCTTTTTTTTTCAACTTGAATTTTCTCAGCTTTGCGTCATTCTTGCCCATCTTCACTGATGGTGGGTTGGCTGAAGGCTTTGTTCTACTATGCTGGTTACTTGGGAGGGGGACTCTTGACTGCATTTTTGGTGGTGCCGCAATTGGGGCCTACTGCATGGAATAGGTTTAATGTGAGTGCCCTCCTACTTGTGCAAGTGTTTCCAATGTCCAGTTTCTCAATAATGTCCCCGCTGCAGGCAAATCTCTTAGGTTAGTTTTAGTATGGTAGGGAGATGAACTTGAGTCCATTTGTCTCAATGAACTGCAATAATAAGCTGGTGTTCTTTATTGTATTCCCCCCATCCGTTTCCACTCTGAAAGCAGTTTTTTTTTTATCTGCTGGTTCTTGTGCACACCTCCTCCAGACCCTGGTGCCCCTCCTCATTTTGCATGAGGCTCCGTTCTCAGGTCCACAGGAGGGCAACTCACATTCACTTCTCCTTGTATACCCGCATCTGGTCCTGGCTGCCTGCACATATGGGGCACCCCAGCAGAAGAAGTAAGAGGTTATTTTTGTTACCATTGAACGCCATCTTCTCCCCCATTTTTCGAACCAGATCAAGCTCTCTGCAAGGCCACCATAAGAACTATCATTATGTTCGTTCATCATTTTTGCCAAGTGAGTGCCTAAGATGTTTTTCTTTCTTTGCAGGAGGCATTCTGGCTGGGATAGTGTCGGACTACGCTGGTGGTAGAGCCACAACTTGCGCAGTGATGCTGATTCTTGCTGCTCCGATGGTGAGCATGTAATTCAACCTCATGGCCCCATCACAGAATCATTGCCTTTGTTGATGACAGTCTTTAGAATTCTATTTAAATGACTAAAGACTGCATCCAAATTGGCATTAAGAAATTACCCATGTATAAGTATTATAATGCTTTGCTAAAAATCAACTACACACCCAGTAGGGCTAACCCTCTAGTCTATTCATTTTGCTTTTCCCCATTGGTATCGATCCACTTACCGAGGGGATACTTAAATAAAAGGTTCTGACTGGGCACCAGAAATAACACATAATGTGGTGCAGTATTCTGACAATCTACTGATTTTTTGGGGGGACCCAAAGTAGTCTTCTCCAAGGGGTTGCACATTTTGCAATTCTTTGGCAGGTTTTCATTCTTGGCATGTTGACAGAACCGGGTTGTCTATGTTCCCAGTGAATGGACCCCCTCAAGAATTTGGTTGGTCACTGATGAGTTCAGATATCTGGACATGTATGTGATGCTGGATGCTTAGAGGCATGGGATAGAAATATCCAAACACAGATTCCCCAGTTGATCAGTGATATCACATTTTTGACTGCACTCCAATTGTAACTATAGGGGTGCTCTGCAATATTTAAGGTAATTAAGAGGGGTGCAGGGTTACAGGTGTGGGCTCTCTACCTGCCTTAAAAATGCCAAAAGGAAACACCTCTTTCACCAAAACAAAGTAAAAATATTGGACGTATGTTTTTATATTGAAAAAAAAGGATGGAACCATTGAGGTTATTGCTGGCGAAAATTTCGTTGGGAAAATCTGCCTGTTTTTTTCCTGTGTTCTTTAGCTAAACATGCTGATGTGCCCACACAACAATCAGAATAACATTGCTACCTAAAATGGGCATCATGTGTCTTAAACAACACTGCATGCTAACAAAAATGCCTTTTTGTTTTCTTTTAGCTGTTTTTGTACAATCATTTTGGGTCAACAGGCGTTTCTACGACAATAGGTAAGAACAATGCATTTACTTTTACAATGCTATACACAGACCCCCACTTTTGTCAATTTCTTCACGTGTTCCTAGATGTTTGAATAAACTTTCTGATTGTACCTGATTTAGAAAAGATTAAATAGCTCTCCCTCACTTTAGCTATCGCCTCTTGACTGCAGCCTGGTCCTTTTCTGGCTGTGACATCATGGAGCCATATATAGTGCTTTGCATTGGAAGTTTGCTCAATATTGTATTTGCAGTGCTAATAGTAAAAATGTCACTGCCAAATGCATCAGGTTTTAAAAGATGTCACTCCAGCTACAATTGGAGGTCTATTTTGGAACACCTTAAAGCCCATCTATGGAACCTGGAAACCCAAGCATGGCACTTGGTTTTGTAAAAGTCAATAAAGGAACAGGAGGCAATTTCTTGAATGGCTAGAGCATGTGATGAACAAAAGGCTGTCCTCTCTCCAGGTCCTGACCTAGATTTTGTTCTCTGATTAAGTCTAGGAAGAAGGCTTCCTCTTTGGAAAAATCCTCCCACAAAAAAGGAAGCACTAAATGAAGAACTCAACTTCCTTTCACTGTCCCTCCCATTCACTGGGCAAGTTGCTTGGTCGAAGGGTCCGTTCCACACCTCCAGCCTTCATGATGTCTTCGATTCCTGTCCTAGAGGACATATGCATGTTGCTGGAGCCCTGCTCCATTCTAGCACCATGCCCAGTGCTACAGGAATCTCTTCTGGCTTTCTCACCCTCTGGTGCTGACCCTGTTCAAAAGACAGCATTCAACAAGGCTATCATCCGACCTCCTTTGAATTCCTCAGGTGCACCTTCTGACTCCACAGTGCTTTACAGGATGTTTGACTTTGCTTCTGCTGGTGGCCCAACCCATTCACTAGTCAACCCCTGTAGATGCTCCTGATGCCGTTCCAGACCAGGGGCCAGTCATGCCAGCTTCAGATCCACTATCAGAGCTGACAGAGCACTTTGTCCGAAGCTCAACGAACAGTAAAAGTCAGATTTAATGACAAGCCTCTTTGTGAGCCACTACCTCATGATGGTTCTTTTTAGACCTCAAATCTACCCGTTTTTTTTTGTTTTTTTTCAGTGGTTGACCCAGACTGTGCATTGGGGCCCCACATTCATTCTTCTGGTGTGGTCTTGGAAAGGCAACTGAAATCCTTGGATTACCTTTGCCAGATGAAGAGGTTAAAGCTTACTTTTTGTCAAAAGTCTTCAAACACAGCTTCTCCACTTCAGAACTGTTGTTGTTTTGCAGTAAAGCTCTCTATAATCCTATGTAATGTCTTGGGATAAGCTGGCCTCCTTTCCGACTGTCACCTGCCAGGTTGCTCACTGTCACTGAATAGATGCAAACATTTTCTCTTCTCACCCTTTGCCTGAGGGTCTTGTATTAATGTCTTCCATTTACTCAAAATGTTGCCTCAATTATTTTCCTTCCACTCCACCGCCAGGTCCGTTAATCTGATTGAAGCAGTGAAACAAAGTATTCTCATTTGGGAGTCTGGCTCTTGGTTCATGCATTGGCACCTGCCTTTTGGCCTTATTTGGATGACAGAGAGAGCAGTCCCGCTTGTGCTGGACTGTTTAAGGGGCCACTTTGCTTACGTAGGCCCCTCAATTGTATCTGAGCCTGCCAATCAAATTCTTTGATCTGTCTCTTGATGACATAGGCTCCTCTGTGACTATAAATAAACATGCTTGCATGCCTCCCACTGGCCTTTCAGGAGATATCCAGGCAAAGCCGATGGATATGCATATGAGGATCAACCTTCTGAAATATGTGAACCAACACCTCGCTTTCCACACACCCACCAGACTACTCCCCTCTGCCCAACTACCCCTGACCTCTCTCCCACAGATCTACAAGACCAGACCCAGAGGAAGATCCTTCACCTACCTCACAGCCAGGGCCTGGAACTCTCTACCCCTCCACCTCAGACAATCCGCAATTTAAAAATTATCGCACCAGCGCTCGCTCTCAGTGTTGGTTTATCCTTCTGGCCAGTTCGGCAGCAGTATAAAGAATTCAGAAGCTACTTTCCAGCAATGCCAGCCTTTTCAGCCTGACTACTAGCCAGATAGATTATTTTTTTAATGTAAATTGTGTTTATTGAATATAAGACATAACAACACAAGCCAAACAATTTGAGACTTATGTCCCTGTAAAGAAAGCATTATTTACGCCCGCATTCCATGGTACATGCTGCAACAACCTTATAAAAGCATACATATCGGCAGCTAACCCACGCAAAATTCTATAAGGTCCTACATTATGAACCATACCATAATAGAGGAGAACAATACTCGCTTGAACCCCATCTCCATTTATCTTGACAATAGACCCATTGCAAAGAGAGACAAACCTAGAAGCGTAGAAAAGAAAAGGAAAAAAAGGAGGTTCCCAGTAATCCTAGTGTTGAACATGAGCCTATCATTGAAAATGCGGTGGAGGCATTGGGGAGACTCTATGCATAGCATCGCTATATACAATTCCTCCCTTTATCTATGTGGGCCCTCGAGTTAGGAAAACAACAGGGAACTGTCATCAATTATATATAGAGAATAAAATGAAAAAAAGGACCAAGAGTGAAATTCTCTCAAGATAGGGGAGGGAAAAATGTGGATGCGCTGAGAAGAATTAGGTCCGTGGATGGAAGCTGGGGAGCATCAGGGCGTAAAAGGCCAGGTCATCTGACTTAGGTAAGTCGTTCCGTAGAATCCAGTTTCTGGCCCCGGGAGTATGGTTCAAGGGAATCCTCAAACAACTGCAAGGCCTGAAGATTGGGGGGTACCTATCGGGATTACCTGGTCTTAGTGAAATATTATATAAGAGGCTTCCAGGTTCTGGTGAATCATGTATCTGTATGATTGATGCAGGCGGTAATCAGTTCAAGGGCTAAATCATTCCACAGTTGACGAAACCAGGTGGAAATAGGGGGGGATGCGGTGTCTTCCAAAATAGGGCTATTGACTTCCTAGCCGCTCCTAGCAAATGGAGAATCAAGCGCCAGTCTGCATAAGTCATAGCATTTAGTGTTGAGGGTTTAATGCCTAAAAGCGTGACTGACGGGAAGGAAGGAATAGGAAATCCACCACCTCTTTGATGTGGCAGAGGACCTCCTTCCAAAACATTGTGATATTCAGGCATGACCACATATGTGATTAAAGTCTCCTCTATTTCTCTGGCACCTCCAACAGGTCGGGGGGGAGTTTGGGAACATTTGGGGCAAACAGGCTGGGGTGTAATACCACTGCATCATTAACTTGTATGCTGGTTCACTCTGTGGTGTTCTCTGGTATATCTTTGTGACATCCCACCATAGACGAGCCCACCCTTCAGGAGGTACATCCTCTTCCAGGTCTGAAGCCCACAACGTCTGATATCCATGGGTTGTGGGCCACTGAGAATGCTGTAAGACAGAATATGTATTAGAAATCAGGCCCTTCGAACCCTCAAATTTACGGACCGGGGATTCAAAGGCAGTAAGTTGTCTAGTGGCTCCCTGGATGTAGGTCTGAGAGCTGAACCAGTGGTGTATCTGCTAATATGGCACACGTGCCCCCCCGGGAGATGAAACTTTTGCCTACATTGATCAAACGTGAGAAAGTCATTGCCCTGATAGAGATCCTGAATAACCCGCCATTCACCCTCTGTCCATGTACTAAATGCCTGAGTGAACATAGGATTACCGGCTGTAGGTGTGTTAGGGGATGGGAAATGTTGTCAGGCCTTGGGGTATTGCCAACTTGTCCCAGATCTCTAGTACTGTCTTCATAGGGGTGGCTATGTAGGCGCTAGGGGGCACGTCCCTCGTGGAAGCCATGCCAGGTCCCATAAAGGTCTACAGGATACCGCTCGGTCCAAGTGGAACCAATGTTTTTTGCTTTTGCAAACCACCCACTCTGAGATATATCGAAGCTGACAAGCCCAATAGTATTCCAGAAGTTTGGGACACGCTAGTCCACCCCTGTCAGGAAGCAGCATTAAAATCTTGTTGGAAAAGCGTGGGTGGGATTTCCCCCTATATAAATTTAGTACAGTCATGTTGTAGGGCAAGAATATCAGCCTGTGGTATGGGAGTGGGCAGGGTTTGGAAGAGGTATAACATTTTATGGAGAAGACACATTTTAATGGTGTTGATACGTCCTAACCAAGCAAGTGGAAGGCCCTTCCATCTGTGCCTCTCCTCCCGGATAGCGCTCCTATATCTAGGCCAGTTGGACAAAGTCCATGTCGAGAGTGTAGGAGTCAAGTCTGGGCCCAAATACTGAATCAATACGTCTGTCCACTGTACCAGCATCAGGTCTTGCAAGTCCTGGACCTCCGAGGCCGGGAGAGTAAGGTTAAGGGCATGAGATTTATTAAGATTGATCCAGTATCCTGAATCCTCTTCAAAGGCCCCCAGGAGAGTAGTCACAGCAGGGAGGGACGTAGATGGAGTGGATAGTGAGAGAAGGAGTCGTCAGCGAAGATGGAGGCTTTATGTTCATACCCACCCACCCATAGGAATACCCGGATGTTCAGATCGTGACGTATGGCGATGGCCAGGGGCTGCAACACCAAGGCAAACAACAGAGGGGAAAGTGGGCACCCCTGTCTGGTGCCCCGGTAGATGGGAATAGGGGCAGTGAGACTACCATTAAAATGTATGCAGGTTGAGAGTTCCGCATAAGGTGACATCAATTTGGAGATCATGCCCGTTCCCAGCCCCCTGTAATACTTCTTTAAGGAATCCCCAGTCCACTCGATCGAAAGCTTGCTCCACGTCGAGGGAGACCAGACAGGCAGGGATATCTTTAAAGCGTGCCTTTTCCACGAGATGGGCTACCCGACGGATATTGTCCGCCCCCTGGCGATGGCAAATAAACCCCACTTGATCGTGGTCAATGAGACCCGGAAGATGGGGTTCCAGGCGGTTGGCTAGGATTTTCGTATAGATCTTTGCGTTGGTGTTTAACAGAGCCATAGGGTGGTATGGGAATGGTCTTTACCTGGTTTGGGGATAACTACCACCTCCGCTTCATTCATTGTTGGGCTGAGACCCGAGAGGTCTGTGATACTATTAAAAAGGTGAAGCAAATGATCTCGAAGCTGCGGGTAAAAAACCCAGTAAAAAGTGCCTGGCAGTCCATCAGGCCAAGTGGGAGTTGCTTCAAAGCCTTAGCAATTTCATCATTGGTTAATGGGGTTTTCCAGCAGTTTCGTAAAGTGGGCATCAATAGAGTCACAGGGGCAAGAATTGAGAAAGGCAGTAACAGCCTCAGGAGGACAAGGAGCATTTACAATCCATAGAACTTCTCCAGTTTAAAGCCTTCATCTGCCTCTGAAATGGCCCATGAGCCACCCGGATGCCTGAGTTTGGCGATGTGTGCTCTGGCAGTCTGCGCTCGAATGAGCTGTGCCAGGCATGCCCCAACCTTGTCCCCCCGTGTAAAACTTCTGCTTGGGTTGAGTAGAAGTCTCTCCGCCTTGTTGGTACGGTGTAAATGCAATTGCCCTCGCAGTTCAGCTAGACGTCACTTATTGTGGACGGATGGAGATGATACCTGCGTTTTAGGGTTTTGATATCCCTAGAGAGAGTAGTTTCAATAAACCGAGCCTCCTGGGTCCGGGCAATCCATATAGACGTGATGACTCCCCAAATAGTAGATTTAAAAGAATCAAAGTCAAAGAATCTTGTATAGCGCACACTCTGGGTCCCATACCAAATTAAAATCTCCTCCGAGGATAATTGGAGTTGTGACTGACTGTAGGAGCTCCCTAAGGGTAGGCATAGGAAAACCTCCTCGTTTTGATTAGGGGCATATATGTTAACAAAGGTGAAAGACCACCACCCCAAGCCATATGTGCCTTAATAAACCTCCTGCCCTTGTCGGTCATGTCTGTGGGTTTTATCTCAGGCCAGTCTGATTTAAAGAAAATTGATACCTCACAGTTTTAGAAGATGCACAGGCCCAATATTGGGTGGGATATTTGGGATGGGACAAAAGGCGAGTGTCATTCGGAAGCAAGTGAGTCTTCTGAATAAAAATGATGTTGGGATTGTGGTGAAGAAGATATCGCCAGACCAGACGCCCCTTGTTAGGGGAGTTCAGTCCCTTTACATTTAAAGAGAGAAACTTAATGGGGCTAGTCATAATACTACCGATAGAAAACTACAACCTCCGAAACCCACTCAGTGACACTATGAGCCCACGTCCCTTCTCCCCAAGCCCCACGCCCATCCAGAAAGATGAAAGGGCCATTGTAAAGCATTGACGTGGCAGTACATGCCCAAGCCATTCGCAACAAGGCACCCTTAGTTACTCAATGACAGCGCATCCGACGAGAAAAAACAAGCCATTAAAACTGAAGAGAATAAAAAAGGTACAACAACAAATGGCCCACTGGGTCAGGCAATGTCCGAATCTATCGAAAACAGCAAAATGTCATTCAGACGGGCCGTTCCAGAAAAGTCACTCTCCTGCGGGAGTCCGAAGAGAGTGGGTGGCAGTCGTACAGAAAATTTGTGGGCCTCCACCACCACCATCCCGTGATAATGTTAGGGGAGAGCGATACTTGCTTTAACCACCGGGCCAATCCCAAGAAGATCAGCTGCAAACTTGGTGCTGATGTCCTCTGAGGGCATATGCGGTGTTTTAGCCTTCAACCGTCCCCTAACAGGATCCAGGACGTCCGTTCCAGAACCGAAGCAGCACCTAATCAAAGTCAAGGCACAAGTGACCCCTTAGCAGGTCAAAGAGCTAACCCAGCCAGGAAACGTTTAGTCCTTATTGTCTGGTGACCTAGCTGGAGAGGAAGAGCCAATCAGGGAGCGAATGTGGCTAATGATGTCCTGTTTAACTTGGGAAAAATCAAGTTCCTGTAAGCGGCGTTTGGATCTAGGAGGCATTACTGTGGACCATTTTGGGCGAAGAGGCCCATCTCAACGCTCTCTGGTGAAGACAGGTCGCCTCCCTTAGGCTCCAGAGGGAGCTTCAGGAGCTGTTTTGCGTCTCTTAGTGAATGGAGGACTTGCCTTTTGCCCTCCCATGTAAACATCAGGGTGAAGAAATGGCCCCACTAATACTTGATGTTGAGGTCCCTCAGCTTATCCGTGACTGTCTTGAAGTCTTTTGTGTAGCCGGTGCCAGGTCCTGGAAAATTTGAATAGATAGGCCATTGTATGAAACTGCTTAAATCCCTTGAACCTTTTTCAACATAGCTTCCTTGTCAGCAAAGTAATAGACTGTAGTAAGGATATCCGGGAAAAAGTCAGGCCGAATTGCGTGGGGCAAAGACCCAGTGAGCCCTGTCGAGCATAGGCGGTGACGCCTCTTCATTCTCTCTGGCATTTAAGAGTTCTGCTGTGTACGCCAGGATGTCTTTGCCTCCCGCTCCCAACGGAACCCCCTTGATGTGCAAATTGTTTCGCCGACTGTGATTTTCCAGGACTCCTTGATTCAACTGTAGGGTAATATTTTGCTCTTCTATTTCCATCATTCTCTCCCACAGATATTCTTGATCCTCTGCTCTAGTGTCCATAGTGCGTTCAGGATCTTCGACCCTTCCACCTATCTCCGTGACCTTGCCATGTATATCCTGCAGACCAGCCTTAAAGTCCTGTCTCAGAGAGCCTATCTCATCCTTGATTTCCTGATGGAAAGACGCCAAGAATGCCTGGGTGATCGGCACCTCTGAGCTGGGCTTCCCTGATGCCAGTATTGAAGAGTTAGAATCCTCCTTTGACTGAGAATTAGTTTTAGTCCAGAGGGAGGTGACTGGATTGTCACAAACTGTGGCAGACTCAGTGTCTTTATTTGTTTTACTTTTAGGAGGCATAGAAAGGTGCTCTATGGGGACCGGGAGTCCTGCGATGGAGATAGGCCAGTCCCTAAAGACGGAGTGGAAGAGTGGCGAGGGAAAAGGCTTTGCAGGTCAGCCTGAGAGTCGTTCTTGGGGAGCATCAAATGACACACAAGGGCTTCACAGTCTTTCCACCTATTTGGCAGAGATAGATCCGAGCTACACAGGTTTAAAGCACAGCGCCCCGCAGTCAGGGAGAACCACAACAGATGGCATGGGGTCTCGCCCCCACAACAGTCCACAGTGCAGGACTAGAGGTTAAAAGAAGGGCACTTGCCCAGCAAGGGTGCCGCCACAACATAATTTTGCCAATCACTTGTGACTTCTTCACCCAGAGGTGGATCAGTCCGTATTTGCTCTGCATGGCACATATCCAGTGTATCTGTTGGCCTCACTAAAATGCCTACCAACTACTGTACTGCCCTTGTAGTTCCCACTGCACGGGCTTCTGAGAGACACAGTCCTTGTGAGCTAGGACTTTCAACCTCTGTACTTGTTATGTGCCATTCTCTGTGTTCTGAAGTAGCTTTTTTAGGATTGAGTGTAGGTAATTTTATATTGCGCCAGTTTAGCCAGCAAGGATGTGGGACACATGCCCACTATGCTTTTCTCTGGGTCCTTCCCTTCCACTCTCTGTGGATCTCCTCTCAAGGTAAGAGGGGCAGATCCTTCATCTGCACCTTTAGAGCTTGCATCTTTGTCTGTAGGTGGAACTGGGCAAACTGAGTTCCTTTGATCTACCTCCTAAGGTGGAGGACGTTATCTTGGCTATGCGCTGTTCTGTCAACTGTGCATGGCAGTCGCTGAAAATGTTTAGTTTTTGATGCGCCAAAGAGAAGCTGGATCACCTTCAGGCAAGGTGATTAGATGTGTTGCAATTCACAATAACTTCCACCTGGCAAGGCTTACCTCTGGATTTTTCATAGATCATCCTTGTATTATTTGAATGGTTTGACTTGTATGTTTTCTTCTTCTTTGTTTGTCTTATCTCTTTGGGGCCTTAATTTGGTGCTTACATTTCCTAGGAGCTCACCTTTCAAGCCCATGCACAGTTGTCTCTTGACATAGTTTCCTTTTTGCAGGCATTTTGGTGTTCATTACTTCTTTCTGACATGTTAGGAAATGGCAGCCTTTGCCTGTGCATCTGCCCTTCACACATTAGTTTCTGATAAGTTGGTGTCTTGGTCATATTCTTCATTTCCCTCAGTGATTTTCTCCCCTTTTCACATTGGTCAATCAACTATCTTATGATTGTTATATCTACCTCTGTACATGTCAGGTCCAATGGTCCTCGGAATCTCACGATGCTCTATGGGGTCCACCTCTCGACAGCCCCTGGGTCTGAATGTGAACAGACATGCAGGAATGATCGAGCGAGGGATAATCAGGAAGGTAAGGGAGGGAGCAGCGGGGAAGGGAAGCTGAAACGAGAACAAGGCACCATGAGACAAGCACAGACTTATATGCAATGTACTTCGTAGAAACCTGTAGCCCCACCCTTGTGTAAAGCGAATGATGTATACCTGAAGGAATAAGTGGAAGGCTTTGCCTGGCAATCAAAAAGGTTGAACTTGATGATAATTCTAGAATACAAGAACCCTATGGTCAGTTTCTTCACTCGGCAAGGTTTCTAGAACATTAATCACAACAGTATAAGTACATACCAACATGAATGTCAAATTGGGCTTCAACAGGGGTCAGTGTGGAAGATAGCCTGCCAGGCGAAGCTCATAAGCCCCTGTTGTCAGAAGTAAAGAAAAGGAGACAATATTATTGTCTTAAATCCCGTATTTGCATTGCCCGGTTACTTCACCTGACCACACACAATACTGCACACAAGGAGCACAATAAAAGTCCTGGATCCTGAAGCAATAGATACACAGAAGCCAAGCCAGATCAATAATGTCTTCAGGATGTCAATATTCCCCAAAGATAAATAGCACCTTAGGAATCCAAAGTCTCCAAGCAGGTAAGTCCGTTATTCCCCCTTTTGAACAAGGCATAGGCAAGGAGGATAGAGTACAGAACAATCACACTGGGCGTCTGGAAGCCAGGTAAACCCCAGAGCAAGGAATGGCAGTTCACGGAGTCAGTGTTCACTCGAAAATCCCAACAACAGCAAACACTGTCAAAGCTGCCAGTAAACCGACAACTCACTTGAAGGAAAAGCAAGAGCCTCAGCCGAGGACTCCACAGATATGGGAAGCGCCAGCCGACGCCCCCCACCTAGACAGAAGCGGAACGCTTCTAAAGTACTCACCAGCCGGCTCAGGGGAATCTCAAAAAGGATACGCTGGAACACTCGTGGTCTTACCGCAATCAGCATCAGAACCAGAATCAACGGCGGGCGCTTCTGTTCCTTCGCCGGGAATGAACTTTGCGCGTGTGACGTCATCACACGGGCGTCGCGCGCGCAGCACCTGGAAACATGGGAAATGTAGTTTTTTAGGTTCAGATCGCGTCTCAAGGCAGGGTTCGCGCCTAGCCTCCGCCGTGAGACCTGACAGTACATCCCTCTCCCGAAGAACACTGACAGAGACAAGGCTTGGTCGGGAAGCGTTGATGGAACAACTTCACATACTTGGGTGCATGGACATTGGATGCAGGTTCCCAGGAATTTTCCTCATTACCATAACCCTTCCAAGCCACCAAATACCACAATCTGGTGCGGTATATCTTAGAGTCCACAATTCCTCTCACCTCATAATCTTCTTCGTTATCCACGACAACCTCAGCAGGCACCAGTTTTCTGTGCATTCGCGTGGGTTTCACCAAAGACACATGAAAGGCAGGATGAATGCGTAAGGAAGATGGCAGAGCCAGTTTAACCACCACAGGATTAATGAGCTTGACAATCTTGTACGGGCCTATATATTTAGGGTTGAACACACTAGAACGCTTAAAGCGTATGTTTTTGGTGGACAACCAGACGTAATCACCCACCTTGTATACGGGCCCTGCTTGTCTGTGCTTGTCCTCATAGGCCTTGTACCTCACCTTGGCCTGTCTTAACTGGCTCTTGACATGCTGCCATGTCTTATGAATAATCTGTAGTCTTTCTTGCACTTCAGGGACAGGGGTGGCTGATGCAGGATGGTGAAACGGCAAGAAATTAGGATGGAAACCATAGGTGCAATAAAACGGAGCGGTCTTGGTGGAACCATGTACTGCACTGTTATAGGCTATTTCAGCTAGCCATAATCTATCTACCCAATCTTCCTTAGTGACCTCAACATAGCATCTCAGGTACTGCTTCAGCGTTTGATTGACTCTTTCAGTCTGCCCATCGGTCTGGGGATGGAAACTTGTGGAGGTACTAGATGTTATTCCTAAAGCCTTACACCATGTCTTCCAAAACCTTGCAGTGAACTGGCTGCCTCTATCTGATATTATCACTCGAGGTAACCCATGTAGCCGTACTATGTTGGTGAGAATAAGTCTGGCTAACACGCTAGCAGAAGGTACCTGTTTACAGGCGATGAAATGAGCCATTTTGGTTAAGTAGTCAACCACCACCAGTATTGCAGTGCACCCCTGATCTTTCGGCATGCCCACCACAAAATCCATGGAAATGTTTTCCCAAGGCAACTCAGGAGTGGGAAGAGGTTGTAGCAATCCCGCCTTTCTAGAGTGTTGTACCTTCATTTGACTACAGATAGGACACTCAGCCACCCACTCAGTCACGTCCTTCCTAATGTTAGGCCACCAAAACTGTCTTAGAATTCTCTCCAGGGTTTTACTGAATCCATTATGGCCCGCACACGGCGCACTGTGGCACTACTGGAACACTTGCTTTCTTAAGGTTTGGAGGGGCAACAACAGCTGTTTCTGTCTCATCGGAAGACCCTGAACCATTTTCCACTCGTTGTGTTCACTCAACCATTTCTTCCATGCATCATTCTGGATGTTTCTAATTACACTTCTGAGGAACATCTGGGTACAGGTGACGCCGATTACCTTCTTTGGGTCGATTATGGACTCCTCCCTTGCGTCGATCTGCTCTGCCTTGGTGAATTGCCTTGATAAAGCGTCCGCCTTTCTGTTATCCTTTCCTGGTCGGAATGTGACAATCAAATCGAAGTCTGCAAAATGCATCATCCAACGCATTTGTCTAGGTGTTAAGTGGCGTGCAGCAGTCATGTATTGCAGATTACGGTGGTCTGTAAACACTGTTACTACATGTCTAGCTCCCATTAAGTGATGTCTCCATTCCAGAAAAGCGGTTCTTATTGCCAACAGCTCCTTTTCAGCAATCACGTAATTCTGCTCCGCCGAATTCAGGGTGCGAGAGAGGTAAGCTACAGGATGCAACTGGCCGGTATCGGAGTGACGTTGGGACAGTACTGCTCCTATCGCAGAGTCAGAAGCATCCGCTTCTACGATAAAAGGTTTGCTGGGATCCGCGTGCACCAGCACCGGAGCAGAAACAAAAGCCTTCTTGAGGTCATCGAAACCTTTCTGAGCATCATCCGTCCATTCGAAGGGCACCTTCTTTCTCAATAACCTTGTCATTGGGGAGGCCATTGCTGAGAAGTTTTCAATGAACCGACGATAGAAGTTCGCAAACCCGATAAAACATTGAATGTCCCTTACGGACTTGGGTCTGGGCCAGTTCCTTACTGCTAGGACTTTTCTTTCAGACATTTCCTGACCATGAGGAGTGAGCACCACCCCTAGAAACTCCACCGATGTAGAATTAAATTCACACTTGCTGAGTTTGCAGTAGAGATGGTGTTCCAGTAATGTTCTCAATACAGTCTTCACATGTTCCACATGTTGTTCTGAGCTGGTGGAATAAATCAGGATGTCGTCAATGTAAACAACAACGAAACGATCTAAATATCTTTTGAGTACATCATCTAGGAAAAACTGGAAAGCGGCTGGCGCATTACAGAGCCCGAAGGGCATCACCAGGTACTCGTAAAGTCCAAAACGGGTCTTGATGGCCGTCTTCCATTCATCACCTGAACGCATCCGAACCAGGTGATATGCCCCCTTGAGATCCAGTCTCGTAAAAACAACGGCATCTTTAACTTGTTCCAACAACACGTTGATGAGCGGAAGTGGATATTTATTCTTGACTGTAATGGCGTTTAGAGCCCTATAGTCCGCACAAGCGCTGAGTTCTCCATTAGCTTTCGGGATGAAGAACAACGGGGAGGCTGCTGGGGATTTGGATTCTCTGATAAAACCAATCTTCAAGAGCTTGTCTAAGTAGTCACGGAGGTGTAGGGTTTCCGGCTCAGTAAGAGCATATACTCGCCCCGCTGGGATCTTAGCACCTGGAATCAGATCTATTTGACAGTCGTACGACCGGTGTGGTGGTAATGTTTCCGCCTTCCTTTCGCTGAATACCTCCGCCAATTCACGATACTCAAACGGAAGTTCTACATCATGTTCAGCCGCGGTAGCGATGTGATGTATACTAGCTAGACCAGACGCAGGTCCTGACTTCACAGGGTAACAGTTTTGCTGACAGTAATCCGACGTGAAGTGTAAGGTTTGGTTTCCCCAATCTATGGTGGGGTTGTGTCTACGCAACCATGGAAGACCCAGAATCATCCCATACTGAGGTGCATGAATGATATTAAAATACAATCTTTCCTGATGTTCAGCCACCATTGTCATACCAAGCTCTCTGGTTTGCAGCCGAATGGGACCTGAATCCAACTTTCTGCCATCTACTGCATACACTGCTTCGGGAATCTCTTTTTCTACTAGAGCTAGACCTAACCCGATGGCCTTGGCATGATCCATGAAACACCCGGTTGCTCCCGAATCCAACATGGCTTTTATCGTTAGTATTTTCTTTTGTACTTCCAGCCTAACCTCCACAAAAAAATGTAGACCGTCTCGTCTCTCAACTCCGTCCAGTGAAGGGATGATGAACGTACTTGAAGGACTCCCTTCCTCCACCTTCAAGCTTTCTCGTTTCCCGACTCCTGTTCAGCTGCCACCACCGACACCTTTTTGTAAACAGTTCTTGTTTTGTTCCTGTTAGGGCATTCCCGTATGAAGTGTCCCTTCCGACCACAATACAGACACAAGCCTTTCTTCCGTCTATACTCCCTTTCTTCCGTAGTTAACGGAGACCTCACGGCTCCAATTTCCATGGGTTCAGGTGTAGATTGGCTTGCCCCCTCTGACCCCCTGGGATTCTCGTATCTTGGGGGTAATCGGTCCTTTCTTCGATTGTCACCCTTACGATCACTCAGGCGATGATCTAATCTCAGGACTAGGCTGATCATGTCCTCACAGGTACTGGGCTGAGGATCGATCTGGGCAAGTACATCCTTCATTTCCTCGGTGAGGCCATTATAGAAAATGGCATGTCTTTTTTCTTCCGGCCAATCTGTTTCCGCGATAAGCCTTCTAAAATCGTTGAGATAGGTTATCAAATCTCTATTACCCTGTTTCAGTCCTAGCAACTCCCTGTCTGCTGTTAGTGTAGCTGACCTGCGATTGAAGGTTTTCTCAAAATCAGCCCTAAAAGCCTCCCAATCCCTTAATAAAGGATCATCTCTTTTCACTAATGGTACTGCCCATTGTGCAGCATCTCCTGCTAGGTACGAGATGAGAAAAGCCACCCTGGCGTGATTGGTATTAAATACCTTGGGCTTGCAGGAAAAATGCAATAACACCTGTGTAAGAAACACCTGCACTTTGCCGCTGTCCCCATGGAAACGTTCTGGAGGGGCTAGGGGAATCGGGGCGGGAACTTCCACTACGACAGAGGAGGCCTGCTGAGTACCAGCACTGAAAGGGTTACGACTCAACCTATCCACTTGAGCCTGCAGCGCAGCAGTCTCTGTCCTAGATGCCTGTAACTCTGTTTGGACCAGCGCCAGGGCTGCTAAAATATCATCCATAGTGGACATTGTATCGTGAAATCGGGAGGACTAAATATCTTGGGCCGTTGATTCTGTCAGGTCCAATGGTCCTCGGAATCTCACGATGCTCTATGGGGTCCACCTCTCGACAGCCCCTGGGTCTGAATGTGAACAGACACGCAGGAATGATCGAGCGAGGGATAATCAGGAAGGTAAGGGAGGGAGCAGCGGGGAAGGGAAGCTGAAACGAGAACAAGGCACCATGAGACAAGCACAGACTTATATGCAATGTACTTCGTAGAAACCTGTAGCCCACCCTTGTGTAAAGCGAATGATGTATACCTGAAGGAATAAGTGTAAGGCTTTGCCTGGCAATCAAAAAGGTTGAACTTGATGATAATTCTAGAATACAAGAACCCTATGGTCAGTTTCTTCACTCGGCAAGGTTTCTAGAACATTAATCACAACAGTATAAGTACATACCAACATGAATGTCAAATTGGGCTTCAACAGGGGTCAGTATGGAAGATAGCCTGCCAGGCGAAGCTCATAAGCCCCTGTTGTCAGAAGTAAAGAAAAGGAGACAATATTATTGTCTTAAATCCCGTATTTGCATTGCCCGGTTACTTCACCTGACCACACACAATACTGCACACAAGGAGCACAATAAAAGTCCTGGATCCTGAAGCAATAGATACACAGAAGCCAAGCCAGATCAATAATGTCTTCAGGATGTCAATATTCCCCAAAGATAAATAGCACCTTAGGAATCCAAAGTCTCCAAGCAGGTAAGTCCGTTATTCCCCCTTTTGAACAAGGCATAGGCAAGGAGGATAGAGTACAGAACAATCACACTGGGCGTCTGGAAGCCAGGTAAACCCCAGAGCAAGGAATGGCAGTTCACGGAGTCAGTGTTCACTCGAAAATCCCAACAACAGCAAACACTGTCAAAGCTGCCAGTAAACCGACAACTCACTTGAAGGAAAAGCAAGAGCCTCAGCCGAGGACTCCACAGATATGGGAAGCGCCAGCCGACGCCCCCCACCTAGACAGAAGCGGAACGCTTCTAAAGTACTCACCAGCCGGCTCAGGGGAATCTCAAAAAGGATACGCTGGAACACTCGTGGTCTTACCGCAATCAGCATCAGAACCAGAATCAACGGCGGGCGCTTCTGTTCCTTCGCCGGTAATGAACTTTGCGCGTGTGACGTCATCACACGGGCGTCGCGCGCGCAGCACCTGGAAACATGGGAAATTTAGTTTTTTAGGTTCAGATCGCGTCTCAAGGCAGGGTTCGCGCCTAGCCTCCGCCGTGAGACCTGACAGTACACTGCCACAGGGGAAGGAAGACTGTTCTGTCTGGACCCTTACCCTCAGTTTTACATTGATTACATTTGACAACATTGCCCGACTGGCTAGTTCTTATTGACTACTCGGAGGGCAAGGAGATCCTGTAACTGACTACTACCTGCTAGCGTATTCTCATCATTCAAAGTAAAGGGCCCCTAAGGAAGTGGGGTCGTGAAGGCTGCGCTGCTGCATTATTCTGGGGTGTTGCAGTCCTGGACATTGCTTAGGCTGTGATATGGACTTCTGTCCACACCTTCACCAGGAATGACTGCCTTAACTCTGAGGTCCACATGGTTAGATTTGTACAAGGCTTCTTGGCTCAGTTGTGTGCTCAGTAGCACCCTTTAGAGAGTACTCCTTAGGTTTCGATTCAAGAGGTGAAGAATCTGCAGTAGAAGTATCCATCAGTAGAACATGTTATCTTTTGTAACGATCTTTCGAACTGCAGGTTCCATACCAAACCATCTAGCTCCCCTTTCTCAGTTTCTCAGAAGCCTTGCAGTGATAACATCCTAAATTAGTTTCATACACTCCCTTACTTTTGATGCTGTCCAGTTCATCTGCCCCGCTAGGGGCATGGAAATCAGAGTGAGGACTGACCTCAGAGTGTCCGGTAGAAGCATGTACTGTGCTGTAACATCTGGTACAGAGTAGGCTTCAGAGTGGTGTCTGGGTCGTGGGACCATGCACCGGCACAGGACAGTCAGTTGAACTTTCCTGTATCCAGTCTTGTGCCTGAAGGAGATTCAAGAGTTGAAGGATCTGCAGGTAGATGGAGTACTCACCATAAAAATCATTACTGAAGGTAAGTGACTTGCTCTTTAAAGTTAAGCATGTCTTCTCCCACCCATCACACCCTACCTTTACAAACGTGATATTTTGTCAGATATAGCCAGGTTTATGTAAGTGAAAGTCGCTAAATTGCCACCGGATTTTTCCTGGTGACTAAAACACAATCCAAAATGAAAGTGCAAACAAGGAACTAAGGGGCACATGCATCAAGCCTGCATTTTGCGATTTCTAAAAAACGAATTTTACCTATTCGCTATTTAGAAATCGCAAAATGCAATGTATGAAGGATCTGCAAAAAAAATGTGATTTCTTAAAATTCCTTAATTGCGAGTCGCAAATTGCAAGTCGCAATTAAGGAATTGATTGCTAGTCATTCCTATGGGCCTAGAGGCCCATAGGAATCAATGGGAATTGACTGTGCAATTTGCTAGTACCCAATAGGTACTCGCAAATTGCACATGCAATTTCAAGGGTGCAAGGGGGCTAAAAGGACACCCTGTTGCACCCCTTAAATTGTTATGTACACCCATATTGCGCACACACATGCCCCAAGGGCATGTTGAGCACACACATGCCCCAAGGGCATGTGTGTGTATAACTTGTAACTTTGAAAGTTTGCGATTACTTAAATAGTGATTTTTACATTTGGGATCATGCATCCCAAATGCAAAAATTGCGGTCGCAAAGGGGCAGATTCTGCAAATCTGTTTCTTTGCAATTGCAAAATGCAATGATGCATGTGCCCCGAAGAGTCCATTCAACTGAGTTTATTCTTTTTATTGAACTCCATATACCAACACTAATTGAATAACTGAACACAAGGCACTGACCTTTTTTGTTAAATGAAGGAGAAATGGATGTAACCATAGAGTCTTTGAACTGCATAATAAGCATCCTGGACTCTGGCGTGGGAATCGTGGCAAAGATGGTGGGCTCGCATTGATCCAACTTTGTGGCCTCGGCTCCCTTAAGTTATCGATAGTGATCTGCTGCAGTAGGACTTCAGCTGATCTGGAGCAAGGGATGGCAAAATAACCCTTATAAGGCATATTGGGGCCCATCTACGATTTTGGAAGTGCCACAGAGGAAAGGCTTGCTACGAAGTTGACATGAGGCTGTCCCTAGAACCTTAAGCTAAGAGAGGAGACCTATCTGAGAGGTGCTGGAGGAGCGGGTATTTTTAATTTTTTTTTATTTATTTGAGTTTTATATAGCGCTTGCTAGACCCAGAGGTATCAGAGCGCTTTACATAAGGTTCCACAAAATTGCAAAGTTACATCAGTTACAAGTTGCATCAGTTACTACGAAAAGTTTCAAGAGCTTAGAAGACTAAATAAATGGAGTTTAGAAGGGTAACGGGATAGGAGGTACATAGGATGGAGAGACGAAGGAGAGTCTGCCCAAAGTTTGGCTGAGTAGGTGACAGCCGAGGGGGAAGTCCACAGCCCATCTACTCTATAGCCATCGGGTAGCTCCACCGGGCATCAGCCAAACAGCTAAGTCTCAACGGGAAACAATTAAAGATTAAAGAGGAGGGATAAATGGAGCGTAAAGATGGTGGATTATAGGGGTAGGAGGGAGAATACAACGGAGAGACGCAGTCATTTCTGCCCAAAGTCTGGATGGGTAGGTGATGGCCGAGGGGGTAGTCCATCGCCATCTCCTCTTTAGCTATCAAGTAGCTCCATCGGGCATCGGCCAAAAAACTAGGTCTCCACGGTCAGAGGTAGGTTCACTTATTCAGTATCCTGATGGGTAGGCCGGAAGGGGGATGCGTTTGAGGTCTGGTTGATGTCCACTGTCGTGTTCGACCACTGTGGAAGCCATCATGAGGTCAGGCAAGGGATTCTGACCTTGGAGTTAAAATCAGCTGGTTCCCATTTTAATCTTTCGCTGGCGGAGTGGGGGTGGAGGAGGGGGGGGTGTTTGTTGTGCAATGCAGATGTGAGGAGCTCTCTGGCCCCACTGCTTGCTCGGGCATCCAGGCCAGGTATCTATGACTAATGGTGCTTCCTCGCTGTGTTCTTTGCTGTGCACAATCGGGCTTCTCTTCATCTAATCTTGCACTCCTGTCCTCAAGGCATGTATTGTGACCCTTTGGAGGCCACTTCCGCTCGCCAGTACTAATCTGTGCCACTCACCAGGGGAAGCCTGTCTGTGACCGCTTTATCACGCTGGTTTTCATGCCACTGTTGTCCTCTCCGCTCTGGAGGACGGGGGGAGGGAGCGAGCCAGCCAGTGTGCTTGCTTCTTGAGGGCTCCACCCTCGCATCACCGCCCCCACTTCGTCTGGCCTTTACTCAAAGCAAGGGGGGCTGAGGCGCTGTTATTGGGTCCCTTTCTCTCAATGTTGAGGCACCAGTTGAGCTCTGCAATCCAATTCACGTTGAGGACGGCTGCCATCGTGACTTAAGGCGTACCTGTCCTCTATCACTTCCTGGGCGCACTGGCATACTATAAATGCCTTTATCTGGCCCCTCACTAGGAGCTGGGGGAAGTCAAGAAGCTGCTATTGGGGCCACCACTCAACCAGTGCTGTGGCACTCGCTGATCACGGAGCTTGTGTGAGGTCGAGGGCGGCCGCCATCTTGACTCCAGGCGTACCGGACCTTTACACTTTTCTCGACGCTCCGGTTTCTCTACCGCTTATCTTATTTACCGGGCAGCAGCTGGAATTCTTCAATACCGCTACTTTTCTTGCTGGGTGGATATGCAGCACATTACTCGACCGCACTTGTTGATCCCATTGTGGGGCGGGAGGGGGGCGCCAGGGGTCTGCTCCGATTCTCGCTCACCTCAAGTTTCGTCTGACCTCCGTGGGCTACAAGCGGTTCTGCCTGCACCTTATCTTCTGGCTCTGTCCAACTCGATTCCGGGCGCAGAACCCCAATCTTGTTCGCCACACTCGCCCTGCCGGTTATCAGCCTCGGGTTCCGACTGCTGCTATCTTGCCGTCAGTGTCAGATTCACTTAGGCTTGTTTTCTTCAGGAGATCACTGTGGAATAATGTTGGGGAACCCAGCAATGGGCTCCCATGACATTCCGCCAGCAACCGGCTCGTTTTGCATGAGCTAGGTACGGTGGGACTGGCGAGATATGTGCCCTGAGGTGGGAGCCTCAGCTCAGCACGTCCACCATTTTGCTAGGAGAGGCAACGGGTAGGTGGGAGCGCTCCCACTGAGGTAGACTGCACTCTGTGATGGCAAATCCGGAAGGTGGCAGATATCTCTCTCTGCTCACTCTCTCTGGGACCAGATGGTGCTTGGTGCTGATACCGGGCCTAGGAAACAGACTAAATTATCTTTGATGGAAATGAGGCAGACCCAGCCTGCGTGAATGCCTGAGGCACTGAGATGAGTAACTAGGCCGCTCAGAATGTATATGTGGGTTCTTTTGGAGCGGTTAAAGTGTAATAAAGTGGTGGTCATTCAAGCTCTATAGGGAGTGTTGGGGTCTCCAAATTCATATTAGAGATTCTGGCCTTCCTACCTAAACACACCACAAGGTGAAATTACTCCATGGTAGGAAATTAATGTGACCATGATGACGAACCTGGCTGCTCGCCCGCCCACTGGGTGAGCCCTTGCGTGACTGCTTGGAGCTAGTGCATTCAGAGCAGCCGGTAACAGGTTAGTGTGCCCAACTCAAATTAAAAACATTTATTAAAACTGGACATATAGTAGAGGCGCTGGCCTACCTTCTCAATTGTGCCAGAAGATGAAATGACCCTATGATAGAAGTAGAAGTGAACATATTGACAAGCCTCCTTACAGATACCGACTCCTGTATATATTGAGTGCACTGGTTGCTTGTGCACCTGCTGAGTGAGCCCCTGGATGCGGCCACAGAGTTGGCACATCCTAAGTGATTGGTAGCAGGCTAGTGCATCTAACTCAACATTGAAGCTACATTGGGAAGTAGCCCAGCACTGTTACGCAGGAACAAACCAGTGAATAGTGCAACAAATTAGCTCCTATATTTGTGAGCCCCATCGATGCAACAAGGGTAGACATGAAAAGCAGAAGCCCCTCAGGCAAATGGTAGAGACAGATGAAGTTGGGGAGACTGAGCTTTGGCTGTAGGTTGGTGTAGGAGGCGGTTTTCTTGTTTTGAATGTCACTAATGCAAAAACAGACTCGGGTGCCACTGCATCATCACAGTGGACACCGCAACCTTTTTGGATGTGGAAAATCACTTTTTGGGTAGCTCTTTTCACCAATACTACTACCGATTATACTGGTGCTTGCTCACAGAACAAAATTCTTAGTAATATCACATTGTTGTGGAGGGTCTTTTTTTTGCACACCAACACGTTATTGTGTTTTCATGAGGTATCCATGTAAAGCAGAGGTCTTCAAACTTTGTGATGCCGATACCCCCTTGTAAAACCTTTTTAGGCGTAAGGAACCCCTTCCAACAAAAGTTTCTAGAAACTGGTACTCCTTATCATCAACTTTAGACAACCATAAATGCGCCTGTTAGACCTCATCACATCCGTCCATCATTCATCCACCCACACTTTCACACATCCATCCATCCACCCTTTCATCCTTCCTTCCATCCATACATCCATCCTTCATCCATCCACCCTTTCATCCTTCCATCCATACATCCATCCTTTACCCATCCACCCATCCACCCTTCCATCCATCCATCCACCCATCATTCATCCAGCCACCTTTTCACACATCCATCCATCATTCATCCATGCAACCTTGTATCCATCCATACATCCATCCACCCTTTCATCCTCCCATCCATACATCCATCCATCCACCCACCCTTTCATCCATACATCCATCCGCCCACCCTTTCATCCATCCATCCACCCATCATTCATCCCCCACCTTTTCACACATCCATCCATGCATCATTCATCCATGCAACCTTTTATCCATCCATCCATCCACCCACCCTTTCCTCCATCCATCCACCCTTTCCTCCATCCATCCTTCATCTGTCCACCCTTTCATCCTCCCATTCATACATCTATCCTTCATCCATCTATCCTTCATCCATCCACCTTTTCATCCTTCCATCCATACATCCATACATCCATCCACCCACCTTTTCACACATCCATCCATCCTTCATCCTTACATCCATCCATCCACCCATCATTCATCCACCTACCTTTTCTGTGCCTCTCTCATGGGGGGGTCAGTATCTCTCTGCGTCTTCTTCCTTCTTCTTTCCCGCTCATGGGAGGGCATCTCTGTGCCTCCCTGCTTGGCGGGTGTCACGTGTCACGGGACCCGCAGCTCCAGGCGCGCAACAACCATTGAACTCAAAGGGCTACATTACAGCCTGCTCCCCCAGGCCCCCCCCTCTCAATTTGTAGTCCATTCATTTTTTCTATGAAATTACGTACTATTGCTATTATCTACCAGACGTGATGCAAAATGGACTTACTTAGAATATCCGTGTTCCTTTTCAGATCCAACATTCATTGTTTTTTTTTAGTTACCCTTTGACATTACTCTAACTTTAAATATGCTACAATACAAGAATTTTCAGCAATCGAGGAAAAATTCTGTTTTGCCACTGAAAACCTTTTAATACATGGAAAATGTGTTCGTATTTTTTTAGGGACTTTTGCTGTTACTTGGCACCACCACTAGATAGCGCCTGTAGTCTGCTGCCTTACCCTGCTATATTGAGGCACCAACCCTGGTTATGTGGAGGAAGAGTGACTAATTAAACAATTCAGTAATTCACCACAAAAGAATAAAGATTATCCCAAACTGTTAAAGCTTACCTTTAATATCAGGGTAATGCTTTGCATGATGCACACTACAGCCTGTCTTGTTTGCTTCTAGGATGAGACAGCATAGTTGCAGATGGCAGCTAAGTCGCAGCCATGAGTCCTTCTGTGAATGAAGGTAATGGGAGCTCATGGCAGTCATCAGACCCATTTCTGAGTCACTGGGTGCAGATGGACTGCCACTTACACAGGTTTCACAGCAGCATGCTGGCAGTCTTGGGATGCACTTTGTAGATACTGCAGTGGTGACATCCATGTATACCAGTCTTGGCTTCTAGGGCGAAGTCCACAACGTACACAATTCTTGACTTCTGCGGTGACATCAGCCAAAGAAACAGCTCTGTATTTCGGTAGCGGTATTCACTATGGGCACCGCTCTCGATTTGAGCAGTGAGGGCAACTGGGATTGTTCCTATTGTATAGAGGCAAGGTGGCTGTTCGCCCGTGATTCCATCTGGAACTGCACTTCTGGAGAGACTGAAACCACCTTCTTTGGACTTGTAGATCGCTCTCTGCTGTCTTCTTTCTCCTGGTAGACCCTCCACACTGGAGTCTGGTGGTTTGTGGCATTCCCTGGGCAGTTGCACCTCCCACGACTTGACGAGCTCTTTCACTTTCTAAGCAGGCAGGCTGTCTTCCGGGTGCTTGGGGTCAGGGGTACAACTCGGGGGCAGCTCTAGGCTCATGGTGGCCCTGGGCAGGGAGCGTAGGTAGGTGGCCCCAGAAGAGGGGGCCCGGACGGGGCGGAGCGCAGGGACCAGTGAAGGGGGGGGGGGGGGCGGTTAGGGTGTTTGGAAGTGGAACAGAGCCGGAGGTCGCCAAATCCCTGCCAAGGGCCGCCACGCAAATATGTATGCATCCTCAGAGGATTATTATATTAAGGATATATATTGGCGTGGTGGCCCCTGGGTTTGGTGGCCCTGTGCAGGTGCACAGCTTGCACATGCCTAAGGCTGCCCCTGTACAACTCTTCCAGCAAGTAAAGACTCTAGGTGATGTACCCTTTCCTCTTGGAAGCTGGTTGTCACACAGACACCAGTACTGGTTGTACAACAGTTCCCAGAGTATGCTCAGAATACTACCTTCCTTGGTGAATAGACTTGGAACTGGAGCGACAAGGATTTAAGTAGTTCCCACTTTCATGCAATCAATACAGATATGGACTGTGGATTCTCTGTATGCAATCTCAAAACAGGTTTGCTGCGGTCCTTTTGTCAAGTGTCCTCTCAAGGCTGTTCACCAGGCACAGCCTTTGTGTAAAGTGATGCTCACCACAGAAGTGTAGTCTCCAGCCTGGAGTACCTACAATAGAGACTGAAAGAGGCGTGGTCTTTTCACCAGCCACGCTGAAAGTGATCAGGATGAAGACAAAAGACTGGCCTCACCTAAAAGATCTCTCTCACCCGGAATAATAGAAAGCAGAGTCCCACCTCGACCACCTACCAAATGGCAGTACCGTGAGAAAACAAATACACAGTCTACTCAGCAGGAGCCACTTAAGTGAATTTCTAAAGAAACAGTGTCTCCTCCCTCTATTTTCAGGACTGACAATAATACTCTTGCACTGTCTGTGAAAGCAATCTCACCTACAGGTTTTGCACAAGAGCAGACTAGGAGCTTCCAAAATGGGACCCTCAGGCCTTCATTACTCTGGCTCGCTCATGCACATACTGCATGCACTAGACAAGTCACAAACCCACAAGATCTACTTGGGATGTTAGTACTTGGATGTAGGTTACACATTGAAGCAGAACTTTACATAAATGATAGACGGTCTGGTCACAACTGTGCATTCACAAAACACAGAATGTTGCCATCACCACTGTACATGCTAAACCCATGTCAGGGGTGTTAGTCCACTGTCAGCAAAATGAGGGCATGCTTGGTGCACTTCTCCAGGTCACAGGATGTTCCAGGACTTTGTGTCAGTGACAGGTATAAGCCTCTGCACCTGTTATATTAGCGTGAGCCTGGAGCCAAAGCCGGGACAAAAAATTGTCTCAGTTGGGCACTCAGAACATGGCTGCATGATTGAAAACCTGGCAGGGAACATTCCCAGTCTAACAGCATGTTCAGGCAATATTATGTATTCCTAAATTAAATGGCTTATCTTATGGTATACATATATGTTTAGTAGACTCCAGAAAATATGCTATTTTGTGGATACTAAACAAGTAAATATTTGTGTCTCAATGTATAATTATTGGTGTAAATATAATTTTTTCCCAATCATTGCTCGTCCCTACATTGTGCACACATTTAGGAGTAGCAGCTCCTCATCCTCTAAATGGTGAGTAGCTTTGATGTTTTGTTTTTTTGTCTTCACAAGAATAATGAGGTGGTAGCATGGAAAGCTGACAGGAGCAAGTAAAGTGAACGATCACTGCGACTTGATGTCTGCCTTGTCATGGGTGATCTGCCCTATGTACTGGATAACCTACCTACTCTGTGAGGAGCTGTGAGTTGCTAAAACCCTTAACATGGGCCAGATGATTTGAATAGAGAATGCTGGTGTGGGTCCTGCAGACCTGATCAGATGCCTTGAGGTTAAAAACAACAGCCTTGCTAGAGTATTTCAGAGGAAAAAGGATCCACCAGCCATAATATGTGAAGTGATAGTACCTTAGAACATTCAGATTCCTTGGCCGTACAGCTGAAGGCCTCCTTACCACTGGCCTTTGCTGTTTGAAGGTCACACCTGCATTAAATCCTACCCACCAAATTCACTCTTATTGCATCCCTTCCCACTGCTCAACAAGAAGCTCAGTACAGTTCACCATATAACAAAACACAAAAACTTCTATATTCACTCACCTTTACTCTCATCAAGGCTTCCTTAATCTTTCCTCAATTTTGCAGCCTGTGGGCCAGCAGAATCACCTGCAGACCGGCTCTGCAGCTAATCCAACCATAACAGCCAACAATTTATTGAATATAGGTATTTTCCCAAAGGAACTCTAAATGCCTTACATAAAACCCTCCCTAAGGTAGACGTGGCTACGGCGCGTAGCGAAATGACTGCCTGCTGAGGGAGCTCCGCACACCGGGCTGGTTTACTCGGCAAATCCCAGTGTTTATCCCCACCTATATGGCCTGAAACTAAGCGCAGCAATGGAGAATCACCTATAGCACGGTCGGGGCAATTTGTAGAGTTCCTGGAGCCCTGGAAGGTGTGTTTGGCCGAGCGGGGTTCTGGACTGGACTCTGGAGAAGATGGCGGCTGCCCGCATTTGAACTTGAGGAGGCGGCGTAGTGGGACGGTGCGAGTGAGGGGAGCCACCGGGACACTGGAATGCCGGAGCGGTCGTATCTGAACCCCCCCCCGCGGGCTGCATCGATTCAACACCCGACTGCGGGAGGCGAGGCGGCGAGATCTGTGGGCAATGTGCTGCGTCACTGTGCGGGGACCTCTGGAGGCTGGAAGCCGATAGCTGGTGTGGTGAGGTCTGCGAGGCGACACAGCGAGACGCTGGGCGGAGGAGTGCTGGATACCTGTACGCCCGGAGAGATGTGGTAGGTGGAGTAGCGTCTTTGACTGCGTTGCGTGCGGGCTGGGGGTGCTCGGCTGAGCCTGGACACCCCGGTAAACTGGTGCGGGTGGGGTACCGGGCGCGGCCTGGTGGGGCGCTGTATGGGGGTCAGGTCCGCTGCTACATAGCGGAGCACTTGTCCAGTCCGCGTGTATGTGGGGCAGCGGCGCTTAACTGGCCATCACAGCAGTAGTCTTGGCTGCCTGGACAGCCGGACTCGACTGTGGTGCTGTTGGTGCTCTGAGCGCGCAGATTGCGGCTTGCCTGGGCTCTGCGTGTGGGCTGTGGCACTGCAGGTCCCTAAGAGAGCTACATTTCACAGGAGGATCTGTCAAGGGCGAAGATATTGGTAGGGCCTTTGGAACCTGACTTTCCCTACCATATATCGCAGTGGGTAGTGTGGTACTACCTGATAGGGGCTGGTGTCACATAGCGTTGGTGCAGGAGTCACATACACTGCGGTCAGTGCCGCCGGAGCTCTGGGCGTGGTGCACTGGCATCTTGAACTGCGTATACCTAGGGATCAATATTTGCACTGTCACCCTGCTGGCTACTTGAAGTGGCTCTATCTAACTCTGTCATTGGCGATCTGTGGGCTTTGATAGAATACAAGACATCTGATTGCCGTCACTGTTATACAGTTGGGTGCGATAGTTCTGTGCTGGATGACTTGCAGTGTCTGCTTGGCTATACTTTGGTGGTGCACTCATTCTTTATGGGCAAGCCTGACACCAAGCAACCGAAATTGCAATTTGAATCCAAACGTACAACTCGTGCAGCCTGAGGCCATGGGGGATCAGACTCCGGCACTAGGTGCCCCGGAAAATGTGGAAAATCAGGACGACGATACCAGATCCATCTTTCTAGAATTGCGCTCAGGGCTAAAGACTATCAATAGCAAGGTTGATGCGCTCACTTCTAGCCTAGATGCGGTGAAAAAGAAAGTGGACACAAACGAACATCGCCTGGATGTCCTAGAGAATAGGCTATCAGACACCCAGGACTCCCAGGTAGATTCGCGCACCCAGATGTTGCAGATGGAAAAAATCTTAGAGATAATCAAAGCAAAGAATGACGATTTAGAAGCCTGATGTAGGCATAATAACCCCCGCATAATTGGTCTGCCGGAATCCGCGGCTATTTAAAAATGGAAACATACATAGACACTCTTCTGCGCGAGTTGTTTGGTCCAGTGCTGTCGTCCGTAATGATTGTGGAGAGGGTGCATCGCTCTCTAGGCCCTAGACCTAAACCGGGTGCACCATCCCGCCCGCTAATAGCGCTATTGCTGAATTATGAGGACAGAGACACCATATTGCGGGAGGGCAGAGCCAAGAGCCCGTAATACACGGTGGGAACACATCTTTTTCCCAGAGTACACCCCTGCAGTGCAAGCAGTGCGCAGGGAGCTTGTGCCAGTGAAAAAAGTCCTTCAATCTGCATCTGTGCCATATACCATGCTATACCCGCTAAATTGAAAATATCACACGACGGCCTGGCGCATTTTTTTACGGACTCAGTCTGCTCTAAAATTCTCAAAACACATCTGCAAGTCCAGACCAAACTGAAACGGACACAACAGTCCGGCGGCCCGCTCAAATCCAGAAGACTCTGACTAGATATAATGACTTTATAATGTCACATGCTTGATTCACAGTTCGATGTAATTGTTGTTCATAGAGGGTTTTTGTTTGAGGGCATTGTTAAATGATGACATGAATAGTTTTCTTGTTTCGCATTGCTCTGCTGCATACTATTAGTTTCTCTAAATCGGCATACGTGGTATGTCAGATTTCACCATAATCAATGAAGGCTGTTGTATGGGTGGGTTACATAATGTCAGCCTGGCACCCTCACTGCGTGGTGAGTGTACGCTGCTGTTCCCTCCCCCCTGAACGGGTGTTCCCCTTGTGTAGACTGAATGGGAGTTTGGAACAGAGAAGGGGAAGGGGGTGGGAATTGTTCTCGACCTATTGGGAGGTTTGAGTGGGTGGGGGTACAGGGAGGGGGGGCGTAATGTTGAATTGTTTTTTGTTTGTTCGATTTGTATTTCATTGACATTTACAGCAAGAGTCAAGATCTATTACTGTCCTGTTTTTTGGTACACTGTTGTTGCTTTGCTGTGCTGTGCTGGGCTGTGCCAGTCGCTCTATGGACTGCATATGCTGAGACAGTGGATGGGTGATCGGTACAGACTGTTGACTTGGAATGTGCAGGGCCTAAATACTCCCAAGAAGACTAGACAGATCCTAGCCTACTTGTCCCGACACGATATCCATGTCGCTCTGCTGCAGGAAACACATTTAACAAAACATACGGAGTAGGGGGTTTCTAGCAGATGGGCGGGCTATAGACTTGCTTCTTCCAACTCGTCCGTTGCCAGAGGAGTATTGATTATGATTAAGACAGGAGTTGTGTTTACTCCGCTCCAGACGCATATAGATGCAGAGGGACGCTGTGCCATGGTACAGGGAAAATTGGGAGGCACCTTGGTGACTATTGTGAACATGTAACATCCAATCGTGGATAATCCTGAATGTTTCTTGAGGATGTGTGGTAAGCTGAGAGAATGGTCAGATGCGGTCATACTTTGGGGAGGAGACCTTAACACAAATCTAGACCCAGAGTTGGATAAATCCAATCCAAAGTCGAACCGGACCCCCAGGATGGCTCAGACTGTGCTTAATGCCATGCTAAAGTTTGTACTACGAGATGTGTGGAGAATTCGCAACTCGTTGGTGAGAGAGGGTACCCATGCTACACCTTTATATAATAGCTGGTCTAGGTTGGACTATTGGTTGCTAGGGGAGGAGGGGTCTGATTGGGTGTTAGAGATCACTAATCTACCGCGCACTTTCTCGGACCATAACCCGGTACTCCTCGACATACACATCCCAACTGCGATACACCGCCCCTTCACTTGGCGACTGCGATCGGAGGCATTACTGGATCCAGTATTTGAGACCACGATAAGGGAGGTGATAACGCATTATTTTGAGCTTAATAGAGGAACTGTGGATAGTGCCTCTACATTGTGGGAAGCCTTTAAGGTGACTATCCGGGGAGTGTGTATCAGTACCATGGCGGGCATTCTGAAAGATCTTAGGACACAATTAGCTAGAATAGAAACTGCCCTGTGTGATCTGAAACATGCTTAAAACACCACCCCTTATGCTGATATTCTGTGCCGTATGCATGAGCTACTACGGGTATATAATACCACTGCTGACAATGAAGTGAGATATACGTCACACAGACATACTGCTCGTAGATATGGTGCGGGAGGGAGACCAGGCCGCGCGTTGGCGAATAAAATAAGAGACCGTCTGGAGCAGCCTCATATCGACAAGATTACTGACTCAAGGGGTACGGACCATTACCATCCGCTTACTATCACTGAACAGTTTCGGGATTTTTATGCAGAGCTTTGCACATCTGGGGGGGGGGGGAAGCTGCGAAGTCAGAAATGGAGGAATACCTAGAGGATGTGGCGTGTGCCTGGCTGTCGGACGTTCACAGGAAATACTTGAGTTTACCGATTGATGCGGAAGACATTCAGACAGCAATATTAGCTATGTCTAACGGGAAGGCGCCGGGCCCAGATGGGCTTACGGTGGAATTTTATAAAACGTACGCGGATCCGGTGGTCCCCTACCTACTGGAGATGTTTGCAGAGGCCCACGAGTCTGGAAGTCTGCCGCCGTCGCTTTGATAGGCGATGATAATAACACTGCTTAAAAAAGATAAGGCTCCGGACAGATGGAAGCCGTACAGACCCCTTTCGCTGATTAATATTGATGCCAAAATTCTTGCAAAAATTCTAGCCATTAAATTACAACCGCTGATGCCGTGCTTGGTGTTTCCGGACCAATCGGGTTTCATACCTGACCGTTCTACCTCTCACAATTTGCTAACTATTTTTTCTATGCTACATGTACTGAAGCCGAGCTTGCCCGCTGCGGCAGTCCTACTAGACGCAGCCAAAGCCTTTCACTCCATAGCATGGAAATATATGTTTTTGTGTTACGGTGCATGAGCTTTCCACCAGTGTTCATACAATGGGTTAAGTTGCTGTACACTGAACCCTCGGCTAGAGTGCGAATTGGAGGCGTTACTTTAGACCCATTCCCTATGCAGAGGGGCACTTGTAAGGGCTGCCCCATGTCACCACTGCTCTTTGCTATAGCGCTTGAGCCGTTGGCGTGTGTCGTCAGACAGACATTGAGAGACAGCTTTGAATTTTAATGTTCAGCCGGTAGCCATCTCATTATATGCGGACGACATGGTACTGTTCGTTCGAGAGCCATTGCGCTATCTAGCACAGTTGCTGCGAGAATATGTTCCATTCGGCAGGATGTCTGGACTGGCGGTGAATTGGGAAAAGTCCATTGTCATACCTCTGACGGAGATTACACATCCGCCCAACATGGACTATCCACTTGCATGGTCTGTCGATCAGGTTAAATTTCTTGGGGTCTGGGTTCATCGTGATCCGGACGTAGTCATATGTGAAAACTATGGCCGGGTCTGCGCTAAATTGGATCAGCAGGTGGATACCTGGGTGGCCCTAATAATGTAGATAACAAGGACCCCCTGTTAGGAAAATCAATTCGTGGTACAGGGAAATAAACAGTGTAAACAATATGGCATATTATTAACATGTATCAAGGGAGAAATCGTAAGAAAGACACCAAGCTAAGTAATTAAAAAATTTGATTTCATTTAATATACTAATAAATCATAACGGTTAAAAACAATTCATAAAAATACATAATCTAAATCTGTTATGCAAACAACAAAATTACTCAATTAATGTACAATACATAAAAAGTGCATCCAACATAGCTTCTACTAGTGGCAAACAATATTATACTATTCGACGCGCGTTTCGGCGTTTTTCGGAACGCCTTCTTCAGGAGCCACAGTAATATCTGAAAAACATATTTAATACATAAATAAAAAATGCAACATTTTCCTTTAAAAAAAGAATAATCACAATCCTAATTTACAAACAACAAATGACAAAAGCAATACAGTGTCTAAATCACAATAACTCCCTACTTGTATAGCAGATAGAATGTTGCTATATAAGGAACAGACTAACATAGTTATATTTTGAGCAGTGGTAACTATCAGTGAAGAGGACTTTAAATATCTAAAGTCGTTTAATGGCAACACTTGTATATGAGAAACAGATTTCCACAGATAATCAGTATGGGGAAACCGTTCTGATTCCAGCATAATATGATTTTTATTCCAGGGTAGACCATGTGTACATATTCCACATAGAGCGGAAGTCTGTATTGAGGACTCTGATGTTTAAAAGGCATCTAGATAGTTGGTGCCACTGTTGGTCATTCTCACATTAGCTGTTCCGACTAAATCTTCCAGGTCTAGATGGTCAAAAAACGGTTTCAAGGATATACAGATACAGGGGCCCAGGTTCATGGTATTAAAGCTCACTTACCAATACCACAAGACGTTGAGTTTGAAGAGCATATGTTTATCTTCCTTTATGAGTCAATGTCCGTGGTGTACCATCTAAAATATGGATTTCTAATGGAAAGAGATGGTAGGGAAAGCTGTCAGTGATGATTTTTATAAAGTAACCATACAGACAGGGATTTACTAAAGATGTTATCCTGTTTTTATTAGATTCACTATCTGTATAGTGGACGTATATGCATCTCCTAAAGTCTTAAATGAGGGTGATCCCTGATACCCTGAAGCAGAATACCCCTCTGTATACATTCTAGCATAATTAATAGCTAAAGGCTTACCAAAATAAGTCTTTACTGGCCTTTCATATTAGAAGAACCTCTTTAATTGTGGTCATGGTAGTAACTTTTCTATCCGGCCAATTGGTCTTCAAGCGTATATATCTGTGAATTTAGAAGCAATGAAATTTAAAAAAATAAATAAAATATGATGATTGCATCGGAATGAGCTTATAAATGCTGCAACTAACTAGATATTGTCGGTTATTCCAAGGTCCCACTACTAATAATAGTATTAGAAAAAATGGGGGAGCGTAATAGGGTTAGTCCTGGTTAGTTTATGGCTCCCGTTTTGTGATAATCTTTATGTTGCAAGAAAAAACGGCTGGGATTCGACAGGTTTAGGCTGTACCATTCTACAAAAGACTAGTCCTTAATTGAACCCAAGATAAAGTACTAATCGAGACTTCACAATCTACAGGTGCGCAGAAATAGTTGTACAAGTAACGGTTCTTACCAAAGAAACCCAGTAAAGATGGACGTTTTACGTTCTGGCATCAACAAACGAGGGACGTAGATATTGTCCAATCTTGTTTGTGTCAGCTTCCAAACAATGGGGAATGAATAAAATCCCTTGTGGTACTGAAAAATTAAAAATACAACATGTGTCCTATTTAGGATCGATGTATTTTGCGGCAAAAACGATCATCTACAAATGTTAGAGGTTATAAGGGCAAAATAGTCTCAAGTGCAGTGTCTTACCAGAAAAGTAAAATACGTGTGGATGCCGTCTGCATATAGATGAAATATATAGAAGCGGTTCTTTTAGTTTGCCGTCATTAGTCGGCAAATGGAAAATATATAGCCGTGCTGCTATCTGGTATCTAGCTAGGTACCAGATACCAGATATATGCAGACATATGCAGACGGCATCCACACGTATTTTACTTTTCTGGTAAGACACTGCACTTGAGACTATTTTGCCCTTACAAACTTATTAAACACCATCAACGTTGCATAGGTATGGCTAACGTGACTCGGATCGCTGTGAGAGATGTGGGCAATGTGGCGCAGACTTCATCCGTCTCGCTTGGGGGTGTCGCAAAGTGGCTGAATATTGGTTCCTAGTGGTACGAGATCTTGGGGAAATGACTGGGCTGGACCTGCAGTGTATCCCGACTGTCTGTTTGCTATGTTGTGTTCTGCAGTTAAAGGGGGGGGGGGGTCAGATTTGTAGGGCTGGCACTGCTTCTAGCGAAACGCAGGGTGGCTATTACGTGGGGCGGCATACGACCGCCGAAGGTTGATCACTGGCTCAAAGATCTTATATACTGCAAAGATAATATTGAAACTTATGCAGAGGAACTGCCGGCAGCTTCACGTCCAAAAGATCTGTGGGAGCCTTTACGACAGTTCCTCCAGAGAAGGGCTGCTGAGACTAGTCGGTGGGTTAAGCACCAGCTGGCCTACGAGTACCTCTCTTAGTTCAGCTCTAGCGAATAAATGCACCATTCAAAGGAAAGAATTGCAACAGACCTGATTCAAAAAACTAGAAACAATTTAATTCATTGCATCTAGATTGAACGCAGTAATTCACAGTTATAAGTTCATATAAACGAGTAGGTTGCCCAAAGGAAGGCGTGCAAAAGAAGGCTAAGTGATTTAGGATGTGCAAAGTGAATGGCAGATCGAAGAAATTCCAAGGGATAGTGACATAAAATATTTACAGTAATTATATACAAGGAAATGGTTCAATGAATGACCGTCCTCGTTGACCTGGCCACAAGAGTTAATAAAGCACACGTTTTTTACAACAATTCAACAGAAAGCACATTTAGTTCACTGATATTTGCACAAAAAAGTTGGCAGGACAGTGTCCAGGTTAAGGAACAACAAGGGCGTCGACGTTTCGACTCGTCCTAGGGCCTGTGAGTTAGTTGGACCTGGGCCATGCGAGTCTTCCTCAGGACTAGAAGGGGACAACCAAGGGTTATAGATGACCCTGAGGGGGAGGAGAATAGAAATTGAGGCTGTTGCAATAGATTAGGGGCTAGAATCAATCTCACTAAGGGACGAAAAAAGCTTACCCTAGGGGAGGGACCGTAAGGTGTATATTCACTGTGTATCCCAATTTAAGACATTATGAATGTCTTAAATTGGGATACACAGTGAATTGATTTCAGTGTATCTGTGCCCGTCTAACATATCTTGGTGTCTCTACCTCCCCCACTATCGCCGGAAATGTTGTGTTCCCAACGCCCTTATAGCCATATCATGATGGGCCGAGTGCTTACTGCTTGTGTGTTTTGTGACCGTGATGTTCAAAGTTATAACATACCTCGGTTTCCTAAGAGAGCCGCCGTTCTATTTTAGTTTAGAATAATAGGTAAAGTCAACTCGTGCAACTTAGTGAATGAAATCCGGTAGTGTTCGTGTTCCGACTAGAATGCACAGATGAATCTCAAATGGGTAGTATGAGAGGTGTTATGTGATCACATCTCTCCCTCTGCTGGTCATTTGTGGTATGCAAGATATTGTTAATCTAATCGCCGAATAAATTGAGAGGGATGGGTTTGCAATAAAAGGTTACATTTCAGGATTGCAAATTATTGCAGTGCATTTGAGGTAACGTAATGGTCATTAATGCAAAACACATTAATCGGGTTAGACTTTTCCCCCAATTATTACTTATTAAATCCCCTAGCAGAAGCAGGAGTCTAACGTTTCAAATATGTAACTCAGATTGTCTCCGAGTATGGATTGTAGACAGAACACGTAGGAATAAGAAAGATGCAGACCCTGCTCGCTGTTTCAGACGTATTCTGCTTAAAGTGCATGTATTCGGACTAAGGAGTTGGGACGTCGACGTGGCCTGAAGTGCACGCTTGGAGCGCAATCAATCTCAACTGAGGGAACCAAGTGACATTCGAGGGATGGGGGGAGGTGGCGATGTAGGGTCTAGACGAGGTTACATGGGGAGGGGAGGGTCTAGTTAGGGGTGTGGTGGGGGCCTAGGTACTGTATGTGGGATCTGTAGAAGCTTAATCCGTGGCCATGGGCCGCATTTGTTACTGCTGAGGGGGTTTTAACTCATTGTATTGTACATGCTGCCAATGATCTTCCGACGTAAACTGATGTGCTTTGTAATGGAGTGTTTCTTGTAATAAAAAGATTCTCTAAAAAAAAGTTCATGTTTTCACTCCGAGAAATTCCTACTTATATGTTTAAACTTTACACACCTCGCACGAAAAAAACAGCTCGGTTCGTCATGATAGGTCTTATGTTGTATGCGGTTGAATTTCGTTGAACCTGATATTTCTCTAACGTGGTGCTTTATTTTTGAGATAACATAGCTCAGAAACAGAGGCAAACCTTGCTCAGTATTTCCGTGCTGTTCCATCAGAAAATAAATGTTTCCTATCGTATATGGATATAAAGTGGGATCCTTTTTAATTGTAACTGAAGCTGTACGCTTGTATCCCCAGGTCAATAACTCTTGGCACTGTCGAGGCGGAGAAATTTGTTTTTATGCTCTAATAATTTCAAGTGTTGATATCTAATAATTGCTAAAAACTATGAAAAACTGCTGCTTATTCTTTTTGCTAAGGCTGCTGCTTGTGTTGGGGGAACGTATTCTATTTTGTTGGGTCGAGCATTCGAGACCTCTTGGATATACTTTAGTATATACTTATATGTGTATGTACTTTTGGGCTCTGGAGATCAGCCCTAGGGCTTGTCTGCTTCCTCTTAGGGACTTTGTCTTCTGTTTAACTGTCTCTATTTTAACTGTCTTGATAGAAAATGACCAGCAAAGATCAGTAAAATACCAGAATTGCTTTCTGCTGAGGGACTTTCTTGTTTTTTTTTTCTGGCAACTGCCTCTATTTACCTTTCTTTATAGAAAACAACCAGCAGAGGTTAGTAAAATACCAGAAGCACTTTAGCATTCATTCTCTTGATTCCAGTCCATAGAAATGATCTTCCACGAGCACCTGTAGACTAATATATTTTTCAAATCTTGCATTTTCAGTGATATGACTACAGAAGGCCTTGCTTTTATATTAAAAACACAGCTTTGGACTATACCATTTCCCTCTGAAAGGCAATATTCCTCTCCATGTGTTCCCATACCCAGTTTGGTGCTTACTTTCCCTCCATGTTCAAGAACAGTAGATCTTTCAGCACCCAGGCTAATGTGCTGCATAGCTAAATACATATAAGGTCCCAAAAGCGAGACCGAATGTATTGCAAATGCTTGTTTTTTAACGAAGTCCAGAACCATAGAGAGGCACTTTTTACCCTCTCTACCATAGAGTTGTCGATAGGTTGGTGCTCTAGTAGTGGGCCATCCACATCTTTTTATGGCGGCTCGGGTGCGGGAGTACAGATGAGAGCGCTGCTCTGAGGGGACATATGTTTTTAAGCTCTAATTATTTCAAGTGTTGGGATTTTTTAAATTGCAAAAAACTGTGTTAAACTGCTGCTAATTCTTTTTCTTAAAACTGGTGCTACTGTTGGGGGAACGTAATACATTTTTCTTTTTAAATATTTTAGAACCATATAGAGGCCATTATTACCCACTCTACCATAGAGTTGTGGGAAGGTTGCAGCTCTAGTAGTCAGCCATTAACATCTTCTTATGGCAGCTGGGTGCTGGTGCGCTGCTTGCGCACCGAAGGCGCCCCAAAGACAAGCCCATCTACGCCCGACGGGTCCAAGAGCTAGGAATCCTGCCCAAATCTCCCCTACCCCCACACATACAAAATTACATGACAGAACGGTACTGTCGCTCAGGCCACTTCCTGGGTCACAGTGTGGTTCTACGCTTAGGACGGACAACCTGGAAAAAAGTGTAGTGGTATGTGCTCATTGCAATTGTGTATTAAATGGGCACACAGGGTGGGGTAAGACAACACAAGCAAACAGGGAACTGTGGAAGACAGGTTTACTTCACAGTAGAACACTTATAAGTCATAAAACACAGACCAGATTACTGTTAGAGGAGGAACATCTAGATGTCCTGTTTGTTATGGAAACTTGGCTCAGCAAGAGTTCTGCCCAGATGTATTAATTGTGCTGTGGCAAAAAATGATGGCCAGAATGCTGAATGAATCCATCATTCACCCCCAGCCAAGAGATCTGGGTTAAATCCATCGTTCTTTTGCTCACTACACCAGCCCAGTTTTAACCCAGCCATATGCAAATCAGTCTTGTCCCTGCTGCTCACTGGAACAGTCCAGCCCAAACTGCTAAGCTGGGTCCTTGCTGGACCGGAAACAAGCATCCTGGGACTGGTTTTGGGGTAACACC
Source organism: Lissotriton vulgaris (assembly GCF_964263255.1). NCBI lineage: Eukaryota > Metazoa > Chordata > Amphibia > Caudata > Salamandridae > Lissotriton > Lissotriton vulgaris. The sequence goes on along the minus strand of NC_141687.1, from coordinate 1,463,814,729 downwards.
CCTCATGAGCCAGGCTAGCTTGAATCCAGTGGAACAGCGAGCAAGGAACCCATGAATCAAACATTCACCCAGTCAAGAGATCTGGGTTAAATCCATTGTTCTTTTACTCACTAAGCCACCCCAGTTTGGTCCTAGCCATCTGCAAAGAAGTTTTTACCCTACTCCTCATGGGAACAGTCAAGCCCAAATTACCAAGCCGGGTCCTCACTGGACCAGAAACAAGCATGCTGGGACCACTTTCAAGGTAGCAGCCCTCATCAGTGAGGCTTGAATCCAGTGGCGCAGTGAGCATGGGACCCACGTCTTGGTATACCCTTCCCACTCAGGGCAACAAAAGCAAAATGAAAAAATGATGGACATAATGCTGAACAATATAAACATATGCTCCAAGTCAAAAAGATCTGGGTTTAATCCATCATTCTTTTGCTCACCACGCCACTCCAGTTTGACCCGGACATATACAAATCATTCATGACCCTGTTCCCCATGGGAACAGTCCAGCCTGAGCTGCCAAGCCAGATCCTCACTGGACTGGAAACAAGCATCCTGATACCGGTTTCGGGGTCACACCCCTCATCAGCCAGGCTAGCTTGAATCCTTTGGCACACAGAGCAAGGGACTCACTTCTGGGAATACCCATCCCACTTAGGGCGAAAAGTGCTGTGGCAACAAAAGATGGACGTAATGCTGAATGAATCAAACTTCACCCCAGTCAGATATCTGGGTTACATCTATTTGTTCTTTTGCTTCCTACACCACCCATAATTGGACCCCGCCATATGCAAATCAGTCTTGACCCTGCTCCTAATAGGAACAGTCCAGCTAAACTGCTAAGCCAGGTATACTCCCTGGAATGGAAACAAGCATTCTGGAATGGATGTTTGACATTGTTACATTTTCTGTCCATAATTTGCTCTTTTTGCATTTGTCTCTCAAGTGGGTCAGCGTTTCCCAGATGTGAGGCCCGTGCTCTCCTCACCACTGGAGTCAAGCTAGCCTGGCTGATGAGGGGTGAAACCCCGAAACGGGGCTAAGGATGCTTGTTTTAGGTCCAGGGAGGACCTTGCCTGGCAGTTCAGGCTGGACTGTTCCCGTGGGTAGCAGGGTCAAGACTGCTTTGCATAGGGCTGGGTTTAAACTGGAATGGCATGGGGAGGAAAACAACTATGGATTTAGGCCCAGATCTCTGTACTGGTGTGAATGTTTGACATTGTTCAACATTCCGTTTATCAATTTTTCTTTTTGCACCTGATATATTAATGGCCCTTCCTCCGGGATTTCAAATATGCAAACAGGATCGTGTAGGCAAAATAGGGGGTGGTATTGCCATCATATTGAAAGTTGGCTTAAGATGTGTCACCACACTTCTCCCAATATCGGATTGTGAAACTTTCCAATTTGTTATTACATTCTCTCCAACGTGCACATTTTCGGTAGCCCTAATCTACAGACCTCCGGTTTTGAGTATGAAATTCACTGATGTCCAACCAGACATTTTAGCGAGTCTAGCTGTGAGGAAAGGTCACATTACTATACTAGGTGATTTTAAGATTAACCTAGACAAAGCGAATACTCCTTCCACTAGAGACTGTCACATGGCTTGGATGCAGTGCAGTTAATCTAAAAAGTAGGTGCCCCCACTCATGAGAGAGTACACATATTTGACCAAATTATTTTCTAATGATCTAAAGATTGAGGTCAACTCACCGATCCCTGTACCGTGATCCGATCATCATTTTATACCATTCACGTTGACAAAGCTACCAACATGAATGCTATCTAATTTCTCCTCTGGCCCTGTGTAGAGCTGGTCTAAGCTTGTAAGCAAAACTTGGGTTAAGACCTTGAAGGCTTCCAGCCCACACTAAAAGGGAACTTTGGAGGAGGCTTATACTCAATGGGAACATTGGATGGAACATATGTTAGATGAATGTATCCCAACGTCTAGGAAAAAGCTTAAATTGAATACTAAAAGAGCCCCTGGTTTAATACTCACTTAGTCTCCCTGAGGAAAATTTTTAAGAAACTTGAGGGGAAATAGAGGAAGTCCTATGATCAATCTCTAAAAAGTGAATATAAAATTACCATTAGACTTTATCATAATGAAATTAAAAAAGCTCAGGCTAATTACCATGAGGAGATGATCATCCAGGCTTCAAATTCCCCATAGGAACTATTTAAGATCTTTAAAACACTTATAACAATAGAACAGGGTAACACTTTTACGCAATCTGCTAAGAAAAGATGCAATGAGCATGCGTTTTTCCCCCAGAAAAGTTGTAGAGATTTAGGGCTCACTTTGGTGTAATATAGTATAGACCTGAGTCAGACAGAGGGCGTCATTGTGATTCCGACCTCCCAGCCTTTACACTTTCCCCAGTATTGAATGCGCTCATGAGTAAAATCCAATCAGGATCCAGTTTAGACCCAGCGCCGCCTCATATTTTATCTAAGGGTTTGGAGGTTATTCTCTCATCGATAGACAAGCTACTCAATCGATCACTAGATACAGGGCTAGTTCCAAAGAATTGGAAACATGCAATCATCAGGCCTTTGTTGAATGAATCCCATTTCGACACGGCGATGCTGGTCAACTACCGTCCTATTTCGTTGTTACCTTTCTTAGAAAAAGTGCTAGAGAAACCTGTTAACTATGCGTTGTCATGTTTGTTGGAAGACAACCATTATCTGCATCCTACACAGATGGGCTTTTATGCACAGCATAGCACTGAGTCTGCTCAACTAGTGGTCACTAAGGAGATTAAAAGCATACTTGATCAGGGTGGTTCTGCCGCAATTTTGCTTCTAGACTTAAGTGCGGTGTTCATTGCCGTAGAGCACACAATTCTGATAGAAGGGCTCAGGGAAGTTCGGACCCAAGACAAACCCTTGAATTGGCTCACTAATTTTCTAAATATGTGGGGGGCCTCAGGGCTCATCACTCTGTCCTACTTTGTTTAAAGTCTGTATGCATACGCTGGCGGAAATTGTACAGGAGTTTCATATGTCCATAGTTTCCTATGCTGAAGACACCCTGCTGGTGGTTTTCTCTTCAAATGGTCGAAATTTGGCCGTGGATGGAGCCTAGCGACCCAGCCGCCTCCCCGCATTCTTCCTCTGGGACCCCACTACCAGGCCTAGGGGGTCAGAGTATTCCTGCCTAGTCCCCTTATGTCTTTCTTGTTGTGTGTTTTTAGAGCTCCGCACTGAGTCGCGAGTCTTAATATGGTTGCCACAACTTCCTGGTTGAGGTGGTGACAGCCAATCAGATCCCAGTTTAAGATTTTTGGCTTGGCGATTCCTCTGCTGTATCAAATCAAATCAAATCCGGTACTTGTTAAGCACGATTACTCACCCGTAAAGATCTCAAGGCGCTGGGGAGGAGGGCGAGGTGCAGGTTCCCGTCCAAATAGGAGGTCTATCGAAGAGCCAAGTTTTGAGGTTTCTCATGAAGATGGGGAGTGATGTAGTTTGTCTGAGGTGGAGCAGTAGGGCGTTCCAGGGTCTGACTGTGAGGAAGGAGAAGGAGAGGCCTCCCGATCTGATCTTTCTGGCACGGAGGACCACGGCATAGGAGAGCTGGGCTGATCATAGGGTCATTTGGGGTGCGTGGAAAGCGAGTTGGCTTATCAGGTATGCTGGTCCTGCATTGTGGAGGGCTTTGTGTGCGTGGGTGAGGATCTTGAAGGTGATTCTAGTCTCGATGGGGAGCCAGTGGAGTGTGCGGAGGTGCTGGGAGATATGGCAGTATCTTGGCAGGTTGAGGACAAGTCTTGCAGCTCCATTTTGGATGTTCTGTAGCTTGCGGGTGAGGTTTTTGTTTATTACCGCGTAGAGTGCATTGCCGTAGTCGAGTCTGCTGATGATGAGGGCATGAGTGACGGTCTTTCTGTGGTCGAGGGGGATTCATTTAAAGGTCTTACGTAGGAGGCGGAGGGTGTGGAAGCAGGAGGATGCTACAGAGTTGATCTGGCGGTCCATTTTGAGCTCGGAGTCCAGGATGATTCCGAGTTTTTGAGAAAGGTCCTTGGGGGTGGGCGCGCTTCAGAGGGCGGGGGGCCACCAGGTGTCGTTCCAGGGGTCGGGTGTGGGCCCATGATGAGTACCTCTGTTTTGTGTTGTTGTAGGCAGCTGTTTTTCATCCATTTGGTGACTGCTTCCATGCCTTCTTGAAAGTTGTGTTTGGCTGCATTGGGTTCGTTGGCTAGGGAGAGGATGAGTTGGGTGCTGTCTGTGTAGGAAACAATGTTGTGTCCGCCGTGGGTTCTGACGATGGAGGTGAGCAGAGCCATGTAGACGTTGAAGAGCGTGGGGCTGTGGGAAGATCCCTGGAGGACTCCGCAGGTGGTTGGTGTGGGGTCCGAGAGGAAAGGAGGGACTCTGACCCGCTGCTTTCTGCCAGAGAGGAATGAGCGGATCCAGTCAAGGGCCTTGTCCAGGATCCCTGCTTCAGGAAGTCTGCATGTTAGGGTGCGGTGTGTCGAAGGTTGCTGAAAGGTCGAAAAGGATGAGGGCTATCATCTCTCCTCTGTCCAGGAGGGAGCGGATGTCGTCCGTTGTGGCGAGGAGGGCGGTTTCTATACTGTGTTTTTTTCTGAAGCCAGTTTTGGAGGAATCGAGGATGTTGTGCTCTTCGAAGAAGGTGGCGAGTTGGCTGTTGATGGCTTTCTCGATGACTTTCGCTCGGAACTAGAGCAGGGAGATGGGTCTGTAATTTTTGAGGTCGGTAGGGGCTGCCGAGGGCTTCTTTAGGAGGGGGTTGATCTCAGTGTGTTTCCAGACGTCAGGGAAGGAGGCGTTCACAAGGGAGCAGTTGATGGTGTGTCGAAGCATGGGTGCGATGGTGTCAGCGGCTCTGTTGAAAATGTGGTGAGGGCAGGAGACCCTGGGAGCCCCAGAGTGGATTTACTTCATCGTCTTCAGTGTGGTTCAGTGTGTCTTCGGTGGTGAGGGCTGTCCAGCTGTCAATCGTTGGCTTCAGGGTGTCTGGACAGCTGGTGAGGGTTCAGTGTGTTGGCTTTCTTTGTCGAAGTTGTAAATGTTCTTGATTTTGTGGTGGAAGAAGGTGCTGAGTTTGTTGCAGAGGTCTTGTGAGGGGGGTGTCAGTAGATTTGCTGGTGGGTTGGGGGAACTCTTTGATGATGTTGAAGAGCTCTTTGCTGTTGTGCGCGTGTGGAGATTCTGTCTTTGATAGTTGTTTTTCTCATATTTCTGAGGAGTTGGTGGTAAGCATTGGTGGCGGCTCTGAAGTTGTTGTGGGCTTCTGTGAATTTGGAGTTTCTCCAGGTCTTTTCTAGGCAGCGGTATGTGCCTCTGGACTCTCGAAGTTCGGCAGTAAACCATCTGGCTTTCTTGGCGTGTGTAGTTCTTCTGGAGGGGGGCTATGGTGTTTTTACTGTCGAAGATCCATCTGTTCAGAGTTCGGGCTGCGGTGTTGGAGCCGTCGTCTTCCGCAGTGGTTGAAGTGGAGTTGCCTAGTGCGGAGGTGAGCTAGTCGTCAATGATTTTGGTCCAGTTTCTCCATGGGAGCAGGTGCTGGTGTCTGTGGATGGTGGGTGTTCTGAAGGTGAAGTGGATGATTTGATGGTCTGTCCACAGGAGTTCGGTGGTGTGACTGAAAGTGATGGAGTTTCCTGTTCTGAAGAGGGGGTCATGGGTGTGTCCTGCTGAGTGCGTGGGTTTGGTTTGATCTGGCGGAGTCCTATGTTTTGGAGGTTGTTCAATAGGGATGTGGTGTTGGGGTCTTGTTGATTGTCGAGGTGGAAGTTAAGCTCTCCCCAGCAGGGTGTAGTTGGTGGACGCAATGACTTGCAAGGTGATGATATCCTCAATGGAGTTGGTGAATGGTCTGCGGGGTTGAGGGGTGTCGGTAGATGAGAGTTCCCTGGAGGGTGGTGGTAGGGCTGGCCTGTATCATGAAGTGTAGGTGTTCTATCAGGTCTGTGGGCTCATTGGGGAGTGTGCTCAGCCGGAGGGTAGATTCGTGGACGATGGAGATTCCTCCTCCAAGGCGGGTGGGGCGGTCCTTCCGAGAGATCTTGTATTCTTGGGGAATGGCTATGGCTATGGTGATGTCCGGTCCCGAGGTGGTGTTGGTCCAGGTTTCGGTAAAGAAAGCGATGTCTGAGGTGGTGCTGTCGGGGAGGTCCCAGATTTTGGTGGTGTGTTTGTGGAGGGATCAGACTTTGAGGAGGATGCATTGCAGGGTTTTTGGTTCTGTTGTGTTCTTGCAGGCGGGTTGTGCTGGATTCTTGGTCTTGGCGGTGCTGCAGGAGTGGCAGCAGCGGTGACAGTTGAAGGGTCCGTGGATGTCGGCTGGTGATGCTAGCTTTCAGTTGTTTTTGTGGTCTGGGTGAGTGTGTGGAGTTCCGCTGGGTTATAGCGTTGGCGGTCCGGGGATCCAGGGTTCCTGGAGCTGGTCGCGGTCGGGTCATGGACGGGCGCAGACGGATTTGGCTTTGGCACGCCAGCAGCGAGGCAGCCATTAAGTAGGGGTCGTGGAGGGCTGAACAGCTGGGAGGCGGTAGCGGGGAGGGGAACTGGAACGGGCTGGTCGCGCTGGGGGGGGTGGGGCCGTGGGGGTTGCAGTGGCAGGAAAATCAGGGGAAAGGATGCCAAAAGAGTGAGGAAAAGTGAAATAAAGAGAAAAAGTGCAAAGAGAATAAAGAGTGAAACGGAGCAGAAAGCAGAAAAAAAGTGATGAAAAGACTAAAGGGTGAAGAAGCTAGAGGGTGACACGGAGCAGAAGGAGAGGATGAAAGGGGCAGAAAGCGGAGTGGAGCGAGAAAAGGAGTCGGAGGTCCCCTGGACTACCATGGATGAGGCACAGGTATAACCTGCGGGTGGAGGAGGGCCTCGAACACCAGCACTACGGGCGTGCAGGGGCTCACAGAGGGCCTCACTTAATGGTGGAGCTGCGAGGGTTGGAGAGCAGTTTCACTGACAGTGAGTCAGTGTCTTGCTCACCTATCCCCGCAGCGGCCGCCATTAAGTAGGGGTCGGGGAGGACTGGACAGCTGGGAGGCGGGAGCAGAAGTTGGCCTGGTATATGATGTCCACTATTCTAGTGGGCACCTTGCACCAGTCCAAACGACCCTTATTGATGGTGATTGTAAAGTCAACCTTATAGAAAGCTATTCTAGTGGTAGCTGTGGAGAGCAGCTTTCAGGCTAAGACTTAGAGGTGAGTTAAGCTAGTTGTTTTACCAATTATAATCTCTTGAATGATCAAATGAAAGCACACAGCACAAGGTATATATCAAATATATATGTATTTATTCTAAACATAACCCTTTTGGACTCTTTATGGGCTGCAGCGATTTCTAAAGTTATGATGGAAAAATAAATGGGGAAAACATGTTTTGAGACCCCTCCCTTTTCTCGACCCCCTGCTTCACAGATCACTCTGACAAACTTTCAATGCACAAAACTAGTCAAAAAGTGGCACTTTTTTGGAAAGTTTCATGGAAATCGTTAAATCGAGCCAAGTTATTTGCAACACAATAAATGCATTCCCAATGGAAACACGATTCTAACTACTGGGTAATGTCTGTGTGTGTGTGTGTGTGAGGGTGTGTGTGTGTGTGTATATATATATATATATATATATATATATATATATATATATATATATATATATATATATATATATATATATATACGCACATTTTTTATATATGTATGTATATGTATATATAAATATGTGTGTGTGTGTGTGTGTGTGTATATATATATATGTACTTTTAAACTTTTTAAGCAGACTGTGAATTAAACATCACTGGTACTGGTGTGTGTGGAAGTGGTCAAGGTCTTCAGAGTGTCTTAGTCCATTCCATTCTCCACACAAACCTCTTCAGCTTTCCTTTTGTTATACTTTTATGTGATTTGTTTCTTCATATCTTTCTGAAACACTCAATCTACATATCTCATTCCTCGCCACTTTCTTCCTGAGCACCCTTTTTCACTCTGTCCTGCACGTACCTCCTATGCAATGCATCACTCATCTGTACACTCTGCATTTTCTTTAACTTTTGCTCTGTGAATATTTTGACAGCTGTATATCTTCTTCACACATGTTTGCATTGAGTTAGAAATGCACTTGGCACACCTGACCAATGCTCTGTATGCTCTGCAGAGAGGTTAAGAATGGAATCCAAGTGTATCCCGAAGCCTTTTTTATGACCCACTGTTAAGCGCTGTAAGACATTTGGAATGGATTCAGAGTGAACTCCACAGCTGTCAATTGTGGCTGAACTCACAGCTACATAAGAGTAAATCTTTTCACACTAACTCCTATAAATGAGTAATATGTCTCATGGAACACACCATCTTAGAAAAAACTAAAAACTGATATGGAATGCAAGAATAAGTAAAATATGAAAGGTGAAACAATGCTGAGTGGGTAGTGTCTGGCAGCAGCTGTTGCTGGTGCTGAGAGTCAAGAACATTTACAGACGAGGAACCGACCTGGCCTGTCCCTCCAGCGATTCCACTGCCTACAATCCAAACCTTCTGCATTAGTACCTGAGCATCTCTGCCACTTGTCCAAACAGCAGCAAAGGTAACTCTGCCTCAACCTGAAATCAGCAAACTCCCAAAAAAGCAGGCACTGAACACTCTAAACAAGGACTAGCAAAACCCTTAATAACCAAATAAATAATGAGGATTGTGCGATAGGATAACACCAGGGACCTAACTAGTTTCCTGCAGGGCCAGCGCATGCAGAGGAATGTATCACCCGGTCTCCTCCCCTGTCCAAAACCACCTTTCCCTAGTCCCATTCCAATAACACATACAACCCCCCCTCAACCGCACCCAGGCATCCCGAGGATCATCGGCCACTATCTTTGGTGATTGTGCTAACCGTAGTTGACCTCTGGAGAAAGCAAACAATTCATTGGAATATAAACCTACACAATACGTCATCCCAGAAAGTGGTGTCAACCTAGTTCAACTCACTGGTAGGTGCAGATGAGATTCAAACTGATTTGACCACTCTCAGTGAGAAATTGTCCCCAAGTTGGTGGAAGGGAGCTTGAGGGTATGGAGTAGAAATTAATACTAGATTACATCCCTAGGATGTCTAGAAATATTAGATTAAGACTCTAGCAGTTCACCGTTTTTAAAAGGACATACTTTATCCTCTCTGGAGTTAATGTCATGTATAACCTGTTGATGACCAAGTGCCCTTTATGTGGAGCCAGATTACTGGTGTAGACTACTATAATATTTAGTGAAGCTGCCCACAAATAGCAACATTCTGGACTGCAGTAACAGATAAATTGGGCAGAAACCACAGGCAGGGCACAACTGTTTAAAACTGAAATATGTTTGCTAGGATTGATGCCCCAAATTGTAAAATTAAACTCAGCACTGCATATGAGACCTAGAATTAGTTATAGGTAAACTCATCATAGCCGTGCGTTGGAAGACCCCAGCTCCCTAACTTTTGAAAAACAAGCATTTGCAATGCAATAGGTCTTGCATTTGCGAGAGTTTGAGCTAATGGCATTGTAAAGGACAATGCCTTTTATTTATGTGCTTTGAAAACCTGCAAGCGGTGCCTAAACACCCACTTTGCACGTATAGGCATTGCTAACGAGAAGTAAGGCTGACAGTAACTGCGCCTCTTTTACTGCTAGCCGTGCTTCTAGTAAGCAAAGACTATAAGTACAAAGCACATGTTTACGCACCACTTGCAGGTTTTTAAAACACATAAATAAAGGGCATTGTCATTTACAATGCCAATAGCTCAAACTCTCGCAAATGCGAGACCTATTGCATTGCAAATGCTTGTTTAATGTGACAGCCAAGTTGTTGCTTGAGTGTTTTTTTATCTTCTTTCATTTTGACTCGTACAACTTGTTTTGATGACTCGCCACTGGAAATGGTGGAGTGGAAGATAACAGTCAAAATTGAAACACCGTCCATCAGGATCCCTAGAGCAAAGGATTTGGCTTGGCCAGTAACTTATGGTGGTGCAAATTATTTGTGATCCACAAAGAAAGAAATACGGAGGCTGATCACTGGGAGTCTGGGTCCCAGACCTTAGAATGACTTGAACCATAGTGGGAAAGCAGGGCTTAGCTACCTTCAGATCAGAGAACTTTCTACCACTGAACTCTATAGACTTAGGGGGTGGGGTCTGTGCACAGAGTTTGAGTCAAACAACATAAGGGCACATGCTCCATTTCGGGTTGTGCTATACCGTTCATCCTAGTTGCCTAAAGCGGCTAGGAGGCAATGTTGCACCACTATGAAGTACTGAAATAAATGCATTCTCTTCTGCCTGATCTACCTTTTGCTGAGGATCTTGCCAGAGAGATGGGCAGAAACAGAAGTCATGAGGCTGTATGTGAGAAAGAACGAGACAGTATTTATTATAACACTAAGGGATTTTCTAGGTGTTACTCTGGTATGTTTTCTAGAGTTCAGTTCACTCATAGATACAGTCCTTCACACCGACTCTGTTTCGTTTAAAGGGGTTGACACCTAGGATAGAAGTGATTCTTCCTTTCCTCCTGTGTAGTTTGGCTGGGTTTCCCAGGTTCACCTCTCGTTGGGACTCGCAAACATAGACAATAAGGAAAAAAAAAAGGAAAGAAAGGAACAATGAGCCTATGTACTCTACTGACACTGTTTATCTACCACCACATCACTGTGCAAGAGTGTCGCTGGATGGACCGTGAATCGGAGGGGACTTTGTTGCATCAAAGCAAAAAGGGCAAGGAGTGATCCAATAGACAACCATTTAAATGTCACCCCGTTCCATGGTCTCAGGATGCTCAAAAACAAAAATCCCACACCCGATGTGCCCCACCTCCCCCCCCTCCTAATCGCGTACCTCTCGCTGCCGCAACTCTCCTGAGTTGCGGCGGCTCGTGCATGTCTTCGGAGACTCACCAGTCCTTGCACCTCTCTTCCGGAGGTTCCGATTCTCTCACGTCTCTTTCCACAGTGACTTCTCTTTTGGCGTCTGTTCCTTGGGCGTATGCTTCTTCGGTGTCTGGATCTTCCTCTTGTAGTTCTCTCTGCGCTTCCCCTTCTCCGCTCCCAAACACATGAATGGAACACCGGTGAAGGTACGGAGGTGGGATTGGGACGATGGGTGGGCTTGCTGTGTACTCCCTCACATCTCCCTTTGCTAACTTTCTTGTGTACAAGATAAGGGTCTACCGGGCATCTAGATAGGTAGTCAACGTTGGCTCTTTCCTTTCCTGTGGGTGACAGTAAAACGAAAAGGTTGTATGGATAAAAACCATCTCAGAATTCTCTGGTATGCCCCTTGTTTCTGGACAACCATCCAGGGGGTGCATGATCAGTGTATAAGAAAAACTCTCTTCTGTCTAGGTAGTATCACAGGGCCTCAATAGCTCATTTGATTGCTAGGGCTTCCTTTTCTTTAATGGCATACTGTGTTTCCTGTGGAAACTGTTTGCGGCTGATGTACAATATTGGTCTTTCCTGATTAGCCTCATCTGTCTGGGACAGTATGGCCCTAAGGCCGCTGTCGGAGGCGTCTGTTTCTAAAAGAAAGGGGTTGTCATAGTTATGACTTAACAAGAATGGTTTTGAAGTGATGAGTTGCTTAAAGCGCTGAAAGGCATAGAGTTCCGGGTGAGTGGGGTATTGAAGGTGTTTCTCTGTGTGTATATTCTTTTTCAGCAAGTCAGTCAAGGGAGTAGCTATTTGTGAAAAGCAAGAGACAAACCTCCTATAATATCCCATCAGACAAAGGAAGGCCCTGAGGTCCTTTCAAGATTTAGGAAAAGGTACCTGGGCCCTTGCTGCCACTTTCTCTTCTTGTGGTTTTATATAGCCTTCCCCCCGAAGGTACCCCAGGTATTTCACAGACCTTGCGGCCAGGTGGCTTTTAACCGGATTGATCGTCCATCCGTTTGTTCCTAAGGTTTAAACGACCTTGGTCAGACGCTCTAGATGTTCTTCCCAGGTTGCACTATAGATGACAATATTGTCTATGTAAGCGGCTGCGTAATTGCTGTGGAGTTGGAGTACAATATTCATCAGTCTCTGGCAGGTTGCAGGGCCCCCATGTAACCCGAAGGATAACACCTTGAATTGGAACAGACCCCTGGGTTGTAAAAGGCTGTTTATTCTCTGTCCTGTTCTTTTAGGGGTGCTTGCCAATACCCTTTACAGAGATCTAATGTGCTAATGTATCGAGCCCTCCCCAACCTCTCTATCATTTCTTCTACCCAGGGAACGGGATAAGCATCAAACTTGCATAGTTTTGTTTACTTCCCTAAAGTTGATGCAAAAGCGTATGGATCCATCCGGTTTGGGAACTATCACTAAGGGGGAGTTCCATTAGCTTTTGGAGGGTTCTATGACCCCGAGTTTCGTCATCTGACAGACTTCGTTGTCTATCGCTTTTTTCCTCACTTAAGGAATGCGGTACGGACGTAGTCTAACTATCTTCCCTTGGGTAGTAGGGATTTCATGCTCCAGGATAGTGGTTTTCCTGGAACCAAAGAGAAAACAGACTGGACGGGACGTAAAGCGGCCCTAAGTTCTTGTTTTCTGTCTTTGGCTAACTCCCCATCTATGCACTGTTCTGCCAAAGGGTGGGGTTCATCCCATCCTAAGACAGGGAGGGAAGCCTCCCATTTCTTTAGGAGGTTGATGTGGTAAATCTGAGTATGGATCCCTTTTGAGTCCATCTCTAGTTTATACGTGACGGGAGTCACTTTCTCTAGGATTATATAGGGTTTATAGGGTCCTTGCCACTGGCTTAATAGTTTATGTTCTGAAGTGGGTCTTAACGCCAAAACCATCTCTCCTATACGTAGCTTTCTTTATTTCCTCATTTTGTCATACTGAGTTTTTTGGTTGCCTTAGGCTTGTTCTAGATTTGTTCTAACTATGTCTCGTATTTGGTTAAGCTGGGTCTTTAAACTGGCTACATACTCTAAGAGAGGTTTTGCAGTGTCTTTTTCTTCCTCCCATTCCTCCTGCGCCATGTCCATAATGGTACGGGGTTATCTCCCATATAGCAGTTCAAAGGGGGAGTACCCCAAACTTTTATGTTGCCCACATCTGATGGCGAACAAGGCCAAGGGGAGCATATCTTCCCATTTCCGGGGTTCTAAATTCAGCATCTTTTTTAAGGTGATTTTTAAGGTGGCGTTATACCGTTCCACCAAACCATCTGTTTGGGGATGGTAGGCTGAGGTCCGGATCTGTTTAATATTTAGCTGTTGACAGGCCTGGCGCATCAGTCTGGAGGTAAAAGGTATTCCCTGATTGGTGATGATTTCTTTGGGGAGTCCTACCTGTGAAAAAATGGAAATCATGGCTTTGACTGCGTGTGTTATATTGGGATGCCTAAGGGCTACCTCCTCGGGTATACGGGTAGCAAAATCCACCAGGACCAATACGTAGTGATTAACCGTTGCGCGAGGGAAGGAGGGGGCCTAGGATATTCATGCCTACCCTAGTGAATGGTTCATCAATGACCGGCAGGGGTTTTAGTGGGGCTCGTGGTGGTATGTACCGACTATTTTTCTGACATACAGGACACGGTTTGCAATAGTTCCTTACTTCTTGGTATATTCCTGGCCAATAAAATCTATCTAATATGGCTTTTTCTGTTTTTTCTGCTCCAAAAGGACCCCCTAATAGATGACTGTAGGCTAAATATTGGACCTGTTCTCTGAATGGACGGGGTACCAACAACTGGATGGGCATGGTCTTTCCACCCTTCCTGTATAATAATCCCTTTTTTTTAAGAATTGGGGACCTACTTGGAGGGGGTCTTCCTGTTGGGTGGCTTGTCTCCAGGCCTCCTGAAGGGTGCAGTCTTCCTGTTGAGCTGACCTAAATGGTCTATCATGGTCCCACAGTTCATTTCCTGTGTTGGTTAGGAGGATGGGAGCCCAATTCTTTTTTCTCTTTTTAGCTGTTTGAGGCTTTTCAGGTGCTTTCCTATGGTCCACTCTGGATCAGGGATTTGAGAAAGGTGCCTCCTTTCTCCATTCGGCTCCTTCCTTCCAGGGGTCTCCAAGCAGATCGTGAATATGGTGGTAGTCTGTTCCCAGAACCATTGATCCAGGTAATTCTGGGATCAGACCCACCTTCATAGACACAGGTGGATGAGGTGGGAGGTGTTGAATGTCAACATTCGTTATGGGATATGTCTTACTGTTTCCATGGACGCATTGAATAGTGACAGCTCCGTTGGTGGACGGGGCCCCTCTTAAAATGGGCTGGGGACTCATAACGCTCTGTAAGCACCCTGTATCAATTAGGGCCTCTCTACGCTCTCCATTGACTGTGACATTTCTGTCGAAAGGAGGTGTACCCTCCCCTGTGGAGCAATACAGGGCCCTGGCATATCCTACCTCCATTGGTTCCTCCTACTGGGGGCATGAGCGGGCTATAGTGCCAAATCCCCCACAATGGAAGCATTGGGGTCCTGAAGGGGAAGGAGGTCGGGGAAGGGCTGCAGGCAAAGTACCGGGGACTAGAGTCACTGTTTCTGGTTTCTAGGAGTATGATGAAGTCTTGGGGCCCTAATGGATGCGCTTCCAGGTTGTTTCCATGTGGTCTCGTCTCTGCCTTTTTGTAACTACTGTGCTCTGGAAATATGCTGTGGCTACATCTACTGCTTTTTCCAGGGTGAGGTCTGCATGTTGTGGCACCCTAAATTGTATGGGAGGGTGTAAGGACATAAGGAACTGTTCTAAGTAGATCTTTTCTAATATAATTTCCTTTGACAACGTCAGAAGCTGTAACCATCGATCTGCTAATAAATAATAATAATAATAATAATAAGCACATTTGTGAAGCGCATGGTTACACTAGGCCAGAGTGTCCCTGCGCTGCGTGTAAAACTACCCTCAACCACTACCACCTATCCTAATCAGGCGAGACTATCCAGATGGAAAAAAATGGGTTTTCAATTTTTTCCGGAAGGTGCCCTCCGAGACCTCCAACTGGAGGCTCAAGGGAAGTTTGTTCCATTGCTGTGCGGCCACAAAGCGGAAGGAAAGGCCACCCATCCTTGCTCTTTTAATGGCCGGGACACACACCTGGCCAGTCCCACATGATCTAAGTTGGCGGATTGGAGAGTAAAGAGTAAGTAACTCAAACAAATATGTTGAGCCCGTCCTTTGAATGATACGGTGGCAGACACACAGTGCCTTGAACAAGACTCTCTCCCTTATCGGCAGCCAGTGGAGGGAAACCAATGCCCTCTTAGCAGAGGCGCACCTTGGGAGCATAAGAACCAGACGAGCTGCTGCGTTCTGAATACCTTGGAGTCTTTGCATGCATGGGGATAATACCGTGACCGGAGGACTCGCGGAGTTGGAGGGCCAGGCTACCCCATCCCGTAGTCATTTGTCAGAATGGAATTCACCCAGCGGCCAGTTCTTTCTAAGAGAACCGTTGAACGGGGTTAGTACTGGAAACCAAACTTTCACAATTAAATGCGTTCCTGCTATGGGCACCAAGGCGGTCATGGAACGGCTGCCACAGGTCACTCAAAGAAGGTGAGACCACAAAAAATAAAGGATCGTGGTTTAACACAAAGTAAACAAATAGGAAAAAAACATGGCAGCCGATTACCTTTTTCCCCCTATTTATTTACTTTTGTTACAACAGTGGCACCGCACTTTAGCGTTAAATGTCTTAAGCTAAATCGCAGGTGAGATAGCTCCAAAAGTGAAGAAATAAAAAAAAAGGTGCATTTTTTGCTTTTTCTTTACTTTTGAAGCAATCGCAGCACCTGCACTTTAGCGTACGATGTTGAAAGCTAAAGCGCAGGTGCTGGCACTATAACCAAAGTTAATAAATAGGGGGAAAAAACCCATGAAGCCACGTTGGGTACTGCAAATAAGAAATGAAAAGTGCGCCCAGCGTTCCTGTGCAGGTTCTCCCCATTAGTCAATAAAGAATATAGTGCTCACCAACTTATAACGCAGACTGTGTAATAACCCAAGTAAAAGATCCAGCCATTATGGGAGGTAACATATGCAGACAAGGTGGTACCGAAAAGGACTAACATGCCTATTTACGAATCAGAACTATTTACGAATCGGAAGCCAGCATTTACAACGGACAATGGCACAAGCCAATGACAAATGTGGGTGGAGAGTGGGAGGGGCTTCCAGTGCATACTCCAATACAGCATGCCTAGCAGATCGAGCAGTGCATGCACGCTGCCCTTAGGCTCGACCTAATGAAGATCAGAAGGGATAAGTTAGCAAAGATCGAGGCAGGATCACTATACCTAGATATAATGAAGGGTATTGTGAATGGAGAAGTAAAACAGGCAGTGGAAGAGTTGCTCCTCAATTTTACGAATGTGGGCGACGAAGGAAGGTGATGGCAATGTTGTTTAACCCTACAGGTATAAGAAACCAAATAGATATTAGCGTTTGCAATATATCAATTCTCCAGCTGGAACACAGAACTCTAGAATGTTTTAAGTTCACTTTGTTTCTTACCTCCCTTCTCTCCAATTATATTCCCATTTATTTCTGTCCTACCCCATAATTAATCCTTTGTTCACCCCAATGGATTTCATTGTGTTCTAAACCAAGATGTATTTCTTGAATATGTGAATTAGAGTGCAAATGCAAATAATAGAAGAGATAACTGACATTCACGGATAGATTTTGTATAATTGTAAAACTTAAACACTGGTTCGATGTATGTAACTTTTGAACTAAATTGTTTTATTCTTTTTGAAAATGCAAAAAATTATTTAAGAAAGGTATTGTCATCTGCATGGAAAAAGTGATGAGCGCAGATTTTTAAAGACAATTAAATGTGCCTTTTAAAAATAGCCTGATCTACTTGCTTTGCCACTGCTTTCTATTCTTATGTATTTTCTCTATTAAAATGGCTGCATACTCGGGGATTGTCATGTATTGTTTTAATCTCTAACATGGTGTTCTTTCCTCTTGCAGCATTTCTTGTGATTTGTGGAGCATTGGTAAATGGTCCTTATGCACTCATCACGACTGCTGTGTCCGCCGATCTAGTAAGATTCCTCTAAGTATTGTATTTCAATCGTTCTTTCTTGAATATTAACTGTTCAAAGCAATATGATCAGTATGTATTTATGTATTCGGAGCTGTTTGCTTTCAATTATTGGTGGACTATTCATTTCTGATCTCCCTTTACAATATAATGTAATATTGTTAGAACCGGCTGTCTCTAGTTGGCAGAGGTATACACTTCTGACAAATAGGGACACTCCTTTTCTAGTCAGGGCAAGGGGATCACACCCTTCGATAACCCCTGCTCACCCCCTTGGTAGCTTGGCAGAGCAGAACAGGCTTATCTCAGAGGCTGTGCGTTAAGCAATTATGACCACATACAGTAATACAGTGAATACACTACAAATGGACACGACACCGTAGTATTATAAAAATAAGTATTTTTATATAAGGCTTAGCACAAGACCAAATAACGACAAAACTGTACACAATCGGAATAAATATGTTGGGAAGGGAAAAAGGATAGTTCAAAGGTAGTTTCTTCTTTAGCACAAAGTTTAGTATCAAGCAAATCTTCTTCTTGGAAACACAGTTCTTAGCAACAGGGTAACTCACACGGGAGCTACACGACGTTGAGGCAAAGTTAATCCACAGGTTCGGCGTCGACCGCGAGGAGCACTACGTCGAGCCTGGAGTCACACGGACTCTCAACAACACAGTACCTTTAGGAAAATGAAGCACACGATGATCAGCGGCGTCGAGCAATCCGGCGTCGCGTCTTCGGTGTCGATCAGGCCTCAGCAGGCGTCGTCGATGATGCGGTTGCACAGAGTGAGCAGCGCTCACGGTGTCGAAGGGGCACACAGGTGATGCGATCAGCAGCGGTGCAGACACGAGGTCCTCTGGAGCTAGAGCCGTACTCCCACTCACTGGCGTTGCTGCTGGAGTCGGTCGGGCCCAGCGTCCGGTCGTCGTGATTGCTAGTTCTTTCAGAGGTGCTGGATTCACGCTTCCAGCAAAATAGCACTTGAGCAGATGAAGTCCTTTAGCCCTGTGACTTCAGCAGGAGACTGGCACTCTTCCAGCCCTTGGAGATTTTCTTAGCAAGCGTGAGAGTACACACAAAGTTCCTCTCTCCTGGTTCCTTGGCAAAAATAAAGAAGCACTGCAGGATTCCCCCAACAACAGCACACTTGGCAGAAGGGGTAGGCAGTCCTTAGATCAGCAGGCCTCTTGTCCTTGGTTACAGGGTTCCTTGTCAGAAGTGATCTGATTTCCTAGTTCAGGGGTCCTACTCTTATACCCCTTTTCGTCTTTGATCCCTTTGTCCATGTCGGGGGTTTCCCAACATCCTGGGTCCGTTGTGGGTGGAGCCAGGCAGAAGCACCTGGCCTATTCACTGAGCAGGGCTGGGTCCTCAGACGCCCAGCAGGAGGTGGAGCCAGCATTGACACTGGCAGGAGCAGAGCTATCGGCCTCCTGGCAGGAGGTGGAGCCGGCATTGTATCAGGCAAGGCAGGCTATCAACAACTACTCTCCCCCTACTCTAAACGTAAATGTCCCACTCATCCCACACTGACTCATCCAGACCTGTGGAGCCACCCAGCTCCTGTCACACACACGCAAAACCAGCAGAAACCAGATATGGTTAGACAAGCAAATAGACACCTTCTAAAAGTGCTATTTTCGAACCCAGAGTCCAAAAACCATCCACACCAACGGATGCGTAATTAAACCCCGAGTTCAGGGATACCAAACTCGACATTGCACCATGCTCTCCGAGCCAGCGAGGATCATAGTACTAATAATCCCGGCGGCCCATTCTAATCAATAGAGAGCAGGCTACCTCGCAATAGTGAAGGACCAAGATGGCGGTAATTCACTATCAGGACATGCCAACTTGGTCAGGCGTGTCCTACCTCAGACTTACAATGCACCCTGCCCGAAGGCCTACCATAGGGGCGACTAACATGAAGCCAAGGGAAGGTTTGGAGAGCTGGCAAGTAGGTATACTTGCGCGGCCGGCGTGACAGCACGAGGCTGCACGTGGGTCTCGCAATGACCGACCCGTAGACATTCTTTTACGAGGCCGCTCCTGTGGGTGGCACAACACGTGCTGCAAGCCCACGAGCGGCATTTGTATTTACAAGCCCCGGCACTCTGGGTGCACTAGACGAGGGACTGACAGTAAACCAAATAAGCCAAACATGGATACAATGGATACATCAATTTAACATAGGGAGCACTTGCGCTATGGCACTGATCAGCAGTGACACGGCGCCCAAAGCATATACCAGCAAAAACATCGTAAAACAGTAGAGGCAAAACAGAACGAATGGAGGAGAGACTCAAGCCAATGATGTCAGGTCTAACACGTGTCCCCTCCAGCTGAAATGTGGGGAGAACTACCCTTGACCTAGGGAGTTCTTTTCACTAAGGCGGAAAAATCTGGACAGACCATCAGCATTGGCGTGATCTGTACCAGGGCGGTGTTCCACCGTAAAGTCCATCCCCTGGAGAGAAATGGACCACCTCAACAGTTTCGGATTCTCACCCCTCATCTGCATCAACCACCCGAGGGGCCTGTGGTCTGTCTGAACCCGGAAGTGAGTCCCAAACAGGTAGGGTCTTAGCTTCTTCAGCGCCCAGACCACAGCAAATGCTTCTCTCTCTATCGCACTCCACCTCGTTTCCCTGGGAAGTAACCTCCTACTGATGAAGGCTACAGGCAAGTCTCGGCCCTCTTCATTCACCTGAGCTAGAACAGCCCCCACGCCATGCTCTGAAGCGTCCGTCTGAACAATGAATTCTTTCGAAAAGTCGGGTGCCTGGAGTATAGGTGCTGTGCACATTGCAGTTTTCAGGGTGTCAAAGGCCGTTTGACAGGCATCAGTCCAGATCACGTTTCGTGGCTGCTTCCTGGAAGTCAGCGAAGTCAAGGGGTGCACAATGTTACCGTAATCCTTGACACACCTCCTGTAGTAACCCGTGAGTCCTAAGAAGGCTCTCACCTGAGTTTGGGTTTTGGGCGGCGCCCAAGCCAGGATGGTATCCATCTTGGGTTGCAGGGGGGCAACCTTACCGCTCCCTACTTGGTGTCCCAAGTACACCACCGAACCCTGCCCAATCTGGCACTTACTGGCTTTGATTGTGAGGCCTGCTCCGCGCAGGGCCAACAACACTTCCTGGAGGTGGCGCAAGTGTTCCTCCCAGCTGGCGCTGAACACTGCGATGTCGTCCAGGTAGGCGGCACTGAAATCCTCCAGTCCAGCCAAGACCTGGTTGACCAACCTCTGGAAGGTGGCAGGGGCATTCCTCATCCCAAAGGGCATCACCCGGAACTGGTATAGCCCATCTGGTGTGGAGAATGCTGACCTCTCCTTTGCCCCATCAGTCAAGGCGATCTGCCAGTACCCAGACGTTAAATCAAACGTACTAAGGTATCGGGCAGCCCCCAACCGATCGATAAGCTCATCAGCTCTGGGGATGGGGTGCGCGTCAGTCTTCGTGACCGAATTGAGCCCTCGGTAGTCCACGCAGAACCGGAGTTCCGGTGAAGCACCAGGCGCTGCAGCCTTCGGGACCAAGACCACTGGGCTGGCCCAAGGACTGCTAGAGGACTCAATCACCCCTAACGCGAACATCTTGGAGACCTCCTCCTTAATGTACGCTCTGACCTTGTCAGTCACCCTGTAAGCCTTGTGCTTCACAGGAGGGCTGTCTCCGGTGTCAACGTCATGGACACACCAATGCGTGACACCCGGAACCAAGGAAAACAGATCCGGGAATTGTCCCAACAGTTGGCGACAATCCTGTTTCTGCTCAAGGGTCAGTGTGTCAGAGAGGACCACACCATCCACCGACCCATCTTGCTCTTTAGCACACAGGAGGTCAGGAAGAGGCTCACTCTCCTCCTCCGTTCCATCATCTGTAGCTAGGAGCATGCCCACTTCGGACCTTTCTAAGTGGGGCTTCAAGCGGTTGATATGCAGGACCCGCAAGGGGTTCCTGGGAGATTTCAAGTCCACCAGGTAGGTGACATCACTCTTCTTCTCCACAACCTTAAACGGTCCAGTCCACCTGTCCTTGAGCGCACAAGGTTCCACAGGGGACATGACCCACACTTCCTGACCAGGCTGAAGCTCTACCAAAGTGGCATTCCGGTCGTACCAACGCTTCATCTCCTCCTGGCTGGCCTCCAGATTTGCCTGAGCAAGTTCTCTGAAGCGCCGAGTCTGGTTCCGAAAGGCCAGCATGTAGCTGTATACATCCTGGGGAGGTTTCCTGGGAGATTGCTCCCAGCCTTCCTTGACCAGACTCAAAGGCCCTCTTACCGGGTGACCGTATAAGAGCTCAAAGGGGCTGAACCCTAGAGACTTCTGCGGTACCTCACGGTAAGCAAACAACAGGCATGGCAAGAGGACGTCCCATTTCCGCCTCATTGGTTCTTCCAGACCCATAATCATGCCTTTCAGGGTCCGGTTGAATCTCTCAACCAGCCCATTTCCTTGAGGGTGGTAAGGAGTGGTGAACTTGTAGGTTACCCCACACTCCTTCCACAGAGACTTCATATAGTTCGAAATGAAGTTGGTGCCTCGGTCCGACACCACCTCTCTGGGGAACCCCATCCGGGAGAAAACACCCATCAGTGCCCGTCCCACCACGGGGGCCGTCACTGTTCTGAGAGGGATGGCTTCCGGGTACCTTGTGGCATGGTCCACCAAGACCAGGATGAACCTGTTGCCCAGGGCTGTCTTGGGGTCCAGGGGCCCAACAATGTCAATACCCACCCGGTCAAAGGGGGTACTGACCACTGGAAAAGGTTGGAGGGGAGCCTTCTGCTTCCTTCCGCTTTTCCCACTTGCCTGGCAAGTGTGACAAGTCTTGCAGTGGATGTCTACATCCCTTCGCATCTGAGGCCAATAAAAATGGGTGACAAGCCTGTCATAGGTCTTGTCCTGCCCCAGATGTCCAGCTAACGGAACGTCATGAGCCAAACCCAGTAGGAAGGCTCTGAAGCGCTGGGGTACCACCAGCACACGGGCTGACCCAGGCTTAGGCTCGCTATACAGGAGGTCGTTCTCCCAGTACACAAAATGTGACCCTGACTGATCACCTGAGGTTTGGGCTGAGGCCTGCTGCCTCATGCCCACAAGAGAAGGGCACACTTTCTGTTCCGCACAGAATTCCTCCCTGGAGGGACCACCATCCTGCTGCCAATGGGTCAGCTCGGGCAGATCTCCCAGTTCGGCAATTTGTTCCCCTGTGGGCTCCAGGGCATCCTCCTCGGAGTCTACCTCCTCCTGGACCACGGGAACTACGGGGGCCGGTTTCCCGCGCCTCCTGCCTCTTCTCTTCACAGCTGGGTCCTGGGCCGTACTTTCAGGCTCCGGGACCCCATCAACACCCTTACTCGCTGTCATGGATCGAGTGGTTGCACACACCCACTCTGGCACGCCCAACATTTTCAAGTGCGCCTCCCTCTCCACCTTAGCCCAAGGGGAGTCTTCCAAATCATTGCCCAGGAGACAATCGACAGGCATGGCGGGCCTCACAGCAACCTGAAGAGTACCTGAAACTCCCCCCTATTCAAAGGAAACCTGAGCCACCTCACACTCTCTCTGGGAGTTGTCGGCAGCTATCACGGGGTAGAATGCGTGGGGAACCACCTGCTCTCTGGACACCAAGTGACACTTGACAGCTGTCACACTCGCTCCGGTGTCTCTGAGAGCTTCCACTCTATGGCCATTAATGGTCACCCACTGCCTATATTTACTAGTGTTACTAGGCAGAGGGGGCGGAGGGACCATTTGCATGTCTCCTAGCGAGACCAGGGACATTTCTGCGGGACCCCTCCCACCATGGACAACCATCTTCTCCCCTCCCAGGGCTACACTCGCCAACTGACGGGGGGGTGCACGCGGCGGTGCATTCGAATCCTTTTTGGGACACTGGGGGTCATAAAACCGGTGTCCCACCTGCCCACAACCGTAGCAGGTTAGGGGGCCCCTATGAACAGGTTTACCCGTCGGGGCCCCTGGCTTCTTCTCAGGGGGAGGCTGGGAACCTTTCCCTTGGTTCCCTTGGGGATTACTTTGGGGCCCTTTCTGAGACTCCTTCTGTTTTCCCTTGTCCCCCCCACTCTTCTGCTGGGGACCCTGCCCACCTTTGGCTGAGTCTCCCACTGGACCCTTGTGGACCCTGGTACTGACCCAGCGGTCCGCCTCCTCAGCAAGTTTTCTAGAGTTAGATATCTTGCTATCAATCAGGTGCTGGTGCAGTTCTGGAAAACAGTTATTAGACAAGTGCTCCCAAGCAAACAAATCATAAAGAGCTTCATAACTTTCCACTTTGCTGCCCTTTACCCAACCATCCATGGCTCTGCAAAAATAAGACACATATTCAACCCACGTCGTACCAGGCAACTTCTTACATTCTCTAAAAGCTTGTCTGTACTTCTCGGGGGTTAGGCCATACCGTAACATTAAAGCATCTTTCATATGAGCATACGACATCCTATCTGCAACAGGCATGTCTAACAGGGTATCTCTCCCCTCATTCACAAAGCGACCCCACAACCCCGCTCCCCAATCCTTCTCAGGGACCCGGTGGGCCAACAATGCCAACTCATATGCTTTAAACCATTGACCAATATCTTCATTCCTATTGTAATCTTTTATCACATCTTTCGGAAAGTAAAACTTACTTTCTGCATGCTCAGACGGAATGCTGCCACCAGAGGGATTCAATTCTAACTTTTTAGCTTGGATATCCAGCTCCCTCAACCTGGCTTCACGCTCCAAAGCTAACTTCTCTCGTTCAAACTCTAACTTTTTGATCTCCAAATCAGCTTCTCTTCTACCTCTTGCATTTTCTAACTCCAACTGCCCATTTATCTTTAGCCTTGCCATTTCCATGTTGTAAGCTCGCTCTTTCGCCCTTTCTTCTCTTTCTTCGGGGGAAAGACCTTTGGAGGAAACACTGCTACCGGGAGAGGCCACAGGTCCATTCACTGGCACCTCCTCATCCCCTTCCTCTGTGGGTACCACCACCACATCAGAGGGATTTCTGGACTCCCACCAGGCCTGTAATGCTTTACGAAAATCATCTTTTCTCGAGAGGCCGGTGGTAGGAACTTTAAACTGGTCGCAAAAGTGTTTCAGCTCATCTTTCTTGTATCTCTTTAACTTATTCCTCTCAAACTCCTCCACAACAACAACAGGGGTAGTGACTCCGTTGTCACTCATGGTCAAAACTGGCAGTGTTCAAAAAATCAAGTTTTCAGAAAAGCGGAGAACAAAAATAGGATCCTTCCCAAATCAGATTGTTACTGCGTTATGGTCTGCTTCCACTATGTAGCGCACACTAATCACTGTACATGGGTCATAAATGCAAGTCCAAATCCTCACCGCTGACCCACCAATGTTAGAACCGGCTGTCTCTAGTTGGCAGAGGTATACACTTCTGACAAATAGGGACACTCCTTTTCTAGTCAGGGCAAGGGGATCACACCCTTCGATAACCCCTGCTCACCCGCTTGGCAGAGCAGAACAGGCTTATCTCAGAGGCTGTGCGTTAAGCAATTATGACCACATAAGTAATACAGTGAATACACTACAAATGGACACGACACCGTAGTATTATAAAAATAAGTATTTTTATATAAGGCTTAGCACAAGACCAAATAACGACAAAACTGTACACGATCGGAATAAATACGTTGGGAAGGGAAAAAGGATAGTTCAAAGGTAGTTTCTTCTTTAGCACAAAGTTTAGTATCAAGCAAATCTTCTTCTTGGAAACACAGTTCTTAGCAACAGGGTAACTCACACGGGAGCTACACGACGTTGAGGCAAAGTTAATCCACAGGTTCGGCGTCGACCGCGAGGAGCGCTACGTCGAGCCTGGAGTCACACGGACTCTCAACAACACAGTACCTTTAGGAAAATGAAGCACACGATGATCAGCGGCGTCGAGCAATCCGGTGTCGCGTCTTCGGTGTCGATCAGGCCTCAGCAGGCGTCGTCGATGATGCGGTTGCACAGAGTGAGCAGCGCTCACGGCGTCGAAGGGGCACACAGGTGATGCGATCAGCAGCGGTGCAGACACGAGGTCCTCTGGAGCTAGAGCCGTACTCCCACTCACTGGCGTTGCTGCTGGCGTCGGTCGGGCCCAGCGTCCGGTCGTCGTGATTGCTAGTTCTTTCAGAGGTGCTGGATTCACGCTTCCAGCAAAATAGCACTTGAGCAGATGAAGTCCTTTAGCCCTGTGACTTCAGCAGGAGACTGGCACTCTTCCAGCCCTTGGAGATTTTCTTAGCAAGCGTGAGAGTACACACAAAGTTCCTCTCTCCTGGTTCCTTGGCAAAAATAAAGAAGCACTGCAGGATTCCCCCAACAACAGCACACTTGGCAGAAGGGGTAGGCAGTCCTTAGATCAGCAGGCCTCTTGTCCTTGGTTACAGGGTTCCTTGTCAGAAGTGATCTGATTTCCTAGTTCAGGGGTCCTACTCTTATACCCCTTTTCGTCTTTGATCCCTTTGTCCATGTCGGGGGTTTCCCAGCATCCTGGGTCCGTTGTGGGTGGAGCCAGGCAGAAGCACCTGGCCTATTCACTGAGCAGGGCTGGGTCCTCAGACGCCCAGCAGGAGGTGGAGCCAGCATTGACACTGGCAGGAGCAGAGCTATCGGCCTCCTGGCAGGAGGTGGAGCCGGCATTGTATCAGCAAGGCAGGCTATCAACAACTACTCTCCCCCTACTCTCAACGGAAATGTCCCACTCATCCCACACTGACTCATCCAGACCTGTGGAGCCACCCAGCTCCTGTCACACACACGCAAAACCAGCAGAAACCAGATATGGTTAGACAAGAAAATAGACACCTTCTAAAAGTGCTATTTTCGAACCCAGAGTCCAAAAACCATCCACACCAACGGATGCGTAATTAAACCCAGAGTTCAGGGATACCAAACTCGACATTGCACCATGCTCTCCGAGCCAGCGAGGATCATAGTACTAATAATCCCGGCGGCCCATTCTAATCAATGGAGAGCAGGCTACCTCACAATAGTGAAGGACCAAGATGGCGGTAATTCACTATCAGGACATGCCAACTTGGTCAGGCGTGTCCTACCTCAGACTTACAATGCACCCTGCCCGAAGGCCTACCATAGGGGCGACTAACATGAAGCCAAGGGAAGGTTTGGAGGGCTGGCAAGTAGGTATACTTGCGCGGCCGGCGTGACAGCACGAGGCTGCACGTGGGTCTCGCAATGACCGACCCGTAGACATTCTTTTACGAGGCCGCTCCTGTGGGTGGCACAACACGTGCTGCAAGCCCACGAGTGGCATTTGTATTTACAAGCCCCGGCACTCTGGGTGCACTAGACGAGGGACTGACAGTAAACCAAATAAGCCAAACATGGATACAATGGATACATCAATTTAACATAGGGAGCACTTGCGCTATGGCACTGATCAGCAGTGACACGGCGCCCAAAGCATATACCAGCAAAAACATCGTAAAACAGTAGAGGCAAAACAGAACGAATGGAGGAGAGACTCAAGCCAATGATGTCAGGTCTAACAAATATGGTGTGATGGAAATTGTTCTTTTTTTCCAGTGGATTGCTGGCCACATGAAGAGTTATTTAATTGAATTAATAATAGTAAATAAGCCTTTATTCGGAAGTAATCGCAACCATAAAAGATAAAAAGAAACATTCTATAAAAAGCACATCATTACATTTATGGTTCATTAAAATAAAAAGTACAAAATCGTAGAGTCCAACAGGCTGTCAGTTGTTTCTTGAACTTCTTGAGCTAAAAGCAGCCAACGAAAAGGAAGCTGTAAGTACATAAGTGCAACACGGGCTTGTCTAAATTTCATAGCTTCTAAAAGGGGCTTAAGGAACAATCTCCTGGGATATCTAAAATATTTTTCATAAAAGGACAAAATGTAAGGTGTCCTGTGGGGAACAAGTGTCTCAGCCACAGGGCCCTCTCCCTTTTGAGTGTAAGAAACCAGGCAAGAACGCCAGGAGATGATGGAGCTGATTACATCTCAATTGAGTTACCAAAAATCTATTGGAAGGCTGGTTATTGGGAGAGATGCGGTCTATTCATTGGCCGCCAAGAATAGGAATAAAGCGCTTCAACAGAAAATACAGGATCTGATTATACGTATGCAACATAACTCAGATAGATTGCTATATGACCAACTAATTGCGGCCAAAAGAGAGTTCTCTCAGGAGCTCTATACCCAGAGTGAGGAGATTTTTCGTAAGAGCTCTCAAAAAATCTATGAAGAGAGTAATTTTACAGGCAAACTCTTGGCGTGGCAGGCCAGAGAACAAGCCTCGTCGAATTTAATACATTCTTTGAACTCTCCTGAGACTCTTAGAGACACTTCGGATCCACTCGAAATTGGTGATATTATGGTCGCACATTATAAGAAAATCTATGATACTCGAGCGATGATAGACCATCAAAATTTATTGAAGTATTTGGAAAAACAATCTCTTCCTACTCTTTCTCCATGTGATCAAGCGAGTATGGTGATCCCCTTCTCGCGAGAGGAAGTAGAGAAAGTAGTTCAACAGCTCCCACTTGGGAAAGCTGCTGGCCCTGATGGGTTCCCCTCAGAATTATTTTAAGTTTTTTTCAGCGCCTTTTCGGATTTGTTTATACAACTATTAAATTTTATGTTGATGGCCGGACATGTTCCGGATTCATTTTGGGAAGGAACAGTAGTAAACTTTCTTAAAAAGGGTAAACCCCCGACAGACCCGAACTCTTATAGACCCATTACGTTATTGAACACAGATTATACAATTACCACTAAACTATTATCCACTCGTTTTAATTCTTTTGCCGCAGATTTGATTCATGGAGATCAGAATGGTTTTGTTGCCGGAAGGCAATTGTTGACCAATACTCATTTTCTAACGGAGGCTCTTGATTTCTTTGAAGCACGAAAGATTCCAGCATTAATTTTAATATTTGATGCTGAAAAAGCTTTTGATTTGGTGGTATGGGAGACACTTTTTGTTATTTTACAGCACTTCGGCATTCCAGATGTAATAATAGATCTAATACGGAATCTTTATTCAGGGGCTCGGGCCAATATCATTATCAATACAGAATCAGTGGGACTAGTTTCGGTGAAACGCGGCACTAGACAAGGCTGCCCACTGTCTCCAATATTATTTGCTTTTTTCATAGAACCGTTAGCTACGGCAATGGTAAAGCTCCACTGTTAATTCCCCCTATTAACTTGATGCCTAAAATTAAACTTTACGCAGACGATATAATCCTGCTAATTAGGCCAGAAATACAATGTCAAGTTCAGGCCCTACAAATATTCGAAGAGTTTGAGGTTCTGGGGGGATATCAGATAAATAAAAAAAAAAAACGAAATTATAGTGTGCAGGGGTATTAAGCCCGTAATACATCCCGATTTAAAGTCATGTATTAATAATAAACCGAAAAGATATTTGGGGGTATGGTTTTCATCCTCAGTTGCTGATCTTTATAGTTTGAATTTTGTACCTATGTTGCAGAAAATCCGAGTAATGTTTGAAAGATAGAATTCCCTACCATTAACTATTATGGGACGTATTGCTCTAATTAAGATGTCTGTTCTTCCTTTATTCAATTTTCTATTTTCAACTATCTCTTGTGCTCTGCCTGTCTCATTTTTCTCTAAAGCTGAATCTTTGTTTTCTTCCTTTATATCGGCTAAAAAGACGCCACGTATTGCTTTGCACACTTTATTTGAGGATAAGGAACAAGGAGGGCTTGCTCTTCCCAATCTGAAAGACTATTATAATGCTTATTTGGCTCAATTCATGACTAGATTCAAGGACAATACCCAACAACTTTTTATAATTTTTTTTTTATTTGATTTGTAAAGAAGCTCCGATTCCCTCACCGCTTCAAGTTTTCAAATCACCAAAAACAGCTAGGTACAAGGTTTTGCACTGGTTTTTTAAAAGACGTACAGCACTCCTAAAGAGGCACTCTCTCTCATTTCTTAATATATTCTCTCCCATTAGCTCAGTTTTTTCATTCTTTGGGGTGGATATTAATTTGGAGTTAGTAGAAAAATGGCAGAAAATAGGGTTCAGGAAACTGAATGATTTTTTAAAAAATGACACCTGGATTAGGATATCAGATTTGACAGCCCGGGTTCAGGGTAATTTTATATTACTGGGCTCTTATAAGCTGATTCATGGTGTTTTGCTTCAATTAGATCCCACACATCTTCCCCCCCCTGATCCACTATTCAATGAACTTTTTCTGTCAATACAAGAAAGAAAGCCAGGGGAGTGGAAACGACGTTTAACCATGAACAGGGATCCGAATCTATGTGGCAAAGCAAGTAATAAATGGCTAGACCAGGAAAACATGGTATTAACACCCGCCGTATGGAAGAGAATTAATGTGTTGAATTTCTCTGCATTGAGAGGGGCCAATTGGCGCAGAATGCTGTTTTTCAGTAAATGGCTTCTGTATTTAACTCCGGTCAAAATTAATAAGATGTATCCTGAGTGTTCTTCGAATTGTTATAGGTGTTTGCAGCATGACTCTGCTAATTGGTCGCATGTGGTTGCTAAATGTCCTAAAATTGCTCCTTTCTGGGAAGATATATTCACGTTTCTACAAAACCAGTGCGAAATCTTAATCTCTGTTAATTATAAAATGATTTTGTATGGACTCGATCCTGAAATGATGCTAGAAGGGCAACTAGTTAAATTTACATATATCGCTATGGCTGTGGCGAGGTCATTAATTCTTGAAAATTTGCGATCGCAATACTGCCCCAACGTACATGAATGGCGTTATAAAATGCAAAAAGTTAGAAACAGCGAACAAGTGTATGCTCAAAGAGTGGGGTCGATTCGGAAGTTTGAGAAAATCTGGGGTACTTTCTATTTTGATGTTAATTGAGCCTGAGTATATATATGGTGGTCTTTTTTTTTCTTTTTCCAGCATTTATCTTCATTGTTCAAATTGACTGTCATGGTGATATGTGTGTTTACTGATTTTTGATGTTCTGTGTACATTTGGTTTAATTAACGTTATGCTTTTCTGTGTCCAAGACTTCAATAAAAACTTTCAACAAAAAAAAAAAGGAAGCGCTCATAAGTGTCGATAGGTATTTCTCTAATTCCCTGCACTGTTTCACCGTTGGTTATGTGAGCTCAACCCTGGAGACCAAGAACCCAAACTATGGGCAAAGTTGGTTATAGCTCCCATGGATTTATTCATTTCTTCCAACTTTCCGTCCATCAGTTGTTTCTAGTTAAGTTTACAGCCAAATAAAATTCCCAGGTAGGGGAAAACCAGGACCTTCGCTGAAGTATGAGCTTCTGCCTGAAACGTTTTCGACCTTGTCGCCCAAGGGCCAATGACCCACGGCGGTTTTGTGGTAGTAAGGCCCTCCCAGACACAGGTGCAGGCCGGAGAACCGAGTCCCACCCCAGCAGAAGGCAAACAATAGAGCTGGCGTTGCTGGCTTCTCACAGCCTGTTCTCAGTCTTCCGTTAAAATACGATTTTATTAAATAACAGCAATCGCATAAAACACAGATAAAGTGGTAACATATATATTCCATAGCAACATATACACACATATACATATTCACAGAAAAAAAGTTTGATATTATTACTGCAACATTTGCAATTAAACTATTAATGATGTCATAGAAGATGTCATGACTGATATGAATATGTGGGGTAATCAGCAGTGCATGGCGAGGGCGCGAATTAAAGTTTCCTTAGGACACGAATTATAGACACTTGAGATAACTATAACTGGTTAATTTCTGTGGTTTATAGAGTTTAAAACGGTACGCTGTTACTGAACATTTCACCGAACTATAAAATTACTTTAACCTTTGATTTTTCAATGAATTTCTAGTTGTTTTAATGTAAAGTAATAATTTATTACCATACGAACAACTGATCATGTACAGCATGAGGTTTGGTGCAGGGCATGGTATGCAGTCAGTCCCATGCTGCCCACAGCCTTAGGCCTTGCACGGAGGGGGTTTGGCAACAAGGCCTGGCCTGCAACCAGTCCCTATGTCCAACACCCCAAAGGCAACCAATTCCACACTGCGCACGGCCTTCGGTTGTGTGCGGTGGGGGTTGCCCACTGTGTCTAGGTCCTGCCGCCAATCCCCTGCGTGCAGCCAACCCCACGCTGTGGCCAGGCCTTGTAGCCAACCTCCCACCGTGCACTGCTGAAGGCTGTGTGTGGTGGGGTGTTGGTTTCATGTGGGAAGTTGGTTGCATGCCTGGCCCTATAGTCAACCCACTGAAGGCCACCCTCCCACAAAGGCAGCCAACTCCACACTGCACAGGGCCTTTGGCTGTGCATGGCAGGGGTTGGCCAGACCCTGTAGCCAACCCCACACTGTTCAGGGCTGCCGTTGTGCATGTCGGGGTTTGGCCACAAGGCTTGGCCCCGAGCAAACCCATTCCATTCAAGGGCTAGTCCATCTGCAGCAGGGGGTTGAGCCTTTGCCACACTGAGTAGGACTGGCCTTTGGCCTCTGAGAATATCATCCCTCGGGGCTAAATACAATTCAACAGTCGATGAGGAGCATGTGGCCCCACTCCCCTTGCTTTCTTTGGATCCAGGACCACATTACCAAGGGATAAATATAATTTAAACAAGCATTTGCAATGCAATAGGTCTCACATTAATTAAGTTTGAGCTATTGGCATTGGTAAATATTGCAACACCAATTGCAACAAAAGTCTATAAATGGTAGGCCAACAAAAATGTGTTCTTATTTTTGTAGCAATGGTGGCATGCTGCGCTTTAGATAAATATGTTTAAAAGTAAAGTGTCAGAACAACAACAAAAATTGCCTCCACCACACTTATTTACTAGAAAAACTTGATTCAAAGACCAAACTCCAACTAGTTAAGTTTGACCTGCTATTTTTATTTATAGCTTTCTACTTAAGTATTCTTTCAGGTCTATTTTTCATGTTTCGAGCAAAAAAAGGGAAAGAACTGTACATTCAAATAATTACATTAATATACAATGCTATTTACAAACATATATTACATTCCAAAAAATGAATTACATAAACATCATACATCTCAAAAACAATACATCAAACAAACATCATACATTTATGTTTTTATATTTGTGTGAAATAAACCTATATCCAAAAAAGGAAAGGACAAAGTCATAAATGGGAACACAATCGCCAAAACGACGATTACTTCTTGCACTAGCATATGCTAGACTCCACTGTTAATGTTATTATTTGCTCCCACAGGTCAAACTTAACTAGTTGGAGTTTGGTCTTTTAATCAAGTTTTTCTAGTAAATAAGTGTGTTGGAGTCAATTTTTGTTGTTGTTCTGATACAGTACGGTCCAGCCTTCCCCATGCCCCATAAGGACCTAGGGCCCGATGTAGGTAAATCCCATTTACCGAATTTGAAATACCGAATTTTACCGATTCGGTATTTCAAAATCGGTAAATGGGATGTAGGTCCCAACATCTGGAATCGTTACCGATTCCTTACAAATTCGGTATTTACCGATTCGGTAA
This sequence comes from Lissotriton vulgaris, assembly GCF_964263255.1. Taxonomy (NCBI): domain Eukaryota; kingdom Metazoa; phylum Chordata; class Amphibia; order Caudata; family Salamandridae; genus Lissotriton; species Lissotriton vulgaris. The sequence goes on along the minus strand of NC_141687.1, from coordinate 1,463,782,185 downwards.
ATACCGAATCGGTATTTGCTATTGAATCCTATGGGTCTTTGAAGCCCATAGGATTAAAGTCAAATACCGAATCGGTATTTACCGAATCGGTAAATACTGAATTTGGCAAGGGTGCAGGGGGTGTCACTTTGACACCCTCTAGCACCCCCAAAACGGGCATGTGTGCAATGTGGCACACAGACATGCCCTAAGGGCACGTCTGTCTGTCACATGGCACATGTGTATATGCACAGATGTGCATGTACACAGGAATCGGTATTTTACCATGGATTTGTATTCCATGGTAAAATACCGATTCTGTAAGCCATGTGCTGATGGAACATTGGCTACTTACTTTGCATTTTCGGTAATTTTACCGAATCGTTATCATTACCGAATCGGTAAATATTACCGATTCGGTAAATTTACCGATTCGGGAATGATAACGATTCGGTAAAATTACCGAAAATGTGCCCCTACATCTCGATAGCCCTTTACCGATCGGAAACGGCCGAAAATTGGTATTTTCGGCCGATTCCGATCGGTAAAGGGCTACCTACATCGGGCCCCTAACTCCTTAGTTTTAAAAGTAAAGTGTGCCATACTGCGATTGCTACAATAGTTAATTGTGGATGCATTAACAATTGATGTGTGCACTGATGGCTGCTGGTGTGTGTGCCTGTAGAAATTGTGCACTGATGGCTGTTGGTGTGTGTGCCTGGTGGAAGTGTGCACTGCCGGCTGGTGGTGTGTGTGCTTGGTGGAAGCGTGCACTGACGGCTGGTGGTGTTTGTGCCCGGTGAAAGCGTGCACTGACGACTGAGGGTGTCTGTGCCTGGTGAAAGTGTGCACTGACGGGGCACACTGTGTGTGTGCTTGTGTGTGTGGTTTTATGTGTGGTTGTGTGTGGGTGTGGTTGTGTGTATATGTGTGGTTGTGTGGGTGTGTGTGTGTGTGTGTGTGTGTGTGTAGATGTGTGTGGTTGTGGTTGTGTGTGTGGTTGTGGTTGTGTGTGTGGTTGTGTGTGTGGTTGTGTAGTTTTGTGTGTGTGTGTGCGTGTGGTTGTGTGTGTGGTTGTATGTGTGGTTGTATGTGTGGTTGTGTGTGTGGTTGTGTGTTGCTATTTGGTAATCGTAAAGCCAAACATATGTTCATCTGGCCTCATATTCCTTCTACTTATGTATCCACAATCCTTTCTTATTTCTATCCTATGAGAGTCATCTTTGAGGTTCTCTTTCCCTGAAGACTTCTGTACACTAGTGCCCAGTCCCTCAAGAAGATTTTAGTTGATGATCGGTTCTCTCTGCCCCCGGGATAGGTATGTGGATTTAAAACAGCAGAACAGATAATTAGACTGCTAGACGCTACTAGCGATGGATAGCTAACAGTGCAAGGGATAGCTTTGTTCCTCGCAATCAATGTTGACAATAATGTCAAAACAAAGGAAAACCGAGAGAATTAACAGCAAAATATCCAGAGAGGGAATCAAGACAGAACTGGGCTTCTTGACAAGTCTTCCATGTACCAGTGCACTGAATCAAACAACAAAGCAGCCTAGAGTACAATACTTTACATGACCAATTAACATCTAGCAAGATAAGATCCAGATTATTTCTCTCACAGCCACCCAAGAAACCATTCCCAAGATGTCAGCACCCATGCACAAAGGGCACGCTGCTGCCACAGTCATGGGGTGCATACTCCCTCCATGAACATGCATGTCCCCTTTCACATACAGGAAGTCACTCACAGCACCCGCAGGCCATAACCTGCTGACCTCTGGATGGCCCATATGTAAGAACGGCTCACTCAAATCCTAGATGTCCATGCACTGACCCCTGATGCCTCCTTTTGGGGAAACCAAATAACTCTAAATAGACTCCAAAATGTTCGATGGGGTTTTGCACATCCCACGAGAAGGAGGCCGCTGCCCATGTTAGCAAGGGGAGGGGAACTGAATGCCCCCTCCCCAAGCCTCATTGGGCCCTGGGGATCCCGTAGGGCTTTATGTACTTTAGAGGAGAGGGGGACACGTGACACCCCTCCTCAAGCCTTGTTGGACCCTCTGGACCTCATCCAGGGCAAATGCTTTTAAAAGGAGAGAGGGATGCATGTCCCCTCCCTCTCTGAGACTCATATGGGCTGTATTTTGAAGGGGAGGGGGTCCGTGTGCCCCCCTTCTCTGTGCCACTCCACTGTACAATATTCCACTCTACGGCACTCCACTCTATGAAACACTACTCCACTCCAGTCTATGCCATTCCATTCTACAAAACTCTACTCTATGAAATGTCACTCCACTCTCCGCCATTCCACTGTACACGTCGCCACTCTAGCCAACCACTCCACTCTGTGCCACTCCACTGTACTTTTCTCCACTCTATGAACTTCACTGTATGCTATTCCACTGAATGCCACTCCACTCCACGACACTCCACGCTCCTCCACTGTATGACACTCCACTGTACACCACTACATTCTATTCTAATTTACGCTACTCCAGTCTACGAAACACTACTCCACGCAAGTCTATGCCACTCCACCTCACTCTACTCTACAACATGCCACTCCACTCTACACCATTCTGCTGTATGCAACTCCTCTCTATGCCACTCAACACCACGTCACTGTACTCTATTCCATTGTACGCCACTCTGCTGTATGCCACTAAACTCTGCCATACTAGTCTCCACAGTATAGCACTCCACTGTACAACAGTCTACTCCACTCTGTCAGTGTATACACTCTTTTTCACTCTGACACTATATGCAACACCCGCATTGCCACTCCACCTCACTTTACTGCACTCTACTCTGTGACACACTACTTCAGTGTATTCCACTATTCTTAGTCGTTCAGCTCTACAATACACTGTGCCACTCCACTCTAATCCACTCTGCCACACTCTACTCTACTCCACAGTACTACACTCTAAACCACTCTTTGGCACACTACTCTACAACACTTTTTAACTCTTTTTGACATGCCACTTCAGTCCACTGTATGGCACGCCACTCCACTCTGACATCTTTGTCCGCTGTATCATATGCCACTTCACTGTAACCCACTCCATGCCCTCCACATCACTCTATGCAATGCCACTCCACTCAGTGAAACTTTACTCCACTCTGTGTTACACCACCCCACGACAACTTACCTGACTCTACGCTATTGTACGATACATACTCTATGCTGCTCCATTGTACAACACTCTACTCCACTTTATGGAGCTCTACTATACTCCACTCTATGCCCATCCACCCTACATCAGTGCACTACTCTGTGTGGCACTCTGACACGCCACTCCACTAGTCTCTAGAATATGCTACTCCACAATATGAAACAGCACTCCATTGTTATACACTCTCCTCCACTGTACTCTGCAACACTTCACTGAAAAACACTCTGCTCCACTCTACTACACTCTATGCCATTCCACTGTACAACACCCTACTTCACTCTATGCCAGTCTATGACACTTCACTCAACAACACTTCACTCAATGACACTCCACGGCGCTCCTCTAAAAGACAAACCACTGTATGATACTACACTGTACGACACTCCACTCTGCTCTGATACTCGAGTGTACTCTGACACACCACTTCACTCTGCGGCACTCCCCTCTAGAAAACTCTACTCCACTCTATGCATCTCTCTTTTATGCTACTCCGCTTCACTGTGTGACGCAACACACCATTGACACACTATTGTACTCTACAACACTCCACTCTGCTCTATGCCACCCCACTTTATAACTACTCCCCTGAATGCCCCTCCACTCCACTGTATGTCCCTCCACTCCACTGTATGTAACTATACTACACTCCACTGTACGACTCTCCACAACACTCTGACACTGTATGCCCCTGTCCTCCAATCCATGCCTCTCCACAACACTATACTCTACTTTACGACACTGTACTCAACGACTCTCCACAACACCTCACTGTATGACACTCACCTCTACTGTATTCAAGTAAGGCCTGCACTACTATACCTTCAAATGCTTTCTTCTATTATGGTTTGCTTTAGGGTTGCAAGCTTTTTAACGGCGGCAATAAGACATAGGAAGAGGTTGTTTTTGCAGTAGTTAGGCTGTATTTGTAAACTGTGCTATGGGACTTCTATGTCTTACCTTGTGACCGTTATATTAACTCCCAAGTCTATCTACTTTGTCAATGTTTCATTCGTTATCCACTTTAATTGTCGCACTTTATACCTAACAGCCTACTGACCTGCATCTTTGTTTTTTTAATTCCAAATTTGGGATCTTTTAACTATTGTAACTTTTATCAAATGTTTTCTTTTCTGGCCTTTATTGGCTTAATAAAGTATTTTTCTCTCCCACTCTCCTTCTCTACTGTACTACACACCACTACACTCTACAATACTCCACTCCTCTGTATGAGAGACCATGCCACTACACTATATAATGCTTTTCTTTCGTATACTCTACACCACTCCACTTTAGTCCACTCCACTGCAATGAACGACACAACACTCTGTTCCACTGCACTCTGACACTTCACTTGACACTCAACTGTACGATTTGCAACTTATTTTTATTAAAAAATAAAAAATTATGAAGTTAAGTGGAAAAAGTTATAGTTAGGAAAACTTTTTTTTTTTCCTATGCAAACCCAACTTAAACTACACAAACATTCGAACTTCTAAATTTATAGTTATAACGTAAATGTATAATTTACGCATCACCTTAAAATTACTATAACTTTATTTATTCTTTCTATCCAAACCAAACATAATCTGTCCAATCATTACAAATCTAAAGTTATCGATCGGCAATAGGGCGGCCGAGAGTTCGGTCGACTGAGCTGGTGTGTCTTGCCTGGATAAATCACCCCTCTGACTGTTGCTAGCTAGCTTTCGGGCCCCCCTGCGACGTTGGATATCTGCAAAACGAGCACATCTCGCACTAAATGTTTAGACTGTCATTATTCTCCACGAGCGCTGTGTGTAATAGCGCGATTAAGGTCTGGGGTGTGCCGGCTCTTTACCTGCTGACGCCTCAGTGTTGCGCTGACTCTGCATCGGTCCAGCGTTCTCGAAGCTCCCGCCGTGACGTTATGGCACCCAAACTCTTGGCAAAGACCGCGGCTGCAAGGGCTCGAACAGCACAGCCAGCGCGAGTTGGAGATGTCTCTGGGGAGGCGGCCACTGGTACCATCCGAACAGTGAATGGTAAGAAAAAGCAGACATTACCGGCACTGTTTAAAATTTTTATCACCAAAGTAAAAATTCCTGCAATCAACGAGGGCAGCAAGCAGCCTTTCCAGAGTCCTTTACAAGCTCCTGACGGTTCTGATATCTTGCAGGACATGTCACTCTTTTCACAAAATACTGATGCTTGTCAGGCACCTTACCCTAGTGGTGTACCAGTCCACACACAACCAGGGGCCGCTGCTGAATGTCCGTTGGTGGTCTCCCAAGCAGTGGATTCAGTAGTTATTTCCAGCTTACCGTCGAATGGAATTATGGGAGGTTTAGTCCAACCCGCGGAGGCTAAGCTAATCCCGCCATATCCACCCCCCGCTGATGCTATCACATTGCATAGGATTGCTGCAGGTATTACTGAGGGCAGTACCGACGGCCCGGAATACCTTAAAGAGTCTGAAGGGGGCGACACATTTTTTTTTACTTTCAGAACACACTGGATCTTCAATGGATGAAGAGGATGGGGAGTGGACTGATGACGGTAGCGATGTCGGCGACTGGCGATTAACTGAAGTTTCCATTGATGAGATCACGCCCCCTGGAACTTGTACAGTCCGTAAAGTCAATGGCTTAAAAAATGGAGTAAAAACTCAGGCTGCTTTAAGAGAGGTCCCCGGGACACCTGGATTGGCTCTTGAGGATAGTCCCTACTCAGTTCTTACTGTTTCAGTGGGACTGGCATCAACAAAGAACTTGCCCTCACTACCTAACCAGGTTGACTTGCCATCAGGAGATATTACACTTGATGTTATCTATCAAACAATCATGCCGCGCATCGAGAGGAGTCCTGTCAGGAGAGTGTCCGCACACAGGGGGTTTGTCGCAGAGTCCAAAACTCTATCCATAGTCACTAAAACTTGCACCGATATTGTAGGTAGAATTAGCAAGGCTGAAGAGCGGATCTCCAATCTGAAGGATGCCCTAGCAACGCCAGAGGTCGCAACTGATATCAGCGCACAAAAAGAGGACATGGTCTGGAAATTGACCGATTTAGAAAATAGGGCAAGAAGGAACAATTTGAGGATCTTAGGGATTCCGGAAGGCCTGGAAGGAGGAGACACTAGAAAATTTGTTGCTGATCTCTTTACTGAAGCATCCCCGGTGGAAAGCAGTGGGACTGAGAGCTGGAGGTGCAGCGTGCGTACCGATTTCCCTTCAAGCGGAGACAGAAACCGGGTGTGTCGGGGGCCAAACCCCGGGCAATTTTGATATTTCTTAATAATTTTCTTGCAAGGGAGAAGATTTACGATTTAGCCAGACCCGACAGAAAAAGATTAGGGAAAGAGTGTTTTTTGTCTGTCCAGACTTTTGTTCAGCTACAGTTGAGCGAAGGTGGCAGCTTCGCCAGCTGATTACATCATTCCAGTCTAAGGGCGCTCAAGCTTTTCTACTTTTTCCCTCAAAACTTAAAATCGCCTTTCAGGGTCAGACTAGATTATTTCTCTCTGAGGTCCAGGCTAAGGAATTCCTTGCTTATATGTAGCTAAGAAGCTAAAAAAAGAATGTTATTTCTCTGTCTTGGTATCTCCTTTCAAATAACCTTCTTTCTGGGGGGCCTTGGGGGGGGGGGGTAGTGGGTCAAGATGATTGCTTAGGGTAGTCACCTCTATTTATTCTTTTTCTATTTTTCCCAAAAACATTTTTTTAGGTTTATAATGAAAGCAATCGTCCCTAGGCCCCTAGGGTTTAGTTTCTGAGGGGTAGAGGGGATCCAGGTGAGAATTGACCATTGGCTCATCCCATCACAAGGACCTAGGTCCTGTTGCCACTTAAGGGGTTTGTAGGGGTGGGTTGGGTGGCCAGCTAGGCAGGGGTGGTCGGGTGTTTGGGGATGGGGGTTTGGGGTGATGCTCACATAGATGTTGGTTTTGGACATTCATTTCATTTGTGGCTTTAAAAGGGTGTTATTGTTTTGCTGTGCAGAGTATTTTGGTAAAAATTCTGGAAATGATACAGCGGGTTGTAAGTTTTCTTTTAGGTGTTGATGGGGCAGGGTAAACTTCTTTTAAGGTCATGGAACATTTGTGGTCTTAATGATGCAAAAAAACAAGTATTATTTTCTAAGATTGTTCACACTATGAAGCTAGACGTATTATGCATACAGTAGACCCATCTGCCTTGGGAGAGGCGTGAGTCTTTGAAGCTGCCTGGATATGATTTAATTGCTTGTTCCAAACAGACGTCTATGATTAGGGGTGTTGCCATATTATTGAAGCGAGGAGTTGGGGTTTGTACAAGGGTTCGAGAGGACTGAATGGGTAGGTGGGCTATTACTGAAATTTTAGTTGATAATAGACCCCTAACTCTGTGCACAATTTACGGTCCAAATCTGGATGATCTGGAACTGTTCAAATATTTGAATGTAGAATTAGCTACTTGGCCATCTCCCTTGTTTGTTTGTGTAGATATGAATATCAATTTGCCAGCCAACTTTAACCTGGCAGGCAACGATAAGTATATTGGTAGAAAACCCAGAGTGTTTAAGGCCCTCCAGGCCTTAGTACAAGAACATGGTGTAACTGATCTCTGGTTTTGACGTAATAAAATGGTTGATGGGTTTACATATTTCACTGCTCCTCATCATAAAATGGTCAGATTAGATAATTTTTTTCTGTCCGACCAAACCGCTTCTATTTCTATCCCCTCCAGAATTTTATCGGATCATAACCCTTTGATTATGGAATGCCCTTGGTCCCGCTTAGTTAGAGCTCCTCGGACTTGGTCTTTTGAGAGGAAACTTTTGATGGACGAGGCCTATCAGGTGTATATGAAAAAATGGTTAGTGGAATTTCTTGATATTAACAGTGGTTAATATGAATATGTGGTTTGGGATGCACTTAAGGCTGCAATTCGCGGGGAGACCAAGACCTTTTCTTCTTTCCGGTGGAGGTCAGGCCAAGAGCTGATTAAGAGACGTATGGATGAGCTTAGGCTTGCTGAGTTAGAGTTAACGTCTAAAATCAAGAATGGTTTTCCTATAGAAGAATGTCAGCAGGCAGTAGCTATATCAAAATCCAAACTTCTGGAGTCTTTCGGGCAGGACCTCGCCGCTAAGTACCTTCAATATCATACCCAGATGTTTGAATTTGGAGAAAATTCCGATAGGGTACTTGCCAAGAGGCTCCAGCAGAAAGGCCTGCAGAACTGTATCAATAAAATCCAGGATGAAAATGAGGTGGTGCAGGATACTCAGGAGGGAGTGGCTGATGTGTTTAAAAAATGTTATGCTGAGCTCTATACAGAAGATATTGGGAGCTTCTGGCCGGAGTCTCAGACTGAGATCTTTCTTTCCGGATTGGATACTTCTAAGATTTCCCATGAGCAGAATGAACGATTATCTGCCCCTATTTCTTTGGAGGAGATTGAGATAGCAATAAAAACCTTAGCAAATGGGAAGGCCTCCGTCCCAGACACCTTGCCTTTGGAGTTTTATAAGACCTTCCTTAAGGAGCTTCAACTTGATTTGTTGACTATTTTTAGGTTAGCACATAGAGGTATGGTGCCTAAATCATGGTGCCCGATTACAATAGTTCTGTTTAAAAAAAAAAGGGAAATTCTGAGTTGAATCAATCTTCTTTCCGGCCTATCTCTCTTATTATTAGTGATAGTAAAATCTATTCCAAAATTTAAGCATCTAGGCTTGCAGAGGTAATAGCTCCTTTGGTCTCCCTGCGTCAACATGGGTTTATCCCAGGCAGAGATACTGCAGATCATGTCCGACGTGTTATTGCCTTACTGGACTGGGCCCAGGTCACAGCCTCCCCTCGGGGTGATCCTGTTGGATGCCGAGAAGGCTTTCGACAGGGTCTCCTGGGGGTTCTTGTGGGCCGTGCTTCGGTGGAAGGGCTTTAGCAGTGGAATTATCCAGTCAATACGGGCCCTATACACCTCCCCAACAGCCGCATTACGTAGTTCCAGTCAGGAGCAATGGTATTTTAACATCAGTAGAGGCACAAGACAAGGGTTTCCTTGTTCACCTTTGCTCTTCGCTTTATATATCGATCAATTCCTTAGTAGGATCGAAGGAAATTTAGATATACCACCTAATAGGATTAGGTGACAGAGTATCATGCTCTGGCTTATGCGGACGATATTGTCGTCTTAACCTTAGATGTATCTTCCGCATTTTCGGTTCTCAAGGAATCTTCTGAACAGTTTGGCTCAATGTCGGGTTATAAATTAAATGTGGCAAAGACCCAGGTGGTTCAAACATCTGATATGCCTTATTCTGATGACCCAGTGGTCAGTGTAGCAACCTATTTAGGAGTTAAGATATCGGCTGCAGTCAAAACCATTCCGGACTTGAATATTCTCCAGATGGTGGATGCTGTAAATACTAAGCTGGAACAACTTGATCATTTACATCTTTCCTTATATGGCCGTTGCAGTGTTCTTAAAATGCTGGTACTCCCAAAGCTTTTGTATCTTTTTAGGACGATTCCCTTAGAACTTTCTCATAGTAGTTTGGTTATAGGTTCCTTTGGGGATACCGACGTTCCTGCAGAGCAGCAAAGTGGATGTGCCTCTCTCGTGATCGGGGTGGTTGGGCAGTACCCAATCTATTAATATATTACTGGGCTGCACTGGTCCAGTCCCTGGGAGTGCAGCTCTTTGGGTCAAGTTTCGAGGTTCATCCATGCAATAGGCCCACTATTTTTGAGATTGGGCTTCGCACGGCTGCCAACGGTATTCTGACCCAAGTTTTGGAGCCCAGTTACTTTAAGAAGACCAGGTTCAAGGTCATCAGTGCTATGTTCCATACTTGGCAGAAAATTGCATATTCCCAATGTTAATATTTATACTCCACTCAAAGCAGCTCGCCCCCCCCCCCCCCCCCCCCCCTCCCCATCCTCCATGATCACACTATTATTAGATGGCAGGCCTTAGGTATTCAGACCATTGGGGATTTAGTATGTGCTGGGCAAATACTTTCTTTCTCGTCCTTAAAGGGTAAGTTCAAGTTGAATACGCATGACTTTTTAAAATACTTGCTGATTAGAAGCTTTATTCAAGTTCAAGTTTCAAAGCTTTATTCGATTATTAAAAAAACAATTATAAAAGCATACAATACATGTACATACATATTATTAAACTCTAATGGGATTGCCCCATAAAAAGAAAAAATTCATAGAACAAGTCATTAAGAGTTTAAAAAATTACAAGTTTGATGCAGCTCGGAAATACAATAAAACAAATTGGTTAAAAGATCATACTTTTCCTTGCGGCCACAGATTTCAGGATAAACATGGCTGTATAAAAACAAATATCTGGATCATCTAAGGAAAACAGCAACCTCATTGCCGAATTTACCGTTGTAATTGCCCGTTTTATAAATAATGGTTTTAAATAAGCAACGCGAAGATGTTTATAAAGGTCACACAAAAATAAAACACATCAACAGCGATATATGTGTAGCATGTCATATATACGGCGGTCACCAAGCTTATTTGCAAATTTAAAAACTCCATGAGCACTTTTGGACATCTTGGCTTTTACATTAGATATATCCTGTGACCACATGCCGTTACTACTGAAAGTTATGCCCAAATAACAACATTTATTTACAATTTCTATTTTTTGTCCCTCTTTATGGAAAGATTTCAGCTTCCTCAGTTTCTTTCCACATGGCATAATGAATGTTTTGGTATTATTAATTTTAAATTTTTTTCCTTGATAAAACCTGCAAACTTGTCCATCAATTTCTGTAAACCTCGGGGGGTCTGGATAAGAGCACTGAGTCATCGGCATAAAGCAAAATGGGAACAGCCTGACCATCTACTAACGGAGCATCAGAGTTAACCTGCTTAAGCTTGGTGTCTATTGCAAGAGGGAGAAAAGAAGGGGCGCAAGGACACAACCTTGTCTTATACCTAACTTAACACTGATACAATCGGTGCATTCCCCCCTTGACCATATCTAATGCGGGCAGAAAGTTTAGAGTATAATCTGGCCAAAAAGTAAATAATCTCTGCTGGAGCACCTTGTTCTAATAGAGTTGACCATAGCAGCGCGTGATCAACAAGATCAAATGCGCTGCTTAGGTCAACAAAGCAGAGGAAAAGCGAGCCTTGCTTGGCACAGGTATACTTCCCTATTAGGAGGTCTAGATTTATGCATTGTTCTATGGTACCCAGGCCCTTTCGGAATCCGAATTGGGACCGCGCAAGGATACCACTACCCTCGGCCCACTCTTCTAACCTGGCCAACAACACCCGGCTCATGGTTTTAAGTGATGAATCTAAAAGAGAGATAGGGCGGTAGTTTTTGGCATCCGACCTATCCCCTTTTTTATATATCGGAATGATTACAGATTCACCCCAAGTGGGCGGAGTGCTCTCCATGACTGCTGCATTAAAGACCTTAGTCAAGACGGGGCACCACAATGATGTATCTGCCTTATACAGGTCTATGGGCACCCTGTCAGGACCAGGGGCCTTAGCTCCCTTACTAATTCTAATGGCAAGATCTACCTCCGGTACTGTAATACTTAGGGGGACAATTGGCCATGAATCAGCCTCTGCCAAGGGTAAGTCCACCGCCCTCTGTGGATCAAAGATACTAACAAAGTGAGTAACCCAGCAATCCTCACTAACTTGAGCAGCAAGGACTGGTGTGTTATCACTCTTGAGAAAGGGACAATTGACCGTATCCCAAAATAGTTTGCTGTCCGATAATTCAACAGCCTTGGTCAAATTATCCCATGCTTCCTCCTGCAATTCCAACTTCCGACATTTTAAATGCCCCTTGTAAGCGGCCCTGAGAATTATGATACTCGACCTATCTCTGAGCCTACTAGAAGCCTTCTTAAGCTTCTGCAGTGACTCAGTGCACAGGGAATCAAACCAACCTATCCTTGGTTTACCATTAGTATGCTTGGTAGAGGTCAGGGTATTGTCAACTGTATTATTAATCCTGTTAAAACTAGTTAATATGCCACATGAATCTGTACTTTCATCCAAACAGAAATACAAATCGGGCAGACAGGCCGCTACAATTTTGACCAACAACTTTTCGGAGTTATCACCTTTCCATTTAATCCTATGACTATTTGGTCTGCATGGGACGATATCAGTTCCAACAGTTTGGGCTGCTGCTACTTTATCACCCCAAACAAGCAATATTACAGTGACACAATTATGATCGCTGATAGCGAGATCCAGTACGACCGGAGTGTCACAATGCATACAAATATCCTCTGAGACCAGCAAATGATCAATGACTGTAGCTATATTCCTCCCTGTAAAGGTGGGGGCAGGATTTCCATCACCATCTCCTGCAGGTTGTAACACAACCAGGTCGAATTTTGCGAGGATGGAGTTCAAGGACTCTCCGTAAATACTATGCTTAAAATGAGTGTACCCTTCTCCTCTATCATCAAATATTCCGCACACCGTAGTTAACGATAAGGGGCCCAACGGAATGTTAAAATCCCCACCCCAAACGAGTACAAAGTTAACATGATTAGCCCGATCAATCCCATACAGGGCCTTATCGACCTCGCTTACCACGGTCGATCGCATAGAATCGGGCAAATTATTATAAAAATTAATCAGTAGAACGTTACGACCATTCTTATGTCTCAGCCACAACAGTTGGGAGTGACTTCCAATCGTCACATATCTTATAACCTGCACAGGGAAACTAACAGAAAGCAAAATGAGTAAGCCCCCTTTAGTTCTGCCCATATTCGAACCTCGTGCTGGAAGGTTATAGGCCACATAACCGTCATAGCTGATCTACGCTCCAAGTCTCTTGTAGGCACAAGATGTCGTATGATTCAACAATTTCTCTCCAACCCAGAACACCCAATTTGCTATTCCAGCCCACAATGTTCCAACTTGCTAGATTGTACCCTCGTCTTTCTTTTTATGTCCCTGCCTCGGGGATACCACCGCTGTCCCGGTATATAACGGCCTCTGTATTTACTAGGTTGGGGATCGAGCTACTACATCCTTGCTTATAGAATGGACCTGTGCTATTTGTGGTACCCTGGTCAACAATCTTGTGCAATTCTCGGTCTTTATCTCCATTAGCTCCACAGTCCTCTATGTTATTAGATTGTACACAATCTAGCGACTTTAAAGTGTCCAGTGATACTTCTTCTGCTCCCTCCTTGTCCTTGGGGATTCCTGGTTCATAAATGGCAAAAGAAAGTCAATCTACTGCTTCAAGACAGCTAAAACGGTTATAGTTAAGGAAGTGATCAGTGATGTGCATAGGGATTGGTCTACCCCATGTTCCCCCTATTCCCACCCCGCCTTTCCACTCTCATCCATTCATTGATCCTCCCCTTAGCTTCCCCTACTTTAGGTGGCGGATAAAAATAGGTTAATGGTAATGACTGGATAGTGACGTCCAATTCTTGGTTAGGCCAAGCGCATATATGGGAGACAGTATAGGGTCTCTAAAAGTGACCACTATGCAATCTCCATCAATATTTTTGATCGTTCTAATTATCTACAGAACTCTCCTTACCATTACAATCTCGCTCGAACTTTGGGGGGGCAGGGGTCTATTTAAATTAAGCCAGCTGGTTACCTTATTTTTCAGAGCAGCAAAAGGTTCCTTCGCATGCTCTCTCAAAACTGGGACTCCCGCTAATTTAACCACTAAAGGGTTAGCTTTTGGGGGCAGATCCGGTGTCAGTAATCTACCCTTCATTTTGTTATCCACTTGTGTCTTTACCTTATGTGGAACACCTGTCTTCGTGGGGTTAACCTGAGCTGCCGATGGGGGCCCAGCAACTATATCCACACAAAGCTGGGGTACGGCAGCGGCTGGGGTTACTTTTACAGGTTGATCGTGTGAGACAGGTAAAGCTACGAGTACTTCATTATGAGTACTCTGGGGCTGGCTGACAATTGCTGGTACATCAGTAAGCTTCTTGGTTGTCACCAACCTGTCCAGTGTACTGGAGTTGGCTTTCACCAGAATTTCCAACTGATCTAATTTGTTGTTAATCATTCTAGTTCGTTCTAATAAAGGGAGCATTAAAGATTTCAATAAGAAGCTTTATTCATCAACGGCTTAGTATAACTCCCTCAATGCTAGATAAGTTTGATATATTTCAAATGATACAACAAAAAGCCAGACTAGGTACAGTCTACCAATATCTATTGGTCAGTTTTCCGGATGATTTAGAGTTTCAAAACTCAAAGTGGGAGGCAAAACTTGGTAAGACTGGGATTGATTAAAGGCCTGCCCTGGAGCTAGCTAGCGAGGTCCTGGTTTCCGGTAGTCTACGGACTCAAAGCTACATGGCCTCTTTTGACCTCTACTATATGCCGGCAAAAATAGCGAAATGGAGCAGTAGGAAGGGGGATCATTGTGCTAGATGTGGGTGTATGCAGCAGATGCGATCCACATGTTTTATTCATGTCCGAGCCTTCGGGACTTTATGTTTGATGTAGAGCGTTTTATTACTGTTATGCTCAATATTCCTTGCATTGTGTCTCCAGAGATGGTTATAATGGGTTTCAAAGGTTCATCACTGGCAAGGAATTCTTGGTATGTCATTGCTTTTTTGTTTATAGTAATGTCTATGATTCGGTTGTGTATCACCTCACAATGGTTATCCCCTGATCCACCTGTATTTCCTAATTTGAGAGCTAGGTTGCTCGCTTTCTATAATTTGGAGTCTTCTGTATTTACATTGAAGGGTAGGAGGAAGGGGAAGCAGGCTTGCAAGATCTGGGCTGGAATGGTTAAAAAAATAGGCTTGTGTGCCGAATATATATTAATAAGCCTCTTATTGATGAGTTGCTGTTTATCCATGAACTCACATTTGGTTCGTAACTATTTCTCTTTGTTTTTTTCTCTTTTATCTGCCCTGATCTCTTCGATTAACCTATTTGTATAACTGGTTTGTTAGCCCTTGCAGTTTATCAAATTTGATATATGTACATGTCTGTTTCGTTTAGCCACTACTGTATTGTCTGATTTAAAAAAAAAATATCAATAAAAAAAGTTTTTAAAAAAAACAAATCTAAAGTTATCATTATACCTTAAATTTAAAATGAATCCACCCCCTTCAAATTACCAGAAGTTGTGCACCTCTGTACACACCACACTCCTGTAACTGTAACTATGCACTCTATCATGCACAGTGCTCTCACAAATTGTCATTTGAGCTGTCATAAGTGTTGTAATGAATGTTATGATTTCACATGGTATAAATGATGTTATAGTTATTATAATGTGGCGAGCGAGTTGACAGTGTGTATGGAGGTGTACAAGTTATAGTTACTTTAGGACTCGTTACAGTTTTTACAATTTTTTTAATGTCTTTATTGTTATTTGTTATGTTATGTTATGTTATGTTATTCGTCTTTTGTAGAGTGCATGACTCACCCAGAGGCATCTCAGCGCTTACTTAGGCAAAAGAAACCGGAGGAAAAATGGAGGAAAAATGGTGTATCACAGCTGTAGAGAGTTACAATAGGAAAGCCTTGAGTTGTTTCCTGAAGACCAGATAGGAAGAGCATTTACGTAAAGCCTCCGGTAATGAATTCCAATATTTAGGGGCGCTATATGAAAACGCTTTGCCCCCCATACGGGTGCGTCGGATACGAGGGATCTTCAACAGTGCCATGTCGTTTGATCTCAGGTTACGCAGGAGGACTGCTTACCAAGTTTCTTTTGCAACTAACCAGGGCCTGTACCATTAATGGCTTTAAAAGTAAAACAGCAGACTTTGAAGAATGATCTCTTTTTCACTGAGAGCCAGTGAAGCTCTCTAAGAAGTGGAAGGGATGGAGATCTTGGTGGGTGATTTAAGACCATCCTAGCCGCAGTATTTTGGATGACTTGAAGTTTAGCTACCAGAGTTTCACCTACTTCTGCCAGTAGAGCGTTCCCGTAGTCCAAGCGACTCACTACCATCGCCTGGACCACCGTTCTGCGATGTTTCACTGGGAAGTAAGGAATGATTCTACGAAGGAGACGAAGACAATAGTAGCAAGAGCTTGTGATGTTCTTGACATTATCTTGACATTATCCTTCATAGTCAGCTTGTCATACAAAATAATTCCCAAACTCTTCACTGAGGGTGAAGGGTTGGGCGCCCTCCCCAACTGGGCAGGCCACCAACCAGCCATATTGAGATTAATAATTCTTCCCAGCAGCATAAGCTCAGTTTTTTCTGGATTGAGTTGGAGATAACATTCTGACATCCAGTTTGATATGGCCAACATTCCAGCCGAGAATCGCAGTCTCTCCTTCTCATTAGGATTTGATCCTATAGGGAAGATCAGCTGCGTATCGTCTGCATACGATACAATCTTGAACCCGAAAGGTCTAACAATCTTGGCCAGAGGGGCCATATATATGTTGAAGAGAGTAGGGCTCAAGCAGGAGCCCTGTGGTACTCCCTTATCTAACCAAAATTTTTTTGCCCTGAAGGGGCCCAGCATGACCGTTTGCCCTGTGTCCATCAAAAAGCTTTTTAGCCAATTCAAGGCCATGTCCTCAATATCACATTCTTGTAGCCTCTCCAACAGCAATCGATGGGAGACAGTATCAAAAGCTGCGGAGAGGTCCAAGAGGATGAGTATTGCAGAGCTGCCCTCGTCCAGGGAAAGTCTTATTGAGTCTGTGACTACCAATAGGGCGGTCTCGTACTAAAGCCTGGCCGAAAGCCAGATTGTGAGGGATCCAGAAGGTTATTCGTCTCTAAATAATGACTCAATTGTTTGTTTATATGTGTTTCCAGTATCTTCCCTAACAACGGTAACAAGGATATTGGTCTGTAATTATTCAAAACTTGTGGATCTGCTGTCGGTTTTTTAAGGATTGGTCTGACATATGCTTCCTTCCAGACTGTTGGGATACAGCCTGTTACAATGGAGGAATTAAGAATTTCCTGAATTGATGGAGCACAAGTAGAGGAGAGAAGAGCCATCGTAGTAGGGGAGCATATGTCACTCGGGGATCCCGATTTTGCTGTCTGCAGTTGATGTTTTATATCTTCCAATGACATAGTTTCGAAGTGCTTAAGATGGCAACCATGCACTATAGTGGCGCCATCAGCATCCCCGGTAGATCTAATATAGTTAGAGCTGCTGGTAGAGAAGCTGTCATATATTAGTGAGATTTTGTTTTGAAAAAAAGTTGCTAAGGCATCACAGTGCTCCTGCGTTTCTAAAGAAGATTGTTTACAAGCAGGAGGGGAAGCAAAATCTTTCACAATATCGAATAAAACCTTAGATGAGTTTCTGGCTTGTTCTATTTGAACCTGTATGAATAAGCATCTAGCCGTTTTAATTTTATGATGATAGCGGGACAAAGCTACTTTATACCTTTGTTTATCCGCCTCATCTTTATTTTTTCTCCATCGCCTCTCTAAGATTTTAAACGCAGATTTATCCGTTTTTAGATCTCCTGAATAATATGGGGCCGATTTCCGTCTGGTCGAGGATTTCTTATTACACTCAGGGATGACTACATCCAGAATCTGTGTCACAGCCAAATTGAAACTCGCCAACTTGGCCGAGGTGTCCTGAAGGTGATGTCCGGCGTCCTTATTAAAGAGAGGAAAAGTTTCCCTGAACGCTTCCATGGTGAGCTTCTGCCAGGGTCTACCCCTTTGTGTATTTAAAGGGTTGCAGTGCTTTTGGTTAGAACAACCATTGTCAGGAGGACATGAAAAAAGAATCAAATAATGATCCGTCCATGTCAGAGGGCGCACAGAGTGAAGCTTCAAATGTTCCATATTCGTGAAGATCATATCCAATGTATGGCCTGCGCTATGGGTGGGACCGCAGACCTGTTGTGATAGACCCATGTCATGTAGACTCGAGAATAACTGAGTTACATCTGGATTAGACAGATCCCTTCCATGAAAATTGAAATTCAAAGTATAGTCAATATTCGCATACAACCATGTATCCCACAGGTAACAATGTACATATTTAAAATTTCAATACAAACTTATAGATAATTTCGTTATATACTCTCCCTCAAAGATTCTTTTCATATCTGACGTTTTCAAACTATTAACTAGCCAATCCTGAAAACTCCCCTCCCTCCCTCTACCGGGTCTAACCATCTCGTAGTACATCTATCCTGAAATTAGTCTTGGGTTTCCTCTTGTACTCCCTCCTGACTCCGGGATGTAGCCCTTTTATGATGTTCAACGTCTTGTGATGTACGTGTGGAATTTGGGGTATGTTCCTCTATCTCTTGTACCATCATCCCCCATGCCATCAGCACTTTGAGGAGCTTATCATCTTTTCTAGTGTTTCGCATATGCCCCTCCTCTGACAGTGCCCATTCCTTTAAATCTGTTTTCCATTTTGCCAGATGTGCCCCTCGGTTGAGGTAACCAGTGGAACGCTATGCGTCTCTTAGCTATTATAAGCCCCAGAATCAGGAACCGCCTGCTCGTCTTGCGCTTAGGGTCATGAAGAATTAAACCAAGTAGACAAGTACGCATGTCCAAGGCAATCTTCCACCCCGTTACTCTATTCAATTCCTCTAGGACCGCCGTCTAGTAAAACTGTATTATCGGATAAGTCCACACCATATGTGGAAAATCTGCCTGTACATATTGACATCTGGGGCACTTTGGATCTCTAGATCCATCAATGGCATGCAGCCGCCTGGGTGAAATGTAGGTCATATGAACTATATTATATTGTATCTGTTTGAATCTATTACATACCGACACCCTGCATACGCTTTCGTTAAATATTTTCCCAATCTCTTGGTGTAATCTCATGTGGACATACCAGCTGCCATTTCTCCTCTATTTTTAGAGGTCTATACTTTTTATCATCTCTTAATGCCCTATATAGGTGGGTGACAAGTTTTTGTGCCATGGCAATCATAGTGACAATGGGAAGAGTGTGCCCCGGGTTGTCTGGAAATGTTTTCCATAGTTGCTGAGCCGTTGCCGCTATTTGGCGTATTGCAAAAATTGCCCCGTTCCCAACTCAAATGTATCCACTGCTTCCTGATATGTAATAAACCTATTCTCTGGGTAGAGGTCAGACAACATTAGGCAGCCCCCTACCTTCAATTTTTCAATTGACATAACTCGCTCTATTTGGGCGAAGGGGGCATAATCCAGAAATCTGCCTCTGGTGCATATGGCCGTTCCTGAACAAGCCTCCTGACCACTCTGCTCCGTATATTAGCTAGTAATCCTACCAGAGGAGGGCATTGGTCTCGCTGCCTACCCACAGTCCAAAAGAGTGCTCCCAACTGCCGGCCTCCATATGTGTCTGCAAGCAATGACCGCTCCCAGGAGGGGTCTGTGTCCAACCAGGCTATAACATGTTGCAATCTTGACGCCAAATATTGTAGCTCTAAATCTGGGATTTCCAAACCTCCCTTGTCCCACTTTCATTTCATGACCTCTAGACTGACCCTGTAGCGTTTCCCATTCCATAATAATTGTATAAGTAGTACTTCCAATTCACTAAATATCTTATGTGGAATTTCAAAAAAGGAGCCCTGCATGGTAAAGAGACATCTAGGTAGGACCACAATTTTTATTAAGGCGATCTTCCCAATCAATGCCAGTTTGAGTGTGTTCCAGAAGGTTATGCTGGCATGAAGGCCCTTGAGTATCCTCCCCATATTGCGCTTGTGAAAAGAATCTTTATCTCTAGCTATCAATATCCTGAGATAACGTAGTGAGTCCGGTACCCATGGGAGCCCCAGCCTCCGCCTCTCTTGGCCTCCGACCCTATCTCATATAATTGTGATTTTAATTTATTAATGCGGAGTCCAGAGGCCTAGGCAAACTGTTCTAAAGCTGTAGGCAGTATCAGAATTGATTAGGTAGGTTGGCGTAAATACACCAATGGGTCATTGGCATATAATGACACAATATGCTCTGTACAACACACCACAATGCCTTGCACCTGGAGCTCCACACAAAGATAACACGCCAATCAATGGCTCCATTGCCAGGGCAAACAACAAGGGGGAGAGCGGACACCCCTGCCGTGTTCCCCTCTCTATTGCCTTTGCATCTGAGACGTATCGACCAATACGAACCCTCGCCACAAGCGGAGCATAGAGCAGTTTCACCCAGTTTACTAACCCCGCTCCTAGCCCCATTTTTTGAAGCATCTGCCATAAGTATTCCCACCAGATAGATTCGAACGCTTGTTCGATATCCAGGAATGTTAAGGTATGTGTGTGAGACGGCAGATATTTCTTAATGTATTCCACCCTGGTATAAATCCTGACTGGTCTTCGTGCACCAGCTGTGGGAGATATGGAAGCAGTCTACTTGCCAGAACTTGGCTAATCATTTTAAGATCTACGTTCAACATAGAAATGGGTCTATACGAATTGGAGATCAGGGGGTCTTTCCCCGGTTTAGGGATCATCACTATCAATGCTTCGCGCATTGAGCCTGGCAATATGCTGTTCTTGCCGGCTTCTGTAATAATTTTCAAGATCCCAGGGAGCAGGACCCCCCCCCCCCCCACCCCCCCCCCCCCCCCTTATTCCTTGTAGAATTCTGCAGCTAGGCTATCCATACCAGGGGATTTAGTGGTTTTCAAATGGGTTATCGCTGCCTTTATCTCATCTCCTATGAAAGGGGCCCCAGAGATTCCTGACTCTCTGGGTCGAGGCTGGGTTATTCTACAGCGACAAGGTAAGTTTCCATAGCTTGGGTGTGGGTAGGGATTTGGGATTCCAAATATATCTTTTGCAAATCAGTTGTTAATGCCCTATTGATCTTGTGTTGTGTGTAGACTATTTTGCCTTGGTCTGTTCTGATCGCCATAATCGGTTGAGGCTGTGTCTCCATCTTAATTAGACATGCCAGTAGGCGTCCCGCTTTGTCGCCCTAGGTGTAACATTGGCTTCTACTTTGGTTTCTATTATATTTGCCCAATGTATCCCAGATGTCCCCTATTTTATGTCATTGTGCCGTCCATTTAGGAGGACCCTCCATGTCTGTGGGAAGCGCATTTTCCAGGACTGCCAAGTGTTGCTCCTGGCGTTTGAAATCCTAAACCAGCACTTTCCTAACCCCCACCTCAGCGGACATACACACCCCCCTCATTACCACTTTATTGCAACCCACTCTAAAGCTTTAGTGCTGGCCGTATTCCAGTTCATGTCAAAATAATCATCTAGCCCTTTTTTTATTGTGGCTTTATATACTGGATCCATTAAAGCCTCAGTGTAAGTTATCAGCAAGGGGGAGTGGTCTGACAGATATTGTGCCAGGTATTCTGCCTCCTCTATCCGATTACCTGCCCCTTTCTGGGTGAATAAATAGTCCAATCTGCTATATGTGTTAGTTGCAGTTGTGTGACAAGAGTACACTCTTTGATAGGGGTTACGGTGCCCCCATATATCCATCAAGTGGTAGTTGTGGAGCATCTGGAACATAACATCTCTTGTTTTAGGACTGGCCTCTAATTTGGGAGGCTGTCTGTCTAATGCCCCATCGAGGGCGCAATTATAATCTCCTGCAATAATCAACTCTACGTGAGGAGCCAGATCAAATTGTTCCAGGACCCTCCCTAGAAACTCCACATCATCACTATTGGGCGGGTATATGTTTATCAAGCACAAGTATCGTCCATCGAGTGTCCCCTCCACCACCACATATCCCCCTTCTGAATCTAAGCTAGATTTCACTGCCTTATAGGGGACTCTCTGTGCCACCCAGATTAGTGCACCCCTGGCAAACCCTTGAATAAGATGTCACAAAAACCGGCCTCTCCACCTGCGTTGGACATATTTAAGACAATCTCCCTATAGACGCGTTTCTTGATGAAAGGCTATGCTCACTGCATATCGTTTGAGATATGCCTCCACCCGGATCCGTTTGACCACATTATTAAGCCCCCTGACATTTCGCATTATGAGTTTATAATTCTGTCCATCGCCTGGCATGAGCATATCATACTATGGTGCGGTGTCTCCCGTCTTATGTGGGGGAGAAATTCAAAAGTGTTGTTTCTTGAAACCCCTTTCTGGAATCTTCCAGGACCTCTGGTAACTCAGCTTTGTATATTCCCGGTATTGAACTGAATAATATAACTCTGTGAACTCTCAATTCCACCTCCCCCTCCCTCATGCAATAGTACCTCATTCTCATAACCCAACCCTGGTCCGAGGACTTGGGACTCCACCGCACAACCGCCACCCCCCTCCCTAGATCCCTTCTCACAACTTGATAATCAACAAATGTAATCAAAAAAACTTCAACAACAAACCCCCAATCTCTGGTATACAGCCAAACTGTCTGGCACCTCGCGAACCTGCCCAACTGGCAGTCTAGAAAAGGCTGCCTCAGCGCACTACAGTTGGAGTGTCTGAACTTCAGGTTGGCGGATTAGTATCTCACCTCATCAGTGACATCCCATTCCTGCCATAGTCCTAGGGGTTGGGAGCCCCCTCTCAAGTATTCTGTACGACAGTCAAATCTCTTTATGATCGTGTCCCGTACTTGCAGTTCCAATGATCGTACCACCCAACGGTTCAGTCTCCTTACTTGCCCTCAAGTATCTTAAGAACCGCCATCGGCTTGGCTGAAGGTGCCCTCTTGTTCTGATTGAGTTTCTTGGACAAGACACAATGGGGAAAACTAGTTTTGCATCGGAATCCCTTCCAGCTCCGTTCGTAGCGTGCCGTCTGCCCCCCCATGATTCCACCCCTGTCCGACGAGTCCTGTGGTATGGATCGTTGTTCTCCAATGTTGCGATGTTGATTCCATTGCCGACCACTCCTTCTCCTCTGTTCTCGCCAACCTTGGTTTTGGTTCTGCCCAGCCAGGCCCAACGAGTCCATCCAGTCCATTGCCTCTTGCAGAGTATTATAAAAGTGGACTCTGTCCGCATGTTGTACGCGGAGCTGGGCTGGTAACATTAAACTGCACTTAATATTGAGGTTTCTCAATCTTAGTTTGACTCCTAGGAAGTGATTCCGCAAGTCTTGCACTTTTTTAGTGTAGTCCGGGTAGATGTGAATGTCTCTATCTTCAAACCTAGGAGGACCATTTGTACGAATAAATTGTAAGATCATATCCCTATCTCTAAAGTTGAACAAACGAGCAATCAGAGCTCTGGGCCCCGGTGGGGAACCGAGGGAGCGATGGGCCCTTTCCACTGCAAACATTTTGGAGAGCTTGAAACTCGAGTAAGCGGATCCAATCCAGTCTTCCAGAAACAGATCCGCCGCCGGACCCTCCGCCTTCTCTGGAAATCCCAAAATCAGAGATTGTTCCTCCTCGACCGTCCCTCCCCGTTTTCTGCTCTAGCTTTGAGAAATGGGTAGTTTGTTCCTGAAGTGAGGACACTGTCGTGCGGAGTTGCTGGACTTCCTTCCTCAGCGTGCTTAGGTCCCCTTCGGTGGTAGTAACACGGTCCGGCACCTTCCTTAAATCCAGGCGCAAATGGTTGTTGTCCATGGCCATAGTATCCATTTTTTACTCCAGCGACACTCGAGAATCCCTTATGGCCTCCAAAATGTCTGTTTTATATCGTGCCGCCGATCCCTGATGCAATAACTGTTCAGGATCTGGTCTAGTGTGTTCAGAATAAGTTGGGCCCGGCACCGTATACTGCATTATCTTATTAGTTTGTGCTCCTCTGGTTGGGTTATCTTTCCCCATGATTGTTTTAAAATTGGTAGGGTTATCGCAGTGTCTGCCCGTTTCCTATGCCAGTAGCTCATGGTCCAGCTGGGAGCTTGGTAGGGACTTAGGGACATTTACCATGCCAACTTACGTTATCCCAAGTCCGGGCCAATATGCATCACCATCCCATTTGCTATATCAGGGCCCGTACACGCCCCATTAAGCATACACCTTTATTTATCTCCTTTGTTTACCTCTAATCGTGTCCCAGAGTTGATCGCCTCCCAGGCCTCCACTCTCTCAGCACGAGATATGCCTTTGTTCTCCTCCAGTCTCTGGTATGGGTCGCCTGCAATCTCTCTGAAGGCTTCTGGCTGGACATCACCTCCTCTGAACTCCTGTGTAGTGAGTGCCCTGGCCCCCTGTTTCCGCCGCAAAAGTTACGGCCCAGGTCGCCACATCTGCTGGGTGCTCACGGGGGCATTAGGCTCACCACCAAACCAGAAGCCCCAGTCTTACGGCCCAAACTCTGCCTTTCAGCGCAGGCGTCGTTACCCTGCCACCACCATCAGCAACTCCAGGCTTGTGTGACAGGATATCGGGTGGGCCGGGCGTGGCGCACTTCCAGCACCGGGCTCGCGTAGAGTGTATGTCTGGGTCTCCGGCCTCATTTTTGCCGGGTGATCTTCAACAGCTACACGCCTCCGGCTCTACCTCCTCAAGGCCCCCCCCCCCTCATTGCGGCGAGGATAGTGGCTCCAGCTGTTCCTCGACTCAGGTCTCCACATTGGATCCTGTCAGAATCGGCTAATGCAAAGGCCTCAGATACCCGGGTAAGGGCCGGCGCCGCCATCTTGCTGTCAGGCAAGCAGTTGCATCTCCGGGTTTCTAGAGACGATTTCCCCAACCCTTGTTGTATGGCATTTTAGATTTCGAATTAATTTTCCCGATTCATGCCCTTATATAGGTAAAATCCTTGTTGCCCTTATATAGGCATAGAAATCAAGCCCTTATTTAGGCATAGCCCATGCTACCCAAATACAGGAATGGCTACTTCCATCCGTTCATCAACGTCACAACGATTCTTATGCTGTAAGGGACTTCCCCTAGCCTGGATTTTTTTTTGGAGAGTCGATTATGTTTAAAGGCACTTTTTATGAAAGTGTAGGAAACTGGCTCTTTATTTGATGTATCGAAATTAGATATATTTTGTAAGGATTCCAGGGGTTCCCTTATGAGTGAACGTGGCAATCCTAAGGTGCTCTGCTAGGGGGTAGTCTGGTTGAGCAGTCTTAGGCATATTACAGACGAGTGCAAGACATCTGAAAATACACAGAATGGTCAATAAATGAGACCCACAACTCAAGAAGGAGATCCACGCCAATTTAGAAAAATAGCATGTATCTTTATATATGTTTAGGCATCAAAAGAAAATCGTTCAGGTAAGTACGTCTATAAATATGAATTCTTGTTCAGTTAAAAAAAAGTCAACACTGTGCCATTTCTAGAAGTTGTAATGTTATGTTATGGGAGGAACAGTCAATGCGGCATTCAGGTATAGTACAGCCACTCATTGGACCCTTCTCCGGGGGTTAAGGTGAGTGAAGAGCAAGGCCTAAGGCAGCACCAGCAGAACACCACCAGCGGTACTAGGGCATCCAAGTGCAGAGGTGCAAAACAGCATCTGGTACTGAATGTTATTCCATGGAGAATGGTAAAAAGAGGCTGCAGGCTTCGACTGGGGAACCGGTCTTGCTGAACCACCGGAGAGGCTCAGGTCTCATTATGCTCAGGGATGTAGGGACACCTTTGGTCCTCTTCTCTACGTCCCAAGGACTACGGTGCAGAGGTGTCTATAGCGTCAGGTTTTCTTACCAGGAGCAGTCACTTAATAGGGGGCCTGTGTGCAAAGGATGCAGACGAGATTGGAGAGTCCACAAGAGGTGACACAGTGGGCCCTCTTTGGCTTGGACTTGGAGCAACGGGTGAATTGGTGGCTCAGGCGTCTAGTTTTGGCAGTCCTTTCTTTGGAGTTTCTGCCAGATGCAGGGAACAGTTTTGCTGTTCTACTGGAGGGCTTATTTCTTTATTGGAGGCAGGCAGTCCTTCCAGGGTTTGGATGCCCAACAGCTGCAGGACGAGATGTCTTTGGCGGAGTTTCAACAGGGAGACAGGCCGGCAGGACTGGTGCCAACTCAGTTGATCTCTTCAGTCTTCTGCTTTTGCGGCTCTTCGGTGTTCTCCGTAGGTCATCAGAATCTGTTTCTCTGGTGCCAGGGGCACCCCTAAATACTGAATTCAGGGGCATTACCTGGGTGTAGGTTAGTAGCCAATGGGCTACGGACCCTTTGGGTACTATGCGCCGATATGACCACTTCCTGTGGGAAGTGGGCATAACCCTGTCCCAGAATTCCTAAGTATGCCATCACAAAGATGGCTAATTCTGAAAAGTCGTGTCCACCTCAGTTTAGCTCATTTTAGGGGTGGTACTAACTTGAAGGTTTCACGTCTACCTAACTAGATATTTTTCACACCTGTCTAGGTGCTAAAAGGGCTATGGACAGGGCCAGTCAGCTTCCTCTCCTGTAAGGGGAGCTAGATTTGTATTTCAAAGGCGGCAGCTCTTTGAAGCTTGCCGACCTAGGAAGGCTAATCAGACGGTCATCCTGTGGGATGGGGCCTGACACCCTCTTACCGGACAGGCTTTTGTTCAGGGTTTCCTGAGAGCAGAGGCTTTCACCCTAGGAAGTTAGAATAGTGACTCGTGTGGCAGGCTGGCAGAAACCATTCAACGAGCACACCAGAGGCTGGTAGGTTTTCAGGGGGCACCTCTAAGGTGCCCTCTGAGTGCATGTATTGGTAAATCCAACACTGGAATCAGTGTGGGTTTATCAATACGATATGTTTGATGCCAGACATCCCTATATAATTTAGGTGGGGAACTCATTTTCACTAGTGTCCAGCACGTTTTAAAATGGCTTCCATGGTCACCTGTGCAGGCAGTGTTAGAACTGACCAGCACAAGGGCATAGCTGCTCATGCAGGTATGCCTCACATGTAATATTCAGTACCCAACTTTAGGGTTGTCTGACCTATTTTAGGGTTGACTTACAAATATTACATGCTGTGTTAGGAGACATGACACACAGGGATGCGTGGCATGTCGTAGTTTCTCTTTTGTCTGCACCAAGACGCAAAGCCTGCAGTAGCAGTCCTGAAATTGTTTGGTGAGGGATCCCTTAGGGTAGTATAATTGGTGCTGCAGCACTTGGGGAGGGGGGGGTGGGCTCTTTAGTACCTCAGGCCCTAGGTACCAGGGGTACCATTTACTGGGGACTTAGAGAGTGATAAAGGTATTGCCAATTGTGGGAAACAAGTGCATAGTTTTGATAAAGAGCTCTGGCACTTGGGATCCGGTTAACAGGAACCCAGTGCACTTCCAGTCGAAATTGCATCATGTACCAGGCAAAACATGGGGGTGACCATGTCACAAAGGGTTACTGTCCTACACATCTTAGGTTGTAGCTATTGAACTTGTCCTCCACCTACAAGGTGACCCACGTATACGACTGAGCTCTGCCCTATCTGGCATTGCATGCCTTGATATAGTGAGGCCTGCACTTCTCAGAGCCTCAAGGACCCTGCCAGGTGTATCTATAGACAGCTCCACTAAGAAACTCCAACCCAGCAAGGACTTTATTCACCAACCTCTGGAAGGTGGCAGGGGCATTCTTTAAAGGGCATAATATTAAACTGATAATGCCCATCTGTGATCAAGAATGCTGACTCTTCTTTTTCTTCAGGGGTCAGACCTAAATGCCAGTACCCTGAAGTCCAATCAAACGTACTGAGATATTGGACTGCCCCTAAGCTGTCAATTAATGTGTTAGCCATAGAAATTGAGTGTGCATCACTTTTAGTTACAGTATTGAGGCCTCTATAGTCCACACAAATGCTCAGCTCCTTTTTACCATCCGGAGTGTGAGGTTTAGGGTCTAAGACAACTGGGCTGGCCCACGGGCTCTCAGAGGGTTTAATGATTTCCAAATGCAGCATCTTGCTTACTTCAGGTTTGGTGCTCTCTTTGATATGATCAGACTGCCTGTATATTTTATTTGACAGGTAGGCTGGCCCCAGTGTCCACATCATGTGTACACCAGGGGACAAAGAGAGGAGCTCAGCATACTGGTACAGGTCCAGCCTGCTGTTGGGCTGAGAGGTTGTCTGAAAGGACAACACCTTCCACTGACCCATCTTTAGGGTTGTTAGAGAGGAGGTCAGAGAGAGGTTCGCTCTCTTCTTCCTGATTCTCATCTGTGATCATCACCTGGTCATCTCAGCCTTGTCATGGTAGGGTTTAAGGCGGTTTACATGGATGACCCTTTTGAGTTCCTGCAACTGCCAAGGTCCAATAGATAGGTGACTTCCACTTTTCTTTCTAGGATTGGGTAGGGTCCACTCCATTTGTCCTGGGGCCCTAGGGACCACAGGCTCCAAAACCCATACCTTCTGCCCTGGTTGGAACTCCACCAGTGCAGCCTTTTGGTCATAGCAAAGCTTCTGGACCTCTTGGCTGGCCACAAGATTTGTGGATGCTTTTTCTATGTACTCAGCCAAGCATATAATCCACAATGTCCTGTGTGGGCACTTTGAGAGGTCACAAGACACAATCCTCCCCTTACAGGATGACTAAACTGTAGTTTAAAGGGGCAAATCCCTACTCCCGTCTGTGCTACTAACTTGTAGGTGAAAAGCAGGCTTCGTAGTAAGACATTCTATCTCCTTCTGAGTTTTTCAGGGAGTCCACCAATCATTTGCTTCATGATCGTTTTGAATCTCTCACCATGATCTTTTGCTTGTCGGTGATATAGGGTAGTGAACTTTTAGGTCACTCAACGTTCTGCCCACATGTGTTTTAGTTAGCCAGGAATTAAGTTTGAACCTCTGCCTGATACCACCTCCTTTGGAAAACCCATTCTGGTAAAGATACCAATGAGGGCTGTATGTACTTCAGGAGCAATGGTAGTCCTCAGGGAAATAGCTTCAGGATACCTGGTAGCATGATCCACTTCTACCAGTATAAATCTTTTCCCTGATGCAGTTGGAGGGCCAAGGGGACCGACAATAAAAATCCCTTCCTTTTCAAAGGGAACCCCAACCCCTGTAAGTGGAATTTAAGGGGCCCTTGCGTGGCCAGCTGTCTTGCCACTTACTTGACAGTAGGCAAAGGAGTTACAAAACTCCTTCACCTTCTGGGACATACCTGGCCTGTAGAAGTGGGTGACAAACCTACTCGAAGTTTTGGCCTGGCCAAGATGCCCAGCTAGGGGTATGTCATGAGCCAATGTGAGGAGAAACTACACTGCTGAGGCGCGACCATGCTCCTCATGGCTCGAGGTTTGGGTTTCTGGCCTCAGTGTAAAGAAGTTCCCTCCTTCCAATAGGTTCTGTAGGACCCACTGACATCTCCCTTTAACTGATCAGAAACTTGCTGTCTCAGGCTTTCAATTGGACAGGTCCTCTATCCCTGACACAGATCTTTCCTAGAGAGTCCCTCTGAGCCCAAGAGCTCTGCCATGTTAGGCACATGCTCAAGGGGCTCAGTGCCCTCTAAGGCTGACTGGTCTTCTCCCTGAGAATAGGGGACCTCTAGCTAGTGTCTGATCAGAAGATGGTTTCCCAGACTTCTTACATTTTCTCTTGGAAACCTGGGCCATTATTCCATGCTCCAACTTTTCTTTTTCATCCTGGGCTTTGCACTGTGCTCTTGTTTTTACACACACCTTTTCAGGTATACCTAGCATAGCTGCATGGGTCTTTCTTTTGACCTCAGCCTATGCTAAAGAATCCAGATTATTGCCTAGCAGACATTGTACAGGTATGGCAGAGGCTATAACCACCTTTTTTGCCAGTATCCCCTCCCTATTCTAAGGATACCTTCACCATGGGATGTACCTTAGCCTGATTATCAGCAGTATTAAGGGGGCAGCCGGTGAGGAGAGTTGCTGGCGAGTGAATGACCGTGGTCGAAGCTGCCGTGCGGCAAGTGAACCTGTGGGGCAGACCGCCGCTGACCTCTCACAAAAAGAGACAAAAGAGGTGAGAAAAATGCCTGCAGTCGCTGCCGCAATGCCGCGTGCTGTTGACTCACTGTAGCTGTGCTTGTGGTGTAGACTTGCGAGAAAGAAATCAGCAAGTGTATAATTGAGGGCGGCGTAAGCAAACTCGGATTGGCACCCAATACTGGTGCTTCGGATTGTGGGGGGAAAGAGGAAAAAAGCTGAGGATACCATAGTGCTGCTGTTGTGCCACCGGAGCCGTATCTAGGCCTGTGAAGTTTGGAGTGAATCGAATGGCCTGATGGAAAGTATAAGCCTGCGGCATGGAAGTGTGCGTTGGCGGGGTCTGGGCATGCCGCGAGGAATGGAGAAGTGAAGTGGAGGCCCAATAAGGTGTGTCTCTGTGAGGTCTGGGGAATAAACTGCGGCCCAAGTACGATTGAAACAAAGAGTAAAGAAGGTGATTTTGGTGGTAGGTGGGAGTGAGACTGGAGTCCTACACAAGCGGTTCCAATCTGGCAGCTGTACATTTGCGTGAAAGTTGAGTGCTAGTATACGATATTAGACTGTGGGCCACATTGCGCAACAAGTGGTGTTAAACTGAGCACAGCTTCATCAAGTTGCAACAACACAGATGTTGGCGGAGTGTGACCGCTGTAGGTGGATCACGACAGTGAGTCAGAAAGGTCAGAGCATCAGCAGACTGTGCGCAATGGGCAAGCCAGATAAGTCGCAGCCCGCCTCACATTCAAAGCTAATAGGACACAGCAAAAAGCAGCTTCAGATTTGGAGGCAGAGGCCCCAGTGGAGTCTGCCTCCACGCTGGACAATACACTACTTGCAATGCAGAGCAGTTTACAGTCCATTGATGGGAAAATCGATGCATGCATGCCTGTGTATGGACGGTATCGCTGCAAAATTGGATAAACAGGAAGCCAGATTGGGTTAGGTGAAACAATGAGTCTCTGTGGTAGAGGATGGTATGTAAACGGTCTGGGATAAAACTCTGAATATAGAAAAGGTGCTCATAGTTATTCAGGCCAAGAAAGAGGACCTAGAGCGAGGTCCAGGAGAAACAATGTAAGAATAGTTGGGCTGCCGGAGTCAACAAACGTGGGCAAAATGAAACTGTTTATAGAAGGACTAATCAAAGAGATCTTTGGTTCTGATAACTTTTCCCAAATGCTGGTAGTGGAACGCGCACATCGTTCCCTAGCGGTGGGCCCAAGTCTGGGAGCTGCACGGCGCCCTATTATTGTGAAGCAGCTAAATTACAGAGATCGGGACACCATCCTTCGATTAGCACTAGAGAAGGGGCAGATTACACACCAAGGCAACAACTTGCCGTTTTTCCTGGATTTCCCAGCTACAGTGCAAACTGCCAGGAGAGAATTTATCAAGACTAATGCTTTGCGCAGAAAGATTGAAGATCGGACTGGAAGGTGCTTCTAAAATGTTCACGAACCCGCCAGCGGCCATGGAACATGCAAAAAACTTAGAGACGCTGACTGGAATCATCTGCCGGACCAGATGAAGAGGAACAATGAGGAATGAATTGTGAGCAAGGTCGCAAGTGTAGCGACAAGGTTGATGTGTGATGGCTGCAGTGCCCTAGAACGTATGAGCTATGGTCAGTATAAAGGCAAGTTGGTCTAGCTGAAACACTGTTGAGTTATGGTATGTAATGTCAAAGGGACACTTTGGAGATCATTATGCTGATGGACATTACCCATATGGTTACTGTTGTTGCCTTGTCAGGTATTAGATTAGCTCGTCCACCTCCCAGATCTAACAGGCGGCAGATAGCACTCTTCTGTCCCCTAATGGGTGAACCCCAAATGTGTTTTTGGGTTAAGTGGTTAATAGGTTTTTTAGTTTCCACGAATTGGGATGCATTTAGCAAGTTGGGGGTGCTGAAGTGGGTGGGGGAGTTTGAGGGGGTGAGAGAATACGTGGCAGAATTTGGGAGGGAGGGATTGAGATGACGTTTCTTCTTTCAGTGAGCTGGCTGCATCAGAACTTCACACGGAGGGTGCTGTGTATAGGATGGTACATGGCTTAACGATTGTCTTAAGTTAGTTACATGGAATATACGTGGGTTAAATAACCCCAAGAAAGTCCAAAATGTTTTGGCAGTTTTAGACAGACATGATGTTCAGATTGAATGACCACAGGAGACACATCTTACCAAACACAACACATTAAAGGTTAGTGCTCGCTGAGCCACGGTTAGGATTGCATCATCCTTTTCCTCATAGTCAAGGGGTACACTGTTCTTAGTTAAGAAAGGGACTCCATCCAAAGTTATTGAGTCTGAGGTGGTTGAACTGGGTAGGGTACTATATAAGTGTTGGGTAAGATTTGAGATACGTCAGTGCTCTTTGTCTATACGTATGGGCCCAATAGACGTTCCTGCATTTTTTAATAATGTTTGGAGACGGATAGCATCCTACCCGCCATCGGTCGTAATTTGGGGTGGGGACATGAATGTGAGCTTAGACTCTAGACTGGATCGCTCTGATAATGCAGAAGGGCCGATAAAGCAGGCTGCTAAGGCATTAGGGGAATTGATTGAGACTGAAGGATTAGTAGGCATATGGAGGGTCCGTAGCCCAGGTGTGAAGGAGGGCACATTTATATTAACAGGGCACAGCTCGTGGTCCAGGTTGGACTACTGGCTGATGTCTAGGGAGGCGGCCTCCATTTCAGTGGCGTCTGCAGCCATCGTCCCTAACAGACAGTGTTTAGGGCCAAGATAGGGGAGACAATGTGCAACTACTTCGCAGAAAATGATGGATCAGTGGAGAATGTAGGTAAGCTCTGAGAGGCATTTAAGGTAAAAATAAGGGGGGTTGTGCATGGGTGCCCAGGCAGGAGTATTAAAAGACTTGATGAATAGGATGCGTGTGCTAGTGGATAGGATTAGTAAGCTAGAACGTGAATACGAACAGTGCCCTAAGACTGACATCATACGGGAACTGGCCACAGAACACAATCAAATGGCGGACCAGGAGATCCAGGGCGCTATATTATGTTGAGGGAGGGAGGCCAAGTACACTCCTTTGCACACATACTATCATTACCCAAAGGACAGGAGTTCATCACAGAAATGCTAGATGAAAATGAGATGGCCTGGCACACTACTCCTGAGATAGGCAAAATACTTGCAGATTTTTACTCAAAACTGTATGGAACCAGACAGTCCACTCCTGGTACTGAAGTTAATAACTACCTAGAAGATATTGCATTGGGGTGGTTATCAAATGGACAAGAGTATTTTACCCAACCGTTTGATATAGAGGATGTCTTTGCCTACATGTAAGGCAGAAGGAATTGATGGGCTACCCAGTGAATTCTATAAAGCTCATATTAACGAGTTGGCGCCACATTTATTAAAGGCATTTGCTAAGGCTTATGAGAAAGGAGTGTTCCACCCTCCTCCCCCCCTTCCCTAAGAGAAGCTTTTCTGGTCACGCTGTTAAAACCAGATATGGTTGCTAATAAATGTTATTCGTATAGGCCGTTATCACTTATAAATATAGACACTAAAATGTTGGCAAAAATGACCGCATGCAGGCCGCAACCATTGATCTCCAAATTGTTTTTCCTGGATCAGTCGGGATTTGTCCTTAAGCAATCGACAGTTCATAATCTCCGTATAATTATTGCAGCGATGCACCAAATAGACCCGGACACCTAAGCAATGGCAGTACTACTAGATGCTGCAAAGGCTTTCGACTCGCTGCAGTGGCGATATATGTTTGTAGTGCTACAAAGATTG
Source organism: Lissotriton vulgaris (assembly GCF_964263255.1). Lineage (NCBI taxonomy): Eukaryota > Metazoa > Chordata > Amphibia > Caudata > Salamandridae > Lissotriton > Lissotriton vulgaris. The sequence goes on along the minus strand of NC_141687.1, from coordinate 1,463,748,578 downwards.
GATATCTCTCTTTATTTTTTTTTTTTTGGATAACTCTATTGTACACCAATCTCTGTGCTAGGCTGCGCATCAATGTGTGTGTGACTGATCTATTCCCATTTCAAAGAGGCATGCAGCAGGGATGTTCACGGTCACCGATGCTATTCACACTCGCACTAGAGCCTCTGGCATGGAAATTCCACCAAAAACATGCGTACACCGCACTACGGTTCAGGCAAAGACCATTAGTGATCGCCCTCTCTGCGGACGATATGTTATTGTATGTGCAGGACCCGGCAATCCACTCACCCCCTGTGTTACGAGAGTATGTCCTTTTTGAGCTGCAATCTGGGTTGGGGATAATTTGGCCGAAATCCACTATTCTTCCATTAACTGATAGTACGCAACAATTCCTGTTGGAGTATCGGCTATCCTGATCGGTAGACCCAGTAAAGTATCTGGGATTGTGGATGCACAGAGATCACGAGACAGTATTAACAATGACTTGCGGGCGGTAACTGGGATTAGAGAGCAAATAACACTATAGGCGCGTTTGCCACTGTCATTGGCAGACAGAATTGCTGTGATAAAAATAGCTACACTCCCTGAGCTTCTCTACTTGTTTGTTAATGTCCCAATAAAACTCAATGCAGTCCTGCCTGCTGTCGCTGGTATGGGCTGGTAAGCAGCCAAGATGAAGCTTGAACACACTGTCCCTACCATTGGAACGTGCGGGGGTCGAGGCCCCACATCTGTGTCTCTATTACTTCTGTGGTCAGGCGCAATTTGTGCTCTATTGGTTTTTCCCACAAAAATTCATGCCACACCTGGCGGTGGAGGTGGATAGGGTGCACCCAACTCCACTGTTGGTCAGAATATTATATAATTGTGAGGAAAGCAACAGGAAAGATATTAACCCAGTCAACTGCACTGTGTGGGCGTGGAATGTACTGGCTGCTCACGCAGGGAGAGATATTATATATGCGCCTGGCATGCCAGTTGCTGCCCACCCTGCAATCTCAGTGACGAGGGAGTGCGGAGCCTTGGAGGTACTGCAGACAGTGGGGATTACCAAGCTAGGTGACATGTACAAGAATGGTACCTTTCCATCTCTAAAGGATTTTTCAAGTAGGATGACCATACCGAGCAATGCGAAGTTTTGTATATGCTTGACTGTGAGCGGGGTTGCGCTCGTTAAACCCGAGCTTCCCGCAGGAACCAATTTGACTGAAAGAGCTACAGACGGTGCTGGGAAGTGGGGAAAGTGGGGGGATAATCACTAAACTATATAGTGCTTCTCGACGCGAGAATGAGTGCGAGGCCTCCACTGCAGTAGATAACTGGAACTCAGTACTGGCGCTTCCCATATCCAGGGAGGACTGGGAGGTTTGTTGTAAGTTGACAGGACATTTCACAGCTAATTGCAATCTTCGTATCATTCACTTTAAATATCTACACCAAGTTTACTATACCCCAATGCAATAAAAAATCTATGGGTTGCGAAAGGAAGTTAGATGTCCAAGATGTAATGTAATGCAATGGTGTATTTGTATAGTGTGACTATCACTCCGAGGAGCATCTTTGCACTGAGACGGAAATCCAAGATGGAAAAAAGAGCTGGTTTACTGCTAATGGTAATGATGGGAGATCAGATCAGTGTTTTGCAGAGAGTGTCCGGTGCACCGAAGATCCAGGTTTTCAGTGCCTTCCTGAACAGGGACTCTGATGTAATCTGGCGAAGTTGTGGGGGAAATTTATTCCAAGCCTTTAAACCTAAGACTGTGAGCGATTTTCCTCCCTTTGACACCAATCTGAAGGCAGGTATTTTCAACAGACTGGCATTTGCTGATCTTAATCTTCGGGAGGGAAAATAGCGCTTAAAACCAGTTTGAAGGTATTCGGGCCCAAAAAATGGAAGGCCCTAAAAGTGATAAGGACCTTAAATAAGACATGTTTGTGAATTGGTAGCCAGTGTAGGATATCCAGCGCTGCTATTGCGGACCATCTCCTGGGCCATTTCAGTACTAGCCGTGCCGCCACATGTTGGAACATCTGGAGCATTAGTTCCTGCATAGAGACTATTACAATAATCTAGCCTGGAGGTGATGAGGGCAACAGCAAAAGTTTGCCTTGCTGAAATGGGAATCAGATCGAATAATTGTTTAAGGCATTTTATAATGTGGAAATAGGTACGAGAAAGTGCCAGAGATTTCTGTTTAAACGATAGGGTGATGTCAAATTTATTTCCAAGATTTCTAACCATGTTCACTGTGTTTGGGGGGTAGTATTTGGGCGAGAAAACCTTTTGTTGACCTAATGGTACAATCTCGGTTTTTTCAGAGTTACACCTCAGGTGGTTATTATTCATCCAACTGAAAGTCGCTGTAAGACAATTGCAGAGATTTTCTTCCACCTGAGTAGAATCATTGTCCAAGACCAAGATTAGCTGCGTATCGTCCCCATATATGAGATAGTGTTTATGTTAAAGGACGATATTAGCTTAATCAGTGGGGCCATATAGGCATTAAAGAGGGTCAGGCTAAGACTCTAACCCTGGGGAACCCATGATAGAAGTGCCTTTTCTTGAGTTATATTAGCCTAGTGTGATCACTTGACGGCGATCTTGCAAGAAGTTCTTTATCCATTCTAGGAAAGTGCCAGCTATGCCAGAAGATGCAAGGCGGTCTAGGAGAATGACATGCGAGACCGTGTCGAAAGCAGCCGACCGGTCCAATAGCACCAGGACTGCTCTCTTTCCTTGGTCAAGGGCTGCTCTTAGGGTTTCAGTTGTATACAATAGTGCAGATTCTGTATAGTGTTGCGCTCTGAAACCTGATTGATTAGAGTGCAGCGAATTTGTTTTCTCTAAAAATGTTGTAAGTTCCTATTGACACATTTTTCAGTCAGCTTACACAGACTAGGGAGGAGCAAGATGGGGCGTAGGTTAGAAAGAGTAGTCGGATCCCCACTATACTGGAATCTTTGCTGTGGAGAGGGAGGACTTTATTATGTTTTTTATATTGGGGTTCACAATGTCTATGATAGCCTGTAATAGACTAGGGGGACAAGGCTCAAAGGGAGATCCTGATTTAATGGACAAGATGCGGGCAGGATGGTGCGGATTTTATACACCTGGCATGGGAATGTGCTGAGATAGCGAAATTCTGGCAGTGAGTGGTGCAGATATTAACTGAAATTATATCAGAAAATATCAGCTGTACACCAGAGATATGTTTAATGGGTTTGCTAAAAGGATTGAAGCAGCAAAACCGATGAATAGTAGCTATTACCACCCTGTATGCTAAGTGGGCTGTGGCTATGCATTGGAATGCTAGAGATATCCAAACATTAGTTAACTGGATTAGGGGTCTTGTGTTTTTTTTTTTATAATCAACTTTATTAGTTTTAGAAGAACAAAGAAATTCATTGGTTGCAGTTCAATAAGCATTAAAGGGAACATGACAGGGTTGATTGACGACAACAATCGGGTCAGTCCAGCAGCATCTAACACAGCAGTCCCTACGATGGTTACAGTATGTCAGAGATTAGAAGGAAGACAGATCATCATGGTGGCAGCATGTTAAACCATTTACCCCACACTTTGTTGAATAAGTCAGTACATCCCCGAGCTTCAAATAGGGCCTCCTCCTGGATCCCACACCAGTCCACTCCCCTCCTCCATCTCTGCACAGTGGGTGCCTTAGCCTGTGACCAATGCGCTGCTATGTCCCTCTTGGCCACTGCCACAGCCATCCCTATGAGGCGCTTGTCCACTCTCGAGCCATCCAGGCCCTCAAAGACCCCCAGCAACATACGAAATGGGTCGTGTGGAACCTCCCATCCCAAGGCCTGCGTAAGCTCAAGCTCCACCCCCCTCCAAAACGGTGCCAGCACCGGACAACACCACACCATGTGATAGAAATCGGCAGGGGCTGAGGTACACAGCGGGCATGCTGGAGAGGGCCTCAACCGGGCCTGGAATAGATGTGCTGGGGTGAGGTATGCCGCATGTAGGTAGTATAGTTGGACCATGCGCAGCTTGGATGACGTGGTCAAGGTTCTGGGCGCCATGAGGGCATCCCTCCAGTCTGCCTCTAGGGGGCCCAGCCAAATCTCCCAGCGGGCCCTGAGCCGATCTAGGGACGCGGGACCATTATTCACCAGGGAGCGATATATGCGGGACACTCCCCCTCTAACAAGGTTCCCCATCATCACCTGGGCCTCCAGTGGGCTGAACTCTGGAAGGGAGACAGGAGGCGAGACATACGTGTAAAGGGCGTGTCTTAGTTGCAAGTAACAATAGAGTTGGGAGTGAGGAAGAGCGTGGCGCTGCTGCAGGTCTGCAAAGGGACGGATGTGGTCCCCCACCCAGACATCTCCGAGCACTACTGAAACTCCAATGAGGTCCCACCTGCGGATCCCCTGCAGGGACGAGACCTCCCGCATCCAGGACCCATGCCATTTTGGCGTCTGTCGAGTGAGTTTCCGGTCCCATCCCACGTGCCGTAAGGCCATGCGCCAGGCAGGAAACACCGTCCTGGTGACCGGGGCCATCGCCTGTGGCACTGGACTACCATACAGAAGCGCCTGGACCTGCGCAAAGTCTAACGCAGTGAGTTCCACACGATAGGCAGGGTCGAACCAGCCGCCCGCATACCAATCGTGGATGACAATACGTTTTGTGGCGAAGATTGGTCACCCCCATACCCCAGTCAAAAGGGGAATGCGACAGTGTGCCAGGGATATGTGTGGTCTCCCGCCTCCCCAGAGAAACCAGGTGTCAAGCTCAAGCTCGCGAAACCAACTACCCGGAAGGTGGACCGTGATGTTCTGCAGTACGTAGAGGAAACTGGGGAGGACCATCATTTTGAAGAGCGCACTTCTGCCCAAGGGGTTCAGGGGAAGGGTTTGCAACTTCTTGAGGTCCGCCTTCATCCTGACGACCAAGGGCATGACGTTCAGGGCCAACTCAAGCTCCGGTAGAAGAGCTACCCAGACGTCAAGGTATTTGACCGAGTGCCTCCGAAGGGGGATGACTGACTGCCAGTCGTAGCAATCTCTGGAGGGATGCAGTGGGGCCAGAGTGGACTTCGCCGCGTTTAGACGAAGTCCAGAGACCCTCTCGAAATCCGAGAGGACCTTCAAGCACCTGGGGCCAGAACTTTCGGGTCCGCCAGATAGAGCAGCACGTCGTCCGCATATAGGGCTATCTTGTCCACTTAACTCGAGTCCCAGGCCCACCCCCGAATAAGTGGTACCTGTCGGATGAGTGCCGCCAGGGGCTCCATTGCCAACGCGAACAGCAGTGGTGAGAGAGGGCACCCCTGACGCGTGCCCCTTTGGATCGGGAAGGCCTCGGAGAGCTCTCCGTTAATAAGTACACAGGCTCAGGGGTTGGTGTAGAGCACTTTGATGAGATGGCGGAACGATGGACCGAACCCCATCCTGTCCAGCACATCTCGCAGGTAGTCCCAATTCACTGTGTCGAAGGCCTTTTCAAAGTCTATGAAAAGGAGGGCTAGATCAGGGGTTAGCCGATCATGGTGGGTTATGAAGGAGCTTGCCGTTCTTATCCCCCCCACCCATAAAGGCGAGCCACTGACGAGCGCCAGAGCATTTTGGCTGATTCCAGCGAGATTCGGCGAATCTCTTTGCGAACCGCTGCTAGTTGCCGGGAAGAATCCTCCCGCCCGCCAGAGAGTTGGGCAGCTTCCAGCTGTGTTGCCTGGGATTCCAGCTGCGCGAGCTGGGCCGTCTGTTCCGATCGCTTCGTGTGGACCAAACCTCTGGTCATTCTTCTTGCCTGCCTCCCACAACGTCCCCGGTGAGGGAACCGAGCCCGCATTGATGGAGAAATAGTGACTGAGTTCTTGACCAAGTGACTCCACTGAGTCCTGCAAGAACAGGTCTGAGTCCTGCAAGAACCAGGCGTTCAACCGCCAAACCGCTTGTGGACCCGTTGGAGAAAACCCCTGCCGGAGGGAGACGGGAGAATGATCTGATATCCCTCTGGGCAGGATCGCGGCGCCAGAGACCAGCCAGCAGTCAGTGGCCGGCATCAGGAGGAGGTCAATGCGGGAGTGAGTATGGTGGGACGCCGACATATGGGTGTACTGATCTGCGCAGGGGTTCCAAACGCCCCACACGTCACAGAGACCCAGGGCCAAGGCCCAGCTTGACAGGGGTTTGGCCGAGATGACACGGGCCTCGGACGGGGTCCCCGTCATATCACGCAGGGGCTGCATAACGGCATTAAAGTCTCCCCCAAACACTGTAAGACCCTGCGGGAGGGTGGAAATCACTTGTGTGAGATGGCGGAGTGTTGGAGGCAGGAGGGCAGCGGAAATGTAGAGGCTCAGGAGGTTTAGGGGGCGTCCTTCCATAGAACCAGAGACCACCACATAACGGCCCTGTACATCTGTCTCTGTGGCAGCTAGGGTAAAGGGAAGGCCTTTCCTATGTAAGATAGCCACTCCCCTGGAGCCCCTTGTGAAGCCGGAGTGCCAGACCCTGTCAAAGCCATAACGGGCTAGGAAGTTACATTGTGTACGCAGGAGGTGTCTCTTGAAGGAAGAGGATGTCTGGTGTGTGGCGGTGGGCAGCGCGGAGGACAGCCGTGCGTTTGATGCGGTCTAAGAGGCTATTGACATTCCAGGAAAGGATGTGGATGGGCCTAGTGAGAGTGTATGTCATCGGAAGGGATAGGACGGGGAGGGACGGATAACCACAGGGGGCCGCACCCAGTCGGAGGAGGGTATCCACCCAAATGTAGGCTCAGAGAGGGGGCTATGGAAATGGTGATCTGTTCGTCAATGGTGAAGGCCCGAAGAGAGGAGGGGGAACGACTGCCAGCAGCCGTTCCCGATGGCGGCCCGTAGGCAGACAAAAATAACAAACTGGTGGAGGCAATGAACTGCGTGTCAGCTGTGGACCTGCCTGTGAGAGAAGGCTACTAAGGAGAACTGCAACCAGCGGCCGGTAGGCACCGCAAACAGTGGCCTGTAGGTGTCTAAAAATAAACTGTTGGGAGACAACGGTCTCCCCCCCCAACCCTCGCCCCCCCAACTCCCCCCACCCTACACTTCTGAAGTGGAAGCATATGTCGCCCCATAAAGCCCCCAACTGCCAACAACCCCTCTAAGAGGCGATGCACTAATCTAAAACGGTTAGCAAGAGGAACCAAACAAACAGGAGCGAGGCTAAAGTGGACCCGCCTCCATGTATACGGATGAATGCCCACAACTGAATAGACAAAATGCAAAAGGCGTTAAGCATAAGATGAACATGATGAAGTAGCTCGGCACTGTATTGGAAAGGTGGACCTCCAATAGGGCCATCCAGTGGAGCCAGGCAGGACCCCGCTCATAAAGTCAAGAGCGGACCCGCTGTGGAAAGTCGTGACAAGTGAAATGCAAATTGACCAGTCTGCAACATCGGTTACATTTCCTCCTCACCACCAAACCCCGGATCACGGGGCTCCCAGACAGATCTGAGTCCAATAAGGCCTTTCGCAGGTTCACATCCGACCCGGGGATACTTCCCATATCAATCAGAGAGGAGGCCAAGGTGGAGAAAGAAGCTCTCTGATTCGTGGGCTGAGTCTGGGACCATCGGGACTACACCCCTGGCGAGTGGGAACCTCCTCCCAGGCGGCTGCCCCGTCTTCGAGATCTAGTTCGACTCCTCTGAGCCTTAGGCGCCACGTGTGCCGGGTGCACTGATGATCTTCGGGCAGGGGAGGGGGCCGCACCAGGCAGGAGGGGACGTTCCTCCGTGAGCCAGGTCCACGCTGCTTTGGGGGTGTCAAAGAAGAATGTCTTGTCCTGGAAGATCACCTTGAGACGTGCTGGGAAGAGCAGGCCGTAACAAAGTCCCATAGCCCTGAGTTTTTGCTTGACCTCGTCGTAGGATTGGCGCTGAGTCTGTACCTCTCTGGAATAATCCGTGAATACCTTGATTTTGGAGTTCTGGAATAGCAAGGGACCCAGTTCCCTGGCCATCCCCAGAATTGCGTCCCTGTCCCGGAAGTTGAAGATTCGAAGGATGATGGGACGAGCCGGGGCTCCAGGAGGGGGTTTAGGAGCGAGAGAGCGGTGAGCTCGTTCCACCGCGAACCAGGGGGCGAGTTTCTCTTTGGGCATCCAGGAGCGGACCCAGGCCTCAATGAAGGTGTTGGTGCGGCCCTTCTCTACCCCCTCCAGAAATCCCAGGAGGCGGAGGTTGTTTCTCCGGGCCCTGTTTTCGGCATCCTCTGCTTTGCAGTGCAACTCCGAAGTCTGCGTCTGTAGGCGGGCAACCTGGGTCTTGAGGGCGCCCACGTCGTCCTGCACCGTGGAGGTATGGGATTCCGTTTCCGCAATACGTGCAGTGGCGTTCCGGAGGTCTTGCCGAATCAGGGCTACATCCACCCTCACTTCCCCGATCTTGCTTTCCACCGAGGCCTGGGAGGCGCTTATCGCCTGCAGGATAGTGGGGAGGTCTCCCTCGGCGGCTCCAGGGACAGGCGGAGGTCCAGCCCCAGGATCTCGGCCGGACGTGGTGAATTGGTCCATCTTTGTTTGGGTGGGGGGGAATTGGGGTCTGCGTATTGCGGTTCCTACCCATGGCCCGACGAAGAGAGGGGGGGGGGGCAGCACCCGTACGCCACCCGACACGGTGGCTGATACGCCCCACACACCAACCACAGCTTAGCCCCTGGTCCACCGACAGCGGGGAGGTGCAGGCCCTCACGGCAGCGAGACCGGGGCAGGGCGACGAGCCTCCATGGTTGTAGGAGTCGATGTGCCTCGCAGCTCAGGTAACAGTGCAGGTAATGAGGGGGCCACACTGCGCAGAGGTTCCCGCGACTCACCCCCAGGAACAGCAAGACAGCCACGGGCCAGCTGCCCCGCGTAGCTCAATGATAGCAGCTCCGCACACCTCTAGCCCCACGTGTCTCGAGGCACAAAGCAGCAGGCAAGAGGGCACACAGCAAGGGGTCCACACAAGTGCAGGGCGGGGAGCGCAGGCTGCACCCCAGTCCGCGCTGGGCCTCCAATCTCAGGGGAGCAGGGCGACAACAGCCGTCCGGGAAAGGCGCGGGATCCACCAGGCGCAGGACAAATCGAGGAGCCAGGCCACCCACTATCCCCCAAGCAGAGGGACAGGCATCACAGCACGAGAAGGAAGGGCCAACTCTGTCACCTCAGTCGCCCTCTCCGCCATACCAGCAGCCTCCACACTGGCAAGCACAGGGGAGGGGGCCCAACGCGGCACAGCCCGCCACTCGACGTGGTGGCCCACCCCCCCCTCATACCGCAGTTAGCACACCACCTCTGTGATTAGGGCCCCACTCACCGAGCCGCCGTCAGGAGTCCGGGCCGCTACGCGCTCCGGAGATCGCCCCCAGCGCCGGGCTGCAGTGTAGTAAGCTCTCCAGTAATGGCAGCGCCCGCAGGTCACCTAGGCCGTGCCCGTCCCTTGATATCTCTCGGGTGCCGCCTCCAGGAGTGGGGCCGTTTTCCACCGCTTCGGGCCACAGACGTCCCTTGTCTCATCGTCATAGGGCGGGCCCACAAAGCTGGGACAGTCCGCGCTTCAGAGCCCCCAGGCGGTATCTGCAGGCCCGGGAACGAGGGCCGCCATCTTAGGCCCGCCAGGCCTCAGGAAAGGAGGGCCGTCCGCCGGAGCACATAGAGACCGGGCAGTCCCCCAGGAAGAACCGGAGCAGGGCAGGACAGCCAGGGAGCCGCAGCAGGTGTGTGAGGGGTCCGATGGCGGCTGTAGTTGGGATGATGGAAGGCGGATGACGGAGGGAGTCCGGAGCACTCGTAGAGTGCGACCGCGATCTTGATGCCTCAAGCCACGCCCCCAGGGATCTTGTGTTTTGTAAGGAACAACTAAATGTGTATGCTGAGGGGCTTCCAGAGGCATCTAGACATAAAGATTTTTGGGCACCACTTACCATGTATCTGTTAGGCCACCCGGATATGATATAAGCGATAGTATGTAAATTGTCTTTCAAGTACAAAAAAATGATGTTGTGAACTGATATTGCAGTGTGTAAAATATTGAACATGTCTTGCAGTGTATCGACGTTAAATCTATCTGCCATGTAAGAGTTGAGGTGGGGAGGAGGGCTGAAGTTCAATATAAAAAAAACTTCAAAAAAATGTAGTTATATTACAAGATCGTTGTATACTGAGGTTTCAATATGTGTGTATCAATGTCATTGATTGGAATTGTGACTCAAATAAATAATAAAAAAAAATAATATATATAATATATATATATATATATATATATATATATATATATATATATATATATATATATATATATATATATATACTTCTACACCACCCACCACTCTCTCTGCTTTCCCTTCCCTCCCGTCCAGAAGTTGTGCAGGCTATTCTTTTCTAAGAGAGCCCAGCCACAGCAGCCTAGAATTACTTTATGACTTAACAGTGGATAACAATGTTTTTCCACAGTTGCTACATCATAGCAGTGGTTTACTGGATTTCGAACATATTCTTAATCCAGCAAATCAATGCTATGATGTAGCAGCAGCGGCTAATGAGTATGTTTCTGACAGGCTTTGGGATTTACTGTTCTATTTACTACTCTACACGATAACTGATCACCTTAGCACGTAGATTGTGACACCCAACGTTCATGGTAAATTCCATTTGATTGACCACCTTACTTATCCAGCAGTGGGACATCCTGGCCAAAAATCGTCCGCCACATGCAAAGATACTCACTCAATGGAAAAGCGGTTAGGGCTTTAAGAGGATATTTAATCAAAATACCGCAATTCTTGCACAAATACTCTACTATGGACTCTGACTGCTTAAACAAAAGCTGATCAAATTTTCTGGGGGTACACAGAGCTCACTACATTGCACATTATGGACCAATAGCTTATGTGCATTGATCTGTTTTTATTCTTGCTTAACGTGCAATATCGTTATTTAAGGCTGTTATGTTCCCCCATCGAGAAGCAATTCCTTTATTTGCCACATTTACAGAGTGTTCTACTTTGGGTTTTATTTTGAAATGTTTTCTCCCACAGGGCACGCACGAGTCTCTTCACGGCAATGCAAAAGCACTTTCAACTGTGGCAGCTATTATTGATGGAACGGGCTCCATAGGTGAGTGGAGTGAAACCAAATTATGTATGGAGTTTGCTTTGTAGGATTCATTGTGAGCTTCACAGATCAGTTCTTAGGTGATTTGAAAGGGGACTAGTAGTCATTTGAAGAAAATATCATGCATAGCAACTCACTGCTGACATTCGTTCTTAAAATTGGTTATGCTATCCCCTTTCTCGATTTGAAAAGATGTAACTCTGAACTAAGTATATACCAAGGAGGAGGGCTGTAAGCCAGCAGCACTAAATATGGTGGGGCTTCTAGGTCCATAGCTACAGTGGGAGAGGTGAAACAACAAATCCAAACACTAAGTTATTTATTTACTTATATCGCTCCAAGACACGTTCACCGAAGGCATTATGAAGCTAGGAGAACTAAAAGACCCAAAACAACAAAGTAACAGAAAATGACAAAAGAGATAGGGTTTCAAACCATTTTTGAACTGTTTGTCAACAGCAGCACGGCACGTGAGTTGCATTCCAGAACTGGGGAAACAAAACCTTTGCATTGTTTCATGTTGATTGCAAAATCAACACTTCCGCACGCCACTCATCAGATGTGGCTACATGAGCAAGGAAAGTCATTATCTGATGATGGGTATGAGTACCAATGCGTTATTGGGCTTTTTTTTGGGTCAAAATTCTAGTTTGTTTATGCATATATCAACTCCCATCATCCTACCGCAAAAGAACCATTATAATGCAGAGTTTCTCTTGTGGAGGGAAATTTTCTAATAACCATTACAGATTCTTATATTGCTGTCAAGCTAATCACATCATTGAACAAAAATTTCACCAAAACCTTCCCCTACCCTCAAACAAAAACCCTTGAAACTGAGGTTCATCGTTGAGTCACATTTTGACTTATAGGAGACGGCGCGCGACAAGAATGGTCATCTGGAGAGCGTTGCTCAGAGAAGGAGGGAACAGTCCCTGTCTGATGAAGCAGCTGTCAACGCTCTTAGAAATGGAAGAGGTGAAGCGCCCTCGTACGTGTAGGGCAGGCATATAGTGGCAGACCTCTGGAGCGATATGTCACCAAGGGGCCCCAAGTGTACTCAAAGTTTTTATAGTTTTCCAAAAAGATGTCTGGCATTTTTTCCATCTTGATGGCCTGCCAGAGTTTGGTGTGCCACTGAGACATCGACAGCGCCTCTTTTTTCTTTCAAGCAAAGGTTAGCTCCAACTTTGCTGCACCCAGACACAGCCATATTATTGCCCTATCACCCACAGGTTGGTGCTTAAGGGTGTCATCCTATAATCCTAATAGTGCAAAGCCCGGGTTGTCCGGAATTGGGTATCCCAGGATGTTTCTGATTTGTGGACCATAATGGGCGAATGGTCGGGCAATCCCACCATATGTGATGAAAGTTGCCCAGCAACCCACATCCCTTCCAGCATAGTTTGGAAGTTTTTAGGAAGATTGTTTTCAGATTGCTATGGTATAGGTACCAGTCGGAAAGTAGTTTATAATGTGCCTCCCTCATACCTATGGAATGTCTCACCAGAGTTTGCGCCACTTTCCTTAATGGAATGTCTCCTAAAGTATTTGCTCCCTAAAGGTGATATGACGAGGCTGTGGGCTAAGAATGGTGACGAGCAATAAGGAGTAGAGTAAGGAGATGCAACCTCTGTAATTTTCTGCCCGTCTGGTAAATTGTTCAGTAGGGGGTAAGGTCTGTAGTGGCGGCTGCTCTGATATCTGGGTGGAGTACCCAGTATTTCAATTGTGCATAGTGGTAGTGTTCTTAGTCCGGAAGCTGGAAGTCCTGCTAACAGTGCTCGAAAGTGAGGATGTTCCAGTTGTGAAAGAGGTCAGAAATGGTAAGACTTCCCCCCCTCCCTCCAGGTGTCGAAAGTCCGGGTTGAAAAGCCAGCAGAAATGCTGGGTTATAATGAATTGGCATGAAGGGGGAAGGAAAAGTGGACCATTATGCACCTCATTCCAAACTTTGAGTCAGTTTTTGTGGGGGTACGCAAGTATGTATTGAGGAAAACGATCCGCAGCCCTTAAAAAATTAGTGATGCAAAAAAGTGTAAAAGCATCTGGGGCCAATTTTAAAAATAAGAGTGCCACCTGTGCTTGTTTAAATCTGGCTTTTTTTAAAATGCCCTTCAGTAAAATCTTCTGGGATGTAGATAAAATGGGTAAAGTAAAACAAAGTGAAGGGTGTCCTGTGGAGACCTATGGTCGCAGCCACAGGGCCCCTTCATCTCCGAGGGTGGTGTAAACCCTGCCGGCTCTACTAAAATATGTTGCAAAAGATTTAACCTGAACCAAGTCATTAAAAACCTATCATGAGCGCTGCTTATACAGGGCAGGTATGGTTCAATGCCCTCGGTGGACCTGGCTACTAAGTATTCTCTTACCGACTGTTTGGTCAGCTCTCTCTCTCCCCGGAGCATCGAAGCATACTTAAAGAACTGGTCCTTGACCAGGGCCTCATCCTGCATGCTTATTTTCAAGGGGTTAGCAAATAAATCTGCACATCCAATTTTCTCAAAGGACTCCTTCACATATTTTAGAAAGGGAATTTTGAGTCCATGGTCCAAGGAAAGACAATCTTCTATAACCTGCCTGCTTAATGCCGCCTCCTCATTTGACCAGGTCTTTACCCAACAAACTAGGGGATTGACAGCCCACCTATCCATAATGTAACAGGCACCAGTTCTTTATGTGCAATGTGGGATGGCGTGCTCTGGGGGGAATTTTAACAGCTGCCTGAAATACTTATTCTCCTCTATTCGTAATTGATTCGCCGCGATGAATCCCCACACTTCACTGCCTTACAGTACTTCAGCACAACACATGGAGCTATACAGTTTCAGGATCTGCTCTGGGGACCACGTCCTAGCCTTTGTGTAAAGTTCATTATTGATCTGGTACATTTAGCCATGGTTCAGCACTTATCTTAATAAATATTTAAAATGTCATCGCCCATCAAATAAAATCCCCAGATACGAGTAGGACTGTACCTTTCCTAGACAATAAGATCCAGTTGTATAATAATAGGATTTACCTGGCTTTTGCCCACTTCCATGACATAAGATTTTGTCAAGTTGGGGACAAATCCAGATTCTACATGAAAGATACAAACCCATCTATTAAGATCTGCAGACCTTTGGGGGTGCGTGCAAGGAGTACTGCGTCATCTGCGTAAAGCAGAACTGGGATTCCACGGGTACCTATCCTTGACATAAGATTTTGCCAAGTTGGGGGACAAATCCAGATTCTCCATGAAATATACAAACCCATCTATTAAGATCTGCAGACCTTTGGGGGTGCATGCAAGTAGTACTGTGTCATCTGCGTAAAGCAGAACTGGGATTCCACAGGTTCCTATCCTTGGGGTGTCTACCTGTAAAGTGCTTAATGCGCGATCAAGACCATTTATGTATAACGTAAACAGAAAGGGAGCTAATATGCAACCCTGTCTGACACCCCTCACGTAAAAGGTTCTGTTTTATTTCCAGCCTGACTGTATCTGACCGCAGCAGTGGTATTTAAGTGCAAGGTTTTAAAGATGTGAATAAGCCCGGGGTCCATGCCAAGCCCACCAATTATTGCCCACAATTTCCTTCTATTGACTCTGTAAAGCTGCAGTTAGGTCCATGAATGCCAAATACATCGTCCCTGGGCTGACTACTGTGTATATGGCTGAAATAAGATCTAGATTAAGGCATTGGTCAGTGGTAGATTTCCCTGGCCTAAAACCAAATTGAACATCAGTTATAACGTGGTGCTCATCAGCCCAGTCCGTCAGCCTATTTAAAACCGCCCACCCTAGTACCTTTGCTGACACATCAATGAGAGAAATTGGGCGGTAACATTGTGGGTTATCCTTATTACTCAATTCTCAATAAGAATCTCAGTGGGGGTGTCCCCACTCCCCATTAAACTCCTGCAGCTGATCCGTACTTGGATTGTAATTATAGAGCCCATGAAAGAGCTCATACCAATGCTCCTGCAGGATGTTGTTACTCAGCCCAGGTTTATTCAAGTCTTTAAAGCATGGATTATTTATGACTCTCCAAAAAGCGTTGGAGTCTTTCAATGTTAGTGCCTCTGTCAAGTCGTCCCAAGCTTGCTTATGTAATTGACATTTACGTCCCTTAACAGCTCACTTGTAATTTTTTCGGCAAACGGACACCCAATCTCTATCTTTTGGGGAGGTCTTTAGAACATCTTTCATCTCTCTAAGAGCACGGGAACACTGTGGGTCAAACCATCTCGGGGTATCTCTTTTGACACTAAGCACTGGGGCTCTCAGCAAGGTATAAACTTTTTGAGCAACCTGTTTGAAAGCCTCAACTAGTTCTGCTCTTCCACTTCTAGGTCTAGACACCTTAAAATCACCTGTTCACCTTCTATTAAAAGGGATTTATAAAAGACCTCTCTGTTGACCTGTGTCCACTGCAGCTCCTGCCCTGGTCCGTGGCCCTGGCTCCGCACCCCGCCCCCTCTCATTCCAGGCGGTTCATAGTGGTGGAAAACAGCCCCCAAGGATAAGGCGAGGGGGTTATGATCACTAAAAGCACTGCCTTTAAATGTAGGGTTAACAATTTATTCTGTTGGACGTCAATCATGTCCATAGTATTAGTTAGCGCGTGCATGTTTAATAAGCCACATAGCTCCCTGCCCTCCTTTGTATGTTCCATGTGTGAGCCATCCTCAAACATACAAGTTGACCAATCCCCACAAGATGCTCTTAGTTTTGGGCACAGGTGGCAGTTAAAATCACCTGCTAAAACTAACTGAAGCTCTGTCAACCCTCGCTCCTGCGTCTGTGTGAGTCTAGCATCCAAATCGCTCAGGCTTGCGAGACCCTGTCCATGTGACGTTGCATTATAAAAATTTATGAAAAGTAACCTGTAACCTTTAGTAAAAAAGGTGAGCCCCTGCGCAACCTCAGAGTCCCAGGCCAGTCTGTCCATCTAGCCTGTAAGGTAAGATCAACATATATAACCAGCCCTCCCATTGTTCTCACTGACGTTGCCTTCCTTGCTGGGCAAAAGAAGGTTTTATATCACTCCAAAAAAAGCTATTATTTACAGGTTCCCATGTTTCTTGTAAACAAATAATCTGGAAATCACGAATATAAAGTAACCTTTCTGCATTCTTAAATTTAGTGGATAGGCCTGCTATGTTCCATGAAAAAAATTTGATTTCTCTCCGGTTTGGCCTTGCTACATTATCGATTGCCTGGATACTTTTTGACATGGGAACATTTGTGTGTGAACCACTACCTGTGTGGGCATTTACAACCTGTTGAACACAAATAGTATGGCCTTCCACTGTCCCTGAGATGATATTTTCTCCCCGCCTCCTGCGATGTAGATTAATTGCGGGAGTACCACCAATTCTATCAACTTCCTTCAATGGACCTAGTCAATTAATATCATTTAGGTCTCTGAGTGGTGCAATGACGTTATTTTGCAATGGTGCATTGGCCCACCTGAGTGCACCCTCTTGTTGACGCACCTCTCTATAATGTTGATTCGGTAAGGGCGAAGGTCTATAGAAAAACCCAACGGGAGCAATGTAACGCATGAGTCCATCTCAACTAGACCTATTACTCTAAAAAAAGATCTTGCACACAAGATCAGGATGCCTAAGTGTCACTATCAAACAGGCCCCTGGGAAGGCTTTCCTGGTTCTGCCGATCCAGGACACCAACCTTGTTGATCAGTTGTGTCAAGGGTTCCTCTTTTTGGCTTTTGTGTGCTGGGACACCAGATAAAACTACTGTAAACGGGAAAGATTCTGGTGGTAGGTCTAAAACTGGTAGGCCTGGTGTACTCTGCATGTTTAGAGAAGAGATAACATCTCTGTTGATTGTGGCCGTGCATTGTCTCCCCTTACTCCCCTTTCTGGCCTTGCAGTGTCTGTTAGGCATGTTGAGGGATTGCCTATGGGCCCCGTCATTGAGTTCCTCACCCCCCTAGCAACAGTAGTAACATTAGGTATGGATACTTCCGAGTGTACATGTGGGACTCTAGTGCACATAACATTTCTCCCGGTAGCTTGTTCAATAACCCCATTTTTCCTCCCCTCATTCCCATTTACGGGTAATGGGGCTAGAGCCACAGGTTCCCCCTGAGCGACACATGCACACCTACATGCCCCTTGGTTTCCTGCAGAGCTCCCAAAGTTCACAAATGATAGCAATTTTTCTTCAATTGAACTTAGTCTACCTAAAATGGGCCCCAGAAGAGCATTCATCAGAGTCTCCAATCGCTTCCATTGGTCAGGGTAATCCCCAAATTTCACACTAGTGTGATCACCATTGTTACCACTGTTATGAGTCTGAATCAAGGCCAATCCTTTATTAAGTTCTGTAGCGGGTTTATCATGAGGCCTGATTGCTTGGAGCTTTAATCTGGGTTTTTGTTTTTGCTATTGTGTATCTCCTCCCCTAGTGCGTTTCGCAGGTGGCTCTCCTCTACCAGCAGTCAAAGACGTTGAGAAATTTATCGTACTTTCCCTGATGACCCTTTTGGATCGAGTGATGACCTCACCATGGCACACGCCGGATGTAATTGCGTTGTGTCCCGTGATAAGAGACAGTGGATCCCCTGTGCTGTTTATGCATTAATAATAGAATCGACCTGCACAACCGTGGTCGCCTCTGGTGCCAATAACGAGGAGTCGGGGAGGACGACTAAATTCCCATTTTTGCTACAGTCAGGGGTGGTAAGACACAGATGATCCACAGAATTCTGCACACCCTTGGGGGATTTAGCCATAACTATGCCTCCCATTGAGGAACGTTTATGGGTCGCAAAGGTGTCAAGTGAAATTCTTTTTTCAGTAAGCTGGATCTGATGAGTCAGAACTGACTCTGCTCTCCTGCTCTCATCAAAAAAGCATCTAATGTCCCCACACCCCCACCCCACGCCAGTAGGCCCATGACCTTACATTATTGTTAGGGTATATCTCTCTGTACTCTTAAAAAGTTGTGCCAAGTTTCTGCTCAGTCTATCCCCTTCACCATAGTGTAAGTCTACTCATGTTTTCCCAAATAGATCTCCTCTCTCTCGTCCCGGTCTTGAAACTCCAACTGTAATATTTTTATTTTGGTTTATTGGCATTTCAATGTAACCGTCATACAAAAAACAACACGACAACTTAGTCAGTTGAGCATAGCAGCAACACAGGTAGTACACATATAGTATCCAGTGTTTAAAGACTAAATGGATAGATCGCATGAAACATCTTGCCAAGTACAATGCAGTATAATCAGCGATAACATTTGATACAGAGGGATTTAGGAATTGGGGTAGCTCCTGCATGGGGGAACAACAAGCAGTTTGACAAATAATTGGCTGCGGATTTCTGGCTTGCTTAGGTATCACTAGTACGGTTTCTGCCCTGTGCGATCCCTGACTCTTGGGTGTAGAATTAGACTACTGGGGGACTGACCCTCTCGGCTCACTGCAAGCTTGCCCATTCCAGAAACGGGTCCCAAATGTCTTTTGGCCTAGTAGCGGGTGGCATTAGTTCCCAGAATGCTGTTAATTGTGTATGACTGAAAGTGTCATACCGCAACCAAGCTGCCTTCGTAGGGATCCTCCTCCTTCCCCAGTGTATAGCTACCCTATGCTTCAACAAGAGCAATAGCATGGCATGTAGTTTCCGGGTCTGAACAGGCG
The DNA here is from genome assembly GCF_964263255.1 of Lissotriton vulgaris. Lineage (NCBI taxonomy): Eukaryota > Metazoa > Chordata > Amphibia > Caudata > Salamandridae > Lissotriton > Lissotriton vulgaris. Next base: position 1,463,729,812 of record NC_141687.1, on the reverse strand, counting down.
TGTCTCTTACCTAGCCCCGTAAGCCAAAAAGCGGCTCTGGAGCAGCTGGAGTGCCAATCATCTCATGGATTGTATTAAAAATCCTGGCCCAGTATGATGCCAGAGCGGGACAGCTCAAGGCCATGTGTATGAACGTGGCCGGGGCATAACCCTGTCTCCAGCATAGGTTGTCTGCCTTGATTCCCATTGGGTGTAGCTGAGAAGGGGTTCTGTAAAAGCGATGGATGAACTTAAAATGGATCAAACGCAAATTGTAGTTGGGCAAAAGTACCGTAAGTTGACCACAACAGTAAGCCCATTGGTCCTCCGTTACATGTGTTTGTAAGTCTGAGTTCCAACCCTGAAAGGCTTTTGGCCGAGTTATGGGAGCGGTGTTCTGCATGTTACTGTATAAGCATTTTATGAGTTTCCAGGGGGAAACTGTCTGAATAAAATGTTCAAGTGCCATTAATGTGGGTGGGGGGAGGGAAGGTTGTGTGTATTTGCCTGCAAGTTGCCCCAAGTTTGTAATAAAGGAAAAGCTCTGAGAATGTCCCATCCCTCCCCTCTGTGATCTCCGGTGGTGCTCTGAATACTTCCTGGGGATACAGATCCGCAAAGAGACGCAGTCCTAGATTCTTGGCTTGGCGCATCTAAAAAGGCAGCAATCGCTAGCGTGTTGGGATGTAGATAGTTCAGTACAGTGAAAAATGTGTGAATATTGTGTGCTGTAGACCTCTCTGTTATAAAATCTGACTGGTCTGGACATGCAGTTAGTGGAAACAATGGCTGTAGTCTGTTGGGGAGTAATTTCGCAAGAATTTTGACCTCAACATTAATAAGTGATAGGAGTCTGTACGAGCCTACCTCATCACTGGGTTTCCCAGGCTTTAGCAATGTAATAATGGTGGCTAGTTCTGTTGCATAGGTTTATAGAACGTAGTGGTCAGAACATCCGAGCCAGGGGCTTTATCTGAAGGGAGACCTCGAACCACTTGGATGACATCCTCAGCTGAGAATGGAACATCCAGAAAATCCAGAAAAAGCCCAACTTGAGCATGGAACATCTCGAGAACCTACGACCTATCTCACTCCTGCCGTATTTCGCTGAGATTGAGGAAATGGTTGTGAATAACCAGTTGTCAGCCCATATTGAGGCAAACTAATTAGTCCACCCCACACAATCGGGTTTTTGCACCCTCCACTCGACAGAGTCAGCACTTCTGTTATCTACAGAGATTTTACGGAAATATGCTGACGAGGGTCAAACGGCGGCACTGATTTTGCTCGACCTCAGTGCTGCCTTCGACACTGTAGCCCACCACACATTGCTACAGTGTCTGAAGAGTGGAGGAGTGGTGGGTAAAGCATGGGATTGGATGAAATCCTTTTTGTCCGACCGGAGTTTCCAAGTAGCACAGGGGTCATTTCGCTCTAAGAGAGCATTAGCCTAAGGGAGGGAGTGCCGCAAGGGTCTAGTTTGAGCCCAACCCTTTTTAATTTGTATGTGGCTCCCGTAGCAAAAATCACTGACTCCTTTGGAGTAAAAGCCGTGTCCTATGCTGACGACACGCAACTGGTCGTGACCCTGACACAATCAAAAGAACTGGCTGTCACTAACCTTATCTCCTGTCTGCAACAGCTTGCTGCATGGATGGCAAGTAACTGCCTTAAGTTCAATGGCAACAAGACGGAGGTTCTGATAGTGGGGAAGGCTCCATCAGTATGGACCTCGGCATGGTGGCCCCCTGCCATGGGTCCCCCACCTACCCCCAGCAACCCAGTGAGCAATCTGGGGGTATGGCTCGATAATAAAATATCATTCGAGCACCAGACTAAACAGCTGGCATGGACTTGCTTTGGAATTTTGAGGGTCTTCAGGAAGACACTGGACATACTCCCTCTACCTGCCAGAAAAACCATGGTCCATGCCTTAATTGCGTCCAGATTAGACTATGGAAATGTCCTGTATTTAGGGGCTAGTGCTAAATGCATTCTAAGGCTGCAGCGCGTGCAGAATGCGGCGGCTCGCCTGATTCTCCTGCTGGCCAGGATGGCCTCTTCTAAGAAAGCACTCAAATCCCGGCATTGGCTACCTATTAGGGAGCGAGTGACATTCAAAGCCCTCTGTGTAGGACATTGCATTCTACAGGGGAAAGGACCCACTTATCTCCGTAATCTGCTAAGCCCTTACCATCCAACCAGTCAGTTGAGATCTAGCGGGACTGGACAGGTATCAGTCCCTAAGTTTAGCAGAATGAGAATGGGCGGACACTCCTATAGAGTCATGTCAGCTCAACAATGGAACAAGCTCCCACAGAAGCTTCGCCTAGAAACATCAGAGCAGGCATTCCGCAAAGAGTTAAAAACCTTCCTGTTCCCAAAAGATTAGGACAGAGATGACACCGGACCAGCCGTTGAAGATCTTCGGAACAAGTTAATTTGGGCCAGACATAGAGCGGGGACACACTAGTTAGTGTAACCAGGCGCTCTATAAATGTAATAATAAATAAATAAATAAATATATTCCCTATGTCCCCCACTCAGTCAGAGTAGCTCTAGGGACTCCAAGAAAAGCTGCAAGCCTTCCGGGACTGCTTGATGCATGGTTGTGTATAAATTGACGTAGAATTGTGAGAGTCTATCTGGATTGCTTGCAGGCCTCTGATTAGTGTCTGGTTATCACCCGAACCTCAGTAATATACTCAGTGCTGTGCGGTGCCCGCAGCATGTTCGCAAGGGTTTTTCCTGGCCTGTCACCTTCTCCTTATCTTTTAGCCGGCGTGTATTTGCCCATAAGCTTCACCTCTCGCTGTGCCTCTTCCTCAAACTCCAGCAGCTTTTCTTTTAGTTGAGCTAGATAGACTGGATCATCAGTAGTACAAAATTGTGTCTCAAGCTCCCTGATATGTGCCTCAAGGGATGCAAATTTGCCCCTGATTGCCTTCCGCATCCCAGCGTGTTGTGGAATACATTTGCCCCTTATTACCACCTTAAACGCTTCGGAGAGGGATGCCCATGACGTGACCAAGCCCATGTTAAAAGTAAAGTATTCAACAGTGTGTCCCCATATTTCCTCTTTGAAAAGCCTCACTGAGCAAGGCGTTGGGGGAAGCCTCCAGCTAAACATTCTGTTGGGTGTGTTTGGCATGGCCAATCGCAGGAGGCAAGGAGCGTGGTCTGACAGAGACCTGAGAAGGTGACAGACCTCCTGTGTCCACGTCGCCGCATCTCCCGACAACAGGCAATAGTCCAAACTAGACCAGGCTCTTTGGTGTTCAGAGATGCAAGTCCCTTCCATTTATGTTTCAGTTATGGCTTCTCCACTTATCAGATAAATTACCATCCAAGAAGATGGCTATCAGTGTGGAGCTAGAATTAGGATGAAGGGAGCGGGACAGACCCTTTCTATCTACTGCGTCGTTGAGCACAGCATTAAAAATCTCCCCCCCAAACTACAGTGTCACAGCCCTTGGATTTGATTTTTGCCCATATGGTTTGAAAGAACTCAGGCTTGTCAGTATTGGGATGTTAAATTGCTGGCAGAGTAATCAACTCTCCTTCAATCGAACCCAGCAATATAACATATCTCCCTTCTCGATCGAGATGTGGTTCACATAGCTTCCAATCCAGACCATGTCGCACGAGCACAGCCACGCCCCACGTGTAGGTTGGGTATGTAGAAGAATAGATGGACCCTCAACGTTTTTGTCTGCGCCTAGCAGAGGGATTACTGTTCATGTGGGTCTCTTGCAGAAAGCAAAGGTCAATGTGGTGTCTGATTAGGTATGTGTGCACTAATATGGTCTGTCTATGGTCATTGAGCCCACAAATGTTCCAAGTTAGTAGATTCAGTGTTGACATGTCTTGCCTGTTGGTGCCTGGTATTATGTTGCAAGCCAAATCTATGATGCCTTGCTCTACCCAAACCCAGTCCATTGTTTAGTGGTAGTGTTTGTATGTCCCCATCTACTTCCACGGTGTGCGTGTGTCTCATGTTTGCCATGTGTCGATGCTTCCTGATGCTGTGATTGTGTAGCATAGCACTGGCTAAAACCATACCAATAAACATTCCCTCCCTCCCCCCTCCCACACCAACCCCCCATCAGGTTGTGTGTTACCTTCGCAACCTAGCAACAGAAACAACATTATGCTCCCGAATCAGAACAGAAGCAGCATCCGGGAGCTCTCCCTGTGGGGTGTGGGTTCTCCGGCATACTACCCTGCCAGTGGCGGGGTGGGCGAGCTATTGGCGGAGAACCACTAATTTATGAACAAATGTTGGGGTTGTTTTTGCACCGCGGCTGCATCCAAAGTACAGTTTACTTTCCCAGCACCCTGCGCATCTGTGCAAAACCTCCACAAGTTTACGTGCATGGCAGACCAAAGTTCGAACCATTGTTGCAGGAAAAGAAAAGTTAGTTAGTCATTATCACTTAATCCAGTTTCTGTTGTGTGCTCATCAGATGATCTGTTTGCATTCTTTATCGTCCCACCTACGTGCTTGGTAAACTTCATTGCAGGCTTGGCATCTTTGAACATATGAGCAGAACCTTCATAGGTCACCTTAAGCTTTGCAGGGTATTTTAAGGCGTAGGGGATCTTGGCTTGCAATAGGATGCACTCCGCAGGTAGGAACTCCCTGTGGGCCGCCTGCACTGCTGGGGTGAAATCCAGCTAGAACTAAGGGCTAGATGTAGGTAATTGAAATTTACCGATTCGCAAATACCGAATTTTACCGATTCGGTATTTTCGAATCAGTAAATGCTATATAGCTAAAAAATCGGTAAAAATTACCGATTCGGTAATTGCCATTCATTCCTATGGGCTTGGAGGCCCATAGGAATGAATTAGAATTAGGCAATAGCTAATAGGTAGTGAGGATTAAGAACAAGAGAACTTTGAGGATGAGTCCATCCAAAGGTACTACCTATTAGCTATTGCCTAATTTTAGTTTAAGGGATCTGAATTTGTGTTAGGTTCCATTTTGAATTTTAATATCGCCTATGTATTTTTAATGTTCTGTTTCAAGATTTGTAGTATTGTCTATGTTTGTCTTGTTTTTTGTACTTTTATGATTTTAAGTAATCGAATAAAGTGGATTGACTGACTGACTGATGTGAACCAGTCAAAATGAAAGTGAGGCTTGGACCGCGCAAACGTTCCAGCAATCGCAAAGGACCCAAAAATTACAAAGACTCCCACTCCTAAATAGGGGCCAGGAATGGTCCAAACAATTCTATGCCTAATATTGAACTGAAGGATGGAACTAGGCCTGAACAATGGCCTGGAGTAGTACAGTAAAAATTCTATACCAAACATAAAATGGAAATGGAAAAAGATAAAGATAAAAAGCAGCTCCGGGGTGCGGTTAAAGGGGAACAAAAAGGTCTCATTCCAATCTACTGAAGCAGTCACAAAGTGGGACAATACCTGAGTCCTTATTCCCACAAATTGATGTTTATGTAACCCTATAAAAGACCACACAGAGAGCAAGGATTACATCAGGAAACGCAAACATGATCAACTACATGATAATCACATGAGTTCATAGATCAATCCTGGAGTAAGGAAACAAATCCCCGCCACTCTTTGTTTGAGTTCAGACCATTGTCAAGTGAATCACAATGGATAATCTATTGGCATTCTAGTTCCCGTACAATGAGGGCAACATTCTGTCTTCTGTGCAATGCTTGCGGGACTTCCAGTAACTGCCATCTGATATCATTAGATGAATTACGAGAATCAATGTAATGTGGCACCAACGGTTCTGAGGTGACGCCCCATCAAATCGTACTGTCTTGAGGTTATTTTAGGGCCCACTTTAATCCTCCGTTTTGGTTTCACAATTTAGCTTGGCTATATTATAATAATTGACTTTTTACATGCTTTACACTTACGCGATAATATACTGTGAAGTAGTTGCACATGCAGTTCATTTCTTAGTAGGTTTTAATGTCATGTTATTCATACACTCTTGCAAGGTTAGGCATATAGTACGTGATGCCCCTGCATTTACGTTGTCTGGTTGGAGACAGCTCTAGGCCTCTAGACACACCATTGTATCAGCTGTGCACATTTGGCACAGTGCTATTGGAACAGCTCTTTCATTATATAAACAGCCTCTGAGCTAATGCAGGGAAAAGGGTGCCTATAGATAATGCCAGCTTTTGGTGCATTTTTAAACAAGACAAGGGGACCCAATGTGATATACAAGGGCCTTGGGTATCGATAATTTGTAAGAACAGTGGCCCTTGGTAGAGGTCTAATATAAACAAACAATACATATAGACTAGAATTAATACTATATTCCTGCTGTCCAGCCGGACAGTGAGATGTAATGAATAGCAAGTAAAGGATCTTAAGAGAACAGATAAAGTGGGACAAAATACTGCGTCCTACACATTACAGTAAACAAAAAATAACGAAAACAAACCTACAGACAGGGCAAAAAGGCTTGTTTGCAATGTGAATGATTTAAACAAGCAAAACGAAAACAACACCTTTAAACTTGACAATTAAATTAGTTTGTGTGACGACGTTTCGATCCCTTTGCGAAGATATTGGGATCATCATCAGGACAAAATTAATGCATGCCTGAGGAACAAAAGGCCACAAGTGAAGTGGCGGGTGAACTCAGGCAGCCAGGTGTCTGGGGAGAGTGCAGACAGTGCGCGATGGCCTCCGAACGTCTGGTTGCAGCAGTCCGGTGCTGGCAAGGGAGGACTCCGGATCGAGTTATGAGCCGTGGGTAGGGCACGGACAAGGAATTCGCTGCAAGGGTTAGACTCCTGGTTGGGTAAGGGACCGTTACACGGAGTGGGCCGGTCGGATGTCCGTGAACAATTTGATGGGCCTGTGGTTAGGCGGGACAAGGGAAAAATGGTTCGCGATGGCGTGGCCAGTGTTAGGCTCGAGTCCCTATGAGGCAATGTCGCAATTGGGCACAATGGGATGAATTGGCAGGTGCCCTCCAGCACCTCCCAGATGAATATAGGAATAAAGGGCAAGAATTGCTAGCAGAAGGGAAAAAGTTAGATGTGCATTTGATGCGGCTGACACTTAAGCAAGAGGCATCAATTCTGCTATCCGAATACACACACTGATGGTGAACATCCCTTTGCCCACCAAGTTCAATGAGATGTTAGGAAATATTAAAAAGGACACACATACAGCAAAAGCAATGGGTGCGCTGCAAAAACCTGCATCAAGAAAATCCTTTCAGAGGCACCGGGTAAAGGGTGGGGGCAAAGTATCCATCACAGACCAGGGACAATCTTACCAGAGACAGCAGCAGGCCTACCACCAACAGGAAGGAAAAGCGTTTGGTAGGTGTTCATACAGAGAAAATGGGACCGGGGAAAGGTAAAGGCACGCCAACTAGAGCACAGTTCCAACACCAAGCAATTACTCTCCGTGTGTCTCCCCCGACCATCTAATACCCATCAGGAATAGATTTCTGAGGCTCCAGGCGCAGAGGGCAGACATCACGTCCAACCAATGGCTACTGTCAATTACTTTCTGGACCTTATATCATCACCACCAAACATTCTTCCATGTAGACACTTCCTCAGCCCTCAACAGTTATATCTTCCGAGGGCTTCTTACCAAAGAGGCCATTGAACCAGTTCTAAGAAAATATCAGGGCAGTGGGGTATATTCACATTACTTCCTTATTCCTAAGGATGGATGGTTGCAGCCTGTTCTAGTCCTGACACTGCTTAACCGATATATCTGATCGGAACATTATAAAATGGTGACACTTCAGGATTTAATCCCACTTTTGCTGGAAGGCGAGTTCATAATAGCCCTTAACCTCAAAGCTGCCTATTTCCACATTCACATCCACCCAGCATGCCACAGTAGGTGAGATTTGTGGTAAGTGGCCACCATTCTCAATTCATAGTATTATACTTTGGATTTACAACAGCACTGAGCATTTTTATAAAAATGTCTGGCAGTAGTAGCAGCACACTTGAGAAGGCAGGGTATTCATGTCTTCCCTTATTTAGATTATTGGCTAATAAAAAGTGCAAACCGAGTCAAATGTGTACAGTATATACAAGCCACCATCTCCCTGCACCACAGATTGAGCTTCATATTAAATGTGATGATGTCCCACCTGGACCCACTCCAAATCCTACCCTACTTGGGTGCAATTCTGAACACTGTGCCAGCCAAAGCTCACCCCAATCCCAGAGAGTTCTCAATGTCCAGAACCGACAAACTTTTTCAGCCACATCATCGCCTGCCAGTCAGGATGGTAATGCACCTCCTATGCATGATGGGTTCTTTCATAGCTGTTGTACCCCATGCAAAACTATGCATGCTCCCCTTACAGAAGTGTTTAGCGTCACAATGGTCACAGACAGAGGGCAGTCTGGAGCATCTAGTGTTAATCCAACCCACAGTTCACCATTTTCCACGGTGGTGAAATAGCAACAATCTACTGCATTGAAGGACTTTCAAGGATCGGTTTCCACAAGTGACCATTACCACTGAAGCTTCACTTACAGGCTGTGTGACGCACATTTCGGAAATGACAGTGCAAGGACTGTGAACTGTTCAAAAAGGAGCTCATCACATCAATAATATAGAGCTCTTTGCAATTCCACTGATGTTGAAGGCCTTCCTATTGTACTTTCATCTCAAGGTTGTCAAACAGAAAATATGACACTGATGTATATTACATCAAAAAACAGGGAGGCTCTTATTCTCCAATGTTGTCTAAGTTAGCGCAGAACATATGTAAATGGGCATTACAACATAATATTCACCTTCTGCAGAACATCTGCCAGGGGTAAACAACATTTCTGTGGACCTCCTAAGCAGGACACAGCTACAAGTCCATGATTGGGGACTCCACCCACAAGTCCTCCATCAATACTTTCAACTGTAGCACAACAAAGTTAGATCTGTTTGCAATAGTGGAGAATGCAAAATGCCAACACTTCACCTCCAGGTATCATCACACACAGTCACTAGTCAATGCACTGTAAAATAATTGGTCAGGGATCATTGACTGCACTTTTCCGCCTCTCCCACTAATTACAAATTTGGTTAGAACGCTCAGGCAAACCTCTATCATTCTAATTCTGGTGGCTCCAACATGGGCACGGCTACCATGGTACACCACATTGCTCGGATTGTTGGTCGTCCCTCAGCCGACGGTCCCCCAAGCGGCAGGCGCGTCTCCCACAAAAGCATGGCACAAACAGGTACCCCGGATTCAAAGCAGTTCCATCTACCCATATGGCTCTTGAAGTCCTAGAGTTTGTGTACCTAAAATTGCCATCAGAATGTATGCCAGAAAACTACAAAGGGGTGGCTCTAATCAGTATGGCTGAGCCAGTATCTATAACAACAAGAAGGGGATGCCAGTACTGATACAAGTAACCATTTAGCAATTTAAGACACTCAACCTGAAGTAAAATTCAAGGCTTGGAGCTGATCAGTAGCTTTTATTATTTTGCTTAATGTTATCAAAGAACAATTGGTTCAAAATTAAACAGTATTACATGCTAGGTACAAAAAATGTGGGAAGGAAAAATCTATCATTCTATCAGGCATGTCACAAGCTTACAACAATCAATCATACAGGGACAGTGGGGGACATGGAAACTCATATATTACAGTGGACAGTATTTACAGTGAACAGACAAGCACAAGAATAGTGCAATAGGCCACAGTCTGCTAAATTTCTAAAAAGTTTAGTTATAGAATTATTTACATAAACTGTACATTCCTAACGCAAGTTTTAAATAATCACAATTTTTGATGCAGTCAACCAAAAAGATGAATAAGGTAATGTACAACTAAGGGTGAAAAAGTGGCAAAACAATTCAGGTCAACTTGTCACCCAGGCAGACTTAAAGGTGGTGGAAGGCCTACGCGTTTCGAATCCTACAGGTGTACGAGGATTCTCATCAGGGCCTTTGGTTCTGGGGAAAGAAAAGAAAAAGAGTGATAGTAAGATCAAAGGGTTTGACCTCAAGTGTATTTAAAACGGATCATCATTAGAATCTACACTCAGTCCACACCCTCTCCTATACAGCTTACCAAAACACGGTGTTATAACATCCGAATGTAGTTTTTCACAGCATATATACTGAAGGGGGTATTTTGTACCTGAAAAGTCCGAAGCAGACTTGAATTACATAACGGACTTGGATGCGGTGGCAAAAAAAGGGATTAAGGGCTTTTAATATTACCTGCTACCGTGTTTACAGATGATGCTTTACCAGGTGCGGGGTCACTTTGGAAAGGCTGAAGGGTTCCTAAAAGATGGTGAACATGCGAGATTTTAGGGAGGGTTTGCTACAATTGTCACACCAACAGGTTATCTACAGGTGGCACTTCGCCTTACCTAATATTTTAAAATCTCTATTCTTATTTATAACCGATGTCCCTGTCCTTAGGGTAGCTGTCGCTTTATTTGAGACACTGTCGCCGTGGGAGTAGAAGTGAAGTTGAATCAGAGGCCTGCGAAACAGGAGAGGCAATGTTTCATTATTATAAGCAATTGCTTCAGGGATTAAACAGGGTCGACAGCGGCGCTGAAGCCTAATTCGGCAATTTGGGTTTGTCAACTCAGAAGTTTAATGGACCTGTAAGAAAGCACACGCGGCGCTTAACATTGCAGTTATGAAGTAGAGACAGCCACTAGTTGCGTGCAGGAGGAAAAAAGGAGGACTCAGCGGCTTACCGTGTTTTAAATTACGGCGGGCGTGGTCCGCTAACCGTGGTTGCAAACGTTCAAACCATTCTACGATCCTGCAAAGATATAATATAACAGCGTATCAGCGGGCTATTTCGCCCGGATTACAACACGCGGTTTATATGGGGAAAGCGGAAAAAAGAATTTACCGTCAACATTACACAGCACGCTGCAGAAAGGTGATTTATTCCTGCCAAGAAAGCAGAAGTTTCTAGATTAGTTAAGCAACATAGGGCTTTAACTGGCTCCTAACGTGAAGAGAGTTACTTCAAATACTCACTTTCAAAGGTTCAGGCTGGCGACCTTAGCGACGGCGAACGCGAACAAAGTGGTAACCTTCAGGCAAGGGCGCCTAAGCAGACTGAGCTGCTGGGGAACACCCTTAAATGCAGGTGATTATCAAGGCCACACCCACCAGGTGTGCTGGCCGGTTTAGAAAAAAGAGTGGGGGCAAGAATGAAAACCCGGACCGGAGTGGCCAATCCTTAGTCACTTTCAGACCTTAGTAATATGCATTATAGAAAGAGGCAGGAGGAGAGAGTTAAAGCTTGAATATCTCACTTAATTCATTTAAACCAGACACCGCAGTGTCGAATTTCAGTATCAAAAGGGCTTCCCGTTTTGACAAGGCAAGGTTCTGGTCACCACCTCGCGGATTTTTTTCCACTTTGGAAATTACAGTCCACTTCAAGTCACTAACAGTATGTTGCATACGTGTCCAGTGGAGCACCAGGGGTGCATTCTCAACCCGCTTTTTGACTCTTGATTTGTGCTGCGAGATCCTTTGCCGGATCTCTTGGTTGGTTTTGCCTATATAAAGTAGGCGGCATGGGCATATGATACCGTAGACAACAAACTTGCTCTTGCAGTTACTGAATGATTCATGTTTCCAAAAAATTCCGTTGTGCTGGAACAATGAGCCCTCAATCGAGGATTCACAACAGAGGCAAGTGCCACACTTATGGTGTCCAAGAATCGGGGGCATCCCCATCATTTGGCGCAATGTAGCTGGTTTGGATGTAGGCATATCGGCCCGAACTACATAGTTGGCAATGTTGTTTTCCTTTTTAAAGGCAAATAAAGGGGTGTCTACTAAGCTGTTATCCAAGTCTTTCACTAAATGCCAGTTTTGTTTTATGACTTTCTTCAATTGGTTGGCATTCGGGCAGTATGTCGTAACACAACATGTGCAATGTGCAATTCCTACGAACTCGCAGGAAAAGAGGATTTTCAAAAACATTCAGAGAAATTAACATCTAAATTATGCGAAAGAGGTTACCCCAAAAAACTCGTGAAGAGCTGTATGAGGCGAGCACAATGGACACCGCGTGAGACCACTCTAGTACGCAAGACCAAACCTGAATTAAAAAGACAGGTTTGTGTTACGACATACTGCCCGAATGCCAACCAATTGAAGAAAGTCATAAAACAAAACTGGCATTTAGTGAAAGACTTGGATAACAGCTTAGTAGACACCCCTTTATTTGCCTTTAAAAAGGAAAACAACATTGCCAACTATGTAGTTCGGGCCGATATGCCTACATCCAAACCAGCTACATTGCGCCAAATGATGGGGATGCCCCCGATTCTTGGACACCATAAGTGTGGCACTTGCCTCTGTTGTGAATCCTCGATTGAGGGCTCATTGTTCCAGCACAACGGAATTTTTTGGAAACATGAATCATTCAGTAACTGCAAGAGCAAGTTTGTTGTCTACGGTATCATATGCCCATGCCGCCTACTTTATATAGGCAAAACCAACCAAGAGATCCGGCAAAGGATCTCGCAGCACAAATCAAGAGTCAAAAAGCGGGTTGAGAATGCACCCCTGGTGCTCCACTGGACACGTATGCAACATACTGTTAGTGACTTGAAGTGGACTGTAATTTCCAAAGTGGAAAAAAATCCGCGAGGTGGTGACCAGAACCTTGCCTTGTCAAAACGGGAAGCCCTTTTGATACTGAAATTCGACACTGCGGTGTCTGGTTTAAATGAATTAAGTGAGATATTCAAGCTTTAACTCTCTCCTCCTGCCTCTTTCTATAATGCATATTACTAAGGTCTGAAAGTGACTAAGGATTGGCCACTCCGGTCCGGGTTTTCATTCTTGCCCCCACTCTTTTTTCTAAACCGGCCAGCACACCTGGTGGGTGTGGCCTTGATAATCACCTGCATTTAAGGGTGTTCCCCAGCAGCTCAGTCTGCTTAGGCGCCCTTGCCTGAAGGTTACCACTTTGTTCGCGTTCGCCGTCGCTAAGGTCGCCAGCCTGAACCTTTGAAAGTGAGTATTTGAAGTAACTCTCTTCACGTTAGGAGCCAGTTAAAGCCCTATGTTGCTTAACTAATCTAGAAACTTCTGCTTTCTTGGCAGGAATAAATCACCTTTCTGCAGCGTGCTGTGTAATGTTGACGGTAAATTCTTTTTTCCGCTTTCCCCATATAAACCGCGTGTTGTAATCCGGGCGAAATAGCCCGCTGATACGCTGTTATATTATATCTTTGCAGGATCGTAGAATGGTTTGAACGTTTGCAACCACGGTTAGCGGACCACGCCCGCCGTAATTTAAAACACGGTAAGCCGCTGAGTCCTCCTTTTTTCCTCCTGCACGCAACTAGTGGCTGTCTCTACTTCATAACTGCAATGTTAAGCGCCGCGTGTGCTTTCTTACAGGTCCATTAAACTTCTGAGTTGACAAACCCAAATTGCCGAATTAGGCTTCAGCGCCGCTGTCGACCCTGTTTAATCCCTGAAGCAATTGCTTATAATAATGAAACATTGCCTCTCCTGTTTCGCAGGCCTCTGATTCAACTTCACTTCTACTCCCACGGCGACAGTGTCTCAAATAAAGCGACAGCTACCCTAAGGACAGGGACATCGGTTATAAATAAGAATAGAGATTTTAAAATATTAGGTAAGGCGAAGTGCCACCTGTAGATAACCTGTTGGTGTGACAATTGTAGCAAACCCTCCCTAAAATCTCGCATGTTCACCATCTTTTAGGAACCCTTCAGCCTTTCCAAAGTGACCCCGCACCTGGTAAAGCATCATCTGTAAACACGGTAGCAGGTAATATTAAAAGCCCTTAATCCCTTTTTTTGCCACCGCATCCAAGTCCGTTATGTAATTCAAGTCTGCTTCGGACTTTTCAGGTACAAAATACCCCCTTCAGTATATATGCTGTGAAAAACTACATTCGGATGTTATAACACCGTGTTTTGGTAAGCTGTATAGGAGAGGGTGTGGACTAAGCATGAGCGAATTTTGCGGATCTCGCGTTCGCGAATTTTGCGGATTTGCGGATTCGCAATCCGCAAAATCCGCGAATTCCCGCGAATTTGCGGATTTTTTTTTTTTTGTGTTCGCCCGTGTTTCTGCCAGTTCGCGAGGGTTTTGTACACTTTCGCAAATTGCGAACTTACCTGTCGGGTCGCAAGTTTCGCGAACTTGTTGTTTCTACGTGTCCAGCCTGTTTGGGACACTCTTCTTCATCACTGCCACTCTCTGTCACCACTGCCACTCTCTGACTACTCATGCCACCCTCTGGCCCACCCATGCCACCCTCTGTTTCATCACCACACCCTCTGGTTGTCCAGTGTACATTATTTTCGGCAAAGCAAAGCACACCTTCCCTGCCTCAAGTGACCTGAATTAATTTGGGGCTGATTCATGTGTCACAGAATATTTTTTTAGCTGGCACCTGCTTCCTTAGTGCGCCCTGATTAGTGATCTTTTGCACTTGCTAAGTGCTTTCATTGTTGCAAAATTAGTTACAACACCTGCCCTGCCCCAACTGACAATAATGAATTAGGGGCTGATTAATGGATTTTAACTTCCAGCCTGGCTCCTGCTTGTCTCCCTTAGCTGTAATTCAGGACCTTTGTGGCATATGTGTAACTATTCTGAGGTTCAGAGCAGGGTCACATACTAGTTTCAACTGGCAACTGAACTCTGGAGGGGCCCCTCAGGAAGCACTCCAGGAAATGGCTACTAATGATGAGCCTGAACTTTTGAACCTGGTAAGTAGTTACTTTCAGTTTTGCTAAAATCGTATTTCTGCAATTTTGCACTTATTCGCGGGGCGCGAACTCACGCGAACAGTGCGAGCAGTGCGAGCAAAATCCGCTGCTCGCGGATTTGCGGATTTTGCGGGAAATTCGCAAATCTCGCGGATTGCGGATTTCCCGAAAATCCGCAAAATCCGCGAGCGGAACGGATTTTCCGCCCACGCCTAGTGTGGACTGAGTGTAGATTCTAATGATGATCCGTTTTAAATACACTTGAGGTCAAACCCTTTGATCTTACTATCACTCTTTTTCTTTTCTTTCCCCAGAACCAAAGGCCCTGATGAGAATCCTCGTACACCTGTAGGATTCGAAACGCGTAGGCCTTCCACCACCTTTAAGTCTGCCTGGGTGACAAGTTGACCTGAATTGTTTTGCCACTTTTTCACCCTTAGTTGTACATTACCTTATTCATCTTTTTGGTTGACTGCATCAAAAATTGTGATTATTTAAAACTTGCGTTAGGAATGTACAGTTTATGTAAATAATTCTATAACTAAACTTTTTAGAAATTTAGCAGACTGTGGCCTATTGCACTATTCTTGTGCTTGTCTGTTCACTGTAAATACTGTCCACTGTAATATATGAGTTTCCATGTCCCCCACTGTCCCTGTATGATTGATTGTTGTAAGCTTGTGACATGCCTGATAGAATGATAGATTTTTCCTTCCCACATTTTTTGTACCTAGCATGTAATACTGTTTAATTTTGAACCAATTGTTCTTTGATAACATTAAGCAAAATAATAAAAGCTACTGATCAGCTCCAAGCCTTGAATTTTACTTCAGGTTGAGTGTCTTAAATTGCTAAATGGTTACTTGTATCAGTATCAGAATGTATGGACATTCTTCAAAGATGACCTTCCAGTAGAACATGCTATGCAGCCAAGTGGAAAAGGTTTTCCTGTTACTGTATGACTCAACACATTGATCCTATGACCCCCCTACAGTTCAAAACCTGTTATGCTGCCTACTACATATGGAATGTTCAGGTACAGCTTACACATTCACATGTCTTCATCTTGCAGCCAATGCTGCTTACCGGCAAAAACAGGAAACACCATTCACTGTGTAAATGGATTCAGCTACTTTACACAGACCCCACTGCTCGCCGCCAAATCGGGACTGATCATATCACCTGCCTATCGGATCTATAGGGGGATGCGTCCGGGTTGCCCCCTATCGCCCCTGTTGTTTGTGTTGGCATTGGAACTAATGGCGCAACTTTTGTCCTTTGTCATGGCCCCATATAGTATGCCTGTGCAGACAATAACCCATTTGGTCTCAATCTACACAGACAATATTTTGTTATATTTTAAGGACCTTGGCGAGGGACATGCAGGTCGTTGCCGGCGTATTCTCGCAGTTTGGTGACGTCTCTGGGCTGCGCCTTAATGCCGCCAAATCGGTAGCATATTCCTTCTCTGGCACATACGAGGAGACCCACCTACCATTTGGGTGAGAACAGTTCAGAGTAGAACCCGTAACGTTTAAATATTTGGGGATACAAATTTATAGGTCCTCCACCGACACTATAGACAGGAATTTGGTACGGACTATCAACTCGCTCTGATCGCAAGTCGCCTTCTGGAGCACCCTGTCGTTATCCCTGGCAGGCTGGTTAGCAGTGTCCAAAATGGTCATGCTACCTCGACTCTTATATAATTTTATAAATATTCCTGTGATCTTACGGGCCTGGATTTTAAGATCACTGAACACTTTGAGCACGTCCTTTCTATGGGGACGAGAGAGGCACAGGATGGCATTATACAAGATGCAGCTGCCTAGCTTGGCAGGTGGCATGGGAGCACCCAATTTTAAAACCTACTGTATAGTGGGACAGTTGCAATGGTTGGCCTATTAGCTGGCGGGCCATAATCTGTTTGAAATTGGTTACACCCTGGCGCATTTACGGAGTGGAAAGCTGCAGGCACTACAGTGCCTTGGAGCTAACAGAATAGGTGACCCTCTCTTCCTGTTGTCCATTGCCCTCCACTACTGGAAGCAGGCACAGAAATCTGCTAAAATTCCACACTCATATGCACCGAATATCCCTCTTTGTGGTCTCCCTACCCCACACGGTGTGTTGTCAGCTGGCAAGGTACGGGACTGGATACAAGCGGGCTCAACCACAGTTGGCGATCTTTTCCTCGACGGTGCGCTGATGACTCATGGCGAATTTGCCCGCACAAGAGCAGTACCGGAGACTCTTTTCATCACGCATGCATTGGTTGTACAATATGTCCGGCGATATTGGTTGGTGGCGCAGACGGAACCCCCTACATTTCAATCGTTGCGGTCCATGCACATCATGGGCCATGGTCGCCACCTGGTATGCTGGCTATATCATGGGTTGCGTGAACACTTGCAGGTACCACTGTTGCCGCTCCGTCATAAGTGGGATTTCGCACTGGCAAGGTAACTGGAGGACAGGGAGTGGGATGCTGCCCTGGAACATCCCCGTTGGGTGTCCTGTAATTTCCGGCTGAAGTCCATTCAACTACTAATACTGCACAAGGCCTATCTTACTCCGCAGGCTATTCATTGAATGTACCCCTTGGCTGCTTCGCGCTGCCCCAGATGTCCTCATGATCCTGCTGATTTTACACATATGTTATGGTCATGTCCTGTCCTGGGGGGATTTTGGTCTGAAGTTGTCGGTGGATTGTCCGCATTGACTGAGCGCAATGGTTGGGATGCCATGGAAGTGTGTTTATTGGGTCTCCTCCCTCTCCCGAAGAAAGCGAAACTGCTGCGTCGCTTTGCTGGGTTGGCTCTGATGCTCGTAAACGACTAATAACACAGTGGTGGAAATCGTGCAGGGCACCACGAGAGGGCATCTGGAGAGAGGAGGTCATTAGATGGGCGGTGGCAGAGGGGGAGGCACTGGCCCATGAGGAATATAGAGGATTGAGAAAAAAAACAATAGCACTTGATTGGGCATTCGTGTTAGAACAATTTAAAGCAGTGACAGGGGATGATGTGGATGCAGCCCTAGATCTACCAGTTGAGTTGGGTGCATCGGCCTAAGTCTAGGTTATGGGCAGCAACCCGAACTAGATGGGGAATTGCATTTTTGCCGGAAGGGGGGTCTTTCCACCTCCTCCCCCTCGCTGTCTTGGGTCTTCCTCCCTTCTTCTCCCCCCCTCCGACTGTCCAGCCACCTTCCTGAGTGCCGGTTGTCCTCCTACGGGGGCCCCCCGCCTGCTCCCCGCCCCTCCTCTTGGCCCCCCCATATGCCTAGGGACACACTGACGCACCACTATTTCGGCAACTCCTTGAGACCTAGTCCCAGCGGCATAAATAGGAATGTAGCAGCCAAGTTCATTCTTAACAGTTGGTAGGGAGGAATAGTTGTGGGTGGGATGATAAGGAAGGGTATGTATGGGTAGCAAAGATGTGATTAACTATTAGCAGAATGCAGTATATTGTTTACTTCGGAATTACACTTGGCCCCTACATGGTCAAAGACTGGATGTGCGGTACTACAGATTTTGACATGTTACAATGGGTATATGAACAACTAACGGAGGTATTTATCTCTGCATATGTCACTGCATATTGTATTGTAAAGCCTAATTGGAAAAAAAACGGATAAAAAAGTGTTAAAAAAATAATCATTCACTGTTTAAAATACCTGATGTCAAAACATTCATGGAAGGTCTGAAAAGCATAATACCTCCAAGAACACCACAAGCCGGCGAAACTCTGGTATCAAGTAAGAAGCTCATTAAATATCCCTTACTACAGCTCCCTGGCCCCTATATGGGATTCTCCTGGCACCCCTGAGTGCTTAAAAGATGCCCTAGCAACCCCTTTAAGAATGGCGGGAATTGACAAATGGGGCCAACTGATGACAGAGAACCTTATAGTGCCCTGGGAACAACTTACAGAAATAACTAACGGAACTTTGTCAAAATTTAAATATTACCAACTCACAAGCTGGGCAGGTTCTCTGACGGAGAAAAAAACAGGAAATACGGAAATAGAGAAAGAGATTATCAAAATCTCCCCAATAAAAAAGGAAATTTCAAAATGGTACTGGGCTATAATCACTGCAGGAGACGATAATATCTCAATATCGGAATCAATTTGGAGTAAAAACATCACAGAGCCGGAACTTGAAAACTTATGGCAGAAATCATGGGAAAAATGTTGGACTGTTATTAAACCAGCACGTCTAAAGAGAAATCACTTGTTTACACTGCATAGGGCATACTGGACACCTAAAAAATTGTCTAAATTCAAAGGAGCAAGCACAAAATCCTGCCCTAAGTGTGGACTTGAAAGTGCAGACGATATACACATGTTTCATAGATGCCCGCAACTGGATCTCTTCTGGCAGGAAGTAGGTAACACGCTATGTCGGATATTGGGAACAAACCTAAAAGTGAGTACAACTTTAATTATTTTTGGGATATGTACCGAATTTAATGTAAGTAACGTGAGGTTAACTAGAAAACAAGAAAACTTGTTATTGGTTTTGATACTTCTTGCTAGAAGAGAGATATGCCTGAATTGGATTAAACCAGTACCACCTTTACCTGAGGACTGGCTAAACTCCATTATAACAACTCATAAACTTGATAGGAAGGGAAAACCCTCCAAAAAGTTTAACTTCTGGGAAATTTGGGAAAATTACTGTACTAGCAATATGTAAGGGAAATCTGACAACACATTAATAAGTCCAATGATTAATGCGATGACAATAATTCAGACGGGAATAATTCCCCGCCGAGTAGCCATGATGGCTAGCTCTCACCCCCTTCGCTATGAATTATTGAATATGGTAAAGGATAAGGAGGACTAAACACGACAGATCCACCAAAGGGGTACTCTATGTAATCGGTAAAGTAAAGAATAAGAGTGAAGGAACAAAAGTGGAAGTCCTAAAGTTCTCCGCTGCACTCCTTATACATTCATGCTCAAATAAGGACAAAAAAAAAAAAAAAAAAAAAAAGAACACCACAAGCCCCAGTATAGAATCTAAATGTGATACTTACTAGACTCATGGGACCCCCTTTTGAACCCTGACATTCCTGCTTGCTTCAATACCTTTCATGAAAAGTGGTGTTCTTAGTTACAATCACTTATTTGCGAAGAGTTAGTGAAATACAAGCGTTCACCTTAGAAGAGCCATTCTTCCAAATGCATACAGACACGGTTGTCTTAAGACCCAGTCCAGAATGTTTACCAAATGTTCTGTTGTTTTTCCATCTCAGTAAACTATTGAGCTGCCAGTTTTCTTTTCCAATCCAGGATCAGTAGCTGAAAGGGGCTACACACCTTAGATGTTAAAAGAGCATTACTATACTTTATTGACAGACCCAAAAAATTCAGGAGATACAACTATTCAGAGTATCTCTTAACCCAGACTGGATTATGATAGGCAGGTGTTGTTAGATGGATAGTCAGATTCACTCATATTTGCTATGCCAAACAAAGAGTCTGCTACCAGTTTCTCCACAAGCACATTCTACTAGGAAGAAGCCTGCTTCCATGGCATTCTTTGGGAGCATTCCGGTAGCCAACATGTGTAAAGCAGTTACTTCGGCATCTCCACACACATTTACCAAACACTACTGAGTGGATGTCAACAGAAATGTGTTGGACAATGTACTAAAAACATTCTTCCAAAATTCAATTGCTTAACAGTCTGTGCACCGCATGTATATCTACAGCCACACATGCAACAAATGTATTATGTTACTTAACTTGTAAGCATCTATTTGTTGCATGTATTGTTAATTCACATGGACCCACCCTCCTCTCCTGATGTCATTGGCTGTTCCAGATAATATACACATATATACTGGATAGTTTATTTATTTTTCTCTAACACTGCATGGTCATCAGTATGAACACTATATGACTCCACTACAACCTGAAGATGGTGCTCATGACATACCACTGGATCTCATGACTCAAAAAATTCTTAGACGAAAAGCAAGTTGTAAACATCCAAGCCCAACACTAGGCGGCAGGAGTATGCACAACATGTAAATTTACAGCACTATATGCATGAATGGATGTTTACAAAGTAAATAAAACAATAATTTTGTTGGATACTCTAACCCCAGAATACCTCACCACCTGTATTTCTCCCCATTCTGTGGAGTGGAGTTTTAGGAGTTAGTAGGGTACCCAGTTGGAGTCTGCATATTGGCAATGTTTCCAATCTCATTGTCATGCTCTGCATCTGAGGGTGTGGAAAAGAGAAATGAATGCACTGATGCAAGCACGCAGAGGTGTCCCTATATATGGCTCAGTGTGATGTTCGAAGTTGTGATGGAGGCAGATGGCACCGCCTGCCTTCATGCATGAGCTTTTGCAAGAGTTGCTAGATCCAGTCTCAAACCTGGGGAGATTCATAAGGTGAGGAATATGTGGTTAGATTGAGTATCCATCGAAAAGAGCATTAGCAAGGGTAAGTGACTTTTTTTCTAGAATTTCATATTATATTAAATTTGAATAGCATTGTTGGGTGAATGTGGAAGGGGCTCAAAGCTCATATATGTCTGAAAGCCACATGAAATAAGACTGTGTTGGAAACCAGCAACTTGATTTTTGCGCATCCTTTTGAGATGACCGTAGGTGCTCTTCTCTGTTTCCAGGTGCTGCTTTGGGACCCCTGCTGGCAGGGGTAATCTCCCCATATGGATGGAGCAGTGTTTTCTACATGTTAATTACAGCTGACATATGTGCTTGTCTGGTAAGTCGCATACTATCGTTATGTGTTTCCTGTCTTGTATCGTACTCCAGACTGGGGAATACTATGGGCTCCAGCCTTATAGTGGGGACAACCTTTCGGATGTCGCTGCTGTGTCGATGACTTTAGACATTTTTTAAATGGGCAGCATAAAATTAGATTTAGACTTACCTAGCTTAGTATCGCATTGGGGCACATCATCTTGCATTTCACTAGGCCAAGTAAAATATTTGTTGATGCATGTATGTGTGTGTTTGATGTTCTCAGCTAAACAGGTGTAGGACTATTTTTTTTCTCATGGATCTCCTTGCCATATCAGGAGGCAAGAGCTATGTTAAAGGTTAATGAAGTGATGTCCACGGCCTTCGATCTGCAGAGAGGGAAGGCTGAACCCTCCCATTCATCAGTCCTCCCCTACCTCATCCCCAGTCTTTTCACTGCAAGGCTCCAACCAGTAGCTGCTGGTTCAGAAGTCATGCTAATGAGCCTCAGTTTGGGACAGTAGGATATTGCTATATGCACATCGCCTACTTTATATAGATGACCCCACTGCCACAGTAGCCACACGCCTAGATATATTTAGGCTTTGTGGAAGAAACTCTGGTTTTAATTTAAACTGGCACAAATATATGCTTTTCCCCTTAACAAGGGTGTGTGGATACAGTGGCATATGTCTCACATGTCATGTTTACTCTGAGAAGTCATTCAGGGATTTTGTTATTTGGGTATTTTTCATGACTGCTAATAAGGGATTTGTTTCAGTCAAACTTACTGCACATTTTGTACCTGTTCTGGAAGGATGTCTTGGGCTGGATGATATTTTACTGCTGCTTTCTGGGAACAACTGCCCTCTTAAAATTGATGGACACACTATGTATATTTATGTCCTGCAGAAGAATCTATTCTGGGATCATGGTGATATTTATTTGGAACTAGGAGTGATTTACACCCCATTGTGCACTGGAGGTGCTTCTGGAATATCACTGGCCTGCCTCTATTGATGTGTAGATGATGGGGGGATTGCTCTTCCGTATATGATGAGATGCTATTGGGCATCTCAGTTAGTGATTCTGAGTGATTTACTGTTTTCTTCCTAGCAGAATCCCCTATTGACCATTGATAGACTTGCCACAAGCATAAGAGGATATCCTAGAGCCATCTATACTACAAGACTTCCAACTTTTCTTCCAGCCCCATGCTTTACCTTTATGCAAGCCTGCTGCAGGTGCTGCTAGAAAGAAGGGGATTGCCGCTCTGGAAAACCACACGGAAATGCAACTTTGTCAGGGAAACTCAAAGATTTAAAGGGATTCCATGGCTGGGGCCTGATTGAGATCTCCTAAGCGGTAGATGGGTGGGGTGCGAGTGGCTTAAAACCCTTGTATTTTTGCATAAGAAGTTTCCTTAAAGTCCTCCCAAAAATATAGATATATTTAATTAAAGTATGACCCCCATAAGTATGATGACATTCTCCGAGATCTGCAACATAGTACTCCATTGGAATATAAGGTGTTGCCAGACCGATTCTAAGGAAACCATGGCATACATGAAACTTTGATTAATAATGTTCATGAAATGCTTGCCAAATGATTGCATAAATGGGAAAGGGGTTGTGAGCATATTGAATGTAGAAGACTGTAATGAGACAAAATTATAGTCCAGGAAGGAGGCATTCCATTCGGGTTTAGGCTGGTGCAACTGAAGATCCTACAAAAGGTATACTGCACAAGAACACAGTAAGCGGTGATTGGGAGCATTGCTGATGATGACTACCTGAGAGAGTATGTAAATGAGGGAACATATTACCCTCCTCTATCGCAGTGTCCGTGGTTGGAAGGTTTTGGAAGGGTGTCATATGTCTGATTACTGGTCTGGGATCCCAACTCCGATGGTATTCCTGGGGAGGGGTGGGGGGCATGGCCGGGATGCTCAACATGGCGGCTGCGTAGAGACGGAGTTCCGAGCTTGTTTCCCGTACTCTGCCGGAACCCCTGACCGGCAGCTCTAGCATAGAGATATTCCCAACGAAGAGCCCAGAGACTACCTCTGTCGTCCTCCACAGGGAGGGATGGGAGAGTGTGGGCAGTGGAGGACTCCTTTGGTGCGCCCAGGAGGCAACTGTGATGAGGGCTGACACTGGGCCATCGCAATTACTTTAGTCCATGACTGCTGCACGTCAGTGTCCCCCGAGATGAGCCAAAGGTGGCGAGGTTTCCACCGTACCTACCCTGGTGACTGTTGAGGGCAGAGGCCTAACTGAGGGGCAGGTGCCCATCAGTATGACATGTGGTGAGGGGCCACTCCTACCGAGTCAACCTATCCCAGTTGCAGCCTGGACTGCTCCTGCTGTTCTTCTTTCAGGAAGAACATGCCTCCCATTTGCTGGGCGGATTGGGCCTTGGCCCTCCTATTTCTTTTTAGTAGCGTGAGGCCCCCAATAACTGGAGAGGGGAGACCATTCCGTCCTGCCAGGCCATACCTGGCTGGCATGCACTAAAGGCGGGGTAAGCGGGTCCACGCTTGTGTGTTACTCCATCAGCAACAGATTTAACCGGCTGGAGTGTATCGGGCTGCCTGTGCTTCCTCCCCATTCACCATGGGACCGCAGTGGGGCAATCTGGCCAGAGGATAGCACTATCGCAAGCCCGTACAGGGAATTATAGGACACACAATACCTATTAGGACACAGTAGAGCTCTTTGCAGACAATCAACCAGGACCCTGAGGCGATAGCAGGCCCTCCAACACCCAGATAAACCTGATACCATCTCCTCAAATTCGAGGTTTATCCACAAATCGAAAGTAGACACGATGAGGGAGGAAATTAATCTATCGCGACATGATCACAGGTAGTTGGTTGAAAAGGTCGCCCTTGCAGAACGCTCCCTTGCTGACCTCCAGACCCAAGCCTTGGACATTCAAAAGAATTATGGGGCCTGAAGGAGTAGGTACACCACCTAGAGACGCTGAATAAAGAACCAGTAATATACGTATTGTCGGCCTTCCTGAGGGCAGCGAGGGCCGTAACATGGTCGGTTATCTGGAGCAGTGGTTTAAAGACTTGGTACCAATGGAGGACCTTAACCCCATTCTTCTCCATCGAAAGGGCCCACCACGTTTCCACGATGGCCCCCCAGTGACCAATAGTTGCCCATCTCCCTCACTTCAAGTGTTGCACCTCAATTTTTAATGCTGCTCACCAGACACATCCACTTTTCTGTAATAACCACTGCATGTTTTTCTTCCTGGACAATACCCTGACTGTCCAGGGCCAAGGGGCTTTTTTCCTTGAGGTCAAACACAAATTAAGATAATTAGGCCTTAAGTATATATTTCTTTTTTCTTCCAAACTGAAAGTGATTTAGTTTTCAAACCAAACAGAGGCATGAGACGGGTTGAAGCTCATAACACCTACCCCAAATGCTCCGCATAAGAGCCAAGAGCCACCAAACTGTGGGCTAGGTACCATCTCTTCTCCGGGTGCAGCTGACCCAGACAGTTCCCGGTTCTGGGTCTGCCTTCCCCTGAACAGGTCCATGATATCTGCTTATTGATCATGGAGTGGCTGCGATGCTTCGTGACCTACAGGAGGATCACTCCAACTCCGTCACAGCCATCTCAGAGTCTGGAAGTTCTACAGCCACCTCCTTTGTCAGATGCCTGTTTGCTTCAGCAGGTGACCCTCTGCCCTCAAAGGTGTATGGCATTGCATAAACTGATAGAACTCCCCCCCTTCACCGTCATCCTGTATCTCAGCTTTGGTCATATTGCCCTACTGCAGGAATCACACATAATGCAGGCAAAAGGGGCTAAGTTTCAAAACCAGTGGAGAGGCAAATTTACACGACTAAGTTCTCCTCCTACTCAAGAGGTACACCTATTTGGGTTCGGGTGGGGACTCCCCTCGAAGTCTTGTCCCTAGAAGTGGATGTGGACAGTCGATACATTCTCCTTGAGACATGTCTAAATGGTAATCATATACTGATATGCAGCATATATGCTCCCATTACACAACAACCCACATTTCTACAGGAACTTTTCCTGAGTCTGACAAAATAGGCCAATGTTTCCTGGCTCCTAGGGGGAGGCTTCAACTCTGTCCTGAACCCCCGTGGAATACTTATCGAGGAGAGATCTGTGCACCTCCTCGATGCAATGAACAAGATGGCCTGTCCTCCCCGTGACGTTCCTCTCTCATGTAAAGATTGTATACCTTTCCCTCTGTACATACTGCAATGTATAAGTTGTCTGATCCTCTGTATTGTCTTATCTAAACCGATGTTTGTTTAATAAGAAGATTTATATAAAAAAAAAAAACTCTGTCCTGAACCCAACCTTGGTCAGTCCCCATGGCCACTGCCACTAAGTGCCTCCAACTCTGGTTAAAGCTCTGGGCCTCATTGGATGAATGGCAACACTATACTGGTCAACAGACTCTTTTCTTTCTATTCTCAGGTGCACAGGGTCAATGCTCACTTAAACTATTCGAGCTCCCTCCTTCTCGGGGCGAATAAGGCAGAAATAATGAGAATGCAGCGCATTCAAAATGCTGCTGCTAGAGCTTTGGTGGGCAAGCCACGTTTTTGCTCGGCCTCCAGCACCATTCGTAAGCTGCATTGGCTTCCTATTGACAGACACATCCACTTCAAGACACTTTGTCTTTCTTTTAAAATTCTGAAATGCTCTAGTCCGCCCTTGTTGAGCAACCTTATCTCCCATTACGTTCCATCGCGCCCTCTCCGCTCGGCAGAACTACATCTGGCGACGGTGCCCGGAATTAGCCTCTCCTGGACCGGTGGTTGGGCTTTCCGGTACCTCGCGCCTCAGCTCTGGAACTCCCTCCCCGTACATATCTGCGCCATTAACTGTCTGTCTTCTTTCAGGAAGGCCATCAAAACTCTTTTGTTTCCTTCACCCTAGCTTATATCCTGGCTGCTCTTTCTGTCTCTTGTTTAGGCTGGTCTTCATAGTTGTTGTTTCCTCCTGTGGCAGTGCCGGGACGCCCCTTTGCTGGGGCAGCAGTGCGCTTTACAAACGGATAACATAACATAACATAACACATAGCTTGCCCACACTCCATCTGCTCCTTCATATCAATGCAGGACTACCTTGGTAGGGAAATCACCAATCGTAATCCCTTACTGTTAGACCTGCAGTGGAGTAGGAATCCATCCCTAATGCCCACCTGGTGGCTACAACCCTCCACCCTTGAGGATCCTCCATTCGGGGCCACATTGGCTAATAAGATCCAGGACTTTTTTTTAACTCAATGAGGGTTCAGTCTCTTCCCCAGTGACGGAGCGGGAGGCCTTTAAGGCAGTCGTCTTAGGGCAGAGCATACAAACAATGGTAGGGATTTGACACAGAAACTTGTGCGATCTTGAGGCAGCTGAGCGAGAGTATATAGACATAGAGAGGCGGGCCACCCAGTACCCCCCAATTTCCCCAGCTACTTGAGTGTGTAGACTATGCCGACAGGATACATTTGGAGATTGACAAGTCGGTCCTCTTACTGGCCCGGCTGGCCAATAGAAATACTAATTAGCTTCCAGTGACGAACACCAGAGGAACACACAGGAGACTCATTTACCCCCAACGGGAGATACACAAAGGATTCACCTCATACTATGCTGACCTCTATCGACCTCCAGCAGAGAGTGCTCCCCCAGACCTCTGTGCTTTTCTGGGGCCAGTAGATTTCTCTAGGGTGACTCCGGAGGATCGAGGGGCTCTGGAGACTCCGCTCACAGTCCAAGAGATAAAGAGAGCAATCGTAGCCCTGACTACTGGTAACTCACCAGGTACTGATGGCCTACCGGAAGACTTCTATAAAACATTTCATGGAGAGTTAGCTCCCAAACTCCTCCAACTTTGAGGCAGAACCTTCGAATGGGACCCTTCCTGTCGCTCTTCGAGAAGTCTCCATTTTATTGCTATTGAACCTGGGCAAGGATCCAAGGGACATAGCCTCATATTTTCCCATGAGATACTCCGCATTGACTATAAAATCCTCAGCATAGTATTGAAGATTACAACAGGTACTGCTACCGTCTGATCCATAGAGGCCAGAATGGATTCATACCAGGTAGGAATACCTTACTGTGCTTTCCATCTCATGGAGGCAGGTTCAGGACAGATGGCCCAAGTGACATCATTTATACTTGAGATCCATAAAGTGTTAGACTCCTTCAGATGGGACTACTTTTTTTGCGGTCTTGGCAAGGTTTGGATTTGATCCCTATATCACCAGACTGAGCCAACTCCTACAAACTACCCCCGCAACCTGAATCCGCTTTGGAAGGACTCTCTCTGACTCCATTCTGGTCAGACGTGGCATTAGACCGGCGATAGAGCCATTGGCTTCCAGGTCCAGGATGGGTGGCATGATCTGGGGAATCCCCTTATTGGAGAGTCCCCATGCCATCCACGGATATGCGCATGATGTCCCGCTCTGTTTACGTGACACCACCGCCGAACTTGCCCTATTGCATCTCTTCTCACCAAATTCAAACAAGTGATGGGCTTGAAGGTCAGTTGGGATGAGTCCTGCTTATTTCCAATTGTACCAAAGGCCACAGCTCTGGTCGCAGACTTTGCGGAAGGCCCCATTTGATAGGAACACCCCTCAGTTCACTATTTGGGCATCCGGGTCTTTCAAACGACTGCTTACCTGCTTTACGGTAATTTGTCAACATAGGATGCCTCTATCAGAGCACTGATTTCCCTTTTGGACATCTCTTCCGTTATCAGTGGCAGGCCGAGTGGCGATTTCCAAAATTATGATCCACCCAGTCTTCATTACTTTTCAAATCTTCTGATGATTCTTCCTTGCTCATTTTTTCCGGAGCCCCTTAGGTCTCTTAGGCGATCTCTGCTGGAATAAGTTGTGCAGACGGGTAACCTTACCTAAACTTCAGCTTCCCCCGAAGCAGGGAGGCCTACGAGCCCCCAATTTTAAACACTATGTTCGAGGCATATGAGCTGCAGATATGAGCTGCAGATCGTACACTTAGCAATAGATCGCCACCTGGTGTTGGGTTCGGATGATTGCAGGTTGTTGTCTTCTTTGAAGAAGTCTTTGTAGTCACGAGATAGGTGACTCCTCCCTTGGACAATACTGCGCATGGTCATCGACTCCATCCTCCGATTGTTTTTTTCCGCCACTGGGTTCGGATGAAAGTTATCCGCTCCGGCTACAAAAGACTTTTTCAGCAACTTCGAAGCGTGAAACTTTATATAAACATTTTCGACATCGAATAGACTTTTCGACATCACCAGCTACATTCCGGTGCGTCGACGCGGGCCGTTGGGCCTATCGGCGCCGTACGGCCTACGCCTCATGAACAGAACTCCATTCAAGAGATGCCCGGTATTTCGAGCAAAATTCCCTCATAGCCACCATCACGAGGTCTGCAACCTCTGTCTATCGCCGGAACACGACGAGTCGACCTGCACAGCCTGTGCCTCCTTCTGATCGAAGAAGACCATTCGGGATCGGAGGGCCCGTCGACATGAGATGAGGAGATCAGCGTCAGCACCGGAGGCCATCTTTGAGGAGGAGATCGTCGGAGAGGACATCTCCGGGGACGAGGATCCACTCAAAGATATCTCTGAGGACGAGGCTCCACTCGTCGCCGAGGAAGACTCGCCTGATCTCCAGATCATATCGGGGGCAGAGGACTCAGACGACTCGATTCCATCTCGGCAGACTGTGAGTACCCCTGCCCCTGCACAACATACACTACCCAAGCCAAAGGCAGCAGTCGGCACTCCGCCCATGGGGCCCAGTCGAGACCGAAATCTACCCTCAGACGGCTCCGAGGAAAAAGACTACGCCTTCCGGTCGGCACTGAAAAAAACACATGTGCCAATTTCACCTCCTCCATTGGCACCAAAACATCCTTCGACACCGAAGGACTCTTCGACACTGAAGCCAAACGCCCTTCGGGGCCCAAAGACAAAGACCCTTCGGCACCCAAACCAAAAGACACATCGGTGCCGAAGCCAAAAACTGTACCGGATCCGAAAGCTTCGACTCCGAAACCTTCCGGTTCCAAAAATAAAGATCGAAAGCCAGAGTCCGGCGCCGCAGGCCCAACGAAACCTGTCTCTACGCCAAAATTTCCAACATCGGTACCAAAGACTCCAAGGCCTGATATAGAGACGCCTAAACCCTCTAACAAGCCTACCAAGCCGAAACCACCTTCTGCACCGAAAAATTTGCCACAGGACTCGATAACTCCTCCTAAAGCAAAGAACACTAAACAACCCCTATCGGCACCGAAAAAATCGACGCCGAAGAAGATTGTAGAGGAGGAAGAACTGTTTAGACCAGATCCTAAACAGAAAAAGGTCTATATCAATCCAAAAACTGGACATGTGGAAGCAATTCCTTACAAGAAAAGACCAGCAGACACACCACTTCCACCTGTGGTTCCTGCCAAAAAGAAGGATTGGGCAACTTCTCCAATGCACCCTTCCTCTCCTTCACCTTATTCCTCTCCTATCCCTCCTTATATTGAACCTATAGCTTCTCCTGTTCAATCTCCTGCATCATCACACCACACTGACGAGGAGTATGATCTAGTTGGGGAGAATGACGTACCAGAGCCACATGCATACCCTTTAGATGAGGATGTCAATCCAGAATATCATAAGGATGACAACATATATGGTGTTCCACCACACAATGTGCCAGACATTCCCGATCCTCAGTACTACCCAACGAAACCTCCCCCTCCAGAAGATAGTATTGGGTTTATTCATCTATTAAATAGAGCTGCCCTTTACCATGGAGTTCCAATGCACTCTGATGCCATTGATGAGGATTTTTTACTGGACACATTTGAGCAGTCACAAAGGTCTACACAAATACTACACATGATCAAAGGAGTCATTAAACATGCTCCAGACATATTTAAAGACCCGGTACGATGTAGGGTGTTAAATCCCAGAATAGAAAAGAAGTATAGACCAGCACCATCTGATCCAGTCTATATTAAGGGACATCTGCCACTAGACTCTTTGGTAGTGTCTAATGCACGTAAAAGAGCCAATTCCCAGACCTCTGGTGATACGCCTCCGCCTGACAAAGAATCTAAAGTTATTGATGCGTCAGGGAAACAGATTGCTGCGCCGGCAACAAACATATGGAGCATAGCAAACACACAAGCCTTACTCTCACGCTATGACAGGGCGCACTACGACCAACTAGAAAAACTAATGGAGCACCTCCCAGATCAATACAAAGATCAAGCAGCAGAGCTCTTACAAGAAGGCAAATTAATATCCAATGCCTCAATTAAATGTGCACTAGATGTAGCTGACACAGCATCCAGAGCAGTCAATACTAGTGTTATACTCAGACGTCATGCCTGGTTACGCATTTCAGGTTTCAAACCAGAGGTACAGACTACCATCTTGAACCAGCCCTTCAAACAGAACCAGTTGTTCGGGCCGGAAGTAGACAACACACTAGAAAAGATTAAGAAAGGCATGGACACAGCTAAGTCTATGGGTGCATTACAATCCACACAGACTAGAAGTTCTTTTCGCCGCTCCTTTATAGAGGAGGCTCCAAGCAGACCGGTACAACATCATCTTTTAAGACGCACACACAGACCACCTCTAACAAAGGCTACTTTAGAGGAGGATACCGAGGCAACAATAATAAGGGAAGAGGTAGAGGTAATGACAACAACCGCTCCTCTTCCACTCCCAAACAGTGACTTCCCTCTGCCTACCCTACAGCATTCCACTCCTGTGAGGGGCAGATTACCACAGTTCCTACCTGTCTGGAATTCCATCACAACAGACAGGTGGTTAAGACAGATTATCCAACCTGGCTATTGCCTAGAACTCACAGCAACCCCCCCAACATACCACCCAGACAGCATCCAATGTCCACAGAACACATGACTCTGCTTCAACAGGAAGTTCTAGCACTTCTACAAAAGGATGCTATTCAAGTAGTTCCTTTAGAGGAACGGGGAACAGGAGTTTACTCCCTGTACTTCCTAATTCCCAAGAAGGACGGGACATTAAGACCAATTCTCAACCTCCGGCCCCTCAACCATTACATACAATCAGATAATTTTCACATGATCACTTTACAACATGTACTCCCACTACTACAACAGGGAGACTTTCTTTCAAAACTAGACCTAAAGGACGCCTATGTTCATGTTCCTATACATCCTGCACACAGGAAGTATCTAAAGTTTGTCATACAAAGACAGCACTATCAGTTCAAAGTCCTTCCATTCGGGGTCACAACAGCACCACAAGTGTTTACAAAGTGCTTAGCAGTAGTAGCAGCACATCTCAGAAGACAACAGATTCTTGTCTTCCCTTACCTCGACGATTAGCTCATAAAAGCAAAATCAGTCAACCAGTGTGTACAACACACAAAACAAACAATTCAGACATTGCACGACTTAGGGGTTACAATAAACTACACCAAGTCGCACCTAGAGCCTTCGCACGTTCATCAATATCTGGGAGCTACCATAGACACATCTACAGCTCTAGCGTATCCCAGTCAAGCCAGGATACTGAGCATTCAGACCTTAGTCTCCCTTTTTCAACACCAGCAGTCTCTCCAAGCCAGAGTGTTCAAGAGACTAATAGGCATGATGGCGTCTTGCATCTTCATAGTTCCTCAATTAAGACAGCAAATGCGCCCATTACAAGAATGTCTAGCACAACAGTGGAATCAGGCTCAAGGTCAGCTCACAGACCTGGTGTTGGTAGACAGCCGTACATTTTGCTCCCTGCAATGGTGGACCACCAAAAACTTGACAAAGGGACGGCCGTTCCTAGACCCTGTTCCACAGATAGTGCTCACGACAGATGCATCCCACACAGGATGGGGAGCCAATTTCTTGAATTATACCACACAAGGCCAATGGAACAACCAACATAGACAGTTCCATATCAACCATCTAGAGCTGCTAGCAATTTTCCTAGCACTCAAAACTTTTCAGGTACAAGTACGAAACAAAGCTGTCCTAATCCGGACGGACAATATGACAGCCATGTATTATATACAAAAACAGGGGGGGGACACTCTCTGCAACTGTCCCAGCTTGCACAGAAAATTTGGAGATGGGCCATTCCTCAAAACATGCACCTTACAGTTGAACACCTTCCAGGAATTCACAATCAGATAGCAGATCTGTTGAGTCGTCAGTCACAACAGATTCACGAATGGAAGGTACACCCACAAGTTCTTCAACCATTCTTCCAAATGTGGGGGCATCCACCGATAGATCTGTTTGCCACCCACGAAAATGCAAAATGCCCAATCTTCGCCGCCAGGTTTCCGCACCCACTGTCGGAAGGGAATGCGATATGGATGAACTGGTCAGGCAGATTTGCGTACGCTTTTCCGCCTCTCCCACTCATTCCACTAGTAGTACGCAAGCTCGGACAACAGTCTCTCAAACTAATACTAGTGGCTCCCACATGGGCACATCAGCCGTGGTTCACCACACTACTAGATCTCTCACTGGTTCCACATTAGAAATTACGGCTCACGCCATCCCTGTTAACACAGAACCATGGAGAAATAAGAGACCCAGAACCAAGCCAACTGAATTTGGCGATCTAGCTCCTGAAGTATTAGAGTTCGGTTACTTAAACCTACCACCAGACTGTATGAACATAATTAAAGAAGCTAGGAGACCCACTACCAAAGCATGTTATGCAGCTAAGTGGAAAAGATTTGCAATATATTGTAACAATAATCACATTGATCCACTGGATGTTTCCATCCAAAAATATTATTTGCTACCTTCTACACCTACAAAGGTCCACATTGGCTTATTCTTCCATACGCCTGCATCTGGCAGCAATTGCAGCCTATTGACAGAATAGGCAACATCTATCTCTCTTTAGAGTACCTGCAATAAAAGCATTTATGGAAGGATTAAAACGAATACTCCCACCTAAGTTACAACCTGCTCCCGTATGGAACCTAAATGTCGTCCTTACAAGACTTATGGGACCCCCTTTTGAGCCTTTACATAAGTGTGAATTGCAATTCCTAACATGGAAAACTGCTTTCCTTGTTGCCATCACCTCTCTCAGAAGAGTTAGTGAAGTACAAGCATTCACAATACAAGAACCATTTTTTCAGATACATCCTAACAAAGTGGTTCTTAGGCCCAATCCTAAATTCCTGCCAAAAGTTATTACTCCTTTTCACCCTAACCAATCAGTAGAGCTACCAGTGTATTTTCAAAAAACGGACTCTGTTGCAGAAAGGGCTTTACACATCTTAGATGTTAGAAGAGGTCTGTTATACTACACAGACAGGACGAAATCCTTCAGAAAGACAAAACAACTATTTGTATCTTTCTCTCCCCCACACAAGGGCAATCCCATCCCTAAACGTACACTAACGGTTCCTCCTAGAGCGCACTCCACTCGCAAACTAGGAGCCTCTATGGCTTTCTTAGGAAATATACCACTAGAGGACATATGCAAGGCAGCAACATGGTCTACAATACACCTCTTCACTAAACACTATTGTGTTAATGTGCAAGCCAAGCAGCAAGCTGCAGTAGGCCAAGCTGTCCTTTGAACACTATTTCAGTATGCTGCAACGGATACAAGCGACCACTGCTAGGGGAGACACTGCTGCACAGTTGATGCTAAGTGTACGATCTGCAGCTCATATGCCTCGAACGGAAAATGCTACTTACCAGTATGCATCTGTTCTTGGCATGTAGAGCTGCAGAGTCGTACACGCCCTGCCGCCTCCCAGGGACTTGTATCTATTCCAGTACTCATCTTACTTAGATGAACACGCATGGACATCCTTTCTCTTTACTTCTACTAACTCCATCATTTCCCATCATGGCGAAAAACAACCTGAGGATGGAGTCGATGACCATGCGCAGTATTGTGCAAGGGAGGAGTCACCTATCTTGTGACTACAAAGACTTCTTCCAAGAAGACAACAACCTGCAATCATCCGAGCCCAACACCAGGTGGCGATCTATTGCTAAGTGTACGACTCTGCAGCTCTACATGCCAAGAACAGATGCATACTGGTAAGTATCATTTTCCTTTCTGGCCGCTCAGCTGCAGTGGCTGTCTTACAGGCTGATGGACCGCAACCTAGAGGACTCAGGTCCAGCTGACCCCTACTAACTATGAGGGCCCTGCTCTGACTTCTGCACTCAAACATTTGTCTGCCTCACAATTTGCGCCTACTCCTGCGGGTAGCCCTCTCATGCTTATTGAAGGTAATCTGATACACTGGCCACCTCCCTTCTTATGCCTTTGTGCCTCTGATACTCCGATTCCTGACTCGGATAGGCCACCTCACTGGCTGGTGCCAATGGGGGTAATGGGAGGCAGGGTTGTATAGCATGGGGGATCTCTCCAACAGTGGACAGCTGTTGATATTCAAAGCATTGACTGAACAATGTATGGTCCAGAGGGAGCCAGTTCCTCCTGTGTGCTTCCTTGAAGAGAGCAACTGATGATGCCTGGGCGACTCAGTGGGCTGAACCAACCACACATCAATTGATGCAAACATTACACACCATGGGTACTGGTTGCAAGTGCTCTATGCCTCGGCGTCGGCCAGGGTGAGAGCAGGCCCGCTGATCTCCCAACAATACCCGGTAGAACGGGGCACGAGGCAGGGATGCTCGTTATCCCCACTGCTTTTCGCGTTAGCGGTAGAGCCATTAGCGTTGTCAATTCGGTCCGGGGCTGCTTTCGGCGGGCTGCAGACCTCGTCGGGACGGCACTATATCTCTCTGTATGCTGATGACCTGCTGCTCTTCCTCGAGAATTCTGATACTGCTCTAGACGGGGCTGCAGAGGCCCTGACAACCTTCGGGGAGGTCTCGGGCCTTAAGGTGAATTGGGCCAAGACCTGTCTGTTCCCGGTTCGTAAGGGGGAACCCAGACCCGAAATCCGCAGAGAGATTAGGTGGGAACCTAGCTGCCTCAAGTATCTGGGGGTGCATGTGTACCATGACCCCGCCGACCTTCTAGACGGCAATATAGCCCGCTGTATTCGCGCCTTGCGAGGCAACATGGATTTCTGGGCTACCCTGCCGCTTTCAGTGGCGGGGCGCATAGCACTGTTGAAAATGGTGGCACTGCCCCGGCTGATGTACTATTTTAGAGCGCTTCCAATTTGGGTCCCGCCGGCCACCTTCCGACTCCTGAGATCTATGGTGGTGGGGTTCCTGTGGGGATCGGGCCGCCGGAGAGTGGCACTCAGGACCCTGATGAGACCAAAATCGGAAGGCGGCCTAGCGGTGCCTGACTTTGAAAAGTACTATCTGGCAGCTCAACTGCAGACCTTCACCCAGGAGATAGCGAGAGAGTTTCGCGGCCCGGAGGAGGGGAGGGGCAAGGGAATGCCCAGACATGTTATTTCCTTCATCGCACTACGTCAGCGCTTAGCCCTGTCAGGCCTAACGGTTGAAGAAAGGACTATCAGGCTGTGCTGGAATCGCGCCCACGCCCGGGGGCAGCTAAAACTCCCTTACGCACCGGAAATGCCACTGGGGATGTTAACAGCTTTACCGCACGGGGGAGACTGGTCGCGCCTGGGGCATTGGGAAGATGCAGGACTGCAATTAGTGGGGGATCTATATGAGGACAGGGTGTTACTGCCCTTTCAGGAGATCCTGGACTGTTTCGACGTTCCCCGAGGCGACTTCCTCCTGCACACAGCTCTGGTTAGAGCAATTCAGTCGCACTGGAAAAGTGGGATGGAGGAACCGCCTACGTCGCCGGTGTGCCAATATGTTATGATGTCCGCGGGGACTGTCAAGGCAGTCACGTGCCTATATAATAGATTGGTTCACGAGGGTTTGCCCCCGCTCACCACACTACGGAACCGCTGGGAGGCTGACATAGGGAAAGAGATACCGGAGACGACGTGGACACAACTAATGCGCCGAGCCTGGAAGGGAGCGCGCCACGCCCGGTTTCAACTGGTCCATTTTTATATACTACACAGGGCCTACCTGACCCCGGCGAAAATCCAGCAGTACTTCGCCATGGACACGGCGGATTGCCCCAGATGCAGAGCACCCGAGGCAGATCTCATTCACATGTTGTGGGCCTGCCCGGCGCTATCTTCATACTGGTTGTTGATAGAGGACACTCTTAATAGGGTTACTGGGAGAACCTTGACGGTCGACGCAGCGGTGGGGATCCTACATTGGTTCCCTCACACCCCTAAAAATAAAATATCAAGTAAATTTATAGACTTAAGGCTCCTTCTCGCTAAAAGGGAGATAACCAGGAATTGGAAGGCAAGAGCTGGTCCAACAGGTGCTAAATGGCACTCCGAACTTCTGAAGTGGGCTACGGGGGAGAGCACTCTACGATACCAACTAGCGAGGCGGCAGCAAAATGAGAGAGCGCAAGAAACAGCGTTAGAATGGGAGACATTAGTGCAGGCCCTGCATGATTACTGCGCTTCCAGCGATTCTGAGGATGATGACGCAGCACAACTTGAGTCCCGTTAGAAGTCTACAACACTGATCTCTACCTAGTCACCTAGGGTTTATTCCCACAAGCTCTTTCTGCACATACCACACACACTGATGGCGGGGCTGGGTGGGGGGAGGGAGCTACACTGAGCGACTGTTGGGGGGGGGGGGTTTATTTTGTTAGGTTGATTTAGAAAAGCAGACGAAGGCCGCTGGATTATCCGGATCAGCTTCGACTTTACACCAGATCCCCACCTGTGGTTTTGCAAGCAGACGCCGCCCGACCCTCGGGTTGTGGGCTGAATGGCTGTGTAATCAAGATGTTTCCTCGCGGGGGATCGAATGTTTCGTTTTTATTTCCTCTGCAGATATGTTGCTGATCTCACAGGTAACTTTGGCTAATTCCTGCAATAAAAATATATAAAAAAATAAATAAAAAAATGGGTACTGGTTGCAAGTTGATTAGCTGGCTCACCAAGGCCCTCACAGTCCATACACGGACATCCTTCCAATCCCTAAGGGACAAGTGGGAAGTAGAATTTGGCAGTTAGCTCCATGACAAGGAATACGAAAGGCTCCTGTCCTACCCGCATAAGGTGACCTGCAATGACTGTCTCAACTCATTCAATTCTGTATACCCCACCAAGCATACTGGTCCCCAAAACATCTAGCACGCATCTTCCCAGGTGCCTCGGAATGCAATGCCCCTGGGGCGTGGCGTATTTAAGGACTATATTATGGGATTTCCCACAGATACGTATGTATAGCCCACTATATATTGCCAACTGGAAGGAGTGACTGGCATCCAGGGCATCTCATCCTGGGAAGCACAAACTCTGGGTATATACGACAGGCAGCATAAACGCAAAATACCAACACGCTTTCTTAATTTAGAGCTCATCGAGGCCCAAAAATATATCCTAGCACGTTAGATATTTTCCGCTCCCCCAAGCCCAGAACACTTGCTAAGCACTTTAATCCACTGGGTCAGAGTCAAGGCAGCTATACTATATAGGAAGGATGCCAGGGGATACATCGTCACCTGATGGCCCACAGGTGGGAGACATTGCTTTCCCAACTGACCAACCCACCTCAGAGTTTTCCTTGGAAAACCAGGCCACAGATGATTCTGACTCTTCACCCCTTCGAGTAAGTACCCAGCCCAACTCTCACTAAGATGTCCCTTTGAGGTTGCGAGACAGATCAGCAATTTTATATGTTGTGCGGTATTGGAGCTGTATTGATTTACAACTGAGACAATAGTTGTAATATGGGGATGTATTGTACATCTAATAGCTTGTAATATGTAGAATCTCTGTTTGGATTCTTCCTTTTAGAAAAACCGAATAAATAAACAAGATAAAAAAAATGGTAATGGAGCAGACAGTCATTATGGTAATATAGGGAGTTTGCTACCCATAAATACAATCTTCTATGACCTGGGTTTGTTGGTGGCAGAATGAAATCTCGCTCAAATTCGACATGACTTGGTGTGCGATGATTAAGAATGTAAGCTATGGCAATTGAGGTTGCCCAAAACAGTTCAAATAAAATTGATAACCTTAGTAAAATTATTCAGTTTTGTGTAGATAATACTGCCTCCCCTCTTTTCACGATGGTTATAACATACTACTACGTATAATACTCATACTTGAACTTGATATAGTTCAACCACTGGACCTGTAGGCTCTGTTTTTGTTTTCCTCTGTCCAGTGCCCTAAATGCAATGGGTGTGCCCTAATGTGAGCCCCATGCCCACTGCTCCATAGGAGTTAAGCTATGTATACAGTATTAGTGCAATCTTCGCCAAAAGACAGCAGAACTCTGTACATGGTTAAAGACTAGCATAAAGTCCACTAGTAAGGAAAGAGGAAGCTGTAATGTGGTTAGTTAATGCATTGTGATGTAGTGTTATTTAAAGAGGTTAAGTCTTCAGTTCTTTCCTTAACTGGAGCAGCATTTGACGAATCTTAGTTGATATGGGGATTGTGTTCCAGATTTGAATTTAAATCATTTCTAAAGCGCACGTACACCTGACGGTTTCATGGCGCTATGGTTCACTGAACCTCAATTAGCGGGGGGACCAGGGGACAGAAAGAGGAGTTATTGAGGGAAAGCCTGTGAAAAAAGAAAGGTTTTTAATGCCTTTCGAAACAGAGAGTATTGGATGAGGGATCTGAGGTGGGGAGGAAGCGAATTAAAAAAGGTGGGGGCGAGAGTGGAGAATTTAGAGCCTCCCCATTTTTTTTCGCCGAAACCGGGGAACAGTCAACAGGTGTTGAGAAGAGGAACGCAGTTCCCTTGCGGGGGCATAGGTTTTAATCTCAGAAGAGATAAAGGCAGGAGCAGATCCTGACAGA
Organism: Lissotriton vulgaris; assembly: GCF_964263255.1. Classification (NCBI taxonomy): domain Eukaryota; kingdom Metazoa; phylum Chordata; class Amphibia; order Caudata; family Salamandridae; genus Lissotriton; species Lissotriton vulgaris. The sequence goes on along the minus strand of NC_141687.1, from coordinate 1,463,690,514 downwards.
GCCTGAAAAATAATGCAACCCATTTTAAACTGAGAGCGTTCACGAATGGGGAGCCAGTGTAAGTATTTTAAAAGCGAAGTGACATGATGGGATTTTGCTAAATTGTAGACTAAGCGAGCGGCCTGGTTCTGCACCAGCTGAATCAGTCGAATATTGTAGGCGGGCATACCACAGTATAGGGCGTTGCCATAGTCTAATCGAGATATAACCATAGCCAGTACAATAGGTTTTAGGGCGGGGAGAGAGAAAAAGCGGGATACCTTGCGAATGGTGCGGAGAGATAGGAAAGAAGAGGACACCACTGAGCTCACCTGGGAGTGCAGAGTGAGTTGATCATTGATCTTGAAACCAAGGGTTTTAACGGAGGGAGAGGGAGATGGCGGGGCACCAAGGGAAGGGGGCCAAAAGAGAGGAGACCAGGGACTGGGTGCATGGATGAAAATGGTCTGCTGTCTAATTTTTTGTTTTTTAGCTCGAAGCCTGCATTGCAGGGCATGGCCCTGCTGCACGCAAAGAGATATTGTGAGCAGGGGATTCCAGTATGGCATGAAGCCACGCCCCTTTTTTCCATTGGCAGGCCTCTTGAAAGGGAGGCCTGCCATTGGAAAAGCTCCTGGTTAGCAGATTTGTCTGCTCTGGATCCCACCTCTCGAGGACTCCATGACCTGCCTTATGGTAGCACGGCAATATTTTCAGAAATATTGCCTTGGCAACCATGAGGCAGGTCAGGGAGTCCTGGAGGGGCGGGAATCAGTATCGTGCGCCGCAAGTAACAATTATCACAGCATGAGACCCCACTTATCACAGAATGTCAACAGGCGCCCCAGGCTGCTGGAGCACTCAACTATAATTAATGTGCAGTTGAGTGCTCCAGCATTGTGGGGCGCCTCTCTGCATGCTGTGATAATTATCACTTTGGGGCCTCATGCTGTGATAATTAGGGCGGCATGCTCTATTTGCAGCACTGAACATTTTCAAAGAAGGCGAAGCAGCGACATTCATTGGAGACACTCACCCTCACGCCCTCACACCCCCTGACCCCTCACACACCTCCTCACCCTCACACACCCTCACCCTCACCCTCACCCTCTCACCCTCACACACCCTCTCACCCTGACACACCCTCTCACCCTCACACCCCCTCACCTTCACACAGCCTCTCACCCTCACACCCCCTCACACCGCCTCACCCTCACATGCCCTCACCCTCACACTGCCACACCCTCACACCCCCTCACCCTCACACACTCTCACCCTCACACCCCTCACACACCCTCACTCACCCTCACTCACCCTCACGCCCCCTCACTCACCCTCACTCACCCTCACACCCCCTCACCCTCACTCACCCTCACACCCCCTCACCCTCACACCCCCTCACTCTCACACCTCCTCACTCTCACACCCCCTCACCCCCCTCACCCTCACACTCCCTCACCCCCTCTCACCCTCACACACCCTCACTCACTCTCACACCCTCCCCCTCACACCCCCTCACCCTCCCTCACCCTCCCTCACCCTCACACACCATCACCCTCACACCCCCTCACCCTCACACACCATCACCCTCAAAAACCCTCACCCTCACACACCCTCACTCACCCTCACTCACCCTCACTCACCCTCACTCACCCTCACTCACCCTCACACACCCTCACACACCCTCACACGCATAGCATAACAAAACATAGCATAGCATAACGAAACACAGCATAGCATAGCATAACAAACAAAAGCATAGGATAGCAAAAGCACAGCATAACAAAACAAAGCATAGGATAGCATAAGAAAACACAACAAAACATAGCATAGCATAACAAATCATAGCATAACAAAACAAAGCATAACATAAAGCATAGCAAAACAAAACATATCATAGTAAAACAAAACATAGCATAACATACCACAACAAAACATAGCAGAACAAAACATAGCATAACATAAAACAAAGCATAGCATAACAAAACATAGCAAAACACAGCAAAACATAGCATAGCATAACAAAACAAACAATAGCACAACATAACAGAGAATAGCAAAACAAAACATAGCATAGTAAAACAAAACATAGCATAGCATAACATAACACAACAAAACAGCAGAACAAAATAGCATAACATAACAAAACATAGCATAACATAACATAAAACAAAGCATAGCATAACAAAACATAGCATAACAAAACATAGCAAAACACAACAAAACATAGCATACATAACAAAACACAGCATTGCAAAGCATAGCAAAACATAGCATAGCATAAGAAAACACAACAAAACATAGCATAGCATAACCAAACACAACATAGCATAGCATAACACAACAAAGCTTAGCATAACAAAACATAGTATAATAAAGCATAGCATAGCATAACAAATCATAGCAAAACACAACAAAACATAGCATAGCATAACAAAGCATAGGATAGCACAACTAAACATAGCATAAAATAACGTAACAAAACAAAGCATAGGATAGCAAAACAAAACATAGCATAACATAACAAAGCATAGCATTACAAAACAAAGCATAGCCTAACAAAACAACAAAACACAACAAAACATAGCATAGCATAACAACACACAACAAAACATAGCATACCTAACAAAACATAGCATTGCAAAGCATAGCAAAACCTAGCATAGCATAACAAAACACAACAAAACATAGCATAGCATAACAAAATTCAACATAGCATAGCATAACAAAACACAACATAGCTTAGCCTAACAAAACAACGCTTGGCATAGCATAACAAAGCATAGCATAACAAAGCATAGCATAACAAAGCATAGCATAACAAAGCATAGCATAACAAAACATAGCATAGCCAAACAAAGCATATCATAATAAAACAAAACATAGCATAGCATAACACAAAACAGCATAACAAAGCATAGCATATCAAAACACAACAAAGCTTAGCATAACAAAACACAACAAACCATAGCATAGCATTGTGGAGAAGTGTGGCTCAGGGGTTAGAGGCGGCAGACCCGGAAGCTGAGATCGGCCCTGGACCAGGGTTCAATTCCCCGCCTCGGCGGGTCTTGGGCTCAAAAAATTCCACGGACTCGATAATTCTCGCTCTGGTGCCTTCTCAACTCACGGGTTCACACTCTGCGACTCTGGGCAATAGCTTGCTTAATCTCCACAACGGCCCCTCGCGGCGGGATGCCTGCTTTCACCTTGTGGATACCCTGCCGGGGTTATCTCACAGGGGAATACCAGGACGGGTTCCCTAAGCAAGCGCCGGGAAACCCTTTGTGGGTAGCTGTGCGCTATATAAGCTCAAATACATTTACATTTATAACAAAACAAAACATAGGATAGCAAAACTAAATGGAGCATAGCATAACAAAACAAAGCATAGGATAGCAAAACAAACATAGCATAGCGTAACAAAACATTGCATAACATGACAAAACATAGCATAACAAAACACAACACAACACATAGCATAACAAAACAGCAAAACACAACAAAACATAGCATAGCTTAACAAAACATATAATAGCATAGCAAAACATAGCATATCAAACACAACAAAACATAGCATAGAATAGCATAACAAAACGTAGAATAGCAAAACAAAGCATAGCATAATAAAACACAACATATAGCATAGCATAACAAAACATAGCATAGCATAACAAAGCATAGCATAGCAAAACATAGCATAGCATAACAAAGCATAGCATAACAAAGCATAGCATAACAAAACATAGCATAGCAAAACAAAGCATAGCATAACAAAACACAACATAGCATAGCATAACAAAGCATAGCATAACAACAAAACATAGCATAGCTTAACAAAACATATAATAGCATAGCAAAACATAGCATATCAAACACAACAAAACATAGCATAGAATAGCATAACAAAATGTAGAATAGCAAAACAAAGCATAGCATAATAAAACACAACATATAGCATAGCATAACAAAACATAGCATAGCATAACAAAGCATAGTATAGCAAAACATAGCATAGCATAACAAAGCATAGCGTAACATAGCATAGCATAACAAAACATAGCATAACAAAACATAGCATAGCAAAACAAAGCATAGCATAGCAAAACACAACAAAACATAGCATAGCATAACAAAGCATAGCATAGCACAACAAAACACAACATAGCATAGCCTAACAAAACAACGCTTGGCATAGCATAACAAAACAAAGCATAGCATAAAAAAGCATAGCATAACAAAGCAGAGCATAACAAAACATAGCATAGCAAAACAAAGCATAGCATAATAAAACAAAACCTAGCATAGCATAACACAAAATAGCATAACAAAGCATAGCATATCAAAACACAACAAAGCATAGCATAGCATAACAAAACACAACAAACCATAGCATAGCATAACAAAACAAAGTATAGGATAGCACAACTAAACGGAGCATAGCATAACAAAACAAAGCATAGGATAGCAAAACAAACATAGCATAGCATAACAAAACATTGCATACAATGACAAAACATAGCATAACAAAACAGCAAAGCATAGCTTAACAAAACACAACAAAACATAGCACAGCAAAACAAAACATATAATAGCATAGCAAAACATAGCATATCAAACATAACAAAACATAGCATAGCATAGCATAACAAAACATAGCATAGCAAAACAAAGCATAGCATAATAAAACACAACATATAGCATAGCATAACAAAGAATAGCATAGCAAAACAAAGCATAGCACAAAACATAGCATAATAAAACATAGCATAGCAAAACAAAGCATAGCATAACATAACATAGCATAGCAAAACACAACAAAACATAGAATAGCATAACAAAACAAAGCATAGAATAGCAAAACATAGCATAGCATAATAAAACAAAGCGTAACAAAACATTGCATAGCATAACAAAACATAGCATAACAAAACACAACACATAGCATAACAAAACATAGCAAAACACAACAAAACATAGCATAACATAACAAATCATAGCAAAACACAACAAAGCATTGCATAGCATAACAAAGCATAGGATAGCAAAAAAACATAGAATAGCATAACAAAACAAAGCATAGAATAGCAAAACAAAGCATAGAATAGCAAAACAAAACATTGCATAGCATAACAAAACATAGCATAACATAACAAAGCATAGCATAACAAAACACAACAATACATAGCATAACAAAACATAGCAAAACACAACAAAACATAGCATAGCTTAACAAAACACAACAAAACATAGCATAACAAAACAAAACATATCATAGCCTAGCAAACCATAGCATAGCATACCAAACACAACAAAACATAGCATAGCATAACAAAATATAGCATAGCAAAACAAAGCATAACACACACAACCACACACACACAACCATGCACACACAACCACAACCACACACACAACCGCACACACAACTATCTATCTATCTATCTATCTATCTATCTATCTATCTATCTATCTATCTATCTATCTATCTATCTATCTATCTATCACCCTCACTCCTATCTATCTATCTATCTATCTATCTATCTATCTATCTATCTATCTATCTATCTATCTATCTATCTATCTCCCTCACTTTCTGTCTATCGATCTATCACCCTCACTCTATCTGTCTATCGATCTATCGCCCTCACTCTATCTGTCTATCTATCGCCCTCACTCTATCTATCTAATTGCCCTCACTCTATCTGTCTATCTATCTATCGCCCTCACTCTATCTTGCTATTGCCCTCACTCTATCTATCTATTGCCCTCACTATCTATCTATCGCCCTCACTCTATCTTTCTATCTATCTATCACCTTCACTCTATCTATCGCCGTCACTCTATCTATCGCCCTCACTCTACCTATCTATCTGCCTCACTCTATCTATCAATCTATCTATCTTTTGCGCTCACTCTATCTATCGCCCTCACTCAATCTATCTATCGCCCTCACTCTATCTATCGCCCTCACTCTATCTTGCTATCGCCCTCACTCTATCTATCTATCTATTGCCCTCACTATCTATCGCCCTCACTCTATCTATCATTCTATCTATTTATCTAGATACTGATCGCCATCACTCTATCTATCTGTCTAGCTATCTATCGCCCTCACTCTATCGCCCTCCCTCTATCTATCGCCCTCCCTCTATCTATCTATTGCCCTCCCTCTATCTATCTATCGCCCTCCCTCTATCTATCTATCGCCCTCCCTCTATCTATCTATCGCCCTCCCTCTATCTATCTATCACCCTCACTCTATCTATCTATCACCCTCACTCTATCTATCGCCCTCACTCTATCTATTGCCCTCACTTTATCTATCTATCGCCTTCCCTCTATCTATCGCCCTCCCTCTATCTATCTATCACCCTCACTCTATCTATCTATCACCCTCACTCTATCTATCCCACTCACTCTATCTATCGCATCACCAAAGCATTACTCAGCACCACCACAGCATCACTAAGGGGCACAACAACATCACTATGCTCTACCACAGGATCATTGAATGCCACAGCATCACTAGTCGCCACCACAACATCACTCAGCGCCACCACAGCATCAATCTGTGCAACCATTCAACAACAACTGGGTCAAATATGTTCTCTCAATGTTTCAAGCTTTATTACAAATGTCATAAAAAGAGGTTAGTATTTCACTTCTGTTCTTGGATTTTCGTCACAATAAAATACACTGAACATATTCTTCACTAAAGTTATTTACAAAAGTTTAAGCTATTGCCATTATAAATTATAATAACTTTTATTTAAGTATTAATTATTACAAAAATTAAAAGCCATTGTTATTTGTAATATCAATACATCTAAGTCACGTGAATACAACACATATTGCATTACAAATGCTATAGGTGTCACAAGTTATAACTATTGGCACTGTAAATAACAAAGCTATAATTTTTGCTATTTTCAAAACCAACACATAAAAAAAAAATGTGTCATTTACAATACCAATAGCTCAAACTTTCCTAATGCGAGACCTTATGCGTTGCAAATGCTTGTTAAAATTATTAGTCTGCAGTCTGATGGTGTCCTGGCTGCTGGTGTGCTGAGATCTACCACAGATCGTGAGCGTGCCTGCAAGATACATAGGGGTGCTGGTCATGATCGCTTTGTAAATTATACTACTGACTTTGAAGATGGTGTGGTTCTACCAAAGACTGCCAACAGAGTTCCACCTGGAAGGGGGTAATGTGATCATATTTTTTCAGATGAGACATGCTGTGGTGGGTACGGTGCCCTGTGGCATTTGGGAAGCTATTGAGTAGGGCATTATCACCATCCAGATTTGAAAGTACGAGGGCTTGAACAGCACTTTTGAAACCACTTTCTGGGAGAAATAGGTTGACTTTCTTTAGAGGAATGAGCGGGTAGTAGACAGTCTTTGTTTTTTGGTAGTGTGTGCATTGAGGGTGAGATTGATGTCTACGTTGAATAAAAGTGACTTGTATGGTGAAAGTTTGGGTTAAAAGTTGTCATGGTTCATGTCATTACATCAGGTTTGTACCGTATCTTGTTCTTGGCAAATAACGGGTCTGGATGATGTGCAAGCAGGGTTTGGAGCATTGGATGCTATTGCAGAAGAGACTCTAAAGTAGAGTTGTGTATCATCAGTATATTGGTGAATCTTGTTAATGTTATCTGTGTGTAGAGTTTCAAGTGACTCCATGTGAAGTGTAAAGTTAACAGTATGGAGCCCTGGGGATTCCACATGTGATGAGCATCTTTTGTGATCTTGAAGTGCCAATGTGTACAAACTGGTACTGGTTGGAAAGGTAGGAGGAAAACCAGTGAAGGACACTGCATATTAATCCCATTCAAGATTCCAGAGTGCGTAAAAGGGTGTAATGATCTTTTGTAACGAAGGCTGCTGAGAGGCCCAGCTGTATCAGGAGCCAGGGTTTCTCTTCATCTGTGAGTGACAGGGCATCATCTATGATGTGTAGGGTTGTGGTCTCCATGCTGTAGTATGATCTGAATACATACTGGTAGTTGTGCATGAGATGGTTAGCATTGATGTGATTCTGGAGTTGAACATAGGCTGCTTTTTTAGGCAAGGCCATCCAGATCTTGTTAAGGTTTCTTTAGGAGTGGGAGGATCTGGCTTTCTTTGGAGCGTTTAGGAAAATGCCTTGCATGAGACACATAGAGACTCTGGTAAGTAGTAGTAAGACAGCATACCCAGAGAGGGTGTTGATGAAGGTTGATGGTAAAATATCAAAGAAAGAGTTTGAGAGAATTTAGTATGTCAACAAGATCTGGGAGAGATAGGGCTTTGAAGTTTGACCATTGCGGGTTTCTACGGTAACGTATGGGTTTAGGAATTGAAGCAGGTTTGGTTTGGTTGATGTGCTTTTGTATCTTCTATATTTGGTTTCCGCAGAAGAGATTAATGGCATTGAACTTTTCAGTGAATTGGGGAATAAGTGGGTCCATTAGGCTGTTGATGCATTGCTCGATTGCCTTAAACAGCGTTCTGCTTCTGTATGTGGTTTCAGTAATGATCCCCTAACCTTTCAGTGGACTTGCTCCTTTCACAGTGCAGCTCCATCTGGTAGCTTCTTTTGACCCGGAGGTCAGGAGGTAGAGGCCCTCCCCCACATGCAGGCTCCTGCGGTCCAGTGGTAGAGCGTCACTGCTCTGCTGCTTGACTGCCCTTCTGTCTCTGTTTGCTTTTCTCTCCTTCCTTTATTTTTCCTTCCTCTTCCTTTTGGCTTTTTGCTTGTCTTTTCCCTTTCATTGTTTTCCTTTTCTCTCTCTTTTCTTTTTTTCTGCCCCTTCCTTTTCGGCTGTTTTCTTTTCTTTTCCCTTCATTGTCTGCTTTTCACCTTTGTCGGCCCTGCTGCTGCATTCCCCTGGGCCCACCCCGCTCCAGTGTCCCTTACTGCATTTTCCTGAATCCCAGCTGTCCGCCCTCACCCCCCTCAGCACTATTTAGTGGCGCCCACTGCATGGTGAAAGTGCAGTCCACTAACCTTTTAGTGGACTTGCTCCTTTCACGTCACAGCTCTGTTTGGTAGCTGCTGCTGTCCATGCTGCTGCTTCCGACCCAGAGGAAAGGATTTTGAGGCCCTCCTCCACCTGCAGGCTCCTGCCTGCGCCTCATTCCTGGTGGTCCAGTGTTAGAGCGTCACTGCTGTGCTGCTTGACTGCTCTTCTGTCTCCGTCTGATTTTCTCTCCCTCCTTCATTTTTCCTGCCTCTGCCTTTTCAGCTTCTTGCCCTCCTCTAGTCTCCCTTCCTTCATTTTTCCGCCTCCTAACTGCCCAGCCCCCCCTTCAGCATCACTTATTGGCAGCGGATGCACAGCGGGCGCATCACTGTGGCGCTGAAGGCGAGCCAAAGGCAAGCCTGTCTGCGCCAGTCTGCACCTGGACTGTGCCCAGTGCCAGGGACGTTGGTCCCCTGACCTTCCACCGCTACGATGGTAGCACCCTCCTAACCCTCATCTCTGGACACCACACCTCTTGTCACCTAGCGTCACCGAAGGAGACCCACCGACCTGCCTGCCGTAACTGCAACCACACCTCCACCCATACCAACTCCCCTCACTGCCCTGCTGACCCACAGCGCAACCGACCGAATCAACTCCATCCTCCTCAATGTGCAATCCCTCCACAAACATGCCACAAAAACGTGGGACCTCCTGGACGCCACCTTTCCCGACATTGTAATCTTCACTTAAACCTGGACCAATCCCAGTTCTGGACCGGACATTGCAATCACCCGACGGCTACAAAAGCACCCATAAGGACCGCACCGACAGACCAGGAGGTGACATCACCCTCGTCCACAAGAAAACCCTTCGACTGACCATGCACTGAAACAACCCAATGACAACCATGGAACATCTCCACTTCCAAATTAGCCTCAAGACCTACTTCCACTGCACCATCCTCTACAGAACCCGAGGCCCCCTCCCACCATTCACCAATACAATTGTAGACCTCTTTGAACCCCAGGCTCTTGCAACTAACGAGTACACCCTACTCAGAGACCCCAACTTCCACCTTGACAACTTCAGTAACCCTAACACCGCCTCTCTACTGGAGAACCTCGACAACATCGGACTCAAGCAGCTAGTAACCCTACCGACCCACCCAGCCATACACACGGTCGACCCCGTTTTCTCCGCTAGCGGGTACATCACCTACAGCCACACCACCAAGCTCCTCCGAACCAACCACCACTGCATGCATCTTGCCTTTGCCGCGCCCACCGTACACCACCACAATTATCATCTCCCTCGTCGCTCCTGAAACAAGGCCACCGTAGAACGTCTCGTTGACCTCCTCGTCACGACCACCCCACCAACAGATGCCAACACAGCTGCTCGCAAACTTCACCAATGGATCTCCAACTGGGCCGACACCCTGGCACTCCTCAAGATAACACCAAGCAAGCAACACTTCAAGAAAGCCAACTGGTTCACTCCTGCCCCCTATGAGTCCAAATGCACCCGCCAACGACTTTGATAAGAGATAGAGGAACAACAAAACCCCGGAAACCCAGGCAACCTTCATATCCGCTGTCCACACACACCACCTTCTCTTCAAATCCACAAATCAAACGGCCTTCCAAGACAGAATAAATGCCAACAAACACAACAGCACGGAACTCTTCGCCATAGTCAAGGAGTTTGCCAGGCCCAACAGCGAGACCACAGATATACCACCCTCCCAAGACCTCTGCAACAAACTCAGTACCTTCATCCACCAGAAGATCAGACATATCTACGATGGTCTCGACACCCAAGACCCCGCCACCCCACCCACCACTGCACACTACCACGGCGCAACCCAACAGATTGTGCTCAACTGGACTCTTCATCATATTGAGCGTGTCGTCAGAGGTGAGCAGAGCATCCACTCAGGTGGCTCATTGGATCCTTGCCTCTTCCACATCTTCCACAGAGCAGCCGCCTCAATCGCCCCCGAGCTTTGCCGCACCTTCAGCTGCTCTATCGAAACCGCTGCCTACCCAGATGACTGGAGATCAACCCCTGCTGAAGAAACCGACCGCCAATCTGACCGACCTCAAGAACTTCGGACCCATCTCCCTTGTCCCCTTCCCAGCCAAGGTCGTCGAGACGGCCATCAACGCCCAACTCTCCAAGTTTCTCAAATAGAACCGTGTCCTTGACACCTCCCACTCGGGCTTCCGAAGCAACCACAGCACCAAGACTGAACTCCTCGCCGCCACCAACGACATCCGCTCCCTCATCGACTGGGGAGAAATGACAGCCCCCATCCTACTGGACCCCTCTGCCACGTTCCACACCATGTCCCACTGCACCCTAATCACAAGACTCTACGACGCCGGCATCCGTGACTAAGCACTGGACTGGATCCACTCCTTCCTGACCTCCCAAATGAACGCAGTATCCTCCTCCTGTTTCCACACGCTATGCCTACTTCGTGACCTTCAGATGGCTCCCAACAGAATCCAGGAAGACGGTCACCCATGCACTCATCAGCAGTAGACTTGAACACGCCAATACACTCTAAGCTTGTGTCTCCCAGAAACACCTCAGGAAACTACAGAATGTCCAAAACGCAGCAGCCAGACTTGTCCTCGACATCCCCTGCCTAATCTTATGTTATGTTAGGAAATGTTTAAAGTGCGTGATTACCAGAGGTGTCTAGGCGTGCTCGGAAAGTGAAGACTTAGATGTTAAATAGCCAGGTTTTTATCTCCTTTCTGAATGATGTCGGTGGGGGGGATAGCTCTGAGGTGGGTTGGGAGGCTGTTCCAAAGTTTGTGGTATTGCGGACTATACTTCTGCCGCCCAGTGCTTTTTTTTTAATGTCGGCACCACTAGCAGGTTGGCCTTGGTGGACCTGAGCTCTCTATTAGGCTGATATCTCTTAAAAGCCAACCTGAGGAGATCAGGGCCTGCATTTTTCCTGCCTCTGTGGGCCAGGCATAAGGCTCTAAACTTAGCCCTGCTGCGCATGGGAAGCCAGTGCAGCTTGCGAAGACCCTGCTTAATGGAATGGTATTTAGGGACAGTAAGAACAAGTCTAGCTGCAGTATATTGCACTAGTTGTAGTCAATTCATATATTTTTCTAAAACAGATAAATAATATTACAATAGTCCAACCTAGGAAGTACAAGCAAGGTAATTAACGTTTTTCTGTGGCTGTCTGGGATACATAGGATAATTTTTCTGATCATTTTAATGATATAGTAAGCTGAGGAAGTGACTGATGATATTTGAGCACTGATGTTCAGGTTGCCATCAATGAGGATTCCCAAGTTCTTAGCTTTAGGCACAGGGCGCGGTGGTTGTGGCAAATCAGCATGCCACCAACTGGTGGACCAAGCTGGAGAGGGATTGCCAAGGACCATAATCTCTGTTTTTCCTGTATTAAGCTTCAGGCAGTGCCCTCTTATCCCCCGGTCGATTGCCTTGATGCAGTTACAACATTGTAGGGGGCCAGATGAGTCATTATGAGCTGCAGAAATTATTACCTGAGTATCAACTGCGTAAGAAGTTACCTCCTAATTGAAACTTCTTATGAAAGGTGCTAATTTTGCTACGTGAATACTAAAAATTATGGGTCTAAGGGAAGACCCTTGTGGAACTCCACAAGGTAGAGTGTGGGGTAAGGAGTTAACATTTTCTAGCATTACTGATTGAGATCTGTCACAGAGAAATGAGGAAAGAAGCTCAAGAGCAACTCCTTAACTCCTATTTCCTTTAGGCATCCAGTGAGAGTGGTATGATCAACAGTATTGATAGCAGCCGATAAATCTAGTAAAATCATCACGGCTGAGCCTCCACCATCGACTGCCTTCCTTACTTCCTCCGTTGCCTTGATCAGAGCAGTTTCTGTGCCGTGACCTGGTTGGAACCATACTGGGAAGAGTCCAATAACTGATTGTCGAAGAATGTATTTAGACCGTTCCAGATTCATTATTTTCTCGCACATTTTAGCAGGGAGAGGTAGTCGAGCAATAGGACGATAATTGGCTTTGTCGTCTGCTCTTAGGTTGGGCTTTTTTAAGAGAGGAAGGATGGAAGCTTGTTTCCAGACTGTAGGGAATGTCCCAGTAGCAAACATGGCATTGAAGATCTGAGATAGATTCACGGCAATAGTGTCAGGGACCAGTTTCAAGATCTTTACCGGGCAAGGGTCTTGGAGGGAGCCCGATTTAGCTTGCATGAGTAGGGAACTAACTTGTTGAGGTGAAGTGGCAGAGAAGTGTGTAAATGAACAAGTCACCTAATATATTATCAAAAGAAGTTCTGGTAGGACAGGGATCCCCCTTATCAAATTCCTGGAAAGTAACATTTACTTTCTCCTTCAAGGCGGCAGCGAGAGCATCCCAAAAAGATTTGTTATTAGAAGACTTAGTTTTATTAGATATGGTTGTAAGTCTCTGGACAGCTTGAAAGAGTTATTTCGAAGACTTAGATGCCTTTTCAATTGCCTGGGTGAAGTAGCTACTCTTTATCTTTTTTTATGAGATCCTTGTATGAAGTTAAGGCCTTCTGGTATAGAAGTTTTGTATGGTTATTTCAGTTTTTACTCCAAATACTTTCTTGCCTTCTACAGGCTTGTTTTTCAAGCCCCAGGGCTTCAGAGAACCAGGAAGCCGTAGGCTCCTTCCTGAAGGAGCGCCTATTTTTAGTTGGAACGAGCTCCCTGAAGGTGTCAGACAACCAATTTCTTTTAGCATGCAGCAGCTACCTCGGCGTCCCCTGGTGAAGGATAGTAGTACTCAGCTAAGCATTGTTCCAGAATAGCAGAATGTATTTTGCTCCAGTCTATATAGCTGACGGTGGTTGGATCATTCTGCCTAAATGGCTGATTGCTTACATTTTCAGTAGAAAACATGATAACCGAATGATCGGACCAAATCACTGGAAGAATACTGCTAATTTTTAAAAGTGGATCATTAGAGAAAAGGCCGTCTAGAGTGTGACCAGCTAAATGTGTAAGCTCCTTAACTAACTGTTTAGTCCTAGAGAATTTGCAATATCATGGAGATTGGCTGTGTGTTTATCATCTGGGGCTTCAAGATGGAAGTTAAAGTCTCCAAGAACAGTAAAGAATTGAAAAAGGAGACTACTCTCTGCCAAAACTTGAAAGATCTGGCAGAATGTGTGTTTATTGCCTCCAGGGGTCTATAGAGAAGGATTCCGGACAGAAGAACTTGGCAGCCTCTAGTAATTTTGAACTGAAGTGCCTCGTTGTCTAATCACATGACACAACACCTCAGAGAACTCCACTGGCTCCCTATCAACAACAGCATCACCTTCAAGCTCCTCACACATGCCTACAAAGCTCTCTAAAACGCAGGACCTGAATAACTGAACCACCACCTTGCATTCCACACACCCCCCTTTACAACTCCGCTCCACTCAACCCACCCTGGCCTCTGTCCCACGGAGCCACAAGACCAGAGCCGGAGGATGATCCTTCTACCTCACCGCCAAGACCTGGAACACCCTATCCCCTCCACCTCAGGCAATCTGCGTCGTTGACACAGTTCAGGAAGGACCTCAAGACCTGGCTCTTCGACTGAACCAGCACACCTAGAAGGATCAGCAGCCCCCCCGCACCTTGAGACCCTCACGGGTGAGTAGCTGCACTTTTAAAACCACTAATGGATTGATTGGTTGATTTGTTGATTGATTGATGGTGTTAGTATACTATTTTGCTATGGTTGAGGTGATAACCTGTCTGCATGTTGAGCAGAGGGACTTCAGTATAAATAGTACCTCAGGAGTTCTATTTTTCTTTTCATTTCTATCCTGTGTGTGGATGAATAGTTTATTGTCAGCATGGTCTTTAGAGTACCATGGTGTTGAAGGCTTTGGCTTGTACTTGCATGTTGTAATTGGAGCATAGATGTTATTAATGTCCCCAAAAATTATTCAAGTTGTTTAGAAGGGTGTTGGGAACAGACGAGGAGTTCGTAGGGTGAGAGCTAAGTCCAAGCATTAGGTTGTCCATGGAGAAGTCTTTAAAGTGTGTGAAGTTTTGGTGTTTTTCTTTGGTGTTGATCTTGGTTTGTGGGTAGGACGCTGAGCACGAAAATACGAATGTTAAAGTGGTCAGTCCAGTCCAGGGGTATGAGTGACTTGCATTGGAGTGTTAGTGATAATGAGAAGACAAGGTCAAGGATGTGGCCTTTGGAGTGGTTTGTTGTATGACATGCTGTACCATGTTGAGTGTATTGATGAGGTTGAAGAGGAAGTTTCTTGTTTTTTCTGGGCTTGTGTTGCCTGGGAGTTTAAAGTCACACAAGACATGGCATGCCAGATGGATGAGGAGGGAAGGAGATCCAAGAATTTATCAATGAAGTCCTTGTTCTGCCCGGAAGGCCGGTAGATAAGATGGACAGTGGCTTTCTGAGCTGGAGAGAGGGAGAGTGAGAATGGCATGTCAGCAGCTCCATGGAGTTGTTACTTTCTTGCCTAAGGAGCAGGACCAGTAGGAGTGCTTATGGATGAAAGCAAGGGCTCCTCCCTTTTTATCCACTCAGTCCACATGATGAATGCTGTAGACATCTAGGATGTGCGCAGATGTGAACATGAACCATGTTTTTTTGATTAAGAGGGCATCAAGCTTGTGATAAGTGATGATGTCTGGTGAGAGTAGTACTTCAAAGCAAGTGTTTGGGGACAGAGAGCTCCACAGCCACACCAATAGAAGCCTATTTTATCTCCCACCCTGTCCTGTGTAGGTGCTGTCTCTAACACATGCGCATAAAATTATCAAAGGCAATTGTGTGTTCTCTAAATGTCTTTTGGTTTCCACTATTTGAGCTAATATCGCCTGATCAGTTATAACTTACAATTCTAGCTGTTTCAAGATTATCTCCCACTATGTCATTGTGTGCTTTTAGACTCAATGTAATGCTGTACGTTTTAGCCATGCACTCTCCTTGCAAAACTGCTTTGAAAGTTTCCTCCTCATTAGTCCTGCTCCCCATTTAATTCCACTTCAAGTTAAAATAGTGTTGGGTCATGCCCCTCATCTCTTCAGCAAACCTTCAATATCTGTTCCAAGGGGGCGTACCATATACACACTTTGGACCTGTGGTATGTCTCACCCTGCACATTTTTGTTGGTACTCCTGCTGTTACCCGCCTTAGCCTCTGATGCATAAACCTAGTAGGCAGCCACAAGAAGCTGCAATGTCATATTTTACACACTTTAATATCCTTATCCAGTGCCAAGTGTTTCTCCTGAAGCATCACTACTGCAACACTGTTCCTGTTTTAGTGAGAGTGTATTCTTTACTGCTTGGGGGAAGTGATGAGGCCTCTAACATTCAAGTTAGCAGTTTCATTGCTCCTCCCATCCCAGTGTCTTCAGTCAGTCATTCCTCCCATACCTGGGAACGGCATAATCTGCATTCTTGAGACTCCAAATTGCCAGTCCTCCATTCTGTCCATTCATCTTCCATATTTGTCAAGTTTACCTGTAGCTACCACATATTCATATCAGCTACCTTCCCCTCTTGCAAACAGATTTCCATACTAATGACTCACATTTCTAACAGAACATCTGCACACAACTTTTTGCTACATAGACTCGGACTGTGACCAGATTATTTTCTCAATTCTACCCCTTGCACCCCTCTCTCTGTATCCCCTAGCGCACTATATATTTCAAGATCGACAACAACCAAGTGTAAAAAACAAATTGTCCTCCAACATTCGAGAGGTTTAGATGACCCTCCTTGCTCACCTTAGCTACTTGTTCGAATGAGCCCTTTTAAACCCTAAGTATATTAAATTCATTGGGGCTGGTATTAATGTAGAGCCGCAGCCCAAATCGGGCATTGTAACTTTCAGCTGTGAAACTGACCACCCAGCTGTCTAATGTGTGTCTCATGTCGCAGGGTCTACACCTTTTCATTCTGTTATTTAATCCCATCTATTTTATGTCTTGTGTTTAAGATTTGTGAATGGGCTGAAATACCCTGGCCGTATTTTAAATCCTCTTCTTTGCTCAATTTATCTAACCACTCTTACACTTCTAGGCATCTGTTGCAGCCACTTACCTCCTGACACATCTCAGTTACCAGTGTCCGCGTCCGCGATGCTATTGTATTCCTTATAATCGGTTTCCTCTATGGCTGTAGTATGTAGCTCAGGGGAAATCATTAATGTTTCATTCATTTGGACAGCTATCCTGCTTGCTCTTCTAGCAGTGTTCTGTGCCTCAAATGCCACCTTGATTCTTATTGTTCTTTCTAATCTCGTATTCAATATCTCTCATTTGTAACTTCTATTTTGGTTCTTCCCTGGGGGATCCTTGTCCCATTTACCGAGACATTCCCAGGCACTCTCAACCGTCATGGACAAGAGTGTCTTCCCACCCAGGAATCTAAGCTTCACTGGATAGATTACTCTACTGAAGTTCTAGTGCCCTCACTTTCTCCTCTACTTCAAGGGAGACTTTTGCATATCTTGTACTTTTCTTGTGTAGTCGGGAATATGACAGAGGGTTGATTATCATGGTGAGGTGTTCCCTCCCTCTTCGCAGCTGCAAAATGGTGTCCCTATCTTGACAGTTGAACAGCCAAGCAGTAAGTGCCGTAGGTGGTGTTCTTGGTCGCAGTGGTGGCCCAATCACTCTGTGACCTCTTTCAGTAGTGAAGAAAGCAGAAAGCCCCTTGGCTTTGAGAACATTCGGCATCTAGTTCTCCTGGAATAATTCAGCCGATCATCCCTCAGCTTTGTCAAGGAGATCAACGATTCAGAGATCCTTTTGCCTGGAGCGACCTGCTGCGTGTTCAACTCTTCCCTCCAACTTTTCAGTACAGTCAAGTAGCACGATACCATGTTCCTGAGGGTTTTTAAATTGTGTTGTAGTAACTCTTTACCGTTCCTGCATAGTTTCACCCTATCCGCCATTACTCTCATATCAGTGTGCATCAAATAGACCTTAGTAGTGATGGCGTCAATTTTAGTATCCAGTGCTGCTTTGGGTTGTCCCCATGATTTCCTTTATTTGTTGTTCCACTTCTACTGGGCCAGGCTCCCCCCCCCCCCATGTCTATGTGGTCCACTGTTTGCCCTTCCACCTACTGAAATATAGATTAGTCTGCATAGGTTTCCTTGTTTTATCCTTCCCCGTGATGGTGCAGTGCTCACCTTCACAGATAATCCTCCAGAGCTCTCATAACTCTTGCCGATTGGTTCACTCTCCTGCTAGTGTTTGCCCCACTGTTGCCAGAGTTAATGACTCCTCCTTATCACCTTGTTAGGGTCCCAAGTATCACACCTTACCAGTGCAGTGCTATGTTTGTATTTTGGCTTTCACTGGCTTTTCGCCAGCCTTTCCTCCTTGCTTGGATCAGAAGGTCTAATTTCCTGTGCTCAGTTTATGTCCTGGTACCTTCAGTGGTTGGACGTGGTCTCCTCTCTTACAGCACCTCCATGCCAGGGGTCTCTGATCGGTGCGTTCAGATAAGCACTGGAGCAGGCATCCCTCTCTTTCTTCTAGCTGCTGTATTCAGAATCATTAGGTCATATCTACTTTCCTTTAATGTGGCTCCCGCCTCTGCACACTTCATTGATATAGTGATGACCCAAGCTTCTGCATCAGACACCCTGCCCTGACTCCCAGATTTAATGGGCGTCACTGCTTTCTTTCACATTTCCTGCAGTGGTTCTATCAGACCATGTGACACATTCTTTCAGGTATCTGCTGTATTTGCCAGAGCTTGCTGGCTACTTGCGAGTTGCTACATCTCTCACCTCACACTGCTCATCTCCTACGTCTATGGAACCCACAGTAGCCCCAACACTTATCCTCCCGACACCTCTGTGTACCTCTCAATGCTCACTTTAATTGGCTTAACCCAAGGTTTTAGGCTCCTTTGCCTTACAATTTGTCTCCTTTAGTCTACAGGCCACTCAGCAGTTTCAGCACTTCTCTGATAGTCTTCGCTTGCTGGCAGGTGGTTTGCTTCAGTCCGGGTTCCAGGCGTCTGTCGTTCCTCTCCTGTCACCATAGTCACTCCACAGATGCTCCACCCCCGCTTTCCTTACAGGTGTTCAGGTCCATGAGCGAGTTTGAACTGCTCTGTTTGCTCTCCCCATCTACTCCACTGTCAGTCACACAGGGGCGTTCACTACATGTGATGCACTCTCTGTCAAGGGGGTGCCCGCATGTGTTCATCCTCTGCAGATGTCACTAGCATTTCTCACCACAGTTCTACATCAGTTTAGGAGCCATGATTGTGTGTTTTAGTCATCTTTGACTGCAAAATTCTGCTGGAGGTTGTAGGATTATAGAAGTGCCCTAAAAGCCACTGTCTAAGACCTGATTTAGTCACCCATCTTGCTGGCCATCCTCTTTTTCTCAAGTTTGAACCCCTTCAGGGGATGTATGACGTTACAACGCATACTTTTACAACGCATACCATTACAACGCATTCCATTACTACGCATTCCATTACTACGCATGCCATTACAACAAATTTTTTTTAACTACCTTTACAACGCATTCCATTACAACGCATATTACCTTTACAACGCATACCATTACAACGCATACCATTACATTGCATGTATGGTAAGTATTGGATAGTGTAGGGGTAAAAATTACTATTCTAACTCCAGGGGGGGTGCAACAGTAGGTTAAGTGTTGGATAGTGTAGGGGTAAAAATTACTATTCTAACTCCAGGGGGTGCAACAGTAGGGTAAGTGTTGGATAGTGTAGGGGTAACAATTACTATTCTAACTCCAGGAGGTGCAACAGTAGGGTAAGTGTTGGATAGTGTAAGAGTACTATGCGTTGTAATGGTATGCGTTGTAATGGTATGCCTTGTAATGGTATGCTTTGTAATGGTATGCGTTGTAATGGTATGCGTTGTAATGGTATGCGTTGTAATGGTATGCGTTGTAATGGTATGCGTTGTAATGGTATGCGTTGTAATGGTATGCGTTGTAATGACTGCGTTGTAATGACATGCGTTGTAGTGGTATGCGTTGTAGTGTCATGCGTTATAATGGTTGTGTTGTAATGGCATGCGTTGTAATGGATGTTGCGTTGTAAAAGTTTCGTTGTAATGGTAGTGCGTTGTAAAAGTTGCGTTGTAAAGGTTGTTTCCCCCTTCAGGCATCCCAGCTATTTTTAAACAGCTCTGATAGTAGAACCGCCCAAATACATACTGTTTAGATGAAGTATAATGTTCTAACTCATTTGCTTTACCATTTCCATGCCTGACTGTTCTTTCACTGTTGTGTCACTCTATACCCTTCAACACTCGTACCTTGAACCTCCTCGTTCTAATAAAAAGTTGCCTTTTAAACAGGATGGCTCCTTGGTAGATGTTGAAACCAGGAAGAAAACATGAGTGTGTGGAAAAACGGTTTCACTATTTTAAAGGAGACAATAGAAGTTCTGAGTTTGAATACATGTAGCTTAGCACACAAAATAACTCATGATGGCGTGAGGTGCCAGACCACAATCTAGGGGCACTACTTTCTGACAGAAGTGGATAATTATGTGGCACCAATCCTATTGTTTTAGCTTATTTATTCGGTAACGACAGCCACTTCTATATGTACCACCTATTCAAAAGCGCTACTGAAGTTATGCAAGGGATTTAGTAGCTTTTTACATAAACCCCAGATAAAATTAATGAAATTAAAAAGTTTCAAGTGTTGCAACATTTGCTGGCAGGAACTATTTTTGATTTACCTGGGGAAGCCCATATTATGTTTATGTTCTATCTACTGTAAACTGCATTGGCTCCCCGTAGAGGCTATGGTGGATTCAACTTAAGATACTTTACCTCATAATTCTACTTTGGGATGACTCCAGAATATCTAAGATGTTCAAGATGTTGATTTAAACCCTGTTG
The DNA here is from genome assembly GCF_964263255.1 of Lissotriton vulgaris. NCBI lineage: Eukaryota > Metazoa > Chordata > Amphibia > Caudata > Salamandridae > Lissotriton > Lissotriton vulgaris. Next base: position 1,463,669,672 of record NC_141687.1, on the reverse strand, counting down.
GCCCAATAGGGTGCTGAGAATAGTTGGCAAAAATATATTAGGCTCTCCAAAATTCATCACGATAAAAGCTGAGGTACATCTTTTCCAGTAATTGTGAGCAACCCGTGGAATGCTGTGCTCAAGTTGAGGAACTTATACCCACTTCTAGCTTTTTCGAAAAGCATTAAAGATTCTGCTTAGCTAAGTTTGTGTTCCCATCTGATACAATGCCTAGTTTAGTGGTGGGCCTTATGGTGCTACATTCACATGGGATGATTTTACCTCCAATCCTTTTTTACCCTCCAAAAATGTAGTAATGATCATATGACTCTTTTTACATTACTCCTACTGTTGGTAACCTGCTATATGCAGAAGAGACTATGATGATAATCAGTTAGAGATGCTTCATGCATGATCACCAGGCAGGAAATGCCAAGTTCAAAATGGCAAAGCCTCCTTCCAGCTGCTGCATTGAGCAGAGGCTCTAGGCTTTCATTTTTAGGGTTGAATCTGCGACAACATGCGCTAGCGCCTGCGTCTCGCTTGCGAGACACTATTGTTTACAAAAAGGACTTGGAACCTGCAAATTGCTTATCATTGGTCTGCTTCAGCCACACTCTACTTTGCGGCTGTCTTAATCGGGCAATGGTGCCGAAACATCACTTCCGATGCTTGCTGTAGAGCAAGGATCAAGCACAGATTGATTCAACTTAATCAGTGGCTGTCCGCTGCTCACGACGTGATTCAGGGTACTGTTTTTCATCCCTCCTCCTGTCTGCAGCTCCCTCCATATCCCATTTTTAGGTCTTGGCCTACCAGACACCGCAGCTGCCTGGAAACAAGCATCCTGGGACTGGTTTCTGTTTCCGGTTCAGGAAAGACCAGGCTTGGCAGTTCAGGCTGGACTGTTCCCATGAGACACAGGGTCAAGACTGATTTGCATATAGCTTGGTCTCCACTGAGGTGGCGAAGTAAGCTAAAGAATGATGAAGCATTCAACCCAGATCTGAGATTGGGGGTAAGTGTCTGAAAAGTTTCAGCTCTCCGTCCATCATCTCCTTGTGTTTGCCTTGTTTGCCCTAAGTTGGCAAGGTATGCCCAGACGTGGGTCCCTGGCACACTTTGCCACTGGATTCAAGCTAGCATGGCTGATGAAGGGTGTTACCCAGACACCGGTCCCAGGATGCTTGCTTCCGGTTCAGGAAAGACCAGACTTGGCAGTTCGGGCTGGACTGTTCCAATGAGGCACAGGGTCAAAACTGATTTGCATATAGCTTGCTCTGAACTAAGGTGGCGAAGTGAGCTAAAGAATGATGATGGATTCAACCCAGATCTGTGACTGGGGTGAGTGTCTGAAAACTTTCAGTGCTCCGGCCATCATCTCCTTGTGTTTGCTTTATTTTTCCATCTTCACAGTTAGTTGTAAATCACTTCTGGAGTTTTCAGAATAAGCTTCAATCACAATTCGTAGCCAGTAACAATTCTTAGCCAACACCTGTTTAGTAATAGGTGCATGAACCAAACTGACTTAATCAGGGCTACACAAAGAAATAAACCAAATTGTTGTCTTCCATGGCGCATATAAAAAGCATTGTGTTTTTACACTTCCTTTTAAAAGGCATCACCACATGACATGCTCCATGCAATTTAGGATTAGTTGACCATACCTGAGCAAAGATGGGTTTCAGGAAAGTGGTTTGAAATACATAGTTGCCACCAAGGGAATCTGGACCCTTCAAAGTCAAGATAAGTGTCCAGTGTTACCTGCGCAAGGAACCAGCACTCCTCCCATTTAGGAAACAGCTTAAGATCCTTCTGTTTAAGGAGGCCCTAGACGCGGCCTAACTGGCCTACTATAAGGCCATGCACCCATGAGGACCTCTGGTAACGCTCTCTCAAACGCTTAGAGACCTGCTGGTGATTAGCGCTATATAAAAATCAGTTAACATTAACTCTACATGTATCCAAACTCCTGCCCTCCAGTCGATATTCATTACTGCGCAGTACCTCAGAATACAAATCCCAGTGCTATGACATCCATCCCGTCCGGGAGTGTATATCGTAAATTACTCAAAAGTCGTCCAAAGCCTGGTACCGAAAACCACATATTATCCAATTTCATGTATCGTGAGTAGTATATCTAGCCAACCGCATACTAACCAATATCCTTACATTACAGATGATGTCATCATTAAATGTTATCTTATTTTGAATTTCTCATGGGCTCTGACAGTACTCCCATTATACATGTCAGCCGGCGTGTATGCCCGGTGACATCTTGTGTAAGATATTTATACTCCTTACGATTACCATCTCACTGTGCTTTCATCCGCATAGAGAGATGTAAAAATTATCTAACTTTTATGTGTATCATTATTCCCCATAAAGTCATAACTTGTACTGAGTCTGAATCTATAGAATGTCCAAGGAACCCTCGTCCATATCCAAATCGAAAAGGCCAATACTACACCAATAAGGTGACAAAATAGAAATTCAACATACCACTGCATATATCTAAAACAGCGGCCATTTTGTAGTGTCACAGTAATTTCACACAGTTGTAACCAGACCTGATATCAGGCTGTGGACATCGTCCACTCAACACTAAAGGATATAGGTGGCTACTCTTTACCCTTGGAACACCATAGGATTTGTTATAAATTACATGGGGATATGATTTGATTCGCACAATTGATACCTTTGCCCCTGATAATTCTTTAAATCTACTCTGCTACTCTACTCACTCTGCTTCACTCCACTCTGTGCCACTGCACTCTATGCCACTTTACTCTTACACATTGCACTCTACGCCAGTACACTCCATGTAGCTGCACTCTGTCACTGCCTGCTACGTCATTGCACTCTACTCTTCATCACTGCACTCGATGCCACTCCACTGCACTCTGCCATTACCCTGCAACATTGCACCCTCTGCCACTGAACTCTACACCACTCCACTCTGCACTATTACACTCCGCCCTGCTCCACTGTACGCTAGTCCACTCTATGCCACTGCACCCTCTGCCACTGCACTTCCGCTGTCCGCTGCATCACTCCACTCTGCATCACTCTATGCCACTCTTTGCCCCTGAACTTTTCACCACTTTAATCTATGCATCTATGACGCTGCATTGTACGCCACTGAATTCAATGTCTGTACTCTATGCCACTATACTCTGTAACCCTCTTTGCCAATTAACTCTACACCAGTTCTCTCTACTCTGTGCTACTCCAGTGTATGCCACTCTGCATGACTCCACACTGTGCCACTCACAACACCTTCTGCCACTCCACTCTACAACATTTTACTCCAATCTCCGCCATTCAACTCTGACACTCCATGCCTCTCTCCTCTACACCACCAACTTTTAGCCATGCTGAACAGCAGCCACAGTGTTGTAAAACATGGCTAAAACACATTGGCAAAGCCAATAGCTCATGCATAGGCGAGATCTATTGGCTTTGAAAATGCTTGTTATTCTAGTTTTTCCTGGAGGTAGCAAACATTAGCACTAGCTAAGTTGGTAACAGAGCAAGTCTTGACAAAAAAAGCCCTTTAATGCCTTATTTTTTTCTAGAAATTATTCGCCGTCCCTTCCCCAGCCCTCCTGTGTTGTATCGATTCACCCTTCACACTCGCATTGCTTGCTCCTTACCTTCTTCCACCCGCTCTCCGTCTTGGCCTGCCCCCACCAGTCATAACAAAATAAGCATAGACAAAGCCAATATATCTCGCATAGACGATACCGATTTGCTTTGCCCATGCTTGTGTTTTTAAAGGTTCCCTGAACTGTCCATTCCTGACATATGTTAATGGACACTCATGTTGCGGGCACAGTTGGAGACAGACGATGCTCTGCCCTCATGCTGTGAAGTGCTGTTGAGTTCATGAACATGAGCCCCAGCCTGCCTTCAAGTTCAGGGAAAGTTTTACAAGTTTAAGATTCACCTCTGTATAATGGCTGCAAAGAAAGCAGTTTGTGCGAAAGTGAAAATGTATGTATACTTCTTGCGGGCTTTTTATTGCTGTTACATTTTTTAACTCTTTAAATCTGGAGCGATAAAAGGCGGCTTCTCCATCTACATCCAACAGGCAAACTCCCTGTAAAAATGAGCTGCTTTTAAACAAAAACAGTGAAGAGGCCAGTTCGCGACTCAGATTAATGCTGCGGCCTCCCAGGTTGAGTGCTTTGGGATTCTGGACTACATTTGAAGAGTTTCTTGTGGGAGGGAGTGGGTCACCGATCATTATGCTACTAATGCAAGTTCTTAAAACACAGTGTTTGTACCCAGACATATTTTAATGATGAGTAGTACCTTAGTTATACCTCTGAAGCGCCCAGTGCTGCCACATCAGTACTCAGGTGCTGCACGCAGCACCTAGACGCATTTTGGATCGCTTCTAGGCCCCTGTGGGACAAGTTTTTCTTTTTTTTTCTACATTTCAAAATTAATTATGCTAACTTTACTGTGGTCACCTTCACCCGCAGAGTAATCCTGCGCAGCACTAAAAATGAATGAAAGAAATGTACAATTTTCTAAACACATTAATGTCTTCATTCAGTCGGATTTGTAGAGCGTTATTTCGTTTTTGCCTGGTAGCACCTAGAGGAAGACAGCATATTGAAATATCCTGCATAGCCATGCCTCACTTACCCTGGCTCTTTCTGTTCTTGTTCTCTTTGGTTTATAGTTTGCCTCTTTCTTGATCAATTTGGGAGTGGAAGGGGTGAACCACCTTCCTTCCCAATCTGCCTCTCCCACTCCTTTTTTAGGTCGAGCTTAGACAGCTCCTGCACTGGCGGGATGATCTGTTGTATGTACTTTGTGGGGTTGAACTCCACCGATCGCTTTTCATTTGTCTAACTGCTTGTCTTTTACAGTTGCTTGCCTGCCAGTGGGTAATTTGTCTTCCTGGTACCTCGTTTTCATAGCTTGTTCAATCCCCTGAAGCAGTGCCCCATTTCTTGTAGACTTCCGTTTTTCGATTTTACTTTTGCTAAGGAACTATTTTTATTAATCCTGAACAGCTCTTCACACATGCGATCATTTTTTGAGTGGCTACATGACTAAGGATAAATGTTAAAGGCTATTTATTTTCGTACTGTTGTTTACTCTGTTGACAGATGTGATAGTGAGAGCACCTTTTTTTTTCTTTTGTTTAATGTAAGGTTTGCGTTTGTGCTTCTTGTCTTTTCAAATATATTCTTTGAAGGACTCACTCTTCTTTATGCTCTGTGCATTTTTGTTGTACGCACTGTTTTGCTTGTGCATGGTTTGTTGGCAATAAAATATTTGCCAAAATCACTTTTATATATTCTGTGCGTTCCTGTTGCTCACTTTTGTTAAAAATACTTGTTTCTAGCAGACACGGCCGAGGCCGCAACTCGAACCCGGTTCCCCAGTTCCTAAGTCAACAGTTCTGGATGTTACAGTACATCCTCTCTATTGAGGACTCAAGGAGAATGCATTTGTTATTGGGCTGTGTTTGTTCCTCATGCACGTCTCTCCCCCTGCGTTACTCTCTGTTACCTGCCCCTTCCCTGTTGCCCTCATATCTTTCTTTATTATTTGAAACTGTGGGTAGCGTGCTACCTGTGGAATATGCAGGGGGAGCTTTAGGGTAGTGTTTGAGTTATGTGCTTTGTTATTTAGATTCAGCTCTTAGCAGTATTTTTAATCAACTCACCCAGCTATCTCTCTAGCTTATGTGTATTTTAAAATCTTTTTAAACATGTTTTTGGATTCAAGAACATGGGTGTTTTAGAATGCCCTCTTTTTAGTAAAGAGTCCCAGCCCATTTAGCGCATGGGTTATCAGTATTACTAATTGTACGGTAATGCCGTTTAGTTTTTATCTTTGTGAAAGATGTTTTAGAAAATGGTTTTGAGTACTGTTAAAAACTGGGCTACAGTTTGAAACACAGTTTTTCACATTTGATTTTTGTTCCTGCTACATTTACTCTTATGAACATATGTGCGCTCTATCATTGTTGTTCCCTTTACGATCTGTAATTTTTCTAGTGAGGGCGTTTGTGCTATATTTTGTATCTAATTTGATACTGCGCAATCTCAGTACAAGGGCATTGTAGAGCTTTATATATGCATCACTTATTTTACATATGTTTACATTCCTTTTTATTTGGTAAACGCAAAGGGCTTAACTGATTTCTAGGCAGTGTGTAATCAGCTTATTGAATGTATTCAATATTTCCCCTTAAGGGGTTTGCACTGCTATGCACCTTAATAATTAACACACCTTTATAATTTGTAAAACTACGGGTAGCTAACTTGAAGGCTCAGTCTGATAAACAGTTTGAGAACTTCCTGCCAGTACTGAAAAAAAGCACGACTCCAACGTTATCAGTGCCAAAATGTGGTGCTTTTGAACATATTATTTTCTATTGTTCTTAATTCATGTTACTGCAACTTTTTAATCTAAATTAAAATTCTACGCGGAACATTTTCTGTTCCCTTCAGTATTTGTGATTTACCTGTGAGGGCATTTGAATTTTAATAGAAATATATAGTTTAGTTTTATATATCGAAATTTTGTACTAAGGGGATTTCAGCTCTTTAAATAGGCTCCTGTTACTTTATAGAACAATTTTAAGCTTTTTTAACTTGCCACTATTTTATTCTTTGACTGTTTGTAATTAATCAATCGATCAAATAAGACTATATTCGGCCAGAGGCCGTAAAAGCAAGTAAAAACATAGTAGAAAAAACAAAAAGACATGCAATCCTCTATAAAAAATATTTACATAAGCCAACAGTATTAAAAGCGCCATGTGAATATTTTAGAAGACATGAAAAACCATGATTTGAACTCCGTGAATAATACATTATGATGCATGTCTTTTTCGAATTGAAAAAAGCTGTTTTTTATAAAAGTTTTTTTTTACAGACTTTATTGCACACCATATAACAGTAGACTGGTATTAGAACATATATCATGGCACGTACATTTTTGTTTTTTGCTGAGACATTTCCATTACATAAATTCTCACAAATATAGTCATACGATATAGCTCGAGTCATGTAACCACAGGAAATAGATTAATCTTATGTCCGGGCAATATCACTTGCCTGAATATCCGTAGGTATTGTCAATGACAGTTTGACATTACATGCAATTAACACTAGTACCTTCCCAAATCAATCCTGAGCCCACCCCCACCCTCCCTCCTGGTCCCCATCTCAACATTGTAATCTGTGTCTAAGTATTACATCTTTACCTAGGATCTCTAAAATCCTGTCGTTGGTGCCACAGTATCTGGGTGGCAAGAAACCTCAATCAGTTTATGAAGTAGTTCGTGTTGCGTCTGTTTGGGCCAGATGGATGCACTATGGTGTAGGTGTGGCAGGCCCCGGTGTAAGATCTAAATGTCAAAACTCTTCGAGCATGCAGTACCAATTCAGTGAGATTTGGTGTTTTCTGAGCCCTCTAGCCTCCTAGCGTCGAATAGCCGCACTCTGCTCCACACCAGCGTACCACCTCATCCTGCCATAACGTTAATGGAGGGCAGCGGGGAGATTTCCATCTCATGGTTATTCCACTTATAGCTAAAATGAGAGCTAGATCAAGTGTGTTTGCGCAGCCCTTGTAAGCATTCTATAGGATTATCATGGACCGTCAACTGTGTAACCTCCTCTCGTGCCCCTCTGATGTTGCCCCAGTAAGCGCCGAGGCGGGGGTAGACCCACAACATGTGAAGGAGGCCTTCCTCCTCAGTTCCATATCGAGGGCAACTATTCTGGGCCTCCGGGAACATACACTGTATCCTCCTCGGGGTTAAATATGATATTTGTAACACCATAGTTTGTATGAATTTAAGGCGGGCATTCCGGGAAACTCTTTTGGGTTGCTACAGAGTACTCGTCCATGCCTTATCAGTTATGGCCATGCCTGTGTCTTCCGTCCATTTAGCCCTGAGAGTAGTGAGTGCTATAGATACCTGTGCCCTGATACCCGAATACAGCCATTTCACTAAATGTCCCTCCCTTCCCATGTAATAGAGTAGGTGAACTAGTTTGTGTTGAGGCGGTTCAGTGCGCTGTGGTGCCCACGTCTCCCAGATGTAATGTGCTACAGCAGCATATAATAAATAATGACGATCTGTTGCACCTGTGGTCTGCACAAACATATCATGGGTCATAAGGGTGCTGTACCCAAAGAGCGATCCCACCTCTTCCACACCCACCTCCCCAAATCGTGTAATCTCGCCTGAGTCAGTCTCCCATCTGGCAACGGTATACTTAATAGTGGGACATTGCTTGCATATGGGACTGCTCCTGGTGTGTATTGGAGAGCCTTCTTTCAACATTGAAGGGCAGTCTTTAATAAAGGGGGACCCCGAAATGGGGGTTAAACTTTAGGGAGGAGTAGTCTGTGGAGTGTCCCACCTTCCAAGTCCCTGGGGCTATATACAATTTCCAATTTCCTGCAGGTTCCTACCCGCCGCCCAAAAGGATAACCATTGCAGTTGGCATGCGTAATAGTAGGCCTTGAAATCTGGGACTCCGAGTCCTCCCCTGCGGGGTTCTAATTGTAATTTCTGGAGGCTAAACCTACGTCGACCCTTCCCTCATATTAACTCAAGTATAAGCCCATCCAGCGTTCGAAAGACCGCCTGTGGGACGATCAGGGGTAAGTTAGACGGGGAATGTAAATGTAAATGTTGTATACTTGTAAAGCGCACAGCTGCCCGCACCGCGGGCGTCCCGGCGCTGTATACCGCTGGGGAACCCATCCTGGCTTTCCCTGTGAGATGGTCCCTTACTGGGCACCCCCAAGGTGAGACCAGGCATCCCCTGCGTTGAAGGGGCGGTTGTGAAGATTAAGCAAGCTATTGCCCAGATTTGCATTTTGGAAATGGCAATCCAACCCATCTCTGATAAAGGGAGAGAGTTCCAAAAGGTTATACTTGATCATTTGGCAGCTACTGCTCTCATCAAGTTGCCATCCAGTTGATCAGCCTGTGCCCTATATACTCGGATCCCTAGGTATTCAAATTTGTTGTTCGCAACAGGTAATCTATAGGTGCCAAAGGAGAATGTAGCAGGACGTTGTCCCGCTATGAAGCAGAAGGCATTTGACTTACTTTCGTTTATGGCGAGCCCCGAGACCCGCTCGAAGGCAGAGAATATGCTGGGAAGGGGTTCCGCACTGGCAGACCGATTGTGTAAGTAAATAAGGACGTCATCCGCACAAATCGAAATTAAGTGGCCAGTACCATCCAATAGGATCCCTAGTCTGTTAGCTGACTGCCGCAGCACAATCGCTAGGGGTTCAAGCGCCAAGACGAATAGAATGGGGGAGAGCAGGCATCCCTGACGCGGACCCCTATATATACTATATTCGCAGGAGATGTGTTTCCCGGTACAAACTCTGGCGGTGGGACCCGTGTAGAGCAGATGTATCCAGCAAAGGTACTCCGGAGGAAGCCCAAAACTACCCAAGGCGGTAAACATATAGTCCCACGTTATTGAGTCGAAGACCTGCCGGAGATCTAACGCTATGCAACCTGCATCAGCGTAATCTGGCGGTGTAGCTGCCATAATATGATGTAGTCGTCTGGTGTTCAGGGAATTACTACGGGCTGGTAGGAATCCACATTGGTCCCTGTGTATAAGGGCATTTAGGGCAGGTATAATGCGGTTGGCGAGGGCCTTACTAAGAATGTTGTCACGGAGCACCACCGGAGGCCGCAGCGGCACTCTCCCAGCTTCACAGACCGTGTTAGATGCCCCCAGGCGGTAAGGTACAGGATATATCCCCCCCGAGGTCCAGAGCTTCACCAGATCGTGTCCGCCATCTTAGGCGGTTAGCCACGCCCCCCCCTCCCATTTTTTTAAAATAAAAGTTAACAAAGCATAGCTTAGTTCCCCCACAAGCCAAGGCATTGCAAGTGAGTTTGCCCTTCTTAATGAAGTCTCACAGTCAATTTACGGGAAAGTGGGACCAGGAAGGAGCGTCTCGTCTAAAGATTGGTAACCAATACCGATGGGTTGGATTCTCGATCCACCCTAAGTATGGCTCCATGCTATGTGTTGTGGAAACAGAGGCCTACCTAATGATCGAAGCTTTAGCCTGGGCAGTGTCAAGACGTGCATTTTGGCAGTAGTCCATATAGCACTGTTTTACACAAAGTTGTGTTCGGGTCTGATCATAGAAGGATTATCATACAGGTCAATGAGACCTAATGTATTTAAGGCGTTTTTTTGCATAGGATAACCATGGAATCTGATTGGTTTTGACTAGTGACAGTCAGCTATGCAGGTGGAGCTTTAAGTGTGAGATTATTTGAGATGGACCTTCAGACTTTATTGTAAGCATATTGAATCTTGTTGGGCCCCAAGCCATCAGTTAGGCAAGTTATGATGGGCTCTATGGAGTCAAAAACGATGGTTTGGCTGAATAAGAGTGAGTCTACTTTATTCCACTTTAGATTTAAGACCTTATTCCACGATATTGCCAAATTATCTGCTGATTTGGGTTTTATTTTTTGGATGAGGGCCTCCAGAGTGATGTAAAAAGGTTTATGGTCGTGAATACAGGACCCAAGGACCTCCAAGCCTGTCAGGTGGGGCAGTTAAGCACAAGATAGCACAATGTGGTCAATAGTACTGCCAGTATGATTGCCTGTAAAGGTGGGGACCAAGGGATTACTGGGGTTTCGGCCATCACATGAAAAAATAAGATCATGCTTCATTAATACCTCATTAAGAGCCTCACTGCAGACAGAATGGGAAAAATGTGAACATTTTTTTTTAAAAAACCTTTATTGTAACATCCAATAACAATACAAGCATGGGCCTACAACCGCAAGGGCCGGCCGCTAAACAAATTTAAGACCCATTATATCATGGTATGACACCGCTCCTCAGCCGACAACCCTGAGGTCCGGCAGCGATTCAGGATAGAACTTGTATTAGAATGCACAACTAAGTCACAGGATGAGACAGAGGTTTCTTTTTGTTATCTAAATAAACGGATCAGGTGCCATACAATCAAACAAAAGTATATGGGGGACAGGTCAAGAGACAGGATATGCACGTAGGAACAGCTATAATTGGAACGCTGGCGCCAAAGTATATGAACAGGTGTAAACAACAATACAATATACGTTCTACCTAAGCGCCAGTTCTCAGGGCCTGCCCAACCGAAAATAGGATAATGTAAGAAGCATGGGCACTAAATACGAGTACACAATAAAAATCAGGATGATTCGCAGCTATACTGATCCTAAAGGAAAGAGAAAAAAAAAGGAGGAAGAAAAAGGCCATAGAAATAAATAAAGGCAAAATAAAAAACCTCCAACCCCCCTCCCTGCACCCCTGCAGATGGCTACAGCCTAACCCCACTAGCAGCATGCCTGTCGCCCCAAATAACTAAAACCCTAAAAGTAGGAAAAACAATGGAGGAGGGCATATCCATATGGGCTCCCTGTCCCCTTAGTCCCCCCGCCAGAAACAGACACCCCCTATCGCAAAAAGACCAATGTATGACAACCCTTATTGAAGAAATTAGGGGGCACCGTGATACACCACCCAGCCTCGTAAATCAAACAGTTACAGGTCGAACACCCATAACCGTCCCGATCTAATTGATCTTAACCTTGACCCTTCCGAACCGGTACACGAACCCCCCCAGAGAGACCCAAATGCACACAAAAGAGTCATAGAGGAGAAGGAAGTCATCAAGAATCAATCCGTTACAACTCGTAGACGGTGAGTCCACAAGAACTTCAGACGCAGAAAAATTCTCTCTCCTAGATGGACAGTCCCAATGTATCTTGCCACGGAGTCGTAAAGTCACCAAAAAGGGAGAAGACGACCACAAGATAGAAGAAAAGTCAACAATAAAAGTCTCCGGGAGGAGAACGCCTTTCGATACCTCCAAAGTCACTAATGATGGAAGGTTCGGCGGTACACTCACGACCTCGGGAACACCGTCCTCCAGGGCCCCATCCGATGATTCCAATTCCTGCTTCCTCACGGGGTCCTCGCACGGAGTCAAAATGGCCGCGGCTTGAATGGCTGCAGATTGCTGTTCCAACAGTGAGGCAGGGTCCGGTTCCACAAGCAGAATCTCAGATAGGCTTGTATCCAATTTGTTCAATAAGACATCCATGTGTGAATGAAACGCCCAAAGCTCTGCTAATATTGACCTCCGCGATGGCTCAAGCACCGTTCGATCCTTAGTCTCATGCCCGACACCAATCTCAATCACCTCCCCGGGTGAATCTGGCATCTCCGGGGGGGGGGACGAACAGGATCATGAATGTGCAGATGCGGAGGGTGACCAGTCTTTATCTGCGGCCGCGGTCACCCCGTTTGACGCCGCAGGCCAGGACCCCGATCCGCCGAACCCCGGCGGGGACCAATACCGGGTCTGCGGGACAGGGACCCCCACCAACAGTCAACAGCAAGCAAAGTCACTCCTCCATCAATGCTGAGCAATGGAAACGATCGCCGCCAGATTCGGGCATGAAAGAAGCCTCCACTCAGATTGAGCGGACCCTGCCTGGGTATCCCGGCCGATGTTGTTGCACTGCAGCCCGGCCGTGCAAGTACTCAAGGCCCCGGCTTCCCCGCTGGAGTAGGCCACAATCTTCAACTAGATGTAAGTTTGTCAAAACAGCCGATAAAAGTTTCAGGATTTCACCATCGGAGTTCATTCACACAGAGGCCAGGCATAAAATCAGGATAATGTACAGGATCTTGTGGCGGGATACGAAGGTCGGCGGAGCCGGGAGCCTAAGCAGCCATCTTGTTTGCCAGAGTAGCTCCTCCTTCAATGGGTAACATTTTATGTTATTGGTGGCACCGATCACACACTTATGAATCAGACAATATGCATATATTAACATAAACATTTACAGCCCAAATCATGAAGACAGGATGTTTGGATTTTTGGCAAAAATACAGGAGGAAATAGTCCAGTTAGTTGATAATAGCCCTATTGGATTGATTAAATATATTATAAGAAAATGTTATGAATAATATATCCAAGCCAACGGGGAGTGATAAAAAGGAAACTAAAAAGTGATGGGAGGACCAACATTTCTGTGCTTTTAAGCCTGCAGCGTTCACTGAGAGCAAGCTGGCAAGTCCTCTGCGCGCTATACCTGCCTTGGATGGAATTGCAGGGTCAGAAAATGACCAGGTTTCTTGGAAGCATACAATGTATGTTGATTTATGAGCCTTATCCAGTCTGGGTTTGAGATTTTGGTACATGCCCCACTATATTCCAAGACACAATGCTGAGTATGTTATCTGTGAGAAAATGGGGCTGGGTTGCCTGTGGGCCTGCTTCAGGCTGAGAGTGGCCAGCAACACAGGGCTCAAAGCTAAGGTCATGTCGTGAAGAAGGTAATAAAGGTTCCAGGGGCGGACACAAGTGCTCCGTTACCTCAGATGTAGATGTTTTAGTGGCATCAGTCAATGTCTTCTAGGGTGTCTAATGGATTAAAAGCATTGGTCGTGGGAATGTTATACTGTGGGGTTTTTATAGGAGGTTAGATGGTAAGTTCGCCTCTAATGGCCTGGGACAGGATTCAGTGGTTTATAAAAATAGTCCACGCTTCGACCTGAATACATCTTGGGGGCTGGATTCGGTTTTTAAAAAAGAATAGAAGTGACTGTGCCACCCTGGGAGATCTAAAGGTTACTATCCGGCAATCTCCCTTAGACTCCTTAATTCAGGGCCCAACCAAAAGGTTCTTCTGATCATCAGTATTTCTGGGAACACATTTCGACCCAAGCATGCCTTACTTTGTTGCCAGAGGATTACTTTATTCTTTAAGGTGAAGTCCATATGGCTCGAGCCAGTAATAGTCAAAATATTTTTCAGTACCAGAATGTAAAAACATTCTAGGGGAGTTGAGAAGAGACTGGGAGTAGTGGGCTTTGACTGATCGTTAATCAGTACATTTAGGCCATGGTCCAAACGGCTGCATCCTTCTTGCTGGTTTGCTTCCTGGTGGTTTCCCCTTGAAGTGCTAGAGGGAGGATTTGAAGTAAATAGTTTTTCAGGATTTTAGCCTGGTTGTTTCAGAATATTACCAGGAGCATCCACACAAAGAGGGGCCCTGATGTGTGCCCCTGCTAATAGGCAGGGAAAACAGGGAGGACAGGCGGCACAAGAGGCACGGGGGGCTCTTAGCCCCAGGGGTTGAGGATCGCAAGAGAGGGACACCCACATGTTTTGAGAAGGGGGAGGCGTCAGGAAGATAGTGAGCTATGTTTCGCTTTTTATTCCCCCAAGTCGCGGGTAGATGGGATTGAGCTTGCTGGATATAAGATCTTTCATAAAAATGTTGAGGTCGCCAAAGATGGTATTTAGACTCCTTGTGTCAAAATTCAATGCTGATTGTTCAGTTCCCAGCGCAAGTGGCAGAGTTACTGTGCATGCTCTTTTAGACTTCGCGCTAGCAGCCAGGCCTTTTCTTTTCACTGACTTCCCCCTGTTGAATTGGAGGTCTTTCTTAGGGGTGAGGCAGATAGAGGCTTGAGCGAAGTAACATCTTTTATCTGAATGGGCGTATGAGGGTCCATGGATGCCATGCCATTGTCTATTGTATTGGGCATGTACAGCTATTGGAGTTGGGGGATGGCTGGGATGGGTGTGTTGCAGAGTACAACTGCTGGGCGGCCTTCGACCAAATCAATTACTTTAGCAATAACCCCAAAAGACAGTTTTAAGAACTTATTCAAGGTGGTTGCTGTGCTTGTTGAGAGAGCTATAGTGGTTTTACACTTTCCCATAATGTCCAGGGCAGCTGTATCACCTCTGAGCAAGCGCCCTCCCTTAAGTGTGATAGAGTGGAAACCACATTTTACTTGTAGTGGTGCATCATAATCATGTGTAGATCGCACCTGCATATAATCCTTTATTGTATTAACGTGAAGTGTTAGAACTGTGAAATGTATTAACATGGAAATGTCACATATTTTATGCCTTTGACAAGTTACATGGAGAACCAACGTAGAAAATGAATGTAACTAGAAGAAAAACTTTAACATGGAGAACTTGTGTTGTGCAACTGACTACTGTTTATGAATTAAATGTACCTATTAATTGTGCCAATTTATATGTAGGTAAATATATTAGTTGAAAGTGCTTTATGTTATGCTAATTCTTAAAGCTTCTATTATGGTTTCTTATGTTAGCTGAACTTCGTAGGCCTGAAATGCATGTCCCTGAAAACATTCACTTTAGAATTAACAGTTTGAATTTCTTGTATACTGAGGAATTTGTTCTTCATGTATACTGAGGACTTTGTGTTACAGGTGAAGAAGCGCTCTCAGACAGAATAATGTCTGTTTTATTAGTCAGGCAAGGAGAAAAGAAGGTACAATCGTATGGCTTGAGTCGATAAAGGAAGATTGTTGTGCTTCGCCAAGGGAGAAGGCCTGTGAACCAAGGACAAATTGTAACAAGGGAAGCACTCTATCGTCACCATGAAAAATCACTTTCAGGACTGTACCCAGAGCAGATTGCATGACTCCCACTGCCCCCTGGGAATACTACCTAAGGATAACCTATTGTTGGGGATAGGGATAGTGCCCAGCTACAGAGAGAGCATCTTAGAACAAGCTCTGTCTTGGTAGCTTTATGCTACATGACCCATTGATCGCGGAGAGTCTTCTTAGGAAGACTCTACATACTAAGACCTTTATTCCTTCCGCTGAAAATGCTCGAGTAGGGATGTCATCTTAGGGTTAGAGTAGGGATAGATGTAATGTTTTTACTCACCAACCAAGTCGGCGTATATTGATTAGGGCATATTTTGACGTCAGTCTATCTTCACATCAGCATATTTTGACATCAACCTATCTTAACATCTGCATACCTTAATGTTGGTGTAGCTTGATGTCGGCATATCTTGAAATCAGTAAATATTAGGGACTACACATCCTGATATCAGCTATCTATTCTGTGCATCTCTCACCCCTGTCTAACCATCAGACCACATAATTCCACTACACAAATCCAGTCCACACCACACACAATTCCACAACTAACAATTCTAATCTAACCCACATAATTCCACTCCACACCACGTATATCCACTCCAAATCATAAATATGGGTAAAAGACAATGTCATTTACAATGCCAATAGTTCTAACCCTCGCAAATGCGGGACCTATTGGCTTGATGATTTTTCTCAGAACAGGGGAGACATTCCCTTAACCCTGAGTATAGTTTATTTCCCATTCTTCATTATATCAGTGCTGGTAAGATAGTTCAGTGGGTTAATGCTGTTGCTACACATGTATCTCTGCAGCTTGAGGTGTTCATTTTTAGTCTTGGCGTAGCCAATACCTTTTGTTCTCAAAAAATATGTTTATACTATATATTCTTACTTTATTGTGGCTTTGAATCAGCCTGCTTTATCCATTGGTGCGCTACAGAACCCTTCACATTTTGCTTCCGGCCACTCCAGCATCAATATGGAGCACAGAGTCTATCTACTTCAGCCATTGGCTTAATTTGCTATGAGTGACAGCATTCTTCTCTTGCACAATGTGCACTTCTGCTCAATTAGTAGTGGCCTTCAGTGTTGAGTAACACTGGTGCTTATAAATATATATATTTTGGCTTTTAGGAAATGCTAATCTTCATATAATGTGTGTCTTCAAAGAGAAAACATTCCCAACGAAAAAAAGCACTACCAAAACCAAAAGGTCACCAGTCAACGCAGAATCTTGCCATACTCAAAAGGTCCCAAAGGTGAGGCTTATTGGCTAAAAACATTAACAAAACCAATAGATCTTGCATAGGCGAGACGTGTTGGCGTTGCCAATGCTTGTTTATATTCTGCCATAAATGCCATAATATCGTTTTTCCTTGTTGTCCATTATGCCCTAGTACAGACTATAGAGAAGGACTTCAATCTCTCGGGGTTTAACTAAAGAAATCCTCAACACACACTTATCCTTAAGTTGAAACAAGGCCTACTTCGAACTTGAGTTTCTTCCCTGTTGGTATAGGGTTGAGCATCCACTGCACGTGTCAGTGTGCAGTCTGCAGGTCACACGTTTGCTGTTAACTATTAAACATCTGCATCATTCCTGAGTTGGTGGCAGGCATCCCTGCAAGAATGTTCAATATTAGTGCTTCCCATACAGGAAATAAACACAGTTTGTGGGAACTTTCTAGCTGCTTTAGTCTGGCATATAGAACTAGAGAAAAAGAATATATGACATCAAGGGTCACTTCTACCCTCTCTGATGTACCTGCACCGTCTGTTGCAATCTTCACTCTCATATCCCCACCCTCCCGCTTCTGTTCCTGTTCAGCGCTCTGAAGCACTTTAAAGGTGTTGGGGCCCGATGTAGGTAAAAGTCATTTACCGATTTTTAAATGCCGATTTTTACCGAATCGGTATTCTGGAATCGGTAAATGAGATGTAGGGAAAAAAAATCGGTAAAATACCGAATCGGTAAAAATCGGTATCGGGTTTCGATACTTACCGAATCGGTATTTCCCGAATCGGTAAATACCGAATCGGTAATGGCAATACAAGCCTATGGCCCATAGGAATGCATTGGAAATACCGAATCGGTATTTACCGAATCGGTAAATACCGATTTAGTAAATAAGGATTCGCCAAGCAAGTAAAAGTGAAACTAATGAAAACAGACAATGAGGTGGAACCACCCTCCCTCACCCTACCAGGGAGTGGCTACCCAGGCAGGTGCAACTCATTAGAACTTTCTGGAGAGGCAGCCAGAGCTGAGCAGTGAGAGAGAGCAGCAGGGAGAGTGTTAGCTGATTTTGCAGATTGTGGAAATGGCAAGCAGCACAGAGAGCCAGAAGGCTGAAAGGAAGCGCAAAGTGAAGTTTAGCAGCATGGAGCTGCAAGTACTGGTGGAGGAGGTGGTGAGGGTCCACAGACAGCTCTTTGGGAGGCAGTCCCTCACAGTCCCAGAGTCTGCCAAGAGGAAACTGTGGAGTGCCATAAGTGAGAGGGTCAATGCTGTTGGTGTGACCCCCAGGAGACTAGAGGACTTAAAAAGAGGTTCTATGACATCCTGAGCCTCACCAAGAGAAAATTGTCAGAGCTCCCCAAGCAGGCAGGTGTGACCGGTGGAGGCAGGAACTTCACGCCCCCCCTGACTGACCTGGAGGCACTGGTGGCCACAACCATCGAGACGGAGAGTGTCGTGGGAGTAGGGGACATAGACAGCTCAGCCAGAGCTACAGCAAAAGGTAAGAAGCATCGCAGCATGACACACCCAACCAGACACCTCCCCTTTAGCCTTAGTGTACAGCCAAACCCCAGTCCAGTACTGCTAGCACCATACATGAGCAATGCATTATGGGAAATGTAGTCAGCTAATGTAGGACCATTTGTCAGTGCACATTAATCAGCAAGGCACTTCCAAAAAGTTCAGAGTAATGAAAGTGATATGTGCAATACTTTTATTGTAGTGACTGTAAGACATTTGCACTCAGTTCTCAAACGCTTCTCTATACCTAGGGGCAACATCAGGCAGTGGCGCATCAGCTGCACAGGGGACAGCTCCAGCGACGGCGAAGTGTGTGGTGGCAGGGCCAAGCACCATGGATGCCTCGCAGGAGGAGCAAGACAGCAGTGCCATGGTCCTTGAGGACGACCCTGTACATGCCCTCTTATTTCCCCACTCCCCCCAACTATCACAATCCCCCCATTGCAGTTCTCACCTGAGAACTCCCCCTCACGGTCCCAGCCAGCACCAGCGACATCACCAGCCAGGAGGAGTATTGTGGCCCCAATGACAATCATGGCGGGAGCTGAGGGTCAGGCACCAGCACCCACACCAGCGACTCCTCTAGCACAGCAGTCCACTCAGCAGGCCAGCACCAATCGCCGCCGCCCACGCACTCCCAGCAGTGCAGGTCCATCAGCAGAGGGCACAGTGTTCCATGGCCTTGAGGGCAGCATGGTGCGCATCCAGCGTATGCAGGCAAAATCCATTCTGGCATGCCACCGCCAATTGCGGGCACACAACCTGCAAATGGGAGAAATGGGCAAGGGCATTGGTGAGTTGGTGGCAAGCAACAAGGAGATAGCTCAAACAAACAGAGACATTGCTACTGGAATGGCACGCATGACCACCGCCATCACACAGCTTTGTGCCAAGATGGAAACAACTGAGCACACAAGGCGCAGGGATGCCCGTGTCCAAAACAGGGCAATTAACCGGCTTGCCACCGCTACGTCCCAGCTATGCCGCCGATGGGTAAACATGCAAGAGAGCCTGACACAAAACACTGCGGAGGTGACCAGGGGCATGGCCAGGATCACCAGTGCCATGGAGGCCCTGATCATATCAAATACAGTAGTCAATCCTGCCCTGGATGTGGCGGAGGCTGAGGACAGCAGCAGCCGCAGCAGCCCAGCTAGCGCTGTATTAGAGCCGCGCAGGAGCACTAGGCGCTCCGCAGAGGCAGCAGGCCAGGCTGAAGGGGGTGAGCAGCATCCCAGTGGCACTGTGAAGCGCAGCAGAAAATGACTCTGCCAGTGTGGGTGAGGCAACCCGGGGCAGTTCCAGTCCCCACCTTTGATTTCATATTTTCATTTGTTGCACATCAGGGCTTGAACGTTGTGCCAACATTACAATAATTGTTTTCACATCCATAACCTGTCTGTTCATCTGTACTCACTCAGAAATAGCTTTCAGTTATCTCCTCACGTCTGTATCTGCCATCACTTGGTGTAGACACTCCAGCAGGTTGTGTTTGTGGTTCACAGCAATGTCGTCGTCATGGTCCTCGTAGTCTGACCACTCCACCTCAGTGCCCTTTTTCACCGCAAGGTTGTGCAACATTGCACAGACAGCAATTATCTTACAGCAGGTTATGGGGGAATACTGCCTTGCACCTCCACTCTTGTGCAAGCATCTAAACCTGCTTTTCCAGATGCCAAAGGTCCGTTCTACTACATTCCTTGTGCTTTTGTGGGCCCGGTTATACCTCCTTTGGCTGGGTGTAGAGGGGTTGAGGTGGAGGGTGAGTATGAATGAGCGGAGGGCATATGCACTGTCGCCTAGAAGGAAAAGGGGTAGAATTACAGACATGCATACATGTACTTCTCAGTGCTATTTATGTTATGGGGATCTGACGATGTGTCTCACCTAGGAGGTATCCTTCGCCAAATTCCCCTGCCGTCAGCCGTGCATAGATGCCACTGTTTTGAAATATGTAGGAGTCGTGGGTACTCCAAGGGAATTTTGCCACCAGGTCAGTGATGGCGCGCTTTGCATTGCAAATCACCTGCACATTGATGGTGTGCGTAGACTTCCTATTGCGGTATATGTATTCTGTGTCAGCAGGGGGGCAAATTGGAATGTACGTGCCATCAATGCAGCCAATGATGTGGGGGAATCGTGCCATCTGGTAAAAGTCTGCTTTTTTTGTACCAGTTCCGCATGTGTTGCAGGGAAAGAAATGTACTGTTCCATGCTCTGTATCATGGCGTCAAGGAATTTGTGGAAAAATCTTGACAGGCTGCTCTGGGTCACCCCTCCTACCGCAGCAACTACACTTTGATAGCTGCCAGACGCAAGCAGGTGTAGGCTGCATAGCACCTGCATGTGCGGTGGGATGGCGTGTGCCCTTGGGGTGGTGTGCTCCAACAGTGGTTGTAGGTCCCTGATGAGCTCCAAAATGGTGTCTGAGTCCAGCCTGAACCTCTGTAGGATCTCTGCCTCTGTGAGCATGAACAGGGTGATCCTCTGTCTGTAGACCTGCTCCTTTCTCTGCCATTCCCTCTCTCCTTCCTTCTGTAGCCCTAGCCGTCTTGCAATGACATAAAATGCCGCCATCCTGCAAGTTGCATTGCATTTTGGGTCTAATTTTATAGGTTGCAGTTGGTTACCACCTGATTCCAATCCATGGTAAATACCGATTTTTTTAAATACCGAATTTGAGCCTAAATCGGTATTTCTGTGCTTCCCTACATCTCTTTCAGAGTTTTGGCCTCATCTTATTGTCCGAATCGGTATTTTACCGATCCGGTAACTCTACCGAATCGGTAAATGGTCCGATTCGGTATATTTACCGAATCGTTAACTCGTCCGAATCGGTATATTTACCGATTCAGTATGTTAGCGATTAGGTAATTTACCGATGCGTTTTTTTTTTCGATTCGGTATCTTTACCGATTCGTCCGGATTTCGGGTTCCTACATCCCGAAGGCTCGATACCGCTCGGTAATGGCCAAAAATCGGTATTTTCGGCCGTTACCGATCGGTATTGGGCCACCTACATCGGGCCCTTAGTCCTTAAAAGTATCCAACTGGCGTAACCCCTGTTATTTAAGCGCGAAGAAAATCAACTTTGTAATGTGTATATATAAACATTTCTTGGGTGAAAAGGCAGGTGACGTCCAAGACGGATTAGTGCGGAAGGATGGGACATGTGGTTGCAGGTTCTTCCCTTTCCTCCCAGTGGTCTGCCCCTGGTTGGAGTCTCACGTGGGCGAATGAACTGATTGATTGCAGAGCTGCACATTCTCTGGTTCCTCCGAATGGGCTGATCATCCTGGGCCTAGAGGGGGAAGATAAACTGACTATCAGAATGAGTTTTTTCCTCTGGCTCGAAAAGTGGCATTTCTGTGTTTAGAATTCTTTGCTGCGTACAGTGAGTAGAGCCGTATGAAGACTGGCTGTAGCCACGATTATGACAGTCTAGTGGAAGCTAAATTAATGGATGAATTGCGCCTTTGAAAAAGGTTTGGGAACAAAAGAATGCATGAAATTAAAACTTCAGTTTGCTATAACAATCGCCACCAATTAGCCCACTTCTAAGCGCTTCCAGTGTTGGCTGGTATGGCGACGGTAGCTCAGTGGGGTAAAGTGATGTTCCAACAATTAGAATGGTACAAGTGTGGAAGTAAGTGAGATACTCCAGAGATCCCGGAACTGTACTTGACAACTTAACTCTGTACGTTGGTATTGTGTTTACCTGCACAGCGCAGTGCTTTTCTGAAGACGACCTGATGCAGGTCCGATTATACCTTTGATTAATGCCCGATTGATAGAACGTGACTCTGTCAGCTAAAATGCAGTCGTTTTAAGGAGATGCAACGAATGGATGTAATTCTTATTACACAGTCAAAGTCGTAGAACTCATTGTGACGTGGTATGATTATAACCAGACTAGTATCATTTATGTTCCATTCACTGTAATTAGTGGTGCGTCATTTTTCCTGCCCTGTGATCTCATGAGAGTAACATCCATCTTCCTCCCTCATTCCTTTGTCTTTTTTGCTTTTATGAGATTATAATAACATTCTTTTTCACTCTATTGCAGCTTCTGTCCCGATTGGTGTACAAGGAGACTTGTGGATGGTGCACAGCTCTAACAAAACGGAGAGGGTATGCATGATTTAACACTGAGGTTGATAAATGAAGAGAGACTCAAATATAGAAATATTAGATTTATCTGATACGGACAGGGTGAAGGGAAAACCATTTGCTTTAAAGGTATTTTTTGGCCACGTGCTATGAATTAATTGCTGCCCCTTTGAGGTTCAGACGCATCTGCCCAAATTCATAGAATTAGAGTCTCTGCTCCTGTCATATGGCTGCATAGCTGTTGACAAGTCATCTTTAATCCAAAATACCCGCGAAGACCCGAGACTTTTTCCCAAATACCAATATGATGACTAAAAGCATAGCAACACTCATTTAGTATATTTATCCAGCCAGACTGGTGGCCAATGTGTCCACTTGACCTTAATGCAGGAGATGAGAAATTACAGAAAGTAAACACAATTGCCCCAGACATGTAAAATGGAAGAATTCCTCTTGGCAGATCATTGACTAGCCTGTCGCAAATGTCTCTGCTGGGGTGGTGGGGGAGAGGCTGTCCACCTCACACAGCTGGCCTATGTTGTTCTATCCCAGAGGATGGTTGAGCCCCCTCCACTCGATCTGGTTTCATGGAATTTTCCTGTTGCTCCAACATTCACTGTTGAACAATATTCCAGCAAATAACTGGTCCCATCAGAGAGGCGTGTCGTGTGCCTGCTCGGCACTGGCTTCATGATACTAACCCAGGATTAGTAGCAGGCAACAGCAGAGGGCAGGACGTAATGTGCACGGGTGCGTACACAGGGGCTATACATTAGGCCTCTCTTGGCCACTGCCGATTTAATGACTGGGAGTCCACATATGTGATAGTCCTGGATTGCATACTGGGCCAGTAGGGCCCCACCTGGCAGTGACCCATCAGCCACTAGGATGGAGTGACCGCTCCTTACTCTGATAGATGGGTTTACCTAATAGTGCCTTTCTTCAGTGGAAATCCCGCCAGTAGCTATCAAGTGGCAAGGTTTAGTAATTATAATCTTCCCTGGGAAGACTAAATTGTTTGTATACGATCGTCAAGATCAGGCTAATGTAAGTAATTCTTTTGAAAACATGAAGTGCCTTCGTATGTAGCTAAAAGGCTGTCCTTGATGTGTCTTCATAGCTCGGCTCTGGTTTTAAAGTCCAAATTAGCATTGGATGACACGAAGTAATTGACAAAACCTTTGTGTTGTAAATTGTAAGTATTTTCAGTATTTATTCGTTTGTGTTCGCAGCTATGGTGTGACAAATCTATGGATCGGTTCCTTTAAAATTATTCATTGATTTTTATTTTTATTTTGGGGTTGATTTCGGTGAAGAAGTGCAAATTATTTTACTGAATCACATATTGTTTCTGTACTAAATCGTGGTGCATTATAAAATGCATGCCAATGCTTTGTTTCTCTTTCACTTTTTCTTTCAATGTATAATATACATCAGTGTTAAATTAATTAAAGTTGGGTGCCTTATGAAATCAATTTCAACAATGAAGTACAAAGCTTGATTGATCTTAATGGCAATATCAATATCAACCAGAAGATGTGCCTGGTAAATAGATTGGTGACTGGCATGCTGATAGGCCCGGAAAGTATTACTCACATCTCATGTCTAAATATTCTTTCCCCACATTATGAGTTACTTTGAGACAAAAATACAATGGGGATTTAAATGTGACAGTTGCCTATCTTTTTAACCACAAAGTAATTTTCGATAGGCACCAGCTTCAGTCTACTTTGCATTCTAAAGAGGTTTCTGCACTTCCGCTGTAAGAATTTCACAACTCTGATAGATGAGTAGATTTTGAACATAAACAGTCGCAAAATTTTACTAACTGAGGAGGAGCTTTACATTTTGAGTTTAAGAAGTTCTTGCATTCCAGCATATGCAACTGTCTTCTATACATGCGTGAAAACATTCTAGAAAGTGCTAATAGGGAGACTTAAACAAAATATAGCCATCCTACAATGGTTGTGGTTGTGTTCGCTGCACCTTGTTTAACTTAGTTTATCATGTATAGGTGTAGATGGGTGGCATCCTTGACTGGCTTTACTTTGTAAATGAGCCCCATTTAGATTTTTTATATGGAAAATGATGGCATGCGGACACGCTTAGGTCTCAGCACAGAGGATGGTTGAGCCCCCTCCACTCGATCCGGTTTCATGGAATTTTCCTGTTGCTACAACATTCACTGTTGAACAATATTCCAGCAAATAACTGGTCCCATCAGAGAGGCATGTCGTGCGCCTGCTCGGCACTGGCATCATGATACTAACCCAGCACAGTTCAAAGCACTAGCATTAAAAGAAAGTTGTTGACGTTGTTTCCAATGAAAAGTAGATCACTGGTTGAAGTAGAAGGCAAGTATAGATTTGTTTATTAAGATCAAGGGTAGAGCTGTATGTAGAATTTTGATTCTTAACCCTTACTTGTTTCCAAAGAGTAGGTATATTGATAGTCAAATTTGATACATACCAAAATGTATTTATGCATACCACACGACCAGCATAGGCCAATATTACATTTTTGGTTTTACCTCAGCATGTGTAATAAAAAATATGTTGTTTACGAAAACAGTGGGTGTAACATTTCCCTTTGTAAGGGGTTCATGGATTCGTACCCTGATGGAGCTTCTGTTAAAGCAGCACCGGTAGTAGAAGCGTCTTCTACATTATCACCCCATTGGTACTCAAACTTATCTGGGGAGATAAAAGTATAGTTTGTTGTTTGACAAAGGTCCAGTTCGACCACTGTCAAATGCTCAATTGCCCAACTGTCCCATCAGCTGAACATCTGCTGAGAGTTCTTAAATATGAATGAATATTCATATTGCAAGTAAGGTTTCCAAAGAATGGAAGGGTTATTTGGTGGTTATGCCCCATACATTTTTTTTAAAGTACTGTGCCCGAAAGTGTTTGTTTTACTTACTAGAAATTCTATCAACAAAAGGTTTGCTGTGCTATGATCACCATCTTACCAAATTTTAGAAACAGACTTGTAATAAACATTCCTTTTTAGATTTCATTAACTGACAAATTTAGCTATCTGTTGTAAAAAAAAAAAAACATTGTTGTACAATACCAGTAATTACAGTGTGCATTGCATGGGCCCATTGTTTCTCCTTGTTTGGGTTTCTTGTCAATCTCATTTGCTTGC
This sequence comes from Lissotriton vulgaris, assembly GCF_964263255.1. Lineage (NCBI taxonomy): Eukaryota > Metazoa > Chordata > Amphibia > Caudata > Salamandridae > Lissotriton > Lissotriton vulgaris. The sequence continues at coordinate 1,463,644,190 of NC_141687.1, read as the reverse complement.
TTCCTAATTGTTGCCTTCCCTTCATCTTCTTCGGGCTGTTCCTCCTGTGGAGCATAGCTTCTTTACCATCCTTTTGAATGGATAACTTGTATCCTTCCACTGCCTACATTCAGGGAACTACTTTTTTCTTTTGCTTTAAGTGCTCTGTGGGATTGTTTTCATGCTCTCTCCCCTATGTGCTGCTTCCAAATTCCCCACACTGTGTTGCTCTCTAAACCTCCAAGCATGTTTGCTACTACCCCACCTACCCTTTCTGCTTTTACTTTATTTTAATGCTTGCTCCTCTGTTGCTCCTCCATCCTCTTCACTGCCGCTTGTCAGTGGTGTTGACTTGCTCCCAAGCCCCTACCCCTCCTGTTTGTTTCTAAATTTCAGTAAAAAAATAATAATCTTTGGGAGGCCTGCTAGCTACAATTTGCTACCACTAAATCCGCTTTTTAAGTTTCCCCTGCACAGCTCTCGCGCTGTGCTTATGAAACCTCTTGTATTTAATATACCTTAAAATGGGGTTCTTATCAGTTTCCATTGTCTAACTAATGTGTTCATTCACTTTTGTGAGGAACTTTTTTTGTTAACCTCCCCTGGCTGTATGCATTTACAATACTTCCACTAAAGCTGTTCACACTGTTTAATCCCCATTCACTGTCAAGATAGGATATCTTCCACAGCTAAGGCAGACAGCTTTGAACAGTTAGCTGGAATGTTTGTTTTCTGTTACTTAGTTGTGTAAAGCAGATGCTTTAGCCTTAGAACGTTAGTGGCATTTCCTTGCACTTTGCGGGCATTATCAGATCGATTTTTTTTTAACTTACTCTATTTGGTCATTATGATCAAATTCTAAATGTTGTAATAGACATTGTGCCGTAAAAATAAAGTTAATATAGTGCTATGCTACATTTTACCGCTAAATAGGAAGCCACAATGGCAGTTACCTTGCAGACAACATTCATGATTTGAGTGATGCAACAGGTGCAGTAGCACCAGGCCCGGAAGTTGTCAGAACTCCTCTAAACACAAAACATTGTTATATTTGACTACTAAACAGCCAGTCACAATTACAGTTACCTAGAAATTGAAAGGGACTTGATTTAAACGGTGCAGCAGGTGCAGTAGCACCGGGCCAACATTTGTCAGAACTCCTCTAAACACATAATATTGTTATATCTGACTACTAAACAGGCGGTCACAATTACATTTACCTTGCAGGTAAAAGGGACTTGACTTGAATGGTGCAGCAGATGTAGTGGCAACAGGGCGAAAAGCTCTAGGGATCCCACTAAACCCAGATTATTGCTAAAATTTAAAACTAAACAGACAACCACAAGTGCTGTTACCTTGTAGACAACAGGGTCATGATTTCAAAGGTTCAGCAGGTGCAGTGACACCAGAACCAAAAGCTCCAGGCGCCCCTCTAAACACCTAAAATGGCAATATTTTACTACTAAGAAGGCAGTCACAAGTGTAGTTACCTTGCAGACAACAGCATTAGTCCCTTATGCTTCCAACATACCATTGCTGGGCCTTCCTCTACCGCTAGGTACAGTAACATCGCAACATATAACTAATTGGGTGAACGAGGGCGTAAATACAGGTGGAATGTTATTCCTGGATAATACCTTAATGACTCGTGACACATTTGTAAGGGAACAAGGTGTGCCTAACACATCATTCCTACTCTATGCAAATATAAGCAGATATGTTCGGACCATATGGGCACCAACTGGGGCGGAACCCCGACACACAAACTAGTACACAAGCAGTATCTCATTGGGAATGGTAGTCACCTGACCCGATGGTTGAACTAGGGAATCCGAACACATGCTGCCACCTCATTACAAGTACAACAAGATAAATAGAATGCTGATATAGGCCAAGAGTTGACAGACAAAGAGTGGGGATATAGATTGGAATATCTGAAAAAGGTGTCACGTAATCCAAAGTTGAAATGTATACAACTCATGATAAAGCACAGAGCATACCTTACTCCCTGTAAGCTAAGTTTTGATGTTTCCAGATACAGTGGACACATGTTCTAGATGTCATGCCCCAAATGCTGATTTGCTTCATATTTTATGGTCTTGTCCAAAAACAGCACACTATTGGGCAGCAGTACGTACCATATTAAATACGGTCACCCCTAGGGGCAGAGGAGACGCACTAGAATGTTGTATATTGGGATTGAACCCCAGATGTAAGAAAAACGGTCCTACAAATAAATTTGCCAATAAGGCATTGTTGTTGGCTAAACGTACGATAACAATGCACTGGAAGGCAGTGAAACCGCCCACAGTATTAGACTGGTATAATAAGGTGGTACAGTGGGGTAGAGCCGAAAGTGCAAAACTCAAACGTGAGGAACAGAGATGATTACGAAAAAACCTATCTCATTAGAATGGAATATAATGCTAGAAGAATTTATAGCGACCAAGTCACAGATACCGTAGGGATGACATTATTATAAAATTACTGAGAACGGGTTATCAGCCTAAGTGATGTGATCGGGTTGATACCTCATTGTGTTATATTGTAGGAGCTTGCTCATGTATATGTACTTCATGCCTATAATTGTGCTGTATTGTGCGCCCACCCCTCCCCCCGCATGGCACCAGTGTTGTGCTTGCCCCCCTGCCGGCCCGCCGCCGATTCCAGGGTGGATGAATCCACCGGCTGCCGTGCCAGCACCACACGGCCAACGCGCGACCGCACCAACAGCGTCAACACGGCCTTCACCACCTTGTGCACCCTCATCCTAACCGAGCCCGCCGACCGCAAGCTCTCCAAGATCGAGACGCACCTACGGCTGGCCTCCAGCTTCATCTCCCACCTAGGCAACATGCTGCTGGTGGGTGACTGGCAGCCGTACCACACCACCACCGTCTCTCCTGGACTTCTTTACTTTTTGTTTTGTCCTGGTCGCCATTTTGCTGCTGATTTCAGACACTTTTCTCTGGACTCTGACCCTCCATCCATTCCCTCGTTCTTTAACCCTTTTCCCCGTTGATGATCCTCAAATGTTTCTTCCCTTTTCTGCTTTGCCTTTTCTCCATACCCTTGCATCTCTCCCACCCTCCCTTTGTGCTGTGTCTACACCCCCCCAACCCCACTTATGGAACTCTGCTTTTCTGTATATAGAGATAACTCTAATCACTAGTATATGCAGTAGACCTTTGTACCATCTACCATTCCTATGTGACTCTTAGAGTATATCCATGTGTATCCCTTCCCTATGTATATAGAGATAACTCGAATCACTAGTATATGCAGTAGACCATTGTGCTCTCTACCATTCCTATGTGACTCTTAGAGTATATCCATGTGTATCCCTTCCCTATGTATATAGAGATAACTCTAATCACTAGTATATGCAGTAGACCTTTGTACCATTTACCATTCCTATGTGACTCTTAGAGTATATCCATTTTTTCTCCTTGTGTGACTTTACATCTTGTACATTTGCATTTTTTTCTCTGTTTGTATCCTTTATGTAACGCATGTAATCCTAAGTCCTTATGTTTTTCAACTGGTCCTTATGTAAAGCGCTCTTACACCTTCGGGTAAAGTTCGCGCTATATAAAATTGCATAAATAAAAACTGTAACGCTGACTGAATTAATGAAATGCAAAAAAAGCTGTGCATGGGAAAGGGGTGGGGTGGGGTTGGACTTAGTTGGTTTGTTAATGGTAAAGGGGAGAGAGAAATGTTCAGTTTATTATAATCAATATGCTATACTGTGTGGACTGAACAGCTGGAAATCTCACAGACAATGTACGCCAGTAAAAAAAAAGGTAGACCATGAAACCATTGGATATTATCGCTATCGAAACGTGCTTTTTAGGTTCCCCCATGCGCTGCATAGGAAAAAGACCTTTACTAATCTATTCACTTTTGCACGCGTTGCATTGCTTTGAATGGCAACGCATGCACGTTTGGCGATTCCCTTGCGGGAGCGAGCTTTGAAACCATCTGTTTGTAATTAACAGATGGGTCCAAAGCTTGCTCCCGCAAGGTAAACAGGCGCAGGCCCCCTCCTCTCTCCTCTCCCCCTGCTGCCTCTCATCAAACTTGTTTTTATTTCCTTCGAATTAGCTGCAGTCCAGTATCGGGTTACGTCGCTTTCACTTTCGCATCCGCAGTAAAGTGTTCTAGTTCCTCGGTAAATACTCAGTTGATAAGAAAATGATCGACTCCCAAAATAATAAATAATCAATGATAGCTAACTTGAGCCTGCACCAGCCTTATTCAAGAAGTATTGCACGTGTGTGCGACTCTGTACAAAGTATAACTTGCTTGAATGAGGGCTTATTTATTTAGCATTTTAGTAACGTGCTAACATGAGCAGATACATGGTGTTTTCAATTGCAGTTGTTTCTGTATTTTTGTTTTATTTTTAATGAGTTGCATGAGTATGTACGTTGCTAATATATTTCTTCTTGTACCTTTTACAAAAGAAAGCACAAACTAGCACCACCTTGTCTCCTGTTGCCCAGAATACATATCAGAGCCTAATGAAGTGTCACTGTGAGCGCGAGAGGGAATTGATAAACGCTCTTCCATCGCGGGCGGCTCTTTATCCTTCTCACGCGCTTCTCAAGACATCATCATTGTTGGGTTCTGAAACTCACGTGAGCAATGAACCAGATCTAAACAATGTTTGTTCTCACGACGACAATTGGCTCCCAGGTATCTTCTGCAATGTGGAAGTGGGAAACTATGACTAACGAAACAATAATTGTGAAGCTAGTTTCAGCCTCCAATATGCATGGTAAATAGAACATTACTGGCTTTTGGATAATTGGGGTAAAGGCATTTGCAGTATTAACCTGCAACTCCATAAAACCCAGCTTTCGTACGCCCTTATCTTTAGAGTTAACCAACAGAGATTTATTTTTACTTGAAATAAACTGGTGTATGGCAAAATAAAATGCTTAATACAGCACAGGCGTTCACCAAATAAAAATAGAGTTTACAACGTTACTCACTGGCGTGTTCGTTGAAACGCTTAATGGGAGCCTTGGGGAATGACTTGCCTGCTTCGGAACTCCCTGAAAACGCAGACGCCTGGCTCCAAAAACCGGGAACAAACTACTGACACAAATGCCAAAATACGAGCGCTATCCAAAGTTACAACGATCAACTCAAAATCAACGCTAAAATAGCAAGAACTTTCATTCGCTGACAACTGAATCAATAAAAATGCGCATAAACCCGGAAGTACAACCGTAAAGCCTATTGGGTAGTCTTGCAGAACTTGAAAGAACAAGCATTGGCATAGCCAATAGGTCTCGCCTTTGGGACCTTATAAGTATTTAGTTATGCAGCACAATATCCTTACTGCAACAATATTAACTGTTGCATGGCTATTGCATGGCTAAACACTTAGAAGGTCCCAAAGACGAGACCTATTGGCTATGCCAATGCTTGGTCTATATGTGTCTGTGATTACTTAATTGGCCTTCAAATACTGAACGGATATAATATATGTTGTAAAGAAGCTGCAACTGATAATTTAAAAAAAATCAATAATGTGTTATAAAAAGTTTTAAAAACCTTGCAGACAACAGGGTCATGATATGAATGGTGCTTCAGGTGCAGTGGTATTGGGCCTAAAATTTATCAGAACACCTCGAAACACCTAATATTGCTATATTTTACTAACATACAGGCAGTCACAATTGCAGTTAGCTTGTAGTTAAAAGGAGCTTGATTTAAATGGTGCAGCAGGTGCAGTGGATTTAGAGCGAAACTTTGTCATAACTCCACTAAACACCAAATATTGCTATTTTGTACTACCAAATAGGCACGGACACGAGCTGTTATCTTTCAGGTTCAAGAGACATGATTTGAATGGTGCACTAGGCCCAAAATGTGTCAGAACTCATCTAAACAGCTAATATTGCTATACTTTACAAATAAACCGGCAGTCATAAATTAAATTTTCTAGTAGGCAGGGTCATGATTTCAATAGTGTAGCAGGTGCAGTGGCACCGGGTTCAAATGCTCCAGGCACCCTGCTAAACACCTAATATTGATATATTTATTTCTAAATGGGCAGCCACAAGTGCAGTTACCTAGCAGACAACAGGGTCATGATTTGAATGGTGCAGCAGTTTCATTAGCACTAGGCCCAAAAGTTGTCAGAACTCCTGTAAACACATAATATTGCTATATTTGACTACTAAACAGGCAGTAACAATTGCAGTTACAAGGGACTTGATTTGAATGGTGCAGCAGGTGCAGTGGCCCTGGGGCAAAAAACTCGAAGGACCCCACTAAGCTCAGAATATTGCCAAATGTTACTACTAAACAAGATAGTCACAATTGCGTTTATCTGGCAGTCAATAGGGTCATGATTTGAAGGATGCAGCAGGTGGAGTAACACCAGGACCAAAAGCACTAGGTACCCCACTAAACACCTAATATTGCTATATTTTACTACTAAACAGACAGTCACAATTGCAGTTAAAAGGGATTTGATTTTCCTTATCCTCCTCCTTTTTTATGATTGCTATTTTTTTTGAAAATCTCAATAAAAATGACTTGAAATACAAAAAAGGGATTAGATTTGAATGCTGTAGCAGGTGCAGTGGCACCGGGGCAGAAAAGGTCCAGGGACCCCACAAACCCCAGATTTTTGCTCAAATTTAAAACTAGACTGTCAGTCACAAGTGCAGTTACCTTGCAGATAGCAGGGTTACGATTTCAATGGTGCAGCAGGTGCAGTGACACTAGGACCAAAAGCTCTTGGCACTCCACTAAACACCTAATATTGCTATATTTTACTACTAAACAGTCAGTCACAAGTGCAGCTCTCTTTCAGGCACTAGGGTCATCATTTGAATGGTGCTGCAGGTGACGACACTAGGCCAAACAGTTGTTGAAACTTTTCTAAACACCTAATATTGCTATAGTTTATTACTAAACAGGAAGTCACAATTGCAGTTACCTTGCAATTGAAAGGGCCTTAATTTTTTTTGTTTAATAACAAATTGTATTGGGTTTCTCAAACCACATCATTCCATGTGATAACATGCATATGCAATATCAGTGAGTACTTTGGGTCATATATAGTAACAACGTATTGTGGAATGAGTGAGAGTCCGCGTCTGATACAGCAGCAAATACATAGTGACGGGTACCATTTCGGTTCAGTCATGGTTACATGTAATAGTTCAACCCAGACTTAGGAACATACCAATTAACTGGGCCTAATACTACATAACCCCCCTCCTCCTCCACCCTAGCGACAGGCACGACCAGTAGACTCCGAATTAATGAAAGACCTGCTTAGGAGATAGTGTTTAGTAGTGGGGGGTGGCTTAGGTATCTATCTGTTCGAGTTCATGGTATGGCGGACATCATGAAGACGTTATTGGAATCCATTGTGTTTGCTACTTTGTTTGTAGTAGTGATGAGGGCAAGGTGGGCAGGCCAGCAAGAACTATCCAATACATAACTATCTTGGTCCTGTGCCATGCAAGTGTAATAATGGTATGTCACTAGGTGTTAAAGGTGTCTGAAGCTTTAAAGCACTCTAGTGAAAGGCCCCGGGTCATTGCTATGGGTCTTTTCCGTAGGCCCTGGTGCTCTTCCCTGCGAAGAGCACCACTCTCTGCTAGTCCCCAGTGCTCTACGTCTTCTTTCCATGCCAATACCCTGGGTGGGGTGGCAGATTTCCACCACCTGGTGATGTTGCATTTTGCCAAAATAAGCGCTAGATCTGCAAATTTGGCCTGGACACTATAACCCTTTCTCTATTGGTAGAGACCTAAGAGGCAACTTCCCACTGTGTGCCATGATGTGCCCCCCACTACCTCCTCCAGGTCCGACGTGCCCTGGCACTAATATTGGAACAGGACAGGGCAGGCCCAGAGCATGTGAATCAAATCGGCATCTTGTTCGGGGAACCTGGTACATGCCGCTGTAGTGATGGGGAAAATGGAGTGTAACCTATGCGGTGTGAAGTATGCGCGCTGTGTTATCATATATTGTATTTATTTGAGTCATGAGTTACGGATTACCGCTTGGAGTATCTGTGATATAGTCTTCCACTCTTTGTCTAGGAATGTTCGATTGATATCTCTCTCCCACTTGTGCAGTACGGGTAAACGTGGTGAGGGTTGTTGTGAGCGAATACTAAGATACAACCAGCGAATCAAGTGTCTGTTAGTCCCCATCAAGTGTAGTGAATTAACTAGTTCATTTGTGTCCAGTTCAGTCCCATCTGGTGCCCAATGGCTCTTGATGTATTGCACCAGGCTGGCATTTACCATAAAGAGCGCCCCCGTGAGCCCTTGCTTGTGTATGAAGTCTGTGTGGATGAGTAATGTTCTATCTCTGAACAGTGCCCCCATTCCTCACATGCCCGCCCGTGCCCATGGAGAAAGCCTGCTTCTCGTTACTGTGATTGTGTGGGTGGGGAGCAAAGGAGTTGTGTATTATAAGCATATGTTGTGGTGTGTGCAGTGTATTTCAGGGCTTGTTTCCAGAAAGTGAGTGCAGTCTTGAGTACCACCAGGGCCGACGTTGGGACTAGTATCCCTGGACATAACAGTATGTGAAGCTTCCTCTGGGCTATCATCCAGGGTGGGTAAGCTATTTCTTGCAGGTTTTGTACTGCCAATCACTATGAGAGCCATTATAAGTGCCTCACCAAGCAGTAATCATAAAAGTCAGGTGCCCCCATCCCTCGAGCATCAGATGGGAGTTGCAGCTTTGCTAAGCTAATACGACGATGACCTGCGTCCCATATATATTCAACCAGAAGTGTGTTTGGTGCGCAGAAAGTTGAGCTAGGAATCACTACTGGTAGATTTGCAAAGAAGGAGAGGATTCGCAGAAGCATCCCCATCTTGGAGGTTGGCAGTTGGCCTGCAATCATAAGAGGGATGTCCAGAAAACAACCCAAGAACGCAGTGAGACAATTGCCTTCTGTAGATTCCCGTCCAATAGTTTATGGGAATCTTTATATATCTGTATCCCCAGATACCGGAAAGTAGTAGGGGCCACAGCTATCATGTTCACTAAAGGGAATGGCTTGTAGGTGGAGATCTTCCCTAAAGAGGAATGCATGTGATATCCAGAAATTTATAGAAAGCCCCGTGAGAGATTCAGACTGGGCAAAGGTGCGAGCAACCGTATACAAGTTTTCTCTCAAATCTTTAGAGCAGATAATTATGTCGTACATATGCAGTGGACTGGGTAGATTAGGCACGGCGCACAGCGATGAGTATCAAGAGAGGGTTGAGTGTGGGTTGAAAAAGGTAATCAGTTTAAGGTGCTCCTGCAGGTGACGTAACTGTTCAGGTGCGTCCTAGAGGATTGAGGGGTTGAGTGCGCTACTGGGGTGCAGGCGCATCCCTGCGATGGGCACACTTGTGTGGTGCTGTGTGTGGAACACAGCAAATTCCAAATATAGTTCAAATAAAGTTCAAATGAATTTGGAGTTTCAAGATTTATTTAACGTTTTCTATAGAAATGTACTTCATATTTCTTTCATATGCGTCGTCAGACAATTGATTTTAGCAACATCAAAGATTGAGATAGCTCCAATGCATTTCGGACGGAAAGTCCTTTTTCAAGGAGCACTGCAACAAAGAATATACAAAAAATGCAAATCAGTACAAATGGCTGTGCACAGCAAAGTAATAGAGGTTACGCTGGTGTCTGAGTGAGTGGATCTCATGCATCCCTAGAGAAGGATATGAATAGTGAGAAGCGAGGAAAGTCACACCGGGGTTTGAAAGGTAAATCGGGATGTGGTCGGCTCGAAAAAGGCATGTGTACGGATCGGTGAAGTGGGGAATAACGGAGTATATATACCTTAGTGCACACCCGGGTAGTAGGGGAAGTGTACTACAGTTTAATCCACTGAATGAACTTGGGGGGGATCTCAAACCTCCGAAGAGTGGCCAACATGTAATCCCAGCCCAGTGTGTCGATGACCTGACGAAGGTCAAGTGATTATCACCCCACGCCCGGTAGGGTCTCGGGCAGGCAGACTTGACATGGTAGAGCTTGCGTATATTTAGTGAGGTACTGGGCATGGGAACTTAACCACATTGATCAAAGTGTATTAATCTTGGTAATAGTGGGAGGAGGCGACTGGCAAGTATTTTGCTGAGTATCTTGTATTCCGAATTAAGCAATGAGAGTGGTCTATATGCGGAAATGTCAGTGTGGTCTCTGCAAGGTTTTGGCAGCGAGGTCACCAGGGCTTGCACTGTGGCGTGAGGTAGTGACCCTCCCCGTAGAAATTCCCGGTGTTGCCACTCCAGACGAGGAGCTAGCTGTGAGGTGAAAGTGGCATAAAAGTCTAGCAGGAGGCCATCTGGGTCTGGGGTCCTGTTATTAGGGAGTTCACTAATGGCATTGCGGATTTCAGCAACTATTATAGGTGCTGCTAGCGACACCTTGCCTTCCGCTGTTGCGTGGGGCAAGCGCACTGTATTTAGGAAGCCTTCAATTGCCTGCAAGTTCACCTGGTGTGGAGCAGAGAAAAAAGACTTCTAATAATCTTAGAAGGCCTCATTAATTTCGTTCTGGGTGGGTACACCGGTTTGCATCTGGGTGGCCATCTCAAGGATCGGTGTAGGTCGGGAAGCATTCCTAATCAAAGGTGCTAACAGAGTGCCCGGTCTGTCCGCCTCAGTCTGTACTGTCTGTGTATATGCACAAAAATCCATGACCCACAGCTGCTCAAGAAGTTCTGCATACTCTGTATGGGAATCCTGGAGTACTTTTGCCCTGTCTGCAGTCTAAGCCACCTCCACCGAACCAGGATGAATCTACCATTAGTATCTATATGCATATCTTGTGCGATAAAAGAGACCCCTGCCCTGATTCAGATCGCAGCTCCCCATGCAAATGCTTAGTTAGCTGTACAAAATAGCTGTCCACTCCATTTGCATATGCAGAAGATGGGTCTCCTGTAAAAAGACTATATGTGCCTTACCCCTGGCCAATTGTGCTTGTATTCTGTGTCACTATGTTTTTATTATTAATTTCTTTATTGCTTTCACTAAACAGTCATTTTCTTACAGTCAGAGACAAGATAGCAAATGTATTGCAACACTTAGTACAGTTTAACTAACTTTTGCTGCATTGTCAAGCCAACTTTTCATGCATTGCTCCATCGCTGCAGGTATCAAGATTTCAAACTCCCAACTCCCCCCTTCCCCCCAAACCAGTTTCCTCTATCCAGTGCTATGGTAGGTACATTAGGTGTCTTTTCTGATAGTCCTCATTCTCATACCGCTCAGACTCCAGCGCCTTCATTCAGCTACTTTCTGATTGTCTCTAGCTTGTTCGTTATGTCTTTGGGTATCCTCCGTTTCCTGTCGCTCCCCCATCTACATCTTGTTGTGTGTGTGGGGTTAGTCCTACTACCTCTTGTATCATCATTCTGCAAGCCTGCAGCACCGCTGGTAGTTTCTCGTCCCGCCTAGTTTTTCTCATGTGTTCCTCCTCTGCCGTTGCCCATTCCTTAAGGTTAGCCCTCCATATGTTTATGGCTGGGCTCTGAGGGGATAGCCAGAGTATTTCTATTCGTCTCTTGGCTTCCGCAAGTCCTAGTATTAAGAAATGTCTGATGATTTTACGTTTTGTGTTTCTGGGTATAATTCCCAAGAGGCAGCTCCTTATTTCTAATGCTACCTTCCACCCCGTCACTGTGCTAAGTTGCTTTATTACTTTTGTCCAGTATTCTTGTATTATGGAGCAGTGCCAGACCATATGAATGAAAAAGGGCTCTGCGTATCAGCACCTGGGGTATCTTAGGTCTCGCATTGTGTGTATGGTGTGTAGTCGCCTAGGGGAGAGATAGGTCATGTGTATGATATTGTATTGTATCTGCTTAAACCTGGCACATATCGAGATTGTACGGACTTCCTCATGTATTTTTGTCCAATCTGCCTGCGTCAGTGGCTCTAAGCTGGTCGTTTGCCTCCTCTCTTCTACCCTAAATAGTTTACTTTGTTTATCCGTCCATAATACTTTATATAAGTGGGTTACAAATTCACCCCCTGCCATTGTGATCATAGTGGTTAGCGTTTGCGAGTGTTCTGGAGCTTCTGGGAATGCCAGAGCTGTTGGGCCGTGGCTGCCATTTTTGCGTACTGCATAAATTGCCTATCACCCAGCGCAAAGGTTTCCATCGCCTCTAGGTATGTTCATTGTTTATTTATTTAAAGGTTTTATATAGCACTGGCTCGACCTGGGGGTATCCGAGCGCTTTCCAGGAGTATATAGTACAGGAGTAAACAATTGTTAAAGAACGTACACTTCAAAACAGGATGGAAAACAAAGGACAAATAGCTTAGTACCATTAACAAATGTCAAAAGGGTGAACAATCTAGATAAATAATAAGGGTGCAGGTAATCAATTATTAAAACAGTAGCAGGAGATGGAGGAAGGCTAGAAGGGAGAGAGAATGGAAGGAGCAGGGAACGAAAAAGGGGAGGGACAGGGAGGGGAAAGGGGGGCAGGAAGAGAGTGCAAAAGAAGAAATGAGAAGGGTTATGAACCCCAATATTTGTTGAGCAGGTGCAGTTTGAGGTCTTTTTTAAAGCTGATATAAGAAGGGCTACAACGCAAGTCTTTAGGCATGGCATTCCAGATGTTAGGTGTGTTTCCGGAGAAAGGACGAGATTGTGTGGTTTTCTTTTTTAACAGAGGTGGAACAAGGAGGAGAGCGTTGGTACTTCTCAACAGTCAAGAGCAGCCTGCTTTATTGAGTTTGTTAGTGAGATACAGTGGGGCTTTTGATGAAGGGCTTTGTGCATAATGCATGCAATCTTGTAGGAGGCTCTGCCTTCGATGGGTAACCATTTAAGGGTTTTGAGGGCTGGGGTGATGTGGTCAAAGCGTTTGCAGTTAGTGAGTAGTCTGGCAGCGAAGTGGAGCACAGATTTGAGTGGTGCAAGGTGAACTTTAGGAGTTCCAGCAAGGATAGCGTTGCCATAGTCAATTCTTGAAAGGACAAGAGATTGGACAACTGATTTAAAGTCGTCAGCTGGAATAAACGGTTTAATTTTCTTGAGGTGACGGAGAGAGAAGAGAGCTCCTTTACCCAAGATTTTTATTTGGTTTTAAAGAGTTAGGTTATTGTCAATGGTGATGCCAAGTGATTTGACTGAGTTGGAAAGGGGGAGCAGACAGTTGACTGCATTAAGGTCAGAGATCCATGTTTGGATAGTTAGAGGGTTATTTTTGGAAGAGAAGAGAATGATTTCAGTTTTTTAGGGTTAAGTTTGAGATGATTGGAGTGGAACCAAGTTTGTATTTTAGTCAAGGTGTTGTTAAGGTGCAGAACATCAGAGTGGGATCTAATCTTATAGTAAAGTTGGGTGTTGTCAGCGTAGAGGTGGTAGTTGATTCCAGATTGTTTTAGAATGAGTGTAAGGGGTCCCAGAAAGAGGTTAAAGAGAGGGAGAGAGGATAGATCCTCGAGGGACCCTAAGGGAGACAGGTGTGGGGTTTGAGAGGCAGTTGTCGAGTTTAATTTGTTGGATTCGATGTTGGAGAAAGGAGGAGAACCATTTGAGGACAGGACCATTGAGGCCAAAGCGAACTTTGAGTGTGTTAAGTAAGGCAGGGTGATTAACAGTACCAAATGCTGCAGAGAGGTCGAGGAGAATAAGTAGGCAGGTCTCGCCATTTTCTAAGGGATAGGTGGATGTTGTCAACAATATTAGGCATGGCAGTTTCAGTGCTGCAGCCTTTTCAGAAGCCGGATTGTAATTAATCCAATAGGTTAAAAGTGTCAATGTATTTGTCCAATTAAAGCAGGGTACATTTTTCAAGAGCTCTGGAGAGCTGGGGAAGGTTGGAGATCGGGCGGAGATTATTAAGGTAGTTGGGATCGGCATTGGGATTTTTAAGAATGGGAGTGATTTGTCCAAGTTGGAGGGAGGCAGGGACACATCCTGTGGTGAGAGAGAAGGTAATGATAGTGGTCCAGTAAAGGGGAAATGATGTGCCTAAGCTCCTGGACAAGGTTGGAAGGGATAGGGTCTTTGGTGTATGAGGACGGTTTGAGTTTAGAGATGATGTTAGCGACTTCAAGCTCAGATACGGGGTGGAAGTTGTGCCAATAGGCGTTGTTTTTTTGCTGTGGGTTGGAAAGATTGTTATCCGGGGGGAAGTGGCAAGAAGGTTGGCGGAGGAATACGGGGGGAGAGTAAGTAGGTAGGGAGGTTTAGTAGTAGGGTCGGCGGTAAATAGGGGAATAGGAGGGATCGGAGATACAAGGAAGGATTGGTCTATTTTGGCAATTTTGTTCAGCTAAGAAGTTGGCAATTTCTTTGCATCTATTAGTTGTGGCCATCAGTTTTGGAGGTGCAGTGGATGTTTGATTTCGAACTATGTTGAACAGCTCTCTGTGTATGTTTTAGGCACGATCAAGCTGTGTGCGGAAAAAGGAAGCCTTATCAGAGAAAATGTTTCTTGTACTTAGTTCTGGCTGATCTGAGGAGGGCAAGATGGGCGGGAGAAGGATGTTGTCTCCATTTTCTTTCAGTTAGTCTAAGAGAACGTCTTTCATTGTTGAGATTAGAATTGAACCGAGATTAGAAGTGAACCAAGATTTGGATGGAATGTTTCTTTGAATTTTAGGTTTGGACGGGGCAATTTGGTCTAGGCGATCGATGACAGTTTTGCTAAAATGCTCGGTGAGAACATTGGCATTAAGGGAGAGAGGAGTAAGCAGTAGATGTGCTTGGAGTTTAGACTCCAGTTCACCAGGGGGGATACAGTTAAGATTTCTGGTCCATTTCATGGATTTGACATTATTGGAGGGGTGGGGGGAGGGGGCGCGGTGGTTATTGAGAACAGAATGAGGTGATGATCAGACCAGTCATTGGGGATGATGTTGGAGAGGGAAGCTAAGTCCTTGCTGGCAATGATGGCGTCAAGAGTGGCTCCTTTGGTGTGGGTTGGCGAATAGCAGAGTTGATTGAGGTAATTAATCTCTAGAAGATTAGAGAGGAGGTTGACTGCAAGGTCATCGGTCTCATTCGGTCTCATTCCAGTGGAGGTTAAAATCGCCTAGGAAGAGATTTTTAGAGTTAGAGAGTGAGGCTTGAGTCACAAGTTCAGATAATTCCTCAGCAAAGGGAAGAGGATCACCAGGTTGGTGGTAGATATTATGTAGTCGAATCGGGGGAGAACCTTGAAACTTAAGTTCGGCTTCAAGGTATTCAAAGGTATTGCGGTCAGGGTTCTTGACGAGGGAAAGTTTGAGTTCATTTTTAAAGATAATCGCTAATCCACCCCCTCTTCTCTCGGCTCTATCTTTTTTGATGAAAGAGTAGCCTGGGGGAGAAAGTAAGTCAAGGCTGGAAGTTGAGTGGTCATTGAGCTAAGGATAGTTTCAGATATTTCGATAGAATGTCGGACGGCCAAACAGCAGTTCACAAGCATGCAGGAGATGGGTTTAGGGTTGTCTTTAGGGGAAGAGTCTGAATGAATGGTGGTAAGTTGGGGAGGTGGTCTGGGGGAGACTGGGGATGAGGGGATTCTGCTTGTTCCCAAAATAACAGGAATGTTGGAGTGAGGTGGAGTAGAAGGAGCATAAATTGAGGGGTTTGGAAGGTATGACTTGCAGAGATCAAGGAGGTCGGAAGAGTAGAGCTGGCTCGAAGCGCGGAGGGGCCTATGGCAACGGGGTCTGAGGTGTGTAGTGCTCCATGGATTAGGATTAGAGATGCATTATAAGCAAGCACCGTGGTAGTTGGAACAATTAATGGGGCACCTGGAGTAGAGGGAATTGAAGGCTTCTCTCAGTTGTGCAAGTTCATTCATCAGGATTGCTAGATTGCGTTCAATGTTGTAGAGAGTCTGGACTCCTTAGTTAAATTATATGTTAAACTTAACGTCGCTCAGACTCGGGTCCCGTGTCCTACGACGGAATATCTATGCAGAGATTGGAAGGCTCTCACACGGCTGAGGACCTATGACTCTGTGTTCAAGGTTGGAGATTGCTTCTCCTTGGACAAGCAAGTCGAGGAGAACTATGCCTCGCTGTGCCGAAAGATTACCTTGGCTTTGGATTCTTATGCCCCCCTCAAAAAACATAGCTGCAAGGGCAGAGTCTTTGCCCCTTTGTTTAACGACACTCTGAAAAACCTGAAAGTAGCATGTAAACAGACTGAGAGAAGATGGAGGCGTGGCTACAAGGAGACAGACAAGGTGCTTTGGAACCTCAAAATGGTGGACTACAAGAATTTGATTAGAAGATCTAAAGCTGACTATTTTTCTTCCTTGATCTGTAATTCCTCTAACAGCTCCAGAAGTATTTTTACCATACTGAATAGTCTCACCAGTCCTGACTGTTCTAAAAACTCAATATCTCCTCTCAGGAACTCTGTGAGAACCTGGCTAAGCTCTTCAGAGAAAAGATCAAGTTAATCATCAAGGACCTGGAGGGTTCCTCTGAGGCTAGTAGTTCCCCTGCTTCTGGGGGAAGGGTCTCAGAGGTTGTGGATAATGGCCCCACCTGGCAGCTCACTGATCAGCTATCTGAGTTTCTGCCTCTAACGGAGGAGGTTTTTAGCAGGCTCGCATGGGGTATTTCCTCTGGCTCACCCATGGACCCTGTCCCACACAGGAGTATGAGGAAGAATTGTTCCCTACTCTTCGCCTGATCTGTAACCAGTCGCTAGCTAGTGGTTTAGTCCCCTCCCATTGGAAGCCAGCTCTGGTATCCCCTTTGTTGAAAAAGCCATCCCTGGATCCTGAGTGCTCAAAAAACTACAGGCCTATTTCCTTGCTACCTTTTCCTGCTAAAATTGTTGAACGCACAGTTAATATAACCCTCTCTAAACATCTGGAACATCATCAACTGCTGGAGGAGGTTTAATATGAATTTTAGTAGGCCCATGGAAACGAGACGGCCCTGGTGACCGCTATGGATGAGCTTCAAAGGCGGGCAGACAGGGGACAGGCAGCAGCATTGATCCTGCTTGACCTGTCTGCCTCCTTTGATATGTGAACCACGAAATCTTACTGAGAAGATTGAGTGAGGCTGGGGTGAGAGGTTGCGCTTTGCGCTGGTTTCGATCTTTTCTGCAGGATAGACAGCAGGCGGTGTCCCTCCTTCCTTTTCAATCCGCTTTCTCTTATGTGCCGCACAGGGTTCCTCAGGGATCGGCAATTAGCCCGATTTTATTTGATATATACTTACAACCCCTGATCGTGGTCATTAGATCTTATAAGATCAATACTATAAATTACGCGGATGATACACAGCTGATCCTCTCCTTTGAGGGAGAGGATTCGACACCGGTGGAGGTGTTTCACAACTGTTTGCGGGACACGGCCTGTTGGCTACAGAACAACTCCCTTCAATTTAATGCAGGAAAGACTGAGATGCTCTTCTGTGCAGGGAATAGGATCCCTCATCACTTTCCTGGTAATTTTTGGCCTCATGAAACTTCGAATAAAGTTCGGCCAGTGGAAACAGTCCGCAATTTGGGCATCATGCTTGACGATAAGCTTACCATGGAAACTCAGGTTGTGAAAGCGTCAATCCGCTGCTTTGCAATCATCATGTCCCTTCGGAAGATCTTGCCGTTATTACCCTCCGAGGCGCGTGCTCAAGTGGCAAGATGTACGATCCTTAGTAGGCTTGACTATTGCAATGCCCTCTTGCTTGAATCCCCCATCTTTTTGCTGGATAGGTTACAAAGAATTCAATCAGCTGCAGCTAGGTTAGTCTTAGGGCTGCCCAGAAGATCGTCCACTTCAGCAGCTCTGGCAGAACTCCATTGGCTCCCTCTGAGACAGGGAGTACAATTTAGGTCCCTCTGCCTCGTTTTTAAAGCTCTTCCTTGGATAGGACCATTAGCAATGCAATCAAAATTTGATTGGTACACTCCAACAAGACTGCTCCGCTCCTCATCGGCAAGACTGGTGAGAGTACCAAGGTTTATGAAAGCTAGTTCAGGGAGAAGATCCTTTGTGGTGGCAGCGGCCAAACTGTGGAATAGACTCCCATGGGAGATTAGGCAAATCTGGGAGCTTCTCCAATTCAGAAAAAGTGTGAAAACGTGACTGTTTCCCAAGTCCTAAACCTGACATATCCTCCTACCTCTCATGAGATACCAGCGCCAGGATGCCTACAAGGCGATGGTGCGCTTTATAAGTTGAATAAATAAATAAATAAAGGAATGGGGGAGAGCGCTGTTGGGAAAGAGGTGGGGGATTGGATGTGTTCCGTGTTAATCAGGGGAGAAAGTCTAGTGTGAGGAGGTGAAGAGAAGCCGGAAGGGGGGGGATAAGAGGGGTGCTCAGGCTGATGGACGCAGAGAGGGCCACTGAGAAGGACGGGGCATTCAAAGATTCGGGTGAAGTTGTTTGCGATGATACGAGGGAGTGAAGTGAGAGGTGAAAAACGACAGTGGGTTTAAGGGGTGGAATGCAGTTTTGAGTAGGTGAAATTGGGTCCAGGGCCGGGTGGGGTGGGTTAGGGGGGATCAGGTAGGGGTTCCGGGGGCAAGGTGGTGAGTGTGGGTCAGACCAGCATTAGGAGTTGGAGGGAGTAGGTCATTTGAGAGCGAGTGAATGAGGGAGAAGGAGAGTGTAGTTGGAAAGCCGTGAGGAGAGAGGGTCGCGGAAGAGAATGAGTCATTGGATGGTGAAATTGCAGAAACAGTATTAACAGTTGAGACATCTGGGGAGGGTGGGGGAGAGACGGGGGAGCGGTGAGAGCAAGTGGGAGTCGAGAGGTTGGGTAGATGGGAGGTTAGGAGAAGTTCTGGAAAGAAGGAAAGACAAAGTATTGAAATGGCGCTCAAAGATGAAGAGGTGGTGTTCAGAGGCTTGTATGAGAATATTACCAGTTTTAAAGATGGAGATATCAATTTCGTCGAGAAAGATTGGGGAAGGGGTAGTAGATAGTTTAAATCCATAAGGAATTTTGCTTGATTTAGATACTGGAAGGTGGTGAAGGAAGATGCTTTTCCATTTGGAAGGGCGTTTCGAGTAGATGTAATTTGTATTATAGGGGCTGATGGGCAAAGGTAGATATCGACAATTAAAGTTTCAGGATGTCGAATCAGTAATTTGTTTGCAATTTTTCTTGGCGTTTTTGCAGAGATTAGGAGGGTAGAGAATGACCCATGAGCTGAGGCCATGTATGGTGAGGGTTGAGCCTTGGGGGATGATGGTTTGGTTGAAGGGGGACATGATTGGTCACAAGTTAGATGATATACAGGAGGATAGGGTACCATGCGAGGAAAAGGCAACAATAGTAAAACCAAGACCCGCTTAAATGTCGGTAGTTGTGGAGTGATAAGAAGTCAAGGGGCCTTGAGGATCCAAGAAATGAAAGATGAACGAAATGAAGTAGAGGATTAAGAAGAGAGTGAGAGAAAAAACACCAGTTCCAGTACCGGTGAGGATTGAGATCAAACTAGTGTAAAATGGACATGGATAAAAAGAACAGCATAAGAGCAGCATAAGAGCATCGAGAAGCTAAGGCGAAAAGGAACGGAAGCATTAGGAAGGAGGGAAGGTGAGAGGGGATGCCAAAAGGCCAAAGATCGCGGGGCGTAAAAAGAACCGAATAAGAGCATAGATCAGTAAAAACGAGGAGCAGCATAAGAGCATAGAGAAGCTAAGGCGTAAAGGGATGGAAGCATTAGGAAGGAATGAAGGTGAGAGGGAAATGCCTGAAGGCCAAAGATCGCGGTGCGTAAAAAGAACCAAATAAGAGCATAGAGGAGTAAAAATGAAGGGGAGGGAAGCACTTGAAAGGTGAGAGGGGAGGTCATTCAAAAACATTCAAAGAGAGGTTACCGACTAGTGTAGACACAAGAGGACAGGTACAATGAGAGAAAGTAACACAAGTTGAGGAATTGAAAGACACCAGACTGGTTCATCTTGAGCAATATGCTAGAACACTTGGGTATCCATGGAGGTAGAGGGTTATTGAAAACCTTGGGTA
This sequence comes from Lissotriton vulgaris, assembly GCF_964263255.1. Classification (NCBI taxonomy): domain Eukaryota; kingdom Metazoa; phylum Chordata; class Amphibia; order Caudata; family Salamandridae; genus Lissotriton; species Lissotriton vulgaris. The sequence continues at coordinate 1,463,624,247 of NC_141687.1, read as the reverse complement.
ATTACACAAATCAGAGATCTGAATCAAGAGGAAATAAGTTCAAGATAAGAGAGAGAGGTTACCATTTAAACACCAAAACATAATTATTTTGTGAAGGAGGTCATGCAGTTCGGCAGCGGGAGTCTTCGGCGGTGAGTCAAAGTGTCAGTGGCTGCTCAGGAGGAGATGGGGACATCATTGAAAACTGACTGCTTGCTGCTAAGGATCGAGGGCTTTCCTGGACCCCTAATTTGCATTACAGCTTGCGGAACCCGCTTTGCGGGTCCCGCTGCGCTCCTGTGTCACTGAGAAGCCTGACTGTGCTGCGTGGGCTGGACTAGGGCTGCGAGCGTGCGGAGCAGGACTTCCAAGACCAGAAGCCTCTGCATACCGCGCCTATCGACACCTGGCCGCTCTCCCTGTCCACCACGCCCCGCCTGCAATCCTACAAAGGGTTTGAGTGGAGAAACCGACGTGGGACATCATTGAAAACTGACTGCTTGCTGCTAAGGATCGAGGGCTTTCCTGGACCCCTAATTTGCATTACAACTTGCGGAACCCTCTTCGCGGGTCCCGCTGCGCTCCTGTGTCACTGAGAAGCCTGACTGTGCTGCGTGGGCTGGACTAGGGCTGCGAGCGTGCGGAGCTGGACTTCTAAGACCAGAAGCCTCTGCATACCGCGCCTATCGACACCTGGCCGCTCTCCCTGTCCACCATGCCCCGCCTGCAATCCTACAAAGGGTTTGAGTGGAGAAACCGACGTGGGACATCATTGAAAACTGACTGCTTGCTGCTAAGGATCGAGGGCTTTCCTGGACCCCTAATTTGCATTACAACTTGCGGGTCCCGCTGCGCTCCTGTGTCACTGAGAAGCCTGACTGTGCTGAGTGGGCTGGACTAGAGAAACAAAAGAGGACAATGGAGACTTAGCAGCATTTGCCTGGCTGCGGAGATTCCCTGAAATCTGTCAGGCATGAGATACATTGGGGAGAAGTGGCAACAGGACTGAACAATATTGGCAGATTGATTCCCCAGTAGGGAGCTAAAGAAGGGGGTTTAAAGTAAGCTCCACGATGCAGAAATTAGAAACAACTATAATGCAGGAAAGTTTGCAGATAGATTAAAGCAGGGGCACCATCTTAGGGACAGGCCAAGCTCCGGGGGAGTGCGTCAAGCTGAGGGAAGAAGATTGGTGCAAAAAAGTTGTTCTTTACATTATTTGCACCATTCTTTATGAAATGGAGGAGCCCTTCCCGTCAACTTCGGCCGCCATTTAGGGTCAGACAACTTTAATAGACGAATGCCGATCGGCTTAGGAGACACTGGGCATAGTGAAGAAAGTAATTGAGCCTTATTGTCAGAAAAACTGGGTAAAGCCTAATGAAGCGGGCGCTTAGGAGGGTAATGCAGTGGTTATTCAGTACCTTGTGTGTTTGAATAATTGAAGAATCTTATAATCGGCCATTTTGATTAGCAGTGACGAGGATCCAGAGGTGCCTCTGCTGAAGCCAGCGTCAAAAAACACCAAGCCTCGAGACAGACCCCGTGGAAGAACTCAGCAGAAGTGAGGCGGCGCAGCTGCGGGTCGGCGCAACTGTTTGTAGGTGCAGCTGCAGGTCGATGGAGGCTCAAGACGCTGCAACCTTAGTCGACAAAAACGCTGGTATCTCACTTTCGGATCACAGCTATGCGAGGAGAAGGTGAGAGGCAATTCAGGCTCGCGGAGATAGTCACCACAGGCACATCACTGCACCTCATTATTAGAGGCGGTGGAGGGTGCAATACGAAAGGCGAGTGAACAAGCTGGCGGTTCCGGTGAGCGAACAAGATGGCGAGTGGTTCGTCTAGTTCCGGTTGACAGATCAGGCAGGGGCGACCACAGCACCGATTCGACAGAGGTGGTGGGGATGCTGCGTAATCCGCTAAAGTCCCGGAGCTCTCAAACCAGGCATGTCCAGAGAAATCACACTGAGCAGGGAGCGGCGAGGCCGATGAGGAGAAGGGGCATCAAGAGTCGTGGAGTCACGGAGCCACGGAGCCACGGAGATAGTCTTCGTAGGTAAGAAAAATTGGGTCCAGACGATCCGGTATCTTCTAGGAGTAGATGTAGGATAACGCGGATGGCGGGGTTAACAGGGGATTTAAACTGATATGGTGATCCCCAACCCGGGAGCTCCAGCAGAGAGCTCCTACTTGGCGGCCATCTTTGTTACTAAAGATGCATGTTGTGAACCTGCCCCCTGGATATAGGTCTGTCAGCATTAGACAGCCCCATTCTTTCCATTTCTCAACTGACTTTGTCTGTACTACTTGGGCAAACTGTGAGATGTGTACTCTTTTAATAACTATTCTTACTGTCCTGTCCCATATCCTGGCTAGTAGCCATATCAGGTGGGGAAACATTTCCTGTATATGCCGTCCATTCATAAGTAGGGCCCCCAGGTGCTATTTGCCATAGGTGCCTGTGAGCAAGGTTCTCTCCCAGGAGGGATCTATGTCTACCCTTTGTATTGCATTCTGTATCTTCTTTGCTACATAATATAGCTCCAGGTCCGGGATCTCCAATTCTCTCTATCCCCCTGACGTTTTATCACCTCTAGTCCTACTCTGAAATGCTTCCCATTCCACAACAGCAGTGTTAACAGTGCCTCCAGTTCCTTAAACACTTTACGCTGTATTTTGAAGAAGGACCCCTGCATGATGTAGAGGCATCTAGGCAAGACCACGATTTTGATCAGGACTACTTTGCCCATCCGGGACAATATCAGTGTGTTCCAAAACTGTACACTCCAGTGTAATCCTTTTACTATCCTTCCCTTATTCAATTTGTAGAAACTGTCTTCCTCTCTAGTGATATATATGCCAAGATATCGAACACTTTCCATTGCCCAAGGGAGCTCTAGTTGTGGGAGCTGGGATACTGCAAGTCCCTCCGTTCGTCCTATCCGGTATATCTGGGATTTGGACTTACTAATTCGAAGACCCGAAGGCTCCCCAAATGTTCCCAGTGCTCCTATTAACACTGGGGTAGAGCACATTGGATGGCTCAGGTACCCTAGGGCATCATCCGCGTAGAGTGATACTACATGTTCCAGCTCGTCAATTTTTATGCCCTGTCCCCTCAGTGCTGATCTCAAATGGCATGCCAGTGGCTCTATTGCTATAGCAAGGATCAGTGGAGAGAGCGGACAGCCCTGTCTCATCCCTCTTTGGAGCGTCATACTTTCTGACACATATCTCCCTGTACGGACCCTAGCTGTTGGTTTTGTGTACAATAGTTTTACCCACTCGATAGGTTGAGGGCCCAGGTCCATTTTATGCAGTGCTTACCAGATATATTCCCACAAAATCGAATGCTTGTTCAATGTCCAAAAAGGCCAGTGCGCATTCTTCTGAGCTTGTGTCTAAGGCCTGCATAACATGTGTGAGTCTGCGGATGTTCCTAAGGATATTCCTGGGGGATATGAACCCTGATTGGTCTTTGTTTATGAGCTGGGGAAGATATGGCAGTAGTCTACTCGCCAACACTTGGCTTATGAGTTTAAGGTCCACATTTAGCATAGATAATGGCCTATACGAGTTCAGTGATTTTTTGTCCTTCCCAGGTTTAGGGACTACCACTGTAAGTGCTTCCCACGTTGTGCTCGGTAGCTTTCTTCTCCCATGCCTCTGCTGGTACCTCTGTCAGTCTGTCCTCCACCAACCCTGGGTACTGCTTATAGATTTCAGCAGTGAGTGCCTGTTGACTTTGCTGTTTTCATGTGTGTGATCACAGCTTTTAATTCAGCTTTGGTCATTGGTGGACTGAGGGCTTTCTGGGCATCTAGATCCATCTGGGCATGTCTATCCCTTCCAAGTATGTCTGTATGTTCAGGGTGTGTGTGGCATTTAGAGGTTCCATGTATATCTTGTCCAGGTGCACAGCGAATACTGCGCTAATTTTGTGTTGCATATAGACCAATTTATCCTGTCTTGCATCGCCATTATTGGTTTAGGTTGTGTTTACATTTTAATCAGGTGCGCCACTAGACGGACAGATTTGGCTCCCTCTGTGTACCACCGTCTTCTAGTGTTATTTCTATTGTACTTATCCAGTCTATCCCACAGCTCTCCACCCCTCTGATGCTGCTCTGTCCAGCTCTGGGGGCTCTCTTTGTCTGTGGGGAGTGCTGCTTTTAGTTTGGCTAGTTCTCGCTTTTGCCTATTTAGGTCTTGTTCAATTGTTTTCTTCACTCCCACCTCTAATGACATGCATACTCCCCTAAGTACCATTTTTTATCGCATCCCATTCTGCTGCTCTACTACCAGCTGTCTTCCAGTTTGTGTCAAAATACCCTTTCAGCTAAGTTTCTACTGCAATCCTGGACACCTGATCTGTGAATGCTTCTGCATTTATACTCCATAATGGTATCTTTGACAAGGGTCTGTACAGTGCGTACACTATTTGTAGTGAGGTATGATCTGGTAGATATCGGGCCCGATATTGCACTTCTATTACTCTGTGTATGGCCGTTGTCGGTATGAAGAAGTAGTCTAATCGACTATATGTGTTTGTTGCCGGGGTGTGGCAAGAGTAGGCTTTTTGGTGTGGGTTTCGGTGTTGCCAGATGTCTATAAGGTCTAGATTGGTTTGCATCTGCCACATAGCTTCTCTCACCTTTGGTTTTGCATCAGGTTTTGGTGGGAACCTATCCAGTGTTCCGTTAAATGCACAATTATAGGCCCCAGCAACTATGAGTTACATGTCAGGCGTAATATGGGACTGTCTAAGGTCTGACCCTAGGAATTCCCTGTCGTCACTATTTGGGGAATATACATTAAGTTGGCACATACTATGCCCATCTGGGCTACCCTTCACCATTACATACCTCCCATTTGCTTCCAAGCAGGTCCTCTCCATTTTGGAACGGACTCCCGGCGCCACCCATATTAACACGCCTCTAGCATGTCCTAAATAGGGCGTCTCGAAGATCTTACCTCACCACCGTCTTTGACCGAATTTAAGACTATCACCCCACAAGTGTGTTTCCTGAAGGAATACTATAGAGACCCCATAACTTCTCAGGTAGGCTAATATTCGGTTACATTTGACAAAGTTATTAAGTCCTCGGACATTCCATGTTCAAACTTGTTTTTTTGTTAATTTCCCTTCATGTCACTGAATCATCACAATGTTTTCCTCCAGTTTCCAAGGGAGGTTCTTGTCTAGAGCTGTATCTAACGCTGACATCACTGTCCCCTTCCACTGCATGTCATAACACACCTTCTTTCGGCTGGTTTGTAACTTTTTACCACAACTAAAACATCCCCAACTCCCCACGCCCACAGACTATAGTTCCAAATTCCCATAGCTCAACAAAAATGTCCTAAAGACATGTGAATCTGCTCCAACCCTATATTGTGCCACCCCCTCCCTAATACCTCTTTTATCTTTTCAAAAAAAAGTTTGTCTATTCTAGCCCAAGTAAATGGACTCTGTTGTGTGGCCAGTCCACCAGACACCGTGCTGTCTCGCAAGACCAATTGGGCTCAGCAAGACCATCCATATGCGTGGTAGTGTCATATTGGATCAATTTAGCAGCACTCCGCTTTTCCCACTCCTCCTTGTTTTCCCCTTTTCTACCCTCCCCAGCACCCACTCATCACCAGCAGAGGTTTCAACCGTCTGTGCTGTATCTGCATATTATGTTCCCCATTGTACTTGTCTATTCACAGGTCATTGGTGCAATATCTCATGATTCCGAGACCCATCCTGCATTGGGTGTTCACTTCCATTTCCCCCATTACTTTTCTGGGGTTCCATCAGTCTGGGTCTCTTGCACAAAGCAGAGTGGTTTAAGGACAGGACCTTATATAGGCTGATGCCAACTGACACATGACAGACACATATGACGAGATGTCTTCTAACTCCAAATATCAGTCTTATTGCAGCGTGTAACATGGGACGATATAAGGTCCTGTCCATACAACAACGCCCTGAGGAAGCTCCAGGCCGGACGGCCGCTTAAAGGGGGCAAAATACATGTTGGCTGTAACCTTTACTCTTTGATTCATGGAACATTGCTTCTGTATACACCTTTGCACCCGACTCTGAGTTCTGGAAAAGAGTCAAACCTCATAAATACCTCATAATATAGCCTTGTATTGGATTTTTTTCTCCGAAAAAAGTGACAATCCTAACCTGTCCTGACAAACCTTGAAGCATATTGTCTCTAATGGGGAACGGGTCAACCATTGTTGAAGATGAGTAAAATATCAAGATTTTGCTCCATGATTACGGTCTGCAAGGGATCGGGACCCAATAACCCCTTGTTCCTGACAAACAAAGCATAGTGGGGAGTATTGGTTTTGTAGTGATATTGTTGCCAATTTGGTGCGTAATGTTCCATCCGCGCCAACCAAAATGCACTCTGTGTTCTGTACTTCTTGTGAAGTTGGTCTTCTCCCTTCTGCGTCTCTGCGCTGACCACGCTGTCGTCTGTGTCTCTTCCGCTGCGAACGCTATTGTTTTAATCTGGTCCGGCCAGTCCTAGAGTCCATCCAGTCTATTGCATCTTGAGGTGTTTCATAAACGTGGACTCTACCATCATATTAATGTACTCAGAGTCTCGCAGGGAATATTAGGCTGTATTTGATATTGTGTTCCCGCAGGTGCCGTTTAACTCCTAAGAATCTGTTTCTGAGATCTTACACTTTCCCTGTATAATCTAGGTATATTTGGATTGTGTGGTCTTCGTATTGAGGTGGGCCGTTAGCACAGATATGTTGAAGTGCCTTCCGAAGGTGTGAATGACGCTACTCAGCTGGCCTGACAAGTTAGATGTTCCCAAGGGCCAAGATTCAACATGGCAGAATCGAGTGACCACCTGGAAGAGCTCAGGGCACTTCCCTAGGGATGATCTCATCAGGGGGGTGAACACTCTCCTGTCCTTTGCGTAGTTTCATGCCAGAGTGGGAGCAAAGGGCTCCTGATCTGGGCAAAACTGGTTTATGCAAGGAGGGCACCAAATGTTCCCTTCAATGCAGTATGGTGGCGCACTGAAGCGCCCCCACCCTACCAAATTCTAAAGCAGATGTGTGTCACATCTCCTTCATAGGAAATCCTTTATTCAGCTCCCCCTGCCCGAGTTAAGATCATCAGCATGGGGCAGAACACTATCTAGGGTCAGCAGCTGCACAGGTAGGTAGTCAGACCCTGTAAGCCCACACAGGTAGGTATTGGGGGTCCTGTAAGGAGCCTAAATTACATTACATATTACTAACACTAGAATCAGTGTTGTTGCATGGGTCCAACTCGGTTGGGGGCAGCCATTATATAGTTGGACATCTTGACTAGCCAGTGTCCACTACATTATAATGGCTGCCCGCACGTACAAAGCCCAACAAAGGAAGTCCGGGTTTGTAGGACTACCTCTGCTCATGCAGGGGTACCCACACATTTAGAGCCATGCACCCTGCCCTAGGACTGAAGAGCCAACCTTAGGGGTTACTTATAGGTTATAAGTGCAGTGACCGGGATATAAGGGAAACTCTATATCCAAATTTAAAGATGCATGCACCTTTTCACACAGACTGCAATGGCAGCTCTGCAGACACAGTTTGCATGGGCTCCCTTGGCTGGCATACTCCATGCTGCAGCCCATGGGATACCCCTGATGTAGCAATGCCCTGTGTATGATTCCTCCGTATCAAATACTAGGGACTTGGGGCCAGATGTAGGTATCCAAATACCGGTCGGTAACGGCCGAAAATATCGATTTTCGGCCGTTACCGACCGGTATTTGGATACTGAGATGTAGGGCCGCCTAAAATACAGATTCAGTAATTTTACCGAATCAGTAATTTTACAGATTCTGTAAAATTACCGAATCGGTAAAATTACCGAATCTGTATTTTTAGATGTAGGTAGCACTGTAATCAGTGCTACAGGGCTTTAAGAATTCGTAATTTACCACCAACTAGAAGTTGGTGGTAAATAATGAAAAGCCTTGAAAAAGCATTTTTTTTGCTTTTCAAACGCTGCCATGTTGCAGACATACATGCACCCATACACGATTGAGGGGTGCAACAGGGTGTCAAAGTGACACCCTGCCACCCTTCAACGTTTCCCCCAATTACTGAATCAATATTTACTGATTCGGTAATTGACATTCATTCCTATGGGCCTCCAGGCCCATAGGAATGAATGGCAATTACCAAATCGGTAAATACTGATTCTTACCGATTCGGTAATTTCAAAAGAGAAATGACCTACATCCCATTTACCCACTCCTAAATACCGAATCGGTATGATTCGGTATTTAAGAGTAGGTAAATCGAGATTACCTACATCTGGCCCTTAGAATGTTGCCCCAGTATGCCAATTGTGTGGTGTACAAAGTAGTTACCATGGAACTTAGAGGAGAAGGAACTGCCACCGGGATCATGGTTAGCAGGATCCTACTTTCCTACAGTAGTATCTAGAGCATGTGTACTCACAAACTTTCTCTCGGGGGCCAAATTTACAGTGTGGTTTGTGGCCGATGGCCACACTGGTGGGGGCAGGGTCAGTAGGGGAGGAGGGCCAGGCTAGAGCAACAAAAAAAAACTGTGACCATGAGGTTGAACACAGGCCCCTGCAGCGGACGCCTTCGTCTACTGAGCCACCAGACCCGGCATACACACCCCTATCTCTCTCTCTCTCTCTCTCTCTCTCTCTCTCTCTCTCTCTCTCTCTCTCTCTCTCTCTCTCTCTCTCTCTCTCTCTCTCTCTCTCTCCCTCTGTCTGTCTCCCTCCCTCTGTCACCCTCCCCCCTCTGTCACCCTCTCCCCTCTGTCTGTCTCCCTCCCTCTGTCACCCTCCTCCCTCTGTCTGTCTCCTTCCCTCTGTCACCCTCCTCCCTCTGTCTGTCTCCCTCTGTCGCCCTCCTCCCTCTGTCGCCCTCCTCCCTCTGTCGCCCTCCTCCCTCTGTCGCCCTTCTCCCTCTGTCGCCCTCCTCCCTCTGTCTGTCTCCCTCCCTCTGTCTGTCTCCCTCCCTCTCTCTCCCTCCCTCTCTCTCTCTATCTCCCTCTGTCTCCCCTGCAGCGTACGCCTTCGTCTACTGAGCCACCAGACCCTGCATACACACCCCCCTCTCTCTCTCTCTCTCTCTCTCTCTCTCTCTCTCTCTCTCTCTCTCTGTCTCTGTCTCTGTCTGTCTCGCTCTCTCTCTGTCTCTCTCTGTCTCGCTCGCTCTCTCGCTCTCTCTGTCTATCTCCCTCCCTCTGTCTGTCCCCCTCCCTCTGTCCGCCTCGCTCCCTCTGTCTGTCCCCCTCCCTCTGTCACCCTCCTCCCTCTGTCTGCCTCCTTCCCTCTGTTGCCCTCCTCCCTCTGTCTGTCGCCCTCCTCCCACTGTCTGTCGCCCTCCCTCTGTCGCCCTCCCTCTGTCGCCCTCCCTCTGTCGCCCTCCCTCTGTCGCCCTCCCTCTGTCGCCCTCCTCCCTCTGTCGCCCTCCTCCCTCTGTCTGTCTCCCTCCCTCCCTCTGTCTGTCTCCCTCCCTCTGTCTGTCTGTCTCCCTCCCTCTATCTGTCTCCCTCCGTCTCACTCCCTCTGTCTCCCTCCCTCCCTCTCTCTATCTCCCTCTGTCTCCCTCCCTCCCTCTCTCTATCTCCCTCTGTCTCCCTCCCTCTCTCTGTCTCCCTCCCTCTCTCTATCTCCCTCCCTCTCTCTGTTTCCCTCTCTCTGTCTCCCCTCCCCATTTCTCTCTCCCTCTTTCTCCCTCCCTCCGTCTCCCTCCCTCCCTCTGTCTCTCTCCCTCCCTCTCTCCCTCCCTCTGTCTCCCTCCCACCCTCTGTCTCCCTCCCTCTCTCTCCCTCCCTCCCTCTCTATATCTTCCTCCCTCCCTCTCTCTATCTGCCTCCCTTTCTCTGTGTCCCCTGATCTGAGCATTCGTTGTGTGCTCGGAGCTTTGAAGCATGGGTTGTATAGCACGTGCCGCAAACACTGTTCATGGTGCTGTGCCATTGCTGTGAGGCAGGCTTGTTATGAATCCCACACTGCGGCATGTGTTTCATTGTCTGGGCCTTCGATTCTGAATGTGCCTCTGTGTGTCATGTTCTTCGTGTGTTGTCATCTGTACATCTGGCTGCGCAGTATGTGTTGGCTGTCCCTTGTTCTCAGCATGTGCTGTGTACAATGCGATTGTATTTTGAGATTCGTATACAGCTTTTGATGTGCAGTGCTTATGCATCATGTGTATAACGTAATGATTACTGCGTACTGGTCAGGATATGCTGAACACTTTACATTATGCTATCCATACCTTGCGCAGAGTATTTTATGCTCTGCATTCAAAGGCGTGTATTATGTGGTATATATTCAGTAATGTATATTAAATGTCATTTAGGCTATCCTATGAGTGAAAATCATCTGATGTGCACCTTACATAGCACTATGTACTCAAAGCTGTATATAATGCACTTTGCATATTACCAAGAGCAGCCTGTGCATTCAGCACAGTACAGTGGGTAAATATCTCGTGCTGCACATTGTTCACTGAATATGTACCCTGTGCTATACATTGCATGTTGTGTACTCGGCATACATATGGATTTTCTCTATTAGCCACATAATCGAACATGCTGCATAATTTACAGGTTTCAACATAAATTGAACATTGACAACGTCTATAGGCCTGGCCTTGGCGAATTGACTATTTTTATTTGCAAACGTATCTAGTATGTTGCCATGAAACTCTACTCTATGGGGGTCGGGCGATTCCCTTATCCTTCTGTCTCCCTCCTTGCTGTCCTCTGTCTCCTCACCCTGAGCGTGTCTCAGCCCGGGCTGAGACAGCTTCCAGGCACACACAGCCGCACCCGAGTACTTCACAGTTCTTTAAAAGACCATTTACATGTTAATGAGGCTTTTTTTGTATTTCACCTCTACTAAGCGCCCCTGCATCTCCACTATGACTATCGCTAGAATCGCCCTGGAATCGCCCGACCCCCATAGAGCAGAGTTTCTCTGCAACCGGCGGTGTTCGCTGACACTAAAAAAAAAAACACAGGTACAATGTCTGCAAGGTCCGCGGACCGCCAAGAAAGGCTTTCCGGGCCATACTATGAGTACCCGTGATCTAGAGACTACTATTGTGTATCTTTAGGCATATGACGCTCGGATAAAGGCAGAGCAGGTCGAAGCTTAAGATAAATTAAGGAAACAAATTAGAGCAGTGGCCATAATTATAATTGGAAACATACACTATTCCTATTTACACCTAAAAAATCGAACTAAGCTTTGTGATCCAACTGTACATATAAATGTGTTGATTGATGTTAACCACATGTAAGTCTCATTTACTTGATATGGTGAAAGTGTTATAATTCAGAGTGCTGAAACAGCAATCAAGAAATGATCTACCCAACTAGCAAATTAATCAGATTGATTGTGAATCAATTATTATAATCACACTGAATTAATAAACTATGGAAATTGTGTATTTAAATCAGATTAATTTACAAATTTCCCTATTGAGTCCTCTGATTTTGATTTGTTTGATGTGCAATACACTCTCTAACTACTACTAAAATGCAAATGATTACAGAGCAAGTCACGCTCTGACGAAATTCCTCACCAGGTAACCTCTCCTTTCTGTTATCCAGGTAACGTATGGCGTGTATTTGTCTTACCTCTTCCTTTAACAAAAAAAAATTCGAACCACAAGTTTTTGTTTTTTTTAAAACTGATTTATGTGATACACAAGAACTGGATTGTGGGAGTGAAATAAAACATTGCGATTATGCAACATAAAACTAATAGGCAGTTTTTCCAACGACAACTTGTTGGGGTTGAGTGTGCCCCACCACTATGATTTTTTTTATTGCGGATCTCCCATAAGTATAAGCCTGCTGCCTGAAATATGGAAACGACAACTATGCTCCTATTGAGTACTTTTGCATCTATCCTTACATAAAAGTTGGTTTGTTTACATTCTGTTAATTACTTCTCATATTCTTAGACGTGGAATTCTAAATTCCTGCTATGTGATTTCCTCAAGAACTGGCCTGTGTACTGTAAATCAGCATCTTACTGTTGTATTTCCTTTAAGACGGTTTTGTGAAACCTTTGAGGTGGCCGGTATTAGTGCACTTTTCGTATTACACAACCTGGTAAGGGCATATATTATTTTATTGAGGTTTTCATCGTCCCCATGCTTTCCTAGCATGATCCTAAATAATCAAAAAGTTTGACAGTTCAGGGGATTGTAATGTGCGGAATTGTGTAAAGGTGGTCATTATGCAAAGGTTTACTGAAACAAGTAGATGAAAAAAGTGCATACATGCAAAACTAAACTAAAGGTTTGTAGTGATGTATGAAAATTCCATGCAGAAACAAAGTGATTAGCATATGTCTGTAAACATTTGCTGTCCTATGGGCCATGTTCGGACATATTTGCACGTGTATTTACAGCACAGCATATGTCTTCATCCTTAACACCTTGACACTGCTTTTTTAGGTCAAGCCTAGAGGCTGTATGAATGCTCTGCTCTGGGAGGCATGCTATATTTCGTCCGTGTATTTTGAACACGCCCCCCCCACTTTTCATTAGTTGCTTGGTCTGTCTTTACAAATGCCATAGTTTTCATTGGTGAATAGTGTACATTTGGCCCACCTTGCTGCTGTTTTGTTTCCGCCCTGCCTTATGTTTTGTTGGAGTGCATTACTTTTACTTTCCACCCTCTCCTTGCACTCACTATCCCACAGCACTACTGCAGGTACCTCTATTACCAGTTTTCTGTTTTGAAAGCCCTACCCATGTGTGAACTTCCAGTTTCTGTCCATTCGCCATCATTTCTACCTAGACTTCCTCTACCACTTTCCCACTTTACTCTTTGTCTTTCTCCTGCTCCTCTTTTTTTTTTGTCGTCCACTGCCCAATAAATCCCATTCATCACTCATTCACCAGTTCTTTTTCCCTCAAACTGTTTTCCATACTTGTCGTCTTATGCCTGTCCACCGTACCTAATATTTTAAGGGCTGGCGTTAGCCAAGACCTTTTGATTTTACTAAAACGTGTATGATGTACTTACTTTCAGCCACCTATCTTCATCCACTGTTTTTGTTTTTACTTTATAACTATTACTTGAGTTTTGCATTTGTGTTTTGAGCCTGATGTGATAGCAAGACACTTATGATGCACATTCTGTCTTTTATCAGATCCCATCTTTAGCCAGTGCAGTTGTAAATTCCTTTTGGAGTGTTTTGCTTTTTTGACTGCTGCTATTTCACATCATACCAGATTTTGTCCATTTGAAATTGTTCTGTATTAAGATATTTTCTTTTTACATTGTATTTTTCCTTTCTTCTTTCTTTTCTCATTTTTCTCATTCCTTCTTTCTTTCTCTGACCCTTTCTTACTCCTCTTTCACTCTTTTTCGCATGTTCTTTTCTTTCTGTTCCTCATTTCTTTCTGCCTCTTCTTTGATTCCTGCTCTTTTTTTATCCTCTTTCCTTTCTTGCTCTTTCTTCTCTTTCTTACTATTCTAACCCTTTCTTTTTTTTCTTTTTCTTTTTACTTTCCTTCCTTTTTTTTTCACGTTCACTTTCCTTCTTTGTTTGTTTCTTTAGGTTTCTTTCTTGATATCTCGCTTTCCTTTCTTCTTGCCTGCTTTATTGCCTTCTGTCTTGCTTTCTTTTTCTCTCAGGCTGTACTGAGCATCATGCAACAACACAACTTGTTGAATATTGCAAAATAGGAATCACAAGAGAAACACACACCTGCACTATTTATCAATCCACAAAGCAGAATGCCTTATTGACTGTTGGCTTTTTACACATAATGTTTACCTGAGTCTCGGAGGCTGCAATTAAGCCTCATACATTGAAACCTGCCTCTCCTCCTGCCCTGCTGCTGTTGGTAATACATATATCAAAAAATCAAGTGGGGAACGGATCACTTGTCCTGCGTAACCAGGTTTTTAATATTTTGTTTAGTATACCGATAAAAAAAACCTCATTCACGTACAGAGGATGGTGGGGGCGGTATATCTTGATTCTCCGCCTTACTCTTTTGAACGTGATAGCATCATCATAGGGTTAGTTCTCATGCTTCCTCCACCTGGAGACGTACCCCTGGTTAATGCAGTAGTGATCTGTGATAAAGGGGTCTCAAAAATTTTTTAAAATCCTCGTACAGCCAGGTTTGAGTTTTATCGGGTCTGGATTCGAGGTATGTTAAAAGTTTCTCAAATAACTAGCCATATGCTTCAAGGTTTTCCTCTCTTGCACTGACCCTTTTCAACAACTACATAGCATTCCTTGCACCAATCATCAACAGTTACATTGTTAGCTAAAACATGTACACCAGCAATTTCCAGATACAAACATTTTTTATTAACAAACTGATAAGGAAGACATGTCAATGTTTATATAATAAGAAAAAACATAATTTACAATGTAGATGTAGCACACTCCCTAACAGAAGCTAGTTTCAGTTTCCACTTGGAACACATTACAACGTAATTCATTTTATACATACATAAATAAAACCGGAGCAACAAGAAAAGTATAAGCATATTCAACAGCAAAGTATCTATCTATCCTTTTATCACCCGAAATTGCAGCTTTGGGGCAACCCGGTTCTCCCGGGAATTTTCAACGATGGAATGACCCTCAGATGGTCTGCCCATGGTATTAACATTTTGGGGGACCTATACGGCGCACAAGGGTTTTTAGATTTTCACACTCTCCGAACTCTTCATAATATGACGGAAACAATGTGATTTAAATACTTACAAATACACGATTTCTTAATTAGAAAGAATCAGTTACACAATATTCTAGATTCTGATATTTGGAACTGTTTATACTCTACTAAAAACAAATCAGTGATAAGCGAGGCTTACAAATACTTTTGCGCTGTTAAAACTGACGACTGCTCAAAATTAGCTCAAAAATGGAGCAGTAAACTAAACATAACTTCTAAACAAATTACATGCTCTTTATCCAATATTAACAACGCTGTACGATCATCTAGCCTAAGATTACAACAGTTTCGTACAACATGTATGTTATACTATACACCAGAAAAGATTTCAAAGTGGTCCCTTAATAACATCCAAGGGGACCGTACTTACGCAGCAGACTTGGAACACATGTTAGTTTCTTGTCCAACTCTAAAGGATTTTTGGGGGGAAATACTTAAAGTTCTGGAAATCAAAAAGATTTTTCTACCCGCCCTTACTGCATCGATTGTACTACTTGATTTATATCCTATTTCCCTCCCCCAATCCGCTCTTATAACGATTCTCATATCTTGTGCTAAACTTACACTGGCCAGAGCGTGGATCTGTCCCAAACCTCCTAACATTTGGGAATGGTGGTCATTAGTTAATGAAATTCGTTCTATGGAGCTTGGGTTAGCTAAACTTAGAGGAGCTCGCTCACTAAAAAAATTTGAGAAAATATGGGGCAATTTTATCGATGGCCCTGTGTTTGCTTAAACTTTTTTCTGTTAGGCAATTTCCAGATACTATGGTCAAGAAGACAGTTGCTTGGCTTACATCTGCCTCTCTTACACATACAAGAGGGGAGATTCATAATTGGCTTTGATTGAAAAGTGAAGAAAAACAGCCTAACTAGACTAATCTTTTTTTTTAAGAAACTAATCGGATCCCCACATTCTTTCCACACTTTCCAACAATGTAGAGTCAGTCAGTCTACTCACTACTGAAGGCTGCAGTTTTCCCTTATGAAGAGGCCATTTCATAATGAAGACAGTAGCTTTCACCGAAAGCTTTTGCTACTTCCTCTTATTGTGTCTGTATGTCTCAATAGTCATTTTGAACTTTAACAAGGACCCGGGTGGGGGGGCGTGGCCGGGCACTGACGAGAATGACCGCCTAGCTCGGAGCTCCTCTGGGCCGATTCCCCTATTCCCAATAAAATCCGGCAAAATCCGTGCCAACCTAACCCTGCTCATAGCGGGGACACGCTGCTGCGCTCCACTGCCCGCGGTGATAACAATGGCACTCTACTGGATCCGGTGCCCGAGTCGCGGGCGGTCTGCTGTTCACCGGCTTCTGGGGGTGATGCCGGAGCTCTGCTGACGGTCTGATCTGCAGACGGGGACCCGGCTTTGAGGCCTGCTCGGGTCTTCGGCCACCGGAGCTCTTGTGGCCCCGATGGACTTACTGTGTGGAGAGGCGCACCGGTGTGGCTGGTGAGGTCGCAACCTTGGCTGTACAAGTCTGGGAGCGGAGGGCGTTGTGGTGAGGCTCTGCCCCTTCTCTGTCCGTGCACCGAAGCAGCGGGTACGGCGGACAGCCCTGGTGAGGGCCTCTGTGGCAGGTGCGGTCCCGGCTTTGGGGCCTACCCGGACGCATCGTCGCTGGAGCTCCTTGATCGTATGAGTGGCTCCAGGTGAAGAGTGCATCCGGGAGGGGCGCACAGGACTGTGGGACCGCGCCATGCCAATCCGAGGGAGGCGGATTCTCCGGAGGCCTCCGTCATCTCTCCTATCTCTATGCCCGAGTTTGTGGAACCGTGGGCGGGACGGGTCTCAGGCGGGACCCTGGCTTCGTGGCCTTGGCGGCCCGCCGCGGTGAAAGGCCTGCTTCCCGTTGTGGAGGTAAATTAGAGGGGGAACGAGCGCACATGGTTTGGCACCAACAAGGACTGCTTTGGACCCCAGGGACGGCTGTATTACCCCCGGCCTGCCAGTGGCTGGCCCCTGGGCGGTGGCGGGGAGCGTGGACTGCTTAGGGCCGGCCCGCCTACAGGACTCGGGCCCGCTGTGGAGTGCCTTGGTGAGCAGGGTGACCCCTCCTGTTGTATCTGGTGTCAGTGGGTTGGAGTCCGGGAGCTCTGGGCTGCTGCGGCATTGACCTGCGTCACGAACGACACAATTGCTTGCAGGCTACTGCACACAGCACAGTGACTCCTTTGTGGGATATGCGTGTTTGAGGACTTACGCTCACTCGGGAGTGGTGGGCCCTCTGACCCCCCGAGGTGGCGATCTCAGCTCACGGTCTGCTGCGAATTGCCCTGGGACTGGAGGCTTTGTTGTCGGGGTGCCGCTCCTGGGGCTGCAGCCGGGCCCTGGCGCCACCATCAAACTCCAGTAGTATAAGGGGCACATTCCGGAGTGGTGAAGTGGCCGAAGCAGACCACCACCACGCAGACCAACAAGCTAGATAAGTATACTGTCCCCGCGGTAATGCAACAAGGCGGAGGGGCGACTATAGACCCGGCTGGATACCAGGGGGACCAAGGAGCCGTCGCTGGTATCGATAATGGCGGCCATCCAGTCCCTGGGCACGAACTTAGAGGCGAAAATTGATAAAGTCTCGAGAGAGGTCAACTTGCTCCGGTCTGATCTTGGTAAGACCTCTGAAAAGGCTAAAGCCAACGAAACTGCGGTCAGGGAGCTCCAGGCTACTACTAAGCATATGGAACAGCGTATTAATGACCTAGTTCATCAGCACCGGTTGATGACAGTGCGGCTTGACGACCAGGAGGGGAGGGCCCGAAGGAGCAATATCCGCCTAGTTGGCGTACCGGAGGATTTGGTGGGGCCAAGTGTGGAGCTCTTTGTCGAGGACCTGATCCTTAACCACCTCAAGCCGCGGAGGCTCTCAAAACTCTTTACAGTGGAACGTGCCCACCGTGCGCCTGTCCCTAGGCCTAAACCGGGGCCCCACCAAGAACCATCATTGCTAAAATCCTTAACTTTAGGGATAGGGATGCAATCCTGCAGACAGCCCGGCAGGCCAGGGACCTACAGTACGAAAATGCCACGATCCGGTTCTTCCCGGACTTCACCCTCCAAGTCCAGAGGGAAAGGGGCTCCTTCATGGGCGTAAAGGCGGCCTTGAGGGGAAAAGGCGTGAAGTACATGATGTTTTACCCGGCTAAACTCAAGATCATTGCGGGAGGCAAGTCTTTTATTTTTCACCTCGCCATCTGACGTGCAGGAGTGGCTGGACCGAAACTCGCCCACTGACAGCAAAGGAGCTGGCTGGGATAACTGGAGAGACGGCCAGGTCGCCTCGCCGGCATCATCGGTTGGATAAGCGGGCAATGATGGGCAAAGCCAACAATCACGGAGGTCGAGATCAGCCAGCCCTCGATGGGGAACGCAACGCGGAGCGATGGACCAGTGACGACTTCGACCGTAATGTACACTGGGGTCAAAGACTGTGATGGGCCATGTTTATATGTTTTTTCTTCCTAGCGGACAAAGTTCTCGCCTCACCCATACAGGCTCGAGGATGGTAATTGCGCAGGGCACGGGACTGATGGTGTGAGAGAGACATTGCGTTGTTCAGGGGTTTTAGGTCACTGGCCTACTTGGCGACAATTTAAAGTTTCTAGGGGGGGGGGGGCGGAGGGGGGAGCTGGGGCCTGTGCACACTTTCCGCAGAAAAGGCGCCACAGGGAAGGAGGGTAGAGGGGGGGTCTGTTTAAGGTTTTTTTTCTTTCTTCCTTCTAGTTTGGGTCGATAGGCGCCCTGCTAATTGGGGATGTGGGTAGTTTGGAACCTACGGAGCAGGGAAGCAGGGAGGGGGGTGGTAGGGGACAGGGGGGATGGACAGGGTTTGTGGGATGGGAGGGGGAGGGGGGAGTTGGGAGGGGGTTGGAACCTGTTTGGTGGAATGCGTGCAAGATGAAGTTTATGCTGATGTGTACCGTACCGCTACTCTCCTTAATGTCACTGTGTCTGTAAAGTTTTTCCATTATGCGGTGGGAAAAAAGTCTTAAGCTATTGAGTTGGAACGTCAACGGGTTGAGGGACAAGTTAAAGCGCACCATTGCGTTACAATTCATTAAACGACAACAGCCTGATGTGGTTCTCCTTCAGGAGACTCACCTGTTGGGAAATACGTGTCAGGCGCTAAACAGGTGGGGATACACTCTCGTACACCACGCGGGATTCACGTCAGGCTCACGTGGGGTGGGAGTTCTAACACGAAGGGGGTTCCTACTGGTGGTGACCCGCACTTACTCTGACCCCCGGAACCTGGGAGGGCCGTAAGATTAACGTGGTCTCGTGCTATGTCCTGCCAGGCCTGCAGTCGCAATCCTATCACGACCTGGGCAAGTTGCTCCTTTCCCTTCCGGAGGGACAATGGAGGAACAATTGTTGCTAGGAGGAGACTTTAACGCAATGCTCTCTAGCCACCTTGATAGACATCCGCCCAGGGATTTGCTGGCGACCCAGAGGTGGCTGGCCGACTTTGTGGAGGCGTTCGGGCTCACAGATCTTTGGCGCCTACGGCACCCACAGGATAGTCAATTTACCTTTTTCTCGGGCCCCCATCACTCATTTTCGAGAATAGATTATATTTTTGCACCCCTACACTGTGATATTACTATTCCGGAAGCTACGCACTTACCGAGAGGCATTTCGGATCATTCCCCGTTGCTGATCCACCTCTGGATCGGGGAGAGGCACGAGGGGTGTGTGGCGCCAATTAGCGCCTGGCATCTCCGCAATGAGGACATTAGGAAAACACTAGTAAAGTCTATAGGCAGTTATTTTGAGGACAATGAGGGCACAGTTGACTCCCCGGGAATACTCTGGGAGGCTTTTAAGACGGTGATCAGGGGTGAGGCTCTCTCTGTAATCACGGGGCGGCGCAAGGAACGTGAAGCTCAAATCGTCCAATTAGAGGAAGACCTCCGGACGCTTGAGACTATGGCACACACTGACGGTAGTCAGGAGACCACCCACCGCAGGCAAATTAAAGCGGCAGAATATAAAGCGGTGGCTTCCGACGCAGCCAAAAATGTGTTGCGAGATAAAGAGGGGAGGGTTTATGACCAGGGCGACAAGGCGGGTAAGCTCATAGCGTGGCTAGACAACAAGCAGAGGAAACAAAGGGTAGTTGCCGAGATTAGAGCCGAGTCGGGGACTATACTCACGGAACCTCGTGAGATAGTTGTGGAATTTGCCCGTCACTACCAGAGGGTATACAGCAGAGTCTCCGACAGAGCAGAGGAGGACTCCGATGATCTGTTGACCGATATCCGTATACCCACGCTCTCTCAGGAAGAACGTGAGACTCTAGAGGCCCCGGTTATGGTGGAGGAACTCAACCTAGCCATCGGGTATCTCCGCCCGGGCAAAGCCTTAGGTCCTAATGGATTGTCGATAGAAATATACAAGCTACAGCCGGAAGGACTCAACCCTTACCTCAAATTATGTTTGAAGAGAGTAGGGAGAGGGGCATTTTGCTGCGCGACCAGCGAATTGCTACGATCGTGACCATTCTCAAAGACGGGAAGTCCGGAGACTCGTGCGCCTCCTATAGGCCCATCTCTTTGTTAAATGCGGAGCCGAAGATACTGGCTAAGGTTCTGGCCAATAGGCTCAAACCCGTCCTCCCCACGCTGGTCCACCTGGACCAGTCAGGGTTCATGCCCCATCGCAATACGGCGCTCAATCTTCGCCGTCTTCATGGAGTGCTGGGACGCTGCCATACTATCCAGCAGGATGCGGCTGTGGTGTCCCTCGACGGTGCGATGGCCTTCGATACCCTTGAGTGGCCCTATATGATGGCGGTGCTTCAAAAATTGGGCTTCGGGCCCGAATTCATGGCCTGGGTGCGTCTCCTGTATACGGAACCCCTGGCACAGGTGACGGTCAACAATAAGGTCTCGGAGGTTTTCGCTTTGGAGCGGGGAACGAGACAGGGTTGTCCCTTGCCTCCCCTACTCTTTGCCATCTCGCTAGAACCGCTGACAGCCTGGATCAGGCAGGATATCTCGGTACGAGGGCTGAGATGTACTGATGGATGGGAGGACAAGATATCGCTTTACGTGGACGATATCCTTCTCTATCTTACTAGGCCTCGTCAGTCCCTAATGGGGGCAATGGATGTCTTTGCTAGTTTTGGACGTAACTCCGGCTATAGGATCAACTGGGATAAGTCGCTGGTCTATGTCCTACATGGAGACCCTCCGAGGGTGCCGGCTAATTGCCCGATCACAATTGCCACCTACGGGTTTCGATACCTAGGGATATTTGTCTAAGAACAGGGCCCTAAGATACGAGAGAAACCTTTTGCCGCCCCTACATGGCTCAGGAGAGACTCCTCTTCCTGGCGTAAGCTCCAGCTGTCTTTGCTTGGCAGAGCGTCACTCTTTAAGATGATGGCGCTGTCCAGATTCCTTTACGCCCTGCAGAACTGCCTTGATCTCGTGCCCAACTCCTACTTCGCGCGTATTGACACTTTGCTAAGGGACTACTATGGCAGGGCGCCCCTCGTATCTCTCTGGGAAAGCTTACCAGGGGTTGGTATGATGGCGGTATTGCGCTCCCGGACATCCGCACATATTATTGGGATGCGCAGCTCGCTGCGGTCAACCACGGCACTTACTGTGACGGCAACGATGCAGGGTATGCAATGGACCACTGGCTCCTCCCGGGAGGGAACTTTGAGGCGGCACTATACTCCAGACCTGGTAGATATTCACTCACTGGACCCACCATTCACACGGTGCAGATATGGCACCTGGTCCAACGCAAGCTGGGTTGGACAAATACACTCACTGGAGCCACCCTACTATGGGTGTCGCAGAGATTGGGTAACCTGGGCAACACCAAAGGGTTCCGTAATTGGGACCTAATAGGAATATCCCATATACGGGATTTATGGGGTCCGAAGGGAGTAGTTTCATTTGCCACTCTCCAACAATCGTACAAACTTGCGAAGACAGAATATTTTCGCTACCTGCAGGTTCTTCATTCCCTCCAGGCTAATATCCCTCCTGAGACTCAGCCCCCCTGACTCCTCTCCGCTTGAGGACAGATTTCTGGATGGCCACCACCCGGAACACGCCATCTCCCTAACATACAAAAAAATTATATGCAATTCCCCTGACCTTCTGTTGGGTCTCAAAGAAAAATGGGAGAAAGATGGGTTACTAATCGACGAAGAGGAATGGAGTTCTGCGCTCGCCTCGCCCAAGGAGGTTGCCATTTCCTCACGACTAAGGTTGATTCAACTCAAAATACTGCATTGGATATATATCTCGGGGACCAGGCTACAGCTTATGGGACGTAGTGGTGACAGGCTCTGTAGGAGGCGGTGCGGGGACTCGTTTTTTCACATCCTATGGAATTGCCCACTGATTCAGCCATACTGGCGCCGCATACACCAATGTATGCGCGAAGTGTGGGAGGTGGAGCTCCGGGTTGAGCCAAAGAGAAGCTTGCCTAATATCTGGGAGGCGACTGACCGCTCTTCCCGCGGGAGACTGTGGGCAACGTTGGGATTCACCATAGCAAAGTGAAACATTGCCAGATTATGGGGGGCGGTGTTGCCGCCGAAGCTTTCCTCGTGGAAGACTGTTATGGATTGGTGCATGCTGCAGGAGATAACTGTGTATTCAGCAAGGGGGTGTCCCCGCAAGTGGTGTGAGGTGTGGTCCAATTGGAATGAGTACAGGGGGTACATTTGTGAGCCCCCAAGAACAACCCCTGTTGACGACCCACTTTGAGAGGCGATGAAATAACCAATGTACTGTAGAAACGCACTGACATGTGAAACTGATGTTTGTCATATTTCTTCACTGGTACGGCTACATATTGTTATGTATCATGCTTGTGCTCTCCACCAATATTTTGTTGGGATTTTACTTTAATAAAAATCTTTAAAAAAAAAATAACATGGACCCGGGGCTTTGCAGTCTTCAGTAACCTCTCTTTTAATCTGGGAGACCAAAGTTCCCCGGGCTCTGGCGAATGGGGTTATTTCAAGATTTGCCTTATAGCCATCGTGAAGAGAGGGGACAGCTGTAATCTTACACCTGCTCTCTTGAATAATCTTTTACATTAAACTTATGTTTAATTTCAAGTTTCAATGTCCACAGTCTCATCAATCAGAAATATTAGGGCAGCAGGCCTTGTCATTTACAGGTCCAAAACAAGTTCTGGTAACAGTTGCCACTACAATGAAAAAATAATTTGAGGATATTGCACCACTCTAGCTATTAGCTAACACATCTCCCACAGTGCTACATTAAAACTGATGCTTCCTAATGCATTTGTGTACATCATCACCACTGCTCTGGTTTTCCCTAATCTTCTCTACAGTTGGCCCAAATAGAAATTAATTCTGAACCAATCCCAGTCCTGCAAACCTTGGTGAGCAGTGGCGGTTTTACCATTAGGGCGTTTGGGCGTTGCCCCACCTATAATTATCAGGCAATTTATTCGAGCGGCGCGTTAATAAAAGTTTTATAAATTAACGCGCCGCTCGAATAAATTGCCCGATAATTATTGCCCTGCGGCCGTAGTGGGTGTCATGGACATGGACAGTATGCACTGTCTGACACTGGGTGGCGCTGGACTGACTCTGTGCCGGCACAGTGCGCACTCACTGCGCATGTGGTGTTTGCCCGGCAGGGCTTCTCCAACTAGTAAACTATGTGGCTTTAAAAAAAACGACAGATTAGGGGTTTGCCTGCCTAATGTAACGTACCCCAGTGCTGAAAAAACGAACAACGTTTTTTTAAGGCTCAGACCAATCCTGATGCTACTCTCTTTAGAGAGCAGCTCTCCTCTAAAGAGAGCAGCATCAGGATTGGCTACTACTGTGTCTCGGCAAGTTGGCAGCCATCAGTCTAGGCGCCAACGGGACCCCAGAGCAGAGATGGTGCGGACCCGGTCAAGTGAAGACAAGGTAAGTTTTTTATTTTATTTATCCCCACCCCCCTGGCCCCCACTGTGAGCGAGCCGTGACTGCTTCCCACATTAGTTTCTTTGTGGCTATAACGAGATCCTTCGTGGCTATAGGGCCTCAGCAGCACTCCATGGCTTAACACACACAAAGAGCAGCGTGACGTGTAACAGAGCTATGTTACGCAATCATTTGTGCTCGTGGTGAGGGAGGACAGGCGTGTACACACAACAAAGTGAAAGTGTCCTGTTACCCGATACTTGCCTTGAGTGCTAACTCGTGACCAACCTGTTGTCGGGAAGCACTGCTTAACTCGTGGCCTGGGAGAGGTGGCAAGGATTATCTGTCATGATATATTACACCTCTTGCAGCAGGGGTGTACTACAATCCGGGTCCCACAGACCTGGGTAGTGCGTAGCTGTGGTGCTGGATTCGGTACCATTTGTTTATGAACTGGAATTAACATGCATGTCTGGCAGATGCTGTTAAATAGGTAATCAGTGGGAGGTGGTGACTGAACAGCAGTTTGATGCTCCTTTTCAATTTGTTCCTTTGGCCCCCCTGTCCTGCATCCCTCAATCAAGAAAGGGACAAACTGTGTTGTTTTTTAAGGGAAATGTTCACAGAAAGAAATCGGTAAAGCAGCCACTTGTAGGGAGGGATGTGACTTTATTGCATGGAATGCACTTGATGATTATTATTGTTAGGTCTGTGAGGGGCTGTCTTTGGTTCTAAAGTGGAATGGTGGACTGAGCTGTGTTTATTCCCAATTATTATGAGACAAATTGGTTTGAATCAAAATTCATATTTTTGTGTTAGGGCATGGTGCTGGCAGAAGTTCTTGAGGTTGGTTATTTGGCTGCCTACAGACAAAACAAAAGCAGCAGCTAAAAATGTGTAATCCCAGTGTTTGAAGAAGCCGGGTGTATGAGGGTAGTGAAACAGGCTTTCCAATCATGAGGGTTGCTAAGAAAGCTGCAAGCATGACTAGCGACTGCACACCAAGCTTTGTCACCCAAATATCGTTGTTTCGGTTTCCTTTTTTAAATTCAGAAAATATTTTTCACACAATTGTACTACATTTGCAGTTTGCAATTCTGTTTTGGGCATTCACTAATTGTATACCATTTGTCAACTCTTTTTCAAAATGTTCTCGGTTATTCGGGCTCCCTCGTTACGCTTGCTCATTGCAGTGCAGAATAATAATTTTTTACGCCTTACCACTTTCAAATCTCACCAGCCGCCACTGTTGGTGAGGAATTAATTTAACATAGCTAAGACAGCAAAATCCCATTGTAGCTCTGAGCAAGTAGCTTTGTACCTCGGCCTTCGTGCTTGACACTGTAATCCTTCATGCTCTGTACCCTCCTCTACGTCACTGCGCTGCAGGTTACTCTTCTAAGCATTGATATACTCAGTGACTCCTAGAGTAAATCTATCCTCTCTGTGGTAGTTCCTTTCAGCCCTCTTCCAAGCAGTATTTTAGCAGGACTTTAATATCTATTCCTGACATGGGGAGGAGACAGAAAAACCGAGATCCCAGCCCTTGATTCTTAAGAGCAGCAGTGTGGGCTGCCAATCTGGTCTTGAGATTTTTTTGGCACACTGACTAAGAAATCTACCCTGTCCTTAAACTGGGCTATCAGACTTGAATGTGTATTTTCAGAGGAGTTTCTCCGTCATCACACTATATGTTCTTTATTAGGCCTTTGTTCTACAGACGTGGCAAACAAGATGATGGAGCTAGATATTTCCTGAAAAGTACTAGTGATACAATATTTGAAAAGAGTACGGCCTTTCCCTCCTAGCTACTTCACAGAACTATCAATAGCACACAACGGGAAAAGAACAAAGCAGGAAAGGGTCAGGACCTGTTCCTTCCCTTGTAAGGGGCATCATGCGTCATCCTTCCTTTTTATTGGTTCCTGGTCCATTTCAAATAACTTTAGCAATGTTCTGGGGATTCCTACAGTTCACATCCCTGGCAGGCAGTCGCTCCTCAATTTCCATTTTGTGTTGGTACAAAATCTCCACCAGACATAAATCCAGAGCTCCCTCTTGTCTCTAAGACCCCTCAATATTTTCCAAATTTTTTTCAGTGTACAAGGGATTTAACCCCCAAAAACAACAGGTTTCAAGCCCTGTAGGGACCGTTGCAATGAAATGCCTGTGACAGATTCCCATCAGGTGTGTCTGTAGGGCCTGGGGTCAAGCCTAGACTCAAAGGCCTGTGGTGACTGCATTTGAATGAACCTGAAGACCTATAAATTTGAGGCAAAGCTTGGCATCACCAAGCATAAGAAGACTTAACAATGGGACTGTTCCTTGGACGCTAGAGGGCACACGAGCAAGATGGCCGCACTTGCGTGAGGCTCTTGCTGCCTGGGAACAATATACATCAATATCCTGTGACAAACGCCCAAACTTGGGAGCTGAAAGGCGCAATGAGGAAGCGGGTGACCTGCTGCGAGCTCAGAGAGATAAACTGCCCAAAAAAACATAGAGAAGAGACCAAGCATGAAAGTGGGTCTGACAACAGACGCAGAGTGTCTAAGATGGGGGCTGATCTGAGACAGGGACAGCACTGAAAAGGGATTGCCTGACGGAGGGGAAAAAAGCTCACGAGACGAGCAGCCAGGCGACCACACTATAGCCAACAAAGTCATCGCCAGCCTGAGACGATACGGGAAGATGTGGAGGCGGACAGAAATCAATGTACCTGTGGTGGGAGACGGTGCTGTGCCAGCGGCTATGCTTGGTCCAGGTGCAGGCGCTTGCGGCCTATAGCTCGAAAAAGAGCACTGAGAAAAGTGAGTGCTTCTACTGCCCCCGCAGACGTTCAAGAGACACTCAAGACACTACCTCGCGACCCCTGTCCCCTAAGGACTAGAGCATCGAGCAGGGGAATGCAGAGCGAGATACAAATGTGGGGGGAGAACCGTGCAACCCCTAGTGGGGACACTACGCTGATTATTGCTTGCCTGCCTAGCGTGACCCACCAAAGTGGGCCACAACCCATGCAACTACGATCAGAGGGCGTAGCAGGATGCTGCAGAATGGAAAAGCCCTGATAGACGTGCAAGGAGCTAATTGCTGGGGGGGGGGGGGGCATGGTAATACAGAGAGGTGGGTAGAAAATGGAAAAGCATACATCATTCAGCACACCAGAAATGCAACATCGCTGCCTCCTGCATTCAGAAACGACACTGGGCCTAGTGAAGGACCCCCCCCTCATTTCTCTGCTCACGATCTAGCCACAACAATAAAACTGAGACCAGCAAGAATACACCAATAAGAGGCAGGTACCTTTAGGTTAGGGTGGTGACGAAATTGAAGAATGGGAAAGGCTGATGGCAAGCAAACCAAGTTGCAATTTGAGTTCCGAAAGTCTACTCGCATGCAAAATAGCGAACCGGAGGACAATATGGCAGAAAGCTTACCTGCAGAGGGCCAAACTTCAGTGAATGACCTAAAAGAGCTACTCCTCATGATGAAAAATAGTCTCACCTCTATGGAGTCAAAAATTGATGAAATGAGTGCTCGGATGGACACGATCACTCATAATCTGGAGCAGCATGATGAACGCATCAAAGAAATAGAACACCATATCTCTGATTTAGAGGACGCAGATGCCGGAAATAAGAGCAACTGTTAAACATGGACCGTTTGCCGAAGGTGGTAGCTGCAAAAAATGAAGATTCAGAATCACGATTGTGCCGTAATAACATCAGAATCCTAAGCCTGAGCCCCCCACAAGGCCCATCAATGCCAGTTTATTAAATTATCGCGACCGTGATACGGCCCTAGAGCTTGCTAAGGAGCACCGACAGATCTCCTTTGAAGGCTTAGCTATCGCTATATACCCAGATTTTACCATGGCGGTACAGGAGGCCCGAAATACATTTTTGGAGGTTAAAAAGAAACTTCAGTAAGCAAACATTACATATGCTATGCTCTATCCGGCGCGCATCCAAATAGTTAAATAGCAAAAATCTTGAGAGAGCCTGGCGCCAGAATTTCTGTGCAGAAACTAAAATGAAGTATAAAAACTCTCAAAGAGTGTATTACAAATCTGTACGTTCGGCTAAGGCAGAGCACTATCATTCCCGTATCATGGAAGCAGGCAATTCCTCGAAGGAATTATTCCAGATTTATAAAGAAATATCAGTAGTGGATACTAACTCCTCCACTCAAAATGATTCTGTGGAATCATGTAATGAAGTTGCACAGTACTTCTCAGGGAAAATTAACAAAATATATAACAGCTTCGCCAATCATGTAGAGTCGGCTTCTGACTTCATAGAAAATGACAGTCTTATTAAGACTCTAAAGTGCCTCAAATCTTTTGAAGTTCCCTTGTACGAAGTCCTGTCTAAATTATGTAATAAAATCAAATCGGGTTCTCCCCGAGACCCGGCGCCTCCAAAAATCTTAGCTGAAGCCTTCCCTGCTCTTGAACCTCATTATAGACATCTACTTCAGATCTCATTCTCCACAGCCTGCCTGCCGGCAGACTGGAAACAGGCAGTTGTACTACCGATCAAGAAAAAGCTGAATGTCAGCCAAGACATTTTGGACAACCTCCGGCCAATCTCCCTGCTACCATACTTAGCTAAGCTAGCCGAGAAAATTGCCAACATCCAACTCATGGAACATCTAGAAGAACACGATGTTTTCCATAAATCCCAATCGGGCTTCAGATCCAACTTCTCAACGGAAACGGCTCTCCTCAGGGCCACTGAAACCCTACGAGAGGGAGCAGACAAGGGCAAGATCATGGCCCTCATCATGCTCGACCTCAGTGCCGCGTTTGACACTGTAGCACACTCCATCTTGCTACAGTGTCTAAACAAAGCCGGAGTAACCAACAGGGCACTGGGATGGCTGAAAGCCTTTCTGATCGATAGGAGCTTCCAAGTCCAAAGAGGGACTTCCCTCTCAGACAGTGTACGGCTTGAACAGGGGGTGCCTCAGGGCTCGGCCCTGAGTCCCACCCTGTTTAATCTATACATGGCCCCCTTGGCTGAGGTGGTGCAATCGTTCGGCGTGGAGCTTGTCTCTTACGCCGACGATACGCAACTTTTAATATCTTTGACGCAAGCCCCATCCACGGAAGCTGCGAACTTCAACAACTGTATGAGCAAGCTGGCCTCTTGGATGACAGAGCACGGTTTAAAACTGAACGGAACCAAAACAGAGGTCATCATCATTGGAGGTAATGAGACCAACTGGACTAAAGAATGGTGGCCCACCTGTTTGGGTCCTTTGCCCCCTCCCAGTCGGGAGGCGAAGAACTTAGGAGTCTGGGTCGATAATAAGCTATCTTTTGATAGCCATATAAAGAGAACTGTAGGCAAGTGCTTCGGAGTGATGAAGACTCTGAACCGTACCCTTGACTTGTTGCCTCTCAACTCCAGACGGACTATGACGCAGGCACTAATAACTTCCCGGATTGATTACGGGAATGTTTTACTCTTAGGCACTTCAGAAAAAAATATAAAGAAATTACAGGTCCTACAAAATTCGGCAGCACGCCTAGTATTAAGACTGCCCCGCAGAGCCCCTTCACGACCCTCTCTGGCAACTCTCCATTGGTTGCCTATCAAGAAGAGGATCATTTTCAAAGCTCTGCTATGGTGTCACAAGATCCTCCATAACAAGGCACCTGCCTATATGTCAGATCTGGCTTCGCCATATGAACCCAACAGAACCCTTAGATCCAAAGGTAAAGGTCTGCTCAGAACTGCCCGTCCAAAAAAGGCCAGAATGGGAGGCAGATCCTTCCGCACAATGGCAGCGAAGCACTGGAACCTCCTGCCTATGGACATCCGAGTAGAGGTGAATGAGACCTCCTTTAGGAAGAAATTGAAAACTTGCCTCTTCAATCCGTGATAGTTTCCCCTTCTCCTCAAAACTCACTCTCTCCACAGCGCGGGGACACGCCGGGAGGCGTCACCAGGCGCTCTACAAGCTCCTTTAAACTAAACTAAACTAAACTATTTGGAGGCACGCCGGATAGAGCATAGCATATGTCAAGGGAAACAGCTCTCCTTCAAAAATCCCTAGCAGGGTGCAGACTTCCTGAAAGCCATCAACAGACAATCTCCCCAAACAGGAACACCTGGGAGTCATTCCCGCTCACCCTTGTTGATGTTGGAGCAGGATTAACTGAGGAAGGTGAAACTGGCGCTGAACCGCGCAGCTGAGGACCTAAATGGAACCTGGATAAGACGCTTTGGACTGAGTATGATACCACTGGCCAGGCTGCAGCTCGCAAGAAGGAATGCACAAAACTGATCCACCAAGGCACCTGCAAAGATTGAACATGCTTAAGTAAAGTATCGGACACATGGGACAACAGAATGAGCTCCGGGCACCCTCATACTTACCTTTGAGGTAGACCCGATGTGCCCTCCTGCGACACCCCGAAAGGACATCCCTAAATTAACCAGGTTTCTTTTTTACTGTTCGTATTATTCCCTGTTCTCAGTACTCTCAGATGAGCTAAGTCACAACATTTTCTAAGTTTCACACTGCACAGTACCTGGCCCAGCCTGCGCTGCGCACAGAGACCCCGTTCCACTGGTTCCCATTTAAGGGCTGCTGGGAGCCCGGAATTGATGGTGATTCACCAGCAGTGTGGTAACTCTGCCCAAAGCTTAATTGTTCAATTTTATATCAGTCACTGATGGTTGTAACACTGTGGTTGGGGTTTTCTGGTGTGGTGGGAAGGGTGAGTATGTGTATTACGGCAGGTTTGGGCTGCTGTTGTAAGATGGGGGAAAAGATGGGAAAATGGTCTTGATAATTGCAATAGTCATGAAAATAGTCACTGAAGCATAGAAATTTGACAGCTTGGTGGAACATAACAGGAACCCCCACATTAATTATTCCAAATTGCAAAATAATGGCAGAGCATCCCAACCTACCTAGATATAACTTTATAACATGGAATGTCTGGGACTTCGGTAACCCGCACAAACAAAGACATATTCTAGCCTACCTAGACAGACACAATATCTACTGCGCTCTGCTCCAAGAGACACAACTGAGCCCCTCAGCCCGACCGCATTTGTCTCTCCCTGGGCAGCTCACCAGAGTTTTACCACTTCCCCGAGAAACGGCAATCCTGGTAAAGAAGGGTGTTATGTACGTGGCCTTAGGTTCCATGCAAGACTCACAGGGTTGAATCTGCCTCATGTGGGGCAAACTAGCGTCACAATCCATTATAATGGCGTGCTGCTACGGACCCAGTAGGGATGATTGCGACTTCTTTAGAAAACTATGGGGGGAAATAATTGACATAGGATCCACTCATGTTATATAGGGGGGACCTTAATATAGCGAAGGACCCAGTTATGGACAGATCACAGACCCAGACCCCTCACTACACCAGTGCCCAACGACAGATGTGAGAGATAGTCAAAGAACACTGATAGATGCCTAGCACACCCTACATCTACCTAGCAGAGAAGGCACATGTCACTCTACAGCACACTCCTCATGGTCGTGGATAGACTACTGGCTGATCTCTATAGGAGTGAGGCCTTGGCTGACACAAGTGAGCCACCTAGCTCGCACGTATTTCGACCACTCTCAAGTGGTAATGACGCTGACCCCTCCATGCATGACGGCGCCTTATCAGTCCTGGAGGGTTCCCCCTCACGCCCTCTTGGACCCCTTATTTAGACTAGAACTGCAACAGGAAATCACAGACTTTTTCCAGCAAAATATAGGTACAGTTTCCTTGCTAGCCACGGTATGGGAATCCTTTAAAGTTACTATCCGAGGGATGTGAATAGCAAACGGAGGGGGAATACTAACAGACATCCGCACCATACTCTGAAAATTAGAAACCGACATCCGACAAATCAAGACCCAACTGGAGAATGTCTCTAGCGAGGAGTAGCGGGGGAAGGAAAATCAGAGACACATTGTCTGACTATCAAAGTACTGCAAAGAGAGAATGCTTGTTTTGAAGGAAATACCATCAGGCCCGACGATGGAGAGGGAGAGACCAGGAAAGGCCCTTGTGGAGCTAATCCGAACACCTATATTCTTTAATACAATACTAGAGATAACAGAACCAGATGGGAGGGTGTGTAGGGACACTCCAGACATTATGAGGGCTTTTCATATGTTTTATACTTCCCTGTAAACCACACACATGTTATGTTATGTTACAGTGCATTTTTATAGCGCACGGCTACTCTAAAAGAGTGTCCCGGCGCTTTCCACAGGCAACTTACAGTGTCAAATCAACATAACAAATAAGACAGAACCCCAGAGAAAAAAAAGACGGAAAGAAAACCCACCTAAACAGAATGATTAAAAAGCCAAGTCTTCAAATTCTTCCTGAATTGAAGCAGGTTGGGAGTGCTGCGGAGTGCCAATGGAAGCGCATTCCACAGCTGGGAGGCCTTAAGGCTAAAAGAACGCCCCCCAATACGGGCCTTCCTCACGCGTGGGACCACCGCAGTGAACAGGGATTCTGAACGCAATGAACGAGCTGGGCTATTCTTTTCTTCAGGTATCCTGCGCCTGAGCCAAACAGAGCCTTGTGCACCAGCGTCAAGGATTTAAAGACAATCCGCTTCCGGATAGGAAGCCAATGGAGCGTCTGCAGCAACACCGAAGCCCGTGCTCGTCTATGCAGACCAAAGATTGCCCGGGCTGCCGAGTTCTGTGCCCCCTGCAGACGCTGAACCAAATAATCCGGGAGGCCTAAGAAAAGGGCGTTAGCGTAGTCTAGCCTGGATCCGATGAGCGCCTGCACCGTAATCCGTCTGTGCTCCTCAGACAGAAGGGGTAGAAACTTGCGGAGCATTCTGAGGATGCCGAAACAGGTGCCGGACAGGCCAAGGATGTGCGTTTTCAGAGAGAGTTTATTGTCAAGCTTAACACCCAAGTTCTTGGCAACCAAGGATGATTGTGCCGGAGGACACATGGCGGCCGGCCACCACTGCCGCCACTCGGGATCGAAGGCACAGCCGAAAAACAAAACCTCCGACTTGCTGGAGTTGGCCTTCAGACAGTTTTGCTGAAACCAGCTGAAGACCCTGTCCAGGCAGTCCCGGATTCTCTCCCCGTCAAATGTCTGATCTTTTTCACATGTGAAGAGGAGTTGTGTGTCATCGGCATAGGACACGATCTGGGCTCCGTAAGCCTCCACCTCGGCCGCCAGAGGGGACATAAAGATGTTAAATAATGTCGGGCTCAAGACCGAGCCCTGTGGAACCCCAACACCCAATGGCGGCATCTCGGCGGAGCTCTGGGAAACCCAGACCGTCTGGCGGCGGCCCTCCAGGAAAGATGTAAACCATCTGAGCACCGTCCCCCTTAGGCCGATGTCATAGAGCCTGGCAAGCAGCGCCTTATGGGGAACGGTGTCGAAGGCCGCCGACAGGTCCAACATGACTAGCATGACCTTGCCACCCCCATCCAAGGTCTCCCTGATGATCTCAGAGACCTCCACCAACGCTGTTTTCGTGCTAAAGTTCGGACGGAAACCGGATTGGGATGGATGGAGCAGATTGTTAGCCTCCAGGAAGTTCGACAAGACGCCATGAACATGTTTTTCGGTGATCTTGGCCAAAGCCGGGAGAAGAGAAATTGGCCTGTAATTGGCCAGGGCCTCTGCATCAAGACCAGGCTTTTTCAGGAGGGGGATCACCATTGCCCTTTTCCAGGCGCATGGGACACTCCCCGCACTCAAGGAAGCATTGAGGATCGGGTTGACCAGGGGATTCACCACTGCCGCCATTCCAGCCAAGAATTTGGCGGGGCAGGGGTCCAGTGGGGAGCCAGATTTAAGACTGGCCAACAAGGTCCGGGACATGTCACTGGAGACAGGTGGAAAGTCCTCCAGGATAGCCATAGGCATGGCCGATGTCCCAGGTCCTACCCCGAGATCACCGCAACCCTCCTCCGTGCTTTCCGAGAAGGAGGCCTGAATAGCCTTAATCTTGTCAGTAAAGAAAGTGGCAAGATCACGCGCCCACACATCAGGTAATACCGGCGGAGATGAATGGGACGTAGGAGACGTGAACTCCTTCACATGACACAACCCACAACATTTGAATCTTACTTTGAAGACACAGCACTGGCTATGTTGGGTGATGCTCAAGGAGAGTTCCTCTCTGCTGAGCTCGAAGAAGAGGAGACCCTAGTAGCGATAGTGCAGCTGCGCCCTGACTGGGCTCCTGGCAGATGGCCTCACTGCAGAATTTTACTAAACATACAGCAATTGCTTAGTCCCAATACTGAAAAAGTATACGAGGAGGCCGGAGAGCTGCGAGTCCTTCCACAGACACTGCAAGAAGCACTCATTATCTCTCTACTAAAGCTTGGGAAGCTGGAAGATAGATGCGACTCACACAGGCCCATATCGCTGATAAATTGTGATGCAAAAACACTAGCAAAAGTGCTTGCAAACCGGCTGAGCTTGCTCATGAATGTTTTAGTAATACCTGACCAGTCGGGCGTTGTCCCGGGCGAACGACCTTTCACAACCTCTGCACCCTCTTTGCCCTTATGCAAGATATAGACCCTGGCTTCGAGGCAGTGGCGGGTTTTTTAGATGCCGCTAAGGCATTCGATTCCCTCGAGTGGGATAATCTCGCAAGATTGCTTGGCCAAATCGGCTTCCTGCTTACCTTTTTATCCTGGGTCCAAGTGCTCTATAATTAACTGTAGGCCAAGGTATTGGTTAATGGAATGTGCTCCCCCCATTTTCAAATCACAAGGGGGAACAAGGCAGGGATGCCCACTATCGCCCCAGCTTTTTGCACTGGCCATAGTGGCACTAGCGGCCAAACTCTTTCAGCACCATAGGGAATAGTGCTGCAGTACCCCTCCAACACATTCTAGTGTCTCTCTATGCTGTTGACATTACATTATATTTGCAGGACCCTAATATCAGTCTCAACCCGCTACTCAGGGAATTTATAAATTACAGACTGCTCTCTGGAATAAACATCAATTATGAAAAATCCCAAATCTTCCCCCTTACCCAAGCAGTCCAACAATTTACTCCTGATTACCCGCTAAATTGGCGCGAGACTGATGTAAACTATTTGGGAATCACGATAACAACTGACAAGACAGAACTAATGTGGAATAACTATGGACGAGCGCTGGAGACCCTGACAGAATCCATAACGAGATGGGTCTCTATGCCCCTCTCATTAGCGGGACAAATCTCTTTGATCAAAATATAATCTTTCCGAAACTACTCTACCTCTACATTAATATTCCCAATGCAACCAGCAAGCACTTTTTCAAAGCTCTCAGACAACAACTGAGTCGCCTAACGTGGAGGGGAACAACCCAAACTGAAATGGGAAGTCCTGACCCAGCCTTTTACCAGTGGGGGTTCGAGACACCCTATATGTAACTCTTTCAGTGCGCACAAGCACACTTTGCAGCGCATTGGGTACGACCCCCACCGTATATGCCACACTTAGCTGTGGACAGGGATACATGTCTCCCACCCGACCACGTCATTTCTGGGTTCCTCCACGAAGCCTAGGGGTAAATACCCAACTACAGTTGATTTCACAATCATAGCCTGGCAGAACATCGCTAAGCGATTACAAACACCTACGCAGCATCATCCGGACCTCACAGTTACACATGAGGTGAGCTGCTGACAAATGCTTCAAGAAACCAGGAAGCTGACATGGGGAGACCTATACGAAAGCGGAACTTTTCATACCCATGAAGCATTTTTCTGAGATCATCAGCCAACCCCAATGGACTTATTCCTGTATGTCGGCTATGGCAGGACGTCAGAGCTGTCACCCCTGACTTTCCCACTGAGCCTACAATCCTGGCCCCATTACCCGCTCTGCTACAAAGCTCTCCACCCACACACGTGGTCTCCATGCTTTACCGCACCACTCAGACAACAAGCCCTGATGAGAGACTAAGCTCATGAGCTCATTGCGATGAGGATTTGAGGATCCCTCTTAGTGA
Source organism: Lissotriton vulgaris (assembly GCF_964263255.1). Lineage (NCBI taxonomy): Eukaryota > Metazoa > Chordata > Amphibia > Caudata > Salamandridae > Lissotriton > Lissotriton vulgaris. Next base: position 1,463,588,646 of record NC_141687.1, on the reverse strand, counting down.
TGAACAATGGAGATATTGCTGCTAGCAAACTGGGAAGATATTGGCTAGTAGTAGATCATGTATTATACATTTTAAATACTTGCATCAATTATGTTATACCCCGGTTTGGCTTCACCTATTCCAGCTCTGAGATAATGACCGCTGTCATAGATGCGACAAAACAGGAGCTGGATTCCCACACCTGGCATGGGAGTGTGAGCCTATTCAGGGAAACTACCAGAACGTTTTGGAGGGCCTTGGAATAGATGATTGACTCTCCAATCCTGGACACCCTACTGACGGTGCTGCTGGGGTACACAGAAGAGATAAAACCCTCAGTCAGAAAATAAGTTTTGCTGGGATTATTACTAACCAAACGCAGAATAGCCTGCAGATGGGGCGAAGGGAAGAACCCCTAAGTTTAAGGAATGGAGGCACAACCTAGTATTCTGCCAAGAGCAACTACTTGCATATGCCGAAATGATGCTGATTACCTCCCGACCACACGAGATATAGGATCCACTGCAGGCACATCTAGCTGAGCACCCAGCCAAACTGGACGTCCCTGGGAAGGAAACATGGGGGAGTCCATACATGCGGTGCTGGCCGAAGGGAAGGGTGAGGTGAGCGCAGGTCATCGGGAAAGAGAACCCCTAGATCACAAACACCACAAAGGATGACACACAAGAGGACACAGGAAGACTGGGGGAAGGGAAACGATGGAGATAGAATTACTGATTGTTATAATGTGGAACCGTATTTGCTTGCCGAGCCATAAAAGCAAATGGATTGAGAAGCCACCTACTGTATGTGGCCTCAATGTTATACATGACTGTACTATCCATCGGAAAAGTAATGAGATGTTATCTGTGCTTATTTGTTTTCTGGGTTTTGTGCTGAATTAAAAAAAAACGAATAAAAAGATATTATTTAAAAAACCGATGGGGACTGTTCCAAGTCCAGCTCTGGATTTTCTTGGTGAGCTTGATGTCCAGGATGATCCCGAGGTTGCTTGCATGGTCTGTTGGGGTGGGTGAAGGTCCTAGTTCGGAGGGCCACCAAGAGTAGTTCCAAGGGAAGGAGTTGGACCCAAAGAGCAGTACTTGCGTTTAGTCTGTATTGAGTTTGAGCCAGGCATCCAGTCGGCGATGCTGGTCATGCAACAGTGGAAGTTGGCCATAGTGTGGAGCGGTTCTCAGAAAGAGAGAGAATGAGCTAGGTGTGTACGTAGGATACGATGTTTAATCCAGGGAATAGGACGATGTTAGCCAAGGAGGTCATATAGGTGTTGAACAGTGTACGACTGAGGGACAAACCTTGAGGGAACCCCAGGTGATGTTCTTGGGTTTCAAGGTGAATGGTTGTAGTTGGATTCCATGGGTTCTTCCAGTGAAGGAGGTGATGCATTTGAGGGCATCTCCTTGGACTTCGATGTGATGAAGCCTCTTTATCTGGGTATGGTGGGATACGGTGTTGAATGCTGCTAAGAGGTTAATGAGGATCAGGGCCACCATTATTCCTCAGTCTAGGAAGGTTCTGATGTCTCCAGAGGTGATCAGGGCAGTTTCGGTTCTGTGGTTGCAACGGAATTTGGGATGGATGTGTCCAGAAGATTGTTCTTCTTCAGATGTTCCGTGAGTTGACGATTGATGGCTTTCATAAGGAATTTGGTGGTAAAGGGAAGTAGAGAGATGAGACAGTAGTTCTCGGATTCGCTGGAGTCAGAGGATAGTTTCTTGAGAAGGGGTTTGGCTTCTGCATGTTCACATTCTTCGAGGAAGGTGGCTGTGAAGATGGATACGTTGAAGATGCTGGGGAGTTGGTTGCTGATCGTCTTGCTCTCAAGGTTGAGCATCTGGTGGGGATGGTGATCCGTTGTTGTCCTGAGTGGTCAAGAGTGCATGATGGCTGAAGTGCTCGAAGTTGTGGGCAGGTCCCAGACAATGATCCGATGGTCAACGTTTGCGTCTGAGTGAGCAAGGAGGCTGAGGGTGTCAGAAGCAGTGGGTTGGGGTTCGAAGTGTTTCTAGATGGTGGAGATCTTGTCGTGGAAGAAGCCTGCCAACATGTTGCAGACTTCTTAGGAAGGGGTGATTATGTTTTCAGTGGCTGAGGTGTTGAAAAATTCTCTGACAATGTTGAAGAGTTATTTGCTGTGGTTCAAGCTGGCCTGGATGCAGTTGGCTAGGGCATTCCTTTTCGTCTCTTTAAGGAGTTGAAGGTAGTGGTTGATGGATGTGGGAGATCCAGGGTTCCTGGTGCTGGGCGCAGTCCAGGGGCGGATGGTTACAGACTCGTTTGCCTTTGGCATGCCGGTGGTATGCCTGCTACACGCGGCGGCTCCGCGGTCTCGATTAAGTAGGTCCTGGGAGGAGGAATAGGCAGTGGGTGGGGCAAGCAGGAGGCAGAAAGTGGATGGCAAATGGGAGGGAAAGAGCAGCTCGGGCAAGAAAACAAAAGAAACAGTGGGAATTTTTTAAATTGCAAACAGGCACAGTTACTGTGAGGCATCGCGTTGAACATACCACTTCGTAAGTCTAAGAAACATATATACAATCAAATCTTTAAAAAAAAATTTGAGTCCTCATTTAACAAAGAAAGCTTGTAGCTTTGGAGAATATAGCCAGTTCAATCAAAAGACTGCAAACCACTATAAAAAGTGGAGAGGAAGGAAAAATACCCATTCTCTTCTCAGAGATCTATACAATCAATTTCACCGATTGTTGAATAACAGCAACTTGTTTGCTAATTTCTTCAAACCTGTGTTAAACACAATGCCTTTAAGATACTTTGGTATGAATTGTGACTTTTGACCCTAGGATATATGTCCCTGGTGAACAATTTGTTGAAATAACACTGGGGGTTCAGATCCAAAAAGATCTAGCTATTGTGCCATTTGATTCAGATTATAGATGGAGCCCAATGTTTTCAATAATCTTTGGTAAAAATTAGAGATTTGACCCTATGATGTATGCTCACAGTGTAAACTCAACTTGCAATAGTATTGATTGCTCCAAAACCAAACTGCATTCAGATCTAAGAGACACAGTTGTTTGTCCTTAGATTCCTGCTTGGTGCGAGATGGCCTTCACTTTCAAAACAAGAATTGGAAATGCAATAGGGCTCACAATGAGCTATTTGTGTTGTAAAATTATTGTTTTTTTTAAAACAAATAATTAAAGTATTAATTTTGTTCTTTGAAATGGCAATAGTTCTAAAATTAGCAAATGTGATACCTATAGCATTAGTCAAGCTACATGTTTATTTTTTCCCTGTCTTACATTTATTGATGTGACAATTACTAATGGCTCATAAATTTTGTAAATAAATAATACTTGCATACGATTATTTTTAGTATTTTTTATTGGTACTATATTAAAAGTTTGTAATTCAATTTATGTAAGTTTATTTTTAGCCTTTAGTAGTAACATGGAGCTGCCAAATATACTCGATAATCGCTAACCAGGGATGAGAACTTTTATGTCTACACCTGGTGAATAACACTCTCGCCCTATTAAAGCTCGTAACAAATAAAACATTAAGAATAACAAACCACTACCGTAGAGTACAGAAAGAATCATTAAGCTCTTACACGGGTCACTGCATTTAAGCGACTGAAATACACGACAGTCCTATCAAACAAACGTGAACGTAAAAGATGGGTCAGTAAATAATTGCTGCTAATTAGATTTGTAGATAAGTGTCAAGCTACATGAAGGAACAGCAAATGCGACCAGTGCTTGTTACCTAGAGATGAGTATGCTTAGACACGGCTGAGGTATATTGCAGTAGGCTTTTCACAGATCTGGAGCCTTGCTAAAAACACACGTGGGCCTACATATACTAAATACAAACACTGTAAATAAGCTGAGGAGTGTTCATGGGAGAAACGCGAGACACGGCCTAGCGGCCGTGAAAGTGAAAGTACGGCCGGCCTGCCGTGAATAATTAGGGGAGGAGAAATGCGTGGCTTTCACTATTGTATGGTAGGTGCTCTGCTGACAAATCCCGGCATGCAAAGTTAGAGGGGTCTAAGGGTGTCCGTTGTGCAAAGGAAGCTACACTTTGGCCCCCTGCAGTCAAACTCTACACACAGTCTTTGCTTTTTACCTCAAACACGCCCTACAAACTGTGTTCAAAGAGATGGCTGCCAGGGGTTCCCTTTCTCCCAAAGCATGCCACCAAGTATCAGCACAGTGGGCCAATGCAATCTTGCTAACCTGCACACAACTCACCATCGGCTACATAATGAGAAGGTCAGGCATTAAGCAAAAATAGGCCCCAAACTACAAATATAAAATATAATGTGCTAAGGCAACAGGGAGGACGTTACATAAGCAAAAGCTGCCATGTTAAAATAAACGCGAGACACAGCCTGGCGGCCGTGTAAAGTGAGAGTAAGGCCGGTTTGGGCAATGAAAGGGGAGGAGGGAGGAGAAATGTGAGTCCCGGCCTGGCGGCCATGAAAAGTGAAGTAAATAATTACAAGGGAGGAAGGGTGACGAGACGCACGGGGAGCAGCAGCCTTTGATGTGCCGGCCGGCCGTGCAGTGAATAATTAGGGGAGGAGAAATGCCGGCCTGAGGCCGAGCACACGCTGGGGGAAGCTTGAGATGCCTGTGGGAGGGAGGCTGGTGGCTTTGATGTGCCCGTGCTTTTTGCCAATGCGCTTGAGCATTGAGCTTGCTTTTCTCGGGCACAGCATCAAATCGCCGAGATGGTTAAGCTCTCGTTAAGCCCCAATATAGCTCGCCAGCAATGCGCAAGCGCATTAGCAGGCGAGCCCTAAAAATGGGTCAAACAATTATATTTGAATATTACTACACGACCAGTGGGGGCGGTGCTGTAGGGCTACCAAAGAAGTTTCCCTAAATAGTAGACACAAACTCCTTCATTTCAAATTTCTCTGCAGACTATATCATACTCCTGCACGTTCTCAGAGAATTGACCCAGGTTGTCCCCACCACTGTCCAAAATGTAAGGCCCCCTTTGCCGACTTTGCTCACCTCTCTTGGACATGCCCCCTTCCTCATGAATACTGGTCTCAGATACACAAAACTCTAAGCGATATATTGGGCATGCACCTGGTGCCTATCCCCGAGATTGCGTTGGTAGGTTATGTATCCAACTTCCCTCGTGTCGTTAGGAAACTTGCGGCCTCGAGCTTCTTGTTAGCCAAGAGGGAAATCGCTTTGCTGTGGGCTAGTAGACGACCCCCACAGCTGAAGGCATGGCTTGGAAGCATGGCTTTTTGTAACACTAACTGTGAAGAATACTCCACTCAGGTCCCTAGTACATCCAGACCGGTGGACATTTGGGGCCCATACCGAACCTACATCACCAAGGTTAACGCTGCACACCAGTCGCATTCGGAGAGTGGAATTGTACCCGACGGAATTGGCTGATTAGACTTTGGGGTATAAATAAGATGCAGATGTTTGACTTTGATTGATGGTTAGTTCGCTGATATATGGAAATGTCAGCTGAGTGTCTTTGATAGTTAGCCCTGCTGCATTTATGTTATAGTGTCAACGATGGAACCTTTTTTTTGATATTGCACTCACATCTCCATATGTACACACTTTTGCTTTATTAACGTTCCTGTAATGTAACACGTTTTGAGAAATATTTTGTATGCACGCTCACCTTATTGCCATCATCTACAGTATATGTTATGTAGCACGCATTCTGACATTGTAACTCTATGCGAAAATGGAAAATAAAGTTTAAAAAAATATATATATTTGAATATTACTACTGATGTCACAGAGTTGGCCTTGCCCCCATAGCTGTTTTGAACATTTCCCATTCGGTTACAACATTCCATTTCTCAGTTGTGCACAACTGTAGCACTGACACATGGTGGTATTCCAGAACATTATGCATTTTTGACACATCATTTCTGAATTTTTGACTTGTACCTATATCTCTATAACAAGGATTATTGGCTCCAGTGTAGCATGGACCACTGACCCTCCAGCGGCCATCTTGGAGTTAGCGATTTCCAAGCAGGAAACGTGCATGCCCACCTTGGCATGCCACTTCTCCCTTGTCCAAGGAGGCCTGTTGAACTGAGACCTCCAGCACCCTTCATTCGTGCTGTTTTTTAATTGCTCCCATTTAGTTAATTTCCTTTTCATTTTACATATCTTATTTTGAATGTCCGATTGAGAAGAGATGCATGTAATTAATTAACCGGCATCTTTTACTCTAATTGGTAACTGGAATCCTTTGTTGCATATATTTTTGCCGTCACGTTACTGTCTTACATTTAGGTTTTATACTTGATTTGTAAACGTCTTCCTTATATATGGCCCCTCTACATGAGGAGCAACTAAAGCCACCACTTTTGATACCGAGAGGAACACATCTTCCGATAGAGTAGGTGAGTTTAACACATGTTATCAGACCACCTAGTGCTTACATTATTGTTTTTTCATTTTTTAACTAAGCTCGTTATGTTATCAGTACAGGGAAACACGCTCTTCTAGAGCGCCCAAAGAAGGTTGTACATGCCTTTCTTCAGCTCCAGGTGAAATGCATATTTGTTTTAGAGGCACTCACTGATCAATTGGGCCTAACAGTGTATATTTTAATACACAGGTTGTTCCATACCCTTGTCCTGGTGATGACCTTGAAAGATGCATAGAAGGCACACGCTTCCTAAGAAGGTCGAAACGTTGACAGTTCATATAATGCCCGTACCGAAACTTTGATTTATGTGTTTTTAAAGGCAGATGAAATGTATCTTATCTATGAGAAACTGAAAATGTGGATATAGCGGACAGGGCCATCAAAGAATCTGAATGGTTTTGTGTTCTTGTTTTTGTATATGTTCAATCACTTCTTTTTCGTGGAGAAGTGTGGCTCAATGGTTAGAGCGGCAGACCCTGATGCAGAGGTCTAGCCCGGGACCAGGGTTCAATTCCCCGCCTCGGCGGGTCTTGGGCTCAAAATTCCACGGACCTGATAATTCTCGCCTCTGTGCCTATTCCAATCATGGAGTCCCACTCTGCAACTCTGGGCAATAGCTTGCTTTATCTCCACAATGGCCCCCACAACGCTAAGGATGCCTGGCCTCCACCTTGGGGGTGCCCAGGAGTGGACGCCTCACAGGGAAAGCCAGGATGAGTTCCACAGCGGTATTCGTACAAGCGCCTTGAGAACCTTGCGGGTGAGTAGTGCGCTATACAAGTATCAATTTACAATTTACATTTTTCTTTGATACACCTTTTCACTTAGCACAAATGGTGCACCATATTGTTGATCATATGATGTATTGAGAGCCCGGCACTCTTCAATCTGTACATGAGACCACTAGCTGATGTCGTCCGTCCGTTCGGGATCAAGATCATTTCCTACGCGGACGACACGCAGCTGGTGGTCTCCCTAACACAGGAGACCAATCTACCTGTACAGAGCAGACTCAGAGAGTGTCTAGAGGAGGTAAAATCCTGGATGTCCCAATCATCCTTAAAATTAAACGGAGATAAAACCGAGCTTATGGTCCTCGGCAATTCGGTCCCTAGCCTCCCGCCCACCCTTTGGCCACCCAGCATGGGCCCTCCACCTACCCCCAAAAACAGTATTAAAAGTCTGGGAATATGGATGGACAGATCTCTCTCCTTCGATGTACAAGCCACCAAACTCTCGGCCACCTGCTTCGGCATCATGAAGATGCTTGAGGAAAATTTTCCCCCTCCTTCCTATGGAAGCCAAACAAGCAGCGGTACAAGGCCTGATCCAATCCTGTCTCGACTTTAATAACGTCCTCTACCTTGGAGCCCCAGAATCCACTTTGAGGAGGTTGCAGATAGTGCAAAACTGTGCTGCACGTCTGCTACTTGACATCCCTCGCAGACAGTCAGTCAGGTCCAGGCTAGTCTCTCTCCACTGGCTACCTGTGCGCCAAAGGGTTTTGTTCAAAGCCATGTGCATAGCCCACCAATCCTTCTGGAACTCTGGCCCCAGGATTACACAGGACCTAAGAGACTGTAGGTAACAAGGACCCCCTGATAAGGATAGATATCCTGGGACAGGGTAAACAATGTATGAAACGTAACAATCCCAGGCATACACTAAGGAAAATACACAATAGATTCAACAAACAAACTAGTACAGTTAGGAAAAATATAATTTTTTAATTTGATAAAAAGGAATATTAAAAGTAAGTGCATTAGTCACAATTGATAAAAATAGCAATATAATGATACATATGTATTCACAAAACAAGTTAAAAAGAGGTTAGATGGCATCCAGTCGACGCGTTTCGACATATACAATATGCCTTCATCAGGACTTTAACCATCAAAATTCTAATACTCGTGTCAGTATCAGTAGGCAGCGGTCGTGGGCGATGCTGCAATTCTCTTCTACTTAGGCTATGTTATAAAAACACACAGTGAAGTCCAGGGCGTGAACACAAACCCTGAAAACGGACTTTATATGTTTAAAGTTCGGGGTCCAGTCAATTAGTTGAACAGCACCTTAAAACATTAGCGTATGATATAGGAATCCTAAAAGGAGAAGTGAACGTTGCTTGTCGATAAAAATAATCCTTTCTTTTGATGAGTTAAAATTCTATGGCGTGGGCGTTTGTATGAAGCCGCCGATCACGTGATAGCTCCTTTATGATGTGGAGCAATTGTTGCGGTGACAACGTGCACGCCTCGCTCGCCAGGCGTTCAAGCTTTAAAAACCCGAGTCTTGGAGCCGACTTGATGTCGAATGGGGTTGGAAGCCGAGCGCATCTAATTCCTGTTATGCGCATGTAATTCCGGAAGCGCTACTGATGAAAAGCTGCATCCGGGTATTCTGCCAATGGGTCAGGTTGCGGGAAAAAACGATCACTATAGGCCCAACAGGAACCTAAGATCAGACCAGTCCTTTCTAGCAGTCACTCCGAGAGTAAGGAGATCCAGATCTGGAGGTAGGTCTTTCTCCTACAATGCGGCGAGGTCCTGGAACGCCCTCCCACTGCACTTAAGATCCAACTCTAACCTCACGACCTTCCGAAAACAATTAAAAACCTTCCTATTTCATCCAGTCTAACTTCCCTCCCTCCCTCTGTGTTTTTTTCCTCTGGTCGGACCTGGTATTCTCAGCGCTTGGACGCCTCCGGGCAACAATTCGCGCTATACAAATCCACATCCTATCCTATCCTATTGCTACTTAATGACTATGAATACATTTCATTCATCCAATAACTGTTATTTGGGACTACATGTTTTGTGGTTAATTTCCACAGTAAGAATTCAATTCATAAGCATTTGTGCTACTATTGCTTTAGGTAATTGATGACGAATCTTATCCAACAGAACCATCTTTGTTTTTGCACGCTTTGGCCAAAAAGCAGCCTCTGGAAGGACTGTTTGCTAATTCTTCTGGGGCCAAAGCTTCTACCACTGCGTTGGCATAAAGAGACCCTGTTGTAGATATTTGCCAGGTGGCTACACGGCCATATTTAAAAACATTCAGGAACCATTATTGCCTGGGCACTCAGGTTTGCCATTTCGGGCATTTTTCCCACATGGTCCTGCATGACTTTCTGGTTTGAGTCCATTCTCAGCTCCTACCTCCGAATAGGTATCGCTTTGGTATCTATTCAAAAGGTCGGGAATCTGCAGCTTGAAGTCTCTATCAGAAGAGTAAGTTACGTATCTTTGGTAATGCTCTTTCTGGTAGAGACTCTATCTAGATTTCTCACTGACCCTCCCATTCTCCCAGTTCTGTGATTGGACTGTGTCCATTAATAAGATCCCAAGTCTAGGGTTCTGCACACCAATTTACCTTATGGCTCTGAATCTGGAGGTGTAGACCGTCTCAAAAGCAAAGGTCTTCAGCATGTGGGAGTGGCACCTATGTAAGCCTGCATGTCATTGCCAAAGAACAGCCTCGGTGCAGAGCCACAAGCCTCCACTGCCCGCCGTGGGATTCAGTCGGTTACCTGGGGAATATTGAAAAGGTGAGGAATCTGCATCTAGATAGTTTCTTTTTTTTAAAAGGAGCGTTACTGAAGGCATGTAACTTGTTCTTAAAGAGGATAGGCCAGTAGGCCACTCCTCCAGCAGATAGAAAAGCCAGCTCCTAAATCTATAATAATTTGCTGCCACCGCATTCAGTATTTTCCAGTCCGTTTGGTGTGCTCCTCCAGACCACACCACAGAGCTTTGCTATGGATCTCAATCCATTTTCTACAGGTCCAGAGTGTACGCACTTTTCTTGTGCACAGAGGCAAAAAATCTAAATTGCATAGACGCCTATTATACTGGGAGTGCAGAGAAGGGGTGGAAGCTCCATTAAGCCATTCAGGGAACATTCAGCCAAAATAATGTTGCATCACCTGCAACTCACAAGTGTTGTCTTGTATTGTTACAACAAAAATGATCTGAAACATTTGAACATAACACATAATATTTCTATGAGATATCCTGCGCCAGTCTGAAGTTGTTGACTTGCCGCAGAAGGGCTTCGTTCCTTTTTTACTTTCACTAACCAACTTTTTGCTTCCTCAACTGGTGTCTAAAACGCAACTCAGTCCTCTTTTTCTGGCGATTTTGAGAGTCCCCTTCTTGGTGTTAAATTCTGCAATACTAAGAATAAGCATACAGTTCTCACATTCCTTTCTGTCTTCATGCTAGGATTGTCTTCAGCTGACTACAGATAGTTTATCAAATCTGACTAAATGGCAAGTGCATACGATTCCAATCCCTCTGAGAAGGCTTCCCTGCATTAATGTACAATGTAATAATATGACTCTCCATTTGTGTGCTCCAGCCACCCACCCACCTCAACTTGAGTTCCTTTTCTTGAGCCACTCCCTGATTTCCCTTGAACTATATGACTTTTTAGGAACTAGGCTTCTCTAACTGAAGTGCCTGCTGGGTGACTGACTAATGCAGTGCAACATAGTGTGACCCTAATCACACTTGCTTAATTGATGGATGTACCTACATTCTGCCCCACACTGGGATTATGTAGCATTAACTTGTTAGCACCAAGTTTCTTTATTTTCTGGGTGCCCCGCACCCATTGTTCGGAGGGATTGGGGGCGGTGGTTCCTTCCCCATAGAGTAGGCATGTCTGTCAGTTGTGACCATCCCAACTTCCTATTAACTTTTTGCCCGCGGACTGTTAGATTCTCAGTTTTATGCTTTCTAAACCTCTAGTCATATACATGCCACCTGTAAAAGGCATAGTTACATAAAATACAGCTTCTTAAACACAGAGACTAGGTATTGCATCTCTTCTTGGAGAATTGACGACATTAGAGATAGCCCTCACATCCAATTCAAAAAGCTTTGCTGCACCTATTTCTTTGGATGATTTTTCTTATGGTATCTCTACCTCGTTTTCTGTGTTGAAGTATTGTTATTTTAGCATTTTGTTCCTCGATTCCTGTCACACATGCTCTGCTATATCCTCATTGTTGTCATCTGTTCCCAGACATGATGTCACCGGCTTTTACTGAAGTGGCAACTTTAATACCTAAATCATGTCCTAAACAAGTTGCCCAACTCTGGTTTCTTCTTTCTTCTCTTCTTAACTGTCTCTTTTGTCTGCCCTTCTATTCTTTTCCTTGTTCTCCCTCGCTTACCTGTTGCAATCCTGTCCCTTCCTGCCCTGCTGCTTACCATTTCCTTTAGTTGGTTGATGGTCAAACATTCCCAGTGATCGCTCCTTTTATTCATTTTTGCTCCGAGGAGTGACTGAATCTCAGCTTTTGAAAGCTCAAGCGCTCGCGGCAATAGAAAACAAATTTCAGCTACAGTGTTTATTTGATGAGGAAGAGTAACAGATCCATTCAACAGGTCTTCGCATGGTCGGACTGGGACAAAAAACATAGGTCTAGTCACAAAATAGAAAGTGGTCCCCATTTGTAATCGACATAGCTAACAAAGTCGCCCACGTTGGCAAACATGGGCTGTTATATGTTTATTGAGTTGGTATTATGTTCGGCAGAACTGCCATTATCTCAATTAAAAGTGACTCAGCGTCTCAACATTTCAGTGCAGTATCTCAATGAGTCACTAGTACTTGAGAACAAGGGTGACGTCAGAAGTGTGGGTGGTGCACCTCTCAAGGTTCAACAACCGTGTTGAGGAACATAAATCTGTATATTTACAGCGGCAGCGCAGAGTTGATGTGCTCTGTAAAGATACAGGGGCCATGCAGTACTGCAGTGCGTTTAGTTGGGCTGCCCCTCCCTTGTCAGCAGAACTGCTGCACTGTGAAAGGGACAGCACTGGCAGCGCTTCCCACCGGACTTTGATGTAATCAAAAAGATGCCGGTACTTCCATGTAGATTAAGTAAGTTATTTTATTTAAGTTAAGATGTTAGATAATAAGATAAAGCGATAACCCCATCAGGAGCAGCTGTCCTGCTACTCAGACCTCACCCAACTGACATTCACAAACCTCTAACATTCCATTCATCCAACATTCCACATTACATGCATTCTAGCTGAGCAGCAGGAAGACATAAGATACAACAGACTTCTACACTGCCTGGTAGGAAAACAACAAAACATCGGGTTTCAGAGACCCACGCTTGACATTTTATATTTCTTGAAAGTTCCTGCATAGTTTGTTCCTACTTTTGATTCCATTTCTATGCATTTCTTAGCCTAAATATATGTTGTGTTCTACATTTCTGCTCCTATTAGTAATCATGGCAGATAGTTTGGACACCTTTCATTCAATCATTACTTGCTCATTTGGAAAAAATGCCTCATCTTCTCGTGGTGTATTTGTTTGGATGTTTCAGTGACCTGTTTACCGACGTATTTGTAATATCAATACATCTAAGTCACATAAATACAACACATATTGCATTACAAATGCTATAGGTGTCACATTTGCGAAAGTTATAACTATTGGCATTGTAAATGATAAAGCTATTAATGTATCTATTTTCAAAACCAACACATAAATAAAAAAATTGTCATTTGCAATACCAATAGCTCAAACTTTTCTAACGCGAGACCTATTGCATTGCAAATGCTTGTTTTTCTTTACATATGGATGAGGCTTATGGCAGAAAACAAAGCCTGAATGCCTTGTACAGCTGCACCTGAATTTATTTATGATTTAATAGCAGGATGACAGGACATATAATGTTTCCTTACAATGCACTTACGGATGTGAAAATAAATGACTCCTTCCCAGTCGTAATGAAGCCTTCCTGAATAGCTCAGCACTGGCGTATATTTTTGTTTAACAAGCCCCTCTGAAAACACACTGTCGTTTTTGTTTTCATCTTTTAGGTTTAAAGAAATCTGAGCAGCTAATTAATAACATGGATTTCTCGAACAACGTGGATGTCTTGGAGTTCAGTGAAATTGTGCTGACTGTTTGTCTTTGATGCTGCTGCTTCAAAGGTGGGCAGAAGAAAGCAAGTCGCACAGACCCTCAAATTCAAACATGAAAAAATAAAATACGCTGACGTGTGTTAATCATCTGCACATCTTTCTGTACGGGTAGCATTGAAAATCCAGAGAATATTGGAAATCCTCGTTTTTATCGTATGCATGTACTGTACTTTAACGGGTAATTATTGATTGTCAAAACTTGACTGCTGTCTGGTAATTATTGGTCTTAGTTGATTGTCATTTTCTCTATTAAAAAGTTTCCAAACTTATCCCGCCTGTTTCATATTTTGGGTTGAAAGCCGGAGGGTGACGTAATACTATTATTGCCAAGCAAAACCCCATTTATATGCTTCTCTGCCCTTCGTAATTTTATTAGTCACCAAGACGAAGAGTGCATCCTTTTTGTTCCATTTGTTTTTAAATGGCACCACACACGTTACACAGCAGCCACTTTCAAGTGTCTAGTACAAGCACAAAGTGGGTGGATGTTGAGTACCAAACGAAGGTCTACGATAGCGATTTCTTTCTTGTTCAGCGTTCAGTAGTCAGTGGCGCAGGTGTCTCTAACCTTTTCTGTAGTGAGCGCTACATCTGATCCGTGAAAGTCATGGTGAGCTACTGAAGGCTAAACAACTGGCACATTGTTACTAGACACCCACATTCCCAGCTCCATTGACTTTCGATGCGCCCGTCGGCCAACGGCCGTCTCAAGCACTACCTCCCACTCAATAAAAACCGCCGCTCTGCGGCGTAATTGCCGCCTCGGTTAAGTGGTTAAGGCTAGTGTCATTTGAGCCAGATACTTTGGCTAGGGGCACAGTGACCGTGCTTCCATGTGTGTCAATGGGAGTGTGGGATTTGGGCATGTATAAAAGTGTGTTTGTATGAATGGGATACATGTATATTGGTGACTGAGAGCCTGTGACATATGTTCTTGTGGCACAGGACATACCTTTCACCATATGTGGCTACGTTACATGTATAACACAAACATACAGCCATTTTTTTAAGTGGAGAAAACTGTTCTGCAAAAATATTCAAAGTATGCATTATTTTTCTGAACTTTAATTTCCCTCTTTAAAAAATTACTGTATTTTCAGTTATATATATATATATATGATACAGTGCTACTGGCCACTGGGAGAAGAAGCCCTGCTGTTTGTAAGTATAACACTTTGAAATTGTAGAAATATAAAATGCAGGGTTAACTTAATCATTAGGGAACCTTTCATTTAAATTTTCTCCCATTTAAATCATTCAGAAACATCATTTTGTTCTCATGCTCTAATATATAATTTTTTTGTTTGTTTTATATAGCACAAACTAGACCTGAAGGTATCGGAGCGCTTTACATGAATACCAGTTGTGTTACAGACACATTCATATTTTGTTAGGCATGGGGAGATCAAGTGATTTACCCAGAATCACAGGATGTTGAGCGTCCCTGCCACGACTTGAATATTGAGTTGACAAGGACATTTGTATAAGAGTTAAATAAGTCAGTGCTTCAGTTCTTCGCCTCTGTGCCCAAGCCTGAGCTGGGTCATAAAGCTGATTGAGCACTGATCATTATCAGGCTCTGCTATCTTCAGCCTGATGATGATAATGTAAAATAAACACAGCCTTCCATAACTTTAAAAAGAAAATGTGACCCTGCACTTATTTAACAAGCATTGGTAATGCATCGGTTTCGCATATCTGATAAATAATGAGTTGTTATCAATCACTGTCGGGATGAGGGAAAGAACTCCCAGACAAGTATCACAAGAGGGACGAGGATGTGGAGCAGCAGCCTGAGCTGCTGATTCAAGAGCTGATGATACCCGATTTGAATCTTGTGGCGCAACATTCTTTGATTGGGCAAATCACTTCATCTCTCTGTGTGATAAATTGCGCTAGCAAAACTTTATGGAAAAAATAGTTTCACCAAAGCAGATGTTAACAGTATTTTGGCTTCAGAAAACAGTTCAGAGAAGCAGGGGACTAACAAGCACTGGTAAATGCAGGAATATATGCACAGCCAATAGAAATGGAGGAAAAGTAAGTGGCAAGCACAGGAACCAAGGTTAAGCCAGGAAAGTGAGGGGGTGGGATGTAAGCCCCTTTTAAGATTCATATTAAAAACAATAGATTTCACAAGCACAGCGCAAGCTCTGTGCAGGTGAAACCTAAAAAGCAGTGAGGAGTGTGCAGAATCTAGAATACATAACAGGGACCTGGACACTCCCCCAAGTGGCCAGTGTCTTGTGCATGGCACCTAAAGTGCCTCATGTATCAGTGACGTGCACAAGCGATTCTCACTCTGAGTGTGAGGGCCATAAATGTTCAAAGCAGCATTTAAGAGCATGAGAGCACGATTGGTGTCCGAGACACCATGGGAACGGGAGGGCGCCCATCTCGTTTAGGATGGAAATAAGTGGGTGCGCAATTTGCACCCGCATTGAGTGGTCCCATCAGAAGGAGGCCTCTGCACAGGCACGGATGCAGCGGTCAAGAGTGGAAGTGCAGACAGCCACTCCAAGAGAGCAAACTCCACCTGCAACATCCACGCCTAAACTCATACAAATGTCGAAGTGTCAGAGGCGGGATTAAACCAGGAGTGTAAAGACAAGAGAGCCGAAGAGAGCGAGGCAGAAGGAGCAATGCTGTTTGATATAATACCCAAGTAAGGGAAGTTTTATAGGCTCCTCAGCTGCGCAGTCGATGAGTCACCCTGTCAGACCTCAACCTCAATCATATAAGATGTTTTATTACACTGCCTACTTATGCATGATTAATAATGCTAGATTCTTGGACACCAGTTCAACATAATTCCATTGGGTGGATATATTTTCAATAAGGTGGCAAGCATGGTGCAGTATGCATTGCTTCCAGGTTGCTCCGTGTTGTCTATGGAACCTATAACAGTATTGTTTGCAATAAGCATGCTGCATTCTCACACTTGAATTTGTGCTGGTAATTTTTTGCAAGCTAAAAGCTAAGACTGGCTGCAGGTGTGCTTACTTCAGCAAAGAAGAAAGTGATGGAAAGGATAGGTGATTTAATGTCAGCCAGCAGCGGAAACTCTGGAAAGCATTCCAGTTCATAGTTTTCCCACACACTGTGCCATTCTAGACCAAGACCAGCGCTATGCAAATAAGTTTTGGCATTGTCCCAATCCTGAAATGCCAGGCCAGTCACCTTCGAACACTTTGTGCTTCCTCTTCTGTTTGGGAGGAAGGCGGGCGGGAGGGGATTGTAATGACCTGTATGCAGTCTAGTCTTTGGTGGGTGGAGTTAGGGGAGTTAAAGGAAGAGGAGGAGCGGGGACAGGAAAGGGGCAGTTAGAGTAGGGACGTGGTCATGAGCAGCAGCAAGAATAAATGCTCTCCAAATAGTACATAGCGTGTCTGTCGTTATTTACAGCACGACGCTACAGGGGGGAGTGACAAAAACGAAATGCAGTGTGTTGGCATGAAGTAGTTTTTTTTAATCCAGGTATACACTTTGCAAATCTATGTACACCGTGTACACAACAGGCCTAAATACCAGTGAGTGACCCTGCCTTTTCTGACTAATCCCGTTGCACTGCCCGGTTTGGTATCACCGCTTTCCCTACATGCCTATTGTCGCGTCTTTTTTATAGGCCGTAAGCCCTTTTCAATACCAAATGTGTGAAATAGCCCTGGGCTTCTTTCCTCTGTGCAGCACATGTCAATTACACATGAACTTTCCTCTGTGCAGCACATGTCAATTACACATGAACTTTTCTCTGTGCAGCACATGTTCTATTACACAAGTGCTAAAATATGGGTATTCAAGTAGCAAACACCCAAGTACACCACAATGCCGCGACCTTGAGGTCCAGGATTGTCAGAATGTTTTTTAAATAGTCAGCCAGTCATAAGTGAGTCATTGCTTGCATTTTGACCCATGAATCCTTTACTGCATCACTGCAACTAACGCGATAAAGAAGAGTGCTAACCACCGTAATTCATCACTGGTTCTAAAAACACTACTGGATTTAGATTTACATCCCTGTGCATGCCAGCATCTTTTTACTGATGCTTTATGGTGCTAAAATTGAATTTCCAAATGTTTATACGCAATTGATAAAGATGCCATTCTCGCCAGGCTGTTTGTTTTTAAGGCTTTTATTCAAGATCTGTTTCATCTAGCTAAAACGGTAGCCCCTTTCTGCAACCATGTTCAGTCTTCAGTATACACAGTGCAAACGTAAGAAATCCTATTTTCGGAAGTACGAAAGATTGAGACAATAGACCGAGATTCATCCTTGCCACAGCCCACGTACCCGTGCAGCTAGTGCATTAGCACAGAGTTCTCCCCACCGCTGGCGATTCTAAATGTATTCATGCAGTAAACCAGAATTTGGTAATCTCTGAAAGAGAAGACGTGATCAGCACACACGTTTTGATTGTTTCTAAGAGCCATTTTTTAAATCCCTCTCAGCTTCGCTTTTAAAACATTGTAAATAAATCTTCTGTATTGATTGTGATCAAGTTGTGAAAAACCTTGCTGGGCTTCTCCGAACTGAATTTACAACAAGCATTGGCATAGCCAACAGGTCTCGCCTTTGGGACCTTATAAGTATTTCGCCATGCAACAGTTGATGTTGTTGTACCAAGGATATTGTGCTGCATAAGTAAATACTTATAAGGTCCGAAAAGTGAACCTATTGGCTATGCCAATGCTTTTTCACATTATTCCCCACTTTCAAATTAGGACTGGAAACAGTGGCATACATGATATGGAGCGAGGGTGCACAAAGTGACCCAGTGCTTTGAAAAATTGTATCTCCCCAAGCAGCAGTTCAGAAAGAAGAGTGGCTGACTGAAACGTCAGGACTGACTGAAAGTCACCCGAATGACATGGGGCCGGTACACACCATTATCAGTTCGAGATTGAAAACAAGCATTGGCATAGCCAATAGGTCTCGCCTTTGGGACTTTATAAGTGTTTAGCCATGCAGCACATTTTCCTGGGTGTTCTGCGGTCAGAAATTGAAGAGCTATACAACTGCTAAACACTAGTTCAAGTAGTCTGATTTAGAAATAATATATGCTTGCAAACGGGAGGATGAACCAGGAGGCAGGACAAACTAGTTTCTAAAAACAGAGAGCGTCACAAAATGGAAGCTCTCAGATCTGGAGGGGCCTGCTGGCATAGCAGCTCGGCCCGCTAAAGGGATCTGGAACAGGGATGACAGAAGGGGTAACAAAGAGCAGCAGCTGCCATACCTAGCTTCTCCTTTGCTACCCCGTTACCACCAGTGTCTCATCAGCCATTAAGGAGCACCAGCAATTGAAAAAAATCTGGAAACATATCCTGGATTAGGAGTGCGGGGGTTAATTGTGAAACATGAAAACGTTTACTGTTGGTACGAATTGTCTGCACCCTCTGAGTTTTTACTAAATATATTAGCAGGTCAATCCTGCTGATGTTTACCAGGTGAAAAGATCAGTTAACTAGCAGGTGTAGATTTTTGGTGTGGAAAGCAACAAAATGCTCATTATTTCCCAATGCAATGAGGAAATCTGGTATTAGGTGCTCGCTAGAGTACCCATTAAATTCCCACCCCGGGGAATCCTTATTTAATGGGTGTGATAAATAGCACCTGTTACCTAGCTAGCCAGCTCATAACTAAGGCCTCAGACCACAGTTTACTTGCTATAGTTTGCACTTTTTGCCCTTTCACTCTGCAGAAAACTGTTGAGGGGCTAGCAGTGGGGCAGGATGTGATATCATCAGGAGGACAATGGTGCGAATAGTGGGACCTGCTGGTTGCAGGTTTAGCCCTGCGTCATCTCATCTAGTCCACTAACATGATGTTGGAGGAGAGAGCATGAAGAACCATATATTCATCCTCACCCAGCCTTCTGACATATTCATATACCAGCACCATCTTACAGTGAGACAGAGGAGAAAGGAAATAGCATAGAAGGAGACGAGAAAGGATGAGAAAGAAAAGAGGGGAATAGGAAGACAGAAGGAAGAAAAAGGAACTCGAGGACAGATTTACAAGACCTAAAAGTGAAAGAAGAAAAAAAAAACAGAGAGAAAGGCGCACTTAAAGCAGGGGTCCAGCAGGGGCTAAGGGAGGGAGAGCTCTTGAAGGCAAGAAGGGGAAAAGGAGACATTGAGAGTGAAAATGACATCATGGAAAAGAGTGCATTAGACAGGAAGAGGGGCTAAAAGAAGATGCAAAGAAAAAATCAAAATGAAGAAAAGAGAAAAGTAATGACAGTTGCAAGCGTGAGACACTGGGTGAGCAGAGCAGGGGAAGAGAGGGTGTGAGACGTTGGCCTGATATATGATATCTCCAATTCTGGGGGCACCTTGTATCAGTCCAAACAATCCCTTATGGTGTCTGGTTGTAAGTCAACCTTATAGACAAGCTATCCTAAGGGTAGCATGGACTAAGCAGCCTTAAAGGCTTAACTCAAGAGTTCGTGTTAAGCAAGCTGTTTTACCAATCACAATCCTGTAATATCAAATGAAAGGACACCACACAAGTTATATATTACAAAAATATATGTATTTATTACTAGAATAATCCTCTATACTCTTTATGAGTCTAGAAGCACAAGCATTTAAACAAAAGCACAGTTAAACATATAAAAGTTGCACAATTATGGATGAAGCCCAGGGGCCACTCAAACCATATATCAAAAAAGTGGTATAAGTATCACTAATCGAACAGTGGTCAGGCCTAGGGCCTGGGGAATCGCTGGGAGCAATCGGGACTAGCAATGCTGAAGTCGGGAAAAGCCAGCGGGATTCGGGTGCAGCGCTTAAAGCACACACATGCACCAATGCAAAGTCAATGGTGCGTAAAAGTTATCGAGTTACTGTTTTAAGAGTCTTCCGACTGACCTAGAAGGACAAAACTTTAGACATAGACACTAGAGCTGTATGCCAGTACAGGAGCACCGGCGTTCATGAGTTACCTCACCCACAGGAAGCGGGTGCACAGGGCAAAGTAGTGTCGGCTTTCTTCGTGTAGATCTATGGAGCCTGGAGATGAAGATGCTGCAGGCGGCCAGAAGAGAAGTGTCCGATGCGATCCAAGGGTGGATTGAAGGTGAAGAGTACCTGAAAGCAGAGGGGACAGAGTCTGGGTCACTCAGCAGTGACCAGGGTGGAACCAGGAAGGAACCAGGCAATGTCGGGCGCAATCAGGTGGTTGTCGAGAAGCTTGTCTCCGCTGCCACGTGGACTCTGGGGCACCGAGGATCTCCAGGAGTGGATCACAAGCTGTCCCACGCAGGCTCTCGCTGTCAGCGGTGTCGGCTTCCGGATTGGAGCAAACAACCCTTGGCAAGCGCAACCCACGCAGGATTCGAAGATCGCTTCTTACTCGGAAAAGGAGGGTCAGAGCAGGTGCTCCTTTTCAGGGGAGCGAGGGCCAGTCCAGAGCAACCGGACTGGCAGGTCAAATTCAAAGGTTCGTTGGTACTGGGGCCGCTAGCCAATGGGCAAGCGACCGGACCAACTCGTTGAGTCAAAAGATGCAGAAGGGCCCCATGCAGCACTCAATGAGTGTAGAGGGGTGAGCTTCGGTGCAAGAGTGGCTCAGAGCTGGGGCTTCTCAAACCCCAATGCACAGCTTCGAGGGAGCCTCGGAAGCAGCACGGTCAGCGCCTCGTGGTCTTTCCAAGATGGCAAGCCCCCCGCTTCAGGTCGCCTCCACGGGTCTCAGCTCTGCAGGGACTGTGGATCGGGCTGTTAGAAGGCAGGCACACTGGGTCTTGTTGATCTCTGTCGCCCGAGTTCCGGCGGGAACTGCAACAAAGCAAACGTCGAGGTGCTGGATGGTGCCTGTTTGCACAGGGTGGTCACTCCTTGACCACAAGGGAGATTCTTCAGTCTTCTACGTCGAGTAGGATGTCGAAGGGTCCAGAGTTTTGTTTCATAAGTTTCAGTCAGGATAATCTGAGTGCGTTGGCACTGCTCCCATTCTTATACCAATCTAGGGGGCTGGATTACCTGCTAGGCCCCTCCTATGGGTGGGAACCAGGAAGGGGGTGGTTACACCCCTTTCCCTTTGTCCAGGGTCACGCTGGGACTGGGGCTGGTGAGCCCCAGAACCGGTTTGACCGGATTATGCAAGGGGAAGCCTTGTGCGCCCCAGGCACTGTCTAGTTTCTTTCAGCCCTCCCTGCCCCAATACACTATCTCTTGTCTCGGGTGGTGTAGCACCTCCCCGCGACAGGAAACCCTTTGTCCAGGACTCCTCTGCCAAGTTTCGGTCAGCAGCAGGAGGTCAGACTTGTGTCAGTGGCAGCAGCATCCATTTTGTGATGCTGAGGCTCTGGTTAGGATTAACCGCGTTTTAGTAAAGTAACATGTCTTCTCCCTCTAGAAGGGTGGGATGCTATCCCCATCGACAGGACTGTCGAGGGAATAGTATTCCAAATCGTATGACACCTTACACGACATGTTTTGATAAAGCCAAACCAAAGTTAGCACATAACCGCGATGGATTATAATGCACTTAAGAGTGTATGGTATGGCATTATCCCGGAACAGCTAAGGGAGTTGTTCCAGACAGCTGCAGACAGGCTCAGCTCATGCTCGAGCACCATCTCACGTAAAACCAAGCACTCTGCCTCCAGGATTGATAAGGCCTGCCATAGGAGTGACTTATAGGTTTATGTGTCCAGATATAGGTTTAGATATAGGTATACTATATCTAAGCAAGGGATGATTACACCACCTTGCCCCAGCTGAGTGATCAGCCAGTTGTGTCAATTTAAGAACCAGCCAGGGGTGGCAAAAGCTATGCTGTAGCCCCTGGTAGGCCTTGGATGCACCTATGGCCTTGGCAACTATGGTGCACTGTATAGGGGCTGACAAGGTGTCCAGTACCAAATTGGCTATGTACCTATCTGTAAATTTAGAGAGAGAACAGCAGGCTGTGGGTCTGATTAGCAGGCCCACAGCCACATTAAGTCGAAAACCAGTGAAGCAAAAAGCAAAAATTGGGGTGACCATAGGATAGCAGACGCTACTCTCCTACAGAGGGGGAGAAACATAATAGTGGAGATCAATAATGTCAGTTTAAATGAGATGCCCGTGAAAAAAGGGTAAGCAGGCAGGAAAGCGATAGGAGTCATGTTGTGATGGAGACAATAAGTTAAAGGAAGGGAGAACGGACATAAGGAAAATGAGAAAGGTGTTGGGCGATGGATTGAAGAGAAGAGAGGAGAGGGCGACAGAGGTAGAAGGCACGAGGGATTGAAGCAAATTGAATATACAAAGAAAGAAGCTGGAGGAGAGAGGGGGTAGGAGGAGGAGAGAGGGGGTAGATGGAGGAGGGAAATGAGTAGGTGGGTGCGAGCTGTGAGAAGACTAAGGCAGGCGAAGAGAGGATGGGTAGATCATGGAATTATTAGACAAGGAGGCACAGCAGAGAATGAAAGGGAGAGCAGGTGACAAAGAAAGAGAGGAAGGACGAGAAAGAGACCTTTGATGTGTAGTGATCGTGTAATGGTATAGTGCCCTTTATTGCAAGGTGTCTCATTACTGCAGTAAAGTGCAGGAGTGTGTTTACTTCTTGAGTGATCGGACGGTAAGGCATTCATTTCCACCTTTACCTGTAAGGGTACATCTTATCATCCGCCAAAAGGTTTAGGGGGCGCCTACATGCACAGGACTGACGCTAGTCCCTTTCCTGGCCACGGGTTGGTCCACACTATGCATGGAGTTAACACAGGGGAAAAAACATGTTGACCCACAAGTCGGTGCTTATGCTTTTAGAAAATGTTCAAGCAAGAGAACTACCACATGGAAAGAGAACGGCAAAAATACAAGTATTTATTTATTTATTTATTTATTTCAAAGGTTTTATATAGCGCTACTGGACCCGAGAGTATCAGAGCGCTTTACAAGGCATGAGAACACAAAAACAATTAAGTAGATTAAAAGAGATTTAAGCGAGAACGAGTTACAAAATGTTACTGATTGCCGGCGTGTCTAAAAGGGGCCGGGAGAATAGAGATAAAGGTTGGGATGGGAATGGAAAATGAAGGTTAGTAGGGAGAGGGGAGAGAGGAGAGGGGGAGTAAGAGTACGAGGGTAAAGAGAGGGGGAGTTAGGAGGGGTGCATAGAGAGGAGAGGGGAGTGAGCAGGTAGGGAGTCAATTTACATAAGATATCCTAATACTTGGTTCATGTAAAGGGGCATAGAACGAAATTAAATTAGGCAGGAAAGGAGAAAATCATGCGTAAACCCCTCTCCTAAGGCCTGAAAGACTCTGGCACTGAGGTGCCAACAACCAGCCCCCAGCGGGCCCCTTCACTTATTCCTTCCCCTCCCCAGCCAAGTATAGCCTCAGGGCGATGGCCTGGCAAAGGGAGGGGTGAAGTAAAGCACAGAGCTGCTGCTGCTGCCCCAGGGGAGCTGAGGTGATAATGGTCCAAGGGCCATAACCTGCTCCCAGCCAGATGTCTCAGTTTAACAGCACAATAGGGAAGTGAGACACTGCCGAGCGTCTGCCCCAGCCCCACAGGGGACCAAGCTCAAGTCTGCGGGGCCAGAATACTGTCTGAGCGGTGTTGCTGCAAGTTACCCCCTTTGAGCCTGCCTGCCCATGATGTTGACTTCAATTACAATGGCCGGGCGAGATGGAGACAGTAAGGCTCTGTGGGCCGGTTAACAGTGCTAACAAAAACCGGCCCACAGGTGACCTTTAGGTGCCAGCCCATCGGGCAATGCCCGACTGCCCGCCTTCCCAATCTGATGCTGCATTATCAGTAAAGCTAAGTAATGACGTGCCATGTGTCACGGGCAAAGGTGAATCTTAATGCTTGCGTAAATATTTCCCGAATTCCAGTTTGGCACGTTGGCCTTGGACTGTAAATAAATCCCACCTTGGTATTTATTTTAATGCTGCCTCCTTGCTGCGCCTTCCAGAAAAACTGGGACACTGAATGGTTGCTTGGAGTTTATCGGGCAGGGTTGCGCTCTGAGATGCAATAGAAATAAACTGTTTATGTCTTCAGCTCCTAGGAACCCACTATGTCCGCAGACCAGACTGCAGCTCGGCAGTAGCTTTTTATAGAGAACGCACCGAAACATCAAAACCGAACTAAAGACAATAGAAAAACCCATGTTTACACAAATCCGTGGCCTTTTGTATTTGAAGACGTGATGAGATTTGAGACATAACTGTTTGCGTTACGCTGGTGCCTTTTTAACCGATTTATAGAAACAAGATTAAAGTAAAAGTAACAAGCATTGGCTGCCCGGCCAGGCCGCGAAATGAAATAATAAAAAATAAATCCGAGTTGTGCGCGCGTGCCGAAAAAAAGTGCTGTGCACGTCCCGCTTGTGCTTGTACGCATGAAGGTAAGCTGGTCGCCGCTTTGGAAGCACTTCCAAAAGCGGCTTACTAAAAATCTCGCTAGACCAGCGCATGCACTGGGCTGTTGCGAGACCTAAAAAGCATTCCTCTTTAGTCTTGAAAGGCGTGCAAGTGAACTCCCCCACAGGAAGGCTTTACTTGTCCTCTCAGCACCACAGTGGGCGGTGGGAGTGCGAGACACTCCTTTCATCCGAAAGCTGACTGCACCAGGGGCTGGTGCTCGTGTGCTCAGTGTTATGGCCACACCCTGCTGAGCTTTGAGGCAGTACCTGCTGGTACCCCCGAAGAGATGGTTATCCACACGGCACACAATAAAATGACGTACCACAGGATTTTACCTATCTCTCTCTGGTTTGTTGAGCATAATAAATTAATTTTACAGAGCCGCTGCTGCCAATTTGCCGCCCTAGAGGCATTTTACTGGCCAAGCAATGATACTTACTTGAGCAGTGTCAGAAGGGTGGGATGCTGAGTTGGCCAGAAAATATGAGATCTTTTATTTGACCTGCAGGCACACACAAATCACAACTGAATTTACTCACAAAAAGATATTAAGAAATGGTTTAGGAAGGCTTCCCCATCAGAGAAATAATAGTGCAGTGGGTTAATGCTTTTGTCATAGAAATATGCATTTGTGCACAGATTTCGTGGGGGCGGAGGAAAAGAAATTATAAATAAACGACTTGTCCAATAATTAACAAAAAGCTGGCAATAAGATCACCTTTTATTACAGCGGCAAGATTGTGCATCAAACACTACTTAATGCACGCAATCAGGCCACCCAAGGACCCTCTGGTACTACATTTGAAGTCGAGGCATATACTCTGACGCTAACTGAGCTAGATGTAGCAGAGGCTATAAACCAAATGACCAGTAACAAAGCACCCAGACCAGATGGTGTTCCAGACGATCTTTTTAAATCTGATTTAATGGTTTGGTCTAAAATATTGGCCAATGTTTTTAATAAGGCTTGTAAAATAGGCCTACTTAGTTCTTGATCTGAGTCAGTTATTATCCATATCTTCAAAAAAGGCAATAGAGGGGACCCAAGCTGCTACAGACCTATTTCACTTATTGACTCTGCCGTAAAGGTGCTTGGAAGGGTGGTACTCAGCAAACTCACTGTTTGGCTATCTGAAACTAAAACCCTATCAGACCTGCAATACGGATTTAGGAAATAAAGAGGCACTACTGATCAATGCCTCAATCTGCACCTATTAATTGGGAAGTATGCCATTGCCAAGAAGGGAACACTTTATCTGGCGTTTATGGACCTTTCCTCTGCCTTTGACCAAATAAATCGGTCCAAACTATGGGTTATGCTTTTCAAGCTAGGTGTAGATAGGAATATCATCCATTCCCTTGCCGATCTGCACAGGGATCTGACAGCCACTGTGAAATATGGTCAAAGGGGTAACTGCACCCAGAGAATACGCATTGCCAATGGTGTTAGGCAGGGGTGCATTTTGGCCCCCCTACTTTTTACCCTTTATATTAGTAATTTGGATCAAATTCTAGGGGAAGCAAGTAAAGACATTCCGCGTGTGGGGGAACGATTGATCCCGGCACTCCTTTACGTGGACGACGCTGCCCTTTTTCCAAGAACGGCGGTCGGGTTACAACTCCTTTAAATTCTTTTGCTGCTTTTATGAAATCCCTGGACTTAAGTGTCAATTTCTCAAAATCTCATATTATGATAATTGGCCCAAAGCCTCAAAGGGTTAAAACTCTCCATTGTGAAGGTAACGTGATCACCAGGCTCACTATTTTTCCATTTTTAAGCATCATATTTGATGATCGAGGTACATGGATCCCACAAATACATGCTAAGAGTAATGTCTTGGCTAGATCCACATCTGCAGTTTTAGGCTCCGCACGCAGGTTAGGGGCCAGGCCAATGTAAGCTTTGCTAAAAGTATATGGAGCAAAATGTATCTCTCTTGCAACATATGGCGCTGATATTTGGGGTTTTAGAGACGCAAGGGAAAATCAAAGTAGCTGAGAATAAGTTCTTAAGAAACATGTTATCGGTCCCACAATCTACGCCAGCCTATATAATTCATCAGGAGACTGGTACTGGTTTTGTGGAAGACTTAATTGCTATGTGTAAATGTAAATGTATAGGCATTTATATAGCGCACTACTTACCCGGAGGGTCCCAAGGCGCTTCGACCTTGCGAAACCCTTCCTGGCTTCCCTGAGAGATGGTCCCTTAATGGGTATCTCCAGGGTGAGACAAGGCATCCCCGGCGGTCTGGTGGGGCCGTTAGTGAAGATGAGGCAAGCTAATGCCCAGAGTTGCCGAGTGTGATCGCTGATCAGAGTGGGCACCGAGGCGAGAGAATTATCGAGTCCGCTGACCCTGGTCCAGAAACCTGCCGCGCCGGGAATCGAACCCTGGTCCCGGGCCGTCCTCTGCTCTCGGGTCTGCCGCCTCTAACCAGTGAGCCACACTACTTCACTATAGCACCTCTCCTGAAATGTATTTCCACCTGGTTAAATCCTGATTTAGAATTGAACTGTGAAGTCATGACAGATTGTCTGGCTCTGGATCATGTGAATCGTATCCCCTGGCTGAGTTACGTCCACCTGCTGGGAGTAAATTTGGGACGGCAAGAATTATTTAACTCACCAGATAAGCTAGTAAAAGGTGATATGAAATGGGCGAAGGAATCTTATTTATTCATGGCTTCTATGGAAAGAGAAGAATGGGAGCTGGCGAAACCAACTGTACGTGCTCATCAATTGTTAAAAAAATCCTGTGCAACTGAACCCTATCTGAATGTAGTATCCAATCCTAACTACCGCTTTCTTCTGGTAAGATTTAGGTTGAATCAGCTACATTTTTTTCTTGCTGATCCCCTGGGATGGAGGAGGGTGGAGGATTTGGGTTGATGATCATGTGATGACTTTTCCACCCAGGATACATTGCACTTTATCTTCTTTTGTGAGCATTTTTTGCACATTCGGAAGCGTTTTATCCTCCCAATCCTAAAAGATAAAGGTTTTTTACAAGTTAAACCAGCACTTTTGTATTTACAGCTGTTATCCAATGTTTGGGAGATTTTTAGTATAGCCAGCTTTCTTACTTCAGCAGTTTGAATAAGTAGGAACAAATGTAAATGATTTTTATGATCTAGTTTTTATTAGTACATTTTAAAAGAACTTGAGATTTTTATAATGTCATTGATCGTTTCTGATCATTATTTAAGGTTTGATATTTTTGCTGCTAATTATTGTCTCATTAATTCAAATTTGTGTATAGAATGCTTTTATGGTTTTTAAATTAACCGAATAAAGTACTTTTAACTGACTGACTGCACGCAAGTGGCAAATTTCTCATCCCTGCATTTTTCAAATCAAGTGTGGTCACTATTATTTACCTTATTTCTGAATATGCTGTAGTGGATTTGATTTTTGAAGCACACTGATAAAATTAAACTTTTACCGAAAAGCAAGTTTAAAAAGCAAGGCACAAATATGCATACCCCTATGTACGAGAAAGCAGTCAGGGACAGCTGGAGGTTCTCTTAGAAAGCAACATAAAATATACATCTGTGATCTGGCACGGAAATAAAATCAGGCATTGGACTGGGATAAAAAAATGTAAACATTGACATTGAACTGTCTTTTTACTAATGAGCAGTAAAAAGAGGACTTGCTAAATCTGTTGCGAGAGTTAGGAAAGAAAGAAGACTATGTAGAAAAGAGAGAGAAACCCAAATAGAACAAGCATCACAGGAGTGGAGAGGATGTGGTGCAGTGGGAAGAGCTGCTGTTTCTGGAGCTGGGAATCCCCGTTCGAGCCTCAGTGGCCCGCATTCTGTTATTCTAGGCAAATCACTTAAAATCTGTGGGTGATAAATTGCACTATATAAAACTGCAGCAAGACGAAAAAGCAGGAAGAGGCAAAACTTCATAAATAAATAGTTCCATCAAAGTGGATGTTAACAGTATTTCGGCCAATGGAAATAAAGAAGACGAGGAACACACTGTAGTAACTAAGTCCAGACTATGGTAGTAGTATTTCAGGTAGATTTATTCTGGTTTGTTACAGCTTACTAGTACAGTAGATATAAGCTAGTACAAAGCAGTCTAAAGCAGATGAAAGCCCCACCAGGAGCACCCAGCTAGGTGCTCAGCCCTACTCCAACTGTGAGTTCCCACTCCCAACATTCCATCTTGCATCATTCAGGCAGGGTTCCACTGGCACAGGATAAATCATCACAACCAAGGATAGATACTACACACACATTGGTAAATGTAGGGGATATGCTGCAGCCAATAGAAATGGAGTGAACCAATGAAAAGATAGGAAAAAGGGGAGGCGGGATGTGAGCACCTTTTGAGTTGATATTAATAACAATAGATTTCACAAGCACAGCACAAGCAAAGGGGAGTCAGGGAGAACATGGCGGCTGGCTAGCGGCGGGTCACAGGCGCTCCTGAAGTCGGGAGTAAAATCAGGCACAGGGGACTATTTAGTGCCGAATAATTCAACCTACCGGCTGTGGTAGGGAACAAGGGTGAGTTGTGGTTCGCTGATGGAGGGGTCCTTACAGCCACCTTCAGTAACGTTGATCACAGCATACACCGAGCCGCCAGGCGCCAAGTTGCGCTGGATCAAAGCCGCGCAAGAGCTCCATAGGGGCAGCAGGGCTGTGGTGTGGATTCCCGCCAGGTAAGGAGGAGCCGAGACCGTACAGGCAGCCTAGATTGTTGGGAGGACTTTGGTGAGAAGGAGGTAGAAGCCGAGGGGCTGAAGACCGATTCAGAGGCAGTTTTAAGAAAGAAGGTCAAGGGAAGAGGAGGCAGCCAACACTCTTTAAACCGAAATACTCGGCAGCCAAGTGCAAAGAGTAGTGGGGGGGTATACCACTGGCTAACCTGGAGGAGGGAAATATAGTAACAGCACAAGCACCAGGACCACTTTCTTAAAAAAACCAAGAGAAGTTAGTAAATTCAAAAAATACGCTTAGGGAAGTGCAACAGCTGAGGGGTACACTAAGGCGCTGTTCACCCCTGATATTAGACCACTGCAAGAAAGCACACTGAAGTGTATAATGGAGCCCTTAGAAGCTCAGACATTGAAAGGCGAAAGTACGAGGAGTTTAAGGGTAAGATAAGAAAAAAGGCCAGATGTCATAGGGCAAAAGTTTAAGATTACTCCCTCGTTACGAACATTTTTTAAAGTGATGCCCAAAACCTTGATTCTGGAAAAAAGTGGAAGAGGAAAAACAGGGAGAGTCCCAGGACAATTTGAGGAGTGAGGCTGTAGCTGCACATAGTCCTGGACTGAAAAGTGATATGGCAAATTTAGGGAGGCCGGACTTGTTAAGTTTGAATAGATTTCAGTCCGTGACTGTAGACAAGTCACAGTGCATGAATTTAGAGGAGGACAACCCTGATATACAAAATGCAGCATCAGGAAAAGCTGACCTGGTGGCAGTCTAACCTGTTTTTTCAGTACAGGGGGATGGATTGACAGACTGAGATGCCACAAATACAGGCAGCTGAAGTATCTCAAACACAAGCCTCACCACAGTTAGTTGCAGAGCTGATCCAGACACTAACTATGGAAATAATGAGTATATTTGAGACTTCAGAGACAAATCAAAAGGATAAAAGAACGGCCTGTGACAATTTGGAAAAAAAGTTTGAGGACCTAGTAATTAGGATCCAAGTGTTGGAGTCTGCAGTTAAGGATTTAAAACTGCAAACCAGGGCAAATAAGGAAAGCATTAGACTTCTGAAAGAAAGCGGGGCTAGCATGCAGGAAAAGCTGGAGTCTTTGGAGAATAATCAAATAAGAAATGATTTGCGCTTGTTGAAATTTCCAGAAAGGGGTTGAATGGGACACCTTAAACAATGTAGTGGCAACATTGATTATAGTTGGGACACAAGTTGACTGCTCAGGACAGGATATTATTAATGACATTCATATGATACATAGAGATCCTTTCAAGTTAAACCAGAACGCATAAAGACCAGAAAAATCCTAGTTCCCTTTCAAACATATAAAATTAAAGAAGAAATTTGCCCCAAGGCATTAAAATTGAATTCTCTCAAGGTGGATGGGATAAGGTCAAATATTTGGCCGTATTGCAGGGTACTCAGTAAACCGGGAAAAAAATTAGGTCATGACTTGGAACTTGGAGACAAATCCAGACACCTGCAGAAAAGAGAAGATTACCAGCACCTCAAGGAACTTCTGGAGGCAAATTTCTCTAAGGTAATGAAAGAAGCTTTCAACCTGATGTTAAGTTGGTCCCATCTCTCATTGACTATTATAGGGAAAGTAAATCTGGTGAAAATGTCAACACTCCTGAAATTTACTTTCCTAATCCAGGCGATTCCAGGCTTGGCAGTTCGGGCTGGACTGTTCCCACGAGGCATAGGGTCAAGACTGATTTACATATTGTTGGATCTGCACTGGTGTGGCGAAGTGAGCTAAAGAACGAAGATGGATTAACCCAGATCTGTGACTGGGGGTGAGTGTCTGTAAAGTTTCAGTGCTCTGTTCATCATCTTTGTGTTTGCTTTATTCGCCCTAAATTGGCAGGGTATGCCTAGACATGGGTCCCTTGCTCACTTTGCCACTGGATTCAAGTTGCATGGCTGATGAGTGGTGTTACCCCGAAACCGGTCCTAGGATGCTAGTTTCCAGTCCAGGGAAGACCTGGATTGGCAGTTCAGGCTGGACTGTTCCCATGAGGCACAGGGTCAGACTGATTTGCATATAGCTCGGTCTGAACTGGGCTGGCAAAGTGAGCTAAAGAACGATGATGGATTCAACCCAGATCTTTGACTGGGGTTAGTGTCTGAAAAGTTTCAGATCTCCATCCATCATGTCTTTGTGCCATCTTTTATAGCTTCAGACCGGTCTATAAAGGTTATCCCGAGCAATAGCTCTCCACTGCTGCCAGGTGGCACCATAGAGCTTTAGCCACAACTTTCTCTTGGGACATGATAAACCACACCATATATATTAGGCATACTGGCATCACTTCCTGAACTTTCTCCGCACTCCTTGGGGCGAGTGGGGAATAACACATTGGGCGGGGGGTGGATATTATTTGTCATGACATTAACTCTTCAGGGGTGATTTGCTTGGCTGTGAGAAATTTGTGGGAAAGTTTATATATCAACCAGAAATATCATTACTGAAGATATGATACTTTAAGGCATATAATTTTTACTTCTGCTGAATCTTCTTTGCAGATTTCTGGCCTCCATAATATTTCCTAAAGTGATAATTTCCATGGGAAGTAGGATGGAATACTGGTAGTTAGCCAAGGCATTCATGCAACACAATTCAGGCAAAGTGCCCATAACTGCATATCTGTACTGCTTTGCAAAGGTATGCAAAGATGACCATGTAGCCATCTGGCAGATGTCTGCAATTAGGATAGATTTGAAGAGAGTCGAGGAGCAGCTACAGCTCTGAGGTGAATTCAAATGACCTTTCTTGGAAAGGGTGTAACAGATTTTGATGCAGAAGATGACCCAGCACATAATGATGAGCTTGGTCACTGCTTTGTACTATTTAGCTCTGGGCAGTTCACAAAAAGGTAAAAAGCTCATTATCTACACTACCCTCTGACATTTGTGGTCAATACAGTAAAGACACTGCTCACCGGGGGTCGTGCATGTGCAGTCGTTCCTCCTCCTTGGTTGATTACAGAGGAGAGAAAAAAAAGACAGGCGTGTAATAGCCATATGAAATGCAAAACCCACATTGAGTAAGAAGTGTGGTAAGGTCCTAAAACCAACTTCTCTTGGTGGAAAATTGTACAATGTGGATGAACTGTTAGTGCCTGAAATTCTTCGACTCTACACACTGAAGTAATTTCTACCAACATAATTGCCTTTGCAATTGGGCAACTATGCATCGGCTGGAATGAGAAAGCCATCAAGAAAGTCAAAATGAAATTCAAATGCAAGTGAGGAACAGTAACGTATTAGGAAACAAAAAAAAGCTAACACTCAAAACATATGACACTAGTGTTGATCGAAAAGAGAAAGGTGGATAAAGCAGACAGATAGCTACTATTTCTAGTCCCCACTAGATCCTTCTGTGTAAGGCTCAACACATATTGCAAGACATTTAAAGGGTGAGATTAAAGAGGAATGATGCCTTCGTCTCACATCCCTGAATGAATTTAGCTCAGAGACCTGCAGAGGTGGCTTTGAAAGTGGGCTTCCTCGAATGCAACAGTAGCGTCAAGGGATCCGGGTGAACGAGCAGGTCTTCACTGCACGAAAGCAGAAGCTGAATGTTTTGTGCCAACAGGTTTGGATCCAAGTATCTCAAAGCTAAGTCTGGGTCAATCAGAATCTTTTGTTTTTTATTCTATATCTTCTGCAGTACTTTTGACAGAAACAAGATCAACGCAAATGTTTGCAGCAGGCTCTGAGACCTGTTGAACCTGACAGCACCCTCCAGTGAATCCGTCAAAGTGGGGTGTACAGCATTAAACTGAAAAATTTCCTGTTACAGGCTGTGTTGAATAGATCCACGAATTGAAATCCCATTGTAGTGACTTCATCTCTCACTTCAGGGTGAAGTTTCCATTTGTGGTCTTTTAGTTAGAGGTAACTGAGGCCATCAGCCCTCGCACTGAGAGAGCCTTCTGGGTGAGCCACGCCCTGGAAATTCTATGTTACACAGTTAACTTCCACAGGCAAATACCTCTGAACACATATTTCATGATCCTCCACAGCCCTCTGAGTAGATACAATGTGCAGTGGTAGTTTTGTCCAACAGTGTCTGCATTGTGTAACATATAGCGACAATAATCTTCTATATACACAATAGTGCTGCCTGAGATGGAAGTGAGAAACGCCTTCATTGTAACATGGACCTGAACATTTATGGGCAGACACTTTTTGCACTGACCAAAGGCCCACCCCATCACATCACTCAGAAGGGCAACTCACAAGGAGGCGTTGTGACCATGGTAGCATGAGCTTGCTGATGAATGAAAAGACATTCCACCAAAAGGGTGGGGTGTTCCTTCTCCAGTACAGAGCCAGGTGAAGAGATTGGAAAATCTGGAACTGAGCCGCGAGACTCTCTTGATGCTGGAACCACTGTGACTCATACACAACTGAAGGGCTCTCATCCTCCTTCTGGTGCCAGTAGGGCCAAGCAGGCATAAGACTTGTAGAATCTAGATCCATGCCTAAGTCTGAAATCTCCGTATCATCTCCTGACTATACCCAATCCCCGGATGGAGACGGGGTGTCTAAATACCGCTCCTATGAAGGGGAGCCTCTGCGTGGGAGAGAGGTGGAACTGTAGGAGATGATGTCAAAGCGGTGGAGGGAAGTCATCGTCCTTTGGAGGTGCTCTCTAAACAGTTCAGGGGACTCGGACTTCACTAGGTAGTGGGGCAAGTGCAGAAATATATGAAGTCGCCACAATCACCAGCATTTTCATAAAGACACATGGACCGGTTGTCAGTCCAACTATTAGAACTGGGAACTGATAGCACCGAAATCCCACTGTGAGCTTTAGGTAACATCTCTTGGATAAGTTAGAAGTATTCATTCTGAAGATCATGGGCCAGCAACCAACCTCTTGCATTTAATGTCAATCAGGCCAAAGGACAGCATCTTGAACTTTTCCTGTGGTATGAACAAGTTCATAAGGTGAAGATCCAGGCCGAGTCTCAGACCTCCGTCCTTCTTGGGCACCAACAAGTAAACAACATAGAACCCTATGGCTGCTTTATTGAACAGTGCAAGAATCTCTGCCTCACAATTTAAAGTGTTTCCCAGAGAACACATCATTGTAGGCGGGCAAAATGAAGGCATCGAAATGAAGGGTAGGGCTTAGGCCCTTCGGATTAGCTGGATGGCTTTGATCTGTCCTGCTCTCTTCCTGAACGGCTCAGAAATGAAAGACTCTCGCCTACCCACTGAAAGATAATGTGAGGGGGAGCCAGAGAGGTTTTGTGGTAGTCGGAGAGGTATTGTGGTATCACTGCTGGCAGAGGATGGCGGAGACTGCATCTTGTGCTGTTTCATCCCCTAGATCAGGGGTCTCCAAACCGGTCCTGGAGGGCCGGAACCATGCCAGATTTTTGGGATATCCCCATTGAGATACATGTAGTTATTTTAAAAATATGGCATGGATCCGGCCCTCCAGGACCAGTTTGGAGACCCCTGCCCTAGATTATCTCTCCACCCCACTCC
Source organism: Lissotriton vulgaris (assembly GCF_964263255.1). Classification (NCBI taxonomy): domain Eukaryota; kingdom Metazoa; phylum Chordata; class Amphibia; order Caudata; family Salamandridae; genus Lissotriton; species Lissotriton vulgaris. The sequence continues at coordinate 1,463,553,731 of NC_141687.1, read as the reverse complement.
GAAAGGAGCTGTAGGTCTGCTGGTGTGTCTGGATGGGGAGAGGAGTTTGTATCTGCTGCAACTCCATAAACCTGAAATGGCAACAAAACATCCTGTTTTGTTTGTGAGAACTGATGTACTGGGGAAGCAATGGCCAACATATGACATGGATCTTTACTGTTTTGAAGCACTCTAGGTAAGAGTCTGCTTTCTACTTGACAGCTGTTCGACAATAAAGGGCATGTCCATGAGCATGGCGAGGATGTCTCCAGGGAATCTAGTGAAACATATCCAAGTGTGTCATCACAGCATAACAGCTGGGTCCATAGATGAAAGCAGGGTTTCCGCAGAGCCTAGTCCGCACTTCAAGATTTGTTTGATGCATCCAAGCTATCATTGACTACGGACAGAAATGGCTTTTCCAAGTAGAATGGAAAGCTGAAAAGTCTGTATTGCACCAATTTCTACATTGAGGAACATATCAACCCAAGAGGTAGGCGGCAATAGCATTTTTGAAGTACAGAATACCAGAAGCAAACTCTTTTCAGCTTATCAAGTCATGTTGCTTCCACTCCCGTCCAAGTGGCACCATAGAAAAGACATTTAGGTTATGCTTAGTGGACGGCCTATAGACAACCAGACGTTCAAGTGACTGGTAAGAGGGCAAAAAAATGGGATTTTCCAGAGCAGGTCTATTACATCTGGCAAACTGGGATTGTGTACCTGAAAAAGGTTTGTGCCACACAGCTAAGACATGATCCAAGAGGAATCATTGAACAGAAGCAAGGGCTCTGAAAGAGAAGAAGAGGATTGTAAGATCTAAGTCAAAATGTTAGACTTTGCCTCTACATAGGGCAAGGTCAATCCCAGATAGGTCAGCATCAGTATCAGGTTATCAGCCTCTGAATCATCGTACTCTGTATGACCATTTTCTTTGTCAGGATTGTGAGGAAGTCTGAGTAAGAGCCAAACATCTTCCTTAACCAAGACAATTCTTAGAGTTCTATGGCAGTGTTTTGCCAATAGAACATCAATAAGTTCGCCTTACCTTATTCCCTCATCACACAAAGAGCATTCTGCAGGCATGGTAGATTTCAACGATGGTGGTGCAGTGGTCTCTGTGGGCAGTGTGTGCGTCTGTACTGAGGGAGGCTCTGACCAAATAGGGAACAATATCCTGTCAGGCTTTGACTTCTTTTTGGGTGTCAGCACATGTTTGGTTCAGAGCAGTGTTTAATTTGTAAAATATTAAGTGCCAGGGCCCTGAACAGGAGGTCACTGCTGCTTGCACCATCCATCACATCTGTCATCGCTGCCAAAATAACTACTAACCATCTCTCTCACCTGAAAGTGCAACAGTTCATAAAATTCTAGGTCCCCAAAGCGAAAGGAATGACTGGAGAGGCAGGTATAAATAATTTTTTATGTAAATTGTATTTATAAACAACCGTTGTTCTGCTCATCTCTAAATTACATGAGCAGCGCCACCATGTGTTAGACTGTCCTAAGTGCGGTGTTTACAATTAAGTGCAGGTGCGGAGCACCGAAATCCAAATAAGTACCTGTGCTGAGCACTGGCAACCACCGGCACAAATTAAGCACTGGTTCAGTGTCACCAGAATCTGCAAGCCTACAAAAACATGCTCCTCTTGGAGTTGCAGAAACAGAGGGGCCAGAAGATCCAGCTCAGCAAACAGGATGGCCTTTACCAGCACATGGTTATTTTTTGGACTGTGAAACTCTAGTCTAAACTGTGTCAACATCAGGATTAATGAGGAAGGGTTTGGCTTCATGGAACAGTGATAAGACTCCAAATGTTCCAGGGAATGGGACAGTTTTCTCGAAGAAGACAAATACATTTCCTTCCTAATGTGTATTTTAGGAGATGGTTTCCTTACAGTTGATGTATCCGTTGGTAAAAGAGATTGCGTATGCGTCTGCCTGCAGTCTTATCCAGAAACAACTTGCTGCCTACTCCACGATGGGTAATGTAAAGAAATGATGGCAGTGGTTTCAAAAAGAGACAGTCAGCACCTCTGTTTTGTTTGCAGAAGTAGATCACAAAATGTCCCTATGAGTGCTCAATTTAAAACACCTTGCCATCCAGAGCGCCACTCAATACAAAGAAATAGACCATTCCTCCATACACATTAATCATTGAAAATTGAACAACAGAGCACAGCACAAAAAAGTTCCAACTGACGGACAAAAGCCAGTAATGTGTTTAATTTCAAACTCAGCAATAGATAAAATAGTCAGTTTCGAGTAGTCTTGATCAATAGTGGACTAGTCTCCAAAATGTTGACACGTAGATGTAGCAAATACACAGCCGACACGTGTTTCGTCGTTAGACGGCTTTCTCAAGGCTGTTGACAAAATAGTATGACAAGTTGTTTGATGTTAATACTAGGGGGAATCTTTTCTACAGTCTACCAAACTCAAACACTCCATTACTGGAAAAGTGGAAAACTGCACACTGGAAAAAGTGCCAGAAAATGGCTAGAAATGTAGAAAAATCCATGTGTAAGTGAGAAAATCTGTGAATGTTCTCAAAGTAAACCCACATCACAAGATCATAAGATCACCAGCGTGTAACTAGAATAAAAAGAGTGAACCATAATCCAAGCAAACACCCAAGTGAGTTCTCCATTTTGAAAACCTAATGTATGTGAGTTCGATACAGAGAAAGAGAGAAAAAGGGAAAAAAGGGAAAAAAGAGGGAGGAAAAAATGTGTTCTGCAAGTACCTTAGATTGATATTTGTATGCAGAAATATCAGTAATAAACAATCAAGTCTTCCCCAATGCGAACGGTCAAAGATGTGTAGCAATTTCGATATGAATCTGAATGTCGCAATATACCCAAGTAGTTGCTAAAAGGAAGACACATATAAACAGTGAAAAATGTGTCTTCTATATACCCTTCTCAAAATTAGCAGTTGCTCCGTTTCAAAATGTAATAACCTAATATTAGGGGATCCTCAAGTTTAAAAAACGATGACCACAAAGTTAGTCAACCAATACATCAGGCCCAGTACTAAAATTGTCCAAGAAGAAAGAAACGCAAACTGACAGTTAACAACCTGTGCCAAGAACTAAAAGACAGTTGTTTAGGTATCCCTAATACGTACTCCATAACAAAAGTAGAGAAATGTTGCCGTAATCCATCAAATGAAAATTGAGACAAGCTCTAAGTAACTAATTCTATTCAAATTTAAAAACGTACTTATAAGTAAAGCCGGTCAACTGGAAAAATCGTCCTGGTAAACGTGTCAGAAGCCAAAATGTCAAGCCTCTAAGTGGTAACGGACATCAGTTGAAATCTGTAATGTAACGGTAATAGGCTGTAAGGATATGTTAGCAGCCCGCTGCAAATATAGAATAAATCATTTGTATGGCGACTGACCCAATACAACTTAATTTCCAGCTCCTATCCTGAAAAGTTGAAGCAGCCGCTGTGGTGAAACACTACATAAGTAACGGGACGCGTCTCTAAAGCCTAATAGCCGTAACGGAGTGTGTTTACGCATCGCGCGTGTTACTGAGTCGCATTAGCCAGCATTGTAGTTTCCCAACATAAGAGATAACCATCTCATTAATAAAGGGCACTTATTGTCTCACGTGTAGAAATTAGTTAACAGCAGGAAACATACCAGAGCCCCAGTGTGTTCCAGACCTTAAAAATACCCCACAACAATTGCGTGTACATGTATATGTATTTATATAGCACAAATCGCCCACATCGCAGGCATCTATGCGCTTGCTTAGGGAACCCGTCCTGGTATTCCCCTGTGAGATACCCCGGCAGGGTATCCACAAGGTGAAAGCCAGGCATCCCACCGCGAGGGGCCGTTGTGGAGATTAGGCAAGCTATTGCCCAGAGTCGTTGAGTGTGAACCTGTGAGTCGAGTAGGCACCGGAGTGAGAATTATCGAGTCCGTGGAATTATTGAGCCCAACCCCCGTCGGGGAGGGGAATTGAACCCTGGTCCAGGACCGATCTCAGCTTCCGGGTCTGCCGCCTCTAACCCCTGAGCCACACTTCTCCACTGTGTGCAATATAACGCACGTGGTTCTTGTCACAACCAAGGTAGTATACATTAAACTAATGAAAGGCAACACAGTCGAGTCGGCTACTCAGAGAGCATCCAGAACAGAAGTATTTGGACGGGAGAAAAGCTACAATAATGAATACGGAAAGTCATTCTTGGAACCGATGTGATATGAAGAATCAAAGTGTGATCCTACTGTACACCCATTAGGATACACAGCAATTGAAACAGAAAGAGCAAGAAAGCAGAATCTTCAGAGTCAGCTCTTGAGTATTCCTTTGGGACTAACCGTTACTTTCCTTTGAATCACAAGAAGTAATTAGAACAATAAGATATGGATTGGATTCTTAGTTGCTCATGTCTTCCAACATGTATACAGTATGTTACATTTTATCTTTGTAATCTGCTTCTAGCACAATCAATAGATTGTAGGGATTAACCATATCCTGCACCTACTATTTTAGTAAGTTACCTCCTTTTCTCCCCCCCTCTTCCACCTGGTTTTCCCCCCTCTTCTTCCATCTCCTGCTCACCCACACAATCGTAGAGTATGACACACCATGTTCCTTTGTCCTCGGATGACTACAATACAAAAATCCTTGAGGGCCCTTCACTCTTCTCAGAGACAACAGAAGCCTCTAACTCATCAGACAGCTCAATATTTGAGCAATTAGAAAAAACGAAGAAAAAGCTCATAAGACTTCAGTTGATGGTATGCATGCACACCGCATATCTCAAAGCAGACACAATACCAGTTGGCCTCCAAGTAAGGAATAATCCAGGGGTCTTTACCAACGATAACAAATATCTGAATGGTTTCAGTTACATTGGAACTACCTGCTTGAGGCACTGGACGGTGCTTGGTTTAGATATAGCTACAGAAGAGATTAGCAAAATTTTAGTTGAGATAGAGAATATTGAAAAACAAATAAAAGCAGACAGCAACATCGCAGATGCAAAAAGCCTCATTGAAAAGGTAGAGAAAACAGTCTCTGAATTTCACACGATAGAATAAAATAGGAAAACTACCAAAGTCAAAAGGGAGATAAAAAAAACTATATAGGGTTGAAAGAACTTACCCTTACCTAACTGAAGACTTCCACACCAATAGGGCATAACAAACCCCAAATCCCCACACCTGTGGGGTAGATATAACAAACAACACACCATTGTGGGTTTCTCAGACACCTCTGGGGAATCCTCAGAAAATTCAGGCTTAGGAGAAGGACTAAGTACCTCTAAAAATAGAAACATCAGCAACAACAATTTTTTAGAGAAGGACTTGGGACGCCCCCAGAACCGGGGGCAAGCCGGCAAACCAGACGGTACAGAGCCCCAGGACACCGAAAAACAAGGCAGAGGTATTACCAGTGGGAAACAGTAATAATGCACCCACTACTAGCACCAACGAGATGACTGACCGAAATACAATACCTATTTTCAACCTCTCTCACTACCAACTATCTGATGAGGAAATTTCACTATTGAGAAGAGGCCTCTCATGTGTTCCCCTCTGTCAGACCTAATTTGTTGGACCTACAAACTGAATTACTCAGATTCTTCAGAAATATTTGTTTACAGGCTTTCTTTCAGGATAAACCTACTTTCACCAACACAGCTTACACTTCATGGTGTCCACCCTCGACATTTTCTCCACCACAGAGTAGCATCCAGGAAGAAATACCAGCATTCCAGAAACCTGTATTAAAAGAGGTTCTTGGGCTAGAAAAAAAATGCAGCATCGTTTCATAAATTTTCCACTTCATGAGAAAAATGCTCTGAAGAAATTGAAACTGAATAATGATTTGATCATTATAACTGATGATAAGGGGGAAGGTATCCTCCTAAAGGACATTGACACATACAAATATGAAATACTCCGGCAACTGTCAAACATAGAACATTATATGAGATTGGCGTCAGACCCCACTAAGGAAACCCAAGCCCTCATTATCAATATTACAGAGGCAGGTAAAGCAGAAGGGTTCCCAACATCATTCTTTCATTCTGCGAGTCCTCAAGATTTGTCTGACCCGTAATTTCTTCTCTTTTGATGGTAAGGTCTACCAACAAATTAAGGTTACATCAATGGGTGCTGTTTTTTCACCGAACTTTGCCTTTCAGTATAAGAACTGGTTGGAAATAAGCAGGATCCTAACTGAAACCAATAGATTAATTTCCAATGTAGTAGAATGGAAGAGATCAATCGACAACATTTTGTTGATTTGGAAAGGCCCCGAAACTAGCTTCATCATGTTTCATGAGTGGCTGAATGCACACTGCAGCGGCTTAAAATTTACACTTACACATTACCGCAAACATATAGCTTCCTTGACCTAATGATCTTTGCTTATTGCTCCCAGTTCTGGAGGCGTCCCAAGATATACCACACTGTTCTGCAAAACCACTTAGAGAAATACTTTGCTGGCTTATAACAGTCACCACCCACATGTGCTGAGAGACTCCTTGCCCATTTCTCAATTTTCAAGAATAAGGAGGAATAGTTCTCTAAAAAAAAGACTATTTTGATGAACCAGGTATCCTGTCCAATAACCTCATCAGTAGGGGCTACCCACGCAAACTCATTAAAAGGTCGCTCAAGCCTGCTTAGTATTGTCCCTGTGAGGCACTTCTGTGTCCTAAATCCAAACCAGACAGCTGTCGCCTGATTTGTGTCACTACCTTTTTCAGAGTCTCAAACCAAGTTAAGAAATGCATTTTGAAACACCTGTCAGTCTTGAATGAAGGCGGCATAACACTGGAACTCTTTGCTTTCCGAAAAAACAGAAACATTAAAGATCACCTTGTCAGAGCATCCTTATCTACCAACAAGACTCCACAATCTTTAACTGAAATGTGAGGCCTATCCCCCACTGTAGGCCACTTCAAATGTGGGGTTTGTAGTGTGTGTCATCTAACTACTGAGAGCATGAAATTCACCTTTGGCAACATTGATGTGACATTAAATCACTTTTCCAATTGCAATACAAACAATGTAGTAAATGGTATCTTATGCCCATGTAACCGCATCTACATAAGTCAGACAAGTCAAAACTTCAGAGTACGTATCTGCCAACATTGCAGTCGACTGAGATGTCAAACACCCAATGCTCCCTTGGTTGAACACTTCAAGGACCAGCATCACACGGAGGAAGATGTGAAGTGGCAGGTGATCAGTGTAATTCAACCACCACTGCGAAGTACAGACATTAGCACAATCCTTATAGAGGATCTAAAGTAGATCCTATGCACCAACAGTCTACATACCAGCCTCAACTGCATGGAGGATTGGACCAAATTGATTTAGAATATAATTTCTGTGCCTGTTACTCAATCACCAATAGGTGTGCATTTCATTGCTGTTCAATGTATTGCTTAAAATTCCACGTTCTTTCCATTATCATCCTTCTCACGGTCTTTGTGTCTGTACCATATCAATCACTCTAGTTACTTACCTTTATTCTGATCTGTTTTCCATGCCTCATTTATGGCTCGCTCTTTCTCTATATTCCATACTCATCCTCCACTTTCTCTGCACATTGCTCAGATGCATGATGTGGTAGTCTTAACACGGTCACCTCTCTCTTCTCAATACTCTGTACTGTCTGGCCTTCTTGACTGATATTTTTACATGTTTTTACCTCCCACTTTAAATACTGACATACATACATGGGTTTGATTAAAGTATCGTCCTTCTCCACACTCCCTGTCGGCTATGATTGATGCATCTTTAACAAAATTGTAGTCAATTGCGTAAATTGCTGTTCCCCTGTTCAAGCACCATTGCAATATTTTCCAATAAATTTCATTTGGTTACTCTAAGTCTTTTAACAATGATATTTAAGGAACTGTAGTATTACTCAACACATTCTCTTTATCTTCTCTTCCCTATCTTTCTCCTCCACTCCAATATGGTGCATGCCTTTCATCTAGACCCAGCAATATTATAATGACACCACGCACACGCATGAGCACTGCTCACTTCCGCACTGGTCTTAAACGCATGGTTCACCTGCTCATATGTTGGCATCAGGCTCACCCACTCCAGTTCTTCGGCATGCTGCCCAAGCTTCCTGGAAGGTAAGGATTAGTCCCACCACCTGCTTTTGCCCAATTCGACTACTAGCGTGACCCTCTTACCCTTATGCCCGTTTTGCTTTTATCTATGGGATCTCTCCAATACACCCCAACACTTCATCCCAATTGGACGTCCTGGGGCTCTTTATTCTTCACTCTGACTTCTACAGAGTGTAAGTCTATGCCCAATATTACATGTGGTTTCACAACGTGGCTGTGCACCAGTCTTATGTAAACTTACTTGCTTCTCAGGCACATCGACTCAATTTGCCTTATCCTGTCTGAATTTAATTGCTCCACACTCAGCCCGCACAAGGCCATCACCGAGTAGGAAGTTGTTACATCCTGGTAAGGAATTCCAGAAGACTTGGATAGGTTACAGATGATAAGTTTATTCTTCTTAGATGGTTAGATAGGTTTTCCAGTATATATGTAATAAAAGCCCCACCAGGAGCATCCTCTCTGCTGCTCAGCCCAGGATCCAACTGACAGCCCACTCACAGCATACCAAACATTCCAATGACATCACATTTACACTAACATTCCACTCACACTGGCTGAACAGCAGAGGCAGAGAAACAGGGAAGATGTAAGGTAGAAACCTTAGATATAACACACCTTCCCTCTTTATAAAATGAACAAAGAGAAAGCAAATGTAAATAGCAACAGTGCAGTAACATCACAGTATAATCACTATGAAATTGCAGTAGAAAAATTGTAAATTCACATAAGTATGAAAAACATACTAAAAATATGCAATGTGAAATGTGATGTAAACATAAGCAATAAAGGAAAAGAAAACAGGTAATAAAGTACAAAGTGAGAACAGTATGACAAATTTTACAGCACGAAAGGAATACAAAAATAGAAAAGACACACATCTCCTTCCTTAGCAGAGAAAAATTGAAGTAAGAAGTTTCAAAGGAAGGAAATAGTAAAAGAACAGAAAAGCAACTAAGAAAATGTACATAAGCAAGAAGTATTAATACCACAAACACTAACAAAGAAGTAGTGCACGAGTGTGACCACCACAACTACACCAACTGGCCAGGTTAGCGAGAAGTATGGAACCACTGAACACAGCAACAGGAAGAAGGAAACAAAGGAAGAAATGAAAGTAAAGAAAGGAACAGGTGGTGTACACCTAAGACATCAACCAAAAGGAAGACATGTAGAAAAGGGAAAATGGTGAAAACCCATTAAAGAGAATCACCAAAATTAAATGTAAGGAAAATGCGATCTGGGTAAACTGTACCACACCGAAGATAAGAGTACAGTCACACCTAAAATTAGACCACAATTGAAATCCATGATTGTCCGAACCTGGTGCGTTCACGCTGAGTGTTGCCTTTCACGTTGTGTGCTGCCTGCCTGCATACTGGGGAGCGAACTGCTTGCTTTTGCCCTCCCTCGCCTTCTCTCTTCCTCAGCCGTGGATCACGCGTTGCCTACAACAACTACAAGGCAGCGTGGTCTCGCGAGAGGGGCGGAGCCACTGACCACTTGAAAACAGGAGCGGGGCTCCCTCGACGCGGGACGCGCTCGGGCGCGCCCGGGAGAAGCCCGGGACAAGGGCGGGCCGTCTAAGGCCGTCCGAGGTCAAGGGAGGTCGGGCTGGGCCCTCCCTCTTGGCTCCAATTCGTATTAAGGTACATTTGGTGAAACAAACTCAGAGCTAATTCTGGAACTGTCCTGGTTATTTATGCCATCTTCTTTGACCTCTAACCTGCTTGACAAATTGGCTTGTTGTGTACTACTATTAACTGCCGTTGTGTTTCGCTATTCTATTTGGCTTCCCTCGTGGACATTTACTAGATATTTTGTGGCAAATTAGAGTTTTCGCTAATTTATTATCGCAAGGCGTAACTACAAACTACTTTATATTTTTCCCACATTCTAGCCAAGCCGGCTTACCACTTAACGTGATCGGATTATATAAATAGCTAATTGCATTGCACTGAATTATAATCCTGGTTTTATTGTTTATTTTCTTAGTGTTTGGTACTTGCCGCTTGACTATGTCCAATTTAACAATGAACAAAAGGAATGGCTGGGACACTAGATGACTTTATAACTCGAGCAGAATCTGTACTATCCCATGAAATTGAACTTGTACAGAGGAGACTCTCGCTTGACCCCTCCAAACTTCCTACATACACATCGATTGAAGCCCAGTCACCCATAAATGTAACACATTCAAATTCAGGCATAGACAATCAACATGATAGTGGTAATATTCAACCAGTCTTAAGGACCCGATAACAGATTCAATGGAAATGCTTGATGTAAATGCCCAGGCAAGCCCGGGGATTTCAAGTAGACTGCCGGTACTAAAAACAGTGGGGACTGTGGTAACATCCAATGAGTAAAAAGGTGAAAAATCTCAGAAAGGAAAAAAATCTAGCCAAAAAAAGGGAAAACAGGGGGGAAAGGGAACTCATGTAATGGGGACTCGAAGATATTGGAAAACAAGGGTAACAGGTTTAGAAAAATAGGGATACAAACTGATATTAATGATCATCCTGGACTAGGTAGGGACAATGAGGTAATAGGGGCATTAGAGCAAACTGTGGCAGATATCTTTACAACTGCCCTAAATTCCATCCAGACTCAAATAAACCAATGTATGGATGGTAAATTGAGGGCTATAGATAATACAATTGTCCAGTTAAATGACGCAGTACATCATCTAGGCAAGAACATTGGAGAAGGAAACGGAATAATTACAGACGGGGCAAAATTAATAGCTGATCTAAAATTGTTCTTAGGGGGCAAGAGAGCTTGTGATGATGTGGATAGAACATTGAAAATTTTGAACCAATCTAGCACAGGATCCTCATTTAGAGTCCAGCTAAGAAATGGTACAGAGGCTATGGGGGCATATGAGCTAGGGAAAAAGGGTTCTGCCCGTCCTGATAACATCACACCTAGCCTGGATTGGGCCAGTTGTAGGGCAACAATGCATAGCCCAAAGGCGACAGACCTGGTTCCTAATTTAGATATCTTGAACCTACCTCCTGCAACATGCTCTTATGTCCTAGTTCTAACAGGAGTTCCAGTATTGAAAAGAGACCAAAGTGAATCATGGCATAACTTGAGGAACAAAGTTGTAGATTGGCTGTCCAAATATAAAAAGTTTAATTGAAATAAAACAAGCGACATCCTGATGGTGCGTAGGGTAGGGTGGATGGGGGACTCTCCTAAAGACATACATGGAGATTGCATTGTTGTAAACTTTAGACACCCACACGTAGTCCGTACCCTATTGAGAGCACATGAGGAAACGCCAATTGTAAAAACCAATATTCATGCACTACCATTGGAATATTTCTATAAACCCCGGAAGACTAGAGTTAATAAAAATCGAGACAATCCATGCTTTCTAGAAACCTGTAATAGATTCCAGGAATTGTCTCAGTTGGAAGCAGTGGATTGACTGTATCGGCCAAAAACTATTGTAAATGCATCTACTGCACCTGATAGGGATGTAGAGAGGATAAGTATAGCACCAACTAGGAACTTGTGTGAAGAGGGAGGAGGGGATAAAAAATGTTGTGAGAGCAAGGACGAGTTATTACTTCAGAAAGGCATCAATATAATATCTAATGACAAATCCATGAGAAATGCAAATCATAAAACCAGTGCCGACTTAAAAATTATCTCATGGAATATCGCGGGACTCAGGAAGAATGCCAGGGATCCTGAGTGGAATGAATTTATTGAAACAAGTGATATTTGCTTGTTACAGGAGACTAAGATTTTTTACACGGTGGTATACAAAAGCTTCTATATATCAGCTGTTCCGTCTACAAGAGGAAGGCCTTCTGGTGGTTTAGTTACTTGGGTCAAGGTGACCCTTGATATTAGTGTAACACAACTAGTGACGGATTCCTTAGACATACTTGGGATTAAAACAGTGACCAAGGATAAAAGGGTGCTACATATCTACAATGTTTATAACCGACCAGGTTTGGCATCAAAGGAGTCAATAATAATTGATCAAATGGATCATATTTTAAATCTAGATGATTCAAGTGCAAGTATAGTAATAGGTGGAGACCTTAATTGTAATTACGAACCCATTTTAGGGCTCGGGGCGATTTTGGAAGACGAAGATTTGGCAAATAAGATCCCTGCTTTATCTAACTGTAGACCTGTCCCGTGCACTGCCCTAGGACTCCAAATAATGAGACTAATGGTGAGTCATGGCTTAAGGGCTTGTAATGGTCGCCTTCCATCAGATGTATCAAAGGCTCCAACGTTTTACAGAAGTACTACTCAAAGTAAAATAGATTGCATAATTTTATCCTTTGATTTATGGCATTATGCTGTAGATCTAAAAATCATAACAAGAGTGGAGAGCGACCACCGTCCGCTCGAACTCGTCTTAAAAAGTAGACTGCTGCCTAGCTTAGCGGAGATCAGCAGCCTTCCTTGCACTTCCATGGATAATATCATAGTTAGTAATAACCGCCGCTCGGTTAAATGGGCACACATGCTGGAGCATGGCGAGAAGCTGACCAGTATTTATAGTACTTTTGCGAATGTCTTTTTTTAATTACACTATTATAAAAGTAGATAGGAATACATTTCTAAAATTACACAAGGGTTTTGTGAGGCACTAGTCCCCTTGGTAACAAAAAAAGCTAAATCGAGTGGGGAAAATGGAAACCAGAAGCCTATGGGGGAAACCTTGGAACAACAAAGATTGTCGTGTTGCTAAAACAGAGTTAGTACTAGCTGTTAAAAGTAATAGAAGTCTGATAGTTAAGGAAGCCAGACTAAAATACAAGAGAGCATTAGAGAATGCTGAAGTTCTTTGGAACGATGAAATTTTGCATGAGTTGCTGCTGGCAGCAAAAAGCAGGGACCAAATGTCATTTTGGAAAATCGTTGCAAATGGAAATAGAAATGAAACGGGCTCTAGAGATGTTCATCTTGATGAAACTACTTGGATAGACCACTTTACTAAGTTGTATACAGCCCGAGACTGGAAGTTCTGTAAACCACAGGCTACTATTAAGCTCGAGAGAAGGGAACCTAGATTTTGAATTGCAAGAAATAATCTTGGCTATCAACATAGTTAAAACTAGTAAAGCCCCAGGACTAGACAAGATTCCCGGAGATCTATAAAAGCATGATACAGGTGTCTGGGGCCCTTACATTAATCTTCTGTGTAATTTTATAGCCGCAGGAGCTGATATACCAGAAACATGGAGGGGGGCTGAAATCATTTGTATTTTTAAAAAGGGCGATAGGAGCGATCCTGCAAACTATCATCCTATAAGTTTAATTGACGTTTTACAAAAAAATTATGCAAGGCATATTTTAAATCGTATTAATCTTTGGATTGATGAAGCAGTCCTTTCAACGTTCCAGGCAGGATTTAGAACCAAAACAAGCACCATAGATCAGGTGTTTAGGTTCTGTTGCATGTGTTGGAAATACGGAAACCTAAGGAAGGGCCACTTATATGTGGCGTTTGTTGATTTAAGGGCCGCGTTTGATCTCATCTCTAGACATCTATTATGGGAAACACTTAACAGCCAGGGACTACCGGCTAACCTCCTGGACCAAATTATTAAATTGCATCAAAATAACTATGCAAAGGTGAGGTGGGGCCCCAGTGGCAAATTAACTAGTCCAATCCCTATAAAAAGGGGCGTTCGCCAAGGATGTGTCCAGGCACCAACTTTTTTTTCTTTATTTGTTAATGATATTTCTTGCTTCCTAAAAGGTTGCAATAATGCTGCACCGAAATTGGGGGGTTAGACAATACCGGCCCTATTATTGGCAGATGATACTATTCTTATATCGCAAACGCCAAAGAGCCTACAATGTTTACTTAGTACTTTCCAAACTTACTGTAGGCCTAGAGATTAATACAAGTAAGACAAAGTACTTGGCAATTAATCCTCATAAGTCTTTCAGAGAAAATATGGTTTTAAACTGACAAAAACTGGAAAATGTACAAAATTGTAACTATCTGGGCGTTTCATTAGATTAAAAAATATTGTGGAAAACCCAAATTGAAAAGAGCAAGTTGTTGCTAACACAAAACACATTACCGATTTTGAAAAGACATGGAAAGAGCTTTAATAAAGCGGTACTCCCAGCACTTGAAGTCTTTAGGTTCAAAGCTCAATCGGCAGCACTAAATGGTGCTGAACTGTGGGGCCCCGCTTGTAAAAAGGTGTTTGAGGTGAACAAGAACAAATTTTATAGAGCCTTGCTAAAATTACCAGTATGTACTCCGTTAACTCCATTGATGCTTGACCTCAATATGAGGTGCACTGACCACCATGCAATTATTAGACCCTTGATGTTTTGGGTTAGGCTCTGGACAACACCTGAGCTGCTGGATTATAGGGCAGCTCTAATAGAGATAAAGGAGCTAGATGCTAATAATTGTATCAGATGGTTTAAACATGTTAGCATCTGGTTACAGAAGAATGGCTTGGCACATTTATGGAATAATCCATCTTTATTAACCTCTAATTCAAGAAATTTTTAAAAGCATCTTTTTGGGCTTTCATGGATTACAACAGATTAAACGATAGAGCGAATGGATCTTTGACTAGTGAGTTTCTCACGTATAAAGATAGCGATTGTTTCAAGTCATTTTTAGATGAAGTAAATCCACCATTGGCTAAAATGCTATATTTGAAATATAGACATGGTGTATTAATGATAAAATCAAGTGTAGCAAGGTGGACAAATGACAGTAATGAAACATGCATGTTGTGCTCAGGAAAAGCTGAGGAAGATATTCCACATGTTCTATTTTTTTGTCCGGCCTATACGATCCCAAGGAAAAGATGGATTAGACCACTTTGTAAAAACATGGGTGTGAGATCGTATAGAGAAGCAGAAAGGATTTTAAAAACTGATACCCGCCAGGTCATTGTCTTTGGTATTAGTAGGTTCTTGCTCATGGTAAATTTCCTTAGAATAAAAGCTGGGGAGAAATTATAGGAATCCTAGAGAACTGTTATTGAGATTTATGTATCTGGGAATTAATGTAATGAACGGAAATACTAAAGGATACCTATCTGAACAGTAAAGTTATATATGTGCCTTGGGATTATTTGCATACTCGCTTACTAGTAATTATGACTGTAAATTGAATGATCTTAGTCTTATACATAAGCCTTTTTAACTATTTATATACAGTTTTTAGCATAATGATTGACGCCTCCTTCAATTGTTTACTGATTATTGAATTGTATCTATTTATGGTAGTTATAACATCGTGATGAATTTTGTATGCACTTGTATTTTTTAATGTATCTTTTATGATACTGTTGTATCGAAATAAAGATTATAAAAATGAAATGAAAAATGCAGGGAAAGTGCAATCTGGGAAACTGAACTAGACAGCAAAGAAAATTCAGTAACACCTCAAATTAGACATAAGTAAACCTGCGTACAATTCGACAATTAAACTGTAAAGATCAAGTACACATGTAAAGAATCAGAGGAACAAAGAAAATGCTCAAGGAAAATGCGATCTGGGTAAACTGAACTACACAGCAAAGAAGTTCAGTCACGCCTCAAGTTAGACCACGTATGAAACTGCAGGAAAATGCGATCTGTGTAAACTGAACTACACTGCAAAGAAATTCAGTCACGCCTCAAGTTAGACCACGTATGAAAACCTGCGCACTAAATGAAAAATGCATAGTAAGTATCATCATATAAAGAATCAGAGGAATAAGAAAAATGCTCCATAACAAAGTACAGACAGCAGAACGTATAAAAACCTGCATGCCAAGCAAGAAATACATGAATAATACAGAAACATAAATGCATAATAGTAAGCCGCCGTATTAGTGGGAGCCAAAACAAAAATAAACATGGAATAGGCAATATAGCAGTACATTAAGGAAATGTAGTAAGGTATCATTTCAGAAATAAAATTGTAAAGTTGGAATAAGCGTCATATTAAAGTTGGAGTAAAGTTTCAAACAATGAATTAAAACAAATGAAGTAGTCACCGTGGTCCGTAAGGAAAACATGCTTGGCTTAGAGAACATGTAGCTATAAGAAAACAGTACCTTGAATTGAAGATTACCCTATTCAGAACACTGGCAGTAAACGCTGTAAGGCAAAGCCCAGGTGCTGCTTGACATCAACGCTTGAAATAACTTTATCAACACACAAGAAAAGAAAAACGTGGTTGGGATGAAGCTGAAGTAAGTTGAATCCTGCGAGACACTTCATATGCTGAAAAACAGCTTAATGAGTCCAACCGCAAGATGGAGGCACGCCAATGATGCCGCACTGGAAGGCTCACGGCACGTTGCAGCTGGCCAGCGTCTCAAAGCAGATTGAAAACTGCGTAGCAACAAGGGAAGAAGGCTCCACGCGATCTGAAACAGAAGATACGGTCGCGTGTGGAGGACTTGAATAGGGATTCCATTAGAAAAGACTGCACGAGCTCCAAACGGCCCAAACTTCCAGCCGGTCCCAAATCAGAATTAAAGCAGTATACATGTGAGTAAAAACGAAATATAAGCACAGCAAACACCGCATTACATGTCAAAAAGGACAACTGCTTAAGTTCACGGTGTAAACGATGCCCACTGGTAAAAAGGGGCATGTTACAAAACCCAACAGTTAATATACACCGCATTATAATACTTGAGTGAAGAAGCAGTATTTCTCTGTAATTCAGTTCAATTGATTTCCCAGTAAGAGTGTTAGACGTAGACTTAAACGTAGTGGCACTTTTTTTAAATGCTGCCAGATCCAAACTTCCAAGGCAGCAAGAAACATGGCAGCAGGTAACAAGGTCCTGTCAGAAACAGGCAGCAGGAATCAAGCAGAAAGTAGCAGGTAGCAGGAAGCATATGCCTAGTTTGAAGCAGGGAATAGGAATTAGGCAGTAGAGATCAGGCAGAAAGTAGCAAGTAGCAGGAAGCAAATATCTTGTTTGAAGCCTTCAGGAGGAATTTAGACAGGAAGAAGCAGGCAACAGGACACTTACGCCTTGTCCATGGACTGTCCAGTGAAATTTGGACACTGGTGGAGCGGGAGGGCGTAAAATCCTTGCGTAGGTTCATTTTAAATAAAATCTTGAGTAACAGTACCTTTAACCGCATCGCTGCGGCGGTTATTTTTCCGCTGCGCGGCAATTTACAAAAACCCGCGTTACATGACGAGCTCAGCTCGTCATCCGCACACGACCACCGTGGCTGATGACGAGCTGAGCTCGTCATCTGCAGCGAAGGGGTTAAGAAGCTTGAAAAAAGTTGATTAACAGCTTAAAGAAGGTCCTCACACGTAGTTTTGAATCCACCTCGTCGCCAAATTTATGCTACATCCTGGTAAGGAATTCCATAAGACTTGGATAGGTTACAGATGATAAGTTTATTCTTCTTAGATGGTTAGACAGCTTTTCCAGTATATATGTAATCAAAGCCCCACCAGGAGCATCCTCTCTGCTGCTCAGCCCAGGATCCAACTGACAGTCCACTCACAGCATGCCAAACAGTCCAATGACCTCACATTCACACTGACATTCCACTCGCACTGGCTGAACTGCAGAGGCAGAAAAACAGGGAAGATGTAAGGTAGAAACCTTAGATTTTATCCACACTAAGTGTGGGAGGGTATACTCAGACGTGAGTCCCTTGCTCATTGCACCATCAGGATTCAAGCAAGCCGGGCCTACGACGGCTGAAATGCCAGAAACCGGTCCCCGGAAGCTTGTCTCCTTCCCAGTATAAGAATTGGCTTGGTAGTTTGGTTTGCCCTGTTCCCATCATGCACTGGGACAGGGACAGACTAATTTGCATGTAGCCAGGTTCTGAGCTGAGATGGTGCAGTGAGCTAAAAAACGGTGATGGATCAAGCCATGATCTCTTGACTGGGTAGGAGTATTCTGCATCATTCAGAAACTCTGTCCATCACCTTTTTCCAAAATCGATTTTATCCACACTAAGTGTGGGAGGGTATACTCAGACGTGAGTCCCTTGCTCATTGCACCATCAGGATTCAAGCAAGCCGGGCCGACGACGGCTGAAATGCCAGAAATCGGTCCCCGGAAGCTTGTCTCCTTCACAGTATAAGAATTGGCTTGGTAGTTTGGTTTGCCCTGTTCCCATCATGCACTGGGACAGGAACAGACTAATTTGCATGTAGCCAGGTTCTGAGCTGAGATGGTGCAGTGAGCTAAAAAACGGTGATGGATCAAGCCCTGATCTCTTGACTGGGTAGGAGTATTCTGCATCATTCAGAAACTCTGTCCATCACCTTTTCCAAAATAGAAACCTTAGATATAACAGAAGTGTCCTTAGCTCAGTGTAAGTCCTTGGCTTACTAGAGCTGAAACCTCTCATTCCTGTTACCATAGCCTTAGATGTAGGACCGTTGGATATACTCCTTGGGCTAAAGTAAGGTTGTTGTCTCACGGGGTATGACTACCCTCATTCACTTCATTGCTTGCATGACAATATGTTTAGCTTCACAACCTTGTTCTTCTATCAACACCAGGTACATACCTGGTTCAGCATCCACTGAGCACTGCTCTGGCGCATCCTTATTAAATTAACAGTTTTAATTTTCCCACTGTGCCTGCATCTTTATGTTCCTTGTTCACCGAACCTCTACTTAATAATCTTTTTTTCTCCCCTCCCTCCCCAAATTTTATTTTTCTCTTCCCTCCCTTGCTTTCCTGGCCTTTCACAGGGCACCTCTGAGGCTACATTTCTTCGTCCTGATGATGATCCCCCACATTAGTGGGGATCGAAACGTCGTTGACACACTAAGTCTTGACTCCCATTGCTTTTGCCATGATTTCTGTGGAGCACAAGATGTTTTTTATACTGTGACTACTGTAAATAAGGAGATTGTTGTTCAAGTCACTATATTTATCCGTTCCAACTCCTACTCCTCGGCATAGATACCGACTCCTCGACGTAGGTACAGACCACAAACACTGCGCTTTTTTCAAATTAAGGGTGATTTATTGATCTTCTGTCCCCAGCATGACGCGTTTCGGCTGCAACACGGCAGCCTTGATCACATGACTAAAAGAACCAATAAGTGTACTTTATATACTGTGAGTGTCCCCATTGAGACTTAAGTAAAACATAGACATGGAAAAAATACTTCATAAACGGAGATGATGTCTGAGAACCAGTTAACACAATGCATTGGTCCATATACAAAAGGCAAAGTAAATTCATATTAATATATACACATGTAAACACTTGATAAGGTAAATTGATATATTTACACATTATTTACAAAATATATCCTTCCATACTATTACCTATGGAATAAAGTGCAATGCCCATCAAATCCATGACTCACTCCACTCACTATATTTATACACACAAGCCTGAAGCTTGGAAATCAGGTGATTTTCAACCCTGATTTTACCAACTGCACTTTTGAAATATTTTAGTCGATTGATTGTTTGTTTAAATAAATATTTCTGTTTAACATTTCCTATACTTACTTGACCATTGTCTGTTACAACGTAATGTGATCTGAGATACCACATTCAATTGCCAGGTGGATCCGAAAGGGATATATTCTTGTGACATCAGATACAAGACTTGTAACCTAAAGGTTTTGCTTAGTCTTAGTGCTGTTGAATTTCGTAGGTGAGGTACAGTGCTGTGGATTTGCATCCAGAAATACAGGAACTGACACAAACATGTCTAATATACAATGGTGCCACCATGTCTTGAGTCTGTGCCGCTTACTGATGCTGGAGAGCTATTTCTTTGGAAAAGCTTTCTGGCCCAATTTGAAGCCTGGTAAACATTCTTAATGTGAGGAATTTGCAGGAAGATGTATCCATCCAACTCAACGATTACACCCAGGTTTTCTAATTAGCAGATTCCACACCTTAAGATATTCCCCTGGCGCCAGACTACATGTGAAAAATCTTGAACAGCACCTCTGCGTGCTGGTAGGTGATACTGAGTGGCTCAGCACCTACTTCATTCACGTTTTCCTTCCCAGCATTGCTCTCCGGAGGGTTTGATAGTGCAGGCTGCAGCAGTCTAACTGAACAATATGCCTCTTAGGCCGTTATACGGATGCCTTGTGGTACTCAGTTACACAGCTGCTGCCAATGCTCCTGGAAAAGGGCCAGGCCTTCTTGAACCCGGCATTGCAAGATAGTTGGGATGCATCAAAGTTCCCCATTCGGTGTGGACTGGACACTGCTTACTCAATAGGCATGGTGGCGCTCTGCGCCAAACATGGCTGAGATCAACTGGTTTTTCAGGAGGTGTCCGTCTTATTTGATAGACATGCCCTTTGATGACTCCTGCCTATTTGGCAAGAAGGCTAATGGGCGCTCAAGTGTTTTAAGAAGACCTTGGTTACTGCCAGATCCCTAGGCCTCTTCTTGGGTTCCTGCCAATGACACTGATCCATTCCATGGCCTGGGCTTCTAATTGTGCCAGCATTTCCAACTTTACACCCCTCCAGGCCAACAGCCTTCCCAGTCTTTTTGTGGCAGGGATGCAGATCTCACTAAAACCCCCACCCACCATTTGGTCAATCCTCTGCTCCTCCAGCTTCCGCAGCCTCCACACCACTTTCAGGGGCCCTCATTGCAGCACACCCATCCCATTGGCCACAGGATCAGGCACCACCTTCCCGACTGGCAAACAAAGTCCAAGTCGATGCTCCATATTGTGCAACAGGGTTATGCCCTTCCTTGCTAGAAACCTCACCACCCTAGTGTAGTGACGGCTTCAAATGACAGTCGGAGCCGTCACGTGAGTGAACAGAATGTTTATTGAAATAAGTACAGAGACCTGCGACCTCAGCCACAGCCTATAGGTACGATGTCGCCTCAGTGTGTCCCCGGCGCTCGCCTTCGAACGCTGGTCGCGGTGACATTCTGAGTGATGTCACCGCGAGCAGTACCAAGGCACGCAGAGCCGCCGGGGGGGAATGAAGAGGGAGATACCACACATCCCCCTTCCCTGCAGACATGGAAAACATTCGATAAAGCAATGTGCAGAAAACAGGACAGAGAAAAGCTTACATTAGGCAGAAAAGTAATAATTACAACATTACATATTGTTCAAGGCGGAATGACAATAGTTACATCATCACATACTGATCAAAGCGCCTGGGAGGTCTGGTCACTCTCCTGTTGGGCCTGTGGCCCGGGTGAGGGACACCTGACGGCCTCCTAACAGTGAAACCACTATCTAGTCTGGAACCACACTCCCCCTCCCTTGCACCTTCAGTGGCTTCTATTGGAGGGTGGTACTTTACAACTCTCCCTAGGTTCCATATTTTCCCCTCTCGGGTTTTGACTGCATTCTTGAAAAGTTTTGTGACTTTCGTGGGACTGCTGTACTCTGACCAGCTTGCCTTCCCGGTGGGAGCTTTGATCTTGATATTGTCACCTACTTTGAACTCAACCTCCCGTGTGGCCTTGCGTTGGTCATAACCTTCTTTCCTCGATTTCATGGCTCGTTCTTGTCTCCTCAGACTTTCCTTTTCTTTGGGGCGGTCTGACCACCCCTTGTGCCATTCCATCCACCCTGGAGCGAGCTTAGTGTTGGGTGTCCTCCCGCGGAGCAATTCGAACGGGGTGACGCCCGTCGTCTGATGCGGGGTGAACCTGTAAGCTTCCAGACGTCTCCACAGTTCTTCTTTCCAACTTATGCCACTTGCTTTTGCCAGCTGGATGCTCTCCTTGATGGTCTTGTTAAAACGTTCGACCATACCATTGGTCTCTGGGTGGTATAATGCGCATCGCTTGTGTCCGATGCCTCTTTCTTCTAGGAAGTCTTCCATCTCTTTTGAACACAGTTGCACTCCGTTGTCAGTGAGGATGTTGCTGGGGAGCCCCTCTCGGATAAATACTTCCTGTAAGAATCCGATGACAGTCTTGGTTGTGACTTCACTGACGAGTTTTATCTCCGGCCACCGAGAATACAAATCCATGAGCACTAGAATGTACGGTGTCCGCAGCTCCCCAGTCATCGGGCCTACGATGTCCAAAGCCACTTCGTTCCAAGGTTCTGACGGGAGCGGCCTACACACCATGGGTGGCGTCTGTTGCTTCAAGACCTTGTCACTATTGCAGCACGGGATGCACTCCCTGATTCTCCTTTCGGTGACCAGGTCCATATTCGGCCACCAGTAGCTCTCCCTGAGTCTTTGCTTGGTCTTTGTGATACCCAAGTGTCCTTCGTGAGCTATCTCGATCAGGTTGTCCCTCACAGATGCAGGTGGCACGAGCCTAGTCCCCCTGAACAGGCATCCGTCTACAATGGTTAACTCGTCCTTGACGGCCTGAAAAGGACGCATTTCTTCATCTCTTTTGTCACCGTGCTTCCAACCATCCCTCACTCTTCTGCAAATTTCCTCCATGGTCTTGTCCTCTTCTTGCGCTTTTCTCCACGTATCTTAACCCAACGCCTTCTGAATGGCGCAGACATTCTCAACCATGTATCCCTCTTCTTCTTCATCAGTTTTCTCTCGCATTACATTTGCTTCTACACCGCTGACGAGTCTGGACAGGCAGTCAGCTGCAAGATTTTGCGTCCCAGGGACGTACTCGACATGAAATGTGTACTCCTGGAGACTGACCACCCAACGCCTTATTCTGCTGGAGATGGCATCCAAACCCTTTTTGCTGAACACTTCTACCAACGGTTTGTGGTCGGTTCGGAGGGTGAACTGCGTACCCCACAGGAAGTCTCTGAATTTCCCAACAGCCCATGATACCGCCAATGCCTCCTTTTCGATGACTGAGTAGTTGTTCTCGGAATTCTGGAGTGACCTCGAGGCGAAGGCTACGGTCTCTTCTCCCTCCACGCCTTTCTGGGTGAGTACAGCTCCCAACCCTTTTGCACTTGCATCAGTGGTGAGGATCGTTGCCCGGCCGGGCAGGTACGATTTCAAACTAGGAGCTTCTGCAAGAGCTCTCCTTACATCCTCGAATTCGCTCTGGCATTCCTGGCTCCATTTGAATTCGTTATCCTTTTTTAGCAATAACCTGATGGCGTAAGTCCTGCCTGCCAAGTTTCTTATGAACTTCCCATAGAACTCCAACATCCCCATGAATGATTTGATCACGTCTTTGCTTTTGGGGGGTGACAGGTTCACGATGGTGTTCTGCAGTTCTGCCTTGGGACGTATGCCTTCTGTTGTTATCTTGTGACCCAGGAAATCCAACTCAGCACAACTGAAGACACATTTGTTCTTCTTTACAGTAAGACCTTGGGACGAAAACCTCCTCAGCACACATCTCAGTCTCTCATCATGCTCAACTTGGTTCTTAGCGAAGACAAGCACGTCATCCTGGTAACACATGACGCCTGGGATGCCTTTCAGGATGTTGCCCATGATTCTTTGGAACACGGCAGCCGCCGAGACCAAACCGAACGGCATCCTTTTGAACTTGTAGGCGCCCATAGGTGTCACAAAAGCAGTGAGTTCCTGAGACTCCTCATGAAGTTTTATCTGGAAATAGGCCGAGGTGAGATCAAGGGTTGAGAACACTTTGGCACCCTCCAGCGTGCTCATCATCTGGGTGATGTTCGGCAAGGGGTATCGGTCAACGACGACCTCTTTATTGAGAGCCCTCAAATCAATGCAGAGCCGGACTGACCCATCCTTCTTCTTCGCTGCCACGATGGGCGCCAACCATTCGGTCGCATCCACCGGTTCAATTACTCCGGCCTCACACAGTTTTTCCAATTCGGATCTGACCTCTTCCTGGATGGCTATGGGGAGTCTTCTGACTTTTGCCACAACAGGCTTGGCATTCGACTTCAATTTTATTTTGTGGCAGTAATTCTTCAAACATCCAAGCCCTTCCCTAAACACTTCTTCAAATTCTTTGGTGATGTCTGACCCACATTCTTTTATTTCCTGTATCAAAATCTGGGGATTGCTGTTGGGATTGAGATACACACCCAAACCCTTCTGAGCTCGCCACCCCAAAATGTTGTCTCCTACAGTGGATACATATACTTTAGACACGGTAGACCTATTCCTGTACTCAATTTTGCTCAGAAAGTACCCTTTCATGGAGATGGGGCGCCCCGCATACCCTCCTGGCCTCAGGTCTAACCTCTTCAACATTATCCTCCCCTTAGACACGCGTGAGAACTCCTTGGCATTGATAATAGTTATCCTGGAACAGGAGTCAAACAATGCTTCTAGCTCTACCTCTCCTACTCTTATGGTGTCTTTGGGACTATCGACTTGATCTTCGTCAACCTGTGCAGTAATTTCTGCACACATGGGGCTTCTGGGTCCAGGTGCCTTCAACACTTTCACTTGCACCACAAACTCGTCGCACACCACATTGGTTCTGTCTCTACTCTGACGACTGGCCCCCTGCCCACTCTTGCAGTATTGTTTAAAATGGCCTTTCTTACCACACTTGTTACATGTGAATCGGAGGGCGGGACACTCCTTGTCGTTGGCTAAGTGCCCTTGTTTACCACACCTGTAGCAGGTACCTTTGAATAAACCTCCTGGCCTGCCTTCCTTCTGTTCCTTACTCACTGCCTTCTGACCCTTAACTACAGACACAGTCTCACATTCAGACACCACCTCACTGACATTGGTCTTGTCATCATTCTTCTTCTCCCCTGCATCCTGCTTAATCTCCTTGACGCACTGCAACATGTGCTCTACCTGTTTGGCTATGATGAGGACTTCTCTCAACGGCGGGTCATCTTTAAGCCATAGCTCTTCACGCACTCGTTCCATCCTGCAAGTCAAGACAAACTGGTCCCTAATCCTCTCTTCACTCGCTCCCCCAAACTTGCACGTGGCAGCCAATTTCCTCAATTCAGACACAAAATCTTCTATAGACTCTCCTTCCTTCTGTGCTCTCTTCCCAAAGTGGTACCTCTCCATGATTGTGCTAGTCTTAGGGAGATAGTGCAGATCTAACTTCTTCAGGCTAATTTCAAACTCATTCAGTCCTCTTGCCTCCTGTGCCCCTAAATCCGGAAGATGGTCTAGGACTTCCTCCCCTTCTGCGCCCAGGTAATAGGCTAACAAAGCAACCTTCCTTTCTAACCCTAAGTTAGGCCCACACACAGTAGCGTAATTTAAAAAAACTTTTTTCCATTTTTTCCATAGGATGGTGGGGTCACCTGGGTTGGTTAAGAAAAAGGGTGGAGGGGTCACACTTTGCATGTTTAAAGCCAAACGGTCTCAGTGTGTGCTTAGAACCTGTAAGCCTGCACCAACCCCCTTGTGTGACTTAAGGAGTAATAGGTGAGCACAATAAGCCTGTACTACGAAGGTATATCAGGGAATACTACTAAAAGCCACTAACTTGCTATGGCAATGTAACCCTCTGGATCAAAAGGATATTGTACTTACAATTGTTAAAAACAAACTACAGAGGTACTTGTGAGTCCACATCCACATGAATAGGTGAAAGGGACATTGAATTTTCAGTGAAAATATTAAACAGCAGTACAATAACACAATTGCATATATATCCTGTGCGGCCTTTGCACCATGGAACAGAGAGTATTCAGCACATGACCAACTGTAGGCAGAGAAATAAAGAGTCACCACTAGTTCAGGGTGTGAAGACACGAAGTTATCTCCCTACTGCCAGCACTGTTCCAATAGAGGTGGCAAAAACTCCTTCATTCACAACTACTGCCCACCGCTGAAACCACCAACAGTTCTTGATGTAACCTGTTGAAGTCTCTGCCAAAGCACATGCAGGGTATCAATAACGTGAGGTAATGATCCGTCTCGCCTGCCGTGCTTATTTACACCCCCTGTCAGAGGTGACAGAAGAGCTGCCAAACGTGCGCTCACCAGCTGCGTGTGCTTCCGATGCAGAAGAGACTTCCCTGACGGAGAGGTGGTAGCACACCGGTTACACGCCAGTCTGAGTCACTTGAGCCTCACAGCTTGCCGAAGGGTACTAAATATTTTTAGGCAGCTACCTATGCGCCAGGTCCCTTCGCGCGTTGCATTGCGCAGAGCGTGCCCTCTCCAGGTGAAATGCCAGCTTCTCCTACGCTTGAGCAACCAACACAAACTTCTTTTCCCTATGCGTGGCAGAGTTACGTAAGTGAAGGTACAGTTCCTACAGGAGAATTACAGCTGGAGGCAAACTTCCACACAACTCCTGAGGTGGATGCGTGAATTGCGCGCCTCGCTCCCGCCTTCCTTCACTACCATGCAGCGCTGATTGATAAGCTGATGAGGCTCTGCCATCCAGTGACGTCTCACACACTCTGTCCACCGCTTTAAATTCTCGCCACAGGGAGCATTCAGGAGGTTCCTTCGATGCGCGCAGGGATGGCAGACACTCGTTACCTTTACTTCAGGGAGATGAAGATCAAAAACCGACCCGTGTTCGCCCCTTCAAGTACTTTGCTGGGCTTCGATCCTTCCTTCTCTCTCCCTCTTCCCCGGGCTGCTCTCTCTCCGCGCTGCCGCCTGGGTTTCCACAGCAACACGAAGCACTTCCAGACAGCCGGCTGCAAGCTCGAGTCAGCTGTTTCTCACCAGCGTGTTGAGGTCGCAGGAGGTCACCCTCGTCGCCAGTGTAGTGACGGCTTCAAATGACAGTCGGAGCCGTCACGTGAGTGAACAGAATGTTTATTGAAATAAGTACAGAGACCTGCGACCTCAGCCACAGCCTATAGGTACGATGTCGCCTCAGTGTGTCCCCGGCTCTCGCCTTCGAACGCTGGTCGCGGTGACATTCTGAGTGATGTCACCGCGAGCAGTACCATGGCACGCAGAGCCGCCGGGGGGGAATGAAGAGGGAGATACCACACCTAGCCACCTCAAAATGGCTGACAGAGGACCATCTCTCCTTGCTACATCAGGAACTACAGGTCCTGTTTGCCTAAGAATATATTGAGAGGGTGATAGCATCAGACGTAGGGCATGGTTGGTATTCCCTCTGCTCTCTGGTACAGAAAAAGGATGGCGGCCTCCTATCCTATATCTTTGCTCGCTCAACCCCTTACTACAGAAAGAAGAAATTCAAGATGCTCACTTTGACTCAAGTCCTGTCTGCCTTGGATCCAGAGGACTGGGTGGTAGTGTTTTGGGGCGCCGGGACACCTATGCAAGGGACCCCTGTGCTGTTCACATTAGGCCAGCATTATTTTCAGTTTGCTGTGCTCATTTCAACCTTATTCTGGACAATGACTTATCAGAAAAGTGTGACTGAACACGTACACGATACTAATTTATACAAGAAGCTAACCCAAGATCCAACTGGCACCTTCTCCACAATCTTGAAAATCATCTTGGACAAAGCTGTTATGATGGGAACCATCACTGAAAGAGACCGCAAATACCTGACTCAACCTTATCCAAAATGTCCAAGCATACACATGCTACCGAAGATCCACAAAAACCTACACCAACCTCCATTTCGTCCTATAGTATCTACCAAGAACTCCATACATGAGCCAACCGGAAAATTCATTGATTTATATCTTTAAACCATCGTTAAAAGCATGTCGACGTATGTATGTGACACACCACAGACTTTTTAAATCGACTTAGTCAATTGATCCTAGAACCGAACAACATGTACACTCTGGTCACCATCGATGTATACGCTTTGTACACATCTATACCCCATAACAGAGGCATTGAAGCAATAGAATTCTTCCTGTTGACGCATCCCATCGACGATGACTTGAAAGTTCTACCACTAGAGTTGATTCAATTCACTCTCTATCACAGCTATTTTTCCTGGAATAACGACTACTACTTACAGCTAGTTGGTACCTCAATGGGTAATTGCGCAGCTCCCAGCTACGCTAACCTCTTCATGCACCACATGGAACTGAATCACATCATGAATAACAACAAATGGACTAAAAACATCCGCACCATGTGGCGGTATATCGATGACATTTTTTTAATTTGAATTGGTCAACCAGATGAAATTGCAGAGTTCCTTTCTTACATCAATAATCTAGATGACCACATACAATTTACTCATACTTTAAGTTCCACAAGCCTACCTTTCTTGGATGTCCAAGTTACTTTGCAGGACAACAAACTCGTAACTGACCTATTCGCAAAAGCAACAGACAGGAACAATGCTTTATTCTTCACCAGTTGTTATCCTACATCTCTGAAGAGACACTTACCCTACTCTCAGTTACTAAGGGCCAAAAGAATCTGTTCTTATTCTGAATCTTATGAAATCTCTGAGAAAAAGATTCTTCAGAAATGTAGAGACCAGAAATATCCTGAATCCACCTTACAAACAGCCAAAACACGTATTTCGTTTAAGTACCGTGAGGATCTTTTGACTCCACACATTGAACAAATCAGTTTTTGTGTCGAAATACTCTACCAGGAGAATGGCTATTAAAAACATCATTTTGAAAAACTGGGACATGATCCAATATGAACCTGACTTCCAGGGTATTTTTAACCACAGACCACTGTTCGCATACCAAGGGCCAAAAACATGGAGTCTCGACCCACCGAAATATCCACCTGTTTCACGGGCACCAGACCTTGTCAGAACTGCAGTCACTGCCACAATATCATTAAAGGCAACACCGTGAGTCATCCATCATCTGGCAAAACCATCAAACTCATGACTAAGGCCACATGTGACTCCAAAAATGTGGTTTATTTACTCAAATGCCCATGCGGACGCCCTTACGTAGGGAAAACTGAGAGAAAAATAAAAGTTCGTTTGACGGAACACAAGAGTATCATAAGGAACAAGACCACAAAAGCACCTCTAGCGGCCCACTTTACTGCACATCACCACAACGTCAGCCAACTACAGTTCCTTGTATTGGAGATTGTACAGTTGAGATCAAGTGTTGATAACAAAAAAAGACTCTCACAAAGAGAAATTGTTTGGATGAAAAGACTTGATACCTGTCAGCCGAAAGGCCTTAATGACCGAATTGAATATAGTTGTTTTCTCTGATGTTGATGCCTCTATATATACACTGTCCCCCTTGCTGTTCCCACTCTATTTAGGTCCATTTCCGACACTTTTCATCTTTTCCGTTTTTTTCTGTCTTTACTTTCTCTATATTTACTTTCCTTGCCTTTCCCCACACTAAACCTTACTTATCGTCATTTATTCCCTTTTCCCTTTACCTGACTCCTCTGACTCGTTTTTCCCTCACCTAAGATGGCCGCCCCATGTGTCTGTCCTTTACCTTTACTCTTTGCTTTTTGTACTGTAACAGTGGATTTTTGTATGCCCATTCGTTTACCTTGTATATGCTTTTCATAATCATGCGTTCATTACTTTATTCCCTCAGTCTGTATACCCATTAGATTTTTTTGGTTATCTCGTTGACTTTCCCTCTACGATAGTCCCTCGTTTGTTTCTAACCTCCCACGTCACACCGCTCGCTCTAACTATTTACTTCTGCGTCTTGTACTCGGAATGGTTACACGCTTGACTGCATGAAACACGTCTTTCCAGAACACGCCGGTAAGATTATACTGCCGCATCACGTTAGGAGAGTAATTCACGCACTTTGTGGTGTTCACTGTTTACCGTAGTTTCCTCATTAGCCCGCACTTTATTGCGCTGTCACCTCAATAGTTTTGGTCAACTGAATTTCGCACTTTTTTGAACTCCGTCTTTCACCCTGGGACCCGCACATATTTTCTCGAGCACTTCACGCTTGAATCTTGCTCCTATATTTACCTGCCTTCCTTTATCTTTTCCCCGCATGTAGCCTATGTCATACACTGTCGCGTTTTTATATTTTTCTCGTTGACCCCAATGCCATTTCTGCCACCTTTGTACAGTTCGGCACGTCGTTATTTCTAGCTTCTTTTCACGTTATCACTTGCATTGATTTACTTTCCTTGTGGAGGTCTTTCCATTTCCTGACTCGTTGTAATTTCACTTGCAGATTGCTAACTGTCCCCTGATGAAGGGACTTCGTCCCGAAATGCATAGGGATACTACTATTGCAATTGGACATTTTGGAAAATTATGAGTTTACATGTCTACTCGAATGAAGTTGCTATGATTATAATACATGACTCTTCAAATAAATACACTATTATGGACAACTGATGAATAGTAATTTCTCATTTACTACATTGGTTAAACTTCTAGAACTTTTTTGAAGGAGACGTTTTCTCCACCTGGAGTGCCATTGGAAGTAGTGTAGGTGATTCCTACACTCCCCCTATCTTTCTCTCCTTTCAACCTCAACAGTGACCATCCGGTGTTCACAAAAGGTGGTGGAAGTGGTTGCAGAATATCTGCGACGGTCAGGGGTTTCAATCTTCCCCTACCTCAACAACTGGCTGTTGAAGATGAGCTCAATCTAGGCAGTTGTCTCCCACCTGCAGACTACAGTGAACTTTCTGTATTCACTAGGGTTCACTGTCAACATGCTTGAGTCACACGTGACTCCTCCTTAGATGTTCCCTTCCATCAAAGCCATTCTGCACTCTGTGCAGTTCTGCACTTGCCCTTCGGAGGGGAATGTCCAGGACTTCCAGGCTAAGATCCCCATCTTTCACCCGCAGTCTTGGATCTCAGTGAGTCTCCATCGTCAGTGAGACGCAGAGTTGAGCGTGGTTGCACTGTCACTGGAACACAGAGCATCGCGTCCATCATACTTCTTTACTTAACGCCGCTTACGTGCCTCCATTCTGTTTCTCCCAAAGAGGCATACGCTCTTGGCACAGCTGATTTCTATCGTTTTTGCCGGTTTATGATAGGTGATCAGCACACTTTTATTCACGCTCGTCCTGGTTTGTGCAGACATGTTTACGGTGATCTGCACACCTCAAGCTACACTGTGACCATTGGTTGGGGTGTCATTCTCCTCCCTTATTTCTTGATGCAGTCATATTTTTGGTGATCTGCACACCTAAAGATAACATTTTGTTCTGGGGTATTGTGCTGGTATTAATTAGTGAAGTAAGTGCTGTTAATTTCTGGGGTATCATGGCCATGCATTCTAACATTATCATGCCGCCTATGTATTTACCCCTTACAGGCACACCCACAATAGTCTGGGAGGATTGGGTAGAGATTTTAGAAAATTATATCACTGCTCTAGACGGCCATAATTCCTCGCCAACAAGGAAAAATGCATTATTACTTAGTGCCCTAAGTAGCAAAAGCCAACGTGTGTTCAAATATTCATCAGTTGCTATGGCTTCTCATGGCCAGCCTATGGATGACGTTTATAAGGGAGCTATAAAAAAACTAGAAACCTGGTTTGCAAAGGAACTTAACCTAGTAATGGCAAGATATTGATTTTATACTCAACCTCAAGGATATATTGAGTCCATAGATGAATTTGTTGCCAGGTTGCCTGAACTATCAGTGAAATGTTGTTTTGGAACAATGACTGAGGAATCAATCCGGGACTAACTTATTGTGCATGTAGTAATAGAAAAATTCAGGAGAGACTTTGGGCTGCCAAAGACCCCTCATTAAAGGAAGCTGTAGACATGGCATTAGCATTATTATTTAGTGTCCTAGGTAGCAAAGGCCAACGTGTGTTCAAATGTTTACCAGTAGCTATGGCTCCCCATCGCCAGCCTATGGATGACGTTTATAAGGAAGCTATAAAAAGACTAGAAACCTGGTTTGCTTAGGAGGTTAACCTTGTAATGACATGATAATTAGTCCATAGATGAATGTGTGCCAGATTGCCTGAACTATCAGTGAAATGTTGGTTTGGAACAATGACTGAGGAATCAATCCAGGACTAACTTATGGTGCATGTCGTAATAGAAAATTCAGGAGAGAATTTGGGCTGCGAAAGACCCCTCATTAAAGAAGGCTGTAGTGTTGTGTATCGATTTAGATTCCGTATGCATTTCCCGATTCATGCCCTTATATAGGTATCATTCGCAGGACGATCAAATTGATGGGAACATTAAACGAGCCATTACGTGTCTTCGTAATTCTGTGGGCTTCTGGACTACTCTGCCCTTATCTGTAATGGGCAGAATTGCGATATCTAAGATGATAATGCTCCCCCGTATGCTGTATTTCTTTGTTAATCTCCTTGTAATCCTGCCTCAACAAATATTTGATACACTCAACACACTCTTAGTTAGCTTAATCTGGGGTGTTGGTAGAAGACGGATTAGCCTTCGTAAATTGCAGCTGTGGACTAGAGCAGGGGGATTGGGGGCTCCAGATTTACGAGGCTATTATATGCTAGTCCGCTCCAGTGGCTTTCCTACTGGACGGCAGGTCGGAATCTCTACGAAATTGACTACACACCAGAGAGGCTAAGCCGGGGAGAACTACACGCCCTCCTACTTCTGAGAAGCCGAATCCCCACAGAATGCCATCCGCTTCTGCGCACGGCTTTGACATGTTGGCGGAAAGCCCTGGCATACACTTCATCGATTGTAGCGTACGCGGCTAATATCCCCTTACTGGGAATCCCAACACCACAGGGTAGGCTCACGGACAGAGTACTGCGACCTTGGGAAACAGCTAGGATAACGGGAGTGGCCCTTACTTGATCACGACACCTTCTTGCAGGTCACGGGTGCCCCCACCAGACTCTACCTGTTGCATGCCACTGTCACGCACTACATCAGAACCATCTGGGCGCCACAACGACTCCAACCTGCACAACATGAACTAGTTCATTTATTATACTACATAGGAGCAGGGGGACATCTGGTCTGCTGGCTATATACGGGAATTAGGAGGCATGCTGCAGTCTCGATCACAACACTTAAGAATACCTGGGTCCAAGACACAGACACAATACTGACAGAGAAAGAGTGGCATCTGATCCTGGAACATCCTAGGCGGGTTTCACGAAACGTTAAGTTCAGATTTATAAAGGTGATGGTCCTGCATAGAGCATATCTGACCCCCAGACGGCTACATAAAATTTTTCTGAACTCCCCCCACTGTTGCCCACGTTGCGGAAAAGATGAGGCTGGGTTCCTCCATATGGTCTGGTCCTGTACACGAATATGAGGGTATTGGTCAGAGGTGTGCCGGACACTACGGACGGTTACGCATTTGCCAATGCCAGAAGAAGCATTGCCCTGCCTACTGGGGTTTCGTAGGCTATCTAAGTCACCGAAGGCCCAGCTGAAACTACTTGATCTGGCACTCCTACTGGCAGTCAGAGCGCTAACGATGAGGTGGAATCATCTAGACCGCCGAGGACACCCTTGTGGCAGGCGGAGGTGCTGAAATGGGGACGAGCAGAGGGATTAGCTCTCCGAAGGGAGGAGGCGAGGCGTCAACGGAAATATCCTATATCACAGGATTGGGAGGTTATGCTACGGCGCTGGAAGAAATAGACCTAGTTCCGGCACCCGAGCATGGATCGCAGGGGCAGTGAACAGTGTGGAGGTTAATCTGGTGAGATCTGGTAGTTCCCGAGTAACCGCACGACATACTAAGATTCAGCACATGATAAGGTACACATGAGGTAGAGACGATTGGGGTCAGCTCAAAAGGGATCCCGTGCACACCAGCAGACGGGAGGGGTTAGAATGTGGGTGGGGGTGGAGGAGGGGGGGGGAAGTTGGGTGAGTTATTTTGTTTATTTCTACAGTATTATTGAATGAGGTGGCAGATATACTGCTGATCTGTACTACGTGACGAGATGATGTATCATGCTAAAGACATTCAAAGACAATGTATTACACATCACAATGTACATGTCTCGAAGATCACCCTGCAGGGGTAGGAAGTTATGATTGGGGAGAAAAACAGAAAAAGTGGCTGATGTAACAATATGTTCAAATGTAAATGTTTTTCTCCTGATCCGCACAGCTATGAATAAAGAGTTGTAAAAAAAAATATATAGGTATCATTCACATTGCCCTTATATAGGCATAGAAATCCAGTCCTTATTTAGGCATAGCCCATGCTACCTAAACACAGGCATGGCAACTTACATCCGTTCATCTACGTCACGACTTCTTGGAAAACCAGACTCTTAAGCTTTAGGGACTTCCCCTTGCCTGGATATTGATTTTTCCAAGAACTCATTTATTATGCATGAACATCTATTCCTTAGGGGTTCATTCATGATGTTCATATGCCTGACTTTTACGTCAATACTGGCATTCCTGAACACCTTCAAGGTATAAATATACCTTCACTTGCTGTGGCAAAGCACAGTGTGGCTCGGTGCAGTTCGACTACTTACTTGCACGATGCAGCTCGCCACAGCAAGTACAAAAGGAAGCCAACTCCTCAGCTGACGCACTGATCGGAAGTTGTCATCCTCCTGCAGAGAATCCAGCTCCAGTGTTTCTGACTCCCCTTGTGGGGTGTTGGGAAATCTAGTCCTGGGTAAGAGATACCAATCTCTCTCATTCTAAGGTATGGCTCTGATTAGAACCTAGAGAAACCTTTGGCAATTCTTGGCAAAACTAAACTATAGCTAAGACAGCACTTACTTCTTCCCTCGTACTAGACCTAGGTTAGGGACACTGGGGTAGGCGTATTTTAGAAGCACCAGTTGAGTATTTTAGCCTGTGTTATTTATGAATGTATTTTTGTAAATGTCATAGCAATAGACAATGCTATTACAGTATTATTTTATATTACTGTTTAAGCTGTACGCATTATACTTCACATTCTGTCTAACAATTGTAGAAATTCAAATCTCTTGCATGAGACAGAAGACTGTTCAATAAACCCTTTTTATTGAAACCCCTGTCTCTCTATTTTTATGCAACTCTGTAGAAACGAAGCATGCATGATTGACTGAATGAAATAGTTATCCATTGTTTCCTTGACTCTGATGATATTGTTCCGACTCTAAGGGAAATAAAGTTGTCATGTTTATGCAGTTGTCAGAGACTAATCCCTTCTTGTTCATTCGAGAAAGTTTCTAGTGACCTCTGAGTTAGCTGGCACACACAATTAAGTTTAATGTACTCGATAAAGACATACTGACCTCAGTCCTTTGTCAAATCTATAGTGTGTATTATTCCAATGCGCAGAGCCTATTAGGGATATAGGAACTACACTACATGGCGCCCAACGGTTTGGTAAGGCACTAACTTAACTCTAGATACTGAAGTAGCTCAGTCGTGCTTTTCTCATACACCCTTTACTGATAATACTCCAATAGACGTCTGGAGTGGGTAAGGGATAATATCCGCCATAGCTGAGTAGGACGAAAAATCCTATGCATTAGTTTTTGGTGTGTTCAACGTTGAAGGAGGCAGTGTTCAAAAATATTGTGCACCTTATCTTTGTTTCCTTGAAACTTGCTCTGCAAACTTTTATTGAAATGACTGACGAGGATAACGCCTCGACAGCAGTTACAGGCGAAAAAGCCAACGGAGTTTTAAACTTTACAGGTTTTCAAGAAACCGATGCGAATGCTATAATCATTCCTCAAAATTTAAGGAAAGCCATCACTTTAAAACTTATAAAACATGCCCTATCATCAAGGGGTGGTAGAGCTCTTTTTGTGATAGAGGCACATGAATATCACCAGACAGAGGTATTCTATTCATGGATAGTCTTCTCCGAAGCAAATCCAGTAACACGTATGTTTCACTTCTACAAAGAAGATGATCCACCAGAGGAATATATTCCTTCTGAGGATATTGAAATTCCACTCACATACCTGGAGCATGAGCTCTGGTTTAATGGCGCCCTAAAACATTTAAATCACATTACCAGGCTCGGTCTACTAGGTAGACCTGGAGCAAGATGGCCGGTTTTATTAGGCTATACTCCACATCCTGACAATAATGACATGTCAAACGTAGAGTTACTAGCTCAACTCAAAGTGTTAATCAAAATCGTGAGACAATTGGTCCAATATGTCATGCGGACTCTTACAGTCCAACCTACAATGGTTATTCCACAACAAACCTCTCACTAGGGGAATACACTAAAAATTACACCACAGACTTTACATGCAGTCATGGGTAAATTACCCACTAAATGTGAACAAATTCCATTCTGGATAGCTCAAAGAATTACTCAGATTGAAGCAGTATTTCCTAATACTAGCCCTCATGAAAAACACAGAATTTTAACAATATGTTTACCAATGGGGATCACACCACAACTGGAGGACTGCACCACTTGGGGTACAGTCTTCGCTGCAATCTACATTAAAACACACGGTATTCCATCTATGGCGGTAATACCTGATGTCCTGAGACAAATTCAAAATGAATACGGGGCAGAGCCTGCTCTAAATTTAGGTATGAAATTACTGAAAATGTTTAACCAGGTCTCATCAATAATATTATCTAATATTAAAGGAGAAGCAGCATCAGTGGCGATCCGCCAGAAATTAAGGGAATTTGATGTAACAGAACAACCACAAGAACTAGCCACAATAATTAAAAAATCCAGTGAAGAATTAGGCAGAGACAGTCTGGGTGGGAAACCAGTGAAACCACAACTGTCTGAAAGTCCTGAAAAGGTATTTTCTGAAAAACACTCCTACCTCTTCTAAAAAGTAGTGGGAAAATAGCAAACAAACTTCAAAAGAGAAGCGTTCTCATTCCCGAGGTAGGTCTCCTCAAAAGGAGCCCTCTGAAAGGAGGTATAACCTCAGGAATAGGGATAATTTGAGAAAACCTGATAGAAATAAGGATACTGATACATGGTCCTCTCGTACCTTTCAGACTTCGTCACAGAAATCCGAAAGAAGAGGGCGGTCAGAAAACAAAGAAGAACGCATGAAGTCCAAAGACGATCAACACATTCAGAAAAGTAAACCAAAACCTCAATTCACCAAAAAGAAAGTAGCAGGTCTAAAAATCAGACATGCCGAGAAACTCGAGGACACAACTCAAGAATGGAGAATGAGCTCTGACAATGTTGGACAGCGCAGCAGAAGTAACAATAGCTTGCCAGAACCTGAAATGACTTCTGGAGACAGGGGACTTAAATGAGGACATTCAAGTTGAAACTGCAGATACCAGGGTTAGTTCTCCACATAGGTTATATGAAAGAATACTCCGGATGGAGGGAGACATACCAAGAAAAGTGAAAGCACTTGTTTGGGAGCGTCATTCTAAGGGTTATGATATACTTCTGGCCGAACAAGACTGGCCACCAGAATTTGTCAGGGAGTGCCCACATGGCGAAGAGATCATTATCCCAGGCTTCTCTAATAATATTCCAATACATTTAAAATATACTTATGCCAGGAAATGGCAGTCGCCCAAGCCCCAGCATTATACAAAAATCATGTAGGATGGGATGAGGACTCACCTCATCATAAAATCCAGCTGAAAAATCAACCAACTGCACAAAGGCAGTACCCAGTTAAGCAAGAACCTAAAAAACAGGTCAGGGAGATTTTAGATCATTTTTAATACCAAGGGGGGATTGAAACATGGACCTCATCAATGAACAATCCTTTGTTTCCTGTCTCCAAACCAGACAATACAGATCGTCTAGTATTGGATTACAGACATCTAAACTCTTGTTGCAAAACATTTGCAGTGCAAAATGCACACAGTACGGCATTAATGAATAACATTGTGTATAAAAAATATAAAACCACATTAGATATTTCAAATGGTTTCTTTTGTCAAAATATTCCACCTGAAAGTAGGTATTTGACCATTTTCTCAATAATGGGGACACAGCGTCACTTCTGTTGTCTCCCTCAAAGATTCAAGAATAGTCCTGGGTTATTCTCAGCAGGGGTAATAGAATTACTACAAACTTATGATGACGAGGCATATTCATATGTCGATGATATCTATCTGACAGACGATGACCTGGATAGGCACTTGAACAGAGTGAACACCATTACACTGGGCTTCGCCTCTGAAGGGTACAAATTCAACTTTAAAAAATCAAGAATTGCCCATCTCAACGTCCATTTTCTAGGATATGAACTATCAAGTGAAGGCAAAAGCCTGGCAGTCAACTTTTTGTAGAAAAGTGTGCGCTGCGCCAACCTCCAAAAACGCGGGAAAACTTACAGTTGATTCTAGGTTTCCTAAATTTCGGAAGAACTTACATTCTAAAGTACGCAGAAAGGGTTAAACCTGTCTACGAATTAATCAAGTAGCAATCAAGAATAGGGAGAAGGAATGTTAGTGATCCCACCAAGTTCCTTGGCTTAAAATACTGCTAATCAAGAAGGGGGGGAGGGGGGATCACTTGACCTGTGTAACCTGGGTACAGTTCTAACTGGAATGACCCTTGGTAAAAGACCCTCATACACGTGTAGTCATGGTGGTATGGGCGGTATACCGCCCATACCACCATGACTACACGTGTATGAGGGTCTTTTACCAAGGGTCATTCCAGTTAGAACTGTACCCAGGTTACACAGGACAAGTGATCCCCCCTCCCCCCCTTCTTGATTAGCAGTACGAATTAATCAAACCTGATTTTAAAATCATTCATTGGGAAAAAGAACACACAGAAATTCTGCGTTCACTCCAAACAGACATGTTAGCAACTAAACATTTACAAACACGCGTAAATATACGCAATTTGATCTGAATCATTCTGGGTCAATGCGGATTCACCTACTTAACTTTTAACGAAGATGAAAAAGTACCAATCGCATACAAATCACATTTGTACACACAACCAGAAATGAAATTTATATCAACAGAAAAAATCCTGACAGCTGTTCAAATCGTTGTTGCAAGAGAAAGAGCCCTAGCACAGGTGAAACGCATTATGGTCGTAACTCCCGTACCTGCCTTAGAGGCAGTGAAAAAAGCGAGCATCCCAAATGCAAAAGCTTTATATCCGAGATGGATACAATGGGTTAATTGTCTTACTGCAACTGATGTTGAATAGGTTTTTGATCCCTATTTAAAAACACAAGCATTTCTACAATACAAACAAGAATGTCCTCTGCTTACTGAAATTCTGCCTCTAGACCAGTATGAATGTATAATTTACACTGACGGATCAGCCCAACCCGCTAATGGGCTAAACAAGCTGATAGTGCTGCATGCGCGATTGTTAAAGGTCGTATGCGCGATGGCAAATTCAGACCTATGGTGACAAAAACGCAAACTCTAGGAGATTGTATAGCTCAGCAAGCAGAACTACAAGCATTCAAAATGGCACTTGAAAATACGGATCGCGAATTCCCCACACTCATAGTATGCGATTCTTTCTATTGTGTTCAAACTTACAATTAATATTTACAGAATTGGCTTCAGAACGGTTTAAAAGATGCAAAAGGTGACACAATCAAGCATAAAACGCTTTGGGAACAAGTAGTTCAGTTACGAGAAGGACTACAAAACACACACGTGATACACACGCTGAGTCATAAACGTGATGACGTTCACATTGAAGGGAAATCATTGGCTGATGAAGCCGTGAAGGAGGCTGTGCAATCGGCTTCCATAGCTGCAATCACTCTTTCAGAAACAAAAATAGACAGTGAAATAATGCTGGCTATCAATGCTACAAGCAAAGGCAGCAGTGCAGTGTTACCTAAAGGGTTTCCACTCAAATACTCATATATACCTGATACAAACAATGTTCCGTTTGCTCGAATCCCTGGAGTGGGGGATAGGGTAATTCCAAACATGGAACATAGTTTAGGACTATTCCTAGCAGCACATGAACGGCTCGCCTCTGCACATGCAGGTGTTTCCGCCACTGTATCATTATTAAAACAGAGGTACTGGTGGCCAGGCATTAGGAAACAGATCCAGAACTATGTTTTGGATTGTGAAATATGTCAGAAGATGAAAGTCTCTACTGGGAAACGTCTTGCGCAGGCGCCCCTGTTAATTTCAGATAAACCATTAGCTTGTGTTTACCTGGACCACTGCGGTCCCTTACAAAGGGATGGTAACTATAAATATATCATGGTCACAGTGGACTCGTGTTTAAGGTTCCTTTGGATGTGGCCTCAGCGCTCGGCTGACGCTCAAACTGTTATAAAAGATTTGCGAGTCTTTATCTGCACATATGCAATTGGCACACTACATTCTGACCAGGATCATGCGTTTGAGCTCTAGGGCTTACAAAGAAGCCATTGCCAGTTTGGGGGTTGCATTGCGGTACTCTTCTCCATTCCATCCTGAGGGAAATTTGGTTGTAGAAAGAAAAAACGGGGACATAAA
The DNA here is from genome assembly GCF_964263255.1 of Lissotriton vulgaris. NCBI lineage: Eukaryota > Metazoa > Chordata > Amphibia > Caudata > Salamandridae > Lissotriton > Lissotriton vulgaris. Next base: position 1,463,513,622 of record NC_141687.1, on the reverse strand, counting down.
GTAGTCTATAACAGCTAGGGTATTAGGTTCGGGTGACGGGTGGGTTAAACATCTAATAAGTGTCCAACGTAGTTTTAACAACTTGCCAAGAAGTTCTATAGGGGGTATCACTCCATATGAGGTCCTCTTTGGGACAAGAATGTTGGTCTTGGACCTTGAGTGTCACACATCAGTGGTGGAATAAAAGAAATTTGATATCAAAGATCGTTTGGCTGTTTTACAGGACTTAAATGAACTAAGAGCGAAACAAAACAACGTATTCTTGAAGCCAACCACCACTGGGGAAAAACCAACCGTCCCAGCAAGGCCTGTCTGGATCCCAAAGCTTGGTGTTTTAGTTACAGAAAAGATTGCGGACAAGAAGGAATTTGGGCCTTCTTACAGGCAACCAGTACCTGTCCTAGCAATCCACGGATCACAAACAGTTTTGCTGCTGCCCCTTACTGGTAAAAAGGAGAACAGGTTTGTGTCAGTCGACCTGATCAAACCACACTTTGTGGCCGATCCTAAGCAGTAGGCCAAGTGGACTCCGACTAAGTAGCAGACGCACTCCTCTAGCAACAATCCAAGAGGTTCAAACCGAGAGACTCATCACCTTTGAATAATCTGCAGTGAGAAAAGAAGGACTATGCAACAAAGCTATGGAACTTGTACCTCTTGAGACCCAAATAACAGTTTGTCACGAAACACCTGTCTACAACGAAGTAACAAGTGATCAAGTGGTTCCAGTGATTAAAACAAATCCAGATGCAATCTCTACCATTGACAGAACTGCCTCTGGCTATTTCATTAATTTTGATAAGTTTTCTGAGGATCCCAGCGAACCTGAAACGACGCCAGCAAAAAGAACTTTCAAAGAACAAGCAACTGACTTTTTCCATCACCTGGAAAAGAATTATCTGGTTTCACCATGGATTGAACTTTGGATTGTGTTGGGAATATTTTTTCTTCTACTTTGGTTAGCTCTGGTAATAACTCTGGGTATGCTGATAAATGGAAGATATGTCGAAAGGGACGCAGCAAGTATGAACTTCAACTTACTCCTCAAACCACACAAATCATCTCATCGTGAACAAAGAGACTTGTCAGCAGTGAACATCACAGCCGTTCCTATACCTGATGGTATAGCTTGGGACAAAACAGAATATGACATTTTTGGCCCTTCGGAGCTGTTGAAGATTCCACACTTATTCAAGATTTCATTGAGTGACTTTGTTTCATCTAGTACCTTTTCTGATGATTGGGACTTCAAGACTGTTAATAATATGATGTCAGATCTACAAATATCTGCAGTATTCAGAAATCATGAATATTCAGTAGGTTCTTCAGACTATGAACAAATGTATTGTTATAACCATTATGGTCATCATTTCTTGCACAAATCTGCAAGTCCTAGAAATGTATTAATTTATAACCAATGGGAACATTGTCCTTTGCCACCAAAGGATAGCTCAAAAACCTTTGCTATGAAATTTCCATACTTTTCAGGGTTCAATGTATCTAATCCAGAATCATTTTACTTTAAAAATGTAAGCAAAACAGGACTGAAGAGTATGTTAACGAACACCAAATAGATTTTTTCTGCAGCCTTTATTTTGCCCAACTATCTAGACTAGGTTTCGACTCTTGGAAAGACAAAAACTGTCTGGGGTACGAAAGATTGGCAGGTACAGGGGGTAGAAGCTATGTTTAGAGCCTGTATCATCCCTGAGCAAATGATGTTTTTCAATGACACTGTTCAACAGACGTCTTGCATTAGGCTAGCCAAGATCAAAGACATGAACATCCCGTCCATACCTACACCTAAACCTGAGAGTGTTAACACTTCAGAGGGGGAGGTTGACGTACATACTATTTTGCATCATAACAGAACAGATCCAGATTGGAATAAATGGTTGATCTGGCATACAGACACAAACAACTGTCAAGATAGATTCCTGAACAAACCACAAGGGTTTAAAATCAATAGGCCAGACCCAAGATATGTTCAAAGACAGCATCATGGGGTAGTAACAACATACAGTGTAGAGAAACTCTGCCTTGATTGGCCACAGAAATCTACACTTGATGATGTAAAGCAACACTTATCTTTACTTAAAGATGGCGCAGATCTAAGGGAATTCTTGCTGGGACCAAGAAAACCGCGTCAAAAACGTTTCATAAATGCCGGTATTTATGCTGCATATAACGAAATATGGAATATTACGCAAGCAGAAACTGCAGAATGAATATGAGAAATTGATCGTATTCATTTGGAGAAATCTCTCTCTGTAGTTGACAATGGGTTAGCAACTCTGATCGTCCAGGATATATTCATTGGACAGCATAGTATCTTCTACCATAGACATCATGGAACACGACTTGGTCATGTTGCAACATGGTCAGTCGCAACTACGTTCTATCTATTAGAATGGACATTACAAAACCTTTGTTCAGGCTATGTGCCTTGGTGTTTAATCAATATCACGTCATTGATAAACAGATCGAATTGGCACAAAGGGGAGCAAACTATACGGTGCTGAGCATTAAAAAACTGGAAAGATTGCCATTTATGGTAGCAGAAAAAACAGCTACTGAATGGATAATACATGGAACAATCACTCTTCCTGTTACAATTTTCCATTTTCAGTTTTGCCTAAAACACATACCAGCAGGCACATATGAAAGGTTGAGTAAAGAATACATGAAGACATCCTGGGATTTACCATACACACACAGATGTTGTAGTGGGGGGCGTGAAGTATTTCTTAGCGGTTCTAACTGTGAAAATGCACTAAGCGGTTCTCTCCTTTGTCTGGGTATTAATTTACACGGGGCCTGTGATGGTTCCTCTAACAACTTATCCTGTCACCTGCAAGGTTAACGAGCTGCGGTGATTGATCCAATTTTTGGTCAACTTTCGAATGGGAGTTACCTCATGTTGAACGATCACAGCTGCTGTGGCATGTTGCCAGGTATACCATATCTAGTAAGTGTGTCATCCAAGGCCACTTGCTGTATGCAAGTATTGTTTCCGCAAACCAAGACAGTCAGGGAGTCTACTCTATGGCCATCACTGAACATCTCTTATACACAAATTGATACTCTAAGCAGAATGAAAGCCATTCTTTTGCAAAAACCGGTGCCACTGACCTCGGCCTAAGAAACCTATGATCTACAAATTGCAAGAAGTTCTGCCGAGATACATGCCCTTTTGAATACAAACTGCCCTACACATTTCTCAGAAATGTTAAGTCGTATCTTAAACATGTCTGATACAAGCGGTATTGTACATCTATTCAAAAACGTGTTTTCCTGACTGTTAGCACCTTTTCAAGCAGTCCTGAGAATATTTTCAAACTTTGTGCACTCTGTGTTTCCCGGACTGCCCCTCCTTTTAGGACTCATTGCAGGGAAACTATTTTTGCTCTTTCTGCTGCGATATGGCAAGCCAAATCACCAGCGACACCTAGTTCTCCATGGAGACAACTCTACTGGCGATGAAGTGTAGTGAGCGCATCGTCCAAATTTTGGGGTTACCTCGTCTACGAGAATTAAATACCACATGGTTTCTGTCATTGAGACTAGTCTGGCAAGTTTGCATCTTACCTGTTCTACGTTGCCTGCTATGCGGAGAAGAATGCATGCTAGACACCGGTCTTACACTCCCATCAGTCATGCCAACGGATGTTGATACTTTGCTGGACCTCGTAACGGCCCATGCTCTGTGTTGTCCCCTGCGGCTACCAATTCTGATGACGGCATTCATTGAGATCTCACAGACACAAATGGCTGATGCTGAGGTACGAAAGGAAACATCAGGTGCGCAGGTAACATCTGATACGAACATTGCTGATGCGACCAATGCTGAAGGTGATGCTTCACATCTATGTGCGGTTAATCTTCTAAACAAGGTAATCCAACTTTCGCGTACCATGGTAGACAGCTTTTTGTCAACAGACATAGGAGATTTCATGTTTTCTCCCAGCCCTAACACTGACTTTTGATTTTGGCACACAGGTGTTCTGAGAGACTTTGAATTTGACCTTCATATTTCAAAAACAAGGTAATCTTTTTCCTATGATACATTTTTTTTCTCCAAATTCGTATTTTTCATTGTTTGGCACAAGTAATCTGCTTACATTAGAACTATTCATAGAGAACAATAATTATTTGAATACTTCCAGAGACAATATATGACCTTGTCCACAAACAAACAGTTTTATGTAATCTGACATGAAATGGTTACGGCCCTTTTTCTTCTGTATTTACGAGCCATTTCATAAATGTATATTTTTATGATTCATTCATGTTTGCATTTCATAATGTCAAAAATATGCTATGAATGAATAACTTGCTTTAATGTGTACAGCACCAATGCAATTTATGCTTACAAACTAGTGTGGATACACTATTTACAATGTGTTTTAGCACTTCATGTATAGATATATTTTAGATATGTTACCAGGTTTAGAATTTAATAATGTCCGCTAGCACTACCGCAGCACGCCGCACAAGTCAGCACTCCCAAGGAGAAAAACGGACACCGAGTTCAGTGGTAGATGCAGCAGAGTTTTTTTATTTAATAATGTCGTACATACAAAAGTGGAGTGGGTGTTGTGTATCAATTTAGATTCCGTATGCATTTCCCGATTCATGCCCTTATATAGGTATAATTCACATTGCCCATCTATACGCACAGAAATCCAGTCCTTATTTAGGCATAGCCCATGCTACCCAAATACAGGCATGGCTACTTACATCCGTTCATCTACGTCACAACGACTTCTTGGAAAACCAGACTCTTAAGCTTTAGGGACTTCCCCTTGCCTGGATATTGATTTCTCCAAGAACTCATTTATTATGCATGAACATCTATTCCTTAGGGGTTCATTCATGACGTTCATATGCCTGACTTTTATGTCAATACTGGCATTCCTAAACACCTTCAAGGTATAAATATACCTTCACTTGCTTAGACAAAGCACGGTGTGATTCGGTTCAGTTCGACTACCTACTTCCATGATGTCACTCGCCACAGCAAGTACCGAAGGAAGCCAACTCCCCAACTGACGCACTGACCAGAAGCTGTCATCCTCCTGTCGAGAATCCAGATCCTGTGTTTCTGACTTCCCTTGCGGGGTGTTGGGAAATCGAGTCCCGGGAAAGAAATACCAACTTCTCTCATTCTAAGGTATGGAGCTGATTAGAACCTAGAGAAACCTTTGGCAATTCTTGGCAAAACTAAACTAAAGCTAAGACAGCACCTACTTCTTCCCTCGTACTAGACCTAGGTTAGGTACACTGGGGTAGGCGTATTTTAGAAGCACCAGCTGAGTATTTTAGCCTGTGTTATTTATGTATGAATTTTTTATATGTCATAGCAACAGACAATGTTATTACAGTATTATTTTATATTACTGTTTACGCTGTACGCATTCGACTTCGCATTCTGTCTAACGATTGTAGCAGTTCATATCTCTTGCATGGGAAAGAAGACTGTTCAATAAACCCTTTTTATTGAAACGACCGTCTCTCTATTTTTATGCAACTCTGTAGAAACGAAGCATGCACGATTGACTGAGTGAAATAGTTATCTATTGTTTCCACGACTCTGAAGATATTGTTCCGACTTTAAGGGATACAATCACAAGGGGAGCTTAGAGGGAAAAGCGGGTACCGTAGGGAAAGCCCTCCACTCAATGAAATTCAAACACAAGAAATCCCTGTACCCAGGACTCAAGTTAGCAATCATCTAACCGGCATGAGAACATTCTCCACTAGAATCTTCTATCATAAAATTCTGGATATACCCCCTCTTAATTCTTTGATTAGGTATCTATTGTCTCTAATGCCCTACTGTCCATGCCAAACACCATGTTTGTGAACACTAATATGGGGTTCCAATGTGTATTCAACTCGGCACAACCTAAGATGTCAGCTCTCCTAAGGCCATACATACAACCACACACACCCAGTTGGAACAGAAAAAATGTGTGGCGGAGAGGAAGGCACCTCACGGGTGAACACCCTCGGGGAAATTGGTCAGATGTTCACCAATACTTTGCCCCTTTCTCATCATTGGTAGCCATTCCTTTTCCAATAAACAAACGTGTCACAACAAAAATTAGTGAAACAGATAGTAAAAGTAAAGGTGCAGAACAAGGAGCTCAGAGCATAGCTCCCGGACGTAACAAAACAATACAGAGTGAAGGTAAAATCAGCAGTCACACCAACTATACCACTTTATTACCGAACAAGGTATGCACTGCTGAGTTAAAAAGGCTGGTAGCTTACTGTTGCATACCACTACCTGTAACCATTACAGGTTACAGGTAGTGGTATGCGACAGTAAGCTACATGGACAGTAGGGCATTAGAGACAATAGATACCTAATCATAGAATTAAGAGGGGGTATATCCAGAATTTTACGATAGAAGATTCTAGTGGAGAATGTTCTCATGCCCGTTAGATGATTGCTAACTTGAGTCCTGGGTACAGGGATTTCTTGTGTTTGAACCGACTCTAAGGGAAACAAAATTGTCATGTTTATGCGGATGTCAGAGACTAATCCCTTCTTGTTCATTCTAGAAAGTTTCTAGTGACCTCTGAGTTAGCTGGCACATACAATAAAGTTTAATGTACTCTATAGAGACATACTGACCTCAGTCCTATGTCAAATCTATAGTGTATATTATTCCAATGCGCAGAGCCTATTAGGTATGTAGGAACTACACTATTGTAGACATGGCTAAAGTAATTAAAAGAATCTCAAAAATGTATCAAGGAGGTGGGAAGGAGGGATAAAAACATAGTGGAAGTTGCCAATCTAGAATGGGCTTTCAAAGAAGAAGATGTAGAAATCAACACCATCTCTAAAACAATCACGAAGGGGGCGAGTGCGTTTGGCACAATTCCAAAAGGCAAAGGGAAAGAATGTTTGCATTGTGGGAGTCAATATCATATTGCTGACTGTAAGAGATGTTTTGCTTTAGAGCAAGAGTGTAGAAAGTGTGGCCGTGAGGGGCATTATGCACATATCTGTAGACAGAACGATATTACTGAAAAGTATAAACCTAAAGTTAATGTAGAACTACAGTGCATTGAAGTTAAAAAAAAGTGCTGATAGAGTGCTAGTAGTGGCTGAGGCTACGGATAGCATAATTTCAGAAGTGGGTGAAGACACAATGAGACTGACAAGGCTAACAGCTGTATTTAATGTGTGTGGGAAAGATGTTAATCTCATGGTTGATTCAGTATCCATGTTTACAATCATTCCTGAGGCTTTGTTCAAAACACTGTGGGGTAATGTCCCATTAACTGACATAGATATCAATCCTGTTGGTTATCAAGGGCAATCTATTGACATTTTAGGTTAAATGTTTGGTGTAATACGTTTTGGTACAAGGAGCACTGAGGTAAAAATCAACCTTGCTAAGAAAGGTCCCCCCATTCGTGATTGGATGCACCAATATGACATTCATATTGTTATCAATTCGAGGTCCCCTAGTCAAGCTTGGTTGTTAATGACGATGTTCAAATTGAACATATTTTACAAGATGCACACAAAGTATTTAAAGATAGATTTGGGTGTGTGAAGGGGTACACTCACAAGATTATTCTAAAGCGTGAAGCATTCTCTGTGCAACATAAACTGCCACTGTTAGTGAGACAGAGTCTCAAGGATTTGTTGCAAGACTTATTGAAGGGAGGAGTTATAGAACTAGTAGAGGCATCCTCATGGATTGCTCTGGTGGTCATAACATAGAAACCTGATGGTTGTTTAGGATTTTGCATTGACTTGAGGTCACTTAATTGTGACATTGTCACTGACACTTTTCCCCTGCCCAACATCAATGAGCTTTTGCAATCCATAGGGGGTGGTAAGTACTTCTCCAAGATAGATCTGAGAAGTGCTTATCACCAGATCAGGTTGCACCCTGATTCCAAGGCACTTCCTGCCTTCATCACTACAGAGCGCACGTTCCAGTTCACTCGCATGCCATTCGGTTTATCGTTGGCGGTAAGTGAATTTCAAAGAATGATGGTGAGATTTTTTTGATGGGGTAGGTGAGGTGGTTTATTTTCAGGATGACATATTGGTCTCAGGGAAAACAGTTGAACAGCTTAATGCCATTCTGGGACAAGTGTTATGGAAACTGGAAGAGGTGGATTTAACAGTAAACAAAGACAAATGTGAGTTTTTGACTGAACATGTAGAGTACTTGGGTATACCATTTCTAGTGGAGGAATAGCGCCCAAGCATAATTTGTTGGAGGCAATAAAAAATGTTCCATGCCCCAAAGACAAAGATCAACTAAGATCCTTCTTAGGCCTTGTAGAATACTATTCAAAATTTGTAAAAAGGATTTGCAGATGTAACTGAACCGTTAAGGAGGCTGTTACGCAAAGGAAATAAGCACACATGGGAGGAGGAACAACAAAAATCTTTTGAAAGCATAAAAAATGAAATATGTAATGCAGGTATCCTAGCTTCCTTCAATACCAGATGTAAGTATTTTGTCACTGTGGATGCTAGTGTGACTGGCATTGGTGTTGCATTGTCATAAAACCAGTATGGGACAGAGAGGATGGTAGCTTTTGCCTCTCGGACCCTCACACAGGCTGAAAGGAACTATTCAGTGATTGAGCTGGAAGATCTTGTTGCGGCCTGGGTTACGGAGTATTTTAGGGTGTTTCTGTGGGGCACAAGGTTTGTTTTGAGGACAGACCATAAACCTTTGATTAAGATTTTATCTGTGGGAGGTGCTGGCTAAGGGCCTGCGCGTTTGGACAGATTCGCAGCCAGACTACAAGAATATTTGTATGATGTAGAATTTATTCATCGCTGGAAACATTTGCAAGAGGACTGTTTGTCACGCATGTCATTGAACTGGGAAGACGTTGCCAAGGATGTGGTGAAAAGGCTTGAATCAGAGGAATCTGTGGCTCTTGTGTGTGACATACTTGAAAGTAGTCTTGGTGCATTTTCTAGGTTACAGTGGGTGGAACAAATGCGTTCTGACACCAAATTGAAGGAACTAATCGCCATGATCAAGAAGGGAGCTTGTAGAGAAAATATGGTGTCTATAGCAGCTAGACCTTATTGAAAGATTGTTTAAGAATTGTCAGTGAATGGTTCAGATGTGATGAGAGGTGATCGTTTTGTGCCTCCTTGTGGTTTGAGATTTCACATCTTCAGACTAGCTCATGAAAGGCATTTAGGGCAAGGCATGACCATCAGGAGAGTTAAGGAAGAATGTTGGCGGCCTGGGATGGATGACCAGATTAAAAGGTGGGTGGAAGGTTGCGATCTTTGCAAATGCAGTGAAAAAAGGTTGAGGGTGAGCAGCCAGAGTGCCATGGGTCAGATTAGTGATCCAGGGAAAGCTTTGAGCCCTATTTGTTTAGATTTCATAGGCCCTTTATCTGAACTGTCATCTGATATGCGTTTTGCTGCTGTCATTATCAATGTTCATTCTAGACTGTTGTTCGTTAAGTTCATGAGAGACGTCATTGAAGATTTGGAGAAAATATTTTATTAGGAGGAGTACCCCACATATTATTAACTGATAACGGGACACAGCTAACTTCTTGTGAAATGCGTTGCTTTTTGTAGAAGTGTGGGGTCAAAGATTCTTGCATCTCTCTTTATAATCCCATGGGAAATGGAATGGTGGAGCGACCCAACAGGTTGATAAAACGGACCATTCAACTTACATTATCTAATGGACAATCTCCCAAACGGCTTGTGGAGGAGATGCTGTCAGGACCACACAAGTCTTACCTTCTGCTTGCGGAGTAATCTCTCAGGGAGGACGTAAACGACCTCCACTGTCTTCCACCTTTCCCTAACAATGGAATATATACTGACAAGGGTGAAGATAGGGGCTGGGGGAAGGAATCCTAGATGTGTGGAGTGATGTCTTATACTCTGAAGACCTGGTTGGGTATGCCCACCGATGATGAGGGAACCCTTCTAACAATCACCATCTGTAGGGATAAACCATATGGGTAGGTACTTCTGCACCCCTGGGTCACACTCATACAAACTTACACACAGTCAATAAATGCACTCCAAAGGAACAATATAATCACCTGGGGTATGGTACAACGATAGGCTGGAAAAAGAACTCCTCACACACATAGATAGGAATGGAAACAAAACTATAAGCGCTCCGGCGCTAACTTAAATACGGTCAGTCAAGTGGCTATGCGCTCCTGCGCGTGCCTCAATAGGAAAGTAACTTAATCGCTCCTGCGCTGACACAACAAAGCAAATATTGTGGCTATGTGCCACTGCTGGTGCCGCAAGGTGTAAGTAACCCAAGCGCTCCTGCGCTAGTGCCACTGAAGATTTACCTGGTCTGATGAACAATGGGACTGCTGCAAACATACGGTAGTCCAGCAAATATCAGCTGAGGCAAGTTCCTGTATCCGAACCAATGTGAAGTTGAGCATCACAGGTTTTTATGCGGTCTCACCCGGTAGCGCAGTACCTGCTAGCCTTGAGGCCGCTTCCTATATAGGGAAAGCAGGACCGCTAACCGGTATACTCCATATCCTCATTCTGTAGAATATCCGCAAAGAGGCGGACCACGTATTCGTACAGCCATACAAACATCTGAATCCCCCCTGATGTTGCTCAAGGACCAGAACCATGACAGTACCCTCTGCCAAGACAGAACCCTCTCCCTAAACAGGTGTGGTAAGACATGGTTTAAGGGGATGTCGAGCATGGAAGACACACACCAACTGAGGGACGTGGCGTACATGGGACAAGGGCTCCCAGGACCTCTACTCCGTACCATACCCTTTCCGGTCCACCAGGTAAAAGAGCCTCCCCCTAGTCCTACGGGAATTAGGAATAGCCCGGGCCTCATATTCCTCGTGATCATCCCTGAGTACAGGAGGTGGAGGGGAAGTGAAACAAAAGGGGAAACAAGAGGGGAAGCCGCTTGGCCTTCAGGGTTCGTCGGCCGCAGGAGGGCTACATGGAACACAGGGTGTATTTTCTTTTGTGGTGGCAAGGTGAGTCTCATGGATACTCGGTTCACGACCTTATCAGTGGTGTAGGGGCCTACGTAACGTGGCAATAGTTTTTTGGGACCGTGCACATTGAGGTTTTTTATGGACACCCACTCCTTATCCCCTACTTTGTAGTCAGGTTCTGCCTGTCTATATTTTTGGTGATTTGTTTGTGGGCTTCCTTGGCTTTGTCTAGTTCGAATCGAGCTTGTTGCCAGAGGTCATGTAGTAGGGTGTTGTACTCCTGTACTGTGGGCATGTAACTAGTTTGTGGTTCTTCCCAGGGCACTGATCAGGGATGCCGACCTTGGAGGCAATAGAAAGGTGACATTCCTATGGAAGTGTGCTCACTGTTGTTGTAGGCATACTCCACTACCCATAGCACCTCTGACCATTCTTTCTCTACAGACAGCAGTAAACAATGGAGGTACTGTTCCATGGTTTGATTAGTCCTTTCTGCCTGTCCATCGGTTTGTGGATGATACTCCGAGGACAGGCGTACCTCCATTCCCATAGCGTTGCACACCTTACCCAAAAATCAGGATATGAACTGGGAACCCCTGTCCGTGAACAACACAGAGGGCACCCGTGTAACCGCATTATGTTGTACATGAAGATCACAGCCAGTTCAGCAGCAGACATTAGCTTCCTTAATGGTACGAAGTGTGCCATCTTAACCAGGTGGTCCACAATAGTGAGAACAGTGGTGTAACCTGTCTTGGGACTGGGCAGTTCGACGAAATCCATCAATATGGTGTGCCAGGGATATGGAGGCACTGTGATGGGGTTCAATAACCCAACTGTGGGTCAGGACAGGGTCTTTCCTTGTGCACAGATGGAACAATGAGCTATGTAGGCTTGAGCATCGGTGTCCATGGATGCCCACCGGAAGCGTCTATGTAACAGGTCATTGGTTTTATGGTATCCAGGATGATTAGACAAGTGGTGGTCATGGCACATGTTCAGAACTTGTTGCTGATGGTCTGCCAAAGGGAGGTAGTAACAGTCTCCTTTGTACAAGAATCCATTGTGTGAAGTAACCCCTTCGAGGTCACCGATTCATACCTCCGGATCTTTTTGTCCAATTTCATCGTGTAACGGAGATAAGGAGGATGATTGGATTATACCTTGAAAACAGCATTCGGGGAGGATGGACACAGGTTCTGCTTTCGTTGTCTCTTCTTCGGTTTCTTCTAGTCTGACCAAAGGCATCTGCTTTGCCATTCTCCCTTCCAAGTTGATATGTGATTAGGAAGTCGTATTTGTTGAAGTGCAAGGTCCATCTTAACTGCCTTAAAGTACAGGCCCTAGCCATGTGGAGAAATTATAGGTTTCTATGGTCAGTGTATATGGTTACTGGGTGTCGAGTGTCCTTCAGGTAAGGACGCCATTCTTCAAATACTGCTTTGATGGCAAGGAGTTCGCGGTTGGAAATCATGTAGTTGCATTCTGCTGGCTGTAATTTCTGAGAACAGAAGGCCACGGGATGCAACAGGCCCGTCTTGGTGTCTCTTTGTGACAACACCCCCCCCCCACCCACCCCAGGGCGTTCTGTGAGGCATCTGCCTCTAGTATAAAAGGTAGCTCAGGGTTGGGATGTATCAGGATTGGAGCGCTTGTGAACCTGGTTTTCAGTTCCTGAAAGGATTTTTTTGGCTATGGGTTCCCATAAGAACTATACACCTTTGCATAGTAAATTAGTAATGGGAGTAATGATGTTCGAAAATCCTGCGATAAAGCGTTGATAGTAGTTTGCAAACCCCAGGAATCTCTGGACTTGCTTCACAGAGCAAGGTGAGGACCATCGCAATATGAGTTTACCGTTTTTGTATCCATTTTAATCCCTGCAGGGGTCAAGATGTGACCCAGGAACTCAACCATAGTAGTATGGAACACGCTTTTCTCTAGCGTGACGTATAGGCCGTGTTGTTTTAGCTGCTGGAGGATGGTAAGTACATGTCTGATGTATTCTGGGACGTCCTTGGAATAAATCAAGATATTGTAGATAGATGTAGACGATATGGAATTGACAGATATATTTGCTTAGTACTTCATCAATAAAATACTGGAAGTCAGCAGGGGTGTTGCAAAGTCCCAGAGACATGACCTGGTCCTCGAACAGACCATTTTTTGTTCGGAACTGTTAGAGGACACGGGGGCTGCATTCGCGCAGGCACGCGATGAGGCAGTCTTCAACTACAAGTCCCGGCAGCCACGAGAGTGCGCACCGTGTCAGACGCCAAGTCCGTGGCGCGTCCCATGTGAGGCGGAAACACGTACATAGCGAGGTAGCAGAAAGAGGACGCTGCCAAATATTCTTCCGTGCTCGAGGGTTCTTGGCTGCAGTATCCAGTAGTTCTGGTCGGGTAAGGGTACCTTGCGTACCGCTTTCCTTTGTTCTCTGCTGGATTCCTTACGTACTTGACATTGCCCTTAGAGACTTCCTGAGTGCTCTTTTGTTATCTTCCCAACATTGGCGAACCTCTAGCTTCCTACTAGGTTCTTGCGAGGGAGAGATACGCTTACATAGCTTTGATCTGACTGGCATTATTTCATAGTGGGTATTTCGATCTTCACTTCGTTGGAGTGCCGTACATTTTGGAGTTCTTGAAAACAATTACCTTATATATGACTTGCAACTCTGGCATTGCTTATCTAACTGTTTTGTGTTTAGATTTCCCTACGTTGGCGAGTTTTCCTTCGCTAATTAAAGCTCATGCGGGGGAAAGTCTTTATCACACGGTAACTTTAATTGTGGTGCCTATTTACTATTGAATGTGTGATATTCATGCGAGGAGAGTGACGTAACTCTTCTCGTATCTGGACGCCAAGTATCGTTTGTGGATACTGCTGTCTGTTGGAGTGCTTTGCCTGATGTACCTTTACTGAAGATTCATTAACTATTTTCACTGCTGCTCAAATATTGTTTTGTTACTTTCTATATTCCTTCACTGGGGGTAAAAGAGTGTCTTGGTTGAGCAACAGTAGTTTGCACCTTATCACAGTTAGCCTACCCCGGGGGTCATGGTGAGGTTATATCACTTAAATGTAGGAATGTAAGACATGTTTTGACAGATCTCCTATTGCCTTGCAGTGTTGTATGTGATCAATAGAGGTGCCAGCTCAACACCCCCTGTATTTCTTGCCTGCGTATTTTCCTTTACAGGTTAGTGGAAGTATAGGTATCAAGGGAGAATAGACCTAGAGAGTAATGTTAGAACGAGTAGTAATTCCATCTCTTTTGTGTCTTGTTACAGGTCTCCCTCACTGCTGTTCCCATACCTCCCTTCCCCCGCTTAATCACCCCTTAGTCTGTGTGTGACATTATCCAGACTTGGGGAGATTTAGAGGTGGACCCCATAGAGCATCGGTTCGATCCTGAGGATACGTTCAGGCCTGGGACAGGAACACAGTCTTCCACACATCACCCTTCCAGACCCTGATGAGATGGTAGGCCCAGTAGATCTAATTTGGTGAAGATGGTCGCGTCTTTTACCTCATCTAGAAGGTTGGATATCAGGGACAATGGATATTGATTCTTGATAGTTATGGTATTCATGGCCCTATAATCGATACACATTCTCAGGTCCCTGTCTTTCTTTGCCATGAAAAAGCTGACTTGGAATGGCGTATGAATCCGTTCTTAAGATATTCGTCAAGATAGATGTGTAGGTGATTGTTTCTTTCTCAGTAAGGGAGTAGACACAGCTACATGGGAGCTTGGACCCAGGATTAGGTCTATCCTATGATCGAAACAGCTATGGGAAGGTAATGTGTTGGCACCCTTTTTATCGAACACCGTGGCCAAATCAGTGTATGCCTCAGGTACAACCCCCTGTGTAACCGTACCCATCAAAGTCGGGGATAGCACATGGGCTTGTGTTGCCCATCCACCGGAGATGTCTTTCTGTGGATAGCAGGAGATTTTGCAGTGAGTGGAGTCCAATGTCATAATCCTGGACACCCAATCGATGTGTGGGTTATGGGTTACTAGCCAGGGGAGACCCAAAATGGGTCTGAACTGAGGTGCATCAATAATGTCAAAGGCAATGAACTCGTGTGATCGTTGCTACATGTCATCTTCATGGCTTCTGTCTGGAACGGATCAGTATAGAGGTTAAATCCATGCTGTCCACTGCTTTCACGGTTTCCGGTTTTTCTTTGGTCACAGTGGTTATACCCAAGCCAACCATATACTGGGTGTCTAGGAAGTTCCCGGTAGCACCTGAATCAATGAGAGCTGTGACTTGCAATGACTGGCCTGTCTGTGACTGTCATGTTACAGCTATGCTCACATGTTGGTTGCGGCCATAGAGGACAAAGTTTGGAGTCTTGATGGACGAAGAACCCAGTAGACTGACCTCGTTTTCTACTTAGTTATATCGTTTCGCGCCCCGTTTCCTTAGGTTACCGGAACGGCAAATGGTTTATTCGTTCTTGGTTTGACCAGTTTCCTTGGACATTTCCTGACAAAGTGTCCACTTTTGCCATAGTACAAACATTGGTTCTGTCTTCGCCTTTTTTCTTTCTGTTCTCTGGATAGAGGACCACAGATTCCGCCTATTTGCATGGGTTCGGGGGCATCATGGGTCTTTGCTGACTCTTTTTTTGGGTTTTCTCTGAATTAAAGCAACTTGGAATCATTGCCCTTGTTTTTTTGGGTTTTCCATTCTTGCAGCCTGTAGTTCAGTTTGACCAGCAGGTCGATGAACAGTCCAATCTCCTCTGGAGGTTCTGACATCTGAGTAATAAGATCCTTCATATCATCGCGTTAACGCAGGTAGAACACAGAAACCTTTTTGACTCAGGCCATTTTGCTTTAATCACTAATCTGTTGAAGGTGGTAGTGCAACAGATCAGCGTTACCCTGTTTGTGGTTGAGGAATTAGTTGTCAGCAGCTTGTACAAACGTGTGACGGGCAAACATTCTTTGCAGGGTCTCTTTGAATACCGGAAGATTGTACAGCATAGGATTGTCGTTCTCAACCAATGATATGGACCACTGGCCATCGTCCCCTCCAAGATAGGAAAGGATGAAAGCGATCTTGGAAGCATCATCCAGGAAAGCAGACTGACGCGCCATGAAGTGCAGATGGCATTGATTGAGGAAAATACTGTACTTAGAGCTATCGCCATAAAAACCTTCCGGGGCGGCCAGTTGGACAGTGTGAGGGGTTATTACCTGTATGGGAGGAGTAGAGCTTAGAGAGGGTGGTGAGGACCCCCGGGATTGAACAAAGGAGGCCTTAGCATCCCTTCCTGTCTGACCCTAAACATAGGAGTCCTACCCCAAGCCCCCCTATGGCTAATGGCCAGCTGATCTTGTAAGGTCGTTTTATCCTGATGTAAACTCAGGTTTTCTGCCTACATGCAAGTCAGCATGGCTACTGTGAGAAGTTGGCCTGGCATATGCTGTCCACTGGTTATAGTGGGCACCTTGCACTAGTCCAAACAACCCTTATTGATGATAGGTTTAAAGACAACCTTTATTGAAAGCTATCCTAGTGGTTGCTATGGAGAGCAGCCTTCTGGCCAAGTCTTGAAGGAATGTAAAGCAGCTTGGTTTACCAGATTATAACCTTTTGAATGTCTAAATTAAAGGAGAACCACACAAGGTATATATAAAATATATGTATTTATTACTAAACACTCTAGTGATCTCTTTATGAGATTACAGATACACAATATAAACATGATAGAACTTCAGTAAATAGCACAATATACATAGGCCCCAGGGGGAGACCAAACCATGTATTAAGAAAGTGGTATAAGAGGAGCTACGCGCGCGCCCAAGATGGCCGTGTAGGTGCGCAGCTCCGCTGGACCTAAACCCCATCCTAACATCCTGATTATTATCCTGAGACGCTGATTCTGCCTTTGAAAAGCGGAGGGTTGGCGGTGCCCTTGGAAGTGACTCCGGCCCCGCTGCGAGGTCGGGGGCCGGAGCTGTGAGCTGTGCCGGTTCGGGCCTGGCGGCCCGGCGGAGCCGGGTTCTTGAGTGAGGAGAGTGGCTGGCCATCAGTGGAACAACACCCGGGGCCGGGACCGGAAGTCTCCGGTCGGGCCCGGGTGTCATTGAAATCCTGCCGGTGTGCGGGGCTTTGACGTGGGGACGCAATATCGCGGGGGCCACCCCTCTCTGAAGCATCGGCTGTGCTCCTCGGGGGCGTGATCCTATTAAGTATATACTGTTTCATGCAATTCTGTACAAGCAGTATTTTGACCTTTACAATGAGAAGATTGTTATTTCACCTGATGTCTCTTTTTCTTTGTGCCAATTTGTTAATAAAAAGAATAAAAAAGAACAAAAAGAAAGTGGTATAAGAACCACAACTTGACTTGAAACAGTGCCTAGAGCACGTAGAATCGCTGAGACCCCAAGGAACCACCCAAGGTAGTGACACAGGGGACCCAGGGGGACGTGTGCAGTGTGAGAACACAGCCGCGAGCTCCGTTAGCTTCTAGGGGGAAAGTCATGGTTGAATTGTTAAGATAAAGGACACTTAGGGGAGGACTTTGAGCAAACCCCTTTAGACTTAAGGGGTTCTAGGGCCAACACCCATGGGAGCACCGAAGTACTCGAGTTATCTCACCCAGGGAAGCCGGGTCATTTTCACTGGCGACCTGCTGCAAAGTGCTGCTACCGAGAAGGAGAAAAGTGTCCTGTGTGATCCAAGCCTGGACCGAAGATGTGAAGAACCTGAAAGCAGAGGGGACAGAGTCTGGTTCACTTGCCAGTGACCAGGGGCACGGTAGACGAATGCCCACCGATGTGGGGTGCTTCAGGTGCAAAGAGGTGAATCATGACTCTGTAGCCACGAGGACCAGGGGGCGTCGATGACAATCAGGAGCTGGATTTGAGCTGTCCCACGAAGGATGTCGAGTGCTGAGGCGTCGGTGCTTGGATTGAACACAACAAGCCTAGGCAACAGCAACCTACACAGGAAGAGAAAGGATGCTTCGGTGAAGACCAGCAAGGTCCAAGGGACTCCCCAAGCAATGGAGAGTCAGGGCACATCTGGAGCAAACAGGGAAGCCCAAGGAAAGTCAAAGTTGAGTTCCCAGGGACCAACAGGTCGATGTACCAGTGATCGCGAAGGTACCTAAAGAGAAAACACTAAGGGCCAGCTCACGGAACACTTGTGGAGTGTAGGCCAGCAATCTTCAGTGGAATTGCTGCTTGGGGTCGGGGCTACAAGTAACCCAAAGCACAGCCTCAAGGATCACCAAAAAGCATATGCACTTGCAAATGTACACAGTGTCCAGGGGTTATGGTTCCACGGTCCCCATGAGGGCTACGGGTCTTAGCTTTGCTGGGAGCTCGGGTCCGCCTCTGGAAAGTCTGGGAACCCACCTCCTGTGTTGCAAATTCTTCGAAGTACGGTGGGAGCTTCGGAGATGCAAACCGATCAGATGCGTCTTTGCTGTCTGCCCGCAGGGGAGTAACTCCTTTACTCCAAGGGAGTTTCTTCAGTCATCTAGCGCCTTGTAGATCATCGAAGTTCCAGGATTCAGTATCAGAGTTTCGTCCAGGTAAATCTAAAGTGCTGTAGTCCGGGGTTCCTACTTTATGCCCAAGGAAGTGGTGGGACAAACTCTGGGGACCCACCTTTAGGAGTATTTGGAAAGAGGGGTGGCTACACCCAATTCCTTTGTCCAGTTTCATGCCAAAGCAGGGGCTGGTAGCCCCTGCAACCAGTTTGAACTGGGCTATGCACAGGGACACCAAATGTGCCCCCAGTGCCGACTTCAAATCACTCTTGGAGTGCACCCACCCAGCTCGAATACACTAAAGCCTGTCTGAGAGGTGGTTACACCTCCCTGTGACAGGAAACCTATTGTCCAGGCTTCCCCTGCCGGAGTTTCATCCAGCAGCAGGAGGCCAGACTCATGTCTGTGGCTGTAGCATTCATTTTGTGATGCCAGGGTTCTGTTAAGCTGGTACCGGGGTGGCCATGTTTCTCCCTCTAGGAGGGTGGAATCTTACCTCTGCTGGCTAGTACTGGCGGGGAGGTATGATTCCAACATGTTTCTTTGCAGCCATTCCAAAGTTAGCATTTACTGCAAGGTTATAATGCACTTAAGAGTATATGGTCTGGCTGCATCACAGAACAACCCCGGATAATAGATTCCGACCC
This sequence comes from Lissotriton vulgaris, assembly GCF_964263255.1. Lineage (NCBI taxonomy): Eukaryota > Metazoa > Chordata > Amphibia > Caudata > Salamandridae > Lissotriton > Lissotriton vulgaris. The sequence goes on along the minus strand of NC_141687.1, from coordinate 1,463,494,477 downwards.
TCTGGGCCGGTCACCCCACGCACCGAGCGCACTCCTCCTGGTACGAGCCTGGTGTGCCCCCGCTGCTGCCAAGAACCACCACTGCCCGTCTGCCGCTCCAGCCGTGCTCCAGGCCCGCTGCTGCCCCCCAGCACCAGCAGCTCCCCTGGTCCCCGGCCGCTGCGCCCAGCCTGTGCCCCGCTTGCGCTGCCTGCTCCTCCCTCTGAGTGCCGCCGTACCTCCGCCTGCCTAGGATCCCTGCCTGGGCTTCTCCCCGTCGCCTCCAGCTTCCCCCGCTGTCCCCTGGCCCCCTGCTGAGGCCAGCCCCTGCCACATTTTCCCGCCACCTCCCCGCCGCTGCCCCCCTGCGCCCCCACCCACTCCCCTGTGTCCCCCTCCCATTCGCCGACCCCTCCCGCCTCCCAGCTGCTCCGCCCACGCTCCGCCCCCCCACTCTCCTCATATGGCAGAGTGGCCAACGCACAGAGTTGACGTGCAGCGGGCGCGCCGATTGTGCGCGGAAGGCGCGCCAAAGGTAAGCCCGTCTGCGCCCGTCCGCGCCTGGACCGCGCCCAGTGCCAGGACCCCTGGCCCCCACCGACGGAAGACGACCCGACTGACCTACGATGCCACCGAACTCATCGCACTCAACACCGGCCGGATCCCTGGATGCTACCGAGCCACCCCGAAGCGCACCCACGGACCCTTCAGCTGCCGCGTCTGCAAGTTCACCTGCATCCGGACCTGCCTCGCACCAGCACCCGCCAAGCCGAACACCAGCAGCAACCACCTCAAGTGCATCCTGCTCAACACCCGCTCCATCCACAGACACACCATCGAACTCTGGAACCTCCTCGACACCACAGCTCCTGACGTTGCCTTCCTCACGGAAACCTGGATGAACGACTCCTCAGCACCCGACATCGCCATCGCCATCCCAGAGGGATAGAAGATCACCCGAAGAGACCGCGTCAAACAGACGGGAGGAGGCATCGCCATCATCCACAGGAACACCATCCACATCACGACCAACACCGACGACACTCTGACAACCGCCGAACACCTGCACTTCCAGATCCGCACCGACCCGAACACCACCCTCAGAGGCACCCTGATCTACCGACCCCCGGGACCACGCACACAATTCAGCGAGGACATCGCCGACTTCGTCAGCCCGCATGCCCTCCCCTCCGCTGACTACATCCTCCTGGGGGACCTCAACTTCCACCTGGAGAACAACAACGACCGCAACACCATCACCCTGCTCAACAACCTCGGACTCAAGCAGCTGGTGTCCACCCCCACCCACCTCGCCGGACATACACTCGACGCCGTCTTCTCATCCAGCAAAGACATCGCCTTCAGCCACGCCACTGGACTCCACTGGACGGACCACAGCTGCGTCCACTTCACCTTCAGAAAAACGACGATCCACCACCACCAGCAACAGGTTGCTCGTAGAAGCTGGAACAAGATCACAGCTGACCAGCTCGCCGCTTCCCTGAACCAGCACCCTCCCGCCAGCTCAGCGAACCCCAGCCAGGCCGCCGACAACCTCACGAAGTGGATCAGCAACTGCGCAGACGAACTCGCCCCACTGAGGACCCCGCCCAGCAGACCCGGCAGCAAGAAGGCCCCATGGTTCACCGACGAACTCAAGAGCTCCAAGAAGAACTGTCGAGCCCTCGAGAAAGCCTGGAGAAGGGAACCAACACCGTACAACATGACCACCCTCAAGCTTGCCACCCGGAAACACCACCAACTGATCCGCGCCACCAAGAAAACTGCATTCAAGGACCGGCTGGACAACAACGCACACAATTGCAAGGAACTCTTCAACATCGTGAAAGAGCTCTCCAACCCCAACGCCGGAAACAACAACATCACCCCATCGCAAGACCTCTGCAATTCCCTCGCCTCCTACTTCCACAACAAGATTGCAGACATACACAACAGCTTCAGCACTCAACCGACGCACGCCACGACCGAACCACCGCCCCCCACCACCACCATCCGCGCCTGGACTCCGATCAGCACCGAAGACACCGTCCGCATGATGAACTCCATCCACTCCGGATCTCCGACCGACCCCTGCCCTCACCACGTCTTCAACAAGGCCGATGCTGTCATCGCACCCTACCTGCGGGACATCATCAACACCTCCTTCGACATCGCCACCTTCCCGGAGAGCTGGCAGCACGCCGAACTCAGCGCCCTACTAAAGAAACCTACAGCGGACCCCACCGAACTCAAGAATTACCGCCCCATCTCGCTCCTCCCGTTCCCAGCCAAAGTCATCGAGAATACCGTCAACAAACAGCTGGCCGCCTTCCTCGAGACGAACGGATCCCTCGACCCCTCACAGTCTGGCTTCCGAGCCAACCACAGCACCAAGCCCGCCCTCATCGCTGCCACCGATGATATCCGAGCCCTGATGGACAACGGAGAAACAGCGGCCCTCATCCTCCTAGACCTCTCCGCGGCATTCAACACTGTCTGCCACCGCACCCTAGTGAAGCGCCTCAGCAACGTCGGAATCCAGGAGAAGGCTCTGGAATGGATCATCTCCTTCCTCGACGGAAGAACACAGAGAGTCCGTCTACCACCGTACAAGTCAGAGGCCACCGAAGTCATCTGCGGCGTCCCTCAAGGATCCTCGCTGAGCCCCACCCTCTTCAACGTCTACATGACCGACCTGCGCTTGACCCAGGACCACCTCTCCTTCAGGAAGAAGCTCAAGACCTGGCTGTTCGAGCAGTAGCAGCACCCCCCCCCCCCAAGCGCCTTGAGACCCTCCGGGTAAGTAGTGCGCTCTATAAATGTCTTTGATTGATTGATTGATTGAAGGCTGCAGAGGGGCCCTGCTCATGTATGGGCACTCTCTCACACAAAACCCAACACCCTGCCTTCAGGCTTGATAAGGCCTGCCATAGGGGTGACTAATAGGTATATATGTGTAGTGATATAAGGTAGATATAGGGAACCTATATGTAAGTAAGGAATGCATACACCACCTTACACAGGCTACTGTAGCAGACCTGTTGTGTCATTTTGTAAGGCTGCCCAGGGGTGGCATAATACATGCTGCAGCCCCTGGTAGGCCTCTGGGGTACCTATGCCCTGGGTACATAGTGTACCATATGCTAGGGACTCATAAGGGTACCCCAGTATCCAATCTGGAGTGTACCTAAAGTACATGGAATCATTTTAGAGAGGAAGCATCTAGGCTGGGGTCCTGGATAGCAGGGCCTCAGCCAGACTAAATTCGAAAAACAGTGAAACATCAGCAAAAAGTGCGGGTAACTATAAGAAGCAGATCCTACTCTCCTACAGCTGCTATGTCCTGCAAGGATATTTGCTCATGTCGACCGGGCGAGATATACAACTTGGGCTTCAGATTCTGTCAGGAACCCATAAGTCTTACCTTCTGCTTGTGGAGTAATCTCGCAGGGAGGACATGAACAACCTCCACCGTCTCACACCTTTCCCGAGCAATGGAATATATACTGACCAGAGTGAAGATGGGGTCTGGGGAAAGCAATCCTAGATGTGTGGAGTGGTGTCCTTTACTGTGAAGACCTGTTTGGGTACCCCCACCAATGATGAGGGAACCACTCCAAGAATCACTGTCTGTAGGGATAAACCATATGGGTAAGTACTTCTGCACCTCTGGGTCACACTCATACAGACTTACACACAGTCCATAAATGCACTCCAGAGGAGCAATTTAATCACCTGGGGTGTGGTACAGTGAAAGGCTGGAACCTAGAAGTCCTCACACACATAGATAGGAATGGAAACAAAACTATAAACGCTCCTGCTCTAACTTAAATACAGTGAGTCAACTGGCTTAGCGCTCCTGCACGTGCTGCAATAGGAATGTAACTTAAGCGCTCCTGCGCTGACACAACAAAGTTAATATTGTAGCTACCTGCTCCTGCGCATGCCGCTGTGAAAGTAATCCAAGTGCTCCTGCACTGACACAATAAGGCGAGTCTTGTTAGCTGCGCTCCTGCACGTGCCGCAAGGTGAAAGCATCTCGCACCACCATTCACAGTGTCACCCGCAAATGTCCTTTTTAACTCATGACATGAGAGAGCATCTTTCAGGCTCTAGGTAGGTCCCTGCTTGGTTGATGGATTGGGTACGCTCTGGAGGTTTGCAGGTACATGAGTATGTATCTTCCAAATTCAAGGTTGGTGATTGGGTCAAACTGAGACCAGGCAGGGTGAAAAGTGGTTTGAGCAAATTTAAAGGACCTTTTCATGTTGAGAAGGTTGGGAAATATTTTGTGGTCATTGAAGGTGGTGAAAGGTGGAATATGCGTAGAGTGGCACTGTATCAGAGAGGTGGGACATGTGTTAGGCAAGGAAGTGATGATGAAGGTTGCTCGGGAGCCATGTTCATGCCAAATAATGATGGCTCCTCCAATCCTTGCTCCAGGGATCTCAGCACTTTACCGTATCATCTATCGAACAGTTTGGGTGGGTGTCCTGAAAATGAGGTTGGGTCCATGGTAAAGGGTAATGTGATTGTTCGAATTCATAGGACACCCTCTTATTTGTAAGACTAGCGGCCCGTCCCGACGTTGTCCGGGTAAAAAAAGGCTAGGCAGCAATGATTTTAGTATCATTATACATTCGTCCCACATGATAAGAGACACATTTTGAAGCAGTGTCCCCAAAGGTCCGTTTTTCCGAATAGAGCATATTGAATCCCTTTCAATGGAAACTGTTAGAGGCAGTTCAAAGGTAGAATGTGCTGTTTTCCCAGCTGTTATCAAAGTGGCAGCTATTCCAGATGAAGCAATAGCTAGAGTCAAATTCCCAGAATGTCGAACTTAGGCAAGTATGAGGTTGATTAGGTAAGTCTTTCCTGTACCACCGGGGGCGTCTATGAACAATAGTTTGCTTTGCTTCTTTTCAACACTATCAACTATGGTTTTGTAGGCGAGTTGTTGATCGGGAGCTAAGTTAGGCAAGTGTTGAGCAAGGTGGTTATTTAGCTCTGAAATATTGTGTGCGGTAGCGATATTGTGGTATCCAGTTAGGTTAGTTCGGACCGCTGGCGGCAGGCTGAAATCTTGAAAGGACTTCTCGCTTAATAGATACAGTGAGTCTTCAATTTCTATAAGCCCTTGGTTTATGATTTCATTGTTGATAGCAGCCCGTACCGACGTTGACCGGGTATGAATTGCTGCCGGCCAGTAGTATATTGTTTTGTAGGATTTCGTTTTGATAGAATTTCTTATCTGTGACAGGCCTGTGAAACGCTCCGATTCACAGTGCACTGCTGATGCACTTAAGAGTGCGCGTTCAGTAGTGTGTGAACTCGAGTTTCCCTACTTTATATTTCTTTGCAATATTATATAGCGCAAACTCGACAACATGGCATGGGCACAATTTACATTACAGAAGAGCACATTCATTTGTGGTAGGCACGGGTAGACAAAGCGATTTGCCTGGAATCACAGGATGTTGAGCTGATGCAGAGATTCAAACGTAGCTCCCCAGCTCTAAAGTTCGCAATTCTAGAACTTGTGGCGGGAGGTGTGTCTAAAAGTGTATGTTGGTGCTGGCCATCAATGAGAGAGACTTGTGCATTTTTCAAATGGGTGGTGAAAAAATATGAGTATGTTGCTGGAGATGTGGGCCGCCGTGCCACCAATGTACCTACCGGGGAGGGTAAACACCGATTATTCCGCAACTTTCTTTCCGCATACCATCACTCCGCATACTTTCATTACGAAAGTACCATGACTCTGCAATGCCATTATAAAGCATGGCATTACATTTTATATGCTTTTACTACGCATACATTTACAACGAAATTTGTTGTAAATGCATGAATGGTAAAAGCATGTTTTTTTCATGTTTGGATAAGGTAAGTATGGGTATAGGGGTATATGTTTTGGGGTACTGAGGTATATGTTTTGGGGTTGGTTGGGTATTTTAAGGGTTCAGATATAGTTTTGGGTTATGGGGTACAGGGGTAGTTTTAGGGTTTAGGGATAGGTATGGGTTTTGGGGTACAGGGGTATTTTTAGGGTTCAGGGCTAGGTTTGGGTTTTGGGGTATAGGGGCATTTTTAGGGTTCAGGGGTAGGTTTGGGTTTTGGGGTACAGGGGTATTTTAAGGGTTCAGGGCTGGGTTTGGGTTTTGGGGTACAGGGGTATTTTTAGGGTTCAGGGCTAGGTTTGGGTTTTGGGGTACAGGGGTATTTTAAGGGTTCAGATATAGTTTTGGTTTTGAGGTATAGGGGTATTTTTAGGGTTCAGGGGTAGGTTTGGGTTTTGGGGTACAGGGTATTTTAAGGGTTCAGGGCTAGGTTTGGGGGTACTTGGGTATTTTTAGTGTTCAGGGCTAGGTTTGGGTTTTGGGGTACAGAGGTATTTTAGGGTTCAGGGGTAGGTTTGGGTTTTGGGGTACAGGGGTATTTTTAGGGTTCAGGGCTAGGTTTGGGTTTTGGGGTACAGGGGTATTTTTAGGGTTCAGGGGTAGGTTCGGGTTTTGGGGTACAGGGGTATTTTAAGGGTTCAGGGCTACGTTTGTGTTTTGGGGTACAGGGGCATTTTAGGGTTCAGGGGTATGTTTGGGTTTTGGGGTACAGTGGTATTTTTAGGGTTCAGGGCTAGGTTTGGGTTTTGGGGTACAGGGGTATTTTAGGGTTCAGGGGTAGGTTTGGGTTTTTAGGTACAGGGCTATTTAAAGGGTTCAGGGCTAGGTTTGGGTTTTGGGGTACAGGGGTATTTTTGGGTTCAGGGGTAGGTTTGGGTTTTGAGGTACAGGGGTATTATTAGGGTTTAGGGATAGGTTTGGGTTTTGGGGTACATGGTATATTTATAGGGTTAAGATGGGTTAGTGTTTAAGGGTGTTGGGGTATTTTAAGGAGTACAGGTGGGTTATGATCATGGGGTGCAGGGGTATTTAAAGGGAGCAGGGTGGGATTAGAACACAATATGAGACATGGCATGAAGGGTGGAACGTAGCACACGCCCCCAGTGTTTGCCACGCCCCCAGCACACGCCCACAGCACACGCCCACAGCACACGCCCACAGCACAGCGCAGACACGCCCACAAGGGACTACTTTGCTGGCACGGTTCTTTTACCTTTTTAATGTATATGGTGGGCGTCTGTATAGCCTATGTCCTTCTGCTGCAACTGCCCTTTCCAACGCTGTATTGGGTGTTGCGATTGGTGCTGTGGTTCCTGAGATTACCCGCCTCAAAAGTTTGGGCTCTCTCTTTATATTATTAGTATGGATTATGTCAGGATGTGCAATATCTCCCGTTTGGGGTGTGGGGGCATGGCCCCAAGCGATGGTATCCATAAAAAAAGTGAACAGAAGGTTCACAAAAAATGCTGAACGGATAAATGGGTCGGGTATGTCTAATGCAGAAGTGTTTTTGAAAATATTTTACTAATTGTGATTAGGTTTTAACACAAATCCATTTTATACCCTACCTTAAATATATTGATGAGTTGCTGCAGTTTCGCTCCTTCTGTATTCTATCATTGACCAGCATGTTCTGGAGCTCTACATGGTACGATCCAATCTGCAATGTCCTGCTTCTTTGCACATTTGCAAAATGCTGGTCTCTGATCTTGTCTCTTGTCTACCGACCTCTACCTCTCAGTAAAGAATGTAATATTTGATGTTTGTCTACAATATAAAAATGTTCTCTGCACACCCCTCTGCTTCTATTTCAATTCAGTGGGCAAATAGAGTTTTCACTTTTAATAATTTAAATAGTGACTCTGTGTGAATGCATATGAAGTGTATGCACGCCTCAAATATGTGCAATTTTATGTTCCCTCTCCCCTATGCAGTTCTCTAATATATGCTCTCTGTATTCAGAGGGTCTCTGATACATGCAATCTGTGCACTGCCTCTGGCCTTTGAATAGTACACAGACCCCTCATATGCACAATATATTTATACCAGATGTCTGACATTTGCTGTGGAGGCCTCTGCTTAATATATGGTATTCAGGTATCAAAGAGTGTATGCATATTTTGCAGAAAGCAAGTAAAAATGGCCCAGTAAGTTAATGATCAACCCTGACATCTGCCTTGATCTAAAGGTCACAAGTTTTAATCCTGGCAAGGAGAACTCAAACTTCTATCCTTTAAAAGGCATTATTAGGTTGTGTACCATTACATTTGGTAATAATAACACCTCTTATTTCGAGTACATCAAATAAAAAAGTAACATATTATTTATAATTCAAATTATTGCCACTAATAATATTTTGTTATTATTATTTTCACATTATTATGTAGCAGGAATGTTAGTACTACCCATATAGAAGAGGCAAACATCCTGGTTTTGTATTGGAGGCTTCCATACTATGACTATAACAGATTCTTGTATTCTGTGCATATAGCTGAGACTTCTACACTGTGCTTTTATAAGAGGCTAGCACCCTATGCTATGCATACATAGGATACACCTGAAGCTTCCATACTAAGGATATGCTTGAGAGCGCTACTGTGTACATGCATCAGAGTCAGGTATTTATAGACACCAAATGTAGAAAAAGTATAACAAAAAAACAAAATAAATAAATATCTCTTCACCAAATAGCGGGAGCCCATCTTTGTCGTGTGTGACAAGGGTTTCATCATGTGACTATAATGCAAGTTACATTCAAGACAGGCCTGACTGCATGGTAACATGATTACATGTAAAATAAAAACCTTCATGTGTAGGATGTGGCTTTGAAAAGCAGGCCAGCTGCTTGAATGGAAAGAAACGTTTGCTCAATCGTCATGTTTAAGAACCCCCAAGTTTTCTCACATAAATGAAGCTATAAGCATAGAGAAGGACAATAGTTTGCTTAGCTGGTGCATATACTGTTAATGCAGCTGCAAGGAAAGATAACTTTGTAGAGATCCATATTGGGAGGAAAAAGAGAACCGTAGCATTATCTTCCATCAGCTTCCGTGAAAGGCCATTTTTTGCACATTTTTGTATCAAAGCAAGAGTCGAGCACAAGTGACACTTCCATACTCCATAAGACACCTTTAGTTAGAAAGATACATAAGGTACCGGCGAAGAGGCGAGTATGAACACTCAAGATTAGATTTACTACTATATCATGTGGTGGAGCAACCAAAATTACTGCACTGCTTTGTGTGAGAGGGAGAGAGAAGGACTGTGCTGTATTTACCACAATAGTGCACTCCTGCTCTTTTCCATAGCACTGGTGCACAATTAGTCTGCCTAGTGCCACACAAACCTTTGCACCAGCACAGGATGCAATAGGTTTTGAATTGCAAGGATACCCTTCCTGAAAAATCCTCCATGACTTAGAATGAAGAAAGGGAGTAAAGTCCTGGATCTTCTTTAAATTGTGGACATCTTATTGTAAACACCACCAGACTAATATCAGACCATGGCAACCTCATTGAAGGAAGGTTTTGCAATCTGTCACCCATGTTTTGCTTCTGTCCATGATAAAGCACAAGTACGAGTTCATCATATCACAAAGGACCATCCCTCTAGCCCTCATGCACAACATCAAACCCCTTCTGAGATAGGCAACTCTTTAAATCTGCACTCCAAAGAGCTTACCACAATGAACAGAGCAGTGGTCCTGAGTTCAAATCACAGAAAGGCCAACATAGTCTTCAATCCTTCTGAGGTCAGTGAACTGGGTGATACGAACCCCTTCTCGTTACAGTGTTTAGGAAACAAAAGGGCGCCATGATAATGTATGTCTGCCACACCTTTGTCAGGGCCTGCCAACTGAACTATACTTTCAAGTATTTGCTTACTAGGCTGCTTCTGCCAACCAGATAGTCCTCATTTGTCAACCTACAGTGGGGTTTTCAGTTTGAAGTTTTCATCACAACCTAAAAAGGATTTAAACCTGCAAACCCATAAACAGTTGAACCTGATGTGTGTAGGAGAGAGGAAAATAATGCAGAATGCACCATGGTTACTTTTCAAACTACAATCCTTTCAAAGGTGTGCATATTATACCAGTTCACTATAACATACCCAAAAACAGATATTTTGTGGTTAATACTTGCAAATTATTAGAATGCAACCTACCTTTGTTGGAATCCAGTAGCTGATTGTTCAGGGATAATCCAGCTACCCCACGACCCTTCTTGACCTTTGACAAAACAACACAGTCTCTGAGCATTATCATCTCCCAGGAAATGAGGGTTCAGCTGGGTGGATGGCCCTCTGGCTTCCAATTGAGGCACCTCTGCTTGGATATCGACTCATAGACTTGAAGTAAGGTTCCATTTGGGCAGCCATGGGCATGCAGGGACTACTGGGCCTCAGCCGTTGGGGTCCAGGGTCGTTTGCCTCTACTGTCCTCTGGTCCATCCTACTATGGCTTTGCAAATTTTCAGCACTTGACTCTCAATGACAGCAATGGAGAGCATTTTACCAAGAAAGGAATGCTTAATGGGGTCTCTGCAAGGGACTGATCTCTGAAAGTAGAAAAGAAGAATGCATGAGAGTTAGAAAAGAGTGTGCAGAACAGTGGAAATGAATCCCATCAGCCCACCCATGTGGCGGAGCCTCGTCATCTGGGATTAGTTGTGGGGTCCTGGTTCAGATGAGGAGACACACCTGATGAATTGTGTGTTTTTTCTCCAGTCATCCAGGACCACCCAGGGGATCCGACCTCCAGTGTGCAGTGGATAAGATGGTATAAGAATTCAAAAGAAGAGTGATTTGCAGTGTAACAAAAGATATGAGAAAAATAGTGAAGTAAAATTGACTACCATGTTCTATGGAAACTTTATTAGAAAATGAACCATGGGGTCAAGATTAAAACTGAAGTGTAAGACAGTGCAATATAATAACTGCCCTAAGAAGATGATAAAGTGGTCGACATGTTTCTGCTGTATTCAGGGGCAACTCCCCTGCTTAGCTTTCATCAGGACCAGATCTTAGTTATACACTACTGCAAATAAAAAGTGATTTCTTGAAATGATTCAAATTGTGAAACATAATCTGTTAGGTACTAAGTGTTACCCAGTAGTTAATCTGGAAAAAGTTCTGCAGGCAAAAGTACTTACAGCACCAGTTGTACCATATTTTTTCAAGGGATTCTTTCCCCAGTAATCTAGGGAGTAAGCCTCACCTCTCCTGGCACCGGCTCAGGGATAGGAGGCCCCGCTCTGTCCGTCGGTACCTCTGGCCTCTTCCTGAGGCAATGGAGAGCAGCCACCGGCTTTTCAGGTAGGTCAGTTTGGGGGTACAGAAGGCTCAGATCTCAACCATGCACCCAGAAGCACAATAATATTTGTGTCCATCCCAATTCTTCTCCTTTAGGAATGAAATGTACTTTGTCCTACTGTAAGACACAAATCAGAAACATTTCTCAGATTGTCTATATACTGGTGCGAGCCCAATATGCTTCAGGGTGACTTTGCATTCTACCTTCCTTCTCTAATAGTTTTGAACTGTGTGGCAAAGTACAAGTGCAGGTGCAGTTCTTCCCCACTGTTAGCATTTTGTATTTTTCTGGCTTGTGACAGCCAAAAAGTCTCCTGTCCAGCCCTCTGCTGGCTGAAGTCTTTAGTAGGCCTTCTTCTTACTGTCTGCCTCACTGGAGTTGCACTGATCTTAGTTAGCTCATGCAGTGGAACTGCTTGGGATGGGTAGGTGCAGGCCCCTCAACAAGATCCTGAATGCAGTGGCAAAAGCAACTTGATCCTGACAGTGTCTTCTTCTGGGCTCTGTCGGTGTTGATAGAAGACAGGCCTCACATTCTCACATGGCCAGGCTGCCCTCTTCTGCAGCACTAGGGGCTAGCGCCAACTCAAGAGCTAAGAAGCGCTTCGGGACACAGCATTGCATTCTGGTTGCATGCATACGTCTCTAAAGCCATGTTAACAGGCAGACACAGAGTACCTTGGGGCAACTGCATTGCACATTGGAATGGAGTAGTCCATTCGCCCCATTTTGGATTAGTGCCAGGCTAGCCTCTCACGCTGGTGTGTGAGCTTTTCTGAGGTCAGCCCCACAGACTGCCAGCTCCTTCTTCTGTGGTGGCAGGGACAGCTTGGGCCAAGAGTGTGCAGTGCCACCATCATGTTGACCTCAATCACAAGCACACAGCAGGTGCTGCAGGGCAACACCAATCCCAGCTTCAGTCTAGCATATCAATGAGGGCACATGCCATGCCTACCACGACAGTGGACCCTGCTCAGGCAAGTTTCGGAAGTGCTGTGGTTCTTCAAATTAGTTCATGGACTGGCTCCTAGACTAAAGCAAGCCAGTCATATGAGTTGTGACCCTCTGGTAGATGGAACACAGGGTATTAGACTTGGCATCTTTTGGCATGTTTCCCCTGAGTTTTTTGCTTTCTGATCTCCCAGTTTTGACTCTGTTTGTGCTGGCTTAGTGTTTTTGCGCACTTTTCTCAATGCTGATCAGTGGTAAAGTGCAAGTGCTCCTGTGGTACAATGTGTTATGGATTGGTGTTTCCATGATTGACCTTTTTGATTTATGTGTCGGTCCTTAGTAAAGTGCACTGCATGTGCCAGGGCCTGTAGATCAAATGCTGTTGGTGGGCTGCAGCACTGGATTATGCCACCCATCAAAGCAGCCAGTAAATGTGACTCTGGCCTGCCATTGCAGAGCCTGTGCGTAGTCTGGTACTGCAATGTTGACTTGGCAAGTGCACCCACTTGCCAGGCCCTAACCTTCCCTTTTCTTACATGTCAGCCACCCCTGTGGTAGGCCCAAGGTACCCCTGTGGGCAGGGTGCAGTATATGTGAAAGGTAGGACATGCCCTGGTGTGTGTGGCATGTCCTGATAGTGAATTACTGCCAATTTCGTTTTTCACTATTGCAAGACTACCTGTTCCCCATAGGACAGAATGGGAAGTTTGTTTATAACATCTTACAAACATAACTGGCCCTGGAAACTAGGTATGAAAATAAAGTTTAGTATGCCTGAACTCAGAATCTAAAGGTGAATCTTTTAGTGAAGGTGAATTTTACATTCTGTGTTTGAAAATACCACTTTTAGAAAGTATCTATTTTCTTGCTCAGTCATTCTGTGTGCCTCTTTGGAATGTGGATTACCTGTCTGGGTTTTGGATGACAGAAGGCGGGGGAGTGGATCCAGATAGTCTAGGTGGGTCAGGAAAGGGATGAATAGACCTGGGCTGCAATTGGGGAAGGGGGAGGAGATTTCCTCGCGCCTCAAAGGGCCTGGTCTGCCTCTGACAATGCCGTCTCCACCTCCTGCCAGGAAGTCACACCAGAGAAGGCAGAACTGGTTCTGGCTGGGCACAGACACTCTCTGCCTAAGAGATCAAAGGATTTTGGGATATAAATATTCGGTCCCAGACCCCTGAACTTTAGAACTCTTTTGGATCAAGAGGACTGCCAAGAAGAAGAGCTGGAGAAGCTGTGAGGAGGAACTATCACTTTGCTGTGTGCTTTGCTGAGTTGGCCTGCAGTGGCTGCTTCTGTATTGGGCAGTGAAAGGAATGGACTTAACTTTCTGCAATCTACTTTTGTGAGTTTCTCCAAGGGCTTGAGGTAGAGCTTTCCCCCGGTTCAAGAACTCTCAGGAACAGCAAAGACTTCAAGCTATTCTGCCCTCAGCACTGGGGACTATATTTTGTGCTACAACAGAGGAAAGAGCAACCCAACGCTAGCTACAATGCCACTGCTGACTCCGTGTCCTGGAGCCACCACAGAGGGCACCGCGGCAACGCCGCACCGCGACCCAGGTCTCGTGACGGCGCCTGCTGACGCTGCCACCGAGCTGCTGCTCACACCACGATCTGTGGTCAGTGCACTCCGCAACGCCTCGATTCATGATGACGCCTTGGTATCCCCGAAGACAATGCTCCACACCAAAATCTATGCCGCTGCATGCACTGTGGTTCGAGGGCACTGCTCATGAAGTTACACGACGCACCGCCCTCATCCCGCACCGCAGCCTTGGCCTACCGACGACGCCACCATCGACTCTAGTTCATCAGCCAACGAAAGTGCTTCAGCAACGACGCCGCCGCTGCTTGCACCGCAATCTGCCAGCACTGGGATGAGCACCGCATTCACTTTGCCCCGCGACCCTGGTCTCATCGACAACGCCATCGGATGCAGCCATCGAGCCGCTGCACGCACCGTGACCTGAGGGCAACACACATTGCACCGCTGTACTTCACACGCCAGCACTCAACGCCTGCCGACGCCAGTGCTCCTGACTTTATCAGAGAGGAGTTCGATTTGCAATGTGTCTAATATTGGATGTCAGCGGTTGCGCTTGCACTTGACTTACAGTGATTGGTGTGCACTACTACCATATCGCAGACCATTACGTACCATATACTTTTGTTTTTGGCCTATTTTTGACCCTGCCAGCTTGAACTTGCACCTTCATCATGCCTGAACCAAGAGCATCATCTGTTGCATCCATGGAAATTTCCTTTGAGGAGGATAGGTTGGAATCTTACAACGTGAAGGAATTGGAAGCGATTTGCAAAAACCAAAAAGTCCAAGTTAAAGGCCTCACTAGGAAGGAGGAGCTACAGAAGGCACTGAGGGCCAGGGTATGAGCCAGCTATGCCAGCGAGTAATCTGGTATTCTCAGTGGAGAGGCGGAGGAGCCTATTCCTAGTGTGAATGTGCTTTTGGGAGGGAGGATCCCTCCAGGCCAGGTAGCAGTGATTTGTCCCCAGAGGAGTTGGAGGACAGACGAGAAGCTAGGAAGCACAAGATAGAGCTGGAGAGGCTCAAGATGGAGTCACAGAGGATGGTATTAGACCATGAGCGAGGGCTCAACGAGCTGGAATTGAAAAGCAAATCCAGGGCGATGGTGGCAGCAACTCTTCAGTGCAGGCCGACAGGATTGTGCACATTCCCTAGAATGTAGGCAAAGAGTACCAGAAGGGGGATGACATACAAAGGTGGTTTCAAGGGTACAAGGCGGCTATTCATATGAATGGGGTCGCTGAAAGGAACTGGGGGCAGGGTTGGGGTCTCTTTCTGGAAGAAGCTAGGGATACCCTGATACCTTTGGGTAAGGGGCAGAACCTCACCTATGCTGACATGAAGGACGCTCTCCTCACCAAGTATGGACTTACTCCTGAGAAGTACAGGGATCAGTTTAGGTCTAGTAAAAAGTCTGACGCCAACACTTGGTTGGAATGTTTAGATTCATTCTGCAGGTCATTGGATGGCTGGGTGAGGGGCAGTATTGTGACAGATTATAAGGGGCTCTACAATTTAATTGCATGGGAGCACTTGTCTAGTCTATGTTTTGCAGATGTGTGCCAGCACCTAGTTGATAGTAATATGACTGCTATGGAGGTGGACCGCTGCGTGAGTACCCATGTCCACAAGAAACCATTTGGGGGAGACTCAGCCAAAGGTGGGCAGGGTCCCCAACAGAAAAAAGGGGGGGTCAAGGGTAAAGCACAGGAGTTCCCTAAAGTGCCCCAAGCTAACACCCAGGGTAAAGGTTTCTATCCCCCGGAGATGAGCAAGGGGTCTCTTCAGGAAAGCCTGCTGAGACCGGCCCCCGCAAGTGATTTTCATGGGACCAGGTGGGCCACATGAAGGGGGACCCCAGGTGCCCTAAGGGGGCACAGCCACCCACCGGCTTGGCAGTCCAAGATGTTTACTAGTGTAGCGCTTGGGGAGGAGGAGAACCCTCAGGAGGGTGGGGATCCCGCAAAAATGCCCCTCCTCTCAACAGGGGACAGTGAGATGGTCCCAGGAAACCAGGTGCCCCCTAACACAAAGAAATACAGCACCTGGGTGACCATCAATGGGAAAAGGGTAGAGGCTCTCAGAGATACTGGAGCCAGCTTGACCTCTGTCTGGTGTCACCTGGTCTTTGAGAAGCAGGTAGTCCCAGGGGCATTCCACCAAGTAATTGCTGTAGACAATTCAGAACGCCAGTGTCTGGTGGTGCAGGTTCCCTTCAAGTGGGCGGGTTCTCAGGTCCCTTGAGGGTTGTTGTGAGCCCTTCCATACTTGTAGATTGTCTGCTAGGTAACGACCTGGAGCAGTCCTTATGGAAGGATGTTGAGCTCAGGTCTCACTTGGAGATGCTTGGGTTGCCAGAGTGGGCCTGCGTGTCCACTCGGTCAACGGCGGCCAGAAAAGGTGATCAAGAGGAATTAGAGCCTGAAACAGTGGCCCAAGTCCCTGCCAAGAGAAAGGGCAAGGGGCGCGGGAAACCGGCTCCTGATTTCCCATGGACCGAGAGGAGGCTGACCTTGAGGGGGACGCCCCGGTGACTACAGGGTAGAAGGTAGCTGAACTGGGGGACATCTCTGAGCTGACCCATTGGCAGCAAGAAAGGGGTCCCACCATTGAGGAATTCTGCAAGGAGCAGGAGGGGTGCCCTTCTCTAAAGGGTCTGCGGCGGCAGGCTGCAGACCAGGCAGCTGGTAATCAGTCCGGATCACATTGGATTTACTGAGAGAATGATCTCCTGTACAGCGAGCCTTTGGCCGCTGAGCCTGGGTCAGCCCAAGTGCTGGTGGTACCCCAGAGCTTCAGGACCTTCCTACAGGGGCTCGCTCAAGATGTGCCTTTGGCAGGACATTTGGGGCAGGATAATACCTTTGATAGGCTTGTCACCCACTTCTTCTGGCCCCAAATGCAAAGGCAGTCAGATGGACATTGCAGGCCTTGCCAAACTTGCCAGGTCAAAGCTCCTCTCCAACCTTTTCCAGTTGTTGGAAGGCCCTTTGAAAGGGTAGGGTTGGGCATTGTGGGGCCAGCCATGGGCAACAGGTACATCCTGGTCTTGGTGGAACATGCCACCCGGTACCCGGGAAATCCCTCTCAGGACAACGACGGTGTCAGTGGTGGGCTGGGCGTTAATGGGGATCTTTCCTGAGTAGGGTTCCCCAGAAAGGTGGTTTATGACAGGGGACCAATTTCATATCCAAGTATATGACATCCCTGTGGAAGGAGTGTGGTGTAACCTGCAAGTTCATCACCCCTTACCACCCCCAAGGTAACGGTCGGGTGGAGAGATTCAACCAGACCTTGAAAGGCATGATTAAGGGTCTAACAGAACCCATGAGGCGTAAGTGGGATGCCCACTTGCCGTGCCTTCTCTTTGCATACAGGGAGGTATCACAGAAGTCTCTTTGGTTCTGTCCCTTTGAGCTTCTGTATGGTCACCCTATGAGAGGATCTCTGAGTTTGGTGAAGGAAGCCTGGGAGGTAGCCCCCAGGAAAACTTCCCAGTAGGTGTTTAGTTACATGCTGGCCTTCCGAAACCAAACTGCCCGCTTTAGGAAGCTCGCTCAGGTGAACCTAGAAGCCAGCCAGGAAGAAATTAGGAAGTGGTATGACCAGAATGCCACTCCGGTCGAATTTCAACCTGGACAAAAAGTGTGGGTCATGGCCCCAGTGGAACCTTGTGCCTTGCAGGACAAGAGGACTGTGCCATTTGAGGTGCTGGAGCGCAAAGTGAGGCACACCCCATCCCCAGAGCTGATGAGCTCATTGATCGGTTAGGAGCTGCCAAGTTCTTCACCACGTTTGATTTAACATCTGTGTACTGGCAGATTGCCTTAACCGATGGGGCCAAGGAGAGGTCAGCATTTTCTACCACAGAAGGACATTACCAGTTCCGGGTGATGCCCTTTGGGTTGAAGAATGCCCCCCCACCTTTCAGAGGTTGGTCAACCAGGTGTTAGCTGGAGGATTTCAGTGCCGCCTACCTGGATGACATTGCAGTGTTCAGTCCCAGCCGGGAAGAACACTTGCAGCACCTCAGTGAAGTTTTGAAGGTTCTGCAGAGGGCCGGCCTCATGATCAAGGCCAGTATGCCAGAACGGCAGTGTTCGGTGGTGTACTTGGGACACAAGGTAGGAAGCGGCCAGGTAGCACCCCTACAACCCAAGATTGATACCATTCTGGCTTGGGAGCCCCCCCAACAAGATCCAGAAAGAGATGAGGGCCTTCTTAGGACTCACTGGGTACTACAGGAGGTTTGTTAAGGGGTATGGCACCATTGTTTCCCCCTTAACTGAGCTGACTTCCAGGAAGCACCCCAAGAAGGGGATCTGGACTGAGTCTTGCCAGAAGGCTTTTGATGCCATGAAGGCCGCCATGTGCACGACACCCGTGCTCAAGGCACCCGGCTTCTCCAAGGAATTTGTCGTGCAGACTGACACTTCAGAGCATGGTGTGGAAACGGAGCTCTCACAAGTGAACGAAGATTGCCTAGACCAGCCTGTGGTCTTCCTTAGCAGGAGACAACACCCCCGGGAACAGAGGTGGTGTGCCATACAAATGGAAGCTTTTGCTGTGGTGAGGTAATTGAAATTTTTATGGTCAAGTATGTCCCCTAACGTGTACCCCAACGTCTCCATGTACAAGCTTAAAGTACATGTAACTTCCCTCCATGGCTGAATATGAAGACGCAAATACATTTGCGTCCAACGTTAACATGTCCTCTATCAGATCCACCATGAATGGATCGATAATTCCGTTTCTAAACATGCCTTGCCAACGTCTTTACATGGTACACTTTTACGTTTTTCCTGGCTCTGCCGAGCTAGGCCCTGATTCCTGCCTTCGAACCACTTCTGTCTCTGCCTCTGAAAGCTGCAGCCTGGAGATGTATCCCTGACCTCTGCCTTACTTCCTGCCAAGCGAAGCGGTGCCTGGCTCAGCCCGGCCTGCCTGCCAAGACAGTATTTTGCCTTCAAGTTATCAGCTCGGCCTCCTCGAAAACACATTCCAGTCTAGTGATATAGGTAAACATCTTCCCGGCCTGCAGAGCAAAGGCCCAAGCCTTCCTGTCTCCTTCATGTAATTCATTGCTCCCGTTACCATGGTAGGCCCATGGCCCCGCGCATTGCATCTAGACGCGTATGCATTCAGTATAATATAGCCTCTGCCCGATAGACCTTTTACTTCAGATTAAACATCCCCCAAACACAAGATATCAGATATGTTATAGGGACAGGTCGATCTGACATACCCGACTTCTGTCTCCTCTACTAGTGCTAAAGTCAAGCCCCCTGCTTTCCCTAGTTCCACGTCAATCACACGTCATACTAATTGCGCGCGCACCTAAGTCAAAGGTTTCTGCTGACTCTGCAGAATCCTCTATGCACCCACCCACTTATGACACTTTCTGTGACGTTCCCAGTACACGCCTCTGTGCACACCCTTGTACACGCCTTTTTGCTATGCACATGTGTTCTTATCTCATACTTTTCACTTGTCACGCCTACTGTATCCATCACCATTGTACAGTTTTACTATATATGTCATGTACTGTTAATAAATCGTTGACATCTTTTGCCATCATTGCATATTCCCTCCCGAGCCCTTGTATTGATGGATCTGATTTCCAAGGCTCGAGCCATCCTGATTAAAGCCCGTATGACTCAGATACCACGGACTCTGCCTCTCATTTGATTGAGCTATTCTTTTACCTGTCATTAATTATACGGAAAAATTGTACGGTAATTATAATTACCACATAATTTGGCGCCCGAATAGGGACCCCTCCCCCACTTCACGCGCCGGCGATGCGTCGCAGGCCTTGCCCCCTACCACAGTCGTGACGGACTTCTATGCGCATCTGCAGGTTTTCCTGTATCTCCCTCAGGCCCACGGTGGAGACGAAGACTGCGGGTCAGCATCCAGACGAGGCGGTGAGGAGTGCGGAGGATCCCGACCAGAGCCCAGCCGAGAGAGCAGTGTCCGAGGTATCCAGAGGCCCACCTGTCCGAAGCGTCGAGGCGCATGCGTAGTGCGCAGCAGTAACCAGACGTCGTAGCAGTCCAGTCTAGTCAAGATTCCGAGGCCTTCCGTTCCGTGCTTCCCGGTGAGTACCGTTGCTGGGGACGCATCTAGACGGGTGCATTAATTTGTGCCCGGTCAAGACGGGTTTGGGTACACAGATCCGGTCTGCACTGTTTTAGCAGTGTATCTGTACTGTTTAGCAGTGCATCTATTAATCTAGTAATTCCGAAATTCAGTGATTCAGTATTCTGGTCTTCTAGCATTCGAGGTTCCCAGTATTTTGTTTTAGAATGTACTGGACAGTATCTGTTCGAAATGTTTCAATGTGTTTAATGTCGTGGTGTGAATGACTGTTTGCATTCTATTACTGTGTTTATCGTGTTTGCGTTCAGGTAGAGGTAATCATGCCTCTGTTCTCAAAATTACGTCAGATAGGAACTAGGAAAGGGATACTCGAAGAAGCAGTTCCCGTCCCACCTAGGGACACTCCAGGACATTTTATGTACCATAAACATGGCTTAGACGCCATACTGTACTTACACTTATGGGTGGATTACACAAAAGACCTGGAAGAGAAACATAGATGGCCCGTTATAGGGACATGGGATGCCGAGTGCATCATGAGAGTAGAAGAAGCGTTGTGGAAAAAGAAAGCCAGACAATCTCATAAAGATGCCATAGAATTGTGGCGTAAAGAATCGCATAGACGAAACGAAAAAGAAATCAGGAAAGCAGAGAGAAGTAGAGAAGAATCCGAAAAAGCTAGAGAAAAAGAATTACTAGAAGAAGGAGAACGAGTCAGAATAGAACAACAAGACCGACAGAGAAATGCCCTTATTACAGGACTGTATCCAGTCCTAGCCGAGGGCCTGCCCAAGGTTACCCAGGAAATGCCAAGCGATCTGCCGCCACCATTGGTTCCGACTAAACTTCGTCACAAACAGACCGCAGCAGACATTTTCCTTTCTAGCTATTTAGATGGTGTAGCTCCAGCATATACTAATGTACCCGTACCACCCGTTAACAATGCACAGCAGTCTGCTCCGACTGCTCAACTTCCTGTTCAAGCCACGACCCCTCCACGTCACCAACTTCCCATGCATGTTGTCACTTCCCCTACTGCTGTTGCTACTACTACTGGCCCCCCTGCTACTGTTCCCCCTACTATTGGTCCTCATAATCCTTTTTCGACAACTGCAATCCAGAGTCCAACCCCATTACATATACCCGCCATGACCTCAACTGCCACAACACAGTCAGGTTATGCCCACGCTTCCGTTTCGGGAGGTGCCGTAGGAGGTCACCCCCACACCCCGCCACAATTACAACGAATGACAATCAGAGAATTAGCAACGCAACGCACTCCGAAAGCGAGCACATCTGAAAAGCTTAAACAATTACTTACAGATTGTAGATATGATCCCGTACCTGGCAAGCAAGGGGACATGATGTTAGCTTCGTTACGTCTAAGACGTGTTACAGATTATTTGATGACATTACCAGAAATGCCAGACCATCTAGACAAAATATATCATTTCATTAGAACTGGGGAGAGACCAGAAAGTATTCGTGAGGCCATGGCATATCAGAAAGCCGAGACACAAGGGTTAATATTGCGATTTTTGATTAATTGTTTGATAAGAGAACAAGATCAGCCAGGTATTTCTCAAGAAGAGATGGAGGTATTGACAAAATGGAGTCAGAACATTGCAGATTGTAAACATGATAAACAGAATTGTATAGATGCCATGTCCAGAAAAATCCGTAAAGAAATAGTGGCAATACATACCCGACGGAAAGCTGATAGGACAGCCGAGTCAGACGAAAAAGATTTCTCAGAGGAGGAAGAACCAGAGAACCCAGTAGCGAGTCAAGGTACAATAGCGTACGTAGGTAGAGCGAAACTCCCTAAACAGTATTCTTTTGATAGGCCTTTCGACAGACCGATACGTCTAGAAAATAAAAGACGTTTTCTTACTCCTATACCAGAAAAGTGTTCTCTTGAACATTTATTCCAAGCCACTGATAAAATTCTGAAAGACAGAATAGGTTACAATGAACTTAGTACAATGCGTGAACAAGAACTAGCACGGTCCGCAGTACAGTGGGCCGATAATGACAGCGTATATAAAGATGATTCAGTAGCGCAAACGTTTTTGAGTCTTATTCCAACTGAACAACGTTTAGCTGGTATGTACATGATCCAGCATATCATTATGCTATATGAGAGTCAGCATTCTGATCCAGGTCCCCTATACAATATATTAGATGAATTACTCCTGATTAGATGGAGAGGCCTAGGTACTGATTTGATTAATGTGATTCTTGAACAACGTCATAAATACAGAGCATTTTTGACTCCGCATTTTGTTCCTGTTCCACCCCCAGTAAGTCATCCTTTTCACGTAGACAGACAGAATCCTTTACGAGAAGTTCACCCCGTCCAGACATCTCCAGGGGGTGCGCTTCAACGCGTATTCGTATACACGCCCATAAGTAAAATGGAATTATTGGAAATGAAGAAAATAGTGCCTAGCCATGATAAAGATCCAGCAGGGTTTCACCGTGAATTAAAAGACATGTTACTCATGGGAGATTACACATATCCCGATATTATGAAAATGTTAAAAGTATTATTGCCTGCTGGTATTTACGAGAAACTCAAAGAAAAAGAATGGGAGGTGGGAGATCAAAAGATTGATTGGGCTGCATTAGAAACCGAAGAAAACGGACGAACCCCAGGGTTAGGTCTTGGGGACAAAACAAAAGCATTACCAGGATTATTAGTACAGGTTTTGCCACGATTGTTGACAACTAAAAAGGAAGACTGGGACGCAATCTCAGCCTGTAAACAGAAACAAGACGAAGACACTAGTGATTTTTATTCCAGATTCGAGAAATGTTTTATTATTAATAGTGGCCTGAAAACAGGTAGCGAGTCCTACCCACATCTTTTTGTGACCAAATTAGTCGAGAATTCCTTACCCCAGGTTAAGAACCGTGTATTGAAAGTTGAGAGTACGTGGCAAGCAAATACGCCTTCCCAAATGTTACAAATGTTACAGTACCACCAGAACAGAATCAGGGAGGAACGTGATCATGAACAGAGACGTATGAAAGACACGAAAATGAAAGTACTAGTTGCTCAGTCAGTTCCAGCTGATGGTCAGAAAAGGGGTACGACACAGTCCAATAACCCGACAGCTCCTGTTAAAGGGACATGCAATTATTGTAAACAGCCAGGTCACTATGTAAATGAATGTACAGTTCTGAAACACAATATAGCTACAGGTAGAACGAAAGAAAGATCGCGTCCACCTAGACAGGATCAGGTCCAGCAACATATTCCG
Organism: Lissotriton vulgaris; assembly: GCF_964263255.1. Classification (NCBI taxonomy): domain Eukaryota; kingdom Metazoa; phylum Chordata; class Amphibia; order Caudata; family Salamandridae; genus Lissotriton; species Lissotriton vulgaris. The sequence continues at coordinate 1,463,471,424 of NC_141687.1, read as the reverse complement.
CAGAATGTGCAGCCTATACAGACTCCACAACAGACCGTAGCGGTACCACAGCCCCAGCCCATTGCCGCAACACAACATGTCACACAGCAGATGTACCAGTATGCACAGTCCGATTACCCCGATTATCAGCAGTATACATGAAACAGCCTAGAGAGGGAGGTTGGCTTGCCTCTTATTGAGGTTCCTGTAGATCAAGAGGGTCCTTATGTACATAGTCAGGTATTAGGAAAGGATAGAAAATTTTTGATTGACACAGGGGCAAGCAGAACTACCATTAGTCATGACGAGGTTCCAGGGGCACCCCTCTCAGGCTCACAGAATGTTTCCCTTGGATTTTCAGGAAAGCCCATTGTTAATGAAGTATCGAAACCAGTTCCCCTTGCAGTTGGTCCATTATCCCGTACTACAGATTTGTTACTTACGAAATCATGTCCAGAAAACTTGCTTGGTATTAAAACGCTAAAAGCTCTAGGAGCTGTAATTTGTTGTTCTCCGGAAGGAGTGAGGTTGTTCCTTCGTGATTTAAAGGGCCATTATGTGTTAAGAGATTTTGATCCCAGGTTACAGAATGTTCCTGCACATCTGTGGGCACAAGGCCCAACTGATGTAGGTTGTATGCACATTACACCATACCGTGTCACACTCAAGCCAGGAGTTGTACTACCCCGAATCCGACAATACAAGTTACCACCTGATGCTATAGTGGCTTTACTGAAAATCATTGACGAGCTCATTGCACAAGGTGTGGTTGTAGAAACCGACTCAAATGTTTGTAATTCCCCCATCATTCCGATCCTAAAACGCACTGATCCGAATGCACCTCCAGTCTATCGGTTGGTGATCGATTTGCGAGAATTAAATAAATGTATTGTACCACAGTACCCAGTGGTCCCGGACATTTCGTCATTATTGACAGCTATTGATTCAGAAGCAACGTTCTTTACTGTAATCGATCTCAAGAACGCCTTCTTTAGCGTCCCCATTGATCCGGAAAGCCAGTACCTTTTCGGATTCTGTTTAAATGGCCGTAGCTTTAAATTTGCACGCGCCCCTCAAGGATTCACAGAAAGCCCTAGCATCTACAGCCAAGCATTGAAATGACAACTTGACAGTATTCACATGCCTGCTAACACGGCCCTACTCCAGTACGTCGATGATCTATTGATCACCGCCCGAAGTGAACAAGAATGTGAACATGCATCACTGACAGTCCTGTATTTTCTGGCGGACAAGGGACACAAGGTGTCTCCTTCGAAGCTGCAATTCTGTGCCCAGCAAGTGGTATACCTTGGGCACTTGCTGTCCAAGTGGGGTAGACAGTTGACACCTGATCGTATCCAGTTAATTGCGCATCTTCCACAACCCAAGACACAGAAGGAAGTACGAGCCTTTATTGGACTCACTTCTTATTGCAGACAATGGATTCCCCAATATGCATATCTAGCTAAGCCACTCATACAGTTGACAACCCAGGAGGCAGCGTCTTCGACTGTTCTCCCTTGGACTCAGGAACATACACAAGCTTTTGACGAGTTAAAGAAAGCCTTATGTCAAGCACCTGTTTTAGCAACACCATGCTACAACAAACCTTTTACACTTTTTGTCACAGAACGCGATGGCACAGCGTTATCGGTTCTCACTCAGGTTCATGCAGACAGACACAGACCGTGTGCTTATTTTTTGAGTACATTGGATCCAGTAGCCCAGGCCTTGCCTGCGTGTTTGAAATCAGTCGCAGCAACAGCTCTAGCAATAAGACAAAGTGATTCCATAGTATTAGGACATCAATTGACAGTACAGGTTCCACACTCTGTGGAAGTTCTCCTAAATAGAACACAGACTCAGCACTTGACTATAGCACGACTGACAGGTTATGAATTGACATTGTTTCAACCACACATAGAGATCAGACGCTGCAATACACTAAATCCTGCTACACTTTTACCGTCAAGCACAACAGATCCTTCTCCACATGACTGTGTGGATGTTATTGACACAATCACGAAGTCCAGACAAGACTTGACAGATGTTGCATTACCCGATCCAGACCTGACACTTTATGTGGATGGTTCATGTATGAGAACAAGCACAGGAGAGTTAGTGGCCGCATATGCAGTGACCACTGAAACTGAAGTCATAGAAACACATCGCATTGACACCCTGTCAGCTCAAGCAGCAGAGCTCATTGCTCTGACCCAAGCCTGTATGCGAGCCAAGAACCTTAAAGTAAACATATACACAGATTCACGTTATGCATTTGGAGTCGTACACGATTTCGGTGTCCTCTGGCAAGAGAGAGGTTTCTTGACCTCTCACGGAGCCAAGATCCAGCATGGTCCCCTCATTCAAGCTCTGTTAGAAGCAATACATTTGCCTACAGCCATAGCCATCATGAAGTGCAAGGCACATACTAAAGTTACAGACAACATTTCCCAGGGTGACGACCTGGCAGATCGAACAGCGAAACATACAGCTCAAACCCATACTCAAACGACTGATATGACAAAGACTGGCGTAACTTCATTGACACATTGTATGACAGTTAGAGATCCCACACAAGATGTAATCGACATACAGACACATGCTACTCCAGACGAAATCAAGAAATGGACTGAACAAGGAGGGGTCCAGACAGAACAGGGATGGATGACGAAGGGAAAGACCACATGGTTTCTCCCCGACTCTATGGTTCAAGTTATCATCAACACAGCACATAGTCCAGCACATCTAGGAGAAAAAGCCATGTTAGACAGTTTACAGAACCTTTGGTTCAACAAGCATTTACGAGCAGCAGCAAAACAGAAAGTGCGTACCTGCATGATCTGTTGTCAGTTTAATCCAGGAAAAGGTATTCCCGTGGAACGAGGTGGATTTCATCCTCCCGACCATCCTTTTGAAGTCCTCCAGATGGATTATATCCAGATGGACAGATGCCGAGGATTCAAGTATGTCCTCGTAGTTGTGTGTGCCCTATCCAGATGGACAGAAGCATATCCCGTCCCAGATTACACTGCCGTAACCACTGCCAAGCAGTTGGTTCGTGAATTCTTCCCTCGGTACGGTTTGCCCCGTGTCGTGTATTCAGATAACGGTCAGCCATTCTCGTCCGAACTCATGAAGCAGGTCTCACTCCTGTTAGGCTATCAATGGAAGTTCCACTGTGTTCGACATCCCGACGCAGCTGGACTCGTGGAGAGACACAATCAGACCCTGATGGTAGCTTTGCCAGTTGCCCTCTTTTATATGCGAATGGTAGCCCATTCTAGGACAGGGCTATCCCCGTATGAGGTGGTCTTCGGTAGGCCTCCTAATATGTGGGGGACGCCTATGCCCCGTAGAATTACAGATGTTGACAGTTCTATGCTGACAGATTACCTTGCCTCCTTGATGTCTGCACTACTATCATGTCGTTCACAGGTCGCGGCAGCCTTCCCAGACAACACCGAGGTGAAACCGCATGAACTTGTTCCAGGTGATGTCGTCGTGGTCCGCAACTTTGACAGATCAAGCCCTCTGGAGCCCCGCTGGGAGGAGCCGAAGATCGTTTTGCTGACTACAAGGACTGCAGTAAAAGTAGAAGGCAGGAAAGGGTGGCTACATTCGAGCCACGTAAAAAGGTTTTATGGACTTCCGCCAAAGACTGTTTCCCAGGACTGCCGCATTCCAGACACTGATACTAAACTCCCCCTGTTAGAGAAAACTCCACAGCAGGAGTACAGATCAAAATTGAGGTCTAGTAAGTCAGACAGTTTAATTGTTTAAGTCCCTCTCGGGTGAAGCGGTTAGACAGGTTCCTGACATGTATAAGATAGACCCCAATAGAAAGAAAGATAGACAGGAGATCAAGAAACGAAAATATTGTCAAAATCTCCGAAGCCGTTGCATTTTCACGTTACTTGTTATGTTTTTTCTGAGTCTTACGATTATTTGCATAAGTTGGATGTTACATATATACTTTCCTATTGCACATTCTTTTTCTAATGACACTGCAGAGCACACGTTTAGTGCCCTGCCTCCACATGAATTGTCTTATCGACTTGCGCTGCGCAACAATACATTCATCCGTATGTTACACCATTCTCACCAGATCAACAATGCTACTAATTGTTGGATATGTGGCCGACTCCCTCCTTATCAGAACTACAAGGGAGCTCTGCCCCTCTTTCCTTATCCGTTTACACACAATGGTTCCTGTGGTGCATGGTTTAGTTTAATATCCTCTTTAGACACTGAATCCAGAGTTTCCCAAGGCAATTGGATATGGGGAAACCTGAACACAGTTATGAACAAAGCATGTTTCCCAGACGAGGAAGGTTTTCCACAAATGACAGGGACCGATCTAGAAAATGAAGTGTATGGATTAGGTAATTTTACACTTAACCTCATGATCCTAAATGTTCAGTCAGAAACTAGTCCAGACTTGCCATCTATATCAGTTTTACCAGCAAAAGGTGTATTATGCGTCAGAAAGAATGGTTCAGTACATCTAGGACACAGTGACTGTACTACTGTGGTCGAATGATAAAGGCAAGTCTACTTTCAAAGCTTCCCGACATTCCTATTTTATTTGTGGTCAGACAGCCTATATACGTTTACCTCTAGACTGGGATGGTACTTGTTTTATAGCATTCCTATTGCCACCTGTTTTCCTAGCCCCACCTGATTATCACAGGAATTCCCGCCTCACTCATGTTAGACAAAAGAGAGATCTCCCACTTGTTGATCAGACTGAAACCACATGGGAACAATATGTAGATTTCAATAAAGGATTTTTCCCTTATTTAGGCACTGTCTCAAATAGTAAACTGATACGCAAATTAACCAGAATCCTCGAAGCAGTAGTGAATGAGACTACTTCTGCTTTGGGTAACTTAACAGAGGAGCAGTCTGCTATGAGACGTGTTGTTCTTCAGAACCGCCTTGTCCTTGACGTCATCCTGGCCGATAGGGGCGGAGCTTGTAGAGTCATCGGATCCAGTTGTTGTGTGTTTATTCCTAATAGCGCACCATCAGTATACAAGGCTATAACCAGGCTTCACGAAATAGCCCATCAGATACACCAGAATCCAGGCACCTGGACTTGGTCCGGTTGGCTCTGGAGTGTAATATCAGCCTGGGGATGGAAGTTATTGTCATTCCTAGGGATCATACTGCTCATAGTATTCAGTTGTTGTCTATGCCTACAATGCGGGCCAGCGATTTGCGGCCTGTGTGCCACAGCCTGTGTTCCACATCCTAGTTCACGTTCCAGTTCCCGTATGAAAAAAGATGAGCAGATGATGTTATATGAACAGATAGATGGTCTCATGAAAATAGATATATCTTGAAGGGTACGTAGGGGACAAGGAGGGAATGAGGTAATTGAAATTTTTATGGTCAAGTATGTCCCCTAACGTGTACCCCAACGTCTCCTTGTACGTGCTTAAAGTACATGTAACTTCCCTCCATGGCCGAATATGAAGACGCAAATACATTTGCGTCCAACGTTAACATGTCCTCTATCAGATCCACCATGAATGGATCGATAATTCAGTTTCTAAACATGCCTTGCCAACGTCTTTACATGGTACACTTTTACGTTTTTCCTGGCTCTGCCGAGCTAGGCCCTGATTCCTGCCTTCGAACCACTTCTGTCTCTGCCTCTGAAAGCTGCAGCCTGGAGATGTATCCCTGACCTCTGCCTTACTTCCTGCCAAGCGAAGCGGTGCCTGGCTCAGCCTGGCCTGCCTGCCAAGACAGTATTTTGCCTTCAAGTTATCAGCTCGGCCTCCTCGAAAACACATTCCAGTCTAGTGATATAGGTAAACATATTCCCGGCCTGCAGAGCAAAGGGCCAAGCCTTCCTGTCTCCTTCATGTAATTCATTGCTCCCGTTACCATGGTAGGCCCATGGCCCTGCGCATTGCATCTAGACGCGTATGCATTCAGTATAATATAGCCTCTGCCCGATAGACCTTTTACTTCAGATTAAACATCCCCCAAACACAAGATATCACATATGTTATAGGGACAGGTCGATCTGACATACCCGACTTCTGTCTCCTCTACTAGTGCTAAAGTCAAGCCCCCTGCTTTCCCTAGTTCCACGTCAATCACACGTCATACTAATTGCGCGCGCACCTAAGTCAAAGGTTTCTGCTGACTCTGCAGAATCCTCTATGCACCCACCCACTTATGACACTTTCTGTGACGTTCCCAGTACACGCCTCTGTGCACACCCTTGTACACGCCTTTTTGCTACGCACATGTGTTCTTATCTCATACTTTTCACTTGTCACGCCTACTGTATCCATCACCATTGTACAGTTTTACTATATATGTCATTTACTGTTAATAAATCGTTGACATCTTTTGCCATCATTGCATATTCCCTCCCGAACCCTTGTATTGATGGATCTGATTTCCATGGCTCGAGCCATCCTGATTAAAGCCCGTATGACTCAGATACCACGGACTCTGCCTCTCATTTGATTGAGCTATTCTTTTACCTGTCATTAATTATACGGAAAAATTGTACGGTAATTATATTTACCACAGTGGTCTGGGCACTGAAGAAGCTGAGGCCCTACCTGTTTAGGACTCACTTCCGAGTTCAGACAGACCACAGGCCTCTCAGATGGTTGTTGCAAATGAGGGGTGAGAATCCAAAACTGCTGAGGTGGTCCATCTCCTTACAGGGAATGGACTTTACAGTGGAACACCGCCCTGGCACAGAACACGCCAATGCAGATGGTCTGTCCAGGTCCTTCCGCATTAGTGAAGAGAACTCCCAGGAGGTTGGGTAGTTCTCCCTACTTTCAGTTGGAAGGGACATGTGTTAGAATTGGCATCTTTGGGCGTGTTTCCTCTGAGTTTTTTGCTTTCTGACATCCCGGTTTTGACTCTGTTTGTGCTTTCTTAGTGTTTCTGCACACTTTTCTCACTGCTGATCAGGGGTAAAGTGCAAGTGCTCGTGTGGTACAATGTGTTATGGATTGGTGTTTCCATGATTGGCCTATTTGATTTATGTGTCAGTCCCTAGTAAAGTGAACTGCGTGTGCCAGGGCCTGTAGATAAAATGCTGTTGGTGGGCTGCAGCACTGAATTGTGCCCCCCACCCAAACAGCCCGTAAATGTGACTCTGGCCTGCTATTGCAGAGCCTGTGAGCATTCTGGTATGCCATGTCGACTTGGCAAGTGCACACACTTGCAGGCCCTAACCTTCCCTTTTCTTACATGTCAGCCACCCCTAAGGTAGGCCCAAGGTACCCCTGTGGGCAGGGTGCAGTGTATGTGAAAGGTAGGAAATGCCCTGGTGTGTGTCACATGTCCTGATAGTGAATTACTGCCAATCTAGTTTTTCACTATTGCACGGTTACCTGTTCCCCATAGGACAGAATGGAAAGTTTGTTTATAACATCTTATAAACATAACTGGTCCTGGGAACTAGGTAGGAAAACAAAGTTTAGTATGCCTGAACTCGGAATCTATAGATGCATCTGAAGAACCGGATTAACCCACTTACTGGGTCTCGGCGGCTGGGGAACCGCCCAAGTATTCCATACGCTTCATACGTAGTAAAAGGAGACACAGGAGCCTTCGTCTGCAGGAGGAACCCAGATTTATTCAAATAGCCCGGGCCATGGAACAGAGTCCCAAGCACGTCAGAAACAAGACAGAGGAGGCTGCTGCTTTACTCCGCAGCTTACAAGCCTTTTATACTTTTTCATTTCAGTCTTTTGGCTGTTAGTTCATTGTTCAATCAGGACAGTGTTTGCAGTTGATAACCAGATCCAGACGACATTTGTAGATGGTGACCTGGTCAAGGCTTGGTACACAAATCATTGTTCACTTGGCTTAATCAAGGCTCAGTCTTTCAGGTCATTGTTCAATCACCTTGATCAAAGCCAGGTCTTTCAAGTCATTTTTTAATCACCCTGATCAAGGCCCAGCAGTCAGACCATTGTCCAAATAACCTGATCATGGTGTCAAGAATTTTTACCAGGCTGGGAGCAGGAGATGGACAACAAATCATTTACTCAGGGTGTGAGTGTCTCGTGGCTTTCAGTGGAACTGCAAAGAACAGGGGGGTTGGATAGGCGACAGTTCCTGGGCAGAAATGCAGGCTGCAAGATGGCTGTTGTCGTGTTAGTTAGTTTTTCCTCAGGCATCAGCAGAAACGACCAGGTGGGTCGTGTGGAAGTGTTTGACACGAGATGGAAATGAAAAAGCAATGGAGTCCCGGTACAAATGATGCCGATCAGAACACTTTTCCTCAGACCCTCCTTTTGCCATTGAGTGGCAAATACTTTAAGAAAAGTCAATGTTCATGAGACCATTGGTTTCTTGTTGGAGCATCATCATCATCATATTGGTGTTGTGAATGTTAGAGGGTGGAGGCTTGATGGTCTGGACACACATTGTACAGAGCACTGACAGACACTGAAAGCACAAACAGAAGGAGACCAGGACAGTTACTCCCAAGGCAAGGAAGATGAGGATCTTCCACCCCCACTGGGAAAGGAGGCCCCAGATCCAGCCTGTGAGGGACCAGTTGCCTTCATCCAGATGAATTTTGGAAGAAAGGTGATGCAGATGTTGGATGGCATCGTACACTGTAGGTGCGTTGTCTGGGATGTACATGCAGCAGCTGTAGCCAATCACTTTACACATACCACCACGATCGGCAAGGATGATATCTAAGACCATTCTGTTCTGAAGTGTTATGAGGCGGTCCGCCTGCAGCTCTGCAGGGATATTGGAGAGGGCACCAGCTGTTACTGTGATGGTGGCTTCAAGGACCCTGGTCAGTCCTCGTACAGCTGGACTGTTGGCCATGGGGCCCCAGAAAGGAAGGAAACCTTTAAAGTCGTCCCCGGTTTCCTGGCCTGCTGTATCCTTGGCTGATATGATGCCCCTACGTGAGCGGCGCAGAGCGCCTTTCATTGACAGGTGGTAACCTCCATGGGTGGAATACGCTGGTGGAAGGAGGAAGGCCAGATAGCAGGTACCAGACCAGTTACAGGGGAGCCAAGTGTAGACGGCAGTGCCATAGATTAAATAGGTGTTGGGGGATGCCACCAGCTTCGGCGGAGATGTAGAGTTTAAAGTTTTTGTGATATCACACGTACTGGTACCAACTTTCTTAATCCTTAGGCCATGAATGCAGACACGGCCTTGCACATTTATGATATTCACAGTGTCTCGTTCATCAGGCAGTATCCTTCTTGTACGGAATCTGGAAAATGTTAGTCGATTAGTTGAGTTGAATACTACCATCTCACCGAGTTCATCTGGTGATAGTAGCGTTGTGGATGAGCTGGTCGGGCGAAAAGGGGCATTGGCATGGCCGGATCTGTTCCACCAGAAGTCATCCCGAAATGTTCCAAGGGCAGAATTGGCAGTACCATTGACAGTGTAGGGCTCCTGCATCAACATCCACCATGTAAGACAAGACCCAGAGATGGAAAAGGGGTAGGGAAAGAAGGGGACAGGGTGTATCATGGACCATCACTTAATGATATTGGAAACAGACCATTCAATTTAGTTGGCCGTGTTTACCAACAAATTTTTTAATATGTCCTTGTTGATCAGTCATTAAATCAATTTTCGATACAATCAAGGCATTTTTAAATTCACCACGTCACTCTTTTCACGTAATCTATCACGTTGGCCTTCACATCTTCACATTACCCGCTCCGCAGTAAATCTGGCGTCGGACCACACTGGGGTGACATTCGGTCACTCCCAGTGGGGCCCGATGATGAAGCATGTCACCGACCATGTCGGTGATTGAGGGCTTTCTAAACAAACCTAATAGGTGTTGTTTCTCCCTTGTGCTCCATTACTTGTGTATTCTCTAACCAAGTAACACTCTTTCATTGTTATTTTTCCAGTCATAGTGGGGACTAAGAGTGTTGCTTCTTCCCTACCTCTCTTTTTGTTGATATGCATCATGGAATGCAGTATCAGTCCACACACCCAGCAGTTGGAAGTGTTCTTGATCAGCTGGTGATGATGCAACATTTGGATGAAGGTGTTGTTGAAGAATTCTGCACGGCGGGTTAACTCGTGGGCTGGTAACGTGTAATACTGGTATTCTGCAGGAGTCGGGGTAGGAGATGGTGAGGTAACAGGATGGTAGATTAGTAACAGCCAACCAAGGATAGACAGGATGAGGGAGACAAACAGCGTCACCACGGTGACCATGAAGCATTTACTATGTCGGAGGTTGACATCTTGTTTCTGTATTCGGGTGTTTTGGACGGTGGCCATTGTGCTGAGCCAGGGACCTCTAGTGGCTTTCTGTGATTGGTGGTTGCTCCACTGGGCGCAGGTGCCAAGGGCCCTTATGGCTTACCTTAGTCTGCCACTCCAGCACTACTCTCAGCCGGGGTAGAGCACAGCCTTACATCCTATAGGTACTTGGCGAAGTCAAGGACACGCCTTCCCTCGGGGCGGAAGTTGTATCGGTCGGAAGTAGGGACAGTATGGTCGGGAAATAATTGTTCTTGGTGTTGAGCAGAGTTAAGGGAGGGTTCCACCCTTCCTTTCAGTATGCTGTCACTCTCTGTTTCCGTAGTTGTAGAATGCAGTCTGGCATCGCTGAATGGGACAAACGTCGGGACTGTTTCTGTTTCTGAGTCTCCTAGTCCTTCCCTCACCCACTGATCATAGGGGAGGGGCAGAGGAACACACCTGCAGTGCGATGAATGCACTCAATTCTTGCCACCTTCTACTTTCACGGCGGTGCGGGTGGTTAGTAACACCTGACGGGGTTGTGTCCAGCGAGGCTCGAGGCTCCTAGTCCGCTGAAAATTCCGGATCAGGACCCAGTCACCAGGTTGGATAACGTGTCCTGGGCCCTCGCTTTTGTCAGGGATGGCCTCATGCACCTTGTGATAAAGAGTACGAAAGGTATTATTCAGACTGTACAGATAATCAGTTAATACAGGGTATTCAACATCAGACAGTTTCTTAGGCCGCGGGATACCACATACATTGGCAGGTCTCCTGAACACAATTTCATGGGGAGATAGCGCTATCCTGGTGTGGGCTGTTGTTCTTGTGGACAGTAGGGCTAAGGGCACAGCATCAACCCAAGTGACACCTGTCTCAGCTACTATTTTGGCCATTTTAGTTTTTAGGATGCTATTGTACACCTCCACTAGACCTGCTGACTGGGGGTGGTTAGCTGCATGAAATTTTTGTTTTATACCCAATGCTGTGCAGACATATTCCATAATTTGGGCTGTAAAGTGTGTCCCATTGTCACTTCAGTCCAAGCGGGGAAAACTGAATCGTGGGAGGTACTCTTTTAAGAGTACTTTGGTGGTAGTGATAGCGGTGCAGTCTTTGACGGGGTAGGCCTCCACCCATAGGCTGAATGTACAGACCATCACTCGGGCATATTTCAAATTGTTACATCGGTCCATCTGGATATAATCCATTTGGAGGACTTCAAAATGGAAGGTAGGAGGAGAGAATCCTTCCTTATGAGTAACTGTGCCTTTTCCTGGGTTATACATTAGGCAAATCATGCATGTTTTAACCAGTTTGTCAGCATATGCTGGTATCTTAGAGTTGTACCATGTAGGTTCCAACACTTTATACATCCCTTTTGTACTGATGTGAGCAGGACCATGGGCCATCGTAACTACTGGTAGCAGGTGACTGTCAGGTAACATCCATTGTCTTTCCATAGTCGTACGGACCCAACAGCTATCAATTCCCTCCTTTGTTAATAGTTCCTTCCACACCTTTAGTTCCTCAGGAGTAGTATGGGACTGAATATCAATCACACTCTGTACTGTGTTTTCAACCATGCCCTCGTCTGCCACCCACCTAGCGGGACCTCCTACATACATTCCTTCCCTTTTTCTTTTTTTTTTTTCTTTTTTTTCTTTTTTATTGAAAGTTCATGACAATATAATGTACTCTTATACAAAGCAGTAAGTATTAATACAGGATTATAAATATACGCACAGGAAGATAAATACATGAAGATAAATACACATAATGAGAGTAAAAAGCTCAGCTGACATAACATGGGGTAAAAAATACAATAAATACACTAGTAATGGCTACATTAAATGTTTAAAATGCTATGAGCCCCCGCTTTTTAACTGCCTCCATGATGCCACTGGCGCCCATATCCTTAATCCCATTTCCCTGGATTTCGTACCCTTTAGAGCGTATAACTCGGACTCGATGTTATGAATCCCGAGCATCCTGCACATCCACATTTGGAAGGTTGGGGCCTCAGCATCCTTCCATGCAGCAGCGATTAAGATTCTAAGAACAGTTTAGCGTCACATCCCATTATTAAAAGTGTAGGGGATAGGTCTATTTTGACAGCTAGCAGCCCCTCTAGGAACTTTTCGATTTCATTTTTGATTGTCCCTAATTTCCCACAGCTACAAAACATATGTAGAACGTCGGCAGGCCCATTCCCACATCTAGGGCAGTTACTATCCTCCCTCTTTCCCCATTCATACAGTTTAGCCGGAGTGTAGTATAAGTTGAAGAGAGTCTTAAAGTGCTGTGCTCTTAAGTTTGAGGAGCGTAGGGACCTTTTATCCATTAGGATAGCTTTATCCAGATCAATGTCAGGATCTCTCAGTTTTACAGCCCAGGCAGCCTCTGTCTTAAGAATATCATCGGGCAGCGTTTCCAAGAATAACCCGTAAATTGATCTAATTCTGCAACCACCTCCCTTCATATAGTCTAGTATTGTACAATCTTTTGATATGTCTATACTCGGTCTTTTTGATTTAATTGTGTTGGCCAGCTGTATATATTTGAACTCTTGGGATCCTTGGAGTAAATATCGTGACTTCAGAAGTTCAAGGGGCCTCAAAACATCCTTTGTCATCACTTGACCTAATGTGGTAATTCCCTGTCTTTCCCAGTGTCTCCATGAGCCATCTCTGCTTAGATGAGGAAATAGTCCTGAATTCCAGAGTATAGTGTGTTTATTATACTTTGGAATGCTTTGGTTCTTCTGTACAGAGGACAATAACCCCCAGATGTCTTCCAAAATATTATAGCCTGTTGCCTTATAAAAACGTTTATCGTATTTCCTTAACAATATCCCGTGTGCTTCACTCACTAGAGCCAGCTGATAGATAGATGGGATATCTCCCTGGCTATGTGGCGTATTACCAGGAAAAAAGAGTATAGCCATTTCTGTCAGAAGGCAAGACCAATTGTAGAGCTTAAGATTAGGAATTCCTAACCCACCCTTTTCTTGGGGGAGAGACATGTATTTAATTGATCTCCTCACCTTGCCATATTGCCAAACAAATTTCATGAAGACTGCCTCCATTTCCTTGATCAATATGTCGTCTACCTTAAAGGGGATAGACCTAAATTTATATATGATCTTTGGGAACATTGTCATTTTAATGACATTGACCCTGCCTATAATTGACAAATGAAGGGTATCAATTCTTTTTAGATCCTGTTTCATCTTTTCAAGTAGGGGCAAAAAATTGTCTTTGATAATTTCCCTTGGCTGAGCATTAATTGTTATTCCAAGGTATACTACTGAGTCTACATATCTGTCGTCTAGTTTGACTATGTTTCTTGAACATAGTACCTGTGTTTTTGCCACATTTAGTCGATACCCAGATAACCTCCCAAAGTCAGAAGTAATACTAATTATTGCGATCATTGCACTGTCTGGATCAGTGGTAGTTATGGCTAAATCATCCGCATATGCGAGGATTTTGGTGTGAAATCCATTAGTGACAACCGGCTTTATATTGATGTTATTCTTTATAAGTGTAATTAGGGGGTCTATGTATAATGCGAAGAGGATGGGTGAGCACGGACACCCTTGTCTCGTGCCTCTCGTGATATGAATCTGCCTAGAGCTTTCACCCATAAGCTGGATACTTATGCTTATGGGTGAAAGCCCTTCCCTTTTTCTAAGAGCTGTTTTTCTGGCCTTCTGCTCAGCCAGGGAATTGCCTTTCCCAACATCATCTGTCGCTTTCTTGTGGGCCTTACATTTTATACCGGCCACCTTTCTGGGTAGTGTCAGGGAGTCTAACAGTCGGTGAATTAGGGGGCCATGTTGAATTTTGGTCCCATGGGAAGTAAGGAAATTCCTTTCTTTCCACAACCTCCTGAAGTTGTGCGCCACCCCGAAGGAATATTGGCTGTCAGTATAAATATTTACCGTCATCCCTTTGCTTAACTCACAAGCTCTAGTGAGGGCCACTAATTCTGCTGCTTGAGCAGAGTACTGCGGAATCTGAGCTGTTTGTACTACTCGCCCTAATGTCGTGAGGGCGTAGGCGGCTGAGGTGTTACCATCTGACCCTCTGAGACATGATCGGTCCACATACAGTGTACCTTCTGGTTCTGCTATCGGGGTATCCTGTAAGTCAACCCATCCCTTCGTCTCTTCCTCTGTCCTTAATATGCAGTCATGTGGGTCTAAGCGTGCATCCTGAGTATCCAGTAGGAGTAATGTGGCGGGGTTTAGTACAGTGCATCTTTTGATCTTAATGTGGCTGGCAAAGAGTGTCAGTTCATATCCTGTGAGTTGTGCGCTAGTGAGGTACTGTGTCTTGATGTTATTAAGGAGGGTATCTACAGAATGGGGGACCATCAGAGTCAGGGGGAGTTCATGACGATCCCTGCACTCTGACGGACCATGAGAGCGGCCGCAGCGGTCGCCCGTAGGCATCCTGGGAGAGCCCTTGCAACAGGATCTAAGGTGGCTGAAAAATAGGCACATGGCCGATGGTGACCTCTGAACATCTGGGTCAAGACAGCGCATGCATAGCCATCTGTCTCATGTACAAAAAGAAAAAAATGTTTGTTATAATCAGGAGTACCGAGGACTAGAGCAGTACACAGAGCCTTTTTTAAATCTTGGAAGACCTGTGCATGCTCTCTAGTCCAAGGAAAGGAACTGTCTGATATGTCTTTAGTGGTGAGGGCAAGAAGAGGTTTGACCATGGCCGATAAATTGGAAATCCACTGTCTACAGTATGAGGTTGGGCCTATGAAGGCTCGCACCTGCTTTTGTGTTCGTGGAGCCGTCATAGCATTGATAATGGCTACACGATCAGCGGTGAGCTGCCTTGCCTCCTTCGAGAGGAGATTACCTAAATAGGTCACCTTCTCTTGACAAAACTGAAGCTTCTTCAAAGAGACTTTGTGATTATGGAGGGCAAGGTGGCGTAACAAACAGAGAGTTGCCTCTTTACATGCTGGGGAAGAATTTGCAGCAATGAGGAGGTCATCTACATATTGTAATAGTGTGGATTTATCAGGGAGTTCCAAGAAATCTAGTTGACTTTTTAGGGCCTGACTATAGATACTGGGACTCTCAGTGAAGCATTGAGGGGCGCTGCAGAATCTAAAGCTCCGCCCACCAAGGGAGAAACCCAAAATATTTCTGCTGTCAGGATGTATAGGAATGCTTTCTTCAGGTCTATGACAGAAAAGTGTGTGGCGTCAGAAGGGACCATCGTTAAGAGGGCTGTAATGTCGGTGACAACAGGATATTGGGAGATTGTTATTTTGTTAAGGGCTCTCCGGTCAATCACAAATCTGTATATTTTAGGGGAGAGAGCATCTCCATTGGTCTTTTTTAAAACAGGAATAATGGGACTGCTACAGATATTGCCACGTGTCTCCTCCACTACTCCCTTGTCCATTAATTCAGATATTATTGTTAAAAGGGCCATTTCTCCTTTCGCAGGCAGTCGATAATGCCGGAGGTGGGGGAGAAGTGCAACTGGCTGGATGCTACCACATAAGGGGATATGTTGAGACACCCTACATCAGTGTCCCAAAGGGAGGAAGGTAAAGACTGCAATTCTGGTGGGAGGGGACCGGACAGGTACATATAGCAAGCTGTAGTGGGAGAAATTGTTAGGGATACACCTTGGGGACTACATGATATGGTCGCATACAGAGCTTTCAGTAAATCCATACCTAACAAGTTTTCACTGTAACCTGTAGTAAGAACCAAGGGAGCTACAACTTGTGAAGGGTCAATATAGAGAGGAAGGGGTTCAGAGACAGGGCTCATCACAGGTGTACCTGCAAAACCCACGGATAAATTCAAATTGCCAGAAAGGGGTGCCTCTGGAACTGACAGACGTGCAATAGAAGACCTGGTGACCCCAGTATCCAAAAGGAAATTCTGATCGTTCTCCACAACTGACATTTGAACATACGGGCCCCTTTGATCCACTGGAATTTGCACTCTGGTAATATCCCTTTCCTGCCTGTCCTATGCTTGGTAGGAGCCTGTCTCATCAACTTCATCATAATCATCATTGTAATAAGTGTGTGTTGCTTCGTACCCATCAAACCTATTGGCCGGGCGCTGCCGGATGGGCAGGGCCGGACTGGGAACCGAAACCGGCCCTGGCAAAGTGCTCGGCCGGCCTCCCCCTCCCCCCAGGGGGTGGATTGGGGTGCGACCGTGTTCTTTGCCAGGGCCGATTTTGTTACAGGGCCGTTTTTGCAGCTATGCTGCAAAAAACGGCCCTGTAACAAAAACGGCCCCCTGGGGCCCAAAACCGGCCCCCACCCATGCGGCCGACCGGGGGATTGCCCGGTGCCCGCAACGGCCAGTCCGGGCCTGCGGATGGGGGCGTTTCCCCTGTGCCTACGTTCTTTATCCTGTGGATGGGGCGGGCCATGGACCCTAGACTGCCTCCCCTCCCTGGGAGCCCGAGGCTGAATCTTCCCTGTTCGGATGTTTTCAGCTAACACGGGACACTCATCTATCCAATGGCCGTACCCCTTACAATAAGCACACTGATCTGTTTGGAGGGCTCCTGTACGTTGAGGGCTGGAGGGGGTAGACTGGCGAACCCTCGGAGGGAGTTGGGGTTGAGGTCTGAAATTCCCGCAGACATCGGGACCTCGGGGAGGGTAAGCCTGCTGCAGAAGTGCCTTAGTCTTAAGATCCCTAACCTTCTTACTTTCCTTGTCTCTATCCTCATTCTCCCTATTCTCGTGATATTGTGCCAGAGCCAAGATAACAGTCATAGTTTGGGCAGACCAATACTTTCAACTTTCTTAAGCCTGGCGGAGATCTCAGGAAGCAAGTTGCTGACAAACTTATCGACAAACACTGGGCCAGAACCTGGGGTCCGGGGATCCAAACCATTATGTCCCTTGTATTCTGTCTCAAAACGGGTAAAGAAGTCAGCCACATTCTCATCTTTTCGCTGCCTACAGGTGTTTATTTTATCGCAGTTAATGACAGTTTCCGGCAAAAGTGTTTTCATAAACATTATTATTTTACAGGGCAAAGTCAGGATGGCAGTTTCTGGTTTAGTCCCTCCCACCCTTGCTTCTTCCATAGCCTCTAGGTCAGCCCATTTACCTCCCAAAGCCGCTTCATAGTCAGTATGTTGAATTTTGTCCCAAATTTCAGTGGGGACAACTGTACCAAAAAGTAAATCTATATCCTCAAGAACAAGAGTACCTGCAGAGATATTCTGACCTAATTCTCTATAAAAGGCAGCCGGATTCTTCAGGGGATCTGGTAATTGTCCTTTTAACTGCATTACTTCTGACCTTTTCCAAGGAACATGAACCCAAAGCCTGCGCTAGTGTGCCTCAACAGCCCCTCGGCCATTATTTTGGGCATCGGTAAGTGCGTTAACAAAGACTGTTTCTAGAGGGGTGTTGGGAAAAGCGGTCATGTCACGGTAAGCCATTAAAGCAGACATAGCGCCAAAGATCCCCTCTCCCTGAACATCGCCTCTTTTTTTTAATTTGTGACCTAAGGTCCATTAATCCGGTGGGTATCTGCATAAGCGCATTCTCAAATCTTTGCATGACCAGGGTACACATGTATTCAGCCCAGGTGGTCTGTTTCATAATCGTCCACTGGGAAAAGGTGGACCATATTTCTTTAAAGGCATAAATATTCCCGTTATTTATCCAGCATTCACACTGTTGCCACTGCAGGTCATTTTCTCGAAGGGACGAAAAGCTGACCGCAGAGCGCAAGGAGGCCAGTCGGGGGGAATTCAACAATTTATATAAATCTTGCTTAACTGTAGACCACGGGGAAGTAGGAAAAGGCGTGTAGGGGTAAAGCCGCAAGTGTTGGGCGGATGTAGAATTGTTGTCATTCCCGCAGCAAGGACAGGGTTAGCGGGCGTGGTCTGTGTCATAGGAAAAATCGGGAGGATTGGTGTGACAGGGAGAACAGTAAGAGGGTTAGTGGGGCAGGAGTGGGCTGTTGCCGCGGGACATGCGGGGTGTGAGGCGTCAGGGCAGGGTACATTGGGGCATATGCAGGAGGGCTTTCTAGCATGGTATCAAGCAAGGAATCACCTTCTTCTCCCCCTTCCATATGGCCCTTTCCTTTCTCCTCACGAGCTGGATAACATTTTTGTACCCGGGCCCCGTGGTCCCTCTCGGCTATTTCAACTGACTTTGTCATTTGATTTTGTAAACTTTCTCTGTCGTGGTCGGCCATTGACATACGTTCCTGTTTTCTTCCTTGAACCTTCTGCTTTCTAGCTCTCTGCTCTATCTCTTTCCTCCAAAATCGGACAGATTCAAACATAGACGGGTGCGTTTCTTCTTTTCATTAATTGTTCCTCTAAGTTTGCGAGAACTTGGGAATTAAAGTAGCCATAAAGTGGCCACTGTAATTCCGCATTACTTTGTTTTGTATATTTTACCCAGAATGAGGAAAACATTATGGCAGAAGGGCCATGTTTAACATACATCGTTAGGCCAGGGGTCCCTTCTGGAGGAAGCGGACAGGCCGCCTCCAGCTGGGAGTCCTGTGTACACATACAACAACATAATCTCTTGAACTTACTACTGACTGGCATGCTTAAAAAAACGGGTAACAGACACCAGCAGGTTTTTAAAAATCAGCTCGCTTGCTTGGCTTTTGCAAAAGTCAATAACAGCAGAATCATACTGAACAGACACCAGCGGATTTTTAAAAAGCTTACCTCCCTTGCTTGGCTTTGGCAAAAGTCAATAACAGTTTGGCTTTTGCGAAAGTCAATAACAGAATCATACAGACTTGGTGGGTGATCAGTTCACCCTTACCTTACAGGGGTAGTTCTCTTCTGCAGACGGAGGGCTGTGTCCTGCTCCAGAAATTATTTGCTAGGGGACTCCAGCGAGAACGCGGTCAAGTGGCCCAGACCGGATGGGGAGGAACAGCGGGCGAGTCATTCGGCTTACCGGATTGCAAGAATCCCTTGGGTAGGGTACCTATGTCGGAGTCTCTCCGTGCACCCCCTCACATTCACCGTGCCTGACCTTCGTGCTTGTGGAGTCCCTGTTCGGGCGCCATTTAAAGAACCAGATTAACCCACTTACTGGGTCTCGGCGGCGGGGGAACCGCCCAAGTCTTCCATACCCTTCATACATAGTAAAAGGAGACACAGGAAGGAGCCTTCGTCTGCAGGAGGAACCCAGATTTATTCAAATAGCCCGGGCTATGGAACAGAGTTCCAAGCTCGTCAGAAACAAGACAGAGGAGGCTGCTGCTTTACTCCGCAGCTTACAAGCCTTTTATACTTTTTCATTCCAGTCTTTTGGCTGTTTGTTCATTGTTCAATCAGGGCAGTGTTTGCAGTTGATAACCAGATCCAGACGACGTTTGTAGATGGTGACCTGGTCAAGGCTTGGTACACAAATCATTGTTCACTTGGCTTGATCAAGGCTCAGTCTTTCAGGTCATTGTTCAGTCACCTTGATCAAAGCCTGGTCTTTCAAGTCATTGTTTAATCACCCTGATCAAGGCCCAGCAGTCAGACCATTGTCCAGATAACCTGATCACGGTGTCAAGGATGTTTACCAGGCTGGGAGCAGGAGATGGAAAACAAATCATTTACTCAGGGTGTGAGTGTCTCGTGGCTTTCAGTTGAACTGCAAAGAACAGGGGGGTTGGGTGTGCGACAGTTCCTGGGCAGAAATTCAGGCTGCAAGATGGCTGTTGTCGTGTTAGTTAGTTTTTTCTCAGGCATCAGCAGAAACAACCAGGTGGGTCGTGTGGAAGTGTTTGACACGAGATGGCAATGAAAAAGCAATGGAGGCCCGGTACAAATGATGCAGATCAGAAGAACACTTTTCCTCACATCTTTTAGTGAAGGTGAGTTTTACATTCTGTGTTTGAAAATACTACTTTTAGAAAGTAGGTATTTTCTTGCTCAGTCATCCCATGTACCTCTGCTGGAATGTGGATTGCCTGTCTGGGTTTTCGATAACAGAAGGTGGGGAAGCAGGAGTGGATCCAAATAGTCTAGGTGGGGCAGCAAAGGGCTGAATAGACCTGGGCTGCAATTGGGGAAGGGGAGGAAATTTCCTCGCATCTCAAAGGACCTGGTCTGCCTCTGACAATGCCGTCTCCACCTCCTGCCAGGAAGTCACACCGGAGAAGGCTGAACTGATTCTGGCTGGCACAGACACTGTCTGCCTAAGAGATCAAAGGATTTTGGGATATACATATTGGGGCCCAGACCCTTTGGATGGTGATAGAAAAGAACCTTGAATATCCTTTTACACCAATGAGTGTATGGCTTGGCATGTTTCTTTAAAGATGAGAAAAACCGTTGATGTGCTCTGAATGGTGGTAGGAAAGATCTGATGGGTTAGGATTTCGGGCTACTTAGTATTGTATAGTATTGATTCAACCTTGGGGTACTCCAAATAGAGATTAGGCAAAAATTCAAGGGAGGCCACGAAGTGATGGAATAGAAATGTGGAGCACTCTGTGTGGTGACAAAGGATGCAGATGATGAAAAATGGTAATAAGATAGGACCATGTGATGTTCCTATCTTTAGTCAGCACAACCCCTAGGTTCTCTGTACTGAAACAGGAAAGAGATATGATGTTCTCTGTCTTGAAATAGAAAAGTGCCTTGGATTCTGAGACTGGACAGACTTTGAGTACTATGTACTGAGATAAATTATATGCTGGCCTCCTCCTTCTGCACTTCTGAATGATGGAAAAACAAATGCACTAATCAAAGTAAAGTGTCCTCCTTTCAATGTACTTTTTTAGTCTAACCTGAGACATACACGGTCATGTGTGAGACATTTTGTTTATTTATAGGGGGCTTAGATCCTTTATTACTTACCACTGGTTGGCTTCATTGTACTCTTATTACCTTGCTCAGCTTTGGTCAGCTAGTGCCGGATTCGCTTCCTCACTGTGTGTTTCTCCCTCACCTGGAGCATAGCCCAAGTTTTGCTTTCTAGCTCAGTGTCCTTCCACTGCTTCTGCTTTTAGAGCTACTTTAAAAAAAATTTAGATGCAGCATTCCATAAGAGTGCATGTGTTTGAATGCTGTCTATACGTTTATGCTTTTCCGCTCTTACCCACGCTGTTGCTTCCCCCTCCCAAGCCTCCCCACTTTGCCTTGCTTTTCCCCCACCATTTCTGTCTGTCATCTGCGTTACTTTCACCCCACCCTACTTGCCCGCTTTGTTGCTTTGCCCCCACCTGTTGGCGTTGCCCACGAGGCCTGACAAAAAAAGCGCTATGACGCAGACACCACCATAATCGTGCTTTCTCACCACCCTGCCTGCCATCTGTGTTGCCTCCCTTCTGTCTGTGTTGCCTGCCACTGCACCCTCGCTCAGGGCGGTCAAGTTATTCAATGTTTTAAACATGGCAATGGTAATATCAATATATGAAAAAAGCTGGTGAAATAAAAATAACTGACAGACTGCAAATCCAAACAAGGTGCTCTGGAAAAAGGAACTTTTTAAAGTGACAAAATGAGCAGAAAAACAAGACACCGGCATAAGAGTTCAGTGAAAGAGTGTTTTCACAAGTAAAAACACTTAAGATGGAGAGCAGGTCACAGTTGCACAAGGATAAACAAAGCCAACACATGGACACTTCATTTAAACAAGTATTCGCAAAGCAAATAGGTCTTGTCTAGATGAGAGCTATTTGCTTTGTCATTTTTTAAGCCATGTTTCACAGCAGCACATGTCTGCCAGTAAAATAAAAGCACTGCGAAATAAAAGACTATAACATGGCCAGAGGGGACCACATTACAGAACTTTGGGCCAGATGTAGGTAAAAGTCATTTACTGATTTTTAAATACCGAATTTTACCGATTCGGTAATCAAAAATCGGTAAATGAGATGTAGGAAAAAAATCGGTAAAAAATACCGATTCGGAAAAATTCGGTATCGGACTTTCGGTATTTACCGAATCGGTATTTACCGAATTGGTAATTACCGATTCGGTAATGGCTATACAACCCTATGGGCCAAAAGGCCCATAGGAATGCATTGGAAATACCGAAACGGTAAATACCGAATCGGTAAATACCGATTCTGTAAATACCGAATCGGTAACTACGGAATCGGCAAGTAAAAGTGAAACTAATGAAAACAGCCAATCAGGTGGTACCACCCTCCCCCACCCTACCAGGGAGTGGCAACCCAGGCAGCTGCAACTCATTAGAAGGTTCTGGAGAGGCAGTCAGAGCTGAGCAGAGAGACAGAGCAGCAGGGGGAGTTTTGTGTGAATTGAAAGACTGGGATAATGGCAAGCAGCACAGAGAGCCAGAAGGCAGAAAGGAAACGAAAAATTAAGTTTAGCAGCATGGAGCTGCAAGTACTGGTGGAGGAAGTGGTGAGGGTCCACAGACAGCTCTTTGGGAGGCAGTCCCTCACTGTTCCAGAGTCAGCCAAAAGAAAGCTGTGGACTGCCATAGGAGAGAAGAGGAATGCTGTGGGTGTGACCCCCAGGAGCATAGAGGACCTTAAGAAAAGGTTCTACGACATCAGGAGCCTCACCAAAAAAAAAATGGCAGAGATCCACAAGTAGGCTGGTGTCACCGGTGGAGGCAGGGACCCAGCGCCCCCCCTGACTGACCTGGAGGAACTGGTGGCCTCAACCATTGAGCCGGACAGTGTTGTGGGAGTAGGAGATGTGGACAGCTCAGCCAGAGCTACTACAAACGGTAAGAGGCTTGCGCAGCATGACACACCCAAGCAAACAGCTCCCCTTTAGCCTTTGTGTACAGGCCAACCCCAGTCCAGTACTGCTAGCACCATACGTGAGCAATGCATTATGGGAAATGTAGTCAGCTAATGTAGGACCATTTGTCTGTGCACAGAAATCAGCAAGGCACTGAAAGCAAATGAGAGTAATGAAAGTGAAATGTGCAATTCTTTTATTGAAGTGACTGTAAGACATTTGCACTCACTTTACATACGCTTCTTTATACCTAGGGGTAACATCAGGCAGTGGAGCATCTGCTTCACAAGGGACAGCACCAGCGAGGGAGGAGAGTGTGGTGGCAGGGCCAAGCACCATAGATGCCTTGCAGGAGGAGGAAGACAGCACTGCCATCTTCCATGAGGACGACCCTGTTCATACCCTCGTGTTTCCCCACTCCCCACAACTATCTCAATCCCCCCCCATTGGTGTTCTCACCTGGAAACTCCCTGTCACGGTCCCTGCCAGCACCTGCTACCTCACCAGCCAGGAGGAGAATTGTGGCCCCAATGAGAGTCATGGCGGGAGCTGAGGGTGAGGCACCAGCACCCACACCAGTCACTCACGCTGCACAGCAGTCCACACAGCAGCCCAGCACCACTCGCCGCCGACAACGCACTCCCAGCACTGCAGGTCCACTTGAAGAGGGCACTGTGTTCCGTGGCCTTGAGGGGAGCATGGTGCGCATACAGCGCATGCAGGGCAAATCCATTCAGGCCTGCCACCGCCAATTCCGGGCCCTCAAGCTGCAAATGGGAGAAATGGGCAGGGGCATATGTGAGTTAGTGGAAAGCAACAGGGAGGTTGCAAAAACCAACAGTGACATTGCATCTGGAATGCTAAACATGACCACCGCCATCAACCAGCTGTGTGCCAAAATGGAAAACATCGCGCACACAAGGCGCAGGGATGCGCGTGTGCACAACAGGGCAATGAACCGGCTGGCCACGGCAACTTCCCAGCTATGCCGCAGAGGTGTGAACATGCAGGAGAGCCTAACGCAAAACACCGCAGAGGTGACCAGGGGCATGGCCAGGATCACCAGTGCCCTGGAGGCCATGATCATATCTAATACTGCTGTCAGTCCTGCCCTGGACGTCGCTGAGGCAGAGGACAGCAGTAGCCGCAGCAGCCTGGCTAGCGCTGTTGTTGAGCCATGCAGGAGCACCAGGCGCTCTGCAGAGCCTGCAGGCCATGCTGAAGGGAGTGAGCAGCATCCCAGTGGCACTGGGAAGCGCAGCCGAAAATGACATTGACAGTGTGGGTGAGGCCACCGGGGCATTACCAGTCCCCACCTTTAAATTAATGTTTTTTTGTTGTTGCACATCAGTGCCTGAACGTTGTGGCAACATTAAATTTAGTTTTTCACATTCATTACCTGTCGGTGTATCTTTACTCACTCAGAAATAGTTGTCTGTAATCTCCTCACGTCTGTATCTGCCATCACTTGGTGTTGACACTCCAGCAGGTTGTGTTTCTGGCACAGCAATGTCGTCGTCATGATCCTTGTAGTCTGACAACTCCACCTCAGTGCCCTTCTTCACCGCAAGGTTGTGCAACATGGCACAAGCAGCAATGATCTTAAAGCAGGTGATGGGGGTATACTGCCTTGCACCTCCACTCTTGTGCAAGCATCTGAATCTGCTTTTCCATATGCCAAAGGTGCGTTCAACCACATTCCTTGTGCTTTTGTGGGCCCGGTTATACCTCCTCTGCCTGGGTGTTGAGGGGTTGAGGTAGGGGGTCAGTATGAATGAGCGGAGGGCATATGCACTGTCTCCTAGAAGGATAAGGGGTAACATTACTCACATGCATACATGTACTTCACACTGCTATTGTTATTATGGGGGTGTGACAATGTGTCTCACCTAGGAGGTATCCTTCACCAAATTCCCCTGCCGTCAGCCGTGCATAGATGCCGCTGTTTTGAAATATGTAGAAGTCGTGGGTACTCCCAGGGAATTTTGCCACCAGGTCAGTGATGGCGCACTTTGCATTGCAAATCACCTGCACATTGATGGTGTGCGTTGACTTCCTATTGCGGTATATGTATTCGGTGGCAGCAGGGGGACAAATGGGAATGTGCGTCCCATCAATGCAGCCAATGATATGGGGGAATTGTGCCATCTGGTAGAAGTCTGCTTTTGTTTGTACCAGTTCTGCATGGGTTGCAGGAAAAGAAATGTATTGGTCCATCCTCTGTAATATGGCATCAAGGAATTTGTGGAAAAACCTTGACAGGCTGCTCGGGGTCACCCCACCTACCGCAGCAACCACACTCTGATAGCTGCCAGACGCAAGCAGGTGTAGGCTGCATAGCACCTGCATGTGCGGTGGGATAGCGTGTGCCCTTGGGGTGGTGTGCTCCAACAGTGGTTGGAGGTCCCTGATGAGGTCCAAAATGGTGTCTGAGTCCAGCCTGTAGCTCTGGAGGATCTCTGCCTCTGTGAGCATGAACAGGGTGATCCTCTGTCTGTAGACCTGCTCCTCTCTCTGCCATTGCCTCTCTCCTTCCTGCTGTAGCCGTAGCCGTCTTGCAATGACATAAAATTCCGCCATACTGCAAGTTGAATTGCATTTTGGGTCCTTTTTTATGGGTTGCAGTTGGTTACCACCTGATTCTAATCCATGGTAAATACCGACTCTTAAATACCGATTTTGAGGCTAATTCGGTATTTCTGTGCTTCCCTACATCTCAAACACTGTTTTTGCCTCTTCTTATTTTCCGAATCGGTATTTTACCGATTCGGTAACTCTTCTGATTCGGTAAATATACCGATTCGGTATTTTTACCGATTCGGTATGTTACCGATTCAGTAAATTTACTGATTCTGTGTTTTTTCCAAATCGGTATTTTACCGATTCGGTAAATTTACCGAATCGGATGGATTTCGGACTCCTACATCCCGATGGCTCGATACTGGTCACTAACGGCTGAGAATCTGTATTTTCGGCCGTTACCGACCGGTATTGGGCCACCTACATCTGGCCCCTTATTTTTTACATTCAACCATGCTTTACTCTCCAACCACAAAGTATCAATGACTTTCAGATCTGCACAGTGGATGACATATTGTTTTTTGGCTCCACTTACATTGTGGCTCTTGTGGTTGTGTATCGTTTTGTTTTTGAACAACACTTGGTTCAAACATAACATATTCTGAAATATATACATGCGTATTTAGAAGGGCACTTCTGAAACTTAATGTAGTCAGATGTGTAGAAGAAGAAAGTTCTTGCCCAGTTCTCGCATTGTAGTTTCCCAGTAATGCTTCCCCACAGGGGACTGCAATCAAAATAATCAAAGAGTCATTAGCTTTTTTAAACATTAAAATTAAACTACGTTATTTCATCAAGTAATTTTGCGTTATTTGTGAGAAAAACTGACTATTTTCCTCTACAGTCGGAAAGCCATTACTTCCACAAGGCTTGTTATACATGTCAGCAGATATTGCTGGAGTTAACTTAATTAATTTCTATTTAGAGGCAGATTTTTAAACTAGGGTTTTTCTTACCTACCAGTACTATTCTATATCCAGGGCAGCTGGGCCTGCTACTTCCACTGATGCTCGAGTCCCAAAATGTCCAGATCGCTACTGGCATTGCAAGATGCAGTCGTCAGTTAAACCAACCGGACTTGACCTAATGGTGCTCTTTGAGTGTGTGCTGCTTTCAAGACCGTGTGGCTGGCTAAAACACTGGCGCACAGAACTGAACCGAAAGCAAGTAAAGGGGCCTGATTCATCCACGATGGTACCATTGAGTTTTATTGCGACTGCTGACTAAGAGGAGGCGTGGCACCAGGCACTCTAAGCAGGCGCAGCAAAACACTGCGTAGGAGTGCAGACTCAGCTTACAGCCATGGTAACTTTAAAACAAGCATTGGCATAGCCAATAGGTCTCGCCTTCGGGGCCTTATAAGTGTTTAGCCAAAGCTACTGACTTTGCCAATGTCTTCAAGCTGTGGCTGCTGTGCAGCATGCTGAAAAGTTATAATAAAAAAGTGTCAGAAGCATTTTTTTTACCTTATGACCAAGAAGGCATTCTGTACAACTGAACGACAATATTAAAAAAAGTATTTACAATAAAAAATGTCCTCAGTTTTCTTTTGTTCTTGCAATGCTGGCAACTTGTTTTTGCCTATTCCAATGGTTGTTTGTTAAAGCTTTTTTTGAGGGGGCATAAACAATCGGAGGGTGAAGGTTGGGAACTAGTACCTGTATTTTAACACTAGCAGCGGCCAGACGATAGGGGAGAATCAACAGATGCCAGATTCCGAGAGCAGACTGAGGTGGTGCTGAGTGATGCTGAGGTGGTAGTGGTGGTGGTGGAGGTGGTGGTGACTGGTGCGGAGATGATGCTGACGTGATGGTGAATGATACTCAGGTCTTGCCGAGTGATGATGATGTGGTGGTGTACTAGTGCAAAGGCGATGCTGAGCAATACCGATGTGGTGCTGAGTGATGCTGTGGTGGTGCTGAGTGATAGTGTTGTGGCGCTGAGTGATGCTGTGGTGGCGCTGAGTGATGCTGTGGTGACGCTAAGTGATGCTGTTGTGGTGATGAGTGATGCTGTGGTGACGCTGAGTGATGATGTTGTGACGCTGAGTGATGCAGTGGTGACGCTGAGTGATGCAGTGGTGATGCTGAGTGATACTGTTGTGGCACTGAGTGATGCTGTTGTGGCACTGAGTAATGCTGTGGTGGCGCTGAGTGTTGCAGTGGTGATGCTGAGTGATGCTGTTGTGGCACTGAGTGATGCTGTGGTGGCGCTGAGTGATGCAGTGGTGATTCTGAGTGATGCTGTTGTGGCGCTGAGTGATGCTGTTGTGGCACTGAGTGATGATGTTGACGCTGAGTGATGCTGTGGTGACACTGAGTGATGCCGCTGTGGTGAAACTGAGTGATGCTGTTGTGGTGATGAGTGAAGCTGTGGTGGCACTGAGTGATGCTGTGGTGGCGGTGAATGATGATGTTGTGGCCCTGAGTGATGCTGTTGTGGTCCAAAGTGATGCTGTTGTGGTGCTGATTGAAGTTATGGTGGCACTGAGTGAAGGTGTGTTGGTGGTGATGCTGTGGTGGTGCGGAGTGATGCTGTTGTGGTGCTGAAGGATGCTGTGGTGGTGCTGAATGATGCTGTGGTGGCACTGAGTGATGCAGTGGTGCCGCTGAGTGATGCAGTGGTGACCCTGAGTGATGCTGTGGTTACGCTGAGTGATGCTGTGGTGACGCTGAGTGATGCTGTGGTGACGCTGAGTGATACTGTGGTGGCTCTGAGTGATGCTGTGGTGTCGCTGAGTGATGCTGCGGTGATGCTGAGTGATGCTGTGGTGCCGCTGAGTGATGCTATTGTGGCGCTGAACAGGGGGCACTGGAGAAAGAGCCTGGCAAAATGATGTACGGCTCCATCTGGCTTCATCCCTGGGTCTTCAAGCCGTGAGGGGCCATTGCTAACTAGGCAAGCTCAACTTGGGGGCTTCTGCATCGTCCAGACGTCCTCATCTTGGCTAACTATCCACTCCCTATTAGTAAACATCACCCAGAAACCTACAAATACCACAAAGCATTTATCACAATGTTAGACATTTAAAAACATGTAAAATGTTGAAGTTACATACTACCTGACCTTTGTTTTCCCTCTTCCTCAAACTGCTCTGATCTGCCGCCATTGCCCTTTTATCGCTACGACCTTTGGTTACAGGTCACACTGGGAGCCCCTGTCCTCTCATTAGCACACACACACGCACGCATGCACGCACACAACCACACACACTATTCGATTACACTAATCCTCGCTGCACCGGGTGAGACATTGTACTTTTTCACGTGACACTGCATGACAGTGGGAATACATTCAGCAGTATTGTATCACAATGCACAACGGTTCCACGGTACCCTGCTATAGGAACAGGAGTCTCAAAAGCTGGTTATTCTCTGTAATTACGTCACAGCTACCGAAAACAAAGCTCGACTTTCACGGTTGGCGTAACCTTAACATGCAGCCAAGCTTCACTTACCTAACAGGAAAAAGCTAAACCAAAGGTATTTCTTCATTTATAGCGTGGAATGACTGAACAAACAAACACCTCTGAGAAACTGTGGATGTTGTTCCAAATAAACACACCTTTCTTAATAACAAGTGCTGTTCTACTTTATGTGTGTTAAAAATTCCAAAATACTTAAAGCCATTTACTAAATGTGTAGGGTGAGTTAAGATTGCAGATAGAAGCTGTGTATACTTGGGTGATAAACATCCTCGTTTATTCCTCAGTAACCATTTACAATTCTATATATTCCGCTATTCAGAAAGGAGCCTCATAATGGCACGTGCAATAAAAGATATCTAGCTTTGCGTCATTTGATAAAAGTGGCTTGATATTGCAAAGTAGTTCTACAAATCGCCACACGAGGGAGACAGAGCAGCAAGTAAAATATCACACACTACTTACCAAAACTTGAACAAAAGGAAAACAAGTCAACGCTATAAAACAGATGAGAGAGGGCTTTTCAAACAGACAATGCTGAGATACAATACCAGGCGGTGAATTGCGCAGTTTTTTCAAATTGCTGCTTGTAAAAAGAATGGAGAGGATGTGCCCTTACAGCAGAGCTGCCTACTTCGGAACCAAGTTCGAGTATCGGGGTGGTTCAACACCCTGTGATTATGGATAAATCATGCAACCTGCCCGTGCCCACAAAAACAAGCGTGCACGCCTCGCGTGGCAGCAGGGAGAGAGGAGGGGGGCCTCCGCCGATTTCCCTTGCGAGAGCAAGCAGGAATCATTTGTCAAAGCTCGCTCTCGCAAGGGAATCGCCAAACGTGCAAGCGTTGCCATTGAAGGCTAAAGGTCTCCTTCCTAAGCAGCGCAGGCACGTTGTGTAGGCGAGACCTAATGGAAGGTTAGCAAAGATAAAACAAAAAAGGAATAATATGTTAAGTTTTGCAGAAAGATAAGGACCTCATATTTAGGGGGGCCAATCTGAAATTTGGGCTGGCACGTCCCTCGTCGCAACAAACCCCCAGGCTACAGCCCTGTTGGGGTTGCTGTGTTCATTGGTATTTTCTTTAATCACTTTAGTTTTTTTGTTGTTTATTTCTTAGGTTTTGTTTTCTTTTGTTTTTATTGCAAAGGGGAGGATGTGTTATAATGTAATCTTACCTTTGTGTTCTCTTTGAGAATGTAAGGTTGATGGCACTCGATGTGAGTCAGTTGCTGCTGGCTTCTCGAGGTGGTTGGATGCCAGGTTGTGTTTCCTAGTAAACTCGTTCTTCAAACTCCTTTGGGACTCCTGTGGTTTCTGCGTGTCTCATCATAACACCATCCATCAGGGGAAGACTCGCTCAGGTGTTCACAGATAACACTACAGTCATGTGGTATTGCAACAAATAGGGTGGAATAGGGCCATGGGCCCTGTACAGGGAGGCCCTGCACTGTCACACCATCTTCTTTCCTGGACATGTTGGGCGTCAAATCTGGAATTGCAGATGCAGCAGTACAAACATCACCCCTAAAACAATAAAGGAACATAGACTGGATACTGTTCTCCCTAGAAGAGAGAAATGTTTAGCGATTGGAGTTCTGGACTTTTTGGTTCCGTCCAGAGGTGTCAGGGAACAACACCCAAAGACCCCGGAGTTCCACCTGCCTTGGTGCACAAATGAACAGAAACACGGGCTTCTCGATGGTGGCGTCAAAGACCAAAGGTTTTATTACTGCAGGGACACAGAAGTCACAGAAACTACGCATGGGCAGTAACTAGGAGCCTGTTCAAATTGTACAAAGAGGGTTGCTCCTTATATACTAAATTTTGGCCTTTAGGCGAATTCTTTACATGTTAGTACATTCCCAAACCTTTGTGTCATGAACAATAAATATTTGGTGTACACAGGAATCGTCGACAATATCTGATGTCAAAACATTACGAACGAGGGGTTCCCACTTTTCCATCATAATCTCATGTCAACTTTTCATTCAAGACCCGGACCGCCTCATCGTAAATTTCATTACCTCCCCCTAATAAAGGCCCAGAAGGAAAGGAGCAGAGCCAGGTGCAGAAGATAGAAAAGCAGGATAAGGGATGTTTGTGGGTTGTAAATGGGCAAGGCTACCGGCTTCGGCCGCCTTATCGTGATCAGGACAATGGACACGAAGACCAGTTTAGCAGGACTGGCCTCGGGTAGAGGAGGCAGCCTTTGTCGAGTCATGCAGCTACAGCGTGATCTGGTTTAAGGTGTACGTGTCATGTGTACGTGTCATGAAAGAGGTGAATCTCCGGCTAAGGCTACGTGTCCTTAATCGAAATGAAGTGATCAGAGGTTATTGCGTATGTGAGGGCAAGAAACACAAAATGGCGGCCATGATCTAAGATGGATGCCGTGGGTAGATCAGAAATGTGTTTATAAAAGGAGTGCTCTTGCTCGTAGCGTAGCGAAAACACCAGGATATGCTAAATGGATCATTTGCGGTTCGCTGATACCAATATTATGTATTTCCGACAATATTGAAAACACGGGTTCAAATCGTCACGGAACCTCAGACCCTCCTTTTGCCCTTACATAGGCAATTACTCAGTCTATGTCAGAGTCTAATTCTATGTTCATCAGGTCAGTGACATGCTGTTGTATCATCATCCTTTCTCGTGCCTTCTCTCCAAACGCAGGTGGTTTTCTAAAACAGGTTGCAGCACAAAGACTACACAGAGCAGGACCACACTGGATAATCAGGCAACATGAGAACAGGAATACTAAGATGACACCAATGACCATTAGAACCTTCCATCCCCACGCTGAGATCAGAGTCCAAAACCACTCCATGAAGGACCAGTTTCCCTTGTCTACATGAATAGAGTCGGAAATCTTGTGTAGCTTAGAGATCGCCTCATAGACTGTTGGAGCATTATTAGGGATAAAGACACAGCAGCTCGATTGGATCATTCTGCATACCCCACCTCGATCTGCAAGTATAACGTCTAGAACCATACGGTTCTGCAACGTCATGAGTCTATCCGCCTGAAGCTCAGCTGTCAAATTGCTAAGGGCACCAGCAGTTTCGGTAATAGTAGATTCAACTACCCGTGTTAGCTGACGTATGTTTCTACTATTGGCCATAGGCCCCCAGAACGGAAGGAAGCCTTTGAAAAAGTCTCCAGCTTCCTGACCAGCAGTATCTTCCTTGCTGAAGACACCTCTCGCTACTCTGGTTCTGTGGTAATCAGATGAAGCAGTGTATGTCGGAGGCAACAATCGAGCGATATAGCATGATCCTGAAAAGTCGGCAGGCAACCATGTATAAGCTCTATCTCGACAGATGAAATAGGTACCCCTAGCAGTAAGAAAGGCAGGGGAAGAGTTAGCCGGAAACACATAAGTCTCTACGCACTCACTCCTCCCTAGCTGAGCTCTCGGATTTCTCCCATTCCCTTGCAAACAGACCTGACCTCGGTGAGGTACGACCCAGATTGGAGTTGAGCTTTTACGCTTGCTTTCTCCTAAACTAAGGCGATACTCTGAAGTATTCCAACTTAAATACACTCGCAATTCGTCTCTAGGGTATGATGGAGTATTATTGACGTCCTTGATCATGTCAATAATTCCCTGGACTAAAGCTTTGTTGGCAGAGTTATATTTAGTGGAACGTGGTGGACGTGGAGGATAGGTCTCAAGGGCATAAGCAAAGATGGTTTGAAGGGCCTGAAATGATCCATTGTAGCTGAAAGGCAAAACCAGATAAGGAATACCTTTATCCATAGTGTGGGGTATCAAGCCACACACCCAGCAGTCTGTAGTGTTAACTACCAGTTGGTGTTGGTGCAAGAGCTGTACAAAAGTGTTGTTAATGAACTCTGAGCGTCGGGCTTGCTCATGTTCGGGAAACGAATGAAAAGAATGTATAGAAGAAACAGTAGAAGTAGCAGGATCAAGGGGAGGTACTGTAGTAACTGGCACAAAAATCAAATTTATACTGAAGACGATTCCACCCACCAACGTTATCAAAATAATCAAGAATGTAATGGCACATTGCATCAAAAAGCATTTGCTATGAAGAATTCTATAAAGTCTGTTTCTGCGAACATAAATCACATTTTCTCGTTGCAGCGCAGGAAGCTCCATCTTCTACAATCCGCTCGCGACCACTGATGATGTGTACGTAGATGAAAATGCCTCTATCAGCCCTGGGAGTTCCCAGAACCAACAGAAAGATCGACCTTGTGTCAGACCCCTGCAGATTCAACTAGGCACACAGCCACGACCCTACGGCTACCCAGACGGCAAGGCAATTTTAAAAAACAACAAAACAATAGCAAACTTCCTGGCTGAAGGCAAAAGTTCAAAAATTTCAAAATATCGCAATAGGCAGTTGCCTGCTTTATTTGTCCATTTTACGGTTTCGTAAGTTATATCTCTGCTTTGCAGGTACTGTCTGATCAGCAAATAACGTTTCACTGGTGGCTGTTGCAGTGTTCAAGTTCGCAGATGACAAAGTTTTTTCTGATGCAGGGGACAAATGTTCAGTGTTCAAAAGAGTCTTTTCTGGAGGAGAGTCAGAGCTTGGAGTGTCAGTGATCAATTCGGCATCGCTGAAAGGGATGAATTCTGGCGTGCTTTTAAATTCGGAGGAACCAATTCCCTTCTTCACCCAGTCGTCGTAAGGAAGTGGCAAAGGCACACGCTTTACATGGGATGCATGCACCCAGTGCTTGCGTCCAGCCACACGAACCGCTGTTCTCGTTGCAAGTAGGATTTGGAAGGGGCCGACAAATCTCGGCTGAAGGTTCTTCGTCCTCGCGAAATTTCTGATAACGACAAACTCGCCTGGTTTCAGCTGATGCCCTGGACTCTCCGGAGGCTTTGGTAAAGCATCGAAAACCTGTTGGTGAATAAGACTCAATTTAGCAGTCAAGTCGTAAAGGTAGTCTATCAACATAGGATATTCTAGAGAACAAAACTTTTTAGGCCTTGGCACACCCCAAATATTTGCCGGGCGGCCAAAAACTATTTCGTAGGGGCTAAGCCCCACTCTAGAATGTACAGTTGCTCTCGTTGATAACAAAGCCAAAGGAAGTGCGTCTGGCCAGGCCAAACCTGTGGATGCTTGTATTTTAGCTAGTTTCAGCTTGAGGGTGCCATTATAACCCTCCACTAAACCAGCAGACTGGGGATGGTTCGCACTGTGGAATTTTTGTTTCAGCCCTAGACCCGCACACACACTCTGCATAACTTTCCCTATAAACTCACTTCCGTTATCTGACCATACAATCCGTGGCATTCCATATCTAGGGAAATATTCTTTGAGAAGAATCTTGGCAGTTGATAGGGCAGTATTGTCCTTTAGTGGATATGCTTCGATCCACCTGGAAAAAGCACAAACTACCACCAGGACATATTTCAAATTATTACAGTGATCCATGTGAATGAAGTCTAACTGAATCACTTCAAAGGGACAGGAAGGAGGAGCGAAATGACCAGCTGGAGTTGGAGTTCCCTTGCCAGGATTATGCATCAGGCATACCATACAATTTTTCACCACTCTCTCTGCACACTTACTGATCCCATCATTCTTCCAGACTGGAGCCAACATCTTACAAATTCCTTTAGAACTTATGTGCGCTACTCCATGCGCCATTGTCACCACTGCAAGCACATACGCGTCAGGCAGCATCCAACGTTGCTGTTCTGTCAAATCAATCCAACATCCATTCGAATCCAACTTGCCCATACTTTCTCTCCATACACGTTTTTCTTCCTCAGTTGCTTCTTTCTGAATCTCTTTCACACTTTCCATAGTATCCTCACACATTCCAGAGTCAGCAATCCATCTTGCAGACGTAGCAACATACATTCTGCTCATTGTGTCTCTAGCTGTCTGTTTAGCAATTTCATCAGCAAAAGCATTCCCACGACCAACATCATCCGTGATTGCTTTATGAGCACTGCACTTTACAATCGCAACTTCAGTCGGCAAGGTTAGAGATTCCAACAAGTCGTTAACTAGCTGACCATGTTGGATCTTAGTCCCATGGGACGTAATGAAACCTCTTTCTCTCCACAAACGGCCAAAACTATGGGCCACGCCAAATGCGTACTGACTATCTGTAAAGACATTCACTCTCTTTCCCTTAGCTAAAACACACGCTCTTGTTAGAGCTATTAATTCTGCAGCTTGGGCAGAATTCTGACTCACTCTTGCAGTCTCCACAATCGTCTTCAAAGTCGTTACTGCGTAAGCAGCAGTCACATCACCATTCTCCAATTTAAAACATGACCCGTCCACATACAGCGTACCATCTGGATCGGATAGCGGAGTATCCTTTAAGTCGATGCGTCCTTTTGTCTCTTCCTCCGTTTTAAAACAACAATCATGTGGCTCGGAATCACTCGACTCTTGATCAGTCGGCAACAGCGTTGCTGGATTCAATACATTACATCTTTTGATCTGAATATGACTTGCTAGTAATGTCAGCTTGTAACCAGATAGTCTCGCACTGGTAAGGTGTTGTGTCTTCGTTCGATTCATGAGTGTATCCACTGCATGAGGAACCATGACTACTAGCATGTTGTTCATTACCAAACCAGCAGATTGTCGAATGGAAGCCGCAGCTGCCGCTGTAGCTCTCAAACAACTAGGCAACGCTCTAGCTACCGGATCTAATGTTGATGAAAAATACGCACAAGGGCGTTGTTTGTCACCAAACTTCTGTGTCAAAACACTCAACGCGCAACCTTCTCTCTCGTGAACATAGAGCGTGAATGGCTTGCTGTAATCGGGTGTACCCAATACAGGAGCTGAACAAAGTGCATTTCGTAATTCAGAAAAACTCTCCTGACATTCATCAGACCATGGCACCGGACTCGGAACATTTTTCCCAGTCAAAGCTACCAACGGTTTTGCTAAAAGAGAAAAATTTGGGATCCACTGCCTACAGTAAGAGGTAATACCTAGAAAAGCACGTACTTCTCTCTGTGTGCGTGGAACACTCATCTGCATAATTGCTTTTATTCTCTCTGGGGTCAACTTCCTTCCCTCCTTTGACAAGAGATGACCTAGGTAGGTCACTTCTTGGCAGCAGTACTGCATTTTCGAAGGTGACACCTTGTGATTCAAATTAGACAAATGATGCAATAACAAGATCGTAGCTGCTTTGCAAGTTTCCTTATCATCAGCAGCCACTAAAAGATCGTCTACATACTGTACTAGAGCGGAACCTGGAGGAAGGACAAAGGAATCTAACTGGCTTTTTAATGCTTGACTGTAAATAGATGGGCTCTCACAATAGCCTTGTGGAGCGCGTTTAAATCTGAAACTGCGACCTCCTAGACAGAAGCCGAAAATATCTCTGCTTTCCTCGGCTATCGGAATGCTGAAAAATGCATTCTTCAAGTCGATGACTGAGAACCAAGTAGCTGTAGCAGGAATTAGTGTTAACAAGGCAGTAATGTCTGGCACTACAGGAAACTGCGAGACCACAATTTTATTAACCTCTCTAAGGTCGATAACAAACCTATACACTGGAGGCTTTGTAGGATCAGTTCGTTTCAAAATCGGTAGTACAGGACTGTTACAGACATTTCCTCTCGTTTCTTCAATCACACCTTTCTTAATCAAATCTTGCACAATCAATAAAAGTGCACGTTCACCTTCACTAGATATTTTATATTGAGGAATTCTTGGAAATTTTACATTCGCTTTTAAAGTTACTACATACGGTGGTATTTCTAAAAGGCCTACATCATTAGGACCAGTCGCCCAAAGAGAATCAGGGAGTGAGCGTAGCTCTGGCGGGAGTGCATCCATTGACAAGTACATCGGAGAAGTGATATTTTTACCCAACGTAAGCTGTACCCCTTCCGGAGAACAGTACAATGTCGCATATAGTCGTTTTAACAAATCTAAACCAAGCAGATTTTCATTACAACCTGTCGTCAAAATCAGGGGTGCTTTCAATTGACACGGTCCAACAGAAATAGACAAAGGACCAGATATCGGGTTGTAAACAGGGGCGCCTGAAAAACCTACAGAAACATTTGTTGAGCCGGACAAAGGTGCGCCAGGGAGTTTCGCATGAATGATAGAACTTTTTGCGGCACCAGTATCCAACAGAAACGGTTCGACTACACCTGATGTTGCTACTGCGACATAAGGCCCACTCTGATCCACTGGAACTGATACTACTCCCTCTCTCTGTCCATGGCTGTCCTAGTACCCATTTTGCTGAAATCCCTCATCCACTTCACAATAATCTTCAACAAGATACTGTTGAGATCTATTTTGCTGGGCAGACTGTCCATTTCGTTGATCAAAGTGATTGGAGGGACGATCATTCGTTTGTGGAGGCATAGCACCTCGCCCTCGACCTCTAGAATTTTGCACAAAACCACCACGACCTCTCTGAGCTGCTGCTGCATTATTTTGCGCTAAGATCGGACATTCATTCTTGTAGTGACCCTCTTTCTTACAGTACGCACATTGGTTCCACTGATATTGAGGTCTTGATGTACTATAATCTGTTCTTTGATACGAACCCTGTTGCATATTAGTCTGATTCGTGCGAGGCGGATACGCCTGCTGTAAAAGAACTTTAGTTTTTAAGTCTTTCGTTTTCTTTTCTGATTTCTCCTTTTCCTCTTTATCCCTGTTTTCGTAGTACTGTGCAGTCGCAAGTATTTGCGCAGTTGTGGACACAGCCCACGCACTCTCTGAATCTTTTAATTTATTGCATAATTCAGGTAACAAATTATGCACAAATTTATCGACAAACAGTCTTTGTCCTCCTTCTGTGCTCATGTCCTGACCACTATGATCTACAAAAGTCTCTTCGAACCTCGTGAAGAAGTCGGAGACACTTTCGTCTTTCTTCTGCCTGCATGCTGATAACTTGTCCCAATTAACACGCAATGCGGGCATCAGAGTCTTCATTAAATCAATTATTCTACCTGGAAGATTAGCAATTAGGGGTTCGGGTTTTGCACCACCTACTTGCTGACCATCCGCTGCAGTGATAGCTGCCCAGTCACCACCTAAGGCAACTTGATGATCCTCTCTACGAATTTTAGCCCATACTGGTTGCGGAACTACGTTGCCAAATAACATATCGATGTCTGCTAAGTTCATTATACAAGCCTCAACTGTCTGTGTTAATTCCTTATAGTATCCAGCAGGATTCTTACGCGGATCTGGCAAGGCCTGCTTCACTGCTAGCACTTCAGCTCGCTTCCACAGAATGTGTATCCACACCCTTTGGAATTGGGCTGGAGCGGCCACAATACCATTATTATGATCAGCTTGCACAGCTTCGCGCCAAATTGGAGGAACCTCCCTCATTGTATATTGGCGACTTAGCTTCGTCTTGCTTTTTCTCCAAATCTCTTGGTGAACGAAGTGATGGATCATTCCTATAACTTAAAATCAGTTCCATCGCTTCTTCTATATTATCACCCACTATCATTCCAGCAGCAAAGTCTTTCTGAACCTTAATTAAGTCTTCTAAATTTGATTCAACATCGTCTTCTTCTATTTCTTCACGTAACAACGAGCACATCTCGTCAAAGACGTACCGTTGTGTTGGTTCTTTCCACTGCATAAACGTATCTAGCACATCTCTCGTACTATATCTCCTACTCTTCGAAATCCATCTGAGAGCCGTGGAATCTAAAATTCCCCGTTCCTCAATACTTGGAAGCTGACTACGTCTCTGAACAGAGTCAGGAGTAGGAGTCTTGATTAAAGTTTTATAGAAAGGAGACAGCATATTAGATACAGAATCAGTGATTCTCCGACGAACAGAAAGGGGAGTCAACACACTCGCAGACGCAGAGAACACAGTAGAGGTAGGAACAGATAACGGAACAGTAGAAGTATCAAGGAAGATAGTTTGTGGAACAGTAGGTGTAAGCGAGACAGATACAGGTATAGAAGCTGGCAATCCAGGAGGAGCCGTAGGAACATTTACATTGACCATAGGAGGTACAGGAGCTTGATTCTGAGGGACAGGAACAGGAACACCAGGTTGTCCAGCAACCGGCAATTGTACATTCGGTAAAGGTGGAGCCGTAGCACCTTGTGCATACGGTGGAGGTGACCGTAACAAATAAGATAGCAGAGGATCGTTTTCAGAGTCCTCTAGTATCTTAGCTGTTTTCGATGGCAAGGCTGGATAGCACTTGTCGATCGCTAAATTGTGTTCTCTAATGGCCATTTCTATGGCTTTCTCACACTCGTTAGCCTGCAACTGCTTAGTTGCTTGTTCTAGGGTCAACTCTTCTTGCTCTTTTTGTTCTTTCTTTAACCTTTTCATTTCTCTCTGTTTGGATTCTTTTCGCCAGTAACGGAAAGAATCAAACATTGCCGGCCGGGCTTTCTTCCTAAACAATTTCGCTTCTAAATTATCAAGGATTTCGGGTTCAAAACTACCATGCAGTGGCCAACTAAGGACACCATCCTTCTTAGTGTACCGGACCCACACCTCATTATAAGATATAGGACCCACACCATATTTACAATACAAGTCATACAGGGGAGTCCCAATCGGAGGAACCAGACATGAGTCCTCCAATCGTGAGTCACTGTTGCAACTAAAACAGGACAACATACAGTTTTTCCGACTTACCATTTTCAGTCCGGAACACAAAACAAACAAAACACGAAACAGATATGTGCACTCGAACCAAGAACTTAGGCCTACCAAAACGAACTGATGTATCGATACCCAAACTAAACCAAATAGATTATCGTAACTAGAACAACCAGTGATAATCTTACGAAACCAAACCAAACCAAGAACCGATCAAGGATTTTAGCAACCCTCACAAAGTAACTAGCTAGCTAACACTAAATACTTAACTGAGGCACTGAAGACGTCACCAAGGAGAAACCCGTCACGTTTCGCCGTACTAAGGACTGCACCTCGGGTCCAAGACAGGGCGACGGTCAAGGCAACGGCCCACTGCAGCCGTCCTGAACGGGAACCCTCGTGGAAGAGAACGTCGGGCCACTTTTGCGATATGCCGGGATCGATGAAGTGGGGCGCCTCCCTCAGGAATCTTCACACGAAGCTTCTCGAACTCTTCAGGCTTTTGGACCGGTACCGAATGACGTCGCCCCACGTGGGTGCCAATTGGAGTTCTGGACTTTTTGGTTCCGTCCAGAGGTGTCAGGGAACAACACCCAAAGACCCCGGAGTTCCACCTGCCTTGGTGCACAAATGAACAGAAACACGGGCTTCTCGATGGTGGCGTCAAAGACCAAAGGTTTTATTACTGCAGGGACACAGAAGTCACAGAAACTACGCATGGGCAGTAACTAGGAGCCTGTTCAAATTGTACAAAGAGGGTTGCTCCTTATATACTAAATTTTGGCCTTTAGGCGAATTCTTTACATGTTAGTACATTCCCAAACCTTTGTGTCATGAACCATAAATATTTGGTGTACACAGGAATCGTCGACAATATCTGATGTCAAAACATTACGAACGAGGGGTTCCCACTTTTCCATCATAATCTCATGTCAACTTTTCATTCAAGACCCGGACCGCCTCATCGTAAATTTCGTTACCTCCCCCTAATAAAGGCCCAGAAGGAAAGGAGCAGAGCCAGGTGCAGAAGATAGAAAAGCAGGATAAGGGATGTTTGTGGGTTGTAAATGGGCAAGGCTACCGGCTTCGGCCGCCTTATCGTGATCAGGACAATGGACACGAAGACCAGTTTAGCAGGACTGGCCTCGGGTAGAGGAGGCAGCCTTTGTCGAGTCATGCAGCTACAGTGTGATCTGGTTTAAGGTGTACGTGTCATGTGTACGTGTCATGAAAGAGGTGAATCTCCGGCTAAGGCTACGTGTCCTTAATCGAAATTAAGTGATCAGAGGTTATTGCGTATGTGAGGGCAAGAAACACAAAATGGCGGCCATGATCTAAGATGGATGCCGTGGGTAGATCAGAAATGTGTTTATAAAAGGAGTGCTCTTGCTCGTAGCGTAGCGAAAACACCAGGATATGCTAAATGGATCATTTGCGGTTCGCTGATACCAATATTATGTATTTCCGACAATATTGAAAACACGGGTTCAAATCGTCACGGAACCTCACGGTGTTATTCTTACTAGTCACTTCCTCCTCCTCCTATTAAGTTCTAACACAAATTCCTGATGGAATAGGTTAGCTAGGCTTTGTCTGCAGGAGTCCTGATTTCTTCTCTTGCTTAATTCCCTCCCTCCCCTTCCTCTGATCCATCTAGGGGAGGAGAATGAGTGATTCGTAGAAGAGAACTGTCTGGTTACTTGATGCCAGTTACTATTCTTGAGGTTTCCTTAGAAGGCGGGAGTTAAAGCTCTGTTGATTCACAGAGCTGTATTAACAAAACAATTGTGGCTTTCTTACATACTCTTGATCAGTGAGAGGATAAAGAGCACATGGTATGTTGTTGTTTCACACCTTCTGGGTTTCCTTTGGCCTGGCTAAGATTAGCCATAGTGCTTTATTCTGGCTCTGGAGGGTGCACAGCTATGCCACTTTCAATGTTCTTGCTATATATTACTAATCCAAAGCAAAACACTCTCTCTTAAAAGTAACAAAACAACACAGAGTATGTCCCATGGTTTTTGTGATCCTTGATTAGTTATTGTTTTATTTCCCTCAGCCGATTGACACTTGGATGACCACAATCTGAACAAAGAATAATTTGTGTGTTGCACACGTATCTGTTTTTTCCCCGTTCGTGTGCTTTGCACAAAATCTGGGATACATTCTCTGCTCTGGCGCAGCTCAGCGAGACCTCAAGTGGAGAGAGGATCCGTACTTCCTGGCTTCCACCTGCTGGTTCCTCAATGCAAAGCGTAAGGACGACGAGAGAGTCTTGTCTTCGTCTGTCAGATGCCTTCTGACAGTGAAGAGTTTTTGGATTCCGAGGCGGTAGACTCATTACTCCACATTCATTTTGAGTTTTTTAGTCGCTGTTTCGGTTTTCATATTGATGTGTGACACAATCATATTTGAAATTGGTTCACAAGGTCAGCGCTGTGCTGAGCCACGAGTAGCGGTCAAGTGGGTTTGCAGAAATGGCAGCAAGTTTTATCGCAGTCTTGTCTTTGTCTGTCAAGATGCCTTCTGATAGTGATGAGTTTTGGATGCCTGCCGAGGCTGTAGCGTTCTGACAGTGAAAGTTAGGGTGTCAGCTCTTCAGCAATTATTAAACGAGTTGCAATCCTACAGCCTGTAAGATTGTCACCTGAGGCACCAGTGATCTGCTGAATGTTCTTCAGCTGCCATGATTCAAATAAATAATTCTCTGAACTCAATTTCTGTTTAACTCTTGTTTGTGAGTTTTATTCCAATGTTTCATTTCAAGTTTACTTTTCACTTGTTTTCATTTTTTCATCCCAATACATTATACATGATCCAATGCATTTCGGCGATATTATACGCCTTCAGAGAATTATTTATTTGAGGCTGCCCAGGTCCTGCTGTTCTGGTACTGTTTTTCTTTTACTTCTTCTGTGATTGTGCCCGCTTTCAGAATATTGTGCCTGCTTCAGTTTATTGTGCCTGCTAGTTATTGTTGCCTTGTTTATTTTGAGTCCGCTCCGTGCCCATTTCCTCGCTGCCCCTGCGGCCCCTTCCCCCCTGCTGGTTCCCTCTCCTGCCTCCCAGCTGCACGTCCCTTCCCCTCCCCTATTTAATGGCAGCCTCTGGCGCACCGAAGGTGTGCCAAAGGCAAGCCAGTCTGTGCCTGTCCGCAACCCGACCGTGACCAGCACCAGGGACCCTGGCCCACTGACCATCCACTACTATGACGCAGCACCCTCCTCGCACTTAACCCCAGACGGAGCAACAACTGCCAGCGATCCCGCAGAGCACCACCCACAGTCAGTTCAACTGCTGCCACTGTCCTCAAACCTTCACCACTATCTGCACCCCCGCGGCCACCGCCCCTGCACCGAACACCAACATCATTGAAGCCCTGAGGTGCATCTCCCTCAACGTGCGCTCCCTGCACAGACACGCCATAGAAATCTGGGACCTCCTCTACACCCTCTCACCAGGCGTCTTTACAGAAACCAGGCCTAACGCGTCTCCTCCACCCCCTACATCACCACCGCCTTCCCTGATGGATACAAGATCCAGAGGAAAGGCCGCTCCAACCACCCAGGAGGAGGACTCAACATCACACACAAGAGCTCCCTCCGACTCTCCACTTCCACCACAAGTGACTCCTTCTCCACCACCGAACACCTTCACTTCCAGATACAGACCAGCCCAAGAACCAGACTTTGCGGCACCCTTGCCTACAGACCTCCCGTGTCCCGTGCTTCGTTCCCCATGCCATCGCCTCCATGGACTACATACTCATTGGAAACCTGAATTTCCACCTCGACAACCCCAGTGACCCCAACTCCACCACCCTCCTGGACAACCTTGCCAACATCGGATTGAAACAACTCGTCGCCATGCCCACCCACAAGGCAGGCCACACCCTAGCCCCCATCTTTGGAGGAGGTTACAATGTCCACTTCAGCCACACTATGCAGCCTCCATGGACGGACCACCACTGCGTACACTTCCTCATCAACAAACCCACGCCGCCAAAACCTGCACCATACCCCACATGAAGTAACTGGTGCAAACTCACTGAGGAACAACTCTACTCCACCGTCAATCACAACGCCCCACCACCTTCACCTACGCCAACCTCACAGACAGAGAACTCCACAGATGGCTCTACAACTGCGCAGGCGAGCTCGCAGCCCCAACAGACAGCGCCCCAAGAAAGCCACCTGGTTCACTGCTGACATCTAAGAATCCAGACGCACCTGCAGACATCT
Source organism: Lissotriton vulgaris (assembly GCF_964263255.1). Classification (NCBI taxonomy): domain Eukaryota; kingdom Metazoa; phylum Chordata; class Amphibia; order Caudata; family Salamandridae; genus Lissotriton; species Lissotriton vulgaris. The sequence continues at coordinate 1,463,427,651 of NC_141687.1, read as the reverse complement.
CGAGAAGAATTGGAGAAACAGCAAAACGGCAGAAAATGGCACCACCTACAAGAATGCCATGACAGAATACCACCAACACATCAGATCCACCAAAAGGACCTTCATCCAAAATAGGATCTTAGCCAACACCTGCAATTCCAAGGAAATTTTCAGCGTCATCCAGGAATTTACCAGGCCCCCAGGAAACCACAGACATCACCCCTTCCCAGGACCTCTGCAACAAGCTCAGATCCTACTTCCACCTGAAAATCAAGAGCCTCTACGAAAACTCCAACCACCAGACACTGAAAACGAAACCACTTATTTCTCCAGCAACGCCAGCCAGCCCACCATCTCCTCCTGGACCCCAGTCACCACCGAAGACATCACCTCGACTAAGAAAGGCATCCACTCAGGGGCCCCCACAGACCCCCGCCCACTACACATCTTCCACAGAGCTGCCACCCCCATGGCTCCAGAACTACGACGCACCATCAACGCCACCCTCACGACTGGCATCTTTCACGATGACTGGAAACATGCAGAAGTCAGACCCCTGCTAAAGAAGCCATCAGCAGATTCCACGGACATCCATAACTACTGACCCATCTCCCTCCTCCCCTTTGCGGCCAAAGTCACAGAGAAGACCATCAATGCACAATTAACAAAATTAATCGAAGAAAACTCCATTCTTGACCCCTCCCAATCCAGGTTCCGCAGCAACCAGAGCACCAAGGCCGCTCTACCCATTGCCACTGATAACATCCACAACCTCCTCAACCAAGGACACATTGCGGCCCTGTTCCTACTCGACCTCTCAGCAGCGTTCAACATTGTCTCCCACCACACACTCACCGCCAGACTCCACAACGCCAGCATACAAGGAACCGCCCTCAAATGGATCTGCTTGTTCCTCACTGGCAGAACCCAAAGAGTCAGACTGCCACCCTTCCTCTCGAACCCACAGTAATCAACTGCGGAGTACCCTAAGGATCTTCGCTCAGCCCCACACTTTTCAACATCTACATGGCCCCTCATGCCACCATAGTAAGACAGCGAGGACTCAGCATAATATTCTATGCAGACGACACCCAGCTCATCCTCTCCCTCACCAAGGACCCTATCACCACCAGACTCAACTTCCAGGAAGGAATGAAGGATGTCACATCTTGGATGAGCAGCAGCTGCCTGAAGCTCAACTCGGAGAAGACTGAAGTCCTCGTCTTTGGGCCCTCCCCGTCTGCTTGAGACAACACCTGGTGGCCATGCCCGAAACCTCGGCATTGTACTCAATTCCTCCCTCGCCATGACTCATCAGATCAACTCCGTCACCTCCAGCTGCTTCAACATTCTCTGCATCCTCCAAAAGACCTTCAAATAGATCTCCCCCGACTCAAGGAAGACCGTCACCCACACACTCATAACCAACAGACTGGACTACAAAAATGCCCTCTCCGCCGAGATCAACAAGTCTCTGCTCCACAATCTCCATACCATACAGAACACCGCAGCCAGACTCGTTGTCGACATCCCTCGACACGAGCACATCACCCAACACCTGCGAGACCTCCACTGGCTCCGCGTCAAGAAGAGAGTTACCTTAAAGATGCTCACCCGCGCCTACAAATGCCTCCACAACACTGGACCCCAATACATCAAGAAGAGACTCACCTTCCACGTACCCAAGAGAAATCTCTGTTCCGCTGACCACGCCCTCAACAAAATCCCACGCATCCACAGAGTCAGAACAGGTGGAAGAGCCTTATATCATGGCCAAGACCTGGAATGAGCTCCCAACCAACACCAGATACGACCCCTTCCTGAACATGTTCAGGAAAACACTCAAGACCTGACTCTTCAACTGATCCGAGCTGCACACCACCCCAGCGCCTTGAGACCCTCACGGGTGAGTAGCACGCCTACAATTCCTCTAATTGATGGATTGAGCGGTCATGTACCACATCGGGCACACAATTACAATCTCCACCCAGAATCACATGCCCCACCTTTATGTCTGCTAAGTGGGCAGAGAGGTCCGCCATGTAGGTCAGTTGGCCATGGTACAGGCAGCCCAACATGATCTACCGGCCCAGAAGTCTTTCCGCTTGTTGGACATACCTGCCTTCTTTATCTATTATGGTACCGGTAGCTTCAAAAGGTCCCCCTGGTCTAACCCATATCAACACCCTACAGGCATACTTTTTGAATGTGCCTTCTCCAACGTCTATGTAATTTTTCAGCTTCCTCCTGGATGAGGCATGTCTCTTATAAGAGGGCAATCTATACCCCCCCTTCTTTTCAGGTAGTTTTCTTTTTACAGTTTTATATAACGTGAACTTGACCCAAATTGGGTATCCGAGCGCTTTACATAGCACCAGTTGCATTACATGAGGACACATTCATGTTTTTTGTTAGGCACGGGGAGATTAAGTGATTTGCCCAGAATCCCAAGATGTTCAGCGTCAATGCGGAGACTCGAACCCGGTTCCCCAGGTTCGAGGTCGACCTCCCTAGCCGTTAGGCCAACTCCTCTCCCCTATGGATGTTGTGTCATTTAGACATCGACCCCATCCCCCTAATGTTCCAGGTGAGGAATTTCAATACTTGGTGATGAACCAACATATTAAGTAATACCAATCTCTCCCCCGTGCCTCCCGCCCCGTCATTGACCCTGAAGAAATGACAGAACATGCCATGCTTTTTTAACAGAGCAAATCAAACTTAAAGCACCTCCACAATCAAAAACTCTTGGATCCCAGAGCATGCCGGCAACGGCCGTCTGTCCAAACTGTAAATATAACTTATAAGTTCAATGAAGGCCCAAGTCAGCTGAAGCGGTAGCCTTCAGGGGATTGTGGCGCACCAGAGTGGGCAAAGCAGTGGTACCTGATGTAGCGTAGTGCGGTATAGAGCCTCTTTCGGGGGCTCAACTATATTATTTCTTCAGCAGTCTTCAGGGTCACTACTGGAAGATCAAGACTGACCCTGTCTGAGGAGTCAAAGTCTGGACCCCTGGTCCCCTTGACGGATTGCGTTACTGCCTCCGATGGGGAGCTGTCCTTGTGGACAATTTCAGCAATGCCGCTGCAATGCCGCCTCGATCCAGTCCCAGGCATCATTGGGGTCCTCACAGAAGTGTGCTTTACCATCCAATACTATACAGAGGCGGGCAAGGAACATGAGGGAGTACTGAAGCCCTTCTCCCATAATGCTATTTTAGCTTCTAGAAACGAGGCCTGTCTCCGTTGAACCTCGAGTGAGTAATCCGGTAACATTGAGACCCTGCTATTGTTCACTGTAAAGGGGCCATCTGTACGGGCTTTATGAAGTAGGATGTTTCTGTAATGTAAGAGTGTGGCAACCACCTGTCGCGGAGGACGTCCCGGTGCCCGTGGCCCGGCTGGTACTCTGTGTGCCCTCTCAAGAGTGTAAAACCATGTCAGGACCCCAAGTGCCACCACTGTACTGATGTTTAAAGAAAATGGGCAACCCTATGTACCCTTGTAGGCTTGGGCAATGTATAATTCAAAGTAAAAAGTGTCTACGAGGGATTTCACTTGTACTACATATGTTATTTTGTTTTAATTGATTTTGAGTCAGTCATATACAATCAGACTCCAAGGTGTCCAGCAAGACAGCCACAGTGTCTTGTTGGACACCTTGGAGTCTGATTGTATATGACTGACTCAAAATCAATTGAAACAAAAGAACATATGTAGTACAAGTGAAATCCCTTGTAGACACTTTTAACTTTGAATTTTACCACTGTACTGAGCCACTGTTCCATGTAGGCCATCATATCTCCGTTTTCGATCCCCTCCGGTAGCCAAAGGATATGCACGTTGTTTTGCAGGCTACAGCCCTCTCCATCCTCCGCCCTGCATTCCAAATTCCAGGCCTTGTCCTTAAGTTCCTCCATCTGCTTAAACAATACCTGTTGCTCAGGGGCCAGCCCGGTGAGGTCTGACTCCACCACCTTCACTCTGTCATTCAACTTTTGGTGTTCCGCACAAAGGATCTCCAGGCCCACCAACACTTTACTAATGTCTTGGTGCAGAGTCGCTTTTGTATCCGAGATGGCCTCCAGGATCTTAGAAAGTTGCTGCTGAATGGGGTCCATCACCAATTGTGTCTCTAGGTGGCCCTGTGCTTGCACTCACTTATCCTCATCACCCCCGTGCACAGCACTTCCTCTCCGTACCTCCGGGTTCTCCTCAGAGGCACTGCCATAGGCCCGGGGAGGCCCCACGTCCGCAACACCCCTCTGCCGGGGCCCCTTTACACACTCCCACTCTCCAGGGCATCCCACATGAGTGTGGCCAGGCTTCTTTTACCGAGAACTCGTGCAGCCCCACTACTCCAAAGGTCACAAGCTGAGGGGGGTATCAGAGGGAGGGGGCTGACCTCATAATCTTGTCTCGTTGAGTGTTCACCGGGCCCGATCTGGGCTCTGAGAGTACACCTCCCACACTCACCAGGCCGCAGTCTCCAAAGGTTTCTTCTTGCGGCCCGGCCCTTCAGACCTCCACACTCCAGGGTTTGCCGGTCCACAAGCCACTCCCAAGCCGGAGACAGGCCGGAGCCCGGCAGCGTACAATCTCAACCGGCAGTCCCCCAGGCAGCGCCAAAGGCTCAGTGGTATCTGCACCAGGTAGGCAAGCCAGGCAGTCAACCTTCCTCCTAGCATCGGAGATGCAGGGCGGCCCTCGGGGACACCTCACCAAGCCGCGCCCCACGTGCCAAGTCTCCAACTCGCGGGCCCCGGGCCGATCAGCTCTTCCAGGCTGATATGCAGCCTCGGGGAGAGCCTCTCCGAAGCTTGCCCAACTACCACAAAGCATCTGGGCTGGAGGTTGCACTATTTGTAAGCGGATTAACGGCAGGCCGGTGCAGAGCTTTCAGCTCACGTGTCCGCCATCTTCTGCTGGCTAGCCATGCCCCACTGATAGAGTTGTTATGGTGGAATTGGCCTGCCTCAGTTTGTCCACTCCAGTCTCTTGTTCTGTAGCAAACCATCATAGAAATGTTCTATTTCTTGATCGATTCGCTCAGTTTTGCAATCTGATTTTGGGATAGACAAATATTGATAGCTTTGAGCAAAAGTCTTTCCAGAACCTTTATTGAAATTGTGTTTCTCGATCTGAGATGATTTGGATTGGTAGGCTGTGCAGTCATACCACATGTTGAAGAAAAAGAGTTGCTAATGTGGAAGCAGAAGGTATCCCCATAAGAGGTACATAATGACACATTTTGGTGAGAGTGGCCTCCAGTACAAGAATAGTGTTGTATCTGTTGTAAGAGGTAGATCCATTGAAACGGCATGCCATGGTTCAATTGTGTTGGGTAAGGGTTGCAATAATCTGGCTTTCAAATGATGACTCTTGGCTATGCCTTGATGACCCACTAAAAGGGAATCATGACACCAGGATAGTACTTCATTTCATAGTTCATAAGAAGATAAAGAAATCTTATTGTCATGCAATAACAACCCTTGTTCTAGGCTTCTACTTGGAATGCGAAGTTGAACTCCCTGGAATCTACCATGACACACCTCTTAAGGTCAAAATGTTTCTCAGAGAGTTGTCAGCTCCATTAGGGTTTGTGATAAATCCCCGTCTTCTTTCACAGGTCAGGGCAAAGTATTGATCTTATTGTTTTTTTACTCAGGACGAAAGATAATTACAAAACAGTAATCGGCGAATGATCGGGACCATCTCACCTGTCTTGGAGTTAGAGCTCCTACTGTTTTTAAAAACTGTAGATTGCGATGGTCCATAAACACGTTCACAAGAAGTCGGGCCCCCATAAAATAGTGTTGCCGTTCTAAGAAGGCTGTCTTTATGGCTAATAGCTCTTCATCAAAAATGCAATTATTTTTCTCAGCATCGGATAATTTTCAGGAGTAAAATGCTACTGAGTATAATTGGACAGTATTGTGTCTTTGTGGCAAGACTGCTAGATGGCGATGTCAGAGGCATCCACCTCTACAAAGAAGAGCTGGGTTACATCTGGTCTTGTGAAAATGGAAGCCACAGTGAAGGCGATTTTTTAGTTTCATGAAGTTGTCGTCCTCCTCTGGCGACCATATGAAGGGGACTCCTTTCTTCTGAAGAGAGGTGATTGGTGACACCACCAGTGACAAAAAAATTAAAGAAATCGCCGGTAAAAGTTGGCAAATCAAAATTTTTTTTACTTGTTTTACAGTTATAGAGATAGGCTATTGGGGCACTGCTTGGACTTTCAAGTCATCCGTAGTTAAGCCAGTGGGAAAAATTATAAATCCCAGAATTTGGACTGTGGTTATATGGAATTTGCACTTGTCAAATTTAGTGTATAATTGATATCATTGCAAAACCGAAGGCTATCATTAGGCAATAACCTTTTTTTTCAATTTTATTTTTTAAACTCTTTTTATTGAGAAATTGGCATGTTAAACAGCAAAGGCACAGCATTTCACAAGTTGACAATGGCACACAGTGCGATAGCACATCAAAAACCTCTTTACACCCATGTAGCATAATTGTTTTCGGGAATAGCAAATTATCTAACATTTTCAACCTCATCCCCCGACCCCCTGGTGGCTCAGATATATCCTCCTGGAAAGTATTCCAAGGGCCCCGACTTTACAACCACTTCTTCGGGCAACCCCTGGAAACATAGATAGGTATCTCTGTCACCATACACCAATCCCTGTCCCTGGCCCAGTCTGCAATGTTAGGTGAGGTCAGAGCCTTCCACAATCGTGCAATATTCTGCTTGGCCACCATGAAGCCCAACGTGACCCATATCCTCTCCTTAGCCGTAAGGTCAGTGTGGTCCCATATGTTTAACAAAATCAATTTGATATTGCATTGTATCTGCTGCACCAATGCTGCCTCCATCATTGATACCACCCCGTCCCAGAATTTCTGAATTGTCTCGCATTCCCAAAGTGTATGGATGAAGGCGCCCTCTTGCCTGCAGTACCGTGCACAGACACTATCCTGGGCATATCCCATATGAACAAACGAAGGTCCAGACAAGTACGTCCTGTGGAGGACTTTTAGTTGAACCAGTCGGAGTCTAGAGATGATGGCAACTTGGCGGGTAGAGGCCACTGCGGCCCGCCTCTCCTAATCTTCGAAGCCGGCAACGTCATGGTCCCATTTATCTCTTAGCCGTGTTAGGGGATCGGTCATATTATTGGTAAGCTTCTTTTATATGAGGGATATGGCCTTTTCTGGCAGAAAATCCATCTAAAATCCTGTCCTCTAGAGGGGAGGAGTCCTGGAGGGCCCTACCCTTAGGGAGAGCCGAGATTAGTGCATGGCTAATTTGGAAATACCGGAGCTGTTCAGAGCTGGCCATTTCAAATACTTGACTTAGTTGGGACTTAGTTGGGAGAATGATATGACATTCCCGGATCTCCAATGGTCCCCAGTTTGAGAAATACAGATGGTGTCCCATTTGTCGAACCCCAAGGAGCGCGACAGCCGACCCAGCTGGTCACAATGCCAGAGCGGCGTAGCTTGAGTAAGCTTGCCGTTCCAACCCAGGCTTTTAGTGGCGTCCTTCCATATTTGCCCGGTATGCTTGGTCGGGCCGGACAAGACGTTTTTCCGAGACTTTGTATAAAGTGCGCCCTCAAACTCACCCCCGGGGAGGAGTCATTGATCGATCCGAAATGCCGGGTCGTCTTGCCGCCTATAGGTGCATTGGTTAATGGCAGCGAGCTGCGAGGCCCACTAGTATCTTTTCATGTCTGGGAGCCCAATGCCCCAGTCGAACCATCCCAGTGTGAGCTTATGTGTGGCGATATGGGGTGGTTTACCCTCCCATAACAGATCCCGCACTGTGACCTCCAATTCTTTAAAATATGACACAGCGAGTGGCAGGGGTGTGTTTTTTAACACGTACAGGAGATGGGGAGGGACATCATCTTGAATAGGGCTGCCCGTCTCAGGAGGGTGAAGGGGGGCGATTTCTAGTGCTGGACATCAGATTTAAGGCGCGCAAGCGGTGGCCGGAGGTTGGTGTCATAAAATCGCATCAGGTCTTTAGATACCCAGATTCCCAGATATTTAAAGCCGTTAACGGGGAAGTCGAGGTCTTTGCGCACTAAGAACGTAAAGCACCGGCTTGGACCAATTGATCCTATAGCCTGCCAACATCCCAAAAATGTGGAATATATCCATCACCACATTAAAAGATTTCGCCGGGGAGGCGAGATAGAGCAGGATATCATCTGAATATAATGATATGCGGTCCTCCCACTCTTGCGTCCATTTAAAGCCCCGGACGGCAGGGTCCTGACAAATCTACGCTGCAAGAGGTTCCAAGGCCAGGGCAAAAAGGAGCGGCGACAGGGGGCAACCCTGCCTGGTGCCCCTACCAAGAGAAAAGACAGAGGATTTCCGATTGTTTACAACCACTTGTGCCAACGGTTGACAATATAAGAGACGCACCCATTTAATAAATTCCGGTATGAATCCTAGCTTGTGAAGCACAACAAACATATATGGCCATTCAATGGTGTCAAAGGCCGATGCGGCTTCCAGTGATACCACCACGTCGTCTTCTCTGATTGTATCTGCCCTGCAAAGCACCAAGTGCAGAAGGCGGAGGATAAGAGACATGTTTCTTGCCGGCAATATTCCGGACTGATCCGGGTGTATCAAGTTGGGGAGAACTTGTAACAGACGAGTGGCAAGGACTTTTCCAAGGATCTTAGCCTCGCAGTTGACGAGCGAGATAAGCCTGTATGAGGAACACAAGTCTGAGGGGTTACCCCCTTTGTGGATAACAATGATGTTGGCCAGTCTGTGAGACTCGGGAAGAATTCCTATCTCTTTACTTTCTCTATACATGGGGGTGATAAAAGGGGCAGTCCTGCCTGCCATTAGTTTAAATAATTATACGGGATCCTGTTAGGGCCCGGCGGTTTTCCCCCCACAGGTCATGTATGGCCCTCTCCACTTTGGTTATTGTAATATCATGGTCCAGGTCGAGACTCTCCTCCTCTGTAACAACTGGCATCTGAATATCGGGTAGGAGGGAAGAAGCCTCTTCCTTTGAATAGGTTGTACTGGAAGAGTACAGGGAGTGGTAATATCTACCAAATGAGTCTGCAATGTCTTGCGGAGCTGTGATTCCGGAATGGGAATCAGTGGCAATTTCAACCACAACGCGCAGTGCCCCATCTCTGCAATCTAGCCAGGCCAACAATTTACCTACTTTATCGCCTACATCATAAATCCGGGTAAGGGTAGCCCGATAGTGCTCCTTAGCCGCATCTGTGACTATGTCCAAGAGTTCCTTGGTTTTAATGCGGAGCTGTTGGCGCGCTTCTTCCGAATCTTGCAATCTAACCGCGCGTTACAGTTCTAGGATCTCATCCTCTATACATGTTATGGCGGCCGCCTTCTCCTTGCATTGCCCTGCGATTTGTCCCAAAACCACCCCACGGACAACAGTCTTAATGGCCTCCCTTTGAGAAGGATGAACTGACAGACCCCAAGTTTTCTTGGAAATACAGGTCCGTTTCAGTCAGAACCTTGGCCCTAATGGGAGGGGTCCTGAGATACCACTAATAGATCGGCGCCAGACGGCCGACAGAGGGCTCCGCTACCTCCAGTCAACACAGAACGGGGGAGTGATACGATATTCCCCTGGCAAAATGTCGTATTTCTTTGACGGTTTGGGGATGATGTGTGAGTGTGAGCATATAATCAATGCGTGACATGGTGCCATGGTGGCTCGAAAGGTGTGTGTATTGGAGTTCCTCTGGGTGCAGGCACCTCCAGACGTCCGCTAGTCCTATTGCACCTAAAAAGCTATGGATCCATTTATGGGATAATGGCAGGTCTTTTTGGGGCCAGCTGTCCAGGGAGTCTGAAACAATGGAGTTCAAATCAAATCAAATCAAACCAAGCTTTATTCGATTTCATATAAAATCATAAAAGCACATGTTACATGGAAAAACAATTATCAGCCTATAGAATCGAAAAAAGCCAGTGTACAGATAGTTACATTTCAATCAGACTTTTAGGTCACTGAAGTTAAAATTTTCCAAAACACATAAACAATTTAAATTAGTTAAAAGAACTCACATTGTGTTCCGACATTTGATCACTAATTTTAAAAAACTCGTTACTGCAAGAATGACCTGATCATCCTCTAGTTTTTGCAGCTTAATGTAAGCTGCAAGACAGGTTCGAAATCCCCAGTTTTTAAGAATAGGTATTAAAAAAGCCCTTCGTGGTACATGATAAAATTTACAAAACAAAACACAATGTATGTTTGATTGGTAAGAACGGTCATTGCAGGGGCAGACTAGATTGTCCGTTGTCCCGTTATTGGTTAGGGGAAATGTAGTTAATTGAAAAAAGGAGCCAAGCCTGAAGCGGGTAAGCAGGATGCGGGCGTACGGGCTTGCTGCAACAACCAGATACTTTTGAAGCCCCTCATGAGCAGTAATTTGCTGGTATCTAAGAGTAGTCACTTTCCTTTTTTCAAGTTTCCACCTACCACCAGCAAAGTGATCCAAGACCATATTTTTCAAGGAGCCTCTCGCCACCGTCTCCAAACTGGCAGGCCTCTCGAAGAATTCTGGATGTCCTATCTCGTTAAGGATACTTCTGACATAGGTGAGCCAAGTAATTTTAGAGACACCATCCAGAGATAGGCAGTCCTTAATTAAGTCTCTATTTAGGGTGGTCTCATTAGTGACCCAGACTTTATGCCAGAGTAGTATGGGGGAGACCCTAATGGTATCTAAAAGGTAAGAAAGACCTACTTCTATATGTGTCATGTATGTAGAAGCCGTTTTGGGAAGTCCCAGTAAATAACAAATAAACTGATTTTCACAGGTCTGTAAGACCTGAACATTTTCGGTCCCCCACACACCCGCTCCGTATGATGCCACCGGGACACATTTAGCTTTATAGATATAGATCAACTCCTTTACTGGTTTCCCCCCCAATTTGGACGCAAAATTTCTTAGGGCTCCCGTAGAGCAGGTAAAGGCTAGTTGCCGGGCGTGAACTGCTGCATTCCATTTCCCCCTCCTATCAAAGTTCACCCCTAGGTAGCAGAACCTATCCATGGATTCAATTCTTCTGCCCTCAAGGTAAATCGGACATGGCACCCTTTTTGTCCCCTTCCCACAGGACATTGTGTAGGTTTTTGTAATATTATTTTTAGGCCTCTAACCCCCATGAAGTCCGCAAATTTATCTACGGTCTTCTGTAGTCCTAGTCTTTTACGCGACATTAATGCTGCGTCGTCTGCATATAACAATATCGGTGTGGGAGTCCCGCCAATAGTTGGGTAATCATGTTGCAGATCCCTAAGATGGTGTCCTACTGAGTTTATATATAGGGTAAATAACAGGGGTGCCAAAATGCACCCCTGTCTTACCCCCCTCTTTATATTGAATTTATCTGAGCACTCCCCCCTCCGTCCATACCGTCCCCTCATCCCCGCTCCTCTGTAGAGTTCCTTAATGAACAGAATGAGGTGACTATCAACACCCATGTCACTCAACGTTCTCCACATAAACTCATGATCAACACAATCAAAAGCTGAACTTAATTCAATAAAAGTGATAAAAAGGTTCCCGCTCTTTGCCTGAGTGTATTTTGCGTTCAGCAAGGCTAGGTTTAAACATTGCTCCACAGTCTCTTTTCCTGGCCGGAACCCAAACTGCACATCTGATATAATATGGTTCTCCTCCCCCCAGGTTTGGATCCTATTCAGGATGATACGACCTGCCACCTTCATCAAGGCGTTCAACAGAGAAATTGGGCGGTAGCATGCAGGATCGTTCCGGTCACCTTTCTTGAAGATCGGCACCACAATGGTGTCAGTCCAGGAGGGTATAAGACCACATTGATTGGCTTTGTTTAGAACATTGGTTATCACGGTTGCCCAGAGATCCAACTCAGCCTTATAGGCGTCAATCGGGACCCCATCCGGCCCGGGGCTTTTCCTGATGAGCTAATCTTTATCGCTTTAGTGACCTCCTGGCAGCTAAAGATTATAGGTAGTGGAAAAGGACAAGGGTCGTTTCTAGCCGGGTGGCTGGCGGTCCAGATGTGATTGGGCTGCTCTCTTTCATGTGTGATAACTTTATCATACAGTTGTGAGAAATAAGACACCCATGTGTCCCCGGGTATGGCAATGTCTATCTTATCACCCTCTTTATTTTGAAAGTAAGGTGTATTAATCACTTTCCAAAAGGCTGTGTTGTCTCTTTTATGGGCTGCTTCTTTTAGGGCCTCCCATACCTCTTTCTTCAAAGTGTCTTTTCTCTCCTTAATTGTATACTTATAGCACTTTCTGGCTTGCCTAGTTAATACAGGATTTCTCGGTTTAACCTGTAAAGTTTTTTTAAGAATTGACAGTGCCTTAGTACAGTTACTGTCAAACCACCCTTGGGTCTTGCTCGGCACAGCCCGGAAATCTCTAGTCAGTAGAGTCTTTATAGTGTCTTGTATTTGTGAAAAAAAGGCCATTACCTTTTCTAGATCCTCATCAGGTGCCAGACAGGTAAAAATGTCCTCCCTGCAGGCCTTAACTAATTTTTCCAGGAAGCACAGCGGCTCTACCTTGTTCCATTTAATGGTGTTACCGTTTTTTGATGCCAATCTGATCTCTGTTGGGTATAGAGTGGACGCCACTGTGCTGCAGGTGTCCCTTTTAATTTTTAAACTAAAGAATAAAGGATAGTGGTCACTGAGCGGGGACGGACCAGTTTCCCACGATGCAACCAGCCCCGCGTGTGCGGCAGTAAGTAGAGTAAAGTCGATTGTAGAGCCGCTCCCCCTTCCATTGAAGATCGGCAGGAATGGTATGCTCAGGCTGCAATTCTCATTTATAAAGGACAGATTGAAGTAAAAAAGAATTTGATTAAGAGCGTTACCGAGTTTCGTATGAATAAAATGGGTGGGGCTATCTTCCCCATGCTCTGATAGGCCGCACATGCCTGTCGAGCGGTGGGGACATATCGTACAGTTAAAATCTCCCACCCATATCATGACCTTTTCTCCTGCTATCTGTTCACTTAAGGTGATTAAGCTTGAAAAAAGTTTGCTAATCATGGCCTCTATCATCAAAGAGGGCATGTTGTTATAAAAATTTAATTTACTATAATCACATGTTTTAGATGTCCCCATCTAAGCAGAAGTATCTGACAAAAATCTGTGGGCAAAAATTTAGATACTTTCACGCACCCAGTTGTGGACACATAAGAACATAAACCCCCCTCCCTGTTACGACCCTGAACACTTGCCACCGCTGGGGTGTGAAAAGTTTGGAAGCCTAATATGTGTCTTTCCTCGATAGACCATGTTTCCTGAAGACAGAAAATACTGTGTTCAGTAACAAGGTCTAACCATTGTTTTTGTGTCACTTTACTGGATAAACCAGCAATGTTCCACGAAAGAAGGGTGGATGTATTATCCATCTGTTTTGTGCCTTTGGTCTCTAGGGAGAGATCAATTCTGGCTTCGGTGGTCACCAAAGGGGTCATTTCGGCCCTGGGTACCCACTCAGTTTCAGTTGACATCGATAAATCAGAAGTTGTTGTCATTGTAATTTCGTGACTGCTGATAGTGGCTTTCCTCAGGGGGAAGGATTTATCATCTTTAAGTCACCTGCCATCTCCCGGGACGCATACCTCGATAGGAGGTTTGAGAGCATAAAATGCCGATCAATAGGTGCTGATGTATTCACCCCCTCAATTAATCTCGGAAGTCAGACTAGCTCATCCAAACCAGAGAAAACACTATACTGGTTGGACACAGGGATTGTCCAATGAGGAGTGTAACGGCCTTGTCGTGCCCTAGGTCCCCAATGGGTGAAGGGCCTGTCTACGTGCCCATGCACCGGGTAATTTGGTCTTTGGTGGTTGATGTACATAGGATGGGGAGTATAGGTAGAGTATTTGGGTTTGGAAGGAAAAGTAGCAAAGCCTCGTTGATGTAACAACGCCTCGGGAATGAAAGGTGGACGACGGGGTCTCAACAATAGCGACTAAGGGTAAAAATAGGTTAGGGCCCGAGTAGTGATTCCTTCCCCACCTCTGTCATCGAACCATTCCCCAATGTGTTTAATTACTCTGTGATCCTTAAAATTTATGGTGATCACATACCCCGTTAAGTCCTTGGGTCTATGGCCCAGCCACCCTACTCTTCTAACGTGGAGTATTTCCCCGTTTATATTTGGAGGTAACGGCCTGTTGTTTGCCAACCAAAGTACCACCTTGTTTTTCAGGGTTCGAAAGTCTTCAGTCTTTCCTTCCTCTAATTATGGTACCCCCGTCAGAATCACTACGTAGGGGGCGGCCTGTGGAGGAAGGTCTACCTTCCCCCTATGCACCCTTGAGGGATTAGGTTGGAAAGGGGTCCTGTTTTCTTCCATCTGGGTTTTTCTAATTTGGCCGTTTCCTGATTTTTGGGCCTGTCCATCCCCTGTTTTTCCCTTAGGGTTTGTAGGACCATTAGCTATTGTACTAGTGGTCTTGCTTTCCCTCTCTGATGCAGATTGTTTTTCCTTGCTGTGTTTTTTGTCTAATGGAATGGAAGATGAAGATGAGTTACTGATGAGGTTTTTGTGAGTGTTTATTATTAGCTCCCTGGTCTGATCTACATTCTTCTTTATCATGTTTTCAAAATCCCCCATTTTTTCTGATATAATTTTAACCCTTTGTACTAGGGAAAGTATTAGCGACCTGACTAATTGTTCCATATTCCCCATTAATTCTTTCATGAAGGGGAAATGCGGGGGTTGATACTCCGACCCGCTTTTCCGAGTTGGAGGGCATGGATTCATTTGTGTTCCTTCCTTACTGGGTGGACTCTGTGCTGTTTTTGATGTCTTAGCACTTCTACCTTGATGAATGCCCCCCCTACATTTTCTCTTTTTTTGCGGGATGGTCTGGGCCGGTTTGACATTGGGAGGGGAAGGTCTTGATAAATCAACAGGAGATTGGTCCTCAGATGAAATTTCTAGTGGTGTTTCTTCTTGCAATGCATCTTTATTCAATTCCATTGATTTATTCTGATCTCGTAACTGAAGTGGGATTGGATACTAATGTCACCCTCATGATTTTCCTCCCCACTCGGATCTGGTGGAGTAATAACTGTTTTGATTGCCCCCAGAGATGAGCGTTTGTTGTGCATGGGGGAGACAGGGATGATCTGGTTGGCAGGAGCTGTAAATCCATAGGGACATTGCCTCTAGTAGGGGGACTGCTGTACGTGTTTGAAATATAATGAGTACCTGGGAGGGATACAAAAGATGGAGCAAGAAATGAGTCCTGTGAGTTAATGGTGGTCGCGGATATGTTAGTTGATGACAAAGGGGGAAGGGACCCAGCGGAAGTGAAAGGCGTCTCTCCGTATGTACAATGGCGTTTACCACCACCCCGATAGTCTCCTGGAGCATGCGGTCGATCGCCGTCAGGCTGGGTAAAGTGGGTTTTACCACCCCCTGCTTCTTTATTAATGGGGCAGGCATTTCAGTAGGCTATTTTATAGACTATTTTTCCCCTGTATTAAGTACTGTAAAGGATCAATGCACGGTAACCAGATGCAAAAGTACCGGGTTAGGACTAGTTTCGCTAATAGTTACTCTGTTACTCTTGGGCATGTATTACCAAAAAAGTCCAAACCAGTTTGCATTAGCCATGTGGTTGAAAGACCTTACTTCAAGGAACGTGAAATCCCAGGAATGTCCTTTCGCAGGGCCAAGAGGGGGGGGGGGGGCCAGCCCGGCCTCCTACGGCCCCCGAGCGGCCACAAAATGGGCCCGCCCTTGGCCCAGGCTTCGCCCGGCTCGTCCAGCGCGCGTCCCGCGATGCGCGGGTCAGGTGTAGATTTAAAGCACCTGTTCTGGGCGGTGCAGGAAGGAGGGTGTCACCATGCCGGACTACCTTCTGGGCACTGTATTTCTTCCCACTTCCCCCTCACAAGAGGACAGGTCACCCAGCAGATCGAGAAGTAGTGGAAAAGTTCGTAGGAGGGTGCTTGACTCTCTCACAGTCCGTGAGTCCCTCT
The DNA here is from genome assembly GCF_964263255.1 of Lissotriton vulgaris. NCBI lineage: Eukaryota > Metazoa > Chordata > Amphibia > Caudata > Salamandridae > Lissotriton > Lissotriton vulgaris. The sequence continues at coordinate 1,463,411,635 of NC_141687.1, read as the reverse complement.
GCAGCAGACAGTTCGGCAAACCAGTTTCTCAGTCAAAAAGGCTCCAGATGAAAGGCTCCCGCGATGCGCGGGTCAGGTGTAGATTTAAAGCACCTGTTCCTGGGCGGTGCAGGAAGGAGGGTGTCACCATGCCGCACTACCTTCTGAGCACTGTATTTCTTCCCACTGCCCCCTCACAGGAGCACAGGTCACCCAGCAGATCGAGAAGTAGTGGAAAAGTTCGTAGGAGGGTACGTGACTCTCTCACAGTCCATGAGTCCCTCTGCAGCAGACAGTTTGGTAAACCAGTTTCTCAGTCAAAAAGGCTCCCGATGATAGGCTCCCGCGATGCGCGGGTCAGGTGTAGATTTAAAGCACCTGTTCTGGCCGGTGCAGGAAGGAGGGTGTCACCATGCGGCACTACCTTCTGGGCACTGTATTTCTTCCCACTGCCCCCTCACAGGAGCACAGGTCACCCAGCAGGTCGAGCGTTTCCTGCGAAGCGGGAAACGTGAGAAGTAGTGGAAAGTTTGTAGGAGGGTGCATGATTCTCTCACAGTCCGTGAGTCCCTCTGCAGCAGACAGTTCGGCAAACCAGTTTCTCAGTCAAAAAGGCTCCCGATGAAACAATGGAGTTAAAATCCCCCAATCATTAAAAGCCTGTCCGGGAGCCCCAGGAGAAGGTCACCGAGATCAATAAAGGCCTGCGTATGGAGGCCTATTGGAATGTATACTGAGACCAAGTTAAGGGTGGCTCCCTCCCGGGTGCCTGACAGAGCTACGAATCCACCCAATAGGTCCGTGCGGACCGTATTAATCATTAAGGGGAAGGATTTGCGAACGAGGATGCCCGCCCCCCCAAGAGTCAGAGCCAAAAGCAGAGTGAACAGCAAGCTGAAAACCCCATTGTGACAGGGCACTACAACCGTTGCCCAACAAGTGGGTCTCCTGCAGGAAAACAACGTCTGGTACTTGTTGTTTCAGGAATTGGAGAACCACCCCTCTCTTTATTCTCCAGCCCATTCACATTCCATGATAGCAAACTAAGGGCCAGATGTAGGTGGCCCAATACCGGTCGGTAACGGCCGAAATTACCGATTCTCGGCCGTTACAGACCGGTATTGAGCCATTGGGATGTAGGAGTCTGAAATCCCTCCGATTCCGAATCGATAAAATACCGAATAGGAAAAAATACAGAATCGGTAAATTTACCGAATCAGTAAAATACCGAATCGGTAAAATACCGAATCAGTAAATATACCGATTCGGTATATTTACCGATTCGGAAGAGTTACCGAATCGGTAAAATACCGAATCGGAAAATAAGAAGTGGTAAAAATGATCATTGAGATGTAGGTAAGCACAGAAATACCGAATTAGCCTCAAAATCGGTATTTAAGAGTCGGTATTTACCATGGATTGGAATCAGGTGGTAACCAACTGCAACCCATAAAAAAGGACCCAAAATGCAATTCTACTTGCACAATGGCGGCATTTTATATCACTGCAAGACGGATACGGCTACAGCAGGAAGGAGAGAGGGAATGTCAGAGAGAGGAGCAGGTCTACAGAGAGAGGATCACCCTGTTCATGCTCACAGAGGCAGACATCCTCCAGAGGTACAGGTTGGACTCAGACACCATTTTGGACCTCATCAGGGACCTCCAACCACTGTTGGAGCACACCACCCCAAGGGCACACGCTATCCCACCGCACGTGCAGGTGCTATGCAGCCTACACCTGCTTGCGTCTGGCAGCTACCAGAGTGTAGTTGCTGCAGTAGGTGGGGTGACCCAGAGCAGCCTGTCAAGGTTTCTCCACAAATTCCTTGACGCCATGTTACAGAGGATGGACCAATACATTTCTTTTCCTGCAACCCGTGCAGAACTGGTACAAACAAAAGCAGACTTCTAACAGATGGCACGATTCCCCCATATCATTGGCTGCATTGATGGCACGAACATTCCCATTTGTCCCCCTGCTGACACCGAATACATATACTGGAATAGGAAGTCAACGCACACCATCAATGTGCAGGTGATTTGCAATGCAAAGTGCGCCATCACTGACCTTATGGCAAAATTCCCTGGGAGTACCCACAACTCCTACATATTTCAAAACAGCGGCATCTATGCACGGCTGACTGCAGGGGAATTTGGTGAAGGATACCTCCTAGGTGAGACACAGTGTCAGACCCCCATAATACCGATTGCAGTATGAAGTACATGTATGCATGTGAGTAATGTCTTCCCTTTTCCTTCTAGGAGACATTGCATATGCCCTCCGCTCATTCATACTAACCCCCTACCTCAACCCCTCAACACCCAGCCAAAGGAGGTATAACCGGGCCCACAAAAGCACAAGGAATGTAGTTAAACGGACCTTTGGCATCTGGAAAAGCAGATTCAGATGCTTGCACAAGAGTGGAGGTGCAAGGCAGTATACCCCCATCACCTGCTGTAAGATCATTGCTGCCTGTGCCATGTTGCACAACCTTGCGGTGAAGAAGGGCACTGAGGTGGAGTTGTCAGACTACGAGGATCATGACGACGACATTGCTGTGCCAGTAACACAACCTGCTGGAGTGTCAACACCAAGTGATGGCAGATACAGACGTGAGGAGATTACAGACAACTATTTCTGAGTGAGTAAAGAGACACAGACAGGTTGTGAATGAGAATAACGAAATGTAATGTTGCCACAACGTTCATGCACTGATGTGCAACAGAAAAAATATTTAAACGTGGGGACTGCTAATGTCCCGGGTTGCCTCACCCACACCGGCAATGTCATTTGCGGCCGCGCTTCCCAGAGCCACTGGGATGTTGCTCACTGCCTTCTGCATGGCCTGCAGGCTCAGCTGAGCGCCTGGTACTCCTGCGTGGCTCAACAACAGCGCTAGCCAGGCTGCTGCGGCTACTGCTGTTTTCTGCCTCAGCCACGTCCAGGGCAGGATTTACAGCAGTATGTGAGTTTATCATGGCCTCCATGGCACTGGTGATCCTGGCCATGCCCCTGGTTACCTCTGCAGTGTTCTGCGTGAGGCTCTCCTTTATGTTGATGCCTCTACGGCATAGCTGGGATGTTGCAGTGACCAGCTGGTTCATGGCCCTGTTGTGCACACGCGCATCCCTGCGCCTTGTGTGCTCCAGGGTATCCATTTTACCGCAGAGCTGGTTGATGGCGGTGGTCATTTGATGCATTCCTGATGCAATGTCAGTGTTTGTCTTTGCAACCTCCCTATTGCTGTCTACTAAGTCACTGATCCCCTTGCCCATGTCTCCGATTTGCTGATTTAGGATTCGGAATTGGCGGTGGCAGGCCTGTATTGATTTCCCCTGCATGCGCTGGATGCGCACCATGCTCCCCTCAAGGCCACGGAACACAGTGCCCTCTCCAGGTGGACCTGCACTGCTGGGAGTGCGTTGGCGTCTGCAAGTGCTGCTGGACTGATTGGTGGACTCCTGTGCAGCAGGAGTGACTTGTATGGTTGCTGGAGCCTCACCCTCAGCTCCCACCATAACTCTCAGTGGGGCCACGATTCTCCTCCTGGCTGGTGAGGTTGCAGGTGCTGACAGGGACCGTGATGGGGAGTTCTCAGGTGAGAACACCAATGGGGGGATTGAGAAAGGTGTGGGGAGTGGGAAAACACGAGGGAATGAACAGTATCATCCTCATGGAAGATGGCAGTGGTGTCTTCCTCCTCCTGCAAGGCTTGTACAGTGCTTGGCCCTGCCCCCACACTCTCCTCCCTCGCTGGTGCAGTCCCTTCTGATGCAGATGGTCCACTGCCTGATGTTTTCCCTAGGTATAAAGAAGCGTATGTCAACTGAACGCTAATGTGTCACAGTCACTACAATAAATGCTTTGCACATTTACCTATTATTACTCTGATTTGCTTTCAGTGCCTTGCTGATTTCTGTGCACTTACACATGGTCCTACATTTGCTGACTACATTTCCCATAATGCATTGCTCCTGTATAGTGCTAGCAGTACTGGACTCGGGTTGGCCTGTACACAAAGGCTAAAGGGAAGCTGGTTGCTATGGGGTGTCATGCTGCGCAAGCCTCTTACCTTTTCTTGTAGTCTGGCTGAGCTGTCCACATCTCCTACTCCCACAACACTGCCAGGCTCGATGGTTGAGGCCACCAGTTCCTCCAGGTCAGTCAGGGGGGGGCGCTGGGTTCCTGCCTCCATCGGTGACACCAGCCTGCTTATGGATTCCTGCCATCTTTTTTTTGGTGAGGCTCCTGATATCGTAAAATCTTTTCTTCAGGTCCTCAATGCTCCTGATGGTCACACCCACTGCATTTACCTTCTCTCCTATGGCAAGCCACAGTTTTCTTTTAGCTGACTCCGGTACAGCGAGGGACTGCCTGCCAAATAGCTGTTTGTGGACTCTCACCACTACCTCCACCAGTAAGTGCAGCTCCATGCTGCTGAACTTTATTTTTCGTTTTCTCTCAGCCTTCTGGCTCTCGGTGCTGCTTGCCATTTTTACTGTCTTTCACTCCAAACAAACTCTCCCTGTTGCTCTGTCTCTCTGCTCAGCTCTGACTGCCTCTCCAGAACCTTCTAATGAGTTGCAGCTGCCTGGGTAGCCACTCCCTGGTAGAGAGGGGGAGGGTGGTGGCACCTGATTGGCTGTTTTCATTAGTTTCACTTTTACTTGCTTGCCGATTCAGAATTTAATGATTCGGTATTTACCGATTCGGTATTTCCAATGCATTCCTATGGGCCTTTTGGGCCATAGGATTGTATGGCCATTACCGATTCGGTAATTACCGATTCGGTAAATACCGAAAGTCCGATACCGATTTTTTCCGAATCGGTATTTGATACCGATTTTTTTCCTACATCTCATTTACCGATTCTTGAATACCGAATCGGTAAAATTCGGTATTTAAGAATCGGTAAATGACTTTTACCTACATCTGGCCCTAAGTTTCTGTCTATTCATAGTACCCATCATTTGGATTTAAAGATGTACAATACCCCAGGGAGGAGCACATCAGGGGGAAGATACAGAGGGATTTCTTTACACTGCTAAGCACTGTGATCAATGAGAGCATTACTAACACCTTGTCTGCTGCGATTGATATCTGAGTCTGAAAAGACAGGACAAGCCAGAACTACAATACTCAAACCAAAACACAAATACAATCCCCTCCCACCCACCCCACAAACCCAATATGCATTCCCCGAAACCCCCCTCCCTGCTCGGCGGTAACAAAACTTCCCGCCCCCCAAACTAGCAGAGTGCCTATCGCCCACCCTTCCAAAAACATACGGGTTCGTGCAACCCGACGAGCACACAACTCTGAGTGTGTTGTAGTATTGATATTAACATTAATAGTCTAATGGGCTTACACTAAAAGCATCCGCAAGGGCCCTATATACACACCCACTATTGCCCACATATTTAGCAAAGGAACAGGCAAAATTCGAGGAAGTCAAATCAACAGAGCCATACATGGCGTTTTAATTCAATATGACAAAAGTCTGATCCATTTGGCCGAGTCTACTCTATTATCACAGCCCTCAGTCTAAATGGAATCAGTCAGCCACCCAAAGGAGAATCATATAGACCAATTATTCCCCACCACCGCCGCCTCTTTCCAGCCAGGAAGTGGTGAACCACAACCTGAGGCCCCGGCGTCTCCATCCATCCTCACGCCCCGGGCCTGATTATTGCGGCGCCCCACCATACGCCAGCCATCCAGCCAGTCTCAGGTCTCCTCCGGACTGATGAAGAACCAGGATTTCCCATCCGATCCCACCCTCCACTTGGCCGGAAACATCATAGCATATTTCAATTCCTTGCCTTGGAGCGCTTTTTTCACTTCCAGGAAACTCTGGGCTAGATGTAGGTAAAGTAAATTTTCCCGATTCTAAAATACCGAATTTGACCAATTCGGTATTTTAGAATCGGTAAATGCAATGTAGGAAAAAATTTGGTAAAAATTACAAAATCGGTACGATTCGCTATTTACCGAATCGGTATTTACCGATTCTGTAATTCCCATTCATTCCTATGGGCCTGGAGGCCCATAGGAATGAATGTGAATTACCGAATCGGTAAATACCGATTCGGTAAAATGGGGAAAGAGCTAAGGGTGGCAGGGTGTCACATTGACACCCTGTTGCACCCCTGAATAGTGCTTGTGTGCACATGTGGCACACATACATGCCCTAAGGGCATGTATGTCTGCCACATGGCACTGGTGTAAATGCACAGATTAGCATTTACAGAGGTATTCGTCATTTACCACCAACTAATAGTTGGTGGTGTAAATAACGAATCCTTAAAGTACAGAAGCACTCTTCAAAGTGCTTCCTACATGTCATTTACCGATTTGGTAAATACCGAATCGGTAAATGATGATTCGGTAAATACCAAATCTGTAAATACCGATTCGGTATTTACCGAATCTGTAAATTGGCCACCTACATCACAAAAGCCTAATTCCGGTCGGTAACGGCCGAAATTCGTTAATTTCGGCCATTACCGACCGGAATTAGACTTCCTAGATCTGGCCCTGTATCGTTGTCTCGGCACCTTGAGGGTGAAGTCCGGGAAGAAAGTGATGAAACTGTTTTGGTATTTCACTGGCGGGGCGGGCCGGGCACACTCTAGGATGACATCGATGTCACGGAAATTGGCTTGAGATAAGTAGTGATCAGCTCCACCACAAACAGATTCGCCGAAGGTCCCTCCGCTTGTTCAGGTATGCCAATTATACAGACATTGTTGCATCTGTAGCGTCCCTCATAGTCATCCAACTGTGCTTCTAGCTTTGTAGCGTGTGCTTGTAGCTCCTCCATCTTTTTCTGCAGCGCGGACATGTCTTCCACCAGGGAGGTCGCCTTGATTTCGACGTCTTTCAATCGTGAGTTCATTGAGCGCATATCTTCTCTGATAAGAGACACTGCGGTGGACACTGTGTCAATACGCAACTCCAGTGACGTGGGGACAGTGGTGATGGCTTCAAGGATATCTTGTAACGTTGGGTCCTTCTGCTTCCCAACGGGCTCAGATCTGTCGGTCGTGGTTGCGCCCCCTTTGGGGCTCGTGCCAGGGCCTCCCTCCTAAGTGTACTTCTTCACTTTGGCCTGGAGGGCTGCCTTTGAACTGCGTCCCCCCACCATGGTGTATGCAGATCCCTCCTGGGGCTTACTTGCGGTTGGTGTCAGGCACTACGCGCAGCAGTCAGCAGTAGAACCTCCAAAGTTCGCCTTTCTGTACGATGCAGCCCAGTGAGTGCAGGAAAGCAGGCCTCTGATATCCTGCATCTGGGATCCTTTCTAACACCAGGGAGTGAGCAAGCGCGTTGGACAGCTGCATCGGAAACACGCCTCAGTTCTGCACAGGAGGCACTGGTTGGAAGGAAAGGAGATCCAACCCACAGGCGTGTGCTGGCATGTGTCAGTGATCTCCTGCGTTGTACCTATATGCTGGTGGTAGGGTGGGATGGCAGCATGATGTTACCAGGCACCCTTGGAGGGTCACAACAGCACCCTGATTTGTGAGCCCTATGTCTGATGTAAAACATGTAAGGAGATCAGCCTCAGATCCGACCTATCCATAAGGAGGAGCAGTTACAGCAACCATGCGGCCGTGTTACGGATCTTAAAGCACTGTAGTGCCACGCTTCTGGCCCCCTGCTTTTGTTGATGCGTGAAGTCATTTAATGACCCTTTAATGATCCGATGTTCTACCCAGCACTGCTCTTTCCTCTCAGTCGATGCAGGCCTTCTCCACCCCCCAGGCACTTCAGGTGTGTGGTCCGCTCCCACGGAGGTCAGCGCTGCATCCAAAGCTGATATGGTTATGGCATACCTGCCGGCCTCCTGGGTCCTCACTCCGCTCTGTGTTCCTTCGCGTCCCGGAGTATCAGCGGCAAGCAGATGGCGGCAATCCCGGCCTGGGTCTTCCCTCCAAGTTCAGCGAGGTGTCGATTCAGGTGCTCTCCTACCATACTCCCGGATCTAGTTGCACCGATGGTTGTGCGCCACAGGCAATCCTCTTGGCCAAAAGACCGCCGTGCCGCGCCCCGCCTCAGTCCGGCCCGATGGCGTAGTTCTTGCCGTTCAAGTTCCAAGCCTCCTTCCTGGCCCCGGGAGGTAACAAACTGTGCAGCAACCCTTCCTATTGCAGATCATGTTTCAGAGCCCCACTTTAGGCAGATGAATACGGATTGTCAATGGATTTTGTACTCGGTAGGCAGAGCCGAGAGATTAGGCAGCCATTTTGGTGCTCGGCTTGGCCACGCCAGGCAATGATCTTTTATTGCTGTCTCAATTCAGCCCTTTAAAGAACTTAAACACATCACAAAGTTAAAAGTTGAATGCTAGAATCTTAAACACAGTATATATGTCCATGTCACACAGGTACATTCCTCTTTTATTGTCTGCTCCTTTTCAGATGAGAACACTCTTACTTCTTTGTGGTTTGATTATCACTAACCATAGGTTTATTGTTACGCTAGTTATTCCAATTCATAGATTAACTATCAGCATGCATTATATAGATTTTTTACTCACCATTTTGGGTGAAAGGATTAATGTTGAAATTGTTACCAAACAATTTTACTACAGGCGCGCATGACTGTCAGGAGCATGACTAAGTTATTCTTGATAATAAGACATACAACTTGACTCTAACAGTGACATCCATTTTGTGTTTCTTTGAGGGAGAATTTGAAAGAAAAAATGTTTTAAGTGAGACTTGTGCTTACTAGGTTGGACTGAGGAGTCCAGGTTGTGTCAGAAACAGGACTTAGGGTCTTTTGTTTATAAGGCATACGTTTATAAGGCATACAGTGCACCTCTACTAAGGCGTTCATTTTATATTTTGAGGCCCAAATCACCTGTCGGCATATGTTCTTTCCCATGAACAAGTAGTTTTTAAAGCATCTAGGACTCAACATGCCTCTTGTTAGAAATAGGGGTCGCTAGTTGGCAAGGGTTTTCACCTTTGTCCAAGTAGGGACCCTTCCTTCTGGTCCAGATAAGGGAGTTACACTCCTAAAATAACCCCTGCTCACCCCCTTGGTAGCTTGGCACAAGCAGTCAGGCTTATCTTGGAGGCAGTGTGTAAAGCATTTGCACATAACCAACAGTAATACAAAGTAAGCACTACAAAAGGACACCACACCAGTTTAGAAAAACTGTAGTGTAGTTCCTATTTTCCCAATAGGCCCTGCGCGTTGGAATAACATAAACAGCAGTATAGACGTAGAAGGGCGGTCTTCCAGGTCTCTACTCTGACTATGCTAAACTTAATTGGGTTTGTTACCAACTAGCTCAGAGGTCACTGGAAACTTTCTTGACTGAATAGGAAGTGATCAGCTTCCCTGGTATAGACAAGAAGGGATTCAGTTTTCCAACAACCGCATAAACATGACAACTTTGCTTTTTAGAATAAGAGTCAATCTCTAGAGTCGTGTGAAACAATAGACAGTTATTTTACTCAGCCAGTTGTGCAGATTACTTTCACCAAGATGCAGAGAATAGAGAGACGGGCGTTTTCAATAAAAAGGTATTATTTATTGAACAGTCTTTCTTCTCGTGCAAGAGAAATGAATTGCCACAATTGCAAGACTTGTTAGTATAAAAAGTGCGTACAGCAAAATGAGGATTGCAAAATAATACTGTAAAAGCATTGATATGGTTTCTTAGCCATACAATGGTTTAGAATGACTAAAATATATACAGTCATATATACATTCAGCTAACGTACTCAACTGGTGCTTCTAACTACGCCTACCCCAGTGTAATTGACCTAAGCCTAATACTTGGGAGGGAGTAAGTAAGTAGCAGTTTCAGTTAAGTTGGTTTTGCCAAGGTTTGCTTCAAGAATTCTCTCTAAGGGTTTAGTCAACACCATACCTCTGGAATAGAATGTTGTAGGTCTTGTATCTCCTTCCAGGACTCGATATCCCAGTCACTCGTAAGAGTAGGCTGGAAACGCCAGAGCTGGATTTTCTCGGAAGGAGAAAAGACAGCATCTCTCTCAGTGCGTCGAGGAGGAGGAGGGGCAGCGTCCGTGGGCAGCTTGCATCTGCTGGGCTCTGTAAGGGACAGCTGTTCTGCTCCTATGTTCACCACACCATCGCTATCATCGATGTCGTTGAGGCAGCTTTTGCTTAAGGCAACGTTGGTAATATTTATACCTGAAAGGTGCCTTGTTTGACGTATGTTTTTGGACATAAGACGTCAATAAAGATGTCACTAGGAAGTGATCATCTCTCAGTGCTCATTAGAGTTCTATTACTAATCAAGACATAGCAAGCGGGGCTTTCCCAGGTTGCTGAGTTTTATCTTGTTGAAGAACTCGGAGTGTAATCTAGGAATCTTAGATAGTGGCTTCTGCTGTGTCATTTGCTCTAATGAGCTGCAGAGGAAGAGATTCTGAAATGTGGCTCTGATCGTGTTAGGCCAGAGACGAGTTTCTAAAATATCGCTCTTGATCGTTTATGCCATTATAGGGGTATAAATGGATTACAGCCGTATAGGGGCATAAGGTCACAGTATTGATCGGGCTCCTAGATTAGAACGCGACACCCACTCCACTAATTTATGTCCATCAAATTACTAAAAACTATAGCAATAAGATGCATGTGTAACATTACCCACCCCAAAATACATATCTGCATTTGAAATGGCGTATTTGAAATACATGGAAATATTGGTACTGTACGTCTTTAAGCATAGAAATCATTCAAAATTATAGCATATGTAATCAGTGAACGATTTTGCGAAAAAATTACACATGAAATATCTCTATATACAGAAAAGAAGGGCGAGATAATTTCATCACATAGAAATGCAATTGCTGTAACATGTGCTAGAGGCTGATGTAAAGTTATTATGTCTCTAGAAGTACCTAAAAATAGAAGTTCTGTTCTTTATGAATAGGTCTACTTTAAGCAAAGAATTTTCGTGCCAGAAAAAAGGTAAATATTTTGAAAAAATGTTCAATTAAAAAAAAAACTTTTCATGGTGAACGGGGGAATAGAGTTTCAACGCTTTTTCATAGTTTTTGTTGATCAAAACTGAAGGCCGAATTCAGAGTTCATGGGAACGCTGTGTGTCGGAATGCTTTTCTAAAATTATTGTTTCTGTTCAGGGGAGAACATCATATCAGGCAGGCTCTCAAAGAATTGGTCTACGAAATCAGGTGACAGTTCGACCAAGTTCGATAGTGCTGTAACTTGGCAGGTGTGAGAATGATTGCTATCATCAAAGTCTGGATCAGCAATGCTCACAGAAGGTCATACCTGGGTGATGTTGCTTTTATTTCTCGCTCCACTGTTACCCCCTAGTCGTAGCACAGGAGTCTCAACGAATGCCGTCATCAGGATTGGTAGCCGCTGGGGACAACACAATGCGTGAGCCGTTACAGGACTTAGCAAAGTATCGATATCCATTGGTACTGCTGATGGAAGTGCAAGACAGGTGTCCAACACGCACTCATCTCCGCATAGCATACATCGAAGCACAGGTAAGATGCAGGTCTGCCATATAGGTCTAAATGAAAGAAACCAGGTCATGTTCAGATCTCTCAGCCTGGCCAATCCAAGGACTCTAGTTATTCGGTCCCGGTAGCGTATTGCTAGGATCGTTTCTTCCATTCCTGCCGGAGTCATGTCTGAGTTTTGGCTTGCCATATCAGAGCAGGAGGTTCAAAAATAAAATGCCTGCTACAAGTCCCAAAATCAGGGGTATGCCGCCAAAGACTGAATGGACAAAATTAGGAATGATTCCCAGAATTGCTTTGAATGGTGTTAACAGTCCTGTAAAAATGGTCTTAAATACACCTGGGATGCCTATGACACTCAACATGTTAAGAATTTGGCTAAGTATTTCTGTGAAATGCACGGGGCAATTTGTTGATAAAAGGTCATGAATCTCTGATGTTGTCCTTGCAACTAGGAGATCATACGTCTCTTTTGATGACGTGATGGGCACTGTTGTCTGCAAAAGCACAGACTTCATTCTGCTTAAAGTATCAATTCGTATAGAAGAGACATTCAAACGAGGCCATACGGGAGTCTCTGTGTCTCCAGGGCCGTTTGGAAACAATGCTTGCATACAGCATTTGACCATGGAAGTTTCGCTTACGAGATATGCTTTCCCTGGCAAAAGGCCACAACAGCTGTGATTTGTTATTAGAATGTAACTCCCATTCGAGAGCTGCTTAAAGAAAGGCTCTATCTGTGTTGCAGGTGTGACATGTTGGTGGCATGAAAGGTTGTTTGAATTTCCTTCACAGGCTCCGTGTAAATTAATACCTTGGCACAAAAGTATACCGCTTTGTGAATGTTTGCAGTTTTCACCACTAAGAAATATATTTTTGTTGCTGTCACTGTAGCATGTGTGTGTATATGGTAATTTCCATGTTGACTTAATGTACCCTTTACCCAAACGTTCATACTGGCCAGTCAGTATGTATTCAAGGCAATTATTAAATCGGAAAGTTGATAATCCCATGTATTATCCATTCAATGACAGGACTTTCTGACATTGTCAAAGGTAATCTCTCAAGTTTTTCGATGCTCAGGATTGTATAGTCTGCTCCTTTCTGTGCCAAGCTGATTTGTTTATCAGTAGGGTTAAAGATGGAAAACAATGACGTTGTGTTGATTAAACGCCATGGCACATAGCCTGAACGAAGATTTTGCAGCGTCCAGCCTAACAGTACAATAGAACGCAATTGCGACTGGTGAGGTTCCGTGACGATCGTAAGTGGTGTTTTTGACTCGTACGAATATGGTAGAGTCTGGTATCTGAGGAAATATGAATTTTTATGATCAATTGTGTCCCCTATCTTAGACCCCAACGGCTCCATGTACGTGCTCCAAGTGCATGTATGTTCCCTCCACTTCCAGCTATGAAGACGCAAATACATTTGCGTCCAACGTTAACATGTCCTCTTTCAGATCCACCATAAATGGGTCAGATATTCCGTTCCTAAGTATGCCTTGCCAACGTCTTTATATGGTGTACTTTACACGTTTTTCAGCTCTGGCGAGTTAGGCCCTGAATTCTGCCATCGAGCCTTTTTCTGCCTTCTGCCTCTGAATGCTCCAGCTTGGACCTGCATCTGTATCCATGACCTTTGTCTTACTCCCTGCGCGGCTAATGGTGCCTGGCTCGGCCTGTTGCCTGCCAAGACTGTATTCAGCCTTCAAGTTATCTGCTCCACTCCTCGAAAAATACATTCCTGTCTAGTAAAGTTTAGGTAAACATCCTTCCAGCTGCAGAGCAAAGGGCCCGGCCTCACTGTCTCCGTGCAAGTAATTCATAGCTCCTGTTACCATGGTAGGCCCATGCCCCCTCGCATCTCATGCAGACACGTAGACGCTTATACACGCACTAACAGTCAGTATAGAATAGCCTCTGCCCGAGAGACCTTTCCTTCCAGATAATACAGTTCCTTAAACACAAGATATTAGATACGATTTGGGATTAGGTTGATCTGACATCCCAGACTTCTGTCTCCTCATGTAGGGCTAAATGTCAAGTCCCCTTCACCCTCCAGTTACACGTCAATCACACGTCATGCTGCCTGCGCGCGCATCTCTGCCATATATTTCTGCTGACACTGCAGGATTCTCTTATGGATCCACCCCCTTGTGACATCCTCATAATGACGTTTCTAGTACACGCCCTTATGCACGCCTATTGTAACGCCTTTTCATTACGTATGTGTATTCTTATCTCTCCTCTCAGCTGTTACGCCTTCTGCATCTGCCTTTACTGTAATGCATTGACTATATATATGATAAACTGTCAATAAAGTATTGTCTGTCCCTTCCCGAACCTTCGTGGTGACGGAATTGTGATCAACCTGGTTCGAACCAATTCCTTTTTAAGGAATAAAACCCCTTTTAAAACCTCAAATACCACGGATTCTGCCTCTTATTTTTGACTGAGTTATTCTTATTGAACTTTACCGCATAAATTAAGTATAGGTAATTTAAATTTACCACATAATTGGCGCCCGAATAGGGACCCCTCCCCCACCCCACGCGCCGGAGGTGCGTTGCAGGCCCGGTCCCCTGCCACAGCCGGACGGACAACTACGCGTACCCGCAGGATTTCCTGTACCTCCCTCAGGCCAACGGAGGTGACTGAGGCTGCGATCAACACCCAGACGAGGCGGTGAGGAGTGCGGAGGATCCCGACCAGAGCCTAGCTGAGAGAGCAAGATCCGAGGTATACAGAGGCCCACCAGGTTCCGAAGTTCCGAAGTACCTACGTCACGAGTCGAGTCGAGTCCAGTCCGGTCCAGTCCAGTCCAGAGTTTCCGAGGCCTTCCGTTCCGTGCTTCCCGGTGAGTACCATTGCTGGGGACGCATCTAGACGTGCGCATTAATTTGTGCCGGTCAAGACGGGTTTGGGTACACAGACCTGGTCTGCACTGTTTTAGCAGTGTATCTGTACTGTTTAGCAGTATATCCGGTCTGCACTGTTTTAACGGTGTATCTGTACTGTTTAGCAGTACATCCAGTATTATGCAGATAGCTAGTTTTATTCTAATTATTGTTGTTCGTTTTAAAATGTTTTAATGTGTTTTAAAATGTCGTGGTATGAGTGATTGTTCGATTTTCATTATTGTGATTATTGTATTAATTGTGTTCAAGTCCGAGTAGGGATCAAGTAGCCAGATTCTTAAGATGCCGTTATTCTCCAAATTAAGACAGATAAAAACTAGGAAAGGGATACTCGAGGAAGCCGTTCCTATTCCACCTAGGGACACTCCAGGGTACTTTATGTACCACAAACATGGCCTAGATGCCGTATTATTCCTTGATTTATGGGTGGACTACACCAAGGATCTAGCAGAGAATCAGAGATGGCCCGCTGCTGGGACATGGGATGCAGATTGCATCATGAGAGTAGAAGAAGCATTATGGAAAAAGAAAGCCAGACAGTCACAGAAAGATGCCATTGAATTATGGCGTAAAGAATCACATAGACGCACAGAAAAAGCACTTAGAAAAGAAGAGAAAAGTAGAGAGCATTCAGACAAGGCCCGAGAAAATGTATTAGTTGAGGAAGGTATCCGAGTAAAAACAGAACAAGTAGACAGACAACGAAACACCCTTATGAATGGTATCCTCTTCTGGCCGAGGGTTTACCTAAGGCCACCCCGGAAGTACCAAAAGATCTGCCACCTCCATTGCTCCCGACTAAAATGCATCACAAAACCGCAAAGGACATTTTCCTTTCTTCCTATCTGGACGATGTAGCCCCCAAATATGTTAATGTTCCACCGCCACGCACTCCACCTACTGGGGGCGCTCGACCCCGAGATAATCCGCCCCCACCTCCGCAGCAACATACTCCTCCTCCCGTTCCAAACCTTCCGCCCGTTCTTCCACTTCTTCCTGCACCTATTCTCCCTACTTTACACCCAACAAATCCTTTTGGACCTGGCACCTCGGGAGGTGCGACAGGAGGTTTTCAAACGCCACCGCAAGCACATCGATTGACTTATAGGGATTTAGCACAACAACGTACACCCCAATCAGAGAATTACAACATACTCAATGAGCCTCTTACAGACTGTAGATACGACCCAGTACCCGGTAAAAAGAATGACGACAGAATGATGTTATCATCAGTACGACTAAGGCGAGTTGCAAACTTTTTAATGTTACTACCAGGGATGGTCGATCATCTAGACAAAATATACCACTTCATCCAAACAGGGGAAGGTCCCGAAAGTATTGGCAACGCCATGGCATACCAGAAAGTTGATACTCAAGGGATGATATTACGTTTTTTTATAAACTGCCTAATAAGAAACCGAGATAGGCCTGGTACAGACCCGGACGAGATGAAAGCACTTAACAAATGGGGTCAGAATATAGCAGATGGGAAACATGATAAACAGAGTTGTATAGAAAACATGTACCGAAGGATCAGAAACGCAGTAATAAAAATACATGAAAGAAGACAGCCGGAACCAGAAATAGATTCAGACAAGATCGAATCCTCAGAGGAGGAGGAGCAACCAGAAACGACAACAGGACAATTACAATTACCAGCTAGAGAAATGATAGCTTATGTAGGTAAGGGAAGATCCTTTAATAATTCAATGCGTCCAGTACGTCCAGAAAGTAAAAGAATTTTTCAAGCTGCCATGTCTAATCCGAGGGCCCCTGAACACTTATTTCAGGCCACTGATAAAATACTTCAAGAACGAATGGGGTACCATGTACTTGATTCTATGGACGAACAAGAATTAGCCAGATCAGCAGTACAGTGGGCTGACAGTTTTGATAAATATAGTGATGATGCACTAGCACACACGTTTTTAAATCTTTCACCAGACGAACAGCGTTTAGCTGGTATGTACATGATACAACACCTCCTTATATTATATAAAAGCCAACACTCCGATCCTGGTCCCCTGCCTGATATATTGATAGAACTAATCATGAGGAAATGGAGAGGTCTAGGTACCGATCTAATCAAAATAATTCTAGAACATCGGCACAGATATAGTGCCTTCCTGTGTCCACAGCCTGATTCAGTCCCACCCATGGAAAGAAAAATGTATTACATAGACAGACAGAATCCCTTACGAGAAGTGCACCCAGTTAAGAATGATGATAATACTTTTAGACGCGTGTTTGTGTACACGCCCATAACTAAAATAGAACTATTGGAAATGAAAAAATTAGTGCCCAGCCATGACAAGGATCCAGCAGGTTTTCACCGTGAAATAAAAGACATGCTACTCATGGGTGATTACACCTATCCTGACATTATGAAAATATTGAAAGTATTACTGCCTGCCGGTATTTACGAGAAACTCAAAGAAAAAGAATGGGAGGTGGGAGAGCAAAAGATTGATTGGGCTGCATTAGAAAACGAAGAAAATACCCGAGTCGCAGGCCTAGGACTTGGGGACAAAGTTAAAGCGTTACCAGGATTGTTAGTACAAGTATTGCCACGTTTATTAACTACGAAAAAGGAAGACTGGGGTGCAATCTCAGCTTGCAAACAGAAACCCGATGAAGACACTAGTGATTTTTATTCCCGATTCGAGAAATGTTTTGGGATTAATAGCGGCCTGAAAGCAAGTAGCGAATCATATCCACATCTTTTTGTAACAAAGCTAGTCGAGAATTCCCTGCCCCAGGTTAAGAACAGAGTACTGAAAGTCGAGAGCACTTGGCAAGCTAATACCCCTTCACAAATGTTACAAATGTTACAGTACCATCAGAATAGAATTAGAGAAGAACAAGAACACGAACAGAGTCGTATGAAAGACACGAAAATGAAAATGTTAGTTGCTCAGTCAGTTCCAGCTGACGGTCATAAAAAGGGTGCAACACAGCCCAGTAATTCGACGGCTCCTGTTAAAGGGACATGCAACTATTGCAAACAACCAGGTCATTATATAAACGATTGTGCAGTTCTGAAACACAATATCTCCACGGGTAAGACCAAGGAGAGACCGCGTCCACCTAGACAAGATCAGGCCCAACAACAAGTACCCCAGAATATACAGAATATACAGCCTATGCAAGCTTCACAACAGACCGTAGCAGTACCACAGCCACAGCCCATTGCCGCAACACAAAACACGACACAACAGATGTACCAGTATGCACAAAATGATTATCCTGATTATCAGCGATACACATGAAACAGCCTAGAGAGGGAGGTTGGCTTGCCTCTTATTGAGGTTCCTGTAGATCAAGAGGGTCCTTATGTACACAGTCAAGTATTAGGGAAAGACAGAAAGTTTTTAATTGATACAGGGGCAAGCAGAACAACTATAAGTCACGATGAGGTTCCAGGGGCACCCCTCTCAGGCTCACAGAATGTTTCCCTTGGATTTTCAGGAAAGCCTATTATTAACGAAGTATCGCAACCTCTTCCTCTTGCAGTTGGTCCATTAACACGGACTACAGATTTATTGCTTACAAAATCATGCCCAGAAAACTTGTTAGGTATAAAGACACTGAAAGCTCTAGGAGCTGTAATATGCTGTACTGCGGAAGGAGTACGGTTATTTTTACGTGACTTTAAAGGTCACTATGTATTGAGAGACATGGATCACCGGTTACAGTATGTCCCTGCACATTTGTGGGCACAAGGCCCCACTGATGTAGGTTGTATGCACATTACACCATATCGAGTCACACTCAAGGCAGGAGTGGTATTACCACGAATTCGACAATACAAGTTACCTCCAGATGCTGTAGTGGCTTTACTGCAAATCATTGACGAGCTCATTGCACAAGGAGTGGTCGTGGAAACCGACTCCAATGTATGTAATTCTCCTATCATTCCAATTCTTAAACGTACTGATCCAAATGCACCACCAGTTTATCGATTAGTTATTGATCTGCGCGAATTGAATAAATGCATTGTACCACAGTATCCCGTGGTTCCAGATATCTCTTCATTATTGACAGCTATTGATTCAGAAGCGACGTTCTTTACTGTAATAGACCTCAAGAACGCCTTCTTTAGCGTCCCAATCGATCCGGAAAGCCAATACTTGTTCGGATTCTGTTTAAATGGACGAAGTTTCAAATTTGCACGCGCACCTCAAGGATTCACAGAAAGCCCCAGCATCTATAGCCAAGCACTGAAAAGACAACTTGACAGTATCCACATGCCTGTTAACACTGCTCTGCTTCAGTATGTCGATGATCTGTTGATCACCGCCCGAAGCGAACCTGAATGTGAAAAAGCATCACTGACGGTTCTACATTTTCTGGCTGACAAGGGGCACAAGGTGTCCCCTTCGAAGCTGCAATTCTGTGTTCAGCAAGTTGTGTACCTTGGTCACTTGCTGTCCAAAGGGGGGAGACAGCTCACACCTGACCGCATCCAGTTAATTGTAAACATGTCACCACCCAAGACACAAAAGGAGGTGCGGGCCTTTATAGGCCTCACTTCGTACTGCAGACAATGGATTCCCCAATATGCATTTCTAGCAAAGCCACTCATTCAGTTGACAACCCAGGAGGCAGCGACTTCGACTGTCCTCCCTTGGACTCAAGAACATACACAAGCTTTTGAAGACTTAAAGAAAGCCTTATGTCAAGCACCTGTTTTAGCAACACCATGTTACAGTAAGCCTTTTACACTTTTTGTCACAGAACGCGAAGGTACTGCCTTGTCAGTACTCACTCAGGAACAAGCAGGTTCACACAAACCGTGTGCTTACTTTTCTAGCACATTAGATCCAGTAGCCCAGGCTCTGCCTGCGTACTTGAAATCAGTTGCAGCGACAGCTTTAGCAATCAGACAAAGTGATTCCATAGTATTAGGACATCAATTAACAGTGCAAGTCCCACATTCCGTGGAAGTTCTTTTAAACCGAACACAGACCCAGCACTTGACTATAGCACGACTGACAGGTTATGAATTGACATTGTTTCAGCCACACATAGAAATCAGACGCTGTAGTACATTAAATCCTGCCACACTGTTGCCATTAAGTGGAACAGACCCATTGGCACATGATTGTATTGAAGTCATTACTATTACAACAAAACCCAGACAAGACTTGACAGACGTTCCATTACCAGATCCGGACCTGACACTTTATGTGGATGGTTCATGTATGAGAACAAGTACAGGAGAATTAGTGGCCGCCTACGCAGTCACAACAGACACCGAAGTTATTGAAACAAATTGTATCGACACCTTGTCAGCTCAAGCAGCAGAGCTCATCGCTCTGACACAAGCCTGTATTCAAGCCAAAAATAAGAGAGTTAACATATACACAGATTCACGTTATGCATTCGGAGTCGTTCACGACTTCGGAGTCCTCTGGCGAGAGAGAGGTTACTTAACTTCTCACGGTGCCAACATAGAACACGGTCCCCTCATTCAAGCTCTGTTAGATGCAATACATCTGCCTACTGCGATATCTATCATGAAGTGTAAGGCACATACAAAAGTCACCGATATCATCTCCCAGGGTAACGACCTGGCAGACCGAACAGCTAAGCAAACTGCCCAGAATCGAAATCATGCAACTGACTTGACAAAGACAATAGTTTCGACATCGACACATTGCATGACTGTCAGGGATCCCGCCCATGATGTAATTGATATACAGACACATGCTACACCAGACGAAATAAAGAAATGGACTGAACTAGGAGGGATCCAAACAGATCAGGGATGGATGACGAAGGGAAAATCTACATGGTTTCTCCCCGACTCTATGGTTCAAGTCATCATTAACACGATACATAGTCCAGCGCACCTAGGAGAAAAAGCTATGCTAGACAGTATTCAAAACATCTGGTTCAATAAACACTTACGAGCAGCAGCAAAACAGAAAGTGCGTACTTGCATGATTTGTTGTCAGTTCAACCCAGGTAAAAGCATTCCTGTAGAGCAAGGTGGATTCCAACCTCCCGATCATCCTTTTGAAGTCCTCCAGATGGATTATATCCAGATGGAACGTTGTCGAGGATTCAAATATGTTCTCGTAGTCGTATGTGCACTTTCCCGATGGACAGAAGCATATCCAGTCCCAGATTACACTGCTCCGACCACTGCCAAGCAGCTGGTTCGCGAATTCTTCCCACGGTATGGTTTGCCCCGTATCGTGTACTCAGATAACGGTCAACCGTTCTCATCCGAGCTTGTGAAACACATTACACTCCTGTTAGGCTATCAGTGGAAATTCCACTGTGTCCGGCATCCCGAGGCAGCAGGTCTCGTGGAGCGCCATAATCAGACTCTGAAAATCCGACTTTCTAAAATCTGCAGAGAGAAAGGCGTTGACTGGATAGTAGCTCTGCCAGTTGCGCTCTTCTACATGAGAATGATAGCGCATTCTCGAACAGGGCTATCCCCGTATGAGGTGGTCTTCGGTAGGCCACCAAATATGTGGGGGACGCCTATACCTCGTAAAATCACTGATGTTGACTGTAATATGCTGACAGATTACCTTGCCTCCTTGATGTCTGCACTACAATCTTGTCGTTCACAGGTAGCTGCAGCCTTCCCTGACAACACCGAGGTGAAGCCCCATGAAGTGGTCCCTGGGGACTTTGTATTTGTGAGAAATTTCGATCGAAGAAGCCCGCTGGAGCCCCGCTGGCAAACACCGAAATTGGTTCTTCTGACGACGAGGACAGCCGTGAAGATTGAGGGCCGGAAAGGGTGGCTGCACTCGAGCCACATCAAAAAATTTCATGGACTACCTTCTGATCTAAACTCTCAGCCCTGCCCTCCTCCACAGACTGACTCAAAACTCCCCCTGGTTGAGAAAACCGCTTCCCAAGAATACAAACTGAAACTACGGTCTAGCAAGTCAGACAGTTTAATTGTTTAAGTCCTCCCCTAGGTGAATCGGTTAAATTAGTTTCTGACATGTATCCCCTAGACCGAAATAGAGAGAGAGATAGACAGAAACAGCTCAAGAAACGTGCATATTGTAAATCACTTCGTAGTCACTGTATAGTGACATTATTGATTATGTTTTTTCTAAGTCTTCTGATTATTGCTGCAAGTATACTATTGCACATCTACTACCCTATTTTCAAGTGTGCACATTCTGCTTTCAACGTTACTGCCGAACACTCTTTTAGCGAATTACCTCCGCATGAGTTGTCCTACAGACTTGCGCTGCGCAACAATACATTCATTAGTATGTTACATCACTCCCATCAGACCAACAACGCTACAAATTGTTGGATATGTGGCCGACTCCCTCCCTACCAGAAATATAAGGGAGTTCTGCCCCTTTTTCCGTACCCGTTCACACACAATGGTTCATGTGGTGCATGGTTTAGTTTGATTAATTCTTTAGATTCAGATACCGTAGTTTACCAGGGCAATTGGGTTTGGGGAAACCTGAACTTAGTTTTGCATAAAGCCTGCTACCCTAACAAGGAGGGACTTCCCACAAGGACAGGAACTGATCTAGAAAATGAAGTATATGGATTAGGTAACTTTACACTTAATCTTATGATTCTGAATGTTGAATCCGAAGCTGCATCAGTCTTGCCTGCTATGTCAGTATTACCAGTCAAAGGTGAATTATGTGTTAGAAAGAATGGTTCAATACACTTGGGTCATAGTAAATGTACTACTGTGGTCGAATTCAGTGATCAAGGCAAGTCTACATTTAGAGCTACCCGTCATTCCTACTTCATTTGTGGTCATACCGCATACATACGCTTACCTCTAGATTGGGATGGTACCTGTTACATTGCATTCCTTCTGCCACCTGTTTTCCTAGCCCCTCCTGATTATCATAGAAATACCCATCTAGTAAATAATAGACTCCGGAGAGATCTCCCGATTGTCGACTACACTGAAACGGCATGGGAGCAATACACAGACTTCAATAAAGGTTTCTTTCCCTACTTAGGTGCTGTCTTTAATAGTAAACTGATACGCAAATTAACTAGAACCCTCGAAGCAGTAGTGAATGAAACTACTTCTGCCCTAGGCAACTTAACAGAGGAGCAGTCTGCTATGCGGATTGTTGTTCTTCAAAGTCGTCTTGTCCTTGACGTCATCCTAGCCGATAGGGGCGGAGCCTGTAGAGTCATCGGATCGAGCTGCTGTGTTTTCATTCCAGAAAACGCGCCATCAGTATATAGAGCCATAACTCGTCTTCATAAGATTGCAAGTCAGATACACCAGAATCCAGGCACCTGGACTTGGTCCGGTTGGTTCTGGAGCGTGTTGTCAGCCTGGGGATGGAAGGTCCTATCCTTCCTAGGCATTGCCCTTCTCATAGTATTCAGTTGCTGCCTGTGTCTACAATGTGGGCCAGCGATTTGCGGCCTGTGTGCCACCTCATGTATTCCACACTCAAGTTCCCATTCAAAACGCCATAAGAAGAAAGAAGAGCAAATGATGTTACGTGAGCAGATCGATAGATTCATGAGGATCAATATATCATGAAGGGTCCGTAGGGGACAAGGAGGGAATGAGGAAATATGAATTTTTATGATCAATTGTGTCCCCTATCTTAGACCCCAACGGCTCCATGTACGTGCTCCAAGTGCATGTATGTTCCCTCCACTTCCAGCTATGAAGACGCAAATACATTTGCGTCCAACGTTAACATGTCCTCTTTCAGATCCACCATAAATGGGTCAGATATTCCGTTCCTAAGTATGCCTTGCCAACGTCTTTATATGGTGTACTTTACACGTTTTTCAGCTCTGGCGAGTTAGGCCCTGAATTCTGCCATCGAGCCTTTTTCTGCCTTCTGCCTCTGAATGCTCCAGCTTGGACCTGCATCTGTATCCATGACCTTTGTCTTACTCCCTGCGCGGCTAACGGTGCCTGGCTCGGCCTGTTGCCTGCCAAGACTGTATTCAGCCTTCAAGTTATCTGCTCCGCTCCTCGAAAAATACATTCCTGTCTAGTAAAGTTTAGGTAAACATCCTTCCAGCTGCAGAGCAAAGGGCCCGGCCTCACTGTCTCCGTGCAAGTAATTCATAGCTCCTGTTACCATGGTAGGCCCATGCCCCCTCGCATCTCATGCAGACACGTAGACGCTTATACACGCACTAACAGTCAGTATAGAATAGCCTCTGCCCGAGAGACCTTTCCTTCCAGATAATACAGTTTCTTAAACACAAGATATTAGATACGATTTGGGATTAGGTTGATCTGACATCCCAGACTTCTGTCTCCTCATGTAGGGCTAAATGTCAAGTCCCCTTCACCCTCCAGTTACACGTCAATCACACGTCATGCTGCCTGCGCGCGCATCTCTGCCATATATTTCTGCTGACACTGCAGGATTCTCTTATGGATCCACCCCCTTGTGACATCCTCATAATGACGTTTCTAGTACACGCCCCTATGCTCGCCTATTGTAACGCCTTTTCATTACGTATGTGTATTCTTATCTCTCCTCTCAGCTGTTACGCCTTCTGCATCTGCCTTTACTGTAATGCATTGACTATATATATGATAAACTGTCAATAAAGTATTGTCTGTCCCTTCCCGAACCTTCGTGGTGACGGAATTGTGATCAACCTGGTTCGAACCAATTCCTTTTTAAGGAATAAAACCCCTTTTAAAACCTCAAATACCACAGATTCTGCCTCTTATTTTTGACTGAGTTATTCTTATTGAACTTTACCGCATAAATTAAGTATAGGTAATTTAAATTTACCACATATCTATGAACCGCAAAGGACGAGTTTAGTGGGTGTATGCAGTTTCGCCGTACTAACGTAAACCATTCGTTTGTTTCGTGGGTTTATCTATCTGTACCCACGGGTTCCATCTTAGATATGGCATCCATTTTGTCTCTTGCCCTCAAGTAGCCAGCGAACGGACGTTGTCGGCTTCGCGACCCTGGGATTCCCAAGACTCTTGCGGAAGACATGTTTCCTTTGAAAGTGTCTTTATGATGAGGGGGATGATACTGTAAGGCAGATGGCCCTGCTCGAGGCTTATCTTGCCGTGCCGGTCTATTGTCTTAGCCGTGCATCTCATTAGGCACGTCCCTTTGATGCCTGCAGCTCGTGTTTCCCGATACCACCTCTTTTACACCCTTTCCGATCTCCCCACTGTTTCTGCCTTCCTCTGCACCTGTCCTTGTTCCTTCTTCGATCTGTTTACTGCCGATTGGAATGTACTAATGGTGGGAAGATGGGTTTTTACAGTTGGGAACCACCAAATGTTTCTGCACTTATGTTCCGGACCTTGAATACATCAAAGCGACCCCTCTCGGGGATTATGATGGGAACCAAGTTGTAAACCTTTGTGTACCATGTTAATCTATGAGAGAAAACTGTATAAAAAGGAGCGATCCACAGTAGCAATTTGAATCAGACTCTGCGAACCTGCATGCTATGTACTTCACGTGACTTCTGTGTTCCCTGCAGTAAATAAACCTCGAATCTTTGACGCCGAAGGAAGTGTCCCGTGTCTCTGTCATTTGTACGCCGGAACAGGTTACCCACGAAGGTTTCAGGTGTTGTCCCCTGGCACCGCTGGGTCTTAAATAACCCAGTCCTTCAGTTGGCGCCCAACGTGGGGCTGCATCAGTGGTACCGGTCCAAGCCCGATGATCGTGAGGAACTTCGTGTGAAATCTCCGAGGGAAGGTGCACCCCGCTTCATCGATCCTGTTGTCGAAATAAGTGGCCCGACGACTTTTCCCGCGAAGATTCCCGCCTCCTGACGGCTGCGACGGACTGCTGCCCTGACTGTAGACCTGTTTTGGCGCCTGGCGTAGACCTTGGTACAGCGAGACGACTGACGAGCCTTCCTGGTGACGCCATCGATCTCTGAGTTAAGTATTTGTGGGTCGCTCCCAGAGTTCTTGGTTGTGGTTGCTTAGTTGTTGCATGGTTCCATTGCATTTGTGGTTCTTGGTACTTGGTTCTTTGTTGTAATATTTGACGACTGCAGCCGCCAAAAACCGAGGGTTTTTGCTCTTTACAGGGACTTGGTAAATCCCGTAACCCTTGAAGTTTGTGGAACTCGGCTAGTGTGCAAGATGCCTGGTCGCAGTATTTTGTTCAGTTGTTTTAGACGTTGTGGTACGGATTCCCGACTGGAGGACTCTTGTCCGATACCTCCGGTTGGAACTCCCACTTATGAGCTCTACAGTAAACATGGGCTAGGCCCGATTACTTTTAATGAATATTGGATTCGCTACACCAAAAAGGATGGTGTCCTTAGTTGGCCACCTCATGGTAGTTTTGAGACCCCGATTTTAGATAATCTTGAGGCTAAATTGTTTAAGAAAAAGTCAAGGCCGGCCATGTTTGATGCTTTTCGGTTGTGGCGCAAAGAAGCCAGACAGAACGAGATCAGACAGACAAAACGTAATCAGAGAGATGGTGTTGCTACCATTGTAAAGAAAGCAGAGCAGTTCCAGCGTGATAAGGAGGAAAAGGAAAAGAAGTATTCGATAGGCTTCAGCGTATGTCTATAGATAAATGTTATCCCGCTTTGCCTACGGAGTCGGATAAGAAGGAGGAGTTAGTTGAGGATCCTTTAATGTCCTATTTTATGAAGTCACCACCTCCGTACGCACAGGGTACCACAGTTCCTGCGGTTCCCCTTGTGCCTGCTCCTGTACCTGCTCCTCAACCTGTTCCTCCGACTGTTCCTGCTCCTTTGCCTACTTCTGTTCCTACTGCTCCTCCGCTTGTACTTCCTCATACTCCTGCTCCCGCTACTGCTCCTGTTCTACTTACTCCTGCTGCTTCTTCTGTTCCTAATTCCTCTCTTGTTAATACTCTATCGTATACTTCTCCATCTACCCGACGTCGTACCCCTTTAGTTGCTGCTAATTTTGCTAATTCTCTTGGATCTATTTCTGAGTCCGCTGGTTCGGACGGTCCACAAAGACGTAGTCAGCTCCCTGGTAATAGGGAACGTGCCGCGTTGTACAATATGGCGATGTCATGGATGTTGCATCCCTATAGAAATCCTCCACGTTCGGTATTGAATACGTTTATTCAATTCAATATACCGACACAAAGGTATGTTTTTGAAGAAATGTGCAAAGCTTTGCGCGATCAAATATCGGCAGATGCATCGGACGATGCATTAACTGCTTTGACTAACTTACAGCTTCAGTTTTCGAGCGGTATGGTAGTGGGTACCAATGTTCGACGTGCTGTTGAGCAATTATTGGCTCTCCGTCCCTCTATGATGCCTCAAGCATTGTTCGTTGAGGATATTGAGAGACAGTCAGATGCGTCCGGTCAGTACCCCATGCGCGAAGTTCCACCAGTGTGGATGCCTGGCGATCCTAATGCTAACCCCATTATTCTACCATATTTCCAGAGAGTATGGATACATCTCCCATGGAAACGATCAGAAGTGTTACAGGTGAAGCAATCTTTGCCTGACCCTCGCAAAAATCCTGCAGGGTACTATAAGGAATTGTCGCAGCTTGTAGATGCTACGATAATGAATCTTGCCGATATCGATATGCTGTTTGGCAATGTCGTACCGCAACCGGTATGGGCTAAGATTCGTCAGGAAGATCATGCAAACGAATTAGGTGGAGATTGGGCTACTCTTACTGCGGCAGATGCACGACAAATTGGTGGGGCGAAACCTGAACAGCTTATTACTCCTCTTCCTCAGAGAATCATTACCCTGATGAAAACGCTTATGCCAGCTATGAGGGTGAACTGGGACAAATTATCAGCTTGCAGACAGAAGAAGGACGAGAGTGTCTCTGATTTCTTTACGAGATTTGAGGAGGCATTCATCGACCATAGTGGTCAGGATATGGGCACTGAGGGTGGTCAGCGGTTGTTCGTGGATAAATTTGTCTCTAACTTATTGCCCGACTTGAGCAATAAATTGAAAAATTCTGAGAGTGCGTGGGCTGTCTCTACTTCTGCTCAAATATTGGCTACGGCACAGTATTATGAGAACAGGGAAAAAGAAGAGAACGACCGCGCCGATAAAAAGACGAAAGAACTCAAAACTAAAGTGTTGTTGCAGCAGGCTTATCCTCCGCGTTCGAATCAGAATGATTCGCAACAACTAAATCGATCGCAGTCGCAATCTAATAGGTCGCAATCGCGAAATGACTCCTCTTCGCAGAGATCTTCGTTAGGGTACAATCAGTGTGCCTATTGTAGACAGGAGGGTCATTTGAAATTCAACTGTCCTGTTCTAAATGAGCATAATAGTGGTAACACCTCTAGAGGAGGTCGTGGTGGTTCGCAGAAGACATCACGTGGTAGGGGTCGTGGTGCTCAAAATGATCGTTCAGATAATTCGTCAAATTCCAATAATTGTTTTGATCAACGTGGATCATCGCAAGGACGATCTGCGCAGTACAATGTAGATGATTATTACGTCGATCAGGGAGCTGATGACAGTAATTACTAGGACAGCCATAGACAAGGAGAGGGAGTAGTATCAGTTCCGGTTGATCAGAGAGGGCCTTACGTCGCAGTTGCCACATTGGGCGTCGTTGAGCCTTTTCTGTTGGACACTGGTGCAGCGAAAAGTTCCATAATGCATTAGAAACTCCCTGGCGCACCTTTGTCTGGCTTAACTAATGTTTCTGTTGGATTCTCTGGCGCCCCCGTTAGCAATCCAGTTTCGTGCCCTTTGCCTCTTACGATTGGGCCGCGAGAGCTGAAAGCTCCGTTGATTTTGACCACTGGTTGTGGTGAAAATCTTTTGGGCTTGGATTTGCTAAAACGTTTGTATGCGACTTTGTACTGCTCTCCTGCGGGAGTAAAGCTTACTTTGGGTGAGAGAGTTGTCTCTTCAATGTACTTGTCTCTCGATAAGCTTCCACCGGAATTGAGTTCTCTTCCTGCATCTTTGTGGGCCACAGGTCCCAATGACGTGGGCCTGCTTGACATCTCCCCTTATGTTGTTCACTTGAAATCTAATGCGCGATTGCCACGTATTCCCCAGTATCGAATCTCTCTTGACGGTGAACGAGCACTGTTGGCGATCATCTATGATCTGATCGAGAAAGATGTTATTGAGGAGACTCAGAGAAACGTGTGCAACAGCCCTGTACTGCCTATTCTAAAACTTACCGATCCTTCGAAACCACCTGTTTATCGTTTTGTCATCGATTTGCGGGAGGTAAATAAAATTGTGATTCCTCAGTTCCCCGTTGTGCCTGACATCACGGCACTACTGACTCTGATTCCAGCTTCTGCCTCTTGGTTTTCGGTGATCGATCTGAAGAATGCTTTCTTTAGCATTCCGATTGCCGAAGAAAGCAGAGACCTTTTCGGTTTCTCTCTTGGTGGTCGTAGCTTCCGGTTTAAGCGTGCTCCTCAGGGCTACTGTGAGAGTCCATCGATTTACAGTCAAGCCTTGAAGGGCCAACTGGATGCGTTTATGTTACCGGCTGGTGCGGCTTTGATACAATACGTCGATGACTTATTGGTAGCCGCTGATACTCAGGACATCTGCAAAATTGCTACGGTGTCGTTGTTGCAACATCTCTGTGACTTACATCACAAGGTGTCACCTTCTAAACTTCAATATTGTTGTCAAGAAGTAACCTATCTAGGTCACTTATTGTCAAAGGAGGGAAGACGGTTGACCCCAGAGAGAATTGCAGCGATTGCGCGAATGACTGTGCCAACAACCCAAAGAGATGTGCGTGCCTTTCTAGGTATCACGTCATACTGCAGACAGTGGATTCCAAATTTTTCATTGTTAGCGAAACCATTGGTAGCTCTTACGTGCAAGGATGTTCCAACTCCTTTACCATGGACGGAAGAATGTCAGAAAAGTTTTTCTGAACTGCGTGACGCATTGTGTTCAGCCCCTGTGTTAGGTACTCCTGACTACAGTAAGCCGTTTACATTATACGTTCACGAGAGGGAAGGTTGTGCGTTGAGTGTCTTAACGCAACCTTTTGGTGGTAAGCAACGTCCATGTGCATATTTTTCCTCGACCTTGGACCCGGTAGCTAGAGCATTGCCGAGTTGTTTGAGAGCAACAGCGGCAGCTGCGGTGTCCATCCGACAATCAGCAGGATTGGTCATGGATAATATGCTTACGGTGATGGTTCCACATGCAGTTGACACTCTTTTGAATCGTACGAAAACCCAGCACTTGACGAGTGCGAGGTTGTCTGGGTACGAGTTGACGCTTTTGGCAAGTCACATTCAGATAAAACGTTGCAATGTTCTGAACCCGGCGACTCTATTGCCAATCAGTACTGAGTCAGATGAAGTAGCAGCTCATGACTGTTACTTAAGGACTGAGGAGGAAACAAAAGGTCGAGTGGACCTTAAAAACACTCCTTTGGAAGATCCCGATGGAATTTTGTATGTGGATGGTTCATGTTTTAAATTGCCAAATGGTGATGTGACTACTGCATATGCTGTTGTAACTTTGAATACTGTTGTGGAAGCTGCAAGATTGAATCAGAACTCTGCCCAAGCTGCAGAACTGATTGCCCTAACTAGAGCGTGTGTGTTGGCGAAAGGGAAACGTGTGAATGTGTTTACCGACAGCCAATATGCTTTTGGCGTCGCTCATAGTTTTGGACGATTGTGGAGAGAGAGAGGTTTTATGACGTCGCATGGCACGAAGATTCAGCATGGACAGCTTGTGAATGACCTTTTGGATGCACTTACGTTGCCTAAGCAGGTAGCGATTGTTAAATGTAGTGCACATCGTAAGGTGACGGATGATGTTGGTCGTGGTAATGCATTTGCGGATGAGACTGCTAAGGAGACTGCCCGGAACCTTAGCACTAGAATGTATGTGACGAGTTCGGTTAGGTGGCCTACAGAGACTGGTATGTGTGAGGATACTATCGAGAGTGTGAAAGCGATTCAGAATGAGGCCACTGAGACTGAAAAGACGAAGTGGAAAGAGAGTACGGGAAAGTTGGATGTGAATGGTTGTTGGGTTGATTTGTCGGAGCATAAGAGATGGATGTTGCCAGATGCGTATGTGCTAGCTGTTGTGACGATGGCACACGGGTTAGCACATATTAGTGCGAAAGGTATCTGTAAATTGTTGTCCCCTGTGTGGAAGAATGATGGTATCACGAAATGTGCTGAGAGATTGGTCAAGATTTGCATGGTATGTATGTTGTACAATCCTGGTAAGGGAACCCCAACACCTCCTGGCCATTTTGCTCCCCCTACATGTCCCTTTGAGGTGATTCAGCTAGACTTCATCCATATGGAGCGATGCAATAACCTGAAATACGTTTTAGTTGTGGTTTGCGCGTTCTCCCGATGGATTGAAGCCTACCCTCTCAAAGACAATACTGCCCTGTCTACTGCGAAAATCCTACTGAAGGAATACTTTCCTCGGTATGGAATGCCTCGGATCGTATGGTCGGATAACGGAAGTGAGTTTGTGGGGAGTGTGATGAAGAGTGTGTGTAAGGGCCTTGGAATTAATCAGAAATTCCATAGCGCCAATCATCCCCAGTCAGCAGGTTTGGTTGAGGGGTATAATGGCACACTTAAACTCAAACTAGCGAAGATTCAGGCTACGACTGGTCTTTCGTGGCCTGACGCCTTACCCTTAGCTTTGTTGTCAACAAGGGCGACCGTACACTCCCGAGTAGGGCTTAGTCCCTATGAAATAGTGTTCGGCCGTCCTGCGAATGTTTGGGGGGTCCCTAGACCGGGTGTGTTCTCTG
This sequence comes from Lissotriton vulgaris, assembly GCF_964263255.1. Lineage (NCBI taxonomy): Eukaryota > Metazoa > Chordata > Amphibia > Caudata > Salamandridae > Lissotriton > Lissotriton vulgaris. Next base: position 1,463,380,551 of record NC_141687.1, on the reverse strand, counting down.
ATCTTGAGTATCCAATGTTGATTGATTATCTTCATGATCTGACTGCTAAACTGAGGTTTATTCACCAACAGGTTTACGAAGCACTGCCGACGCAGACGGAGGGTCCAGGCCACCAGCTCCAGCCCGGAGACTGGGTGGTGACGAGGAATTTTGGAAGAAAGAGAAATCTAGAACCTCGTTTTACTGGGCCTTTCCAGGTCCTCCTTGCCACGAGAACTGCTGTCCGTTTGGAAGGGCGCAAAAATTGGGTGCATGCCACCCATACCAAGAAGGTACCTATACCTTTACCGGCAGACTCGTGGGTGAGGAAGGGCATTGCTTCATCTGAAACCAAAGGATTACAGACCTTTGTACCCTTTAGCGACGCACAGCCTGTCGGAGAATCCTCAGCGCAGCAGAAAGACATTGTTGAACATTTGTCATCACAAGACTCAAGATCTGAACAATCGGCTGATCGACAGAACTCTGTTCCTTCATCGGATTCTTTGTTTGACGAACAGACACGTCCAGGGAAAACTCGATACTTTCTGCGATCCAGCACCAGAGACTAATAAAAATTTTGTTTTGTCCCTTGACATCTGCATTATCCCATTTGCCACGATCAGTCTGAACATCCGTATAATTGTGATTATTTTTGTAAATATTGAGTTTCGTTCCACATATGTGTTTTTGCTTCCACAGCTGAGAGACTTTTTGTATATACATTGTGAATAAGATACCTTGCATCCAGGTGTACCGTAGGGCCGCGCGTGTACTTCCTTCTGGTTAGTAGGTCTTGGCACTAGGTCAAAGACCGTCGGTTCCTGGGAACTCCTAGGGATTGACTACTGCTACACAGAACGAAGTGCGTCAAGAAACGTTGCGGACGGTTTTAGGGGATGGCATTTTCAAAGCTGATGGACTTGGAAGAAGCTCAGGCGCAAAGATTCAAACTGCAACAGATCATTCGTACCAAATGTTTTATGTTTCAAGTGTTCCTTCTGTTTGTGATTGTTTCTTCACTGTTGGCGGGTGGGGTGTATTACATGATGTCGTACTTCCTACCTTCTGTCGTACCTACTCCTACTTCTGAACCTAAACCTACCTCCACTGCATCCCCTCATTCTTTCCATATCTTACCTGCACACGAACAGGCTAGACGTGCAGAATTCAGAAATAATTCCTTTATTCAGCTCCTTCATCAGCACCAGTTAGTGGTTAACACTACTAATTGTTGGGTGTGTGGGTTAATGCCACATACCACGGATAAGGGAATTCCATATCTGGTCCTTCCTTATAGTTCCCAGGGTTCAGCTCGAGCATTTCAAACAATGTTTCGAAGCGCACTAGATTCCTACCCCAATCGAGAGCCACGTTCTTCCTACTCTGGTCCTGGCTCGTACCAAAAGCCTTTGACTATAGCGATAGAGGATTTAGATAGGGATATCTATGAGCCGTCGCTCATCCCAGAGGAAGAGGTACAAGCCTATAGGGTCCTGAGTAAGGTTGAGCATAGTGCGCTCACGAGTGAAAAACAGCTTAGAAGCTCGCCCCCGATATGGGTCGTACCCCACATTGGTAATTTCTGCCTACTAGGTTGTGGCCGAAGATCGAGAGCTCGTCTTGGAGAGAGTGCTTGCTCTGAGACTTATATCCTGCCGATGCTCTCGTCCCCTGTGTTTCTGGCTGCCAAGGGTACATACTTTGTCTGCCATGATCGTGCGTATACATGGTTGCCCTCCGACTTTGTGGGCTCATGTTATATCGCAAATTTGTTGCCTCCGACGTTCACTGTAGATGCAGACTATCACAAGACTAGAGTTGTGAGAGGCGTGATTAGTGAAGAGGACACTGCCGGTCAAGAGGCAGGAGACTTTTTCAAGGGTTTCCTCCCGTTTTGGGGACCTATGGTTAATAGTAGGAACCTGAGACAGTTGACTCGAGTGGTGGAATCGACAGCTAATATCACTGCCAGTGCCCTTGGTAATATCACCACAGAACTTCAGGCGGATAGGCTTATGACGTTACAAAACCGTATGGTTTTAGACGTGGTTTTAGCAGATCGAGGTGGAGTATGTAAAGTGATCCATTCGAGCTGCTGTATTTTCATTCCAGATAACGCTCCGACTGTCTATCAAGCCATCTCAAAGTTGCATAAGATCTCTGAGTCCATACACGTGGACGTAGGGGATTGGAAGCTACTTGGGTGGTTTTGGGGCCTGATGTCGACTTGGGGTTGGAAGATTCTGATGATCATCGGAGTTGTTGTGGCGTTTCTGTTCACGTGTTGCCTTTGTGTGCAGTGTGGTCCTGCCTTATGTGGCCTCTGTGCTACGACGTGTATAAGACAGCCGCCTGTTACCAAAGGTGCTCGGTTGGACAGAGCTATGTTACAGCAACATCTAGACGGTCTGATGAATATCGAGTATGATTCTGACTAGTGCTTGCCTACATGAGGGCAAAAGGAGCGTCTGAGGTTCCGTGACGATCGTAAGTGGTGTTTTTGACTCGTACGAATATGGTCGAGTCTGGTATCTATGAACCGCAAATGACGAGTTTAGTGGGTGTATGCAGTTTCGCCGTACTAACGTAAACCATTCGTTTGTTTCGTGGGTTTATCTATCTGTACCCACGGGTTCCATCTTAGATATGGCATCCATTTTGTCTCTTGCCCTCAAGTAGCCAGCGAACGGACGTTGTCCGCTTCGCGACCCTGGGATTCCCAAGACCTTGCGGAAGACACGTGTCCTTTGAAAGTGTCTTTATGATGAGGGGGATGATACTGTAAGGCAGATGGCCCTGCTCGAGGCTTATCTTGCCGTGCCGGTCTATTGTCTTAGCCGTGCATCTCATTAGGCACGTCCCTTTAATGCCTGCAGCTCGTGTTTCCCGATACCACCTCTTTTACACCCTTTCCGATCTCCCCACTGTTTCTGCCTTCCTCTGCACCTGTCCTTGTTCCTTCTTCGATCTGTTTACTGCCGATTGGAATGTACTAATGGTGGGAAGATGGGTTTTTACAGTTGGGAACCACCAAATGTTTCTGCACTTATGTTCCGGACCTTGAATACATCAAAGCGACCCCTCTCGGGGATTATGATGGGAACCAAGTTGTAAACCTTTGTGTACCATGTTAATCTATGAGAGAAAACTGTATAAAAAGGAGCGATCCACAGTAGCAATTTGAATCAGACTACGCGAACCTGCATGCTATGTACTTCACGTGACTTCTGTGTTCCCTGCAGTAAATAAACCTCGAATCTTTGACGCCGAAGGAAGTGTCCCGTGTCTCTGTCATTTGTACGCCGGAACAGGTTACCCACGAAGGTTTCAGGTGTTGTCCCCTGGCACCGCTGGGTCTTAAATAACCCAGTCCTTCACTGGCCATGCTGTAACATTAGCATGTCTTTGTCTATTATATCTATGGCAGATGATACAATACTGTCCAGTGAATATATTCTGGAGGACAGAGTCATTAACCCATTGTCCACAACAGAAAGTGATTTTTCCAAATTAATACGATCAATTTCTCGTATTTTTTCAGCTGTTTCAATTTGTGTTACTTTCCAAGCCTCGTTGTAAGCCGCATATATACTGGTCGCTATGAAACGTTTTTGACGCTGTTTGCGAGGTCCCAGAATGAAATCGCGCAAATCAGCACCATCTTTAAGCAAAGATAAGTGTTGCTTAATTTCTGCCAGTGTGGATGATTCCAGCCATTCAAGGCACAGCTTCCCTACACTGTATGTTGTTACTATACCTGGATGTTGTCTCTGGGAGTATCTAGGGTCTGGTCTGGTCATTGTTAACTCCTGTGTTTTATTCAGGAATCTATCTTGACAGTTATTCGTATCAGTAGGCCAGATTAACCACTTTTTCCAATCAGGATGTGTTCTGTTTAGATGTAAAATTTTAGATACGTCTATTTTATTATCTGTTGTTGCATTATCAGGTATTGGCTTTGGAATAGACGGTTTGTTAAGGTCTTTAATCTTAGCTAGGCCAAGACAGGTTGTTTGGTGAATTGTGTCATTTAAGAACATTTAATTGTTCTGGGATCATGCAGGCTCGAAATAATACTTCTAGGCCCTGTACCTGCCAATCTTTTGTACCCCAGATTGTTTTTGTTTCAATGTTATTTTTCCAATGATCAAAACCAAATGTCATCCTTTTTTCATAAAATGCTTCTGAATATATCAATTTAGTATTTGTCAGCATTGTTTTCAACCCTGTTTTATCTAACAGTTTATAATAAAATGTTTCTGCATCACTGGTGTTAAACCCTGAGAAGTACTGGAATTTCTCATAGAATGTTTTAGAACTGCTTTTAGGTGGAGTAGCACAATGTTCCCATTGGTTATATTTAAAAACATTTCTAGGTTGTGGAGATTTATGCAAGTAATGATCACCGTAATGTGAGAAGCAGTACATCTGTTCATAACTAGACGAACCTTGTAAATAATCATGTTCTGTAAATCTTGCTGACAACACTAAATCAGACATCATGTTATTAATACTTTCAAAATCCCAATCATCAGAAAATGTACTTGGTTTTACAAAGTCACTTAAGGAAACCTTGAACTGGAGAGGATATTTCAGGATTTCGACCGGACCATATATTTCATAGTCAGTTTTGTCCCATACTACCCCGCAGGGTATTGGAATTGCTGTGACATTTACTGTTGACAGTTCTCTTTTCTTCACGTGGGATGATCTGTGTGGTTTTAGGACTAAGTTGATGTTCTGACTTGCTGTGTCCATTGAACTGTAATAAACTTTCTCTAAAATTAGGCATAGTAGGAGTATAAATACCCCTGAAATAATCCAATGCTCAATCAATGGTGCATCCAGATATACTTCTTTGATTTGATTAAATAGTTCTGTTGCTTTTTCTTTAAAGGTTTTTGTTTCTGGCATCACTTCGGCGTTGCTTTGATCCTCAGAAAAGTTGTCGAAGTTGATGAAGTGGCCAGAGGCAGTTCTGTCAAATGTTGGAATTGTTCTTTCAATTTGTCTTTCGGTAGCACATTCTGATGCCACATCATTGTAGACTGGTGTTTCTTGACGAACTGATTCAATCTGTGTTCCAAGTGGCACGAGTTCCATGGCATTATTGTATAGTCCCTCTCTGTGCACTGCAGGTTTATCAAATGTGATTAGTCTTTCAGTTTGAACCTCTTGGATTGTTGCAAGTTTGGGTATTCTGTTGTTTCTCAGGAGTCCACTGGGCCTACTGTTGATTATAGGCCACATGCTTGTGGTTTTACCAGGTCGATTGATACAACTCTGTTCTCCTTTTTACCAGCAAGGGGCAGTAGTACTACTGATCTTGTTCCGTTGATTGCTAAGACAGGTACTGCTTTTCTGTAAGAAGGCCCAAATTCCTTCTTCACCGCTATTTTTTCTCTGACTAGATCCCCAATCTTTGAATCCAGACAGGCCTTGCTGGGGCTGGTGGTGCCTCGTCAGTGGTAGCTGTCTGTTGCTTTAACTTTATGTTGCTTAAGGATTTTCTTGTTTCATTCAAGTCCTGTAAAACAGCCAAACGGTCTTTTATGTCAAAGTCTTTATTCTTATCTTTTACCACTGATACCTGACTATCTAAGTCCTGAATGTACATTCTAGTTCCGAACAATAGTTCATATGGGCTGAAACCTTTTAGAGAATTTCTTGGCAAATTGTTAAGACTGATCTGGACACTTATTAAATGTTTGACCCACACATCACCCGAACCTAATACCTTCGCTGTTATAGATTGCTTTATGTCCCGGTTTTTTCTTTCCACTACACTGTTCCCTTCGGGGTGTGATGGACAAGAGTATCGCAAGCCAACGCCCATGCTGGCCATGGCCTCCTTATAAGCTCGAGAGCTGAAAGCAGGACCCTGGTCAGAATGGAACATGGCAATTGCGTATGTGCCGATAAAGACTCGCAGATCTTTTATAACCGTTCTTGCGTCAGCCGAGCGCTGGGGCCACATTTTTTAAGTGAGTTTTAGTCTTAATAATTAATAGGACGCTGGATGGCATGTAGACAGCATTATGCCTACCATGGCATTAATGCGCTTGACTCATTGCTGCGATCTCTGTCACAGTCCCGGCAGTCCTTTACATATTTGTAGTGGTGCAGGCTCATTCCTGGCCACCAGTATACTGATTGTAATTCAGTCAGAGATTCCTTCATCTGTATGTGCCTTGGACCTTCACCCATGTGTGCGTCTGCTTTTAATAACTTTCTCCGGTTCATGTTTGGAATTACCCTATCCCCCACTCCAGGGATTTGAGCAAAAGGAACGGAGTTTGCATCAATTACGTATGCATAATTCAGTGGATAGTTCACGGGTAGTGCTACACAGTCGCCTTTTAAGGACGTTTTTACTGCCAGCATGGTTTCCCCATCTATGTATTTTTCTGAACGCTTTTTTGTGGTTACGGAAGCCGGTTTAGTTGCTTCCGCTGTGGCTGTATTCGCCAATGAATTCCCTGCAACGTGAACGCCATCACGTTGATGACTAAGAGTGTGTATCACGTGAGTCTTTTGTAGTTCTTTCTGTAACAGAACTACCTATTTCCAAAGCATTTTATGCTTGATTGTGGCACCTGTGTCATCTTTGAAATCCTTTTGAATCCAGCTCTGCAACTTATTATTGTAAGAGTTGACGCAAAAATGGGAATCGCACACGATTAGTGTCGGGAATTCACGTTCTGTTTTTCAAGCGCCATCTTTAAACATCTGATTTCAGCTCTCTGAGCCGAACAGTTTCTAACTGATTCAGTTTTTGTTATTTTCGGTCTGAATTTACCGCACAGCCAGCGACCTTTAACAATCGCGCAGGCTGCATCAAAGGATTTGTTCTCTACGTTGAAATGCTGTACGAATCTCTCTGTATAGATTATACAGGCGTACTGTGGGAGAGGCAGAAGTTCGATTGGCAGAGGATATTCTTCTTCATAAGTCAAGTCATTCAGTTTTTCGAATTGTGGGGCGAAATAGTATTTCACATCTTCCGCTCCAAGAGAATTTACACACTGTATCCATTTCGGATCCAGTGACACTGTAGGCAGGTTTACAGGGCTGAATAGCGCCTCGAAGGCGGATTCCGCTGTGAGGATATTAATCCTTTTGCCATGTGCTAGTTCCCTTTCATTGGCTAGTGCCGTTATTACTGCTTTCACAGTATGTTCTGTGAGACTGAATGTTTTTTCTGCTTGTGTGTACATGTGTGATTTGTAAGCTATTGGTACCTTTTCTCCCTCATTAGAGGTCAGGTACGTGAATCCGCATCTTCCTAGGATGACTCGGACTACAAGATTGTGTGTGTTGTCGCGTGTATCTAATTTTGTTTTTGCTAACATGTCTGTTTGCAGTGATCTCAACATTTCTGTGTGTTTTTGAGTCCAAGTGATTGGTTTAAAATCAGGTTTAATTAGTTCGTAGAGAGGTTTAAGCCTCTCCGCATAATTTAGAATGTAAGTTCTTCCAAAATTCAGGAAACCTAGAATCGATTGTAAGTTCTTCAGCGTTTTTGGTGCTTGGAGTACAGCGCACTTGTCTAAGAAGTTGTCCGCTAGGCTTTTTCCTTCACTTGACAATTCGTATCCTAAAAATAGTACTGTCAGATGGGCAATTCGGGACTTTTTAAAGTTGAATTTGTAACCCTCTGCTGCGAACCCAAGTATTATGGTGTTCACTCTTTTCAAGTGAGTCTCCAAGTCGTCGTCTGTGAGATAGATATCATCTACATAAGATAATACCTCATCATCATACATTTGTAGTAACTCTGTTACTCTGGCTGAGAATAGTCCTGGGCTGTTTTTGAATCCCTGTGGGAGCCTACAGAAATTTTCTGAGACCCCATTACTGAGAAAGCGGTCAAGTATCTGCTTTCTGGTGCAATATTTTGACAAAAGAAACCATTTGATATGTCTAATGTTGTTTTATATTTTTTCCTAACTGTTATTCATTAGTGCAACACTATGCGAATTTTGTACTGCAAATGTTTTGCAACATGAGTTAAGGTGTCTGTAGTCCAAAACTAGACGATATGAATTGTCTGGTTTGGAGACAGGAAACAAAGGATTGTTCATTTGAGAGGTGCATGTTTCAATCACCCCCTGGTATTCAAGTTGATCTAAAATCTCCCTGACTTGTTTTTTAGCATCTTGCTTAATGGGATACTGCCTTTGTGCAGTCGGTTGACTTTTTAACTGGATTTTGTGAGGAGGATAATCCTCATCCCATCCCTCATGATTTTTATATAATGCTGGTGCCTGGGCTACTGCCCATTTCCTTGCATATATATATTTAGTGTGAATCAGAATGTGATTCGAGAAGGCAGGCATAATCATTTCTTCGCCACGAGGGCACTCCCTGACAAACTCTGGGGGCCAATCTTTTTCAGCTAACAGGATGTCATAGCCTTTTGAGAGTTTATCCCAAAATAAACCCCTTATTTTCCTAGTCTTATCACCCTCTATACGCAGTGTTATTTCGTATATTTTATGGGGCTCGCTAACTCTGGTTTCGGCAGTTTCTACTTGAATGTATTCATTCCTGTCCACTGTCTCCAGATGACTCATCAGGATCTTGCGAGCTATGGTGATTTCTGCTGCACTGTCTAGCATTGTCTGTGCCCACTCCCGGTTTTTCAACTGTGTCCTCAGTATTCTCGGCATGTTCGATTACTCTAATACTGGCTACCTTCTTTCTTGGAAATTGAGATTTTTTACTTTGAGCAGGTTCCTTGTCTTTGGACTTGGTGTGCTCTCCTGGGTCTGACCGTCCTCTTCTTTCCGATTTCTGCGAAAAAGATCGAGAGGGACGTGTATCAATACTTTTCTCAGAGGGCTCCCTCTGGGGAGACTGGTGTTCTCGAGTCGGAGTTCTTTCCCTCCGTCGAGGAGACCTTCCTCTGGACTGGAAAACTTTTTCTTTGGGAGTGGATTGTTTATTTCCATCCCAGCTCTTTTTAGGAGTGTTTGAATTATTTTTAATAAATAATTTTTCAGGATTTTCGAGCAGTTGGGGCTTCACTGGTTTTCCACCCAAGCTGTCTCTACCTAGTTCTTCATAACATTTTTCTATAATTCTGGCAAGCTCAATTGGTTGATCTGTTATATCTGTTTCCTTCAACTTCTGGCGGATCGCCACAGATGCTGCTTCTCCTTTTATATTGGCTAATAATATAGCCGAGACCTGCTTGAAGTCTTTCAGTAATTTCATACCAAGTGTTAAAGCAGGTTCTGGACCGTATTCATTCTGAATCTGTTTTAGCACATCTGGTATTACCGCCATTGACGGAACACCATGTGTTTTTGTGTAAATGGAAGCAAAGACTGTACCCCAAGTGTCAAAGTCCTCCACGTGTGGTGCGGCCCCCATTGGAAGGCAGATGGTCAGGATTCCGTGTTACTCAATAGGGGTAGTATTCGGAAATACTGCGTCTATTTGAGTGATTTTCTGTGCTAACCAGAAAGGAATTTGTTCCCGTTTTATGGGTGTTTTACCCAGACATGATTGTATGTTCTGTGGTGTAATTTTATTTGTGTTCCCCTGATGAGGGGTCAGCTGTGGAACGTTAACAGCTGTTTGGACTGTTGCAGTCCGCATTACATATTGGACTAATTGTCTATGTATTTTAATTAATGTTTTTAGCTGTACTAACAGCTCTTCTTTTGACATTTTTGCAATGTCCGGATGTGGTGTGTAGCTGGCTAGAACCGGCCACGTTGCTCCTGGTCTACCTAGTGGACCGAGCCTGGTAATATGATCATTGTGTTTTAGGGCGCCTTTAAACCAGAGCAGGTGCTCTTAGAATTTTAATGGGATTTCAATCTCCTCGAAAGGAGCGTACTCTTCCGGTGGATCCCCTATTTTGTAATAGTGGAACTCGTGTGTTGTGGCTGGATATTTTATCCAAGAATAGAATACCTCTGTCTGCCGATATTCGTGTGCCTCTATCACGAAGACGACTGTGCCACCTTGTGTGGTCAGTTCATTTTCTATAAGGTTTGACGTTATAGATTTTCTTATGTTGACCGGGATGATTATCGCACCCGGTTCATTAACACCGTTGGGACCCTGCTCAGTCGCATTTACTGCGGGTGCAGCGGTTCCGTTTTCTAAGTCTGACATTTTATGAAATGCAGGTTTTTTGCAGAGCAGGTCTCTAAGGAGACAAAGATTAGGTGCACAATATTTTGGAACACTGTATCCTTCAACGTTGAATAAACCAGAGCTTTACATAGGAATCTCTTCCTACTAAGTTCGGGCGGATTTTAACCTTTCACCCACTCCAGACGTCTATTGGAGTATTTACGGGAGAAAGGGTCTGTGTGAAAAATGCACGACTGAGTTACTCTAACGTCTTGCGTTAGTTTTATCGCCTTACCAAACGTTGGGCGCCATGTAGTGTAGTTCCTATTTTCCCAATAGGCCCTGCGCATTGGAATAACATAAACAGCAGTATAGACGTAGAAGGGCGGTCTTCCAGGTCTCTACTGACTATGCTAAACTTAATTTGGTTTGTTACCAACTAGCTCAGAGGTCACTGGAAACTTTCTTGACTGAATAGGAAGTGATCAGCTTCTCTGGTACAGACAAGAAGGGATTCAGTTTTCCAACAACCGCATAAACATGACAACTTTGCTCCTTAGAATAAGAGTCAATCTCTAGAGTTGTGTGAAACAATAAACAGTTATTTTACTCAGCCAGTTGTGCAGATTACTTTCACCAAGATGCAGAGAATAGAGAGACGGGCGTTTTCAATAAAAAGGTGTTATTTATTGAACAGTCTTTCATCTCGTGCAAGAGAAATGAATTGCCACAATTGCAAGACTTGTTAGTATAAAAAGTGCATACAGTAAAATGAGGATTGCGAAATAATACTGTAAAAGCATTGATATGGTTTCTTAGCCATACAATGGTTTAAAATGAATAAAATATATACATTCATATATACATTCAGCTAACGTACTCAACTGGTGCTTCTAACTACGCCTACCCCAGTGTACCTGACCTAAGCCTAATACTTGGGAGGGAGTAAGTAAGTAGCAGTTTCAGTTAAGTTGGTTTTGCCAAGGTTTGCTTCAAGAATTCTCTCTAAGGGTTTACAACACCATACCTCTGGAATAGAATGTAGGAGGTCTTGTATCTCCTTCCAGGACTCGATATCCCAGTCACTCGCAAGAGAAGGCTGGAAACGCCGGAGCTGGATTTTCTCGGCAGGAGAAAAGACAGCGTCTCTCTCAGCGCGTCGAGGAGGAGGAGGGGCAGCGTCCGTGGGCAGCTTGCATCTGCTGGGCTCTGTAAGGGACAGCTGTTCTGCTCCTATGTTCACCACACCATCGCTATCATCGATGTCGTTGAGGCAGCTTTTGCTTAAGGCAACGTTGGTAATATTTATACCTGAAAGGTGCCTTGTTTAACGTGGGTTTTTGGACATAAGACGTCAATAAAGATGTCACTAGGAAGTGATCGTCTCTCAGTGCTCATTAGAGTTCTATTACTAATCAAAACATTGCAAGCGGGGCTTTCCCAGGTTGCTGAGTTTTATCTTGTTGAAGAACTCGGAGTGTAATCTAGGAATCTTAGATAGTGGCTTCTGCTGTGTCATTTGCTCTAATGAGCTGCAGAGGAAGAGTTTCTGAAATGTGGCTCTGATTGTGTTAGGCCAGAGACGAGTTTCTGAAATATCGCTCTTGATCGTTTATGCCATTATAGGGGTATAAATGGATTATAGCCGTATAGGGGCATAAGGTCACAGTATTGATCGGGGTCCTAGATTAGAACGCGACAAAATATCCAATATTTTTATATACTTAAGACAAGGCCAAAAACGATTTAAACAAATTCACAATACAGTACTTAGAAATCTTCAGTTATCAAAATAGCCTTGAAATAAAGTTCCTTGGAGTTGATCCAGCACAAGGTCATTACCTGAATCAAGGATCAATACTCAAGTCATACAATTACAATGGCCCATACACATTCACCCAGATTCCCTGATGCATTGGGGTCAATTTGTTTAAGTTCAATGCTTTTCTTTTCCGTACACCATGTATAACATCATTTAGGATGCCTAATAGTTTCATTAATCAACTTTCCTTCTACTTGGCCCATGGACCAATTAGTTGAATAGTTGATTATAATGATTATCTTATATAAATGATCATTTCAGTTAACTAAATAACCACAGACACTCTGTAAAGTTATAAAGCTTTATTTTAATATAAATCCGGATTGCTCAGTGCATACAGTCACAAATGCAAATAATGAAACTCACAAAGGAAGAGATACACTTCTGCAACATAAAATGAAAGACAAATTCATCTCTTAAATCAATGACATTTTGCATGAAGGAGTGGATAGATTAAGAGACAGAAGTTTCAGCAAAATCACATGCGAAAAGTGAATAAACCTAATGGAGGAAATGAATGAAGAGACAATAGTTTCACCTCAAATAATATGTTCAATGTGTCAAACAGAGTGGATAGGCAGAGAAACAAAAGGTTCAGGAATAAAATACTTTTGCAAAGAATTTGCATATATGAATCAGAGACAGAATACAAACCTATTGGTTTGTGGAAAACCTAGGAGATGGTGGGGGTTCATTGAAATAGGATCAAGGAACAAAGATTTCTAGACCCAAAGGTAGAACAGGGACAGGAACACAGCTAGGCCTCTCTGCGACCCGACAAACAGTGACACATTCAATCTTCTACTCTTCCTCCCCGCAAATCTCTACCACACCCCTAAAGGCACCCCAGTTATACCCTCAAACTTACATGTCCGTCCCACATAAACTGAAACATTACCAAAATCTAAGCAAATGATTGGTGGTCTTTAAGGGTGGCTCTGTCACACCATGGTGACTTTATGTACAATTTAGTCACATTATTGTTCATCCTGTTTTCTCACAGTTCAAATTCTTAGCATGTGCTCACGTTTCTTTCACCAGATACTTATTATTACTTTAATTTGTAAAATAGGCAACGTCCGCGGAATAAGATTCTGGTCCCACGGTTGACTCTATCACTTGGCAGATGAACGTCATATTTGCCTTCAACTCGGGCATTCTTTCTGCTGAGCACAGTGTGTCTGCCTTGCTTCTGTCAGTTCTGATGCGCTCCTCACCTCATCCCTCCCACTCTGGGCAATGTAAGACAAGATGGAGTTTCCATCCAGCACACTACAGTAAATGCAAACAAACATTTATTAAGTATATGACATTATAGTTTTCACTGTGTACCCCCCTCCCTTGCACTATTCCTTATTGGAGTTACCTAGCATAAGCTTTAAGCGCAAAGCAGCATTATTTATTGTTTAAAAGCAAAAGGCAACATGCAATCTACAAAATGCACATGCAGCCTAGTCATGCATTTAATTTGCGTTTTCTTCAAAGCATACTACAAATACGTTTAGTTCTTTCAGATATTATTTCATATTAGTGCATACATGCGCTAAGCTATTTCCCACGTTTCCGTGTAAGGTGCATGTTAGTTTTATTTACTACCTACCATTAGTAGGTTTTATGGGGGTATAACTTCGAGCAGGTTTCTTTCTCGAACCCCTGCTCCATCAATTTCCCCCTTTGATGGCTTTTAGGAGCCATACCTACCATACCGAGTGCCATCTTAATTTTATCTAAAACTCAGTACTCTTCTCTCTTTTTATGGCACCCTTATCTAAGTCTTTCACCATATCATAATACTTCCCTTTTATGTCTTCTAAGTCTATCTCTTCTCTTTTTCTTGTTCTTGATCTTCGTTCATTCTTTGATTCACTCACTTTTCCTTTCCCACTTTTACACTTACAACACTTATATGTTGTTGTTATTACTAAGACTACTATAGCCACGTAAACAATTGGCATTATTATTTTCCCTAATAAACCACTTCCAAAGGTAGAAAACCATTTACTCACAGAGGAGAAACCCTTACCAAGTTTCTCGCAAACACCATCAACCTTCAGTTGGGTCAAGTCCTCATGTAATTTTGTGATGTTTTTGATATATCCCTCTATTCCTTTACCTTTATTAGGGATATAGGTACAGCAGTGTTGCATTTTCAACATGCCACAGACTCCACCCTCTTTTGCCAGTAAAATATCAAGGGCAAGTTAATTTTGCAAAACCATTGATCCGATCGCAACGATTTCAGTGTCAATCATCAAAAACCCACCAGCATTATTCGTTGATAAACAATCAACCACTGTGGAAAATATTCAAATTTTGTGTGAATTCAGGGCGACTCCAACTGAGGGTATCAGTGCACCAAAATATCACCTACTATTACTGAGAAACTTGCTCTTCTAGTGCTTGTTAGTCCTTGTTTTACTTCGTTGAGTTGATTACTACTTCGGTCCACATGATAGACCTTAGGGAAGACAGAAGAAAAATAACAACGTCCTTACCTGTGTGCAGGTAATCTATAATAGGTTATACACATTATAGACTCCTGGAAAGACAGGATCCACCTGAAGTTTGACTTTTATTTTTATTATGCTTGATTAATTAAAACCATTGCGTACACTAATTATTTTCAAATAGAATATCTTACACTTTTATGATAAAAAACATTATTAAAAATTCCCAGTTTTTATCAAAATAAGAAATAAAAATAAATAAAGTCATTCAGATGATTAGAAGAAATGCTCAAAATATTAAAAATGTCTGCTCTGTGCGTTGGACATGTTTGACTATAAGTTTTGTTTAAACTGTGTCCGTTCTTGTAGAAATTATGTCTATTATTGTAGTAATTAGTCCTTGGCCAACTCAGTCCAGTGTTTCAATCTTTTTGCGGTTATGTCAAGGAATTTAATTAGCTGACAACAGTCTACAGACCTAGCTCCGTACTGTCTAAACACTGGCTTTAACAAGGATATCCTTATACCGTTTAGCGTGTTACAGATACATATAACATGGATAACATCCTCAACACCACAGCCGCATAAATGACACGGCTGGTCTCCTCCTTTTGTCTCCCAAGGAGGTAGTGATTGATTAAAGGGCCCAACCTGCAGCTGGAGTTTTAGGAATTTTTCCTTGATATTAATTTGTATTCCCATTTTCAAGTAGAGTTGGAGTTTAAATGCTTTGTACATATTTAGGACCGCTCAGCTGTGAGATCGTTTGGCTAATGTTTTTTTATCCTCTATAGCAGATAATTAGCGTGTTACCTTAGTTACAGTTTTTTTTAAAGTGCGATGATTCATCGAGGTGTTCCACAAGTCTGTTAGACCTATAAGTTTTATGGATTCCTGGAGGTAATATCTTGCTGGCACTTTTCCTGAGCGAGACAGTTCCATCCAGAGTTGGTCATTCAGGGATCCTTCCTCATCGCCTTTGATCTTATGTCAACATTTCACATATGCTCTTCTTTGTTCCAGTGACTGTTTTTGAAGCCCAAATTCCAACCGTATTTGGGCTGGGGAAACGTTTCTGGGGAGTTGAAAGATCGCTCTGTAAGGCCAGTTAGCAATATCCACATAATGTTAACATCAAGACACTACATAAGCAAGCTTTAATACATCTACGTTTTAGACTAGAATAAAAAAATAAAAATATATTGAAACTTACGAATACTAATAAAAATTTAGGAAAAAATAACAATAATGGTGTAATCCTACACCTACTGGCTTTACCCTCTTCTTTTTATATTATTTTCCTTTGGTCTTCCGAGTCATTCAGTTTTTCTTTTAGTTGTCAATTTTCACCATTCTTTGATTTACAAAAGTTCTTTTAAGGTGGTCTCAATCTGTTTTAATCAACTTGCTCAGTGTCAGAACTGTCTTTTTCTTCACTTGGATCAGAACTTTCAATTTCTTCCAAAATAACGTAGGTTCATTCTGGTGTCTTTTATTTTCTTCTTGGAATTCTCACTTTTCTGGGTTTTTGTACTAGTTCTTCTCCTGACTCTTCTTGTTCTGTTTGACTTGAGACTCCATTACTTTATTCTGGTCTTCTTCTTGACTTTCTTCTCACTAGGGTGTATTTCAGTCTTTTCACCTCACCTGGCCAATTATCATCTTTTCTTGGTTTGAACTACTTTTTCTCCTTCTGTGTCTGGTTTACAAGTTCTTTTATTTGGCCTTTCTTTAATTTGTTTTTCTTCCTGATTTTCAGCAAATTCTGCTGTCTCGACAGTAACTTCTCTTTCAACCGTGAATTCACTTCCTTCTCGTTCAGTAGAAGTTTCACTTGTTTCTGGATCAGCTGTGAACTCTCTTGGTTCTTGATTAGCAGTGAACTCACTTTCTTCTGACTCAACAGCAGTCTTTTGAAACCTAGTATCTGGTGTCTATTTTGCTTGACTTGTGCTTGGCTGTTCATCATCTGGCCGATCATTAGAATCTGTCACTCTAGATTCATCAGCTTCACACACTTCTACCATTGGTGTTTGTTCTTGTCTTACCAGTCGCTGCTCTCCTTGTCGTTCAAGTGGACCTAGGGCTCATTTGGTGTGGTTCGCATGAGTCCAATTAGGAAAAACCCACACTTCACTGCCGTTGTTGTCACCAATACAACTTGATAAGGTCTGTTCCACCTGGGTTCTAAGCATGTCTTCCTTACGTGCTTCTTGACACAAACCCACTTGCCTGGACTCAGATAATGATCTTGTTTTGGTTGTGTCGTAGTGGTGTCTTCTCCAACCTGGTGAGACACAACATTTACCAGGTCAGCCAATCCTCTGCAATAATCGACTACCAGATCATCAGATAAACTCATCAAGTTATTTTCTGGTATGTATGCTTGTCTCATTGCTCTTCCCATGAGGATCTCATGAGGACTTAATCCCGTCTTTTTGTCAGGTATGCTTCTTAGACTCATCAGTACAAGGGGTAAAGTGTCAGGCTATTTCAGTGATGTGGATGCACACACCTTCCCTAACCTGGATTTTATAGTGCCATTGAGTTGCTCAACCACTCCAGATGCTTTGGGTCGATAGGCACAATGCAGCTTCTGCTAAATTTTAAATGCTGCACAAATCAGCCAAATTATCTCATTATTAAAATGTGTTCCTCTATCTTTCTCTAAAGTGACATGAATTCTAAACCTAGGAATCAGTTCTTTCAAAATCAGTTTATCCTCAGTAAGGCTATTATTTCTTCTCGTGGGATTGGCCTCCACCCAATGAGAGAAGAAACAGACAATAACTAGTACATACTTCATCCCATCACATGGGATAAGCTCAATAAAGTTGGAGTCGGGTGAACGGTCCTTCTGCTCTCCCAATTTGTCTCCAACTAACAACTGTCTTTCTGGCTGGATTCTGCTGCTGTCATGTTATACACCTCTGGCAAAGGCTCTCTGCAAAGACCCTGAATTTTGGGTTGTACCATGACTGCTTGAAGAGTCTGATTATTTCATCTCTTTCAGCTTGAGCAATTCCATGGTAAACTCTGGCCATGTGGGAAATAAAAGAATCTGGCAACACTGGTCTCCATAGTTCATATTCCGCTCTTTTGCTACAGCCTGTTTTTTTCCATCTTTCTTTTTCCTCATCACTTGCTTCTTCCTGCAACTTCTTCCCAAGTTTCATATATTGCTGTAAATAGAAGATGGCATTCGGTATTTCCTCTTTCAATTGATCTGTTTAAAGACAATTAGTTTTGTGCACAGAAAAGTGCAATTTCGCCAGCAATCTGTTGCCCTTCGTCACTGTGAGAGTATGCCCCGCTTCCCCCCAAACTGCTGACTTAACTGCAAACATGCCGCTGTGGTCCGCGCTGTGGCCAGGTCCCGATGACGTCTACAGCGGCTGGGGAGAGAAACCAAAATTGAAGACGGACTATTGTTCCTCACCACTGGAGAAGGAAGGATGAGAAAGGAGTCAATCAGAGAAAAAGAGGTAGGAACAACAAAGACGGACGACCGGGCCGGAAGGAGAAAACCTATTGTCCAGAAGGGTGCTGAGAGGACGAATGCGACCAACAGGAGAGGTAAGGAAGACGACAGCCCCATCCAGGAAGAAGAAGACAAGGAACCTCGCGACAGCTGGTCCGAGGAGTGGTGGTCACCGGAGGAGGCGAGCAGTCCGCATCAACTCTGGAGAGTTGCGGCCTCACACAGTACGTGACCCGGGGAGTAAAAGGTTGATACCCAGGGGATAGCGAGAGCGAAAACAGTCCGCTTCTAGGACATTGTTTCTATTTGCCTTATTTACCCGTATCCTCTATTTGTTTTGTTCTTTTATTGTGCACATTGTTTTATTCACTTATATTTTACTCCACCGGTTTCTGCGCATATTATTCTGCACCCCACAGGCTTCTAGCCTAGTGGTTGTTTAAATGGGCTTCCAACATCGAGAATAGAAGCCAGGCCACAGAAAAGGGGACAAAAGGAGATGAGAGCGAGAGAGAGAGTCTGCCTGTCCCACCCACGGCATATGGCTTTTCATCACTATTCCTAACATTCTACCACTTGGGTGTGGTGAAAGGATAGCTCGAGCCAAAAGTCGCTATACTTACCGCCTCTCTCCTTTTTGTTGTTTCACCCCACTGCAAGCTACTCGGGACCCCTCCTTGGTGACGTGGAACATCTAGAGGAAGAGAGAGAGAGGAAGGGAGAAGGACACAGTGAATCAACTGTGGATTTCATGAACTCCTACAACAAACAGTGCACTTTATTGTGGAAACAACCAGCATTTCGATAAACTTTTCTGTCTTGACCTGTGATTTAGCATATTAAACGGTCCATTATTAAATCCATAAGGTCTCCTCGCTTCTGTTTCCGCCCGAGCCTCCCACAGTCATATGATCATCTCCTGATTTATGGGCAGCACATTTGACCACCACAATTCTTTTGGGCAGTTGTAAAGCATCCAATACTTATTTTACCGTTTTGCCATTACGTATAGGATAACCTGAAGAAGTCAGAAATCCCCTTTGCACCCAGAGATGTCTAAAATCATGGACAACCCCCAAACCCATATTGGCTATCCGTGAAAACTGTTACTTTCAGGCTTTTGGAAATTTTGCACACTCTTATTAGAGCAGAATTTACCCCTTTTAGACAGGATGCTTCAAGAACTCCTTCTATGGTGCACACAGCATAGGCAGTACATAGTTCACCTTTCCCATTTCTCAGACATGACCCATCCACAAATATCTCACAATCTGATTCTTCAAATGGAGCATCCTTTATGTCAGGCCTGGGTTTGGTGCACAGTTCTGTCACATCCAAACAGTCATGATCCGCTTCTTCCCTCACTTTCTCACAACGAGAATTTGGCAACAGGGTTGCCGGGTTTACAGTAGTGCACCTCACCACAGTCACATTCTCAGCACCCAGAATCACTCTCTCATACTCAGTCAGCCGGCTAGAGGTTAGGTACTGCGTATGAGTCAAAAGAATCGCAACAGAATGTGGCACATACACCTTGACTGGGTATCCATTTACAATTTGCTCTCTTTGTTCCAGACTCATGCAAGCAGCTGCTACTGCTTTTAAACATCCGGGCAATGCTGCAGCCACTGAATCCAAAGTAGCAAAAAAAATATGATACAGGACATCATGCCATTCCATGTTTCTGAGTTAGAACTGGAAGTGCGCACCCATCTCTCTCAAAACAATACAACACAAATTGCTTGGTATAATCTGGCATTCCCAATGCAGGTGCATGACAAAGACAGCTTCTCAATTTTACAAAAGCTTCCATACTTTCATCATCCAGAGCAATCGGATCTTTCACATCCTTCTGTGTTAAGCTCTGTAGAGGTTTTGCAATCAGTGACAAACCACTGATCCACTGCCTACAATATCCAACCATTCCCAGAAACATTCGTACTTCTTTTTGTGTTTTGGGTGGACTCTTCTGCTTGATCACTTTAACTCTTTCTGGTGTCACCTTTATAACTCCCTTCTCTATCTTGTGTCCTAGGTACTGGACTTCTTATTTACAAAATTGCAGTTTTGCTGGGGACACCTTATGTCCTTCCTGTGCCAGGTAGTTCAATAAAGTAACTGTGTCTGTCACACATGCCTCTCGTGTCTTTGATGCCACTAGTAGGTTCTCAATGTATTGAACCAAAACCGAATTTCCTGGTATGACCAACGTTTCCAGACATTTTTTGAAGATCTAATTGAAGATTGAGGGACTCTCTGTGTACCCTTGAGGAACTTGGCACCATGCCAATACACGGTTTCCGAACCAGAAGGCAAACAAATACTGGCTTTCCGGATGCAATGGAATCGAGAAAAATGCTTGGCACAAATCAATAACTGTGCATCATTCAGCCTCACAGGGAATTTTGTAAAGAATTATTGCTGGATTCGATACCACTGGACAACGAGGTACTACAATTTTATTAATTTTATGTAAATCATGCACTATTCTGTATTTCCCACTGGGATTTTTGATACCTATGATAGGCGAATTACTAGGACTGCTCATTAGTTCTCTTAAAATTCCTTGTTCAATCATTTGGTCAATCACAGGAGTGACTCCTGCAATTACTTCTGGACTCATTTTGCACTGAGGTGTGTTTGGGTATATAGCACTATCTTTCATAGTAATCCAAATCGTATCTACGTTTGTCATTAGGTCAATTTCCACATATCTGATCTCACTGCACTTTTTAATTCTTCAGGCAGATTCTCTTTTGTAAGAAGTGAAAACAACTCATCCACCTCTGTTCCTTGCTTCACTAACATAATTTTAGATTCAACAGCCTAATCAGGTGTCTGAAATGCAATTCCATCTGGTGTACAATAGATGGTGCAGTTCCTCTTGCATAACAAATCTCTTCCCAAGAGATTTACTGGACTCGAGTCACATACCACAAACCGATGCATGTCTTTGAAGTTACCAATGTCAACTTCTATTGGATTTGTGACTAGCATTCTAATATGCCTATTTGAGACTCCTGCAACTTGGATAGTTTCTACCGAGAGAGGGAGGTTTGGAATTTCAGCTGCTGTCACAGTAGAATGGGTTCACCAGTGTCCACCAAGAATGTAATGTCATTCCCTTCCACCTTTCTGTCAACACATGGACCTGACTGATCTACAGCCAAGGATGTGCCAAGTACACTCTCCTCTCCACCCTCAGGCACCTGTCAGGTCCATGTCAAGTTCTGTTACAAGATCCCCTTCATTACCAGTTTACAAGGTTCGATGTAACCCCTTGCCTCCGTTTCCAATTTGGGGTTTGATTCAGAGACAGGTCCAAGTTTGCAGCCTGCAGGAAGGGTGGGTCACGCTTCCTGATTGTTCCGTTTAGGTTCCAGGTTAGCGCTCTAGTGTTTTTCTCGATGTCCGCCATTTCATGCTCCTGCACGTTGTTAGAACTGGCTATTTCTGGTAGGCTAAGGCTGACGCCAAAGCCAGGCAGAAACCACCATTCTAGTCAGGGCAAGGAAGTCACACGCCAAGATAACCTCTGCTCACCCCCTAGGTAGCTTGGCACAAGCAGTAAGGCTAAACTCGGAGGCAATGTGTAAAGCATTTGCGCCAGCGCACAACAGCAACAACATATTAGGCACACCACAGAAGAGACTCCACACAAGGTTATTATAAAAATAACTTTTGTATTGTAAAAACACATCAGATAAAATCACACATATACATTGTGCCAACTGGCACAGGCAATATTCACAGGGATTATGTACACAAGACAGGGCCACAAGGGCCACTGTCATATTCAGATATAGCACTTCTAGATAAAATGTAGAATATAAAATCACTTCTAGAATAAGAAATAATAAAACATAAAATGGTAATCACAAAGATAACAACCAGTAACCACTGGTAACAGGAACCAGGACCTTACTAGGACCACCTGTACTAAGAAAGAAGAACCACCTAAGTATCACACAGCATTAGGGGTCTAAGAAAGAATACATTACTCATGATGCAATAAACCTACATTCAGAGGAGTAGAAAAGACAACCACCTAAGAATAACCACATTTAGGGGCATCAACCAGAACACCTTACCCATGATGTATGAACACATTCAGAGGAGTAATAAGGAGAAACACATGATGACTAAACATTCAGAGGTGTTAAGAATAGAGCACATGATGCAATAAAATCACATTCAGGGGTGCGGCGCAAGAAGACACATGATGACTAAACATTCAGAGGTGCAGCGCATGGAAAGGAAGACACATGATGCAGTAACACATTCAGAGGTGTTAAGAATAGGGCACATGATGCAATAAAATACATTCAGGGGTGCAGCGCAAGAAGACACATGATGACTAAACATTCAGAGGTGCAGCGCATGGAAAGGGAGACACATAATGCATAAACATTCAGAGGTGTCAAGAGTAAAGCAATAGCGCAAAAATCACATGAGGCCTAAGAACCTTCAGAGGTGCAGGAATAACACATGATGCAAAAGATCACATTCAGAGGTGCAATAACCATACCATTGCGCAGACTCCCATAAGCCACCACCTGTGGCAGTCCCTAGGCCAAGGGCCTTGTTGGGGCTCAGACGCCCTGAGTCTCAGTGTCAGGGTTGCGCTGCCATGCAGCGCCAGTCTTAAAGTTAAAAAAGCCTAAACGTGGCAGGTGCCCACTAAGTGCTGGGCACCTGGAGAACAAAAGAACTGCGCCAGGGCCCTCACTGGCCCTTAGGAGCAAACTGCGCCCAGGCTGGAGCCACACAGGCTCTAAAACACATACACTGTGCACGTTGGAGCCACACAGGCTCTTAAAAACACATATGGCCCCTCTGAGCCACACAGGCTCTCTCAGCGTTGGGGCGACCCACTGCCATCCGGGGCCGCCCTGACTCTCCAGTCACTTCATAGAATGCCCCCAGCGCCTCTCAGGGCACGAAATACAAACACAAATGGCGCGGGGAGCCTCTCCGGGCTCCGTGCACGTTGGGGCGACCCACTGCCAACCGGGGCCGCCCATGAAGCCTTCATGGCTTCCTTCTCGCACTCTGTGTAACGTTGGGGCGGCCCACTGCCATCTGGGGCCGCCCTTGAAGCCTTCGTGGCTTCTCTCTCTTGAGCGCGAGCTCGCGCTACTGCGGGGGAGGGGCGGACACCGACAACGTGTCCCGGCGCCCCTCCCCTGCTCTGCCCCACTCCAGCCCGGCCCCAGCCCAGACTAACCGGGCCTCGGGGCGGCTCCTCCGGACGGCGGCTCTTCTTCTGGCCAGCGCGGGGCTCCTCTTCCACCACGGAGCCCCGCCGGCCCGCTCCGCCGTTCTCGGCCGCTTCTCCTCTCGCCGGCCTCCTCCTCAGATGCCGCCGGGCTCCCTCAGCTCACGGGAGCCCGGCCGACCCGCCGCAGTACGTCCTCTTCTCTCCCCCGGGCAGCTTCTCTCCTCTCGGGCTGCGGGGGCGGGACTTCCGGCCGGCCGCGCTGGGATTGGCCGGCCGGCCATCCACTTCCGGGTCGCTGCGGGCAGCGCAGCGGCCCTTCTCCTTTAGGCAGGCAGGCGGGGAGGCATTTTAAAATATCGGTAATACCGGCGTGGGCAGCCGAAGGTAAATAAAAGTCAAGAATAAGCGAGGTGGGCACTCGCCAAAGCGGGCAAAGCGCTCCTCAGCGCCATAATCAAAATAAAGCGCTCCAAAGCGCTAGGGGGCAATAAAGCGCTCCCAAAGCGCTAGACCCAAAGTACTAAGGTCCTTCCAGGAGTGCAGCTCCACCATGCTGCACAAAGGTCCCAGAGAGTCTCAGGGGGCAAAGCAAAGTCCCCCCCATCAGCCCAGCAAGGCAGAGGGGTCCCCCAGGAGTCCAGGAAAGTCCATCAGGTGCCCAGGGCTGGGCAGAGCCAGGGATTCCCCTGAGCTCAAGCAGCAGCAGCCCCTGGCAGATTCAAGTTGAAAACAAGAACAATTTGGAAGGGGATACAACCCCTTTTTATACAGTGCAAAACCTTTGAAGTTCTTTGAAGTCCTTTGAAGCAGGCAGTGTGAGAACCAGCTGGACTGGTTTAGAGGGAAGTCCCCTTCAGTATCAGGGACAGAGGTGTCAGTCGCCCAGCGGGAGGTGGAGCCAGCTTTGTAGTTACACAGGAACAGCCCTTCACTATCAGGTGCCATCTCCTCCCACTTCCCTGGCAGCAGATGCTGCCTTTCATCCATGGGCTGACTCAGACAACCTCCTGGGCTCTCCAGCCCCTGTCATCCTCAAACCAGACAGTCAATCCACAAGCAGGCCCATGCACTCTGGGCCAGGCTCACCAGCCAATCACACGCTAGCACCAACTTACACAAATATGCCAACTTCCAAAAGTAGGACTTCTAGACTAGACACAGCCATGTCGCATACATCATTTTTCAGCATTCATTCTCACGAGTTCTCTCATACCAAACTCGCCCCTGCACTCCCCACGCATCAGGAACTACCATGGGCATACATATTCCCCATTCATTCCTATGGGAGGGCAGGTCACTCACCATTCATCCACAGAGAGCTCAAGCACTTTACACTGTACCACAGTGAAAAAGTGCGCAGAGGCCTAAAATCACCAATACCAGGTTCCATAAATAGGCTAGGAAAACGCAAAAAGTCTAGGGGTGAACCTGCCTAATGGGCTGGGTCCAACACAACCCCCTTCCAGCCAAAACGCAGGGTAGACCAATCACACCACTGATGGGCTTCACTGCTTTGGGCGACAAAACCACGGACACGGCCTCGCACAGCAGGGACACCGTCCAGTTTTTCGCCACTCTGAACCTACATGGTTTCCTCCAAATAATAACTCTCTGACTCAACTAGGGTACCCCACTGGTACACACTAGTCATCCACAGCCAAGACCAGGCCATAGGCCATCCAAATCACAGGTCCTAACTAATCCACAGAGTGGGGGGTAGTAACCCCTGGCATACAATAGCCATTCTCCACTCTCTCTCTCAGTGTAGCTACAACTACCACTGATCCAACAACCTAGGGACCATACCCTCAAGCTGACCAGAGGTCACGGGAAAGAATGCCCCACCCTACTTCTACTTCTGGGTTTCCGCACCCTCACAGAAAAGCACTCACCAGAACACAATCTTACCAGATCAGGACCTCACTCCATCACTGGTCTACCACCTGGAAACTATTCTACTTCTGAGGTACAAAGCATACAGCACAGTCCCTCTTCAAGCAGGTGGGGAGACACAGCACACAGCAAAGCCCCCTTTCCTCTACCTTGGTGGAAACAACAAACTACAGGTGAGCCCCAGAACACACAGCAAGGGCAGCCCCCTCAGTCTCTTCAGCTGATCCACTTTGGTAGAGATTCCTCTTGACCTAGAAGTTTCCTAATCTCCCAACCTAAGATCTAAACCCTCAGGTTACACCGGGGTCAGAAGTAAGGACACCGTCCCTCTGCACCCCCTTCCAGTTCCAGTATGTCTCAGGCTAGACAGAGCACACGCCAGCGGCGTATCAGCGACACACTCTCCTCCAGTACTCCTTCCAGGTCAGGCCACACCGCAACCTGGCTTTCCCCCCTCCTCGGGGAACGACCTCCAGAGGCCCCACAAATGGTTAAGCACTCTAGACGGTCAAATGCTCAGCGAGCCAGGACTTCTGCACCCTCCACTTAGGAGCGGTACTGCCCAACACTAGGACCGCCGGAATTCTGGTTACAGACACTCCCCGTCCTCTAGACACAGGAAGATCCTCCTCAAATGATCTATGTACAGCTTAGGCCCCTGACCTGGCGCTCCCTTAAGGAACCCTCCAGGCCCTGAGATAGGGTTTCAGGCCAACGTGGGACACACCGTCCGACACTCACTCCGCCTCCACTGAGACAGGGCGTGAGCCCCTACACCCCTACCATACTACTGGGACCAAGCTGGGTTAAACATGAACCTCTTCCCCTTTACAGGATCATCAGATACACAAGCCACTCCTTTTGGAACCACTCCCTAATGCCTCTGCAAGACATCTAGCACACCGCCAGACATCCACCTTCTTGTCCAGTGCCTCTGCAGGACCTCCTGCACACCACCAGAGGTACACCTCTCATGCAAGCTCTTTAACAAAAAGAAAACTCACACCAACTCCTCCAGTTCAGCACATCATTCATTCGCACACTCCCCCCCCTCGGACTGGTAAGGCAGTTTCCACCACCCCTGATCACTCAACCTGACCACACGTGACACAGGTACCAAACTCTGGGAGCGGGGAATGGGAATTAACACACTGGACACATTAAAGCTGCCACCACTGGATCCTACCACACTGGGGAATCCAGACACACACACTACACTCAGGGAACAACACCCTCCTGAGCTAGTCATTTCTCCTCACACTCCCTCTCTTCCATCTACCCACACAGGGACAGGATTTGGGATTGGACACGGGACCCAGCAAGGGATTCCTAATCTATGGGAACCTCCCCCTCTACTGGCGTCCTGCCCTGTCACTTTCTCTCATCTGCCACTAAACATAAAGCGCAGAAACACATTTGAAAATGACACTCTTGAGGAAAAAAATCAAAAACAATAATCCCAAACATGTGACTATCTGAAAAAAACAATTGTAGAGTTTTGTAATGTAGCCAGTTGTTGCTATGGCACTGCGCAAACACAAGTCCAAAATCCGCACCGCTGACCAACAATGTTAGAACTGGCTATTTCTGGTAGGCTAAGGCTGACGCCAAAGCCAGGCAGAAACCACCATTCTAGTCAGGGCAAGGAAGTCACACGCCAAGATAACCTCTGCTCACCCCCTTGGTAGCTTGGGACAAGCAGTAAGGCTAAACTCGGAGGCAATGTGTAAAGCATTTGCGCCAGCGCACAACAGCAACAACATATTAGGCACACCACAGAAGAGACTCCACACAAGGTTATTATAAAAATAACTTTTGTATTGTAAAAACACATCAGATAAAATCACACATATACATTGTGCCAACTGGCACAGGCAATATTCACAGGGATTATGTACACAAGACAGGGCCACAAGGGCCACTGTCATATTCAGATATAGCACTTCTAGATAAAATGTAGAATATAAAATCACTTCTAGAATAAGAAATAATAAAACATAAAATGGTAATCACAAAGATAACAACCAGTAACCACTGGTAACAGGAACCAGGACCTTACTAGGACCACCTGTACTAAGAAAGAAGAACCACCTAAGTATCACACAGCATTAGGGGTCTAAGAAAGAATACATTACTCATGATGCAATAAACCTACATTCAGAGGAGTAGAAAAGACAACCACCTAAGAATAACCACATTTAGGGGCATCAACCAGAACACCTTACCCATGATGTATGAACACATTCAGAGGAGTAATAAGGAGAAACACATGATGACTAAACATTCAGAGGTGTTAAGAATAGAGCACATGATGCAATAAAATCACATTCAGGGGTGCGGCGCAAGAAGACACATGATGACTAAACATTCAGAGGTGCAGCACATGGAAAGGAAGACACATGATGCAGTAACACATTCAGAGGTGTTAAGAATAGGGCACATGATGCAATAAAATACATTCAGGGGTGCAGCGCAAGAAGACACATGATGACTAAACATTCAGAGGTGCAGCGCATGGAAAGGGAGACACATAATGCATAAACATTCAGAGGTGTCAAGAGTAAAGCAATAGCGCAAAAATCACATGAGGCCTAAGAACCTTCAGAGGTGCAGGAATAACACATGATGCAAAAGATCACATTCAGAGGTGCAATAACCATACCATTGCGCAGACTCCCATAAGCCACCACCTGTGGCAGTCCCTAGGCCAAGGGCCTTGTTGGGGCTCAGACGCCCTGAGTCTCAGTGTCAGGGTTGCGCTGCCATGCAGCGCCAGTCTTAAAGTTAAAAAAGCCTAAACGTGGCAGGTGCCCACTAAGTGCTGGGCACCTGGAGAACAAAAGAACTGCGCCAGGGCCCTCACTGGCCCTTAGGAGCAAACTGCGCCCAGGCTGGAGCCACACAGGCTCTAAAACACATACACTGTGCACGTTGGAGCCACACAGGCTCTTAAAAACACATATGGCCCCTCTGAGCCACACAGGCTCTCTCAGCGTTGGGGCGACCCACTGCCATCCGGGGCCGCCCTGACTCTCCAGTCACTTCATAGAATGCCCCCAGCGCCTCTCAGGGCACGAAATACAAACACAAATGGGGCGGGGAGCCTCTCCGGGCTCCGTGCACGTTGGGGCGACCCACTGCCAACCGGGGCCGCCCATGAAGCCTTCATGGCTTCATTCTCGCACTCTGTGTAACGTTGGGGCGGCCCACTGCCATCTGGGGCCGCCCTTGAAGCCTTCGTGGCTTCTCTCTCTTGAGCGCGAGCTCGCGCTACTGCGGGGGAGGGGCGGACACCGACAACGTGTCCCGGCGCCCCTCCCCTGCTCTGCCCCACTCCAGCCCGGCCCCAGCCCAGACTCACCGGGCCTCGGGGCGGCTCCTCCGGACGGCGGCTCTTCTTCTGGCCAGCGCGGGGCTCCTCTTCCACCACGGAGCCCCGCCGGCCCGCTCCGCCGTTCTCGGCCGCTTCTCCTCTCGCCGGCCTCCTCCTCAGATGCCGCCGGGCTCCCTCAGCTCACGGGAGCCCGGCCGACCCGCCGCAGTACGTCCTCTTCTCTCCCCCGGGCAGCTTCTCTCCTCTCGGGCTGCGGGGGCGGGACTTCCGGCCGGCCGCGCTGGGATTGGCCGGCCGGCCATCCACTTCCGGGTCGCTGCGGGCAGCGCAGCGGCCCTTCTCCTTTAGGCAGGCAGGCGGGGAGGCATTTTAAAATATCGGTAATACCGGCGTGGGCAGCCAAAGGTAAATAAAAGTCAAGAATAAGCGAGGTGGGCACTCGCCAAAGCGGGCAAAGCGCTCCTCAGCGCCATAATCAAAATAAAGCGCTCCAAAGCGCTAGGGGGCAATAAAGCGCTCCCAAAGCGCTAGACCCAAAGTACTAAGGTCCTTCCAGGAGTGCAGCTCCACCATGCTGCACAAAGGTCCCAGAGAGTCTCAGGGGGCAAAGCAAAGTCCCCCCCATCAGCCCAGCAAGGCAGAGGGGTCCCCCAGGAGTCCAGGAAAGTCCATCAGGTGCCCAGGGCTGGGCAGAGCCAGGGATTCCCCTGAGCTCAAGCAGCAGCAGCCCCTGGCAGATTCAAGTTGAAAACAAGAACAATTTGGAAGGGGATACAACCCCTTTTTATACAGTGCAAAACCTTTGAAGTTCTTTGAAGTCCTTTGAAGCAGGCAGTGTGAGAACCAGCTGGACTGGTTTAGAGGGAAGTCCCCTTCAGTATCAGGGACAGAGGTGTCAGTCGCCCAGCGGGAGGTGGAGCCAGCTTTGTAGTTACACAGGAACAGCCCTTCACTATCAGGTGCCATCTCCTCCCACTTCCCTGGCAGCAGATGCTGCCTTTCATCCATGGGCTGACTCAGACAACCTCCTGGGCTCTCCAGCCCCTGTCATCCTCAAACCAGACAGTCAATCCACAAGCAGGCCCATGCACTCTGGGCCAGGCTCACCAGCCAATCACACGCTAGCACCAACTTACACAAATATGCCAACTTCCAAAAGTAGGACTTCTAGACTAGACACAGCCATGTCGCATACATCATTTTTCAGCATTCATTCTCACGAGTTCTCTCATACCAAACTCGCCCCTGCACTCCCCACGCATCAGGAACTACCATGGGCATACATATTCCCCATTCATTCCTATGGGAGGGCAGGTCACTCACCATTCATCCACAGAGAGCTCAAGCACTTTACACTGTACCACAGTGAAAAAGTGCGCAGAGGCCTAAAATCACCAATACCAGGTTCCATAAATAGGCTAGGAAAACACAAAAAGTCTAGGGGTGAACCTGCCTAATGGGCCGGGTCCAACACACGTTCTATGCAGCGCACTTCAACCGTCATTTTCCCTGCAGTAAGACGTCCTGTGTTAGCTCCCGTCATAAAGTCATTCCTACCAGGCTAGTCTCCCTTCCCCGCCAAATTTTGCTTCAGTCCTTCTACTGGGAGCTCTTCTTGTATAGTTTTGGGCTTCTGTCAGATATTTTGGACAGTTGCGGTTTACCGCCGTAGCTCCGCCTTTCTGAGGAAGTTCCGTGGAGTGCGGTTGGGTTTGCTGAGGCTGTCAACCTTCAGAGAACCTTTTTCTGGGCAAGTGTAACCTCTGCTCCGAGTCTGAGTGAAGAGCGGTAAGAAGT
This sequence comes from Lissotriton vulgaris, assembly GCF_964263255.1. Lineage (NCBI taxonomy): Eukaryota > Metazoa > Chordata > Amphibia > Caudata > Salamandridae > Lissotriton > Lissotriton vulgaris. The sequence goes on along the minus strand of NC_141687.1, from coordinate 1,463,350,482 downwards.
TTCCATCTTCAATTTTCGAATGGCATAGCTGCGTTGACTTTTGGGCAATCCAGGAGCTCTTCTAGCATAGATTGCAGAGCAGCAGTAGGACAATATTTCTTTTGAGAGTAAAAGCGTATTGAACTCCATCAAGAAATATCCAATATTCCAGTCAGTTGCTATGAACTATAAGGTAACTCGTATCCAGAGTATTCAGGCGTTTTCTCCAGTGAAGTAACTGTCAACGTCAAGTGAATAGAAAGCAGTTTGATTCGTCATCCATTCATTTCTTCAGCAAGGCATGAGCTATATCAGACAGCTACAAGTATATGAGAGTATTAAGTATATGCATATAGTTATACTTTTATTTACCACCTTAACAAGACTCTTCCATAAGCCTTGTTTCATTTCACCAATTTGAGTTCTTCAATCTGAATTTAGAGACTTTCTAACTGTAGCAGATTATTCTACAGAGAGAGGCAAATTTCCACACGGTAACAGGTATAGAGAAGTGTAGAGCAGAGAGCTGTGTTATTTCAATGGTGTTGCTTGAACTGTAGTAATGTTTTGTTAAATGTTTCAGGTGCTCTCCAGCTTCCTGAATACAAAAGATAGCGGAAGAAGGCACCAGTGTGGCAGTCTCTCTTTTTGTTATCCACTTCCCTTTTCCCTTCTATTCCTGGGCTTGGAGAAATCCGGGTGTAGGGGTGTTAGGGAATCTGGAAATATTCAGCATTGAAGCCTTGGTCGTCCACTCCCACAGAATCAGGATAATTCAGGTACTGCTTCTGACAGCACCGTCATTGAGATGAGTCTGAATCATTCTCATTGCACTGCAACCAATATTATGGAACCATTTGTACAGTTGAATTCTTACCAATCTGGTCACCTCTGTGATATCCAGTATTCACGCAGAACCTCTGCACTTGAGCATTCACATTATTTGGCATGAGAACTTGTGGCACCTGTAACTGCTGAGTAACTATCTACTGCTGCGGCTGTTGATTTACACCCACCTCATTATGTATCTGTGGAATCAAATTGTTTTATTTCCTTCATTAATCTTTTTAGCAGTTCTACACTCGTTCTTCCAATGTCCAAGCTTTCCGCACGCATGACAAGGACATTTCTTCATAGCTTCCTCTCTATTCACTTTTCCTCTTCCTTTCCCTCAACTGGAATTTTGCCCATTTTGATTCTGACCACCCGTCTGATTACCAGTTTGAGAGCTATTATTCACCTCTTGCTGTTCTGCCACTTTTACCTGTGTCCACATCATTTTCTCTTTTCACTTCTTATGTCTCGATTCTATGTCCTCACTACAGTACTTGGCCTATCTCAGAATTTCGTCTATTGTTTTGCTCTGCCAGCAAATCAAATGCTGTTGAATCATATTACTAATTTCTGGTTTCAATCCAAACACAAATCAATATACAAAATGTCCCATGTCCTTGTCTCCAATATTTTCAAATCCACTATACTGTTTAAATACCTGCAACAACCTTTCGTAGTAGTCATGCACTGACTCTTTGGTTCTTGGGTTGTTCTGTCGTTTTTTAACCTAATCTGTATCTTTTGGGGAAATTTTCCCTTTCAGAAATATGAGTACTTGATTATAACTTTTTAACCACTTCATCAGATGGTGCACCTGTTTTTGGGTCCCTGGGATAGTCTTCTTTTGGCCAATCTACAGTGATATTACATTCTGTCCACAGATCTGCAGTAACAACAATTTCAAACAATCCATCTAAATCCTTTAGCAAAACCTTCAAGACTTTCACAAACCTTTCTACCTGTTTTTACCATTCAACTGGTTTCTCTCTCAACTGGGGAAAATCGTTTGTGAAGGACAATATATCCTATCTTGACCATGGGACATGAACATATCCACCACCTGGTACTTCTCTCATCGGACACACCCTTTTAACCTATTCTGTCTCTTTTAACAGAAACATAGATATTCCTTTACTAGCTGCTTCTTCCTTCTTTTTCGCCCATCTAATTTTCCATCGATCTACAGCTCCCCATTTTTTCATGATATTCATCAATTCTTTTACATGTAGTCTTTTTCCATACGCATTCAAACTCTCCAAGTCCCTATCAGTGAAAGCCAACCTGTATGACTTCTGCAACACTTTCAATTTTTCTATGTCTACTCCGTACTCACTAGCAGCCTCAATTATCTTTTCATGTAAGTTCTTTGCTCTCCAAGTAATGCTTTTACACAAAAACAACAGTTCATCATCTCGATAAGTCCCTAACCTGTCTGGACTTATTGTCCCAATGATCATTTCTTCCAAATCTACTTTTAATTGACTCACATTATTACTCCGTGGGTGTGGTTTCGCCAATTGTCATTTCCTTTATCCAATTATTGAATTCTTCTGGTGAAGGACCTGCCGAACTTCCTGCTACTGGAGCAACATTTGGCCCTATTCTCCTCGGATCTAATTGGATAACCTCTTTGGGGGTCTTCGTTATCAGCTCATATACTGGAAGATCTAATATTGTTTTATTTAGATCACCTTCACCATTCTCAGTCATTACTTTCGCCACTCCACTTCTGCTACCACTTTTTGGAACTGTCAATGAAGCACTTTTGACATATGCTGTCTTTCCCCATACAAAGGAAATACGGGACCAATTGTCACTGATACTGTTAATGCTTCCACATTCAGGCTTAACTTTTTTGTTTTCTGAACCTGCTCCGGTCTTGCCTTATTCAACAAATTTGTTTCTTTTTCTCTTACCACTCTAGCTATTTCGGTAACCTGGGGAGTAAGTGGGGTTTCCATCTGTGGAGCACTTGGGGTTATTTCCCCTGAATTTTCTTTGTATGTCATCATATCCTCCAATACCCTCATCATATCCTCCATATCCTTTTAGTCATCATATCCTCCAACAACCTCAGAATTATTCGGGTCATCCCTAAAACTAGAAGTCCCTATATTCTTCTTTTTCTCTTTACACTTTCCTCCTGTCTGATCATCAGCAACTAAAACTGGATACAAACCTTCTGTTACTACGGCTCTCCAGAATCTTTTCAACTTTTCTTCTCTACTTTCAAGAGGATATCCATACATCCCAATTCCTGTATCTCCTGTTACCTCCCCTATATTTCTCTCTTTCAAATGTCTCAACTTCCCATTCTTCTAAAGCTACCTACTGTGTCAGTGTCAGATTTGGTTCTAGCGCATTCATTCAATTCCTCAGATTCTGCAATATCCTTACTTTAAATGTACCATGCTGTGGAAATGCTATGACTCCATCATGCTTTGTATACTCCACCCAATTCTCTAACCACATACACGTATGATATCCTCGCTCCAACATCATATAAGAAGAAGGCATTTTTGGGGGTGGAATCAGAATTCCCTCTCTAGTCACAACCAGTTTGTCCTTATTGAAAAAAATATTTATTTTCTTTAGCAGCTTCATTTTTCTAATCCTTTACACCAACGTTCCTCAACAAAATAAACAAGGAAACTTTCCGTAATTCTATGTATTCTATTTGTCAGCTCTCGTCCTATGCTAGTTACTCACACCAACCAACCAATCAGAGCACTGCTACGTAAGCAAAGTCTCAACCAATGCTAGCGCGGCTCACACTAACCATCCAACCACAGCTCAATACACGCCCGCTGTCTGACCAATGTCAGCACAGCCTTTTTCTGACGACAGTATTACTCCTTCTACTGGCCCTCCATTCACAAAATAATACAGCAATGTTTTCTTAACGCTATCACTGCTGCAGCAATTCCCCCTCTGTGCTGAAAGTCCTTGGAATCCATTGTTCATGACGAGCTCAGCTCGTCATAAGCACACGACCAGTGTACTGCATGACGAGCTCAACTCGTCATGAGCATCGAAGGGGTTAATTAAAATTTTCTGTTAGTAACAACACAAAAATAATGCTACATTGTCTGTTCCACTAAAGAAAGAGCTAGTTTTCCCTTTTTCTGAGACTATCCTTCACTACGAGTCCTAATAATTACCAGAATTATTTTACTCTTCACACAAGCTCCGGGTGGACCTATTCCTCCTCTACGTATAAGGCCAAGATTTCGCAATAGGGCTTTTTGGCTTGAAAAGGGGTCTTGTTACTCTACTGGGGATAAGGCTAGAGTTTTGGAAGTGGACCCTTTGGTATTCCAGGCACTTCACTTATATACAACATTTCCCTAATATAACACTTACAGCCCTCCATAGCTTTTAGGTATTATTACAACAGACAATGTACTTCTGCAGTGTGGCTTCATTACCACACTCTTCTTCTGCGTACTTCAGGCTAAATTCCATTCCTGATGCGCTGGTGTCAATTTGTTAAAGTTCAATGCTTTTCTTTTCCGTACACCATGTATAACATCATTTAGGATACCTACTAGTTTAATTATTCAACTTTCCTTCTACTTGGTCGATGGACCAATTAGTTGAATAGTTGATGGTAATGATTATCTTATCTAAATTATCCTTTCAGTTGACTACACACTCTGGAAAGTTATGAAGCTTTATCTTAAAATAATGCGGATTGCTCAATGCATACAGTCACAAATGCAAATAATGAAACTAACAAAGGGAGAGATACCCTTCAGCAACATAAAATGAAATACAAACATCTCTTAAATCAATGACATTATGCATGAAGGCGTGGAAAGATTATTAGACAGAAGTTTCAGAAAAATAATATGCGAAAACTGAATACACCTAATGGAGGGGATGGATGAAGAGACAATAGTTTCATTTAAAATAATACGTTCAATCTGTCAAACGGAGTGGATAGGTGGAGAGATAAAAAGTTCAGGAATTAAATACTTTTGCAAATACTTTGCATATATGAATCAGAGACAGAATACAAACCTATTGGTTTGTGGAAAACCACCCCCTCATCCTAGGAGATAATGGGGTTCCCTGAAATAGGATCAAGGAACAAAGATTTCTAGACCCAAAGGTAGAACAGGGAAAGGTACACAGCTACTCCTCTCTCCAACCCAACGAACAGCGACACATTCACCCGTCTACTCTGCCTCCATGCAAGTCTCTACCACACTCCTTAAGGCACCCCAGTTATTGCCTCAAACTTACATGTCCGTCCCACATAAACTGAAACATTACCAAAATCTAAGCAAATGATTGGTGGGCTTTGGGGGTGGCTTTGTCACATCATGGTAACTTCAAGTACAATTTACTCACCTTATTGTTCATCCTGCTTTCTCACAGTTCAAATTCTTAACACTTGCTCACATTTCTTGCACCAGATACATTTAATACTTTAATTCATAAAACAGGTAACGTCCGCGGAATAAGATTCTGGTCCCATGGTCGACTACGTCGACATCGACCTGAGGTTCCTTGTTAAAATTTCTGTAGGGGAACCAAGCCTTATCAGTTGGTAGCTAGAGGACGGTTACCTCTGTAGTAAGGGGAGAAGTTAGGGAAAGGTTTGGAAAACCCCATAGAGCCCAAGAGATGGTTGTCCAGAAGATCGAGAGAGGAGAACAACGGTGTTTGGTGGAGACCGACGGAGAGTGTTGGTGTGGCGAAAGCAGCAGTTCACAGAGGAGTGAATATGAATAGGGATGTTGTTAGATTGCGGGAATGATTTTATTGTGTGATGTCTTGTGGTGTGGAAATGAGAGTTGAGTGGTTGTGGTCTTGGACTGTTAGAGTGCGCGGTCCATGTGATTTATTTATGTCAGGCTCGATGAGTAGCCTAAGATCCCAGGGTAGATAGACTGTGGGGTAGAAGACACCCAGAGCCGTAATTGTCGACCATTGATTGTGGGAGTCATGAGAGGTCATCGACAAACCCGACCCAGATAGGAGAGAGAGTGAGTGTGTGAGTGACCAACGCAGGTCGCGGGTTACTGTGTGTATGAAATCGAGAGATTGGATCCTATCTACTATTTACAGGACTGGCTGGCCGTTCGTCGGCAGATGGTCGAGGGCAGTTGTCCAGTCATTTCGCAGACAGACAATTGTCAGATTGAGGTAGACAATTACGAGTGACTGTCCGGTCGTATGGTGGACAGACAGTCGATCAAGTGATTGTCTGGTCGTTTGGTGGACAGAAAGTTACTTGCTGAATGAGTAAGACTTGCAAGAGTGTTTGAGATGAATTGTGAAGGAGGGGAACTGCTGAGTGAGGAGGAAGAGTGATGTTGAAGTGTGCAGCGCTATGGTAGGTCGTTTAGTGTAAAGCTGCGCTGGTATTGGTGGCTTGACATCAGGAAGTAAAACACTGGGTAAAAAAGTTGATTTCATCATGAAATGTTTTAAGGTATCGAGAGATCTTTGTAGGGGAGATAGAGGAGTAGTAACTAGAGTGAGGGAAGAAGCGCCGCCTGAGGATACCCCAGCTTATTACATGGTTACAAACGTAGAGCTCCGTTCTATACTTTTGCTTCAGATTTGGCAAAAGATGACAGAATAGAGGGAGATTTGGCTTTCCCACGCTATGGTTCATTCAGATTTGATGTGTTTAATCACTTGAAGTCAGTGATGGCTGCAATGCGACCTTTACCTAGACCCACACAGTTTGAGGTGCTGGATGCATGGATAAGAGCAGCGCATGCAAGGAAAAGAGATTGAAGTCAGGAAAGGGTAAAGAAGTCGATCAGGGCATTTCAAGATGCATGGTGGATGCATTGATGAAAAGATGGAGGGTAGACACCATTGAGGGAGCTAGGTTGTTTCCTTTGTTAGTAAGGTTGGGAGATGCCCAGAAGAGAAGAGGAATATGATAGCGACACAGCTGACAGTCTTTTGGAGAGGTTGTTGACAGAGCATCCACCTCGATTTAACCCAGATTCTGAAGGAATCGGAAGGGAAACAGGGGTGCCGCAGACAAATTCTACTGTGGGAGTAAGAGGAAGGATTTCAGATGGAACAGACAGAATGGGGATGCAACCACTGAGAGGAATGGAGGCAAATGAGATTAACACAGTTACCAGCTTACCAGAAGCTCTTACAGTACCGGTTACCATTGGTCCTATAGTGTCAGTATACGATCAAGTTCAGACTGGAAATGGAAGTCTAGTACGGTCAGTAATGGGAGAGGGTACTGGTTCTGGAGGGAATGGGACATCAAGTGGAAGTGGTCACCCTTCAAGGCCCATAGAATCAAGTACACCATTGCAAGCCACATCAGATTCCTCTAGGGGACAGGTGAAACAGGGAACAGCGAGGACAGGGTCCTTGGCAGATTCACGCTCTGACTTGAGGATGTAGAAACCCCCAGTGAGAGGCACTAGTACAAGGATGATGGGAGGCAGTAGTAGTCCAGGAGTTTCAGGGAGTCAATCTGTCTCAGGGAACTTAATGGAAGGGAATTAGCTGGAAGATCAGGGTAGAGAGAGGAGAATCCAGTAGTGCGTCGAGTCGAAGAACAATTAAAGAATATCTGTGGGCCAAGGTACTGGCTGTAGTGAGATTAAAGGCAGAAGTAGAGGAGATAATTAGTGGGAACTTGCCTTTAGAAAGGATCGAACTTTATGAGCCAGATGATTTGTTGTTTGTGGCAAAGGATGTAACTCGCAAGGCAAGGAAAGCACATGAGAAATTGACAGAGTTGGCACAGAGGTATGATGTGGATTTGTCTAAAATGAATATGTTACAGGGAAATCACAGGTTAAATTACAGTGATCAGGAACTAGAAGAGAAAAGAGTTATAGATTTGAAAACGCACATTCGAGAATTCATCATAGGGATACGTGCGTGGAGTATGCTTGACAAGTGGGAGGAAAGATGCTCAAAGAAGAAGAGTGCCAGGAAGAGCATAGGAGAAACGCCACCTCAGGGGCGTGGAACAATGAGATTAGAAGCCTTTCCATCATGAGAGGTTCCGAGCGAAGGGTATGTGCATGTGCCTTGGAGTAGAGGTGACTTAGCAGCGTTTACCAATTATTTTCCTCGGCTGAAGGAAAAACCTGTTGAGTGGTAAAAACAAGATGATCGGTTTGTCAAAATTTCCAAAGTACTGTGGATTGATTTGAATACATTGTTTGATATTGTGGTACCAAATGATTTGTGGTCAGCTTGCAAAATTGCTGATGATTCGTCGTCTTCGGAGCTTGAGTGAGATTCTGTTACACATAGTCCTTCACCTGTGGTTATGAAAAAGTATGAGCAGATAGTCACATGGTTGCAATCAAAGATTTCGTCACAATATATTGATTGGGTTAAGATAGACAGAACTGTTGAGGAGCCAAAGGAGACTGTACATGCCTACTATGAGAGTCTCTTGCAAGCCTTCAAGCAGTACAGTGGGTTGGATACCCTTGACCCAAAGGATATGGGACAGTTTGTCTCCAAATTTGTGTTGGAATTGGGACCAGAAGTTAGCCTTATGATCCAACAGCACTTGATTTGTTAGCAGAATAAATCAGTGGATGAAATCCTGCGATATGTCAGATACTGTAGCGATGAAGTGGATACGAAGCATAAAAAGCTTATGGATAAGCTGATGCTGGTCCAAATGCAGAATGATGAAAAGGAAGGTCAAACACAGTCAAACGGAGGAATGTTAGGAAGAAGACAGGGAAATAATCAAGGAGGGACTCTGTAACGAGGTACACCGCCACAAGCGAGTGGAAACACTGGACGCAGGGGTTGAATGGTGGCTCATGGATTCCTCCCCTCCTTCTCTTCAGGACTCCCAGGAACCTTGGCAACCACTACCGCAAAGGGAGAGATTTCCAAGCGGGCCTTTAAATGGGCGTGTACTACAAATGAAGAACCACCCCAGCGTGACGTGGACCTCGAGGCAGTGGGTAAAGACCAGGAATAACACCAGTCGGCGTGTGACGACACCCGAGGAGACAGAGTGAGGAGTGCCGGAGAAGACGAGAACGGAGGACAGTACAAGCAAGGAGGAGAAGCAGACGAGCCAGGAGGCCAACGGATCCACGCTTCACCATGCCACACTCCTTAGGGAGGTGTGTGGCTAAAGCAGAGGGCTCCAAGGAACTTCCAGAAGGGCGGCTACCAAGACAGGCAGAATACAACCGCGTCAGCCTCACCACGGATCCCTCAGAGTTCGCCCGGGAAAGATTGACATTCCGCCGTAAAAAGCTGTATGTGAAAATAAAACCTGCATTACCAAAATGAAGCCTACAGCCTCTCACTCCCACCCCTTTACAGACTCAGAATACATTAGGTCAGGGAAAAGGGAAACCCATAGATCCTAAAACAGGAATAGATATTGCCACGCTAAAGAAGACCACTGCATGTCATAATTGTTACAAGATCGAGCATTGGAAGTGTGAGTGTAGATCGAATCCAGCTAATCAGATTCAGCAGGAGGAAGTGGCACAGACGTCTGAGGTCCTCAATACAGTGACGAGACCCAGATCTGTACAAGGGGTGTAAATAGGTCTGCAGGTACAAGTTCCCCAGCCACCGAGAATCCCACAGGGGAACCAGACTTACCAGCAGATGCTCTTTATTGAGACCTTTGATGAATTTTATTCAGACCCATTGCAACGACGGTGTCTGAGGGGGGAGGAAGACTGTACCCTTGGAGCGGTCTTGGAGGTATATCAGAGAGAACGGTATATAGAGGCAGATGTTGATGGTCACCCAACTACCTTTTTGGTTGATACTGGTGCTACCCGTTCTACTGTGAGATCTGCAGTAGTTCCCAACTTACCCCTCTCGGGACAATGGATTCAAGTCGTAGGAGTAGCGAATAAGAAAATTACTAATCCATTGACTGAACCAATACCTGTGATAATAGGGACCTTTCATGATCAACACCAATTTGCGGTATGTAACTCAAGTCCAGTCTGTTTGTTGGGTCATGAGCTTTTGTGTAAATTTAATTGCACCATCTATTGCACGCCCAAGGGAGTAGAGCTACAAACTAGTGATGATGATGCTACATTTAAGGTGGTAAATCAGAATTTGTGTATAGAGGAATTTCCTATGTTGACAGTTGAGGAACTCCCACTCTACCTGAGGGACTCCAAAATGGACACAAGGTGTGTCCCTGAACAAGTTACAGTACTGATTGACTGAGGTTCAGTATTTGGGTCATCAAATAGAAAAAGGTAAAAGGAAAGTATCGCCAGATCGGATTGAGGCGATCATGAAAATGTCTGTGCCCACCACTCAGATAGAAGTTAGGATGTTTTTGGGAATGCTTTGGTATTGTCGTCAGTGGATCCCGAACCTTTCCTTGAAGGTGAAGCCTTTACAGAGGCTGACGCACAAGGATGTGAGTGATCCAGTACCGGGGGATCATGACTGTCTGGTAGCATTTTTGGAGTTGAGAGAGGATCTACGTCGTGCTCCAGCTCTGGGGATGCCAGACTATACCAAGATCTTTTCAGAGTTCAGTACTGACTCAAAGTCATGGAGGAGTCCGTAGACCAGTTGCCTGCTTCTCAGCTACTTTAGATTCAGTAGCTTCAGTGTTGCCCGGATGTCTCAAATCCATTGCTGCAACAGGTGTCAGCGTTGAGAGATGTGAGAGTATTTTTATGGGTCATCCACTTACTGTTTTTGTTCCACATTCAGTTGAGCTCTTGATGACGAGAACTAAGTCACAGTATATGATGAACAATAGACTCACACGCTATGAGCAGGTTATACTTGCTTCAGAGAATGTGACTTTGAAACATTGTTCTGTCCTAAATCCAGCTACTTTAATGCCTTTGCCAAATGTTGATGATGAAGATTGTGAAGACCATGGGATAAGAAAGGACCTCTGTTCTGACCTATTGTATTTTACCATTGGCCAACAGGTTCATACAAGAGACCTGTCCCCAAATTATTGGTTGAATAGGTTTGGTAGGTGAGACTGTAGGTTGATGTTTTTTTGTGGGGTTATTCATGCTTGTGTAAATTGTATCTTAAGTTTGTATTCTGATTTGTTGCACATGAATTTGTAAATATATGTATGTTTATTTATGATGACTAAGTAGACGCATATGCAAAAACAAATATATATATACAAAAATGAAAAAAAAATTTTTTTTTTAAAAAAAACACATTTCTATGAAACCAAAAATGTGGTAAGAAGATGATTTGGGGACATGTCTCTTGTATGAGCCTTTTGGCCAATGGTAAAATAAAATACGTCAGAATAGAGGTCCTTTCTTAGCCTTTGTTACTTCCCCTTCCTCTGAAATCTTTGCTCTTGATTGTGAGGACCATGACTGTCTCGATGTGACTGAATTTGCACCAAACCGAGGCCTGACATTGTGGATGAACCTCTACCTGAGTCCGATGAAGTCTTTTTCGTAGATGGTTCATGCTTAGGAGACAATGTAGGTCACTTGAGAGCAGCATTTGCTGTGTGTACCATTTCTGGAGTTGTGGAAGCTGCTTGTTTACAGGGAGTATACTCCGCACAGGTAGCTGAAATCATTGCTCTGACTAGTGCCTGTATGGCTGCTGATCAAATCCGAGTCACTGTTTACACCGCCAGTCAGTATGGGTTTGGTGTGGTTCATGATTTCGGACAGCTATGGTCACAAAGAAGTTTCCTAACGTCATCAGGATCTCCCATTAGGAATGGAGAATATGTAAGACAATTGTTAGAAGCTTTACAGCGTCCACAAGAAATTGCTGTGGTGAAATGTGCAGTACATGGGAGAGGAAATTACTTTGTCTCTCTTGGGAATAGGTATGCAGATGAAGTTGCACGTTTTTGCGCTGAACAAGGGTGCATTTTTACTGGAGATAATACGGGAGAGAGTCTAGAAAGAACCGAGCTCAGCAAGATGTTAGCCATGGCAGACACATGAGATGAGCTTAAGTGTCTACAGGGATAAGCTAAGAAGAGGAAAAAGCTGTGTGGCAGAGCAGGATGTGAGAAAGGAGATGAAGGGATTTGGGTTGTTTCAAATGATGGTCGAGCAGTGTTGCCAGATGATTTATTGAGTCCTATGGCAAGACAGATTCATGGAGCAGTGCACCTTGGAAGGGATGCTATGGTGCGAGTGTTCAGACAGATGTGGTATAATCCACGGTTCCGTGCATTTGCGGAAGCAGTGTCATAGGTGTGTCACGTGTCAGCAGATGAAAGCTGGGAAGAAGACTGTGGTTGCATTGAATCATATTGGGAGATCTGGAGGGCCTTTCAATTCGAATACAGCTCAATTTTATTCAGATGCCTAGCTGCAATGGTCTGAGGTATATTTTGGTTGTGGTATGTGTTTTCTCACCATGGGTGGAAGCCTACCCGACGAGAAGGTGTGATAGCCTTACAGTGGCAAAGTTGTTGCTTAGGGAGTTGATACCGCAGTTCGGGTTTCCAATTTCATTGACGTAGGATAGAGGAACACATTTCCACAGTGAAATCATGAAGTTACTTTGTGCTGCCTTAAATGTTGACCAGAGACTGCATTGTAGTTATCGACCAGAGGCTTCTGATATTGTGGAACAGATTAATGAGACTTTGAAAATGAGAATGGCAAAAGTGTCTTCGTCTACATCTCTGAAATGACTGGATGCATTGCCAATGGTGTTAATTAGTGTTCATAGTACACCTGATAGGAGGACGGGCCTTTCACCCCACGAGATCCTGATGGGGAGGGCTATGCTGTTACCAGCAGTGCCATTTACAGCCTTGATAAATATCACAGATGATTTGATCCTTGACTATTGCAAAGGACTGGCTGATGTGGTCCATTCTGTGTCTCACCAGGTGGAATCTGCAACTGCCCCAACCTCGAGGGACCTCTGCCATGACCTGTGCCCAGGTGATTGCGTGCTAGTTCAGAAGCAAGTGGGGAAAAGTTACCTCGATGCCCAGTGGAGAGGTCCTTACCAGGTAATTCTGGTGAGAAATACAGTGGTGAAGTGCGGAGGCTTGCCGGAATGGATACATGCCTCCCATGAGAAGGGTTACGCTACACAAGATCCAGGTATTGACTCTGAGAGAGAAGGCAATGTTGCAAATGGTATACAGTCAGATTCAGCTGAAGTAACTGGTGTACAAGCTGGTCAGGGCAGAGGAGAAAAGCTGAGGCTATAGAAGAATTGTGGCCTCTGAGACAAGGAAGGCTGAATTTAAGACTAGCTCCTAATAGAGATCTTGCTCCTGTGTCAGAGACTTCTGAATCAGAGCTTAGTGAAGTAGAGCAATCTCAGGAGGATCCAAGAAGGTCGAGGAGAGTAAGAGTGTTTTGTCAAAAATGCGCCGCCCCAGAGTGGACTTATCTGGTAACAGATGCCAGGAGTCGTGGGGACTGGAAGACTGAGGTCTTCACGAGTGATCAACAGAACACCCTAACTGAAAATTGAGGTGGGATTGATAGTTCCTGGGCTGGAAATAGAGGGAGTGTTGACAATAACTGTCCAAAGACCTCCAGTATTGAGCAACGTGCAGATTCTGATCCTTCAGGAATTGTCTTTTACGACTTTTGGACATAGGCCATCAGCTCAGGAGATCGTAGCTGTTCGTCATGAAATATTGCAGCGTGTGTTAATCGAAATTGTTTCTGAGCTTGTGAGAGACTGTGAATGAACTGCGAACTGTAAATAAATGTCTCAAAGAAGATAATCTAGGTCCGAGTGTAAGAAGAATACATTTAGGGTTTTCCTGTAGAAGAAGAAAGAGGGCTAGGGAAATCTCTTTGGACTATGTAAATAAGGTCAGAGGAACTGAATTGTGAACGATTTTCCAGAACTTCAATGAACTGTGTTTGAACTGCTTGAGCAGCAACTTGTGGTGGAGAGAAGCACTGGCGTAAGGAAAATTGAGGGGGCCTCCCTGCACGATACGAAGAGGGGCCCCCTTCAGGCTCAATAAGGAGCTCTCTGGCCAGAGTGCAGTGCTGAGGGGGCCCGAGGATCTTGGGCCCCCCCCCGCACCAAGGGGGCTGCGGGGGCCTGTGTTTTGCCCCTGGAGAGAAGAGCCTTTTGTGTATCCTCTCATTGAGCTGAACCGACAAGTTGAAGATGGAGTCTGGAAGTGAGAACCGTAGGTCTGTGTGATAGGTACATTTATTGTAGGAGTGATAGTAGAAATAATAGTTGTTGTATCTGTAATCATTTCACACAAGCAGACGATGGGGAAATGGGAGCTCAAGGGACGTCCACACCTGCTACTTCTAGCACAAAAGAGGGTATCGTAGGAGCTGAAAAAGCTATGCTAGATCAAACTAGTCTTATGTTGCATGTAGGTTTGTCTGGAGGCGAAGACCCGCATAATGCACATGTGAAGCAGCTATATGAATATGTCAATACGATGGATGTGAGATACTGTTATGTGTGAATGCAGTTGCCTGCATTAGTGGAGGAAGGTATTAGATAGCATCATCCTCCTTTGATGTATGGTATTACTTGTAGTTTGTTGCTTTGTATGTTTTATGACAAGGGCACTATGAATATTACTTTTCTTTTTTTCTTTTATTGAAAGTCCAAAAGTCATAGTACAGAGATAAAGAGCCATTTCGAGCAAGTCCCACCAACCACCCACCCATCGCCCCCCCCCAACCCCTTGGCTAAAAACATCAGAGTAGGCTTGTGGTGGTGAGTGATCTAATACAACTATACAGTGTTTAATGTTTCAAAAATTGATAAAACAATGATTAAAGGGAAGAGAGAAGGGATAATAAAAGTAGCATTATACCAGCATTTGCACTCGTAGAGATTACAGTGTATGATGCGTATATATTTAAATCCTACATGGTAAAGAAGGTGTACATAGAAGTGTATCTGAGTTTTAAATCTGTTGTAATTTGGTAGCGATTGAGTTAGCATTAGCAGAAGCCATCCTGTATTTAGAGGTTATCTTATCCGTTTTGTGGAATCCATTTTGTATTTCTGGCAGCCATCTTGTTTGCCATGTGCTGCCACGTGCGTGCCATGTGCTCTGTCCTACCTTGCTGTTGTCTGCTCTTGGAATCTGCCTAGAGACAGGTTATATTTAGTTTCTTCTGCTTCGCACATGCTCATTTGAGCTTGCAGCTGTCCATGCAGCTGCTGTTAGTCTGTAACTGTCAGGATGTGTTCACCAGAATTAGCAACTGTTAGCTCCTCCCACTTGTTGACTGTGCATTTTTTGCATGACCTTATATGTACCTAAAACCTTCTTCTTGTACTTATACCGCCTTCTTTTGAGCCCCTGTGTGGGTATAAAAAGACCAAGCTCCTTCCATTCAGTGTGCTACTTCATACATTACTGAAGGGTGTTGTATGAATGTAGTTCCACCTCATGAGGTTTAATAAATCTTGTATTTTCTATTCCAGTTTCTGTGCCAACTTCTATTCTATGGTCTGAGGACTCTGTGCAGAGAAGGGCAAACCCCTAGCACTGGTAGGCCTTGCTGAGGCCCACTACTACAAACGGGCGCCGAACATGGGGCTCATTGGTGACTCGGATGCCCGAAGGAGTGGTCGAAACGAAAGATAGAAATCTCGCTTTGAACGATCGCTGCCAGAGAAGACCCGCTTCTTGGCAACCACAGCGTTTTTCCTTTCTTTCTGATCTGACCCTCCAGGTGGTGCCGGTCCTTGACTGAGATCTCTTCTTTTGATTCGCTGTGCAGTGACCATTCGGTCGATTTGAGAACTTGGCAGTTGGAATCTGGACACCAAGTGATTGGTAAGAGTCGTTTTGCGGCACTTGCTGTTGGTTTTGATGCCTGGGATTGGTAAGGTAGTTTAGTAACGCTTGGCTTTGGGTTTCCATGATTGGCCAATATTTGTATTTGGAAATGTGTAATATATAAATTGCAATTTATATAGACATGTAATGAGGAGATTTTTCTCTGTTTTGAATTGATTTGAATGGCGTAACGTACAAAGTGTACCTTAAGCGCTACTTTGGTTATAATACTGCATATTCTGCACTATTTTTGGCATGCCTGTTTCTAGCTCACTTCCTAGTATGTGTTGCTTTTGTACTGGTACAGTTTGAGACTCGATGAAGCACAACCGCCCCCGCCCGGAGGGGACGCCTAATAGGTACATGTATATTAAGTATGGTATTTCTTCTATAATGTACAGCACGTTATGGAATAAATATACTCGTAAGGATCCTGAGTTGCGTTTGCCTATGTATGGGTCATTTGATTTAAGAAAGATTCAGTATGTGGAACAATGTATGTTTAAGCGGAAGACTAGGCAAGATATGTTTGACTGTGCACGAATGTGGGAGAAAGAAGTACGTGAACGAATTAATTGTGAGCAAGCCTTGATTGAAAAAGAACAGCGAAAGAACATTTACGTGAAAGCATTAGAGTTGAAAAATAAGGACATAAAGGAACTGAAAGAGAGAGAGGATAGGGAGCGCCAATTACAGGTAACTGGCCAATACGCTGTGAGTCAACCCCTTTATCCTATCCTTAATAAACCGCAAGATGATTTCTTGTTATTAGATCGTTCTCCACCTCCGTATATTTTCCCTTCTGCTCCTCATGAGTCCAGTGAGGAATCTTCTACAGATCAGGAGAAAGCATGGAAAACTCGTTCTATGCTGCCCGTTCAGCGTTTGTCTGAGCTTCGATCAGTTGCCCGAAAAGCCGTTCGCAGTACTGCCCCTGCTTCTGAGCTTTCAGATGACATAAAAAGTTGGCAGGAGAGGGACCAAATATATTTTACCAAGGTATTTGCCGCAGAAGTCGTTGAGCAGTTTAGGAAACATTCTAATGAATTAGAGCCCGATGATGTAGCACAGGATTGTAAACAAATACGTGATGGTCTTTTTGTCTTTTCTCAGGTGGCTGATACAATTAGGCGTTTGTTTAAACTGCGTGCTGATGCAGTCCGTTTGCGAGAGGAGAAAAAGGCAGCGGAAGCAGCTGCAAAAACATCTCAGACCGTCGTGGCACAAGCTTCTATCTTCGGAACAGATAAGACTATGATAGTTCATGCGAAACCCAAGCTGGAAGCAGCGTCTTTGTATGTTCCTCCTAGAGGCGAGGGAACATACTCCTTGGAACAGAGCGGATGTTATGGCTCTTAAAAATGCATTGCCTGATCTGCGGAAGATTCCAGCCACTTTTTATGAGGAAGTTGAGGGAGCCATTAGCTCTTGTACTATGACTTTGCCCGCCATTGACATGTTTTTTGGGTTTTTTCCGCCTGACATGTGGAGAACTGTGCGTAAAGTTGATGATCATGCGACTTTAGGGTCGTTATGAAAAGAGTTAGAACAAATGGATGTAGAGAGGAAACCAGCACAGAAACTGTGTAAATTAATTTCAGATCTTCCTGCAGCTATGTTAGTTAAGTAAAAAACGATTATTCCCCCTAAAAAGATAGATTGGACTGTCTTAGCGTTGTGTAAGCAGAAGGCAGATGAATCAGTTTCAGATTTTTTTACACGATTTGAGGAGGCATTCCATGATTTTAGTGGCCAGTCATTGACAGATGATATGGGTAGGCATCTGTTTGTTGATAAATATGTTGCAAACCTGCTGCCAGGAAGAGCTAGTCGCCTAAAGGCCAGTGAGAGTTCATGGACTACCTCTTCTCCGGTTTCTCTTTTGACTAAGGCTCAGTATTATGAACGTCAGGAATTAGAAGCGAAGGGCAAGGAGGATAAAAAGACTAAAGATTTAATAAAGAAGGTTATGTTGGCTCAGGCAAATGGTCCGCCTTCTAGAGGTAATGATAGAGGTGGACGTGGATCTTATGGTTCGTCTTTTCCTTCCTATACTCCTTCGAATTTGTCTGCTGACCAGTGTGCATATTGCAAGGAATTTGGACATTGGGTTTCTGATTGTCCAGTACTGCGTGCTCAGCAGTGTCCACGTGGACAGGGACAAATGAGAAGTCGTTCAGGATATTCAGGGCCTAGAGGAAGCACAAATGATCGTGCTAGGTTTGATGCTAATACACGTGGACAGGATGGGTTTAACACTTTTGATAGATGGAACCAATATCAAATGTCCGACTAAGTGCCGTCTGATTTTCAAGATTCTGCTTATGCATAGGATTGCCTAGGATGGGGTAAGGAATCAGTTGAAGTTCCAGTAAATAAGAGGGGTCCCTATGTTACAGCATATGTTTTGGGATCTACTGATCAGTTTCTGGTTGATACAGGAGCTACTCGTAGCGCCTTATCTAAACAATTGGTTCCAAGGGCTCCCCTGTCTGGCTCAACCATTACATCGTTAGGTTTCGATGGAACACCTTCCCTTAGCCCATTGTCCCAACCACTCGCATTCCATGTTGATAGTTTACTGCTCCATGTCCATTTTTGATTTCTCCGAATACACCAGACAATATTGTGGGTCTTGATATGCTCAAGTATTTCAGGGTTACGATACAATGTTCTCCTGAAGGCGTATGTATTATTTTGAATGACAATTACCCCACAATTGAGAGATCTTGTCTTGTTAAAGAGGATACTGCATTAGCTTCACTCCCTAGTACTTTGTGGGCTACTTCAGACACCAATGTAGGGCAAATGGTTATTCCACCAGTGCATATTAGTGTCAAGGAGGGCGCTTCATTGCCATGCTTGCCTCAATACAAAATTTCACAGGAAGGCAAAGAAGCACTTATACGCATTGTTAATGATTTAATTAAAGTGGCCTTTGCGGAGGAAGTTCCTTACAATGTTTGCAACAGTCCTATTCTTCCCATTTTTAAAAAAGATACTGACACTAGGATTTACAGATTCATTATTGATTTGCGAAAAGTTAACAAGATTGTAGTACCACAATATCCGGTGGTTTCTGACATAACAACACTTCTTACTTTGGTTCCTCTGACAGCGACTATATTCTCTGTGATAGACTTGAAGAACACTTTCTTTTTGATCCCTATTCATCCTGATAGCAGATATTTGTTTTGTTTCACTTTGAACAATCGATTGTACAGATTTTGTAGAGTTCCTCAAGGGTATACTCAGAGTCCTAGCATTTACAGCCAAGCATTGAAAAGACAGCTTGATTCTTTTGCTTTACCTGAAGGAGTGGCTCTTATACAATATGTAGGTGACATCTTGTTGGCAGCCGATACGCCTGAACAATGTGAAGAATGTACTTTGTATTTGCTTTCTTTTCTTGCATCACACCATCACATAGTGTCACGGAAGAAATTACAATATTGTAGACCGAAGGTTACCTATTTAGGTCACCTTCTGTCTAAGGAGGGCCGTGCGCTTACCTCAGATCGCATTAAAGCAATTTTAGATACACCAGTTCCTTCTACTCAGAAAGATGTCCGTGCATTCATTGGTCTGACTTCGTTTTGCAGGCAATGGATATTAGGATTTACACACATTGTTAAACCCCTGTTAGCGCTTTTGACTAAAGACACTCCAATGCCCCTTCCATGGACAGATGAATGTCAGAATGCTTTTCATCAGTTACGTCAAGCTCTTTGTTCTGCACCAGTGTTAGGCACTCCAGATTACACGAAGAGTTTTACACTCTATGTACATGAGAAAGATGGATGGGCATTGTCAGTTTTAGTACAGACACATGATGATAAGCAGCGTCCCTGTGCATTTTTTTCAGCAGTACTTGATCCTGTTGCTCGTGCGTTGCCTGGATGCTTCCGTTCAGTTGCAGCAACAGCTGTGTCCATACGTCAGAGTGAAGGGATAGTTTTGTCACATAAGTTGTTGGTGCTAGTACCCCATGCAGTAGATGCCCTTCTAAACCAGACCAAAACGCAGCACTTGACTAGTGGTTGTCTGACAGGCTACGAATTGACACTGTTGCCCCTCATATTACCCTAAAGAGATGTGCGACTTTGAACCCAGCCACTTTGTTGCCATATCCTGTGACTGAGTCTCAGTCACAGGAGCCTCATTATTGTATATTCTTTACTGAGGAACAGACAAAGGGTTGCTTAATTTGCAAGATACGCCCCTTTCAGATGTAGATGGGGAACTGTGGGTTGATGGGTCCTGTTTGAAGTTACCAGATGGCACGACTTCAGCTACATATGCAATTACGACACTTCAGACAGTAGTGGAAACAGCTTGTATACCTCAGAAGTCGGCTCAAGCAGCTGAACTAATAGCTTTAACACGAGCATGTGAACTTAGCACTGACTAGCGTGTGAACATCTATACAGACAGCCGCTATGCTTTTGGAGTGACCCATGATTTTGGCCTGCTTTGGCAGGAAAGAGCCTTTCTTACGTCCCACGGGATGCAGATAATGCACAGAGATTTCGTGCATAATCTCTTAACTGCACTAACATATCCAAAGAAGATAGCTATTGTGAAGTGTAGTGCACACAAGAAAGTAACTGATAAGACAGGACAAGGCAATGCCTTTGCAGATTGCGTAGCTCGTGAGACTGCAATGCAACAAAGCACTACTTCTATGTACTTAGTGAAGTCTCAAGATGAGTGATGGCATGATGCTAGACTGGAAGTGTTAGATGTACAGAGATCTGCTTCTGCAGCAGAACTTGAGCAATGGGCTAAATAAGGAATATTGGACGATAAGGATTGTTGGCACAACAAAGACATGGATAAATGGAAACTACCTGCAGTCTATTTACAACCTATGGTTCAAATTGCACATGGGCTGGCACATGTTGGAGCTCCAGCAATAACGAAATTGCTTACGCGAGTTTGGGAGCATCCTGAAATTGCCAGCACAGCTAAGAGAGTAGTACAGTCCTGTTTGATCTGTTGGCAGTATAATCCTGGTAAAGGGACACGGACTCCTACAGGAGGGTTTGCTACACCGACTGCATTTTTTGAAGTTTTGCAGATGGATTACATCAAACTTGAATGCTGCAATAACCTAAAGTATGTCCTAGTGGTGGTATGTGCCTTCAGAAAATGGATAGAGGCATACCCATCAAATGATAATACAGCTCTCACTACAGCAAAGGTGCTTCTAAAGGAGTTGTGCCTAGATATGGTGTTTGCAAACTTTTGTGGAGTGACAACGAACCTCATTTTATTGGGCAAGTTGTTGAGCATTTCCTGAAATGATTAGGGATCAAACAGAAATTCCATGCAGTCTTCCACCCACAATCAGCAGGATTAGTGGAGAGGTACAATGCTACACTGAAACTGAAATTAGCGAAAATACTGACTTCCACGTCTTTGAATTGGCCAGATGCATTACCTTTGGCATTGTTGTCCATAAGATCGGTGCCACACTCACGATCTGGGCTTACTCCTTATGAAGTGATGTTTGGGAGACTGATGAACATTTGGGAAGTTGTTAAGCCACGCCCCATACATGATGTTCCATGTGTTCTGATGAATGATTATTTGGCACAATTAACTGACAGTTTGATCTCTATTCATCAACAGGTTGGAGATGCTCTTCCTGACAGATCCAAGGGTGAGGCCCACGAACTCCAGCCCAGAGACCATGTAATGGTCAAGGTCTTCGCGAGGTCGAACAGCTTGGAGCCGAGGGGGCAAGGACCGGAGCAAGTGCTCCTAGCGACGAGGACAGCAGTTTGAGTGACGAACAGGAAGAACTGGGTCCATAGCACTCACTGCAGGAGAGTGTCGCCTGCCTTGTTGGAACCTGCTGTGTTGACCGACCATCGAGAAATTCTGGAAAAGGAGAAAGGCCAAGCTATCTCACCTGATGAATCTGAGGAAGTCTTCCCGACCACACGATCACTGGAGCATCGCGATACCAACTGAGATCACGGAAAGAGCCTGCGTTGTCGAAAAGAACTAGTTGAGCTACCACCCTGGGTTAGTGAAACGGAGTGCCGATGTGGCAAGGGGGGGGATCAGTCCTGCGAAGTGACACTCGTCTTGGCCCTCTGTGAAGAAATCAACGGCAGCCCAGGGATAAGAGCTCCAATGATTGTTTCTTACGACGAAGTGATCATGTCTGCTGAGAGATCAAAGGTTGCTGAGATCTGCAATAAGAAAACCATTTGTGCTGTAGGGTTTGTTGGTGCTATGGTGGTTATGGCAGCAATTATCTGATATGTTGAGAAGGTGGCCCCTGTTCGAGAGCTTTTGATCGCCACTACTCCAGTACCAGTTGAGCACCACTACTTCACTCTTCCCTACCATGAGCAGAAGCATTGACAATCCTACCTAAATAATACATTCATCCAGATGTTGCATCACACTCATAATGCCACAAATACTACCAACAGTTGGGTGTGTCAGATGATACCTGCTCACCAGAAAAAGGGAGGAACACCTTTCATTACTCTTCCATTCTCGCACAATGGTTCTTGTCAAGCTTGGTTTGCGCTTTTGTTTGCTTCTGGAAACCCTTCAGTAGATGGGATTAACTTTCACCTCAATAAAGTATGCTATCAAGATAAAGATGGTTATCCTCAAGCTAAAGGGACTAACAGGCACATGCATCAAAGCTTTTTGTGATCGCAAACTGTGCGAATCGCAAAAATCGGCAGTTTGCAATCGCAAAATCAGCTATTGGGATGCATCAAGGATGAAGGCCCTCGCAATTTGAGAATTCGCAAATATTTGCGAGTTTTCAA
This sequence comes from Lissotriton vulgaris, assembly GCF_964263255.1. NCBI lineage: Eukaryota > Metazoa > Chordata > Amphibia > Caudata > Salamandridae > Lissotriton > Lissotriton vulgaris. The sequence continues at coordinate 1,463,328,147 of NC_141687.1, read as the reverse complement.
ATTGCGATTGCATTTAAAAATAGCGATTCCGCAATTGGGGGATCAAATTACCATGAGGTTGAACCTCATGGTAATTTGCAAAAACTTTGAAAAATGCTCTATTGTGCATTTTTCAAAGTTTCATGTTGTGCACACACATGTCCTTAGGGCATGTGTGTGCACAACATATGTGCACAGATTAGTTTCAGGGGTGCAACAGGGTGTCCTTTGGACACCCCTGCACCCTTCAAATCACATTCTCAATTTGCGATTCGCTAATTGCGAATCGCAAATTGAGAATGTCTTCCCATTCTTTCCAATGGGCCTCTAAGCCCATAGGAATGAATGGGGAAGCATTTCTTAATTGTGACTCGCAATTCGCGAGTCGCAATTAAGGAATGTTTATAAATCGCAAATTTTTCAGCGATTTCTTCATGCATAGGCTTTTGCGATTTCTTAAAAATTGAAATTAAGAAATCGAGTATCAACCTGACAATATTTCGAGAGCATATGTCTTCACGAATATGAGAACTATCAAGAACAATGGACCTTTTGTGATTTCTGTTACTGGAGCTTATGTATTAGTAGTGTTGGGAGAATTCCAGTGGGGAGAAGTGAATATACTGTAATTCTAACCATTGAAGGTGCCAATAACAGCAGTTTTACAGCCTTGCATAATACTTACTTTGTTTGTGGCAATAAGGGATATTATCAGCTACCTGCTGGGTGGTCAGGGGTCTGCTACGTGTCCTTTCTGTTGCCCCCTGTGTTTTTGGTACCTGCATCGTATCATCATGACTTTAAACTATTCAACGATATTTCCAAAAATAGATATAAGAGGACAATAAGTACTGATGAAGTGGACCAGACTGACACCACTCTGCAACAATACGTTGATTTTAATTTAGCTTTGTTTTTCTTCGTGGGTGCTGCATTGAACAGCAGAAAGATAAGGGTATTGACCCGTGTTGTGGAAGCTGTTACCAATCAGACAGCTCTGGCACTTGGGAACATTACAGAGGAGCTGCAAGTTGTGAGGATTGTAGCACTCCAGAATCGCATGATGCTAGATGTGATTTTGGCTGATCGAGGTGGTGCATGTCGCATCATCGGCAGCAGCTGTTGTGATTTCATTCCGGATCACTCGCCTTCAGTATATGATGCAATCTCTAAACTGCATAAGATTGCTGCAGAGATTCACCCAGAGACTAGTACATGGACTTTTTCGAACTGGATGTGGACACTCTTTATTACTTGGGGCTGGAAGCTACTGACTATGCTATGTATACTATTGGTGAGACTGTTTATATGCTGTATATGTATACTATGTGGTCCCATGCTGTGCTCTATTTGCATCACTGCTTGTACACCTGCCAAGAGAAATGTTGCAGAAATGAAAGCCCAACAAATGCTAAATAAAGAGGTCATTGAACTGATGAGTTTCGATGTACAGGATGCATATCTAGATTACCCCGGATGAACAACTGTCTTCAGCTAATGCTAAAAGGGTTTATCTGTTGTAATTTGGCAGCGATTGGGTTAGCATTAGCAGAAGCCATCCTGTATTTAGAGGTTATCTTATCCGTTTTGTGGAATCCATTTTGTATTTCTGGGAGCCATCTTGTTTGCCATGTGCTACCACGTGTGCGCCATGTGCTGTGTCCTACCTTGCTGTTGTCTGCTCTTGGAATCTGCCTAGAGACAGGTTATATTTAGTTTCTTCTGCTTCGCACATGCTCAGTTGAGCTTGCAGCTGTCCATGCAGCTGCTGTTAGTCTGTAACTGTCAGGGTGTGTTCACCAGAATTAGCAACTGTTAGCTCCTCCCACTTGTTGACTGTGCATTTTCTGTATGAACTCATATGTACCTAAAACCTTCTTCTTGTACTTGTACCGCCTTCTTTTGAGCCCCTGTGTGGTTATAAAAGGACCAAGCTCCTTCCATTCAGTGTGCTACTTCATACATTACCGAAGGGTGTTGTGTGAATGTAATTCCACCTCATGAGGTTTAAGAAATCTTGTATTTTCTATTCCAGTTTCTGTGCCAACTCCTATTCTATGGTCTGAGGACTCTGTGCAGAGAAGGGCGAACCCCTAGCACTGGTAGGCCTTGCTGAGGCCCACTACTACAATTCCATTAAAGTTCCACCGACATGGACTTTCCAAAACTTGAGTATCACCTATATTTCTAGATTCATCGGATTTAAATATCCTACCTCGAATAAAGAGCGTGAGTTATTGCTTTTGTTTCGAAGACCCCATATGTCTAACTATCAAAGCCAAGCAGATAAATGTTGCCAGATAGCAAGACCCTTCTTTTTTCCTTGGCTTCCCTTTCTGGAAAAAATGGCCTTTTCCATATGACAAGTAGAAATCAGTTGTGCTAACCAATGAGAAAATAGTGGAGGATTTGGGTCCTTCCAAGATGAGGCTATACATAAGCGTAATATGGTCATAGCAACAAAAATAAGTGCACCTCTATTCTTTCTACTAATCTTATCTTGTATGCCTAATAAAATAGTTGTGAGAGTTAGCTGAATTTCCTGAGAAAGAACTTTGTTAAAGAAGTCTTGTATCTGACTCAGTAATGGTATAAGTTGTGGACAAGTGGCAAACTTATGTATCAAATCTGCACTAAACTATGAGCATCTGGGACATAGCATTCCAGCCCCCGTTCCCCATTTGGCAACTCTGCTAGGTGTGATACATAAAAAAAATGCAGTTTTATAAAATTGTGCCTGTAGTTTAGCAGAAAGTAAATCACTCTTGGCGGATTGCAAAGCCTGGTTAAAGGTGTTAACAGAAGTATTCAATTTCACTTGCCATTTATTAGCAGTGATGAGCATATCATCAGGCATTAAGCTGACTAATATATCATATAAATATCCAATCCTGGATAAGGTGGGACTTCTTAGTTTGCCGATAAGATCTACCTTGGAGAAACCGGCAGCCCCCTCGGTCTTACGGGTCAGTAAGTCTCTTGTAGCCATATATTTAAAAGACCCCTTATCCCCCAGATGGAATTCAGTTTTAAGTGCACAGTATGATTTAATGCTATCAATAGTTATCAGGTCACCCATTTTCAATATCCCTGCTTGATGCCATTTGCCTTGGTAAGAAGCCCAGAAGATTGCTGGTAGATTAGGGTTATTATTGAGAGGGGAGTAATAATTCAGACTACCCAGCCCAAAAGTTTTACAAATGTTAGAAAAAACATTTTTGCCTCCAGAGGCATCCGGGGGTCTCTGCTCCTAAAGCAATTGATAGGGCGAGGGTAAGCCTTCTTTTGGAGTATGTGAATATTCTTGAAGCAGCTCCGCACTATATTGCATGACAGAGGCCCAGTAGTAAAATCTTAAATTTGGTAGCGTCCATCCACCCCTTTCCTGAGGAAGGGAGAGTAGTTTGAAAGCTCCTCTTGGTTGAGAATATGCCCAGATAAATTCGGAGAAAATTTGATTGAATTTCCGTAGTATTGTTGTGCCTATCTCTAAAGGGATAGCCCTAAAGAAGTATAGGAGTTTGGGAAAATAGGACATTTTAATAACATTGCATCTCTGTACTATGGTAAGATGTAAGTTGATAGTACATTTAAGCACCCGTTTAGTCTCTGTGGCCAGCGGGAGCTAATTTCCCTCTACTATCAGGTCAGTGTGGGCAGTTAAGGTGACCCGCAGATATTTAGCGGTCTGAACCACCCGGCAGTCTGACCAGTAAATTTGGTTATTGATAATGATCTGGGTTTTACCTTGATTGAGGGCATTGCCTGAGATTTTCCCAAACTTCTTGGCCTCTTGTTCTAGGGCATTGATGGCGCTCCTGGGGTCAGGAGTCACTACCGCCAGGTCGTCGGCATAAGCCATAATTTTAGTATCTAGCTCAAATCTGCTCATCGCTTGAATGGATTGATTTTTTTCAATTGCTTTAATGAGAGGATCTATATAAAGAGCGAAGAGCAGAGGTGAACATAGTCAACCTTGGCGGGTCCCCCGTGAAATTTTTATCTGCTCCGTCAGGATCCCATTAATTGTTTCGTTAGCTGTGGGGTTGCTGTGGAGAGCTTATATGGCTAGTATTGCCTTAGGCCCAAAGCGCATTTTCCTCATGACAGCCCACAGAAATGACAAGGAAACCCGATCAAACGCTTTCTCAGCGTCGAGTACAATTAATGAGATCGGGTCTCCTGCTACCTGGGCTGCATCCAACAGGGTAATGGCCCTGCAGATATGCTCGGTCGTGCTTTTTTCCGGGATAAACCTGTGTTGCCATTGTGAAACCAGGGACTCTATTCTCAGAGATAATCTTGATGCAAATATTTTGGCATATATCTTAGAGTCACAACTAATTAAAGTTATTGGCCGGTACGATCCCATTTCGAGAGGAGATTTATCTTTTTTTGTGAATACTACTATCTTGGCATTAGAACAAGAATCTGGTGGAGGTGCCCGTTAAAAATAGAAACTACCAATAGAATGAAGCGGGTATTTATCTGGGGGGGTGAATATTTTATAACACTCAACCGGTATGGGATCGTGACCAGCCGCATTCCCGTCCGGAAGGCTTGCCAGGGCTTTAGATATCTCGTCCCATCCGGGAGTATCCTCGAGCTGATCATGGTCTTCTGAACTAAGCGCCGCTAGAGTGATTTGGTCCAATTATTCCAGACTTTCATCCTCTCTTGATTTTAAGGGCCCTACATTGTCTTCGGAATAAAGATTGTGGTAAAAATCACAGAATGCCTTGCAAATCTTAGTTGCATCCTTTGTAATCTCGCCGGAGCTGAGTTGAATTGATAACATTTCACTGGCAGACACCTGTTGTCTAATTCAGAGGGCAAGTTGGTGGACGATGTTATCGCCACATTCATATATTTTGTTCTCTAGCAGAAGCCCATTTCACGGCGGTTTTCTCTGCAAAAATGTACCCTATTTCTGCTTTGCTGGCTATTACTTCTAGTTGAGCATTCTCAATTTCAGCCCCGATTGGACTGCTAAAATAAATGTTTCCTCTGCCCTTGCTAGCTGTTCTTTAGCTTTTTTGTTCTTCCTTATTGAGTACCGCAGGGTCTCCCCCTCGGATACCCGCCTTCATGGCTTCCCATACGGTTCTGACTTCTGCGGACCCTATATTAATTTCCAGAAACTCTTTGATCCACCCCTGCATATGTAGTCGGTACCCTTCATCATACAATAAGGCTTTTTCAAAGCTCCAGCTCGAGATTTCTCCCCTAAGACCCAGACCACTAATGTTTAGGATGAGGGGATTGTGATTCGACATAAAACGCGGCGCGATTTTGATTGAACAGTTTTGGAGTAGTGACGAAGAAACCAAAAAATAATATAGTCTAGCAAGGGAAAGGCGCGGAGCTGAGAAGTAAGTATAACCTGGATATGCCGGTTTTAAAGTGGCCCAGACATCGCTGAGCCCATGAGTTTGTATTAAATTAAGTAGGGCATGATATACTTTAGGCTTTCTACCTGTATAGGGCCATTAATCAGTTGCTTTCCAATTACTAGGTAAGTTGATGTTTAGATCTCCAGAAATTACTAGTGGTAGCGGCCAATGGGCGAGTTCTCCTGAGATCCAATTGATAACCCCGGGGATGTCAGTATTGCTCCCATATATATAGCATAGTGTAAAACCCAAGTTAGGGGGAAGATGGCATTCTGCAATGACCCACCTACCAAGAGGGTCGGATTTCACCCTAATAAAGGTCAATGGGTGTCTATTTTGAGCCAAAACTCCAACCCATTGTGTCTTTGCCCCGTGAGGTACCGCCAATAACCCTATACCCCAGAGAGTTCAGTAAGTGCTTCTGGGATCCCTCTACTTGTGTTTCCTAGAGGGTAATTACTTCCGCACCCAGTGAGCGTAGACCCTGAGCTACCCTCTGTCTTTTCAGTGCGTCGTTTAACCCACAAACGTTAACAGACACAATTTGTAAAGAACATTGATTATTCATATCGTTTACCATATTTGCTTGTATCCTGAAAACACATTTTAAGTCATCCTACATTTTGTACATCCCATAGCATCCTCAATTTTTTTTGTTTGTGCATTTTTTCTTTTCCTACTTTCTTTTACTTTACTTTGTTTTTTCCCTTCTTTTTCAGTATTTTAGTTTCACCAGACAGTACCACACTTTCCGGTAACGTGACCCTCCCCACCACCAAATCGTGACCCCCCCCCTTCCCAACCTTCTCCGTAGATAGAGTAATCAGGGGAACCGGGGATAATGGTTGTCAGTTAGGTTTCATTGCCACAAGGCCGCGCCTTAGATTAGCGTGTAAGATGTTTGGCTTTGGACTCTTGTGCAGCATACGTTTAATGGGAAAAAAAGGAGTCACCAAGAACCTAGGAACCCTGAAGAACATAATTTATAGGTAACTTCCCCATCGAACAGGTGTGATAAGGGACAGATGTGCTGTTAAACAAGTGTTACTTCTCCAGAATATCAGGCTGCCCTTACACTGGTAGGATTCCCTCTGGCCTTTATTTGCCATCCTTTTTTGCCTTAATCTTCTGCCTTGACCTCGGACATAAAGATCGCGTGGACCCATTCAGAATAACATATAGTCTGGCAGGTTTCATTAAAAACACTTGGGCCCCTAGTTGTTGAAATGGGGTGATTAATTGGCGCAGATGCCTCCTGTGCTCTACCGTTGTGTGGCAAAAATCGGGTTTGGCAAAAAACATCACACCGTTAGCCCCCTTTAGTGAGTTCGGACAGGCTTGATCGTACACAAATTGCCTGAAGAGGAAGTTCCCAAAAACACTAAGAAAGCTCTGGGTTTTTCCACGGAAGGGCTGCTGATATTTTGGTTCTGCTTAAGATTGAAGGGGAAGCTATGCGCTCGCTGGACTTCATAGTCTCAGTTCCAGTTTGCTTGTGCCGGGAAGGTTTCACGTAGCAATTTTACAATGTAATGCCTTGGTTCATCTCCCTTGACTCCTTCCGGAATGCCTAGCAGACGCAGATTATTCCTGCGCTGTCGATTTTTTTGCTCCTCCATCCTCATCCTGACATCCACCAAATATGCCTCATGAGCAGACCCCTGATTCTTCAAAGTGGTTACCTCCATTTCTAAGCTCTCTGTGCGACCTTCAACCATGCTGACCCGGTCACTTATATCAGTGCATAGTTTGTTTAGTTTAAGCAGGCCCCCCTGTAGCTTTTTGGCTGCCCCATTAGCGGCTCGATTGTCGGAGCAACCTCTTCTTGAAAGCCAGGATTGAGGATAAGAAGGGTTCTACCATGGGTCTGTCACTGTTGCAGATTTGACATTTTCCCAGATAGACAACTGTTCAGTTTCTTCACACGGGGGATAAGACATTTGTGAGTCTAAATAGTCCCATTTGAGTTGGCTACGTCTCTTTGGGGGTTTCTATTTTTCATCTGGCGTTGTACCATCCCTGTGTTTTTAGAGCGGTCAATACTAATGTCTTCTCTAGAGTTGGAGCTGATTTGGTCTCCAACAGAAGTTGACAGAGAGCCATCTGAGACTGAGTAGAAGTGTTCACCACTAACTTCTAGAGTCCAGGGGGCACTGAGGCCAGTATTGGGTTCTGCGCTGAGGATGTAGTCTGTGATACCTTTTGCTAGGTGGTTTAGCCCAGTTTCGCTTTCAGCCATCGTCTTGGTAGGATCTGGGTGTAGGGGGCTAACAGCATCCTCAGAAGGTGGTGCAGTAGTAAGCAAGTCAGCGGGTAAGTTTACCAAAGCCACTAGGCCCTCTGTGCTACTTTGATCTATAGGTTGTTCTCCAAAGAGATGCCACCTTTTGTAATAGCATGCGACTTTCTTGAGACCCTGTCAGGTTTAATTCAGGGTACAAGCACTCCTGTATGTCTACAAGCTGGTAATCTGGTTCGGGCACTGCAGGGGTGTGGGCGTTTGGGCGCCGCTCAAAGCAGTGTCTGGGTTAGTAGGTAATGCCTTGGGTCCAGTAAGCATTTCTACAATTGTTGGTTGAGAGCCTGTTATGGCAGGGTTTTTGGCTCTATTTAGCAGTGATATAGACTTTAATCTTGCTCACATCTAGGATAGGTATTCTTAGCTTGTGTTGGCCCTTTTAAGCCCTTTCTTCCAGACCTAGAAGAGGATAGCTGCTTAATATGATGATAGATCCCTTATTCTTGACTCTAACCTGTCTATTGCCTATTGGCTTTGACATACTTGACACATTGGTATGGTTTATGTAGGTATTCTGGCAGAGCTAAGGGGCATTTCATCCCTTTCAGGCCTACAGGCCTAGAACTAGAGGGACTCCATCTTGAGGGAGCTGAGAGGCTTTTCAGGGTAAAGGTAAAGTTTATAGTTAAAGCTGTTGTTCACTTGGAGAGAACCGGTCTGGGCCAGCCCTTATCGGTAGGCTGTATTATTCTCTGTGTCGAAGACACCACAAAAGGCTTGCCAGCTGGGTGTGTGTCCTTGATGCGAAGTGGTGCAGAGATCTGGTGGGCGGCAGGCTGATGGCTGGAACTTTCCATGAGGAAACAGCATTCTATATCAGTGAAGTGCAGAGGCGGAGTCAGAGAGTCAAGTGGAGGTGGTGGAGCCAAGCAGTCGAGTGGAGTTGGCAGAGCGGAGAGGGTTCAAGCTAGAGAGAGCTGACTTGAATTGAAGGAGCAGAGAGTGTTGGTAGAGTTGGAGGAGTGGAATTGCAAGAGTAGAGGAGACAGGACATGCTTGGAACAGAGAGAAGACAAACGGACAGTCAGTGAGCTGGAACTGAAGGAAGCAGTCAGAAGCAGTTACTTATCAGGAGGAGGTGTGAATAGCTGGAGTCTGAAGTAATGCCTTTTAGAAGAGACGGAGGAGAGATCGTGGACTAACCTGTGGGAGCAGCTGGAGTTAATTGGACATTGGCGCAGAGACAGAGTGAACAAGCTAGTGGAATGAAAAGCATTAGAGCGGCAGGAACCATTAGATTGAAGCCGGAAGGTGGAGACAGTTCGTGGGGGAGAGGAGTCCAGTGCAAAGTGATCAGCGCAGAGGTGTATCCAAGAGTGCAGGAGAGAGAGAGAGTCTGAGATGAGCCAAGGCACAGACGAGAGAGGAACCCAGATGACAGCTAGAACAAGACTTCACCCTAATCAGGTGATATCAACTCCATCACATTAATTTACTTTACACTTGCATCTTAATCTTGTCCTTATTCCCTAGGCTATTGTATGTCTAATCTTTTCCCTTTCAGCGGTGTGTTCTATCTATAGTCTTTGTCAGTTACAGATCTGTGTAGGTGTTTATATTGTTCTAATAAAACCCCCAGTTTGTAGCAAACTGCAATGTGCCTTGTATTCTTGTTCAATCCAGGTAAATGTATCTCCTAGGTGTTTAGTGTTTACATGAATGGATGAGTAACCCCAATCAGGTAAGTGGTGATCACATAAATAGGGAGCGAGTGGACCTATGATGCCAAGAATAAGAGGTACATTATATTAATTGGCTAACTCCTAATATTGTAGTAGCAAGCCCTTAGTGAATAGGGAGAGAGACTTCCCAACATATAACTGAAGGTGTTCATAGGAATGTGGTCGTCGTTGATATGCGGCGTTAGTGAGAACGCTGGGTTGGATTACCAGCGTGGATACCCACAGGATTGTGGCTTGTGTAAGTGAGAGCGCCAGGGGGGATACTGGCGTGTAGGTTTGCCGGATTGTAAACCGTTTGGAAAAGAGAGCATTGGGTTCTGCAGGCCCATGTGTAGACGCACCGGATTGTGTGTCATATCTGCCCTGGGGTAGATTAGTCTGGGTCTGAGTGGCCGCGAGACTATAAGGTAATCAGTGAGTATTCTTAGTATCCCTATAGATTTAGTGGTGTTTCTAATAATATGAGCTTGTATATTGCGAGTTCCCCATCCTCAGGTAGGTACCCAGGTTCCTGGATAGATAGTCCTGAGGAGGGATGTGATTACGTTCTGGCTGGGTTGGAGGGGCCCCTAGGGGCTGATCCCATCTAATCAGAAAACCCGGCCATGACATCTGGCGTCACGAACTGCTTACTTATCCTGTGTGCCTGGCCATGTGCTTAGATTGTTTTCCATGTGTTGTGAGGGAGTGCCCTGAGCGCCGGTTCCATCTGGCGTAATGTTGCAGTTTATGTAGCCTGTGTGACCTATGGGCTTGAACAGTTGCAGCGTGAGGAGATTGCATTACATCATGGCATTTGGCTTATTCAGGGTGGAAGGAATGGTTTTCATCTTGGTGTTTAAACTGTCAGGGTTGAAGGATGGCATTACATGAGGGAGCCAGTTACATCTTTGTGATGGTCCAATTGTATAAATGTGTGTAAAAAATGCTTTTAAATTGCCCATTAAATTGCTTGCTGCATCTGCTTATGCTGTGCAATGTGAAATGTGTTCATTGTTATATGATCTGTGGAGTTCTTTGCATATAGCTCCTTGTAAATATGGCTTGTGAATAGCGCCATGTTAATGTGGCTTGTGAGGTGCATGTTCTCATGTTGACTTGCTGTGTTCCTTGTGAATTGCGCCTTGGATATATTATTTGTGAGGAGCTTGTCTTGTAAATATGGCTTGTGAATAGCGCCATGTGGTCATGACTTGGATAGAGCATGTTATCATTACGTTTGGCAGGAGAGAGCTGGATCTCTCTCGGGTGCTTGGGGATAACGTTTTGAAAATGTGTGTACGTGTTATCTGTAAACGTGGAGAGATGAGTTCATGATTTTCCCATGTATCTGCAGTCATTGGGAATTGATTGTGCTTGAGCTGCCAAAGGGTTAATATCTTGAATTGTGATGGCAGTATTTATATTAACATGCTGTTTAAACTTGCATGGTTATCTGAACTGACTATAAAAGTCAGTGGATTATTTTAAGGATTTGTGGTTTGATTTTGACTTTTATTTGGTTCCTGGGTCTGCCTACGTGCTTTGTCAGCTTCTTGATGGAAAGGTAACATCTTGTGCTTTGCGAAGGGTTCTGTTCATTTCACATTCTTTTTGAAATGCGTCTACGAATTTGTGTGGGTTTGCCTTGGAACAGATGACTTCATGTGTCTGACTCTTAGGGGTCGGTAAGTTATAAATCAACTAGTCGGATTGAGATAAGGGTTTGCACGGAGAGAGCTGTGTTCTTTTAAATGTGCTTCTTAATATGCATCCACGGACGTGTGGAGAATTATTTTTGAATGCATGGTTTAAAATGTGTGAAATGTTAAAAAGATGGCCCAGTTAGAGTGCACGCTACGGGCTGTTTTCATTAATTATTTCTTTGAGGGTTTTCCATCTAGAAAGGAATGTGCTGGCCGATGTTTTGCAATGATCACAGGTTGAGAATAATCAATCTTGTCCGACAGTGCATGGTAACATGTGCTTTTAATTAGTGAAAGGCAACCGTGTGCTTTTAAAATAAATGTGTTTTCATTATTATTTTCCCAAATGCAAACTGAACCTTGTTTTTTTTTTTCAAATGTGAATGTATGCAGCAAACCGGTATATGTCAGTTAACCAACTCAGTTAGAAAATAAATGGCTGTTTGATAATATCTGAATGTGGCCCTTTTATTAGGTTGAATTGAAAAGTTTGCGTTATAAATTACGCTGTAATGCATATTTACATGTTGTCCCTGGTTGAACAAAATACAATGGTGAAATGTGTCTGCATTTTATGTTGTTTTACAATTATTTCTCTTTCAACAGCTGACAATATATATTTTTAATACCTTGCACGATAAACATGCTGCCTGATAGATATATGTGCAGAGAAATATTAAACCCAATAGTCCATGATAATTCGTTTTTTCAAATGCAGACTGTATAGTCTTGTGTGCAGAAGTAAATTGCCCCTTTTTGTATGTTGATCTGCATGCTGAATAAATGATGAATTAGTTAGACTACAGTCTTTTAGAAAGTGGAGCTTTTAAGTAGCAGTACATTGTAACAGAATTGATTTTTTTTTTTAAATGCTAGCTTCCGTTAGTTAGAAAATCAGGCCTGGGAACAAGCTTACAAGGAATTTGTTTATCGACCTTGGCAGACCAGCTGGTTTGTGAAGACAGGTTTTTTCCTCTGCAGGCTCTGAACACGGCCTGTCCTGTTATGATTGGCCATATTCCAATTTTGTTCTGCGGACGGAATGTTTATGTAAGGGTGGGGTGAACTCGCTCTTCCTGGCTGTAGACGCAGGCAGCTTCATTGCCTGCTGATAAGGGATTCTTGCAGACTCTTGGCCCTTGGAGTTAGTTAGATACAGTAGGCCTGAGCGGGCTTCCCTGATTGGAGAAAGTGAGGCTTGCAGCGCCCTGCTCCTGCTATGAGATCATCATTTGGCAGTGATTCAAATTACTTCACACTGTAGCCTGGCTCCTGCGTATTCTGAAGGGAGGGGCTGTCTCACAGAGGATTAGGGTATGTTAGGCCCTTCTGGATTTACTTAAAAATTAGATTTTGCTAATGTTGTTAATTAATTAGGATATTTTCTTTTCAATAATGAAAGGCACCCGGGGTGCTTTTTAAATAGAAAATTTTATCATGCATGATTAATGATACTTGTTTTCTTGTCCTAGGATTGCTGGGTTGTGGTGTTGGTGTGTGGGTCGCCCCCCCCCCCCACTTCCTTTCTTATTTTAGTTTTTTACTTTCATGTTTTTATGTTAGTTTGTTATTTTTGGAAGATGGAACAAGACCAGACCAGACTGGAAGGGTGGTGGATGGCCGCATCGGAGGAAGTGTCCGGATACCGAAGATGCCGGGTGGTGACCTACACTGATGTCCCAAAATTGACATTGGACTTTTTTTTTTGAAAAAAAAAACAATCATACTTTTTTTTTATTTGTGACAGAATCGCAAAAGGATTTGGTTATGTAATTCCTTGGCCTGCATTATTCCCATGTTTTTTCAATCACTACAAGCAGGCCCCACTTTTAAAAAAAAAACATGTCATCATGGTTTCCAATGAAGGACAATTTTTTTTTTGAATGGTGGTGCACACATGTGTTCCACAGTGTGATGTAAATTAGGTGCTAACTGTTTTAGGGTTAGTGCTACACCAGCTATCTTGTAGAAATGGGGTTGTCTTTTACTGTTATTACACTTTCACCTTGATTGATCAAAGGGTGGTTACCCTAGACTTTAGGTTGTCCTGGAAGTTGTGTCTTTTAGTATGATTATGTTTACCCAGACCTTGAAAATAATTTCTCATGTCTACTTCTCAGATTTCACCAAAATGTTTCCTTAAGTTGACCATAGTAGGTAGGCCTCATTTAGGCCCATTGTTATTTTTATTCTACAAATAAGCCCCTACACCAATAGATTTCATGAGTCATCATTAGCTTAAGTTGACCATAGTAGGTAGGCCTCATTTAGGCCCTTTGTTGTTTTCTCATTAGAAGTTGAAACAAATTTAGTTCTTAAGTTGTCCGAAGTAGGTAGGCCCCATTTAGGCCCCTTGCTGTTTTCATTCAACACATAAGTCCCTACATCACTAGACTTCACCAGTTATCACTAGAAGTTGAGGCACATTTAGTTTGAGGATGCTTTGGTTAGTTTCTGTTGTTATCTGATCCAATCTTAGATATGTTTCAGCATTCAAGTCAAGGGTGCTTTGCTTTGTTTTCAGTTGGTTGTTAGATTTGTATTGCCCACATTGAGTTTCAGGTGGAATTTCCTTAAGTTGTCATTCTTTTTAGAGAGTCTTCTTGGTTTTTGGTTTGTTGATAGATTGTGTTGATGTTTGTTTATATGGATGTTGTTGTTTATAGATGTTCGCAAGATAAAGATCTAAGGGTGGAATGTTATGGCAGGGTGTTTGGCTCTATTTAGCAGTGATATAGACTTTAATCTTGCTCACATCTAGGATAGGTATTCTTAGCTTGTGTTGGCCTTTTTAAGCCCTTTCTTCCAGACCTAGAAGAGGATAGCTGCTTAATATGATGATAGATCCCTTATTCTTGACTCTAACCTGTCTATTGCCTATTGGCTTTGACATACTTATTTATTTATTTATTTATTTATGGAATTTTTAATGCGCAGCTACTACCCAAGGGTGTCTAGGCGCAGTATGATACTTTAAGATACAGTGGTAAGCACAAACCTATTGGTTGAAGAGCCAAGTCTTCAATGCCCTACGAAAACAGATGAGAGTAGGAGCCGTTTTGATATGTGAGGGTAGAGAGTTCCACAATCTAGGAGTTGCTACCAAGAAGCGCCTGTCTCCCCAGGTGGCGGTTCTTGTTCGGGGAACAGCTAGTAGACAACTGGCTGCTGATCTTAGGTTCCTTATAGGGGTGTATGGCTGAAATGCCTCTCCTAGAAATTTCGGGCCGGTGTGATGTACGGCCTTATAGGCAATACATAATGCCTTAAATTTAATCCTGCTCTCCACTCTTAGCCAATGAAGATGGCGTATAGCTGCCAAAGTGGACTGGCGCCTTGGAATGTTGAGGAGGACTCTGGCTGCCATATTTTGAACGGATTGAAGCTTGTTCAGAATATATTTGTGCGTGTTCAAAAAGAGGGCATTTCCGTAATCAAGCTTGGAAAACACCAAGGTGGTAATCAGTGTTTTTCCAGCTGATGCTGGCAAGTATGGTAGCAGCTTTTTTATCTTTTTCAACGTGAAAAAGGCACCTGAAACAACCTTATTTACATGATGTTTGAAGGACAGGTGTTTATCAAAGATCACTCCAAGATTCCTGACCTTTGCAACTGGGACCGGAGGCGGACCCATCTGAGTAGGCCACCAAATTGGGGACCATTCAGGAGAGATGTTGCCAAAGGTCATAACCTCCGTTTTCTCTGCATTCAGTTTTAGGCAGTTGCTATGCATCCAAGCTTGTACCTCCAATATCCCCTCTTGAAAATTAGCTGCCACCACTGGGCCGTTCTTATGCACCGCCAACACAAGTTGGGTGTCATCAGCGTAGGTAGTTAGGCGCATCCCGTGAGATTTTATGACCCTTGCCAAATCTGCAACATAAATGTTAAAAAGCGCAGGGCTTAACGACGATCCTTGGGGGACCCCGCATGGCAGTTTGGAAGTCGACGAATAATAATTGCCCAGTTTAACTGCCTGTATGCGGTTAGCTAAAAAAGAAGCTATAAGGTCTTTGGCCACATTGTTAATCCCCAGGGCTATGACACGGTCGACCAAGATGGTGTGGTCGACCGTGTCAAAGGCCGCCGAGAGATCCAACAGAATGAGCACTGCTGCTCCTCCCGAATCCAAGATGTGTCTGATTTCATCAGAGGCCTTTATCAGCGCTGTTTCGGTTCCGTGTCCCCTCCGGAAACCGAACTGTGTATCATCCAGAAGTTCATGTTGTTCAATGAACTCTGAGAGCTGCTGGGTCATGATGGCCTCTACGATTTTAGCGGGAAAGGGCAGGCAAGCAATGGGTCTGTAATTGGCCGTGACAGTAGGGTCTAAAGAAGGCTTTTTGAGCAAAGGTTTAACAATGGCCTTCTTCCAGATGTCCGGGTAGACGCCTGTTTTAAAGATGGCATTACAGATGGTGGTGAGCGGCTGAGAGATAGTATTGTGGAGTTGATTCATTATATCAGGGGGGCATGGATCAAGCGGAGAGCCTGATTTGATCTTGGCAGCAAGTATGCTGACCTGATCTTCTGTCACTGGCTTGAAACCTGAAAAAGAAGGATGGATCACAGCCAAGTGGGAAGATGGTTCAGTCCTGACTTCCGCCGGTAACTGAGGGAAAATTGAATAAATATCCATGACCTTGGTGGTAAAGAAGTTAGCCAACGAGTTACAGAATTCCTGAGAAGGTTCAGTTGCAGAGCCAGTGGGAGGAGTAGAGAGAGAATTCACGACCTGGAATAACATCCTTGCTGAGTTCTGGGCTTGTTCAATTTGACCAGTAAAGAATGTGTTTTTTTGAGTGATGATAGCTTTTTTATAAATTGCCAGAGCATCTTTATAAGTTTGCTTAGCAGAGGGGCTATAATGCTTTCTCCAGCGTCTTTCTAGACTTCTACAATATTGACACTGGAGGCGCAGCTCCTCTGTGAACCACTGGGCCGATGGTGTAGCTCTATTTGGGCAGTAAGATTTCTCAGGTGCCACTTGATTAGCTGCATTTAGTAACCATTCCTGAAAGCTGGTGGACAGGGTTTCAGGATCATAAGAACTTTCTGGGACCGAAGTCCTAAGAAGGTTTGCGAGATGGAGAATATCGGCCGTTTTCCAGGCTCGTGTTCCCAGAGATGACCGGGCTTTGGTCTGGGGGGGGTTAGATTGTACTGCTCGGATTCTGAAGATGATGGCTTGGTGATCAGACCATACCAATGGTAGTACTGCTATCAGGTCAATACCTGGATTATTTGTGAACAGACCATCTAGTGTGTGCCCCGCTTCATGTGTGGGACCTCTCACCAACTGTTGCAATCCTATTGCTTGCATGTCTGCAATAAGTTGGACTGTGTCCTTGGTTTCCATATCTTCCAATGGAAAGTTAAAATCTCCAAGGATAGTATAATCCAAGAATCCTATAACAGATTCAGTAATTTCTGCGAGCGCAGCTAAGAATTTTGTTCGGGGGCCCGGTGGTCTATAGACCAATGTCCCTCTAAAAGCTTGTTTCTGCGTGAGGTTGATAACAAACGCGATAGCTTCGCAGTTAGGGGTTGGGATGTGCTCAAATTTTGTCCGGTAAGCATCTTTATGAATGATAGCTAAGCCACCACCTCGCCCAGAAGTTCTATCTTGTCTAACGACACAATAACCTTCAGGGGTGGCAGCGACAAAGTCAGGACCAGAGGCGTCATCACCCCAGGATTCGGTGATGAACAAAATATCCAATTCCTGGTTGATAATGCAATCCCTGATGGATAAACTATGTTTGGGGAGGGAGCGAGAGTTAATGAGTGCCGCTTTAAAAGAATGCCCAGGGTGAAATTGAGCCCTGGTGGTTGAAGGTAGATGCGCAGTGTGGTTAGCTGCAGGTACAGGCCCTGACACATTGGTATGGTTTATGTGGGTATTCTGGCAGAGCCAAGGGGCATTTCATCCCTTTCAGGCCTACAGGCCTAGAACTAGAGGGACTCCATCTTGAGGGAGCTGAGGGGCTTTTCAGGGTAAAGGTAAAGTTTATAGTTAAAGCTGTTGTTCACTTGGAGAGAACCGGTCTGGGCCAGCCCTTATCGGTAGGTTGTATTATTCTCTGTGTCGAAGACACCACAAAAGGCTGGCCAGCTGGGTGTGTGTCCTTGATGTGAAGTGGTGCAGAGATCTGGTGGGCGGCAGGCTGATGGCTGGAACTTTCCATGAGGAAACAGCATTCTATATCAGTGAAGTGCAGAGGCGGAGTCAGAGAGTCAAGTGGAGGTGGTGGAGCCAAGCAGTCGAGTGGAGTTGGCAGAGCGGAGAGGGTTCAAGCTAGAGAGAGCTGACTTGAATTGAAGGAGCAGAGAGTGTTGGTAGAGTTGGAGGAGTGGAATTGCAAGAGTAGAGGAGACAGGACATGCTTGGAACAGAGAGAAGACAAACAGACAGTCAGTGAGCTGGAACTGAAGGAAGCAGTCAGAAGCAGTTACTTATCAGGAGGAGGTGTGAATAGCTGGAGTCTGAAGTAATGCCTTTTAGAAGAGACGGAGGAGAGATCGTGGACTAACCTGTGGGAGCAGCTGGAGTTAATTGGACATTGGCGCAGAGACAGAGTGAACAAGCTAGTGGAATGAAAAGCATTAGAGCGGCAGGAACCATTAGATTGAAGCCGGAAGGTGGAGACAGTTCGTGGGGGAGAGGAGTCCAGTGCAAAGTGATCAGCGCAGAGGTGTATTTAAGAGTGCAGGAGAGAGAGAGAGTCTGAGATGAGCCAAGGTACAGACGAGAGAGGAACCCAGATGACAGCTAGAACAAGACTTCACCCTAATCAGGTGATATCAACTCCATCACATTAGTTTACTTTACACTTGCATCTTAATCTTGTCCTTATTCCCTAGGCTATTGTATGTCTAATCTTTTCCCTTTCAGCGGTGTGTTCTATCTATAGTCTTTGTAAGTTACAGATCTGTGTAGGTGTTTATATTGTTCTAATAAAACCCCCAGTTTGTAGCAAACTGCAATGTGCCTTGTATTCTTGTTCAATCCAGGTAAATGTATCTCCTAGGTGTTTAGTGTTTACATGAATGGATGAGTAACCCCAATCAGGTAAGTGGTGATCACATAAATAGGGAGCGAGTGGACCTATGATGCCAAGAATAAGAGGTACATTATATTAATTGGCTAACTCCTAATATTGTAGTAGCAAGCCCTTAGTGAATAGGGAGAGAGACTTCCCAACATATAACTGAAGGTGTTCATAGGAATGTGGTCGTCGTTGATATGCGGCGTTAGTGAGAACGCTGGGTTGGATTACCAGCGTGGATACCCACAGGATTGTGGCTTGTGTAAGTGAGAGCGCCAGGGGGGATACTGGCGTGTAGGTTTGCCGGATTGTAAACCGTTTGGAAAAGAGAGCATTGGGTTCTGCAGGCCCATGTGTAGACGCACCGGATTGTGTGTCATATCTGCCCTGGGGTGGATTAGTCTGGGTCTGAGTGGCCGCGAGACTATAAGGTAATCAGTGAGTATTCTTAGTATCCCTATAGATTTAGTGGTGTTTCTAATAATATGAGCTTGTATATTGCGAGTTCCCCATCCTCAGGTAGGTACCCAGGTTCCTGGATAGATAGTCCTGAGGAGGGATGTGATTACGTTCTGGCTGGGTTGGAGGGGCCCCTAGGGGCTGATCCCATCTAATCAGAAAACCCGGCCATGACAGAGCCCTCCTTAGCTCCCCCAGCACCCCCAATCTTCCCCGTAGCCCATTTTAGACATTTAGCTTCCCTTTCACCTCTTAGTGAATTGTCCGGTACTGCAGCCTCCCCTAGAGTGATGTTGCTTGGCGTGGGCTGGGGGGCCTTTAGTTTGTTACTTCTCCCGGCTTTAGAGCCCCAAGACGACATCTGCAGCCTCTGTTGCTGCCTTCTTGTTGTGGAAAAGAATCCCGGAGTGAGCACTGAAGGAACCAAGTAGCACTGAAATAGGAGGTGTAAGAAGGAATAAAGTGCTCTTCCTAGCGCAACATGTCTCCCACATCCATAGCAGATTCTAATACTTCTTCTCACACACCCCCGGGCTTGAGAACAGAGCAGCTGCGCTCGCGTCCTGTTCCTTCTCTGATTCAGTGGCAAGAGCCTCAGAAAAAGGGCGAATATCGGAGAAACAATGTAACACCGACGCAGGTGTCATATGAAAGAATGTATCACTCTTCCAAGCGCGACGTATTTCCCACAGTCAGAAAAGATTTCCAGCCTTCCCTGGGCTGAAAAGCGGAGCGGCTGCACTCGCGTCCTGCTTCCTTTCAACTTCGACATCTTAGATCAGTCTGCATAGCCGATAGTCGAGATGCATGGCATGCACGGCTGAACGACGTGGAATCACACTAACACCATCTTGCTCCCATGTTCCGTCTAACCTCGCCCCTGAATATTACTTTACTAACTATAATGTAGTGCTTTCAGAAGTCCCAGTTCATAAGCATTTGAACCAGTATGATTATTATAAACAGGAAGGTAGAATAGGGAAGTGTTTTACACTTGGGATCTACTGGGACCTACTAGACGAGACTAAGCCAGGCATCTGTCTTTTCACGGAAACCTAAGGGAGAAAAGGCTTCATGCAGGGTTTTAGAAAGAAAATGGAGGAAATCCAAATCGGAGCATAATGAATCGCGTTACTGAGTCGCTCATAGAGCCTACTTAAACAACTGTAACATAGCTAGGTGAACATATCTAGGCTCTCGCATTATGGAAGCTAGGAACTCCTCTCTGGAGCTCTTTTCCATTCTAAAGGAGTTCACGAACCCGAGGTCCAACAATCCACTCCCGCCATCCACCCAAGAATTATGTGAGGACCTAGGGAGCCACTTCACTAATAAAATCAACGTGATCTATAGTGCCTGTGGGCCTGAAGAGGTAGCCCCTGAGAAGGTCTCCCTGCTGGAAAACCACTGTCATTTGAGCTTAGAATTTTTTCCCACCATCTCGGGGGAACAAGTAAGCCTTTTATTAACTCAGATGAAATCCGGTTCCCCTCTAGACCCAGTGCCGCCTGTTGTTATGTCTGAGCTAACCCCAGTTTTAGCTGATGTGCTTGCTGAAGTTTGCAACATCTCGCTAGGCACAGCAACAGTGCCACGAAAGAGGAAATGCGCTCGTATTAAACCCTTGCTTAAAAAAGCATTGGCTGACCCTACTGATTTACAGAATTTTAGGCCAATCTCTTTTCTTCCTTGTGGCTCAAAAATGATTGAGACACTAGTCAACCGGCACTTTTCCTGCTACTTGGAACAGACCAACATACTGGACATATCCCAGTCGGGTTTCCGTGCTTCTTATAGCATGGAGGCCGCCCTGTTGGAGGTCACTGATACTTTAAGAATGTCTCTGTACAACGATATCCCTGTCATGTTAGTGCTGCTTGATTTGTCGGCTGCCTTTGACACCATCTCTCATTTTATCCTGTTGAACAGGCTCCAAGAGATTAGTGTCAGAGACATGGCCTTTAAATGGATTCAGAGCTATTTGTCTGATAGAACACAATGTGTCCTGTTGGACTCTTTTGTTTCACAAACTATTCTGGTAGATAAGGGAGTTCCACAAGGCTCAATGTTGAACCCCACCCTGTTTAATATATATGTGGCCCCCTTAGCCGCAATCATTAGGGATTGTGGTTTTGAAACTATATCTTATGCAGATGACACGCAGGTGATAGTCCCCTTTGAGGTCAACCCTTCAGTAACCAAACTCAAGTTTATAAACTGTATGACCAGTATAGCAAGCTGGATGAAGAAGAATTTATTCCAACTCAACGCCTCTAAAACAGAGATTTTACTGTTTGGTAAGGCGAAGGAGCTGTGGACCCCTGATTTGTGGCCAGCAGAATTAGGAGCATCTCCTTCCCCTAGAGGATGGGCTAAGAATCTGGGCATCAAAATTGACAAAAAATTATCCATGGAAGAACAGGTGAAGACCGTAGCAGGCACGTGTTTTGGTACCATGAGGATGCTCAGAAAGATCTTTCCTTTGATCCCACTAAATGCCAAAAATACTCTTATCCAGTCACTCTTAGTTAGTCGACTGGACTATGTCAACTCTTTGCTGGTGGGAGTAAGAGAGGACTTGGCGGCCAAACTTCAAGTGGTTCAAAATACGGCAGCCCGTCTTGCCCTCAACAAGCCAGCACGAACCTCCTCTTTACCTCTCCTGCGCCAACTGCACTGGTTCCCCATTACAAAATGAGCCGTCTTTAAGCGGCTATGTATGTTTTTCAAGGCCCTTCAGGGTCCGGGGCCTGCATAACTGATGAAAAAAATTGAACGCTATTAACCCGTGCGACAGCTGCGATCCAGTAACAGCAATCTGCTCTGCATCCGGAGAATAAGGAAGGCCAAAATCGGTGGGCGTGCATTCTCTTATCTGGCACCTACTCATTGGAACTCCATCCCCGATGAGATTCACACTTGTTCCAATCTCTTTCAATTTAAGAAACTGCTTAAAACCTGGCTTTTGTAATCTGGTTCCTACTGCTATTAGGGTGCTCTTCTCTCAGGCGCCGAGAGATCCCCTTGGGGATGATTCGCAGCGCTCTACAAATGACCTAAATAAATAAAATAAAAATAAATATTGTTACCCTAGGTACAGCTTACGCACACTGACACGGCTTCGCTTGTTCACTAACAGATGTAGAAAAGAAGTTTATAGACCAAGTAGAAGATAGACATAGACAACTAATAGAGAATCGTGACAATAAGGGAGGTAAGGTTGAGTGGACCAAGGAGGAGTTAGCTCATAAGGTAAAAGGAAGTAGTGGTCCACTTGCGTTAGATTTTGAGCACAGTGGGAAGTTATGCATGTGACAAGTTCTACTATGACAAGTTCTTTGTGGGAGAGAGTGTATGGGATCATACTTTCACCATAGAGACTTCAGCAAAGAAATTTTTTCAAGATGCAATACAAGTGGTGCCAAATGTGTACTTTGTATGTGGGAAAAATGCCTATGTGCGATTGCCATTGAATTGGTATGGTATGTGCTATGTGGCAGTAGTCTTTCCCAAGATTCATCATGTGGAGGATTTGGACCGTTTGGAAGGTGGACTACATCCTAGAAGGAAGCGAGGTGCGAGTACTGGAGAAATTGTGAGTGATGTTTTTGGGCATTGATATTATGTTTGGGAGTGGTGTTGAATGATGTCAAGATTAGAAAGTTATCGACCATTGTGGACAAGTTGTCAGAAAATGCAGCTCAGTCGTTGTTTGTAGATTGAGAGATGGTGTCAATAAGGGCTGAAGTGATACAGAACCGTCTTGCTTTAGACGTTTTACTGGCAAAGAAGGGTGGGATCTGTAAAATGCTGACTGTCCAACAGCGCTGCACTTATATACCTGACAACAGCAAGGATTTGAAGAGGTATATAAGCAACATTACTGAGATACAGCACGAAGTGCGTGACCTAGCCACAGAAGGCATTTGTGACAAGGTGTGAAAAGGATTTGGTAAAGTAGGGAGTTGGTTTGCGTCCCAAGGAGAGGGAATTCTAGACTATATATTGAAACCTATCAATCTTCTTTTTAGTAGCATTTATTTTTTGAATCATAATACATGTGGAAATTGTAATGATTTTAATTAATTATGCAATAAACCTTTTTGACCTTTTTGACCTATCATTATAGTGGTGATTTGTGTGATTTTGTTGTGGGGATTGGTGAGGATTTATAAGTGGCATAGGGCGAATAGAGTTGAAAGATCTCTTAAAGAGCAACATCGAAGGATTGAAAGACTGTAGGACAGTCATTGTGAAAATATTAAGAGCCTAGAGAAGTTCCGACAGGGAAGGATGGCTACAAGCTCTGTTTGGGTTGGTTCTTTCTCCAGGGAGGGTGATTTATTGTGATGACACTAGTCATCAGAGGGGGTAACTGATGGGGCGTGATGGTGTTTTAAAATTGTTGGGGTGCATCATAATCACAGATAGTCCACACCTGCATATATATTCTTGTGTTGTATTAATCTTGGTTGGTAAACTTGCATGGTAATAACAAATTGTGCAAGTGAAGTAATAGAAAAGTATTTTGTGTTACGCAAAGAGAAATGAAATGCTGTCTAGATTGAAATTGTAACCTTTGGTATGTTGCAGTTGCCTAATGAAGAAGCTTATGTGTGGTAAAATGCATTTCTGACTTAAATGTGCACAAAGATAAAGATCGCACGAAGAAATAATGAGATATGCTTAACGTGTAATAATTGTATGTTTGCAGTGCAAAGCATTATTAATTTGAGAGCATAATTTGATGTGTAAAGGCCTAAATTAAACGTTCACGTTGTGATATGAAAGGCCTATTTGTTTATTCTTACGTTGACCAAAATTGTGTAGGCCTGAAAATGTAAATTCCCTGGTAGGCTCTCGTGTTTAGAAAAAGTCCGCGAATTTCATGTGTATGCAAGGATGTTCTGTTCTCACGTTTCAGTTGCAGGTGGAAGAAGCTGCCTTTGTTAGTTAGGACTAACGCCTTTTGTTTTAGGAGTTAGGTATAGATGAGAAGTGAAACAATGTAAACAGAAATCGATAATTGGGAGTTCCCATGTTCCTTTTCGCTGAGGAAGCCTGGGAACCAAGATCAACGCAATACACATGGAGAAGATGGTGGAAAACTACCTAGGAGAGGTGTCCGTTGGCATGAGGTGATCTGTGGGCGTGTTTTACATTTTTTCATTCTGTATTAGGAAAAGTGCCCTGAGGGAAAGGGGCAGAAGGAGGCAGGATGAGTTAGGAGAAGGTGTTAGATAGTTGATCTGGGAAGAGTATCTTTAGAACAAACTCTATTTCTTAGTCATCTGACTTATATTGTGAATGTGCTTCTTAGGAAGTCTTCACAAGCTGACACCTTTTACTGACTTTGCCTGGGTAATGCTAGGTAGGGTAGTCACCTTAGAGATAGTGTATGGGCAGTCTAATGCTTTTCACTTTTCAGTCACAGATGAAGTTTGCCTTTAATGTTGAGGCAGTCCTTGCTTGTGTTTTATTTTTTGAGTTGTTCATTCTCTTCATGATCCATCAGAGCAGACTCATCCGTAGGTCCGGCTTTGTATTAGTTGCTATGTATTTTTACAACCTCGTCCTGAGGTGCTTGTATATCCAGTTGTTTTTGGCTTTGTAATAAACCCTCCTAAACTGAAGTTGGAGTCTGTGGTTTTTGAGTTTTGGTTAATACTGGTAAGTTAATTGTAGTGATGCATGCACTGTTTCTCCCCTTTATACTTCTCAGCAGGTAAAAAGAGACATCGACCTGATGTTTCTTGTTAAAATTTCTGTAGGGAAACCGAGCCTTATCACAGGGAACACCTACACATGCATTGAACATTGCCTGTTTTTACTGAGTACATTGAAGGACAATTCTTCATTTATTTTTCCTTTGTTTCCCCTCCTATCCCCATCACATCGGTTTTTGCGTTGACACTGTTGGGCAGCGCTGGTGGATAGATGACGTTGGGACTTTTATTCTGCTGCTTGCATATTGTACCTGCTGAAACACAGGTGCGATTTTTTTTTAAACCTTTAGTGCACCATGCATTATACAGGTGCGATTTAACAATGGCACAATGTATTTAAATTACAGTACATGCTCAAACCAAATGCTGCATTCATAGTGATCTCTTTCATAATGCTGAGAACAATATGTTATGCAATCCCAACTGTGTTTATTTATGACTATTGTTCTCATATCTGTCACATAAAGGGTGACCTCCAGAACATTGGTTCGCATGTCTCTTGTGCAAGTTATGGACTGGTGTCCTAAGAATAACTTTCAAATATTAAGAGTTTTTTCTGGTTTAGTTTACAATCATGAGTCTACTTTAATTGTGTTTTTGTTCAGATAATTTGTAACGTTTTTTAAACATAGGTTAACATGCTATAACAAAAGCTAACCATCATTTCCGGTTACACTTTTGTCCCCAGTGAATATATGTGTGTTTATGTACACACACAAAGGTTCACTCAACATCATAGGTTATTGGTGGCGCCATCAGTTTTATCTGATGCCCCTTGGTGTAACATGTTGAGAGAGGCCACTGAGGTTGTGTTGAATAAATGCCCGGCATCATTATAATCTTCCTTACAAGTGAAGGTTGCATGAGTGGCTCTATTTTGTGCAAACTTTGTTACTTGTTTATTGTTTTTGGAAATATGAAGTTCACGGTTTGGAGTTGGGTGCAGTTGTGGCGTTTGTCCACCAGAGGACGCCCCAAGGAATGGAAGCGGGCGGAGCCATCTGGTACGTCACTGGCTGCGCTGGGAAGTATAGGCTGTTCCGTCACGGCAGTGTCAGTCTGATGAAGATTGGCACCCAGGTAAGCTGTCATTCATTGTGCATGTCAGAGCGACTCCTCCGGGCTGTGCCTGCGCTGCCTCCTTCCTCCTGCGTGTGTGCGTGCATCCCAGAGCAGTCCTCGCGCAGTCAATGGCAGGGAGAGAGAGAGAGCAACTGCAAGCAGCCCGCTGCAGCCAGTACAGGAGCCTTCCGAGCAACCTCAACAGTAGCTTCAGTGCTGCCTCAGTGCAGCAGCCTTTCCGCTGCCGGAATGACCCCCTCACAACCCGGAACGCAAACGCATCAACACCTCAAAAGAAATATGCAGTTTGCGATGTATATCCAGTTTGTTTCGTTATATTTGGAAGGGGATAACACATAGCCAATCCACCTTTTCCAAGGTGGAATTTCCTAGCTCTTAAAACTGTTCCAAAATTATGTTTATATTTTTTCATGCCGCTGACCTCTGAGAGGAAATTCCTAAAAATTGTTAACTGTCCGGGTTTATAACGGCGGCGTGAGAGACTTTTTTAGGAATTTTTCTATTTTAAAAAGCCCTATATTTTGATTTCCATTTGTGAGATTTCTGCCCATTATTTGGCTTTTGTTCAGCTGCTTGTTCATTTTCACGGACCAGCTTTGGAAACGCGCTTTGTTTGGCCAGCAGCTGCCGTTTCATATCATTTTTCGAAGTACTATTTAATCAACTCCTGCAAAAACAAACTGAGAATGCGTGGGGTTCTGGGTGGAACAATCGGCGCGTCTTTTGTGGGAAGGGATGTTGAGCGCGTTCTTTGTATTGCTTAGTGTCACGGGGAAGAAGCTCTTTTGTTTCGGAAACTGTCTTGTTTTAACAACTATTGCCTAATTAATGAGCATTGTGTTTTTTAATGAGTATTCTCATTTTTGTTTGCTTTATAGGGGTTATTTGAATGCCTTTTTTTTAATCATTTTTATTTTTTGTGAACTTTATACATCACTGTTTCGGGTCCCCCTCATTTGCATTTGTGCACGTCGGAGCGTGTGTAATAGATGCCAAGATCTGGTAGCATGGAAGACGGAACGTTTTAATCGGATGTGTTGGCACTTATGATGCGTATGCACATTTGCGTAATATACAATACGTCTTTGGTGTTAAATATTTGACTGTGAAGGGGCTATGAATGAGATGTAACTTTCCGGATATCTCCTGGAAGTGAGCTTTATGTTTATATACTCTGGCAATATTACCTTTTAAAGTTGCAAGTACATTTTAACGTTTGCGTTATGAGAAGCCAGGACTGCGTTCCGGCGTGCACTGCATATGGTCCGGAGCACTAGCTGGAATTATTTCAGAGTTTTTATGTTTAATCCCATGGTTGCGCCATACCATGTGTTATGTTTGGGGGATAACATGTTTATTTAATGTGTTATTTCCAAGAGATAACGTGGATAATCTTTGGGAATCTAAATGAGCGTTGTTGGCGATGGTTAGAGGATTGCAAATGTAATTTTTAACTACTTGGCGAGGGAATGCCTGCGTCTTGCTTGGTGATCCCAAAACTTGAGGGTGGGAAAGGCTGGTAGAGGTTGGGACACTTGATTTCGGGAGGTGTTATAAGTCACAATTGATGATAACATGACCATGTTCGGGAACTGGATGTATAACCGTAGAAATAAAATGCTATCTGAATAGGCAGAATGTGCGTTTTGTGTTTGGAGATACATTAATACATGCGTGGTTCATGATTGCGCTGACTTCTTTCAGGCTGTGGAGAGTGATACTGGAGAATCGATGCAGTCACGCTTTTTAAAAATGTACATGGAGTTTTTTAAACCATTTTGCTAAGGCTCACACTATACTTACTACTTTTTTTTAAATTACAACGTAACAGTAAAGTGTTTGGCAACAGATGTAACGACTTTAGGACCAGGTGCTGATACCTGGATTTAACTGAACATTGGATAAGGCTCTCTTTGGTAACTATTTAGTATAATAATGAGGAGTTAACATTTTGCCAAGTGGTCATAAAAAAGGCATCCTTAATTGGTTATTCTACACCCGAGAAGCTGCATAAGTTCGCGCTGGTGGTTTTGTTTGGATGAAATAACGTTACTTTCTGTGTGGTTGGTCTATTTTTTTTTTTTTTTTAGCTATAACTGCGTTTCTGGAAGGAGTGTCCGGGGTCTCCTCTCCCAAGTAAAACCCATAAGGCAGTGTGTGATTTAGTAGCCCGACGGCCTCTTCCCTTTGTATGCTGGAGTTAGACGCTGCCCTTTTCAGGCCCTTTCTCCACAGAATGTCACACTTCACCCAGCCTCATTGGCATTCTCCAGGAGGTTTTGGGGTGGTCTCAGATTTAAATCAGGCTATTAAATGAAGGAGGCTCCATGTGTGATCCGGGCGGGGTCTTGGGTACATATGGAACGGGGAACAGAACAGGGCATTTATTGTCTGCTCGGCAGAGCGGATTGCCGAGCGCCTCTATCTTGTTGGTTTTCATACTTTGACTGCCATTGACAGGACTTTAGAAGCATCAGTGGCATTGTTGGGCATTCATCTGCTCTGCAGACCCCCTGCAGCGCTATTAGCTCTTTATATGGACCCCCGGTGCCTGCAAAATATTATTTTATTCTCAAAATAAGTAGAAATGGAAGACCCCCTGGAAAAGCCAGTCTGATGCAAGTATCCTCTCCCCGAAAAACCGTCTACAGACTGGTCCCAGTTTCATTTAGGGCGCTCAATCAATGCAAGTTTGTGTAAGGGGCGCTCATGTGATGACTATCCCAATATAGTGCAGCCTATCGCCATGTAAAATACGCATTTGAAAAGAGGAAACTGGAATAGGAACGGGGCTAGGAGCTGTTTGTCGCATTTTTGTCAATAAGCAAAGCGTTGCCCATGGTGAAAACACAGCTTGGGCCTGGGACAAACGTCACGGTCCCAACATTTACTGATGAAATGTGTAACCTGGTCAATGCACGCATCTTGGCCTGGTGCCCACTGTCTGCTCACTGCAGAGCATAGTACATGCACAACTTAACCTTTATGCACCCTCCTTTCCCATTCATGCACACGCACGAGTACATCCTGGGCACTGCATGCATTTTGGTTGATAGCTACCTACACACTCTGCCCTGGGCACACAGAGTGCCCCAGTGGGTTAGCCTCTGCATCAAAGCCCGTGGTATGTGTTGGACATTAACATCCATAGCTTGGCCCAGCACACAAACACTCCGCACCTGTCCAGTGTGGCTATGCAGAATTGCCCGTGCACAAACACAGTAGCCTGGTCACCGCGCACTCACACACAGCTGTGCCCCTGAACCTCGGCACCTGTTAGCATACTGTCTGGTCTCTGCATATACACCCCTGAAAACTAACCACATAGCCAAGCCCCACAAAGCCTGCTTTCTGCACATACCACCTGGATCAGATGTAATGGCTGAATCTGACGGTTCTTTTTTTGTAATCTATCTTTCTTGCTGTTTTATTATGTTTCCTAATCTCTTCCTCTTTTAATTAAAATCCATGTAAAACCACAGGATAAACAATGTGGCCCTTAATTATTATTGTAAAAGGGGTCGATGTATTGTGCTAGCTTATTTTAATTTTCATATACCTGAATGTGATTTACACCTATAATAAACACGTTTAAAATTATTTTGGTGCCCTCCTCAAATTGCGTGTGTGTTCGGACTAGTTGTGGGCCGTTTTTATCCACCTTGAGTCTTGGGTTTGTTTGACTGCTACTGAATTTCAGATAAAAAAAAATAGTATTTCAATCATATACGAAAATTGTACTCTTTTAAATTAACATTCAAGAAATAGCTTGGGAAACTACATGTTAGCCTACTTGATTTTTAGTGATTTGATTATTTAAGCACTATATTGGAGCGTTGGCCATTTCTGCCTGTAAACGTTTTTTTTGGGGGGGGGGGGGGGGGGTGTAGGAAGTTAATGCATTTCTTACAGTAACTAAATATGTTCTTAACATTCCGTGCTGTTTTAGTTTTAGACTAAAAGTATAGTTGCTTCGTTATTTTGCCAAATTACAGAAATTACAGATGAAATACCAACTATTTCCCTTTGAATTAGTGTTGTGTGTATATATGTATGTATGGGTGTGGGTGTGTGTGTGTGTGTGTATATGTGTATATATATATATATATATATACACACAGACTCTCACTCTTGCACGCACATACACATGCAGACACACATTTAGAATATTTAGACTGTTAAGAATATGTATTTCCTCAAAACACAGTATTGCTGTGGCTCAAATTCTTAATCTTTTGACGTTTTGCTGCTTAACTTTTTTTGGAGAGGCTGAGCATACTATTTTCCATACAAAGTTTTTGACATGGCCTGCATACACATTACACAGCTTTCTGGCATTTTACAGACTGTCCCTTTCAAAGAGTTGAGCTATCGTTTGAATTGGCAATAAAATTACCCTGACTGTTCAACTTGGTCTTGAAGGTGTGCCATGTGCTCACTCCATTCCTGAGAGCTCAGACAAGCTACCTCCTCTTCAGAAAGCTGTTTAAAACTGAACTAATGACCAAGTCTTCAACAAAACATGAACAGGGAGACACTGCGAACCCACACTGTTAGGCCGCACTTTCACTGCGAACAACATGCGCATATCTTTGAAACTAACCATTTACAATATGTTTTCCACACCGCCCTCACACTTCATTTCCTTTTGCAAAAGACAATCTTGAAGAGTAAAACTTTATCCAAGGAGCAACACTAATACCTCACAAGTCACTTTGTAACTTTTTGTTCTTTGCTAACAGCACCCCTGCTTATAAAAAGCGCTCTGAAGCAGCAGTAAGAGGAGGTGATGGGCACAGTGGAAACACCAGAAATGTATACAAGTCAGCATGCTCACTCAGTTCTGTTTAAGCAAATGTTCATTATTTATAGTTAATTAAGCTCATCTTCTCTAGAATTTCTTAGCCCGTGAGGTGATGTACCACATTTCTGGGGCCGAAAGTAGTACTAGCGCACACAACTGGTCAATATTGTGATGGTTCCTGCTTCAATATTATTACATAACCTGTTCGGATAAGTGTTCTACTTTGTGCCAAAGAGGCTTGGGGCTGTATCACCTAAAGTGAGCACTGGGAGGGCTAAGTTAAGATAAATATATAAAACCTTCAAAATAAAATAAAATAAATAAGTCCCTGCCACAGTTTTGGTCGGACTGATGCCTTAAGAAGTTGAACAGCTGGAGAAGGGCTAGTTTGCCACCTTAAACAATGGCAAATGGCTGCTGGTTACAGAAACTTTCAAAACATGTACTGCTTTTCACTGAGATTGTAGCCATCTCTGCTGTAAACAACATAACACAATAACATATACAATATGGTTTAACAATACAATTAAAAAACATAACCGGGTAAATCACAGCTAAATAGGACCCATCTCGACGGCCTTAACATAGCAAAGCAACATCACTTTGCAGTAATGAAGTTCAAAAACACACCAGCACAAAACAACAGAACACATCCTCACCACAACAGATATGCACCAACATTCTTCCCATACATTACCACCTTCAGAATCTAGTTTTTATAACCCAGTAGTGAAAGATGTTCGGCGCAAGCCCTGCTGTAGCTTGCCACCAAAGACTGGAAAACGCGATGGCCACATATGTTTAGTTATCCGTTCCTTGGTCTAAAATCCATACCAGAGTTCTACACCTGTCTGTATATTAAGACAAAAAGTACGTATATTAAGGCTAAAAGTAAATGAAAGCGCTGCTTTTTGTATAACCGTGGTTTGAGGCATTTGTTGTTTGTTGTAAAGGAAGCAATATTTCCTTAGTGACACCTCACAGAATGTGTTCCTATGCTGACTAGAGAGATCGCTTTATTAGACACGGGGATTCAGAGGGGAAAGGTACAGCTGACATTTCTTCCCCAAAACTCCCTAAGTGTCCCTTTTGCATAAACCATGTGGATGACTGGGGATGAAGGAAAGGCCTCTAATGGGATACCCTGCACAAATATTCTTTGCAATGAATGAAGCTTTTTTTCCCTCTAGGCCAGGACAAGAAGTCAGCTGGGAAAATATGTTTCGCATATAGTCCATGAAACCGATATATGGACCTTGTTCATCGGTTTTGATGTCAGTTGGCCACTGGTGAATTGTTATATTTTCTGTTCAAAGTTTTACCTTATAATGATTTATTTGGCAATACTTTTTAAATTGTGAAACATAACACCAATATGACACGTTTATTTTAATGTAATTGTGCAAATCAATGTTATTTTTAACGCTTTTGCAGAGCTGTCTTGACCGAACTATAACAAATGCCACAGTGATAAGGTGAAAAATCATCAGTTTTAAAATTGTCCTGGTACTGTTGGAAAAAGTCTGAGGATCTTGGGGCGTGGGGGCTGCAGGGGATATGGAAATATTAGAGTGAGTAGATGGATCCTAGTGGTAATGGGAGTGTATTCCAAAGGATTCGCACAAGAAAGGAGAACAAGCAGAAGCTGGAAAGTATACACAGTTTTTAATACCTCGCTCCCCAGCAGAGATAATTCCTCAAGCCTTCAAACATGCAATCATCACACCCAACCTACCTATTGGAACCCACTGTAGTACCCGATAATGTGTATAACAGACACGTCTGTCCTTTCCTTTGTTGCAAAGATGATGAAGCTGTTTGTCACAAGTACACTGTACCCGTACTGCTCGCCAACTATGCTCCTATCTTGCGTTAGATGGCCTCTAGAGTGACTTTGAATCTGAATTCAGATCCCATTGGGCCCAGGGACCACTCTGTGAAAATTTGGAGAGAGCTACTCAACTCTCAAGACAATGGCAACCTTTGTGCACTGGATCCTTGTGAGACTTTTTACATACTTTCAATACCATTGACCAGTGGTTCCCAAACTTTTTCGAGTCACAGCTTCCTTGACCCATTGGCCATTGCCCGTGGCTCCCCACTGTTATTTTTTTGGGAGTGGTGGGGGATGCAAGCCCGGCCTCCGGAGTACTTGCATTTTTCTCCCTGAAATAATTGGGATGAAGCTGATGAAGGTATTGTAATCATATACACAGGGTGTTTTGTATTACTAAGGCAGTGCCTCTAATAAAATATTCCTAGTTACAATTCTTCGTCCATGCCTTTTTTATAGCACTCTCTAAAACTATTTTTATCCCACTTACAGTGCTAGATCGCACCTCTATGCATGTAGGCCCCATTGCCAAAGTGTTTCTGCGCTTGAAGAATATTTGCATGCACTTCCATTTCTACCCATGTCATACGTGAAAACACACCTGTCTCAACAGGGTGATGCACGATTTTGTAAACCACATACAGCTTTATTTTTGCTGCCTCCACCCTAAAATTGCCTCCAAATCAATGCAAGTAAAATAAATTCCTCAGATTTTTTTTTAAACGCCCCTCTTTGTTGCTTCCAAATGTTGGCATTATGTTGTCTATGGTGTTTTATTTCCCTCTGTTCGAGGAGAGAGCAGGCCTGTCTGGAAATGTGTGTGAACCAAAAGAAATGTGTACTGGAAGTACCTATGATTCATGTACAAATTTCAATACTTAATAATACTTAGTGTGTTTAATAGACAGGACAACTGTACTTTCCTGATAACTTGCATTGTGTAAAATGCATTTGAATATAAGCCAAACTATTAACAAGTCTAACAAAACAAATCAGGCATCTTCCGCTTACTTTGGGAGTGTTGGATTGTGGGGATCCAGTGAAATACGGAGGTAATCTCCCTCGACATGCCATCACTTAGGCAATAGGTTTACAGCTTTAGGCATGTCACTTACAAATCGTAGACATCACAAGTTTGTCTAATTAGTTTAACTGAAGTCAACAGATCTTTCAACTTTAAATGCATGAAAGTGCTTGGTGCGCAGCTCCCCTGGCTACGGTTGGTGGCGGCGCACAGTTTGGGAACCACTGCCATTGACCTTGAGGCACTAATCAAAGATTATCTACTTTCCTATAAAACTGTACCCATCAAGTCAATTTGGGTTGATTTCTCTATAGAACTGATGCCCTCTAATTTGGGATACATCAGGGCTCGTCCCTGTCACCATCACTGTTCCAACACTTCTAGGGCTTCCTATTACTGAGCTAAGGCTCCCACAGGATTGTATATCCCTTGTATGCAGACACTCAGTTCCACTTCAAGCTTGTCAATGAGCCTGGCAAATTTCTCAGCTTGTGTCATTGCCTGTTACAGAGCCAACCATGGATGCGTAGCCATAGCCTGCTACAGAGCCAACCATAGATTCAGAATAATTGGCTGTGCCTCAGTGGCAAAAAAACTTAAGTCCTGCTTGTTCAACCCTCTTCAGTCCAGCCCCATTTTCTTAACATTGGCATGAGCGACTAGATGCCCCTCCACTCCAAAGATAAAGAACGCACTATGGGAGCGCCCTTTGTCAGCCACCTTTCATGTACCCCTAGAATAAACGCAGCCTACAGCTCTAAAACCGCTTTCCACCATTTACAACTACTAAAAGAGGTCCTGCTGCTCTTCCACTGCTCTCAGAAAATCTCCCTAATCCTTCATGTAGGTATGTCATACAGGAATTAATGCAGCATTCTATACACTACCCTCCCTAGTATATCTCTCTTGAAACTTCAGACAGTTCAAAACTATGCATCTTTTTTATTGTTTACTTTGAAATTACACAGTCACATTACAGTGGCCTTGAAATCCTTACATTGGCTGCCAGTGAAAAGGAAGAACGTTGTTCACATTACTTTGCTTGCTATACCAGGTGCTCCATGGCTGCTCATCTCTTTGTCCTTTACCAATTGACCTGAAACATTGGGTTAGCCAACTGGTGCTTATTGCCAACCTGACTGTTTAGGAGTAAGTGATATGCCCCTTGATCTCTCCATGCCCAGAGCTCTTTTTTTCTGGATTCCCTTGCCTCACAATTGAGACTGGAAACTGACTACCTTAAAATGGTTAGTAACGATTCACCTCCTAAACAAAGTTTGGCTAATCCTATCCTTCATTTGTATTCCTTAGTCCTGCAGTCAGATGTCTAAGACCACATTCTGTTTCCTTACCCAGGTTCTCAGAATTTTTGTTGTTCTTCAAGCCTTTGTCGTCATGGTGGAGATGTATCGGATGGTAGGTTTGTAAGCAATGTCCATCCTGCAAGGTGATCAACTGGTTCTCCTTCACCAAGGTTCGTGAATTACACAGTATTGCAACTCACCATTCCCTCTTAAATGTTTCTGGGTCTCATAAGGCCTGTACGTGGTGGTTAGTAGCACTTTACAGAAAACCTAAAAAAAATAAAAATTGTTGGGGTGGTGAGACCATGAATTGATTTACAGGTATTGCAAGCAGGTGCAGATCTGTTTAATGTATGCAGCAGCAAAAGGAAGGTTGCAGGTTTGAAGGCAGTTAGAAAAAAAAAGGCAATATTTTAAGAACACAGCCCCATAGAAAGACAAGAGAAGACAAGACAAGCTGTGTAAGACAAGATAAAGGTAACAAATGGCAGTTGTGAAAAGAAAGAAAATGCCAGCTTTACAGTAGGAAGCATGTGATATGAAAAACACGTTTAAGGTATGCATTTGTGAGGTAGAGAGGAGTCAAAAATGACATTCAGGTTAAACATATATTCAGGTAGTGGAGGGCTGAGGGAGTAAAAAAAATCCTATGGTAGGGTGGTAAATATGAACGCAATTGGGGCGAGTGGGCATAAGCATCCTATTTTTGACGTGAAAGTGGAACATTTAAACATTAGAATTAGTCTGTGATTGAAATTTGAAGGGAGTGTGACAGACAATGAAGAGCAAGTTAAAAAAATAATATTTGCGAACATAAATTTGCTAAGTGAATTTTCTTAGGTAAAAGTCTGATATAAATACAATTGAAATGACTTTTTATCAGATTATTGGCTTTTCATTTTTCGTTACTCCCAAATTTTCTTGAAACACTGCCTTCAATATTTGTCTCTATGTAAACTAATATTTGAAATGCACAGGGAATAATACGTATTCAACAGAATACTGAGTGAACGAGCAGGCCTGTGGATAAAAAAAAATACAAGCAAATTAACCTTTGCGAAGCAAACAAGGCAGGTAAAATACTAGCATCATACCTTAAAGATAAACAAAGACTCCACCCCATATCATCCATCACAGACGCAGCCAACAACATGCACACAAAACATAAAGACACCCTAGACACATTTAGAAACTTCTACCAAGAGCTATACATAAGAGATGAAACCTTGGATTAGGAGGGCTGTAAAGCCTACCTAGACAAACTCAACCTTCCCAAATTGTCAAGCGAAGAGGCGCGGACGCTAGGAGAAGAGATTAAAAACTAACGAGATCGCAATGGTGATCAAGTCCCTAAAAGACAACAAAGCTCCGGGGCCAGATGGCTACACGGCCTCCTTCTATAAAACCTTCCAGGTGAACCTACTTCCAATCATGAAAAAAGTCTTCAACCACTGTGAAAAGGAGGGAGTAGTAACAGACTCCATGCAGGAGGCAAAGATAATAGTCATACCCAAGAAAGGCAAAAACCCACAGCGCCCCCCCAAACTACAGACCCATCTCACTCATCAACACAGACTACAAGATATATGCCAACATCCTAGCCACAAGACTGAACAGCGTGTTCCCAAATCTAATTAACAGCTCACAAGTAGGCTTTCTGAAAACGCGCATGTCACATGACAACACCAGACTGCTCTGCCATGTACTCGAACACTCCTCCAAATCGGACAAACCAGCGGTAGCAATAACACTAGACACGAAGAAAGCCTTTGACAGGGTGTCCTGGCATTTCCTAGAACAGAGTATGCGAGCATCCCACGTGGGAAAAAGCTACATGAGGAAAGTAATGGCACTATATAGAGCTCCCAAAGCACAGATAGCCATAAATGGGCCAACCTCACCCCAATTCAATCTTCAACGGGAAACGAGACAAATGTGCCCCCTATTGACCAGAAACTTGAACACAGCATTAAAAACTCGAGCTAAGAATCCCTCTGGGCAAACCCCAAGATCAAATATAGGGGAAAGCCCCTAAACATAGAATCATGGAAAAAACTAGGATTCACATATACGGCTCATCTGGAAGATGAGGGAGTACCATACAGGGTTAACGATCTAAAATAAAAAACACAACCTACCTGACATAGAACGTTACAACTTCCTCAAAATTAAAACAGCCATAGCCAAATCAAAAATAACAAAGCACAAACCCTCGTTTATTCACTATATGGAGAACCTTAACAAGGTGGGACACCAAGTATCCCACCTATACAAACTCCTCCAAACTGACTCTTCAAAGCTTAACTCCAAGAAATCCAACTACTGGGCAACCCAACTAGATACCACTCTAACTGAGCAAGATTTACACACCCTCTGGGCGTCCCCATCGAAAAACATGATCTCCCCAGTGCTAGCACAGAAAAAATTCTGGTTACTGCACAAAACTTACTGGACACTAGCGTGCTTAGCGACGTTAGGGCTTGGAGAGAACGACAACTGTTGGAACTATGACCAAGAAAGAGGGGACCTTGCGCACCTCATCTTCAACTGCAGTAAGGTCAGAAAATGCTGGAAAAAAGTCTTTGCATTCATTAATAAGGCCCTAGGTTGTACACTGAAAGAAGAATTCGCCACAATCACTATGGCACTCATAACGGTAGACGTGGCCACACAACAAAACAGAAAGCTCCTAGACTTTCTTCCAACGGCAGCAGCCAAAATAGTGCTCACCAAATGGAAAGATACAGCCAAGGCCACATTCAAGGGGTGGCTGAATTGGGTGACTTTCCTCAGAGGGGCCGACAACACAGCACTAAGGTACGCACCATGGAAGAACCCCAACAGGGGGATGTGGGAAACCCTAGACAAGTTCCTAAACACATACGAACGCCCATGAGCAACAAAAACCAGTAGACTCCAACAGGAGAGCAAACGCACAAAAAGAACAGCTGTTGCATGCCGAACTAGCAGACTAGAGAGGGAGACAATGTGGACAGTAGACTCATACGCCAGTATTTAGATGTGATGCACCATTGGACGGTACACCTCAGAATAACCTCAAGCACCTACATGTTTTATGTTTTATATTAAATGTTTTAATGCACGGAGGGGCAAGGAGCACCTGCACATATGGACAATTGTAAAGCCCTATGCATATCCTCAGGCCAAAACCCACCGCCCGGGCCCCTACGAGAATATTTGCGAAGTGTCTATGCATGTTATATGTCACTTGTTGTAAATGTGAAATTACCAGTAAAATAAAAAATAAAAAAAATAAAAAGTGCATGGACCATCTTTAAATGCAAGAAAAAGAGAAAACATGCGAAATAGGTGAAACCCAGTACCATTTAAGCAAGATTATAGTTGCATAAAAAAATATACACTTACCCAATTCAAGGTGCAGAAAGAGCAGGGGATACAGTTAAAATGCACCAATTGGATACACATTTTTTTTAATGCTGATTCTTCTCTAATAGCATTATTTGTCAGTCATTTTCTACTAAAAACTTACTTTTGTGACAATTCTTTCTTTAACAATAAACAGTTTTTTTTATTTTTACTTTGCAATTTACACGTGATTTGTGAAGTATTGGAAACTAAACTTGACCAAGTATGTATAATGTAAACTGTTCATTCCAATATTTTGTAAATGCCTGCATCACACAACCGTAGACAGACACAGAAAACACAATCTCTTTTTCAGTTGGCGGAAGCTCACTGCAAAGTAGCTGTATCAGTGTTTAGTGGCGTCTGGCACAGATTGGGGGTGGGAAGGCGGGAGGAGAGGGGGTAAAGAGAACAAAAATTAAACAAACCTCCTCGCTGCGTCTCTTCACTGTTGTCTCTCCCGGCACAGGAACAGAGCACCTAGGAAGCACTCAGGCTCCCCTAAGCCAACCACAATGCTGCGATCCAGTGCTGTGATTAGTCTGAGCGCTGTGGTTCGGCGCTCAGGCAGGTTTGGGAGACTGGGCATGTTCTTCACCCGAGCTGTAATAAGCCTGGGTGGAGAACATTCAAAGTGGCAATGACTGTTTGGCCAGCCCTAGATGGGCGGCTAAACATTCATGCACACTTACATCGTGCCACAACTCAGCCCCCTGCTCTGAGAACAGAGCAGCCCCGCCCGCAAAGCTGCCACAGCAGGAACAAATAAAATTATAATAACAAGTTTATTTTTTATTTTAATATTATTCACTTCTGCAAAGAAGGAGCCACTACAACTTGTATTGTGGGATAAAATACTTTAACAAAATGTGAACTGGTGTTGAAGTTGTACAGAAAAAGGAATGAAACCGCAATAGAAGATTTTCCTGTCTCGGCACATAACCTGTATGCCTGGTATGCAGGGTGAAGATTGGAATGCGAAGGAGGGACAGGAGGAAGTATGACTCCTTCTAGATTGAATACTGCATCCCAGTGGAGAAAACAGTTATGCAGTGTTATACTCAGGGCTCGAGTCGGGGTACCATGCAGGTAGATGGCATCCCCCCACTTATTTTCCAGGGGGGACACCGTCCCCCCTGCTTACTTTTTAAAACGCCCTCCACCCTGCGCTGGCCTGCTCCTTCAGAATGCGATACAGTGCACACCGACCAAAGCACACATTTCCGGGTGAAGCTTCGGACTGCTTGCTTATCACCAAGCCTATCGCAGCTCATGCAACCCGCCCCACCCCTTCTTACCCTTGCCGGGATACTCGGACCTACCAGTGGAACAGAGACATCTGTGACCAATCAGTGGTCATAGCAAATGCCACTGGATGGGTGTTTCTGCACCTCAACAGTCCCACCCTCGTGCGCCAAGCCCTTTATTTTTTGGACTTTTCTTGCTCTGGCTTCTTTATTTTTTGTCCGGATATCGAAGCGGTTCTCAGTCCCTGCCTGGCCTTTCCTGCTGCCTGACCTGCTGGAGACTTCCCTTCATGCATCTACGACCTACACCGTCACCTAGAAAACCATTTTCGGCCTCAGTTTCATTTTTAAAGTAAGTGTAAGCAAGTTTAATGGCTTCAAATTTTTTTCACTCGTTTTTTTGTGCCTTTCTGCCCGCTGTGCCACTAGTTTTTCCCTTGTTTTTGTGCCTTTCTGCCCTCTGTTCGACTCGTTTTCCCCTCGTTTTTTGTGCCCTTCTGCCCTCTGTTCCCCTAATTTTTCCCTTGTTTTTGTGCCTTTCTGTCCCCCTCATTTTTCTCTTGTTTTTGTGCCTTTCTGCCCTCTGTTAGACTTGTTTTTTGTGCTTTTCTGCCCTCTGTTCGACTCATTTTTTGTGCCTTTCTGCCCTCTGTTGGAATCGTAATCTAAGATTACGTTGATATATGACTAGATACATCTGCATTGAGAGGATGCTTAATTGCGAGATCTGGGTTCAACAGAGATATTGAACTATAAGGGCGCCAAAATGAAATACTAGCTCTACAACACAAGTTACAGGGATGGGATTGGAGAGAAATTCTCCAATCTGATTTTTACACGTTGACACCTGTAAGAGGTAGGATTCCACCCAGGTATCCGCGGCCTTATTAATCACGGTCCTTTCTTTGAGCACATAATGAAGGATCTCCTGGTCCACTGTATCGAAGGACTGAAAGAACGAAGAGGCGACAGTCATAGATGCTTCAGTGCTGTGGCCAGAGAGGGAAGTAGGGTGAAAGATACATATAAGACTGCTTCCTTCCAAATAGTCCTTAAGCTCGGAGGCGACACAGTTTCAGATGATTTTTATAAGACACAGCAAGCC
This sequence comes from Lissotriton vulgaris, assembly GCF_964263255.1. Lineage (NCBI taxonomy): Eukaryota > Metazoa > Chordata > Amphibia > Caudata > Salamandridae > Lissotriton > Lissotriton vulgaris. Next base: position 1,463,288,087 of record NC_141687.1, on the reverse strand, counting down.
TGTGATAGGACGGGAATTTGAAAGGCAGTTTTAATCACCCTTCTTTAGAAAAGCAGAGACCGTCTGTGAGGTACTCTTCTTCTGGAAAGCGGAACCCTCTGCCTGCGAGGCACCCCCTCTATACAGAAAAAGACTCTGCCAGACACCGATCTTCTAGAGCATGGGTCCTTTTGACTGCATGGCACCCACCTCTATTTAGGATGAGACCCTCAGCCACAATCACTTTTTCTTTAGCCAGGAACCCTTTCCCTGCCAGGCACCCACCCCTACATAGTAAGAGACACATTGCCAGGCACCCTTTTCTGGCTGGAGCCAAGGGCCCTCTGACAGCCAGAAACCCACCTCTATTTTGGAAGGGACCCTCTGTCAGACACACGTCTTAAGCCAGGGACCCTTTGCCTGCCAGGCATCCACCCCTACGAAGACAGGAAACTCTTCCAGACACCTCTTTTTCTGGAGGCAGGACCCGCCAGGTGAATGGTGTTACTCCTGTTAGAGGAGAGTGCTAGACTAGTCTGTGTGCGCTGGGACGAGTTGTCTGGGTAGCACAGGGAGATGTGTCAAGCTTGGCATTTGCTCTCAGCACACGAGAGGGATAATGAGCCCATGTACCCCCGCCACCTCGCCAACATCCTAATAAACGTTAAATATCTCGGCGAAACATCCCGGCTATCTACCCACCTTTTAAGATTTTGCAAACAGTCAGACATGAGAGCTAATAGGACGTTATATAAATTCGGCAGTATGGTATATAAAATCGTCAGTATCCATTTTAATATGCATTGATGTCTGTTACTTTAACTATCAGTCATGGATCATTCAGGCAGCTCTGGGACACATGTTAAAGTGTTTTCTGTTAATATTTTAAATATGTACTGATTAGAGGAAAAACAGATTTAGGTGATTTTTCCTACCATTTTTTTGTACCAACCAAGACATTAAAATATTGGTCACACCAGTAAAAATCAGTCAGAGGGTAACTCGAGTTACAATTGTCGCGCTACAAACCACAATTAACACTTACATTTCTAAGCTGGCGTTTAACCACCTGAGGGTAAATATTCCAAAGGTAAATAGGATTTTAGTAGACTGGGGCTACAGCGTGTTTTCAAGAGAGCTACTTCCGTCCGTCCCTGTGCATGAAAGCTTACAATGTAACCTATACTCTTTCACTGTATTGTAAAACATGAAATATCAGGTTTGATAAAAAGATAAATGAATACATCTCTCTACCGGGGGCTTAGCTAACATTAATGCAGCAGGTGCAGTGGCACTTGTATTCATTATTTTTACATGTCTTATTTCCAACGTTGCCAGCTGTAGGTCTCTGTTGTACTTTTCACAGCAGAAATATTAACTTTGTTTAAATGGTGATAAATATTAAGAGACTGCTTAAACTACAAAAATGTAACTGCGCACAAGTCTAAGGTACACTTGCAAAAACTGCATTTTTAAAATTCGGATACTCTTTCCTTCAAGCTTTAGGCATAAAAGGTAAAACAACGTTGCCAGCTGTAGGACTCTGTTGTACTTTTCACAGCAGAAATATTAACTTTGTTTAAATGGTGATAAATATTAAGAGACTGCTTAAACTACAAAAATGTATCTGCGCACAAGTCTAAGGTACACTTGCAAAAACTGCATTTTTAAAATTCGGATACTCTTTCCTTCAAGCTTTAGGCGTAAAAGGTAAACAAAACATAGGTTACCCGCGGTTTCACTCAGTAGATCAAGTCACTTTTTTTTTTTTTTTTTAAACTCTTTATTGTCAGGAGTTCAGAAGAGATAGCAGTACGACATTATAGCAATGCAGTAACATAACAGTAGCTTCATCCCCAAGTGGGGATAGCACGCAACATAGAGTATGGTAACAGTTACCGTGTTCATGCAGGGCCTAATAGGTGAAATTAAGAAACACACATATGTAGTACAAGGCCCAGTATCTCCCCTTCCTCGAAACCCCATCCCGCCCATATAATTCCAGGGCAGAAGGCTGAGTTTTCTCATATAGAACATGAGCGGGGATTCATAAGAATACAGAAAACCATTCAAAAAACCAAACAACCGTCATCATGATATCAGAGTTTGCGTATGTTCATCTATACCTTCTCACATGCTTACAAAGTCAGCATTCCGTTAAGAGTGGTAGTGCGTGCATTACGCCTCCCGGCCCCTCCCGTGTGCTCAGTAGTCCTTTTTAGCCACTAATCAACCTCCTCCTCCGAGTCTGAGTCCTCACCCTCTGGCAAAGCTTCACAAGGGTCACCTCTGTATGCGTTCCATTTCAGCCACACCCGGTTCCATTTGCGGGGACAGGCTCTTAATACATACACTGCTCTTTCCTTAACCATGAGAAGGTCCATATTTCTTATCCACCCTGCCACCGTTGGCAACTCCGGAGCTCCCCATCTCTGTGCGATGTCTCGTTTGGCCACCGTCATTGCTAGGGTGACCCACAACTGTTCATACCTGTTTAAGTCCGTTGGTTCCCAAATGTTCAGTAGGCACCTGCGAGGTTCCGGAAGTACAGACACATTCATGGCTTGAGAGACTGTTCGCATAATTTGGCGCCATAGTTCCCTTATTTGTGGACATTCCCAAAACGTGTGTAGTAGAGTCCCCTCCTCCCCGCATCCCCTAAGGCAGTATGGGTGCTGCGCCCTTTGAATTCTGTGGAGCAGTGTGCGAGTGTAGTAGGTGCGGTGTAGCACCTTGAGCTGTATCAGGCGGAACCTGGCTGATATTCCCACCTCCCTCGGGGAGGCCAGTGCCTCATTCCACTCCGTGTCATCCATATCGTCTAGCTCGGCTACCCATTTCTCTTTAAGTTTGTGCGTGGGATCTGGCGTGTTATTAATTAACTTCTTGTATGTGAGCGAGGTCGCTTTTTGCTCCATGTATTCGGTAAGCAGTCTATCCTCAAGGGGCGAGGACTCTGGGAGTGTTGTGTCTGGTGGGATTGCGCGCAGAAGTGCATGTCGAATCTGTACATAGCGGTATGTTTCAGTGGGCCCTAGGCCGTATTGTTGCTGAAGATGCTGGAAGGGAACAACTGTGCCCTTGTCCCAGAGGTCCCCAACTACCGATATCCCTATGTCGTCCCATCTCTTAAAGCCTTTACAGGCCCTAAGGGTGCCCAGTGCCTTGGTGTCCCAAAGGGGCGTCAGCCTAGTGATCTTCCCCTTCCATCCTAGGCGTGCCTGCGCCGTGTGCCAGAGTGTCGCTGTGTGGAGTGTTGGGCCTAGCAGGGTCTTGACCTTCGGGTAGTTATACAGTACTGCGAGCATGCCCTCAGTCCCCAGTTGTGACCAGTCTGCCTTGTATGCGGGGTCTTCTCTGGAAACGTGAATCCAGTGATTAATTACTTTAAGCTGTGACGCCCAGTAATACAATTGGAGATTGGGTAGTGCGATACCTCCCTCGTACCAACTCTTCACTAGTTTTGCCTGCGCTATACGTGCCGGCCCGTTACTCCACAACAGGCTGGAGACCAATGCTGCTACTCGTCGGAAATACTGCGGGCTAACCATATAAGGGGAGTTCTCTAGTACATACAGAAACCTCGGGAGAGCCATCATTTTGTAAAGAGCTGCGCGCCCTAGGAGGGTCAGTGGCAGCGAAGCCCAATACTGGACATCTGCACGTAACCTCTGCAGAGGCGGCTGCAAATTTTCGACATAGAACTGTTTAGCATCTTTCGTCACATAAATACCCAAGTACTTGAAGGAAGAGGCGGTCACTGTGAGAGGGCAGGTAGCCGGCAACACCGGAGCCGGGCCGGCGAGTACATATAGTGTGGACTTGGCCCAGTTCAGGGTATACCCGGACGCTTTACCATGTTCATCGCAGATTGCCAATAGGGCGGTTACTCCTTCAGTCGGGCCAGTCATGTATACCAACATGTCGTCGGCGTAAAGGGAGACCTTGTCTTCCCACCCGTCGCTCCATGCGATTCCTCTAAATAACGGTGTCGCACGTAGCAGGATTGCCAGCGGTTCCAGCACTATCGCAAACAACAGGGGCGATAGCGGGCACCCTTGTCTCGTCCCTCTCCCTAGTGGAAAGGTCGAGGATATACGTCCGTTTGCTACCACCTGTGCCATCGGCTGGGTGTAGAGCAGTCGCACCCACGCCATATACAGGGGCCCGAAGCCCATGCGGGTTAGTACAGCAAAGAGGTATTCCCACTCAACCAAATCAAATGCCATTTTAGCATCTAAAGAAAGTATCACAGCCTGTTCTTGAAGTAGATGCGCCTTCGCCAACACCCCGTGCACCCTGCGTAGATTAAGTGCTGTGCTTCTATGTGGCATAAAGCCCGATTGGTCAGGGTGTATTAGGGTAGTGAGATGTTTGGTGAGGCGGCTGGCCAGTAGTTTCGCCAGGACCTTCGCTTCTGTGTTGACCAGTGAGATGGGTCGGTATGATGTACAATCGGTTGGTGGCTTAGACGGTTTTGGGATAGCCACAATGGTGGCCGTGCGTTGATCGAGTGGGAGCAGCGCCTTTTGTAGGCTGTCGTTGAACATGTCTAGGAGGGGCTTGGCCAGGATAGAGTCCATCGCCTTATACCACTCCACAGGAATCCCGTTCGGGCCTAGGGCTTTGCCGGATTGTAGCGCCTGTATTGCCAATTGGACCTCTCCCACAGTGAGGTCTGCCTCAAGTTCCTGCTGCGCTTCTGGTGAGAGCACAGGGACCTGGATGTTGCTAAGGGAGTCCATGGCCTCCCGCTCAGTGACTGGCCGTGTCGGCGTGTAGATGTTCTGGAAGTGGCAGGCTAGAGTCTGAATTATGTGCTCTGGGTGAGTTCGCAGTGTGCCGTTCGTATCATAGAGTCCATGAATCCCTTTGTTGCTGCCACCCCGCTTGTCTAGCCACGCTAGCATCTTCCCGGCCTTATCGCCCACATCATAGATTCTGTGTGCTGTACTCGCAAGGTGCCCTTTAGTGATCACGGTAAGGTGTGCCTGATGTTGTTGCTGGCGGAGCTGCAGTTCATGGAGCGTCTCAGGGGTGGGGTCTGTCATATGTGCAGTGTTCGCCGTGTGCAAGGCTACTTCCAAATTGGTCAGTGTGGCCCTCGATTCCCTCTTATGCCCAGTAATGGCTGATATGGATGCCCCTCTGAGGACCGTCTTATACGCCTCCCACAGAATTGAAGGTGAGGCGACCGACCCAGTGTTCTCAGTGAAATAGTGTGTGGTGGTTAACTTGAGCTTCTTCTTGATGCCAGGGACCTGCAAATAATTGGGATAGATCGGGTACAGCCTACCCCGCTTACAATCCTTGGTGGAAATGTGAAGGGAGACCGGGGAGTGATCAGAAATTCCTCGCGGTAGAATGTCAATACTTTCTACAGAGCTCAGTCCAATCCCCAGAATGAAAAAGTAGTCGATGCGGGAGAGGGTGTTATGGGGTCCGGAGTAGTGTGTGTATTGCTGCGCAGCAGGGTTCAGGTGACGCCAAACATCCGTGAGGCCCATAGCAGATAAAAAGCCCGGAAGTGCTGCGGCCCCTCTCTGGCGGGCCCGCTGGGGAAAAGTGTCCCGTAGAGGGTCTGTGATGGCATTGAAATCGCCCCCCATGATCACATCTCCCTCGGGGAGATCAATAAGGAATCGGCTAAGCGCCGGTAGGGTTATAGCGTGCAGTGCGGGGGGGATGTAAACAGACACCACATTCAAGGCCCTTCCCTCCCACTGGCCTGAGAGTGCTGCAAACCGGCCTTGGTCATCCGTCTTGTGGCTAGTGACCAGGAAGGGGGAGTTGTTTCTGAGGAGTATCCCTGTGCCCCTGGAACCCGAGGTGAATTCGGAGTGTACCGCCATGGTGTACCCACGCCTGTTCAGTGCCTTACTGGTGGTTCCCGCCAAATGTGTTTCTTGCAGCAGTATCAGGTCTGACCGAGCACGCTTAACAGTTTGCAGCACCAGACCCCTTTTTATTTTATCTCCCAACCCTCTGACATTCCAGGTAAGGAGCTTCAGTGGGGGAACTACCGTCGTGACAGGGGTACCCATCGCGGGTGAAGCTTGATCATGCTGTGCCATGTGTAGTTATGAACCGTGTTCCTCGTTATCAGGAGGAGAAGGGTGTCAGAATGTGGAGGCGGTGCACGCCGCCCATAGAGTGCAGTGTATTCACGCCCTGTGAGAATGCAATAATGATGACGATGACAGTGAAACTGAACTTTAACTTGAACTTCGTAACTCCCATCCCTCCACCCCCTCCCTGCTCCCCTGCACCACGGACGAGTTCCCGCCCGCATCCCCAACTTGGCAGAGTGCTTTTCTCCCCTCCCTATCTAGTCTTACTTGCTTGTGGGGTTGGTGAGTCCCCTACAGGCACCGGCCATAACCCGCCCTACTCAGTTCCATCGGCCCAAGGTCCCAAGTGTAATGTTCAGTGCTTGATGCTTCCAGCGTAGTCATTCATCCTCTACTAGGTTGACCTGAGTCAAAGGGGTCCCTCTCAAGATCGGAGTCCAAGCCCCCGGCTGCGCCCTGTTCAGTGGCTGGGCTGGGCTCGTGGCGCTCTGGCGTTTTCTCCTTACGGTGATCCTGGCGGTCTTTACGCGGGCGTTGAGGCTTGCCCGCCGGTCTCCAGCCATCCAACCACTCTCGTGCTACTTCAGGATTGTCGAAGAACCATGTCCTTCCCTCGGCCACAATCCGCAGTTTGGCGGGGAAGAGCATCGAGTAGGGTAGTTCCCTATCTCGCAAAGTCTTTTTGACCGCATTGAAGGATTTTCGACGCCTGGCCACCTCGGCCGTGTAATCTGGGAAGAACGCCAGCGTGGAGTTCAGGATCTTCACCGGTGGCGCCACCCTGGCCGCCTGCAAGATGGCGTCCCTGTCTCTATAGTTAAAGAGTCTGGCCAGCACCGGTCGCGGTGTGGCCCCTGGTTGGGGCGTTCCCCCGGGGACTCGATGAGCCCTTTCAACGGAGAAGAATGCTGATAGTCCTTTAGGTTGCAGTTTTGTCTTGATAAGGTCCTCTATGTACAGGTCCATGGCACCTTTTCCCTCCGATTCCGGAAGGCCTAGAATACGGACGTTATTCCTTCTCGAGCGTCCTTCCTGGTCGTCCAGCTTTTCTTGTAGTTGTTTGGTTGTCTTTTCTAGTCGCTCCATCGCCACCTGAAGGTCAGAAGTGTCCTCAATAAGGGATTTCGTGACCACCTCTACTTGCGACACCCTCTCCGACATTTTCTTGAAATCTGCTCGCATCAGGTTCACCTCCGTGGAGATTGTGCCAACCGTCGCCTGGACGTCTGTGAGAGTTCTCATTATGGCCTCCAGTGTGACTTTTCCAGTCCCGTTGGTATCGGAGGAAGCACCGGCTGAGTGCCGACCAGGTCCCTGTGAGTGGCCGTTATGTGCATAAGCAAACTTGTCAAGCTTGGATTGCGTCGCAGCCATGCTCCTCGTGTTCTTGCCCGTCATGATGGCGTGCTTGAGCTGCAAGTGTCCGTGCAGGCCTTCCTCCCGATGTGTGTCGTCGAGGCAGCCGGTAAAAGGTGCAGGGACCCCAGGGTCCAGGTCTGTCCCCGCCAGTAGTGCAGCCGGATTGTGGCTGCCGTTGGATTCAGTGGAGAGGTTGCCGTTGTGATGATGGCGGCGTGCACAGGTCCCGGATTCCGTACAGGTTCCCTCCTCCACGTGGGTCGTATGGTCGCCGTGTGTCGCCGGGGACTGGCGCCACTATGGTGAAGGCCGCCTTCCTGTCCAACGGCAGTTCGGAGTAATGTTCAGTGCTGCGGGGGGACCGCGCCGACCCAGGCTTCGTCTGCCTATGTGCGCCGAAGTGGTCGGGGCGCTGTGCGGGGCCTCCACCGTCCCTGCTATCACTGGAGTCTTGGCTTAGAGGTGCTCCCAAGTGCAACGTGAAGGGAGCGCTGTGGTGGAGCTCGGTGCCAAGCAAGGAGGAGCGGTCGCCGGCCAGTGCCGACTCCTCCCGGCCGGAGAAGGTGCGCTTCCGGTCGGCACGCCCCCGAACTCAGGGCCGGTGCTGCCGAGTCGCTGTAGGCCTCGTCTCACTATCGACGGATGGAGCACTTCCCGGCGTCGGATTTGCGCTGGAAGCGGCTCGTTATGTGCCGCTCGGTTCCCGGGGCCGATTTCACCCCTTCAGGCAGGTCAGTGTACGGATGTGCATACGGATTATTGTGCGGGCCGGATTGCCTTGCGGAGCTCCCGGGTTAAGCTGCCGCCATGTTCGGCAGTTGGCCACGCCCCCAGATCAAGTCACTTTTCATTTAAAAATATATTTCACTCATAATAACTGAAAAGCACACAGGTTAAGTCAAGTGTAGGTCACTTGTGTGTTCACGCAAAACTGGTAATAATTAGAATGTCAGGGAATTGTGAGGGTGTTTTTAAGCAAAATATTTTGGCCATAATCACCGATTAAAATGCTTTTTAAACTCGACCAGAATTCAGGTGCTAGCAATTAAAGGTACTATAAGTATTGATTACGTGAGATGAAAATGTCACTCACCTCTGTAGGCAAGTGAGGGTATTTGGCAAATCCAGGCTAAATTGGATTAACTGCAAATGACTGTCCTTCTCACAGGTCAATATGAGGAAATGGCACATACAGTTGTTTTTTCCTCATATAACCAACAAAAACTGAAGCAAAAGAAAACATTTGAAATTGTTTGCTAACGAAGTCATTAAATTGAAAGAAATCCCATGGTAAAAAAGTGTTCTGTGTTTATGCAGATTCACAAAGAACATGAACAAAGGATGCTAGAATGACAGCCATGATAAGTGTGGCATTCAGTAAATGTAGGAAATGGCCACATGAGTTGATACCAATAGTCTTTCCTTTCCACAGTGTTTCTAAGAGCTGGCATATACAGCAGAGCAAGCACCGTCATAGTCCATATGCCTTGACTTTTTTTTTTCCAGAGTTTTATATAGCGTGAACTTGACCCAAATTTATCCGGTATCAGAGCCCTTTACATGAGCACCAGTTACGTTACACAACAACACATTCTTTTATTTGTTAGGCATGGGGAGATTTGCACATAAATGAGGTTGCCAAACTGTAAATTTTCTTATTTATTTCACTGATTGACGCGCGCTCATACTTTGCTGTCTGTCGAGTTTTAGCTATTTAAGCTGGCAATTATTACATAACAATCAATCCACTGTAATACCAGCATTATACCATAAATGTATGCTGATATTTCCAATTGACTTTACTTTTAGATCCCTAGTGGAATTGTTGTTAGGGCAAGGAAGCATTGAGGTCTCTAAGTTTAGGGTTAAAAATGTTCTCTTTTGAAAGGTCTCAATGCAGTCAATAAAGGCAACCTGTTGTGTTGCCAACATCCAAAAGCACTTTCACCTCTTCAAATATTAAAATTTGGGTGCTCAAGATTGATTGAAATCCATAGAATGCCTCAGAACCGTTTCTAAGGAATGAATGACCATGGCAGCAGGATGCCACCATTCCTTCAACTATGAAAATGCTTAAAGTTGCCTAATGTGGAATATTTTATTTGCACTACAGCTTACAGTATCTTGGGAGCCATCCAATTAAACAGATCTCCCTGCCTTGCATTTGTCCTGCTCGCACCTGCAATGGTCCATCCTGCAACACAGCGTTGGGTCCCATGCTCACCCAGGACACAACACAGATCACCAGGAAGTCGCAGAGCCAGCTGCTGCCAGACCGGAAACTTTACCTTCTACCCCTAGCAAGGAGGCTTTAACAGTGGTAGCCAAGAGAGGTAAAAAGCGCTTGTACCCCTTGCCAGAAAACGTTTGGTTCATTTATGACCACAAATCATTTTAATTTAATGTTCATACAGATTCCAGAACTTTCCACCACAGAAATGTGAGGAAAATGTGTTTTTTTGACAATTTTTATGGGAAACTAAAGGAGCAATAGCACACCAGTAAAATTGAAGATCATCATTTGCTAATTGAGGGAATTTTTCATTTTTAAAAGGGCATTGTGGGACTTTCTCTTTTTTTTTTTTGTAATACCACCACAAACCGGGATGGGTGGCTCATTGGACCACAAACATTTTCCAAAGTGCCAAAAGTAATACGAAAAATATTTTTGCCAAGCAATTTTTTCTCCTCACCAATCATCAGTGAATATGAGCGTGACCAATACAAAAAATATTAGTGACCCAATGCTTTCTGCTTTCTACAGAAATAAATAAACGCAAATCCAGCATCATGGATTTCTTTGCAAATGCGAACAAGAGAACTCGGTTCGATTCGGAAAGTAGCCTAGTACAGCCCAGTGCGTGCTTGAAATATGTACCTGCACAACATACGGAGAGTATGATGGCAAGCAAAGGATTAATTCAACCTTCTCCACTGGAAGACTCTTCAACAAAGATCCTGAATGCGGACACCAGTTTTGAAAGGGATACCAGCTTGCCACAGTGTTGGGACCACAATCAGTGGGCTCAACTTAAAGAAAAGTATCCATGGCTAACCAGTGAAAATGGCCGCCTTGGCTGCAACATATGCAGTGAGGTTAAGCTATTTGGAGCATCACAGGGTGTGGCTATGGCTAGAGAATGGGTCACTGGGAGCATTGCTGCATCTGGCCCAACAAAAGCGAGCCAGTTAGCCTCACTGCGGAAAAAAAAAACATAAGCATAACATTTCAGAAGCACATTGTAACGCATGTGATATCCGAGCTGCATCCAAGAAGGAGGTACTGCGGTCAAAGATCCTGGAGCAGCAGAGGCATTGTCATGCTTCTGCGGTAAAGGTGTTTCGCATGCTTTACTTTTGTGCAAAAAATAATCACCCCTTTTCAGACTTTACAGGTCTAGTAGCCTTGCAGGTTGCTAATTAGTCAGATATGGGCTCGTTTCTACACAGCGATTTCACTGCAGCACAGATAACTGATTGCATTGCTAAGGAAATGTGGAGTAAGCTTTTTATCGGCATCGTTGAACAGGCTCCAAAAATATCTGTTTATATTGACGAGTCAACAACCCATTCTTCCATGACTATTTTAATTATTTATGTGCGTGCTGTAATCAATGGAAAAGAGCCCCTCATCTTTTTCCTTGACTTGCTTGAGTTGCCTAGAGGCGATGCAGAGTGCATGGAGTCCTCACTGTTAAAATGTCTTGAAAAACACGGGTTTTGCAACAAGTTCCTTGCAGAAATTGGATAGGGGTGTTCAGTGATGGTGCCAGTGTAATGCTTGGGAGAAACTCTGGTGTTCTGGAAAGGCTATGTTGTAAATACCCTCACCTTGTAAAATGGCACTGTCTATGCCTCGGCTTGAGCTCAGTGTAGCGGACACGGTTGATACAGTGCCTGGCCTTAAGCACCTTGCATAATTTTTCAAAAAACTGTATGCCGTGTACCACCAGTCTCCCAAAAATCAGCGAGAACTCTCTGCATGTGCGAAAGAGTTAGAAATTGTAATACTGAAAATTGGGCGAGTATTTTCAATCCAGTGGATTGCTTCTAGCAAAAGGGAAATACGATCAGTGTGGAAGTCATACCCAGCCCTTCACCAGCATTTTGTTCAGTCCAGCGTGAGTACTTCTTGTGATGCCAAACACCGGGCTACTTTCAGCGGGCTGAATAAAATCCTGACATCTTCTGATTTTTTGCTGAATCTCGCTGGTGTTGCGGTTCATGAAATAAGAACACTGTCAGAAGCCCTTCAAAGGGATAAAGTAACTCTGCCACGAGCTTACCAGCTCATCAATCGTACAGTAAGGGCAATTGAAAAGCTTAAGGAGTTTCCAGGGACACACAGGAAGGAGGCTGAACAAGCTATTGAGAGAGGCTTATTTAGAGGAGTGCCAATCAGCTGGGAGGACTCACGTGGGCAGGTAGAAATAAACCTTCCCCAATTTTATCAAAATCTGGCAGATAACTTGCACTCCAGGTTGTACGCGCAGTCTGCAAGCAATTGGTCAGCCACATCATCTCGAACAGATGAATTTTTAGCTCCTACATCAGAGATAGATGTTATCAACCCACAGAAGTGGCCAAACGACATTGAGAGCCCATGGTATGAAGGTGTGTAGGAGATTCGATCTTAATTATAAAGGCATATCTGAAGGTTTCAGAGACTATATTGATAATGGTGGTAATGATATTCCAGAGCAACTGCAACCTGTTTTGAGGGCTGTAAATACACTTCCTGTTACTTCAAGTGACTGCGTAAGAGGTTTCAGCACAATGAACTTGATACTGTCACCCATACGAAACTGCCTTGGTATCGGACGTCTTTCCTCATTAATGTTCATAAACCTCAAGGACCCTCCTCTGCCTCTTTGGAATCCAATGCCGTATGTCAACAGGTAGTTGAGTGCTCATCGCCATGCAGATGATACTCAGTCTAGAAAGGTAGATCCTACAGCCGGGCACAATAAAAGATATGCAGACGCATGGCGATTTTATTGATGGTTTCCAATGCTATAAGCGGTCTCCCAAATTTTCCATGGTCCAACATCCTGTGGCAGTATAACTTGTCCCATAATGTCTGCAATAACACATGTACAGAGTATCAGGTTGAAACTGCACAGAGTGCACCTTGCATTTTTTTCTCATGTCCACAGTGTATTAAACTTGTCAGTATATTTAAATGTGGTGTTCTAGGTAGCGTAATACATTTTATAGTTTTGATAATCACTATTGTAGTTTCTAGCATGTGGTTTTCTTAGTTTTTTTTTTCAGTGCACAAACTCTGCTTTTTTTCATGGTGCCATGTTTTAGTATGCCTCACTTACAGCACTTAATGGCTTGACTAATGTAGTTGTATGCCAAACTTCATCCATATTTGGGCTGTTAATTCCCCCACACAGGGACCTTAAGTCACAGGCTTAAGTACTGAGCAGCCATGATGTCACTTCCTGTGACACCACCTAAATTGGAGAGTCCCCCCACTTCTTTTTTTAGGACTTGAGCCCTGGTTATACTGCGATGAAAAGCCAATGAAATCCTCTTGTAATGTGTGGTGAAATCATGCAAAACGGACCGGTACGCACCCAGACTCAAAATAGAGTGTGCATAAATGTCTTAGACGTATGGGAAGCAAACAAACCCCAAGTAAATTTCAGAAGATCACAACCGGCTTGTTTCATCGCCAAGTAGATTCTGAGAACCGTGGAGGGGCGCTGCATGGTGAGGTTGCATTTGTAGACCGTGTTACAGATTTCCTGTAGCATCAAACATATTGTTATTGGTATATGATTATTTTTACGTCCGTTTGAATTTCCACTTATAGTTGTGGGCTTGTTGAAAACAGTCTCTATTATCAACAAAAGCGCGCCAATACGACACGAGTGAAACCCTATGTGACAGTGAAAAAAGTTAAATCTACCTTAATTTAAGTGGTCATTAAACGAAAAGAGAGGCAGTGAAGATAGAAAAACTTATTATTTTCTAAAAGAACCCTCACTCACCCTAGAGGTGACATGCTTCATCATGGGGTTCAGTCACAGGTGGGGCCGACTACCCCACCTGTGTGCTACCACGCCTGCAAGTGCAGCGGAGCTGGTATGTGTGAAAGGAGTGATCAGTGAAAAAAGTGTGTTGTAAAAGATCACAACTGTGCCTCAACAAACTTTATTAAGGGCCAGTTGTTCACATTAAAAACTGTGGAGTCACTGGAATTTTTAATTTTAATCCAGGGGCTTAAAAGTGCATGGTCAACATGTTTCTGCTGGTGGTGCTATTGTCAGCTCAGCTTTCTTCAGGACCAAATTATAAAAAGAACAAATCCTACGGGGGTCCAAGCACGCTAAGGCCTGCCCACACCGTTAGGAACAAAAGAGAAGATAAAGTAAATTTTACCCTCCTCAACAAACTCACGGTTTTACCTGTCCATAAGACTCCTGCTAATCGTCAGGTAGAGTTTCTGTAAATAAACAGACATATCAATTCTTTAACATGCATCCCTTTTGGAATAAATGACCAATACAGAACATGTTCATTCTGTCTTATATTGGAATTGTCCCCTCAACTATTTACAAGACAATTCATGTTTATTAAATTCAATATTTTTGTAGTCAGAGACGGTTAGATTCCAAATTACCATGTATCTATTAGGATCATGATTATTTAATTTCAGCTGGATTCAAAATTCATTTAATTGAAATGTTCATAATATCAGCATAACATTCTGAGAACCTAAATCCCAGGATCCCTTGATAGGGGCCAGATAGCCACTAGAAGTTTAGACTTAACCATTGATAAGGAATATATTGCACTTACGATGCTTCAAGGTTCAACAAGCTTCATGGGCTCGTGGAGTTAGGCATATTTTCACTTCCAGTCAAATCTGTTTGGACCCAAAGCACGAGCTGGTTAGATAGAGCATAGTTCGATACCAGCAATCTAAGTTAGTTCTTTTTTATAGAGAGAGTGAAACCCTCTCTTGAGAGGCAAAATATACTTTAGTACAAATCGCGCTGTATAACTTACTTGCTGCTAGAAGGCTCGCCGCTTATCCACCTATTCGTTTCACCCCTACGGCCCGGATCGTGATGTTTTAGCGTTCTCGGCCCGTTATTAGTACTTCTGTGTTTTGGACGCGGAACGTAATGCGTCACGTGACGTGAACACGTGACCCTCGGGGATTGAGAACTGTTCGTTTACTTTAAACTGTGCTCGAATAGGTTTTTTATGTTGCAATATATTGCTAAGGGCCAGTCAACATTATTATGCCTATTTGTGTTTATAGGAACAGATGGCTGAACTTGATAATGAAGTCGGTTACTAGCGTGTCTACACTTCCGGTCGACTTCTTATAATCACCGCTAGACCGCTAACCTTAAGCCAATGGACCGGTCGTCATTGGTAGTATCAACGTTATTATGCCTATTTGTGTTTATAGGAACAGATGGCTGAACTTGATAATGAAGTCGGTTACTAGCGTGTATACACTTCCGGTCGACTTCTTATAATCGCCGCTAGACCGCTAACCTTAAGCCAATGGACCGGTCGTCATTGGTAGTATCGGCATAAGGATATAGGGCGCATTAACACTGGTTATTCCCATGAAGTGTGTTGATAGTGCTCACACTTTGGAACATGACATCATATCTCTCTTATTTTTGGAATAAAATGAGTATATTCAAGAACCCGTATTGCTGGAACAAAAAATGAAGCAAAAAATGGAACCAAAAATGGAGTAGAGTGGAGCAAAAAGTCAACTCCAGATTATTTATACATTGATAATGTACATGGTCCTTAGTGTTTACATCGATTTTAATCTGATAGTGGGGTTGTTTTTTAATGTAAAAAACAGCGTCACTTCAAAACACTACCCCAGGGGATGTCATCATTCAGTCCCACTTGGTGGGATGACAATCGGTATATCCATCTTTGTTCTTGCTCGAATAACCTTTGTTCACTGGCGCCTTGTAGATGTTCTATTACGGTCGAGTGGAAATTGTCTGGGGAGTGTTTCTGATCTAAGAAGTGAGAGGTCATTTTTGTATTGCTCTTACTACAGCGTATGCTGCTTCTATGTTCACACATACAAAGTTTAACCATTCTCCACGTCATTCCCACATATTTCAGACCACATGGGCAAGTTATTAAATATACCACATTGGTTGTGTTACAGTTCGTATGGCTTCTTTGTTCCCAGATTTTATCGGGTTACAAGGTCAGTGTTTTTGAACTACTTGTGAGTGGGCAAACACTACAATTTCCACACGGATAGTGGCCTACCACTGGTGGTAAACCCCACATATTTAGGACATTTTGTGTGGATTCTTGTCTTCTTTTAGGGCGGGTGTGTACTAAAGCATCCTTGAGGCTTTTTGCCCTTTTGTAAGAGAATAAGGGTTTTTCCCAATTGCAAGAGTTGGATGTGAGAATCCTCCAGTGTTTGTTAATGCTGCGTGCCACCATATTAGAGGCTGTGTTGAATGTTGTTACACAGGTAAGTGGTACCTCGTTGTTCTCAGCTTGGAGTTTCTCCTCCAAGAGGGCATCCCGATTTTGATTCCGAGCCCTTTTGCAGCTGGTTGCTAGGAGATGTTTTGGATACCCCCTGACTTGCATCTTCTCTGTGAGATCTTGGGCTTGTGTTTTATAATCTTGAACATCTGAGCAATTCCTCCGGATACGGAGAAACTGCCCAAAAGGCAGATTCTCCCTTAGTGGGCGCAGATGGAAACTGGTGTAATGTAACAGGTTGTTTTTACTGGTAGGTTTGTAGTGAGTCTTAGTTCTTAATTCATTCGCTACCCTTTCGATGGTCACAACCAGGAATACTACCGTAGATTCATTGTGCCCATGGGTAAATTTCAAATTAGGGTCACAATTGTTGACCCATGTGAAGAAAGTGGTCAACCGTTCTTCATCACCTCTCCAAATCAAAAGCACATCATCTATGTACCTTTGCCATAGAATGATGTTTTCACAAAAGGGGTTGTCTGATGATAGAATATGTAGTTTTTCAAAGTTGAAAACCTACAAACCCGCTACACTAGGGGCAAAAGTGCTCCCCATAGAAATCCCGGTAGCTTGTAAATATAACCGGTCTTCATATTGAAAGAAATTCCTTTTGAGGGCCAGGGAGGCACATTCCACCACAAAGGATTTAGATGTGTTGTAATCCCATCTGTTGTTGTCAAGTGTGTGGGCAATTACCTCTATGGTCGCATCTTGCGGAATGCAAGTGTAAAGGCTTTCTATATCTAGTGTGACTAGAAAACATTGTACATCGGGTAAACTTATTGATTTCAACATTGTCAATAAGCTTTTGGTGTCCTTGTTGTACGTACTAGTGGTTTCTACTATTGGTCTCAGGAAGAAATCGCAGTATTTGGACAAGGGTTCAAGCAGGGAACCCAACCCGGAGACAATTGGTCTTCCTGGAGGTGACTTGTTGAAAACAGTGTCTTAAAGGCTCTGCATTCTAATATTTTTCCAGGGACTCTAAAAGATGCATTTCCTTCGTGCCCTTCCTTCCCCCTTTGTAGCTCTAGTACAGTAGTCTGCTTTCCAAGAGCTGACACTGGTGCATGTGCCATCACTGCAGGTGTTTGATTTGTTTTAGCCCCCCCTAGAACAGGGTTAGACATTCTAAATCTGGGACGGCTCAATCCAGGTTATCCACAAACGTAACTCATTTATATCCACAACGCTTAATCTGGCAAAGAATTGCCCTCCTGTACCGTCTATTAAGGCCTTTTCTCATGGAATTATTGTGCCTGCGTTTTCAGAGGAGCTCTTCCTAAATGTTTTCACGGGCCGTACTAGTTCAAAATAGTCAGACCCCTAATCGCCTTTGCTGCATTTTGTCTTTATGAATATGTTAAATGTTTGCTGTAATATATTACATTGAACATATTATTAATAAATATGAGAGTGAGAGGGATGAAAATGTCACAAAGTTTTTTCTGTAAGCGTGTATTCTGGAAATTGATTATTAAGTCACACCTGCGTCACCATTAAGACATAAATGATCACAGAATAAGCTTTAAGAATGGACCAAATGACAAGTCTGCAGTGATGTAGTAGTAAAAGCTCTTAGGAATGTGGACGGTTGGCATATCAGTTGTGTTAAGATCAGTAACATAATAGAGAATTTCAATATTTACAGCCTTCCTGCAAAACATTTTCTAGATTATCCCTGGTATGTAGAATGTTGTATTGCTCAGCCATCACCCATGCTCCCATCACCCTGGGAAGACGGGGCTTGTGTAGGGTGATCAATGCAGAATGGAGACCTGGGGCTGTATTACAAAAAGGTGCCCCGCGGACACAGCGGGCGTTTGCGCCCGCTTTGCGTGCCCCCGAGGCACTTTGGTATTATAGAATGGGGCCCAGACGCTTGTTTGTCCCCTTCTATAACCGTGATTGCGCTGGCGCACTTAAATCGGCAGCTCTACCTTCAAAGGGTGTTCCGTCATTTGCATAGGGGTGTGCCCTATACAAATGAGGGAATTCCTTTGACTCCGCGCCATATTACAGACGTGGACGCAGAGTCAAAACAGCCCTCCGGAGGCGCACTGACAGTGTGCCATTTAGAAGGAAAGGTGGCCGACTGTCAGTGCGCTTTCTGAGAGCAGCCTTCTGCAGGGGTGAAGACCCCCCCCCCCCCCCCCCCCAGGCACCCGCTTGTAGGCTGGTGCAGTTACTGACTGCACCAACCTGCAAGGGGATGTCTCTTTCCCTGCAAAAGTGCAGGCGGGTGCCGCCTGCACTGTGGAAACACAGAGCAGCAGCTCAGTGTTTTCACATGAATGCACTGCCCCCAGGGCAGCGTGAGTTTGCACCTGCCCCCAGGGCAGCAGCGCAAACATCATAATAGGGCACCTTGTGATTGTTTGCACCAAGTGCGCCTTTTAAAAGGTGAGCCGGGCGCAAACAATCACAATGCATAATACGGCCCCTAATGCTCAAAATATGCTAGAGCATATTGTTGGTAGGAATGACTGCCCAAACGAAAAAATTATCTTGCATACCCTGGTCAATAATTGTGCAGCATTTTATGATAACAGATCTACAAAATAATTTTACACTGTCAAACATTATAATGAAAAAACACTGATGGTATATTGTGCACAGAAACAAAGAAGGGGAAGAAGTCCACATGAAAGCTATTTGTTTTTTCAAGTATGCTATCCTCCCAGAAGTGAGTTCTCACTGCTGAATGTGGCTCATCGTCCGCTGCTTTGTGTTTCATCACAGCCTCTATATCTCTGGGTTGCGCCTAAAGCTGCTGCTCATGATGCATGACTCTTGCTTCCATAGTCCCGAAAAGCAGCATGTGTTCTTTGTACTGCTTCATGGGAACACACTACAATTTGTCAGAGAAAACACACTTTTGGAATAGTCCATTGTCAACCTTTTAATAAAATTCACAAATAATGCACAGAGTGGGTCTCATTGGACCATGTGTTTGTCTTTTACCCCATTGCTATGTCCCTCTAACATACAATCTCCCCCAATAAGGACACACCTTCTACCACAACCTTTTTGGGGATGGTCGTGGGCGGCCAACATCTTATCCTCTTCCATGCACCGATGAGACCATTGTATGTGGATCGTTTCCTCACTGCCCTCCTTTTCATGGCGGTGGGGTCGCCATGTAAAGGGTGGCAGTGAGAAAACTTTAACGGCTCTACAGGGCCCTCTGGTGCCTATGTGCAAGGGTTGTGCATGCAGGGGTGCACATGGTGCGTCTCCCAGTCTTTCTGCATCCCCCTTTCCAGCATGGCATGGACGTTATAGTCCATGCCATGCTGGAGCATGCTGTGGCTGTCCCACAGCGCTTCCTTTCTAAGGCTCTCCTATGAGCATTTGAAAGGCAGGGCCATGATCCAGCCACCAGAGGACCGCCTGCCCGGAAAGCAAATTGTAATCCGGTGGATCGCTGGTTCTGAGGTTTGACGGAGCATGCGTGGCATGTTGTCCTGCTCCCACACCATCAAACTTAAATCCGGCCCTACATCTTTTACAAATCATTCTTAGAACCTCTGCTGCTTGCAAAAATGTCTTCACAGAAGTAATTTTAAATCTATGCTTACCCGATAAACTAGTGAATACGCTAGGTTCTGTGGACTCTGTAAAAGAAAACTTGTTATAATTGTGCGAACAACAGAGCCACAACCCCAAACCAATCAAAATCAGGTTACTACTTCTATTGAGGGCTTTGCTGAATGCCAGAGTTTGACATGACTCACATTTATTGAGCAACAAGTGACAAACTACCCAAGCAAGGAAATAACATAAACTAAGTTTCCAAAATTCTAGATGACTTGGTCTGAGTCAAACCAGCATTTGATAAACCCTTTGAGAAACAAGGTTAATCAAATAAAGCTTGCACAGGTCCCATTGCTATTTGTCTCATAGTCAGTCAGTCAAATCAACCTTATTCGGCTTACAATAAGCTATGAAAGCACACGTTTCATATTGCATTTGAAGTAAAATTGAAAACGTTTAAAGATTCTAAAACAAGGGTGAAACACCACACCCCGTACAAAAAAAACAAAATACAATCAACAAAATACTTAATAAAGACTCATATCTATGACTTATCCTCAGCGCGCAACAAACAGAATTGACCAATGCAACACAGAGTTCCAAATTACACATTTTTTGCAAAAGGATAAACGCCTCTCTGAGACCATATCTTAGATCTGTGCAGAGTTGGGGTCAGAAAATGCTTCCAAAGAAGGGATATAAATGGCAGAAGAGAAAGTGCATGGTGCTTTGTTTGGAGGTATTATCACAAGGGCAACTTGACATAATACTGTTTCAGTCAATCACCCTGGGGAAGGCCACTTATAAATGTAATGTGCTAAAACGAAACCTGGCCATATAAAATCTACAATTTGAATAAAAAATTGATGTGTAAAATTCACATCCCAGTGAGGTTTTTATTGAATTGTAATTAGTGCTACTACCCAATTTGTCAAAATGTGCCTGATGAAGGGTGCCCCGCCTTTCTCTAAATGCCACGTTCACCTGGGCCATTACATCTTGCTTAATGTTTGATGGATTGAAGAACAGCTCAGGGGAACCTAAGTCCCTAAAGAGGTAAATATATATATGTATGTATATATGCTCCACCAAATGCCACTCAATTTCCGAAAATCTCACGGACGGGTGCCATTGTCGTGACAGTGGCAAGTCACGAATAATTAACGTTCACCAATTTCCCTCGGGAATTTTACAACGCACTCCTCGGATTTAAATCACTTCAATTACTCTTTTATTTGCAGGCAGACCGGTTTTGGCAAACAAGCCTTTTTCAATGCCTTTACATGTGTTAGTCACAATGTCCCCATTTAAATTAAGAATGTGCGTCTTCCCATTTGTTCAGAAGGCAACTGCAAATGTTTACAGACAAATCCATGAAACAACATTATTTCAATGTCTGCCATGTGAGCATGTTCTTTAGGTGAGTATAACCAATTGTTTTTGTTTTTCATTATAGTAATGAAAACATCGCTCTGTAGAGACCAACAAGAGTTAAAATTATCACATGCTGTACCTCATTCACCATGCGGGGGCTAATTAAAGTCGATTCCACGCCCTGCCATGTAGCACTTCACAAGTGGGTGAATCCACAGGTTCATGTTAGGTAACTGTAATCCTCCTTTTAAGTAAAAGGCAACTCGGTGTCGAAGACATCACTGCGCTTGTAAGTGGTGGTGGTTCTGGAAAGTTATACTAACATTCTCCAATAAATGCCACTCACCTTCCAAACATCTCACGGACGAGTGCTGTTGTATGTATATATTCCACAGGATCACCTGATGGTAATCCTGGAAGAGACAATCTTCCACAATATCCCTTGAAAGTGAGGGTCCTAATTTACCCCAAATTGTAATCCATGGTGGCAAGGGGTTCCAACCTGATCTTGTCCTTTATAGGAGGCAACCAAACACAGAGTGATATATAAATGAAGGAGCTGATTGAAGGACTGCCAAGAGTCTACATAGAAATGTATTCTTAATCATCTGCAAGGGTCCTGCACCCATGTACCCCCAAACTCTGGAACCGCAGGTTGCTACAGCGATACACCTGCTTTGTTATATGCTCATCATTTCGTGCACTAGCTTGTGTCCTAGTCAGCATGCAAAAGTGAAAACTGACTCTGCCCCTCTTTGAAATTTCATTGCCATGCAGTTGAAACTGCCAACTCAAATTTTGATCAATAGGGATACTAAGATAGTTAAAAGTTTTCACCTTACCAATTTCAGATGCTCCCAAGTTAAAAGGTCTGGTTTTAGTGTTTTTAGGGTCCATACACATAGCAAAATATTTGCTTTGATTGGTTTTAAGGTTGAGCCCCCCATAAAATCCATAAAATCGTAAAAAGCATCTGGAAGGCACTGTCATCCGTTAGCAGGTCTAGTAATTCAAATCAAAATATGCGTTATTTGATTTTAACCATTAACCCCTTCGATGCGGATTACAAAGCCAGCTCGTCATGGGCGTTACCTGGGCTGCGCGCATGAGAGCTGGCTTTGTCACGTAAACTGCGAATTTCGAATCTTCAGCGCGCAGCGGGAAAACCCGCTAGCGCGCATGCAGTTAAAATCACAAAAGCAGTCAGATAAAATACAGATATACAGATATTTCACAGTTGGTAAAATAAAAGCAATACTAAACTGATTATTTTAATACATCAAGAACAGGGCAACCCATCAACTAATAGTTCAGACAAATTAATCTACCTTAAAATTCTAGCTAATTATGCCTTTCCTAGCGTTTAAGATGTTCTTTAGAAAGCCGGTCATGACACCAATACAATACACACTGTCCAGCAACTGCAGGTATAAAAAGACAGGGCGGCATTGCCTCCATCCCCCCCACCTCTAGTAGGGGCACGATCCATCTAGATTCTTCCTTACCGAAGTATTTACAAAATAAAATTGCGTGGATGGTAGTTTGAGGTGAGATATTGTCACAAGGACAAGGGCTAAGATTACTAGACCAATCATTCATCGTTAGGTAGCTGATTAAACAATGAAAAATACCAAATGTTGCGATGCTCACGCATTTTGCTTGATAGATATTTAGGAGGATCCCCGGAGGTCTTTTGCCACTTTTCCTCCAAATGTTTACTACGGCAGCAGTCGACTTCATAAAAAGAAGGCTCCTCACCTTAACTGCTGGCCCCCATGAACCTGACTGCTTGAACCCAGCACCAAGGTATGTGAACATATTGGTGGAGGCAACCCTGCTGTCTCCCAATGGGAGACTGCTACATTTTATCCTCCCCGCCCACAAGTAATAATAAATGTTTTTTGGCATTTAATTTGAGCCCCAGATTGTATATAAAACTGGTGTATGAAGCAAGGGCCTTCTGCAAACCAAGCTACGTGCGGGCCATAAGTTCTGCATTGTCTGCATAGAAAAGGGAGACAAGTGGCATTTAGTGGAGCACGTTTGTTTTCATAAGGAGGGTCTCTAGCCTTACCAGCCAGTTCCTGTTCCAAAGAGTTTGTATATAAGGTAAACAGGAACGACTCCAAGACACAGCTTTGTCTCACTCCCCTCTCCACATTGAATGACACAGTACACTCCCTGTTGTTTCCATACCGCACCTTAGCAGTGTCCCTTGACTATAATTAACTTAAAAACTGGACCTAAACCTGGTCGACCTTCATGTTCGCCAAAATATCCCATAATTTACTGTGTATAACACAGTTAAAGGCGGCTGTGAGGTCTACAAATGCCACATAAAATTTCCTTCCCAGCCTTTGCCTGGGTGCATTTTCCTACTAGAATGCTTACATTTAAAACCTGCTCATTTATTCCAAGGCCCTCTCTAAAACCATATTGGACATCACTTAAAATGTCATTCTCCACTGCCCAGGTTTGCATTCTATCTATTACTATCCTTCCTGCTACCTTCATCAGGGAGTCAAGTAGGGATATAGGGCGATAACATGCTGGGTTTTCCTTGTCCCCTTTTTTAAAAATCCGAACAATTACGAATTCGGACCAAGTTTTAATAAAACTGTTCTTATAGCAAACTTGAAGAACCCTTGTTAATAGGGGAGCCCATATTAAAGGTGTTAACTCAAACAAGTCAATAGGACAACATCGGTGCCGGTAGCCTTACCTCCCTTGCTTGCGTTGATCGCACCAATAACCTCTTCATGAGTAAAGTTAAGTTCAATTGGCAAAAAAATAGAAAGGTCATCCCCCTGACTATTCTCAATGTCCGAGGTACTATCTACACTATTCTGTAATTTATACACATTTGAGAAGAAATCTATACAAGTATTTCCATCGATTGCGACCGCTAATGTCGCAGCGTCAGTCTTGGTAAAGTATGTTCCAGGTACCCCCCTTCTTTTTGGCCATTCAATCGTTTATTTACCAATAGTGATCCTACTGAACTATAGCTTATGCCACTCTTCTTTCGAATTTTCAGATGTCCCTATGTCATTAGGTCCTGAAGAGACCCTGTATTTGTGGAAGGGTCGAAACGCCATCAACTTTAAAAGAAACAAAACATTACCCCAAAACTGACTATTGTTTACAGTGTTGTAGCAAACTGTTGAAAGTATAAAATGGTCGTTCTTTTAGAATAATGGAAACCATACTATAACTGTCACAAAATGTCACTTCATATTCCTTTTTTTGGTTCCAATTTTGTACTAGGGACACTAAGCACCATTCTTTGTGTATATTTGAAACTTGTCTAAATATTTGCTATAAACTACAAAAACACTACAGTGTACTCGGCTACTTTTTGTCTGATATCCACTTGACTCATTTGCATTGCCATTGTCTCCACAAGAACTGCTGTTTCTTGATATACAATACACACCCTGGTTCTTCGTGAGTAGGGTTTCCCTTGTGCTTGTTGAATATCGGTAAAGAATGGAGCATTAATTGCCCTCCAGAATTATGAGCTATCTTTGCTCCGAGATGCTACATATAGAGCATCACAGGCTAGGTCTTTTAGCTCTTTCTTCCTGGTTTTTCTGGCCAAATTATACTTCCTTCTACAGTCTCGGATTTCCTCCTGATCTCTCACGGTCCTATGTAAAGCCTCTTTTAGACGTGTGTACGTTTTTGTACAATGCAGGTCAAACAAGCAGTTATTTCGGGATCGTGAGCCGTTTGATTCCACTTTTAGCAGGTTTTGGGTAATCCGAGTGATTTCTGAGAAGGCCCACCGAATATTGTCATAGGGTGTAGTTTCCAGCAGACCTGTTAAAATTAAATCGTAAGCCGTTGTTATAATTTGCTTATTCAACTTAACAGGATTGAGGCTGGACCAACGTAAGATATATCCATTCAAACGTCCAAGAGAGATATCTTTGATCCATGTCAGTTTGTTTTTTTAATGTAATTCATCAGCTGAGAGCATATGAATATTAATACTCAAGAGCAGGTGGTCACTCAGTAAATTTGAATGTAAGTTATGGCTTGCAATAAGGTTAACATAGCAATTAGGAGCAATTATAAAATCAATTATAGAACGTAGTCCCCTGCCAATAAAAGTGTAATCAAACTCCAGATTCGGGGAGCACAAACAGTTTGCAAACCCAAGGTCATGTGAAAACAACATTTATTTAAACATCGCCCCCTTCGTAGTGTGCTCTAAGTGAATCGGAAATACATCCTCTTGTAACTACATCCCACAAATCCCCTGCCCAGCTTGCTGACACAAATTAACGTTAAAATCCTCTCCCCAAACAATAATTATTTCTGAACTGGTATTTGCCCGTAAATTGTATAAATCCTTGCTTAATTGCAGCCGCGGCCGGTGGTGAGAGTACCTGCGGGCGGTGATGTGGGGAGGGGGAGGGGCAGGTTGGGGGTAGTAATGTATGGATTACGGAGTTTAACAGGTAAGTTAACATATATATGAATAAAACAAATTTTGTTACTTGCACTGCATCACCAAATGTGATGCAGTGTGTGCAACAAATATAGTTTTATTTATTTATATGGTTACATACATGTTAAACTCCGTAATCCATACATTACTACCCCCCCCATCCTGCCCCTCCACCTCCCCACAAAACCGCCCGCAGGTACTCCCACCACCGGCCGCTGCTGCTTAATTGTTATAAAATGGGGCCCAATTGACTCTTTTCTGCATTATTATAAATAATTATCAGATTTTATTGTTTCAATCTTTAATACACTCAGCAAATTAGAGATATACACACATATCCCTCCTTTTGGCCTCCCGGGGTATGGTAGGTCTTAAATCCATTTAGATGTATTTCTTCTATTGCCAAAGTCTCCTGTAAACACAAGATATCTAATTTATCAATAAACTCAGACCATGCTAGGTTATTAACTTTGTTACTTAAACCTGCTATGTTCCAAAATAGAACGCTTACTTTTATAAAGGAATTTAATCCACTGACCGATTCTGTCTGATAGCTTAATTGCGGGCTAGTTTGCTCGGTCTGTATGAGATTACTCTGAATACTTTTATTTAAAATATCCCTAATTGCAGAGTCAAGCCCAAGGGCTTCTCCCTCTTTGGTCCTATTAAGCAACAAATCCGTACACACAGAAATATTACTAACTACGTTGACTAAACTTTTATTCACATCCTTTACTGTATTACTCTGTTCTGTTGGACTAGGTAGTCAGTCCTTTGCGTCAAGGATTGGAGAGGTCCAAATCTATTAGCTACCTCCAAATTATAAGAGGGATAGCCAATTGGCTGGGTAGGGGGTGGTGATCCCTTGTGTCGGGTAAAAAATCTTGGCTGAAAAAAGTAGCCCAAAGGCTGAACATTAATACCTAAATCAAATATGTTGCTGTCCCTGGCTCTAAGTAAAATTTCCCTTACCGGAGAGTGAACACCAAAAGAAAGAAAACTCAGTCTCCTTCAAAACCTTTAATACTATTACCAACCCAAGGTACACGTCTAACCATTTTAAATTCCTTGAACATTTCCCTAGTCAGTCCAGTTCTATTACCTAAAAATTGAATTGCTTTGTTCCGTAATGATATCCATGTCTCCTCTTCCCCTGGACGGGAGGCGGGGACGTTAGCTAAAATCACAGTAAAGGGGGTAGCTGCCGGAGGTAAATTTAGACTGGGTCGGCTGCACACTATATCCTGTATATCGAGCTTGATAGGTCGAGTTTTAATTAGTGGTTCACATTCATGTTTTGTCCCTGTATGTATTTCTGTCCCACACTTATCCTTATTGTCAAATACTGCGAGGGAATTTTTTGGTTTTATGCCTTGTGTTACTTTTAACAGACATAAAGGGTCCTTTTCACACGTATACTACTTATGCAATATTAGACTCTGATTTCTTACAACTTTCTCTAGGCCTAGTTCAATTTTTTCTAATCTGCATTCCATAGTGCTGATTGACTGTTTCACATACTCTGATAGGCCGATGATCAATTTAGACAAATTCTGCTTATCATTGTGGGGATCATTTCCTTTGTTTTTTGATCGGCGTTCAGATCCTTTGCCTTTTTGGGGTTGGGCGTTGGCTTTTTTCCCTTCCTGTTTTTTCAGGTTATTTTTAGATGGTCTGTTCTCAGTAGGGGCCTTAGAAATTACTTGGGGGGGAGCTATCCAATGACTCAGCTGATCTTGAATTACAAGGTCTTTTTGATGGGGGGTGATTTTTCAGTATCCAGCTCATTAATAGAGATGTCATCTGGAATTATCTATATACACCCGTTTTTCTATAGCTCCGGGTTTGAGGTTCCCGCATTAGAAGTTACCGGGAAGCAATCTTCACCTGTTTCTAATACTGGTAAAGGTGTTTCCTTAGTATTACTAAGTATCTCTTGTGCGTCTATATTTAAGGATTCTTCCACACAGGATATCTGCTTCTTGTTAGCACCTACAGCCCCAATAAAATAATTTAACAGGGTCATTTTAGCATCCTTAGGCTTGCTAGGGTGTTTCACAGTAATGTTGGCTGGTAACTTTCTTTTCCCCATATTAGTCGCAGTACCCCTAAATTACTACTTAGATTAAGCGTTACAAAAGCAATGAAATGCCCCTTTAGATAGTCACTTAAGATTTATAATATTTTTCCAATAATACACCAGCGTTTAGTGCTTTGAAAGTCAGCTGAGTATCAATAAAAGTACTTGCCCCCGAAATCGCGTTGTCCCGAACTTTAAAGAAGTTCAATTCAAGGGGGATGGCCCAGCCCAGCCTCGTCCAGTCTCTGACAGGCTCAGACGGGCGCCGTGGGAAGAGAGGCGATGTTCAGTAAAACAGGGAGGGTACTAGACTTCACCATAGGTATCTCATTCCCTGCCATCACACCCCTTTTAACCCCCTGTGAGGATTTAATAGCAGGGGAAAGTTCTTCCTCAGAACCATACCTCACCCTAATCAGGCAGTCCCAAAGCATCCTCTGCAATAGGCCAATTATAGTCTGATCTATACCCATTGTAGCCACAATGCCCCACAACCTGGACCTATTGATCAAGTCAAAGGAAGAGTAGAGGTCCATAAACGCTTGGTGAATTAAACCTCCCCTTGCCTTCACAAACAAGCTTTTGATTAGCTGAAGGTTCAGGCATTGTTCCTCTGTGCCCACCCCGCGGTGAAACCCAAACTGTACTTTATAAAGATCCTGATTTTCCTCCATCCAACCCTCAAGCCTAGTTACAATACTTTTACCCAAAGGTTTTAGGCAGCTATCTAAGAGGGAAATTGGGTGATAACAACAAGGTGAGTGCCTGTCCCCTTTCTTTAATATGGGAGCAACCACCGCTTCTTTACAAGACAAAATGTGGGGCCCTTTAATAAAAACATTAAAACATTGGATAAAATTGGTTTTCAAAATGTCCATTGAGACTCCATCTGGATATGGAGCTTTCTCTGCAGGGCTCTGTTGTTATGTGCCCAAGCTAGGCCCCCGCAGCAAAGCAGTTTGTTTCTTACATTGTCCTATTTTCCACAATAACAATTCTGCTGTGACAATTTGCACATATTTGCGAGCATGACAATGTTGAATTAGTTTCTCTGAAACTACTTTGTTTACACATCTAGCTTTGCACAATATTACCATGATGCCTCGAACATCATGTACAAGACCCTTCTACTCACTAGGTACAAATGTCGATCTATCTTCATCCACAGGGTGACAACGCTATCTACATATTCAAAACATCACTAATCTATATGCACATCACAAGGCTGCTTTCTATTATAAATAAAGAGCATCCCAAAAGATTAGCACAAGAGGCACTTCAGCTGACACAAAGGGTCCCTGCATTCTGAGACTTCACCATGTAGCGGTCTGACATCTCCACAAGGGGATGTCCTGTTCGTGACCAAGATGGGCTCCTACATTCTCTCCAGCCAGGGAATGGGGTTGGATCATCAGTCAGGAGTATTCTTGCCTTTAACACCTACATACACTCTAGGTACACTTAGAGTAGGGCTTGCATAGCAGGAGTACACTTGATTACTGCCATGTATCCTAGCCCTACATATATACACTGTTTTAACACCATGGTATAACTGTATCTACTATTCATGTTTTTAGTGCTTAAAATCATTTTCATCTGCTTCAGTCTACTGATTATTGCAGCACATGTATTCTATACAAGAATAACGTAGGTTCAATAAATACATTTAAAATGTCCCACTGTGTATTCTCTGTATATTTCTTATTTATTTTTTTATTTAGGGGGTTTTGTAGAGCGCATGGTGACGCAACAGCGGCGTGTCCCCGCGCTGAGGAGAGACTCTTACCGAAACCTACAGAAGCGGCATACCTTACTGAGCGAATAGTGCAGTTTTAAGCTTGGCTCTAAAGATTGATTCTGATGGCTCTAATCGCAATGCCATGGGTAGTTTGTTCCATCTCGAGGCTGCAAGGTACCTGAAGGATCTTCCGCCCATCCGTGCTCTAGACACCTTGGGAATAACCAGGAGTCCAGAGCCGGAGGATCTCAAAGAGCGGGACGGCTCGTAAGACGTCAGAAGTTCTTGCAAAGGGAGAGGAGATCTCCCATTGATGATCCGATGGCACGTGCATAGTGCTTTGAATTCTACCCTGCTTCTGACCGGGAGCCAATGCAGAGACCGGAGGGCCGCTGCAGATGCGGTACTTCTGGGTAGTCTAAGCACTAGTCGGGCAGCGGCATTCTGTAGGACCTGTAGGCGGCTGAGATTCTTCTCCAAAGTCCCTAAATAGAGAAGATTGCCATAGTCCATCTTTGATGTGACTAGTGCATGCACCAAGGTTTGTCGGGCTCTCACAGGTAAAAACTTCAAAGTCTTCCTGAGACTTTTGAGGGTCCCAAAGCATGATCCGACCACCTGATTGATCTGGGGGCCGAAGGCAAGGTCAGTATCAAACCAGATGCCCAAGTTCTTTGCTTTCTGGCACGGAATGGGTGTTGGACCTAGACAGGATGGCCACAATGCCGACGTCCACGCTGATTGGCAGCCCCCCACGACCAGCACCTCGGTCTTGCCTCCGTTGAGCTTGAGGCAGTTGGCGGACATCCAGGCAGCTAGATCTTGCATGCAGGCTCTGAAGATGTCCGCCGAGAGACCGGGTGCACGCGACAGGGGGATAACCAACTGCGTGTCGTCGGCATACGACACCATACGGAGGCCGTGACTCTCTACTAAGGTGGCGATCGGAGCGACATAAAGGTTGAAAGCACAAGTGAGGGCGAGTGCCTGGGTGAAAGGTTCTGTTCTGTTTCCACGGTCATTTAGGGGTCGGGCTGTCATATTCAGTGGTTGCCAGAAACTGTTCTCTCCCTGGTAAGGTTAGTGGGGCTTATAGTGGCACTGTAAGCTAGCAGATCCTGTGGGGGTGCCTGGAATCAGTCTAGGTGCCTCGCCCAAAGTTTATGTTGTCTAATAAATGTGCAGATCCTACGGATTAGTAGGAACTACGTGACATGGCGCCACTAACGTTAGTTGGGTTCTTCTTTAATTGTGTATCTGAATAGTTCAGTTGTGCTTTTCTCATAGACCCGTAATCACCTCCACACCAGGGACATTAGTCTCTGAGTAGGTATACCATATGTATTGGCTGTAGGTTATTCAAGCTTATAGGATAAACATTTTCACAAATTGTGTTAACCCTATCCCATAAATTCATCTACTAAACTCCCACTATCTTTACACAATGGGCCAAATGTAATACCCTACCAATTTGCGTGTTACAAATCGCATCATTTTGTGATTCGTAATTTTCTTCTCGCAAATTGGAATGTACAACAGTGTCTCAGACACTGTTTGGGATTTCTAATGGGGTTGTTAATTGCATGCCTCATTAATATTCATGAGGTAGGTGCAATTTGCGGCCCCAATTGGAATCGCTAGTCCTCCCAGTAATGGTGGCCTGCTGGGGTCAGCAGACCACCATGTCTGTGACTGCTTTTTAAATAAAGCAGTTAAAAAAAAAAAGCAGTCCGTTTTCCTTAAAGGAAAACGGGATGCAGGAAAAAAAAGAAAAATGAAATGTTACTGCTTCATTTTTCAAGAGTATGCCTTCTCTTAAATATTTTCACAAAGGGGAAGGGGTCCCCCCCCTTCCCGTTTGCAAGTGACTTACCATCTACTTGAAGTAGTTGGTAAAGTGAAAGTGTTTTGCGTCCATAAAACAATGGTACATTCCATTCTGACTAGCTATTAGGAAGGAACGCCCCTTCCTAATAGCGAGAGTCGCAAACGCTATTAATAGCGTTTGTAAATGCCAAGACCCTTTTTTGCGGTAGCAAACGGGCCGATTTCCCATTCGTGACCGCAAAAAACGGTTGCACATCTGGCCCAATGTCTGTAAATGGATAAGTTGCTTTAAATATTACAGAATATTGCAGACATGCAGTTACTATGAAATTATTATATTACGGCCTTCCGACAACGGGCGGGGATGTTACATTCATTGTTGAGGCACTTGAAGCATTCAGAACAAAGGCGTTCTATTCTTGGATTAAATTTGTGGATGCACATACACAATTGGTTCACACTTACATTGAAGATGAGACACCAGAGGAATACTTTCCATTTGTGAACATAAAAATTCAGTTAACTCGCCAAGAAAACATAAATTGTTTTAAAGGCGCCCTCCTCCATACTGTAGAAAACATGAGCCCCGGTCTGCTCAGTAAAGAAGGAGCCGCATAGCCGATCATAGTTGTTTTTACACCACATCCTAATCTTGCTAATTTAGATGCAGCAGAAATAACACTTTACGAAGACCTAGTAAAAACTGACAGAAATCTCACACAGTATATTATGCGACCACTCGCAGTTAACCCTGCACGGACTGCTCAGACTGCACACCCTCAATTGGCTAACAGGCAAATGAACCCGCAAACATTGAATGCTGTAATGGGAAATATTACCACCAGTTGGGAGAAAATTCAGTTCTGGATAGCAGAGAAAACAAGCCAGCTTGAAGCATTTTTCCCCCATATGGGCCAGCAGGACAAACACTGAATACTAACAATTTGGTTGCCAGTGGGGAGGGCTCCTTCCACTTGGGGTACAGTCTTTGCTGCTGTTTCCACAAGAACTCATGGTACCTCTTCAATAGCAGTTTTACCTGAGGTACTGAAACAAGTACAGAATGAGTATGGGACAGCACCTGCCCTAGACTTGAAGATGAAACTGATGGGCCAGTTTGCAGCGGTATCAGCCATTATGTTAAGTAATACTGCTCTATATTATTTTAAAAACAACACATGTATTTTTGCTATTGTAATTTGTGATGCATGTCTTTTATGATGTTAAATAACATAATGGGGGAAGCAGCAACATTGGCTATACACCAACGCCTGAGGGAGTTCACTCCTGCACAGCAATAGTAGAATTTGCCGAAAATTATCAATGAAACCTATGCCAAGCTGAGTAGAGATAATCTGGGAGCAAGACCTGGGAAGCCGCAGGTTAAGAGCAATTCTGAGAAGTACAACTACAAGCAAGCACCTGGTTCTTCAATGAAGAAATAGGAAAATAAACAACAAAAATATACAAAATAAGACACAATCACAGGGTGGGTCTCCTCAGCAGGAAACCACTGACAAGAAATTCAATCTGAGAAACCGTTATAACATTCGAAAGCATGACTGGGATCAGGATACTGATTCATGTACCCCTCGGTCCTTTCAGGATTCACCCGATACACGCTCAGAGAGAGGTGGACGGGCAGAGCACAGATCAGAAGAGTGTGTGAAGAAGAAAAAGGAGAAACATCGCACTTTAGGCTACATCCTTCAAAAAGAGGAAGAACAAAAGACTTGACTGCTAAACCTCAATTCAAAAAGAAGAAGGTAGCTGGAATTAAAATAAGACATGCCCCGGCTACCGAGTGCTTCTGAATGGGGCGTGGGCAGTGACGATACTGGACAGCGGGGCAGAAGTCACAATAGCTTGCCGGAACCGGGTGGATTATCTGGTGGTAGTTGCGCTGAATGAGCATATCAATTCCTCACGCACATTTGCAGTACAAAATGCACATAGTGCTGCACGGATTAATAACATTGGGCTGAAGAAATACAAAACAACATTTGATATCTCAAATGGATTCTTCTGCCAGAATATAGCGCCTGAGAGCAGGTACTAGACAACATTTTCAGCGCTGGGTTCACAACCTCAATTTTGCTGTTTACCTCAGGGGTATAAGAACAGCCAACAGAGGTACCTCAATATTTTGATGAGGAGGCATTGTCCTACTAAGACAATATCTATCGGATAGATGATGAGTTAATGGAACACCTGGCTAGAGTAAACCAAATAATTATGGGCTTTGCTCACCTGGGTTACAAATTTCGTTTAAAAAAAATCAAAAATTACCCACCTCAATGTTCTGTTTCTATGATATGAGTTATCAAGTGAAGGCAACAGCCTGGCCACACTTTTTTTTAGAGAAAGTGCTCATTGCTCCATCCTCCAATGGCTCTGAAAAGAATACAATCTATTTTCAGATTCCTGAATTTTGGCTGAACATATATTTTGGATTCAGCAGATGGGTAAAACCACTCAGTGATTTAATTAGGCCTGATTTATCAGTCAACCAATGGACACAGGAACACACAAATATTTTACATTCAGTACAAGCTGATATGATCGATTCTAAACATTTGCACACACGTGTAAACACAACTAATCTGGTGATCCGCGTAGTCACTGGACCCACCGGGTACACATATATAACTTTCAGTGAAGGTGATACAGTAACTATTACATACAAATCACATTTGAACACAAACGCTGAAATGCGTTTTGCACCCACTGAGAAAATGTGACTGCTGTAGTGAGAGTGAGAGAGAACACTAGCTCAGGGTAAGCGAATAGTTGTTACTCCAGTACCAACCGTAGAGGCTGTTACTAAAGTAAGCGTTCTGAATGCCAAAGCATTACATCCATGATGGATTCAATGGGCTAACTATCTCACTGTAACAAATGCAGATTACAAATTCAATTCAACACTTCAAACACAAACATTCCTGCAGAAAGAACAAGAATATCCTCTTCAGATTTAAATAATACCTCCCAGATCAATATGAATACATCATTTATACTAATGGATCTGTACAGCCAACCATAGGGACCTGACATTTATAGTCCATGGCAGGTGCAATAGTAAAGGGGGGCATGCATGACGGAAAGTTCTGTTCTGAGAAAACATAAACTAATTTTCTAGGGGACTGTACAGTGTAGCTACCAGAGCTCCAAGCCCTAATACTGGCACTACAATGTACGGATCACGAATTCCCCACACTTATGGTGTGTAATTCATACTACTGTCGCCAGTCTTATAATGAATATCTTCCCTATTGGGCCAGAATGGATTTCAAGATTATAAGGGTTCCACAATCGAGCACAAGCTGCTTTTGGTACAAGCGGCAAAACTGAAAGAATGCTGCCACGGGCTCCTGTTATCCACACATTGAGTAATCAACGTGTAATTGTTCACATTGAAGGGACTTCCATAGCTGATGAAGCCGCTAAGGCAAGAGTCTGCACTGCTTGCTTTGCTGAAATCACTTGTTCTAGAATGGATTAGATGGAGACATCATGGTGGCTGTCAATGCTGCTTGCAAAGACACCCACTTGCCATTACACATCTAGCTTTGCACAACATTATCACAATGCCTTAAAAATTATGTACAAGAACCTACGCACTATGTACAAATGTCGTTCTATCTTCATCCGCTGGGCGACAGTGCAATCTACATATCATTAACATTGCTAATCTATATACACATCACAAGGCTGCTTTCTATTATAAAAAAGATCATACTAAAAGATTAGCAGAGGAGGAACTACTGCTGACACTGGTGGTCCCTATGTGCTGAGACTTCACCATGCAGTGGTCTGACATCTCTGCGAGCGGGTGTCCAGTTTGTGAACAAGATTGAGTTTTACGTTCTCTCCTGCCTGGTAATGGGGTTGGACCATCCCTCGCAGGGATTCTTGGCTTCACACCTACACACACTCTAGGTACACTTAGAGTATGGTTTGGATAGTAGGAGTATGCTTGATTACTGCCTTGTATCATATGCCTACATATATACACTGTTTTAGCACCATGGTAGAACTGTATCTGTTATTTACTCTTTTGGTGCTTGTTATAACTTTCATCTGCGTCTATCTACCGGTTATTGCAGCATATGTATTCTATACAAGAATAATAACAGGTTATGGTAAATATATTGAAAATGTCCCACTAGGTATTCTCTGTGTCTTTCTCTGAGCAGAAGAAAGTGCGGTGACTGGGCAAAAGGTTCTGTTCTGTTTTCCACAATCTTGGCGGGCCAGGGTTATCATGTTCAGTGGATGCCAGAAACTATCTGGCAAGGTTAGGGTGGCTCACTGTAGCACTATGAGCCAGCTGGTCTCTAGGTGAACATATCCTGCAGGGGTTCCCAGAATCAGTCTAGGCACCTCGCCCAGAGTTTGTTGCCCAACAAACGCACAGATCCTTTGGATTAGCAAGAACTACACCACACTGGTTGAGGGGGACTATTACGTCCTTTGCCAAGATGGAATCACTAAGATTAGAGAACAACTCCTGGTTACCAAAGACTATGTCATGCTCTACAAATAAACTCTGAGTTGCCAGGATTAAAGATACAGTTATAGTGGTCCACCCAAACCTAAACCCCACTTTAGGCTTTTCATAGCCTGAGAAAAATGGCTGATTAACAACCTTCCAGAATAGTGAAGTCCTTTGTGTGAGAGGCTCTTTCCAAGTTCCCCCATGCTTCTGCTCTGACATCCTAACCTCCAGGGTAGATTTTTAGCTTTTCCTAGTACTCAGCACATGACCTTCAGAGCATGGTTTTGAGGAGCGAGCTAGTTTCAATTTCCTATGGGCCAAAGTGCAGGCATGATTAACCCTGCCAATTTGTGAGCATTTTTAATTGTTTTTATTCAACCCCACGCCCTTTAGCTATGATTTTATGAAAGGTCTTAAAAGCATTAGAGATATTCTCTGGGGGGCTCCTCCTCCAGGGCCAGTTCTGATATAGCTTCCCTATTCTCAATCACTGGGTCTTGCAGGAAAGCATTCCCATCCACCCTTTCCCATTTTACCCTCACACCCGTATTGCATAATTGAAAGGGGGGCAAACTCTCCTGCTTCCTTAATGCCAAATGAAGGTCAAGCACCGGGAAAAGGGGATTGTGATCACTAATACAGGAGATGGAAACATTGTAGTCTAATATCAAATTAGCTAGATCACAGAAAACCATAATAAAATCAATCTCACTCCCCTTTCAAACACTGTTGTATGTGGGTGGTAAAGGAGATCCCAGTGCTTTGTAGTCTATAGCAAGCACCAAAGATCTGGTAATCATTGATCTGTTCAGTAACTCTCTAAAAGGGGGTGTGCTAGAAGTCTAATAGCCCATCCCATTCATTGTCTCCATTCTGGAGGTAGAGGGATGTCTGCTGGGAGACAATTTTGAAATCCTCAGCCCAAAGTATCAATGTCTCCTTATTATAGCTGTCTTGAAAGCTCACAAAATCCCCCTCAAGCTCTTTAATTAAGTTGATCAGGTGAGAGTCTAAAAATGGTTATACATATTAATCCAGATTACATCTAAACTATATCGGATCTGCAATATCAACAGCTGATTATTTGTCCTACATAGAATTGCTTTGATGGATGGGCTGGTTAATTTTACTGAGCATAGGGTAACTAGTCTTCCACTTTCACGCGAGGGAGTAGCAGCGCTACACAAGGTAAGGTACCCATTAACACTGAAGTTCTCAGTGGCCCAGGTCTCTTGCAATAATGAAATATCAGCTTTATTAACTCCTAAGAGCCAATCTGGATTTCAAAGTTTGGAGTAAACCCCAGCTATATTCCATAACTTAATTCTCACCCCTCTCTGCCCAGCCCTTTCCTCCTCCGAGGTGGAATCGGGACCTGAGGAGGAAGTTATGGAGCCTTCCCCCTTGAAGGCTTAACCCCACAACCTTCCCCATTGCTACCAAACTAACTGAGGTCTGTGCTGGTTGGCTCCCGCTGGTAGGGAGTCAATCCAAGTCCTCTAATTAATGTCTCATAGTCTGTATAATAGTGTTCCCCTCACACTGTATTTCAGTTCCCTGGTCCCAACTGGTGAATCTGTGAGTTAAGGCTGCCCCCCTGTTGTTTAGGTGCTTCTCCCAAAGTATATTTGTAAATTGTTAAATTCAAGGTACAGACTTGTGAAGATTTGGTACTTTCAGTTCTATCCAACTCAAGTACAAGCCATCCCACAGAGTTGTCGTCGTAGTACCAATTTAACAAACCACCACTAGCTGCGGTAACTGGACACTAAGAGTTCATGACCTAACTCTTTGTCACTGTAACATTTCATTCTTTACAATACATGGGAACCTTGTTCATTTTCTGCTGAAACTCTGCATTGCTCAGCCTTGGAGCCAGGCTCTGTGGGACTGATGGCTGACATATCATAGTGATCGTGATAGATTGTTGCCTTTTATCACCAATAGCACCGTAACCATTTATTGTACACTAACATTGACCACATAGCCCCTTGTTATTTGTGAAGTGCCTTATCCGTAAACTTAATTGTCTTTTTGGACTTATCTTAGCCCCAAGAAAAACTACAAAAGGGGGTGGTGAAGGACGGAGCATCTGAATCAATCAAACACTCACACCCAGTCAAAAGATCTCGGTTTAATCCATCACCGTTCTTTATCCCACTCTGCCACCCCAGTACAGACATGGCTATATGCAAATCAGTCTGACCCTGTGCCACATGGTAACAGTCCAGTCCGAACTGCCAAGCCATGTCTTCCCTGGACCGGAAACAAGCTTCCGAGGACCGGCTTCTGGCATTCCAGCCGTCTTCAGCCCGGCTTGCTTGAATCCAGTGGCAAAGTGAGCAAGGGACTCGCGTATGAGCATACCCTGCCACACTTATGGCGGCCAAAAGCGGTACAAAAGGGGGTGGTGAAGGACGGAGCATCTGAATCAATCAAACACTCACATCCAGTCAAAAGATCTCGGTTTAATCCATCACCGTTCTTTAGCCCACTCTGCCACCCCAGTACAGACATGGCTATATGCAAATCAGTCTGACCCTGTGCCTCATGGGAACAGTCCAGCCCGAACTGCCAAGCCATGTCTTCCCTGGACCGGAAACAAGCTTCCGAGGACTGGTTTCTGGCATTCCAGCCGTCTTCAGCCCGGCTTGCTTGAATCCAGTGGCAAAGTGAGCAAGGGACGACAGTCCTCATCAAACCAGGATAAAGTTTTCTGTTTTCCCCTCCTGCCCTGCTTGGATATGGTTTTAACAAATAGTTTTTTTAACTCTAAAAATAAATTGCTATGGGTCTTGGTAATTTTTACATTAATATCATCCTGAGACTCACAGCAAAGAATTTCTTCCAAGGAGTTTAAAACCAGAGTTCTAATCTCCTTGCGTGCCTCAACATCAACAGAGACTTTTGGCCACCGCACCCTTCTCATGTCATTGCTGAGGACAACTTCATTTTGAACAACATTCAGATAACAGCTCTCTAACCCCTGGAAACTATGATCCCTT
The DNA here is from genome assembly GCF_964263255.1 of Lissotriton vulgaris. NCBI lineage: Eukaryota > Metazoa > Chordata > Amphibia > Caudata > Salamandridae > Lissotriton > Lissotriton vulgaris. The sequence continues at coordinate 1,463,249,655 of NC_141687.1, read as the reverse complement.
AGTTCCATCACAAGCGGATCGTGATCACTTTCAGGTCTGGTCGAGATCACCATATCCTCTACTGAAGCCCACATCTTAACGTCAACCAAAATGTAGTCAATACGGCTATTGTATCTGCCGTTGTAGAAAGTGTGTCTACCTATCCTATCGGATCGCGCTCTGCCATTTAGTGCTCGTAGACCCTTGTCCAGGCACAGCCCTTTAATAAATGTAGCAGTTTGTGTCCATTTCCTAATCGGGGCTAACTCAAGCTGGGGAATCCCCCAGGACATATCCTCGGCCTCAGAACACTCTAGAGATCATTAAAGATACATTTTTGCTATCAGAGAGCTAATTTCCCCACCCTTTCAACTTTATTATCAACCCTTCTTATATTAACTTCAACATGAAACTCACATACTTTAACAGGATGAATGAACACTAGACCCTTTAATTAATTAATCTACTCTGTAGCTTAGCAGATCCAATTCCTGATCCCCAGATCCAAACACCAAATCAAGAATGCATTTGAAGGGTGCTAAACACCCCCGCTTAAGCTGCGCCCTTGCCCACCCCTTTTGGGCCTGTTAGTTCTCCTTGGAAAGTCATGACTATGGTCATGTACAACACAGCATCCTGTAGTCCCTGCCCTGGGATCACATATTTTAAATGTATTTTCACTGCACAAACTATTCTTCGTCTTTGCTACAAGAAACCTTAATGGCAGAGTTGTCAAATCGGTGCATGTGAGCAGGACACCATGTTTCGAGTCCTTAGATGTATGCATACTCCATAATAAATGGTATAACAGTCAACTTAAAGAAATCAATGCTGATGGAAGTTAGCAGCAAAATAAAACAAGGAAGAGTTGGTTCCTAGGTGGGAATCAATTGGAGTTGACATTTACTTACAGATACCTGGGTGTATTATTTGATGGCAGGGCCACATTTCAACAGCATAAAAAAAGATCTGAAGAGGAAAGACAATTCTTTGACCTTGGTCTTTCTGTCTCTCCAAAGAACTTTAGCTGGACCAAGTTTTGCCCTGCTACTGAAAGTCATCTCAGCCAAATGAATGCCCAGAATTACATATGGAAGCGAAGTTCCTCAAGTGAGAGATTCCATCCTGATTAATACTCTATCGGCAATGGTGTTTCGATCATTATTTTGTCTTCCTCCAAAGGCATCCCCAGCTCAGATAAGATTAGAGTTTGGGTTAGTTAATCAATTACTTGCAAGAACAGTGGCCTATATAAAAACTTGGTGTAGAATAAAGTCATCTTCTGAAAATCAACTATGCAAAGCTTTATGGAAGTAATTACAACCAAGTAAGGATGCGATGGCTTGTAGTCATCTTAATCGATCAATTGAAGATGTAGAAATTCAATCCCTGTGGAAAAACACGTGCTGTCAAGCAGTCTTCAAAAATTGTGTTGACATCTCAGTAAAGAAATTATTACTCCTTAAAGATAAAGAATGGCTGGCTACCAGATCTCATGCCTGGGCTCTGATTAATGTATATAAGATACTTAAGCAACAACTGTATTTGTAGGCAGGATGGTCACGGTCTTTAAAAATTTACTTTTTGCATTACCGGTTTGTTCGCACACCAGGAGAATACATTGGAAAAAGATGGAATACGTCAAAGACAGAGATGATCTGCAGATTGTGTAACTCTGGAAAAGAAATATTATTCACACTGTATATCTCTGCCCTGCTTTAGCAGAAGAATGGTGCCCGATGTTGAAAGCTCCATCCAATGAGCGTGGTGTATGAACTTGTAAACTGGCAACAATATTGAATCTAAATCCACCAGATCCTAATCTGAACTGCTGATATACAAAGAAATCATGATCTGCTGAGAAAAAATTATTAGCTGTACTGTAATATGAGAAACTGCTCAGCTTGGCATATTTTTGCTCAGCATGTTTAAATATTGGCACATTCTTTTTTTTTTTTTTTTTAATCTTTTTGTTGTTTTTACTAAACTTTTCTTTTTTTAGAATGTTGTAATTATATTTTTGTCATGAAATGTAATGGTTTTTATCAACTAAACAAAATAAATGTGTACCTTATCTCCATGTTTCTAGTCCTCACCGTTTACAAATCATTTAATCTAGTAACTGACAGCCCTAATGTACTAAGCTCAAGTAGCAAATGGAGGAGGGTACATAGGCAAATTAATAGCACAAGCAGAGTGAGAATAGAGCCATGAGTCTGGCTTGGCTCCAAGAGTCCATGCATGATGCAAGACATGTTTTGGTATATATATCGTGTAAACAACTGTAACGTAAACATATGATTCACTTATTTAATTTTGAAGAGACTGTGTTTCTTTAACAAACAGAAGCGTTGCAACTTACCATATCTGTGAGAATTTGGGTGTATTACATGGTATATCTGTGCACCCTTATGTGGAATACACTCACAAAAACGATCTGGAGTACAATCTGGCTCATTTTCACAACCTTAAGCTCAACCCGGTCTAGATGTGGCTTCCAGTAGCAAGGTTTAAACAACGGAACTAGTGTAAAGCATTCAACAGTACAAAACAATGAAATAAAGCCACACAACACGAAAGAAATACAACAACAATTTATAAACATAGAATATATTTTTATAACATTTTAGAGTCCAAGTTGAGGAAAATGACACAGAGGGTTCTGGATATACAGATTTTTAAATAAATATTCATTTTGAATCCAAACGCAAACTTTTTAAAAGTTTGCAAAAGTTAGTTTGACTACTCCGGCCCAGAAAATCTGACAGTGAAAAAGTGTGTGGGGCCAATGGGGTAGATTTTGACAGTTACCTGGCTATCTGAGTGTTTTCTAGTCAAGTTCCATATTTTATAGCGCAACTGCCATAGCAATCAATGGAGTGATACTGATGCTAAGGATAATGGAGAGGAAAATGCACAAGATGCTCAGCATGTTGTGCAATCAAAGGGGTGCCTTTGCGATTATTCCTCGATAATCGGATCAGGTGGAACAACTTTGGCCACAGAGGTCGGGGTCCCTCGAAGTCCTCTTGGGTGCTATAGAAGGGCAGCTGCGGCTGGGCTACAGGCCTCCATGAACATTGGTCCTGGTGAAATCCTTTGGTGGGGGCTGGGGTCCCTCTTAGGTGAACGATCTGGACTCAGAGAATCCCATGTCTGATTGACTCGGGTGCAACTCTTGGCAGGCGAGGATCAGTTTTTTGGGGTGCCCAAATGCAGCTAGCAGCAAATCATCTGTGGTGTCTAACAACATGCTGGAGTGGGCTGCTTGAACTGTGCTGACCCCGGTGTCGGTTTCAGGGGGTCAGTCCACGGTTACGTTGAGTTACTCCTTTGGTCTGGGGCACACTAGAAAAGTCCTCTCTTTGCTAGCCCAAGGTGCAGTCCAGTAGACGACGCAGCCTTTCTTTGTGAAGTTCAGAGGTCAGCAGGGCGGTCCTTCTTCACTCCTTGTTCCAGTTCTGACATGATCTGAGGAGGAGCGTGCCGTGGTGTGCTATATTTATACCCAGAAAGGGCCCTGGGGGGATGATGCGGTCACTAGCCAATGGGCAACCAGGCGATAGCTCTCTTGGTGATGACTTTCCAGCTATTTGTGGCATCTAGCAATCCCAGAGTGCAGTGTTCTGTCCTCTCTCAAGATGTCGGGACCCTTCCTTGGATGTCAGAAGATTGGTAGCCCACTGTAGAGGTGTGGCTACCTGAGGGCTAAACACTCACTGGAAAACCAATTTGGTCCCTGGGTTTCCCTCTCTGTCCCTGTCTCCATTCTGTCTACCTGTGAAAATGGCAGCCCCTCAGGAGTATGAATGCCATCTGTCCACCAAAGGCGGCTTTGCCTTTTAAGTTTGTCTTTTGGGCTAACACCCTGAGTGGATTGCCTGTGACTTTTCTAACTGGGTGAAGCTCCCCTTACCCGTTGCTGTTGTGAGAGGTGACCCTTGGACCCTCGCCTCGCCGCACCGGCTTTGCGGGTGCCGCTTTGCGGTCTCTGATACCGGAGGGAGCCGCTGTTTGTCTTGGGAGCCGTGTGTGTTTGCTGGGGGGCAAGAGGGCTAGCTTGAAGAACGCGCCGAACGCCGCAGGGACTCCAAGTACCAGGAGTCACTGCCTGACCCGACACAGCTGGTCACGCGTTTGGCTGGAAGCCCTGCCCATGGCCACCTTAATTGCTACTTAATCGATCTTGACACCGGCTGCGTGGGAGCGTCCCGGTGGAAGCCTGGGACAAGGGTGGGATCGTCAGTGGCCGTCCGAGGCCGACTGAGGACGGGACGGGCCACCCCCCTAAGCCCTGGAACATTGACCTCTACTGTTACTGCAACCTCAGGTGATCAAGACATTGTAAGAACCCTTTGGAGGACTGAGAGGGTTTTAAGCTTTAAGTTTTCTATTTTCCCCTGTTTTTCTTCATCTCTGTATACTTAGCCTGTGCCTGTACCTTACACCTAGTGATGCCCACAAAATCAGCCAAAGGGGGGAACCTCCATTTGAAAGATAATGGGGGGAGTATTGCAGAAACTCTAGATAACTGTATTATTAGGGCAGCCGCAGCCTTTGAAAGTGAGATCGACCTCACTGTTGAAAGGCTCTCAACTAGATCCCTTAGCTCAAAAAGATCCTCATTGGGCGCCGTACAGAGTTGCATCACCCCCGAAAATAGAACTAGCCAGTGCCTCGTTGACCTAGGACTACCAGAGAGTAGTATAGAATCAGGCAGACAAAGTACCATCTCCCTCGGAAATTATACTCAGGACCGCATTGATACTCGCGAGGAAAGTGACAATCCTGACCCAAAGACTGCTATAAATAATTCCATAGCTACAAGGGCAGCCTCTAGCACAAAATGTACTGGGAAACGGACGCGGCTTGGGGGAGGGAAAAATGGGAGGCGGTTAAAGATGCCCAAATTTGGGAGTAATACTACACACCCCCCGGGTACCCCCAGCAATTTTCAACCCTGAGACCCGGTCATGGTAAAAAGGGTGCAATCCCCTCCAATGAAGGGTCATCAGTCAGCTACAATCTTAGTGCCAGAACAGGGAATGGGTGGGCTAATAGGACAGATAGAACAGATTGTTAAGTCATTAGTGTTGCCCCTTGTCGAGAGACTCAAATTAATTAATGAAAATTAAGGCAGGTTACAACAGGCCACATCAGATAATACTCTCTTGCTTAATTCCCTAGTAGATAGTAAGCGGACAGGGAATCAAGTTAACCAGCAATGCAAACAGACTGTCCATGAGCATCCCCCGGTCCCCACGGCTGGACAAATTGGCACAGTAAAGGCGAGAGGCCCACGAACAACAGTAGATACCAGATTAGTACCGATGAGGGTTACACCCAAGGAAATGGAGGGATGTCACGAGCAACCGGGGACCTCAGTATTAACTCATAAAGAGGGGAATCAAGTAAGTCCAAAAGCTGATAGACTTAATCAGACCAATCATCGGACACAAGGTGAGGGCAGTCGCTCTTTCCTACATCTACCACCACAGAGCACCCCTTTAGTAATAGTCTTAGGAAACGTTCCACCCCTTCTTCCAGGAGTGGTGGAGGACTTCACGCAGATCAAAAACAAGGTCTCACACTGGCTATCTAAGAACACAGAGGCAGGCCAAACGGTTGGGCACAACATAATCATGGCCAGGTGAGTAGCCTGGCTGGGTCGCTCCAGGAAAACTTTAACTGGAGACTGCGTAGTAATACATTTTTCCAGTCCCAGTAGAAAGAATCCTCAGGGAGGTGGCAGTGGATACTTCACGAAGGGGACAGGGTATAGAGATATTACCACTTGGGTTCTTCTACAAATCTGGACAGTGGGGTGTCACTGACTATAGCACAAACAGAAATAGGCTACCCCATCCTATGAGACCTTTTGGGTGGGATTCTATTCCAGTGAGACATACTAGAGCCCCTATAAGGGACAGCCCCGGTTATTTCGGGCACCTGGATGTTACCAACAGATTCAATGCTCTATCGGGTCTCAACGGTTGCGACTGACTGCATGATTACTCACATAGTCCATCGCCATCATTTGGACCCTGGCATATGTCGATATGCTCCCCAGTGAAGATTAGTGTGGAGAAAGCTTCCTTTAATCAAGCGTCGAATCCAGGACTCAAGGCCGGAATGGTAAAAGAAGGCTCCAGGGAGGGTTACTGTGAGAAGTTGGCCTGGTATACGGTGTTCACAATTCTAGTGAGCACCTTGCACCAGTCCAAACAACCCTTATGGTGATTGGTTGTAAGTCAACCTTATAAATGTAAGTAAATGTAAATGTAAGGTGTTTTGTAGCGCGCTCAATTACTACCGGAGTATCCTGGCGCGAATGACCGCTGGGGAACCCGTCCTGGCTTTCCCTGTGAGATGGTCCCATGCTGGGTATCTCCAAGGTGAAGCCAGGCATCCCCGGCGTCTGTGGGGGGCCGTTGTAGAGATGAGGCAAGCTTAATGCCCAGAGTTACCGAGTGTGATCACTGCCCAAAGTGGGCACCGAGGCGAGAATTATCAGTCCGCTGACCCTGGTCCTCGACCCTGCCGCGTCGGGAATCGAACCCTGGTCCCGGGCCGTTCTCAGCCTCCGGGTCTGCCGCCTCTAACCAGTGAGCCACACCTCTCTACTTATAGACCAGCTATCCGAGTGGTAGCATGGACAAAAGCAGTCTTAGGCTAAACTCAAGAGGGCATGTGAAGCCAGCTGTTTTACCATATGCAATCCCTTTTAATACCAAATGAAAGGACACCACACAAGTTATATATTACAAAATATATGTATTTATTTCTAGAATAATCCCCTTAACTCTTTATGAGCACAGAAGCACAAGCGTTAAACAAAGAATACAGTATAACATACAATAAGCTGCACAATTATGGATAGGCCGGGTGGCCACTCAAACCATATATTAAGAAAGTGGTATAAGTACCACATCACGAACAATGAACAGGCCTAGGGCCTTGGGAATCACTGGGCCTACACTGGACTAACGAAGGTTAGGTCGGGAGAGTCCCACAGGATACGGGTGCAGAGTCTATAGGCAACCCCGTTTACCATACAAGTCCATGGTGGTTAAAAATCAGAAAGTTATAGGTTTCGGAGACTTCCGACTGGACTAGAACTTAGCCACTTAAAACTAGGACACTACCGGAGTTAGATCGTTACCTCACCCACAGGAAGCGGGTGCATAGGTGCCAAAGTGTGTCGGGTTTCGTCGTGAAGCGCTATGGAGCCTGGAGATGAAGATGCTGCAGGCGGCCAGGAGAGAAGAGTCCGGTTGTATCCAAGGGTGGATCGAAGATGTAGAGTACCTGAAAGCAGAGGGGACAATGTTCAAGTCACTAGCCAGTGACCAGCGAGGAACCAGGAAGGAACCAGGCGATGTTGGGTTGCAATCAGGTGATGTCGAGGTGTTTGTCTCCGCTGCCACGTGAACCAGGAAGGATCGAGGATGACCAGCTGGTGAACACAAGCTGTCCAACAAAGGCTCTTGCTGTCGGCGGTGTCGGTACTCGATTCAGAGTCACCAAGCCTTGGGAAAGGCAACCCACGCAGGATGCAAAGATGTCTTCTTAATTGGACCGGGAAGGTCAGATCGATGGCTCCTCTTCAGGGGAGCTGGGGCCAGTCTGGAGCAACCAGACCAGCAGTGTAGTTTTGATATTTCGTCATCACAGAGGCCACTAGCCAACGGGCAAGCGACCGGACAATGCGTCGAGCAGGAAAAGAGCAAAAGGGCCCCACGCAGCTCTCGGAGAGTGTGGAGAGGTGATCTTTGGAGCACAGGCTGCTCGTGGCTGGGGCTTCTCAAACCCCAAAGAACAGCGTCGAGGGTACCTCGGGGGCTGCGCTGGAAGCACTTTGTCGACTTTTCAAGATGACCGGTCCCACGTCTCTCGTCGCCTCCACGGATCTAAGCTTTGCTAGGACTGTGGATCGGGCTGTTGGAAGTCTGGGAGTCCAGGTCTTGTTGGTCTCTGTTGTTCGAGCTCCGGCGGGAGCAACGGCAAAGAAAGTCTCATCGCGCTGATGGTGCCTGCTTGCACAGGGGGGCCACTCCTTGACCACAAGGTAGATTCTTCAGTCTTCTACGTTGAGTAGGATGTCGAAGGGTCCAGAGTTTCATTTCAGTTTCAGTCCGGATGATCTAAATTGCATTGGCACAGCTCCTACCTTTAATCCAAATCAAGGGGCTGGATCACCTGCTAGGTCTCTCCTATGGGTGGGACCCAGGAAGGGGGTGGTTACACCCCTTTACCTTTGTCCAGTTTCGCGCTAGAGCTGGGGCTGGAGTGCCCCAGCACCGGTTTGAACTGGAATATGTATGGGGTGCCTTGTGCGCCCCAGGCAGTGTCTAGTTTCATTCAACCCTCCCTGCTATAATCCACTATCTCCAGTCTGGGATGTTGTAACACCTCACTGTGACAGGATACCATTTGTCCCAGCCTCCCCTGCCGGAGTTTCGGTCAGCAGCAGGAGGCCAGACTCGTGTCTATGGCAGCAGCATCCTTTTTGTGATGCTGGGGCTCTGCTTAGATTTAACCGCGGTTAAGCAAAGTAACATTTCTTCCCCCTCTAGAAGGGTGGAATGCTACCCCCGTCGCCAGAACTGGTGAGGGGGTAGTATTCCAAAGCGTATGACACCTTACACGACATGTTTGGATAAAGCTAAACCAAAGTTAGCAAGTAACTGCGAGGATTATAATGCACTTAAGAGTATATGGTATGGCAATGTCCCGGAACAGCTAAGGGAGTTGGTCCCGACGGCTGCAGACAGGCTCAGCTCATACTAGAGCACCATCTCACATAAAACCAAGCACTATGCCACCAGGATTGATAATGCCTGCCATAGGAGTGACTTATAGGTGCATATGTGCCCAGATATAGGTTTAGGTATAGGTATACTATATCCAAGCAAGGGGTGATTATACGACCTTGCCCCAGCTGAGTGATCAGCCAGTTGTCAGTTTGGATAGCCAGCCAGGGGTGGCAAAAGATATGCTGCGGCCCCTGGTAGGCCTTGGATGCACCTATGCCCTGGGTACCTATAGTACACTATACAGGGGCTGATCAGGTGACCCAATGTCCAATTGGTTATGTACCTAAAGTACATGGATGTGAATTTAGAGAGAGAACAGCAGGCTGTGGGTCTGATTAGCAGGCCCACAGCCACATTAATTCGAAAACCAGTGAGGCAAAAAGCAAAAATTGGGGTGACCATAGGAAAGCCGACCCTACTCTCCTACAGTTACCAGTTGGGAACATCATCCCCAGTTTCCAATGTAGAGAGAGCCTCCATAGGTACCGTAGTAAACTCAGATTTCAATGTTCTATCTTGGAACATTGCGGGACTAATGGGAAAGGTCTACGACCCCCCAATGGATTCAGTTTATCAGTCACTATTCCATTATCTGTCTCCAGGAGACATGGGCAACTAATGGTAACATCACATTAAATGGATATAGATCCTTCTGGGTTCCGGCTATTAGTTCTAAAAACATTCGAGCTTCAGGAGGACTGACCATTTTTACCTCCCTTGCTCTGAAATATAGCATAAGGGACTTTCCTTCACGTAGCAGTAATCATCAGGCCATTGTCTTAGGGAATAAGGAAAATAGCCTGTGTGTGATTAATTATTATAATGACACTCACGGTAAGGGATGTGGCATCTCTGACCTGCATAATTATATTATTCAGTGTCGTGGTTCCATAAGAAGGAACCTGCTACTCGCAGGGGACTTTAATGTCCATCTTTGTGGTGATTCCATGTTAAACACCCTTACGACCATGGGATGCCCGCTGATAAAGGGCTTACATTTTGAACACATATCTCAGGGTAACGCCCTAAACTTCATGTTAGATGAGCTTGACCTAATGTTCGCCTCGAGTGTGGCTCCACCGCTATCCAAACAAAAAGAACCCACCTTTAAGGGCAGAAACCGTGGAACCTTCATAGATTTTATCCTGGTTACCAGAAATATCATGCTCCTGCTCCTGGGTTTCTGCATAACTTGGAGTGCATACAGTGACCATAATCCAGTCTGTGTGCTGTTGGGAGGGAACCTTATGAATACAAATGATAAATCAGTGGGAAAAATGCGTTATTACCTGCTAATGGTGGACGGCGTATTAAATGGAACCAGGTCATACCATCAGCCTTTCTTGATAAACTAAAACTGAATTGTGCCACAAACTTTCACCGTGCCTAAGCGAGGACTCAACGGGTGAGGGAATCCTCAAAGCTTTTGAGAGTTTGGCTTCTACGGTGGGAAATATGCTACAGGCCCCAGGGGGTAAGACCGCACATGGGGCGCACAAATGGTTCTGCTCCAACTGTTCTAAAGCTGCCAGAAGCCTGAAGAGGGCCCTTAAACTATCTCCCCAGAATAGACCTCTTATTCGCTCATTGCAAACTATCTATAGGAAAGCAATGGCGAAAAGAAAAAAGGAGCTGAAAGAAGAGCTCTGGAGGGGACTATTAGACCCGGAAACCCTAGCTAGCAGCTCCAGATTTTGGGCCACTATCAACCGTTCCCCCTTGACAGCATCAGGGGGTCAGGTAGCCGGTTCTAACAGCATGGAGGATGAGTGGGTGGCCCACTTCTCTGGAATGTTTAAGGGCACAGATATATCCTCTGTTATACCTGAAGAAAGATGGGATTTAGACGCTATGGTGTTCTCAGAAATAGAAATGGTTGAGTGAATTAACAAACTTACTAAAAAAAAAGGCGCCTGGCCCAGATGGCATCCCTCCCGATTTATTTAAATCTAGCCTGCCATTTTGGGCCCCAATTTTGACCACAGTGGGTAACGCTGCGGCCGAAAAGGGTTGCCCAGCCTCTTGGGGAGTATCAACTATAGTCCCAGTCTTCAAGAAGGGTGACCGCAGTTGTACCTTAAACTATAGGCCCATCTCCCTAATCGATTCTATCGTCAAAGTTTTAGGGGGAGTAATATTGAAGAGGCTGACGACCTGGGCTGAGGCCAATGAGATTATCTCTGATACCCAATACGGATTTCGGTCCGGGCACTCAACCAGGGCCCAATGCCTCAACCTCTATATGATCCTGAGTAAGTACACACTTTCACACCCAGGGACCATCTACATGGCCTTCATGGATCTTTCCTCTGCTTTCGACTGTGACAACCGGGGAAAGTTGTGGCAGTCCATAGAGGCCATAGGGGTGGATCAACATCTGGTGAACTTTCTTAAGGATCTCCATAGAGATACAAAGGCAAATGTTCGATACTCTATGGACCTCAAGGTTACAAGAAATTTTAATACTAGACGGAGGGGTCAGGCAAGGGTGCATCCTGGCCCCCTTTCTATTTAACTTATACATTAATGGCCTTGAAAGTCACTTGGTTGGGATAGGGACCGACAATCCGTACGTGGGCCAGCGAGGACTGCCCATCCTGATGTATGCGGACGACGGAGTCCTCCTGGCCCCCACCCCGATAGGGCTTCAGACTCTGCTAAACGCCTTCCACAGGTTCATGATCAGCCGAGACCTGTACATAAATAACACAAAATCGTACGTAATGCAGGTGGGGAAAGGAGCAAAAAAACACCACCCCTTCTTGGTAAATGAGAACAGGGTACCCACTTGCACCTCCTTTTCATATTATGTGTTCTTTTCGATAATCAGCTAAATTGGAACACCTTGCTGGTCAGAAAAAAGGGAGAAGTTACCAGGGCCAATGCAGCATTATTTGATTTTGCCTCAAGATTGGGTAACAGTAACACGCTGAAAGTATACCGTGCCAAGAGCATTGCGATAACCAGCTATGGTAGCGAGCTATGGGGACACTGTAATCTAGAGGTTCTTCGAGTGGCCGAAGACAAATTTTTAAAACAGCTTCTGTCCCACAGGGGACCCCAAATATGGCGGTGCATGAAGAAACTGACACGCCATTCATTAGTGACTCAATGCCCTTACGGCCGCTCCTATTTTGGCTGCAATGCTGGCTCAACAAACACCTTGGTCTAACCCATAGCCTTCTTAGAGAGGCATTGAGCCTGGATTATATGATCACAAACCCCTGGATGAAATATCTTAAGACCAGTTTTAGCAAGGAGGGACGCCCAGATTTGTTCTCAAACCCGGCAGGAATCACCAGGAAGGACGTTGTGTACATTAAACAGTCCTTCACCACACGAAAAAGACTGGAAAGGGAGGAAAAGGAACTGTGTAAGCCCAATGCACGCCTTCGGATAATGCTTTAAACTATGCCTAGTGTGGAACATTATTTGCTCTGGCCATTAACCACACACAAGCGTTTTTTACTAATCAGGTTCTGGTTCAACCTGTTCCACCTACTTTTAGCAGTCCCGAGGGGATGTCACAAACGGACAGTGTTAGCAACCTGTGGCTGCGACAATTTGTCTTAACAGGATTTGCTGCACTTTGTATTTTTCTGTAAATTTTACGAATTCCCCAGGGCTTTTTATCTAAACCTCTTTTAAAAAGGCTAAATTTTGTTCAAGTCCGTCCCGCCCTATTTTATTTACAATTGTTAAAACCTGACTGTATACCTCTTGTGATTGGATTTTTAAAGTGTTCAATGAAATATTCGAAATGCCTGGACCCTCAGCTTGTATAAATTTAATCCCTGGAATAAGGTTCATGTAAAGTGCAATAATAGTTATACGAGAATTGATGACAATATTTGTTTTGTTTTAGCTGACGTGCAACGTGGATTTTTAAATTGCGAACTCTTAATGTTTAAATTATGAAATTTTAGGGTTTTGTATCAAAAAAACGAATAAAGTTATTTGAAATTGAGTGGCTTTCTACGAAGTGAATGTAACAACTCACCCTGTAGCAGGCTGCTATTGTTTCTAAGCCTGGGAGTCATTTATACTGCTCCATAACTGGGCCACAGCGTGGCAACTTTAAAAAATTTGCATTTTCTTAATAGTGGCATTACATTTGACCTGGACTTCAGGTCAGGTTTAATGCAACAATTAATTTAATACCCTTCAGTTCACAGCTAGGAAGTCTCATTCATAAGTTAGTCAGGCTGAGGGGTCAGTCGGAAACCCTGTGTTAGCCATTGGAACCTCTAGCCTTTCCACTGCAAAATGACAATTTAGAAGTGTTGCTGTTAAGACACATATAAGCTGCATGTCCTACTTAATAATATACAGCTCCTTGCCTTACGTTCTATTGGCCTTCCATGGGGAAATGTACATATATTGTTAAGGGAATTGGGGGCTTTGCTATCAGTGTAAATGGCAAAGTCGACTAGCAGTGTTACCACTGCACTTCCAGTCTTCAGGGGAAGGCTGGGTGCCATTTTGTACATTGTCACAAACAGGGTGGCACTAACAGTGCTGCAGCTCTGGGTTGACACTGCCTTATATTGCACAGGTACCCAAGGTACCATATACTAGGGACTTATAAGTAAGTCAGTCCTTGCCAATTCTACATATACTTTATAATGGGTTGGAATACTGACAAGGACATCTGATTAGCAGGCCAAAGTGCACTCTCAGAGTCGAAAACCCAGTAGGCTCAGTCCAAAAATGTGGGGGTGAACATGCAAAAAGAGGCATTTCCTAACAATATCAGATTGTATCCCTGCATATCCAAACATTTTTTTAAGTGATAGTTTAAAAAAAGTCATGGCTTACCACCTAAGAACAATGCTATTAGTGAATTAATAATAATTGTGGGGATTGATTCGTTTAAGGACCCTAGAGGCTGGAATCATATATATGTTGATTATAACAGGTTACCTCTAGTACCATTAATCTGTGCCTATCTTGCAACAGCAGGACCATACATTTCCTACGTTGGTTGCTCAATTAATGAACTAATCTCTCTATATATTCTTTATCCCCTCGATCTGCGCACAAACATGTCTATATGGCATTTCTTTACGTATCAACAATTATATATTCCATCACACTTCTTTTTAGAAAAAAAATATATTTTTTACTTCATAATTGTTTTCTTTTTATCCTTTTTCAAAACGATATTATAAACATTCACTTATCATTTAAAATACATCTGTGAACGTACATTATACACAGTGCATAAACATACACTTATAATTTGAAATACAACTGTGAACATACATTATGTGCAAGGCATAACTAAAGAGAAAACATAACGATTAATGTCTACAATCCTACTGCATAGTCCTTATTCTATCGGGAAATACATTACTCGGCCTCGATATTCTTTTCTTTTTCTATGGTCCGAATAACAAAGTGAAAAGGTGTTCAGGTCAGGGAACACTTTTATATTTCTTCTTAGAGTTACAGCCACTGTTTGTTGGTTGTAATGATAGTCTCTTTTTATTTTTTATTGGCTCCACAATAGTGATACTCTTGACCTTCGGGTAAGGGTAAGTGAGTGAATGGGTAAAGTGATGTGCAGACGCGTTTCGACCTTCGGGGTTGGACCTTTGCATTTACAAAGAAGGTCTTCCTCAGGGCTGTTTTTCTTTCTTGTAGGACACTTCTAAAATTAAAAGAAAGGAGGGGGCAGAGGAACAGAAATATATTAGGGAACTTTGTTGTGATATTCCTATTTTTATTGTTTCGCATAGTCACTGTCTAATTATGTAATGTATTGTTGGTTACCTGCTGTTGTTTCTTTTTCAAAGAACACCATCTTTCAGGCGGCCTTTTTTGGTGGTCCCTTTTTTGAGTTGTTTTCTAAAGATACAAAGCGTGAATTTAGACTTTCTTAGTCTTGTTTCTTTATTATTTAGTTATTAGAAGCCTTATCAGCCCTTATTTATAACTGTAATGGCTGTGTGGTACTCCATTTTGCTGAATAAAGATTGGAAATCCATAAAATGAAAATCATCGCTTGCGACTTTTTGTAAAACTCATTTGTATATATTCTTGTTTGTGGTGCACCTTAGCTGTTGTAAAAACCAAGTTTAAATTCCTTAGGGATAGGCAGCGGGACGGTGAGTGCTACTCAGTGTGCTCAGGATTCCCTTTCTTTAACTTTAGGGAAAAACTAGAAATTTTAAAAAGGGTGATTGAATATTAGGTGCTTCAAGAGGAAGGGATCACAGTTAGATCTGTTTTGTCATATTTATAACTGTAATGTACCTGATTTTCTTCTTTTTTCTTTATTCGCAAAAGTTGTTTGCGGTAAAGCTTGATCCGGGTCCCATTTTTGATGGTCCACTCCAGTTTAGATTGTGGCTCTGTGTTGGAAAATAGAAAACGATGAGATCTTGTTTTCTTCTCTGGCTTGTGGAATGTCTTAAATTTTGGGTCCATGCTAGCCCCTAGTCAATAATTCTTTGTTTTCTTAAAAACAGTTGAAAACTATCGTATTGTTTCTAAAGTGCCTAATAAACATCTATTAGAACAAATCTCTTCAGCGTCTAAATTAGCTCAGAGTTTCGTGTTTGGCAGGCATGATTTTAAGGTTCTTCGGTGCATTGTTAAGCTGCCATTTTTATCAAGAAGCATCTTATGTCGATGCGGTTATCCCTTTTTATATATTCTCCCACTTTCCATGCTACTCTAGTGATTTAATAAAGGTCTGACCGTATCGTTGTACGATGTCTTTTTTAATTGTTTCGCATGCATACCTCCGTGTTTCTTCAAACAATGTCCCTTCTTGCCATGTTATTTACCTTTCTTGGCCGTTTTTTCTTGTCTATTTCTTTCTGGTGTGACGCTCCATGTTTGCCTTCTTCTCCAAAGCTTTTCGATGCGGTTCCTGTGTTTCTTACGTACTTCCTTGTTTTGTTTCGGTCACATGGGATCTATCCACCAATCAATCTCTTGAGGTTGTATCTTGCGTTGATTCATTCTGCCATACGCTGATGCCTGACCTGTCTCCTTATTTAGTGCCTGGCTTCTTTTTGTTCCGTTGTTATGGTAACCGCTTGGAGGCTGGAATTCCTTATGTTTATTTCTATTTCATTTGTTTGCAATTTTCATACTCCTACAGGTCCCTAATTTATTTTAGAACACTTGGCTTGTCTTGTCGTTATGATCTTGGTCATGGCAGGGCATGCTTCTGGTTTCTCCTGTTTTATCATTTGCCTTTTTTAATTCCATGTTTATCTTACTTCCTTATGGACTAGTTGTTTTTATTTGGGTTGCATACCCTTTGTTTTCTACCCATATATAAACGGCATATCATATGTGAGTTTGTTTATTCACTGGGACCGTATTTGAGCTTCTGAGATTTTTATTGACAGTCTTCATTCTTCGTTGTCCTCCGTATTTTTGATGTTCCATTAGGTTTTTAAAGCATTGTAAAGGTACCGCATATTACTATAGGGATGCCTTTGTACTGTTTTCGATGTGAGGGTTCCAGGACTCACTTCTTACAGTTCCAGATACGGAGGTTCCAGATCTTTTCTCTTCTTGTATGGACTTTTCAGCAATTGCATACTTGTTTTTACGGAGTGTTCCGGTTACTGATTTTATTCTTTTTAGGAAAAGGCCAGTTGATGGAGAGTGTGTTTTTATGTACAGTGCATTATTTCTGACATCTCATTGAGTCCTTTCTCAACTGTGCCCAATTTCAGAATGAATTTTGCTTCAAAATTGGCCAAGGTGGTATGTATTGAGGAGCCCTTTATATGTTTCAGTACTTTCCATTTTAAATCTTGTAACATATGATTTTTTTCAAGACAATGTTTGACCATCGGTGCAGTAATTACCTTACATTTGATTCTAGATTTATGTTGTGTCCAGCGTGTTTTTATCTGTTGAGTCGTTTTTCCCGCATATGCTAGTTGGCAAGGGCAAATCACACAATATACCACATTAGTGGTACTACAATTTGTAAACTCTTCATGTTTGATGTTCTTATTCCCATAGTTAAATATACATCCTTCGATGATATTGTCGCATGCATTGCAATTTCCGCTGCGGTGATGTCCTTTAACCGGAGGGAGAGCCAACTTTGTTTGTAGGGTAATTTCTGGTCTCTTTTCCTTGGTATTTGCTCTCACTAAATATAACTTAATGCTCTTATTTTTCTTCAGTGCAAAAATTGGTTGATCTTTAAAAATTTCTAATCTTTTTACACTTTGCCAATTTTTTCGAACAATTTTCTTTATTTCGTTTGTGCAGCTTGAGAATGTGGGCACACACACCAGAGGCATTTCTTTCTTTTTTCTCTCGCTGTTAGTAAGGCCTCCCTTGGCGTATACCACGCCCGCTTCATTGCTCTTTTTGTTAATTTCCTAGGGTAGTTACATTCTACAAGTTTATCCAAAAGGACCTTCGCATTGCTAAAGTAATCTTCTTTTTTCGTGCAGTTTCTTCAAGACGACATCTTGGTATATGGTAAAGACTCAGAAGAACACGACAATGTACTAAGGCAGGTTTTCAAAAAACTCATGGATGTAGGCCTAACTGTAAAAAAAGAAAAGTGCAGGATTAAGGTGAAGCAAGTCGAATACCTGGGCCATTCCATCACAGAACAAGGTTTCAGACCTAAAGGAAGTTTGATTCGTGCAGTGAAGGAAGCGCCGAGTCCGCGCAACAAAGAAGAACTCAAATCCTTTTTGGGACTCATGGAGTACATGTCAAAGTACGTGGACAATTTTGCGACAAAGTACGAGCCCATGAGAGAAATGTTAAAAAAAGATAAAGAATTTGTGTGGAGTGAGGAGCAGGAAGCTGTTGCCAACACCTTGAAGGAGGATCTAATTAACTCCCCAGCACTAGGTACGTTCGATCCAACCAAAAGAACCATTCTCGCAACAGATGCATCGAACTATGGATTGGGGGCCACCCTAGTCCAGAAGGATGGAAGTGAAGAAAAGGTGATTGCCTATGCGTCCAGGAGCCTTTCTCCACCAGAGAAAAACTACTCTGTAATAGAACGAGAAGCCCTGGCGTGTTTTTGGGCGGTCAGGCATTTCAAGTTTTTTCTATGGGGTGTGAGGTTCACTATACGGACGGATCACAAGCCCCTCATGTATGTGTTCTCCGTGAAAGGGTTGGAGAATTGCACCCCACGCATTAGCAGGTGGATCTTGGGGTTAGAACATTATAATTTCAAAATCGAGCACGTGCCGGGCAAGGAAAATACCATTGCTGATTTCCTCTCGAGGTCACCGTTACCGGAGGAGGAGGGACCTGAGGAGGCACTGGACAGCCTTAAGGTGCTAATGGAGCAGATCAAGAAAGGATGGCCCAAAAATAAAAGAGATGTTGAAGCAGAGCTGGAAGGGTTCTGGGAAGTACGGAATGAATTGAGTGCCATTGAAGGAAAAGTCTACTGTAATAACAGAGTAATTCCACCAAAGGGACTACGGAAGAGAGTCATAGACTTGGCGCACGAAGGTCACCTTGGGCGAAGCGCCACAAAAGGAAGAGTAAGAACGAACTTTTGGTTTCCTAAAATGGACAACATGACGGAGGAAACTGTAAAAGAGTGTGGAGCATGCGCAAGAAGTGACAAGTCTAAAGTAATACACAAGTCACCTTTGTCTCCAGTGGAGGTTCCAACCAAGCCATGGAATAAGCTAGCATTAGACATCATCGGACCTATGCAAAACCTTGGTGTGCAAAAGAGGTTCATGTTAGTTCCGATTGATTATACCTCCCACTGGGTGAAGCAAAAATGTGTGCATAACATCAACACCAGAGCAGTCATCCAATTCCTTAAGGAAGTGTTTTGTGAAGAGGGTATCCCCTCCACTTTAGTTACCGACAATGGGGTACAATTCACCTCCGAAGAAATGTAGAATTTTCTGGAAATGTCTGGCATCAGACATGACACCACAGAGTTTTATTGCCCCAAAGCCAATGGCATGGTGGAGAGGGCAAATAGGATTATCAAAGAAAATATCCAGCTGGCTACTATAAATGGACAAGATGTTGAGAATTGTTTGAGGGAATGCCTGTGGGCTTACCACACGTCGCCCAATTGAATAACTGGGGTCTCTCCTTTTGTGTCTTTACGCAGGAGGGGGCCTAGTACCAAGTTTAACCCCTGTTGGTTAAATGGGGGCGAAGTCAGGAATGTGGACTGGGAGGAGGCAGGAGAGAAGGTCAAACAACATCAAACTAAATACAAACAATGGTATGATAAGAAACATGGTGTGAAGTTTCAAAGGTGGGAAGTGGGGGACATGGCGCAAGCCAGAAGGAACACCAAATTGGGAACTGACATCAGCAAGTTCTATTCAACTAGCAAGATTGTCAAAGTGTTAAAAAATGTTGTTCAGTTTGAAAATGGTCAATGGTGGAGTTGGTACAACATTGTAAAAGTACTGCCATAACCTTTTCTCTGCAGGTAAATACTGTTATCCCCCTCGGGGAGCCGACTAGTTGTTTTGTGAACCTGTACCCCTTTTGGCATGCCTGGTGGGAACTCTTTATAAGGAAGGGAGATGTGTTAGAACCTGGTTTGGTACATTCCATCCACCCCTTCTCCCTGACCCCTGTTGGGTTCTCCCACTGTGAAGCTTACTGTAGAATGTTGAGGTGCTCTTCAGTGAGGAGAGTGGATGACCAATAAATGAGTTGTACTTGCTTCAGATGTGTCCTGTGTCCTCAGTACTTCTCAACTTCCAACAGTTATCTTTCAAGTTTCTTTGATGGAAACTTGTATAATGTAACGGTGTATTCCTGTCTGTGTCTTTGGTGTATAGAGATGTATACAATTTTCCTTCATCATGCCTTATCATAAGGTCTAGAAAATTTATTTCCACATTTCTTCCATTCATGATGAACTGGATGTTTACATTTCTTTGGTTTAGCCATATCAAAAATTGGTCCAGTTGCTGGGACGTCCCTCTCCACAGCATGATGACGTTGTCAATATACCTTAGCCAAATTTTTATATGGCCTTCGAAGGGATTATTACTGTAAATCCAACGTTCCTCATATAACACCATGAAAATCACTGCCAATTCTGGCGCAAATGGACATCCCATTGCAGTACCTTTTATCTGTTGGTACTGCACATCATTGAATCGAAAAAAGTTATATTTCAAGCATATTTTTCCAAGTTCAATTAAAACATTTGTAGGTACTGTATGTGGTCTTGTTCGTTTTTCCAAAAAGAATTCTATTGCCCCTAAACCTTCTTCTTGAGGTATATTGGTATAAAGGCTAACAATGTCTAGGGTGACCAGAAGTTCATTTTTTTCATCAAAGTTTTCCACTTCTAGAAATGTTATTGCTTGCATCGGCCCTTTATATAGCTGATGGTAGAGCTTGCCAATGGTTTTAAAAAAACATCCAAGTATTTAGCAGGTCTTTCAAGGATTGAATTGACCCCAGATATAACTGGTCTTCCTGGTGGATTAGTGGCATTTTTGTGGATCTTTGGAAGTATATTCATGAGGGGAATCCTCAGACTTTTGTTGTACAGATATTTTGCCTCTTTGTTTGAGAACCATCCGTTTTCCTCTCCATCCTTGATCAATTCTTCAAATTTTTCCATGACAATTTTGGGGAAATCCTGATCGGTTTTACGGTAATTTTCTTTGTTTGATAGTTGTCCCAGGTCTTCAGTCTTGTACTTTTCTCTCTCCATCAAGACTATTCCCCCATCTTTATCAGCTGGCTTGAATATAACTTCTTGGGTACTTACGTTTGTTGTCTAGGGTGTCCAAGTCTTTTAAGACATTTTTCTCAAATACTTGTAGCTCCGGTGGAACACAATTTGTAGGTGGAAAGACAGTCGATGGATCCTTTAAGTCAGAATAACTTCGTTCTTGGATATATGGTTTACCTTCGAAGAATGCCTGTAGACACATTTTGCGGATTAGTTGAATCAATTCTTGTTTGGTTTCACATATATATGGAGGTTTTGATGGAATAAATGACAAGCCTTTCGTAAGTACTCTTGTTTCTGCTTCAGTTAAGACCATCTTTGTGAGATTGTAAATGGGGCTTCCTATATTTTCTATCATCGGTAGGTGTTTCTGCGATTTGTTATTTCGCCTTGAAATTGTCCCCGATTTAGGTTCGAATTGTACCAGCGTGCCGCTCGATTCCTTGTTTTCCGTCCTGCGTTGCCCCATCCTAAGCAAGGATTAGGTCCTTGAAAAAAACGAACTTGTTGATTTCCCCTTGAACTTGTCGCTGGTTCTGCATCACTTGAATTATCAGAATAAGGTGAATCGTCTGAAAATGTCGTAAATTGTTTTTTGCTTCTTCCTCCGTAAGTGCAAAGGACACTTGTATTACTTTGTTGTTTATAGTAATCTTTATCTAGATATGGATACACTCTTGTTTCACTGAAGTTTGCATAAGTGTATGTTTATGCACTGTATATAATGTACGTTCACAGATGTATTTCAAATGATAAGTGAATGTTTATAATATCGTTTTGAAAAAGGATAAAAAGAAAACGAAGTAAAAAATATTTTTTTTTCTAAAAAGAAGTGTGATGGAATATTTAATTGTTGATACGTAAAGAAATGCCATATAGACATGTTTGTGCGCTGATCGAGTTGATAAAGCATATATAGAGAGATTAGTTCATTAATTGAGCAACCAGCGTAAGAAATGTATGGTACTGCTGTTGCAAGAAAAGCACAGACTAGTGAAATAAGAGGCAAGCCAATAGTCATGTAAACCCTAAAAGTGGCCTAGATTATTATTATAGATGGAGCATTATTATAGTCCATTAAGTCAAACGTAGGAGTGGTACAGTGCACTTTCCAAGATGGCCGCCCGGTGAGGAGCTCCGCCCGGGAGCTCACCGGCTAGCCATGGCCTTTTTTACTCTAATTCCCTGGAGTCTACCCCCTCTTTGGACCCTTTACACACCTGGGTTGGGATTTGACTGTGGTCCTCGTCACTCCAGCTCTCTTCGGAATGAACCCTGATTAACATTCTGACCGCGGAGCCTGAGCAACATGGGCAATGGAGCGGCACAGACAATTCTAGAGGAGATAGGCTCCTGCTGTCACCTACCCAGCCGGACATCGGGCACAGTTCTCCTCGTCTCTCCATCGAGTCTCCGTCCTTCTCCGCCTTCCGACAAATCACTGATGTTTTGTCGACGACTGAGCCAATTTACGACTCGGTCGATCACCCCTCCCGGACATCCCTTTGCCTTCTCTGGGTGTCTGCTCTTTGTCCTCATCTACTTTCTGGTCTCTCCCCCACTGCTCGGCATTCCCGCTACAGTCAAATTTGCATGCGGGTTGCCTTGAGTCGACGGCCTGGCTTCTCTACTGTTGTGGCTGCCCTGACCCCCAGATGTGTTGTTTTCCCGGTTGGAGTGGTTAGGAGAGTGTGGACTCCCTGTCTGCGACTCCTCCCTCTCAGGGACTGCTCCTCTTTCGATACAGGAGTAGGGACTGCCTTGGTCCACTATTTGAGCCCTTCGGGGCTGCAGCATGTGCATTTAAGTCATTTTCCCCTGACTTGGCCTCATTGTGCCTGCTGAGACGCTGCTGCTCGGTGGCCAGGATGTCTCCCCCTGACGATCGGAACGTGAGTAGTGGCTCTATCTGGTTGCCTGCCCTCCTGACCCCGAGGAGGCTGATTGTTCTTTAGTTCACCTGCTTGCTGTGTTGGAGTGTCTGTGGGGCCAAGCCAGGGGTCCTCCAGTCTTGGTGGTGCCGATCGTCTGTAGGGATCGCCGCTTGCTGATGGCCTATGTCCTTAGGTCGCCAGCCCGTCTCACTGCACGTCGACCCACTTTTAGACGTTTTCCATCGTTTGGATCGCCACATGCAACCTGGCTTCGGACTCACCCGGCAATCTAGTTTTGCGCCTTGTGGTACACTCTCCCGTATTGAGCACTGCAGACATCTTGTCGGTGGGGATGGTATGGTTTGTGTCTGCCATTTTGTCTTCATCCACTGTCCCTCTCTGCAGCCTGGTCTCTCATACTCGGTGAAGGTTGCTGGACCTTGCTTGCCGCGCTGCTGTTTTCCTGTCCTGATCAAGACTCTACCCACATGACCTGTCTGGGACCCTATTTATTCTCCTCTTATTTTCAGGTTTGCGGGACTCTTTTTGAATTAACAACTTCTTCAGTCTCTTACCTTCCCCTTCCACCCATTTGTTCATACTTTTCATACTTTGGTACCACTGCATTACTATTGTTCTTTATATATGATTTTTCTACTTAAATGCATCCTGATCTGCTTTCCTACTCCTTTACTTTTCCCCCACTACTTTCTACGCACCATAGGGCTTGTTTTCTACATTATTTAATGCTCTAGTGACATATACAATTATATAACACAGTTTTTCTCTATGCCATGATTTGCTCTTGTAACTGATGTAACTTTGTAACATTGTTTATTTCTAATGCTAACCTCATGTAAAGCGCTCTGATACCTCCGGGTCTAGCCAGCGCTATACTCAACTGTTCATATAAATAAAAATAGTTAAAAATCCTGAACTCCAGTATTTAAATGTGTGCTTATGTGATAAGAAAGAAAAAGGAGACTCTGTGAATAAAATATTTGATAAGGGTCACACAATTTTTGTCAAGCAGAGAAGCCGGTATTGGTTCCAGGTTATCTGGTATTACAGTTTGATATTCAGCCACCAAGGGCCTTTTTTATGAATATGGCACACTTTCCTTGTTTGCGCCGTGGCACACTTTTCAAACACGGAAAATGTGTCATATGAGAATGGATGTGCTGCATCCATGGCAGCCGCAAACTTGTACTGTCCTAAGGGCAGCGCATTCATATGAAAAAAGGAGCAGCTGTTTAAAACCTGCTCCCTGTTTCACTCCAGGCCGGACTGGCTGTACCGGGCATTGGGAGTTTCCCCGGAGACTGGAACGGTGGAGGGCTGGTGCCTTCATTACCTGAGGCCGGTTTTGTAGCAGTGCAGCAGTTTTAAAAACACCGCAGTGTCTCTTGAATATCCAACAGTTTTCAGGCAACAATAAAAGTGGCAAGATAACGCTAGTGATTAATGTACCTGCTGGAGAGATTGGAGTTTTTTGGCTACTGACAGTTTTAACTCATCTAAAATAGCGCAGAGGGTTGTTATGCCTGTTGCAAGGAGCGTGTGTTATGCAGATCACAGAACAGTATTTTAGGTGCATAGGTCAGTGGGTTACTGCTTTTGCCACAAAGGTCCTTTTGTTACTGTGCAGTGCACAAATTACAACCATAATCTACGTTACGCAGTTATGTTTTTTCCCAGTCTTTGATTATCCTAATTCTGCTACAAAGGGTTGTTTTGGGTAGAAATATATTCTTATTAGTAAAATCAAGGGTTGACTTTACTAATAAGAATTTACCAATAAGAATTTATAAGGATTTTACTAATAAGAATGTATTTCTACGCAAACTAACCCTTTTTTTTAGCATAATTAGGATAATGAAAGAATGGGAAAAACATAACTGTCTAACCTAGGTTATAGTTGTAATTTAAGAACTGCACAGTAACAAAGAGAGCAGCTGTTTAAACTGTGTTACATTCCGAATCCTTAGTTTGTGCTTCCCCATACGAATATGGATGACAGGCAATATTAGCATTTTCAGTGCGCCTCTTAACGGCATATTTGCCTCTCCGCCAGAGTCAGTGATATGCCGCAGGTGCAGAGGCGAAGTGATTCCCTCATTTGCATGGGGCCACACACTCTCATGATAGTGCTGGCGAAACATATGTGCCAGCTCTATTTGTATTACAGAAGTGGATGCACAAATATCTGTGCCCCTTCTATAATACCATTGTGCCCCAGTGGCACTCAAAGTGGGCATACGTATGCACCAGTTGAGCCCCTGGGGGCATAATGTATAATATTGGCCCAGACCATATCGCTGTCTCTCCCTCTTACATCATAGGTCCCTCTTTTGTCTTTTATTCTTGCCTCATGAGTAGAAAAAACTAACAAAGAGATAGCAGACCCTACTCATGGCCCCCATACTCAACTATTAAGTGAATAATTCCAGTCTTTCTTGTTGGCCCAACTAAAACAAGGTATTACCTAGAAACAAATGAATGTTTATGATCCTATTAAGCTTAAATAGACCATATGGATGGGGCATATGAATCACTGTTGCATATTAGCGAGCACAAATGTCAGTCCCAGACTCCGGAAAAGCTCCCACACAATCTTGGTTTGCATTTCATTTGTTTTCCACGTAATAAACTAGCCATATATGGTTGAACATATAAAGTTGCTGGAGTATCTACCTTTATCTCAAAGTAGAGGGTCTTTCTCTCTGAAGTCTGCAAATGAAAGGCTGACTTATATCACTTAATAAAAGCAAGGCAGTGATGTGACCCTTCTAAGGCAGAATAGAACAAAGGCCGCTTTATTTAGAATATATAGTGAACAGTGTGTTCTCTTAACCCATTATATATCAGACGAAAAATTATATATTAGCTATTTCAGATTTCTCATCGAGTACATACCTGTCTGTGCTTGGAACAAGGACCTTTTTCAACAACTAATATGCAGATTCTGTGAGCTGCGATTGAAACCGTGATGCATATGTATATTTTATATCTTTTTTTTCCTGCGAGTTTGTAATCAGCTGTCGAAGAACCTTTTCTTGAATTATTTTGACAAATACTTGTCATGAATCATTTTCTTCATTAAGGTCTGCATTTGAAACTCAGATTTGTTATTCTGCAGTGGATTTTTTGAATATTTTATACAGGAACTCCGTAAACTGGCTGTATGGTGTTTTTTATTAACCGTAATATATGTATTTGTTCTTGTATATTTTTATCGCTGAATGCACATAGAGATTCTTTTACGTTTTTATATTTTGTTGATCTAGTGTGAAATATCACTGTTTTTATTCTATTTTTTCTTAAAGCTTTGTTCAAAATCAACACATTTTGAAGAAAACATTTGGGTCTGAATGTACTAATCTTTTTACGTCAACACAGCAAGGCAAATTGCTGCTCTGTGTTGCATGAAAGGGAGAGAACAGAAATGCTCTAAGTCTGCTAAGATATGGTGCACTACTGTTGTCTCACCGCTCTAGTAATCTTCAGGCACATTAACGCTAAAGCAATTAACTTTGCGCCATAGTGCAAGGGTGCCTGCGTAATGGTCAGGATTGTTTTTTGCAAGAAGGTATACTTTGTACACAAAAATAATCCTTAGTCATATTCCTCTTTCCTTGTGTGCTGCAGAATAAAAATATGTTTTCTTGTTACGCCTATCTTGGGTAGCTGCACCATTTTGGACTGACGTTAGTAATTCTGGGGTTGTGTCAAAATATATGGGTGTATGCATGGGAGAGGCTCCACCCATATAACCCCTCTCCAAAACAGGGTAATGCAAGGCGCTGTGTTGCATTACGCTGCTGCTGAAAAGTGAAGCAAAGCCACACAAAAATCTCAATTTGCGTTGCTATGTAAATGTCACATCATCCCTTAGGTTGCCTTGCGTCAAAATGTGTGACGCAAGGAAAATGTAAGTGCATAGTAAAGCTGGCCTTAAGTGTTTTTGGGACAGATGTAGAAAACACTGATCACCAAATATTGGCTGAGAAATATCCACAGTATTTGTGCGACCTGTGGGCAATTTTGTAAACTCCCCTATGTACTAATATGTCGGTTCACAAAATTCGAATCATGATGGGTTGCAGTCTGACTTGCCTCTTCAATATTAATGAGGTAGGTTACAAATTGTGACTCACTGCGATTGGTGGCCATCATAGGGATGGTTATCTGTTGGCATTAGTAGACCACCATGTCTGTGAGTGCTTTTTAAATATATAGATTTTAAAAGCTGCCCATTTAATTATTTTTAAATCAGGGCTGCGTTTGAAAATAATTATGCTTTTTAAGGTTGAGAATAGACAGTGACAATATTTTTAAACATTCACAAAGGCCTTCACTTGAGCAAATGGGTTACTACTCAAACCTGAGGTTTGGTAACTTTTCAATGGTTTAGAAACACTAGTTTGGTCGTAAACCATTAACACACAAGGATTGGAATTGCTATTTTGAAAAGGCCCCCTACAACATGCCCTTCAAAATAGAGATTCCTTATCCATTTCTAAACTCACTTGAGAAGTTGGAGAAAAGGATTTATTTTAGTACATTGCAGAATGCATTTTTGAGGTTGCAAACTCTGAAACAGAGCATTTAAGACCACATAAATGCTTTGTACATATGTCCCTGTATTCCTGCAGAAACAGAATGTAGCCATTGGCACGATAGAGTTGGTTAACAAGATATATATAAAAAGAATGAAAATAAAGTGCAATGTGGCCAAGGGCAACTTTTTGCTGACAGGGTTCTGTGTTTACAATGCTTATTTTCAAACCCTGGGGAGGATTCATTAGTAGATGCCTAGATCAAGAACGCTTAGAAATAATGGACATACCCTG
The DNA here is from genome assembly GCF_964263255.1 of Lissotriton vulgaris. NCBI lineage: Eukaryota > Metazoa > Chordata > Amphibia > Caudata > Salamandridae > Lissotriton > Lissotriton vulgaris. Next base: position 1,463,222,438 of record NC_141687.1, on the reverse strand, counting down.
TGCCCCTCATGACCTGGGTGTATAATGATATTGACTACAATGTGTTCTAATGGGTGTTGCAATTGCTTTGCGTTAAAAATATCACCAATATAGACGGATAAATGTATGATCCCTAAAATTGCTGCAGTGTGGTGTTTTATCCGACCAATATTTAACACTCCCATAAAACAATCACTGAAAGACAACACACAACAAAACCATTGCTTATTTTGTATATTAAAGACCATTTATCAAAATAATCTATGGGTTATTTGTTCTGTAAAACATTATTCATTTATAGATTTGTGTATTTATTAATGAACTTTAAAAATGGAATTGTAAATGTGTTAGTACTTTTATTTTTATTTGTTGTTTGTAACTACTATCCTAACATTATTGTTTTATTTATAATTTATATAAACATTTATTAGGGGTTACTTTTGTTTGGTAGTAGAAAAGGAAGTGTATCCATTGTAAATATACTTTTTGGGTAATTGTAAAAAACGAGTTTGTTTTTCAATTGCATTTAATTGTGTATGTTGTATAAACCTTATATGTTTGGTATTTTCAGCATGCTTTAATAATTTTATGTTGCTAGACATTTAAATGTTTAAAAAAATATTTGGAATTGGAATGGTATATCTAACCCATTTTAATTCCAGCTCTTTTCCTTCTTTTGATTATGTTGAAGTTGGAATAGTAAGTCGAACCTCTTCAAAGTCCAACACAACACTTTCCCTGATTTTGCTTACATGGGAGTAGGAGTAGTAAATCTAACCCTACCAATTTCAGAAGTTTCCCTATTGCTGATTAGAGTGGGGTGGTAATAGTAAGTCTACCCTGTCCAAACCCCAACACTTTCCCTACTGGGAGAGAGAATACTAAAGTATATCCCTTCCAGAGTCCAATGCTTTCCTTGATTTTGCTTAAGTTTGAGTGTTAATTCAAATTCTAACCCCTCCAAAGTCCAACACTTCACCTACTGTTGTTTGGATTGGACTGTGAGTAGTAAATCTTACCCTTTCAAAGTCCAATACTTTCCATCCTTTTGCTCATGGGGGAATGGGAACAGTAAACTAACCCATTGAAAGTCCAACACTTTTCGGTCTCAGAGAATCAGCTAATGGTTTGGTTGGAGGCTTTACAATTTAAGTCTCCAACCATAATTGCCTGAAGCTCACTTAACTTTTCTGTGGCCTTGAAGACAAAGATTTCATACAAAATATTATTGTAAGATACATCAGGAAGAATATAGAAATTCAGCAATAGGATGGGAGCCGTCTGGCACCCAACCCAATGGGGCGTATGAATATTGCCTCAAAAAGATGATAAAAATCTTTATAACTCTTGTACTTCCATTTGATCCTATGAGTTGGAAGAATTGTTATCCCTCCTTTTTCCTCCCTCCTCTAGATGGAGTAGCACTACACTCTATTAAGAAGTAACCATCACACTGGAGATCGGAGGGGCAACACGCTTCCTGTAGGCAGATTATATCGCCTTCTAAGCTAAATCCTTTTCTCACCGTTATTCATTGGGCCCACCGCATTCCATGAAAGCACTTTTAATTCATTGCTAATTATAGGGTTTCAGTACTGGGTCCAATATACGAGCACCATTGAATACACCCACCAAACAATTCCATTTTTGCCACTCATCTACAAAAGGAGGGAGAGTCTGGGGCCCAGATTACTATGGTATGTCACAAAGCTTCCATCATACCCCAGCAGAGACCCGCAAAAGTTTTGGGTCTTCAGCCGAGTATTCATTTAAAGATGAGGGGAAAAATACACAAAGGAAATTACCCTACTTATCACACTCATTTTATTGAACTTTGAAATCCCTACAAACCGGAATTGCATCAATCTCTCTACACTGGAGGAAGTCACTATTTTGCAGAACCAGATTTGCAACAGTTTTTGACTGAAATCGTACCCTTGTTTTAGTCCAAGACCACATATAGCTCAAGGTAACAAGAGAAATATTGCTGCTTTGGATTAATCTCAGATTCTCAATATATGCAAAGCAGGATAATAAAAGGGAACAGTTCAGAATCAGGTCATTATCAAATAAAGCAATCCAATCCAACATAAATGTGTTTGCAGAAGAGAAAAGGGGAAGGTAGTCTTTTCCTTCAGACCATATAATTGTTGGTTTGGCTTTAGGCACCATACCAAATGGTTCAGTCTATGGGTAAAGGGAGGACAAAAGAGGAATGGCTAATGGTAGTATGGTTGCCAACATTCTAAGGATTTCCCTCTAGTCCAAAGCAGTGGTGACTGATGGACCCTTTTTAGAAGAATTACTCCCCTGAATCCAAAGAATATTAGTATTCTGATCGGAAAAAGTTAGTTGCATCATCCTTTGGGATCAAGACTACACCGTCTTGAAGACTAATTTTTTTAAGTCCTTCTTTTTAAATTCTTTGCTTGCTTTTTCTTCATATGCTCTGATTTTTTTGCAATGGTTTTATCTTTAGGCTTGGCAGGCTCTGAAGTATCATCCAGGCATTTTTTAAACTGGTCTTTAGTTTTAAAGTTGGGAAAGGCTTCAGGCCCAGAACAAGTTGATTTCACTGGGGAGCAAGTTACAGTTGTATTTGTAAAGCATAAGTCAAAATGTTTATTTTCAAATTGGGTGGACTTTTCACATTTGGCTGCTTCTTAGTAGGACCTAAAATTGCCTTAGAAGGGTGTTTGCCAACTTGTAGTCAATTACCTTTTCTTAATAGACATTGGCTTGAAACCTTTGCCCCCACACACTTAAAAGGTCACCTGTCTCCTCATTGTAAGTCCCCAGCTTCACACAGGTCTCTTTTGGCAACTCAAAGGCATTTTCAAATTCACCCTTTCTTCCTTTGATTTCATCAACTCAGAGTATGGTCCATATTAGTTGCACATTTTTCAAAGAGGGCAAGAATAGATGATAAAATCCTCTCAAGAAAAATTAGCGACTCGGAGATCTGTACATATTGACCTGCTGGATTACAGGACAAATTCTCAAGCAATTCAAAATCAGGGGTAGCGAACATCTGTAGGTTTGCTGATGAATGCTCTGTTGGCATACAGGTGAATAGTTTTAAACCAGTTTCCAGGGACAGTATTGGTAGAATCCTGAGAGAGATGTTCTGCTTTGATGGATGGTTTCTGAGATTAGCCTCCATATCCATATCTGGAAGGGTAATATCTTCATTATGATATTTAAAGTCTAGCTCTAGCTTTCAGGTTACTCTGCCTACCATACACAGAGGGGGCAATAACACAGGATTGTGGTTTAACCCCATGTTAGAGACCTGGCATTTTAGTGGGTTTACCCCAGGCGTTTTGTTTTGACCTCTTGTTTTTGACCTATTTTTCTTTGGTTTTAGGACTCTGGGTACTTTACCACTGCTAAAGTGCAATTTCTCACCATGTAAATTGTGTTATGATTGGTTTGCCCTGATTGGTATATTTGATGTACTAGTAAGTTCCTAGTTCAGTGCACTGTATGTGCCCAGGGCCTGTAAATCAAATACTACTAGTGGGCCTGCAGCACTGGGAGTGCCATCCACACAAGTAGCCTTTCAAAGGTGTTTCAGACCTTCCACTGCAGTGTCAGTGCGCACTGTTAACTGCCATGTCGGCCTGTCCAGTGCACCCACTTGCCAGGCCTTAACTTTCTCTTACTACATATAAGGCACCCGTAAGATAGCCCCATTAGCTGGGTGCAATGTATGTGAAAAGTAGGACGTAGTAGTGGGTTTTACATGTCCTGATAGTGAATCACTGTACATTTCGTTTTTTTAACTGTTGAAAACCGGTCTGTCCTATAGGTTACAGTAGTTCAAATAGATCATGCACAGCTTGTATTTTAACCTTAGGTTTGTCGGTAATACCGTGCTCCTGGGAATCACTCCCTGCTCGGGAGTGTAAACAATATGACACTGTGGTAGCAACCCCAAAATCATTGGGGTGTCTCCCTGGGCACAAGTGTAGAATGCTGATCCTACAGCCACTTTCAAATAAAAAATCTTTTCAACTCTTCATACGTGTTGTATTACTCCATTAATGTATTTAATTCACACATTTTTCTTAATGGTTTTAGGGATGAAACTCCATATCCCACAATGCATTGCCTTCACATCTAGCGCTTAGATGACATTATTTCCTCCCTATGCATTTCGGCATGTGCCTTCATCAGGGGAGTATCCAGAAACAAATCAGGATGACATATTCACACAATTGCGGGACATTCCTCCCGAAGTATTACCACCACCTTATTATTAGTGACAAATGCTATGAAAGGCATTTGTCGTGTTGTGTCTTTGTGCTCAGCATATTGTGATTAAGCTTTAGAAAGTAATGTACAAGTGTTTTATAAAGTGGACCTCTTAATTGCGGTGATCTTGATGAAGTGCGTGTGAGTCAGACTAATGGGTTCCGTGATGTTAGTTTCCCCGGTAATGACGTGCATTAGATTTTACATGCTTGGACTTTTACGCTAGCGGAAGTTTTGTAAAAACAGGCTCTGAAATATATACTCTATCAGTCAACGCTTGTATATTACTTTCTAACGCTTACTCACAATATGCTGAGAACAAAGACACCACACGACGAATGCCTTTCATAGCATTTGTCACTAACAATAAGATGGTGGTAATACTTCGGGAGGAATGCCCCGCAATTGTGTGAATATGTCTATTTATTTATGAGATTTGTTAAGCGCGCAGCTACCCTCAGCGTGGGTGTCCCGGCGCTGTGGACGGCAGCGACAAGGAACCTAGAAGTTAGCAGCTGGAGAACAGCCATGTCTTTAATTTACATCTGAACTGAGATTCTGCCTCAATCAGTCGAATACTCAGCGGGAGGGAGTTCCAAAGTTTTGATGTGACCACCACGTAGGCTCTGCCTCCTTTCCTAGAGTGACGGAAGCGGGGGGGACGCAGGAGGAGGAGGTGGTTGGACCTGAGCACTTGCGATGAGTGTACTAGCTTCAGCCTACTTCTTAGATATCCTGGGCCCTTCCCGTTCAATGCCCTGAAGGTAAGGACCAGGGCCTTAAACTGTTTGCAAGGGGATATCGGAAGCCAGTGCAGGTTCTTTAAGTGGGGGGAGATAGAATGGCGGTAGTGAACGTTATAGATCAGCCTAGCTGCAGAATTATGCACAATCTGCAACCGGTGTAGGAGATAGGCTGGGGCACCCACATATAGGCTCAAAGAATAGTCTAGGTGGGAGGTGATGAGGGCATGCACGATCGTCTTCAGAGAGTCCATGGACCGGTACGGTGAGATCGTTTTATCATACGCAGCTTGCCAAAGCAGGCAGAGGTCACTTTGTGAATTTGGGTTTTGTATGCCTGCTCATTATCAATTTGGAATTCTAGATTACTGGCCACTTTCACCGGAGATGGGGGAGGATTCAGCTTGTGAGGCCACCACATCGTCGACGGTAGAGGAGATTTTTGGTGAAAAAATAATACCTCCGTTTTGTCAGTGTTCAGCTTCAAGGTATTAAGGGTCATCCTGTATACAATATTAGAGAGGCATGCTTTGAAATTCTCGAGTCTATTGTCCGAGTGGTCTCTGAAGGTGAAGATTAGCTGAGTATCTTCAGCATACAAGACCACTCTGACTCCGTGTGCCTCTATTACATCTGCTAAAGGTGACAGATAAACATTGAAGAAGAGGGGGCTGAGCGCCGATCCCTGAGGGACACCACAACTAAGGGGTTCTTTATCTTTGGAAAAATAGGGCCGGCACCACACCTGTTGTGTTCTATCAGTTAGGAAGGATTTAATCCAGGCCAGAGGGGTGTCTCATATCCCTATATTGTGGAGTCGGTCAGGCAGTATGGAGTGAGAGACGGTATCGAAAGCCGCGGACAGATTGAGGAGTATCAACATGGCTACCTCGCCTTTGTCCACGCTCTCCCTAATCGTCTCTGTGACTTCCAGAAGGGCTGTCTCCGTACTATATCCGGATCTAAAGCCGGACTGCGAGTCATGGAGGAGATTTTTTGTCACCAGGTAGTCTGCCAGTTGTTCTTGTACGATTTTTTTCCAATATTTTTGCAGGTTTGGGAAGGAGCGATATGGGCCGATAATTACTAAATACTGATGGATCAGCCTCAGGATTTTTCAGGATGGGGATTAATGTGGACAGTTTCCACACTGAAGGGAAGCAACCGTAGAGAAGGGAGGAGTTCCATATGGAAAGAAGTGGTTGAATGATGGCAGGAGCCAGGGAAGTGAACACCTTGGCAGGGACCGGATCGAGTGGAGAGCCTGATTTGCATTTCTGCATTTTCAGAAGGGCCGTGTCTAGGGAGATTGGCTTGAAGGTGCAGAGCATCGGTTCACTAGAGGAGGGCAAGTACCGTGGAGTAGTCTCCTCCCCAGGCCTCTCAGAGGGATTGAAGGAGGAGAAAATATCCGAGATTTTATTATAGAGAGGCCATCACAGAGCTCTTGATTTGTTTCTAGATACTCCCCTGATGAAGGCACATGCCGAAATATATAGGGAGGAGATCATGTCATCTAAGCGCTTGATGTGAAGGCAATGCATTGTAGGATATGGAGTTTCATCCCTAAACCATTAAGAAAAATATGTGTGAATTAAACACATTAAAGGAGTAATACAACACGTATGAAGAGTTGAAAAGATTTTTTATTTGAAAGTGGCTGTAGGATCAGCATTCTACACTTGTGCCCAGGGAGACACCCCAAGGATGTTGGGGTTGATGCCACAGTGTCCTTTAGGTTAACCTGGGAGCAGTCTTGTAACATCTTGCAAGTGTAACCTTCTACTGAGACAAGATAGAGAAATGGAGTTTAGGCTCCCTTAACTCAGAATTCAATAACACATCTTTTAGTAAACATGTTTAAATTGTGCGGAGGAAAATGCCACTTTTAGAAAGTGGGCATTTTCTTACGTAGCCATCCTGTCAATCTCTACCTCTTTGTGTATTCCCCATCTGGTTTCGGAGTGGCAGAAGCTGTGAATGTGCATTCACACTAGAAGAAAAACAAGGGGGTTGAGGCGTGTCTTGCCTTTCCTGGGTGACTCCTAGCCAGGCTGAATAAAGATTTTCTGCATTTAGAGTGGTGGAATGAGTTTTCACTAGCACCTCAATAGGCTGTGTCTGCACTGCACAATGCTGTCTACACCTCCTGTAGTGAAGCTGGACTAGGGAAGACAGAAATGATTTTTACTGAGTTCAGAGACTTACTGCCTAAACTTCAAAGGGAAATGGAGCATAAATATTGAGGCCCTCAACTCCGAACTTTAGAACTCTTTTGGACTACAGAACCTGCAAAGAAGAAGAGCTGGAGAAGTGACAGGAGGAAGTACTACATTGCTGGATGCGTTGTTGTGTTAGCCTGCAGTAGTTGCTTCTGTCTTGGGCAGTGAAATGACTGAGCTTTATCCAACTTATTTTCCTGAGTTTCTCCAAAGTCCTGAGGTAGAGCCTGCCCCATGCTCAAGAAGTCTCAGCAACAGCAAGGACTTCAAGATCATCTGCTACCAGCACTGGGAACTGTGTGTTTAGTGCTGCAACAGAAGAAAAAGCAACCCAACACGTCAACGATGCTGCTGCTGGCTCCGTGACCTGTTGGCACCGCAGAGAGCACCACCTTGCTTTGCACCATGACCCTGGTCTCACTGCTGCTTCCACCCAGCCGCAATTGCACCACAGCCTGAGGGCACTGAGCCTTGGCCCAAGCAACCGCGGCCATCAACTCCAGATCATCTCCTGATGACAGCGCATCAGCAATGACGCCGGCGCTTATGATTGCACCCTGACCTGTCAGCATTGCGACAAGCACCGTCCCACTTCACACCTCAGCCCGTTTCTCACCAACGCCGCTGGAAGCCGTCACCAAGCTACTGCCTGCAAAGTGACCTGAGGACACTGTGTGCCGCTCCTCTTCATACCTAAGCTGGGCGATGCCTGCACTCCTGACTTCCACCTTTGGGAGCTTGATCTGCGCTGCATGTGACTTCAATGGCCCGAAGACTCCAGAACCGACCCCTGGAACCGCCGCCGCTTCTTCAGAGCTTATCGCGAGGTCCATGATGCCCTGCATTTCCTAGGTACTGTTTGCAGGTCTTTCCGACACCGTAGCTTACCCGCAGCGCTGCAACCGGCCTGAACCTTTGTATTTGTTTGTTCACAATACTGTGATAGCCTCAAACAGAGCTATCGATTTAATGTAACTGTATTTCAAGGTTATTCTTGGAATCACCATATTTTGGTTACTGTATGTTGGAGTTATAATATTTTAGTCTTGTTTTACACAGGTAAATAACAGCTAATTTTCTAAAACTGGTGTAGTTTCCTTTTGTAGTGTTTTCACTGTATTAATGTGTATTATGTGCACATGCTTTACACATTGCGTATGAGATAAGCCTGACTGCTAGTGCCAAGCTACCAAGGGGGTGAGCAGGGGCTATTTTAGAAGTATAGTCCCCCTTACCCTGACTAGAAGAAAGGGTCCCTACCTGGACAGAGTACGGCCCTGCCAACCAGAGCCCCCATTTCTAACACCCCATCTCTGCAGAGACTGGAGGTGACACTAATCTTGGCATAGGATCATCTTGCACCAAATTCTCTTTTTAAAAGAAAAAGAGAATCTGGTTCAGACCCTTCATTAAATTTAAATGTGCCGATTTGTTCCTAAGGGGTTTGAATTTAGTTATTTTACAAGCTTTTATAGGAATCAAACAACCAGAGCAAAGCTTCTGTGGCGAGTGGTCATATTGATATCTTTTTAGTGAACTTATGTTCAATAACGTTTGTAGAAAGAAAAGAGGCATGCAGAAGGCTAGCAACAATTACAGGGCAAACTTTATTGCCAGAAGTCTGAGATATGGCGCAGAAAGAAGCACCTCCATGTAAGCCAGCTGCACTGCCCTGGCACCTGCCGCTTCTCCTCACCTCTGGCGGATTCAAGTGCCTATTGCCGTCCTTAACTGCACTTACTGTATGACCAAATTTCACGAACAATGAGACTACGTCTCCAGATCTGGGCAATTGCTCCGTTTTGGTTTAGGCTTCATGCTGTCCCTGGTCTTGATGTCTTAAGTTCACAAGGTCTTGAAAATCAAGACCTACGGATATCCATGACCATCAGCAAAGTCCAAAATGGGAAGGGCGCTAGGGAGCCAGGACAGGTTCTGGTCCCATTCACTCCTCACTTCTTGTCTCACTCCACACTACTCCAAGCCTGGCCGGCTTTTCTCCACATCAGATTCTAGTCCGCTCCTACTCCAGGGTCTGGACTGGCCGAGGTAGCAAGAACAGTGTGAGATATGTTGGTGGCGTGTGGGTGTGTAAACTCCTGTACGAGGTGCAAGCTGCATCAGCATACTGCTGGCTGCCTCCACACCATGTGAAGTACCTGCAACCTATTGCCCTCCCACATACTGCCCTCAGATACCACACTCACCTCTATACTGTTGTATGCAGCTGACTTCACACGCTACCATGCATGAGCTGGCTGAAGTGATGAGGAGGGTCAGGTCAGGTTCAGCGAGTCGGGGTAGAGCAAGTGCTGGATATGGCACTGACCGAGGTAGTGAGAAATTGCCGGGGTCCTATACCATCATCAGCCCCTCCTGGCAAGCCTCCAATAGACCTCTGGTATCCATTCTACTCTCTTCTCTGCTCTCGGGTCTTCGCTCTCTGCTCACACTGCTCGCTGTTCCACAACTGCCCTGCACTTCAGCTTGTCCTGCAAGTAAACCAGTGTCCTTTTTTATTTTATTTATTGATTTGTTTGGTTTTGTATTGAACAGACAGACATAGTAACATATAATCATTACAGCATTTTGTATACGGTATCGACAGGCAAATACATATATCATAGAGGTAGAACCATTGACATTTTCTGTGTCTTTACATTATCACCGTTAATTTGCGAGAACTGTTTTGAAAAGGGTTACAATTGGGTATATCTCCTCTATTTGTCTTGTGATCAAGTATTCTCATTATATTGCTCTGCTTAGGGTGGGCATATTGGACCGTAGTGATGCCTGCGGGCTATTCTCAGTCGTTTGACTATAGGCCACTCGTTTCTCTGGGGTCATAGAGAGTATGTTGCATATAAGTCTCTTCCGAGAGGGTACAGTTTTGTATACCATTGTCTCCAGTGTCATTCTTCCGAATTCCCAGTTGTTGTGTCTAGTGGATAAGTGAGAAGATATGCTTTTAAAGGTTCCCAGGCATCTTTGGGGCAAGATTTGAAGGGTAGCAGCTCTGCATAGTTGAGCATCTGTTCTTGGCAGAAAATCGAATCCCTGACCCACTCCTTAAACTTGGGAGTCCTGCCTCGTCCCCATCGACATGCGATTCGGCGCTTGGCCATCAATAATGCAAGAGTAACATATCTACGGGAGGGTTTGTTTACTAGCTCGGTGTACCCTAGTAAGGCCTGTAGTGGGGATGGTGCTAGTGTCCGTGACGTCATCTGTCCAGCGCCTCAAAAATCTGGGGCCAAAAGTCTTTTACACCCGGGCAGGTGCAGGCCAGATGAAGGAAATCAGTGTTTTTCATGCCACATCCGTCAAACCTATCATTATCTCTCAATTTGAATTTGGCTGGTGTATAATACAGACAGTGTAAACATTTTAAATGAATGATCCTTAAACTACTGCTAGCCAACACTTGCTTTGTTTACAAACAACAGTAAGACCATTGTTTGTCCAAAATGGTACTTCCCAGCTCCCTTTCCCATTGTGCCCGAGGGGGGCATTGCCCCATCAGTTGTTGAGTGTGTATTGCATAGTACAATGTTGATTCAATGTGTTCAGGGGACGTGAACTTTAATAATGTGTGAAGTGGGGCCAGTGTGGGAGGTTCTGATGGGTATGCTGGAGTAATGTCTTTGACACCCTGATGAAGCCGTATGTATAGAAACACGTCCAGTGGCGTGGTTGCAATGTGTCCGAACATCTGTTCCAGTGTGCTGAATTTTCCATTGTGATCTAGGTCTCCCCACCCCGCTATATTGGCCTTCGCTTTAGTGTTTCTGAATACAGTCTCCTGTAGCAATTGCATTTGAAGTGTGGGAGCAGTGGGGAGTAAAGCATGGGGGCTCGTAAAATTGTAGTGATTCAGCACCATGCAGTTGCTGTACATGTTACTGTTGTGGCCTCTGTCTCGTGAGGCTGGGATGCATTACATATTATACCTGTCAACAGTATTGTGTCTGCTAGCCACTGTTCCATCACAACTTGTGGCATGTACTGGGTGGATGAAACCAGTAGTAGTCATAATGGGCCAGGGCGCATACGTAATATAGTTCCAAATTTGGGACATCGAACCCTCCTTTAGAGTATGGCCTGGTAATTCTATCCCACTCCAGTCTTGGTTGCTTACGTCCCCATGTCAGCCTGATCAGTTCTGACCATAATGTGTTGAGGAAATGTTGACCTAGATGATATGGTATGTTCATAAACAAATATAGTAACTGCGGAGGATCACCATTTTAATGAGAGAGGTTTGCCCTGCCATAGATAAAGGCAGGGAGATCCAACGTTTTACACAGCTAGTAATGTTCTCTAACGCCCTGCCGTGGATCCAAATGAGTTTCCTGCAGCATCACAATTTGGACCTGATGGCTGTCTAAATAAGCTAGGATTTGTCTGTGCTTGCATGGATCCTTTAGCCCTCTAACATTCCATGTTAAGAGATGTAACTTCACATTAGCGTCAGTACTCGCCATAAGTATAAGTGTTTTCCAATATATGCAGTGCTGCATGGTCCTCCTCTGGAAATACAACAAAATGCATACAGTAACAATCCTACGTGTTCCGCTTTGTCGTGTAATTCTGTCATCATTAAGTACCCGCCCCCCACCCACTGAAGCATCACAAACATGCCAGAATTAACATTTCCTCCCCACCCATATTTCTCAAAACGACAACAACAACTTGCATTGTAATCAAAAGAATAGGGGGATCACCCTTGAGAGGGGGCTCCTAGGCTTATGCACAACTTACTCCTGTTCCTCCGATTTACTGGGTAGTCAGATGGCATTAATTACCCATAGGGGAAGGGGTGCCCGTTAAAATTAAACACATACTCCCAGGGAGGTACTTATCTGCATGTAATGTCTCAGCGGCTTTTACTTGCCATACCTGTATTGCATTGTTTCAGGGTCCCATCCATGGACTAGGTCCAGAGTTTACAGAGGAGGTGCATGTGTTTTTTTCTTGATCCAGGTGCTGATCTCGCCGAGGTTCATTATCATTATATGACTGGTGATGGAGATCTCGATGGAGATCCTTGGATGTTTTAGGAGGTACCAGGTCGTTTAATGCGTCTCAGAAAGTCATCTTCGTGTTACGTGTTGGTAAAAAAATGCTGCTTGCCTTGGTGAGTCACTCGCAGTCTGGCCGGATACATTAAGGCGTAATCTATTTGCGCCAGACGCAGCTTTTGCTTTACAGGATTACATTTTCGTCATGCATCTTGGACTGCAGCCGTGAGGTCAGGGTAGAGGGTGAAGGCATTGCCTTCAACCGTGAGATGCCTCTTGTCCTGAGCCACTCTGAGGGCCACATCAAGGTCCCGGTAAATGAGCAGATGTGTGGAGATCGATCCGTCGGGTTTCCGGGTGTCGGTCGGGGACCAAGGGAGCGATGTGCCCGTTCAACTATAAATTGTGAGGACAAGGATTCCGCACCGATGAATTCGCTCAGTAGTTTCTTGACAGTCTTCCATCTGTCCTATGTTGGTACTCTCCAGAATACAGATAACATGAATGTTGTTGCGTCTACAACGCGCCTTGAGATCTTCGTTCTTGGCAGCGATCACCCGGAGCAGATTGTCCATCTGCGCAACCTGTTTTTGTATTTTGGACGTATTATCTTCTGTGTCGGAGATGCAGCGTTTCGCTCCCTTTATGGGTTCATCGTGTTGATCTATTTTGTGTACAATGGCATCCATGCCGGTGTTCATATTGTCCATCTTACATTCTATGGAGATGAGGCTTTGTCTCATGGCCAACAAAAGTTATTTTACATCATCTTCTTGCCCCTGCGCCCTACTTGCTGTATTGTCTCCATTTGCTTGCTTGGGGTCATCATGTTGCGAGCGGGTGCCCTTTTTTGCTTCAAAGGGTAGCCGAGTCTGGCTTGCATCAGTTTCCCCCATTTTTTTGTATATGTGACTCTTCGCACCGGTCGTGGCAATTATTAGGCAGGCAAAGTGGTGAGGTCTATGGTGATGGGGGAGGCAGCTCTCCTCACCTCTAGCAGTATTAAGTACTCAATGGGGTTGCCTCAGTTCTCTCTGAATATTACCTTGTACATCAGGAGATGCCCCCAGCAAGGACTCGCCCCAGTAAACCTGCGGCGGGTCCCCTAATTGCGGGCTCTTTAGGTCCAGTAAGCCACGTGTACCGTATCTGGCCACCGGATTATCTTTGGCTCTTGCAGGTGTGGGTGCTTTGCGCCTTGATTTGTTATGAGGCCGCCTTGCCCCAACTGCACCTTCGGCTGCCACCCACCATCAATTGCACAGATCACTAGGCGGCAATACCCGCAGGATAGAGCCTCTGTAGTCTCTGTTCCTTCTCCCCTATTAGGTTTGTAACGGGAGCTCAACGTGACTCCTCCCCGTGCCGCCCTCCGGGAATATATGGGCTACCACAATCAGTATCCGCCGGCAGTCTCAGGCCGCCATTCAGCAGGTGGCTTGTGGGGAACACACACAGCGACAGCGCAGTTCTCAGTCCCGGGCCCGTTGGAGCAATAGGGACGTTAGCACTCCTCCAACCTCAGCCGTCCTCCCACTGACCACCCCGGCTGCTAGTGAGCACGGGTTGAAATCAGGACACATCCATCGTCCCTGTGCAGCGGCACCGAGGTCTCCATTCGGATTGTGTGTGTGGCCTAGACGCCACGTGGGCGCCTCGGGTGTTGCTTGCTACACTCTGCCCGATCCGAGGCCTACAGCGCTGTGTTGCAACCGCGGCTCCAGCTGGCGGGCCTTTTACTGGCATTCTGCAGCGATGCAGGATTCTAGGATTAGTCCTGTGTGTCGACGGAGTTTTGTGTTCTGCTCCGACACTGTTTAACCACGAAGTGGAAGCTCTTGGGCAGGATAATGGGTGGCTCACCGGAAGCACACACAGCGGAAGTGCAGCAGTTCTCAGTCCCGGGCCTGTCGGAGCAATAGGGGTATTAGCACTATTCCAACCCCAATCTTCCTCCTGCTGTCCTCCTCAGCCGCTAGTGAGCGTGGACAGATAGTAGGATGCACCCACCATCACTATGCAGGGGCACCGAGTGTTCCAGTCAGATCGGGTGTGCGGTCTAGAATTCCCGTGGGTGCCTTGGGTGTTGCATGCTGCACTCTGCCCAATTCGGGATCCAAGGCGTTGTGGCGCAACCTTGGCTCCAGCTAACGGGCTGTCAACTGGCCCTAAGAAACGGTTCAGGACTTCAGGAGTAGTCCTGCCTGTCGACTGAGTCGCGTGCTCCACTCCAACACTGTTTAAGCTCGCATTGGAACTTCCTGGGCAGGATATCTTTGCAGATAATTGCCCCGGGCTGCAGGAGCCTCATGGTAGTGCAGCCGTGTTGCCCGTGCGTCACCTACAGCGCAAAGTAAACCAGTGACCTTGCTTGTTTATTTTTGATTGTCATATTTTTATTGTTTTGATTATATTATTTATAAAGCAATGTAATTTTTATATCAATGTTATTTATTTTCATAGTAATTGTATTTTTTTATTAAGTGTGATACATATTTTTGTTATTATGTTTTCATTTATAAGTCATCAATATTAATGTAATTTTCAAAATTGTTTAAATCTGTTTATATATTTGAAATATATGTGTGTTTGTGTGTATATGTGTGTATATGTGTGTATATGTACATATATATATATATATATATATATATATATATATATATATATATATATATATATATATATATATATATATCAAAATACTCCATCGCCGTCTTCCAATTGTTGGTGGCGAAGCCAGAGCACAGACCACAAAATAGGTGCACAGACTGTTTATTCGCAGTCAGCCATTACTCGTTTCAGCCCTCTCAGGCCTTGATCACATGACAAGCGCCGCGGCTTCAATCTACCATTTTAACCTAATTTCTTAAAGTGACAAGTGCTGATAAATACAATCATAGATGTCAACAACATACTAATTGTTGTTTTGAAAATGCCAATCTTGAATTTTTCACAAAATAGTAAGTAACTGTATTTGAAATTAATGTATAACTACTTAAAAAGAATTCATTAAGATCGCTCAAGGTAAAATCGTAGTATAAATACATGATTGTTTACATTTGACAACGTAGCAGGACTCATAACTATCGGGACTGTGAAACCTCCTGAACACTGCTTTGGCACTGAGGAAGGCCGACAGGCCGAAATGCATGTGTCGTAATTAAAGTGTTTCCCGGGTTCTTCCCTGTGTGGCCTCTGCTCTGTTCCTGAGGAGGGAGTTTATGGTGATGCAGGCACGGCCCGTGCCAGGTGTTATACTGGGGCGGTGATGTCAGGCAGGGGAGGGTCAGGGTGGGGGGGTTGTGAAATGAGGGATATGGACCATTAGAGGTAAGTACCGAAAAAACATAAATAAAACTAATTTCGTTGCCCACGCTGCATCACATTTGGCGATGCAGCGTGGACAGCAAAATTTGTTTTGAAGGTGTCTAGGAATGCCATAGTTTGAAAGTCGGGCATAATAATGTCAGGAAAGAACCCCTACGGAATAGCTGTTCTTTGCAAAGTACATGAGTTTTTGGACAAATCAATATTCGAGCAAGGTGAAGTTCCCTAACTGCTTAAGCCGATTTTCCAAGAACTCGTTGTGACGTTTGGTACGGGTGGAAGTAGCCATGCCTGCATTTGGTCTGCATGGGCTATGTCTAAATAAGGGCTTGATTTCTTATGCCTATATTAGGGCAATATGAATTGTACCTATATAAGGGCATGAGTCGCTAAAATTCACTCGGAACCTAAAACGCCACACAACAATTCCACTGCACACTGGGCGGGATGTACGGCCATACCTGCCTCCGCCGGAGGGATTCCTGAGCACAGAGGTTGATGTGGTTCGGCGACCCAGGGAAGCGCTTGACAGACATTCAAAAGTCAGTGTTATTGGTCGGAGATAACATCAAATCTTCTAAGTCTGTAAAGAATTTGTCTACCATTGTAGGTGAAAGTTGGATAACTTTGTTAAGCAGATTAACCGTACATAGATGTGAAGCATCGCCAGCAGCGTCGGTCATATTAGCACTGTTTGAAGAAGATGGTACCTGTTCGCCTGTTGCTCCACCTTTATCACCGTCAGCATGTTGCGTCTGTGAGATCTCAATGAATGCTGTCATCAGGATTGGTAGCTGCTGGGGACAACACAGTGCATGAGCCATCACTAGTCCAAGCAAAGTATCAACATCCTTTGGCATGACTGATGGGAGTGTCAGACAGATGTCTAGCCCGCATCCTTCTCCGCATAGCAGGCATCGCAGGACAGGTAAGATGCAATCTTGCCAAATTGGTCTGAATGACAGAAGCCATGTTGTATTTAATTCTCTTAAACGAGTTAATCCCAAAATTTCGATTATGCCCTCACAACACTACATTGCCAGACGAGTGTTCTCCAAGGTGATTTAGGTGTCGATGGTGAGTTGGCTTCAAAAGGTGCTGACAGTCCCAAAAAAACTGTCTTAAATACATGTACAATACTGCTCCTATCAGACAAGTTTAAGTTACGACTTAACATTTCTGAGAAATGTATAGGGCAGTTTGTGGATAAAAGGGCATGTATCTCTGCAGAAGTCCTTGCAACTTGCAGATCATACGTTGCTTTGGCCGAGGTCAGTGGCACAGTTTTTTGTAAAAGATTGGCTTTCATTCTGCTTAAAGTATCAATTCGTATAGAAGAGATGTTCAGTGAAGGCCATAACGGCGACTCTCCGTCTGTCTTTATTTTAGGAAACAATACTTGCATACAGCAAGTGACCCTGGCTGACACAGTTACGAGATAGGGTATTCATCCCAACATAATGTAACTTCTATTAGAAAGTTGCCCAAAAAGTGGATCAATCACTGCAGCTGTTGAACCTTGCAGGTGGCAGGAGAAGTTGTTCAAGGAACCATCGTAGGCCCTGTGTAAATTAATACCCTGACATAGGAGAGAACCGCTTAGTACGTTTTCACAATTTGTACCACTAAGAAACACTTCTTTCCCCCACTCCAACATCTGTGTGTGTATGGTAAATCTGTGTATTAGCCATTCTGTTGCTGGTTTCTCAGAAACCGTTAATGGCAATCTTTCCCGTTTTTCAGTGCTCAGCACGGTATAGTCTGCTCCCCTCTGTGCCAGTGTGATTTGTTTATCTGTAAGGTTAAATTCAGAAAACAATGACGTGGTGTTGATTAGACGTCAAGCCACATAACCTGAACGAAGGTTTTGGAACGTCCAGCCCAATCGCATTATGGAACGCAATTGTGACTGACCATGTTGTAACATGACCAAGTCCTGTTCCATTATGTCTATGTTTGAAGATACTATGCTGTCCAAAGAATATATTCTGGATGACAGAGTCGTTAACCCATTGTCAACTACAGAGAGAGATTTCTCTAAGTTAATACGATCAATTTCTCGGATTCATTCTGCAGTCTCAACTTGCGTAATCTTCCATGCTTCATTATAAGCAGCATAGATACCGGCGTATATAAAACGTTTATGACACGGTTTAGTAGGTCCTTTTAAGAAGACCCTCAGATCAACGCCCAAGTAAAGATAAGTGTTTTACTTTTTTTAGTGTAGATTTGTGAAGCCACTCAAGGCACAGTTTCCCTACACTGTATGATGTTACTATCCCTGGATGTTGTCTCTGGACATATCTTGGATCTGGCCTATTGAATGTGAATCCTTGTGTTTTATTCAGGAATGTATCTTGACAGTTGTTTGTGTCGATGGGCCATAATAACCATTTTTTCCAATTAGGATCTGTTCTGTTTTGAAGACAAATGGTATGTACGTCGACCAACCCCTCTTTACCTATCAGGTGTAGGTGTAGATATGAACGGTTTGTTTAGATCTTTTATCTTAGCTAATCCAAGGCAAGATGTCTGTTGAACAGTGTCATTTAAAAACTTTATTTGCTCTGGGATGATGCCAGCTCTAAATAAAGCTTCTAATCCCTGCACCTGCCAGTCTTTTGTGCCCCAGCCAGTTTTTGTCTCAATGTTGTCTTTCCAAAAGTCAAAACCTAATGTAGACAGCTGAGCATAAAAGGCCGAAGAATAAATTTGCTTTGTATTTGTCAACATCCTTTTAATTCCTCTCTTATTAATATTTTTAAAGTAAAATGTTTCTGTATTTGAAACATTAAAACCAGAAAAGTATGGACATTTGTCATAAAATGTTTTTTGAGCTACTCTTTGGTGGCGTAGGACAATGTTCCCATTGGTTATAAGTTAGTAAATTTCTAAGATTTGCAGATTTGTTCAAGAAATGATGTCCATAGTGATTATAACAGTACATTTGTTCATAATCTGATGAACTTTCTAAGTATTCATGATTTGTAAATTTTGCAGACATTTCTAAGTCTGACATCATATTATTAACAGTCTCAAAGTCCCAATCATCAGAAAAGGTGCTAGATGAAACAAAGTCACTCAAGGAAACCTTGAATTGGTGTGGAATCTTCAACAGCTCTGCAGGACCAAGGATGTCTTAATCAGTCCTGTCCCAAGCTATACCACCAGGTATATGTACGGCTGTGATGTTCACTGATGAGAAGTCTCTTTGTTCACAATGGGATGATTTGTGTGGTTTGAGGAGTACATTGATGTTCTTACTTGCTGTGTCCTTTTCAGCATATCTTCCATTTCCAAGGTAAATACAAGAGTCAACCAAAGTAGAAGAAAAATCTAGGGGTGGGGTTAGTTGGTGAAGTAGCGCTTCGCGAAGCTACGCAAAGTGCACTTTGCACTACGCGAGCTACACGTAGCACTACACGAACTGCGTAGTAGCCTGTTCGCACTGTGCAAGATGCCGTTTTCAGTGATTGAACAGTGTGGACAAGCATCCAGCACTGTGCAATCATTGAAAACGGCATCTTGCACAGTGCGAGCTGTAGTTTTCTGCCGCTCAAGTAGATTTTTACTCGAACTGCAGCTTTCTCAACGCGGACTGATAGTTTCTCATCGCGAGCTGTCACAAGCATACGTGGCCAATCACATTGCGAAACCTGACCTCCCTGCGCTGAGAATCTTGCCGGGAGGTTTATTTTCCACGCTCACGATCAGCAACTTGATGTTGCTGATTGCGAACGAGGAAAAAGTCTCGCCGGGATGTAATTTTGCTCGCTTGCGGTCACCAACTTGATGTTGAGGACCGCGAGCAGGCAAAAAATGACCGCCGCACTACTCTATGCGTGTTTACACTGTGCTACGTGCAGTTAGTTTAGTGCGTAGTAGCGCAAACTTCGCAAACTACGCGAGCATACCGTAGTGCTTCGCCCAGGCCTAAAAAATACACCCAACACAATCAAAAGTTCAAACCATGGTGAAACCAGATGGTCTTCTCCAGTTGATGAAAAAGTTCTGTTGCTTGTTCTTTAAAAGTTCTTCTTACTGGCGTCGTTTCAGGTTCGCTGGGATCCTCGGAAAACGTATCAAAGTTAAAGAAATAGTCAGAATCAGTTCTGTCAATTGTAGGGATTGCATCAGGATTTGTTGAAATCATTGGAGCCACTTGATCACTTGTCATATTTGTATAGTCAGATGCGATTTCATTGTAGACATGCGTTTCTTGACAAACTGTTATTTGGGTCTCAAGAGGTACAAGTTCCATGGCTTTGTTGCGTAGTCCTTCATTGCGTACTACAGATTCTTCAAAGGTGATGAGTCTCTCAGTTTGAACCTCTTGGATAGTAGCCAGATTAGGGCGCCTGCTACATCTTTGGAGTCCACTTGGCCTACTACTTATGATCGGCCACATGATGTGGTTTTACCAGGTCGATGGACACAAACTTGTTCTCCTTTTTACCAGCAAGGGGCGGAAGTATCACTGTTCTTGATCCGTGGATTGCAGGATAGGTACTGGCTGTCTGTAAGAAGGCCCAAATTCCTTCTTGTCCGCAATCTTTTCTGTCTAGATCCCCAATCTTTGGAATCCAGAAAGGTCTTGCTGGGACGGGTGGTTTTTCTTCAGTGGTCATTGGCTTCAGTAACAGGTTGCTTTGGGTTTTCCTTAATTCATTTAAGTCCTGCAAAACAGCCAAACGATCTTTGATATCAAAGGGTTTTTGTTCTACCACGGAAGTGTAACGATCAAGGCCCTAAATAATCATTCTAGTTCCATAACGGATTTCATATGGAGTCATTCCCCATAGAGAACTTCTTGGCAGATTGTTAAGACTACGTTGGATACTTATTAGATGTTTAACCCACCCGTCACCCAAGCCTAATAACCTAACTGTTATAGATTGCATTATGTCCCGGTTTTTTCTCTCCACTACCGAATTTCCCTCAGGATGGAATGGATTAGCATACCGCAATGCAATGCCCAATTTGGCCATGGCCTCCTTGTAAGCTCGAGAGCTAAACGCAGGACCTTGGTCAGAATGTAGCGCGCCGACTGCGTATGTGCCGATTAAAGACTTGCAAATCTTCTATAGCAGTTCGAGCGTCAGCCGAATGCTAAGATCTCATCCAAATGAATCTTGAACACGAATCCACTGCGATCATGATATATTTATAGTTGCCATCCCTCTGTAAGGGACCGCAGTGGTCCAGGTAAACGCAAGCTAATGGTTTATCTGAAATTCCCAGGGGCGTATGCTCAGGACGTTTCACTGTAGAGACTTTCATCTTTTGGCAGATATCACATTCAAAAACATAGTTTTTGGTCTGTTTCCTCATGCTCGGCCACTAGTATCTCTGTTTTAATAATGAGACTGTAGCGGAAACACCTGCATGTGCAGAGGCGAGCCCTTCATGTGCTGCTAAAATTAGTCCTAATCTATGTTCTATGTTTGGAATTACTCTATCCCCTACTCCAGGGATTCGAGCAAATGGAACATTATTTGCATCAGTTATGTATGAGTATTTGAGTGGAAAGCCTTTTGGTATTGTTTTACCACTGTCTTTGCTTGAAGCATTGACAGCTTGCATTATTTCGCTGTCTATTTTTGTTTTTGAACGAGTGATTGCAGCTACGGAAGCCGTTTGCACAGCTGCCTTCGCGGCTACATCAGCCAATAAATTCCCTGCAACGTGAACGCCATCAAGTTGATGAGCCTTTTGTAGTTCCTGTCGTAACTGAACTACTTGTTCCCAAAGCAACTTATGCTTGATTGTGCCAACTTTTGCATCTTTGAAACCGTTTTGAAACCAGTTCTGCAAGTATTCATTGTAAGATTGAACGCAATAATAGGAATCGCACACTGAGTGTGGGGAATTCGCGATTAGTATTTTCAAGCGCCATCTTGATTGCTTGTAGTTCAGCTCGCTGAGCTGTACAATCTCCTAGAGATTGAGTTTTAGTGACCAAAGGTCGGAATTTACCATCTCGCCAGCGAACTTTAACGATCGCGCACGCAGCACTATAAGCTTGTTTACCCCCAATTGCGGGTTGTGCTGATCCATCTGTATAAATTATACATTCATACTGTTCTAGAAGCAGAATCTCAGTAGGCAAAGGACATTCTTGTTCGTATTGTAGAAATAATTGTGTTTTCAAATAGGGGTCAAAATTGTATTCAACGTCTGTTGCAGCAAGTGAATGAACCCATTGTATCCATTTCGGTTGTAAAGCTTTAGCATTCGGAATGCTCGCTTTTGTCACCGCCTCTAAGGCAGGTACAGGTGTAACAACCATTATGCGCTTACCCTGTGCAAGGGCTCTCTCTTTTGCTACTGCAGTTTGAACCGCTGTCAAAATTGTTTCTGTAGAGGTACATTTCACTTCTGCTTGTGTGGACAAGTGTGATTTATAAGCTGTAGGTACTTTATCTCCTTCATTAAAGGTTAAGTACGTGAATCCACATCTGCCTGGAATGATTCGGATCACCGGATTGCGTACGTTTACGCGTGTTTGGAAATGTTTTGTTGCTAACATGTCTGGTTGCACTGAACGCAAAATTTCAGTGTGTTTTTGAGTCCAATTTACTGTTTTAAAATCAGGTTTGATTAATTCGTAGAGAGGTTTAACCTTTTCTGTGTAATTTAGAATGTATGTTCTTCCGAAATTTAGGAAACCTAGAATGCTTACTTTAAGTTTTTCAGTGTTTTTAGAGGTTGGAGCAGCGCACATTTCTCTAGAAAGTTTGCTGCCAGGCTTTTGCCTTCACTTGATAACTCGTATCCTAGGAAAAGGACGCTGAGGGCAATTCTTGATTTCTTAAAATTGAATTTATACCCTTCAGAGGCGAAGCCAAGTATTATGATGTTCACCCTGTTCAAGTGCCTATCCAAGTCATCGTCTGTTAGATAGATGTCATCAACATATGATAATGCTTCATCATCATAGGTTTGTAGTAACTCTGTTACTCTGGCTGAAAATAACCCTTGACTATTCTTGAATCCCTGAGGGAGACGACAGAAGTGACGCTGTGTCCCCATAATTGAGAAAGTGGTCAAATACCTACTTTCTGGTGCAATGTTTTAACAGAAGAAACTGTTAGAAATATCTAATGTGGTTTCATATTTTTTACGCACAATGTTATTCATTAGTGCTACACTGTGTGCATTTTGTACTGCAAAGGTTTTGCAACAAGAGTTTTGATATCTTCAATCCAAAACTAGACGACATGTATTGTCTGGTTTGGAGACCGGAAACAAAGGATTGTTCATGGACGAGGTGCATGCTTCAATAACCCCTTGGTATTCAAGTTGATCTAAGATTTTCCTGACCTGTTTTTTAGCTTCTTGCTTAACTGGATACTGCCTTTGTGCAGTTGGTTGATTTTTTAGCTTAATTTTATGGTGAGGAGAATCCTCTTTCCATCCTACATGATTTTTGTATAATGCTGGGGCTTGGGCAACTGCCCATTTCCTGGCATATGTATACTTTAAATAAATTGGAATGTAGTTGGCGAAGGCTGGCATAATTATGTTTTCGCCATGTGGGCACTCCCTGACAAATTCAGCTGGTCAGTCTTGTTCACCTAGAAGAATGCCATAACCCTGAGAGAGCTTCTCCCAAAAGAGTGCTCTTTTTTTCTAGTTATGTCCCCCTCCATACGGAGTGTTACTTCATATAACTTATGTGGGACACTAACCTTGGTATCTGCAGTTTCAACTTGGATGTACTCATTCAAGTCCACTGTCTCCAGATGATCCTTCAAGATCTTGCGAGCTATAGTGACTTCTGCTGCGCTGTCTGACATTGTTTGTGCCCACTCCCCGTTCTTGAGTTGTGTCCTCAAGATCCTCGGCATATCTGATTTTTAGACCTGCTACCTTCTTTTTGGTGAATTGAGTTTTCTTATTTTTTGGAATGTGTTGATCATCTTTGGACTTAACATACTCTTCCTTTTGTTCTGACTGTCCTCTTCTTTCTGATTTCTGTGATGAAGTCTGAAAGGTACGAGAGGAACATGTATCAGTATCTTGATATCTGTCAGATTTTCTCAAATTACCCCTATTCCTGAGGTTACACCTCCTTTCAGAGGGCTCCTTTTGAGGATACCTACCACTGGATTGAGAACGCTTCTCTTTAGAAATTTGTTTAGTGTTCTTTCACTTCTTTTTAGGAGTAGTAGGAGTGTTTTCAATATAGACCTTTTCAGGACTTTCTGACAGTTGGGGTTTAACTGGTTTCCCACCCACACTGTCTCTGCCTAATTCTTCGTAGGATTTTTCAATTATTCTGACCAGTTCATGATGTTGCTCAGTTACATCAAATTCTCTTAACTTTTGGCGGATCGCCATGGATGCTGCTTCACCTTTAATATTAGCTAATATTATTGTTGATACCTGTTTGAAATCTTTCAGTAGTTTCATACCCAGATTTAAAGCAGGCTCTGCCCCCTATTCATTTTGAATCTGTTTCAGGACGTCTGGTATTACCGCCATAGACGGAACACCATGTGTTTTGGTGTAGATTCCAGCAAAGACTGTACCCCAAGTGTCGCAGTCCTCCAGATGTGGTGCGATCTCCATTGGTAAACAGATTGTTAGAATTCTGTGTTTCTCATGAGGGGTAGTATCAGGAAATACGGCCTCGATTTGAGTAATTTTTTGAGCTATCCAGAATGGAATTTGTTCCCGTTTTGAGGGTAATTTACCAATGACTGATTGTATAGTCTGTGGTATACTTTTATTTGTGTTCCCCTGGTAAGGGGTGTGTTGTGGAATCCTTATAGGTGGTTGGACTGTTAGAGTCCGCATGACATATTGAACCAATTGTCTATGGATTTTAATTAGTTGTTTTAGTTGAACTAATAGTTCCTCATCCGCCATTTCTTCAAAGGCAGGATGTGGTGTATAGCTGGCTAATACCGACCATGTTGCTCCTGGTCTACATAGTGGACCGAGCCTGGTAATGTGATTTACATGTTTTAGGGCGCCTTTAAACCAGAGCGCTTGCTCTTGGTAAGTTAGTGGAATTTCAACATCCTCGAAAGGAATGTATTCCGTTGGAGGTTCCTCTTCTTTGTAGAAGTTAAGCACATGTGTTACTGGATTTGCTTCAGGGAAGATAATCCATGAATAGAATACCTCTGTCTGACGATATTCATGTGCCTCTATCACAAAAACTACCCTACCACCTCTTGATGATAGGCCATTTGTTATAAGTTTTATAGTGATGGCTTTACCTTAAATTTTCCGGGATGATTATAGCATCCGCGTCGGTCTCTTGGAAACCTGTAAAGTCAAAGCCTGCTACGGCATTATTGCCTGTAGCTCCACTGGTTGCGGCGTTGTCGCCCTTTAATCGACTTTGTTTAATGAAAGTTGCAGAGCAAGTTTCAAGGAAACAAAGATAAGGTGCACAATATTTTATTTTGGAACACTGTATCCTTCAACGTTGAACAAACCAAAAAGCTAATACATAGGATTTTTTAGTCCTACTTAGCTATGGCGGATATTTTATCCTTTTACCCACTCCAGACGTCTATTGGAGTATTTACGTGAAAAAGGGGTCTCTGAGAAAAGCACGACTGAGTTACTTTAATAGCTAGCCTTAAATTAGTGCCTTACCAGATGTTGGGCGCCATGTAGTGTAGTTCCTATATTCCCAATAGGCTCTGCGCATTGGGATAATATATCCTATAAATTAGACATAGGACTGAGGTTGACTAGGCCTCTATTGAATATACGAAACTTAATTGTGTGTGTGCCAGCTAACTCCAAGGTCACTAGAAGCTTTCTTGAATGCATAAGAAGTGATTAGTTTCTGACAACCGCATAACATGACAACTTTGTTTCCCAAGAATAAGAAATATAGCTCTAGAGTCGCGGAAACAATAGATAAGTAATTCACTCAGTCAATCGTGCATGCTTAGTTTCTACAGAGTTGCAGAGAAATAGAGAGATGGGCGTTTTCAATAAAAAGGTTTATTGAACAGTCTTCTTTCTCATGCTAGAGAAGTGAACTGCTACAAGCGTTATGCAGACTGCAAAGTATAATTAGTACAGCAAGAATAGTATTATAAAATAATACTGTAAAAGCATTGTATGGTTTCTAAGCCATATAAAAATACATACATAAATAACAATGACTAAAAATACTCAACTGGTGCTTCTAAAATACACCTACCCCAATGTACCTAACCTAAGTCTAGTACGAGGGAAGAAGTGCGTATTGTGTAGCATAGGTTTAGTTTTCTTTGCCTAGAATCTATCCAAGATTTCTCTTTGGTTCTAATCAGCTCCATACCTTAGTTAGAACGAAGGAGTTCTGGTATCTCTGTCTCGGGACTCGATTTCCCAGCACCCCGCAAGGGAACTTGGAAACACTGGAGCTGGATTCTCGGCAGGAGAAAGGACAGCTTCCTGATCAGTGGTACTTCGGCACTTGCTGTAGCGAGCTCCATAGGGCAAGTAGATAGTCGAACTGCTCCGAACCACCGCCGTCTCTTGCTAGAGCAAGTGAAGGTATATTTATACCTTGAAGGTGTCTAAGAATGCCATAGTTTGTCGTAAAGTTGGGCATACTAACGTCCGTAAAGAACCCCTAGGGAATAGCTGTTCTTTGCAAAGTACATGAGTTCTTGGACAAATCAATATTTGAGCAAGGGGAAGTTCCCTAACTCAAAATAGAAAGAACGGTATAGGTGGAAAGACAAGCACAGAGAATGAACTCCAAATTTTTTATATATTAGTCCACAAATTCCACAGAGTCCTTGCGCTCAAACACCAGGGATCTACCGTTAAGACCCCAACACCTGCAAACAGTCAATATGTAAACTGCCGGAGCGTCGTATTGTTCAAAAATGTATCACGGGTTCAAAAACGTTGATTCCAAAGCTTTTTTTATTGAAGTTCCGATCATGAAGTGTTGGTGAGACCTTTTCATCAAATTCAAATTCTCCAAATTACATCCATCAGTATACACAAAGCAAGTACAGTCAAATAGCCAATGCGTTTCGTCCGGGAACGGACATCATCAGGGCTCCAAATGTTCTAACTGTATAAATGCAGTCTGACGATATATTTTCTTAAAGTTGTCAACCGGACCTTCTGGCTTCTCAAGTACATTTAAGAAGAACCTCCAACGATAACAAAATCTCTGTTCAGTAGAATGGAAGCCAGTCTAAAATTCAGAATTCAGAATTAACAATCATTCTTTATTTTAATATCCTCTAACCTAATAAGGCCTGGACTACTTTAATCGTTCTTCACTTAACTCCTGTGCAATCTCTAAATATGTGAATACGCAGTCAATTATCTCCCCTATCCTGTCAATCTGTTGTATAATATGATCTCCATAAAATTCAAAAAAATCTTCTGTTCCTAGTTCACAGCGGGATAACATCAGAGTGTGGTCCAGACCGGCGCCATCGGGCGTTTCCGGTTCCAATGTGCCTATTGGAACCGGAAACGCCCGATGTCGCCGGTCTGGACCACTTTCGATGTTATCCAGGTGTGAACTAGGAACAGAAGAATTTGGGGAATTTTATGGAGATCATATTGAACAACGATTGACAGGATAGGGGAGATAATTGACTGCATATTCACATATTTAGAGATTGCACAGGAGTTAAGTGAAGAACGATTGTAGTAGTCCAGGCCTTATTAGGTTAGAGGATATTAAATGATTGTGAATTCTGAATTTTAAACTGGCTTCCATTCTACTGAACAGAGATTTAGTTATCGTTGGAGGTTCTTCTTAGATGTACTTGAGAAGCCAGAAGGTCCGGTTCACAACTTTAAGAAAATATATAGCCAGCCTGCATTTATACAGTTAGAACATTCGGAGCCCTGATGATGTCCATTCCCGGACGAAACGCGTTGGCTGTTTGACTGTACTTGCTTTGTGTATACTGATGGATGTAATTTGGAGAATTTGAAATTGATGAAAAGGTATCACCATCACTTCATGATCACAACTTCAATGAAAGAAGCTTTGGAATCAACGTCTTTGGACCTGTGATACATTTTTTAACAATACGATGCTTCCGCAGTTTACATATTGGAAGTTCCCTAACTGCTTAAGCCGATTTTCCAAGAAATCGTTGTGATGCTTGGTGTGGGTGGAAGAAGCCATGCCTGTATTTGGTCTGCAAGAGCTATGTCTAAATAAGGGCTTGATTTCTAGTGCCTATATTAGGGCAATATGAATTGTACCTATATAAGGGCATGAATCAGGAAAATTCTCTCTGAACCTAAAACGCCACACAACAATTCCACTGCACAATGGGCGGGATGCACGGCCATACCTGCCCCCGCCAGATGTATTCCTGAGCATGGAGTTTGATGTGGTTCGGTGACCCAGGGAAGCACTTAACAGACATCACAGCAGGATATTGGTTACACCAGTGCCATTGACTGTCCAGAACGCAGTACGATCATTTTGACGTTATAATACCCCCCTGCATCACCTACCTGAAAGCCAACAGCATTCTGGGACCAGTAGTTCACTCAAAGCCTGTGAGCTACTACCAGTGAGCAGACACACCTGTTTGGGGGTGGAGCTGACGTTGCCCAATAACAACGGAGCGGGACTCATAACTATCGCGACTGTGAAACCTCCTGAACACTGCTTTGGCACTGAGGAAGGCCGACAGGCCGAAATGCATGTGCCATAATTAAAATGGTTCCCTGGTACTCCCCTGTGTGGCCTCTGCTCTGTCCGTGAGGAGGGAGTTTATGGTAATGTTTTACGCGTCAGCCAGAGACGCGGTACAGAGGCCCCCCACATTGCAAGTTGGCCCCAACTTCACTGGCTGCTGCCTCTGCTGCTGTGCTGCGATTTTCAAGCTATCGAAAGGTTGTGGCCCACCTCTACTCTTCGGAAGGAGAATGGTGTTTGTGAAGTGATTCCACTGCACACTTAGCTGGATGCACGGCCATACCTGCCCCTGCTGGATGGATTCCTGAGCATGGAGGTTGATGTGGTTCGGGGACCCAGGGAAGTGCTTGACAGACATCACAGCAGGATATTGGTTTCAGCAGTACCATTGACTGTCCAGCATGCAGTACGATCATTTTGGCATTATAATACCCCCCTGCATCACCTACCTGAAATCCAACAGCATTCTGCTACCAGTAGTTCACTCAAAGCCCGTGAGCTACTACCAGTGAGCAGATACACCTGTTTGGGGGTGGAGCTGACGTTGTCCAATAACAACGGAGCGGGACTTATAACTATCGGGACTGTGAAACCTCCTGAACACTGCTTTGGCACTGAGGAAGGCCAACAGGCCAAAATGCATTTGCTGTAATTATAGTGTTTTCCTGGTTTTCCCCTTTGTGGCCTCTGCTCTGTCCGTGAGGAGGGAGTTTATGGTGATATATATTCACTGAAAAAACCATAGGTTTCACACATGTTATAGTTAGCTGTACATTTCACTCATACAAAACCATTGAAATCGCCCTGTTATAGTTAGTTCAGCTAACTATAACTTGCGTGCCCGCAATGCACTGCTGATGACGTCACATATTACATCACTCATGACATCACTGATGACATCTCAAATGACATCACTGATGACATCAACCAGTGAATGTGTGTCTTTATGAAAAATACATATTTTTTATATATGTATATCTAAACGGCGATGGAAGAATAAATGGGTAAATAAGTGTCTAAATGGATGTTGTTTTTGTAAAAATGATTGTATAACTGACTTAAGTGTATCTTAGTGAATACATG
The DNA here is from genome assembly GCF_964263255.1 of Lissotriton vulgaris. NCBI lineage: Eukaryota > Metazoa > Chordata > Amphibia > Caudata > Salamandridae > Lissotriton > Lissotriton vulgaris. The sequence continues at coordinate 1,463,193,157 of NC_141687.1, read as the reverse complement.
TATTAGCGAGTAATGTTTAAATATGTAAATATCTAAATCAGTGTCTCACTTTGTGTATAAGTGGCTGCATGGGTTGGTGAGTAGCTACATGAGTGTCTATATGGGTTATTAGTTGTTTTTTTGAGTATTAGTATGAGTGTGCGTATGGTTTGGTGGGGGTATAACTTAGCGCATAGATGCATGAATGAGTGACTCACTGTATGTGTTCTGAAGACAGCATGTGTACAGGACTGTATCGGTGGATGAGTGTGTGTATGGGTGTGCTAGAGAGTGAATGACTGTCTCAATAGTATCTTTATGAGTAACTACATATGTTTTAAACTAGTATATGTGAGTATTGATGTATATAACCGAGTATATGTGAGACTGAGAGATTGGAAGAGTTCCTGTAAGAATAAGTATGTGTTTCTATTAGTGATTGTTTAAGAGAGTAAGTATGTGTATGTTTCTGTAGAAGTAAGTGTAGTGGTGTCTGTATAGCTGTATATGCAAGTAAATGGATGTTTTATTTGCACGTGTGAGTATGTGTGTGAGTAACTCTATGGATGAGTGTCAGTGTGTAGCAAGATGTATAGGTGTATGAGTACATATGATGAGTGAGTGCATGTATGAGTGACTATATAGAACTGTTGGTGAATGAGTGGATGTGTATGTAGATGTTGGAAATACTGAATAGTTTGTTGTAACTGGTATTGTTATCTCCATTTTTTTGAAAATTTTATTTTCTATATTTGAATGTGTGAGAGGAGGTCTGCCACTCATTTACAAGGAGGATGTCATCAGTGATGTCATTTGAGATGTCATCAGTGATGTCATGAGTGATGTCACTGACCATGTCATGAGGGATGTAATATGTGACGTCATCAGCAGTGCATTGCTGGCGTGCGAGTTATAGTTAGCTGAACTAACTATAACAGGGGAATTTCAATGGTTTTGTATGAGTGAAATGTCAAGCTAACTATAACATGTGTGAAACCTATGGTTTTTTCAGTGAATTTCTAAGGTTTTTTTAAATGCTAATTCCTAACTATAACGTGGCTGAAATCAATGTTTTTTTCAGTGAATTTCAAAGGTTTTGTAAATTAATTGTTATATCTTTTTTATACTGATTTACTACATTGTTTTAAACTATTTATTTTTAGATATTTTATTTTTTAAATTACATTACATATTTTTAATATTAATTGAAAAAAACATGTTTTTAAAAAGTATTGAAATTGTAATATTTGTTTTTTTATTTTACTTTTTTTTAAATGTATATATATTTTATATAGCAGGCAATGATATCCTATGGAAGGAAATTCAAGTTACTGTAAGTATGGTTAGAATTACTTTTCTGGATCAGTAGTGGGCTGAAAATTGCAGCACTGAGGTCACTCCTGATAATAGGTGAGTAAATCGGAATTCGTAGTTCTGCTGATTTTATAGGAATATGTTAAAGTTCCAAAACTCCACACTTAGAAACTTTTCTGGTGAAAACTACACTATGGATTCCTATGGAAGGAAATTTAAGTAACTGGTAAGTACGGTTAAAATTACTTTTCAGGATCACTACTGGGCTTAAAGTTGCAGCACTGAGGTCACTCCTGAAAACAGGTGAGTAAATCGGAAATCGTAGTTCGGCTGATTTTAGAGGAATATTTGCACAATGCTGAAGGAAGGGGTGGTGCCTGAGGTGACATGTGTGCAAACACACCCTGTGGCGCATTTTAAGTTGGGGAATAAATTCCTCTTTAATCCTGACGTTCCTTGTGGGCCAACCAGCCCACCAGGTACCTTCAGTATGCGCCAGAGAGCTGCGGTGCAGAGAGGTGTTCAGAGGCCACGCCCCATTTTACAACACTCTGCAACGCAGCTCCGTGGCGCTTACTGGAGGTACCTGGTGTGCTAGTTGGCCCTTCAGGGACCTCTGGATTAAAGAGGAATTAATTACCCAATGTAAAACGTACCACAGGGCATGTTTGCACACACATCACCTCCAGCCCCTCCCCCTACCTTCACCACTGTGTAAACACGCCCCGTGGCGCGTTCTAAGTTGGGGGATTAAGTCCCCTTGAATACTGGGGGTCCCTGGCGGCCAACTAGCCCACTAGGAACCTCCAGTATGCGCCAGGGGGCTGCGTTGCCGAGAGGTGTAAAAAGGAGCGTGGCCTCTTTACACGTCTCTGCAACGCAGCCCCCTGGCGCATACTGGAGGTTCCTGGTGGGCTAGTTGGCCCCCAGGGACCCCCAGTATTCAAGGAGAATTGGCTCCTCCTCCGCAAACGTGCCAGGATGCTTGTTTGCAGAGTGGTGCAATCCGTCACCTCAAGTCCCGCCCCCTACCTTCACCACTGTGCAAACGCGCCCTGTGGTGTGTTCTACATTAGGGGGTTAAGTCCCCTTGAATACTAGGGGTCCCTGGGGGCCAACTAGCCCACCAGGAACCTCCACTATGCGCCAGGGGGCTGCGTTGCAGAGAGGTGTAAAAAGGGGCGTGGCCGGATTACACCTCACTGCAACGCAGCCCCCTGGCGCAAATTCCTGGTGGGCTACTTGGCCCCCAGGGACCCCCAGTATTCAAGGGGAATCACTTCCCCCTCTGAAAATGTGCCAGGGGGTGCGTTTGCAGAGTGGTGCAGTGAGGGGGCGTTGTCTCCTCCCCGATCACATTTTTTGTAATTTTTTTTAAGAAGGGGGCTGTGTAGCCCCCATCTTTTTCTTTTTTTGGGCCCTGGGGACCCCATTCTCCAGAGCCTGCCCCCAAATATAATTTTTTTAACGGGAAGGGGGCCGCGTGGCCCCCTCCTGAGGCTAATTCCCCCTCCTCCGGGCCCTTCGAGGCCCCGGGGCCCCCATCCCCCGGGGACGTGGCCTTTTTTGTTGTCTTTTTTTCTTTACATTTTAACGGGGAGGGGGGCCGCGTGGCCCCCCTCCCGGGCCACTGCTAGCCCCAGTGACCCCATCCTCCGGGGCTGGCCCTAACCATTGGGGACCGAGGGGGGGTTCCAAATCCCCCCACGGTCCCTGCCAGCTCCCCGCATCCTGCTGGAGCCGGCATTGCTTTTGTACATGGGGAGCAGCTAACATGCTGCTACCCAAGTAGAAAAGCAATTGTCTTTGGTTTTTGGAAGAGAGAGCAGGTTTCCTGCTCTCTCTTCCAACGACCAAAGCAGTGTGCTATGGTAGGGCGGGAGCCGGGAGACTCCCGCCCTACCATAGCAAACGACAGGGTCCCGGGGGTAGGCACCCCGGGACACTGCAGGAACCGGCCCTGGGGGGGTGTCGGTCCCCAGGGCCTCCACAAGGCTCCAGGAGGGGGCCCCCTTCCAACATTTAAAAGCCCCGGGGGGTGGTGGTCCCCAGGGCTGGAGGGTCCGTCACGGACCCCCCGACTTCTTGGAAAATTTTGCGAAGATTCGTCGACCAGCGCCAAAGTTATTCCAAATAGAATGTTGCGGATTTCCTATGGAAACTAGGTCCTAACTATACCAACCACCAGTAGGTAATATATATATATATGGCGGTCGCCAGTAGGTAGCTATAGTTACGACCTAGTTTCCATAGGAAATCCGCAACATTCTATTTGGAATAACTTTGGCGCCGATTGACAAATCTTTGCGAAATTCTCCAAGAAGATGGCCCGCTCCGCTCCTATCCTGAATGTTTCGGGGTGATTTGTCAAGCGGGGGCCGAGAAAAAAAGGGGGTGTCCCAAAACGTGTTTTCCCCATGCAATTTTCCATAGAGACCTTTAGACACGGCTACAGCCTGAACTGCTGAACGGAATTACACCAAATTTGGCAAAAAGGTAGAGTTTGGGTCGCAGATCATGCTTTATGTTAAATGGTGTAAATCTGTGCAGTAGTTCCTGAGAATAAGTAAAATCATAGATATATCCATGGACGAAGTAGGGTACAACTCAGTAGAACCGAGGCACAAGAAAACTGAAAAACAAGTGCGCAAAAGATGCTAAGGGGGCAGGGTAAAAACACCCTGACCCCCTATAAAAAAAATATTTTCTTTAGCCCGGGGGGGGGGGGGGGGGGGGGCAGGGGGCAAATCCCTGAGGAATTTGTAAAAAAAATAGTGTGGGGAGGGTCCCAAACCCCCCACACTGCCCCGGGGACCGCCACCCCTGGGGCTTATTTAAATTACATACAGGGGCTCTCAGGCCCCCCCAGTCCTGGGTACCGCCACCACCGGGGCTTTTTACAATTGAGTGGGTGAATCTCAGGCCTCCCCAGCACTAGGGACCGCCACCCCCGGGGCTTCTTTGAATTGGGTGGGGGCTCTCAGGCCCCCCCCAGCCCTGGGGACTGCCACCCCTGGGGCTTGAAACAAATGTTGCAGGGGGCCCCCCTCCTGGAGCCTTGTAGAGGCTCTGGGGACCGCCACCCCTCAGGGTCAGCTCCCGCAGTGTCCCGGGGTGCCCACCCCCGGGAAACTGCTGTTTGCAATGGCAGGGCGGCTCCCACCCTGCCATAGCAAACTGCTTTGCTTCATTGAAGCGAGAGCAGGGAAACCTGCTCTCGCTTCAATGAAGCAAAGCAGAATGCTTTTCCATATGGGGAGCAGCATGTTAGCTGCTTCCCATATGGAAAAGCAATGCCGGCTCCCGCAGAAGGCGGGGAGGCAGCGGGACCGTGGGGGGGATTGGGGACCCCCCCACGGTTCCCAACGGTGAGGGCCAGCCCCGGGAGATGGGGTCCCTGGGGCTAGGGGCTACCATTGGCCCAGGAGGGGGGCCACGCGGCCCCCCTCCCCATTAAAATGTAAAAAAAAAGGAAAAAGGCAAAAAAAATGGGCATCCCGGGGCCTTGAAGGGCCCTGAGGAGGGGGCTACGCAGCCCCCTCCATTAAAAAAAACCAAACAATTGGCTATACCCCGGGGGATGGGGTCCCCGGGGCCTGGATTTAGCCACAGGAGGGGGGCCACGCGGCCCCTTTCCTGTTAAAAAAATTAAAAAAGAATATTTGGGGGTGAGGCCCTGGGGAATGGGGTCCCCAGGGACCAAAAAAAAGAAAAAGGAGGGCTACACAGCCCCCTTCTTAAAAAATAAAATTACGAAAAACCGGGATGGGGAGGAGGCCACGTCCCCTCCCAGCACCACTCTGCAATCACGCCCCCTGGTTCGTTTACAGGGCGGGAAGTAATTCCCCTTGAATACTGGGGGAGCCTGGGGGCCAAGTAGCCCACCAGGAACCTCCACTATGCGCCAGGGGGCTGCGTTGCAGAGATGTGTAATGAGGCCATGCCCCTTTTTACACCTCTCTCTGCAACGCTGCCCCCTGGCGCATAGTGGAGGTTCCTGGTGGGCTAGTTGGCCCTCAGGGACCCCCAGTATTCAAGTGGACTTAATCCCCCAGTTTAGAACACGCCACAGGGCGCGTTTGCACAGTGGTGAAGGTAGGGGGCGGGGCTTGAGGTGATGTGTGTTTAAACATGCCCTGTTGCGCGTTTTAAGTTGGGGAATTATTTCCTCTTCAATCCAGAGGTCCCCTAGGGGCCAACTAGCCCACCAGGTACCTCCAGTAAGCACCACGGAGCTGCGTTGCAGAGTGTTGCAGAGAGGTGTTCAGAGGCCACGCCCCTTTCTACAACGCAGCTCCCTGGTGCATACTGGAGGTACCTGGTGGGCTAGTTGGCCCACAGGGGATGTCCGGATTGAAGAGAAATTAAATCCCAAACTTAAAACGTGCCACAGGGCGTGTTTGCACACATGTTACCTCAGGCACCGCCCCCTTCCTTCAGCATTGTGCAAATATTCCTCTAAAATCAGCTGTACTACGAATTCCAATTTACTCACCTTTATCAGGGGTGATCTCAGTGCTGCAACTTTAAGCCCAGTACTGATCCAGAAAAGTAATTTTAACCGTACTTACCTGTTACTTGAATTTCGTTCCATAGGAATCCATTGTGTGGTTTATTATAAAATCAGCAGAGCTCTGAATTCCGATTTACTCACCTGTTATCAGGAGAGAACCCAGTGCTGCATCATTTAGCCCAGCACTGACCCTGAAAAGTAATTTTAAGCGTACTTACCAGTAACTTGTATTTCCTTCCATAGCGATCCAGTGTGCCGTTTTCACCAGAAAAGTTTCTAAGTATTGATTTTTGAAACGTAGAAATATTCCTCTAAAATCAGCCGAACTACGAATTGCGATTTACTCACCTTTTAGCACAAGAGAACCCAGTGCTGCATCTTTTAGCCCAGCACTGACCCTGAAAAGTACTTCTAAGCGTACTTACCAGTAACACGTATTTCATTCCAAAGGAATCCATTTTTAGCAGAAAAGATTCCAAGTGTCTATTTTCACACAACATTCCTTAAAAATTGCCTGTATGACTTAAATGCATTTTTTAGACTGGTTACAGGAGATGTACCCGTGCTGGATAAAGGATCCACCACTGTGTAAGAAAAAGTAACGTTAACACTACTTACCTGATAAGTGAATTTCCTCCCATAGGATAACATTGGTGATTCTATGTGAAAAAGTTTCTAAGTGTCAACTTTTAAAATACAATAATATTCCTTAAAAATCACTACTGTAACCAAAACGCTTTTACTCAACTGTTTACAGGGGAAGTTGTTGTCATTGCTGTTGCTGCATTTGCTGAGCTGAATTTGGAAATCTTGAGGGAGTCGTGCTATTTCGTAAATGTAAATATTCAACCATTTTCGTAGTCCACCTCTGGAAGTTAAAGGCTTTTCTTTCTCATATTTTTTCTTCATCTTCGTGCAACCGCCTTTTCAACATATGTTTGCACGTTTTGTAAATTTTTGTTAATTTCGTCACTCTGCCCCATTGAGCTCAATTATTCATTGATTTTGTCAATTTGGTTTTCTAGGGTTGTTCTGTCCTTCTCTGCATAGTTGACTAAAATTTGCACTCGTTTTTTTGAAGAGTCCAAGTTGCACTCAGCCCATTCCTTCATCATGTCTGGATCTGGGTTTTCATAGCTCGGTGCTATGAGAATTCTAAGACCTCGTGGGATCCTGCCCACATCAAGATATCTTAGCAAAGATTTTCCTTTCCACCACTTGCTCTGTTCATGTTTCATGTTTTTTTTCCAATTCCTTAATTTTGTCTCTTACGTTGTTAGTGGTGCTGCTGCCTCCTTCTGCTGCAGCACTTGTTGATATTGATGAGGGTGCATTACCAAACATTTCTGACGCTGCTGCCTCCCGGTCACGCAGCGTGTCAGCGGACATGTTGCACAATTGTCAATTACTTTGTTTGACTAATCAGAGTGTACTTGATAAATGAGGGCACTCCAGCTGTGTCAACGCACACCTCTCCAACGCAGCCTTTTCCCAGGGCCCTACCTTCACGATGTCGGCGTCGTTCGCATCTTCCGGCGTGGATTTCACCCACTCCGATTCGCTTCTTCTCACCGCATCGCTCAAATAGGAGAGGGAGGAGTGTGAAGCATGGAGAAGCCGTCCCCGGCTATAACTATCAAAATACTCCACTGCCGTCTTCTTATTGTTGGTGGCGAAACTACTACAACACAGATGAGCTAATATCATGGAAAAGAGAAGGCATGATAACAAAGAATGAATATATTTTTTTTGAATAATGATTTCCCAATTATGCCTACGATTATTTCATCGCAAAAGTGCAGAAGGGTGTCAGTCCGGTACCTGGCAGACTGACCATCTCTGCGAAAAGAAGTTTATTTGAATGCACCTCAAGATATGTTGACTATCTCTTACAAGATCATGTCACTAATCTTCCAACATACATACGTGATACTAATGATTTTCTCCATAAACTGAGCTCACAATCATGGACGAATGATTATGTTTCTTACCTTGGACATTACTGCCCTTTACACCAGCATTAGGCATGAGGATGGTATGAAAGCAGTAGAATTTTACGTGAACAAAAGACCTATGTCAATGTATAGCCATAACAAAATGCTGCTTAATATGATTAGATGGTGCCTATATAACAATGTCTTCACTTTTGACCGTACCATTTTTCAACAAATGCAGGGCGTAGCTATGGGGGCATGTTTCCCCCCCAGCTGCGCTTGCCTTCATGTAGAGACAAATACTCAGTCAGGACAGAGTGAATTCCCTCTAAGAACTGCAAAACCTTTACCTTCACGTTTATGCTCACTCACTCCCTTCCTTTCAGGGGCATCCTACTGTATCGCCCACGGGCTCTCAAACTGAATTCCTCTTGGCCATGGGCCATCTACTAGAACCAGTAGCAGGAGAATCTAACTTCTCCATCCTGGGAGACCTCAATTTCCTTCTAGAAGCCCACGATGATCAAGACACCTCAGCCCTCATAGCAGAACTAGAGGCGGTAGGCCTCTCACAATTAGTGGCCAGGCCCACACTCTGCTGGCCACACACTGGATAGGCTGTTTTCCAACAACCGTCAAATCTCCCTAGAGAACGTCCTTCCACTGCCTTGGATAGACCATTGTGCAGTTCTCTTTGACATACAGACTCCCCCCTTCATACAAGCCCCCTTCCCCCATAGCAGTTGAAGGCATGGTGTAACATCGGCCGCAGGCCCTTATATCTCACCTGCAATCCACCCAGCTCGACCTCCTGCATGACCCAGAACTGGCAGCTATCAACTACACACAATGGCTCCTCAACGCAGTTAACACCGTGGTCCCACTTAAAAAATGCCTCTAATAACAGAAAGACCCCATCCGCCCCTTGGTTCTCTGAGACACTAAGGCTCGAGAAACACAGGTGCAGGAATCAAGAACGACGCTGGCGTCAAGACAACGACCCCACAGAAAAAATCCTCTATAGGATACAAACTCCTCTTAATCACTGAGAAAAGTAATTTCTATCTCAAACAAATTGAATCAGCGCAAGACTCTGCCAAATAGATGTTCCAGGTAGTAACCAAGTTATCAGGACAAGGGACCAACCCCCCCACAATCGCCAAACAGACTCTATGCAACTCGCTGGCCAGCTTTTTCCAAGAAAAGTCAGTCATATTTACACCAACTTATCATCCCATACCAAGACCAACAACCTGACGGACGTTCCTAGTGAAGTTAAAAACTCTCCTAACCCCCCCGAATTGATATCCATCGATGATCAAACCACTCCTAATCTAGCGGAATTTAGACAGGTCTCCTCGGAACAGATCATTCACCTAATTCCCACGGTCAATCCAGGATCCACCAATGACCCTTGCCCGCCATCCACTCTGAAACTGATTCTTGACATCATAGGCCCCAACCTATCAAAAATTTGCAACTCGATGTTTAGGACAGGTACTTACCCATCCATCTGGAAAAAGACAGTTATCCAGCCATTACTAAAGAAGAACAACCTTGATCCCACAGAAACAAAAAGCTACAGACCAATAGCTTGCCTCCCATTCACAGCAAAAAGTTTCGAAAAGGTCATGAACACTCGGCTAGCTCATTTTATTGCCGCAAATGACCTCTTAGATGACACCCAATTCGACTTCAGAAAGGGCCACGGCACTGAAACAGCCCTCATCAAGGCATCCGATGAAATCAGGAAGATACTTGATGGGGTTGCCCCTGTCTTAGTGCTGCTCGATCTTTCTGCGGCATTCAACAAGGTAAATCACGCAATCCTGATCGACAGTGTCACAGCCATCGGCATCACACATAAAGCTAAGGCCCTCCTGACCTCTTTCGTATCCAATCGGACTCAACTAGTGACGCTTGGTGATCTCAACTCCCCTTCATTTGCTCTCCCTTGCGGCATGCCACTAGGATCCTCACTGAGTCTGACATTGTTTAACATATACGTTTCGGCGGGGTTATCAAATCCTACAGCATGGGCCTAACGTCATACACCGATGATACACAACTGGTGCTAGCGGTACACAATGACGGAGGGGCAGTTGCTGCAAACTTTCGAGAGGGGATGTTAGCCATTAATGCATAGATGCCAAACAACTGCCTCAAATTAAACTCAGACAAGACGGAGGTGATTATCGTGGCAACCTCTCACCTAGCTGGTCCCCTACCTGGTGGCCAGCTAAGTTATGCTCACCTCCGTCCCCCGTCACAAAGGTAAGAAATGTGGGTGTTATGTTCGACGACAAGTTGTCATTCATACACCATGCCAACGCAGTCATTTCTGCATCCCTTTATGTTATCAGGATGATAAAAAAACTCCTACCTTTTCTCCCTATTAGCATTGGCAGGACTCTCATTAGTACACTGGTTATGTCAAAGGTTGATTATTGTAATGGACTTCTCATCAACGCTCAAGAAAGTGTCCTAAATAAGTTACAACTGGTGCAGAACGCAGCAGCCAGGATTCTGACAGCTACCCCCAAATTCAAACCAATATCCAAGGTAGAGCGACAGCTCCACTGGCTACCCACCAGGAGCAGAACCAAGTTCAAGGCTGTATGCATTGCATACAAGGCAATCCACGACACTGGACCTGAGTTTCTCAGGAAAACTCTCCGCTCCTACAGGCCCAGCAGACCCTTGCGCTCATCTTCAGCGAACCTGCTGATTGTTCCCCAAACAAGAAAGCCTCCTTGGGCGACAGAAGATTCACGGTCACCACCACCAAACTATGGAAAATATGCCCCCCACATCAAGACCAGTCCGACCCTGCTTACCTTCCGGAAACAATAAAGACCTGGCTTTTCAACCAATAACCACCCATGCCTGGCCTTCCCTCTGCCCAGTCCACAGCGCCGAGACACCTAAGGGTATTTGCGCGCTTAATAAGTTGTTTTAATAAATAAATGTAGGCTGGTGGGAGGAGCATGTCCTACAGGTGAAACATCGTGATGCATAGCTCAATCATGTAGTGCAATGGTGGCGCTATATTGACAATGTTTTTGTTATCTGGCATGGAGCTCAAGCACAAGCTGAAGTTTTTGTTAACAATATTGTAATGAATGTGCTTTTCACGAAAAGGACTCACCCAAACCCTGCACTCCCACTTTGGAGGCAAATCTACCACTGCACCTTTAAATAATACACTTTGAGCAGCACTCCCTAAAGATGAGGAAAAGGCGCAGCACTCCCTTTAGGCGAGGCAAGAAAACGAATTCAGGTGCATTCAGAATAACATATACTTTGAGCGGCACTCCCTAAAGATGAGGAAATATGCAGCACTCCCTTTAAGCGAGGCAAGAAAACAAATTCAGGTGCGTTTAGAATAAAATACACAAGTTTATTAATGCAACATTTTAGAACAGTAGGCCAAATATATCAGTAAATGCAGATTCCCAAATGTCAAGTGACTAAAATGTGCAATTAGAAGAAAATGCAGTATATACAAGTAGCAAAGAGTAGAAAATATATACAAAATGGTTAGGAACACCTCCCGATCGATTAAGCAACATCCCTGCCACCTCAAGCTGGGGGAGCCCTTCACCAGCCCAGGAAGGAGTTCGATCAGGACTCAAATTCCGTCACCTCCACAGCAATACGTCTATTCTGTGGTGAGCTTCCACCTGGCCCCTGAAGGCTCCCAGCTTTAATACCATTATTCAACTTGAGGCGAAGCTTCTAGAAAACCTCGCCCACTTCTCATGCGAAAGAACTGAGCTGGCTGTACCAGTCTGCGTCAAGTGACGGTGCGGAAATGGATAGCGGCGCACTAGCCACAGTGTTGCTCAGAGAATGGTACAGAAAGGGTGCAGTGCTCTAATAGTGGTGCTTGCTAAAATTGACTACCTAGACTGAAGGGATTACTAATAAAGGTTAGTGTAGGTGTCAAGATTAAAAACGCGCCTAGTAGTAGATAAGTGAGACTACACTATGGCGCTGTGCAGGGCGGTCAACTAGTTTCAGCTTAATGGGGTATTACTCCAGCTTTCGTCAGGACCTTATAGATGATAGGCTACTGCAACAAAATGTGATATGTGCACAAATAAAGAAGAAAGTTAATTAAATCAATAGTGTGCAATGTACTTGAGAAAGTCATGTATCTCCCAGGAACTTGGAGCCCCAATGTCCACTGGAGACAGGAAAGAAATCTTCTTCCCAGCTTTGTGTGGGTGAAGACCACACCTCGCCCGGCAACCGCTCGGGAAATTGAGGCCCCGCTCTATCCATCGGTACCCGTCGCTCTAAGCCGAGGTGACCTCCCCTTCCGCTCGGCTTAGAGCGATGGGTACCGACGGATAGAGCGGGGCCTCAATTTCCCGAGAAATGTGGCTCACCGGTTAGAGGAGGCAGTCCCTGATGCAGAGGTCAGACCCGGGACCAGGGTTCCATCCCAGACGCGGCAGGGCCTTGAGCTCAAAATGTCCACGGACTCGATAATTCTCGCCTTGGTGCCTATTTGAATCGTGGGTTCACACTCTGCAACTCTGGGCAATAGCTTGCTTAATCTCCACTACGACCCCAACGCGATGGGATGCCTGGTCTTCACCTTGGGGATGCCCAGTAGGGGTAATCTCGCAGGGAAAGGCCAGGATGGGTTCCCAAAGCAAGCGCCTTGAGACCTTACGGTGAAAAGGCGCTGTACAAGAACGTATGATTTATGATTTACAATTTAACACTGTGGCTAGTGCGCCGCTATCCATTTCCGCACCGTCACTTGTTGGTATGGGCGGTGCATGGAGCGACTGCCTATTCCTATATGATGAAATGCCGCCACAAGGGTGGTCAGATGGGAATTTCATAGCCCAGTGTGACTCAATACACTCTTTCACGCATGCACCCGTGTGATCCTCGGTTACCACACAAGGCAAGATGGAGGCTGGCCAAGCTCCCTTATTTTGAAATTTGAGGCAGAGTTACACATTCCACAGATAATATCCCATTCACTCTGGTCAGTGAGGAGCGAAAAACAAGTAAAGAGCAGAAACCTGCCCTCCCCATTTTGCAGCTACGTGCGAGCAGCAAGGCAAAGCCAGAAAACAAGATGACATGAGGCCATGTCAAAGCCAATAGTAAGAACTAATAATTCTCATAACCCAAACAACTTGCAAGCACTGCTGTGCACGCACAAAAGCTGAAGCAAGGCAAAGTCAGATAACAAGATGACATGAAGCAATGTCAAAGCCAATAGTAAGAACTCATGAATGTACAACATCGAGCACATGTGTGCACCGCCGCTCACAACACTGCACTTCGACATTCCACACCTCTCTCTCACACCTTCAAATGTACATCCCACACTTTCTGTTTCAGGCAAGACTGTTCTACTCCGTGACAGGTCCCACTGAAAGACAGCAAGATTACAAGAAAAAAGAGAAGCAGGCATATGCAGGACTGTCCTATATTAAAGCTAGGGTAAAATAACACACTCAAATAAATTAAAATGGTGGTAGTCGAAGGTCATCATAGGGTGCCAAACCACAAGAGTGGCTCTTTCGTTACAAATATTAACAACAAAAATATGAATTTAAAGTTCATAGCACATATTGACAAGTCCACCACCAACTTCCTTGACATAAAGGTATAAATCAACCAAGGCAAAGTAGAAACTAGTCTTTACAGGAAACCAACTACAGGTAAAACATTTTTACACACCACTAGCTGTCACCCACAACACATCACTAGCATTCCCTACGGTGAATTCCTTCGTAGCCATAGGGCCTGTAGTTCTGTGGACGATTTAGAGTATCATCAAAATGCAAGCAAGCAAAGGTTCATAGAAAGAGGGTATAATCCCAAACAATTGGATGTAGCAATAAGAAAAGCTAACAGCAAAGACAGGCAGTTAGTATTGAGTGGTGGTAGGAAAAGAGCCACAGAGGATAATCCAACTGAGAACATTACGTCTAACACAATGAAAACAACACAGTGTAGACTTATTACCACCTATATTAAGCAGGCCAATGAAATTAAATCAATTATTAACAAACAATGGCCTCTGGTTCTCACAGATGCCACTCTCAAACAAATACTTCCTGACAGACCTACATTCACCTTGAGTAAGGCATACTCCATGCATAATGACTTTTTGAAAACCAGTCCTGAAATGGATAATAATAAAATCAGCTGGTTATCATCCAAAAGAGGTTTTTACAAATGCACCTCATTCTGTGCTTGGCAATTGGGAATAAATACTACAACCTATACCACAGCTTTCTCCGACAAGAGCATAGAACTCAAAGGCCACTACACATGTAGATCAGAATAAGCTGTGTATGTATTACAATGCAAATGCTGGTTCCGTTACATAGGCAGTACAAAGCTACAGGTTTATGTAAGCATACTACAACATTTACGTTCCATTGTAAATTCTGACCCAGCCTACCCAGTGGCCCAACATTTTAAATTGGAACATGACAATAATCTCAATTGCCTCCAATACTTTGTCATCAACACTGTTCCAGTGAACAAAAGAGGGGGCAACCGTGAAAAAATTAGACTATTAGAATTGAGCTATATTGTCGAACTCGATACTAAGTCCCCCCAGGGTCTTAACATAGATGAAGATTTGCACAATTACCTGTAATATACCTCTGATTTGCACCCATGATGAGATGAGGGTTGCATATAAACATACATTCCAGAGGTGGCACTATTCCGACAACTAATACTTTGCTCCTATACAACAGACGGGGTTTTTAGTATTTCTGATAAGTGTGGGCGCACTACCTGGTGTGAACGTTAATGTATGCAAAATATCTACGGTATGGCGTGGTGCGGACAGGCGAGCGGATAAGACCCCTTAACCGTTCAAAAGAGGATCTGTCACCAAACCTACAAGACAATCATATACAGCAATGCCCTCGCACACAGCAATCAAGGTTTTTAAAGACAGTAGTTATGTAATAGACAACATTCTATGCATAGAGCCCTTCATTCAGACAGTTGCAATTCAGTTCCGTTTCTTGGAAGATGGATAAAAGTTTATTAGTTCCACAACCAGCCGACACGTGTTTCGTCGCGTGGGAAACAAATCACTGCGACTCCTCAGGGCGTATAAGTGTATTGATCCAACCCGTCTTAGCCGGGTACGTATGTCTTTAAGGAACGGAGAAGAGTAACTGTTAGAAGCTTCTTTGGAGGTTCCAGGAGTGGTGGCACCCTCCGTCAATCAGAGTGGTAACTGAAGCAGGGTTATCTCAATCTACTTCACGCAAACGTCCTCGATGTGACGCAGAATGGGTTTAGGGCCGGTCATAGCACGGAGACGGCTCTGCTGTATATGGTGGAGCATCTTCGCTCCATGCTTGATGCGGGGCAAACGGCGGCGCTGGTGCTATTAGACCTGAGCGCCGCCTTTGACACCGTCTCGCACCCGATCCTTCTGCGTCGCTTAGAGGAGGTCGGTGTCACCGGCATTGCTCTCCAATGGTTCCGGTCCTTTTTAGCCAATCGGGCCTTTAGCGTGACCGTCCCGCCTCACCAGTCCAAATTCCATCCGCTGGGCCTGGGGGTCTCCCAAGGCTCCTCGCTGAGTCCTACGTTGTTCAATCTATACGTAAGCCCGCTAGCTGAGGTTGTCAGGCAATGGGGTATGACAATGGTGTCATACGCCGATGACACCTAGCTAGCGGTTACGATCAGCGGGGATGCCGAAGTCGATGCCCCCAGGTTCCAACAAGGACTGCGGGCGGTCGCCGGCTGGATGACGTCCAACTGTCTCCAGCTGAACGCTAGTAAGACCGAGGTCATGATTTTTGGCAAACAACCGGAACTTTGGGGAGAGAGATGGTGGCCAGGGGACTTGGGTCCTGTTCCCATCCCAGTTGCCGAGCTTAAGAACCTCGGGGTCTGGTTGGACCCTTCCCTTACGTTTGCTTGTCATACCAAACGTACGGCGGCTTGTTGCTTTGGTATCCTGCGCGGGCTCCGTCCAGTGCTCAAGTTTTTTGATGCCCCCACTAGGCAACTTATGATCCAAGCCACTGTCATCTCTAAGCTGGATTATGCGAGCTCCCTATTGGTCGGCCTGAACCAGGCAGAGATTGGGCGTTTACAACGGATCCAGAATGCCGCAGCAAGATCGGTGGTAGGCCTACCTAGATCGTGCCCCACTTCTAGCACTTTGCGCTCATTGCATTGGCTCCCGGTAGCCCAACGGATTCAGTTTAAGGTCCTTTGTGTTGCCTATAAGATTCTGAAGGGGTCCCCAGCTATGATCCTTGCTGCTTTTCTGGCCCATTACATTCCAGCCCGGGCTTTAAGATCGGCTGACTTAGAACTGGCTGTGGTCCCACGCTTTAAGCGGAGTAGGGCCGGTGGTCGCTCCTTTCGAGTTAGGGCGGCGGTGCTTTGGAACTCCCTGCCCCCGGCGATCCGTGCCCTGAGGGATCTGCTCTCCTTCCGCCGTGCGGTGAAAACCTTTTTATTCCCTTAGTTTTAAATTTGCCTGATTTATTGTTTCGTTGTGTTGTGCAGCTGCCTTGTCGGGCGCCAGGACGCTCCTTGGCTGGAGCATCTGTGCGCCTAATAAAAACGCATAACATAACATAACATAACATAACATAACATAACATAACATAACATAACATCTTCACGTGGTAGAATTCTCACGGAATATACAATCATGAGCACACGGAATCAGAGTGCTGCAAGCATCGGACGTGCTTAATGAGTGTGCACATTAAGCTTCTACCGGGAGGGGATCCACGTGCAGGTACCGGTTTGCGTTGGTGCACCTTGAATCCGGAAGTATCACAGACGTAGTATCCCTCCTCCTATGGTTCCAGGTCACCGTTTTCCAAGTACGGACTAATACTTTGCTCCTACCTGTTATTAGGGACTTTTTAACCAATGACGATGATTTAAATCAGTAACACTTTATTTTAAGGGGGCTTCGTAGTAATTATGCTAGTGGTTTCAAAATTAGCAATATATATGTATTTTCTCTCTTTCCGCAGCCGCCATTAGCATTTTACACTTATTATAGCACTTCAGACACAAGGAATATTTGCACTATTGCTCTTAATTTGCCCATTAGCACCACACTTTGAAGTAATAAAAAAAGAATAAGGTACATTACTTGAAGTTATTTGTGGCCAGTACAGACAGCTAATTTATGTTGTTTGCGCATGCAGTATTTGCACTGATTATTTATTGATATATTTATTTATCATTTATTCTGGTAATGTGTTTTTCACTTTTTAATATCCATCTTGGTTCTTCATGATTTGTAAAATAATTGCTTTTAATATCATTTTAGCATATATAATAACTGAATTTGTGCATTTTTATCACTTGTTAATATCATTCCATTATGGTTATGTATATTTACCAATGTGGCTCATAACTGTCTTTACGGCAATTACCACAAGCAAGTTGTTTTACTTTTGAAAGAACTATTCTTATATTATGATCCTAACCCCAAAACAGAGTATGCCTTTTTATTTCCATTGTGCTGCTGAAAAATGTCATGTGGGGGGTGGGTTACCTAATAAATATCCGGGAACAACATAACGCGATCCTGTGATCAAGGCCATAGGGCTGGCCGAAACGCGCCATGATGAACTTTGCAACTAACTGAAAATAAACGTAATACTGGGCACCAGCTAATTAAGTTTTCTGTATCCCAGTTTGTGCGTGAATGCACATTGGATTGATATATATATATATATATATATATATATATATATATATATATATATATATATATATATATATATATATATATATATATTCACTGAAAAAACCATAGGTTTCACACCAGTTATAGTTAGCAGGAAATTTTACTGACATAAAACCAATGAAATTCCCACGTTATAGTTAGTTGGACTCACTTTAACTTGCGAGTGTAATGCACTGCTGATGACATCACATATTACATCACTCATGACATGGTCAGTGACATCACTCATGACATCACTGATGACACCATCCAGTGAATGTGTGTCTTTCTGAAAAATAAACATGTTTTATATATGTATATGTAAAGGTCGATGGAAGAATAAATGTTTAAATAAGTGTCTAAATGGATGTTTGAAAAAAAAAAATTTGATTGTTTAACTGGCTTATTAAGTGTATCATAGTGAATACATATATTAGCAAGTATTGTTTAAATATTTAAATGTTTGTATCAGTGTTTCACTTTGTGTATAAGTGGCTGCATGGGTTGGTGAGTACCTACATGTGTGTGTATATGGGTTATTAGATGTTTTTTTTAGTATCTTTATAATTGTCTGTTTGATTTGGTGGGGGTGTTACTTAGCACATAGATGCATCAATGACTGACTCACTGTTTGTATGTGTTTTGAAGACAGCATGTGTGTCGGACTGTATGGGTGAATGAATGTGTATATGTATGTGTTAGTAAGTGAATGACTGTCTCACTAGTGTCTTTATCAGTAACTACATATGTTTTAATCTAGTATATGTGAGTATTGATGTATATAAGTGAGTATATGGGAGAGTGAGAGATTGAAAGAGTTCTTGTTTTAATAAGTATGTGTTTCTATAAGTGATTGTTTGAGAGAGTAAGTATGTGTAAGTTTCCTTAGAAGTAAGGTGGTAGTGTGTGTATAGCTGTATATGCATAAAAATGGATGTTCAATAGTTTATTTGCATGTGTGAGTATGTGTGTGAGCAACTTTTGGAAGACTGTCGGTGTGTTAAAGGATGTAAAGGTGTCTCACTACATATGATAAGTGAGTATATGTATGAATGACTATATAGAACTGTTGGTGAATGAGTGGATGTGTATATAAATGGTGGAATTACTGAATTGGTTGTTGTAACTGGTATAGGTATCTCCACTTTTTTGTAAATGTTAGTTTCTATTTTTGAATATGTGTTTCAAGGGTTACATTACACTGAAAGGAGAACTGTTACTCTGTCACAAGGATGAAGTCATCAGTGATGTCATGAGTGATGTCACTGACCATGTCATGAGTGATGTAATATGTGACGTCATCAGCAGTGCATTGCAGGCGCGCAAGTTATAGTGAGTCCAACTAACTATAACGTGGAATTTCAATGGTTTTATGTCAGTAAAATTTCCAGGTTACTATAACTGGTGTGAAACCTATGGTTTTTTCAGTGAATTTAATAGGTTTTTTAAATGCTAATTCCTACCTATAACTGGTGTGAAACCTATGGTTTTTTCAGTGAATTTCATAGGTTTTTTAAAATGCTAATTCCTAACTATAAGTCTCACTTTATAAGTAAGACTGTTAACGCTCTAGTTGTTCTTTAGAACACTCTGGTACATTCTATCATTGGGCTATAGTTGGGCTACAAGTGGCTGATATTTGGGCTACGTTTGTTTTTTTTGTCTCTGGTGGCCATCTTTGGGCTACATTGGGCTACATTGGGCTACATTGGGCTACATTTGGGCTCTAACATATATACAGCCCAATGTAGCACAATATATATTTTTTTCAAAGTTAATTTTCGTAAAAACCTCTTGAGTATAGCAAAGGCACATCGGGCTACCAGTCCCTACAATTTTTCCCATTTTTTAATAATTTAATTTATTTATTTATTTATTTTTTGCCTCGGAGCGCTCCCGGTGCGCGCCCCAGTGAGCGCCCTGGAGAGCGTACTCGTTTGAAGCGCCCCGGTGCGCAAACCGGGAAGCGTCCCGTTAGCGCCAATGTCGCGACAAAAACATGATCACGACGTATCGCGTAGCCGCGTTCGCGTGATACGCAAGGCGTAAACGCACCCGGAACCATTCGACGCGCTTACGCGACGCGCCACTGGGCGCGCCCCGGGACGCGCCCCGGGGCGCGTAGCGTAAGCGCGTCGGGTCATGTGACCTGAAAATAACACTTTTGATTGGTTCACAACAGTTTTGTTTTCCAAATAATGAAAGACCCCACCTTTTTTCCTCATTTTCACTTTGTTGTTTGAGTGAAGAAGACCTGCATTCTGTGAGAAATGGCTTCACTAGTAGCAGCTGCAGGTGCATCTGCATCACCACCACCTCCACCACCACCACAAGGACCACCACAAGACCACATTGGTGGTCATGAAGAAGAGGAGGACGAAGAGGAGCAGGAGGAGAGGCAATATCTGCCTGAGGACAATCCCCCATACAGACCCAAGGAACATTTTATTTGGGAGTTTTTCAAGATGCCAAGGGGTTTCAAAAAAGTAAATGCAGCAAAGGTGACTTGCCTCATCTGTGACCAAGAACTGTCAAGAGGGAACCCAAACAAGAAATATTCGTTTGGGAACCACACTATGATAAGGCATATGCAGAGGAAGCACCCAAACAATTATTCAAGAGCAGAAGTCAGGGAACTGACCAAGAACCCTCCCCATCCTTGTACTTCAAGCACCTCCAACCAACCCACTCCATCGGTGCAGAGGCTAGGGAGATGGTCCCTAATGTCCAAACCAAGTTTTCAAAATTTAAATTTGTTTGCATATATTGCAACAAAACAATGTCATATGGTGAGCAGAGCTTCACTTTACTTAATCGAGCTGCAGACAACCATCACTGCAGCAAGCAACTTTAATTTTTTTCTATTTTTTTGCTCCAGTTGAGCTGTTTGCAATTCCCTGTCTTTTGTTTCACCCCAGAAAAACTACAAAAAAATATAAAATTGTTCTGAAAATCCCCCCCCCAAAAAAATGTTCCAAAAAACTAAATAAAATATAAAACAACAAAAAGAAAAAAAAACAGTTCTTTTCAGAACTACCTCCAATTTATATGAAAATGCTATTTTTTTAAAAACTGTCTTTCTTTTTTCTCCCATGGTACGCTCCCCGGTCCGCTCCTCGGTGCGCGTACCGGGCGCTCCCCCCGCAAAAATCGAAAAAAAAATAATAATTTATGCCCCGCGGGGCCCTTTTATAACCCCCACATCAAACCTAGGGGGTCAAGGGGGGTCTACCCCTGCCCCCTTATGGTCATTTCCCCCTTTGTTTTTGCCACCTCTTGTGTCTCGATCCTACCGAGACACAAGATGGCGGCCGCTCTGGACTGTTTGGAATGTTTACAGACACCCGAGAGCCAATCAGCTTTCTGTGCGCAAGTCGCATGGCGCGCCCGGAGCGCTCCCCGGAGCGCGCACCGAGGCGCTGCCATAGATATATATATTTTTTTGAACCTAAATTACTCAAAATCCACTGGAGCACATATCTTGTGACATAGCAAAGGCACATCGGGCTACCAGTCCCTACAATTTTGCCAAGTTTGGTGGAAATCCATTCAGCCATTTGGGCTAAAAGTGAGGTCGACCGCCCTATGGAAATTAACATGGGGAAAACACGTTTTGGGACCCCCTTTTATCTCGGCCCCCGCTTCACGAATCCCTCCCACATTTTCAGGCAGATTCGTCAACCGGCGCCAAAGGTATTCCAAATAGAATTTTGAGATTTAACATTGAAAAAAATCCTAACTATAACTACCTACTGGCGACTGCCAGTATGTAATATACCTATATATACACACGTATATGGTTATTCAGGTACACTGTAGAACTTGGTCCTGGAAATCAGTGTTCGAGCCTCGGAGTTGTGTCCACATCCTGTTATTGTAGAGTAATTGTGCCTGAAAATGTATTAGTTTTGGATTGATTTTGCGATATATAAATATGCTAAAAAAAGTTTAAGAAAAGGAGGAATAGCCAATACTTACTGTCACAGGTAAGATAATTGCATCCGGTATTTATAGCAAAATATAATGTGGTAGGGCAGAGGAGCAGCATTTTACAAACACTATAAATACACAGACACAGATAGATAGTTGAAGTAGGTACGGGCACGTGTGCTCGAATCCATTTTATTACGTTGTTGTTGGTAAGAAGTAAAATAGTAATCATGATATCATATAAAGATATTTAATCATAAACGGTTTATGACTTCTGTTGTACAAAGGTAGGAGTATTGTTTGTCAAATAATACACAGATGATTCTATCATAAAGAGTTCATGAGTTGTGGTGGACTCAGGTAGGGGCGGTTTGTGTGGAGCCTGCGATGATGCGTGGTCCAGGCAGACCCCACTGGTAAAAATGTGTTTTGACTATTGAATTTTGCCCTAACAAAGGCACGTGGCGATTATTTATAGTGTACTGAGATAGTGGTACATCTGCTGTTTATCGTGTGCTCACCCTGCGATGATGCGTGTTCTGCACTGAAATCATTCACTGTTGCATACTGGACTATATGAACTTTGAGGGGGAAAAAAAAAAATCATCGATGGTTATCAATTGCTGTGAAAACTAGGTGTACTGATTGCTCCTCATAACATATTAAATGATTCTTCTTCACGTAGTGCATTGTAACTTTCACAAATTGAATGTCTCACTGTGACATAAAACTGTTCACTCTTCTTTCCGATGATTTATGGTACACTGAGTTAGTAGTATCTTTGGCGCTGAGCTTGTACGTACCCTGCAATGATGCGTAATGCAGGGGGGCTGTACTGGGAGCAATGTTTTTTGCCTTGTGAATTCTGCTTTAATAAGGCTACGGGGAAATGAATTGTGGTTCAGTGATTTAGTGGTACCAAAAAAAAATCAGTGTGTGTGTACCCTGTGATGATTCGTGGTTCGGGGGGTGGTTGCAGTGGTATAATTTCTCTTGTCTACTGGAATGCGTCATGTACAATCGTCATTCTATCTGAAAAAATATGAACACATACAATACAATTGTCTCCGCATTAAATCAATCAAGGTTGAATTCCTTATTGTCCGTAGTATACATGCAAAGGTGACTTCAAGATGTAAACCCTGCTGTCCGCAGAGTACATCGAAGGCTGTAGTTGACATGCTTTTTTTTGTTACATACTTTAACAAAATCTTACGACACAGTACTATTTTTCTGCCTTAAATAAATTGAGACTGAATTTGATGTTGTCTGTAGTGCTTATGCGCCAGTGGTATCAAGAGGTAAACTCTTTTGATCGCAGTGTATATTTGAAAACAGAACTCACTACAGTCATTGAGGAATGTTTTTTGTGGCATCCTTTAATAAAATAATCTTTGCCTTACATAAATCAAGGATATCTTGAATACTGTCCGTAGTGTTGATGCAAAGCTGAATTCAAGTTGTAAACCCTGTAGTATGCAGTGTAGATTGAAGGCAGTAGTCGACACAAAGATCAATGAATGCTATTTTGTCACAGTTAACAGAATCTGAGGACACAGTACAATTCCCTCTGCCTTAAATAAAGCAAGGCTGGATTCAGTGCTGTCCTTAGTGTTGATGCAAAGCTGAATTCAACTGGTATCAAGTTGTCAACTCTACTGACCGCAGAATAGATTGAAGGCACTTCTCAGCACAGACACTGAAGACAAATTTAGATCCAAAGTTTAATTCAAGTTGTGAACCCTGCTGTCCGCAGTGTCGATGGAAACCACTTGTTGATACAGACATAAGTATGCGGTGTTGTGGCGCTGAGTTCGCAATCCGCCTGTATCGAGGAAGCATACGCTCATGGCGGCAGCCACGTGGCAGGGTGGGGACCTTTGCTGTGCCACAGTCTCTTCTCTTTGCAGAAGTGAACCACGCCCAAGGCGTAGCCTAATTATTAATAGTCGTAAGTTGACGTTGTTTACGTTGGACTAGCCTACTCCGCTTCTGTTTCAAAGGAGAGGGGGTGAACACAGCTACATGACCTAAATATTCCCCAGTGTCTGAGATAATATGGTTGCGTCCACTATTCAGTACACTACACGTATCAATGGTATATCTACACACTGAAAGGTTTTTGATTTCTATAGTGAATTGTGTATAGTATTTCACCTGTAGTCTTAGCGTTGTGTACATTATTGATGATGTTAGAGTTCTTTCCCTTATACATACTTGGTTGCCACATCTCTGTAGATTAAGCTAGTGTGCTGTAATATGTGACATCATCACCAGTGGATTGCGGGTGCGAGAGTTACAGTTAGTACAACTAACTATAACGGAGGAATTTCAATGGTTTTGTATGAGTGAAATGTCCATCTAACTATAACATTCCTAAAACCTAGGTTTTTTAATTGAATTTCTAAGGATTTTTAAATGGTAATTCCCAGCTATAACCTGCCTGAAACCTATGTTTTTTCAGTAAATATATATATATATACAGCGTGGTGTAAGGCAGGGCTGTATCCTGGTGCGTGTTGTATTTGCTCTTTATATAAATTAGCTGGGGGAGACTCTCTGTGCAGCTACTTTCAATATCCCGGCTCTCCTCTACGCTGATGATGTACTATTTTCTAGGACCGCAGTCAGTCTCCAAAGGATGTTGAAGGCTTTTGTTTTATTTATGTATAAACCAGATCTATGTACCAATTTTTTAAAAAATCACATATATTGGTGGTGGGGAGGAGAGCGAGGGGTAGAAGAGCCTTTAATCTGGCTGGAGTTGAAATCACTACAGTGAGCACCTTCCAATATTTAGGGGTTCTTTTCAATAAGAATCGCTCATAGGCGCCACTCTTACAAAATACATGAATTTCTTTTCCCAGGTCAGTGGCCTCCATCTTCAATTTTCCAAGCCACTTAGGGGCCAAGCCGATTAAGGCTCTTATTTCAAATTTATCAGGAGAAATGCATCTCTTGGCTTCCTATGGGAGTGGCATTTGGGGCTAAAAAAACATGCAAGAGCTGCAAATAGTAGAGAATATGTTTTTAAGACTCCTTTTGGCAGTGCCACAATTCACTGCCTCTTTTGTGGTTCATGAAGAACTAAGCAGTGGGCTACATTGCAAATTTATTGGCAATAAGGCCCTTGTTAAGATGGATCACAATATGGTCTAACCTTTACCTGAAGCTTAACAGGACTATCCGAAGAGACTGTATGTTACAGGATAAGACCAAATGTATACCATGGCTTAAGTATGTTAGTCATATTTGCCATGAGATGGGCTGGCCTGACCTGGATACCCATCCTGAGATCATTAGTAAGGGAAATCTATTGGGGGCAAAAACAACATGTTTGTGCTAGAGCAGAGACTAGCAGGAGTGAACGGAAATGACAAAAACTTCTGTTCGCACGCATGTCTTGATTTGTACTTTTGGGCATGCCGAACTATACCTTACTTCTGTTAATAACCCTCCGCATTGATTTAAGTTGACACGTTGTTGGCTTTACCAGGTGCATTGATTTTTAGCAGATCCAATTAGGTGGAATAAAGTCAATAATTTAAATCTATGCACCTGTGACAATTTTTCACATCCGGATACTGTCCGTTTTGTGCTGTTTTTTTACCATTGTTGTGTCCCTCGAAGACAATTTATTTTTACCTTTACTGAGAGGGAAACAGTTCACTCAGGCTAGACCCACTTTTATTTTTTTACAAATGTTATCCAATGAATTTGTCTGTTTTAATGTTGCCAGATTTTTAAGCTCTCTGTTGGACTTAGAAAAAGAAGGGGTTGATTTACATTTGGAATATACTGTTTACCTAAGTTTTATCCTGATGACTTTTTTCAGGGTTTCTTAGCCATGGTTTTTACCAATTCTATGGTTATATCTGGAAATTCTTAACTAGTTTTTTGAGTCAAGATGTGTTTCTCCAAGTGGGTGATTCCTATTATTATTAATGGTATTTAACTGTCCTAAATTCAGTTATTTATATGTGTGTATCTTTAATGGTTTTTCTTAATAACCAAATAAAGATTATTCTGATTGACTGAGATATATAGATATAACACACTTCTCAACTACGCAACGTTCGGAAATGCGCATTCCGGTGCAAAATAACTCAAACACAAGGTTACTTATTATATCCATATTCAATCCAGTGCAAACATGCTAAAAATCAGAAACCCAGCACGTTTCAACATGAACCTAACTTGATCACGGGTACGCTCGTTTTCTTACTGGCACCATTTAACACACACCAATACATAGAAATAAAAGAGGGTGAAAAGCATTTCTTTCATAACTGAAAATGGTCAGCCATCTTGAGACATGTTATTTTACAAATCATAGCACCAATTATAAGTCTGTTGAAGTCAGATTACTCACGTCAGCTGCTGGACCTGTACTGATGTTTGTTAAATTATCAAACAACTATGTGTGTGGGTATATTCAGGTAACTAGATATTGTATAATCAGGTCATTGGTGCGCTTATACCCCTAGACTGCCGTCATTTGCACCTAAAAGTTGTCGGCCATCTTAGAAGACCTGGCTCTTCACCTAGCCCCAACCCTGGCTCTGCCTATACAGCTCCTGCTTCAATGCCAGGAAACCATCCTGAGTGAGTTGTGCGCTATACAGCATAACATAACATAACAGTATCATGAGGGCAGTTCCTAGGATATGTGGGGCCCCGGGCAGGATAGGAACATGTGAGGCCCCTATAATTTGCATCATAAGATTTAACCTCACAGGAAGTGACATCATAGGAAGTAATATCAATTGGCCATTATTTAAATGGCATTGATGAAGCTGTTTTGCAAGAAGCTGCTTCTCTAGTTTGGATATCAGTAAAATGGTTAAAATCATATTAATAATCCTAATAAAATATGTACATTGATATTGAATCTCTATTAAGTAGAAATACATGAAATGGATTAAACGTGGGTACTGTTCTATTGAATGGAATGAATAAAAATTATCTGCTAACCGGGCTTTCCGGCACTAAGAGATGTCCAAAGGAGAGGTGCAGAATTTACTAGTGTGGAGAAAGGACAGTTTTGGTTGTTTTTCAAAATTATTGGAGTTACACAATAGCTCAAGCGGGAGATAGTTCCAATGCTGCAGAAAGGAAAAGGACCTGCCTCCAATCAGGGCCA
Organism: Lissotriton vulgaris; assembly: GCF_964263255.1. Classification (NCBI taxonomy): domain Eukaryota; kingdom Metazoa; phylum Chordata; class Amphibia; order Caudata; family Salamandridae; genus Lissotriton; species Lissotriton vulgaris. The sequence continues at coordinate 1,463,166,623 of NC_141687.1, read as the reverse complement.
TATAGATTTACAGATGGCACAGGAGTTGGGTTGGCACAGAGTGTGAGGTTCTGGAATTAACATAAGGAGTGTTGTAGAAAGAGAGAACCTCCACAACGACAAATGGATAGTGCCTTGCAGATAGAGGGTTTTGGACCAAAAAACCTATCAGACAGCAGAAAGGCGACAACAAATGGCACAGCAATGCAGCCATCCCAGATTAGGAGACTAGCACGGATCTGAATGATTTGAAGGGTACTGAATGCAAAAAGGCAGTAAGCCCAAGATGGAGGGAATTTGCATGATCTAGTGAGAAGATAATTGACAGTACAACAGCCTCACAGTAATAAGAGGGCAGAAAATGAATGTTTTTCTATTACTTATGGATGTAGTAAAGGCAAGAGGATGAAACCTGGTTAATATACTCTAAAATGGGAAGACGCTAGTTAATGAATCCAAGATTTTATTGCTGACACCGCCAAAGTGGGCGATTGACCCACTTCCACCAGTCACCACAGAGAACACCATATGGTATGAGATCCTTTGAGGGAGAAACCTTGATTTGTCACTATTAGAATTTAATGAATGTGTCTTCATTCAGAAATCAAATGATATCATGCCCATACAAGCATATTCTTCGGCGGAGACCTGATTTCCACTGAGAGAATTCATGTTTGGTTATCAATATGTGCAAGATACCAAAGGATTGGATGAGTGAGGTTAACTGGGGATGATAAAGATTAAACCGCGGATACCCTATAAAATCCATAAGTCAGATGTTTAGAGCGCAACAGAAATAGTTGGCACATGGATTTTTTCAGATTTGCCAGATAGGATAGAGGTAAGCCACACCAGGTGAATACCTTAAATTCTAGGTCGTACTAGTTGATTTATAAGCACTGGCTTGGAACCAGTGTCAACTGTGGCACTACGGTTTGTTAATATTAAGGATGCTCTAACTCCATGATCAAGAGTCAGCCACAAATCATCTGACACAGCACAAAATGCTACTTCAAACTCTTAGAGTTGTCAGAAGCCAACCGACTCAATGTCAATTAGTAAATTACTTTTTGTGAAAGAAATTTGGAAGTTTACTTTTTTTCCTAGGATGTTCGAGAAAGGTGCAAAAACATATGCCGAAGATGCTGATACATTTTGAGCCAGCAGAAGATTTTAGAGCATTTTACCTCTCCTTCAGACTTTGCTACTTTTCTAAAGTTTTACCTTTTGCTTGTTCTCCTTTAAATCCACCTCTACCCTTCCACCATCCTACTCCCCCCTATCCTTTTACCAGTGGTGGCTGGTGCCTGAGGGCGCAGAAGCACCGCTGCAAAGTATCAGCAGGCATAAAAAGAATCTACTTTCAACAGCTTTGAAAGGCAAAATGTATGAACACCCAAACTAACAGTCAGTTTGCATGTTTACTTTCATCAGCACTATGCTCCTTCTGCACCCTTCACACATTCACAAGCCAAAGAGAAACAGTGCATGCTCTCTAAAAGTCACACCAGTGAAATACAGGAGCATGCTTGGGTGGTGATGCATTTGTAGCCATGATGTCCCAAGCCCTTTCAGAAACCATGATAGAGTGGTGCTGTAGAAGTGTAAGCACCTGATCAAATCCTGTCTTCCGATAGGGCTGTCAGAAAACTCATGTGCAGAGACACAGAGTTGGTACCTAGAAACCCATCTCAGTACTAGTTGGGAAGTTGGACTGTCCACTGCTTGAGGTTTCTCCTGTCTGTTTTGCTCCCCACTTGCCAGGGTTTTGTTTCCACACTAAAGCCTTGGCATGCTGTGCAGGTGGTCACATATTCTATCAGCTTTCTTAGCCTACGATCACACTGTGTGAAAAATCTTTGAGCTGGTAATCACCTATGATCCTACTGCGTCACATTCCTGAGAAGACTTTCACAGAATGTTGGCTTTTTGAGAGTCCAATAACATAGCCTTACTGCACGTGAAAATAAAGATGTATTCTCTAAGTAGTAACTATGATTATACATTGAGCTTATTTTAAAAACTAGGACAATGGATCAGTGTGGTGTGTTGGCACTATTGCCCCATGTACCTCCTGTGCTGTAGTATTCCCTATTTCCGATTTTCAATATGAACTGATACTTGGCGCAAAACAGTGAGAGCCCTCTGTGTAAATCAGACATATATTAACCCCTTCCATGCTCATGACGGAACGGTTCCGTCATGAGCGTCGGTTGAGCTGTGCTCATGACGGAACCATTCCGTCATGAGCCGATAGGCTCATAAGAACCTTCAACACAGCGCGAAAATTTGCACGGCGCTGAAGGGGTTAATTTGATTGAACTATTTTAAAATAGCAATATCTACCCTTGAGAAGGAACACATTTCAAAGGGTAGGAATACTTCAAGTGCAAAGTAAAGTAAATGGAACAATAACTTTTTTCTATAGCACTTAATATCACACATTTAAAAGTACTAAGCTCTGTAAATATGTTTTATTGATTGCCAACTAAAACTTGTGACCTGCTGACCTTTTCAATTTAAATTTAAATACATGTAATCCCCTAAATAAACCTGCATTCTGAAGTAAGTGGAAATGTCAAATTCCTGGATGGTTCCCCTTACTAATGTAAACAATATACTTTGGGGGAGATTTATCAAAAATTCTTGTAGCGCAGCACAGCCCCCCGCAAGGCTGAGCTGCGTCGCGCGACAGGGCAGGAGGAGGAGAGCACCATATCTTCAGAGATATGGCTCTCTCCTCCCCTTTCCCTTGCACTGGTGCTGTTTACAGCTGCTGTGCGCCATGCATACACCTTTGCGCCATAGCGCTAGGGTGTGTGCATTAGTCTAGCACAGGAGGGGGACCATTCCTGTACAAAATCTGATATCCAGACAAAATGTTAAGTTTTTCCCACTAAGTATGCATGCTGCACAGTGCAGCAATCATGCAAAGCCGCAAAAGGAAGGAGAAATGAAAGCATTTCTCCTTCTGTGGGTCTACTAGAAAAGGGAGCAGTTTTCTCACGCAAAACCCAATCTACTTTATTTGTTAAATTAGGTTTAGTGTGAGAAACCTTGGGTGGTTGCATGGGAGCGCCCATGCTCCACCCTTGAAACGCCCCCACGGCCCAAAGTAATACAAAGCAGCCCTATGAGCTGATTTGCATTACTTTTCCATTATCTCCAGCACTAAACATGTTTAGCGCTAGACCGTAAATAGGAAAATAAAGATTTTGCGACAATTTGTGTCACTTTTGTGATGCAAACACTGGGCAAAATCTTAGTAAATCTTCCCCTTTTAGCCCAGATGGAGATAACTTTTAGCATCATCTTTGGTCAGGGTAATTTTGGCCCAAGTATGGCAGAAATAGTTGCACAAAGAATTTTCACACGATTTAGCAGTAATGTTTACATTAGGACCCACATGCAAATGGCGCTTGCTCCTGTTTTGTCCTCTAGGAAGGGAGGAGACTAGGCAGGTAGGGTAGACATGGAGTTATAATGGTGTAACAGGAGCTTAGAGAGTAGATTAGAGAATTGTACGCAATAGGAGAGATGATTCCTGGGAAGAATGTTGCAGACAGGAAAGTATATTGATTGAAAGGGAAAAATACAGCACATGGGAAAGTAAAGATTACAGAAGGAAGGAGAGAAAATACAGGAGTGCAGTTCTTACATGAGAATGAGGCACAGGAAAGTGGTGCGGACTGGATAGAATGGGTCACAGATGTCGCATCGTAACCACTTTCTATGTAAACTGATCCACACATACTATCTTCTGCCACTTTTCAAAGTATTCTTGCGGAGGGTGAAACCCCAAAACCACTGGGAAGGGTGAGGCTTGCCTGGCACACAATAAATTATTGTGTTTTTATTAAGGACCTCTGCATTTTAAAGTTCACCAGTCTCCCAGCCTCTTACCTTTTTGCGTGGGTTTATCCCCCCTTACCTCCTTGTCTTTTGCAAGCAATGCTCTTCATCTCATCTGTCTACCACCTTGTTTGCATTGATTCTGCACATTACATTTATCTCTTCTCTTCCCCCATCTCACTTTCCGCCAGCCCAGGACTTTAGGTGGGCTAAAAAAAAGGGGTGGGATTCTAAAGGAGGTGTGGACAATGTAATTAAGGGCGTAGCTTAAAAACATAATTTAAATTTCTGTGATTCCCATAATGTTCCCTCTGACTGGTACTTTTGGTTCCTCTCTGTGCTTTCAGTGATTGAATCCAGAAATATAACCTAACAACTGACATCCACCTAAAAGCAGACAGGATTATTGGTTTTGTCAATGGTTGTTACCTGTGTAAGCTAAATGAGTAACAGCAATAAATTATTTTACTTTCACCTTGTCACTGTTTTGATCTTCAGAGGGGCCATTTATTGAATGATCATATATTCTGAACACCTTTTTGACCCACAGACAGGCACAGTGTGAAAGTTGTACTGCCTGCAGCCTCAATTCTATGTCGCTCAACTGTTGTAAACACCTGGAGGCGGCTCTGTACAAAGTGTGCATCATCCAAGACTAATATGCTGTGAAATGAAACACAGAAACACTCATCCTGGAAACAGCTAGCACTCTTGGGGAATGCAAGATTAAGTAAAGCACTTCCATGGATTATCCTAATATTAGGGCCACTGGAATTATGCAGCAGCAGAGGGCTAAATTATGTGGCACGCTGAGTAAATTGTGTGGTGAGAAAATGCAAATTATGTGGCATAATGCGGCACATTTTGAAATATTACTTCATTTTATTCATTGTTGAACTTGGTAACACTGTCTGCGAATTTGTTGCATCCCATTGGTACCAATTTAACATCCAATTTAACATCCAAATTCAGCAATGGGAAACAGAAAGTGGAGTATTTCCAGCTTTGCAAAGGGCCTTCCAACACGCGGCAACATGTGTCGCTGCATTTTTTTAAACTTTTGAGCCGTTTGAGTTAGAAACAAAAATGTTTTTTGTTAAAAATCTGTAGATTGTGCGGCAGAGGATGGATTATGTGGCAAATGTATATTTATGCAAAAATTGCCACCGCCGCACAATCACATATTTCCACTGCCCCTGTCTAACATGCAGCGCCAGACTGGGACAGAAAATAGGCCCCAGTATCTAAATAAAAGGGGCCCCCATTAGTGAATTAGGTTGCTAGAAAAGTTTCCCCGTGTGCATACTAGGGCAGTTTTTAATTTGTAAAGACATGCTGTATCGTTTTTTTGTAAGGTATGGAAGACTGGATTGATATGAATTCGCTACACGCAATGTTTGCTTTAATATCATGAAAATTAACAGTAAATATCAGCTCCGCTGACCAAAAAGCAGTCCAACAAATAGCCAAACAAACAGCCAACATACTGACCTGAAGGCAGAGCTTGAAGTGGGAGGATAAACTGTGGTGAGGGGGGGGGCTCTTTCAAAGGGGCGTGGCCGATCTAATTAAGGGCATGGTTTAAAAACATGTACGCTATAAATCTGTGCCTAGTAGCGTGCTGCCTGAATAGTATTTTGCTGCTTGTGTGCATTCATCCAGATAAATAATACAACAAGTAACATTACACCTACAACAAGCCAGGACTATTGGCTTTGCCAGGGGTTATTAGTTGCATAAGATGAATCAGCAATAACTCTGGCTTCGTTGTATAGAATTTTGAAAATGCTTCAGTGCTGAAATGATGAGCCTGTGAAATCATTATAACGAGTCTCTTTGAAGTTCCATTTAAGGCAGCAGAGCAGGATGGTGTCTAGGAAATTGCGAAAGAAATGCAAAAGCACACTCTGCGATATCCCTCCGGCCACTGCAGTGACATTTTGGTAACTAGCACTGGCCACTAGGTGGAAGAAGCACAACACTTGCACATGGGTGGGGATTCAAATGCTGCGCTCTATATTGCTTTCAAGGTGCAGCTTTAAGATAGCTATTAGGCCCAAAATCACATTGCTACTCAGCATGTTTTGCTCATATATCTCTTCCTCTGTCTGCTCAAACATGGTCAACCTGACTCTGAATATCATCTCCTGTCACTGCCTCCTCTGCTGAGCAGCCAGCATGCTCATCATCCGTGCTATCACACACAGGGCAGCCATTGTGGAAGTCCCTGGTGCATTCTGGGGCTGTTTTTATAGTATGGACCCTGCGGCCGCCTGTTTTGAATTGGTGGTAAATTGCTTGTGCAAACAGGCCATTTTGCGACTAATCACAGTTTGCGACTCGCTTGCAGATGCCGTTTGCGACCTGGAATTAGGGATTCTATAATTGCAACTCACAAAATCCAATCACTATTTTTTACGCTATTTTCTTTTTGCGAGTGCTTGTCGTACATCGCGTACGGCCGTTCTACCATTTTCAAAAAGGATTGTGACCGATTTACGACTTGCAAAACGGTCGTACATGTGTCCCTCAGTCCTGAATAAACAATTCGACCGTGGTTTAATTATTATCCATTGTGCTCTAGCAACAGTTCCATCGCACTCTTATTTTTAAAGCACAGTTCCTTAAAAATCTCAAAAGGCGTGACTTTCCTAGAGGTATATTCTGCTGAGCTTAAATCTGGAGCGAGATCATGCCTTGTTTACTGTCTTAACACAGTAACTGCTGTGTACCCTTCTGTCTGTGTCATAACTATTTAAAATGTGGTTAGTCTCTTTGAGCGCAAAACCTGCACACGCTGTGTAGCATTAACTCTACTGCAGACGCCTGGAAGGTGAGTAGCAGTATATCGTCCAAGCACATTTACATTAAAGGGAGTGTTGAAAGAGACAGATGTTCTTTTCATATAGAAACGCCTTGCTTAGGTAATGGCCTGTGAATTGCAAGCACTTCCTACACAGGTAGATCTGCCAACACTGTTGTAGATAGTTTTAGATCACTGCCCTCGATCTCCATTAATGACACATTTGCATTGTGACAGAAGTGTATTTGGCTTACTGTTTTCTATGCCAGAGAATTTAGGCCGATCATGTATGTGCCTGGTTAAGAATACCATAGTTTTCAATTAGGTGCTTGAAGGAAAAAGCATGGATTCCTCAGTTGAAATGGATATAGACATACTAGTGCACTGTGTTCATAAATGGAAGAATAGAAAAACAAAGCAGACGATTCTTTTTTTTTTTAATTGCCTGAAATCATACATTGTGTTCTGACGGATGACATTTTGCTTGAATCTGTGCCCTCAGTTTGAAAAATCAGTCTCCCTCCAGCCCAACTGGCCTTCACAGAACCTTTTTTATTGGCCAATGTTCAGGAAAGTGATTTACCTTAGAAGAAGCAGCTATGATATGCTCTCTTTCATGTTGCCCTGTGAAAATTGATCAAACTATTCTCACATATTCAGATTTAGATGCCTAATATTTGCAATAAAAATGTGAACGTGGTGCATTTTGATTTGTATTATTTTGAAGTTAGCTGATGGAATTAACTTTAATTTTTAACGGAAATTGGTAAAAAAAGTCTTTCTTCAAGCACATGCTTGTGTGTCAGATGTGAAGACTAAAGTGATAGACTGCTTCTTAGAATGTTGTATGCAGCTAAGCCTGTACATGGGAAGTGTGGGTGTCTTTACTTCGAAACTCTGTACAGATGGAAGGATCTAAAATATTTTCCACCTTCTTAGATATTTTGGAATAGTTTTAGAATTAATTATAACATCCATTTGATTACTAGATTAGCTGAAAATAGACCTTATGTGCAGTTTCAAAATGATGCCTATTCATATTGTGCCTTCACTGTAGATCACCTACATTGTCAAAATATTTCACATATTGGTGGATGTGTAACCCAACCCTGTGTGCCACAACTTCACTGATGTCTGTATCACTTATGCTGATTTATGTTGTCGTGGATGAACATGAATCATGCATGTGCACCATGACATCTGCCTGTCTCACAGACTGCAGTCCCTTTGGACCGGGAGGGGTGCCCAAAGTGCTACCTTCATAGTGATGAAAGGCTACTGCCTTAACCAGGAGCTAATTGGCATGAGTTAAGTGGTGGCAGCATATTGTGTTGTAATCAGTAGGAGTGAACAGGTCCTTTTACCTGTGTCACTGGAGTGAGGCCTACAGGCTCACTCATTTAAAGTTCCACTTTTGTGTGCTTAACCCACCTTTGGCCTACATCTGTTGTGTGTGTAGTGCTGTGGGAGGAGGTGTGTGTGGTATACATGTGCTGGATGCATGTGTGCATATGAACAGTACAACACAGGGATAATGCAGTACTGTGCAGTATGTGCATATTATATGCATGTGGGCCTGTGATGGTACAATACATAAAGGGTGTAGGGCTGTACAGTGTGTGTATGCATGTGCTAGGTGTATGTGTGCCTGTGAGTGTTACAATTCATGGAAAACTCTGGGTTACATTTTAGGAGACCCAGGGCTGAATAGAGAAACATGGGAGAGGAAGTAAAGGAACCCCCCCAACAAATGTGTGTATTGCTGCATTCCTCTAAGATGGGTAGGACACTGGAGTAATAAAGAGTCACACTCTTAGTACACTTCAAAGGGTGCTCTTTAATTCAGGGAGAGGTCACGTGGAATGTGCCTGGGCACATCTCAGGAAAGAGATGGGGCTGATAAGAGAATCCTAAAGTGTAGGGCAGAGGCTCTAGGCTCATATTTTAATACACAGATCACTGTGGCTGACATCCAGATGTGAACCTCTGGTAACTCTCATGGTCTGTATTGTGGGGCTATATTTGGGGACGCACCTGCTGTGACAGACTGCTTTCTGGAGGAAGAGTGAAAACAGGGAGAGGGCACTTCAAAAGTGAGCAGACCCCCAGCATAAACTTCAAAGACATAGACTCTAAATCACATTTGGTGTCTGGAAATGGACTATGAGAAGGGGCGTAACCCTGTATTCCAGGTGGGGTGGGACCATCATGAAGATTGCTGCTGTGCTGATTGTGCCATAGCCCATTTGCAGTATCAAGTTAGTGACACTGTATGCCACGTAGGGCCTCCTTGAAGACCCCTGTCGTGCCAATTGGGCCGTAGCTGATGTGCAGAGGAGGAATAGTGGCCCTGTATGACAGTGAGGGACACCAAGACCAAGACGGACGGAAGAGGCAACCGTGATGACCCTAGCAGGTCTGAGCCATGACTGAGGACCAGTACCACGATCGTCACAAATCCCCTGCACCCCCCCCCCCCCCCCGACCTGTGGGAGGAACTGAAGAACTTAACCAGCATTGAGAACTCTCCTCTGCTGCCATCTTGGGACCGCATGTGAGGAACTCAGAAACAGCGACCACTGCCAGCCTGAAGCACATGTGAAAGACTTACTGGAGGCAGCCATTGCACCTTCAGTGCCTGTGAAGGGGGTGCACTCAGACACTCTGGTCTTTCCTATCCGGCTGGTACAAGTAAGACTGATTTCAGGCCAGATTCCCTCAAGGGAACTTGCTTTCCAGAAAGGGCTACGGTGCTAGAACAATGTTCACAGTAATTAAGAGTTGGAGTGGCACTCCTGAGACTTGGGCCTCTAGTGGGGATTAACCTGAATGTCGCCTATAGGGAATGGGGAATAACCACTAGAGCCCTGACCTCAGGGGACTCTGTGTATTGTTTGTGAATGCTGTATTTCACTTTGTGATTGTGTGTGTATATATATATGCACCTTTAACTGCTTGGTCCGCTGTCGTCCTTCCATTGCCTTCAAGTGTCGACTTTCCTGCATCTACATTACCGAGTGGCTTTCTCGGTTCAAGCGGAACCCCTCCTTCGTTTCTGGGCGGTACTACCAACAAGCACGGAAGCACAAAAATTTTCCTACACGGGATTTCTGTTTGTTCCAGCCCCCGAGCAGACTGTATTGCATCAACCTTGGAGTGGTAGCTTGTCTCGGAGTCGGACGACGCTGAGGGACCAGACCAGCCAGGCTTTATCGGTGTGCCTAAACAGCTCGGTGAAGGAGTGGTCGGGTAAGACAACGAGGACAGCTGTCCGTTTGTAGTTGCTCTGTGCACCATTTAAATACCCCTTAATCTGCACCATGGCAGGCGCGCTGCGGAGTAGAGAAGAGGCTGCAAAAAATATGTTTAGTGATGAACCATCGGCGGCGGCAACTGTAAACCAATCTGGAGCTACAATTGATGTGGTTAACGCGACTTTTTGCGATAAAATCAAAAAACTAGAAAACCTAAAAAAAGGAGAGCAGGCCAAGTGGTGGGAACACCAATCCCTGTCACGATTTTTGGAAGTCGGAAGAGTACCGCGCGGCTTGCACATCATGCTGGTCCCCACATATGAGTCTCCCAAACCCTGAGCTGTTAAATGAGTGGGCGCACTGCAATTTGCAATCCTCTATGAACCTTATGGCCTTACTCGTCAAATATGCCGAAATTGACCGTGTTAAGTATGAGGAGCAGATTGTGACGCTTGAACTGGAACTCAGTGGCCTTGAACAGAGCACTGCCAATACCAAAATGCGAGATGAAATGCTAGCTCGTATCAGCAAAGAGGAGGAAACTATGAGCAAAAGAAAAGCGTTTAAATTTCAAAGGGACAAGCAGGACTATGAGAAAGGGTCAAGTGTTCACCTTTGCCAAACGCTTTCAAGGCATTAAAAAGAACATTTCTAAAAAACTCCTGCAAGTCCAGTTACCCTCACAACAACAGGGCAATTTAACTAATAGAGAGGAATCTGTAACCTCGCTCTCTGATTTTAGCTCGATGGGAGAAAGCGGTTCTGAAAACGAGCAAGCAGGACCTAGTGACTCAATTGTCAGCAAATGATATAAACCAGGTCCCAGTAGGGGCTGGTTTTACGGATTTCAAAGCAAAATTTTAATTTTTGCCCTATAATGGTCAAGGATAATATTGACTAATATCATGAGTTAGTTACCACAGACATTAAAAAGCCTCAACACACGGTGGCTCGTACCAAATTCAGATATTCTAAATGTGAACAACAATACCGTGATCTTATCAATAAATTACAAAGCAACAAATCTGTGATTATTCGCCAGGCGGATAAAGGCGTCAATGTGATCATCTGGCCTAGGGAAAAATACATAGAGGACGCATGGCGACACCTGAATGATAAAGACTGCTACAAAAGAGTGGATATAGCGACTATTAAGGTATTTTGGAATAATTTCTATATCAAATTAGTGGCTTGGAAAGGTTTGGGTTTGCTGAGCTCTGATGAGCTCAAATTTTTAAAGAACGATCACCCAACAATCCCTTGTATTTATTTTATACCTAAAATACATAAACATCCATTGAATCCTCCAGGCAGGCCCATTATTTCAGCCTGCGGCAGCCTGTGGATTATACCTCCAAGTACATTGACTTTTTCCTCCAAGAACACGTGAACAGTCTTCCCACCTTTATTCAGGACACAGGAGATTTCCTTAGGAAACTCAATCAATCAATCAATCAAAGACATTTATAGAGCGCACTACCTACCCGTAGGGTCTCAAGGCGCTTGGGGGGGGGGGGGGGGTGCCGCTACTGTTCGAACAGCCAGGTCTTGAGCTTCTTCCTGAAGGAGAGGTGGTCTTGGGTCAGGCGCAGGTCGGCCGGGAGGGAGTTCCAGGTCTTGGCGGCCAGGTAGGAGAAGGACCTTCCTCCTGTAGTGGCTCTACGGATGCGTGGGACGGCGGCGAGGGCGTGGCTGGCAGATCGGAGGTGGCGTTTGGGAGCGTAGAAGTTGATGCAGTGGTTGAGGTAGCTCGGGCCTTGATCGTGGAGAGCTTTGTGTGCGTGGGTAAGGAGACGGAAGGTGATTCTCTTGTTGACCGGGAGCCAGTGCAGGTCTCTTAGATGTCCGGAGATGTGGCTGTGTTGTGGGATGTCGAGGATGAGTCTGGCTGAGGCGTTCTGGATGCGCTGGAGTCTTTTCTGGATCTTGACATTACATGTCAGGAGGACTACCTACTCATTACGCTTGACGTGACCTCGCTTTACACTAGTATTAACCATGTTGATGGCCTCAAAGCTGTTAAATATTTTTTGAACAATCGGCCATTATTTTGCCATGCCCATAACAACATGATTGTCAACATTATTGAAATGTGTCTGTATAACAATTTCTTTATGTTTCAGCAGATGTGCTTTCAGCAGACTAGGGGAGTAGCGATGGGTTCCTGCTTCTCCCCCAGTTATGCTTGTTTGCATATGGGACTGTGGGAGAGGCAGGTTCTCGGAGCACAGTTTGCTGAAACTATGCACACCAATGTTGTTGATGATTTGATGATTTGTTTTTGATTTGGAGAGGGGAGGAGAGTTTGCCCATTACATTTATTGACAATCTGAATGTCAACTCCTTAAATTTAAAATTTACCTCCAACATAAGCAAGTCCTCTGTTAACTTTCTAGATGTCGAAATCTTTATCAACTAACAATCCAGACTAAACTACATCGCAAGGCAACACTCTACTGCATGCGTCTAGTAACCATCCCCGTCATTTGATTCACAGCATCCCCTATGGGGAGATGCTGCGTATTAAACGCATTTGCAGTAGAGTCCAAGACATGGAGGAGGCTCAGGCAGCGTGCCGTTTGCGCTTTCTAGCGAGGGGCTACAATGATAAAATCATTATGACGGCTATTAAACGTACACAGGCCCTACCTAGAAATGAAGCACTTATTACAAAGGCTATGAGACAAGGCAACCTACCAGAGAATCATGATGATACCATTTGCCTAATAGTCACCTATAGTAAACAGCATCAGGCGATTAGAAAAATCATGGGAAAACACTGGGCATTAATTCAAAATGACCCAGTGTTAAATATGGGATCCTTGAAATCACCAACGATAACTTATAGAAAATCAGGATCAATGAAGAATAGCCTGGTCAGCAGCAGTCCAGAGGTCTTGGCTAAGACCGACTGGCTCAGAAGCCGCACAGGCTTTTTTAAATGCATGACGTGTAAAGCCTGCAAACACGGGGTTAACAAAAAATCATACAATTCCCCGTTCTCTGATAGACAGATTGCCATTTCAAAGTATTTAACTTGCAAAACTGAATTTGCGATTTATGTCTTGGAGTGCCCTTGTGGGCTTAAGTACACAGGAAGCACTAAACTTCCAGTCCACAAGAGAGTGCTTCAACACATGAGGGCCATCACGCATTGTGATGAGACTTATCCCGTCGCAAGACATTTCAACGACTGTCACAATAGAGACCTGCAATTACTACAGTACTATGTGGTTGATGCAGTTATGCCCCTCAGAAGAGGTGGCGACAGGGAAGGAATACTTTGTAAGCTAGAAACGTATTATATCCTCAATCTAGACAGTAAACACCCAAATGGATTGAATTCATGGGAGGACCTTCATACCTGTCTTTAAACTATTGTTTATACCTTCTATTGATAGCTAATCAGTCTTATTAGAATTGCAAGTTTTACATTCACATCTGTCTTCTCTTTTAGCATATATGAAATATTTGCTGTGTGTTTTTCTACTTTTTTGATAAATTTATTTTATGGATTATAATCAATTTTATCCATTACTGATTTACACTTTTTAACAATTTTACTATTTATTGATATTTTTAAATAGTGAGTTGTTCTACACTTTTTATATATTCACGGTTTGCACATATGTTTCTTTTTAATATTGTATTGCACAGCTTTGCATGTCGCCTTGGACATCAAAATTTGGTTATTAGCAGTGTCTTTGCCTCTGATATTAATTATTGAGAAATATTTATTAGATCATATATCAATTGCAAATTTATTTTACAGTTATTTCATAAGTCAGTATCTATTACAGTTGTAAACCGCTATTTTTAGCAATTACTTTACTGACTTTCGTTATGAATTTTAACATCTATACATTTATAGCATCTGTATTTTACAGTTATTATTGTCAAGCATCAACCACAGAAAAGTTTGGCATTTACACATGTACCAGTGTCTTACATGGTTTTAATTGCTATTTTAGCATTTATTTAATGGATTTAACCTGGTATCAACATCACCATCCACATGTGTATAATGTTTGCTGCATCATTATAATTATGCTATGTATTGATGTTGGGTTGAAAAAGACGTACTGTTTAACTGGGATAGTCATTTTGTCTATTTCCATGATGACGTTTCTAAATACGACATGCACTGCCACTTTAAATTTGTAAATCACACTCCATAGCGTGTCATGTGATCAAGGGCCAAGGTAGGCTCGAAACGCGTCATGGCTGAGGTGCGGGGTTTTATGCACAAATAAAGAAAATTGCACCTTTAACTGCTGGGTCCGCTGTCGTCCTTCCATTGCCTTCAAGTGTCGACTTTCCTGCATATATATATATATATATATATAATTTTTTTTACAAATCCTGGCAATGGCAAAGACAGGCACCAACTCCGTGAGATGATGACAAAAAGAAGTTGAGTACAACAACCACCTAGGCGCGTTTCGACTGCGAACCGTCTTGGTCACTCCATCAGGTACATTTAGATATTCTGTATTTATGCTAACCACTCACTGTTGGTTGTCACAGCAACCTGTGGCTGGGCAATAGACATAGAAGTCTCATATGTCTGTACTTGAATGACAGTGCAATTATATTATATTTAAAGAAAATTAATGCAAAGGAAAAATAAAATATCATTGTTAATAGATCATTCCTACAATAACACAACAATACGTGAAACAATATTAAGGGATTAAACACATCTTGGAATTGAAATGTGAAAATTGTCCCTGTGACATAAATGGACATTGAAGAAGTAATACTTCGGGTTTATGGGCTAAATAATGTACAAATGTGAGAGCCGGTATAATTGTGTAAATTAACTATCATGGTAGAGTCTGTGTTCCTCGTATGGGTATTATGGCCAAATCTATGTGTGCCGCAGCAGATGCAAAGTATGCAAATGAATATGTTGTCTGTATATCTGACATATAGGATGACATTTTTAGCAATTTTTCTTCCTGTGTTTTCATGAGCATTTGCTCCTCCCACCAGTCCATATGCAAAGTAGCATAGCTGGGGGCGAGGCAAGTACCCATGGATGTGCCCTGTAGCTGTTTGTATATGAGTTTATCAAAGATGAAAATGTTGTGGTCTGGACACATTTCTGCCTTCTGTAATAGCATCATGGTATGTTGGTGCAAATGCATAGGTCTTTTGCCAAGGTAATGGCATAGAGCATTGAGTCCATCTTTGTGCCTAATGATGGTATATAGTTTGTTCATATCCAGTTTTATCAGTATATAGTTCAGTTTCCAAGATATATCATAAATCTTTGTCAAGAAATCCCCAGTGTCTCTTATGTAGGCAGGAAGTTCACATACAGCTGGTTGTAGAAAATAGTCTATGAATCTAGACGTGTTCTCAAAGAGTCGCCCTATGGCTGCTATGATAGGTCTTCTCGGGGGTTCCCGGGGATTTTTGTGTATTTTGGGGATTAAGTACAACTGCAGTGTCACTGGATAGTCTGTTTTCAAAAATTCAAATTCTGGTTTAGACAACAGCCCACTCCTTTCCATTCATACAGGGCTTTGTGGAATTTCTCTTTGACACCAATGATGCTAGTGGGACTGATGCGGCTGTAGCATTCTCTGTCTTGGAGGTGCTTTAAAGCTTCTTTATTGTAATTCTCCAGTGGCCAAATGACAACGTTGCCGCCTTTATCTGACCATCGGACCACTATATCTTGACGTTACTTTATTTTGTGGATGAGTTCATTATATTTGGTCATTTTATTCCGATTGGTGCTGATAAACTCTTTGCTACTTTTGTGAGCGAGCTCTTTCAAATCTCTTATAACATTCTCTGCAAAGATGTCAAGCCCATCTTTTGGCATCAGTGGGATAAATAACGATTTGGGCTTAAAAGCCGCACGCACTGTGCTAAAAATGTCAATACCCGCTGCTATGGCGAAATCTGTGTGGTTTCCTGAGAGTCTGATTCCTTCGATTGACAAGATTCTGAAGGAGAGACATGTCTCCCACTGTTAGTGCATTGCTGATATCTTCGCTAATTGCAGTGTCATTGCTTTGTCTGGATGTATCAAAAAAGTGTTTTTGCAATTTGAGTTTTCTCACAAACTGAAAAAGGTCCACTCTAGTTTGTGTGTAATCAAAATTAGTTTTTGTACAGAAAGTCAGGCCTAACAAAAGGATTCTTTGTTCGTCAGTAGTAAGCTTCATATTGGTATGGTTTATTACTGTATTGTCATAGTCTGTAAGCATGTTTATCTCAGTCTGTTTCTTCTCTATGGTTGTTTGTTTGGTTTTTGAGTGTCTTTTGCCCCATCGCCTGTCTTTTCTCCTCCTTCTCTTTGGGTTCTGCCCGTGTTTTTGGCTTCCGAGCGCGGGGGCCGTAGTCTCAGGCTCATTATTCATTCTAGCCGTAAAAAAACAAATTCTTATACAACGGTGGCCGTTTTCCGCTTTTCGCTACTCGCAGATTCCAGGTCAAACTCCACCTCCGAACTTAATTCAGACCCACTTGGTTCTGCTGGCCCCATTTGTGTTTCTGTGGTGGCAGATATTTGTTGTCTGCGTATATTTTCGAATTTCATAGAAAAGGTGTATATTTTTCCGTTCATATAGTCATTTCTGTCTAGCTGAAATTTGACAGCCTTTCTATCTTTTATCGATTGCTCATATTTACGCAGCCTTACTTTCATGTCTGCCAGTTCTAACTCATGTAAGATTTTTACAATGTCATTCACTCCTTGTTGCATTGCCGAACCTGTTGCCTGTATATATATATATATATATATATATATTACCTACTGGCGGTCGCCAGTAGGTAGTTATAGTTAGGATTGTTTTCCATAGGAAGTCCTCAACATTCTATTTGGAATAACTTTGGCCCTGGTGGATGAGTCTTTGCAAATTTCTCAAAGAAGATGGCTAGGTTCGCTGCACTCCTTCCCTGAAAGTTTGGGGCGGATTGGTCAAGTGGGGGCTGAGATATAAGGGGGGTCCCAAAACGTGTTTTCTCCATGTTATTTTCCATAGGACCTTTAGACTCGGCTACAGTTCGAACGGGTGAATGAATTCATAAGAAATTTTCCAAAACTGTAGAGTCTTGTTCGCAGATTACGCTTTTTTTGGAATGGTGTAAATCCGTTCAGTAGTTGTTGAGAAAATTAAAGTTAAAGTCAATTATATATCTATAGGCGCGCACACGTGCGCGCACCCAAGCGGCTGCGCGTGAGCGGTATTTTTTTTGGCTGCGTGACGTCTGTTAACGTTCGATTCGAAGGAAATCAGGAAGTTTTGTCCGCCATTTTGTCACTGCGAGTAAATATATTGTTCATTTCAAAGCGTTGAAACATGGAAAGGGGAGAAGGTAGAGATTGTCTTCCTGCGTAGGTTTTCTCAGGGTGTGCAGTAAGGCCCTTAAACGCGAAAATATATAATTTTTCTCCGGAAAAAAATACGGGGTGCGCGCACCCGGTCGCGCACACCTATTTACAAGAGTGTGAAAATGGAGGTAAATCAGAAGTTTGAGTGCTTAGATATAAGGTGGCTCTGAAAAGAGCCCTTGTGTTAATTGAGTGTTTTCTGCATTTATAAGTAAGTACCGATGCAGAGCCTGATGTTGCAGAGGAAGATTCTGTTTCCCTCATTCGTGAAATGAACACCGTCTCTCCTATAGACGTCTTGCATGTGGTAGCGCAAGTTGTTGTGGTAAATAGAACCCATGCTATAATCTCTGAGGAACGCAGAAACAGATTTATTTACATGTCTCCTTGCTTTCTCAAATTGTGCACAATGGTGATTGGACTAATTCCATTTCTGTCTTTGGCATATATTGGAATATACCAAGGCAGATCGAGGAAAAAGTGTCATCAATTGTCGAAAGGTGTCTTTTAGAAGCATTTCCAGACCTACCCCAGTGATTGTGCCTAGATCGTTCCCACCACAGTGCATAATTATAAGGTCTGGTTCTGGGAGATGCATAAAAGTTTTCACCAATGGAATCAATTGGTGACATTTCAATCCTCTTTTGGAAATCCATGTTATGTGTACATTTGGTAAGCTGAGGTTGCAAATTCGTCTGCTTACTGCATATTTTTCACTCCAGTGAATATAACTGTGTCCTATTAGCCAGACCTTCATTTTCAAGGGATTTGTAGTCGTCCTCCGATCGGTTCTGGAAGTGGAATGGTAGTTAGAAGTTGAAATTTTAAATAAAGAAAAAGGAAGAGGCTGGGTGTGGTTAAAAAAATAAAAATGATTGGTTGATTGTCACAAGTGGAGAGTGAACAGGTCAATGTTTATGTTAAACGAAAAGTACTATTGGGTGTGAAAAAACAAGACATGTAACAGAGTTGTGGATTGGCAGGTGTTTCTGGAGGGAAAATAGTGTTCTTAGTTAGCTGTAGAACGTTGAGAGATGAACTTTTGACCTGTGCCTTCAGCAAGGTGCAGAATGAGGTGTAACCATGGAAACAGCCGGATATGGCAGTTGGTGATGGGTTCACTCTTTGGTGCCTCTGCATCTGAGTCTGTTCTCTGGTGGCTGGCGGACAACTGTTTGTTATTGTGGAGATGAAAGGGTGATAAGGAGAGAAATACGACATAGCGTCTGGCCTGTAGAAGCGTGGGAGCAGTGATTAACTCTGAGTGAAGCGGAACTGTGTTGGTGCTTAGTAACAGTAAAAAAAAAATGTTAACAGTGGTATAACTGTCTTTACGGTGCGCGACCTACTAAGAAAGAGTTCACGGGCCGTAATTGGCTTGCAGGTTCTAGTATCAGTAAGTGAGGTCGAGAAAAGAAAACATTCAGGACTTTATTTATGAAGGCCTTGCGCCACCGGTGCGTTACTTTTTCCCATTTTAAAAAATGAGGAACTGGCGGCGGAAGGTCTTCATAAATAAGGTCCTCAGTGACTACAGTTAAGGTTATGTGGAACCCATGAATAGTTTTTCAATATGAAATCATTTCAGTTGAGATTATGGATTAAAAGAGAAACCGTGAATATTTGAAATGTTTATTTAAAAATGTACTGTTTTAAAGGCAAATCATTATGTAATATGAGTACAGAAATTGCAAAAAACACAGTAATTGGTATTGTCAGTAGTACATGGAATACAAACGCTATAGTTGAAGAAAAATGAATATAGTTGGAAAAAAACATTGAACACTCTTATAAGGAAGTATATTATATTTTAATAAATGGAAGAAGGTCTCTGGCCTTTCAGTTTAGGAACGATATATGAAAATGCAAGTGGTTATACATCATTACTTTATGAATCAGCTGTCAAACAACACGAAATCATAATGTCCACTGTTAGTAAAGCAAATAGGTCTGTTCTTCAAAAGAAAATATGGAAAAGAACGTGAAGAATATAGAAAACCAAAAGGAAATGAGGACGTCAATGGCTTGTTTGAGAGTTATTGAAGCATTGTTTAGGCAAAATAGGTAGCTTCTGCTTGTAACAGGAAATCAGTTTTATCATTTGAAAGTATGTCAGCTATCCAATGGAAAAGAGTGAAGCAGTACTGATGATCTGTTATAATCGGAGCCTCTTTTACCATCAGTGGGTAGCTCGGTGGGTTTTCGATGTAGCTCGCTGTTAGGAAAGAGTTAACCGTCCATTGTGTAGGCAAAGTATGCAGCAAGTGCCTCTAACATGAAATCACTGTTATCATCTGAGAACATGTCAGCAATCCAATTGAGAAGATGAAAGGAGCATTCATGATCTGTCATTATTGGAGCGTCTTTTACCATCATAGGGCAGCTCGGTGGGTTTTCGATGTAGCTCTCTGTTAGGAAATCTTGCGCCGCTGCGAATATATTCCAATGACCCAGAACTCCTTGTATCGCTGCAAAGGCCATAAACCCTCCGTTGTAACAAAGCTGTTCATGATCAAGTAACGGATTCATGAGGTGATTGTAATTCGGTTCAGGAGGTACCAAATTGCAAAGACATAAATCCAGGGCCCACGTGAAATCACAGCTCAGGCAATGAAATACAGGCTGCACACAGGTGAAATACGAATATCGAAATGATAATCGATATGATGCATTCAAAGTCGAGAGTGGTAAGATGCCGTAGTAGTCAAGCATCCTCTGGCGAAATAGTTCTAAGTGGCCCGGCTCGTTTGCGAAGGCAGGAGGGACATCCATTTTGAATTTCCCAAGATGGTACAGGAAACGGCGACGGCTATGCAGTGGAGAGGAGCAGAATGACTTGATACATTTTCTAGGAGTCTAGTCACTTATATATTGCTTAGTGGTTATTAAAAAAGTAGCTTTTTTTGAACTGGAGGATGCGTTAAAAAATAAGGGAGTGATTTGAGGGAGTTGTAAAGCAAGGTCAATTTTTTTTTACATCAATGCTGTTTTCTGTGATTGTTAGCTTAGTGAAAGATATGTGTGTGAGCAGATGCAACGTTCAGTTTTAAATGTGACAATGGCGGTCTTGTTCATGTCTTCCGATTCAAGGTCGGTATTCGCTGCCAAATACAAAGATTAAGAAACGCATGCGTGGGGTACATAGTGTGCATTCTTAAAGGAAAGTAAATGAAGGATTATTTTTACCGCGTTAGCATTGTCGTTTAAAAAGTTATAGTGATTTCTATTATATGTGAAGAAAGTGTCACTGATGAAGACTGAAAATAAATCCTTATAAATGATACGGACTGGTGTATTTTAGAAAAGGTTTGTAACATTACATGAATTGTGGAAAAAAAATAATGTAATTGAAAGTGTATGGTTTGAAAATGAAAAGTAGAGGTTTATAGTTCATGTAAGGTGGTAAGGGGGACGGTGGCAGCTTTCCTTGAACCCGCTTGGCGCCAATTTTAGAGCATTACCGCTAGTCATTATTTTAAATTGCTGAACTGTAGAAAGCAGCTCCGTGAGCCTGTGACTAATTTTATTTTGTGAATGCACTGCTTTTGGGAAAGTATTGCCTATCTGTGTGAGAACTGAATACTAGTTTGCACATTGTTTAAAAATACCACTTACCCACACGCACTGAGGGACCAGCTCTTGTTGATAGTCGATCTGTGCCTGCCCGCCCAGTCCGACCCTCCAGCCAATCACGGGTGCGGAAGGCCGGGCAGAGCCAGGAACATCGTGGGAGGCGAGCGGTTAGCGCTCTAGCTCTCCCAAACTCAAGGGCCATAAAGCAACTCGTCGGTCCAACACGCAGTGTTGACGCGCAGTGTGGCGCCTAAGCCTGTGCCTAAGACGAGCCAAAGACCAGCCCGTCTACGCCCGTCCGCGACAGGACGGGGCTAGGGGCAGGGGGCCATGGCGGTCTGCACCCTCCCAGTAGAGAAGGGTCAAGGCACTACTCAGTTTTATTCATGCCAGACTCTTATGGAAATAGGCAGGTACGTTACCACACTGTGCCCCCTCTGGACTCGTTCCAGTGTGGGGGGACCTTTCTCATGTTCACATGCAATTTACCAGCACTGCGGTTATCACTCCCTGTCATCTAAAGTGTGCCAGATCTGCTCAGAGCACCAATCCTGTTACACTGAACACCTATGCCCCTAATGATCCGCCCCTATCGTGTAAAAACCTTTTGTGCAATGTCCGCTCCCTTGTCTCCCACGCTACACAGGTCTGGGACCTCATTACAACAGAGAGACCCCATCTGTGTTTCCTAACGGAGACCTGGCTTAAGCCTCATACAGTCCCAGCCATAACGTTGGGGGTACCGACAGGGTACAAAATAGTAAGGTTGGATCGCCCGATTAAAACGGGAGGAGGGCTAGCTATTGTGTTCAAACAAGAGATGGAGGTTGCAGTCATTGAAACTGTGTGTACCCCAGAAATGGAGCTCATGATTTTTAAGATCAACCCTACCTCTAGGGAAACCAGGAAGGGTGCACTTGTGTATCGACCTCCTGGCTCGTGTGGGACCTTCTCCATTAAATTAATGGAAATTTTGGCTCCTCACATGCAAGCTAACTCTGAGTTCATTCTGGTGGGGGATTTCAATATCCACAGTGAGATCACCACGTGCACTGAGGCACAGACTGTGTTAACAGACTTGGCCACACTTGGACTTAATAAAAAGAATCAGGGGCCGACTCATTCTGCGGGCCATACTCTTGATCTAGTGCTCTGTAACTCAACAGCTATTAACTGTCTTACTCCCAATCAAGTTGATTGGACAGACCACTCAGTTATTATGTTTTATACTCGTTCTAACTATAAAGTCAAAGCTATCCATAGGACGATGGCCGATGTTAGAAGGCCCTGGAACAAATTAATCCCTGCAGACTTCAGGGCAAATTACTCTGAACCCATATGGGAAGCATGCGGTGAAAACGCCACTTTAGCCCTAAGCGCATTTAGTGAAGCTGCGTTAACAACTATTAATCATGTGGTCCCGCCGAGAACTTATAAACCCCGACCGGCCCCAAAACAAGAAGTCTGGTTCACTGGGGATCTCAGACAACAAAAAAAGACCATGAGAAAGTTAGAGGAAAAAATGGGGAGTCACACACAAGGCAGACGATAAGGAGGACTTTAAGAGGTCGTTTAAAAATTACCATAAAGCAATCCGTGCTGCTAGGAAACAACATATAGCAGTCCAATTATCAGCTGCCGGTTCTAACGTAAAAGCCCTGTATAAAATTCTACAGACGTTCACCAAGCCCACTGCCTGTGACACTGAGGGGATCGAATCCCAAGAACTCTGTGATAACATTTCACAGTTTTTTGTAAGGAAAATCGACGCCATCTATAATAAGATACTAGCGTCGAACTCCATCTCTAACAATCCAGTAACAACTGACTGTCGAATCCAGCTACATACTATGACTACAGATATTGAGGCTAAGAAGCTTACCGTCTTCCCACCCATCTCTATTGAAGAGTTGACTGTTCTTGTCACGCAAACAAAGAGTGGGTGCCCGACTGACATCATCCCAGCACGTATTATGCCACTTCTGCTGGATGATCTGGGGGTTGGAATACGGCATGTAGTCAATTTGTCCTTGTGTACTGGGGAAGTCCCTTTAGACTGGAAACAGGCTCTTGTGAGACCTCTGCGTAAAAACAATTCGATCCCCTGGTCTGATTTGACAAATCTGAGACGATCTCTCTTCTCCCTTTTATAGGGAAGCTTGCTGAGAGACATGTGAATCAGTATTTGTCAAAATTCATTGAACACGCGGGTGGACTCGACTCCTCCCAGTCGGGTTTCAGGCCCAGGCACAGTACTGAGACCGCCTTGCTGTCCGTCGCTGACAATCTTCAGATGCTACAGGACAAGGGCTATTCCGTTGTCCTGGTGCTTCTAGATTTGTCAGCGGCGTTTGACACTGTGTCACACGACATCATGACCTCCAGACTAGTTGACATCGGTCTGGAAGGCAAGGCCCTGGCCTGGCTAAGGAGCTTTTTCAGCAAACGCACCCAGAGAGTCATCTTGGGACCATACCAATCAGAGGTGGTGGCGATCTCGAAGGGGGTGCCACAGGGCTCTTGTTTGAGCCCTACGTTAATTAACATCTACGTGGCACCCCTAGCTAACATCATGAGATCCCACGGGTTCATTCCAGTATCATACGCGGATGATACCCAACTCCTCTTCCCTTTTAAAATCATGACTCCCGAGGTGCGTGACTCCTTCGCCCAGGGGATGAAGGAGGTGGCACGTTGGATGGCAGCTAACTTCCTGCAGTGCAACGTCTCCAAGACTGAGGTTATGCTCTTTGGTGAGGCCAAACGCTTATGGACTCCGGACTGGTGGCCTCAAGATCTTGGCCCCGTCCCTGAGCCCAAAACAGTGGTAAAAGATCTGGGAGTGAAACTGGACCATGAGCTTACCCTAACACAACAAACTAATCAAGTGGTGGGCTCATGTTTTCATGTGATTGGGCTTCTCAGGAGAGTATTCCCTCTGTTACCGGATACCACCAGGAGAACGTTGGTCCAGTCACTAGTGTTAAGCAGGCTGGACTATTGCAATGGTTTGATGCTAGCTGCCAACGAGGATATCTTTGCTAGATTGCAGGTTGTGCAAAACACAGCTGCACGACTAGTTTTAAATGTCCCGCCTCGTACTCCCTCAAAACCGTTGCTGGCCAAACTGCACTGGCTTCCAGTAAGGCAGAGGGTGATGTTTAAGATCTGCTGTGTCATCCACAAATGCCTTATTGGAAAAGGTCCTGGCTACCTCACTGAAAAATTCATCCCTTATGTTCCGTCCAGATCCCTGAGATCAGGAGATCAGGAATTGCTATGTGTTCCCAGGGCCATGAAGGCAAGAAAGGGGGGCAGGGCCCTATCTGTAGCTGGCCCCAAGTTGTGGAACCAACTACCAAAGGAAATTAGAGTATGTAGGGAACATTTCCCTTTTAGGAAAAAACTCAAAACGTTCCTCTTTAATTTCTAGCTGGCCTTAGGGCTTTTTACTAAATTATGACCAGTTCCTGTTCTTTCGTTGCTGCCAGAGGCGCGGAGATACTCCTTTGGGAGTGATTCACAGCGCCATACAAACATGCAAATAAATAAATTAAATAAATGTTTTGAAAGCAGTTCTAGAGGGTCAGAAGAAAGTGTATGGTTTGAAAATGAAAAGTAGAGGTTTAGAGTTCACGTTTTGAAAGCAGTTCTAGAGGGTCAGATGCATGATAGATTTATTAAAAATAGAACATGTTTTTAAATAGTATTTTGGAAAAAATATGTGCCTTTATGTACTATTTACATTATGTGCCTGTTGCGTATTCTTTGAGTTTTAGTAATCCTGTGTCTTATAAGTTTTCTAGGGGCGGTTTGAGGTTCATGGTGGGTTTGGGCAGGGAGGGTAGGTTGGGGGTTTGTAATAGGGGGTTCGGCTGGGGTGGAGTGCGGAGTTTAGTGAAAAGTGAGGGGGGCGGGGAGTTACGGTGTTTGGTAATGGAGCAGAGTCAGAGGACGCCACATTTGTGTTATGGCCTGCCACGGAAATATGTATTTATTCTCAGAGGTTTATTATATTAAGGATATATATTAGCATGGTGGCTCTTGTCGTTTTGTTGTTCTGTGTATGTTTATAATGCTGGCTCTGTAGTTTTTGTTTATGGTCCTTATTGCGACACACAGGGGAGCTACGTTGCACAGTTGGAGATCAGAGACTTAGGAAATAAAACTTTATAATTGTAAGGGCTGTAAGCGATAGAAATCGCCCGTTCTCGGTGTAAAAAATATCACCGCTATTGGTGGTATTTTCTACGGTGTTAGTACTCGAAGGAGACTAGTAACATATATGTGAAATAAAATTATGTAATAGGCTCAGCATTTTACATTATCTTGGAAAACAAAAGTTGATTTTACATAGCAATAAGTCTCTTATAATTAAGGGACGGAGTGTATATAGTGCTATTTAGTACTCTGCTATGTGATTGATGTCGAATATTTCATAAGAGGAGGCTTTAAAAGATTTACGATAAACTGGTTTTCTAGGGAAGTGGGTGGAGTGTTCCGTGTAAATTGCAGAATAGAAACTACCAACAACCAATTAGAAGTGTTGTTTAGAAGTCACATGACTTCACATGGGAGTGTCAGGTCCTGTACGCGATAGGAGGGTGCGCGCACCTGGTCTCGCACTAAAATAAAGCGGCGAAAAAATATCTCATAATATGCTCTTGGAGCACGTTTTGGTAGAAAGAGTTAGTTTTGAAAAGAACTTTTTTTTTTTTTCTTTGGGGGGGAAAGAAGTGTTATAATGCTTTCGATTTCTTAAAGTTGCTACTACATTTTTCAGTATGTAATAGTTTGAAAATGAAGTGAAGAAATTTATCTTTTCTTGGGGCATTTGTGACTGTCAATTTTGAGTTTAATAAGAACGAGGCTCTGCTCTCCATACAAAAGAATTTCTCCACACTTGTTGCATTTCATATGCACCTTCGCAAGATATGGTCTCAAGTCCATCTCAGCACTCGATGGAGATACAGGTCGTACACCAGAAGATGTGCTGGCCACCTCTGATGGTAATAGCGTGGCCAGGGCTCTTGTCGATGCTTTTGCCTAATGCTCAGGATGCCTTTGTTTAACATGCCGCTGCATGGTGTGTGCAGAAAAGGAATATTTTCTATTTGGATTTCCCCTTGAGAGCTCCGAATTGCATATCGTGCAGGTTACTTTTGGCGCATTCACTTTCTTTTGATCTTCAGGATAAGTGAAAAATTGCCAAATGAAAGATTCCTTTTTTCTTCTTAACGGTGGTCGCTCATTTCCTTCAGATTCGGAAGATGAATCTGGTAAGGAAGCCATTTCAGCAAAGTCTTCCGGAAGATGCTCGACGTTGTTGTCTCTTGAGAGTAGAAAAGATTGTAAGGAAAGTGGGTGGAGTGCTTCGTGTATATTCCAGAACAGAAACAATAACCAATTGGAAGTTTTGTTTTCAAGTCACGTGACTTTACATGCGCTTCTGTGGGCGTGTAGGCGGTGACACTATGTAGTTACGAACGTGATTACATACTTAGGAACTAGCATTTGAAAAACCTATGAAATTCACTGAAAAAACCATAGGTTTGACACCAGTTATAGTTAGCTGGAAATTTTACTGACATAAAACCAATGAAATTCCACGTTATAGTTAGTTGGACTCACTATAACTTGCACGTGTAATGCACTGCTGATGACATTACATATTACATCACTCATGACATGGTCAGTGACATCACTTATGATACCATCCAGTGAATGTGTGTCTTTCTAAAAAATAAATATGTTTTATATATGTATATGTAAAGGTCGAGGGAAGAATAAATGTTGAAATAATTGTCTTAATGAATGTTTTTTTCAAAAAGAAATGATTGGATAACTGGTTTATTAAGTGTACCTTAGTGAATACATATATTAGCGAGTAATGTTTAAATATTTGATTATATGTATCAGTGTTTCACTTTGTGAATAACTGGTTGCATGGATTGATGAGTACCTACATGTGTAGGTATTTGGGTTCTTAGATGTTTTTTTAGTATCAGTATGAGTGTTTCTATGGTTTTATGGGGGTATTACTAATCACATAGATGCATGAATGACTAACTCTCTTTTTGTATGTGTTTAGAAGACACCATATGTGCAGGACTGTATGGGTGGTTGAGTGTGTATAGTTTTATATGGAAATAAATGGATGTTCAATAGTTTATTTGCATGTGTGAGTATGTGTGTGAGTAACTTTTGGATGATTGTCGGTGTGTTAGGATGTATAGGTGTATCACTACATATGATGAGTGAGTATATGTATGAGTGACTATATAGAACTGTTGGTAAATGAGAGAATGTGTATATAGATGGTGGAATTACTGAATTGGTTGTTGTAACTGGTATGGGTATCTCCATTTTTTTGAAAATGTTAATTTCTATTTTCCAATATGTGTTTTAAGGGTTACATTACACTTAAAGGAGGTCTGTCATCAGTGATGTCATAAGTGATGTCACTGACCATGTCATGAGTGATGTAATATGTAATGTCATCAGCAGTGCATTACACGCGCAAGTTATAGTGAGTCCAACTAACTATAACGTGGAATTTCATTGGTTTTATGTCAGTAAAATTTCCAGCTAACTATAACTGGTGTCAAACCTATGGTTTTTTCAGTGAATATATATATATATATATATATATATATATATATATATATATTACCTACTGGCGGTCGCCAGTAGGTAGTTATAGTTAGAACCTAGTTTCCATAGAATTTTTTTTTGATTTGCTTATAACTTTGGCATCGTTTGACGAAACTTTGCATAATTATCCATAAAAAGTCTATCCAGGTCAGCTGCTATCCTAAAAGTTTGGGGGTGATTTGTCAAGCGGGGGCTGAGGAAAAAGGTCCCAAAACTAGTTTTCCCCATGGTAATTTCTATAGGAAATCTTGAGACGGGCTACAGCCCGAACAGCTGAACGCAATTAACCCAAATTTGGCAAAAAGCTAATGTTTGGTTCAGAAAGCGACCTTTTTGTTCAATGTTGTAAATCCGTTCAGTAGTTGCGGAGAAATAAAAAAAATAAAAGTTTTGATATCTGTGATTGGCTGCCACCACTCCAAACCAGGAAGAAGCGAGTCACCAGAAAACAGAGAAACAAAGATATAAAACAAGAGAAGGGCGCAAGGTAGAAACACCCTGACCACCTAGGCCTGCTCAGGGGGTCCCAGAAAGACCCCCAGGGCCCAAAAAAGATTGTTTTTAAAATTTTGGCGCAATACACGCTGGGGTCGCGAATTCTGCCAAAATTGATTAAAAACAATGAAGTGCGGGTTCCTGCGTTTTGTTTTAATGAGGACCCCGGGTAGGCTTGGTCCCGGGGGCATTTCTTAAAAAATATTAGTGGGGACCTGCTGGGGACCACCTCCCCGGGGCTTCACTCATGTTGGGAGAGTGGCCGCGCGGCCCCCCTCCTGGAGCCTGTGATGGCCCTGGGGAATGCCATCCACCTGGGCTGGCTCCTGCAGTGTCTCGGGTGCTCACCCCCGGTATACTGCTGTTCGCTATGATAGGGCAGGAGCCGCACGGCTCCCGTCCTGTCATAGCAAACTTGCTTTGGATTTTGGAAGCGAGAGCTGGGAAACCTGCTCTCGCTTTTAAGATACAAAGCTGATTGCTTTTCTATATGAAGAGGTGTATGTCAGCAGCTCCCCATGTGGAAAAGCAACACCGGCTCCCGCAGGACATGGGGAGCTGGTGGGACCCTACTGTGAGGCCATGCCCCGGGGGAGGGGGTCCTCGGGCCGGAATTGGCCACTGGAAGGGGGCCAAAGCGGCCCTCTTCTTGTTTTTTTATTTTTTAAATAATGGACATGTCGGCATGCATCGGGGGATGGGGTCCTGAGGCGAATGTAAATTAGTGAAAGTGAACGTTTAAAAAAAAAAAAAATGGAGTCGCGGCTCTCAATGTGGCCCCTCGTGTGAAAGCTATGGGTGCACGGCTCGCAGCGCGGTATTCGAGTACGTCTTAAGTCTTTCAAACACCCAGGGGTATATTCTAAAGGACACATCGCCGAGTTAACAGCACTTTATCGCAACCAAAATGGTGATAAATTCAACGCATCATTCACAAGCTGGAGCAAACAGCCAATATCACCAGTTTACCTGCGATAGCAGCCTCAGAAAGCATCGTCACGGCTGACCCCTACTAATGAGATATAGAGTAGACATTCCCGTGCAAAAAGCAGCAAACACATCACTTCGCAAGTTTCTCAACCACCAGCAAGATCGTCAAAGATAGTACAAAGCAGTTGATAAGGTGCATTAGTAGCAGGAAGTTTACACTTGCTCTGAGCTGGTGTAAAGTCGAACTACAACATGAAAGGGAGCCCAGCCCGGAGCCACACCTAAATGACAACAGATGCAATGGAGCAAACGATCATGCAGCTCGGACACCCAACACTGCTTCGACACAGCCCGCCACCAGCGCCTCGTCCGCCATCCCCCTTCACCCCTCCTCCCACAAACAAATGTGGCCATAACCTTAGGAAATCTAGAACGTAACAAATTGGCTGATGTCGCACAATTATAATTAAGAAGATGCATGTGAGGTTGGACAAATAAGAATCACAGTCATGTATGGATTTACATATTTAAGCAAAAAAAACAAAAAAAAACTATGTACAGCCATGGCGTATCATCCCTGGACCATTTGTGAATCATAGCCTGCAAGACATAAAGCAAAATAAGATTGTGCGTCATGCGTCCATCAAAGGAGAGAGAGAGGGAGAAAGAGTGGGAAAGAGGAAGGGAGAGAAAGAGAAGAAGAGTGAGAGAGAGAGGAAGAGAGAGAGAAAGAGAGAAACAGTGATGGAGAAAGAGTGAGACAGAGAGGAAGAGAGATAGAAAGATAAAGAATGAGAGAGAGGAAGAGACAGAGAAAAGGAGGGTGAGAGAGAAAGTAAGAGATGGAGAGTGAGAGAGAGAGAGAGAAAGAGTGTGAGTGACAGAAAGGAAGAGATGGAGAGGGAGAGGGAGTGTTGACACTGTGGAGAAAGTCCTCACAGCTCACCTTTCTGCCATTGGTGTGTCTCCAACCGCGTACCGGGACATAGTGCAGCCCTCAAGTTTAGTCATCTGAAGCATAGTATAGAATCAGTAATGCCAGAGTACATACAACTGCACACGTCTAACCCATCTGCTGTACCCATCCACTCCCACTGCCCGGAGGTGACTGCCCGTTCCTGCACATCCAGACTGCTACACCTTATCAACTCCCACTGCCTAGAGGTGTCTGCCCGCTCCTGTGTACTCAGGCTGAGAGGAAGAGAGAGAGAGAAAGAAAGAAAGAGTGAGAGAGAGGAAGACAGAGAAATTGAGAGAGAGAGAGGAAGAAAGAGAGAAAGAGTGAGATACAAGGAAGAGAGAGAGAAAGGGAAACAGTGACAGAGAGAGAAAGAGTGAGATAGAGAAGAAGAGAGAGAAAGAATGAGAGAGAGAGGAAGAGACCAAGAAAGAGAGAAAGAGTGTGAGAGAGAGAAAGGAAGAGATAGCGAGTAAAAGAGAGAGAAAGAGTGTGAGAGACAGAAAGGAAGAGATGGGGAGTGAGTGTTGACACTGTGGAGAAAATCCTCACAGCTCACCTTTCTGCCACTGGTGTGTCTCCAACCACGTGTTGGGATATAGTGCAGCCCTCAAGCTTAGTCATCTGAAACAGAGTATGGAATCAGTAATGGCAGAGTACATACAACTGCGTACACCGCTGCATACCCAGGCTGCTGCACCCCATCCAATCCCACTGCCCGGAGGTGACTACCCGCCGCTGCACAAACAAGCCTCACTGCTCAACTTTTGCAATCTGCTTGTAGAAAAGAGGGCCTACCATGTGGCGCTGCAAGGCCCAAGCTCGGGGCCTGCAGGCAGGGCACCCTGCATATCATGCAGCCCCGCTCCGTAGGCCACAAGGTCTCACATTTGGTGCTGGGCCTTGATTTCGCCATGGCAGAGGACATACCAGTGCACCCGGCTTTTCATCGCAGGCTGTACACCCGCTCAGCACTTGCAGTGCCACTAACTCTGTGACCAGCGAGGTGACGTCATGTGGCTGTAGGCCTGCGCTATCTGATGGCTCAGGCCTACACTGCGGTCCAGCAGGGCACACAAACCTGAGCTGTCTAGACCACCAGGACGGGCCATCATTGCAGGCTGCACACCTGCTCAGCAGTTACGGTACCCGTACCTCAGTGGACCTAAAGTCATCGTCCCATGCCAGTGTGCCGGTGCCGGCTGCAGTGCATCCGGTGCGAGCAACTCTGAAAAGGTGTAGAGCACGTGCGCCCAGTCTTTTTTATTGGCAGGGTCACGTGTCCTGTGATGCCTGTGCTTGATGGGTGTGGTGTGGGTGTATACCAGCAATGATGGAGAAGCTGTGGCGTACTGACAACTAGGCTGTGACCAGCAGATCACTGCAATGGAAACCTGGGCCATGTAGCGTTGTTCTCCTTCCCTGTAAGCGTAAGCAGAGTGAGCTGGCCGGCATATGCCAGTCCTGCGTTAGGCTGTGAAGAATGACTCCAGCGCTATGGGCGTGGCTTTGTCTTGGGCTGTATAAGGAATCCACTGATGCAGGTGTTCCTGTTGTAGTGCTGCTGTCACCCGGGTCACAAGCACCAATGTGTCACTCTTGAGCCAAGTCCCACAACATGGCCAACATGGAAGGTACGGGGAATCACTGACCCTACATTCATCCATAGTTCCACACATGAAAGATGGTGGAAATGACACATCTGTGTGGATATGAATGTTTTCATCCACATTCAGTGGTGAGTTGCAGCTGTAGCAATACAGGGCCATACAAAGTTCAAGTTTCAGTTTTGGCACATGGAGGGCAGCCAATTAGAGCCAAGCTCATGTTCGGGGTTAGGCTGCACCAACATATGTACTTATGCAATCACTCCACCATTCCCCAAGCACTTATAAATTCACTATATACTTGATCGCGGACGCGGACCAGGATACAGCAGGGAAGGTGCAGAGGGGCACACGAAACGCGGGAGAATCACGCTCCCCAGAAGGCAGCAGGGCCACGACCGGCTCCACAGCGCGCCATCCCACAGGTGCATTAATACCTCTCACGTTTCCCGCTCCGCAGGAAACGCTCGCAAACGCAGACCAGGATACAGCAGTGAAGGCGCAGAGGGGCACACGAACCGCGGGAGAACCACGCTTCCGACAAGGCAGCAGGGCCCGACCAGTTCAACCGTCACGCCATTCCACAGGTGCATTAATACCTCTCGTGTTTCCCGCTCCGCGGGAAACGCTCGCAGACGCGGACCAGAATACAGCAGTGAAGGCGCAGAGGGGCACACGAAACGCGGGAGAATCACGCTCCCCAGAAGGCAGCAGGGCCACGACCGGCTCCACCGCGCGCCATCCCACAGGTGCATTAATACCTCTCACGTTTCCCGCTCCGCAGGAAACGCTCGCAGACGCAGACCAGGATACAGCAGTGAAGGCGCAGAGGGGCACACGAACCGCGGGAGAACCACGCTTCCGACAAGGCAGCAGGGCCCCGACCAGTTCAACCGTCACGCCATTCCACAGGTGCATTAATACCTCTCGTGTTTCCCGCTCCGCGGGAAACGCTCGCAGACGCGGACCAGGATACAGCAGTGAAGGAGCAGAGGGGCACACGAAACACGGAAGAACCACCCTCCCCAGAAGGCAGCAGGGCTACGACCGGCACCACCGCCACGCCATCCCACAGGTGTATTTCACGCAAGCCCAACTTCCACCAGCGGGACGCGTGCGGGCGCGCGCCGGGCAAAGCCCGGGCCAAGGGCGGGCCCATTTTAGCCCATTCGAGACCACCCCTCTAAGATCTGGAACCCTAACGGCGGAGGAATATCATCCCAGTAAGTGAACGGCAAAGAATTGTACCATTGTTTACCAAGGGCTTCTCATTTACTAATTAGCACCAACAAGCGCACCTCTTGATCATGACATCTCGGGAAGCTAGAGGGAGGAAGGGCACGGGTGTAGGGTATGTAGCCGGGACTTTGGAACAGTTTATCATCAGGGCATCTTCTGTGTTAGCACACGAAATTGCAATCACGGAGCGTCGCCTTTCGCTGGAACCGGCTTACCTGAAACGCACCTCTTTAGGGGCTATGGCCAATGCCCGTTCACATGAGTTTCCCGCTCAGCATGCTCCCATAGGCGGAGAGATGAGGGAAGGGGATGCTGAAAGACCGGATTCGATTGTTCCTGTACCTGAAATGGAAAAAGAACCCAGCCATAAGCACGCGTGAACAGCCATTAAGGGCAGTGCCAATTTAAACCAGGAGCACGGTAGTTTACGTGGCT
This sequence comes from Lissotriton vulgaris, assembly GCF_964263255.1. Taxonomy (NCBI): domain Eukaryota; kingdom Metazoa; phylum Chordata; class Amphibia; order Caudata; family Salamandridae; genus Lissotriton; species Lissotriton vulgaris. Next base: position 1,463,133,493 of record NC_141687.1, on the reverse strand, counting down.
GAAGTGCATCAAGAACAACCTAACCCCACTGACTCTGCTGCTTTAAATCAGGGGGTAGGGGGTAAGTGTAAAAGAGGTGGAATACGGGGCTGTAGCCAGCAGAAGGCAAGAAAGCCAAGACCACCAAGCAGAGTAAGCGGGTTCCATCACTGGTTACGGATGACTCTATAATTGAACTGCCACAATCCCCAACCCCGAATGGAACAGGCCCTAGGGGGAAGATGTCATAACAGACTTGGCGGACAGAGACGCAGAACACATGCAGAAACTGAGTGTCTTAGTAGCATCACTTTTACAGCCCCTAATGGACAAATTGTTATATATTCAAAGCAGCCTTGAGAAATTGGAGGAAAAAATAACCCCTTAGATAAGATTCGTAGAAGGGGAGGTTGAGCAGGGAGGAACGGGGGAAATGGGCTAGGGGAGGAACGGGGGAAAGGTGACCCTGTCGCCCACCCTGGACCCAGAATCGGATCACCAACGGTATCGAGGCAAACTGAGCGTCCCTTGGGCTTTAATAATTCAAGGGGGGACCAGTAAGGAAAGAACTCACATTGAAACTAAATGCTCAAGGTTCGCAGAGGGGCGATGGCCCTGTTAGAGCAGAGCCGGTGATAAAGAACCCCTACTCCCATCTGAACCTGCCACCAGAATGCACTCCGTATGTGGTCATTTTGACTGGCGTCCCAGAATTGGAGGAGGGCAAAACTGAATCCCACGACCAATTAAAAAACAAGCATTTACAATGCATCGGTCTTGCCTTTGCCAAAGTTAGAGCTATTGGCAGATAAATAAATGGCATTGTCATTTACAATGTCAAAAGCTTAATCTCTCGCAAATGCAAGACCTATTGCATTTGCACCCACACACACAGAGAGCCACACACACAGAGCCCCCCACACACACAGAGCCCCCAACACACACACAGAGCCCCCCACACACACACATAGCCCCCCCACACACACAGAGCCCCCACACACACAGAGCCCCCCCCCACACACACATAGCCCCACACACACACAGACCCCCCACACAGAGACCACCCACACACACAGAGCCCCCCCCACACACACACAGAGCCCCCCCCCCACACACACAGAGCCCCTTCACACAGAGCCCACCTACACACAGAGCCCACCCATACACACAGAGCCCCCCATACACACAGAGCCCCCTCACACACACAGAGCCCCCTCACACACACAGCCCCCCACACACAAAGAGCCCCCCCTCACACACACACACAGCCCCCCCACACACACACAGCTCCCCCCACCCAAATGCCTAGCATCTTTACCACAGTCTCTGAAACTTGTAAGCATAGCCCACCATAAAAAAATTGGGACCTCAGGATTTCTAAAATTAACTAAGGGTGTCTGAAACCTTCTCCATATGACAACATTGTCCGTAATGGCCAACAAGGTCTACATAACATTTTGCATTGTAGCTCCTTCCTGTGCAAACACGGTCTTATGGTCAAATTTACCCCCAAATCCTATTAGGACCTTCTGTTTGTCTTGTTCCTAATTTTAACTTCTCTACTTTCCTTTAGGTAAATAAAGGACCTATAGAAGGGGGCATGGCCAAGCGGCATTGGAGTAAGCCGCACTCCCTCGGAGCTCCCACTCGAGATTTCCCATCCACTGCCATCCTGCAGACACTGAGGCCTGGTGGGGGGGGGGGGGCTGCTGATGCCAACTATATGCCCCCTTCATCCTCCCCTGCACTGTATGATGACTCAGAGGGAGACAAATCGGGTCCAGCTTAAGTCTTTGGCGCCATGGGTGCCGAATTCCGATCCTTACGGTACCTGTGGCGACTGCCAGGTGGAGTACCTAATAACCAGAGCGCCTTGGAGGCTGTTGCCACGGTCCCGAGCCTGCCTCCTGCAGAGCCCTGACCTGAGTGCCGGTGCGGCACGGAAACTGCGGGGAGATGGGCCACTACGAGAGTGAACAGGGGGCTTGAAACGCCACGACCATAGGCCTCTCAGCACCTGGTTCTGAGGTGCTCGGGCTGTGACTGCCGGACCCCTCTCCAACAGTGAAGATTGGCCTAGTACCTGCCTGTGCAGTACAGAGGCATGCAGCGCCTGACAATCTACTAGGCCAGGTAATGCGAGGACTGTTCTTGCTCGGCCCAAGCTGCCTTTCACTCGTTAGCCGAGCCCGCCATAACGTATGCCCTGAAGGGTAAATGAGGCAACAATTGATGGTGCATGTATGATTGCACTAGCAACCAAGAGTGGAGTCGGCCCCAGCACTTCTCAAGACAACAGCTGAGGAGCACGGAGGGGAGCGCTTGTATCCTTGGGCAAAGGTTTGCCAACACCAGCTTAGCACAGAAAGAGGACTAGCAAGACAGACGTTACTAGGCCTATTCACAAATGCATTTGGAGTGCATAAAGTACTAGTTAAGGGAGAGTCTAGCAGCAAATTATGATCAGTAAATTCAAAAACTGTATTTCGTTAACTTGCTATGCCATTTCATCTTAGTACATACTGTTATATCAGTTCATTGAGAAGTATTTTTTAAAAGTGATAGTTTTCAAACATAAATTTAGAAACATTCACACTTCCACCCACCCTGACAACAATGCCAGTAGAGAACTAAGAGGCAAGTCCGTTGTTATGTGCATCCTTTGGGCAGCCTGCATTGCTATTACACAGAAACAACATTATAGGTTATTAAATTAAACACAGGTTTTGTACAACGCAAATCCCGAAGTTTTTTATTTGGAGGTCCTCTTATATGTGATAATGAAGTAAAAGGAGGGAAAACGAAATAAAACCATTGCGTAGGATCACACAGTTTGATCAGGTAGGGAAGCCAGGATTGATCCAAATGTTCTGGTTTTACATAGTGCAATTCAGCCACTAGATGTATGTTTCACCTCCCCTACAACCACCTTACCTACACCTGCCCCCTCAACTGACACCATGCTGGTTTCAATGCGGCCCTCTGCCACATACACTACATAGTTTGCTCCCTGGGAAAATGTTTGCGACTGCGAGTACACATGCAATGGATCATAAGTAGTACACATGTAGACACCCAAAGCAATCCTCGCTGCAGAATTTAATGCCATCCTTAAGTCACAAAACATTATCGACCGCAATCACAGCACAATCCCTGGAAGATAGAAATGAAAGGACTCACCGCAGCAAGGTGTTTTATTTCTGCAAAGGTGTGTACCCTCTCGAGACAGCCGGCAATGGCATACCAGTGCCCGAGGTGCGGAGAGAACTCGCCTCAGCCTGGACACTTCTGTGCCCTGTATCTAGAAGCGGCACTCGAGACCCACACCAGGGCGGAGGAGGGACGGCGAGGGCAGGCCCAGCGCATCGCTGTCGCTGAAACGGATGCAATGGCAGCATCGGGGGCATTTCCTAGTATTGTAGTGCAAGCGAACAGAGGCGAGATTGTCCTGCATGTTTGTTCGAGTTTGATCATGTCCCCCTCCAACATCACGCAGCACGATCTGTATTTCCTCCACTGGTTTCTAGAAAACACCCCGGGCCTGCAGGAGAGCGAGCCAGAGTTTATTTACTCACTCAGCTCGACAGGACTGAGAGCCCAGGAAAAACAAGCCTCTGCCTCGCATTTGGAGGATCAGTCGCTTTTTCGGCCCTGCAAAACAGCCTGAACTTTACAGCCGAAAAGAAGTACTTTCGGTTTGCAAGTCAAAGGAGACAAGTCTTCACAGCTTCTGGCAGGTTCCCATGAAATAGGAGAAGATGAAGCCATCTAGTCCATGCGATTGCGATGTGATTGTGTGCCACTTTTCTAAACTTCATGTAAATGATCTTTCTCTTACCTCGGCCTCTGGGCCCAATACCGGATGAAGGGGAGACAACGGTGCTCGCAATACAGAGCTGTGCAGAGCTGTGTTTGTGTTACACAGCGAGGCAAGCCAGCGTGCGTAACCAGATTGGTGTGACCCCATGATGGGGTGACACCCGGTGCGGTCCGCACCCCCCGCACCCCCTAGTGACGCTGCTGCCTGAGGGCTCTGGCTAATAGTGGACGGTGGTGAGACCGCAGCGGGAGGGAGGAGGCACAGACAGTGGGCGTGCAGGAGGGAGGAGGCACGGACAGTGGGTGGGCGGGCGGGAGGGAGAAGGTACAGACAACAGGAGGGAGGGCGGGGGATAAACAAGACGAGGTAGGCTCGGATGAACTTAAGAGTTCATAGATAGGTTGGACAGCATCGAACACGGACAGTGGGCGGGCGGGAGGGAGGTGGCACGGACAGTGGGCGGGCAGGAGGGAGAACTTTGAGAAGGCACAGACAACGGGACAGCGAGAGTGAGGGTGTGGGGGGCGGGACTTAAAAAAAGACCAAGAAACGCCCCCGAATCGCGTCGTGACGGGGAAACAGTGATGGACAACCATGTCTTCCAATGGCTAGCCTCCATTTATGGAGCTAGCCAATTGAAAAAGGGGCGGGTTCAAGTCCCCCATACTGTTCTAACATTAGATTTCGCCTGCGTGAACGCTGCTGCGCAGCGGACGCCAGGCGAAACCTAACAAGACCGCAAATAGACCACTCCCCAATGATGTAAGGTGTAAAATTCTTTCAGTACGAAGAGTAAATTGGGTGGGGAACAAGCGGAAAACCTTAGCAGGAGATTGCATTGTTATAAACTTTAATGATCCTAGAGTTTGCTGGGGGCCATGGACAAATTCAAGAACACCGTCCATGCAAGCCCAGAACCTAAGATATTTTTATAGTCCACCAATGTGTAAACAGGCTCTGGAATGACCTTATGGTCAGCGGGGTAGAGAGTAGAGAAAGAGGGGATGAGAGAGGGAGGAGGAGTGACTTTGTGGCTGATCCAACAGGGGTGGGAAACCAAAGCACTTGGCAGAGAGGAACAGATTGTGAGGGGGCGGGGGCAGGACCAGGCCTACCATTGTATAATAGGTATGCATTACTTCAGGGGGCAGACATCTTAGTGAGGTGGACTGATTACAGGGGGTGGGTCACACAGGAGTGAACACGTTAATCACCCCCCGACTATTAAAGCCCATTCAGAGTGATCAAGGCAGGGCATTTAGGACCAGTATGGTTTGTCAGGCTCGGGAGGAAAAAAGGCCAGTGGTGGTAGCCCCTAATATTGAGGAACCAAGCAGGGAACTAAGCCCTATCATTAGTGAAATAGGGAACACTATAAATTTGGAATGCTGGAACGTGGCAGGCCTGGGTTCAAAATTCCGGAATAAGGAGTGGCTGGAATTTATTAGCAAATTCCAAATTATGTGCTTTCAGGAAACCTGGGAGGTAGATCGCACCAAGTTTCACTTAGCGGGGTACAAATCCTTTTGGACACCGGCCAATAAATCAATGGCCGGTAGAGCAAGGGGGGGGTCCTCTTAATATTGGTAGATGTCTCACTAGGTGGGAGCTGGGGTGACTTAAGATGGAACTCGGAAGACCTGCTTGCACTAGAGTTTAGGAATAGGTAATATAACATAACCCTGGTGAATTTTTATAATTCGAAAGTCTCTAGAGTGAGAGAGCTCAATGAGAGGCTTAGTCAGTTGAAGCAAAAATAGAAATCCATGGCACCAATGTTAGTTGCGGTGGGGGATTTGAAGTCACCTGTGCTTCAATTTGCTTCCCATTACAGAAGAGTGGAACTCATGCAATTTGGAGGAAGGGCCACACTTCGAGCACACATTGGAGGGTAAAGGTCTGAGTAGGCTAATGCACAAATATACTCTGGCTCATACAATTGATCTAGTCAGGATCCCATCAGAGAGGCAGATTACGCCCACCTTTAAAGGTCGGGGCTCTATTCCCTTCATTGACTTTATCTTAGTGTCGCATCTGCTAAAAAAAAATTGAGGGTTTCTCTATAGAAGCAAGTGGCTTTAGCGACCATAATCCCCCAACACTGGTCTTGCAAGTATCAAATGCGAGCAGGAAGAGAAAGAAAGGGGAGGCCCCAAAAAAAGAAAGGTTAACCGACCAGGGTATGCGGCTGAAATGGGCAAGAATCGACGGGGAAAGTTTTTATAGGTCCCTGGTAACTAAAGGGGGAGGGGTTTGTATTTCTCGGTAGAAGGACCCGAACTAGTGGCAGCTTTTGAGGAAATGGGCCGCATAATTGATGCTCTCCTCAGAACAAAAGGACAGAGAAGGCCCAGAAGGCACCCCAGATGGTTTGACAACGCCTGCTCACTTGCACTAAGGAAGCTGAGGGCTGCTCTGAGGTCTAACCCCAGGGACAGACTCAGGGTCACGCTATGTAGAACCCACTGCAAAAAGGAATTGAGCAGATGGAAAAAGTCGCTCCAAACGCAATTTTGGGAGGACTTAAGAGGCGCCGCCGAAAGGAAGGATCTGGCTGCCTTCTGGAGCATAATTAATAACCCCTGTTTCAATGAGACTAACAGCCCAGAGATTGGCTCTAACATCTTACCGGAGCATTGGGTAGAACATTTCTCTGGCCTCTACAATAGGTGCCATAAGGGGCATCGAAATAGGGATGAAGGTGATGGGCAATGGAATGTAGCGCTAGAGTTTTCATTGGAGGAAGTCACTGCGGGTATCCGGGGTCTCACAAAAAATAAGGCGCCAGGCCCGGACGGGATCCCCCCAGATCTCTTTAGAAGAAAAGTAGAGCTGTGGGCACCAATTTTAACTAGAACATTGAATGCCGCAATAGCCACAGGGCTACCTCGGTCATGGTCGTCGGCTAAAATTGTGCCGATTTTTAAAAAGGGCAATAAAGATAACCCCCAATGCTACAGCCCGATTTCTCTTATAGATGTCACGGCAAAAATCCTGGGTCGAGTAGTCCTTAATTGCCTGATGACCTGGGCGGAAGACCATCATATCATCTCTGATGTCCAGTATGGATTTAGAGCCAACAGATCAACTTCAGACAAGTGCCTGAATCTTTATTTATTGGTGTCCAAGTATATAATTGCAGGCACAGAAACGGTCTACTTGGCCTTTATGGACCTCACGGCAGCGCTCGATTGCGTGAACAGAGATAAGTTGTGGGGCATTCTAGATAGCCTAGGCGCAGACCAGCATCTCATATATATTTTAAAAGCCTTGCACTGGAACACCTTGGCCAATGTAAGATATAACATGGAGGGGGGATGCACAGATTCCTTTGCTTGCAAAAGTGCCGTGCGGCAAGGATGCATTCTGGCGTTCTTTCTTTTCTCTGTATATATAAATGGTCTGGAGAAAGCGCTACTACAATTACAGGTGGATTCCCCAAGAATAGGTAGATGAGCAATCCCAGTGTTACTTTATGCGGATGACGCGGTTTTGTTGGCCCGTACCCCGCGGGGTCTCCAGACCCTGATAGATGGATTTGTGACCATTATGGGAACTTGGATTTGTCGGCGAACTTATCCAAGTCCTATGTTATGGAAGTGGGGAAGAAACAGAGGGCATGTGTGGTATCCTCCACTCCGTTCCCACACCACCCTCCTGCACCATAGCACGCCGTGGAACGCTCCGTGGTGACATCACTTAGAATGTCACCACTGCGAGCGTTCCAGGGTGAGCGCCTGAAGGGACTTCTGACTGGTGGCCTCGGAGGTGACTTGAGCTGTGACTGAGGTCGTTCACTGTTACTCCTGATTGCATGTTTGAACCCCCACTACAGCCTGTTTTAATTATAGTATAGGAGAATGTAGAATTAAAAAGGTGCAATCCTTTTCTTACTTGGGAATATTGTTTGATGGGCGTCTACATTTTAAAGTCTTACTTGAGGAACGCTGCACAAAGTTGTTGTCAAACACAGGGGCCATAATGAACTTTGGTCGTAGACTGGGCAGGTGGTCTCCAGAGCAAATGATGACATTGTACAACTCCATCTGCTACTCTAAAGTGGCGTATGGAGCGGAGCTCTGGGGGTTCTCCGATCTGGATAAGTTGCAGGTTGAGAAGAACAAGTTTATGAGAAGGCTCCTGCGGGTCCCCAAGGGCGTCCCTGCTTATACTGCTCACGAAGAATTGGGGGCCCCCTTTCTAGAAGATAGGATACAAGTTAGACCACTGTTAGCATGGCTTAAGGTTTGGGAAAACCCGGAAGCTGACTTGACCAGGCAAATTATTATGGATTGTCTCGGGAGGGATAAGGGACTGGATATACCCTGGCTAAAGTCGATTAGGGCAGCCTTCGGGAAAATTGACTGTAAGGACCTCTTTCCAGACCCGGCTAGGGGAATAGTCTGGGATAAGGCTAGTGTAAAGAAGAAGTTCTTCACCTACAAGACAGCCAGCAGAGAGGAGATGGAATGGGGGAAACAGTCAGTGAGAGCTTATAGTTTGGTCAGGTCTTGTGAAGGAATGGAACCATACTTAGCACTCATATATAACCCTCAGTATAGATTTTTAATAACACGTTTTAGGCTCAACATTTTACATTATTTATTAGCTGATCCAGCAGGTTTTATAAATTTTGGAGAGCCAAAGGGGCCCTGAGGCTGCGATTATAGATCTCCGGAGGACACCCTTCATTTCGGATTACTCTGCCCATGTTATCAATTACCAAGGCGTTTGTATTTAAAAAATTGGTTAAAGAAAATGAAATTCAGACATGCTAGGGTGGCCCTTTTATACTTACAATTAGCGCAGGACCCTCTTACCCTGCTTGCCATCACCAGTTTTGTACGGTTAGCACTGAAATTAAGAGAGACAAGAGGCTTACTGGATAGTAGAGGGAACTAGGAAACAGGACTACCTCACCCCAGCTGAATTGTAATGAATATTTCTGCTGCTGTGTTTTTAGCTATTGATTTACATAGTCATTGACTCTGTAATGAATTATTAATGTGTTTTCCTTCTTTTTTAAAACATATTTACTTTTTATGGTGTTGTAAATTATGCCGAATAAAGGAATTTACCTACCTACCTACCACTATATACTCTCCTTGCAGTACTCTAATGATCCAGTCTCTACGTACGTACCTGTACAATGACTGAGACAAAGTTACATAACCGAAGTTTTCCCCACTGCCAGAGGTAACATGGTTGCAAACACTGTCCACAGCACAACGTAATGTGGTAGGGCCCAGGGGCATCATATTGCATACATAATGAGCACACGGACACAGATAGATAGTAGAACTGGGTACGGGCACGTGCGCTCGACTCCTTTTTATTACCAGGGTCACATGTCCAGTGATGTATGTGCTGGATGCGTGTGGGGTGAGTGTAAGCCAGCCCTCCGGGAATGGTTGGTGCTGGCAACAAGTGCAACAGTAATCATTGGATCAGACACAGAGATTCAATCATAAAGGGTCAATGATTTGTGCTGCACTAAGGTACGGGCACCAGATGTGAAATAATACACAAAATATTCTATCCTAAAAGGCCCATGGCTTGTGGGACACTGAGGTAGGGGCAGCAGATGTGAAATTATACACAAAACATTGTATCACAAATGGTCCATGAGTTGTGCTGCACTGAGATAGGGGCATCAGAAGCATTAAGCGTTTGTGCAGCCGGCGATGATGCGTGGTGCGGCGAGCCGCACTGGGAGCAATGTCTGTTGCCTACTGGACTGCGTCCTCAGCAATCACGACTCAATGTGAATTGTGAGCCCTGCTATCCGCAGTGCAGATCGAAGGCAGTAGTCAGCACAGTCATTGAGGAATGCTTTTAGTCACTTCCTCTTGACAAAATTAGAGGATATAGAGCAAAATTGTCTATCCAATAAATAAATCATGTCTCAATTTAAATTGTGAGCTCTGCTGACCGCAGTGTAGGTGTATGGAACAAAAGATGAAACATTTATGGAATATACTGTTGAAACATGTAGGTTTCAGGGACATTGTAGTTAGATGCCTACTGGACTCTGAAATTAATGAATTAAGACTGAATTTGAATTGTGAGCCCTGCTGAGGCACAGTGTAGGCCGGAGGCAGCGGTCAGGAAGGGTCCACAGCCACGTGGCGCTGACTTGAGCTGCATAGAGTTAATGGTAGGTGTGGCACTCAGCATGTGCGCAGCCAGCGATGGTGCAATGTCTCTTGCCTACTGGACTGTGTTATTTGCAATCACCACTCCATCTGAATTTTGAGCCCTGCTGTCCGCAATGTAGATCAAAGGCAGTAGTCCGCACAGACATCGAGGAATGCTTTTTGTGACTTCCTCTTGAGAAAATCCAATGACATAGAGTACAGTTCACTCTGCAATAAATAAATCAAAACTGAATTCAAATTGTGAGCTCTGCTGTCCGCAGTGCAGTCTGCCATTCAGTGTTGCTTTGGACTTGCAAGATGAATTTGGTCATTGTACTAACGCTATAATTGATATCAAAAAAGTTCTTGAAGCAAGGATACTAAAAGGATATTATGTAGGTTTTAGGGACGTTGTAGTTGTTTGCCTACTGGACTCTGTAATTATTGAATCAAGACTGAATTTTAATTGTGAGCTGTGCTGACCGCAGTGTAGGCCGGAGGCAGTGGTCAGCAAGGGCCCACAGCCATGTGGCTTTGAGTTGAGCTGCACAGTTAGTGGCATCAGAAGCATTCAGCATGTGCAGAGCCTGCGATGATGCGTTGTCGTGGTGGGCTGCACTGGTAGCAATGATCTTTTTTCTAATGAATCCTGCCGTCGAGGAGGCCTGCGGTCATGGCGGCAGCCATGTGGCAGGGTGAGGGCTGCCGCTCTGCCAGATGTGTTGGCCTTCACACAAGTGAACTACTCCCAGAGCACCGCCCTATTTATTCACACTTCTACACTGCAGTGGCGTATGTTGTAACAGACCACTGCGCTTCCGCTTACAGGGGATGACGACATAGGTACATGACCGAGATCTTCCCCACTGCCTGAGGTAACATGGTTGCGTCCACTGTCCACAACACAACAAGCACCAGCAGTATATGTACATGGAGAGGTTTGTGCTCTGCATAGTGAGGTCTGTCCAGCACATCACAGCTACACTTGGTATTGTGTGCATTATTATTGGTGGGTGACTTGCGTCCTTCACACGCTTTGTTGCCACATCTTGCAACATTCAGCTATTATGTGGATGAAGGGCCATGCCGTTTTTGGTAAGTCCGTTGTCCTGTTGTGTGCTGCCTCGGTGGTAGTATGGGGGTGGTCCGGGGGGAGGTCCTGAGGGTGGTGGCAGTGGGTTTTGAGGCCGTCTTCGGGGGTCTGAGGTGCATGATCAGTAGCTCTATGACACAGGTACTCATAGTACGGCCCGCGGGCCACCGGCGGCCCGGCAAGCCTTCCCTGGCGGCACACGGACCTTGCAGACATCGTACCCGTGTTTTAAAAACACATTTTTAAAGAGTGTCTGCAAACACTGCCGCGTGCAGCAGCGACACTCTGAGAGACTCTGCTGCTCTGTGGGGGCCGGGTGATTCATTCCAGTGATAGGCAGAGCGGAGCTGCAGGGGCCTAAGAAGAGGTGAAATCAACAAAGCTCCATTTACATGCAAATGTTCTTTTAAAAACCTGTGAAGTGCTCGGGTGCGACTGTGTGTGTGCCCAGGAAGCTGTCTCAGCCCAGGCAGACACACAGTCATGTTAGCAGTCTACTCAAGGTGACATTTTACCACAGAGATGCACTGCTCTAAATTTAATACAGCTAGTTCCTTCAGTATTGAGTCAAGGGCAGTTTCCGATATGGTGGTGGGGGTCATGCGCTTCTTCATCCTGCTTGGGAGTGCCCAAGAAGAGCATTTGTCTATGCTGCTTTTGGAGAGACATGCAATGATTTCAGCATTAGAATATAATGCATCATAGTGTGGCAAGGGTCTTGGAATACCTCAGGGTTCACAAGGTTGGTGGCACTCTGTACGGAGTGAGGGCACGTAAGAGATGCTACTTCCAGAAAGTGAAGTGAATCCAGATTAGCCACTGCTGAGAATTAGTCCTATTGAATAGGAGTTCATGGGGCAAGAGCATTCTGAAGCTAGTGAAACTCTTTACGTCGTTCGAGGGAGGTAGAGGGAGGAAGGGAGAGAGAGGGAGGGAAAGGGAGAGGGAGGGAGGGAGGTACAGGGAGGGAGGGATAGGGAGACAGAGGGAGGGAGGGAAATGGAGGGAGGGAGAGGGAGAGGGAGGGAGGGAGGGAGAGGGAGGGAGGGAAGGGGAGGGAAAGGGAGGGAGGGAGCCTGAGAAATGGAGCCAGAGAAATGGAGACAGACCGAGGGAGGAGGGTGGCAGAGGGTGACAGCGGGTGGGAGGCGGAGTGAGGGGGGCGGGGGAGGGAAGCAAAAGTGAGGGAGTGAGGGAAGGGGAGTGAGGGAAGGGGAGTGAGGGAAGCGGAGGGAGGGAGTGAGGGAGGCAGAGGGAGGTATGGGGAGTGAGGGAGGGAGTGAGTGAAGGGGAGGGAGGGAGTGAGGGGAGGGGAGTGAGGGAAGGGGAGTGAGGGGGAGGTGGCAATGAGGGAATGAGTGAGGGAGGGAGGCAGAAGCGAGGGAGTGAGGGAAGGGGCGGGAGGGAGGGAGGCAAAAGTGAGAGAGAGAGAAGGGGAGTGAGGGAAGGGGAGTGGGGGAAGAGCAGAGAGAGGGAAGGGGAGTGGGGGAGGGAGAGAGGGAAGGGGAGTGGGGAGGGAGTGAGGGAAGGGGGAGTGAGGGAAGGGGAGTGAGGGAGGGAGGGAGTGAGGGAAGGAGTAAGGGAAGGGGAGTGAGGGAGGGAGGGAGTGAGGGAGGTGGTGGGAGGGAGTGAGAGAGGTGGAGGGAGGGAGGAGTCAGAGGGAGGGAGGCAGAAGTGAGGGAGTGAGGGAAGGGGAGTGAGGGAGTGAGGGAAGGGAGTGAGGGAAGGGGAGTGAGGGTAGGGGAGTGAGGGGGGAGGTAGCAGTGAGGGAGGGAGGCAGAAGTGAGGGAGTGAGGGAAGGGGAGTGAGGGAGGGAGGCAGAAGTGAGGGAAGGGGAGTGAAGAAAGGGGAGGGGGAAGGGAAGGAAGAGAGGGAAGGGGAGTGGGGGAGGGAGAGAGGGAAGGGGAGTGGGGGACAGAGAGAGGGATGGGGGAGCGGGGTAGGGGTAGGGGAGTGAGGGAAGGGGAGTGAGGGAAGGGGAGTGAGGGAGCGAGTGAAGGAAGGGGAGTGAGGGAGGGAGTAAGGGAAGGGGAGTGACAGAGGGAGTGAGGGAAGGGGAGTGAGGGAGGGAGAGAGGGAGGGAAGGAAGGGGAGTGAGGTAGGGAGAGAGGGAAGGGGGAGCGGGGGAAGGGGAGTGAGGGTGAGGGAAGGGGGTGAGGGTGAATGAAGGAGAGTAAGGCTGAGGGAGGGTGAGTGAGGGAGAGAGAAGGGGAGTAAGGGAGAGGAAAGGGGAGTGGGAGAGGGGATGAGAAAGGGAAGGAGAGAGAAAAGGAGAGGGAAGGTGAGGGAGAGAAGGGGAGGGAGAGGGAGGGAAAGGGGGAGAGGGAGGGGGAAGGAAGGAGAGAGGGAGAGGGAAGGAGAGAGAGAGGGAGACAGAGAGAGAGGGAGTGAGACAGTCAGAGTGAGGGAGAGTGAGTGAGGGAGAGTGAAGGGGAGACAGAGAGAGAGGGGGTGAGACAGTCAGAGTGAGGGAGAGGGAGGGAGAGAGAGTCCAAGTGAGTGAGACAGAGGGAGACAGGGAGACAGGGAGAAAGGGAGAGAGAGGGATGGAGGGAAGGAGACAGAGAGAGAGATGGAGGGAGAGAAGGATGGAGGGAGGGAGAGAGAGAGAGGGATGGAGGGAGGGATATATATATATATATATATATATATAGTATGCCGGGTCTGGTGGCTCAGCGGACAAAGGCGTCCGCTGCAGGGACCTGTCTTCAACCTCATGGTCAGACTTTTTGTTGCTCTAGCCCTGCCCCCACCGGTGCGGCCCTCAGACCCAAACCACACTGTAATTTTGGCCCCCGAGAGAAAGTTTGTGAGTACCCATGCTCTATGACATGTGTTGGTCTTCAGATGTGATTCTGGGCTGGGCTCCTTTTCACACTGTAGGTAGTCCTACTTTACACTAGTAAAAGGCAGAAGTCACATTCCTACTGCTAACGCACCTTATCGCCTGTTTTTGGATCGCACCGCTGATTTGGCTGCTCATTGAAAATATTGGGAAGTGGTGTTTTCATGTTATTTTTGCACAGGAACGCTTACTCATTTGTGGTGATTTTTTTGTGGAAGCTATTGCTGGAAAACTGGCGATATCGGTTGTTTTCACCAGGTTGAGAATGGAATTATAATTTAAAATCACTGAAAACACTAGAGATTTAATGAAAATTATAATTAGAAATAAGCATTTAAAAAACCTTTGAAATTCACAAATATAAACACTCGTACACCATCACTCATCCATAGAGCTATTGACACACCTAGCTAGACATGTAAAGAATCAATAACACTGCCATGTACTCACCTATACAGTTATACATTCACTATCTAACCAATTCATACAGATACTAACAAATACTTACTCTCTTATATAATCACTGAGACAAGCAGACACTCATTTATACTGCCACTCTCACAATTACTCACTCTCGCATATAGTCATTTATGTACTCCAACATTCACATGTAATGCCTTTCACATATGTAGTTACGCACACATATACCAGTGAGACATACATTCACTCACTAACAAACTGATATACACACTCAATCACCTATACTGCTATTTCTACATGCACTACTGAACCCATACATCCAGTAAATGATCCACTCGCACATGTAGGCAGAAAGTCACACACCGCCTACCCACCCACACACACAAATACTGAGGCACTCATACAGATATTCATGCAACTAATAAGTAACCCATATAGACAGTCATGTACATAATCATCAACCCATGCAGCAGCTTACACAACAACCGAGAGACTGATACAGACATTCACACAGTTTAGTCACTAACCCATGCATTCAGTAAGACACATTTAATCACTAACTTATACAGTCAGTCACACACCTATTAAATCCTCCACCTACACACTTATACACCAACTCATTCTTCAATACACCTTGGCATTAACCTATATAAAATATATTTAAACTTTACAGAAACACACGTTCACTGCTGATGTCATCAGTGATGTCATGTGAGATGTCATCAGTGGTGTCATCAGTGATATCACTGACCATGTCATGAGTGATGTAATATGTAACGTCATCAGCAGTGCATTGCGGGAGAGTGAGTTATAGTTAGCTCTACTAACTATAACGTTCACATTTCTCTGGTTTTGTACGAGTGAAATGTCCAACTAACTATAACGTCCCTGAAAACTATGTTTTTTCAGTGAAAAAAAAAATATATACATTATTTTTTCATGAAAACAAGTATTTAACTATACAATCATTTATTGCTGCTGTGCATATTTTGAGTTGTGAGCCTGTTTCACCTCCTTTGTCTACCTTCCATAAAAAGTCTTGGGCTGCTCGACCTGCTCTACCACTGAGTGTCAAATGCTGAAGCGGTATTTGGCCCATGTGCACAGGATCCATAGTGGGTCCGGCCTCGATACATTAGAAGTAAAAGATCTCAACCCCCACGATTGGGCCCAGTAACCCTGGCCCTATGGTTCTCTGAATGGGGATCTTACAGTCAAATTCCTTGAGAATTAATGGTACTTCACAAGTGAAAAGGGTGAAATGAGTAAAGGTTAGGAAGTGGAGATGCAAGTGCCTCTGTGGGAGTGCAGTGCTGACATAAAACAGCAAGTTGTATTAAACTAGATTATTGGAACCAGTCAATTGCATGCATGCCTTTTTCCTGAAGAACAGGTTAAACCCACTTACTGGGTCTCGGCGGTGGGGGAACCGCCCAAGTCTTCCATACCTTCCATACTCAGTAAAAGGAGACACAGGAACCTTTGTCTGCAGGAGGAACCCAGATTTATTCAATAGCCCGGGCTATGGAACAGAGTCCCAAGCTAGTCAGAGACAAGACAGAGGAGGCTGCTGCTTTACTCCACAGCTTAACCCCTTCAGCGCTAATGACAAGGGTAACTCGTCATGGAGTTTCCATTGATTTCAATGGAAATTACATTGAAGTACCAGAAGAAGCATAGCATCCAAGTGGTTAATAGCCTTTTTTGCTTTTTCATTCCAGTCCTTTGGCTGTTAGTTCATTGTTCAATCAGGGCAGTGTTTGCAGTTGAAAAATCAGATCTAGACGACGTTTGCAGATGGTGACCTGGTCAAGGCTTGGTACACAAATCATTGTTCACTTGGCTTGATCAAGGCTCAGTCTTTCAAGTCATTGTTTAATCACCCTGATCAAGGCCCAGCAGTCAGACTATTGTCAAGATAACCTGATCACGGTGTCAAGGATGTTTACCAGGCTGGGAGCAGGAGATGGAAAACAAATCATTTACTCAGGGTGTGAGTGTCTCGTGGCTTTCAGTTGAACTGCAAAGAACAGGGGGGGTTGGGTGTGCGACAGTTCCTGGGCAGAAATGCAGGCTGCAAGATGGCTGTTGTCGTGTTAGTTAGATTTTCCTCAGGCATCAGCAGAAATGACCATGTGGGTCGTGTGGAAGTGTTTGACACGAGATGGCAATGAAAAAAACAATGGAGTCCCGGTACAAATGATACCAATCAGAAGAACACTTTTCTTCATTCCTCTGCATCTGGTCCTTGACAATTTACTATCTGCATGTGCATGCATAAAGCAGTCTTGACTCCCTTTCTTAACCAGTATCTATGTTGTGGTAAAACCTTCAGGTGACTGAATCACCACAATGTTAGGTTCGAATGTTCCCTGTGTAATCAACTATAGTATCATGGCCAAACCACTAATAACTGTTAGTCAACTCAAACCAAACTAGATATATCACGTAACAATGAACAGCACTAAATAATGCAGTTTAGATGCTGCTACTTTATACATTGCCATTGCTACAGCTTTTTTTATTCAGACATCTAGTAACTGATTCCTCACCTTTTGAATATTCCCAGTTATCAGAAAAGATCTGGAAGCTCTTTTCCTAGTACCTCTGTGCGCTGGAAGGTGGTGCTATGTGGCTCCTCTCTGATGCCATTCCCCTATAGGCTCAACTCCTGCACACAAAATGTAGTTCCTTTCTTTCTGTGCCACCAGACACAGATCTGGAGGGTTTCACTTCTCATAGACACTTTCCTCGATTTTTCTTCTCTCCAAATTCTTTTTTTCAGTGTGCAAGGGATGTCGCCCCCTAGGACGATAAGCTTTAAACCCTATAAGGGCTGTGGCAAGCAGATGTCTGTGACAGATCCCAACCAGGTTTTCTTGGTGAATCTGGAGTCCGGCCATGACACCAAGACCTGTGGAGACTGAGCATCGATGAACCCGATTGCCATCAGGCAACACAAGGCGAAACGTTATCTTGCCATGCACAAGAATATGCAGTGTTGGACCTTCCTGGGGTCGAAGGAACTGCTCTAGAGACTGGACATCATCACAGTCTAAGTCCTCAGGCAAGCACAAAACACACAAGAAGTTGAAGGGGAGCCCCCCTACTTTACCCATTTCCACTTCCTTGACAAAGCACATGGGCAGCACCAACCATTTTGCTCCTGCTACCAAAGTCGACTGACTTCAGAGCGATTCTGCAGCTAGTTGTGGCTCAACCTGAGTTTCTGGGGCCTTTAACTATGCCGCACCAGTTTTCTACCAACACTCTATGGTGTTCCTTCAGGACTCCTGGCTAGCACCTGAACTACTTCTAGTGGGTTCGAACTCGGCACCAGGTGAATTCACTTTTTCCCCTTGCTCCCAACTTACAGGAAACCCGGGATACATCAATGCAGATGCTGAACCTGCCTCCTGAAGAGGCAAGTCAGATTGTTTTCTCTGAAGCCAACTCAACACCCGCCCAAATTCATATGATGCCACTCCCAACTCCAAACAAGGTGCCGGTTCCTGCACTTGAACTTCCATATTACAGTAAACTTTCACTACATTCCCTCTTTAGCACTGACTCTGACAATGGTTATGGCCAGGGTGATGAGTTCTCTATGCCCTATGGCAAGGACAATTGGTATGAATACTTGCAGGAGGCTACTGGGCTAGATACCTCCCCAGAGACAGCAATTTTTGCTCCTCCTGACCAGCCATGGAAGGATCTACCTCCTATCCTATGGTTATCCGTAAAGCAGCTAAAGTCCTTGACCTCCAGCTCCCTAAAATAGAATGAAAACAAACGTGCTTACTGAGTCCTACAACTGGGCTAGATTGCTTCTAATCCTCTCCTCCTTTTCAATGAGGCCCTGACATATACCCTCTGAGGGGCTTGGGTCAAGAATTGTGCTTCCCCTCTAATTAACAGACGAATCGCCATGGGCCTTCGCCCTGCCCCAGGTGACCTGGTCTTTTTGTTGCAGCAGCCTTTTTCAGAGAGCCTTATGTGTAGGCCTCCATCAGCCACACCAACTCAACAATGTTCACAACAGGGAATCCAAGCGAGTTGAGACATTTGCAAAACATCTCTAATCATCAGCCAGTTTGGCCCTGCATTTGATCAATGTCTCCGGTTTGTTGGGCCATTACACTCATGCCCTTTGGGGCTCGTCGCGCAAGTGTACCAGGTTCTCTGCCCTTCCCAGACGATTCAGGGTGGGCGTGATGAGGCCAAGTTCACAATTCACTCATTGGGAAAGCTAGAAGCAACAGCTGTGCTATTTGTTGCCATGCATGGCTATGATCAACTGGGTTCTAGGGCAATGTTTAGTCTTCCCAGATGGTCATCCATTTGATGGAACTCACCCATCTGGCTCAAGTCCTGCCTCGTGTACCAGGTTCTCTGCCCTTCCCAGGTGATTCAGGATGGGCGTGATGAGGCCAAGTTCACAATTCATTCGTTGGGAAAGCTAGAAGCAACAGCTGTCCTATTTCTTGTCATGCGTGGCTATGATCAACTGGGTTCTAGGGCAATTTTTAGTCTTCCCAGATGGTCATCCATTTGATGGAACTCACCCATTTGGGACAAGGCTGGCTCTACCCTTGAATGCTTCAAGGAGAACAGAGCTGCAGCTAACTCTGTGGGTCTCACTGCCCAACCTCGCCAGCTGCAACCATTCCACCATGTGTTTCATGGCTTGGGCGAAGGCATCCCTTACTTCAAACCTGCCCCGCACAAGCAGGGTACCCAACAGTTTTGGGGAATAGGCCAAAGTACCCACAGCTCCCACAGCCAAGGTCAGCATGCAGCCCAGCCCACAGCCCCCTGCACTCTCACTTACTAAACTTCTTAGCCACCTGGTGGGAGGCAGAATTCACCAGTTTTATCCTGATTGTCAAGAGATCATGTTGGACAAGTGTATTCACAAAGGATATACTTTAGCCTTCCATTTTTCCCTGCTGCATCTTGAACTGTCCACTCAACGATTGACAGAGGACCCTCTCTCCATTTTGAGGCAGGAAGCACAGGCCATTTTGGCCCAAGAGACAATCTAGAGGGTACCTGCGCCAGAAGTAGGGTGTGGTTGCTATCCTTGCTACTTTCTGGTGCCCAAGAAAGACGTAGGCTTTCGTCCTTTCTAGACCGGTGTCCACTCAACACCTTTCTTCTTAAGAAGACGCCTATTTCCATATTCCTGTATTACCAGCCAATCTGCGCTATCTGTGGTTCATGGTGGGAAAGGAGCATTTTCAATTTACTGTGCTGCCTTTGGTCTCTCCAGCCCTCTTTGGGTGTTCATGAATGTGATGTAGTGGCTGCATACTTTCAGAGGTCGGGATGCAATTCTTCCCCTATCTTGACAACTGGCTGTTGAAGGTGGGCTCACCCCAAGCAGTTGTCAACCACCTCAATACTATGATGAATCTCCTGCCATCTTTGGGGTTGACTACCAATGTGCCAAAGTAACACCTCACTCCTTCTTTGACACTCCCCTTCATCTGAGATGTTCTGAACACAGTTCGGTTTCATCCCGTTCCCCTGGGAAAGAGTCCAGGACATTCATACTATGATCCCAGTCTTTCATCCTCGATCCTGGATTTCAGTACCATACTCTGAGGCTTTTGAGACTGAGTACGTCCTGAATCCTAATCAGTAAGCATGTCAGTTGGCAAACTAAAGGGAGCCTCTCCAACCTTGTCTGGTTTGCAGGGGAAATTGTGAAAGATCTGCAGTGGTTGTTACTAACACGCGACTGGGTTTGTGGAAAACCTTTCTCCTTTTCCTATGAGAGCTGACCATAGTGACCAATGCATCACTTCTGGGCTGGCGTGGCCGCCTGGCAGAGGTGGAGATTAGAGGCCACCTGTCGCCGGCAGAGTCCAGGGGCCATATCAACCTTCTGAAGCTGATGGCCATATGCTTGGTGCTGAAAGCCTTCCTGGTGTCCATCAAGGAGAGGTTGGAAGAGATGCTCTCAGGCAACACCACCTCTATGTGTTACTACAACAGACAGGGCAAGGGCAAGGTAGGGGGTCACAGACCATGTGCCAGAAGGTCTTCCTACCCTGGAACTAGCTATACCACCAAAGAATCTTCGTGGTGGTGAACCACATGGAAGGCTTATTGAACACCAGGGTGGATAAACTCAGCCATCGGTGCCTAGCGGATCTCAAGTGGCAGTTACACCTGGAGCTGGCACAAGATCTGTTGCGCAAATGGGCAGAACCTTCACTTGATCTGTTCACTACCACTAAGAATGCATAATATCAGCACTTCTGTGCATTGGAGTTTCCAAGGTGTCTCTCGCTCAGTGATGAGTTCCGCCTCAAGTGGAACTCAGGACTCCTATGTGCCTTTCCTCCTGTACCACTCCTGCCCTGATTTCTCAAGAAGATCAGGGCCATCCTAATCCCAGCCATACTCATGGTTCCGGACTGGGCACAGAGAGTATGATATCTTGAACTCCTAGGCTTGAGTATCTATCTCCCGATCAGGATGCCCCTCTGGAAGGATCGGCTATCACAGCATCAGGGTCTGATTCTCCGGTCAGGCATTCACACTCTCCAGCTTCATGCATAGAGATTGAGCGGTGACAGATGAAAACCTTTGACCTTTCTCCAGAGGTGGTTGATGTCATCTTGGCATCTACATATCCTTTGACGTAGACTGTACACATGTTGTTGGGACAAGTTTGTGGTTTGGTTCGATGCAGCCCAGATTGATCCCCTTCAGGCCAAACTCTCTGACCGATCTAAACCAATTCACCACTAAACCTTTCTGGGTTCTGGAGTAGCGCGCTACTTGCCGAAAGAGTTCTTTGACACAACGTCAGGGGTAGTAAGTGCTAAATAAATGCAATTACAATACAATAAAATACAATACATATTTGTGTTTCCTTTATCTCTTGCCTGGTTGGCAAGGTCTTGCATCGGGCATAGTTAAGGGTTATCTGTCAGTCCTTTCAGCCTTCTTATCTTTACCTGATCAGGACTCATTGTTTGAGTCACCCTTTCTGATGCAACTTTTAAAAGGGTTGCAAAGTTAGGTCTCCTTTTGTGATGCCCTAGTGGAACCTCAATCTCGTCCTTACTTATCTGATAAAGCTGTTCCTATCGGCTCCATGCCCTCAAGACTGTGTATCTCATTGTCATTACCTTGGCACGACATGTGAGTGAGCTTTGGGCTCAGTGTGTTAATCTGCAATAAACCACCTTCTTCCCCGATAAGCTGGTTCTGCGAACTAGGGCATCCTTTCTGCCAAAGACTGTGATGCCGTTCAACATTGACTAAACCATAACCCTGCCTGTGTTCTATACTCCACTTCACCCCTCTTAAAAGGAGAAACCCAACCACTTTGACACCAAGAGAGGTCTAAGCTTCTACATAGATTGTACCAAAGAACAATGGGTGGGCAGTCAGCTCTTTGAAGGGTTCGCTGCTTCCGCTGGAGTATGCTCTACATTAAGATCTGCTATGTATTCTCAAAGAAGCAACCTCCAGAAGGGCTGTGAGCTAATTCTACTAGGACCAAAACTGATACCACTGCATCCCTGTCCTAGACGTATGCAAGGCAGCTTTTAGGGTATCCCTCAATTTGTTCATGAAGCACTATTGTCTGGATAGCCAGGTTCATCAGGAGGGGCACTTCCGCCACTCGGTCCTGTAGGACTTTCTGATTTAAGTTCATTCACAGACCCGCCTCCCATGGATACTGCTTTTGTATCTATTAAAAAGGTGAGGAATCCGAGGCTAGAAGTCTTAATCAGAAGAACAAGTTTCTTACCTATGGTGCTCTTTCTGGTAGAGACTCTGTCTCGCTGCAGATTTCTCATCAACCATCCCATCCTCCCCGTTTTGTGATTGGGCTCTACCCATTATTAAGATCTCAAGGCTAGGAACCTGAACACTGATCTACCAATTTGCTTTTGGGGCTGTAAGTATGGTGCACAGACAGTCTTGAAAGATACTGACATCAGTACATTGGAGTGATGCCTATATAGCCCCACATATAATTTCCGGAGCAGGACGGCATCAGTGCGGAGCCGCAAAACAGCACCTTCCGGCATGCACAGCTACTTTGGAAAAAGTTTTCAGCTTCAGTGTGATGCCTGTGGAATATTCAACAGGTGAGGAATCTGCTGCTAGATAGTCTTACGTGAAAGAGCATTACCAAAGGGAGGTAACTTGGGGCCAGATGTAGGTAAAATAGATTTACCGATTTTTAATTACCGAATTTTACCGATTCGGTAATAAAAAATCGGTAAATCTAAGGGGTGGACATGTAGGTATTCCAGATCTGCTGGAATACCGAATCGGAAGAATTCGGTATTTACCGATTCGGTAAATACCGAATCGGTAATGCCCATTCATTCCTATGGGCTTTGAAGCCCATAGGAATGAATGGGCATTACCGATTCGGTATTTACCAAATACCGATTTTCACAAGGGTGCAGGGGGTTGTCACTTTGACACCCTCTGGCACCCCCAAAACAGGCTCGGGTGCCATGTGGCAGGCATACATGCCCTAAGGGCAGGTCTGCCTGTCACATGGCATAGGTGTGCATGCACACATGTGCATGCACAGCGCAATCGGTATTTTACCATCAAATTGGATTTGATGGTAAAATACCGATTGGGTGAAGCCTCTGGGACTCTGAAGAGTCCCACCTACATCTGGGTGCCTCAGAATCGGTAAAATTACCGATTTTTTATTTTACCAAATCGGTAAAATTACCGAATCTGTAATTTTACCGATTCGGTAAAATAATGCCCCCTACATACCTGTCACCCATTTACCGATCGGTAACGGCCAAAATCGGCTGTCACCGCTCGGTAAATGGCCTCAAACGGCCACCTACATCTGGCCCTGTGTCATTTAGCAGCATGCATGTCTTGTAGAAAATATAGGACTTGGAAACATGCATGCAGGTAATACTTTGACTTCTGCAAATCCCTTTTTCGCACAAAGTTATTTGATATGTTATATAATCTGTGTAGCTTCATATTCATATTAATGTATTGTTTGATTAACAGTCATATTTATATATGCTTCTACAACAGGACAGAAATAAATTGCATTGTTTTCTGTCCACTTCTACTTAGACCCTTCCAGTCAATCTAAAATGGCTGATAGACACTGGCCACAACACTTTGCTTCTCATTAGGGAAAGAATAAGAAGATGGAAGATAATATGCTTGAATTAATCTGAGACACTGGCAATCACATGGGGCCACATACCAATCGAAACTGAGATGGCGTGATGTGTTAAAAACAATGAATTGGGAAGCGGTCCGAGCGATCACCAGTGAGTTGAGTGACTAAAACCAAGCTATACTGGGCTGTTGAGTCCTAATAAGTGCAGAGCCTGGCCGAGCATGCTTGTGTTCTGGTTCTGGAAGGACCTGACTTGACAGTTCAGGCTGAAATATTCCCATTGGAGCAGGGTCAACATTGATTTGCATATGGCTGGATCCAAGCTAAGGTGGCATGGTAGGCGAAAAACGATGGGGATGTGGTCCAAGTGATCGCCAGTGGCTGACATTGTTTCAAGCTTTCTATCCATCTCTTTGTTTTTTGATGCCCTAAGTGTGACCGGTATGCCCATATGTGGGCCCCATGCTCACTGTGCCACTGGAATCAGCTATACCTGGCTGATGAGCCCTAATAAGGATGAAACTAGTCCTGGGTTGCTTGTCTTCTGGTTCAGGGAGGAGCTGGCCTGGCAGTTCGGCTGGAAGGTTCCCATTGGAACATCATGAAGACCTATATGCATTTGACTGAGATTAATTTAGCATTCCATCCATTGCTTTGTTAGGTCTCGCCTGACCCAGCGCATGCCCTGGTCTGGCGAGACATTTTGTAAGTGGGCTTTAGAAATACGACCATGGTCTAAAGCTTGCTGTTACGCGCGCGGTGACACGCACAGGCGCCATCTGTCTTTCTTCATGGGTCATTAAACGCTTGCGGCATCTTTACAGCACGCAATCACTTTCACGCGCACCACTCACATGTTTTTTTTAATTTCCTTTTTGCACGTGCATGCACACACAACTCCCGGGCTTATTTATTTTTTTACTTTTAGCGCGCACCACTCAGACCAGCAAGACGAGCTCACGGACCACTTAGACCAGCAACACGAGCGCGCGTGCGCGGACCACTCCCTGCCGGGCTTGTTACTTTTAGCGCAAAACTATTTTACCGAAAGTGGAACCTGCAGTGTCGACACAGAGAGTGATGATCACTAGTGCCATGAGCCCCTCAGCTACTCCTGATCTACTTTAATACTGCTCCCTCATGCAAGTTGGGCTTCTCGGTACCACATATCACCTGCAATTTAGAGATTGCAATCAAAGTAAAGTTGCTCAGAAAATCAATTTTCTAGTCACTACCGATATTTGTTTGTGAATTGTAGATCGCATCTTCCTGTCTCGGTAGTTGCTCAAGCATTTAATGCATCTGGTAGAGCGGAAGTACGGCGGTTCTGAAAGGGTGCCTCTAAGGCGCCATCGGGTGTCCCTCCCAGTTCCACCAGCCAATTCCCTCTCCCCGGAGGATGTGCCTCGTGGCGAGGGGGTCGAGGGACGGTTCGTGGTGCACCCTGACGGGGAAGTCACAGATTACAAATATCTCACCTCACCAGGGCTTCAGCGAAGCCAATCAGTCCGCATTCCCTCGCCTTCACTCTGCCATCAATCTACACACTTCAGTGTGCCCTTTGCCACCCAAGCCTGCCATGTGATGCAAGGCTCCTCTGCTGGGGACTGGTATAGAGACAATACCGGGCCCGACACTTAGAGAGACTGGTGACACAGGCCCGGAGTTGGTGGGCTTCCAGCAAGGTTACCCGGACCCATGAGCCTTGGCTGAGACTGAACGGACACTGGCAAACCAAAAATGACCTGCACCTTCTTCCCCCAAAAATAGCTCACAGTTGGGTCTCAGGCATCGGGCCATTGCTCGGTACCCGATGGGTCACTTTATCAATGTGCCCTGGCCGTCTCAATGCTATGTTAGCAAAGTCAATAAGTAATGACTTTGCCTTTTCTTGCATTGACTAGCTGTAGCTAATAATTAGAAAGCATACATTTCCAACAGCTCATTTCGCATTTTTTTTCTCTCTGTAGCCTGCAAATCTTCCCTTGGGCCACAGACCCTCATAATAGTCCCAGAAAGGAATCGCACTGCCACTGCGGAATCCCACTGAAGGAAGGCCTTTCCATGAACTGTCTCTCCAGGTGGCATTTAGGTAGAACTGAGAATTAGAAACATCACAGGGAAAGTGTCAGTCAGCTTGAACTGTTAATGGAATAACGGGACAACCTTCAGGGGAATTACTCTGTCCAGAGGGAAGTAGCACCGCTCCAGACATTAACAAATTATAATTGTTTTATACTTAATAGTGTCGCTTTTTTACTCTTAATTTCTTTGGAAACCTTTTGGTGTTTGAAAATAGAATCTCCAAAGCTTGCCTAGAAGAGGATTTATTTCTGGATGCCTTAATGTCTGGGGATTATTAGCCTATGTTCTGTGTGCTATTATGTCTGGTGTTTGAGACCGCTTTAACGTACTCATCAAACTTGCTTTTCAAAACAAGTCCTAAATAATATACATGCATAGAGGGGCTTTTGGTCAGGTTTCACAAAGTTTGTGCATATTATTCGCATTCAGCTAAAAGTAGGTTTCATCTCTTCGGTGATAAACATAGTTCCAAGCCTCTCTTTTCATTTTAATTTTTTTTTTTTACATTAATTTAAATAGAAGCTATTTATTTTTTCCTACACTCAAAGTGCCCAATTTGATGGTGATTTTCTGTCTTTTTTTTAAAGTTATTAAATTGCTTTGCGACATGGTTGTTGCCTCCGAAATGGTTAGCTGGTGATGAATTCTTCTCTCATTCAGAAATAAAAATGATAAAATACATGGCTCAACTGAAAGGCTTTTGCATAAATACTTCACTAGTAAAATGGCCACATCCGTGTAAGTTTTTTAAGTTGACACATTTTAATACAAGTACTAGGCGACCATGATTAGGTGGCCATGTGTTTTCTTTTGTGGCACATTTTTTAAGTAAAAAATAAAAAGGAATAAACAATTGCACCAGCCTGTAGACCTATTCTCTTTGCTGCCACTGCTTGTATGTTTGTTATGTGGTTCTCTCAGCGGCATAAACAACATTTCCTCGAACGGCGCAAGTCCACAGTTAAGGTGCTGAGTTTTTTCGGTTTCTACAATGTACACTATAGTTAAGCAGGACAGAGTCTTAAGAAATATTATTAGCAATATCTACTGACACTCACTTAAGCGCTCAGTGCGAAAAAGCGATAGTGGACTCCAGCATTTGAACCTGCAAAACCTTAGGCATAAATTCAAAACGTGCTTTGTAGTGTGGTATAGTAGACAATTTTCCGTCTTTATTTTGAACATTTCTAAAGAAGTCAGTTGCATTTTTTTCAGGTAGAACAATAGTCGAAAGGAAGGCAAGGAAGATCTTAATTTGGTTTATTTGTTGTTTTCTATGTTGAGGGAGTGACAGCTTCAGGTTTGTTATATGTGATACCAATGGTTAATGTTCGATATATATATATTTTTTTTTGATAATCAATTTTATTGGGTTTTTCAAAACACAAGAAATTAATTGGCAGCAGATTAAACATGATTGGAAGGAATACAAAGTTAATCAGTCAACAGTGCATGGGTCACCCAGCTGGGTCGGGCACAACAGATTGAGTATGCAATAGAGGCAATAAATTTAGACAGATCGTCACTGTGGCAACAAATTAAACTATTTACCCCACACTTTTCCAAATAACTCCGGGCAGCCCCTGGAGCCATCTAGGCCTTCAAAACCCCCCAGAAGCATACGCCGTGGGTCGTGGGGACCCTCCCAACCCAGAGCCTGTGTAAGTTTGCGTTCAACCCCCTCCCAGAACGGTGTCAGCGCCGGGCATTGCCATACCATATGATAATATAGTTGTACCAGGCGTAACTTAGAGGACGTGGTCAGGGTTTTGGGCGCCATTAGGGCGTCTCACCAGTCCGCCTCTTCCAGAGGGCCCATCCATCCCTCCCACCGTGCCCGGAGCCGGTCTAGAGTTGCGGGCCATTATTAACTAGTGACCGGTAGATGTGGGACACCCCCCCTCTCCCCAGATTCCCCATCATCACCTGGGCCTCAAGCGGACTGAATTCTGGAAGAGTGGCAGGGGGGGGGGATGTGCGTGTGAAGTGCATGCCTGAGTTGTAAATATTTGTAAAATTGGGAGCGGTGAAGCGCATGTCGTTGATGCTGATCAGCAAAGGACCGAATGTGATCTCCCACCCATACGTCTCCAAGCAGCGAAATTCCGACAAGGTCCCACCGGCGGAACCCCGTTAGGGACGAGACCTCACCCACCCAAGTTCCGCTCCAGAGCGGTGTTTGTCGAGTGAGCGTACGGTTCCATCGCACATGACGCAGAGCTGTGTGCCAGGCCGTGAGCACCGTCCTCGTGACTGAGGGCAGGGCCTGCGGTATCGGGCTGCCGTACAGAAAGGACTGAATCTGTACGAAATCTGTTGTGGCAAGTTCCACTCGGTATGCCGGGTTGGACCAGCCGCCTGCAAACCAATCATGGATCACGAGAAGCCTGGGCTAGGGATAAACGCGGCCTCCCTCCTCCCCATAGAAATCGGCTAAGAACGCCGTCCAGTTCTCGGAACCAACTCCCCGGGAGGTGGATGGTGATGTTTTGCAAAATGTAAAGGAAGCGGGGGAGAATCATCATTTTAAAGAGTGCACTTCTGCCCAGGGGATTAAGGGGAAGGGCCTGCCACCTCTTGAGGTTGGACTTCATCCGGGTGACCAAAGGTGCGCAACATTTAAGGCCCATTCGAGCTCTGGCAAAATAGCGTGATCCAGACGCCCAGGTATTTGAACGACTGCCTCCGTAGGGGAATGTTCGACTGCCAGTCAAAGCAGGCCCGGGAGGGATGCAAGGGAACCAGAGTTGATTTTGCCGGATTTAACCGGATCCCATAGACCTGTTCAAAAAAGGAGAGGATCTCCAAGCATCTGGGCCCAGAAGTGTATGGGTCCGCCGAATAAAGCAGAACCTCATCCACATGAAGGGCTATTTTGTCAACCTGGCTCGAGTCCCAGGCCCATCCTCTGATGAGTGGGTCATGCCGGATGAGCGTCACCAGGGGCTCCATTACCAGCGCGAAAAACAGGGGTGAAAGCGGACACCCCTGTCACTTGCCCCTCCGGATAGGGAGGGTCTCAGAAAGCTCACCATTGATGAGAGCACGGGCCCTGGGGTTGGTGTAGAGGACCCTAACCATGCGGCGGAAGGGCAGGCCGAAGCCCATCCTCTCCAGCATGTCCTTTAGATACATCCAGGCCACCGTATCCAACGCCTTTTCAAAATCAATGAAAAGCAGCGCCAGGTACTGGGTTAGGCGATCACCGTGGGCCATTGCCAAGTGGAGGCGGTGGATGCAGTGACAAGTGCAGGAGGGGTCCGAGTCTCTGGGATAACACAGTAGCAAAGATCTTGAGCTCTGTGTTAATCAGCGAAATCGGACAATAGTCCGCGCAATCCAGGGAGGGCGGCTGTGTTTTTGGGATGACCACTATGGTGGCTATGTCTGATTCAACCACTCCGTTCCGTGGTTGAATAGTTCCACTAAATGGGGAACAAGGATCTCGCGAAAGGTCATGTAATACTCCTGGGGATAACCATCCAGACCGAGTGTCTTGCCGGGGTGCAGGAGTGATATTGCCCTGTGAATTTCCTCTGGGGTGAAGTGGTGGTCTAATGTCTCCACAGTCTCTCGGGGAGACACGGCAGCCGGGCCCCAGTCCCCTCCAACCAATCCGCCAGCAGAACAGCGGTGGGGCGAGCAGCGTATAGGTTTGTGTAGTAGTCAGCAAAAGTTTGTGCTATGGCGGAGGACATCACATGATGGGCCCTGGCAGCCGAGCGGATCTCAGGGATCACTCGGTTTATCTTGGGGTAAGACACTAGATTGTGTAGGAGTTTACTGTTTTTGTCACCCCATCCGTACATCCGCTCAACCGAGGAACGCCAGAGCATTTTCACGGATTCCAATGAGTTTCGGCGAATCTCCTCACGGATCACTGCCAATTGCCTAGAGGAATCTCCGCGACCATTTGCCACCTGAAGTCTTTCCAGCTGTGCTGCCTGGGCTCCCAACTGCACAAGGTGGGCTGTCTGTTCCACCCGCTTCGCGTGGACCACACCCCTAGCCGCCCCTCGGATAACAGCCTTGCCGGCTTCCCACAGCGTCGCCGGCGAGGGAACCGATCCTGTATTAGCGGAGTAATAGTGACGGAGTCCCTGCTCAATTGAGTCAACGAGCTTGGAGTCTTTCAGAAACCAGACATTAAATCGCCAGGTCACTCGGGGTACCGGGAAGGAGGACACAAGACGGAGGGATACGGGCGAGTGATCAGAGATCCCCCTGGGTAGTATCGCGGAACCGGAGACCAGTTGGCAGTCTGTGGCAGGCAGCAGGAGGAGGTCTATGCTGAGGTTCCGTGACAATTAAAGTGGTGTTTTTAACTCGTTCGACTATGGACGAGTTTGGTATCTATGAACCGCAAATGACGAGTTTAGTGGGTGTACGCGTTTTCGCTACGCTGACCTGAACCGTTCGTCTTGTTCGTGGGTTTCTTCATTTGAACCCACGGGTTCCATTTTAGATACAGCAGCCATTTTGTTTCTTGCCCTCAAGTAGCCAGCGAACGGACACTGTCCGCTTCGTGACCCTGGGATTCCCAAGCTCTTGCGGAAGACACGTGTTCCTTTGAGGGTGTCTTTATGATGAGTGGGATGACACTGCAAAGGCAGATGGCCCCGCTCGAGGCTCATCTTGCCGTGCCGGTCTATTGTTTCAGCCGTGCATTCATTAGGCATGTCTCCTTTGATCCTGCAATTGTGTTTCCGATATCACCCCCCTTACACTCTTTTCAATCTGTTGACTATCTTTGTCTTCCCTTGCACCTGTTTCTGACTCTCTTCCTTAACTCGTTTACAGCCGGAATGGAATGTACCTAATGGTGGGATAACATACTTTTACAGTTGGGAACCGGCGATGCTACTGTAATTATGTTCCGGGACCCTGAATATATGAAAGCAACCCTTTTGAAGTTTAGTGTGGGAACTGAGTAGTAACCTTTTGTTCGCCATGTTGTGCTATGGCAGAAATATGTATAAAAGGAGCGATCCACAGTTACAATTTGAAGCAGTCTCCTAGAACCTACATGTGTTGTACTTCTTGTGACTTCTGTGTTCCCTGCAGTAAATAAACCTCGATCTTTGACGCCGAAGGAAGTGTCTCGTGTCTCTGTCATTTGTACGCCGGAACAGGTAACCCACGAAGGTTTCAGGTGTTGTCCCCTGGCACCGCTGGGCCTTAGAATAGCCCAGTCCTTCAGTTGGCGCCCAACGTAGGGCGACATCAGCGGTACCGGTCCAAAGCCCGACGATCGTGAGGAACTTCGTGTGAAATCTCCGAGGGAAGGTGCACCCCGCTTCATCGATCCTGTTGTCGAAACAAGTGGCCCGAAGACTTTTCCCGCGAAGATCCCCGCCTCCTGACGGCTGCGACAGACTGCTGCCCTGACTGTCGACCTGTTTTGGCGCCTGGCGTAGTCCTTTGTACAGCGAGACGATTGACGGGCCTTCCTGGTGACGCCATTGCTCTTTCAGTTAAGTATTTGTGGGTCGCTCCCAGAGTCCTTGGTTGTTGTTGGTGCTTGGTTGTTTTGCATGGTTCCATTGCATTTGTGGTTCTTAGTATTTGGTTCTTAGTTGTTGGGTTTTATTTGACGATTGCAATTGCCAAAAACCGAGGGTTTTGCATTTTTGCGAAGACATCGTAATTCGATAACCCTTGAAGTTTGTGAAACTCGGTTAGTGTGCACAATGCCTGGCCGTAGTACTTTGTTTAGTTGCTTTAAAAGTTGCGGTGCGGATTCCCGATTGGAGGACTCATGTCCAATACCTCCAGTTGGAACTCCGGTCTATGAGCTATATAGTCGCCATGGAGTGGGTCCTATCGCATATAATGATTGCTGGGTCCGCTACACTAAAGATGACGGTGTCCTTAGTTGGCCACCTCATGGTAGTTTCGAAACAGCAATTTTGGATAATCTTGAAGCAAAATTGTTCAAAAAGAAATCTAGGCCGGCCATGTTTGATTCCTTTCGGTTATGGCGTAAAGAGGCCAAGCAGAAAGAAATGAAACAGCTTAAACGAAATAAGAGGGAAGGTATCGTTACGACGATGAGAAATGCAGAGCAGTTTCAGCGAGACAAAGAAGAGAAGGAAAAGGAAGTTTTTGATAGATTGCAACGTATGGCGGTGGATAAGTGTTATCCCGTTTTACCGTCGAGTACTGATAAGAAGGGAGAGGAAGTAGTAGAGGACCCTTTGTTGTCCTACCTACTGAAGTCACCGCCTCCATATGCACAGGATACTGCGGCTCCTGTGGTTCCCCCTGTTCCTCAACCTGTTGTTCCGGCGGCTGCTGGTCAGCCTGTCGCTGGTCCTGTCCTTCCAAATCCTCTTGCTCCTCAAGTCGTCCCTATTGCTTTACCTGCTCCTGTTCCTACTGCTCCACTGCCCATACCTTCTCAGTCTGCTGTTCCCGCTACTTCTGCTCTTGTGGCTACTCCTACTGCTCCTGCTGCTCCTGTGTTTAGTCCCCATGTTGCTGCCCCTGTACTTCTCTCCTCTTCTCCGTCTGTTCGAAGTCGCATACCTAATGCTGTCGCTAACTTTTACTCCCCTTTTGGACCGATTCTTGGGTCCGATGTTTCCGATGTTCCTCAACGACGTAGTCAAATTCCTGGTGGTAGGGAGAGTGATACGTTAATTAGAATGGCGCGTAATTGGATTAGGTATCCCGTTAAAAACACCCCGCGCATAATTTTTGAGACTTTCTCTCAATTCAATGAGCCCACACAGAGATTTGTGTTTGAGGAAATGTGTAAATGTTCACGAGAAGTGATGGATAATGATGAGGTAGACAATGTGCCGCCCGAAGTGACTGAACTTCAGCATCAGTTTTCGAGTGGTATGATTGTGGGTAGTAATGTTCGCCGTGCTGTAGAACATCTTCTGTCTTTTTGGCCTACCGTAATACCTCGAGCATTGTTTAAAGATGCAACTGAGGAGTGGACGGCTACACCTGGTCAGTATCCCATGCGAGAAGTTCCCCCAGTGTGGATGCCAGGTAACCCTGGTGCTAACCCTCCGATTCTGCCACACTTCCAGAGAGTTTGGATACACCTCCCATGGAAGCGATCAGAAGTTTGGAGGTGAAACAATCTTTGCCTGACCCCCGCAAAAATCCGGCTGGATACTATAAGGAGTTGTCCCAATTAGTGGATGCTACTATCATGAACCTTGCCGATATCGACATGTTGTTCGGCAATGTAGTACCTCAACCGGTTTGGGCAAAAATACGTCAGGAGAATCACGCAGCTGAGTTAGGCGGTGATTGGGCTGCACTTATAGTGGCTGACGCATTACAGGTTGGTGGGGCTAAGCCTGAGCTGGTAATTACGGCTCTGCCTCAAAGAATCATTACTCTTATGAAGACACTTATGCCAGCAATGAAAGTTAATTGGGATAAACTGTCTGCGTGTAAGCAAAAGAAGGACGAGAGTGTCTCCGATTTCTTTACGAGATTTGAGGAGGCATTCATTGATCACAGTGGTCAGGATATGAGTACCGAGGGAGGTCAGCGGTTGTTCGTAGATAAATTTGTATCAAATTTGTTGCCTGACCTTAGCAACAAATTGAGAAATTCTGAGAGTTCGTGGGCTGTTTCTACCCCTGCTCAGATATTAGCCACGGCTCAATATTACGAAAATAGGGAGAAGGAGGAAAATGATCGTGCGGATAAGAAAACAAAGGATCTCAAAACAAAAGTTCTGTTACAGCAAGCGTATCCTCCGCGCTCAAATCAAAATGACTCTCAGCAGCGGAATAGATCGCAATCACAATCTGCTAGGTCACAGTCGCGTAATGACTCTTCCACGCAGAGATCTATGCTCGGTTATAATCAATGCGCATACTGTAGAGGTGAGGGCCATTTGAAGTTTGATTGTCCGGTTTTGCGCGACCGAAATAGTGGTGGTTCTGCTAGAGGAGGTCATAGTGGTCCTCAACAGGCTTCACGTGGTAGAGGTCGTGGTGTTACTCAGAATCAGAATGAGCGTTCTAATAATTCATCAGATTCTAATAATTGCTTTGATCGGCGTGGTTCATCGTCGGGTAGATCTGCACAGTATCATGTGGATGATTGTTACATCGAGCATGATATTGATGACGGTAACTACTAGGATAGCCATAGACAAAGAGAGGGAGTAGTATCAGTTCCGGTTGATCAGAGAGGGCCTTACGTCGCAGTTGCCACACCGGGAGTAGTTGAGCCTTTTGTCATGGCCTGACGCCTTGCCTTTGGCTCTCTT
This sequence comes from Lissotriton vulgaris, assembly GCF_964263255.1. Lineage (NCBI taxonomy): Eukaryota > Metazoa > Chordata > Amphibia > Caudata > Salamandridae > Lissotriton > Lissotriton vulgaris. The sequence goes on along the minus strand of NC_141687.1, from coordinate 1,463,099,724 downwards.
GTCGACCAGGGCGACTGTACACTCTCGAGTAGGGCTTAGCCCATATGAGATTGTGTTCGGCCGTCCTGCAAATGTTTGGGGGGTCCCTAGGCCTAAGGCCTTCGATAGTCTTGAATACCCAATGTTAATTGATTATCTTCATGATCTGACTGCTAAACTGAGGTTAATTCATCAACAGGTCTTTGAAGCACTGCCGGCACAGACAGAGGGTCCTGGACATCGGCTCCAACCGGGTGACTGGGTTGTCACCCGCAATTTTGGAAGGAAGCGTAATTTGGAGCCGAGATTCGTGGGCCCTTATCAGGTCCTCCTCGCCACGAGAACTGCGGTTCATTTGGAAGGCCGGAAAAATTGGGTGCATGCCACCCACACCAAGAAGGTGCCTATACCTTTACCAGCGGATTCGTGGGTGAGGACAGGTATCGCCGCAACAGAAACAGAAACTCCTGTGAAGTTTGTGCCGTTCAGTGATGCTCAACCTGTAGGAGACACTTCAGTCGGATACATTTGTTGAACCTTCATCATTGGAAAATTCAAGACTTGAACTATCGTCTGATCGACAGGACTCTGTTCCACAACCTGAACAATTATTCGAAGAACAGACTCGTCCTGGGAGAAGCAGATATTTTCTTCGGCCTCCCACCCTCCTCAGCACTGGATAAAAATGGACGGCCACCTCGTCCGCGCAGCGGGCGGGCGCAGCGGGCGCGCCGCCGGCGCGCCGGAGACGCGCCAGAGGCAAGCCCGTCTGCGCCCGTCCGCGCCGGTCCCGCGCCTAGCGCCATACCCCCTGTGCCATCTAATATAGAGAGGATCACATACACCCCAACCGAAATATTGAAGTGGAATCCAGGACACATGCTGACCTGTTTCCAACATAACCCTGAAAATCTTATAGACCGAACTACAATCGGTTGTGGGGATTGTAAGTCTTCCTTTCCGCTTATTAAGAATAAGGTCAACCTCTCTGATGCTTACACCAGCAAGCAAAATATCACAATTATCTCCCTTATTAATGCCCGCTCTTTGGCCAGGCATAGGCAGGAGATTGCTGATCTAATTGTGGACCAAAAAATAGATGTCCTTTTTATAACCGAGACGTGGATGGATGAAACTTCTGAGCCTGATCTACAGGTAGCAGTACCACAAGGTTTTACGGCATACCGGCTGGATAGACAGGGAGGAAAAAGAGGAGGGGGCCTGGCAATCATTGCCTGGACGATCTTCCCGGTCAGAATTTCTCCTATACCGTCGCCAGCATGTGAGGCGTTACATTTTGCCATCAATCTGACCCCCTCATATAATCTCAAAGGAGTGCTTATCTACAGGCCGCCAGGTCCACGTTCGGAGTTTCTATCTTCCTTTATGTCATGGATGGAACCATTAGCTATTGAGGACTCCTTCATGGCATTGGGAGATTTAAACTTCCATTTAGATAAGACGGAGGAGTCGGAAACTCAATCTTTAACAGCAGAATGTGAGACGTTAGGTTTAAACCAGTACATAGATGTACCAACTCATGAGGCTGGACATATTCTAGATGGCATTTTTTCCAACATCAATGAGCTAGTTATAACTGACAAACTGCCCTTTCCATGGACCGATCACCATGCCATTCTGTGCCAAATTCCGATCAATCGGGTCAATACTCCCAAACGGACCCCTCCTTCACAGGAAAAGTTTAGAGTATGGAAGGATATCGATTCCGAAACCTTCAGAATGTCCCTATCCAAGTCCTGTCCTGATATTTTGGCAGAGCCTAACGCAGCAGTAGGTCAGTTTCTTATTTGGGTGGGCAATGCGGTGGAGGCACACGTTCCATTGAAGTCCATCCCAAAAAACAGGAAAGTGCCTTCAGCCCCATGGTATTCAGAAACCCTTAGAAAGCAAAAACAGATCTGTAGGAATCAGGAAAGAATCTGGCGAAAGACCTACGACAACATAAGCAAGTCCAGGTATAAGGACACAGTAGCCGTCTATAAAAAAATGATTCAGGAAAGAAATATTTTGAACAGCAAAAAGAAAATTCCAAAAATTCTAGTAGACAACTGTTCGAGGTGGTTAAGACACTGGCAGGGAAATCGGTAGACATAAGTCCTCCCCATTCGCAGGAATTCTGTAATGAGCTGGCTGGCTTTTTCTTCGCAAAAGTAAATGATATCTACTCCGAATTTTCAGTAACTAAAACTGATACTAATACGAAACTTAAGCAACCGAGTAAGGCCCTCGATTGCTCATTTTCCAAATTCAGGGAGGTATCGAAAGAGGAGATAACAGATCTCATGAGGCATATAAAAACGGGCTCCGCCTTAGATCCCTGCCCCCCAAAAATTTTCGCCCCTGTAATTGACTTGGTTAGCGAAGTCATTACTCAAATCTGCAATGCCATGTTCCATTCAGGGGTCTTCCCAGACAAGTTAAAAAATACCTTATTGAAACCCCTCCTTAAAAAGATCGGTCTAGATAAAACTATATTAAAAAATTATAGACCTATTGCCAGCCTGCCTTTCCTGGCCAAAGTAGCGGAGAAAGCTATGAATAAACAACTATCAGAATACATCGAACAAAACAGTCTTCTTGATGACTCTCAATTTGGGTTCCGTAAAATGCATGGAACAGAGACCGCACTCATAAAGGCTGTCGATGATATCAGGACCATCAGGGACCAAGGAGGCACAGCGGTGCTGGTCCTGTTGGATCTTTCTGCGGCCTTCGACACGGTCAATCACTCCATCTTAATTGACCGTGTCGAAGAAAAGGGCATTCACTCAAGGGCCAAGGATCTACTGTCTTTTTTGTCAAAGAGAACACAGGCAGTGACATTGGGATCATTTCAATCTGTTGATCTCGCTCTTCCATGTAGCGTTCCGCAAGGCTCATCCCTAAGTCCGACACTTTTTAACATCTATGTGTCGGACTTAGCTAGGGTTATCAAATACTACCGGATGAGCCTGACCACATACGCTGATGATACCCAGTTGGTGATTGCCATCAAGAATGATGGCGAGGAAGTATCAGCTCGGTTTCAGGAAGGCATGTTGGCAATCAAGGAATGGATGGCGGAGAACTGTCTAAGACTTAACTCAGAGAAAACTGAGGTAATGATTTTTGGAAAGTTATCTCCACAGTGGTCTTCGACTTGGTGGCCTACCCCACTCGGAGCCCCCCCTGAACCTGTGCAGAAGGTTAGGAACTTAGGAATTATTTTCGATGATAAGCTCAATTTTTCTAGCCATGCCAATCAGGTAGCGTCATCAGCCTTTTACAAGCTTAGGCTCCTCAAAAAAATTCTACCATACCTTCCAGATAACGCAAGAAAAACAGTGGTGAGCTCGTTGGTGCTGTCGTCTTTGGATTACTGCAATGGATTATTTGCAAACGCTCAGGCCCGGGTGGTAGCCAAGCTACAACTTATCCAAAATGCAGCAGCAAGGTTACCATCCGGCACTCCTAAATTTCATTCCATTAAGGAAGTAATCAAGAACTACCATTGGCTAACGGTGAGAAATCGCATCAGATTTAAAACCTTGTGCCTCACCTTTAAAGCTCTTAACGGTCATGGCCCGGCGTTTCTCAAACAGAAGCTTCTTTTCTATCAACCCAACAGATCACTAAGATCTGAACAGATGCACCAACTGGCAGTGGCGCGGACCAGGACGGTCACATGGGGTGATAGATGTTTCACTAACACCGCGGCCAGACTCTGGAATACTCTTCCAAAGATAATTAAATCGTCACCCTCGCTACTTCAGTTTAGGAAATTGCTGAAAACTTGGTTGTTTGACCAATAATAGTCCGTGGTATCACTTCTGAAGTCAGATAACGCTTAATGTCGTATACTTGTAAAGCGCACAGCTGCCCCAGCAAAGGGGCGTCCCGGCGCTGTATACCGCTGGGGAACCCGTCCTGGCTTTCCCTGTGGGATGGTCCCTACTGGGAATCCCCAAGGTGGAGCCAGGCATCCCCGGCGTTGATGGGGCCGTTGTGGAGATTAGGCAAGCTAATGCCCAGAGTTGCCGAGTGGGACCCCAGGTTAGAGTAGGCACTGAGGCGAGAATTGTCGAGTCCGCTGACCCTGGTCCACGACCCTGCCGCGTCGGGAATTGAACCCTGGTCCCGGGCCGACTTCTGCTCCCGGGTCTGCCGCCTCTAACCAGTGAGCCACACCACTCCACATCAGAGATCATTAGCAGAGTCACAGCGCCAAGACACCCACGGGTATATGTTGCGCTTTATAAATTTTTAAAATAAATAACAAAGACTAATAAAGCACTTTTTGCCTTTCTTCCCCTTTTTGAAATTCACATTACCCCTTATTGTCATTTTGAACATTATGAACAATTGTAGCCTCTATTAATTTTTGAGTTCTTTTCCACGTGTGTTTTTCCACAGCTAGGAGATTTTGTATTACACTTGAATGTTTGATTAAAGAACCTTACATCCGGGTTGACCGTAGGGCCGTGCGGGTACTTCCTTCTGTTTAGCAGGTTCCTGACACTAGGTCGGTACTTTTGTCGATTCCTAGGAACTCCTGGGAATTGATAATCGCTACTCAGAACGAAGTGCGTCAAGAACGTTGCGGACGGTTTTTAGAGGATGGAATTCTCAAAGTTGTCGGAAGTGGAGAAGACTCTAGCTCAAAGATCTACACTACACAGGGTTGTACGAACTAAATGCTTTCTGTTTCAGGTGTTCCTGCTGTTCTTGACTGTTTTCATGTTATTGGTGGGTGGAGTGTATTTTGGAATACAATCGTTATTGCCTTCTGCTCTACCTACTTCTTCTTCTGAACCAAAATCTACTCCCACTGTTTCTCCACATTCCTTTCACCCTCTACCCCAACACGAACAGGTTAGACGTGCGGAATTCATGAATAACTCCTTTGTTCAACTTCTTCATCAACATCAGTTGGTGATGAATACTACCAACTGTTGGGTGTGTGGTTTTAATGCCACATACCATGGATAGGGGAATTCCGTATTTGGTTCTTCCTTACAGTTCCCAGGGGTCAGCTCGAGCATTCCAAACTATGTTTCGTAGCGCACTAGATTCCTACCCCCATCGAGAGCCACGCACTGCAGATCATGGTCCTGGCCCTTACCGCAAGCCTTTGGCAAGAGCGATTGCCGACTTAGATAGAGATATTTTTGACGCATCGCTTATTCCAGAGGAAGAGGTGCGAGCATACAGAGATCTGAGCGAGGCTGAGTATAGCATGTCAGTGGGTGATAGACAGCTTAAAAGCTTGTCTCCAATCTGGATTGTACCCCATCTCGGTAATTTCTGTTTGAAAGGTCTTGGCCGAAGTCCGCGAGCTCAGCTTGGGAGGAGTGCTTGTACTGAAACATATGTTTTACCAACGGCCTCTTCCCCTGTTCTTTTGACTGCCAAGGGTACATACTTTGTACGTTACGACCGCGCATATACATGGTTGCCTCGTGACTTCTCAGGCACCTGTTATATTGCGAATCTGTTGCCACCGACTTTCACAGTCGGGTCAGACTATCACAAGATTAGAGTTGTGAGAGGTGCCATTAGCGAGAAGACACTGCCGGTCAAGAAGCAGGAGACTTCTTTAAGGGTTTCTTGCGGTTTTGGGGACCTATGATCAATAGTAGGAACCTGAGACAATTGACTCGAGTGGTGGAATCGACTGCTAATATAACTGCAAGTGCCCTTGGTAATCTGACAGCAGAGCTTCAGGCGGATAGGCTTATGACGTTACAAAACCGTATGGTTCTAGACGTTGTTCTTGCAGATAGAGGTGGTGTATGTAAGGTGATCCATTCGAGTTGCTGCATTTTCATCCCTGATAACGCTCCAACCGTCTATCAAGCCATCTCGAAGTTGCATAAGATCTCCGAGTCCATACACGTGGACGTAGGTGATTGGACGCTACTAGGATGGTTTTGGGGCCTGATGTCGACGTGGGGTTGGAAGATTCTGATGATCATTGGGGTTGCTGTAGCATTTCTGTTCACGTGTTGTCTTTGTGTGCAGTGTGGTCCTGCCTTATGTGGCCTCTGTGCTACGACGTGTATAAGACGGCCATCTGTTACCAAGGAAGCATTGATGGATAGAATGATGCTGCAGCAACATCTGGATGGTCTGATGAATATCGAGATCGATTCTGATATCGACTAGTGCTTGCCTACATGAGGGTAAAAGGAGCGTCTGAGGTTCCGTGACAATTAAAGTGGTGTTTTTAACTCGTTCGACTATGGACGAGTTTGGTATCTATGAACTGCAAATGACGAGTTTAGTGGGTGTACGCGTTTTCTCTACGCTGACCTGAACCGTTCGTCTTGTTCGTGGGTTTCTTCATCTGAACCCACGGGTTCCATTTTAGATACAGCAGCCATTTTGTTTCTTGCCCTCAAGTAGCCAGCGAACGGACACTGTCCGCTTCGTGACCCTGGGATTCCCAAGCTCTTGCGGAAGACACGTGTTCCTTTGAGGGTGTCTTTATGATGAGGGGGATGACACTGCAAAGGCAGATGGCCCCGCTCGAGGCTCATCTTGCCGTGCCGGTCTATTGTTTCAGCCTTGCATTCATTAGGCATGTCTCCTTTGATCCTGCAATCGTGTTTCCGATATCACCCCCCTTACACTCTTTTCAATCTGTTGACTATCTTTGTCTTCCCTTGCACCTGTTTCTGACTCTCTTCCTTAACTCGTTTACAGCCGGAATGGAATGTACCTAGTGGTGGGATAACGTATTTTTACAGTTGGGAACCGGCGATGCTACTGTAATTATGTTCCGGGACCCTGAATACATGAAAGCAACCCTTTTGAAGTTTACTGTGGGAACTGAGTTGTAACCTTTTGTTCCCCATGTTGTGCTATGACAGAAATATGTATAAAAGGAGCGATCCACAGTTACAATTTGAAGCAGTCTCCTAGAACCTACATGTGTTGTACTTCTTGTGACTTCTGTGTTCCCTGCAGTAAATAAACCTCGATCTTTGACGCCGAAGGAAGTGTCCCGTGTCTCTGTCATTTGTACGCCGGAACAGGTAACCCACAAAGGTTTCAGGTCCTTAGAATAGCCCAGTGTGGAGCGGAGGCGACACCTACCTCGGCGCAACCAAGTCCGGGCGCAGGGGTCATGTCTCCCGCGCCCGGTCACTTAACGTCCCGGACACCCAGGACACCCTTTCTTTGTCGTCCCCTGCAGGTACCGACACTGGAGCTCGAAGGACCGGAAACCCTCGCCAGGAACACCGGAAGTGACGGTGGGTCGACCCCTAGCGACCCGGAAGCGATCGACCCCGACCCCGGAAGTGGACGGCCAGACCAGAACCCGGAAGGTAGAAAAGGCTCCGAGGACGAAGGAGAGGCGTTCGGAGCAACCGACTCGTGGCAGGAGGCAACGGACAGCGACGGACCCTTGAGAGAGAGAGGAGCAACACTGCGAGACCGAAGCGAGGACGAGGAAGAGGACGTCTGGACGGAGGACTGGTGGCGTCCTCAGGAGGAAGCTGGAGAGCGGCCGCAACTCGGACGAGAGTTGCGGCGGGGCACGTGAGTACCAGTTACCCTTTCTCCGTGTTCCCTCTTGTAAATAGTATATGTAAATAGCCTTGTATATAGTCCTTAGACACCACGAGCACAGGGATATTTAGTGATTACTCACGCGCACTGTACAAAGACCGAGCACTGTCCTGCACCATCCCCCTTTCCTCCCTCCTACCTCATTCTTGCCTGTTCCATTCCCCCCCCTTTACCGTCCCTTCCTCACTAGTCTTTCTCAGTACCCTTTCACTCCCCGGTGTAGGTGGTGGGGTGTACTGTTGGAGTACTCAGACTAAAGCCCTACACTTCTCTCCTTTCTTTAAGCCTCCAAGGAGCCCCAGTACCACACCGACGAGACTACTGGCGGAACAAGGAGAAGCGAATCCTGATCCCCAACATCCTCACCGAGCCTGGTCCACCGCAGTTACTATCGGCCCACCACCCCTTGGATTCAACACTGCGTCCCTCCCTCACTGTGACTTTGTTCTTCAACCGCAATAAAACACTTGTCATAGCTCACTATATCCGGCCTCCCAGCCTGTTATTCCGGTCCGCCCACCACCCAGCTCCACACCCAGTCCTTCAATGCGGGAGTGGGTATGATAAGCCGCCGACGTATGAGTGTATTGATCCCTACGGGGGTTCCAGACCCTCCATATATCACAAAGTCCCAGGGCCAATGTCCAACTCGAGAGGGTCCTCGCAGAGGCGAGGCGGCCCTCTGATGGGTTTCCTGTCGCATCGCGCAGGGGTTGCAGGACGGCATTAAAATCCCCCCCGACCACCGTGAGACCCTGCGGGAAGGAGGAGAAGACGAGCGTAAGATGCCGAAGGGTGGAGGTCAGTAGTGCAGGCGGGACATAAGCACATAGGAGGTTCACGGGACGCCCTTCAATCGTTTTCAGAGACGGCCACATAGCGGCCCTGTGCATCGGTCTCGGCTCTAACCATGGCAAAGGGAAACCCTTTCCTAAGTAGGATAGCCGCCCCTCTGTAGCACTCGCGCAAAGCCTGAGTGCCAGACCCTATCAAATCCGTAACTTGCTAAGAACTGGCATTGTGTACCCAGGAAATGCGTCTCCTGGAGAAATAGGATGTCCGGTGCGTGCGCTTGATAAGTTCAAGGAGTCCATTGATATTCCAGGAGAGGACATGGGTAGGTCTATGGAAGGTGTTTGCCATCTGAATGAATGATGTGTGGAAAGGCGGAAGTAGGTGCGGGACCGTGCGAGCCCTGAGGGATACCTACTCTGGCCTGAAACCCCGTGGAATGACCATGCAGAGTGGTGATTCGTTTGTCTACTGCGATAACAACTAGAGAATGACTGCTGCCAGCAAAAACAACAAACAGCGGCCCGTAGGTGGCTAAAAATAACAAACTGCTGTGAGACAATGATCTCCCCCCCACACCCTCACTCTCGCCCCCCAACTTCCCCCACCCTACATTTCTGAAATGGAAGCATCTGTCGCCCCAAAGATCCCAACTTCAAACTACCCCTCTAAGAGGTGACTCGCTAATTAAAACGGTTAGCTAAACCTTCAACAACCTAGAGCATGGCTAAGTAGGACCCCCTCCATGTAAATGGATGAAGACCAACTGCCGGAAAAGGAAGAAAAAGGAAAAAAGGATGTGACCAGCATAAGGTTAACAGGATGAATCAGTTCTGAAACTGCATTGGGAAGATAGACCTATGAACGGACCACCCACTGAAGCCGAGGCAGACTATGGACATAGGGCAGGAGCAGCCTGCTGTGAAAAGTCTCGGCAAGTGAAGTACAGGAGGCACATTCTGCAGCTCTGGTTACTCCCCCTCCTCACCACCAGAGCCACGGATCACGGGGCTTCCAGACAGGTCCAAGTCTGACATGGCCTTTCGTAGATTCACCTCCGACCCAGGGGCACTCCCCATGTCGATCAAGGAGGGAGCCAAGATGGGGGGAAAGTCACTCTGGTTTGCGGGTGGAGTTGGGGGCCGTTGGGACTGCGCCCCCGGCGAGTGGGAATCCCCCACCCCATTCATTGCCTCGCCTTCGAGACCCAGGCCGGTGCCTCTGGGTCCTGGGACCCAGAGGAAAAGGTGTGGCGCCGCGGCTAGGGCGACTGACTCCGATCCCCTGCACCGGCGGCAGATTAGCCCAGCACCATGTGACTCTGGGCAATAGCTTGCTTAATCTTCCCGACGGCCCCCAGCGCCTAGAGACCCTTACGGGTGATTGTGCGCTTTACAAATGTGGATTATTATTATTATTATTATTTGGGCGCCTCATGCGGCAGCTGTGTTGACGATCTCCGGGTGTGGGGGGAGGCCGCGCCAGGCAGGAGGGGACGCTCTTCAGTAAGCCAGGTCCACGCTGCCTGGGGGGTGTCGAAGAAGAATGACTTTTCTTGAAAGATCACCTTAAGATACGCGGGAAAGAGGAGGCCGTAGCGGAGTCCCATAGCCTTGAGTTTTTGCTTGACCTCATCGTGGGTCTGAACCTCCCTGGAGTAGTCCGGAAAGACCAGGATTCTAGAATTCTGGAAGTTCACCAGGTTCAGCTCCCTTGTCGCATTCAAAATCGCGTCCCTGTCTCGGAAGTTAAAGATACGGAGGATGATGGGACAATCGGTAGCACCAGGAGGGGGCTTGTTAGCGAGAGAGCAGTGGGCCCGCTCCAGATGTTACATATTTTAATACCATTACTGTATACTAATATTTATAACCAATTGCATTGCCTGTGTGAAAAAACTGAATTGTTTGAGTGCCCTGACAAGAGTAACACTAACACCCCTCACTAGAACTTTATCTACCTCTGAATGATGAAGGTTGAATCAGCCCTGCTAGTATTTCTTACATGTTATGTTATGCTAAATGAATTTATAAAGCATAGCGGTTACCCAAGGGTGTCCTGGCACTAGCTCATTAAATCAATGTTATGTTATGTTATGTTATGTTATATGTTTTGTAGAGCGCGACAGCTGCCCCAGCAACGGGGCGTCCCGGCGCTAAGAACCATAGCATAACCAACTGAGGAGGGGGGGGGAGGGAGAAGAGACTACAGAAGTGGAAAGAGGTGCGTTTTTACTGCTTTACGAAAAGCGGACAGGTTGTTCAGGCAACGAATGTGTGGGGGCAAAGAGTTCCATAATTTTGCTCCCATTAATCTGAAGGAGCGACCTCCGATACGGCAGAACTTCGTGTGGGGGACCACTACTAAGTGTTGACCCATAGAGCGAAGATTGCGTTGGGGGAGTAAGGTGTTAGCAACGATCGGAGAAGTTCGGGGCCATCAGTTTTAAGGATTTTAAAAGCGATGGTAAGAGCCTTAAACTGGATGCGAGCCTCCATGGGCAGCCAATGGAGCCTCTGTATGGTGGCTCTAGCCGAGCATCTTCTGGGCAGGCCTACAATTGCCCTAGCCGTTGAGTTCTGAATACGCTGGAATCTAGCTATCTCGGCTTTGTTAGCGCCCAGTAAAAGGACGTTCGCATAATCCAGCCGGGCAAGGATGGTGGATTGGACAATGAGCTGCTTTGTCTTGGGGTCAAAGAACCCTTAGATGGAATTAAGTCTTCTCAGCAACCCAATACATGTAGCTGCTACTTTTTTGGTATGCGACTGGTAACTCAGTGCGGAGTCCAACCATACTCCTAGGTTCTTTACCAGGTATTTGGGAGGGGGGGTGGGGCCCAGCAAAGGGGGCCACCAATGGTCGTTCCAGCCGCCAGTGTTCTTACCCAGGAGTAACACCTCGGTTTTTCCTGCATTTAGTTGTAGACAGTTTGCAGTCATCCAGTTGGCGACTGCAGCTAACCCATCCCTAAATCTTGTAGCAGTGGCAGAGAGCACCTCCATAAGGGTGATTACCAGCTCGGTGTCGTCAGCGTACGACACCAGCGTGAGGTTCCATTCTTTGGCCACTGCCGCAAGAGGTTGCATATACACATTAAAGAGGGATGGGCTAAGGGCAGAGCCCTGTGGGACTCCTTGGCCGATCGCATGAGGTTGGGAAATAAAAGGGGGGGCTGACACGCGAAAGGATCTGCTCGTGAGGAATGACCGAAACCATTCCAGAGCCAGTTCACTGATCCCAATGCTTTCCAGGCGGCCCAGTAGGATATTATGGGAAACCGTGTCGAATGCTGCGCTGAGGTCGAGCAGTATCAGCGCAGCACTCTGACCGGTGTCCATAATCCTCTGGAGGTGTTCTGTGGTGGAAAGAAGGGCGGACTCCGTACTGTGTCCAGGCCTGAACCCGTGTTGGGAGGGGTCCAAGATGTTATTTTTGGCCAGATGCTCAGTGAGTACGGTGTTCGCATGGGCTTCAGCTAATTTAGACACCCACGGGAGCAGTGAAACTGGCCTGTAGTTTTCCGGTTTTGTGGGGTCTTGAGTAGATTTTTTAATTATGGAAGTAACCCAAGCCTGTTTCCAGCATGTAGGTACTGTGGCTGATGAAAAGGAAAGATTAAGGAGTTTGGCCAATGAAGGTAGGAAGAAGTCCAGCGCTTTTAAAAAGTGGGCTGGTCTCATGGGGTCTGAGGGGGATCCCGATTTCACCTTCCTACAAATTGTAGCTAGGTTTTCAAGAGAGATAGCTGGTAGAAGGGTGAGCTTGGAGCCTTTGAGAGCCCAATTGGGAGAGCCGGTGCAGTCAGAAGGGGTATGTGAGAAGGTATTGTAGATCTTTCTCACCTTTTCTGTGAAGAAGGTGGCAAGATCATCGCACTGTTGAGTGGAAGAGATGCACGAGGCAGGGTTGCCACCGTTTTGTAATTTTTGCACCAATTTAAAAATTGTTTTTGGGGAGTTGGGGCTGGAATCAATTTCCTTAGCATAAAAAGAAGCGCGAGCCATGCATATAGCTTTGTGATATAGCTTGAGTGTGGCCAAATAGCATGCTTTATCCTTGTCCCTATAATTTTTCCTCCAATGGACAGAAGGAGGGTTATAGCGAATGCTGGACCTAATTGTTAACCTCTTCGATGCATCAGGCCGTCCGACATCACAGTGGGTGTGTGCGGAGGACGTCCGGGGTCCGTCCGCACCGCACGTGCGCCATTTTTTTCAGCACCGCAGCAGAATGTCCACCGTTGTGAAGAGGTTAAATAGCCATGTTTTCTCCCAGCGCTTTCCTTAAAGTAAACAGGTCAGAAGAGGAATGGCTGTGAAAGGGAAGTTGTTTCCAGGCTGTAGCAGTGCACGTGATAAAGCTTCTGCTGCTCCAGTCGACTTGCTTAAATTTAGGAACTACCAGAGTCTTCATTCCCAAAGAGCGCAGGGTTCTGTTGGGGATGTACCCTTTGAAACTCTACCTGCCTTGAAGGCAATGCAGGGAGCCTTGAATCCGATCCAATGCCTAAGCAGGAGCCATTATTTATTATAGCTTGACCATTCCCACAATAAGTAGGAATGCTACTCGTAGACCCTGCTATATAGTGGAGAAGTGTGGCTCAGGGGTTAGAGGCGGCAGACCCGGAAGCTGAGATCGGCCCTGGACCAGGGTTCAATTCCCCGCCTCGGCGGGTCTTGGGCTCAAAAATTCCACGGACTCGATAATTCTCGCTCCGGTGCCTTCTCGACTCACGGGTTCACACTCTGCGACTCTGGGCAATAGCTTGCTTAATCTCCACAACGGCCCCTCGCGGCGGGATGCCTGGCTTTCACCTTGTGGATACCCTGCCGGGGTTATCTCACAGGGGAATACCAGGACGGGTTCCCTAAGCAAGCGCCGGGAAACCCTTTGTGGGTAGCTGTGCGCTATATAAGCTCAAATACATTTACACACATTTACATTTACATTTCCAAGAGTGTGGAAATTAGGTTTGATGTAAAAAGCATCCGTTTAAAAGGAAGCTTAACGCAATATTACGCCATTCTTTCCACGGTGAGTTTCACTTTCTCAGTCCGCCGTGGTTGAGTAACCCGTCTCAATCTCCCGCCCCTTGGCAGCACGCTCACCACTTTGTACTCTGCTTGTTTATTGACTGACGGTCTGTTGCAACATCACCGAAGCCGCAGGCATGTTTTGAAAGGGGCCCTTCCACTTGATCATGGAGTTAAAAATACCAACCATATCTGGCAGTTTGCACGCAGCATTCCCCGGCAAAAGTAATGCAGGGGTTGTGATGATGTTTTCAGAGTGAATCAGACAGGCAAAACTTGCCCCCCTCTTTTACGCGTCAATACAAGGAAAAAGCGCTGCTAGTAGATGAATGCTGCCAGGGCAAGGTCGATTAAGATTTCATTAGACCATTGGCATTATGCTGCAACGGTGAACCAACTTATGACACGAATAGCTTAGCACTGTATCATTTTAATTAACATTCATACAAAAGGTGTCCTCACTATAAACAATCAAAAGGTGTCTTAAAAAATCATAAATATTCATTAGTTATTATTGAAAACCTTATTCAGTAACAAATCATTTTGTCTTGCATGAAAGCACAGAAAGTCCATTTTACTATCAACAGCCCATATAAGTTTGAAAGTGAAATACTGTAGTTCATTCATTGCTGCACCAGGGGCGTAGCTACAATTTGTGCAGCAGGTGCAGTGGCTCGGGGCCCAGAGCCCTAAAGGGTCCATTTAATCCTGATAATTGCTGTATTTTACTACAGCACTCACAGGGGTCATTTTCCAAGGCCTCCTTGCTACACTACTCTTCGGCACTTGACAGAAACAAGCCTACTTGTGCACACCTTCTGAGAACAAGCATTGGCATAGCCAATAGGTCTCGCCTTTGGGACCTTATAAGTGTTTAGTTATGCAGCACAATATCCTTGGTGCAACAACATTAACTGTTGCATGGCTAAACACTTATAAGGTCCCAAAGGTGAGACCTATTGGCTATGCCAATGCTTGTTTTTTTATGCAGTTTGACTTCACTTGGCATGCTTCTTAAATTTGGTTTGAAGTCCACAATGCACACTACTGTTCGCAAATTGCTCACACTAGAAGCAGGTACAATGAAAGACAGAGAGAACGGCAGATTCAAAAGTTTCAAAAGGTCAGCACTGAGCACGCTTTTTACAACTTTCTGGAACAATGTTGCCGTCTGAAATGTCCTGCAATCTATTTTTTCTTCTTCAAATCAGCCAGTAGTCGAGGACCAACACCCCTCGTGGGGTTTCATAAATATTTCTGACATGCTCTTAAAATCTATGCCTGTCTGCTCTTTGCAATAAAAAATATTTCCTAACGGCTACCGTAAATCACATGCTCCACCATAAAATATTCAGGATATAATTCACCCTCACAGTTCTGCTGACACACAACCCGAAAGCCCTCGGGTTCGCGGCAGCAGGACACGCGGAGTGAAATATATTTTGACGAGACTCCTTCACTGTCTCGCTCAATCCATTTTCATTAAACAGGCTAACAAGACAGCAGAAAAGCGTTGAAGTGTTCCAGCAGTCACGTGTCTGTGAAAAAAGCACCTCATTCTCACAAAGTGACTCCTTTAACAGCGTAAAGACACTTTATATTGCTCTTCGCAGGCTCCCGAATGGCAAATAAAGCTTAGCGGCTCCGGCAACTAATTGTCAAGCATCAGCTAATTTCCCTTTTCAGTAAGCAATATCTCCCTTTCATTCCAGTGCCGGGTCCCAAATGACATGTTCTGTTGAAAGATTTCTGTCTGAGTCTCGGCTCTTGAACTACATATCTACAAAGTGTATCTAGGGCAGCCGCCATTTTAGGAACATGGAACATTTAGGAGTCCGGCATAGTATGACCCAGTTACTTTCTTGCCACCAGTAGGAAATGTCATGTGCCCTGATATACCCCCATGTTTTTAAATCTGTTTTATTATTTTATTATATATTAATATACATTGGAAACCTGTTCATTAGGACTGCTACATTTAGCATCTTATCTATTCAAGTTCAGTGTATATAATTTTGGTTCATACATTTCTTGCTTTTTGTCAATTCTCACAGATAAGAGATATCTTTCTATACAAAACGATGGAGCTGTCAAAAACCGTAGAGATATGCGTATATACAAATGGATTATTGCGGGTATAGGTGGCTTAGTTGTCTTCCATGATGTAGTAGCTTGAAGGGAGGAGTTTAGCCCTTTGCCATAGTTCAGGACATAAACCATATTTCTCATCTCGTTCAATGGACCTTTCCATAGTGTCTAGGGGTATATGGTAATCGACTCTACTATAAATCACATTCCAGACACAAATAAGGAGGCCTATCCTCATTCTCACTCTCTTTAAAACACATGATAATTTATTTTTAAACAAGCGCTGTGTCCCTGTCGCCCTTTTCCCCTGTGCTTATCATATTGGATGGTTTCTCCTACAATGTCAGCCCACTCAAGGACCTGCGTTATATATTGTTTGTCAGTAGCTCATTTCCAGGTTCTTGCTATAAATCTTTTGGCGATTACTTTTGCCAGTCCTAAGAACTTGTTTCCCTATTTCTTCTTTCTATGACAGAGTAACAGCCCTCAAAAACTATTTTTAGATTTCATGCAGTCTGTTCAAACTATAATGACTTTTGCAGGGTGTGTATAATATCCTTACGGTATCTGCCAATAATTGGGCATGACCATGCCATATGATAGAAGCCTTTTTCGAAACCATTACCCCTTGGACAGTTCGATGCCACTGAGAGGTATAGTTTGGATAATCTTTTAATTGTTCGATAGCTCCTATGAAGATAATTAAAGTACTGCATCTTTAACCTCGCATTTGTAGAGATCTTCGACACCTATCCCAGGATTAAAGCCATTCACTGCCTCTCTTTCATCTCTACTAGATCAAGCTTGTAATCCTCTAGCAGCAAGCTGTACAGTTGTGTCAAAGCTCTTTCCCCTTCTCTGAGTTCCAGCAGAAGTTGAAGGAGCCTGTATATAATTGGTTTGGTAGCGAAGCCCCCTAATGTTACAATTTATGATGTCATGCTACAATGTCATCCCACTTAGTTTGTTCTTCATCCATGCGTGTGGTCAGTGCCTTAACTGGCACTCCAGGTACATGCAATATATCCAAGTTCGCTGTTCCCATGTTTCTATTCTGCCAATGAACAGTAACTTTAATAAAGGCAGTTTCTTTCACATATTGTTAGGTTTCAGCAGGATGTTTGTTACGGCGCCCATAAAAAGTTTAATTGTCACTAGTGTAGCTTTTGCCATGGGGAAGGTCTGTGATGGAGCAGGGTTTTGAGAAAATAAAACCTGCTCGGATTGAACCCTCAGTAACATTTAATTAACAGTGTGCTTGCTGTGAAAATATAATTAAAAACACTAAAATAAGGAGAAATGATTTTGCGCATGTGTGAACTAATGCGTATACTTATGCATGAAAACTAGCCATAAGTGCTTTGAATAAGAGACTAATGCTGCTTTTATGCACGATAATAACAACTGCTAGGAATAACTTGGGTTGTGCATGGGATGGTGCGCATTGAAAATTAAATTTCATGAAAATAATAAATGTTTGTGTTTTGCTCTCTGTAGATAAAACAAGCATGGGCCTACTTTCTTTGTTAGTATGGATAATATCTGGAACTCATTTGCAAATGTATTTTGTCTCTGAAATGTTTCACTCTTCGCCTATCCACTCCTCCAATGCACTGTTTAGTGACATCAGTTTGATTTAATCCATTGCTAATAATTTTCTTTCCATGATAATCTATGTTTGCATTTGTGTGACTTTACTAAATGAGCCTTCATTTCATATTATTTTGACAAAACTTTATAATTATACATACTGTGTTTGTTATTATTTAGTAGAATAGCACAAGTACATAATTATTACAATCAACTCTTCAACTTTAGATCAATTTCCACAATTGTATGAGGAGAAATGCAGATTCAATAGTGTTTGTGGTAAATTGGGTATAAACTTGCATCACACTGAACCCCAGAGTGAAGGGATTAGTTGGATACTGTAAATGGGCCTAGGTTTACGAAAAATTATCGATCCCTGATCGCTGGATCAGTTTTGGTAGCAGAGGATTGTTAATTATTGATTCGTTTGGTAATAGTATTGATTTATTGATTATTAATATGAAAAGTTAGTGTTTTTATTTTTATGTTGTCAGGAAGTACGGGTACTGAGTTACCTAAGATCCCGGGGTAATGTTATTTTAGCCTATGTGGCAGAGGAATAGTGTGGAAAATGTATCACACTGCAGAACTACTTTGTCTGTATTTGTAATGTCAACCAGCGAAAGGCTGTTGATGTTCTCTTAGGGACTTATCGATCAATAGAAGATTGCATGAAATAGTGAAGGATCCATTTCCAAAACTCTGGCCTTACATCCCCAAAGGAGTACCAAGACCTCTTTCTGAAAGGAAAGTCCTCTTCCGAAACTTTGGCTAGTATCCCTAGAGGAGTAGAAAGTCCTCCTTTAACTGGAACGAGAGTTGAGTAGCGCTAGTCGTTATTTTACTAGAAGAGAAGTGAAAGAATTTCTTTTTAAAAGGTGAAACGGTCTCTTTTATTAGTGGAGCAAGCAAAGTAGCATTGTTTTGTGTTGTTTCTAACAAGAAATGAGTTAAGAAAACCTAGAAATACATTGGCGTATTCTTTTGTAAAGGTAGTGTCAGTAGCAGGAGTATTACTGACGCCACAAAAGGACTCGCTGGCATTGGTCAGGCCGCGGGCGCGTAGTGAGCTCTGATTGGCCGGTCGGTGTGAGCCGTGCTTGGATTGGGTGATCTAGCTAATACGTAGAGAGCTCTGATTGGTTGGTTGGTCTGAGTCGCGCTGACATTGGACAAACGCTAGCAAATAGAATAAGTAGAATTATGGAACAATCTTGTTTTGTTTGCTGAGATATTTAGCGTAAAAGAGTTGAAAAATGAAGATGGTAAACAGAATAAAGGATTTTGTTTAAAAAGGACAAGCCGGTAGTTACTAGAGAGGGTCTTCTTATACCTCCTCCGAGAACACATGCTTCTTTTATGATGTTGGAACGTGGGTATCAAACTTGTACATGGTTAGAGAACTGGATGAGTTATAGGGAAGATGATAGAGTCTCAGCTTTTCCTGAGCATGGTACATTTAATATATGGATTTTAGACAACTTGAGAGGTCGAATGAATTCATTGAAACCAAATCCTAGACCTATGCAGTACGAAGCACTTAAGGAGTGGGAACATGAGGCTTCTAAAAGGGAGAGAGAAAGGAATAGAATAAGGTAAAGGGATATAATATAGAGGTATTCTGAGGCTAGATGGGATTATCAAAAGAAAAGATGGAAGAGCGATGTGAGCGCAGACAGATTATATCCAGTAATAGTTGCTGAAGATCAGACAGGAGGCAAATGCAAAGAGAAAAAGAATAACCAAGAGAGTTCGGAACTGGATATAGATCCGAATGAAATAGATGATGAGTTAATGGATGAAATATTGGTAAAGAGACCTCCTCCATATCAGTAAAGTTCAGGGGAAACAATTCAGAATGCACCACTGATAGAAATACAAGTTCCTCAGGTTCCACAAGCTCCGCAAGCTTCATAAGCATCACAAGAGACACAATTTCCGGTAGCTTCACAAGTTTCATCAAGTACTCCAGTATTGCAGGAGAATGAGATTGATATGTTGAATAAAGCAAGAGAGGAGTTAACTCAGAAAATTAGTCAGATGAGTTTGAATGCAGAAGCATTATCAGTACCAGAAACAATCGGTCCTATAGTTCCATTGTATGGTGAGAGTCAGAATATATATCGAGATTACATGCATTGACAATTCTCGTGAATAATGTCAGGAATGTTAGTGGATTGGAGTCAGTTGAGATGAGTACTTCATTGATTGATCTTTCAGTTAGTGAAAATGTGATTGAGATACCCAAGAGAAGTATACAGATGGACCCTAGAAAGATAGTACAGAATGTTAGAGAAACAACTTCAGTGTCGGGAAGTTCAGTGGATCCTTCGCCAGAGGAGTTAGATGACTGGATAAGGGGAATGGAAAATAATAAGTCTCAATCGAGAATAGATGTAGGTAGATGATGACAGTGATGAAGAGTTGTTGTTTTTGTGTAAAAATATAACATGGAAAGCAAGGAATTTGCATGAGAAATTGACATAATCTGCACAAGAGTAAGGAGTTGATATAGAGAAGTCTAAGGTTTTCCAAAAATCTTATAGATAGGATTTTACTGATAAAGATTTCAGAGTTTGAATACATCTGATAAACGATTACAATTCAAATAATTAATGAATAAATTGAAGAAATGGGGTAATTTAGAATGGTGGAAAAGGCAGATGGGTGAAAAAGAAGAAAGAAATGCTTGCAAGTAAAAATGCGTCTTTATTTTCATTAAGGGAAAGAGGACAAGTTGAAATGGTATGTTCAATGAGAGAAGTTCCAGGTGGTGGATATGTTCATGTTGCTTGGATAAGACAGGATATATTATCCTTTACAAATGACTTTCCCAGGTTGAAGGAAAAACCTGTTGAATGGAACAAACAGGTAGTGAGGTTTGTAAAAGTTTCAAAAGTTTTGTAGAAAGATTTAGATGGCTTGCTTGAGATATCATCCGCTAGTCACATCCTCACGCTCCCACCGGATGGATCAAAGGATGTACAGGATATGACCAATCACTACTTCCACTCTATGAACAGGGTACTTGACACCTTACCCCCCCTACAATTAAAATGAGTCACCACAAAGAACTCAAACCCCTGGTATGATGGTAGGTTAAATGAAGACAGAAGAACATTGAGAGCAATTGAAATACAATAGAGAGCCACCCCATCCACTGCCCACCTAAAATTACTAAGAAGCACCAGAAATGCCTACCACAGAAGGATTAGACGCTCTAAAGCTGATTTCATAAGCAAACAACTAAACCAGGCTAAGAATTGCCCCAAAAAATTGTTCAAAATTATCAAAGCTCAGTCTAAGGGTGTCTCCCACTCCCCCAAGTCAATCCTCATACCCTCCCCAATTGTGAGAATCCCACCTCCTTTTTCACAACAAAGACTGAAAAATTAAAGACAGACCTACTTACCGATCTATTATCCCTTACTGATACACACACAATCCCCTCACTGATCAGCTGACCCCTCAGACCTGAATAACTATCGCCCAATATTCAACATCTCGAACCTGGCTAAACTACTCGAAAAATGTGTCCACATGCAGCTTAGTAACCACATAGCCCACTCCAACCTGCTCGACCAATTCCAATCAGGCTTTCGATCAGGGCACAGAACCGAATTAGCCATGACCCACATAGAAGATGACGCATTACAAATACTGGATCAAAACAAAGCCTGCTTGCCAGTCCTACTTGACCTATCTTCAGCCTTCGATACAGTCAAACACGACAGCCTACTTGACCTCATGAAGCATAGAATGGGGCTATCTGGAACAGTGTTAAACTGGTTCACTTCCATCTTCCAAAATAGAACACAAAGATTCAAGATCAACCAATCTTTATCTAAACCCACCCCAGCCACTTTGGGAGTACCCCAGGGATCTTCCCTCTAGCCAAAACTCTTCAATCTGTTTATGGAACCACTCACTGAGCTTATCAACTTCGCAAATATCCAATATCACATGTACGCCGACGACACACAACTCTACATTAAGGTCCACTGTCTTGAAGACATCAAGTACCTAAACTCAACGCTCCAAAAAACACAGACCTGGCTAGCTAAGAACCATTTAAAACTAAACACACTAAAGACAGAATTCCTCTTAATCGCTCCCCCCAACCAAACCAGCATCATCCGGTGAGTGGATGATGCACGTAACTGCACTCAACGGTCAACCTGTCATCATTGATTCCGCGAGATCTATAGAAATAACCATGGATAATAAGCTAAACATGTAGAAGCACATCAGCGCTGCAACAAAAGGAACACATTTTCAGATAAACACTCTGAGAAAATGGAAACCCTTCATACCCGCAAATGACTTTAAACAGGCAGTTCAAATCTAGTAATTCCCAGAGTTGACTATGGGAGTGTCGCTCTTTGTGGTCTTCCCAAATTAACGACCGCTCCGCTCAGAGCCTCAATCAATACAGCCGCCAGACTCATCACAGGTACCAAAAGAAACTGCCACATTTCCCCTGACCTTCATGCCCTCAACTGGCTACCTTTTGAGGCCAGAATCTATTTAAAAATCGCCTGTATGACACTTAAGGCATTACATCACAAAACCCGAGGTACCTAGCAGAGAAACTAGTACTATCAGGTGGTAACAGATCTACCAGGAGTTCTAATAATCTTCTACTTAAACAACAATGTTACTCCAATAAGAAAACATACAATCGTACATTCTCAGGAATAGCCCCCAGGATCTGGAACGCCTTACCCCCAGAAATGAGACTTAATCCATCTGCTGCTTTTTTCAAAAAAGAAGTGAAATCGATTCTCATGTTTAAATTCACTTGAACTTGTCCTATACACTCCTGTAGATATGTGCTAATCTCTAATAGTTACCAGTACTGTATTCACATAATTAGTTGTATCTTTATTTATATGTCATTACCTATATTTGCCCTGTAAAGCACTCTGATACCCGCAAGAGTCTTGTTCGCGCTATACAAAACCATCAAAATAAATAAATAAATTGTAGTTCCAGCTGATTAATGAACTGAGTGTAAAAGTACTATTGATTGGCCTAAAGAAGAATGTCCTAGAGATGTGAAAACAGGTGCACCTTGAGAAGAGGTGATGAAAAAATATAATCAAGTAATTATTTTTGTGAAAAGTAAGATTTCCCCAAAAGAAACAGTTTGTGTTAAAATTGACAGGACAACACAGGGACCCAAAGAATTGGTACATGCTTATTATGAGAGGTTGTTACAGGTGTTTAAACAGTATAGTGGTTTTGAAAGCATATGTGACAAAAATATGGGACATTTTGTATATAGGCTTGTTTTTGGATTAAAACCTGGGATTAGTAACATAATTCAGCCACATTTAATTTGTTGGCAGAGTAAAACAGTTGAAGAGATTCTGAGATATGCTAAATATTGTAGTGACAATATTGAATCAAGGCATAAAAAGTTGAAAGAGAAAATTATGTAGGCACAGGTGAAAGTGGCAGAACAGAAAGATGGAAACAATGGTTTACAAACAGATTTTCGAATGAAAGTACAACATAAAAATGGTCAGGTATTGAATAGAGGTAGATGTAGAGGTAAAATGAATAGAGAAGTAATTAAAAAGAAAGATCCTTGTCATGTGTGCGGAAAGTTTGGACATAGGAGGAATGAGTGTAGATCTTTACTAAAAAATAATGGAATGAATCAAAATTTCAATCTGCAAATGCAAAATTTGGTGGTTATGAATCAACAACAACAACAACAGCAGCAGGTAGTTACACCACAGACACAACAAGTACAGGTGCCTCAAGCTCCTATGCCAAATAATGGGAATTCTCAAGTACAGAGATACAGTACGAATACTGGATTTCACGCAGGTGAACACGTTGGTAAGAATCAAAATGTACAAGTGGTTTCACAATATTTGTTGCAATATTCAGAGAGCGATTCAGACTCATCTCAATGACGGTGCCGGAGGGGGAGGAAGAGTGCGTGCTTGGCGCATCTCTAGAGGTAGATCAGTCAGGTCCTTTTGTTGATTAAAAAGTGGAAGGTAATGATATTACATTCCTTGTGGACACTGGTGCTACCCGTTCTACTGTGAGAGCAGCAGAAATTCCAAACCTGCCCCTCTCGGGAGAAACTAGAAATCAGTCACTATTCCCCCTAGTCTGGAGCTATGCGAGACTCTTGCAAAATTCTTCTTGGGAAAGGTAGAGCAAATATTTACCGCCCTGGAACATCAAGTGAGGCTCACTCTCAGTGAGAGAACCCATAAGCTCATGCAAAAGAACTCACAGTCCCCGGAATTCGTGGAGTTCAGCCCAGTAAAAGTAGAAGAAACTATAAAGTTATTACTAAAAACTAAATCAGGCTCACCCCACGATCCCTGTCCAGCTGCTGTGGCCCAACTTGCAGCCACTCCCATCTCAGTTATGCTGACTGAAGTTTTTAACATGATGTTTAAAGGAGGAGAATATCCACTGTGTTGGAAGCAGGTCTCCATCGCACCTTTGCTTAAAAAAGCTACTTTAGACATCTCAGATCCCAATAGTTACCGGCCCATAGCTAGACTCCCATTGCCGGCCAAGCTTATTGAGAGGGCCATGAATGCTCAGCTCTGTGACTTCCTCAGATCCTCTCGGGGGCTTGACATGGCGCAACATGGATTTAGGGAGGGCCACAGCACTGAGACTGCCCTCATTAAGTCCACGGAAGAAATTAGGAAGGTGATGGATGTGGGCGGACGGGCGGTCCTGGTGCTTCTCGACCTGTCCGCGGCCTTCGATACGGTCCACCATAGTATTTTGGTGGACCGCCTTGAGGGCTGCGGAGTACGGGGAGTTGCGCTGAGCTTGCTGAAATCTTTCCTCTCGGACAGAGTTCAGGTGGTTGCCCTGGGAGATTTTGAATCCACTCCTTTTACACTCCCAGGAGGGGTTCCTCAGGGCTCCTCCCTGAGCCCCACCCTCTTTAATATATACATCTCCTCCCTCGCCCCGGTGATTCGGTCATTTGGCTTTGAACTTACATCTTATGCAGATGATACACAAATTGTGGTATCTCTGCTCCCGGGTCGAGAGGAGGGAACAGCAGCAAGATTTCAGGACTGTATGACCGCAGTAAGCTCATGGATGGCTAGGAATTGCCTTAAATTGAATTCCTCGAAGACAGAGGTTCTTCTCTTTGGCAATGAGACCAACTTATGGACCCCCAACTGGTGGCCTCAAGAAATGGGAGATCCTCCCATACCTGCCACGACAGTAAAAAATCTAGGGATACTCATTGACAATCAACTTACTTTTAAGGCACAAGTCAATGCCCTCTCATCCTCGGTCCACTGGATAATAAAAACAATAAGGAAAATTCTCCCCTTCCTCTCCAGTAGCAGCAGGAAAACTGTCGTGACAGCATTAGTGCTGTCACGCCTCGATTACTGCAATAGTCTGTATTTACAAGCACAGCAAGGGATCTTGAACAAGCTACAGACGCTGCAAAATGCTGCTGTCCGCTTAATTACGGGTCTACCCAAGTTTGCCTCCGTCTCTGGGGAACTGAGCAAATTGCACTGGCTCCCAGTACGGAAACGTATGATGTTCAAAGCACTGTGCATAGTGTTCAAGGCAGTGAATGGACTAGGTCCGTCTTTCCTTCAACAACACTTCCAGCTGTACAAGCCAGGTCGACATTTAAGATCATCCAATAAATGGCTTGTCAAGACTGATCGTATTAGGAAAGCTCGATGGGGAGGTCGCAGTTTTATCTCCGGAGCAGCTGGTATCTGGAATAAAATGCCCCTCCCCCTAAAACAAAGCACTGACCTAATGACATTTAGGAAGAACATTAAAACATGGCTTTTCAATCTATAGGGACTAACATCGCATGGAGAAAGCACATCATTTCAGCGCCAGGACACCTGCCCGGTAACAGTGCGCTTAATAAATGGTAAAAATAAATAAAATAAATAAAACTATCCAAGTTGTGGGGGCCTCCAATAAATATATTAAGACTCCAAAAACAAGACCAATAGAAGTTCATATTGGAAAATTCAGAGACATGCATCGGTTTATGGTATGTGATACAAGTCAGGTGAGCCTTTTAGGAAGGTACTTGCTTTGGGAAATTAATTGCACCATTTATTGTACGCCAGATGGTATTGCGAAAGCCAGGGACCGGGACCAAGTAAGGTTACGGGTGGGGTAAGACCCTTGACGGAGGTTTGACTACAGGGCTAACCCATCATGCCTAGCGGTCCCTTGTGAAACGAGCTCTCTCCGCATTTTGGATGGAGAACCACGCATTACAGATCAATTATCTGTTGCATTCACATAAGGAGCAGCTACTCTGCCCTTATTTAACTGACAGAATAGGAACTCCCCTCTCTCTTTTTTCCCAGGGTGGACGACCCTTGCTCTGAAGAAAGTCCAGGACCTTTACAGCTGACTCAGGACTGAAACATGATGGCCTTAGGGTCATAGGACCATATTACTCCAATTGACTCAACTTTTAATAATTTTAACAACCATGACATACCCAAGAATAAAGGGAAGCCGGGGGTCTGTCTGAGGTTTTTTATTTTTAATCCCCCTGGTCTTCATTTATCACAAGAGCTCCCAACACTGTGGTTGAGCCCACCCTGACTTGTAGGAGTCAGGGTGACCCGATGATGAAGCATGATACCACTAGGCTGTGTGAGGGTAACTAAACAAAAAGGAATTGTTTCCTTTCTCCCCTTACGATGGAGTTAAGCATGTATCCCCACACAAGATACTACCCTTTTCGTAGTTAGGTACTCTTTTCTCTGACCACACGCTGGTCCATTGGAGTATTGTTTGTGGTCTATTGCTTTCCAATCACCAGATGAGGATGTTGCTTTTAAAATGATGTTAGCGAAGCAAGGGACAGAAGTGAATGATTTATATTCACTGCTTACAGAAAAGGATTTACATGCAGAGTTGAGAAATACAGTAAGATCTGATGTATGCGATTTTACAGGAAAATACATTGGTTTGATGAAGGATGTGTATCCTGTTAAAGTTTCAGTTAAACCAGGTGCAATACATCCAAACACACCTCAGTACAGGATGAGTCCTGAGATCACAGCAGGAGTGATTCCTGTGATTGATAAAATGATTGAGCATGGTATTCTAAAGGAAATACTAAGTAGTTCTTGTAATTCACCTATTATGGGGATTAGAAAACAAAGTGGAAAATACAGAATAGTACAGAATTTGCGCAAGATTCATAAGATTGTAGTAACCTGTTGTCCAATAGTGCCAAACCCAGCAGTGATTCTTTATCAGATTCCTCATGATGCAGAATGGTACACAGTGATGGATCTGTGTCAAGCACTTTTCTCGATACCCTTGCATCCGGATAGCCAATATTTACTTGCATTCCAGTTCGGAGACCGTGACTTGGCATGGTGCCGAGTTTCTCAAGGGTATACAGAGAGTCAGTTGATTTTTATTCAGATTTTGAAAAAGCGTTCAGAGTTATTGATCATGCCAGAAAATTCAGTATTAGTGCAGTATATTGGTGACCTGCTTGTGGCATAAAAAAACAGGAGATGCCTGTGTGACAGATACAATTGCCCTACTGAATCATTTGGCAGAAGGTGGGCATAAGGGGTCGCCAGAAAAATTACAGTTTTGTCAAAAAGAGATACAATATTTGGGACACAAAATTGAGAAAGGAGTTCGAAAAGTGACGCACAACCGAATCAATTTGATTTTGCAAATGAGTCCTCCTACGACTGAAAAATAAATCCAAATGTTTTTGGGAATGGCTGGATACTGCAGACAATGGATCATTGGGTTTTCACTGATGGCAAAACCTTTACAGAGGCTGATGCATAAAGATGCAGTTGATCTGATTGAGTGGGATGAGGAGAGTATGAAAGCTTTTGTTGAATTATGAGATTGTCTTTGTTGAGCACCTGCATTGGGAATGCCAGCAACACAAAGGATTTTGCATTGTTCTGTTGTGAGAGAGATGGTTGTGCACATTCAGTCTTAACACAAAAACATGGAATGGCACGTTGTCCAGTAGCTTTTTTTTTTAGCTACTTTGGTTTCAGTGTCAGCAGCGTTACCATGCTGTTTAAAAGCAATGGCTGCTACTTGTGTGAATCTTGAACAGAGTGAAGCAATCGTTATAGGACTTCCAGTGAAAGTATATGTGCCACACTCTGTTGAGATTCTTTTAACCAGAACTCAAACTCAACATATGATGTATAGTTGGCTGACTAGATATGAGAGAGTGATTTTGGTTGTTGAAAATGTGACAATAACAAGGTGTACAACACTGAACCCAGCAATTTGGTTGCCAACCTCAAATTGTGAAGAAGTGAGGGATGAAGCAGATCATGATTGTTTGGATGTGACCGAATTGTGCACAAAACCAAGGTCTGACATAAAGGATTCACTACTTCAAGAATCAGATAGTGTGATGTGTGTGGATGGATCTTGTCTGAGAGATGAAAAAGGTGCATTGAGTGCTGCTTATGCACTATATCTCACCATTCCTATTAGACTACAAAAACTGCACACTCCTATGGGACCTAAATTTGCATCTTGAGGGCCCCTCTAACTTAGCTTGTTGCAGTCTATTAGATGACCTAAACGCCTTAAATCTATCACTCCTCAACTCCGGTCCCACGCACAAGGCGGGACACTTACTAGACCCCATAATCTCAAATCTCCCAGAATTAAAATGGACTCTAACCAGCCCTATATGCTGGTCAGATCATTACCTTATCAGCTTTCGCCTACTCTGTATTCCCCCCCCCCGCCCCCCTAGAAATACCACCCGGTCCTCAAACCCCATGAGAAACTGGAAACGACTAGACATCAATAAACTAAACCAAGCGCTAACTACTAGCATACCTCACCAGGACCAAAATGTGGAAAATTTTGCTGCAGCCACAAATCAGTGGCTGGCTTCCGCAGTCAATCAATGCCTTCCCCTACAAAAGGCAAATAAAAACTTTCACCACCCCCCAGCCCCATGGTTCAACGAACTTCTCAAAGAAGAAAAATCCAAGTGTAAAGCACTTGAAAGAAAATGGCGCAAAGACTACGACCCGGTAAAAAAGATCTCTTACAATAAGGCGAGAAATGCCTACCACTGCTCTTGCACCAAAGCACGTGCCCTATACGTGGCAAACTCCATCAACAATGCTTCAAACAAAGCCAGGACTCTATTTAACACAGTAAAGGACCTAGCTGGGGCCCAAACAGCTGCTGCTGCCCACCCCCTAACTAAAAAACAATGTCAGGACCTTGCGACATTTTTCAATGACAAAATTGAAAATATAATCACAAATATCGCGTCCAGGCCCCTTTGCATTTGCTCACGCCAGGACCTGCCCATGGCCCCTGACAAAATAAACACCTTGGACAACTGGCCCCTAATAACTAAGGACTCTCTTCAAACCTCCCTAAAATCCATCACATCAGGCTCCCCTTGCGACCCTCTCTTTGTGAGTGTCTTAAAACAGCTCAAACCTACCCCCCTGACTGTCATAACAGCCATTTTAAATGCTTCCCTTCAAACCTCCACTGTTCCATCTAGCTGGAAGCACGCAGTGGTGACCCCACTACTGAAGAAACCGTCATCCGACCCCACAGTTCTCTCTAATTACCGACCCATCTCGCTGCTCCCTGCCTTTTCCAAACTCATGGAAAGGCACATTCACTCTGCCCTCACCTCTTTCTCGGAAGACAACAATCTCCTGCACCCCTCACAGTCAGACTTCAGAGCAGGTTACTCCACGGAGACTGCCCTACTGGGTGTGACAGAAAAAATTCGACAATTCCTGGATGGAGGTCAAACGGTCGCACTCATTCTTTTAGACCTGAGTGCGGCGTTTGACACCATATCACACAAAACTCTTCTGTCTACCCTAGAGAAAAACGGCATCCGCAACGACGCCTTACAATGGATCAAGTCCTTTCTATCCGGAAGGACTTTCCAGATCAAATCCAACATCGCTAGCTCAGACATCTTCCCCTTGCCACATGGAGTTCCACAAGGCTCCATCCTAAGCCCACTGTTTTTTAATCTCTACCTCAGACCACTGGCAGACCTGGCCGACCGCGTAGGCCTGACTTTAATGACCTACGCTGACGACTCCCAAATTATCTTTTCCCTATCCGAATCAAACCCGTTAGCCCCCTCCCTACTGAAATACGGTCTCCAAGAGATTTTCAACTGGATGACCACAAACCAGTTGAAACTAAATGGAGACAAAACTGAGGTTCTTCTACTGGGAAGAAACAAGGAACTGTGGACCCCCTCTCACTGGCCGCCTGAGCTGGGTAACATTCCCCCGCCAGCCTCTCAGGTAAGAAACATAGGGGTTATTCTGGATAATACCCTTTCTTTGAAACAGCAGGCAAAGAAAGTTGCGGGACTATGTTTCACCATAATTAAATGGTTCAAAAAAATCATTTGGATGCTGCCCCTAGACACGCAAAAAACCGTAGTCAACGCTTTAATAACTTCACGTATTGACTACGGAAATGCTCTCTACCTTGGTTCCAACTTAGCAGTAATCAAGAGACTCCAACTAATTCAAAACGCTGCCGCAAGACTCTTGTGTAGGATTAAAAAGTCCGAAAGCGTTTCAGAACATCTGAACGAATTACACTGGCTCAGGGTTGAACATCGGATAAGCTTTAAAACATTGAGCTACATGTTTAAGATTAAAAACAAAACCGCACCCTCCTACCTACAATCCTTAGCCTCTCCCTACCTACCAAAAAGAAGCCTTCGCTCTCAAGCGGCCTCGAACTTTGCCGTCCCCAGATTCAAATTACAAAGATCTGGAGAGAAATCCTTTTCTGTTAGAGGACCAATGCTATGGAACTCACTCCCCCTTCATATCCGGAAAGAGGACAGCTATATTAAATTCCGGAAACATGTAAAAACCTGGTTGTTTCAGAAACAATTGTGCTAAACTATTGACCCAGTTTTTTCCTTTAACCATCTATATATGTCATAGGCGCCGGGAAACCTTTGTTGGGTAGCTGAGCGCCATACAAATACATAAAATAAATAAATAAATAAAATAAATATGTACAGAGCCTATGGTTCTTGAAGTTTCTTGTCTGAAGGGATACATTCTGCTCAAATATCTGAGCTAATAGCTCTGACAAGAGCATGTAAAATTGGCAAAAATCTGACAGTAAGCATATTCACTCATAGTCAATATGGTTTTGGGGTGGTGCATGATTTTGGACAGTTGCGAATGCAGCGAGGATTCTTGACTTCTTCAGGATCCCCAATCCTGAACAGTAAAAATATTGAAGGATTTATTGGATGCATTACAATTGCCCCAAAGGATTGCTGTGGCTAAATGTTTTGCACACAAATCATGAAATGACTATGTGACACATGGAAATAGATATGCGGACCAAGTACCTCGTTTCTGTGCACAAAATTCAATTTCAATCAACAGAGGGCTGGAGAAAAAAGATAAAAATTGCCACTTGATGATTTCTTCTTTAGAAACATTGAATGAAATTAGACAGTTACAGGAGGAAACAAATGAGGAAGAAAAATACATTTGGATAAAATCAGGTTGTAAAAAGAGAGCATAAGATGAACTATGGGTGTATGTTGACGAATACCAGTAATGCCAGATTGTTTACTTTCTCAGATGGCAAGGATGTACCATGGAATTGCACATGTTGGAAGAGATGCTGTGAGAAGACTTTTCAAGCAGTCATTGTATAATCCAACGTTTAGGGTCATTGCAGAGAGTCTATGCTAGAGGTGTATAGTCTGCCAGTAGAAAAATCCAGGTAGAAAGACAGTTGTCACTTGGGGTTGAGTTGGAAAAGCAGCAGGACCATTTACCAGACTACAGCTGGATTTTATATAACTTCCCCCTTGTAATGGAAGGAAATATGTGTTGGTTGTTGTTTGTTTATTTTCTCGTTGGGTAGAGGCTTATCCAACAAGAAGGAATGCTAGCCTGACTGTTGCTAAACTGCTTTTGAGGGAGATAATTCCTAGGTTTGGATTTCCAGTCTCTTTAGAAACAGTTAGAGGAACACATTTCACCAATGAAATAATTCGGATGATTTTCGCATCATTACAAATTGAACAAAAGCTGCATTGTGCCTATCGACCAGAAGCGTGGCCGAGCAAATAAATGGCACTATAAAGTCCAGACTGTCAAAAGTGTGTGCGTCTACAACACTGAAATGGCCAGACGCTTTTTCCCTGGAATTAATGAGTCTTAGAAGCCTTCCTGATAAAAAGACTGGATTGAGTCTTTACAAAATTCTAATGGGGAGAGCAATGAGACAAGCAATTGTGCCAGCAAACAATCTGATGAATATTACTGATGATCTAGTGCTTGATTATTGCAAAGGATTGGCTGATCTGGTGAGTTCTGTGTCTCATCGTGTTAAAAAAATTGCAACCACAACACTGATCAAGCACATGATTTAAGTCCAGGCGAGTTGGTTCTGGTGAAAAAGCATGTGAGGAAGTTGTGTTTGGAACCCAGATGGCACAGACCATACCAGAATAATTTGGTAGCAACAACAGCAGAGAAGTGTGGTGGCTTGCCTAATTGGATTCATGCAAGTCATACAAGAAGAGTCCCAAGTCCACTTGAAAGACAAAAATAAGGGCAGCAACTGGTAAAGAAAAGAATCAGAAGCTGATGGCATGAAGCTATAGAATCTAGGGAGACAGATTCTGAAAAAGCTGAAGAAGAACCAAGTACAAGTCAAATAAAGTGGCCACCAGCTACTGGGTCTCAAGATACTGCTGTTGAGAAAGAAAAAGAGAGAGTGACTGATGAAAATAAAAAGCAACTACAACAAAGAAAATAACTGAATAGAAGAAACTGCGAACTTGACAACAAAGGTGAAGAAGCAGTTCAAGTTAAGAAAGTTAAGAAGGCAAGAAAAGGTGATGTGTGGCCAAAAAGAGTGAAAAGATCGAAATACACCCTAGATAAGAAAAGGCCAGATCAAATAAATGAAGTATCAAGTCAAACTGAACAAAGTGATTCAGAAGAAGAATTAGTACGAAAAACAAAAAGAATAAGAATTCCGAGTAAGAAATACACAGTTCCAGAATGGATATATGTGGTGTTGGAAGAAATTGAAAATCCTAGTGATAGAGAAGAAGAAGCTGAGACTGATCCTGATCAAAGTGATGAAAGCAAAGTAAGACCACATTAAAAGGAAATGTGAAAATGAAAGTGCAATAAAATTCAATGAAGACTCAGAAGATTTGAAGATAAAGATATAAAAAAGAAAAAGATGAGGTAAAGAAGAAGGCCTAAAATGTAAGGATACACTGCTCTAGATAGGTTTTGAATACGTTTTTCAAAATGTTTTCAGTTTTTCAATGTTTTTTTTTAATTTTAGCGTTTTTCTTAGATTTTTATTTTTTAATATAGAGTCTAAAATGGCAAAGATAACAGAGACTGGGTATCAAAACTATAGTTTCAAACGTAGATGCTTTAATGTTTGGTTATGTAGTATCTTATTACTAACGTTGATGTGGTTAACACTGATTATTGTTGTGCCTGTTTTAATGGTGACTAATCATAAAAAAATACTAATAATGTGGAAAGTGGAGAATGTATTATGTTACTAAAGGAAATGTAAACCCTAAAGTAGAAAAGATAGAAGATTATAGTATTTATCATTATGATAAATCAATTAATGATTTTTCGTTAAATGTCTTTACTTAATTGTTGTATGAGTACATTAACACAATAAATGCGAGAGATTCTTATGTGTGTATGCAATTATCATCGTCTGTCTCAGAGGGGGTGACATATCATCCCCTACCTTTAACATATGGTGTGTCATGTAGTATTTTAACAAGCCTTTTCTATGAGAGGAAAGGATTAGAGTATTATTACTCTAATTTTGATGTAATATTTTCTGAAATTCCTATTAGTAGAGATTTGAAGATAGTTTATGGACCTATTTATGCAACATTCTTCATTAGTAACAAACCGATAGATACAATAGATGCACATAGAAATAACTTAACCTGTAAACTATGGCATGAAGAAATGGAATTTATGAATTTGGTAGAGGATTGAAGACGAAATGTAATAAGAAAGCTGCTGAGCAAAAGTCTCATGTACCTCCATGGGCTTTTAGAGAGGGTGATTATAAAACGGGTGAGACTTACGCTGCCATGGCTCTAGATTTTCAACAAAGAGGAAAGCTATATGTGTTTAGAGAAAAGACTGAACTTAAGTGTTACTTCATTGGTTCTAGTGAATGTGAGCATACTTTCTTGATAAAAGGAAGTTGGGGATTGAAAGGAGGAATTGATCCTTTTTTCCCGGGAATTTATTATGTGCGTGGTAAGAATGCCTATTATAGGTTACATGAAGGTTGGTATGGATGTTGTCATTTAGGCATAGTGTTTCCAAAGGTGGACCACGTAGATAAGAATAAAAGAGTTAATGAAATAAAATGGGGATTAACACGTAATAAGAGAGGAGCGAGTTATTCTGAAATAACTGGGGATATTTTTGGAGCACTGATACCATCAGCTGGAATCATTTTGAATTCACATATAATTAGAAAATTGTCCACAGTGGTTGATCGTTTATCAACAGATACCTGCTGGTGGATTCTTGATGGTTGATACTGAAATGGTTGCAATTATATCTATGGTTTTGCAAAATCGACTTGCTCTTGATATGTTATTGGCAAAAGAGGGTGGTGTCTGTAGCATGTTGAAAATTCAACAATGCTGTACCTATATCCCTGATAAGAGTAACAATCTTGAGGGGTATATTAAAAATATTACAGAACCTCATGAAGGTTTGACTGAATTAAAGGTTGATGGTCCATGGGAGAAAGTTGGTAAGAGTTTTTCCTCAGTGGGAAATTGGTTTTCTACTTTAGGGAATAGTTTACTAGGAAAAATATTAATACCTATTACTTCAGTAGTTGTAATAAAATTGATGATTGTTTTAATTTATAAAAGTTGCAAATGCAAATGAAGAAAGGAAAAAGTGTCAGATCTGAAATGTAGAGCCAGAAAAAGGAGAGAAGAGATGGAATTAGAGTATATGAGAGGAAATTACTATGAGATCATGAACGATTTAGACAGAAGAATGATAAAACGAGAAATAAGTACAGCATTTTAATAAGTGGTAACCTGTATTTTGTTGGGTATTTTATGATGGCTCAAAAACGCTATTAAAGGGGGAGTTGATGGAGCAGGGTTTTGAGAAAATAAAACCTGCTCTGATAGAACCCACAGTAACATTTTATTAACAGTGTGCTGTAAAAATATTTAAAAACATGCTAAAATAAGGGGAAATGCTTTTTTGCATGCATGAACTAATGTGTATCCTAATGCATGAAAACTAGGCCATAGGTGCTTTGATTAAGAGACTAATGCGGTTTTTGTACACAATAATAATAACTGCTAGGAATAACTTGGGTTGTGCATGGGTTAGTGCAATGCTGGGATGGTGCGCTTCGAAAATTACATTTCATGAAAAAAATAAATGTTTGTGTTTTGTTCTCTGAAGAAAAAACAAGCATGGGCCTACTTTCCTGCATATCAGTTTGGTGTTAGTATTTAATGGAAAATAAAATATCCAAAAAGAATGACTTTGTAAGAAGAGTAGTGAACACGAAAGCTGTGCGTGCCCTTGTGTCCTTGTATGACTGCCAAGCCTCGAAAAGGACATTTTGATAAGCAAGTGGAAGCAATTACACTTCCTCACGAGATGGCTGAAGCAAACAAAGAAAGCGTGAAAAACTTGATACATGGAAATACACTCCAGGAAATTATGTGCTGTATTTGTGTTCAAAATTGTTTCCTGGGTAGAACCTGTTGTAATGCTGAATGTTCAAGACAATGGGACATTCAATAAATGATCACGCTGAGAGTGGTGTGGCAAAACACCCCGCCCTTAGCCAGTGAGAAATGGAGATTGTTCCTATTTTGAAACATATGTGGGTTGGACATTTAAGTTTTAGGGTATCATTGAGAGACCACAGGGATGTGGTTATGTCGGCTGGTGTTTAGTTAGTGGGAGATCGTCTCTTTTCTTTTTTTTTTTTATATATTGTTTTATTAATGCATAAATCATAATATACTCAACAATTACAATTCATTGTGAAAGAAAAGCAAGTTACAAAGAACTAAAAGAAAAGAAAAGGAAATCAGAGTAATACATTTAATATTTTTTTCTAATATAACCCTCCCACCCCATCCACCCCCTAGGAGTTGGCCTCACTATGTTATCTTTAGTTCAGGTATAAGTCAATTTGGACCTTATAATTCACCCATTCTTCTTAATCCATCTAGTCAATGAAGTTCAGATTTCCTGGCCTTTTGTTTGGGATCGTTGTCCCCTTTTTGTATATATAGCTTTTTCATCATCAGTTGCTTTATTTCAATAACATGTATCATAAAAGCATTATGCAACATTTGTACAGCAAATAAAAGGAATAAGTTAATGCAAATAATCAGTTGATACATAATTAAACTGGAGATTGTGCCTACTTTTTGACTTAGATTTGCATCACAAAGCATAAAACAGTTATCTTAAAAGCTATACATACACATTTCTACAAATTGGTACCTAAAATTATGCATGAATTAAAAAAAAGGATATTTAAAACAAGATAAAAACATGACAATACAACCGAGCGGGCTTATATAAAGTGCCAGTTCTTTTACATTCTAAAAGGGCCTTCTTGAGTTAGGACGATGCTTCAGTGTGGCCTAGAGTATGGAGATTAAGGCATCCCTTCACATCACAAGGCTTTTTGTCAGACCATTGGTACCTAGGTTGGAACTTAATTACCCCACAAGAAGAAGAATGCTCTTTGGTCAGGTTTCGGTATGTGCAGAGCAGCCCAGGGGCTTCTGGTGGCACCCAAAGCATAAAATTAGGGCACCCCTCGCAAGGCTTTTTGCTTACTATCCAAGCATAGCTTAGAAATTTAGCCATCCACAAGTAAAAAGTACACTTGAGTCGGATTTCAAAATGCACAAAGCAACCCGATGGTCGCAGGTGCCCATGTGTCTGCAAATCGTTTTAGCCATTTAGATTTTGCGATGTTGCAGGCTGGACAGGCAAACACAACATGGGCAACACGTACCAGCGGGGCTCCGCAGCAGGAGCCACCTTCTGTAATGTGTGTGGGTGAACGGCACTTTGATGTTAATGCATGGACTGGGAGTGTGCCAAACCTGAATTGGATATACAGTGCTCTATCTCGTGGGACCTGGATTACATCCAGATAAGGCTCGCGACTTCTGGTCTGCTTGTGGATGAAAAACTCATCCCTCAGCCTCCCCACATTGGGCTTACTATCTATCCAATCCCAGTATATTCTCTTGAGCTGTACCTTACTTGGGGGGGTTTTGGATATCCCATTATTCTTTAAGACCCAGTGATGTCATCATTTTCTTAATGTTCGTTATCCATTTGACCCTATGATCCACATCTAGGTTCATCACCTCCGTTAGCGCTGCAGCATATTTGGTGAGCTTTGGGGTATGTCTTAGCAAACAAAACAGGTGATGGACCGAATGTGGATCAATGTCACACATTCATCCCAGTCAAAAGATCTGGGCCCAAATCCATCGTTTTTTTGCACTCCACACCACCCTGGGTTAGACAATGGCGATATGCAAATCAGCTCTGACCCTGTGCCCCATGGGAACAGTCCAGTCCGAACTACAAAAGCCATGTCTTTCCCAGAACGGAATCAAGCATCCGAGGACCAGACCGGTTTCGAGGTAACACCTCTCATCAGCCCGGCTAGCTTGACTCCAGTGGTATGGAGTGCCTGGGACCCACGTCTGAGCTAGCCGGGCTGATGAGAGGTGTTACCTCGAAACCGGTCCGGTCCTCGGATGCTTGATTCCGTTCTGGGAAGGACATGGCTTTTGTAGTTCGGACTGGACTGTTCCCATGGGGCACAGGGTCAGAGCTGATTTGCATATCGCCATTGTCTAACCCAGGGTGGTGTGGAGTGCAAAAAAACGATAGATTTGGGCCCAGATCTTTGGACTGGGGTGAATGTGTGACATTGATCCACATTCTGTCCATCACCTGTTTTGTTTGAAATTACCGCCATAAGGGCGCTGGGGATGCTCAGACGTGGGTCCCAGGCACTCCACACCACTGGAGTCAAGCTAGCCGGGCTGATGAGAGGTGTTACCTCGAAACCGGTCCGGTCCTCGGATGCTTGATTCCGTTCTGGGAAGGACATGGCTTTTGCAGTTCGGACTGGACTGTTCCCATGGGGCACAGGGTCAGAGCTGATTTGCATATCGCCATTGTCTAACCCAGGGTGGTGTGGAGTGCAAAAAAACGATGGATTTGGGCCCAGATCTTTGGACTGGGGTGAATGTGTGACATTGATCCACATTCTGTCCATCACCTGTTTTGTTTGAAATTACCGCCATAAGGGCGCTGGGGATGCTCAGACGTGGGTCCCAGGCACTCCACACCACTGGAGTCAAGCTAGCCGGGCTGATGAGAGGTGTTACCTCGAAACCGGTCCGGTCCTCGGATGCTTGATTCCGTTCTGGGAAGGACATGGCTTTTGCAGTTCGGACTGGACTGTTCCCATGGGGCACAGGGTCAGAGCTGATTTGCATATCGCCATTGTCTAACCCAGGGTGGTGTGGAGTGCAAAAAAACGATGGATTTGGGCCCAGATCTTTGGACTGGGGTGAATGTGTGACATTGATCCACATTCTGTCCATCACCTGTTTTGTTTGCAATTACCGCCATAAGTGCGCTGGGGATGCTCAGACGTGGGTCCCAGGCACTCCACACCACTGGAGTCAAGCTAGCCGGGCTGATGAGAGGTGTTACCTCGAAACCGGCCCGGTCCTCTGATGCTTGATTCCGTTCTGGGAAGGACATGGCTTTTGTAGTTCGGACTGGACTGTTCCCATGGGGCACAGGGTCAGAGCTGATTTGCATATCGCCATTGTCTAACCCAGGGTGGTGTGGAGTGCAAAAAAACGATGGATTTGGGCCCAGATGTTTGGACTGGGGTGAATGTGTGACATTGATCCACATTCTGTCCATCACCTGTTTTGTTTGCAATTACCGCCATAAGTGCGCTGGGGATGCTCAGACGTGGGTCCCAGGCACTCCACACCACTGGAGTCAAGCTAGCCGGGCTGATGAGAGGTGTTACCTCGAAACCGGTCCGGTCCTCGGATGCTTGATTCCGTTCTGGGAAGGACATGGCTTTTGTAGTTCGGACTGGACTGTTCCCATGGGGCACAGGGTCAGAGCTGATTTGCATATCGCCATTGTCTAACCCAGGGTGGTGTGGAGTGCAAAAAAACGATGGATTTGGGCCCAGATTTTTGGACTGGGGTGAATGTGTGACATTGATCCACATTCTGTCCATCACCTGTTTTGTTTGCAATTACCGCCATAAGTGCGCTGGGGATGCTCAGACATTGGTCCCAGGCACTCCACACCACTGGAGTCAAGCTAGCCGGGCTGATGAGAGGTGTTACCTCGAAACCGGTCCAGTCCTCGGATGCTTGATTCCGTTCTGGGAAGGACATGGCTTTTGTAGTTCGGACTGGACTGTTCCCATGGGGCACAGGGTCAGAGCTGATTTGCATATTGCCATTGTCTAACCCAGGGTGGTGTGGAGTGCAAAAAAACGATGGATTTGGGCCCAGATCTTTGGACTGGGGTGAATGTGTGACATTGATCCACATTCTGTCCATCACCTGTTTTGTTTGCAATTACCGCCATAAGTGCGCTGGGGATGCTCAGACGTGGGTCCCAGGCACTCCACACCACTGGAGTCAAGCTAGCCGGGCTGATGAGAGGTGTTACCTCGAAACCGGTCCGGTCCTCGGATGCTTGATTCCGTTCTGGGAAGGACATGGCTTTTGTAGTTCGGACTGGACTGTTCCCATGGGGCACAGGGTCAGAGCTGATTTGCATATCGCCATTGTCTAACCCAGGGTGGTGTGGAGTGCAAAAAAACGATGGATTTGGGCCCAGATCTTTGGACTGGGGTGAATGTGTGACATTGATCCACATTCTGTCCATCACCTGTTTTGTTTGCAATTACCGCCATAAGTGCGCTGGGGATGCTCAGACGTGGGTCCCAGGCACTCCACACCACTGGAGTCAAGCTAGCCGGGCTGATGAGAGGTGTTACCTCGAAACCGGTCCGGTCCTCGGATGCTTGATTCCGTTCTGGGAAGGACATGGCTTTTGTAGTTCGGACTGGACTGTTCCCATGGGGCACAGGGTCAGAGCTGATTTGCATATCGCCATTGTCTAACCCAGGGTGGTGTGGAGTGCAAAAAAACGATGGATTTGGGCCCAGATCTTTGGACTGGGGTGAATGTGTGACATTGATCCACATTCTGTCCATCACCTGTTTTGTTTGCAATTGGGGTATGTCTTAGGCATGCCCAGAAGAGCAATGAGCGTAGCTTAGCTATATCTCTGAATGGCCGCCTGCCCATATCATACATTAGGGGTATTAGTGGAGTGTTACGGGGAAGCATCACCAAGTCCCTCAAGAAATTATGCTCAGATCTGCTGATATAATCTGTATTATCAAACCCCTATAGCTCAGCTCCGTACAGAGCTGAGCTAACTGCCTTAGCATCATAGACCACGAGGGCCGGGGCAACTTGCCTGCTGTGCGAGGAGCGATGTTCTTTGCTTAGTGCCCCGACCACACGTTTTTTGTTCATAAGCGTTTTGGCTAAGTGGGGCCTTCAGAGCATTTTGTCTGAAAGTCGAATACAAAGATAATCGAACATGCTGACTATCTCCAGGGAGGTGCCATTCAACATGAAGTTTTTCCTAAATGATTTCTGGGGGTTAAATACCATGAGCTTTGTATTTGAGGTATTTATGACTAGCCCCCGAGAATTGCAAAAGGATTCATACCTATTCAATAGTTTTTTTAGCCCGGCTGGGGTCTTCGACACCAACAAGGTGTCGTCGGCAAATAGGAGGGTTGGTACTTTGTCGCCCGCCAGGGTTGGGGCATCAGCATGATCTTCTTGAAGGAAACTCACCACCCCATTCACATATAGAGAGAACAGGGTGGGGCCATGACACAACCCTGGTGTACTTCCCTGCCAACCGGAATCTGTTCTGTCAGCTGGCCTTGGGTCCCCCATCTCACCTGAGCATAGTTCCCCTCATGGAGGCAGATCAATAGATTGAGTATTGGGGAAGGAATGTCCATATCTTTGAGGGTCTGCCACAGCCTGATCCTGGGTACCAGATCAAAGGCAGTCTTTAAAACAATGAAAGCAAGGTAAAGACTGCCCTTGCCAATGACCACAACTTTCCAGTATATAAGGAGTAGCCTAAATATCTGGTTGATCGTTCCAGTGCTAGACCTAAAGCCAGCCTGGTATTGGGAGAGAACATCTTCCTCTTCTGACCACGTTTGGATTCTCTGTAGGATCACCCTACCTAACACCTTTTGGATTGCTTCAATCAGGCTTATTGGCCTGTAATTTGAGGGGCCTTCTCTGGCACCCTTTTTATAGATTGGGACCACTATGCGCCTTTCCAGGATTCTGGCACTGGGCTCCCACCAGCTAAGGCATTAAACAATAGTTGTATGTACCATGACCAGCTTCTGGGATCAGCACGAAATAGGTCTCCGGGGCGGCCGTCTGGCCCGGGAGCTTTGGCAGGGCCTATCTTCTTTATCGCTGCTTCTATTTCGGCCAAAGAAAATGGCTCGCTAGCATTCCCTGCTGGAGGGATGTCTATGGGGTCTCATGACTCCTCCAGACATCCGTCCTCCGCAGTGGAATACAGTTTCACAAAATGGTCATGCCAGTCTTGGCTTGTGATGTAATTTGAGGAAGCGCCTGATTCCCTGCTGTTGCCTCGAGTCCAACATTGATTTTTGTTTATTGCAAGGCTGGCATTCTTCAATTCCTGCCAGTGCGATTCACTACTCGATCTTATTATTATATATGAATTTGTTAAGCGCGCAGCTACGCGTGGGTTTCCCGGCGCTAGGAGAACAGAAGTAACAGAGGGCAAACAGGAGTGCAAGGAACAGGTTACAAAGAGAACAGCCAGGTTTTCACTCCTTTGCGGAACGTAAGATAACATGTTTCAGACCGCAAAGGGATGGGAAGCGAGTTCCAGAGCGAGGGCGCCAAGTAAGAAAAAGAGCGCCCACCAACTCTAGCACGCTTAAAACGGGGAACAGAGAATCTACATTGAGTGGAGGATCTGAGGGTACGGGAGGGACAATATTGATGGACTAAGGTGGATAGATAGTGAGGGGATTTACCAGCTTTGATACGGTGCATAAAACATAGAGCTTTGAATTTGGACCTAGATTCTATGCGCAGCCAATGCAGGCTGCGCAGGGAAGAGGAGACTGAGGTGGTTCTAGGCAGATTGCAAAGTAAACGGGCAGCCATGTTCTGGACCACTTGGAGCTTACGGGTGACCTCCTTGCAGGCACCCAGAAGAAGTACATTACCGTAGTCCAGCCGCGATGTCACTAAGGCCTGGACCACTGACTTCTGGGTGTCTGGGGGAAGCATCCATGTGATCTTCCTCAGCCACCTGATGATGGTAGTACAGGTGGCTGAGACTTTAACCACATGTTGCCTCATGGATAACTGATTGTCGAAGAGGACACCGAGATTGCGTGCTGTTGTTGCTGGGACCGGCAATGGTCCCATTTGCTGAGGCCAATGTTGCGGGCCCCAGAGAGCGGAGTCCGGCCCGAACAGGAGCAGCTCCGTTTTGTCGCCATTCAGCTTCAGTTTGTTAGTCAGCATCCAATTGGCGATGTCAATAAGCCCAGAACGAAGAGAAGAGGAGGAGAAGTGCTGATTAGAAGAAAGAGAGAAAATGATTTGAGTGTCATCAGCGTACGAAAAAAAGGAAAGTCCAGACTGTTCGGCAAGAAAAGCAAGGGGTCTAACATAAAGGTTGAAAAACAAAGGACTAAGAATAGAGCCTTGGGGGACACCATACGGGGAATTATGAACAGTGGACACCGAAGAGGGGGAAAAGACCTGAAAAGTGCGATTAGAAAGAAAATTGGAGATCCAAGCAAGAGCGGAGCCACAGATACCAACAGACTTCAAGGCAGAAAGAAGGATGGTATGGGAGACGGTGTCAAAAGCGGCACTCAAATCCAAAAGGATGAGTGCCACCGTCTCCCCTCTATCTACCTGGCGTCTGACTGTCTCCGTGACTCCCAGAAGGGTGGACTCCGTAGAGAAGCCCGCCCGAAAACCTGACTGGGAAGGATGAAGGACGTTCGCTGATTCGATGTGGGTGGTTAGTGGCGGTTGACATGCTTCTCCAACACCTTCGAGAGGCAGGGAAGCAAGGAAATGGGTCGGAAATTGGCTGGGTTGCAGAAATCAGCATTAGCTTTCTTCAGGAGTGGGACCACCATCGCATGTTTCCAGACGTTCGGGACAATTGCCTCAGTGAAAGAGGCATTCAAGAGAGCCAAGATACATTCAAGAGGGACGGTGGCTAGGGAACATAGAATCTGGGGGGGCATGGGATCGAAGGGAGAGCCGGATTTAATCTCTGCCAGCAGTTTCTGGAAAACGGGCATGGAAATGAGTTCCCACTTATCTAATAGAAGAGATGAGGACCGTGCAGGGTCGTCCTGAGAGGATAGTCGGTCATGGTTCCGTATAGATGACCTGGATGAAACAGATGGTAAAGCTCTAAAACCCGCGTAGATGCTATCAATTTTCTTAGTAAAGAAGTCCGCCAAGGAATTGCATTGAGTGCTATTCAGACAGGGGGCTTTGGGAGCACATGACATACCGGATAGTTCCTGAACTGCCTTAAAAAGAGCTTTGGGACGGTTCTGGGCTTTCAGTATCGTGTTGTTAACATGATTGGCCATGGCAGTATTACATAGAGTGTGATATTTATGTAATGCGAGTTTGTAGTTTTCTTTATCTGTGGGAGAGTAGTTAGACCTCCAAATACGCTCCAGTCTTTTGCAGCGGGACTTTTCCATTTTTAGTTCTTCATTGAACCAAGGGGCAGGAGGGTGCAAAAAAGTTTGCTTACATTTACGTGCCGGGAGTCAACAATCAATTGCAGAGGTAAGCCAGGTACTAATCGTACCCACATCATCCGTGGAGATATTAGCAAGAGGAGGCAAGGTCTTTTCTAGGGAATTATTAAGTTGCTCCAGGTTAAGTCTTTGCCAATTTCTACTGGTTCTAAGGGAGTGTGGGTTGCCCGGGGGGCAGGGCGCACCCGCTGTCCTGATGTGAAACTCTACAATAAAATGGTCAGACCAGACAATAGGTCTGGAAGGGAGACAGGTTACAGTGTCTAGATTAGCAAAGATTGGGTCTAATAGGTTGCCGCCTTTATGAGTTGGACCGGAGTTGAGAAGACTTAAATTGAGGGCGGCAAAGTCCTGTATAAGGTGAGTGCTAGTAGAGCATAAGGTGTTGTTAAAATGGATGTTCAAGTCACCTAATAACAGGAAATTATTAGATTCCAGCAAAAGGGGAGCAATAAGCTCAGGAAGGGCAGCTGCCCATGCGCCAGCTGCGCCAGGAGGGCGATACAAAAGAGCACCAGACAGTGTAAAATTCGGGGATAATAGCAATTTAAAACTACCTGCTTCACAGTTAGGGACGTCAAGGTCTTCCCACTTACAAGAGTAGCTCCTCTTGTAAATAATGGCAATGCCGCCTCCATCCCTGAGAGGTCTATTACGCCCCACAAAGGTGTATTCATCAGGGAGGGCAGTGGCAATGTCCGGCCCAGAACAGTCATTGAGCCAAGTTTCGGTTAGAAACAAGGCCGACGGACTAGACGATGTAAGGAGGTCAAATATGTCCCTCTTGTGTTTAGGCAGAGATCTGCAATTTAAGCTAATAAAACTAAAGTCAGGAGGGGAGTTAGAGGGGTGAGCAGTCACTAGGAGAGGGGTAGCAGTCCAAAAAGAGGAAGAAGGAATACACAGCTCAGAGGGAAGAGATGTG
Organism: Lissotriton vulgaris; assembly: GCF_964263255.1. Classification (NCBI taxonomy): domain Eukaryota; kingdom Metazoa; phylum Chordata; class Amphibia; order Caudata; family Salamandridae; genus Lissotriton; species Lissotriton vulgaris. Next base: position 1,463,055,702 of record NC_141687.1, on the reverse strand, counting down.
AGAGCCAGGGCGCATGTAGGGCAGGACAAAGGGGCGTCATGACAGCGCAAGCGAGAACAGTACATACCGGGCGACGGTCGGAAGCTATACAAAGAAGAGCGGGAGTATGTAATTCTGGGGATCATGGAACCAGAAGCAGGGGGGGGTGGCCCCAGGTTCCGTCTGGTCGCGGACGGGCGCAGACGGGCTTAACTCAGGCGCAACTCCGGCGTGCCTGCGTCGCGCCCGCTGCGCTCGTCCATTGCGCTTCCCTTGGGGGGAGGCCATTTTGTAGGGCTGAGGGCGGGAGGGGCCGAGCGCTAGTCCGCTCGCCTCCACTCCACTCCGCTCGCCTCCGCTCCACTCCAGGCTCCTCACCCAAAATGGCGGCCAAAGTCGGGTCCCGGGCAGTGCTTCAATCGCCTGCCAGGGGACAATCAGGGGCAAATGCACAGATGTACGCAAATGCGATCAAGTGAGCAGCCTGTATAACTAAAAGGGGGTTAGCAGACAAAGTGCAAAGTACAACATAAAATACACAGTTCCGATTTTGCTTGGTGCAGGGCAACATTATAGTCCTTTCTCGCTTTCTTGACCATGGGGCAGTCCTTACTTTGGATTGTTAGGGCTAGGGCCAGTCTTTCGAGACTGCAATCTATGGTGTACCATGGGTGCTCGCTTTTTTGGGGCACACATATCAGTGATAGAAGTTGGAGCCCGAATGGTCTGGGGGTAACATGATACGTCCCAAGGGTTCTTCATAATCATGCAGAGGGGATTATGGCCACTGTCGGTCGTGGTACCCACAAACATATTGATTGTTTAGTCCCACAGTTTTACGTCAATTAGGATGTAGTCCATGCTTGAAGGGCAGCTAACTCTATTAAAGGTGTTATCCCACTGAATATCCGAAGGAGTTCTGCTGTTGGCTGCCCTTAAGCTAAACTCAGTCGAAAGCACATTAAGTTGGATTGCTAGGTGAGTCCCTCTTTTGACAGGTGGTATGTTGAGTGAGGGGACAGACCATTTTCTATCATCTTACTCAAGCCCCAGCATGTCCTCTGAACTCAAGGGTACAATTAAAATCTCCTGCAACCACAATTCGAGCATAAGGCGAGCAGCTAGAAAGAGTTTGTTCTAATAACGTGACAGTGGGCAATGGATTGCCGCCCTTAGTCCCTCTAATATACACATTGGACAGGTCTAAAATGCCCCCTTCCCTGGGTCCCTTGATGGTGAGTCTCAGGATATTGGGGGTCAGAATTGGCTGCATGATGATTCGGCAGCCCAGGGCAATATTCACTCAAATGATCAGTCCCCCTGAAGGACGCCCTCTCCCTATGGTGGTAGCTGGAGAGCAATAGCAGACATAGCCCGATTTGTATAGTGGGACCAGGCTCCAAGTCTCCTGGAAAATGCAGATATCAAATCCCTCTATCAATTCATTCCAGTGAGGGAGTAGCAATTAATTTTTAAGCCCTGCTACATTCCATGATATTATCTTCAATTGATGGGGGACAGGGCGAAGTTAAAATTGCTGCTCGATGTTTGTTGGCTGGACGACTCTAGGATGTGGCATTGCAATGGGTGATGGGGGCTACACTTTGTACTTGGGGGAATAATGTTTTGTTCCATGTGCAGTTCAAGTTTATATTGTAGTCAATTAACTGCTTATTGCTTTTTCCAAATTATAATTGGCTAGTTGCTGAGAAAGCCATTGCTAGAACCCTGTGGGGTTAGGATCCAACCAGGCGGATGCTAGACATAGGCGCAGGATCGCAATCCCAATAAACACTAGTTCTTCTCCAGGCTTCCCCTGCATGCATGTCCTGAGCAACCTCTAGTCCAATCAACGTCGGAGAGAAAGAGCAGACAACACCCAATGGCGCCTTAAAGAAGCTGGTAATTTCTTGTTTTAGTTTGCTCAGTGCATCAGAGGAGGCAAAGATATGGCTGAGGTCTGCCTGATATAAAGCGCACAGAGGACAAAAAGTTCCTCTCCCCGACCCCCATTTAGCAATCCTTTTAGGGGTATAATAAAGTGAAAAGCATGATTTATAATATTGAGCCTAGAGCCGGGCCGGAATTAAAATATTCTGTACTGGTTAAACTGAGTAAAAAAATAAACTTTCCGGGATTCCAATCTCCGTTTTCCACTTTAGCGCCCGATCTTCCATGTCATCTAACATTAGTGAATTTAAAAAGTTATACACAACTCCAATAGATAGATCTCTATTCTTTCTTAATTTATCAATAACATCATTATTAGGGAACCCTATCGGACACCCCTTTCTTATTTAGAAAATCCTGGATTTGTAGATATTCGTAAAACTCTCTCCTATCTAGCCCATACCATTCTCTAAGGTTTTCGAAAGAGACAAGCCCTGTTGGAGAAAAAAAGGCTCCAAGCTTAGTCAGACCCACTTCACTCCATCTTTTTATAATTGAGCCTTTAAAAATCTCCGGCAAGTTGGGATTGTTACAAAGTGGTGTGTAGAAGTTCAAACAACCGAAACCAATTAATTTCTGGACAGATTTCATAATTCGAAATCCCCCTTGTAGCGTTTTAAAGCGAACTTTCTTATAATGGCTGTCCTTTAGATATCTTCAGAGTGACCCCCATGCTTCTGCACCCATCACGAGTTCGAGCGGGGTCGGAATTTCTTCTGTCACGCTATCATTCGGCTTTTCCTGTATAAGCACTAAATAGTATAGTATTGTAGTAGCCCAGTAATAGAGTCTAATATTTGGTAGGGCCAGTTCTCCACTTTTCTTGGGTAAAGAGAGATATTTATATGCCCTTCTAGGTTTAGCATATCCCCAAATGAATCTGTGGGAAAGGTCCTCGATTCCTTTGAGAAATGTAATGTCAAATTCAAGTGGGAATGCCCGCAACAGATACAAAAACTTGGGAAAAAAATAAATTTTGATAATACTACACCTACCAATAATGAATAAATGTAGATCATATATTGTCACCAGGTCTGGTTTCGTTTTAGCAATTAGTGTCTCGATATTATCTTTAACCCTGGGCGTAGTTCATGTAGTAGCACTACGTGTAGCTACACAAAGTACACTTTGCACTAGTCAAGCTACGCGAACTGCGTAGTGCACTGTGCAAAATACTGTTCGCACTGATTGCACAGTGCCGGATGCTTCTCCGCACTGTGCAATCAGTGCAAACCGCATCTTGCACAGCACAAGCGGTCGTTTTCTGCCGCTCGAGTAGATTTATACTCGAGCGGCTGCTTTCTCAACGCGGACTGGTATTTCTCATTGCGTGCGGTCGCGAGCATACGCGACCTCCCCGCGTTGAGAATCTCGCAGGGAAGTTTAATTTCCACGCTCGTGATCTGCAACTTGATGTTGCTGATCGCGAACGAGGAAAAAGTCTCACCAGGATGTTATTTTGCTAGCTCGCAGTTGCCAACTTGACGTTGAGAACCGCGAGCAAGCAAAAAATGCTTGCTACGTGTTTTTGCACTGTTCTACGTGCAATTCGCGTAGCCCTACGCCCAGGCCTAATTATCTTTGTCTATGCTATTGATGTTTGCAGAGATAGCAACACCAAGATATGTTGCATTTTTTACTACTTGAGCATCATTAGTTGTTATAATCTCATTACAGACGATTTGTGCCTTGCTTCAATTGAGGGAGTGCCCTGAGAGTGTCCCAAATACACCGCCTCTACTTCGTTTTTGTCTATAGCAGCATCAAGTTTGGGAGTCACTAGAGCAATATCATCGGTGTATGCCAATACTTTTGGTTTCCCAACCACAGGTTACAATAGGCATAATAGCCCTGTTGGGATCCAGTTGGCGTACAAAGGGATCCATGTATATTGCGAATAGTAGCGGCAAGCTTGGGCAACCCTGCCGGGTGCCCCTCATTATTTGTAAAGTGTCTGTGAGTTCTCCATTAACAAAGAGTATTGCGGTGGGGTGTAAGTAAAGCCTTTTGAAAGCCTGTAGAAGTACTCTTCCGATTCCGACCCTTAACCGAGTTTCCCATAAAAAAGGCCAGGAGACTGCGACAAAGGCCTTCTGTATCTAACACAATTTGTGCGATTGGGTCCCTAGAGATGCTTGCCGCGTCAAGAAGAGAGATGACCCTTCTGATATGGTCCGGCGTCCCCGGCCCAGGTATGAAACCATGTTGTTGAATGAAAATAACCGTATTTATTACAGAGGCCAAACGTGTAGAAAGAATTTTTTAGTAAATTTTGCTATTGCTAATAATTAATGTTATGTGGCGGTAAGACCTGGGTACTAACAGTGTTTTATGTTTTTTAAGAAAAACTAAAATTTTGGCCTGTGACCAGGATTATGGCAGTTTGCCACCCATAAATACATGGGTGAATAGCTGCATCATGCACTCTTTCAGTTGTGTTGCACATTTTCTGTAGAACACAAGGGGTATGCTATCTAGGCCAGTGGCATTGCCACAAGGGAGACTGTTGATCGACAATAGTATCTCTATCCATTGCCGGTGCTCCTCCAGCTGTAGCTGGTCCTCCTGTGAGGATTGTTCTGTAGGAATCCGATTAAGATATGCAACCACATCTTCTGAATTACCCGACGGGTCCTCACAGTAAAGCTTTTGGTAGTATGAGTAGAATACATTTTGAATTCCTGCTGGATCTGAGATCATCACCTTCTCAGGGTCTTGAATTTCTACAATTATATTCTGAGTTGCTTTTTGTCTGGCTCTGATAGCAAGATGATGACCCACTTGCTAGCTACACTCATATGCTTCCTCCCTCCAAGCGGCATGTATGTCCGCAGCACCTTCAGCTATTGTCTCCATTGTTGCTGACTTAGCAACTATGACTTTTGCCTGCGCTTAGGTATGGTCGTCCCCAGTTTGCACTGCTGTGATTAATTATCCTTCTGCAGCGGCTAATCTGCCTTGAGTCATTTATCGCCGAGTGCTTTATTTTATTCAAGGATAGTGGAAATCTGAGTGTTTCCCCCGTATGCCTGCCTTAAGCGTATCCCAAACAACTTCGACTTCAGCGCTCCCTATGTTCTCCCTCATAAAATCACAGTATTCTTCATTCAAAAGAAGGACTCGTTCAAAGCTCCATGTGAAAGCACTACCCCACTTAGACCCTCTCCCCTTGACCTCTACAATTAGAAAGTTATGATCAGCCAATATCCGAGGGGTTTTCTCAATTGAGCAGTCATGCAGTAGAGTGAGACACAAAAATAAAGTTTATTCTTGCATGTTTGTTGTGTGGGTGCGAAAAGTAAGTAAAACCATGGTCTGTAGGATTCTGCCAGGTCGATTGATAAGCGCAGGCAGAGAGCCCTTAATGCCGTAAACACTATTTGTTGGTGGCCACTACATACCCAGCCTGATTATAAACTTATAGTCTTGTCGGCAGGCAAATTTAGGTTGAATTCCCCGGAGATTGGCCAGGCAGCTAATTCATTATTAATATGATGAAACACTGCTGTATCGTCTTAGGTGCTGCCATAGATGGAGCATATCGTAATTGGAACTTCATAATTCCTGCGGCATTCACTGATTACCCAACTCCCGAGCTGGTCCACTAATGTGCTACTGAATTGTAAAGAACGATTAGATGTTAGAATTGCAATGCCATATGTCCGGGAATTTTGAGTCGTGGGCCCCACCAATGTGTACCCGAGCGTTCCTAATAAGTGTTTCTGTGCGTTTTTTAATATGCGTTTCTTGCATACAGATCACATCAGGCTTTAATAACCTCAGTCCAGTTGCAGTATTCGATATTTTTTTTTAAGTCATTGAGACCACAGATATTGATTGTAGCTATGCAAAGCTTACTCATCTATATTTAAATGAAAAACTGTATCTAAAGAAGAACAAGGAACTCAAAATCTTCCTCACATTGAGCTAACCCCTTCCCCCATGGACCCCGCACCCTTCCCCTCCCCCTCCCACCACCTATAATTGAGGTTACCTGGCACAAATCTGAGCCAGGATAATGGCATCTGAGCAATCAAGGACCCGCGTCACTCGCCGGTCTTCCCCCGACGCTTGTGACACCCTTGGTGAATAAAGTAAAGCAAGCATGATACAAGTAGCAAGAAACAATAAAGATATTCTACAGATTCTAACTCAAGATATTTTGTCAGCCATTAATAAAATCCAGAATTGACCAATCCAACCAACCAAGAGGCTCTTATGCTGGCATATGCCTTAAAGGAAAGTAAAGGAGAATGAAAGAGAGAGAAAGAAAAAAGAATATATATGATATTCGTGTTATAAGAGTGAGACTACATATAAGCATAAAAGCATAATTTTGAGAACCTTGACCACTACAGTTTGCCCCCATTTTGATCAGTATATATGCTTGAGCCTGTATTTCAGAGATAAAGCTGTGCGTAGTCCCCTCGTATACAATCTTTAAGCGAACAGGATTCTGTAGATACACTTCGTCCCCAAGTTGTTGAAAGGGGGTAAAAAGCTGTCTCATCTTCCATCTACGCTTGACTGTGGCATGAGCGGAGTCGGGCCTAGTGAAGAAAGTGATTCAGTTAAATTCCCTCTTGGTTGTTGGTCTAGCCAAATCATAAAGTGCTTGGCGCAGGAGAAAATTACCAAAGTATAAGAGCATAGCACAAGGATTCTGAGGAGTAGATGGACGTTTTGAAGGTGTTAGAGGAAATCTGTGTGCCCGCTAGATCTCTTTGCCCCAGTACCAGGTATGTAGTTCCGGGAAGGCCCCCTTGAGGAGCGTGATCATGAAGTTCCTGGGATCGTTCCCTTTCGCTCCTTTCGGAATGCCTAGAATGCTGAGGTTATTGGGCCTATTCTCCTGTTCCTCCATTTTCCATATTAGATCTTTGACTATGCCCTCTTGTTCGTCTCCTTGTGCCAGAGTCACTAGGTCCTTCTCCAGATTTTATGTTCGTACCTCTACGGAGGTCATTCCATCAGTGATTTTGGCATAGGTTTTGCTCACCTTCAGAATGGCCCCTTGCAGATTTATTTGTGGCTAGGCGTCTTCTGAGATTATCTACTTCAACCTCCTCCTAGAAGCTCTTGATTGCAACACAATTGTCAATGGGGGCTCTTGGCCCCCTGCTCTCCTTCTACAGTGTTGCCAGTAATTGTTCGATTGCCTCCTGAGGCACCTTTTAAGTCTGACATATTTAAGAGTTGTGAAGCTGAGTAATCCCATCTGAGGTCCCCAGTGCTTCCTCTATTGGGAGTCGCACATATTTTTCTCCGATCCCCCTTTTTCCTTGGGAGTTTTTTCTGCACATGACTTTTTGTAGGTAGATCTAAGTTTGAGCTGCTATTCCATTTATGCTTGTCTTCCTCACTAGAGGCGGATATGCTCAGATCCGACATTCATTAGTCATCAGTTAAGGAGTAAAACTTCTCCAAATTGTCAGGCGTCTTGAGTAAAGGGTGAAGGGATTTACCAGTTGCTCCTGGTGTTACTTCTCCAGAGACGTTAGTGCTGGTAAAAGGTTCGCTGCTGGTAGATTTTGCTTTTTCTCCTATATTATCATTATGCTTTTGTAGGTCATCGAGGGGCCCAGGCTGTGAATTATCCTAGTAATTACTTCATCGTCAGATTCTAGGCTGAAAATTGGGGTAGATTGAAGATCAGAGCCTACTATGTCCTCCCACGTTGTAATGGAGGGAGATACTGGATCATCAGCTTCAGGTGGTTTATTTAATGTCAATCCCCCATTTTTGTACCTCCTCCTGAGCTACCTCCTGAGCCTTGTGTCCCACTTACCCCGCTTGGACCAAAGCTACTGATGATTAATGGTTGGCTGTTGCCAGGGTCCCTGAGAGCTTTCATTGGTGCTTTTTTAGAGATTTCTGTTTTGTCTGTTTTGTCTGCGCTCTCATTTTTCTCTCCTTTCGCGGGAGATCGTCGCTGACTTCGGTGAGCTGTTTTCAGATAGAGGCCTACCTGTTTCCTGATTCCTGACTTAATCTTTGCCACTCGACTCTTCTCAAGAGCTTTGCTGCCCTTTTTGCCCAGAGTTAGATGTCACCAATTCTTATTCCAGTTAGTATAGATGATATCTCAAATTTGCATAATCATTTGCAAATGTATTTTGTCTCTGAAACTTTTCTCTCTTCGCCTATTCACTCCTTCAATGCACTATTTATTGACATGAGTTTGATTTAATCCATTGCTAATTATTTTCTCTCCATGATAATCTGTTTGCATTTGTGTGACTGTACTAAATGAGCATCCATTCTATATTATTTTGATAAAACATTATAATTATATATACTGTGTTTGGTATTATTTAGTAGAATAGAATGAGTACATAATTATTACCATCAACTCTTCAACTTTAGACCAATCGCCACAATTGTATGAGGAGAAATACAGGTTTGATAGTGTTTGTGGTAAATTAGGTATAAACTTGCATCACACTGAACCCCAGTGTGAAGGGATTAGTTGGGTAGTGTAAATGGGCCTATGTCTCTGAAAAATGATCGATACCTGATTGCTGGATCATCTGTGTGCCACCTGGCCACCCATTGTAATCAGGAAGTGTAAAGTTTTCTCTGACACTATTCAAGTTGCTTTTATGGGTTTTATCAAAGATGAAAACAAATTGTATGTATGTAATGAGTGCTCAAATGATCAACACCAACTGACACCGTGGTGTTACAATCCTTCACCTACACATTTCATTTACTACAATATACAGAATACTGGCACAAGATAAAATAGAGTATTCCAAGTAGAGTCTGTAAGATGAGCACATCAATAAAACAGCATATCGGTAAATAACTTAAACATCACATATCTTCCCTCTTTAACGAGAACCTAAGTAAAAGAGTAATCCTTTGCTGTGCATTTTTTCTCATCTTATTTATGCATTTAACATGATTCCTACTGGGAACTTTCTAGATCCTTGAACTTCTTTTTCCCACCTAAGTACCTTGATTTTTATTTTGTTTCATTGCTGCTTCTCTTGACCGTAGCCCGAAGGGAAACATTCCACCACTGACCATTGTCCTACTTCATAGCTTGACCTTTAATGTTGACAATGCATGCAGGTTCTCTGAACTTAGACCTAATAGACCGATTAACTAATCTTCTTGTTACTGGAAGTCCTGATCTTTCACATCTGCAACGACTAATTTCATCACTCAACAGTTTGGATTTAACAGCTTCATTTACCTGACCCTGTGCCACTGGATTCAAGCAAGCCTGGCTGAAGACGGCTGTAATGCCAGAAACCAGTCCTAGGAAGCTTCTTTCCGGTCCAGGGAACGCATGGCTTGGCAGTTCGGGCTGGACTGTTCCCATGAGGCACAGGGTCAGACTGATTTGCATATGGCCATGTCTGAGCTGGGGTGGCAGAGTGGGCTAAAGAACGGTGATGGATTAAACCCAGATCTGTTGACTGGGTGTGAGTGTATGATTGGTTCAGATGCTCCGACCATCACCACCCACTTTTGTACCGCACAGACACAGAATGTGGCATCGTTCTGTATGCCCATTCCACGTCTCTGACAGCTGTCTAACAGTCAACTCCTGCCTTTATCGCACTTTGGATACACTCAACCAATACCCTGTTGAATCTCTCAAATTTTCCATTGGCCTGAGGGTAATAAAGTGGGGTCGTAAATGTTTTACACCCACTTTTGTTAACATTTCTTGCATGCTACAAGATGTAAATTGTACCCCATTGTCCGTTAATAATTCCTCAAGGACACCTTCTCTACTGAATACATCTTGTAGAAATTGAATAACTGATTTCATGTTGGGTTCCAAGACTCCCCTCACTTTCATCCATCTAGAAAAATGATCAATTAACACAACAAAGTATTTCATGCAATTGGGAAGTACATGAAACAGACCTAAAAAATCGACAGCAAGCCTTTGCCACACTTTGTTCAGACACAACACTGGTTTAACACTCATTGAAGATGTTGACAGATGCTTATCACTGTAAGAGCATTGTGTACACTCACTCACCAAGGTTTCAACCTCATGATCAACTTTGGTCCACCAAAAATCATTACGGATTATGCGCTTGGTTGCCGTTATTCCTAGATGATCGGAATGAGCTGTCTCTATAATCTTTTTCCTAAAACAAGAAGGTGAAATCCAATTTAATGCAACAAGCTTTATTCGACGTACAAGTCATAAAAGCACGGTACATACAGCACATACTCCATAAAACACAATACATATACACGTTTTAAAACCATAATTTGCTGCTTCAGATCTTAAGACGGATTGGTGAAAGAGATAAAACGATTTAAAACAACTGTGAAATACTAGGACATAAAATCAATTAAAATTCATTACATAAATTGGTACTAGGATACAAAGTAAAATCACAGGCAATAAAAACATGTTCGCATGTTACATATGTATCACTTCAAGTTAAAATTGGCTTATAAACCCTTCAAAGTGCATGGAGTGCCTTCGATCTAATGGCCCTGGACCATCCCAGAAACTTTGCTACTGCAATGACAATGGGGGCTGAGGTGTTCGTGCGCAGTATTCTTGGTGCGTCTATATTCCTTCTGGTACCCAATCTCCTACAAATTGGCCATGATCGGCGCTGGCCATCATAAGCGGGGCAGGCAAACAACAAATGGGCCAGTGACTCATTCTGCGCCTTACAGGTGGGGCATGCTCTAGCGCCCTCTGTGTCCCATTTTGCTATATAGGACTTAACTGGTAATGAGCCTTCCCTGAACTGGAAATATAGTTTCCGATCATGTGGTTTTGTTACTGTGTCCCAATACTGCTCCAGGCTTGGGGATGGTTTAAATTCTATAAATCTACCCATAAGGGAGGATGTATCACCATTTCTGTAAGTGTTGTGGGTCACCAGATCCCAATATTTCTCTTTTAAGATCTCCTTAGAAGGGAAGTGGGCACATAGGGATTTTACCAGAGTGTTGCCATGCCCACCCTTACAAAGGATGCTCTAACCTTTCTTAGCCATTTGATTTTGTGAAAGCGGTCAGCACGGATTAGATCTTTTAAGCCTGCAGAATAGGTTGCCAGTTCTGGGGTGCACCAAATTCTACACCAGTATAATATAGGGCGCAGTTTCTCTATATCAACCAGTGCTTTCCTACCTAAATCATAGAGCAATGGACGTACTGGGCTGCTTTGCGTCAGGCTCGTGACCTTGAATAAGAACCTGTTTTCAGCTGCTGTTAGCTTTCGCATCTTCTCAAACCCTCAGAGTTCCACTCCGTATAGGGTGGAACTGACCACTTTCATATTGTATATTTGGAGCACTGGGCTAACTGTTTTTGTCAGGGAGGTGTTCAATTCAGTTTGTAAAGCTCCAGGTAGCTGCCAGTGCTTCAGCGTGGCAACTTGAAGCTGTCGGTCCCACCTCAGATCATTCTGCAGTATAACCCCCAGATATGTGAAAGCTCTAACTTGTTCCAGGGGGCGATCGTTAATGAGTATGCCTCCTCTAAATCCTTTGTGTGGGTTAAACATCATAAATTTAGTTTTGAACACATTAACTTCCAGTCCCCATAAAAAGCAAAACTCCTCAAAAAGCTTCAATGCTCGCTGAAGACTGTTCGGGGTTTTTGAGATGATTAACCTATAGTCAGCGAACATTAAAATAGTAATTTTTATGCCAGCTAGGACTGGGCATCAGAAGGAGTAGACTTTAAAAACTTTGTGATCCCATTGATACCCGGAAAGAATAGTGTGAGGGTCATGACAAATTCTTGGCGCACACCTCTCTCTATGGGAAAGGGCTTTGTAACAACCCCCTGATTTTTTGGGCAAAATTGCCGTCATGGAGTCTAGAAATTAGGAAAAGCAGTTCGGGAGGCATCCCCAACTGCTGCAGTACTGACCATAATTTTCTATGGGACAGGAGGTGAAAAGCTGACTAAAGATCAACAAAGGCAGCATACAAGTTGCCCTTAGCCAGGAGCCCCGTCCTCCAATGCACTAATTTAAACCTAAACACCTGGTCAATTGTACTGATATATGACTGGAACCCTGCCTGCAGCGGAGATAAAATGCCCAGCTCCTCTATCCAGTCTTGACCTTATTTAGAACTAACCACCCCACTACTTTTTGCAAGGACTCGATTAGGCTGATAAGCCTATAATTACCTGGGTTGGATTCATCCCCTTTTTTAAAAATGGGGATAATTTCCGCCCCTTTCCAGGAATCGGGCACCGGTGCGCCTCAGGCGATTGCATTTGCTCATCGAACAATATACCAGCACCATCTTGAATTATCATGAAAAAATATATCAGCCAGGATACCATCTAGGCCCGGTGCTCTTCCTCCCGTTACTGCTCCTAGGGCGGTAATAACATCGACCCCTTCAAAAAGTGTGCCTTGATAGAACAAGTGCGGAAGCTCAGCCTGGTTACCCTCTGTTATACTACTGGCATATTGGGGTTTAAAGTGGTTGACCCATTGCTTTTGGGCTACATGATTTTGTGGTGGTGGTGGCTGGCTTCCCCTGTCCTATTTTACTATATTCCAAAACTGCTTGGAGTTATTACTAACGCAAGCCAGTCTGAGATCCTGCCATCTGCTTTCATCCTATGCTTCTTTTCCTTTTCCTGGGCCCTCCTATATTTTAGTCTGGCTGACCGTACTCTGACAGGGTCCCCTTCCTTAATCGCATCCCATAAGAACCTGCGGGCTGTACGACATTTCTCATTAAACTAGTGGGTTCCATTCATTTGTTGCGGGCTCTTGACCTTATGATGCCTCACAAAGTGGGAGCGTAGCTGGCAAATAATTTGTTGTGAATACCAGGTATATTTCCAGGAACCTCGGAACTAGCTGAGCAGGCCTCTAGCTCGCCTATTGCGTCATCGGTACCAGTATTAATAGTTGCTAGGATTTCGGGCTTCGCTATTCACTGCGCCCACTTCACTCGACTCATATCATTTGTGGGGACCATGTCAAGGGTGGTCACCATGTTGCTTGGCCGGGCGAATACCCTCTCTGGTAACTGGTGAAAGGTTGCACATAAAGGGTTCTGGTCACTTTCTACCCGGCCCCTTACAGACATATCCCCAAAGCACACCATAGCCGCAGATGAATTAGGAGATAGTCTATATGGCTAGAGCTGCGGCTATTGCTAAGTGCCCCATGTCTGTCAGAAGATCATCTGCCATTTGCAGCCCGAAGGCCTTTTTCCAGGCACATAGACTTGATTTAGATTGATACATCTGTCCACTTTTTTGTAGGTGTAAATTTTGTGACGCCCCACTGAGCGTATTCCTCGCATGTAAGATCGTGTTCATCTGTAGCAAGGGGCTTGAATGTCGAATTAAGGTCTCCTGCTATTAAGATTTGGGAATCCCTGGAGTGCAAGTCTAGGAGATGATTGAGAGTCTCTAAAACATCTGGCTTCTTCCCTCCACTCAATCCTCTTACATAGACATTATAAATGTCAATATTTCCCTTCGTACCCGTTTCCAACCTAATTGCACGGATGTCCCTGCTCTGTGTTGGAAGCACCTGGATATTGTAGCCAATCCCTTGGCAGACCCAGATTGTCAATGCCCCTGATGGCTGGCCTTTTCCCCACTGGTAGCTAGAATATGGTAATTTAAATAACCTATGCAAAAAGGGGATCTATCAACCATGTTTCCTGGAAAAGACAAATGGCATAACCCTCAATGAATGCATGCTAATTAGGGGAAGTGACCTTAGTCCTCAACCCTGAGATATTCCAGGATATTACAGCTAATTTGTTTGGAGTGAGGCAAGCTGCCAATTGTCCGACTGGTGTATTAAGCCCCATGCTACTACTAACCTGCTTCTCTTCTTTGGGAATTGATCTAGCTGGTGTGATTCTGGGCATCTGATCAGCGCCGCTAGGTGGTACCTAGTTACTGGGAGTGAGGGCTTTACGAGTTATGTGAGCGATAACAGGCTCTGAAGAAATTTGGGGCACACTCAGTAGTCAGTCGTTTGCAACCATTGAGGAGCTTCCTGCCAAATAAGAATGTGAGTGCTTAACAACACGATTACCCTGAATGACTAATGGCCTGAATTGAATGGAGGAATTTCCGAGCGGGCAAGTGGGAAATTCCAGGGCAAGAAGGTTTTCTGCCAGATCTACTCCGGTTAGGGTAAGCTCTATGTGATCTAGTGATTTGGCAAGTGAAGAAAACCTCAGAGCCCTGATGATGTCATCTTGTATGACAGAACAACAACCACGGACTTGGCGAACCCAATAAGTGACTTTATTGATCAGTGAATCTGAATTTTCAAATTTATTTCTAGGGTCAAGCATGGGCATGTTAACCATGTAGATTTTGGGTGCTTCGGCCAGACTAGGAGTGAATGGCTGGGTCGGCCTATGTTGAGCATCACAAAAGGAATATTGTGCATGAGATAAGGGAGTAGGTCTGGGGCATAGTAGTTGGCCCTGAGTTGATGGCATGTTATGGCAGATATTTAGGTGACGAGCTGGGACTAATTGGATGCTTGACTAGTGTAGAGGAGGGGGTTACTTTATGGGGTGGAGCCACAGTAGGGGGTAGATTAAGGCCATTAGAGCGGGTATGTATACCCTGTGCAGCTATCTCGCAACCAGTGTGATTGACTTGCCAGGGCTGTTAAATATGGCTTGTTGTAGAATTGTGGCTCAGTGCCCTGGACCAGGAGGAATTCTTTTTAGCTAGATGATTGACCACAGAGGTAAGGCTCTCAATCATCAATTTCATAGCCCCTATTTCAAGCCCAAGAGTGTCTATAAGATGATGTGTTTCCTGAGATTCTAGACAAGGCCCAGGGCCTGTTCCTCTAGCAGGGGTCGAATTCGGGAGTAGTTGGGGCGTGTCTTGCCTTTCTACGTCAGGCAGGTCCAACAAAGGTGACAACCTATTTGTGCAAGAAAGGAAGGTACCCGTCTGTTGAGGATTAGCGCCAGAGGGAGCAATGGAGGGATAACAAACTCTCTCTTCTTCTGTACTTGTCTTCGTGCTGGATGAGGGGGCCCCTTTTCTAAGAGACTTTTGAATAGCAAGAATAGTAGGGTAGCTTTATCAGGGCTAGAGTGCGTAGCTGGGTCAGCCTCAAGGTTATTTTCGCATTCACTAATAAGAGTGTCTATGTCATCTAAGACACAATTACTACCTGGATGTTTCTGGGACTTCCTTGCCTTTTTACCTTTGTCAGTCCGGCCATTAATGTTTCCCCCACTGCTTCCGGCTACTCTCCATAGATTTTCTCTTTCCCATCTTTCTACGCTTCTGACTGATGACAGAACAAGTAAGCAAGCCCACCCACTAAAGCTCAACCGTCTGACTCTGGTTTACACAATGGCCAATTAGTATCAAGCAGAGATGGCACGCAAGTTTGGGATGATTACTCTATATAGGGGTTGAGACTGGTTACTCCTTAGAGTTTAGGCGTGCAGTGGTTGTGTGGTGAAAAACATAGGCGAAACATTGAACACAGTACCTTAACAGGAATGAGCTTGCCCGCTACAATGTCCTCAGTCCATATACCAAATGAAAGGGGGATGGCCCTGCCCTGCCTCTTCCTGGCAATGACGGGCAAGGACGTGCCCACCCTTGGCCGAGAGCTTCACCCAGGCACAGCCCACACGCGTCCTGCAGGAAGAGTGTAGAGTTTTTGAGCATGTGGGTAGTTCCTTCTCCCTTCTGGGAGAGAGACGGCTTTTGGTGAATGGAGTCCCCTTGCAGGCAACCCAAACCACGGCAGCAGGGCACAGGAAAATGGCGTCCCGCGCCGCAGGAAGAGTGTAGCGCTTTTGAGCGTGTGGGCAGCTCCTCCTCCCTCCTGGGAGAGTGATGGCTTCTGGGGAATGGAGTCCCCTTGCAGGCAACCCAAGTGGCAGCAGCAATGCACAGGAAAATGCTGTCCCGCACCACAGAAAGAGTGTAGCGCTTTTGAGTGCATGGGCATTCCTCCTCTTTCCTGGGAGAATGACAGCTTCTTGGGAATGGAGTCCCCTTGCTTGCAACCCAAGCATTGGCAGCAGGGCACAGGAAAATGGCGCCCAGTGCCGCGGGGACAGTGTAGTGCTTTTGAGCATGTGGGCAGCTCCTCCTCCCTCCTGGGTGAGTGATGGCTTCTGGGGAATGGAGTCCCCTTGGAGGTAACCCAAGCGGCGGCAGCAGGGCACAGGAGAACAGTGGAATCAATTTTCCCTCTC
Source organism: Lissotriton vulgaris (assembly GCF_964263255.1). Taxonomy (NCBI): domain Eukaryota; kingdom Metazoa; phylum Chordata; class Amphibia; order Caudata; family Salamandridae; genus Lissotriton; species Lissotriton vulgaris. Next base: position 1,463,039,596 of record NC_141687.1, on the reverse strand, counting down.
TAACCAACAGATTGTTTTCAATGGACAGCTCATTGGCAACCTTGCAAAAGGGCTTTATATCAAGATCAATGGATCTTTCTTTAGGCCACCCCGCTGCAACAAAGTCCGTCACTTGTTTTAACACAATGTCGTTGCCTTGCGCCAATCTTCCATATTGGGACAAATCACTGTGTCTGGCCCACACTTGCAATAATGCATTCTTCGATGTCGTCTTCTTCTTTTGAATTCACATTAACATCTTGAACAGGAAGCCTGGATAAAAAATCTGCCTTGACATTCTTTCCTACAGCAATGTGTTGCACAGAAAAATTTAACTTCAGAAATGTGGTTGCTAGTCTAGCCAATCTAGTGGTGGCTTTTTAAAAATCTTATTGCCAGAAAGAATATCTACTAACGGTTTATGATCCATTCTTAGCCTAAATTTTCTGCCCCATAAATAAGACTTGAACTTCTCTACTCCCCCCAGCATGCCAACATTTCTTTCTCAATGTCTGAATATCTTATTTTCACATCTTTTATTCTCCTCGATGCAAACCCAATGGTTGCCTCTTTATTACACTCTATTTGTGACAACACTGCACCCATGCCATATGAACTGGCCTTGACTGTGACATAAGTATCCCGACCGTCAACATAGGCTTGAAGAACCGGAGCAGTCAAAATACTTTCTTTGATGAGTTGAAAGTGCACCTGACAAGTTGATTTCCAAATGAAATCTGCTCCTTTTTTTAAAAAGCTCCTAAAGCATTCAGTAAGACTAGCACACCTTTAAATAAATTTGGAATAAAACTCACACAAACCAATGAAGGATCACAATTGATCCTTGTCAACGGGGTGCGAAGCATTAAAAATTCCATCAACAATGCTAGGTTTGGGTTTCACACCATCTTTGGAAAAGTATGTGACACAAATATTCAATCTCATTAACAGTAAATATACATTTGTCCACCCTGACAGTGGCTCCATTATTCTGCAGGATTGAAAGAACTTGTTCCACAATATGAAGGTGCCTTTCCTCAGAACCATTGTGAATTAATATGTGATCCTGAAACACAACTACGTGTACATGAAACATGTTGCTCATTACTTTTTGAAAAACAGAAGCAGCCGAAGCCAGTCCAAATAGCATTCAGCAAAATGCTGTCTTATAATCAATACATGGCAAAGGATAGTTCTCCACCCATATGGCATTGTTAACGGACCTTAAATCCACACATAAGCGTAATTCACCTGTTTTCTTCTTCCTAGAATAATGGGATAGAGCCATAGAGTGGCATCCACCTTTTCTATGATGCCATCATTTTGCTTTTTTTTAAACATTTGTGTCAATTCATTTTTTATACTAATGTTGCCTAGCTTGTGCTTCACAGGTGAGACACCTTCCTTGACCTTAATAGTGAGAGAAAATATATTTTATCAAACCAATTTTATCATTAAAAACATCTCTGAATTTCTCTTTCCATTGTGTGTGGTCAGATACAGCATGTGTAATTGACACAGGGTGCTGTTGGCTAGGTTTTATCATCATGCCAAATTCTGCTTGGTGCCACCAGCCCAGCACATTTATGCCTTTATAAGCCACATAAACCTTCCCATGTATAGTTTTAGTTTCAAAAGTTATGCCACTCTAAAAATACCCTGCCAGATCAATTCTACTGCCTTCAAACGCCATAGTGAAAACATCCGAAGGTAAGAGTCCTTTGTGAAACCAAGAATGCTTATACTTGTCAATAGAGATTATTGTAATTCTTGCACCTGAATCAATAGGCAATTCAATATTAATGCCATCTATTTTTATCTGAACCAAAGAATCACTAACATTCTTTTCCTAATGGATGTTGTTGCTTTCCACACAGTCAACAGATGAAAGCAACTCCTCAATTTTTTGCTCTACTTTATCACGTTATCATGTTCACTATCTACTGCATAATCTTGGATAAGCCCGACAGGTGTGCGTCTGCCTCCCCTGCATACATTTCCAAAGTGGGCAACTTTTTTACATTTATAGCATTCTTGTGCAGCCATTGGACAGTTTTTAAACTGTGAAATGTGTGAATTTGACCCACATCTATAGCACTGCAACTTAGATCCACCAGTAGTTACACCCTCCCTCCTCTGCTGTTAGTATCCGTAGTAATCCTTTCCCATTTTGAATTAGTGTCAGAAGTGTATGGGGTGTGTGAATGTTTGGATGATGACTTAACAATGACAACATTTGTGATGGACGATTCAATTTCCAATTGTTTGGCATCCAGCTGTGAGCATTCAGTGTTTTTTGCTATATCAATCGCCTCATCTAAAGACGGGTTTTTACATGGTAATAGCTTTTGTTGAATCTTTTTCGAATAACATCTGGATACTATCTGATCCCTGATTAATTGAGAAGTGAAATTCTCAAAGTCACAGTAACCAGCTAGAACTTTCAGGGCGGTTACACAAAAATCAATAGATTCATTAGGGCTTTGTACACGAGTAAAGAATGTATGTGTGCGTACTACCAGATTAACTTTTGCTTCAAAATAAGTAGAAATTTGTTTTACTGCTAACTGAAATTCATTGAGATCTTTACTGTCATGACCTATATAATCTGGTAAGTGATCAAAAATATCATGACCCTCAACACCTAATTAGGAATATAGCAGACTACGTTCCCTATCCGCGTTAAATTTTAATCTATCAATAGCCCCTAAGTAGGCATCGAAAGACCTGTACCAGAGATCCCATTTTATTGCAGGTTCTCCTGGTTCCTGTGGAAAGGGATTTGGAGGAGTAAAAGACTGCATTGTAATTAAAATCTGCTGTATGGGACTATATCAGACAAATGTAAAATCAGATTTCGGTAAGGTTTGCTAATAAATAGCCTATGAAACACAAAATTGCCACTGTATACTTCAGTTCTACCAATAATACTGTAATACTGTAAAAACAAATATGAACCAAATGCAGAATGAGCGTGTTAATCTTTGTTAAAATGAAGCAGGAGATACAACTATAATTGCAGAGTAAGCATGTTAATCGCTATTAACACGAAGCAGGATATAAAGATGCATTGTTGCACTGCCACTTTTTGCCATTGAGAGTGCTGTACAAAATGTGTGCTTAAAAATTCCGTAGTTCTGCAAAACTCTAATGTTGTTCGTGGCACTTTCTGAACAGCATCAACCAGTAGACACAATGTCTTGAAAGAAGCGTCGGAACACACTGAAGAAACCTCATGGTGAAAATTGAAGATTGACGGGCTGATAAGACAAAGACGCATTGGATCCAGAGACTCTGTTGAACACTGAGGCAAAACCACATGCTCAGAGGTAAGTGTAGAGGGATAAAGTAACTGTTAACTGTGCTGTGAGGTTGTGGAACCTTTGCAGGGCTTGTGCGAGAGGCGTGTGTTGTGTAGGTACAATAGTAGAATTCAAATGAAGACAGGGCACTTGAGAGCTCACACAGTGTTGAAACACCAACCAAAATGCTGTGTGTGTAATGATTGAGTACAAATTGTAATTTCACAAGAATGAAGCAGAGAATGTATAACAAACCACACGGTGCGTACCGGGGAGAACGTGAAAATAAAAGTATACAGTGGCAGTCCAGTCAAATAAGCACACCGTGAGGTAGGGCCAATATAAAGCTAATAAACTAAAGCTCTTCCAAGTTGAGAAATCCTCCTGGACTCGAAAAGAATAATCCCAGAGCCCTTGTTCAAATAAATATAAGTAAAACCACAGTACCTTGATCCTGAGATCGTCCGTGAGTATTGTAAGTTGGTGGGAAAATAAAAGTGACTAAACTTCCACAATGACTCCTCCAACGAATTTGCATACCAATCTTGTTGCCATTCTTGTAAAGTAATTTCTGACAAACTTCAAGCTGCTTTTATGGGTTTTTTGTTAAAGATGAATACAAATAGTGTATATGTAATGAGGGCTCAAAGAATCAGCACCAACTGACACTGGTGTTCCAATCCTCCACCCACACATTCCATTTACTACATTATACAGAATACTGGCACAAGAGAAAATAGTGTATTCCAAACAGAGTCTGTAAGATGAGGACATCAATATAACAGCATATCAGTAAATAACTTAACCATCACAAGAAGCAGTCCTGTCTTAATTCTAAATGGGGGACGACAAAATTGAATCCAGTCCCTTAAACATCTTACCTGCCAGCATAATCAGAAGATTAGCAAAGTAAAATATGAAACGCTGCAAGATTGACATTTTTGTTAGCACTGTACTACCCATAATTGTTGCTGGTAGTGTCTTTCAGAATGTTACTTATCGTTTAACGTCTTTCAAGGCCTTTCCTCTAGTTCCATCCACTCATATCTGTTTAACCTGTTGCCGCATCAACCTGATCAAATGCATACAAATATGTTGTAATAACTCTGTGACATGACACTGTTTTAATCCATTCTTTTGACATACTAGACTATCGGCATATTCGCATCTGTCCATACATGGCTGTCTTTTTGACACTCAAGGTTTGTGAGCTCGTATTGGAGCGGGATTGTCTTTCAGGCCATCTCCTGCCAAATCACTCATTAATTGAGGCCTCTGATGCTTCCCTCTCCATCTTCATTTGAGTAGGCATAGATCGGCTACAATAATGGCTGCTGGATCTTTTACACTGCTTTCTACTCCTGAGGAGAGACTCCCATTGTTGAGAGGCTCCCTTCTTTGTCTTCCCCAGTTTCTCCCCAGGTCCTTATGTCCGTTGGTTCCTCAAAAGAACAGGGTTGAATCAGGCATGAATACTTTGAAGCACGCAGGCAACACCAGGGTATACTGAACCCCTATTGCCCTTAGTTTGCGAACACTGTTGATGCACAGTTAGGAAATGTGGACTGCTCTCTGTAGAAGTAATCCTTTTCTCTATAATTAAGTAGTTACACAACTATTTGCCTCATCTACCTGATTGCAGCAGTTCATGTACTCCTCTGTTTATTTTTTTTCTTGGAATCCTGGCCTTTGCCCTCCTCAGGGATCCAAGCTCTGTTAATCAGACCTCCGACCCGATGAACTTTGTCTAAAATGAACATCTGTTTTATAATACAGCTGTATAGACAGCTTGAATGGCCTGGCAGAGAATCAGGACACTCAGCATACATTGAGAGGTGTAAAGCATTGCCCAAAATGGAGTAACAGAAGAGGGCACAGACTTGTCTAATGTGTAGCCTATGGTTTAGTGTGAAGATGAGAAGATACTTAGATATGCTATTCTGTCTAGTGAACACATTATTATACATTATTGTATAAAGCATCTTTGCTAAGAAGTAAGGATGCCCTTGCTTTGTCAATATCTGATTTTTCCCTGCCATAGCAGCTAAAATTCCAAAGAAAATACCTTAATGCACTTACTACTGTAAAGTACTTTGGAGTTGGGTGGTGCTTTGGTTCTTGAGATGTGTTTTGGTGAGACACATAAAGAACCATATATGAGTGTATGTGACTGGCCCCATAAGACTTTATTTAGCCAGTACACTGGAGTGGGAGTTTAAACGTTTGAATCAGAGAAGAAGACTGCACTTATTGCCTGTATTGATGAGGCTAGTTTATAAACTCAGATTGCAACTACAATCCTAAAGAAAGTGGCTGTCTACTAAGTTGAGAACTAGACTTTGCAACTTGCAGAATCTCAGTGTCATCTTAAGGATTTTGGGGACCTTGCGCTAGAGACCCTGAGTTAGAAATATTTTGGTGCCCCTACTTAGAACAACTTTGAATTGTGATACCTTTGCTAATTCAAATCCTGTGATTCCATACAAAATTGCATTTTATGTTAAAGGCTGAGATCCATAAATGCACAGAAGTGAGGTGGAGAGAACGTTCACTCTCTCAGGAACCCCATGAAAGATGGTGGCCCTGCAGAATTGCCACTTTGCCCATGTCCTAAAACCTCTCTGCAGAAGATCTATGTATAGATTAAGAGTTGACTGGAGGTGCTATGAACACTAAGCACTGGTTTGGAATGATACACGTAGGTTGCTAAGAACTGCTGAACCCCGGACTGGAGCTTACTTCTTAAGGGTCTAAAAGCAGAAAAGTGGCTACCATGGAGATTGTGGTAGACAGCAGAAGTCAGCTGAAATTGTCTTGTGTTTTATTTCCAAGGAGAAAACTACATTTGCAATGATGCACCACTGAAATGTCATCTTGAGAACCAATCCTAAAAAAAAGAATGTACAGGAATATACTGTGAAAAGAACATTATGGGGCTCATTACGATGTCGAGTGGAAAACCTCCTCTCAACAGTTGGAATCTCCTCTGCCGCGTCGAAGCCCTTCCAGCTGACTCGGTCAGTTTACATTCTTACCGCCTAATTACTATGTTCGCTGTCGGAATGTAAACCGCGCGGTCATTCTGAATTGGTTCCAAGTGACCCACGGAGTATCTGTGTTGGTCGGATGCGTTGTATACCTCATTGGAAACTGTTTCTGCCCTCAGGATTACGATGTCGATTTTAGAACAGCTTTTCCACGTTGGCCTGTCCAACAGAGTAAGGCTGTCAGAAATTGATTTTGAGGGCCCCCTGGCAGGGCCCCCTAGGCCCGCGGTCTACGGTTGATGGCCAAGTGGGTACCTAAGGGACTCCTCTGTAAAACCCTGCACTGTGTGGCTGGCACTGTGGGGTGCCTGCGAAAGGGTGCAAGGTTTTCCACAAACACCCAAATTTCCCCATAGGAGCCTGTGTTACAGCCGGTTGTCGAGCAGAACACAAGCTCCCATAGGAAACAATGGCCCCCTGACCGAAGACTGTTTGGTGGCACCGTAATGCGGTGGTTGGAACTGCCGACTGCAAGTCGGTCGGTCTCGATTCCGACTCTGTGTCAGGCGGAGGCTTTCTGCTCGACATGATAACGAGCACCTATTCCATTTGCAGTGGTAGGCAGTTTGCAAAGGCTGACTATTCCTTACTACACCAATCTTTGTGGAGGTTTTGCTTCTCTGGCAATAGCTGTTAAGTATCTTTGGGTCCTTATTCTCTTCCACTGACTGTTTGATGGCAGGATTAGTCTTTGCTGTTTTGTTTGGACAGAGGGTATTTTAACTCCAATTATCTTATGGATCACCTAGGCGAGAGGTCCAATTTTTTTATAACCTTGGAAAGAATGATCTATTATGAAGTACACAAGGAGCCCCATTAAGTGTCTAAAAAGCACAAGGAGAAAGGGAGGGGAGGCTTGGAGGTGGAAGTCACCCAAAGAGACCTTTAGGTGATAACAAACGGTGTAAAGCTTGAGTAACAAATTCATTCAAAAGAAGAAAATAGGTTAAGAAACGGAGTGTTGACTGGGGCCAACAGCATAACAGAACTAAAAACAAGCTGAATAATGCTGAAAAAGAAACATGAAACAAGACTTTTTCTACAAAAAGGACTTTAACAAGCTTCGGTCAGTCATCCTAGTGAACGGGAAATCAAGTTGAACAATTGGATGAAAAACGTCAGATGAAAAGGGTATGCCAGACCAGATTTAGTCAGGTTGGGTTTTCACCAATATCTCTTACAACTAATAGTATGTCAGAACAATGCATTTCTTTACCACACATCATTGCAACAACATGCCTGAGTGAGAGCGCAGGACTTTGAAGCGGTATAATTTATTATTCCAACTCCAATCTGTGCAATAGTAGGAAAAGTGTTGGACTTTAAAGTCCAATGCCACTTTCCCTAAGGCATGTTGTTGTATCGACATGCGTGGTAAAGGAATGAGTGGGAAAGACAAATTTGTTGTAACAGCCGCGTTGTAACTGCAGTGCTTGGGCCAGCCATCGTGGTATAGGCTATTTTGCTTACAACCATTTTCCATATTAAACATTTATCTTTATACTTAACTTTGTGTGGGTATTGTAAAATATTTGGTTCAGTAGTGAAACATCTATATGGTACCTTGCTGCACATACACTGCATGCATTATATTCTCTGGGGATAGCTTTGAACCTGTGGATATTGTAAAAGATGAGCAGAGCTTCCTTTGGCACAATGCATGTACTTTTGAGAATTACTGTGGGCAGTAATGGGTCTCGGTCACAACTCACATCAAGACTATGACTTTTCTTCAGTAGAATATCCAGGGCAATATCAGCAACATCAAATGGTCACTGGGCATCATGTGGGCAAAACTGTAGTCAGTAACTTGTATGTTCTTTGTTGCAGAATCTTATGGGCACCCAGTGTGGCTGGATGCCATGCCCTCTGCATGTTATCTAGAGTAGATGATACAGACCCTTGCCACTGTGCCTTTTGCCGTCTATGAACTCTTCCCTCACTCCTAGTCCCTTTCCATGGGCAGGGTAGCTAACAGTTCAATCATTACAAATCATTTCTAACCAGGATCAAAACCTTGGGATTCTTACATCACAGATAACAAAAACGCCAGTGTCCCTGTGCTCATAATGTGGACACTGCATTAGCCTCATTTTTTGTGTTTAGTGCTACCAGCAAACAGTTGAGGTGATGCAGGGGCATGCTGGGACTAATGACCACTTGAGCAGAAATTAATTTCCAGGCCTGCTCGCCCATGGTGAATAATGAAGCAACAGTTTTCCTACACACAGTTATTTTTAGAAATGCAAATTTAAATTCCCCCACACAGTGGCATATATGCAATATATTTCCCCTGACTTTGCTTAGACCTTCGATCCTAAAGCAAACTACTAAGTAACAATAGTAACCAATCCCCTTATATTGATCCATAGCAGGCTTCTCCAACAAGTAACTGTAGCTACCTATACATATCTCTTCTGTGTGTGCTTCACCCTATTATTGAAGCTTTTGCTTGAGTGAACTGGTATATACTTACTGAAATTGAAAAGTGTATATTTCGATAAAAAAGTGTGTGTATTTTCATAATTTATAAACTAATGTAAGGACCATGGATCAGTTTCCAAAATATTCTCAAAGCTCATATTTGAGTAGTAACTCGTGGCGCTGGAGAGACGTATTACTAATATTATTATCTTGAGGCCAAGGGCATTGCATCTGTGGCTGTTCCGTGTTGTCCGGCATCCTACATTAGCAACGTTTTTATTACATTACTGTTTGCAGTCATGCCTTATGAGCTGTGGTGATCACTGCTACATTACAATGCTAATAATTTTGGCCTTATGGGGTGGGGGGGGGGGGTGCTAGTGCTGGTGAAGAAACAGAAGGGTAAAGGCGTAGTCTAGTCTTACCAGACCTGTTCCTGAAGACATTATTTTTCCCTAGTGGTCCATGAGACAAGAGCTACAACTTTCTGACAATAGGCTTTTGGGGTGGGACAGCAAGGATATGGTAAATAAGAGAAAAACAAGGTTCTCCCAGACTGGCAGAAATGGACAAACTTCTTCTGTGCAGAGCGAGAGGACTGTGAGAGGGAGATGACACCACACATACACAAACACAACACCATCCATCCCCTCACTCATCAGAAACTCTAGAAACACGCCTGTTGCTCTCTCTGACATTGGGTGCATGTGACTGCATGTGCATGTGACTTATGCTACTCAGATGTAGAGTCAAGCTCAATCGCACTCCAAACTAGCTACCATAGCGGTCGCAAAAAGGTCCAGTAACCATAGACGTCTGTTCACCAAAATGGTTGGGGTAATGGAAGTAACCTCACATACCCTTTGGCCGTGATTACTTCACAGGAAGTGATATCATATGAACCTGTGACCCTGACTCTTCCAGGAGTGATGTCACATGTCAATAACCCTGATGATATCACAATAATTGACATTGCCTAAATTCCCTATCTGCATGATTAATATAACAACGCAAATGTCTATTTTAGATACCATCTATATTATGGTGCAGAGAAGATTTTTTAAAGAGGCGGAGTATCATACTTGTGCCATATAGTAGCAAGCACGCTAAACCAGCGAGCCACACTTCTAATACGAGGGGATAGGTGGATTTTCCTCCGAAAATGTATTGGGAAAAAATTGGGTCAAACCGTGCGTTTTAAAGCACATTTGTATTTAAATTTCCTAAAAATCAGTGAACTCGGAAAGGGCCCTGGGTAAATACACTTCATGGTGTACCAAACCAATGAAATCAGATTTTTCCAAATGTGCCATGGGTACCGCAGTATGTAAATAATTACCTCCATTTTGCCAGGATTCGTATTTTGAGCTGGATCCCCCATATATTATGGCTCACTCATGCCAACAAAGACATACAATATGCAAGTGCCAGAATGCTGCCATCTATGCTGTCCATGTAACATGGGTGAGTTTTATTAAAACAATCACCTTTAGCATGTCAGAGCCATTATTTTGTCCTGGATCCCCCCACCTCATATGTCAGGGTTGTATTTACTTTTGGGAAAAGTTTTACTAATGCCATGGGTGCCCCCAAGAATGTTCTCATGTGTGCCAACACCAGCATTTTGCCATGAATGCCCGAGAGGTAAAGAATTACTGCTAGAATGCCAGTACCAGCATGTTACAATGGGTGTCCCTGATGCCTTAACTTACTCCAGCATGCCAGTGCTAGTGGTTTGTCACAGTCCCAGTTGTGTTATGAATTGCTTCTAGTACGCAAGCACCAAATATTTTACTATGGGTGCCTATACAAGCTAAAAATGACCTTTAGTGTGCCAGGTCAATTGGCAGACTCACTAGCACAACACTACATTACTCATTAACACTGTCCCATACTCATTCTTACTCTTACCTATCTACTCTCACTCACTTACAATCACTCTTACTCATTGTCTCTCACGCGGACTCAATTATATTCATTGACACTCAGTCACACTCATTCTCTTTCTCTATCTTGCGGGCTCTCCCGCCCAGGCACACATGCTCACGCATATGCACGTGCTCTTTCATAAACACACTCACACTAGCAAGTATGCACACACATACTTTCAAATACATTTTTGTTTTTACCTTAGCTGCCAGCAAAGGCCCTGTTCTGCCTCCGGGTGCTTCATTTGTATTGCACAAATAGTGAATAATAAGCGGTATTCATTAAGAATGTCAAACAAAATAAGAAGAGGGAGCTACCCCAGTGCAAAGCAAAGGGACGGTGTAAACACAGAACGACAAAAATAAGAAGTCCATATTATCTAATGTCAAAAGGAGAAGCTCCAAAACTTAGGACCAAGTGTTTGTCAATATTGGATATCTTATTTCACAAGTTTCTATATAAAAACTACCACATAATCTAGCATGAGACAAAGAACATACAATTATTTAAAACTTTCTCAGAGCACTTTATTATTCATAAAAATATATTAAAAAACATACATTATACATTGATGGTAGCTATAGGTCAATATCATAATACTCCCCCCAATGGAGGTTGCAATCTAGAAAAATTAATAAACATTTTTATTTAAAAAGACAGTTGACGCAGCATTTCGGTGACACCTTGATGCTTTCACCTTCTTCAGGACTAACTGAGTTAAAAAATCTAAATAATAAAACAGAATTACACTAAGTTTAAACAATATACTTGTCTGCTAGACATATTACACAGTATCATTATCATAATTCCGCATAGACCTATTATTTTTATCCTGGTCTAAGCACTTGTGCTGAAACCCAAACAGATTCTAACAGAAACAAACTTTATCTGACACTTGGTCCCTACTTTTTATGAATTGTTATCGTTTCATAAATTGCCCATATCTGATTAACCCATATGTAAACATTAGGCATAATACACCATGTTTCAACTTTTCATTAATTTGCACATTGCTGCTTCTATAAACCTTTAAACATGGGCTATACCTGTTTTGCTACTTTCTAATTTAAATACATAAAACGCTAACTTGTTAGCAAGCTACATCTCTTCTCTACTTGTCCCCTGAGATGTTAATAATATATATACACAAATGTATCATACCTTAACCCTTTAACCGCGGCCGTTTTTTCGCGGCAGTGCAGCCGTTTTAAAGAACGGACGGGGCTGCATAAGCCGTTGAACTTGCGCAGCACCAGCCAGGTAGTGCTCCGAACATTCAACGGCCAACAGCAGCACTTAACGGGTTAAATTGGCTTAGGAGATGTTCTAATGCCATAGGTAGAGGTATATAGTATCCCACGAACAGGTCACCAAGGCAAACCCCTATGAATAAGAGTTCTTCATTATTAACTGGATACTTCTTATCTTACCAATCTTCTCATTGTATTTATGATTAAAACCATGTAGTGCTATATCATGCTGCCATACCTTTATAATTTGGTAATTCATCTAATGGTTTTGTCCGTTAGACCCACCGAATTCATGCGGAGTAGAGTGACAGTTTTTGTTCCTCTTTGGAAAGCAAACGCATCAGAGTTATATATTCCCTGATGTATACTGTATTTAGTGCATTTTATTTATATTCGGATAAATTTAATTATATCAACAGCTCTTTGCGGCTTAGCCAATAGCACCCAGTTGTTAACCGTGTTCTCTGAATCGCGCAGTTTATTCAATGACCGGCTGTAACACTCTAGGCAGCTGCGTATTCACTGTCAAGGCCGTTTTATCATTGACCAAAATGGGGTTAAAATCTGTAAATATAACAGTTTTAAAATTACAATTTAAACGTTCTAATTATTATAAATACGTCATTCTATTGCATATTATTTAGATATGGACTACAAAATAATAAACGCTCTCTGTCATCTAAATAATCGAGTGAACGCTTGTATGCCGGTTAATTATTCATCGCCATAAGTGCAGCGGAATGACTGCCTGTTCTCTTTTATTGAGACACTCGTTTATATAGCAATTATTTATTCTTTGTCAGGAAGGCATCAAAATGACTGCCTGTTCTTGTTTTGTTTAAAAAATACGTATTTATTGCTAAGGCAGAACAGTAGGTGACTGTTCTCGTTTGTTTAAAAAGGAACGTTCTTCTAACTAGAGCACGCACTACCGGGTACCTGATAGTGCTGCCGCTCAGTATACGGTAGTTGCCAAATGATACAATTCTTACTTTGTATACTGCAGCTCGGGTCAAATGCGGTTATTATTCTATTATCAGAGCACTATTCAAATTTAATTAAACATTCTCTACTCGCACCAAAGGTAAAATTATTATTGTCAAGGCCCTAAACTAACTTAACAGATAATTAGAGTTCTGGGATAGATTCACCCGATTTTCAAATAGCGGCCTCCCTGTTCTAACTGACGTCCGGAATTCATGCTTCTAAACTTCTTCTGGGTTATGGTCCTATTTATGTTACATCAGCCTGCCTTTTTGCTCAAGAAAACACGTCGGCCATCTTGTGATATTGTTTAATCCCCATAACAGCTACAGTGTAGCTTACTTTCCGGATTTAAAACATGTGGAGTTATACATATTTGTTTATATATAGAGACATACTATAGCTCAAATTAATTATTCGGTTCAAAGCATAGCTTTAGATCAATTATTAGATTCAAAGCCTGCATAAGGCCAACTCTTAAAAGGACAGCCTTGGACCCACTAGAACCAAAAAACTATCGGCCTATTTCCCGAATACCCTAACCAGCTAAACTACTGGAAATAGCCATAAATAGGAAGTTAATACAATATCTAGAAGACAACCTGTGTTGGATTCAACACAACATGGCTTTAGGCCTTATCACTCAACAGAAACAGCGTTGGTGTTGGCTACGGAGGGGATTCGGAAGATAGTGGATTGGGTGGCAGAGTGATCCTGGTCCTATTGGATCTCTCAGCCGCATTTGACACCGTAAATCATAAGGTGTTGGTGCAACGGCTGAGAGATGTGGGGGTGGAGGATGTAGCTTTAACTCTCCTCACCTCCTTTCTTGAAAATAGGGAACAAAATATACACTGGGAGAATGTACAATCTGGATCCTTTCAACTCCCCTCTGGTGTTCCGCAAAGATCTGCTCTGTCACCAACCCTTTTCAATATCTATGTGTCCTCCCTAGCTAACTTAGTCAAAAACCATGGTTTCTCCTTAATAATGTATGCCGACGACTCGCAGCTCACCATTTCAGTTTTTGAACCACTAGAGCCAGTATCCAGTAGCTTTCATGCTTGTCTGAAGGACATCATGAACTGGATAAGCGCAAATTTCTTGAAAATAAATACAGATAAAACCGAGGTACTCGAGTTGGGTAAAGGACCATCATTGTGGAATACCAATTGGTAGCCTACAGAGGCGGGAGTCTGTCCTACCTCTGTTACTAAGGTCAAAAACCTGGGGGTGATTCTTGAATAACAGCTCAATCTATCGGCCTATGCCAATCAACTAACTTCCTCCTGTTTTTTCCTCTTGAAAACCTTGAGGAAAATCTTCCCGTTCATTACATATGAACTTCAAAAGACAGTTGTAGTTGCCCTCTTTTTATCTAATTTGGATTACCGAAATGCTCTTTTTATGGCAATTGATGAGGCACAGGAGAACAAGTTGCAATCACTACAAAATGCAGCTGCTAGACTGCTTAGGAATATCTTGAAGGGTCGTTCTACCTCAGAGGCCATTAGAGCACTGCACTTGCTCCCTGTTCATCATAAAGCCAATTTTAATTCTCTGTGTCTAGTACATAAGGCCTTCTACGGAGGGATCTCGGGGAAAGTACAGAAACTTTTTAATAGGTACTCTCCAGCAAGAACTCTTAGATCCTCCAATGAGGGCTTGGTATGTGTTCCAAAAATTCGTAAGGCCAGATTGGGGGGGGGGGGGCGCACACTGTCTCTCTGTGTGGAAAAACTCTGGAACCAGATGCCTTCCACTGTACGTCTCCAACCAAACCGGATGAGGTTCAGGAAAGAACTAAAAACCTGGTTGTTTGCTAAAACCTAAACACCTGTGAGTCAGCTTGTTTCATATATACGTATCACAGTTAGCGCCAAGACGCCTCGGCATTTGCTACGCTTCATAAATAATATTTCAAATCAAATCAAATAAATTTGGTGGTTCTGATGGACAAAACCATTAGATAAATTACCAAATTATAAAGGTATGGCAGCATGATATAGCATTACATAATTTTAATCATAAATACAGTGAGAAGATTGGTAAGAGAAGAAGTATCCAGTAAATAACGGTTAACTCTTATTCATAGGTATTTGTCTTGGTGACCTGTTCGTGGCATACTATATACCCCTACCTATGGCGTTAGAACATATCCTAAGCCAATTTAAGGTATGATACATTTGTGTGTATATATTATTAACATCTCAGGGGACAACAAGTAGAGAAGAGATGTAGCTTGCTAACAAGTTAACGTTTTATGTATTCAAATTAGAAAATAGCAAAACAGGTATAGCCCATGTTTAAAGGTTTTTAGAAGCAGCAATGTGCAAATTAATGAAAAGTTGAAACATGCTGTATTATGCTTAATGTTTATATATGTATTAATCAGATATGGACAATTTATGAAACAATAACAATTCATAAAAAGTAGGGACCAAGTGTCAGATAAAGTTTGTTTCTGTTATAATCTGTTTGGGTTTCAGCACAAGTGCTTAGACCAGGATAAAAACAATAGGTGTATGCGGAATTATGACAATGATACTGTGTAATATGTCTAGCAGACAAGTATATTGTTTAAACTTAGTGTATTTCTGTTTTATTATTTAGATTTTTTAACTCCGTTAGTCCTGAAGAAGTTGAAAGCATCAAGGTGTCACAGAAATGCTGCATCGACTGTCTTTTTTAAATAAAATGTTTTATTAGTTTTTCTAGATTGCAACCTCCAAGGGGGGAGTATTATGATATTCCACTATAGCTACCATCAATTTATATTGTATGTTTTTTAATATATTTGTATGAAAATAAAGTGCTTTTAGAATTAAAAAAAATAATTGTATGTTCTTTGTCTCATGCTAGAATATGTGGTAGTATTTATATAGAAACTTGTGTAATAAAATATCCAATATTGACATTAACACTTGGTCATAAGTTTTGGAGCTTCTCCTTTTGACATTAGGTGATAGGGACTTTTTATTTTTGTCGTTCATTGATAATGTGACACAAAATGGCAGAAGAACGAGGAGGACAAGCAGCCCTTGTTCTTGATACTGATTTTGCTACCTCTCATGGATGAGGCCACAAAGGTAGTGCGAGCCGTTGGCAAAGGGCAAAGGGGGGTCAGATTGGCATTTCCTGGCGACCCCTAAATGACATACATGCCAGTCATGCTTCCAAATTATATGTATTGGTGCAGCACTCTTGTCACTAAAGACTAGATACATTTTGTTTTCTGGGGTGTCTAACTAAATAATTAAATATAGCAAGATTGTTTGTTCTCTCACTGCACCATTCATATCCTCTGTGAAACAGTCCATATCGGCATTTAGCAACCATAAGGAGGTTCAAAGGTGCTTTACACCTGGTATCTACAGAAAAGATTAGAAAAACTGCCCTAGTGCCTTCAATGTAAAAATGTAAATGTATTCATGTCCAGCGATACTTTATTCTTTTATCCTGTTACAATAGGTGTTGCCACAGCTTGGGTACATACCTTTTTCCAGGTTACAGTTTAACACCTTTTGCCTTTTATTGGAACTAAAAGCCGAAATACACTCTGGTGACCAAGCAAAATGTGTACCTCTCCTTAGAAGAGGCATGATGGGCTCAACAGTGGAGGCAAAACCGGGAACAAACTTAGAGTAAAACTCACCAAGGCCAAGGAAAGACCTGACCTGCTCTTTGTGTGTTGGGGCAGGAGCACCCACGATACTTCTAGCCAGATCCAATTTAGGTCGAATACCCTCCCCAGAAATAACAGTCCCAAATACGTGACAGAAGACACCCCAATTTTACATTTTACTCTATTCACAGTCAACTCATTTGTAAAGCAGTTTTCAAAACTCTGTCATGTTCCAAATCATCCTTCCCATAGACTAAGATGTCATCATAGAAGAACATGACATTGGAAATATCCCCCCAGGATCACCTTCATAATGCGGTAAAAACTGGCAGCCACAGAGGCTAATCCAAAAGGCATTCTGACAAAACGGAAAGCCCCCAGTGGTGTCACAAAAGATGTTAAGTGCTTGGACTCTGGATGGAGGGGCACCTGGTGATAGGCCAAGGACAAGTCTAACACACTGAAAACCTTGGCACTATCAAGCATATTGATTGACTCAGAGATGTTTGGCAGGGGTTGGCGGTCAACCCAAATCCACCTATTCAGATTCCTCAAGTCCACACACATTCTAATACTTTTCCCCCATCCTTGGGGGCCAAAAACACTGGGGTCAACCATTCAGAGGATTCAATTTCCTCTATCACACCCAAAAGTACGAGTTTCTTTAGTTCAATCCTGAGCGGTTCAAGCATAATGTTGGGAACCTTCCTAACTTTGTGTACCACAGTTGTTGCGTTCTGTTTGAGTACAATACAGTGTTCAAAGTTTCTGAGAAGACCAAGGTTGTCAAAGAAAACCTGAGGGAACTCCTCGAAAAATTTGCTAGAGATTGCTGATTGGTCAACCAGCATGACTTGCTGCGATGGAAATCTAGCATTAGGGTTGAGAATTATTCCCAAATCTCTCTGATGTCTCCAGCCAAGAAGATTATTGCCTCATTTGGCGACATAAATCTTCCCAATGGTCTCTCTTCCTTCAAAATAAATTTTCATGATGGCAAACCCAATAACATCAATATGTGAGCCACCATAACTAACAGGACTGATGTCAGGGACTGCAAGCTGGACTTCAGGAAAAGACTTGACCCACAGTTTATTGCCCAACATCGTAAAAGGAGAGCCAGAGTCTGCCAAAACCACAATTAACATGTCACCAATCATCATTTCACATTCTGGCATACTGATGAGATCAGCATCGACCATGCCATCACCTCGCACACTCGGCATGACAGTCCTGGAGGTATCACAAGTTTCAACATTTTTCACAGTGCGCACTCTGTCACTGCCACTGGACCTGCATACTCTCACATAGTGACCGTTGATTCCACATTTGTGGCAGGTTGTGTTTCTTGCATAGCATTTAGGGTAATTGGAGGAGTGATTGGTGCTGCCACATCTGTAGCATTTTATCCTTGAAAAATCTGTGGACGGTTTGGCTTGACTCCACGCATATTTTTAGAGACATTGTCAATAGAGTCTTGAGGGGTCTCTTTTGGGGTCAATTCATGAATACAACTAGGAGTTGGAGAACTATCAGTTATTGCTTTATAGGTTTCATCTCTTTAACCCAACCAGAGGTATTTTCCACCCCTTCTAAAAGGTCTGTAGCCTCCTTGAGAGAAGGATTTTTAGACAGAAGCTTCTCTTGTACTCTTTGACTGCTAGTGTACCTGACCAACTGATCGCGTATCAATGAGTCAGTAAGGTCCCCAAACTCACAGGTACAAGAAAGCGTTTTTAGAGAAGCTGTATAATTTCCAATATTTACATTAGGTTCCTGTATCTTCATAAAGAACTTGTGAATTTCTAGCACAACATTGATGCGTGGACCAAAGTACATTTCTAACATTTTTATAGACATCTCAAATAAATCAGACGGTCACCATCTCCTTCACCAACAGGAATTACATCAATACTCTTATAGACATTGCGCCCTTCCACACCAAGATTATGAAGGAGAATGGCTTGTCTCCTATGAGCTGAGAACTTTTCACCACCAATGGCTACTAAATAAGAATCAAAAAGTAGTCTCCATCTTTTCCATGGCAACAGTGGCTCACCTTTTTCACAGAAAAAAGGAGGTGGCTGGTTCTTTGTGGTAGCAGCCATGGTGAAGCCTAGGTGTAAATAGGAAGTTCAGTAGCCGTGAATCATTAATACAGCTGAAGCCTTGGGTGATAACATCAAGAGTAAAGAGTAAAACAGGGCAGCCAAATTAATTCCTAAAGTCTCCTCAAAAATGTAGGTGATGCCACAAAAGTCAAATGAGACAAACTTGAGGAAAAACGAATTCTTCAAATGTAAGGCAGCAACAAGTACAGGCTTAAAAAACAAGGAGCGTAGGCATAGGCTGCTTCTCAAAGTCACAGAATAAAAAAGTGAAACAGTGCCTGTAATAATCTTGAAGATGAAAATATTTAAGTGTTTTAGTATAAAACACACACATCAACTTTTTAACATTTTCCAAAACAGACCACCGTTAAAGGCACACAGCAACTTCACAGTGTCAGCTGATGTTGCTCAAGTAATCATTGTAAATCATCTGCTGTGCCAGCTTAGCGGTAAATCATGTCCTTTGGTGAAATGTCGGTTGTCATGGAGACACGACAACAAAGAAACGCTGCTTTTATTTTAACCATTTTGCTTGTGATACTGTGTGTTTTAACTCACCATCTCCCTGGTAATTGAATCTTTGACAGGTTACGATCTGGGCTTCCCCGGGCAGCAGATTTTAGCGCTGCCGCAGGTCACATTTCTCTTTGCCGCCATCCCCCCGGGCCACGCCCAGGCCATGCCCACTATCGCCAGATCACGCCCCTTCTCCCCCTATAATTATGTGCATTTCCAGGACGGGCAGCGGACGAGAGCAGCGGGCGCGCCTAAGGCAAACCCGTCTGCGCCCGTCCGCGCCAGGTAGGGCCTAGGGACTAGGCAGAATGGGGAAAATTACAGCTATACCTCCCTTGAACTCTGCTCTTTACAACACTCTCGCCTCCCCTGCCTCGACTCCGCCACACACGCCTGCCTTAAGGCTAATAACATCTGCTGTCCCCAGTTAATCCAGGCCACTTCTGACACCACTCCCCAAGGCTCTTACTCTACTAGTTATACTCCAAGGCCTAATGACCTTACACTCCGCTGCCTATACCTAAACACTAGGTCTATGGTAAAACATCAACTAGATATCTTCTTACTGCTCAACTCTGATAGACAGGACATGCTACTTATTACCGAAACCTAGCTTACCAAGGACTCTCTACCGGATGTCCTTGCAGCTCTCCCGGCAGACTACTACATATTATCAGTGAACAGAGAACCAGGAAAGCCTGGGGGTGGCGTCGCCGCCATCGTCCACAAAGATCATAAGTTAACCACATTACCCTCCTTGGATCTACCAGATACCGAAAACCTTGTAATTAAATCCGACACAGACAAGGGAACTATGGTATTGGTATTGATTTATCGTCCACCTAAAGCTATGTCCACCTTCCCGGTCTCTCTGAGCGAGCAAATGGCCGGCTTAGCTGTCAACTATGACAAGGTAATGCTGATTGGGGACTTAAATTACTGGTACAAGGAGCCGGCAGCAGGACCTCAGACCATGGAACTCTTTGAGCTCCTCTCCCATTTAAACTTTTCTCAATCAGTCCTGACACCCACTCACGAAAAGGGACATATTCTGGACCAGATCTGGTCATACAATGTCCCGTTGTCCACCCCTACGACAACGCCTTGCATATGGTCCGATCACCATTTACTGCAATTCTCCTACACTCTTCACGGCCATACAAAGGCCCCCGCTCCTGCCGGAGGGGTAGTAAGGAAATGGAGTTCATTAAACAACCAAGATTTTCTGTCCACCTTGGCTAATTCTATCCCAGCACCCTCCCTAGACATTAACCTTATGGAAAAAAATCTCACTGACTGGCTCTTGGCAGCCTGCAACGAGCATGTCCCACTCACCAAATTCTCACTTGCCCGCCGCATGGACGCAGGTGGTTTACGGCCGAGACCAAAAAAATCAAAAATTAGAATTGCGCCAATCGGAGAGAAAATGGAGACATGGGTACTCAGACGAGGACAGAACATCATATACAACTGCCCGCAGGAATTACAAGAACTCCATCCTATCTGTTAAGGCAGCTTTCTTCTCCGAAAAAATTTCGAATGCCCAAAATAAATCCAGAGAAATCTTCAGGGTTGTGAATGACCTATGTAATGATGCCAGAACTTCCCCCTCTCAAACCCCCACCCAAAAGCTGTGTAATCAGCTCAATAATTTCTTCAAGGACAAGATCGCCATTATAAAAGAAAGCATCCCGATTAGTTCTATCACGGCGGACAGAGAGGACATCTGCAGAAACCCGTCCAAATTCGAGGCTTTCTCTCCGATAGACCAATCCAGGTTAGCAGAACTGATGAACCGTGTGAAGTCCGGTTCTCCCAATGACCCCTGCCCCCCACAAGTACTGAAGGAAGTTTATTCAGTACTTCCGCTAGGCATACTCCCTCTCTTGAATCAGTTCCTAGCGCAGGGAATAGTTCCCAACTCGTTTAAAAACGCAACTTTGGTCCCATTAATTAAAAAACCGGGTGCCGATTCATCTGATCTGTCGAACTACCGACCCATATCCCTCCTCCCTTTTGGTGCAAAGATTCTGGAAGCCCATGTGGCCAGCTGCATTTCTAACTTCATTGAAACATCTGATTACCTGGAGCCCAACCAAGCCGGCTTCCGGCAGGCGCACTCAACCAAGGCAGTGATCCTCGCTGTCCTGGATACAATGAGGTCCAATGCCGATAGGGGCATACATCAGGCCTTGATGCTCCTGGACCTGTCGGCAGCGTTCGACATGGTGGACCACACCATCTTATTACACCGTGTCCAACAAGCCGGTCTGCGAGGCTCGGCCCTCGGCTCGGTGAAGTCCTTCCTGAGCGACCGATCCCAGGCAGTTAAGCTCGAGAACTTCAGAGTGCCCAAACTGTCCACCACCTGTGGAGTCCGGCAAGGCTCATTATTGTCCCCCCTCCTGTTTAATTTGTACCTTAAACCCCTATTACACTCTTTAAAAAACAGGAGGGTTACGATCTACAACTATGCGGACGACCTGCAGCTAATTTTCCCATTAGACTCAACAAACTCCGTCGAGGAATTTCAGGCTACCATGCTGCACATTCAAGGGTGGATGGAGCTGAACCACTTAAAACTCAACCCCGGGAAGACCGAGCTGGTGCTCCCGGGTAAAAGTTCGATCAGCTGGTGCCCTCATTTCTGGCCGTCATCAATGGGATCTCCTCTGTCTCCCTCTCTCTCTGTGAAAAGCCTCGGGATCACCATCAACTCCGATCTCTCTCTGAAAAGCCAGGTGGGAGCGGTGATCTCGTCCAGCTTTCTTCAGTTACGTAAGATTAAGAAAATTGCCCATCTACTCACGCACCCTGCCCTCATTCAGGTGGTTATCGCCTTGGTCCTCTCCCGATTAGATTTTTCTAACTCTATCTATTTAGGCCTCCCCCTCTTTCTGTCTAAACACTTGCAAATCGTGCAAAATCAGGCGGCCAGATTAATTTTCAAAAGCCACGGTAGGAGTTCGGCAAAACCACTGCTGGCCACTCTTCACTGGCTACCCATAGCCCAACGGGTAACATTCAAGGTAGGCTGCTTGGCCTTTAAGGCTCTCCACGGGAAAAGCCCTACGTTTATTAACAACCTTATAATCAAACATGAGCCGACCCGCAATCTCCGCTCTGCCCATCTGTCCCTCCTCACTCTGCCCTCCTTCAAAAGGAAACGTCTTGGCGGGTGTCGATTCGCTCATTTGGCTCCAAAGGTCTGGAACTCTTTCCCTCTGTCACTCAGGAGCTGCACTAATCTCATGGAATTCAGGGGCGCACTGAAGACCTGGTTATTCAAGCAAGCGTCCAGCTAGGTAACTGTTTTGTCATCTCTCCTCACCACTAGCGCCATGAAACCTCTGGGTGCCCGTGCGCTTAACAAATTCAGAATAACATAACATAACAAAGATGGCCACACGCAACGTAACGTAATGTGATGTGCGTATGACGTGATGACGTGGTTGAGCTGGTAGTATCTGTATGCATGAGCGACCGCACGGGGCCAGCGTCACAGCAGCGTCGCAAGAAGCAACTGCCGAGTAAAAAGGCAAAATACCTCGAAATTGCCTAATTCCGGTGTGGAATCACTCAGGAAGTCGTGAAACACAGGAGAATCCGATCGGGAATTCACTGAAGGTGCCACTTCACTGGTCTCAGGATTATGATTAATGAGGAGAAAATGGCAATTTGCGGGTTCAGAAAAAAGAGAAGAGTTGGTGGTAGGCTTGTCCCCTGCAAGCTCCGCTCGTCGCCAGTGTTAAAAAGAGACACACTGGTATTTTCATGGTCCTTTATTTCTTGAAGTGCGAAACCACCAACTAAGATGCTTCCTGCTTGAATCTCCTGGTAGTCACTCTCTCACATGAGACACTATCATGGAGATGGATCATCTGACATGCCGTTCTTAGAATGAACATAAAACAGTTCTAATTCTTAGTTCTGTGGAGATATACAGCTGTCTAAATGTCACTGTATTTACAGGTGAGGAAAGAGAGAGGGAGAGAAGAGTGAGTGAGAATGCCGAAGGGCGTTACACAAGGCAGTCAAGCTGAAAGTTAAGTTGAATACAGTAGTGATGATGAAGGACATGATGTGTTAGATATGCAGATGTAGGATTTCCTATAGATGTAAGGAATCAGGGCATACGTGCTTTACAGTGTGAGAAACTGCAGTTAAAATTGGTATGAGGCAAAGAACGAGCGTGATTGAGATACTTCTAAAACCCCTATCCCTCCTACAGACCTTGCAGTTTTCAATTTACAGTCTAATATTCTCAAAATTTAAATCTTTTCAATTCTAATTATTCACAACAAAATCATCATCACTACTCATTGAGCCTTTACTGTTAACTAGCCTTAGCAAAGCCTATAGGTTTGGCTAGTTTTAGTCATATGTTTATTAAACTGCAACATATCTGGATACAGCAACAGAAAATTCACAGTCACTAGTTGAGTTACTGCTTTGATGTACGCAGAAGTGTCACTCTAAGTGTTACACATTTGACATTCGAATGTCACTCATATGCACACTGAAACATTAGAAATGCCACACATAAGCAATCTGAAAACTTTGCAGCTGACCCCAGAATTTCAGGTACATCTAAAAACAAAAACATAAACCAGATTGCTAAGAAAGACACGCACAGCTACGGAAGTGTCCAATACTCCCCCATACAAAGCCGTAGTCTCACAACAGTAACAATATTGGTTCCTTTTTAAGCATCATGCATAAACATGGATATTTTGGGCCTTGAACATTTTTAAAGAGGGACCAGCAAAATAGAAGAGAGGCTGGTATAGCATTTTATTGCATTGCATTGTAACAATCTGCAATAAAAATCACATGAGAAAGAAATTAGGAGCAAACTGTTACAGTCGATCCAAGCAATAAAAGTCATACCATAAAGCATCCATTATCAACTGCCATACTTTTCTTTACAGTGGATGAAACCTGAGAGGATTTACTTGGTTTTTATGTAGCTTTGTTTATATGAGAAAGAATACTTTGGACGCTGACGATGGTGGGTGCAGGTGTGGGTGGGCATGGGTAGGTGTAGTGACCTCTTAAATGAAAGTCGGAGCGGTCACGTACGTTAACAGAAAGAGTTTATTAACTCAGTACAAACACCTGCGACCTCAGCCACAGCCTGCCGATATGCTGTCGCCTCAGCTAGTGTCCCCGGCGCTCGCCTTGGAACGCTGGTCGCGGTGACATTCTAAGTGATGTCACCGCGAGCAGCTCCATCACACGCAGAGCCGCCGGGGGAGGGCAGAAGAGGGAGATACCACACATCCCCCTTCCCTGCAAAAAATTGAAAACATTAAATATAACAATGTGCAGAAAGAAGACATGGGGTGAAAACTTACAGTAGGCAGAGTGGCAATAGTTACATCATTACATATTGATCAAAGTGCCTGGGGGGTCTGGTCACTCTCCTGTTGGGCCTGTGGCCTGGGTGAGGGACACCTGACGGCCTCATGGTGGTGGAACTACTGTCCAGTCTTGGACCACTCCCCCCCCCCCTTGCACCTTCAGGGACTTCTACTGGAGGGTGGTATTTTACAACTCTCCCTAGGTTCCATATTTTCCCTTCTTGAGTTTTGACTGCATTCTTGAAAAGTTTTGTGATTTTGGTAGGACTGCTGTACCCTGACCAGCTTGCCCTCCCTGTGGGAGCTTTGATTTTGATGTTGTCACCTACTTTGAATTCGACCTCCTGTGTGGCTTTGCGCTGGTCGTATCCTTCTTTCCTCACCTTCATGGCTTGTTCATGCTTCCTCAGGCTATCCTTTTCTTTGGTTCGGTCCGACCACCCCTTGTGCCATTCCATCCACCCTGGGGTAAGCTTAGTGTTGGGTATCCTGGCGCGGAGCAATTCAAACGGGGTGACGCCCGTCGTCTGATGCGGCGTGAACCTGTATGCTTCCAAACGCCTCCACACCTCTTCTTTCCAGCTTATGCCACTGGCTTTGGCCAGCTGGATGCTCTCCTTGAGGGTTTTGTTAAAACGTTCGACCATGCCATTGGTTTCGGGGTGGTATAACGCGCATCGCTTGTGTCTGATGCCTCTTTCTTCCAGGAAGTCTTCCATCTCTTTCGAGCATAGTTGTACTCCGTTGTCAGTGAGGATGTTGCTGGGGAGCCCCTCTCGGATAAACACCTCCTGTAAGAATCCGATGACAGTCTTTGTCGTGACTTCACTGACGAGTTTTATCTCTGGCCACCGAGAATACAAATCCACGAGCACCAAGATGTAAGGCGTCCGCAGTTCCCCAGACATCGGGCCCACGATGTCTAAAGCCAACTCATCCAATGGTCCTGACGGGGGCGGCCTACACACCATGGGTGGCGTCTGTTGCTTCAGGACCTTGTCGCTATTGCTGCATGGAATGCACTCCCTGATTCTCCTTTCGGTGACCAGGTCCATGTTCGGCCACCAATAACTCTCCCTGAGTCTTTGCTTGGTTTTGGTGATACCCAAGTGCCCTTCGTGGGCTATCTCGACCAGGTTGTCCCTCACAGTTGCTGGTGGCACAAGCCTTGTTCCCCTGAACAGGCATCCGTCAACAATGGTCAACTCGTCCTTAACAGCCTGGAAAGGCCGTAGGTCTTCATCTCGTTTGTCGCCGTGCTTCCATCCATCCCTCACTCTTCTGCAAATTTCCTCCAGTATCTTGTCCTCATCCAGTGCCTTTCTCCACGTTTCTTCTCCCAACGCCTTCTGGATGGTGCAGACATTCTCTACCATGAATCCCTCTTCTTCTTCATCCGTTTTTTCTTGCATTTCCCTTGCTTCTACTTCACTGACGAGTCTGGATAGGCAGTCAGCTGCAAGGTTTTGCGTTCCTGGGACGTACTCGACGTTGAACGTGTACTCCTGGAGACTGACCACCCAACGCCTTATCCTGCTGGAGATGGCATCCAAACCTTTTTTGCTGAATACTTCTACCAACGGCTTGTGGTCAGTTCGGAGGGTGAACTGTGTACCCCACAGGAAATCTCTGAATTTTCCTACTGCCCATGATACCGCCAATGCCTCTTTTTCGATAACTGAGTAGTTGTTCTCAGACTTCTGGAGCGACCTTGAGGCAAAGGCTATGGTTTCTTCTCCTTCCTCGCCTTTATGGGTGAGGACAGCTCCCAACCCTTTTGCGCTTGCATCAGTGGTGAGGATCGTTGACCGGTTGGGCACGTATGACTTCAAACTGGGGGCTTCTGCAAGTGCTCTCTTTACATCCTCGAACTCCCTCTGGCATTCCTGGCTCCATTTGAATTTGTTTCCCTTTTTTAACTGTAGCCTGATGGCGTAAGTCCTGCCTGCCAAGTTTCTTATGAACTTTCCATAGAACTCCAACATCCCCATGAATGACTTGATCTCGTCCTTACTTTTGGGGGGTGACAGATTCACGATGGTGTTTTGCAGTTCGGCCTTGGGACGGATGCCTTCCGTCGTTACCTTGTGAACCAGGAAATCCAGCTCTGCACAGCTAAATACACATTTGTTCTACTTTACGGTAAGGCCTTGGGACAAAAACCTCCTCAACACACATCTCAGTCTCTCATCATGCTCAACTTGGTTCTTTGCGAAAACAAGCATGTCATCCTGGTAACACATGACGCCTAGGATGCCTTTTAGGATGTTGCCCATGATTCTTTGGAACACGGCGGCCGCCGAGACACACCCAAAAGGCATCCTTTTGAACTTGTAAGCGCCCATAGGTGTCACAAAAGCAGTGAGTTCCTGAGACTCCTCGTGTAGTTTTATCTGGAAATAGGCCGAGGTGAGATCGAGGGTGGAAAACACCTTGGCACCCTCTAGCATGCTCATCATTTGGGTGATGTTCGGCAAGGGGTATCGGTCAACAACGACCTCCTTATTTAGTGCCCTTAAATCAATGCAGAGCCGGACTGACCCATCCTTCTTCTTTGCAGCCACGATGGGTGCCAACCATTCGGTCGCTTCCACAGGTTCGATGACTCCAGCCTTGCACAGTTTCTCCAATTCGGATCTGACCTCCTCCTGAATGGCTATGGGGAGCTTTCTAACTTTTGCCACAACGGGCTTGGCGTTCACCTTCAATTTTATTTTGTGACAGTAGTTCTTCAAGCATCCAAGCCCTTCCCTAAACACCTCTTCGAACTCCGTTGTGATGTCAGTCTTGCATTCCTGTATCTCCTGTATTAAAATCTGGGGATTGCTATTGGGATTGAGATACACACCTAAACCCTTCTGAGCTTGCCACCCCAAGATGTTGTCTCCTACTGTGGATACATATACTTTAGACACAGTAGTCCTATTCCTGTACTCAATTTTACTCAGAAAATATCCTTTCATGGAGATTGGACGCCCCGCATACCCTCCTGGCCTTAAGTCTAACCTCTTCAAGATTATCTTCCCCTTAGA
This sequence comes from Lissotriton vulgaris, assembly GCF_964263255.1. Lineage (NCBI taxonomy): Eukaryota > Metazoa > Chordata > Amphibia > Caudata > Salamandridae > Lissotriton > Lissotriton vulgaris. The sequence goes on along the minus strand of NC_141687.1, from coordinate 1,463,012,034 downwards.
CACACGTGAGAACTCCATAGCATTGATAATTGTTATTCTAGAACAGGAGTCAAACAATGCTTCTAGATCAACCTCCCCTACTTTTATGACGTCTTTTGGGCTACTGACTTGACCTTCATCTTCCTGTACTGCAATTTCCGCACACGTGGGGTTTCCAGGACTTTGTGTCTTCAACTCTTGTATTTGCACTACAATCCCGTCGCAGACCACATTCGTTCTGTCTCTACTCTGTCTACTGCCCCCCTGCCCACTCTTGCAATATTGCTAGAAATGGCCTTTCTTACCACATTTGTTACATGTGAATCTGAGGGCGGGGACACTCCTTGTCGTTGGCTAGGTGCCCATGCTTACCACACCTGTAGCAGGTACCTTTGAATGTTCCTCCCGGCTTGCCTTCCTTCTGTTCTCTGCCCACAACCTTCTGACCTCTAACTACGGACACAGTCTCGCATTCGGACACCACCTCACTGACACTGGTCTTGTCATCATTCTTCTTCTCCCCTGCGTCTTGCTTAATCTCCTTGACGCACTGCAACATGTGCTCTACCTGCTTGGCTATGATGAGGACCTCTCCCAATGGCGGGTCATCTTTAAGCCATAGCTCTTCACGCACCCGCTCCATCCTGCAAGTCAGGACAAACTGGTCCCTATTTCTCTCCTCACTCGCTCCACCAAACTTGCAAGTGGCGGCTAATTTTCTCAACTCAGACACAAAATCTTCTATAGACTCTCCTTCCTTCTGTGCTCTCTTTCCAAAGTGGTACCTCTCCATGATTGTGCTTGTCTTGGGGAGGTAGTGCAAATCTAACTTCTTTAGGCTAATTTCAAACTCATTCAGACCTCTTGCCTCCTGTGCCCCTAAATCCGGGAGGTAGTCTAGGACTTCCTCTCCCTCTGCGCCTAAGTAATAGGCCAGCAACGCAACTTTCCTTTCTAGTCCTAGATTGGGCCCACACACAGTAGCGTAATTCAAGAACACCTTTTTCCATTTTTTCCACAGGATGGTGGGATCACCTGGATTTGTTAAGAAAAAGGGTGGAGGGGTCACACTTTGCATGCTTACTACACAATAGACTGGATGAGAGCTTTCACCCTTGAACAATGCACCAAAACACAGTTACACTTAGGTATATGTGAACATGCGCTGTACTTTTTGCTAAGGTAGAAAGGCTACAGGTGGAGACGCTTGTACTTAAGGAGACAAGATATGATAAGCTAGCAAGAATATAGGTGACAGACTTCTGTACGGCTCCCATTCCCTTTAACAAGGATACCGAGCATGCAACTGCTACAGAATAGGTTACTGAGATGCAGGAGATCCTTTTGTTACATGAATATATGAAAAGACCAGCAGTGGGGAAATGAAAGTTCCAAACACAAAATGAAATAACTTCCCTGCTTGCACAGTCCGTGCACCCTGGGGCTGGATGTACTCAGCGCACGGCTTGCCCTTTGAAAAAAAAAAGTCAAAACCTTGCTCGATGTGCTCATACAACTGTTTTTCATTGACTGACAGCACAGCTTTTCCAGAGAGTTTCAAATGGTGGCATTATTTCTTTCCTCCTAACATTCTCTTCTCCACAGCGCGGGGACACGCTGGGAGGCGTCACCAGGCGCTTTACAAACCCCTTTAATAATAATAATAATAATAATATACATCTTCATATGCGTCTATTCCAACGGGTTAAAATCGCCAACAGTTCATTACAAAAGCAACACCATTCTCCATCAAAGAACAGGCTGTGCACCGCTTTCATGTGCACATCTCCTCTGTCGCGCTCAGATTGCGCACGCTTACTGTGGTGACAAAGAAAAACTGCCACGCACATGCGCGCCTAGCACTGTGGGATTTCCAACCAGCAAAGCTTTCATAAGACAGCAGGTCTAAGAGGTGGGGAACGCTTCTTAAAAAAACAAATGCCAGTCATTATACGCCGATGTCAATCCATGGGACTAATCAGCCACGTTTTGCGCTTGATCCCTACGCGCGGTGCAGTGCGTGCCCCCTGAAGTGAAGTTCACACTCCTCCTGCTTTCACTTCAAGAACTGTCATCAAGGTGCTAGACTGATCTCCCTCCGTGCTATTTCAGGCAGCAAACAGTTCCGTCAGCGTTGCTGCCTATTCCCGACAGCCCTGCTCTTCTGCACCGGATGGGGGGACAGCGCGCCTCGCTCTCGCCTTCACGCTCGACCAGGAGGCGCTAAAGTTACACGCTAGCAGGCTCCGGCATGAACTGAACATTTCCCACAAACAAGTGGCTGAAGGTTGCGTAGCTCGCCACACAGAACAAAAGGCGAGGAGTCTGGGGAAGCGCGCAGGGAAACAGGCAGGCGTACCTCACTTCACAGGAGATTGTCAGGTGGAAAGTCTACACCGACCTGTAGTTGCCTTCCCACGTATTTCGCCGTGGCACCTTCACTCCCTCTGCTCCTCCATTGAGTGTTAGACAAACACCATTCTTCCCCGGGCTGCGCCTTTCTCCGGTCAGTTCTTCGCGTTGTGACTCGATGCCCTTTTCATAAATCCGGCTAGTTTTCCTCGAGTCAGCTGTTATACTTTTCTTCTTTCCGGCGTGTTGAGGTCGCAGGAGGTTACCCTCGTCGCCAGTGTAGTGACCTCTTAAATGAAAGTCGGAGCCGTCACGTACGTTAACAGAAAGAGTTTATTAACTCAGTACAAACACCTGCGACCTCAGCCACAGCCTGCCGATATGCTGTCGCCTCAGCTAGTGTCCCCGGCGCTCGCCTTGGAACGCTGGTCACGGTGACATTCTAAGTGATGTCACCGCGAGCAGCTCCATCACACGCAGAGCCGCCGGGGGAGGGCAGAAGAGGGAGATACCACAGTAGGCGTGGGTGCTGCCTTAGAGTGAGAAGGGGATTTGCTCTTGGTTTCTTGTTACAAACGGCTTTCTAAGTTGGGGGGTTTGTGCTAGCGTGGAACATGGATAATGTGGAGTGAGGTTGTGGGAGTTCCTGGCACAGCCGAGGCTGGCATCCACTTCTGGGAGTTGCATCTCTTTGATAACTTAATTAATTGGTTTGCAGTTTTATAAAAATCGAGCCAACCAATGTCTGACAGAGTGCGTTATATGGGTTAGTAATCAACAGACCGAAAAGTGGAATAAATAGTGGCCGAAATAAAATATATTTGCCCATTTCCCCAGAAAATACCTCGGTTCTCTCAATATGTCCACTCTACTTTGGCTAAACATCGAACCGTAGCTACTCTAGAAGATTCAGCCACGACACTAGGTTGTTTGTTTGACTCTGAATTGCTGCTATACATGCCCATTGTAAACAAGTTATTTGCAAAGCCAATAGGTTTCACCTATGCTAGATCTATAGGCTTTGTCAATGTTTTTAGGCATGTTTCACAGCATCACGGGTCACTGTGCAACATTTCTTAAAATCCAGAAAAAAATAGCATTATGACGCAGCCACCGTAGGGTGACCAACAATCATGGGTGCAAATTCAGGACGGGGAGTGTAAAAATTCAGGACAAATGGTCAAAATTCAGGGCAAAAATTCAGGACAGAAGGTCAAAATTCAGGACAAAACTTTGGGACAAAAGGTACGTTTTACAGACACATCAGAGGAGGTTCCGCAATAATATATAAGGAAATAGACAACCAACATAAGTACAAGTCAAAATAATGTTATATTAGGTTGAGACAATTGTGCACGTCACAGTTTTTTGTGCAGCTTTGAGCAACTGGGTAGATGTTTTTGTGGTATTTCATATGATCATGATCTATTTATATGGTTACTGCGCTGGGTTGTCCGGTCTGATATTTCGTTTACAATTCATGGTCCTGAGAAGGCATGTTTGGTGAGAGAACTGGTTGAATGGATGGACTTAGTTCCCAGCATCTCATATCTGAGTTCCATTGTGAGATGTAAAGCAGCACGCATAGAATGTAACTAAGTGGGACCTGCAGTGCTGGACTAGAATACAGTCCTCTGAGTGGCCAGCATTATGTGTCAGATGATGTCAGGTATTTCATTTCTGTTCAGCTGGTGATGATTGGTTATGAGGCTGGTACAGTACTGAGTGATGGATAAGACCTGTAGCGCACAGGTCTTATGTGAGGGTAAGAGCATGAAGCAGGAAAACAGAGTTATTAACCACCCTGCATGAGGCCAGAACGTATAGATAGTAGTTGACATTACTATATAATGTCATGGTTAGCCATATATCAGCCCTCCTTATTTTACCTATATATGATTGGACTGTTTCATTTATGTAAGGTTTAAACTGCAGATTCTCACTGATCCACAGAAGTGTGCTATAGACTAGAAACTGTATACATTGTTGTGGCATTATTGTAGGTCAGAAAGGGACACTGTTTTTTACATACAGAACATTTTCTTTTGAAATAGAAGAACAATGCCAACATGCAGTTTTACTGATAAAACCAAGTAGCGCACAAATAATAATGTTTGGAAATGCGGTTTCAGCAAATATGTATCATTTGAACATCAGCAAGTAAAGTGCCTTGATTGTTTTCATCCTATTAAAACTTTCTTTTGAGCACACTTCTGAATTACAAACACGTGGTCCATTTGTGGTTTCCTAACTGTTGACATGTTTTGAGACATTTGCACAGTTCATCGACTCCACAGCCAACCACAGAAAGGAACTCTTCAAAATAGCCAAAGAATTCTCCAAACCGACAGTCATGGAGACCATCCATCCCTCTCAGACTACTTCCACAGCAAGACCACCATCTACAACAATTTCAACATCCAACCTACCACCCTCAACCCGATGACCAAAACCACCAGCCAAACCATCACCACCTGGTCACCATTCACCACCCTGACCACCTCAGCCGTCATGTCTTCCATCCACTCAGGGACGCCCACTGACTGCAGCCTCCACCACCCCTACAACCGCACAACAAACCCAATCAACACGCAACTCGCCAGCATCCTTACTCCTCCATCTTCCCAGACAGATGGAAGCACGGAGACCTCAAACCCCTCCTCGAAAAATCCTCCGCTGACCCCAACAATCTCAAAAATTAAATAAAGCCATCAACCAGCAGTTCACCAAACTCCTGGAACAAAACCATTTACTGGACGCCTCTCAATGAGGATACCGTGCCAACTACAGCACTGAGACCTCAGTGATTGCCTCCACAGACAATGTCAGAGCACTCCTCAACCGTGGAGAAACCATGGCACTGATCCTCCTCGACCTCTCAACAGCTTTCGACACAGTCTCCAGCAACACCCACATCAACAGACTCTACAACCCGGCATACGCCAAGGCGCCCTCAAGTGGATCACCTCCTTCTTTACAGGACACAAACGGAGCATCCCACTGCCTCCCTTCACCTCCGCACCCAAAGACATCATATGTGGTGTGCCACAAGAATGCTCCCTCAGCCCCACCTTGTTCAACACCTACATGACCCCCATTACAGACGTCCTCAGATCCCACGGACTCCACATATTCTCCTATGCAGATGACACTCAACTGATCCTCTCGATCACCGAGCACCCCTCCAATGCCAAAACCAACTTCTGACTTTAATTATATGAATGTATTTCACCCCAAACATCCATTTTTCAGCAACATCCGGCTAATGAAAAACTGGGAAACAGCCATAACTTTCTAACCAATACAAAACAGCTCTTTGATGGCAGTTGCTAGATTATGATTGTCATTTATGAACTACACAATAACTAAAGAATCTATGTAACAAAAGCAGTAACCTAATGAGCTGCGTACATAAAATACTGTATTTTGACATGCACAGTACACATTTTTTGCAGCAGGCATATTAACCCTCTGCACTACCTTATCAAAACTGCCACTGGACAAAACTCCCATCTCTCTCCAGCAGTTACATTAATCACCAGAGTTATTGTGACACTTTTATTGTTGCCTGAAAACTGCTGGATATACAAGGAACTTAGCAATGCTTTCAAAACTACTACACTGCTACAAAACCAGCCCCCAGTAACAAAACCAGCCTCCTACCTTTCCAGCCTCCTGTGAAAATCTTGATGCCTGGTAGGGCCCATCCGCCAATGGTGCCCTTCACCTAGAACCTCTCTCATGGGTATTTAATTTATTTTATTGTAGTGTATTGTATTTGCTTTTTATAGCGCTTACTACCCCTGTCAAAGTGCTTTTTCAGCGAGTAGCACACTACTCCGGAACCCATAAAGGATTAGTGGTGAACTAGTATAGTGTAAAATATTAAAGTAATTTGAGTGGTGGATATGTTGGTCAGTTATTTGGATTGAGAAGGATAGTGGAGGGATAGCGAAGGGAAAAAGGTTTGCTTTATATAGCGCTTGCTACCCCTAATGGGGTGTTAAAGCACTTTTTCGGTGAGTAGCACGACTCTTCAGAACCCATAAAGGGTTAGTGGTGAATTTGTATAGTGAAAATATAAAAGTAATTTGAGTGGTGGATATGTCAGCCAGATTATTTGGATTGAGAAGGATAGTAGAGGGATGAGAAGGGAAAAAAGGTTTGAATTTATATAGTGCTTGCTACCCTTGATGGGGGGTTGTAATGGTTTCTTTCGGCGAGTAGCATGCTTATCTGGACCTCATACATAGTGCTTGTCATGCCAAGTATGTAGGGCAGGGTGTCAGAGTGCGTTAAATCACACACAAATTATATTGAGACAATGACTCATATAAATGTGTAAGTCAATGTATAGGAAATGTTACATAAGACAATGAGGGGCTACAAGGTGTAAGAGTCGGATGTCATCTATATTAATAGGTAATATATCTCAAGAGTGGGCGGCCTGGGTAACTATAGAAACTCAGGAGTTAAAACCTAACATGTTGGTTAGGATTGCTTTTACTAATAACTATTGTTTACATTGACCTATTTAGACTGACACAACAGATAGCAATGGTTTGCAAAAGAAAAGATCAGGAACGGAAACATGGAGCCAGAAGGCAGGGCCGGCACTTCATAAAGCTAGGCAAGACAGGACCCTTTAAGAACTGCCACTGCGTAACACCAAAAACAATAAAGGTCTGAAAACAGCCTTAATTTTTTTGTAGAGGGAGCACACCAAAACAAACTCCTATTTTGCTTGGAACGCTAAAAATCCTTACACCGTTCCATACTCTGGACTCGAATCAGCAACAAATGAGGAATAGATAGTGTAGTCCTATGGCAGTTTTTGTGCTTCCAGTCACCGCATCAAAGTATGAAAAGCAGCCAAAGGCAGCGCTGGAACCAGGCCCATATTGCACAGGGTTTATGAGCAAGAATGCCCCTCCATGAAAGGGCTTGGGACGGAAGGTGGAACCCACAACACCAAGATATTTTTTTTAACGAGCCAACTTTTTCTTCTGAAACAAAATGTTCTAAATATGTTCTTTTGAAAATAGTTGCATTTTATAAAGGACACCAACGATACATCTAGCACAGTGCCCATGAGCAGTGTGAAATAACGTGCCTACACTTTGCCTAAAGGTGATAATCTAAATCCCTTTATGGTGGTGAATAAACACAGCATGTAATCTGGAAACACCCTTGTAAATTAGACAAAACATAGTCTTCAGCTTTATTCTTACTTAGATAAAGTGCACATGGGTCACCACATGCCTTAACTGTCCAGACTTGCCCATTGTCATTCTGTATGTGACAATCAGCCGGCATACAGAATGACAATGGGCTCATCACAGTCAGTGAGAGGCTGGGGAGGGGCTGCTTTTCAGCACAGAGAAGTGCGAGGGGCCTCCAGCAGGTAGCTCTTTCAGACCGAGGCGTCACAGAGGTGAGCAGTGCAGGCCGCCGTAAACCCCAAATTACGGACAAAGGGCGTGCGTAAGAGGGATCTTCACGGACAACGGACGTGAGGTCCAATTTACGGACTGTCCGTGAAATTTACGGACGGTTGGTCACCCTAAGTCACCGATGACCACATCATAGCAGTATTTTATTTACTTTCAGCCATGTTGCACAGCAGCGCAGTTGCTCATGTGCAACATGTCCAGAAAAACACATTGACAGAGCAAATAGAATGTACATATGCAACAGCTATTGGCCTTGCCAGTGCTTGTTGAAAGAAGCCAACCCCTACACAAGCTGGAAAATAGAGACTTATGAGCCTGACTCTATACTGTCTGCCACTGATGCTTGAGCTTGACACCCAAAAGCCTGCTTCTGAGTGCACCCCTATTGAGTTTCATCTGTGAGGTATACTGTTGGGCTGCGGTGACAAATTCACCCAAAGTGACTTGTGACCTCTGAAAGATATGGAATAAGCATCAGGGAAGGAAGGGCTGTAGCACACAGATTCCAGAAGAGCGCCATCTTATTGAAGCCAGATAAATAGGTAATTTTCTGAAATGTATATTTAAAATGTAAATAATTACAATGAATATCAAGAGATTAAACAAAAAAAGGTATGTAAAAAAAACATTTTTATTCTTAGTGCCTAGATCGCTATTATTCCTTAATCCTACAATGGTCTCTTCTGTTATATTGACCCAGAAGGCTAGCTCTCTCTGTTTTTAGGTCTCGGGCCTAGCATACACTGCGTGAGCAGTGGGCGTAGCCCAGGGTCCTTTTCTCAGGGCTTTTCAAAATGTACCTAGAAATTATACGCACTCGTGTTATTGCCTAGGTGCATTCCTATTGGCCTTTGTGTGCGGGTGCTTTAGAAACAGAACACGCTATAGGCCTTAGGCGGTCGAGTAGCTCCACCTATGGCCTATTGGTGTCTGTTACGCGCACCAGAAGGCCATATATCTTCAATTATCTCGGCCGTCACAGCAGAGATAATTGTGGAATTTGTTTTTTTTTTTGCATCTGATGTAAACTGTCCAGAAGCCGTTCATGCCTAGACCGGCTTCTGCCAATCTTCGCTGGTCGCATCCTACACCCGCCTTTGAATTAGCTGCGCTGAGCCTGTTTCTATTAAAGCATTTGATCCTTGTTTCTGCTGCTAATCCTGAGAACTTTTCCTTTTTTTTCAAGATTAAGAGACCCTGATGGATTTAATTCATAAAGGGAAGCTGCCGCGCGGAATGTAAATGCGTGAAGCCGATAAGGACGGATTTCTGAGTTGCTATGCCAACTCCCGGGTCAGGAGCCTTTGCCAAAACCAAGAGCCTGCCCCGAAGCTGCGCAGATGATTATACAACGTGATGCAGAGGTTTCATTGAGAGTTCACGGGATGCATTATTCATGAACGTTTATCTGTGTGCAGCTCAGCCAGCCTATGGCCTTGGGGTACGAGGAATGTGCAGTCTCACCTGCGCCGACGCTAAAATGGCGTGCGGGTTCTCTACGTCACTGCTGCATCGCCACCGGGTGCCGTGTAAACTAGCCCCCCTCTAAAATGCCGTGCGGGTTCTCTACGTCACTGCTGCATCGCCACCGGTTGCCGTGTAAACTAGACCACTCTAAAATGGCGTGTGGGTTCCTGCCTCACTAATGCGTCACCACCGGGTGCCGTGCAGAGTGAGAGTGAGTGCAGAGTGTGAGTGCAGAGTGTGAGTGCAGAGTGAGAGTGAAGAGTGAGTGTGCAGAGTGAGAGCGCTGGGCTGGGGCATGGTCAGGCTGCTTCTAGGGCATGTTTCTGGTGTCATAGAGGGGCGCTGGGCTGGGGCAGGGTCAGTCTGCTCCCAGGGCATGGTTCTGGTGTCACAGATGGGCGCTGGGCTGGGTCAGTGTCAGTGTGCTCCCAGGGCATGGTTCTTGCGACACAGAGGGGCGCTGGGCTGGGGAAAGGTCAGTCTGCTTCTAGGGCATGGTTTTTGCGACACAGAGGGGCATTGGGCTGGGGCAGGGTCAGTCTGCTCCCAGGGCATGGTTCTTGCGACACAGAGGGGCGCTGGCTGGGGCAGGGTCAGTCTGATTCTACGGCATGGATCTTGCGACACAGAGGGGCGCTGGGCTGGGGCAATGTCAGTGTGCTCCCAGGGCATGGTTCTGGCATCGTTTATGTTGTATTTGCTAGTGCTTTTATGTTCCTTTCCTGGAACTTATGAAGCTGTCAGTGTTTACGCATCGCGTAATTCGACGTGCGCTCAGTGTGTCTTCTCAGGAAGTTCTCGAACTGATTAAAGCAAAGCGTCATTCCGGTTTCCTGAAGCGTCTTTCCACAAAGAATCAAAGCGTCATCGGAGAGATTTCTTGGCATAAACAAAGCGTCATTCCTGCTCAAAGCACAATCGGAGAGAGTTCTTGCCATAAACAAAGCGTCATTCCTGCTTCACTGTCTTCACGACGTGTGTGTTATCGTTTACAAAGAAACCATCATTTATTTTTCATCGTGTTCACGGACAGTGTGTCATTGTTTATGACACGTTTTGTTATTTTCATAACCCTTTTTCTTCGCAGGTTAGCGTTGGATGAAGATGCACAATCAGCCGTAAGACTTACTCTAGTTTATTGACATTTTTCTCTTTCACTTATTTCTGTTTCGAAACGTTTTATGCTTCATCTTTAATTTATTGTGAGTGAGGGTGTTTTGTCTCCTCTCGCTCTCCCTTATATTTAGTTTGTATTTTTATCAAGATGCAAGCTATGAACCAACCTCCCTCTTTTTTAGAAAATCCAGGTACGCCTCAAATTCAGTGGAGGCAGTGGTTTGATGGGTTTGAGACCTATATTGGTGCCATTGGCGCTTCTAGGTACAGAGCTGAAAGAAAGACATTTTTACTTTTAAATTGTTTGGGAATTGAGGGTAGGGAGGTCTACAAACATTTGCCTGATTTGGTTCTTGCTGAGGGAGAGGTTATTGATGAATATCAAGAAACGATAAAGAAACTTGTTATCAAATTTGATGTTCAACCAAGTTTGGTTGTATTAAGGCACAAGTTTTTCAAAAGAGCACAACTTCAGAGTGAAGATGTCGATTCCTATTTGAGTGCATTACGTAAACTTTGTGCGGAATGTCAGTTCGGTGATTTTAAGGATCAATTGGTGAGGGATCAATTCATCGCTCATTGTAGTGACAAACATATCCAACAGAAATACCATGGGTAATCCTTCTTTAGAAGAAATTATTAAAGTGGCTAAGGACTCGATGTAGGTAAATCCCATTTACCGATTTTGAAATACCGAATTTTACCAATTCGGTATTTCAAAATCGGTAAATGGGATGTAGGTCCCAACATCTGGATTCGTTACCGAATCCTTAACAATTCATTAATTACAGATTCGGTAAATACCGAATCGGTAATGCCCATTCATTCCTATGGGCTTTGAAGCCCATAGGAATGATTAGGCATTACTGATTCGGTATTTACCGAATCAGTAATTAATGAATTCACAAGGGTGCAGGGGGTGTCACTTTGACACCCTCTAGCACCCCCAAAACGGGCATGTGTGCAATGTGGCACACAGACATGCCCTAAGGGCACGTCTGTCTGTCACATGGCACATGTGTACATGCACAGATGTGCATGTACACAGGAATCGGTATTTTACCATGGATTTGTATTCCATGGTAAAATACCGATTCTGTAAGCCATGTGCCAATGGATAATTGGCTACCCACATAGCATTTTCGGTAATTTTACCGAATCGGTAATTATTACCGAATCGGTACTTATTACCGATTCGGTAATAATAACGATTTGGTAAAATTAACGAATATGTGCACCTACATCTCCCTAGCCCTTTACCGATCGGAAACGGCCGAAAATCTGTATTTTTGGCCGATTCCGATCGGTAAAGGGCTACCTACATCTGGCCCCTAAGAGTCTTGAACAAGCTCAAACATCAATTAAGGAGTTATGTAAAACTGATGTGCATAAAGAGAATGTAAATGCTGTTGTGTCTTCCACATCTTGGTCTAGTTTACCAAAAAAAGAAAAGTTTAATGAAAAAAAGTTCTTTTAAGAAAAACATGTGCTATAGATGTGGTTATGCTCCACACTCTAAAGAAAACAGTTTTTGTCCAGGGAAAAATGCTAAGTGTTATAAATGTGGGAAATTTGGGCATTTGGCGAAGGTTTGCCAAGCCAGTTTGAGTAAACCTGAAAAGGTCAGTTGTGTGTTGGAGAATGAGCATGTTTCGGAGTGTGAAATGGTGAAAGAATTTAAGGATATGATCGTTACTGTCACTGACGATGGTGTTGTCACTGGGAATCCTGAAGAGTGCGTAGATCCTTATGTGGATATTTTTGTAGGTGAAGTTTGTTTAAAACTTCTTGCAGATTCTGGAGCCAGGATAACCATGATTTCTTTAGAATTGTTTAAGCAGTCTTGGTCTGACAGAGAATTGTTTCCCCCTGACAGGGCACCTGTTTCCTATGAGGGTCGCAAGATAGTTTTGGAGGGCTACATTGAAGACATTTTGCAGTTTAAAGATAGGAAAATACAGGGAAAGATATATGTGGCAGTGCGTGGATTGAACATTTTGGGATGGTACCATCAAGGTCTTTTTGGTATGTTGTTGAGACCTGGTGCAAAAGAACAGGTACTTGTTGTGCTGGATATGCCTGATTCTTTATCTCCTGAGAAAGAGTTTCCCAGAGTCTTTTCAGACTCACTTGATGAAATTGTTGGATTTAAACATAGGATCAAAGTTAAGAGTGATGCCATTCCTGTGAAACATAAGGTTAGGTCTGTACCTTTTAGTTTGAGAGCTGATCTTAAAGCTGAACTTGAGAGACTAGAGAGAAATGGTATCATAGAACCTATAGAATCTAGTTTGTGGCTTAGTCCTTTGGTGGTCGCACGCGAAAAAAATGGGGAAATTCGTCTTTGTTGTGACCTCAAGAGTCTTAATAAGGAAATTGGGTGGACGCCCACCCACTTCCTAAGATTGGTGATTTGTTGGAAGAGTTGAGAGATGCGCAGTGGTTTTCTAAAATTGATTTAGCCTCTGCATACCACCAAATTGTCCTGAAGGAGGATTTCAGACATTACACAGCTTTCAATTCTCCCTTTGGGACTTTTCAGTTCTGCAGAATGCCCTTTGGGCTAGCCTCTGCGGCTTCTGTTTTTCAGAGAATCATGCAGAGTGTTCTAAAGGATGTCAAAGGAGTAGTGATTTTTCAAGACAATGTTTTAATTTTTGACAAATTTTTAGATCAACACGATTTCACTCTCAGGGCTGTCCTCAAGAAATTTGATGATAAAGGCATTGTGGTTAAAAAGAACAAATGTGAATTTTGGAAGAGAGAAGTTGAGTTTCTGGGTCATTTGGTGTCTAGTTTAGGAGTTTCCCCTAGACCTGGGTTGGTTAAAGCCGTTGTGGACTGCCCTGTACCCAAAAATAAGGATGAGTTGCGGTCTTTCTTGGGTTTCTGTGAATTTTATTCACGTTTTATTAAGTCAACTTTTGATTTGGTTAAATCTGAGTTAGTGAATGCCAAGATTTTGAAGGCCTATGACCCCAGTGTCAGCTGTATTATCACTGTTGACGCTAGCAGTTACGGTTTAGGAGCAGTTCTAACTCAAATCATTGAAGATAAAGAAGTCACTATAAGTTATGCCTCGAGGCTGTTAAGGGATCCTGAAATTAATTATTCAGTGATCGAAAAAGAGTTGCTTGTGTGCTATTGGGCTTGTGAAAAGTTTCGCACCTACATTTGGGGAAGAAAGTTTGTTATTCAGACTGACCATAAGCCTCTGGTCTACATTTTGTCTGGTGATCGCGTAAAGTATGCAACACCACGTATAGCCCGCCTTACTACTAAATTGTTGCAGTATCAGTTTGTTGTTAAACACATACCTGGGAAAGAAAATTGTACAGCTGACATGCTTTCTAGATTACCTTTACAGGAAATTGATGGTACTGATTTGGACGAAGATAGAGAGGATTGTTTTATTACTAGTTTGGATGTTGTTGATTGTGTTGGTTGTTCTGAAAGTGAATGGGTGGATGCCATAAACTCTGATGCAACTTTGTTGAAAGTCAAGGATTATATTATTGCGGGATGGCCTAGAGAAAGAAGTCTACATTTTCATATTCAACCCTTTTGGAAGGTTTCTGATGAACTTTCTATAGAAGATGGAGTTGACATGAGAGATGACAGGTGTATCCCTCCTCTGAATCTTCGTGTGAACTTGATAGACAGGGCTCACGAGGGACACCTTGGGCTCACTATGACCAAGAGACGATTGAGACTGCACTATTGGTGGCCTTCAATGGATGGTGATGTGGAGGAAAGAGTTAAGCGCTGTAGTGTGTGTGCTTCTGCTGAGAAAGGTTTGAAAGTTTCTGTTCCACCTTTGCAACCTATTCCTTTTCCTTCTAAACCCTGGTTAAAAATAGGTATTTATGCGTATCAAGAGAGAGAGAGAGAGAGGACCAGATAGCTAGTCTGTGTCCCCGTGGTTTATATATATTTAATCAAAAGGAGACTAGCTCATCAACTACTAAGTTAAAGGACTCAAATATGTTTTGTCAGGGGGTAGTAACACCTTGTAGGTGTGTTCATGAAGCCCTCACCCACCAACCTAGTTGGTGGCATGCTTCATCATCGGGCCCACCCAGTAACACCTAGCGTGTCCCGGGTGTGCTTCGACTCCTGATTACAGTGGAGCAGGTATATTGCGGAGTGTGCAGTGTGAGGTGTAAGGTATAGTGATGTAAAAACGGCTTGGCGGGGGTCCCAGTACCCGAGGGTAAATTAAACTTTAATAACTGGGCCTCCGTCAGTGGTTAAAAATAAGGCTTTTTGGATGTAGGAGGCGAGTTACGACCTCTCACATCCAGTGGTGGGTCGACATGTTTCAGCCAGTGCCTTATGACTATGCTGGCTTTCTTTGGGACCAAGATAAAAAGGTGTAGGTGTGGATTAAAGGTAATGGGTGCGTAATCCAGACTATGTGTATACACGCCCTAAAGTGTTTACCTATGTGTGAGAGGGGGATTCCCTTCTCAAAAACACGCTAGTTTTAGCTGTATATGACTTCAAGGTAGAGAAGTGGCAAGGGGATGACCAGCTTTTCTGGGCAGAGCCTGCGTGGGACCTGTTATGCCTCCTTCGCATACCAGTGGCATAACAGGTCCCAGGCAGGCTCTGCCCAGAGAGGTCGTAACTCTCCTCCTACATCCAAAAAGCCTTATTTGTAACCGCTGACGGAGGCCCAGTTATTAAGTTTAATTTACCCTCGGGTACTGGGACACTGCCAAGCCGTTTTAACATCACTATACCTCACACCTCACACTGCACACTCAGCAATATACCTGCTCCGCTGTAATCAGGCGTCGAAGCACACCTGGGACACGCTAGGTGTTACTGGGTGGGCCTGATGATGAATCATGCCACCAACTAGGTTGGTGGGTGAGGGCTTCATGAACACACCTACAAGGTGTTCCTACCCCCTGACAAAACATATTTGAGTCCTTTAACTTAGTAGTTGATGAGCTAGTCTCCTTTTGATTAAATAAAAATAGGTATTGACATGGTTGGTCCTTTCAACTTTCTCCCTTCTCACTTAAGATTTGCTTTTGTGCTTATGGACTTTCATAGTAAATGGCCTGAGGTTAAATTCTGCTCTAATCCCTCTGCCAGTTCTGCTATTCTCTTTCTGAGAGAAATCTTATGAGAGAAGGTTTTCCTGAGTCACTTGTTTCTGACAATGGCGTTCAATTTGTTAATGCTGAAATGCGTGACTTTTTGTAAGAATCTGGTATTAAGCACTTGAGGAGTTCTGTGGGACATCCTCAAACTAACGGTCAAGTTAAGAGAATGAATCGTGTGCTTGTGGAATGTATAAAATGGGCCAAAGGAAACAATTTTGATGTGGAAAATGCTGTGAGGTCCATGATTTGGTTCTATCGCACTACCCCACATTCTGTAACTAAGGTCGCTCCCTTTGTTTCCCTCAGAGGCAGATTGCCTACGTCAACTCTTTATCCTGCCTGGCTTTTGAGAACTGTTGACAAAAG
This sequence comes from Lissotriton vulgaris, assembly GCF_964263255.1. NCBI lineage: Eukaryota > Metazoa > Chordata > Amphibia > Caudata > Salamandridae > Lissotriton > Lissotriton vulgaris. The sequence continues at coordinate 1,462,996,184 of NC_141687.1, read as the reverse complement.
GTTACTCCTCATTTTGTTGGTCATGATGAGTTGCAGTTGTTTGTTAAAAATGCTCAAGACAAAATGGCCTCCAGGTTCAATGACAAAAAATCTGCAAAGAGTGTGAACATTTCTCCTGGAGATATGGTGCGTGTGAAGAATTATAGGTCTGTTAAGAAAGGTTCAGACTCTTTTGGCGAACCTGTTCGTGTTGATAAAGTGTGTGGAAATGTTGTCATGGTGGAAGGTGGTCATTGGTGGAATCTGTGTAAAGTTATTAAGGTGAAAGTGAGTGACTGTGTTCACGTGTCTCAACCTGATTTTACCTGTTCTGAGGTGAAACCGATTCCTCCTTCTCTGGGTTGTAATTCTGAAGTGTCTCATTTGGGAGATGGTTCTGTAAGGAAGCCCACACGTGTAACCCGTCTTCCTTGGAAACTTCGTTAGTTAGAAGAAGTTCACACGTGTAACCCGTCTTCCTTGGACATTTTGTTAGTATAGGTATCTTCTTTTCTTTTTCTTTCTTTTCCTTTTGCCTTGTTCTCTTTTACTTTCCTTTGGAAAAAAAAGATAATGTTGTATTTGCTAGTGCTTTTATGTTCCTTTCCTGGAACTTATGAAGTTGTCATGGTGCTACTGATGTTCTAATTCTGCTTATTGTCAGTTTGTCAGTTGGTGTTTCCCTGTGCCAGTGTATGGTGCGGTGGCTCGTTTCTCTGAGAATAAACTCACCAACCAACATCATACAAGTTTCCTGTGTCTTCTTGCAACCCACAACAGTTTACAGTACCAACAACTCTACATTGCATAATGCACAAACTATTGCATTGCAATTCCTTCCAAAACATATCAGTCATTAACGTCAGCTTGTGTCAGAATGTGCCTTTTTTTACAATACTAATGCAATCACAGACACAATACCACATACAAACAAACACACAATCGTACACAACAATTCACATAGCAACTAGATACATTCACACACAACCAAAAAAAAAAAACAAGATGCGATCCTTATTAAAAGGACACAATACAACTGTAAAAACACAATGCACAAAAATGGGGAAACAGATACATGTAGGAAATCAACAATGAGAGATTTACAAAATTAAAAGCATTGTAATAACACAGAGTCAGGTTTTGGCAAAACAATTATAACTATAACCAGATTAGTGCACACGATCACTTAAAGTATTTCAAAAGTGCGACAATATTTAGAACAATAAACATAACCTGTCTGCACAAATTTACAAACAGTTAGCCCACATTCACAAACAGCAACAACATTTTGCTGAAAAATCAAATTAGAGAGAACATAGTGCTTAAGTAACGTAACAAGCATTATGTACTTCCCGCAAGTGAACTCCTGCATGCAGAAATGTTAATCACACTCCATGTCAGCGAACAAAATGAGAACACCAATATAACACAAACCGAAATATACAAAACATGTAGGAGAAACCGAGGACGGACCGTGGCTAGCACTAATGGCAAGAACACCCCTTCTCCTCCTGCGCACCGCTGACCGCTCCCCCATTTCACCACCTCTATTGAACCCCGCATCTCGGGACACCAACCCCACCAGCGCCCCTCCTGCACCCATCCCCTCTCAGCCTCCTCCAGAACCAAGCGACCCCCCACCTCCATCACCTATCCAAATTATGAGGCCAACTATGCCCCATTGAAACTTCAAGCATATCCCCATTGTCCTTAATTAGCCCCCCCAGCACATCGACCACGGCAAAAAAAACTCCATCTTCACTAACTAGCGGCTAAAAGGCACCTCTCCCCACCCAGCATACCACTGCAAGGTCCGTCAGGTGGCCCTCAGCCTCAGGCGGAACCGCAACCCACCCTTACCCATAGCGCCTAACGCCACGCAGCACTATTACACAAAAAAAATTGCAATATATTGAGTCGAATATTTAACAATACAACAACAACAAAAAATACAAAATGAATATTAGTAGGCTAGACATTGCGTTGATACACAGCCGACACACCGTGGACAATTAAAAAAGTACTTTAACCCCTTCCAGGCTCATGACGAGATGGGCTCGTCATGGTGTAGCCTCCTCGCACACTGATGACGAGCCCAGCTCGTCATGAAGCATGGGATTTAGTAAATCCCAGCATAGAAGGAGAATTCCACTAGCGCGGATGTGGTTAAAAAAAACATTTGCTTACATAAACAGACAGTAAGATACAAATAAATAAACAACAAGTGAACGAATACAGGCCACTAAACAAACAAATTAAAAGAAAAATAATTTACCTGTCAGACGAGGCCGGAAACAGACAGCAAACCCGACACTCCTTCTAGGAACCACGCGGTCGACAATCTGGGAATTTCCAAATTAACACGCAACAATTGCTACGCTACGTAACACAACTTAGCAATCTCATTGGCTGCAGGACATGTCACTCAAAAAAGGAACACAAAAGGGGAAAAAAAGCTAGACTGCAACACTAAATAAAGTAACTATCGTTAGAGGACATTGGCTCATCCGCCATTTTCATTAACATTAAAACATCTACACACACACAACAACACACACGCACAACAAACCGCACACACAATAAAATAAAAACACACACACAACACACACACACACACAGACACTGAACACTACAACTCCATAAACACAAACATACACACACACAGCACCACAAATACACACACAACAGCCCAACACATATCCACTCGCTTTCCCGTAATAATCATAATAATAATTGGAATACATACTTTGTTGATAGTTACATTTAAAATGTCATGAGAAAAAAAAAGATAAAATTATATCCAAAGGACAATATTTGAAAAAATATTAGTTTGAACCAATTAGAAACTTTAAAATATCATCTATAAATTGACATTTGTGAAACTCGGTAGCTGCTAACGTAATTTTTAATGGTCTAGTTGTACAAGAAATGTTTTGCTTCTAACATTTAATTTATTATTTTGCATGACTCATTTACAATTTTCTGGTCTTGTTTCCATGTGAAGAGTTGCCATCAAAACTGTATGACACCCTTACAGAGACGAGGCACATACCCATTATTTATCAGACGCAAAACAAAATGTGGATTCAGGTCAAATACTTAGTTCAAAAAATGTATTTTTGGGACATTGCTAGTTGCCTGAAATTAGTATTGATTCATCAGCCTATCCCTGATTTTTGACAGATTAAGTAAACGGAAAGTCACAGTCACGCAGTGTTTTAAATCACATGACTGTATGAATAAATACAGGTCCCAAAGACATGATTCAGCTGGGGCGGTCGTCATCCCATCAATTGTGCACCTTGCCTCTGTCACGGCTATAGACCCAAGTCAACAACAAGCTGACCGGTCCTCCTCTTACCTTTCGGATTTTTGCAGTAACTCTATTCTTCCACTGCAGAGTGAGAGTGACTGCAGAGTGAGAGTGACTGCAGAGTGAGAGTGACTGCAGAGTGAGAGTGACTGCAGAGTGAGAGTGACTGCAGACTGAGAATGACTCAGCAGTGTGAGTGTTCCAGAGAGAGCAGGGTATGCTTGTGCGCTTACATGGTGCACTGACACACAGGAGCTAAAACAAAAAACAGCTGAACACGTGTCTTGTCAGCTTCGTTGAGGCAGCCGGCCCTCTGTGAGGGGAGCAGCAAGGAGGGGACGCCCCAACTAATCAAGCGCAACTACTCACAACCTAGTGTATGATTACAATACAGGCCAAAATGCAGAGCTAGGTCTTTTCGCATTACGTAGGGTGAGCAGTGTGTGAGTGTGTAGGGTGAGCAGTGCGTGAGTGTGTAGGGTGAGCAGTGCGTGAGTGTGTAGGGTGAGCAGTGCGCGTGAGTGTGCAGTGTGAGAAGCGCTAGGACACCTCAGGGTAGCTACCGCGCTTTATAAATGTTCTTTTCATTTCATTTCATTCATTTCATTTCATTTCAGCAGTGTGTGAGTATGCAGGGTTAACAGTGTGTGAGCGTGCAGAGTGAACATTGTGTGAGTGTGTAGGGTGAGCAGTGTGTGAGCGTGTAGGGTGAGCAATCAATCAACCAATCAATCACTGTATTTCTAAAGCGCGCTACATACCCAGGAGGTTCTCAAGGTGCTGGGGGGGGGGAAGGGGGGCCAGAGCGAAGAGCCAGGCCTTGAGAAGTCTTCTGAAGGCCAGCAGGTCCTGAGTCTGTGGTAGGCTGGTAGGAAGAGCGTTCAGGTCTTGGCGGCGAGGTAGGAGAAGGATCTGCCGCTGGCGGTGATGTTCCAGATGAGAGGAACTGTGGCAAGGGCGAGGTTGGCTGAGCGGAGGCTTCGGGTGGGGGTGTGAAAGCTGAGTCGGTTGTTGAGGTATGTAGGTCCAGTGTTGTGTAGTGCTTTGTGTGCGTGGATGAGGAGTTTGAAGGTGATCCTCTTGTTGACGGGGAGCCAGTGCAGGCCTCTCAGGTGGGGTGTGATGTGGCTGCGTCGGGGGATGTTGAGGATCAGTCGTGCAGAGGCGTTCTGGATTCGTTGTAGTCATCTCAGGAGCTTGGTTGTTGTTCCTGAGTAGAGGGCGGTACCGTAGTCTAGTCTGCTGGTGATGAGGGCCTGGGTGACGGTTTTTCTCGTGTCGGGAGGGATCCATTTGAAGATCCTGCGGAGCATTCGGAGGGTGTTAAAGCAGGATGCTGAGACGGCATTGACTTGCCTGGTCATGGAGAGGGTGGAGTCGAGGATGACCCCCAGGTTGCGTGCGTGGTCTGTGGGTTCCGGGGCTGTGCCTAGCGATGTGGGCCACCAAGAGTCGTCCCAGGCTGATGGGGTGGGTCCGAGAATGAGGACCTCCGTCTTGTCTGAATTCAGCTTCAGTCTGCTGTCCTTCATCCAGTCGGCTATGGCCTTCATTCCTCTGTGGAGGTTGGCTTTGGCGGTGTGGGGGTCTTCGGTGAGGGATATGATCAACTAGGTGTCATTGGCATTGGAGATGATGTTGAGGTTATGTTGTCGTGCGACGTGGGCAAGTGGTGCCATGTAGATATTGAACAGCGTCGGGCTGAGGGAGGATCCCTGTGGGACGCCGCAGATGATCTCAGTGGTTTTTGAGCGGAAGGGTGGGAGGCGAATGCTCTGGGTTCTGCCGGAGAGAAAGGATGTGGTCCAGGCCAGGGCCTACTCTTGAATTCCAGCGTCATGGAGGCGTGCTGATAGGGTGCGGTGGCAGACTGTGTCAAAGGCTGCTGATAGGTCCAGGAGGATGAGGGCGGCTGTTTCTCCTTTGTCCATCAGGATCCTGATGTCGTCAGTGGCGGCGATGAGGGCGGTCTTGGTGCTGTGGTTGCTGTGGAAACCGGATTGGGAAGGGTCTAGGATGTTGTTGTCTTTGAGGTAGCGGGTTAGCTGTTTGTTGAAAATCTTCTCATTCACTTTTGCCGGGTACGGGAGCAGGGAGGTGGGCCGGAAGTTCTTGTGGGCCTTGGGGTCTGCCTTGGGCTTCTTCAGAAGGGCATTGATCTCGGCGTGCTTCCAGCTTTCCGGGAAGATTGCTGTCTCGAAGGAACTGTTGATTGTTTTCCGGAGGTGGAGCGCAATGGTTGTGCTGGCTTTGTTGAAGACGTGGTGAGGGCAGGGGTCAGATGGGGATCCGGAGTGGATGGAGTTCATGGTTTTGATGGTGTCTTAGTCGCTGACGTTGGACCAGCCGGTCAGGTGACTGGTGCGGGTGGTGGTTGCAGGGGTGGTGGACTCAGTGGTGGGTGCGGGGGTGTCGGAGTTGAAGCTGTTGTGGATATCTGTGATCTTGCGGTGAAAGAAGGTGGCCAGAGAGTCGCACAAGTCTTGTGATGGTGGGATGTCGTTGGTGTTGGAGCTGGGGTTGGAGAGTTCTTTCACGATGCTGAAAAGCTCTTTGGTGATGTGTGCATTGTTGTCTAGGCGGTACTTGAAGGCGGTCCTCTTGGCAGTCCTGATGAGTTGGTGGTGTCTGCGGGTGGCGCTCTTGTGGGCTGTGTGGCTGTCTGGTGTTCTGTCGTGGAGCCATTTCTTCTCCAGCTTTCGACAGGTGCGCTTGGAAATCCGGAGGTCTTTGGTGAACCAGGCAGCTTTCTTGTTGATGAGGTTGGTTGTGGAGGTCTTGAGAGGGGCAAGGGTGTCGGGGCAGACGTTGATCCACTGTTTGATGTTGGTCGCGGCGGTGTCTGGGTCGGTGGGGTCGGTGGTGGTCTCAGGGCGAGGGTGGTAGTCAGTTGGTCCTTGGTGACCTTGCCCCAGCAGCGTTGTGGCAGCTGTTGGGTGCGGGGATGTGTGGTGGGATTCCTGAAGGTGAAGTGTATGCATCTGTGGTCGGTCCAGTGGGGTTCGGTGGTGTGGTTGAAGGAGACGTGGGGGCTTGTGGAGAAGATGGGGTCCAACGTGTGTCCAGCGGCATGGGTGGGTGTCCTCATGATCTGTTTGAATCCGAGGTTGGCGAGGTTGTCGATCAGGGCGGTGGAGTTGGCGTCGTTGTTGTTCTCGAGGTGAAAGTTCAGGTCCCCGAGGAGGATGTAGTCCATGGAGGCGAGGGCGTGGGTGCTCACGAGGTCGGCGATGGTGTTGCTGAACTGTGGTTGTGGTCTGGATGGTGTGTAGACCAGTGTTCCTCTGAGGGTGGTGTTGGGGTCGGTGTGGATCTGGAAGTGCATGTGCTCGGCGGTGGTAAGGGTGTCGTCGGTGTTGGTCGAGACTCTGAGGGTGTTCTTGTGGATGATGGCGATTCCCCCTCCCACTCCGTTGGTGCGGTCTCTGCAGGAGATCTTGTAGCCCTGTGGGATGGCTATGGCGATGTCTGGTGCTGAGGTGGGGTTCAGCCAGGTCTTCGTCAAGAAGGCGATGTCGGGGCGGTAGAGTCTAGGAGGTCCCAGAGTTTGATGGCGTGTTTGCGAGCGGAGCGAGTGTTGAAGAGGATGCAGCGGAGGTGGTTGGTTTCTCTGGTTGGTGGTTTGATGGGCTGGATGCTGGTGAATCTGCAGTTCTGGCAGGTGAAAGGCCCTTGGGTGCGCTTCGGGGTGGCCTGATAGCAGGGGTGGTCTCATCCGGTGTTGAGTGCAAGGAGGGTGCTGGAGTCGTAGTGCAGTCTGGTGTTACAGGGTCCAGGGGTCCTGGCGCTGGGCACGGTCCGGGCGCGGACGGGTGCAGGCGGGCTGCGCGGCCTCCATATGAGGGGAAGAGGGAGGGAGGAGCAGCTGGGAGGCGGGAGCAGGCAGCGAATGGGGAACTAAGGGGCGGGGCCGCAGGGGACGCAGTGGCGGGAGAGGTCGACGGGTGGCACAGAAAGGAAGAGGGAAGAAAAAACAGGCAGAAAAAAACGGGCACACATGACAGGCAAATACAGGCAAATACAATGGGCACAAAAATAGCAGCAAAGAGCAAAAACAAGCAACAATGAAGTACAATGTGGGGGACACCCGGTACTAACCGGGGGACAATGTGCACACCGAGTGGCGGCAGCGGAAGAGGTAGCATCACACAGGAGGACCTTGTGGTGGCTGAGGGGGCGACCTACCTGGTTACAGGGTCAAGGGTGTGAGTGTGTTGGGTGAGTAGTGTGTGAGTGTGTTGGGTGAGTAGTGTGTGAGTGTGTAGGGTGAGCAGTGTGTGAGTGTGTAGGGTGAGCAGTGTGTGAGTGTGCAGGGTGAGCAGTGTGTGAGTGTGTAGGGTGAGCAGTGTGAGAGTGTGTAGGGTGAGCAGTGTGTGAGTGTGTAGGGTGAGCAGTGTGTGAGTGTGTAGGGTGAACAGTGTGTGAGTGTGCAGGGTGAACAGTGTGTGAGTGTGCAGGGTGAACAGTGTGTGAGTGCAGGGTGAACAGTGTGTGAGTGTGCAGGGTGAACCGTGAGTGAGTGTGCAGGATGAACAGTGTGTGAGTATGCAGGGTGAACAGTGTGTGAGTGTGCAGGGTGAGCAGTGTATGTGTGTGCAGGGTGAACATTGTGTGAGTGTGTAGGGTGAGCAGTGTGTGAGTGTTTGCAGGATACGAACTATGTCCACCACACACACACATAAGACCACACACATAAGACCACACACATAAGACCACACACACACCACACACATACAACACACACACACATACTACTCTCACCACCACACTCTCACTACTCTCACCACCACACTCTCACCACCACACTCTCACCACCACACTCTCACCACCACACACTCACCACCACACACACCACCACACACTCAACCACACACACAACCACACACACACAACACCAGCCGCCAGTGCATGCTTTCACTGGGCACAAACACCACCAGGCGTCAGTGCACGCTTTCACCGGGCACAAACACCACCAGCCGTCAGTGCAGGCTTCCACCAGGCGCACACACCACCAGCCGTCAGTGCATGCTTTCACCAGGCGCACACACCACCAGCCGTCAGTGCAAGCTTTCACCAGGCACACACACCACCAGCCATCAGTGCACGCTGCCACAAGGCACAAACACCTCAAGCTGGCAGTGCACGCTTCCACCAAGCACACACACCACCAGCCATCAGTGCACACATCAATTGTTAACGCATCCACAATTAACTATTGTAGCAATCTCAGTATGGTGCACTTTACTTTTCAACATATTCATCTAAAGTGCAGCATGCCACCCTTGCTACAATTTGAATCCAACCCACATAATTCCACTACACACCACATGCATACACTCCATAAAACATGGATAAAAGACATTGCCATTTACAATGCCATTAGCTCTAACTCAAATAAATCCGAGACCTATTGCATTTCCAATGCTTGTTTGCTTTGGCATGAATATTAATATTCTCAAAATACTGATTCCCAATTTCCATTTCTTTTTGTAAACATGTGAGTAAAGAACCTGAGTCTAAGGCACTAATGCACAATGTGGTAACAGCTCATTAGGTGTATATCTTATTCCCAACAAATTAAAATAGATGCACCATTTCGAATGCATAGGTTTCAATTCCTTCTGGATTCAGGGCTGCAATTAACTTTTCTCAGACCTCACAGCATGCCACCTAGCTGCTAGTGGTTTGCAACTCTGTTGTTGTGCTAGGCCAGCACAGTGCAAGTCAGAACTGCACAGATTATGTCTAATACAACACAATACAAGTCGAAGAACTGTTCCTGTGGCAGAGTTTTTAGTTTCAGCTCCAGACAGCACATGTGCTGTCTCGACATATTGTGGATACTTTGTGGGCTTCAGCCCGCCCATAGGCTTCCCATTTGCTGTCTCCATCGTCACTCTCCTAATCTTTCTCCCTATTTGTCCATGGCTTGCAGGCGTCATTCTTCTTCCTGTGTTTAGTCTTCCTCGAGACCATGGATCAATTTACTCTATCTATCCACTCATCCCATCTAATGCCCATTTTAGGAAATTCTTTTTTCTTTGTTTAAGAGCCTACCTCAGGAGCGGTTATGTTGTCACTCTCTCCAAGCGACATATGCTCTTGCATATGTTCTTATCTTGTTTATTGCCCTGTCCCCCAATAAGCCTCCTCCCGCTTTCTCCATCCCATGTCCTGTGTATGCTTGCTCTGTGCTTCTCTGACCGTCGTAAAATTGCTCTTCTCCACTCTGCATTTTTTCTTATCCCATTCCCCAATCACTCTCCTCCCACTGTCACTTGCTCCCTCCCTTGGCTCCTTGCCCTGTGCTTCTCCAATCGCAATGGAACAGACCTGTGAATCATGTTCTTATCTTGTTTTTCAAGCTACAGAATGTTTTTACCAGGAAAGCATTTGTGAAGAGATTGCAAGACAGTTGGCAACCCCCTACATGGTCTTTTTTGCCTTGCAAGGACATGTGACCGATTTGTTTCAGCCTCCCTTCACTCACTCATTCTCAGCCCCCATCCTCACCCCTGAAATAGTTACATCATAACAGAGTTGCTGGTTAATAATAAAACAGGCTGCGGGAAAAGCTTGGTTTAATTCACTGGAGGGTCACTGTGAAGCTCCACATGGCAGCAACTGCACTCCTAGACGCTGAACGAAGTGCATCTGTATAGTGAGCGTTTTGTGGTTAAAAATACAGCGCAGAGTACTCTGTAATCCCCTCCATAGTCTCCATTGCCTTGCAAGGGCACATGACCCCAACGTTTGAGTTGCTCTTCATTCACTCATTCTCTCATTCTCTCGCCCTCGCCACCCCTGAGATAGTAACAATAAACAGGAACACGTCATAACGGGCTAGATGGTTACTAATAAAACAAACTGCAGGAAGGGCTTGTTTCAATTCACTGGATGGTCATTGTAAAGCACCACATGCCACCAACTGTGGGCCCAATTCATAAAAGCAATCTGAGACAAAAGTCTAATTTTAAGACTTTTGGTATTCAGGGGTAATTTATGAGTCATATCTTTACGTCCTCAGTCGGGCCAGAATCTCCGCACCCAGGCCGTACTCTCCGTCCGGATGAAGCGTAATAAATAGGTCGGAACACTTTTTTTTATTAAAAAAGGAACATTAGGAACATGTGTTAAATGGTAGAGGAGGTAATCAAAAAAGTGTGCTACTTTACATCATGGTACATGCAGTCGATGATTTGTGCTCTCTAAGTGTTGAGCATTCCATGATTCATGCTCCCCTCAGTGTTGAATGTAGTGTGCCACTACAGCAAACACTGGGGGTAGCTCAAATCATGGACTGCATGCACCATGATGCAAAGGAGCAAACATTTTTGGGATATGATGTAGTGTCCGGCAACACCCTTTTCCCTGCCCAAACTGATTTTTATGATCGCATCTACACATTCCTAATTTTCCTTTTTGTAAAACATTGTATTCCGCCCCTTCGATTACACTTCATCCGGCCTGTGCTGGAGAGTGCGGCTTGAGCCGGAGAGCATGTCCCGGGTGCTGAGAGTACAGCCCGGGTGTTGAGATTCCGGCCTGACTGTTGACGTAAAGATGCAACTTGTAAATGACCTCTGTGAATACCAAAAGTCGTAAAGTCAGAATTTTGTCTGATTGTCTTCGTGAATTGGGCCCCTTACTCGTAGGCGCTGGAGTGTATCTGTATAGTAGACATTTTGTGATTACATAGGAGCGCACAGTTCATCCGCAATCCCCTGGACAGTCTTGAAGAAACTCAAATATTCATTCTCAGGGGTCTCACTAATAGAAAGAAGAACTTGACACAGAAGCTGGAATATAAAGAGAACATTTTTATTAAACTCAAATGAGTGAGGCTACGTCACACAAAAGCCTTAGCAACTGAACGAGGCAGTCTGAGGAGTACAGAAAACAGAGGCCTTATATATGCTTAGGGTTACAAAACTCAGCATAAAAGTAAGGGGCAGTCTTAGCTTTTGCAAGCATTCAAAATGCCTAACATGGACATGCAAGATCTGCCAAACATTAGCCAATAGGAAAACATTTTCAAACGAAGTATCACATGACAGAAAACTCAGTTTGCAATAGCCCAACCCAAAGTTAATTATTAGGAATGTCCCAAATTCAATTTCCACAAGCCGGACATACCCATAATTGAAAGCACAATCTGTTAGCAAACCTCTTAATAAACCCAAGCCAAAACAGTTAACAACATCTATGGGTAGATCGAATATAACACCAATCAGTAACACTGATATTCCAGCTAATACCCAGGCAAGGGAACCAAGTATCCCCCCAAACAGACCCCCAAGATTAGAAGAGAATGAGATTGGTCATGCAAGAGGGGGACAGGCCAGGAGACCACCTATGGAACTACCGCCGGAAGCTCTACCGTACGTGGTTGTACTTACTGGGGTTCCTGAATTGTCAAGTGGTAAACGGGAAGGCTATTTCCAACTAAAAAATAAGATAATGCATTGGCTATCATTGTATAGACCCAAAACTAACCAGGTAAATGGTGAAATAGTCCATGTTCGTCGCTTGTCTTGGTTGGGTGGAAGAACAAAGGATATAGGGGGTGATATTGTTGTTGTAAACTTCAGGGATAGAAAAGCAGTTCAATACATTTTGAATTGGCCTTATGGCAATGAAAATAATTGTATTGTACCGCGTCCTTTGACCTATTTCTACCCAAGATCCACAGTATTTCCCCCCCAATACTTATCCAATAATACCCACTTCACCAACCACTTTTTTAACATGGAGTCTGCCAGGAATCCCGCATACATGCATCAATTAGCTCCAACTCCTGTGATGCAAGGGTGGAATACTGTACCGACTAGCCACAATGCAGGAGAAAATGGAAAAATGACCCATTTGATGCCATTTACTCCCTTAGAGCTATCAAACAGGTTTGAGGCATTTAGTGGCATGGAGGAATGTGATTGATGTTTAAAGAGCACAGAGGATGTTAGGGGAATTGAAAATGTCCCATGCACCACGGGGTTTTACGAAGAAAAAGGGACCAGCTGTTCAAAGATAGGGCTACGTACTGTTGTAACATGTGACAATGCGAATAGTAGTTTGCATGTTGTTTCACCTGCAGTGTCTCTTGGGACTAATGAGGGATCTCTACTGTTGACACCCGCCATAAGGCTAGAAAGTAGAGATGATGTTAGAGGGAATGAAAATGTTACATGTATTGTGAGATACAACGAAGAAAAAGGGGCTAGTGATCATACGATGGGCGCACGTGCTGTTGTTATAGGTAATGATGAAGTTAATAGTAGTTTGTCTGCTGTTTCACCTGCAGCGCTCCATGGTTCAAGTGAGGGACCCCCCTTGCTTACACTTGTTTCATGGAATATAGCAGGGGTGCGTGCGAAACTATGTGATCCCGATTGGAACGAATACATGAACACCTTTGACATTTGTGTGTTACAGGAAACATGGGCCACAGTACAGATGCATAGGGTTGGCTATAAAACATATTAAGTAGAGGCTGTGCCTTCTATAAGAGGTCGCGCATCTGGAGGTCTGCTAATATGGATCAGTGTTTCCATCAAAATAGGCATAAAAATGCTTAACACTGATTCTCCGGACATTCTTGGTCTGGAAGTAACCACAGCGGACAATAGGGTGATTCACCTTTTTAACGTGTATAACAGCCCCCAGTCTTCCCATAAGGAATCATCATGTATAGGGAAGCTAGAGTCACTCATGGATTCATTAAAAATAGGCGCAAGCGTCATCATATGCGGGGACCTGAACTGCAACTTCGAACCAATTACAGACATAGTTCAACTGTTCGAAGACGAGGACACTGCCAATGGAATACCAGCTTTGAATGAAAATAGAATGGTGGCTGGCACTGCATTGGCTTTGCAGATCACAAGGTTGTTGACCTCTCATGGCCTGAGAGCATGTAACGGGCGTATGCCTTCTGACAGCCCGTAAGCCCCTACTTTTAAGAGACGCGAGTATGAAAGTAAACTAGATTATGTTATAGTCTCCCTAGATCTGTGGCCCTTCACAGTAGATTTAAAAGTCAAAGAGATATGAAAGCGACCATTGCCCTCTGGAAATGAGCTTCCAACAAAGCATGCTAAAGGTGTTGGGAGCCACGGAGGGAGGCCATAGCCCAACATCCTCATCTACAAAAGATAACATTATCCTTAGTAATAATCGCAGGGCGGTTAAATGGGCCTACGTACTGGAAAAAGAGGATCTATTGGCCAATATATACTGCACCTTTGCAGACACCCTAAGTTCATATTGTCTCTATAGCTGCGACCCCAAAGAATTTATTAAACTGCATAAATCCCTTTTCAGCAAACTATTAGAACTTCTTACAAAAATACCCAAAAAAGGTGCAGGTACGACCAATGCAAAAGCTACAGGTAAACCTTGGTACAACAAGGAATGCTGTCTTGCTAAAACTGCACTGATTAATGCTGTTAAAGGGGAAGGTCCATTAGAAATTAGAGATAAAAGGAAGGCTTATAACAAAATCATAGTAAGAGCGAAATCCTCCTGGGATGAGGAAATATGGCTCAGTATGTTAACAGCCGCCAAAAATAAGGACCAGAGACAATTCTGGGAACTAGCAGCTAAGGAAAACAATCGTGAAAAAGGCTCCAGGGAGGTCTACCTAGATGAGGATACCTGAGTCAAACATTTTACATCACTATATGCAGCTAAAACTGCAACTGATGTTGTTGCAACAGACGTATTCACTGTCTCAATACCAGCTAATACCCACCCGGTAGTGTTTGACATACATGAAACAGAAACAGCAATTGCCACGGTAAAGAAATGGAAGGCGCCTGGACTAGATAAAATTCCTGGCGATCTCTATCTGTATAACGTTGATATTTGGGCACCCTACTTGAACCATCTATTTAACATAGTTGCGGCTAGCGACCATATTCCGGACACATGGAATGGCGCAGAAATTATTACTATTTTTAAAAAAGGGGATCGTGGCGACCCAGCGAATTATCGCCCCATTATCCTTTTAGATATAACACAGAAGATCTATGCTAGACATATTTTAAATCGTATAAACTCATGGCAGGAGGATGAGTCAGTTTTATCCAAATATCAGGCGGGATTTAGGAATAAAACAGGCACTATAGACCAGGTACTTAGGCTATGCTGCTTGTACTGGAAATTTGTTATTATCCGCAAGGGTCACTTGTATGTGACCTTTGTAGACCTACGAGCAGCATTTGACCTAATTCCTCGCGATCTACTTTGGAAAACTCTGGATAGACAAGGGCTGCCAGGCGAATTGCTAAAACTGGTGATGGGCTTGCATCAGGAGAATTATGCCAAGGTTAGGTGGGGCCCAAATGGGGAACTTACAGACCCAATCCCCATAAAACGGGGAGTACGCCAGGGATGCGTACTGGCCCCCACACTTTTCGCCCTTTACGTAAATGATATTGCAGCCTATATGGAAAATTGTGATAATGATTCGCCCCGATTGGGAGGGGAACGTGTTGCGTCCCTCCTTTTCGCGGGTGACACAATTTTAATCTCGCAAACGCCACGCGGCCTACAGACCCTTTTAGATAGGTTCCAACAGTACTGTACCTCAAAAGGTCTAGAAATCAATATAAAAAAAACAAAATACATGGCTCTAAACCCGCACAAAACTTTTAAAAGGAATCTAATGTTAAACGGTCAAAAACTAGATTACGAGCACAGCTTTACATATCTGGGAGTCCTGATAGATTCTTTAATGGGATGGGGCCCACAACTAGTGAAATCAAAACTGGTGTTTAAACAAAATTGTCTTCCAATATTGCAGAGACACAATAAAAGTGTGAATAAGGCGGTCACCCCAGCAGTAGAGCTTTTTAGATATAAGGTCCAATCGGCCGCACTGTATGGGGTGGAAATCTGGGGGCCAGTATGTAAGAAAACCTTTGAAGCACTGGAGAACAAATTTATTAGGGGTCTTCTAAAAGTTCCCACCAATACCCCATTGATACCCCTATTTCTTGATCTAAACATCAAACACACAGATCATCATGCAATATTGAGACCAGTATTATTGTGGGTCAGATTATGGACAACTATTGAACTATCTGACTACAAAAACGGCTTGAAAGAAGTCCTTGAGCTTGATAGCGACAGGAATTTTTTTTGGTTTAAGCATGTAAAAACATGGTTAATCAAGCTCGGATTAACACACTTTTGGAACGAGCCAGGATCCTTAAATTCAGTCTCTAAGAAAATAGTCAACTGTCCTTTTGGTCATATGTGAGCCACGATTCTGTGTATACAAGAACACACGGTCCCCTTACAGAAAAATTCCTCATGGTAAAAAATGAGGCATCCTTTGAACAATTTCTTGACGAAATCCAGCCACCGTTGGCCAAATCTCTGTATTTAAAATTCAGATATGGAACGTTGAGGTTCAAGGTAATTGAGAAAAGATGGGGGAAGACAGATAATGATCATTGCAGTTTATGCACCAATAATCAAAGGGAGGATATTTATCATATATTGTTTTTCTGCCCTAGCTACGTTAAGGCAAGGAAAAGATGGATAGTCCCCCTGTGCCGTAATATTGGCTCCATCTCTCATAGGGAAGCTGGTAGGATCCTAAGTACGGACACCAGCCAAGTAATTGTGTTCGGAATCAGTAAATTTTTATTGGCCGTTTACTTTATTAGACGGAAATGAAACCTTTCATTTTAAATAAGGAAAATCCACCATCCTGAAATTTTTTAAATCATGAATTGTGTCTAGCTATTTGTGTCTTCTCAAATTCCCAGCTGTTATAACCAATTTAATGTTTTTTTAAATCTGATTTTTAAACATTTTAATATATTTATTCAACATCTGTGCCAAACTTAAATTTGTAATCTTGTGTGTCCAAATATGATGATATGTAGATTGTATAACAGGGTGCTCAATTATAATGAATTGTTAGTTCTATATATGGTGAATTTTATCATGTTTTGTTTACATTTTATTGTATCTTTTATGTTGCAATGCAACGAAATAAAGATTAAACTTGAAACTTGAAAGCACAATGCATGTAATGAAGAAACAATGACAGATAACGAGCAAGATAAGGCATGTGTAAAGAACCTAAAAGTTAACGATGTCCTGAACATTGATTGGCAATCTCAAACAACGATCAACCAAGGAAATTGGCTTAGCGAGGTCAGTTTCTTAAAGTTCACCTTAGAGTCAAGAAGAACCTAGTTAATGTATACTAATAGAGAAGGCCAGGTCGCTTTAATCGTTCGACCATATTCATCGGCCTGCGTGATGGCAACACAAAATGGAGGCACGGACAAAATGGAACCCGTATTTGAGACAAAGTCTCTGAATACGTAATGAACTCGCTAGTTAATGTGACGAATTCACTCCATATTAGTCGTACTTACTAAATACGGTACAACATCACCAAAATCGTGACGGAACCATAACCTCACAGGGCAAGACAGAATATACAGAACCTCAGACCCTCCTTTTGCCATTACGTAGGCAATATCCTAATTCATTGCTAGGCGAGCATTTTCCATTCTAAACATTTCATTAAAGGTATGAGCAGGAATACAAAGAGGACAGGGCATTGGGTCATAATTAACATAGAGACAACAGGAGAAAGTAATGACCACTATTACAAACACCCCTAAGCAAAAGCAAATCCTAACATTATCTAGTAACATTTTAGGGATCCTATGTATTTCAGTAACTTATTATGTATTCAGGTGAAACAGTGGCGATCCTTATCAATGCTCTGAGGTGAAAAGGGAATACTCTTCCACAGAGAATGGAATTTATTCTGCTTTTACTAAACAGAATACTACTTTAAAACAATGCCAACAAAACAATAAGAATCAGTCTCCTAACACCCATTTTATGCAATCGCACGGAAACCACTTGTGAAACCACAACCATGCACAGAGTCCGTTCCAAGCCTCTCTGGCAGGCTTCTATTGTCCATCAAATCTGCTCCCATTGTTTGCGCATTGGGCCTCTCAATTCAGGCATTCCATGAAAATAGTGCTTCTCAGTACCCGTTGGAGTGCCCTCCTGGCAAACACTCACAGCTCACTTGAAAGTCTCAATGTCTCAATGCAGTGCACCAGTGTCTCTCCCCTGCGGCAGACACTACAGATATTGTGCTCTTCATTGATCATGGGTACAGATCATCTCGTGCAGACCCGGGTCTACATTCTCAGGCTCCAACACTCATTATTCAGTGTCAGAGGACGCTCAGGCTGCTCTTTCATGGGCACCAGAATGTAGTGCCTTTTGCCAATCTTGTATCCTCTGGTGTACTGCACTTCCGTTGGAGCAAAGGAAAAGGGGGGTGTGTGTGGCCAAAACTCAGGCTAAGGGGCTCAAGGGACTGCACACTGTCAGAGGTTACCAGCACATGACAGGTGGAAATCTGAAGCCTCAAAACAACAGGAATCCTTCTCTTTCGCTCTTTTGCACTGAAATTCTGGTTCTGTGATGTCCAATGCCGTCTGATGGAGCAAGTGCAATGCTTAAAACAGTTCATTGTATAACAAGGGGACTGCAAGCAGGTGGCCTGCAATCTTCAAAGGAGTGGCCATACGCCATGGGACAATTCTGGTCTAGAATACACTGTCATTCTCAAAGGCAATACAAAGACAAAGGCAGTAGGCAAAACAGTGCCTCTAGGCTCTTCAATTGGGTTTCCGTGTGAGAGCATATCCTCCACCATCTAAGGCTAGATAGCGACATGATTAAGTCTAGGTGTTCCTAAATTCCTTCTCTAGAACATCTCAAAAGAAAAATTGCATAATACAGATTATCAGGGACATTTAGATACCTCCCTTTTAATAACTGTGCATCAAGTGCACTATGCAACACACAAGCTAATGATCAAATGTGGAAACAAAGGACAATAACTAGAGAGTCCTGGTATTTCCATGATTTAGAACACATCTGATCTCACCAAAAATTAAAGAAGCAGGAACAAAAGGGTAAAAAAAACCAAATTAAAATAGTCATTGAAAATTTGTCATGTTCAGAAAAAAAAATAAACGTAAGGTATCTCCTATTGAGGTGGAAAACTTGTCTTACTATAGTATTGAGTCAGTTAACTAGTCCATCACTACCCTGACAGTCAGACTGGAAAACCTCGAAGTAGGCCTAAAGAAAATTCTTAAAAACCTGTCTGGTCATACAAAAGGGAATTATACATAATATAGGGGTTCCTGGCACATTACTGCAGTCTGGAAGTGTGAACCTGAACAATACACCAATAATAATAAATGGGCTGACTGGTGAAAGGAATATGGAAAAGAGAAATGGACTAGGACACAGCTAAAATCCCCAATAACTAGGCATGATGCGACATCGGTCAGGGAAGAAGCGACAAAAGAAAAATCTATAGGAAGAACAAGAAATTACTTGGGTGATAGTCAAGCATGTGACACAATACCAAGAGTATGGGTGATACACAAAAATCAAAATAGTTCACAAAGGTTAGCTCTACCGCTGGCCGCTAAACCATATACGGTAACCTCAGCTAATGTTCCAGTTCCTCCTTCAGGGAAAAATGAAACCTTGTTCCTTTATGGTCCAAATCCAAACGCTACTTAGGAAGCAGAACAAAACTGACTAATGTAATATAGAAATTAAGTCACCATGTACAAGAGTCACAGATCTATAATTTATCCTTACGTCCAATCAGGATACATAAATCTAGGGCTGCCTGTTCCTTAAGGGAAGGGGGCAGTAACGTGACTAACAGCAGGTGACACACTTTGATCCTGTACATCTCTTTTATTTTTCTTTAACACTTATTTATAGCCAAATTGACATTCACTGGTGAAGTGTTGTCTGTCTTGTGCACAGATATGAAAATATCATATCTGTGAAATTTAGCAAATCAACCCAACTGTTGTGCAGCTATATGCATCGTCATGAAAAATCCCTTCACAACACAGGGGAACTTGTAATAGTATCAGAAGCAACAACATAAAACAAAAACATGCATTAAAAATAAACGCACAAAACGCACATGTCAAGCCATCAGATATACTTGCTGTATATCAAGCACAAAAAGCATAGACAAAACAATAGCATATATAAATGAGCGGTGATGCACAACACCATGTCATGTACTTTATGCACTGTGAACCTGCAGCCCAAAACCCAATATACGGGCCTGCTTAATTTGTCAGGTTTAAAATCCTTATCCTCCTTTTGACAGCAGATCACCAGGCAGTGGAAATCGGCTGTTGAATACAACTTACTGTGTGGCTTCTGACACACAGGACCAACAGGAACAATTCATAAAAGGATAAAATGCAAAAGTATGTAAAACACACGAACATTTGTTTTCAAAGAAGTCATACTAAAAAAAAACATCTGTTTTTTCAACATACTGCTGACACTGCACATAACACACAAAATATCAACTGTAACCAACCATCTTTTGAAAACATGCTAAACCACCTTAATTTTGACTTTCCAAAAAAATAAAACTCCTTCACAGACACTCTGCGTGTCCTGTGCGTTAACCACCCTTAGAGGCCCTGCTTCTCCAAGCAATGATTTCTCCATCTGTTTACACTTACTCCTAACTCCCACCTCACTGACCTTAAGGTCAAAATCTGCCTCACACGCTCCATGCTCCTTAGCCCTTCTCTCTTCCTCACTCTGAGGCTGACAAAAACAAAAAGCCTTCCCAACTCTTTCTAACCTGCAATAATCAACCCTATTTAAAAACACATGTTATATATATTACTCCTTTTAGGGGCTACAATCTATTAATTCTTTAGATTATTAAAACATTTACTGTGAATAATTTGCAGAACATAATAACATAACTACCTGTATATTTGTATTATACCTAAATGTATGCATTTACTGAAGCCTAGGGCACTTTAAAGCTATTATAAATGGCAAGAAAGCTGTTTGAATGGTCTATTTTACCAAAATTCGACTTTGATATTAGGGGCACTTAAAAATAAATATCTTATAATTGTGTTACATATTAATCATCCTCAGAATGTTCTTTACAAATTGCAGAGATTGGACATTAGACATATCCCATGTAAATCCTTAGAAAACTAAGTTTTTTACGCCTGCGCTAAGTAAAATTCCATATGCTAATGTCCTCATTATGCAGGACAGCACAAATTAAATTAAATTATTATGCTAGGAGGTCACAGTATGCGCATTAGGCTTCATGAATAGTAAAAAATGAATTTTGTAGCACTTATTTTTAATAATTGTTTTTCATAATTAATAATTATTTTTAATAAATCCAATCATTTTTGATAATTCCACATGTAAAAGCAAGCTGCATCTCTTGCCTATCATTTTAGACGCATTCATTTATAAGCCTAAGCAAAGAAGCCTAACTTGAAACATGACAAAATTTGGCGCCACATTTTTTCTTTCTAAAACGGACAATTTTTATTTAGCAACAGACCCAAGAATATGCTTACAAAAATGCTTCAAGATAGGAAACCCTTAATTGAAATGCCTTCCTGTAATACTAAATAATGAACCTTAGTTTTGGAACCTTTTGAAAACAACATTCTGAAATGCAAAAATTCACCGTGTTTAACTGAGGGCAAAGTCCTGGCTGAGTAAATACTCCTGTTTATTTAGCTTGTCTCTCAGCATTGTAACTTGAGCACGGTGGCAGTCTTTTTCAAACGAAGACACATCAATGCATGTTCTATAATATGCGTCTGAGCTCAGCAAAAATTTACTTCAGCTGAAGTGTTTGCCTGGTAATATCTTATACAATGTATGTAAGTAAAAAATGCTATAAGTTTGGTATTCTACAAAACACACCATTCATTTTTGGGGGCCTTTTTATTTCTAGTGAATGTGAATGTTAATTTTTTTTTTAAAGCATTTAGACATTTTGCCTAATAAACTGAAAACATAAAAAAAACACAAACACACATTTAAGCTCATTTCAGACATAAACAGAAAGGGGTCAAAACACTCAGGACACACAATACGGCGCGCTTTGGCCATGCATTTCGTGAATAGCACCATCGCTATTCACTTACAGAAGTTGCACTAATGGGAAAACCACAGAGACATTTAAATACACATTTAACCCACAAATCAATACTCAGGACAAAAACAAAGGACAGCCCACAGACTGTTCTTGAACCAAACCATTTGCAAATACTAGTTGTAAGTCATATTTACAAGAAACGCTTCTCAATAGTGTTCCAAAAGACTGTAAAAACAGACTGCTGCATATCCAAGAAGCCGAAACACACAATTGCGCAGAACAAAGGATCCTTGTTTTGTATTATGTCATATTTTAATTCCCTGGGGATACAAAATCACCAAGGAAGAAATATGTTTTTAAATCTAAATCTATGTAGATATTCCCTCTAGGGGAGCCAGCTAATTTACTTCACATCACACTATGGTACCTTTCAAAAAACGCAACACATTCTTCAATGTGCACTTGAAAACAAGCATGCCAAAAATATTTGCAGAATATGCAAATATTATAATCAAAGTAGTGCTTAAGGTACTTTTCGTATGTGCACCGTTCAACAAAACCAAATAGAGAAAAATCTCCTCATTACCTGCCTACACAAATTGCAATTTCCATATTCAAAATCCAAAACATATCTAAAGTTGTCCAACACAAATTCCAAAATTCCAAAGCTACAGTAAGCGTTACTAAACTACCTTACTCTTACTAATCAAAAGGTTATCCAAATTCTAACTGTCAAGTTCTACATGACCTAACGGTCTTTTTTAGAATACTCACACCAAAAAAAGGTTCTCAGTCAGGAGTGACATCATGTGGAGGATCAAAATCAGGAAGATCAGAAATATACTGGGTTGCAGAGACAAAGAATCTCCAAAATCTCTGTGCACAGAGTACCTTCTTAGTAGAATCCTGTTCTGTCCTCCTCAGTAGATTTCAGTCTCCTGACAAGATCACTCCCACAGATAGTCACTTCTCTGATGAAGCCCACGTTGGTCGCGCCAACTGAAGAAACTCAAATCTTCATTCTCAGTGGTCTCACTAATAGAAAGAAGAACTTGACACAGAAGCTGGAATATAAAGAGAACATTTTTAATAAACTCAAATGAGTGAGGCTACGTCACACAGAAGCCTTAGCAACTGAATGAGGCAGTCTGAGGAGTACAGAAAACAGAGGCCTTATATATGCTTAGGGTTACAAAACTCAGCATAAAAGTAAGGGGCAGTCCTAGCTTTTGCAAGCATGCAAAATGCCTAACATGGACATGCAAGATCTGCCAAACATTAGCCAATAGGAAAACATTTTCAAACAAAGTATCACATGACAGAAAACTCAGTTTGCAATAGCCCAACCCAAAGTTAATTATTAGGAATGTCCCAAATTCAATCTCCACAAGCCGGACAAACCCATAATTGAAAGCACAATGCATGTAATGAAGAAACATAGAAAAGAAACAATGACAGATAACGAGCAAGATAAGGCATGTGTAAAGAACCTAAAAGTTAACGATGTCCTGAACATTGATTGGCAATCTCGAACAACGATCAACCAAGGAAATTGGCTTAGCGAGGTCAGTTTCTTACAGTTCACCTTTGACTCAAGAAGAACATAGTTAATGTATACCAATAGAGAAGGCCAGGTCGCTTTAATCGTTCGACCACATTCATCGGCCTGCATGATGGCAACACAAAATGGATGCACGGACAAAATGGAACCCGTATTCGAGACAAA
The DNA here is from genome assembly GCF_964263255.1 of Lissotriton vulgaris. NCBI lineage: Eukaryota > Metazoa > Chordata > Amphibia > Caudata > Salamandridae > Lissotriton > Lissotriton vulgaris. The sequence goes on along the minus strand of NC_141687.1, from coordinate 1,462,973,186 downwards.
GTCTCTGAATACGTAATGAACTCGCTAGTTACCGTGACGAATTCACTCCATATTAGCCGTACTTACTAAATACGGTAAAACATCACCAAAATCGTGACAAACCATAACCTCACAGGGCAAGACAGAATTTACAGAACCTCAGTATCCATTGCCATGAAAGATCATGTGACCACTTCATTTCAGCTGCCCTTCACTCTCTCATTCTCACCTGCCTCTCCATTCCTGAGATAGATACAAAAATCAGGTACACGTCATAACGGACTCTCTAGTTACTAATAAAACATCCTGTGGGATGTATTGTTTCAATTCACTGTATGGTCATTATAAAGCGCCACCTGCTAACAACTGCACTCCTAGGTGCTGAAGTGCATCTGTATAGTAGGCATTTTGTGGTTTAAAATACAGCGCAGAGTGAATTAGAATTGCAGGTTAAAAACAAATGATCAGTGAAAGGATTATTGAAAGATAAAATAAGCAAATATATTTTCAACAGAAGGCCCCCCCGCCTTTGAGATGTAGGTTTGGTAAATATTGATGCCAGTACCCAAGTAAATTCACATTACTCAGATTTTTAAATTGCAGTCTACCAGTGGCCACAAAGAGACACTTTCAACATGCACAGTCTCTAGGCCCTGTGCAAACCATAATATCAGTGGTAAACAAATAATACAATTCTATTACATAACACTTTATGACTGATATATCTAAGTACTGCAAGAATGTGTTAGTATTACACAAATCAACAGGATTAATTTTATCCACCTCAGAACGTCCAAAGGCCAAGTTAGCCCTGCCAGGATAAGGCCCCGTGACCCATTGATAACAGTACATTGGCCTAATGAGCTGGCTTACCACTTTCTTGCAATGGCCTTGACATCTAGGTGGTCATTGTAAATGTAATTCACTTACTGGAAGGGAGGGAAGGTCCGACTATACCATGTTTATTTCAAACCTAGACACAACAGGGACATACAAAACACCATGTAGTAGGAAGCGTAAATATATTTAATAAAGCATTCCTGAATTTGAATCTACTTGTGAAATGATCCCTGCTTTATATACTTCTAGCCAGTTGCATAGCTCAGTGGATTGAGTCATGAGTATCAATTGCACTGAGGCGGACTGTTCCTTCTGTTCTTGAGAGGTGAACAAAATAAGTATCATGATTTTACTAGGTAATTTTGGCAGCACTCATTAAATGGAATTGACAGATTTCATATTGTGTTTTACTCTCCATCAAATAGTACATTTAATTTGTGATCTTTGTTTATGGATGCCTGTTGTTACACAAAGGAGTAAAAACGCATCAGCTGTGGGTGCTTGGGTGTTGCATCGTCCTGGGGAACACTTATGATCTGGCCATGCATGCTGAAAAACATTGACATTGACAAAGCCTATAGCTCTGGCATTGCTGAGACTGATTAGCTTTGCAAATGTTTGTTATTCTATGCAGAGTACAGAACATGCATCTTATAAATTAATGTGTGTTATGTGGTTGTGATCCAGCTGTGTACCCACAACACAACAGATACTCTATTACCATATACTCACATGGGCCCATAAACACACAATTTAGTAGATCACTGGGTATAGTTAAAGTTTAAATCAGGATTAGTTATTTTCGGTACCTCTATTCATCTTAAACTAACCCTTCACTGATCAAAAAGTTCTTTCTCTGGTCGATGAACCATTAGTTGAACTAGTTGATGATGATATTAACATAATTCTAACTTTTCTCTACCTTTAATTAAATAACCACTGACTCAGGAAAGTTTTAAATCTTTATTTAAATTAAATGCATGTAAACCACTTCAAAAATACAGTGCAGTAACCATCGTTCTTAGGAGTTAAAATTCAATTGATTAAACATTAATCATATACTTCGAACTAATGCTCAGAAAGTGAGAGGACCGAGAGAAAAGAACATCTGAAAATAGCGTGAAATTATAGTTACCAAGAATAGTGTGAAAGACCAAACCCTGGCCAAAGGGCTGGTAAAGGTCCCCCGGGAAAGCTCAGGCAACAAAGACTTCAGGACAGGATTTGGGCCAGGATAGTTGACTTCTCTAGTATACCGACGATGACCTCTCTGTCACTCTCTTCCTCCTCTAGATTCTTCTGCAATCTTCTGATCTAACCCAATTATATTAGGATAGAAATTTCTGCTTCAAGTTCTGCAATCGGCTCTTCATCAGCATCTCACAGCATCTCTCCTAGCAACAGCATCTCCTGCTACACCAACAGAATACCAAGTTCTGCTACCTAACTAACTAAAGCTATCTTAATTATACCTTTCGTTCTTCATGTTCTACCCACTAGTTTCAATATCATAAAAATATGAAATATGATTGGTCAGTAAAGGGGAAGCTCCATCACACCTTGCTTACATGTCATTAAAATCAGTTCAAGTATAGTTTGCAATCCCACACCCTTAATTTTAATTCATAATTTTGGTTCTGACACGCATTTAGTTTACTCTTGCAACAATTTTAATAACATTCTGAATAGGCGTTTTCTTCGTTGAATTCTGCACCATACCTTCCCATGTTTGTAGCATGTGATTTTGGCTCTCTTTTAATAGCCCAGTCATGGCCTTCATGGCTTCACTCAGTGGGCATGCACAGGCTTCACATCACTTCATTCAAACCGGTTATGCAAAAGAAACCCAAATACGCACTAGTGATAAAGTCAGAAAGACAAATGCACTTTCACAAATAAAAGGTGGCACTGCATACCACCCACCTCCTATTCTATTCCCCTTTACTTGTTAATACTTTTCCCGCATTAGCGTTAGTAGAATAGCTTGTTTTCGTTTCAGCTAAGCAGATGCCATACACGCGAGTCTTCTGCTCATGCTCAAGAACTTCCCTCCAAGCGATGGCTCGTCATACTGCGTAGATGCAGTTGACGCATGCGCAGTAGAGATTTCCTGTTTAAAGCGGTTTTAGTCCTGCGTTCATGTTATTCACGTTAGTAAACACGTAAGCAAGCTTCACTAACCTGCATATTCATGTGGTGCACATTAGTTTAACACAAGACAATTTTAATAACTTGTTAGTAAGAGTAAGGAGGGGATTGCTTTTGAGCAAGCAAGTCCTTGCTCCATCAATCCCTTCTCTGATGGCATATTGAGCCATCACAAAAGTACCCACTCTTCTCAGATGCCAACTTTCAGCATTTCACATTCTCATTCTCCTCTTTTTCTTTCTTATTTTCATCTGTTTTCTAAATCTTACATCTTTTTGTATATTCTCCCTTTCATTTCCTCCATTTGTATATCCTCGCATTCCCTCTTTATTTTTTTTTCCTTTCCCATGCACTTCATACTTTCTTCCTTTTTCTTTGTTTCTGCAATATTTACACCAAATCATTATTGCTAAATTTCTTATCGTTATGCCAACTACTGGAAGAATTATTTGACCTAAAATACTTTTCTCTAAATCAGAAAACCAAGTCCCTATTGAAGAAATACTCTCTTCCATACAGTGGTAGAAGTGGGCGGGAACGGAAGGGCATGGCGTGCCCATACTTCTACTTTCAAAAAAGCATCCCGGGATGGCAATAATAGTCCTACTTAAAAACAATAACTTTTTTCACTCAGATTCCAGGGGCTGCTCGTACTTCTCTTGAACTCCAGAGGCTGCAGCTGCCCCTCCCTGAGCGCTCACAGACCGAGGGCAGGCCCATTGTCATTCCGATTGAGGCTGATTATCCCCTTTCGAATGACAATGTGCCCGCCCTCTGCCTTTAGCATATCAAGTGCCAGTGAGATTGGAGTTAGTGATTACAGAGGAGCTTTCCCCAAATAGAGGACTGTGGGGAATTTGACACCTTGTGTAATTTGTCAATGTTGTACAAGGAGTGAACTGGGCAGGAGCAGTGACCGGTCAGAAGAGGCGACAGGAAAGGAGAGGTACTAGGGCAGGAGAGGTGACTGGGCAGGAGAAGTAACGGGCAGGAGAAGTGACGGGCAGGAGAAGTGACGGGCAGGAGAAGTGACGGGCAGGAGAAGTGATGGGCAGGAGAAATGATGGGCAGGAGAAGTGACAGGGCAGGAGAGTTGACGTGTCAGGAGCAGTGACGGGACAGGAGAGGTGACAGGAAAGGAGAGGTGATGGGGCAGTAGAATTGAAGGGGCAGGAGCAGTGATTAGGCATGGGCAGGAGCGGTAACCGGCAGGAGCAGTGAACGGATGGGGGCAGTGAATGGATAAGTGCAGTGAACGGGGCAGGAGAAGTGATGGGACAGGAGAAGTGATGGGGCTGCAGCGGTGATTGGGCAGGAGTGCTGACCGGACAGGAGCAGTGAACAGGCATGAGCAGTAAACAGACAGGAGAGGTCACGGGGCAGGAAATGTGACAGGGCAGGAAATGTGACTGGGTAGGAAATGTGACGAGGCAGGAAAAGTGATGGGGCAGGAGCAGTGACGGGCCAGGAGAGGCAACAGGAAAGGAGAGGTGACTGGGCAGGAGAGGTGACTGGGCAGGAGAGGTGACTGGGCAGGAGAGGTGACTGGGCAGGAGAGGTGACTGGGCAGGAGAGGTGACGGGGCAGGAGAGGTGACGGGGCAGGAGAGGTAACGGGGCAGGAGAGGTGATGGGGCAAGAGAGGTGACGAGGCAGGAGAGTTGACTGAGCAGGAGAGGTGACGGGGCATGAGCTTGAGTGGTAACGGGGCAGGAAATGTGACAGGGCAGGAAATGTGACTGGGTAGGAAATGTGACTGGGTAGGAAATATGACGAGGCAGGAAAAGTGATGGGGCAGGAGAGGCAACAGGAAAGGAGAGGTGAATGGGCAGGAGAGGTGACTGGGCAGGAGAGGTGACGGGGCAGGAGAGGTGACGGGGCAGGAAAGGTGACGGGGCAGGAGAAGTGACGGGGCAGGAGGCGTGACGGGGCAAGAGAGGTGACGGAGCAGGAGAGGTGACGGAGCAGGAGAGGTGACGGGGCAGGAGAGGTGACGGGGCAGGAGAGGTGACGGGGCAGGAGAGGTGACGGGGCAGGAGAGGTGACGGGGCAGGAGAGGTGACGGGGCAGGAGAGGTGACGGGGCAAGAGAGGTGATGGAGCAGGAGAGGTGATGGAGCAGGAGAGGTGATGGAGCAGGAGAGGCAACAGGGCAGGAGAGGTGACTGGGCAGAAGAAGTGACGGGCAAGTGACATGACAGGCAGGTGACATGACAGGCAGGAGACGTGATGGGCAGGAGACGTGATGGGCAGGAGACGTGACTGGGCAGGAGAAGTGACTGGGCAGGAGACGTGACTGGGCAGGAGAAGTGACTGGGCAGGAGAGGCGACAGGGCAGGAGAGGCGACAGGGCAGGAGAGGCGACAGGGCAGGAGAGGCGACAGGGCAGGAGAGGCGACAGGGCAGGAGAGGTGACAGGGCAGGAGAGATGACCGGGCAAGAGAAGTGATGGGCAGGAAAAGTGACGGGCAGGAGAGGTGATGGGGCAGAAGAGGTGATGGGGCAGGAGAGGTGATGGGGCAGGAGAGGTGATGGGGCAGGAGAGGTGATGGGGCAGGAGAGGTGAAAGGGCAGGAGAGGTGACCGGGCTAAAGCAGTGATTAGGCATCAGCAGGAGCAGTGACCGGGCAGGAGCAGTGAACAGGGCCGGAGCAGTGAACAGGGCCGGAGCAGTGAACAGGGCCGGAGCAGTGAACAGGGCAGGAGCAGTGGACAGGAGCAGTGAACAGGGCAGGAGAAGTGATGGGCCAAGGGAAGTGATGGGCAAAGGGAAGTGATGGGCCAGGAGAAGTGACGGGCCAGGAGAAGTGACGGGCCAGGAGAAGGGAGGGGGCAGGGGAATTGACCAAGCAGGAGTGTTGATCGAGCATGAGAAGGAGTACTGACTGGACAGGAGCAGTGAAAGGGCAGGAACAGGCGTTTCCCAAGGCGACTGGAAGGGTAGGGGGCCAGTTTAGTTTGGGGGGACCGGTTTTGTACAAGTGCAGGAGTTTTAAAAACACTGCAAAGTTCTTTGTATATTCAGCAGGTTTCGGTCAACAATACAAGTGCCAAGATAACTTTGGTGATCAATGTACCTGCTGGAGTGAGATGGGAGCATGTTTAGTCTAGTAGCTGTTTTACTCATCTAAGGTAGTGCAGAGGGGTAATATGCCTGCTGCAAAGAACATGTACCATGCATATCAAAGAGCAATATGTTATGTGCATAGTTCAGTGGGTACTGCTTTGTGTTCACTTACCGAATGAAAGGACACTTGAATACATATGGCCTGGCAGTTCGGGCTGGACTATTCACATTGGGCGCAGGATCAAGACTGATTTGCATATGGCTGGGTCCAAACTGAAATGGCATGGTGAGCAAAAAACGATGGATTTAAACCCAGATATCTGAACTGGTGTGAATGTATGACATTGTTCTGCATTCTGTCCATCAATTGTTCTTTTTGCATTTGTCACCCCTTGTTTCCAGTCCAGGGAGGACCTGGCCTGGCAGTTCGGGCTGGACTGTTCCCATTGGGTGCAGGATCAAGACTGATTTGCATATGTCTGGGTCCAAACTGGAATGGCATGGTGAGCAAAAAAACAATGGATTTAGGCCCAGATCTCTGTACTGGGTGAATGTATTATAGTGTGCTGTCCACCAGGTGTTCTTTTTGCTATATTATGATTGAGCAGCTAGCTGGTTGACATGAATATAAAGGAGCCTTTGTGGGTTTCCGTGAGTCTAGATTCTCCTGAAGAGTCCCTTTCTCTTCTGAGCCCTCCTTAACACATGTGTACAGGAGGAGCCCTATATTCATGACCTCAATGTTTGAGACAAAAAATAATCATGGATTTCTTAACAATGACAGTAAAAGCATTAAGGTAACATGTTGTTCCTGCTTATATTTCACACGCTTTACATAAACCTGTATTCCCTATGAGTGTTTGCTTTTTTCCTGAATTAAACCTCAAATAAATATGTTTATCCATTGTTTTATTTAAATAACGTTATAAGCTGTAACTGGTCAGTGAAATACTAAACGTACTAAAAATTGGTATGTTTCGCTATTTCTAGCCACACCCCTGACTTCGCCCACTGATTCAATCTTCGGTTATTCCTGCCCCCTGATTCTCCACCCACAGTTCCCCTACATTTTTTTCCCACTTCGACCACTGCTTCCATACACTGTCAACCTCCAGTAGTTTCAAATCTTCATGAAGTTCTGTAATATTCTTAATATACCCTCTGATTTCCCAACTTTTATCAGGAATGTAAGTGCAACAGTGTTGAACTTTCATCATTCCACAGACTCTGCCTTCTTTTGCTAATAAAATATTAAGCACAAGTCAATTTTGTAAAACCAGACCTAATCGCAACCATTTTTGTATTTATCATCAAGAAACCCCCAGCAGTATCAATCGAGAGACTATCAACTACTGTCAACAATTTACAAATTATATGTGAATTCAGAATGGCTCCCACTGAAGGTATTAATGCACCAAATATATCACCTACTATTTCTGAAAACCTAGCTCTCTTTCTCCGTGTTAGTCCATTCGTGTTTTCATTGTTTCCAGTGATTATTTTAACATGATACATTTATAGAAATACTATCCCAAAGTAGCAGCTTCCGTACCACCGTGCAGGCAATTTATAATAAGCATTATTCCCACACATGTAGTAAATCCCAGGAAATACTTGACAGTTCCCCTTTTAGTCCCCAACCTCCCACTGGAACCAATAAATATGTTATTATAATCTGTCTTAAACCTATGGAGGCAGTTTTTCCCTTTTTTATTTTTACAAAGTCAGGGGACAACGCAGCATGAGCCTTGCCAGTTGTATAAATACCCCTCTTTACAGCCCATGGTGGTACATGGGTTTTTGGTCCAGCAGCTTTCTTCTTAAAATCCTGTTTCCTTTCCTTAACTAAATTCAAAAACACTTTCTCGTCTTCATGCAATATACATGTTAAATTATTTTTGTGTGCCTTTACTATATCTATTGATTTCGTTAAGAAAAATTCACCCATGAACTGTGCATCTTAGCTACTAAGTACTAGATTCATATTCTTTTGAATAGGGAGCTTAGAAAATACTACATCTAAGTTTGAATAATAATACTGAAGTTTTCCGGTTTCATAAAACAGACTTGCTAGAACACTACATGATATACCATATGTTAAAGGTAAATGGTGATATGCAACTCCCTCCGACACCGACAATTTCATACAGATATAACGATCACTAATTTCCTTTGTATCTACATATTTAAATACCAAATTTGTAAAAACATTTAAAGATGTGTCATCCTCTGCTACTGTGTGATGAAAATCTATCTCATCTTCTGCTTCTAATTCTACTCTATCTTCTTTTGTGGTAGCTGCTTTTTAATTAGTAACTATATCATTCTTCTTATTTTTTATCATTAATAAAGGTACCGCCACTGTTAGAAATAACCATACTGAGATTACTAATAAAATACTACATATGCAGGCTCTACAACATCTTCTTTTTAAACTTTGTGTCGGTTGCTCAGTGACTAAATTGTTTGCCATTTTAATCTGAGAAGATATTTTCTTCTCTTTCTTTCTTCACTTGAAAATTCAAACTCTTGTTTTTAAGGTGGTCTCAATTTTCTTTCATCAATCTGTGCAGCATCTACTTCATCTTATTCCTCACTTAAATCTAGATTCTCAAACTCTTCTAATATTACATAGGTCCACTCAGGGGCCTTGTATTTATTGTTCAAAATTCTCAGTCTAGGGCTTCTTCGTGTGTTTCTCACAATGGACTGTTTAGACTGAGTTTGACTGGTAACATCGTTCACTTGCTCTGGTCTGTCTCTTGTTTTTCTCAGATAGTATCTCAATCTTTTCACTCCACCTGGCCAGTTATCACCCTTGCTGACCCTTTTACCTGATCTGCCTTTTTACCCTCTCAGTCTTTTTCTAAAGTTATTTTATTTTCAGTATGTCTAGGCACAATCTGTTCTTCTTCTTAATCACTTTCTACCTGTTCCTGTGCAGGTCTTATTGGTTTTATTTCATCTGCCTGCACCTGTTCTTCTTCCTCTATCTGGTCCTGGTCAGGTCTTATTTCAAATTGATCTTCTTCTTCTGTCCACATTTCTTCTTCTTCTCCTAACTGATCCTGTGCAGGTCGTACTACAATTTGTTCTTCAGCTGCCTTAACGTGTTCTTCTTTTCCTGTCTGTCCCTGCTCAGGTCTTTGGATGGTTCTGTTTACCTCTGCCTGAGCATATTCTTTTCTTTCTGTCTGGTCCTGCTCAGGGTTTCGAGTAGCTTTATTCACTTCTACCTGAGCGTGTTCTTCTTCATCTACCTGATCCTCACTACTTTCGTGTCTCTCTAATGTGGTTCTCCTTCTGGTTTAAATAACAACTTCAGGTATGTCAATCACTGGTATCCATCCCTCCAGACTTGTGCTCAGTTGTTCCTCGTCTATCACTTGGTATTCCCCGACTTCACAACCTTCAGCTGTTTCAACTGGTTCAATTAGTTGCTGTTCTTCTTCAGCAGGGCCTGGAACTCTTTTGGTATGACTGGCATGAATCCAATTGGGTAAACCTGCACACTTCACTGCTGTGGTAGTGACCACTATGACTTGTCGTGGTTTATCCCACCTGGGTGCTAGGCACAACTTTATGGCGTGTTTCTTCACCACCACCCAGTCTCCAGGATTCAAATCATGCGCCTGTGTTGGCTGCCTGGGAACTGCGTCTTCTCCAACCTGGTGAGACACAGAACACACTAGGTCAGCCAATCCATTGCATTAGTCCAATACCAGATCATCAGTAATATTAATCAATTTATGACCAGGAATAAATGCTCGTCTCATTACCCTTCCCATGTGTATTTAATGTGGACTGAATCCTGTTTTTCTGTCAGGAACACTTCAGAGTCCCATCAACACAAGTGGCAATGCATCTGGCCATTGCAGTGATGTGGATGCACACACTTTTCCTAACCTTGACTTGATTGTGCCATTAATTTACTTAACCACTCCAGAAGCCTCTGGACGGTATGCACAGTGTAGTTTCTGCTCAGTTTTGAACGCTTCACAGATTAATCAAATTATTTCATTATTAAAATGAGGTCCTCTATCTGATTCCTAAGTAACTGGAAAAATAAAAAGAGGTATCAGTTCCTTCAACAGTAATTTAGCAACTGTGAGACTGTTATTTCTTCTTGTGGAGTATGCCTCTACCCATCTCGAGAACAGGCACACTGACAAGTACATACCTCAATCCATTGCACGGAGGCAACTCAATGAGATCTAACTGCCATGTCGTGAATGGTCCTTCTGCCTTTCCAATTTTTCCCCAACTGACCACTGTCTTTCTGCCTAGATTCAACAGCTGACAAATTAAGCAACTTTCGCTAAGGCTTTCTGCGACTACCCTAAATTTTGAATTGTACCAACTCTGTCCGAATAGTCTGATCATTAAATCCCTGCCGATATGTGTTGTCACATGGTATACTCTTGCCATTTGAGAGAGTAAGCAGTCTGGCATGACTGGTCTGCCATGGGTGTGAATAATCATAACCAGGCTAGCTGCCCAGATCCAGCTATTGATTGCCAAGTGTTGTCCAAATTGAATGCCTCTACACTTCCCTTGGTTTCCACTCCACAAGGTAGTGGGCAAGTGTTAAGAATCACGTCATGGAATATGGCAGGTGTAAGAAGGATGGTCGACCACCCGTACTGGCTAGAACGCATTGCACAGACTTAGATCTGCTTACTCCAAGAAACCTGGAGCCTGTCCCCTTTGTTTATACTGTGCTTTATGACCTTTCACAGACCAGCTATCACATCTAAGCACGGCCGGCCCTCAGGAGGGCTGCTCATATTTGTAAATTGGCAGTAAATTGTGACATCAAAGAGCTGGGTACGAACAGCCAGATATCCTTGGGATCAGGATAACCAATGGTAAGGGCAAGACGATTGACATATATAATGTTTATGTTAGGAGTAACAGAGGCGGCAGCTCCCCAACACTTCAGTCCTTGGATAATTTATTGGAGGTTAGGATTGATAGCTATCCACTTATAGGTGGTGGGGATTTTGATGTAACTTTTGAACCCCTCGACTGGGCAGAGGATAGTGATGTGAATGAGGGGGATAAACTCTGGAGGGTACCCCCACTGGCACTTATGCCAATAAAAAATGGTTGCAAGCTGCACTTCAGCTCAATGCGCTAACCTTAGAATACAGGTTAAGGGCTGCTAATGGAAGAACAATTTCAGATAGAGGAGTAGGAATGACCTTTGTGGGGCCAAATGGGTCAAGTAGGATTGACTACTTATTAGTGGACCTCACACTTTGGCCGTTGATACAGGATAAGGCCATAATGCCATCGTGTGACAGCGATCATAACCCCCTCATCCGGTCTATAAAAAATCCCTGGGGTGGTATTGGCAGAGTGCCGCCGATACCATTAAGCACAAAATCCCTAATACCTACAAGCAATAAGCGTCGTCTTAAATGGCCTGCAGTATTGGCAGATGAATTAAAGATCAAACTGATTAAGGATGCCCTTACAAAGCACCTAGCGATCTTAGCACCAGGGACCATTGACCCATCTAACCAGAGTAGTTGTAGCACCCTCCACAAGGAATTGTTTGACCATCTGGCTTGTTTTTTACATGCTCCAAACAAACAAAAATGAGGTTATCCCAGGGAAGACCCTTGGGAAGAGATTCATGGTTCAACAAAGAGTGCAGGACCCTGAGAGGGAGTTTGACTGTTGCCATCAAAAATCAAGAGCCTACTAGTATTCGGAAGGCTAGGAAGACTACAAAAAGGCACAGTGTAAAAGAAAAAAAGAATGGGATGAGAGAAGATGGGAGGACTTAGGAGAGGCCATTGGGCATCCTGATAGCCGGACGTTTTGGTCTTTGGTGTCCAAACAAAACTTTGAAGGTTCCCCTCCCTTGGCAAATAACATTCCGGCCACTGAATGGCATAAGCACTTTAGCGAGTTATACTCTAACGGTCCATACATTGACAGTTCCCAGATGCTCCATGATATGGGTCTCCCTGCTTGTACACTTACATTCACTAAGGAGGAGATATTATTGTCACTTGATGCCATTATTCCAGCAAAAGCCCCCGGCCCAATGGTATCCCTGGAGAGCTTTTCCCCACTGATAGGGAACACTGGGCAACCTATTTTATGAGACTGGCTAATGACATCTCAAGCGGGGGTAGCATTCCGGACACCTGGAAGGGGGCAGAGGTAGTACCCATCTTAAATAAAGGGGACAGGTCAAAACACGCCAACTACCGTCCTATTAGCCTGATACATTGTGCCCAGAAGGTATTCTGCTGCTCGCTCCTTGTTAAAATCCAGACCTGGATGGTGGAGAAGGACATCCTTTCTCCACTCCAGGTGGGTTTTCGGCAGAAGACCGGCACGATCGACCAGGCGTTTCGCCTGGTCTTGCTGTTTTTGAAGGTAGTTGTGTTGGGCAAAGGCAGTTTATATCTTGCCTTAATTGACCTGAAAACAGCTTTCGACCTAGTTCCCAGGGACCTGCTTTGTCAGGTCCTTCGGGACATGGGTATGCCTCTGGCACTTTTAGAACCGCTTATTAGGTTGCACAAGGATAACTTTGCCTGTATAAGGTGGGGAAAGCAGGGCCAAAACACTGAGCCATTTAAAATCAGACAGGGGTGCACCAAGGGTGCGTCCTGGCCCCCATCCTCTTCTCCTTATATTTAAATCAGGTGTCTGGTCTTTTGTGCTCTACCCCGGCCGATTTCCCATCGCTGGCTAACCATAACATAGCTACTTTGTTGTGTGTAGACAACACTCTTTTAGTGTCCAAAACCCCAATGGGCTTACACAAATTTTTAAATTGCTTTAAGAACTTTTGCGACAAGAGGAGTTTGGTCATCAACACAACTAAAACAAAGTTGATGATGCTAAATCCTCACAAATTCTTTAAGGGTAACTTGGTTCTTGATAATGTAACGCTCGAATGAGTGAGCTCATTTGATTATCTGGGAATTACGTTATCTCAGGGAATGGTATGGAAGAAACATCTAGAGAGGGCATCCCTGAAATTCTCCCAGTTAACTGGGGCCCCTGTGACGGGAGCATTGTCTCTCGTACACTAGACCTGTAGCCCCAGCACTGAAGCTGTATAGCTGTAAGGTAGTAAGCAGTGTACTCTATGGAGCCGAACTGTGGGGCTCTATAAATGTTAATATCCTCTCGATAATAGAAAATAAGTTTCTTAGAAGCCTGTTATTACTCCCACAGAGCACTCCCCTCCTTCTTTTGAAACTCGATATGGGTGTCAAGTCTATCAATGATCTGGTGAGCCTACGCCCCTTGCTTTTTTGGCACAGATTAGTCACAACTAATGTCCTATGTAGCTGCTTTTAATGAAGTTTCTGCCCTGGACAAAAACCATAAAATTTGGTGGAATAACTACATAAATACCATCCGGGCAGACATAGGTGTACCTAAGGAGCTAGAAGGCCGCCCTCTAACATACTCTAGGGACATACTAAAACTACAGTTTTTGGCTTGTGTAGAACAGAAGAACTTTATGAATACACAACATGGCTGCTTAACTGACCTGTACTTTGATATTAAATTTAGCAGCCGGTTAGAAAGCTTCCTTGATTTAATAAAAGTGCCAGAAGATAGGAAATTATATACTCAATTTAGACACAGTTGTCTTCCCATCAATGCTTTCACAAATAGCTGGAGAACAAATATATCACAGCCCAAGGGCTGTCCTTCTTGCCCTTGCCTTAAGGAAACAATAGGCCATGTATTTTTTTGCGTGTCCCCCCTACGCCAGACCCAGAAGGAACTTACTTATCCCAGTATGTAGACACTTAGGGACACATGGTCATAAAGAAGCACTAGGTATTCTGAAGTCGGATGCGAGACCATTCTTTGTTTGTGCAATTGCAAAATTTCTGGGTAAACTATGGTCCATTAGAAGGAGGGCCCTATCGACTTTATCGACTTGAAGGAAGTAAATGAATTGAAACCCAAATGATCTGAACAGATGGGCGTGTATTTCGCACTAGCACTTTGGATTGTAAATACTTGGATTGCTTCCCATTCCAATTTTGATGTTAGGACGCATTTTTTAAATATTGGAATATGCTTATATTTGCACTATGTACATATTGTATTTTTGTGATAAGCTTTTTACCCTAATTTTGATCTCTTTTTAAACTATCAAGAGCTTGTATAGGAAGTATTTTAACTTACAGTACCTTTTATTCTGATTATTGCCATGCAAGATCTATATGCTTTTTGTTTTATGGTACTGTAAAACCGAAATAAAGACTTTTGATGATGATGGTATACCCATACATCATCTTCTGTCCTTCTTTCACACCCTGACTTTATCCAGATTTCCTTTTTTTTCGCCTCAACTACATCCTGAAACTGTCCAACCTCATCCCATGTTTCTAGAGCTGAAAAAAACATAAGTTGGCAGCTGATTTCACTTGTTTCAATCTTTCTGTAAAGTGCCATTTTATTTCTTTCACAATATTGAGCAATTTGGTACGCATATCTGTTACCTGCTGCCACATAGTCATTTCCTGACTGATGAGCAGCACACTTGACCACTGCTATTTCTATTGGCAATTGTATTGCTTCCAACAACTCTTTTACATTTTTGCCATTTCTTATTGGAGATCCTGAAGAAGTCAGAAATCCCCTCTACATCCAGAGCTGGCCAAAATTAGGCACAACCCCAAAACCATATTGACTGTCCGTGAATATGGTTATCCTCCAATTTTTCCAAATTTTGCATGCCTTTGTTAAGGCCACCAGTTCGGCTACTTCTGCAGGTTTCACTCCTGGTATACAGGATGCTTCATTGACCCCTGATATTTTACATACAGCGTAGGCTGTACTAAGTCCTCCTCCTTCTGTTTTCATGCATGACCCATCTACAAATAGTTCATGATCTGGCTCTTTCAAGGGCACTTCTTTTATATCTGAACGGGGCTTGGTGCACATCTCAGTCACATCCAGACAATTATGATCCACTTCATCCTTCACTTCTTCACAGCATGGGCCTGGCAATAATATGGCAGGATTCATTATTGTACATCTTATTACTGTCACATTTGCCGCTCCCAGGATCACTCTTTCATACTTAGTCACCCAACTAGGTAAGGTGCTGCGTTTGAGTTCTTGTTAAAAGAATCTCAACTGAATGTGGGACGTAAACTTTAACTGGATGTACCATCACAATCGATTCACTTTGCTCCAGACTCATGCAAGTAGCAGCTACTGCTTTTAGGCAGCCAGGTAAAGCTGAAGCCGAAGGATCCAGAGTAGCAGAGAAATATGCTACTGGACGTCGGCTTAATCCATGCCATTTGAAACAAAACTGAAAGTGCACAACTTTCTCTCTCACAACAGAACAGTGCAAGTTCTTTCGTATAAGCAGGCATGCCTAAGGCAGGGGCCTCACACAGACAATTTCACAATTTTACAAACGATTCCATGCACTCATCATTCCAGACAATCGGATCCTTTGCTCTTTTCTGAGTCAACTGAATCAATGGTTTGCCAGCAGGGAAATGCCAGCTATCCACTGCCTCCAGTACCCAACTACTCCGAGAAACATTCTCATCTCCCTTTGTGTCTGAGGTAGTTGCATTTGCTTGATTATCTTTATTCTCTCTGGGGTCACTTTTCTAACTCCTCTCTCTCTTTTGTTGCCTAAATATTTAACTTCTTGTTGACAAAACTGCAATTTCTCTGGAGACCCCTTGTGTCCTCCTTCGGCCAAATGGTTCAGTAGTGCAATTGTGTCAGTGACACAATCTTCTTGTGTCTTTGATGGCACCACTAGGTCATCAATGTACTGAACCAAAACTGAATTTCTGGCCATGACCAATGTTGCTGGACACTTTTTTTTGGATTTGAATAAAAATTGAGGGACTCTCTGTATACCCTTGAGGAACTCCGCGCCATGCCAAGACTTGGTCTTCGAACCTAAAGGAGAACAAATATTGGCTGCCTGGGTGTAAAGCAGAGGTCTTCAAACTTTTGTCGGCTGAGCCCCCCATCAAAAACTTTTTCCATGCCGAGCACCCCTAACATTACCACCACCTGACAAAAATGTTCTGGAAGCTGGTTGTCTGCATCATTGATGTCCTTTCCCTCCAGCAGTGCCCAGGTCGCATAGGGCAAATAATATTAAATACATTAAGAGTGTTTAGTAAACTAAAGTCTGCTTGCTGGTAGATGTCTGGAGGACCCATAGGACATCTGGAGTTCCCTACAGAGGGCTGCTTTTAGGGGGTGCACTGACAGTGCTGCACCACCTTTTGTAGCGTCCTGATGGCTTCTTCGCCTTTTTAGCCAAGTCCATTTTATGGCACAGGTGGAGAGGCAAAGAGATTCACCCCCCTGCAAATGAGGAACTGCGGACTTGAGGAAGCGCTGGTGTTACATGTTCACCAGTATTACAGAAGGGGCTGCACAAGTGTCTTCCATAAAATATGAGTATTCTCATTGCAGAGATTCCACCTGAGTGAGGAGCCTGCTCCACAACTGCAGGGCCTCTGACACGAGGGTGGCGGCCCTTTGTGAATCAGTCCCATTGTGTATATGTGTTAGATAGAGATCTCCAAGCTGCACCATGATTTGAAGTCAGACTTCGTTGAGACATTTATGACTTGATCCATTCTCCTGCAAGGAATGTTACATTATGCCAAATGGTGAAGACCTGAACATTTTACGTAACAAAATTCATTAATTTTACAAGAATACACTTAGATATAAGAAGTTTCACACAGTCCCACCCGGGACGCAGAGAATTTGATTTACAGATAAAATTGTAGACACAGAAACGACCCAACGTGTATTCAGACCTCATAAAGATGCCAAATAAATGGCGGACAGGACCTTGAAGTCAGCATGAGCAACATTTCACTTTTTACTTTGTAACATGCTAAACGATCCTTAAATATACATTACACAACTTTCTTAAATTCCATTGCAATCAACATTCAGAAGAAAGGTAAACCTCAGGCAGTCAGACATTCAATTACAGGACTGGTCTCTGCTGAAGCTTGAATGAACCCCATTTCTTCTTGGCTGTAGTTTGTTTCCTTTCAAAGCTATTGCTCACGCAATCATCTAAGAGCTTCTTTAGATCCTCACTCTCATGTAAAATCCATTATTAACAGGTTGTGCTCTAGCTTTCACTGTAGCCCATTTAGAGCTGAAATAAATTTGTCTTTGCTCGTGTCTAGTCCAAAACATATGTGGCCACACAGTGTTAAGATAATTTGCACCGAGAAATGTATTCTTCTGATTTTCTCATATAGGGTTAAATAATTGCTTAAAAGATTTTAGACGGGACTCCAAACCATGTTGTACTCTTGAATTGAGCACTAGCACAAGTGAAGGATTGAAAATCTTCACTAACCACTAGCAAACTAATACTGAATTTACTAATCATATTACAACAGCCAGCTAAGATAACCTGACCGCACCCCACCTCTCACCTTTAATTCCTCCATCACAAGGCTAAGCTTTCAAACCCACGAGGCAATAAGACACCGCTCTGGGCATTCTCACAAATGACACAAACCAACTGCTTGAAACGTAGGCTTACAGCACCTGCAACACTTTTTCAACCAAGCACACCCCCATAGCGTGCCATCCCTCTGGTAAAGCGCTACAGCACTCTTGAGTGGGGCATATAGCGCTAATAAATGCATTATCATACATAGTATAAAGGGCATTTGCATGCACATTCTGTGAGATTAGTCTTTTGTCTTGGAAGAAAATTCAACGAGTTGTTTTACTTTTCTTGTAACTAAAATACTGTAGGAGGAGCAGTAACATAGATTTTCATTCTGGGTGTTATGAACTTTAAACAAAAAGGCCAGTATAGGATATTTGAAATATTAGGGAGCTCAAACTATAGATGGCAATTGAATACCTTCTCTAGGCCACTGTTTGTCGTTTAAAGCCATTTGTGTTTATTTAGGATGGTTCGGTTAAGAGAACAATAACACCACTAGGCTCTTTTTGAGCTTCTTGCTCTCCTTTCTGCACTTTCTCCTTCTGGGTCCAAGCCTTATGTGGACCCCTACCCACCTTACCAACCTTTAAATAAATTAGTAGAACCGAAGACATTTGTTAAACTATATTTACCACACATTCGATCTCACAGGGACATTATTCCACATCGTGGTGGAGGGGCTGGCAGTAGCCCACACCCAGGGGTTACACAAAACAGCAGCATGACTCCTTTCTGTTACTAAGCATACAGCTATGGACTGTAGGTCACTGGAGAGGTCGCTTCCTATGGATAAAAGGAGGAGCACTTTCGGTGTTCCTGAACCTGACAGAGTCTGCCTCTGCGCAGGGGCAACTATCTGGAGTCTGTTTCAAAGACCATCAGGCGACCTCTACTACAGACAACGCACTGCAGAACGGCACATCTGTATGTCAGAGCATTGGGCCCTTCTCTTTGCAGCCCATACATACAGTCCTATGAGATAGGAAAGGGCCCGCAGCATAAAGCACACTAGGCACCCTGACTTTTGCTTGTGCACTGTTTTGGTTATAAAATGGGTCAGATCGCTGCCACGGTACCCCACGCAGCTGCCACTGCAGCATCCCCTGTATCCCATTTCATTATTGAAGTTTGCAGACATCAGCTCGCTTTCCCGAATTCCCGGGCACCTTTTTTGTGCGGGTCTTACTCTTCAACGATTTGATATAAGGCCCGCATGAGGACGTCATAGTTTACCATAACTTTTCCAAAACATTTTATTTCCGGTGACTTTCACACAGATGCAGTGCATTTCATAGAAATGTAGCTACCTAAAACTCCCCAGCAGCCTTCATATTAACATGGAAATAAACTACTTAAAAATGCAGAAACAGTTATTGCATGCAAGGGATGGTCTTATTGTGAAGTATTTTAAAACTTGACCACTGTAATAGAAGGTCCTGTGAGTTTGTGGCGTATTTTGATGGAATTACAGTGATATATCAGAGTTTGCAGTCAACATCACTGGGAGCTGCCATTAAATAAAAACATTATCCCTTGTATAATCTCTGTGCAAGAGGTCACTGCTCCTTCGTGCTACAGAAATGTTCTGCATTTTGGGAAAGTTCTTGTCTCATTGATATGTCCACCAGGACCCTTTATTTATCTAGGCGAGTAAACTAGAGCATCCCCAGTGCTGTATTTTTATTTCCCTCCCTCTTGATTTTCCTTTGGCTCTAAAGTAGAGGCCAGCTGCACCCGAGTACTTCACAGGTCGTTAAAAGACCATTCACCTGTTAGCGAGGCTTTGTTGTTTTTTTCACCTCTTAGCGCCCCTGCATCTCCACTCTGACTATGGCTGAGACACACAACTGGTGCCTGGAGGCAACAATGGAATGGAAGATGAAGTGGTGGTGGGCCCCCCTGAGGGGATGCTGCGCCCCACCAGGGGGGCGCGCCCCACAGTTTGAAGACCTATGGTGTAAAGGAATAGAGAAAAAGGCTGTAAACCTGATAAAGGATCACTGCTGGATTTGGCACTACTGGGCAACAAGGCACTATAATGTTGTTGATCTTTCTCAAATCCTGCACTATCTTCTATTTTCCACTAAGCCTTTTAAGTCCCATTATTGGTGAATTACAAGGACTACTCATTATTTCTTTTAAAATACCTTGTTTAATCATTCGGTCAATTTCTGGAGCAACTTCTGCTTTTACTGCTGTACTGTTGTGTGTTTGGATAAACTGCACCTTCTTTCACTGTCACTTTCACTGGGTCTACATTTGACATCAGCCCAATAACTTTTCCTGTAAAATCGCACACTTCTGGATTCACTGTGGTTCTCAACTCTTTTGGCAATTCACTTTGTTATCAATAAAAACATTTTATCTACTTCAGTACCTTGCTCAGCTAACATCATTTTGTATATTACATCTTCATCAGGGGTTTAGAAAGCAACACCATCTGGTGCGCAGTAGATTGTGCAGCTCATGTTGCACAATAATTCTCTTCCCAATAGATTTACCGCACTGGAATCGCAAACTACAAACTGATGCATGGCTTTAAAATTTCCACTATGTACCTCCATTGGGTTTGGGATTGGGGTTCTAATCTGTTGATTCAATACTCCTACAACTTGGATAGATGCTCCCGAGAGGGGTAGGTTTGGCATGTCTGCTGTTCTCACAGTAGACCGGATAGTACCAGTATCCAATTGAAAAGTGATATCACTACCTTCCACTTTCCCATCAATAAATAGACTTGACTAATCTACCGGCAAGGATGCGCCAAGCACACACTCCTCTTTCTCCCCCCTGAGGCACCGTCATTGCGCAAAGTCAATTTTGTCATTATTGTTCTGTAAAAAATATTGTGTAACCACAGAATTTTTCTTACCACTTTCTCCATGAAATCCGGCGTTCACACTTTATTTTTGAGTATTCACAAAGTTTGGCATAGGAGCTGGTTGCACCTGATACTGTGATGTAACTACCTGCTGCGGCTGATTCATAATCACTTCATTCTGCAAACATGGATTTAAATTTTGGTTTGGCCCATTATTATTCTGAACATTCTTACACTCATTCTTCCAATGTCCAAGCTTTCTGCATGCATGACAAGGACACTTCTTTTTTGCTTCCTCCCTATTCATTAGTCCTCTTACTTTACCACCATTCTCCGCTTGATCATTCTGATTCTGCTCTTTCACCTGATTATCAGTTTGGGTATTTAATTTATTTTCCTTCTGCTCTGCCAATTTCACTTGTGCCCGCATCGTTTTCTCCTTTCGCTTTCTATGCCTTGCCTCAATGTCATCTCCACAATATTTGGAATGCTTCAAAATTTCGTCTATCGTTTTACTTTGCTAGCACAACATGTGCTGCTGAATCATCTGACTAATCTCTGGTTTCAGACCATATAAAAACCGATAAACAAAATGTCCAATATCCTTATCACCAATGTTCTCAAAACCACTATACAGCTTAAACACGAGCAGTAACCAATCATAAAATATGTGTGTACGGACTCATTTGGCTCTTGAGTTGTTCTAACTATCTTTACCAAATCTGTTTCTTTAGGAGGAATTTTCCCTTTCAGAAATTACTTGGTGATAATGCTTCATCACCTCCTCTGAGGGTGCTCCTGTTTTCGAGTCTCTAGCATACTCCTCACTTGGCCAATCAACTGTGATTTTACACTTTATCCACAAGTCAGCAGGTGTCACAATATCAAAGAAACATCCAGATCCTTCAACAGAACCTTCGAAACTTTCAAAAATCTTTCAACCTGTTTATACCATTCAACGGGTTTCTCTCTCAACCTAGGGAAGTCGTTTGTAAATGACAAAATATCCTGTCTGCACCACGGAACATGAACATATTCACCACCAGGAACCTCTCTCATGGGACACAATCTCTCTGCTTTTTCTGATTCTTTTAGTAAGAATGCATATGATGCTTCCTTTGCTTGTGCTTCCTCCTTCTTTCTTGTCCACCTAGTCCTCCACTTGTCCATGTCTCAACACTTCTGCAAAATGTTCATTAACTCATCTGTAGTCTTTTATGCAACACATTCATAATCTCCAAATCCTTGTCCGTAAACTCCACTCTATAAGGTTTCTGTAATAATTTTGATCTCCCTAAATCTACTCCAATCTCTGAAACAACCTCTGTCAATTTCTCATGAAACAATTTTGCATTTCTGGTTATGCTCCTACATATAAACATCACCGCCTCATCCTTTTAATGGTTCAGCCTTTCTATTCCCACATTTCCAGCTATCATCTCTTCCAACTCCACCTTCAATCTGTAAATATCTAAGATCTTTGGTGTTGAGCTTTGTTTCTCTATTCCCTGTTCCTATCATTCCAAATCTTCTGGAGTGACTGCTTTTGAGCCTCTAGTTCCTACAGGTACCATAGACCCTCTTTTTTTCAAAATTTTTAGGGCATTTCGGAGTTTCAATGAAAGGTTCCCTTATTGGAAGGTCCCTTAATGAAATGACTGTATAGCACTCACAAGCCTGATCATCAGACATTACTACTTCTTTTCTGGGATTATTCAGAGGGATGTTACAGGTTGAGGTTTTGGGCAACTCATTTTATCTCCATATAATGGGATAACAGGACCTATAGTAACTAGTACAGGCACAGCTTCAGTATTTAAATTAAATTGACTTATTGTCTGTACTACTTCTTCCCTAGTTGTATTCAATGCTTCTCTTTATTTATCTTGAGGCACCCTATTAGCTAATATATCATGTACAATTTGAGGAATTTAGGGTGTCCCCATTACTGGTGCACTTGGGGTGACTCTACTGGGTCCTTCTTGGTACAGTGGCGGATTTTCAGTTAGAATTTCCTCTAACAATTCATCATCTGATTCACCATATCCTGTTACATTTATGTGTTTTGTTTTTTCCTTACACTTGCTTCCCGCCCGTTCTTTGGCCAGTAACACTGGATATAAACCCTCTGATACTACAGCTCTTCTCCAACACTGCATTTGATCTCTACTTGACTCATATGGATGTCTAGGCAAAAATTCTCTAAATCTCCGACCACTTCTGAATTTTTCAGGATCAAATGCCTCAATCTCCTATTCTTCCAAAGCTTCATACTGTGTCATTCTAGGATGTGGTTCTAACATATGCATTCAATCTCTCAAACTCTGAAGTATCTTTAAATTAAAAGTACCATGATCCGGAAAAGCCAAAACGCCATCACCCAATTTTCCAACCATACGTGTGATACCCTTTCTCCATCAACATAAATGAAGCAGGCGGCTTAGGTGGTGGAATAGGAATTCCCTTTCTACTCAACACAGGCTTGTCTTTCTTAAAGACATTTTTAATTTTCTTCATTAATTTAATTTTTTTTTGACTTCCAAACATTTGACATGGACGATATAGGAAAAAGTCTTCCATATATATTCTAGCTCTATTACCTACGTCTCGTCCTATATCAAAACGACTCACACTCGCAGTTAAATCAGGACTCAACATACAATTCTTTTCTCACCAATCCTAGCGCGGCTTCTATCTATTAACCAATCAGACTCCAACTTGCACTCGTAGTCTGACCAATGCCAGCGCGGCCTTTCTGATACGCCAGTATCTACTCCTTACTACTGACCCCTCCTTTACAATCTGCTTGTGTCTCGCGCCCGCTGTTTCAACCAATCCCAGCGCAGCTCTCTGTGACGTCAGTACAATTCCAACAACTGACCCCCTTTTCACAAGGTAATACAACAACTTATTTCTTAAAGATTTTCATTATTTCTTCGTTAATAACAACATAAAAACATTTGCTACTCCGTCTGTTCTACTAAACAAAGGATAGATTTAAACTTACTCTTGAGTTTCAGAATTACTCCCCTTGTACTGTGAGAAAAACCCCATGTTTACCCTTCATTCAAGGTCGGGAGAACCTGTTACTCCTTCAGTGTTACCCCTACTGGCAAATAAGACCAGAGTTTCACCAGAGAACCCTCTACTATCACTCATTCAACTTTTATATGAAATAGTCCCTAGTGTAATACTGCCAGCCCTACATAGCTTCTCAGTATTATTCCAACAGACGAGTAACCTCACTGCAGTGTGGCTTCTGTCACCACACACTATTCATTTTTCCCAGGATTCTGGGCAACCTAAAACAAGTTGCTAACTCTTTTGTGAAACATAAATCAATAAGCAATATTTATCACCAAACTAGTCAATAATAACCATAACTCTGCTACCTGAAAACTGATCCAGCGGTATACCAACAACAGATACTCTACTACCATACACTCAGCTGGGCCCATAAACACACAATTGAGTAGACCGCTGGGTTTAGTTAAAGTTTAAATCAGGATTAGTAATTTTCAGTACCTCTTTTCACCTCAAACTAACCCTTCACTGATGAAAAAGTTATTTCCTCTGGTCGATGGACCATTAGTTGAACTATTTGATGGTGATAATTAACATTATTCAAATGTTTCTATACCTTTAGGTAAATACCCACAGACTCAGGAAAGTTTAAAATCTTTATCTGAATTAAGTGCATGTGAACCACTTCAAAAATACACTACAGCCACCTTCATTCTTAGGAGAGAAAATTCAATTGATTAAACATCAATTGTATACTTCAGGCACACTCAATAACTAATGCTCAGAAAGTGAGAGGACAGAGAAAAAAGAACATCAGCAAATAACTTGAAATTATAGTTATCAAGAATAGTGTGAAAGACTAACCCCCTGGCCAAAAGGCTGGTAAAGGTCCCCCTGGAAAACTCAGGCGACAAAGACTTTAGGACAGGATAGTTGACCTCCCTAGTATACTGACAATTGCACCGCACCCCTCTCTGTAACTCTCTTCCTCCTCGAGATTCCTCTGCGATCTTCTGATCTAATCCAATTATATTACGATAGAAATTTCTGCTTCAAGTTCTGCATTCGGCTTTTTATCAGCATCTCACAGCATCTCTCCTAGCAACAGCATCTCCCTCTACCCCAACAGCATCCCGAGTTCAGCTAACTAACTAACTAAAGCTATCTTAATTATACCTTTTATTCGTCATGTTCCACCCACTAAAGTTTCAATATCGTAAAAATACGAAATATGATTGGTCAGGCAAGGGAAAGCTCCATCACAGCATGCTTACATGTCATTAAAATCAGTTCAACTATTATTTGCAAACCTATCCCCTTAATTTGTATTCATAATTTTGGTTCTCACACACATTTAGTTTACTCTTGCAACAATTTTAATAACATTCTGAACAAGAGTTTTCTTTGTTGAACTCTTCACCATCCGTTCCCACGTTTGTAGCATTCGATTTTTGGCTCCCTTTCAATAGCCCAGTTATGGCCTTTATGGCTTCACTCAGTGGGCATGCGCAGGCTTCACATCACTTCGTTCAAACTGGTTATGCAAAAGAGGCCCAAATATGCACTAGTGATAAAGTCAGAAAGACAAATGTTACATTCACAAATAAATGGTGGCACTGCATACCACCCACCTCTACTCTATTCCACTTTACTTGTTAATACTTTTCCCGCATTAGCGTTAGTAGAATAGACTGTTTTCGTTTTAGCTAAGCAGATTCCATGCACGCGAGTTTTCAAGACTCTGTTTTAGTGCCTTCTGTTCATGCGCAAGAATTTCCCTCCTAGCAATAGCTTGTCATACTGTGCATATACATTTGACGCATGTGCAGTAAAGATTTCCTGTTTAAAGCGGATTTAGTCCTTCGTTCATGTTATTCACGTTAGTAAACAAATATGCAAGCTTCATTAACCCGCGTATTCATGTGGTGCGCATTAGTTTAACTCGAAACAATTTTAATAACTTGCTAGTGAGTTAAAGGAGCAGATTGCTTCTGAGCAAGTCTCTTTTCTACGAGTCCTTGCTCCATCAGTTGTCTGCAGTATCTCTGTTTTTTAAACATTGGCTTTTGTCTTATTATAGGTGAGTATGTTTCTATGTTTATTTTCTTCTTTTATTTTCACGCATCCTTCCCACCCTCCTGAATCAAACCGCCAAACTACACATCCATCATCCGCACAGTCTCATCCACCCATATATGAAACTATCCTTCCTCACCTATGCATCTAATGCATCCAGCCACTTATCCTACAAACTTTCCACCAATCTATTCTCCAACTAATCCATCAGTCCATATAACCTCCCTCCATACTGCCTTTCAGTCAAAGCATTGATTCAGCCATCCAGTCCCATCCTTCAATCCTTCCATCGAAACCCAAAACCACTAATCCATTCATCCATTCTTCAGCAACCTACCAATTTATTCACCCATACATTCATACATCATCCAGTCCAAGCATCTGTCTAAACTCACTTCAACCTGCTTACCATCAATCTGTAATCCACATATCCTCCTATTATGTTATCTCTCCATTCACCCGCCCGTCAGTCCAACAGCTTGACTTCCATCAATCCTTCTGACATTTATTTATTTATCAACCAACCTATCTATCATTCTCCAACCCATCCATCTGTTTAACAGAGTTTCCATCCATCCTTCGGTATGTCCACTAATCTATATGTTCCTCTGTCAGTCCATTCATCCTGGCCACCATTCCTTCTATCTATCCAACTGTCTGCTGTGTGGATACGTGTACAATATTTTCCCAACATAATCACGCAAGTGTTTGATGGAGTATGTATGTGACTATTGTATGTAGACAACTGATGGTGTCTTCGGGGTGATGATGGAGAATTTGGGGATCAGGTGGCATGTGTAGGATTCTGGTGGGATGTTTTGATTTGTATTGACATCCAATCATTTGTGTAGATATCTGCTATCACATATACAAACTTTCCAGTTAATGCACTTTAGATAAAAAACAAAAAAAGCCAGATTTTTGGACTTTGCCATTGCTCATTTTAATATGTAGCTAATGCGAGAAGATGTGGCTTACTGACCTGAGCTGCTGACTTTAGAACCTGGTGAATCTCAGCATCGGTGTTGGGGAAAAACTTTTCCAACCCTCATCAGAGTGGTGCAAAGAAAACACAGACACCAGGCAGGGCTCCGGAACAGGTGAAATGTATTTGAAGGTACCCAGGTTTATTGGCAGGCAGAAGGCAGACACACATCCCAGTGTCACATCTTCAAACACGCTTCTTCTGCCCCGAGTAATTCTTGTGGGGGCCTTTATATGTGTTAGAAATCGCTGTCAACAGCAAAACGCCAAAGGGGACACAGTCCCACGGCAGAGGGAACACAGTCCAAACATGGGTAACCATAGGAAAACGGAATTGCACACACACACAAACCTATAAGAACGTAGGGCAAACATACACATATTGCAGTGTACGCAAACAAGGGAACAGAAAACATGTCGAGCTAAACTTTACGTAAGAGACAGAAGACCTCAGAGTGTGGTTTGTGTTGACAGCTGCTGGAATTGTCAGAGAGATCAGGAGTGGAGCCTTGGTGCAGGGCTGGAATTGCTCTAGAAAGGAAGGGGGAGTACTGTGGAGGACCTAAGCAACAGCTTGGTCAGGGATGGAAATTGATAGCTCAGTGGGTTTCACATAGAGTGGGGAAGAATTGGAAATGATTACCATATCTGTGTGATACATACAGTTGGATATATTTTTTTCGTCCACAATCAGTACTTGGCTCATCATCTTGTGATTCTTTGCAAATCACAAAAGCTCCCAAAGTTTAGAGAAACAAAGCAGACATGCCAACCTACAAATAAATGTCACTGTGTGAGGAGGGTGTGGCTTTGGAGGGGCGGGCCTGGTGCCTAGAGCTCCCTTGGAAGCGCTGTGCCCTCCACAAATCCCCCACGCACCCAAAAAATCAGAAGGTTGCTGAGGCTGTGGCCAGTGTCCTGAGGTGTTTTCAGTGCCCTTAATGGGCACCGGCGGCTTAAAGCTGGTCTGTGAAGTGGTTTCCAGCTGTGTTTCCTGCCACCCTGTGATTTTGGCTCCTCACCTGGTGATCATGTGAAGGGAGACAAAATTGTGCGACACATGGTTGGACTTTGTGAGTTGCTTTGTATTTGTGTATTCTTTGCTTGATGAACACTATCTCCCAGTCCACCCTTTAAATGTACAGCACTCTGTTTCTTCCTATCTACGTTTAAGCTATATAAGTACCAATGCTTACATACAAAATCTAGACTTTGATATCTCGACCTGTTTTCTATCCCATCTATGTGCACCTGCTCTGCTACTATGACAGTGGGCCATCAAACCATTTATGTGTGCATTTGCCCCTGGATGGAGTATTCTGCTTTTGGTGAAAGTAGAGGGAGGGGCAGTAGACCAGATCATTGTTTTTACGGAACAGAAGCCTCATATTGTATTTTTAGTAAATGATTCATGTACACTCTCAGGTGGTATGGTTGTCATGGAAACTATCATTTTTGGAATCCTTGACTGAATCATAGTGACTTTCTTGTCTTCCTACGATATTTTTCACTTTTGGGACAAAATCGTACAATGAACTTGCTATTCTTGGTAGCTGAAAGATGGGAAAAACACAATTTGGAAACCAGAATTTCGAAGCTACTGTCTTCTCGCCTTTCTGCCATGACACGCCTCGCATGTAGGAGAAAACATAAAGATATGTTCAGGGGCAGCTCTAGGCTCATGGCGGCCCTGGGCAGGGAGCATAGGTAGGGGCCCCCGGAAAAGGGGGTTTAGGCGGAGGCCAGTGAAGAGGGGGGGGGGGGCGGGGGTCAGGGTGTTTGGAAGTGAGCCATCCTCAGAGGATTATTATATTAAGGATATATATTGGCATGGTGGCCCCTGGGGTTTGGAGGCCCTGTGCAGGTGCACAGCTTTCACATGCCTAAGACCACCCCTGATGTGTTCAACGTGTTCACAATACATTGATTCCAGTTTTAGAGCAAAGACGACGTGTTACTGTGTGTGCTCTGTGTAGTACTTGCTTTCCAAAAGAAACATGTTAAGCATCATTTTGGTAAGAAAATAGAGCCAGCGTGTGAGAAAGAGTAGGAGAGGGAAGCATGAATAGAGCATTTGTATTGTGTAAGAGAATTATCCTTCCGATACATGGAAATCAAACGCCCTAGTGAAACCTCTAGAATTTTCAAACATCTGGATAAGTGCAATATACCTTTTGCAGTAGGTTTGTCATCTGGCTATATACTTATTATGCTTCTCAGCTTTTTGTGAAAACTTAGCAGGAGAGATATCAGAACGTGGTCTCCAGCATGCCAAAACTCACTTTAGTGACAGACTCCTGATTTTTTTTAAACCTAAAAATTAAGACTTTTGTTTACCTTTCTGTGTATATTTGAAGGGCAATGTTAAAACACACTGGGATTTTTTTAAATATTTTTTTTTTACAGGTATTGTTAAGTTACTTGTTCTTTGTGTTCATTTGAAGCACCTAACATTAATTCTAGGGCTCTCTTGTTTTAAAAAAAAGTATTGCTATCATACAAAGCCTCCATGTGCGATGCTTATTTCTGACTGTAAAACAGTAGGCCGACTGTCCAGTGCATTGATTTGTGTCCGAGCATTGGAACTGTAGTGGCAGACTGTAGAACACGGCAGCAAGGCAGCTCAAGCGGGTAAACAAGGTGGGTGAGCAGATGTGAGCCCCCCCCCCCTGCACTCCCAACCTCCAGGGTTTGTAAAAACCATCGAAGACGGGTGACTTGAGAGATAAGCGTGTGGAATTGTGTATTTGATTAAAACCACTGGAAAACCTATTGACGATCATCACTCTCAAATGTATACAGAACCACTGCATCATATGTATGTATTGTCTTTTTTGAATGGGTAAGAGGTAGAATGCGAGTGAAGAAAATGACAATGCACAGAAAATACATCCCAAAAACGAACTGATGGGTTAACTCATTGTTCTCGGACATTTCTAGGGTGATAGGCATTCAGTGTAGGAAGAAACAAGTAGAAACTCTGGTAGTTACTTGGAGGACAGAGGGTTCAATTAACTAAGTGTACTCACACGAATAAGTGTGACTTACTCCTGGAAACTGGAGTATACCTACCGATGAGAAAAGCCTTTGTGAATCAGGTTCAGAACGTATACAGACACAATGGTTGCAGAAGAAAACAAACAGCCGAATTACCTCAAAGCCACTAAAAGTTATAGGTGGCAGACCACATTAGAATGATCATATCACTTCTATTTGAGTAGGCCTTCACTGGCGACACCTTTACTCTCATATTCGATGAAAATAAGTGCATTGTCCTGTGACAAAGTGTCTACTTTTATGAAACCTAGTGCCAGATGTAGGAAGGCTATTACCGGGCGGTAACGGCCGAAATTAACAAATTTCGGCCGTTACCGACTGGTAATAGGCTTTTCTGATGTAGGTGGCCAATTTACAGATTCGGTAAATACCGAACCGGTATTTACCGAATCATCATTTACGGATTCGGTATTTACCGAATCTGTAAATGACACGTAGGAAGCACTTTGAAGAGTGCTTCGGTGCTTAAAGGATTCATTATTTACCGCCAACTATTAGTTGGTGGTAAATAACGAATACCTCTGTAAATGCAAATCTGTGCATTTACACCAGTGCCATGTGGCAGACATGTATGTGTGCCACATCTGCACACAAGCCCTATTCAGGGGTGCAACAGGGTGTCAATGTGACACCCTGCCACCCTTGACTCTTTTACCATTTTATCAAATCGGTATTTACCGATTCGGTAATTGCCATTCATTCCTATGGGCCTCCAGGCCCATAGGAATGAATGGCAATTACCGAATCGGTAAATACCGATTCGGTAATTTTTACCAGATCTTTTGCTACATAGTATTTACCGATTCTAAAATACTGAATCAGTAAAATTCGGTATTTTAGAATCGGTAAATACTATTTACCTACATCTAGCCCTTAGTGCCTATTCCATTTCTTTTGCACATTCTACTGTTGTTGTTTTTTGTTAGTACTATTTTTATTACTTTTTCTACCTGCCTTCTTACTTTTTTAAATTATAATTCTATTCCAGTTTCTTCTGAAATCTTTCCTGAAGGTTTTCATTTCCTTTATTTATTTTAATCTTTTATTTAAGCTATAACATTTCAATCGTAACCGCTTACATACATACATATACACACACAAATCTCTCGTTAGTTTGAGCTGGAGAAAGCAATGCGAAGCATTGCGTCCAGCTCGACAACTAATGTTGCCCGCCTCCTGGAAATCTGAGACAGGGGTCGGGCACGCTCGGAGATTGGTATCTGTGAACGCGCACGTCCAGGCCGGCGCCGTGCACATCTTCTGCCTCAGATTCCCTGAAGTGCGCTAACACACACACACACAGCCACGCACGCACCCCCCCACCGCTCACAGGGTCACGCGCACACACACAGCCACGAACGCATCCCCCCACCACTCACCGGCTCACACGCGCACACACACAGCCACGCACGCACCCCCCCCAACACTCACGGGCTCACGCGCACACACACAGCCCCCCCTCCCCCACGCACCGGGTCTCTCAGGCTCTTTTCGTCCCGTGGTGGTGGCGGCATTACACACGGACACATATATTTTTGGTAGGCACCGGGGGATTAAACGATTTGCCCACAATTACAGGATGAAGAGCAGACGCACTACGCCGCATTCAAGGTCTCTCTAGCACAACAGGGATTTCCTGGAAGCCCGCCTTACGTTACAGAACGTACTTGCTCTCCTATTGGGCGTCCTCTCTGTCACGTGACATTGTTCAAGACCAATCCTTAGCCCCTTAGCCCTGTTCTCGTAGGCAGTTGAAACTCCGACGTGACACCTTCGGATAATGTCGCGCTATAGAAAATTGCATTAGATAAATAAATAAATAACTGCTGAGACTGGAAAAAATTAACTGCGAGGCCCCCTATGTTAGGGGTTAAGGTAGGGCAGCAAAAAGGAGTTGGGGTTGAGTTGTGAGTAGTCTGACAATCAACTTATACAATTAATTTTTGTTTTTTTACTCTGCCAAGGAGAATGTGTCCACAGGGAGAAGCGTGGCGGTAAATCTGTTGTGGCTTGTTCAATGGGTCACCAGAGGCCGCTTTTGTCACGTGGGCCTTAGTGGTGGCAGAGCTACACATGGCCTGCTTCTAATGTACAGCTCAGTGTGCCTAGCCTGCCTATATGTTGCGATGCGCTGGTTTTTATGTTATAGTGCAGTGTTCGCCAGTTCCTGGGCCTCTTGGCACTCTAGGGCCAAGGGAGCTGTTGAGGCTACAACTGAGGCATGAAGGGAAGTGCAGCAAGCAGGGCCGAGTCAGGTAACGCGCAGCTCGAAGGGCACGTGACGCAGCGTAAGTACCTTTAAGTCCACTACAATCACAAGACGAGTGATGAAATGGAGAAGTTTAGCGGATAATGCTCCACCTCCCCCATCTGAGCAGGGGCGGGGCCTGTGCTTCCAGCTCCAGTTCACTTCTATTGCTCTCTAGCGTCAAACTTCGGTTTTTGCAAGGCTCGTTTTTACCACTTACCTGATGTCTTCTTGGCGCTGGCAAAGGTGCTCAGGAGAGGGGAAGTGCTCCGTGCCTCAAGGCGCTGCCCCTGTGTGTCCTGTCACCCTCCAGACCTCCTGTCAGCGGCGTGACGTCAAATGATGGGGCCTCCTATAGAATGGGAAAGGGACCCGGGTCTCCCATCTCTCCCAGATGTCCATAGAACTTGGGGCAGGATGGGGCCATTCTGAAGGGTGGGGGGCCCCAGCTGGTTCCTGCAGGGCGTGCCAGGCACTAACAGCCAACAACCTCCTACCTGCATGAATAACTCGCATCTCAGGAGGCCAACTCCATGCAGCCATGGCTAGACTTGAAATGAACAAGCACTGGCAAAGCCATCGTCGCATATATAGTGAATATGTATTTCAGCAGTCTTAGTGAATATGTATTTCAGCAGTCTTATCAGTGGCGACGGCTGCAACTAAACCCGACTTGGGGGCGGGCGTGCTGGCACATCAAGCGATACAGTCTAACAATATGATGGAACTCCTTAAAATCAATGCAAGCAAATGGTGGTGAATTCTGCATTTGAAACACATTGGTCAAATCTGATACGATAACAACAAACATGTATTAGTGGATTTGAGGATGTTTATAGGCTACTTGCAGAGGTCTTTTAAAAGTCGAATGTCTAAAAAGCAGCATCTACAGATTTTAATACAGAGAACGGTAGAATCCGTTTTTGCAAATTGTTTCAAGAAAATGACCCTTTGGCCAATGTTCCAAAGATTCCTTTGTGAAATGACTATGAGCTCATGAAACTATTTAATTCCCTCTTAGGAAAGGAGATGCTGCCTTACTTTGACCAAATGTACGTGTTCAGTATGCAAATTAGGATGTTGCGACACATTTGCCGCTGCTCACATTTACAGGTCTCAGACTTTTGCACTTAGAGGGTAAAAGCACCTGGTTTGGAGTTGCAAGTCAGAGACCTAATTTTAAATACATAATTCATTCCTCCTGCGATTGAATGAATCCGTGCCAATCAGTTGGCCCTTTCACCGCCTGCTCACTATTCTTCCATGAATCTACGCTATTCTGATTCAAACAGCAAAATAGCATCTCAGATTGAGCAGGTCTCATACAAGATGACTGAGCCACATCCAAGCAGGAAGCCACCAGGCGTAAAGAACTGGCAAAATAAGTGCCTTGAAATAACTTAGCAACAAACTAAGTTCTGGCATGCAGAGGACACAAGCATCCCGCCAGTCTCCAGAGTACCAGAGTGTCTGATGGGCAATGTCCTGCAAAGAGGTCACTTTGGGAGAAGCAAAAATTTTGCCTCTTAATGGTTGTGCCTAAGTGTAACAGTTTTTTTATATATCGCGCATTCGACCTAAAGGTATTGCAGCACTTTATATGAGCACCAGTTACATTTAACAAAGACATAATTATTTTTTTGGTAGGCACAGAGAGATAAAGTGATTTGCCCAGAAACACAGGATGTTATAATAATTGTAGCCGTAAGCATGGCCTGAGTCGCAAAAGGTACACCCTGAATGGAGCACCAGAGAGACACTAGGCAGACAGCATGGCTACCAGTTTGTCATCAAAACTTTTTTTTTTTAGTTTTCTATTGCGCGAAGTAGACCCGAGAAATCGGGTCTCAGAGCGCTTTACATAGCACCAGCCACAGCATCACTCGTTGCCGCCACAACATCATTCAGAGCCACCACAGCATCAATCTGTGCAACCATTCAACAACAACTGATTCAAATATGTTCTCTCAATGTTTCAAGCTTATTACAAATGTCACAAAAAGATATTGATATTTATTTGGATTTTGTCACAATAAAATACACTGAACATAATCTTCACAAAAGTTATTTACAAAAGTTTAAACTATTAAGCTATTGCCATTATAAATTACAATACCTTTTATTTAAGTATTAATTATTAAAAAAAATTAAAAGCCATTGTTATTTGTAATATCAATACATCTAAGTCACTTAAGAACAACACATATTGCATTAAAAATGCTATAGGTGTCACATTTGCGAAAGTTTAAACTATTGGCATTGTAAATGACAAAGCTATTATTTCGCTATTTTCAAAACCAACACATAAATTAAAAATTTGTCATTTACAAGACTAATAGCTCAAACTTTCCTGATGCGAGACCTATTGCATTGCAAATGCTTGTTTAAATAGGAATTAGCAGAGCTGAACACACCATTAGAGCCACACACTACACCCTTTTTCTTCCCTACTGTGATCAAATGTACCCTTTGCCACCCCGTACTAAATGCTATGGGTTGGAGGGACAAGATTACACGAGCCACTCCCTTGTGGAATACCTCGAAATTGGGCACCCTGGTCACGCAAAGGGGCTTTGAAAATGGGATTGAATTTGCCTGTCTAAGTTGGATGATCTGTGGAAATAGGGATAAATAATTTCATTCACAGAGCTACAGAGAACCAATTGGTGCCCACTAAGATCTACGGATATGTACAAATACTTCATTCCCTACAAAAAGGGGTGAATACCTCCCTGAATCCTCTACACTTGAAGATAGATTGTTTCACGAGTACATGCCTAGAAAGGTCATTTTTTTTTGTCCTCATTACGCAACAGTTTAAAGTAAGGAAAGTTTCAGGGACCCTTCTCAACTTCGGGCAACTCTGAGAAAGGGAACCTCATACCTCCATATACTTGTAAGGAGAAGGATCCTTGTATCGGATTTGGGATGAGCCAGCCATTGTGGCTTCTCTTACAAGCCTTCCTTAATAATGTTTGCTGTAGCGTAATCATTGGACAATACAACGGGGTATAATGAAGAATCCAGATATTTTCCACCATACGGTATACCCTATATATACACATCACAAATTTAAAATTTTAAATCACCCTTTATGAAACTCTTCCCAGATGTCCCAAAATTTATATTTTTTAGAGCTAAGCTTCTTATTTTTATCAAGGTTATACACTTTCAAGATTGACGCCAGCCATTCGTTATGGGTCGGTGGGGCTGGATTTATCCATTTTACACAGATCTCTCTCCTTGCCAAAAGAATCAGAATGAAAATTAAATTCTCTTGAGCTCTAGACAAGGGGCTTATTACATTTATATTGGTGCCCCCAAAAATAACTAAGTTCATACTTACAGGTAGTTGTCTTCCCAATACCCCTTCGAAGGTATTACCCACATCTTTCCAGAAGTTATCCAAACTGGGACAACGCCCCAGCTCTTCACTGTGGCTCCGTTCATTTTGGATAACCTTTTCGGAATCCAGTAGGCTCTGTGTATAGTGAGCAAATGATTTCTTTTGAGAGCAGCAGACGTTACAATCGACCAGCATTTGTTCATAGATACTTGCCATAGGTTGCTTGTATCCATCGTCGGCAGGTCTTTTCCCCAGGTCCTTTCCGGGATTAGGAAATCATCCTCCCCAGCCGAAATTAAGGCCCAGTACCAAAATGATGTTTCTTTCAAAAATGGATTTCTCGTCTGCATCTTTATTTCCAGGGAGATGTTACCTTTCCTAGTTTCTTTGAGGGTCTTACTCCAACTCAATAGCTGGTAATATTTGAATTTCGAAAGATTAGAGTTTGTACATTGAGATAATATATCCCATTCAAGAAGTTTATTTTGAAAGAGAAGCTGTCCCCTTTCTGTTACTCTGGCAGATATTAAAGGGATCGCTAAACTGTCCTTAAGGCATTCTGGTGTCGTCTGGGTATCCCAAATCGGGGCCTTATCACTATAGAAGGGAATATCTACTGTAGATCTCACACAATACCACAATCTAGCAGCTGATTTCAGGACCTTCAATTTAATTTTTTTGAAGAACTTCGGGTGGCCGAATTTGTACAAAAAGTGGCTGGTGTTGTTCGTTAGATTTTGTAGGAATAGTGGATAATTTTCGTAAGGGCCCAACAGCACTCTACTGCTTTTAAATTGGAAGGCTCTGCAGTATTCTAGGAGGTCTGGACTAGCTATACCTCCCTGTTCTTTCTTTCTCCTTAGTTTATGCCAAGCAATTCTTGGTTTCTTTGAAGACCATATAAAACTGGATAACTCACCCTGCATCTTTTTTATCTTTTCTCTATTAAATTCGAGCGGGATAGCGTTAAATATAAAGGTGAATTTTGGCAGAATTTCCATTTTTATGATGTTAGATTTACCCAAGAATGTTAAGGGCAAACCTCCATACTTTCAGGAGCTTTTTTACTTCAAGTTCTATCCTATGGAAGTTTATTTGGGTTATTCTGTCAATATCTTTTACTAAGTCGATACCCAAATACCTTATTTTTTCTTTACAAAAAGGGGAGACAAAATTTTCATTCCAGCTTATAATTTCAGTTTTAGTTTGGTTTATCTGGTATCCAGATATCCTCCCAAAAGATCTTAGGGTCTCTTCTGTTGTTTTAAGAGCCTCTTCCAGATCTGAAGTAAGAATCATGAGATCGTCTGCATAGAGCGCTACTTTCTTATGCCACCCTTGATAACAAAATGGGGAGATTGAGGGAAGATTCCTAAGACATTCTGCGATCGGCTCAATATAGAAGTTGGAAAGCAAGGGGGAGAGGGGACACCCATGGCGTGTTCCCCTACCTATTAAAATATTGTTTGTTAGGTTGCCATTGATTAGGATTTTAGCTCTAGGAGAGTTGTAGATGTTTTTTTACAGCTTTTACAATGTTATCCCCCAACTTAAACTTTTTTAATACTTCACTTAAGTAACACCAATTAACTCTGTCAAACGCTTTGGCAGCGTCAATCGTGATTATTGAAAGTGCAATTTTCTCTACGATGGCGATGTCAATTGCCCCGATCAACTCTTGTGTGAGGTCTTGAAGGTGCCTTCCTGCCACAAAGCCCTTTTGGTTAGGATTAATTAGAGAGCCCGCGATTTTCCCTAGTCTTATTGCCAAAATTTGGGTGAAGATCTTATAATCACAATTTAAGATGGATATTGGGCGGTAAGATTCACATCTTTTCGGGTTTTTACCTGATTTCAAATGACAGAGATGGTAGCATCATTCCATGACTCAGGGATTTTCTCGTTATTTATAAAAATCTTATTAAATAGCACTGTTAATTGGGGAGCCAGAGTGTCTTTTAGCCTTGTGTAAAATTCATTAGGAAGGGCATCCGGACCTGCTGATTTACCTCTTTTTAGTTTCTTTATAGCTTGATCTACCTCCTCTATTTTTATTTCACTGTTTAAGATTTCTTTTTCTTCAGGGGTTAGAGCTGGGATATTCTGTGCGTCTAAAAATTTGGTTATTTCCTCGATTTTAGGATTACAGTCCTCCGTATAAAGGTTAGAAAAGAAGACTGAAAATTCTTCCTTTATTACTTTTTCTTCTGACCCATTTTGAGAACTGTCTGTTGGGATTATACTGTTTATTTTATTTCTAGCTTGGTCAGTTTTAAGCTTCCACGCTAGCATTTTTCCACAACCCTCTCCATATTCGTAATGGGCAAGTTTACTACTTTCCCATCTTTCTTTGATTTTACCTTCTAGTAATGTCAATAAGTCTTCCTTAAGTTTAAGCCTTTCTTTAAGTCTGTCTAGGCGTCTCTGGGATGATGTATCTATCAAGATCTGTTGATCCAGTGTTTTTATATTCTCTTCTATTCTCTGAATCTCTTTTTTTGCATCCCTTGATTTATATATAGTTAGGCTACAGATCTTGCCCCTTATTACTGCCGTATATGCTTCCCAGACTGTTTGGGGTAAGGCACTTCCATTATTGACCTGGAAATATAAATCAGTCTCCTGTATAAGTTGTTCAATTAATACAGGGTCTAGGAGAGCTGAACGATCCAGTGTCCATCTCGGGATCGTTACATCACTAGTTATTTTTAGTGTCACTTGGACAGCCGAATGGTCTGAAAGGTGCGCGGGAAGGTAAATCACGTTATCAATTTTTTCTACTACCCCTGATCTATTAAGAAGTAGTCGATTCTCGATTGTATACCAAGCTTTTTATTATTAAACGTGTACCTATCCTGTTTGATGCCCTTCTCTTTCCATACGTCAGTAAGGCTTAAGTCTCTTTTATATGCTCCCAACCACTCTCTCATTTTTGGCAGACTATCCTGTTTTCCTCTAGGGTTTCGGTCTGTTTTTGGATCTGGAATAATGTTAAAGTCACCGCCCAAGATCACAGGAAAATTTACCGAAATCAGTTGGGAGTATAAAGATTGAAGTGGGGTAGGATCGTCTGTATTAGGTCCGTAGTACACTGCTAAAATAAGAGTGTTGTTAAGTATACTAATCTTAGCTAGGGCCCATCTCCCCTTAGAGTCTGTCGCAGATGTTAAGATTCTCGCTTTCAAAGATGTTTTTATGAGAATAACAACGCCTTTTATAACGCACTGTTGGTCAGTACATACATAATCATTGACCAAGTGGAGCGTTTTAATTATCTCCTCCCATTCTTTTTTTAAGTAAGTGTGTCTCTTGTAAGATTAAAATTTCGCTATCAATGGATTTTAGATATTCAAAGATTTTCCGTCTCCTGCTCTTGGTTCTTAACTCATTAACATTCCAAGAAGTTATTTTTATACTCTTTAGGTTCCTTCCCCATCTCTGTCTGTTAAGTGGTTGGATTCCATTTTTACCCTGCTGGGTCCTGATTATCTCCTTTCTTTTAAGATGAGGACTTTTTTTTGTATTTTTCCCTACTTTGCTCCCATCCCCCGTGTGCTCCCCCCCCTCCTCCCTTCTTAAGAATAGAAAGAACCAATTGTGGTTGTGATTGTAATTATATACAATAAACCAAAAAAAAGAAAGAAGATGACACGGGGAGACACACTCCCTCCCTGGGAAAGCCTCCCTTTCCTTTGGGCCTTAATTATAGCCCAGTTTGAGCCCCGTGCCTGGTTCGTTAAAAAAAAAAAACACTATTTTAAAGTTGCTGCTGCTATTACTGTTACAACGTTCTGCTGCATAATTTTTGAGAGTTTAAAGTGTGTGTAGATGTGTGTAGATGTTTTCAATCTAAGAGTGGGATTGTATTTGTATTTGATCGCGCATCAGCACTAAAAGAGAGTCAACTTCTAGAGGATCTTTGATGTTGTACATCTTATTCCTCCACATAATCCTAAGTGAGGCTGGGAATTTCATTTGTACTGTACCCCAAGGGATTTTAGTTCTGGCATTTTTTGGCCTAGTTCCCATTGCCTATCTTGGGTCACTTTTGCAATGTCGGATCTAATCCTAAAAGACCAGTCATCTCTGGTATATGTCCCACTTTTTAAAGGTTCGGCCAGAATCCTCTCTTTAAGATTGTAGGACCTGAAATTCACCAGAATCTTTCTTGGGTTCTTTCTTTCTTTAGGTTTCCCGAAAGGATCACGATGTACCCGCTGGATATCGTTTTCCAGGTATAGGGTTTTACTCCATGGGAAGTGTTCTTCTATTAGCGATAGTATAAATGTCTTTATATCTGGCCCTTCCCGACCTTCCGGAACATTAAGAAATCTCAAATTGGACCTCCTGGACTGGTTTTCTAGTGACTCAAGTTTTTCCTCTATGTTTTTGTCCTTTGCCTTCAAGTCTCTAATACTCCGTTCTGTTACTTCAACTCTCTTAGTCAGTCCCACAGCCTCTGCCTCCACTGTGGAGACTCTCTCATTTAACTCTAGAAGTTTTGAGTCCAAAGATTCAAATCTATCATGTAATTTGATTTGATTTTCCTCTGATATTTTAAATCTGGATGTCATCTCCTCGAACATCCTTTCCATTAAGACCTCCATACTGTTTTTAGGTTCGGTCTGGTAATTTATAGATTTAGGGTTGGTATTAGGTTCAGAAATAGGAACAGAGACGGTTACCGTGTTTTCTGAAATTGAAGAGGAGAACAAGGCTGGACAGCTAAGATCAGGTACAGAAGAGTCCAAAGATGTGTTTAGTGCTGGACTCAAGCTCTGGCCGAGAGATAGTCTCGGAGTTAGGCCCTGAGCCAAGGCTAGGTTCAAAGGACCTTCATGCTCCTTATTTTCTTGCTCTCTCCTAGAGGGCTCTGCCAGTGAGTTACTAGCTTCGTCATTTGGGTCAATCAATAAGACATCTGTTAATGCTGATAAGGGAGAGCTTTCCATCGCGAGTTTAGATTGTGCCTTCTCCTGTACTTTGAAATAGGACCTCAGAGAGGGTGTAATTTTTATTTTGGAGTTTTTATCGCCTAGCTCCTGTTTCCCTTCTATCGGACCCTTTTTATTTAGTGGTTTCCCCTTTTGTATTTTCAGAGCCTTCCGCGAAACTCTTTGTAACGCGTGGGATTACAGGTGGTTTAAGGACTGAAGGGGTTGTTTTCTTAAGGAATTGCCTGTTCCTTAGGCAGTAAGAGGATTTTTCCCGCGGTTCAGGTACAGGTTCACGTTCAGGTTCAGTTTCAGGGACCGGTGTAAGTGCTTTGCCCCCTTTGGAATCAAT
The DNA here is from genome assembly GCF_964263255.1 of Lissotriton vulgaris. NCBI lineage: Eukaryota > Metazoa > Chordata > Amphibia > Caudata > Salamandridae > Lissotriton > Lissotriton vulgaris. The sequence continues at coordinate 1,462,932,842 of NC_141687.1, read as the reverse complement.
TGTACCTATTCTACGGAAACTATGGGAACTAGGTGAGTCCCGGGTCTGCACTAAAGATTCGGAGGCTGATGAAACGTTATCTGAGCTTTCTTCCTCCCCCTCCACTTTTAATCCAACAAGCCTCCCTTGGATAGTATATTGGCTGAGGTATACTAATGATGTTTTGTCTTCCAGGAGTCCTGCAGGGTAAGCCACCAGAATCAGTTTATCAGGACTACTAAGACTGCTTAGGATTCTCAGATTGGTAGAATCAGCCTGATGTATTATGTTATTCAAGTGGGACCTATATAGTTTAGTTAAGGACTCTGAGCAGGGCAAATGTGCCTTGAGCCTGTTGTTCCCCCGGACTTCAAAGCTGTCGTAGTCCCCAAGTAGTCGAGCCCGCAGTTCAAACCCCCTCGCCTTGCCTCTAACAAAGATTGAGAATTGGCTTACCGCTTTCCTGCAGTTTTGCCGAGCGTCTGCTGCTGCCTGCCACTTACTGGCGTCTGCTCCTGCTCCTGTAGGAAGCACCGATTCATCGATGCAGTAAAGCGCCCTCGAAGTGTGAGAGCTCAGTGCCTCCGTTTCTGCCTCTGCTACAGCAGCAACGGCGGGGGCTTGGACGCCAAGGGAAATCACCATGGGTAAATGGAGAACCGGGGAACTGAAAGCTGAAAGAGCAGCGCGGCAGGGAAACTCGCCTCTCACAAACAACTCACACCGAGTGGAAAGGTGAGTTATGAGTAGCGTGCGCAGCTCCTCTTAGGGAGTCGGAGATTTTTTTCCAATTAACGTGCAAGTGAATATAGGCATATCCTGGAACCCTGATAAAAAAGAAAACCTCGAGGCTTTTTTGTTATGAGTTGGCTAGCGAGTCATATCGACTCTTATCCTTCAGCCTTCAACAATTTCTATGCAGCAGATGCGTCCTCCTCGTGCAAAATCATTCCGCTAATTCAGGCACGGAGCTCCCGACCGGTCTCAGCAGCCGGCCGCCATCTTTCCCCAGGTGATTTTGCTTGCATTAAATTGTTACATAACTCTCCTGACACCTCGACCCATTTGCGAGAGAGTTGGGAGTGTGTCCGTGTGGGCCTGCACGATGACGAGTGGCCTAAAGATTTGGCATCCCCTAGGGAGGTGGCCACGCGATCACAATTTCACCTTGTATGAATAAAAATCCTCCATTAATGTTATTGTGCATCTACAACACTGGTTAACATGGGTAAAGTAGAGAATGCACTGTGGCCTGTGTAATGTGGTCAGGAGGAAACATGTTTCCACATGATATGAGTACTAAAGAAGCTTGGATGATGTCATTAGTGATGTCATAAAAGATGTCATAGAACATGTCATGCGCGATGTAGTATTTGAGGTCAAAAGCAGTGCTTGCTGGTGGCGCAAATTATAGTTAGATCTGCTAACTATGACTGGTGAATTTCTGTACAGTTTTAGTTCGAATTTACCTTAATACAACGTCACTTCCACCTTTGGTTTTTTTCAATGAACTTCTAAGGTTTTTTTAATGTAAAGAAAACCTTTCCTTTCACAGCTGTAATTAGGGTGATGGGTGTACATAGTAGTTTATGGCGAGAGACTGGCCTTTCAGCTAAAACTTCTCTCTGGGGTGACCGGTATGCTTTCTAGAGTATGGAAAGGGACTCATCTCTGCTGAGACTTCTCCCTTGCAGAACAAGTGAGTGTAGTAGGGTATAGAAAATAACTGATTTCTCCACTAAGGCCTCTCTCTGGGATAACTGGTGTGCATAGTAGGTTGAGGAGAGGGGCTACCCTCTCTGCTGAGACCTCTCTCTTGGTTGACTAGTATGCGTTCAAGAGTGTGGAGAGAGACAAACATCTCCACTGAGGCCTCTCTCTCTCTTACATGGCAAGTGAGTGTAATAGGGTGTAAAAACAACTGGCATCTCCGCTAACACCTCTCTCTGGTATAACAGGTGTGGATAGTATGGTATGGAGAGGGACTGACCTCTTCATCAACAGTTATGCTCAGGGTGATTGGTGTACCTAGCAGGGTATGGTAAGGGACTGGCCTCTCCACTCAAACCTCTCTCTGGGATGACGTGTGTATAGTAGGGTGGAGGAAGGGACTAGCCTCTCTGCCAATACTTCTCTCTTGGATAACAAGTGAGCGTACTAGAGTGTGGAGAGGGCTGACCTCTCCGCTGAGATCTCTCTCTATCTTACATGGCAAGTGAGTGTATTAGGGTGTAGAAAACAACTGGTATCTCCACTAACACCTCTCTTTGGGATAACAGGTGTGTGTAGAAAGGTATGGAGACAGACAGTCCTCTCCATTGACAGCTCGGCTCAGGGTGATGGGTGTATGTAGTAGCGCTTATTCGTATCCACAGAAAGAAGATCTCATCCAACTGCCCCCTGGAATTGCTTCACAGCTTCTCCTCGCTCACATTTCATGTTAACTCTACAGATTCTCAATGACATGCTGGCATTCCAATAGGAATGTCAGCTACCACACACCTGCTCCCCTGAATAACTAAAATAACACACAACAGAGATATTATGATAAACAGTGGTTTCCAAAGTTCAAGAAATACAAATACAAGCTTGGCATTTTTCATGTATATGTGAAATAAAAAGAAGCAATCAAGCTTTTAATGAAATATTTTACATATTCTTCCAAGTACTTAGGTATTTGCACCTTCCTGCTAGATATCCTGATTTCAGTATCTTTGTGAGTGCCTAATACTTGTTTCCTTGTATTTGACTCAGAATGAACATCACACCCTCTGTATTTTAATTTTTTGTCTCCATCACTACTACTAGTGTCCAAACCCAATTTACTCTTGTACAGCACAACTCTATTCAACTACTATTGTCTTGAGTCTTGATGGCGGTATCGAAGAATTTTATAACCTGAATGGGTTTGGAATACCTGATACAGTCACACTTTCCCACAAGGGCTTTAATCAGGACCCAATCCCCAACAGAGACCATTGTTTCTCTTACTGCCATTCTTTTACCAAAACAATAATTTCCTTTCTTGATATTCTCTCCTTCTCTCACATACCAGTTCTCCATACTAGTACCTTTACCTAAACCAAACTCATACTTATTAACCCACACAGGTTCCATAAGAGAGTCATGATACCTCCCTTTCAACAATTCAAAGGGGGTTTTACCTGTTGTACTGTGCTTTGTAAACCTGTATAATTCCATCTTCTTATTTACCTCCTCCTTCCAATTCAGTAAATTTGCTTTAGCTAAACTGACTCTTTTATTACTCTGTTTAGTCTCTCTATAATGCCATTGGTTTCTGGATGATAGTGAGCACACTTTTTGAATGTAATCCCCTTTTTCCTTAAGAATTCCTCCGTTTTCATTGAAACTAGTTGAACCCCATTATCAGTGAGTAATGTTTCAGGAATTCCCTCTGTTCCTATAAGTTCTTTCGAACATTTCACCGTATATTTAGTTTCTATTCCTCTTGTGAAACAGATCTCTGACCTAAATCTCTGAGAACATGTCAACCGCAATTAGTACAAACGTTTCACATCCATCTCCAGGAATAAGTCCAACAATATCTGGTGCAATGTCTTTTCATGGGCCTGTCGAACTCGCCCTGACCAACATGGTTGTACTCTTTGCTTTCTAGAATTCTTGCTAAGAGCACACAGCATACAATCTCACACCACTCTCTCAACTTGCAGATCCAAACCTGGCCACCAGTATGAACTGCGTAACCTTTCTTTCGTCTTGGATATTACTTGATGACATTCATGTGCCAATAAGTAAATTCTTCTCTAAGAACTGCAGGAAAATTGAGTTTCATCCTTCAAAACAATAATTCACTCTGTTCAGGCAATTCATACTTCACAGACCAGAATGCTTTACACCCATCTGAAAGATCTTTTTTTCCACTCCAACCATGTTGTACAAATTGCAATACTTGTTTAAGTATTGAATCTGACTTCAGTTCCTCATGCCATTTTTCTTCCAGAATCATCTCGCACTTTACTTCACACACAAATGCAGGCTCTTCATCATAAAACTGATCACAGTCTTTTTCATATGCACCATCATTAGGAATTAACCTGGACAGTGTATCAGCAATCTTGTTTCCACACCTTATATGCAATTCATTCAAAGTCATACTCATGTAAAGAGATCACCGATTTAGTTATTCTGCCAGAGAACGAATCAATACCTTCTTTCTGAGAATTTCTCACAGGGGTTTATGATCTGTCCTTATTTCAAATGAGCTTACTCACAAAAATGTTCTCAATTTCCTAACCGCCCAGTGCATAGCAAGGGCCTCCAGTTCAATCGCTGAATACCTGGTCTCAGCACCTTTCAATCCTCGTGAAATGAACTTAATGGTACTAAGACCATTTTCCCTTGTTGTTGAAAAACAGTACCAAACCCTTTCTGGCAGGCTTTTGTTGTTATAATCGATTTTACTTTTGAATCAAAATTCTTTACTGTGGGTGCTCTGTTGCGTGCCTTCTTCAACACTTGGAACTCTCTCTCACAAGACTCATCCCACTCAAAATCAATCTCTTTCCTCCACAAACGTCTCATATTTACACATAGTTTTGCAAAGTTCTGGAGAAACATACTATAATATTTGCACATCCCAAGAAACTTCATTTACTTCTCCTTGGAAGATGGTGAGAAAATCCTTTGAATAATGTCAACAAGATCTGCTTTAGGTACTACCCCATGTCCTGTAATGGTGTGTCCCAAATAATCTATGGCATTTACACCAAATTTGCACGTATGTTATGTTATATGAATGCTTGTAAAGCGCTCGAATGGCGAGGCGTCTTGGCGCTGGGGTGTGCGAAGGAGGCAGGGCATGGGGAAGGACTAATCACTAACCGGTGTTAAACAACCGAGATTTTAAAGTTTTCCTGAACAATAAAAGGTTTGGCTGCAGTCTCAGGGCAACTGGTAGTTTGTTCCATATTTGGGCCGCACATGAGGAAAATAGGCGGCCCCCCATCTGGCTCGCCTGTAACTAGATACACAAATTAGGCCGAGATTAGCCGGGCGTAAGTCACGCGAAGGCATATAAAGCCTGAGCCTGTTCTGACTGTTGTCCGCACCTCCCCGTACCGTGCTTTATGCACCAAAAAGAGTGCTTTGAACTCAATTCTCTGATGGACAGGGAGCCAATGTACTGCTCTCCTGCCCTGAGTGGTGGGATGGCAGTTCGGAAGCTTTAGAATCAATCCAACGGCAGCATTCTGCAGTGATTGAAGTTTACTAATATGGTACTTATCGATGCCCAGGAACATCGCGTTGCAATAGTACACTCTGGACATAAAAAGGGCGGCCATAACTGTTTTTTGAAGTGACAAGGGGATGAAAGGGAAGATTTTACTCAGGGTCTTAAGTAAGAAAAAGCAGGCAGATGTTAGACTGTTCACCCGAGATGACATATTGAGTTTGTCATCGAAGATGACTCCCAAATTCCTCACTTTCTTTACGGGTAAGGGACACTCCCCGGCTTCCGGCGGCCACCAATGATTGCTCCACATTGGCGGTCCATTTCCAAATTCAACCTCTTCTGTTTTGTCCGTATTGATTTTTAAGAAGTTCCGACTCATCCACTCCATGACGTCCGTCAAACAACCATAAAATGCTTTCGCTGTTAACTCTGGCTTATCTGAGGTGGAAATCACCAGCTGTGAGTCGTCAGCATACGATACAAGTGTAAAACCATGCTTCCTTATTAACCATGGCCAATGGCCTCACGTCTACGTTAAACAGTGTTGGCAACACGTATCCAGTGTTATTGTGAAGTTACATTCACACAACCTGTTGAATACCTCCCTAACACGAGCATCATGTTCCGCAACATTTTTGCCAAATACTAAGATAGCATCCTTCTGATACACACACCCACTCCTCTTGTGCCCTTCGAAACCCTATCCATGACACGCTGAAATACAGGGGCCGAGGACATAAGACCGAAAGGTAATCTTACATAACAAAAGGTTCCGAAAGGTGTTACAAAAGCCGTCAAATCCTCAAATGCATCTGATGATAAGCTGGTGTAAGATCTATTGTACTAAAAACTTTGGCCCCATCCAGCAACATCCGCAACTCAGAAATATTGGGAAGTGGATACTTATACACTACCATATTCCTATTCATATGTCTCAAGCCTACACACAAGCACAGATTGCCATTAGATTTCTGGCTGCCACCACAGATGCAAGTCATTCGTTGCCTTCAGTCTCTTCAGTGATCCCATTAATTTTGAGCCTTTCAATCTCCCGCTTCATTTCTACCCTTACTGCAATAGGAGCATTTATCACTTTACAACATACATGTTGTGCATTGAAACCCAAATGTATTGTGTGCTTGTAGCATTTTAGACATCTCAAACCTTCTCTAATAATGTTTGGACAATCCTTCTTTATTTCATCCAAAAATTTCTCATTAGATTCCGTCATCTCCACCTCTTTCACATCAATCCTCTCTTTCAAAGAGACAGGCATTTCACTGGAGAGATCGAATAAAACTCCTAAATCTCCTTGATAAAGTCAGCTGATTATACTGTCACCTTTTTTTGAAACATAGACCTCGCCTGTAACAAATCTCTGCTTGAATTCAATTAGTCCAGTAAAATAACCCTGCAATTTAATTGACTCTCCACCATAAGTACATAGTATAATGTCACTATAGAATTTATTGGAAACTATTGTAATTTTTGCACCTGAGTCAAACAGGACCCTTGTGCTTTTCCCTCTATTGTAACTGTGTCAATGGGACTGGTCCTCCTCGTTTGTCCTATTTGCAATACTATTTGTCTACATTCAAAGGCTTCATCATCACTGTCCTGTTCATCATTTACAGCAACCTCTCTAACTTTTTGTTTTGGTTTCTTACTTCTGAATACAACTGCAAAGTGATCCTTTTTTTTACAAATATTACAAGTTATTTTGCGGGCAGGACACACATCATCATTAGCTATGTGACCACCTTTATCACACCTACAGCACTTCTGTACAGTACCTTTCTTTCTTTCAAATCTGTGGTCACTCTTGAATCTCTCATCCCCAAGGTTATTCTTAAACTTATCTGTATTAGCATTAACCTTTACAGCATGTACAGTGTTATCCTTGCCATACCCTTTGTTGATTACCTCAACACATTTCATCAAGTGCTCTATCTTCTTGGCTACAATTAAAAACTCTTCAAAACTAGGTTCTTCCCTCAACCATAATTGTTTTCTCACTATGTCTTAGTTGGAACCTAGCATTAACTAATTGTGGATACTTTCTTCCACCAGATCTTCAACTCTGCAAGAGAAAGAACATTTTCTTAGATCTGTTACATAAGACTTCACTGACTCCCCTTCTCTTTTTAACCCCCCCCCCCCGCCCAAAATGATATCTCTCTGAAATCGTACTCACTTTTGGCAAGTAATAGATGCCCAGTTTTTTAATGCAAACTTCATACTCATTGAGATGTTCAGAATCTGCTTTGGAAATATCTGGGCGATGATCAAACACTTTTTGACCTTCCGCCCCTAGACAACGAAGTAACAAAGCAGTCTTTCTTCTGGACTGGGATGTTCCACAAACCTTTAAAATACTGTTTGAAAACGTTTTTCCATAATATAGGTAGTGGTCCAGGATTATCTAAAAAGAAAGGAGGGGCTGTAACATTCTGCATGTTGCCTTCACACTGAACATTCACCAAAGAAAGAAAAAAAAACACCCCGTGAAAACACTGCCAGGATTGTGAAAAAACCCAAATTCTCCAATAGTATAGATACATAGAAAAATTAAGGTGTAAAAGTGTAATTCTGCCATTAAACTCACAGAACATATACCATCGTAGTGAGCATTTCACCGTGAGTAAACTTCAATGTTTATATGCATTAAAAGTGAGCATGTCACTGAACCAAACACGATATGTTAATACAGAGAAAGAAAAAATATACAGAGTAGTGAGCATATCACTGTGAAAAACCTCACCGATGACGCGCTTTAAAGTGAGCTTGTCACTGAACCCAAACGTGATACGCTAATCTTGTGAGAGAATCACTGTGGAGTTTGTTTTCAAGTGAGTGTATCTCTGTGAGATGCATGTTTTCATAACCCATGTAGGTGATATGCTTTTAAAAGTGAGCCTATCACTGCAACCAATCCTGGAAAATGAACCAAAAGCGTTTTCAAAGTGAGTGCCTCACTGTAAAGAGCATGCCTCTCGAGTGAGCGCCTCCTACACAGTGCCTTTCAGGTGCCGCATAGCGTCTCGCACCTGAGTCTGACGAGCAAACCTAGTACCTATTTCACCACTGTGCAGGAGAGACCACCTTATGCAATGACAGCAGGTTAAACTTAATAGGTCAGATGGCAAACCTCGGAGATTACTGACCTCCGAAGTACACTTAAGATTGCAGCGATGTCCGCGCGCATGCGCACGTCCTGTGTCGCACCAAATGCAGAATAGGTTGCGTTCCAGATAGATCAGTGGTTGTTTTCTACTTCGGTGACTTTCGCCCTCAAAAGTTTACCTTAGATGACGCATATCCTGCGTTCATGCACATGTCCTGCATCACACCAAGCACAGAACAAGGAGCACTCCAACACAACCAGCCCTGCGTTAAGGAGTTCATCAGAGAGACTCGTTCAAAGAAACACACTCCAACTGCCACAATGCCGCAAGTAAATCAGTAATGTTTTGAAAATCAACAAAAATTCTTCATGCAATGGCTAGCTACCATGCATTTCAAGATAGTGTTGTCTTTGCCACATTTAGTCACCACAGCAAACCCGACATTACTCACAGCTGAACAGAGCTGCCAGTGCACAAAGAGCTGGAAAGCCTCCCTTCACATAGTAGATTTAAGCGCATAAACAGGCACTTTAATTACATATAAACCTTCAAGATCACACTTAAGCTACTCCAGGACAATGGTTAGGTTTCACCAATAATCTCCAAAATATAAGGTGAATAGTGTCCTTGTCTCTTTTGCACAATAACTGTGTTAAGATCTTCCTTTACTTCTGTCCCACCACGAGTGGGGTAATTAAAGAAACTTTCTGGTATCCAGATAAGATGTGTATCAAGATATGTTCTTTATTCACAGGAAGAATATCTCATCCAACTGCCCCTGGCTTTACCTCACAGTTTCTCCTCGTTCACATTTGATGCCAATTTTACACATTTTCAATGACATGTTGAAATTCCAATAGGATTTACAGTTACCACAGCTACCATAGGTATCGTAACCAAACATTGTAGGGTGTTGTGATATTGGAGGCACATCCCCTTCAGAAGCATGCATTGCCTAAGTGATAAGGTAAGCCTGCAAGGGGTCCCATATGTCTCTGAGGCGAGATCTCGGGGCGCAGCTCTGCATATGCAATAAATTAGGATGTTCACCCAATCTTTATATTTGGGCGCTCTTTCTCACCCTCATTTGCAGGCAACTTCCGTTTAGGCAACAGTAAACTTAGGGCCATATACTTTCGATAGCCTTTTTCTATTCCCATCATATGGCCCAGGAGAGCTGTGAGTGGGATATGGGGGGCGCTTTACCCTAGCATAATAGTGGGTGCTTTTTCTACCTTCTCCCAAAATGCCTAGATGGGGGGGTGGGCCTAAGCCAAATAAAGGAAATCGGCCCCCACCGCCTATGTCGTGCACAACAATCGTCAGTGTGCAAATGGAAACGATAAAGTTGTGCCGTAAATGTGAAGTAGAAATATATAATGTATTATGCAATGACTACTGATCAGGGCAATCCATCGCAGCTGTATACAACAATATTGTCATTGTTCATCTATAATAGAGATGCCTAGTTGTGCTTCCCATTAAGAGTGGGCTTGTCTCTTCGCATGCAGAATCTCTTGTTGTGTAGCATGATATAATACAGATACGAGGTTTTCGGGCTTGTGGCAGTTAATAAAGTATGTAATGTATCATACAGGGGGGCTCTAGTGGGAAGGTTGGCATAGCAGCTTTTACATTGTGCCTTATGCATATATGTAGTAACATTTCTAAAGGAGTGGGATTCTTCCCGCCAAGAAATGCCTCCCGAATGACAAAATAATCCTCTCGGTAAAAGATAGCCCCATGTGCTGATCCCTTATTTCTGTAACATCTTTCTGCATTTTGCCTCGTGTGTGACTGGGAGGGATGGAAGATAGTGCAATGGTACGAGTGGGGCATAAAGCATTGGTTTACTCAGTTTTCTGTCAAGCTTGTACTACGCTATAGACGTACTCACAACTGTAGTTTACGCCAAGTGGGAGCAAGTCAACCATGACCATAGATATGAAGATAGAGGTACTGGAGACATATATGCCTGTTTAATTGCCAGGTGTGGTAGATATGGAGTGGGTTTATGCCAATGAATGGTGTAAGGTGCTTGCGCACATAAGTTATATAGCTCCATATCTGGTGCTTCAAAACCCCCTTTGAAGAACGGCAACGTGATAGCGTCCCAATCCAACCCAGGGTGCTTACCTGGCCAGGCCAAATGGATCATTTGCATTCGAAGGACTTGAAAAAAGTGCCGGCCAGGGAAGTAAGTAATGTTAAAAAAGGAACACAAGGATTTAGGCAGGATGATCATTTTCATGAGTGATATGCCCCGTGCGAGAGAGAAGGGTGATGAGATCCAGTGTGTAATGCTGTCTGTGATTTGGGACAGCTAACACCACAATTTGTTCTGATTAATTTTTCCTTGTCTCTGGAGACACATACTCTCAGTTACCGCAGGTCAGTCTCTCACCATTGTAAGGAAAAGTCTGGGGGGAAATTTTTAGTAGTCGGTGTCAAGGGGAATAATTGGAACTTGCTCCAATTAATCTGGATACCCGACAGCCCTCCCTATTTAAGCTGTTCCATCGGTCCCTCAGATTAAGCGTAATATTGTCTGCATACAAGGAAACTAATAGGTGACAACAAGGGCATCTGAGGGCATATTCCTGATGAAGCTGACAAAGTTTTGCAGTCTTTGGCTCTACTGCCAAGGCAAAGCGTAGGGGTGATAAGGGGTAGCCATGCCTGATTCCCCTAGAAATCCCGAACGTATTTGTTCTACGCCATTAATGCAAACTTTCACCACGGGCTGCAAATAGAGAAGAGCTATCCATGTTGAGAAGGAGGGAAGGAACACCATCCTCTGCAGTACCACCAATAGATAGTCCCATTCTAATAAATCAAATGCTTTGGTGGCATCTAAAATAAATACACCCACTGTGAGGTCTGGATTGACATCTTGTACGAGCGCGAAGAGTGTCTGCAGGTTATGTAATGTTGATCATCCCAGAACAAAGCTCAAGTGATCCCGGCAGACCAGGAAAGACATAAGCTAGGTGAGGCGATTGACTAGTATTTCTGCTAGTATCTCAATGTTGCATTTTATAAGCGAGAGGGGCGAGAAGACTCGCACTGGTCAGGCAATTTCCTGGGTTTAAGCAAGGTAATAATCTTGGCCTCTTGCATTGATAACCAGAGAATACCCGTTGCCCTTCCCTCTTGGTATACAGATTTCAGGACTGAGTGCAATGTACCAATATATGCTTTATAAAAGTCATCCGGTAGCCCATCTGGGCCTGGTTCCTTCCCAGATTGCAACTGCATGATGGCCTCTCTGATCTCATCGTCCTCAAACTTGGTAGCCAGGAATAGTATTTGTTTATCTGTCAACCACCCCAGTGCAACGTCATCAAGGTCGATATCAATATTTACGTTTTGCGGCCTGCCAGAGGTGTAAAGCGTGCAATAGAAGGAGGCAAATACATGCCAAATTTCCGGGGTGTCCCGGGCCAATGATCTCCCCTCACCCCGAATTTCAAGAATATCATTGTTAAAGTAAGGTTAATGTGTCATTATTGCCAGAGTGCAGCTTGGACGTTCCCCCTCAACGTAGGCTTGAGCATACTTCCCACGGTAAAGACATCCCTCGCCACAATATCCTGGTATTCAGATAAAGTGTGACAGATTTGTTTAGAGAGTTCAGGGCTCTTTTAACCTCCCAATCGGGCTCTAAGGTTTTCAGTTTGGACTCTAATGTACTCAACCACATCGCTGCTGTGCATTTTCCCCTCCTGTGCTGAGTTATGGAGAACTCCACTATTCATGACGAGCTGAGCTCGTCATCAGCACAGCTCAACCGTGCATCATGACGAGCTCAGCTCGTCATGAGCATGGAAAGGGTTAAGTGAACCCGTATGAATTGCAAACTCCCACCACCTTTGCCCATGCAGGCACCTCGCACAGTGACTTTAAAGGTTTCCCATATCATTCTTACCTCGAGGACAGAATCTTTGTTACGAAGTCTGCGATCTTCTGCCGCAACAAAGTGTCCAATAACATAGACCGTGACAGCCTCCATAATATTCCCAGAGGGGAGATCACTGGGGGGCAAAGTTCTAGTAAGACAGGGGAATGATCAGAATGTGCTGCGTGCCAAGTGCGCAACCTTGGGTATCCAGCTGCTCAGGTCTTTAGATACTAGCCAGTACTCGAGTCTCGACCAGATGGTATGGACCCCTGAATAGAAGGTGCCCTCGCAAACTGCAGGATGAAGTGCCCTCCATGTTGTCTATGAGGTAGTGATCTTTCAAAATGGCCCTGACATGTCTAGCAGCTGTGCTATGATATGTGGCAGGGGTATACGCTCTGTCCATGAACATGAATGTGGGCCAGTTAACTCTCTGATGTTCCAGGTTATGCAGCTATAATTTGTGGGCGTGTGGTGTGTCGCATGTGTGCTCCCATCAGTCATCGTGAAACTGGCGTAGAATCAGGTTTGGAAAGTAACATTAACATAGGCCTGATCGCCACGGAGCATGAGCAGTGTGGCAATACCATCAGACGTTTCTGTGCACAGCAAAAAGATCAAACATTTCCCAACTTCCCCTCCTCCCACACTGGCGGCCCAATCCAGTCCAGTATATACATTCCACCCTCAAAACCTTTACCAAATTACCATCACAGTGGTAATTTATAAAAGAAAAAGAACACCTTTGCAACAATAACTAACAATGTAGAAGTACAGCGAAAACCAAAAGATTAAGTGAAATAAGAAGAAAGAGAAGAGCGATGAGCGAAGTAGAGTAGAAAGCTAGAGAGAGTAGGTTAAGGCAAGAGGGGAAAAAGCTGGGATAGAACGAGCAAGGAGAAGTTGTAGAAGATAGTCTGATAGTATTAGGAAAACAAAAATGGGGGAACGGTCTAAGTAACCAAAGTTGTATAGCAATTATGGGGTATCCTGTAGGGGAACATTCAAAGAGCCAGATGGGGTCATCCTCGATTAACAAGGGCGCCCACCGGGGTATTGAGCATCATATATGCCCCAACAGTAATCAAAACTCAAGAACAACAGGCAGAGGAGTGCAATAGTTCGCTATTACAACAATGTCATTAAGCACCAAATGGTATGTCAGTAGTTCACAACAGGAGATTTAAGAGTGGGTGAAGACAGGTACAATGTCTGAGAGCCCATCGGTCAGTTGGCTCCGACATGGGTGATGATGGCCTGGACGCCATGGATGAGTGGTCCGAAGGGACAAGCGTGAAGCGCTTCACTGTAGAAAATCTCCAGCCTGCTGCAGGGAAGTGAAGAAATAATCTTTCCCTTTGTAGGAGAACCTTAGTTTAGCAGGATAGAGCATTGCATATGGCACTCCTGCTGTTCACAGTTTCTGCCAATGGGTACAAACCTTCTGCGTGCCTCCTGAAATGCTGTGGTGAAGTACAGATAGTTTTTCACTCTGTTGCTCTCAAATTGTAAAATCCTTCTTCTCTCTTGCCAACTGATTGATGTCACACCCACCTCAACAAGGAGCAAGCAGAGTCCTTAGGAGCTAAAGCAGAAGGACTTTGAGAACTGCAAAGTGTTTTGTATTGTGTCTATAAACAGTCACCCCACTTGGAAGGTATTGAAAGTTAGAACACTACATTGACCATCCTGCATTGGGCCTATAGAGGCATGATATCCGCCCACTGGAGCAGTTTTGCAATAAATTGAAAGGTGTTCTACACACAGCTGTTGTCTCTCTGTTTGAAGGCTCGTGAACAAGAACGGCAGTTCGTAATGCGTAGAGCCGTGTTAAGGAGACAAAAGCCTGAAAACTACCTGCACTGTTTTCCGCAGCATCAGAGGGTAACCTTCCTTGTTGACTGTTCTTACTGGGGCACCTTTTGTTGGAATTGATGGTGGCCTGCCCGGTCACGAGAACGGCCTGCCGCCGGAGGCGGATCTGCGGTGCCTGGAAACCTGGGTGCCAGTTCAGAATTGAAGGCTCAAGCTGCAGGATGCGTTATGACATTGCATTGCTTGTTTTTAATCCTTTGTCAGCCCACAGTGGTTTCTATTTTAATGACATTATTTGGGACCAACAGCTGCATCCACTTGGAAGGTATTGAAAGTTAGAACACTACGTTGACCTTCCTGCATTGTGCCTATAGAGGCATGATATCCGCCCACGTGTATTGCTGTGACAATGGATTCAAATATGATACTCTGTATTTTACAAAGAGTGATGAAAGATTTTACTAGTGTAACGTGGATGTCATAAGTGATGTCATCAGTGATGTCATCAGTGATGTCACTGACCATGTCATGAATGATCTAATATGTGACATCATCAGCAGTGGATTGCGGGTGCGCGAAATATAGTTGGTACAACTAACTATATAGGAGCAATTTCAATGGTTTTGTATGAGTGAAATGTCCAGCTAACTATAACACCCCTAAATCTTATAGTTTTTTGAGAGAAATTCAAAGGTTTTTTAAAAGCTAATTCCTAACTATATAAGGCCTGAAACCTACGTTTTTTTTAGTGAAAAAAAAATATATATATATATATATACTCACTGAAAAAAACATAGGTTTCACACACGTTATAGTTAAAAATTAGCATTTAAAAAACCTTAGAAATTCCCTGAAAAACCATAGGTTTCACACATGTTATAGTTAGCTGGACATTTCGCTCATACAAAACCATTGAAATTCCCCCGTTATAGTTAACTATAACTCGCGCGCCCGCAATGCACTGCTGATGATGTCACATATTACATCACTCATGACATGGTCAGTGACATCACTCATGACATCACTGATGACATCTCAAATGACATCACTGATGACATCACTGATGACATCATCCTTGTAAAAGAGTGGCATACCTCCTCTCAGCGTAATATAACCTTTGATACACATATTGAAAAATAGAAACTAACATTTAAAAAAAATTACATACCAATACCAGTTACATCAACCTATTCAGTAATTCCAAATTCTACATACACATCCACTCATTCACCAACAGTCCTATATAGTCACTCATACATGTACTCACTCATTATATGTACTCATACACCTATACATCCTGTTACACACCACCACTCATTCATAGAGTTACTTACACACATTTTTTAACTCATGCTAATAAAGAATAAAACATCCATTTACTAGCATATACAGTTATACACACACCACTACACTTTCTTCTACAGAAATGTACACATGCTTACTCTCTCAAACAATCACTTAAGAAACATATACTTATTTATAAAGGAACTCTTCCAATCTCTCACTCTCACATATACTCACTTATATACAACAATACTCGCATATACTAGTTTTAAACATATGTAGTTACTCATAAAGACACTATTAAGACAGTCCTTCACTCACTAACACACTCATACACACACTCATCCACCCATAGCGTACTGCACACATGCTGTCTTCAAAACAGATACAAACAGTGAGTCCCTCATTCATACATCTATGCGCTAAGTAATACCCCCACGAACCATACATACACTCAGACACTCATATTGATACTCAAAAAAACTACTAATAAGCCATATAGACACTTATGTACCTACTCACCAACCCATGCAGCCACTTATACACAAAGTGAGACACTGATAAAGATATTTACATATTTAAACATTAGTCCCTAAAACATGTATTCACTAAGATACACTTAATAAGTCAGTTATACAATCATTTTTACAAAAAAACATCAATTTAGACACGTATTTACCCATTTATTCTTCCATCAACCTTTAGATATACACATAAAACATATTTATTTTTCAGAAAGACACACATTCACTGGATGATGTCATCAGTGATGTCATTTGAGATGTCATCAGTGATGTCATGAGTGATGTCACTGACCATGTCATGAGTGATGTAATATGTGACGTCATCAGCAGTGCAACGCGGGCGCGCAAGTTATAGTTAACTATAACGGGGGAATTTCAATGGTTTTGTATGAGTGAAATGTCCAGCTTACTATAACCTATGTTTTTTCAGTGAATGTCTAAGGTTTTTTAAATGCAAATTTTTAACTATAACTAGGGTGAAACCTATGGTTTTTTCAGTGAATTTCTAAGATTTTGTAAATGCTAATTTTTAACTATAACGTGGCTGAAACCTATGGTTTTTTCAGTGAATTTCAAAGGTTTTAAAAATGACAATTCCTTTATTTATTAATTACTAAAAAAATGTTTTTAACTAATTTTACTCATTTTTATGATAAATATTTACATATTTTTATTTTATTTAGATTTCATATTGTACTGTAAAATAATAATAAAACTAAATATAAAAATATTTTTTCTATTAATTTTTTTTGACAAACATAAAAATTAATTTGATATTATTCCTTTTTTTGGGGGGGGTATAATCGCACCGTGCGCTTACGGTGAGCACACAGTCATTTGTACGGTAAATTGTCCTTTGCGCGCACACGTCACGCATACATTTTGATGTTACGCAGAGCATTAGCGCTACCACGTGACGTCATCCACGCTTGTGCAACTTGCCTTGCGCGTACCTCCGAAACTTTCGAAATATTAAAAACGTTATATCTATATATTTATTGTAAAAAAAAATTAAGTTTTAAGAACCCTATATTACATTTTAAAGTAATTACGAATATCGCGAGGGTACGTCTTTCCAACGTGCATCGTAAGAGGAGCGTAAGCACACCGTAAGAGCTCCGTAAGCGCACGTTCAGTCATGTGATATGAAAATAAGAGATTTCATTGGTTCATAACACTTCCTACTGCAATTGTTGAAGGACCCCTCCCATTTTGTTCATTCTACTTTGACTTTTGGAGGAGTAGGACCCTTTCTTTCTAGCTGAACTAATTTCAAACTTTATTTGACTATTATGGCTGCTCAGTCTCCAGCATCTTCTAAGCATTTTTCAGATGACAACACCTTTCTAGCAGAACCTCCTCAGAAAAATAGGAAGGAAGCATTTATTTGGAAATTCTTCACTTTTCCAGAAGACCAAAAAAAAAGTGAACGCACCAATAGTGACCTGCCAAATTTGCGGTGCAACTCTTTCTCGCGGGGACCCAACTAAAAAATATTCTTTTGGGACTGCAAGTATGGATTGACATGTGAAAAATTTGCATCCTCACAACTATGCAAGGGAGAAGACTCGCAGTCTGCAGAATTTACCACCACCTGAAGTGCCGAGCACCTCAAGTGCTCCGCCACCACCATCAGGAAGCACTCCGACTCAAGTTATTGTACCTCAATTTGCAAACATCAAGTTCCACTGCAAGTTTTGCAATTAACTTTGATGTTAGGGAGAGCAGTCAGTGGACCTTATTGTTAGGAGGGAGGAACAGCACGAATGCCCCCCCAAATTTTTTGTTTTTTAAATTTTGAGTTGCAGGTCCACAGTTTTTGTTTAAGAAAAGTTCTATTTTTCTAGTTTTTATTGCTACAAAATTTGTTAACAAAAAAAACTAAATTGTTAAAAAAAAATACAAAAAAAATACAAAAGAAGAAAAACACAGTTCTTTTTATAACTACCTCTACTGGTCAAAAAAAATAACTATATTTCTATGTTTGTCTGTAAAAGGTTGTCGGAAAGAATGTGTAGTTCATAAATGAATGAATGAATATGAAAGTGCAAAACTATAAGGATGTACTACAGCATAAATCTATAGAGTGTTTACCTATAGTATACTGTAGTACCTTTGAAGCACTTGAATGTAACATATGCATATAAATATTTTGCAAGTCTATGCTTCAATTTGCACTACTGGTGAAACTGACTGAATGAATTTGTATGTATTAAGGGCGGTTTTACAACCCCCTTGTGCCTCTTTTACACAACCGTTGCACCACATTTGTGATGCAGCAGTGGTGCAAAAGATGTACCATGATGTATGCTATTTACAATCTGACGTAATTGGAAGGTGCTTTACATTGTAAACCCATGCACCAAAAGGAAGCTTTCCTGCGTAGATGAGGGATGCTCTACTGCAGGAACGCCTCCTAAAAGTGACTAAGTGAAATTTATAAAATTTCATTCAGTCTCTTTTGGGCTTATAATGCGTCAAAACCCTGCACCTGTTTAAAACAGGTTTAAGGATTGATACAGCATTATGAGCATATTGCCCAAAAATATTTGTACTGTAAATGTAGGACAGTGTCAAAAGGCCATGGTAGTTGCTAGAAACACCCCCACCAACAACCATGGCACACCCCTTTAACACATAACATTGTATTAAAGGGTCTAATATTTATCAGGCAACAGTACACCAAAAAAAGTGCCCTACAGCTATCTTAAAAATATTACGCTGACAGCTGTGCCACAGAACATCACAAAAAGTGACATTCCAATGCTGCAAGAAGTCTCATAAATGAGGCCGTGAATGATTACAATTCTGCGAGGAGACTGTCTAAAGGGGTTTGAAACAGTGCATGCCCAAAGCCTACTTTACCTCATAAGTACTTTGGTTCTTCCTGAATGATTAGAAAACTACAAGGAAACTATTTGGTTGAATGTATAGCAGCTTCACTGTTAGAATATAGGCTTATAGCTCGAAGTAGAGAACTATACTGGCTATTAAAGACCCTCTCCAACATTAAAGGCCCAAGTTGAAGGTGAGAGCCTTTAACAAGGTAGAGGGACTTTAAAAGCCAGTATAGGCCAGCTACAAAATGCTATAAAGCTATTAGAGCATTCTGCTATTGTAATGCAGAATGTTCTAACACAAAAGAACAAACCCTTCAGGGAGTGTGAGGGGATTGGAATCCCCTTAGCTCTCTAAAGCCTTTATTCATAGTCAGAGCAGTGAACAAAGTAACATTGCAACGTTGAAGCTCCAGCGTTATACCATCCATTATAAGCTCACAGCAGTACATTGTTATCAGTGCAGTTCCCAACATTCCAATGTTGTAAAATAGCCTTATAGCCTGCTGTAGAGGACTATACCAGGTATTAAAGGCCCTCTCCAGCGTTAAAGGCTTGAGTCAAAGGCAAGGGCCTTTAACAAGGGAGAGGGACTTTAATAGCCAGTAAGGCCCAGCTTCAAAGGGCGATAAGGCAATTAGAACATTCTACTATTAAAAGTTAGAATGTTGCAACAAAAAAGAACAAAGCCTTCAGGGAGTGCACATGGATTGGAATCCCCTCGGGCTCTCTGAAGCCTTTGTTCACAGCCAGAGTTGAGAGCAAAGAAAGATTGGAATGTTGGAGGTCTAGGCTTATGGCAGTCATTATAAGCCCGGAGCACTCCATTTCTATCAGTGGAGCTCCCAACATTCCAATGTTCTAATAGTTTGTAGATAATCAGATACTGCTGTATGACTCAATACAATACTGAAACAGTAGAGTGAGAATGATTGCTGAAAGTGTAATAATACACACTGAAGAATTCAATATATAAAAGAGTAGTTTGTAGTTACATAGAAGACTACAAGGATACTCTATGCAGGTTATAGCAGTCCTCAGCCTAAGACGTACTGTCCTCCATGAATATTTGGATTCAGACTACATGATTACAGTTCTGCAAGCAGACTGCCTACTGTATTTTAAGTAGTCTCATTTTTTACCCACTGCATACAGAAGGACATTCTGTTGAATAGCTCTGTTTAATACTGAGACACAGCAGACGCGCGCTACTGTGTTGGTTGGTTGCGCTAGCTGCTAGTGTTCTGCTTTATTTTTAGACTTTTAAAACTGCTTTAAAAAATTGCATAGTTGCACTGTTGCTCATTTGCACGCTGACCTTACCTGGAAGGCTCTCCTGCTTCCCTCCTACCCCGTTCCACCACGGGCTCCGCCCGATTGTTGTGGAGGGTAGGGAGGGCGACCGCGCTACACTTCCGGTCGCGAGGGTGGAGTCAGGGGTTAGAGGGCTAGCCTACTTATTCCCATGCAGTTCGTGACGCGCGCAGCGGGCACACCGCTAGCGCTCCGAAGGAGCGCCAAAGGCAAGCTCGTCTGCGCCCGCCTGCGCCTGGCCCGCGACCAGCGCCAGCCACTCTGCTGCTTGCTCCCTGACCACCCGGATTTGCTGGCCCAGATCTCAGCTTTTAAGACTGAGACACGGCGCTTGCACCTTGGTAATACGGTATTGCCCTTCTATGCTGGATAGGCAGTCACTTAGCTGCTCACATTGCTCTTTTGTATTAGAACCCTCCACTAAATTGACCAACCTACAAACCAGAAACTCCAGACCGGCTAGTTTCCCTGCAACTTTTAAGGCTGGATTGGTTAATTGCCGCTCCCTCCCTCGTCATGCCAGTGATATTTGATAATCATTTTCTACCTACACCTGGAATATTCTGTTCTTAACTGAGACCTGGATAAAAGATTCCTCCAATCCTGACATCCACCTAGCTACTCCTCCTGGCTACCGTTTTGTGGGAATCAATCGGGAGGGCTCTGAGACTGGTGGGGGTACCGCCGCTATTCTGTGGTCTCATTTA
The DNA here is from genome assembly GCF_964263255.1 of Lissotriton vulgaris. Taxonomy (NCBI): domain Eukaryota; kingdom Metazoa; phylum Chordata; class Amphibia; order Caudata; family Salamandridae; genus Lissotriton; species Lissotriton vulgaris. Next base: position 1,462,912,141 of record NC_141687.1, on the reverse strand, counting down.
AATATGACTACGAGGAAAATTACTAAGTTAGGTCTCATTGAAGCCATGTATTTTACCATCTCGGATACTTCCACAGTCATCCTAGCAGGAGTTCTGGTGTACAACCCCCCATGCGCTCTACCCGCTTCACTCTCTACACTGGTAACCATGATTGCAGACCTGTCACTTAAACATGCTCACTTCATGGTGTTCGGAGATTTTAATCTCCACATTGATGATTCCACATGTACACGGGCCAATAATTTGCTAGATACTATGTATGGGCTAAATCTGACTCAGCTGGTCCAGGGTCCCACACATTAAGCTGGCCACACCCTCGGCCTAATTTTTTCTAATCACCCCGGGCTTATTACCCACCCCGCTTCCTCATACCTGGTCGGATCATTACCTGGTTCCACTTGAGTTAACTTTACCTCAATAATATGGCCCCTCAACAATTGGCAGGGATTTAGGGAGAAAATGTCACAAGGTCACCTGTGCCGCCCTGGGTCCTATCTTATCTAAAAGGATAGGACAGCCCTCTAACGATCTAAATGCAGATGTAGCCAAATTCAATATCTCCCTCTCTTCCTCCATTGATCTCATTGCCCCATTACGACCACTTGCCTCTTCCAGGTCAAGACCGTCTGCGCCCTGGTTCGCCTCCACTCTACGTGAGGAAAGGAGTAGATGCAAAGAATTATAACGCAAATGGCGATTGACGTATGACTCGGATGCAAAAACCACTTACAAAGCTGCATTAAAGAGTTTTCACAAATTAAAACGGACCACCATGAGGGACTTCTTTGTAGAGAAAATTAAGAGTGCGGGAAAACTCAGCTAAAACCCTATTTAACATCATCAAGGATTTTTCTAATCCCCCAGCCTTGGTCTCACAGATTACCCCCAGTCAGTCCTTATGCGATGGCCTTTCTGACTTCTTTCACAACAAGATTGTCAAGATTTCATCTACATTTAATCAAGAGGGGGCTCGGCTTCTGTCTGATTCTAATGTCATGCAAGAGGAGACCTTTCTTTCATTTAAGAACTTAACTATGAAGTCTGCCTTGACTCTGTTTGACCAGTGTAAATCCGGGTCCCCTTTAGATCCTGCCCCAGCACAGGTGTTTGGCAAACTTTCCCCCCTGGTGATTAGCCCACTTCTTGCTATCTGGAACACCTCACTACGCTTAGGCCAATTTCCTTCCTTGTGGAAGCAGGCCATGTTGGTTCCAATTATTAAGAAGACAGATGCTGATCCATCTCTGTTTAGTAATTATCGACCGATATCCCTCCTTCCCAAGCCAGCAAAAATTTTAGAGAAGGCGGTACAGGAACAGTTGGCGGAACATCTTGAAGCCAAACACCTATTGCATGATTCCCAGTCTGGTTTTAGACCAGGTTTCAGCACTGAGACAGCACTTCTAGAGGTGTCGGATTCTATGCAAGAGTGTGTGGATGCGGGCGAGGAGGCCATGTTGGTCTTCCTCGACCTGTCCGCAGCTTTCGATACTGTGTCACATGACATACTTCTGGACCGTCTGCGCAACATTGGTATTGGGGGGTACTCCACTGGCTTGAGTTAGATCCTTCCTTACGGGGCAATCTCAGAAGGTCTTTCTCCGACCTTTTGAGTCAGAAGAAAAACCTCTGCTCTGTGGTGTTCCACAGGGCTCTCCACTGAGCCCACTGTTCTTCAACGTGTACCTCGCTCCGCTGGCAAAAGTGGTTGAATCCTGGGGGGTCAGAGTGATATCTTATGCTGATGATACTCAGCTTGTATTTTCTTTTAGAGATCACTCTGACGGCAGTCTGGCGAGTTTCCGCCACTGTCTCATTAACATTTCCTCTTGGATGACCTCCAATAATCTTAAACCTAATACTGATAAGATGGAGGTCTTATTTTTCAATCAGAAATCTCCACTTTCATCCATACTGTGGTGGCCACCAGAACTCAATCCTCCTCCGGTACCAGTTCAAACAGCTCGCAATTTGGGGTTCCAATTTGACAACTCCCTATCTTGCAAAACCAACATCAACAAAGTTGCGGCAGCTTGCTTCGGCAAGCTGCGTATGATTAGGAAAATGTTTCCTCATTTTCCCCTGGATTCTCGCAGGACCATTATACACGCCCTGATTACCTCACATCTTGATTATTCAAACAGCTTATATGTTGGCGCCCCAGCTTATATAATCGATCGCCTACATATCGTGCAAAATGCGGCTGCCAGACTGATTGGCAATATCCCCTACTGCCACTCGGTCACTGCATACTTGAGGAAGCTACATTGGTTGCCAGTGACCCGCCGCATTCAGTTTAAAGCACTGGTCTTTGCATTTAGGGCCCTCAATGGACTGGGCCCAGGCTACCTGAGAAAAAGGCTCAAACTTGTCCATTCGACCAGAGCTCTTAGGTCCAACAATCTTCGCCTCCTTGTTATCCCGCGCTTTCGCCGGTCCAGAATGGGGTGCCGAGCTTTTGCGGTTGGGACTGCTGAACTCTGGAATAGCCTCCCCTTAGACCTAAGGTTTATTTGCTCGGAGTCGCTGTTCCGGAGTAAATTGAAAACCTGGCTGTTCGCCAGCTCTTAGCTGCCACCTCCCTACTGTTTAGCCTGCTGTCTGCAGCGCCGGGACACTCCCATTGGGGGTAGCCGCGCGCTTTACAAGCTCCAAAACATATAAATAAATAAATACTGGATCAGCAATCACAGAGACTTTGCTGGTAGTAAAAGGATATACACCTGGAAATAAAAACTATAAAACACAAGTTTGGAAGTGCATAGAACAGTGTATACTTAATCTATAAAGGTTTGAAGCACTCCATGCTCTAAGACTCAGTTTATACCATAGTAACTTGGCTACTAGCTCAGTGATTACAATTGTACAAGAAGAGTCTTTCAAACCATTTTTAATCATAAATTTATTCTTGTAACATTTCATAATCAAATAGAACATCTAGCATGATTTCATTAGAAATTTCATTTTCTTCTTCATCAATTTCAAAACTCATCACATTTAACTCGATGTCATCTAATGCTTCACCAAACTCATTGTCCAAACTTTGATCTAAAAAGTCACAGCTGATGTCTGCAGCATTCATTTCTTCCTCTTCATTATCAATACTTGTAAAAGATATGTTCAGCTCTTCTATGACACTGTTACTATTTTCAAACCTCCTTCCAAATTGTTTTGTTGATTTTCCATTCTGAATTTCTTATGTTGTAGGTCCCTACACAAAAACATAAACACTTCATTTTATCATTTTCCTAATACATAAGACAAAACTAGCTTTATCAACTATTATGTCCTTTAAAAAATATTATGCAAAAACCTTTCTAAAGTACTTTATATGATTAAATCAATTAATTTGCGTATATGAATTTTTGGTTGTAAAATTTCCTTGCATTATCAAACCAGTCACTGTTTATCATTATAGGAATGAACTAAGGCTATTATAATAAAGTGCACTACTAAACAAAGTAAAAAATATCTATTCAGCTTACCAATTTCGAAGCCGTTGATGTGTTACAGTAGAATACAAAGAACACAGGTACACTCACTATATATTTTTTTTTAATTCTCCAAATGTGTTCAAAAGATACAAACCTTCTTTACAAAGTTTTGTACACCATAGACGTTTTCACTTCACTTTTGTAGAACTACATCCCATCGATTATTTTTGATACTTAGTTATACTTACCTTCAAAACAATTAATTTAAAAAAATAAGAATTATTGCAAATTAAGCATTTGTAGAAGACAAAAAAAATACAGTTACAATTTATCTTTTACAACACAAAATCATTTCTAAAGCATTTCATTTTCCTTTTTTGCTGTTCTCAGAATATATTGAATTTCACTAGAAACAGTAAGTTCAATAGTACTCATCACATAACAGCGGGGAAAAAAAGACAATCAAAAAGATTATCTGAAAAAAACCCAAACAATAATCTCATTAAGAATCTAAAAAATAGAAATAAAACATATCTTAAATGTTTTTTTCTAAGACCAATTTCTTACGTAACTATGAGGTATGTCAAACAATCCTGAAATAACAAAACACCATCATTAATTTCATTCCATGACAAAACTTGAAAAAAAGTTATTGAAGGTTTCACAAACTTTTCCCCATGGCCAAATAGTATGTGTGAAATTCTTACTTTGAAAGTTGTTCAATAGTAACTCTGAACATTTGCCTTCCAGTGCTTTGATCCAAAACCATTGATATCATTTGCACCGTCCCCCAGTGCTGATCCGTCAGCCCAATGCTATTCAACATCTTCATAGCCACCCTCACATAAATGACCCGCCATCTCAACCACAACATTATCTCTTACATTGACAATATCCACCTCATCCTCTTCCTCACCAAGAAACCACATACCATAAAAAACAACCTCCACAACGTAATTAAAGACGTCACTAGGTAGATAAGGAGTAGCTCTCTAAATCTGAACTTTCACAACATGAACATACTCAAACCCACCTACTCAGCTTCAGATGACGTCTGCTGGCCAACTACACTATAAACAGTACCAACACCTACTGAGCATGTACACAACCTATGATTCATCCTTAACTCCTCCCTCTGCATATGTAACCAACTCTACAGCATCTCCTCATATTGCTATAACACCCACCACATGACCTGCAACATTTACAAGTACAGCCTAACTAAAAGAAGAAGAACAGTGACACACGCCATCATTAACACACAACACAGTGGCAACACACTCTACACAGGAATATCAAGGAAACACCTACAACGACTACCACAAATCTAAAACACCTCTACCTGACTGATCTTCAAAATCACATAACCAAGTGAGAGAATGGACACTTGTAACTACGTAACCGTAGGTTAAATTGAATCACCCTCATAAACGCTATGTTAACTGTGCGTTGTATATCATTTTTCCGCCCCACATATACGTTATGGCATTTTCATTGGGTGTCCAAATTTGTGCTATATGCCAGCCTCAAGCCTGAGGCAACCACTGGTACAAGTAGTAGTGTCCAGTGATATATGGGCATCCCCCAAAAAAGAGAGGGAGGATTGTATCTAAAAAACAAGACTTCACCTCAAAAGACTTTAATTGGCGTATGGTGAGGTTTTGTTATTAAAAATTGAGTGGGTATAATTGCAGATCGTGTTACTGGATCTCTTTATATCACTTTAGTTTGAGTCAACATGTTTCTGCCCCATTTTGCCCAGCCGGGTCTACGGAGCATTCGTCAGGACAAACAATACAAAATCAAATCTGTTACGTACACAACTTGTGAAGTACTCAGTGGTGTTAATTGTTAACACTCTGTTTCTAGATAGGTCAAGTTACCTGAAATAAAAGAAACAAATATACAAATCTGGGGGTACAGATTCAGCACTTTATATAGGTCTCAATTTGAGATATCTTAAGAAAAATGTGCTAATAATGTGCATTTAATTCATCAGAGCAGTCCCAGTGGATATCACCGTGTTTAGCTACACTTTGGGGCGATAAGAATATTATAATGAAAGGATGGTGTTGATTAACGTCTTGTAGTTAGATTTGATATTGTTATCTAACAGTTCTCTGGGTGTCCATGTGCTTCGCCTTCAAGGCGTGGTATCATTAATGATTAATATCAGAATATTAGAATGAGCTGAAAAAGGGAATAAATCCTGCTATATATAAGAAAAAAACTAGAAGAAATTAAAAAAGACATGAATGAAACACAGGAATATATAATACAGAACAAACTACAGAAATTGGGTAAAGATCTAAAAAGATTCAGCCAAGAAAAAATGCGCCCTTATTCAAAAGAAGAATATACAGCGCCAGACCAAGGCTCAGATAATGAATCTGGAGGTTGGAACTCTTCAGATACTTCTGAAGGGAGTTAAGAAGACCAGACCCCGAAGAGAGGGCGAAACAACTATCGCTATCAACGCCCCCGGCAACAGATGGCAAAGACCTAATCAAACAGGAAATCAAATGTCATTTTTTAAACCATATCTACCTAAGTATGCTGGATGGATGAACCCTTATAATCAGGGAATGCACCCAATGCCCCATATGATGAACCAACACATGCCGGGACATAGAATCTGCACCAACAGCCGCCTTTTTTAGCGAGAGGCCAAAATCAACAAAGAGGACGCTGAAAAAATCTGACATGGCAAGACCAGCAACGGAATATGATGACACGGAGCATGTCTTCAGACAAACCCAGCACGAGCAAGAGCAGTCACTAATCGTGAATTTAACAGACATGGCTTTATCTGAAGATCAAACCAGAGTACTAAACAAAGGTTTAGGATTTGTCCCGACCCCCACTCTAGACACTTTCAAATTGAAGTGTGAGTTGGCAGAATTCTGTAGAACCTTAAAATTGAAAGCATATTTTGCTGGTGCAACACCGCCACAAAATGAAGGCGACACAACTTTAAGAAGAAAATCCACTTTCAATCCCCCCAAACAGCTTGATCCCAATTGAAATCCAAACGTTTCAGCAAGCACTCCTTAAAGGAGTAGACACATTGGGTAACACGAGGAAACAACCCTTCCAGAATCTGTAATGTAATGTAATGTAAAGGCTCTTCTATAGCGCATGGCTACTCTGGAGCATCCCAGCGCTTAGGACTGACCAAAGGGAAGTGGATTGCAAGGAATGCGGAAGCCCAGACTCTAGATCCTGGGAAACAGAACAGTTTTCAGCTTCTTTCGAAATGCAAGTAAGTTAGGCTCTTGTCGGAGGGATGGAGGAAGTGCATTCCATAACTTAGCCGCATTATACGAAAAAAGACGGCCCCCTGTGCGGGCCCTATTAATCCTGGGAATTGCTAATAGATTTTGCTGCTTGGAATGAAGGTTCCTAGATGGTTTAAAAGGGCTAATCATGTCATCCAGGATGGGGGGACCTCTCCCATAGAGTGTTTTGTGGACCGTACAGAGGGTCTTGAAGTGAACCCGCTCCCTTACCGGAAGCCAATGCAGAACACTCAACGCGGGTCTAGCTGAGGAGCGATAGCTAGCACCCGTAAGTAGCCTCGCTGCAGAGTTCTGGGCAACCTGAAGTTGCCGAATAACCGAGACAGGGGCTCCTAGAGAAAGCGCGTTCCCATAGTCCAGCCTAGATAGAATGAGGGACTGGACTATGGTTTTCTTGGCTTTTTCAGGTAGCTGAGGAAGGATTTTGCGGATTGTCTTCAACAACCCAAAGCAAGTAGCTACTGTCTTCCTTGCCTGGGTTTTGAATGACAGCTCTGCATCCAGCCAAAATCCGAGGCTCTTAATCTCGGTCTTTGGAGTGGGCCCAGGCCCCATGCAGGAAGGCCAGAGTGTCAGGTTGTTAAATGTGGCTCGTTTCCCCAATAGCATCAGCTCAGTTTTTCCCCGTTCTTAAGGTGGGATAGGTCCATCCATTTTGCAACTGCTTCCAGGCAGTTGCAAAGGTTGTTCGGAAGGGGCTCTACCTGATTCAAAGAGACAAATAGCTGGGTGTCATCAGCGTAGCTTACTAATTGGATTCCAAAGGAGGCCACTACTTCCGCCAGAGGCGCCATGTACACATTGAACAGTGTGGGGCTGAGGGAGGAGCCCTGTGGCACCCCACACTGTAATGGTACTGGAACAAAGGAAGAAGAAGGAACGTCTAGTATTGGAGGAGTTACAACACAATAACCAATTAATCATAAGGCCTGCAGATAAGGGGGGGGGCATAGTGATCCTGATAAAGGAGGGATACGACCAACAATGCCTTGCCCTCTTGTCCGACACAAAATTCTACAAAAGAATCATGATTGACCCCACGCCAAGACTACAAAACACCATTGCAATGATGATATATGAAGCAGAAACAAATGCTTGGATTTCTAAAAAAGAAGCGGAATATTTAACAACACGAGAACCCAAAATACCATTCTTTTATTCGCTTCCCAAAACTCCTAAGAATAGGTCCCCACCACCGGGACGCCCAATAGTTTCGGGAATCGGTTCAGTATGAGAACCTCTGTCCAAATTCGCAGAACAATTTTTAAAACCATTGGTACAACAAACATCTATGTATTTAAAGGACACCCGTGATCTTCTGACCCAAGTGTCCGGAATGAGCTTTGACCCGGACACCATGCTACTTGTAGGTTTAGACGTTGAGTCACTTTACACATGTCTCTCCCAAAAGGAAACGCTACAAATGTTGGAAGACGTATTATTTATGGAGGATTGGAACCACCGAACGCCTCAACATTTTGTTCTAGAATGTTGCTGTCTAGCCTTGACCGAAAACTTTTTCGAATGTGACGGGACCTTGTATTTGCAAAGCCATGGAACGTCCATGGGAAGTGCATTTGCTCCATCAGTAGCAGGTCTCTACGTGAGTGAATTCGTAACTCGTTTTGTACTCACTGACATCAATCTATTTGTTTCCAATATATTATATTGGAAACGATATATAGATGACATTCTAATGATCTGGAAAACTGACAAGGATCTCAACTTATTTATGGAATGGCTGAATGAAAGAGACAAATGGTTAAAATTCACATTTACATCAGACAGCACCAACATAGACTTCCTAGACCTAACAATCTTTATTGAAGGAGGAAGGATAGGAACACAAATGTGTACCAAACCTACAGCGAAAAATAGCCTCCTGTCATACAATAGCTTCCAACCGAAATCACTGAGGGAAAATTTACCATACAGACAGTTTCTGAGGCTGAAAAGAAATTGCAGCAAAGAAAGTGATTATAGGATACAAGCTCAGGAATTGAGTACAAAATTGAAAGACAGGGACTATACACCGACTACTATAGCCAAGTGTCAAAAAAGAGCTAAGTATCAGCCGAGAGAGTGTCTCCTTCAAACAAATGTTAAAGAACCAATTCCAGACCTAATGACGTGTGTCACTACATACTGTCCAGCAACATATGAGGTATAAAAAATAGTTAACAAAAACTGGCGTATTCTCACAACAGAACAATTCAACTGGTCTAAACCAAGATTTGCCAATAAATGGACACGCAATTTAAAAGATCTACTTGTGCACACATGACCAGCAAGACACAAAAAACCCCACACAAATGAGAAATACCGAGATGACCCCTGTCACTGGCCATTATTGGGTGGCACCTGCCTAGTGTGCAAATTAACAACAACGACAAAATCTTTGCAACTCACAGATTCCTTACACTGGACACAACGACAGCACACTAATTGTAACTCTACCCATGTAATCTACATGATATGGTGCCCCTGTGAAAAAAGTATATAGGGATGACTTGCAGAAAAATAAAAACGAGAATTGGAGAACACAAAAGCAACCTCAAACTAAAGAAAAACACAACAAAATTGTGTTCCCATTTCGTTGAATATGGTCACAAAGTTGAAGACCTAAGATGGACAGTAATAGAAATGCTCCATGACAAAACCACTAATGTTGAAAAGGTACTGTTCGAAAAGGAGCAAAGATGGGTGAATCAGCTACGCACACACCTTACAGGATTAAATGATAATATACCTTGGCATCAGTTTGCGTAGGATACACTGTGCCCTAAAAACAAGCAAGTAGTTGTCCGATTTACTGTGAGTGCCCTCACGTTAACATAGGAACGAGAAACCTGTGAGAGAATTCACAAACTCTGGAAATCTGAGAGAATATGTGTAGGGACGAACCTATGTACGTATATATACAGATACTTTTAGAGTACTATGCACTGACATCCACCTTGTATAATAGTGCATCTCTGAGTGTAATATGTGTTTAAGATGTAAAAAGCGAATAATATATTTCCTTTAACTTGATTACCATATGATTACACAATACAAATAATTTCACAGTATAGCACATTAGAAAATGAGTGTAGGGATCCAAGACTTGCTCATCATCAACACAAAGTGCATGGTTTAAATTATAATTAACATCAATAGCGCTGAGAAATGATGAATATTACAATTTAGTGTGAAATAAAGTTAAACTTCAAAAAAACACCCGTAGTCCCCTTTCTATCACCATCATTAGATAAGGAACAGAAAACAGGTCCCCTACGTCCAGGGGCAGAGCCAGCACAAGACGCAGAGACTTTCCGACACGCGGGTGAGAATGGTGGCAATAGTTATAAGAAAACCATCTTTGGCTCCGTATGAGCGGTAAGATAAATGCCGACACCTTTCTTCTTTTATCTAGCTTAGGACCTAAGAGTCCTGATGCTCCCTGTTGATGCACGCTGAATACTGACTTAAGGTAAAATGTACACTATTTCAATAATATCCCGCAAGCGTTTAGAGTGATTATAACTATGTTAAGTGACGGCTGTACTGAGCCCATTAGTTCTGTGCTAAGAACAAATTAAAAACCTCACGAGCGATTGAGAAGCTGTTTACTAAATGTGCCGAAATTAATACGAAAGAGCTCATAGAGGGTCGCAATATCAATCACCCTGAGCCGCCATAAATTTTGCGAATACCGCCAACACAACTACATTCAAACACACAGTGATATTAATCATTAATGATACCACGCCGTGAAGGCGCAGCACATGGACACCCAGAGAACTGATAGATAACAATATCAAATCTAACTATGAGACGTTAATCAACACCATCCTTTCATTATAATATTCTTATCGCCCCAAAGTGTAGCTAAACACAGTGATATCCACTGGGACTGCTCTGATGAATTAATTGCACATTATTAGCACATTTTTCTTAAGATATCTCAAATTGAGACCTATGTAAAGTGCTGAATCTGTACCCCCATGTTTGTATATTTGTTTCTTTTATTTCAGGTAACTTGACCTATCTAGAAACAGTGTTAACAATTAACACCACTGAGTACTTCACAAGTTGTCTAAGTAACGGATTTGATTTTATATTGTTTGTCCTGACGAATGCTCCGTAGACCCGGCTGGGTAAAATGGGGCAGAAACATGTTGACTCGAACTAAAGTGATATAAAGAGATCCAGTAACACGATCTGCAATTATACCCACTCAATTTTTAATAACAAAACCTCACCATACGCCAATTAAAGTCTTTTGAGGTGAAGTCTTGTTTTTTTAGATACAATCCTTCCTCTCTTTTGTTGGGGGTGCCCATATATCTCTGGGCACTACTACTTGTACCAGTGGTTGCCTCAGGCTTGAGGCTGGCATATAGCACAAATTTGGACACCCAATGATAATGCCATAGCGCATATGTGGGGCGGAAAAACGATATACACTGCACAGTTAACATTGCGCTTATGAGGGTGATTCAATTTAACCTACTGTTACGTAGTTACAAGTGTCCATTCTCTTACTTGGTTATGTGATATATTGAATTGGGGGAACTGAATGGACATAAATTCCTCCTCCCTACTTGTTGATTATAATGATCTTCGAAATCCTCTGCTACAGCCACATCACTCACGACCTCATACACCTACACTGCTTCAACATCAACATGAGAATTATCCTTCAAACTCCTCCCCCTCCCTTAAAAAATACTCTACGAAACCAAATTAGTCTACCTTAAAAGCAGTAATCATGAAAGGATACATTTTAGCTCCTAAAATATTGACTTTAAAAATATTAGGTAAGAATTTGTTAACTCTTTAGGCAAATGTTGCTTAAAAACTAATTGAGTATCATTACAAACTGTCCAACCTTTCAGATAGAAATAAACAGTGTAGTGTCCAGATGTTGTAAAAGGTCCATTATGAAAAATAATTGCAACTGCTACAAAAGTTCTTCCTGATATTGATACTTGAGTAGCTACAACATTTTTATTTAAAGTTTCCAATTTTCTTCCGTCAGCTCTACAACGTTGCAGCATTAAAATAACATGCTGTCCATAGCTATGTATAAATAATGTTGATGACATTACTGATTTACATTTCCTACACTCCATGTTTTGAGTTGCTCCTCTAACTAGATTATTAAAAGACACTGATTCACACTCTGGTAAAGTCAAATATATACATCTTTCAGTGTCTTTGTTAGTGGTACATGTAAATAAACAATTTGACACTCATGTTCCCATTTATAAGAAACACCAAAAAGGGTTTTAATATCTATACCCTCTTCTTCCAATACTCTAAGCATAAACATAAAAAATTCTTGACAATCTTGCTGTATATTTTGCGTAAATTGAGTAGAACCAGAACATATGTCCAAAAGATTTCTAATATCAGAAACACTTTGTATTTTAGTTCTATCATTACTACATTTCTCAAAAATTGAAAACAACAATGAAGAGGATCTTTACTCCCGATTTTCAACAATTTGCTGTTGCAAACTTTCAAGAAAAAAAACATTAACAACTACATTAGCATAGCAGTTGACACCACAACTATTTTCAAACCGATATCAAACAGTTTCTTCAACACTATCCTTTTTCTTTTTGCTTGCAGGCGCAACTTCATCTTGTTTTTTGCGTTTCTCTACAGTTTCAGTACAGATATTCTCTGATCTTCTTTTCCTACCTACCACACGCTTGGGTGCATATTCTCTTTTTAATCTATTAACCTCTTTCACACAATTTACATCTGCAGTAACCTTTGTCTCATCAAAATCAATCAAATACAATCCAGATAAAGTTTTCACTCTGGACAAAGCAACATATGCCATACCCTCTTTAAACACAGCACTTCCAATATTCACTAAAGCACTATCTACACTTAAACCTTGAGATTTATGAATGGTCACCGCATACGCCAAAGAAACAGGAAACTGTTTTCTGCAGACATACAAATCTTTTACAAGCAAAAATCGAGCTGGACAACGACTAACTTGTTGTACTTCAGCAATTTCATCAAATTTGATTTTCAAGAAATTCAATCCCATCTCTATTTACATAATTAACAAAACCAACAATTTTACCCATTGCTCCATTTACTAAACCTTTTTCCACATTCAAATTACGGCGTAAAATTACCCTGCAGTTTACACATGCAAACAAATGATTTTCTAAACCAGCAGTTTTACTTATCGACTTCTCTAAAGAATCCAATTTCTTCTTCAACTTTTCAATCAAAATATTAGTGATTCCTTCATGTTCAATTTTGTCAATAGCTTCCAATTTTATAATTTCTTCATTTTCCAACTTTAACATTTCTTCATTGAATACAGAACATTCACGTAGTATTGGCATTAAACAGATTACAGAGTTGTTTTCTGCAATTTTCATGTATATTTTCTCAGGAGCAATATTTTCATTTTGAAACAAATCGAGAAGTAATTGTTTCTGTAATGCTTGTTTGCCATGTTCAGTCAGTTTTCCAATCCTTATATTTTGAAGAATTTTTCCATAATCTGCATCATTTGCCTGCAGCATATTTGTAATAAGTTCCTTATATTGAAAATATGACCAAATGTTAACATTTCCAATACTCCCCAAAGACTTTTTGGTATCTTCATGTGTCAGTGTTTTAAACACTGGTTGTCCTTTTACTGGAGTAAGTTGTAGAAGATCTCCAAAAACTATGACGTGTTTTCCTCCGAATCATACGTCATACTCTGTTTTAAGAACTTGCTGCATTCTTAAATGCACAAAGGCAAGTATTATGTTTGATACCATGCTTACCTCATCAATAATGAGAAGCTTCATTTTCCTCAACACTCTTGAAACTTCACAAGAAGCTTCTCCAGATAGCTTGGAGTATTCCAATTTATTTTCATGCTCTACTGGTAGCATTAATAAAAGATGTAAAGTAATTCCTTTAATATTGTGTGCCGCCAACCCAGTTGGAGCAGTGACAACACAAGACAAATATGAGTCAGTTCTTTGGTGTAGATAAGTTGAAATTACTTTAATTAAAAAACTTTTTCCTGTTCCAGCTTGTCCACTCATGTACAATTGGATAGGTTCAAATGATGAGCAAGAGCACTCTTTCTTTTCACGAAGTAATCCATGGTTAATCTGTTCTCTTACTTGCTCATATATTTCTTTCTGCTCAACATTTAGTTGTTCTTCCAAGTTTCCTAAGTTTCTTACATCTTCTAGAGCTTGATACATTGCTGTTTCCACCTCTTCCATAGCAGTTGCTGCTTCATTTTGAATAATTGGTTCTTCTAATGGATCCTGACTTAATGAAGCCGAAGTTTGACTATCCGGAGAACTGTCTCTAGCAATCTCAGCTGCAATTGCAGCTTCTTGCTCGATTTCATCATTCAACATATTCACATAATTGGCAAAAACAGGATATCCTATAGTGTCTTTAGTAGCATTGAAGGAATCTTCATAGCTCTCAAAATCTCCAAGTAATTCCAATTCTGAACGCCATGGCTTGAAAAGTTGCAACAGAGCTAAATAGTAAAATTCCATTTTGTCAGGTGTTTCACAACTCAGTTTACGGTGATTAATCAAATGTCCTTTTCTTTGTTTCACTAGAACCAATCACGGCATATATACCATTATTGATGTTTTCTGTAATATTCCGTTTAAAAATATAGTTTTGTAACACTTCATACAGACAAATGTTCTCAAGATGATGACTTCTATTTGGATAATATGTATCCAACATATTTGTTTTCACTATATGTGTACTTTCGGGCTCCTTTTCAGCTAAATATTCAATTTCTTGTACAGATTTAAGTACTCGGTTTCGTGTTGCAGCAAGACTAAGACTCACCCAAATGATTCTTCTAGATTTGGAGTAAAGACTTGCAGATGATAAGTGATCCGAACATTCATACGCTCCAATTTCTCGATGAGATAACATCTTCAAACTATAAGTATATCATTTCTTACTTAGACTCTTCTTGTGAGAAATCTCTTCCCACAATTCCTTCAATTCTGTCTTTTCTGATTTGGTAATGTAAGATGTTAGATATCGAGCAAAAGCTATGGAATTGTCCGCTACGTATTGAATATCCATGTTAGCATTCCACATGGACAAAATTACTGGGTTATAATGGTTTTTATATTTTGACTCTTCATTTCTTTTTACGTTGTAGGTATTTTGTGGACACTTTCTTCTGATACTATGTCGCAGAGATGACATAAAATTGTTCACTCTTCTTTTCGATATTACAGGAGGTGGGAATCCAAAACAACATTTACTATAGAATTTTTCCTTTGATTTGTACTTTCGTCAACTGTATTTGCCACAACGATGGCTTTGAAATTGTAAGACTTTTTCTCTTAAGTCCTTATCTTTTGTACTTTTCGGTATAGCACATGTTGCATATTCTTCAATGAAAGACATTACAGTGTCATCTGGTTCTGTTCCAAATTTGGGAGCATCTTTAATCCATATTAACATATGAATGTGAGGAGCACCTCTTGCTTGATACACCTTTCTCCAAAAGAAATCCAAAACCTCTCCAAGAGGAGGATTTTTTTTATTGGTGATAAAAGACATCATAGCTTCAGATCTATGATTGAAATACCTTCATACATTAACTGTATCCAAAGAACACAATTCTCCAGGTTTCTTGTATTCAATATTTACTATATTTGCATTCACCTCTCGAAGAAATTGAAGTAAATCATCCCAAGCATATTCAGCACAGCTTAGAGTAAGGAACCATGTAGGAGTTCCTAAGTTCCTTAGCATACATTTAAGTTCTCCATGACGACGGTACCAATACTCATTAGTACCACGCTGACATGCCATGAGATTAATCAGATGAGATTCCAAAACATTATGTTTCAGTTGTACTTTATCCATAAATTCCTTTGCTGAAACATTTTGCAGATGTACACCTGTTTTCAATATATAATTTACTGCATAAGAAAGTCCAGACAAGTCACTCTCAAATAACAGATGAAACAAATATGGAATACATTGTCAAAATCTTGAATCTTCAGCATACAATCTTGATGTTCGGTATTCAAATGCAGGAATCTGCACAGGTCTGTCATCATATCGTCCACCTTTCCCTGTTGGAAATAACTGTGGAAAGCAGCGAGCTTCCAAGTTTTTTTCCCATACACTAATGGGATTTCCCTTTGCTTCTTTCATTTGGAACAACTCTATAGTATCCCCCATCACTTCTTTAGAATGAAGTGGACGAACACTATAATGTTCATAGATTTCTTCTGTTCTGGACACATCCAATTTTTCAATTTGTCCAGATGGTAATTCACTGTCTTCTTCTACAATTATTTCTTCTTCTCTCAGAAACACATTTTCATAATATTGATAGTTTCTTATCAGATATAACGTTGCCTTTTTCTCTTTCCTAACATCCACTAATTCCTGCCAGATTTTCTTACTCTTAGTAGGAACACCATTAACTAAAATAACTAAAGGTTCATCTTCTACCTTTTCAAAACCAATTGTTGCAACATTTTTCTTTAAATCTAGAGGCAAATATACAACTATTCCCTTTAACCCTCTCTGTAAATCTGAAGGAGGCAATTTCCTTGTCTTAGGCTCCATACGAGCAATAGCTTGAAATGGATGAACACATTGACTAAGAATAGACCCATAAGTATTTATATCCATCAATTCAGAAGGAATATTTACCAACTCAAGATTATTATACACAGCTCTAGCAGGCATTTTATTCCCATCTAATTTATTATAACAATATTTACAAATACGCTGATCAGAACCCAAATCAAAACTATTCTCTACCAACAAATAAGTTGCAAAATCCTTCCACTCATTAATATTTTCCTTTTCACTTTTTAAATACAGATCAACAGTCCTGGTCTGATTTTTATAATGAGTACGTCGACAACAGATACAAGAATAATTTGGCCTTTCACCAGAAATCACCTCAAACTTAATTCTTTCTTGCTCAAACTTTTCTGTACTACAATGATGTACATTCTCTTCTACATTTCCTTCAATTAACGGATCAATTTCTGCACAGTGTTCTTGAGGACCAAAATAACTAACCTCAATTTCATCACAAACCTTTATTACATCTGATACAGATCCATGCAAAAGAGCACTGTTAAACTTTTTTAACATTAGTGCTGGACTTTTTACATTATACAACCTTCTCACTAATTTCCTCATTTGAGTATGATGAACTTCTAACATCCTGAAATGGTGAAAAACACTTCGACACACTTTTTTAGAAAGACAAGCTAAAGGATGTCATTGCAATCCAGTAATGTGTCTCACTCTGCAAGGGTCTAATCCTTGCAACATCTTAATCTTTTGTTTAACACTTTTCTTAGTATAGTTACGTAAGAAATTGCGTAAAAATCAATAGACTCCTGCCGTCACTACAAATACTACTACAATTCCAAGTGTACACTGGAGCTTTAGGACGTCTCCCTAAAACTTCATCAGCTAACAACTCTTCCTCATTTCTAGGAACAATTTGCTCTTTCTCAATAGGTCAACCATTTTTAACTTCATAAGCACGACCAGTAGTGTCAACTGCATGCAACAAATCATTACTCTGCAGATAACTTTCTTCATTAAAAAAAGGCTCAGAACTTGAACTATGTTTCGATTCACCCAGAAAAACCTCAGAAAAATTAATTCTGTTAATTACTCTTCTCCACTTACTTTTGCTCTTCATTGGATGCATTGCCTTATCTAGTGATCCAATTCTATTGATTACTAAAATGAAGGTATTTTTCAATTCAAATGCTTTCTCAACTACAATTTTAATACATTTTCTCTTCTTATAAAATGTGGTTTTCTTCTCACAACTCTTTATTAACTTAGTCAAATTAAACAAAATTTTATTATAAAACACCTTTCTTCTTATGTCGATAAATTGATTGATCCTTCTTTTATTATATACATTTTTTTCTGGAGTTGTTCTATGAGTCTTCTATTTTTTCATAGTTGCAGAAACACTCACAGTATTGTTTATTCTGCGCACACTACTGTTAGTGGTTGCCAATGTTTGCAGAACAGTCTTAGTTTTCTTACCAGGACTTTTTTCTTTTTGTTACTACATTGATCTTCAGGTCAATGTTGTAGATGAGTCCTCTTTAAATAAACTGCTGTCTTTCGTCCTTTCTTCTTCTCAATTTTAGTAGGCACAGTGATTTTTTTTAGTGGTGACCAAAAGAATCTATTATAAAAAATATATATCACTTTAGAAAAATAAATTATATCAAATACACTATTACATTACTTATAAGAAGACAATAAGGACTGAGAGACATTAAAGGGCCCATTACAATGGCAAGTAGATTGCCCCCACCAGGCTTCCAAAACCCACCACCTAGAATGACCTCCCGCCATGAATAACTGCTCCACAGCAGTGGGAAACATCGTCCACTGCTTTTCTGCCCCGGTCACCTTACGACCGGGGCAGAAAGGGTTTAACATGGTAGTGATATCTAATACACACCACCAGCCATACCATAATGGGCCTCTGCAGATGCCTTTCCGTAGCAGCAATAATGTCACAGAAATGCATGTGGTCTTTACTGTGTGGGCTCTTGTACGCCCCCAGAGTTAAAGTGTAATTGACAGTTCACAGGAGAGAAACCTGTGGTATCTCCCAACACTCACATACACAAAACGAAGATGATGCAGACAGAGGTAGTGATGTTACAGGAGGCGGGGAGGCGTTTCAGACAGAGGGGGAGATTATGCAGGCAGAGAGAGAGAGATGATGCAGGTAAAGGTTGAGATAGTACAGGTACAGAGGGACATGGTACAGGCAGAGGGTGAAATAGTGCAGGTTGAAGGGGAGATGGTACACACAGAGTGAGAGATGGTGCAGGCAGAGGGAGAGACAATGCAGACAGAAGGGAGATGATATGGACAAAGAGAGAGATAGTGCAGACAAGGAGAGAACAAGCAGGCAGAGAGACGTATAATGAGAGATCAGGCAACGGATTATAAAAATAAGGGATACTATTAAGAGACAGAGGAGACAATGAGCACAACAACACACTAGGAGTACAGAACAGACTGTGAGAACAAGCAGCACTATAACAAAATACAAATGAAAATAAAGAAAGAGGAAAAATATCACAAGAGAGGAGACAGTATAAGCAGAGAGAGGTAGACTGTCAGCAGAAACTGTGAAAATTATGGAAAAAGGAGCAACTATAAATCCTTAATTTACACAGATGCTCAGTGTGATTCTAGACACATTATTTAAAACCATACATTTTACCAAAACATATTCCCCACACTAACATGATGGGGATATATATATATAGAAGGGGAAGGGCTGCAGGCAGAAGGAGAGTTGGTGCAGGCAGAGGGGAGAAGAAGCAGAGACAGGGTGACATAGTTCAAGCAGAGAGACAGATGGTACAGGCAGAGCTAGGGATGATGCACACAGGGGGTGACATGGTGCAGCAGAGAGGAAATGCTGCAAACAGAGGTAGAAATGTTACATGCAGAGGGGAGATGGGGCACACAGAGGGGGGTAATACAGAAAAAGAGAAAATAGTACAGGCAGAGGGTGAGAGGCTACAAGCAAAAAGGGAAAAGGTTTAACATGGCAGCGCTGTCTAATACACACCACCAGCCATGTCATAATAGGCCTCTGCAGATGCAAAGGAGAGGAAGCAAGCAGAGGGAGAGGAATTGTGCAGACAGAAAAGGAGATGGTGTAGGCAGAGAGTAAGCGGGTGCAGGCAGAGAATAGATGGTGCAGGGCTGCAGGCAGAAAGAGAGATGGTGCAGGCAGAGAGGAGATGGTGCAGAGAGAGGGTGAGATGGTTCAGGCAGAGACACAGATGGTGCCGGCAAAGAGAGAGATGATACACGCAGAGGGTGAAATGGTGCAGCAGAGAGGAAATGGAGCAAAAAGAGGGAGAAATGTTACATGCGGAGGGGAGATGGAGCACACAGAGGGAGAGATGGTGCAGACTGACAGGAAGATGGTACAGACAAAGAATGAGATGCTACAGGTAGAGAAGGAGATACTGCACGTGATGGACAGATAGTGCAGACATACAGAGACATATTGCAGTCAGAGAGAGAGATGGTGCACACAGAGGGAGAGATGGTACATCCAGAGTGGAGATAGGGTGGACAAAAAGAGAGATGATGCAGGCAGAGGGGACATGGTGCATGCAAAATCTGGAAAGATTATGGAAAAAGGTTCAACTATAAATCCTTATATCACACAGATGCTCAGTGTGTTTCTAGACACATTATTTAAAACCATACATTTTACCAAAACATATTCCACACACTAAAATGATGGGGATGTATATATAGATGGGGAAGAGCTGCAAGCAGAAGGAGAGTTGGTGCAGGCAGAGGGGAGAAGAAGAAGCAGAGACAGGGTGACATGGTTCAAGCAGAGAGACAGATGGTACAGACAGAGACAGAGATGATGCACATAGGGGGTGACATGGTGCAGCAGAGAGGAAATGTTGCAAATATAGGGAGAAATGTTACATGCAGAGGGGAAATGGAGCACACAGAGGGGGAGGTAATACAGACAAAGATAAAATAGTACAGGCAAAGGGTGAGAGGCTACAGGCAGAGAGGGAAAAGATTTCACATGGTAGCACTGTCTAATACACACCACCAGCCATATAAAAATAGGCCTCTGCAGATGCAAAGGAGAGGAAGCAGGCAGAGGGAAAGGAATAGTGCAGACAAAAAGGAGATGGTGTAGGCAGAGAGCAAGCTGGTGCAGGCAGAGGATAGATAGTGCAGGGCTGCAGGCAGAGAGAGAGATGGTGCAGGCAGAGAAGAGATGGTGCAGAAAGAGGGTGAGATGGTTCAGGCAGAGACATTTCCAAGATGCAGCATTACTTTTTTGTCAGCATTACATCCAAACATGATACACAATATCAGAAAAAACAGAACGCTATAAGCAGACAGAGGTAGACTGTGAGGAGAGACAGGTGACATTATAGAAAAAGGTGCAAATATAATTATTTAATTTACACAGACACTCAGTGTGATCCTGGTCAAAAATGTTAAAACCATACATTTTAACAAAACACACTTACCACACTAAAACGTTTAAGAGACAGAACAGTGCCCATGTATATGAGCACTACATTACAGTGCAGAAACCAGAGTCCTTTTCAAAATACATTTCCAATTTCCAGCATTACTTTTTTGCCAGCATTACTTCCAAACATGAGACACAATATCAGAACAAAGAGAACACTATAAAAAGAGAGAGGTACACTGTGAGGAGAGACAGGTGACATTATAAAAAAGGTGCAAATATAATTCTTTTATTTACACAGACACTCAGGGGCCCATTATGATGTTGGG
Organism: Lissotriton vulgaris; assembly: GCF_964263255.1. Taxonomy (NCBI): domain Eukaryota; kingdom Metazoa; phylum Chordata; class Amphibia; order Caudata; family Salamandridae; genus Lissotriton; species Lissotriton vulgaris. The sequence continues at coordinate 1,462,891,071 of NC_141687.1, read as the reverse complement.
CGGATTGCCCCCGCCAGGCTGGCGGTAGCCAACGCTGGCCTGGCGGGGGCAATCTGCCCGATATCCACTCCAGAATGCCCCCCTGCCATATTAATATGGCGGGGGGACAGTAGCGGATGGAAAGACCGTCCGCCGCTTTTCCGCCCCTGTCGCCTTGCGGCCGGGGCGGAAAAGGATTAATATGTTGGAGGTGTCTAATAGACACCGCCAGCCATATTAGTACGGGCCAAATCATATGCCTTCGCCGCCACGGAAAAGCATGCGGTCTTCACTCTGGGGGCCCCCTGCGGGCCCCCAGAGAGAAGGAGAGGTGGGGGGTGCACACGGGGGGTACCTGTGGTACCTCCCCAGCATTTGCATAAACAAAGTGGCAGGCACTGCGCGGTGCCTGCCGCTCTGTTTATGCAAATGTGCGCATTCATTTTTAACATAGTGGCGGGCAGTGCAGTGAGCACCGCCCGCCACAATGTTAAAAATGTGGGATGCGCCCGCCGCTGTGGTGGGCGCATCCTAATGCAGACATCGGGACCCCCGCCCTTAAGGCGGGCGGTCCCGTTGTCCGCAAGGGTGGCATCCTAATGGGGCCCTCAGTGTGATCCTGGTCAAAAATGTTAAAACCATACATTTCACCAAAACACATTCCCCACACTAAAACATTTAAGAGACAGAACACAGCCCATGTATATGAGCACTACATTACAGTGCAGAAACCTGAGTCTATTTCAATATACATTTCCAATTTCCAGCATTACATTTTTGCCAGCTTTACTTCCAAACATGACATACAATATCAGAAGAAAGAGAACACTATAAGCAGACAGAGGTAGACTGTGAGGAGAGACAGGTGAGATTATAGAAACATTTCATCTACACAAGAGTGTATGCAGCATTCTATGAATACTGACTAAAAGCATTACATAAGTGACTGCAAACATTCTACTTTTTTTAGTACTGCACTTTATTCCAAAAAGCTGACTAACTAAACACATTAACTTACCAAATTATTAGACCAAAATAGTTATCCAAAAGCAGCAAACTCAGAATATGATTCTACAAACTTTAAACACATTACTCTTACAAAATATAAAATGCACCACAATAAATCCCTTTGAAGTCATCAACTCACCTTTCAAATAGTTTGATAGATTAAGAAGAATGCCACTCACACAGCAGATAACTCTATACAGAATCTCTCTGCTCCAGTGCTTGCAGCAGAACCAAAGAACTGGCACATTTTCCCTCTCTTTTTACACATATATACACATTACTAACAAATCAAATTCCTTCACACAATAATTCAAAACCAAACACACATTTCTATTGTTTAACATTTCAAACCTTTCCAACTGACATAACTTTCCACCCTACCCCCAACAGATTATGCAAAGCTCAACTATCAACAAAGGTCAAAAGTTCAGCACACTGTAAAACACTGCTTCTCAATAACTTTAGACTATGCTTAAGTATTTACTTACAAGCACTAATAAACAGAAAAAGTTTCATTAGAACCAACCAACACATAAACATATAAAATTGAAAGATATCTGTAAAATGTATTTTTACATTGATTTTTACTTGGTTAGGTACGCTTATGGGACGACATACGGAATTTGCACCGTCCGCGTAAGGTAAATCTATTGTTAAAAAAAAAATAGCCTCTTTTACTATTTTTTAATAATCCGCGGGGACCCCATGCCCTGCGGCAAAAAAAAAAACTTTGGGGATCGTGGGGGGAGCCCCAAAGCACCCACGGTCCCAGCCGGCTCCCCACGTCCTCAGAGAGCAGGCATTGCTTTTCATCAGAGAGCAGCTGACATGCTGCTCTCTCTGACGAAAAGCAGTTTGCTATGGTAGTGTGGGAGCCGCGAGGCTCCTACCCTACCATAGCAAACAGCAGTGTCCCAGGGGTAGGCACCCCAGGACACTGCAGGAGCTGGCCCCGGGGAGGTGGTGATCCCCAGGGCCATCAATGGCTACAGGAGGGGGACCACGTGGCCTCCCACTCAACATAGAAAAGTCCCGGGGGGGGTGGTGGTCCCCGGGTCTGTGGGGGGTCATGAGCTCCCCCGCAAACATTTAGTTAAAGCCCCAGGGATGGGGTCCCCGGGGATTATAAAAAATTAGTAAAAGAGGCTATTTTTTTTTACAATAGATTTACCGTACGCGTACGGTGCGAATTTCTGAATTTCTCCCGTGAGCGTACCTAAGCAAGAAAAAAAAATTTGGAACATTGAGAATCATTGGAAAAACTCCCTAATCAACACTAGGAGGTAAATAACGTACTATACCAAACAGCAAACCTTTCCTGTCAATCTACACACTCAATCTACACACATACACAAATAAATAACAAATCACTTTTATCCCCACATTAAAACAAAATGAAACACACTTTTATATTGCTTGAACTTTTCAACCCTTTCCAAATGACAAAACTTTCAATCCTTCCCCCAACCACATTCTACCAGTTACCATAGAAACACTTCAGGGAACACCTAACTAAGCACACAGGTGAAAAGTTCATCATATATTGTTGCAAATTAAAACAGCAAGTGTGCTTGACTTGAGAATATACCAGCTTATCTTATGTAACGTTCTTTTCTATCAGTTTTTCTTAACCAAAAAAAATAAGGCTTTTAAAAAACAGAAACATGCACACTAGTTTTGTAGCTAGTAACATTTCAAACAACCAATAACTTCATTGATTTTTTCAAAAGTCCACTTATCCACCATTTTAGAAAAAAAACCTTCAAACTGCCCTTTCATTTACAGAGACCATCTGAGTGCATCCAGACCTCTCTTCAAGATGTTTAAAGTGTGGATTGTGGGACACAGCTATATTTTCTGGAGTGAAAGGTATGCACAAAAGAAAGGAACTCACAAAGACCTAGGTTTATCAAATTTAGACATTAAAGGGATTGGACAGAGAGGGTTAAAGTGGCAGCAATTGATGCCATTGCTGAAATCCTTTATGCATCTCCAACACCCTGACCTCCTAATTGTGCACTGTGGTGGCAATGGCCTAGGCACTTTGACTGGGGTAGGTCTGGAAATGTTTATGAAGAACACCTTTCGACAACTGATGACACTTTTCCCCCAAACTACCTTTGTCTATTCTAATATATCCCAAAGGCAGAAATGGAACTGGTCCAACCAATATTGTCCATAGAGAAAGCTAGGAAACATGTGAATAAATCGGTTTCTGCCTTTCTCCGAGTTCCATTTACAACAACAATCTGCGTTTCAATATGCAAGGCATCTATAGGAGAGATGGTGTACATTTTACAGATGAGGGAAACAGTCTTCCTTGTAAACTTAAGACTCTGCATCAGTACTTACTTGTAGGTACTAAAATCTCCCAATAAACAAATGGGCTCTTTTTAGAGCCACAAAAATCTAAACACATACATATCTAAAAATATTTTACTTTTTCTTGCTTAGGTACGCTTATCGGACGACTTACGTAAATCACACCGTCCGCGTACGGTAAATATATCGTAAAAAAAATAGCCTCTTTTACAAATTTTTAATAATCCCTGAGGACCCCATCCCCCGGGGCTAAAAAAAACATTGGGAACCATGGAGGGAACCCCAAAGCCCCACGGTCACAGCCAGCTCCCCACGTCCTTAGGGAGCCGGCATTGTTTTTCATCATAGAGAGCAGCTGACATGCTGCTCTCTCTGACTAAAAGCAGTTTGCTATGGTAGGGTGGGAGCGGCGATCCCCGGGGGTGTGGTGGTCCCCGGGGCAGTGTGGGGGGGTTTGAAAAAACAGACCGAGTTTTTTTTGGTATTTTCACGGGGTACCGTACGTACGCCTACCCTGCGAATTAATAACATATATATATTTGGGCCTTGGGGGTCCTTATGGGACCCCCATAAGGACCCCCTGAGCAGGCCTATGGGGTCAGGGTGTGTCTACTCTGCCCCCTTTGCGTATTTGTTTCTGTTTCCCTGTGCCTCGGTTCTACCGAGGCACAAGATGGCTGCCAACACTTCCTGGTTTGGAGTGTTGACAGACAGTTGACATCCAATCAGCATGCAGCTTGTGCTCAGGAAGGTAAGTGTACCGTCCGCGTATGGGTACGCGTACCTTAACACCTCTAATATATACTTTTTCTCAGGAACTACTGAACAGATTTACACCATTTAACAAAAAGGGTAATCTGCGAACCGAACTCTACCTTTTTGCCAAATTTGATGTAATTCCGTTCGGGCTGTAGCCCTGGCTAAAGGTCCTATGGAAAATTGCAATGGGAAAACACGTTTTGGAACCCCCCTTTTTTCTCGGCCCCCGCTGCACGAATCCCCCCAAACTTTCAGCGATTTTCTTGGAAAATTCGCAAAGATTCGTCCACCGGCGCCAAAGTTATTCCAAATAGAATGTTGCAGATTTCCTATGGATACTAGGTTTTAACTATAACTACCTACTGGCGACCGCCAGTAGGTAATATATCTATATATAACTATAACGTTTTACAAACGTTATAGTTAGGAATTAGCCTTGATAAAACCTTGCAAATTCATTGAAAAAGCCATCGGTTTCACACACGTTATAGTTAGGAATTAGCATTTTAAAAACCATACAAATTCATTGAAGAAATCAAAGAGGTACAAGGGGATTGTAAATCCGCCCCTAACATATACAAATTCACCCAGGCAGTTTCACCAGCACCGCAAATTGAAGCATAGAAGCATAGACTTCTAACATATTTATGTACATATGTCACATTCAAGTGCTTCGCCCATACTACAGTATACTATAGGTAAACACCTTATAGATTTATGCTGTAGCACTTCCTTAGAGTTCTTCACTTTCACATTCTCCATACACTAGTAATATATTCATTAATTCATTTATGAACTACAGATTCATTCTGACAGGCTTTTACACACTAACATAGAAATATAGGGCCAGATGTAGGTAATTGTATTTACCGATTCTTAACCCCATGCGCGCTACGCGTTTTCCCGCTGTGCGCTGAGTTTTTAAAAAACCCACGGTTCATGACGAGCTGTACGACAGGCGCTCGTCATGAGCGTCGAAGGGGTTAAATACCGACTCATACCGAATCGGTAATTCAGAATCGGAAAATGGTATGTAGGTAAAAAATCGGTAAAAGTTACCGATTCGGAATGACTCTGTATCTGAATTCGGTATTTTCTGAATCGGTAAATTCCGAATCAGTAAAATCCGAATCGGTAAAACCCATTCATACCTATGGGCCAGGTGGCCCATAGGAATGAATGGGTTTTACCGATTCGGATTTTACCGATTCGGAATTTACCGATTCGGAAAATACCGAATCAGTAAATACCGAAACAGCAGTTTGAAATTCGACATGTGAGCCTGCTAACCAATCAGGAACACCCTACACATCCCACAACCAAGGCCCAGAGAATCCAACCAATCAGAGTGAAGCACCCCTTCCCAGTACCTGAGAGTGGCCACACCCATGCAGGTGCACAGCAACTGAACAAACAATTGAGCTGAGGTGAGAGGAGCTGAGCATCCAGAGCCCAGCAGTGCTACAGAATGGAGTCCCAGGAAGGCCAAAAGGATGGTGGGGAGCGCAAGAGGAAGATAAAGTTCAGCCCAGCAGAACTGCAGGTGGCTGTTGAAGAAATAGTGAGTCACTACAACCAAATATTTGGAAGACAGTCTCTGCATGTTGCAGATTCTGTGAAGAGGAACAAATGGCTTGGCATACAGGGAAAGTTAATGCTATTGGTGTGACTCACCGGGAGGTCGAGGACATTAAAAAGCGATGGTATGACCTGCGCATCCTAACCAAAAAGAAGATTGCTGCCCAAAAAAAGGATGCTGGTGGTAGGAGGTGGTAGGAGCAAAGCGTCAAAACTATCAGAGCTGGAGGAGCTTGTTGAAACTACCCTGGAGCCAGAATGTATCCATGGGATTGGAGACCTGGATAGTACAGCCATAGCATCAAAGAAACAAGCTAAGATGCATGTACTCTAATCCCCAACCACTACCCTGACCCGTACCCCACTGTGTAGAGTCATGACACTGCAGAACAGCTCATACTTGGGGCCAGCAATGCATCAAGGGAGACGTAGTCATGAGTACAAACATGCAATGCATACACCACAAGATTCAGCTAGGCATGCCACACACATCTCCAAACACACTGTGTACACTGGGCAAGGTGTGTAAAGTATTTATTTAAGAAGTACACACAGGTGAACAACAACATTGGCCCTATGTCAATTTCATTCCACAGGAGAGTCCTCACGAAGTTCAGCACTACCAAGGGAGGAGAGGGCACCAGCAACTAAGAGAAGTGAAAAGGAGAAACAAAGCACAGGTCAGAGCGCTGTAGAAGGAGGCAACAACACAACCCAGGAAGCCTCAACACCAGAGCGAGCCTCAACACCTGTCCCGCTTTCACCTCTGTTGTTTGGCTCTCCTGAGGTGGAAAGCACACCACTGACACCCAAACCAACTTCCAGGTCGGACATGCAGGGAAGGATGAGTAGGGCAGATGTGCCTCCACAGAGGATCCTGCAAACCTCTGATGAGGAGGATGAGGATGTTGCAGATCAGACATTAGCACCTGTGGCTGACAAGCCCATATCACAGACCACTGCTGGCGCCGCGCGCACCAGTGTCCTTGGCAGGAGGGCACGTGAGGCTGGCGATGGGCAGGAAGGTGGGAGCATATTCTGTGGCCTGGAGGCCAAAATGGTCAAAGTACAGTGCGTGCAGGCCAAGGCACTGATGGCTGTGCGCAGCATGAACAACAAAATGACAAACATTGATAAGGGTATAGGCCACATTGCCTGTAGTTTGGAGGCAATTTCCAAAGGGATGTCGGACATCTCCACCTACATGGGTGTACTGTCAGATAAGTTGGACAGGGATAAATTTGAGCGTCGTAGGGAGCGGAAGTATATGCGGGAGCAGTCCAAGGCACTAAACAGATTTGCAACATCCACATCCCTACTGTGCCGCCGCGCAATTTCCATGCAGGATGCAATTGTGTACTGCTGCACAGACTTGACAAGAGGCATGGGAAGAGTGACCTCTGCGATGGAGCAGATGCTCACAACACAAACAGCCAATGCTGGTGACACGGGTGTGGAGAAGACAGAGGTCCACCAGCAGGAGTGGCTCCAGCACACCTGTACCAGAAGTGCGCAGGAGCGGCAGGCGCAGCAATGCTGAGTCAGGCCCCAGCCAAGATTTGGAATCCCTGTCACGTCTATCCCGGAATGTAGTGCGTGGCTGTAAGCATTGAACATTGCCAGGAATGCACAGGACTGCTCACAGTCACGGCAACTGAGCACACGCCGTTGGGCAGATGGACATTTAAGGACAATGGCTTCCCTATTTTGACTTAGATGTAGTGAATATTAAGCTACAATTGGCAAACACTATTCCTGTCTGTGTGTCATATATTACCTAGAAATATCTACGTGTAATCTCTGTCCGTCTCATTCTTCCATCTGTCGCTGCAGCTCCTTCTGCTGGCGGGTCAACATGTTCTTGGTCATCATCAATGTCCTCGTGATGTGTCACCTCCACCTCAGTGTCTTCTTTGGTGGCAAGATTGTGCAACATGGCACAGGTCACTATTATCTTGCAACGCATGATGGGGGTGTACTGTTGTGCTCCTCCACTCTTGTGGAGGCAGCGGAACCTGCTCTTGAGGAGTCCAAATGTGCGCTCCACTACGTTGCGAGCTGACCTGTGTGCCACATTGTAACGCCTTTCGGCTCTGTTAGTTGGATTGAGGTATGGTGTGAGCACAAAGGAACGCAGGGCATATGCACTATCACCTAGGAGAGAATGAGAGGTCCATGAGTTGCATACACATGACACATACATCTACCATTCATATCAGGGTGTGTTACACTTATTTACCTAGCAGATATCCATCACCAAAATCTCCAGCAACAAGACGTGTGTATATTCCGCTGTTCTGGAATATGTAGGAGTCGTGCGTGCTCCCTGGATATTTGGCCACTATGTCAGTGATGATGTTGGCAGCATTGCATATCACCTGCACATTGATGGAGTGCGTCGACTTCCGATTTCTGTAAATGTGTTCAGTGGCTGCAGGTGGGCATAGTGGAATGTGGGTCCCATCTATGCAGCCTATCACATGCGGGAAGTGTGTCAGTCCATAGAAGTCAGTTTTTGTTTTTGCAAGTTCCGCAGGTGTGTCAGGGAACCGGATGTAATGTTCCATTCTCTGCGTCATGGCATCCAGGAACTTCCTGAAGAAACGGGACAGGCAGCTCTGGGATACACCACCTACTGCAGCAATCACACTCTGGTAGCTCCCAGAGGCAAGCAGGTGTAGGCTGCACAGCACCTGCACGTGGGGTGGGATGGCATGGGCCCTGGGTGTTGGGTGATCCAGGTATGGGTGGAGGACCCTAATTAAGTCCAGGATGGTTCTGGAGTGTAGGCTGTACCTCTGCAGTATCTCAGGCTCAGTCAGTTGAAATATGGTGATCCTCTGTCTGTAGACCTGCCAGATCCTCACTCCTGCTGCCTGTAGCCTTTGTCGCCTCGCAATCACATAGAATGCCGCCATTCTTGCAACACTGTTGGATTTTGGGCCCTTTTTTATAGCCTGCACCTGGTTACCACCTGCTTTCAGTCCATGGTAAATACCGACTCTTAAATACCGAATTTCATGAAATTCTGTATTTTTTGGCTTTCCTACATCTCGATGGGACTTTTTTACCGTTTCTTGATTACCGATTTGGTAAATAAGGACTCTGTAAATACGGAATCGATAAATACCGATTCGGTAAATATGGAATTGGTAAATACAGAATCGGATTTTTTCCGATTCATATTTCCCGATTCGGAAAATTTTTGACACCTACATCTCATTTTCCAGTTACCGGTCGGTAACGGCCGAAATTACCGATTTTCGGCCGTTACCGACCGGTATTGGGCGACCTACATCGGGCCCATAGTTCTTTCTTTGACCAGTGAAGGTAGTTCTAAAAATAACTATTTTTTTGGGGGGTGTTCTGTTGTGTTTTCTCAACAAATTCCAAGCGGATGAAAAGAATGAAAAAAGGAACAACTAATGTCGAGGACAGCAATGATCCTGTATCCTGCGTTTTATCAGGTTGATAGACTGTTCCCCTTAACACAAAATTTTATCGCAATGAATGCAAAGAAATGTAACTTTAGCAAAGTCAGAATCAATATGTGGGTGTGGACTACTTGCTGAAAATGCTGCCGCAGTTGATGTGCTTGGTGTAGCAGCAGGTGGGTTCTCGTGCAACCTCTGTCTTTCAGCTCGAGCAAAGATCTTGGGGTGCAAATTCTTCACGTGTCGCACCATATTTGCTCTGCCAAAGGAGTATTTTTTACATGGATCACTGCTTGAAAGAGTTGTTTGGCAAATTTTACAGGTTACTTTTGCAGCATTAACCTTTTTTTGACCTTCTGGAAAAGTGAAAAACTTCCAAATTAGAGCTTCTTTCCTCTTCTTTGGAGCTTCTTCAGGAATGAAATCTCCTCTGAAGAACTGCTGGAAGATGACTCCATTGCTCTTATAATGGTGATCTTCGTCTATTTGAGAAGATTCTCACAATAAATGCTTGTTCTTAGAAATTCAAAGTCGAATATTTATAATGGGATGGAACTTTCAACACTCGCAATAGGAAAAGTTACGAACCAATCAAATCTCTATTTTTAAAGTCACATGGCGTTGCGTACGATTATGATGCGCTTGCGCAGCTCTTTCAATACGAGTGCGCATGATGTTCTACCGCGATTTGTGTAATTCTTTTTAAAAGTAATATATGATTATTACAAGTATTAAAAAAATCATAGGTATCCCAAATGTCTGCCCTTAGTATATACATTAAATACATACATGTTTTAAACCAAGTAGAAACATTGCCCCCTTTCACATACAGAACGTCGTACATGACGTCACACCGAAGCTTTAATGTGACACTTAACGTCAAAGCATATTTGTACCGTATGCGCAGGTACACGCTGAGTATGATAAGCAGTACAAACTATGGTGCGATCACCCTCTCAGTGACAAATCAGATCTCAGGGCACGCTAAGAAGAATGATTAGAAGTGCTGACTCATTGCAGACCCGATCTGGGCCTGCCTCTGCGTACATTATAACACTGCCTCCATCTCTCTCTGTTGTTAATTGTTAGTGCACACACTCATACTTGCACATGCCCTTTCCATTCTATTTGGAATAACTTTGGCGCCCATGGATGAATCTTCGTGAATTTCTCCAAGAAAATGACCTGCTCGGTTCCGCCTCCTTCCCTGAAAGTTTGGGGGTGATTCATCAAGTGGGGGCAGAGAAAAAAGGGGGTCCCAAAATGTGTCTTCCCCATGCAATTTTCCATAGGGGCCTTTACCCAGGGCAACAGCCCGAACGGCTGAACGGAATTACACCAAATTTGGCAAAAAGGTAGCGTTTAGTTCGCAGATTACCCTTTTTTTAAATGGTGTAAATACATTCAGCAGCTCCTGAGAAAATCAAAAGTAAAATCATAGATATATCTATAGATGAAGTACCATACTCTGTACTGTACTCTGTACCTTCCCGAGCATGAGCTTCATGCTAATTGACTGTCAACTCTCCAAACCAGGAAGTGTTGGCAGCCATCTTGTGCCTCGGTAGAACCGAGGCACAACCGAGGAAAAAAATTCCTCAATAATCAGCCGAACTACGAATTCTGATTTACTCACCTGTTATCTGGAGAGATCTCAGTGCTGCATCTTTCAGCTCACTACTATTCCTGAAAAATAAATTTAACTGAGCTTACCAGTAACTTGAATTTCTTTCCATAGGATATCATTGCCTGCTATATAAAAAATATATAAATACCAAAAATATAAAATAAAAAAAATTAATATTACAATTTCAATATTTTGAAAACATTTTTTTCCAATTTATATTAAAAATATGTAATGTAATTTAAAAAATGTAATATCTAAAAATAAATACTTTAAAACAATGTAGTAAATTAGTATAAAAAAATATAACAATTAATACATTTAAAAATTATTTACAAAACCTTTAAAATTCACTGAAAAAACCATAGGTTTCAGCCACGTTATAGTTAGGAATTAGCATTTAAAAAACCTTAGAAATTCACTGAAAAAAACATAGGTTTCACACGTTATAGTTAGCTGGACATTTCACTCATACAAAACCATTGAAATTCCCCCGTTATAGTTAGTTCAGCTAACTATAACTCGTGCGCCCGCAATGCACTGCTGATGACGTCACATATTACATCACTCATGACATGGCAACTTGTGGATCCAAATAACTGCAGATCGTCCTGGAAATCCCCATACTCAACATTCAGAAACCTGTTGGATAAATGGTGAGAATGGTCAAGCGTTAGTATGGTCACAAACGTAATATGGTACAATGTATTGCACTTGGGCAAACCGGAATGCTTACTGGTATGATCAATCCTGCACAAAATGACAGTAACAAAAGTTTGTGTGGTGTTAACCTTCATCGGAAAGAAAAGGAACGTTGCAACCACACGAACTTCTGTTACGGTCTCATTATGCAGGATTTATCATACCTGTAAGTATCACGGTTTGTTTCAGCTTCATTCACCTGCATCTTCATTTCACGCACACTGCACAGGAACAGCTGGAGACCAAGCCAGGTAACAACGCCATAGCAGGCTTCCTGCACATGTTGGGGGTAATTGACTACACACATGTGCTACTTGTGCCCGCCATCGACACTGTACACAATCACCGCAACAGACACCACACACATTCTTATATGCAGGCAAAACTTGACTACCGGGGCCTGTACACTAATGTTGTCGCAAACTTCTCAGGAAGTGTGCATGATTCCTACATCTTTCGCAAGGATCCTACCCTAGTCCCCAGACCAGTCCGCCACCCAGCGACGATTGCCCGACCCAGCGCACCCAGACCTCAATGCTCACCTGCCGCAACCGGTGTGTCTCCATGAGGGCCTACCACGTGCCAGAGCAACCTCCTCAGCCATTGCTGGATTCCACGGCACTGGTCCCCAGCTCATCCTGCTGCACCGCATCGAAGAGTCATGTCTGTACAGTTAGCTGCCTTTGGCGTACACACGATCCAGCTGAGCTCACTATTCAAATTGGGTCTCCTACACATCATCGCAGGTTGCAGACCTGCTCAGCTCTGGTGACACTAACTCAGCGCAGCTCAAGTCATCGCCACATGACGGGAGGCCCATGTCGGCCAAAATGCCTCGGCTGCCACCAACTCTGTGCACCTCAAGTCGTCGCCACGTTGCGGGAGGCCCGTGTCGGCCAAAGTGCCACCGCTGCCACCAACTCTGTGTAGCTCAAGTCATCGCCACCAACATAATAAGCACACTGATACACCCAGATAGAGAGTGGAAATGGCATTGAGCACGTGCGCCTGGCCCTTTTTATTGGCAGGGTCACATGTCCTGTGACGCCTGTGCTGCATGGGTGTGGTGTTGGTGTAAACCAGCCGTGGGCGAGTGGCTGAGGCATGTTGACAACGAGACCTGTGAGCAGCAGATCACTACAGGGAAGACCTGGGACATGTAGCATTGTAGTCCCTGCCTGTGAGTGGAGTGGGCTGGCTGAAACGCGCATCCTTCACGACTTCACCGATATGGCGGTTTGAATCCACACACCCACCGAGACAGGTACACGATGGGTGCGGGACTCCACTTTTTTCTCAACAAAAAAAAGATATAAACATTAATATTTAGAAAACAGATGACATTATATACTTTTAATAACAAACACAAAAAATTACAAAAACTATTTTTAAGGTATTAAAGTTACAAAATATCACACACAAAAAATCAAAATTACTGAAAAAAACATAGGTTTAATGAACATTATAATTAGAAATTAGCATTTAAAAAACCTTAAAAATTTGCTGAAAAAACCATAGGTTTCACTGGCGTTACAGTGCGAAATTAGCATTTAAAACACCTTAGAAATTCACTGAAAAACATCATAGGTTTCAGGGACGTTCTAGTTTGTTGGAAATTTCACTCATACAAAATCAGAGAAATTCAGCTGTTATAGTTAGTAGAGCTAACCATAACTCGCGCCCCTGCAATCCACTGCTGATGACATCACATATTACATAACTCATGACATGGTCAGTGACATCACTGATGACATCTCAAATGACATCACTGATGACATCATCCATTTGATAATTGTGTGTACCTCCTCACACACTAATATAAGCTTTGATACACCCACTCTAAAATACAGACTATAATTTTTTAAACAATGGACAAACCAAAAGCAGATACTACATACCCACTGACTGATTCCTAGGTATACACATACATCCATTCATTCACCCATACAGCCACTCATACATGCAGTCACTCATCAATACAGCACTATCATATGCACTCATACACCTATACAGACTCACACATTGCCACTCATCCATAGTTATTCACACACCTAGCCAGTCATGTAAAGAATCAATTTCACTGCCACTTACTCACCTATACAGTTATACATTCACTACCTAACCTATTCATACAGACACCAACATATACTTACTCTCCTATACAATCACTAACTCAAGCACATACTGATTTATACAGCCACTTTCACAATCACTCACTCTCACATATAATCATTTATATACTCCAACACTCACATATACTGCCTTTCACATATATAGTTGCTCCCACATATACCACTCCCTCACCAACATACCCATACACACTCACCCACCCATGCAGCTATTTCCACATGCACTCTTAAACCCATACACCCAGTGAATCACCCACTCACACATGTATGCAGAAAGTCACACACCCCCCACCAACCCACACAAACACTGAGGCGCCCATACAGATGCTCATTCAACCAATAAATAACCCATATAGCCACTCACGTAGCTCTTCCCCAACCCATGCAGCAGCTTACACAACAACAGACAGACTGATACAGGCATTCACACACTTTAGTCACTAACCCATGCATTCAGTAAGACACAATTAATCACTCACTTATACAGTCAGTCAGACACATATCAAATCCTCCACCTACACACGTATGTACCACTCATTTTTCAATACACTGTGGCATATATATAAAACATATTTAAACTTTATAGAAACACATAGTCACTGGTTGATGTCATCAGTGATGTAATATGTGACGTCATCAGCAGTGCATTGCGGGGGCCCGAGTTATAGTTAGCTCTACTAACTATAACGGCCGAATTTCTCTGGTTTTGTATGAGTGAAATGGCCAACTAACTATAACATCCCTGAAACCTATAGGTTTTTCAGTGTGTGTGTATATATTTATATATATATATGTATATGTGTATATATATATATATATATATATTCACTGAAAAAAACACAGGTTTCACACTAGTTATAGTTAGGAATTAGCATTTAAAAAACCTATTAAATTCACTGAAAAAACCATAGGTTTAACACCAGTTATAATTAGCTGGAAATTTTACTTGCATAAAACCATTGATAGTCCCACGTTTATATTTAGTTGGACTCACTATAACTTGCGCGTGCAATGCACTGCTGATGACGTCACATATTACATCACTCATGACATGGTCAGTGACATCACTCATGACATCACTGATGACACCATCCAGTGAATGTGTGTCTTTCTGAAAAATAAATATGTTTTATATATGTATATGTAAAAGTCGATGGAAAAATAAATGTTTAAATAAGTGTCTAGATGGTTTTTTTTTTTAAAGTTGATTGGTTAACTGGCTTTTTAAGTGTATCTTAGTGAATACATATATTAGTGAGAAATGTTTAAATATTTAAATATATGTATTAGTGTTTCACTTTGTGTATAAGTGGCTGCATGGGTTTGTGAGTAGCTACATGTGTGTGTATATGGGTTATTAGATGTTGTTTTTAGTATCAGTATGAGTGTCTGTATGGTTTGGTGGGGGTATGACTTAGCACATAGATGCATGAATGACTGACTCTCTGTTCGTATGTGTTTTTAACACAACATATGTTCAGGACTGTATGGGTGGATGAGTGTGTATATGTGTGTGTTATTAAGTGAATGACTGTCTCACTAGTGTCTTTATCGGTAACTACATAGGTTTTAATCTAGTATATGTGAATATTGATGTATATAAGTGAGTATATGTGAGAGTAAGAGATTGTAAGAGTTCCTGTTTAAATAAGTATGTGTTTCTATAAGTGATTGTTTAAGAGGGTAAGTATGTGTAAGTTTCCTTAGAAGTAAGGTGGTAGTGTGTGTATAGCTGTATATGAAAAGAGAGTGAAATAGCAATCAGGCACCTCAAGGGATGTAGTGAGGGACAGACTGAAAAACAGAAAAACAGAAAAACTGAAAAATGTTGTACGACCTAACTAAAACTTGATTGATAATACCAGATACTTGCTTAATACACTGGACTCCAGAGCAAATTTAACTTACGCTAAAATTGTTCGCAGGATTTAATATGGGGTTACTTTGTGTTTTCGACTGACAAACATTTGTTTTTTGCTGGCAAATATCTCTTCAAACTTTTTGTAGCCCCCTCTTTTAGCCTTTGCGCTAATATTGCAAACTTCTACAGACATTTAGAGGAGTTTAAAAATCAGCACCTGGCATGTTTCTAGTTTCGATGTAAGCCTTGATTATCTGATTTACTAAATGTAACTCTTTATTTTGAATATTTTGATTATTTTTATAATAACATGGTGTCCAATTTTGCAGTCTACACACATATGCCCGTAACTTCCTAAGCAGTCGGGATTGTCACGGACAATGTCAATAAAGTTCAGTGTGTCGGACGAATCCTGGTTTCAGAATACACGGCCCCTTTAACATCTACCAAGGGACGTTTACATCAGAAAGTGACGTTGAAGTCACATGACCAATGCGGGACGCTATCTACGCAAACCACACATCGGCCCAGAGTTCATTCGGGCCACGGTGGTGACAGGCTAGGTAGCCTGCGGGGAGCCGTCCGCGTATTAGTAAGTTTTATACAAAAGAAAGCATCTGGCGGGTCAAAATGTTTACGGTTTTTCTTTTCTTAAATATATCCCGAGGAGATGGCACACCTGGGTTTTCAAACATAGGAGAGGGAAATTACGATAAAAACATTGACTTTGCCCTTGTTGTTGTTCTTAATCATTTGCAGGGAACGCGGCTTGAAGATTACCCCTGCTGTGTCCGCCCATGTAGCACGGTGAAAAACGCCTCCTGTGAGTTAGTTTGAGAAGCCTTATCTTCCATGTGTGTTTACGGAGTTCATTTGGTGTTCCGTTTTTAATTAAGTGCATTTTGCTTAACTTTCCATTATCAGTTGGTCTTGTTAAGGGACCCTATTTGGAGGCAAAATAATGTATTTAATCCTCCTCTATCCACTAGTGTAATGACGACTAGTGAGGTTTGTGCCTAAGTCGTGATGGGTGATGTTTGCACCTACAATAAAAGGTAGCAATATCGTTTCTGAGTTACGGGAGCACGACATACTAGCCACGAATCCGTGTGCATGGACATGAATTTAAACCTGCGCCTGTTCACTGGTACCGGTATGGGTGAAATTGGGTGAAGGGTTGAGAAGAAATAGCATTGACAAAGGGAACATGACGGTTCCATGTATATGTGATAAAATTGAACCAACCCTCTGCATGTTTCTAACAATCTTTCTTCTTACAGGTATCTGGCCCCAGCAAATTGCTGGATGTGCCCCCACGGCTGCAAGCCGTGAGTATTTGAAAACATTTTTTAACTTTTTTTCACACATATATCCTCTCGGTTGGGTGCACTTTAGTGCGTGCAGACCGCCGGAGGATCACTTTACTGGTCCTGATGAATGCTGAGCGACTTGGGCTCCAATAGCAGAAACATGTTGACCAAAGTAATTAAGGACTAGGGATCTCCAATTATTGAGATGATTCCTATTCATCACTTGTTTTTAACCAAGTGCTAGTTGGACTAGTAATAAAAAATGTTGGCAGTCACAACTTAGCATTTTTTTAGAATATTTTTGACTCACTTAGCACTATTGGGTTTATTCCACCACTTCAACACACACAAGAACCAGCTCCGCTGTAACCAGGCGTTGTAGCACACTGTAAGGGCGCTAGGTCCTTCCAGTGGAGACCCGATGATGAAGCATGTCACCACTAGGTGGTGAGTGAGGGGCCTTTAAGCAAATAACATTTGCTTTTGTGTTTTTGTTTGTGTTTTCCCTTCACCCAGTTTTTCAGTTTTTCTGTTTTTCTGTCTGTCCCTCACTACATCCCTTGAGGTGCCTGATTGCTATTTCACTCTCTTGTTGTTTATTCATACTATTACTAGGGGTAGGAGAGTGAATATCTTTACCCTTTCTCTCTTGTTGATCGATTGTTATAGCTGTATATGCAAATAAATGGACGTTCAAAAGTTTATTTGCATGTGTGAGTAACTTTTGGATGACTGTCGGTGTGTAACAGGATGTATAGGTGTATTACTACATATGATGAGTGAGTATATGTATGAGTGACTTTATAGAACAGTTGGTGAATGAGTGGATGTGTATATAGATGGTGGAATTATTGAATTGGTTGTTGTAACTGGTATGGGTATCTCCTTTTTAAAAAAAAAATTATTTTCTATTTTTGAATATGTGTTTCAAGGGTTACATTACACTGAACGGAGGTCTGTCACTCTGTCACAAGGATGGTGTCATCAGTGATGTCATGAGTGATGTCACTGACCATGTCATGAGTGATGTAATATGTGACGTCATCAGCAGTGCATTGCACGCGCAAGTTATGAGTCCAACTAACTATAACGTGGGAATTTCAATGGTTTTATGCAAGTAAAATGTCCAGCTAACTATAACTGGTGTTAAACCTATGTTTTTTTCAGTGAATTTAATTGGTTTTTTAAATGCTAATTTCTAACTATAAATGGTGTGAAACCTGTGTTTTTTTTGCAGTGAATTTCAAAGGTTTTTTAAATGCTAATTCCTAACTATAACTGGTGTGAAAACGATGTTTTTTTCCAGTGAATTTCATAGGTTTTTAATAGCAAATTTCTATAGCTATGAAATATTATATTTTTTTAATGAATCCTATATTGTATATTTATTTATTTATTTTTATAAAGTGCAAACAAATGCCCTTAGGCGTCTCAGCGCTTCAGATTCAATGCAGGATATTAGAGCTTAGATTTTACTGGTTAAACAGCAAGGTCTTTATTATCTTACGAAATTGAAGCAGTAATAGGAACGGGGCAGTACGGATGCTTAAAGGTAATGTGTTCCATAGCTTTGCTGCTGTCACCACAAAACGTCTGTCTCCCCAAGCGACTGTTCTAGTACAGGGAACCAATAGCTGAAGTGCAGTTTTGGATCTAAGATTTCTTGAAGGACAATGAAAAACTAGTTGCTCAATTAAAAACTGAGGACCCTGTTTGTGAATTGCCTTATAGGTAAGGCATAAGGTTTTGAATTTTATGCGGCTCTTGATTGGTAACCAATGATAATTCCGGATAACATTTGAGATTGGCTGAAATTTTGGGGTCCCTGACAGCAGTCGAGCAGAAGCATTTTGGACCATCTGCAGTTTGTTAATAACTCTACATTGTGCATTTGCAAATAGTCCATTACAGTAATCTAGTGATGATATTACTAACGTACTAACCAGGGTTTTTCCTGCGCTTTCTGGTAAGAATGGAATGAGTTTCTTAATCATTCTTAGTTTAAAGAAAGCGGTGGACATCACTTGGTTAGCATGGGGAACAAAATTTAGATTGTTATCAAATGTTATTCCCAAATTTCTCAATTTTCAAACTGGTTGAGGTATTGACCCCAATGAAGCAGGCCACCAGGAACTGGACCAAGCAGGTAACAGTTTCCCGAAAATAACCACCTCCGTCTTCTCGGTGTTGAGCTTGAGGCAACTGCTGGCCATCCAATCCTGGACGGCCAGCATTCCTCTTTGGAAAGACTCTGCTATGATGTCTCCATCTCTATTTATAGCCAACACCAGCTGGGTATCATCAGCATAGGAGGTAAGGCTCATCCGATAAGATTTTATCACTCTAGCTAGGTCCGACACATAGATGTTAAAAAGTGTCGGACTTAGGGATGAGCCTTGTGGGACTCCACAGGGAAGGGTTAGATTGGCCGATCAATATGGTCCTAGACTAACTGTCTGCGTTCTCTCTGACAGGAAAGAATATAGTAGATCTTTAGCTCTTTGTTGGATGTCTAATGCCGAGACACGGTCGATCAGGATGTCATGATCGACCGTGTCAAAGGCTGCTGACAAATCCAACAATATGAGCACTGCAGTGCCTCCTTGGTCTCTAATTATCCTTATGTCTTCTGAAGCCTTGATGAGAGCCGTTTCGGTTCCATGCAGCTTGCGGAACCCATACTGCGTATCATCCAACAGACGATGTTCCTCAATAAATTCTGACAGTTTATGTAATACTATTTTTTATATGTATATTCTTCATTTAAAAAAAAAAAATTTGCCCTGGAGTGCTCCCGGTGCGCTTCCCGGTGAGCGCACCGGTAAGCGCAGTCTTGCGGCGCGGGCGCGTACCGGTGAGCGTCCCGTTAGCGCTATTGCCGCGAACGAAAACATCATCGTGATGTATCGCGTAGCCGCGTCCGCGTGATACGCATGGCGTAAGCGCACCCGGAAGCACCCACGCGCATATAAACGCACTACGTAAGCGCCACCGGGCGCGCCCCTGGCCACGCACCGGGGCGCGTAGCGTAAGCGCGTCGAGTCATGTGACCTGAAAATAACACTTTTCATTGGTTCAAAACAGTTTTGGTTTCCAAATTATGAAAGCCCCCACCTTTTTTCCTCATTCTCACTTTATTCTTTGAGTGAGGAAGACCTGCTTCTATTGATAGAGAAATGGCTACAGTAGCAGCAGCAGCTGGAGCATCTGCACCACCACCACCACCACAAGGACCACCACAACATCACATTGGTGGTGAAGAAGAAGAAGAGGAGGAGGAGGAGGAGGAGAGAAGGCAGTTCCTGCCTGAAGACAATCCCCCATATAAACCTAAAGAGCACTTTAAATGGGAGTTTTTTAAAATCCCAAGGGGTGCAAAAAAAGTTAATGCTGCAAAGGTGACCTGTCTCATCTGTGGTGCTGAACTTTCCAGGGGGAACCCTGCAAAAAAATATTCATTTGGGAATCACACAATGCATCGCCACATGCAACGAAAGCACCCCAATAACTATTCTGCAGCAGAGGTCAGAGAACTGACCAGAAACCCTCCCCAATCTTCTCCGAGCACCTCTAAACAACCCACTCCATCGGGTCCTGAAACTAGAGAGATGGTCCCATGCATCCAACGCCAGTTTGGAGAATACAAGATTACTTGTATATTTTGTGGGACTACCATTTCTTATGCGGAGCAGAGCATCAACCTCATAAACCGTGCTGGAGACAACCACCGGTGCCGAAAGAAGCCTTAATTTTTTCCTGTTTTTTTTTGCTCCAGTTGAGCTGTTTACAATTCCCTGTTTTTTGTTTGTCCCCATAAAAGATACAAAAAATATATAAAACTGTTCATAAAAGCCCAAAAAAGTATAAAATGTTCCAAAAAGCAAAAAAATATAAAACAACAAAAAGAATAAAAAAAACAGTTCTTTTTAGAACTACCTCCAATTTTTTTTTAAAATGCTACATTTTAAAAAAAATCTGTCATTCTTTTTTCCCCATGGTACGCTCCCCGGTACGCTCCCCGGTGCGCGTACCGGGTGCTCCCCTGCACAAATTGAAAAAAAAAAGGGGGGTTTTGCCCCGTTGGGCCCTTTTATGGCCCTCACATCAAACCTGGGGGGTCAGGGGAGGTCTATCCTGCCCCCTTTTGGTCATTTCCCTCTTTGTTTTTGCCACCTCATGTGTCTCGATCCTACCGAGACACAAGATGGCGGCTGCTCCGGACTGTTTGGAATGTTTACAGACACCCGAGAGCCAATCAGCTTTCCGCTCGCTAACTCGCGTAGCGCACTGGTGCGCGCCCCGGTGCGCACCCCGGTTCGCGTACCGGGGCGCGCTTATAGATCTATTTATATTTTTTAACCTAAATTACTCAAAATCCACTGGAGCATCTTCTCTTGAGACATAGCAAAGGCACATCGGACTACCAGTCCCTACAATTTTGCGAAGTTTCGTGGAAATCCATTCAGCCGTTCGGGCTAAAAGTGAGGTCGACCGCCCTATGGAAATTAACATGGGGAAAACACGTTTTGGGACCCCCCTCTTTTCTCGGCCCCCGCTTGAAAAATCCCCCTCCAAACTTTCAGGCAAAGACCGGAGCGCCTCAAGGCAAATTTGAGGAAATTTTCAGGCAGATTCCTCAGTTATTCACAATAGAATGTTGCCATTTCCCTATTCAAAAGAATCCTAACTATAACTACCTACTGGCGACCGCCAGTAGGTAATATATGTATATATATATATATATCCTAAAGAAATGGAGAAGCAGAATAGGTCAGTGCTGAAGACTTACCTGAGAATCCAGATTTGGGGGGATATGAAAGCTTAGGAGCAAGAGTCCTCACACATCAATATGGGTATCATGTTTCATCATAGGGCATGCCCCTCATTGGGCCACAGGGAGCTCTTTGTTGGAGATCTTTTGTTTTTTGCCATATGTGAAGTGAGGGTGTACGTTTATGGACTCTCATGTGTAGAAGTGAGTGAGTTAATATAGGCTAAGGAGTATATTTGTATGTAGTGGGTCCCCTTGTCTAGGTTAAAATCAGAAGTGATGGCTGTAACCAGAGGTAATGGTTTGTATCAGCTCATAAAATAGTGCATAGGTTGGTCAACATGTTTCTTGCCATAATAGTTGAAATTGATCTAGGCCAATTCATCAGGACCTAAACTAATCGAAACCATGGCTGGTAATATAATCTTAATAAATGTGTATTACCCAATCACTACCATAAAACTGTAGCATAAAGATTATACCTTCAGTAGTGGTAAAACAACAACCCAATTAGGGAAACCAGAGGGCCTCCTCTGGTGGATGCCGAAACCAAGCTAAATATTAGCTGGGTGGAGACACCGCAGAGGTGGCAGAGATGGGGTAGGTTTGCATCCTCACTTCATGTCAGGACACAAGTTGTGCTCCAGTCAGCTAAAATGTTGCTTGGTCACTGCATCCACCCGAGGAGGCCCTCCATTTTTGGAACATGAAGACACAGCAGTCTTCATCATAGCCCTGCAATTTCCGAGGATGCTGCTGAGCCTGAAACAAAAAGGGTTGGAGGGCTGAAAACCAATGCAATACCCTAGAGTTGATGTCCTTGTTCCGAGCTAGCCAAACTAGGGGGGCTTGCTCAGTAAGCAGGAGGAAACACTGTCCCAACAAGTCATACTGTAGGGCCTCCATGGCCCACTTAATAGTGAGACATTCCTTCTCGATGGTTGGATAGTGGGTCTCATGAGGTAAAAGTGTCTACTTATGCAGGCCACAGAATGGAGGCAGTCTTTCAGATTGGGTTGAGACCAAACTTCTACAAGCCCACTATTTGAAGTATCGCCTGTAGTATAAACCAGTCCATACACAACACTACAGGCTCCCCACACAGTATTTCTTGCAACTTATTATAGCTCTGTTGGTAGGTGAGCAACCACTCGGTAATATGACTAGGCTCAGTCTTTACCAATAGTCGGTCAGGGTGCTGCCATCTCTGAAAAGCATGGAATAAACCATTGGTAGTAAGCCACCCGTCCCAAGAAAGATCTAACCCCCTTTTTGTCCACTGGTCATGGTAAGTCCCTGATGGCCTTCACCATATCCAGTTATGGCCTTAACTTTTCCTCTTGTATGTGAAACTACAGATAACAAATTGAATTAATAGCCAGAGTTCACTTCTCAGGACTGTAACCACTGCCTCCAAGTGGGGGATATGTTGTTCTCAGGACGGCTTGTAGATGATGACATAGCCATGTACGGGTTGTAAGAGCAAGTCCATCAACCTCTGAAACATGGCAGGGGCCCCAAGCAGTCCAAAGGGTAAAACCCTAAATTGGTACATCCCTGATGGGGTGGAAAAAGCAGTTTATTCTCTGGTGTTTAGGGTCAATGGGTTATACCAGTAGCCCCTTTGGAGGTTGAGGGTGGTAAGAATAGCCACTGTTCCAAGATTCTCAATTAATCATTGTAGAAAAGTAGGATCTGCTTTTATGGTTAACCCTACTTTTTGCTTGATGTAATGCTGTTTGTGACTAGTCTGTCTGGGATCCTGCTAAACAAGACCCTAGCCTCTGTGCTTTCTCCCCTAAATTGGTAAGGTAGGTATTTAGGTACATCCAAGATTGGACAATCGGGTACACTTATCAGTCACCAGTATATGGTACTAAGGTACCCAGGGCATAGGTACACCTGGGGTCCCCCATGGGTAGAATCAAGTATTATGTCACCCATGGGAGACCACTCAATTTATATGTTTGGTATCAAAACTTTTGGAATCATACCCCACACCCTAAATGGTATGGGTGGTATGATTCCATGCACTGTAATGCTCCACCGGGAAGCCCTCAGTATTCCCGGTACCAGTCTTCTAGACCCGACAGCACAACATGGCTGCTACCGACCCAAGACACAATTCCGCCCTCCTGCTGCTGAGCCAAGCTCAAGCAGGATAAGGCAGAACAATAGGTGACCTGTCACAGAGAGGTGTGACCCCATCCCAGACAGGGCTTAGTGTTTTGAGGCCGGGTGGGAGCGCTTGCTAGCGCCACTCAGTCTGCTTGAAGGGCACACTTGGTGCCCTCCTTTCGTAGTCCAGTTCCATCCAGCTTAGGGAGCTGTTGGCTCCCACTCTGGCAAAAAACTAGACAAAGGACATGGGAGTATCCTCCCCACTGTCCAACCCCTCCCCTGGGAGGAAACCCTGAATTGTCCCTATCTTTTTCTTAGTGTACTTAAGGACTTGCCTGAGAGTGGGTCCCTAGATGCGTTGTGGGACAAGATTCATTTCAAGACACTACTTCATCTTCAACCGTCTGGGCACCCTGGACTTCACTGGACTTCACTCTGGGCATGAAGGCCGCAACTGGGTAGACTTCTGCTGCTTCTGACCTCGTCGCCCTGCTTGTCTGCTGCAATATCTGTGCCTATGCACCATACAGGAATCCTCTAAGGCCTGTGGGCATCCAAGACACCGGAAGGAATCTCCCTTCAATTGAAGGAGTCACTTCCCTGCATCTGCAGGCACCGCAACTAATCTGACCCGTTTTCTGATCCTGGGCTCCCTCGGACTCCGAAAGGCACAGCAATTGAAGGGGTGGTTCTTCACATCCCTCGAGGCCTGCCCTGTCCTCTCACCAAGTTTGAGACCAGTATCCGAACCCCTGTGCACCATGTCGACTTGTCGTTGCAAAGGCTTGTTGGATTCCTTCCACCAAGATCTACGGCTCCAGGTATCCCCAACCTCAAGCATCTCCAGTGACCAAGATCTTTGTCCTCACTGCACCACTTGCACTGTAAGCCTGAATCTTTGGTGAGCTGCTCGAGGTCCTCTTGTGACTCCTGGTCACTCCTGAGTGGTATAGACTTTGTCCCCTCTGCTTGAAAGTTCTTCTCAACTTGAATCCACCTTTGGGTTCCACCGGACACATTCACCTTCCCCAGCAGCGGCATCTTCCTGAAAGCCTCCATTGCGTTTGACTGTGGTTTCCGGCGTCACTTCACACCTATGCACCCGGCTTCCCTGGTGTAGGTATCTTGGTTCCTAGATTATCCACGGGCAGGGTGGCTCTCCAACCTTCTGTCTTCTACAGGGTTTCTTCAGGGTGCACTAGGAAGGGTCCTTCTTCTTTAAAATTGCAACCACAACCTACCCATTGACCTGCATTGATCCCGCGGTCATGTTCCCACTCTGCACACTGCCTCCGTGGGGCTCCTGGTTACTTACCTTGGGTAGTTCCTTGGGTCCCCGGCACTTCTACGTCTTCTGAGTATAGTAGTGACTCAAGTCATGGTTCGAATACCACTATTTTAGTATATGGTTTGGTCCCTGGTGACCACTGTTTGTTATGTACTATTTACCTGTTTCTATTGAAAATGATTGTATGCATTGAGTATATCTCCGGCTAGGAGATATCTGTATGTTTTAGTGAGTGTCTAATAATAAATACACATTTTTATAAGTACACTTAGTGATTCTTTTTCACTTAATCTATGCCTATAAGATTATGTTCTGGTAAAACAAGATGCTTTACACTTCTTCTGGACTAAGCCTAAACACTGCTCTCCACAGCTACCACTTAGAGAGCTTTCTAAGGTTGTCTAAGATCACTAAAAATTATCAGAAGGGTTGTCTGGATTGGTTCAAGGTGCCCACTTACATTAGTGTACACCATATACCAAGCCAACTTCTCACACTCGTCCCAATCTGGTAGATTCCCAGCATTGGATAGCTGTCGAATTTTGATTTACTGTTCAATTGTCTCAAGTCAATGCAGAACCCGATAGACCCATTAGGCTTTGGGGCCCAAACCACATGGAAACACCAGGCACTATGAGACGACTAAATGATCCTATCCTTCAGCATTTCTTTTAACTCCTCCTCCACCACCTTCCTTTTGGGTTCAGGGATCCTTTTGGGATGTAACTGATCCACTTGCTTTCCATTTGTCACAATATGGTGCTGTACCAGGGTGTCCTCCTGGGTTAATTGACACATCCTGATACCTGTCTCAGAGAACTAGGAGATTCTGATGCTGGGAATCTACCAGATTGGGACCCAAGTGGACTGACTACTCCCACAGACCCTATTCTTGGGGTGTAAAGGAGATCTCTTAAGGTTACTGACTGGACACCCCCATCTGGGCGCTGAACCCCTGCCCACTTCTTAAGGAGGTGATGTGATATATCTGCCCTTTGTTGCCACAATAGGGTACTGCCAATTTGTATGTCACTGGGGTGACTTGTGCTGTCATAACATATGGGTCCTGACCTTCTTTCAAACAGTCTGGAGTTGTGAGGCATTGCAGCAGTTCTGGCGTAAGGTCTCCTCGTGTCTAGAGTGAGTTCTGTCCTGGAAGTTGGCACTTGAACCCAAGCTATTCCTATTACACAGCACAGAAGAGGTCGGAGGGAACCATTAAAAGTAACATTTATTGTTTCTGGGCCTCTCATTAGGTAAACAGGACATAACATATGGGTTCTGCTACCTGTCCAACAGCTTATTGTCCGAGTAGAGCGAAAGAATCAAGGCTTTGTCCCCTACTTGTAAGTTTCGTATTGTGGTCATAATTCATCTTTTGTTTCTCCAGGGCTACTTCAGAAACAGGGGGTGTATTAGACTCACTCACCAAGACAAACAGCTCATTGTGTTTTTCTCTGAACAACTGTTTTACTTTCCACCTACCCCCAGCCAAGTCATCATTCAGGAGCGGTGCCTTCTCAAGCCACTCTAAATTTCTTCCCTGTTTCTCAGGAGATGCCATAAGGAGGGGAAACTCTGTATAATCGGTCCCCAGGTTCATCTCCTTGACCAAATAAGTCAAGTCAAGTCAAGTCAAGTCAAGAGATTTATATAGCGCGCTACATACCCATAGGGTCTCAAGGCGCTTGAAGAAGGGTGGGGAATTACTTGTCGAATATCCAAGTTTTAAGTTGCTTTCTGAATGCTAGGTGGTTCTGTGTAAGGCGAAGGTGAGTGGGAAGTGAGTTCCAGGTTTTAGCTGCCAGGTAGGAGAAGGATCTACCTCCCATGGTGGTTTTGTTGATGCGAGGTACAGTGGCAAGGGCTTGGTTGGAGGATCGTAGCTGGCGGGAGGAGGTGTAGAAGGACAGTCGTGTGTTGAGGCATTCGGGTCCAAGTTCGTAAAGTGCTTTGTGTGCGTGGGTTAGGAGGCGGAAAGTAATCCTCTTATTTATGGGGAGCCAGTGGAGGTTTTTCAGGTGACCAGAGATGTGTTCTTTACGCGGGATGTCTAGTATGAGCCTGGCTGAAGCGTTCTGGATGCGTTGGAGTTTTTTCTGGAGTTTTGCGGTGGTACCGGCGTATAGGGTGTTTCCGTAGTCCAGGCGGCTCGTGACCAGTGCGTGGGTGACCGTTTTTCTAGTTTCGGTGGAGATCCAGCGAAATGTTTTTTGAGCATGCGAAGAATGTTGAAGCAAGATGATGAAACGGCGTTGACTTGTCTGGTCATCGAGAGTGAGGAGTCCAAGATGACGCTTAGGTTCCGTGCGTGGTCCGTCGGGATGGGTGCTTTTCCAAGGGCCTCTGGCCACCAAGAGTCATCCCAGGTGGAGGGGGAGGTGCCTAAGATGAGGACTTCTGTTTTGTCTGAGTTCAGTTTCAGACGGCTGTGCTTCATCCACTCGGCTACTTCTTTCATTCCTTCGTGTAAGTTGGTTTTGGCGGTGTTAGGGTCTTTGGTGAGTGAGAGGATCAGTTGAGTGTCATCAGCGTAGGAGATGATGTTGAGGTTGTGTTGGCGAGCGATGGCCGCAAGGGGGCTCATGCATACGTTGAAGAGGGTGGGGCTGAGTGTCGATCTTTGTGGCACGCCGCAGATGACATCAGTGGCCTCTGACTTGAATGGAGGGAGGCGGACTCTCTGGGTTCTTCAGGTGAGGAACGAGGTGATCCATTCCAGTGCTTTTCCTTGGATTCCGACGTTTCTGAGGCGCTGTAAAAGGGTGCTATGACAGACTGTGTCGAAGGCCGCGGAGAGGTCGAGGAGGATGAGGGCGACTGTGTCTCCATTGTCCAGTAGAGTTCGAATGTCGTCTGTTGCTGCGATGAGGGCGGTTTCAGTGCTGTGTTTGGCTCGGAAGCCGGACTGTGAGGAGTCGAGGGATTTGTTGGTTTCGAGGAAGGTGGCGAGCTGGTTGTTGACAGCTTTCTCGATGACTTTGGCCGGGAATGGAAGAAGCGAAATGGGGCGGTAGTTTTTGAGTTTGGTGGGGTCAGCTGTGGGTTTTTTCAGAAGGGCGCTGAGTTCTGCGTGTTTCCAGCTTTCCGGGAAGGTGGCGGAGTTGAGGGAGCAGTTGATGACATCTCGGAGGTGTGGTGCTATGATGGAGTCTGCTTTGTTGAAGATGTGGTGAGGGCATGGGTCAGTTGGGGATCCTGAGTGGATGGAGTTCATCAGGCGGATGGTGTCCTCAGTGGAGATAGGGTTCCAGTCATTAAGGATGTTCAAGGGGGGTGAAGGTCCTGCAGAAGGTTGGGTGGGTTGGTCTCCGGGACGGTTGTCGAAGCTGTTGTGGATGTCTGCGATTTTGTTGTGGAAGAATGAAGCTAGGGAGTCGCAGAGGGCTTGAGAGGGGGTGATGTCGTTGGAGTTGGCTGATGGGTTGGTAAATTCTTTGACGATGTTGAATAATTCCTTGCTGTTGTGGGCGTTGTTATCTAGTCGGTCTTTGAATGCGGCTTTCTTGGCAGATCGGATTAGTTGGTAGTGTATGCGGGTGGCGTTTTTGAAGGCGTCCCTGGTGCTGGTGTTTGGGTCTTTTTTCCAGGCCTTCTCGAGGGAGCGACAGAGTTTCTTGGATTTCTTAAGATCATCGTTGAACCAGGAGGCGTTTTTGCTGCCTAGTTTGATTTGATGTTTTTTCAACGGTGCTAGGATGTCGGCGCTGTTGGATAGCCATTGGATGAGGTTAATGGCTGCTTGGTCGGGGTTTGAGGAGTGGGCGAGGGGGTTTAGAAGAAGCGATGAGGAGATCTGGTCGAAGGTGATTTTGTTCCAGTTTCTTCGCAGAGAGGGTTGAGGATGGTTGTGGATTGTGGTCTTATTGTAGATAAAGTGAACGCAGCTGTGGTCCGTCCAATGAAGAGCTGTGGTGTGACTGAATGAGACATGTTTGCTGGAGGTGAAGATAGGGTCGAGTGTGTGACCTGCAATGTGGGTGGGGGTAGTGACAAGTTGTTTGAGTCCGAGGTTGGCGAGATTGTCCAGAAGGGTGGTGGCGCTGCTGTCGTTGCTCTTTTCCAGGTGAAAGTTGAGGTCTCCCAATAGGATGTATTCCTCAGAGGGGAGGGCGTGTGGGGTGATAAAGTCAGTGATGTCGTCACTGAATTGTGCACGGGGTCCTGGAGGCCGGTAGAGGAGGGTGCCTCTGAGTGTGGTCTTGGGGTCGATGTGGATCGGGAAGTGAAGGTGTTCGGCGCTGGCAAGGTTGACGTCTGAGCTGGTTGAGATGCGGATGGAGTTCTTATGGACGATAGCGATGCCTCCTCCTGTTTGGTCGGTGCGGTCCTTATGGATGATCTTGTAGCCTTCCGGGATGGCAATGGTGATGTCTGGGGCTGATGAGGCGTTCATCCATGTTTCTGTTAGGAAGGCGACGTCCGGGGAGATGGTGTCTAGTAGATTCCAGAGGTCGATGGCGTGCCTGTGGACCGAGCGGGTGTTGAGCAGGATGCATTTTAGGTGGTTGGTGTCGGATATCTGTTGTGTGTTCGTAGATGAGGAGTTGTTCTTGGTGCCGTCGAACTTGCAGGAGTTGCAAGAGAAGGGTCCATGGGTGTGTCCAGGAGCGGCTTGGACGCAGTTGGGGGGACGGCCGGGGTTAAGGGCTAGGAGGGTAGTGGCATCGTAAGTAATGCGGGAGGGGTGGGTGGTACGGGGGCCAGGGGGTCTGGCGCTGGGCGCGGTCCAGGCGCGGACGGGCGTAGACGGACTTACCTTTGGCGCACCTTCAGCGCGGCCGAAGCGCGTGGACGCTGCGCGTTGGGACATCTGACATAAATGGCGAGTGGGGGGGGCGGAGCGTGGGCCGGTCAGCTGGGAGGCGGTATCGGGGAAGGTAGGCGGGCCAAAGGAAGGCAAAACAAACACGACAAAATGGATCCAGGGAAAGTGAAACTGGGGCTGAGGAAGATGCAATTAACAGCAAAGCATACAATGCAGCACAAATGTAAAATGCTAATGGCGGCGGTAGCTTCAATAAATCAATGTTCAAAGCAGCACACAATGCACAATGCTAAAGGCGGCAGCAGATTCAATTAAGCTAAAGTTGCGCTTCAAAGCAAATTAAAATCGTAATGCGAGGTTCGGCGCTATAATGCGCTATGTTGAATGTCAGCCTACGATACCACAGTGACTATCAGTCAGCTCTTGAGGCCAGGGAGCGTGGTGGGAGCAACCGCTTTCACAGAGGTCCAGACGGTCACAGCTGCAGGGAGGGGGGGGGAGCGCTTAGTGTTCGTGGGTGGGCGGGTCAGCTGGGAGGCGGTATCGGGGAGGGTAGGCGGGCCAAAGGAAGGCAAAACAAACACGACAAAATGGATCCTGGGAAAGTGAAACTGAGGCTGAGGAAGATGCAATTAACAGCAAAGCATACAATGCAGCACGAATGTAAAATGCTAATGGCGGCAGTAGCTTCAATAAATCAATGTTCAAAGCAGCACACAAATCACAATGCTAAAGGCGGCAGCAGATTCAATTAAGCTAAAGTTGCGCTTCAAAGCAAATTAAAATCGTAATGCGAGGTTCGGCGCTATAATGCGCTATGTTGAATGTCAGCCTACGATACCACAGTGACTATCAGTCAGCTCTTGAGGCCAGGGAGCGTGGTGGGAGCAACCGCTTTCACAGAGGTCCAGACAGTCTCCAAACATCTCTTCCAATCTATTTATATCTCAGCTACGGGATAAGGTTTGCTGTCCTCGGTAACACATGTGATAACCACGGTCTTCCCTGTTCGTCATTGATGAGATTTAACCCTTTCTCAGCTGACGATGGAATTACAACAGCCGGAGTCAATCAGGACTTTTGTGGGTTCCTGGTTTACCGTTATTGTCATTCTTTCTCTGTCTGGGCTAAACCCAGCCCACAGAACCCGACCCCTTGAATTCCCCACATATATGTAAATACATATGTATATATGTAACTCTTACCACTAGTATCTGTAGTAGACTTGTGTACTTACTATTATTCTTATGTGAATTTAGAGTTTTTCTATATGTATCTTTTATGTAACTCATGTACTCTGAAGTCCTTATGTAATGTAACTGGTCCTTTTGTAAAGCTCTCTGAAACCTTCGGGTAGAGTTTCTGCTATATAAAATTGCACTAAATAAATAAATAAATACATTTGGGCTCTGACTGTGGTGCTTTCTGTCGACAGTTATGAGCGATGTGACCCCACTCCGTGCACTGGTAGCACTGTGATGCCTGTATGACTTCTCTGTTTGATGGACATGGCAGATATCTGCTCTCCAGGGGTGGCCTTGGAGGGGTGTTCCCCAGCTGTGGGAAAAAGGAGTTAGTGTTTGGGGTTGACTGACCCTAAAATCAGGAGATAACTGAAAGGCAGAAGCCAGGTCTGTGGCAATGAATATGGTAACATTGGGGTGCTGCCAAATCCAAGCCCGAGTGGGGCTGGAGAAAGCCTCAAGGAATTGGTACATAAACACTTTATCTAAGACCTCCCCCAAAGTGGAAGAGGAAGGTTTCAACCAGTGGTTTCCAAGATCCAAGATGCTGGACCCTATAGTATAATGCCCTGGAATTATCCTGGGAACTCCATTTTTCCTTTCAGAACTTTGCCAAGTAATAGATGTTGTCAAAGCCGAGTTGCTCCAGGATGATTCCCTTGATTTCTTGATAGGGAGTGGCACCTGAAGGATTCATGTTTTGGTAGGCCATTTGCAGCTTACCTGACAAGAGGGGCGCAATGTACTGTCCCCATTGTTCTGTGGTCATGCGACCATAGTGGCCACCCTTTTAAAATTGGTGAAGAAAAAATCTAGATCTTCACCCAGCTGATATTTCAGCACCACCGAAATAGGGACGTTTGAATGCACCTTGGTGCTGGCAATGGTATCTATTGGTCAATGTCTGTATGGCCATGTCCTGTATCAACCAGTTATTCGCAATGACAGTGGCTTGGGTTATGATTGCTGTCTGTAAGTTTTCTCTGCCCTGCTAAGCAGCCTTGCATTGCAGATCCACCATGAGTAGCAGATGCTGCTGGCCCTCTGCCAGCTGCTTTATTATGTCCTCCATTGTCACTAGTTGGGTCGTGACTACCTACTGTTAAGGGATATACACACACCGAATCCGAAATCTGAATTTTGACACTTCTCCTTTGGCTAATTGTCAATTGTCTGTTTCGAACACCAATTGAACGATTGAATCTATTTAAACATTGGAATTGTGATATCGCACCTTGAGGCCTTGTGTAATTATATTGAAGACGCTATGAAAAGAGGAGCAGGGTTTTTTTCAATTGCACATTGTCATGTTTTAAAATCCACTGAACGATTGTATCTATCTAAAAATTAGAATTGTGACATAGCACCTTGAGGCCTTTTGTAATGCTGAAGAAACCACGAGCTCATCGAGTCTTTCGACCCTCTTCACTAGCGTGTGGAAGACACTGCCCCCTTTCTAGGCCACGCCCCTATTTTCAGTATAAATGCTCCAGTGGATTGCTGTTCTTTTGGCTGCTACCGCTTTGGAGTCAGGACTTCGATTAGATTGTCTCCAGGTAATTCTCTTCACAACCGGCCACCACCTAGGAAAGCCTCGCGCTCCCTAGATAGGAGTCTTAATAAGACGTCCTTCCCCTTTTTTCTAGTCGTATACATTACGCTGTGCCCTGGATTGTTTGATTCATTCAGCACACCCTTGCCACACATACGGGCCTAAATATTACGTTCCTTGGATGGTTTGGGCACCACCATCTTGGTTTATACCTACTGAATAACAGGATTTGTCCTCAATTGGCCCTTGCCACTTTACGGGTGAGTTGCCACAGCCAGTCCCTTGTGTACTTTCATTGTACAATCCTTATGGATTTTTGACAACAACTGTTGTTATTATTATTGAATTGCAGGCATTGCTGTAACCAGATTTTGAACTCCAATTGAGCATTGCAAGATTGATGAGGTGGGTCAACTCATTACTCCCGCCGTGTGATGTGCAGACACCACCCCTTCTAAGTTCTAAGTTCCTTCTTTTTATTCTGTAGGGTCACTTAACCTGTCCCCTTGTCCTGAGATCCGCATGGCTGAGGTATTAAAGTCCCTCGGTTGCCGATAAGCCGGATTGAAATGTCGACGCTACCCCCTACGCACCTGGACCCTTTCTCCCTTCCCCATTACCCTTGTTTACAGCCTTAAGGAAACTCTCCTTACAAACTTCGAAAATATAATTCAAATCAATAATTTGCATGTGGCCAGGTTGCATCTAACTGTTTATTAGATATCAGTTTTGTACAGTTGTGTAAATATATGCCCTTTACTTTTCTACACACTTTGAGCTCTCTTGACTCCTTATATATACACTTGAGCACTTTTTCTTACATGTTCCCCAGAACATTCTCCTATCTTCTTGACCCTCTAAAGATTGTTCTTTTAATTGACTAAATAAATATATTGTAATAATACTTAAGTGTGTTTTCTGCACATCTGTTTGTTTCGATTGTTTACGATTTCAGACGGTCATGAGCTGATTAATGTAAGCTCAAATAAGTTGAAATAATAACTCTGTTAATCTAACTTTTCCTTGAATAGTTGGTCCAAGACCATTGTTTCTTTATAATAACAGATACTCAGGTCCAGGGACCATCTGGGAATACCCCATTGTTTATAATGGCTTCATTATCTATAGACCTTCTTTGAATCCTCTCCTTTGTGCTCCCCCAGTGGTTGGACTGCACCCTCTGAGAATACAGAAGTTGGAGGCTTTAAATATCAAGTCACAATGGTATGAACATCCCCTCACCAATAACACTGTAGTGAGTTTGTCTGCCTGACAGGATCCCCTATCCAAGACGTAACCTGAGAAACCACTCTCAATACTCCTTTGTGACAAGGAAGGGCTCAATAGCACATCCGCAGTGTTCACATGTGACACATGTTCACCAGGCGCATAAAATACAAATACCCCTACACGCCGCTCCCTCTCACCGGTGAGGGATTTAACTAATATGGTCCACAAAACAAAAGAATGACTATGGCAAAAGAAACTAAGTAAAGTGCCCATAAAACACTTCGCCTGCATAAAATGGCAAGGGACATGGCACATCCCCATCCAATATGCCTGTGCCACCAATCAGCAAGCAACCGTGCACGCTCCATCTCGGGTCACTTGCCTGAAGCTACAACTCTTGAGGAGCCGCTGCTGCCTTGTCCTTTTCGCCTTTTCCGGGTTGATGGGAGCAGTGCCGGTTCCTTGGGAAAGCTCCTCAAGCTTTCAGGTCGGTCCAGCAGTCTATGGGGTCTACGCTCCCTGGAATGTGTCACTGTAGTGGGCTCGGGCTCCTCTATCTTCACCCAGACCACAATCCCTCCTGCCTTGTAGATAACGCTTCTCCCCGCCTCCATCCTGCTGCACCAAAGCCCAGGTGATCTGCCCCACTAGCCCTACCACACATGCCCATACCCTGCCAAAACATTTTCAATATTTGCCATATAACCTCACTAAGTTGCCCAAATTTGTCACCAATATAGAGTGATATCACTAACTATTTTCACGGTAAAATCCAGATGAGATATTGATTTGTAAAGTAAAAGAAAGGGGATTCTGTTCCGTTAATTTTTTTTAATATAGGTTTGTTAACATATTGGGTTCAAGCGACCACTGTCTTGCCTAATCACGTAAAAGTGTTTGACATTCGTCCTCATACATGGTAAAAGACTTTAAATATCAACTGTGGCTATAAAGACGTTGATTCTTTTTTGAAGAGATGGAGCTTTTCAGGTTCTGTGTGGTAGCTCTCTGTCGTTTTATCCTGTAAACTGAGTTCAGGAGAGTCATGTAAACATTTAAAGTTGTGGTCTCAAATAGCTGTAGACATGTTTGTCTTGAAAACATGCTGCAAAATTAGGTGTCGAGGAACCTCTGCCGTTAGTCTTCAAAACCGAGGTAATTCAGTAGCCCCACATGCCACTCACAGAGCAATCTAGGCTTGGTTATCAAGAGACTTTTTTCATCTTTAGAAGGTTCCTAGTTCAACCTTTTAATGACCATATCTTCAGGAACACATTCCAGTTCTTTCATGGCTGGCAAGAGAGTTTTCTGAGCTTGCCTGGATTCAGCAAGAAACCAGCCCATAACCGATCTAAAAGGAAATTAAAATTCCTCTGTAACCAATATCCTTAGAAGTATTCTTCAGCTAGACTCCAGGGGAGCATCCTACAGTGAGCCTGCAGAGAAACAGTTGTTGATCACTTTATCATATTTATAGCTTGCTCCAGCTCCACCTGATGGCATCGTAGCCTTATTCCATCTGCATTGTATTCAGCTGTTTTTAAGTATCAAAGTTGCAGGGATTATTGGAAGGTTAATCTTTAATATGAGTTTTACCTCCCTCCTTTTACTACAAAATATTTCAGGATTAAGAAAAACACAAGGGTCATCATTTGATACATAAAACTAGTGGACCTCTCCCGTCGTCGCTGATCCCTACAACTTGTTTTTATGGAAATCTCCCATTTAAGGTCTTGTAGCCCAGTTTACCATAAACTGCAGGAGCGCTTGAGCAGACATATCTCTCCTGAAATCTTGGCACCTAGTATAAACCACATTTTATGATCAATATATTCCAGTTATTCGTCAAAAATACCCTGCCCAATCTTGGAATTAGAGTCACACAATAAAATGTATAGGAATTCTGATTTATTGGCATGAATTTCCCCAAGGATAATCATCAATCTCAGCTGGTAAATGGGGGGTACCAGACCAGATAGTTGTGGAGAGTAAACTTGGCAACCAAACCCCGAATATTGTTAGGAGATATTTCAAGTTTCCTTAATGTAACATGTAAGTTTAAAAATAACCTAATTGTTAATACCCTCGTACTTCTTTCATAAAAGACAGTTCAGCATCTATTCGAAAACGCTGGCACCTATCAACAAAAATAGTTATGTAAATGAGAAGTCCTAGATAAAATCAGTGTTCTTTTTCCCTGCTTGGCCGGCGGCGTTTGAAGTAATTTAAATGTAATCACAGCAGACAGAATAATTAGCATTGCTTTAACTTTAGAGGCCTTGTTTCTGTAAAATGCTCGCTAATCTTAACAAGAGCAATATTGTATCCAATGCTTAACCGCTAATTTCTAAATGCCTCTCCTTATTAAAAGACATAAGGCGTCTTCTAAAGAAAACGCACTTCAAACATAGCATCCAACTTTTGTCCTATAATAACGTTGGCAGTTTTGCCAAACTACTTGCTGAGATGGTTGATGTTAATTACAGATCTTTCTTGAGAGTCATCACGGCCTTTCCCCTGTTCTATATGGATTTAAGCCCCTACAGCCGTACAGCAATTCTCAGTGTTTGGAACAGCAATTCCAAACATGTGAATGTAGGACATGAAGACCTTGTGTTTACGTTGTACCTTTGGGCAGCATTTAACTCAGTTGACAATACTTTGGAAAATGCTGTCCGCAATGATTAAAGCCATTCCTACAACTAGTATATTGTTTAACTAGTTTTTGCTAGGCATATTTGAAAGAGTGGTATTAGGCCACTTTCTGTTGAGAGAAAACTAGGGTCACTTGTGGGGTCTTTCTGGCACCCCTATTTCCATCATTCCAGGACTTTAAGGTGCACGCCAATCTTATTCCAATGACACCCAGCATATATCAAGGTGCAGTCACCTTCTCAGAATCTACACCTGCCACAGAGCTATTTTCATGGGATAGCTTCCAAGCTGGATGATTGAGAACTATCTTCAAAGAACAGAGACAAGTCTGAAGTCATCTTCTTTGGCAAGAAAGAGTTATATGTTTTGAATAATCGTTGATTGCTACCCCTCTTAGGCATGGAAATCCCACACCTGAAAGTAAAATATCTTGCCACAATCTTTGTCTCTCGTAAGCCATTCCAAGACCAGAGAAGGTCTATTGTTAGATGCCACACTTTTATTTTCGTTCCTTGCAAGAGGGCTGTCCTCTACTATCGTTCCAGGACAGGTCCTTAATAAATAATGTGGACAACGGTTGATTCATGCTTAAATTACTCCAATTCTCCTTCAGAAAACATTACCCGGAATGGTGTGTGGGCTTAAAAGGACAAATCTTATCTCATAGCCAAAGAGTTCCTCGTTGATTCTTGGTGTAAGTATGGATCCAATTTAAAGTAATTTGCATAGCCTTAAAATGTCTTCAGTGGCTTACCTTAAGTTACCTTGACATCAGGATCTGTTGCTACAAGCCATAACAGTGCTTAAGTGAGATGCAATGGAACTTCATTACTGTAACCCCTTGTATTTTTACTTTTAAAGAAAACTACTCTTTTTATTCCAGGCTGGTTTATTTTGAATACTCTTGTCTTTATTACAAGTTAGGCGGAAGTAATATATAGAGTTTTTACCACACCTGGTAGATTCCAGTAAATACGATTAAACTGGGTTGAGATATTTATTACACAAGTTTTCTACTTGAAAATGGGGAATATCATGCAGCATGACAGGTTTGACATGCCAAAGTCTATCAGATGATAAGCATGGGTGTGATAATGATCATGTAATTTAGCAACTCTAATCCCTCTGCTAACAAGCCTTTTATACTGGGATCAAAATTTACGGCCTGTTTTAGACTTTGATGGACAGCCAGGCTATCATCTGTCAGAGTGGCAGAGGTCATCTCCTCTGCCACTCCAGCCGGTCTGCCACCCACTAAATTAAGGGATCTCCTCAAGCCCTGCGGTGAACACCGTACCTTCACACGAGGCACCCCAAGTGGCTCCTGTGAAGACACTGAAAGTTTGGTGTGAGGCTGCCGTATTTTAAGCAGCTGTGCTCCAAATAGATATGTTTTTCAGAAACAAACTTCCAAAGCGTGCTTTTCATTCTGAAAAATAAACAAGCATTTACAATGCAATAGGTCTTGGGTTAATTAAGTTTGAGCTATTGGCATTGCTTGATATTTCAACACCAACTGCAACAAAAGTCTATAAATTGTAGGCAAAAAAGTGTATTTATTTTTGTAGCAATGGTGGCATGCTGCGCTTTAGATGAATATGTTTAAAAGTAAAGTGCGCCATACTGCGATTGCTACAATAGTTAATTGTGGATGAGATAACAAATGATGTGAGCACTGATGGCTGGTGGTGTGTGTGCCTGTAGAAATTGTACACTGATGCCTGGTGGTGTGTGTTCCTGGTGGAAGTGTGCACTGCCAACTGGTGGCATGTGTGCCTGGCGGAAGCGTGCACTGACGGCTGGTGGTGTGTGTGCCTGTTGGAAGCGTGCACTGACGGCTGGTGGTGTGTGCCCCTAATGAAAGCGTGCACTGACGGCTGGTGGTGTGTGTGTGTGCCTAGTGAAAGCGTGCACTGACGGCTGGTGGTGTTTGTGCCCGGTGAAAGCATGCACTGACAACTGGTGGTGTGTATGTCTGGTGAAGCGTGCAATGCCGGATAGTGGTGTGTGCCTGGTGAAAGTGTGCACTGACGGCTGGAGGAGTGTGCCTGCTGAAAACGTGCACCGCCTACAGCACCACTCAACCCCAAACGCCTACATCACCATTTAATACCCACCGCGTACAGCACCGCTCAACTCCCAACGCCTACATCACCACTCAATCCCCACTGCATACAGCACCACTCAATCCCCACCGCGTACAGCACCACTCAACCTGCAACGCCTATATCACCCCTCAACCCGCAACGCCTATATCACCCCTCAACGCCTACATGACCACTCAACCAGCAACAACTACAGCACCACTCAACCAGCAACGACTACAGCACCACTCAACTAGCAACGACTACAGCACCACTCAACCAGCAACGACTACAGCACCACTCTACCCCCACCGCGTACAGCACCACTCAATCCCCACCGCGTACAGCACCACTCAACCTGCAACGCCTGCATCACCTCTCAACGCTTATTTATGAATGAGGAAAAAAGAAAAAAAAAACCAACTGCATACACACAACATAGATAACACCCACAACTTGCTCGATTAAACTGTTATGAAATTTTAACGGACAAATACTTTTTCAGTCTAATCACATTTTTTTAACGTAACTTCTACAATTTCCAAACTCATCAATACACCCACCAACAATTACACTGCTGGTAACCCACACAGCAATAAGACACTCAAGTTGCATGCCGTTGTTATGCAATCACTCGAAGCATCGTCCGTACTCTGTATTGAAGCGCTCCTATTCCTGTCAGGTGGGTAAATAACGTGGTAGTTGCATCCCTGGCGTTGACACAAAGGTTACCAAATCGTACATGGCTTTGCCATTGGGGGCATAACCCCATGCTTTGAATGGGCCGGTACCCTCGAGCACTGTACCTGCACCCCTCTAATTTGCAGGGGAGAGAACCAGCACTTCCCAGCAGAGGTTCGGTTCTTTTAATTGGACTCAGTACCTCCGCTTCTCTCTAGCAAACGGGCAGTCTGGGGTAGTGAGTAGCTGTGCTTTTATATTTATATTTCCAACACTGTATACATCCTGCACATCTAGACAGTGCTTGAAATAGACAAGCTTGCTCGCAATGTCGGAGACACCCGCCGCTGCTGCTGTTCTTTGGCAAGGTTTGGTCTTTGGGGGTTCTTGGACTGGTGTGTGTACACTTATCTCGTCTTCAGATGAGCTCGCCGTGCGGGAGCTCTTCTTGTCGCAGGCTGCGGACTGGGG
Organism: Lissotriton vulgaris; assembly: GCF_964263255.1. Lineage (NCBI taxonomy): Eukaryota > Metazoa > Chordata > Amphibia > Caudata > Salamandridae > Lissotriton > Lissotriton vulgaris. The sequence goes on along the minus strand of NC_141687.1, from coordinate 1,462,851,500 downwards.
GCTGTTCTCTAGGTAGATTGGTGTAGTACATCGGGGGCGGGCAGAAGATATTGGCTTCGATCTCCAGTTCCTGTCTGTCGGGAGCTTCTCGGGCGCAACGCTTTGGCTCAGTCTGAGTGAATGCTAAGGCGGTGTGCTTCTTCCGAGGAGTCCCCCCATCCGACTCGCTGTTGGGTTCTATAGACCCGCTCTCCGGAGGAGCTGGCACCGACACAGCCTCCCTCTTCTCCTTAGCAGCAGCTGGGACGACGGGGTCTTTGGGCTGAATCATAGACCTGGATTTGGGATTGTAGTAAGGATCCTGCTCCGACACCAGGAACTGGGGCGAGGATTCGATGGGAGGTCTTGGCTTGGTCAGGGTAGGCGGCTCCCCGGCCTTCTCCTGCGGGGTGGCGGGGCTGATGTGCCGAGCAGACCACCCCCCAAGATCATTTGGCGGTATCCTAAGGAGATCTCCCCCACCGGGCGCCCCAGCAGGTCGTGCAGCGGGTGTACCCCGCTGTGGGCGCGAGCACTGGGCGTGGAGGCCCCGAGCAACCGTAGCCAGGAAAAGGGGACAGCTGCCGAGCAGGCGGGCAGAGCCGCAGCGGAGGCCGTGCCGCGCAGGTCTAAGAGCATGGCGTAGAGCGGGCATCGGCTGAGGTGTCCCAGTAGAACCCGGGCGTTTCTACGGAACAGGCACAACTTGCACGTGCCAAAGGGGAAGAGGAGGCCCGAGGAGGGCGGCCTGTCCTCAGCCTCCACCGGCGGGGGGTGTATCAACAGGGTTGGGAAGTCCAAGAGCCGGAAAGCGACGGCTGGCTGCGGCTGTTCGCCCTCCAGCAGCGGCGGCTCCAGGCGCACCCAGTCTAGCAGCCAGGGAAGCAGCACAGCGCTCCCGGGGCAACGACGTGCTAGCCGCACACTGCACTCACCTCACGAGTCCTCCTCCCGGCCTCCGCTCCTCTCCAGTCACCGGCGCAGGCTCCACCAGTAACATCACCACACACCGTCCCCCGCCCCGGGGCCCGCGCCGAAACCAATGAGAGCATGCAATACTCACGTGACGTCAGCCCCAAGCATATATGGGAAGCGTGGATCATGGGGCTGTGGCACGCGTGAGACGCTGGCGCCGTGAGCGTGCGCGCGACCAAATCTGCGCGTGGCCAGCTCTTGTCGCTCCCTCTCCCATTCACAATGATGTGCGCGTGCACAGCTCTTGTCTTGTTTTGTCGGATTTTAGCGGCTGAAACGATCGCTATAGTTCTCTGGCGAGAACGCGCTTCGCGCGTTTCTAGCCGAGACCTAAAAACAAATGCCCTTCACCACATACAAGTTTTCTCCAAGGGTGTGGGGACATTATTGTTTTCAGTTTTCTACTTGTTACAGAAAAAAAGGACCTCAGACGGTCTCACTCTAAATAGAGCAGGAGGTCTGTTGTCTCTACTCCAATGACCTCTACTCCATTGGATCATTGGAGTAAATTTCAGATGGCAGAGACAGCGGTGGTTACAAGGAGGAAAACTGACAGTTTGTCCAATTCATAACTGAGCAGGCAGACCGAGGGTTTGGAAAACTGGGGATTTAATCACATTTGTAGAGAGCGGAGTACCCTGCCTGCCAAAGTCTGAATAAGGCCCTCAGCTCTGAACTTCTAACCAGGGCCTTTACCAACTAAGATGCTAGGCCTACATTATCCAGTTTCGAAAGCCTATGAAGGCACACCTCTTCGAACAGAATGCAGCACTTCCATTACCAGCGCCTAGAAATCATTGTCTTGTGAGTCTGCTATAAAAATGCACTGCATCAATCAGTCTGTTAGTCGGTCAATATGTTTAAGGGGCATTAGTTGCACTTATTCAATCAAAGTTCCAACCTAAACAAGGGTTTATTAATAATTGTTGGCGTTATTCGTCATGTTATTAAGAAATATAACACAAAACAGAGACTTCCAAGTGATTGTAGACTAAAGGTCATTGGTCTACTTAGCAAGAGGGAGGTCAAAGTGGCTCTGGGTGAGAACAAAATAGCAAACCTGGACAAGCCTCATCCAGCCTTTGACCAATCCCCTTCCATATCCTCCTTCCCGGGCAAGCTATAGAAAGAAAGCATTTTTTAGCATGACAAGGGCTTGACGCAAATGATTCGTATTAGCAATGTACACAACGCATTGTTTGTTGTCCGAGGACATTTTATAGGCCCCAGACCTATCCCAGCTGGTCAAATTGCTTGTACAAGTCACATGTTCACTCCGCTTGTCAATGGGGTGAAGGGCAGCAGCAGCCAAGGGCTCTTCCAGTACACGACTTCCCCAGTAGTGGTGATCCCGTTCTAAGTAGGCCAGGAAAGATTGAGTAAACAGATGTATTAGTAGCTTGAAATAATGTGTGAGTGTGTTTAATATATTTAAACCTAAATTCGGATGTAGGTCCTTGAGGTAAGCTGCAGGTTTGTAATGCTTACGTCTTTAATGTGGGGTAATTGATTGCAAACTGTGGCATTGCATGCAGTCATGTTTGTTTCCAGATGCAAAGAATAGATCCTCGGTCTGCAAAACATCGGTCTGGTCCGCCAATATAACAACTCTTCCTCGCGCTGGGTGTGAAGGGCTTCACTGATATTGTTATATTTTAGTAAGACCAATGATTGTGCCTTATGTTGATCTATTTGTGTGACGATCTTTGTGAATTCCAAACTCAAACTATAATCTGGGTAAATAATTAAAGCAAGCTCCTGAAAAAGTACCTAGATAATGTTGTAACAAACTCCCTTACCAGCACCAGAATGCATAACCACCATAATGGCAAGCAAGCTACAAAATCTTATTACAGTGTACCCCATTATACCCAATCTATACATTGTTATTCAGTTACACAAAAATGCACTACACAGATAGTTCCCACAACTGAAAATACATCTACATTGAATATGGTAGGTACAATGATAAATGTTATGATTTGGGACAGAGTAAGGGGAAGGTTTAGCTTTAGTTGTAACATTAGGCTTAAGTTGGTATAAGGTTTTGAATTAGACATAATCTTGGTATATTGTTAGATTTAGGGTTTGTTTAGGATGAGTTATGGTTAATGTTGGATTTAGTGTTAGTTTCTGGGTCAAGTTTAAGATTAGGGTAAGAAGTAAGATTAGGTTTAGAAGTAGCCTTAGGTTTAAAGATACAGGATTGCATTTGGCAAAGTGTTAGGATGACGTTTAGGGTTTAGGTTTAGGTTTGTAGCCAGGGTGATGTTGATGATATTGGCTAGTGCTAAGTTGCATTTCTGGTTAGTTTTGATGTATATATATTTACATTTATTGGTGTTGTTGTAGTGGCTAATTAAATTACTTACATACATTTTGATGTTGTAGTTGTTTGATATAGCGGTGACGTAGTGCAACGATATTCTGTGCTCTGACATACAACACTTACGGTGATCAAATCTCCTGAGCTGTGAACACGTCATGTAGAAGTTAGATCAGGTATTTCACCATTATAGATAGGAAGGTAAAACAATCCACTAAGTGGATGCTGGTATTCCACGACTGGTATTCAACTGGGTGGTCTGCTGCTTCTTTTACCAGTTTCCAAAACTGTCTTAAGTTCTTCGATTTGATAGCTTCCAATAGATTTTCCCAGCATTTATCTTTATAAGTTCTTTTAGCGTTTACATCGAACTTTTTATATTCTCTTTTCAATTTTTCAAGATGCCTTTGTCTCTTCTGATCATATTTCTTTCTAATACTTCTGGTTTCCTTCCTTATTTTTCTTTTTTTCTTCTGACATTCTACAGAGAACCATTTTGATCGTCTTGCTGGGGCTATTTGTTGATTTCGTTTTGCTCTTTTTAATTAGAATCAAAGACATTGCACCACTTGCTCTATTTTTCTCTCAAACCATTCCAGATTTCAGACCCCTATTTCCCCCAAGGGTATCTTCTGTTGGAGTTTTCCTAGTGTTTCTATATATTCTTCTGATAATCTAGTAGTCACTCTTTTTGGGTGCTCAACTTGTTGTGCGATTACTTTATCACGGGGTTTCGGCCTTCCCCCTTGAATTGTCATCTGCAGGGGGTTATGGTAACTCTCTTCTATCTGGAGTATCTTACATTTACTTATAAGAGGGAAGTTCCAAGCAAACATAAAAATATAATCTATTGGGCAATTTTGAGTGCCTATTTTGAATGTTTTCTTTGCTGGGCAATCTGAATCTAATCTACCATTCAAGCAGAACAGACCCTTCATCCCTAGGTGATTTCCCAGCATTTAATCCCGTCTTAAAGGTTCACAGACTGGAAAGGTTGCCTCCTTTATCTCATATGCATCCAGTATATCCCTATACCAGAGGTCTACCTTCTTTGGGCACAGTTTATGATTAAAATCCCCCATTATAAAAAAATAAATCCGATTCATACTTTGCGCATAGAGAGTCTATATCATCTTTAAAATGCTCCAACTCACTTTCATGCTCCTTAGAATTCTCCCATTGCATATACACATTTAAAATAATTACATTTTCGTACTTTTTATCTAAAACCAGCAAGGACAATCTGCATACCAAAAATTTACATTTCACTTTTAACAGAATCACATTCTTTGCTATTTTTGTGGATACTAAGGTCATAATCCCCCCCGCCGGGCTTCCATACCTCTTTTTCCTAGCTGGTCGGTGGAGCTGGATGAAGCCATCAAATATTGGGGTTTCGCGCATAGCCAAGTTTCTTGCACACACAAGATTTCCGCGTTCTTTCCTAACTTGCTGAAACGTTCCTGTTTTGCTCTGCCACCCAGGCCGTTCACATTCCAGGTTAAGACATTAAGGCTATGCGACCCCCCCTCATCGTACTCCACCTCATTTAAACCTCCATCATCCCCCATATCTTCTTTATAACACTCGGAGGGGCCAGCTGGGCTGCTTCTTTGACTCCAATTGCCCCACGAATTGTCAATGTCTGAGTTATTCACTACTATGTTTAGTGTGTTTAGTATGCCTCCCCCTCTACATTATTCTCCATAAGCCTCACCTGTCTCTTCCCAAGACCTGCATGACATTTTAGGAAGTCTCTACCCGATTGAACCTTTGTTTCCAGTTCTTTCTCTACGATTAGCCGTATCCCTTCCTGCTCTATCTCATCCTCTGCTTTCCAGATTGCCAGTTTTACCAAGTCTGAATAGACAAGGACTCTTGTGATATCCTTCCCTTTTGTGTTTTCTATGAAGCCCACTTGTCTTAGGTCTTTGTACCAATTCCTCTCAGACTTGGGCATTTTGAGAATGAGAATAGAATTTGGGACCTATTTAAGGGTTGAATATTCCGTGTTTTCTTCCCCTTTTTTTCTGACTGAACTGGTTCAAAATACAACCATTTATTACTTCCTAACTCAGCACCAGACTTCTGGACTTCTATGCCTGGCTGTCTGTTGTCCTTCCATCTAGTATTCGCCTGGTGGCTTTTTATTCCTATTTCACCAAGTTGTGGGGCTGCTTTTTCAAGGGTACAATTCTTCTGAACATAGATATTATGTCCCACGTTCGTTGGTTTTACTAAAGAATTTACTTATGATTGCTTTTTACTAGGTCCCTTCCTAATCTTTTTCTTTACTTGGTTCTTGGATCTCTCCCTCTCGCCCTCCGATCTTGCAGGCTTATTAGGTACTTGTGTAAATACTGGGCATGCCTTAATTTCATCGTCTGATTCCTGTTGTTTTTTCCTTGTTCCTACTTTGGGTTCCCTCTTTCTGTATATCACTCTTCTAGGGTGCCCACTATAGTTTCTAGAACTATATCTAATGTTTCCTCCTCTTCTCCTTATGAACATCGGGCATTTAGAGATATATACATTATGAGAGGTTTCAGCTATTGCTACACTCCCATTCTGTTCTATGGGCTGTGGTTTTTCTATTGGTTTAGAAGTGTGACCAATGGGCCATTGGTTACATCTCCACTGCGCACTCTTTTTTGGTTCCTCTCTGTGAATAAGGACTCCTGTGTTTACTTTGATAACATTTTTATTGTTTCAACTGTTGTTTTTTTATGATTATATTCATCATAAACGATTTTCAAATGTTCTCTTGAAATTATTTTTTCTTATCATATGCATTTCATTTTCAAACACATGTGTATTTATACGCTCCAATGCATTTCGGGCAACACCTGCCCTTCCTCAGGGAGTAGTGGCTGTTAAAGATACAAATGTAATCACAATCACAATCCACATATTTATACACATACTTCCAAATTGTCACAGCTATACACGATATAAGTTCACGCCATGCAGGGATCTTGATAAGGTGTTCTAGTGTGTTGGGGATTAATGTGACCAAAGTGCACCCGTGCTGTGATAAGTAAGCTGAACAAAAACAAACGCACTCACATGGGAGTCTGTGTACGTCTTGTATTCCAAATCTGTGTGAAGAAAAAAGATTTTTTCCGCGAGTCAGTATAACCCTTCCACGTGGTGCTTGCTAGATAGACCGAGTGGCGCTCGGTACGTGTTACTAACCTTAACAAAATTCCATTCGGTTGGATATGGGTCGCTAAGCTCTGCAGGTCACGCCGGCTGCCGGTGTTCGTGCTCCAGTGTTGGTGCATGCAACGTTACTTCCGTATTATGCTAACGCTAGTGTGAATAGTGAAAACATACTATGCTGCGCGGGTTTTAGAAAACAGACTATATTTTCGGAAAGCGCTGGTAAATAACCAACCTAAGTTTGTAGCGCACTAATAATTCATAAAAACGGGGGTAAAGTGTAAATAAAATGTTGAAGAGGTGTAAATAAAATAGTAAATGAAATAAAATAAAAACGGGTCTGGGGAAAAGTAAACTGTGTTGTGTGTAGTAGCAGTGTTTATGGGTTACCTACAAGGTCATCTCCCGCAACCGAGTGAATGTATCATGTGGTATGTATATAGATTGAGTGATGTGATCCTGGGTAAACATTTGATGTTGAATTCACACAACTTTACACCTTGTTGACCATATTGTAGGCTGTGTTGCCTACTTCCAAGATAAATCATGTTTGACACAGTCTTGTGATTATATGACATTACAGATAACAGGACAATTCGATCCGTTCATTGAGTCCGTTCGGTTTCAAGGATCCCAATTGATGGATCCAGTGGTTCTCTCTTCGCAAAAGGAATTGGTTATTGTCTCTTCCTTCCTTTCTTTCGATGGTTTCCAACACCAAGAATTTTAATTGAGAGATATTGTGATGAGCTTCCATGAAATGGGATGCAACCGTGGATTTGCTGTTCTTAGTGCAAATATTGGATTTGTGTTTCACTATTCGTGTCTTGAGTTTTCTTTCCGTCTTGCCGATATATACCTTTCCACAGGGACATTTTAGTAGGTAAATGACGTTAGAGGTGTCACAGGTCGCTGTGACGTTTAGTTTGATGTTGTGTCCCCTCATGGGGTGTGTTATCACATTGCTTTGGATGACATTATTGCAGTTGCTGCAATTGTAACACGGCCGTGTCCCTTTGTGTGATGTTGAATTCGGTTTCTTTTGTTTGAGTATCTCTCCCAGATTCTTGCCCCTGGTGTAAGCGAACAGTGGGGTTGACATGAAGATGTTATTAAAGTCAGGTTCCAAGTTTAACATTGGCCAATGTTTGATTATTGTTTTTTTGAATTGACTGCTTGATGTGGAGAATTTAGAAACCGCTACAATCCTTTGTTTGTCTGCTCTGACTTTTGGAGTGAGTAACTCTTCTCTTGTTTTCGTGAGTATGCTTTTTTCAGCATTTCTGATTGTGGGTTCTGGGTATCCTCTTTCCTTGAAACGTTCTCCCATTTCCTTTATTCTAACTGTTGCTTTCTGGGGATCCGACGTAATTCGTTTGACTCTGGCCATTTGGGATAACGGTAGATGATCTTTTAATGAGTTTTGGTGGAAACTTGAGTGATGTAACATATTGTTACGATCCGTTGGTTTTCGGTAGATGTCTGTGCAAATCCTTCTGGGGGGAGTTTGATTTCCACATCTAGAAACGTTACTCTGTTTTTAGAGGTCTCCCATGTCAGTTGGATGCGTTCATCGTGAGTATTTAGTGCTGATAACGCTTCTTGTAGTTGTGATTCAGTGCCTCTCCATGTGATGAAAATATCATCTATGAAACCTACCAACATCTTGGTGTTCTTCTTCCATAGTTCATTAGAAAATATGTGCTGTTGTTCGTATTGTCCCATGAAGATATTGGCATATGCCGGTGCGGCACAATTACCCATAGAGGTACCAGCCAACTGTTGATACCATGTATCACCGTATCTGAAGTAGCTTCTGTATAGAGTGAATAACATAAGCTCCATGAGGAAAGTTTGAAAGGACTGGTTCAAGTCTGAATGGACTAATGCTTGTTCAATTGCTTCTATTCCTGAAGCATGTGGAATAGAGGTGTACAATGCTTTCACATCAGCTGTGCATAGAACTAGTTCTTGATCTGTCTCAATAATCAAAGTTCGGAGTTTATTCAGAAAGTCTGTTGTATCCTTTATGTGAGTGGGTAATTCTTTGACCATGGGCTGTAGGTATTTGTCAAGAAATTGACCTATTGGTTCGTGTATACTGTCACAGGTTGACACTATTGGTCTCATTGGTGGATCCATAAGGTTTTTATGAATTTTTGGGATCATGTGTATACATGGACTTTTTGGGTTCTTTTTGATCAAGAAGTTTTTTGTTTTTTCATTGATTATACCATCTTCCGCTGCTTTCTCAATAATGATTTTTAGTTCCTGTGTGTATTCGTTAGTGGGATTACCCTCCAGTGTCATATAGGTATTGGTGTCTGATAGATGTTCCATTATTTTGTTTTCGTACATTGTTGTATTCATGATGATCAAAGCTCCACCCTTGTCTGCTTTAACACACATGATTTTATCATTATTGGCCAATTTCCTTAGGATATTGTTGTCTTTCTGTGTGATGTTTTTTCTGTTTCTTTTGTTGGGTCTTATTTTGTTCAGATCTTGTTTCCCCATTTTTTCAAATAGGTCCAGCGTTTTATGGCTGATGGGTGCCTGAAATCTACTGTGTGGTCTCAATCCTCTTAATTGGTCAGATTCTTCCTCTGTTTTTTCTGGAAGGATGTTATCAAAAAATGTCTGAGTCTCATTTTTCTCATTAATTTGAAGAAACTAACTTCTAGTTCCAGTTTGTCAGTGTCGGTTGTGGGGACAAATGATGTCCCTTTTTGTAATAAGTTTTTTTCTTGTTGAGTTAGGTTGTGGTCTGATATGTTTATTACTAGTTGTTTTTGACCTCCGTCTTCTTCTTCTCCTTGTCCTTTTTGGGTGCCGTTGTGCTCCTGGTGTTTGGATGTTCTTTTTCTTTTGTTTTTTCCCCTCCTGGGTCTTCGGGTTGTGGTAGGTCTGTTCCTTCTTCTTTGGGCATACACCTCTGCCCAGGTGTATACCTCCCCAAGTTTATAATCCAAGGTGTCCCTTTTGAACTTCCTGATCTTACGTTCGTTCGGAATAGACCACAAACACAGTTCACTGATACATCATCATCAGGAAGTGACACCTCTAATAGACCCCAACAAGCAAGTACCTCCCGAACTACACCCAGATCTGAGGAAAACACATCCCGAACCACACCCAGAACTGAGGAAAGACCAACAACAACAGCAACAACCAGTGCTTTTTTAGAGGAGGGCCTAGAAGTTAGTTTCTTCAAATTAATGAGAAAAATGAGACTCAGACATTTTTTTGATAACATCCTTCCAGAAAAAACAGAGGAGAATCTGACCAATTAAGAGGATTGAGACCACACAGTACATTTCAGGCACCCATCAGCCATAAAACGCTGGACCTATTTGAAAAAATGGTGAAACAAGATCTGAACAAAATAAGACCCAACAAAAGAAACAGAAAAAACATCACACAGAAAGACAACAATATCCTAAGGAAATTGGCCAATAATGATAAAATCATGTGTGTTAAAGCAGACAAGGGTGGAGCTTTGATCATCATGAATACAACAATGTACGAAAACAAAATAATGGAACATCTATCAGACACCAATACCTATATGACACTGAAGGGTAATCCCACTAACGAATACACACAGGAACTAAAAATCATTATTGAGAAAGCAGCGGAAGATGGTATAATCAATGAAAAAACAAAAAACTTCTTGATCAAAAAGAACCCAAAAAGTCCATGTATACACATGATCCCAAAAATTCATAAAAACCTTATGGATCCACCAATGAGACCAATAGTGTCAACCTGTGACAGTATACACAAACCAATAGGTCAATTTCTTGACAAATACCTACAGCCCATGGTCAAAGAATTACCCACTCACATAAAGGATACAACAGACTTTCTGAATAAACTCCGAACTTTGATTATTGAGACAGATCAAGAACTAGTTCTATGCACAGCTGATGTGAAAGCATTGTACACCTCTATTCCACATGCTTCAGGAATAGAAGCAATTGAACAAGCATTAGTCCATTCAGACTTGAACCAGTCCTTTCAAACTTTCCTCATGGAGCTTATGTTATTCACTCTATACAGAAGCTACTTCAGATACGGGGATACATGGTATCAACAGTTGGCTGGTACCTCTATGGGTAATTGTGCCGCACCGGCATATGCCAATATCTTCATGGGACAATACGAACAACAGCACATATTTTCTAATGAACTATGGAAGAAGAACACCAAGATGTTGGTACGTTTCATAGATGATATTTTCATCATATGGAGAGGCACTGAATCACAACTACAAGAAGCGTTATCAGCACTAAATACTCACGATGAACGCATCCAACTGACATGGGAGACCTCTAAAAACAGAGTAACGTTTCTAGATGTGGAAATCAAACTCACCCCAGAAGGATTTGCAACAGACATCTACCGAAAACCAACGGATCGTAACAATATGTTACATCACTCAAGTTTCCACCAAAACTCATTAAAAGATCATCTACCGTTATCCCAAATGGCCAGAGTCAAACGAATTACGTCGGATCCCCAGAAAGCAACAGTTAGAATAAAGGAAATGGGAGAACGTTTCAAGGAAAGAGGATACCCAGAAACCACAATCAGAAATGCTGAAAAAAGCATACTCACGAAAACAAGAGAAGAGTTACTCACTCCAAAAGTCAGAGCAGACAAACAAAGGATTGTAGCGGTTTCTAAATTCTCCACATCAAGCAGTCAATTCAAAAAAACAATAATCAAACATTGGCCAATGTTAAACTTGGAACCTGACTTTAATAACATCTTCATGTCAACCCCACTGTTCGCTTACACCAGGGGCAAGAATCTGGGAGAGATACTCAAACAAAAGAAACCGAATTCAACATCACACAAAGGGACACGGCCGTGTTACAATTGCAGCAACTGCAATAATGTCATCCAAAGCAATGTGATAACACACCCCATGAGGGGACACAACATCAAACTAAACGTCACAGCGACCTGTGACACCTCTAACGTCATTTACCTGCTAAAATGTCCCTGTGGAAAGGTATATATCGGCAAGACGGAAAGAAAACTCAAGACACGAATAGTGGAACACAAATCCAATATTCGCACTAAGAACAGCAAATCCACGGTTGCATCCCATTTCATGGAAGCTCATCACAATATCTCTCAATTAAAATTCTTGGTGTTGGAAACCATCGAAAGAAAGGAAGGAAGAGACAATAACCAATTCCTTTTGCGAAGAGAGAACCACTGGATCCATCAATTGGGATCCTTGAAACCGAACGGACTCAATGAACGGATCGAATTGTCCTGTTATCTGTAATGTCATATAATCACAAGACTGTGTCAAACATGATTTATCTTGGAAGTAGGCAACACAGCCTACAATATGGTCAACAAGGTGTAAAGTTGTGTGAATTCAACATCAAATGTTTACCCAGGATCACATCACTCAATCTATATACATACCACATGATACATTCACTCGGTTGCGGGAGATGACCTTGTAGATAACCCATAAACACTGCTACTACACACAACACAGTTTACTTTTCCCCAGACCCGTTTTTATTTTATTTCATTTACTATTTTATTTACACCTCTTCAACATTTTATTTACACTTTACCCCCGTTTTTATGAATTATTAGTGCGCTACAAACTTAGGTTGGTTATTTACCAGCGCTTTCCGAAAATATAGTCTGTTTTCTAAAACCCGCGCAGCATAGTATGTTTTCACTATCCACACTAGCGTTAGCATAATACGGAAGTAACGTTGCATGCACCAACACTGGAGCATGAACACCGGCAGCCGGCGTGACCTGCAGAGCTTAGCGACCCATATCCAACCGAATGGAATTTTGTTAAGGTTAGTAACACGTACCGAGCGCCACTCGGTCTATCTAGCAAGCACCACGTGGAAGGGTTATACTGACTCGCGGAAAAAATCTTTTTTCTTCACACAGATTTGGAATACAAGACGTACACAGACTCCATTGTGAGTGCGTTTGTTTTTGTTCAGCTTACTTATCACAGCACGGGTGCACTTTGGTCACATTAATCCCCAACACACTAGAACACCTTATCAAGATCCCTGCATGGCGTGAACTTATATTGTGTATAGCTGCGACAATTTGGAAGTATGTGTATAAATATGTGGATTGTGATTGTGATTACATTTGTATCTTTAACAGCCACTGCTCCCTGAGGAAGGGCAGGTGTTGCCCGAAATGCATTGGATCGTATAAATACACATGTGTTTGAAAATGAAATGCATATGATAAAAAAAAATAATTTCATGAGAACATTTGAAAATCGTTTATGATGAATATAATCATAACAAAGCAACAGTTGAAACAATAAAAATGTTATCAAAGTAAACACAGGAGTCCTTATTCACAGAGAGGAACCAAAAAAGAGTGCGCGGTGGGGATGTAACCAATGGCCCATTGGTCACACTTCTAAACTATTGCAAAAAGACACTGGAGACGGAAAGTGTCACCCTGCAGCAGCACCTAAACTAGTTTAGTTTGAATAAAAACAACAATAAAACAGAAGGCTGTGCATTGATCCTAAACCTAAAGTTTTTCTATTGGTCTCATCATATATGGCGTTTGACCTCTAATTCCTTGCAGCTCCTCCTCAATCTTTTTTAAATTTATTTTTTGCGTTTTCAAGACTTCATTGTTTAACATTGTAACTTTTAGTATCCCATGAAGGGTTTTCTGAAGCATCAACAATAGGTCCATCATTGAAGAGGAGGGTGTTGCAGCGATATCTAGTTCTTGTTGGCTGTTCCTCTCTGGATCGTCTGTTCTTGCACTTTTCTATAAATCCCGCTGTATTTCATTTGACCGTTGGGCTGATGTATTTAGTTCCTTCCCCCAATTGATTCTCGATCTTTCCATAGTGTTCTATATTTGTCCTGAGGTCTCTAGTACCTGTGTATATAGCGAGAATAATTTGGAGGATGAAGACAGGCGTGGCGCTGCCAATGATTTATTTTGACATGAGTGACTGATGTACCAAAGATAATTGCCTCCAGTACTTCTTCAACAATTTCTACTGAGCCATTCCCATTCTCCTGTACTATTTCTACTTTTAAGGCACTCATAGGTGGCACTACAACTGACAGGCGTCCTTTTTTTTCTTGCAGTGTCTCTTTATTTTTCCTCTTTTGTGGTGCTGCTTTCGCGCTTGCCATGGGGCTGGTCTGGCTCTCCCGGCTTTCTTCTAGGTTCCTTGATTCAAAGGGCAGATGGATGAGATGTTAGGATGATGTGAAGCTGTGTGGTATTGTTGGTGGAAAGAAATTAATGGGCATATGCATCAAAGTATTATTTTGCGATTACCAAATATCAATTCTTACCAAATCGCTATTTGATAATCACAAATGCCTATTCATTAAAAAATCGCTATATAGTAGCGATTCGGTAAAGTTTGCAATCGCTATTAGAGATTGCCAAATTGAGACTCACAGAATAGTGAATTCGTAATTAGAGAATCGCTAATAGCATATCTGTGAATTCAATGCAGCAGGATGACCTCACAACCAGGAAGTGAGGCATCCCATGCTGTTACCTTTGTACTGAGAGAGAGAGGAGGAGGGAGACTACAGGAGAACAGCATTAGGAAGCCTGTTGGGACAGCTGAATCTGTGCAGGTAAATTAACATGGCATCAGGAAATACTGTGAAGGATCCAGCACTGGCCAAAAGGAAGCTCAAGTTCAGCGAGAAGGAGTTTGAAGTCTTCATTGAGGAAGTGGTGAAGAGCCATTAAAAATTCTTTGGCAAACAGTCACTTTCAGGTCCCTGAGTCTGAAAGAAGAAAAATATGACTGGGAATACAATAAAAAATCAGCAGAGTGGGGGGTCACACAGCGCTCCATTTCAGATCTACGCAAGCATTGGTATGACCTGTGGATCCGGTTGCAGGAAAAAGTTACTGCAAGGCTTGCTGATGCAAAAAAAACTAGAGGAGGACCATCAACACAAACAGCCTCTACATCCTTAGAGGACCCTGTGGAGTCAACCTTTCAGCCTGAAGGTGTCATTGGAGTGACGCACATAGACACCTCTGCAGAGCCCAGTACTTCCATGCATAAGGTGCATGCAAATGACCAATCAATGTTAAATCTATTAAATACCCCATAAGTGAGATCAGGCTTTGTGTAGCAAATACTACTCTGGTCCACATTTTACTTGCTACACACAAATGCATTATGGGGATTATCAGTCAGCAATTCCAATAGGAAAGGCAAGGGGGGGTCAATACAGAATAGGCACTATGTGCTATGGGAAATTAATGTCCAAATATAAAACTGAAATTGCACTGTTTAACATCAGAGGTGCACCTGTGCAGGAGTCAGATGAAAGTGAAGCCCATGACCCTCTGGAGACACAGGCACTGTCAGGAGATGACAACACAGTGGCTCCATCACCCACTACACCTGCACCCACAAGATGCAGGACCACAGTGGCACAATTTCCTGCATTTGAAATGGAAGAGGAGAGCGAACCTGACCCTCCAACAACACAGGCTGGGCATACACCCACACCAATACCCCAAGTCCAAATGTGGCCCAACAATTTCCACATCAGGAGGTGCAGGGCAAGGAAACAGATGGGCGCTGATGAAGGAAACAGATCAACTGTTTTTGGTGGGCTGAAAAATGCACTGTTGAAGGTGCAGCACTTGCAATGCAAACACATGCGTTCAATGCAGGCACAACTTGTATCATTTACAAATAACATGGTAGAGGTGAGGGACAGCATCAAACGGCTCACAACAGCAGTGTTGGAAGGACAGAGGGAAACAACTGAAAACTTCAGTAACTTGACACAAACTATCGTCGATTTTGCAAGGTAATGCAGGAAGACCATGTGTCCCACCGCAAAAGGCACCAACAATTACTTGGTTGCTTAGATGGCTTCACTGGGGTTGTGTTGGCTCATCATTTTCACCAGGTTCACTATTCGTTAGGTCCAGGCGAAGCCTCCTGAAGTTGCAATGTTGAGCAACATGGCACAAGTAGCCACAATTGTGCAACAAGTATCTGGCATGTACTGCAGTGAACTGCCAGATTTATGTAGGCAGCAGAAAATACTTTTCAGTAAGCCAAAGGTCCTCTCTATCACATTGCGTGTTGATATATATGCGCTGCATTGTTTCGCTGTTCACTTGGTATAGTCGGAATAAGGTTGGTGTCAGTATGAATGAGCGCAGAGCATATGCGTGGTCACCTGCAGGGTAGAAGGCAATGAATTACACACTGCTATGGTTCACAATGACCAGAAAGTCAGCAAAACAGTGTTACATGTGGTTACTGAGCAGGTATTCTTCCCCAAATTCACCCCCAAGAAGCCATGTATGTGTGCCACTGTGTCTGAAGATGTACGAATCATGCGTACTGCCTGGGAATCTTGCCACTATGTCTTTGAGGATATTTTTTGCATTGCATATGACTTGTATATTCAGCTAATAATATGACTTCCTATTCACTGAGGAGGGACATACAGCTATGTGTGTCCCATCAATGCAACCAATTACATGGGGAAATTGGGCTATCTAATAAAAGTCAAATTTAGTTTGCTGCAATTCCTGTAGTGCTGTAGGAGATCTTATGTGGTGGTGAATCCTCTGCAACATGGCGCCCAGGTATGAATTGCAAAAACGCGATAGGGCACTTTGGGAAACACCTCCTGCTGCAGCTATTACCCCTGGAAGTTTCCTGAAGCTAGGAGGTGCTGTGAACATAGGACCTGCCCATGAGGGGGGATGGTATGTGTCCTGTGAGTCTGATGTTGCAGTAGTGGATCTAGTTCAGCTATCAGATCTGAGATCATGTCTGAGTCCAATCTATATTTCTCATAAATCTTTTCCGTTGTCTGCCCCGACAATGTAACGCGCACTCTATAAATGCGTTCCTGTATCCTCCTACTTCTCTGTGCTGCTGCTTGTATCCTCCTCCTCACCATGACCTACAGGGCGGCCATCGTGAAACATTCTGAGGCCTTCTGAGGCTTTTAAATAGTTTTCATCTGGTTACTACCTCATTTGAATTGTTGCTATCTTGCAAGTGCAAAATGGCTGATCTTTGTTCATTTACAATTTAGGAAGTAACATGCATAGGTTTGTGATTACCAAATAGCGAATTCACTAATGCGGAATCGCTAATTGGTTTTTTTAAAAACATTTTTATTGATTACTGCATATTGAATACATGTTTACAAAGTCGATAGAATGATTTTAATTACATTACATCGTCAAGATTAAGGCAACTTCAATCATACATGCATTCAATAGTCAAGCGCATATTGAGCGAATCCACTCTGCACCAAATACAACAGTAGTCACAGTATATATATATATATATATATATATATATATATATATATATATATATATATATATATATATATATATATATATATATATACGGACTGTATACCAGCTTACCGAATAATGACCCAATCATGAACGTCTGGTCACAGTACTCCTTTAAACTCCCATCCAAAATGCCCCACTCATACCACCCCCCCATACTGAACAACGAACCCACTTGCCACTACATTGACAATACATTCTGCCGACGATCTTAGAACAGGTGCTCGTCAGGTTTGTGACCTTCCGGGAAGCGTACATAAGGAGGACAGAAGGGAGAGGGGGGCAGGAAGAAAAAAAAAGGGAGACCGGGAGGAAAAGAAATCCCACATCGGAGGACGGCAGAGAAGGCCAAAGGGTACGGGGCAGGAGAACAGAGAGGGATACGGGAGGCATGAAGGCAGTGCGAGCATTGGCATCATACCCTAAGTAGTCAAACATCCGTACCATTGTCATACACCTCTATCTGTGAGTCTCCTAGGTAATCCTCCCAACAGCCTTAAATAGTTCCACTAAATGTGCCCAATCCAGAGAGATCGGCCTCTCCCACAGCCCCCTGCACTCCTCACGGTGTAAAGCCTCTCTCTCGGCAATTGCCCATCTGACCACTTCTTCACGCCAAGCACCCGCACGGGGCACCGAAGTAGACTTCCAGCGCTGCGTGATCATATGCTTAGCTAGCATCAATGCCAGCCTGCAAAGCGGCGTAGCAATTTTGCCTTCTTCGGGAGAGGGAAAAGACCCAAGAGGCAGGCTTCTATTGTGTCCCATGGTGTACGCTCCGTCAGGACCCCTAGACCCTGGACAACCACCGTCCAGTATCCCCGCATCACCGGACAATACCATATCATATGAAGAAAATCAGCGCGGGTGCCCCACATCTCGGACACGCCGAGGACGCAGCAGGAAACATATTACGTATTGTTGCCGGGTCAAGGTATGCTTTGTGCAATATAAATAATTGAATAGTCTTTAGGCGACAATTACGAGAGACTCATCGGGGGTGCTCTAACATTTGAGCCCATTCCCTGTCCTCCAGCTCCCGTCCCAGTATCAAGTCCTACTTCTGTTTAAGACGCAGTAATGGAATATGGGAATGTTCCCTCAACCCTCGGTAGAGCCAGCGCACCAAGTGTCGGCCGTGCCCCATAATGTGCAGTGATTTTAGCAGTTGAAACGTTGGGGGCTCTGTTTGGTCTATGTACCAATAAGTCAGAATGAATCGCATAATAGCAGCATGAGTGAGAAACAAGGTTTCAGGCACTTAATAAGTACGCGCAAACTCACCATGGGGCATCAAGTGGCCGCCTAAGAAAAAATCTCTGACTGTCCCCACCCCCTCCCTCGTCCACCCCTGAATATGATTCATCGAGATTATTCCTCACCTTGTGGGTAGTCCACAAATCGGGACGTTTGGAGCTTACGGGAATGGCGTCTTCGCCTGTCGTGTAGCCTGCTTCCAATAATGCACTGCAACTTGTAGTAAATAAGGAGGATCATGGATTGTCTGTGCCCCCGAGCACAACCGGGAGTGAAGCGTTACACGTTTCAAATCATCTAAGGAGTACCCAATTTCAAATAAGTTTTTACCCGCCAACCAATATGCCATCCACTGTAATTGTCCCACTATACAATAAGTTTTAAAATCAGGGGCCCCCATGCCCCCTGCAGCACTTGGGAGCTGCAACTTAGCCAGCACCAATCTACGTCTACCCATCCCCCATATCAAGGAAGTCAACAGTGTGTCAAGAGTCTTAAAAATCCAGCCCGGGAGGACCACCGGTAAATTCACAAAGTAATAAAGGAGGCGGGCAACATAACCATTTTCGACACCGCCAAGCGCCCTGCCATTGTCAAGGGCAACGTATTCCAAAAGGCAATCTGAGAGCGCAGCAAATTAATGGTGCACATTATATTACCATCTATGGTATCAGCATTGGATCTATATATGCGAATTCCCGAATATTTGAAGGTGTCAGGTTCAACTCTAAATTGCATCCGCTCAAATCGCAAAAAGGGAGAAGGATAAGTATTATAAAAGGAGAAGGAGACTGATTTAGAGGCGTTAAGACACAGGCCAAAAATGTCCCCAAACTAGAAAAAACAACAGCTAACCTGCGCTTATCAGCGTCCAAATCCCGGAAATATAACAGCATATCATCCGCGTATAAGGACACAGAGTGTATCACCCCACGCAAGGGGATGCCATATGGGACCATAACCTGCCGCAGATACTGTGCAAGAAGTTCGAGGGCTAACACAAAGAGCATGGGCGATAAGGGGCAACCTTGGCGCGTACCCCGGGAAATAGCCTACGAGGGAGAGATCGTCAAACCCGTTTTTGCACGTGCTGTAGGACTCGAATACAACAGTTTAATCCATGCACAATAAGATTGAGGGAAGCCAAACCTAGATAACACGGCCAGCATGTACGGCCAACTTAGGGTATCAAAGGCTTGACGCACGTCCAAAGACAAACAGCCGGCAAGAGGCAAGCGTTGGACGCCGCATGTATTAAGGCATGAAGTTGACGAATATTCAAAGAGGTGCTGCGTTGAGGTATGAATCCACATTGATCTGTATGGATCAATCGAGGGAGAAGTGGGAGGAGCCGCGATGCCAAAACCTTACTAAGTATTTTGTGTTCGGTGTTGAGAATAGAAAGCGGCCTATAAGAGAGGTCAGCTGGTTCCTTATCAGGCTTCAGTAAGGACGTGATTATTGCCTCCCTAGTAGTGGGGGGGAGAATGCCGTCTGCCAAGGAGGAGGTATAAAGTTGCAACAGCCTAGGGATCAACACATCAGCAAAAGTTGAATAAAACACTACTGGAAGGCTGTCGGAGCCTGGCGTTTTGTTACGGGCCAATGCCTTTATCGTCACCCGGATCTTCGCAACCGTAATCGGAGCCGTCAATTCCTTAGCGGTTGCATCAGAAATTGTGGGAAGTTGGACCCTAGTCAAGAAGGCGAGGGTGGGAGCCAAGACATCTAAGCTCGGGGCAGTATACAACTGAGCATAATATTACCGAAACACATCATTGATCCCAGTCTGAGAGGTAACTAACATGGTATGGATGGTGTTGATAGCTAAAATGGGAGTAGGACTCACCGTTGGTTGAATCAGTCTCACCAATAATGTACCCGCCCTATCTGCCTCGGAGTGTGTGCGCAGTGTATAGACATTATAATCTATCACCCGTAAGTGTTTCAATAGGTTAACATACTGAATCCTAGCGGCCGGTAGCGGCTCTACACCATCTGCACTCCCCTGAGCCGCCACTTCCAAAGCCTGTAAGTCTCCCTCTAGGGCCGTTAGGTCCCTGATCGTCTCCCTACCCGATCCCGCCAATGTCCCCATGGCAACCCCCCCGGAGAGTCACTTTGAAGGCCTCCCACTCAATAGATCTGGACGAAGCAGTACCCTCGTTTTCTACAAAATATGTCAACAGCTGTTGACAATGCACCCCGATATACCTGTTCCTCTAGCTTCAGAGGCTGCAGTCTGCACGTCAGAATTGAAGCTGGACGACGACCCCTACTCAACAATAACTCTATGTTGAGTGTCACCATGGTGACGCCTAACTTTGTGGACCCTGGACAGATCATACTAGGTGAGAATTACCTAGTGACCAATGCTAGCAATGCCACTACCACCCATAGTATGGCAATTGTTAACTTCTCCTGGGGAGGGGTAACTGGCCTCAAAAGAGTTGTTGTAAGTTCAGACCTCCCTGTAGAATGTTTGTTGGGCAATGATTTAGAGACTTCAGTCTGGTCTGAAGTGGTGTATAGGACTCATGCAGAGATGCTGGGCATATCAGCACATGTCCTTGCTGTGACCAGGTCACAGGCCAAAAAGTGCTAAACTGAACAGGTCCTGGATCCTGAAACTATGGACCAGTTGCCTACCAAGAGAAAGAGCGAAAGGGTTAAGGCAGTGTCTTCCCCCTTGCCTCAGGATGAGGATCAAACTTCTCAGGAAGCTTAGTGTGAGACCCAAGAGGGAATTGTCCTAGAAGAACTTGAGCCTGATCAGGTTGAGTTTCTTGGTACAGGGGGACCCTCAAGGGCAGACCTGAGGCAGGCGCAATTAGATTGCTGCTCTCTTGAACCCCTCAGACAGCAAGCTGCTGCTGAGGCTGCTGGGAATGCTACAGTTACCCACGGAGTGTATTGGGATAAAGGGCTCCTTTATTCAGAGGACAGAGACCCCAAGCCTGGTGCTTCCAGGAGGTTGGTCATACCTTTAGCATTCAGGGGCTTCCGTCTTACTTTAGCCCATGATATTCCCTTAGCAGGACATCTTGGCCAGAACAAGACTTGGGACAGGCTTGTCCCTCACTTTCACTGGCCACATATGTCAGAAGATACCAAGGAGCTTTGTCACTACTGTGTCACCTGCCAAGCCAGTGGCAAATCAGGTGGCACCACAAAGACCCTCCTTATACCACTACCTGTGGTGGGGGTTCCCTTTGAGAGAGTTGGGATAGACATTGTTGGACCAATGGATCCCCAAACAGCCTCTGGGCACAGGTTTATTCTGGTGGTAGTGGATCATGCCACCAGATACCCAGAAGCTATTCCCCTAAGGACCACGACAGCCCCTGTTGTGGCAAGAGTCCTCCTGGGAGTTTTCTCAAGAGTGGGTTTTCCGAAGGAGGTTGTCTCAGATAGAGGTGCAAACTTCATGTCTGGGTACCTAACTGCTATGTGGAAGGAATGTGGTGTGAACTACAAGTTCACCACACCCTATCATCCATAATGCAATGGTCTTGTGGAAAGATTCAACAAGACCTTCAAGTGCATGATCAAGGGTTTACCTGAAAAGCTTAGGCGAAGATGGGACATCCTTCTGCCCTACCTTCTGTTTAATTACAGAGAGGTCCCACAAAAGGGGGTTGGCTACAGCCCTTTTGAACTTTTGTTTGGGCATCCTGTAAGGGGACCCCTATGTCTGGTGAAGGAAGGATGGGAGTTACCTCTCAAAAAGCCTAAACAAGACATAGTGGACTATGTACTTGGTCTCCGCTTCAGGATGTCCGAATACATGAAGAAGGCTTCTAAAAACCTTGAGGCTAGCCAGGAACTTCAAAAAGCCTGGAATGACCAAAAGGCTGTGCTGACTGTGTACCAGCCAGGACAGAAAGTGTGGGTGTTGGAGCCAGTGGACCCAGCAGAACTCCAAGACAAATGGTCTGGACCCCACACTATTGTTGAGCAAAAGGGAGAGGTAACCTACTTGGTTGATCTTGGGATTCCGAGAAGCCCCCACAGGGTGCTTCATGTCAACAGACTGAAGGCATATGTTGACAGGGCAGACATGGGCTTGTTCATGGCTACAGATGAGGGACAGGAGGAAGAGAGCGACCCTCTCCCAGACCAGCTTTCTCAGAACCCTGATGATGGTTCAGTGGATGGAGTGGCCTTGGCATGCAGCCTCACTGACCAGCAGCAACAGGACTGCAGACAAGTTCTACAGGCCTATAGACATATATTTCCCTGACCCCAATTCAGACAAACTGGTGCACCCATGAGGGGTACACTGGTGACAGTCTACCTGTGAAGAGTAAAATCTACAGGCAACCTGACCATGTCAGGCACTGTATAAGGACAGAGGTCCAAACGATGTTGGAACTGGAAGTTATTGAGCCCTCAGAGAGCCCCTGGGCCAGTCCAGAAGTCCTGGTGCCAAAGCCTCACACACAAGATGGTAAGAGAGAGATAAGGTTTTGTGTGGACTACAGAGGTCTCAATGCTGTCACTAGGACAGATGCCTATCCAATACCCAGGGCAGATGAGGTCATTGACAGATTGGCTTCTGCCAAGTTTTTGAGCATGTTTGACCTGACAGCAGGCTACTGGCAAATCAGACTAGCTGATGATGCAAAAGCCAAAACAGCATTTTCAACCCCAGGAGGTCATTACCAATTTGTGGTGATGCCCTTTGGCTTGAAGAATGCACCTGCCACTTTCCAAAGGTTGGTGAACCAAGTCCTCTCTGTGTTGGATGACTTTTGTGCAGCTTATCTAGATGATATTGCTGTCTTTAGCTGCACCTGGGAGGATCACCTGATCCACCTGAAGAAGGTTTTGGAGGTCCTGCAAAAGGCAGGCCTAACTATCAAGGCTACTAAGTGCTAGATAGGGCAGAGTAAGGTTGTGCACCTGGGCCACCTTGTAGGTGGGGGTCAGGTTCAACTACTGGAGAGCAAGATCCATACCATCAAGGACTGGGCTCCTCCAACCACCCAGACACAGGTCAGAGCTTTCTTGGGCCTTTCTGGTTATTACAGAAAGTTTGTTAAGAACTATGGGTCCATTGTGACACCACTTAATGACTTAACCTCAAGGAAAAGGCCAGAAAAGGTTCAGTGGACAGTAAGCTGTCAAAAGGCATTTGATGACCTGAAGCAGGCCATGTGCTCTGCACCTATTCTGAAAAGTCCAGATTACTCCTAGGAATTCATTGTCCAAACAGATGCTTCTGAGTTGGGTGTGGGAGCTGTTCTTTCACAATTGCATAAAGATGGTCAAGACCAGCCCATTGCTTTTATTAGCAGAAGGCTGACCCCTAGAGAGAACCGTTGGTCAGCTATTGAGAGGTAGGCCTTTGCTGTGGTTTGGGCCCTGAAGAAGCTGAGGCCATATTGTTTGGTACTCACTTCAAGATTCAGACTGACCATAAGCCCCTCTTGTGGCTAAATCAGATGAAGGGCGAAAATCCCAAACTACTCAGGTGGTCCATTTCCCTACAGGGTATGGACTTTAGGATTAAATATTTTTATTGAGCATGTCAAGACAGGATGGATACAAAACAGCCATATAGATCCCTCAATGCGCCGCGGAGCGACATGTAAAGCAAAGCCTTGGCCGGAGGGTACAGCACTCTTCTCAGTTACCTGGGACAGTTATACACAGCAAGCCGCCTACAACCCAAATCGGGCCGGCCGCGTTGAAAAACAGTGTGATTAGCAGACTCGTCTGGGCATTGCAACCTGCTCCCCTGAGTGGAAAAACAAGGGTAAGAACCTGCGATTCAAAGCATTCCATGCCCCAAACCGAATCGCCACCTCCCACTTTAGGGCTACTTAGTCCGCCAGGAGTCTGCGCATCCATGTCTATGACATACAATTGAACCACCCACCCCGCCCGGGACCCCAACAGCCACTCCTACGGAAAAACCCAACCTTCCACCCCCCTTCCCCCCCGCTCACCAACCCCGGAACAACCCCAACAAATCCCCTACCTCCCCCTCCCCCCCACCCATCCCATAGGTGGTCCATGGTCCGTTCATCCATCCTTCTCCTGCACCTCTGCTACTTTCGGGTGGGTCTTCCCTGTTCCCCTGCCTGGTCTGTGTCAGTTAACCGCAACTGTCTCAAATACCTCGGGCAAGTGACTTCCACAAATTCGGACGACAGGAGAGACAAGAATGGTTTCCAAAGCTCCGTGTACCTAGCTCCTTCACCCGCCTTAACTAAGGAGAGCCTCTCCATGCCCAGCACTGTCCAGAGGCGGTGGAGCCAACCTAGGCGCGTGGGTATCTGCGCCGACCGCCAATGTGCTAAGATATTCTGTATCGCTGACCCCAGTGCGTTGGCTATCAAGCGGCCCCTTCTAGACTTCAGTGGATAAGTCAAGGCGTTAGGTAGCCCCAGAATGACATACGCCGGGAAGCGGGGAATGTCCGTCTCAAAGTGGCCATCTACAACGCTCAAGACCTGACGCCAGTAGTCCTGCAACAACTCACAATCCCAAAGAATGTGCGCTAGTGTCCCCAGCTGACCACAGCCCCGCCAGCATAATGGATCCTTACCGCTATCCATCTCGTAGAGGCGTTCCGGGGTGTAGTACCAATAGGTCACCACTTTCGTGAGCGTGTCCGTGAGCCCCATATGGTAGGCCGAGTGTCGCGCTCTGTGATATATCCCCTCCCACTCCTTGTGTGAGAGAGTTCTCCCCAACTCTCGCTCCCAACGCGCCCTACTCGCGCTGTATGTGTACTTGTGTTTGTGCATGAGTGTTTTATATAGGTCTGAGATCAGTTGCTTGTCAGACTTCCGGGAAATCAGCCAGCGCTCAAAGTCCGTCATCTTCCTGTCCGCTGTGGATCTGATCACGGGGTTTAGGGCCCAGTGTCTGACCTGGAGGTATCTGAGCCTTTCCGACTCCGGGAGACCATACTCCTGACGAAGCTGTAGGAATGGGACAATCCCCTCCGGTCCGTACATATGGCTGAGAGCCCTGCAGCCCGCCGGCTTCCAACGCTCGAAGGCCTTCTTATCCATCCCCGGTTGGAAGTCAGGGTTGTCAAGGATGGGCGTAAGTGGTGAGGGCAAAGTGGTAAGACCAAGAGCGGCTCCCACCCGGTCCCATATCTCAAGCGGGACACGCGTGATGAATGATGCGTAGAGATTGGGGGGCCTGTGTGTACGGTGCATGAACGGGATCTCTTGTAGGGTCCTCCCGGCCACCGCCTGATCCTGAAACAACCAGTGCTTCCCGGACTCCCAGTGGACCCATTCCGCCAAAAAGCGTAACTGTGCTGCCTGGAAGTATGTCGCCAGGTCCGGGATGCCTATCCCGCCCTGTTCCGGGGCAAGCATCGCTATCTGAGCCTTCATGCGGGGTTTCCTCCCGTTCCAAATAAATTGTGAAAGCTCTGACTGTGTTTGCTTGATCCATCTTTTGGGAGGGGTGAGGGCTATGGCGCGGAACGTATACAGAATTTGGGGGAGCACTGTCATCTTGATCGCTGCCACTCGGCCGAGCCACGACAGCGGATAGTGTTTCCACTGCCTGAGTTCCCGTCTTATCGTCTGCCTCAAGTGGGAGTAGTTTATGTCTACTGTGGTCTGGAGGGACGGAGCCAAACGAATCCCGAGGTACGGGACTGCCTCTCCGGCCCATTGTAAGGGAAATCTGTTTTGCAATGCTGCGCGGGTGCCCGGGTCTAAGGAAATGTCCAACGCTTCCGACTTCGTCATGTTGACCTTGAAGCCCGATACTCGACCAAACTTGCGCAGGACCTCAAGGCAAGCCGGCAGGGAGCTACGGGGTTCCGCGAGTGATAGGAGAACATCATCAGCGTACAGACTGATCTTGTGCAGATCTCCTCTGAATTTGATCCCCTTGACCTCCGGATCCAAGCGGATCATCTGCGCCAATGGCTCCATATAGAGCGCGAACAACAGGGGGGATAATGGGCACCCCTGCCGAGTGCCCCGTTCTATCTTAAAACGCGGTGAGGAGCAGCCGTTCACTCTTACCGTGGCCGAGGGAAGTTTATAACAGTTCAATACCCTAGTCCTAAATTTCGGGCCCAGACCTGCTCCAGCTAGGACCTTCTCTAAATAGGGCCAATGCACATGGTCAAATGCCTTCTCGGCGTCTATGGCCAGCATCATGTATTCCCCCTGTGTTCTGGACGCCTTCTCCAGTAGGTGGAGGGCCCTCTTGGTGTTATCAGAAGTTTGGCGCTCCGGTATAAATCCGGACTGATCCGGGTCGATCAGTCCCCCCATGTACGGGGCCAACCTAGCAGCAAGTATCCCTGTGTAGAGCTTGAGGTCCACATTTAAAAGGGAAATGGGCCGGTATGCTCCACAGTCCCTGTGGTCTTTACCTGGCTTAGGTATAACCGCGATGGAGGCTTCAAGAAGATCTCCTGAAATCGACCCCTCCTCCGCAAAGGAGGTAAAGAGCCTAGCAAGCAGTGGAGCAAGCTGTGCGCAGAAGGTCTTATAGAAACTCGCCGGGAACCCGTCCGGGCCAGGCACCTTGCCAAGCTTGAGCCGGGAGATAGCCAAAATAACCTCCTCCGTTCGGATGTCCGTCTCCAGATTGTCAATTTGGTCCTGAGTCAGCGCCGGTAGAGGGATCGACGCCAGGAAGTCCAGCTCCGCCTCTGAATCAGTCGGATCGGCGCCATAGAGCTCCGTGTAGTAGTCACTAAAGGCCCTGGCTATCGCTCGATCTTCCGTGACCAATACACCGTCCTTTCCCCGCAGCTCTCTGACCTCCCGCCTCTGCGTGACTGTGCGCAGCTTATGTGCTAGAAGGCGCCCACACCTGTCGCCACCGGTATAGTAGAGATGTTTGAGTCTCAGCGCCGCATACTCTGCCCTGTCTAAGTCTAAAGCCGCCAGTTGTTGACGAGCAGCCTTCAACTGTCGCCATATCCGAGGCGCCCCTGTCCGTCTGTGGATCAGTTCCAACTCCCTAGTTTTCTGGGTGAGCTCATCCCTTTTAAGTTGGCGTTCCTTATTCTCTGCTGCTGAGAGGGAAATGAATTCTCCCCGCAACACCGCCTTCATTGCCGCCCACTGCGTGGCCAAAGTCGTGTCCCCAGCGTTATTGTGCGAGAGATAGTCTTGAATCGCCTTTTGGATCGCGGCAACCGTATCCGCCCTGTGAAGCAACGAGTCCCGGAGCCTCCACACTCTATCAGTCTGCTGTGTCGGCGGACCAGCAAGAGTGATGGTGACTGGTGCGTGGTCAGAGAGGGATGCCGTGCCAATGTCAACATCCGTGACAAGAGACTGTGTGGGCAGTGAGACAAGCAAGTAATCCAGGCGGGCGTATGTTTTGTGTGCTGCCGAAAAATGTGTGTAGTCCCGTGTCCCTGGGTGGAGCGCGCGCCAAGCATCCACTAGCCCTAGCTCCTTCAGACGGAGCAACCCTGCCGGCGAAAGCGCCCCTACCTGACTAGTGCGCTGGCAAGATCTATCTAACTGGTTATCAAAGACTAGATTGAGATCACCCCCCAGCAGGAAATGACGATCTGTTGAATCAGTGGCTTCGGCCAGGGCCTTGTGTAAGAATTTCTCTTGCCCCTCGTTAGGACCATAAATAGAGCCAATTGTGTAGTGTGTGCTGCCAAGTGCAAATCTGTAGACTAACAATCTACCTTTGAGTTCCGCTATCTTGCCCAAAACCTTGCCTTTGAACTTGCGCGCAACTAGAATAGCCACTCCTGCTTTCTTGTCCGGGCAAGAGGAGTAAAACTGGTGAGGAAATTTATTAGATTGAAGGCGGTGGCAATCCCTTGCCAGCACATGCGTTTCCTGGAGGAGGCATATGTCGGCCCGGGACTGTTCAAGACACATTAGGACTGCTCTCCGCTTTATCGGATTGTTCAGCCCCCTCACGTTTAACGTGAGTACCGTCAAGTCACCCATCCCCATCTACCGGACTTGGAGCCCCCTTTTGCCATAATATCGGATCCAGCCCGCCCACCCGTAGTACTCAGCAACAGAACCTCCACCAGTGCAGCATGCCCACTGTAACCACAGACCTTTCCACTTCTGTCTACCATGGACCAACAACAGACCCCCAACTCCCCCCATGCCCCCGCCCCTCCGTCTCCCCCAACCCCAACTCACCCCCCCCTACCTCTCCACCAACTACGGAACTTAGAAATCGTGCTTGTCCACAATCATCCAAGGGTGCCTCCGCCAGTGGACGCCCTTTGGAGCCCTGTCCCTCGCCAGCTCCAACTCCCTCCCCCCCTCCCCAACAACTGCCAAAAGTCATTGTCTCTCATCCAAGAAGGAAAAGTAGAAGAAATAGAGGAAAATGTAAGGTAGTCTTACTAGTCTGGCCGGGAGTGCCTTCCCGCCAACAGCCATGTGGCCAGAACGAACCTTCAGGAAATGAGCCTGCGGCACTTCTTTCATCCTGTGGGACCGGCATTGCTGTCCATGGCCACTGCATCTACCGCAGCGCGCTGACCTGCCTCGATTTCCGTCGTTGGAGGCTTCTTGATTCGTCTCCGCCTTCTCTGATGGCTCCACTGCGACTTTCTTCCGTCTGTACCCGGTGTGGAACCCTGAGCTGCGGCCTCGTCGTCCGGCCTCTCAATTCCCAGCAGTGTGCAGGCCTCCGTTACCGAACGCAGTTGGTACTGTTTATTCTCTAATTTGAAAACTAGACGGAATGGGTGACCCCGGCTGTATGGAATGCTGTTCTGTTGTAGGTAGGTCGTGACGGGCTTGAAGAGTCGTCGCTTGTGGAGCGTGAGTGCAGATAAGTCTTGAAACAACTGCGGGGATGTGCCTTGGAAAGTTATTGGGTGAGTTTGGCGCGCTTTCTGTAGAATTTCTTCTTTGGTGCGGTAGTCCTGAACACACACTAAGATGTCAGGGGGAGGTGCAGTCCCCGCACGCGGCGGACCGGTCCGGTGTGCTCTGTTCAGCCGCAAAGAAGACTCCAGCGGTCGCCCCAGGACGTGGTTGAACAGTTCCCTTGCGTAGCGAAACACATCGCTGGTGGCGTCGGATGTGGCAACATTGCGAATGCGGATATTATGGCGCCTAGAACGGTTTTCAAGGTCTTCCAGGTGGAGTTGTAAGTCCACGTGCTGGTCGTGTAGTCTGATAATCTCCTGCTGTTGGGCCGCAAGCTCCGTGTCCCTGTCGTCGCTTTTGGTCTCCAGGTACGCCACCCGCTCCCCTATGCCGTCCATCTCGCGTCTCACCTCCCGGATTTCACTTGTAAATTCTGATTTGAAGGTCTGTATGTTGTCCCGTAGGGATGCAACGAGAGACTCTAGAAAGGCCTTCGTGATGGGTTCTGCCCCACCGTCGGCGGTTTGGTCCATCTTCTTCGGCGCCGGCGGTCCTACGTCCTTATGCGGGGGGGTCAGTGTCTTCGCAAATAGGTCTTTCACAGTTTTACCCCTGGGAGGCCTGTTTGACGACATCCCGCCGTTCCAGAGCCGTTGCCGCTGATGTGGGGGTCTCCTCTACGTCCCCTCTGTGGTCGGAGCTGCCCCGCGGCGGCAGATGGGCTCTGGGTCGTCGCCGTCCCCCGCGGTCCTGCCCGCAACCCTCGCAAGGGTGTCCTCGGTGCAAATGGGCCTGTGCTGGCCCGTCCCGGGCTCGTGGTTAAGAGTCAGTCACCACCTCCTGTGACCCCAGGGCCTCCGCCTGTGCTATGGCGCCCCCACTCCTCATGTCTGGGAGCCCTCCTGCCGTGGTGCCGAGATGGGCGCCTTACTGTGCTCGGAGGCCTATCTGACCCGGCAGAGCCCGAGTCCGTAGCCCCACCTGTCGCCGCCTGTCAAGGCCCTTCAATAGTGGTGTCTGTCAGGAGGAACGCAATCCGCCAGGCCCATCACATAGGTGTTCCGGGGAGCACGCCGCTGCCGGGCCGATGTGCCCGTCGATGGGGTCCTCCTCTGCAGACCTCTACTCACTCCCCCACTCAGGACCCAGCGCTCAATCGTCTGATAGTCTCTGGGCCAGGACCCCCTGCCGGGCCCCGCACACCGACCGGGCTGCGGGAGTCAAGGTTTCCAGGTATGGATACGTCTGAATCAGTGAGGGCCCAATCACCGTGCACTGCCCGTCACCGATTACTTGCTCTGGACAGGCGGGCTCCGGGCGTGCGCGTCGCCGGACTCTGCAGCCCCCTCCACAGTCCTCTTCAGCCCACGAGGGCCGGAGGAGGCACGGTGGTCTCAGATGTGGTCACTTTGTGTCCAGGCGGCCACCACCGTTGTCCCCCAGCAGACGCCACTTAATATGCAGGGAGGGGGCAAGCCCGGGCCTCCCCAGTGCAGCTGCCACTCGAGACGCTGTCCGGCAGGTTTCTCCAGTCACAGGCACAGTCTCGATTAGGGGGGGGCAGCCCCTCCCTCCGGTTCTCAGGCTCGGGCCAGGCAACCAAGAGAGGCGAACATGTAGAACTCCAACCGATAGACACCGGGCCCACACGCCCGCCGGGAGGTCAGCCCCCGCAGTCCCCCAAACGCCGCCCAAGACCAGTCACAGCGCTGCCCGTGGAGCCTGTGGAGCCCGGGATCCGCTCTCACCTCCTTATTCCCGCTGTTGTCGGGCTCCGTCTGCGCCTCGCGGCGTTTCCACTTGGCCCTTCCGCCTGTCGGGTCAACTATCGGCCCCCGCCACACTCAAGGCGTCCGTTGCCGATGTCGTGGGTCCGGTGGTAGCCTCCTGATGATCGCGGGCGGGTCCCGCTTCAGGCCTCCCAGAGACGCCGCCTCGGGGTCGCCTCGCCCGGCCGTGTCCCCTGCACTACGCCGGCCTCACTCCCAGGCCGGAGGGGGGAGGGGCACCTCGCTCCTCCGGGCCGCTGTAGTCTGCAACTGCCTTTTGCGGTGTCGTCCGCCGCTATCACTGGGTCCGCTCTGGTGCTGGGACGGTTCCGACCGCACTGGGCACCAAGTGCAGATGGGAAAGGTGTCGGAACCGGTGCAAAATTCGGGCCGTTGGCAGGAGCTGTGGCGAGACACGTCCGCTCACTCCGCCATCATGGCCACGCCCAGGGTATGGACTTTAGAGTGGAACATAGACCTGGAACTGACCATGGCAATGCAGATGGGCTCTCTAGATATTTCCACTTAGAACATGAAGACTCAACTGGTCAAGGTTAGTTTAATGTCCCTGCGTTTGGGGGTGGGGGGTTGTGTAGGAGAGTAGGGTCTGCTTCCTATGGTCACCTCCACTTTTTGCTCGGATACACTTGTTTCTCGACTTTAGTGTGACTGTGGGCCTGCTAATCAGACCCACAGCCCAGCTGTTCTCTCTCTAAATTCATACCATGTACTTTAGGTACATACCTAATTGGGTATTGGGTCACCTTTGTGAGCCCCTGTATAGTGTACCATAGGTACCCAGGGCATAGGTGCATCCAAGGCCTACCAGGGGCTGCAGCATGTATTATGCCACCCCTGGCTGGCCATCCAAATTGACAAAACGGGCTGATCACCCAGCTAGGGCAAGGTCGTGTAATCACCCCTTGCTTAGGTTTAGTATCCCTATACCTACCATTACATATAGACACATGTAAATGCAAATGTAAATGTAGGTGTACTTATATAGCGCAACCTGTCACCCAAAGGGCATCCTGGCGCTTGCTTAGGGAACCCGTCCTGGTATTCCCCTGTGAGAGGCCCCGGCAGGGTGTCCACAGGGTGAAAGCCAGGCATCCCGCCGCGAGGGGCCGTCGTGGAGATTAAGCAAGCTATTGCCCAGAGTTGCAGAGTGAGATCCCGTGAGTCGAGTAGGCACCGGAGCGAGAGTTGTCGAGGCCATGGAATTTTTGAGCCCGAGACCCGCTGAGGCGGGGAATCAAACCCTGGTCCACGGTCCACGGTCGATCCCAGCTTCCGGGTCTGCCGCCTCTAACCACTGAGCCACACTTCTCCACAATATATACCTATAAGTCACTCCTATGGCAGGCCTTGACAATCCCGAAGGCAGAGTGCTTGGTTTTATGTGAGATGGTGCTCTAGCATGAGCTGAGCCTGTCTGCAGCTTTCAGAACCATGTTCTTATAGCTGTTCTATGATGTAGCCTTACCATATACTCTTAAGTGCATTATAATCCTCGCGGTTAATGCTAACTTTGGTTTGGCTTTATCAAAACATGTCGTGTAAGGTGTCATACGCTTTGGAATACTACCCCCATCCCCCCCCCGCCAGTCCTGGCGGCGGGGGTAGCATTCCACCCTTCTAGAGGGAGAAGACATGTAGTTGTAGCTTTACCCGGTTAAAGTTAAACAGAGCCTCAGCATCACAAAATGGATGCCGCTGCCACAGACACGAGTCTGACCTCCTGCTGCTGGACGAAACTCCGGCAGGGGAGGCCTGGACAATAGGCTTCCTGCCTTGGGAGGTGCTAGCACCTCCTCAGACAGGCTATAGTGTATTGGGGCAGGCTGGGTTGAATGGAAGGAGACACTGCCTGGGGCACACAAGGTGCTCCATGCATAGCCCGGTTCAAACCAGTTGCTGGGGCACTCCAGCCCCAGTGCTGGCGTGAAACGGGTCAAAGGGTAAGGGGTGTAACCACCCCCTTCCCAGGTTCCATCCATAGGAGGGGCCTAGCAGGTAATTCAGCCCCTTATACAAGCATAAAGCTTGGAGCTGTGTCTAGAGACATTAGATTATCCTGAACTGAAACTCTGAAATGAAACTCTGGACCTTCAACATTCTACTGCAACTAGAAGACTGAACAATCTCCCTTGTGGTCAAGGAGTGACCACCCTGTGCAAACAGGCACCTTCAGTGACTTGCCGGTTTGCTTTGTCGACACTCCCGCCGGAACCCGAAGACTTAGCGACGCAGCCTCTGGACTTCCAGACTTCTCTGACTCCGACCCACATCCACAGCAAAGCTGAGGCCCGTGGCGAACACGAGAGACGTGGGACCGGACTACCTGCAGTACCTGCTTCTTGCTAACTGTGCAGCTTCTGAGGCGTCCTCGAAGTTGTGCATTGGGACTTGAGAAGCCCCAACCCCGATCGGTAAGTGCACCAAAGCTCAGCCCTCCACACTCACCGAGTGCCGCGTGGGGCCTGCGCCTGCATTTCTCCTTGATGCGTCTTCACGGTTGCTAGCCCGTTGGCTAGTGGCCCTCCTGAAGACATCCTTTTGAAACCACACTGCTTGCCTGATTGCTCTGGGCTTGCTCCTGATTCCTGTAAAGGGGAAGCTCCTCAGACCTTCCTCTTCTGAACAAGAAGCCGATCTTCCTTCCTGCGTGGATTGGCTTTGCCAAGGCTTGTTGACTCCAATCCGGAAGCCGACACCGCCAACAGCGAGATCCTTCATGGGACAGTCCGTATCCAGCTCCTGGTTGTCGTCGATGCCTCCTGGTCCGCGTGGCTGCAGAGACAAGCTTCACATCTTCACCTGATTGCAACTCAACATCGCCTGGTTCCTTCCTGGTCACTGGCTAGTGACCCACTCTGTCCCCTCTGCTTTCTGGTTCTTCACTGCTCCGAACCACCCTTGGATCCATCCAGACATCTTCCTCCTGGTCGCCTGTAGCATCTTTGTGCAGCTCTCCATAGGATTCGACGACGAAACCCGACACGAAATAACACCTATGCACCCGGCTTCCCTGGGTGAGGTAACTCGAGTACTCCGGTGCTCCCGTGGGTAATAACTATCCAAGTATCCTAGTTTAACTGGGTTTTCCCGTAGTCCGTCCGGAAGTGCCCGAAATCAATTACTTTGTAAACTTGACATTCCCATTGAAAGTCTATGAGAACTTGTGAGTGTGTTTAGACACTGCAAACGCATCCTGTGGGACTCCTACTTCCTAACCTTTGGTTGTCCAGTGTAGCCCCAGCTATTTCCTAGGCCCTAGGTCTACTCACCTTTCCTGAAGTGGTTCTTATACCACTTACTTAGTATATGGTTCGTGAGGCCCCTAGGGCCGAATTGTATCTGTGCAACTTATAGTATGCTTATTGAGTAACTTGTGCTGTATCTCGAACTCTGACCTCATAAAGAGTGCAGAGGGGTTGTGTTAGTAATAAATACATATATATTTGATATATACCTTGTGTGGTGTCCTTTCATTTGGTATTCAAGGGGTTATTATTGGTAAAACAATTGGCTTCACATGCTCTGAAGTGTTAGCCTAAGACTGCTTTGTCCATGCTACCACTAGGATAGCTGGTCTATAAGGTTGACTTTACAACCAACACCATAGGGGTTGTTTGGACTGATAATAGTGGACATCACATATCAAGCCAATTTCTCACAATGGTGAAGGAAGGCATCGCCAAAATGCCAACTTTGGGACATTTTGATGTCCCCAGGAAAACGATTCTTACAACAAATGCTATCCTTAAGGGGTTAGGGACAGCTCTGTTGCAGATGGCTGATGGGGAATAGAGAGTGGTACCCTCTGCCTTGTGCTTGCTTACAGAGATAGAGGTAAGGTTATCGAGCATGAAGTATTTGGCATGCATCTGGGCAGCACACCATTTTACGTTTTTTTAAGTGGGGTTTAGCTTTCGTAAAGATCATAAGCCTTTGATTCAGTTATTAGGTTGTAGAACATTGGTAACACGACCCCATGCATCAGGAGGTGAATGGAGAGTTTTATTGAGTTTAACTGCCGAGTTGAGTACTTACCTGGTGCCAGGAATGTACCTGCTGATTACCTATCCAGATTGCTGATGAAGGAATCATTTATGACTGAAGTTGGTCATCCTGTCATGTGGGTCAGGGAGTCAGCTAAGAGTAAAGCAGATTGGGTGACTGAGGCATCTAAGGATAGTGAGTGGAACTTGATTATGGACTATTTGGTGGCAGGCTGGCCTGCTTTTCATGTAGTAAGTGACGTTGCCAAGGGGTTTTGGAATGTTGGTGAGGAATTTAAATTAATGAATGGAAAGCTGTACTGAGGCGATCGGATCATTGCACCGGTGGGATTGTGGGATAAAATCACTAATCTCACCCATGAGTGGCATTTGGACAGAAATTTGACCAAAGCCAGAGTACACAAGTGTCATTAGTAGCCAGGAGTAGACAGACAGATGGAAGGAGCGGTGCAAGATTGCCTCCAATGTGCAGAGAGTGACAAATCTAGATCCATTAGAGCAGCCCCGTTGTCCCCAGTCGAAATTATAGAAGAACCTTGCAATACAGTGGGTTTGTACATCCATATGGGTTTCTGTCTGTTGTGTAAACTCTGTGACCACCAAGTGTGTCATGGAGTTTTTGCATGATGTGTTTGTATGTGAAGGGGTACCCAAGACCACCCTCACAGACAATGGTGTACAGTTTGTCTCTAGTGAGAGGAAGACATTTTTGGATGATCTGGCAAACAAACATCTCTGCACTGCAATGTATGCAACTCAAGCCAGTGGTCTCGTGGACACCATGAATCTCTTGGTGAGAGCACGTTCCCAGACTGCAGAGGAGAAGGGTGTGCTTACTGCCGTACTGGTCAGAGAGGGCACCAGGTGTTTTCCCGGTAGGCCGGATTGGTGGGGCCGGTTTTGGACCTGTGTGAACCATTTTTGGTGCAGGGGGGCGGTTTTGCAGCAGTGCTGCAATATTGTCCCCCTGCAACAAAAGCAGCAGGAGTGTTTCCCACCAGCACCCCTGACCCCCTCGCTCCCGATTAGACTTAATTGCCATGGTCGGCTTGCATTCCCAGTCCGGCCCTGGGTGTGCCTCTCAGGGTAGTTCTCAATGAGAAACTGTGGGCGCATCTCCATACTCCTGTCATATAGTTACTGCTTTTCTATATATTGCGTTAAGTTAGCATGAGTTTATTAAATGTTTAAACAACATATTTTCCTTCGGCTTCAGTTTGCACACGACACATAATTGTTATTGTAGCTTTCAACCTAGACGAAAGATGTGATTTATTTGAGAATAATATGTTATTGCTCTGATATCAGTTGTGCTTGGTACACTGTCTGCACACTAAGAACTGAACCCTCTAAGAATAACCTAACACAAGGTTGCTGGGAGGCCTGATCCTCGCACCACATTAGACATAACACATATAATGTTTCTGCCAACATTGGGCTCTAAGCGGGTTTAAGATAGAGTTACTGAGAATGAAAAAACACACTTGATGGTGCTTCGCATGCAGAGAGCTGGTAGCTGATGATGTGATCTTCTCCTACTGACATTTAGAGGTATGGGCCCGCCCTGCTAAAACCCAAATGAGACCTTCTTAGATATAATATAGTATGCTAAATAGGGTGCGCGAAATATAGGTGATACAGATTTCTATAGATTTTTGCATTATATTATGCTATCACCGTTCGCTTACTATGGATTAGTGACTATGCTGATAACTCTGATTTTTATAATATGTATTCTGGTATTATATAAGATACTGCGTTTGAGAACCTTGCATTGAAAAATAAATATTTCAAACTTGCACGTGTGTTCTTTTACTCCCCGTTGTGGTTTGAAATGATTACAGAGCGAAAGAGTGTTCATGTGTTCCACGATACCTGAGGTAACCCAAGTTCATGTTCTGGTTTGTCTAAGTCATTGGGAGTTTGTTATGACCAATGAGACACTGTAGCTAGTTCGGTAAGGGGATTGTGGATACTAAGGTGGGTTTTGGGTCACCCTAATTCACCGAGGTTCCTGATCTCTGTGCACAGTTCTGTGGGAGAACGGAAACCCTGCTACATGGCGCCCATACGTTGTTGGCCTTATATCATGACACTCGAGTAGTATATCATTCAAACCTTAAACCCCTTCATTCCCGTTTCCGGAAAACGGTGGTGTCGGAAAAACCTACCTATTTTTGAACTAGGTCTTTTCAAGCTTGAATCTATCTAAAACGGTTTCCTTGAATTACTACCCAATTGTGCTACAAAGTAATCTTTGTTTTTTAACGTTCCTGTGCAGTCATGGCACAAGCCGTGGACATCCCGCTGCATAGTCGCATTGCGGTGCGTGATCATTTGCGGACTTATGATGTGCCTTTGGAAGGCTTGGCTGTGGTTCTGGTGGTGAGTGCGGAACATGCTTACCCGTACGAACTATTTTATTCGTGGGTGACATTTCCGGCGGTGGACGCAAATTCTGGTGTGTTCCACTCGTACACTGCATCAGCTGTACCTGCTGAATATGCTCCTTACAGAGCACAGGAGGTACCTATTGATGTTTGGCAGCATGGAGTTTGGTTTGGTGGCGCCCTACCCCACTCTTTAACCGCTCCGAGGTTAGGTCCTTTGTCCATTCCGGGCTCAAATTGGCCCGCTTTGGCTGGATTTACGCCTCACCCTAATCACGCCACTTGTAACGTGGGTGACCTTAGGCATCTTCATGTAGTCGCCATTGCCGTGATTAGAGCCCTTGTGCATTACACAAGTCGTAATGTTCAAGGGGCAGCCCCTAGAGGTGCAGCCCTTCCGGCAGGGCAGGCTGGTTTGAAAATCAGTCCTGTCATGGTGAATTCCGTTATGGGCAAGAAGCCCCAGGATAAGGATGATTTTCCTTTCTGGCTTGCCGATAAATTTGACCAGCTGGAGGCGATGTTTCCTAATACGAAACCTGGTGAAAAACACCGGATTCTGACGCTTAGTTTGCCGAAAGATTTGGCCCCTGAGCTTGTTGACTGTGAGACCTGGGGTAAGACTTTTGCGGCTGTCTAGTCGAGGTGCTTTGGCTCCCCGTCTGTGTCCAATCTGTCTACGGTCCTTAAACGTGTTCAAGATGATCACGGGCCGGAATCGGCTGTTGAGTTGGGTATGCGCCTATGTGGCTCCTTTGATGTGGTTTGCGATCTGATCCTTGCGAATGTCAAGGGGGATGCAGTGAACTTTCAGGTGGCTAACGCTTTGGCGCTGGTTCCCAATGCCGAGAAACCCCGACAGTTAGCAAGGATAATTGTGGCGGCTTATAAAACCGTGGGTCGCAATAGTAAGGGTAATAAGCCTTTTTCTACTAAGGAGAAGAAGCAGCCCCAGGGACAAGCTTCAGAGACTGACGTTCAACCCAAGTCCAAGAAACAAAATTGGCCTAAAAAACAGAATCAGGGTAAGCAACAGCAACAACAACAAACACAAGTTTCGCGCCCTGCGTCTCCGTTGCCTGCGCAGTCGGAACGGGTTTATGATTTGCGCGACTGTTCGATGATTAAATCACCTGAACGATTTCAGGCTTCTGACCAACGCTCTCCTCGTTCCTTTCAGGACTCATCGGCTCCGTCAACCGGTGGTGGAGGGGGCGGCAGGGGCCGGGGTGGCCAGCAAGGACGTGGTCAGCCCCGCCCGCGCAACGGTGCAGACAAGCAGGAGAGCTCTATGCCTCAGAGACCGCAGTTTGCCAAGAAGAAAGTCGCAGCCTTAACGGCGCATCGATATGCCCCAGATTGTGAGAACGCGGCTTCGGAATCTGACTTGGGCTCTGACCTTGCTGGACAGCGCGGCGGAGATTACCATAGTGAGAGAGGCCCTCCGTCCACTACTGAAGGTGACAGCGACTGACACTTATGCTGTGATTGAAACAGCTGATACAAGAGTTCCTCCCCCTGATAGACTTTTTGAAATTGTCCTGTTAATTGAAGGTGACATACAGCGTACCATAAAAGGGGTATTTTGGGAAAATCTTTCGTCTACGTATGACATTTTGCTTTCGGAGGCTGACTGGCCCCACCTTTTGTGCTCGCATCTCCACGAGGGGAGGAGGTAATCCTCCCCAGTTTCGCGAACTCCGTTTCGAGAGTGGAAGCGCTGCACTTTGCAGAAGAGTGGGCTTTGGCGCTTGCACCGGCTGTGTACCGCAATCAGTGTGGCTGGGATAAATTGTCCCCGAGCCACGAGATTCCTTTAAGGTCTCAGCCGCAGCCTCAACCTCAATATCCCATACGACATGAAGCCAAAGCTTCAGTCGCAGCGATCCTTGAACAATTGGAATATCAAGGTGTAATTGAAACGTGTGTGTCACCGATGAATAACCCCCTTTTTACTGTAAACAAGCCGGACGGCTCTTACTGTTTGGTTTTGGATTACCGGCATTTAAACTCGCATTGCCGTAACTGTGCAGTACAGAATACTCACGGCTCTGCCCTTGTAAATAGTCTTGTGCGTAAGCGGTTCAAAACCACGCTTGACATTTCCAATGGTTTTTATGCCCATTCATTGGACAGTCTAAGTTCCCAATGGACTTCTTTCACATGCGGCGGGGTCCAAAAAATGTTTCGCGTCTCCCAATGGGCTATAAGAGTAGTCCTGGAGTATTTTCCGCCCGCATTGTGTCTCTGTTGGAGAGGGTCGACCCAGATGCTTGTTCCTATGTGGATGATATCTATCTCACAGACGACAAACTTTGGGAGCATCTGTGTCGAGTGAACAGTATTATTTGTAACTTTGCAGACATGGGTTACAAGTTTAATTTTGCAAAATCGCACATTGCAGAATACACAGTGTTGTTTCTAGGCTATGAACTAACCAATGAAGGAAAAGGCTTGGCTCCTCACTTCCTGGAGAAATGCGCACAGTTGCGCTCTCCGACAACACTGAAAAAATTACAGTCTTTACTGGGCTTTTTGAATTTCGGAAGAACATACATTCCGGAATATGCCCAGCGTATCAAGCCTTTGTATGCTTTGATACAACCGTCTTTTTCCAAATCATGCTGGCTGCCTGAGCATTCAGCTATTCTGCAGTCTTTGCAAGCTGATTTGCTCGCTTCTGAATACTTACAGACTCGTGATAACCAGACCAACCTGGTGATAAGAATTGTCCCGGGGACGGTAGGTTTCACGTACCTAACTTTTAATGAAGGAGATACAGTACCTATGACTTACAAGTCACACTTGTACACTTCGGCTGAAATGCGCTTTTCCACTGTGGAGAAAGTATTGAAGGCTGTGCAGATGGCAATTCTCAAGGAACGTGCCCTGTCACAGGGAAAACGCATGTTGGTTGTTACCCCGTGTCCTGCCTTGGAGGCAGTTACGAAAGCCAGTGTACCAAATTCTAAAGCTTTGCACCCTCGGTGGATTCAATGGGCTGCATCCTTGACATCCCAGGATGTCACGTTTATTTTTGACACCACTTTACGGTCGCAGGAGTACTTGCAGTATGAATTTGTTCATCCTGCTCCTTTAGCAATGCGGCTGTTGGAGGATTTCCATTGCATCATTTACACTGATGGTTCGGCGCAGGTTGCGCATGGCTCTAAACACGCCTACGTTTCCGCTTGCGCCATTGTGGTCGGTGCCATGGTGAACGATGAGTTCAAGTCCAGTGTCGTGCACACGCAGACGCTTGGGGACTGCACCGCACAATTGGCAGAGCTTCGTGCTCTGATGCTTGCATTGGAGTACGCGGATCCTAGTGGGTTACCAAATTATCACCATTCCAGTGTTTGAAGGGAAGGTTGGTGGGACTAGCTTAATTCAGCATGGTTGGGTTATAAGAAAGAATCCAAGCGTATAGACTTCTAAGCTATCAAGGAGTGTCATGGAAAGTTCAAGAAACAATTTGATGAGAGGCATGGTGTCTGTGAGCGTAGGTGGAAGGTGGGTGAGTTAGTTTTTGTGCAGAAACCTGGATTGACACCCAAAGGGAGATTAAAGTATGTGACTCACAAATGTATCATTCGTAAGAAAAAGAATATAGTGGAACTAAGGCCTGGTGGAGTATGGAGCATGTCACGTGTGGTCAAGTGTGATGGCAAGACTGAAGTAAGTGTTGACATTGACATTTCTGAAACCTTATGGCCCCCATCATAATTGCCAAAAGAGTCTGGGGAATAGTGCGTGTCGAGAAAGTGTTTCTGGTTTGCAGGATTATTAGGCATCGGAGTAAACCTTATGATTTGGATGATTATTTTTTTTCTTTTTCTTCCCAGCTGTTTGGGACAGCTGCTTTCCATTTTGCCACAACAATTTTTGTTTGCATGTATGTTCCCATATAGTAATTATATTTCCTCAGTTCTGCACCCGTTTAGGGTTATGGCGTTTCCTCTTTATGACCCACTATGGTTACTGTATATATTCTTGCCTTACTAATCATACATCTATTGCTTATGCTTTCCATGGTTACTGTAGAAGATCAAAGGGAAGATGGATGAGCTTTCAAGATGATGTGAAGCTGTGCGTTTTTGTTGGTGGAAATAAATAAATATTTCAACTTTACTTGAATACTGCAGTTAATCTCAACAAGTTTGTCTCCATTTTTAAAAAACACACCTTTTCAGGGAATATTTCCTTAAAAGATTAAAAGATTTGGTAAAATATTTTCATGTCTGGATTGTTTGTTTGATACTGTAGTTATTCTTGCATGATGTTGGATAATCTACACCTCTCAGTCTGAATCTGTTTTAAATGTTCTCAAATAGGACAATTTCGCACAATTGCCAAGGGGGCCGAGTTGAGGTGCAAGTAAAGAGTATTCCTTGATAATTAAATGTAATGTTCATTACTTTATAGATTCGATAATTTCTTAAATTAAAATGTCTTTGAAATCAGTTCAATAATATCCAGAATCTTATATGTGCACAATAGATTTTTTTGCGACACTACTAACTAATTAGTTGCTACTTCAGGACTTAAATTTCCTTAAGTGGTGTGGAGATTTTTAAAATGTCAATTAAAAAAGGTTGAACAAAAGGATAGTTCTCTCACAAGGATAGATTCCTTATTAGATTTAGGATTTTTTGTGTTTTAGTTGGGCTTTACAAGAAGAAGCACTGCAATGGTGAAGAGCATGATAACCTGGCAGTATCAGTCCACATGGTGTACTTTTTTGAGAAACATCGCCACTTCTACGTCCATCAAATTTAGTTCGTAACTGCTGCAAAAATGATGCATAATCAAAATAATATAAATGAATGGCACACGAAAGAAAATTGCACTTTTATAACATACTGCATGAAGTGAATCATATTTAGATGCTGACAACTGGTACCCGTTTCACTCACCGTAATGGAGATGGTCAAAAGCATTCTATAAACATTGCCAGGACGCGTGAGAAGTTAAATAATTTTATTACGAGTGTCATACCTGTTTGTGCTTGACACCAAGGCTTCAAACTCAAAAACATCTCAAACAGTGAAGAATGTCAGCTCAGAAAGCCTTTGCCAGTGTGAAAAAACGTTATTCATCTCTTATTTTGAATGGATGGTATTGAATTTTAAAACGATATTGAATGGAAAAAAAGATGGTGAATGGATTGTGAACTTCAAATGCATGGTGAAGGAAGGTAAAGCAACAGTTACTGTTTAATTGATCGGAATGGTGAATTGGTGGTGAATTTTGAATGTATGAATGGTGAATAGAGCTTGACTTTTAGAAAAAATATTGTTTATTTGTATTATTAGACACATGCACCTGCCTACAACGGTTGCCCGGCAGGGATCCTCGTTCGTTTGAATATTAATTTGAAGGGGAGTTTGAATTTTAAATGGTTGTTCAGTGGTAAATCGATGGGTGATTATGAATGAATTGTGATTGAGTGGTGAATTGCAGATGGATTATAAACCACTGAGGTTCACTCCATTGTCCCAGCCAACAAACATGTAAAACCCCGCTGTACAAAATGGGAAGAAATGTTTTCCAATCAGCTGCTGAATTTGACAGATTCAAAGGATGAATATAATTATTGAGAGGCCTCCCCACATATATTTAGTGTACACCTCTCAGTTACATCTCCTTTCGAGCATGACACTCTGCACGACCAGTCTTTATTACCCACAAACAGAAATGTTCTGGATGACAAGCGATAACAACCCCTAACGCCCCACTATAATGCATCATAGCGGATCCCTGTCAGGGCAGGTAGGATCTGCATGTAAATACAATCAATGTTTGTGCTCAAGAGAGACACAATTCCCTGTCCTCTGTGGGAAAATGAATGGTCCTTCCCCTCAGTTTGTTTTATTTTAAGAAACTGCGGCATACCCTACACCAGAAGACGTGACTCGTGTAGTGATCTATGGTTGATGATGGCTCTACCACAGTGCTGAGTTCAAACATCATTTTTTCTATGGGAGCTTGAGCGGCGGGCAGAAAATGCCCCCATCATAAGCTCCCATAGAAAAATGGATGTTTGCAAATATCCCGGCACCGTGTGGAGCAGGGTTGTTTAGGGATGCACCATTGGTGCCCCCCAGGGCCAAATATGGAGGGCCGGGGTAAAGGGGCCCTGCTAGGGGCCCCCAAAGTCAGTTTCCGACAGCCAATCCATGTCGAAAGGCCAACATGGATTGGCTATTGGAAACTGACATATTGATCCCAATGGTGGAAATGCCGTCCTCAAGGGATTATGAGGCTTTTCCCACTGGCAGGTGAGCTCCTTGAGCCTGTCGGAACCCCATCAGATTTTCCGCCTGGCCGCCGTCATCATTATTTGGACAGATTTTAAACCTACAATGTTGGTTGGAAAGCCTCCGAATAGCGGTCAGAGGCTTTCCCACCGACATTGTAATTAGGCCCTTTGTTGTACCTCATGGGTGGGGACAGTGGGGTCTAGTGTGGGCCACAAAGCACTCCTAGGCCACATGGGAAGGAGTCAACTCCGAACACCTCCCTTCCCGCATGGTGATTACAATACAATACTATGCGATAGCAATTATTCCTCTAGTTCTTTCAGCTGGTGGAGAGTTAGTGAACTGCTATTTGAAGCTAGATCTATTGGCTTTGCCACCAAAGCTAGTTGTCATTGTCTTTGAGGTCAGGATTTTATTAAGAATGAAGAAGTGATTTCATAAAGCCAATTTGACTTTGTAATTTGTATGTGGTGTTTCCAATAAAATAAATCAGATCCACGGTGCAAAGTTGTATTATGTTGTTTTTTAATACAAGGGATACGTGGGCATAATAGCCTTTTCCCCAATGAAGGATGAAACCTTCATGGAAAATCTGATAACAAGGACTGGTAAGTTGAAATGTGATGTAAGCAACGAAACCACCAATACATGTTACTGCCACCTGGGCAATATAAGATGTTCGCCTCCATTCGTTTGGATATAGTGTTTGTAGTCTTTAAACTTTAGTTGGAACGAAGGGAAATGGTATGAGTTCATCGGCTTGCATTCCGTTGGCTCCTTGTAGATAACAGAAATCTCACACTCTGACAATGCAGGATGAGAAGGACCAGGCTCATGAGAGTGCAATAACATCATGGTTACAGTGTCAGCTAGGGGCACATTTGGAAGTTGTATTACAGACTGCAGACTTACAGTTGAGGGTGATAGCTTTTACATGATTTCAGGGATATAATCCACTGATTTTAGAGATGATGGAACTTTTAAAATTGCTTTTACAGATTGATCTTTGACTGTGCTTGGGAATCCACTTCTAGAGATAGAATGTGTTTTTGTGGGTATTTGATCACATACTATTCAGTGTGTGCGGTGCATTTAAGATAATAGGCGTGTGTGTGTGTGCGTGCATGGGTATGTGTCTTTCCTCTGGAGTGAGGGGTTTCGGAGAACAGTCGCGGGGAGTGTATGAGGGAGAGTTAGAG
This sequence comes from Lissotriton vulgaris, assembly GCF_964263255.1. Classification (NCBI taxonomy): domain Eukaryota; kingdom Metazoa; phylum Chordata; class Amphibia; order Caudata; family Salamandridae; genus Lissotriton; species Lissotriton vulgaris. Next base: position 1,462,806,982 of record NC_141687.1, on the reverse strand, counting down.
ACTAGATTTTCAGAGTCGATCATTTACAGGTGAAACAGCTTCAGTTTGATGCCCAGGAGTTCATTTTGGGGAGCGTTGTAGATCTTCCGTCAGTCTTTATTTGGATGCTGTAATGAAATATGAGGCAGGCAACCACACGTCTGATGATTCATGCCTAAAGGTGGCTCTGCCTCTCTGGTGAGTCAATTTCTGCTCCTGCTGTGATGTAGCTGACCTGTGACGTGGACTGGGAAGGTTGGTTGATAGAAGAAAGCTTTACTGACAGGCAGTGCTAGCTCGCTACTGGAAGAGCTGTGAGTTTGACCATTGGCAGTATTTTGATTTGTAAGTGTGTAATATCTGCTTTGTTCCCGTTTATGTTCCTGACTACCTTTGGGTATGCTTGTATTAAGCTGTCCGAATTCATTTCATGATGGTTGTGTTTTGCATGATGCCAGGAGAAGAGGATGGTGAGCTAGTTGTGTTGTAGTGAGTAGAGATGGTAGTCATGGTGTAAGTGTCAATATCCAAAGCCTTCAGGGTACCAAACAAAGTGGTGAACATATCTATGCCCAGCCTCAGACTGTTATTTATCTCTGATTATTGTTTCTGGTTTGCTGACAGAAGTACGTGATTTGAGTATTTAGTGTATTTTTCGATTGGCTATAGGGTTGACGATACAATCTTGTAGATGTTTTACTTGCATACTGGATTCTGATCTGATAAGAAGCTCTCTTTTAAGTTTGGCAGTCACATTAATATCACATAATAAAAAGGTGTCGACTGTTGAGCTTCAGAAGTAGATTGAGTACAAGACAGAATAATGCCGCTTTGTATTATCACTCAGTACAGACAGAAAACGTAGTAGTTGCATGTGACATTAGGTGTGCATCACTGTGACTCTGCATATGGTTAAAAGCACATTGAGGTGCAAAATCATCCTTGCTGCAGGGGCACATATAGGGGGTCATTATGATCGCGGACGGACTTGAGTCCGTCCGCGACCATAGAGGAGGAGGGAACCTCCGCATGGCCTGCGGAGTTCCCTCCTGTGCAATTAGGATGTGACCGCCACCCTGGCGGTCACATCCTCTATTTTTAACATTGCGGCGGGTGCTGCTTCAAGCAGCACCCGACGCAATGTTAAAAATGAAAGCTGTGCATTTGCATGCACAAAGCGGCAGGCACCACGCGGTGCCTGCCCCTCTGTGCACGTAAATGCAGGGGGGTACCATAGGTACCCCCCATGTGCACCCCCCACCCCCCTTGCACCCCTGGGGGCCCGCAAAGGGCCCCCAAACAAGATTCTGTATGCCTTTGCACGGCGTACATGCTGCCGTGTAAAGGCATTGAAATTCAGACATCCTAATTTGGCTGGCGGTGTCTGAGAGACACCGCCACCATATTAGGCCTTTTCCGCCGCAGTTGTAAGCCAACCGCGGCGGAAAAGCAGCAGACCTAAACCAGGACCCACCGGCCATCCTAATGAGGCGGTGGGTCTTTGGTGGGTCCGCAGAGGATTTTCCGCATCTGCCGGGCTGGCAGTGGCTTCTGCCGGCCCGGGGGGTGCGGAAAATCCTCCATCATAATGTGCCCCTAAGTGTGAAATCCTTTGTGGGACACAAGTCACAGTTATGTACAAAATCACATTTCGAAGCAAAAATAGATGTGTGTGCCAAATGATACCTTGAAACATAAACCCACTTATACAAACTCACCCTTGGCGGAACACCAACAGGCATGTGAAAACACCCGTACGTGCAAAAACACATAAAGGTTGAAAGTCACATGTGATACAACATCAGCATGAGTGTGGTAAATCATTCAGGTGAAATCACCCATGGCATTAAGTTAGTTGGAGTGTGACGTCGCATTTAGGTGAAAAGGTGAGAAATCCCTCGGTAATTATATCGAAACAATGCTGCAGTGCCAAATTACATTAGTTGTATAAGTTGTGTATCAGTATGATATCACATTTGGTTGACAACACACTGAGGTGCAAAATAATTCTTGGTGAAAAACTTGTGCATTGAAAACGTTTACGAGCATATCAGTTCATGAAGCTTTATTCGGTTCATAATAGAAATGACCATAAAAGCACAGCAAACAGGCAACAGAATTAAAAAAAGTACAAACATGATTAAAAACTCATACTTTTCCTAAAAGCCATAGATTTACATATAAAACTGGCAGTATAAAAACATATATCGGGGTAGTCCAAATTATACAACAAACACATAGCATCCTCCACATTTAAAACTCCATACTTAAGAAATATTGGTTTTAAAAAGGAGATCCTAACATTCTGAAATAGGGGGCAGATGAGCATAAAGTGCATTGTGCTTTGCTTAGAATGTCCATCACAGGGACAAGGGCCCACAGGAGGCTTTTTAGGATGTGGGAAGGCCACTAATACATGAGCAATGCCAACTCTTAGTCTAGTCAATACAAACTTATGTGTTGGCCTAGTTACTACGTTCAGATAGTGCTGAAATCCCTCGACAGCAATATATTTATTGTAAGTTTTAACAGTAGCGAGGGAGTTAGCTATTACTGAACGTTTATGAGCTTTGTGCGACATAAAGGTGTTTTTTAGGTCCTGTTTAGCAAGACCTCTAGGGGGACAGTTTTCTAACAACAAATTAATATCAAAGATACTGTTATAACAATCTACCACATATTTAAGCCACGGTATCTGCATACAATTGTCTAATCCAAGGCAGTCCCTAATTACAAGTTGATTGAACTCAGTCTCTTCCTTAAGCCAAATTGCTCGGTAAAGCAATAGAGGCCTAAGTGAGGCGAGCGCGGTCAGATGAAAAACCCCAGTCTCTCTATGGATCAACTCTGTTGGGGCAGATTTAGGGAGGCACAATAATTTGTTAAGAAAGTTGTTTTCTTCTACCTGTAAACAATCAGTATTACAATAGCCCCAAAGCTCCGCCCCATAAAGGGCAATGGATACGCTACGAGCCTTGTAGATTTCCAGCATATCCTTGATTCGCCTATCCACCAACTTAGACGCAAATTTAAAAATGCCATAAGAGCTTTTGCTCATTTTAGTTCGGACATTCGTTAGTTCATGCCCCCACCTACCATCACTAGTAAAAGTTACCCCCAGGTAACAAAAACTGTTCACATGCTGCACTTTAACCCCTTCTATAAAAAAGGAGTGGTTTCTGCCCGATTTAATCCCACAGGTCATCGTATGGGTTTTGTTCTTATTGATCAACAGTCTCCTGCTCCCAATAAATTCAGTGAACTTGTCCATCAGGCGCTGTAGACCAACGGGTGTCCGTGACAGGAGCACTACGTCGTCTGCATACAGCAGAACTGGGACACTGTCCCCTGCAACCTGTGGAGCATCAGCCTTGATGGTTTTCAAGGCGACTTCAACCCCATTAACAAAAAGGGTAAATAAAAGGGGCGCAAGGACACAACCCTGCCTAATTCCCCGTTTCACATTAAAATTACTGGTACATTCCCCACTGACACCATACCGAACACATGTTTGCAGCTTGCTGTATAGTCTGGCGAGAAAAAAGATAATTTCTTTCGGGGCGCCCATATCAAGCAAAACTGACCAAAGAAGTGAGTGATTAACTAAATCAAAAGCACTGCTAAGGTCAGCAAAGCAAAGATAGATGTTACCGGGTTTGACTCTGGTGTACTTGCCTATCAACAATTCTAAATTCAGGCACTGATCTAGGGTCCCTCTTCCCTTCCTGAATCCATATTGTGAGTTTGCAAGAATTCCATTCTCATCAGCCCACTCCTCTAATCTGGAAAGCAGGACTCTGCTCATAATTTTTACAGATGAGTCGAGCAGGCTGATGGGCCGGTAAATACTTGCCAGCGCTTTGTCCCCCTTTTTATAAATTAGGACTATAATGGAGTCACCCCATGTTGGTGGGATCATGGTAGTTACTGCAGCTTTGAGTACCAAGGTAAGTATTGGTCCCCAAAGCTGTGGTTGAGCCCTATAAACATCTATCGGGACTCCATCTGGCCCCTGGGCCTTACCCCCCTTACTATTTTTAATGCCATTCTCCACCTCTCCCAACGAAATATCTAGGGGCACTACAGGCCAAGTCCTATTTTCATTGGGCATCGTAGTATTATCTTTGAAAATCACGGAGAAATGGTTCACCCAGTCCTCGCTGCCCACATTAGAGGAGAGATGAGGGATTTTGTCATCTTGGAGGAAAGGGGAGTTAACAGAGGACCAAAACAGGCGACTATCAGCAGTTTCTGCTGCCTGAGTAAGATGATCCCAGGCTTCCTGCTTTAATTCCTTCTTTCTTTTAGATAGCGCCTTTTTATAATCAAATCTTAAAAGTTTGACTCTGTCCTTGTCCCTTGGGGTAACGGCCAGAGCTTGTTTGAGTTGTGAGAGCAGGGACGTACAGGCATGGTCAAACCATCCAGTCCCTTTCCCTCCTCTGCCTACTTTTTTCCCCGTAAAGATATTATTAATGACAGTATTGATATTAAGAAAATGAGTCTTAACCTGAGCAGATGGGCATCCTAGAGATAAGATAATGCCAATGTCCATCATGCATTTATTTATGATTAAGGGTTCCACTATGGCCGAATTTTCCCCTTTCCAGCCCAGCCTGACCCCATTAGGCCTATGTGGCTCTATATTTGCCAATACTCTAGTGGGCAGTTCAGTTCTAACCATCCATGTAGTTATTTGCAAGCTAACGCAGTTATGGTCGCTCAAGGAGGATGTGTCCCTTACTTTAATTATGCAATGGGGTACCAAATTGGATGAGACCATGATATGATCAATAATAATATTCTATTCTATTCAGGTACAAAATCACAATTAAGTATGTAGTACCATGTTCAAGTGAACCCAGTGCAGTCCAGTCTTTTCTGCACTCCATTTGGAACGGGTGGTGTCACATGCCCCTTGTGTTCTAGGACCACGAGATTACTTGGCCCAAAACTGGATTGCTAAATCCTTTACTTTGCATAGGTATTTGGAATGTTGATTTTGCACCATCATTCCTGGCGCAACATCAACAGGACTGTAAAAACGCTTGTAGAGGAGTAAAATCTCATGTTATTGCACAAATACATTTTAGGTGTAAAATCACCCTGAGTCTAACATCAGAAGGAGTGTAGTATCACATTCACATGCAAAATCACGCAGTTCTGAGAGAAACTAAAGGAGGGCATATTGTGTGTAAAAACTGTCCATCATTAGGACATCACTGTTAGACAGCGCCTTGAAGTACAAAATCACTGTTGGTGCAAAAATCACCATAGGGAATAAAGAAACACAAGTCACGTTTTGGTGTTGTATCATTTTTAACAGCAGAATCACATTTAGGTGTTCCAAAATATGAATGCACAATAACATGCAGACTCCTTAAGGAATCATCTATTTAATAGCCCGCACCTGATAAAATGCATTTTGCGAACTCAGAGCTGACAGTTCTTGTACTTAGTGTTTGCTGACTAATCCTACAACAACTGCACAGATGTTCAATAAAAGGACACATGCATTGCGGTGCCATCTCCCATATCCAGGGACTGAGGCACCTAAGAGCCTATCTACGTATTGTGCTGACACTTAAATGGCAGGCACACGCTTGAGGAGGAACCAACATGTTTAGATCCTACACCAAGAACTGAGTATACACGGAAAGGAGCTAGGGAAGGACTGGGCCAATTGTAAAACGCGACAAGCCCTGGCAAAATATTTTCCACACTACAAGAGGGGGCAACTAGTCTGAGGCCATAAGGCATAGTTTGGTGATGGCAGCGCATCCTGCTCTAAAAGTACCCCCTCCCCCAGCCTTCGGCCCACGGGAAAAACAATACAATGGCAGAATGGCAAGTCTGGTCTTTGTGAATGAAGGGCTGACCTTGTTGGGCAAATCATAATCAGAAGCCCCAGAGAAAATGTCAAATATTGAACATCATCACTGCAAATATCAATGCTGTTTCCAGCTAGGACAATTACAATTTCTAAAAGCATTGGAACTACCTCAAACATCAGGTAGAGGAAACCATGGTTAAATGAGGCCAGGAGAGGCTGCCAGGAGGAGAGGACTCACAATTAATGACACAATCATTATCACAATCTTCACCCCCTAAATCAGAGGTGGAGATTGCTGGTCAAAAGAGTCAAAGAATTGGAAAGGACTCTGGTTCAAAAGACTCCAGTACTCTACTGTTGGCACCAAACAGTTGATAATTGTAAACTACATTATGACTCTGGGAGCTAAATGCCAAGGGGAAGCTTATTAAAACTGCAGTCCATGACAGGACACTTGGCAAACATTAAAGACATTTTAATTGGGTGATTGAGAACTTAAACCAAGGGTACTTGAAAAAGAGGGGAACACTACATATTGTTCCAACAAGGAGAAGCAACATGAAGGATATTTCCAGCATATGTTTGGAATGCTAGCGGTTCTTGAAACTTGTCCAGATCACAGCTAACAATATTTAGTTGACCCAGCAATAGCACTTTTATCAGAAAACAGTGTCAAGCAGGTGCCATATTTTCTGCTCCACTCTGCACTCATTCATTGCTTTTTACAAATAAAATGTGATTTTCCTAGTGAAAAATAAAAAAGTAATGGCCTTTTTCAACCTGGATGAGGACAAATTCTGGAGGGCCACCCTCAATAGTGTGGATGTCCTGATGCATGAAAGGCAGTGACCATATGTCCGATGGGTCAGCAGCTTAAAGTAACTGCCAGAAGAGCCATTGCAGGCTCCACTGGAGGTAGCAGTGGAGTAGCTTGGTGGGAGTAGTAGAACTACCGATTTACATCCGTTTCCCTCTCCCGACAGACTTCAAATGACCTCAGAAGTGATCAAAAGCATGATTTGTTGGTTCAAGTCTTGCCAGAATAGATTATTCACACTTCACAAAATAAATTTAAAGGGCACACCAATTTCTCTTCACACCACAGTCCAACACAAAGTTGGGTGCCAAGTTGATCAATTTGAAGAATTTCTTGTTGCTTCAAAAGTTGTCATTAATCATCAAAGATCTTTATTTCGACACGATGGCCATAAAAGCACATACAAATTCACTATACAAAATCCAGTAAAAACACAATCAGGCATTACATTAAAATTCCACTAAAATCTATGAGCAATCGGCATAGTGAAAACCAATATAAAATTATACAAAATTCATATGAACATTCAGGGGTGTATCCTACAATTCTCAAGCTAAAAATATTATAATCAAATAACAGACATTTTGCGCATTGCGTAAATTACCACAGACTTATTTCCCTAGAGAAACACACATGTTTTGCTTGACTCTAGATTGCCATCAAGCTTTGAGTTAGTGCAAAAATAATTGATTGGCTAGTGTCTGATCTCATAATCCTTAGGGCCTCCTTATGCTCCCTGAGTCCAAAGTTTCGGCACAGCGGGATTATCCAGCACCTCCTTCTGCTCAAATAGGTTGGGCATGAAACATAACATGCTCAATGGTTTCTTTTGTGTTGACACATGACGGACACCACCAATCCTCAGCCAATGTGTAGTAAAAGAATGGAGGGGCAATGTCTCATACCTAAACTGTAAATAAAGACGCCTGGCTAAAGGTGGCTCTGTCTTATCCAGGAACTCCTCCTTTAAACAGTTGAAAAGTTGTAGTATTGGACTTGCTCAGGTCAAATGTTTTTATACTGTTTTTTGTGATCACTGATTTTTATATATGGTCAGGGAATAGCTGTAGGACATTGTGCCAGATGGTGGATGTCATAAAGTCAGCAGGGGCATTAATGATTCTTCAAAAGTTTACTTCACTTGAGTTTCGCAGAAACGATAAGTCATGGTAGTTCAACACACAGAAAATTGCCAAAGGGGTTTTTACTTTGGCGGCAGTTCAGTCGAGGTAGCTTCTTCTTGGTCAATGATTAAACTAACATGCTGTGTAGATAGTCACGTTTATTACTTGTATATCTTTCTTAGACTCAGTGATTGAATACCTGTTCAACGAAAGCTTGGTTAGTGTTTGTTAACATTTTATAAGTTAGAGCTGTCTGCAGATATTATACTAAACAGGGCGTTTTCTTTGTCTCCTGAGGAACAGTTAGGGCTCAAAGGACTAACAAGGCAATAGGCAGAGTATAGGATAAATCCCCGAGTGATTGGGAGGGTAGAGCATTGTGAATGTGAAGAGTGTTGTGCCAGTGTCTGTGAGAGGGGCGTAGGTGGCATAGGGATGGAGCAAAAAGGGAGATTGGCATGTATGCAAAAGACGGATCTTCTTTAGAAAGGTTGGGGCATATTTAGGTCATTGTGCTTTTAGGTTCACCATCCCCAGTATTATCTGTTCCACAAAGTAAAGGAAGAACATCAGGAAAGTGTTTTCTATTTTACAAGTGTATATCAATAGAATCTTTATTTCCAGCAGGACAATTAATTCTAATATGCTATTGATAGGCTTACAAAAGAATCTATAGATGTAAAACAGTGCACTGGTATTCCCTCTAAAAACTGTGGGTGAATGGAAGGTTTTAGGAGAGAATACAAAATTTCCTAGCTAAAGTGCAGGAAAGTTTCAATTCTATTAAGGACGCGGAGGTGAAGATTAGGCTGTACCTTTCTCCATTTATTGTACTTCAGCAGCCTTTCAAAGAACCATAATTTACATTGAAAACTACATTTCCCATGAACACAGGGAAAATTAAAAACAGAAAAAGTCCAAACAGCAGCAGCCAATCCTGTGCCAGAACGCCTCATAACCTCCTCTGCGGACACAATATCTTCCTCTTTCTTCCTGCGACCGCATCAATGTAGTTTCCGGATTATTCCTGCTTGCCAGTATCCGATCCTAAGGCAAAAAAATATTAGGTGAGTTCAAGAGAGTAAACCCTATGAAAACCCCTTGCACAACTCAACTCGTCAACTGGCAATGAGCTACAGTATCATCATCGACAATTCGTAGGAAAGAACTTTTCTACAAACATTTTACTCACCATGCATACACAAAAAACTGGGCGTGTTCGAATGAATATCGGGTGGCCTAATCTTCGCCTCCGCTTCCTTAATAGAATTTAAACTTTCCTGCACGTTAGCTAGGAAATTTTGCATTCTATGACAGGACCGGAAGATTCAGATTAGGCTAGTTTAAAGCTTGTCCACCACCAAAGACCCCAGTGACACTACTGGTTTAAAGTAAAATCTTTTGAAGGTGGAGTCCGAGGACCAGTCTGCGGCATTCAAAATATCCTCGAGCCGCGCTCCCAGGTAAAAACCTTTGGATGCCATTGCACCTCTTACTGAGTGAGCTCCAAAATGGGAAATATCTATACCTGCTTCCTGCATTACCCAGCGGACCCATCTTGCAATAGTAGGGTACGAAACTGCCCCGTGTGGTTTTGTAAGAGCGATAAACAATTGGTTGACGCCCTGTGGATGTATATCTATTGTTGCCATCTCGTAGGCTTTGAGCGCTCTGACCACACACAACTTTGGGATATCAGGAAATGCAGGATAGGACACAGGGCGTGAATTGCACTTAGAACATCTAGAAATGTGAAAGGTAACTCCTTCTAGAGTGAAAACCCGGCCTGTGAGATTTAAGGCCTTCTCATCCGAAACCCTACGACAAGATATCAAACACAGCAACATTGCAAGTTTTGCAGACATCTGTTTTTTGACAAATATTTGTTGGACAGCAATGATCGAAATAAGTTCAGAACCTTGTTCACATCATACAATACCAAGTAACGTAGTTCTGGGGGCACTGACAGCCTGATACCTCTTAACAATTTACAGAGTAAAGGATGTTCACCAATCGGGCGATTATCCAATGGAACATGGCCCGTCGAGATCGCTGAGCGAAAGGTGTTATTTGACCTATAAGCCAATCCATCCTCCGCCAGTGGCCAGAAGATGGTGAGGATTCCCCTGAGGATCATTGAGGAGATAGAGACTGAGGGGTAGAGGGATTGGAAAATCCCAGGAAACTTCAATCAGAACTGGAAACCAGGCTTGCGACCTCCACATCGGGGTAACTACCACTAGACCCACCTGCTGTCTCCTCACCTGGGTTGATAACCTCATGATCATTGCAAAGGGGGGAAACGCGTAACCCTGTTCCTTGCTCCAATCCTGGAGGAAAGCATCCACTGCAAACACCTCCAGATCCGGGCGCCAACTGTAGTAATGTTCCAGTTGAGTGTCCAGACGGGAGGCAAAGAGGTCCACCAAGAATGGGCCCTACAGGCCTGGATTTCCCTGAAAACATTGGGATGAAGTTGCCATAGGCTGGTGTCCTTCCAGTGGCGAGAGCACCAACCCGTTACCTGGTTGGTCGACCCTGGAAGGTGCTCCACTGACAGGGATATCAGGTTCGATAGACAATATTCCCAAAGATCGCGGGCTAGATTGGATAACGCTTTGGACCGAGTTCCTCCGAGATGGTTGATGTAGCGTACCGCTGCAACATTGTCCATCTTGAGCAGAACACAACTTTGGATCTTATCCTTTGTCCAGCATTTTACCGCAAACAAGCCCGCCAGCAACTCCAAGCAGTTGATGTGAAGGGCTTGCTCGGAAGAGGACCATCTTCCGCCTGTGGACACTTCGCCGCAACGAGCTCACCCAGCCCGAGCCACTGGCGTCGGACTCTATTACCAGATCCGGCTTGGTACTGAAGATCGCTCCGCCGTTCCTGGAGTCCATATGTTCAACCCACCATTGCAACTCCGTCTTGACCTCCTCTGTGAGAGGCACGACCTGAGAGTAAATGAGACCTTTGCGCAGGTGAAAAGCTTTGAGATGTTGAAGGGCCCTGTAATTTAGGGGACCCGGAAAAATCGCCTGAATAGAGGACGAGAGAAGGCCCACCACTCTGGCCAAGTGGCGTAGCAGAATCGCGGGCCTTGCTAGAGTACGCTAGAGGTCGAGTCTGATCTTGGATAACTTCCGAGAGAACAGGGATAAGGTCCCTGCCACCGAGTCTATCATGAAGCCTAGAAACTGTATTCTGTGGGAGAAGATTTGACTTAGTCTCGTTCATGACAAACCCCAACGACTCCAGGAGGGACACCACTTGTTGTAATTGGGCCACCAGCCTTCGGAGACACTGACTCATGATGAGTATGTCGTCTAGATAAATTATCAACCGGATTCCCTCTGATAGGAGACGCTCCACCACAGGCTTCATCACCTTGGTGAAGCACTACGGAGCAGAGGACAGCCCTAAAGGAAGGGAAGTGAACTTGTAAATCTGCGAACCCCACTGGAACTGCATAAAACGCCTGTGCGGGACAAACATCGGGATCTTAAGGTAAGCATCCTTCAGATCCAGGCAGACCATCCAGTCCCGTTCCTGTAGCAGATCCCCCAGGAGATGAATGCCCTCCATTTTGAAATGGCGGTAAATGAGCCACCCGTTGAACTCCCTGAGATTTATCACAGGGCGATAGCCCCCATCCTGCTTCTCCACTAAGAAGATGTTGCTTAGAAACCCACGGGGTGTATAATGAAGGGAGTAATAGCACCTTTTGTAATAGTTCTGAGATCTTCCTGTCTATTAGAGCTCACTGTGCTAGTGTGAAGGCTATAAGTTTGGATCGAAGGGCCTGAGTAGGCACATCTGAGTACTCTATTTAAAACCCTCTGACGGTTTGCAAAACCCCAGCGTCGGAGGTGAGCAAAGACCAATTGTCAAGAAAACACTGTAGCCTGCCCCCCAACTTCACGTTCCCCAAACTCTGTACTCTCACCTCGTTGGTTGGTGTATCCACCATCTCCTCGGCCACCCCTGTGGTGGCGGTAACTCCTGGTTGGGTAGAAGTTCCCGAATACATCTGGCTCCTGAGTCTGTCCTCGATGGGACTCGCCTTGCTTGTAGGAGGCTCTGCTGTAGAGTCGGCCGGTTGAGCCACGACCGGCTGCGCCAAAAACATGCAGGGTAAAGATGCGTTTAATCGACGTTTGACTTTGTCCAAAGAGTTAAACGTATTAACAAATTTACCCAGTTCCTTGATGAAGGGATCCCCAAAGAGATAGCCCTCCGCAATTGGCCCCGCTGCTGAGGTAGCCAGCTCCCCTAGCTTGGGGTCTATTTTTAGGAGTAGGCATCGCTCAGTGGATATTGCCACATTGGCATTTCCCAAGAAAATGAACACTCTCTGCGCACAACTAGAGAGTGTGTCCGGAGAGATCAGAGTGCCCGAAGCCTTGGCGTCTTCGGCCATATCTAGAATTTTTGCCAAGGGCTCGCCGTGTCCAAGATCTTACCTTGGCACGCTCTCCACGAGCGATCAATGCCTTTTTTGGGGTCACGGATACATTTCGCCAAAAACGTGGACATCTTAGGATCCACTTCCATCGTAACTGCAACCTTACCCTCTAGGCTAGGGTGTGGGCACTCTGCGCAAAGTCAACTACATACCTCCTGATCCAAGGGTTTACGCAGTCTGGCCACCATGTAGGCCGCCACCTTGGGGGCTGGAACCCACTGCGATGAACGAGGATGTAATAAGTCATCAGGGTTAAGCATGTCCGCACTCAGGTCCGTAGACGTTGACTGGGCAGGGTTAGAAGGGCGCCATGGACGCTCCGACTCTCCTTCCCCATCGGAGGTCTGGGGGACTCATCTGGGTCTAGTGTAGCCACGCCGTCGGGAACACCAGAGGGTCCAGCCAGAACCTCCTCTGGTTTACTGGGAGGTACAGAGGACTTGGCATCCAGGAATGCTTTCTTGAGCAGTGAAAAGGCGTCCTTGTCCACCCCCGTGTCCTCTAAACGCTTACGTTTGGGGTCCACTACGTTAGCGGAGGGTTGGCCTGGAGGTAGGGGAGTTGTATGCCCCGACAAATCTTCCCTCTGAACGTGGGGCTGACATTGCGCTTGTAACAGGTCTATTTTCTTCTCCAACGGCGCAACCACCTGGGACACTCCCTTAAATATAGAGGAGTCCATGACCTGACAAAAATGGTCATCAACAGATAGATACATGACCTCCTCCTCCTGATAATAATCTTCATATTACAATTTGAATTAGCCCTTCAGTTTCAGGGACAGGCGAAAGGGGAATCAATAAAGGGCAAAACCCTTGCAAAAGTAAAGCACAAATGTGCACCTGACAAATAGCACAGGCCTGGGACCCAAAGCGCCCTCTCTATACTGAGGGTATCTGAAAACCTGCCTGGGCCGGTCCCTTCAATTAGTAAAGATCTTACCCGTGACACGGGTTTTCAGGCTCCAGGCAGGGGCTCTCAATGTTAATACTCAGCCCAAACGCGTTAAACAATGCGCCTAATCTTCCCCCACGGGTCCGTCTAAACCGCTGTGACTGTTAAAACGGAACTAGATGCGGCCGCGCGGGGGGAGAGGGGGTAAAACGCTCTGAGGAATGCAATTGAAAGGGCGCGTGGTCCCCTAGCAGCGGGAGGCCGCACGCTCTGAGAGCCTGAGGCACAACACCGCGGCCGTGAAGGAGCGGAGAAACGCTCCCACGGCCGAGTCTGCAAATGGAAAACTGTAATTAGACAGGATAACAACCATAGCCAATAATTCATGGAATAAATATGCCATGCAGGCAATACAAAGCATAAAAAAGCCAGAAAATCAACAATGAAATGAGGAAAAATAAAGACACTCATCTGATTGCTGCTAGAGCAGCGAAGAAAGAGAAAGATAGAGTGTCCGCAGAGGAGGTTATGAGGCGTCCTGGCACAGGATTTGCTGCTGCTGCTTGGACTTTTTCTGTTTTTCATTTTTCCTGTGTTCATGGGAAATGTAGTTTTCAATGTAAATTATGGTTCTTTGAAAGGCTGCTGGAGCACAATAAATGGAGAAAGATACAGCCTAATCTGAAGCCTCCGGTCCTGTCATAGAACTGATTTGTCTCCAGCACATCCAACTTGAAGCCGATAGAGCTTGTATAGGTGTGTGCCATGTATGCCTATAAACAAGTACTTGAAAGATCTTTTGCAGAGCAATTCTATACAATAGTGGTGGTTATCATTTGTATTATAAAGCTATATCAGAACTTATTGGCTATTGTATTAAAGATTAGCTGGTCATGGACATCTACACTGGTGATTTTGTCTGCAATGTTAATTGTCCATAGATAGATTTATGGAGAAGCCCATTTCTATTATTAAAAAAGACATTGTTATAATCTTTTTTTACTGTCTGATTTAACTTTTCGTGTGTACATATCAGTACCTGTCCAACATTATGTCTCCGGGCCATCATTAGCTGAACACTATTATTCTATAGCACTGTCATCTTTGCTGTTATTACACTGTGCACCATTATCTTGTAAAAAAAAAATCAAAAATCAAAAATAAAAGTATTATTTGCTACTTTAGCACAGTTGGCTGATGTTATGGTTGTGAGTCATGAAATGCGCCTCCATGACTGATTTAATGTTTCTGTTTCTAATGTTGCTTTTATGTTAGTTTGTTCTTGTTTTAATCTTCTTTTTGGTTTTGCCTATGTAGGCCAGCCCGCATGGGCATTTGAGCAGATACACTAGATTCTTGGAGTCGCATGTGGCCGTAGTGAAAAGTTTGATTTTGTATATTTTGGTTGGATGGTTGATATTGTTGCTTTTGATGGTGTTACAGTTACTGCAGTTGAGGCATGGAATGGTGCCTTTGTATGTTTCAACACTGGTACGTGGCCTTTTAGTTCGTAGAAGCTTCTTGAGGTTCTTGCTTCTTTTGTAGGCGAATAGTGGTGGGTCTTTAAGTGAGCCCTTGAAATCTGGCTCCAACTGTAACATTGGCCAGTATTTGAAGGTGATCTTCTTAAATCCAAAGCTTTCTGTGGAGAATTTAGAAACCATAACCATTCTATTTGGTTCAATTTTCTTTTTGGAGATAGTCAATAGCTGCGTGCAGGAAATAGGCCTGGGCGGAATTTGAGTAGTCGCACTACGTAAATCTCTGCAAAACCACAAAATATCTCAGCGAGCACGCAGAACTTCCGCAAACACGTAGAATTGCTTGCCCCGCCTGTTTGCGATGTGTTTTTGCGTGCTCGGGGGCAAATATGTCGCTAACTTGCCCATGCGATCGCTAATGGGCGCGGCCATCTTGTTTTTCACTTGTCCCACCCGTTCGAGATGCCTATTTCCTGTCCCAGGTTGCGTATTGTATGCTCCCGCCCGTTCGCGATGAGTATTTGCTGTTCGGGAACGCGTATTACGTGTTTGCGATGATTTTTTCATGTTCGGGGGAAATATTGCGTGAGCTTGCCCACGCGGTCACAGCATCTTATTTTTCACTCTATTGCTATGGTTCTTGGCCTGGTTTTCTATCCTCCCTCTATCTTTGCAATCCTTTGTTTCTGTACACTTTTTTAAAATCTTTTTTATTTATCCATCTCTCTATTTTCCTGAATCTATATTTTGAGTTTTTTTCTACTTTTTCTACTACTGTTTTACTCTTTTACTATAACTTGCTTTTTCTTTTACTTATTTTTCCAATTCCTCCCTTTTCTTTTCTGCCCCCCTCAGAGTCCCAGAGCCATGGCCAAGGGAGAGGGCAAGGCCAAGGGAAATGGCAAGGCTTCCCGTAGCCGCAGCCTCGACCATCTTCCCTGCTGAAGGCGGCGCCTGGACTGGGTGCAGGCACGGGCCTTATTTGGTAAGGCTGATAAGCGTTGCTCAAATCCACCCGAGTGACTTACCGCACTCTCCTATAATTACCAAGTAAGAAGTCAGCCGGACAGTGGAGAAGAATAAACAAAGTATTTTATTAGGCCACAAACTCCCATATGAGAGGGCCCTGTCCGACCTCACCCCTAGGAGTGCGCCGAGAGGACTGACTCATTTCATCACAGCAATACATTATAACATGGTACAGCAAAATAAAACACGCCCATACTGGAAAAGTACTAGACTCCGGAGAGGGTGAGCAATGGCCTCACACAAGAGGCATCTGCACCTGCAATAGCAACATTTGGTTATCTCTGCCCAAGGCCGCGGAGCCGGGCCTCAGCATCTCCAGCACATGAGAACATTACTGATTAGGTTTTTGTTATTAGTTTCGGTCACAGTTAGCTAAGAAACGAAAACTGCTGTGTTCAGGGTTTTTCCTATTCCTACAGGAGAGGGGAATGAGCGAGTGCAACTCGCACGCAGAGAGAAGCACCCCAAAATGGTGGCACACAAGCTAAGCTAAGAAAATTTAATAACATCACACGCATAAATGAATAATGAGATGGAGAATATAAACGTAAATGCATAAATGAATACATCATTAGTTAGACACGCTATGCTAACTCGTAAATGTAAGTGGGGGGGGCATCAGAAAACGAAACCTATCAAGGCGGATGTGTCCGCACTTGTTTTTTGTGTCCAGCGCCACCTCCCCTTAACCCTGGCAGCAAGTGGCAGGCCTCGGTCCGGGTTCCCCGCTCCGGGAGCGTCGCCAGCGGTAGGGAAAGGTGCGCCGGGCAGTGCTTCGCTGCTCTGGTGTCCGGCGCAGCGATACCCAGCTGACGCACCGGTGGTACGATATCCTGGACCAGGAACAGGACCTGCTGGACCTGCTAGGAGTGGAGGTCCCGGGGCATGGTGAGTAGCTATTTGATATTACTACTTTGTGTTCTTCAATTCTGTGTTATATATTGTTAATACATTTTTTCCCCAAACAAATAGAATGCTGCTGCTGACGTTGCAGGTAAATTACATTAAAAAATCTTCTGTGATTGTTATGACACAGGTGCTCGGCGCTACTAATCTTACTTGTTTGCAACTTTGCGCTCGCCTGGCATGATTATTTAAGAGTTTACTTTAGAGAACTTAAGACTCTAGTCCTTCCTTTGTCCTCCTGCCACTAAGAAGAGATAGGGGTGGATTGATGGGTTTAGTTACTTGTTATTAGTAGGTAATGCTTTAGTGGTCTCCGTGACGCATCCTATGTTACGTCACGTGTTGCTGAGTGCTGCTTACCCCAGTCCTTAATAGAACCTTTTGTAGTTTGTTAGTTGAGATATAATATAGGCTTATTATCACTAGCAGAGCATCAGCAGGAACCAACCAAATCTAAATTTGGTGTTTGCAAAAATGTATGCATGTGTCCTCCATTGAATTTTTGAGGCTTAAAGTAAGTGGAAATGCAGACTTAGTGAACATTTGGCCCGTCTGGAATAGGTGGGCTAGGTTAGGTGGTACTTAGGCTTAGTTAGTATTTTGGAATCCGAATGGAACACTGGAATAGTGTTCATAATTATATTAAATATTAACAAGATGGACCGCAAACCCTCGCAATACTAGTCAACCAGATTTAGATAGGTCAATTTTATTGCAATTGATGTTTCCATAAATGTTTTTTTGAGCATTTTATAAAATATTTTATTTGTTTCACACCAATCATCCATGTTTGTCTCTTTCTTTCATACATCTTTCATGATCAGCACCCACGGGCAGAAAGACGGGGTCAGAGTCAGCGGGAGCTGGGGAAGATGCCTCCCAGGGTCAGGAACGTTCCTCTACCGAGGGCTCTGCTGCTGGCCACAGTAAGTCCTCCTGTTGTTAATATTGATAAATATACTTCCCTAACTTTTACTGCACCAGCACCTTATTTTTTCCGAAATATTTTGATTTTCTAATTACATTTTTTACAAAATCTTCTTCAATGTTCAATCTAGACAATCAGTTTCTAAATTCTTGTTATCCCTGCCTCTAACTGCCTCTGCTACGACTCTACTACTACTATTAGCTAAGAATGCCCAGGTGGCCACTCTTTTTTTAAAAGGTTTTAATTAAAACTCTGATTCACCAATTGCTCTAGCCACTGAGTCCAGTCCTTTGGATTGTCCTCTTCTAGTCTTCTTAATCTTGAGGTTTTTCTAAATTCCCACCAACAAAATGCCAAACCAGATAATTAACTATTTTGATAGGATACTACTTTTGTAGGGATTCTGCACATACAGATCTATGCACAGGATGTTGTTGATAGGACGTTGGACCTTCCTCATACCTTACCCACAATCCCCTGACCGACAAGCTATAGTGTCTCATTAGCTCCCTGAACCCCCCAAAGAAACCCAATGATTTGACAACCCAGAACATAATACTACACTCCTGACCTCTCAGAGTCGTGGAAGCAATGCAAACCCTTTCGCTCACTCACTCGTTTAAGTCCACACCAAATACCACAGAGTCCATGTAAGTTCAAAAGGTTTATTTTCAATAACAAGCTCTGTACGTTGTTATTATGCAGTATATGAATACGAGCCAGCACCAACAGCAAAATGCATAACAGTAAAACAATAAACATTGTTACAACTACAAGTCCAGAGAAGACAAAATGGGAAATCATGATAACTGAACAGTGGTTGAAGAACCACCCTCCCCTTGGCAGGAATATAGTTTATATAAAATTATAAATGAAGATCTCTGAGTGAATTCTGGGGGACCCCTCACTTTAAAAGAACCTAGAAGTATTGGTTACATCATAAGCTCTGCAAAGCTCTGTTTCGTAGAAGGGAATCTTCCATCTGTAATGAGAAAAATGGTGCGCATTAGTATATTGTAAGCATTTCTTAGTTGTGCCAAAAGTGTAGCATGTTATGGCTAAGCTAAGCAATACGGACTGACCACCAGAACTCCATAACAAAGCTGCTTGTTTTTCAAACTTGTACACAGCACTCAGACAGTAGCAGTATGAACTCCTGTGGGCTCAAAGGCTTCTTAGTTCTTACACAACAAGCTGCGATGTAACGTGCGCAAAAATAAAAGACACAAAGCTAAAATGATTGCGTGGCTCTGGCTAACTCAACAAAGCGACTAGCATGACCCTAGAGACCATAACACTACTAGTGTCTACTCTACTCTAGTAGTACCAGATTTGCACTAGTGATGTCTCTTGTATATGCATGCATTAACTTGTGTTTGAATCATGCTAGTGAAAAATAATAATTAGGGGGAGGTGTATATGGCATCTAAAAAATGTGTAATGTTTTTTCTAGGCCTACTATCAACCACGAGTGCTGGGGCCATCTGCGATGGTGACGCAGCCATTCCGGAAGGGGCAGGAGATGTGGCACCTGCAGGGGGTAAGACAGCAGCAGTGGCGGGCGGTGGTAAGTTATCCTTACTTATTGACATTACACTCACTGCAAGGGTGTACACTGTACTGTTGAGACTTAGTAATTAAGAAGTTGTTGTGAACAACGGTTGAAGAAGGCACCCTCTACTTAGCATTAGCAATAGCATTAGTTGCGGGAGTTGAGTAACCAATGACCTCTTCTATCTGACTTCAACTCAGCTGTGAAAGTTTTATGGAGAAAACTAAAAGTCAGATCAGATGACCTTGATGGGTGTGTTGAACGAAAAGGGAAAGAAGGGTGGAAGGAGGAAGGATGGGCGAGATATAATATTTATGACTGGCAGAGAAGGATACGTGGGATGCATGCATAGGCGGCTGATAGGAATCAGATGCATGGGTGGTTGAAGGATGGGTGGAAGGTGAAAGAAAAGATGCCTGCCTGGGTGGATGAAACTGTATGGGTGGAGGATAGCAAGAATCCTCAGTGATGTTTGGGTCAAACTCTAAGCCAAGGCAAGCAAGGAAGGAAAGGACGTACTGGTGGTGGTTTAAAAAAGAAAAGAATAAATGTTTGTTGGTGAAACAGACTAAGGTTTGTTGAGAGATTCAGAAGAATGATAGACGTTTACTTTGAATGGATGGATGCGTGGATGGTATCATCATAGATAGCATAGGTGGAGACTGTCCCTGGATGAAGAGTCTTAGTTTGAAGAGAATGTGAAATAAACCGCGCCAGAGTAGCAAAGCAGAGGAGAATATAAGTTGTTTTTTCAGAATACTCCCTTGACCCACAGTAGTTTGCAAGCACAGCATATATATTGTGTATGTATGTAATAGTTATCCTCAAGTGCCTTCCTTCGACTCAGAGGACAACTCCCTACCTATGTTAATTTTTTTTGACTGTGTCAGCCAGCCTGCCATGGGTGGCCTATCGGCTGGTTACACAATCAATCTAAACAAAGTACCTCATGTCTTCCCATATATAAGCAATGATCATTGAATCAGATATCATCTGCCTTTTTCTAGAATTCAGGACTGGTTGAAAGTGAAATGAAGCAGTTGCCCTTTATGTAATAGAGTGTGGTCAGTGCCCCCCGTAATAGAAAAATACGAGCTTCCCCACCTGCAGACAGTAGTAAATAAAACTAATGTGAGTCGGCGCAGGCTGACTTAGCTGGCATGCCGGCTACAACAAAGTTACGTTAAATTGACAAAACAAGAGAGAAGAAGAAAACTGGTGTACTCTGTACTTGAGTCCATACATAGTGCTAGTATAATGGCAAAACTCCCACAAATGTTAGAGGCAGAGGAAGTGGGAGGATAGATACATAATACAAATGTTATGTACTGTACTTGCTAGTGCTACTGTGCCACTATTTGTTGAAATAATTTGTGTTACTGTTTTGCCAAGAGTACTGGTTAATAGTTATTTTTTTCTTTCTTGATATAGCTACTCCTTCCCAAGCAAAACCATCCAGGAAGGAGTTGGCAGACAAGGCCCAGCGCCGGAAGCTGGAGGCCATCTGCCAAGAATACCAGCTGCTGCTGGATCTGGCGGAGGAGGAGGAGGTGGCGCCGCCAGCTGCAGCCTCCTCCAATGCATTTGGCCCCAGCCAGGCCCCTCTAGTTGTACGGTGCCATGGTTAGGCAGCCCTCCGCCACCGCCCTTCAATATTCAGCACTGCTGCCCCCCCTGTGGATGCAACTGCAGGGCATATGCGCGCTGCATGCTCCTCCGGAATGCGCGCCTAAAGGAGCAGTTTGAAGAGGTGAAGTAGTGGCTTAAGGTCCTGGAGAAGGCAAACCGAAGATCCCGCCAATAACTTGACCCTGTTGCATTGACCCTTTTTTAATTCTTTTTTTTGGTGGGTGGGGAATTGGGCGTCGCTTTGGGGTTTATAGACATTTTTGACATTGGTTGGACTTTATCGTTTTGGACATTGGTTAGGGAGAGGGGTGGGTCCAGTGCTGTGGGATTTTTTTACATAGTTTTTTTTGTTAGGGTATTAAATTATATTTCTACTTAAACATAGCAATACGTTTTTAATGTATTGTGGGGGGGTTACTGTTTTACATCACAAACATGGTTTCCTTGGTGCTGCAGGGCCGCACCCAGTGTTGGATTAAATAATCTGCCGATTTTGTAACACACAAACAGATAGATGCGGTACCCCTCACTGAGTGAATTGTCCTACTCGTACTGTCAGTCTCTCCTCCTAGTCCATTATTATACATCCCCCAAACTTCTTATCTTACCTGTGATTGATGTTTAAGTTAGGCACAGCGATGGCTGCATGGCGACGATGGTTTGGTTTTCCAAAAGAATGGAGATGCCATGGTTGTGGTGGTAGTAGTAGACACTGGCTGTAGCATTTGCAAAAAAAGAAAATGAGACAGTCAGTCGCCTGAGACTCTGGGAGGAGTATTAGAACGAAGTAAATAAAACATAATGGTTGCGGGGATAGATGTAAGCGGCACAATGGCCCGACGGGTGGAAGGGAACACGGGACATACACAGTAGAAGCTTTTCAGAGTTTTTCTTTTATTGTATGGCCGCATTTATGGGCACATCATTTTATCAGTCCCATAGACCCGATGGATTATTCACAAAAAACGGACCGGGTCAAACAAAATAAGCACAATAACAAAAAAATAGCTGGGGATCGTCTTCTCCCTCTTGGCCGTCTTCAGGGGCTCGTATTCTATATATCCATGGGTCTTGCTTCCTCCCTCGTCCAGGTGCTCCAAAGAAAGGGACAGGAAGAACAAATATCGGGATTATCTCAAGGCCTCCTATTCTGGGTCTAAGTGCTACCACCACCAAGCAATGTTCAGGGGAAGGAAATGGGAAATACCGCGTGAAGGTTTAGTGATGGGAAATTGCGTCAAGAACCACATGTGTCACAATTCCCCTTGTCACCCCACCATCCCCACCAGAACAATCCCTTCAACGCTACTTGCCTTGGGCCACAACCCGGGATCAGGGCCGTGGCGTTGGGACCCGGGGCGTCCTCTCCCTTCTCTGGGCCACCCGGCTTGTCTGCAATATATACTGCTCCAGGGGTCTCCAGACTTCTGTCTACACCTCCGCTGGGCTCCTCTCCTGACTCTTCATGCTCTCCACTCTTCGGTTTATCCTCCATCTCTCCTCCATATTCTCAGTTTTTTCCCCGCCGCCATCGTTCTCTGTGTTTGAATCCTCGCCCTTATGTTTGTCTGCCTGTGATGATGTCCGGACATTGTATCTCCCCAGCGCCACTAGACCGCTGGGTTCTTCTGGTGTTTTTCCAGTGTCCAGTCCTGTTTTGCTCCACTTCCAGTCCAGTGGACCCTCAACATCCTCGCAATAGCCTAGTACAACAACTTTCAAACTGTAGTTGTGTTGAGTCACTCAACTAGGCCTACACTCGACACAAGCGTAACCTTTAGTGCTGTGCGTAGTATGATGACAAATCCAATAGATACCAGCAATTAATGATGATGGATTAGGTTCCGTTGGTTAAAGAGTTACCTCACAAATATACTGATCATGGGTGGGCAAGCAGAAGAAGATCCTCGCCCTGCCTTGAAATTGAATTAGTGTTGCTTTCGCCATATCCACCCCAGCAAGGGTGTGATCAATTATTGGTATACATTTAATTTAGTCACACCTCAATAAATCTTGCAGCCCAGGGGAAAAGGGTTAGGGTTTGATGAATGGTTGGGAAGGGGGGTTTTGGGAAAGGGTTTACAAAGAAAAACAGTACGCATGGACAAACAACAAAACACAATCTTTGTAGATGACCATATCCATAAATCTGATAAGGGAGAAAAAGGAAATGCATGCATGATGAGGATAACTTGATGGTTAATGATAAGTAGTACTTACTAACTACTACTAGACAATTAGACAGTGCAGGGCAGCAGTATATTAATATGATGCAATTTGCTTTGCCTGTCTGCCCTCAGAGAGACCCAGTTTGTGTTCTGTTGTACCGGGCTTACTTATAAAGATAGCAAAGGCAATTTTAAAAATAGCTGTAGGGATGAATTATAAGCAGAGAGCAAACATAATAATAACAACACACAGTAGTAACGATTGAAGACAAAACATGAATCAAATTATTTAAAGGATGATGAGAGTTGATACTGTTACTGTATGTTATCCAGATCAAATGGGAAGTTTCATCTCCGCATTCTTCTTGGTTCTCCCTTCCATGGACACTCCGTCCATCCATCAATCTTGGGTGACCCCACTGCCTGCCTGGCAGATGTAGATTCATTGGTAATGTAAGTGTGAGTTGTTTTTCCCAGTATAGAACATGGTAAGGGCTGGCCTTTAATGGTAGATGGAGAAACAAAAGGAATAGTGCAAAATCAAGTAGAAAAAAAATGCATTAATTAGTGGAGTGCAAAAAGAACCCTTTCAGAGGCGGCATGGATGGATACATCATGTCTACTCTAGTCTGTTTCCAGCATTAACCTACAATAACAACCACAGGACAGAGCAGGCCCATGGCACCCTTGACCCATCCTCCATTTAGCGTACATTTTTTGACAGACAAAGCGCATATACAGCAACACAGCATTTTACAAATTAAGTGACTAAATCAATGCACCGCTGACAGTCATACCACTACACTCGACTTCACCACTACACAGACATGTAGGTCTGCTGTGGTTGTCTTTGACTTGTTTACCCTTATGCCACTCATGAAACACCCTGACTTATTCTATCAATCATCTCCGATCCTACTGAGTGACTGCGAAGATATGATGTCACTGTGGTCATCATGGTGTTGTCCAGCTCAGTGTGCAGTGTACAGATTGAGTCCCCATCCATATTCAAAATTCAATGGATCGGCCTGCAGTAGAAGTACAAATTTGTTATTAAAAAACAAGAAGGGGAAAATTGCCTTGAGTTACTTTTAGTATTTAGATTAGACACAACACACTGATTTAACTTCATGCACAACAAACAACAACACAAATCACTCAGTCAGCGACAGCGTCCAATACATGGCATCATTCATTACCTGTTCCTTCTCATCTTCAGTTAATTGGCAGTCTCTCTCGGCTCAGAAAGGAAGATAGCTTTAGTAGTCATCATCATGTGTTCCATTTCTTTTGGAGGGACTCAACACGTCAAGATTTTTTTTTCTTCTATTAAGCTACATCCAATCATCATCTGGCTTAAGGGCAATGGATTTAGGGCGATTCAGAAGGATGGACGAGCAGGACTCGGAGGAGTGGACTGAAATACAGACAGCTGAAACTCGTATATGGCAATAAAAAGACTAGAACTCGATGGTGATGGATTTGATGTGAGTCGAAGTTTCAAACCAGAAAGACAGACACACAAATAAAAGTAAATCAGGGACGAAGACAGTAAGAAGTGCAAGCCTAATTGTCAGGAAAGTATAGCTCATCCTCAAACTCTGGGGGTTCAACCAGAAGTAGGTAATCATCGTCTAACACAATACTTCTGTCATGTGAGTCGCTGACCTCATCTTCCTGCGTTGATTCATGTATTGTGTAATTCAGTGGTATAAAGTGCTGATTTATTTTGATCATGGTTAACCTCTCCACGTTTTTGGGCGAGAGACTGGTCCTTCTCACTGTTACAATGGAACCAGCAACACTGAAAACAAGTTTAGAAGAAACACTTTCGACAGGGCAAGCCAGATAGTTTATCTCCAGTCTGCTGAGCACTGGCTGTTGGCCCCTTTTCCCATACCAATACCACAATGGGTTTTGATCAATGTAGACCTCTGTTGAGTCATCCATATAGGCCTGGAGCTTCTGCTCAATGTACATGGGTGCTACACTTTGTTCAGCATCTTTTGTCTTTGCATCAGCCCTGGACTTAGTAAGTCCTTGCTGTAAATACCAATCCTTTGCGGTTTTTACTGGGGCTGGTGATGATGATCCAGTTCTTGCTGTTGTCAATAGTGTTGCTGACAGCTGTGAGCCAAACGCACTGCCCTCAAGCTCTGAAGTTGAACTTGTTGCCGGATGGCCTGCTGTAGTACTTGTTGTGGGTTTGAGTAGTGGGCCTTTAATTACTAGCCGTTGATTTTCCTATTTACTGGCTGCCTCAGCTATCCAAGGTTGTACTGGGCAACATCCACTTCTGAAAAAGGAAGTAATGTCTTACTGTTCAGTGCCGATTTGTACCGTGGATCCAGAATTGTGGCACAAATGTAATGTTCTTGTGACAAAATCTTGTATTTTCAGTTAAGCGAAGGGATACCCTCTCCATCAACTCATATGCTTCTTTTGTTTCCTCCACACCTATCTACGCTTCAGACACCTCCTTCAGCTGTTGTTCTAGCATGTGCAACAATAGGATAGCTTGGCCCATAGTACAGTCCTCTTTGCCGACTTCACGTGTGAAGACCTCGAAAGGAAGAAGCATCTCTGTCAGACATTTAACTAGGCACCATTGGTCCATCTGAAGGGTCATGCCTTTCACAGTAGTATCCCCTCGTCGTAGACATATTCATTGATTGGTCTTTACTGCCCAAACAGACGGTCAAGCATGTAATAAGTTGAGTTCCAACGTGTTGCCACCTCCTGGATGAGTGCCTTGACTGGCATTCTATAGTTACATTGCATGATCCTCAGCTGCTTCCGGGCTTTAAAAGAATGACTGACATTAGTGCATATCTTCACAGGTGGTCAGTAAGTTGCTGACTAGGGCTTCTTTTTTCAGAAAGTCTTGAACTATAATGTTAATACAGTGCGCCAAACATGGGACCCTGAAATAGCAACCAACCTCCATGGCCTTATGTACATTACTGCCACTATCCGAGGCAACAAAACCAATATTAACCCCTTCCATGCTGATGACGAACCCCAGCCGTCATGCACTACAGTGCTCGTGTGCTGAGGACGGCTGGGGTTCGTCACAGCCCGCCCCTGTTCGTGTTGTTTACAGCACACCAGGGGAATCGCGGCCGCATGGAAGGGGTTAAGCCCTCTTGGGCACAGCATTCAAAGACCTTGCTGTTAAACTCTTCCAAAATGTTTGCAGCAGTATGAGATTTCTCCATGGCGAACATGGCTACAGTTGCATGTTTCTGAGTAGTGTTAGAAATCTCAGCTGTGTGAACAGCACCTACTTCAGATAACTTTTCTTTAACCCCCACAAAAGAGACCCAGTGTGAATTGATGCACAGGTAATCAGTGGCTTGGCAACTGGTCCACATGTCTGTTGTCAGGTGGATATTCTGAACAGCACTCTGCTGCAAAGCTTGTCCAACCAATTCCAGCACATCGCAATTTAGTGCTGGAACAGTAACTCTGGCGAAATAGGACCGGCTGGGAACCTCCCATTTAGGGCAGATGGCTGACACAAATTGAAGGAAACCCACCCCTTCCACAAATGAAAAAGGGAGAAGGTCCAGCGCTAACATTTTAGCCAGCTTTGCATTGTACAACTGTGCCGTTGGGTGATTGTGTTGGTACTGCCCCTGCGACCTAAGCATGCTGTCAATGGTAGGCTGGATTATTTTCCTTTGTGGTGCAGCTGTCTTCTTGAACCCAGTTAGGCTCAACGACGACGCACCTTTTCTCATTGCAGTACTCGGTTGCCTTGGTGTCTCAGCCTGACTCTTACTACGGTGCCACTGAGATGTTACTGAGGATGTGGTCGATACCACTACACTGCTGGGGACAGGGCTAGAAATGTCTCCCTCTTGTTCACCTTCCACCACGATCATATCTTCCCCTACTTCTTTATCCCCAACAACAGCAATGGGTTCAGTTTTACTTTTTTCTAAGTGAAATAGCTGAGCCTCCCAGTGGATAATGTTTTTTTTTTTTAGATGACTTGTTTGGCCTCCGGTACCATAGTTTGTACCAAGCTAACCCGCCTAACAGTCTGCCGACAAATTGGGCATATAGCAATGTTCTCCTCCTTACTGCTAACCGAAAAGAAGTCACAAACGGGGGGGAGAACTTTCTCTCTGCTGGAGGTGTCACTTTCAATACCAGATGAACTGGAGGGTGTCCCTGGAATTTGACTCTGCGGTTACACTACCACTACCTAATGAGGTGGTCGTTGAGCTGGATGTAGGTCCTGGCCGGGCCTTTGCAAATGCAAATATGGAAGCTGGAGGAGGTTGAGTTGGTATTACCTTTGTTGCTGGTATCCGTGCTACATCCCTCGCACCGATTTTGGTTAGGGCAATAATGCTGGTCTCCATCTCCTCTGGGCCGGGAGTGATGTTCAAGATGACTGGCTCCTCATTATCATCATCCTCCTCTTGTACATCTACTTCCATAACTCTAAGGCTTTCTGGAACCTTCCTTTTCACTAGCCTTGTCTTGTGATGTTAATTACTCTCAGACCGAGCTGGTGGCTTCCAAGTGGCATCTCGATCATCAGAAACGTGGCTTGAAGAAGAAGTTGATGGACTAACCCTCCTTCTCCTTGCTGGGGTTCTGGAAGACAATGGATCTTCTGAAACAGTGGCTTGCTCCTCTTCGTCTGCAAAAAGCTTGATTTCCTGAACTGCCCCTACTTCGGGAGGAACAACTACTATTGTGGGCTGTTGTTGTTGCTTTTGTTGCAGCTGTGGTTCCGGCCGTTGTTCCGGTTGTGGTTGCGGCTGTGGTTCCGGCCGTTGTTGCAGCTGTTGTTGCCTACTTATCTGCTGAGCTTCCACCTGCGAGTGCGTTGATTGGGTACTACTTTGTGATAATGACATTTCAACATCACTTCCAGTTAGTAGACTGGCTACCTCTGCCACACTCATGGGCTTGGGCCTAGGTTGGTGGGGTGGGCCCGCTGATGCGGAGGTGCTGCTCTCAGCTTGGTTCCCACTGGACACCGCTGCTGCAGGTGTACTTTTTTCCCCCAAAAAAACAACTTGGGCATACCAGTCTTGGCACTTCCTTCTTCTGTTCCTTCTACTCACTGGCAACTTTCTTGGTACTGGAGGACCCGGTACCTTCCTTTGGAGCCATCTTCTTCAGATGTCTGCAGGTGCACAATTTGCAGAGATGTCTGTGGTCACACGTGACGTGGTGCGCAACAGGACTTCTGTCTGGCAGTACAACGGGTGATGATGATGACACCTCCTCTTCTGTCTTTTTGTGAACCTAAAAGCAAAGAAGCCAGGAGAAGAACATCAGTGAAATGTTGCATTTTTTGTTGTGGGTTAATTACTACTAGTACAAACAAACAAATAAAATGTATAACTTAGTTTAGCCATTTGTGAGACTTTGTCAACAAGAGCTTTCATGGTATACTGTGTACACTCTCAGGAAGGATAGACTAGTAGAGGAACAACGGCCACCAGCCACATGGACACTCACAAATCACAAGCAACAAGTAGGAGGCCTGGAAAACAAGGTATTGAAAACAGGCCTATATTAGCCAGGCAACGCATGCATGCTAAACCACACGGCTTTGCCTGTAATGCAATAAAATGCAAAAACGAATATCCACAGGGCTAAACAAGGTCTGCAAGGTACACAACACACCACACACAACAAAGGCATTTATTGAACACACACCCAAAAACTGAAATATACCCGAAAATACTCATTTTGCAATTCGATCCAATGCCATCCATACCCTAAATGATGTTTAAATTGAACAGAACACACAGAAACAGTTGTTTCATCATGCACCCACCAATGACTTGCTCTGGGCCTACTGGCTACCCACAACTTTTTTTTCTAATAATGATGAAAAGATCCAAAATTGTAGTTCATTTTTTTAAAGGACTCCTTGCAAAAAAAAGGACAGCCAAATGGCAATCTGAGGAGTTTTTTTCATCCAAATCATCATTTTATAGAAGGTTTTATGCTGCTCGAGATATTATTCTTCTCCAGATTGAAAATTTTGCGTGTTCGGGATCGTGAGCTTCACCAACATTCTGCCGGATGTCCGATGGCGCGTCTGAATGGTGTGTTCGGGATCGCAAAGTCTCCAGCGGTGCATGATGGCACGGCGAATGACATGTTCGCAATCGCAAACTCTCGCTGTGTCAGATGGAGCGGGGAACGACGTGTTTGTGATCGCACACTCTTGCATGATCACGCGGCCAGCTACCAAAATCTCGTGGCACACGCGAACGGATAGGAAAACGCAGGAATCCCGGTAAGTCGCTATCGCGCACAAGAACGCATTTTTAAAGCGCGAACAAGAAAATAATTCCGCTACGCCACGGATGGTGTAATATTCAGCAATTCCGTTTTCTCTGAGGAATGCGAAATTGCCTAAATTCCGCGAGTAGAGCAGAATTTAATGCCCAGGCTTGCCGGGAAACAGTTAGGGGACAATTGTTCTGGCTCTGACACGATTCTTTTGACCCTCAGTAGTTGAGAGTAAGGTAAATGAACCTTGAGGGTGTTCTGAGGAAAACTGCTGAAATTGATTGATTCAGTGACAGAGGATATCCTACTGACGTACTTGCATAAGCCGCCAATCGTGCCCTAGCTGTTTCCCTCATGCGACTATTGACTATCTCCAAAAAGAAAATTAAACCATATTGAATGGCTATTGTTTCTAAATTCTTCACAGTAAGCTTTGGACTTAAGAAGATCATCCTCAAATACTGGCCAATGTTACCGTTGGAGCCAGAGTTCAAAGCTCATTTACAGATCCCCCACTATTTGCCCATGAAAGAAGCTCAATGAGCTCCTACAAACTACAAGACCACGTACTAGTGTTGAAACATACAAAGGCACCATTCCATGCCTCAACTTCAGTAACTGTAACAACACTATCAAAGACAACACTATCAATCATCCAATAAAAGGATACAAAATCAACCTTTTCACTATGGCCACATGCGACTCCAAGAATCTAGTGTATCTATTCAAATGCCCATGCGGGCTGGCCTACATAGGCAAAACCGAAAGGAATATTAAAGCAAGAATGAACAAACATAAAAGCAACATTAGAAATAGAAATATCAAATCAGTTGTGGAGGAGCATTTCATGACTCACAACCATAACATTAGCAAACTGCGTTTCATGGTGGAGATGGTGGAAGTAAAGTAAGAAAGAGAAAATCGCAAATTCCTTCTACAACGTGAAACATTTTGGATTAGGGAGATGAAAACCCTGATGCCTCATGGTCTCAATGACCATACATAATACAGATGCTTCTTTTAGACTGTGGGTCATTTTCCAAACTTTACTTTCTAACTCAGTTTTATCAGTAACCCTTCCTTTCACCCTATCCCACTCTCCCTCTTATCTAACTTCCCTGTATTTAAATCTCGTTCTTTCCCAGCACAAAACAACTACTGTGAACGGACAATATGTGCCTTCATGATTTTCTTGTACCGCCTCATAAACGTTGTTTCATTTGTTAATTTTTATATTTAGATTTTTTGATATTTTCCCTATATTCTT
Source organism: Lissotriton vulgaris (assembly GCF_964263255.1). NCBI lineage: Eukaryota > Metazoa > Chordata > Amphibia > Caudata > Salamandridae > Lissotriton > Lissotriton vulgaris. The sequence continues at coordinate 1,462,776,634 of NC_141687.1, read as the reverse complement.
TTGTACTTATATTTTTCCAAACTCTTCTTTCCTATTTGTCTTCTTTATTCTGACTCTTTATTTTCGTTTTTACATTTGCATTAATCCTATATTGATGCCCCAGTGGGTTTTTACTTTGTCAACCATGATTTAAGATGGCACCCATCCACGGCTGATGCAATTAGCATTTTTTAACCCACATGAATACCATTCAAAGATGGCGGACACTCGAGTGTCCATAATAGCCTAACAAGAATAGACTATTTCCTGGGTTCGCTGGGTAGCCTTAAAAATGTAGATACTATAGAAATCAGGCCCCGGGGCATCTCTGACCATTCCCCAATGCTACTCAGATACACTTATTGCCAACAAGAGTGACGCTGTATCTACCCGATACGTCCTGGTTATCTACAAGTCCCCAAGATCAGGAGGGTGCTCAAAAGAGTAACGAGCCACTACTTTCAAGAAAATGCGCGGGTCTGGGGCTTCTTTAACCACTCTCTGGGAGGTGTTTAAAACAGTCATCAGGGGACAGGCCATATCTTCCATCACAGCACATAAACGGGAGGGGCAGCAGGAACTGCGGATTCTAGAGTCTGAATTACACAATGCAGAGACCCAACACACTAATGACCCAACCCCTGACACATCCCACAACTTACACCTTAAACAGCGCCAAAATAGAGAACACCTAACAGAATTGACTAGACAGCAGTTGGAGGCCACATTACACAAAGTGTATGACATCGGCGACAAGTCCGGGAAGTTACTAGCGTGGCTAGATAGAAGGGAGAAAAGCGATAGATGGATTGCGCAGTTTTGCACTGAGGAGGGACAGGCAACAACTGAACCGCATACCATAGTACGCACTTTGGCGCGACACTTTCAGACAATCTATTCATCGGACTCTGAGATGTCCTTAGAGGAGGCGCTGACTTATGTACAGGACCTCGCTATGCCCAAACTAACCCCGGAGGAAGCACAGGAGTTGGAGGCTGATCTCACAGTGGACGAGCTGCAGGCAGCCATTGGGGCGCTTCAATCGGGCAAAGCTGTAGGTCCAAAAGGCATACCTGTCGAACTCTATAAGAGGACGGCAGATTCCATTACGCCTCACTTGCTGAATATGTTCACTGACAGTTTAAGGGTGGGCGAACTTCCGCCGGACCAGTGCATGGCCACCATAGTGGCTATTCTGAAACCAGGGAAACCTGCGTATAAATGTACCTCAAATCGGCCTATCTCCTTAATAAATGCAGAGGCTAAAATCCTGGCAAAGTTGTTGGCAAATCGGCTCACACCACACCTATCAAAGCTAATACATCTAGATCAATCGGGCTTTATGCCAGGCTGGAACACGGCTCTCAGCCTGAGGAGATTAAATGGTGTACTTGCAGGCGCGGTGTATCTACAGGAGCCGCCGGTGGTGCTCTCTCTAGAGGCACATATGGCATTTGACATGGTCAAATGGCCCTTTCTCTTCTCAGTACTACATCATCTGGGGTTTGGTCCGAAATTCTGTTCCTGGGTTCGACTCTTGTACACCAAGCTAATGGCCCATGTTACAGCCAATGGTCACATTTCTGAAGACTTTCCCTTAGTGAGAGGCACGCGCCAGGGCTGCCCACTGTCGCAGCTACTTTTTGCTCTGGTTTTAGAGCCACTGGCGGCGTGGATACGTTGGGAGCCAATGATACGGGGCCTTAAATGGACAGATAGCTGGGAAGATCGAGTGTCCCTGTACGCCGATGACATCCTGTTACATCTGGCCTCGCCGAGGCGCTCCATATTGACCCTCCTAGATGTTTGTACGGTTTATGGTAAGGCATCTGGGGACACCATAAACTGGTCTAAGTCCATACTGTATGTGCTGCACGGCCCACTGCCATCTCTTCCTGAAAGTTGCCCGCTTAAGATAGCGGGAAGTACGTTTAAATATTTAGGAGTTTACGTCACTGCCGACTCGGGGGAATTTTTTGATAAGAATTTGCAGCCACCGCTGGAACGTCTGAAAAGAGACGTACGTCACTGGGAAACACTGCCACTGACCTTATTAGGGAAGGCAGCACTATTTAAAATGATGGCCCTACCCCCGATTCCTCTATGTGTTGGAGAATACACCATACCCAGTGCTGCCATCTTACTTTAAGGCTATTGTGGCGCAAGTCTCGAACCTTATGTTGGGTAATAAACCTTCGCGTATTGCGTAAGCCAAGTTGGTGCGTGAATGGTACGATGATGGGCTTGCGCTCCCCAATATACAACTCTATTACTGGGTGGCGGAACTGAAAGTGATTAATCAATGGGTACATGCCCCACAGTCAGATCCGGCATATAAGGCAGGCAAAGCGCAGCTTGGAATAAAGGATATGCTTACTCCCCTATATGACAAGAAAAGGACCTTAGCACTGTTTGGACCATTGCATCATACACTTGCGTTGTGGCATACGGCCCAGGCCAAACTGGGTTGGCGAGGGATACTGACCCAGCTCACTCCACTGTGGGACACGAAATGGCTGGGCAGACTCAGAAATAGTAAGGGATTTAATCGGTGGGATGATATTGGGATATCCACGGTGGGAGATATGTGGCAGGGAGGAGATAGAGTCTCCTTTGAGCGTCTCCAGCAACAATACGATCTAGCCCAGCAGAAATGTTCAGGTGCACACAGATAAGACATGCCCTGATGACGGCACTACCGCCCGGCTCCGAGGTCCCGGAGGCATCCCCTATGGAGGATAGGTTGCTGACTGATTACATGCCGAAAAAGGCCACCTTTCTTACGTACCGTAAATTAGTGAATAACCTGCCCGACCCGACAGGACCCCTGAGAGATAAATGGTCTCAAGACATTGGTGACTTTGATGACTCAGAGTGGCAGGAAGCATTGGCATCCCCCAGGGAGGTAGGCATACCCTCACACCTCAGACTAGTGCAGCTCTGCAACCGACACCGGTCATACTACACTAGACACACATTACACAAAATGGGGAGGGCAGAACACCCCTTCTGCATGCGTGGTTGTGGGGATGAGGGAACCTTTTTTCATACCATATGGGATTGTCCTAGGATAACGGAATATTGGACACCAGTAATGAGAACTAGATCATAATCAGAGGGGGTATCGCTTATGCCGGAGCCAAGATGATGTTTATTAAATATATGGGAGCTGAATGACCTCACGCGTTATGGGCAAAGTTGGGTAACACTGGGAATTATGGTTGCCAAATGGAATGTAGCACAAAAGTGGGGAGGGGCGGAGGTGTCAACTCTTGCAGCATGGGGAAGGGATGCGACAATGGTGGCCGAGAGGGCGGTATTCAGTAGTAGGGGATGCCCTAAAAAGTGGAGTAAAATTTGGGGGGGGCAAGGAATAAATATAGGGGTGATATCTGCGATCGACCGCCGGACCGAGATGATGATGACTCAGATTCGGATGAAGCATGAAGACCTGAGGGTGTGTAGACGGGGTCCGGTTGCTAATGCCGAGAGATTGCAAAATTGTGACTTTATGATAATTGATGTTATTTATGGTGATGAAGTGCTGTGCTATACTGCTTTTGTATGTATAAAATTGTTTTCCTGTTTTGCTGGAATGGAAATAAATAAAACATTTTTAACCAAAGATGGCAGACACAACCGTCGGCCGATGCACGTAACCTTTTCTATTTTAACCACACTATTGGAACACTCTGCTGGCATTTTCCGACTGGAGATACATGCACAACCTGAGATTCTTATGAGACATTTAATTTGCATCTTGCACCTTGAAAACTTTCTGCACATTTTCATGTTGAGCTTGCATGTTTACTTCACTTTTGGTGACACCGGTTAACAATGTTTTTGACTACTAGATTCGTACGAGGTATAGAAACGACATTGTGTACCCTGGAAAATTCCTGCCTATTAACGCGTAGAACTTGCATGTTCTGTTCACTTTTAAGGATATCTGCTAACTTCACGTTACTCGTGCAGACGTTTTTTGATCACAAGTCGCCTTACATCCCTGGAAGTTTCACTAACTGCTCACAGCTTACATTCTTTAGTTCCCTTTTGATGACAATGGGGGTGATTAGGATGGAGGGCGGACTTAAGTCCGTCCGACACCCTAGCGGAAACGGGACCGCCCACCAGCCACGCGGTGGTCCCGTCACCCAAATCATGATGTGACCGCCACCACGGCAGTCACATCGGGCATTCTCAACATTGCGGCAGGTGCTGCAGGCTGCAGCACCCGCTGCAATGGTGAGAAGGCTATGTTGTGCATTGCCTTGCATAACGTAGCAGGCAGCCATAGGCACCCCCCAAGTGTAGCCCCCCAGCCCCTCAGGCCCCCGCAACTGGCCCCCAAAGTGAATCCCTGCCAGCCTTTCCATGAAAGTCCTTGATTTCCCCACAACCTAATATGGATGGCGGTACCTGTTAGGCAAGCCACAATATTGTTGCCCAGATCCGCACGGCCCGCAATCGGAACGATTGCCGACTGGCAGAAAAGCGGCTGACGCACTTTGCGTCCACCACGATACCCCCGCCATTATAATATGGCGGGGTAAATCGGGTTGCTATGGCAGGCGGATTGCCACTGCCCGGTCGGCGATGGCGATCTGCCCGCCATCCTAATCAACCCCAATGTGTTTTCCAGAGGCATGGTTAATATAGGGTTACCCGGTCATGTGTTAAAGTTACCTTTTGTGTCACTTAGCGAGCATCATAGTTTCATTTCTTTTACCTACACCATGGCATGTTATTTCTCAGCACATGTTCTTATGATGTATTACTTACATCAGAATCGACACATTGCACGTGCTATACTCACCCAGCACTACAGTCACCCAGAAGTTTGCTAAAACACACGTGGATTATCACCATGATACTTCAGAATGAGCACTAGGGGCTGTGGAAAGTTCATTTCATTTTTGCCTTCTTTAATTTTTTTAGGAACACAACCCCTGATGAAGGGCAGTGACATGCCCGAAATGCATTGAGGACGATTTGTATCCTTGTTTTGATGCTTCGCCATTGATGAACGCAACATTTCTTAATGAATGAGTGATTCATTCATAGAATCGAGAGACAATCATTATTGACCGATGATGAATAAAAAGTTTAATTGAAACACTATGGTTGATTTTTGATTAAAGTGCACCTGGAGGACGCTTCTCAGTGGGATAGTGCAACAGTGCATTACTAGCTCCACATCCAGATTCAGAGGACAATAAAAGTGGGATTGATTAAAGAGATAGGGCGATAGCAGCTTGGAGCAGATCAGTCACCTTTCTTGAAAATGGGCACACTAATTGATGTGCCCCATGGCTGCAATTTTGGCATTTTGAAGGAACTGCCCACTTCCCAGATTAAATGTTATTTTTATTAATTTTATGTATTGAGTTTTATGCAGACTTTACCCAAGGACATCAGAACATTTCACAGAATTAGCAGCATATACTTGAGATGTATTTGGAGTAAATGCAGTTATATAGTGACGCGGTATACAAGATATGAAATTGCATAAGCCGAAATGCGTAAGATACATTTGGTGTACTAATAGATACTGGGTGACATTTTGTGACGCGGTGTAAGAGAGCATTTTCGGGAGATTTCTGATACAATCTTGTGTTAGTTTCCGTATACTAAATACATATCGCTTTGCAGAGCACAGCTGCAGTTTTATAAAATTGCCAGTGGAGTAAAATAATCCCAACAAAACACATAATAGCAATAAATACAACAGAACAGGATGAACAGAAGTAAAGACAGGCGTTGTAGGTCTGAGGTAGCTGGGGTAAGGTCTCTTGCGGATGGTGGGAAATAGAGGCACAGATTTCCTAGGGGTAGTGGTGCACAGATTTATTTTGTGGGAGCGGGGAGGGTGCCCGCAGGCTAATTAGGAGCTTTAAGGGTAGGTTTAGGTATTTGTGAAAGAGGAGAAGCTTCAGTTTCTTCTTGAAGTGAGGAAAGAGTTTTTCTTTTATAGACTTAATTTTTCACTTTCCTTCATAAACAAATGAAGAAACAATTGGCAGTTTTGAATCAAGCTACACATGTCCATTATTATGCTGATGAATACAAATATGGAGATAGGAAGTGCTTGACATTGTAAAAAACATTGGCATTTGATTTGTGGGTCCCCCCCACCCCGTCCCCTCCCACTGAATATCTGCTTGTCAATTAGTGTCGCCCATCTAGTCCAGGCTGTTGGAATGGATCGCCCAATTCACCCCCACTTGCCCCATCTTGGGTGGTCTTTCCCGCTCCTAGGTCACAATCTGTATCCGAATCTTCGTTGGAGGGCGATACAGGGAGGCTGTCTGTCAATGATCTCCATGTACTTATGGCGTCCTCTAGCGTGCCGTCCCTCCTGCTCAGCTGCATGTGTGCTTCCTCCGCTAGAGCCTACTTCGCTACATCCCTATACCACATATCAAGTGTTGAAGTGTTGGGGAATGTGTGGATTGCCATGTGATGGTGGCTACTTTTCCGTTGGGCCAAGACCATCGCCAACAGACCAAATTTGTAAGTTGCCTTACGTTTCCATGGTAGCTTGAACAGCCCCAATAGACAACATTGTGGGGTCAATTTGATATGTAAGTGAGTTGCCAGTACCTCGACTATGGAGTGCTAGAAGGAGTAAACTGTGCAGAAAGTTCGCTCCATCTGAATTGCACCGAGGACATGTATCCGGTCGAACTGGATCTATCTTATGAAGGAGTAGTGGAGTTAAATGAGTTCTCTGTAAAAAGTTGTAGTGAATGAGTCTGACACGAGCATTCCGAGAGACAGTGTGTGTTACCTCACAAGCTCGTTTCCAGTCTTTGTCTTCTATCAGGGCTTCTAGGTTTCAATTCCAGGCTGTTGGGGCTCATAGAGGAGCTTCTTTTGTGTCGGAGAGCAAGCTTTGTATAAAAGTGTGATTAAGTGTCTGCTCGTACCACATGTGAGGAGGATCTCGAGAAAGTGAGGGAAGAGTTGATTTTCCCTCGGGTCCAGTGGCAGGGGGTCCAGATATTTGGAGCATTCCTGGAGAAGGAGCGGGTCCACAACTTCTCTTTTCCAATTGCGTTGTTTAATGTAATAGAGTGGCCCGCCAGGTATAAATCATCTTAAGTGACACAGCCCCCCTTTCGCCAGGGGTCTATGGCCATCAACTGCATTATTTGTGCAAATGGGTGTATTTTCCATTACACCAGGACCTAGGCCTATGGCGCTTTATGGAGCACCCCCGCACCACTCTTTGACAAAGTCTACACACCAGTTTAATCACATGGGGCAAATTCCTAGGAGTTCTGTTGTCATGGAGCAATAAGGAACCCAAATCGGCACAACCGTATGTGCCTGACATTAGGGACGTCTCCCAGTTTCATTCCTCATTGTACCAATGAACAGTGTTTTGTAGTTGTGACACCTAATAGTACATCTTGGGATCTGGTACCTTCATACCACCCCTGTCCCATTCTAATCTGAGTGTGGTCATGTCCATCTCGTGTCTTTAACCCCGCCTGCAGTAATTCTAGCAGGAGACGATCTAGTTCTCATAAAATCTTCTGGGGTATTTCAGTCATAGAGCCCATAGTACACACAGACAATGAGAGAGTACCACCATTTTAATTAAAGCTATTTTTCCTAACAGGGAGAATTTCTGGCAGCTGCAGAATTGAATGGAAGAGCGGATGTTTATGAGTACACGACCCATAGTGGATGCTTGGCACCATTGTGCCCCTATGGGCTATGTACACACCCAGATAACGCATGTTATCCTCCTCTCTAGGAGGCCCCCTGCAGGAAGCAGCGCAAGGTTGTCTCCCCTCAACGGCCCCACCAGGAACAACATAGATTTTAGACGATTCACATATAACCCCGAGATCGCTATGAATTTCCTCATCACATTTAACCCCTTCACTGCTAGGCCTTTCCCCATGTGCTAAGCCTTTTTTTGACTATTTGGGGTAGTTCGCACTAGGCCCCTATAACTTTTTGACCACATAAGGTATCCACGCCGAATTTAGGTCCTTTCTTTCCAACATCATGGGGATTCTAAAGTTACCCAGGGTTTGTTGATTCCCCTGGAGGGGATCTAGAAATTAGCCATAATACAGGTAAATGTTTTTTTGGGGGGAAAAAGGGCTATAGATGAAAGTGTCTGTTTTTTTTCCCTGCAAATGGTATCAAAAAAGGGGTTATGGTGCTGAAATCGCCATCTTCCCAGTTTTCAGGGGCAAGCAGACTTTTGTTTGTTTTGATTCTGGGTAGGGAAATGTTGGGGGACCCACGCAAGTCATACCTTGCTGGACTCCCACGGGTGTCTAGTTTTTAGGAATGTGTGGGTTTGTTAGGTTTCCCTAGATGGCCGCCGAGCCCGGGGCCAAAAACCCATGGGACCCCCCTTCCAAAACCAGGTTGTTTTGTGATTTTGATGTCGCCTCAATTGGTTTTGGGCCCTTGCCTGTCACGGGTATTTGAACCACCCATGCGAGTGAGGTACCATTTTTCTCAGAAGACTTTGGGGAATGCTGGGTGGGTGGAATTTTGTGGATCCAGACAGATTCCAGAACTTTCCACCACAGAAATAGGAGGAAAATGTGGATTTTTGGATAAACTTTGAGTTTTGCAAGGGATTCTGGGTAACAGAACCTAGTGAGAGCCAGACAAGTCACCCCATCCTAGATTTCCCTGGGTGTCTAGTTTTCAAACATGTATAGGTTTGCTAGGTGTTCTTAGGTGCCGGCAGAGCTAGGGTTCAAAATCTACAGCTAGGCACCTTGCAAAATAGTGTCAGTTTTCACTGTAAAATGTGGTGAGCCCACGTTGTGTTTTGGGCCTATTACTGTTACGGGCACTAGGCCTACCCACCCAAGTGAGGTACCATTTTTCTGGGAAGACTTTGGGGAATGCGGAGTGGTTGGAATTTTGTGGATCCACGCAGATTCCAGAACTTTCCACCACAGAAATCTGAGGAAAATGTGTTTCTTTTTACAAATGTTAAGGTGTGCCAGGGATTCTGGGTAACAGAACCTGGTGAGAGCCAGTCAAGTCAACCCATCCTGGATTCCCCTGAGTGTCTAGTTTTCAGAAATGTATAGGTTTGCTAGGAGTTCTTGGTGCCGGCAGAGCTTTGGCTCAAAATCTCCAGCTAGACACTTTGCAAAATAGTGTCAGTTTTCACTGTAAAATGTGGTGAGCCCACGTTGCGTTTTGGGCCGTTTACTGTTGTGGGCACTAGGCCTACCCACACAAGAGAGGTACCATTTTTCTCGGAAGACTCTGGGGAATGCGGGGTGGTTGGAATTGTGTGGATACACGCAGATTCCAGAACTTTCCATCACAGAAATGTGAGGAAAATGTGTTTTCTTTTTTTACAAAGTTTGAGGTTTGCAAGGGATTCTGGGTAACAGAACCGAGTGAGAGCCACACAAGTCACCTCATCCCGGATTCCCCTGAGTGCCAAGTTTTCAAAAAGGTATAGGTTTGCTAGTTTTCCTTGGGTGCTAGCTGCGCCAATACCCAAATTCTAGAGGTAGGCACATTCCTCAAAAAAGTATGTGCCTAGTGGGCTTTTTGCCGCCCTGGGGAGGGGGGAAAGATATGCCCCCAAGGGGAGGTAGAAAGACTGTCTTTTTTGTTTGGGCAGGTGGGGACATTGGGATGCCCATTCTGGGCAGCCCGCCACCCCTACGTGTAAAAAAGCCAGCAGAATCGTTGGCGCCTCGTGGGCTCTCTGCCTCCTGGGGGTACATAAAGACAGTGGCATATTTTTTTGGGGGGTGGGGGCATTGGCATTCCCATTCTGGGCAGCCCCCACCCCTTAATTTAGAAAAACATTTGCCCCTGGTTGGGGGGGGGGGGCTTTCTGCCCCCCAACAGGGAAGATAAGGGGCTATTCCCCCATCTGCCTCGGGGGGGGGGCAGAAAGACTGTGGTCATTTTTTGGGGGGCTGGGGCATTGGCATGCCCATTCTGGACAGTCCCTACGTATACAAAAAATGAATCCCTGTGGCCTAGTGGGCTTTCTGCCCCCACCAGGCGGGGGGCAGATCAGGGGCTACTGTCCCTATCTGCCTCATAAGGGGGGCAAAAAGTCTGTGACATTTTTTGTGGGGGGTGGGGGCATTGGTATGCCAATCCTGGGCCGCCTCTGCCCCGAACTTTGGAAAAATACAAATCCCTGGTGCCTAGTGGGCTTTCTGCCCCCCCCCTTGGGCTACTGTCCCATGTGCCTCAGGGGGGGGGGGTCAGAAAGCCTTATTACTTCTTTTGGGGGGTAGGGTGGGGGCTTTGACATGCCCATTCTGGGCAGCCTTCACCTCTGGCCTAAAAAAAAAAACCCTGGTGTCTAGGGAGATTTTTGCCCCCGGGGGGGCAGATTGGGGGCTATTGCCCCAACTGCCTCCTAGGAGGGGCAGAAAGACTGTAGCACTTTTTTAATTTTGGGTGGGGGTATTTGCATGCCCATTCTGGGCAGCCCCCACCCCAACATATATATATTTAAAAACATCTCTAGGGACTAGTGGGCTTTCTGCCCCCCCCCCCCCCCCTGGGGGCCAGATCAGGGGATATTGACCCCATCTGCCTCCTGGGGGCAGGAAGTCTTATTCCTTCCTTCTTGACTTTGCCATGCCCATTCTGGGCAGCCCCCACCCCTGGCATATAAAAATATTCCCTGGCGTCTAGGGTGTAGGGTGCTTTCTGACCCCCGGGGGGGCAGATTGGGGTCTATTGCCCCATCTGCCTCCCAGGATGGGCAGAAATATTGTATTTAGCATTTTTTTTATTTTGGGTGTGGGTATTTGCATGCCAATTTTGGGTATCCCCCACCCCTACGTATATATATTTAAAAAATCAGTGGGGCCTAGTGAGTTTTCTGCCTGTCCAGGGAGCAGATCAGGGGCTATTTCCCCCATCTGCCTCCTGGGTGGGAAGAAAGTCTCATTCTTTCTTGGGGGTAGGGTGGGGGCTTTGCATGCCATTTCTGGGCAGCCCCCCACCCCTGGCACTTTAAAAAAATCCCTGGCATCTAGGGTGCTTTCTGCCCCCCCCGGGGGGGCAGATTGGGGGCACCTGCCCCCATCTGCCCCCCAGGGGGGCAGAACGGCTGTCTGGGGAAATTAAAAGGGGGAGAACAAAGGCCCTTGCCCTACCGAGCACCGAAGAAGATGGGAGAGGTATCGTTGGAAAGGGGCCGCTCCCCCCCTCTCTTGTGGCTAGTGGGTGGATCCCTGCTTGGGGATTGCCCTCCTGGGGCGATACCCAAGCATGGATCCACTAGAGAAGGGTGCCATTGGAAAGGGGAGATCCTCCCCTTTCCAACAATACCTCTTCCATCTTTTTCGGTGCTCGGGGAGGCTGAGATAGCCCCACAAGCACCGAAACTGAGAAACTGAAACTAAGTTTCAGTTTGGTTTTCGTTGCAATGACGATCGTGCACCTTGCGCGCGATCGTCATTGTAATGAAATACAAAAATATGCCTGGTGAGGTTGGGGAAGCTCTTCCCACCTCCCCAGGCAAAAAAAGGGAAATTCCTCTGCTGTCTGCAGCAGAGGGATTTCCTGAGCATGTGCTCATGACTGAATGGTTCCGTCATGAGCACACTAGAACTTGTGCTAATGACGAAACCATTCCGTCATGAGCATGAAAGGGGTTAACATGATCAGGGCCGATATGTCTGGTTGGCACAAGTAAACCATAGCTTCATCTGTGTACAGTGACACTACATAGGCCGTCACACCCACTAGGACTCCCCAGCACTGCAGCACCTGTCGCAATCTATATGCCACCGGCTCCATCGCCAGGGTGAATAGAAAGGAGAACAGGGGGCATCGCTGCCAGGCGACCTGTTGTAAATGAATCCCCTCTGACACATGGTGCCCTGTTTGTACCATTTGTATTTAACTTTTACTACTGTAGTGTGAGAATGCATTTAATGAAAAGGAATGAAAAGTAGAGTTGCCAAAAGAAAAATACCAGCGATTTGTTGTTTAAAGAGCCTGCAAAGGCCTTGTCTTAACAATGATAGGGGTATAAACATAATAGTATACATTCATTTGTAATGTGACTTTTCTGTCTTTGTTCCCTTTAATTATCAGTCATGGATCATTGAGGCAGCCCTAGAACACAATTAAAAATGCTTTCTTTTTATATTTGCTGTTCCAAGTACGCACAGATAAGTGCTGAAAATAGGCTTTAAGTGATTGCTTATTTTTGTACAGCCGGGGACATCAATATAATCAGCTGGCAACCCGAATCTCAAGACTGGAAGTTTGTTGCAGGATGAGCACAATGTTTATTTCTCCACCCTCGATCGCTGAACAGTGCCGGACTGGGAACGCAAACCGGCCTCGGCAATTGGGTTGGGCCGGCCACTTTGTGGGTGCGTGGGGGGGTGCGTTGAAAACACTGCAGAAGCTTTTGGTACAGTGGGCCGATATTGCAGCACTGCCGCAAAACTGCCACCCTGTATCAAAAACGGCCCCCACTGGTACAAAACCAGCCCCCACCATTCCGCCCCACTGAGAAAACACTCAGGCCCGCTGCTGCCAGTCCGGCCCTGACCCTGAATAATGCCATAATAGCAATAGTTTAACATATATCTAAAATGCCAGACCAGCCAGCCTACAGCAGCTCAAGACCTGTCTGTGTGTGCCCGGGAAACTGTCTCAGCCCGGGCTGACACACACGACAGGGTGGGGCTGAAGCCCGTTGCGTGTCTGCCTGTCACCCACACAGTGCAGAGGGTTATTGTGCTTGCTACAAAGAATGTGTACCATGCAGATCACAGAACTGAGGATGAGTAAACTACGAGTCGCCCTATCAAAAAATGAAATGTTTGTCAGAAAGGGGCTACAGAGAGATGAGGTGCATTGTTGGCGAGTGGTAGTGAGGAAATTCATGGAGAAGGAGGGAAGGGGGCGCCAAAATAGACTGTTGCACTGTGCGCTACCAGTGCTAGGGCCAGCCCCCGAATTTCGGGTCTAGTTGCGCTCCAGAGTCAATATGACTGAAAAAGGGCACCTTGCTGCATTTGATGAGTAAGGGGCCCGCGAGGGCACCCACAAGATCAGTAATAGGCAGGAGTGCAATGCCCATAGGGCTTAGAGGGCTCAGTCCCCCCTCCCCTTTCCCCATCGTGTGTTACAACCGGGGTTGAGACAGCTTCCTGGGCACACACAGACATTTTTTGAGCTGCTGTAGGCTGGCTGGTCTGGCGCCCGTCTTATTGCAGCTGCACCGAAGTACTTCACAGGTTTTTAAAAGAACATTTACTTGCTAACGAGGCTTTGTTGTTTTTTTCCCCACCTTTCTAGTGCCCCTGCATCTCCACTCTGCCTATTGCAGGAAGAATTAGCCCCTCACCCAAAAATGTTATTAGCCCCCCCTCCCAAAATTTGGCTCTAGTTGCGCCTCTGGTAATTGGCCCAGCCAAGCAAGGTCATGTGCGTCCCTGGTGGTGCACCACCCAAGCTTGGGCAAGGCACGGCGTCCGCGGCAATCTTAGTGAACCGCACACTTGGACATGCGTATTTATCAGTGCTAGGAGCAGGGTACAAGTCCTAAAAAAAGAAGTGGAGGGACTGACCTAGTTAGGCAAGATGCAAGTGACATCACAGCGCACAACATCACTGCGCACAACATCACGGAGGATGACATCATAGAAAGTGCCATCACAAGCCACGACTTTACAGGAAGTGGCATCACAAGAAGTTACATCAGATCTAAATCCCTCACATATATGTTTAGCAGGTCTATGGTGTGCGTTTGAGTGCATTGCGAGGATAATAGCACAGTGAGCTATGGAAGATGATATGTGACTTCTATACCTTGCAATCCCCCGGTTTTATGTATCATACCGTACATTCATGTACAAACTTATATAATTTATTGTACATGTAATATGCTCATGTTGAAGTAAAGCGCTCTGATATCCTGCATTGAGATGAGTAGAGCTATACAAGAAAAAATACTGGTACTTAAATTATTTCAACTCCTCCTCAGGTGTAGTAAGCTCTATATGTGGAGAAGCGTGGCTCAGTGGTTAGAGGCGGCAGACCCAGAAGCTGAGATTGGCCGTGGACCAGGGTTCGATTCCCCGCCTCGGCGGGTCTCGGGCTCAAAAATTCCACAGAGTCGACAATTCTCGCTCTGGTGCCTACTCGACTCACGGGGTCACACTCTGCGACTCTGGGCAATAGCTTGCTTAATCTCCACTACGGCCCCTCGCGGCGGGATGCCTGGCTTTCACCTTGTGGATACCCGGCCGGGGTATCTCACAGGGGAATACCAGGACGGGTTCCCTAAGCAAGCGCCTTGAGGCCCCTGGGTTAAAGTGCGCTATATAAATCGAAACACATTTACATTTACATATAAATGCAATTTGCTTTGTGTAAATACTGGGAAAGACCAGCACATCTCATATTCTTACAGTGCATGCATATCTCTTAAACAGGGACTGAAGAAAGTGCAAAGCTGCCTCTCTTAAGTATGTGTGAAGTACTAACAAGGTGTGAACTTGTGTTTCCCCTCCGCTTCATTTGCATCAGGTGTGAGGCTCCTGACTGCTTCTCGCCAGACAACGTGCTGGTGCTGCTGAAAGTGTCCCGGAGTTTGGAAAATACACCGGGACGAGTTCAGCACATTATTCATTGGGGCCTAAATTCTTGGCAGGGTGAACGGCGTTCACCCTCTGAAAATAGTGGATGGACGCCTTCCACCTGCTTGTCTCCCTGACTCGTGCCCTGGCGAGGAGCCTCAGACCACCACACAGTTGGCGCTGGGAGCACAGGGCCACCAGTAGCACGGCTGATTGCCTGCAGGTAGTGCACAGCAGAAGTCAGCCCCAGGGAAAGGCGGTTCACTCACAGGGTCACAATAGGAGCGTGGCTGGTCCCGATCTACATCCCGGCCTGCTCAGTAGTAGTCCACTAAACCCAATACGTATGGGGTCAACTCGGGAGAATGGCGGCAGTTTCCGGCCCCATCGCAAATCCCCAGGCACAGAGTCCAATGACAGAACGTTCTCCGATCTCTGACTAGGAGGGCAGGGTTGCCCGCCGAGCACGCTGGCTCGGTCAGTGCGCTGGTCAGCCTCAATCCATGAGGTCCAGCCCACTCGGCCCAGTTTTAGAGTAATCAGGGTGCCCCGCAAATATCCTCAGCCACGTAGCCCCCAGGTGAGGGCCGGTTCTAGGATTTGCGGGGCCCCGGGCCAAAAGTGAATGTGCGAGGCGCTTCTAATTTATTTAAGTGACACAGCTCAGGAAGCTGCTTTGTGCAGACTCCTCCGGGGCCGCAGCTCCTCCTCCCAATCTCCTACAAGCACCTCTTTTACAGCTCATATCTGGCAAAGCTGTGAGAATTGCTTGTGGGCTGAATGTTAAAACTGGGGGGGACTGAAAATGCTGGACAATTGGCGTCCCACAGAGTCTGTAAATGGTCTCCTTGCAATTTGGACAAGAGGAAGTGTCTCCCCCCCAATGCCTCCTGACGCCATCCCTGAGAGGCCCGGGGAGGGGAGCCCCCTCCTATGGACCCTAATTGCACGGAAACACCTTTCTTTCAAATGGATCACCAGGCAAACAACAGAACACACCACTGGTGCGGGCCCTATGCTGGTGAGCTGAGTGCATGGCCCTGGGAAGCTGCCCACAATGCCCATGCCTAGCGCCGGTCCTGCCCTAGGTCACTACACAGGCCTACAATATCGGTGGGTGGGCAAGGATTGTCAGCTCCAGGGCGGGAACTAATGGGAGTTGCAACTAGGCAGCAATCTTGCTCGTGATATCCTATTGTTAATGTAATGGGGTGAGGCTTAGGGTTTCTAATTCCTGGTTAAATTAGAGTATGTCTCTTCTGGACATCTCCTCTATATTGTTGCCTGAATGTTATATGCATGCTATTTAGGAAATGTGGAATTGTATGTTGAACCTGGCCTTTTGAAGTGCCGCAGTAAATTGTTTTCTTGTAGTTCACATTAATTGGTTGATGGTATTTCGGATCTAAAGGTTTTTTAAAAAAAAATCTTATCCTGCCTATTGGTTTTACTCCATTTCCCTCACTGTTAGCTGCCAATTATGAAATTGCTATGTTTTCACGCTATACTTTGTAGAGCAGAACATTTCTGCGAATTGTAGTCCCTGAATGTACTACTGAGAATGAATTACTTCATCTGTATGGAAGGGATGTGCCTCATGTGGTATTTCAACTCTGTTTACGATCTGACTGTCACTGTGGTTTGTCGTGTGCTTTAACTTCTGCCAGCATCTCTTCAAGCACTGAACCATGATATGGTGAAGAGAAAGAAATAATCTCTTAAATACACAATCGATTTGTGCAAAATGCAGTGTGTGAGGAGCTAACCATTTTATAGGGGGATACATGTTAAAGACTTCTTTATTTAATTGTTTGGGGTTAGGTTGGGGGGAGTTCAACTTCATTTCACAAGTGAAATTGAATAATTAAATTCTCAATTAATTTTCCAGACTTAACTCGGGTATCTATTTTTCTCCACACCAAATGAAGCAGGCTGTAATGATCATTAAAATTGTGCCTGGGAGCATTTAAGACATTGTAGAAGGCTAAATATCTTATTAGTACACACACAGCAGGTTTCCCTTAATGAGAGTTGGAATTGGAATCCAGTTTACTGCAAATGCCCTCTAATTAGAAAGCAATCGTTATATCCTGGCATCATTAGTCAGACATTTAGCATTTACTGAAGAATCATTCTAGTAAAAGGCGGCAGCAGGCACCAGGTATATATACCTCTTTTGCTTGCTTCTGAGCTCTGTGCCATATCTAGCCGGGCTAGAGTTGGGAACTGAAAGCTTGACATGTTATGTTTAATGCTCTCCCGTACGTCTGATGAGGACAAAAATCAGTTCAGATGTATTTGCTTGAGATATTCGTGTTGTTTTGACAGCGTAGCAGGTTATTGTTAGTACTGCCATCTAGACTCAGATTCTCGCCACGTACCACCCATCACCCACATTCATGCTCAGCGCCAAGATGCTCCTTCCGGAGCGAAAGTTTGCGCTCTATAAATACCCATAAATATCAAATATCAAATACTGGGTTTCCGTGAGGCCCCTATATATGCCGAATCTGTAGACACCGGAAAGCGTTTCCAAAGATGGCGTCATATGTATGTTAATTTGAAGCGAAGGTGTTGCGCAATGTTTTAGGATCCACATACATCATTCTCCGACAAACCATTTTGATATCAGGGCCATGTAGTTACTTGAACAGTGAACAAACATGAATGGTTCTGTTACGAGCAGCCAGCAGGAGTCCAGATTCTGGCGTTTCGTGTTTTATTTGTTATGGCAGTCGCTTTACTATAAGCTAAATAGCATGTTGATAGGGAGGAATACTGACATAAGGTTTTATTTTATACCACCATTGCCAGCTTGAATCTTAAAACATGGGAAAGCCGAACCTAATTGTGCAAAACTGGTTTGATTCAGATATATCTCAGCCCTACAGCTCATCATCTCATATGAGAAAACCATCCTAACCAAAATGTTCCCATTTGAAAGACATAGTGAAAATGCCCCTAAAAGAACTTTAAACATGTGGCAAGGCGATCCCAGGTGCACAGGCATGCAGGCTCTGCAGCTATAAACGGGAGTCATTGGCACATCTTCTTTTCTGTTGCCCCGCCTTGCGGTTGCCCCGCAGTCTTTATCTTAGGCCATTACTCAGACATTCTGGGTCAAGCTCTGCAAAGGATGGGATTTTTCATCTCTACACCTTGTCCAGAGTAATGCATATGGCTGCCTTTGGGAAGTTTATCTTTAAAGCACGGGCAATGCTGATGACTGCTACTGGCCAGACCACAGAGCCCTCAGCCGGCCCATGAACCTTTCTTCCGGCTTCTTTGCATTTTTGGATTAACTATACAACTTGACTGTTTGAAATGTCCTTGATTTAATTTTTTTTTTTGTAACGTGATGACTTTTGTACTGCTGGTTTTATGTAATGGTTTTTAGTAACCAACAATAAATATTCATTCATTCAATCATTCATAGTAAAATGGGGACACGAATAAATGTTTGGTGCTTATGAATCCAGGTTTAGCCAATAATTGTAGACCATGTGGACCCAGGAAGGAAGCACAGGCATTGCATATTCAAGATCTAAAGCAATTGTGTCAAAAATAATTCTGGTGATGCTGTGATCATCAATAAAGGTTAAGGACCTCTGAATACAACATGCCAGGATCACCATGGTCCTAGACTTCAAAAATCTTCAAAGAGACCTTAAAGTGATAAGGTATCCAGTGACATTTATATGAAATCTATGCAAGGATTTAATCACACAATCTATATAGGAAATGGAATTTGGCCTGCAACCTGTCAAGGGTTTTCAGGGTTGGTTGAGGGTTAAAACATTGATCCAACTCGGATACAAGAGGGTACCCATGTTTTGTATCGTCTGCAGTTGAGATGTGAAGTTCATATCCAGCCATCCTGAAAGTGTGAAGCTGTACTTTGAAACAACATGAAAACACCACTGAAATTATATTTATGTTGGATGGATTCCTGTGGCACCCATGAACTACCAGTTCAAACTATTAGTAGTGATAACATGAGGCGTGGGATAGACAAATATGGTTTTATTTATTATTACGACTGTAAATGAAGTTTAGTGTAGACAATGAGATCCATTTCATAGTATCAATATGTATAATTTAATATCCACTGAAAAAGACCATGGCACATAGGAATTATGTGCATTTATAGCTTGAGTCCTAAGTAGAGACTGTTGTAGAAGTTTGATGTTTATGTAACTGTAATTATTATCAGATGAAGACATAATGGGGAGATTCTAAACCAGGTGTGTCCAGGCAAGGCCCAAGAGTCCGGGATTCTTGACAGATTTCAACAATTGCCACAATATAAATATCTCGAAATTCTTGTCTGGATCTTGGCCTCCTGGATCTATGCTGAATATTGCTCACATAAATGATTGTCCAGGGTAAGCAGTGGCATTGCCCTTTTAAACCTCTACAGGAACCGGTGTGAATCCAGGGATATCTGTCTCACCTTTTTGTCCTGTGACTGAACAGAATGGGTATTTTAGTCAGCTGATCATATTAGACTATACAAAATGCCGAATACTTTGAATAAAGCCTATCTGCTAATTAAGAGTCTGGTGGATTTGATTAATGCAGATCGAATCTTTTGAGTTGCTCTTAGGTACACCGACCTTTTACCTTCCTGTATTGACTGAAATATGCCGGACATAGATGGGAATCCTGGGCTTAATGACACTGTTTCCCTACATTTATTTACAAGTTCAAGGTATTTTATTTATAATTACGGAACTCTTTTGAGATCCACATAAAAAACATATCATTACATTTGAAATATTGAAAAAATGGTATTACACAAAAGTTCATACCTAATACAAAGACAAAAATGTATTTTTAATTTACATTTATTTACCAAATAATGTGTTTCATAAGTGTCTCTTTTTTACTCCACAGTGTTCCACCGGAACGAAACGCTATACCAAAGCAAACGTTTACCAGCCTGTGTACCACTGCAGCCAGGTAACATTTTATATCACTTTTCGATTCAAATGTATGTTAAAAGACACAAAACTGATGTTTCTTCGGATCTTGAGCAGTATCCCCGATTGTTTCCGAGGCCAGTTAGAAATAGCAAGTGGCGGTTTGTGCATATAGTCCAATGAACCTATGGAGAGCTTCCTCATTAGCTGCTCCGTTTTGACCCATCATTCCTTAGTGCGCTGTCCACCACGCACAAGACCTCTTGAACACAAGGTGCTCTCACACATAGCTGTGCAATTCCCAGCAATACCAATTTTACAACCACACTTTTTTTAGACCAGCTCCAAACAGCTGTATAGGAGATGACCTCTTGTTATCAATTCTTCAAAAAGTGCAATAAGTAGTACAGAGACCTATGATAGGCAGTGATGTACCCAATGGCCAGTCTCAAAAGCAAAGCACCCCAATCCTAACTGGTAACAAAGAGGTATTAGATGTAAACAAAACTAGTAAAGATCATGTAAAGGATGTACTTAATCTTCCACCAGAGGTTTGCCCCTTTGTGGTCATCCTGACTGGAGTCCCAGAGCTAGGAGAACAAGAGTTGGAAAGTACATCCTACCTCTGGAAAAGGGTGACTCAATGGTTGAATACCAACAGGCCATTGCCACCTGGCCTGAGGGGCAACATCTTGAGTATTAGGCGAGTATCATGGGTGGGGCGCATGAAGAAAGATATACAAGGGGACAGTATAGTTATCAACTTTGACAATCCAAGAATAGTTAACTATATCTGCAATTGGAAGTATCCTAATCCAGATCCTGCCACTACCATACACCCATTCAAGCTAACACATTTTTATCCACCCAGTCACTTTCATTCTAGAGCAGATGGGTGGACCACGGTAAGGCACCGAGGGAACAGACATCAAGGAGTAGGCTGGTTAGGACAAACCCATCATCCCTTTAACTTCCTCTCCTATAACCGATTTGATTGCCTAGAGTCAGTTGATTGACTTCAGGCATCATCTAAGGTTACCACATTAAATGAACCCTCATCATTAGATAATATGATCCCCATACTTAACGTTATATCGCCTAGGGGAAACGGGGAAGTGAATATACCAACTAATCAAGAGGAGATTGGCAGTGAAAATCCTTGCAATTGCAATAATCTGATAGAGTCTGATCATGAAGTATGTACAAGACCCCGTGATATAATGGGAGGAGATAGTGATATTAGTAGGTTATCGGTGGACAAGCAGTTAAATACCTGTAACAATATTGATGATAATCTACTCCCCACTGTTAAAGCTAGTACACATTGTGTAAAAGAGAGATCGTCATTATTAAATTTAGTCTCTTGGAATGTTGCGGGTGTTGGTGCAAAATTGTGTGATCCTGACTGGAATAGTTATATTAATTCATTCGATGTCTGTGTGCTACAAGAAACATGGGCCACGGATCAGATCCATAGAATAGGATATAGAACCTACCAAGTGGCGGCTGTGCCCTCAGTAAGAGGGAGAGCCTCGGGAGGGTTGGTAATATGGATCAGTACAACTATCGATGTGGGGCTAAAGATGTTAAACACCGATTCCTTAGATATACTAGGATTGAAACTAACCACAAGTGACAAGAGGATAATAAATCTCATAAATGTGTATAATAGACCATGTCCGACTAACAGGGAATCACCATGCATAGAGAAATTGGAAATGCTCATGGGCACTTTGGATCATGATGAAAGTATTATTTTATGCGGTGACCTAAATTGCAATTTTGAGCCGATTGTGGGGATGACCAAATTGTATGAGGACGAGGATGTTGCACATGGGATACCAGTACTAAACAGTGGAACTGTTCGTGGAACTACACTAGCCCTCCAGATCACAGGGTTATTCACAAGTTATGGTCTAAGAGCCTGTAATGGCCGTATGCCATCAGACTCCCCGAGAGCATTTACCTTTAGTAGGGGGAACTGTAGTAGCAAGATAGACTATGTTTCTGTTTCTTTTAAATTGTGGCCATACACATATGATTTAAATGTTGGAGAACGGTTTGAGAGTGACCACTACCCGTTAGAAATGAGTTTCTTGTCAAGTATCCTGAAAGAACCTGATACTACTGGGGGTACCCAAGGTGCAGAGGTACCATTAATCTGTGATAATGTTGTATTAAGTAATAACCGAAGGGCCATTAAATGGGCATATATTCTAGAAAGAAAGGATCTATTGGCTAATATCTATTCCGCATTTGTTAACTCATTCGAGCTTTATAATATGGATGATTGTAAACCGGGTGAATTTATTGGTCTGCATAAATCCTTTTGTAAAAAACTGATTGATCTTATTACAAAAAAACCAAGGAACGGGAATGTATTGGCAAACACTAAACTAGTAGGCAAACCATGGTTTAACAGGGAATGCCGAGATGCCAAAACCGACCTGATCAATGCGGTAAAATCAAAAAACCCCGAAGATCTTAAAATAAAAAGGAAAATTTATAACAAAACACTAGCCATCGCAAAGTCATCCTGGGACGAGGACCTATGGTCCAGCTTGTTATTAGCTGCGAAAATCAAAGATCATAGGCAGTTCTGGGAGTTAGTAGCCAAAGGGAACAAACCAGATAGAGGCTCGAGGGAGGTATTCCTAAATGAAGCCACATGGGTTGCTCATTTTACATCATTATATGCAGCCCAAATCACAGAGGAAAAGCCTACGGCAGATCCAAATGAAATAGTAACCCAGATAGAGGATGCTGAAAACCTATTGGTAATTTTTGATCTACAAGAGACTGAAACAGCAATTGCTTCTGTGAAGCAAGGGAAGGCCCCGGGCCTGGATAAGATTCCTGGTGATCTTTATAAACATAATGTGGAGATCTGGGCACCTTATCTAAATCATTTATTTAATGTCATCGCAGCAGGAGACCAAATCCCTGACACATGGGATGGGGCAGAAATTATTACCATTTTTAAAAAGGGGGATAGAGGGGACCCTGCGAACTATCGCCCCATTAGCCTTTTAGACATAACACAGAAAATTTATGCCAGACATATTCTCAACCGCGTAAATACGTGGCTAGAGGAAAACCTGATTTTATCTAAGTATCAGGCAGGGTTTAGGGAAAAGACTGGGACCATCGACCAGGTATTAAGGCTATGCTGCTTGTACTGGAAATATGTTATTATTCGCAGAGGCAACCTATATGTTACCTTTGTAGATTTACGAGCAGCTTTTGACCTCATCCCCCGTGACCTACTGTGGAAATCATTGAAAAAGCAGGGGTTCCCAAAAGATCTTTTGAATCTAGTGATCAGGTTACACCAGAATAACTATGCCAGGGTAAGATGGGGTCCTAATGGCGAATTAACAAGTGAAATCCCTATTAAGAGGGGAGTACGCCAAGGGTGCGTGCTGGCACCTACACTTTTTTCCCTTTATGTTAACGATATTGCAGCCCATATGGAGAATTGTGACAATGATTCACCTCGCCTGGGGGGGGATCGAGTTTCGGCCCTCCTCTTCGCGGACGACACAATTCTCATTTCACAAACTCCCAGAGGCCTGCAGACTTTACTAGACAGGTTCCAGCAGTATTTTATTACAAAAGGGTTAGAAGTTAATGTGAAAAAGACTAAATATATGGCACTTAATCCTCACAAAGGTTTTAGGAAAAACCTAACACTAAATGGAGAAAAACTTGACTATGAATCAAGTTTTACTTATTTGGGGGTACTATTAGATTCAGCCCTAAGTTGGAAACCCCAACTAGAAAAATCTAAAATTGTCTTCAAGCAAAACTGCCTACCAATATTGAAAAGACACAATAACTGTGTTAATAAAGCTGTTACCCCAGCATTAGAATTGTTTAAATGCAAGGTTCAGTCGGCGGTTCTTTATGGGGCAGAACTCTGGGGACCCGTGTGCAGAAAGACTTTTGAAATCATGGAAAATAGGTTTCTAAGGGGACTATTAATGGTTCCTAGTAGTACTCCATTATTAACCTTACTCCTTGATATGAACATACGACGCACTGACCTACATGCAATATTAAGACCATTATTGTTATGGGTCAGGCTGTGGACTACCCCAGAGCTGTCTGAATATAAAAAAGGGTTGGTTGAAGTTCAGGAACTGGACACGTGTAACAAGATCTTTTGGTTTAAACATGTTAAAATTTGGTTAACAAAA
The DNA here is from genome assembly GCF_964263255.1 of Lissotriton vulgaris. Classification (NCBI taxonomy): domain Eukaryota; kingdom Metazoa; phylum Chordata; class Amphibia; order Caudata; family Salamandridae; genus Lissotriton; species Lissotriton vulgaris. Next base: position 1,462,752,955 of record NC_141687.1, on the reverse strand, counting down.
ATGGGTTTATCCCATTTTTGGACTCAACCTGAACTACTGACTGTGTCCTCAAAGAAAATAGTAAAACTCTCTTTTTGGGCTCTAGTGAGCCATGATGCTGTATATGTTGGAGCACATGGCCCCCTAACCGAAAGATTTTTATTGGTGAAAAATGTAGCCAAGTTTGAAATGTTTCTTGATGAGATTCAACCACCTTTAGCGAAAACCTTGTATATAAAGTATAGGTACGGTATACTAAGAACTCGGGAAACCGAGTCTAAATGGGGTAAGACCAGTAATGACAAATGCACTTTATGTACAAATAATGCAAGAGAAGACATTTTTCATATCTTGTTTTTCTGTCCAAGTTATGTAGAAACTAGGAAAAAATGGATAGTGCCATTGTGCCGTAATATTGGAACAACTTCACATAAGGAAGCAGGAAGAATATTACTTACGGACACTAGTCACGTAATAGTATTTGGTATCAGTAGATTCCTTTTGGCAGTAAAATTCATTAGGCAAAAATCATCACTGGCATTTTAAGTGTCTGGCTGTTATATATCAATTTAATGTTTTTTTAACTTTGTAAATATTTTAACCATCTTTTTAACTATATTTATTGATAATTGTTTTAAAGCTCACTCTCGTGATTTAACTAAGAAGCCCAGGGATAATATTTTGGTCATGCACTAGCACTTTCTGAATTATATATTATGTAAATTTGCTGATGATATTGTGGCCATGTATAACTATGTGTATTATGTATTTTTTTTTTATATGCATTATTACATATACTGTGTTTTTTTGTATATCTTTTATGATGCAATTGCAACGAAATAAAGATTATTGAATTTGAATTTGAGAGAGAGGTCACGTTTTGGTCACACACCTTTAGCCATTGGCTTCCATGTATTTTTCATAGTTTGTCATCATTTGGCTGGGCTGTCCACGACGGCCCTGTTATGTGGAATTTTTAGTTTCTTTACACACAAAGTAAAGATGTGCACCCTTAAGGATGCAACACAATTAGTAGTCCGTTGTAAAATATATCAGCTACCCAATATTTTGATGTATCTTACTTTTTGGGTTCAATACTTGCAATGCAAACTTCATTGTCTCCTTCCTTTTCTTGACGCTTCTTTCTGGATATAGGTTAACTTTGCTTATGCAGTATGCTCCGCAACACGGTCCTGCTCCCAGATTCCCTATCTTGTTGTTCATTATGTTGCTTCATTATACAATGTTCTCTTTAGGGCAGCTGGGGACAACACACCCAGAGGCAGATTTATGTTAACTGGTGCATCCCCAGGGATGCGCCAGTTCATGTGCGCCACAGTGCGCCACAGCTCCGCCACCCATGGTGCAAAACGGCACAGATGCGTGACGCATCTGTGCCGGAAAGGTGGCGCATTGCTGGAGTTGCGTCGCAAGCGCGATGCAGCTCCAGCAAGGCTCGGGGGTGCCCCATCTTCACAATGCTGCATCAAGACCTACGCCTGCTTCAAGCAGGCGCACGGTTTTGACGCAGCATTGGCCTGAAAGTGACTAGGTGAAATCTCATAGATTTCACTCAGCCACTTTCAGGAGGCGTTTCTGCTCAGGAACGCCCCCCCCTGCGCAGGAACGCCTCCTTATGGCTCAGGGCTTTACAACGTGACGCATCTCCTAGATGCGTCACGTTGTAAATAGGGCGCATTGTTTGCGCCGCCGTTGCGTCAAATAAAGTGATGCAATTGCGGCGCAAAGAGGCGCAAGGGCATCATAAATCTGCCCCCCAGACTCTCCCAACAATTACCAAACAATACTGCTTCCAAAAAAACAGACTAATGGCTTTGCCAAGGCTTGTTCTTTGCGTGCTGATAAATATGGGCTTTGGAACTCCGCCTCAATGTATTTTAAGGGTGACTGACGTTTTTGTTGGCTCTTTGCCCTCTTTCCACGGGCTTGGTGCAATGAGGTGATTGCCTTGACATGATTCATTACTTTTGCACCTTCAGAGATTCTATTAATGTAGCAATCAAACAAGCGTCAGCAGTCAGAGACTCGGTTGTTGTGTGGACATGAACGTACCTTGACAGACACGTCATGCTATGTATGAATCCTATAATGGCGAGCTTTAAATGATCACTAACAACACACGACTGTGAATAAGAGAGAAACAAATGAACCCTATTTTGATTATTTTAATTCTAACAGTTTTATATTGCACTCCTGCACCCAAAAGAGTATTAAGTAGCTGGACAAGTAACCAACCACAAGAGGCCTTCATGGTGTCGTTTGGTGGTTTAGCAGCTTGAATTAAAATGTGCCGGACTGTGTGATAACATCTTCATACTTATTGTTCAGTGACAATTACATTTTAAGTACTATTTGGGTTTGTAATAATATTCGCCGTTTTTCACGATTCAGCCCTCCAAAAAATATACATGTGCTGACAATGATATTTAAACATTTTGTGGACACTGGTGTAGAGACAGGCCCAATCAAAACCTTCAATAGTCATTTTTGCACTTCTACACTAACGTCTACTTGGCTTGCGGTAACTAGCCCCATTTATTGTTGTTCCTATTTCAGTCCATTCAACAATTTTTTGAGAAATGTGAAAATACATACATTTAGAGATACATTGGCAAATGGGTTAAATAAACTGTTCTGAAATCTGAATTTCCGTGTAGCCAATAGGAGGGAAGGGTGATCACATACCCTGTGCAAAGATGCATCTGCTGATTTCCAAAGGGACAAAACATGTCTCTTTGTCAGGCAAAACAGCTCTATGTGCCACAGGGTCCTCAAACTCACGAACCGTTATTCAAGGTTGTTTTTCTTCTCGGCTATACTTGGCATGTAGGCATTGCCATACCTATCTCCTGTACTTGTAACCCTTCCCAAACCATGGCTCTTCACATGTACTAGTTTGTACTGCATGTAAATCGAAGCCAAGGATTATGCCTTATCCTGATAAGAGTTAGCTCTGGTACATTCTGGTACTGCATGCAACTCTTGACAAAACAGACTTTGTATTACTTATAAATTTACACCCCTTTGACAAATCTGCACCAAACTCATCAGAAGGAGTGTATGTCCAGATGTGCTTTGTCTTAGAAAATTGTGTGCAAATTGGTCATCGATCGTCTCAAACATTGACTTTCTTCTGTAATTCCAAGAAGAAAGTCTTGGAAAGTGAGGAAGCAAAGACCGCTGGTTGAAGTCTAAACAGTGTGAGTACTCTGAGGTGAGACCCTGGTCATAAACCATGGCGGAAATGAAGGTCTGGTGACCGCCAGGCACTAAGGTAATGTGTGAATAAAGGCTACACCATGAAATTCACACTCTGAATGCGCAGAGGGCATAAGGTGTGAACTTATGCCACTCTGTATATCCACACCCCCGAGTGGCATTCAGACTCCGGGACGTTCAGAATGAGCACAACGCTTGTCCAGGTGCCACATCCTGGGCAAAGATGATAGCCAGCAGGCCCTACAGCCACAGCTCGTGCTCAGTCTCAGGTCATGGCTAAAGGTCATGTCCAGCTGGCACTGGCTGCAGGAAGGGATGCATGTAGTGTGCCCGTAGATCCTAGCTGATCTCTGACCAAATTCTTTGGGCGTGTTTTCTTTGAGCTGCTTTTCCTTACATTTTGTTTCTCCGATTATTCAGGACTTCTTAACTTAGAGCAAATAGAAAGTTCATGTATATTGAGTGCGGGATCACGGAATACAAAATTCTTTATAATCGATGCACTTTGCGTAGGTTTGGATAATTTTATTTTAAAAATCTTGTGTCATTTTTAGCCGCCCATTAATAAGTAGGATGTATTCAGTTGGGTGCAAACTTACTGAGCAGCTCATCCCTTTTATTTGTTCACAGTGATGAATAGGCTGATAAAGATTTCATTTCGTTTTTTTTGTGAAGCGTTTACTATTTATTTCGGTTTAAAGCTATTTGTATAAGAGTTTTCTTTTTATGTTGTATGTTCAAACCAAAATAACAATTATGTAATGAGAATGCATATTTTTCTGATTCTGGTGTTATTTTCAAATATTTTTTATAGTATGGACTTTTGACTTCTCTAATAATATGTGTTACTTCTGAGATCTACCACTGATTTTGTGTTTTGCATTTGTCCAGGCTACTCGGGCTACGTTAAACTGCCTCCCCCTCTACAATCTTTGTGGAGTTTACTCCGATTATGCACCAGTTTGCTGTATCACGTGTGTGTCAATGTAATTATATCTTGCTTTAGTGCAGTGTGGAGGCCTTGCGGGCTCAGTTGGTGCAGATCTACATAAGTCAGCAGCATAGCTTACCTAGGGGTGTGGACCGGTGTGGACCCCCCTCCACAAATACATGCTTTCTTGGATTGGTAGGTGGGTCCTGGGGGCTAGCGTAGAGTCTGCTATGCCTGAGTTGATTTTTCCCTTCTTTTAGTTGTGACATGTGAGATTCACACCCCTTGAATCTCACCAAGTAACCTACGCCCCTGACGTTTGAATACTTAGTTCTGCTTTCATAAGGTGTTTCATAGACACCATGCTGCACAGCCAGGGCTTGCCTTTTCGTGAATTTCAATCAAACAATCATGGCATTTGTAAAGCACACTACATACCCGCGAGGGTCTCAAGGCGCTATGGGCTGCTGCTGTTAGGAGAGCCAGGTCTTGAGGAGTCTCCTGAAGGTTAGAAGGTCTTCGGTCTGCCGCAGGCGAATTGGGAGGGAGTCCCATGTCTTGGTGGCGAGGTGGGAGAATGATCTGCCGGCGGCGGTCATTCTTCGGATGCGGGAGACGGTGGCGAGGGCGCGGTCTGCGGAGCGGAGCTGGCGGGTGGGGGTGTAGAGGCTGAGTCGGCTGTTGAGGTACGTTGGTCCGGTGTTGTGGAGTGCCTTGTGTGCGTGGGTGAGGAGTTTGAAGGTTATCCTCTTGTTGACAGGGAGCCAGTGCAGGTTTCTCAGGTGGGGTGTGATGTGGCTGTGGCGAGGGATGTCGAGGATCAGGGGTGCGGAGGCGTTCTGGATGCATTGAAGCCGTTTCAGGAGTTTGGCCGGGGCTCCTGCGTAGAGTGTGTTTCCATAGTCCAGTCTACTGCTGATAAGGGCCTGGGTGACTCTCCTTCTTGTTTCAGTGGGGATCCACTTGAAGATCCTGCGAAGCATGCGGAGGCTGTTGAAGCAGGATGAGGAGACGGCGTTGACCTGCTTCGTCATGGAGAGGGTGGAGTCGAGGATGATCACTAGGTTGCATGCGTGTTCACAGGTTGTTGGGGGTGTACGTAGTGCAGTCGGCCACCAGGAGTTATCCCAGGCCAAGGGGTTGGATCCGAGGATGAGGACCTCCATCTTGTCCGAGTTCAGCTTCAGTCGGCTGTTCTACATCCAGTCGGCGACGGCCTTCATTCCTTCGTGGAGGTTGCTTTTGGCGGTGTGGGGGTCCTTGGTGAGGGAGAGGATCAGCTGGGTGTCGTCGGTGTAGGAGATGATGTTGAGGTTGTGCCGCCGTGCGATGTGGGTGAGTGGTGCCATGTAGACGTTGAACAACGTTGGGCTCAGGGATGAGCCTTGGGGTACGCCGCAGATGATCTCAGTGGCTTCGGAGCGGAAGGGGGGAGGCGGACGCTCTGTGTACTGCCGGAGAGGAAGGAGGAGGTCCAGTCCAGGGCCTTCTCTTGGATTCCGGTGCCGTAGAGGCGTGTTCGTAGTGTGCAGTGGCAGACCGTGTCGAAGGCGGCTGACAGGTCCAGGAGGATGAGGGCCGCGGTTTCTCCGTTGTCTAGCAGGGTCCTGATGTCATCGGTTTCAGTGATGAGGGCAGTTTCGGTGCTGTGGTTGTTGCGAACCCGACTGGGACGGGTCCAGGATGTTGTTCTCTTCGAGGAAGCTGGTCAGTTGTTTGTTGACGGCCTTTTCGATGATCTTCGCCGGGAATGGGAGCAGGGAGATGGGTCGAAAGTTTGTGAGGTCCTTGGGGTCCGCCTTGGGTTTCTTGAGTAAGGCGTTGATATCTGAGTAAGGCATTGATCTCTTTTGCAATGAGACTTTGATTACTGAGGCATACCTGAAGGCCCCTTCAATGAACACCGAGTAATCGTGCGCTTTGGAGCTTTTAGAGCGCCGTTGTTTTCTTGTGATATTAAGAAGTGAACTATAGTTTACCTAAATATCCTCTCTCTTATAGAACAACAGAAAATAGTGTTTTGTTGAAGAAGGATGTTATAAATTGGGTTACTGGTTTACTGGTTTACTGGGTTGTGATACCTGGTCAAGCAGCAACTATAATCCTAGTCAGGATAAGGCACAAGCAAACGCTAAATTAACCTGTACTCAACCCCTTGGCTGCTTGGCACAAAGCAGTCAGGCTTAACTTAGAGGCAATGTGTAAAGTATTTGTGCAAGCACCACACAAAAAAATCCCACACCAGGTTAGAAAAATAGGACTTAATTTAATAAATAAAACAGGACCAAAATGACAAAAATCCAATCAGTAGAAACAGAGTTCTAAATTTTTTAAGAGTAAACTGTAAAATAGCACCTGAAAGTGTAGAGTCAACCGCAGCTATCTGGGCGTGCTAACCGGGTCAAAGACCAAGATGAACCTGTTGCCCATAGCATCTTGGGGCCTGGAGGCCCAATCATGTTGATACCCACCCTTTCAAACGGGGTTCCAACAACAGGAAATGGTTGCAGGGGAACCTTGTGCTTCCCTCTTGACTTGCCTCTGGCTTGGCAGGTAGGACAGGTTCTGCAGAATGTATCTGAGGCCTTCCTCATTTGAGGCCAGTAAAAGTAGGTGACAAGCATGTCAAAGTTCTTGTTCTGCCACAAATGACCTGCTAGGGATACAAGAGTCACCTCCAGTCAGAAGGTTCTGTAGCAAGGGGGGCTACCAACATACGTGTTGCACCAGACTCGGTAACCTTAGGCTCACTATACCGGAGACCTTTTTCCCAGTAAATCAGATGATCACCAGTGGAGTTGCCAGCTGCCTGGGCCTTGACCCGCTGCTGTAGACCCACAAAAATAAGGCATTCTCCCTGAGCCTGGCAGAACTCATCCCTGGTGTGATCTCCTTGGTTCCTGAGGGTGACAACATCCCACTCTGTAGGCTCTGGGGAATCCCCCTCAGGGTCCGTCTCCTCCCTGACTGTGGGAGTTTCAGGAGTGAGTTTTCTGCTCCCATTGACCTTCCACTTTTTGGCAGGTGCCGGGGCTATTCTTCCAGTCACCAGGTCCGCCTGAATACCCTCTCGGCTGCCATGGACCATATGGTCAGGCACGCTCACTCAGGCTCTAACATCTCCAGGTGGGACCTAACTGCCACCTCTTTCCAGATGGTGTGCTTCAGCTGGAATGCCAGAAACCGGTCCTTGGAAGCTTGTTTCCGGTCCAGGGAAGACATGGCTTGGCAAATCAAATCAAATTTATTTATTATGTTTTGGCTCTCGAAAGAGGGCCACATAAACATGTACATAAAACACAACACAGTAGAATACAAGAATTGTAAAACCATACTATACAAATCGAGATAGGTGCACTGCAAACCATCAGACCCACAAGCCCAGGCCAGGACCACATTCCAGAAGATTAATAAATAGCTAAAAATCCTTTAAAAAAGTTAAAAACATAGGCACAAAACATTTCATTAGGTGGGCAATAAAGTGCGTGAAGAAAGTCTTGAAAAGTGACAATGCTGAGACGTAGACAGATTACTTTAAGCCATCGGTTGCGCAAGCTACGTAACATAGGACAGATCAAAAGTACATGCATACAGTCCTGGTTATTCAATTTACATAAATTGCACAACGGCGAGGTGCCATACCATTTGGACAGCAGCACATTAAGAGGGATTAAGTCATACCGTAATAAAAACCAGAACCTGCGTATTCCATGTGGTAAATTCCACAGGGCGTATGGTTGGGGCTGTTTCAACCTATAGGAGGAGATTAACGACTCCACGTTCCTTTTGTCACCAACAGTTTTTTTATCTGTTAAGAAACAGTACTCCCATGAAGCCTCCTTAAGGACCTGTTTTAACTGCGTGGGAGTGTAGGAGAACAGTGCACTTTCCTCCAGCCCCAAAATTTTCACCGCCCTTCTGAAATTAGCGACTAGTTTGGAGAACTCCTTAAAATTGCCCAAAAGTTCTTTTTTGAGCAAAGCTCGCAAGGTTCCCTCTCTCGCTCTAGCCAGACTGGCTACCCACCTTATTAAGGCACATAGACCCTGCACCCAGGCACTCCTGAGTCCAAAGTCCAGCCTACAGGCGGCCAGCGAACAGGCATTATTGAGAGTCGAGAGGGATCTAAGGAGTTTTCCCTCAGTCTTGTTGCAAAAGTCCCAATATTTTAACTCAATTATTTCTATGCCATACAAAATGGTTGCGGGGATTTTAGCTCTAAATACTTCCAAGAGACTAGAAAAATGTCTTCTCCCCGTTGCCAAGTAAAGGGACTTTAACCCGTTGCCATGGGCGAGAGCTTTGCGAGAGCAATGCTCTATATGAAGACTCTCGCTCATATTGGCCGAGAATATTTTCCCTAAAAAGGTATAACAATTAACAACCTCCAATCTGTGCCCTCCGATGGCCCAACGAAAGTCTGTGGAACGACATTTCTTTCGACCAGCAATACACATTACTTTACTTTTATTGGTATTGATCTTCATATAATGCTCCCTGGCGAAACCCTGCAAAGCCTGAAGCCGATTTGCCAGTCCCACAGGTGTTAAATCGAGCAATAACACATCATCGGCATACATCAGGCAGGCCATTGGCACCCCTCCTATCGATGGAGCGATCCCCTCGCTGAGGGACACAGCAGCGGGGAGGTCAGTTGTATATAAGGAGAATAACAGGGGCGCCAACAAACAACCCTGTTTAAGGCCATTCTGCGCTGGAATTTTGGCCGAAAGTCCCCTTTCACCCCCCATTAAGACCCTGCACCAGGTCTCAGTGTGCAGAGCCCGCACCAATTCCAACAGATGTGAAGGGAGGCCCAGTGTCGCCAATTTTCTCCACAGCGTTCCCCGATCTACTTTGTCGAACGCTGTGGAGAAATCAATGAATGCGGCGTATACCACTCCTCCTCTCACCTGGACATATTTATCTGTAATAACCTGCAAGGCGGTCAGGTTGTCCAGTGTACCATGTTCCCTTCGGAAACCGGTCTGTTCCAAGGGCAGGATATTGCGCTCCTCGACCCAATCGGAAAGAGAACTCAGGAGGCATTTCGCAAAGACCTTTCCGATGGAGTCGAGGAGCGCAATCATGCGATAATTATTGGGACTATCCCTTGCCCCCTTTTTGAAAATTGGAACCAGAATGCTTCCTCTCCATGATGCAGGGACACATTTAGAAGAATGGCACGCCTTAAACAGGGGATACAGAATTTTACTCCAGGTCAATGGATCTTGTTTTAGGACCGTCATCGGAAGCTCGTCCGGTCCCATGGCCCCAGAGGGTCGCATATTTTTTATAGCCAACTCGATTTCCTTCTCAGAAGGAGAGAAAACCGAGTCGTCAGGGGCAGAATACGAAAAGTTATCAGCAACTAAGGTCCCATTTCCAGCATATAGTTCACTAATATGGGAAAACCATAGATCTTCTGCTATAGCTATCGGGAGAGGGGCGTGACGTGTACCACATCCCTTCCCGATAATTGCCCAGAAATCTTTAATGTTGCCATGTACAGCGGATTCCCTTAATTTAATCCATATCTCATCCTCCCTATCCCTATTAATTTTTTTCTTAAGTCTGCTTCTCTTTCTTCTTAGCCTAGAGATGACTTTCCCACGTTCCGGTACCCTATCCACATACTGTGCACGGGTTAGTTTGTTTAACTCCCTGTTCAGATTACGGAGGGGGAGAGGCACTACCTCTCCTTTTTTCCTTAACCGGGCGGATTTTTTTGCATTCAACAGAATTTTTGACATGAATGCCTCAAAACAAGCTATTTCACTTCCGTGCCACAGTTCTATTTCCCTGAGTGTATCAAACAATAGCTCCTGGACCCCATTAATGGCAGCATTATTCCAGAAGCATCTTCCAGCCTTTGGGTTGAAGGTAGCCTCTTTACCATTTAGAGCCCAGGATGCTGTATTCGGAGAATTTAATGAAATTGATAGTGCTAAAATACTATGGTCACTCAGAGTCGTGGGTATAATCCTTAAGTCACGAATCAAGGGGAACAGGCTATAACTGGCGATGGCATAGTCCAAAATAGATGATCCAAAGGGGGAATAGTGGGTATAATTTGCGGGGACGTCAGATGGAAATCTTCCATTTAATATAATACCATCCCCGATTGCAAGTTCTTTTAACAAAATCTTCCCCCTTTTATTTGTTCTTAAGTTTTCCGGGAAAAGCGTCTGGGGGATGCAATATGTTTCCTCCTTAGCTTTATCCCTGAAGAGTCTTAGACTAGCATTTGATACTTTACAGTTCAAATCACCAATTAACAAAATTACAGGGAAAGGAGGAGAATTTTTTGTGTTTTCCATATATTGGAGGACCCGCTTCAATTTATCATTAAAACCCTCCTCAGGCGGAATATACACATTAAAAATGACTATGGAAAATTTTGTATTGTCATGGTACATATTTTCCAAAGTGATTGTGTGAAAGAGTCCGGTTGGATCAATATAATGGGAGAATCCCCATTGGAACTTAGTAGACAGTAAACAGGCAAGCCCCCCCCTGGCATGCCCTTTTTTAGAGGGTGCAGCCGGTACTTCCAATACATAGAAATCTTTTAAAGGCATTAACCTATCTATGCACCATGTTTCCTGGATACACCATATATCGGCCTCCAGGGTAGATAAGAAGGCCGGTTTCTCCGGGCTACTATGAAATCCGGCCGCGTTCCAGGAAATTATATTTAAGCTTGGGTTAAAGGCGGGGAAACAATTTGGGGTTATCCTTATTTTTTGTTGATAACGCACTATGGAGCCAATTCCACCGGTTATTGTCATCGTTGAGTGTGGAATTCTCAACTAGTGGAAGTGGCTTCACGTGTGAAACAGAACGTTTTCCCCTGGAAACCCAAATTTTCAGGTCCCTCAGAGGAGAGGTTATCCAATTTTGATCTCCGCCTCTCAACCCCTGCTTACCGAAAGAGTTTGGCTTGCCAGGGGTAGAGATAGGGAGGATATCAATTCCTAAACGTTGGAAATTTTCAGCCTGTTCAAGGATCAGATTGGTTATAATCGGGGAATAAAATTTCACCTGAATACTCAGTGCCCGGCTACCCCCCAACAGAGATACCAATTCTATGTCTCTAGACTGAATATGATAGAGACATTCTACCTCACTAAAGCGCTTAAGAAGCCAAGCTCTATTCAATAGGAGGTCAGTATCAAATAGTGGAACAAATTCTAGCACACGTACATCCGCAGTAGCCTTAGGTACATTTACAGGCCGAGCAAGAGGACAAGCATTTTCGGAGTCAATTGTTACCACAAAGGGAGCAGCCAACGGATTTAAAGTCTCAGATGGAAGAGAAAGTGGCCCTCCTACTGCATTCCGAACCGGAGAGCATGGGAGGGGGCTTCCGGTTTGTGGAAAGACTTCCAGAGAGGACAAGCTGCCTTGATCATTTTCCTCCTCCACTGAGGTAGAAGTGATTAAGTTCTCATCCAAATCCGCTTTTAAGGAAGTAGATAAAGGCTCCCCATTCCTTATTTCATTCTCCCTTATCTCTGTGTATTTTTGGAAGATGATCCTCCGTTGCTTCTTCTTTCTATATTTTCGAATTGGTTTCCTCTTGCTTGCTTTAGTACTTTTTTGTTTTCCATGTTTTTCCTTTTCTTTGTTAAGTTGGGGTTTGTCGGCCAAGAGTTCTTTCCCAGCATCCGGGACAAAGATAGGAAATAACTCCTGAGCCGTTTTGGGGTCCGGCAAGACTTTATCCACCTCCTCTATCTCAAGGACTATGTTCTTGATGCAGTTTGAGGCTGCAGTATGGGGCAACTCCTTATCGGGGACCAGGGAGGGCGGTTCATTGTCCTTAACTAGTTCGCTTCTAGCGGCTTTAATTTCCCCCTCCGATACAGGTTGTTCAGGATGTTGAGGGGAGGAGGCCTTACCCAAATCCGGCACTTTCTGCAGCATTAACTTTAAGATTTGGGTGACTGATTCAAGAATACAGTCCGAGCTACCTACAAATTTTCCTAGAAGCATCAATATTGAAGCAAGAAGTTGTTCTAGCGCGATCATAGATTCGGAGATCGGCTTTTCTCGTGCTTCCACCATGGAAATGTTATCCAAAAGGTTGAGATCGGGACTCTTTGATGAATTTAACAGGTCAGAGATTTCATGTCTGTTTAGTGACGGAGTGCTACTATACAACATTAGTCCTGATGGGGTGGCTCCCCCCTGAACTTTAAATTGCTCCAGGGATTCCACTTTGGCAGGGCTTATGTAGCGACCCCATAGTTCCAAGTCAATAGATAAAGCGGTCAGATCATCTCCCGGCCTGTCATTCGTAGAAGCCTGGGGGATCGATGGTATATGTCCCGGCTCACTTACTATCGTCGGCTTCCCGACTGAAGGGTCCCGCGGGGGAGACCCTCCTATCATGAGTTGGGAGGCCCCCTGCTGGGCCTGGGGAGGACGAGGCTCAACGGTGGTTGGTAAGTGTACTTCCGGTAGCTCAAGAACTTTGGAATCAGAATTTAGTAGGGTAGCACATTTAGGTTTGTTGCTAGCGGTAAGATCCCACAGTTCGGATAACTGACATTGACCTTTCAGAGGAGGATTGTTTATTGATTTATTTCTTGTGCGGATGGAAGGTAATTTCCGGGTGGATTTTTCTCCCACTACCCTTCCAGAACGTAAAGTCTTAGACATTTTTCACATAAGAAGAAAAAACAGAAACACTATAAAAAGGATATGAGTCTGGAATGAAATTGGTCCCTGGGAGGACGAGTAGGACCAGGGTGCAGTATATCTATCACAATGTTTACAGCGAAATATCCTTCTGCTCAAATTGGCACAGATACAAATAAATAATAGCTGTGCATGAGAAGAAATGCAAGGGTCCAGGCCCAGCCCGGCCTACCTCGGTCACTGAGGGCCACAGAGGGCCCGCCCTTTGCCCGGGCTTCGCTCCGCGCTTTGCTCCGCGCGCGTCCCGCTAGCGCGTCAGTCGTGGGTATTAAATACCGGGAGGGGCGGGAAGAGGACCAGCTGCGGCGAGTTGATCCGCGCTGCGCCTGCTGGTCCTCGCAGTCCCGACAGGAGCTGGACAGTGGCAAGACCCCCTGCTGAAGGAAATCCGGCGTGGGTTACAGTCAGAAGTCCACGAGCGGCGCCCGCGGAGCGGGTGCCGCGAGGCGTGGGTGTCGAGACAGCCGAGTATCCACAGAGGGCTAACAGAGCAGGTAACAGCAGCGTTTCCGCACGCACACAATCCGATAGGCAGAGCGATCACAGCACGTTGAGGAACCCAGCCCGCAATTAACAGATTCCAGCGGGAGGGGCGGGAAGAGGACCAGCTGCGGCGAGTTGATCCGCGCTGCGCCTGCTGGTCCTCGCAGTCCCGACAGGAGCTGGACAGTGGCAAGACCCCCTGCTGAAGGAAATCCGGCGTGGGTTACAGTCAGAAGTCCACGAGCGGCGCCCGCGGAGCGGGTGCCGCGAGGCGTGGGTGTCGAGACAGCCGAGTATCCACAGAGGGCTAACAGAGCAGGTAACAGCAGCGTTTCCGCACGCACACAATCCGATAGGCAGAGCGATCACAGCACGTTGAGGAACCCAGCCCGCAATTAACAGATTCCAGCGGGAGGGGCGGGAAGAGGACCAGCTGCGGCGAGTTGATCCGCGCTGCGCCTGCTGGTCCTCGCAGTCCCGACAGGAGCTGGACAGTGGCAAGACCCCCTGCTGAAGGAAATCCGGCGTGGGTTACAGTCAGAAGTCCACGAGCGGCGCCCGCGGAGCGGGTGCCGCGAGGCGTGGGTGTCGAGACAGCCGAGTATCCACAGAGGGCTAACAGAGCAGGTAACAGCAGCGTTTCCGCACGCACACAATCCGATAGGCAGAGCGATCACAGCACGTTGAGGAACCCAGCCCGCAATTAACAGATTCCAGCGGGAGGGGCGGGAAGAGGACCAGCTGCGGCGAGTTGATCCGCGCTGCGCCTGCTGGTCCTCGCAGTCCCGACAGGAGCTGGACAGTGGCAAGACCCCCTGCTGAAGGAAATCCGGCGTGGGTTACAGTCAGAAGTCCACGAGCGGCGCCCGCGGAGCGGGTGCCGCGAGGCGTGGGTGTCGAGACAGCCGAGTATCCACAGAGGGCTAACAGAGCAGGTAACAGCAGCGTTTCCGCACGCACACAATCCGATAGGCAGAGCGATCACAGCACGTTGAGGAACCCAGCCCGCAATTAACAGATTCCAGCGGGAGGGGCGGGAAGAGGACCAGCTGCGGCGAGTTGATCCGCGCTGCGCCTGCTGGTCCTCGCAGTCCCGACAGGAGCTGGACAGTGGCAAGACCCCCTGCTGAAGGAAATCCGGCGTGGGTTACAGTCAGAAGTCCACGAGCGGCGCCCGCGGAGCGGGTGCCGCGAGGCGTGGGTGTCGAGACAGCCGAGTATCCACAGAGGGCTAACAGAGCAGGTAACAGCAGCGTTTCCGCACGCACACAATCCGATAGGCAGAGCGATCACCATGGCTTGGCAGTTCAGGCTGGACTTTTCCCATGAGGCACAGGGTCTGATTTGCATATAGCCATGTCTAAACTGGGGTGGCAGAGTGGGCTAAAGAACGGTGCTAGATTAAACCCAGATCTTTTGACTGGGTGTGAGTGTTTGATTGATTCAGATGCTCCGTCCATCACCCCCCCCTTTTGTATCAGATCATTTCCAAGCCAGCAATCCGCAGGCATGGGCAGACTCAAAGCTACCCTCATGAAACCGGAGGACCCCCCTCCCCCAACTGAAAGGGAACTAGAGCCACTTGACAGTGACTCTCATGGTTATTTATTTATTTATTTATTTAGTGTGTCTTGGTATCGCGCACAGCTACCCCAACGGGGTGTCCCGGCGCTTCTGTGTAACTTCATCCTGCGTGAAATGGTTGTTAAGAGAAAATAATCAACAAAACAGATAGGTTTTTAGGGCTCTTCGGAAAGGTTGTTCATCCTTGATCAACCGGATGGCATTAGGTAATTTATTCCAGAGGGCCGCCGTCAGTACTGGGAAGGATTTCCCACCAGAACGGGTTTTCCTGAATCTAGGGACAGTAAGAAGGTTTTTAGAAGAGGAGCGTAGGGTCCTGAAGTTGTTATAAGGAATCAGGCACGTGGAAAGATAGGCAGAGCCCTTGCCTCGGAAGGCTCGATGAGCCAGGACCAGAGCTTTGAATTCTGCCCTTTTGTGGACCGGTAACCAGTGAAGTTCGCGACGGTGAGGAGCTATATGCTCCCGTAGGGGGATACCGCCAACCAGTCGCACCGCGGCATTATGAACCGTCTGGAGGCGATGGCGGAGCCCCACAGACAGACCAGTATACAGGCCATTAGCGTCGTCCAGGTGTGAGGTGATTAACGCCTGTACCACGATCTTCCTAGTATTACTGGGCAGAAAATGGATGAACTTTTTTATCATCCGAATTTTAGCTAAACAGGCAGCAGAGACTGTGTGGACTTGATGGTAAAATGAGAGGTTGGAATCCCATCTTACTCCTAGATTTTTCACGGAGTCCTTTGGGAGAGGAGGGGCGCTTAAATCAAGAGGCCACCAGATGTTAGGGTCAAGTGGAGTTGGCTGGTGGAAAAAAGGACCTCCGTTTTCCCCGCATTCAACCTCAGGAAATTATTATCCATCCACTGGGCGATTGTTCGTAAGCAGTTTTTTAAGGGATCAAAAGTAGTGGGGGTAATACTATTAAACGAAAACAAAAGCTGGATATCATCAGCATAGGAAGTGACTTTTATACCAGTTTGGGCAATGATATCAAAAAGTGGGGAAAAATATATATTGAATAAGAGCGGGCTCAGGGAGGAGCCCTGAGGCACCCCCCACCGGAGCGGGCGACTTTCAGAAGTAAAAGGGGGGGGGCCGAAAACCGCCTGGGTACGGTTGGACAGGAAGGATGATATCCTCCCTAACGCTGTACCCTGAATGCCCTTTGAATGCAGGCGATCAAGGAGGAGGGGGTGGGAGACGGTGTCGAATGCTGCTGACAAATCCAGCAGAACCAACACCGCTCTAGATCCCTCATCCAAGCTCCATCTTACAGCATCAGACATCTCGATGAGTGCCTAGTCTGTACTATATCCAGGCCTAAAGCCGTGCTGAGAGTCATGGAACGCACCTGATGTTTCAAGAAAGCTTGCTAACTGTTGTTGAGCGAGTCTTTCTAATACTTTAGCAGGGGCAGGTAACAGCGAGATTGGTCTATAATTGGCGGGGTCACTGGGGTCAGCGGTGGCCTTCTTGATTATAGGAACCAATCGTGCCTGTTTCCAGGTGTCAGGGAAAAGTCCCAGTTTAAAGGAGTCATTCCAAATCCTATTCAGGAAAGGGTTAAGAACGGGGGCTAAAGATTTGTACTGTTTAGCGGGCCAAGGGTCTAATGGGGAGCCAGATTTAGTCTTAAAAAGTTCCGCAAGTGATTGTTCCAATGTGATCTCTGCGAAGTCAGAAAACAGAGGCTCTGGACCCGCGAGAGGAGAAGGAGAAAAACATATTAGTGCCGGAGTATTACTGGGGAAGGAGTCATAAATAGTAGCTATTTTGCTCTTGAAAAAAGTGGAGAGGTTGTCACAGAGAGTCTGTGATACCACTGGGGGGAGTTTTAGGGCTAGGGGATTCGTAAAAGATCTCACTGTCTCAAAAATTTCCCTAGATGGTTGTCAGCTGTGACAACTTAAAAAAAACTGTATTTAATATTTCAAAAAAGCAATGAAGTACCATACAAGTACATTGTAGTATACTACATTACATGCATCACATTTCCACATACTTTTATGTAACATCATACAACCACTAACTCTAATATAGTACTGCGGCGCATAATACCAGTTTCTACATTTCCTGCCAGATGTTGACACTAATATTCAGTGTAAGCTGTACTAGTATCTTCCACAGCTACTTGTGAGGTTGCATCCTGACCAGTCTGTGATTCCGCAATGTCCTTGAGTCTCTGCAGATATGCAACAAATGGTTGCCATATGTCTTGTTGCTTAGATGTCGGTGACTCCAACTACTCGTATAGGTCACTATTCGTGTTACAATATGTCAAGATGTGCAGCTATGCCTTGACTGTTGGCGGGTGCTTACTATCCCAGTTTATAGCCAACTCCCTCCTAGCGAGCATCAGTGCAATTGCCACAAAGCGTCGTATAGACTTTGGGACATCGGGTACAAACTCGCCTGAGCCATCAATGTAGCAGGTGTAAGTGTAAGGTGTTTCTGCTGTGACATTTCAACAATGACTTTACCCCCAGTATTTCACCAGCTTCACACATGTCCATGTCATATGTGCAAAATCTGCTGACGGAGAGTGGCACTTGAGGCATGCGTTTGATCGAGACGTATCCATGCGATGCACTCTGACAGGAGTAATGTACGGGTGCTATAGGAATGTAAAATGCCATAACTTATGTCTGTGATTTATTGATACCTTACATGTTTGCGTGCAGCAGTAGAGCCATTGGAAGTTTGAGAGTGGGTATGCCCATCACGCTCCCATGCAGCTTGCACCCCAGATTCACCCACAGGTGTTAGGCCAATGGCTGATTCATACAGTTGGGACATTAGATGATCCCCATTAGTGTCTTTAATGAGTAGCGTCAAAGGTGAAAAATCTGATGGTTCAAGGAGATAGCAAGGAATTTGTGCCCTGAGTGTGCATTGTAGTCTCTGAAGAACAAATTAGTTCATCAACGGGGCGTCCTTAAAACAACTGTCCTCTGTAAGTGAGCAGACCTGTCATTTGGGAACAGGTTCCAATTGTTTCTAATCCAAACTTGGACAGTGTATGTTTGACCAGAGACCTGCGTGATGGGAATACAGGAATTTCTTTGTAATGGTATTGCAGGGGAGTGTAGTAGGTGATTTCCGGATATCCTAATTGATGCTGTGACAATTTGGCGAAATTCATCAAGAACTACATGCTCTGAGGTCACCAGATGACATCTGACAATTGTCATCCTGGCCCCACTGTCTCTCATAGCCTCCACCCAATGCGCATTGATGGTGCCTGTATTTCCTACTGTTACTGGACATATGAGTTCTCTGCACCATCTCTCCGTCACCCAGGGACACTAGGGTAACATCTACACTGCTGACCCACTAACTGGAACAATCTCCACCCCAAGCACTACACTAGCCAACCCCAGTCAACCCCAGTGACTGCTCACAGGTAGGGGGTTGTTCCCGCTTGGGACACTTGGCATCCCCCCTTGAAGTGCCCTTCCTATTTGCAATCATAGCACTGTGGGTGTGCCTTCCCTGAAGACTTACTGTCATGGAACCAGCTATTTTTTTTCCCATTTCAGGATGGGAGTCCTGACCTGTGGAACTAGTTTGAGACCATTTAGGGAAATCCTTGTTTTTATGTTTGTCCCCCCTCCTTCTGATGGGGACCCATCCCACTCTTGTTGCGATTCCCCAGATACTTTCTTGTGGATCCTGGTGCTGACCCAGGGGTCTGCCTTTTTAGAGAGCTCTCTGGGGTCAGAGACCTTACTGTCAATCAGGTGTTGGTGCAAATCTGCAAAACAAAGCCTGAACATGTGCTTCTTTGCAATCAAATTATAAAACCCCTGATAATCCTTTACTTCACTGCCCTTCACGAGCCATTCAATGCCTTTCAAAAGGAATCCACACAATCCACTCAGGTCTGTTGGGCCAATATCTGACTGCCCCTAAACCTCTTTGTGTACGTCTCTGGGGTCAGACCATACTTCCTGACAAGGGCCTCCTTCATGGGGAATATCTCACCCTGTCTCCGTTCTCTAGGGCTAGTATGGTGCCCCTCCTCTCACTTGAGATATTCCTCGACAGAGTAACCCCACAATCCCCCTCAGGGATGTTATGAATCTGTAAGCCAATCTCATGTTTTTTTAATGTATTTATTTATTCATAGAGCACCAGAATCGACCCCCGAAGGGGTATCTCTGCGCTGTAGACGGGCACAGTGAAAAGAGCCTAGCAACTAAGAGTCAGAGGGGTACAGATAGGTCTTAAGCTGTTTCCTAAAAAGGAGATGTTCTGCGCATTGTTTTAATTGAGCAGGAAGATGGTTCCAGTGGCCTCCCCACCCTGCCTGGCTTGTTTGATTCTGGCCACTGTGAGCAAATGTTTCCCTAGTGAGCGGAGGGACCGCTGAGGGACGTAAGGGATGAATTTGTCCACCAAATAGCTGGGGCCAGGATTGTACAGGGCCTTATGAATAATACAACACACCTTGAAATGTACACGCTTCCGTATCGGGAGCCAATGGAGTGAAGCAAGCAGAGGCTGAGAGGCCGTCCTTGGTGGTGCATTCAGAATCAAACGAGCAGCCGTGTTCTGGACGACCTGTAATCTGTCCAGTGCAGCCTTATTGGCAGACAGCAGAAGACTAAAACCAAGTGTCAATATTGTCACCCACAACAACGCCAGGCACCGAACCTTTGGGAATATGGGCCCTCTTGTCTCCAGAGGGCACTGTAGAAATGCGGCCACCATCACTTCTGCACTCTTCCTGTCTAGTCTTGATGTCCAGCTTCTTATGGCTCCTTTCATGAGCCAATGCTCCAACTAGATCTTCTACTCCATGGCCTGTTTCCTCTCCTCCATGGCACTTTCCTCGCTTCCATTTTTAACTGGGCCATCTATAGTTTAAACTCTCTCTCCGCCTTCCTTTCCACCTACTCCTCTGGGGACAGGATGCAAGAGGACATACTGTGTCCTGCACAGGGGGCCTCCAATTTTGAGAGTAGGTTACCCCCTCCTCGACAGGATGCATTCCATAACCCTCCCCTAGGTCATGCTCTGATCCTTACTCCTCCTTTTTACTCATCCTCCTCTTCCTCCTGGATATCTGTTGTGACTGGCACCTGGTGGGCCTCTGTTCATGCCCTCAGGACCGTTTGTAGCCCCCCTTCTTGGCGCTCCTTTTAGTGGGCAGCCCCTTCTCCAAGCAAAACTCCTTGAGCTGAGCTACAGTGTAGCTCTCCAAGTTGACAAGTTTAAACTCTATCTTTGCGGGTGAGGTCACATACACAGTCAGTCAGGTAGAGTAGGAATTAATTTAAAAAACGGCCTATCAACGAGAATTTGAAGCTCAAATTGGTCTTAGATATATGATGATAGTGTACACCAAATCACTGTATGGCACTGCACAAACACAAGTGCTAGCCTCACTGCTGATCACCGATGTTAGAAATTGGATTACCGGTGTACTGGGGTTTGAGCCCTGGCCACGCCGCAACCACAATCCTAGTCAGGGTAAGGAATAAGCAAACTCCAAATTAACCTATGCTCATACCCCCCCCGGAAGCTTGGCACAGAGCAGTCAGGCTTAACTTAGGGACAATGTGTAAAGTATTTGTGCAACACTTCATACAGTACAACAGCGAAAAAACCTCACAAAAAGACCCAACACCAGGTTAGAAACAGAGCTTTTAATTTAATAAATTAAATGACCAAAATGAGAAATATCCAATCAGTAGAACAAGGGTTATATATTTTTAAATAATAAACTGTAAAATAGCACCGAAAAGCGTAAAATGTTAACTGCGGCTGTCTGTTCGTGCTGGACTGGGTCAAAGTCAAAAGTTTAGGCCAAGCATGATGGAGATGCAGTCCCAGATTAGTCCCACTGAAGTTCTACCCTCTCAGGTTTTATGCCAAGAGCCCCATTTGCGATGGAGAGGGTTGCGGAGAGCAAGGAGAGCATCATGGGTGGCAGTTGACAGGGTGTGAAGAGCAGACTGGGAGTTTTAGATGGGCAGGCTGGAACATCGCACTGGTGGTCCCCCGTGGTTTGTTGATGCTGCTGTGCAAAGAGACTCGCACTGATTTGCGAACAGGCCTGTTAGCAGTCGCGAAGAGCCCAAAAGCATGCTTTCAAGAGCCACATCAAGGGTCAAGGACCTCGGAGGCACCAATTTGGGGGTCAGGAACTTGCTGCAGACAGGTTCAGGAGCTGTTGGTGAGCCTTTTATGTCTTTGGGCTCAAATTAGGAGGCAAGCAAACTAGCCCTGTGAGTCACTCTGGGGTCCTTGGTTCACGATGAAGTTGCAGGTCCAGTACTTCTTCACCAGGCAAGAAGGTAGCAGACCAGCACAGCAGGGCAGTAGTTCCTTTAGAGGCCAGGCCCACCCTCTTGGCCTCGTTCTTTGTTTATTATTCTAGATCTTTGTTTAGCAGGATTATCCACCTCCCGCCTTTCTTCAAGTCCAGTTTCTTTTTCCACAAAAGTCGCGGACGCTCAGGTAGCGAGCAAACTCCTTTTTTATTACCATCCCCACTGCTATTCCTTACTCGTGCACTAACTTTTTGTCTGGTGTACTAGTTTCCTATTGGCTAAGGAGCTGGTCTCCCGAAGCATTTGTTTGGGCTAAGTCAGCCTGGATATTTGCACTCCACCCTGTGGATTGGACTATTTAATCGTTTCCAAGCTGAACATCTGATGTTTATGTGTGTTGGGTGTAGTACTGACTTGAGCGCCTTAACCCACATTGTCATAAGACCAAGTACACTAACAATGGGTAGGCGCAGGGTGGTGGCAGGGCCTACAAGCAAAGAGCCTTCACTCATTGGTAGCACCATGGACGCATTTTTCCAGCGCACATCAGGGTTCCTGGACATGGAGATTGAACTGGCTGTCAGACAACTATCTTGTTCACCTGCTCACTGTCCTGCATTGAACTCCCCGTCCACCCCACAGGTTGACGCTCTCACTCAGCCTCAGTCTTTTCCAGTAGATCAGGTTGACCTGTCTCCATCTCATGCGTGTGGTATTGTTCCTCTCTCCCTGATAGGTATCACCAGACGCAGCGCTCTCATGCCAGTATAGTTCCAGCTTCTGAGTCTGGACCAGGACCGCGAAAGCTTCCTGGCAATGGCCTGAATGCAGGAGGTGCAAAGAGGAAGCACCCTTCAGTGGGGTGGCCATGCAAACATAGTAAGAAGACTGGACCTCAGTCAACCCCAGCAGCATGCCCAGTAACACCCAACCTGGATGCAATTTCGCTAGACACACTCCAAGTTGCTTTATGGTCAGTTCTGGACATCAAATTGGACCCTATTTTACATCACCTTGACTTACTGGAAAAGACTTTCAGTGAACTTTCAGCCTCCTGCAAAGGGACCATGCTTCTTCTACCAAAAGTCTCCCCCCTGTAAGGCCTTCAACTTCGATTGCCATCCCTATTTCCAGCGGCAGTGGCTTGGGGGCAGGAGTCGCAGTGGTGTCTATGCTGCACAGCACAGTAACAACCATGATCAGGCCTGGGCGACCTGATCGCTCAAACATCCGTAGGGGGGCTTACATTCGGAACTTTGTCTCTCCTCCACCTCACCAACCCCAGAGTGTCACTGTTGGCGGCATGCATTGTTACGCGGACATGCAAGGTGGGCCTGATGTTATACCCCATTCTCGTGGTGTAGACTCTGTCTACCTCCCTCCTGAGTCCACCCCACTTGTTGTGGTACTAGCTAACGTACCGCGTCTTGAACACAGGTCTAAGGAAGACTTACCAGCTAAAGGACAAGGTGGTGCACTGGCTCAGTTCTAATATTGCCGCTGGTCTTAGGGTGGAAAACCAAATTCTTATGGTGCTTCGGACTGAGTGAGTTGGTGGCAACAACAAATGTTGGCAAGGGGACTGTATTATTGTTAACTTTAATACCGCATTTCTTTGTAAACCACATTTTAAGTTTAGTAGCGCAGTCCCAGTACAGGGGTTGAAATTCTGCAATTTTGGCACTCCTGTTGGGTTTCTTTTTCCAACCCAGTAATTGTAATTTAGGTCCCAAACGTGAGGGGGTTTATGGGGGCTGCAGGGAGGGGACTTTAGGGGCAAGCACTGCCAATAGGTTTACCTCATTGAACTTGTTGGAAGATTACGACTGATGCTGTGCGGGCCCTTTGGATCCTGTGGTCCTTGCACCACAAGCAAATATCCCACCCCCGGAACTGGAATCCAGTAAGAATGGAGGGTGTAAGTTCCTTTCCTAGAACATCACGGGGCTGGCAAGTAAGATAGAAACCTCTGGGTGGTTGGCTCTCGTCAATAGTTTTGATGTGATTTGTCTCCAGGAAACCTGAGCCACTGGAAACAATTATCACCTGGGTGGATATAAAACCCTCTTTGTTCCAGCAATTCCATCCTTGTCAGGGAGAGCAAAGGGGGGGCTTATTACATTTGTGTCGTTAGCCGTCTTTGACATCTCAATATCTATACTCCATGCCTCGCCCAATTTACAAGTGATGTTGCTGTCTAGTGGCAAGAGTAGGCTCCTCTTAGTGGATTTTTACAATGCGGGAGCTGTACACGGGGTGACGGCGAGGGCATCATAACACATTTGGAGTCAGGATTACGGGGTTGCATCTCGAATGTTCAGAACTGTTACTACATATTCATAACAGGGGACTTTCAACATCCACATGTGTGGGGACATCAGAAGAGGAGGAGTGGAAGCCATGGGTTATGCACGTCAATCAGGCTTGCACATGTAACATACTCCTCAGGGCACCAAGCTTAATTCTCTTCAGATTGAATTTGATTCAACATCAGTCATTAATAAGTTGCAGCTGGGGGAAGCTGACATCGCTCCTACTTTTATCGGTAGAGGGTGTGAGACTTTTATAGATTTTACCTTCCTATCTACCCTTTTTCTTTGATCACAGATTTTTCAGTCCAGATTAGTGAATTTAGTGACCATAACCCTAACAGGCTGGTCCCGAGTACATGGACGCCTGAATTGGGTGGGGGAGGAGCCCCTTTTAAAGTGGCTTTGGCAGGGAGCAGTCTAAAATGGAGGTGTATAGCACCAGAGTCATTTCACGAGTCCCTTGTAAATCAGTGTCGTAGGTAATTTGCCACCTGTCTAGACGGCGAGGCTAGTGCCTTGGACATTTTGGGTGCTTTCAGTACTAAAGCTATTACGTGCCCCGGATGGTAGGAGGGAGCCTGCAGTCCCAAGATGGTTTGATTCTGCCTGTTCCCAGGCTTTTAGGAAGTTGAGACAGGCCCTGAGCGATAAGCCCCTTGACATGATGGCGGTCAAAGGTCTTCGCAGAGCATATAAGCCTCCACTAGCAACTCGCAACTCCACCTTGAAGGATGAGGCCTGGTCTGACCTAGTGGAGGCAAGCACTTTGCAAAATAGGAGTTTTGCGCTATAATTAATAGCCCGTTTCTCTCAAATGAGAATGTCCATTCACTGGACACTCATATCATGGAGGATGATTGGGTTCACCCTTTCGAGGGTATTTTTCAGCCTGACTCCACACCTATCGAGGGGCAGGATAGGGTGGAACCTAAAGCGGATCTCGAATTCTCCGAACCAGAGTTGAGAGCGGGCATACTAGGATTGACTAACAGAAAGGCCCCAGGGTCAGATGGGATTCCGCCCGATCTCTATATTACCCATCTAGATACTTGGGCGCCCATCCTTACTACTGTTATTAATGCCTCGGTCCGGGTTGGCCGCCCTGATTCCTTGGCTTTATTGACCATAGTCCCGATATTTAAAAAGGGCGATCAGGACAGCACCTCATGTTATAGGCCTATTTCCCTCCTGGACTCTGTGTTGATGGTGGTGGGCAGCATGATTCTTGATAGATTAGTATGTTTGGCGGATGAAAATAATTATTTATCTGAGATTCAATATGGTTTTCGCTCCGGCCGATCCACTATGGAGCAGTGTCTAAATTTGTATCTTGTTCTGAACAAGTATACGGTGGCTCGCACCTGGCCTTTATACTTAGCACCTGTCCTCAGCCTTTGACTGTGTGAACAGGTCCAAGTTATGGCAGCTGATGTCATCCATCGGCATGGATCATAGCATCATCCTGTTTCTGAAGGATCTTCACCGAGATTCCAGGGCAGTAGCACGCTTCTCAAAGGACTTGAAAATGTCCCGCCAGTTCAACATCCAGAGGGGGTTGCATCAGGGGTGCATCCTCGCACCCTTCCTCTTCAATTTATACATCAACTCTCTAGAGAAGTTCCTTTTAGACATTAAAGCAGACACCCCCCAGGTAGGAAAGCGTAGTCTGCCGGTCCTCTTATATGCAGACGACGCAGTCCTCCTGGCGAGTACTGCAAGGGGCTTCCAACTTCTTCTCAATTCTTTTGCCACATTTATGGAGGAGTTGGATCTATCAGTGACTCATTCTAAATCATACAAAATGCAAGTGGGCTTCAGTAAGGCAAAGGTAAAGCATCCCACTTTTAAATTAGGAGGTTCGCTAATACCTAAAACAAATGTCTTCTCCTATTTGGGAGTAGTATTTGATGACTCCTTGAGCTGGTGCCCCCTGCTTAGCCGTAAGAAATGGAAAGTAGTGAAAGCCACTGCAGCCGTTTTAACTTTGCCAGTGGAGTGGGAGGGAAACCAGAAGGGGCCCTCCTGAAGATTTATCAAGCAAACTTTATCTCTAAGGTTAGTTATGGGAGTGAGATATGGGGTCATATAGAGCTTGGGCAGGACAGAGCACTGAGAACTCACTCTTGCGAAGAGATCTCTCTGTTCTGCAATGTACTCCATCTTATGTTGTTCACAAGGAATTGGTAATGTCTTTCTATGCTGATGATTTAGCTTTCTGCCCTTTGTCCGTGTGGCTCAAGATTTGGTCAAAGCAAGAGAATACACTTAGCAAAGATGTCATACGTGATTGTCTCTTTCTTGATCATGCCTTGGTTATCCGCTGGCACCAGTAAATAAGAACTGGCTTTGTCAGGCTTGGAAGAGTAGATCTTTTCATGAATCCTGAGGGTATTGGTAAAAGGGATCTCGTTTGGGCCACGGAGGGCTTTCTAAGAATGTCATCGTGATACAGAGGATAAAGAGCTGTATAAACCTAGTGTGCAAAAGTACATCGTACTGAAAACTATTCCACGATTGAACCTTACCTTTTAGGGCGTAAAAGCATTTATGACCGCTTTTTATTGACGAGGTTCCGGTTCGACCTCTTTCGCTTTCTATTAGCACAGCCCCGAGGCTCTCATAGAGGTCAGTGCCTCATGCCCTGTGGCTGCGACAGAGAGTCTCCTCAGGACATGATGCTCTTTTTAAGGTTTTTTACTTTTTATGTTGTACCCAGAAAGTTATTTATTATTCCCATTTAAAAAAAAGAGTCTTAGGAGGGTAAGACCTGCTTCGATCTTCTTAAAACTTCTCTCTGGTGATACTGTCTTGCACACAATTAGTTTTCTAGGGGTCGCTGTCAGATTAGGAAAATCTGCAATTATTATCTGAATTATAAACCATGTCCTTTTATCTTGTGTCTTGATTACCTAGATTTTATTGTAATTGTTAGCTGTTTAATGTATGATGGTATATCCTAAGATGTTTGACTTTTATGATTTTATTTCTAAAGCCGAATAAAGTTTGTTGATGATGATGACTGATGGGAGAGATAGGCGTGGCATTAGTGAAAAACAAATTTGAGACTTTTTCACTACCAGGACATGTAAAACATAAATGTACATGTCTTACTTACAATGTACGCTGCCCTCTTGGCTGTCAAGGGGCCTACCCTAGGGGTGACTGTTTTGTATTAAAAAGGAAGGTTTGGGCCTGGTGAAAGTTTTATTTTGCCATGTCGGAATGGCAGTATAAAACTATACACCCGTGTTCTTCACCGGCAGACCTGAGACATGTTTATAAGGGCTATTCAAGTGGGTGGCGCAGTCAGTGCTGCAGGCCCACTAGTAGCATTTAGTTTACAGGCCCTGAGCACATGTAGTGCACTTTATTAAGGATCTGTAAGTAAATTAATATGCCAATTGGATATAAGCCAATGTTACCATGTTTTAAGCAGAGAGCAAAAGCGCTTTAGCACTAGTTAGCAGTGGTAAAGTGGTCAGAGTCCTAAGGCCAGCAAAAACAGGAGCTCTGAAGGCTAAAGGTAGAGAGAAACACACCAAGGATGCCATGTCTAGCAGAGTATATTTGCACTTGAGCAAAATAAGTGATTCTAACTATATTTTCTGACTAAAGAGGCGCAATTTCATATCATTCGTGTCATGACAGTTTCATAATCTTCGTGTCCTGAGCAAATCTCTTGCTCAGTGCCTCATAAACAGAGCTAAATTTCTAAAGAATAAGTGCAGGGTACCATATTTTTCTCCGAAGCCAGTCAGCGCAGCTGTTGAATGTTGTGGTTGCCGGATACCAAGGCTGTCCTGCATTAAGCCTCTAACATACTCTCGCTTCTCCTGTATCTCACTATCTCTCCATTGTATATTTATTTTATTCCCTGCATTCTTTGTCACGTTTTATTCTGTCTTTCTCTTTTCATTTCTTCTCCTTCTTCTGCCATTCTTGCTCTTGTTCTATATCAAAGTCTGATGATTAAAAAGAAGTCCTTGTCCATAAAAGACGCTTCCTAAAATCACCCCTGAAATTACGCCATGCTCGCCAAGAAGCTCCCATATGTTCTGATTTCAGAGTGATTAGTAGATCTTTGCATAGAATTCGTAAAGCTCAAAACATACAGAGATATATTAAACAGTTTCTGACAAAACATCTTCAACTTGTTGGAAGCTCTGAAACTCTGGTGGAAGAGCAACATTTTTTACAACAAGGTTTAAACATGACCGCTAAGACACTGAGACCTTGAAGCTAAAACTATGTTTTATGATGGAGGTCAGGTTTTTAGCTACACAGGACTGAATACTGTGTTTCATTACTTTACTTTCTATCCTTAAACCAAATTAGGATTTCAGCAAGGTCATGACATAGAATTGAGTCAGTGTAGAGGGAGAGTGCACCATGCCAAGGTAAAGAGGCCTGAAGAGGTGCTCATAGCGCATTTCATCAAATTAGACCAGGAGAGAATTGGCCTCAGAGAAATGGGTTGAGTCTTGACATGATGGAGCCTCTAAATGTCTGGCTGGTGTGCGATTCAGTCTGACACACACAAAGCAATCCTGATTTGCAATTAGCTATGCACGTCTACCATGTCACTGGTTGTGACCTTGCTCTTTTGTCTTTCAGATTCTGTGCTTGTGAGAATATGATCAGTTCTTTATTAATTATTTGTATTACTTATGGGTGGCAATTAGAGTAATGTTTAATGTTTCATGTTTCTTTATTTGTTTTATTAATTAAAGTCCTACAAAATATGGATACAAAATGTGTACACTACTTAAATATTAATGCATTGCTTATATACAAATACTTCTCATAAAACAATAAAAAGTACTCTGACCCATAAAATTATTCCATTAAGCAACTTGAGAGTGGTTACACAAAATCAAACACAAGCGTCCAACTTTTTCTTGGCTAATATAAGAAATTTCACAAATGCTGAATTAATTGCTAGGTCTTCGGGATCTAAGCTTGCCATAAGAGCCTGTCTACAGGTTCTTATACCACGTTCATTAAATAATTTCTTAAGTACCGCTTTTCTTTCGACTTCCAGGTTCGGGCAAAGGCACATTAGGTGTATGATGTTTTCTTGACCAGATTTACAAAGCGTACACACCCCGAATTTTTCAGGTCTTTTCCATGGTGCCAAATGACATGAGCCTGGAAAGATACCAAACCTAGCATTCATAAAGATTTGTTTATTTTTTTTGGTCCAGGATGTTTCCAAATAGGTTTGGATCTTCTTTTTCTTAAAACCATTTACTATTGGCCACACATGGTGTCTTTTAGTGAAATTATCTTTGTCCTTTATCAAAGAGAGATAATCCGTGATTTTGTTTACTGTCTTCTTGAAGCTCTCCTGTTTGACCGTGTTTTTCCAAATAGAAGCTAAACCATAGTCCTTGATTGCGGAGTTTAAATAGGCGGCAATAGTTAGGGAACGGTTGGTGCTTACTTCTTGCCAAAGAAGGTGGGACATTTCGTTGTCATAATCATTTTTTATTCTGTTCCACACCTTCATTATGTTTCCTTTTCTTGCACAAGATTGGTCATTCAGACCAAATTCCAACCTTACTTGTGATTGTGAGGCATTCTTAGGGAGTGAAAATAAATGGCGATAGGTTTTTGCTACCGAAATATTTATAATCTCTGCATCACTCCCATTGAGCACCTCACTCCCATATGTTAAGGAAGGCAATAGTTTAGCTGATAATGATTTTAATAGAGGGCGATAAGACAAATCTCCAATGGATTTCTGGATAGATCTAAATGCGGAGGTAATGGAATTTGCTTTCCTTGTAATTTCATTTTTCTGATGAACAAATTTTCCATTATCACAGAAAGTTACTCCCAAGTATTTATAATCCTTTACTTGTTCCAGTTTTTTACCTTCCAAAAACCAGGTATGCGCATGCTTTAATCGAACATTTTTGGTGATTACCATCATTTTAGTCTTGGCGTCGTTAATGTGCATACCGTTTACCTTGGAGTATTTGGATATGCCGTTGATCAGTCGTTGCATCCCCACCTTTGTATAGCTCATTAGAACAACATCATCTGCGTATAGCAGGTTTGATATAGGAGTTTGAGCCAGCATTGGTGGGTGGGCGTTGATATCATTAAGGTCAGAAGTGAGATCAGATAAAAATAAGTTAAAAAGTAGGGGAGCTAACACACAGCCCTGTTTAAGCCCATTCGATGTTGGAATAATTTTAGTTACAGTTGAGCCATTACCCATCCTCACTCTAACCCAGGTATCAGAATGCAAAAGTTTAATCATTTTTAAAAGCTTGACTGGAATTCCTTGTTTTGCAAGCTTGGTCCAAAGAAGCTCGCGATCAACACAGTCGAAGGCAGATTTAAAATCTACAAAACACAAATATAAAGGTAGATTTGCAATTATTTCCTTTTAAATTAATATTGCTAAGATTAAAAGATTTGTTGTTGTACCAAGGCCTTTGACAAAGCCTGTTTGGTTTGGGGGTATTACCTGCACTTCTTTTGCCCACTCAGTTAAATTAATTAAAAGAATATTGGCAAACAACTTTGCATCTGAATCCTGTAAGGTAATTAGACGGTAATTTTCTGGCTGTTGCCAGTTGCCTTTTTTAAATATTGGGATTATAAGCAAGCCTTTCCACGAGGTTGGTATTTCCCCTCTCTGGACCACATCATTAAAAACAGCTGTAAGATGATCTGACCAGAAGTCGGGCGATTCTTTAAATAATGCAAAGGGAATGCCATTCGGCCCAGGGGCACCATCTTTTTGTTTTTTTTATCAATCTTGCCACTTGGCTGGGTGTTATAGTCACGTCTTTCACTCCTTCTTTGCAATTTTTTGTTAGAGAACTTTCGACTTTAGGTTGTATCAAAGACCGTTGGTTTGGATTGAGATGAATTTGTAGAAAAGTTACCCATTTTTCTTCGGATAAACTTGATCCAATTCCCAGATTCTTTGGTCTAGATAAGCCATTAATAAGTCTCCAGAACTCCCTTGAATTTTCCATTGAGCTTGCATGAAATATCTTTGTCCATAGGTCCTGTCTTGCTTTATTCTTTTCATTCCATATCAGTTTCCTTAGTTTACAATTGATATCCGCCAATGAGGCTCGTATATCTTTGTTAGACGGAGTCTTCTTTAGGTGTCTTCTCAGTCTGTTTCGTTGACTTCTAAGTTTCCTTATAGCATAAGGTAAAAAGATAATATTAACTGCATCTTCCCCTTTTTTGCAATATGAACTTTTCCTTTCTTCGGTGATTACAGATGGTATGTTATCAGTGACTACTTTGTGTGTAAAGTTTTCCCATTTTTCAATGGGATTTAAATTTTTTTCGACCATGCATTCCATCACCAGCTGTTTTGCCCTTGCAGTGATCTTGTCCGTGTCTACAGTTTTCCATGTTAGTTTTGTATAATTAACAGAACAGATTTCTCCAGGTATTGTCAGGAAAGATTTAGATTTTGGACATATTATGTTGATGTCGATAATTTGCTGGCTGTGGTCACTTTCCATCACCTTGATTAAGGAATAGGATATCACCTTATGAAATATAGATAAAGACGTCAGGGTGTAATCAATTCTGGAAGAGCAATTTTTTTAATGAAATGAGCAGGCCGGTGGAGAATCAGTAGGAAATCTGCCATTCAATATTCTCAAACCTGACGCTTCCATATCCCTCACCAACTTTATCACGGTTTTATTAGATCGACTAATGTGATTAGGGTCCATTATTGGGTCAGGGATTGCCCATTGTTGATTTAGAGTAATGTCCTTGAGCTTACATTGTATTGGAGAAAATATCCCCTTCAGTATTAGAGGCAATGTTTCATAATGGTCAACACAACTCAACCTTAACATCTTGAATTTGCCTGCATAATGAGGCAAAGGTGACATCTTTTTCTAGTTCTACATGCAGTCTACCATCAAGACATCATATTGGAGACAACCAAGATATGAAGGTTGGAAACGTTTGCATAACCTTGACTTAGCCACTGGGAAGATCTCCGAGTAGCATTCCAGTACATAATTTGTTGGTCTCGCCTAAAGACAGCTTTTAGTTGTCTATTGCTGAAGACCTATTGTTTACAATACCAATGCTTGGGTCAATATTTTCCTTATTATTGGTTGGCTTTCTTGTTAGTTTCATTTGTTTGCTTCTTATAGTATGGCTTTCCTTCCTTTCATTTTGTTTGTCGCACCCCTGTAGCATAGCTCTTTTTGATTGGATGATTTGTATGCTTCCATTGCTGACATTAACAAACTAATTTTTACTTTTTCTATGAGCACTCAATATGGGAGCATGTATTTTCTTGCTATCTCTCCCATGTGGTGCTTCCCTA
This sequence comes from Lissotriton vulgaris, assembly GCF_964263255.1. Lineage (NCBI taxonomy): Eukaryota > Metazoa > Chordata > Amphibia > Caudata > Salamandridae > Lissotriton > Lissotriton vulgaris. The sequence continues at coordinate 1,462,721,107 of NC_141687.1, read as the reverse complement.
CATAACATCCTTACCCCTGTGCTCTGAGTTGCGCCCCACCCCTCCAAGTTCATCTTTAAAAGCACTGCAACAGGTATATTAGTGCTGGATGTTTGAATACAAGCAGACTTTATTGGGTTGGGTTTGGTTAATTTGGTGTGTTCCATATGTTGTATGAAAGATCAGGTCTAAGTACACAAAGGTAGCATTATGGTGCTGGACTTGGGAGTGTGTGGCTGTTGTAAGTCTGCTTCCCAAGTGGTCTGAGCATTTGTTTCAGTTCTGTGGAAAGTAATTTAGCATTTTACTTAAATTATATTCAGAGTTTCCTGTGTGTGCAGTATTTGTATAATAAACTAAACCATTTATAATGATTGAAAATAGCGAATTCAATAGACCGTGTTGAGATACCTTAAGATTGTGTTTGCTTTTCTACAAGCATTGTGACACATTTTCCTTTACATTTTTTTGCAATAATACTTTGCAAACAAGCATTGGGAAAGCCAATGGCTTCCACTTGCATTATAAATGTGCAACCTGCAAAAAAGAGGCGGTAACTGTTAAGGTAGAGCGCACAGCAGGTAAAGGGGTATCACAAACGAGTATCTGAAATGGTGCTCAAAATGAATACAAGTCGGTTACCACGACAAGAGATATGCTAGAATTAGCTCAGACAAATATAATATTTCATTGAGCACTCAAAGTCCAATAGAAATCTTTTTCAAGTTATGCAGTAGTTTTTAATCTTGGACGTTTTCAATTCTTTTCTTCATTGAAAAACAATCTTCAACATAGTCTCCAAACTTTGCAGCCAACACGTGTTTCGTCTAGTCTGATACGACTAATGACTTCCTCAGGGCTGCAACCCAAAACAAAGTATAATGGCTATTATAACATTATATCTTCATTTGATATAACACACTAGTCAATAGAGACCGTGATCAATAGGGAAACATCCCAAAGCCAAAGTAGTGTTTAAAAAGGAGTATATATAGTAGTAGAGTTCTCACCACCAAGTGAAAGCTGGAATTCTCCACAGTGATTATTTAAATATGTATAGTTCGGTATAAGTATTAATTATTAGCTTTAGGCTCTTTTGTTAAATCTCTTAAAAGAGAGTGCGGTATAGCAGAGATCAGGTGTCAAAAACAAGGAGAGAGACCATGTTAGAGGGCGTCATACCTAAATGCCTCTGCGCTGCGCCCACGCTATCCAATGTTGTCCTTAAGTTTCAATCTTATTATCTACAATGGTATTAAAACGGAAGTCAAAGTGGTTCTATCCAATAAAAGAAATAGGGTTCTCAGTCATATGTACTGACTACTATCTTACCTCGTAGTCTTGCTTAGTTGCCCATATTAAGGTATAGGTGATCGTATCCGTCACCTAAAATAAGCACAGGATTCTAGTGTTAGAATCTCAGATTATGTCTAACATTAGTTTGCCCTACTTGTCTAATATAGTTATGCACTATTGCTATTCTTACCTCGTCTCAGTGCATTAGTACTTCGAATCGCGTCTCCTCGTATCGGCGTTCTAGTAAGGCGCCATCTTGCTATTCTGATTTATACTCTCGGATGTCAGGATGCGCCATGCTAGCAAAACCAATATGTTAAAACAAGTGAAAATTGCTCGAAAGTTACACTATATGGCAAACGCAGGATAGGAAGTCCAATTATTAATTATGTGTTCTATTTTACGGCGTATATCGTATTCCGTGCATTAGTCCACAATTCGTCAGTTTCAAGATCGGATTTCTTAAATCTCCTTTAATTCATGTAATAATATTTAAACTGTAAATAATCTCAAATAATTCACATTGTGTAAGTATATCTTAATGTATAAGTTCAGAAAACGCGGACATAGATCAAAACAGCCGCCATCTTGGAACGGGCAGTCAAACGTAAATATCTAACAGGATAATCTATGTCAGTATAACAGGCAGAGTTCGGACAGTACCTATTGAGATCAATTGATATTAATATAATATCGCAACTGATTTGCTGATCATGGGCATCCCTCTATCTATCTAAGCAGGTCTAAATAAAAACTCTATACTAATAAGGTCAATCATTGCAAAACGAAAGCCGCCATCTTGGAACAGGCAGTCAAACGTTAATATATTGCGGTATAATCTATATCAGTATACCAAACAGAAATCGGACAGTACCAAAATTGATATTATTGTAATATCGCAACTAATTTCCTAACCATGGGCATCGCTTATCTATCTAAGCAGGTCTAAGTAGAAATTTATATTAATATGGACAATTATTGAAAAACGATAGACGCAACGTTAAGGCGCATAAGTAATCCGATCCTCACCATCGTCAAAAAGTTAGATAAAAGTATTGGCAAGAGTAAAAAGTAGGTTAAGTTTGGAAATGGAGAGCAAGGTAGTATAATCATCATATTAATTATGTCCCATATATCACATTGAATATCATCAGGTTTACACAATATTAGTCAAATCTTGAAGTTATAATGCATCAACTAAAACTTATAGTTGTTAAAATGAATATTAATTCTATGAAACGATATACAGGTAATAGTTCGTTATAGCAAACATTACAAGTCAATATATGTCAATTACAAGAGTTAATGTACAGAAAGCCATCTCATGAAATAAATAATAATTATTCACTCATTTCCTAGGAAGAATTCAAACTCATTATCGACATTAAGTCCCTTCTCTACAGCCTTAAGTTTTATTAGCCATGTCACTTCTCTTCTCCTAAGTGCTAAAATCCTGTTCCCTCCTCTGGGTTCAGGATCTACACGATCAATACCATGGTAGCTGAATATGTGTTTCACGCTATCATGTGAATTCCTTATCAGGTGTGCGGCTGTTGGATAGCGCGTATCACCTTGTTTGATAGCTCTAAAATGTTCTGCCATCCTGTCTCTGAGTCTCCTTTTGGTGCTTCCCACATATATCATTCCACAGCTACATGAAATGATATAAACAACATAGGTTGTATCGCAGTTTATGAATTTTTGAATAGTATGTTCCCCTGTATCATTGTAGTTAAAAGTAACTACTTTTTTCTTTGCCCATCGGCATGAAGAGCATTTACCACATTTGTGGAAACCTCTGGATCCAGACAGCCAATCTTTGTTAACATATTTCTTGGGGTAGCTAGGACTCAATATGTTAGATAGAGTCAAGCCCTTTCTATATGTAACAGATGGGTATTTGTTAATGAACGGTGTAAGGTCTGGGTCAAGCATCAAGAGATGCCAATGCCTTTTGAGGATGGAATACAATTTGGGACTCTCTGTACTATAATGAGTGATCATTCTCACCATAGTTGCAGTATCCTTTTTAATATTTTTAGGTTTCACTATTAAAGTTTCTTTCCGCTTCAGTTTATGCACTCTAGTTGAAGCCTTATCGATCACTTTTTTGTCATAGCCTCTTCTGACAAACCGATTGGATATGTCATTAATGTTAGTTTTAAAATCATGTTCTAGGGAACAGTTTCTCCTAGCTCTCGCCATCTCTCCGTAGGGTATTGCTTTTATTTGGTTACTAGGGTGACAGCTTCTAGCATGAAGAACTGCGTTGCAGCTTGATGGTTTCCTGTACATTCTACTTCTAAGATGGCCTTGCTCCACAAATAACTCAATATCTAAAAAGGTTATTTTCTCGTAGTCATATTGAGTTGTAAATTTTAAGTTAAAGGTATTCTCATTGAGATAGTCAAAAAATCCTTTTAGTTGTTCTACTGTCCCTGTCCAGATAAGGAGACAGTCGTCGATGAAACGACCCCAGTAATGAATATACTGGATCCATTCTCTGTTGGCGATCCCCCAGATTCGCTCCGCCTCGAACCACCCCATAAAGAGGTTAGCAAAAGACGGAGCAAATCTGGCTCCCATCGCTGTCCCGAGCTTCTGTCGGTACCAATTGCCATTAAATAAAAAAACATTGTTTTTAAGGACAAGATCAGTCATCTGCAATAACATTTGTGAATGATCATAGAGTTCTGCAGCTCTCTTGCTCAAGAAAAAGTCAAGTGCTCTAATCCCCAAGTCATGTTCTATATTTGAATATAAAGATACTACATCAAGAGTAGCTAGTATCATACCATTGTCCCATGATATATCATCCAGTATATTCAAAATATGCTTTGTATCTTCAATAAATGATGGTAAATTATATACAAACTCCCTTAAAAAAGTGTCAATATATTCTGAAAGGTGTTCGGTTGGGCCACCTATGCCAGAGACAATGGGCCTCCCTGGGGGTTTGTCCCGGCATTGATGAACCTTAGGTAAGGTGTAGAGACAAGGTGATTTTGGGTGGGTGGTCAGAAGATAGAGGTATTCATCTCGATCTAGCAGTGAAAGATCATACCATTCTTTGACACTCTTATTAACGGTCTCCATAACTGCACTCATAGGATTATTACCAAGTTTGACATAGTATTGTTCGTTATTTAGTTGGGAGAGAACTTCATCATTGTAATCTATGGTATTCTGAATTACCAAATTCCCTCCTTTATCTGCCCTACGTATTTGTATGTCTTTGTTATTCATCAATTCTCTAAGGGCTTTCCTTTCTCCAGGTGATAAATTGTCATCTCTAGGGTTCAGATATCTCTGTTGGTAGTTCAATTCTTTATCTATGTCAATACTCACTGCTTTAAAGAAAACATCAATAGTGTTACCTTTTGCCAGTTGGGGAGTCCACTTAGATCGTAGTTTTAGACCACTATCTTGTGACTGATATCGTTCAACATCTAATTCTTCCATAAGTCTAGATAAAGTCACTGGATCATCTTCATTCTCTGTTAAAGATAATAGGAGCTGAGTTTCTTTAAGTTCTTGTATAGTAAGATTGCTCAGCCCTCTAGATCTAGGTGTTGCCTTCTTCTCTGGTATGTTAGCAAAGAATTTCTTTATCTTAAGTAATCTCGTGAACTTAAAAAGATCTATTTTAGTCATCACCCAGTCTTGTCTCCTAGCAGGACAGAAACCTAAACCTTTTTGAAGAACACATATCATGTCATTAGTAAGTGGAAAATCCGATAGATTAATAACCTCTATGTCACTTACTTCACCCTCATCTCTTACGGTTGTGGCTTCCAAGATCTCAGACTCATTCTTATTCTGGATCCTGGATCTCCCATTTCCTCTCCTGCCTCTCCTGGTCCTCTTGTGGTAGTATTGCGATTTCTCCCTGTTTCTCGATTCCCCTTCCGTAAACGTTGAACTTCCTCTAAAAAATTATTCTCTGGTGTTGGAACATTCGCTGTGGTTGTTGGTGTTTCATCATTATCATCACTAGATATATTGCTAGATGATGCATCTGTCTCACTAAGAGGTCTGGCGCTGCCTGTCTGTCTAGAAGTAGATGGTTTATTCATCAGATAGTCATATTTTTTAGCATACGTATATATTCTCCCTGATCTATAATCATTCTCATCTCGCTTAATTTTGCGTGCTTTTCTCTTCTTGATATCAAGTTGTAAATCATTAAGAATTTCATCCATAATGGTGTAGTTTTTAATTGTCGCTTCAGGTAGATTCATTTGCTTAATCTCATCTTCTATTTTTTGGATTTCAATCATTAATTTTGCCATCTTTCTGTCAGCATTATCAATCAATATGTTCATAAGGTTACGCGAACTATCATTAAGTTCTTTTTCCCAAGTTTTATACAATTCAGGTTCTAAATCCTCATATGCTGGTATTATTTGTGAACGTAGTCCACGAGGTATCCTATTCAGTGCTATATATTGCTTAAGTGTGGCAGCGTCCCACCACTTATTGAGTTCTTGTCTCTTTAGTGATTCAAGCTTTCTAAACTTGGCACTAAGCCCTTCTGGTCTCATGCTAGCAGGTGGTCTCACTGCAGATCCTACAGATCCACCCGCGCTTAGATTCTTAAATAGTTCCTCTGCTTCTTTCTCTCTGTTCATTATTCCCTTTGCGGCTGCTCAGTTTAACAAATTTAAATGCAAAAAAGAGGCGGTAACTGTTAAGGTAGAGCGCACAGCAGGTAAAGGGGTATCACAAACGAGTATCTGAAATGGTGCTCAAAATGAATACAAGTCGGTTACCACGACAAGAGATATGCTAGAATTAGCTCAGACAAATATAATATTTCATTGAGCACTCAAAAAGTCCAATAGAAATCTTTTTCAAGTTATGCAGTAGTTTTTAATCTTGGACGTTTTCAATTCTTTTCTTCATTGAAAAACAATCTTCAACATAGTCTCCAAACTTTGCAGCCAACACGTGTTTCGTCTAGTCTGATACGACTAATGACTTCCTCAGGGCTGCAACCCAAAACAAAGTATAATGGCTATTATAACATTATATCTTCATTTGATATAACACACTAGTCAATAGAGACCGTGATCAATAGGGAAACATCCCAAAGCCAAAGTAGTGTTTAAAAAGGAGTATATATAGTAGTAGAGTTCTCACCACCAAGTGAAAGCTGGAATTCTCCACAGTGATTATTTAAATATGTATAGTTCGGTATAAGTATTAATTATTAGCTTTAGGCTCTTTTGTTAAATCTCTTAAAAGAGAGTGCGGTATAGCAGAGATCAGGTGTCAAAAACAAGGAGAGAGACCATGTTAGAGGGCGTCATACCTAAATGCCTCTGCGCTGCGCCCACGCTATCCAATGTTGTCCTTAAGTTTCAATCTTATTATCTACAATGGTATTAAAACGGAAGTCAAAGTGGTTCTATCCAATAAAAGAAATAGGGTTCTCAGTCATATGTACTGACTACTATCTTACCTCGTAGTCTTGCTTAGTTGCCCATATTAAGGTATAGGTGATCGTATCCGTCACCTAAAATAAGCACAAGATTCTAGTGTTAGAATCTCAGATTATGTCTAACGTTAGTTTGCCCTACTTGTCTAATATAGTTATGCACTATTGCTATTCTTACCTCGTCTCAGTGCATTAGTACTTCGAATCGCGTCTCCTCGTATCGGCGTTCTAGTAAGGCGCCATCTTGCTATTCTGATTTATACTCTCGGATGTCAGGATGCGCCATGTTAGCAAAACCAATATGTTAAAACAAGTGAAAATTGCTCGAAAGTTACACTATATGGCAAACGCAGGATAGGAAGTCCAATTATTAATTATGTGTTCTATTTTACGGCGTATATCGTATTCCGTGCATTAGTCCACAATTCGTCAGTTTCAAGATCGGATTTCTTAAATCTCCTTTAATTCATGTAATAATATTTAAACTGTAAATAATCTCAAATAATTCACATTGTGTAAGTATATCTTAATGTATAAGTTCAGAAAACGCGGATATAGATCAAAACAGCCGCCATCTTGGAACGGGCAGTCAAACGTAAATATCTAACAGGATAATCTATGTCAGTATAACAGGCAGAGTTCGGACAGTACCTATTGAGATCGATTGATATTAATATAATATCGCAACTGATTTGCTGATCATGGGCATCCCTCTATCTATCTAAGCAGGTCTAAATAAAAACTCTATACTAATAAGGTCAATCATTGCAAAACGAAAGCCGCCATCTTGGAACAGGCAGTCAAACGTTAATATATTGCGGTATAATCTATATCAGTATACCAAACAGAAATCGGACAGTACCAAAATTGATATTATTGTAATATCGCAACTAATTTCCTAACCATGACATAATGACATGATATGTGTTCTTCAAAAAGGTTTAGGTTTCTGTCCTGCTAGGAGACAAGACTGGGTGATGACTAAAATAGATCTTTTTAAGTTCACGAGATTACTTAAGATAAAGAAATTCTTTGCTAACATACCAGAGAAGAAGGCAACACCTAGATCTAGAGGGCTGAGCAATCTTACTATACAAGAACTTAAAGAAACTCAGCTCCTATTATCTTTAACAGAGAATGAAGATGATCCAGTGACTTTATCTAGACTTATGGAAGAATTAGATGTTGAACGATATCAGTCACAAGATAGTGGTCTAAAACTACGATCTAAGTGGATTCCCCAACTGGCAAAAGGTAACACTATTGATGTTTTCTTTAAAGCAGTGAGTATTGACATAGATAAAGAATTGAACTACCAACAGAGATATCTGAACCCTAGAGATGACAATTTATCACCTGGAGAAAGGAAAGCCCTTAGAGAATTGATGAATAACAAAGACATACAAATACGTAGGGCAGATAAAGGAGGGAATTTGGTAATTCAGAATACCATAGATTACAATGATGAAGTTCTCTCCCAACTAAATAACGAACAATACTATGTCAAACTTGGTAATAATCCTATGAGTGCAGTTATGGAGACCGTTAATAAGAGTGTCAAAGAATGGTATGACCTTTCACTGCTAGATCGAGATGAATACCTCTATCTTCTGACCACCCACCCAAAATCACCTTGTCTCTACACCTTACCTAAGGTTCATAAATGCCGGGACAAACCCCCAGGGAGGCCCATTGTCTCTGGCATAGGTGGCCCAACCGAACACCTTTCAGAATATATTGACACTTTTTTAAGGGAGTTTGTATATAATTTACCATCATTTATTGAAGATACAAAGCATATTTTGAATATACTGGATGATATATCATGGGACAATGGTATGATACTAGCTACTCTTGATGTAGTATCTTTATATTCAAATATAGAACATGACTTGGGGATTAGAGCACTTGACTTTTTCTTGAGCAAGAGAGCTGCAGAACTCTATGATCATTCACAAATGTTATTGCAGATGACTGATCTTGTCCTTAAAAACAATGTTTTTTTATTTAATGGCAATTGGTACCGACAGAAGCTCGGGACAGCGATGGGAGCCAGATTTGCTCCGTCTTTTGCTAACCTCTTTATGGGGTGGTTCGAGGCGGAGCGAATCTGGGGGATCGCCAACAGAGAATGGATCCAGTATATTCATTACTGGGGTCGTTTCATCGACGACTGTCTCCTTATCTGGACAGGGACAGTAGAACAACTAAAAGGATTTTTTGACTATCTCAATGAGAATACCTTTAACTTAAAATTTACAACTCAATATGACTACGAGAAAATAACCTTTTTAGATATTGAGTTATTTGTGGAGCAAGGCCATCTTAGAAGTAGAATGTACAGGAAACCATCAAGCTGCAACGCAGTTCTTCATGCTAGAAGCTGTCACCCTAGTAACCAAATAAAAGCAATACCCTACGGAGAGATGGTGAGAGCTAGGAGAAACTGTTCCCTAGAACATGATTTTAAAACTAACATTAATGACATATCCAATCGGTTTGTCAGAAGAGGCTATGACAAAAAAGTGACCGATAAGGCTTCAACTAGAGTGCATAAACTGAAGCGGAAAGAAACTTTAATAGTGAAACCTAAAAATATTAAAAAGGATACTGCAACTATGGTGAGAATGATCACTCATTATAGTACAGAGAGTCCCAAATTGTATTCCATCCTCAAAAGGCATTGGCATCTCTTGATGCTTGACCCAGACCTTACACCGTTCATTAACAAATACCCATCTGTTACATATAGAAAGGGCTTGACTCTATCTAACATATTGAGTCCTAGCTACCCCAAGAAATATGTTAACAAAGATTGGCTGTCTGGATCCAGAGGTTTCCACAAATGTGGTAAATGCTCTTCATGCAGATGGGCAAAGAAAAAAGTAGTTACTTTTAACTACAATGATACAGGGGAACATACTATTCAAAAATTCATAAACTGCGATACAACCTATGTTGTTTATATCATTTCATGTAGCTGTGGAATGATATATGTGGGAAGCACCAAAAGGAGACTCAGAGACAGGATGGCAGAACATTTTAGAGCTATCAAACAAGGTGATACGCGCTATCCAACAGCCGCACACCTGATAAGGAATTCACATGATAGCGTGAAACACATATTCAGCTACCATGGTATTGATCGTGTAGATCCTGAACCCAGAGGAGGGAACAGGATTTTAGCACTTAGGAGAAGAGAAGTGACATGGCTAATAAAACTTAAGGCTGTAGAGAAGGGACTTAATGTCAATAATGAGTTTGAATTCTTCCTAGGAAATGAGTGAATAATTATTATTTATTTCATGAGATGGCTTTCTGTACAGTAACTCTTGTAATTGACATATATTGACTTGTAATGTTTGCTATAACGAACTATTACCTGTATATCGTTTCATAGAATTAATATTCATTTTAACAACTATAAGTTTTAGTTGATGCATTATAACTTCAAGATTTGACTAATATTGTGTAAACCTGATGATATTCAATGTGATATATGGGACAGAATTAATATGATGATTATACTACCTTGCTCTCCATTTCCAAACTTAACCTACCTTTTACTCTTGCCAATACTTTTATCTAACTTTTTGACGATGGTGAGGATCGGATTACTTATGCGCCTTAACGTTGCGTCTATCGTTTTTCAATAATTGTCCATATTAATATAAATTTCTACTTAGACCTGCTTAGATAGATAAGTGATGCCCATGGTTAGGAAATTAGTTGCGATATTACAATAATATCAATTTTGGTACTGTCCGATTTCTGTTTGGTATACTGATATAGATTATACCGCAATATATTAACGTTTGACTGCCTGTTCCAAGATGGCGGCTTTCGTTTTGCAATGATTGACCTTATTAGTATAGAGTTTTTATTTAGACCTGCTTAGATAGATAGAGGGATGCCCATGATCAGCAAATCAGTTGCGATATTATATTAATATCAATTGATCTCAATAGGTACTGTCCGAACTCTGCCTGTTATACTGACATAGATTATCCTGTTTGACTGCCCGTTCCAAGATGGCGGCTGTTTTGATCTATGTCCGCGTTTTCTGAACTTATACATTAAGATATACTTACACAATGTGAATTATTTGAGATTATTTACAGTTTAAATATTATTACATGAATTAAAGGAGATTTAAGAAATCCGATCTTGAAACTGACGAATTGTGGACTAATGCACGGAATACGATATACGCCGTAAAATAGAACACATAATTAATAATTGGACTTCCTATCCTGCGTTTGCCATATAGTGTAACTTTCGAGCAATTTTCACTTGTTTTAACATATTGGTTTTGCTAACATGGCGCATCCTGACATCCGAGAGTGTAAATCAGAATAGCAAGATGGCGCCTTACTAGAACGCCGATACGAGGAGACGCGATTCGAAGTACTAATGCACTGAGACGAGGTAAGAATAGCAATAGTTCATAACTATATTAGACAAGTAGGGCAAACTAACGTTAGACATAATCTGAGATTCTAACACTAGAATCCTGTGCTTATTTTAGGTGACGGATACGATCACCTATACCTTAATATGGGCAACTAAGCAAGACTACGAGGTAAGATAGTAGTCAGTACATATGACTGAGAACCCTATTTCTTTTATTGGATAGAACCACTTTGACTTCCGTTTTAATACCATTGTAGATAATAAGATTGAAACTTAAGGACAACATTGGATAGCGTGGGCGCAGCGCAGAGGCATTTAGGTATGACGCCCTCTAACATGGTCTCTCTCCTTGTTTTTGACACCTGATCTCTGCTATACCGCACTCTCTTTTAAGAGATTTAACAAAAGAGCCTAAAGCTAATAATTAATACTTATACCGAACTATACATATTTAAATAATCACTGTGGAGAATTCCAGCTTTCACTTGGTGGTGAGAACTCTACTACTATATATACTCCTTTTTAAACACTACTTTGGCTTTGGGATGTTTCCCTATTGATCACGGTCTCTATTGACTAGTGTGTTATATCAAATGAAGATATAATGTTATAATAGCCATTATACTTTGTTTTGGGTTGCAGCCCTGAGGAAGTCATTAGTCGTATCAGACTAGACGAAACACGTGTTGGCTGCAAAGTTTGGAGACTATGTTGAAGATTGTTTTTCAATGAAGAAAAGAATTGAAAACGTCCAAGATTAAAAACTACTGCATAACTTGAAAAAGATTTCTATTGGACTTTTTGAGCGCTCAATGAAATATTATATAAATGTGCAACCTATTGGCTCTATCAATGCTTGTTATCTAATGTATGCTGCTACAGTTCCAGAACAAACACATGGAAGTCATTCCTTGACCAGCCCAGCGGAAGTTGCATGCAGCCTACATGGAGAAAAGGGAAAGTGTGCATGACTGGTTTGGTTGCCCCCAGAGGGCAGACCAAACAGTCAAGGCCTGCAGCATTGGGCTAGCCACTCCACCCCTGCCCTCCAGCAGACCCGCCCACCCACCTTCCCCCAACTAAACCTTACTGCTTTTTTGCAGTGTGAGAAGCAGAAACATAAAATGGTAGTTTTACATTTTATGTTCTGCTTCTCGCACTGCAAGAAAGCAGTGGGGTGACTCTCCTCCGCCCTAATGGAGGAGCCATCCCTGCAACTTTCCACCTCCCCATCATAGATATAAAGTTTCATATTTGCAATACTGGAGAGGCCAGGAGAGCCTCATTTGGACCTCAGGCATGCCCAAGCATACAACTGCCTAGCACCCTTCTTGACCTGGGTAAAAAGACACACGCTTTGGAAACCACACAATTGCTAAGCTGTTTGAACCAGCCATCAAGCAGTTGAAGCACTAGAACAAGATTGAATGAATATGAGGCCTGTGAAGGAGAACAAAAATGCAAGCCATAAGCTCATATTGTAATAAACAGAAACAATACTGCTGTTTTAAGTTCGTTGTAAATATCACGGGAAAAGTATAGGGATAAATTGGGCCCACCATCAGTTAGGTTTACCCTGAAATCAATTTTACTTAAATCATGTTTGCATTGTTACACAAGGAATTTGGTCTTCCATGATGTCCTTTTATATGTATTTTAATCCTTGTAGGAAAAAGCTGATGTAAAATACTAATCTTAAAGTATTTTAAGTCAAGTAGAAGTTAACATAATGCAGAGGAAAACATCTCATCTTCTCTCTCTTCTTATATTACTGAATGGAATTTCAATGCATGAACTGTCCTCATAGAGAAAACCTGTTCTGTAAGCAGGTGGGTTTTGAATGATTGTGTGGTGCTTAGCTGGGCCTCCCATTTCTTAATTGGGCTACAAATGTTTTATGGCAGGGTTTCTGCAGGAAAGAGAAGTTACAAACCAGTTATAATTATGATCCAAGAATTCGGACTAGCTTTCAAGCTTCACTTCTGAATAATAGACAAAAATGTGGTCTTTCAGTGATGTGTCTGTCACTGCAAACATAAACATTGAAGTTAATAATAAAAACTTTCAGTGTGAAATCGACAAAACACCAAGGGAATGTTCATCATTGGAAATCCAATGTGCATGTATGTCCTTGTGATGAGACTTCTTCTCAGTCTTTACAGCATTTTCAGTTTTGTTGCACAGAAATGTATTTTATTCAATCTCTTAAACCATTTTAAAGACCATGGTAAAATGTAGAGAATCTTTGCTGTATTTACATCTCCTAGGGAGTCGAAACTGTGTTGTTGGAGTATGTTCTTTTCTTAAATCCGCATTAAGTTGTAGGATATTAATGGAGGGTTGAGTAACTGGTGAGGGAAGGCGTGTCCAGCGTAGGGCTGTGTTTTGAGCCTGGTCTTTGTTAAAAAGGTTTTGGCTCTTTTCAAAGATGTTGAAACCTTGTAAATGAATAATTACATGCTGGATTTGTTTTTTATCATTATTTTGTTTTATAATTTTATATTAATTGTTATGTCTTTTTTCTGGGTCCTTGCAAACCGAATAAAGACTTGTTTGACTTAGACAAAACACCACACATATTAACACCAGTGTTTGAAAAAATAAGTGATGATAATTTAAATCAGTCAGCAATTGTGAATTTCTGATCAAATCTATACTTTTGTTATCATTCATAGCATCTTTATTCTACACTTTTGTTATCCTCAGGTAACTTTTTTCACATGGTTTAGTAAATAACATTAGGTTTTAACTATGACATAGAAAGCAAATTGTTCACATAGATCAATTGCAGAGATGATTGGTAAAAAGTGGGACAAAGTAATGAGACTTAAAATACTTTTACACCCTCTCCTAGACCCACCTGGGCACTCATGCACCCATTTACAGACTCACTCGGAGAGTCATGCACCCATGTAGAGACCCACTTCGAGACTCACTCACCCACTTGCAGACCCCACACACTCATGTATATACTCACAGACCCGCTGAGACACTCATACACCGACCTGTAGATCCACTCTCACTCACACTCATACACCCACTCACATACCCATACAGTCACTCCCACAGTCAGCAACAGAACCTCTCAGAGATTTATGGACTCAGTCACTCACTCATATACTCAGAAACTCACACACCCAATCCCAAACTCACTCAGATATACACACCACCCTCCCTCACCCACTCAAAGCTCATGCATCCACTCACTGACCCACCCAGACACTCGACCTCCCAGTCACTGACCCACACAGACTATCAGCTTGCACCCATTCACTCACGCACTCAGCAACGTATGCTCTCACTCACAGGCCCATTGAAATACTACTACACCCACTCACAGAGTCACTCAGACACTCATAAACCCACTCACAGACCCACTAAGACACACACCTATGTAGTCACTCATACAGCCACTCATAGACCCACTCACAGATTTATGCACCCAGTCAGGTCTACACTCAGAGGCCCATGTACCCCACTCACAGCCACACTCCGAGACCCACGCACCCACTGACAGAACCACTCAGACACTCTTGCTACGAGTCATAGACCCACTGAGAGACTCATGCACTCGCTCACTCACCTGCTCAGACACTCACTTAGACTCTCATATATCCACTCACAGATCGAGTCAGACAGTCATATACTTACTTACAAATATACAAAAGCACTCATGCACCTACACACAGATTGAGTGAGAGACTTACACAACTAATCACAGACCCATTGTGACACTGATGCTTCCACTCATAGATACACTGAGTCAGTCACGCATTTTGTTATCGAAGTATTGATAGACTGATGCACCGTCTCACAGATCCCCTCAAATACTTATACAGTAAATGAGAGACTTGCTGATACTGTGATGGATGCAGTGATAGATTACACTGAAAAATGTATGCAGTGTGTTATAGAGATATTAAGGGGATTGTACATGCTATTATACAGTCATTTAGATAATAATGTGTTTAGTCTGTTGGGTATAATCCATTTTGCAGTAAGTTTTGAGTGTGGGGTGGCTATTGAATGCCTGCATTTCGTTTGTCATTTCACAATGTATTCACGATAATTGCAGTTACTGACGTGATTAGGACCATTTTACCCTCCCTCTCACCTTGAAGCCGACGTTATTGCAATGCCCGGCTTCACTGTGAAATCAGAAAATTGGTTTAAGTGGTTGTTTTCATGCAAACTCTTAACAAAAATTTGACTTTAAACAGTGAATGAATAAACCCCTAGTGTCTAAAATACTGTAAAATGTGTAGACATGTGTTTTGCACCCCCTAAAAAGGTGCACTTGTCGCGGTTACCCGAGTCATCACAACTCTCGGTGTAATCGCGAAAATGGGAAGTAGAGTTTAAATAGTTTCTTTAAAAACTTACTAGAAAAATATGTGTACTAATATGTTTTTAAAACATTGGTGTGGTTAGTAAATTGTGAATTGTAATAGTTAGAATACATTTTTTAAAGATAATCTTTTAATGTAGTGGTGGTCGTTGAATGTCTGCTTTTGTTTTACGCTTTTGTTATGTGATCGCGATCATGGAGTCATCTCAGATTTAAAAAAGTTATTAAAATCTTCAAGAAAATGAACACAATTTTGGGATCTTGGGTGGCTCTGACAAGAGCCTTTGTGTTGAGAGCCACAGCGCATTACGGGCAGTGAGAGTGCTGCCAAGGCAGCCTGAGGGCCAGTTGAGACGCCCTAGTTTTTACAGTCCCAGAGGAGGACTTGGGCAATTGGGCTATTGGTAGCCCCGAGAGAGCACAGCAAGTGTCCATGCCTTCCGTGATGTTCACAGCTGCCCAGCAATTAGTGGGCAGCTGCAACGTTTAGGCGTGCGTAATTGCGCACTTGGTGTTTGCTGCTGAGGCAGCCGGGGGGGTCATTTGAGTGGCCCACAGCGGGGTCGCAAGGGTCAGGGTATCTGCCCAACCCAATTTACGTTGCACTATGTGCCAAATTTGTACTGAGTGCTTGGTGGGCCCGGTGAGCAGGTACCTGCCCGGCCTTGAGTATAATGCCTCCTCGAAGTTCCCTCCCGGTAGTAGCCACCTGTCCATTCCATACCCTGGGTCATTACTGGCACAATAGGTGCCGTGATTGATCAGTGCAAGTTGTGCAGCCCAATAATATTTACGGATGTCCGGGAGTGCTATACCCCCATCGAACCAGCCTAGTGTAAGCTTCTGGAGGGAGATGCGATGCACTCCGGCCCACAGGAGCTCCCGAAGCGCGGTTTTAAGAGATTCAAAGTATGGCTGCGGCACCAAGTCGGGGTAGTTTTGTAGGGCATACAAGAACCTCGGCAGCGCCATCATTTTAAAGAGCGACACCCGGCCTAGCAGGGACAATGGGAGCTTCCGCCAGGATACCGAGTCTTTTTTAAACCGTTGCAATGGGGGTACGAGATTCCTCTCGTGTCGGGTGGCAGCTTCTTTAGAGACAAAAATACCAAGGTATTTAAACCCGTCTGCGGCCACTTCAATTGGGCAGCCACGGGGGATCACCGGAGAGTCGCCGTTGAGGACATACATGACCGATTTTCCCCAGTTTATACTGTATCCCGAGTTCCTCCCGAAACTGGCAAAAATGCCCATAGCCACTATCAGTGACTTGGGAGGTCTGGTGAGGTACAGGAGGATGTCATCCGCATAAAGCGATATCCTGTCCACCCATCCGTCTGCCCATCGGAGTCCCTTTAGGGAAAGGTATTTGTCTGATCCAGGCTGCTAGCGGTTCCAAAGATAGGGCAAATAGCAGAGGCGAGAGGGGACACCCCTGCCTCGTCCCCCTCTCTAAGCGGAAGACCTCAGATGTTTTGTTGTTCACTGTGACTTGGGCCAGGGGCTCCGAATAAAGAAGACGCACCCACCCTATAAATTCAGGACCGAAGCCCAATTTCCGGGGGACCGCCATTATATAGGGCCATTCCAGAGTATCAAATGCCATAGCGGCATCATGTGATACAACTACTGCCTCCTCGCGGAGGGTGTGGCAGCGTCCCAGCACGCCATGCAATTGACGGAGATTGAGTGCTGTTTCACGGTGTGGCATAAAGCCCGACTAGTCCGGGTGTACAAGCGATGGCAGGACTGGTTTGAGCCTATTGGCCAAGACTTTAGCCAGGATCTTAGGCTCCGCGTTGAGCAGAGAGATAGGCCTATAAGATGCATACAAATCCCTGGGTTTGCCTTCCTTGGGGATGGCTACAATAGTGGCTATCTGTTGGTCCCTTGGCAACACTCCCTGTTCCTTGCTCTCCTCAAACATCCGCTTCAGATAGGGGCTCAGGCCGTCCGAATTGAGCTTATAGAGTTCGATGGGCAATCCGTTAGGCCCCATGGCCTTCCCTGAGCGAAGGTCGCAGATGGCGCGGCCAAGCTCCTCGGTAGTGAGCGGTGCCTCTAATGTTTCCCGTTCTGTCTCAGTGAGGGTCGGTAGACGGATGTCCACCAGCAAGCCCACTGAGTCATCCTCTGGCCCATCAGACCCTCTACTATAGACCTTCCGGTAGTGTCGCTTAAACTCTTTGACCACCGCACGCGGTTCAGTAACGATCTCTCCCGACTCAGTCCTGAGTTCCGCCACTACTTTCTGCTGCTGCTGCTTTTTGTCCAACCAGGCTATAAGCCTGCCAGCTTTATCGCCCTGGTTGTAGATCCTGCCCTCCCTGTCTCTGAGAACAGTTTTGGCGGCGTCAGTGGCCAATGCCTTGTATTCAGCCTGCTTAAGTTTCAATCGATGGGTAGTCTCCGGGTCCCCCCCATCAAGCGCCATCACCTCCACGTCTCGTACCTCGCCCTCCAGTTGGACCAACTGCCCCTCCCGCTCCTTACGACGGCTTGCAATCACTGAGAGGGCCTCCCCCCGGAGCACTGTTTTAAAGGCCTCCCACAACACCCCTGCAGAGTCCACTGTCCCCTCATTCTCCTCAAAATAACGGCTGATCGCCAGTGTTAGAGCTTTACGTGTGTCCTCATTCCGTAGATGCCAGGCATTTATAGGCGCAATACTTCCCTCCCGTTAGCCTCCTATAGTGAGATGGACCAATAATGGGGAGTGGTCAGAAATTCCCCACGCTAAGTGTGTAGCTTCTTGAACGGCGGTGCCATACTGCAGTGGTGAAAATAAATAATCTAGGCGGGAGAACGAACCATGAGGGCCTGAGAAGAAAGTGTAATGTCTGTCATCGGGGTGCCTGAAACGCTATAAGTCGGTGAGGACAAATGTCTCAATGAAATCAGCCAACCAGGCGTGGCTAGCAGGTATGTCCCTCGGAGGGTGCCTTCACAGTGCCCCGAGACTACCGCGTTGAAGTCGCCCCCCACAAAGAGCTGTCCGTCCGGGAGGGAAAGAAGCAGCTTCCCTAAGTCCTGAAAGGATTGTGTTTGAAGCCCAGGTGGGATATAACTGGTGACCAGGTTGAGCCTACGGCCCTCCCACTTACCCGAGATGGCCGCATATCGACCCAGTGTGTCTGTATCTGTGTGGTCTATGACTAAGGGGAGGCTACGCCGTACCATAATACCCTCCCCTGCGGGACCCTGAAGTGAAGCCAGCGTGAACCACCAGGGAGTACCCCATCTATTAAGCTTGTGGCAGGAGTTACCTAGGAGGTGGGTCTCCTGCAGGTGCACTACATCCGGCAAATGCTGTTTAATAAATTGCAGCACTATGGTCCTCTTGAGTTTGTCCCCTAGCCCATTGGCGTTCCAACTTAAGAGCTTTAGGCTTTTATCCCACCCCATCACATTTGATAGAGCTAAGTCCTACAATACTCATGAATTTCCTGGTACATTGCATTAAAATATTCAGTTCAATTTGCTGTGACAACACCAAACAGTGCCCAATTCCGCTCCCCCCCGACCCCAACCCCCAAACATGGCTGTTGCAAGACATCAAATCATCCCCCCCAGTTCAACCAGCCCAACCCTGAAGACCTTTGCTACATCAATAGGACTCATCCCCCCACAATTCCCCTCCGCCCTGCTCCCTGCTCCGTAGGTTTCAAACTACCCACAACCCCAATTAGCAGAGTGCCTTTCTCCCTGTCCCAACCCGGGAGTGAGGAAAACCACCCCCTCCCGAAAAACTCTTTTGGGGAAAACGTGTGCCTGACCCAACTCCAGCCGCCACACCTACACCGCCCCTCCTACAATATGCCACCCTCCGCCTTGGAGCACCCAAAGCCTAGCAGCAGAGTTAAGTAGTCACTGGGCAGATAGTTGCACCACCCCTTAGTCCGGTCAAATGTGTTTCATTCAGCCCCAGCACAATATACATTACAGTTCAGCAAGGCGTGGTCCCGCAACCTTCGAATTCAGCGTGCAGCCGTGTCGCAGAGAGTGTCCCACCTCGGACTAGCAGATTTGGAACGCCATGAACGTTGGCTCTGCACATCTACTTTCTATTTGTCCGCCGCGGACCCAGGGGATGCGGCCCGGTGGTCCCTCCGTGAGCCATGATCTTGTCGTGCTTGCCCGGCTGGCGCTGCTGTGTCAAGCCAGTTCTGGTCCTCCGCCGGCGTGGTGAAGAACAGGGACTTACACCCCAAGATGACCTTTAGCTTGGCCGGAAAGAATATCATGTATTTTATGCCTTTGTCTTGGAGCGCCGCCTTTACGCCCAAGAATGAGCGCCGTTCCTGCTGGACTTGCAGTGTGAAGTCAGGGAAAAACCGAATCGTGGCTCCCTTGTGCTGCAGGTCTCCCTTTTGTCTTGCCGCCTGCAGGATGGCGTTGCGGTCCCTGTAATTTAGTATTTTAGCGATGATGGTCCTGGGCGGCGCCCCCAGTTTGGGCCTGGGATTGGCGCGCAGAGTGGGCCCGTTCCACCGTGAAGATATTGGACAGTCTTTTCGGCTTCAGATGGGTGAGGATCAGGTCCTCCAGGAACAGTTCTACGCTGTGCCCCTCCATTCCCTCCGGCACACCTACCAGGCGAATGTTGCTTCTTCGAGCCCGCCCTTCCTGATCCTCGAGCCGAAGGACTATTTGACGGTGGTGGTGCACCAGTTCGTTGATTCGACTTTCAAGCTTCTTTTCCGAGGCCTGTAGTGCCGCAATGTCCGTTGCGTTCGCCTTAGATCGCTTCGTAGTTTTACCCAGATCATCTCACAGCAGGTTCACTTCAATGAAGATTTTGTCCATTTTAGTTTCAAGGTTCGTACCCAGCGTCTGGAATGCAGTCATTATTGAGGTCAGGGTCTTCAGGTGCCACACCCGTCTGTCCATGTCCCAGAGGAACGGCGTATTTATACAGCTTGTTCATCTGGGGGCTGGCTCCCCCTTTAGGCCTCATGATGGAAGGATTACCCACTCCTGCGGTCCGTCACCCGATTGCTGGATCCACCCACTCGCTGGGTAGGTAGGTAAGTCACTTGCCCGTCTTCTGTAATCTCGTTAGGCCCGACCCTTCCCTCAGCAGGGAGGTCCTCCAGGTGCTGCTCTCACTAGTTGCCTGCTGGCGTGTGCGCACCCCCACTGCTTCTCCCACTGTCTGCTGCTGCCGTTCACGATCAGTGAAGCCTCACCAGGTTCGCATCCCCAGGTCCCAGGGCCCAAGCAGCGGTAAATGTGTATGATGCTCCTCCGGGGGCCTACAGCAACTCCGAGGTTGCCAGCGCCACCTCCTCTGACGTTCCACTGCGTTTGGGGTTCCGTGCCAGGATATAATACAGTCCAGAACCCCTCTGAAGTCCTCCCACCTCACCTCCTTTCACAGCTGTGGGGCTCAGGGTCCGTTTGTCCGTTCCTCAAGACGCCGGGGCCCGGTCCCCCTGGGGCACCTCAACGGATGTCCTGTTCTGCTGAGGCTTCGCTGCCCTCACCCCCGTCGCTGGCACACAGCTGCAATGTATGGGCAGCTCCGGGCCCCAGACTCCGTCAGGGCCACTCGTTGCCCTCATATGGATCCCGGGGGTGGTCTGCCACGCTCCGGACCTCCGGCTCCAGGTTCCGGGAGGCCGCGATAAAATGGCGCTGTGTAGGCGCGTTGTGCACTTTTCCAGGGCCCTTGGAAATCCCGGGGAAGCCTGCACTGGCCCCCCCGCTTGCCTGGCCAAATGTCCCAGTGTCCCTCCTGGCGCTCTAGCCTTCCACCGGCCCTCCGGCCGATGCGCCCCTCCAGGCGGGCGGCACACAGTATAGGCCTCAAGCCGGGGCCCCAAGTACTCAGGCGCCCAGCCCTAGGCTCCGGGCAGATTGCACCTGGCTGCCGCCGCCGACCGGAAGGGTCGCACTCTGCTCCTAGGCGGCGGCGAGCTCCGCTTTTTTAGCTGCCGGTGGCGCTCCGTGGCAGGGCTCCAGGGCGCTGGTGGAGAGGCGCCCTGGGTCGGATTCGAGCAGGATAGTTGCAGGGACGGCTTCACTCCCGGGTTAAATCAGGTCTCAGGCGGCCATCTGCATCGGCACCTGGCCACGCCCCCCTCTGACATCTTTTGACTCCTTTAGTGAGATCTCTCTTTTTATCAAATGGGATATGGAAAGCTGGGATTTCTTTTATGTAAAACATGAACCTACATGTTCTCAACAGCAAACAATTGTTAGGTAAAATTAGGACTTGGTAAAAGTGTCAATCTTGACACTTGGTTGCTGAGTTTGCTCCTTTGCTCCAATTCTGAAGTCACCTGCTCTGGGGCTGTCATTGGGAGTCAGGTGGCTTTCACTAGGAATCTGGTGGATCTTGAGTTGAGATAATGCCCCTCCAGATTTCAATACGCCTGATGCGCCCACATTACACAGTGTGGGACCAGGAGGCTGAGTTGTACTAGGTGTGAATCTGCGTCCAGTGAAACCCTCAGACTGACGAGCTGAGGCGGGATCCGAGCCTCAGCCCGGCCGCCATTAAATCCACTGCCACAGCATTGGAGGAGCATGAAAGGTCACATCGGACCCTGCCTCCCCCACCCCATGTGTGACCCACTGTTGTCCTCTGCTCAGTTTCACCACTGGCTCAGAGCAGGTCATAAATCTGAGTGCAACTGTCCCTGGAATCAGGGATAACAGCCAAAAAAGGACCTGGTCATTCTGAGTCCCTATGGTTATTCCTAATTCCTGGAGAGTAGTCTCACAATTCTGGGATTCAGATGGGGGCATATACTGACCAGAACAGTTTATTTTGGCCTGATATCTCCTATCAAAAACCCACCAAACTTGTAAGGAGGCCACTAAGGTTCCAAGCCCTTCATTGTATTTGCCCAGTTAGTAGCTCACCCCCGTTAACTGCTTGAAATGAAAGTTCTGGAGTCTCAATTCCCACAGCTCTTGCTGTACACTCAACACAATAAACCTTTCAAATATTTAATGAGGGGCCATTTATTTTCAAATTCAAGTCCTAAATGGCCTATGACATTGGGATTCACAGTACTCAAGGAATCCTTTGGGTGGTAGGATGCTAAGAGGATGGTTCAATGACCTGAAAGCTCATCTCTGAGAGTTTGCAGTGTCCTGAAGATCATGATTCTAGTCCAGGCCTTCCCGTGTCACTCTTTCTTATGAGGTCAGTATATTGAATGATGTACAATTCAAACAATAGCTGCCAAGCTAGCTTTAAACAGACAGCGTAGGTCCTCTGCATCTCTATCCCTGAAGGATCTCCATTGGTTACCGATTGTGCAGAGAATACCATTTAAATCACTCTGCATTGTCTTTAAGGCAGTACACGGAATGGGACCCAGACCACTGCAGAGCAAATTTACCTGGTATTTTCCATCTAGAATCATTCGCTCATCAACAGCAAGACTGGTGAGAACAGCTAGATTTAGACAAACCAGGACTGGAGGCAGAGCATTCAGCTCTGCAGCTTCGTGGTTGTGGAATAAATTCCCAATTGATCTCAGACAAACTGAGAATCTGCTGCACTTTAGAAAAAAGCTGAAAACATGGCAGTTCCCGAGGGAAGAGTGAAGTACAGTTATAGCTCTAATTACTCTCATCTGGCATGGTTGTTTCTACGCACAGTAAATTTATTGTAATCCCAGCGCCAGGATACCCGTCCGATGACAGTGCGCTATAAAAGTCCAGCTTACATTACATTACATTACAAAGCGATCAGTTACTTACTTTGCGGTAATCATATTACCTCGTTTTTTATTCGGAACTCCATGCACCACTTCCGTAAATTCTAAGCCTTGTGCACAACACATATTAGTATCACCAAATTGTAATTCTCTGCAGTTTCATTATCAGAGATTTTGGTGCTCCTAGTAGTAGAGCGTTACAATAGTGTAACCTGCTCAAGATGACACTCCTCACCACCTGTGTCCAGGCGGAAGTCGTCCGCAGCGGAAGTATTTTCCGTAGAGCTCTAATCAAAGATATACATGTGCTAACTGTTTTATTTACTTGGGAGTCTAGTTGTAGACTATTGTCAAACAGCACCCCCAGATTATGCACTGTTTTAGATGGAATTAGTGGTTTGTCTCTGGGGGTAGGCCAGAAGTCGGCTGGGAGTGGGTGAGATATTTTATTGTCGTACAGTACACAATTTCTGTTTTGTCATCATTAAATTGTAAGGAGTTGTCCCTAAGCCAGTCAGCAGTTCTTTCCATGCGCTCATGGAATCTATTCAATGATACTGCTTGATTCCCTTCTAAGTTGTGTATCATCTGCGTAGTTCACTAATTCTATTCCATAGGATTTATTAATAGGAAAAAGTGGATGCATGTATACGTTAAATAGAATTGGACTTATTACCGAACCCTGAGGGACCCCGTGCTGGATGGAACTCTTTATGGATGCAAAGGGAAGAATAGGCACTGCCTGCTGTCTGCCCTACAGGTATGACTGGAACCTGTTCAGTGCATTGCCCTTAATTCCAACCTGCATAAATCTCTTTAACAGAATGTTGTGATTGACCTTATCAAGTACAGCTGACATATCCAATAATACTAATAGGACCGATTGGCCGGTGTCAGCTCGCATTCTGAGTTTGTCTAGGACTCTCACTAAAGCCGTTTCCGTTCCATGCGCAGGTTGGAACCCAAATTGAACCTCATCTAGCAAGTGGTTTCTTCTAGAAAATATGACAGGGTTTTGCTACCTGACCGCTCCAGGATTTTTACTGGGTAGGGCAACAGGGGGATATGCCTGTAGTTCGATGGGCAGAGGGGATTGAGTTTGGCTTTCTTGAGTAAGGGAGTCACCATTGCTAGCTTCCAAAAGTCTTGAACCACTCCGCTACTCAATCATTGACAACAATTTTGGCGGAGCCGGGGAAAGAGCTCTGGGTTGAATTCTCTCCACAACCTATGTGGGAGAGGGTCCAGTGGTGACCCGGAGGAAACACTCAGAGCTATTTTATTAAATTCTTCCTCTGGGGGGATCAGGAAATGATCCAGGATTGCCTGTTTATCTTTGTCTGCTCCCTCTTCTTGCTTCCCTGTCGTCATGAGTTCAGATGAGCCCTTTTCATCGTCCATCCCAGTCTCCTTATTTGATTCCAGGCCACCAATGATTTTGTTAATCTTCTCTTCAAAATTCCCTGCCAGGCCATCACATAGCTCTTGCATGGCTATGATCTTATTATTCACATACTCCAGTTTGGAGAGGTCCTTCACTATATTAAACGTGGCTCTGGCACTGTTAGGTGCCAGCAGAATAATGTTTGTGTAATATTCGGCTTTTGCCTTAGCAATCGTTCCTTTATATGTGCCAAACGCTATTTTGTCCTTTTCCTCATAGAATTTCCTCCACTTTCTTTCTGCCTGTTTACAGTTTTTCCTTTGTATCTTTAACTCCTCATTGTACCATGGGGCGGATGGTTTGTCCCTGTTTTTTTACTTTTTCACAGGTGCCAGATGATCAAGAGTGTGGTTTATCTGACCACAGAAGTTGTGGTAGTTTTCTTCCACCAATTTGCTGGCATCAAATAAGTTATTTTCAGTAAATAACGGAGAATGATTAATTTTCGGCAGCTTAGTCCATTCCCTTCCCTGTCGATTGTTCCCAGAATGAGTCATTTGATTGCTCACTCTGGGAAGTGTTAACAGAAATTGGATTAAAAGTGAACAGTCCAGCATAGAGGCAATATCTCTACCATCTCTACCTCTGCGCGATTTGCAAATATTAAGTCTAAGACATGGCCCCCCTGGAGTGTTGGCAGTAACACCAGTTGTTGCAAGTTTATATTCTCACATGCTTATAGGAGCTTTTTCAAGGCTGGGCATAGATTCCCATTTTCCCAGAGATTGAAGTCTCCCAGAATAGTCATCCTTGAATGGGTGAGTGAAATATTATAAAAAATGTCAATCAGTGCTTGATACTGGGGGCTCAGTCTTCCAGGGGTCTGTAACACACTATGCCAGAAAACAATTATTCTTTGACATACTTGAGGGAGAACCCTAGCAATTCGGTGCCCTCCACCATCAACATTCATAGGGGCAAAATTCAATTTATCTTTATAGATCACTCCCACTCCCTTCCTCGCCCAATTAACTGTGGTTTCTGAAAGGCTTTATAGCCCGGGGCAAGCAAGACCCAGCTCAACTTCCGAATCAGATTGTGTCCATGTTTCAGTTAGAAACAATGCATCCAGATTATGACATTCCAACAAGGTAAAGATCTCCTGATGATGCTTTATCAGGGATCTAACGTTAATTAAGCCACATTTTAAGACTATCTGGCATAAGCTTCACCAAGGTAGCGCTTCCTTCACTCAGTTCCTCCCCTTTGGAGCCCATGCCACCCTGCTCACCTATGGAGATTAGTTGCTCCTTTGAGTAACGAAAGCTGGTCTTCCTGGTTAGAGGGTACTCCTGACAGGCAGCATGGCTAGCGCTAAGCACGATCGGTGCACGGATGACGGAGACAAGCCTTGGCTTTGGCACGCACACTGCACACTTGCATTTTCATCTCCTTAAATAGTGAGGAGCATTCTTAACAACACCAACTAGAATGCTGACCAAGATGGCGTGTGCTCGGTGACCCGCTCCGACAGGCGGAATACACCAGCTCACCCTGGCCAGTCAAAGTACAAGTGCTCAATAAGGGCTTGAAAATGAATTACCCAACTAAGAACAGTAATGATGACAAAACAATTTACTATTTTGAAAAACATGTTAAATCATGCTATTTCCTTTTTTTTCAGCGATTGTAGCGTGCACAGTGGGGTAATCTTATCATGAAATGCTTGGTGGATCCTCCAAATGTGAGTCTTTTGGGAGGTTTGTATTCTTCTCTCAAAATTGCTAACCTCAGCATAGTACCTCGTGAAGTCTTTGAAATTTTTATTACACCAGATTAATTTGTAGGTCTGCATCTAAGGCACCTGAAACTTGATGAATTGGGCATGCTCGCCACTGCCTTATTGCACTCTTTCTGACAGCCTGAAGGTGGTGCTGCTGTTGTGTGGACATTCATAGCTGCCAAGTTCTCCCGGTGTCAAATGTCTTTTCTTAATTCAGTTCTGACATTTTAAAAGACATCACGTTGTGTTCTGGGACTTGAAATGTTGCTGTTAACATTGTAACTCTGTGCTCAAAAACCCCATTTACAAAATGGTTACAAAGAAATTAACTTCAACTTGGGCACCTGCTGTAACCCTGTAAGTGCTTCCTGAGCGGTGCCTCGTTGCCTACTTGCAACTATTCTCTGACCCTGCTCTGACCCTCGAAGCATGGTCAGAG
Source organism: Lissotriton vulgaris (assembly GCF_964263255.1). Lineage (NCBI taxonomy): Eukaryota > Metazoa > Chordata > Amphibia > Caudata > Salamandridae > Lissotriton > Lissotriton vulgaris. The sequence continues at coordinate 1,462,694,349 of NC_141687.1, read as the reverse complement.
AATAGTTACAAGTATGGCAACGAGGCTCCTGTCACAAAAATTAAACCTCAACAGGAAGAACTTACAGATATAAATAAAGCAGGTGCCCGAGTTCAAGCTCAAATTCAGTAACGTTTTAATCAGCCCAAAACATTAGTGAGCACGTCAAGGCTGGGCAAATGTGCTTAACCCCGTCTCTGCTGTCGAAAATTAACTGTAATACTTCGGGGAGGTCTTTGCATCCATGAGTTTCTCGAGCGTGATCCCCGTGTGGCTGTGGCCAGGAGGCTGCTTTCTACTCCTCACCTGCTGCCCTGCTCGCTCTCTGACCCATACACAAGAGGCATGTGAACACGCATAGAGGCCCCGCCAGTTTGGCCCCACACACCACACACTAGCGGTATTAAACGTCTTCCCGCCCTTGCCCCACTATGATGGGCAGCTCACTCAAGGGACCTCGGCGCCTTTTGGCGCGGCGGCAAAGTTACAGGCACACATGGTCACTGGGGACAAATCATCTGGCCCTTTACACAGCTGCAGTGTAGGAAAAGCACTATACATTTACCCAACGAGGTAGCACTTGCTGATTAGCCAGTAGAAAGTACTCCAGTTGAGTATGGTGCAATCGCAAAAAATCCGCGATTTCGTGGGAAAATCTGTGAATTGGCAGTTTTTTTTGCGATTTTGCGCGAATTTGCCGCCCGCAGATCTGCAAAATTCACCCATACTTACAAATGTGGCATAAAGGTAGCCCTTTGTTCAGAGTCGTACCTTTTAGTTAAATGGTGTAAATCCGCTCAGTAATTGCTGAGAAAAGGAAAATTAAAATCACATATATATCTATGGCCGCAGTGGATCCGCGCACCCTAAGCGCACCCTGCCGAGCACCAGCTGTATGCTAATTGGCTGTCAACACTCCAAACCAGGAAGTGTTGGCAGCCATCTTGTGCCTCAGTAGAACCGAGGCACAGGAAAGCAGAAAAAAACGCGCAAAACGTAAAAAGGGGGCAGGGTAGAAACACCCTGCCTCACTAGGCCTGCTCAGGGGGTCCCACAGGGACCCCCAAGGCCCAATTTATTTTATTTTTCTCGGGGCCTTGGGGACCAGCATCACGCCGGAGGAGACGCCCCCTCCTTTGAGCACTCTGCAAACGCGCCCCCTGGAGCCTTTGCAGAGGGGAAACAAATTCCACTTGAATATTGGGATCCCTGGGGGCCAACTAGCCCACCAGGAACCTCCAGTATGCGGCAGGGGGCTGCGTTGCAGAGAGGTGTTCTGAGGCCATCTCCCTTTTTACACTTCTCTGCAATGCAGCTCTGTGCTGTTTAATGGAGGTAGCTGGTGGGCTAGTTGCACCCCAGGGACCCTCAGTATTCAAGGGGAGGTAATTCCCCAACTTAAGGTTGTGCGTAGTGGCGCGTTTGCACAGTGTTGAAGGGAGGGAGAGGGGCCTGAGTTGCCATGTGTGCAAACACACCCTGGGGCGCACTTTAAGTTGGGGAATTAATTCCTCTTAAATCCTGGCGGTCCCTAGGGGCCAACTAGCCCACCAGGTACCTCCAATAACTGCCACGGAGCTGCGTTTTAGAGTGTTGTAAAAAGGGGCATGGCCTCTGAACACCTCTCTGCAACGCAGCTCCCTGGCACATACTGGAGGTACCTGGTGGGCTAATTGGCCCCCAGGGTCCCTCAGGATTGAAGAGGAAATAATTTCTCAGCTTTAAATGCGCCACAGGGCGTGTTTGCACACTTGTCACCTCAAGCCCCGCCCCCTTCCTTCACAACTGTGCAAACGTGCCCCCTGGCGAGTTGTAAGTTACAGAATTAATTCATTAATCCACAGAGCTGCGTTGCAGAGAGGTGGTCCGAGGCCATGCCCCATTTTTCACATCTCTACAAAGCAACTCTGCGGCACTTACTGGACATACCTGGTGGGTTAGTTGGCCCCCAAGGACCCTCTGGATTCAAGGGGACTTTATCCCCCAACTTAAAACGCCCACGCTTGTTTGCACACATGTCACCTCAGACCCCCCTCCCTTCACCAGTGTGCAAACACACCCTGTGGCGCATTTTAAGAGGTACTTTTAATCCCCCTGCCCTAATATGTGCTAGGGGCTTACAGAGGAGATCATGCTAATCACAGGGGTACCTCAACACATAGTGTTCCCTAGTGTATGTAGGTGTTTTCACTGTATTCTAAGAGTCTTTTAGCATACCAATGGCTCTAGGCCTGGTTAGTCAGAGTCAGTTAACACCAGTACCCGTCTGAAAAAGTTGTGGGCACAGGATGATTTTGTAACAAGGCCTCTTTCTGCTTCTCTGTTGGTTCTTTCTGCACATGTCTTGCTTCTTCCTGCACTTTTCTTCGTCTTAGAGGACTACTGTTGTTTCTTTCTGCATTTCTTTTGCTTCTTTCTGTGCGTTTTTTTCTTTTCTTCACATGTCCTACCTCTGTAGGCATAGTTAGAAACTAGCATTAAAAAAAACCATAGAAATTCACTTAAAAAACCATAGGTTTCAGGCACATTATAGTTAGGAATTAGCATTTAAAAAAAACCTTTGAAATTCGCTGAAAAAAACATAGGTTTCAGGCACGTTATAGTTAGATATTAGCATTTAAAAAAACTTAGAAATTGACTGAAAAAAAACATAAGTTTCAGGGGCGTTATAGTTAGTTGGACATTTCACTCATACAAAACCATAGAAATTCCCCCGTTATAGTTAGTTCAGCTAACTGTAACTTGTGCGCCCGTAATATACTGCTGATGATGTCACATATTGCATCACTCATGACAGGGACAGTGACATCACTCATGATATCACCGCTAACATCTCAAGTGACATCACTAATGACATCACTGATGACATCATCCTTGTGATAGAGTGGCAGACCTCCTCTCACCCTAATATAACCTTTGATACACCCACTCAAAAATAGAAACTAACATTTTCAAAACAATGGACATACCAATACCAGTTACAACACACCTATTCAGTAATTCCAAGATCTACACACACATCCACTCATTCAGCAACAGTCCTATACAGTCACTCATACGTGTACCCACTCATCATATGTACTCATACACCTATACATCCTGTTACACACCGCCACTCATCCATAGAGTTACTCACCCATAATCACACATGCAAATAAAGTATCAAACATCCATTTACTTGCATATACAGTTATACACACACCGCCACACTTACTTCTACAGAAACTTACACATACTTATTCTCTTAAACAATCACTTATAGAAATACATACCTATTTATACAGAAACTCTTCCAATCTCTCACTTTCACATATACTCACTTATATAACCAATACTCACATATACTAGTTTAAAACATATGTAGTTATTCATAAAGACACTATTGAGACAGTCATTCACTCACTAACACACCCATACACACACTCATCCACCCATACAGTCCTGCACACATGCTATCTTCAACACATACAAACAGTGAGTCACTCATTCATGCATCTATTCACTAAGTAATACCCCACCGAACCATAGAGACACTCAGACACTCATACTGATACAAAAAAAAAACTAATAACCCATATAGACACTCATGTATCTGCTCACCAGCCCATGCAGCCACTTATACACCCAGTGAGAGACTGTACATATTTAAACATTACTTGCTAACCCATGTATTCACTAAAATACACTTAATCAGTCAGTTATACAATCAATTTTAAAACAAAAAAATCATCCATTTAGACACCTATATACCTATTTATTTTTCCATAGACCTTGAGATGTACATATATAAAACAGGGGTTCCTAGAGGACTGCGTGTTCTAATTGCACCTTCATTTGACAAACCTAATCCTTTGATGCTGAAAGAATGGGCTACGAATAATTTAGAATGCTCCATGAATATGGTTATAATGCTTGTTAAATATGCTGAGATTGATAGAGTGGAAATAGCGGCTGAAATAGAGTTGTTAATTGCAGAACTTGATGCATTAGACCAAAAAGACGCGGTCAAAAAAGGAAGAGAAGATATACAGAGACGCCTTGACAAACATGAGAGTGTTATAATGAATCGCAAAATAACTAAGTTTGCGCGGGACAAACGCGATTATGAGACTGGACGTATTTTTACCTTTGCCAAGCGCTTCGAGAATGTTAAAAAAGTGGCAATTAATAGTAAAGTCCAACCACCGTTAATCTCTATTAATCAAGGGACTATCTCGGATAATGCTTCAAGCTCAGGATCTAGTCTTATTTCAAGCAATGCAGAATCAATCTCAGGAGAAAATGAGCAACATTTAAACCTGTCGGAACCCCAAAGCTTCACTCCCTCGGAGGAATTGGGGTTCATGATAGAGGACCGGCGTCAAACCCTCAGATCATGGGCACCCCAAGCGCAGCCGCAAAGTGCTGTAGAAGGAACAAAAAGCGCAAAGAGAGGAGGAAAGCGCGGAGGCTACAAGAAATTAAATTGAACACGTCTGTGAGCCAGTCAAATGATGTAGACCGTTCATCTGTCAATACTGTTATAAATATGACTGAGCTAGAATTAAACACTGCAGAATTACAGTTGCTTTCTTTGGGGCTTTCTTTCTGTCCAAAAAATAATTTTAAATATGTGCAATCTCGTATTGACATTTTTAAATTTATCAGAAAGTTGAAGCTGGTCAAGTTCCATAAATTAAAGAAGGCTAATGTTAAAGCAACAGTGATTAATGCTGAAAACCAGCCTAGCACTCGTTTCCAAGTAGCCGATGTATCTGTACTTCGTACAGTAAGTGGTTTGTCAAATGAGAATGATGAGAGTGAATTGAACACACAAGAAGACCTTCAAAGTATGGGTATATCAACATCTAATGCTGCCCTTACTCCTTTTCGGCCAGCATCTACATTCATGCCTATAATGGCAAGAGATGCGATAGACATTTTTGGGGATTGCGTAATTAGTGATCTTAAAGTCCTCCATAAAAAATGTATTTCACTGAATAAAAAAATCAGTATAAAGAACAACAATATTTCCGCCTTATGGATAAACTTACTAAAGAAAAAAACATCATAATCAACAAAGCAGATAAAGGCGGCAATATTGTTTTATGGCCTGGAGATGCATATTTGGAAGAGGCTAGGAAACAATTGAGCGATGTTCAATGCTATAAGCAGGTAGCCTTTCCAATCCTTTTGAAAGTAAAGGATCAAACTTTTAAAGAGTTATCCAGGTGGAAGAGGGAAAATTTAATTGACAAGGATGAGTATAATTTCTTAAGAACAGAGCATCCTATTACACCAACCCTGTACCTACTCCCTAAAATCCATGAAGAGATAACCCCAGTGCCAGGACGACCTATTATATCGGCTCAAGGAAGTTTACTTGAATCGATGTCAAAGTATGTTGATTTTTTTCTTCACGACTATGTAGCTGCTTTGCCCTCATTTATTCGCGATACAGGACATTTTTTGGATAGACTGAAAGATGTCACTTGGGAGGATGGTTACCACTTGTTAGTGATGGACATCTGTTCCTTATATACAAGTATTAACCATCAAGATGGCTTGAATGCTATTAAATTCTTCCTGTCTGATAGAAATATCTGCTATAATGAGCACAACAAAATGATAGTCCAGATGACAGAAATGTGTCTAACTAACAATTTCTTTATTTTTAATAAGGAGTTGTTTCATCAGTTAAGGGGTGTGGCTATGGGGGCGTGCTTCTCTCCTAGCTATGCGTGCTTGCACGTGGGCTGGTGGGAGAAGCACGTCCTCATGCAGACCCATGGTGATGACTATTCAGAACATGTCATCAGATGGTGGCGTTTCATTGATGACGTGTTCGTCATATGGAGAGGTACAAAAGAATCAGCTATTGATTTTGTCAGGAAGATTAATAACAATTCCCTTAATTTGGAATTTACGGCAAAGGTCAGTGATTCTATGGTAGAATTTTTAGATTTAGAGGTATTTATTGATCAAAACAACATTTGCACTAAATTACACCGCAAAGCAACAGCTGGTAATTCTATTCTTCATGCCAGCAGTGCTCACCCTAGGCACCTCATAAAAAGTATTCCCTATGGTGAGTTTTTACGTATAAAAAGGATCTGTAACAGAAAGGAAGATTTAGACATTTGTTTACATGAAGCTAAGGAAAGATTTTTGAAGAGAGGTTATAGTTCCAAAGATCTACAGTGGGCCCTTGGTAAATTAAATACATTCACTGTAACAGAGGTCAGTGAGTTAACGGATGAGAATCAGATTATAATAACTGCTCCTACTCCAGTAAGGTTAATTACTACCTACAGTAGTCAAGAACATGATATCAGGAGAATTGTGAGTAGGCATTGGCCTATTCTTCATACCGACATTATTTTGTCGCCAGAACTACTTAATCAGCCTACTCTCACTTTCAGAAGAGCACCATCTATGCGAGACGCTCTAGTGAAAACTAGTCCTGAAGTGATAGAAAAAAAGAATTGGTTGACTGACAAGAGAGGTTTTGTGAAATGCTTCTCTTGTCGTGCTTGTAAGTTCGGTATAAATAAACAATTCTTTACTGACCCCTTTTCAGGAATACCCAATAAGATTAATGGTTATTATACCTGTAAAACCGACTGTGCGGTATATGTTCTGGAATGTACATGTCAACTATCATATATTGGTAGTACTAAACTTCCTGTGTTCAACAGGATCCTCCAACATTTGCGAGCAATTGTGAACTCGGATCCGTCCTATCCGGTTGCTCGCCACTTTAAACTTGTACATCACAACAAATTGGATGACCTAAAATACTATGTAATTGACTCTGTTTCAAAATCAATACGAGGTGGAGACAGGGAGAAAAAACTCCGCCAACTAGAGAGTAAATACATAGTAAGATTAAATACCAAGATACCTAATGGTTTGAACACAGGGGAGGATATGGTTAACTTTCTATGAATATATTACTTTATATCGGTTTGGAATTAATATTATTTTGGAAATATACCTGATATTGGGCTCAACATCAGGCGAATAGATATTCTCTAAAGTAATATTTACATTATGTCCATTTCATGACAATTTAAGCTCCTTTGATACAGATGTTATTTATGTGTGTATATAAATGAATTTAGATTTTATATTGAAGGGTAAATTTATCAACTTTTTTTTAATAATAGATTTTTAACGTAACCTTTTATTGTATATTACCTAATGGGTCTTCTAGGTTGTTCTAGTTTGATTATGAGGTTTTCTGAGAGAGGGTTATCAATCTATTATGGATCTGTTGATATTATTAGCACTTTATTATGATCCTACTGAATTGCCTAAATTGTATTCATTCTATGTTCTAACTGTATATACACATATATATTGATTGACTGTGAATTGCTCCTTTTGTAGGGTTTCAAGGTTGTATAGTATCAGTACGTTTAATATGATATTCTTCTCTTTGGCCATGTACTAGATTTTTGATAAAATGGCATCCGCACTTTCATTTATTTTAATTTATTATTTATGAAGGGTTGTAATTAACCACATTTTCATTTTCACAATTGGGTTTTACTATGATCAATTGTTATCAGAATTGTGCAGGACTAATAGTACTACTTATAGATTAGCACTTGGGCACTTGCCCTGGATTTTTTCAAACTTATCAAAATATCACTTTTTAAGTATTTTGTCTTTAGATTAAGTAGCAATAATTATATTATGTTGAGCAATGTATACAATGAATTGTTGAACTCTTCTAATTGCTTTTGCTCGTTTGCACTATGCACTTTTAAAAGTCTGCTTACCCTTTTCATACGAAGAATGGGAGGGTTTTACATTGATCATAGTATTTAAGGGTGGAGTTTTTCCTGACACGTCATGTGATCAAGGCTGGGGTGACCCGGCTGAAACGCGTCATGTTGTGAGAGAGAGGCTTAATAAATGCACTGAAAATTTGAAGAACCTTTGTGGTGGTCCGTTCCTGGTGTTTCATTGCTTCAGGAGTTGTTTTCCATATATAAAACATATTTAATTTTCAGAAAAACGCACATTCACTAGATGATGTCATGAGTGATGTCATCAGTGATGTCATTTGATATGTCATCAGTGATTTTTTTTGTCATGAGTGATGTAATATGTGACATCATCAGCAGTGCATTGCGGGCGCGCACGTTATTGTTAGCTGAACTAACTTTTACTGCTAATTTCTAAGGTTTTGTATGAGTGAAATGTCCAATTAACTATATCGCCCCAGAAACCTATGGTTTATTCAATGAATATATATATATATATATATATATATATATATATATATATATATATATATATATATATATATATATACGCACACACACACCAAGGTGCATTGAAGAATGAAGGTCTGAAGGTCTGTATGGAGGATTTCGTGGGTATGTGACTGTCTGTATAAGTGAGTGATTATAAGTGTCTCACTGAATGTATGGTTGAGTGACTAATCTGTTTGAATGGATCAGTCTGTCAGTTGGTGCATAAGTGGCTGCATGGGTAGGTGAGTAGCTACATGAGTGTCTATATGGGTTATCGATTGTTTGTCTGGGTACCTGTGTGGTTGAGGGGGTTTGTGACTCCCTGCATGGATGTTTAAGTGGATGATTCACTGGGTATATGGGTTCATGAGTATGACTGCAAGGGGCTGTATGGGTGAGTGAGTGTGCATATGGCTGTGTTGGTGAGTGAATGGATGTCTCAGTGGTGTATGGGTAAGTAACTGCATATGTGAAAGGCAGTATATGTGAGTGTTGGAGTATATAAGTGACTGTATGTGTTAGTGAGTGATTCTGAGAGTGGCTGTATGGATGAGTGTGTGCTTGTGTCAGTGATTGTATAAGGGAGGAAGTATGTGTTAATATTTTTTTGTTATTTATGTCATTTGTAAAGCACCTGAATCACCCCAGATGGGGTATCTCCGCACTAGGACGATACTGAAAAGGAGGTAGTAGAAGCAGGAAAATGAACCGGAGTTAAAACAGAAAAGTTTTTAGTTTTTTTCTGAAAATCAAATAGTTAGGAGAAGAGTGGATGTCCAGAGGGAGATCATTCCAGAACTTTGGGGCAAGATAGGAAAAGGATCTGCCTCCCAATCTGGCTTGTTTGATACGGGGAATAACAAGAAGGCCTTTCCCTTGTGAGCGAAGGGTGCGTGAGGGAGTATATTTAGACAGTTTATTGGCGAGGTTGGCTGGTCCCAATTGGTTCAGGCTTTTGAATACTATACAACAAATTTTAAAGTGTATTTGTCAGACCTGACATAATTGGCTTGAGTCTCTCCTCCATTTTTTTTCTGTTTGCCTCCTCCGTTTACGATGTTTTTGCTGGTATATCGCTCTGGGCACTGTACCACTGCTGATCAGTGCCGCGGTGCAAGTGCTCCCTATGTTAAATTACTGTATTGATTGAATTCCATGTTTGGCTTATTTGGTTTACTGTCAGTCCCTAGTCTAGTGCACGCGGAGTGCCGGGGCTTGTAAATACAAATGCCGCTAGTGGGCTTGCAGCACATGTTGTGCCTCCCACACGAGCGGCCTGGTAAAAGTATGTCTACAGGCCTGTCATTGCGAGACCTACGTGCAGTCTTGTACTGTCACGCGGGCTGCGCAAGTACGCCTACTTGCCAGTCCTCCAAACCTTCCCTTAGCTTCCTATTAGTCACCCCTATGGTAGGCCCGAGGGCAGGGTGCATTGTAAGTATAAGGTAGGACAAGCCTGACGAAGTTGGCATGTCCTAATAGTGAACTACCGCCATATTCGTACTTCATTATCGTATTTCGCCTGCTATCCATTAGTTAGAATGGGCTGCCGGGATTATTAATGGTATGATCCTAGCGGGCTCGGGGAGCATGGTGCAATGTCAAGTTTGGTATCCCTGAACTCGGAGTTTGATAACGCATCCGTTTGGGTGGATGGCTTTTGGACTCTGGGTTTGAAAATAGCACTTTCAGAAAGTGACTATTTTCTTGTCTAACTATTTCTGGTTTCTGCTGGTTTTGTGTGTGTGTGACCGGGGCTGGGTGGCTCCAGAGTTCTGAATGAGTCAGTGTGGGGTGAGTAGTGCATTTGCATTGAGAGTGGGGGGGGAGGAGTAGCTCTTGATAGCCGGCCCTGCCCGATACAATGCTGGCTCCACCTCCTGCCGAGCGACGGATAGCTCTGCTCCTGACAGTGACAATACTGGCTCCACCTCCTGCTGGGCGTCTGAGGACCCAGCCCTGCACCGTGAATCGGCCAGGTGTCACCACCTGGCTACACCCACCAGAGACCCGGAATGAGGGGGAGTTCCCCTGCATGGACAAAGGGATCAAAGCCGAAAAGGGGTATCAGCAGCGTCGAGCAATCCGGCGTCGCGTCTTCAGTGTCGATCAGGCCTCAGTAGTCGTCGATGTCGATGGTGATGTTGCAAGAGTGAGCAGCGCTCACGGCGTCGAGAGGGCTCAGGGGCGAGGCGTCAGCAGCGGCTTAGCTGCTAGTGTCGATAGGGCCCGGCAGCCGGCGTCGAGGAAGCGGGACACTGGAGCCGTTACTCACGATGTCGAGCTGGATTCGTCGGCGTCAGTCGGCGTCGAGATTGCTGGATTCTTTCAGAGGTGCTGGATTCTCAGGTTCCAGCAACAAGCACTTTTAGCAAACGGTGAAGTCTTTTAGCCCTGTGACTTCAACAGGAGGCTGGCACTCTTCCAGCCCTTGGAGATTTCCTTGGCAAAGTTCGAGAGTACACACTCAGTTCCTCTCTCCTGGTTCCTTGGCAAAAACCACCTGGCTACACCCACCAGAGACCCGGAATGAGGGGGAGTTCCCCTGCATGGACAAAGGGATCAAAGCCGAAAAGGGGTATAAGTGAAGGACCCCTGAACCAAGACTTTAGATCAATTCTGACAAGGAACCCTGAACCAAGGACAAGAAGCCTGCTGATCCAAGGACTTGCCTACCCCTTCTGCCAGAGTGCTGTTTGCTGGGGGGAATCCTGCAGTTGCTTCTTTATTTTTGCCAAGGAACCAGGAGAGAGGAACTGAGTGTGTACTCTCGAACTTTGCCAAGGAAATCTCCAAGGGCTGGAAGAGTGCCAGCCTCCTGTTGAAGTCACAGGGCTAAAGGACTTCACCGTTTGCTAAAAGTGCTTGTTGCTGGAACCTGAGAATCCAGCACCTCTGAAAGAATCCAGCAATCTTGACGCCGACGGACGCCGACGAATCCAGCTCGACATCGTGAGTAACGGCTCCAGTGTCCCGCTTCCTCGACGCCGGCCGCCGGGCCCTATCGACACTAGCAGCTAAGCCGCTGCTGACGCCTCGACCCGAGCCCTCTCGACGCCGTGAGCGCTGCTCACTCTTGCAACATCACCATCGACATCGACGACTACTGAGGCCTGATCGGCACTGAAGACGCGACGCCGGATTGCTCGACGCCGCTGATCATCGTGTGCTTCACTTTTCCAAGGTACTGTGTTGTTGGGGGTCCGTGTGACTCCGGGCTCGACGTAGCGCTCCTCGCGGTCGACGCTGAACCTTTGAATTAACTTTGCCTCGACGTCGTGTGACTCCTGCGTGGGTTACATTGTTGCCAAGAACTGTGATCTGAAGAAGAAGACTTGCCTTTTGTTACTAAGACTTTGTGCTAAGAAGAAACTACGCTTGAACTATTATTTTTCCTTCCAAGAGTATTTATTAAGATGGTGGTATATTTTTGTCGTTATTTGGTCTTTGTGCTAAGCCTTATATAAACATTTGTATTTTTATAATACTACTGTGTCGTGTCCATTTGTAGTGTCTTCAATATATTACTGTGTGGTCATAAATGCTTAACGCACTGCTTCTGAGATAAGCCTATCTGCTTTGCCAAGCTACCGAGGGGGTGAGCAGGCGTTATCTAAGTGTATGATCCCCTTGCCCTGACTAGAGGAGGTGAGTCCCTATTTGTCAGAAGTGTATACCTCTGCCAACTAGAGACCGCCAAGTCTAACATTGGTGGGTCAGCGGTGAGGATTTGAACTTTGCGTTTACGACCCATGTGCAGTGATTAGTGTACGCTACATAGTGAAAGCAGACAATAGCGCAGCCACAATCTATTTTTTGATAGGATATTCTATTGTTGTTCTCCGCTTTTCTAAAGCTTGTTTGAACACTGCCAATTTTGGCCATGAGTGATGCCGGAGTCACTACGCCTGTTGTTGTGGAGGAGTTTGATAGGAAGAAGATAAAGAAATACAGGAAGAAGCAGCTGCAACACTTTTGCGAGCAGTTCAAAGTTCCTACCACAGGCCTCGAAATTAAAGAGGATTTTCTCAAAGCTTTGGAGGCCTGGTTAGAGTTTAGAGATCCCACTGATCCGGTGGTGGTACCGCCAGTGGAAGGGGAGGAGGAGGTGCCTGTGAATGGGCCCGTGTCTCCTCCCGGTAGCAGTGTTTCCTCCAAAGGTCTTTCTCCCGAAGAAAGAGAAGAAAGGGCGAAGGAACGCGCCTACAACATGGAAATGGCAAAACGTAAGATAGATGGGCAGTTGGAGATAGAGAATGCAAGAGGAAGAAGAGAAGCTGATATGGAGATCAAAAGATTGGAGTTCGAAAGAGAAAAGTTAGCTTTTGAACGTGAGAAAATGGTGAGGGAGATGGAGCTCCAAGCTAAGAGTTTAGAGTTGAATCCCTCTGGTGGCAGCATCCCATCTGTGCCTGCAGAAAGTAGGTTTTATTTTCCCAAAGATGTGATCAAAGATTATCATAAGAATGAAGATATTGGCCAATGGTTTAAAGCGTATGAATTAGCATTGCTGGCCCAACGGGTCCCTGAGAAGGATCGGGGAGCGGGGTTGTGGGGTCGCTTTGTGAATGAGGGGAGAGATACCATGTTAAATATTCCTATGGAGAATAGGATGTTGTATACTCATATGAAAGATGCTTTAATGTTGAGGTATGTCCTGACCCCAGAGAAGTACAGACAAGCTTTTAGAGAATGTAAGAAATTGCCTGGTACGACGTGGGTTGAGTATGTGTCATATTTTTGCAGAGCCATGGATGGATGGGTAAAGGGCAGCAAAGTGGAAAGTTACGAAGCTCTTTATGATTTGTTTGCTTGGGAGCACTTGTCGAATAACTGTTTTCCAGAGCTGCCCCAGCACCTTATTGATAGCAAGATATCTAACCCTAGAAAACTTGCTGAGGAGGCGGACCGCTGGGTTAGTACCAGGGTCCACAATGGTCCAGTGGGAGACTCAGCCAAAGGTGAGCACGGTCCCCAGCAGAAGAGTGGGGGGGGACAAGGGTAAACGGAAGGAATCCCAGAAAGGGCCCCAAAGTAATCCCCAAGGGAACCAAGGGAAAGGTTCCCAGCCTCCCCCTGTGAAGAAATCCGGAGCCCTGACAGGTAAACCTGTTCATAGGGGCCCCATGACCTGCTATGTTTGTAAGCAGATGGGACATCGTTTTTACGATCCCCAGTGTCCCATGAGGGACTCAAATGCACCACCACGTGCACATCCCCGTCAGTTGGCAAGTGTAGCCCTGGGAGGGGAGGAGATGATTGTCCCTGGTGGGAGGGGTCCCGCAGAGATGTCCCTGGTCTCGCTAGGAGACCTGGAAATGGTCCCACCACCCCCTCTGCCTAGTAACACTAATAAATATAGGCAGTGGGTGACCATTAATGGCCATAGAGTTGAGGCTCTCAGAGACACCGGAGCGAGTGTGACAGCTGTCAAGTGTCACTTGGTGTCCAGAGAGCAGGTGGTTCCCCACGCATTCTACCCCGTGATAGCTGCCGTCAATTCCCAGAAAGAGTGTGAGGTAGCTCAGGTTTCCTTTGAATGGGAGGGAGTTTCAGGTACTCTTCAGGTTGCTGTGAGGCCCGCCATGCCTGTTGATTGTCTCCTGGGCAATGATTTGGAAGACTCCCCTTGGGCTAAGGTGGAGCGAGCATCGCATTTGAAAATGTTGGGTGTGCCAGAGTGGGTGTGTGCGACCACTCGATCGATGACAGCGAGTAAGGGTGTTGACGGGGTCCCGAAACCTGAAACTACGGCCCAGGATCCAGCTGTGAAGAGAAGAGGCAGGAGGCGCGGGAAACCGGCCTCCACTGTTCCCGTGGTCCAGGAGGAGGTAGACCCCAAGGGGGATGCCCTGGAGCCCACAGGGGAACAAGTTGCTGAACTGGGAGACCTGCCCGAGCTGACCCACTGGCAGCAGGATGGTGGTCTTTCCCGGGAAGAAGTTTGTGCAGAGCAGAAAGTGTGCCCTTCTCTTGTGGGTATGAGGCAGCAGGCCTCAGCCCAGACCACAGGTGATCAGTCAGGATCGCATTTTGTCTACTGGGAGAACGACCTCCTGTATAGCGAGCCTAAGGCTGCTGAGCCTGGGTCAGCCCGTGTGCTGGTGGTACCCCAGCGCTTCACAGCATTCCTACTGGGTTTGGCTCATGACGTTCCGTTAGCTGGACATCTGGGGCAGGACAAGACCTATGACAGGCTTGTCACCCATTTTTATTGGCCTCAGATGAGAAGGGATGTAGACATCCATTGTAAAACCTGTCACACTTGCCAGGCAAGTGTGAAAAGCTGAAGGAAGCAGAAGGCTCCCCTCCAACCTTTTCCAGTCGTCAGTACCCCCTTTGACCGGGTGGGGATTGACATTGTTGGGCCCCTGGACCCCAAGACAGCCCTGGGCAACAGGTTCATCCTGGTCTTGGTGGACCATGCCACACGGTACCCGGAATCCATCCCTCTCCGAACAGTGACGGCCCCCGTGGTGGGACGAGCGCTGATGGGTGTTTTCTCCCGCATGGGGTTCCCCAGAGAGGTGGTGTCAGACCGGAGCATCAACTTCATTTCCAATTATATGAAGTCTCTGTGGAAGGAGTGTGGGGTAACCTACAAGTTCACCACTCCTTACCACCCTCAAGGTAATGGGCTGGTTGAGAGATTCAACCGGACCCTTAAAGGCATGATCATGGGTCTTGAAGAACCAATGAGGCGTAAATGGGACGTCCTCTTGCCGTGCCTGCTGTTTGCTTACCGAGAGGTGCCGCAGAAGTCTCTAGGGTTCAGCCCCTTTGAGCTTTTGTATGGTCACCCAGTAGGAGGACCTTTGAGTCTGGTCAAAGAAGGCTGGGAGCAATCTCCCAGGAAACCTCCCCAGGATGTATACAGTTACATGCTGACCTTTAGGAACCAAACTCGGCGCTTCAGAGATCTTGCTCAGGCAAATCTGGAGGCCAGCCAGGAAGAGATGAAGCAGTGGTACGACCGGAATGCCACTCTGGTCGAACTTCAGCCTGGTCAAGAAGTTTGGGTCATGTCCCTTGTGGAACCTTGTGCGCTCAAGGACAGGTGGACTGGACCGTTTAAGGTTGTGCAGAAGAAGAGCGATGTCACCTATTTGGTGGACTTGAAATCTCCCAGGAACCCCTTAAGGGTCGTGCATGTCAACCGGTTAAAGCCCCACTTAGAAAGGTCCGAAGTGGGCATGCTCCTCGCTACAGATGCTGGAATGGAGGAGGAGAGCGAGCCTCTTCCTGACCTCCTGTATGCAAAAGAGTAAGACGGGTCAGTGGATGGTGTTGTCCTCTCTGACACACTGACCCGTGAACAGCAGCAAGATTGTCGCCAACTGTTGGGACAATTCCCTGATCTGTTCTCCTTGATTCCTGGTGTCACTCACTGGTGTGTCCATGACGTGGACACCGGGGACAGCCCTCGTGTGAAGCACAAGGCTTACAGGGTGACTGACAAGGTCAGAGCATACATTAAGGAAGAGGTCTCCAAAATGTTTGCCTTAGGGGTGGTTGAGTCCTCTAGCAGTCCTTGGGCCAGCCCAGTGGTCTTGGTCCCGAAGGCTGCAGCGCCTGGTGCTTCACCCAAACTGCGGTTCTGCGTGGATTACCCAGGACTCAATTCAGTCACCAAGACTGACGCGCACCCCATCTCCAGAGCTGATGAGCTCGTAGATCGGTTTGGGGATGCCCGGTACCTTAGTACATTTGATCTGACGTCTGGGTACTGGCAGATGGCCTTGACTGATGGGGCAAAGGAGAGGTCCGCCTTCTCCCCACCAGATGGGCTCTACCAGTTCCAGGTTATGCCCTTTGGGATGAAGAATGCCCCTGCCACCTTCCAGAGGTTGGTCAACCAGGTCTTGGCTGGACTGGAGGATTTCAGTGCCGCCTACCTGGACGACATCGCAGTGTTCAGCGCCAGTTGGGAGGAACACTTGCCACCTCCAGGAAGTGTTGTTGGCCCTGCGCAGAGCAGGCCTCACAATCAAAGCCAGTAAGTGCCAGATTGGGCAGGGTTCCGAGGTGTACTTGGGGCACCAAGTAGGGAGCAGCAAGGTGGCCCCCTGCAACCCAAGATCGATACCATCCTGGCTTGGGCACCACCCAAAACCCAAACGCAGGTGAGAGCCTTCTTAGGATTCACAGGTTACTACAGGAGGTTCGTCAAGGATTATGGTAACATTGTGCACCACTTGACGCCGCTGACTTCCAGGAAGCAGCCGCGAAATGTGATTTGGACTGACGCCTGTCAAACGGCCTTTGACACCCTGAAAACTGCAATGTGTACGGCACCCATACTCCAGGCACCCGACTTTTCTAAAGAATTTGTTGTCCAGACGGACGCTTCAGAGCATGGCATGGGAGCTGTTCTAGCTCAGGTGAATGAAGAGGGCCGAGACTTACCCATAGCCTTCATCAGTAGGAGGTTACTTCCCAGGGAACAGAGGTGGAGTGCGATAGAGCGAGAAGCATTTGCTGTGGTCTGGGCACTGAAGAAGCTAAGACCCTACCTGTTTGGGATTCACTTCCGGGTTCAGACAGACCACAGGCCCCTCAGATGGTTGATGCAGATGAGGGGTGAGAATCCGAAACTGTTGAGGTGGTCCATTTCCCTACAGGGGATGGACTTTACGGTGGAACACCGCCCTGGTACAGATCACGCCAATGCTGATGGTCTGTCCAGATTTTTCCGCCTTGGTGATGAGGACTCCCTAGGTTAAGGGTAGTTCTCCCCACATTTCAGCTGGAGGGGACACGTGTTAGAGAGACATCATTGGCTTGAGTCTCTCCTCCATTTTTTCTGTTTGCCTCCTCCGTTTACGATGTTTTTGCTGGTATATCACTCTGGGCACTGTGCCACTGCTGATCAGTGCCGCGGTGCAAGTGCTCCCTATGTTAAATTACTGTATTGATTCAATTCCATGTTTGGCTTATTTGGTTTACTGTCAGTCCCTAGTCTAGTGCACGTGGAGTGCCGGGGCTTGCAAATACAAATGCCGCTAGTGGGCTTGCAGCACGTGTTGTGCCACCCACACGAGCGGCCTGGTAAAAGTATGTCTACAGGCCTGTCATTGCGAGACCTACGTGCAGTCTTGTACTGTCATGCGGGCTGCGCAAGTACGCCTACTTGCCAGTCCTCCAAACCTTCCCTTAGCTTCATATTAGTCACTCCTATGGTAGGCCCGCGGGCAAGGTGCATTGTAAGTATAAGGTAGGACAAGCCTGATGAAGTTGGCATGTACTAATAGTGAACTACCGCCTTATTCGTACTTCACTATCGTAAGGTCGCCTGCTCTCCATTAGTTAGAATGGGCTGCCGGGATTATTAATGGTATGATCCTATCGGGCTCAGGGAGCATGGTGCAATGTTGAGTTTGGTATCCCTGAACTCGGAGTTTGATAACGCATCCATTTGGGTGGATGGTTTTTGGACTCTGGGTTTGAAAATAGCACTTTTAGAAAGTGACTATTTTCTTGTCTAACTATTTCTGGTTTCTGCTGGTTTGGTGTGTGTGTGACCGGGGCTGGGTGGCTCCAGAGTTCTGAATGAGTCAGTGTGGGGTGAGTGGTGCATTTGCATTGAGAGTAGGGGAAGAGTAGCTCTTGATAGCCGGCCCTGCCCGATACAATGCTGGCTCCACCTCCTGCCGAGCGACGGATAGCTCTGCTCCAGCCAGTGACAATACTGGCTCCACCTCCTGCTGGGCGTCTGAGGACCCAGCCCTGCACCGTGAATCGGCCAGGTGTCACCACCTGGCTACACCCACCACAGACCCGGAATGAGGGGGAGTTCCCCTGCATGGACAAAGGGTTCAAAGCCGAAAAGGGGTATAAGAGAAGGACCCCTGAACCAAGACTTTAGATCAATTCTGACAAGGAACCCTGAACCAAGGACAAGAAGCCTGCTGATCCAAGGACTTGCCTACCCCTTCTGCCAGAGTGCTGTTTGCTGGGGGGAATCCTGCAGTTGCTTCTTTATTTTTGCCAAGGAACCAGGAGAGAGGAACTGAGTGTGTACTCTCGTACTTTGCCAAGGAAATCTCCAAGGGCTGAAAGAGTGCCAGCCTCCTGTTGAAGTCACAGGGCTAAAGTACTTCACCGTTTGCTAAAAGTACTTGTTGCTGGAACCTGAGAATCCAGCACCTCTGAAAGAATCCAGCAATCTCAACGCCGACGGACACCGCCGAATACAGCTTGACATCGTGAGTTACGGCTCCAGTGTCCCGCTTCCTCGACGCTAGCAGCGAAGCCACTGCCGACGCCTCGACCCCGAGCCCTCTCGACGCCGTGAGCGCTGCTCACTCTCGCAACATCACCATCGACATCGACGACTACTGAGGCCTGATCGACACCGAAGCTGCGACGCCGGATTGCTCGACGCCGCTGATCATCGTGTGCTTCACTTTTCCAAGGTACTGTGTTGTTGGGGGTCCGTGTGACTCCGTGCTCGA
This sequence comes from Lissotriton vulgaris, assembly GCF_964263255.1. Classification (NCBI taxonomy): domain Eukaryota; kingdom Metazoa; phylum Chordata; class Amphibia; order Caudata; family Salamandridae; genus Lissotriton; species Lissotriton vulgaris. The sequence continues at coordinate 1,462,675,670 of NC_141687.1, read as the reverse complement.
CTTAGCGCTCCTCGCGGTCGACGCCGAACCTTTGGATTAACTTTGCCTCAACGTCGTGTGACTCCCGTGTGGGTTACATTGTTGCCAAGAACTGTGATCTGAAGAAGAAGACTTGCCTTTAGTTACTAAGACTTTGTGCTAAGAAGAAACTACGCTTGAACTATTATTTTTCCTTCCAAGAGTATTTATTAAGATGGTGGTATATTTTTGTCGTTATTTGGTCTTGTGCTAAGCCTTATATAAACATTCATATTTTTATAATACTACTGTGTCGTGTCCATTTGTAGTGTCTTCACTTTATTACTGTATGTGGTCATAAATGCTTAACGCACTGCCTCTGAGATAAGCCTGTCTGCTTTGCCAAGCTACCGAGGGGGTGAGCAGGGGTTATCTAAGTGTATGATCCCCTTGCCCTGACTAGAGGAGGTGAGTCCCTATTTGTCAGAAATGTATACCTCTGCCAACTAGAGACCGCCGAGTCTAACAGTATTCTTTTGCGAATGGGAAGCCAATGAAGTTTACGTAGGAGAGGTAGAGAGGGGGTTCGATATGGGGAGCTTGTAACCAGCCGGGTCGCAGTATTTTGCACGACCTGCAAACTCTGAAGAGCAGATTTCTTTGCGGAGATCAGCAAAGCATTGCTGAAATCTAGGCGGCTAAGTACTAATGCATGGATAAGGGTCTTTCGTGTAGAGGAGGGGAGAAAATGGAAAACTTTGTGTAGCAGGCTAAGAGCGTGAAAGCATGCTTGTTTAGTAGCGCCAATGTGTTCATCCATATTCAGGTTGTTATTAAGGACTGGTTTGGGCGTGGGAATTGCACCGAGTTCTTCAGGCCACCACCTAGGGGCCCAGCACTTCGTGGCATCTTTGAAGAGCATAATTTCCGTTTTACCGGTGTTGAGCTGCAAAAAATTGCAGCTCATCCAGGAAGAAATTGCCTTCATTCCATTAGCAAATGTATCTTGAATGTTGGGGTTATTCTTGTCAAAAGACAGAAGGAGTTGTGTATCATCTGAGTAGGAAATTGGGTTAAACCCAATATTCCTTAGAAGTGACGCTAGGGGGGCGATGTACACATTAAACAGGGTAGGGCTGATACAGGAGCCCTGCGGGACCCCTTTAGTAACCATTGTGGTGTTGGATTTAAAGGGTCCAAGATTAACTGTTTGTGCTCTGTTTTTGAGGAAGTCCTGCAACCATTCAAGGGCGGTGCCCTGAACGCCAATCAAATGTAGTCTGTCTAGCAGGATCTGATGGGAAATAGTATCAAAAGCGGCCAACAGGTCGAGCAGCATAAGGATTATTGCCCGACCTGCGTCCGTTTGCATACAAATACCATCTACGACATTGACCAAGGCCAGTTCAGTGCTGTGCCGGGGGCGAAACCCTGATTGAGACATATCGAGGCAATTCGAGGACTCCAAAAAGGCTGAAAGGTGCTTGTTAATGTGTTTTTCTAGCAAGTTGCTATATGAAGAAAGCAATGAAATGGGTCGATAATTAGTAACAACATTTAATGGTAATTTATCGTTTTTCTTGATTGGAATGATCTGTGCAGCTTTCCATTCTTTGGGAAGTCTGCCTTGGCTAATGGAATAGTTGAGAATGGGACAAAGGGGTTCCGCCAGTTCGCTAGCGAGTTTTTGTATGCTTTTGGCGGGTATAAGGTCTAGGGGGAACTAGATTTTGCAGATTTTAGTAAGTTCTCTGTGTCTTGTATGGTGAGGAGAGGGAAATCTTTCAGTATGCATAGACTTGGGGGGGATCCTTGCATAGGGAAAGGTCTGGAGTTGTTATTAGAAGCGGATATTTTGTTATAGATTTCCTCTATTTTTTGTGTGAAATGGTCGGCGATGTTGTTACATAAAGATTGGGAAAACTCTTCTTCTGGATTGCATGCTTTGGGGTTAATCAGAGGATTAGGAATATTGAACAAGGTTTTTGATGTGTTGTCTGCTTGGTCAATTTGGGTGGTTATGTAATTCTTCTGAGCTTTCTTAAGATTTTGTGATAGTTGTCCAGGGCAGATTTGAAATTTCCTTTGGTCAGTGTGTTCTTGGAGTGGCGCCATAGTCGTTCAAGGTTTTTACACCTGCTCTTTTCTTTTCTAAGATCTGACGAATACCAGGGAGTCTTGCGAGTGGGGGGTGCCGCTCGTTTTTTCATGGGAATCAGGGTATCTATGGTGTTTCTGATAGAGTCCTGGAAAGTCCTGAAACGCCCTTCAACAGTATCTGTAGAAGAGTAGTGGGGGTGGGTAAAAGTTTTATTAAAAAGAGTGGATGTGAGCTTGTGCCATTGCCTGTGACTATGGGTTACTGGCGAGTTTTTATGCACATTCTCCCAAAGACCCATCAGACCAAATGAGACCATCGAGGGGTCTGACCAGGTTAAGGGATTGGTAGATTTGTAGATGGTCTCATCAGAATTGGATAGTACCTGGTCCAGGGTATGACCAGCCTTATGTGTGGGGGCATCATTCTTTCTTGTGAGTCCCAATGCAGCCATTTCCTTAAGGAAGGTGCTCGCTTCTGGATCCTGAGGGTCATCACTATGGATGTTAGAGTCTCCAAGAAAGAGAAATGTATTAATCTGGGGCGGACGGGCGCAGACGGGCTTGCCTTTGGCGCACCTTCGGATTATGCTAGGTGCTGTGTGTATAACTGTATAGGTGAGTAAATGGCAGTGTGATTGACTCTTTGAGTGAGTGTCTAGGTGTGTGACTTGCTCTATAGGTGAGTGGTGGTGTGTGAGTGTGTATGGGTGCATGAGTGGATATATCAGTGGTTGTATTGGTGAGTGACTTGGTGCATGAGTGGCTGTAGAGGTGAGTGAGTGGATGTGTGTGTAGACCTATGAATTAGTGAGTGGACGTACTAACTGATATTGGTGTGTTTATGGTTTCGAAAATGGTAGTTTGAAATTTGGAGTGGGTGTATGAAAAGTAATATTGGGGTGAGAATAGGTGTATCAGAGATTATGTGGATGATGTCATCAGAGATGTCATTTGAGATGTCATCAGTGATGTCAATGACCATTTCATAAGTGATGTAATATGTGACATTATCAGCAGTGCAATGAGGGTGCGCAAGTTATAGTTATCTCCTCTAACTATAAGAGCTGAATTTCACATGTTTTGTACAAGTGAAATGTCGGCCTAACTTTCCGTGAATTTCTAAGGTTTTTTAAAATTCTAATGGCTAACTATAACGTCCCTGTAGCCTTTGTTTTTTTCCGAGAATTTCTAAGGTGTTTTAACTAGCAGTCACAGTTGCAGAGTGGTGGAGGAAAGGGTCTGGGCCTCCAACCAGCTCTCAGGAATTGCGCTGTGTAGACTTCATCCCCAAACCTGTAGTGCACCAGGAGGCTTGTTTGCAGAGTGGTGGAGAAAGGGGGCGTGGCCTCCGAAGACCTCTTAGCAATCCCACTGCGTGGGACTTTCTGGAGGTAACAAGAGGGGTAGTTGGCCCCAAGGATGTCCTTGTGGGCTAACTACCCCTCCTGTTACCTCCAGAAATCCCCGCACAGCAGAATTGTTGAGTTCTGATTACAGGCCACACCCATTTCTCCACCAGTCTATGAAAGCGCTTCCTGGTGCGTTCCTGGTTGGGGGCTGAATTCCCCTTCGCTGCTGGGAATCCTTAGCGGCCAACTAGATTACCTGTTACCTCCAATAAGCCCTACACAGCGGGATTGCTGAGAGGTGGTTGCAGGCCACGCCCCTTTTTCCACCACTCTGCAAGCGCACTTGTCAGCGCACTGCTGGTGGGGCTATGGAGGGCCTCGGGACTAAAGTGGACTACATCCCTGAAGCAGCAGTGCCCCAGGAGGTGTGTTGGCAGAGTGGTGGAGAAAGGGGGCGTGGACTCTGACCACCTCTCGGCAATCCAGCTGTGTGGGGCTTACTAGAGGTAACAGTAGGTCAAGTTGGCACCCAGGGACCTTCAAGAGGCAACAGGTTCCCCGCATTTCACAAACATTGCCCCAGGAATGGGGCGGTCTCTGGGGCTGCGTGTGGGGGCAAAAGCCTCCCATGCATTGATTTTTGTTATTATAGCCCCAGGGAGGTGGCAGTCCCAGAGGCTGCGGGTGGGGCCTTATAGGCTCCCTGCATTCAATGGATAAGCACCGGGGAGGTGGCGGTCCCCGGGGCTTCAGGGGCCCATACCGGCCTGCATCTATTTTTATCATTGCCCCCATGACCTGGCCCACCCGGGGGTTTAAAGGAAACAATGGCCTAGCGGTCAGGGTGTTTCTATCCTGACCCATTTTCTTGTTTTTTTACTTTTTGATTTGGAGTCAGTTTAACACAGTCACAAGATGGCTGCCAACACTTCCTGATTTGAAATGTTGGTGGCCAATCAGATTGCAGGATTGGGAGAGTTTGCGGATCCTCCTCATCCCCAGTTGTATATCTGATAAATGTTTACATTTTTCAAGAACTACTGACCGGATTTACACCATTTAACAAAAAGAGTGCTTTCTGAACCAAGAGGTAACTGTTTTGCCAAATGTGGTGTGATTCCGTTCAACAGTTCGGGCTGTAGCCGTGTCTAAAGTTTCCTATGGAAAACATGTTTTAGGACCCCCCCTTTTCTCTGTCCCCGTTTGATGAATCACCCCAAAACATTTAACACAGCAGCTGACCTGACCGCCCTATTAGTTTTGAAATTTTCGCTAAGATTTGTCAAACGACGCCAATGATATTGGCAAATTTAAAAACGCGTTTCCTATGGAAGCTAGGTCCTAACTATAATAAATATCAAAAATAGACGGAGGAATAGAAATAGGCTGGTTCACTTCCCCTTGTATTAAGTTTGGAAATCAAAAAGAACTAGCTATTGAGCTTGAGGTGTTTGTTTCAGATCAGAGGTAAGGAAAAAACATTTGTTTTTTTTTTAATATCCTCACCCAGTCAACCTAGTTGGTGGCATGCTTCATCATTGGGCCCCACCCAGGACACCGAATGTGCCTCGGTGTGCAGCGATGTCTGTTTACAGCGGAGCGGTTTTTGTAAGTGAGTGTGTGGTGATTGGTGTTGAGAGTGTAAGGTAAAAAGCCCCCTTGAAGAAGGGGTTCAATAACCCGAAATGCATTGGGAATTTCTTCGCTTTTGAAGTTTTGATTTCATATGTAATTTGATGCGAATTGATGTTTTTGATGTCTTGATAAAAAGCACATGAACAGGCAACGGTTAGTTGCATATATTCATTTTTGAATTTACACATAGGCACTAGTAGGATTTATAATACTGTTTGTATCCAACAATACAATGTTTTTGAAATTTTGATGCGCTACATTGTTTTAATTTCACTAAATGTGTTAAATATATTGTTAAAAGTTTTTTTGAAACCGTAAGGACTAATGCAGTGCATCTGACGGACCTGGTCGACCTCAGGCCTTGAAATATGTCTATGTAACAACGCCATAACTTGATGTTGTTGGTATATGGATTGGTTGCTGGGAGGATATGTGCCTTTTCAAAACGATATACGTAAAGACCGACCACACTAGGCGCAAAAATGCTGCCCATGGAGTGCCATTTGTCTGAAGGCAGAACTCACCTTCAAACTCGAAGTAGTTCTCATTCAGAGCTAGGGTGGCATTTTGTAAGAAGAAATCTCTGGGGGTGGTGTATTACCAGGTGGTCTCCATCAGCATGTCATGGAGAACCTTCAGTGTGGCATCCTGAGGAAGGCTAATGTAGAGGCTCTCAATGTCTAGCCCCACTAGAAGTTTTGAAGTGGGGTCAAAACTTGTGTCTTTAATGAGATTGAGCAGATATTTGGTGTCCTTAATGTAGGTTGATGCCTTCTGGACCATAGGGTTCGAAAAAAGTCACAGTACCGAGAAAGTGTCTCTAGAAGTGTGTTAATTACTGAGACAATGGGACGTCCAGGAGGGTGTCTCTTTAAGGATCTTTGGTACTGTGTAGAAATAAGGGACCTTGGCTTTTTTTATATTGAGGAAGTCAGCCTCCTGTTTGGAGATGTATCCGTTGCCCTCTGCCAATACGACCAAAGATGGCATGGTGGCTCGCAGTGTGTTCATGGGGTTTTCATTGAGGCGTCTTTAATTGTGGCCATCGCTGAGAAGTCTGCGACATACAGTGGTATAATCTGTGAATGACAATTCCTCCCTCTTTATCCACTGGTTTGATGATAATAATGGGGTTCTCTTGTAGTTTGCGTACAGCTTTCCTGTCTTGGTCAGAAAAAGTATTGTATGTTCTCGGTTGGTCCATGTTCTCAACCTCGTGGTAAACGGCTTGTTCTAAAGTTGTTATTTCCACAGGAATGGTTGAGGGTGGAGGAAGGAACGTGGACTTAGGTTTGAGGCCTGTTTCATTATTGTTGATGATTTGGTCTGTCCAGGGTTGTTTCTCAAAGAACGCCTTGAGCTTGAGTTTGCGGAAGAAGTCCGCCAGTTCTAAGTGAAGTTGAAATTTGTCCAGTTTTGTGGCAGGGACCAGGGAAAGTCCTTTGTTAAGTATGTCTTCTTCAATGGGTGTCAGGGGGGTTGAGGATATGTTAAATACCAGGGAGGCTGGTTTGGAGTTCTGGGTTGCTAGTGCTGTCCGCTCGGTCCCTGTTGGGGTTCCCTCGTCTTGTTACTGGTATTGATGCTTAATGGTCCATTTTCTTCTGCCCCATGCACCTGCTGTTGGTTCCTTCTCCATCCTCTTGATCTCCGGCCTTGTCCTAAAAAAGGTCTTTGGTTTGGATGGTAGTAGGTTTGGGGTGCAGGGTTGGTACAGGGGTGGCCATCTGAAATAAGGATTCTGGGGCAGATGAGCGAAAGGTGGTGGTCCAAAGTTCTAGCCTTGGTGTTGTATCAAGTCCTAGGGTTGCTGCCAACGTGGTGTACGTCCCCTGCCTCTTGATTTGAAGGAGCCCGTGCTCGAGTCACTGGAGATAGAGGTGTTGTCTCCAGAGGTATCAGGGACGTTATAGTTAGGCTGACATTTCACTCGTACAAAACCAGAGAAATTCAGCAGTTATAGTGAACTGAGCTAACTATAACTCACACCTCCGCAATGCACTGCTTATGATCTCACACATTGCATCACTCATGACACGGTCAGTGACCTCACTAATGACATCACTGATGACATCTCAAAAGACCAGTTCTCAGGAATTCTGCTGCATAAGACTTACCAGGAGGGCTTATTGGTCCCAAGGTCCCTCTGAAGCCAAGGGGACTAAATCCACCAACTAGTAGTGTGCCAGGAGGCACTTTTCCAGAGTGGTGGAGAAAGGGGGAGTGCCTCTGACAACTCCTCAGCAATCCTGCTGTGTAGAACTTACTGGAGGTAACAGGACGGGTAGTTGGCCCCCCAAGAACATCCTTGGAGCCAACTACCCTATCTATTACCTTCAGTAAGTCCCATACAACAGGATAGCTGAGATCTGATAGCAGGCCATGCCCCCTTTCTCCAACACATTGTAAACACACCTCCTGTCACACTACTAGTAAGGGGATGAAGTCCCTTTGGCCATTGAGGGTCCTAGGGGACCAACTACCCCTCCTATTACCTCCAGTAAGTCCCATACAGCAGGATTGCTGCGATCTGGTAGCAGGCCACAACCCCTTTCCCCACCTCTCTGTAAACGCGCATCTGGGCGCATTTCTGCTTAGGGGAAAAAGTCTACTTTAGTCCTGCAGCCATCAAGAGTCAAGGGGACATCATCCCACCACCAGCAGTGTGCCGAGAGGCACACTTGCAGAGTGGTGGAGAAAGGGGCATGGCCTCTGACCACCTCTCAGCAATCCCACTGTGTGGGGCTTACTGGAGGTAACAAGAGGTCTTCTTGGCCCCTGAGGACCCTCAGCAGCCAAGGGGACTTCAGCTCCCAACCGGGAGTACGCCAGAAGGTGAATTTACAGGGTAGTGGAGAAAATGGACGGGCCTCCCGCAAGCTGCGGGTGTTTAAAAAAAAATATTTAGGAAGTAGGGCCACTTGGCCCCTCTTCCCTGGACCATTTTGGGCCCTGGGGATTGTTCCTTTTTTACATTTCCTAATAAAAAAAACAGGAGGGGGGCCGGGTTGCCCCAATCCCGGAACGATTTCGACCCCAGGGACTGATCTCTCAGTGCCAGGGAAAGGCTTCTCTGAATAAAGAAATGCTTGATGTCATATAAATAATAACATCCTCTATGTTGCCAAGCCAAAGGCCTAGTCAGGCTGCTGTTGTTTATTCTATGGGGATAGTTCTGTCAAAAAGCAAATAGCATTTTGCATGCTGAATGTAGCCCCTGTATTGAACGTTCAAGGATTTCTGATAGAGTGCCTGCAAAATGGTATTGTAAGCAAACTAAGTTTGAAGAATGTTATCCCTTGTGTGCACGCACATGAATATGTGCCAAATGTCACTGTGCTTAGGGAGAGAAGGCAATTTAAGAATGTGGGCGTGTAAAGATGGCATTTCTTAACCATGCCTAGTACCTCCATGTGGTAGTACTCTCTACTGCACCCATGGTGACGCACCCTGGAGCAAGCAACTTCCTGTGCCTATTGCTAAGATGAAAACTGGGAAGACACAGGGCCCGGGTTGATTCCAAGCGAGTTTCTTCTACCTCAAAGTGACCCCTGTGCTTGCACGTCTCTTTAATGATGCAGGTGACAAGGGATCTCTCCCGGCACCAATGCAGGAAGAAGTGGTGATGGTCTTTCCGAAACCAGGGAAAGGCCCTACGCATTTTGGCTCCTATAGGCCCATGCCAATTTTAAATATTGACATGCAGCTACTAACTGGTATATTGGCTGCCTGACTGGGCCTCCTGCTGCCTACCATAATGGCCCCAGACCAGTTGGGTTTCATTTTGGCCAGCAATTTGGTGACCGCACCCAGAAACTTCTCCATATCCTGGAAAATGCCCAAAGTAAGACTGTAATGTCCTACTCTTGCCCTTAGTCGGTCGACCGAGTGGACTGGTTGTATATGAAAGTGTTTCTAGAAAAACTGGGTATGGAATCATAATTCCTCCTGTTATTTAGCCCTAATTAGAAACCCACTAGACTGCAAGAGTACGCATAAATGGCACACTGTCATAACCCAATTCCATTGAACAAGGCACCTGGCAAGGCTGCGCGCTATTCCAGCTCATGTTTGTACTTACTTTAGAGACCTTTGCTAACGCTATTAGAAGCTCCAATGTTTGTTTGTTTGTTTGTTTAAACTTTATTGTTTAGTTAATTAAAACCATAACAAATTTCCTTTGCACTTGTGACACAATATTAAAATTTAAATTAGTTAAAATACGTGTTCAAAATTTGCATCTAGATAAAATTCAAATACTTATTTTAAAAGGACAAAGAAAATGAAGTTTCAGAAAATCACAGTACAGTTTTAGAGGTATTAGTTAATTATCAAGCGTTTTTCAAAGGCAAGCAGAAACTTCACAATCTTACAGTTGATTTGTGTGTCCGTAGAGTCCAAGCAGCCTATAATATCTGACCTGCAGGTGCGTAATCCCTTAATCAGAAAATGATTCTTTAATAGAAGCATTTGCTCCTGTTTCAACTTATTACAATGACAAATAATGTGAATTATATCCTCTTTGGTATAATCACAGAGCCGACAGGCAACGGATCCCAGATGTTTCCAGGCTGGTGCATCAGCCAGCGTTGGGTATTTTCCAAATCTTAGAGCCATCAATCTTTTTTTGGTAAAAACTGAGTATGTAGAATCCAAGTAGAGCGCCGGAGTAAGTAGTTTGTAGCTGTTAATTACAACCCCAGAGTGGGAGCGATGGGAGAAGATTTCCTTATCAATGAGTAGAGAATGTAATTTGGTGGCTTTGTTTATTGCCTGTTCAAATGAATTAAATGGCTGGGCGGTAAATGTTAATTCCAATGCTTTGGTCAGGAATTTGTTTGCCTCTGATCTGTTTCCCGTTTCGACTTCTTGCCACAAACATTTGTTTAAGTTATTGTCAGTGGCGTTCATTTTGATACGGTACCAAGTTTTAATGCACGTGTATAGTCTTCCCACTGACTCGTTCATGAGACCAAAATTCTAGGCGCATTTGCGCTGGTGAAGCAGTGCGGGGAAGTTGAAAAACGTTCTTATAAATTTTGGTAATCAAGTTATTTAACAAGGCACCATCCTTACCGTGCATTGCTGCACTGCGTATGTTAAGGTGGGAAGGGCTTTAATAGCAATTACTGTTAGTAGTGGTTTGAACGAGGGGCCCTCTAGTTTTTTATATAGGGAGCTAAATGCAAAGATCAAGGCTCCAGTTTGTTGTGTAAGGTAATGTTTCTGGGCTTTTAGAGTCATCTTATCGTCAATAAAATATCCCAGATATTTATAACTTGAGACCCTTTCAAGCCGTTTGCCTTGTATGCAGATATTGTGATCTATTGAGCGTTGATTGGAAATTAGCATTGTTTTGGTTTTAGATAAGTTCAAAGTCAGTTTGTTAGCAGACAAGAAAAGCGAAAGTTCTGTTAATAGTCTAGTCAAACCAACTTTTGTTAGGCTCATAAGTACAATATCGTCCGCATATGCAAGATGTGAGAGTTGCAGGTTACCTAGTCTCGGGGGGTGAGCATTGCAGGTGTTTAATTTGCCGGAAAGATCCGAAAGAAATAGGTTGAACAAGAGAGGCGCCAGGACGCATCCTTGTTTTAATCCGGTTCCTGTGGACACTTTTCTTGACAGTCGCGTACCATCGCCTAGTTTTACTTGTGTCCATGTATCGGTATAGAATAGCAACAGGCCCCTTAGTAAGCTCTCAGGTATGTCCCATGATCTTAATTTAGCCCATAGTAGGTCCTGATCCACACTATCGAATGCAGCTTGCAGATCAATAAAACATAAGTTCAGCTCCTGTTTGTTGCGCTGGCATTTATCAGCTATCAGGGTTATTGATAGAAAATTTGAAATAGTTGCGATGCCCGCTCTGAACCCTGTTTGATTGAGTGGAATCAGATCTCTGTTGCCTGACCAGGTAACAAGATCTATTAATAAAAGAGATGCAAAGTATTTTGCTTCCACATCCTGCAGTGTTATTAGTCGGTAGTTGAGTGGTTTGGTTCTGTCACCACCTTTGTATATAGGCGTTAATATGGAACCGCGCCAGCTTTTAGGTACTTGACTGAATGTTTGAACGTCAGCATAGAGGTTCTCAAAAAAAAGGCTCCAGTATTCAGGTGCATGTTTATATACCGCTTGAGGAATGCCGTTTGGCCCTGGGGCCCCGTTACTCTTGCCCTTACTAAATACTTTTGTAATCTCCTCCGTAGAATAGGTTCCGAGTGATATGTTCGAAGTTGGTGCTTTGCTTGGATTGATTGGCAACTGTTGTGTACTATTTTCCGCCTCACTTGTCTTTTTATTATGATGTTGCACATAGGGTTGATTCCCTGGGATTTTTAATATATTTCCTTAAAATTTTAGCTGGAGGAAAGTAACCCATTCATTTTCCTGCACATTTGATGTAAGAATGTTCAGCCATCTGGTTAGCTGATTTATGATTTATGATTTTCCAGAATGTAATTGCGTTCGAGGTTTTAGCACTATGGAGCAACTTGGTCCAGAATTGCAACTTTTTTGTGCTCCCAGACATTCTTTTTATAGCGCTTCCGTAGGGCCAAGAAAGTGTCCATTTGACAAGAGTCTTTATTATACGTTTGCAACTTTTTGTGTGTTTTTCTCAGTTCCTTCCTTAAGTCTCTCAAATCTTTCGGCAATGTGTTTGTTTGCATTTGTTCCTTTGGCCTTCGTGGCTGAAGATTTCATTTTCAGTTTTAGACTCTCTAAAAAAAAGAGACCATGCTTCTATGGCGTTCGTTGGGATATCACCTAAGTTGTTCATCGTGTCCACTATTGTCGAGAATCATTCGAATTTGTTTGAATTACACCAGTTTTTTCGTTTTTGGTTAGATGAACTTAGTTTGCCTTCAAGAATATATGAAGATTGAAATCTTTCTACGCGCAGATTGAATTTAATGTGTTGCATTGCGTGATCGCTCATGAGCGAGTATTCAATATAAAAACTGTTTAATAAAGGAAATAACGAAAGACTTGCAAATGTATAGTCCAAAGTTGATTGGGAATGCGGACCGTAGAAAGTTTTTTGTGGAGGTCGATCCTCGTTGGTCCTGCCATTCAGGACACGCATACCTAGATATTCTAACTCTGTAACCAATTTTATTACTGTTCGGTCGATTCTGGTCCTGGCCCCACCTTGAATCTGTTCTGGAACACTCCAGTGCATGTTATCCGCTGTTAGGATTTTATACTCCTCCAGGGAGTGTATCAGGTTGGAATTAAAATCACTGGTTATTATAATGTTTCACACTGGCTCAGTACTACGAAGGTAAGTTATTACCTCGCATAATAAAGTATTTTTTATATTTTCCACTCGAATTTTTTGTTGCGTGTAGTAATTGATCAGAATAGTTGTCACTTTGTTATTTGCAATTAATCCTGATAATTTGATTATTTGAATACTAGGATCTGGAGATTCAAGTTGCTCTGAGTTAATTTGTAGAGCAGATGATATGTAAACTGAGAGACCTCCAATCGCTCTACCATAGGTTTTACATTTCTCTGCGGCTACCGAGTGGTGTGTAAAGCTTGCCAGTGCAATTTCTTCTTGCAGCCAAGTCTCTTGTAAAGCGATTATATCGCAATCCGCCCATTCATCTAGGGCTATTCCCTCCTCCAACAGTTTTTTCGGTCCAGCAATATTTCATGATACAGTATGTATGCCTTTTTTGTCAGTTTGCTTCGTAGTATCTTTATTTGGTCAATTTTTCCGCTTCGCATTTAACAAACTGGGAAGCCATTTCCAATCCTCTGTGGGAGATCTAATTTGTCCTCCTCTTTCTTCATCCTTCTCTTCCTGGGAGAAGACTTCTTTGCTTCTACCTTGGGCGTTGTGTAGAATTGAGTAAACGGGCTTTTGGAGAGTCACTTTGGCCGATTTCTTGATAAATTGCGGGCTTCTGTTTTTTTTTAACGGAAACGGGTAACGCGAAGTTACGGGCTGTGATAATCGAATACCCCATTTTTGAAATTAATCTGATCTTTCCAATATTGATTGTGCAATCCCGGGGGTCTTCCATGTTGTCAATGTTTGTTTGTTTATTAAGTTTGTAGATCCTGCTAGGAATTGCACTCGTTCAAGATCTGTAGACCCAATATTTCTTAGCTCTTTAATTTCCGCTATTAGTTTCAGGACATTGCATCTGTTCAAAATGTCATGACAACCCTGTGTCTTATATTCAGATGCCCAGATAATTTAATGACTCTCAAGATCGGGCTTAGATGAATCAAACATTTGCTCATTACAATCTGTTTGAATTACTTTCCTGTTGTCCTTATTCGTTATATTAAATCTTAAGTTACCCTGATCGAATTGCTCTGTGATCCATTTGCTGATGTTATATTATTTTCAGCCGTACCCTGATCTCTCATTCCTAGCTCAGTTTGTGTTTGGGAGATAGGATTTAGTTGAACTCCCGTTTCACTTCGATGTTCCATGTGTTGTAGGCTGATAACGCTGGCTGAGACCCCTGCTTTGCAGGCAATTTGATTTGTTATTTGCAAAATTTGTGGCGTTGATGCAGTTTCTATAGCCTTTATTGGCCCCTCTGTGTTGTCTTTTTCCGGTATTGGAGTGGTATCTTCTTGGTGCTTACTTGATCGACTAGTTTTTGGCTGTGTGATTTTGTTGAGCTGAGTATCCCTATTTTTTTAATCAAATTTACAGTTTTAATGAACTTATTTCTAGGGCCGGTGTCAGGCGAAAGATTCACCCTTGGAAACCCGTCTTGCTGATTTTTGCCTGTATGTAAGGATGGTTTCACGCTTCCTAATGATTGGGAGCTCTTGATTTCTTGTTTGTTCAAAAGTTGGCCATTAGCGTAACTGGTGTCTTTTTCAATTTCTTCTGATTGAATGTCCGAAGTGTCCTCCTCTTTTATTGATCTTGCCTTTGTATTTAAAAAGATGGGGAAGAATCCAATTCCCGTCTTTGGGTCTTTTACGCATTTCTTGTTCCTAGTCTTCCTTTCCTTTTTTCTTTGTCACTTTGATAATCCTGGCTTTGTTGATTCTAGGTAGATTGCCTCAGTTGAAATTGCCTCAGTTGAAATTGTAGCATTTGAATCATCAACTGTAATTGCGCTACCACCCCTGAGCGTGTTATCTGCTGGTTGTTGATGCTCTATTTTAGGTGGGCCTGTTTGATCTGACTCCAAGTTGTGGCTGATAAAGCGCTTGTTTAACGTGAGTATCTGCTCTAGTACAGTTGGTAATGAGCTTAGCTTTTCTAGGAATGGACCACAGGTACAGATAGGTTCTACATAGCGTGAGTCAGCTTGTGCTCTTTTAATTAGAGAATTCAAATTATGTAATTTGGTTTTTATCCCGGCTATGTAGGATTCAATAACATTCATCAGATCGATCGGGATGTCCAGTTTATCAGACTGCGTGATTAAGGTTGCTGTGGATGTCTGCAATGCTTGTAAAAGAGGAGCAACCAAATCCAAAAGGCCTGCTTCCACATAAAGTGCATTCTTGTCCTCGTTACTCAATGATGTATCCTGCCTAACGTTTGCGGTTGATGATGAAATTTCGCCATTGACGATCGATCTCCGTAAATTCTCCGAATTGCTTGAGGTAATTAATTGCTGAGCCTCACCGTAACTGCCCGTTTCGTCGACTGCTAACACCCCTGCTTGGACTGTACTTAAGTCAGCCAAAGAATCGTTCGCTTTACTACTAACAGTGGGATTATTTTGGATAGGGCGTGTTGGAGAGAGCACGTCAATGCTAGATTGCGATGATTGTAAGTGATTTTGTTTGATATTATGAATTTTTCCCGAACTTTGGCTTTGATTTGTTGGACTTATCGTAAACGACTGTTGAGTGGATGTTGTGTTAGGATCGTCAGCTAGAAAATGTACTGTAGCAATTGTAGTTAGGCTGTTCTTTTCCTTAAATACATTTTTATTGCTGTCTGAGTTCTTCAGCTGGTCTGTGCCTATGGGTTTACTGCAATTATTGCTGAATTGAGGCTTTGGTTTCTCTGAAATGGGTATGTGAAAGGCATCATCTTCTTGCCTCAGTTCGTTTACTGCGTGGTTTATTGCAGGAACTATAGGTGTCGATAGGCCAACAACGTCCCCTGTTAGGAAGAACAGTGCTGACCATGGATCCTTCAGAAATTGAAAGCGTGAGCCCGATTGATCGTTTTTGTTTTTGTTTAACGCAGATTTTTCAAAGAGCTAAGCTATTGGAGACATTAAAGGATTTTTCAGATTGATGTTTGCCTTATTTGCTGTTATTTTCTCAAGTCTTCTCCGCTTAGCCGGCCCTTTTGGGGCAGATGACTTTTCTCCGGGGGCTTTCCTTACTTTGCCGGACCTCATGATGAGACTGAAGACTGATTATAGCTCTTTTTTGGTTGACTAATACGCTGGAGGACTTGTTTTGCTTGACTTATGCGCTGTAGAGGAATGCAATCGGCTTATGGTCTTATGGGCTACACGCTGCAAGCTCTCTCCTAACGTATCGATCCGTAGGTATCCCAAGAGTGTCCAGAGGAAGGGGCATGAGCAGGCACTTATCCCTCTTCGCCCACTTAGCTGTTGGCTCGGCTCCAATTCGGGGATAAGACAGCCGATACACACTTATTATGTTTGTAGCCACTATTTACAGCTATTTGCTGCGCTTGACTTTTGGATGGACTTTTGGATGGGGGATGCGAGATATGGTGAGAGTGAAGCTCCAGGGGGGTAGATCTTAGAGAGACGAGCGAAGCGCTCGGGAGGAGCCTCCCGCCAATTAGACCTAGTCAGATTGGCCTGGGCTGCCCCCCTGGCTCTTACTTGGCAGCAGCCTCTAACGGCGTCCCGCTCGTGTTGTAGTCCTGGCCCCCGCCCTGTGCTCGGTCGGCCAGCCCCTCTCACTTAACCTCTCACTTAGCCCTCCTGTGTCCCGAGGCAGTAAGGTTGAGCTGAGCTTTTGGTCGGTGATGGTGATCGGTGATAATAGAGGCAGAAGTTGCACTATTACTAGAAGCTCCAATGAGTTTAAGGGACCTGAAATTGTTAGTGACAAATTGACTATATGAAGATGTCATAATGCCATGATTAACAGACCCCAAGTCGGTACCTGTGGTTCTGGAAAAACTCTAGACATTCCAAATTGTCTCCACCTTCAAAATGAATGTAATTAAATCAGAAACCCTACTGCTGCCCCCTCATCCAGCTCAGAAGGAGACACTTCTACTTCCTAAAACCATATCCTGGGCGTCAGGTCACATGAAATACCTGGGAATTCATAAAGGTGGAACTACGATTCAGGTAGCCACTCAACTACAAGCAACAGATTTTCAACACTGACAAACAAAAGCCATCTATGGATGGGGAGAATTGTGCTGGATAGAGTGAGAATCCTACCATGGACTCTCTTTTTGTTCCAGGCTATTCCCCTTCCGATACCACCGGCAATCCTTAAGCAACACTAGAAGCTAAGCAATACCGATATACAGTAGAATAAGCCTTCACACTGAGCGACCTGCCTGCTCTATAAATCAGTCTTGCAAGAAGGTGGGCAGTTCCCCATGTCACATCATACTGCAAGGCGGTGCAGCTCTGGTTCGTGATGGAATGGGGTAAGAAAAACCCAACAAAAGAATGGTCCCATGTAGTTCCTATAAATCTATAGATCTGCGCTTTTAGAATACATAAACTGTGGAATTGGTGTCCAGACTGATTCCAGACTACCCCACCGGGTATGTTCGCCTGTATACCAGCTAGCTCACAGTGCCACTGTAAACTTCTCTTACCAAGGAGAGAATAGTTACTGGCAACTATCGAACATGACAACCCTCTCCCAACAGGAATCGTGGAAACAGTACAGTAATACATTTTGCTCAGTCACTCGTGTTCTTTTTGTCTCAGAGAGATACCCAGAACACATGGTGGGGATGTTTCCAATAAGTATTTATTACACCAGCATCATTCTAGTGTAAAAGAGGAGTGCGGAAACAACTATAAGATGGAAACCGATATAAATTATTATAAGCACCAACAGAGTAAATGCATAGTAGAGTTCTACCATAGTGCTAAAACAATGAATATAGGCATTTATATAAATACATGACAATAACAATGTACACTCCTACGATGCAACCCTAACTAGATGTACCTAAGTGTACCTAGCATATTTGTAGGTATAGAGCCAAGAATCCCCCTAGGATGAAGTCATTCCCAATAACTGTTGCGAGAGAATGAAGGACCCCGTCTTGGCCTTGAGATGGACACCCCGCAGGGATGTCAGACCACTGCGTGCAGGAGTGTCTGCGTGCAGTAACCTCAGCCTTTTGCGTCATTGTGGACGTTTTTCTCCTCTGCCTGCCCCGGCAAAGATATGGTGTTTATATACCCAAAAGGTACCCTTAGGGGCTCTACCCTGCTGTGTCATGTTGGCTGAGGACGACGGAAGTGATGACCCTTACGCATAGTTATTATGCAGAAGATGGTAATCCTGCTTCGATTCGGAGAATCCTCATGCATAATAAATGAGGCTAGTTTTCTGGGGAAACCACACGACATTTATGCAGCACCTTAACTAGGTAAAAGGTCATTATCAAAAACCGTTATGTAGTACAATGGCAGTGAAAATGTAGGCGAAAGGTTAGGTAACTACCCAGAGCTATATTGAGGTACATTACAAAACATAACAACAGTACTTCATAGACCAACTCATAGCCTTTGACATGTTTCGTGGATGAAAAGGTCCTTGAAGAGCTGGGGACTTTATTCATCCCCTTTAACTAGGACCACACAGACAGTTTGGGACAAAGTTTATCAAAAAGATTCCCCCAAAAGCGATAAAACACTAAAAAGATGGGGAGGTGATAAGTGCATTAGTCTTTTTACATTACTAAAGAAACACTAATGTCTGTTGTAAGGAGGTTGTAGACACTGAAGAAATGTGTGATCAAATAGTAAAAAAGACAAACACTGGTTTCCTCAACAAAGGACAGTCCTCAGATAGGGATATACTTTTAGAGGATGTAGAGGCTACCTTCTTGCTTATGCTACATGATCACACCGTCATGCATATTCCCTTCCATTTTCTTTATCTTGCTCTACAATGCAAGAGATCTTATGATTTCAGATCTGTATTTTCAGTGTGTTAAGTGATCCTTGGAAACACACTCATCACTATACATCGTGTATTTTTCTATACATAAACATTCTAGGTAGGGTATCACGAGTGCCTTTCGAATGTGGATTTGTAGGTAAAAAAGGGTGTGGCAATATGCAGAACTAATCCTGCTTTCCTGCGCTGCTAACGGGGAGCGACAGAGCTGAGCCCTAGACCTCTGAGGCAGAAAACGGGTTGGGAAACAACTGACCATGTACATCGAGAAGGGATATGTGCATTAGGTATTTTACATCACACATTTACATTAAACATTTGTGCAATGTGAAGTGCTAGGAGATTAAGTGCTCTACACAGAAGAACCAATGACCATGCGATGTTTGTGAAGTGTCGTAGCCAGGTCCAGTTTCCAACGCCAGCAACTTAGCCTCTCAATAGCATCTCCTTAGTGTGCACTGGCTTATTGCCATGTAACTGCATAAACAATACCGCATAATGTTCTATACATAAATTAAGTTAGATATAAGAACTGTTCAACCAGAATCCTGCCCTGTATTCTGTGGTATAAGAGGCTAACCTGGCAGGGATGGGACCCAGAGAGGCATGCACGCAAACAGCGATGGCAACATGTACTGCATGTGATTTGCAGATGCATTGAGGTGACTTGATGTGCTGATACAAATATTTCTGCTTGCCTGTTCATTCATTTTCATTTCATTTATTATTTCTCACACCTCAGGAATGTGGAAGACAATATCTTGCAGTTCCTCAGGGCCACCTCAGAGCATCCATCGACACGCGAACATCACAACACCAGCATAATTACTACTCGTTTCTGACGCTGTTAAGGTTCTGTACTCACGCCACAGTCATAAGGGAACCACACGGGACGTAATATTGAAGAAAAACTGAACAGGCGTCTTTGCAAGGTGGGGAGGGTGTTGAAATGATATAAATGTGTGACCATGCGACTCAGCACTTAGAAATGAAACTGGGCGAGCTCAAGCTGTGGCGTCCCGGAGTTTGCAGCTATTTATTTCACTTTAATTAAGTAGTGTCACTTACATGAAAGGGGCACTGTTGCCCCTAGGCGCGGCAATGTATTCTGTATAAAAATAGAACCTGCTAGACACAGTGCTACAGTAGGGATGCATCTATCCACTGCTGCAGCATTTAGTTTTACGAAAGTCTCAACAAATCAAACTACCTTGGAACGGCAGGCCAAGAGGTAGGCATTGGCACACAAAACACATATGTAACAGTAGTGTTTGAACAGTTGCAGAAATCTGTCTCTTTAAAGAGGTCGACCTCGTTTTGAGAAGCAGAATCGATGAGCGTTTAAGACATTTTCCATAGGTCCTTACTGCTCCTGTGTTTGTATGTTAGTATGGAGTTTGAATCTGTTACTCGTCGACAACCGTTTTTCAGTCTATCTAATGTTGGGTACTAGACACCTTTAAAATGGACCATATAGGTAGACAGGCAACGTATTGCTAGTTAATTTCAAGCCAGTGTAAGCTAGGCTGTTTGCTGGCCTTTAAATTTAAACTCGTTCAAAATACTTTGTCCTGCACAGGACAGTCACCTGTGATCCAGCGGTAAACCAGCCTCAGATACTCAAATACCATTTACTCACCTGGGCCCATAAACGTTCACACACACACACACAGACCAGTTTAAAATCGCTGGGGATCAATTTTTATATATTTTCATTTTTTTTTTTTGCCAATTCACAATGATTAAGTTTAATATGGTAACTATAAACTTTTTCACGCAAGAAAATCATACAAGTCATTTAAACGTCGTCGGCAGCACTTGAGCTCTTATCTAGATACAGAGCTTACAAAAACAGTTAATCTGTTGTGCACACAGCACAGATATCCAGTAAACGCAAGCAAAGTCTTGTATATTAAAAGTCTTACACAGAATATATTACACTTTTCTTAAATAAGTGGTTTCTGCGATCAGCATGTCCCATTTGCAGATTTTAGACTTGATACTGGCACTGTTGGAACTTAAAACCTTATGGAAACAGGTTATAGCCCCATTAAACATAATGAGAAAAGGCAGAAACCCACATCGATTTTTGTGCTATCAGCAATTTCTTGCATTCTCTTTTTTTTTATTATTTTTATTTGCATTTTCAAACCATAGAAACCAAACAAGCATGTCACAGCAGATTGTCCATCGTACCCTGCCTTCCCCCCTCCCACCACCCACCATCGCCGGAGTTGCACCAACATAGCTCTTCGTCTGTATATGGTAACATGCCATCTACTTCGGGAATATGGAACTGTATCCAAGCCCCTCTCCCAAACACCAGGGCTACAAGCAGGACAATCCCCACCCCCTCAAAGTCCCCCATCCAAGCCATAGTAACGTCGCCATTTTCCCCACACTCTATTAAACTTCTTCGGGCAACCTCTAGCTTTATATGTCACCCTTTCGGCTGCCATGTATATATCCATTCACCTCCTCCATTCGTCTAATCTCTGGGGGCTTGGAGCTCCCCAGGCCCGAGCCACATCCCTCTTAGCCACTACTAAGGCCAGTGTTAGAAAAATTAAGAGGGGACGGATCAAATCCACTTCATTTGTTATCCCCAATAACACCAATTTCGACTCCATCGGTAGGGTTGACATAAGTATTTCACCAAGCTCCCTCATTATCTTGGCCCAGTAGCTCTGGAGGACCCCACATTCCCAGATGGTATGATAAAAATTCCCTTTCACATGTCCACATCTTAAACAGTTAGGGTCACTAGCTCGGCCCATCTGATGTAAGCAATATCTATCATAATAAACTCTATGGAGAATTTTAAACTGGATGAGCCGGAGCCTGGATTTTATTGCCACCTCCCTAGGGTGCATAAGGGCAGTCTCCCAGTCCAGGGTATCCATCTCTCCCAGATTTGATTCCCACGTACATTTCAATTTCATCAGTCCATCCGGCATATTGTTAAGCAGGTTTTTGTATGTCAAGGAAACTAATTTAGATGGGACCTGGTCCTGCAGTAGACGACCTTCTAGTGGGGCGTACTCCGGCAAAGGGCCTATAAACGCCTCTTCCGCCTGCCAGGCGTGGCGTACTTGTGCATATTTCAGAAACTGTGTGTGATGCAATCCATACTCCGCCCTCAGCACCTGAAAGGACTTCAGAGCACCCTGTTTCTGCAGGTCACCCAGAACTGAAATACCAATGTCGTCCCACCTTTTGAACCCTGGCAGCTTATGTAGCTCTCGTAGTACAATACCATATCGGGGTTTGTCTCGACGGTTTATGTTGCCAACCAATCTTTGTTGTCGCCCTCTCCCACAGCTCTACCGTCACCCGTGTCATGGATAGTAGCGTCTCTTTTCCTCTACCTCCATATATGTAGTGTAGACATGTAAATGTAAATGTGGGTGTACTTGTAAAGCGCACTGCAACTCCATGGAGTATCCTCGCGCTGAAGACCGCCTGGGAACCCGTCCTGGTTTTCCCTGTGAGATGGTCCCTTTCTGGGTATCTCCAAGGTGAGACCAGGCATCCCCGGCGTCTGTGGGGGGCCGTTGTAGAGATGAGGCAAGCTTAATGCCCAGAGTTGCCGAGTGTGTTCCCTGGTTAGAGTAGGCACCGAGGCGAGAATTATCGAGTCCGTTTTGACCCTGGTCCACAACCCTGCCGCGTCGGGAATTGAACCCTGGTCCCAGGCCGTTCTCTGCTTACGGGTCTGCCGCCTCTAACCAGTGAGCCACACAACTCCAAATGTGCGTCTCTCCAGTTTTCCCTGTTCCAGTCTATAAGTAGGGTGGTCTGCTGGGGCATGTAGCCAGTCATTTATCGGCGCTAGATGTTCCTCCTAATAGTATGCCTCTGTGAGAAGTTGGCACATGTTTCCAATTCTGGAACCACCTTGTATCAGTCCAAACAATCCCTTATGGTGTCTGGTTGTAAGTCAACCTTATTAGACAAGCTATCATAGTGGTAGCATGGACTAAGCAGCCTGAAAGGCTAAACTCAAGAGGTCGTGTTAAGCGAGCTGTTTTACCAATCACAATCCTGTAATATCAAATGAAAGGACACCACACAAGTATATATTATAAAAATATATGTGTTTATTACGAAAATAATCCCCAGTACTCTTTATGTGCAAAGGGGCACAAGCGTTAAATCAAAAGCACAGAATAACATATGAAAGTTGCACAATTATGGATGAGGGCGGGTGGCGACTCAAACCATATATTAAGAAAGTGTTATAAGAGATACCAATCGAACAGTGGTTAGGCCTAGGGCCTAGGGAATCACTGGGAGCAGTCGAGACAAGCAATGCTAAAGTCGGGAAAAGCCCGCGGGATTAGGGTGCAGCGCTTAAAGCACACGCATGCACCAATGCAAAGTCAATGGTGCGTAAAAGTTATACAAATAGAGTTTAAGGATACTTCCCCTGAACCTAAAAGGACAAAACTTTAGACACAGACCCTAGAGGTGTGTACCAGTGTGGAAACACTGGCGTTGCTGAGTTACCTCACCCACAGGAAGCGGGTGCATAGGGTCGAAGTAACGTCGGGTTTCGTCACACAGGTTGTTGGTGCTTGAAGCTGAAGATGCTGCAGGCGATGTGAAGGAGAAGTGTCCGGTGTGATCCAAGGGTGGATCAGAGTAGAAAAGTACCTGAAAGCAGAGGGGACAGAGTCTGGGTCACTCAGCAGTGACCAGGGTAGATCCAGGAAGGAACCAGGCAATGTTGGGCGCAATCAGGTGGTTGTCGAGGAGCTTCTCTCTGCTGCCACGTGGGCTCTGGGGCATCTGCGATGTCCAGGAGCGGGTCAGGAGCTGTCCCACGCAGGTTCTCACCGTCAGCGCTGTCGGCTTCAAGATCGGAGCAAACAACACTTGGCAAGAGCAATCCACATGGAATTGTAAGATTGCTTCTCAATCGGACCAGGAGGGTCAGAGCGGGTGCTCCTTTTCAGAGGAGCGGGTGCAAGTCTGGAGCAACCAGAATCACAAGTCGTATTTAGGTTTTTGCCGGCACAGGGGTCATAAGCCAGCTGGCAAGTGACCGGGCCAACGTGTCGAGCCAAAGAAAGCAGAAGGGCCCCACGCAGCACTCGTCGGGTGTAGAGGGGTGAGCTTCGGTGCAAAAGTGGCTCAGGGTTGGGGCTTCTCAAACCCTGGTGTACAGCTTCGAGGGTCACTCGTGAGCTGCACAGTCAGCGTCTTGTGGTCTTTTCAAGATGGCGTGCCCCACGCTTCCGGTCGCCTCCACGGGTCTCAGCTCTGCAGGGACTGTGGATTGGGCTGCAAGAAGGCAGGCAAGCTTGATCTCGTCAATCTCTGTCACTCGAATTTTGGCGGGAACTGCAACAAAGCAGATGTCCAGGTGCTGGATGGTGTCTGTTTGCACAGGGTGGTCACTCCTTGACCACAAGGGAGATTCTTCAGTCTTCTACGTTGAGTAGGATGTCGAAGGGTCCAGAGTTTCGTTTCAAATGTTTCATCAGGATAATCTGAGTGCGTTGGCACTGCTCCCATTCTTATACCAATCTAGGGGGCTGGATTACCTGCTAGGTCCCCTCCTATGGGTGGGGCCCAGGAAGGGGGTGGATACACCCATTTCCCTTTGATCCAGGCCGCGCTGGGACTGGGGCTGGTGTGCCCCAGAACCGGTTTGGCCGGATTATGCAAGGGGCAGCCTTGTGCTCCCCAGGCAGTGTCTGGTTTCTTTCAAACCTCCCTGCTACAATCCACTATCTCCTGTCTGGGGTGGTGTAACACCTCTCTGCAACAGGAAAGCCTTTGTCCAGGCCTCCTCTGCTGAGTTTCGGTCAGCATCAGGAGGTCAGACTTGTGTCTGTGGCAGAAGCATCCATTTTGTGGATCTGAGGCTCTTTTAAAAATCAACCGCGTTTCAGTAAAGTAACATGTCTTCTCCTTCTAGAGGGGTGGAATGCTATCCCCGTTGACAGGACTGTCGAGGGGATAGTATTCCAAATTGTATGACACCTTACACGACATGTTTTGATAAAGCCAAACCAAAGTTGCTATATAACCGCGAGGATTATAATGCACTTAATTGTATATGGTATGGCATTATCCCGGAACAGCTTAGGGAGTTGTTCCCGACAGCTGCAGACAGGCTCAACTCATGCCAGAGCTCCATCTCACATTAAACCATGCACTCTGCCTCCAGGATTGATAAGGCCTTCCATAGGTGTGGCTCACAGGTTTATATGTGTCCAGATATAGGTTTAGATATAGGTATACTATATCTAAGCAAGGGGTGATTACACCCACTTGCCCCAGCTGAGTGATCAGCCAGTTGTGTCAATTTAAGAACCAGCCAGGGGTGGCAAAAGCTATGCTTCAGCCCCTGGTAGGCCTTGGTGGCACTTATGCCCTGAGCACCTTTAGTGCATGGTATTGGGTTATGTACCTATAGTACATGTATGTGAAGTTAGAGAGAGAACAGCAGGCTGGGGGTCTGATTAGCAGGCCCACAGCCTCAGTAAGTCGAAAACCAGTGAAGCGAAAAGCAAAAATTGGGGTGACCATAGGATAGCAGACCCTACTCTCCTACAGCCTCAATGTTAGGAAGGGAAATCCCCCTATTATACTGGTTCCTCTGTAGGGTCTCCAGAGCTATACTATGCTGTTTTTTATACATTGCCGCCCGTCCTAGTATTGTGAGGGGGAGAGCCTTCCATCTGAGCGCGTCCTCCGCAAAATTTGTGAGGACTCGTTGGATATTTTTCGTATACGAGATAGAGCAGTGCTTCGTCATATAGATCCCCAAGTAAGTAACCCCCTCAGTCGTCACCCGGAGCGCAGCGGGCAAGGCAGGCCCCATGCTCTCACCCCTGGGACTGTATAGGACCGACTTGTGCCAATTTATACTATAGCCTGAGCGTGACCCCTATCGGCCCAGCAAAGTGAACAAGCAGGGTACCGAGACCTCCGGATGTGTGATGTATAACAAGATGTCATCCACATACAGTGAGATTTTCTCTTCGTAGTCATCATCCTGGTCTATTCTGAATCCCGTTATCTGTCTGTCTTGCCGTATTTCACACGCCACCGCTTCTATGGTGAGGGCAAACAGTAGCAGTGACAGAGGGCACCCCTGTCTGGGCCCTCTTCTTATGGGGAAGTCCCTCGATAGCACTCCATTAACCTTGACCCTTGCTTGCGGATCTGTATAGAGAAGGTTAACCCATTTCCGAAACTTTGGGCCAAATCCAAACTTTAGCAACAGCGTTGAGGGATAGAAATACATGGGGCTCCCCACGATCACACACCTCCATCAGCCAGCTATGGGTCCTCCTCAACTTATGTCTAGTAGCCCTGTCTGGCAGGAAGCCCGTCTGATCCAGGTGTATCAGATCTGTTATCACCTTTCTCAGTCGCAATGCTAGAATCGTCGCCAGGAGTTTAACCTCCACATTCAACAGAGATATGAGGCGGTAAGACACACACTCCCCTGGCGGCTTGCCCTGCTTATATATAGGTACTATTGTGGTCATGCAGAGATCCGGGGGGAACGTTCCTTCCTCCAACGCTCCCTCGAACAAAGCCAGAATGTGAGTAGTAAGGAGGTCCGCCGTTTAAAAAAAAACCGCAGGGAACCATTTGGACCCGGAGACTTCCCGCGGCGCTGTTTAGCTATTGCCTCCCTCACCTCAGCTATTGTAATCTCTGCCTCTAAGCTTTCTCGAGCCTCCACCTATAAACTGGGGGTCTCAACCCTGTCCGGGTATTGACTGATCTCGTTCGTCGAGCCTAGGTCCCGAGCCTCATAAAACTTCTCATAATAAGCTGCAAACGTCTGTGCTATCTGTTCGGATAACTGAAATAATATTGAGTACAAAAATATACACATAAAAAAAATCGAGGATAAAATATCGACTCCAAAAATATCGAATTCCTATCTACAAACAGGTAAGTACAAAAATATCGAATCAAAAATATTGTTTAAAAATAATATAGTTAGTCAAAATATCGGATTTTTGTAAATGTCTTAAAAGTAATTTAAAATAAATTAAATATTAAAAATTAACTAAAAAATACTTAAAAATACTTAAATAATCTTAAAATTATAAAATAAAATTATTTTAAGCAAAAAAAACATAATTTTTTAAAAAAACATATATATATATATTCACATGATATTAATAAAAGACATACAATATTTTTACCATAGGATAGCGGGAGGGTAAAATTTACTATTACCACTCCAGTGAGTGCAACAGTAGGGAAAGCGTTGGATAGCGTAGCGGTAAAAATTACTATTCCCACTCCAGTGAGTGCAACAGTAGGGAAAGAGTTGGATAGCGTAGGGGTAAAAGTTATTATTCCCACTCCAGTGAGTGCAACAGTAGGGAAAGTGTTGGATAGCGTAGGGGTAAAAATTACTATTCCCACTCCACTGAGTGCAACAGTAGGGAAAGCGTTGGATAGCGTAGGGGTAAAAATTACTATTCCCACTCCAAAGAGTGCAACAGTAGGGAAAGCGTTGGATAGCGTAGGGGTAACATTTACTATTCCCACTCCAGAGAGTGCAACAGTAGGGAAAACGTTGGATAGCGTATGGGTAAAAATCCCCATTCCCACTCCAGTGAGTGCAACAGTAGGGAAAGTGTTGGATAGCGTGGGGGTAAAAAATTACTATTCACACTCCAGAGAATGCAACAGTAGGGAAAGCGTTGGACAGCGTAGGGTTAAAAATTGCTATTCCCACTCTAGTGAGCTTAACAGTAGGGAAAGTAAATATTTATTATATTAATACAAATAAATTAAATACCAACACCAATAAAAAAAATTAATTACAAGTAAATACCAATTTAATATGATATAATAATTATTCAATTAAAAAAATATTAATTATTAACATTCATTAACTATTAATACAAAATAATTGCCAATTTACAATTAATCAATTAAGAAAATTTAATTACCAATTAATTAAAAGAAATACCAATAAATAAATAAAAACATTTAATTAATTACAATTAAGTAACTTTCCACCCTTTTCCCCTATAAACCCACAACCCGCTACAAAAAATAAATTAATAAAATTCACAAAATTATCAATTAATCAATTATTAAAAATAATACCAATTAACATTTAATGAATTACCAATTAAAAATTAATTAACAATTTATTCAAAATAAATACTAATAAATTTTTTTTAATATTACATTTATTACAATTACATTATTTCCCACCCTATTCTACTATAAACCCACAACCCGCTACCTAACTAAAACGTAAAATTTAATTAAAAATAATAAATAATTTCTAAAAATTCATATTTTATTTAATATCATTAAATTACTTCCCACCCTATTCCCCTATAAACCCACAACCGGCTACAGCAGTGGTTCCCAAACTTTTGACTCCTGAGGACCCCCATTGAGTCACCACTGGAAGCAGGGGACCCCCAAGCAATTTGTATGAGTTACATTTCAAATATTAAAACAGTAATTAGAAAAAAAACACACGTGCACACAAAACAAATAATCAAAGTACTAAGGATTTTGGGGCCAGATGTACGACCATTTCATTTAGCGCCTCGCAATTGGCGACCCATTGTGAGTAGAAAATTGTGAGACACTAAATGAAATATACAACAGTGTGTCTAACACTGTTTGGGATTCCCAATGGGGTCGTAAATTGTAAGGCTCATTAATATTAGTGAGCCTCTCGCACTTTGCGAGCCAATTGGAAATGCCAGCCCTTCCAGGGTTGGTAGCATGCTGGGCTCAGCAGACCACCATGTCTGGGACTGCCTTTAAATAAAGCAGTTTAAAAAAAGAAAGAAAATGCAGCCCGTGTCCATGCCTTTAAAAAAAAAAGAAAATTAAACGTTTTTGTTTAATTTTTTAAGGGCAGGCAGTGGTCCCTAGGACCACTGCCTGCCTTAAAAAATAATTTGGCATGCATTTGCAAAGGGGAAGGGTCCCTCCCATTTGCGAATGCATTACTGTCTACTTGAAGTAGGTGGTAATTGTGAGTGTTTTGCGACCGCAATTGCAGTCACAAAACATTTATACATGGTTTCGAGACTTGCTATTTGGAAGGGAATGCTCCTTCCAAATAGCAAGTTGCAAAACTTATTTAGCGAGTCGCAACAGGCTATGAACATGGCCCAATAGGTTTTTCATGCGAACCCGTTTGCGCATATAAAAACGGGTCGTACATCTGGCCCGTAGTGTTTTATATTGAAGGAAAAGCCCCTCTGTCACAAGTATTTCATTTTGTTTTATAGCATCTCTCATACCATTGTAGGATGTCAGAGCACTTTACATCACACACATATAGAGACAATGAATCATACATGTAAATCAGTCTATAGAAAAAGTTACATAAGGTAAAGGGGACTACAAGGTGCAGTATTCAAATGTCATTCATACTGGTAGGTATTTTTAAAGAGTGCTTGATCTGGAAAAGCACAAACTCAGGATTCAGAACATAACACAGTGGCTAGCACTGACTTTAATATTAAAAATATATTTCCACCTAAATAAATATTTTAAGCAGCATTAGGATAATGAATGACTGGGAAAAAGCATAAGTTACTAACTGGTACCATGCAGTTTGCAAGAAGCTCTTCAATGACAGTTTATAGGTCCCTCTGCTAGATTACGATTGTCACTTATGAAGTACACAGTAACAAAAGAGTCTCTGTGACAAAAGCAGTAACCGCGGACCTATGCACATAAAATATTGCTTTTTAAAATGCATGTTACACGTTCTTTGCAGTAGGCACATTAACCCTCTGTGCTACAGTAGTTAAATCAAAGCGGCCACTGAACAAACTTTCCTCTCTCCAGCAGGTACATTAAACACTGGCATTATCTTGACACTTTTGTTCGAAAGCTGCTAATTATACAACAAACGTTGCTGTGCTTTTAAAACTGCTAAGCAGTGTTCCCAACGATTGTTGGAAGCATCCCCTGGCGCTTCACTCAAAGTTGGTTGTAATACTCCTTCAGATTAGTTTGAAATAATAAATCATGCGGGTTTTTCAAGAATAAGGTTTTTATGTGTTCATCATTTCAAATTTCTTTTCCAAATAATACATTTGTATATTTCTTTGTGTTCATGTAAAAAATAAACTTTCATTCAGTCCAATGCATTTCGGGCTGAAGAGCCCTTCATCTGGGATATGAAAGTGTTATTCTTTTCAACGAGTTAAACAAGTTGGTGGACGCCTGCCGTAGTGAACGTGCCTCCCCATCTGTTACATGTCGCTGCTCGAGCTCTAAAAAGCGAGCCTCCAGGTCATGGAGATCACCCTGCACTCTCCTCTTTTCTGCCGCTAACCTCTTCTGCACTTTATCGCGCATGACAGCCTTTAGAGCTTCCCAGATCGATACCCCAGACTGCACTGAGCCCCTAATTGTCCGCCAGGTACACCTTAACATCTGCCCTAAATTCCTGCAACAAGTCCTTATTCTGGAGATCCCATGCCGCCAGTCTCCAGCTCCTACCCTTCGTTCCAAGTCTCTTCCCTACTGTCACCAGCACCGACGAGTGTTCCGAGATGCCTCGCGCCAGGTATTCTGCCCAGCTAGCAACATCAAGCACACAACGGGGTAGGAAGACATAGTCCAGTCTGGAATACACATTGTGGGCCCCAGAAAAATAAAGGTACATCTGAGCATACGGTTGGAGCCATCTCCAGGTGTCTGTCAGTCCCACCGTGTCAAGAAACTGCGCCAGAGGGGACTGGACTGAGGAGTCTGCCCTCCCCCCAGACCTGTCTAAAGGGGGGTGTACAACATCATTAAAATCCCCTTCCACCACATGTAGAGTGTCTGGCGTGGTCAGAATTATGTCAGTTACCCCTACGAGGGTTCTAGCCTTCAGCCTAGGAGGTGCGTACACTGACAGGACGGTAAGTGGAAGAGGTGTGGCGCAGCGGCCAGGGTGACTGACCCCGGATGCTGGGTATCACGGTTCGATCCCTGGCACCGGCGGCAGAGGTCTGCCCAGCACCATGTGATTCTGGGCAATAGCGTGCTTAATCTTTCCAACGGCCCCAATCGCCGGGAAACCTACTACGGGTAGCTGTGCGCTTTACAAATACAGGATTATTATTATTATTATAATCTTCTGGCGTCTCCATGTCCCTGTTACCCCAACGTATGTACCTTGTGAGTCAGTCCAAGTATCTGAGACCGTGAAAGCGGGGGACTTCCTAACTAGAATGGCCACCCCTCTGGAGCCATTTGTGTACCCATCATGGGCCAGTACCTTATACGCCCCTCTGGCCAAAAATCCACACTGTGTACCTTGCAAATGTGTTTCTTGGAGTAATACTATGTCTGGGGCCATCCTCTTAATAAAGGTCATAACCAGTCCTGCTTTGTCTTAGTGCTCAAGCTGTTCACATTCCACGTAAGGATTTTGACTGTTCCAGTGTCTTGCGCCTCCAACCCGGGGCCACCCAACACTTTAGGGGACATCAAACTGGGTCAAGGCAGGCACCGGCCGGTTCCTGGTGTAGGGTGTACAGGTGTAGTAAACATTTCCGCCTGCAACATGCTTGAAAAAGATAACAATAACAATGAACTCCCCCCATCTTACAACCCTATGGACCCCCTTCTCCTCCCTAGCCCCCCTATTGGCTCACAACATAAACTCCCCCCACCCCACTCCTCTCCCCCGTCCAGACCCATCGCCATCTTAAAGACAGAGATACAGCTGTCCAGGTGAGAGAGGTCTGTTTCCCAGCCCACCTTTTCCCCAACTATTGACGTGCCCGCCCTGCAGCTCTGCAAGAACATCTTTGGAAGGCATAATCCCAAGCATGCAACTAAGGAAACAAAATGAAAAAGAAAAACAGTCCAATACAAGCAATCAAACAAATATAGGAGGGGGGTGTTCAACTTGCATGCTCTTGGCCACTGAGTCCACGTTTGCCTGACCTTTACAGTCCCTTCATCACGAATTAGAGTCCTGAGGGTCCCCCTGCGAGACCTCGGTTTCCGGCGTATGTCCCTGTTCCATGTCTTTTATGGCTGCTATCAAGGGGTGTAACGAGGACCTCTCAATATCTTCTCCTTCGGATGAGGTACCACCAGGCTCATCCTCCTCTCCCGACTGCGTCTGCTCTGCCAGGCAGCGAAAGCGGGAGCCCGCCGGGTGAATTGAGTCAAGGGAGGCTGTGCGCCGCCGCCTCCTCTGCAGTGATCCGGAACCGGGGTATGGGGTAGCCGCCACGTTGCGGCTGCCACGCTGCTGCCTTAGTCTTTGCGGCTACGGTGATCCTCGAGGACCTCCCCCAGGGCGGTCTCTCTCGGTGGTCTCCGCTCCCCCATCGGCTGCGGTCCCAGAGGAGGGCGCTCCTGCAGCCATTGCCATGCCTCCTCCGGAGATTGGAAAAAATAGGTTTTCTCTTTGTATATCACCTTCAGCTTTGCAGGGAATAGTAGCATGAATTGTAATTGGAGGGTTCTCAGTTTATCTTTAACCGAGTCAAAGGAGCGCCGTTGCTTCTGCACCTCCTGGCTGTAATCCGGGAAAATCATTATGTGTGCATTTTCGTGCCAGGTATCCCCCAGCTTCCTAGCCTCCTGGAGGATCATGTCCCGATCCAAGAAATTTAAGAAACGGACGAGGACTGGCCGTGGCCATGCCACGGCCGGAGGTCTCGCCAGCAGCGCTCTATGTGCCCTCTCAATGACCAAGCAAGTGGAGAATTTGTCTTTTGGGAATGTGCGGAGAAGCCAGGAGTGAAGGAATTCTGCCATGCTTGCTCCCTCAATTCCTTCCCTAAAGCCCACGAAGCGGAGGTTATTGCGTCTCGCCCTATTTTCCGCATCATCCATGTTCCATAAAAGTTGTTTATGGAAGGCCTGTAGGTCCACCAGGCCCTTTTTCAGGTCCTGTATGTTATCTTCCGCCTCCCCTATCCTAGTCTCCGAGGCCGTCACTCGTTCAGCTAAATTGCGGAGGTCCTGTCTCAGGAGCATCACCTCCATTCCCACCTCCCCTATTTTGTTTTCCAGGGCCTCACGAGACCCCTTTATGGCATTCATCAGGAGGGCTGTGTCTGATCTCGCCCCAGTCGGATCGACCTCCGCCATCGGAGGGGCCACAGCGTACCGGTCCAGGGTGCCCTGCTTGGGGGGCCTGGGATCCAGGGTCTACCTGCCAATCTTGTTCTGCGTGGCTGTCTCTCCCCCACGTGTGCCTCTCTAATCAGGGCCGGAGTTTTTTTTTACTCGCCCCTTATCAAGTGCCACTGACCGCTGCCTGCAATGCCCCAGGTTGTCGCCGTTCGATACCAGCGTCTGCCCAAGCACCACGGATGTCCCAAAGGTACTCTCCACATCCACCACAGTCAACTGGGCCTCCCCCTTCTCCGTCCGCCACACTACCCTTCCAGAGGGGGTGGGTGGTCGCCCCTGGTCTCAAATCTAGTCCTTCCTCCAGGCAAGCACTCCTTCTCCCCGTCGCTCTCACCTCCGCCTATATATTTACCTACAATGGTGCCAAGGAGTTGGGAAAGGTTCCCGGATAAGGTCAGAAAACAAAGACTTCAGAATTCAGGACAGGTTTCAGAACAGGATTAAGGACAGGATAAGGCGACCTCATCTAGATCCGCACCTGCGTCACACCCCTCTCTGACACTATCTTCCTCCTCGATTCTTACGCAATCCTCTTCTAATTAATTTGGCTAAAATTTGAAGTCTGGAATACGATACTTCTTCATCGTTCGCTTGTCACTCCGACAGCATCTCGAGCTCTGCATCATTTTGATCTCACTGTTCTAACTAACTAACTAAACTATTTCAATTATACCTTTCTAAAGTCATGTACCACCCATTAATGTTTCAATTTCACAAAACTCCTAATTCTGGTTGGCCAGGCAAGGGGGATGACCATCACACCATGCTAAATGTTCAATATTTTCCTTCCGTTCATTGTCTAATGATCCCGCCCCTTAATTTTTATTCATAAATCTTTATTCCCACCCGCCTTCACATTTTATCAACACAAAGTATACACTTCATATAATCTTCTTTCTTTTTCACAGGACATTGGCTGGTTCCCTCTGTTCTCCTCCTTGGATGGTGTTAAAGGATTACGTTGCGGCTTCTGGCTCACTTAAACTACGCATGTGAGAAGTCACATGGGATATAGACTTTGGTCTCTTACAAAGGCCCAAATAAGAACTAATAGAAAAGGTCAAAAAGAAGTATATTAATTTCAAAATAAAATGATTTCACTGTATACCACCTATCTCTATTCTAAACCCATTTACTTATAAATGCTCTCCCCGCATTAGCAATTAGTAAATAGCTTTGTTTAGTTTAAGCAAAGCAGATGCTTAGCATGTGAGCTTTTAAGCGGCCATTTTAGATGCGTTTGCGCAGGTGCAGAAAATTCCCTCCAAGCGACAGCTCGTCATACTACGTAGATGCAGTTGACGCATGCGCAGTACAGTTTCCCGCATTAGCAGCCATTTTAGATTTCACTCGAGTTACTTGTTAATAGAACACATACGCAAGCTTCGCCTTTTCTCTATTAATAAAATGTAGTGCATATTAATTACATAATACACAATAAGTATGACGTTCTGAGTTATAGGAGAGGATTGCTTTCAAGCAAGTCTCTTTTCTACGAGTCCTTGCTCCATCACCCGCTCATTATCAAGACAAAGAGCCAAAGTCCAGTGAATTATCACATCACAGATGTATAGTCAGAAAATGGAACAGAATGTCCCTATGGACCTCTGGTGAGAAGACAAGTGTGCACCTAGTCATAGTTAAATAGTAATAATACATAGTTTAATATAAGCTGTTTAGGGCTGTATTGTGGCAGCACATATAACTAACTGACCCACTGCTAACAATATACAATGATTCGGTTTTGGGTCCACCAGTTTCAGCTATTTAAATTACTTTCTATGATCAGCCTCTTTCAGCAATTGCATTTAGACTTTGTCAGTCATGTCGTGGCTCAGCCCAGTGGAATACATCTCTCACCCAGTGCTATTGGTTGTTTATGTGTTCCACCTGTACTCAAGTTCTTGCTCTAAACTGCATGAGATATTGCTCTACAATGATAGACCACTCTCTCCACTCCTGTAGCTTTCTCTGTGTGTCTTGCTTTAATGTGTTAATTTGTCAGTTAAGTCACTACAAAGTGACAGTTGATAATAATAATTACATCTCTTTGAAAAGATATTATAATCAGGCGCTGCCTCTGTATGATGTTGACACTGTGTTTTCATGTTTTCTATCAGCATTGCATTATCTGCTTGTTTCATAATTGTTAGTGTTCTGCTTGCAATAACAATCTGGTCAAGGTTGTATTGTAATAGTTGCCTGGCTTGGAAGTGCTTCCTGGTGCTTGTTTTAGGTAATCTCATGGGCACCACTTTCCCCTTGAAGCATCATCTATGCCATCTTTGCCAAGGAAACAGGTGATAAAATACAAATCCTGCGTAGAGTGTGAAAAATCTGCACATTTTTATAATCTATGTGCAATAATGCAATAGAAAGTCACTTAAGCTAGATTGTGGTTATTACAGCTGTGGCTGCAAGATGGTGCAGTAAGGATGAATTTTAGTACCCACTTTCTGTGTTTCACCTTTCTTGGCCCATTTGTGTTTTATATACTTCTTGTGTTGACAGTAACCTCCACGCCTTTCTCTGATGAAGATAGGGTAAAAACCGACAAGTTTATGACAAATATTGATGGCACCTTCAATGTACAGCCAAGAAAATTATTATTAAAATAATAATTATTATTATCATTGCACTTTACAGAAAGAGAAGCAATTTGTGGTGGGCAGGTATCATTGAGAAAATAAAAATATTCTCACCTAGTGCTCTAGCGGTCAGGTATGGTTGATAAAAATAACAATAGGTTGAATGGTTCTGGTACAGACAAACTGTTATCAAACTCTAAATGGTAGAAAAGGAAGAGGGTCCTTCATACCAGACGGCAAAGGATGACAAAGATGAGGTTAAAAGCTGTCTCAGTGGCTGAAACCTCCATCTCTAGACAGATGGCAGAAACACCAGTAGACTTAACTAGAGGCGGTTTAGATCTCTGCCCAAGTTGAATAGTTCAAATAGTGGTTGAAATTGCAGCAAAGGTTAAAGATATCTTGAGCGCAGAGTTATGTCCTATACTCGCTTGCTTAACTCTCATGGAAAAAGCTTTAAAGACCTTGGCGAATCTAATACAGAATTCCCACAAAGTGGGTGAAGTAGTGTGGCTCACTGGTTAGAGGCGGCAGACCCGAGAGCAGAGGACGGCCCGGGACCAGGGTTCGATTCCCGGCGCGGCAGGTTTCTGGACCAGGGTCAGCGGACTCGATAATTCTCTCGCCTCGGTGCCCACTCTGATCAGCGATCACACTCGGCAACTCTGGGCATTAGCTTGCCTCATCTTCACTAACGGCCCCACCAGACCGCCGGGGATGCCTGGTCTCACCCTGGAGATACCCATTAAGGGACCATCTCTCAGGGAAGCCAGGAAGGGTTTCGCAGCGGTCGAAGCGCCTTGGGACCCTACGGGTAAGTAGTGCGCTATATAAATGCCTATACATTTACATTTACATTTACATTTACAATATTCCAAGAGACCCAATCATGACCCGCAGTGGTTCTGTTCGGAGAAGCAATCATGAGCTTGCTGGTTGTAGTGCCTCACTATTCTTACCATCTACGATACTATCAATCACAACACCACCAATCATACCTGCCCAGCGAATAGTTGAGAGCTAGAGGAAAGCCAGTACTGCTCTCCTAAGAATTGACAAACAAGGGAGTGCCCAAAAACCCTTGGTTATTGACTTACCACAGAATCCTATACTTATGTGATAGTATGTCTGGAGTTCCAAAATGATGTGAAGGCCAGCTCGAGTCGCACGAGGACTCATTGAATAAGTATCTGAATTGGTTTTGTATGAATAGGAAGTTTCCCTTATCACTAGCACATAACATTCTTCTGGTCCGTAGATTTGGGTGCATTGGGAAGGGAAAGGTGGACCGTCAGGGGACTGCATTGTTGTCAATTTTAGAAACCCAGACATTGTGTAAAATTTACTATTTTGTGACATCCATAGGTCAGAAGGGAACACAAACATTGTGCTTTTATTATTTGGTTACTTCTACAATCCTAGATTTGTTGCCAATAGAGGCCACCACAGCTCTTATCCTACATGTCCTCCAAATTACACACTAGCACTTCACAGCTACAAGTATAATTGGAATTTTACTATCCCCGTATCTTACAGGTTTGATCCACTCGAAATGGTTGACTGATTTCCCACTAAAGATACTGCTCAATCTAGCATCTGCCCTCAGGAAAGAGGTAAAGGGTCAAGCTTAGAAGGGGCAACAACTAGCACTGGGGGTGGGTATTCAACAGTAGTCTCCCTCCATCGGTCCGTAGACCCAGCTCATGAGCCCCTACCTGCCGCTCTAGCCAATAATTACATAGAGCATTCTAATAAACAATCACAAACATCAAACCTTAACCCCTCACTGGAATTTCAACAAGGCCATGATAGGGACACTGCAGCGGTAATGAACAAAGTGGTGGAAAAACAGGGTCCAAACAGAAAGAGTAGCAACCATCTGGTTGGGAGACATGATGACAGGATCTCTAGGAAGGTCAGGTCGAAACATGGAGTGCCATCTAGGGGGTCAGGGAAACAGAATGATGGAAAAGAGGAGGCCAAAGCAACATGCCTAGTGAGGGTGCTCCCATGGAATGTTGCTGGGTTAACCTCAAAACCTGATTGCTTGGAATGGGGCCAATTTGTAGGGTAATATGACGTATGCTTATTACAAGAAACCTGACTCACCACGAGAATCCAGAAAGCTGGTTTTGCCTCACATAGTAAAGCGGCAATACCCAGTGGGAAAAGAATGGGGTAGATTTTCAGGGGGCATAATCAATTGGGTAACAGCCCCCCTTGAGTGATCAGCAAAGCAGATGGATGTAGCCTCTGATGACACCCTCTGTGTTCACCTCACATTCCCACAAAAATTTGATGTCTTCGTTTACAGCATCTATTCCAGACCTCTGGGGAATGGGCTGGAACTATGCATTGTGGAGCTCCTAGTTACTCACATGGCAACTTTGCCAGGGTGGTCATTCAAGCTGGTGGGTGGTGATTTTAATTGCCAGTTCGAGCCACTAACCCCCAGCTCCAACAACAGCTCCTCTGGGAAGGCCAAGTATGGGGAGCCCCTGAGTTGGCGCTACCACCCATTACAAAACGATCCCCACTGGCACTCAAAATAAATGCTCTAACCCTAAACTAAACTAAAGCGTACATGCGTGTAATGGCAGAACCCCATCTGAGAGGGGTGGAAGGCACACCTTCAATCTCATCTGGTTTTCTAGACTAATAGATTACATACTACTAGATGTTAGACTATGGCCCCAATGATATGGTAATAGTAGAGAGACATGTCAGCGACCATAATGTGCTCTCCGTGGAGCTTAATTTAACTACGCACAAGGCAACAGGCAGCAGGCCACTCCACCTTGGCAGCAGGCTCCAACTGATCAAAAACAGAAGGGCAATCAAATGGAGGGGAATCAAGCCGAAAAGTGACATAATAAAAAACATTAATTTGAAGGTGGAAAAGGCTCTGGGTGAGCTACTTAAAGTGGATCTGACCCAAGGTCTGGTTGCCTCCGAGGCAGAGATCAGCAAAATTCACTAAAAAAATATTCTATAAAGAATATTACTTCCAGCTACCAGGGGTAATCCACTATTTTGGTATAAAAAAGCTGCATAGAAGCAAAAAGTGCCCTTCTTAATGCAATCAAGGCCAAAAACAGGACAAAAATAAAAGGCAAAAGAGCCACCTGTGAAAACATCACCAACACTGCCAAAAAGACCTGGGATAAGTGGTACTCTCTCCTAACCGACGTTAAGCTTAAAGATCACTCTTCTTTTTGGAATATCATAGTGACAGGGAAAAGAGACGGTATTACCTTTGTAGAAAACAATATAGAAGCAGAAGATTGGATAGAGCAGTTCTCAAAATTGTATACCGAAAAAAACTCCAGCCCCCCCTCTAGACCGGACAGGGAAGCATTCCATCGCAGAAAAATGGGAGTCCCTTGATAACGAGAGGTATACCCCAGTTATCAAAGTAATTTTAGTCACAGAAAACAATCTGACCTAATAAAGTTCTGGGCATTGATAGAATACCTGTGAATCTATATTTGTCAAGCATCAATGGTTGGGGACCTTACTTTTTGATGCCATTATGGAAGGGAGGCCTATCCCTCACTCTTAGTTGGGGACTGAAAAAAAACGTATTTGTTAGAAAGGTTGCCCCCTTTCTCCATCCAATTAAAGACCTATCAGTCTAATCAATGTTATTCAAAAGACATTTAGTAGAATAATATTAGGAAGGCTGCAAGAGTGGATGAACGATAAGGAGATTTTAACTCCCCTACAGGCTAATTTCCACAACTCTACCTCAACTGTTGATCAGGGTTACATATTACAACTCCTTTACTGGAAAACTGTCACCCTGGAGAAAGGTAGACTGTACATAGTGTTTGTTGATCTGAACTCAGCATTTGACTTGGTCCCAAGAAC
Source organism: Lissotriton vulgaris (assembly GCF_964263255.1). NCBI lineage: Eukaryota > Metazoa > Chordata > Amphibia > Caudata > Salamandridae > Lissotriton > Lissotriton vulgaris. Next base: position 1,462,636,954 of record NC_141687.1, on the reverse strand, counting down.
AAAATTATGGCAAGACCTGGTGGACATGGGAGTCCCAACATACCTTTGTACAATTATGAAAATATTACATAAACAGAACTTTGATCAGGTTCATAATGGTAGGCTGGGAGAAGTCACTAACCCCTTTCCTGTAACAAGAGGAGTTAGGCAAGGGTGCATACCATCCCCAACACTTTTCACATTATTGATCAATGATCTTGTCGCCTACTTGAATCAGTGCGATAATGATGCTCACACCTGGACAAAATGAAGGCTCCCGCCTTAATCTTTGCAGATAAAACCTTGCTCATTTCCAAATCCCCTACGGGTCTGCAGAAGATCATGGACCACTTCAATAGCTATTGCACACTTAGTGGCTTGGAAATAAACACCAACAAGACAAAGTACATTGCATTTAACCCATGTCACTCCACACAAGCCTAACCCACTTTAAACGAGACCCCTCCCTAGAGCAGCTACATGCTTTCCCGTATTTTGGGATGACACTGAGCGAAAACATGGACTCGCAAGCTCATATCTCCAAAAGAAGAATCAGCCTTCAGTGACAAAATGGTGGGTTGCTGAAATTATTCAGGAGATCCTTTCACAAACCCATTTCCCTAATAATGCAATTCTATAGACTCAAGGTGCTGGGTTCTACATTATATGGAACAGAGATTTGGGATCACAAGACAATCAATGCACTGACAATGACAAATAATAAGTTTCTCACGCAGCTGTTTAACATACCAACCAGCACTCCACTGATCTCACTGATGCTAGACATGGGGGTAAGACCAATTGCAGAAGGTATAGCGCACCGACTAAGATGGCCGCCGAATAGGAGCTGCTCCAAAGAGCTCCTGGGTTAGGGATTACCTACATGGTAGTTATCCCTGTTTAACCTCGCCACTCACCCCTCTACTAAACCTAAAACTACACCGCAATTCCGGTGTAATTTACCCTATCCAATACGACTGATTCCTCCCTGGATCGATTGGCTGCCGTCTTCCCTCCTATTGGTAGCTGGCTGCTGGGTCCTGTGGCTAAGGAAGGAGTATTTGCGATCCGTACACGGTCACCCGGGACATGCTGCTGATTCTTGCGAGAAATGAAGGGCTGGAGCTGCTGCAGAATACTGCAACGGACGAAAGTCTGGAACTGCAGCGGATTCCTACGGCAGACGAAGGGCTGGCGCTGCTGCGGATTACTGCAATGAACGATGGTCTGGAACTGCGGCCGATTCCTACGGCGGACGAAGACCTGGAGCTTGAACGACTCGATGTGGAGCTCATCCCATCTGGCTCCTCCATGCGGTACTTGGGAGCTCGGACTTCCAGCTGGCCTGGTGCTCCCTGTGGTGCTTGAAAACCCAGCCCGGCGCTGTGGTACAGGGGAGCACGGTCTCCTATGACTTGTTGATGGCAAACAGAGTGGAATGGTATCACTCGGTTGCCCTTCCCATCCGATACTGTGGAGGTCGGCTACTGATTCCTGCTGTGGTTGAAGCGCTGGAGCTAATGCTAATGCTTAAGGTATTACCTCCTCAATTTTTTTTCCGGGTGTATTGGTGCGCGATGCCCCCCTACTCAAATGCTTTAACTAATTGATTAAGTGTACACCCCCGATACAAGATGCTTCCCTGCAAGTCCGCATATCATCGGAGTAAGCGTACTGGGAAACCTCTTTCTCCGCTCTATTTGAACAGGCAGGAAAATGATAAATCCATGTTGACCTCCGTATAGCTCTCAAGGTCCCGCTCTGGTTACGCCCCCACCCCCACCCCCATCTTGATGTTTGCAGCTGCATCGAGACTTGGGGTTTCGGCTACATTCCTTAGCCCCAAGTCTGCCTCTCCGACATTAACAACATTTTGTCTTTCCTCCTTAAAATGGCGACCCCTGACCTCTCCCGCTCTGCAAGAGATTAACCTATCGGTCCTTGGGATCTCCTCACTACATCATAACTTAATATTTTAGCTGGACGCCCGACTTTAAAATGGCACTCGCTCGAGCCATTTATTGCTGTGCCTCTCCTTCACACTGTTCATAAACAGTGAAATAGGACTACATCCACCCTGGCTGCCTTTAAAAGGGAGCCTGTCCGAGACAATTTCATTGCAGTGCCTGAGTGACTGCCTCTCCTCCACACTGTTAATAAACAGTGAAATAGGACTACACTCCTCCTGGCTGCTTTAAAATGGAGCCTGTTCGAGACAATTTCATTGCAGTGTCTGAGTGAGGATGTGCTTAGATAGTGATAAGCAAGCGTTCTTCAACACTTTCTGAAACTTTTAAAACACAATGGGTCTGTTTGTATATTTTTTTATTGTATTATATTTTAAAATTTGCCTTTGCAATTGCTTTCTTTCGGTCCTCCCACTGAGAACACTGCACATGCAGACTTTACTTAACACTATCTGAAACTTAAAAGATCCATAGTGTCTGTATATTTTTCTGTTTTTATTTCTATTTTTATTTTATTCTTATTTATCTTATTTTATAATTTGATTTTATTATTGATCATGTGCATTTGTTTGCCTAATATGTCTTGCATGCTTTTTCGTTGACCCTCTACTTTGCATGCTGTTACTCTCTAGTATGTGTAAATCTTATAATCTCTTGTGCGCCCTCCTCCACGCTACCTTCTTGGCTCCTCAAGAGTGCGTCCAGCCCACCGCCTGATTGCTTTTTACGTCTCAAGATTCTTACCTTTCAATCGTGTGCCCATCTAACCCCACCCGGAACTGTAATCTCGTACGTAAAGGACCCAACTCCTGGTACATTAATTACCCTAACAAAATGACCAGCAATGCAAAAAGGAACTTCAAGCACAGCATTCTAAAACAACACCCTGAAAAAATCATTGTAGATAACTATCACTCAGCGACCAACAGCAGCACGAAAACAAACTTCATTTTCTGCACTAATCGCTCGGCTCAATGGAAAAACAGCTTCTCTCGTCACCTTCAAATCGACAAGTCAGTAATAATTCCCTATGGCGAAAAAATCTCCACTACCATCTCCCCGACCTTCAAAGGGCATCTCACCATTTCCATTTACAGAACTGGAACCATTCTCATACAAGCCACTGACCCTCACCTCACCACTTTTTTTTTTTTGATCAGATATGTTTTATTGAGTTCCACAATGCAACAAAATACAGCGGGAGAAGACAAAAAGTACATGCAGTATTGGCAAGGCAACAAAATAAATGCTGTGGATGTAGGCTTGCCTCGATAAAGTCCAGCCGGCAGAGAAACTGTGCAATCATGTGAAATCATGTGGCAAAAACAAGCCCATCTCCAAGTGCAAGAACTCCTTTCTACCCCCCCCCCCAAAACTGAGCCCCCCCCCCGCTCCCAAGCCAACTCCCCCTCCAATGAAGCCCCCCCCCCCTCCCCCCCACCCCCTCGGTGTGTTACCAGTAAGCATAGCGGGGACCGAGTGAGAGCCGGATTAGACTTTATGTTCTGCTCTGGTCGTCTCCCCGCGGAATTCCTCCGCCAGTTTCAGGACCCTCAGGTATTTCGGGCATGTGAGCTCCGTGAATTCTTGAGACAGTAAAGATAGAAGCGGTTGCCATGTCTCGCGGAAGGCGTCTGAGGTCTGTGTGAGCGAGGCCTGGATCCTCTCCATCCCCATGATATACCATAACCTTTGTAGCCACCCCGTGTGTGTGGGTTTCCTCGGCGTGCCCCATAGCGACAGAACGTGGTGTGTCGCCGCCCCCATAGCCAGCCCCATCTGCCGCCCCCGCAGTGACTTGAGAGGGAACATGAGTTTATTGGGGAGCCCAAGAATCGTGTATGCCGGGAAGCGTGGGATGTCAGTGTCAAAATAAGTGTTGATGTCCTTCAGCACTACCTCCCAGTACTCCTTAACTGCCTCGCAGTCCCATAATATGTGAAGCATGGTCCCGGTGTGTCCGCACCCCCTCCAGCAAGTGGGATCTCTGCTTTTGTTACCCTGGTGAAGGCGTTCGGGGGTCAGGTGCCAGTAGTAGGCGATTTTCACCGCTGCCTCCCTGCTAGCTGTGTTTCGCGCAGTGTGGTGTGCTCTATGAAATATGTCCCGCCATTCTCTATCTGACAGCGAGCGCCCCAACTCCCGCTCCCACCGTTTCTGGCCTGCAGACCGTTCCCCAGGAGGGGGTGGGGAGAGCAAGAGGTACAGTTCGGTAATGGACCCAGAGTCTGACTTTTTGGTCACGAGCCATTTCTCGTACGGAGTCATTGGGCGGCCTACTAGCGGGGCGACCTCGGGGTGAGTCAGCCAGTGGCGGAGTTGGAAATACTGGTAGCGGTGGGGCTTATTGAGGGTGTAGCCCGCCACCACCTCGTCCCACGGGAGGAAGCCATCCGTGTCAAACAAGTGGCCTGCCGAACGACACTCCGACGATCGCCACTGGGGAAACGAGCCCGGTGGAAGCCCTGGGGGGAAGGCTGGGTTGTCCAGCAGAGGTGTCATGGGTGATGGGAAAGTCGTGAGGCCCTTCGGGACAGCAGTGGCGTTCCAGACCTGTAGTAGGGTCCTAGTGATAGGGGATTTTCTCAAATATGCCGGCCTGTCCGGGCGCGCCAGGAAAGGGACCCTCCACAGCGGCATGCCCGCCATGGCCCTGTCCTGGAATAACCAGTGCTTTTCGGAGGTGGGTCTGGACCACTCCAGCAGATATCGAAGTTGCGCCGCTTGGAAATAGCGGCGCAAGTCCGGGATTCCCAGGCCCCCCTCGGCAGTAACCCGCAGAGCCAGGTCGCGACGAAGTCGGGGTCGCTTGCCCGCCCATACATAGTGGTTCAGGGCATCTTGGAGCTTCTTGACCATCCCCAGCGGGGGGGTGACCGGGAGAGTCTGGAAGAGGTAGAGGATCTTGGGGAGAAGAGTCATTTTAACGGCCGCTATGCGTCCCAGCCAGGACAGTGGTTTTTGCCTCCAGCGAGCGATGTCCCCCTGCACCCGGGAGAGTAGTGTAGTGTAGTTAAGTTCGATCGTCTGAGCAGTTGCGGGAGTCAAATCTATCCCCAGGTAGGGTACCGTGGTGCTGACTTCCAGTCCCCCTATGCGAAGCGTGCGACTGTGAGCTGGCTTGGTGTTGCGCCCTAGTGGGAGGACCACTGATTTCTGTACATTCATTTTAAACCCCGACACCGCGGCAAAGGCCTCCATTTTGGACAGGAAGGCGGGTAGGGAGACCTTGGGATTGTCCACCGCGACCAAGATGTCGTCCGCGTACAGGCTGATCGTCTGCTCCGCGCCCCCGAATCGAACACCTGTGATCGCCCCATTGTCTCGGATCCGCTGAGCGAAGGGCTCTACGTATAGGGCGAATAAGAGCGGCGAGAGCGGGCAGCCCTGCCGTGTGCCGCGTCGGATATCAAACGGCTTTGAGCTGAGCCCATTCACCTTTATGGACGCTCTGGGCGTCGCATAGCAGCCTCCTATCCAAGGGCGAACCGGGGGCCGACCCCAAATTTCGCTAGAGTGTGATCGAGAAATCGCCAGTCCACCCTGTCGAACGCTTTCTCGGCGTCCACTGAAAGCAGTGCGGCGTCCGAGGCGTTGTAGTGGGCCTTGTCGATGACATGCAATATGCGTTTGGTGTTATCCGCGCATTGGCGGGAGGGGACAAAGCCTGCCTGGTCGGGCTCAATAATGCCCGGGAGGCATGGGCCCAGGCGTGAAGCCAAAATGCTCGTGAAGAGTTTCAGGTCGACATTGAGCAGTGATATCGGCCTATAGGCCGCGCACTTCTTGGGGTCCTTCCCAGGCTTTGGCAGGACTACTACGTCTGCCTCCAACATCTCTGCTGGGATCGAACCCGGCCCCCCGAAGGAGTTAAAAAGCTTCAGGAGAACCGGCGCTAGGAGGTGGCAAAAGGTTTTATAGAAACCCGCGGAAAAACCGTCTGGGCCTGGAGCTTTCAGGGGTTTAAGTCTGGCAATGGCCGACACCACCTCCTCCAGCCGGATAGGGCTATCCAAGGCGCTGACCTCACCACTTTTGACCGCCACTTCCCCACACTTCTCTCCTCGCTAACTCAACTGAGCTATCAAACCCTTTCTCCCCTATCCCCCACTACCCTCACTAATATCTGGGAACCGATCCAATCTCCTTGTCCTGACGACACACTCCTCAACTCATGGACTTCCACCATCACTCACCACAATCACACTACCCCTATTCTCACTCTCTGTCGCCAAACACCCACCATTCTCACTTCTACTGCTCCCCCCAGAAGCAACAAACTCACAACTAACAATCCCCCCAAGGCCAATATTAACAGCTTGGTCTCTAACCTCAGTCCGCCTGCTACTGTTATCCCCACAGACACTTCCCTCTCCACCCCTGAGAATCTGAACCCTCCTCCACAACCTTCTCCTACCACCTACACAGACCCTTTTCCCCCGACCCTTACTTTCCCCTATCAAACATCCTTTCCAATCCTGTGGTCTTTCTCCCCCCTCCTACCACAGCACTCTCCCCCACCTCCGATGTCGCCCTCCCACATTCACAACCTGCCTCCACCACCAATCTCGCTGACATTGCCCGGAACCTGACGTCTGTCCCAGAATTTCTCTCCCTCCTCACTTGGACACCAGCCCCATCTCCCCTACTCCGAACTCCCCGAATAGGAACATTTCAATACCGACTCCCAGCATACAACCTCCCCCTCTCCTTATCCTATGGTGGAGGAGTGTGGCTCAATGGTTAGAGCGGCAGACCCTGATGCAGAGTTCTGGTCTGGGACCAGGGTTCAATTCCCGCCTCGGCGGGTCTTGGGCTCATAATTCCTCGGACCTGATTTCTCGCCCCGGTGCCTATTCTAATCATGGGTCCCACGCTGCAACTCTGGGCAATAGCTTGCTTAACCTCCACACCGGCCCCAACAGCGCTGTGGATGCCTGGCTTCACCCTGGGGGTGCCCAGGAGTGGACACTTCACAGGGAAAGCCAGGAGGGGTTCCACAGCGGTATGAGTAATAGCGCCAGGAAACCGCTTGGTGACAGTGCGCTCTACAAATACCTTGACATTTACATTTACATTTACATGGACTCCTTCCAACCCCGCACCCCTGCTCAACTTCCCTTCATAGACCCCAGTCATCCTCGACCCCTGCCTAAAACCTTAAACTTCCTCAGCTCTATAGCACAGCAACTGAACAGAATGGAGCAGAACAGTAACTCCCTTGCTGCTGATTTCCTTCACTTACAAGACCTTCTCAACAGGGCCAAGCCTCCGTGCTCCCTCCCCACCGAGGTGTTGTGCTTCTTCTTCACTCAATACATCTCACATAGCCCCAGAGAGCACCCCTCGACCCTCCAGCCCATCATCGAGCTAAGCCCCCAGTCCCAACAGGGCTAGCCAACCCTTTTCGGTACCGAACCCTATTAAACTCTACGACCCTCACCTCACATTAGTCCAGAAGTCAGCCCCTGTCCACATCCCTGTTATTATCAGCACTAACAGAATCGCGAATGCTGTCTACCTGCCTAGACCCCCTGCTCAATACACCTCTATCCACCTAACTCCTTGCCTCATCGAGGCTCCCCGTCCTCTCTCTTGCATGCTCCTAAACTGCAGATCAGCAGTACGACACACTACTGACATTGCTGAAGCTCTCCTCGCCGAAGAAATTGACATCACCTTCCTCCCAGAATCCTGGCTCAATTCCCACTCCACCCCCATTCTTGACAATCTCACCCCTCCAGGGTACAACCTCATCAGACAAGACCGGCCGATCAAAACTGGGGGGGAGACTAGCCATCATTCATAGAGACGGAATACAGATCACCAAACTCAAACCTGCAGAATACCTATTGTTTGAATACCTAGGCGTAAGCATGAGCGAATTTTGCGGATCTCGCGTTCGCGAATTTTGCGGATTTGCAGATTCGCAATCCGCAAAATCCGCGAATTCCCGCGAATTTGCGGATTTTTTTTTTTTTGTGTTCGCCCGTGTTTCTGCCAGTTCGCGAGGGTTTTGTACACTTTCGCAAATTGCGAACTTACCTGTCGGGTCGCAAGTTTCGCGAACTTGTTGTTTCTACGTGTCCAGCCTGTTTGGGACACTCTTCTTCATCACTGCCACTCTCTGACTACTCATGCCACCCTCTGGCCCACCCATGCCACCCTCTGTTTCATCACCACACCCTCTGGTTGTCCAGTGTACATTATTTTCGGCAAAGCAAAGCACACCTTCCCTGCCTCAAGTGACCTGAATTAATTTGGGGCTGATTCATGTGTCACAGAATATTTTTTTAGCTGGCACCTGCTTCCTTAGTGCGCCCTGATTAGTGATCTTTTGCACTTGCTAAGTGCTTTCATTGTTGCAAAATTAGTTACAACACCTGCCCTGCCCCAACTGACAATAATGAATTAGGGGCTGATTAATGGATTTTAACTTCCAGCCTGGCTCCTGCTTGTCTCCCTTAGCTGTAATTCAGGACCTTTGTGGCATATGTGTAACTATTCTGAGGTTCAGAGCAGGGTCACATAATAGTTTCAACTGGCAACTGAACTCTGGAGGGGCCCCTCAGGAAGCACTCCAGGAAATGGCTACTAATGATGAGCCTGAACTTTTGAACCTGGTAAGTAGTTACTTTCAGTTTTGCTAAGATCGTATTTCTGCAATTTTGCACTTATTCGCGGGGCGCGAACTCACGCGAACAGTGCGAGCAGTGCGAGCAAAATCCGCTGCTCGCGGATTTGCGGATTTTGCGGGAAATTCGCAAGTCTCGCGGATTGCGGATTTCCCGAAAATCCGCAAAATCCGCGAGCGGAACGGATTTTCCGCCCACGCCTACCTAGGCGTCAAACTCACCACCAAGGGCACCCCACCCATCAAATTCCACATTATCTACCATCCTCCTGGAGAGCATACCCTCTTCCCCGAAGAACTAACAGACCTAATAACACGATTCTCCTTGTCAGACACCAAAGACGTTTTCTTGGGTGACCTCAATATCCACTGAAACGACCCAGAAGACTCCAATGTCCTGAACCTCTCCAACCTTATGGAAATACATAACATCAAGCAACCCTGCAATAAACCTTCACACATCAAAGGTGCAACACTAGATGTGATCATAACAAACAATGATCTGATCTCTTTGAGAGAGATTACTCCCATTGACTGGTCCGACCACCACCTCATTCTGTTCAATATGGACACACTTGCCAGCCTCCAACCTATTTGTGTTGTCAAACCTTAACTCTTAAACATCAAAGAAATACCTCTATCGTAACTTGAAGCCAATATTCATCCCCATCTTCAACTCCATCCCTCATTATGGACAGCGGATGACCTCACTTCTCACTTCAACTCAAGAATGACAGAGGTCTTAGACCAAGTAGCTCCTCTGAAACTCAAACAACTGAGGAGAACCAAATCAAACCCCTGGTTTAACATGGATCTTAATGATGAACGGCGCCAACTCAGGCAAACGGAAAGGTCTTTGAGAAAAAAACCCTCGTCCTTGCACCTAACACATCTTAGATCTGCTCGACGGGCATACAAAAAACACATCTTCAGCGAAAAGGCATCTTTTTTCCGCAGCCATTTAGACCGGGTGAAAAACAGACCACAAGAACTCTTCAACATTGTAAAAGCCAAACTAACTGCACTCCCTCTCAAGAAATCGAAGCCACCAATGAGCGATGTGAAGAAATTGCCACCTTCTTCACCAATAAAGTCTCTAAAATTGATAGACCCTTCTTACGAACTGCTAACCCCCCTTCCCCCTTAACCTGCCCCCCTTCAACCTCCCTGGTCCACTCGGAAAGAGCTCTTAACGAGGACAATCAGACCTACATCCAGCTTAAAAACAATGCGCATTGGTCTGACTTTGAGCTAATGTCTGTAAACGAGGTCTTCAAGATAATTTCCTCCCCCACCATGGACCCCCTCTCTTCCACAATCATAAAATAACTCAACCACACCATCTCCCCCTTCTGGAAAAAAATCATCAACGCCTCTCTCACCTCAGGCTGTGTCCCATACTTCCTTCAACTAGGACAAATCACACGCATTTTCAAGAAACCTATGGCTGATCCTAATGATCTTAACGACCTCAGACCTATCTCTAACCTCCCATTCCTTGCAAAAACATTGGAGAAATGTGTTCTCCTCCAACTCAATAATCATATTCATAAGTTCAACCTCCTTGATGCCTTTTATTCTGGTTTCAGAACAGGCAGTAGCACGGAAACAGCTATGCTCAACGTCGCCGATGACATTCACAAGCCCTAGATGAAGGTGATGCCTGCCTACTCATCCTTATTGACCTATCTGCGGCATTCGACACAGTAAACCATCCAGCCCTTTTGGAGACCCTGTCAAAACGGTCCGGCATTAATGGCACAGTACTAAAATGGTTCACCTCCTTCCTTCAACACCGCTCGCAACAAATTAAAATTAACTCCTGTCTCTCAAAGCCAACTAAAGTCACACTTGGGGTCCCGCAAGGCTTGATCCTCTCCCCATACCTCTTCAATCTCTTCATGGAGCCCCTCACAATCATATTGAAAAAAGCCGGAGTGAATTACCACCTTTACGCAGACGACACCCAAATCTATTCTCCCAGCAACATCCAACTCCTCAATACCACCCGAACCGATATACAAACTTGGTTCTACGTTAACCACTTAAAGCTCAACCCAGACAAAACTGAACTAATCCTATTCTCTCCAAAAAGCAACCATCGTCCAATCCAAGAGTGGCTCAAGAATCTGGTTGCCCTAAACTGCCCCCTTACCCTATCCGACTCAGTTAAGTCTCTAGGCATCACTCTTGACAAGAACTTATCAATGGAGGCTCACATCAAAAACTCTGCAAAAAGTGCTCTCTTCTCTCTAAAATACCTCAAGAAACTGAAACCTTTTCTATCCCACGATGACCTCAAGACAGTAGTCCAATCCCTAGTTCTCTCTAAAATCGACAGGACTCCAAAAGCTCACCTAGCCCCTCTAAGAGCAGTGCTGAACATGTCGGCTCGACTCGTATCTGGAGTTAAAAGATTTGAACACATCACTCCAGCTCCCTACTGCCTCAATTGCCTTCCCATGGAAGGTAGATGTATTTATAAATTGGCCTGCATCACACACAAAACCCTTCACTCTCCTGACCCCAACTACTTAAATAACAAACTGAGTAGAGCATGTCAATCCAGAACACTAAGAAGCTCCAACTCACGCCTTCTTATTCCTCCGAAATTGAAAAAGAAAACCACCCAATACCGATCATTTTCTGACAACGCTCCCAGGATTTGGAACGCTCTCCCTGGAGTCCTCAGGTGCAACCCCTCCTTCTCCTGCTTCAAAAGGGACCTGAAACTCCATCTCCTAAACAAATACTTTCATGACCAACGTCAACTAACCTAGTCTTCTTTACCAGAGTTGTCTCCTCTCTCTCTGGACATTCAAGAAGAGTGGGTGGCTGGACTATGTCACTCTTGCCTTTTCTCTTATTGCTCTCTCCCCCTCCGCTTCACTGCATATTTATTTCCCATGCTGTATTTTTTCCTGTGGTTTGCATCCTTACTGCCGGCCTACTTTGTAATGTAATATCCTTCTACTGTTTACTGTTTGTATGTAAAGCGCTCTGATACTTACGGGTCAAGCTAGCGCCATATAAAACTTTTAAAATAAATAAATAAAAGGTATTGCAATCAAGCCCATACTATATTGAAGAATGATATGGGCCACCCCTGACCTGCACATGTATTAATGATGGCTCAAAAGCTAATGGAAATGCAGGGGGCCAGTGATGTGTCCCTGACTGAGGCACATCAGAGTCAAATTGGGCAAAATAGGGAAAAACAGGCTATGGGACAACCCAGAGGGAGCATGTAGGTATATGTCAAAAAGGGAGCTGAAGGAAAGTTTTAAAATGCTAAAATTAGTTTGTCTACTAGCAAGTCGATCCATGGGTGCACTACAAGATTCATTTTTACAGCACAAGTTCCAATGTAAAGCTGAAAGGTTCATGGACAAGGTGGAGCCCTATCTTGCTAGAAAGCTGTAATTACAGTGCAGACACGGGTCACTACCCCTGCATGCTTTCACCCAATATTGGTCATCCTGTTATAGTGGAAATTACCAGGTATGTCAAACCTGTGGTAGGTCTACCGAAACCGTGGCAAATGTTATGCTCTTTTGCCCGGGGTACAGATTGGCCAGGTCAAATGAATCAGAACTATTTGTAGAAAGGGGGGATTTGTCAGTCACATATGCCCTGAGAATACTCCAAACTGATACAAGCCAGTACATTGTATTTGCAGTGTCAAAATATATGCACACAATATGGTGCATTAGGAAGAAGTTCATCCCAACTGATTCAGCTGATCACAGCCTCTAGAACAATTAACCCAAACACTAGTACAAAACATGCACTAGCACCTAAAGCCTAAAGACCTAGAGCTTGTACCAAATATTTGATTATTAAAGTCTGAAAAATAGCATGTATTTAGTCTATCTAAGATATGCAGTGCAAGTTATTTTAAATTGTTTATTGGAGAGTAAATGCCTACAGGTCACCAAACACACACATGTACAATCATAATGTTAAGTTGTATTGACCTATTTAATTTTTTTAAAACATTTGACTGCTTTAATGTATATAGAGAAGGATAATAATTTTAATTTATTGCTGGGTTTTTTACATACCATCTTGTACTTGTAATACTTGGTATACAGCAGGACCAATGCTGGGGAGCCCCTGCATGCTGATCTTAAGTATATATATGGGCTTCAGAGAGGTGTTGTCCGTGATCACCTAATCACCATAATCTAGGCCCTATCCCACCAAGCATAGAGAGGCGCCATGTGCAGGTAGAGGTCGCCATCACCCGGTGAGAAGAATGGTGCATAGGAGCAGTGAGGGGAGGCATGCTAGCATATCACAACCTTTAAAAAATGGCCATCAGGGCCCTGAGCACTGGACTCGCCCTCCCCAACTGGGGACTCACCTGCTCAGTCACACTTTTACCCACTGAGGATCATATTAGAGGACTCCTACAGGTGTTGGCACACAATAAAGGCAACCTCCAAGGGGAAAACGGTGAAAGCACCATCCATAAAAGAATTGCACCACCAACAAGTTAAGGGGGAAAGAGTCACACCCAACCTGTGGGACAGGCCCCACAAGGTCATGCCCACCATGAGGCCTTGCTGGACTCCCAGGACTCACAATCTCCTTAAAAAAACAGACATCCACCTCCTACTAACAGAATTAAAAAAAGACAAAGCTGCCTTGCACCAGCACTTCCAAAAAGCGACCTCTGACCTCAACAGCACAATACAAAAGGCTGCACACAGGCTGGACCAGGTTAAAACATTCCTTGATGAACAGGCCTATGATATCGACAACTGCAACCTTAGACCGTATGAATGGGAGGTGCAACAAATCTGTATTGAAGAGAAAATGGAAGACTGTGAAAATCGATTGAGGCAGAATAACATGTGCATTAGGGGCATAGACAAGAACATTCCTAACGTCACACTAGAAACGCATTTTCAAGACTTGTTTTGTTAGATGCTCCAACTACTGGCAGACTCCAAGGAACTCTTGGACTGTACCAATAGGGTATTCCCACCCTTCCAACAAAAACGAAACCTAGTCAAGACATCTTGACACCGGCACACTACTACAAAGTCAAGAAGTCCATCAAAGCGGTGTAGCAGACTCAAGGCAAGATACAATTTTGATGTGACCAGATGGACTTATTCCAGGACATCTCTTTGGTAATGATGGCCTGCCACCGTAAATTCAAGGAAGTGAAGACCCACTTCCGAAGTGAAAACAAATGACCTATTGTTGATGGTACCTCTTTTGGCTCTGCTTCACCAAAGACCGCAAACAACTTTATGAAAAGAACCTATAGGAAGCCTGAAGGCAACTCCACTTGCCAAGTCTGGATGGCAACAATGCCCGGGGGCCGGACCCTTGGCAGCTAAGGCCGAGGATGAGTGGAAACCACCCGGACAAGCAAATTGACATGTAAACTTTGGTAACAGCAGGAGAGAGAAATCTGCTCCTAATTGACAGACTGAAGGACTAATTACATGGGTAGAGGTTAGAATGGAGTGGGAAGCCTCTCCTACGACAAGCAGTCCGCTCACCTCCTAGACTATGTTGTTACTGGGGTCCCCGCTCCACTACTGGAGCGATCACGTCCTCGAGGGGGCCACTCATCTTTCTCCCTCACCCTTTCTCAGCAACAAACTGTTATGATCAGTCTTCAATCTCCAGAAGTCTGGAGATTCAGACCTGAACTTGTATTCTGTCTTACTTCATTCTGCTACACTTACAAATGGAAAAACAACAAGGTGAAGGAAGGAATGCTTTAATTAATCTCAGCCACTAGCAATAAATCAAGCCTGCATCCCAATCCCTCTTTTTTCGCCCACCATGCCACCTCAGTTTGGACCAGGCTAAATGGAAATCAGTCTTGACCATGCTTCTCAATGGAACAATCCAACCCACACAGACAGGCAAGGTCCTTCCTGAACCAGAACACAAACAACCTAGGACCGGTTTTGCCCTAGTTAGTTCTTTTCAGCCAGGTATATCTTGGTTCCAGTGGCACAGTGAGTCCGAACCCCATGTCTTAGTGCATCAAATGCAAAAACAACTATGTGGTGGATGGAATGCTTGAATTATTCTCATCCGCTAGCAATCAATTAGGCTGCATCCCAATTGATTGATTTTCGCCCACCATGCCACCCCAGTATGGACCATGTGATATATAAATCAGTCTTGACACTGTTTCTCATGGGAACAGTTCAGGCCCAACTGCCCGGCCAGGTCCTCCCTGCAAGAGAATAAAAGAAACCTGGGACTGGTTTCACCCTAGTTCACCCTAGTTAGGCTCTTCATCTAGGTATAGCTTGGTTCCAGTGGCACAGTGAGCCCGGAACCCAGGTCTGGGCATCCCCTGCGCACTTAAGGTGTCAAGACAGAACACAATGTGTCCAGTTGGACTCATTTGTGTTACACACAGCTGTGGTGGACAAGGGGGTTCCACAAGGCTGTATATTGAGCCCAACGCTGTTCAATCTATATGTTGCCCCCTTGGCCTCAATCATCAGAAATCACAGGTTTGAAACCATATCCTATGCTGATGATACACAGCTGATTGTACACATAGAGAAAAACCCCTCAATAACTAAAGCTAAGTTTAGAACTTGTATGACGAGCATTGCTAGCTGGATAAGGAAGCACTTTCTGCAACTTAACTCCTCTAAATGGAGATTTTGCTGTTTGGCAAGGCAGAACAACGGTGAAGCGCAGACAGGTGGCCGTCAGACCTAGGAGAAGCACCTGCCTCAAGAGGGTGGGCTAAGAACCTACGGGTCAGAATTGACAACAAGCTCTCAATGGAAGAGCAGGTGAAAAGTCTTGCAGGGACCTGTTATGGGACCATGCATTTACTTAGAAAGATCTTTCCCTGGATTCCATTGAACACTAGAAAAACTCTCATTCAGTCGCTTCTTAACAGTCGCCATTATTACAGCAATTCCTTGTTGGTAGGAATTAGGGAAGACTTGTTATCTAAGCTGCAGGTAGTGCAAAACTCTGCAGCCCGTCTTCCCTTTAATAAACCAGCACAAACCCCTTCCCTCCCTCTCCTTCGCCATCTACATTGGCTTCCCATAAGGAAACGAGCCATCTTCAAGTTACTTTGCTTGGTCTTTAAGTCCCTGCATGGTACGGGCCCCTCTTACCTGACTAAAAAAATTGGACGCTATCAACCTGGATGACAACTCGGGTCCAGTAATTGCAGCCTCCTCTGTAGCAGGAGAATAAGGAAACTCAAAATGGGGGGGGGGGGCGTGCGTTCTCTTACCTGGCCCCCAAACATTGGAATGAGCTCCCAGAACAATTCAAAAAGGTGCTTAAGACCTGGCTATTTTAATGAACGAATATTATATTTCAATTTACATTTGCCCTCTTCTCGGGTGCTGAGAGATCCCCCTGGGGATGATTTGCGCGCCTTACACATGAATCAAATAAAATAAAATGAATTCAAAAACATCAAGGGAATAGGTGGAATGCTTGAGTTAATCTCAGCCACTGGCAATCGCTCTGGCCCTATACCAATCTATTGTTTTTCGCCCACCATGCCACCTCAATGCGGACCAAACCACATGCAAATCTTGTCTTGACCCTGCTCTTCCGGGAATGGTCCAGCCCAGAGTGCTAGGCCAGGTCCTCTCTCAGACAGAACACAAGCAACCTATGACTAGATTTGCCTTAGTTAGGTCTCTTATGCTTCAGCCAGGTAAAGCTTGGTTCCGGTGGCACAGTGAGCCAAGGACACACATCTGGGTATACCCTACGTAGTTAGGGTGTTGAATGGAATAACAACAAGGTGATGACTGGAATGTTTGAATTAATCTCAACCACTGGCAATTACTCTGGCCACATCCCAGCCATTGTTTTTTGTCCACAATGGACCACAGTTTGGACTAGGTCATATGCTAATCAGTCTTGACCATGCTCCTCATGGGAACTATCCAGCCCGAACTGCCAGGCCAGGTCCTTCCTGAACCAGAACACAAGCAACCTAAGACCAGTTGTATCCTCACGAGGGCTCTTCAGACCGGTGTAGCTTGTTTCCAGTGGCACAGTAAGTCCGGGACCCACGTCTGGGCACACCCGGCACAAATTAGGGTGTCAGATACAAAAACAACAAAGTGATGGATGGAATGCTTAAATTCATCTCAGCTACTGGCAATCGCTTGGCCTGCATCCCAATCCATAATTATTTGCCCATTATGCCACCTCAATTTAGACCAGGCCAAATGCAAATTAGTCTTGACCTGCAGAGGGAGCCCGAGACCCAAATCTGGGAATACTCGGCGCACTTAGGGAATCAAATACAAATTACAAATTTGGCATATGTTTGAATTTTTCTATGGTATTGTGAGACTACACTTGTTGATGTCATTCTTCTTTTCACACTTTTCACAAAACCTTCAATGGGATGACCATTTGTCACACCCAGTCTCTTAGCAGCCCATGTGATCCCAACTTATGACAGGTGGGAACCCCTGGGATCCAACCTCCTGGATTTACTCACTGAACAGCCAACCCCTTTCAATGGGGACCCAATGACCATAGCATCAGAGCAGCAACATCAGGGACCCCCCCCTACCTTATGAATGTGTTGCCAGTGGGGTCAATCTCAATATACAAGGCCTCCATTTCCCTATGAAAAGGGGAGCTATACACAAATGGGTACACCACAAAGAGATAGACTGTTATTCTTACAGGAGAAGCATCTATTAGAAAAGGATACTCCAAAACTTTGCTTATATTTATTTACTTATTAATAAAGGTTTATATCGCACGAACATGACCTGTTAGGTTATCAGGGCACCTTACAGATGATCGGAAGAAAAAAACAGGAAAGCAAACATCATCATACTCAAAATAGGTAGAGACTGTGTAAGCTGACAAATTGAGGTGCATTATCACCATAGGACCAAGCCGACATGATCCACAATTCAAATTATTATCATGGTGTAGATACTGAATCAAACAGTGAGACCTAGAGCAGAAATGTGTTCCTAAGGAATATTTTTACTTCTCTTTTGAAAGATGCATTTGAGGAGATAAGTCTGATTTCAGGTGGTAGGGAGGGAGTTCCAAATTCTTGTCCTACTCAGTTTTATGCCACAGCCCCCACCAAAACCAAAGGGAATAGCTATCCTAGCAGAAGAGGGCTGCCAGTCACATTACATGCAAAATTGAAAGATAAAGAGGGCAGGTATCTGGGCCTAGATTGCTTAATTGGACCGACAAGACTTACCCCTCTAGCGATGGACCAAATGACATTAGGAAAACATTCTATGACGGCCTATTCCTTTGGATTGCGGCGTTTAGATGAGGGGGAGTGAACTCAATGTAATCCTAGACCCGTGTTTCAATAGGTCCACTCCAGGGGAAACACATACCCACGCCCCGTCAGCTCTCTACCAAGGGTTTGAAAGACCTGGGGTTGATAGACGTAGGGCGCTCCCAACACATGGGGGAACGTAATTACATTTTCTTTTCCAACGTACTTAGATCATTCTACCTATTTTCTTGTAGAAGACAGCCGCGCCTTCCACACCCTCATGTCCTTGATGTAGACGTAGGCATGAAGGTCCTGTCTGACCACTCACCTGCTTCACTACAAATAGACTTGTAACTTTCCCAGCGACCCTCATCATGCAGATAGGCAGTTAATGAAATGGCTTTCTACAATCCTGCGCTATGTAAATCAATCAGCGAAACAGTGGAGAACTACTTCCAAGAAAATGATAATGAGGTCATTCAAGTAGAACTTATCTCCAACATAGTGTGCATCACTTGACTGTCAGCCCAGAAGAAAACTGACTTAGAAGACCAGATACAAACTATAGAGCTTTGCCATAAACAATCAGATTCCCCACATATATATAGAGAATTGAGGAGCATTGGAGGAGAATTCTGCTGGTACTATACATCCCATTACAGTATCACTACTTGAAGCCCCCACACTTCCCATAAGAAGGCATGCTCGATTTCTCTTTAGTGGATGGCCCTATCACACATAACGAAGTCAGAGTAAATATCAAAAGACTTAAACCGTATAAAGCACCGGGACCTGACGGGCTTTCAACATCCTTTTACAAAGCCTACTCTGCCCTCTTGGAATTTCCCCTCACAACTAGGTATAACTGTTTTTGCAAATAGGGGAGCTTTCACCCATGATGTCAGAGTCTACTCTAACTCTACTACTCAAATCTTAAACGGACCTTACCCCCTGCAGCAGCTCTATTTAATTTTGATGTAAAGTTTTGCGTCCATTTTGGTGGCCCACATCCAAGATACCTGGGCACTTTTGATATCGCCCGAACAATCTGGATTCATAATACACGTACAAGCAACTGATAATACCCGGCTGGCATATATTTTATCCGATGTAGCAAAAAGACACAAAACACGAATGGTCCTTCTCGCACTTGATACGGAGAAGGCCTTTTACAGGATGGATTGGCAGTGTATAGCAAAATCCTTGGTTAAAACAGGGCTGGGACCCATACTCCTTAAGTTTATCTTGGCAAACTTTAGACAACCCTTGACCCACTTTAAAATCAATGGCAAACTCTCTCACAACTTAGTTATTGAAAGGCACAAGAATGAAATGCCCACTGTACCTTTTAATTTTTGTCCTCACAATGGAACCCATAATACAAAACGTAAAAATCAACCAAGTAGTCCGAGGCATCTAGGTGGACCAGAAGTAATACAAATTAGCTTTATTTGCAGATGAAATGCTTTGCTTTCTGATCGACCCCAACAACTCTGTTTACTGAACACAGTCTCTGGATTCAATCTTAACTACTCAAAATTCTCTGCTTTGGGATCCCAGACCCCCAAGACACTCTAAGTTGATTCTAAAGAGGAGGAGTTTCACTGGGAAGACCACTCACTACACTAGCTAGGCATCATACTGACAAAAAACATCAAATACGTTTCCACAGCTAACCTCCCTCCTTTATTGGGCATACTATTTTAGAAACTTTATTGGTGGGGTAAGCTGGAACTCACATGGCTGGGAAGGATAGTGAGCGTGAAAATAAACTTTCTATCCAGACTCCATTTTCCAAGCACTCCTGCTCACATGCCTTTTTATGATCATTTTACAGATCCATCATAAACTCTTTACATTCATCTTCTATACTACTATTATAAAGAGAGAGCCCAAACCTTTGAGGCGGGTAATCTCAAGAAGTACAGCACCAATCACAACACCCAATGCAGCATTGGAAAGGGCAGTTGCAGCAGATGGACATAGGCTATACAAGTGGCCACCATATACATTACAAAGGTAAAAGAACCTTAGGGGTAAAGTAGTCCCTTGTGGGCGTGTTCGTTGTGCTGTCAGCGATGGGCGCGGAAAGCAAACCTTCACAGGACTCCCTTGTGGTCGTGGGCATTGTGAGAGGGGCGTTGACAAACATCAAAGAGCAATATGCGCGGCATTCACGGGGCGCGAGGCGCGCCATTCCCAGTCATTACTGGTAAGCAATATGCATGCCATTCACGGGGCGCGAGGCGCACCATTCACCGTCATTAGTGGCACAAGCAAAAACGGCATTGGAAACAAAAACATTCGCATAACACCGTTGTGGGCCTGCCCGTTGTCAGAGGGGTGTGACAAAACTTGAAGGGGCGCTGCATTCACGGGGCGCGCCTCATCGACGTTGTCACAGGGGCGTGCACAAACACCAGTAGGCAAGCCTTACAGGGGCGTGGCCAAACACCAATGGGCAACGCTTCACAGGCCGCTGCATTTCTACGGTTCTACAGGCAGGGGCTCAACACACTCACACCAACAACGGGGAAAAGAAAACATTACAAAGGTTTCACAAAATAATATTTCACACACACCAATGGGCAAGGATTCACGGGCCGCAGGATTGCAACGGTGCTCAGGTGGGGGCTCAACACACTCACACTAACTGCGGGGAGCACAAGATTCACTTATTGCTCCGGTGCTCAGGCGGGGGATAAAGCCATTCAGCCTACCAGCGGTGATCACACCCGTCGCATTTAACACTGCACAAATTGCTCACGGCCTCAAGTGGGGATTAAGGCGAATGAACGGACCACAACTTTGCAACTAATGTTACCGTCTATGACCAAGTTCAATAAACAGGTACATAACCCCCATTTCTTTCAAAGTCCCATCCTATAGCGCAAGGTGTCCCCCAGGGCTCAGCGTTGAGCCCCTCCCTCTTCAACCTGTATGTCCAGCCGCTTGCGGATGTGGCCAAAAGGTGGGGGCTCACGCTGGTGTCGTACGCCGACGGCACCCAGCTGGTCGTCACCCTCACGGAAAGCCCGTCCACCGCGGCATCCAAGTTCAGAGAGGGCATGGCAGCAGTGGCACAATGGATGACGGATAACTCCCAACCTCCAACTCAACGCCGGAAAAACCAAGGTGCTCCTCCTTGGCAGAAACACCAGCCTATGGAACGAGCACTGGTGGCCGTCATCCCTTGGCACCACTCCACTCCCCAAAAACTGTGTAAAGAACTTGGGAGTCTGGATGGATGCCAACCTCAGCTTCCAATCACACACTAAAAAGGTGGCCGCCACCTGTATAGGTCTCCTCAGAAACCTCAGGCCTATACTCGGATTCTTTGATCCTAAGGCTCGACAGCTAATTGTCCAGGCAACCATCCTGTCACGCCTTGACTATGCGAACGTCCTTCTTTTGGGAGCAAACAAGGCAGAAACGGCAAGGTTCCAACGAATACAGAATGCAGCAGCTAGAATACTAGTCGGTCTCCCACGCAGATGTTCTGCCAGAGCCACCATCCGCAAACTCCACTGGCTGCCTGTGGAACACCGAGTCAAATTTAAAGCTCTCATTACGATCTTTAAAATTGCCAAACAGGGAAACCCCCCTTTGCTACGTAATCTGGTCTCCCCCTATTTCCCTGGCCGAGAACTACGTTCCTCCAACCAACTTCTTCTGAAAATTCCCAGAACAAAGCGCTGCCGTACTGGAGGCCGCTCCTTTGGCGTTCTCGGTCCCAAACTTTGGAACGATCTCCCTTTCAATAAGCTCCATACACTCTCTCTCTGTCTTCCGTAAGGCAATCAAGACCCTTCTCTTCCCTGCCCCCTAGTTTTTCTCCCTACCCTGTCCAGGAAGGTTGTGCGTCTGTCTCTCAGCGCCGGGACGCCCCATTGCTGGGGTAGCTGTTGCGCTTCACCAAACATAGAATAGAATAGAATAGAATAACAACGTGTAAGCGCAATGACAAATAATGCTCTAACATTATCTTTCCTTTTGTGATACTTACCTAATGCTGCTAACCTCACGGTTTACTTTTTTGCTATGACTACAATGAAAAGGCGTTCAAAGGCACAGTTGATCACCCTTTCATTATAAATCATGTATGGGACAGGGAGCGGATTGCAAGTGATATGCCTTATGGATGTGCAACCCTTTGCACACATTCTATTTCAGGCCCGGACAACGTCGGGATGGGCTGCTAGTCAGTTATAAATCGATAAAAAGTCTCAAGACACACTGTGTTTAACAAACCAGTAGAGGGAGACTTGAGCTTACCAAATATTTCTTATTATGTAAAAGCAGCTTTGCTGTGCCCTGGGATAGATTGGAATCGGCACCACATGCATAAGCATTGGAGTCGAACAAAGCTACGAAAATCACCACTAGCCACCATATTGTAGCTACAATGCAGGCATAGATCGAAACCACACTCTATACTCCGCTCAACCGCTATCCTTCTAGATCTCTGGGTCTCTATTACCCCAATTACCAGAATTTCTTCCAGGGCAAAAGGACCCTGGTTACTTACATTGGAACGAGGGGGCGCCACCATGGTTAGATGACTTTCTCTTTGATGGAATGCTAGTGGATAAGGCCACATGCATAGAATGCTTCCACCTCCTCTCACATGATTGTAGACTGACTCAAGTGTTACATTGGCTACAAGACTGAGAACTATAAACTAAAGCTTTCAGAGACAAGATCCAGCTGTTCCATAACAAAACTAAGAAAAAAAGGGACCTCTCTCTTCTACATGACCCTAAATCACTCACTCATGGCTCATGCAGCAACTTACATCTCAGCAAAGACCAGGGAATTAGGCCATGAACTACCAGATACTATATGGGAACACATTTAGACCAAGGGGGCGAGGTCATCAATATGCTTGCAACACAACAAAAATGCACATTAATTTTTAGCCGATGACACCAGTTTGGTTAAAGGCAATTGCGGGTGGTTTGGACCTCTGCTGTAGGGGATGTGGGGAATGAGGGGGATACATTTCACAAGTGGTGGTCCTACCCTATAGTGCACACCTACTGGTAATAGATATTACATGCGATAAAGGCAATCACAACAGCAAAACACCCCATGGAACTACTCATCCTCCTGATGGAAGCCCACAGAGACAATTCCATCTGCCTTATAAGCACCCCATGGGTAAACTTTTCACCCACCTATTACTTGTAGCTTGTCTCGGAGTGGAAACAGTCCCTGTGTCCCCCACTCCATATCTGGTTAGTTTAAGGGGTGGTCAGTCTACGCAAATTAAAAGCTCACAGCACTGATAAACGACACCACACACAAATTTGAGTGAACATGGGACGCATTCTCAAGGTTCGGAAAGCAGTACCGGGGAGGACCCACTAATAGAATCCTCCTCCTCCATTGGCCAGGCCCAGATGGAATGTCTTCGTCCCCGGATATCGACAACTCCGACAGAGAACAACGGCATGGGACAACACATGACCTTACAGTAGCCTACATATCCAATGCTAACTGTGCCTTGTCTCCACAGATCCTCACTGGGGGGAACACCCCTTGCACTACATACTCATATGATGACTGCCAAGAAGACTTGTGATAATGGCCAAAGAAGCAATTGTATTACTTTGACATGCTCATAGATGTTTCCTACATTCCATTTAAGTTGTATTTTAATGTCCAGTGGAACTACATAAGTTTTAAAAGTGGCATTTTCGCAATTGTATAAGCAATGGAGCGGTGCACTACCAGGGTATAGTAGCATTTAATAATAAAGCATGATCAGTTCCTTCATAGGTACCATCTTCATTTAAATATATCCAAATGCAAAGAAAACAGACATCAGCCAAAGCGTTTTGTTCTAGGACTGAACTTCGTCAGGGCTGGAAAAAGAACATAAGTGACATTCATAAGTGTTATGCAAAATTTACAGTGAACAACCACATTACAATACTAACAATAATGACAAAAGAGCGTTTACGACAAAGGGTGCTATTTACAGAGTGGGATCGGGGCCACATATGTGCAACATTCCATCAAAAAGACATGAACAACAATGAATAAAATCCTATCAGTCACCAATGGGAAGGGTAACGATCCCAGGTGCTGGTTAAGTCTGTGCAGTACAACAACATACCTAAGCATATAAGGCTATTTTAGGACCTGTGCAATGTGCCTGGTGGGATGCGGTGATTGACAGTGTGCCATTTAACTAAATGCAGAAGATGCATGCTCCATCTTAATTTCCAAAGAGCATAAGTTATAACCAACTTGGATTTGAAAGCGGATAAAGGCACAACAAATCTATGGTGGTACAGTGGTACTCACTCTAGGTCTTTAGAAACATGAAATCTGTGGTGGTCCAGTCATAATACTTCTAGGTCTTATGAACCATGAGGTGTTCTTGCGTGAGAACAGTGCGTCAGTGGGTAACCCTTCTTAATCATAAACTCTTAGTGTCTACCGGACGAGATGACATCAATATAACAGTAATTTGGGGGCATAATACAAAAATACATTTTAAGTTTAAAAGATTTTTTTTTTAATAAAGAATATTATATAAACACGCCCCTGGGCTTCGTATCAAGAAAGTGTAGTATTTTAACCATATACAAACCAATAAGTGTATGGCGAAAGGCGTCACTAGTTGTAACGTAAGTTCCAATAACCTTCAAGTTGTAGGAATCATAGAAGTGCGGCGTGGGCCTCCATGATAAGGGCCAACAGTGAAAAGCCTGAAGAATAAAGGTAATAATGAACGGATGGTCACAGATAGTTCAATATATAAGTAGTACAGGGGTAATCCTTATGAGGCAACCTGGGGGATGGGAGGAGTGCATGGCGGGAGCCATAATGCCTGAGACAGATATAATCATGGCTAGGGCGAGGGAGTGTCTTCGAATATACCCAATTGGAATATATTAAGAGTATCATGGTATGTATAATAAAAGAGCAAATCCCAGTGTTGGAGGCACAGAGGGAGTGTCTGCAAGCGGCGCAGGGTGTCCTAGCAGTTATTAAATGTAAAAAGACAACCCAATGTTATCCTATGAGGCAGATAGGCTTTACAGTAGTGAAAAATGTATTTAACTACCAGAACATGTAAAACTTAAAAGTATATGTCCAAACTTTTAATTACAATGTGCTCTGCCCTATGGGCTACCTAGGACTTAATTAAAGGGTGAGTTATATGCAAAAAAGGGGGGGTTTAAGGCTCTGCAAAGGGGTTATATTGCAAAGTTTGTTTCTCATTGGTAGACATGCGACATGTTCTAAGGGGCCTGCAACATGTTCTAAGGGGCGACTTAAGTTGGTGGCACAAAATGTGCTTCAGGCTAACTAGTAGCTTTTAATTTGAAGGCCCTGGGTATATGGTATACCACTCTACAAGCGACTTATATGTAAATAAAATATGCAAATCAGGAGTACACCAATTCATCCATGTTTAGGGGAGTGAGCACTTTAGCACTGTTAAGCAGTGATAAAAGTGCACAGAGTCACATCACCAGTAAAAATTAATTTCAACAGAAAGATGAAGCGAAATAGGCAGAATATTTGTGGGAAAGACCACTCCAAGGCTGGCAGGTCTAACAGGAGGGACATGCTTATACAAAACATACATCCCCATAAAGCCTTTCATAGTTCACACATTTAAATCTTCTACAATAACACTAGTGACAAAACAGGCTTAAATGTACCCCAGGCCAGCCTTGGAGTAAATCAAGCACCACAAATGCCCAACCTCTGGTACTGTAACACTCCCCCATAGAAATCAATTAAGGAAAAGATTATCACAAACACCTAGGGAAACATATCAAATTAATTACATATAATCACAATTTAAATCAAACAGTGGTGCAATTAATTTTATTTTAGTTTTTAAATAGTTTTTAAAATTAGAAGTTTCAAATGTTTTACATTTCTTTATATACCAAATAACATTTTAATATGATATATTGTTAATTATATTTTTTCAATCAAATAAAAAATAAACTAATACATAACTTGCATCTCAAATTGTGACACATTCAACAAAAGAGCAAATTAAGGTGGGGCAGACAATTAACATTTTGACTTATTTAAATTCAAGTAAAAGATATTTCAATAACAATTAAAACATTTAAATAATTTAAAATGCATTAATATATTTAAATTTGAGGGCAAATGTATTGTCCCTTGCTACTGTGATAGTTCAAGGTGAATAGGAGTTAGGGAGAAGTTTTCAATTAAAAACATTACATTTATTTTTTTATTATTTTACAACTAAGTTTGTTAAAATTCCTTGTTTATTTGTTTACGAATATCACTTCCCTAATGGGGGAGATGTCTACAAACCGCTGGATAGTTATTAATAGTAACTTTACACTCGTAAATTTAGTTGTAGGTGATCCATCCCAGTGAATCTAGGTATAAATCTACGCATGAAAATGGTGAATTACATCCATGAGGAGATTTTCAATGAGGTGTAGGTGTTGATCCTCACCTGTAGCTTCAAGTTTGAGGGCTCTACACATGGAACCGTACCTTTGTGAATAGGGTCCATTTTTCAAAGAAGTTTCTCCACAACCCACCACCAATCAAAAACCCAGTCTATGTAGAAGTTCATCCCAAGCGGTGTTCAAAAGAGATGTGAACGTCTGTTTTGAGTAATGTGTTTCAGCTGTGTCCACTTAATGCCTTACCTTTGTGCAATGTTGTCCTTGGAGTTCTGTTCTCTGTATTTATTTTTACTCCTTTGGAATATATACTCTTCAACTTTGTCCTGCAAGAGGACCAAATGGTTAATTTACCTCTCTTTTCTAGTTTCCACAATATATTGATCTTTGTAAAGCTTTTGAGCTCCATCTTGGGGCCTGATAAGTGCTTATGAAAACTACAAAAAAGAGAAAATAATTCATACTACAACAAATGGTGTAGTTAGTCCTAACTGAAAAAGGCTTGTTTCCTCATGGTTGCACAGCTGCAAATTTTCATTGATCAGAAACTTGGAACAACTTGTTGTTAAAGCGCTGAAGCAAACTTTATTCAATGTGAACTAAACATCAAAATCAGTTAAAACATCAATTTTTGTATGCAATATAAATTTTTGGGCCAAGGAGACAATAAATACTTTCTTATGTTTCGAAATTTAAGGGACCCAGAAAGATAAACTCAGCTTGGCTGTGCCATTGGGTGTTCAAAGAACAAAATAAAATACACAAAAAAATGTCTCAATATGTACTTGCATATTTTGTGACTAATGGCCCCTGATAGACAAGAGTTGCGATATAGAATAGTACTCAAAGCAATGGTTACATCATCTCCTCTACAGATTTAGCTACCACCGGAAGACTCTGATAGAGAAATTGCCATCACTGTGCATGTCAATCGTGCTCTTGTGGATTATATTACCAATGGCTATCAGAAGATTAAATGTTATCAACCTAGGTCTTAAATCTGTGGTAAAGTGATGATGAAGAAAACCTTGAAAGTCAAGGACTCTGCTTTATTTGTATCCATTGAAAATATAAAACAAGCTTTTGCAAAGCCAATGGGTTTGGTATTGGCCCTCAGCCATTTCGTTTCGTCAAAGTTTGTTTTGTTTTGTTACGGTCTTTGCAAAACTTTATAGCTGGAGAGGCTGACGGGCTATTATTAATCTGAAAGAAATCATTGTCTCAAAGCAAAAATATTATCTTGGCCTCAAAAGCAAACAATGCACAATAGTACCTAGCACTGAAGGGACTCACTTTGTGAGTGGATGCGCTCCTTGCGAAAAGGCAGAATGCCGTCACTCACACTGAAGTTAGTCAATGGCTGAAGTTAGTTCACTGTTCCATATTCTGTGCTGCAGTCGGTGAAATTAAAACTCAAATGACACGATAATAGACCAATAGATCAAAACGACTTGCTGAAAATCCCTATACATATAATTTTAGTAAAACCAAAAGGTCTTGTCTAACGCTGTAGCTAAAAATTAACTTTGTTTTCTTGTCCTCCTTTCACAGACATCCGTCCAGTTCGTTTCATACGGACCACAAAGGGGAAAATAGAACTGCATTGCAGCCGATAGGCCTGGGCAGTAAATTCCGTTTCACTTGCGGAATTTGGGTCATTTTGCGTTCCGCGTAGAACGCGAAATTGCCCAAAAATCCGGATTTTTTTGCTTGTTCGTGCAAACAGCATGCGTGAACAGGAAAAAAACATCGCAAACGGGCAGAACAAGCAATTCTGAATGTTCGCAGATCTTTTGCGTGCTCGCAGAGATTTTTTACCATTTAGCAGAGCTTTGCGTAGCACAACTATGCAATTTCCGCCCACCCCTAGCAAGTAGAGTCCTGTTCTAAGGTCTCGCCTATGCAGCGTGCATGCGCTGCCTAGGAGACCTCTTGTAATCGATCAGCTTTTCTCCCCAAAAACTTGCATACATTGCATTGCTTTCTATTGCAATGCATGCATGTTTGGCTATTCCCTTGCGGGAGCGAGCGGCGCCATCTGTTAACAATTATTGTGCTCGCCCCCACAAGGTAAATGCTGCTGCGTCCCTGCTCTCGGCCGCACTCCCCCCCTCACACACTTTTTGTTTTAGTTGAAAATCAGTTTATTTCTGCTTTGTATACATTAGGAAATTTTCAGACAAGCAATTCACGGCACAGACTAACTTGATATCAATAATTTAAAAAATAATCAAATACCCATAATTAAAAATAATATTCTTGGTTATTTAAATTAAAATTACTTTTAAGATAGAGCAACTTACTTTACTCAGTAAACATTTGTAGTGCACAGCCTATTATTTAAACTTACTTTCTTACTGCTTTTTTTCTGAAAAATAAACCAAAATTACCTTTTTACATGAAAATATGCCATGTTGCATACTTAATGATGGTGGTTGTATTTAGAATACTTCTAAGCATACGGCGTGTTTTGAATCTCAAGCGAACACTGGTGTAGATGGCTTGTCTGAATGACGCTATTCACGTTTTAAGGAATATCACTAAAGCAATACTTTTGGTTGTCGAAATTTCCTTTACTTGGATGGCTTTTTTTCAAATGTTTATCAGTCCCTTCCTTTTTGAGAAAAAGTTAATATGTGCTAATTTAGCAAAACGAAATATTTTAATGATTTCCTTTCTGTACCTAAGCACACACCAACCCAATGCACAAGTGCTTTTAGAAAATGTTGTCTTCTTTGCCGCTTTTACCAGGAGTCCACTTAAAATCATAAATTCAGAAATGGCAACAGCTTTCCGCTGTTGAAATTCCATATTTTAGATAGATTAATGTGTTTCCTCTAAAAACGCTTTATGGGTGGACCTAAGCTACTGAGGTGGCCATCTAGTAAACAGGCATTCTGTAGAGCAATGTTTTAAAATGCCCTTCAGTAGCAACAAACCTTGCCCCTGTCGTTAAGATGGCTGCCGCATAGAACATGCGCAGAATGATCCCACCAGCCAGAAGAACAGAGGGGGCCCGTTGTGGGGAGGAGGTGGAGAGGAAGAACGGAGAGTGCCCTACCGAGCATCTACCAATCTTGCAACAGCCACCTCAGTAGCAGGCGACGGGTTGCAGCTCACTCTTTGCTCCCTCACGCTCAACCCTGTCCCAAGCTGCAGATGGCCAACGCTTCTGGGGTCCACGGTATAAGGGGCCAGCAATGGCTGTGGGGCCTTAAAGGGGCCGTGGCACCCATTGTGAGAGAGGGAGAGTAGGGACAGTCCTTGGCATTGTTTATTGCCCCACCTCTAATGCTCATTTAAGTTCTGCATTTAAAGGTTTTAGTCCTGGGGATCCTGAGCCCCCTCAAACATTTAATTCGATATTTCTCCCTTATGTAGTAGCTCACCGCTTCCTGCACCTATAATTTGTCTTATTTGTTGCTCTTCTTACAGAAAATTGCCTATTTGAATCCTTTTGTAATTTACCTCCTTATTGGTTTTTACATCACGCTAACACAATAGGACAATATACACCATACGTTGCTTTTCATAGATCCCTTTTTCCCATTCGTTACCCCAGAGGAGAATTTCAGCAATTTATTGTGCATACAGGGAAGTGTTGGTCTGTGCACCATCTTTCAAAGTATTTTGATTTATTTATTGTTTCGCGTAGAAATGTAACCAATATATTGTCCTTCATCGTTTGATTACCACGTTATTGTCAAATATCGAACTCCATACCCTTCTGGTGCTCTAACAAACCCACTATCAGGTTTGTGTTTTAGACCACTTGCTGTCCACAACACTCATATTTATTCCTTACTACTTTATTATGTTCTTTGACCACCTTGTAATTCCTCGTACGTTATAACTATCTGCCTTATTTTTTCCCTTTATAAAGTGACATTCAACTTGTTGCCATCCTTGGTGCTTTTCTTTCGTTTCCTCTCCTCATAATTTCCCTCCCCAGGTTATTTTGCTTCCCATATGCAGATTATTTTACATCCTCATCACTCCAGCTTGACTCTCATGCTGAGTTGCTCCATATTTGCTAATTTACCCTTTCTGTTGTCCCACAACAAGTTACACCACCCGCTGGAGACCCTGCTCCCTGTTGTCCCCTCGTGCTTTATATATCAGTTCACTGACACCTTGATCTCCTCCTTATTGACCTTCATACTTCTTTTGTCCCTTCTACTTGAACCTTGATTTACCTTTTTCTGGTTCTCCATCTCAGGTGAATTCCTATGTCACCCATCATACATTAGTTAATCTTGACTTGTTGATCCCACTTAAATCACAATTGACTGTTTGATCTTTCATCGGTTTTTTGTCACATCTCAAATTTGAACTCCATAATTTTCACATCTACTGTATTGTTTGAACAATTTATTGCTGCCCTTTCAGGCTCTTGCCTCTTCACACATTTAGTTCCACTCTATTGTTCCCACCTGTACATTTGTGTATACTCAATACCTTCCCTTGTCTCTCAGATGTTTTCCACACTGCCATGGTATTCCTTTCTCTGAAATTGTGCTAATTCAGAATTTTTACCTTGTGTTCTTTTAATTCCTCCTCTCATTTTTCTTCTGTATACCCACTGAAATCTTGCGTTTTAATATATGCACAACAGTTTCCCCATCAGGTCTATTTTCTGTACTGCCTCCTATTTTTAAATTTTTTTAAAATATGTAGTACATGGTTCTTCTTTGCCCTAATTACCTATTCCCACTCCTGTCCTGGCTTCACCCAGATACATTTAATCCCATCTCCTCCCATTGGACACTGATGGCCTTCTAGGGCCCCTTGAGCCCCAGCTGTGTAGTGGCAGCGTATTCAGCAGCCTCGGCGGTCTTATCCAGCCCCCAATGACTGCTAGTCTGGGGCAGAAGTTGTATTGCCCCAACGGAGCGGCGGTGTTGGCGGCTGCTTCCAAAATGGCATCTGACGCCTTTCCCAACTTACTGCAGACTTTGCCATCAACAAGAATACTCCCTGATTCACATCTCATCAATATGCCTTGCTTTACTCACTGAACGCAAGACTTTGTTGTGGAACATCTTTCACCATCATGGCATCACATCTTGTGCCATGCACTACTTTTCTGCATGAAAGGCAGCTCCACCCAAGCGATTGCACATTTCATAACATTTATGCGAAAGCAAATAAGTTGCTGATAGCTATGCGGTCAACGGTCGCTCAGATTTTAGCAAAATCAAAACCTGAGCCCACAATACCAGTTCACTGCACTTTATAACATGGCTTGCACCCACACCATTGCGCTCTGTTTCAGAACCACAGGGTGATAACATAGGGCATTGGAGGTGCATGCCTACGAAGGTCGTCAAGCAGCAGAAGGACTCTCCATGATTTCAGATTTCTTGTCGGCCTTTATGCCAAAGAACTGTTCTTATAAGCTTAAGGCCCACCTCTATGTACTTTTCTCTTTTTAACAGACATTTTATCATTGCGTTGATCTGTAAAATATTTATGATTTTAATTAATTGAAATAACATACTTGGTTAGCATATGTTCTAGGCAGCAGGACAGTGTTGACTGTGGTGGCATGCCTACGATCAAGCTATATCGACCTGATCTGTTTATTATAAGAATTTTTGCCATTTTTACGGATGCCCACTAGCGTGCTACACTTGTGTGGTAGTTACAACAAGGGGTGGTGAGGGACAGAGTCTCTGAATTAAGCAGAAAGCTCTCACCCAGTCAAGAGATCAGGGCTAGATCCAACACCGTTTTTTAGCTCACTGCACCATCCCAGTTTCAGAACCTGGCTGTATGCAAATTAGTCTGTTCCTGTCCCAGTGCATGATGGGAACAGGGCAAACCAAACTACAAAAGCCAATTCTTACACTGGGAAGGAAACAAGCTCCCGGGGACCGGTTTCTGGCATTACAGCCGTCTTCGGCCCGGTTTGCTTGAATCCTGATGGTGCAATGAGCAAGGGTCTCACATCTGAGAATACCCTTCCACGCTTAGGGTGGACAAAAATAGTTACAACAAGGGGTGGTGAGGGACAGAGTCTCTGAATTAAGCAGAAAGCTCTCACCCAGTCAAGAGATCAGGGCTAGATCCAACACCGTTTTTTAGCTCACTGCACCATCCCAGTTTCAGAACCTGGCTGTATGCAAATTAGTCTGTTCCTGTCCCAGTGCATGATGGGAACAGGGCAAACCAAACTACAAAAGCCAATTCTTACACTGGGAAGGAAACAAGCTCCCGGGGACCGGTTTCTGGCATTACAGCCGTCTTCGGCCCGGTTTGCTTGAATCCTGATGGTGCAATGAGCAAGGGTCTCACATCTGAGAATACCCTTCCACGCTTAGGGTGGACAAAAATAGTTAGTGTGGTAGTTCTTGCGGGCGCAAATACATCTAGTATCTGTGGGACTGTGCCAACTCGACAGGTGGAAACTAGCTGGAATTTCCTCCCAAACACTGTGGCGCTGCAGCTCACTGGTGTGTGTGTGTGTGTGTGTGTATGTGTAGATGCAGAAATTTCCTGCACGTTTTTTCTTCTAGTTCTACTGACCTCAGTCCCTTCAGTGCTATGTCTGGTAATCTCTCTTTGTACAGACCCTTACCAGGCCCCACTGCACTCTGGATCCCAATGGAAAGTTTCTTTCTGGAAGAGCAACCACAAGCAGGCGGGCTCTTCTCAACTCCTCAGAACTCGAGCCTCTCGCAGAAAGTCTGCCCAGCAGGCAATTCTTATTTTAAGACTGGCTACGATATGCTTGTTGATCCCAAGGAAGGAAACGGGCAGCATGGGTTTTTGAGAAGATGGCTGGAAGCATAAGTTCAAGTCCGAGCTGGACACTTCTCTCCAGTACTCACACATTCAGGAATCCTTCTGTGGAACAAACCGGGACATCTTCTGTTCTTATTCAGATCTAGGCAATGTCTCTTCTGCAAGTAGTCTAAACAGGGTATTTTAAAGGCTCAACCAGTCATTCTTTACCCTAGAGCCATATCCAATTCTAAGACGTTATTTCCTGAAGAAACCTGTGACAGCCATAATACTAGTCCAGAGGTCAATGCACTTAAAAGCAACATGATGATTGCCTTCCTCCGCTGTGTGAAACTCTTTCTTGGCATCCTGGTCCTCCAAATTCAGGTCATTGTACTTAGGAGGAAAGATCTTCCCCATAGCCTCACTTGACGAAGGCCTCCTGTTGTGCCTTGTTCTGTTGCTCTGGATGGACCATTGAATGGGAAGGCGTGGCAAGATGTATTTGGCTTTTATAGATTTGAGTTCTGCTTTCGACTCTGTCAATAGATTTAAATTGTGAAGTATCACAAAGCTATATGATTGGCTTGGGTGGCAGGGAATAGAAATGTAACCCTACCATCAGTCTTTTCAGTCCAGAAAATCTATATGCTACAAGGGCATTACTTTAAATGTTTATAGGTTTAATCGCATTTTATACAGTATGATTATGTTTACAGCAGAGCCTACTGGTGGAAAACAAGGCATCTGAAATCACATGATATGTTGATGAGTAAGTGGACGTTATATATCCTTCATTACTATTCTCCATACCTGTACTTTGTGCCTCTGTGCAAGGAAGATGCAGACAGATGGCTTGCTTCTCAAAATAACAGGTATTTATTTAGTTAGTTTATGGTTTTGTTAAGAGCTGTTTTACTAGTTTTGCTAACCTCAGAGCATCTTGGTGGGAAGAAAACACAAAACTGCAGAAGCTTAGTCGTCCTAAAAGGGCAGGTACCAATCAACCAGTCATCTGTAAGAGTGAGTTCCGCCGGTGATAACACTCATACATGAATGATAAACTAATAGTCCTAATGCCTTAGAAGAAAGCCAACAAAGTTAAGATAGCCTGAAGGAAAAACCAATAGCTGGTCTACTGCCAGGCAGTAATGACCATTTCAAAATAAAAACAACAGTCCTTTTGAAAAAGGCACATGTGGTTGACCTTGTTTAGCAGGCAACTGCAGAGATTAAAACATCAGATGGCCATAGTAATACTCAGCAAAAATATGAATTCCCATACAGCTGCACACTCCTACAAAATTGTGACCCCCCAACAT
Organism: Lissotriton vulgaris; assembly: GCF_964263255.1. Classification (NCBI taxonomy): domain Eukaryota; kingdom Metazoa; phylum Chordata; class Amphibia; order Caudata; family Salamandridae; genus Lissotriton; species Lissotriton vulgaris. The sequence continues at coordinate 1,462,602,665 of NC_141687.1, read as the reverse complement.
GTTGCTGCAACTGCTGTTTTATCACTGCCATCACAGTAAACTTTCTTAGTGGCCTAAGACATTCCCCTTAGTCATCACCATCACTGATACTTTCTCCACCTGAACATGTGCTGAGGTGCACCCTGTAAGAAACTGGATTATTAGATGAAAAGGGTGAAAGCCTCAATCCAATAATACACACAATTCAGCATAAACCACAAGAGTTACTAAATACCCTGTGTTTAACCCTCTGGTGGCTTGGCACATACGCAGTAACGCTTAATCTAGTGGCAATGTGCAAAGTATTTAAGCAGCGCTCAAACAGTAATAAGAAAAGCACAGCACAAATCCCAAGCCAATTTAGAAAATGTAATTACATTGAAATGACACCAAAACAACAACAAGCATTGGCATAGCCAATAGGTCTTGCCTTTAGCACCTTATAAGTGTGTAGTTATGCAGCACAATATCCTTGATGCAAAATCAACTGTTGCAGGGCTAAACACTTATAATGTCCCAAAGGCGAGACCTATTGGCTATGCCAATGCTTGTTTTATTTCTAGACTTCTGTGGGGTCTGAGCTCTACTGCTTTCTGGCTGAAAAAAGCCAAACAGCCACGCTACAAATATTACCTGCTTGCAGCCAATAAAATAATTACTATAATTGTATTATCATTCTACTGTAAAATGTCTGAGAAGAGTTACAAGACCCAATATTATCCCACAAAAATATATGCGGGTTTTATCTGGAATTCGTGTTGCAGCTGCTGAGGGCAGTGCAGCAGGTTTTCTGTTCTCTTTGGCTGCAGAGTTTAGTGTGAATTCCAGGAGCAGCTGCCTGGAATATTAATTTACTGTCACCATTCAGACATAAGTTCTCAGGTTTTTGTCTTCCTGGCCATGTTTTGGGTGGTGGGAGGTGAGTTCAGCTACTTTACCAGCTCATGCAATTTGGCATCTATGAAATCTGGGGCACACCCACGTTGTAGAGTACACCTGGTCCTTTGGACTTTCTGTTTCCCAAACTATAATAGAATTTAGACGGAGGGCAATGGGTTTTCGTATTTATTGGGTTTTCGTATTTATTGGCTATCTTGCTGGTGAAGATCTTGGTGATCTGCTGAGATTATGGACAGGGCCCAAACAGCCTTAGATGTCTCATTAGTTACAGAATTTATTCTAAAACATGTATTTCATGCTAGTCATTGGTTAACATTGACACAAGAGCAGGAGCATAGGACTCTGAGGTTCTTCTACCTGATGGTCAAAATGCATGTCCCCATCGTCCATTCAGATCTTCGATTTAGATGCTTCACCCTCTTGTTAATGAGAATTATTATAATTCACTGGGTGTGACTCATTTCATTCACTATCACATCATTGTGAGTATATTTATTACATGTTAGATGTGTAAACAAATCAGGCTTTTCAAAATGTGTGGGTCTTTTCAGTAAAATGTTTTCCTTGAGTATAGCCAAATGTCATTGCTTCATTTTACTCTGACGAAATGAGATCAGTCGAGAACCAAACATTTTTAATTTAGAAACGTATCTTTGGTTCCGCTAAACATGTCAGGCATGCCTCTTCGAGAGAAAGTTTCCCCAGTAGGCTCACGTATCAGAGTGTTCCACTTAAAAGACCATTTTGCAAGAGGGAGTTAATTTGCACGTATGCCAAATTTCCATAACGTTGGTGACGCTGTACAATAAGTGGTCAGATTGTAAATTTGCCATATCTGCTACTCAATTTCTCAGTTGCTCCAATGTAATTTTTCAAATTTTTGAAATAGAACGTTGTCTTCTATAATCACACCCTCAAACCATGTAGAAATATGCTCTAATATACTCATGATGACACATTACTTCTTGGCACAAGAACAGATTTGTTTCACTTTACATAAAAAAATGAAAAGGTGTGCGAATCAAACATAATTTTATGTTGAATAAAATCTTTATTGAAGGGTGCATATCACATGGATCAATATACAGAACTCACATTACATGACTGCCCACTGCAATGTCATTTTCTATGCACAGTGTGCAACTTGCATAGATCTAAGGTTACATTAGATGCGTTCATCCTTCCTCTAAAGGAACCATTTATTGCAATGTAGCCACCCACTTCCTGCTTCACAACTAATCAATACAGCATAGTGTTTGTGCTAATGTCACTACTTTTGTTGCCTGCAACATTTTACAGCCTAAACCCAATTCCATTAGAGTGTTGTTGCATTAGCAGCTCCTTTTAGTTTAACCCATTCGCTTCTAGGCCTTTTCCCACTTTGTGCGAAGCCTTTTTTTGGCTATTTGGGGTAGTGCGCTCTTAGGCCCCTGTAACTTTTTGACCACAAAGGGTATCCACGCCAAATTTGCGTCCTTTTCCTCCAACGTCATGGAGATTGTAAAGGTACCCAGGGTTTGTGGATTCCCCTAGAGGGGTCCCAGAAATTAGCCAAAATACAGCTAAATTTTGTTTTTATTGGGATCAATGGGGAAAAAGGGCTGCAAATGAAAGCGTCTGAGTTTTCCCATTTAAATGGTATCAAGAAGGGGTTGTGGGCTGAAATCACCATTTTACCAGCTTTTAGGGAATGACGGACCTTTGTCAGAAAACGTACATTTTGTACACAGTTTTGGCATTTTTCTGGGACATAGCCTATTTTTGCTATTTTCTGTGCTTTCAACCTCCTTCCAGTTAATAGTAAAAATGGGTATGAAAGCAATAATGGATCCTGAAAAGCTATACATTTTAGAAAATTAGACAAAATCCTAAATTCAGCAAGGGCTCATTTGTGTAGATTCATCAAGGTTTCCTTATAGAAACTAACTGTTAAATATAGGAAACATCGAAAATGAGTTAAAAAAACAGCCTTTTGTGTCAACGTTTTCACCTGTAATTTCTTCTAATTATGACAGCTCTTTGAAAGCAATATACCGTTACATCCGCTGGACTTTACTGGTTGTGGGGATATATCGGACTTGTAGGTTCACCAAGAACCCGACGAACCCAGAGCCAAGAAATGAGCAGCGACTAGCAATGGTTTTTTATTATGTACCGGGTATATACCAATTATTCTGGAAAAATGTGTACATGGAAAAATCGGTATGAAAGACACCCATGTATTTCTGAAATGGGAACATAATATAGAGTTTATAAACAATAGATATTTGAACATTTCTAAAATTGGGAATACTCATACTAGCATGAGAATTATCGGTCATTTTTTAAAAGGACTTATTTTTTTACACATTGTCTTTCATTTGAAAGGCAGAATTGCATCAAAACTCAATAGGTAATAACTGTTGCTTTACAAATCTGAATTACCCTAAGTCTCCCAATAAAAATGGTACCTCACTTGTGTGGGTAGGCATAGTGTTCACATCAGGAAACGGCTCAAAACCCAACGTGTTACAGAAAAGAAATGATGGATGGAATGCTGACAATGCAAACATTCTCCCCCAGTCAAAAGATCTGGGTTAAATCCATCGTTCTTTGCCCACTACGCCAGCCCAGTTTGGACCCAGCCATATGCAAATCAGTCTTGACCCTGTGACCCATAGGAACAGTCCAGACCCTGAACACACCACATTTTCACAATGAAAAATTACCCTATTTTTGCAAAGTGCCTAGCTGTAGTTTTTGAACCCTAGCTCTGCTGTCACCTTAGGAAACCAAGCAAAGCTAAACATTTTTGAAAACTAGACATCCAGGGAAATCCAGGATGGGGTGACTTGGCTGCCTCTCACAAGGTTCTGAAACCCAAAATACCTTACAACCCTACAAAATTGTCAAAAAAACACATTTATCTCACATGTCTGTGGTGGAAAGTTCTAGGATAAGCATGGATCCACAAGTTTCTACCCATCCTGCGTTCCCCAAAGTCTTCCGAGAAAAATGGTTTCTCACTTGTATGGGTCGGCCTAGTGCTGACAACAAGAAACAGCGCAAAACGCAACGTGGACACACCTCAATTTCGCAGTGAAAAATAACCCTTTTTTGGCAAAGTGCCTGGCTGTAGTTTTTGTACCATAGCTCTGCCGGCACCAGAGAAACATTTTTGAAAACTAGACAACCAGGGGAATCCAGGATAGGGGGTCTTGACTGTCTCCCACCAGGTTCTGTTACCCAGTATCCCTTGCAAACCTAAAAAATTGTTTAAAAAAACACATTGTCCTCATATTTCTGTGGTGGAAAGTTCTGGAATCTGCGTGGATCCACACATTTCCACCCAACCCGCATTTCCCAAAATCTTCCCAGAAAAATGGTACCTCACTTGTGTGGGTCGGCCTAGTGCCCGGGACAGGAAACGGTGCAAAATGCAATGTGGACACACCTCAATTTCGCAGTGAAAAATGTCCCTTTTTTGGCAAAGTGCCTAGAAGTAGTTTTTGAACCATAGCTCTGCCGGCACCTAGGAAAACCTAGCAAACCTACACCAAACCATACAAATTTCCAACTAACCAGTGTTCCCCCAGGTCTCCCGATAAAAATGGTGCCTCACTCGTCTGGGAGGCCCAAGTACCCATGACAGGCAAAGTCCCAAAACGTAGTGAAGCACCGTTTTTATCGTCAGCCTGGTGATGCCACAACTGATTTTTTTTTCAGCTAAATTTGAGGTTTGCAGGGGAATCTGGGTAAGGAAATGTTAGGGGATCCATGCAAGCCATACCTCCCTAGAATCCCCCAGGTGTTTAGTTTTCAGAAATGTGTGGGTTTGGTAGGTTTCCATAGATAGCCGCAGAGCACGGGGCCAAAAACAAAGGTGACCTCCTTGCAAAATCAGGTTGTTTTGAGATAGGCAATGTTGATGTCGCCTCACTACGTGCTGGGCCCTTGCCTGTTGCGGGTACTTGGGCTTCCCAAATGAGTGAGGCACCATTTTTATCGGGAGACCCGTTGGATTGCTGGGTGGTAGGAAATTTGTGTCAGCCCGTTGATGTCACAACTTTACCACACAAAAATGTGCAAAAAAAGTCATTTTTTCAGCTACATTTGAGGTTTACAGGGGATTCCGAGTAAGGAAACGCTGGGGTATCCATGCAAGTCATACCTCCCTTGAATCCCCCAGGTGTCTATTGTTCAGAAATGTGTGGGTTTGGTAGGTTTCCCTAGATGGCCGCTGAGCATGGGGCCTAAAACAAAGGTGACCCCCCTTGCAAAACCAGGTTATTTTGAGATAGGCAATTTTGATGTTGCCTCACTACGTTTTGGGCACTTGCCTGTCGCGGGAATTTGGGCCTCCCACTTGAGTGAGGTACCATTTCTTTTGGTTTACTTGGAGAAAGGTGGGGGATAGGAAAGTTGTTGTTTCTTTCTGCAGTATGAACATTTTGGCGTGACAGACATTTTGAGCTTTGCAGGACATTGTGGGTAAGATAACGTGTTGATATCCACAAGAGAGACATCACCATGTACTCCCATGGGTGTTTAGTTTACAACAAGATCTGCAGTTCGTAGGTTTTACTTAGATGGAATGTAAACTTTGGCAGGGAGACTAAAAAGACAAAGATTCCTGCACCGCCATCTATTCCTCAAGCATACACATATACTGGTTGGATTTGGCACGAGGGTGAGTGATGGCTCAGTATATAAAATTTTATTAACAAGAGATTTCACAAAAATGAATTGTACTGTCAATAATTAAATGGACAAAAAACAGAACCAGTGACTCGCAGCTCTTGAGGCGCCAACCGCTTTACAGGCCATTCACACACCTTTCATACGTGATACACACAAGACCATTCACACCACCAGGCACAAAACCAGCACATTACAACACTCACAAAAGGGAACAAGGTACACCCTGCTCGAGAAAGACAAGAAAGACAAATATTTCTGCACAACCACCTATCCTTCAAGCACACAGACATACTGGTTGGATTTGGCATGAGGGTGAGTGACAAAAATGAAATGCACTGTTAATAATTGAAAGGACGAGAAACTGAACCATTGACTCACAGCTCGTGAGCTGTAAAGCCACGACAAGGCACCAACCACTTTACAGGCCATTCATACACCTTTCACACATACAAAACCATTCACACCGCCAGCCCAGCACGTTACAACACTCACACCAGCAGACAGTACCATTCAAGGGCCCATCACTTTCACACGCCCACATTCCTGACACAGCAACCACACCAGCTCAAGGATTGCATGAAGTGGTGTTTAGCTAGCAATGTGTGCAGTGACCAGTAGCAAGTCACTACTCGCACACCGCCAGGCGAGCACCAGTCCACGCACACCGCCAACCAAGCACCAGTCCACGTACACCGCCAGCCAAGCGCCAGTTCACACACACCCCCGGCCAAGTGCCAGTCCACGCACACTGCCACCCAATCTCCAGTCCACGCACACCGCCAGCCAGGCACAAGTCCACGCACACCACCAGCCAAGCGCCAGTCCACGCACACCACCAGCCAAGCGCCAGTCCACGCACACCTGGAGCCAAGTGCCAGTCCACGCACATTGCCAGCCAAGCACCGGTCCACGTACACCGCCAGCCAAGCGCCAGTCCATGCACACCGCCAGCCAAGCGCTAGCCTGCACACACCGCCATCACATTTAGGATTTTTTTATTAAAAAAACAAAACACAAACAAATTCCAAATAGATACAAATCTACTAATACGAAATCTGAAACTAAATACATTGCACTAATGCCAACCATGAAACAGAACAAACATGTTTAAACAATACAGACCACGCAATTCACTTTACCACTCATGGATGCTCACAGTAATTCTTTTGCGTGTGGTACGTTCTAAAACAAGCAGGCACACACAACCCAGGATTAGACGGACACTTGTGGCAGTACATACGAGTCTCCTTCCGCCTACCTCTTCGCCAACAGACTCTACATCTCCTAGTAGGAAAGTCTTTTGAGGGTGTGGGAGGAATGTGATCAGGAAAGTGGCGATCTTTCAATCGAGCCACATCCTCCACCACTCCAACTCTAGGAACACTTGCCTGTTCCACAACAACAAGGCTGCCAATCACAGGCTGCTGAAACTGAACAAAAGTCAACTTTGAAGCAGGAGAACACTCATTGAACACAACAAAAGCATTGAAAGTTGCTCAATTGAAGAGATGGATGGTCAACTTCTTATACCAAACTTAAGCCTTACGAATAGAAATGTAAGGTTCCAACCCCTGATCTACTCTATCAACAACACCCATGTGCTTATTGTAGTCTAAAATGCACACAGTTTTGCGCACTTCAGCAATCTGACCCCAAAGAGGCAAAGGTGAAGTACTCTCATCATGGATGGTAGTCAGCATGTACACATCCCTCCTGTCCACAAATGTTACAGCTAGTAGTTCATCACTACGCAAGGAACTGCACAGTCTCCTCTAAAGTTGTTTGGAAACAAGCTCTTTTGGATAACCTTTACGGTTAGAGCGGATTGTGCCACAAGCAAAAGTGTCCACTTTGAACAATTCCTTAAACATTTGCACAGCAGTGTAGAAGTTATCAAGGTACACATGGTGGCCTTTGTTAAACAGTCCTCTAGCAAGATCCTACAGAATTTTCTCTGAAACTTCAAAAGTGGAGGGACAACCAGGGGGGTCAATAGTGGAATCCCTACCAGTATACACACGGAAATTAAAAACAGATCCTGTCCTACTCTCAGACAACAAATACAGCTTAATTCCATAGCGTGCCCTCTTGCTAGGAATCTACTGCCTAGACAACGAACGGCCCTTGAACAGGACCAAAGACTCATCAATAGGTATTTCATTCCCTGGAGTATAGATCTCTGAAAACCGATCTACAAAGTGATCAGGAACAGGCCAAATCTTAAAAAGACGGTCACAATCTGGGTGATCTTGTGGCAATGCCAAAGCATTATCAACAAAATGCAGCATCCGAAGCAAAAGTAAATACCGATCATGAGTCATAACTGCAGGAAATATGGCTGTTGCCATCATGTGACTGGTAGATCAATATAAAGCCATGAACGGCTTCCTTATCAAACCCATCAAGAAAGTCAAACCCAAAAACTTCTTTATCTCTTCAAGATTTGATGGAGTCCACTGGGTAGCTCTAGAGTGGGGCCAAAGTCTGGCACTGTTGTCCCTCAAAAACTGGTCAGTATACAAATTAGTCTGCTCAACAATCTCACCCAAAATACATCATCCATAAACAACTGAAAAAACTGTATAGGCAAAAAATGTTCACAATCCTCTCTACAGCCTGCATCACCACTAAAGGCAGGCAACACCGGCTGCACCATGTTTGGATCAACCAAACCAGCACTTCCAGTAGGAAGCCTAGCAGCCTCAGCCTGCATTCCAGATGCCTCTTGCACCATCGGCACAGCAGTATCCTCCTCTAAAACAGGCACTTCATCCGCACTGAGAGTAGCTTCATCCACACCGAGAGTAGCTTCATCCACACCGAGAGTAGCTTCATCCACACTGAGAGTACCTTCATCATTCGATGATTCCATGTGGAGAGAAAACTCACTGCCTGAATCTTCCCCTCCCTCAGACGCACTGTCAGTCTCATAATCATGGTCAGAGGAATATTCAAGAAGCATACCAACCACCTGCTGAGCAGTCATTCTACGGCTAGCCATAATGCTTACTAATAAAGTTAACTTGTCAAACAAGTCAGCAACAATAAACCCTTTATAAAAAAAGAAATAAACAAAATGTAGCCTTATCACAAAGACCTATGTACTCCAACACTATACCACTCACTTGACAGAAGCAGCTAGATTCACCACCACCTACTCTGCACAGACACAGTAAGGATCAACAATATCCCACTAAAAAGGGAAAAAAAATTGCACATAAGACAATGCAAAACACATCGCAAAGAATTTCATACTCTGAACACTAACAAATATGCTGCCATTATGACACCACTTACAAAAAAAACATTCATGCAATACAATAATACTCATTAAAAATAATAATAATAATAATAATAATAATTCACATTTGTAAAGCGTGAACAATCACCCGTAAGGGTCTCTAGGCGCTGGGGGCCGTCGGGAAGATTAAACAAGCTATTGCCCAGAGTCACATGATGCTGGGCTAATCTGCCTCAAGCACCGGGGATCGAACCGTGATCCCCAGATTTCGGAGTCAGTCGCCCTGGCCACCGCGCCACACCTCTTCATTTGGAGTAAACACAACAAAAAATTTTTTCTTATCAAATAAAGGCAATTACGCAAAACTGCAGAACAACCACTGCCAAAACCGCAAACAGTAATCAAAATCTTTGCACCAGAATGAAAAGGAGAAAATAAACCATTACAATCACATATTCAAATAACGCACCAGTCCACACACAGTCCACCAGCTAAGCTAAGCGGTAGGTGGGCCTAAGAGTATAAGTAAAATATTCACCTCTGTAATAGGGGAGCAACCCTTGCCCTTGAGGCCACTCCCCAATTCAAAAATTTAAAAACCCCTGTCCTCTAGTGGATTCTGCACCCCTTGGGGCAGATGGGCCTAAAAAACATACTGCTGATCTGCCACCAAAAGAGGACAGATATGGCCACAATCATCCTCCCATAAAGGGAAGCGACCCTTGCCCAAGGGGTCACTCACCCCCCAAAAAATCCTAGTAAAAAGAAAGGTGAGATCTCCCCCCCCCCCAAATGGGGGCAGACAGCCAAAAACATAGCTCCCAAAGGAGAGTGACCCTTGCCCAAGGGGCCACTCCCCACAAAGTATTCAATGGTGGCCCAGTAGGCCACTGTAAAAAAAAATTGAAATCTGCCCCCCCCGGGGGCAGACAAAGCCAAAAACATTGCCCCCTTAGGGGGAGCGTCCCTTGCCCAAGGGTCCATCTCCACAAGCAATTCCCTGATGGTCTAGTGGGCCAAACTTGGGGAGACACATCCCCCAAAAGAGAGCCAACCTAAGTTTTGTCCTCTAAATCACACAAAAAAAATCCCTGGCGCTAGTGGGCATTCCTGCTGCACGATCGCACGATCGTCCGGCAGGAGTGTACAAAAGAGGCACCGGGGAAAGGAAAACCCTTTCCTTTCCCCCGATGCCTCTTTTGGATAAATCCACCCCCAACCACAAAAGGTACCTGTTTGTTCCCCGATGCGCTGGAAGGAAAAGGCTTCCTGCGCGTCGGGGAACAAAGGGAAACCTCCAATGATGCAGAGGGGGCGGGGGAGACAGGGGAAGGGCTTCCCTGCCTTCCCCGAGAGAAACGCAATGATCGGCGTCCCATGGGGGGAGTGCTAGCGCTTCCCCCGTGGGCGGGTGTCATGACGGCCTGGAGCCGTCATGAACACACGCCTACTGTGCTTCATGAAAGCTCCAGGCCGTCATGAGCACTAAAGGGGTTAGGTGATCCGTTTTAATTTGAATTGGTGGCACTAAAACATAATTTTCTTGTGACTTTTTAATGGAGATTTGCTCATTTGCCAAAAAGCATCGTCTGGGCCAGACCACAACAAATGTCTGAGTAAGTGGGTCCATATTTTGTCGAAATAAGTGAGGATGCTTCACATGACCTTGAGGAGTGCTTGCCTGTGTGATTTCCTAGCACTCTCCAAGACATTGCAACATCATTGTGTGCAGGTCAGCAGTATCTTGCTTGGATTAGTGTATCCCCATATGACTTGCATGGGCATTCTCCACTCAACAGCACATGCTTTTCCTAGAAAATATTTAATTTATTTTCAGATTTTGCTTAGTGGATGATTTTCTGTGCCATTCAACTCAAATGTATTTAATCTCATACATAAAACAAACACAGGTATTGTATGCAGTTCTTAAGCTTTGTTTGTCTTTAAGGAGTATAGTTCCCATATGTGGCCTGTGAATTTTTGCTGTTGCCCCTTTGTATTATGGCATTCATTCTTTCCATTGAAGCAGCAGTTTAAGGAATTGCTAGTTCTCACAGTAGCCCTGTCTCTGTCTCAGTCAGTACTTAATTATATTTGTTATCTTAACATTGCATATTCCATATTAATGTAATGTGGGAGATGATTTGGTAGACTTGCATCTTCAATAGGTGCATCACTTAAGCCAGGAGCCAAAACTCTAGCATGACTGTGGTATTACAGCATGGGCCAGACACGAGACTCGTTCCCCGAAATCAGGCAGCCCATCGCTCATTTCCACCTGGACCCAAAACAGGCGAATCTGCAGTACAATGGCATCTTAATTTTATACCTCAACACATGCTCACTAGCTAAACACCAGCTAGAAATGTTTGACCTCCTTGACTCCAAAAAGCCAGATATTCTTCAGCTCATCGAAACGTTGCTCACCTCAGAATCCTCACTTGACATATTAGCCGCCTTACCCTGCGAATACTACATTCTACAAACCAATCGTCCGCTAGGCAAGGCAGGCAGCGGAGTCGCAGCCATCATTAACAAAAAGCTGAGTTTTTCAGCTCTCACCCCACTAAACACCCAGCCACAGAAAACGCAGTGATAAAATTCAAGTCAAAGTCTGCCCCAATGATACTTATACTAATCTACAGGCCCCCCAGCACATGCCCTTGTTCCCCCACTCTCTGGGAGAGCAAATTGCACCCCTAGTCACTAATCACACTAGAATTATCTTGATAGGGGATTTCAACTACTGGGCAAATGACCCTCAAGGAGTGCCACATTCTACTGAGTTGACCAAATCTCTCGGAAACCTGAATCTCACCCAACAGATCTCCTCTCCAACCCCCACTAAAGGCCACACTCTTGACCAACTCTGGACCACCAATCTGGTGGTATAAGCTTTATCCATACTGCCTTGTGTCTGGTCTGATCACTATTTGATAAAATTCACACTAAAACTCCCACCCTGAGGAAACAACCACCCTAAGGGGCAGCATCGTGAGAAAATGAAACTCTATTGACAGCAATGAATTCATTGACACACTGAGCAATACCGCACCCCGCTCCACTCACGACATCAACCACCACAAGGAATCTTTCTCGAACTGGCTATTAGCGGCCTGTAACACCCATGGCCCCCTCAAAGAAATTAGATTTGCCCGCCGGTAGAATCCCAGAGATGTTTCTCGCTCGATTTAAAATCTCAAACGCACCCTTCGTCAATTAGAAAGAAAATGGAGACAGGATTACTCACTAGAAAGGAAAGCCACCTATGTCCGGGCCCTGAAGGAATACAAAAAGGCCATTTCTACTGCAAAGGCAACTTACTTCTCCTCACGAATCCTCAACTCCAACAACCAAGCCAAAGAAATCTTCACTATAGTAGATGAACTGTCAAACCCAGAGAGAGTCCTTTACAAGCCCAAGCCATCACAGGCCCTCTACGACTCCCTAAACACCTACTTCATGGACAAAATCACTACTATCAAAGCCAGCATTCCCCCAAAGATCTCACCAGATCACACCTACCTCCAGGAACCCCCTCACTCAATGGATTCCCCCCCCCCATTGGCATAGAGACCTTAAATACACTTCTAGCTAAGGTCAGATCCGGCTCCCCCCTGGACCACTGCCCCCCCTCACGTACTAAAACTGCCTTCATGACCTTCCCCGATCCAGCCCTTGCTCTCCTAAACCACTCCTTAGACCAGGGCTGTGTCCCTAATACCTTCAAGAAAGCCATAGTAGTCCCCCTCCTTAAGAAACCAGGTTCAGATCCTCAGACACCAGCCAACTACTGCCCCATCTCTTTACTCCCTTACATGGCCAAATTACTGGAAGGCCACGTGGCTAGTTCTTGGAACAGACAGGCTTCCTCGACCCTAGCCAAGCCGGTTTTCGTCCAGCACACTCCACGGAAACAGTGATCATTGCAGTACTTGACTCCCTACGCGAAAAAGCGAATTGAGGCACACCCCAGGCCCTGGTGCTGCTTGATCTCTCGGCTGCGTTTGACACGGTTGACCATGACATCCTGGCCGACTATGTCAAAGAGGCAGGCATCCAGCGCCCAGCACTAAGCTGGATAAAATCCTTTCTGAAAACCGCACCCAGGCTGTCCGCATTGGCCACTTCACCGCCTAAATTAAAAACGACATGTGGGGTCCCACAGGGCTCATCCCTTTCTCCCCATTTGTTTAACCTCTATCACCTCCTACTAATAAGATCCTTGAAAGAAAGAAGAGTGACTGTCTTTAACTACGCCGACGAATGCCAACTTATGTTCAAGATTGACAACTGCCCCCAGTCAATCTCTGACTTTCAATCCACCATGACATTCATACATCAATGGATGGATCATAATCATTTTAAGCTGAATCTCAGTAAAACCGAATTGATACTGATGGGCGATGCACAAAGACAGTGGGCCCCACACTACTGGCCAAATAACCTTGGCCCCCCCCCCCTACTCCCACCACCTCAGTAAAAAGCCTCGGGTCACTATTGGCAATGACCTGTCTCTAAAAATGCACATCTGCACCGTGATCTCCACCTGCTTCCTACAGCTACAGAAAATATGGAAGATAAGCAGGATACTATCTCAAGCTGCATTAATCCAGGTTGTGATAGCCCTGGTCCTATCTCGTCTTGATTACGCTAATGCTGCGTTCCTGGGACTCCCACTCTGCCTCACTAGGCAACTTCAATGGTCCAAAACCAAGTGGCAAGACTAATATTTCAACAACCTAGGTGGTAACACACTTCCCCTCTCCTTAGGAAATTGGACTGGCTCCCTATTCCCCAGAGCTGTGCTTGCAAAGTTGGCTGCCTTTTGTACAAATCCCTAAATTGCCGCAGCCCCAAATTTATTGACAACTGCATCTTCCGATACACTCCCTCACGCAACCTCTGCTCAGTTCATCTCCACCTCCTCACGGTGCCGACCTTTAAGCTGAAACGCCAAGGTGGATGCAGGTCCGCAACCTTGGCCCCTCGGCTATGGAATTCCATCTCCTTGGAAATTAGACTTAGCACAAACCTGCTCAATTTCAGGAAGTCTTTCAAGACATGGTTATTCACACTTGCGTACAAATGATCTGCTTTAGGCTGGCAATCCACTGGTCTCCTAGCGCCAAGAAACCAACCGTTGAACAACGCTCTATAAATCATTGTTAACATAACATAACCTATCTTATTTTTCCATCAAACTGTTGAACAATTAATAGTGAATAGAGGTGACATAGAAAACTGGATAAAACACTTAAGAACCTTTGTGGTGTCCTGAATATTCCTATGTATCACTTTCTTTATGTTCTGGAATGTGGGGTGCGTTGCCAGGCAATAGGTTGGAACTGCTTGTGTAGCAGTTAAGCTGGTTCCTTGACTGGATGAGGTCTCTGCAACTTCGTGGCCTAAATAAAGCTTCCTTCAACCCAACTTTGGTGTTTCCTGATGTACTTATTGGAGAGTCTTACTTCTACAGCCTTCAAATGCAAACCTCACATTATCGATTCCCCAAGATCACTGGGAATATTACTGGACAAGAATCTCAACATGAGGGAATACATCAGCATAGCGACCAGATGAGCTAACTTTCATATCAGCATTATCAGAAAACTAAAACCTTTCCTCAACGTCGACGACCTAAAAACAGCCGTTCAAGCACCAGTTATACCCAGAATAGACTATGGGAATACAACCCTATGTTGCTTGTCGAGATCCAGTTTGCCTCCTCTAAGAGCCTCACTCAGCGCTGCTGCCAAACGCGTCACTGGCTTGAAAAAGAACAACCACTTCACCCCTGATCTGAAGGTACTGAATTGGCTCCCTCACGAGGCAAGATCTCTACTACTTCATGTCATGAATGAATCTTGCTTTAACCCAACTTTGGTGTCTCCTGCTGTACTTATTGAAGAGACCTACTTCCACATTTTGGTGACGACCTAGCTACGCTGCTCATCTGACGTCAATGAAGTTGACACGATTTCCACCCCAGAGACCCCAACAGTAATAATCTTTATAACTTTCTCCAAACTTCCACTTTTACAAGTACTTCAAGAAAAAGAAGCGACGCGCCGTGAGTCTAAATCTGTCATCCTACTCATCCTACACTCATTGAAAGGATCTTCAGGCCGTCGCCTTTCAACTGCTTCAAACATCAGCACAAGTAAGGAGGAATGGTGGTTGGGATTCTCCACTCCTCTCTCCGCATCCCTGAGTTCCGCAGCCCCATTTTTAACTCAATTTTCAGTGCCTCTGGGCACTAAAGGGTCCCTACCCACGAGAAGGGACACGCGCACAAAACGCTCATGCAAGCCCTTTAAAGTTTTACTCAGTGCACGGGCAGCCGCAAGAACTTTACTGCGCATCTGTCTTCCAGCGGGTGGAGCAGCAAGTGCTCGGGCATTACCTGCCTGGCCTGCCTGATGCCGCTCCTACGCTATGTTACCACATAGCATGCGGCAAGTGTCTCTGGCTGTTCCCGAGCAACAGGAACAGTTTTGATGCACACAGCTTATTCTTTCAGTTGTGTATCAGTTGCACTGTTCGCTGCGTGTTTTATACAATCTTTTACACACTGACACGCACAGCCATCCTACTCACCATTAATGTAAACTGTGGTTCCTATATATGCACACAGCTTAAAACTTTATAGCTGTTTAAGCTGGTTACTTCCGTGTTTACCACTGCAGCTCACCAATACTATTACAACTTGCCCTATTTTTTGCAACTGTTTTCGTTTTTCCTTATAGGTGCACAGCTAAAGCTTTACTCACTGATGTGCATAGCTTGATCCACTTTCAGTAAAGGAGTGCTATTTGTTGTTACTTTACTTACTTTTACTTACCTACCAGAGCGGACAAAGCATTAGTGTCTGATGTGGACAACTTGATAAACATTTCAGCAAAGGAGTACTGCTTGTTCTTATTTTATGCTTGCATTTATTTATTAATATACACTACCATGCAAAACGTCACTGCCCCTCCATTTTTCTTACCTACCCCTGGTGACCCTCCTCTTTCATGGCTTAAATGGAAAAAGGTATTCACTCATTATGCTCGGGTTTGTGGAACGTCATTAAATACAGAGAAGCGCACACATCTCCTAGATTCATCTAATGAGGAGCGTGGCTCACTAAATGAATTTGAAATATGCATACATAAACTAGATTTACACTATCTTCCTAAAATAAGCATTGTCCCTGAACGCTACAATTTCGGAAGAAGAATGCACAGACACGATGAATCTGTTGAAAAATATATAACCATTTTACGCAAATTAGCTTCCCCCTGCAATTTTGGCTCAACTTTGGAGGAGCGCTTAAGGGATCAAGTCAATGTTAGGCTGTACACTAGATAAAGCAAGGGAGGCCTTGTGACAAAAGGATTCTCCTTCTCTTCCAAACGTTTTCACCATAGCCAAAACACATGAACATTCCAAATCTTGTATTGATGTCGACCGTAAGGACTCCTCTAGTGATAAGAAGGAAAATACTGATTTTAACGTAGTTGGAGACAGTGCTACCAAATCTACAACATTACCCACCCAAAAGGTACTCATCCCAAAAAACGTTCAAGGAAAGTGTTTCAGGTGTGGTAACCCTGGTTACTGGGTGAATTTTAAAGGATGTCCAGGATGTAAAGCGGTTTGTAAAGCATGTAGGAAAAGGGGGCATGTCTCTAAATGCTGTTGAACAAACAAAGAACATAAAAAAAGTCAGTGAAGTTGATTTTTGAGGATGATCTGGAAGAAATAGAGATACTCCAAGTGGCATGTGATGCAAAGGATGGTCCACAAGAACTTTTTTTAGTCAACGATTCTCCAGTCAGGATGCTCTTTAACTCTGGGGCCAAGGTCACACTGGTTCCCAAGAACTTTTATGAATCCAATATTTTGGGCAAAGTTACTCTTCTAAAACCAGACATTAGACCGAAAGGATATGGTGGAGTTACTATACAATTACTTGGTTATATTTGGGGTACAATTGACTTCAAAGGACGGGTTATTCCTGGGGAGGTTTATGTTTCAATGAAGGGGGATTCGCTTATAAGTTGGTTCCATCAGAGAGACTTGCATGTGTTTCTTGACCCCAATGAATGTCCTTCGGTTTGTTTGAAAGAATTACCTCCTGTCAGGGTGGTGAATAACTCTAATTAAGATTGTGATTGGATCAAGGATTTTCCTTCGGTTTCTGCAAATGATCTTGGCTGTTTAAAAAACTGTATGCATCACATAAGGATCAAGCCTGATGCCATTCCTAAGATTGCCAAGGTCAGGAATGTTCCACTATTAGTTAGGGAGAGCATGAAAACAAAGTTGGACAAGCTTTTACCCAAAGGGATTATTCAAGAAGTCGAGGCAACAGAGTGGGTCTCTCCTATTGTGATGGCTCGCAAGGCCAATGGAGATGCCCGTCTCTGTGTGGACTTGAGGGAACTCATTAGGGCTGTCTTTGTTGACCACTACTCTTTTCCCAATATAACTGAAATGTTGTGCTCACTTGAAGGGGCAAAACACGTCTCCTCCTAAGACCATACCTCCGCTTACCACCAGGTCAAGCTTCACCCTGCTTCCCAAGATTTGACGGCCTTCCTCACACCTTTTGGCACATTTTGGATTCTGAGAATGCCCTTTGGTCTATTTCTGCTGCGTCAGTGTTTCAGAGGGCAGTGGAGGGCTTTCTTATAGGCTACCACGGTGTCAAAGTGTAGCAAGATGAGGTGCTCATCTTTGAGGTGGATCTGGAGCAACATGACGCAAGGCTCAAGTCTATTTTGAAAAGATTAAGTGATGCAGGTCTCACTCTTATAGAGGAAAAGTGCAAATTTGATGTAAAAGAAATAGATTACCTTGGTCACTCTCTGCCTGCTGCGGGTATCAAGCCTAAACCTTCTTTGGTAAGTTCCATTAACAGTCAAAGAGCTCCGTCAATTAAGGAGGAGCTAGTCAAATTCTCCGTCAATTAAGGAGGAGCTAGTCAAATTTCTCCGTATGGCTGAGTTTTATCATAAATTTGCTCCGAATTTTGCTGGGAAAACCTTGTGTCTAAGATCGCTGTTAAGGAAGGGAAATGAATTTGTTTGGTCTAAGATATGTGAGGGGGAATTTCTTAGCATCAAGAAACACCTTAATGATGCACCTTGTCTAGGTAGTTTTGACCCAACTAAAGTCTCTTATCTTATGACTGATGCAAGTGCAACTGGTCTGGGGGCAGTTCTGTCGCAGAAAGTTGATGGAGAAGAGAGAACTATTTTGTTTCTTTCCAGGCTGTTGAGGGGTTGCGATATGTAGTTATTCTGTAGTAGAGAAGGAGACTCTTGGTGTGTTCCGGGCAGTGCGCAAGCTAAGGAAGTTTCTGTGGGGGAAGAAATTTAAGATTTTTACTGACCAAAAACCGCTTAAGGATGTGTTCTCAAAAAAGGGAATAGATTTCAATTCTCATCGCATAAGGAAATGAGTGGTGGCCTTACAAGAATTTGACTTCGATATTTCATATTTGCCTTGTTCCATGAATGTATTGGCAGACTGTTTTTCAAGGCTCGGCGGTGAAGAGGGTAATTTGGTGGATGATGTTGAGTGGTTTGGTGGTGAGGAGCTTGAAGAAGAAGTAAATGTATGCCTGATCAGTGAAGGTCTCATTTCTGAAATTGTATGGAGAGAAAATTTGGAGAGTGATGCTGCTTTACAGAGAGTCATCTCCTTTGTCTCTGGTGGTTAGTGTGAGAAGAAGGACTGTGAGGAGGATCTCAAGGGATTTTGGAACGTTAGAGAATATCTAGCTATGGTAGAAGGTCTCCTCATGCGTGGTAGCAAACTCATTCCACCTTTTGTTTTGAGAAACAAGTTGTTTAAAAGTGCTCATGCCTCACCCATGGGTATTGCTAAAACAAAGGGAAGGATCAGGGAGGCTTACAGGTGGCCAGCTATGGATGTGCACATGGAGAGACTAGTGTGTGCATGTGTAGAGTGTGCATGTTCAGACAGGTTTCTGAAATGCAGAACATAACCCATGGTCATTAGGGAACAAGCCTCCGGTCCATGGACAGACATTTCTATTGACATATTGGATCCTGTACGCTTAGAACTCAGGACCGCTATGTCATTTTGTGCATGGACATGTTTTCTCGGTGGCCTGGTATCAAGATTGTTAATTCAGTTGAGTCTTCTGTGGTAATTGAATTCCTAGAAGAACTCTTCGAACGTGAAGGTTTTCCGCTAACACTTTTATCAGACAACGGAGTGCAATTCACATCAAGGGTAATGGAAGAGTTTTTAAATTCCAAGGGTATTAGGCACAAGAGGGCTGCTTTTTATCACCCTGAATGCAATGGTGTGGTAGAGAGATTTATTAAGGTCTCAAATAGACCATGCAGCAAGCTGTGGTGAAAGTTGAAAGTTGGCAGTTAAAAAAAAAAAGGTGCAAGATTATCGGTACACTTCCCATTCTTCCACTGGGGTAGCCATCTTTCGCTTGTTTAAAGGAAGAGTTCCCAACATAGAAGTTGCTCCACTGTGGGTTACCGCAAAGAGGTTGCTGGTGGACAGGGTAGTATGAGGAATTGAAGGCTGGAAGGAGAAGGAAAGAGAGGTGATAAAAAAAAGAAAGTATAGGTATGATGAAAGAAAGGGTATAAAGAGTACCTTTGTCAGTGTGGGTGACTGGGTTAAGATTAAATCTCCCAGGAAAAAGGGTGGTTCTTCCAAATTCTGTAGGCCCTTTGAGGTGATTAAAGTCTTCAAAAATGCTATAAAGATGAGTGACCATAGAATCTGGATTTTGGGAAGAGTAGCGAAATGT
This sequence comes from Lissotriton vulgaris, assembly GCF_964263255.1. NCBI lineage: Eukaryota > Metazoa > Chordata > Amphibia > Caudata > Salamandridae > Lissotriton > Lissotriton vulgaris. The sequence continues at coordinate 1,462,583,070 of NC_141687.1, read as the reverse complement.
CCGGTTGAAGGCTCAAAAATGTTCAAACTCCATCTCATCGTTCCGGGTTCACTTTCAGTAGGCATGCGCATCTGTTATATGACTCAGCTTACTTCAGTTACACATGAGAGGCCTAAATACACACTTGTAATAAAGTCCGAAAGACAATGTCACTTTAAAAAATAAATGGTTTCACTGTATACCACTCATCTCTACTCTATTCCCCTTTATTTATTAATAATTTCCCCGCATTAGCATGAGTAAACTAGCTTGTTTGTGCTTCAGCTAAGCAGGTGCCATGCACGCAAGTCTTCAGGACTCCATTTTAGGGCCTTCTGCTCATGCGTAAGAATTTCCCTCCAAGCCTTAGCTTGTCATATTGCTTAGATGCAGTTGACGCATGCACAGTAAATATTTCCCAGTTTAAGCGATTTTAGTCCTTCATTCATGTTATTAGTGCTAGCAAACACGTAGGTAAGCTTCACTAACCCTTGTGTTCATGTGATGCGTATTAGTTTTACAAAGAACGTAGTTAATAACATGTTAGTGAGTTAAATGAGAGGATTTACTCCGCGTAAGTCTCTTCTGTACGTGTCCTTGCTCCATTGCGGTTAAATCCACCAATGCTTCTGCCTCTTGTGCTTGTGCTGCAGCTCAGGTTCCTGTTCCAGAAAATACCATTGTGAGTGAAAAAGGTGGTAGGCCTTGTCATTTGAAGCGTACTCCTCGCCACTTGCAAGATTATGTTTCTTAGGTCTTCTGCTCTTTACATTGTGTGGTCATGTGTTTCTGTTGTGTATTAGTTGCACTGTTTCGCTTATTTCTTTGCTTTTTTTCTCTTGTGTTATGTGTGTTACTTACTTCTAACCTCACTTATATGTATTTTGGCTTGGTAAAGCTTGTACAATGTTTGTAACTTTATTTTGGATGGTGGAGGAAGTGTGGTGTCCTGAATATTCCTATGTATCACATTCTTTATGTTCTGTAATGTGGGGTGCGTTGCCAGGCACTAGGTTGGAACTGCTTGTGTAGCAGTTAAGCTGGTTCCTTGACTGGATGAGGTCTCTGGAACTTCGTGTCCTGAATAAAGCTTCCTTCAACCCAACTTTGGTGTTTCCTGATGTACTTATTGGAGAGTCTTACTTCTACAGCCTTCAAATGCAAACCTCACATTATCGATTCCACAAGATCACTGGGAATAATACTGGACAAGAATCTCAACATGAGGGAATACATCAGCATAGCCACCAGATGAGCTAACTTTCATATCAGCATTCTCAGAAAACTAAAACCTTTCCTCAACGTCGACGACCTAAAAACAGCCGTTCAAGCGCCAGTTATACCCAGAATAGACTATGGGAATACGACCCTATGTTGCTTGTCGAGATCCAGTTTGCCTCCTCTAAGAGCCTCACTCAGCGCTGCTGCCAAACTCGTCACTGGCTTGAAAGAGAACAACCACTTCACCCCTGATCTGAAGGTACTGAATTGGCTCCCTCACGAGGCAAGATCACAGCTACAAATTGCCTGCATGACACACAAAGCCTTGCACTTCAACACACCAAAATATCTAGCCAATAGACTGGAATTATCAGGCAGTAGCAGACCTACGAGAAGCACCACACTCTGCTATTGAAACCACAGAAATGTAAGAAAAAGAAAACCTACACACACACCTTCTCTGGCCTAGCACCTAGGATCTGGATCGGTCTGCCCCCGGCAATCAGAATGAACCCCTCCACCACCTCCTTCAAAAAATAAGCTCAAACTACTTCTAATGAAAAAAAACTCTCTCCTGATCCCAGCCTGGATTCAAGTTGGATACCAACCAGACGCTGCTCATGTACCAGGATTCGTGATGAACTCTAAGCGAGAATGACTAACCCGCTCCAGACCTTCAACGAGAACCTACAACATATACGATCCACTCTTAGCTACCCATATCTATGTGACTAACTCTCACCTTTTCTTGTGATGTAGCTTTTGTAAATCACTCTGATACCCTCAATGGGTCTAGTTCGTGCTATATAAAACGTTATAAATAAATAAAAATAAAGGTGTTGTCCCACACAATTATGCAGGGAAGGTGGGAGTTTAGGGTGCTGTGTTTGTGGCTGTTGTGTCAGTTTCCTCACTCGCATGAGTGCCCAACTCACCCTGCAAAGCCTTGGATGGGTGCATTGTCTCCAAAACTTATAGAGGCACCCTTTGTATTTTCACAACATGGAGCCAGAACTTCTGAGAGGGGATGAACCCTCAGTTTCACAATCCAAACACCACTATGGAAAGGCAAATTGTAGAATCCTTCAGGAGTGGACTAAAATTATACTGCCTTCAAATTTGTACAGTCACCCTTCATCCTTTGTGGTATGCGAAGCGCTGGCAGCCACAGGCCCTCCCTATTTTCCATGAGACCCCCGCCAAAAAAAACCTAGAGAGTTCCTAGTACGAGTCTGCTGATGTACAATGTGCTCTGACCCCTTGAGTGGCACCATAGGGGTACAACCCAGAACGGTTATCAGCTTTCTGTTGTTTTACGTTTGACTGTTTAACTTTAGAAGCCCACGTTTCTCTTTTAAATGATTGTTATATTTTTTTAATTAGGAGAGCCAATCACAGAAGGAGAAACTATTTAACTTCTCTCTTTATGTATTGCAGACTTCAATTAATTTTACTGTAATGTATTTGCTGTCAAATGTTTTCGATTCTTACCCCCGCTATGCCACGTGTGTAAAACTGTTTCAGACGCTGGTGATTTGGAAGACATGTCTTCTGCTGACGAAATAGAGGCTCTGGCTCCTGTCCAGCACCTGGCTGTGAAATACGGCACCCTGCATGAAACCAGACACACTTCAGTTCTTTATTTCCTGTTTTCCTGGCCTGGGTTAAGAGCGGCCAGGGAGTCCGGGTCGTCCAACAAGACAGCCTTTGTATTAATTTAATTAATAGGAGAGAGAGAGAGATGATGGAACCCAATGACGTCAATGTGTATTTTTCTAATGCACACTCAGGGCTGTCACTGTCTGACCCACATTGCATGGGGAGTCTGGATGAGGGCCGCCTTTTGATTGGCAGTTACCTACTTCTTTCCCTGCTTCTCTATGTTATTAGTTTATAAGGAATCTGCGTACTTTATTTACATAAGACTGCTCGGTGCGCCCCCACAAAGGCACACACTGACTTCACAGCTTCTTTAATTAGGCTGGACAGCATGATGTGTTCCAATGGACCCCAGTAATGGTCTGTACATCTAGTTCTTCTGTTTGGCCCTTATAGACAGCAGTTAGTGGTCTTACCCACCTTCTTCCACAGACCCAGAGAGACTGGAGTGCACAGGCGGTGAGGGAGCTTGCTTTTTTTACCACCATATTCTCTGTTTCCGCAGGTCTCTGCTGAGCTGTGCTGACAGGGAATCAAAAACAGCTCTGATACCTCTCTGAGAGAGACTGTCGGAGAAGTGCTGACACTGCTTTATGGGGAGCAGAGTGCGGCTTTTTTGGTAATATTGACAGAAGGCATTGATCTGTACTGGATGTGGTTTGAAATTATTAAGAACTTTTTTTTGTCTTTTTACATGTTCATTGATAAATGCAGGCACTTTTTTCTATGTGTTCTCCTGTCTCGCCAAGTATTTGGCAATGAAACATGTTTACCTCTCCTCACTAAATGGTCTAAACATGCCTTGACGTTTTTAAGATGTACTGAGGATCAAACGTTAAATACAAGCACCTCTCCGATACATTTTCATTCCCTTTACAGAGACGACGCCATTAGAGGACAGGCATCTTTTTGTTCTATTAGGCACTACATTAAACCTACTTCAGCACTATATATCTGTAGGTCTACAGCTCTTCCTCCACAGTTGGGCCACTCTGGGTGCTGGAAATAGTGTGGCTGAGCCCTGCATCTTGATGTTAGGTCTACCACTACCCGGGTTTTGACACCTATGGTGAGAAGGCTAGGACAAGGTACTTCAAGTCTGTATTCCCATTGTGTGGCTCCCATTAAGTGTTTGCTCCAAATGTCAGTGCCCCGCTCTGGTGTTTGCTTGACGTATTGTCAGATCTTGAGTTGCATTCCCTTTCCCTTGGCCCTATAGTTTCAAAATGTGTGATACTGGACACAGACGCAGGTCTTCCACTTCCAGTGGGTCTTACTTACTTTATATACATTGCAGCTTTCTGGTTGGGTCTTATTGTATCAGACTTGTACTTGGGAGAAGTGTTTTCTCAATCGGGTATCTTCCCACTTTGTTCCATTGTAGTTTTCTATATAGGTTATTCCCTAAATGGATTCATGGAACTTCGAGTCCCTAAATTAACTAATGCAAAGGACTGCATGTCTGGGCATCCGTTCCATTCCTACTATGGTGAAGCCTGAGAAAATATCTCAAGATTTGTGTTTTTTTGTCCCGAACTAAAAAGAATGTGCAACATTACGCATCTGCTGTCAACATTTTGACAAGGACTCGGAGTCGCACCTGAAGGACACTAGACTCAATTTCTCTGTTTACTAAGATGCACACCAAGTTGGAGGTTGGCTGGTGTCTTGGTTGCTCTACAGCTTGCTCCTCCCACTGATGCTATTTCAAGGGCTGGCAGGTATTTCATCTTGATGCAGGTGCAGACAGCCTTGTTAAAGAGACTGCAGCTCGGAGAAATAGTTGGCTTTATCTCATTTAGTCCAAATAATATGAATTTCTTTGTAACTTTGTAGAGCCTAGCCTCATCATTTATTGTACTAAGTCTTCCTCAATTACAATAAGTCTTCCTCAATTCTAAAAGGCGCAAGGAGCAGCTCTCCAACTTCAGATCAATCAGAATTAACCCGCATTTTGCCTAGGAGCAACTGGCAGAGCATACAACGAACAATAACAACGACTCACCCAAATTGACATGGGAAGCCTAATTCTCGATATTCACAATTAGCAAATAAAGAGATTACCATGTGCATTTGGAACATAAACGGTTTGGCATCCAAATTAAATGACAAAGAAGTCATAAATTACTTAAACCGTTTTGACATCATCTTTATTCTGGAAACCTGGGAACAAAAACCAGCTGAGTTACAAGGTTATACATCTAGCTCTATCCCAGCAATAAAGAGGAAAGGCTTGGGACGTCGATCAGGGGGCCTAAAGTCCCTATTCAAAATAACACAAATAAATGAAGCGTTACCCATAAAGATCAGTATGACTTCTCCAAGTTGCATTCAGGCATCAATAGTAAAACTGTTCCTGGATCATACGGCACAAAAAGTAATAATGATAAACATTTATGTACATCCAAAATACAAATTAAAAACAGCTAAAGAACTGAGTAAAGAACTAAAAAGAGTAATGGAGGAAGAGGACACAGAACACATCATTCTGGCCGGCGAATTCAACATGTATCTCCTGGGGGGAGATTATGATAACGACACGACCCAGGAACTCACAGATGCATGGTGAATTCCTGCCCAAGGCCTCATAAAATAAAATAAGCAAACACGGTGTACCAAACTTCTAACTCAGGAACTGGAACACTTAAACTTAAGATCAGTAAATGGTCACTTCAAGGACGACAATCCACCAGCGCCCACATATTATTCAGCAAAAACATCGTCCCTTCTGGATTTCACTTTTATGTCCTTATCTGTGTTCAAAATAATAGCCACTTTCAAAATGGGCAATAACGTAGCAAGTGACCATATGCTACAGGAGTTGACGCTAAAAACTAAGACAGACCTACTACTGGAGGGTGATAAAAATATAGTTTCAGCTGAAGCAACAAATCTCAGGCGACTAAGATGTAAGTCAATCTACATGGAGTTAGTATCAAGTACAGCAAAAAATATACTAATCCGTGCTAAGGAAAACTCAGAACACCCGTTGGACAGCTGGGAAAATTTCATCAAGACGCTTGATCAGTTCGACAAAAGATATCCTACATCAAAACCACATCCAGTCAGATGAAATATTCTCGGAAATTTCCACCCGATTACCGCGCAAATCTGACACAACGCTGCCCAAAGGCAATATTACAAGCACAAAAGAAAAGCCTAATAGCCTGGAAACATCCTTGATTCGGAAACAAATAGCAAAGGGGAGACTCTGCTTTATCGACTTTACAGCCGCCTTTGACCATGTGGACAGAACAAAGCTCTGGCTAAAACTTCAAGGGATGGGAATACCACCTCCGCTTCTGGACCAGTTAAGGAACTTGCATACAAACACTTGGATAAGGATAAAGCTAGGTGCAGGGACCCACGTATCAAAAGAAATCCCAACCACAAAAGGGTTAAAACAAGGGTTTGCCCATGCCCCGTCGCTTTTTAACCTTTATCTTGCGGACTTACCAGGAGAACTGGACAAGTGTAAAAATCATGCACCGAAATTACGAAATATATCCTTATCTAATCTGTTGTACGCCGATGACTTGGTACTGATAAGTCGAACCCCCATTGGATTACAACATCTACTGAATGTGACTCACAGTTACTCAGAACGGAACGCCCTGAAAATAAATTATACCAAGACAAGAATAATGGCAGTAAATAGTCACAGGAAGATAAGTTTCAATTGGTTTCTGAATGGGCATCGCTTAGATCAAGCACCCAACTATAAATATCTAGGATTAATATTAGATCAAAACAACTCATTCAAACCACAGATAGCATCTGTGCAGAGGCAAGGGGTAATGGTGTATTTGGCCATAAAACCTCTAAAGAAGCAACTGTCGGACCTAACACTTGATCCCTTAATGAAAGTCCTGCAAAACTTCACCTGACCATTACATACGGAAGCTCAGCAATGAAGGGCAAAGACGTAACAGCCCCCAAGGTATTCTTCCCTGGCCCAAATTCGGCTGGAGTTTGGGCTACAAAAACAATCAATCGAAATAAGGGGAGCATACGTAAAATGCTGACATAAAATCAAAGAATCGTTAGAAGGATCCTTGAACAGCCATATTTGGGTAGAGCTATTCCGTCCAGCAAAATCACCAGCTAGAGAGTACTTGCAGGAATCTATCAAACTCTTAGGTCTGAAAGACCTTTGGAGCATAACAGTGTCACATGCAGTATTAAAAAAAACAGTAACAAAGGTATGCCGACAACTATCAGTTGTAGAAGATAAAAATACGCTATCCAAACGATCACACGGATGGGTAGTACTGAATACGTACAAAGCTTTAAAACCGCAATCTTATTTGAAAATCGGAATAAAAACTACCACAAAGGAGAAATTCTTAAAACTTCGCCTGGGGATTGGCGCAATTAACCAGTTTCTTCGGCCCTGGGAGAGAAAAGGCGTGACCAGCCTTGTTGCATCTGTGGCTGCGGAGTGGAGGACTTATTACATGTTATGTGCACCTGAAAAACCTAAGGGACATAAAATAAACCTTTTAAAACCAGCATTCAACCAGTATGGAGTAAGGACCGTAGACAAGCAGTTTTGCTGTGTTTTAACCCAGAGAAAGTGCAGCTCAATTGTCGACTAACAAAGTTTTTTGACATAACAGCTAAGCGACTGGAAAATCTACGTATGTCGCCTTTGGAACATTCAACTACAGAAGCCTTGTCAAACAGTAACATCCATCAAATAGAGCAAGTGGGAGAAGATTCACTAATGGAGCCAACGTCATAAAAATCTCTGCCCATATTTACCACACCTAAATGAGCAACAGGTGGAAAAAAGAAAAAAAAAAAGGAGGCCTCCATTTTGATCTACATTGCAACCACTTGGTCGGGGTTTTACCAACGAAGCGTCGCAAGTTGTCGGCGGAAATTGAGAATTAAGGCAATGATTATCATGAGAATCCCTTCAACGGGCAAGGCCCTCTTAACAACATAATTGTGATCCACTGGGAAAAGACTACAAGGCACACTAGAAGAGATCAAGTAACAGTGGCATCTGCCCTCCTCTATCTTCTTATCGTGCCTCTTTAATGAGTAACGGAAATTAAATAAGCGGATAATACAATAGTATTTTAATTACATATGAACAGATGTTTTTAAACAAGTTTTAATGTATGTAACGGTTTTAATTAATCATGCATAATAATAAATGTGTTTGCTTATTGTTTTAAGAAATTATTTAAAGCTCTCCTGCACTTTTGCATGCTTCTGTTTTTTAAACTTTGACGTTTCTGTTATTGGCGTCTACTCGTTTCTGTCACTTATTTTCCCTGTAGCAGCCTTCGAATCATACCCAGGGGACAACAGGCTCCATTTCTGCATTTAGTTGGGCACATTCCGAGTCGAAGGTTGCCAAGCATTTTGGTTGCATGGCACCTTGATCATCCCACTGATGCCATTTGACGCTCCACTAGGAATTTCAACCTGGTGCGGATGTGCTGCAGGTGAGCCATAAGCAACCCGTCCACGCTTCGGATGGTGTCAGCTCCAACCAATGATGTTGGTACATCTCTACAGAATTACTTTCAGTAATTAGCCAAGACAAATGACCTGACTTAATCCTCTACCTATTTGGGATCCTTCACGACCTACAACCCAACTTTAACGAGGTATAAACCACGTCAAATCTCAAGTATTGGTGAGTAAAAGTAAAGGGTTTATTTAAGCCCCTCACATATCAGGAGTTTGAAGCATCTGACTCCTCAACTGTCACTAAGCCGCTATACAATCAACATTCTACATTCTCCATTTTACGCCCAACATTCTATATTCTACCTTGACTAAGCAGAGCACAGTAAAACATAAATAAAGTGATATAACCCTTCTCCCCCCTTGACCTTTACATAAAATGTGTAAAAAAAATTGAAACATTTCCAACAACCCTCAAAATAATTTTAAATTAAAAAAAACAAGGAACACTTAATTATATCCCAAATCCCACTGATACATGAGTGAATCCAAATTATAACTTTGTTCATAGATCAACTTTGTACATATCTAAAATACAGCAAAGAGAAAACTATTTTCTCAGAACAAAACATCACAAAATAAAGGTTATTTACAAAATATGTAACCTACAGCTATAGAGAAGTGTGGCTCACTGGTTAGAGCAGGCAGACCCTGAAGCAGAGGTCAGACCCGGGACTAGGGTTCAATTCCCGACGCGGCAGGGTCTTGAGCTCAAATGTCCATGGACTCGATAATTCTCGCTTCGGTGCCTGAACTAATCATGGGTTCACACTCTGCAACTCTGGGCATTAAGCTTGCTTAATCTCCACAACGGCCCCCGCGGCGGGATGCCTGGCTTTCACCTTGGGGATGCCCTGTAGGGGCTATCTCACAGGGAAAAGCCAGGACGGGTTCCCAAGGCAAGCGCTTAGAGACCCCTGGGTGATAGGCGCTATATAAATCCAATATACAATACAATACAATACAATATAATCAAGTACCAAACTCATACTGTGCTGCTTTACCGAAATACTCTTGGAGATAGTTTGGATATTTTCTGATACGACAACTTATCCTTACAGTTTCCTTCTCCTCAGACACAGTCTTGTTTCCTTGTTCTAAATTCTCATCATGTACATTCACACTTCCATCCTTCCTTTCCTCCTCAACGATCAGATTCTTTCTATATACCACCACTTTCCTTTTATTCCAGACTATGCCACCTTCAGTTTTAACAGCATTATCAATGTTTGACCAAAGAATGCCCCCAAAGGTGCTCTTATCTTTCCCCATCTTCCTATTTTACAGTGTTCTTCTTTACAGCTCTCCTTACTTTAAGATACTCCTTCCTCTTCTTCTGCAATCACAGTTTACCTTCTCTCCACTTACCAACATCATTGTTCTTTATTCCAATCTAGACTGTTCACCAAAGATAAATGTATATTTTCTTTAATCACTTTGCTAAATCTTTCTATTTTTTCATTTGTTTCTGGGTGATAAATAGAAAATTTCCACAAGAGTTAAAAAATTCCCCAATTGTTTTTTAAATGAATGGAGGACCATTATCTGAAAAAAGTGAATCCGGTTAACTTTTCCTTTTTAATATCTCCCCAAGAAACCTAATGGTCACATTAGATGTTACCTCTTACACACCCATGACTTCCATGAATTGACAATACACATCTATGAGTACTATAAAGTATAGTGTGCTTTGTTCGCTCCTGAAATGACCCACTATGTCAACTACCTCTTCCTGCTATGGATACGTTGGTAACCTGCAACATACTGAAGGTATCTGTCTTAGTGTCAACACTTAGTCGCTAGTCTTGCAACCTACACAGTCCCTCACCTCATGTTTAACACACAAATCCATTCCAGTGCACCAAAAATGTATTCTTAACCTTTCTTTAGTTTTTGTAATACCCATATGTCCTTAGTGAGGCTCTGATATTAAACAGTTCCTAAAATTTAAAGGAGAAAACACTCTTGTTCGCCCTAACAGTAAACCTCTGTCAACTATTAACTCATCTTTTATGGAAAGCTGTGATTTCGTTAGACCTTTGAAATGACCTGAAATCAAAGCCTGCATAATTTCAGTTAACTCATTATCTTTTCCAAGTTCCTCCCTCCAGGTTTCTTCTGGGATAACTCCTAAAGGTATGTACATACATGAACACTCTCTTCCAAATCGCTCTCCTTTTGTTCTTCCTATGTCTGCATAGACACTAACTTTGATAGTCAGCTGATAAATTGTTCATACCAGGTACATGTTCCGCATCAAATTAAAAATCCTGTAACTCTACCACCCATCTTCTGAATCGAGAGGAAACTAAATACATCCCTTTTCTCTGGAAAACCTCCTTCAACGGCTTATGATCTGAACACCCTTTAAACTTGGTGGCCAAATGAAATTTCCAAATTTATTCAATGACCAAAAAATGGCAAAACCCTACCTCTCAATCACAGAATAATTCAATTCTGCCCCTCGCAAACATCTTGAATCACATGCTATCAGACATTCCTGTCCATCTTTCCCTTGCTTCTATTCTGCCCCAAGCCCATTTGAACTTGCATCTGTGACTATAAAAGTTTCCTCTCCTGCACAATATGCTTGCAAGTTAGGAGCCTTCCTTAGTTAATTTTTAAGATGATCAAATTCTTGCTGACAATCAGAATTCCAGATAAATTCTTAATTCTTTGTGTCTTCCAACCAATCTTCTCAATTGTACCGACTTCTCCATTACATTTTTTTAATGAATTTCCTATAATACTTTACTATCCCAGAAAGGATGTAACTTCTTCTTGTGAAATGGGATTCCCCAAACTTACAATTGTGTCTACTAGTTCCTCTTTGGGTAAAACCCCTTAACCTGAGATTAAATCCTAGATTATCTGAGATAATTTACTATCTTCCCCAGAAATGTACATTTCTCCCGCTTTAAAAAGAGACCAGCCTGAAGAAGTCTTTGTAAAACCTGTTGTACCCTGGAATTATGTTCAGAAATGCTACTACCATACACCAATATTTATCCTGATAACATTTGACAGTCTTTATGCCCTTAAGGACTGTTGCCAGCACCCCCTGAAAGAAAGATGCTGCTTACATCAGTCCGAAAGGCAGCCACCTAAATGTGAATGCTCACATCGGCGTAATAAATTATGTAAATTCCTGGGACCTATCAACCAACTCCCCCTCTTGATACCCAGAGGTGGTGTCCAGCGTTGTAAAGTTCTTTGCAACAGCTAAACTCGACACAATTTCATCAATATTCGGTAGTGCAAATTTATCGACAACTATTTCTTTATTTAATGCTCTTAATCCGACAGAGAGTGTAATATCACCATTACCCTTCTTGACTACTACAATTGGTGCCCAACCATTCTGTTGCTGCTACAGGTGTTATTATTTCTTGGTCAATTCGGGCCAGATGTACGACCATAGCAATTCGCGACTTGCAAATTGCGATGACAGACACTTTTTGCGATTCCAAATGGGGTCACAAATTGCATGCTTCATGAATATTAATGAGGCTGTCACAATTTGCGACCCCATTTGGAATGGCTGCCACTCCAAGGGATGGTGGCCTGCTGGGGTCAGCAGACCACCATGTCTGGCACTGCTTTCAAAAAAGCTTTTTTTTAAATGCTACCCGTTTTCCTTAAAGGAAAAAGGGATGTATTCATAAAATAAAAATTAAAATGTCCTGTTCCATTTGTTAAGGGCAAACAGTGGTCCCTTTGACCTCTGCCTGCCCTTAAAAATATTTGTGCATGCATTTACAAAGGGGAAAGGGTCCCCTGGTACCCCTTCCGGTTTGTGAGTGCTTTACTACCCTTCTGAAAAGGGTGGTAAACTGCTAGTGTTTTGGGACTGCAATTGTGGTTGCAAAACATTCATACATTGGTTCTGGAGTCGCTATTAGAAAGGGCCGCCCTTGGACTGCCCCTTCCTAATAGCAAGTCGCTAATCCTATTTTGCGAGTTGCAAATTGTTTGTGACTCGCAAAATAGGGTTAATCCGTGACCCACACGAGCCCTAAAACGCCTTTGCAACCCCAAAAAACGGTGGTACATCTGGCCCTTAATTTCTTGAGCTGTTGCTCCACTTTCTCTTGGACAGCCACTGGAATACCTCTCACCTTCACTACAGTCAGTACTGCCCCTTCTTTTTAACTTAATTTGATGTTTATTCCCCTTCAAACATCCTAAATGTTTTCTTAACAAGTGCTCAAATTCCAACACAAAATCCACTAAAATCGATTCCACTTCCAGGATGTGTTCATGGGGCTCTGTATTGGGATTTAATGTTACCCTAAATAAGCGCTGTGAGGCCATTCAATTAAATGATCACCTTTTTTTAAACAAAAACCTTCCTAAGTATATACTTGTCCTTCAGTTTAATAGCTGCATGAAAATAACCACACATTTTGATTGCTTGTCCACCATACCCCCCCGGACTCATGTCCATATCCTGTAATTTAGTTTTTTCCTCAAAATTGCGTGTCATTTGAAATAATCATCAGTTGTGAACAGGAATCAAATTTCATATTCACGTTCAACCCATCAATTTTCACCAAACCACTTGGATGCTCAACACCCTTGAATTTCTCCATACCAATTGAACACTGTTTCTCAGGTTCCTTGACCTGAAATACCACCTCAAGTGTACTTGTTTTAAACTCTTTGCCTTGTTCTTTCTTAAACTTAGATTTACAACATTTACTTTTACTAAAATGTCAGTTTTTTCTATGTTAGCGGATCTGGATGGAAAGACACAACTCTTTGATGTTTTAGGTAGGGTTTTATTTTGGTTTGAAAGGATCTTCGAATAAGTCTTTTTCTAGATCCTAGGATGTAGGTAAAGGTGAAACTAATAGTATTAGGATGTAGATGTAAGGTGATTCCTCAAACTCTCTTCTTTTCTTGGGGCGTCTTCTGAATGTCCCGGTCTTCTTCTTTGCCTCTCGTCTTCCTCCACCTATTGGAAATGGCTCGGATGAAGAAAAGAGAGAAGTGGTCAGTGCCGGGTCCTACTGGGTGCTATAGGGGAGGGGAAGTGAGGGGACACCTTCCAACCAACAAGTGACGGCGGTGCTATACGGGACAGTGTGAGTGAAGGGGAGGGGTGTTAGTGCAACACTCAGGGCTCCGTTCTGTACTTGTGCCATATATGTCCGGCGCTTCCCCCCTCCCTACCCAGCCCAGGAACCTTTTGCGAACCTGGCTAAGACACGCCAACTCCTCTTCGTGTTCCCGGCGTCACCTTGGCTGGTTGGTATTCGGTCTCTTCTTTCTTCAGTTGGTGTCTCATTCTCTCAGCGTTCCTCGCTCTCCTTCCGCACGTCGGTGAAAAAACATACCTCCTTCCAGGGATCGTCCTCTTTTCTTGGAGCTGTGGGTGTTACGTCCTGCCCGGGGGTGTGGCCGGCGTCTGTTAATTCCCAGTTAAAGGGACAGTAACCAAGGTCTCTGGGGCTCTCTGCCTCATAGGATATTCACCATTCGTCCTGCTGATTGGGAAAATAAGGCGAAGAATCACATTGAGACTCCCACCAGTCCACAGTCTTTTGTCTCTCCTCCCCTGTACCCTTGGCCCTGTGACATTCCAGAACTAAGACACACCACATTTGCTGCTAGGCAATAATTTGCATTGGCTTTGTAGCCACTCCAGCCACAACTATAGCACTCCCCATACATTACAAGTTAGATTCTCACCACATATACAACTTCATCAGCCTTCCCTGGTTGTACTGATTCTGTTTCCTTACCCTTTTCTACCTTCAATTCAGAGACACATTTCATCATGTGTTCAACCCTTTTATCCACTAATAATACTCCCTCAAGAGGTGTTTCGGCCTTGTGCTAAAGTTCTTTACTGATTTTATCACCTCTACATCTCAACACCAGTTGGTATCTTATTCTTTCTTCTATGATTCCCCCAAATGAACATGTCAAAGCCAACTTTCTTAGAACTGTTCCATATTCTTCAATTGATTCATCCCTATTCTGCTGTCTCAGTCCAAAAGGGTACCTTTCAAAAACGGTACTAACACGTGGCAATTAATTTCTTTCTAGTCTAAACATACACCTTTCATACTCATTCAGATCCATTTGTTGTTCTTCATTCAATTCTGGTAAATTTTCCAGAATCTCTTGTCCTTATCTACCAAGACATTGTGAACCAAAGCACATTTGCACTCCACACTTAGTGTTTCCACACGCCTTTGCATAATATCCAAACATTTGTTTCCATTTGCTCTAGCTTACAAATGATTCTCCTGGGTTACTTAAAAAGAAAGGGGGCGGTGTTACATTCTGCATTATTGGGGCCAAAAAAGAAAAAAAATAACTTTGTAACCTCCTTCTAATCGGAGTTCCTGAAAACACAACCACTGAACCTACTAATGTTGAAATACACAGGCTTAATGGTGTGATTATACAGACCTAATGGTGTGTCTGTCACCATAACACCTTTAACACGTACTAAACATTCTCAAATCCCAAAATTGTATACACTGTCACCACAGATGTGCCTGTCAACCAAAACAAGCAAATGATAACAGTGCTGCTTCTTCCAGATATCACAATGTGCTCAATTCTGTCCCTGCATAAATTTCCTCCTTTCCTATGCACTAGACACAAATGCCCAACATTCTACATTCCAAATCTAACATTCTATATGCTACCTTGACTAAGCATAGCACAGTAAAACATAAATACAGTCAGACCCGCCAGGATATTGCGGCATGGATTAGCAAATTTAGCGGCACAAATATGGAAATTTTAGTGGCACAAATATGGAAATTTAGTGGCATTTATGCAGCACTTTATTTTACTCATAATAATTCATTTTCAGCCTGCAAATCAATGGAAACTGTTTAAGCAGAGTATTCCACTTTGAAATGGGCATGATTAAAGTGTCTGTGGCTCTATGGAAGCACAGCTCCAGTCTACCATCGTGGGAGGGAGCTGTATTTCTCCCTGGGATGTTCTAGTGCCCATGTATGCACCCTTTCCCATGCAAATAGTAGAGGTACTGTATGATCATCAGAAGTGCACGCTTCCTGCACACACAAGAATTAGTAGCACACAGTCATCTTCATTGCTGTCATCGCTGTCTCAACAGTCTTAGATTTTAATTCCAGATAAAGATTGAGCACAGTGGGCGAGATGACCACAATCTGTTCCCTCATGCAAAAGGTCTGCCTGATCTGGTATATCTTCAACTCTACATTAATGAAATGTTATCCGAAGAGTTGACCTCAACACATATAAGTCATCTTTTCTCTTTTTGTTTTCTGCCACTGCCCCCCCCCCCCAAAATGGCCCGATGGTTCAGCAGGAAGCTCACAATGGAGAAGTCAGGAAAACCTCAAAAATAGTCCTGTGGATAGAGAAGGGACACATCCCTGTCTATCCATCATACACCCCAGTGAGACTCAACAGCATCTGTTTGGGAGGCTAAGGCTTTTAGTGCCGCTCATGCTGTAGAAGTCTTCAGCTACATGCACGAAGCTTCGTTTTTAAAACTTTTTATAGCTCTACCAGCACAACTACGCAGGGCTTCTTCCATCTAAGGTGGTCACTCAACTCACATACATCTCCAATGCACCTCCAGGCCAACAAATCCTACTAGTACCAATTTGCTCACCCTCTCAGGCACAGACCTAGGCACACACATAAGCCGAATAAAGGAGGCTATGTTACACAACAAAAATAAAATAAAACATTCAGCTAGACACAGTTGCGGAAAAAAGGGGGATACTGAAAACCGCAGATTGCTCACTCTAGTTGTACTCAAACTCCGATTTCTCTGAATACATTGGTCCCTGGCCACAGGTAGTCCCAAGTTCGGTCAGGTGGGAGAAAAGGCTGGGGCCTCATTGAACGCTCCAAGTAAACACCAAGCAATTTTGGCCCCCAGCAAACTCCCCTTTACTCGAAGGGCACACTGAATGAAGCATAAAGTAATGTCTAATTGTGCTTCACATATAAAGATCTGAATCCGTATTATTTTCCCCCTTTGCCCAGGTCTGTCCTCATTTACACGAGGAGCTTATGCAAGCCTCAGATGCAGCTTGTAAATCTCACTCTTCTACATTTTTGGGCTCACCAATCCCTGGAAAAAGATAAGTGCATTAAGCCCGAAGTACTTTGGCTGTAAATTTGATGCCATCCACAAATATTCTAAGTTAGGCCTCGGTTAAGGCGAGAATGATAATTTATTTTATTTATTTATTTTATTTTTACACTTATAGAGCGCACTGATACCAGTCGGCGTCCTGGCGCTGAAGTGATAATTCCAGAGAAGCGGAAAATCTAGGTACTTATTGGGAGAAGAGCCATGTCTTTAGATCTTTCCTGAATGCCAGGAGATTTTTATTGAGTTTGAGGGAGAGAGGGAGGGAATTCCACGCCATCGCAGCTCCCCTGACAAAACTCCTTCCACCCCAGCGTGCCCTCTTGATCCGAGTGGTTTTGACCAGCCCAAGACTGGCCGACCTCAGTTGTCTACCTGGTCTGTACCACTGAAAAAGATCTTGAAGGAACACTGGGCCAAGACCATGTAGTGCCTTAAAGACAATACAGAGGGCCTTGAACCTAATTCGCTTCCGTACCGGAAGCCAGTGCAGTTTATCCAACTCCTTGGAGACTGAGGAAAACTTGGGCAATCCCCCAATCAAGCGGGCGGCCGCATTTTGTAGAACTTGAAGCTTGTTGAGCACCCCCTGTTGTGCCTCGAGAAAAAGGCTATTACAATAGTCGATGCGTGAGAGAACGAGGGCTGTCACCACCGTCTTTCTACTGCCCTCAGGAAGGTAGGGTAGAACTTTTCTGATAATTCTTAGAGTGCAATGTACTGAGGAACTCAGCGCATTGACTTGGGGTTTGAAGGTGAGAAGGTTGTCAATAACGACCCCCAAATTCTTCACCTTTGAAACGGGGATAGGAGGAGACCCCATATCAGTGGGCCACCAGTTAGGGCTCCAAAGATTAGTACTTGGGCCAAAGATGATCACCTCAGTCTTTGATGAATTCAATTTTAAACAGCTTTTTGCCATCCAGGAGCTGACTGCAGACATGCAATCCTGAAACCTGCCTGCCACCTCCCTCTCAGTCCCCGGGAGCACCGAGACCACAATCTGGGTGTCATCGGCGTAGGATGTTAACTCGAACCCGAAGGATCTGATTACTGGGGCGAGAGCGGCTACGTAGATGTTGAATAAAGTGGGGCTTAGGGAGGACCCCTGCGGGACCCCCCCCCCCGGGAGCTCGAAAGGTCTTGATTCGTACTCCCCCATGGCCACCACTTGTACCCGCTCAGGTAAAAAGGCCTCCAAGAGCTTGAGTGCTTGGCCTCGGACCCCGCAGCCCTCCAGCCGATCTAGCAACAGTGCATGATGGACAGTATCGAAGGCTGCTGACAGGTCTAAAAGGATCAGCACTGCCTGGCCCCCTTCGTCAAGCAACTTCCGGATCTCCTCTGTGGATTTAATCAGAGCTGTCTCGGTGCTGTGACCCTCTCTGAAACCATGTTGGGCTGAGTCAAGACCTTTTGAATTGCGCAAGAAGGAACAGAGTTGGGAGTTCGTAATTTTCTCAACCAATTTCGCCGGCAGTGGCAACCTGGATATTGGTCTATAGCTGTTAGGGTCCGCAATGTCAAGGGAGGGTTTTTTGAGGAGCGGGCTGATTGAGGCCCGTTTCCAAATCTTAGGGAAGTTCCCTTTCTCAAACATTAAATTGAAAATCCCGGCCAGTTGGTTCGCGATAGGAACAGCCGCCAGTTTTGCAATAGAAGTGGGGCAAGGATCGTAAGGTGAACCTGATTTGGTGGCCAGCAACAGTTTTGCTACTTCCTCTGCCTCTACAGGGTTAAAGGTTGAGAGAGTAGCCCCCGTGGATCCCGCATGAGTGTTCCTGTGGGGAGTTTCAAGGAGGCTCTGGGCCACCTGGGGTTCAAGAGAGGTAAATATCACCTGAACTTTATTCTGAAAGAACTTTGCTAAGGAATCACAGAGTTCTGGATTAGGCGGGACCATCACCGCTTTAGGAGAGGCCAGACTGGTGACTGTATCGAAAAGTTCTTTTGTTGAGTTCTTAGCCTTCTCAATACGGTCCGTAAAATAGACCCTCTTAGCTTGCCTGATCTCATCTTTATAGGCCCTTTGGCCGGCCTTAAGTCTCTCCTTGTCAGGCTCAGAATAGCTGGTCCTCCAAATCCGTTCTAGTTTTTTGCATGCTATTTTGGCTTCTCTGAGGACGTCCGAGTACCAGGGGGCTGATGGCGCCGACCTAGTGGGCCGACATCGTTTGGGGGGTGCCAGCTTAAGGCAAGCATGATCAATCCAGTCTGTGTACTCGGAAGTAGCTGTGCTTACGTCTGTCGGTCGGGCCGGGCCAGAGGCCAGAAGCAACTCCTCCAAGTCAGTTCCATTGATGTTTTTCCAAGGCCTACACATCCTGCTAGTTTGCCCCTCACCTGTCACTGTTTTAGCCTGAGAACTAAGGATGGCGAACCGCACCACCCCATGGTCTGTCCAGGGTAGTGGTTCGGCTTTTTGGAACATTAGATCGGAACTGTTAGTAAAGATTCCATCTAAAGTGTGGCCAGCTTGATGGGTTGGCCCTGCTACCGACTGGATCAAACCCGCTACAGACATTACGTCTAATAAGGCCAAGGTATCTGAGTCAGCGGGATCTTCCAAATGGAAGTTAAAATCCCCCAGAACAGTAAAGGAGTCAGCCCCAACCGCCTCCTCTAAAATACTGCCAACTGTTTCGAGAAAGCGGGACTTAGCCCCAGGGGGTCTGTAAAGCAGGCATCCCTTAAAGGAGTAATGGTTGGAGAGATCCAGCTTAAATCCCAGGGCCTCACACGCCTCGGAGGAAGCTGGAAAGAAGTGCCCTTGGATGGATGTGTGATAAATAATGGCCACCCCTCCACCCCTCTTTTTTGGTCTATCCAAGACGAAGTTAAGGAAATTAGGCGGTGTTGCTTTTACCAGGTCAGGACCTGAAGCTGCGTCCGTCCAAGTCTCAGTGACAAAGGCAATTTGTGCGTTTGAGTCAAGAATCAAATCCGCACACTCCATACTAAATAATAAACCATAATAAACAGAAACATCTAAAATATGATCATAGGAAACAAGACCCTCCACCAGAATACAGTCACCCACGGTGTTTGGAAGAGAATGGTTCTTACACCTATTTTATAATGATTCAATTGTAATTTACTCCATATGTCTATCATGTTATAGGCATGTTTACAGAACTGAAACTGCTAACACTGGGGCGTGATGAGAGACGAATTGAATAGGTAAACCAACTGGACAGCTGTAATCAGGTCCACACCTGAGGGTAATATGAGTCCATTGGCACTGCAAACCCTCTTATTGCCCGCCACATTCTTCTTGGTGGGCTGGCCAGTCTTACTGCAGAACTGGTGGATGTTGGGCCGGCGAAGTAGAGCCGGGGTGTTAAAAAATAGAAACAAGAACGTCAGTCTGTGGCATCTGCTAACTACTTTGTGATACAAGCGAATGAAAAGCTCTGTGCAATTGGCTGAGTCGGCAAATGTGGGTATATACGAAATGAAAAATCATTACAAGCATTTCACCTAATTGTTTATATACATTGTTATAAATACAAACATGTCCTAAAGTAACTACGAGTCTCTGAAGCGTGTAAAAAGAGGACCGAGAAAGCCAATAAATAGGTTTGCCTTGCAGAGTCACATGAATTACGGTCTGTGTCGATGTTCGATGTGTGCCCATTGTTCATGTGACTCTGCAAAAGGCAAACCTATTTACTGACCTGTCAAAACATGTTTGGATTTAGAATTCACTCGGCGCCAGAAGTGAAGGCATATTGGGCAGGCATTACACTACATGTATCGCCTGCATTTCATGGAGAATGTCTGAGGCCTGCTGCCGTTGTATGTAGCCTAGGGTGACCAGGCGTCCCCGTTTTGCCAGGACGGTCCCTGTTTTGCCAGGACGGTCCCTGTTTTTAACCTGCTGTCCCAGCAGATTTCAAGAAATTTCGCTCATGTCCCCATTTTTGGAGAGGGTCGACTGAAAACGGTGGGAGGTGTTTTTTATGTTTTACAAAGCAGGGATAGTTAGAAGTTGTTTCAAGAAAGCAATTTAATTAACAGGCAAACTACTGGGCTTAAAAATATCATTTTATGTATGTTCTTACTGCCTGTTATGTAATTCTCTGCTGCTGAGCGCTCTCATCGCCTGAAGTAAAATTGTAGTCCTTCTTCTATTTTTGTGAAATGTCACGGTTTTTGGCTTTAAAATTCTGGTCACCAGCTAGATTCTAGCTGCGAAATTAAAGGAATGCGGAGACAAACTAAAACGGCACTAGTCTAGAGCCGGTTTAGGCTGTCTCTGCATTCCTAATTTGCGCAGGCACTTTTGTAAAAATCCCTGCATTGTTACAAAAGTGTCGATTTCGCGGCAAATTGCAAAATCCTGGAGGGTCTGTGGTGATACCACACGACCATGCCAATATTAAATTCCTTTGTCCTTTAGCCAATCTCTTCTTCTCCTGACTCCATTTGTATCTGTACCACCAAGTCTCCATTTCTTTTCAAACTTGGCCTTCTCAAACTTCAATAGTTACCTAAACATGCTGGAGAAATTCATGATTTGATAACCGATGTTTTTTTAACTAATTTGAGAGATTTCCTGACACCTTATGCGCCAACCACCTCTAAATGTATATTCTTGTGAGACGTCAATCACTGCTGTGAAAATGTATCTAGCCCCAGAGTTCCTCCCTGCCATGCAGCTGTTCAGCCATGGGTTTAATCCTCAATGTGTTTTTGCATACTGAATGGTGCAGATCATCTCCTGTACCCTATTGTTGCTTCTTTTGATACAATCGTAGGCCAACATAGTCTGCAGCTAGCCTGGAAACACATGCTTTAAATAACTGCCAATACAACAATGTAACACTCAGTTTCTCTTCTCTCTTCGACCCCTTTAAGCTATAAACTTGAAGAATTGTCCACTATTGATATTAATCAATTAGAAATACTTCTCCACAAGAACCTCAGACCTTGTATATTGTATTGTATTGTATAATGGATTTATATAGCGCTTATCACCCAGGGGTCTCTAAGCGCTTGCCTTGGGAACCCGTCCTGGCTTTTCCCTGTGGGATAGCCCCTACAGGGCATCCCCAAGGTGAAAGCCAGGCATCCCGCCGCGGGGGCGGTTGTGGAGATTAAGCAAGCTTAATGCCCAGAGTTGCAGAGCGTGAACCCATGATTAGGTCAGGCACCGAAGCGAGAATTATCCAGTCCGTGGACATTTGAGCTCAAGTCCCTGCCGCGTCGGGAATTGAACCCTGGTCCGGGGTCTGACCTCTGCTTCAGGGTCTGCCTGCTCTAACCAGTGAGCCACACTTCTCTACCAAAGAGAAGGCTAATCATTTAACATGTTCAATTGTGACAGCAGTAGACTCCTCATTCCACTCAAAGTAGTCTGTCCCACACCTAATCATCCTTATACACCATGGTACACAAACGATCTTACCTTAATCAAGCATTCTTTCGAAAAACTTGAGTGAGCCTGGAGAGAGGATTATGTTCCTGCTGATAAAATAACATATATATCTGCCTTCAAACAGCTATAAAAAAAGCTTTTAAAGATGCCCACTCTACCTACGGCGCCAAAATATCATCATCCAACTTCACAAAGGCGTTTTCTTTAATTTGCGTACCCTCATCTTTCTCACCAGCAAAGACTATTACGTACCTCCTTCCCAATAATTCAGTGAGCTATTATCTGATTTCTTTCATGACAAAGCATCCAACATCATACCTTCAATGGTTGTTCCTACTACCCTACATAGTTGGAAGGTGCCACTATTTGTTTTCTTAAATATGTTTATATTTTCAATTAGATACTTAAGCCAACAAAGGCAAAGCAGTTGCTTATTTCATATATTATTGGCAATGCATAGCTGATGTTGATAAACAATGCTGCAATACGGTGCTTTAAAAACTTCTCCGAACACGGAGGCACATAATTTATAGAAAATAGTGCACAGTAGACAATGCAGGACAATCTCATGGCAATCAACTCTGACTGGGAGTCTTACCCGATGTCACACCAAGGTCTCCCTCCAGGGACCCCAGCCCATAATAAGTTTTCCTCCACCCCCATATCATACAAAACTTGCACGGACAACCTCTACCACAAATATATGTAGAGGCCCATGCCCTGTTGCCATTGTTGGAGGGTACCTCTGACGCTCTCCAGTACTTGACCACCACCAAAGCCAATGACCTAAAAAGCAATTTAACACCTTGGCTGCTAGGTGTTTTCCCCCTCCTGTGCTGGAAATTGCCATTTTAGTGGCACCATGACGAGCTCAGCATCGAAGGGGTTAAAGCACAGGACATCTACATCAGTTGGGATCCCCAGCAGAACAAACCGCAAGTGGAAGTAAAACCACCAAAATGGTAGAAAGTTTCTGGAGGATTGTTGTTCAGTATAATCTTATCCAGGGACACTCCAAGATTTTGTGAATAAAAGACCCTGTAGCGTCTTTACATCACAGGCATAGCAGGCACCCTCCCAATAGTCTGCAACTTATGGCGATCATAGTAAACCCTGTGGAGGATTTTGAACTGTATCTGGTGTAGGCACAATTTGATAGCAACCTCGCACAGGTGCATCAGTGCCACCTCCCAATCAGTCTTCAAGGTCTCCCACATCCCATTGGCATTTCTAAGACAATCAGCCCAAGGTATCTGCATATTATTTTTAATTGTTCTGTATGTGACAGAGACTAGTCCCTTTCGAAGTTCGTCCATTAATATTCAACCCTCTAATGGGGCGTATTCAGGTAGCTCTGCCCATTCTAACTCTTTGGCATGCCAGGCATGCCTCAATTGTGCATGTTTTAGAAATTGGGTCAGGTGTACACTGAATTCCCTTTGCAGCATGGAAAAGGGTAGAATTTGCCCTGTTCTAGGATATTACCCAAGTTAGAGATGCCAATGGCGTCCCACAGTTCAAATCCACACAATTTTGCAAAATCCAGTAGCCAGTTCCCTTTCCAGACGGGTGATTCCCTGATGATCTTGTGGGCCCAACCTAACGCCTCCATGGCTTTGCCCCAAACTTCCACTGTGACATTTGTTGCCAATGGCAACGTCCGGGTGCCCCTCCCTCCATAAAGATAATGTAGGTGGGCTTTGTGCTCCAGCAGAACACGTTGAAGTCAAAACTTTGAGTGGTCCTTTGGGGCATGGATCCAATTGTTTATATTTATCAGGCTTGCCGCCCAGTAGTATCCTTCAACATCTGGGAGTGTGAGCCCCCCATCATATTGATTATGCTGTAGTATTTTGAGCAAAATGTATGGGTGTCATCCATCCCAAAGCAGGGCCCGCAGTTTCCCATTAATCTTAGTGATACTGTCTGGGAGACGGATTAATAAAAATTCTGGAGTGCATAGCGGAACGTTTGGGGAGTGTAATCATTTTGAACAGGGCTGCCCACCCATAAGTGTGAGAGGCAAGCCCCTCCACCGTAAGACAGCTGCCTGAAAATCTTAGCGAACCCTCACCACATAGCGGCTCGCACTGAGCTCCTTTTGTGATGTAACAAATATCCCTAAATATTGAAAGCTGTATCCCATTTAATGTTATAACCCAAGTGGTCCCCATAGTCTCCACAATAATTAAAAGTGCATTGTGATAGTGGTCGTCGGGTCAGTGACATATAAGAGGATATCACCAGCATGCAGTGATATGTGTTCTCCCTAGTCATCAGCAGTCGAGATATGGACCCCTCCAACCCAGGGGTGTAACCGCACCGCACTCGCCAGGGATTTCAAATGTTAGGGCAAATAAAAGTGAGGACAGGGGGCAACTTTGTCTAGTTCTCCTACCGATTGGGAATTTGGTAGAGGTTTTCCCATTAACCCTGACTGTTGTAACTGGGTTCTTACAACAGAGCACGGACACCCACTTGCTGAATTGGGTGCCAAAGCCAAATCTCAATAACATCTGTTCAAGGACGGGCCAGTGGACCGCAAAAAATGCTTTCTTGACGTCTAGGGAGAGAAAAACAAGTGGTGTCTAGCGCGTCTGTACTGTATTTAGCCAATTAGGCATGTGTCTCACATTAAGGCAAGTCGATCTACCAGACATAAATCATGACTGATTCTGGTGTATCCAGGAGCAACTACCTGCAGTAGTCGAGTGGCCAAGACTGTGGCCAGTAGTTTAGTCTCAACATTAATTAAGGAAATTGGATGATAGGAATCACATTTGTCCCTGGGTTTGCCTTTCTTTGGGAGAGCCACAATAGTGGCTCTCCGCAGTTCAAGGGGAAGCTCTCCGGAATCCCTGGCTGCTATGAACAGGTTCAATAGGTGGGGCCCTAGTATATTCGCATATGGCTTATAGAATTCTACAGGGATCCCATGGGGTGCTGGGGTCTTCCCAGATCTCAGTTTGACTATGGCGGCCTGTATTTCACTCCATGTTAGCTCCTCTTCTAGGGAGTCACGGGCTTCTGCAGCCAGCACCGGAGTGGGAATTGTGGCCAAAAATTGTGCACTAGCATCTGAGCCATGAAGTGATCAAGCCCTTTAAAATTTCTCATAATAATGGGCGAATTTGTTAACAATGAGGGTGCCAGTGTCCAGAGCTAACCTAGTTGGGGTGAGAATTGTCAATATCCAGTGAGCTTCCGTACCCGCCTACTCACCCATGCCAGAAGCCTCCCAGCCTTGTCTCCCATTTCATAGAGATGGTGCAGCAAGGCCAACATATGTCCCAATATTCTGTATATAGAGTTGTAATCTGTTCAAGAACCAGAGGATCGGCCTCTGTCCCTGGGGACCCTTCGATCTGCATGATCTAATTTTCTAACCCCTCGAGCTACACCACCTCTTTTTTTTTTATATGTGCAATTCAGTTCTGGGTTCTGTCTCGGACCACTGTCTCATACGCTCCCCACAACACAATTTAGGACCCTACAGACCCTTCATTTCCCATAAAATAGAGCTCTGTGTCAATCCTGAGTATGCACGCTACTTCCCTGCCTTTCAGGTCCCAGGTGTTTAGCTTCCACCCTGTATTATGTCTGTCCCTCAAGCTTACCACCTGGACCAGCAAGGGTAAGTGATCAAACAGGCCTCTCGCCGGGTAATCAGTCTGATGTATCTCCCCAATTTCTCCCTGGGAACAAAGATATAGTCTAGTCTCAAGTAAATGCTATTAGGCCCTGAGAAGTAAGAGTATTTCCTATCTGCAGGATGCATGCATCGCCAGAGGTCAGCAAGGCCCTGTCTGCCCACAAATAGTGCCAGTGCAGTATTTTTAGGGCAGGGGGGCGTACAGCCTGTTTACCCTATATGTCGAGATCAGGGTCATGACATCATTGAAGTCCCTGCCTACAATATGTAGTGTGGAGGTAGAATCTAAAGGAATATCCATTATCTTTGCCATAGTAGGTGCCTGAAGTCTCGGGAGCGACCTATACACTCAGCAGGGTCATCTCGTTCCATCCCCTGTATCCCTGTACTCTTACATATCTACCATTTGGATTCACCGAGGTTTGTGTTACCCGAAAGGGGAAGTTCTTACTGATTAAAATGGCCACCCCTCTGGAGAATCCTGCATGTGCAAGGTGGTGTAGGACCCTTCCCTAGAAATCTGCAGAGTGACCCCTGTACGTAGGTTTCCTGAACAAAAATTATATTGGGCGACATTTGCTTAATGTATTGCACCACCAAACCCCTTTTAATTTTTTTGCCCAGACCACATTCCAGGTCAGCAGCATGCATGGCGGGTGTTCCAATGAGTTGTGTGGTGCGTTCTGGTAGGAATCAGTAACTGTATCTCTGTTTGCCTGTGCGTGCAAATGGTGTATGAAGACAGTATGAGAGGTCTGTAGCCCTCTGTCCATTAATAACTCACAACTTCCCAATACTGGAAACAATAATGGTTAACTTAGAACCACAGTCAAAAAGGAAAAAAAAGAAAAGTAAACAGGAGAATAGAATGCAAACATTCTCCTAGAAGCCTCTGAGAGCTTTGGTGGGGTCGCAGAGGGGTTCCAATCAACCCCATTAGTTTCAATGTTAGCTCAGTATTGTTATTCAGTTGCCAAGCTCATTGTGCTCCACTGTGCCATCCCTCACGGGGGAGGCAGTGCCCATTTGGCCCTGTTCCAGTAGTGCTATCCCTTTTACCACGGTGTGGGTCATCTATATCTGAGGACAGTTCTCTTTCTATGGCATCTAGGGTCTGGCTACTCTGCTCCTGAGCAGGTTTAGACTTTTTGGGGGTCTATGGTGATTCTCCCTCGGTATCCGAGGATATCCTCGGCCTCCCTTCCCATCGACCTTCCGTCAACGGGATCCCTTTGGGCTAAGGCATATCAGCTCAGCTCCGTCTTTTCTTCCTGGGTCACCATGTCTTAGATCTCCCCCCTCTGGGCAAGGAGCAACACTATTAGATTGTTCTTGCATAACCCTTCCTAGAGGTGGAAGCTTCTCCAGCCAATTCCAAGCCTTCTCTGGGGATTGGAAGAAAGATTTCTTGCCCTCGAATATGACTTTGATCTTCACTGGAATCAACAACATATAGAGCAGGCGTAGGGCTCTCAGTTTAGCTTTGACAGATTCAAATGTGCATCACTACTCCGGTATGTTTTGGGAGTAATCTGGGAATTTTAGAGTTTTCATAACGGACCTCTCCCAAGCGGCAGACATTTCTCAATATCATGTCAATGTGCTGTTCATGGACGTGGGGAGGCCTGTGGGTGCGGTCTAGCATTCAATGCCCTGTTGGCACATTCTATAATAACAAAAAATATTAGAGGGGTCCTCCTTTACCAAAGGACACCAAATCTTTGGAAATTCAGACCAGTGCACATCAGAGACTGTTTAGTCCCAACAACATGCAACTGGCTTTAATTGCAAGAAGATTGGGTGCAGCATGGAAAGTTAAAATCCTGGAGACTAGCCTGTCCCATGAGTACATATTATTTGATTCGTATATATAATCTCCCTCCTGCGCTACTTGTCCACAGGCTCAGTGAGAGTTCTGTTTATCGAAACTATGGGACGTATTACCTGTGGCCCGTCTATTTTGAGGAGCCAGATTCTTAGAGAACTAATTTTAATCATGTTACCAACTTTGTTAAAATAATTGGGAGACACCAAATATTTTTGCCTTAAGAAGGTGGTAGGAACAACAGCAACCACCGAAACGCATCACACTACAAAAGCACTAAATCTAATCAGTCTTGGTAAAAAAAAAAGAATTGTACATAATGATGTTTTGATCATGGAATGTTTATTGGATTAGTGATGTAAATGACAAATGTTCAATGTCTTTCACATTCTCCCATATTTAGTTTATATGTATACATTTGTGTATATGAATTCTTATATTTGCAGTCAATTACACATGTTTTTAATGCATTTTTTAAATAATTTTTTTGTGGAACTACTTTGAATAAAACATTGATATATTAGCTTTAGAGATTTTGTGACACTCCCTGGTGATATAAGTGTGCTTGGCATGTATGTGATACGAGTTAGAAACAGTGTGCTTTCAAACAACCCAAAGGGAAACTGTTGTTTTGACTTATTGTTGATTTACATTCTATAATAAAGCAGGAGGAGAACTGTTCCAATGGGAGGGAGGCCTGCAGCCATTTATTCAGAAAAGCACACATATTACAACACCTGACCCCTTCTGGGAAGCCCACAAAGCATAGCTTGTTCCTCCTAGTACGATTTAATGCATCCTCTACCCTCAAGTGCAGGTTGTTTGCTGTAGCACTGAGCTCCGATACTTCTCTCCGTAAGCCTTGAGTTACATCCTCCATCTCCAAGTATCTAGTCTCCGCCGTAGTGACCCTCTCTGATATGTTCTGTAAGCCTTGCTGTAACAGGGATACTTCCTGCAGTACCTCTCCGATCTTCCCTTTTAAGGCTTCCAGGAGGATTGGATTGCTAGTAGCAAGGCTGCATTATCCAGCATGGTTGGGGGTGATCCAATCAGTTTCTGCTGGGGGGGTCATCACCTTCACATAGTGGTCCATTTTGCTCTGCCTGGAGGGCTTGGGATCTGTTTCTTTGGCCATGATACTTTTCTGACCAACCCTCGTCCTAGGGCCAGTGCCCCAAACCGGTCTCCCATGATTCCTACCATTCAAATTTGCTTTCATGTTACATGGTTGATGTACATTTTTCTTTCAGAAGGTTATCGGATTTTCTTTGTACCATCTGCCTCCAGGGAAGGGCTGCTTTTCAGGGGGTTTGATTGTATTGGCAACAGTTAACTTTTTTTCTTTCAACCATGACATTTAAGGCTGGTTCATGCAACGTTATGGTCATTGAAGCTAAGTTGCACAATCAGTTGCAGGACCTCTGATCAGGGACTATACTAACCTTTTCAGAAATGGTATTTCTCCACATCTGGTGGATGTATCAGATTTGGAATTTCTCTGGATTTGATGGGTGTATCATATATTATCAATTACCTTCAGGGGTCACTTTATGCTGGACTCTAGGTGGCAGGGTAGTACTCTTTGGTGACTTTAATGGCAAGTTAAATTTGGGCTGGTGGGTTGATTCCCACAGATGATGGTGATCTTGTCAAGGACAAAGGTAAATGATGCTAGGACAGACTGACAAAGTTGTTATGTTTAGGACTTCCTGCATACTTTTCATTTGTATAGCTGCAGAAGTCGAGTTCAGCTTGATTGAGGGCCAACTCAGCTAACTTTATGGTTTAAATCTTTTTATTGAAGCAAATGCCAAACACAATAGTGAATGCAACAATAGACAATAGTTTTTAGCAACTGCCTGCGCGAGCCCATCAGCGTGAGGTTGGTATTATACATTAAGGATTAATCCAACAATAATAGAAAATGAAACAGACCTACCCCCACCCAAAATAAAAAGGAAAAAAAAGAAAGCAAAAGAGAAACAGAAAAATAGGCCCTCCCATCCATCCTCCGTCCTCTGTAATGCAATCTTTTTCCTGTATGCTGCTTAAGCCAAGAGGTAATTGTAAGCTCTTTCGCCATCCTCTGTATACAAATCGCTTCAAAGACTATAATTACAGAATCCTCCGAGATAGAGGGATGATCTTCGGGGATTACTTTAGCCCATTTTAGCCTCCTACCTTGCTCCTTAGTTTTCACATCAGTGGGCCCTACTCTAATATCTAGAGCATCTAAAAGGCAAAAACCTTTGTTCAGTTTTAGTATATCCGGGTTATAATCACTAAAAGTAGAACACAAGGCATTATAAAAAAGTACATGACCTAAAAATGCTGAAGAAATAGAAACATAATCGATTACTGTCTCTCTATCCCTTGTCTTAAACGTAGCGACCCTCTCATTATTATCAAAAAAGCCAGGCTCATAGAGGTCTGCATATACAAGAAGTTCTCCCAAAGCTTCCCCCCTGGCAGTATGTTCAAAATGTGGTAGGGTCGAGTAGGCGGGACCAAAAATGTCAGAGATACGACAGTTTGTATTACACAGATGTATATTAAAATCACCCATCAAGATGGTATAAACATAAGTGGATTGCTGTTCCTTATAAGAATTTAAAAATTGCATCAAAGTGCAAAGGTGCTCATCAATATACTCACTTTCCCTAGAATTGTAAAAATTAATTAACAACATTTTGGGATTGTTCGAGGAAGTGAGTTCTGCTATTAAGCAGTTAGAAGAGGGTGCCTCCAACAGCTGAACTGAACCTTTCACTCTCACCAAGAAAAGGAATATAAGCCCTCCTCTATCTCTTCCTGCCACAGAGGTACGAGCTGGCATAAAGTATGATTTGTAGCCGTCAACCCAAAAGTTACACTCCCTATCCCATGTCTCTTGCAAGGCAATGATGTCATAATCTTTTAGGACTGTTAACCAAGACTTATCGCTCCTTTTGGAGCGTAGCCCTGCAATATTCCAGCTTAGTAACCTGACTGACCCTGTCATCCCCTTAGGGTTATGTGAGCAGGTTAGGGACACCCAGGAGCATGTATTCCGGGAGCCGAGGGAGTTATGTGTCAAGGTATTTATCAATTTCACCCAACACCTGCATCCAATAGGATTGCAAATATTCCCATTCCCATTAAAGGTGGACTAGTGTTCCCACCTTCCCGCACTCTCTCCAACAAGTCAGGCTTTGTGTGTGGTCTGCGCGATGTAGCCTCTCAGGGGTGTAGTACCAATAATACGCTAGCTTGGTAAGGGTCTCAGTAAGGCCTTTATGACTCGCAGTGTGACGCGCCCTATAGCATATTCTTTCCCATTCTTTACAACTTAAGTCACGACCCAGGTCTTTCTCCCAGCATGCAGGCCTGCGTGATGTGTGTGAGTGTAACGGGACAGGAGCATTTTGTATAAGTCTGAGATGTCTGTGCACCTGGGATCTGTTGTCGGAATGTAGAGCCAAATGTCGTGGCTGTAAATAACACAGGTGTTCAGATTCAGGGAGGCCATAGTCGGTGCGCAGCTGTGAGAAGGGGATGATGCCATCTGCATCAAAAAGGAGGCCTAATGCGCGGCAGCCGGAGTCTCTCCACAGTGAGAAGGATGTTACCTCCAACCCAGGATTAAAGTCAGAATTGTCAAAAAGTGGCATGCGCGGCGAAGGGAAAGTCGTCAGCCCATGATGTTTGTTAGTCTGATCCCAGACCGAGAGAATAGTGTGTGTCACATAGGAGGCACAGAGATTAGGTGGTTGCTGTGGTTTTTTAAGAAAGGGAATCTTCATGAGGGAGGTACCCACCACTGCGTGGTCCTGGAAGAGCCAGTGTTTCTCTGATTACGCACGGCTCCACTCAAATAAGTACCTGAGTTGTGCCGCTTTGTAGAAGAGAGTGAGGTCTGGAATTCCCAGGACATTTTCATTGGGTGGAAGGAAACTAATGGCTCTTTTTATACATTGCTTGCGACCCTGCCAGATGAAAAGAGAGAGCTCCGCCTGAACCCGGTGGAGCCACCCGGAAGGGGGCTGCAGCAGGAGCATCTGAAATAGACTTTTAGGGAGGATCGTCATTTTAATGGCCGCAACGCACCCAAGCATTGAAATTGGGTGTGTTTCCAACCCTGTAGATCTGAGCGAATTTGGGAATGCAGTTTGGAGTAATTAATAGACCTGATGTCCTGTAAGGTAGGGGCCAACTGAATTTTCGAATAGGGGACTGTCTCGCTTGACCATTCCAGGGGGTGTCCAGCCTGGAGTTCCGTCAGTGCTTGGGGCGACAGTTAGAGATTCCGAGCTGTAGATTTTGTGATGTTGACTTTAAAACTTGAGGCCTTCGCGAAGGAGTCCAGCTCCTCCAAGAAGGCTCCCAGAGCAGTCGTCGGCTCTGTCCAAGTGACCAGAACATCGTCCGCATACAAACTTATAGTGTGGGTATCGCCACAAAAGCGTATACAAATGATCTGCAGGTGTTTCCTGACCCTTTGTGCCAGTGGGTCTATATAGAGAGCGGAGAGCAGGGGCAACAAAGGACACCCCTGTCGAATGCCTGTGCCGAACGGGGAATGGAGTGGCCGTGTGCCCATTAACCCTCACCGTAGCCGAGGAGGAGCAGTAACAATTAAGAATATGAGTCCTCATCGTCTCCCCAAGGCCAATGTGGGACAGCACCTGCTCCAGGTAGGGCCAGTGGATGCAATCAAAGGCATTTTCGGCATCTATAGTAAGGAGTATGTAATCTCCTGAAATGTGAGAGGCCTTCTCTAGGAGATACAGAACTCTCTTCGTGTTGTCACTGGTCTGCCTCTGATGGATGAAACTGGATGTTCAGGATCTATAATTTTGGGCATGTAAGGAGCCAGCCGCACTGCTAGAATCCCGATGTAGAGCTTCAAGTCGATATTCAAAAGAGAAATGGACCTGTAGGCCCCACAAAGCGACTTGTCCTTCCCTGATTTAGGGATGACTGCGATTGCAGCTTCTAACATGGATGGGGGGATCGCTCCTGCGGTTGCGAACGAATGAAAGAGCCGGGTGAGAAGGGGAGCAAGCGTGGGGCAAAATTGTTTATAAAATGCTGCTGGTTAGCCGTCGGGACCAGGGGATTTGGCTACTTTCAGGCCAGACGGAGTACTTGTTAATGTCTTCCGTCTCCAGGTGTTGCGCACCATACAGGCGAGCGTAGAAATCGCAAAAAGTGTTGGCAATGGCAGAGTCCTCTGTATGTACTTTCCCTCCCTGGTCCAATATAAAAGGAGTGGCTGCTAGCTGTGACCGGACCGCGGTCAGTTGACGCCAAGTTTGTGTGTCCCCAGTGCATTGATGCAATTGTTCCAGCTCACGTACTTTCTGGAAAGGTTCTTCTCGCTTGTGCTTACGCTCAGCGTTACCTGCAGAGGAAATGGCTCTGAATTTGCCTCTAATTACTGCCTTCAGGGCTTCCCATCTTGTGGACTCGGGAGTGTCGGGGTTATTGTTATGTGATATATGGTCCTAAAGGGCACGCCGTATCTGGTTGACAACGTCAATACAGTGTAGAAGGGTGTCGCGGAGGCGCCACCGCCGCAGCGGCTGTTGGGTCGGTGGAAGCGTCAATGTGGCCACCACGGGGGCGTGGTCGGACAAGGCTGTAACCAAAATGTCAATGGAGGTTGTGATGTCCCGAATGGGTTTAGTGCACAGAAAATAATCTAAACGGGCATAAGTTTTGTGGGCATTGGAATAATAAGAGTATTCCCTGGAACGGGGGTGGTAGCATCTCCTAAGGTCCACCAAACCAAGGTCTTCTAATCTAGAGAGCCCGGAGAGGGCCCCTTACCTGGCCAGTGCGCCGATCTGTCCATCTCATTGTCAAAGACTAAATTGCGATCGCCTCCTAAAAAGATTTTGCGCTCTGGGGTATCTATAGCTTCGCTGATCACATCATGCAAGAAGCTTTCCTGGCCCTTGTTTAGAGCATAAAGAGACCCTATGATTAGTGTGTTCCCCCCTATCGTGAATTGGTAGATAAGTCATCTGCCATTTATTTCGGCCTCATTCTGTACTACCTTCCCTTTGAAAGTTTTGGAAATGAGAATGGCCACCCATGTGGTCTTAAAGGGTCCAGAAGAGAAAAATTGTGTTGGGAAAGCGCGAGACCGAAGCCTGAGACAATCTTTCAGCAGCAAGTGCGTCTCCTGCAAGAGACAAATGTCCGCACCCGTGCTTTCTAAATATGCAAGAATCACCCTTTGCTTGATAGGGTTGTTGAGCCCTCTCACATTCAGTGTGAGGACTTTCAGGGTGTTAGATGGCATCTAGGTCAACAAAAATGTGGTGTGCAGCAAGGCGTAGTCTACTGGGAAAGGAATGTGGAACCAAAGTATGGCGAGCAGAACGCCCCATGTAGCCATGTCACAAGTGAGAAAAGCTGAGTGCAGTGGACAGGAGGCCCCAAAAAGAAGAAAAGAGGACAGACGGAGAAAAGGAAACCCTCGAGAAAAAAAAAGAAGAAACATTTTTTAAGAGAGAGAAAAAAAGGAAAAGAGGCGCAACAGGTGCCTAAGCGAACCAGAAGTCCAGATAATTGTCCATCATCCATGGATGATCAGAGGAGAAGTCTGTAGGGGTAAAATGTGGCCAACTTCACCCCCATTCTACCCACCCAAGCTGTCAGAGGTATAACATAAAGAGTACTTGTTCTAGGCCCATTCACAAGGCCTGTGTCTTGGCGAGGGACTCCGGCAAGGCTTCCAGTGTAGCCTGTTGTCCTTTCATGATCTCGGCGGGGTCCGGGTGTTTAGGGTACTCAAGACATGATTGAAGAGCTCACATACAAAGGTGAAGATGTCGCCCGCCTCCTCATTGGTTTTCACCCAGCGAATTCTGACGTGGCGGAGTGAGCGATTCTCCAGATCTTCAAGGTGGGTTTGTAAGTCCACCTGCTGGTCATGTATACTGAGAACTTCCTATTGAAGAATGGACATCTCAGTGTCCTGGGCATCGCTTTTGTCCTCCAGTGTCACCACTCCCTCTCTTATGCAGTTCATTTCTTTACGGACATCTTTAAGTTCCGCTGTGAGATCCCATTTCATGGTATGCAGGTCGTCCCGAAAGGCTGAGAATAAAGATACCAGGAAGGCAAGTGTCACTGGCTCCTCTGTTGGGGCACCGGACTGTGTTGGGGCAGTGTCACCTGGCATCTGGAAGTCCGACGTCACCCGCCCTGGGCACGAGCAAAGAGTTCTTTGAGGGATTTGTCTTTTTTTGCCCCGGGTGGAAGACGTGGCACTGGCTCGCCGAGTAAGGTGCGCAAAATTGAGATGCAGCTGAACGTAGCTCCACTGTGCCAAGCAGGAAGTGATGTACCAAACCAGCTTGTGATCCCTCTGTGTGCAAGCGACAGGCCACAGCTGGCTCTGGAGATGGTACAATTGCTATGGTAGGGGTAGGCCCCAGCCCAACGCGCAGCCCAGGGGGAGCTGTGGGAATGATAGCACTCCACCTCGGGGGCCGCACTCGCTGCACTCTTCAGAATGCTGGGCCCAGGTGCAGCACACCTGCAACTCCTAAGGGGTCTGACAGGGCGATCAAGCTGCTGCTGATGGAGATAGCGTGGTGCCTAAGCACGCCAGGGCCCCAAGGACCTTTCCAATATTGTGCGGCTAGGGATGGCCAGCGCCCTCAGGCAACAGCGCGTGCTGCATTATCCATGGGACCCAGCCCCTAATCTGCCCCAACAGCTCCGTGGGTAGAAAGCGCTCAAGTCCGGGGGCCGCACCTACTGTCCAGATCTAGGCATGAGGGCTCGTGCTATCTTCAAATTGCATATAGGGGGCTGATTCAGGCTCACTGCCAGGGTTGACTTGCTGCCACAAATGTGGGCAATAGGCGCCTCTCTGCATGCAAAAGCCAGGCTGGGCTGCCAGGATGGTGAGGCCGTGCAGGCTCCGGTTCCTCGCTCAAGTGCTTCGCGGGGCTTACTGAGTTCGTGAGCGTGGTGGCCTGCCTGCACTTGTTGTCCTCCTTAACGTACTGCTCCTGTTCTCAAGCCGGGCCGAGCGGGGAGCTACTGTGGAGTTCTGGACTTTTTGTTTCCGTCCAGAGGTGTCAGGGATAACACCCGAAGACCCCGGAGTTCTACCTGTCTCGGTGCACAAATAAACAGAAACACGGGCTTCTCGATGGTGGTGTCAAAGACCAAAGGTTTATTACTGCAGGGACAGAGAAGTCACAGAAACTACACACGGGCAGAATCTAGGAGCCTGTTCGATTTGTACAAAGTGGGTTGCTCCTTAAATACTAAATTTTCAGCTTGGGGCAAATTCTTCACATGTTAGTACATTTCTGAACCTTCATGTCCTAAACAATAAATATTTGCCGTTACACAAGAATCGTCAACAATATCTGATGTCAGAACATTACGAACGAGGGGTTCCCACTGTTCCATCATAATACTATGTCAACTTTTCATTCACGAGCCGGACCGCCTCATCGTAAATTTCGTTACCTCCCCCTAATAAAGGCCCAGAAGGAAAGGAGCAGAGCCAGGTGCAGGAGATAGAAAAGCAGGATAAGAGATGTTTGTGGGTCATAAATGGGCAAGGCTACCAGCTTCGGCCGCCTAATCATGATCAGGCCAACGAACACGAGAACCAGTATAGCAGGACTGGCCTCAGGCAGAGGAGGCAGCTTCTGCCGAGTCATGTAGCCATGGCGTTTTCTGTCCTAAGGTGCACGTGTCACTAGCAAGGTGAATCGCCGGCTAAAGCTTACGTGTCCTTAAGTGAAAGAGGTCACTGCATGTCCATTGACTATGTGAGGGCAAGAATTACAAAATGGCTGCCGTAATCTAAGATGGATGCCATCGGTAAATCAGAAATGTGTTCATAACAGGAGTGCTCTTGCTTGTAGCATAGCGAAAACACCAGGATATGCTAAATGGATCATTTGCGGTTCACTGATACCAAAATTATGAATTTACGACAATGTTGAAAACACGGGTTCAAATCGTCACGGAACCTCAGACCTCCTTTTGCCCTTACATAGGCAATTACTCAGTCTATGTCAGAGTCTATCTCGATGCTCATCAGGTCAGTGATATGTTGTTGCATCATCATCCTTTCTCGTACCTTGTCTCCAAACGCAGGTGGTTTTCTAAGACAGGTTGCAGCACAGAGACTACACAAAGCGGGACCACATTGGATAATAAGGCAGCACGAGAACAGGAATACTAGGATGATACCAACGACCATCAGAACCTTCCATCCCCACTCTGATAGTAAAGTCCAAAACCACTCCATTAAGGACCAGTTTCCCTGGTCTACGTGAATAGAGTCGGAAATCTTGTGCAGCTTAGAGATCGCTTCATATACAGTCGGAGCATTATTGGGAATAAAAACACAGCAGCTCGATTGGATCATTCTGCATACCCCACCTCGATCTGCAAGTATTACGTCTAGAACCATACGGTTCTGCAACGTCATGAGACGATCCGCCTGGAGCTCAGCTGTTAAGTTACTAAGGGCACCAGCAGTTTCTGTAATAGTAGATTCAACTACCCGTGTTAGCTGACGTAGATTTCTACTATTGGCCATAGGCCCCCAGAAAGGAAGGAAACCTTTGAAGAAGTCTCCAGCTTCCTGACCAGCGGTATCTTCCTTGTTGAAAACACCTCTTGCTACTCTGGTCTTGTGATAATCTGGGGAAGCAGTGTATGTTAGAGGTAACAGTCGAGCAATATAACATGAACCTGAAAAGTCAGCAGGCAGCCATGTATATGCTCTATCCTGACAAATGAAGTAGGTACCCCTAGCAGTAAGAAAGGCAGGGGAAGAGTTAGACGGATACACGTAAGTCTCAACGCACTCACTCTTCCCTAGCTGAGCTCTTGGATTTCTCCCAGTACCTTGCAAACAGACTTGACCTCGGTGAGGTACGACCCAAATTGGAGTGGAGCTCTTACGCTTGCTTTCACCCAAACTAATGCGATACTCTGTAGAATTCCAACTCAGATATACCCGTAATTCATCTCTAGGGTAAGATGGGGTGTTATTGACGTCTTTAATCATGTCAATGATTCCCTTGACTAAAGCTTTATTGGCAGAGTTATATTTAGTGGAACGTGGTGGACGCGGAGGATAGGTCTCAAGAGCATAGACAAAAATAGTTTGAAAGGCCTGAAATGATCCATTATAGCTAAAAGGCAAGACTAGATAGGGAATGCCTTTATCCATAGTGTGGGGTATCAAACCACACACCCAGCAGTCTATTGTGTTAACTACCAGTTGGTGTTGATGCAAGAGCTGTACAAAAGTGTTATTAATGAATTCTGAGCGTCGAGCTTGTTCGTGTTCAGGAAACGAGTGAAAAGAATGATAAGAAGCAACAGTAGAAGAAACGGGATCAAGGGGAGGTACTGTGGTTGTTACCGGTGTAAAAATTAAATGCATACAAAAGACGATTCCACCCACCAACGTTATTAAAACAATCAAAAACGTAATTGCACATTGCATCAGAAAACATTTGTTATGAAGAATCTTGTAAAGTCTATTTCTGCGAACATAAATTACATTCTCTCGGTGCAGCTCAGGAAGCTCCATCTTCTACAACCGCTCGCGACCACTGATGATGTGTACGTAGTTGAAAATGCCTCTATCAGCCCTGGGAGTTCCCAGAACTAACAGAAAGATCGACCTTGTGTCTGACCCCCGCAGATTCAATTAGGCACACAGCCACGACCCTACGGCTACCCAGACGGCAAGGCAATTTAAAACAACATAAAAAATACAAAATATTAGCAAACTTCCTGGCTGGAGGCAATGTATCAAAATTCACATATGTAAAATAGGCAGTTTCCTGCTTTATTTGTCCTTTGTGTGAGAACGTAAGTTGTATCTCAATTTTCCTGGAGCTGTTTGATCCGGAAACAGTCTATTTTCAGCAGAGGTTGCAATGTTCAAGTTCGCAGATGGCAAATGTTCTTTTGATGCAGAAGGTAAATGTTCGGAGTTCAAAGATGCAGTTTCAAAAGGGGAGTCAGAGTTCGGTGAATCAGTGATCAGTTCTGCATCGCTGAAAGGAATGTATTTGGGGACTGGTTCAGTTTCTGAAGCACCGATTCCTCTTTTCACCCAGTTGTCATAAGGAAGTGGAAGGGGTACACGTTTTGCGTGCGTCGCATGGATCCAGTTCTTTCTGCCAGCCACACGTATAGCAGTCCTCGTCGCCAACAAGACCTGGAATGGTCCGACGAATTTGGGTTGGAGGTTTCTCGTCCGTCCAAAGTTTCTTATGACCACCTGGTCACCGGGTTTCAGCTGATGACCTGGACTCTCCGGTGGCTTTGGCAATGCATCGAAAACCTGTTGGTGAATAAGACTCAATTTAGCAGTCAAGTCGAAAAGGTAATCAATTAACATTGGATATTCCTTCGGTCTAGGCACCCCCCAAATATTCGCTGGTCGACCGAATACAATCTCATAAGGGCTAAGCCCTACTCTAGAATGTACAGTCGCTCTTGTGGATAACAGAGCCAAAGGTAGTGCATCTGGCCAGGACAAACCCGTGGAGGCTTGTATCTTAGCAAGTTTCAGCTTGAGGGTGCCATTGTAACCCTCAACTAAACCAGCAGACTGGGGATGATTCGCACTGTGGAACTTTTGTTTTATCCCTAAACCGGCACACACACTCTGCATAACTTTCCCTACGAATTCACTTCCGCTATCTGACCATACAATTCGTGGCATGCCAAACCTGGGGAAGTATTCTTTGAGAAGGATTTTGGCAGTGGACAAAGCAGTATTGTCCTTTAGTGGATATGCTTCGATCCATCTGGAAAAAGCACAGACTACCACTAGGACGTACTTTAGATTATTGCAACGATCCATGTGAATGAAATCTAACTGGATCACTTCGAAGGGGCAGGAAGGAGGAGCGAAGTGACCAGCGGGTGTGGGGATTCCCTTGCCAGGATTATGCATCAGGCATATCATGCAATTTCTCACCACTCTCTTTGCACACTTACTAATCCCATCATTCTTCCAGACTGGAGCCAACATCTTACAAATCCCTTTAGAACTGATGTGCGCTGCTCCATGCGCCATCGTTACTACTGCAAGCACATACGCATCAGGCAACATCCAACGCTGCTGTTCTGACAAATCAACCCAACATCCATTCGAGTCCAATTTACCCATAGTCTCTTTCCATGCAAGCTTTTCCTCCTCAGTCGCCTCTTTCTGAATTTCTTTCACACTTTCCACTGTATCCTCACACATTCCAGACTCAGTAATCCATCTTGCAGACATTGCAACATACATTCTACTCATCGTATTTCTAGCTGTCTGCTTAGCGGTCTCATCAGCAAAAGCATTTCCACGACCAACATCATCCGTGATTGCTCGATGAGCACTGCACTTCACAATCGCAACTTCAGTCGGCAAGGTTAGAGATTCCAACAAGTCATTAACTAGCTGACCATGTTGAATCTTAGTCCCATGGGACGTAATGAAACCTCTCTCTTTCCACAAACGGCCAAAACTATGGGCCACGCCGAATGCGTACTGACTATCTGTGAACACATTCACTCTCTTTCCCTTAGCTAAAACACACGCTCTCGTCAATGCGATCAATTCTGCAGCTTGGGCAGAATTCTGACTCACTCTTGCAGTCTCCACAATCGTACTCAAAGTCGTTACTGCGTAAGCAGCTGTCACATCACCATTCTCCAGTTTAAAACAAGACCCATCAACATACAACGTGCCATCTGGATCTGGTAACGGAGTGTCTTTAAGATCAATTTGTCCTTTTGTCTCTTCCTCGGTTCTGAAACAACAGTCATGTGGTTCCGAATCACTCGACTCCTGACTAGTCGGCAACAATGTTGCTGGATTCAATACATTGCATCTTTTGATCTGAATATGACTCGCTAGCAGTGTCAGCTCGTAGCCTGATAATCTAGCACTGGTAAGGTGCTGTGTCTTGGTTCGGTTCGGTTCACAGCATGAGGAACCATGACCACTAGCATGTTGTTCATCACCAAACCAGCAGATTGTCGAATGGACGCTGCAGCTGCTGCTGTAGCTCTCAAGCAACTAGGCAATGCTCCGGCTACCGGATCTAATGTTGATGAAAAATACGCACAGGGGCGTTGTTTATCACCAAATCTTTGCGTCAGAACACTCAACGCGCAACCTTCTCTCTCGTGAACATAGAGCGTAAATGGTTTACTGTAGTCAGGTGTACCCAACACAGGAGCTGAACACAGTGCATTTCGTAACTCGGAAAAACTCTGCTGACATTCGGCAGACCATGGCACCGGACTCGGAACACCTTTCCCAGTCAAGGCCACCAATGGTTTTGCCAAAAGAGAAACATTTGGGATCCATTGCCTACAGTATGAGGTAATACCTAAAAAGGCACGTACTTCTCTCTGTGTGCTAGGAACATTCATCTGCGTAAATGCTTTTATTCTCTCTGGGGTCAACTTTCTTCCCTCCTTTGACAAGAGATGACCTAGGTAGGTCACTTCTTGACAACAGTATTGCATTTTCGAAGGTGACACCTTGTGATTCAAACTAAACAAATGATGCAATAATGAAATTGTAGCTGCTTTGCAAGTTTCCTTGTCATCGGCAGCCACTAGAAGATCATCGACATATTGCACTAAAGCAGAACCAGTAGGAAGTACAAAGGAATCTAACTGACTTTTTAATGCCTGGCTGTAAATGGATGGGCTCTCACAATAGCCTTGTGGAGCACGTTTAAACCTGAAGCTTAGACCTCCTAGAGAGAAGCCGAAAATATCTCTGCTTTCCTCGGCTATCGGAATGCTGAAAAAGGCATTCTTCAAGTCGATAACTGAAAACCATGTGGCTGTAGCAGGAATCAACGTTAACAATGCAGTAATGTCTGGAACCACAGGAAACTGTGGAATCACAATTTTGTTAACCTCTCTAAGATCGATTGCAAACCTATAGACTGGAGGCTTTGAAGGATCAGTTCGTTTCAGAATTGGCAATACAGGACTGTTACAGACATTTCCTCTAGTTACTTCTACTACGTCTTTCTTGATCAAATCTTGCACAATCAATAAAAGCGCACGTTCACCTTCACTATCGATCTTGTATTGTGGGATTCGTGGAAATTTGACATTCGCTTTCAAAGTGACTACATATGGTGGAATTTCTAAAAGACCTACGTCGTTAGGACCAGTCAGGGAGAGAACGCAGCTCTGGTGGGAGCGCATCCATTGACAAGTACATCGGGGAGATGATTCTCTTACCTAATGTAAGCTGTACTCCTGCCGGAGAACAGTACAATGTCGCGTACAGGCGTTTTAACAAGTCTAAACCAAGCAGATTTTCATTACAACCAGTCGTCAGAATCAAGGGTGCTTTCAATTGACGGGATCCAACAGAAATAGACAAAGGACCAGATACAGGATTGTAAACAGGGGCGCCTGAAAAACCTACAGAAACATTTGTTAAGCCAGACAAAGGTGCACCAGGGAGTTTCGCATGTATGATAGAACTTTTTGCTGCACCAGTATCCAACAGAAACGGTTCGACTACACCTGATGTTGCTACTGCGACATAAGACCCACTCTGATCTACTGGAACTGATACTACTCCCCCTCTTTGTCCATGGCTGTCCTAGTACTCATTTTGCTGAAATTCCTCACTAACTTCACAGTAGTCTTCAACGTGATACTGTTGAGATCTATTTTGTTGGGCAGACTGTCCATTTCGCTGATCAAAATAATTAGAAGGGCGATCATTTGTTTGTGGAGGCATAGCACCTCGTCCTCGACCTCTAGAATTTTGCATAGAACCACCACGACCTCTCTGAGCTGCTGCAGCATTATTTTGTGCTAATACTGGACACTCATTTTTATAATGACCTTCTTTCTTGCAGTAAGCACACTGATTCCATTGGTATTGCGGTCTCTGAGAACCATAATCTGTCCTTTGATATGACCCTTGCTGTGTGTTAGTCTGATTCGTGCGAGGCGGATATGCTTGCTGCAAAAGAACTTTTGTTTTTAAATCTTTCGTTTTCTTATCTGACTTTTCCTTCTCTTCTTTATCCCTATTTTCATAATACTGGGCAGTTGCAAGTATTTGCGCAGTCGTAGAGACAGCCCACGCACTTTCAGAATCTTTCAATTTATTACTGAGCTCCGGTAACAGATTGTGCACAAATTTATCAACAAATAGTCTCTGTCCTCCTTCCGTGCTCATATCCTGACCACTGTGATCTACGAAAGTTTCTTCAAACCTTGTGAAAAAGTCGGAGACACTTTCGTCTTTCTTCTGCCTGCATGCGGACAACTTGTCCCAGTTAACACGCAATGCTGGCATCAGAGTCTTCATTAAATCGATTATTCTACCGGGCAAATCAGCAATTAGAGGTTCGGGTTTAGAACCACCTATTTGTTGACCATCTGCCGCTATTATAGCTGCCCAATCACCACCTAGGGCAACTGGATGATTTTCTTTACGAATTTTAGCCCAAATTGGTTGTGGAACTACATTGCCAAATAACATGTCAATGTCCGCTAAATTCATTACGCAAGCTTCAACTGTCTGTGCTAACTCTTTGTAGTATCCGGCTGGATTCTTACGCGGATCTGGCAAGGCCTGTTTCACTGCTAACACTTCGGCTCGTTTCCACGGAATGTGTATCCACAGTCTCTGGAATTGCGCCGGAGCGGCTGCAATACCACGAACTGCGTCAGCTTGAACAGCTTCGCGCCATATTGGAGGAACCTCCCTCATAGGATATTGTCGATTCTGCTTCGTACTGCGTTTCTCTAACTCTCTTGGTGAATGAAGGGAAGGATCGAATCTAAAATCTAAAATTAATTCCATAGCTTCTTTTATCTCCTGACCAACTATCATACCTGCAGCAAACTTTTGTTGAACTTGGATTAATTCATCTGGTACCTGTTCAGATTCGCTCTCTTCCCATTCTTCACGTAAAAGGGAACACATGAAATCAAACACATAACGTTGTGTCGGTTCCTTCCACTGTATAAATGTATCTAATACATCTCTCACACTATATCTGCCAACTTTCGAAATCCATCTAAGGGCAGTGGAGTCTAATATTCCACGTTCTTCACTATTAGGAAGCTGACTACGTCTCTGAACGGAGTCAGAGGCAGGACTCTTAATCAAGGTTTTGTAAAAGGGAGATAGAATATTAGTGACAGAATCAGTGATTCTCCGACGAACAGAAAGCGGAGTCATATAGCTTGCAGAAGTTTGAAGGAGAGTAGTAGTCGGAACAGAAGAGACAGCGACAGTGGGGGTAGCAGGCAAAGTAGCTTGTGAGACAACAGGTATGAGCGGTACAGGCATAGGCAAAGGAGCCGGCAACCCTGGAAGAGGGGGTGCCGGAGGAACATTAATATTGACCACAGGAAGTACAGGAGCTTGATTCAGGGGAGCAGGAGCAAGGATACCAGGCTGTCCAGCAACCGGTAATTGAACATTCGGTAAAGGTGGAGCTGTAGCACCCTGTGCATATGGTGGGGGTGACCTCAACAAGTAAGACAACAGGGGATCCTTTTCGGGGTCCTCTACTATCTTAGCTGTACTCGATGGCAAGGCAGGATAGCACTTGTCTATCGCTAGATTACGCTCTCTATTGGCCACCTCCATCGCTTTCTCAGATTCATTGAGGTGCAGCTGCTTGGCAGACTGTTCTAAAGTCAACTCTTGCTCTTTCTGTTCTTTCTTTAACTTTTTAGTTTCTCTCTGTTTGGATTCTTTACGCCAATAACGGAAAGAATCAAACATTGCCGGCCGGGCTTTCTTCTTAAATAATTTTCTTTCTAAATTATCGAGAATTTCGGGTTCAAAACTACCATGTAGTGGCCAACTACGGACACCGTCTTTCTCTGTATATCGGATCCATACCTCGTTATAAGATATAGGACCTACACCAAACTTACAGTACAGATCATAAAGAGGAGTTCCAATCGGAGGAACCAGACATGAGTCCTCCAACCGGGAATCACTGTTGCAACCAAAACACGTCAACATACAATTTTTCCGACTTACCATTTTATAATCCGGAACACAGAACAAACACAAACAAAGGTGCGCACTCGAACCAAGAACTTAGGCCTACCAAAGCGAACAAATGTATCGATACCCAAACTAAACCAAATGATTATCGTAACTAGAACAACCAGTGATAATCTTACGAAACCAAACCAAACCAAGAACTAAAAGGATTATCCAAACAGGAGCAACCCTTACGAAGTAAC
The DNA here is from genome assembly GCF_964263255.1 of Lissotriton vulgaris. NCBI lineage: Eukaryota > Metazoa > Chordata > Amphibia > Caudata > Salamandridae > Lissotriton > Lissotriton vulgaris. The sequence goes on along the minus strand of NC_141687.1, from coordinate 1,462,538,498 downwards.
CAACTAGCAACCACTTAATACTTAACTGAGGCACTGAAGACGTCACCAAGGAGAAACCCGTCACGTCTCGCCGTACTAAGGTCTGCACCTCGGGTCCAAGACAGGGCGACAGTCAAGGCAGAGGACCACTGCAGCCGTCCGAACGGGAACCCTCGTGGAAGAGAACGTCGGGCCACTTTTGCGATATGCCGGGATCGATGAAGTGGGGCGCCTCCCTCTGGAATCTTCACACAAAGCTTCTCGAACTCTTCAGGCTTTTGGACCGGTACCGAATGACGTCGCCCCATGTTGGGCGCCAATTGGAGTTCTGGACTTTTTGGTTCCGTCCAGAGGTGTCAGGGATAACACCCGAAGACCCCGGAGTTCTACCTGTCTCGGTGCACAAATAAACAGAAACACGGGCTTCTCGATGGTGGCGTCAAAGACCAAAGGTTTATTACTGCAGGGACACAGAAGTCACAGAAACTACACACGGGCAGAATCTAGGAGCCTGTTCGATTTGTACAAAGTGGGTTGCTCCTTAAATACTAAATTTTCAGCTTGGGGCAAATTCTTCACATGTTAGTACATTTCTGAACCTTCATGTCCTAAACAATAAATATTTGGCGTTGTACAGGAATCGTCAACAATATCTGATGTCAAAACATTACGAACGAGGGGTTCCCACTGTTCCATCATAATCCTATGTCAACTTTTCATTCAAGAGCCGGACCGCCTCATCGTAAATTTTGTTACCTCCCCCTAATAAAGGCCCAGAAGGAAAGGAGCAGAGCCAGGTGCAGGAGATAGAAAAGCAGGATAAGAGATGTTTGTGGGTCATAAATGGGCAAGGCTACCAGCTTTGGCCGCCTAATCATGATCAGGCCAACGAACACGAGAACCAGTATAGCAGGACTGGCCTCAGGCAGAGGAGGCAGCTTCTGCTGAGTCATGTTGCCATGGCGTTTTCTGTCCTAAGGTGCACGTGTCACTAGCAAGGTGAATCGCCGGCTAAAGCTTACGTGTCCTTAAGTGAAAGAGGTCACTGCATGTCCATTGACTATGTGAGGGCAAGAATTACAAAATGGCTGCCGTAATCTAAGCTGGATGCCATGGGTAAATCAGAAATGTGTTCATAACAGGAGTGCTCTTGCTCGTAGCATAGCGAAAACACCAGGATATGCTAAATGGATCATTTGCGGTTCACTGATACCAAAATTATGAATTTACGACAATGTTGAAAACACGGGTTCAAATCGTCACGGAACCTCAACTGGTGCACCACAAACCGCCTCCTGCAGTTTGATGCAAGGAGAACTGATGCCCCACTCCAATGCTCTGTCCCTCACCAATGGCGCTGCCCCCTGCGATCGCAGCTGATGATCGACAGGCCCCGCTCTGTCAGTACGGCCATCTGATGTCTAGGTGGGCCTATCTCGTGGCCGGCGCTAGAGCCGGCCCGTGATGTGAGTTGCTGAGGGCTGGGGGCGCTGACCTATGCTCGCTCGGTCCCGCTGTGGCATCGATCGTGTAGCTCACCCGATCCAGTGCCACTCGTCGCTATCTCTCCACTCCAGGTCACAGGCCGCCTGGCCCAGGCACCATAGGCCGAGGCTGCGAACCTGGCTGCAGGCCACACCGCGGTGTGCGGGATATTTCGTCTCTCGCTGTCCTTGCCGCCGTCTGGCTGAGGAGTCTCGGGTGCTCACGGTCAGCGCCGGCATCAATTTCAGTCCAGTTCAGGGCATTTGCTGGCCAGGGACCGGTGCTTTGCTCGGGCGGCAGGCGGGAGAGACGAGGAGATGCATCTTACCTCACCGCCATCTTGGCCACACCCCCCCCACTCAGCTAACTTTAAAAGAAGAGATGTATGCAGCACTGTAGAATATATTATATTCTTGTGGAAACTCAAGTTACAGAAATCATTTAAGCTAGTAAGTAATGGGCAAAGTCACTATAGCCGACTGATTGCAATTGGGGAAATATCACTTAAAATCAACTCACATTTTGTTCATATATTTTTAATAAGTGTCATGTTAACAATCACATATGTTTTTTATGAATGTAATAACCATTAATCAAACTTGTTTGAAGCTTCTGTGACATTGAAATGCTTAGAAAATTTTCACAACATTTGCAGGCCTTGAAGACATAGCAGGCGCGGCCGGCATAGGTGAAAACGGTGAGGCGGGTGGGGGGTTAATTCGACATACGACGAGATAGGTAACATTAAAAATAAATAAAAAAATGAATAAAACCACTTACCTTGCCCTCACAAGATCTCAGTGATGCGGCGAGCGCAAGGTAAGTGTTTTTATTTATTTTTTATTCAATTTTACCTATCCCATTGTATGTCTACTTGTCTCGCCCTGCCTCGCCTATAACTATGCCGGCCACGCCTAGGTGTGACACTTACACTGTGGAAAGCAGACAGGTTTATTTGAAAAGAGAGTGAGTTAAGACGCTTTCTTGGCCTCTCAGCAATGCTGGAATGGGGTGAGTTTTGAACACCCATTATCTATCCCCAGACAGGTAATAAGGCAATCAAGAGAACTGCATGAATGGGCTGGCCAGGGCTGACGAATATAGATGCTGAAGCATCAGTTCTCAAACTATTCTTATGTAGGATTTTTATGTTTTCCTCCTAAAGTTGAAGCACGTTGAAGGGCGGCCAGGGTGACTGTCCAGCGTGCATTTGCCTACGCTGTGCAAGCAATTTTTTCTATTTTCCTGTGTTTGTGAAGTATTCTTTGTAACTTTCTAGACCTCACAAACATTTTGAGAGGTATGCAGCATTTTATTTTTATATATAGAGCGAACTCAACCCGAGCTATAAATGAGCACCCGTTACATTACACAAGCTCACGTTATTATTATTTTATTTTTAGCCATGTGGAGATTTAGTCATCTGCCCATAATCACAGGATGTTGGCTCCTCAGGTCCAAAGTCAGCAGCTCGGACAGGAACACCACATCCTCTCTTCAGACAGTTACATTTTTAGGTCTCGCCTGAGCCAGCGCATGCGCTGCTCTGGCAAGACTTTTAGTAAGTGGGCTTCAAAAAGCCGACCACAGCTTTTTGTGTGGCCTAGATCTTGCGGTTACGCGCACAGTTTCAAGCACAGGCGCAATCTGGCTTTCCTCTCTTGTCATGGCTCATTAATGCATCGCTCGCGGGCACCCTTACAGCCCAGGATCGCAGTCACTTTCATGGGCGCGCGGCCAATGCTTGTTGTAGGATTTGTGCCCTGCCTTAGATCATCATCTCCAGTGCCTCTCTTTATGTGACGGAGATCCGTTGCATTTGGCAGAACATTTCTGGGGCCGTACTGCATGAATACACCAGATTGCGCTGACGTGTTTTACAGAGCACCATACAGCATTTTGTTCTGCGTTAAAAAAGATGCTTTAGGAGCGGCAACTAAGCAAGTTAAGCACATAAGATATATTTTTGAATGGACGTTTTCTTGCCAATGTATTTTCAATATAGTCTCAGAATCCTCTTTAATACATATTTTTTTTAATTGGAGAATGTATTAGCGGAAATCAAATTATACAGACATTAACCAATCAGTGGTCAAATAACCGCATTGCATTTGTTTGCAAATACTGCTGTTTAATAATATTAATATTACGAAAAATGCTTTCTTCAGAAATGTTAAATGTACATAATGTGTCTTCGATCCTGCACCCTAAACTCTGCACATTTTATAATGCAGTGAAAATTTTTAATGTTTACTTCGAGAACACGCTAACATGATGTGCAATGTATGTATTACCCGCTGCATGATTTGAAGAAAAGACAGAAAAAACATCATTAACAAAGGTGTACGCTGTTATGTCTGCATACATTTCATCACCAAAACATCTGCTTAAAGCAACAAGATATGAGTTTGTGGTTACCACATCACTGCCTTTCTGTTCTGCTTTAAGGCGGGGTGAAACGTAATGGAGTTCATGAAAGGGGACACGGATCACTCATTGGTAATGCGGGGCAGCTACCACATCAATTCTAGGATGGTTTTCTCAGCCTAAACAAATGTATGGCAGCCGGTAATACAGTGTTTTCGAACATCTGTCAGCTATAAATTCAGTAAATACGATGTCGCAATCAAAATGCTAATGGTCACATGTTAAATAGTAGGCCAAACTGACCTTTTATTGATTGTGTAGTGCTGCTAAATGTGCGGTGGGACTGCGGCGCTACGAAGGGGACAGATGATTCTCTTGAAAGGTTGCCGAGACGGGAGCCTGATTTGAGCTCTAACTTCATCCTCAGCAAGATAAACAAGCATTGGCGTAGCCAATAGGTCTCGCCTTTGGGACCTTATAAGTATTTAAATATGCAGCACAATATCCTTGGTGCAACATCAACTGATGCATGGCTAAACACTTATAATGTCCCAAAGGCGAGACCTATTGCCAATGCTTGTTTTCTTATATTTCTGGAACAGCTCCACAAAAATTCCAGAAAACAAGAAAATACGTTTTGGGATACCCCTTAAAACCTATGAACCGTTTTACCTATATTCATCAGATATGACACGTTGGTGTATTCAAATTTGAATGACCTTTCCCTGAAGAACAAAACAATTTCAGATGTTTTTGCATTACAGCACAAAATCATTACAAATCCATTGACATTTGTGCACAATCAAGGAACTGGTATATGTAAACATTATAAAAACTGAAAATGAATTCCAATGTAAAAAGAGCACCTATTAATACATATATGACAGGCATATGACTCTGAACAAAGGCAGGGAAAACAGAACAGAATATCGGATGCAGTTACTACTAGTTGTGGCGCTACAATCAATTACTTTTATTCACACACATTTTACTCTCAGTTTCATACCCCCTTGACAAAATTGCCAAATGTCGCAAAAACGTACATGCCATAGCATTAAAAATGGCCCGAAAAAGGAGCACTGCTTATAGTGTTGTCTAGAAATCAAATCACAGGGTTAACGAGGTACATATGGTCTGGCGCTATGCCCTTTTGGAAATTTAGTTTCCCAGTCGAGCTAAAAGGTTCTGTTCAAAAGCACTGGAGGCCCAGCTTAGGGAGGCTTCTGGATATGCACTTGTTTTAAGGTTGGCACAGGCCGACCTTGGACATTCCACCATCTCCCATTCCTATGAGGTATAATGGAAATCTTCAAAGCCACCCCAAGGTACTACATATCAATCAGTGGGATCGCTCAAGTATTTTCCATCTTATAGCTATCTTTGAGTATCAGTGTAGTGAAGTTAGCATGAACAGTGGACCAGATGAGATAACTGACAAGTAATGGCGCACAATTCATTCTTTCCTCCATAGACGGCAATCCCACCTCGTGGTCAATGAGATACGTTGCGGATGATAAAGAGAGTCCATGCCTTCCCTGGATATGTCTGTCTTGTTCCATCTGGTAGGATTGAGGCCAAATACTACACCATAAGTTGCTTTAGAGATGCGTTTAGCGATATAGTATTTCAGCACAGAAGGTATATGAATCCCCATGGTTTCTGGCAAATTATTTTCTCTTTCCACTGTCACTTCTCTAGATAAAACGTTCACTTCCAATTTCAATTTGTTCAAATGTGACACTGAAACAGGCATATGAGCTGACCCTTTTTAGCACCATGTTGTTGATCCTAATACACTTCGTTCTCCTGTATATTGAGACAACTGTCATTTTATTGGATTTAAACTCACATTTGACTTTATCCCAAAGTTACTCATGAAGCTTATATATGGTGCCACTAGACACTCCAGCCATGTATCAGTTTGTGAAATAAGCACGGTGTAATCTACATACAAAAAAATTGGCCAGTGGAATAACGAAACTTGAGGAAACCCAGAAAAGTGCCGGACGGGGCCCTGGAGCACTATGGGGACTTTTTTTTACGCCACTGAAATTGGCCACAATCTGTCACCAATGTTCAAAGCTGTCCACTCTAAAGGGCTGATTTGACTTCAGCGGACGATTCTCCGTCTGTCAGGATGGCAGAGGACATTACCTCGACAATCCTGATAGACTACCGTCCATCAAATTGAGAGATGACTGCCAGCCCAGCTGCCATCTCTGTACCTTGAAACAAACATATGTCAAAGGTGCTCCCTTCAAGGTACAAAAAGTTTGGTGGACGGCCACTGTTGGTTTTGATAAACGTTCACCAGACATTTTTTTTAAACATTCTTCGTTTGGATGACATAAACTCCCAAAGGAAGAGTTTGCTTCTGAACAGGAAACAACTACTGCTCACCATCATAGCTAAAGATTACCACAGCACATAATGAGGAGTGTGTCATGCATTAGACCGACCAATGTCTCCTTCACCCACAATATCTCTCAAAATCTGTCACAGTGTAGACCTGTTGACCAGAAAGAGGTCAACTTGGTTCATAAGTGTTAAATGCATTCCTGCTTTTTTACTGTCACTTTGTTAAGCCAGAGGTAAAAGCCTAAACACTGTTCCCTGGTCCACAGCTCTTAGTGGAAATCAAACTATATATCTGAAAGGATCTCTTTTGTTCATATTTATCCATCAAACCTGCACAACAGAATCCTTCATAGGAACTTGACTGTCGATATGGGAGGGAATCAACCTTTAACAGCTTTCTTCGAGATGAGTATGACAGTAAAAGTACACTAGGTCACTGGAAACACATACTGATTACTCATTCAGTAAACATGTGAAAAGACTGGGCAAAGAAGACGTATTATATCTGTACATATTAACCGGTATCACCTGGGGACCTGGGCTCTTTTTAGGAGTTTTGTCCATCTGCGGCTTAAAACATACTCAAACCGAAGCAGGACCTTTTTGCCGCTTAGGGCAGGACTAAAGATGTCTCACTATTTCCCTGACAGATCATGAAGTTTCTTTAAATGATATAAGCATTTGTAAACTAGAGTGGTGACATCTAGCACAGATCCCTGTTTCCCTCATGCTACTATTTTCCAAAACGTTAAACAGTCCCATGCCTGCAATGTAGCGTCAAGGTCTTCTTAGATTTTCCTGTTCCACTTTATGTTGGCATCTCTAACATTTTGCCAAAAGCAAGCATGCATTGAGCATCTTACATTGCACCCAAGCACACTGTTTTGATTGTTCTCCATAACACCCACAAGCTTGCTTACTCAGTCCATTAAACCCTAAGCAGTCGTCCTTGTTGACTTCAAATAACCATGAACCAATCTGGCTACTAATTTCTGAAAATCTAAATATTCCCATGACATCATCAAAATATCTGTTGAATCGATGTGATATATCAGAAACTATTGTTTTCACAATCCTCTCAGTCTGTAAATACGTGCCTATCTAGGCCCACTGAAGCTTTATGCTACCATTTGATGCTATTTCAATCTGAGATTGAACCAGGGGGGTATCAATTAGAAGGGCTTCTGTTAAAAATAAAACACAACACAAGACAATGCCTTAAAGCCAAGAAGAATGTAATGCAAGATAGCAGGCAGCAAGGCAAAAGGTTGAAGACAGCTGTCATTCCAATTAATGTAATATTGAATATTTCAGAAACCTGTGAAATGCGAGATGAAAATGAGAGAAAAGAATTGACACCAAGGTTAAGAACAGAAGAGGATCAACTGATTCGTTCAGCCAAGAAATCAGCACTCAAGGATCGTCTAGACAACAACACTCACAATAGCAAGGAACTTTTCAACATCGTCAAAGAATTCACCAACCCCACCGCAGCATCCAACGACATCACTCCCTCCCAAGTCCTCTGCGATGCGCTATCTTCCTTCTTCTACAGCAAAATTGCAGACATCCACAACAGCTTCGAGAATACTCCCAGCGATCAACACTCCCCACCCCCCTCAGATCCTACTCCACCAACTAACATCCTTAGCACCTGGAACCCAATCACCACTGAAGACACCATCCGCCTAATGAACTCAATCCACTCTGGCTCGCCAACCGACCCCTGCCCCCACCACATCTTCAAAAAAGCCGACTCCATCATCGCACCCCATCTCCGTGATGTCATCAACTGCTCGTTCAACTCTGCCACCTTCCCAGAAAGCTGGAAACATGCCGAACTCAGCGCCCTCCTGAAGAAACCCACAGCAGACCCCTCTGAACTTAAAAACTACCGACCCATATCCCTCCTCCCATTCCCGGCCAAAGTCATTGAGAAAGCCGTCAACAGCAAGCTCGCCGCCTTCCTTGAATCCAACAACTCCCTCGACCCCTCTCAGTCCGGATTTCGGGCCAAACACAGCACCGAAACCGCCCTCATCGCAGCAACAGACGACATCCGAAACCTACTGGACAACGGAGAAACAGTGGCCCTCATTCTACTCGACCTCTCAGCCGCTTTCGACACAGTTTGCCACAGCACCCTCATACAACGCCTCAGCAACATCAGCATTCAAGGCAAAGCCTTGGACTGGATCACCTCGTTCCTAGCTGGAAGAACTCAGAGAGTCCGACTTCCCCCATTCAACTCAGAGGCCACTGAAGTCATCTGCGGAGTCCCACAAGGATCCTCACTCAGTCCCACCCTCTTCAACATCTACATGAGCCCACTCACATCCATCGCGCGGCAACATAACCTTAACATCATCTCCTACGCCGATGACACCCAGCTGATCCTTTCCCTCACCAAAGACCCCAACACCGCCAAAACCAATCTGCACGAAGGCATGAAAGAAGTAGCCGAATGGATGAAACACAGCCGCCTAAAACTCCACTCAGACAAAACTGAAGTTCTCATCCTTGGATCTTCCCCATCTGCCTGGGACGACTCCTGGTGGCCTAACGCTCTGGGCACTGCACCCACACCCACAGACCACGCACGTAACCTTGGCTTCATCCTAGACTCCTCTCTCTCAATGTCCAGACAAGTCAACGCAGTCTCATCCTCCTGCTTCAACGTACTTTGCATTCTCAAAAAGATTTTCCGCTGGATCCCCCTCGAGACAAGAAAGACCGTCATCCACGCACTGATCACAAGTCGACTGGATTATGGCAATACATTATACGCAGGAATCACAGCAAAATTACAGAAAAAACTCCAACGCATCCAAAACGCATCAGCAAGACTCATATTAGACGTCCCTCGCCAAGATCACATCACCGGACACCTAAAAGACCTCCACTGGCTTCCCGTCAACAAAAGAATTACGTTCCGTCTTCTCACCCACGCACACAAGGCCCTCTACAAACTAGGACCCGAATGCCTCAGCACACGACTGTCCTACGAACCCACCCGCCAACTAAGGTCGTCCAATCAAGCCCTCGCCACAGTCCCGCGCATCCGTAGATCCACCATGGGTGGCAGATCCTTCTCCTTCCTGGCTGCCAGGACCTGGAACTCGCTCCCCACTCACCTCCGCCTTACTCAAAACCACATCTCCTTCAGAAAAGAACTTAAAACCTGGCTATTCGACAAATAATGAACCCTCTCCCCAAGCGCCTTGGGACCCTCTGGGTGAGTAGTGCGCTATACAAATGTCCGAACTTGAACTTGATACACTGGCTAGCCAACTAATGATGCTATCACTGGTCAGAAATGTGCTATTATCCAGCCATAGAAGGATTTCGGTATCATCCATATAAGTAAGCTGCAGCACAAAAGATTTAATTAGCTGTGTGAAAGGTAATAGGTTTATCTTGAAGCGGATACCGTCGGAGCTGAAACCCTAATAAACACCTGAACCCCAATACTTCAAACATCCAAATTTTACTTAATTGATTAGAATAAAACAAAATAAATGTAGAAGCATTGATAATGGAGTTCTAGATCTAGGCAAGAATGGATTTAATATTAAAGTATTAATAAAAAGCACATGAATTGCATTAAGGGCTAAATACAGAAATACAAGTCGCAAGACTTAGCCTCAATTAATCCAGTCTAGGTAAAACCCCAAGACCGGGAGATGCGTTTCAATTATTCCCTCTGCGAGTACAACAAATGCTTAGCACTGCTCCCTAAGCCTAACTGCTCGCCAACACTACCACACATAGAGCATTAGTAGTATCTACTTTTGCCTCTGTATACCAATCTGGTTCTCACTGAACTGTCTAAACAAAGTACTTCCTTTTAGTGCACTATATAGAGAGCCAGCTTCCTTCTCCTGTGGTGCAGTAATCATGGGGAACACATGAGGAAAAGTGTGTTCAGTCATCGCATGTTTTTTCCTCATATGTAAACCATTTCTGCACCAGAACAGGCTAGCGCAGACTTTGGGGGAAAAATGCAACAAAAACCGTGGTTTATTGTCCCACTTTACTTATTGCACTACTTACTACTCCTAACCTTCATTTTTAGATTTCTCCTCCAGTGGCAGGATGGTGGGGGAAGCAACTTAAAGTCCAACAGGATTGACTTGGCGTTTTTGGATTGCAAATATTGTTTTCATATTTAAAGAAGCCTTTTTTTAAATGAAACTTAAAACAGTAAACCACTGCAAATTGATGTAATGTTCGACCAAACAGCTGAAGTCTGATTACCCCACCAAAAATAATTTATGTTGGTCACTAGTGCACCAGTGCTACAAAGAGCTGATACCGGATGTTACTGCTGTAACTCATTCATACCAATTTTATTACCGCTGGATAGGTGAAAGGCTCTGTCACCCATGCTACAATTTATTCTCACCTTTATTTCTATTCTATTCTATGAAGCACTTGTAGGGCGCAAAGCTGCCCGTAGGCATCCCAGCGCTGATAGTGCGGCACAGAAGCCTTAGAAGGGTTTTGAGGGGGGGCGTGGCTTGCGCGCCGCTACGTGATGGCGGTCGGCGCTTGAGCTCCGTGGAGGCAGCAGCTGTCGGGACGAATTTGGATCCCTTTTCAGCAACGCTTTCTCTCCCGAGTATGGCATGTGTAATGTTCGTATTTTCCCACTGAAGTGCACTGACACAAGTTATGGTGAACAGGAATGCATTTATTCTCATTCCAAGTACAAGGTACAAAGTAAGGGCGCCGAGCGTCTAACCAGCGACTGCTCCGATCGCCAACTGCCGATTCCTGCCTTCGCGCCGTTTCTCTTTACTCATTTGCGCATGCGCGCCTATGACGCTCTAGCCCACGGCGCATCACGTAATCCCGTATGCGCCGATAGGCTAGAGCGCACACCACATATCTCCCCCCTTTACACAATACTAAATATAACATTTCCTCCCCATGGTAGAGTCCTCATAGTGTCCAAAGTCTATGTAGGGTGCCCGGGGGATGGCACAACTCTAGTGTCCATTCATCACAAAGTCATTATAACGAGAGGGCACTACAACTGCCCTTCCGCTGCGGGTGTGTCTTACCGGCATGTTCTCTCTCACCGCCGTCTCTCCTTGGGGCATCTCAGTTCTTCTCCCGTCTGTACTCGGTTCCGCACTCACTTGTCTCGCTTCTCCGTCCATCGACCTGGCACTCCCCACTGCTTCTTCATGGTCGTCCCTTATGCTTTCCTCTTGGTCATCTACACCGTATTCAGGGAGTGGGACAGTCTCCTGGTGGTCCAAGCTCCTCTCGATTTCCTCAGTCTTGGGCCAGACTAGGATTTTGTTTACCCTGGCCATTCGATCCTGCGACCATACTCTGCCATCACTGAGGAGGGCAGCCCTGCCCCGCACCTCCTTGACCTGTAGCGGCTGGCTGAATTTGCTTTCGCCTTTCCTCTGTAAAGTAGGGAGCTTGATCCTCACCCACTCCCCTTCTTCTAGCTCTGTGTCCTTGGTGCCACGACGTTTGTTATAGTGTGCTGCATAGATTTTCTGGGCCTTCTCCAGGTTGTGTTGCACCACGGCCGGGGACCACTTGCTGGTGATGGTCTTCTCCCTCCATGCCACGTTGTCCCTTGTGAAGGGATGCCTACCTCTTAACACTTGAAACGGGCTGTACCCCGCCACTGAGGGCGTTATCCTGTATGCCCATATCATGTTCATCATTTCTATTTCCCAATCCTTGCCTTGCGATATTGCTGCCTGAATGGAGCCCATCAGCACTCTATTGAATCTCTCGACTTGACCATTGCAGGCCGGATGGTATACTGCCGTGTGTCTTGCTTCGATTCCGTTCCTCTTCATGTATTTCCCCCACTTATCCGACACAAACTGCGGTCCATTGTCACTTAAAATGGTTCTGGGTATTCCTTCCCTGAGGAACAGCCCTGTCAGAAACTTCAAGATCGTGTCGGTGTCCATCGACTCTTGTATGTCTGCTTCTGGCCACTTGGAGTACTTGTCTACCACCACACATATGTACTTATTCACTCCTCTGTTGTCCAGAATGGGCCCAAGGATATCTATGGCCACTTCCTCCCATGGGCCGTGTGGGGTGTCGAATTTTCCTAATGCAGGACGGAGTGGGCGTAGCACTTTGTCCGCTCCTTGACACTGTTCACACTCCCGCACCTGTCTCTCGATGTGGACATCCATTCCTGGCCACCAATACATTTGCTTGACCAACGCCTTGGTTTTCACTATGCCCAGATGCCCCTCGTGAAGCACCTTCAGGAGTCGGGGTATCAGCGTCACTGGGGGCACAACTCTCTCTCCTCTGTACAAGAAAATTCCCGAGTCGCTCAGGGACAATTCTTCCCTCATCTCATAGAAGCGCCGGACCCCCTCCGTCAGTCTCTTCTTATCCGGCCACCCCAACGTGAGATGTTTCTTTACCTCCATCTTCTCCTCGTCGAGTTCGTATGCCGCTTGCCACTCCTGCGCACTGATGGACGACTCATGGTCTTCCATGCTGGCCACCATCTCCTCTGTGTCCTGTGACTCTCCCGGAGCTTCCTCCATGGCCGCTGCTCGGCTGAGATAATCTGCTACCTTGTTTTGCGTACCTGGGAGATATTCCACGTCGTATGTGAAATCCAGCAATTTCAGTGTCATTTTTGCTATCCTCGGAGTGGCCGTGTCGTGACCTGATGACGTCAATACTTTGATGAGTGGCTTGTGGTCCGTCTGGAGCCTGAATCTCGTGCCCCATATGAACTGGCGAAATTTGCCCAGCGCCCACGTGACCGCCAGCATCTCTTTTTCAATTACGCTGTACCTCTGTTCCGTCGGGGACAGCGCCCGGGATGCAAAGCTGATGGTTTCTCTTGTTCCGTCTTCTCTCTCCTGCGCCAAGACAGCCCCCAAGCCCTTGTCGCTGGCGTCCGTTGTCACTATGGACTTATCTGTGGGGGCGAATCCCTGCAAGGGAATGGCATGGCTGATACAGTCCTTAATGGCTTCAAATTCGGCCTGGGCTTCCTCATCCCATTCGAATTTCGTATTGAGCCTGGTCAATAGTCTCATCCTGTGTGTTCTTGTGGCAAATTGTCTAACAAACCTGCTGTAATACTCGGCCATTCCTAGGAATGACCGCACTTCCTCCTTGGTTGAAGGGGCCTTGGCATCCTTTATCGCCTTCACGTTCTGCTCCTTTGGCGAGATACCTCGTGTTCCTATCTCGTGTCCCAGGTAGGTCACTGTGCGAGAACCGATCCTGCACTTGCTCCACTCCGCCGTCAATCCTTTGCCTTGCAGCACTTTCAGCACCTTATGGAGTTTCTCGTCGTGGTCACGTTTGTCCGTGCCCATCACTAGGATGTCGTCTTGGAAGTATTGCACCCCCGCGATGTCCTTGAACAACCTGTGCATCAACTTTTGGAAAACGGCTGCGGCGGATGCCAGGCCGAAGGGCATTCTTTTGAATTGGTAACATCCAAAGGGTGTAATGAACGCTGTGTACTTTCTGCTCGACGGGTGGAGTTCTATCTGGTAGTACGCAGATGTTAGATCAATGGTGGAGAAGTGAGTAATGCCTTTTGTCCTGGCTAGCATCTCCTCGATCCTGGGGAGCGGGAATCTCTCCACTATGAGATTTTTGTTGAGCTCCCTCAGGTCCACACAGAGCCGGACCTTCCCATTTGGCTTTTTTACTACGACCAAGGGCGATAGCCATTCTGCACTGTCAACTGGCTCGATGATCTCTAGCTCTTCTAGCTTCTGTAGTTCCAGGCGCACTGCCTCGCTTGTGGAGATCGGTATGTTCCGTACTTTGTGTACTACGGGAACAGCTCCCTCCTTCAGGGCCATCTTATGCACGAACTTATCCAGTTTTCCAACCGTGCCCTCAAATACCTTGGGGTATGCTGCTTTCCAGTCCTCCTCCTTCGACAGGGGCCATTCGTCCGTTAGCAGGATCTGTTCTTTCCCTCCGGGGTTGAGAACGATGCCAAGGGCACCTGCGTCTTTCCACCCCAGCACTGATGGGCCCTTTTCTGCTACGTACAGGGTGCATGAGGCTGACCGCCCTCTAAATTCGAACACCAACTCCTTGCATCCTACCAGCGGGATGGAATCTTCTGTGTACGAGATGGGTCTGATGTCCGGTGGCTCCAGGTCGGGGCCTAAAATTGGCTCGAAATCCTCTTCCCATATCGATCTTTGTATTATGGTCCATGGGGATCCCGAATCCACAGCCACGTATACCTTGACGCCTCCTATGTGCATGTGGGTGCGGGGTTTGTCCCTGCGTTTTCCGGATACGTCCAGCACCTGATCCTCGATGCATAGCACTTGGTCATCTTCTTCCTGCTCGTCCTCTTCACTGACGTCGGCCGTGCCCGATTCGATGCACTTGACCGTGGATTTCGATCCTTTCTTCCGGCAGACCTTTTCAAAGTGCCCCGTCAACCCGCAAAATGAGCACTTGGCTCGAAACGCGGGGCAGCGCCTGTCCTGGGCAGCGTGCGCAGCACTGCCGCATCTGTAGCACGCAAACTTCGCTCCTGGGCTGGAACGAGGCATCTGCTTCCCCGGCCCTCTTGTGTCCCTCTTCGGGTCCCCGTGCATGCTTTTGGGTTTACTGGATTGCGGCGCTTCGTCTATTTTGTTAACCATCTGTCTGGGCCCGCTTTCTCTTTTCGCTGCGTCCGCGCCTCTCTTCGACATTTCCGCCTTCTTGACCATCGCCACTACTTCTTTCAAGGTGGTTTCATTCATTGCCCATAGCTTATCTTGGACTGCTCTGCTGGTGGTGTGCATCACTATTTGGTCTTTTATGTATTCATCCTGTAAATTTCCATATCTACACGTGATGGCCAACCTGCGGAGGGCTGCTACGTAGTCGTCGATGGATTCTCCCGCCTCTTGTTTCCTCTGTTGGAAGTTATAGCGGTCTATCGAGACGCAGACTGCTGGGCGGTAATGGCTATCCAGGTCGTCCAGAGCGTTTTCAAAAACGTCGGCCTCCTCCACGCCCCTCTCTTTGGGCACCAAGTTCTTGAACACTCTGACCCCCTCTGGGCCTAAGTTGTGGAGCAGAAGCCTCTTCTTCCTTTCCGGCTTGTATTCCCCTCCACTCTCGTCTTCTAAGGCTTCGATGTAATTTAGGAAGTATTCCTTCCAGTCTTCCCATTTGAGTTGGGGTTCCCCTGGCCTGGTTAGGAATGGAACTGGCGCCATTAGGGCTGATGCCTGATTCGCCATTCTGGCCTCACCTCTGGGTCCTTCCTCCTGGGTTCTATTAGTGGGTACACCGGGCGCTCCTGCGCTGCCTGCCGTGTCTCCTTGACCCCTTGGGCTACCTGGGGTGTTGTCCCTCGAAGCGTGCGCTGCCTGCGCAGTCCTCCCCCTTTCCTCTGGCTCAGGGGTGTCTCCCTTGGTTGCCAGGTTGCTGCCTGGGGGCTTTATTTGCGTCTTGGGCCCCACTGACCTGGCTTTCTGGGGTTGGTGGCTTTCCTCTGGTCGTGCTGTTGCGCTGCTGCCACGCCCTTGCTCTCCTTGTCGGTCCTGTGCCTTATCTGGCTCGTGGGAGTGGGGGTTAATACCCTTGCTGTCGTCTGTGCCCGGTGGTGTCCAGGTCCCAGCCTCGTCGCCACTGTAATGTTCGTATTTTCCCACTGAAGTGCACTGACACAAGTTATGGTGAACAGGAATGCATTTATTCTCATTCCAAGTACAAGGTACAAAGTAAGGGCGCCGAGCGTCTAACCAGCGACTGCTCCGATCGCCAACTGCCGATTCCTGCCTTCGCGCCGTTTCTCTTTACTCATTTGCGCATGCGCGCCTATGACGCTCTAGCCCACGGCGCATCACGTAATCCCGTATGCGCCGATAGGCTAGAGCGCACACCACAGCATGTTAAGTCGGAATATGCCGGGAATGTGGTGAAAAAAACGGACATCGCTGACAACGGTTGAAACATCCCTTTCCAGCGATTTACAGCTCCGCTCACTGGACTTCACGAGCGGCCACCATTTTGCTTTCCTGTGGTGGCGTCGCTCGTTTTTTTATCTCAGGCACTATGGCACATTTCTGGAAACTGCGCTTCTGATGCTCTTGAGGTGATATTTACAACATTTAGAATTTTTTCTCAAACTGCTGCATTTTTTAACAACGTTCTCTTCACCTGCTGATACTTCCATGACTTTCTTTGCCTGGTGGCTCTTCATGTACTGCTTCAGAGGTCTCCCGCTGCTCTTTTGCTTTTGCCTTGTACTTGCTTTGTTATGAGGTCTGTTCAACCTGATTGCGAGGTTGTTAGCTACCTGGAATTTTGTTCCCCATGACTTTCTGAGGAATATTCCATATCTGCTTTTTTCCTCACTTGGTCTTGATGGCTATTTCATTGCTACTCACACGGCCAGTGGCTCCTATTTTGACGCTTCTTCAGCTGTCTTCCTAGAGATCTCTTGTGAATCCTCATTTTTGCTAATTTTATTACACCTGTTTTGCTCTCCTTATCTTCACATATTTATTCAGGTGTTTTTTTTTGCATTTTCCACGTGGGCTGTTCTTATGGCTGACAACATGGGTCCTCCTGCTACTCTTAAGGATTCCAAAGGTGCCCTCAAAAGGTCCAAACAACTTTCTCCTACTCCAGAATCTTCACAAAAGACCCTACTACCACTCTGGATACCATTCTCTTGCATCTCAATGCGGTTCTTGATATCGCCTAATCCACTAAGACTAATACTGATCTTTTACAAGTTGAAGTGGCGGCTATCAGGAATGACTTTAAGGCGCTATCTGTTAGGGTCAATACTGCGGAATATCGGATTAGTGGTGTGGAGGATGTTGCTCACCAACATTCACGATCTCTTCAACAGATGGAACGATCTATGGCTGCTCTCCGGAGGGACCTCACGGAGCAGGAAGATCGTAACCGAAGAAGTAATTTACGAATTTTTGGTCTTCCTGAGGATGCGGAGAAGTCCGCCTCCTTGATGGTTGACTTTATATCCCAATGGCTTCCTGCTACTTTACAGATCTCATTTTTGAGAGACTTTGTGATTGAGAGAGCTCATCGTGTTCCTTCCTTCAGGTCTAAAACTGCAACAAGCCCAAGAGCGGTAATTTTTAAACCGCTACGTCACCAACATTCGGAGCAAATTTTGGCCCATATGAGGAAGGTCAAATCCGTGACTTGGGAGGGCCATCGAATTGCTATTTCTCAAGATTTTGCCAGAGATACTGTGATTCGTAGAAAGGGATTTCTTAACCTGCGGAGCCGTCTCTTGGACATGAACATCCCTTTCTCTTTTGCTGGACCTTCCAAATTTCGTATTACATTCCAAGGCCACTCTAAGATTTTTGATGAACCTTCTGATCTTTCCATTTTTTGGGATAATCAATCTCAATCGCAGATGGATTCTTCTCCTGCTTCTGGTCCTTCTGGAACTTGATCCTTTTGGTGTTTTGCCTCTGTAATTTCTTATATCTTTCCGTCCGATATGTGCCACTGTTTCAGTGTTACATGTTGTTTTTGGCTCCTCCCATCCTTTCAGGTGTCGTGTTTTTTCATATCTTAGACGTTGTTGTTTCCTATGCCTTGTGTCATGGTCCTTAGACACATATGTTGTCTTTTGCTACCTACTGTCTGTTTCGGACGTTTTTGTCGTCTAGTCTTCTATTTCGCATGTCATTAGTTGTCCTACGCGTTTTCTGCTTTACGTATCTTTTTTCCTCATATTTGGTCTGCTCTACTTGCTCTACTAGATATTTCACCCTTCTACCCTCGTGATGGCATTCAGTCTCACTGTTCAAAATTCTCTTTGTCCATGGCAGTTATTTGTGTGGTCTGGTTTATAGGTGGATTCCTTGAGGTCTTTTTCGTCTTCCTATTCGGTCTTGTTGTTTTTGTCACTCGGCTGATGTTTTTTCCCTTCCCTGACGTGTATATTGTTTTGTGGTTTTCTTTCACTACTTCTCTGACATTCCCTCATTTTTCATTGGTATTATGTGATTTTATTTTGTCTTTCATGTACATTGTTACGTTTTGGATATTTTGCGTCTTTGCATTGTAGCCTTATATTGATTGCTCTTTCTTGTTAGTCTCCTTATGTCCTTCGTATAGTTTTCATTTTTCTTGTTGATTCTAATGTTCCTTTAATCATTTACGTGGTATATCTATTGCATTACTGTTATTATTGCACTCCTCTCCTATCTACTAGTTTTACCCTGGTTGATGTATTATACGAGTTATTAGATATTATTCCCATTTACATATGCTGTTATTGGTAATTTTGATTATCGTTACTTGGATTTTTCTTTCTATATTTCTCATATGGTTATTATGTATTTTGTACCTTTGTCATTATAATTGTCTGTGGATGATTTTTGTACTTTTACGACACTTATAATGGCTATTAAGTTTTTCTTACTGTTATTTCTGACAAGAGATGTCTCATTAATTATTGACTAATTACTTTATTGTATGCTTCTCTGCCTTGTTCTTTATATTATCTATATTATAGAGTTTATAAGCTTTAAAATGTAATTCCCCCGATGGTCTTCTACTTCCCTTCCCATGTTCCCCCTGGTATGATCTTGGTCTCTTCTAGACCTCCCCTGGTGGGTCTTCTCTTCTTTCTTTTCTTCACCCCCTCTTTGTCTTTCTTCTCTTTCTCTTGGTTCTTCTGGGGCGGCTTTCCTTTTCTTCTTTTTCAAAGTTGGTCTTTGCCTGTTTGCTTTGCTCTGTTGTTTCTCCCTCTATTACCCATTTTTACTGGAGTTTTTGCTTATGCACACTTAAGAGACTTATTTGAATGTTGTGTCCCTTAATGTTAAAGGTTTAAATCATCCGGTAAAGAGATCAAAAATTTTGGACTATTGTAAATCTCTTTCTCCTGATTTGATATTGTTACAAGAAACAACAAATTCTTACAAAGAGGCTTTGTGTCTGAGGAAAGAATGGGTGTTTGATGTTGCTTGCTCTGATGCATCTGGTAAAAAGAATGGTGTGATTACATTGATCTCTAAAACTTCTGGCTTATCGTTGGTCTCTGCTGAACATGACCCTGAGAGCCGCTGGTTATTGTCTAGACTTTCTAATGGTGCTAATGACATATATGTTTTCAATATTTATGCTCCAAATTGTGATGATCCGGTGTTCTGGCGCACGATTACGAAAAAGTTGTTGGATACTCCCCATCAGGGCAATCTAATTGTTGGTGGTGATTTTAATTTACCTATTTATCCCCTGTTGGATAGGAATTCTGCCTTTCAGTTTCGCTCTTCTAAAGCACATAAACAAATGTTGAACATGTGTTCTACTCTACAGCTTCAGGATCTTTGGCAGCTTTATAACCCTACTGGTAGTGATTTTTCTTTCTTTTCTTCTCCACACTCTAGTTTTTCTTGTATCGACTACCTCTTAGTTCGCTCGTCTCTTGTTCAGGCTTCATCTTCTCCACTCATTCACCCTATTCTTGTTTCTGATCATGCAGCGGTTTCCTTCTCTCTTTCCTCCTTTGTTACAAAAAAGGTCCAAGTTCTTGGAGATTAAACACAGAAATTCTTTATGACGAGTCCCAGGTTCTGGCTTTAATGACTGTAATTAAGAACTTCTTTGCGGATAATGATGGGTCGGTTAGTTCTCCAATAGTTTTATGGGATGCGTTTAATGCTCTCTTTGGGGTTCCATTATTCAATGTATGGCTAGGAGGAATGCTACTGCCAAACGAGACCTTAAGGTTTTGGCAGATGAAATTAAACAGGAACTTCTCTTCCGTAGCTCTAAAGATAGAAGCCATTTGCAAACCATTAAGAATCTGAAATATTACTACAACACCATTGTTACTAAACGGGCTCACATCGGGGTTCAGGCCCAGAAATCCAAACGCTTACTGTTGAAAAACCGTGCCGGTAAAATATTGGCTGCAACGTTGAAATATCAAGATTCCAATGTCAAATCTGTGCAAATCTCCTCAATTACAGATGGTTCCGGGGTTACACAATTTCAGACCAAAGAGATTCTTGATGTCTTTAGAGATTTTTATAGTAAATTGTATACTCCCACCAATCAATCCTCTTTTGATCAATGCCAGGAGTTTCTCAAAACGATCCCTCTTCAATCGATATCCACTGAAGATAGCCAGAAGTTAGGTGGTCCGATTACGACTGAGGAAATTATTTCTACCATTAAAGCTACTCGATCTGGGAAAGCTCCTGGGCCTGACGGCTTTCCTATTAAATTTTATAAAACCTTTCTTTCTGTGGTTGTTCCTCGCCTTAAGGTTGTCTTTGATTCTTTTATCCAACAGGGGTTGGTCTCCGGATCGGCAGCGGATGCCACCATTGTTGTAATTCCAAAAGAGGGCAAAGACCACTCAGACCCCAAAAAATTTCGTCCCATTTCTCTCCTCAATATGGAAGCGAAAATCTTTGCCAAGATTCTGGCTAAGCGTTTAGAATCCTTTATTCCTAAACTTGTTCACCCCTCTCAGACCGGTTTTGTTAAGGGGCGTTTGGCGAGGGACAATATTCGTACCTTTTGTCATGTTTTGGGTGCTGCTAAACGCTCTCACCTTCCAGCTGCTGCCTTGGCCTTAGACGCCAAGAAGGGTTTCAACAAGGTTTCCTGGCCTTTTTTACATGCGGCTCTTTGTGCACATAACTTTGGAGATTCATTTGTCAATATGGTTATGTCCTTATATGCCCAGCCTAGGGCAAATATTAGAGTTAATGGCACCACTTCTTCTATTTTCAATCTTCGCCAAGGAAACAGACAAGGCTATCCCTTGTCCCCTCTTTTGTTTTTACTCTCTATCGATCCGTTGCTTCGCTTGATTGACATCCATCCAGACATCACAGGATTTACTTTTGGCTCACATCGTATCAAAACTGCGGCATATGCAGATGATGATCTTATTTTTTCGGAGGATATTGAAAGGGCCATTTCCGCGATTTCAGATACTATCTCCCTTTTTTCTGGCATTTCTGGGTATACCCTCAATAAAGACAAAACGGAAATGTTTCCTTTAAATGTTTATTGTTTTCCGTCTCATATGGGCTCTGCTGGGTTTAAATGGCAATCTAAACAGCTTTAATATTTGGGGATCTGGTTCTGCAGTACTCTTTATGATACTGTTGCGTACAATGAGGCTCAAAGTATTACTAAAGTAAGATAGCTTTTAGATACTTGGTCTCCTAAGTATATTTCTTGGTGGGGCCGGTTTCAGACTATAAAAATGATGATTACACCTAATATTAATTTTGTATCTTCCATGTTTCCTGTGAAATTATCTTCTTCTTTTTTTCATACGATGGACTCACTTACCTCCAAGTTTCTTTGGAATGAGAAGAGAGCTCGGATTGCTTATAAATATCTGAAGAAACCTTATGATATGGGTGGTTGCAACTTGCCTGATTGGGAGACATATCAAACTGCTTTCTTGGCCTCGCAGGGGGCTCTTTGGCTTTCCTCGGCTCCTGACCATGTTCCTTCCTGGCTCTTAATTGAACAGAATATTGCCTCTCCCTTGCCACCCTTATCTTTTTTAACTACGTCTACCTTATCTATTCCTTTTTCGCGTTCCATTATCCTTGATACTTTTGCAGCGATCAAACAAGTCGATAGGCGAGTTGCTATTCCTATTCATAAGTCGAGATGGTCCCCGTTGTGGCACAATCCCCGTATTAAAATTATTATTGACCCTTTGCTGATCTTGTATTGGGCTAACAAAGGGATAACTCTTGTGTGTCATCTGTATGACTCCAATGGGGATCCATTACCTTTTTCTTCTTTAGCTCAACAGTTTTCTCTCAGTAATTTAGACTTCTACACTTTTCTGAAAATAAAGGTAGCGCTAGCGAAAACACGACTGTCTCCAACCTCTCCTGCTATTACACTATTTCGCATGTGGCTCCGTTTTGGTCATGTGGCTTCCAAAATTTATAAATTTCTGTCTTCCGTTTCTTCTGCCGGTGGTACTGTCACCCAACAGAAATGGGTATCTCACTTTGAGCAGGATATGATTGCCCATCTTTCTGCGGACGACTGGCGTTTGATTGGGAAGCTTTCTCTTCGGAATAAGGTTGCTCCCTCTTTAATCCAATCAAAATTTTTCTCTATCAATTTACTGGACTCCGGTACGCTTACACTCTCTCCAGTTGAAAGATGATGATTTTTGTTGGAGTTGTGGCCTATGTGCAGGCGATTACTTGCATATGTTTTTTGAATGTTCGCTTTTTAAACCCTTTTGGGATTTAATTCACAAACATCTTCAATTGACTTTTAACCTCCGGTTCCAGCTCTCTTTTCCCATGATTTTGTTAGGCCCACTTGCGTCTCGGACTCCACTGCCCTTAGATTCCTTGGATTCCCAACTACTAGATCTGTTACTAACTATTGTGGTAAAAGTCATTCTTATGGACTGGAAATCTTTTTCCTCGATCTCTTATCACACTTGGTGGGCTTGGGTCTCCTTTTTGAGAAGTGCACACACCTCTGTTGATGATGCTCATCTCTCTCCCTCAATTTCTACTGGTGTCTGAAGAACTTTAGATTCATATATGGATTTAGCTTCTAAGGGCTTGGTTGCTCAATATTCTTTTGATTCGTCTTTGTGAGTGTTGTCCTTTTGTACAGGTGTAGCTTCCCAGAAGATCCCTTCCCTCCTCTTCTTTCCCTTTTCTCTTTCTCTCCCGCTCTTCAACGTCCCGTCAATTTACTTATTTATTTATTTTCCTCTTTTCTTCCCTTTCTTTTTCCTTCTGCTCTCTTTTCTTCTCTCTCTCAAATCTCTTTTTTACCCTTGGTGATACCTCTGATCTGGATTATGGTTTTTGGGTTTCCATATTATATTTTATCTCAGTAATACCTCATGTTGAATTCATATATTTCCTCATATGTATCACCTTTTATGGTATTCAAATTTTCTTGTATACTCTTTAAATCCTAATAAACTTATGGAACTGAAAAAAAGAAGGGTTTTTAGTTTTGTTCCTCTATTGAGGGGAGATATTCTGGAATAGCCATGTTTTGAGCATTTTACGTAAGGAAAGCAGCTGATTAAAAGAACGCAGAGAAAGTGGAAGGGTGTTCCACAGCCTGGCCACATTACATGAAAAAATGCACACTTGAATCTTTCCCTTCTAACTTGGGGTACTTTGGGCAGGTAAGCATTGGAGGTGTGAAGGTAGGAGGAAAACAGGGAACAGGAGATCAGAGGCCTTTGCCTAAAAGTGCCGTGCGGGCAATGCAGGGGGGTTTGAATGTAATTCTCTCAGCCACTGGGAGCCAATGAAGGGAGTTAAAGGCGGATTGGGTGGATTGGTGCCTAGTTCTGTACCACCTGGAGTTTCCTTGTTGTGGCCTTTGGAGCTCCCAGATAAGTGGAGTTTCCATGGTCCAGGAGGTAGAGAATGAGGGCCTAGACTAACAGCCTCTTTGAAGTGAAAGAAAG
Source organism: Lissotriton vulgaris (assembly GCF_964263255.1). Taxonomy (NCBI): domain Eukaryota; kingdom Metazoa; phylum Chordata; class Amphibia; order Caudata; family Salamandridae; genus Lissotriton; species Lissotriton vulgaris. The sequence continues at coordinate 1,462,514,878 of NC_141687.1, read as the reverse complement.
AAGAGGGATAATCTTCCGAAGCATTCATTTCATGCCGTAGCATGTGGCTGCAAGCTTCACTGACTGATAGTCAAACTTTAAGGATTTGTCCAGCGACATGCCATGGCTCTTAACAACACTTATTAGGGGGCATAGGAGGACCTACATAGCTCTGTCAGTCCAATCACAGATCCAGGTTCAAATGATTTCCCAAGAGCAAAAGCTCAGTTTTGTCCCCGTTCAGTTTGAGACAAGAAGGTTCCATCCAATTAGCCACCTTCTCAAGGCAAGGGTCTAGAGAAGGAGGGGAGTCTTCATTTTGAGTCAGAAGGAGACGACCAATTGCATATTGTAAGTGTGGGTAACTACTGAGATCCCATAGGGAGCGACGATATCTGCTAGTGGCCTCATATATACATTAAACAGAGGTCGGCTCAGGGATGAGCCCTGAGGTACTCTGCATTTTAGAGGAAAGATATCGGATGTGCAGCCTTCGTCTATGGCCTGAAACGTCCCATCTTCAAAGAAGAAATGAAGCTAAGAGAGAGCTCTTCGAGATGTTCCAGCTCTCTCTTAGCTTCAGTGCTTTAGCCAGTAGGTGTAATGGATGCAGTTTGAAAGTAGCACTCGGTTATGTACTCTACTGATTGCCAAAAATACACTTTGGTGCACTGAGGTCATATTGATTGATATGTTTTAGCCTGACTGAGTGTTTAACTCAAAAACTGAGAGATAACAGACACAAAAGGTTTAGCGTCCATTTTGCACCCTTTGTCAGTGGTTCATTGTACTCAGTTTTAGAACTTGCTAACAGTGGTTGACAGCGGTCGCAAAATAAAACTAGGGCGCGGCACTATTGTACTCACCTTCTCAAAGGCAGAGTGATAAATCTGTGGGCAGCACAGTAATTACCAAGAGCTGCGTGCCTATTTATTAACCTATCCCTGTTGTACAAAAAAAAGGTTCATGCCTGATCCTAAACCTTGAACCAAAAACTCAAAGTTGGGTGAAGAGGTGTGGTATGTGAGAGTTGTACTCGAGGGACACACTCCAGTGCAAATTTCTACATGCAGACAGCATCCCATTGGTAAATGCGCCATATGAATAATCTGGTGGAAATTACACATATTAGGCGTAGGAAAAGCATACCGCTTTCATTTGGCAAAACGATTATATGGAAAGGCACGTCATTGTATGTGAATAGATCTGACGTTGCGTGCAATCATAAGATGCTTGTGCTAGTCCGTCATGTTGGCCCCTGTTGATACATGAAACACGTTTGGCACTATTTGACGCAACTCTTCTTTAGGGATGCACACAGTCGACCTTTTAAGCTAAAATACCCACGCGCTGAAAGTTGGTTGATGTTGCCGTATGAGCTGCTTTGAAGCCCGAGAGACTGCATACAAGTATTACAAATCTGGATCTGTCTCTTTCTCAGCAGAAGCACAACTTCGTACCTCACTTAAGAAGGGAAATGTAGCCTGAGGAAAAGTAAATCAATATGTTCACTGATAAACAATATGATTAACAAATGATGTTTCATGGCTAGGGTTTTGTATATTATTGAGATAACAACCAAGGGACGTTTGGTGGAAAGTCAAAGTCCGTGAGATGGCTGAGTGACTTCTGATGAGAGCTTTGCTAGTTCTGCGTGTCTGTTTAAATACTGGCGGTCCATCTAATTCTAGCACGTCGTTTTTGTCTACACAGCCAAACGAATGTTTCGAGGTACCTTTGATTAGAACCGTATTGGCTAGCTACCACCCCAAGGTGCTTCATCGTAAGGCTGTTTCAAAGGAATGGGTTAATAAAATGATGTGCAGTGAGCTGTTTCCCGAAGGTTAGAATGCTGGCTTTGTTGAGCAGTGAAAGGAAGCGCGTCACATAGAGAAGGTCATTGGTCCAACACAAAATGTCTGCTTCCTTTCTGGCTTATAATAGCATTGATGTACTGAAAGAACACACAAACAGTTTCTTGATGAGAACCGTTTTTGACCATGTCGGCTAGAGAGAAGAAAAACACAATTTGGAACCAAAACCTGGCAGTCTTATAAACAATTGTTTTTCTATTAGAGTTTCTAATCTAGTATTTAGTAAATATAATTTCTTCCAACGGGTCATACATTTTGTTTTATTGCTGGCCTGATAGACATTATACATATTCTTTTGTTCCAGATGCCTGTCCCCATTACATTTCCACGTTTAACAAAATGCTCCTTTGAGAACTGTAAATCCCACACTGCTGAGGCCAGACTGAAAATGAAACGAACATGTGTTTTTACAAACCGGGAAAAGTACAAATAAAACCTCAATGTCGGCGGATGGAGGTTTTGAAACTCTTAAGTGTTATTACTTTACACTGCTACCAATATTTTAAACAAACTGTTAACATTTTCCAGTTGGTGTTTTTCCTATTTCTGGTTGCCAAGATTCTTACCGCCGGAGACGTCCTTCGAGCGCAGATCCTTTATTTGTTTCTTTGTGCCTTTCTTTCTTTGTTCATTTTTCTTTTTGTGTTTCCGTTTTTTTCTTTGTTTCCTTTTCTTTTCTTCCTTTTCTTTTCTTTCTTTATTTCTTTTTGCTTTCTTTCTTTCTTTCTTTCTTTCTTTCTTTCTTTCTTTCTTTCTTTCTTTCTTTCTTTCTTTCTTTCTTTCTTTCTTTAGGTTGGCCTGGCTAAGTATTCCCACTTGGACCTGGCCATCATCATCCTCATCCACTTAATCCACTTCACTATCCTCAATTAGATTGTGATCAGGGGAATCCTTTGCTGAGGGCTGACCCTCTTTTGCATTGCCTGGAGGACCTGTGTTAGATGCTTTCTTAGCATCATACTCCTCAATGAGTTCTATCAGGTGCTTGAGGGTAGGGTTTGAAACCTGTTTTAACTTCCTAGTTGTGCACAAGTGCCTCAACTCATGGAAGGTTAGGGTATCATATCTGGAAGGTATCCTTAAAGGATCTACCTCCACTGGGAGAGATCCACTTGGTTCTGCTCTCAGAGACATGATCTAGTGAGGTGTGGTGTGTGCACCTACCTACACTAAGTGTTACCTACTAAACCTCTCTAGGAGTTGTAGTCAGGGTGTGCTAGGCCCTTTGCTCTAAAACATCTAAGTTCAGTATAACTTAAGTATTTAAGACTTGATTTATATGTACCTCTAGGTACCTTAATATGATCTTTCAAATGCTATTTCAAGATGGTATGGTAAAACTCCATGTAGCCAAGCACATACACAGCGCCACAGACTCGGACGCAAATGACTCCGTGTAGCCAAGCACATACACGACGCGACAGACTCGGACGTGAACTATGCTACATAGCTCAGAATTAATGGAACAGACTTGGACCAAACAAACCACAAAAAAACAAGCCACATGTCACGTCAAAACAACTTACATAAGTTGAAGAAACTAAATATTTGAAACAGAAAGACTACCAAAAAATGCATCGTCATCCCTGTGAGAAGTTGGCCTGATATGTGATGTCCACTATTCTAGTGGGCACCCTGTATCAGTCCAAACAACCCTTATGGTGATGGTTGTAAAGTCAACCTTATAGACCAGCTATCCTAGTGCTAGCATGGACAAAGCAGTCTTAGACTAATACTTCAGAGAGCATGTGGAGCCAATTGTTTTACCAATTATAATCCCTTGAATACCAAATGAAAGGACACCACACAAGGTATATATCAAATATATATGTATTTATTACTAACAGAACCCCCCTGCACTCTTTATGAGGTCAGAGTTTGAGATACAGCGCATGATACTCAATAAGCATACTATAAGTTGCACAAATATAATTCTGCCCTAGGGGCCTCACGAACCAAATACTAAGTAAGTGGTATAAGAACCACTTCAGGAACAGTGAGTAGGCCTAGGGCCTAGGAAATCGCTGGGGCTACACTGAACAACCAAAGGTTAGGAAGTCGGAGTCCCACAGGATGCGTGTGCAGTGTCTAAACACACACGCAAGTTACCATGGACTTTCAATGGGAACCTAAAAGTTACAAAATAGTTGATTTCGGACACTTTCGGGTGGACTACGAGAAAACCCAGTTAAACTAGGACACTTGGATAGTTGTTACCCATGGGAGTACCGGAGTACTTGAGTTACCTCACCCAGGGAAGCCGGGTGCATAGGTGTTCTTTCGTGTCGGGTTTCATCGATCAATCCTATGGAGAGCTGCAAGAAAATGCTGCAGGCGACCAGGAGGAAGATGTCCGGGTGGATCCAAGGGTGGATCGGAGCAGTGATGAACCTGAAAGCAGAGGGGACAGAGTCTGGGTCACTAGCCATTGACCAGGAAGGAATCAGGAAGGAACCAGGCGATGTCGAGATGCAATCAGGTGAAGAAGTGAAGCTTGTCTCTGCAGCCACGTAGACCAGGAGGCGTCAATGGCAACCATTAGCTGGATACGGACTGGCGCACAAAGGATCTAGCTGTTGGCAGTGTCGGCTTCCGGATCAGAGTTAACAAGCCTTGGTAAAGGCAATCCATGCAAGAAAGGAAGATCGGCTTCAGTTCAGACCAGCAAGGTCTGGGGAGCTTCCCCTTTACAGGAAAGCAGGAGCAATCCCAGAGCAACCAAGCAAGTGCATTGTTTCAATAGGATGTCTTCAGCAGGGCCACTAGCCAATGGGCTAGCAACCGCAAAAATGCGTCAAGGAGAAATGCAGGCGCAGTCCCCATGCAGCACTTGTGGAGTGTGGAAGGCTGAGCTTTAGTGCACTTACTGATCGGGGTTGGGGCTTCTCAAACCCCAATGCACAACTTCGAGGACGCCTCAGAAGCTGCACAGTTAGCAAAAATGAGGTACTGCAGGTTGTCCGGTCTCATGTCTCTTGTGTCTGCCACGGATCTCAGCTTTGCTGTGGATGTGGGTCGAAGTCATAGAAGTCTGGAAGTCCAGAGGCTACATCACTAAGTCTTCGGGTTCCGGCGGGAGCGTCGACAAAGCAAACCGGCAAGTTACTGGTGGTGTCTGTTTGCACAGGGTGGTCACTCCTTGACCACAAGGGAGATGTCTTAAGTCTTCCAGTCGAAATGGAACATTGAAGGTCCAAGAGTTAATTTCAGAGTTTCTCTCCAGGATAATCTAATGTCTCTAGACACAGCTCCTAACTTTATACTGATCTAAGGAGCTGGATTACCTGCTAGGTCCCTCCTATGGGTGGAACCCTTTCCCTTTTTTCCAGTTTCTCGCCAGAGCTGGGGCTGGAGTGCCCCAGCAACTGGTTTGAACCGGGCTTTGCATGGAGCACCTTGTGTGCCTCAGGCAGTGTCTCAATTCTTTCTACCCACCCTGCCCCAATACACTATAGCCTGTCTGGGGAGGTGTTCGCACCTCCCAAGGCAGGAAACGTATTGTCCAGGCCTCCTCTGCTGGAGTTTCATCCAGCAGCAGGAGGTCAGACTCATGTCTGTGGCAGCAGCATCCATTTTGTGATGCTGAGGCTCTGTTTAACTTTAACCGGGTAAAGCTACAACTGCATGTCTTCTCCCTCTAGAAGGATGGAATGCTAAACCCGCCGCAAGGACGGGCGGGGGGGGGGGGTAGTATTCCAAAGCGTATGACAACTTACACAACATGTTTTAATAAAGCCAAACCAAAGATAGCATTAACCGCAAGGATTATAATCCATTTAAGAATATATGGTATGGCTATATCATAGAACAGCTATAAGGACATGGTTCTGAAAGCTTCAGACAGGCTCAGCTCATTGTAGAGCACCATCTCACATAAAACCAAGCACTCTGCCTTCAGGATTGTCAAGGCCTGCAATAGGAGTGACTTATAGGTATATATGTGTCTATTTATAAGGGTAGATATAGGAATACTATAAGCAAGGGGTGATTACACGACCTTGCCCCGCTGAGTGATCAGCCAGTGGTGTCAGTTTGGATGGCCAGCCAGGGGTGGCATAATACATGCTGCAGCCCCTGGTTGGCCTTGGATGCACCTATGCCCTGGGTACCTATGGTACACTATACAGGGGCTCACAAAGGTGACCCAGTACCCAATTAGGTATGTACCTAAAGTACATGGTATGAATTTAGAAAGAGAACAGCTGGGCTGTGGGTCTGATTAGCAGGCCCACAGCCACACTAAAGTCGAAAAATCAGAGTATCACAGCAAAAAGTGGGGGTGACCATAGAAAGCAGACCCTACTCTCCTACAATCCCAATTAATCTACAAATTTAAATATTAAGACACACCCACAACTCTAACTGTATAAAGTGAGCAAATGAACCTCAACACCACTTGCTAGCTAGACACACATGCAAACAGATCACACCACACCACAGAGAACTCATTTAACCACTACAAACACACACAACTCATCCACAACACAATCCCCACACAACTAGCACCACTGAACCACACCTCCACTTAAACACCTTCACACACACATACATCTTCAACACCACCCATCACCATGCCCCAAGGAAGAATCCAGCGTTCCTAGCTGCTGAGTTGTAAGTGATGTTAGATGAAATCATCCGAGTTGAGCCACAGTTATTTGGCAGCCTGGCCCAACAGACCTCCCAGGCCCAAAGAACCAAGATCTGGGAGAGGATTGTCAACAAAGTGAATCCCCATTCACCTACATTGTGCACAAGGCAGGACATCCAGAACCGCTATTATGAAGTCCGTAGGAGGGTCAAGTGGGTCCTTTGCCAGGAACATGCCCTGAACAACAAGACTGTAGGTGGACCTCCTAAACCAGTGTGTTTCAAAACCTGGGAGGCAAAGGTGCGTGACCCCATCCCACAGGAGGCCATAACTGGTATAGCTGGACTACTAGAACCTGGTAAGTTATGTCCAAATATGATGAACTTTACTCAAATACACTGCCACAGACATCCCAAGCACACATCCCCAATTTAACTTTCTACTCACTGACATGGAACCATGGGACATGCTGGCCCATTTGTCCTGGGTGGGAGGAGGCGTGGAAGCAATGACTACTGCCACCAGCACACATCAGTCACCCCCCCACACCACAACAGCACACGTGTCACAATGCTCTCCTTGACAGTGAATGCAAATGACATGACAAGATTTCTGACACTGGCATCCAGTGTGGGGAAAACAAGGCCCTGTCGGCAGTCGTGTCCAGTATGACAGCAGGCACCAGTGTCCCACATCTTGAATTTTACTTTGTACACACCGTTATGTAACCCTGGAACATGCTGGCATATTAGTTCTGGGTGGGAGGAGGAGTGGAAGCAATGCCTACAGCCACCAGCACACACTAATCACACACCTCCAATGCCACAACAACACCCCTGCACTATGCTGTCCCTGACAGTGAATGCAAATGCCCTGGCAAGATGGCCACACTGGGGCATCATGTATGAATCTTAGGATATTGACGGACAGTCTCGGGCTACTCACACAGCGACAGACCATAACTTTAAATGCACGATCCACACCCTGATCAGTCACATGTGCCCTCACTGTGTATGCAACAAATATGCGTGTAGGACAGGACACAGTCTAGTTGGTAGACACAACTGATCACACAAAATACACACAGATAAACACACATCAGGGACAATGCCCATTGCACAGTAGATGTGAGGTGCAATGCAAGATGGCTGACACTCTCCCATTGTGCCATATGCACAAGGCATTTCTGGTGTTTTGCATTGTACTCCAACATCAGTCAGCTGTGCCAGCATGCTTGGAAAAATACTACCTTCATTGTCATTGATCCTCTGACCATGATGAGCAAGCTGGTCTGTTTGCCATTGGGAACTGGTGTAGAAGTCAACGCAGACCAACTCAACATATTTACACATTGTACCACACAGCTCTGAACATGAAGATGCAAATGTTCATCCTTGGAAGACTCCTCTGTCCATGCACATCAATCAGATTGTACATGAACTGATCATTTGCAAAAGTATGCAGCGAGAAATTGTACAACAGAAAGATATTCACATGTGTGCAAAGTGATGAAAAACCATCTACACCAATATGTCTTCTCACATTGCACACCTTTACAAAGAATGCTACAATAACACAGGAAGAACAACAATCATGTTGTGACATTGCAGAACCTCTCAATGCTAAATAGCACACAAACTTGCTGTAGGCCCTGCGCAGGATTGCAAACTGATACAATTTACCATTACAAGTCAAGTGAGTGCAACGTTAGGGAATGTCAGATCATACAAATAACACATATCACCAATACTCATGTTAGCGACTCACCTACAGAATGTCAAGTTAATATTCTGTATTTCAATGGACTGGCATGTAACAATGCATTTGTCAGAAGAAACTTGTTGCTATAGCATTTGAGGTTACACATGTGATGTAATTGATTGTTCACATTAACACATTCATCCAAGTCAAATCATTAAGGGGTCGATTCCGATTCGGGAAAAACGGCTCCGAATAGCCGTTCGGAGCGTTTTTCCCGTACGAATCGTACCCTGCAACGTCCCCCGTACGTACGATGAAGTACGATTCGTACCAGGAGCCGTACTCCGTACGAGTCGTACAAGACACCGTACGACTCTAATCTCCGTACGATTCTCCCTCGGAACCTGCTGTACGCGACATCTGTACGGTTCGCGGCTGGTTTTTACGACCCAGCAAGTACGATACGTGTCAGGTACGCACCGTACGATCCTTTTTCTACGGGAGCTGAAAACAGCCGTAAAAGCAGAGTTCGTGCCGAAACAGGTACGGAACGGCCCCCCGGGTACGGTGCGTACCCCCATTGTACGATCGGTGTACGAGCCGTACCCCCATTTGTACGATCGGTGTACGAGCCGTACCCCATGTACGATCGGTGTACGATCGGTGTACAAGCCGTACCCCCATTGTACGATGGGGGTACGGCTCGTACACTGATCGTACATGGGGTACGGCTCGTACACAGATCGTACATGGGGTACGGCTCGTACACCGATCGTACAATGGGGGTACGGCTCGTACACCCCATGATCGCAGGGGTACATGCCGTACCCCTGCAATCATGGGGGGGTACGCGCTGTACGGGGTGTATGTAATCGTGCGCTTTTCCGTACGAATCGCCCTTACCTGACGTGGACGGTACGAATCGCGTCCTGATTCCCCGGTCCGGATCGTACTCGTCGGGTCGTAACGCGTGTGTACCAGTCGTACGGTTCACAGTCTCAGTCTTGCAATATGTACGGATCGCGACGATTCGGACGGATTCACGGAATGCGGATCGTACTACGCGACTCGGACGGACGGGTACGATTCGTACGGAAAGGGCTACGATTACGAATCGTACGGTGGATTTTTTTTACCAGATCGGAATCGAACCCTAAATGCTAACAAACATTCACAAAGGCTAACACAGATGCACAATTACTGATAATCATCAGAATTGTCACAGTATGTATTTAATAGTCAAAAATATCAATGTGAAATAACAACATACATGGGTCATGCACAGTGTGACACTTCACCATCAATTACTACAAACATTCAAGGATAGCAAATACATGCACATTGATGCACATAGCTGGACATGCTCAGTTAAGTACATCTTTTCCCACTCACAAGGTGGCATTGATGAGTAGAAATAATAAGGATACGCTACATCATAAACACATCTGTGAAATTTGTCTGTGTATGACACCATAACATCTGAAAAAAATAATGGTGTCTCTCTATTACCCACAGCCACACCTGAACGGAGGTCACCAGCGGAAGAGGATTCAGAGTCAGAGTCCGCCAATAGCTCCAGCACAACGGCGGACACTGAGGCCTCCAGTGGGGATGACTCTCACCCCTCCTCGGGCGATGAGAACCAACCTGGCACCTCCAATGTGGGTCAGTCTGCGGCATCAGTACGATCAGCAGCCCCAGCTACCACTCCTGCAACATCCAGGAACATTCAGACGCCCAGCATCCCCAAGGACACACCCAGCCAGTAAGGGTATAGAGTCAAAATATCGAGTTTTAATTACCGACTAGACATAATATCGAGTAAAAAATATAGAATAGACATAATATCGACTAGACATAATATAGACTGCCAAAATATCGACTAGAAAATTTTAATATCGAATAGAATGGACATAATATCGAATCAAAAATATAGAATGGACATAATATCGACTAGACATAATATAGACAACAAAAATATCGAATTGAAGGTAAGTTAATATAATTTTTTTATTTTTTGTAATATAATTTTGTAGCGGGTTGTGGGTTTATAGGGGAATAGGGTGGGAAGTAATTTAATTATAATTATTAAATATGTTATTTTATTTATTGTTATTTATTTAGAATTAATGGTTGATTAATTATTAATTGGTAATTAATTAAAATATAGTTGGTAATTAATTATAAATGATTAATTGATAAATATGTTAATTTTAGCAATTTATTTTCTGTAGCGGGTTGTGGGTTTATAGGGGAATAGGGTGGGAAGTAATTTAATTATAATTAATTAAATATGTTATTTTATTTATTGTTATTTATTTAGAATTAATTGTTAATTATTAATTGCTAATTAATTGAAATATAATTGGTAATTATTATAAATGATTATTTGATAAATATGTTAATTTGAGTAATTTATTTTCTGTAGCGGGTTGTGGGTTTATAGGGGAATAGGGTGGGAGGAAAATGTAATTATAAATAATTAAATGTTATTTTATTTATTGGTATTTATTTAGAAATAATTGTTAATTAATTATTTGGTAATTAATTAAAATATAATTGGTAAATAATTTTAATTGATTAATTGATAAATATGTAAATTTTAGTAATTTATTTTCTGTAGCCGGTTGTGGGCTTATAGGGGAATAGGGTGGGAAGTAATTTAATTATAATTAATTAAATGTTATTTTATTTATTGGTATGTATTTAAAATTGTGAATTAATTATTACTTTGTAAATAATTAAAATATAATTGGTAAATAATTTTAATTGATTAATTGATAAATATGTAAATTTTAGTAATTTATTTCTGTAGCGGGTTGTGGGTTTATAGGGGAATAGGGTGGGAAGTAATGTAATTATAATTAATTAAATGTTATTTTATTTATTGGCATTTATTTAGAATTAATTGTTAATTATTTAGTAATTGGTAATTAACTAAAAAATAATTTTTAATTTATTCTAATTGATTAATTGATAAATATGTTATTTTTATTACTTTATTTTCTGTAGTGGGTTGTGTGTTTATAGGGGAATAGCTTGGGAAGTAATTTAATTGTAAGTAATTACATTTTTTAAATATATTTTTTGTGTCTAATTTTTATTTATTTTTATATTGTAAATTAATTTATTGGTAATTGGTAAATAATTAGTATTAGTAGGTGATTTTTATTATTAGTTAATATTTATTTGTAATTTTAATTGGTTAGTTAATATATTTTATAAAATTGTAAAATATTTTAATTATTTTGTAATTGGTATTAATATTTATGTTATTTATATTTATATATGAAGTACTTACTTTCCCTACTACTGCACTCACTGGAGTGGGAATAGTAATTTTTACCCCTACGCTATCCAATGCTTCCCCTACTGTTGCACTCACTGGAGTGGGAATAGTAATTTTTACCCCTACGCTAACCAACGCTTTCCCTACTGTTGCACTCTCTGGAGTAGGAATAGTAATTTTTACCCCTACGCTATCCAACGCTTTCCCTACTGTTGCACTCACTGGAGTGCTGCCCAGATATAAGTCTGTGTGTTAACAACATTTATCACTTGCCTGCACTAGCTGCTACTTACGGCAGATCTACAACTCTCTGATGCAGTTTATGCATCCTATTGGAGTCACCATGGCACGTACTGTGGAGAGGGCTCCTGCATTTACTGAAGAGGAGAACCAGGCCTTGCTGGACAGCCTACTTCCGAACTACAGCAAGCTGTATGGCACACCAGTGGACCAGGTGAGCATTTTTACACTGTATATAAAAAATTACATGTCTAGAAACTGTCCCTCTAGCACTGTGATCCCAAGGGCATGCAGGCAGACTAATTTGTAGTACGTCTTACAGTGTGTAGGTAGATATGCAGAGGAGAGGTAAAGTGATGTGGTAGTGTGTGTTGTGGGTCAGTCTTTCCTGCCCTGTTCTCGTGTTCCTCAGGGAGGTATTCACATAGGACAACTGTCCTTGAAGATACTTGTCTTCCCTTTAGACAGTCTGACCATGACTCATATGTCCATGTATGTGAAGCATAAGAAGTTGCAGATGGAGTAATGAGCTATCACCATGTCGTCCTTTCAGGTCAACTTCCATCAGAAGGCAGAGATTTGGCTGACCATCACCTGTGCCGTGCGATCAGTGGGAGCCTACCAATGCCATTGCTGCCACTGCCAGAAGAGGTGGCAGGACCTCCTTGGCTAGACCCAGAAGATCCCAAGGGTCCAGCTGCAACCGTCACCTCCTCGCCAGAGGGGAGGCAAATGACACTGACCCCCCCACATGCTGAGGATACTGCCGGTGGCCTTCCCTGACCTTGATGCTCAGTTGAAGGACAGACAGCAGCAAGTAGGGGGTGAGTATATGCAATGTCTATGTACTAGGTATGTAATGCTTGTTTCACTCCCTCAGCCTGCTCAGCCTCTCAAGGCTCGTATGTCTGCTTAGACAACACATCATGGGCATTTTCTGAGTAGACAACATTACAGATGACTGACAGGTGTGTCACTCCCTGTATGTGACATGTTTCACTTAGGATATGTGTATGTGCAGTTGTCCAATGTTATTGTGATCCTCACCATTTTCCACAGCTTTATTTAGTTTAGCATCATGAGTGCTGTAATTGTCTGACATGTGTCCTCACATCAACTGTAATATGATATGTGCTCTGTGTGTAACATACATATATCTTTGAAGAGGCAGATCTGGATAAATACTGGTGTCTGAAAATAATGCTAAACACACGTGCAGCAAGGGAGACCAATGATGAAGCCTCAGACAATTGCAATGGATAATTTTACAAAACGGTGTAGACATCTGCGTGTTGCTCCATGTAATCCCACATTTCACACGGCCAAAAGACGGGCATGTCAAATTAGCCCAAAAGAGACAATGTCACATCTGTTTGTTCTGTGTCAGGTACCACTTCCTACATTGCAAAGTCGATTCTCATGTGTCTGACTCTGTGATAGTGGGAACAGGCAGGACTTTGCACACAAAGATAGGTAGTTTATACATTTAATCTGGACAGACAGCTAATTTATGTGAACTGGCTAAAATACACAGGACAGAGCATGGGTGTCTCATCCCTTGACACTCATGATGTTGTCTTAGACATTCATGCTCATGCAGCTTCAATTCATTCCTGAGTACTACGTAATAGGTCCTGTGGACTGATGTGTTAATTCATATGGTCCAATGCCAAAGTAGGCCAACATGGCACAGAGAGACTTGAGTAATGCAGATGTTGCATGGAAGGTGATTTCATCTTTGTGACACAGTACAGACTTATACCTTGGGAGTGACTGGCCTGGGAACAATTGTCATTACAGACTGTTTATGCAGACATGCAAGTGGCACAGCATGCCACATTAAAAAAATGTGAAGATGCACAATCTGAACTTGTCGGTTGTCCTGCATTCAGACCATCATAGCATTAACGTTTGTGACATGTGCCCACCTTGATGTCTGGTGATGGTAGTATATTTAGCATTACAACTTTAATATCAGTTCAACCAATTTGCTGTGTCACTTTCCAGTATCTCCTAAATGAGAAGGGAGATGTGTGTAGTGACGCATTGCACTTATGTGCATTACAGATTATGCAAACTGCAATAAAGTGCATTATGTGTAATGTATTTATTGGGCCATGTTACACATCAGACAAATGGTTCCATTGCCAGTATGTGTTTGTAAACAAAGGTTTACTGGCAGACTGACATGTGCCATGTTCACATATGGGAAAGGAATGAGAAAGGTGCTAGTTACATTAGGCAACGGTTTGCTCTGTGATGTGTTGTGCTTGTACTCATGTGTCAAGTCTATGCAGATGACTGATATGATTCTGTTCATCTTCCTTGTTCACAGCCTCACCTATGTCAAGTGGAGGAGACGAATCTACAAACCTTGAGGCAGCGATAGCCAGACTTGGGAGTGACTGGCCTGGGAACAATTGTCATTACAGACTGTTTATGCAGACATGCAAGTGGCACAGCATGCCACATTAAAAAAATGTGAAGATGCACAATCTGAACTTGTCGGTTGTCCTGCATTTAGACCATCATAGCATTAACGTTCGTGACATGTGCCCACCTTGATGTCTGGTGATGGTAGTATATTTAGCATTACAACTTTAATATCAGTTCAACCAATTTGCTGTGTCACTTTCCAGTATCCCCTAAATGAGAAGGGAGATGTGTGTAATGACGCATTGCACTTATGTGCATTACAGATTATGCAAACTGCAATAAAGTGCATTATGTGTAATGTATTTATTGGGCCATGTTACACATCAGACAAATGGTTCCATTGCCAGTATGTGTTTGTAAACAAAGGTTTACTGGCAGACTGACATGTGCCATGTTCACATATGGGAAAGGAATGAGAAAGGTGCTAGTTACATTAGGCAACGGTTTGCTCTGTGATGTGTTGTGCTTGTTCTCATGTGTCAAGTCTATGCAGATGACTGATATGATTCTGTTCATTTTCCTTGTTCACAGCCTCACCTATGTCAAGTGGAGGAGACGAATCTACAAACCTTGAGGCAGCGATAGCCAGACTGGATCCACGGTGTAGGAGGAGGAGGGACCCAGTGGCACGGAGGTTGAGGGGAGCCACGCCAAAAGCATATCAGACACTACAACATCTGCCGATGAACTGTCAAGCCCCGGCGACAACTCCCTTGTGGTGTTGCTAAGGATATGTCAGATTCCACTACATCTGCATCTGTCCCCACCACCATCACCTCCACCCTCCCAGTTGGTCACAGGGCAAAGGTCCGTGGACACACCCATGTCTCCTTCATGCCATGCACCTCTGCACCTGCATCTGTCCCCCCTGCTGCCCTGAGTGTGGAGTCGGTGAACCTGTTCCAACAGATCCATGTGGGGCAGACATCCATTTTGAGTATCCTCCATGCACACACCGGTCTGTTGACACGATTGGTGTCATTCATGGAGGGCATCTCATCAGGCATGTCTGCCCTACAGTGGGGAAATCAGTCCATTGCCTCCACACTGACAGCAGCAGTGTCCCTACTCCAGCAGTACCTCACCCAGACCTCCACTGCCCCATCCACAGTCACCACTACCCTACCTGTCCAAAGCACAGTCACACAGGCACAGTCACACACTCAAACAGACACAAACTGCATACTACCACCCAAGATAAAGTCCAAACAGGCACACAGGCACAGTCAGGATGTGTGTGGTGAATGTATTATTGGTATGCTAATATAATACCACAAAGGGAGTTATTTTTTGACTTAACAGTCAGGTGACTGACAACACACACACAGGGGAGAGGGAGCATCCAGTCTCACAAACAACCAAAACAACTGGTCATTCCTCACAGACCTTTCCCACCAAGACCCCTATCCCTGACTCTCCTGCAAAACACACTAGCCAGCAGCTCTTCCTCTGTGACCTTTGCCTCGTCCCCAAAGATCCAACAGTCACAGCTAACAAGAGGAGGGGAAAATCTCCAGGAACAGATAGTAGTCCCACCCCTAAAACCCTCCCCTGAGTCCAAGGCCCCCACCCGTAAATCACCCAGGTCCCCCAAATCTGTGCCAGCACAAAGATCACAAACTTCACCCCCCACCTGCACATCCTCACAGTCCCAGGCACAACATACCAAGGATCAGACCTTGCACCCAATAACAGTTTTCCACACACACACCATTACAACATCCCAAAGATACTAAGACCTTCCCCCACTAACACAAACACTTCCCCTCCAACTTCCCCACAACTCCAGTCTGATCCAAACACTGCAGTGGAGCCAACCCCCTCAACTAGAACAGGCCACTTCAGTGGAACAACCACCCCTCAACAGGCACAGGCCATTTCAGTGGAGCCAACACACCCTCAACCCAAACAGGACATTGCAGTGTCGAGCGAATCCACCCCAGTTCCCATCCCTCCCTAAACCGTAATGACTCACCCATAGTCATGTCCCTGCGGTGCCTGCCATGCCCTTACAGATGCCCTTCCAAGGGGAGATGTCCCCTACTTGTAGCAGCGCAGGCAGCTGAGGGAGAGTGAGTTCCTTATATCCCCCCCAAGAGACTTGTTGGAATGGACTGGCCATTGGCCTCATTGTATTTTAGCTTCTTGGACACTAAATACAATGGCTGAATGAAGCATTTATTTTATTTGAGCTTTCCATTTTGTGTTCTTGAGTCTGTGCATTATTGTAATACATTTTTTGTTGAATTGTTTCTTGATAACAATACAGATTTGGCCATGTGATGGTCCACATGTTGTCAATGGTATATGTGTCCTATGAACGTAGGTATCAGAGTCAGCATTGACTGCTATTGCAGCTTGTCAATATCAACAATGTTTTCTTCATGGAATGTGACATTCTTTTGAGACACGGCCATATTGGAATTAAACTTTAACACATAGGTCGTGCTGACATTTGTACACATTGTACCATGTTTTTTATGTACAACCTTCTACGGTTGACATGCATGATAGCACTTTGCTGGTTAGGTTAACAACTCATCTGTCTCATCAGTACAACTTGGTTAACATGAAGTTTGACTACATGCAGATGACTCGGGAGACACACATGTACAGAGGCTGATGCAAACAAAGTGTTCAGTGTGTTGTGATATTTGGATCCATGACTGTGTGTACTTCTGATATGGTGGACCCCTGCCATGGGCAAGCATGACACAGCTGTGCTTCAAGATTTGGTAAACTTTCTAATGGCAATGTGTTTTCTATGTGACCTATCGGGCCCATGGTGTGTGTTATGTTAGCATTTGTCCCTGTGTTCAAGTACCATTTCAGTCCATGAATGTAGTCCCTACAAATGTGGATATGTGTAAATCTTGCTATGTGCTGGATAGTTGTTTCTGGGCCTATTTGACTTAGTGTCTGTGATGTGTGTACCTCAGTACAATGTGCTCATTGTGGGGTCATCCATGGTTGGTTTGAAATGTGGGCCTGCACTGTGTGCAAATTCGCATGTGACACATTTAGTATTCCATGAGTCACCTGTGTGCCAGCAAATTCAGCGTGTAGTTGATCTTTAATCTATTTTAGTGATCTTGGCTGTTTGGTTGTCTTTGTGCATCTTCAGCTATGTCGTTCTACTAGCTTTGTGTGGCATGTGGTGTATGTTTGTTAGTTGTCATTTCCTGTACTGGCCCTGGACATCTTCAGTATGCACATGAGTTGTAATGTTTAGTCAAATTGCCATGGCTCCCAGAGTGTGGAACTGGATCTCACCAATTAGGTAGTGTCAGATATGCTCATTTGTATTTGTGTCTAGCTGATGTGAATGAAGGAGTGTGCTAATGCTTTTTGATTGTCACTTCTTACATTGTCCACTTGCAATTTGGCGAAAGTTATCCCACAATGGCAATAGTTGTCTGCACATGGCTATGTGTATTTTTACTACAATGTTAGCCTCAACAGTCCTGTGTTCATTTGGCACCCAACCAGTAAATTAATATGACATTGCTTGCGTGTTTGGTCACCCAGACACACATTATTGTTTGAACATGCTAGGGGTGTGAGACCTACTTTCACCTTAGTGTCACTAGACTGAGGGTGGTATTAGACCTCATACCACCAATGTGATTGATTATGCTAAGGGTTTAACCCCATACTTATCTCTTTGTGACTACAGTGAGGGGGGTTGTACCCCATTCCAACTATGTGATTAATGATGCTGGGGGATTGACCCACAATCACCTCTTTGTGACCACAGTGAGTGGGGTTGTACCCCATTCCAACTATGTGATTAATGACGCTGGGGGATTGACCCCACAATCACCTCTTTGTCACTACAGTGAGGGAAGTTTGTCAAATGTTGTTCGTCATGTCTAAATCGTGGTGTGAGTATACACACATAAACACTATTTTGACTGATCACAAGTGGGGGTGTGTTCTGCCTACACACCTTATGGGGTGGACAATGCTGGTAGTGATAGGCATCGACCCCCTATTGGGGGGGACAAGGCTGGGAGTGATGGGCATCCACCCCCCTCTAGTTAGGATATGCTAGTAGTGATAGGCATCCACCCCACTATGGGGTGGACAATGCTGGGAGTGATAGGCATCCACCCCCTTATGGGGTGGACAATGATGGGAGTGATAGGCATCCACCCCCTCTAGTTAGGATATGCTAGTAGTGATAG
The DNA here is from genome assembly GCF_964263255.1 of Lissotriton vulgaris. Taxonomy (NCBI): domain Eukaryota; kingdom Metazoa; phylum Chordata; class Amphibia; order Caudata; family Salamandridae; genus Lissotriton; species Lissotriton vulgaris. The sequence continues at coordinate 1,462,496,584 of NC_141687.1, read as the reverse complement.
GCGTCCACCCCCTATGGGGTGGCCAATGCTGGGAGTGATGGGCATCCACACCCCTCTAGTTAGGATATGCTAATAGTGATAGGCATCCACTCCCCCTATGGGGTGGACAATGCTAGGAGTGATAAGCATCCACCCCCTATGGGTTGGACAATGCTGGGAGTGATAGCCATTCACCCCTTATGGGGTGGACAATGCTGGGAGTGAGGGGCATCCATCCCCCTCTAGTGAGGATATGCAGGGAGTGATAGGCATCCGCCCACTATGGGGTGGACAATGCTGGGAGTGATAGGCATCCACCCCCTCTGGGGTGGACAATGGTGGGAGTGATAGGCATCTACCCCCCTATAGTGGTGTTTCCTTTCGTGTACTCGTGACATTTTGGTGTGTGGTAGGTTTAGGACTTACCTTCTGCGATGTGCGTGTCAGTAGCGGTAGGCGTACAGTATAGGGAAGGCATGCGGGATTGGATACATGACTGCTCCGTCTCGTACCCGTAGATCGTGTTCTGGCACAACTCTGAGCTTTCATACGCCTTGTCTGAATGCTGTGACGTGCCGGAGGCGCGACCCTGTACCATGCGTATTAAAAACGCTTTGTTCTTGCGTATCTGGAAATAGGTTGCTGTGGGCCTCCGTACGACGCTATATACATTTTTCCTGAGCCTGTTAGGTACTGACATAGTGAACGAATGGGACACGAAGATTAGGTTGGGATTTGCCTGGAATACGTAGCGTACTTGCACGTTTGTTGGAAAAAGCTCCGGATGCGAGTCGGTCGAAAGGCAAGCCTACGAATAGCATTAGGAAGGCATTTTTTCCAGAATCTTAATCAGCCCCTAAATGTTGTGTGCCTGAACATGTGTCTCAACCAGGCAGATTAGCACAACCTGTTTTTAGACCTCAGGCAAAGACAACAATTTCAGTGTAGAGATTAAAAGTATAAATGCCTTTATGTACACCGTTTTTTAAATTTCTGCAGTGCACGTTGAACACTTAGTTACCTTAGTACAACCCCAAAGAAGGTAAATGAGGGAGATTCTGCTCGTGTCTTGACCATGCAAGGGCAGGATGAAGGTTGTTGGGATTTTCTCATTGAGGAAATGCATGGCAGTCCGAATAAGACACTTGCCCCGATATTAAGGGATAACGAGGAGACCCAGAGTAGTCCTTTAGCATGGTTTGGGCACCAAGAGAAGTCAATGATTAGTAAATATCTTGTTTCAGAGCAGGATTCAGGCAAACTTTTCTTGATTTCGGAGTAGAGGCTTTTCAAACCAGTTCTATGTAATTTATGTATTGTTGGTTTTAAAGATTTATATAAATAGAAACATAAAAAAGAAATTAATAAAGTAAAAGAGGTAGGTTAAAACATTATTGCAAACAGGATAAAAATGAAAAGCACAACATTAAAACATTATACCGTTGAATGCAAGCTTGGTGTACGAAGCTATGAGTCCACTCTAAGGTACTCCCATGTTTATTGTTTAGGCAATGCAGTTTGTATCTAAAGGAGAGGTACTTTATAGGGTGACCACCTGACATAGAGAACTGTAAAGAAATAAATCAGGAGAAAGGGTTAAAATTCAGGACAAAAAGTCAATTTTACAGATACATCCGAGGTGGGGCCATACCCCACTACTTTATCAATGCATTTATTTACTATTTTTAGGTCGAGCCTCAGCAGCTTATGCACTGCTCTGTGAGCCATGCTGTATTGGAGTCTGGAAAATAAGCCACACCCACTCTCCGCCTATATTTGTCATTGTCCTTCATAAATCCTGGCTTCCTATTCATTATTAGGCTTGCTAGTCCCTCGTTAGTACCACCCTGTCTTCATTCGTGACCTCCAATGAGGACCGACCCTTTTATTTTGGTGGGTACAAAGTGAATCTTTTTTAGTCTGTAAGCACTATTTTCTTTAAATAGTTTCTCCTACTGCAGGCACAACATGCTTTCCTGCAACAATCAGAGTACCATGTATGCTTTCACTTTCTAAGTAGCTCAGGACAATAACGGACACTTCTTTGAATAGGTCTTGCATTTACAAGAGTTTTAACTATTTACAATTGTTATGCATTGTACTGTTTGAGATTGCCTCTAGGTATGCTACATTCAGATGGTGCATTATGTCCTTCTTCAACAGTAAATTGATGCCCTTCTGCATGGTGTCAAGGGCATCACCCCTACCGAAATCTACTCAATCTTTCCTTGGAGGGAAAGCAACAGCAACATTTTGGTCATGTTTCTAAACATTTCAATGTTAACAGCCTGATTCATCAAGCCGAAATCGGCTCGCAAAGGGCCAGCTTCTGAGAATCTGGCCCTTTGCGAGCTCTATTTTTGCATATGGGATTCATCATCCCAAATGCAAAAATCGGTAATAGCGATGTCGCAATTTTGCGAGGAATTACATTTAAGGAATCTCTATTTGAGATTCCTTAAATGCAATTCATCCTCCATTAAAAAATTGCGAATTCGCAATTTCGGCCCGCTATTTACCGCGAGGTCAAACCTCGTGGTAAATAGCGAAAACTTAGAAAAATGCTTTTAAAAGAATTTTTCTAAGTTGCATGTTGCACACACACATGTCCTTTGGACATGTGTGTGCGCAACACCTGTTTCAATTTGCATTTAAGGGGTGCTACAGGGTGTCCTTTGGACACCCCTGGCACCCTTTAAATCGCTATCTTATTTGCGATTAGCTAATTGCTAATCGCAAATAAGGAATACTCCCCATTCATTCCTATGGGCCTTTTGGCCCATAGGAATGAATGGGAAGTTATTCCTTATTTGCGATTAGCAATTTGCTAATCGCAAATAAGGATTGTGTAGGAATCGCAGATCTTTTTGCGATTCCTACATGAATCCCGTTTTGCGAGTCTGGAATAGCGATTCCTTATGAATCGCTATTTCAGACTCGCAAAACGTCCCAATCATGAATCAGGCTGTTAGTGTCTTTTTAACTTTCTATTAACCTCACCCTCCACTAGACGTCAAACCTAAAAAAAAAGAAAAGGTAGAGATGATGGTGTGGGTGGCAGTTGCACACCTAATGTCACGATGTGAGGAACCCACACGTTGTCTGTACACTCACAGCATCAAGAACACCCGACTGATAAATGTAGAGTCCCTGAGGCACATGCTAATGTATCTCAGAACTGGGAGTTCGATCACCAGACAGATTATTAAAGAGCAGGTTGATATCAAGATCAGATGGGAGATTCATAGCAACTGACTCAAAGGGACATTCATAGGAACTGGACAAATAAGGGAAAGAAGAATAAGACAGAACGATTGCTAAAATCAGATGGGCCCTCCTTGAGTATAGGAAAGTATTGCGTGCTTGGAGAGTAATCTCAGCAGAGCGGACAGACACGAAAGAAGCACTGTCAAGTGGCATAATAAATACCGCCCATCCACCCTGGCATACTCTGCCTGTGTCAGAAGATTCGCTGCTATGGGTTTAGATGTACAGGAAGAACAGGGCGCTCAAACAGTGCGAGTAGGGTATGATGATAGATGCTGCATTCTGCAGCACACATAGAAAGAGGAAAATGCCTCTCAGGATTGTTTTTGTACAGAAAGGTATGCATTTCTGCACAAAAACAATCCTGTTTGCAACACAGTCACCATAGTGCAACAGTGCCTGCATTGGCGCTAAGCAGCCAAGAGGGTGCCAGTGCATGGAAAGGACAGGAATGTGCCATATGATGTTAAATATGACACATTCCTGCTCTTTCACTTTCACGCATTGCAGCGCAGCAAGGTGATTTGCTGTGTTGTGAGAAAATATGATAAATATGCCCTTAGTGAATTTAAGCAACCAACAAGATTACTTTCTTTATCCAATCTCATATGACACCAGAGGACAGTGGCTTTGTACAATTCTGTCAGATATATACTAGACTGTGTTTAGTAAATAAAGATCACAGGTTAATTTGACACAATATCTGTTAAAAGAAAAAAAGATACATTGTGAAGTTGAGGGACCACGGGAAACCATATACTAACTTCACTGGCTTTCTCAGACTTCACATAGCTAGTCAATGTAGCAGTCGAAGTGCATTAAAAACAAGTATGGATACTGTGATCCTGAGTGCAACTGGGATGGGGGTCGGTGAGACCGGAGGCATAATCATAGGTGTTGCTATATAAGAACAAAAATCGGTGACTTCTTTATTGATCTTTCACCATCAGGTAACTGCATATAAAATAACTAACATACTAAATGTAAAATAAATGCAAGCTAATCAATCAAAGGGAAATGCCCTATTTTATATTAAGCGGTACAAAAGTTGGTGGTGATGGACGGAGCATCTGAACTAATCAAACACTCACACCCAGTCAAAAGATCTGGGTTTAATCCATCACCGTTCTTTAGCCCACTCTGCCACCCCAGTTCAGGCTGATTTGCATATGGCCATGTCTGAACTGGGGTGGTGTGGAGTGCAAAAAAACGATGGATTTAGGCCCAGATCTCTGTACTGGGGTGAATGTATGACATTGTTCTGCATTCTGTCCATCAACTGTTGTTTTTGCTATTTTATATTAAGACACCTATGTTCACTAATTGGATCAATGCAGATGTATGCGTGGGCAATCAGAGCCACATGGAAATGAATCTTGTTTGGCTAACAGGGCATAGTGACTTGTGTATTTTCATGATAATAGATCCCTGCCCTTCACAGAAAGTACTGTGGTGAGTGTGTTAGTCACTATTTTAAATTTATATTACTCACATTATAAAATTAGGCTGACACAAAATAAACTGTAAACTTCGTACTTGTATAGCGCACTTATTCCCCGAGGCCTCTAGGCGGTGTACGCATACTGCTGTTTAACCCTTCCTGGCTTTTCCAATTTTCTTAAAAAAGCAGTTACAATGACTCTTCTTTAAAAAAAATGTTTTAATTTGAAACAGATTGTAACAGACATTCATTAGGTGGCGATTTAAAAAACATAACACTCTGTGCTGTGAATATGGTATATCTAAGACAGATAGGTTTTAGATGACAATATCTGGCCTCTACTAAGGTCCAGTTTGGACATACAAAATATACAAGTAGTAAATCTTGCACTCCACCATTACACAAATCGCATAAACCTGTCGTTCTGTCAAAGTTGTTCCAGTTCATCGTAAGTGCTTTCAACAGTAAAATCCCCAGCCACATTAAAATAATACAACGACAGACCCTGTGAACTGATGTGAAATGTAAATTTCCTTGTGGATATATATAGTCTATAGTGTCTGCTGCGTACTGCTTTCTTTGAGAACAATGTTTGAGATTGAGGTCATGGTTTATTCTTGGGGTTTGGGTTTTTAAAAAATAACCTCAGATGTATGGGGGTCCAAGACTTTAAAAGTGCTATAATGCATTGTGAAATGTCTAATACTATGCTAAGATTCTTATTAAAGGTGTATTGTAGTGACTAATTTTTAAAGGTCTCCAGTTTTAGTGTGCTCTTAATGATCCTGGGTCAGCATGTAAGAGATTGTAAGCACATCTTATTATATGAACGATGGCTCTAGCATAAGAGCCGAATAAAGACAGCTCAAGACGTAAAGCTTGGACTAGAACTCCATGATGGACATTCATCAGTTTACACAGCAAGTTCCCTTCTCTTACATTTGATGCTTGCCAGTTATTGGTTGGAATATATTCTAGAGCATAGCATAAGGTCGAAGGTATTTTCATACGATAAACCTCTATTAAAGTGTGAAAATGTCTATGCCTAGAGGAAGAATTTAATCGCTTCAGCACGCCAATATGGGCATGTGCTTTGAGGCCTACGTGATGGAAATGGGAAGAGTTTTGTAAGGTTTATCCCCCGGTGTCCAGTTGAAATCAGAGAATTGTTTTTTTCTTCTAAAAGATACTACTTTTGTTTCAATAATATTTTCTATTAGAAGTTTTCTTCGGTGTAGGGAGAAGTGTGGCTCAATGGTTAGAGCGGCAGACCTTGATGCAGAACGCTGGCCAGGGACCAGGGTTCGATTCCCGCCTCGGCAGGATCGGGCTTAAATTCCTCTGACCGGATATTCTCGCCTCAGTGCCGAATCTAAGCATGGGCCCCACGCTGCAACTCTGGGCAATAGCTTGCTTAGTCTCCACAACGGCCCCCGATGCACAAGGGATGCCTGGTTTCAACATGGGATGCCCAGGAGTGGACACCCCACAAGGAAAAGCCAGGAGGGGTTCCCTTGTGGTAGGAGTACAAGCGCCGGGATGCTTACGGGTTACTGTTCGCGCTATACAAATACAACACATTTACATAACACGTTTAGATTTCGTTGTAGCCCAATTGGTGTTAACTCTAGTATAACAACATCATCGGCATACATCAAAATGTGGATTTTGTTGGATGCTATTTTTTAAGGAAAGTTATTTATTTTTCACATACATTCCGGGAGATCGCTTATGTAGAGGGAAAATAGAAGAGGGCCAGGGGAAAGCCTTGCTTTAATCCGTTTAGTTTAGCTATTGATCAGGTAAATCCCTTCTGCTCCCCCCCCCCCCATTTGTCCTCCGCACCATGTTGCTGTATGTAGGGAGATAATTATTGTTGAAAGATTGTCAGGTATTCCTAACTTCTCTAGCTACTTCCAGAGGGTAGGTTTGTCTACTCTGTCAAAAGCAGTTGTAAAGTCTTCAGATACAATGTAGACGACCTGCGATTTTAAAATGACATTGATTGTCTGTAATGCCGCAATATTATCTGTTACAGAGTCCCTTCGGCGGAATCCAGCTTGAGTCATTGGGATCACTCCTCTAGAAAAGGCCCAGTCTTTCAGTTGGTCCAAGACGCTGGCAGTGAAGATTTTCCCGGTGGCATCCAGCAGGGGGATTTGAAGGTATTTACTGAGAATTAAATGAACGCCTTTTTAAAAAGAGGAATCATATAATACTCCCCCTGCCACGAGTATGGACATTTTCCAGAATCGTAGCAATAAGAATATAGGGGGGCTAAAATGTTGCTCCACTCTTCTGGGTTGCTTTGAAGAACTTTGATCAGGATTTTGTCATGTCCCATTGCTGCGGAGGTTCCAACACCCTATATATAGTGAGCAATTTGCCGTTCTGATGGTGCTCAAATATTGGTATTCTTTTTTATCTTCCTGTGATTCAATTTTTCAGAGCTCTTATTTACTTTGTATAAATCCCAAATATATTTTTCCCAGTCAAGCAATGACACTGGAGAAGCTTGCAGGGGTTTCCTTGTTCCGGTAGCTTTACCAATTGTGCTACAGAATGACTTGCTGTTTTTAGGTTTCGCTGGGGGACGGAGCGCAAGCTCCGCCTCCAGAGAAATCTCTTGATTACAGTAAGGACTCTGGAATACGCCCCCTGTCCCATTGGCTAACTCCATAAATGGAGGCTAGCCATTGGAACAGAGAGGCGTCCGTCATGGCCGGACCAGACTCGGGGGCGTTCCCGAGAATCTTTGGCTTTTGGCTACGTCATGATACGTCAGCCAAAAGCCGGGAACGCCCCCGAATCTGGTCCGGCCGGGCCGTGCTTGCTGCTGTCCTGCCTTCTTCCGTGTCCCTCCTCCCGCCATCCCCCCTCCTCGCTGTCCTGTGCACGTTTCCCGCCGTCCGTTCCTCTCCCCCGCCTCCCGAGCCGCAGCTGATCCCGATCCGCTCTCCCCGCCTCCCTCTCCCCTCCCACTGCAGATCCCCGCCTCCCTCTCCCCTCCCACAGCAGATCCCCGCCTCCCGAGCCGCAGCCGGTCCCGATGCCGTTGTAACACGGCCTCCGCTCTCCCCCTTGCCGCTACTTGCTTTTTATGTCTTACAGAGAGGCCAGAGGGTCAGCCAAAAGCCAAAAATTCATTGCCCATGAAATCGTCCCTGCCGCCGCCCGGCGCCCGACCAGGAAGTCAGGCAGGCCGGGGGCGGGCCTCCGGGACACCCAGAACCGGAAGTAGGAGGGCGGGAGCCTACCCCGCCTTCCCCCGGAAGAATCGCGGCTGCATTGGGCACCGGGGCAGGCAGGAGCCTACTCTGCGCCCCGGTGCACTCACCCGGAAGAAGAGAGGCGGCGGATGGTGCAGGCGGGGCTCCGTTGCGAGGAGGAGAACCCCGCCGCCCAGGAGAAAGGAGCCGTCCGCCTGTCCAGCCACGGGACCTCCATGCGCTGAGGAGGGGCCCGCATCCTGCCGGAACCGCAACAGCAGGAGAAGCCGGTGAGTGGGGCAGCTGAGAATCGCGGCTGCATTGGGCAAACCAGAGAATTGAACTTTTTGGGCCTGTTTAAGTTTTCATTACACTCTTGCTACGCCTCTGCTGCGTGTGGAAACATGATAATACACCAATGGCAACATGTGTTTGGAAACATGCTCAGATGCACAAACAGTAACAGATACAAGGTGACATGCCCCGGTAACATACATGACTACATGGAAACATATGCAGCGAGCTGTGTCTAAGCCCTCTATAGTCAAGCACAGGCGGTGCTGCCTCTCTTCACTAAGTTCTGACTGTATTTTCCCTCAGAGTTTAACCCCTTTTCTTCTGTCCAGGGCTCAAGCTTTCTCCTTCCTGGCTCTCTGTTGTGGGAGGTGCACCCCCCCCGCCCTTCTTACTGTGCAAGATCGGTCCCTGGCGTTGCTCCTGCGCTCCGAGGCCCCTTCTTGGTATGGACTGCAAACATACATGCTTAGTAGGACACCCCGAATAGTAATGTTGCACATACACCCAGCACAGAAGAAATGTGCAGTATAGGAGGGTCGTGACGTCACTCATCTACAATCAAACGTCACATACACAACAACCAGCAGCACAGTATCGACAGAACATCTCAGCACAGACATGCCTGTACCTGGCACTCGCCACCCGAGCCCACAAACTGCATTTCTGCAGGAGAGTGACCCCGCCCCCTGCCCTTGAACTTGCTGAGGTGAGTCAGAGCAGCCCCGCTCACCCCCCCACCCCCCCACACACACACCCGTGAAACACCCACAGCTCCCTGGAGTTGACACATTCACCTAACACAGGAATATTAATACAAACTCCCACGCGAGGAATAGCAGCATTCACGAACCGAAGCAGCCAATGGGGGGGCCTTGCATCTTTGTGGGCAGTCCTGCGCTATGTACAGCGCTGCGGTGCCGCACTGGAGGCACAGTGGGCGCTATTCAAAGAACCAGAAAACGAGCTGGGGCACATGCATCAATAGACTAATTCAGAAAGGAACGAGAGAGAAAGGACGCATGAGAGACCAAGAGAAGAGAGAGAAAGAGACAAAGAGAAGAGAGGCAAAGAGGAGAGAGGGAAGATATAGAAAGGGCCTAAGAGAGAAAAAGAGAAGTGTGAGAGAGACAGAGAGGGGAAATAGAAAACACGAGAGAGAAGGAGAAACAGTGCACATGAGAGGCACAAAAGTGACAGAGAGAGAGTGCGAAAGAGAGACAAAGAGAAGTAAGTGAGAGAGAGAACGAGGCACATACAGTACAGTACGGACGAGGGAGAAATAAGAGAGGGGCGCTGAAGGGACAAGCTGCTATTGTGCTCATTGTGCTCAGTGCAGAGTGCAGATTCGATTGCGTCTTGGCGCTACAAGGACCAAGTTACAAAAAGAATGTGAAAGGGTTACAGGTTGCGATGTAACTGACATCCCTGGCTGGCGCTGGGCGACTGGGGGCATCGATTCGACGGACCCACCGGGCTCCGGGGTTCATCGTGTTTTGGGGCCAGATGACACCAAACTCCTGCAGACGAACGCACGTGCAAGCAGCGCCTCGAAGACTATCTTAGCGCATCTGAGTGTACGTGTGTGATGGCTTCTAGTTCTAACAGAGGTTAAGAGCGGCCTTGTGTGAATCTGGTGGGCTGTCCAGAATCATTCAACTTCCTGCACTGACGGCCTCACACGCGCACTGGGGAATGAAGGATGCAGAAGAAAGCATCCGCCCCCCGGAACCCCGTCTCTTAGCCCCCCCCCCCCCTCCCCCCCAGCGGATGTATGCATGCCCAAAAGTCCTGACAGAACTTTTAAAAGCATATTAAGTTGGTAATGTATGGTAATTCATGCGCCCGGCCCAGCAGAGCCATAAAGTGCGTGTAAATGATCTCCGGGGCCGAGCCGTGCCGGGGCATAAAGCAGCGGGTTACTGAGTGCTAGACATGGACGAGAGACTACCGCTCCGGGGACAGGGTGTTGCATAAGAGAAGAAGGGCCCATTCCCAGTAGGGGGTAGGGGGCGCTCGACCAGGAAAGGGAGACCTGTGGGGGTAGGGGCTGCTGCATTAGAGAGAGGGGCCCGTTCATGGGGAGAACCACCTTGAGAGGGAGAGCTGCACAAGTGAAGGGAGGCCTGCACGAAAGGGAAAAAGAGACTGCCGCGTGCAGATGAGGGACACCTGCATTCAGAGACTGACACACGTTTACTGGCGAGATGGACTACATCAGCATGGACCAAGGGCACAGGGAGAGTTGGCACATTCTCCAGGGGCAGGGCTAACTGCGCTGGAGAGAGGGAGGCCTGGAGTGAGATTTCTGCACTAGGGCTCAGGGGATGCAGAGGGGAAGCAGGATGAGGGCGAAGCACCTGGGAGTGGGGCTGGTGCACCCGGAAGAGGGGCGCAGGACACATGCGTCAGGCAGCGAGGCTCCTTCGCCAGGGCGAGGGGTGTACCACCGTGGGGAGCAGGGTGGGGGTGTTCAGTTGCACAAGGGAGATAGACACTGGCACCTGCAGCAGGGAAAGGGGCTCCTGCAAGGGGGGGCTGTGAAGGGCAGCTGCACGAGGAGACTGTAAAGATGAGATAATCCAGGAAGCCCTGGATTATCAGTTTCAGTTTCAGTATCAGTTTCAGTACTTTTCAGTTTGGATCCTTTTCTTAAAGTTTCACTTTTCGTTCCGTTTCGTTTTTTTTTTAAAATGTCCTTTAAATTTGCACGGAGGTCCGTTTCTGAAGCGTCGCCAAATGTAAAGATGAGATAATCCAGGAAGCCGAGGTCGTATGTTGAAAGTTGATCTTTATTTTAGTTTAGGATATAAATTAGAGAACCCCACCAGGAGCGGTATGACATCTGCTCAGCCCGAACTTCAACTGACATTCAACACACCATTCGAACATTCATGCAATCAACATTCATACACACGCGCACAGGCTGAGCAGCACTCTACAGAGACAGAAATGGGGCACCCGCAGAAGGAGTGAAGGGCAGCTGCCCCGGGTGAGGGGCACCTGCAGCGGGGTAGGAACACGTGCAGCACGGAGCAGGGCTTCGGATGAGGGAAAGTGACTGACTGGTCGATAAGAGAGCGGGCGCAGCAGGAAGACACCCGCTGGACCAGGGAGACCAGGGCGGCGACACCGCGGCGGAACCAGGGCTGCTGCCTTCAGGACAGGGTGGCTTGCTTTAGCATGAGGGTGGGCACACGTTGCTGCACTGAGTTCATTGAGCATGCAGTTGGCAGCGCTAGGTTGGGTATGGCAGCACCAATGTGGCCCTGCTGACTGGACCAGGGCGAGGACTGACAACGCAATTTCTCTTTTCAACCTGCGCCTCACAACAACCAAGTGCGTCCTTGTAAAAGAAAGCAGTAGAGACCGGGGGCTTTCTTTTAGAGGGGCACTCCTCTTAAAAAAAAAAAAAAAAGTTTTCTCAGTCCCGTTTACAATTATGCTGTTTGTTATGAGGTGATGCACAACAGATACTTGAAACTCCACGGGTCTGCAACAGGGCCTCTCCTCTTGATACTCTTCTGCAGGAGTAAATGCACAAGCCAGTTTTCATTGTAGTGCAAAATGATAAGTGAAATAGTTGCAATACAAATCGCATTTGCGAGAGATTAAGCTATTGCCATTGTAAATGACAATGCCATTTATTTATCTGTTTTCAAAACTAACACATAAATAAAAAGTTTGTCATTCATAAAGCCAATAGCTCAAACTTTTCCAAAGGCGAAACCGTTGCATTGTAAATGCTTGTTTAACTGATGTCTGAAGGTCGACCCAGTTTTTGCCTTTTATGTCTTGGCTTTTTTTTACTTTTTTCCATTTACGGACTTTTCGAATGTCATTTTTTTTCTTTTGTCTGATCACCAAATAGTGCAGAAATTGCAATCTAATCAATTTGTTTAAATAGTTCTCATATAATCTGGGCTCTTTCTTTTTAATTGATTAGGGCCCTTTCTCTGGCTATTTGATATTTCTTAGAGCAAAGCTTTCCAAACTGTGTGGCGCGACACGTTACTGTGTCGCGACCACACGTAGGTGTGTCGGGCGATGCGACGCAATGAAGTCTGCCGGCTGGCCGATATTAGGGGAATGCGACTCGAGCCCACTCACTCAGTAATCGCGACATGCACGCGACGTGCAAGGCGGAACGTGGAGCAGCTGCACAGCGGAGCCTCGTGGACAGGAGCTCCAGTGAGTATTGACCCCCCTCCGGGAGTGCTACGGCGCTGCTCACGGCCCTGAGCGCGCGGCCTTGCTAGGACACTGATATTGGAGCCGCCTCTACCCCACCATCCCAGGCAATCACTCGGTTGGTAAGTAGTGAGGCAATACATCTGTTCATCACCATAAGTAATAACAATCCAGCCAGTGCCATAAGTCATACCGTATTCGTTTAAAGCACGCCGTTAGGAATCCATCTCGGAGCAGGTGATTACCTGCATACTGAATCGCAGCTTAAAGTGCAGTCTGCTGTAGCCAGACAATGGGGGTGGTTTGCGTGTATACTGTTACACTTTGCTCCACACCTGTGGGGAGCGTTCTCATTGAACTGAGTTAAGTTTGCTTCTGCCTACACTAATCTGATGTGCCCATAGTGCAGTACTTGATAGCTTTGACTTTATATAAAGGCCACTTTGAAGCGGATACAATCTGGCTGATGTATGCGTTTAATACCAGAATGCCAGCTGTAAGCTTGATATACAATCCAATCACCCTATTGACGGTTGGCGTGACAGGCGCTTGGACCAAAGGACTCGGTCTGCTAAATGATTTTAAACCGTTAACTGCACTTTGGACACCTGCGAAGCACTCACGTGGGGGTTGTTTATTCTAGGTATAATGTCTATTGCTCCTAGTTTATATCTTCACAGCAAGTGTTAGACTTCGTAGCCTCTTGGATCATTAGCATGTGGTTTTCATTATGCTTTTTTGATACGGATCTCAGGATACCTAGATCCGTGGCTAGGTGGAGGGCGCTCGACCTCGGACCTGGGGATCTGGGTTTGAGTCTCGGTAACGACGCCAAACATCCTGTGATTCTGAGAAAATCACTTATCTCCCTGTGCAAAGCAAAATGAATGTGTGTCCTCATGTAACGTAACTGGTGATATGTAAAGCGCTCTGACAAACAGACCAGCTCTTATTTCGTAGAAAACAAGTAGAGTGACACAGGCTGAAACGTAGTACCGGGTATACAACTTAGCGAAGGAAAATAAAATGCTAATATGCCCGTCAAGTCATTTTGTTTTTACAAACAAATGTTATTGTTTTAGGTAGTGCTTCAGACACAGTGATTGCCTGTTAACATCAGCACCTTACCTCGCAGATAGTAGATCTTCCATATACTTCTTCAGCTCATTACTCTATCACAGCTAACATAGTGCAATTATTAAAGGCAGTGTACTTGCTCTGACATTATCAACAACAATAGCGGTAATCTGGGCCTTTGAGATAAGCCAACAATTTGTGACAACTTGCTCAATCTATGCGACTGTTGTGTTTGGTGGAGATAATTAATCGCACGAAGTAACATCACAGCTTGTGACATCACAACAGGCCTTGTTCCTTGTCGAGGTGGGAAGTCCCAAAGGTTTTATCGACTGCTGTTGAGTGTCTCTCAGTGATATTGATTTTTTCCCCTGAAAGTGGGAGTGTGTGTGTGGGCTGTGTGTGTGGGGCTGTGTGTGTGGGGGGCTGTGTGTGTGGGGTTGTGTGTGGGGGTTGGGGTTGTGTGGGGGTGTATGTGTGAGGTTGTGTATGAGGGTGGGGTTGTGTGTGGGTGGGGTTGTATGTTGGTGGGGTTGTGTGTTTGTGGGGTTGTGTGTTGGTGTGTGTGTGTGTGGGGGTGTGTGTGGGTTGTGTGTGTGTGGGTTGTGTGTGGGGTTGTGTGTGTGTGGGGTTGTGTGGGAGTGCGGGTGTGGGGTTGCGTGTGTCGGGTTGGGTATGTGGGGTTGTGTGGGGTTGGGTTTGGGGTTGGGTGTGGGGTTGTGTGTGTGGGGGGTTGTGGGGTGTGTGTGTGGGGTTGTGTGGGTGGGGTTGTGTGTGTGGGGTTGTGTGGGTGTGTGTGGGGTTGTGTGTGCGGCAGTATGCAAGTGACATCATGGTGCATGACATTGCATGAAGTTACATCACAGCTTGTGACATCACAGATGGGTTCGGGCTCGCTCACTGCGCTCGCTCGCATTACCGTGTCCCTGAAAATGTTTCCACAAAAAGGTGTGTCACCAACATGAAAAGTTTGGAAAGCTGTGTCTTAGAGGGTAGTCACAATGGTGGCAACAGTGTTTTTGCTATCTTGTTATGGGATCAAATGGGTTTTTGTATTGGTCTAGTTGCGAGGAGATTATTGCAGAGTTCCCATTGTTATAGTGTTATAATTCCATATTTTCCACTCTTTTTATTGTTCGATTTCAGCATTGCCATTCACCTGTGTTAAGGCCCATGAGAAGGTAGACTGTAATTGGACTTTGATTTTTAAATACAGGATTGCATGATCCCTATCTTGTGTAAAATTTTTATTTAGATATTGAACTTTTCTAAATAAGTCCTGACTACTAATTATGTAGTCTAAAATAAAGGTGCTGAGGGTACCTTTTCTCATAAAAGCAGCGGGAACGTCTCCTACTACTCTCCCATTTAATATGATTCCATTTTTTGAGTTCACAGATGTAAGAAGTATTTTCCTGCGTTTTTCTGCTTTTATGGTCATTGGAAATAGGGGTGCTGGAATAGACCAAGTTTCCTCTTCTTTGATCCCATATTTTTTCTGGGGTGCATTTGGGATTTTCACATTACAATCTCCTGTTAGAATTACAAGAGGGTACCCTTTGGATTCTATTACGGATCCTATTTTCTCAAATGTTTTTATCATTAAAGTGTGAAAAGCAAGTCCTGGGGGAATGTAAACATTAAACATTAGAAGATCTTGAGTGGCATCTACACTGTCTTTCCAAAGTTTTAACTTGATTCATTGAGCATTAGTTATAGCCTTACTGATTACTTCCAGTTCCCACTGTATTTCTTCCCTTAATCGGATTGCAAGTCCGCCTTTTGCATGGCCCCTTATTGCGGTCTCCGCCGTGATATCATATAAAAAGTATTTTTTCTGGTCAAAGTTTTTTAAAGCCCATGTTTCTTGGAGAGTTACTATTGTAGGAGTATTTTCCAGGATTAGTGCTAATTTTTGGGAATCTTTGCTGGTGATGTTCCACAACATAATTTTTAGACTTCTTCTAAAAAGGGAGTTTATTTGCCTTTTCCTGCTTGTTACTATTCAGGTTGCCAGAAATCCAGGACTAAGGGCCATATGTAGGTAAATCCCAAATACCGAACCCTAAATACCAATTATTACCGAATTTTACCGAATCGGTAATAAGAAATCGGTATTTGAGATGTAGGTAAAAATCTGGTAAAATTTACCGAATCGGTAAAATTTGTTAAAGAAATACCGAATTCCCAACACGGATCGGTAAAAACACAGTCGGTAAAATCAGAATCTGTAAAATCTGATTCGGTAAATACCGATTCGGTAAATACTGAATCAGCAATTCAAAAATAGAAACAAACAAGGAATCAGCCAATCCGGTGCAACCACCCCACCTCCCAACCAGGAAGTGGCCACACCCATGCAGGTGCACTCAATCGGAAGCTGCTGGAGAGACTGGGAGAGCAGAGCAGAGCCCTTGAGACACTGGGATACATACTCCAGGAAAACAGCATGATGGCAACCAAGGAGACTGAAAGGGAAGGAGCAGAGAGAAAGAGGAGGGTGAAACTCAGCACCATGGAGCTGCAGGTCCTTGTGGAGGAGGTAGTGAAGTAACACCACAAGTTCTTTGGCAAGCAGCCCCTGCAGGTGGCAGAATCTTCAAAAAGGAAGATTTGGCTGGCTATACAAACAAAGGTGAATGCCATCGGAGTGACCCCACGGCATATCGACGACCTCAAGAAGAGGTGGTATGACCTCCGGAACGAGAGAAAGAGAAAAATGGCTGAGCTCCAGAAACAAGCGACGGCGACAGAAGGAGGGAGGAACAGGGCACCTGCCCTGACTGAGCTTGAGGAGCTGGTGGAGTCCACCATAGAGCCAGACAGCGTCTGTGGGATTGGGGATGCAGACAGCTCAGCCCAAGCTGCCACCAAAAAAGGTAAGAAGCATGCACAGCAATCACTCCCACCCCTTCCCCTTCCCTTTCCCCTTCCCCAATGTGGTAGTGTAAACCCCACTCCAGTACAGGTTTTTGTATACACCAGCAGTGCATTATAGAAGATGTAATCAGTGAAACACCTACCATGTCAGACAACACACCAAACAACAAGGCATGCGACACACATCAGTTATGAGCAAGCTGAGGCAATAGCAACAGTGTTTCAGAGATGAGAATTTAATTGTATAAGCAGGGCTGCAGGACCACAGAGCTAATGTAGATTTTCTGTCCACAGGCGAGACATCTCGCAGGCGTCCCAAGGACAAGGAAGGTAGTGCCCCCCGGAGGGAAGCCACACAGGAGGCGAGTACCAGTGCAGGGCACACCACACAAGATACAGCGGCATCACCAACACTGCCAGCCTCGCAACACCTGCCAGCGTCCCCACAGCTGCTGGCCTCACCACACCAAACAGCGTCACCACAGCTGCTGGCCTCCCCAGAGCTGCTGGCCTCACCACTACTCCTGTCCTCACCTCAACTGGTAGTGTCACTGGCTGCAACAAACACCTGCAGTGCAAAGAACCAGGAGGCATGTTGTGGGCACACTCCTGGAAATGGAGCCTTCCACAGAAGACACGGTGGGGGGTGACACATCAACTGTGGCAGTTGAGGACAGCAATGCTAATCAGCAGTCCACCGCCAAGGGGGCCCAAACAGGTGCCAGACGCAGCAGGGCCAAGGACAGCAGTCCAAAACAACATGGCGAGTGTCCTGGTGTGTCTGCTGAATGGAGGCTAGTATGGTTAAGGTGCAGCGCATGCAGGGAAGGCCATCCAGTCGGTCCAATGACAGATGAAGCACCTAAATGAAAATGTGAAAAACATTGATAAGGGCATCAGCTCAATGGCGGAGGGAATGAGAGAGATGGCTGCGAGCATGGAGGACATGTCCCAGTCAGTTCTGCTGCTGTCCAGCAAACTGGACGAGGACAGGGCGACAAGGTGCAGATAGAGACCGAGGTCTGAACAACACACAAGGGCGGTGAACCGCCTGGCCACTTCCACTTCCCTGATCTGCAGGCGCAGCATCAACACTGCAGCAGTGAAGTCACCAGGGGCCTTGTGAGGGTGACTAGTGCAGTTGAGGTGCTGCTGACTGCTCAGTCAGCAAATACTGGTGCTATGGATGTGGGGGAGAGCGAGGAGATCACCAGTAGGAGCAGCATGACCCCCCTGTTACTGACACCTGGAGGAGCAGCAGGCGGCATGGGGCTGCCACTGCCCACACAGCCAGTGAGGACAGCCAGCCAATGGCATCCAGCACTGGTGGGCGTGCCCGCAGACACTGATGCTGCCCACACTCCCTGAACTGGAATGGGTGAAGTAACCCAGGACTTCCCTAATGGATGACAACACTTTTGGGCCTTTGTGTACTGCGTAGTGCCAAGAAATAAAAACTACGCCGTGGACATACAACAACTGGCTGTGTCTCCTTACTTACTTAGAAAGAGTTGCGTGTGTTCTCTGCCCATCTTTGTCTCCCATTTGTTGCTGGCGCCACTCCTGCTGTGTTGGGCTCAGGGTGTGCAAATTCATCATCATCATCCTCAATATCTGTTAATTCAACTGCTGTTCCTTTCCTAGTGGCAAGGTTGTGAAGCATTGCGCAAGTTGCAATGATTTTACAGCAGATGAGGGGTGAGTACTGACGTGCGCCTCCGCTTTTGTGGAGGCAGCGGAACCTGCTTTTTAACAGCCCAAAGGTGCGCTCCACAACGTTGCGTGTAGATTTGTGTGCCACGTTGTATCGTCTCTCACTCGGGGTTGATGGGTTCAGGTAGGGAGTGAGGATGAATGAGCAGACGGCATATGCGCTATCGCCTATGTGGAAAAGAGAGAGCCATTAATCACATGCACAACAACACCTACATCTGCAGTATCTATCAGGGTGTGTCACAGTGTTTTACCTAGCAGGTATCCTTCTCTCGAATTCCCACACTGCCAGGCGTGTGTAGATCGCACTGTTCTGGAAGATGTAGGAGTCGTGGGTGCTTCCAGGAAATTTGGCCACGATGTCTGTGATTATGTTGGCAGCATCACAGATTACCTGCACATTTATGGAATTGGTGGGCTTTATGCTCCTGTAGATGTACTCAGTGGCTGCAGGTGGGTAGATTGGGATGTGTGTGCCATCAATACAGCCGATTACATGTGGGAACTGTGTCATTTGGTAAAAGTCAGTCTTGGTCTTCAGCAGTTCCGCATGTGTGTCAGGGAAGCTGATGTAATGATGCATTCTCTGCATCATGGCCTCCAGGAACTTCCTGAAGAACGGCACAGGCAGCTCTGGGACACCCCACCTATCGCAGCTATCACCCCCTGGTAACTGCCAGATGCAAGTAGGTGTAGACTACAGAGCACCTGCACATTTGGTGGTATGGCGTGCGCCCTTGGTGTTGTGTGCTCCAGGAGTGGGTGCAGGTCCCTTATCAAGTCCAGGATGTTGTGGGGGTGTAGCCTGTACCTTTCATGGATCTCTGCCTCAGTAAGTTGGAAGAATGTGATCCGCTGTCTATAGACTTGCTTCTCCCATCTCCAGATCCTCTCTCCTGCTGCCTGTAGCCATAGCCGCCTTGCTATCACATAGAAAGCCGCCATTCTGATCACACTGTTGCATTTTGGGGCCTGTTTTATGGCCTGCACCTGGTTACCACCTGCTTTCAATCCATGGTAATTACCAACTCCTAAATACCGAATTTCATGAAATTCGGTATTTCCGATTTTACCTACATCTCTTTTCTCTTTTTTACGGTTTCTTATTTACCGAATCGGTAAATAAGTATTCGCTAAATACCGATTCGGTAATTTGGAATTCGTTAATGATGAATTGGTATTTACCAATTCTTAATTACCGAATCCTTAATTTTGGCCTCCTACATCTCAAATGCCTAAATACCGGTCGGTAACGGCTAATTTACCGAATTTCGGCTGTTACCGCCCAGTATTAAGCTACCTAAATATGGCCCTAAGTATTTTCCTTTCATGGTATCTATGCTTTTGTTGAATTAATGTTCCAAATTCATTTTTCTCAATCTATAAGAGAAATACCTTAATTTCCTTTAGGGACACATGATGAGTCCTTAGTGCCAAATGTTATTTGATTATGATATTGGTTGTTGCTCTCGTTCCTCTCTATTGGCTTTATTTTCTGTAATGCCTATTCTTTCTGTTTAACTCCTACTACATTGAATCCATATATATGTAGAGAATCGCTCTCTTTTAGAATAATGGAGGGAATCACGGCGGACCAAAACTCAACTATTGCTACAGTAGGTTGCGATTTATTTAGAAATACCACTAACTTTATTTCTGATGTAGTTAGATAGTGGAGCAAATGGACCTTGTGGAGTAGATTTATAATCTTTCCACAGTTCAAAGGGTCATTTCCCAAAGGGAAGAAGTCTGTTATTTCCAGAGAACAATAATGGTTCTGGGTTCTGTTCCCTCTAGGATATTCTGAGATTGATTGGATTTCACCTTCTAAATTGATTTTGAACTGGTGATCTTTTTATGATTTTATGGTTATAAAATTTGGTGCTGGGGGATTTTGTTGTTTCTGATCTTCTTATCTGTTGGACAGTAGTTGATAATCTTTATTTTGTATAGACTTTTCTAGCATAGAGGTTTGTGTAGCTATTGTTTTTATGCTTACAGAGACTTCTTGTACGGCAGAGAGTGACTGCAGGAATTTTAAATTCCGTGCCTTTCTTTAGGCACTCTTCATTTTACTTTTTTCTTGTTAGTTTTCCCCTTAATTCTTTAGTTTTTATTTTTATTTTCCTGTTTTCTTTAAAGTAGACACTGATCTCTTTGTATCTGAGATTACTGGTGACGTCATCTCGTATTTATTTATAGAATGGCTCGATGATTCTTGCAATCTTCTCTGATTGAAGATTGGAAAGAATGAGATGACCTTGTGTGGGTTATTTTCGCTTACAGGGTCCATAAATAATTTCTGAAGGGTGTCGATTTTGTCTTCCTTTGTGTTCTTACTTTTCTCTTCTTTCAGGCTGTTTCTTACAGTTTGAGTTACCTTTTGTATCTTAGCTGTTACATGATCTTCCGACAGTAGTACTTTAGGTCCTTGTTCCTTTTTTTCCCTTAACTTTGTCTTTTTTTAATATCAAAATTTGAGGATTTTGCTTAAGTTTTTTTTTTTCTTGTCCACCACGTCTTGGAGTATTCCTATTTGTGTTTCCAAGATCTGGTCACAATTTTCCATGTAATTTTCTCAGAGGTCCAGTATTGACTCCAGAATTCTCCGTAATGTAAAGAGTGTACCAGATATAGAGTCTTGCCAATTAGAGGATTGTGCACTATCAAATGAGCAGGCAAACCTGTGATTAAAAGCTGATAGTGTACTAGCTGCTTAGCGTAAAATGATTTAGCTAGTTTCTAATACCTGGGCAAGAGTCCTGCTGAAGCATTAGAAAGGGATTAAAGAAAAGAATTGCCATGACTAGAGGATTAATGCAGATATGTGCTTGTCATACCGTATTTGATATAGCTTGCATGCCATTAACTTTGTTGGACTCAACCATAAAATCTGCTGGGAGTAGAAAGCACACATCTTCAATAGCTTCTATACAGATGATTCATGGCTCCTAAACAACACATGGTTACAGAGTGCATTGAACATTTTCTCCATTGACTGTTCTGACAATTACTTTCATAAAATCTAAGGTAATGGACAGAGAAAGCATTCTGCCATTGTTTAAAAAAAAATGTTTTATTGCATTTTCTAAATAAATCAAAACATAAAACAAGGCATGAATACTCAAAACACATTGCATAGCATTCCACATTGGCCATGCAGGGTAGGCGTATAACAGAGTGACTAATTTGGTCAAATCTACACATATGTGCGAACGGACCAGGCGCAAAGGAATGACAGAGGCAGTAGTACAGTTTACATGGTTACACATAATTGGCACAAACAGTACATCAGTCAAGGCTCTCACCCTGGTCCTTCGGACAACGGAGTACCGCACTCCTCTTCTCCCCCCCACCTCAAAACCATAATATTTAATCCATGGGGCCAAATTTTCCGAAACTTTTTAGGACAGCCCCAGGCTTTATATGTCACCCGTTCCGCAACCATGTATAAATCGAGGCTTGCCCGCCATTCGTTGATAGTAGGTATTTGTGGGACTCCACAGTATTTAGCTATATCCCATTTGGCAACTACCAGCCCCAAGTTAGCTAAAACAAGTTTGCGCCTCGGATGTCTACCTCCGTTGGAATTCCAAAAAGGAGAAACAGTGGCTCCAATTCTATTTGGACATCGAATATACGATTGAGCTCCCCCGCAATCAATCCCCAATAGGCCTGTATCCCAGTGCCCCCCCATAGGGTATGTATAAATGTCCCAGGCTCAGTAGGACATTGAAGACTCTCTGGGCTCTGAGCTCTTCCTATTGCATGCAATTTGGCTCTAACAAAATATGTGCGATGTAGTATTTTATATTGGATGAGATATAACCTTCAATTAATTGCCACTTCCCGTGGATGCATAAGGGCGACCTCCCAATCAATGTCCTCCAACTCACCAGTAACCCTTTCCCATTTTGCACAAAGCAGGCCCAGTCTGTCGGGTATGTTATTGAGTAATGTTTTGTAGGTAAAGGAAATAGCTTTAACTGGGATTTCCTCTTGGAGGAGACGACCTTCTAACGGGGCATACTCCAGTAGCGTGATACCAGCCAACCCCTCCGCCCCCAGGCATGCTGCAACCAAAGGTATGCGTATGTCTGAATGTTGTGTAGTTGGTACCTAGCTTGGAGTGTCGGGAAAGAGGCCAATACATCATGTTCAAGGACATCACCAATTTTAGTGTTCCCTATTAGGTCCCACTGCCTAAAGCCACTCAACTTTCCAATCTCTTTCAGCCTAGTCCCTACCCACTGTGGGTCTTCCCTGGTACATTTTTGATCCCACTTCATTTGTTGCTCTGCACTCTTCCATGCCTCCACCATTCTCTGGGTCGCCTGGAGCAATCTACTACAACCCTTACCCCCATTTAGATAGTGAAGATGGGAATGGTCTCTAAACTGCAGCCTTTCGAGCCAATATGTCGGATGCTACCCCGATGCATGGATCCATTCATTAATGGCAATAAGGTGGGCCACTCTATAGTAAGACCAAATGTCTGGCAGAGCCAAACCCCCATTATAGGGATTCCGTTGCAGAGTTGAAAGTGCAATGCATGGATGTGTCCGTCCCAAAGGAGTAAGCGTAGCTCACTATCAATGGCCTTAAATATTAGATCTGGAATCTTAGTGTAGGTATTTTGCAGTATGTAAAGCAACTGCATGAGTGTTACCATTTTAAACATGGCAGCCCTGCCCATACTAGTTAAGGGAAGCTTCCCCCTTCTCCTAACATCTTTCTGAAAGTTTAAAAAGACCCATCGAATATTGCGAACCAGACTGGTGTTTGAATCCAAAGTATTGTAAAGACCCAGATAGGTAAATCCCTCTGTGGACCAATGGAAGCAGTTACGGAAAGTCTGAGTTTCCAACCCCCCACCACTGGGTACAGGGTGGATTTGGACCAGTTAATCCTGTATTGCGCATGATATCAATCGGTTTCAACTTTTTGCATGATTTGAAGGAACGTCTCTGTCGGATTCGTCAAATACAGCATAATAGCATCTGCATACAACGATATGCGTTCCTCAACCATCTGTCGGAAATCATCTACGAAGCCTCCCAGCCCTGAAGAGGCCCTAGTGACACAGGCCACAGGTTCCAAAATAAGTGTAAACAGTAGGGAGGAGAGTGGGCAACCCTGCCTAGTCCCCCGTTGAATCAGCCAGGTCTCAGAAAGAGCACCATTGACCCTAACCCTGGCCTCAGGCGCATTGTACAACAAAGCCACCCACTCCTGGAATCCCAAGCTGAAGCCAAAATTCTCCAAAGCTTTTCTCATGAAGGGCCAATGGATGGTGTCAAAAACAAAATTCCGCGTCCAGGAAGAGCAGCAAATGAGCCTCCTCCCATCCATCCAATTAGCTACCCGTCTTAGGTTGTAACGTGTGGCACGTTTCGGCATAAAGTCCGTCTGGTCTCTATGTATCAGGGAAGCAATAACGGAGACAAGTCGCATCGCCAGGACAGTGGCCAGAATTTTAGTTTCAATGTGTAAAAGTGAAATGGGTTGGTATGACCCACAATCATCTGACAGCTTCTCTTCTTTAGGAATCACTACCACCGTCGCTAGCCGAAGATCTGCCGGGAGTATCCCTTCCTCCTTAGAGGCCTGAAACATCTTAAGTAGGTGCGGTGCCAGCAGGGAGCTATATGCTTTAAAAAATTCCCCCAGAAGGCCATTAGGACCCGGAGTTTTTCCTGCCTTTAGTCGACCAATGGCCTCCGTGACCTCTGCCAGAGTGATATCCTCATCGAGTTTGTCTCACTCCTCGGGGGCTGAACAGGGGAGCTCAGCCATCTAAAAGTATTGGGCTATTTGTGTCTCAGAGGCTTACGTATGGGCTGCATATAGCTTTGAGTAGTATCGAGCAAATGCTTCCACAATTTCCTAATGAGCGGTATAAATACTGCCCTGTTCTTTGATAGACAAGACCCATCTCGACTCTTGCTCCTTCCTGCCCAACCACGCTAGTAATTTACCCGCTCGGTCTCCAGTCTCGTACAGTCTGTTGGACTGCAAGTTGATGCACCTGAGTCTTTTTAGTACTGAGCGCTTGATATTCCTGTTTATTAATATCCAACTGAAGGAAGGTATGCTCACTCAGGGGACGGGCACTCCCTTCAAGTCCTAGAAGTCTGCGTTCCAGCACCAGTGTCTCTTGAAGTTCCCATTTTTTTTGTGGGCTATAATATTTTGGGCTCTATCACGTATCACAGTTTTAAATGCCTCCCAGAGAGTAACCGCCGATTTCACAGAGGCCTCGTTTTCTTTAAAATAAAGGTCAGTGTCTACCCCAAGTTTTGCCGCAACCTGTTCATCCCTCAGTGCCCAAGCATTTAGCCTCCATGCCCTTACTCCTCCGTCCTCCCCCCTCCCACAGGAACAATGGTGAATGATCTGAGATTCCCCTGGCTAAGTACTCTGCCTCCTCGACCATCTCACCAGCTGGGGCAAGAAGATAGTACAATCTAGAAAACTCCCTGTGGGCCTCAGAAAAGTAAGAATATGCACGTGCGGATGGATGATGGCATCTCCAAAGGTCAGTGAGCTCGAGGGCCGCCTGGAACGTAGCCAATGATGTGGTCTCCTGTTGCCTCGGTCGCATCAGTGAGCGATCCAGGGCAGGATCGCTCACGTCATTAAAGTCACCTCCTATCAAATATGTTGCGGGCCGGACTGCAACAGGAGTTTGGACAATTTATCCTAAACATAGTGTTGTGTGCAAAGCAGCCTAATGGCAGCGCATCTCATGCTAACCTAGTACTGTTGAAAATGAGCCCACCATCCATACTACAACCCGCTCTATTCCAATATACCCATCTCTACACTACTCTCCCCCTATATTTCCACACTCCCCTCCAGTCTACTCCATGCCCATCCAATCAACCCTACTCCACCCCAATCTACCTAGTTTAATGTACCTCACTACCATCTGCCCCATTCCCCTACTGCACTCTAGCCCACTGCAGTCTACTCCTCTCCACCCACTCCACTCCAATCTACCCTATACAACTTCTATCTGCCCCAATGTACTCTGCTCCAGTCTACCCCAAACTACCCCACTTCAATGTACCCCACTCTACTCCACCACAGTCTACCCCAATCTACACTACTCCACTCTACCCTAATCTACGCCACTCCAAACTACCCCACTGCACCCCACCTCACTCCATGCTGCTAACTTTTAGCTATGCTTAACAACAGCCACACTGGTGTACAGCATGGCTAAATCACATTGCCAAAAACAATAACTCTTGCATAGGCGAAACCTATTGGCTTTGCCAATGCTTTTTTCCCATTCTCCCAATAAACAACTTGTGAACCTAATATAGATGATATTTTGCTGAATTGTACTTAAATTATTTTGCAGTTTGGCCAAAGAATGTCGAATATGAATTGTAGTTAAATTGTTGAAACTTTCAAGGTGATTGGTCAATTGTGACTTAGTGTAAATCCTTTCAGAAGTTTGTGAGATATGTAACTTAAAAACTATAGATATCTGGGGATGTGAGTACTTGCAGTGGACTCATGGATCCTACTAGCATTTGATTGGCTGCCAACACTTCAACCAGGAAGTGTTGGAAGCCATCTTGAGACTCGGCTTGAAGCTGAGTCCCACACACTATGTAAACAAGCATTTGCAATGCAATAGGTCTCACATTTGCAAGAGTTTAAGCTATTGGCATTGTAAATGACAATGCAGTTTATTTATCTGTTTTGATCATTAACAGATAAATAACAGGCATTGTCATTTACAATGCCAATAGTTCACATCTCGGAGCAGGTGATTACCTGCATACTGAATCGAAGCTTAAAGTGCAGTCTGCTGTAGCCAGACAATGGGGGTGGTTTGCGTGTATGCTGTTACACTTTGCTCCACACCTGTGGGGAGCGTTCTCGTTGAACTGAGTTAAGTTTGCTTCTGCCTACACTAATCTGATGTGCCCATAGTGCAGTACTCGATAGCTTTGACTTTATATATAGGCCACTTTGAAGCGGTTACAATCTGGCTGATGTATGCGTTTAGTACCAGAATGCCAGCTGTAAGCTTGATATACAATCCAATCACCCTATTGACGGTTGACGTGACAGGCGCTTGGACCAAAGGACTCGGTCTGCTAAATGATTTTAAACCGTTAACTGCACTTTGGACACCTGCGAAGCACTCACGTGGGGGTTGTTTATTCTAGGTATAATGTCTATTGCTCCTAGTTTATATCTTCACAGCAAGTGTTAGACTTCGTAGCCTCTTGGATCATTAGCATGTGGTTTTCATTATGCTTTTTTGATACGGATCTCAGGATACCTAGATCCGTGGCTAGGTGGAGGGCGCTCGACCTCGGACCTGGGGATCTGGGTTTGAGTCTCGGTAACGACGCCAAACATCCTGTGATTCTGAGAAAATCACTTATCTCCCTGTGCAAAGCAAAATGAATGTGTGTCCTCATGTAACGTAACTGGTGATATGTAAAGCGCTCTGACAAACAGACCAGCTCTTATTTCGTAGAAAACAAGTAGAGTGACACAGGCTGAAACGTAGTACCGGGTATACAACTTAGCGAAGGAAAATAAAATGCTAATATGCCCGTCAAGTCATTTTGTTTTTACAAACAAATGTTATTGTTTTAGGTAGTGCTTCAGACACAGTGATTGCCTGTTAACATCAGCACCTTACCTCGCAGATAGTAGATCTTCCATATACTTCTTCAGCTCATTACTCTATCACAGCTAACATAGTGCAATTATTAAAGGCAGTGTACTTGCTCTGACATTATCAGCAACAATAGCGGTAATCTGGGCCTTTGAGATAAGCCAACAATTTGTGACAACTTGCTCAAACTATGCGACTGTTGTGTTTGGTGGAGATAATTAATCGCACGAAGTAACATCACAGCTTGTGACATCACAACAGGCCTTGTTCCTTGTCGAGGTGGGAAGTCCCAAAGGTTTTATCGACTGCTGTTGAGTGTCTCTCAGTGATATTGATTTTTTCCCCTGAAAGTGGGAGTGTGTGTGTGGGGCTGTGTGTGTGTGGGGCTGTGTGTGTGGGGGGCTGTGTGTGTGGGGTTGTGTGTGGGGGTTGGGGTTGTGTGGGGGTGTATGTGTGAGGTTGTGTATGAGGGTGGGGTTGTGTGTGGGTTGGGTTGTATGTTGGTGGGGTTGTGTGTTTGTGGGGTTGTGTGTTGGTGTGTGTATGTGTGGGTGTGTGTGTGTGTGTGTGTGGGTTGTGTGTGTGTGGGGTTGTGTGTGTGTGGGGTTGTGTGGGAGTGCGGGTGTGGGGTTGCGTGTCGGGTTGGGTATGTGGGGTTGTGTGGGGTTGGGTTTGAGGTTGGGTGTGGGGTTGTGTGTGTGGGGGGTTGTGGGGTGTGTGTGAGGGGTTGTGTGAGTGGGGTTGTGTGTGTGGGGTTGTGTGGGTGTGTGTGGGGTTGTGTGTGTGGCAGTATGCAAGTGACATCATGGTGCATGACATTGCATGAAGTTACATCACAGCTTGTGACATCACAGATGGGTTCGGGCTCGCTCACTGCGCTCGCTCGCATTACCGTGTCCCTGAAAATGTTTCCACAAAAAGGTGTGTCACCAACATGAAAAGTTTG
The DNA here is from genome assembly GCF_964263255.1 of Lissotriton vulgaris. Lineage (NCBI taxonomy): Eukaryota > Metazoa > Chordata > Amphibia > Caudata > Salamandridae > Lissotriton > Lissotriton vulgaris. The sequence continues at coordinate 1,462,468,937 of NC_141687.1, read as the reverse complement.
GAAAGCTGTGTCTTAGAGGGTAGTCACAATGGTGGCAACAGTGTTTTTGCTATCTTGTTATGGGATCAAATGGGTTTTTGTATTGGTCTAGTTGCGAGGAGATTATTGCAGAGTTCCCATTGTTATAGTGTTATAATTCCATATTTTCCACTCTTTTTATTGTTCGATTTCAGCATTGCCATTCACCTGTGTTAAGGCCCATGAGAAGGTAGACTGTAATTGGACTTTGATTTTTAAATACAGGATTGCATGATCCCTATCTTGTGTAAAATTTTTATTTAGATATTGAACTTTTCTAAATAAGTCCTGACTACTAATTATGTAGTCTAAAATAAAGGTGCTGAGGGTACCTTTTCTCGTAAAAGCAGCGGGAACGTCTCCTACTACTCTCCCATTTAATATGATTCCATTTTTTGAGTTCACAGATGTAAGAAGTATTTTCCTGCGTTTTTCTGCTTTTATGGTCATTGGAAATAGGGGTGCTGGAATAGACCAAGTTTCCTCTTCTTTGATCCCATATTTTTTCTGGGGTGCATTTGGGATTTTCACATTACAATCTCCTGTTAGAATTACAAGAGGGTACCCTTTGGATTCTATTACGGATCCTATTTTCTCAAATGTTTTTATCATTAAAGTGTGAAAAGCAAGTCCTGGGGGAATGTAAACATTAAACATTAGAAGATCTTGAGTGGCATCTACACTGTCTTTCCAAAGTTTTAACTTGATTCATTGAGCATTAGTTATAGCCTTACTGATTACTTCCAGTTCCCACTGTATTTCTTCCCTTAATCGGATTGCAAGTCCGCCTTTTGCATGGCCCCTTATTGCGGTCTCCGCCGTGATATCATATAAAAAGTATTTTTTCTGGTCAAAGTTTTTTAAAGCCCATGTTTCTTGGAGAGTTACTATTGTAGGAGTATTTTCCAGGATTAGTGCTCATTTTTGGGAATCTTTGCTGGTGATGTTCCACAACATAATTTTTAGACTTCTGCTAAAAAGGCAGTTTATTTGCCTTTTCCTGCTTGTTACTATTCAGGTTGCCAGAAATCCAGGACTAAGGGCCATATGTAGGTAAATCCCAAATACCGAACCCTAAATACCAATTATTACCGAATTTTACCGAATCGGTAATAAGAAATCGGTATTTGAGATGTAGGTAAAAATCTGGTAAAATTTACCGAATCGGTAAAATTTGTTAAAGAAATACCGAATTTCCAACACGGATCGGTAAAAACACAGTCGGTAAAATCAGAATCTGTAAAATCTGATTCGGTAAAAACCGATTTGGTAAATACTGAATCGGCAATTCTAAAATAGAAACAAACAAGGATTCAGCCAATCCGGTGCAACCACCCCACCTCCCAACCAGGAAGTGGCCACACCCATGCAGGTGCACTCAATCGGAAGCTGCTGGAGAGACTGGGAGAGCAGAGCAGAGCCCTTGAGACACTGGGATACATACTCCAGGAAAAGAGCATGATGGCAACCAAGGAGACTGAAAGGGAAGGAGCAGAGAGAAAGAGGAGGGTGAAACGCAGCACCATGGAGCTGCAGGTCCTTGTGGAGGAGGTAGTGAAGGAACACCACAAGTTCTTTGGCAAGCAGCCCCTGCAGGTGGCAGAATCTTCAAAAAGGAAGATTTGGCTGGCTATACAAACAAAGGTGAATGTCATCGGAGTGACCCCACGGCACATCGACGACCTCAAGAAGAGGTGGTATGACCTCCGGAATGAGAGAAAGAGAAAAATGGCTGAGCTCCAGAAACAAGCGACGGCGACAGAAGGAGGGAGGAACAGGGCACCTGCCCTGACTGAGCTTGAGGAGCTGGTGGAGTCCACCATAGAGCCAGACAGCGTCTGTGGGATTGGGGATGCAGACAGCTCAGCCCAAGCTGCCACCAAAAAAGGTAAGAAGCATGCACAGCAATCACTCCCACCCCTTCCCCTTCCCTTTCCCCTTCCCCAATGTGGTAGTGTAAACCCCACTCCAGTACAGGTTTTTGTATACACCAGCAGTGCATTATAGAAGATGTAATCAGTGAAACACCTACCATGTCAGACAACACACCAAACAACAAGGCATGCGACACACATCAGTTATGAGCAAGCTGAGGCAATAGCAACAGTGTTTCAGAGATGAGAATTTAATTGTATAAGCAGGGCTGCAGGACCACAGAGCTAATGTAGATTTTCTGTCCACAGGCGAGACATCTCGCAGGCGTCCCAAGGACAAGGAAGGTAGTGCCCACCGGAGGGAAGCCACACAGGAGGCGAGTACCAGTGCAGGGCACACCACACAAGCTACAGCGGCATCACCAACACTGCCAGCCTCGCAACACCTGCCAGCGTCACCACAGCTGCTGGCCTCACCACACCAAACAGCGTCACCACAGCTGCTGGCCTCCCCAGAGCTGCTGGCCTCACCACTACTCCTGTCCTCACCTCAACTGGTAGTGTCACCGGCTGCAACAAACACCTGCAGTGCAAAGAACCAGGAGGCATGTTGTGGGCACACTCCTGGAAATGGAGCCTTCCACAGAAGACACGGTGGGGGGTGACACATCAACTGTGGCAGTTAAGGACAGCAATGCTAATCAGCAGTCCACCGCCAAGGGGGCCCAAACAGGTGCCAGACGCAGCAGGGCCAAGGACAGCAGTCCAAAACAACATGGCGAGTGTCCTGGTGTGTCTGCTGAATGGAGGCTAGTATGGTAAAGGTGCAGCGCATGCAGGGAAGGCCATCCAGTCGGTCCTATGACAGATGAAGCACCTAAATGAAAATGTGAAAAACATTGATAAGGGCATCAGCTCAATGGCGGAGGGAATGAGAGAGATGGCTGCGGGCATGGAAGACATGTCCCAGTCAGTTCTGCTGCTGTCCAGCAAACTGGACGAGGACAGGGCGACAAGGTGCAGATAGAGACCGAGGTCTGAACAACACACAAGGGCGGTGAACCGCCTGGCCACTTCCACTTCCCTGCTCTGCAGGCGCAGCATCAACACTGCAGCAGTGAAGTCACCAGGGGCCTTGTGAGGGGGACTAGTGCAGTTGAGGTGCTGCTGACTGCTCAGTCAGCAAATACTGGTGCTATGGATGTGGGGGAGAGCGAGGAGACCACCAGTAGGAGCAGCATGACCCCCCTGTTACTGACACCCGGAGGAGCAGCAGGCGGCATGGGGCTGCCACTGCCCACACAGCCAGTGAGGACAGCCAGCCAATGGCATCCAGCACTGGTGGGCGTGCCTGCAGACACTGATGCTGCCCACACTCCCTGAACTGGAATGGGTGAAGTAACCCAGGACTTCCCTAATGGATGACAACAATTCGACTAGCACTTTTGGGCCTTTGTGTACTGCGTAGTGCCAAGAAATAAAAACTACGCCGTGGACATACAACAACTGGCTGTGTCTCCTTACTTACTTAGAAAGAGTTGCGTGTGATCTCTGCCCATCTTTGTCTCCCATTTGTTGCTGGCGCCACCCCTGCTGTGTTGGGCTCAGGGTGTGCAAATTCATCATCATCATCCTCAATATCTGTTAATTCAACTGCTGTTCCTTTCCTAGAGGCAAGGTTGTGAAGCATTGCGCAAGTTGCAATGATTTTACAGCAGATGAGGGGTGAGTACTGACGTGCGCCTCCGCTTTTGTGGAGGCAGCGGAACCTGCTTTTTAACAGCCCAAAGGTGCGCTCCACAACGTTGCGTGTAGATTTGTGTGCCACGTTGTATCGTCTCTCACTCGGGGTTGATGGGTTCAGGTAGGGAGTGAGGATGAATGAGCAGACGGCATATGCGCTATCGCCTATGTGGAAAAGAGAGAGCCATTAATCACATGCACAACAACACCTACATCTGCAGTATCTATCAGGGTGTGTCACAGTGTTTTACCTAGCAGGTATCCTTCTCTCGAATTCCCACACTGCCAGGCGTGTGTAGATCGCACTGTTCTGGAAGATGTAGGAGTCGTGGGTGCTTCCAGGGAATTTGGCCACGATGTCTGTGATTATGTTGGCAGCATCACAGATTACCTGCACATTTATGGAATTGGTGGGCTTTATGCTCCTGTAGATGTACTCAGTGGCTGCAGGTGGGCAGATTGGGATGTGTGTACCATCAATACAGCCGATGACATGTGGGAACTGTGTCATTTGGTGAAAGTCAGTCTTGGTCTTCAGCAGTTCCGCATGTGTGTCAGGGAAGCTGATGTAATGATGCATTCTCTGCATCATGGCCTCCAGGAACTTCCTGAAGAACGGCACAGGCAGCTCTGGGACACCCCACCTATCGCAGCTATCACCCCCTGGTAACTGCCAGATGGAAGTAGGTGTAGAGTACAGAGCACCTGCACATTTGGTGGTATGGCGTGCGCCCTTGGTGTTGGGTGCTCCAGGAGTGGGTGCAGGTCCCTTATCAAGTCCAGGATGTTGTGGGGGTGTAGCCTGTACCTTTCATGGATCTCTGCCTCAGTAAGTTGGAAGAATGTGATCCGCTGTCTATAGACTTGCTTCTCCCATCTCCAGATCCTCTCTCCTGCTGCCTGTAGCCATAGCCGCCTTGCTATCACATAGAAAGCCGCCATTCTGATCACACTGTTGCATTTTGGGGCCTGTTTTATGGCCTGCACCTGGTTACCACCTGCTTTCAATCCATGGTAATTACCAACTCCTAAATACCGAATTTCATGAAATTCGGTATTTCCGATTTTACCTACATCTCTTTTCTCTTTTTTACCGTTTCTTATTTACCGAATCGGTAAATAAGTATTCGCTAAATACCGATTCGGTAATTTGGAATTCGGTAATGATGAATTGGTATTTACCAATTCTTAATTACCGATTCCTTAATTTTGGCCTCCTACATCTCAAATGCCTAAATACCAGTCGGTAACGGCTAATTTACCGAATTTCGGCTGTTACCGCCCAGTATTAAGCTACCTAAATATGGCCCTAAGTATTTTCCTTTCATGGTATCCATGCTTTTGTTGAATTAATGTTCCAAATTCATTTTTCTCAATCTATAAGAGAAATACCTAAATTTCCTTTAGGGACACATGATGAGTCCTTAGTGCCAAACGTTATTTGATTATGATATTGGTTGTTGCTCTCGTTCCTCTCTATTGGCTTTATTTTCTGTAATGCCTATTCTTTCTGTTTAACTCCTACTACATTGAATCCATATATATGTAGAGAATCGCTCTCTTTTAGAATAATGGAGGGAATCACGGCGGACCAAAACTCAACTATTGCTACAGTAGGTTGCGATTTATTTAGAAATACCACTAACTTTATTTCTGATGTAGTTAGATAGTGGAGCGAATGGACCTTGTGAAGTAGATTTATAATCTTTCCACAGTTCAATGGGTCATTTCCCAAAGGGAAGAAGTCTGTTATTTCCAGAGAACAATAATGGTTCTGGGTTCTTTTCCCTCTAGGATATTCTGAGATTGATTGGATTTCACCTTCTAAATTGATTTTGAACTGGTGATCTTTTTATGATTTTATGGTTATAAAATTTGGTGCTGGGGGATTTTGTTGTTTCTGATCTTCTTATCTGTTGGACAGTAGTTGATGATCTTTATTTTGTATAGACTTTTCTAGCATAGAGGTTTGTGTAGCTATTGTTTTTATGCTTACAGAGACTTCTTGTACGGCAGAGAGTGACTGCGGGAATTTTAAATTCCGTGCCTTTCTTTAGGCACTCTTCATTTTACTTTTTTCTTGTTAGTTTTCCCCTTAATTCTTTAGTTTTTATTTTTATTTTCCTGTTTTCTTTAAAGTAGACACTGATCTCTTTGTATCTGAGATTACTGGTGACGTCATCTCGTATTTATTTATAGAATGGCTCGATGATTCTTGCAATCTTCTCTGATTGAAGATTGGAAAGAATGAGATGACCTTGTGTGGGTTATTTTCGCTTACAGGGTCCATAAATAATTTCTGAAGGGTGTCGATTTTGTCTTCCTTTGTGTTCTTACTTTTCTCTTCTTTCAGGCTGTTTCTAACAGTTTGAGTTACCATTTGTATCTTAGCTGTTACATGATCTTCCGACAGTAGTACTTTAGGTCCTTGTTCCTTTTTTCCCTTAACTTTGTCTTTTTTTAATATCAAAATTTGAGGATTTTGCTTAAGTTTTTTTTTTTCTTGTCCACCACGTCTTGGAGTATTCCTATTTGTGTTTCCAAGATCTGGTCACAATTTTCCATGTAATTTTCTCAGAGGTCCAGTATTGACTCCAGAATTCTCCGTAATGTAAAGAGTGTACCAGATATAGAGTCTTGCCAATTAGAGGATTGTGCAGTATCAAATGAGCAGGCAAACTTGTGATTAAAAGCTGATAGTGTACTAGCTGCTTAGCATAAAATGATTTAGCTAGTTTCTAATACCTGGGCAAGAGTCCTGCTGAAGCATTAGAAAGGGATTAAAGAAAAGAATTGCCATGACTAGAGGATTAATGCAGATATGTGCTTGTCATACCGTATTTGATATAGCTTGCATGCCATTAACTTTGTTGGACTCAACCATAAAATCTGCTGGGAGTAGAAAGCACACATCTTCAATAGCTTCTATACAGATGATTCATGGCTCCTAAACAACACATGGTTACAGAGTGCATTGAACATTTTCTCCACTGACTGTTCTGACAATTACTTTCATAAAATCTAAGGTAATGGACAGAGAAAGCATTCTGCCATTGTTTAAAAAAAAATGTTTTATTGCATTTTCTAAATAAATCAAAACATAAAACAAGGCATGAATACTCAAAACACATTGCATAGCATTCCACATTGGCCATGCAGGGTAGGCGTATAACAGAGTGACTAATTTGGTCAAATCTACACATATGTGCGAACGGACCAGGCGCAAAGGAATGACAGAGGCAGTAGTACAGTTTACATGGTTACACATAATTGGCACAAACAGTACATCAGTCAAGGCTCTCACCCTGGTCCTTCGGACGACGGAGTACCGCACTCCTCTTCTCCCCCCCACTTCAAAACCATAATATTTAATCCATGGGGCCAAATTTTCCGAAACTTTTTAGGACAGCCCCGGGCTTTATATGTCACCCGTTCCGCAACCATGTATAAATCAAGGCTTGCCCGCCATTCGTTGATAGTAGGTATTTGTGGGACCCCACAGTATTTAGCTATATCCCATTTGGCAACTACCAGCCCCAAGTTAGCTAAAACAAGTTTGCGCCTCGGATGTCTACCTCCGTTGGAATTCCAAAAAGGAGAAACAGTGGCTCCAATTCTATTTGGACATCGAATATACAATTGAGCTCCCCCGCAATCAATCCCCAATAGGCCTGTATCCCAGTGCCCCCCCATAGGGTATGTATAAATGTCCCAGGCTCAGTAGGACATTGAAGACTCTCTGGGCTCTGAGCTCTTCCTATTGCATGCAATTTGGCTCTAACAAAATATGTGCGATGTAGTATTTTATATTGGATGAGATATAACCTTCAATTAATTGCCACTTCCCGTGGATGCATAAGGGCGACCTCCCAATCAATGTCCTCCAACTCACCAGTAACCCTTTCCCATTTTGCAAAAAGCAGGCCCAGTCTGTCGGGTATGTTATTGAGTAATGTTTTGTAGGTAAAGGAAATAGCTTTAACTGGGATTTCCTCTTGGAGGAGACGACCTTCTAACGGGGCATACTCCAGTAGCGTGATACCAGCCAACCCCTCCGCCCCCAGGCATGCTGCAACCAAAGGTATGCGTATGTCTCAGTGTTGTGTAGTTGGTACCTAGCTTGGAGTGTCAGGAAAGAGGCCAATACATCATGTTCAAGGACATCACCAATTTTAGTGTTCCCTATTAGGTCCCACTGCCTAAAGCCACTCAACTTTCCAATCTCTTTCAGCCTAGTCCCTTCCCACTGTGGGTCTTCCCTGGTACATTTTTGATTCCACTTCATTTGTTGCTCTGCACTCTTCCATGCCTCCACCATTCTCTGGGTTGCCTGGAGCAATCTTTACAACCCTTACCCCCATTTAGATAGTGAAGATGGGAATGGTCTCTAAACTGCAGCCTTTCGAGCCAATATGTCGGATGCTACCCCGATGCATGGATCCATTCATTAATGGCAATAAGGTGGGCCAATCTATAGTAAGACCAAATGTCTGGCAGAGCCAAACCCCCATTATAGGGATTCCGTTGCAGAGTTGAAAGTGCAATGCATGGATGTGTCCGTCCCAAAGGAGTAAGCGTAGCTCACTATCAATGGCCTTAAATATTAGATCTGGAATCTTAGTGTAGGTATTTTGCAGTATGTAAAGCAACTGCATGAGTGTTACCATTTTAAACATGGCAGCCCTGCCCATACTAGTTAAGGGAAGCTTCCCCCATCTCCTAACATCTTTCTGAAAGTTTAAAAAGACCCATCGAATATTGCGAACCAGACTGGTGTTCGAATCCAAAGTATTGTAAAGACCCAGATAGATAAATCCCTCTGTGGACCAATGGAAGCAGTTACGGAAAGTCTGAGTTTCCAACCCCCCACCACTGGGTACAGGGTGGATTTGGACCAGTTAATCCTGTATTGCGCATGATATTAATCGGTTTCAACTTTTTGCAGGATTTGAAGGAACGTCTCTGTCGGATTCGTCAAATACAGCATAATAGCATCTGCATACAACGATATGCGTTCCTCAACCATCTGTCGGAAATCATCTACGAAGCCTCCCAGCCCTGAAGAGGCCCTAGTGACACAGGCCACAGGTTCCAAAATAAGTGTAAACAGTAGGGAGGAGAGTGGGCAACCCTGCCTAGTCCCCCGTTGAATCGGCCAGGTCTCAAAAAGAGCACCATTGACCCTAACCCTGGCCTCAGGCGCATTGTACAACAAAGCCACCCTCTCCTGGAATCCCAAGCTGAAGCCAAACTTCTCCAAAGCTTTTCTCATGAAGGGCCAATGGATGGTGTCAAAAACAAAATTCCGCGTCCAGGAAGAGCAGCAAATGAGCCTCCTCCCATCCATCCAATTAGCTACCCGTCTTAGGTTGTAACGTGTGGCACGTTTCGGCATAAAGTCCGTCTGGTCTCTATGTATCAGGGAAGCAATAACGGAGACAAGTCACATCGCCAGGACAGTGGCCAGAATTTTAGTTTCAATATGTAAAAATGAAATGGGTTGGTATGACCCACAATCATCTGACAGCTTCTCTTTTTTAGGAATCACTACCACCGTCGCTAGCCGAAGATCTGCCGGGAGTATCCCTTCCTCCTTAGAGGCCTGAAACATCTTAAGTAGGTGCGGTGCCAGCAGGGAGCTATATGCTTTAAAAAATTCCCCCAGAAGGCCATTAGGACCCGGAGTTTTTCCTGCCTTTAGTCGACCAATGGCCTCCGTGACCTCTGCCAGAGTGATATCCTCATCGAGTTTGTCTCACTCCTCGGGGGCTGAACAGGGGAGCTCAGCCATCTAAAAGTATTGGGCTATTTGTGTCTCAGAGGCTTACGTATGGGCTGCATATAGCTTTGAGTAGTATCGAGTAAATGCTTCCACAATTTCCTAATGAGCGGTATAAATACTGCCCTGTTCTTTGATAGACAAGACCCATCTCGACTCTTGCTCCTTCCTGCCCAACCACGCTAATAATTTACCCGCTCGGTCTCCAGTCTCGTACAGTCTGTTGGACTGCAAGTTGATGCACCTGAGTATTTTTAGTACTGAGCGCTTGATATTCCTGTTTATTAATATCCAACTGAAGGAAGGTATGCTCACTCAGGGGACGGGCACTCCCTTCAAGTCCTAGCAGCCTGCGTTCCAGCACCAGTGTCTCTTGAAGTTCCCATTTTTTTTGTGGGCTATAATATTTTGGGCTCTATCACGTATCACAGTTTTAAATGCCTCCCAGAGAGTAACCGCCGATTTCACAGAGGCCTCGTTTTCTTTAAAATAAAGGTCAGTGTCTACCCCAAGTTTTGCCGCAACCTGTTCATCCCTCAGTGCCCAAGCATTTAGCCTCCATGCCCTTACTCCTCCGTCCTCCCCCCACCCACAGGAACAACGGTGAATGATCTGAGATTCCCCTGGCTAAGTACTCTGCCTCCTCGACCATCTCACCAGCTGAGGCAAGAAGATAGTCCAATCTAGAAAACACCCTGTGGGCCTCAGAAAAGTAAGAATATGCACGTGCGGATGGATGATGGCATCTCCAAAGGTCAGTGAGCTTGAGGGCCGCTTGGAACGTAGCCAATGATGTGGTCTCCTGTTGCCTCGGTCGCATCAGTGAGCGATCCAGGGCAGGATCGCTCACGTCATTAAAGTCACCTCCTATCAAATATGTTGCGGGCCGGACTGCAACAGGAGTTTGGACAATTTATCCTAAACATAGTGTTGTGTGCAAAGCAGCCTAATGGCAGCGCATCTCATGCTAACCTAGTACTGTTGAAAATGAGCCCACCATCCATACTACAACCCCCTCTATTCCAATATACCCATCTCTACACTCCTCTCCCCCTATATTTCCACACTCCCCTCCAGTCTACTCCATGCCCATCCAATCAACCCTACTCCACCCCAATCTACCTAGTTTAATGTACCTCACTACCATCTGCCCCATTCCCATACTGCACTCTAGCCCACTGCAGTCTACTCCTCTCCACCCACTCCACTCCAATCTTCCCTATACAACTTCTATCTGCCCCAATGTACTCTGCTCCAGTCTACCCCAAACTACCCCACTTCAATGTACCCCACTCTACTCCACCACAGTCTACCCCAATCTACACTACTCCACTCTACCCTAATCTACGCCACTCCAAACTACCCCACTGCACCCCACCTCACTCCATGCCGCTAACTTTTAGCTATGCTTAACAACAGCCACACTGGTGTACAGCATGGCTAAATCACATTGCCAAAAACAATAACTCTTGCATAGGCGAAACCTATTGGCTTTGCCAATGCTTTTTTCCCATTCTCCCAATAAACAACTTGTGAACCTAATATAGATGATATTTTGCTGAATTGTACTTAAATTATTTTGCAGTTTGGCCAAAGAATGTCGAATATGAATTGTAGTTAAATTGTTGAAACTTTCAAGGTGATTGGTCAATTGTGACTTAGTGTAAATCCTTTCAGAAGTTTGTGAGATATGTAACTTAAAAACTATAGATATCTGGGGATGTGAGTACTTGCAGTGGACTCATGGATCCTACTAGCATTTGATTGGCTGCCAACACTTCAACCAGGAAGTGTTGGAAGCCATCTTGAGACTCGGCTTGAAGCTGAGTCCCACACACTATGTAAACAAGCATTTGCAATGCAATAGGTCTCACATTTGCAAGAGTTTAAGCTATTGGCATTGTAAATGGCAATGCAGTTTATTTATCTGTTTTGATCATTAACAGATAAATAACAGGCATTGTCATTTACAATGCCAATAGTTCACACTCTTGTAAATGGAAGACCTATTTCATTTCAAAGAAGCGGCCACCATTGTCCTGGTCTGCTTGGAAAGTGAAAGCGCGCATGGCACGCTGAAAGTTGCAGGAAAGCATGTCATGCCTGCAGTAGGAGAAACTCATTAAAGCAAAAATAGTGCATACAGATTAAATAAGACATACTGTGTAATAGCAGAAATAAAAGGGCCAGTCCTCATAGGAGGTTACAAATGAAGACAAGGCGGTAATAAGGAGGGACTAACGAGCCTATTAACAAATCAGAAGTTAGCATTTACAAAGGACAATGACAAAAGCCAATGAAAAATATGGGCAGCGAGTGGGCGGAGCTCAAGTCCATACTCAAATGCACCATGCCTCGCAGAGCAGTGCATGCGCTACCCATGCTAAACCTAAAAAGGACTAAAGTGCATCCAGAAACACTCCCAGTGCTCCAGGGCACTTAGAAACAGGGATTCTGCTTTAATGAGTACACAATGCTGATTACGTGTGAGATTCAACCATGGGCAGCAGCTGATTCTCTGACTAATTTGAATTATTTGTGTATGCCATGTGTGACACTGAGACCTGAGGTCGCTGTTTGTGGGGGTGGTGTGGTTACGCCGATTCAGGGATCCGCTCCACCCTCCTAGTGAATGACTACCTGAGGCCAGCGTTGGTCTGATGACGTCACTGAGCCAGTACATCGAGGAAAGTGCTGCAGGTCCCTAAAGAGGTGCCCTTCCACCGCCACTGACATCAGGTCAGCCTACAGAAGGTAGGATTGAACTAGCCATTCTGCCACTCTGGCGTTTCCCAGGTAGGCTGCAGGCTAAAGTGTCAGGTTCAGAGCATGATTGACTAGAATGAGCCGGCCCTGCCCCAGCTGCCCCCTTCCAATCTAGGCCTCCATCAGTGTGGGCTGGTTTGCGTATTATTTCACTGCTGCTTATGGTTTCCAGTCCAGTCCTGATAGCACGTAGACGGATTTGGGGTACTTCCTGACCAAGTCATATGGTAGGGTGACCAGGCATCCTGGACTTGCCTGGTTTTTCACTTTCTGTCCTTGCAAATTACAGCAAAGCTAGCACTTGTTCCAGGTTTCAGAGAGGGTCGACTGAACACAGGGGGAGGCAAGTTTTCACCTGTTGCGGTGCAGATTAGATAGCAACCGCAAGCAGTCAGCAAGTTAACTAACCCAGATGATACTGTGTGCAAAAACTGCATTTAAATTTCTTGCTACTTTCTCATTCTGTTTTGTATGTTGGTGAGAGCTGTCAATTAAATCCGTCTATGCCTTTTCTTCAATGCAAATTTGTAGTTCTATTCAGTGGCGGTTAGTGGCAAATCACACTGGAGGGCGCAAACATATATATATATACACATATATACATATACACATACTCATAATACACATAAGAAATACACAATAATATACACATTAACACAAATATACACATATAAAATCAGCCACTTACCTTACACTGCTACTCGTTCTGCAGTACTTCCTGGTTGTTCTGCAGACACCATGTCCTCTGAGCGCAAAGCCCACAGCCAACTCTCATCCAATCAAGACGCTGTTGTAAAGCGTCTTGATTGGCTGCAGTGGGCTGGCTCCACACTCCAAAAGCCACTGTTGGTCTGTACCAATTGAATTGAGCACGTCGGTTTGGCTGTTGCAACGTAGCCGGCCAAACCAACATGCACAATGCGTACTTAAGTGGCCACTCCTCACTGCTGCCAATCACTGGCAGCAGTGATGTACATGCCCGCACTGCCCTCACACTCAGTTGACAGAAAGTGTAAAAAAAAAAAATAGTAATAATATAATTTTATTACCATTTAGTTTTTGACACTTTCTGCCCAGCAGTGTGTGTGTGTGGGGGTGGGGGACGCTCCTCGGCACCCACGGAGGAACTTCGGCTGGGTCTACTACTATGTTTGTGGAATGTCCCTACTTTTGGTTGTGAAGATCTGGTCAACAATTTATAGTGGCAGAGCCGCCACCTGGGACAAAACTGTCCAGGCCAACTTCTTACCAGAGACCAGGTCAGCTGCCTTCAGGTGTCTGTTCAGGCAGTTTCCCCCATATTTGTTAGTGAAATATTCAAATGTAGGGGTGACCACTTTTAAACAGTGTCACCTTAAGGAATTTGGGAGTCCCAGGGAAAGCATATTTTGGGGGCCGCTGTAAGGAAAAAATTTAACTTACTGTTCATTTCCTGCTGGTATTTAAACAAAATATCAGAAAAAATATTACGTGGACTAAATATTGTGTCAAGAATACAGAGGCCAAAAATAAAATATTGCAAGGATAAGTTTCAATGGGTAAGCAACGTTTTACTATATATTCCTCCACAAATATGTACCTTCACAATAAATAAATAAATATATATATATATATATATATATATATATATATATATATATATTCACTGAAAAAACCATACGTTTCAAGCCTTATATAGTAAGGAATTAGCATTTAAAAAACCATGCAAATTCACTTAAAAAACCCTAGGTTTCAGGCCTTATATAGTTAGGAATTAGCATTTAAAAAGTCTTGCAAATTCACTTATAAAAACATAGTTTTTAGGCCTTATATATTTAGGAATTAGCATTTTAAAAACTTTGCAAATTCACTTAAAAAACCATAGGTTTCAGGCCTTATATAGTTAGGAATTAGCATTTAAAAAACCATTGAAATTGCTCCTATATAGTTAGTTGTACTAACTATATTTCGCGCACCCGCAATCCACTGCTGATGATGTCACATATTACATCATTCATGACATGGTCAGTGACATCACTGATGACATCACTGATGACATCTCAAATGACATCACTGATGACATCACTGATGACATCTCATTTGACATCACTGGTGACATCACTGATGACATCATCCAGTGACTGTGTGTTTCTGTAAAGTTTAAATATGTTTTACATATTGAAGAATGAGTAGATCTATAATTGTCTGGATGAAGGATTTAGTAGGTGCGTGACTGACTGTATGAGTGAGTGATTAAATGTGTCTTAATAAATGCATGGGTTAGTGACTAAACTGTCTGAATGTGTGCATCAGTATGTCTGTTGTTGTGTAAGCTGCTGCATGTGTTGATCAGTAGCTATATGAGTGGCTATATGGGTTATTGATTGGTTGCCCAAGTATTTGAATGGGAGACTGAGTGTGTGTGTGGGTGGCTGGGAAGTGTGTGACTCTGTGCATAGATGTGTGAGCAGTTGATTCACTAGGTGTATGAGTTCAAGAGTGCATGTGGAAACAGCGATATGGGCGGTTGACTGTGTGCATGGGTGTGTTGGTGAGTGAATGGATATCTAGGTGCTACATGTCCAAGTAAGTACATATGTAAAACACAGTGCATGTGAGAGTTGGCATATATAAATGACTATACATGAGAGCCAGTGAATGTGCGAGTGGCTGTATGGATCATTGTGTACTTGTATCAGAGATTGTATAAGAGTGTAAGTATGTGTTAGTATATGTTTGAATAAGTAAGGTGTTGTGTGTATAACTGTATAGTTGAGGAAATTGAAGTGTGATTGATTCTTTGCATGACTGACTAGGTGTGTGAGTAACTCCATGGATGAGTGACAGTGTGTGAGTGTCTGTATAGGTGTATGAGTGCATATGATAGTGTTGTATTGATGAGTGACTGTATGTATGAGTGATTCTATGGGTGAATGAGTGAATGTGTGTGTAGACCTAGGAATTTGTGAGTGCGTATGTAGTAACTGGTATTGGTGTGTCAATGGTTTCAAGAATGGTAGTCTGTATTTAACACTGGGTGTATCAAAGGTTATATTAGAGTGTGAGGAGGTGCATCATATTATCACATGAATGATATCATCAGTGATGTGATCAGTGATGTCAAATGAGATGTCATGAGTGATGTCATGAGTGATGTCATCAGTGATGTCATCAGTGATGTCACTGACCATGTCATGAATGATGTAATATGTGACATCATCAGCAGTGGATTGTGGGTGCGCGAAATATAGTTAGTACAACTAACTATATAGGAGCAATTTCAATGGTTTTTTAAATGCTAATTCCTAACTATATAAGGCCAGAAACCTATGGTTTTTTAAGTGAATTTGCAAGGTTTTTTAAATGCTAATTCCTAACTATATCAGGCGTGAAACATATTTTTTTTCAATAAATTTCAAAGGTTTTGTAAATGCTAATTCTATTAGCGGATAACGTTTATATATGTTACTATCCTTCTGGGACCACCTGAGCAGCCATCTTGTTTCTCAGGAGAAGTGAGGCACAAGAGAGCACAAAACAAGAGTGGAAAACGCAAAAAGGGGGTAGGGTTGAGACCCCCTGACCCCCTAGCCCTTCTCAGGGGGTACCAGAAGGACCACCAAGTGCAAAAAAAATGTATTTTTTTTAAATTGCGGGGTACGCGCACCGTACGCGTACTCTACGCGTACGGCGCGCGTACCCCGTAATTCTTTTGATTTTAAAAAAAAAATTATTTGCCCCTGGGGGTCCTTTTGGGACCCCCTGAGAAGGGCTAGAGGGTTGGGGGGTCTCTACCCTGCCCCCTTTTCGTGTTTTCCACTCTTGTTTTGGGCTCTCTTGTGCCTCAGTTCTCCTGAAAAACAAGATGGTGGGCAACACTTCCTGGTTTGGACAGTTTGGAATGTTGACAGTCGACTGCCAGCCAATCAGTAACTCGCTCTCGCACGTAAGGGTACGCGCACGTATGCGTACCGTACGCATACGGTGAGCGTACGGTGAGCGCATATAGATATATAATTTGTTAAAATTAAATGTTCTCAACAACTACTGCAGGGATTTTCATCAAATATAGAAAAGGCACTACTGCATACCTGTCCCTACCATATTGCCAAGTTTGGTGTAATTCCGTTCAGCCGTTCGGGCTGTAGCTGTGTCTAAAGGTCCCATAGAAAATGCCATTTGACAATTTTCAAATTCAATTTTCTCACGAACTACTGGAGAGATTTTCACCAAACATAGCAAAGGCACATCTGCATACCAGGCCCTACCATTTTGCCAAGTTTGGTGTAATTCCATTTAGCCGTTCGGGCTGTAGCCGCGTCGAAAGGTCCCTATGGATATTAACATGGGGAAAACACGTTTTGGGACCATCTTTTCGGCCCCCGCTTGACTAATCCCCCCGAAACTTTCAGGGAAGGAGCGGAGCGGAGCTGGCCATAATTCTGGAAAATTACACACAGATTCCTCAATCAGCGCCAAAGTTATTCCCAATAGAATGTTAAGTGCATATAGATATATAATTTGCTCAAATCAATTTTCTCAACAACTACTGGAGGGATTTTCACCAAATATAGAAAAGGCAAAACTGCATACCTGTCCCTACCATTTTGCCAAGTTTGGTGTAATTCCGTTCAGCCGTTCGGGCTGTAGCCATGTCTAAAAGTCCCATAGAAAAGGCCATTTGAAAATTTCAAATTCAATTTTCTCAAGGACTACTGGAGGGATTTACACCAAACATACAAAAGGTACTGCTGCATACCAGTCCCTACCATTTTGCCAAATCTGGTGTATTTTTATTTATTTATTTTATTATTTTATTTTATTTTATCAACTTATATGGCGCAACAGCTACCCAAAAAGGGTTTCCCGGCGCCTAACACACAGCCTGGTAGAAAGTTTAGACAGCATAAGTGATCGTAAGTGATCAGATGGTGTAATTCCGTTCAGCTGTTCGAGCTGTAGCCTTGTCAGAATGTCCCTATGGAAATTAACATGAGGAAAACACGTTTTGGGACCCCCCTTTTTTCTCGGCCCCCGCTTGAGGAATCCCCCCTAAACTTTCAGGGAAGGAGCGGAGTGCAGCGAGGCAAATTTAAGGAAAATTACAGGCAGATCCCTCAATCGGCGCCAAAGGTATTCCCAATAGAATGTTCGGAATTTCGTATGGTAACTAGGTCCTAACTATATATACCTACTGGCGACTGCCAGTAGGTAATATATATATAAATCTATATATATATATATATATATTTTCACTGAAAAACCCATAGGTTTCACACCAGTTATAGTTAGGGATTAGCATTTAAAAAACCTATTAAATTCACTGAAAAAACCATAGGTTTCACACCAGTTATAGTTAGCTGGAAATTTTACTGACATAAAACCATTGAAATTCCCACGTTATAGTTAGTTGGACTCACTATAACTTGCGCGTGTAATGCACTGCTGAAGACATCACATAT
Organism: Lissotriton vulgaris; assembly: GCF_964263255.1. NCBI lineage: Eukaryota > Metazoa > Chordata > Amphibia > Caudata > Salamandridae > Lissotriton > Lissotriton vulgaris. The sequence goes on along the minus strand of NC_141687.1, from coordinate 1,462,451,316 downwards.
TACATCACTCATGACATGGTCAGTGACATCACTCATGACATCACTGATGACACCATCCAGTGAATGTGTGTCTTTCTGAAAAATAAATATGTTTTATATATGTATATGTAAAGTTCGATTGAAGAATAAATGTTTAAATAAGTGTCTTAATGAATGTTTTTAAAAAAAAACTGATTGGCTAACTGGCTTATTAAGTGTATCTTAGTGAATACATATATTAGCGTGTAACTTATAAATATTGAAATGTATGTATCAGTGTTTCACTTTGTGTATAAGTGGCTGCATGGGTTGGTGACTGACTCGCTGTTTGTATGTGTTTTGAAGACAGCATATGTACAGGACTGTATGGATGGATGAGTGTGTATACGTGTGTGTTAGTGAGTAAACGACTGTCTCACTATTGTCTTTATCAGTAACGACATGTGTTTTAATCTAGTATATGTGAGTATTGATATATATAAGTGAGTATATGTGAGAGTGAGAGATTGTAAGAGTTCCTGTTTAAATAAGTATGTGTTTCTATAAGTGATTGTTTAAGAGAGTAAGTATGTGTAAGTTTCCTTAGAAGTAAAGTGGTAGTGTGTGTATACCTGTATATGCAAATAAATGGATGTTCAATAGTTTATTTGCATGTGTGAATATGTGTGTGAGCAACTTTTGGATGACTGTTGGTGTGTAACAGGATGTATAGGTGTATCACTACATATGATGAGTGAATATATGTATAAGTGACTATATAGAACTGTTGGTGAATGAGTGGATGTGTATTATATGGTGGTATTACTGAATTGGTTGATGTAACTGGTATGGGTATCTCCACTTTTTTGAAAATGTTAGTTACTATTGTTGAATATGTGTTTAAAGGGTTACTTTACAGTGAAAGGAGGTCTGTCACTCTGTCACAAGGATGGACCTGTACTGTGAGGCAAGATGGCGACCGTGTGAGACGGTCGGGAAGCAGCTCGTGTGAGGTGGAGCGCTATGGAGGATTAAGGCTCCGTATTTCCCCACTAAATCGGAATTGGATGGATAATTGAAGTTCGAGTCTCTGAAAACGTTTTGATAGAGGAGATCAGGTGAATAAGAAGAGTTTTTAGAGGAGGCGCGGCTGGATGAAACTGACCTGCAGCTTGCCGCTGAAGCGGCTGCCCCTGGAGATCGCGCAGCTGACACGGAGGCTCAGAGGCGGAGCTGTCATCGGACCGCAAGCGGAGGCGGCGGAGCTTACGGAGTTTGTATTCAGCCTGGAAGCCTCGCGGAGTTTGGTTTGGAGGCGGCGAACCCGGCAGAGAAAGAAGCTCTGCGAAAAACAAGGAAAGGCGGTTTCGAATCTACCGTGTGGCGAAAGGGGGCAGACAAAGAGCACTCTGGAGGGCATCGGAGCTCTGCAGATTGAGGCGGAGACGGAGACGGTTGAAAACGGAGATCTGCCAACCGGTAAGGAGACATTTGGGCCAGAGGAGAGGCGGAGGGAAATAATGGCCCCTAAGCAGAGTGCCAGTGCGAAAGCGGCTGCTAGGAGGAAGGCAGCAGCGGAGTTAGCGGAGGCATCAGACATGGATGGATGTAAGGGGAAAAAAAAGCAAGGGTCCCCTCAAGTTAAGAAATCAGTACAGCAGGGCACCAGTAAGGGAAACCCGGATAACGCGGGTACTATCCCAATTTCGGATATTTTTCAAAAGTTGAATAAGACCAAGGACATAAAAGAACAAAAGGAAGATAACATACAGGCTGTCCTTGCTGCCCCTGCTACCCCTGCTCCCCCTGCTTCCCTTGTTGTTGTTGGTAATGAGGAAGCATCACCGGGTATTACAGTGGAAGAACCTGCCGATCAACCTGCCGATCAACCAAATACAGTAATAATGGGTGAAGGTGAAGGTGAACATCAAGTGGAGATGACAGTAGGAGCTCAGTTGGGGGATAGTAATACACTTCTCCCTGGCGTAGAAAAAATTCTGGAAGACAATACTGGGGGAAGCAGTTGCAGTAAAAAAGAGGCACTGAGTGAGGCATTTTTCTCAGTATCTGAAGGCGGTGAATGGTCGGAGGATGGAGAAGACAGTTCGGGACAGGAAACCAGTGACATAGAGACTGGTAGCGATTTAGAACTTGAGGAAAGTAGTCCCCCTAATACAGCAGTAAAATTGGTGGGGAGAGCGAAAGTCTCTAATCAAAGCAAAGATGTATTACAACCGAATGCCTCAGCAGATAGCTCAGAAGGAGACTCAGCACAAATGTCACTCTTGGAGGTCATCCACCAGGAGATACTGGCTCACAGAGAAGAATCACGGCAAGAAAGTCGGAGATCACAGGCGGCGGTTAGAAAAATGCAAGGGGTGGTGAGAAAACTTACCAAGGCCTGTGTGAACCTGGGTGAACGAGTGACCAATTTGGAAGAGAGAGTGGTGTCCACAGAAGCGGATGCTGCAGCAGCAGTTGATAAAGTTGACACTCAAGCAAAAAAATCTTACGGACATCCAATGGAAATTGGAGTCGTTAGAGAATAGATCGAGGCAAAATAACCTGCGTGTCCTGGGAATTCCGGAAGGGGCTGAGGGGACAGACATGAGAGGTTTCATTGTTAAACTGTTTTCGTCCGCCTTCATAGAACTGAAAGATTGGGATTTCGATAGGGAAATCCAGAGAGCGCATCGCACCCCATCTAATATCTACAAAAAGGCTAAAGAGGGGGATAAACCTAGGGCGATATTAATTTTTCTGGGTAATTTCAACCTAAGACAAGCAATCTCTGAGAGGGCAAGGCCTGACAAAAAAAGAACAGTAGATGAGTATACCTTTTTTGTCCGTCCGGACTTTTGTCACATTACGGTTGAGAGGCGGTGGAGGTTGCGACAAATGATAAAACCTTTTCAGGACAAGGGTATGCAGGCTTATCTGATTAATCCTGCCCAGCTGAAAGTAATCCAGGGTGGGAAAACATTTTATTTCTCCTCAGAGATTAAAGCCAAAGAGTTCTTGCAGTCATAGATGGAGTTATAGATGGAGTACAAGGAATGCCAAATTGTACTAGGAAATTTGCTTAATGAACTACGGAAATATTCGTAGGGGGAGTGTTTAATTTTTGGGTGAGATGTTTTCATTGATGGGTGAAAGGGGGAAAAAAGAAAATGGTGAAAATGGTGAAATAAAAAAAAAAGGGGAAGGGGTCTAGTTAAAGTATAAAAGTATAAAAGGTTGAAGCGTGATCTTCTCCTCACACTAAGCTGCAACCATCACATGCACAGACCTAAGGTCTGAGCGCCTCTAGTCTAGCAGGGGGGGTGAGGGGAGGCCCTAAATTGGAGCCTCGGAGGGGGAGGGTGCGAGTGCAGAGGGAGGAGGGGGTGGGGGTGGGGAGGGAAGGGGGGGTGAAAATAATGAAAAAAAAAATTGAGATGGAAAGGAATAGTTTTCAAGCTGATATCAGGTATCTGGATATGAATTTTTGTGGGAAAGGTAAATTTGTAAAATATGCCAGACATTAGAATATGTAGTATAAATGCTGGGGGGTTAAATGACTGGAAGAAACGGCAGAGAATGAGTCATCTGGTGAGATCGAATAATATGGACATAGTTTGTGTCCAGGAAACCCATATCCCTTGGAATAATAGGAAGGTCTTAGAACTGTATGGGTTTACATTGATCGGATGTTCCACCCAGACAACAATGACAAGAGGAGTGGCTATATTAGCTAAGAATTATCTGGGCGGTGCTAAACGTATAAAAACGGATGGTTCGGGTAGATGGATTTTAGCGGAGATGAGTATGGGGTTTACATTATGTGTAATATATGGTCCAAATGAGGATGATCCTACGATATTCGACAAGTTAGAGGAGGAATTGGCTAACTGGACAGCCCCAATGATAGTGTGTGGGGACATGAATATTTCTATGGATTGGCAACTGGGGACTATTTTTACAGGGCGCAAACGTAAAGTTCATACAGCGATCAGCTCTATGTTACAATCCCATGGCTTGCTTGATGTATGGGGAGAAAAGATGCCAGGTGATCGTGGTTACACGTATTTCTCTCATCCAGCACAAAAGTACTCTAAGCTGGATTATTTTTTTATTTCACAAGAGGAGATAGGCAAGGTAAATATTCAGAAATTACCGAGGGTAATCTCTGATCACAACCCGTTGATACTTGAATATAAAGTTCCCAGTGTAGGTAGGAAAATATCCAGATGGACTTTTGAGAGAAAGTTATTAAATGATGAAAGATTCCTAAAACATATGAAAAGATGGACAAAAGAATTCTTTGATTGTAACGGATATAGTGCCTACAGGAATGGGGTTTGGGAGTCGTTCAAAGCTGCATTAAGGGGGGAGACGATTAACTGTTCATCGAGAATCAGGAAAGAGGACAAAATTAAGATAGATAAATTGACAGCAGATCTGGCAGAGAAAGAGAGATACCATATTGATGAAATAATAACTGGTAAGGATAGTAGTGAGACCATAAGAAATATGGCCAGGATTAAGGGGGATCTTTTAAAATTAATTACCCAAAAGGAGATTTGTGAATATCAGACACAAAGAGCGAGGCGTTATGAGACAGGGGAGCAAGCGGGGAGAGCATTAGCATTGCGCATAAGACAAGATCAGAACAGAAATAAAATTAGTAAAATGAAATTTAATGGGAGTGAGTACAATGACCCAAAATCCATAGTACAGGTGTTTCAAGAGTTTTATCAAAAGCTTTACGATCATGAGCCAGGGAGGGTATCCCATAGACAAGATCAATTTCCTATAACACCTAGGGTTGGGGAGGATGATAGGGATCGATTGGAAGCAAGCATAACAAGCGAGGAGATAATGAATGCTTTAAGTGAACTGGCATTGGGCAAAGCAGCTGGCCCAGATGGAATTCCGATTGAGGTTTACAGGGCTCTGAGTGAAGAAATTCTCCCAGTCCTTGTGGATCTTTTTAACGGAGTTATATGTTCAGGTGCTATCCCAGATACGTGGAAGCAGACTAACATTGTGGTATTTCACAAAAAGGGGAAGCCAGAGGATAACCCTGGGTCATATAGGCCAATTTCATTGATAAATACAGACGCGAAACTATATTCAAAGGTTTGGGCTAAGAGACTAGGAGGAATTATAGGTCATCTGGTGTCACCCTGGCAGCATGGTTTTGTCCCAGGGCGAGGTACCATCGAACATACAGCTAGGGCTATTGCATTATTCGATGCGGTTACTGCTGCCGGGAGTGACATGGCCATGATTTTATTGGATGCCGAGAAGGCGTTTGATCGGGTTGTATGGAATTTTATGTGGGAGGTGTTGGAGAAAAGGGGTTTTGGAGAAAACTGTAGGAAGGGTATTAGGGCTATGTATGTGAATCCGGTGGCTAGAATTACCACCATGGGGCTCCAATCAGAGGAGATATCGATTAAAAGGGGCACACGTCAGGGTTGCCCGTGTTCACCCATTTTGTTCGCACTATACATAGACCCTCTGATCAGGAAAATTGTGGCGACGGAGAGAATTTCCCCTGTGATATCTCACGGTCATACTACCAAGATTTTAGCATATGCAGATGACCTAGCAATAGTTACAAATAAACCGGATACTGCAATACAAGAATTAAACAACTTGGCTCAGCAGTTTGGTATATATTCAGGATATAAACTTAATACTGATAAAACAATAATAATCTGTACAAAGAACATCCCGAAAAAAGATCAAAGATATGTTGATGCGGCGATTTATTTAGGAATTAAAATCAATGCTGATGTGGGTAAAATAACTCAGGAAAATTATCTTCCAGTATTAGCGGAGATTGAGAAAGAACTAAAGAGGATTGATATTTTACATCTCTCCCTGATTGGACGAGTTAATGTGCTCAAGATGACAATGTTTCCAAAATTGTTGTATTTATTCCGGGCTATCCCGCTGCTAATTGATGAATCCCTGATGAAAAAAATGGACTCAGTCTTTTCAAGATTTTTGTGGCAATACGGGAAAGTGAGAAGATCATTGGCTAAATTGTCATTACCAATAGAGAGAGGAGGGCTAGCAGCTCCTAATCTAAGGTTATATCATTGGGTATGCTTATTGTTACATATGAAACACCTACTTTGTTTTAATTTAACTGATGATCCTCTTAGGGTCCCTACAATATACGAATTGGTAGTTGGTGAAAAAGCCAATGGAATTTTAACCCGGGAAGTGAGTGCTCAATTCTTTAAGAGGAGTAAAAGTAAGGTGATGCTAGGTGTATGGGGGGTTTGGAATTTAATGTTGAAATTTCTTAAAATCCCTAAAATCAATGGAATTATAGACCTGTGGGAGTCAACCCCATTCATACATCTGGGACAGAATAGAAATAGTGCTCTCTGGAAAAGGTTGGGCATTCAGTATTTGGGGGACGTTATGAATAAGGAAGAGATGTTGGGATTTGAGACCCTACAACAAAGGTATGGTATCTCAGCGAATCACTGGATGTTGTACAACCAAGTAGAACAATCGGTGAAATCGATTAGACCCAAGATCTCTATTCAGGAGATGAATCCGATTGTTCAATATGTAAGGAATGGGGGTAGGAAGATTAAAATAGGTTATGGCTTCCTGTTACAGACTATGGAAGATGATGTTGTACATGTGGAAAATGATTGGGCTACTAAAATCGGGGATACAAATGTGGATGTGGATTATGCATTGGCATTGAATAAGAAAATTTTAAGAGCAACTAACCTAAAAGCTCAACATTATAAGATGATCTTTAATTTATATTACACACCTGCGAAATTGTATCATTGGGGAAAAAGGGATACGGACAGATGTCCAAGATGTGATCAAGGCCCAGCAGATTTAATCCATATGTTTTATTCCTGTCCAAATTTAAAACCGATTTTAACCGAAATGGAGAAGTTTTTATCGGGGCTGCTAGAGGGCCAAATTCTTCTATCCCCAACGACTGTTTTAATTGGCAGGGATGAAAACTGTAATATTACTCAGGATGCGGAAGCCTTTGTATTCTTGTGTGTTGCAGTATTAAGAATTTTAATAGCGGCAGCCTGGAAAGATCCATTAGCACCCTCATTCCAGATATGGTTAACTAGATTGCTAGGGATTCACAATATTGAGGATTGTTTATATAACTTTAAGGGACCAAAGAAGAAAAATCTTGGGGATAAAATTTGGGCACCCCTTAGTAAATGGAGGGAATCAAGAGGATGATAGGGAGTATTTGTAAGTTTAATAACAAGAAGTTAGTTTGCAGCTAGATATTGACCATTTTTAACCCTCCATGCATATCCACTTTTTTAAACTTCTATGCATATTTCTATGTTTTTACCCAGTTGATAATTTATACCTGTGTATGTATGTTTTCTGTTTTCTTCCTTTCTGTATTCTAACCCATCTCATTAATAAAAATAATAAAAAAAAAAAGGAACCTGTACTGTCAGGGGATGTCCTAAAAAAAAAAAAAAAAAAAAAAAAAAGGATGGTGTCATCAGTGATGTCATGAGCGATGTCACTGACCATGTCATGAGTGATGTAATATGTGATGTCATCAGCAGTGCATTACACGCACAAGTTATAGTGAGTCCAACTAACTATAACGTGGGAATTTCAATGGTTTTATGTCAGTAAAATTTCCAGCTAACTATAACTGGTGTGAAACCTATGGTTTTTTCAGTGAATTTAATAGGTTTTTTAAATGCTAATCCCTAACTATAACTGGTGTGAAACCTATGGTTTTTTCAGTGAATTTCATAGGTTTTTAAAATGCTAATCCCTAACTATAACTGGTGTGAAACCTATGGTTTTTTCAGTGAATTTCATAGGTTTTTTAAATGCTAATTCCTAACTATAACTGGTGTGAAACCTATTTTTTTCAGTGAATAATATATATATATATATATATATATATATATATATATATATATATATATATATATATATATATATATATATATATATATATATATATATATATATATATATATATATATATATATATATATATATATATATATATATATATATATATATATATATATATATATATATATATATATATATATATATATGACGCCAACCTCCTCCGACAAGCAAAGAAGCAGAGGCCACAGCGGGGAATCTCTTGGAAGCTTTTAATTCGATGACCAGGCATAATGCATTTCGGCCGCTCAGCGGCCTTCCTCAGATGCCAACAAACATTTCTGGAGACCTTTTCCGCCCTTAAAATTGTCCTTGCGGCATTCCCATTGGATGGAATTCGCCACACCCCTTCATGAATTCCTGCTCACTGCCTGTAGTTCATAGGGACTACAAGCCCCAGAATACATCTCCCAGGTAAGTGCTGCGCGGGGTGAGTCCATGTGGATTTCTGCGAGCTGCCAAACAAAGTCAATTTCCAGTGAATAAAATCGTGTAAAGCTTCCTCCAGTCCCCAAACGTTCCACCACTAACACAGTTGTCAGCCGGGCGGGGAACACGGAGACAATGCAATCCTGAACCTCCGTGAAGTCACGGACCACGTTGTAGCCGCCCTGGATTTCAATGTGAAGAGAGGCGGGTCCAGGCTGTACCAATACCTTGGAAAGAAACAGCCGCCGGAGCAGAAACCAGATCTGCCTGGACCACTTTAGGAGACGGGACCTCTGTAGCGCGTATCTGGAAACCGCGCAATTTATGACGCCAACCTCCTCCGACAAGCAAAGAAGCAGAGGCCACAGCGGGGAATCTCTTGGAAGCTTTTAATTCGATGACCAGGCATAATGCATTTCGGCCGCTCAGCGGCCTTCCTCAGATGCCAACAAACATTTCTGGAGACCTTTTCCGCCCTTAAAATTGTCCTTGCGGCATTCCCATTGGATGGAATTCGCCACACCCCTTCATGAATTCCTGCTCACTGCCTGTAGTTCATAGGGACTACAAGCCCCAGAATACATCTCCCAGGTAAGTGCTGCGCGGGGTGAGTCCATGTGGATTTCTGCGAGCTGCCAAACAAAGTCAATTTCCAGTGAATAAAATCGTGTAAAGCTTCCTCCAGTCCCCAAACGTTCCACCCCTAACACAGTTGTCAGCCGGGCGGGGAACACGGAGACAATGCAATCCTGAACCTCCGTGAAGTCACGGACCACGTTGTAGCCGCCCTGGATTTCAATGTGAAGAGAGGCGGGTCCAGGCTGTACCAATACCTTGGAAAGAAACAGCCGCCGGAGCAGAAACCAGATCTGCCTGGACCACTTTAGGAGACGGGACCTCTGTAGCGCGTATCTGGAAACCGCGCAATTTATGACGCCAACCTCCTCCGACAAGCAAAGAAGCAGAGGCCACAGCGGGGAATCTCTTGGAAGCTTTTAATTCGATGATATACATTCACTGAAAAAACCATAGGTTATAGACAATATATAGTTAGGAATTAGCATTTACAAAACCTTGAAAATTCACTGAAAAAACCATAGGTTATAGACCATATATAGTTAGGAATTAGCATTTACAAAACCTTATTTTACTCACACAAAACCATTGAAATTCCATATACAGTTAGTTGCACTAACTATATATCGCGCACCCGCAATCCACTGCTGATGATGTCACATATTACATCATTCATGACATGGTCAGTGACATCACTGATGACATCACTGATGACAACATCCAGTGACTGTATGTTTCTGTAAAGTTAAAATATGTCTTACATATTGAAGAATGAGTGGATGTATACGTGTCTGGATGAAGGATTTAGTAGGTGCATGACTGACTGTATGAGAGAGTGATTAAATGTGTGTCACTGAGTGCATGGGTTAGTGACTGTCTTATTTTGTGCATCATTATATATGTTGTTCTGTATACTGCTGCATGTGTTGATCAGTAGCTACATGAGTAACTATATGGGTTATTGATTGTTTGCCCAAGTATTTGTATGGGAGACTGAGTATGTGTGTGAGTTGATGGAAGGTGTATGACTCTGTGCATAGATGTGTGAGCAGTTGATTCACTATATGTATGGGTTCAAAAGTGCATGTGGAAACAGCTGCATGGACAGTTGACTGTGTGCATGAGTGTATTGCTGAGTGAATGGATATCTCAGTGCTACATGTCAAAGTAAGTACATATGTAAAACACAGTACATGTGAGAGTAGACATATATAAATAACTGTGCAGAAGAGCCAGTCAATGTGTGAGTGGCTGCATGGATCATTGAAAACTTGTATCAGTGATTGTATAAGAGAGTAAAAATATGTTAGAATATGTTTGAATTAGTAAGGTGTGTATAACTGTATAGTTGAGGAAATGGAGGTGTGATTGATTCTTTGCATGACTGAGTAGGTGCATGAGTAACTCCATGGATGAGTGACAATCTGTGAGTGTCTGTTTACACTGAGTGTATCTAAGGTTATATTAGAGTCTGAAGAGGTTCATCGTATTACCACATAAATGATGTCATCAGTGATGTCATCAGTGATGTCATTTGAGATGTCATCAGTGATGTCATCAGTGATGTCACTGACCATGTCATGAATGATGTAATATGTGACAGCAGTGGATTGCGGGTGCGCGATATATAGTTAGTGCAACTAACTATATATGGAATTTCAATGGTTTTGTGTGAGTAAAATAAGGTTTTGTAAATGCTAATTCCTAACTATATATGGTCTATAACCTATGGTTTTTTCAGTGAATTTTCAAGGTTTTGTAAATGCTAATTCCTAACTATATATGGTCTATAACCTATGGTTTTTTTCAGTGAATTTCAATGGTTTTTTAAAAGCTAATATCTGTAGCTGTAAAATGTATTCTTCTTTAAATCTTAAAATATATTTTACATGTTTTTTATACATTTTTTTTTTCATTTTTTTTTGTTTCGCTCCCAGTCCGCGAACCGGTCAGCTTCCCGTTAGCTCAATTTAAAGCCGCGACTCAGTCCGCGAACCGGTAAACGTTCCTTTAGCGTAACTGTTACGTTAGCATGACGTTTTGCGTTGTCGCGTAATACGTCATTTGACGCGCCAAGTTAGCGGACCCGGAAGCGGACCGGAAAGCGGCGCAAAGCGCGAAACGTAAACACAGCAGGTCATGTAACTCGGTAATTACACTTTTCATTGGTTCATTTCACTTTTGGTTTCCTAATGATGTAATACTAGGTCATGTGATCTAAAATTAACACTTTTCATTGGTTTAGAAGTTTTGCTTTTCCCAAATGATGAAAACCCCTCCTTCTTTCCTCACTCTGACTTTCATCTTGGTGAGAGAAAGACCCTTTACTAACATTGTGATATGGCTTCATTAGTAGCTTCAGCTGGTTCTAACCCACCACCTCCACCAAATCCAAGGAATAGAGGACCACCTGCTGAAGTAATTATACCACAAGAAGAGGAAGAACAGGAAGAGGAGGAAGAGCAGGAAGAGACACAGTTTTTGCCAGAGGAGCCCAGGAGGTATAATCGAAAAGAGAACTACATTTGGCAATTTTTTTAATTTCCTGAGGGGCAAAAAAAAGTGAATGCACGCTACGTGTTTTGCCGTATATGCGATGATAGACTGTCAAGGGGGACTGATAAAAAATACAGTTACGGCAATTACACTATGCATCGGCATATGAGTAGGTGGCATCCAAACAACTATAGTGCTGCCCAGCTACGTGATGAGCAACAAAATCCCCCTGCGATGGCAAGAAGATCAGTTGTTCAAGAAGTGTCGGGACCAGAGGCGAGGGAGATGGTCCCAAACATTCAAATGAAGTTTGGGGAAGTGAAGCAAGTGTGCGTTCGCTGTAATCAACTCATTTGCTACAGAGAAAGTAGCATTACTCTCATTATGAAAGCTATTGAAAATCATGTTTGCCCGAAACGCCCCAAACAATAAATTCTTCTTTTTTTCGTTGCTCCTGTTGAGCCCTTTTCAATGAATCGTTTTTGTTTCCCCCTCCCCCCAAAAAAACAAAAAAATATCAAAATGTTCAGAAAATACAAAGAAAATAAAAAAATGTTCTGAAAAATAATAAAAAAAATTTAAAACAACAAAAACAAAAAAAAAAGTTCTTTTCAGAACTACCTCCCCATTATAAAAAAATTGGTAGAATTTTTGAAACTCTGCCAACCTCTATTTCTTTTAGTTCGCTTCCCGGTCCGCACTCCGGTACGCGAACTGGGAGCGAACCCAAAAATTTTTTTAAAAAAAAGAACAGTAAGTATAAGGGAAGGAAACAGACAGTTATGTTAAAAGAAAGACAGCTATAGGGAGTAAACAAAAGATACTGTTACCCGCAATCCACTGCTGATCATGTCACATATTACATCATTCTTGACATGGTCAATGACATCATCAGCAGTGGATTGCGAGTAACAGTATCTTTTGTTTACTTCCTATAGCTGTCTTTCTTGTAACATAACTGTCTGTTTCCTTCCCTTATACTTACTGTTCTTGTTTTAAAAATTTTTTTGAGATCAATCAGAAACAGTAACATTAATAGAGACAGAATGAGTGAATAAAAATGAAGAAGTATGAGAAGAGAGGGACTGAGAAAAATAGTAGAAGGAGGAGAATAATTAAGTAATAGAGAAAGGAATGAGGGAAGTAGCAAACGCAGGAAAGTAAGGATTAAAGAAATGAAGCAGTAGAACTAATAGATGTTAAATGTGATAGATTAAATGATTGATTCAGGATGACGATAAGGTGTGGCCTCTCCAAAAGTTTGTTTAAGGTGAGGCCTACTCAGGGTTGCATTTCAAATTTATGCTTGTTGAAGAATACAGAGGAGGTAATACATGTGAAGGCCTACCATTGAAGTAAAACATGTCCACTTCACTCTTAAACAACGGCCAGACCTCTTCTGTGTCCATAGACAGACCTAAACTTCATCTGCACAATGTCATTCGTAAACTTAGAAAACACAAGTAATGTAATTGAAAAACATGGAGTTTTTTTTGCTCATTTCACATTCACATCACCCGTGTTGCCTTTGCTTAGGTATCTCATAGTGCAGATGTAGTCCACGATAAAAAAACAGTACCCAGAAGTGCAGCAGTGTATGCATTAACTTTTATATTTACAGAAGCCTCAGTTTCTCCATGTCTACGTCACATTTCTAAATGTATATCATAAGTACAAAAAGTAGAACATTAATTATACATGTTAAATGGTTTATTTTTGCTGTTCTCAGAATGTATCAAATTTCACTTAAATCAGTGACTTGAAGGTATTCATCATGTAACAGCGGGGAAAAAAAAACACAATCAAAATGATTGTGTTTAAAAAAACCCATACAACATAAGAAATCTGAATTCAAAACTCCTTAAAATTAACTTACTTTCCATAACGTCGAAGGATGTCCTATGAACAGCGTACACTCTGTTGTGCTATTAATATTTTCAGCCCGCCACTTTCTGAAAGAAAACCTCCATGGTTTTGAAAAATATGTTACATACAATAAAAGACTTCTCACATTCTACCACATGTTTCCACTTGGCCAAATCATGTTGCAGCGATTTACAACTCTTGTAATTCTTGTAATCAAATCCCGTCATTTTCTATTTTCGCAACTTTCAAAAAGAAAACATTTAAGATTACTTTCACAATCCTGCACTACTAATATCTTACCCTTCTTGCTCGCTCATGTTCTACTTTTCCTATGACACTGATACTGCTTACTATGAAGCAGACTTACTTGCATCAGGTTTATATAGTTGGATTTTTAAAATGACATTATAATTATAAGTTTTGGACCAATAATCTAGACAGCATTGCAGACTTACATTCCCTCTACTTCATGAACCTTTTGCAATTCCTCAGAGGAAATCCCGAGATTCTTTCCTTAAAATTTTGGTTTTAAAAACACCAGGTGAGAATTTTTAAGGTCAAACGGCAATTTTTTTTTGAAAGTTACAACAGAATCGTTGCAGAATGACCAGCCGTTTCTAGACTTTAAATAAGCTGTGTAATGTCCTGATGTTGTTGAAGGACCATTGTGATAGATAATTGCTACAGTTACAAAAGTCCTTCCTGATATTGACAGCTGAGAAGCAACAACATTTTTTATTAAAGTTGACAATTTTGATCCATCAGGCCTACATCGTTGGATCATTAAAATGACATACTGGCCATATCTTCGTATAAATAATGTTGACATCATTTCAGATTTACATTGGCTACACTCCATGTTGTGATCAGCTGCATTTACTAGCTTATTAAAGGAGACTGATTTACTGTCTGGCAAAGTTAAATATATAAATCTTTCTGAGTCTACACTAGTAGTACTTGATAATGTACAGTTCTCGCAGTCATGCTGCCATTGATAAGAAAGCCCAAACAGGTGATCTACATCTACACCCTCATCTTGCAATACATCAAGCATATACATTAAAAACTCCTGACAATCCTGCTGATTATTTTCAGAGAAGTCTGTTTGACCTGATTATTCATCTAACAGATAACGAACTTCAGACACACTTTCTACTTTTGTTCGATCAGTGCTACATTTCTCTAACACAGAATTCAACAAACAGCATAAACTTTGTTCCGAATTGAACACAATCTGTTCTTTTAAAGTCTCTAGTGAAAAGAGAACATTAACCACTACATTTGCATAGCAGTTGACACCAGAACTGTTTTCAAATTGAAAACCGACAACATCTTCAACAGAATCCATTTTCTTTCTGCTTACAATTTTCGGTTCATCGACTTTTCGGCTTTTGCTACAACCTCCCTACTATTAGTGATATTTCTTCGTTTCCGGCCTACCACACGTTTCTCAAACAAAGGATATTGGGGCAAATGTGGCGCATACTCTTTTCTTAACCTATTGTATTCCTTAACACAATCTAGATCCGCACAAATGTTTGTGACATCACAATCAATCAAGTACAATCCCGATAAAGATCTCACTCGTGACAAAGCCACATATGCCATACCTTCCTTGAACACAGAACTTCCAATATTCACCAATGCACTATCTACACTTAAACCTTGTGATTTATGGATTGTCACCGCATATGCCAAGCAAACAGGAAACTGTTTACGGCGAACATATAAGTCTTTAACAAGCAAAAACATAGCAGAACAACGACCAATTACCTGTACTTCCTCAATGCCATCAAATTTAATTTTTAAAAATTCAATTCCATCTCTACTTCTGTATTTCTCAAAATCAACAACATTACCCATTGATCCATTTACCAGACCTCTTTCAACATGTAAATTCCTTCTCAAAATGATTCGGCAATTTAAACACACATTCAAAGTCTTTTCAAAACCCGCTGTTTTAGATATAGTCTTCTCTAATGAATCCAATTTTGATTTCAAATTCTCAGACAAAATAATTGGTGATCCCATATGCTCTATTCTGTCAATAGCTTCAAGTTCCACAATCTCTTGCTTTTCTAAATTCAACATTTTGTTGTTGAAGATGGCACATTCTGCAAGAGTTGGCATCAAACATATTCCGGATTTCTTCTCAGTAATTTTCTGAAAAATATTCTCAGGCACAACGTCTTGTTCTGGATATAAATTTTGACAGTAATCGTGCATTTAAAGCTTCTTTGCCATGCTCGGTCACTTTTCCAATTCTAATATCTTGTAGAATATTCTTGTAATCTTCATCCTTCGCCTGACGCATATTTTCATGCAGTTCAGCATAATTGAAGTTTAACCATATATTGACGTTGCCAATGCTCCCTAGGCACTTCCTGCTATCTTCATGCGTGAGTATTTTGAACACAGGTTGTCCTTTTACTGGTGTCAGCTGCAGAAGATCTCCGAAAACAATAATGTGTTTGCCACCATAACACATCATACTCAGTTTTAAGAACTTCTTGCATTCTCAAATGCACAAAGGCAAGCATGACATTAGAAACCATGCTTACTTTGTCAATGATAAGAAGTTTCATTTTCCTCAAGACTCTTGAAACTTCACAACAAGCATCCCCAGATAACTTGTGGTATTGTAATTTGTTGTCATGCTCCACTGGCAGCATCAGTAGACGATGCAAAGTAATACCTTTAATGTTATGTGCTGCCAGTCCAGTAGGAGCGGTAACAACACAAGACAGCGATGACTCAGTCCTTTCCTGCAAATAACAAGAAATTGCTTTAATAAGGAAACTTTTTCCAGTTCCCGCTTCTCCACTCACGTACAGTCGGACAGGCTTCAACGACGTACATGAGCACTCTTTCTTCTCATGACTTAATCCATGATCAATTTGCTTGGTAACTTCATCATATATTTTCCTCTGCTCAACGTTGAGTTGTTTTTCCAAGTCTTCTAAGTTAACCGCATCCTCCTGAGCATGTGCCATGGCTCTTTCCACTTCATTCATAGCAGTGGCAGCTTCATTTTCGATAATAGGTCCTCCTAGTGGATCCTGACTCAATGAAACAGAACTCTGACTGTCCTGAGAACTGTCTCTGGCAATCTCGGCTGCAATCGTTGCTTCCTGCTCAATTTCCAAAGTCAACATTTCTTGATATTTGGGAAAAGCAGGACATTCTATGGTCTCCTTAGCAGCAGTGAAAGAGTCTTCGTAACAGAGGAAATCTCCAAGCAGTTCCTCTTCTGCACGCCAAGGCTTGAAAAGTTGCAAAAGTGCTAAATAGAAAAACTCCTTTTTTTCTGGAGATTCGCCACTCAATTTTCGATGGTTTACTAATTGGCATTTTCTTTGCTTGACCAGACATCCCTCACTTCCAATTACAGCATACACTCCTTTCTCAATATCTTCTTTGATGTTCCTCTTGAATATATAATTTTGAAGAACCTCATATAGACAAACATTCTCAAGGTGACTGCTTCGATTTGGATAATATGTATCCAACATGTTGGTCTTCAAAATGTCGGTACTGTGTGGTTCCTTTTCCGCCAAATACTCAATTTCCCGGACAGGTTTTAGAACTCGATTTCGCGTTGCAGCAAGACCAAGACTCGCCCAAACGATACTCCTGGATTTGGCATAGAGACTTGCTGAAGACAACCGGTCAGAACATTCGTAAGCTCCGATTTCTCGATGCGACAACATCTTCAAACTGAAACTGTACAACTTCTTGCTGAGGCTTTTTTCATGGGAAATATCCTCCCACATATCCTTCAATTCTGTCTTTTCTTTTTTGGTGATGTAAGATGTCACATACCGAGCCACAGCCATACAGTTGTCAGCCACAAACTGTATATCCATGTTAGCATTCCACATGGACAAAATCACTGGGTTGTAGTCGTTGATGTACTTGGACTCTTCGTTCCTTTTCAAATTGTATGTATTTTTGGGTGATTTCCTCGTCACATTATGTCGCAGAGAAGACATCAAGCTGTTCACTCTTCCTTTAGAAATCACTGGTCGTGGAAAGTTGAAACGACATTTGGTGTAGAATTTGTCCTTGTTTCTGAATTTACGACGACAGTACTTTCCACAACGATGGCTTTGGAAACGTAGAACTTGTTCTCTTAGGCTTTTCTTCTCCGTTGCGTTTGGAACAGCACATGTAGAATACTGTTCTATGAAACTCATCACTAAGTCATCCGGATCTGTTCCAAATTTAGGTGCATCCTTGATCCACAGCAGCATATGTATATGAGGAGCACCTCTTGCTTGGTACTCCTTTCTCCAGAAGAAATCCAACACCTCTCCAAGAGGTGGATTCTTCTTATTTGTGATAAGACATCATAGCTTCAAATCTATGATTGAAGTACCTGCATACATTCACTGGATCCAAAGAACACAGTTCTCCAGGTGTCTTGAATTCAATGTTTTCAATATTTCCATTTGCCTCTCGTAGAAATTCAAGTAAGTCTTCCCAGCCATACTCGGCACAGCTCAGAGTGAGGAACCATGTTGGAGTTCCTAAGTTCCTCAGCATACATTTTAAATCACCATGACGACGGTACCAGTACTCATTAGTACCACGCTGACACGCCATGAGATTAATTAGGTGAGAATCCAAAATACTGTCTTGGACATTGACTTTATGCATAAAGTCACTTGCCGAGATGTTTCGCATCTGTATACCACTTTTTAAGATGTGGTTCACCGCATATGACAGTCCAGACAGATCGCTTTCAAACAGGAGATGAAACAAATAGGGAATGCATTGACGAAACCTAGGATCTTCTGCATACAATCGTAAAGTCCGGTATTCAGACGCAGGAATTTGATGAGGTCGCTCATCATATCTTCCTCCTTGACCTGTGGGAAATAGCTGTGGGAAACACAGAGCTTCCAAACTTTCCTCCCAAACACTAATGGGACTCCCTTTGGCTTGTTTCATTTGAAACAACTCAATAGCATTCCCCATGACTTCCTTGGAATGCAAAGGATGAACACTATAATGTTCATATATTTCTTCACTTTTAGAGGCCTCTACTTTCTCAATTTGGCCAGCACACAAATCGCTATCCTCTTCATCACTTACTTCCTCTTCTGCAACATATACATTCTTATAGTACTTATTATTTTTCTTCAAATACAATATTGCCTTTTTGACTTTCCGAACATCCACTAAATCTTGCCATATTTTCTTATTCTTTGTCGGAACCCCATTAACCAAGATAACCAGAGGTTCCTCTTCCACTTTTTCTACTCCAATTGTGTTAATGTTTTTGTTCAAATCTAGAGGCAAATAAACAACTCTTCCCTTTAATCCTCTCTGTAAATCTGATGGCGGCAACTTCCCTGTCTTTGGCTCCATTCTTACAATAGCCTGAAAGGGATGGATACTTTGAACCAAAATAGATTCATAAGTATTTAAATCCTTCAATTCAGAAGGAATCTCAACTAATTCCAGATTATTATGAACCGCCCTAGCAGGCATCTGGTTTTGGTTTAATTTGTTACAACAATAAGTACACACACGTTGATCCGATCCCAAATCAAAATAATTTTCTACCATCAAGTATGTGGCAAAATCCTTCCATTCACTATTATTTTCCCTTTCACTTTTTGCATATAAATCCACTAACTTAATCTGATTCTTGTAATAAGTGCGTCGACAACACACACAAATGAAATTAGGCCTCTCACTTGATTTCATCTGAAACGTGGCAATTTCCTTCTGAAAATTATCTGTACTGGAAACCTGTACATTATCTTCAACATTACCCTCTACTTCTGGGTCAATTTGAACATTCTCATCTTTACGTCCAAAGTAACAAAACTCAATTTCTTCACAAATATTCTTGACATCTATTTCAGAACCATGCAAAAGAGCAGCACATAATTGTTTAAGCATAATTTCTGGACTCTTAGCATGATACAACATTCTCACTAATTTCCTCACTTTATTATGATGCACTGCTAGCATCCTGAAATGATGAAAAACACTCTGGCATACTCTCCTGGAAAGACAAGCCAGTGAATGACCACGCAAACCTGTCATTTGTCTCACTCTGCAAGGATCTAATTCTTGCAACAACTTCATTTTCTGCTTCAAACTTTTCTTATTAAATGTCCGTACAAAATCACAAAGCAAATTGATGGAATCCTGTCGCACACTGCAAATAGAACTACACTTCCAAATGTACACAGGACCCTTAGGACGTCTTCCTAAAACCTCATTACCTAACACCTCGTCTGTCTCTGTTGTCACAAGTTTTTCTTTTTCAACTGGACAACCATCCTTCACTTCATAAGCTCGACCACTGGTGTCAACTGCAAACACCAAATCATTATTCTGAAAATAACTCTCCTCATTAAAAAATGCCTCACAACTTGAACTATGCATCCATTCTCCGGAAAAAACTTCACAAAAGTTACTACGATTTACTACTCTCTTCCATCTACTATTTGATTTGAAATCAGAAATTACCTTGTTTAGTTTCCTAATTCTATTGATTACCAAAATAAATAACTTTCGCTTAATTTCGAAAGCATGATCAATAATTTTCTCTACATTTTTCTTCTTCTTATAAAATGCCACTTTCTGTTGGCCTTTCTTAATATTTTTTAATAAATTAACTATTATCCTGTTGCGAAACATTCGTTTTCGAATGTCCCTAAACTGTTGTTTCCTTCTACTATCATGCACAGAGTTATCTCTTGCTCTAGCAGTAACATTTTTGATTGGTCTTTCCTTTCCATTTAAATTGCTTCTCTTTTTCTGGACTGAAACATTTTTTGTTGAAATATTTTTTTTACTACAAATATTTTTTATGAATGATTTCGTGCTCTTACCCGGAGCTTTCTTGGTGATTTCACAAGTTTTTTGGGGAGAGGACTGCTGCAATAATAGATGATCCTGCTGTCTTTGACGTTTTCTAGCCTTTCTAATTCGATTCTTAGTTGGCATTTTTCAAATTTTGTAATGATCTGCAGTTGAATCTGTGGAAAAATATAATAAAAAATGTTATTAACCACTATTACCAAACAGTAAATGAATAACAGTCATCAAAAACTTAACACCCTACTTATTATTTAACATAGCAAATCTTTTGCACCACCACTGCGTCCCAAAAGTGACGCACAGTGGTACAAAACAGGCATACACCTATCATAAATCTCTCCCTAACATTTTAAATGATTGATTCAGGATGACGATCAG
The DNA here is from genome assembly GCF_964263255.1 of Lissotriton vulgaris. Lineage (NCBI taxonomy): Eukaryota > Metazoa > Chordata > Amphibia > Caudata > Salamandridae > Lissotriton > Lissotriton vulgaris. The sequence goes on along the minus strand of NC_141687.1, from coordinate 1,462,430,832 downwards.
GTGAGGCCTATCTAGAGGTTTGTTTGGGCCCAGATCTTTGGACTGGGGTGAATGTGTGTCATTGATCCACATTCGGTCCATCACCTGTTTTGTTTGTTTGAGGTGAGGCCAACACACGGTTGCAAATGAGATTTTCGCTTGTTGAAAAAAACAAAGGAGATAATACATGTGAAGGCCTACCAATGAAGTAAGTCATGTCCACTTCACTCCTGAACAAAGGGCAGACCTCTTTTGAATCTGTGGTCAGACCTAAACTTCATCTGCACAATGTCATTCATAAACTTAGGAAACAATAGTGATGTAATTGAAAAATGTGGAGTTTCTTTTCCTCATTTCAGAATTACATCACCTGTGTTTCCTCATTGACTTAAAATGTCCTTAATACACATGAAAGCGTTTTTTTGATTGCCCTTGCACCATTTTTGGGTCATTTTTAACATGGCTATGTAACTCCCATAATCAAAATCAAAATTTGCCAAGCACAGGTGGGAGCATATTTACAAGAAACTTGCCCCATGCAGAAAAGTCTTCAATTTAAATGGGAAAAATAACATCATAGACACTCAAATGCCTTTTAAATATGCTCCAAACAACCTATGAAGTTGTAGCAGTACATATCCAGAAATGTAATTGATTTCAAAAAATCGTTTTTAAACACAGCATATAAATCAATTGTATACCTACATTCAAGAGGAAATGACTGAAAATGTCCTTGAGACACATGAAAGCGTTTTTTTGAATGCCCTTGCACCATTTTTGGGACATTTTTAACATGGCTATGTAACTCCCATAATCAAAATCTAAATTTGCCAAGCACAGGTGGGAGCGTATTTACAAGAAACTTGCCCCATGGAGAACGCTTTCCATTTAAAAAGGGAAAAATAACATCATAGACACTCAAATGCCTTATAAATATGACACAAACAACCTATGAAGCTCTAGCAGTACATATCCAGAAATGTAATTGATTTCAAAAAATCGTTTTTAAACACAGCATATAAATCAATTGTATACCTACATTCAAGAGGAAATGACTGAAAATGTCCTTGAGACACATGAAAGCGTTTTTTTGAATGCCCTTCAACCACTTTTGGGACATTTTTAACATGGCTATGTAACTCCCATAATCAAAATCTAAATTTGCCAAGCACAGGTGGGAGCGTATTTACAAGAAACTTGCCCCATGGAGAACGCTTTCCATTTAAAAAGGGAAAAATAACATCATAGACACTCAAATGCCTTATAAATATGACCCAAACAACCTATGAAGCTCTAGCAGTACATATCCAGAAATGTAATTGATTTCAAAAAATCGTTTTTAAACACAGCATATAAATCAATTGTATACCTACATTCAAGAGGAAATGACTAAAAATGTCCTTAAGACACATGAAAGCGTTTTTTTGAATGCCCTTCAACCACTTTTGGGACATTTTTAACATGGCTATGTAACTCCCATAATCAAAATCTAAATTTACCAAGCACAGGTGGGAGTGTATTTACAAGAAACTTGCCCCATGAAGAACGCTCTTCAATTAAAATGGGAACAATAACATCAGAGACACTCAAATGCCTTATAAATATGGCCCAAACAACCTATGAAACTCTAGCAGAACATATCCAGAAATGTAATTGTTTTCAAAAATCGTTTTTAAACACAGCATATCTGTTTCAGCTTACATGAGAGACCATGGAATGGGCTCCATGTACAACAATAACTTGTGTTACTGCATGCCAGAATGCTACACCGAATATGCAATTACAATTTCTCAAAGAAACAAAATCTATTTGTATATCACTTGAGACAAAGCCACATTTTAAAAACACAGCTTTCTTCATCATTTTCTCCTTAAATCATACTATTCTCTATCTAAATTAAATACATCTTTTCTCACCTTAGCAAATACTTTTTGAGTTTCAAAACAGTCTCAGAAATACTCCAAATTGTCTTCAGCAGAACAAAGAGGATGCACTCCAGAGGCTGCAGCTATAGAAAGCACAGAAATGCTGATATTCATTACACATATCTCTCATATTAGCCAATCATAAGTCTTCCCTCACTTTTTTCAAATCAAAACCCTTCCCCCCTCTGCCCTCTCTGCCTTTTTTGCTTAGCAACCACCTCCTGAAATACCTCTCATGTTTGCAAGTTCACACAACAATGTTTCAATTGAAATCTGAACTCTCAGTGCACCTGCGTATCCAGTGCAATCTTTCATTAAATGTTTTTTCCTTGACCATTCAAATTACATCTTTCAAAGAACACATCCATGCACCCTAACTTTCTGTTTTCAGAAATGGAAATGCACCAATCACTGCTAATGAATCATTAGCACTGGAAATCCACAGTTTTTTTTCTTTACAAACTCCTACTGTTTCAACTGCCCTTTCATTACCACACTTCATCTGACTGCAGCCAAACCTTCTCTCACCATGTTTAATGTCTGGATTGTTGGACATAGTTACATCTACTGGGCTCAAAGGTATGCTGAGAACAGAAATTTACCTAACCTCAATTTACAAGATGTGGAAATTAAGTGGTTGGGCCAAAGAGGATTAAAATGTCACCAATTGATACCATTGGTGAAAACCTTTATGCATTTGCCAAAACCTGACCTGTTAATTGTGCACTGTGGAGGTAATGATTTGGGCACTTTGACTGGGGTAGGTCTGGAAATGCTTTTAAAGGACACTTTTGAGCAATTAATGGCACTTTTTCCTCAAACTGCCTTGGTATATTCCAATATATGCCAAAGACAGAAATGGAGGTGGTCCAACCAATTTTGTCCACAAATTGAGAAGTCGAGGAAGCATGTAAACAAATCTGTTTCAGCTTACATGAGAGACCATGGAATGGGCTCCATGTACAACAATAACTTGCGTTACTACATGCAAGATATCTACAGAGGAGATGGAGTTCACTTCTCAGATGAGGGCAACAGAATTTTCATTTTGAATTTAAGACTGTGCATTGGTACCTACTTATAAGTACCAAAATGTACCATAAACCCAAAAGCTCTTCTCAGAGCTACCCTACATCTGATCACTCACAATTATTATTTTTCTCTAACTTTTTTCTCTAATTTTCATCAAACTACGCTCCAAGAGCGCTTTCCGGTACGCGAACTGGAAGCTAACCGCGCAAAATTTTTTAAAAAAATGTTTTTTTCCCGCACATATGGTCCTCCTCAGCCACCCTCAGAAAACCTAGGGGGTCAAGATACATCTACCGTGCCCCCTTCTACCCATTCTGAACATTATTTGCCCTCCATCTTGTATCTTAATTCGAACGAAACACAAAATGGTGGACTCCCGTTACGCTGCTGGTTCGCGGACCGGGACGCATACCGGGAAGCGGTCCAATAAAAAAGGTGGGAAAGTAATTCACAGAAAAACGACTGGAGACACTCTCACCAAATATACATTAGCTCATACTACATAACAATCCCTTTCATTTTCACAAATTTGATTGAAATTCCATTTAGCCATTAAGCCTGTAGACCTCTCTAAATACCGTGAGGTAAATTACTTCACAAAACACATCTGAAGTGTTGGAATTGACAACCAATGAAAATGTTACTTTCATTTTCTACTTTTATTACCTGACATTTGATTGGTTAAATACCTGAATATATATAAAGGAAGAGAAGAAAACACAGCCATTTTGACTGCTACTTCTTGTTGTACATTACATTTGAATTGTTAGTAAACACTTCAACTTGTTTGTGAAGGGAAGTTGTTATTTTTAAAACTGAAGTATATTGTGCACTATAACTTAATATGGTAAACTTTTTCTGATAGTTATATTTTATCCCTCTGTAGTAGTTATAGATTTAGATAGACTTCTCTGTTATAGTTATGGATGGAGTTAGGCTTCTCTTGGTTAAATCACATACACTTTTTTATAGTCCTACTTCCACTCTGATACTATACACTGCCAAAAGATAAATTCACTGATAAAAACTGCCTATCTAAAATTAATCCCAACAGTGCCCTATCTCTAGTAATATATATTTTTTTAATCCAAATTTCAGGCAAAATGGAAGACGAGCAGCAAGTTCAATTTAAAATTATACTGGAAGAGAGCAGCCAAGGAAACATTGATGAATTTATGGATGAAAGTAGGGACCAGGAACTACTTCAATGTGTGGAAGCAGTGGATAACCTGCTTAAAAATGAGGAAATTTTACACCCTCATAGACGTCAAAATATATTCAATGACAAATATGAAATTTCTGACAATGAAATGTTAGAAAGTTTAATAAATTATGAAACACAATCAAAAAAAAAAAAATGCTTAAAAAATAAAGAAAATAAAAAATAATCAACAAAAACAACAAACAATTAACATACAGTATTTGAAAAGTCTATCATTCTTTTTTCCTTATAGTACGCTGCCCAGAACGCTTTCCGGTTCGCGGACTAGGCGCTCACCACGCAAAAAAAAAAAAAAAAAAAAATTTTTTTGCCCTGCTGGGCCCTTTTAAAACCTCCACATAAAACCTAGGGGGTCAACGAGGATCTACTATGCCCCCTTATGGTAATTTCCCCCTTTGTTTTGGCCTCCTCTTGTCTCTCGATCCTACCGAGAGACAAGATGGCGGCCGCTCCGGACTGTTTAGAATGTTGACAGACACAGGAGAGCCAATCAGATTCGCATCGCAAAGTTCCGTTACGCGAAAAGTACGCGAACCGGAGCGCAGCCCGGAGCGCTGTTACAGATATATATCTTTTTTTGAACGTTAATTTCTCAAAATCCACTGAAGCACATATATTGAGACCTAGCAAAGGCACATCGGGCTAACAGTCCCTACAATTTTGCCAAGTTTCGTGCAAATCCATTCAGCCGTTCGGGCTAAAAGTGAGGCCAACCGCCCTATGGAAATTAACATGGGAAAAACGCGTTTTGGGACCCCCCTTTTTTCTCGGCCCCCCCTTGCCAAACCCCCCCCCAAATTTTCAGGGGCTGCTCAGAAACAAAATGTGCCATTTTCCTGAAAATTTCAGCCAATTCCGCCCACAAACGCCAAAGTTATTAGACATAGAATTTTCAGAAATCCCATAGGGAAAAAATCCTAACTATACCGCCAGTAGGTAATATATATATATATATATATATATATATATATTACCTACTGGCTATCGCCAGTAGGTATATATAGTTAGGATTTTTTCTCTATGGGACTTTTGAAAATTCTATGTCTAATAACTTTGTCGTTTGTGGACGGAATCGGCTGAAATTTCTCAGGAAAATGGCACATTTTGTTTCTGAGCAGCCCCTGAAAATTGGGGGGGGTTCGTCAAGGGGGGGGCCAAGAAAAAAGGGGGGTCCCAAAACACGTTTTTCCCATGTTAATTTCCATAGGGCGTTTGGCCTCACTTTTAGCTCGAACGGCTGAATGGATTTGCACGAAACTTGGCAAAATTGTAGGGACTGTTAGCCCGATGTGCCTTTGCTGGGTCTCAATATATGTGCTCCAGTGGATTTTGAGAAATTAACGTTTTAAAAAATTTATATATCTGTGACAGCGTCCCAGATAGCGCTCCAGATCGCGTACTTTTCGCGTAACGGAGCTTTGCGTAGCGAAGCTGATTGGCTGTCCGGTGTCTGTCAACATTCTTAACAGTCCGGTGCGGCCGCCATCTTGTCTGTCGGTAGGATCGAGAGACAAGAGGAGGAGAAAAACGAAGGGGGAATTTAATGAAAGGGGGCTAGGTAGACCCCTCTTGACCCCCTAGGAATGATGTTGGGGTTATTAAAGGGTCCCGTGGGGCAAATAAAAAAAAAATGATTTTTCGCGGTAGAAGCGCTTCTCGGTTCGCAAACTGGTAGCGAAACGTGAATTCGCCATTTTGTGTTTTGATTTCATTAAATACTAGGTATAAGGGGGTACGGGAGACGTATCCTGACCCCTTTTGTTTTCTGAGGGTGGCTGAGGAGGCTCATATATGTTGATACATGTCTTCCAGCGGCTGTGCGTGAGCGGTTTTTTTTTTTGCTGCGTGACGTCTGTTAACGTTCGATTCGATAGAAATCAGGAAGTGTTGACCGCCATTTTGTCATTGCGAGTAAATATTTTATTTGTTATAAATAAATCATTATTGATAAACATTGTCTGCGCCATCTTGCCTTTTTTGCAATGCCACACTTTTGTCGAGCACAGCAGCCATTTTAGATGCCTTGACCAGACCCACTGTCTGCACCCTCGCAAGCATCTCCCCCACGCACTGGTCACTCCCGCTCTCTTTCTCATGTATGAGCTAGAAACCTCCTCCCATCTGCGCTGTTCTTCTCTGAGGATCACACCCTGTGCCCGCCCGACACCTGCCTTTCACCCTATTCACTACCGCACCCTCTGACACTCCTCTTCCTCTGTGTCCGATTGTCCAGGCCGGTCCCAGGCTATCACCTAGCCCTGCAGATGTAGTTTATGGCCCCAGCTGTAGAGAATCACCCCTCTTCAAAGGAGTTAAGTAGATCAAGGCCCCCACCCGATGAGATCCGTCACACCACACGCGTTCCTACTATCTGATAACCATCCTGTATTGTGCTTGGGGAGGGGATTCTCACTGTGAGGGTGTGTGGGTCCGAGCCTGAAGCGGAAGATTCCAGGGATGCCTTTTTGTACATCAAAGTCTTCCCAATTATGTGTCACATTAAAAATATATAGCACTCCAACAAAGTAGTAGGTTTATAACACTTTAATAACTTATAAATATATACATCGCAACAAAAACAGTAAACACCTTAACATTTTTTTATTAAAACAGAAGCAACAATGGTCAGCAGCGGTCTGTTGTGCGAATAGTTCCAGGGCAGCACAACGTGCTGAGTTGTGGACGGCACCCAGGTGAAGAACCATCCCTTCTTTAAACGCCATGAAAAAACTAAAGTGACAACTTCCTCATCCTTAATTTGTCTTTCTTTGTTCCTTAAGATGTCATCTGTGTCAACCTCTTCCGAGAATGCTGATGCGTTAGGGATTTCCTTGTGTTTCTTAATAGCATTGGTGTCTGCACACTTCTTTGTCAATTCTGTGAACATGACAGCTGCTTCATAGACAGACGATATCTTTGTTAAGTCATTAGTGTTAAGTGTGTCTGAAACTACAGTGCCCTTCTGTTTTACTTTCCTCAGACACTACAGAGTTTTGTGTGTTGTTCTTCTGAGCGACAATTATTCCAGAGGTTTCAGGTTCACTTGTTTTGTCCTGCAGTGAGTTAACAGCTTCAGAGACTTCATGTTTATTTGCTATGTCCTGCTGTGCGTCAACTGCTTCAGAGACTTCAGACTCATTTATTATGTTTGACTATAGCCTGGACCTGCCCGGCCGCGCCCAAAATGGAGCCGGTATAAATGGGATTCGTAACTCCTTGTTGTGTACTGGTTCCCCAACCTTGATATCACGAGATACGTATGCAGTTTTGAAGCACATGGCGAGCAGGGACGAGAATTGATTGAACATTTTGACATCCCTATTGATATTAAGTTCTGATGTGTTATTGATTACTGTACTATTGAAAGATCGAATTAACGTCACTCATGGTACTTGCCCGCTTTAGCTGCACTGTGCCTCGTCAGTAGCGGTCTGTTGTGCGAATAGTCCCAAGGCAGCAGAACGCGCTGTGATCTGGACGGCACCCAGGTGATGTCCAGTAAGTTGCCGCACTGGTTTTGGTATCCTACAATGCTGCTCCGAAAAACGGTGTGGGGCGCCCCGGGGGTGGAGGGGGAGGCGGCGTGAACGGGCCTCCCCAGGTGGAGGCTCGTCTGCTGTAGTGGGGCGCCCCTTTACCGTTTCAGTTGCCATTCTGCCCGCTTTTGCTACACTGTGCCTCATCCGCCATTCAGCTGTTTACCGCCCGCTCTTGCGGCTACAGCGTCTCGCTCACCATGTAGTTGAGTTGCTCCCACTCTTGCGGTGCAGCGATAGGCGGCTGCCACAGGAGTCTTAAAATGGCGGACGGCTCTTCGGATTTGGGCCTGGTCCACTAAAATGGCCCTGGGACACCTTGGAACTCGGACGCTTGTCTGCTAGGGCTTGGGCCCCATTCTCGAAAGCGTCCCCTCAGCCTTGAAGATTCTTTTGACTGATGGTTCTTGTTGCCTATCTCTTCTGTTGTTTTAATCCAATGAAAAGTGATATTTTTAGGTCATATGATCAAGCCTTCCATCATTAGGAAACCAAAAGTAAAATGAACCAATGAAAAGTTTTATTAACAAGTCACATGACCTGTTATGCTTACGTTACGCGCTGCGCGCCGCGCTCTGGATCGTTTCCAGGAAGCTGCGCCTTGCGCACCGGAGCACTTCCGGGTGCGCTAACGCGGCGCGTCATATGACGCATTACGCGACAATGCAGGTCCAGAATATAGTCAAAATGTCTCCACCAACCAGCGGTCGGAATACAACCCCTTTCAGCAGTCCAAAAAGTTCTGTTAAATGACAACAGAAGGGACAGGCAACAAGAACAATCAGTCAAAGAGGGGAGGGCAAGTTCTTCTCTAGCGGGTCACGTTGGGGCTCCACCGGAACTGATTGAATTGGTAGTCTACAGTGTTTCTGGATGTTTCAGATTGAAGCTGGCGTCAGCATGAGAGCACCCAATTCTAAAACAGTAAATGCTTCGATAACAATCAATCAAATGTAGAGGGAAGCAGGCACGACGGGTTACAATGGGGGCAAAGGCTTACGTTCCCTACCCTTCACTATCTGCAAAGAGAGAATACTCCTAAAAGAAAAGAGAAGGGGGGGGCAGCGTTCAAAGCACATCAGCGTGCATAAATACGAAAATGTTTTTACCTACCACGTACTTGACATTTTACAGCTTTTGATATTTGCTATTAAAAAACCATTGAAATTCACTGAAAAAACCATAGGTTATAGACCATATATAGTTAGGAATTAGCATTTACAAAACCTTAATTTACTCGCACAAAACCATAGAAATTCGCATATATAGTTAGTTGCAATAACTATATATCGCGCACCCGCAATCCACTGCTGATGATGTCACATATTACTTATATTATTTATCTCACTGCCCCATCCCAGCTCAGAACCTGGCTATATGTAAATAAGTTTGTCCCTGGCCCAGTGCATCATGGGAACAGGGCAGACTAAACTACCAAGCCAATTCTTCACCAGAAAGGAGACAAGCTACCGGGGACCGGTTTCTGGCATTTCAGCCGTCTTCGGCCCGGCTTGCTTGAATCCTGATGGAGCAGTGAGAAAGGGACTCATGTCTGAGTATACCCTGCCACACCTATAGTGGCCAAAATCGATTCAGAAAAGGGGGTGGTGATGAACAGAGTGTCTGAATTGAGCAGACCACTCTTACCCAGTCCAAAGATCAGGGCTTGATCCATCACCGTTATTTATCTCACTGCCCCATCCCAGCTCAGAACCTGGCTATATGCAAATCAGTTTTGACTGGGTGAGAGTATTCTGCTTAATTCAGAAACTCTGTCCATCACCACCCCTTGTTGTTAAATATTTTGTCCACCCTAAGCGTGGAAGGGTATACTCAGATGTGAGTCCCTTGCTCATTGCACCATCAGGATTCAAGCAAGCCGGGCCGAAGACGGCTGAAATGCCAGAAACCGGTCCCCGGTAGCTTGTTTCCTTCCCAGTGTAAGAATTGGCTTGGTAGTTTGGTTTGCCCTGTTCCCATCATGCACTGGGACAGGAACAGACTAATTTGCATATAGCCAGGTTCTGAGCTGGGATGGTGCAGTGAGCTAAAAAACGGTGTTGGATCTAGCCCTGATCTCTTGACTGGGTGAGAGTATTCTGCTTAATTCAGAAACTCTGTCCATCACCGCCCCTTGTTGTTAAATAAACTACATTTTTTAGTCACACTTACCATATAATTAATGAAAACTTAATTGCATGTTAAAAGTACACTGTATATCTGTGAAAGACAAAAGAAAAAAAGTTATAATTAGTAAAATATATATTTTAAAATAGAAGAAACAGGTAAAGAGGTAAAAAATCAAAAAAAGTGTACTACGAAATAAAGCAACAGTGAAGGATACAGAAATGGAAATAAAGTAATGTAGAAAGACAAAAAAGAGGGAAAAAGAAATAGAAGGAGAACAAATTACTGAAGGTAAGTAAGATACTAAAAGAATGTGAGATACCAAAACGAAATCAGGAAAGAGAAGTAAGTAAAAGGAAAATGAGTGAAAGGGAAAGGAGTCTAAATGAGGATCCATTTACAAGAAAGAGGAATGGAAGATGACTGAGAGTGAGTGAAGGGGAGTCACAGAGTGAAGGGATGAAAGGAATGAGGTTAATATTGAACGATAGATGAAAAAGGAGTGAGGAAGTAAGTACACAGAAAGACAAAGGGAAGGACTGAGTGAAGTGCAGTACAATGAGTGAAGAAAGGAAAAAGAGTAAAGGAGCAAAAGAAGGAAAGAGAGGGGAAGAGAACTAAAGCAGTGGTACTGAGAGAATGTGAGAAAGCTGAAAAGTGGTGCAAGGGAGAGAGGAAATGCAGACAGTTGAAATTGGATTGAGGAGTTGTGAAAGAAGTGGAGTAAAGGAACAGCGATGAAACAAAGTGAAAGAAAGGCAGTGTAAGTGAGTAAAGAGAGCTGAAAAGAGGTGGAAAAAGGAAAATGAGTGTGAGACAATGGGAATACAATATAAATTACACAATACAAACTATAGAATAACTTATACAACATGTTACATAGTTTATTTTTGCTGTTCTCAGAATATATTGAATTTCACTTAAAACAGTGAGTTCAAACTCTTCATCATATAACAGCGGGAAAAAAACACAATCTAAAAGATTGTGTTTAAAAAAACCCATATAAACTTACAAATCATATATGTACACTAATCTTTGATTCACTTACTTTTCCTTGAGGCCAAATAGTAGATAGTGAAGGTCCTTTTCGTAGGAAAATACTCTGCTGTTCTCTAAAACTTCCATTTCATCGACTTTCTATGAAAAAAGATCTAAGAACATCTGAAATAATTCTCAACGTTTTCATTTTCCTCCTTGTGTTAAGTTATGACTTATTACTCATACCTTGAACTTTCCTTACGGCCAAATAGTGTCAGATATATGAGTATATTTTGAATTTTCTCTAATTAAACTCTGAAATTACCGTTTACCCGAAGTTTTCAAATAAAAGTTCATATGACATTTTCACAATGTTTAAATATTCATATTCTCTTTTTTGATCACTCATGTTCAACATTTCCTATAAAACTGATATCACTTACTATGAGATCCACTTACAGTACCTATATGAGATAAATAATTTTAAACATTAGACTAACTAACAAACTAACTTTTATTAACTGCTCCCGTACCAAAAGTAGTTCCAAAATGTTTATATTATAAAGTGAGACTTATAGTATACTATGCAACTTGTTTGTGTTACATAGTAAGTTTACTCATAGTAACTGCCTTTCTCCCACTATATTATCTCCAATGTGTATTTTACATCTCTTTTTCATCATAAGGGAACAGGATAGATTACCCATGATCCCCTAGGACTTCTCAGGGATTGCTTAAAATATCTGTTTCTGCTTTCCTGACACACTATGGTATGAATTCCATATACCACAATAACTTATATAACAACATGCAAGATTTCTACAGAGGAGACGGTCTGTATATTAAATTTAAGACTCTGCATTGGTACCTACATGTAGGTACTTCAATAAAATTAAAAAAACAACAAAAAGAACATTTTTTTTAAGCAACTACTTTTTTTTAAAACTGTAATTCTTTTTCCCCATGGTACGCTCCGCGGTGCGTGTACCGGGCGCTCCCCCCGCGAAAATCGAAAAAAATATATATTTTTTTTTGCCCTGCGGGGCCCTTTTATCGCCCCCACATCAAACCTAGGGGGTCAAGGGAGGTCTACCCTGCCCCCTTATGGTCATTTCCCCCTTTGTTTTTGCCACCTCTTGTGTCTCGATTCTATCGAGACACAAGATGGCGGCCGCTCCGGACTGTTTCGAATGTTTACAGACACCCGATAGCCAATCAGCTTTCCGTGCGCAAGGCGCGTGGCGCGCCCGGTGCGCGTACCGGGGCGCGCCTATAGATATATATATTTTTTTGAACTTAAATTACTCAAAATCCACTGGAGCACATATCTTGAGACATAGCAAAGGCACATCGGGCTACCAGTCCCTACAATTTTGCCAAGTTTGGTGAAATCCATTTAGCCGTTCAGGCTAAAAGTGAGTTCGACCCCCCTATGGAAATTAGCATGGAGAAAACACATTTTGGGACCCCCCTTTTATTTCGGCCCCGCTTCACGAATCCCCCCCAAACTTTCAGGGAAGGACCGGAGCTCCACGAGGCAAATTTGAGGAAATTGTCAGGCAGATTCGTCAACCGACGCCAAAGTTATTCACAATAGAATGCTGAGATTTTGCATTGAAAAAAATCCTAACTATAACTACCTACTGGCGACGGCCAGTAGGTAATATATATATATATACATATATATATATATATATATAGATATATATTCACTGAAAAAACCATAGGTTATAGACCATATATAGTTAGGAATTCGCATTTACAAAACCTTATTTTACTCACACAAAACCATTGAAATTCCATATATAGTTAGTTGCACTAACTATATATCGCGCACCCGCAATCCACCGCTGATGATGTCACATATTACATCATTCATGACATGGTCAGTGACATCACTGATGACATCTCAAATGACATCACTGATGACATCTCAAATGACATCACTGATGACATCACTGATGACATCTCATTTGACATTACTGATCACATCACTGATGATATCATTCATGTGATACTACGATGAACCTCTTCAGACTCTAATATAACCTTAGATACAATCAGTGTAAACAGACACTCACAGACTGTCACTCATCCATGGAGTTACTCACACACCTAGTCAGTCATGCAAAGAATCAATCACACCTCCATTTCCTCAACTATACAGTTATACAAACTTTACTTATTCAAACATATACTAACACATATTTACTCTCTTATACAATCCCTGATACAAGTTCACAATGATCCATACAGCCACTCACACATTCACTGGCTCTTATGCACAGTTATTTATATATGTCAACTCTCACATGTACTGTGTTTTACATATGTACTTACTTTGACATGTAGCACTGAGATATCCATTCACTCACCAATACACTCATGCACACAGTCAACCGCCCATACAGCTGTTTCCACATGCACTTTTGAAACCATACATCTAGTGAATCAACTGCTCACACATCTATGCACAGAGTCATACACCTCCCAGCCACCCACACACACACTCAGTCTCCCATACAAATACTTGGGCAACCAATCAATAACCCATATAGTTACTCATATAGCTACTTATCAACACATGCAACAGTATACAGAACAACAGACATAATGATGCACAAATTAAGACAGTTTAGTCACTAACCCATGCACTCAGTGAGACACATTTAATCACTCACTCATACAGTCAGTCATGCACCTACTAAATCCTTCATCCAGACACTTATACATCCACTCATTCTTCAATATGTAAGACATATTTTAACTTTACAGAAACATACAGTCACTGGATGTTGTCATCAGTGATGTCATCAGTGATGTCATTTGAGATGTCATCAGTGATGTCATCAGTGATGTCACTGACCATGTCATGAATGATGTAATATGTGACATCATCAGCAGTGGATTGCGGGTGCGCGATATATAGTTAGTGCAACTAACTATATATGGAATTTCAATGGTTTTGTGTGAGTAAAATAAGGTTTTGTAAATGCGAATTCCTAACTATATATGGTCTATAACCTATGGTTTTTTCAGTGAATTTTCAAGGTTTTGTAAATGCTAATTCCTAACTATATATGGTCTATAACCTATGGTTTTTTCAGTGAATTTTCAAGGTTTTGTAAATGCTAATTCCTAACTATATATGGTCTATAACCTATGGTTTTTTCAGTGAATATATATGTATACATACATATATAAACATATATCATCTGTATATCTATATAAATACAAACATAAATGCATACATACATATACATATATGCATACAGATGCATGTTATTTACATGAAAGTTGAAAAAACACTAATAAAAGCAAAGCTAAAAAGCCACCTCATTACAAACAGAATGGCTTTAACTTAAACGAGGGCGAGATCTATTGCATTTTCAATGCTTGTTTACTTTGGTTCCATCAAGAAGGCATTCAGATGTGTCACACATTTGCCATAAATTCTGAATGTTAGCACTCTAGTTGCACATTAGATCACTGTAGTAAAGCTACTGCTCACCAGGGACGTCTGCTGCTGGTATTCAAAGTGCATGTTTCAGTCTGCATGTCAGAATTTTTTTAATGAAATAGAAGAGGATTTGAGCAGTCACTGAAAATGATCCCTAATTTTTCTTTCTGAAGCACTAATCATACTTTCTATGGCAACATTAACCCCCTCATGTTGTTCCTTTTTAAATTGAGTGTTTTCAGACTTACCACTTCATTCCAATCAAGATGGCTTCTGGTGTGCCATACTTTTGTCATAAGTAAGACTGTTAGCGCTCTAGTTGTTCTTTAGAACACTCTGGGACATTCTGTCATTGGGGTATACTTGGGGTACATCTGGGTGATATTTGGGCTACATTTAGGCTCTTTTGTTTCTGGTGGCCATCTTGGGAGACTGTATGTCAGAATTTTTTAATGAAATTGAAGAGGGTTTGAGAAGTCACTCAAAATGTGCCCTAATTTTTCTTTCTGCAGCACTAATCATAATTCATATGGCAAAATATACCCCCTCATTTTGTTCCTTTTTAAATTAAATGTTTTAAGAGTTACCACTTTATTCCCATCACGATGGCTCCAGGTGTGCTATACCTTTGTAATACGTAGGACTGTTAGCGCTCTAGTTGTTCTTTAGAACACTTTAGGAGGCTGCAGTAGAGCACAAAGGAATCAACTGACAGTCTCTGTCCTTGTTGGATGTACATGTTTTACTGAGAATGTCAGACTTCATTTTCACATGACTGAGAAAGATAATGTGAATTTACAGAAAATATGCTTTCAGTTTAGCTTATAGATCCCCTTCCAAACCACTGTGGGAAAATCATGAGATATTAGTTTTCTTTCAAACAATATTCATGATATCACAGCAGAAGGCTTTTTCACATGGTAAAATCACCTTAGAACACACCACAATTCCTAAAACGAGTATGGTACCATCAACAAATGATTTATAATGTAACTAAAGTCCTAAAACCCTCTATTAACTACAATGCTTTTTAATGAGGTGCTATCATGTATATTGGTCCCAATATGGCTGCCAACACTTCTTGGATGAAGTGCTGACAGCCAATCAGATCAGATGTGTGGTTAGGCTCCGCCCAGATATATATATTTTTTTGAACCTAAATTACTCAAAATCCACTGGAGCACATATATTGAGACCTAGCAAAGGCACATTGGGCTAACAGTCCCTACAATTTTGCCAAGTTTCGTGCAAATCCATTCAGCCGTTCGAGCTAAAAGTGAGGCCAACCGCCCTATGGAAATTAACATGGGAAAAACGCGTTTTGGGACCCCCCTTTTTTCTCGGCCCCCCCTTGATGAACCCCCCCCACATTTTCAGGGGCTGCTCAGAAACAAAATGTTCCATTTTCCTGAAAATTTCAGCTAATTCCGTCCACAAACGCCAAAGTTATTAGACATAGAATTTTCAAAAATCCCATAGAGAAAAAATCCTGACTATATATACCTACTGGCGACTGCCAGTAGGTAATATATATATATATATATATATATATATATATCAACACTTTCTCCCCCTTCAAGGAAATGATGAGCCGCACACTCAACACTGTTCTTTCAAAGCATTTATTCGAGCAATTCTGGGCAATCCTGACACGTTTCATTCCATCTTGGAACTTCTTCTGAGGTGAGCCCTGGCAAAAAAGAAACTGATTGTGAGTCCGCACAAGTGCAGATCTTTAACCATTCTCAGCCCTCTAGTGGGCATCAACATGAAAATATTTTACAGTGCAGGATGGTATGTGTGGTTTTCACAATTCAGTCCAAACATTACGAACTCTCCAGTGGGCTGCCTTTTTCAATTTTAATGTCTCGATGGAGATGGTCCCCAATTCCGTGTTGCTCCGCACTGCAGACCCACTTTCAAGACTGCTGTGGAACCATGCCAAATTCCAGTATCTGGCAGCATCCGTTACCCAAGGTTCGATATTCACGAGGCACAAAGGTGGTCCAAGGCTTGTTAACGGCGGCGCACTTACTGGCTGTGCGTAGCTCTGTGGCAGAACCAAGCCGCTACACATTACAACACTTTTTCCCCCTTCAAGGAATGGATGAGCTGCACACTCAACACAGTGCTTTCAAAGCATTTATTCGAGCAAATCAGGGCAATCCTGACGCGTTTCATTCCATCTTGGAACTTCTTCTGAGGTGAGCCCTGGAAAAAAAGAAACTGATTGTGAGTCCCCACAAGTGCAGATCTTTAACCATTCTCGGCCCTCTAGTGGGCATCAACATGATAATATTTTACAGTGCATGATGGTATGTGTGGTTATCACAATTCAGTCCAAACATTACGAACCTTCCAGTGGGCTGCCTTTTTCAATTTTATTGTCTTGATGGAGATGGTCTCCAATACCGTGTTGCTCCGCACTGCAGACCCACTTTCAAGACGGCTGCGGAACCATGCCAAATTCCAGTATCTAGCAGCGTCCGTTACCCTTTGAAAAAGAGGACTACTCGAAACGTATCAGGATTGAAGTCACATGCTTATAACTTGCTGGCAAGTGTTGCTGTTTTACAGAAAATAAAGCTGTTTGGGGAAAGCTATCCTTTGTCCGAGTGCAACTTACCTGTCGGACACTCCCCTCTGAGCACGATATCTATAGCGGCTGTCCTGCCGCTGAGTCTGCACCACTCTGGTAACGTGGATGTCACGGAGCTCGTATATGAGGGGTTCCGAAAGTGAGGCGAAGGACTTGGATTTTAACAGCCACGCTTTCCAGAGGCTCATGTGAGAGCCTTACCGCTGCATTTAATTTGAAAGCGCATCCTTAGTGGAGTAAAGAAAGGACTTCATCTCCCATAAAGCTGTGCATCAACTCATACAGAGTAGCCAACCAGGGGCATGAGATATTGCTTGAAAAAAGGGAGGTGAGAGCCATCATGCGCTTTCAGACTGCTTCATCCTTTGAAAAAGAGGACTACTCAAAACGCGTCAGGATTGTAGTCACATGCTTATAACTTGCTGGCAATTGTTGTTGTTTTACCGAAAATAAAGCTGTTTGGGGAAAGCTATCCGTTTTCTGAGTGCAACTTACCTGTCGGACACTCCCCTCTGAGCACGATATATATATATATATATATATATATATATATATATATATATATATATATATATATATATATATATATATATATATATATATATATACTCCGATTTTGAGGCGGCCGCCTCAGAATGCATCGAGAGATTTTCCATGAGGGGTTACGGCACCACCTTACTCACAAATACCCTAAAAAAAGTAAGGAAGATGCAAAGATCGCAACTTTTGGCCATTGAGACTCCTGTAGTTGGTAGGAACAGAAACTCAAATAAGAGCGATGGCAAATTCAGACTCATTACTCCTTATTCAAAAGGAGCAGGGAATCTGAAAGCCATGCTCACAAAGAATTGGAATATTCTAAAAACCGACAGTGTTCTTGCAGATGACCTACCTGCCCATCCTCTAATCACATTCAGCAGAGCTAGGTCACTCAGTGATATGCTTGTCTCTAGCCACCTTGACAAACCAACACCAAAAGCTAACTCCCTGAAGCGGATGGCAGGCTTCTTTCCTTGCGGCCATTGCAAGGCTTGCAGTGGCAGCAAACGAGTGCTATCATTTGACATACCTGATACCGGGAAGAAAGTGCCGATCAAGCACTTCATTACATGCAGCTCCCAGTTTGTAGTTTATTGTTTGGTCTGTCCGTGTGGCTTACGCTACATAGGCAGCACGATCAAGGAGCTCAAGCTGAGGATCCTGGAGCACCAACGGGCGATCGAGAAAGTAGACATCTCATATCCGGTCGCCCGGCACTTTGCAGAGGAGCATAGCAAAGATCGCAAACAACTCCGATTCTTCGGATTGGACACTGTTCCACCGAATGTAAGAGGAGGAGATAGGCTGAGGAGACTCCGCAGACTAGAGTCCAGATACATTGTAGATTTGTCTACGAAACAACCTGGTGGGCTCAACAGCGGGGAGGAACTAGTGTATCACTTGGGCAAGTAACACCATAGGAGGAGTAAATTGTCCTTCCCGATAGGAAGCTATGTATACTGAAATGAAAATCCAACTAGAATATGTATGCTCCTTTGGACAATAATAACGTGTACCTTATAAGATCAGGAGTACTTCTCCAAATCTGCTCTATCGGTAGTTTTCCAATTCTGACATCCATGAACTTGATTTATGAATTTCTGTATACCTTTGTTTACCTGAATTTTGAACACAAATGTAAATAATGATACATATATATTTCTGTCTCCCGATGAAATAGAGTATGGACCACCATAGGTGTGTAAATATGTACATAGACATACAATCCAACTTGCATATATATACACTGTACGTGATAAGTATGAGATTTAATTTGTATATGTATGTGTAGATAATAGGATTGAGTTTATAATTTTGAAACATAGGTTTTGTCTCCTTCACTGCGGATGATACTGCAGTACAGCGATAATCACATAAAAAACGTGACCTGAGAGTATCCATCTTGGCAACCTAGCTACAATTTTTACTTTAACACACACCAAGACGTGGTTGAGTCTAACTTGACTTCTGTAAATAGTGTAAATACACTTTTCCTTTGCGAGTTCCTTGAATTTAAAGAGTACTTTTCTGTTATATATGCTGTAAACAGCACTATCTAGGAATCATGATGAATCATGACGTAACAATTTGGTTCACCTGCACTTATAGGATAGGTACTAATTCTCCTCTTTCATGTGCCTGAGGACTTACGTTACTTCCTATGTTTTTTGCACTGTTTTGATTATGTTAGCATTGTATACATATGCCATAGGACACAAGCCGATCCACGGCTTTATTTTAACCATGATTACTTCATGTTTAAATCAGAAAAGACCCTTGGATAGAACACCATTCCAAGATGGCGCCCATAGTGGCTTAAAGGGGTATAGTCCTATGTCTATGACAATGCTCACGACCTGTTTTGTTTATAATATGGATTGTAAGATGTGGATGAATGACACACTGACGAAGGCTCACGCCGAAACGCGTCTGTGCTTTTCTTTTCCCTCTAATTAAACCCTGGTTTAATCTTGGTCCGCGAGTGCTGCCTCTTTCTTGTGGATTTTGAGGAGAGTCGAGCGAAATATATATATATATATATCCACCACATTTGTATCTGCAGGGAGCATGGCCCACAACAAGACAGTGATGGCGCATGGGGGCGGACGACCTCCATTCACATCCAAAATGCCTTCTAATCCAAAGAGAAGAAGCACGTTGGACACCAGATTCACAGGAATTAACTTGCACTTTATTCGGCAAAATGACAGCCTAGTTTGCTTGTCCTGATACGTTTCAGCTACATATATAGCCTTGTTCACAGGTGAGCCATCGTAAACGGATTTGCGGCGTAACAACGTGATCTACAACATTCCTCCGTAGTCATTAACATCCTGCAAATCCCAACATGCACCTTGAAAGATAGGCTCGTCATTTTTTAAAATCACTGCTGCCTTTTCCCTTCACTTTTCCAATGAACGGGTGCTTTGCAATGAAAAGTGTGGCATAATTGAGTACTTTCAAGGTAGATTATTAATGCTCATATATGTAAACATATATATATAGATAGATAGATATTCATATTCTCAGGTACGTAAATTCGTAGTTAAGAATAGTAAATCTACCTATTTGCACTTACCTTCTCGATATTTCGGTTCTCGATATTTTTGATGGAATATTCTGTTCACACAATATTTCTGTTTCTGATACTCTGTCAGTGATCCTTTCCTGCTCATTCAAGCTGCATGATGCCAAGCACATTTTATGTTAAACTTTAACAGGATCACACAAAAACAATTGAAATATGTCTCGCTCTGGACATAGAAAATCCTTGAAATGACACAGGATGGAGAGACAAAGTCCGAGGTGGAGCTAAGCAGAGAGGGAGAAAGGTTTAGATAGAAAAATCTGATGTGGAGAGGTCAAATAGAGAGACATTTCATTTTCCCAGGAGACCACTTCTGAGCTTTTTGAGTGTAAGTTTATAGTCAACATAACTTAAAACAGCGGTTCATAACATTGCCCACTCTGCCCATGTCTTAAAACTTTCTGCTTTTAACGCCATCACAAAGTAGTAGCGTAGTGATTGACTCCTGAATGCAGTAATTTTGTGTCTCTAGCTTCTTGTGTATGTGGGTCGTGTATGAGCGTTCAGCATAGTGATTGACTCCTGAATGCAGTCATTTTGTGTCTCCATCTTCTTGTACATGTGGGTCGTGTATGAGACGTTCAGCATATTGATTGACTCCTGAATGCAGTCATTTTGTGTCTCCATCTTCTTGTGTTTGTGCGTTGTGTATGAGACGTTCAGCATAGTGATTGACTCCTGAATGCAGTAATTTTGTGTCTCCAGCTTCTTGTACATGTGGGTCATGTGAGAGACGTTCAGCATACTGATTGACTCCTGAATGCACAAGTCAACAAGGTCACCTCTGCCTGCTTCGCGAAGCTGCGCATGATTAAGAAGATCCTTCCTTACCTTCCCTTGGACGCCCGCCGAACAATCACTCAGGCCCTCATCACTTCTCACCTAGACTACCCCAATAGCTTATATGCCGGTGCTCCTCAATATCTGATCGATCGACTTCAGATCGTTCAGAATGCTGCTTCCAGACTGATCGGAAATATCCCCTACCGTCAGTCGATTGCCGCCTATCGCAAAGAGCTCCACTGGCTCCCCATTGCAAGCCGCATTCAATTTAAGATCCTCACCCTCGCCTTTCAAGCTATCAACGGCCTCGGACCTAGCTACCTGAAAAAGCGAGTGTCAATCTCTCAATCTGTCAGATCACTGAGATCTAACAACCTACGCCTCTTGACTACTCCTCGCTTTCGACGTTCCAGAATGGGCGGCAGAGGGTTCAGCGTAATCACTGCCAAACTATAGAACTGCCTCCCTCTCGACCTCAGGTTCTGTCCGTCTGAATCCATCTTCCGTGCTAAATTAAAAAACCTGGCTGTTCTCCAAATTATGATTCATGTCTTGTAAAAAGCTTGTTCCACTCCTCCTTCCCTGAGGTTCTGTTTTTAGCGCCGGGACACCCCTGCGGGGGTAGCTGCGCGCTGTATAAGCTACTTAAATAAAATAAATAAATAATAAATGCAGTATTTTTGTGTCTCCAGGTTCTTGTGTATGTGGGTTGTGTATGAGACGTTCAGCATAGTGATTGACTCCTGAATGCAGTATTTTGTGTCTCCAGCTTCTTGCGTTTGTGGGTCGTGTATGAGACGTTCAGCATAGTGATTGACTCCTGAATGCAGTAATTTTGTGCCTCCAGCTTCTTGTACATGTGGGTAGTGTGAGAGATGTTCAGCATAGTGATTGACTCCTGAATGCAGTAATTTTGTGTTTCCAGCTTCTTGTGTTTGTACGTTGTGTATGAGACGTTCAGCATAGTGATTGACTCCTGAATGCAATATTTTTGTGTCTCTTGCTTCTTGTGCATGTGGGTCATGTATGAGACGTTCAGCATAGTGATTGACTACTGAACGCAGTAATATTGTGTCTCCAGCTTCTTGTGCTTGTGCGTTGTGTGTGAGACGTTCAGCATAGTGATTGACTCCTGAATGCAGTAATTTTGTGTCTCCAGCTTCTTGTGTATGTGGGTCATGTATGAGATGTTCAACATAGTGATTGACTCTTGAATGCAGTAATTTTGTGTCTCCAGCTTCTTGTGTATGTGGGTCGTGTATGAGACGTTCAGCATAGTGATTGACTCCTGAATGCAGTCATTTGGGTCTCCAGCTTCTTGAGTTTGTGGGTCGTGTATGAGACTTTTATGTGCCTAAGAATGGGCATTTGGATGGCCCGGGCATCTGCTGTTTTGCTCTCATGTGGATATGTGTCTGTCGTAAACACGATATTAAAATTTGACAGTGCCTTTGGAAATTGAGGGCCTCATTTATGAGTCTCTACTGGCACTACTGTACCGCCGTAAGTTTACTTTTTTGACGTTCCGGTAGCGCAATGAGCCACTGGCATATTTATAAGGCCACGTAAAGCCACCTCTCGTGGCCTTATAAATATGTGCCCCTTTCACACAGAACGAAGAGGGGTGCCATGCATGTTGCTGGGGGCATACCCAGCAACATCCATGTTTTTTTTACACTGCCCCAGATTTACGAGAAATTGTAAGTCTGAGGCAGCGCCAAAAGCTTATGCCTCCGAGGCGTAAAGGAGGCATAACGAGAAATATCTATTTCTCCTCGTTTTTTTCCTTTTTCTATGTGTGCATGGGTGTATTCTGCAGCACACATAGAAAGAGGAAAAAGTCTCTTGTGATTGTTTTTGTGCAGGAAGGTGTGTTTGTGTGTGTGTGGGCTATACCAACAGGATCAAAGATACAACAATATATATATATATATATATATATATATATATATATATATATATATATATATATATATATATATATATATATATATATATATATATATATATATACACACAGAGAGAGAGAGCTCACTTTAGATCACCCTTTGTTAAAAGTACTTACCATACAATATTTTGGTGTGTACGCCTTATTTGTTCATCACTTACAATATACATTTCATCTTCTGACTCAGGTTCATAACACTCCTCTTTGACGGTGCAGCTAGTTTTTGCTAAGGCAACTTGCTCAGTTAGCGGACTATACTCCCAAATTCCATATTGTTGTAGACAAATATGTTGCCTCGTTATGTTTTTTTTTTCTAGGATAGCGTCGTCGTGCAACACACAAAGGCCCACATGCATCAAGCATTTTTGTAGTCGCAAACGGTGCGATTACTTAAAATCGGCCGTTTGCGAATGCAAAAGTGCTTTTTGGGATGCATGAAGCAATTTTAGAATTCGTAACATTGTTGCGAGTTCTAAAATTGCGGGTGCTTTTAAGAAGTCGCAGATGTGCGACTTCTTAAAAGCAATGCATCATTACTTTGACAAGTGGAAATTCGCAATTAGGGTTCCAAATTTACCGAGTGGTTGAACCACTCGGTAAATTTGGAAAAAGTGTTTAAAATGCTTAAAATGTTTTTTTTTCAACATTCATGTTTCACACACACATGTCCTTAGGACATGTGTGTGTGAAACATGATGCGAAAAATACATTTCAGGGGTGCATGGGGGGGTCCTTTGGACCCCCCCTGCACCCATGAAATTTTCTAAGTGCCACTCGCAATTCCCATTGACTCCTATGGGCCTTTTGGCCCATAGGAATCAATGGGAATTGCGAAAATTAACTTAAGAATTCGGTATTCATTTGGGATTCGGTAAAAATTGCGATTTTTACCGAATCACAAATGAATACCGAAAATAATGATGCATAGCATTTTGCACTTCTTAATTTGCGATTCCTTATTTTTCGCAAATTAGGAAGTGCAAAATGTCACAATGATGCATGTGGGCCACTGTCACCCAACTATTACTAAGCACTCCCCCTAACAAAAATCTGAACCTATTGAATTTGCTAATTCTTGTGTTTTTTAAATAAGAAGCAATCTTTCCATCCACATACCCACCCTCAACAGTTATTGACACTTTTTGAAGTCTGACTGGTGGCCTCACTATATGCGAGAAAACTCAGCTGCGTCCATTATCTTCCGTGGCGGCTTCCACGGTCCACTCTGCAAGACCTCAAATGCAAAACAAATTAGGGAAACAGCAAGAGCTTGCCCCATATTAACTTGTATTTAATTATCTAATTTTGATTCACATATTACTCTTATTTTCAATTTCATGCATCACTCGACGACTGTGTTATAAAACTTGCTAAGAAATCAAATAATTATGCAGTACATTGAAAAATAATAGACTTTTAACAACCCAAACCAAAGAGTGTTTCACAAAAAAAGACTTTCTGTGGTAAGCAAAAAATTGTAATTGATTTTTTTTTCAGAATTTGAGCAATGGAAGTATGCCACCATACATGCCATTTGGGGTTATACTTGGCATGATGTAAAATATTAATAAACACTTTGCATCTGCAATCATGACCTAAAAGCCAAACCATCTACAGTTCTACACTAAAGAAAAAGTCACTTAGTTTTGCAGGCATACATTGGATTTTAATGCAGGGAATATGATCTTGTGGGTATATCGAGTACATTGAGTACTATTAAATTGGCTAATTATAGCACATTTTATTGATAGCACTTACAGACACAGTACAGGTGCGGAATGAAGCGCTATAGAAAGCAAGTTATTAATATTACTATATGAGGGACGGTGGTTTTGTGCTGTAAAGTCCGTGATTTCCCTATAAAATCTTATCAAAATATAGATTATACCTTTTGGTTGGAGTTCATGTGTGAAAGAAAGCACACACTGTTCCGTTTTAGCGGGGCAGTTAATTACCTGCTATCGGAAATACCTGCCTTCAGGGTCATAGGTAAAATGTCCCACATGCCTGGGTCTCTAAAACGCAAGTAGAGCAGCCATATGCCTAACACGTGACGTAGTCGTCTCCGTCGCTCCTGACCTCTAAAAGGCACCAACATGTCAACAGATTTCCTCAAACGGTAGCTCGCCCCCACTTACTGGACGCACAGCTACCTCAATAGCCAACCGCCTAGCAGTGGCCTATGGCTTGGGATTTCAAGCTGAAAATTGAAACCAGGCCTCTTGTTTGGCAGCATGGTGAGCTTTAGCACTCCGTGTTCTACTGTATAATAGCTGCTAAATGTTTTATATCTCAAAAGAAAATACAAGCTTTTGGAAGTCGAGAGAGCTTTTGTGCAAAATTCAATCTAAGGATATACCTGCAGGCTGATATGTTCAAGGGCTACCAAAAGATCTAAGCAGTCTTTTTACTCACACTAAATAACTGCTCAAAAACTTGAACTTGAGAAATGTCCTGCTAAATTGAGTGTCCTGAGTGCTTCTTTCTGTAAAGGCACTGCACACTGTGAAACACCAGCTGTGTCCCTCAGTTTCAGAAGTAGGCCATCTCCACGAGCATATTGCTCTCCAAAGGCAGCTTCTGTGCCCTCGATCTGCATCCCGAGTGACTTAACCTGTTTTTTATCTCCAAGTGCTGACTAACGGCAACTTTGGAAGAAAAAAGGTGCACGAGGAACTCAGGAGAGTTAACAGGCTGAAATATCTGAAAATCGTGTTGAGCTGGGGAAGGATCCGTTGTCTGATGTGTGACTGACTGATCCTCTCTAATACACATGAATGCCACAGCTTACCCCTTAATGCAGGGCAGCAGGATTTGACTTGTCAATTAGGCAATCAGATGGTGCCCGAAGGGCTGGTCTGAGAGTGATAGATCAGTGTGAATTACGTTTTCTTTGCCTGTTTGTGGGCCTGTTTTATGGTCTGATGGGTAGGTATATACTGGTGATTTACCTGTTAATAAAACAAGCATTGCCTGTAGCAAGCTCAGTTCAAGCAGTCTTCCATACCTTGCAGAATACTTATACAGCATGTCTTTATGTTTAAAACTGTCCAGTTTTGCAATTATGGGCCACTGTTTAAGGTATCTAATGCAGTGATGGAGGTAGATTTTGTTTTAGTGGCGGGCCTATTTACTTCCCCAATTTTTGGCAGTTTTGAGTGGGGGTCACTTTGTCTCCAGAGGATCACAGAGCACAGTTTTGTTTATCCTACTGCAGGCCTTGATGCTAGGTTGAAGCTGTGAGACGTTGGCCTGGTATATGCTGTCCACTAATTGAAGGGGGCACCTTTGACCAGTCCAAACGACCCTTATGATGTATGAGATCAAAGATAACCTTTAGAAAGCTATCCTAGTGGTAGCTGTGGAGGGCAGCCTTCAGTCCTTAATCTTGAAGGAATGTAAAGCAGCTTGTTTTACCAGAATCTCACCTCCTATATTGACTAAATGAAAGGAGAACCACACAGTAGTTATGTAAAAATATGTATTTATTATTTTAATTCTCTAGTATCTTCTACAGGAGGATAGAACACAAAGCACACAATACAAGATCAATTGAACAGTTGTAAGTAGCAGAATACATAGCGGGCTTCAGGGGGAGACCAAACCATATACTAAAATAGTGGTATGACAATCACGGCTTGAGTGAAGATACAGTCTAGAGCACGTAAAATCACTGGGACCCTAAGGATCCGCCCCAGGTGAGTAGATTGGGACCCCACGGAGGACGGGTGCAGTGTGCTAATATGACCGCGGGCTCCGTAGAATTCTATGGGAAAGTCGCGGTTACAGTTTTAAAGTTTAAGAACCCTTCCAGGAGGACTTCAAGCAAAACCTTTGGAACTTAAGAGGTTGGAGAGCCACCCCACCCGTGGATACCGTAGTACCCGAGTTAACTTTCCCAGAGGAGCCAGCTGCATTGGTATCAGAAACCACCGACTTTCTCAATGGATGGCTGTGAAGAAGTACTGCTGCCGTGAAGGTGAAGAGGGTCCGGAGGAATCCAAGTCTGGATTCCAGAAGGAAGGAACCTGAAAGCAGAGGGGCAGAGTCTGGGTCACTTCAGAGTGACCAGAGGCTCGGTAGACGAATGCCCACCAATGTCGGGTGCTTCAGGTGCGAAGAAGGGATGTTTGACTCTGCAGCCACGAGGACCAGGAGATGTTGAGGATGGGCAGAAACAGAAGAAGAGCTGTCCCACGAAGGATGTCAAGTGCTGAGGAGTCGTGTACTGCTGGAGCACCAACAAGCCTTGGCAAAAGCAACCCATGCAGGCAGGTCAAGCAGGTTACGGTGTGGACCAGCAAGGTCAGTAGACTCACCAAGCAATGGAGAATCAGGGCACATCTGGAGCAACCAGGGAAGCCCAACAGAAATCAAGATGACCCTCCGGGGGACCCACAGGCTGAATGACAGGGAGTCATAAGGGGACCTCGAGCAAGATTGCTAAGTACCAGCCCACTGAGCACTCCGTGTGAGGAGGCCAGAGTTCTTTGGTGCAAATACTGCTCAGGATCAGGACTACACGGAGTCTAATACACAAGTTCAGGAATTGTCAACAAGCATATGTAACTGCAAATGGACATAGTGCACAGGGGCTCGGGTCATGCAGTCCCCACAAGGTATACTGGCCTCAAACTTGCTTAGAGGGCAGATCAACCCCAGGGACCTTCAAAAACCCACCTCCTATGTTGCTGAAATCTTTGGAGTCCTCAGGAGCTCTGGGGCAACAGACCGGTCAGTTGCGTTAGGGTGCCTGCATTTGCAGGGGAATGACTCCTTCACTCCAAGGGAGTCTTACAGCCAGGTAAGCCCTTTTGTACCCACGGGAGACAGTTGGAAAGATTTGGGGGACCCTCCTAGGAGAGGGTCAGGACAGAGGGGTGGTTACACCCATGTCCTTTGTCCAGTTTCACACCAGAGCAGGAGCCAATGTCTTCCAGAACTGGTTTGAGCTGGACTATGCACAGGGACACAAAATGTGCCCCCAGTGCAGACTTTCAGGCACTCTGAGAGTGCACCCACCTTGCGCCAATACACTAAATCCTGCCTGGGAGTTGGTCACAACTCCACGTGACAGGATGCCTATTGTGCTGCCTTCCTCTGCTCGAGCTTGGTTGAGCAGCAGGAGGGCAGAAATGTGTTTCTGGTCGGCAGCATCCATTTTGTGCTCTCCGGGTCGAGAAGGCTGGCACCTTGACCAGTGACCCCAGGAAGCTTGCTTCTGAAGGTTGGAATCATACTGGTATTATTCCAAGGTGTTTGATACCAAACACAATATGTTTCGATGCAGCTGTTTTCAAGATAGCATTTACCGCGAGGTTAAAATGCACATCTACCTATATGTCCAGGTGAGTCACACAAACCAGGGAGAATGGTCTCCAAAGGCTGCGGAGGGACTCTACTCATGCAGGGGCATCCTCTCACTAAAACCCAGCAATCTGCTTTCAGGATTTAAAAGGCCTGTTGTAGGGATGACTTATAAGGTTTAATTGTAGTGACCTATAGATATAGTGAACCTATATCTAATGTAAGTGGTACAAGCAACATCTTACACAGGTTGAAGTAGCAGACCTGTAGTTCCATTCTGCATGGCCACTCATGGGTGGTATAATACATGCTTCTGCCCAGGGAAGGCCTCTGGGGTACCTATGCCCTGGGTGCATTGGTACCATACACTAGGAAACTATAAGGGTACCCTAGTATCCAATCTGGAGTATACCAAAGTACATGCGTAACAATTTAAAGGAGAAAGCAGATAGACTGGGGTCCTGATTAGCAGGATCCCAGTCAGAATAGTCAAAATCAGTGAAACATCAAGCAAAAAGTGGGGGTAGCCATAAGAAGCATATCCTACTTTCCTACAGAAGCACATAGTAGAATTAGTACACAAAAGGGACTTGTTTGGGTGGTGAGGGAAAGAGACCAGCCCAGTACTTCCTGCTGAAGTTAAGATTGGTTTGGGAGTCTGAGGTGCATGTCTGTTGCCGAGCACAAGCAACATATCTGTGGAATCGACCAAGACAGATTCCATTCACTGAAGCCTATTTGCATATAATATTAACAGATGTAGTTGGTTTTACCTGTATATTGAGATAGGTGTGCCATAGAGGAAGCATAGGATACTTAGGAGAAGGTTGAAGAGCACATTGAAAAGGTTGAAGAGCTGGGAATTGGGAGCCCAGGAGAGCTCTGCAGGTCATTAGGTTGACCAGTAGGACCCCGACCACCGCTGAAGACGACACCCCCAACACCGCCGCCCTAACCCTATACAGATGGATCACCAACAGCGTCAACCCCATAGTACCCCTAAAGAAGAACAACAATGCTCACACCAAGAAGGCCAGATGGTTTACCCCCCAAATTCTGAGAGTCCAGGTGCATCTGCCGCCGCCTCGAAAAGACTTGGAGGAACTCCAAATCCACAGAAGCCCACAACAACTTCAAAGCCCCCACTACCACCCACCACCAGCTCATCAGAAACACGAGGAAAGCTGCAATTGAAGACTGATTCTCTGCACACAACAGCAAAGAACTCTTCAACATCATCAAGGAGTTCGCCCAACCCACCTGCGAGTCGACTGACATACCGCCCTCAGAAGACCTGTGCAACAAACTCAGCACCTTCTTCCACAGCAAAATCAAGAACATCTACGACAACTTCGACGAAGACAAACAAACACACGGAACCCCAACCTGCCACCCCGACACGCTGAATCCAACAATTGACAACTGGACAGCCCTCACCACTGAAAACACACTGAAGACGATGAAGTCAATCCACTCCCGGGCCCCCACAGACCCTTGCCCCCATCACATCTTCAACAGAGCCGCTGACACCATCACACCCATGTTTCACCACACCTTCAACTACTCCCAGGCAAACGACTCCTTCTCCAACGACTCGAAACACACTGAGATCAACCCCCTCTTGAAGAAGCCCTCGGCGGACCCCACCGACCTCAAAAACTACAGACCGATCTCCCTGCTCCTTTTCCCAGCGAAAGTCATAGATGAAGCCGTCAACAGCCAACTCGCCATCTTCATTGAAGAGCACAACATCCTCGACTGTCACAATCCGGCTTTGAAAAACACCACACCACAGCACAGAAACTGCCCTTCTCGGCGCAACAGACGATATTCGCTCCCTACTGGACAAAGGAGAAACAGTATACCTCATCCTCCTTGACCTCGCAGCTTAATTCAACACAGTCTCCCACCTCACCCTAATACGCAGACTCCACGATGCAGATATCCAGGACAAGGACCTCGACTGGATCTACTCTTTCCTCACCGGCAGAACGCAGTGGTTCAGACTCCCCCCTTTCCTCTCGGACCCTATAACAATCACCTACGGAGTCCTGCAGGGGTCCTCCCTCAGCCCAACACTCTTCAACGTCTACATGGCCCCGCTCAACCCCCATCATCAGAACCTACAGACTCAACATTGTTTCATACGCAGACGATACCCAAATCATCCTCTCCCTATCCAAATAAACCAACACAGCCAAACACATCTTCCAAGAAGGCATGGAAGCCGTCGCCAAATGGATGAAGAGCATCTGCCTACAACTCAAAACCGATAAAACAGAAGTACTCCTCATGGGCCCAAACCCGATGCTGGAATGACACTGGTGTGCCCCCGCTCTCTGCCCAATGGACCACACACGCAACCTTGGAATCATCCTCGACTCCGAGCTCAAAATGGACCGCCAGATCAACTCCATCACATCCTCCTGCTTTCACATCCTCCGCCTCCTATGTAAGAACATCAAATGGATCACTCTCGAGCACAGAAAACCGTAATCCATGCCCTCATCACCAGCACACTTGACTACGGCAACGCATTCTACGCCGGAATAAAGAAAAACCTCACCCACAAGCAGCAAAACATCTAGAACGCCGCCGCTAGAGCGGTCCTCAACCTACCACGACACTGCCACATCTCTCAACATCTGGGCACTCTCCACTGGCTCCCCATCAAGGCCAGAATCCCCTTCAAAATCCTAACCCACGCACACAAAGCCCTCCACAATACTGGACCAGCGTACCTCAACAGCCGAATCAACTTCCACATACCCCAAAGAACATTACAATCTGCCCAATTCTCCTACGCTGTGGTCCCCTACACCAAAAAGACCAAATGCGGAGGCCGCTCTTTCTCCTTTCTCGCGGCAAAGCATGGAACGCCCTACCGCTCCACCTCAGGCAGACAACATCAGTGCCCATATTCACGAGAAACCTCAAAACCTGGGTCTTTGATGAGTAGAGCCCGCCTTGTTGGACCGGAGCTGCCCCCCCCCCCAGTGCCTTGAGACTCTTACGGGTGAGTAGTCCAAACCAATGATTGATTGATTGATTGAGTAGGAGACCACTTGGTCATTTCGACGACTGCTCTAGGCAAAAGAAGTGAACCAATTAGGGTTTTTGCAGGAGATGCCTATGCACTGGTAGAGAGACATAGTAGGGCCTAACAATCTAGGGCACGAGAGTGTAACGTTGGGGCCATGAGGGGCATATCCGGGACAGATTGCATGAATGTGTACTATCTAGATTCATTGCATGGCAATGTATCTTATGAGGATAGCACAGAAATGTGGCGTAGATATTGGCATCCTAGTTCTATGTTGGACACCACTGATTAAGGATACCACATGGCTTGAAGCTCTGCAGTCTGTTAATATAGGCACATTGTGGAATATTTGTGTCATTGGTTCAGTGCTGTGGGGATGGTAGTCTGAAGATCAATGGATCTGAAGATTCTGATGGATTCAGTGCTCTCCGAGCTGAGTAGAGTTGAATTTTGTAAACCATAATTAAATAATGTCAGTGTTGTGGCATGAATGTTTAACACATGTACATATATATTCACTGAAAAAAACATAGGTTTCACACCAGTTATAGTTAGGGATTAGCATTTAAAAAACCTATTAAATTCACTGAAAAAACCATAAGTTTCACACCAGTTTTAGTTAGCTGGAAATTTTACTGACATAAAACCATTGAAATTCCACGTTATAGTTAGTTGGACTCACTATAACTTGCACGCCTGCAATGCACTGCTGATGACGTCACATATTACATCACTCATGACATGGTCAGTGACATCACTGATGACACCATCCAGTGAATGTGTGTCTTTCTGAAAAATAAATATGTTTTATATATGTATATGTAAAGGTCGATGGAAGAATAAATGGTTAAATAAGTGTGTAAATGGATGTTTTTTTAAAAAAAAATTGATTGGTTAACTGGCTTATTAAGTGTATCTTTGTGAATACATATATTAGCGAGTAATTTTTAAATATTTAAATATATGTATCAGTGTTTCACTTTGTGTATAAGTGGCTGCATGGGTTGGTGACTGACTCACTGTTTGTATGTGTTTTGAAGACAGCATATGTGCAGGACTGTATGGGTGGATGAGTGTGTATATGTGTGTGTTAGTGAGAAAATGACTGTCTCACTAGTGTCTTTATTAGTAACGACATATGTTTTAATCTAGTATATGTGAGTATTGATGTATATAAGTGAGTATATGTGAGAGTGAGAGATTGTAAGAGTTCCTGTTTAAATAAGTATGTGTTTTTATAAGTGATTGTTTAAGAGAGTAAGTATGTTTAAGTTTCCTTAGAAGTAAGGTGGTAGTGTGTGTATAGTTGTATATGCAAATAAATGGATGTTCAATAATTTACTTGCATGTGTGAGTATGTGTGTGAGTAACTTTTGGATGACTGTCGGTGTGTAACAGGATGTATAGGTGTATCACTACATATGAAGAGTGAGTATATGTATGAGCGACTATATAGAACTATTGGTGAATGAGAGGATGTGTATATAGATGCTGGAATTACTGAATTGGTTGTTGTAACTGGTATGGGTTTCTCCATTTTTTGAAAATGTCAGTTTCTATTTTTGAATATGTGTTTCAAGGGTTACTTTACAGTGAAAGGAGGTCTGTTACTCTGTCACAAGGATGATGTCATCAGTGATGTCATGAGTGATGTCACTGACCATGTCATGAGTGATGTAATATGTGACATCATCAGCAGTGCATTGCAGGCGCGCAAGTTATAGTGAGTCCAACTAACTATAACGTGGAATTTCAATGGTTTTATGTCAGTAAAAGTTCCAGCTAACTAAAACTGGTGTGAAACCTATGTTTTTTTCAGTGAATTTCATAGGTTTTTTTAAATGCTAATCCCTAACTATAACTGGTGTGAAACCTATGATTTTTTCAGTGAATTTCATAGGTTTTTTAAATGCTAATTCCTAACTATAACTGGTGTGAAACCTATGGTTTTTTTCAGTGAAGATATATATATAAATGTATATTAATATAATACCTTTTTTAAAAAAAGTATATTCATTTTGTTTTATGTTTCACCCTGGAGCGCTCCCGGTGCGCGCCCCGGTGCACGCCCCGGAGCGCGTACCGGAACGCGTCCCGGGAGCGTACCAAAAATTTTTTTTTTTTAAAACAGTAAAGGAGTGAGCATGAGCAAAGGGGACAGAGATAGTGGTGTAAAGAGAAAGAGAGCTAGAAGGAAGAACACAGAGGAACTGTGTAATAGATAGTAAAACAGAGAAAAGGTATAAGTGGAAGTAACTGAGAAAAGGAAAATGAATAAGGGAGCAAAAGAAGAGAAGAAAGAGGAAGAAGACTAAAGCAGAGGTTCTGGGAGAATGTGAATGGGTGATGAAAGTAAAAGGAAGGAAAGTAAAGGATGGGGAATGACGGGTAGTGACGGAACCAGAGAAAAGGAGCAGCGGTGACGGAGGGAAAGAAAAGAGCAGTGAGTGTAAGTCAAGAGAGGTGAAAGAGGGTGGATAAAAGTGAATAAGGGTAAGATATGGGGAGTGGCAGAGAGAAAGAACAGAGAGAGAAAAGGAAGGAAGGATAGAAAGGGACTGAGTGAACCAGAAAAGAAAGGAAAGTGAGGGAGTGTGGGTGAGCAGGAAGACTGAAAGAAGTTGAATGTGTTAGGAAAGTAAGGAAAAGGGAAATAAACATGGAGGATAGGAATAAGTGAGGGAAGCAGATTAAGGAAACAGGGGTGAGGTAGGGTGAGAGAAAAGTAGTGAGGTTAAAGCACAGGGTGATGACAAACTACATTTTTTAGTCACACTTACCATGTAATTAATGAAAACGTAATTGCTTTTTTAATTACACTTTATATCTGTGAAAGACAAATGAAAAAAAAGGTATAATTAGTAAAATATATATTTTAAAATAGAAGAAACAGGTCAAGAGGGAAAAAATAAAAAAAGTGTACTAAGAAATAAAGCAAGAGTGAAGGATACAGAAACAGAAATAAAGTAATGTAGAAAGACAAAAAAGAGGGAAAAAGAAATAGAAGGAGAACAAATTACTGAAGGTAAGTAAGATACTAAAAGAATGTGAGATACCAAAACGAAATCAGGAAAGAGAAGTAAGTAAAAGGAAAATGAGTGAAAGGGAAAGGAGTCAAGAAAGAGGAATGGAAGATGACTGAGAGTGAGTGAAGGGGAGTCACAGAGTAAAGGGATGAAAGGAATGAGGTTAATATAGAACAATAGAGGAAAAAGGAGTGAAGAAGTAAGTACACAGAAAGACAAAGGGAAGGACTAAGTGAAGTGCAGTACAATGATCGAAGAAAGGAAAAAGAGTAAAGTAGCAAAAGAAGGAAAGAGAGGGGAAGAGAACTAAAGCAGTGGTACTGAGAGAATGTGAGAAAGCTGAAAAGTGGTGCAAGGGAGAGAGGAAATGCAGACAGTTGAAGTTGGATTGAGGAGTTGTGAAAGAAGTGGAGTAAAGGAACAGCGATGAAACAAAGTGAAAGAAAGGCAGTGTAAGTGAGTAAAGAGAGCTGAATAAGGGTGGAAAAAGGAAAATGAGTGTGAGACAATGGGAATACAATGTAAATTACACAATGCAAACTATATAATAACTTATACAACATGTTACATAGTTTATTTTTGCTGTTCTCAGAATATATTGAATTTCACTTAAAACAGTGAGTTCAAACTCTTCATCATATAACAGCAGGAAAAAAAACACAATCTAAAAGATTGTTTAAAAAAAACCATATAAACTTACAAATCATATATGTACACTAATCTTTGATTCACTTACTTTTCCTTGAGGCCAAATAGTAGATAGTGAAGGTCCTTTTCGTAGGAAAATACTCTGCTGTTCTCTAAAACTTCCATTTCATCGACTTTCTATGAAAAAAGATCTAAGAACATCTGAAATAATTCTCAACGTTTTCATTTTCCTCCTTGTGTTAAGTTATGACTTATTACTCATATCTTGAACTTTCCTTACGGCCAAATAGTGTCAGATATATGAGTATATTTTGAATTTTCTCTAATTAAACTCTGAAATTACTGTTTACCCGAAGTTTTCAAAGAAAAGCTCATATGACATTTTCACAATGTTTAAAAATTCATATTCTCTTTTTTGATCACTCATGTTCAACATTTCCTATAAAACTGATATCACTTACTATGAGATCCACTTACAGTACCTATATGAGATAAATGATTTTAAACATTAGACTAACTAACTAACTAACTTTTATTAACTGCTCCCGTCTTCAAAGGCCAATTACCTTTAGTAAAACTTTGGTTCTAAAAACACTAGGTAAGAATTGTTTAAGTCAAAAGGCAAACGTTGTTTATAAGTCAAATGAGAATCATTGCAGTAACTCCAACCTTTTTGACATTTTAAGTAGCATGAATAATGTCCTGATGTTGTCGAAGGACCGTCATGATAAATAATAGCCACAGTTCTAAATGTTCTTCCTGAAGTTGATAACTGAGAAGCCACAACATTTTTGATACAAGTTGTCAATTTAGTTCCATCAGGTCTACATCGTTGGAAAACTAAAATGACATACTGACCATAAGTTTGTATAAATAATGTGGACAGCATTGGACACTTACATTGGGTACACACCATATTATGATCAGCTGCTTTAACTAGATTATTAAATGACACTGATTTGCAGTCTGGTAAAGTCAAATATATAAATCTTTCAGTGTCTATTATAGTAGTACTTGATAAACTACAATTGTGACAGTCATGCTGCCATTGATAAGAAAGGCTAAAAAGATTTTCTACATCGACACCTTCATCTTCCAAAACACCAAACATATACATTAAAAATTCCTGATAATCCTGCTGAATGTTCTGTGAAAATTTATCTTGACCAGAACACATGTCTAAAATATTTCGAATTCATGTTACACTTTATATTTTTGCTCTATCACTGCTACATTTCTGAAACACAGAATTCAATAAACCGCAGAATCTTTGATCCCGATTTTCAACAATCTGTTTTTGTAAAGTTTTAAGAAAAAAAACAGCATTAACCACTACATTAGCATAGCAGTTGACACTAGAACTGTTTTCAAATTGAAATCCAACAACATCTTGAACAGAATGCTTTTTCTTTCTGCTTACAATTACAGTTTCATCTACTTTTTGTCTTTTTGCTACTACCTCACTGCAATTATTCTCATTTCTTCTTTTTCGGCCTACCACACGTTTTTCAAACAGAGGATATTGAGGCAAATGTGCAGCATACTCTCTTCTTAACCTATTGTATTCTTTAACACAATCTAGATCTGCACAAATCTTTGTCTCATCACACTCAATCAAGTACAATCCTGATAAAGTTCTGACTCGTGATCATTCCACATATGCCATACCCTCTTTGAACACAGAACTTCCAATGTTCACCAAAGCACTATCTACACTTAAACCTTGAGATTTATGAATTGTCACCGCATATGCCAAACAAACAGGAAACTGTTTTCAGCGAACATATAAGTCTTTTACAAGCAAAAATCTAGCAGAACAACGACTGATTTGTTGTACTTGCTCAATGCCATCAAATTTTATTTTTAAAAATTCAATTCCATCTCTATTTCTATAATTCACAAAATCAACAACATGACCCATTGCTCCATTTACCAGACCTCTTTCAACATTTAAATTCCTTCTCAAAATGATACCACAATTTAAACACACATTCAGAGTCTTTTCAAAACCAGCTGTTTTAGATATACTTTTCTCTAATGAATCCAATTTTGTTTTCAAATTTTCTGACAAAACAATTGTTGCACCCATATGCCCTATTTTATCTATTGCTTCCAGTTTCACAATCTCTTCATTTTCTAACTTTAACATTTTGTTGTTGAAGATGGAAAATTCTTGCAGAGTTGGCATCAAACATATCCCAGATTTCTTCTCAGTAATTTTTTAAAAAATATTCTCTGGATTAATGTTTTCATTTGGATACAAATTTGAAATTAATCGAGCATGTAAAGCTTCTTTCCCAAGCTCACTTACTTTTCCAATTCTTACATCTTGTAGAATATTTTTATAATCTTCATACTTTGCCTGTCGCATATTGTGAAGCAGTTCTGCATATTTAAAATTTAACCATATATTAACGTTTCCAATGCTTCCAAGGGACTTCCTGGTATTTTCATGCGTGAGCATTTTAAACACTGGTTGTCCTTTTACTGGAGTCAACTGCAGTAGATCTCCAAAAACAATGTGTTTTCCTCCAAATAACATATCATACTCTGTTTCTTGCATTCTCAAATGCACAAAAGCAAGCATTAGATTTGAGACCATGCTTACTTCATCAATGATAAGAAGTTTCATTTTCTTCAGGACTCTGGAAACTTCAGAACACGCATCTCCAGATAGCTTGTTGTAATGCAATTTATTATCATGCTCAACTGGCAGCATCAGTAAACGATGTAGAGTAATCCCTTTAATGTTATGTGCTGCCAGTCCAGTTGGAGCGGTTACAACACAAGACAGCGGTGATTCAGTCCTTTTCTGCAAATAAGTTGCAATGGCTTTAATCAGAAAACTTTTTCCTGTTCCCACTTCTCCACTTACGTACAGTCGGACAGGCTTAAATGATGTACATGAGCACTCTTTTTTCTCATGTTTGAATCCATGTTCTATCTGTTCTGTGACTTCGTCATATATCATTTTCTGCTCAACGTTTAGTTGCTTTACCAAATCTTTTAAGTTAACTACATCCTCTTGAGCTTGTTCCATAGCTCTTTCCACCTCATCCATGGCAGTTGCAGCTTAATTTTGGATAATTGGTCCTCCTAGTGGATCCTGACTCAATGAAGTAGAACTCTGACTGTCTTGAGAACTGTCTCTAGCAATCTCTTCAGCAATTGTGGTTTCTTGCTCTATTTCTTCGTTCAACATTTGCAGATAATTTGGAAAAACAGGACATTCTATGGTATCCTTGGTTGCTTTAAAAGAGTCTTCATAACAGAGAAAATCTCCAAGTAGTTCCTCTTCTGTACCCCATGGATTAAAGAGTTGCAAAAGAGCTAAATAGTAAAATTCTCTTTTGTCTGGAGATTCGCAACTCAATTTTCGATGATTAATCAAATGGCCTTTTCTCTGCTTCACTAGACATCCTTCATACCCAATGACAGCATATTTTACATTATTGATATCTTCTGTAATGTTCCTCTTATAACTGTAGTTTTGCAGAACTTCATACAAACAAGTGTTCTCAAGGTGAGTACTTCTATTTGGATAGTATGTATCCAACATGTTTGTCTTCAAAATATCTGTACTGTTTGGTTCTTTCTCCGCCAAATATTCAATTTCTTGTACAGATTTCAAAACTCGGTTTCGTGTTGCAGCAAGACCTAGACTCACCCAAATGATTGTTCTTGATTTGGCATAGAGACTTGCTGACGATAACCGATCAGAACATTCATATGCTCCAATTTCTCGATGCGACAACATCTTCAGACTGAAACTGTATCATTTTTTACTTATACTCTTTTCATGTGAAATGTCTTCCCACATTTCCTTCAGTTCAGTCTTTTCTTTTTTTGTGATGTAAGACGTCACATATCGAGCCACAGCAATAGAGTTGTCAGGAACGAACTGAATATCCATGTTAGCATTCCACATGGATAAAATCACTGGGTTGTAGTCGTTGATGTACTTGGACTCTTCGTTTCTTTTTAAATTGTATGTATTTTTTGGTGATTTCCTTGTCACAGTATGTCGCAGAGAAGACATCAAATTATTTACTCTTCCTTTAGAAATCACTGGTCGTGGAAACGTGAAACGGCATTTCGTGTAGAATTTCTCATTGTTTTTAAATTTTCGACGACAGTACTTTCCACAACGATGAGATTGAAAACGTAAAACTTGTTGCCTTAAACTGTTTTCTTCAGTAGTTTTCGGAACAGCACATGTTGAATATTCTTCAATGAAACTCATCACTGTGTCATCCGAATCAGTTCCAAATTTGGGTGCATCTTTAATCCATAACAACATATGTATGTGAGGAGCACCTCTCGCTTGATACTCCTTCCTCCAAAAGAAATCCAAAACCTCTCCAAGGGGAGGATTTTTTTTGTTGGTAATTAAAGACATCATAGCTTCAAATCTATGATTAAAATATCTGCAAACATTCACTGGATCCAAAGAACACAGTTCTCCAGGTGTTTTCAATTCTATATTTTGTATGTTTCCATTTGAAATTGAAGTAAGTCGTCCCATGCATACTCAGCACAGCTAAGAGTGAGGAACCATGTAGGAGTTCCTAAGTTTCTTAGCATACATTTCAATTCCCCATGACGACGGAAACAATACTCGTTTGTTCCACGCTGACATGGCATGAGATTGATTAGCTGAGATTCCAAAATACTGTCTTGCAGATTGACTTTCTGCATAAAGTCCCTCGCCGAAACATTTTGCAGATGAGCTCCACTTTTCAGTATATGATTAACTGCATAAGAAAGCCCAGACAAATCACTTTCATACAGTAGATGAAACAAATACGGAATGCATTGACGAAACCTTGGATCTTCAGCATATAATCTTAAAGTCCTGTATTCAGCTGCAGGAATTTGAACTGGTCGATCGTCATATCGTCCACCTCGACCTGTTGGAAATAACTGTGGAAAACAACGAGCTTCCAAACTTTCTTCCCATACACTAATAGGACTTCCTTTTGCTGCTTTCATTTGAAACAAGTCAATTGCATTCCCCATTACTTCTTTGGAATGCAAAGGATGAAAAGTATTATGTTCATATATTTCTTCACTTCTAGACACATCAACTTTTTCAATTTGGCCAACTGAACAATCACTGTCTTCTTCTGTAGCTGTTTCCTCTGCTCCAACACTTACATCTTTGTAGTACTCATTGTTTTTGACCAAATACAACGTTGCCTTTTTGACTTTCCTAACATCCACTAAATCTTGCCAGATTTTCTTACTCTTTGTCGGAACCCCATTAACTAGAATAACCAGAGGATCCTCTTCTACTCTTTCTACACCAATTGTATCGATATTTTTCTTGACATCTAGAGGCAAATAAACAACTCTTCCCTTTAATCCTCTTTGAAAATCTGTAGGAGGTAATTTCCCTATCTTAGGCTCCATGCGAACAATAGCTTGAAAAGGATGGACACATTGAATCAAAATTGATTCATAAGTATTTAAATCCATCAATTCAGTAGGAATATCTATCAACTGAAGATTATTATTAACAGCTCTAGCAGGCATTCTATTTTCATTTAATTTTTTCAAACAATAAGTACAAATACGTTGATCAAAACTCAAATCGAAAAAATTCTCAACCAACAAATAACTTACAAAATCCTTCCATTCAGTATTATTTTCCAATTCACATTTTGCATATAAATCAACTAACCTAGTCTGAATCTTATAATGAGTCCGTCGACAACACACACAAGTTAAATTAGGCCTTTCACTTGATTTCACCTTAAACTTGGTAATTTCCTCGTTAAACTTTTCTATACTTGAAATCTGTACATTGTCTTCCACATTACCATCCATTACTATATCCATTTCTATACTGTCCTCTGTGTTCCCAAAATAACAAAACTCAATTTCTTCACAAATAGTCTTCACATCTACTTCAGATCCATGCAAAAGAGCACTGTTTAACTGTTTAAGCTTAAGTGCTGGACTTCTTGCATAGTACAACCTTCTTACTAATTTCCTCACCTTATTATGATGCACTGCTAACATCCTAAAATGGTGAAAAACACTCTGACATACTTTTCTAGAAAGACAAGCTAGTGAATGCCCATGCAAACCTGTGTTTTCTCTCACTCTGCAAGGATCTAACTCTTGCAAGATCTTCACTTTCTGTTTTATACTTTTCTTACTATATGTACGTAAGAAATTTCGAAGCAAATCGATTGAATCCTGTCACACACTACAAATACTACTGCACTTCCATGTATACACTGGACCCTTAGTACGTCTCCCTAAAACTTCATCAGCTAACACCTCTTCTGTATCTCTAGACACAAGTTTCTCTTTTTCCATCGGACAACCATCTTTCACCTCATATGCTCGACCACTGGTGTCAACTGCATGCACCAAATCATTTTCCTGAAAGTAACTCTCCTCATTAAAAAATGGCTCAGAACTTGAACTATGCATCCATTCTCCAGAAAATACTTCACAAAAATTAGTCCGATTAATTATTCTTTTCCATCTACTGTTCGATTTGAAAACATCAATTGCCTTGTTAAGTATCCTAATTCTATTGATTACTAAAACAAATAATTTTTTCTTAACTTCAAAAGCCTGATCAACAATCTTCTCTACACTTTTCTTTTTCTTGTAAAAAGCAGCTCTCTGTTTACCTTTCTTTTCATTTTTTAGCAATTTTAAAACTACCCTATTGCGAAACATTCGTCTACGAATGTCCCTAAATACATTTTGCCTTCTATTGCTATCCATACTCTTCTCTCCTACTCCAGTAGAGACATTTTTTGAGGGCCTCTCCTTCCTTTTCAAATTTGCTCTCTCCTTCTGGATCTTCACATTACCGTTAACATTTGTTTTTGTTCTACATATGTTGCAAAAAGAAGACTTAGTTGTCTTACCAGGAGCTTTTTTGGTGTTTTTTGAAGTACTTGTTGTAGGGGATTTATTTAATTCCGTTGCTGATTTTGTTCTATTCCGTATGGTATTTTTTCTTCTCCTTTGCCTTGACGGCATTTTTGCTTACTTTTCAAATGTGGATTTCAATCTTTGGTAAAGAAAAAAATAACACATTATAGACCAATATTATCAAACAACAAAGCAATGACAATAAGCAAACGATATAAGCACTAATTTGCAGCATATCTAAGTTAATCTCACAGCAACTATATAACTAGGAGTAAGACAAAGAAAAACAGCTAGAGGGAGTAACACAAAAACACAGAGAGACTCAGACAAAGAAACAGGTAGAGGGAGTAAAACATACAAAAGGACTAAGACAAAGAGAGTGTATAATATGTTGAAAGACAGAAAAAGGATGTAATAGGGAGAGGGAGTTAGTAAAAAAAAGGGAGTAAGTCAAAAAAGGATGTAACAGGGTGTAAAACAGAGAGAGGGTGTAACAGGAAGTAACACAGAGAGAGGGTGTTAGAAGAGAAAAGGTTGTAAAAGAGACTAAAACAGAGAAAGCCTGTAAAGGAAGAGACAGAGAGTAAGTTTGAAAGAGGGTGTAAGAGGAAGTAAATCAGAGACAGGATGTTACAAGAACTAGGTCAGACAGAGGGTGTAACAGGAAGAGAGAAAAAAAGTCAGAAAGAGAAAGAGAGACGGTATAACACAGAGAAAAGGTGTAATAGGGAGTAACTCAAGGCTAGAATATTACAAAGAAAAAGGTTGATTAGATCGTATCTGCATGATTCAAAAAATATATTAGCACATT
This sequence comes from Lissotriton vulgaris, assembly GCF_964263255.1. Lineage (NCBI taxonomy): Eukaryota > Metazoa > Chordata > Amphibia > Caudata > Salamandridae > Lissotriton > Lissotriton vulgaris. The sequence goes on along the minus strand of NC_141687.1, from coordinate 1,462,388,381 downwards.
TCACAATCATGTCATCTATGTTTCCTCAGATTAGTCATATTTTTGGATAATGCTTAGTTTAAATATTTTGTTGCATAGAGAAATTGTCTTTTGTGAAATAGTGAAGTTTCAGTAGTGAAATTGAATGCTTGTACATAGGACCTGTGCTGTGTTTCTAAAATGTAATTTTGAAAACGACTTTGGGGTAATTGAATGGCTTTTATATTTTTCATAAGGAATTAATAGTGTCTTCCTCATTAAATAAGTATATTTGAACCTTTTACAATGATGTCATCTGCATTACCTCTGATTAGGAATCAGATTGAGCTTCTTTCTTGTTGGTTTGCGTCATGTTTTTTGATAATGCTTGGTAAAAAGATTTTGCTGCATAGAGGAATTGTATTATGTAAAATTGAGAAGTTTCACTAGTGACCTGGAATGCTTGTACATACGACCTGTGCTGTGTTAGAGGATTTTTCAATCTTGCAAATGTTAATAGCAAGCATTATCAAAAAGCAAGACACAAACCAACAGCAAAGAAACTCAGGGCCTTATTTACGAAGGCCTTGCGCCACCGGTGCGTCACTTTTTTCCCATGTTAAAAGTGACGCACCGGTGGCACAAAGCAATCATAAATAAGGCCCAAATGTAAATACCATTGATTTGCCCCCAAAATCGTTTTTTGAATAACATTTTAGAAACACAGCGCAGGTCCTATGTACAAGCATTCAATTTCACTACTGAAACCTCACTGTTTCGCAAAATACAAATCCTCTATCTTGCAAATGTTGATAGCAAGCATTATCAAAAAGCAAGACACAAACCAACAGCAAAGAATCTCAGGGCCTTATTTATGAAGGTCTTGCGCCACCGGTGCGTCACTTTTTTCCCATGTTAAAAGTGACGCACCGGCGGCACAAGGCAATCATAAATAAGGCCCAAATGTAAATACCATTGATTTGCCCCTAAAATCGTTCTTTGAATAACATTTTAGAAACACAGCGCAGGTCCTATGTACAAGCATTCAATTTCACTACTGAAACCTCACTGTTTCACAAAATACAAATCCTCTATCTTGCAAATGTTGTTAGCAAGCATTATCAAACAGCAAGACAAAAACCAACAGCAAAGAAACTCAGGGCCTTATTTATGAAGGCCTTGCGCCACTGGTGCGTCACTTTTTTCCAATGTTAAAAGTGACGCACCGGCGGCACAAGGCACTAATAAATAAGGCCCAAATGTAAATACCATTGATTTGCCCCCAAAATCGTTTTTGGAATAACATTTTAGAAACACATTGCAGGTCCTATGTACAAGCATTCAATTTCACTACTGAAACCTCACTGTTTCACAAAATACAAATCCTCTATCTTGCAAATGTTGATAGCAAGCATTATCAAAAAGCAAAACACAAAACAACAGCAAAGAAACTCAGGGCCTTATTTATGATGGCCTTGCGCCACCGGTGCGTCACTTTTTTCCCTTGTTAAAAGAGACGCACCTGTGGCACAAGGCAATCATAAATAAGGCCCAAATGTAAATACCATTGATTTGCCCCCCAAATCGTTTTTTGAATAACATTTTAGAAACACAGCGCAGGTCCTATGTACAAGCATTCCATGTCACTAGAGAAACTTCTCAATTTAACATAATGCAATTCCCCTATGCTGCAAAACCTATTTACCAAGCATAATCCAAAAACATGACACAAACCAACCAGAAAGAAACTCAATCTGCATCCTAATCTGAGGTAGTGCAGGTGACATCATTGTAAAAGGTTCAAATATATTTATTTAATGAGGCAAACACTAATAATTCCTTCTCAAAAATATAAAAGGCATTCAATTACACCAAAATCGTTTTTAAAATAACATTTTAGAAGCACAGCACAGGTCCTATGTACAAGCATTCCATGTCACTAGAGAAACTTCTCAATTTTACATAATGCAATTCCCCTATGCTGCAAAACCTATTTACCAAGCATTATCCAAAAACATGACACAAACCAACCAGAAAGAAGCTCAATCTGCATCCTAATCTGAGGTAATGCAGGTGACATCATTGTAAAAGGTTCAAATATATTTATTTATTGAGGCAAGCACTAATAATTCATTCTCAAAAATATAAAAAGCATGCATTTACCCCAAAATCGTTTTTTAAATAACATTTTAGAAACACAGCACAGGTCCTATATACAAGCATTCAATTTCAGTACTGAAAATTCACTATTTCACAAAATACAATTCCTCTATGCATTAAAATGTTTTAACCAAGCATTATCAAAAAACATGACACAAAACAACATTAAAAAAAATCTGCCTCCAAATCTTCTCCATAGAGCTTACAAGACTCTATCTAAATTAAATGAATCATTTCTTACCTTTACAAATGCTTTGGGAGATAGAAAACAATGTCAGACACACACACCAATTTTTCTTTAGCAGAGCAAAAGGTATGCATTCCACACACTGCAACCATGACTGGCACAGAAAACCTCTAATTCTACACAGATATGCCTAATTTTACCAATCAAAACTCTTCCCTCACTATTTTCAAACCAACACCCTTCCCCCCCTCAGCCCTTTCTATCTGTTACCATAGCAACTCCCTCCTTACTGAACTCTCAGGTTCAAAAGTTTATTCTACAATGTTGCAAATGAACTAAGCAAGGATGTTTGACCTCTCAATACACCAGATTATCTGATGAAATGTTTCTTTAATTGACTTTTTCTTCCATTCAAATTGCTTCTTTCACAAAACACAACCATGCACCCTAACTTTTAGTTTTCAACTTTCTGAATCCACCAATCATTGCTTGTGATTCAAGAGCAGTGAAACTCCACAATTATTTTTGGGTAAACTCCTACTGTTCCAACTGCCATTTCATTCCTACACTTCATCTGACTGCACCAGAACCTTCTCTCATCATGTATTCTGTGTGGATTATTGGACATAGCTACATCCACTGGACTCAAAGGTATGCAGCTAGCAGAAATTTTCACAACCTTGATTTAACAAATGTGGAAATCAAGTGGATTGGCCAGAGAGGATTGAGATGTCACCAATTGATACCATTGGTGAAAACCTTTTTGCATCTGCCAAACCCTGACCTCTTAATAGTGCACTGTGGAGGAAATGACTTGGGCACTTTGACTGGTGTAGGTCTGGAAATGCTTTTAAAGGACACCTTTGATCACTTGATGACACTTTTTCCACAAACTGCCTTGGTATATTCCAATATATGTCAAAGACAGAAATGGAACTGGTCCAACCAATTTTGTCCACAATTTGAGAAAGCACGGAAGCATGTGAATAAATCTGTTTTTGCCTATATGAGAGACTATGCAATGGGTTCCATATACAACAATAACTTGCGTTTTAACATGCAAGATATCTACAGAGGAGATGGTGCGCACTTCTCAGATGAGGGGCATAGAATATTCCTTCTGAATTTAAGACTGTGCATTGGAACCTACTTGTAGGTACCTAAATCAGCCACAGAACCCAAAAGCTCTTTTCAGAGCTACCCTACCTCTGATCACTCAAAATGATTATCCTTCTCTAACTTTTTTCACTATTTTTCACCAGAGTACGCTCCCTGGTGCGCGTACCGGGCGCTCCCCCCGCGAAATTGTACAATTTTTTTTTGGGCATATATGCCCCTCCTAAACTCCCCTCAGAAAACCTAGAGGGTCAGGGGGTGTCTACTGTGCCCCTTTTTACCCATTCCCAAATTTGTTTGTCCTCCATCTTGTGTCTCAATTCAACCAAAACACAAAATGGCGGACTCCGGTATCACTCCCGGTACGCGTACCGGGGCGCGCACCGGTGAGCGCTCCCCAAAAAAATGTGGGAAACGAAATTACATAAAAACCACAGGACAGACTTTCACCAAATATAGCATAGACCCTACTACATACCAGTCCCTACCATTATCCCATATTTGATGGTATTCCATTGAGCCATTTGGGCTGTAGCCCTGTCTAAATATCCTGAGGTAAATTACATGACAAAAACACATATGAAAGTGTTGGAATTTACAACCAATTAAAATATTACTTACATTTTGTACTTTTATGTGATGACATTTGATTGGTTAAGTACATGAATGTATAAGAAAAATGACAGGGAAACACAGCCATTTTGACTAATACTACCTGAGGTACATTTTGATTGAATTTTGACAGAAAACTTCAACTATTTTGAAAAAGGTAAGTTGTTAATTTGAAAGGGGAACTATGTTGTGCACTTTAAGTTAATTTGGGAAAACGTTTTCTGATAGTTATATACTATCCCTGTGTAATAGTTATATATTGAGATAGGCTTCTCTGTTATAATTATGGATTGAGTTAGGCTTCTCTGGTATAATTATGAATTTACTTAGACTTCATCACTTTTTAATAGTTCTACTTCCTACCTGAAACCAAACACTGCCCAAAAATTACTTCACTGTTAAAAACTCAGAAGTACCTGTCTAAACTTAAACCCAACAGTACCCTAACTCTACTAATATAGTTATTTTTTCTGCAATTTTCAGAAAGAAAATGGAAGGAGAAAAACAAGCAAATGTTACTTCTATCGAAGTAAAGGTGGAAAATCCAGAAGAGCAAAAAGATAACGTTGATTTCATGGATGACTCTTTGGACCAACAGTTCATAGAATGTTTGGAACAAATGGAATCATGTACTTATAATTATGAGGAAATACCGGACAATATTATGTTACAAGTTTTATTAAATTATGAAAAAGAATCAGAAGAATAAATGTATATTTAATAATTTTAAATTGTTTGAGACAATATTCATTTTTATATGTAATTCATGAAGTATTACCAAAATGATTATATCATAAAATGAGACTTATAGTATACTGTGCAACTTTTTTGTGTTACATAGTAAGTTTACTCATAGTTACTACCTTTCTCCCACTATATTATCTCCTATGTGTATTTTACATCTCTTTTTAATCATAAGGGAGCAGGATAGACTACCCATGTTCCCCTAGGACTTCTCAGGGAGTGCTTAAAGGATCTGTTTCTGCTTTCCTGACAGACTATGTTATGGATTCCATATACAACAATAACTTCTATAACAACATGCAAGATATCTACAGAGGAGACAGTGTACATTAAATTTAAGTCTCTGCATTGGTACCTACATGTAGGTACTTAAATAAAAAAAAACAACAAAAAGAACATTTCTTTAAAACAGCTACTTTTTTTAAACTGTTATTCTTTTTCCCCATGGTACGCTCCCCGGTGCGCGTACCGAGCGCTCCCCCCACGGGGCCCTTTTATGGCCCCCACATTAAACCTAGTGGGTCAGGGGGGGATCTACTCTGCCCCCTTATGGTCAATTCCCCTTTTGTTTTTGCCACCTCTTGTGTCTCGATCCTACCGAGACACAAGATGGCGGCCGCTCCGGACTGTTTGGAATGTTTACAGACACCCGAGAGCCAATCAGCTTTCCGCACGCAAGTTGCGTAGCGCGCCCGGTACGTGCCCCGGTGCGCGTATCGGGGGGCTGCCATAGATATATATATTTTTTGGAACCTAAATTATTCAAAATCCACTGGAGCACATATCTTGAGACATAGCAAAGGCACATCGGGCTACCAGTCCCTACAATTTTGCCAAGTTTGGTGGAAATCCATTCAGCCGTTCGGGCTAAAAGTGAGTTCGACCGCCCTATGGAAATTAACATGGGGAAAACATGTTTTGGGACCACCTTTTTTTCTCGGCCCCCTCTTGCCGAATCCCCCCGAAACTTTCAGGGAAGGACCGGCGCTCCGCAAGGCAAATTTGAGGAAATTGTCAGGCAGATTCGTCAACCGACGCCAAAGTTATTCACAATAGAATTTTGAGATTTTGCATTGAAAAAAATCCTAACTATAACTACCTACTGGCGACCGCCAGTAGGTTTTATATATATATATATATATATATATATATCCTTCGCTCCAAACACCAGCCGGTTGCACACGTGAGCGGGTGCACGCCAAACGGGTGTGTGCCCGTTATATTAATCACAGCTTCAAACATCCACGGACCATCTGTCCGTAAAGAAAGCAGCACACGCAGGGGGTAGTTCCACGCTTAGATTTTTATTCGGGAACTTCACAGCATACAACGCGTTTCGCCAGAGGGCTTCGTCAAGATATGCAAAGAGCGGAGGCGCTCAACTCATTTAAATAAAATGTTTGACATCCACATTTTGAATAGAGAACGAAAAAGGACTATACAATTATTGTAAATGGGATCCGCCATCTTAAGATGGTGTGGGTTAAATACAAGTTCAACCCGGTCTAAAGTTAAACATGTGTAATTCTAAGTACGATACACAAACATTATTGCATGTCCCACAATAAATAATACATAGGAGCTATGCTCGTAATCCAGCCCATAATGGGCACGATAGTCCTCCTTTCACACTCACATATACAACGCCCTGTATAGGCAAACCGTCGAACAGGTCTAATATAATTGATGGTCGGGTACAGACAAAATATATATGTACCTTCATGCCCATTATGGGCACTGACGCATTGACATCTTCTCGGATGCGGTCTTAAGTGATCTATCCAGACTACGCAAAGAGAAACAATATACATTGTCCAATGACAATTTCACCAAGCAACAGCAATTTGCTCTACAAACTTTGTGCAAGGATTCTGGTCTGGTATGTAAACCCTCAGACAAAGGGGGTAATATTGTGCTTTTAACAGCTGCCCAATATGAGTGTGAGGCTACTCGGCTTTTGGGAGACATCAAAACTTACATTACCGTGGGCGAAAAAGACTATAATCAAAGTGTGGGAGAGTACCACGATATGATATCCAAGTGGTATAATAAAAACATGCTCAGCACAGATGAATATTTGTTTTTGCGCTGTCTCAGTCCTGTGATCCCCACCTTTTATTACCTTCCCAAGGTACATAAAGACATACTTAATCCACCGGGTAGGCCCATCGTTGCCTCCAACGGTAGCCTCACAGAAAACCTCTCCATTTATGTGGACTCGTTTCTCTCACCTTTGGTCATGTCATTGCCCTCGTATCTAAGAGATACTAAACATTTTCTGACACTTATGGACAAAATCGTTTGGAAAGATACTTACTGCATGATGGTGCTAGACATCGCCAGTCTATACACTTTTATAGCACATGAAGAAGTTGTTTATGATGGACGCCGGGCTCATTCGGAAGTAGACGCCGAACAGAGCCGGGGGACTGTTGACAAGACTGGCAACTCGCCGAACGGCGCTGGGGAACTGTTCACATCACTGGTAACTCTACCAACAACGTGTACCGACGGGTGGCTATACACCTCCCCCATTGTCTGTTTTTAACTCTACTACTGGCCGTTTCAATGGGCCACTTGGAAGCTACAATGGGACCTGATTAATTTTTTGAGGAAGCAGAGACTAATTGCCTGCAGGATTCTATCAAACTTACAACCTAGAACCACCTTCTGAATAAGGCATTAATTCCTTATCTCCGGGTGTGAGATCGAACACATCACCCTCCCCTGCCACCTATACTGATTAGGGCCTTGCTACTCTTCTGGCTACCCACACTATTAGTCCTGATGAAGACTCGCAGGCCAAGGTTTAATTTTCCATAAGGCCTCAAAGACGAGTCGAAACGTTGACGCCATTTGAACCTTTATCCTGGATGTTGTCATAAACTCTTTTCGTGTGCAATATAATTGTGGAAGCATGGTCTCCATAACGAAATTGTTTTGAAAATATTACACGCCAGGACATTTGAAAAAACTGTTTTTGATATAAATTAATTGTTCATGTTTCTTATTTGAAGCACTTTTCACTCTATGCTCTTTTATATCTCTCTATTCTAACACGCTATATTCAATTTTGTGCACATACTCTAGTTTGGGCAACCGAATCTCTCTCTCTGTGCATCGAGATAGCTATAATTGCACTGAATTAAAATTGCCCTGAATTATTGCTGTTGCTTCGTTTGATTTCGATTTTGATTGTATTCATATTATCATTGAATGTACTTGGGCTGAGTAATTGTACATGCCCCATGACTAAGTGAAAAATCTCTGAGCAGAAATAATTGTCTGAGACCATTGTTTTTGAATAGCATTTACTACCCGGGTCTCTTTGACGTTCTGGGTCACCCCATTGTCTTAATGGAAGACAAGTATCAACATATATGAGCCTCCTCAGCCACCCTCAGAAAACATAGGGGGTCAGGATACGTCTCCCGTACCCCCTTATACCCATTTCTCACATTGTTTTTCCTCCATCTTGTAATTTAATTAAATCGAAACACAAAATGGCGAATTCCCGTTTCGCGTCCCGGTTCACTACCCGGTTCGCGAACCGGAAAGCGCTTCTACCGCAAAAAATCTATATTTTTTTATGCCCCACGGGACCCTTTAATAACCCCAACATCATTCCTAGGGGGTCAAGAAGGGTCTACCTTGCCCCCTTTCATTAAATTCCCCCTTCGTTTTTCTCCTCCTCTTGTCTCTCGATCCTACCGAGAGACAAGATGGCGGCCGCTCCGGACTGTTTAGAATGTTGACAGACACCGGTGAGCCAATCAGCTTGGCTTCGCAAAGCTCCGTTACGCGAAAAGTACGCGAACCGGTGCGCTATCCGGGACGCTGTCACAGATATATCTGTTTTTTTAAAACGTTAATTACTCAAAATCCACTGGAGCACATATATTGAGACCCAGCAAAGGCACATCGGGCTAACAGTCCCTACAATTTTGCCAAGTTTCGTGCAAATCCATTCAGCCGTTCGAGCTAAAAGTGAGGCCAAACGCCCTATGGAAAACTCAATGTTAAAAACGCGTTTTGGGACCCCCTTTTTTCTCAGCCCCCCTTGACGAAACCCCCCCAAATTTTCAGAGGCTGCTCAGAAACCAAATGTGCCATTTTCCTGAAAATTTCAGCCGATTCCGTCCACAAACGCCAAAGTTATTAGACATAGAATTTTCAAAAGTTCCATAGAGAAAAAATCCTAACTATATATACCTACTGGCGACCGCCAGTAGGTAATATATATATATATATATATTCACTGAAAAAACCATAGGTTATAGACCATATATAGTTAGGGATTTGCATTTACAAAACCTTATTTTACTCGCATAAAACCTTTGAAATTCCATATATAGTTAGTTGCGCTAACTATATATCGCGCACCCGCAATCCACTGCAGATGATGTCACATATTACATCATTCATGACATGGTCAGTGACATCACTGATGACATCACTGATGACATCTCAAATGACATCACTGATGACATCTCATTTGACATTACTGATCACATCACTGATGATATCATTCATGTGATAATACGATGAACCTCTTCAGACTCTAATATAACCTTAGATACAATCAGTGTAAACAGACACTCACAGACTGTCACTCATCCATGGAGTTACTCACACACCTAGTCAGTCATGCAAAGAATCAATCACACCTCCATTTCCTCAACTATACAGTTATACAAACTTTACTTATTCAAACATATACTAACACATATTTACTCTCTTATACAATCCCTGATACAAGTTCACAATGATCCATACAGCCACTCACACATTCACTGGCTCTTATGCACAGTTATTTATATATGTCAACTCTCACATGTACTGTGTTTTACATATGTACTTACTTTGACATGTAGCACTGAGACATCCATTCACTCACCAATACACTCATGCACACAGTCAACCGCCCATACAGCTGTTTCCACATGCACTTTTGAAACCATACATCTAGTGAATCAACTGCTCACACATATATGCACAGAGTCATACACCTCCCAGCCACCCACACACACACTCAGTCTCCCATACAAATACTTGGGCAACCAATCAATAACCCATATAGTTACTCATATAGCTACTTATCAACACATGCAGCAGTTTACAGAACAATAGACATAATAATGCACAAATTAAGACAGTTTAGTCACTAACCCATGCACTCAGTGAGACACATTTAATCACTCACTCATACAGTCAGTCATGCACCTACTAAATCCTTCATCCAGACACTTATACATCCACTCATTCTTCAATATGTAAGACATATTTACACTTTACAGAAACATACAGTCACTGGATGTTGTCATCAGTGATGTCATCAGTGATGTCACTGACCATGTCATGAATGATGTAATATGTGACATCATCAGCAGTGGATTGCGGGTGCGCGATATATAGTTAGCGCAACTAACTATATATGGAATTTCAAAGGTTTTATGCGAGTAAAATAAGGTTTTGTAAATGCAAATCCCTAACTATATATGGTCTATAACCTATGGTTTTTTCAGTGAATTTTCAAGGTTTTGTAAATGCAAATTCCTAACTATATATGGTCTATAACCTATGGTTTTTTCTGTGAATTTCATTGGTTTTTTAAAAGCTAACATCTGTAGCTGTAAAATGTATTCTTCTTTAAATCTTAAAATATATTTTAGATGTTTATTAATAATTTTTTTTTAATATTTTTTTTCTTCGCTTCCAGTTCGCGAACCGGGAAGCTTTCCGTTAGCTCATCTTGATGCCGCGACCTAGTCCGCGAACCGGTAAACGTTACGTTAGCGCAACTGTGACGCGTCGCGGAAGCGCGACGTATCACGTTGTCGCGTAATGCGTCTAATGACGCGCCGTGTTAGCGCTCCCGGAAGTGCTCCGGACCGCGAACCGGAAGCGATGCGGGACGCGGCGCGCACCGCGTAACGTAAGCGGAACAGGTCATGTGACTTGTTTATCAAACTTTTCATTGGTTCATTTCACTTTTGGTTTCCAAATGATGTATGACTAGGTCATGTGACCTAAAAATAACACTTTTCATTGGTTCAGAACTTTTGCTTTTCCCAAATCATGTAAACCCCTCCTTCTTTCCTCACTCTGACTTTCATCTTGGTGAGAGAAAGACCATTTTCCTGGAGTTCAGCAATGGCTTCTATACTTGCTGCAGCTGGTGCACCCCCACCACCACCTCCACCTCCTCATAAGAAGAGAGGACCACCAAGTCAATTCATCTCCAACAGAGAGGAGGAAGAGGAGGAACAAGAAGAAGAGGATAGAGATGAACCAGAATTTATACAGGAGTTGCCCCGTGTTTCTAGAAGGAAAACAAGTTTCATATGGCAGTTTTTTTCCATCCCTCCAGGGGACAAGAAGGTCAATGCTAAATATGCCACCTGCCTCATCTGTAAATACAGATTGTCTAGAGGCACAGAGAAAAAATATAGTATGGGCAACTATACTATGCATCGCCATATGGCCAGGTGGCATCCCTTAAACTACAGCCGGGCAGAGTTAAGGGACCTACAAGATAATCCCCCGACAACTCCTGTGGCAAGATCAACGTCAACTATATCTTTGACAGGAAGAGAGGCACAGGAAACTGTGCCAAACATTCAGCCAAACTTCAAACATATGAAGTTTACCTGTATATATTGTGGTGCTATGCTCTCATATGGGAACATGAGCGTGAACTTGATCAATATGGTGTACGAAAACCATAAGTGCCCTAACCCACCCAAGCAGTAATTGTTTTTTTGCTCCTGTTGAGCCCTTTTCAATGCCTGTTTTTTTGTTGTTTCCCCTCCATAAAAAACACAAAAAAAACATAAAACTGTTCTAAAAATACAAAAAAATCAAAAAATGTTCAGAAAAAAAAAATAAAATAAAACAACAAAAACAAAAAAAAAAAAGTTCTTTTCAGAACTACCTCCCCTTTCAAATAAAATTGCTAGAATGTTTATCACTCTGGCAAGCTCTATTTCTTTTGGTTCGCTTTCCCGTTCGCTGCCCGGTTCGCGAACTTGAAGCGAACCAAAAAAATATTTTTTTTTAAAAAAGAAGAGTTAGTATAAGGGAAGTAAACAGAGAGTAATGTTAAAAGAAAGACAGCTATAGGGAGTAAACCAGAGATACTGTTTAATAGATCTATTTATTAATTCAGGATGACGATAAGGTGTGATCTGTCCTGAGGTTTGTTTAAGGTGAGACCTACTCAGGGTTACAGATCAATTTTACACTTGTTGAAGAATACAGAGCAGATAATGCATGTGAAGGCCTACCAATGAAGTAAGTCATGTCCTCTTATTACATCATTCATGACATGGTCAGTGCCATCATCAGCAGTGCATTGCGGGTAAAAAGAGTAGAAAACATTTACCTTATAATTCTTGTTACCTTTTTAAAATATTTTTTCATACTTTCAATCTGTAAAAGAGAGAACAAACATTTCCAAAAATATTAAAACATGTATTTAAAAATTAGAAAAGACAAGGGAAAAGGTTCAAGAACAAACAGTTTTTCAACAACTTTGACATTTACAGAAGCCTCTGCTTCTCTACGTCCCCTACACAATCCTAAACACATATATTTTAAACAAACTGTATCTTGATGTTGATGAACTGAGGCCTATTTTGGAACATGGTGCTTCTTTTGCACTGCTAATGTCTCACAATCGTGATGCAATAGCAGCGCAAAAAAGATGTAAAGCCATCATAAAATTGTGTCTAACATTTTAAATGATTGTTTCAGGATGCAAATAAGATGTGTGCTTTCAAGAGCTTTCTTTGAGGTGAGGCCTATTCATTTTTTTTTAAAAAAAACAGTACCCAGAAGTACAGCACTGTAAGCATTAAAATTGACACTTACAGAAGACTCAGTTTCTCCATATCTACCTCACATTTCTAAATGTATATCATAAGTACAAAAAGCAGAACATTAATTATACATGTTAAATGGTTTATTTTTGCTGTTCTCAGAATGTATCAAATTTCACTTAAATCAGTGACTTGAAGGTATTCATCATGTAACAGCGGGGAAAAAAAAACACAATCAAAATGATTGTGTTTAAAAAACCCATTCAACATAAGAAATCTGAATTCAAAACTCCTTAAAATTAACTTACTTTCAATGACGTCGAAGGATGTCCTATGAACAGCGTCCACTGTGTTGTGCTATAAATATTGTCAGCCCGCCACTTTCTGAAAGAAAACCTCCAACGATTCGAAAAATATGTTACATACAAGAAAAGACTTCTCACATTCTACCACATGTTTCCACTTGGCCAAATCATGTTGCAGCTATTCACAAGTCTTGTAATTCTTCCAATCAAATCCCGTCATTTTCTATTTTCGCAACTTTCAAAAAGAAAACATTTAAGATAATTTTCACAATCCTGGACTACTAATATCTTACCCTTCTTTGTCACTCATGTTCTCCTTTTCCTATGACACTGATACTGCTTACTATGAAGCAGACTTACTTGCATCAGGTTTATATAGTCGGATTTTACAAAATGACATTATAATTAAAAGTTTTGGACCAATAATCTAGACAGCATTGCAGACTTACATTCCCTCAACTTCATGAACCTTTTGCAATTCTTCACAGGAAATCCCGAGATTCTTTCTTTAAAATTTTGGTTTTAAAAACACCAGGTAAGAATTTTTAAGGTCAAACGGCAATTTTTTTTTGAAAGTTACAACGGAATCATTGCAGAATGACCAGCCGTTTCGAGACTTTAAATAAGCTGTATAATGTCCTGAAGTTGTTGAAGGACCATCGTGATAGATAATTGCTACAGTTACAAAAGTCCTTCCTGATATTGAAAGCTGAGAAGCCACAAAATGTTTTATTAAAGTTGACAATTTTGATCCATCAGGCCTACATCGTTGCATCATTAAAATGACATACTGTCCATATCTACGTATAAGTAATGTTGACATCATTTCAGATTTACATTGGCTACACTCCATGTTGTGATCCGCTGCATTTACTAGCTTATTAAAGGAGACTGATTTACTGTCTGGCAAAGTTAAATATATAAATCTTTCTGAGTCTACACTAGTAGTACTTGATACCCTACAATTCTCGCAGTCATGCTGCCATTGATAAGAAAGCCCAAACAGGTGATCTACATCTACACCCTCATCTTGCAATATATCAAGCATATACATTAAAAACTCCTGACAATCTTGCTGATTATTTTCAGAGAAGTCTGTTTGACCTGAACATTCATCTAACAGATAACGAACTTCAGACACACTTTCTACTTTTGTTCGATCAGTGCTACATTTCTCGAAAACAGAATTCAACAAACAGCATAAAATTTGTTCTGAATTCAACAGAATCTGTTCTTTTAAACTCTCTAGTGAAAAGAGAACATTAACCACTACATTTGCATAGCAGTTGACACCAGAACTGTTTTCAAATTGAAAACCGACAACATCTTCAACAGAATCCACTTTCTTTCTGCTAACAATTTTCGGTTCATTGACTTTTAGTCTTTTTGCAACAACCTCCCTACTATTACTGATATTTCTACGTTTCCGGCCTACCACACGTTTCTCAAACAAAGGATATTGAGGCAAATGTGGCGCATACTCTCTTCTTAACCTATTGTATTCCTTAACACAATCTAGATCCGCACAAATGTTTGTGACATCACAGTCAATCAAGTACAATCCCGATAAATTTCTAACTCGTGACAATGCCACATATGCCATACCCTCCTTGAACACAGAACTGCCAATATTCACCAATGCACAGTCTACACTTAAACCTTGCGATTTATGGATTGTCACCGCATATGCCAAGCAAACAGGAAACTGTTTACGGCGAACATATAAGTCTTTAACAAGCAAAAACCTAGCAGAACAACGACCAATTTGCTGTACTTCCTCAATGCCATCAAATTTAATTCTTAAAAATTCTACTCCATCTCTATTTCTGTATTTCTCAAAATCAACAACATTACCCATTGATCCATTTACCAGACCTCTTTCTACATGTAAATTCCTTCTCAAAATGATTCGGCAATTTAAACACACATTCAAAGTCTTTTCAAAACCCGCTGTTTTAGATATAGTCTTCTCTAATGAATCCAATTTTGATTTCAAATTGTCTGACAAAATAATTGTTGATCCCATATGCTCTAATTTGTCGATAGCTTCAAGTTTCACAATCTCTTGCTTTTCTAAATTCAACATTTTGTTGTTGAAGATGGCACATTCTGCAAGAGTTGGCATGAGACATATCCCAGATTTCTTCTCAGTAATTTTCTGAAAAATATTCTCAGGCACAATCTCTTGTTTGGGATATAAATTTGACAGTAATCGTGCATTTAAAGCTTCTTTCCCATGCTCGGTCACTTTTCCAATTCTAATATCTTGTAGAATATTCTTGTAATCTTCATCCTTTGCCTGACGCATATTTTGATGCAGTTCAGCATAATTGAAGTTTAACCATATATTGACGTTGCCAATGCTCCCTAGGCACTTCCTGGTATCTTCATGCGTGAGTATTTTGAACACAGGTTGACCTTTTACTGGTGTCAGCTGCAGAAGATCTCCGAAAACAACGATGTGTTTCCCACCAAATAACACATCATATTCAGTTTTAAGTACTTCTTGCATTCTCAAATGCACAAAGGCAAGCATGACATTGGAAACCATGCTTACTTCGTCAATGATAAGTAGTTTCATTTTCCTCAAGACTCTTGAAACTTCACAGCAAGCATCTCCAGATAACTTGTTGTATTGTAATTTGTTGTCATGCTCCACCGGCAGCATCAGTAGACGATGCAAAGTAATACCTTTAATGTTATGTGCTGCCAGTCCAGTAGGAGCGGTGACAACACAAGACAGCGATGACTCAGTCCTTTCCTGCAAATAACAAGAGATTGCTTTAATGAGGAAACTTTTTCCAGTTCCCGCTTCTCCACTCACGTACAGTCGGACAGGCTTCAACGATGTACATGAGCACTTGTTCTTCTCATGACTTAATCCGTGCTCAATTTCCTTGGTAACTTCATCATATATTTTCCTCTGCTCAACGTTGAGTTGTTTTTCCAAGTCTTCTAAGTTAACTGAATCCTCCTGAGCATGTGCCATGGCTCTTTCTACTTCATTCATAGCAGTGGCAGCTTCATTTTCGATAATAGGTCCTCCAAGTGGATCTTGACTCAATGAAACAGACCTCTGACTGTCCTGAGAACTGTCTCTGGCAATCTCGGCTGCAATCGTTGCTTCCTGCTCAATTTCCAAAGTTAGCATTTCTTGATATTTAGAAAAAGCAGGACATTCTATGGACTCCTTGGCTGCATTGAAAGAGTCTTCGTAACAGAGGAAATCTCCAAGCAGTTCCTCTTCTGCACGCCAAGGCTTGAAAAGTTGCAAAAGTGCTAAATAAAAAAACTCCTTTTTTTCTGGAGATTCACCACTCAATTTTCGATGGTTTACTAATTGGCATTTTCTTTGCTTGACCAGGCATCCCTCACTTCCAATTACAGCATACACTCCTTTCTCAATATCTTCTTTGATGTTCCTCTTGAATATATAATTTTGGAGAACCTCATATAGACAAACATTCTCAAGATGACTGCTTCGATTTGGATAATATGTATCCAACATGTTGGTCTTCAAAATGTCGGTACTGTTTGGTTCCTTTTCTGCCAAATACTCAATTTCCCGGACAGGTTTTAGAACTCGATTTCCCGTTGCAGCAAGACCAAGACTCGCCCAAACGAGACTCCTGGATTTGGCATAGAGACTTGCTGAAGACAATCGATCAGAACATTCGTAAGCTCCGATTTCTCGATGCGACAACATCTTCAGACTGAAACTGTACAACTTCTTGCTGAGGCTCTTTTCATGGGAAATGTCCTCCCACATATCCTTCAGTTCGGTCTTTTCTTTTTTGGTGATGTAAGATGTCACATACCGAGCCACAGCCATACAGTTGTCAGCCACAAACTGTATATCCATGTTAGCATTCCACATGGACAAAATCACTGGGTTGTAGTCATTGATGTACTTGGACTCTTCGTTCCTTTTCAAATTGTATGTATTCTTGGGTGATTTCCTCGTCACATTATGTCGCAGCGAAGACATCAAACTGTTCACTCTTCCTTTAGAAATCACCGGTTGTGGAAAGTTGAAACGACATTTGGTGTAGAACTTGTCCTTGTTTCTGAATTTACGACGACAGTACTTTCCACAACGATGGCTTTGGAAACGTAGAACTTGTTCTCTTAGACTTTTCTTCTCCGTTGCGTTTGGAACAGCACACGTAGAATACTGTTCTATGAAATTCATCACTAAGTCATCCGGATCTGTTCCAAATTTAGGTGCATCCTTGATCCACAACAACATATGTATATGAGGGGCACCTCTTGCTTGGTACTCCTTTCTCCAGAAGAAATCCAACACCTCTCTAAGAGGTGGATTCTTTTTATTTGTGATGAAAGACATCATAGCTTCAAATCTATGATTGAAGTACCTGCATACATTCACTGGATCCAAAGAACACAGTTCTCCAGGTGTCTTGAATTCAATGTTTTCAATATTTCCATTTGCCTCTCGTAGAAATTCAAGTAAGTCTTCCCAGCCATACTCGGCACAGCTCAGAGTGAGGAACCATGTTGGAGTTCCTAAGTTCCTCAGCATACATTTTAAATCACCATGACGACGGTACCAGTACTCATTAGTACCACGCTGACACGCCATGAGATTAATTAAGTGAGAATCCAAAATACTGTCTTGGACATTGACTTTATGCATAAAGTCACTTGCCGAGATGTTTTGCATCTGTATACCACTTTTTAAAATGTGGTTCACTGCATATGACAGTCCTGACAGATCGCTTTCAAACAAGAGATGAAACAAATAGGGAATGCATTGCCGAAACCTAGGATCTTCTGCATACAATCGTAAAGTCCGGTATTCAGACGCAGGAATTTGATGAGGTCGCTCATCATATCTTCCTCCTTGACCTGTGGGAAATAGCTGTGGGAAACACCGAGCTTCCAAACTTTCCTCCCAAACACTAATGGGACTCCCTTTGGCTTGTTTCATTTGAAACAACTCAATTGCATTCCCCATGACTTCCTTGGAATGCAAAGGATGAACACTATAATGTTCATATATTTCTTCACTATTAGACACCTCTACTTTCTCAATTTGGCCAGCACACAAAACGCTATCCTCTTCATCACTTACTTCCTCTTCTGCAACATATACATTCTTATAGTACTTATTATTTTTCTTCAAATACAAAGTTGCATTTTTCCCTTTCCTAACATCCACTAAATCTTGCCATATTTTCTTATTCTTTGTCGGAACCCCATTAACCAAGATAACCAGAGGTTCCTCTTCCACTTTCTCAACTCCAATTGTGTTAATGTTTTTGTTCAAATCTAGAGGCAAATAAACAACTCTTCCCTTTAATCCTCTCTGTAAATCTGCTGGAGGCAACTTCCCTGTCTTTGGCTCCATTCTTACAATAGCCTGAAAGGGATGGATACTTTGAATCAAAATAGATTCATAAGTATTTAAATCCTTCAATTCTGAAGGAATCTCAACCAATTCCAGATTATTATGAACCGCCCTAGCAGGCATCTGGTTTTGGTTTAATTTGTTACAACAATAAGTACACACACGTTGGTCCACTATCAAATCAAAACAATTTTCTACCATCAAGTATGTGGCAAAATCCTTCCATTCACTATTATTTTCCCTTTCACTTTTTGCATATAAATCCACTAACTTAGTCTGATTCTTATAATAAGTGCGTCGACAACATACACAAGTGAAATTAGGCCTCTCACTTGATTTCATCTGAAACGTGGCAATTTCCTTCTGAAAATAATCTGTACTGGAAACCTGTACATTATCTTCAACATTACCCTCTACTTCAGGGTCAATTTGAACATTCTCATCTTTACTACCAAAGTAACAAAACTCAATTTCTTCACAAATATTCTTCACATCTATTTCACAACCATGCAAAAGAGCAGCACATAATTGTTTAAGCATAATTGCTGGACTCTTAGCATAATACAACATTCTCACTAATTTTCTCACTTTATTATGATGCACTGCTAGCATCCTGAAATGATGAAAAACACTCTGGCATACTCTCCTGGAAAGACAAGCCAGTGAATGACCACGCAAACCTGTCATTTGTCTCACTCTGCAAGGATCTAAATCTTGCAACAACTTCATTTTCTGCTTCAAACTTTTCTTATTAAATGTCCGTATAAAATCACAAAGCAAATTGATGGAAACCTGTCGCACACTGCAAATAGAACTACACTTCCAAATGTACACAGGACCCTTAGGACGTCTTCCTAAAACCTCATCACTTAGCGCCTCTTCTGTCTCTGTTGTCACAAGTTGTTCTTTTTCAACTGGACAACCATCCTTCACTTCATAAGCTCGACCACTGGTGTCAACTGCAAACACCAAATCATTATCCTGAAAATAACTCTCCTCATTAAAAAATGCCTCACAACTTGAACTATGCATCCATTCTCCGAAAAAAACTTCACAAAAGTTAGTACGATTTACTACTCTCTTCCATCTACTTTTTGTTTTGAAATCAGAAATTACCTTGCTTAGTTTCCTAATTCTATTGATTACCAAAATAAACAACTTTCGCTTAATTTCAAAAGCATGATCAATAATTTTCTCTACATTTTTCTTCTTCTTATAAAATGCCGCTTTCTGTTGGCCTTTCTTTTTAATATTTTTCAATAAATTAACTAATATCCTATTACGGAACATTCGATTTCGAATGTCCCTAAACTGTTGTTTCCTTCTACTATCATGCACAGAGTTATCTCTTCCTCTACCAGTAACATTTGTGATGGGTCTCTCCTTTCCATTTAAATTACTTTTCTTTTTGTGGACTGAAACATTTTTTTGAGCAAAACTTTTTTTACTACAAATATTTCTTAAGAATGATTTCGTGCTCTTACCCGGACCTTTCTTGGTGTTTTGACAAGTATTTGGGGAAGAGGACTGCTGCAATAAAACATCATCCTGCTGTCTTTGACGTTTTCTAGCCTTTCTTATTCTACTTTTTGTAGGCATTTTCCAAACTATGAAAGAATCTGCAGTTGAATCTGTGGAAAAATATAATATAAAATGTTATTAACCACTATTACCAAACAGTAAATAAATAACAGTCATCTAAAACTTAATGCCCTACTAATTATTTAACATAGCAAATGTTTTCCACCAGCACTGCATCACAAAAATGACACTCAATGGTACAAAACAGGCATACAACAATCATAAATCACTCCCTAATATTTTAAATGATTAATTCAGGATGACGATAAGATGTAGCCTATCTAAAGATTTGTTTAGGCCCAGATCTTTAGACTGGGGTGAATGTGTGTCATTGATCCACATTCAGGCCATCACCTGTTTTGTTTATTTGAGGTGAGGCCAACACATGGTTGCAGATAAGATTTTCACTGAAAAAAACCAAGGTAAAAAAACATGTGAAGGCCTACCAATGAAGTAAATCATTAAATGAAAACCAATACATTTCTGGAAATATGCACTGCTAGTGCTTCATAAGATGTTTTGGGTCATATTTATAAGGTATTTGAGTGTCTATTATGCTATTTTACGTTCTTCATGGTGCAAATTTATTGTAAATACGCTCCCACCTGCGGTTGGCAAATTTAGATTTTGATTATGGGAGTTACATAGGCATGTTAATAATTTCCCAAAAATGGTGTATGACCCCAAACAACCTTTGAAGCAAATGCTCTTAGCCATGTTATCCACCTCCCATTGGATAACATGGCTAAGAAGTGCTTGCAAATGGGAAAAAAAACGGCCGCAATGCATGAATATCGCAGAAAAGTCAGCGATATTCATGCATTTTCCAGCAAATGCTCTTAGCCATGTTATCCACTTCCTATTAAATAACATGGCTAAGAACTGCTCAGGGCCCCATGAGGAACGCTTTCCATTTAAAAAGGGAAAAATAACATCAAAGACACTAAAATGCCTTCTAAATATGACCCCAAACAACCTATGAAGCTCTAACAGTACATATCCTGAAATTTAATTGATTTCAAAATTCGTTTTTAAACACAGCATATAAATCAATTGTATACCTGCATTCATGAAGAAATGACTAAAAATGTCCTTGAGACACATGAAAGTGTTTTCTGGAATGCCCTAGCACCATTTTTGGGACACTATTAACATGGCTAGGTAACTCCCATAATCAAAATCTAAATTTGCCAAGCGCAAGTGGGAGCGTATTTACAAGACACTTGCCCCATGAGGAACGCTTTCCATTTAAAAAGGTAAACATAACATCAAAGACACTGAAATGCCTTCTAAATATGACCCCAAACAACCTATGAAGCTCTAACAGTACATATCAAGAAATGTAATTGTTTATCACAAATGCGATTAAAAACGGCCGCAATGCATGAATATCGCTGAAAAGTCAACGATATTCATGCATTATCCAGCAAATGCTCTTAGCCATGTTATCCACCTCCCATTGGATAACATGGCTAAGAACTGCTCGCAAATGCGAAAAAAAACGGCCGCAATGCATGAATATCGCTGAAAAGTCAGCGATATTCATGCATTTTCCAGCAAATGCTCTTAGCCATGTTATCCACCTCCCATTGGATAACATGGCTAAGAACTGCTCGCAAATGCGAAAAAAACGCCCACAATGCATGAATATCGCAGAAAAGTCAGCAATATTCATGCATTTTCCAGCAAATGCTCTTAGCCATGATATCCACTTCCCATTAAATAACATGGCTAAGAACTGCTCAGGGCCCCATGAGGAACGCTTTCCATTTAAAAAGGTAAACATAACATCAAAGACACTAAAATGCCTTCTAAATATGACCCCAAACAACCTATGAAGCTCTAACAGTACATATCAAGAAATGTAATTGATTTGAAAATTCGTTTTTAAACACAGCATATAAATCAATTGTATACCTGCATTCAAGAGGAAAGGACTGAAAATGTCCTAGAGACACAGAAAAACGTTTTCTTGAATGCCCTACCACCATTGTTTGGACATTATTAACATGGCTATGTAACTCCCATAATCAAAATCTAAATTTGCAAAGCACAAGTGGGAGCGTATTTACAAGACACTTGCCCCATGAGGAACACTTTACATTTTAAAAGGAAAACATAACATCAAAGACACTCAAATGCCTTATAAATATGGCTCAAAACAACCTATGAAGCTCTAGCAGTACATATCCAGAAATGTAATTGATTTCTTAAATCGTTTTTAAAAACAACATATCTGTTTCAGCTTACATAACAGACCATGGAATGGGCTCCATGTACCACAATAACTTGTGTTACTGCATGCCAGAATGCTACACCGAATATGCAATTACAATTTCTCAAAGAAACTAATTCTATTAGTATATCACTAGAGACAAAACCACATTTTAAAAACACAGCTTTCTTCATCATTTTCTCCTTAAATCATACTATTCTCTATCTAAATTAAATAAATCTTTTCTCACCTTAGCAAATATTTTTTGAGTTTTGAAACCAGTCTCAGAAATACACCAAATTGTCTTCAGCAGAAGAAAAAGGATGCACTCCAAAGGCTGCAGCTATTGAAAGCACAGAAATACAGATATTCATTTCACATATCTCTCATATTAGCCAATCATACCTCTTCCCTCACTTTTTTCAAATCAAAACCCTTCCTCCCTCTGCCCGCTCTGCCTTGTTTCCATAGCAACCACCTCCTGGAAGACCTCTCATGTTTGCAAATTCACACAACAATGTTTCAATTGAACTCTGAACTCTCAGTGCACCTGCGTATCCAGTGCAATCTTTCATTAAATGTTTCTTCCTTGACCATTCAAATTACATGTTTCAAAGAACACATCCATGCACCCTAACTTTCTGTTTTCAGAAATGGAAATGCACCAATCACTGCTAATGAATCATTAGCATTGGAAATCCACAGTTTTTTTTCTTTAGAAACTCCTACTGTTTCAACTGCCCTTTCATTACCACACTTCATCTGACTGCAGAACAACCTTCTCCCACCATGTTTAAGGTCTGGATTGTTGGACATAGTTACATCCACTGGGCTCAAAGGTATGCTGAGAACAGAAATTTACCTAACCTCAATTTACAAGATGTGGAAATTAAGTGGTTGGGCCAAAGAGGATTAAAATGTCACCAATTGATACCATTGGTGAAAACCTTTATGCATTTGCCAAAACCTGACCTGTTAATAGTGCACTGTGGAGGTAATGATTTGGGCACTTTGACAGGGGTAGGTCTGGAAATGCTTTTAAAGGACACCTTTGAGCAATTAATGGCACTTTTTCCTCAAACTGCCTTGGTATATTCCAATATATGCCAAAGACAGAAATGGAGGTGGTCCAACCAATTTTGTCCACAAATTGAGAAAGCGAGGAAGCATGTAAACAAATCTGTTTCAGCTTTCATGAGAGACCATGGAATGGGCTCTCTGTACAACAATAACTTGCGTTACTACATGCAAGATATCTACAGAGGAGATGGAGTTCACTTCTCAGATGAGGGCAACAGAATTTTCATTCTGAATTTAAGACTGTGCATTGGTACCTACTTATAAGTACCTAAATGTACCATAAACCCAAAAGCTCTTCTCAGAGCTACCCTACATCTGATCACTCACAATTATTATTTTTCTCTAACTTTTTTCACTAATTTTCCACAAAATACGCTCCCCGGAGCGCTACCCGGTTCGCTAACCGAAAGCTAACCTCGCAGATTTTTTTAAAAAATGTTTTTTTTCCGCACATATAAGCCTCCTCAGCCACCCTCAGAAAACCTAGGGGGTCAAGATAAGTCTACCATGACCCCTTCTACCCATTCTAAACATTATTTGCCCTCCATCTTGTATCTTAATGCGACCGAAACACAAAATGGTGGACTCCCGTGACGCTTAAGGTTCGCTAACCGGGCCGCTTTCCGGAAAGCGGTCCTAAAAAAAGGTGGGAAAGTAATTTACAGAAAAACGACTAGAGACACTCTCACCAAATATAGATTAGCTCATACTACATAACAATCCCTTTCATTTTCACAAATTTGATTGAAATTCCATTTAGCCATTAAGCCTGTAGACCTCTCTAAGTACCGTGAGGTAAATTACTTCACAAAACACATCTGAAGTGTTGGAATTGACAACCAATGAAAATGTTACTTTCATTTTCAATTTTTTTTTCCTGACATTTGATTGGTTATGTACCTGAATATATATAAAGGAAGAGAAGGAAACACAGCCATTTTGACTACTACTTCCTGAACTACATTTCAAGAGCCTTTTCACCTCCCTGTAAATTAAATTGATAATTTGTAAGTGGCACTTTAAATTAATTTGTAAAAACGTTTTTTGATAATTATTTACTGTCCCCCTGCTATAGTTATAGATACAGATAGACTCCTCTGTTATATTTATTGATTGACTTACACTTCTCTGCTATAATTATGAATTTACTTACTTTAAGTTCACTGTTAAAAAAACAGAACTACCTGTCTGAACTTAAACCCAACAGTGCCCTAACTCTTCTAATTTAATTATTTTTTTTATGCAATTTACAGCAAAAAAATGGAAGGGGAGCAAGAAAAAACTAATGTTTCCTTCGAGATTACATCCGAAGACATTGTAACTGAAGAAAATGTGGATGAAGATTTTATGGATCAATCTTTTGACGAACAATTTATTCAAACCTTACAAGAGACAGAAACATCCATGTTTGACGAGATACCAGATGATATAATGCTGGAAGTTTTAATGAACTATGAAAATAATAAATAATTTTTTTTAAATCAAAATAAATAAATAAATAAAAAAACGAACAAAAACAACAAATAATTAACATACAGTATTAGAAAAGTCTATCATTCTTTTATCCTTAAAGTTCGCTGCCCAGAACGCTTTCCGGTTCGCGAACTTGGCGCTTACCACGCAAAAAAAAAATTTTTTTTTTTGGACCCTCCTAGGCCCTTTTAAAACCTCCACATAAAACCTAGGGGGTCAACGAGGATCTACTATGCCCCCTTATGGTAATTTCCCCCTTTGTTTTGGCCTCCTCTTGTCTCTCGATCCTACCGAGAGACAAGATGGCGGCCGCTCCGGACTGTTTAGAATGTTGACAGACACCGGAGGGCCAATCAGCTTCGCATCGCAAAGTTCCGATACGCGAAAGGTTCGCTAACCGGATCGCTGCCCGGAGCGCTGTTACAGATATATATCTTGATTTAAACGTTAATTTCTCAAAATCCACTGAAGCACATATATTGAGACCTAGCAAAGGCACATCGGGCTAACAGTCCCTACAATTTTGCAAAGTTTCGTGCAAATCCATTCAGCCGTTCGGGCTAAAAGTGAGTCCAACCGCCCTATGGAAATTAACATGAAAAAACGCGTTTTGGGACCCCCCTTTTTTCTCGGCCCCCCCTCCACAAAACCCCCCCAAATTTTCAAGGGCTGCTCAGAAACAAAATGTGCCATTTTCCTGAAAATTTCAGCCAATTCCGTCCACAAACGCCAAAGTTATTAGGCATAGAATTTTCAGAAATCCCATAGGGAAAAAATCCTAACTATATATACCTACTGGCGACCGCCAGTAGGTAATATATATATATATATATATATATATATATATATATATATATATATATATATATATATATATATATATATATATATATATATATATATATATATATATATATATATATATATATATATATATATATACCAATCTGTATTGAAGATTGAGTGGATACATAACTGTCTGGAGGATTTAGTAGCTGTCTGACTGTCTGTTTAAGTGAGTATTTCAAAGTGTCTCACTTGATAAAAGGATTGGTAACTAAATTATCTGAATGTTTGCATCACTGTCTCTGTTGTTGTGTAACGTGCTGCATCAGTTGGTCACTAACTACATGTGTGTGAATATTAGTTATTGATTAGTTGGGTGAGTATTTGTATGGGACACTGATTTTGTGTGTGGTTGGATGGGGTGTGTGTAACTCTATGCATCGATGTGTGAATGGTTGATTGACTCTAGGTGTATAGGTTTAAGAGTGCATCTGGAAACAGTTGTTTGTGTGACTGAGTGTATTTATTTGTGTGTTGGATGAGCGAATATATGTTTTAATTGTACATCTTCAACAAAGTAAAAAAATAAAAGGCACTGCATGTGAGAGTTGGTGTATATAAATAAGTATATGCAAGAGTCAGTGATTGTGAGAGTAGCTATATGAATGAGTGTATAATGGTAATGGTGATTTTTTAACATATTAACTATGAGTTACTATGTGTTTGAATAAATGAGGTGTTGTATGTATAATTGCGTAAGTGAGTAAATGTAAGTGTGATTAATTTTTTTCATGAGTGAGTAGGATGACTGCATACCCGACTAAGGTGACTGCTGATGTTTCAATGTCTATATATGTGTATAAGTGCATTTGATAGTGTTCTATTAATTAGTGACTGCATGTATAAGTGATTCTGTTGTTGAATGGGTAGTTGTGTGTGTAGACTTAGGAATCAGTGAGTGGGTATGTAGTTACTGGTATTGGTGTGTCAATGCTTTAAAATATGGTACTCTGTATTTTACAGTGAGTGATGAAAGGTTATACTAGTGTATGATGAGGTGTATCAGATTGTCATGTGGATAATGTCATCAGTGATGTCACTGACCATGTCATGATTGATGTAATATGTGACATCATCAGCAGTGCATTGCGGGTGCACGAGTTATAGTAAGCAGAACTAACTATAACGGAGGAATTTCTATGGTTTTGTACGAGTAAAATTTCCAGCTAACTATAACACCCATGAAACCTATCTTTTTTTCTGTGAATTTTCAAGGTTTTTTAAATGCTAATTTCTAACTATAACGTCTCTGAAACCTATGGTTTTTTCACTGAATTTCAAAAAAATTTTAAATGTAAATTTTTAAGTGTAATAGTAGGTATACCTATTTTTTGTGCTGATTTTCTACAGTTTTTTACCTGTTTATTTATAAATATTTTATTCATTAAATAATATATATTTTTCTTAAAATTGCAAAAAAAATATTTTTTTAATTCAAACTGAAATATTGTTTCATTCTTTTGTTTTATTTCTTTAATTTTAATACATTTATTATATTATTTTTTTATTTCAAATTTTTTTCTGAGTTGCGCACCCAAAGCGTACACATCACGGTGGGTGCGCGGATTATAGCCGCCATTTTGGAAAAGTCGTGAAGGATCCGCGTACGGTGTGCGACGGCTGTGTGTTTTTCAGTTACATCATATATATGTGCTCGATTGGTATGCGACCAGTACGCGATACCTGCTCCCATGCTTTTGGGACACATGCGCATTACGTATGCACCACTTGCGTGGTGGCGTGTCCCGCGTGACGTCATATACGTGCTGGGGTGCGCTGGGTGCGCGATTCCCGCAAAACAATTTTACGTTCTAAAATGATATGTATGTGTCTTTATCATACATATTAGGGCAAGAGATTATCTAAAATATTCATAAAAATAATATATTTGTACTTTTAATAAACGTATATTGGTTTTAAAATATATTTTCGGGAAGTTGCGTCGGGTGCGTGCTTTGTGGGCTCAGAGTGCGCGGATCCCATGTGACCTAAAAAAAAAATGTAATTGGTTCATAACATTTCCCACTTTAACTATTGAAGGACTCCACCCAGTTTAATCATTCTTGTTGGAGCATCTTTAGAGAGACGTCTCTTTTCCTACAAGAACCCTTTTTGCTTGTTTTTTGGGTGTTTTTCAAAAAATATCAAACAAAATGGCATCTGGACAGCAGCAGCAGCAGTAGCAGGAGGAAGTATCTTCTGAAGAAGAATTCGAGCAGGAGGGACCACGTCCACAGAGGCTGGAATCTGTCATGTGGAAATTCTTAACTTTTCCACCTGGAGAGAAAAATAGTAAATGTGAGGAAGGTGACGTGCAAAATTTGTGACCAAGCCCTGTCAAGAGGCGGTGTAAAAAAATACTCTTGTGGCACTGTTTCTATGTACAAGCGTCTCCGGACCACACATCCTCTCAATCTTGCTTGGGAGGAAGTGAGGTGAGCTGCTTTGAACCCTCACCTGCTGTGGCAAGTACGTCTGGAGCGTCCTCAGGAACAGCTGCAATGGACATTAGGCCAGAATTCGCCTTTCTCGAGCAATACTGTGTGAAGTGTAAGAAACTTATATGCTTCGGTGAGCAATCGATGGATGCAGTTTGTGCTGCGCAAAGCAACCATCATTGTTAATATTTTTTTTGTTTGTTTTTGGATCGATAAGTAATTCCAAAAGTTTCCTGTTTTATTCGTTCTTTTTTTTGTTCATTTTTTGAAAAAACACCCCAAAAAATACAAAATTGTTCAAAAAAATACAGAAGAAAAAAAAGTTCTTATCCGAACTACCTTATCTGGTTAGAGAAAGAATTATAATTGCAAGGTAATGTGTGAAAGTTTGGTTGAATATATGTATACAGCATGATTGACTGAAAGAATGCATTAGTAGTGTATGGTTAATTTATAGGTGAAGATTTATGAGTTAGTACTGCAGCATGACACTGCAAGCTCTTTAGCTGCACTGCACTGTGACAGAGATGTGACATATGTACATGACTATGTTGCAACTCTGTGCTTCCCTCTGCACTGCTGCACAAACTGCAGCCATGCGGTGACACAGGCACCCTTGCACCATGGTGCAAGGAAGTCTGTGTTGTGCAGAGATTGTTTTGTGCAGGAAGGGACACCTTCCTACACAAAAACAAACAGTAAAGGCATTTTCCTCTTTCAATGTATGCTGTGGAATACAGCATGCATTGAAAGAGGAAAGAATGAGGAGAAATGAAAACAATTCTTCTCGTTGTGC
This sequence comes from Lissotriton vulgaris, assembly GCF_964263255.1. Classification (NCBI taxonomy): domain Eukaryota; kingdom Metazoa; phylum Chordata; class Amphibia; order Caudata; family Salamandridae; genus Lissotriton; species Lissotriton vulgaris. Next base: position 1,462,359,679 of record NC_141687.1, on the reverse strand, counting down.
CTTGCTACACCAACTCTAGGATGGCGCAGCATTCTCACACATCTCCAGATTTACGATTTCTCATAAATCTGGAGATGTGTCTTGTTCTATGGGTGTTTCCTGGGAACACCCAGAGCAACACCTATGGGACGCACCTTCAGCGCAAAGTTCTGTGTATGAAGGGGTCGTTTTTACAAGGAGAGGAAAAAACCATGCAGGATGGCTTTTCCTCTCCTTACAAAAAGTGACATACTGGTGGCGCAGGGTGCTTGTAAATCTGCCCCGTAAGTGCTTAGGTATTGGCAGACTGATACAATAAGAACATAGTGCTGGATGGGTGATTGAAGAATTGCATGAGACTGACAAGAGGTATCCTACGCTGCATGGGTACTACTTCAGTATTTAATGGAGTGGACCAATAGCATGTATCTGCTTATAAATTTGTAGGGATTATGCACAGAATATGTTATGTGTTAATGACTACACCACTCCTTAAGTATACGACTAATAACTGGAGTAATTTCAGTGTTGCAAAGAAAGTGCGTGCTGAATTTATAAGTGCTTAGGTATTGGTGGACTGATAGGCTACTTAGATTGTGCTGGATGGGTGAATGGAGAAGTGGATGGGACAGACAGAAGGATTCCTAGACTGCATAGGTACTAACTGGGTATTTAGAAGAGCGTATCAATAGTATGGAGCTGGTTAGAGGTCTGCATGCATAGTGCAAAGACTATTGTAGCTGTACTAGTATTGGTGTGTGTATGATTTCGAGAATGGAAGTCTGTATTTTAGGGTAGGAGGAGGTGCATCAGATTATCACATGGATGATGTCATTTGAGATGTCATCAGTAATGTCACTGACCATGTAATGAGTGATGTAATATGTGACGTCATCAGCAGTGCATTGCAGGGGCGCGAGTTATAGTTAGCACTACTAACTATAACGGCCGAATTTCTCTTGTTTTGTACGAGTGAAATCTCCAACTAACTATGACGTCCATGAAACCTGTGGTTTTTTCAGTGAATTTCTAAGGTTTTTTAAATGCTAATTTCTAACTATAATGTCCCTGAAACTTGTGTTTTTTTCAGTGAATTTTATATATATGTATTTATTCTCCTCTCACTCTTACAAGGAAGGAATCAGCACTCAGGTTGTAGTTTGAAAGTATTTAATCTGCAAAGGACGTGATCCACGCGTTTCGGCTCATCCGAACCTTGATAACGATACAAGATGTCATTGTAGAATCCTTATTTCAATGTACAAATGCCTAAAGTTGCAGACATAAACAAAGGACTAAATATTACTTTAATCCAAAAAGCTGGCGGCCATATTGGCCTGGTCACGATGTGAAAATTCAGGAATCTATACAATAAAGAAAAGAAAACAAGTGTTAATATGCACACAATGTCATTTCAGCATATCTTGCCCCGTGACCGCCATACCTGTATGTTCGTCAACGTGACATATTGATAATAAACATACTTAGGATTGCAAACATCAACATAAACAATGGACTACACATTACTTTAAAGTGAAAGGCTATCGGCCATATTAATCTGGGCACGTTGCGTATTATAATGGTTCCTACACGAAAGAAAAGAAAAAAAAGGAGTGTTAATATACACACGCTATCCCTAAATAAAGTTCTAGCGATTATAATTCCATTCCATTCCATTCACAGCTCATTTGAGATGTCATGAGTGATGTCATGAGTGATGTAACTGACCATGTCATGAATGGTGAAATGTCTGAGGTCATTAGCAGTACATTGCGGGGCGTAAGTTATAGTTAGCTCAGGTAACTATAACTGCTGAATTTCACTGGTTGTGAATGAGTGAAATCGGAGTCTAACTATACCGTCCCTGTAAATTTAGTTTTTTTCAGCAAATTTCTATTTTTTTAACGTTAAGTAAGATGCATATCACAATGGATGGTGGGGGCTGGAAGCAGGACCTTGCATTGTTCTGCCCCATCAAGCTTGCTTCTCCTGCCTTCCCTCCTAGCCATCTATTGTCCAAGTCCATGTCCCTGCTCCCTTGTTACAGCCCAGTGTGGCCGTTGTTCTTCCACTGGCCTTCCCGCCTTCTCTGAACAGTTAGCTTGCTGCCCCATCCACCTCCTCCCTATCCTCTGTCTGAATCCATGGACTAGACTTCTCCCTCCTGCCATGCATGGTCTGATGTGCTGCCACTGCCCTCCTTTTAGCATGATGTACCAGTACACTAATCCTGCCTTCCATTGCCAAATTCTATGTCCCATCATTGACCTCCTGCTTAGCCTCTGTGCTTAGCTTGCTGCTCTATTCACCTTCCCTCTGCCCTCCGATGTCTGTGTGCATGCCCCTGCTCAATCCTTTTTGCCCACCATGTTCCATGGACCTGCCACTCCTATCTACTCTGAGTGTTCTGTTGAGCTCCTGCTCCCCTCCCACCTGCCTAGTATTGTCAGATGACTGTAACTTGTACCTGTCACCTCCACCCTGCCTGTCCATATTCCATGCCCCTATCCCCATCTTCCAGTCCCCATGGTCCATTTTACTGCCACGCCCTTCTGCCTTCCCTGGCCTGTTATGCTGCAACTGCTCCTCTTGCCTGCCCCGCGTGGTCTGTTGTGAGGCCCCTTCCCCTGAACTCTCTTGTCTTTGCCCAGTTCCTGACCCTCCCTTCTGTCTTCCATGGTCCTTTATGCATGCCCCTGCACCCTCCTTCTTGCCCATCATAGCCATTGTGCTGCCACTAATGCTCCTGCTTGCTATGCATGGTCATCTGTGCTGCCACGGCCCCTCTCACCTTCCTTTTGTGGTCAGCTAGCTGCCCCTTACTCCCTCCCACCATACCTCCATGGTCTGTGTGTATGCCATTAAAGTCTCACTGTTGCTCTCCATGGTGTGTCTTGCTTCTAGTACCCATCCTGCCTGACCTCTATGGTTATCTTGCTGCTCCTGCCCTGTCCCCTTTCCCCCAGCCCTCTATTCCCATGTGCAGACCCCTCTTCCCTCCCTCCTGGCTTGTCTGTTCCATTGTACCCTGATGCCTGCCCTGTAGGGTCAGTTTGGCGCACCTCTCCATGTTCCTCCTGTCCTGTTATCCGAGTCCATGTCCCTACCCCAATTCCTCCTGCCTTCCATGATCCAATGTACCATACTAGCTAACATTTTGAACTTGGTAAGAGGGAGATTTAAAAAGAAAACTGGGATATTGATTTCACCCTTTGACTTGCATTGAAAAAGCTCAGTGGTGAGGGAGGGCAAGATGGCGGTCTGAGCGTTAGACCGATCAGCAGCACTTCGCTGAGCTCTGCTCCGTTACGCCAAAGATTAAGATTAACCCGCCGAGGAATCAACTCTTGCTGAAAAGAGTTTGCCTTAAAGATGTTTTTTGTAGGACGAGATATCTGGAAATGAGCTTCTGCTTCCTATGATTTATTTAAAAGAAGCATCTGACCGGCGGCTGTTTTACGAGGCAGGAATGCTTGAAACAATGTATCGGCATGGAGAGAAACTGTCTAATTGACTTTCCCGCTTTTGATTTTCCTGCCGCTTGCCGCTTGTGTGATTGAAACACGAGCGATATGCTACAGGGGGTAGTATATTTCACCAGGAACATGAGAGCCCCCGACTCACTCATCCACTTACTTGGGCTTATTCAGAAGGACCTGGTTTTCTCACGTCTTCCATCAAACGGAGCACAAGCTCCGCTCCGCGCTCTGCCCGAGACGATTCATCTGAGGAGGGCGTGTCAAGCAGCGCTGCAGCCGGCATCTCTGAGAGACCCCGTGTTCCTGTTCCTGCTCACTACTGGCAGCTTGTACAAGGATCAATACAGTGAAAAGCAAAGGAAAGAGAAGTTGAGAACTCGGAAAACAGCAAAGATGCCCCCGAAAAGTGCCTCAGCAGCTGCTACCAAAACTCGAGTGGCAAAGGCAGCGAGAGCACTACGCAAGGAAATCGAGAGGCAGCAACAAGAAGGCTTGCAGGATGGAGGAGAATCTGATGGTGCCCCTGCTAGAGCAGCAAGATCAAAATCCAAGAGACAACAACCTACAGTGTCTACATCTATCACCCCCAGACAGGAAGCCCTTGCTGCACGCAGAAAGATAAGTACTTCTGGGGGGAACTCAGTGCTTGATTTACTCTTTAAAAAACATACTGCTCAACCTAATCCTCAGGTTGAGACTGAATCACCATTGCCTCTACCCCTTATCGATGACCAATGTAGCAGTCATGCGGCGGCCCCCCCTGTTTTACTTGTTATACAGACAGATGATCCCCTGGGTGTTAACAATGCAGTAACAGAACCTCTAAGCGCTCCCCCCGTTCTTCAACCTATTGGGAATGTATCAGACAACCTGACCGTTCTGGAAAATGGGTTACTTTCTGAATCAGCAAAAACTTCTGAACCCATACAAACTAGCGAGATTCTAGATGGGCTAGAAACTAACAGTAAGCAGATAGAGGAGGGACGCTCTATGTCCTTCACCGGCCCAGGTGGAAACATTTTAGGAAACATTTTAGGAGTGCAGAGTGAGCTGCCCAACTGTTCTGGGGAGACAGCCATAAATCAGACTTTACTAACAACACCGTCTTGTCTGGTAAATGCCCCTGAAGAATTAACACCTGATCTCTACACCCTGGGCAAACTGCAGTAAATGTATTACATGATATTGTTGATCCGACAACCCACTCAGATGCACCTCAGATTTCGGAGACTGAGAAGGATCCTAGTGAGTTCTACTCATTTTCAGATGAAACTGGAGAGGTCGGGGAGGTCGGGGCTGATGTAGTAGGGGAATGGTCAGAGAGCTTTGTTTCTACGGAAGAAGAAGAGGAAGATGATGAACTGGGATCTCACCCCTACTCCTCAGAAGACAGCTACGGGGGTGAAAGAAGGAACATTAATACAGTTAAATCCAAAACAGGCATTAGAACTATGCATAATACCTTAGCTAAAGAATGCTCTGATAGTAATTTTGGTGCCAATCCTGCTTTCTCTGAGATTCCTCCTACTGCGGTTGAGACTATACTACAAGCAATCGCCGCTCATAGGGAAGAGACAGCGCTAGATAGTAAAAGATCCCAGGCAGCCCTTCGTAAAATGCAGGGGGTCATCAAGAAACTCTCTAAAGCATGCAGCAATATTGGCAAGAGAGTTACTGAAGTCGAAACAAGGGTTATGATAGCAGAAAAAGAGTCCACCGAGAATTCAGAGAAAATAAAGTTACAGGAAGCAGAGCTAATGGATATAAAATGGAAGCTCGAGGATTTTGAAAATAGGCAGCGTCGCAACAACCTACGCATCCTAGGAGTGCCTGAGAAATTGGAGGGGGAGAATATGCGAGCCTTCATTGTTAAACTCCTTAGCGCTTCCATGCCTGAAGTTCAAAATTGGAATTGGGAATCAGAAATACAGAGGGCCCATCGAGTTCCATTCAATCCACCACCCAAGCCAGGGCTGTACCCACGAGCCATATCAGTATATTTTGGGAACTTTTTGCTCCGACAAGTGGTGGCCGAGAAAGCGAGACCCGATCATAAACTTTCTTTCAACTATGTCTCTTTTTTTTCAAGGCCTGACTATTGTCATGCAACGGTGGAAAGACGCTGGCGGCTCCGTCTCCTAATTAAACCTTTCCAAGAAAAGGGAGCCCTGGCTTACCTGAACAATCCTGCTAAACTTAAAATCGTTCATGGTGGCACAACAAGGTTTTTTTCAATCAGAAATTAAGGCAAAAGCTTTCCTTGATGAAATATCGTAGATGGACCCTAGACAATCTGTAGTCAATTTTGGAGAATAATCCTAATCGCTTAATTAAGAACATTTTGTTTGTATGAAGGAATCCTCTTTTGTAATTAATAACGAGTTGATGGGATGTAGAAGCTTTATGTAGGATTTATTTGACTTATCTGAGTAAGGTCATGGGACATAATGGCTTGTATTCAGTGTTCAGTATTCAGTACTCAGTGTTTTTTTTTTCAGGGAAATTTCCTTTTCATGTTTATTTTCTAATTTAGGAAGCGGTAGCTCAGCAGAAGTGCAGCGCTCCATCACACAGACTCCAAGTGGAGTCTGAACACCTACGGAAAGGGGAAAGGGGAGGGGGGCAGTTGGGGGGGTCCAGGGGAGGGATTGTAGGGGACGTGGGGAGGGGAAGGGCAAAGGGGGGAGCGGGGGAAGGGGGCAAAAAAATAAAAAATGAACCAGGATCAGGAACAGGAGCATTGCTAATTTTCGTATTAAAGAGAGAGGTGATATTACAGGGCAAAGAACACAATATGAATAAGTACAAGAACATCTTTCAATCTTTTCATTTTGATAATGGGTAAATTTACTGTGCAAACCTGGAATGTAGGGGGGCTCTTATCTAGAGATAAACGTAATAGACTGGCCGAGTTAATTAAATTAAATCCCGTAGATATTTTGTGTATTCAAGAGACACACATCCCATGGAACAAAAGAGCCTTATTAAGCCTTAAAGGGTATAATCTGTTGATAACAACTTCCCAATCCTCAAATATAAGGGGAGTAGCAATTTTTGCGAAATCTTGCTTTGGCCAGGGAATTCGTTCCTTATCGGATACACATGGAAGGTGGGCAATTGCTAAACTTGCTAATGGAATTACCATTTGTTCCGTTTACGGATCTAACCATGACGATCCTGCAATATTCGATTTCTTAGAAACAGAATTAGCTACGTGGCAGGGTCCGCTAATTTTCTGTGGTGACTTAAATATCTCACTACCCCAGGCATTTATAACTCAAGCACCGGTACAGAAATATATGGGTAGGAAACCGAGAGTATTTCGAGCGGTTAAGAGCTTAATATCCAGTATGGGATTGATTGATACATGGCTTTTTAATAAACCAAATGATCCTGGATATACATACTTTTCCCATCCACATCAAAAACATGTTCGGATAGATTATAACTTTACTTCCAGAGAATTAGCAAATCACTCTAACATAACCAAACCTCCTAAGATAATTTCGGATCATAATCCATTAGTATTACTAACCATGTACGTTAACAATCCCACCCAAACCCATTCTTGGACTTTTGATAGGAAGTTGCTAGTTAATAATGAATATATTAATTACATCAAAACTTGGACTAATGAATTTTTTAATATGAATCGTTATAGTGCACCAAGAAACATAGTATGGGATTCCTACAAAGCTGCATTAAGGGGTGAGACTATTAGCTATCAAAATAAAGCTCGAAAAATCCTGAAAGTTAATTTCGAACTGAAAATTGCTGCCTTAGCTAAAGCCGAGGAGGAACACACTGTTAAAATACTGCAAAAACAAGACGCAGGGAATCTGTTGACCCAGATAGCAATATTAAAATCAGAATTAAACACCAACCTCAGCCAGAAAGCGGCCCAAACGTATCAAACCCACAGACAGTTAATTTATGAAAGTGGAGAAAAAGTGGGTAGACACCTGGCTCTTTCTACACGCCAGAGAAATACAAGGAATAATATCCCCTCAATAGTTGAAAATGGACAGACCTTTACCCATGCGACAGATACCAACTATCAATTTCAAAGATACTATCAGAATTTATATACAGAAGATACTCAGGCTACCGAAAGGGATATAATCGACTATGTGGATAATCTTCTTATTAATACGGAGGCAACAAAGTTGTTAGATGATTCTAGTAAGGAAGATCTTGAAAAAGAAATTTCTTTGGCAGAGGTGGAGGTTGCACTATCCTCATTGTCCTCGGGCAAGGCAGCTGGTCCGGATAATATTCCAATTGATTCATATAAGATGCTTAGTCAACAGCTGTGCCCTATTTTACATGATTTATTTCTTGGTATTCAATATAATGGTACCCCACCAACATCTTGGGATGAAGCTAAAATAATCGTTTTTCCGAAAAAGGGAAAGCCCCCCGAACAACTAACCTCATATCGTCCCATATCCCTGATTAATTCGGACTCCAAATTATATGCAAAAATGATAGCGCTCAGACTCAGTGGGGTCATTGAACGGCTTGTCTCTCCGTGGCAACATGGCTTTATCCCGGGTAAAGGAACTACAGAACACACTCGTCGAGCAATTGCCCTTTTCGACGCCATGGCTGCCACGGGGGGACAGATGTCAATGATCCTACTTGACGCTGAGAAAGCATTTGACCGCGTCTCATGGAATTTCCTTTGGGAAACGTTGAAACGAAATAATTTCGTCCCCAAATTTATTAAATCTATTAAGTCAATGTACCTTCAGCCCAAAGCAAAAATACTAGCGGCAGGACTACTCTCTGAAAATATTAATATCGCAAGGGGTACTAGGCAGGGATGCCCTTGTTCACCCCTGCTTTTTGCTTTATATATTAACCCTCTCATTTTGAATCTATTAGAAAACAATATTATTAAACCGGTCATTAGCTGTCAATTTGAAACTAAAGTATTGGCGTATGCCGATGACATCGCGGTTATTACAACAGACCCGATTGAGGCTATACGTGAAATAGAAAAGATCACTACTGAATTTGGACGCTGTTCGGGCTATTCACTTAACAAAGGAAAAACGATTATCTTGTGTACGGATAATAGTATCTGCACGGATCAACGTAGAGCCAGAAAGGCTACGTATTTGGGAGTTGTTATGTGCGCAGATACTAAATCACTATCTAAAGCTAATTTTGATCCATTACTGGCTAAGATTAAGAATGATTTTGAAAGAGTCAATAGTCTAAATCTGTCAATTATAGGCAGAGCCAACTATGTTAAAATGAATACACTCCCCAGATGCTTGTATCTCTTTCGGGCTATTCCTTTAGCTATCGATCAGAAAACGTTAGAGGTGATTAACTCACTTATTTCTAAATTTATGTGGCAGAATGGTAAGATTCGGAGATCCTTGGCGCTACTATCACTGCCCTTGGATAGAGGTGGCCTGGCAATTCCTGATATTCCTTTGTATTATTGGGCAGCATTTTTAAAACAACTCACACCTATGATTAATGGCGATAATCCAGAAGGAGTTGAAAATATCCCCTCAATTTATGAACTGCTTATAGGTCAGGAGGCTAAGGGCTTACTTCTACGGAAAACTGAGGCAAGAAATTATAAGACTTTCAAGGGTGAAGTTATAAATAGCGCATGGAGGGTTTGGAAGAAAGTGACTAAATATTTGCATATTGCCAGGATCAATCGATATACGCCTCTTTAGCGTTCAAATGCGATTGGAGGTAAGGAACTCAATGTGGTCCTAAAGAAATGGGAAAAGGTCGGAATAAGAACAATCGGTGACGTTTTAGTAAATAATTTTGACTCCACCTTTTTTGATTTAAAAGTTAAATTTAAGTTAACTAATGGACACTTTTTGAGTTTCGCTCAGATATTCGCTAAATTAAAGGCCAAAGAGTCTTTAATCTCCCTTTCTAAAGTTGAAATTATGGATGTAATCCCCAGAACAAACACCAGGATTGGAACCCTATACAACATTCTTTTGACTCTAAAACAGGATGATCTTGACAAAATGGAAAATAAATGGAACACAAAATTGAACAACCCTAATGTCGACATTGATAGAGTCTTGGAGATGAGCCAGAAGTTATTTATGGCCAGCAACCTCAAAGCACAACTTTATAAAACTGTATTTGACCTGTATTTTACCCCTGCCAAATTGTTTTCATGGGGGAAGCGGGAGAATGATTTATGTCCTAGATGTAATCAAGGACCTGCATTGCTAACTCATATGTTTTATAACTGTCCTGATTTGATGGTAATCAAAAATATGATTGCAGCTTTTTGGGAAGAGGTTTTCAATCACAAAATACCAGAATCAGAAACTCTATTTTTACTAGGACATGATTATTCTCTAAATTTAAATAAATCTGAAGAAAGATTAATTTTTATAGGTACGGCAGTACTAAGACTTATCTTATCAACCCGCTGGAAAGAAAGAGATCCTCCTAGCTTTCAGATGTGGCTAGCGCGCTTCCTAGCAGTTTATAGGTTTGAAACAGCTATTTTTGAAACAAGAGGAGCCAAAACAAGGGCTCGTGGGGAGGCACTTTGGCGCCCAATAACCAGATGGAAGGCAGGCATTATACCTAGCGGTATTGGTTGAGTCAAAATCAATGTTTATTAATGTTTATATACTTCTTGTCTGAAATATTTATTGCTGTACTTTTGTTGACTTTGTCTAACATACGGTTTCCTTTTTTGTTTGAGTATCGGCCCAATCTGTAGTACCTGCTGTATAGATAACATTTTATTTCTCTTCGTTATGGTTTGTTTTTCATTTTTTGTTTCTGCAGTAAAATTGCTACTGCTTTTTGTTTTCCTGGTTATAAAAATAAAACATTTAAAAAAATGTAAAAATGACTTACATTGAAAAAGAGGAGATTGTAGACAGGAGACAGATCAAATAAAGCCCATTTGGGCCTAAAAACATTGGACGTTTCCTGGCTGAATCAAGTCTGTTGGCAAGAATGGTCATACTAACACTGCCTCTTCCTTCTGCCCACAATGGTCTATTATATTGCCACAGCCTCTCTTGCCAGTCCTGTATTGTTTGGTGCCCCTGACCCCATTTCCACTGCCCTCCATAGTCTGTTGTGCTGCCACTGCCCTTCCTGCCTGCCCAGTGTGGTCAAATTGTTGCCTCTTCACTCTCCTACCTGCCTTCAATTTTCAGAGTCAATGCCCCTAGCCTCTGCCTCTCAACAGTATCCTAATGAACAACTAGATTGCTTACATTCTATATTTATTACAAAAGTGTGGAACGCCTGACGTCATCTTGATGTAATCAAAACTGTAATACCTAGAGCATTTCCTTTAGAAATTACATATATGAGAGGGTCTTATTTGCATCAAAATTATGGTTAGTGCTCTAAAAAACTAAAATGAGGATATCTTTTCTGAGTTTTCAAATAGCGACAAAGCACTTTTAAATTATTTGTTATCTTTGTTTTTTTATCCAGTTGACCACTTGATTAAAAGTTGCATCTAGGGGAGAGGATGTGGTGTTACTTCCAGAGCTGCAGACTTTGCAACTAGGGAACCAGGTTGGAGTTTCTGCTTCAGCTCGACATTGTAATGATTCTGGTCAAATCACTTAATCTCCCCATGTCTAAAACCAAAATGAATTTGTTCTTGTGTGATGTAACCAATGCTCATGTAAAGCACTCCAATACCTGACAAGTCTGCACTATATAAAACTGCAAAAACACAAAATAAAATATTTTGCACACTTCTGTCATTGCGCTACATGTGGGCTACATCTAGGTGATATTTGTGCTATATTTGGGCTCATTTCTCTGGTGGCCATCTTGGGAGACTTATTTGTTATGACGTTTCCTAATTTCCTCATTTACTGCAGTCTCCTCAGTAGGAAATACTTTCAGTTTTTTACTTTGGTTCCATCAAGGAGGCATTCAGATGTGTCACACATTTGCCATAAATTCTGAATGGAAGCACTCTAGTTGCTTATTAGATCACGGTAGTAAAGCTACTGCTCACCAGGGAAGTCTGCTGCTGGTTTTGAAAGTGCATGTTTCAGTCTGCCTGTCAGAATGTTTTAATGAAATAGAAGAGGATTTGAGAAGTCACTAAAAATGTGCCCTAATTTTTCTTTCTGCAGCTGTAAGAGTTACCACTTTATTCCAGTCAGGATGGCTTCAGGTGTGCACTACGTTTGTCATAAGTAGGACTGTTAGCGCTCTAGTTGTTCTTTAGAACACTCTTGGAAGCTGTGGGAGAACACAAAGGAATCAACTGCCAGTCTATGCACTTGTTGGATGTACATGTTTTACTGAGAATGTCAGACTTCATTCTCATATGACTGAGAAAGATAATGTGAATTTACAGAAAATATGCTCTCAGTTTAGCTTATAGATCACCTTCCAAACCTCTGTGGAAAAATCATGAGAAAATAGTTTTCTCTCAAACATAATTTATGATATCCCAGCAGAAGGCTTTTTCACATGGTAAAATCACCTTAGAACACACCACAATTCCTAAAATGAGTATGGTACCATCAACAAAGGATTTTTAATGTAACTAAAGTCTTAAAACCTTCTATTAACTGCAATGCTTTTTGATGAGGTGCTATCATGTATATTGGTCCCAAGATGGCTGCCAACACTCCTTGAATGAAGTGTTGACAGCCAATCAGATCTCACGATGAGATATTTGGTTAGGCTCCGCCCAGATATATATATTTATTTTTCCATTAATATTTGAAAAACTACTGAACGGATTTACACCATTTAACAAAAAGGGCTCTTTCTGAACCAAGGGCTACCTTTTTGCCAAATTTGATGTAACTCGGTTCAGCAGTTCGGGATGTAGCTGTGTCTTAAGTTTCCTATGAAAAATTGCAAGGAGAAAACACGTTTTGAGAACCCCCTTTTTTCTTGGCCCCCGCTTGTTGAATCACACCGAAACTTTGAAGATAGGAGTGGACCGAAGCGGGCCATAAGTTTTGAAACTTTCACCAAGATTCGTCAATCGGCTTCAAAGTTATTAGGAATAGAATGTTGCGATTTTCCTTTGGTAACTAGGTCCTAACTATAAATGCCCACTGGCAACTGCCAGTAGGTAATACATATATATATATATATATTACCTACTGGCGGTCGCCAGTAGGTAGTTATAGTTAGGATTTTTTTCAATGTTAAATCTCAAAATTCTATTTGGAATAACTTTGACACCGGTTGACGAATCTGCCTGAAAATTTCCTGAAAATGGCCTCGTCGAGCTCCGGTTCTTCCTTGAAAGTTTGGGGGGGATACGTCAAGCGGGGGCCGAGATAAAAGGGGGGTCCCAAAACGCGTTTTCCCCATGTTAATTTCCATAGGGCGGTCGATTTCACTTTTAGCTCGAACGGCTGAATGGATTTCCACCAAACTTGGCAAAATTGTAGGGACTGGTAGCCCGATGTGCCTTTGCTATGTCTCAAGATATGTGCTCCAGTGGATTTTGAGTAATTTAGGTTCAAAAAAATATATATATCTATAGGCGCTCTCCGGTGCGCGCACCGGAGTGCGCTCCTGGCGCGACACGCGACTTGTGCGCAGAAAGCTGATTGGCTCTTGGGTGTCTGTAAACATTCTAAACAGTCTGGAGTGGCCGCCATCTTGTGTCTCGGTAAAATCGAGACACAAGGGGTTTGAAAAAAAAGGGGCAAATGACCATAAGGGGGAAGAGTAGACCCCCTCTGACCCCCTAGGTTTGATGTGGGGGCTAAAATAGGGTCCTGCGGGGCATTACATTTTTTTTTTTTTCCGTTTTGCGCGGGGGAAGCGCATGGTACGCGCACCGGGGAGCGAAGCACGGGGAAAATCCAGGACCATATTTATGAAGGCCTTGCGCTGCCAGTTTTGCGCCGCCTGTGCATCAATTTTTGTGACGCACCAGCGGTGTAAAAAAATGCGCATTGTTACGCTATATTTAAAAAGTGACGCATCTATCTAGATGCGTCACTTTTTAAATATAGTGCAACGAGGCACATTTTTTTACACTGCTGGTGCGATGCGTCACTTTTCTGTGCGCACTCCTTATGACATTCCAGATGTGTCATATTTAATGTATGACGAATCATGTTGCAAGGAGTTACAGATACGTCAGTATTTCTGACATATCTGTAAACATAAAAGTGACGCGAGGCAGGCGCAAGATTTTGACGCAACAGCATCCTAAAAGTGACGCAGAGAAATCTCATAGATTTCAGTACGTTGTTATTACCAAGCTTTTTGCGGGGGAATGCCCCCTCTGCATACATTATACCTGACGCAGATATAATGTGGCGCAGAGTTTTAAAAAGTGACCCATGTACCTAGATGCGTCACTTTTTAAAAATAGCGTTAGGTATAATGCATGAAGAAGGGGGTGTTCCCCCGCAAAAAGCTTTGTAATAGCGACGCAGTGAAATCTTTGAGATTTCACTGCGTCACATTTAGGATGCTGTTGCGTCAAAATCTTGCGCCTGCTTCACAGCAGGTGTTAGACTGACGCAAGACCTTTCACATGGTGCTTTTTCCATGTGAAAGGACACATTACTGGAGTTGCGTCACTTTTGTGACGCACTCCAGCAATGCGTTACTTTTGTGTTTACAGATACGTCAGAAATACTGACATATCTGTAACTCCTTGCGAATTGATAAGTCATAAATTAAATATGACATATCTGGAATGTCATAAGGAGTGCGCACAGAAAAGTGACGCATCGCACCAGTGGTGTAAAAAAATGCGCCTCGTTGCGCTATATTTAAAAAGTGATGCATCTAGGTAGATGGGTCACTTTTTAAAATCCTGCGCCACATTATATCTGCGTCAGGTATAATGCATGCAGAGGGGGTGTTCCCCCGCAAAAAGCTTTGCAATAGCGACGCAGTGAAATCTTTGAGATTTCAGTGCGTCACTTTTAGGATGCTGTTGCGTCAAAATCTTGCGCCTGCTTCACAGCAGACCTTTCACATGGTGCTTTTTCCATGTGAAAGGACACATTACTGGAGTTGCGTCACTTTTGTGACGCACTCCAGCAATGCGTTACTTTTGTGTTTACAGATACGTCAGAAATACTGACATATCTGTAACTCCTTGCAAATTGATTAGTCATATATTAAATATGACATATCTGGAATGTCATAAGGAGTACGTCCAGAAAAGTGACGCATCGCTGTTTTCACGTAGCGATGCGTCACTTTTCAGAAATGAGGCCTCCAGTTTATTCACTGTGTCACCTCTATGACCCTTTCTTGCGTCAATACGTCCCTTTTGCATACATTACACCTGACGTAGGAATAATGTGGCACAGGGGTTTACAAAGTGATGTATTTACCAAGAAACACCACTTTGTAAATATGAATAAATAAGGTGCATTTTTTATTGAAATGTTGTGTCACAAAAAGTGATGCTTTGGTGGCATTAAAGTGACGCTTGGCTTCATAAATGAGGCCTTCACCTTCAACTCCAGCAATGCATCTTTTCTTACCCTTCCACACCCCTCCTTTTCAACATTTTCTTTGAATATCAACATTCCCCATATTCATTCTTCTTCTCATAACTTTCTTTTCTAACACTCACCTTCTTTCAGTCCTCCTACTTCACTTCTTTTTTCCTCTCATACCTTTCTGTTCTTTCTTACTCATTCTCCTTTCAATTATCAATGCACTATATTTCACTTACTCTTCATTTTTTTAAGAATATAGCTCTTTGATGAGAATTGGAGGTAGTTCTGAAAAGAACTTTTGGTTTTCTTCTTTTAACTGAAGAGGAACAAAAACAGGGAATGGAAACTGCTCAACAGGAGCAAAAAGAACAAAAGAAATTAGGGGTGGAAAGGGCAGCGATGGTTTTCTAATGCTCGAACCATGAGCTGGACACTTTGTTCTCCAAAGGTAAGCAGTTGATTGCAGTATCTGCATCTGAGAACACCATGGTTAAAAACAGGTTGTATGTTTGGCACCTGCTCCTGCGATTGCCCTCTCCCAGAAGAAGTTGCTCCTCCGGTTGATGTAGAGGCCCCATCTCTGGGAACCTCTTGTGCCAGAGCCCTGACACTTTCCCGGGCAAAATTCTGGGGGTGCCTCCTCTCCACATGTCGGATCATCGTAAAGTTCCCGAAGAGTACTTTTTTTTGGGGTCACCCCGTGACAGGACCTGTTTGCAGATCCTGCACTCCACTTTTGGTGCATTCACCTTCTTCTGGTCAGCTGGAATCTTAAAAAATTTCCATATGAAATGTTCCTTCACTTTTGGGGTAGGAGGCTCTTCATTGATGAACTCAGGTTCATCCTCACTGCTGGATTCTCTGGCAGCCATGGTAAATCACGAAAGATCAGGTGCAAAAAACAGGTCTTTCAGTCACAAAAGTGAAAGAAGAAGTGAAGGAAATGGGTGGGGATTTCATTCTTTGTAAAAAAAATGTTAGCAACCAATGAAAAGTGTTATTTTAGGGTCACATGACCCGACGCGTTTAGGCTGCGCGCTCCGGAGCACTTCCGGGTGCGTTTACGCAGCGCGATCGTAGGCGCTTCCGGGGCGCAAACGTGGCGCGATCGTAGGCGCTTCTGGGTGCTTTTACGCGGCGCGAACGTAGGCGCTTCCGAGGGCACTTACGTTGCGCGCCGAAGTGACGTCATCAAACTTTTACAGAAATGCATAATCATTTTCCTTATAAAAAAAAAACTGATTTTATTTGTATGGTACGAAATGTTTTGCATTATTATTAACTTTTCATTCATATTTTTTTTCACGAACGACAGTAGCGCTCTGGGTGCGCTTTCAGGTGAGCTCACCGGAAAGCTTACCGGAGAGCTTAGCTGAAAGCTTCCCGGAGCGCGCACCCAGAGCGCAAAAGAAAAAAACTTATATAAAAAAAAATGAATACTTACAAAAAAACAGCAAATTGTAAAAAAAAAAAAAAGGTTAGAAACTCGATATAGAAAGGAATTAGCATTTAAAAAACCTATGAAATTCACTGAAAAAACCATAGGTTTCACACCAGTTATAGTTGGGAATTAGCATTTAAAAAACCTATTAAATTCACTGAAAAAATCATAGGTTTCACACCAGTTATAGTTAGCTGGAAATTTTACTGATATAAAACCATTGAAATTCCCACGTTATAGTTAGTCGGACTCACTATAACTTGCGCGCCTGCAATGCACTGCTGATGACGTCACATATTACATCACTCATGACATGGTCAGTGACATCACTCATGACATCACTGATGACACCACCCTTGTGACAGAGTGACAGACCTAATTTCAGTGTAATTTAACGCTTGAAACACATATTCAAAAATAGAAACAAACATTTTCAAAAAAATGGAGATACCCAAACCAGTAACAACAACCAATTCAGTAATTCCACCATCTATATACACATCCACTCATTCACCCACAGTTCTATATAGTCACTCATATATATACTCACTCATCATATGTAGTGATACACCTATACATCCTGGTACACATCAGCAGTCATCCAAAAGTTACTCACACACATACTCACACATGCAAATAAACTATTGAACATCCATTTATTTGCATATACATTTATACACACACTACCACCTTACTTCTAAGGAAACTTACACATACTTACTCTCTTAAACAATCACTTATAGAAACACATACTTATTTTAACAGGAACTCCTACAATCTCTCACTATATATACTATACTCACTTATATACATCAATACTCACATATACTAGATTAAAAGATATGTTGTTACTAATGAAGACACTAGTGAGACAGTCATTCACTCACTAACACACACATATACACACTCATCCACCCATACAGTCCTGCACATATGCTGTCTTCAAAACACATACAAACAGTGAGTCAGTCACCAACCCCTGCAGCCACTTATACACAAAGAGAAACACTGATACAAACATTTAAATATTTAAACAATACTCGCTAATATATGTATTCACTAGGATACACTTAATAAGCCAGTTAACCAACCAATTTTTTTTTTTAAAAACATCCATTTACACACTTATTTAAAATGTATTCTTCCATCGACCTTTACAAATACATATATAAAACAAATGTATTTTTCAGAAAGACACACATTCACTGGATGGTGTCATCAGTGATGTCATGAGTGATGTCACTGACCATGTCATGAGTGATGTAATATGTGACGTCATCAGCAGTGCATTGCAGGCTAACTATAACGTGGGAATTTCAATGGTTTTATATCAGTAAAATTTCCAGCTAACTATAACTGGTGTGAAACCTATGTTTTTTTCAGTGAATATATATATATATATATATATATATATATATATATATATATATATATATATATATATATATATATATATATACATATACACATTACTAGGTAGTTCTAGTTAGGATTTTTTTCAATGTTAAATCTCAAAATTCTATTTGGAATAACTTTGGCGCTGGTTGACGAATCTGCCTGAAAATTTCCTCAAAATGGTCTTGCGGCGCCCCGGTCCTTCCCTGAAAGTTTGGGGGGGATTTGTCAAGCGGGGGCAGTGATAAAAGGGGGGTCCCAAAATGTGTTTTCCCCATGTTAATTTCCATAGGGCAGTCAACCTCACTTTTAGCTCGTACGGTTGAATGGATTTCCACCAAACTTGGCAAAATTGTAGGGACTGGTAGCCCGATGTGCCTTTGGTATGTCTCAAGATATGTGCTCCAGTGGATTTTGAGTAATTTAGGTTAAAAAAAATATATATATCTGTAAGCGCGCCCCGGTAAGCGCACCGGGGCGCTAACCAGCGCGCTACGCGACTTGCGCGCGGAAAGCTGATTGGCTCACGGGTGTCTGTAAACATTCGAAACAGTCCGGAGTGGCCGCCATCTTGTGTCTCGGTAGGATCGAGACACAAGAGGTGGCAAAAACAAAGGGGAAAATTACCATAAGGGGGCAGAGTAGACACCCCCTAGGTTTGATGTGGGGGCAATAAAAGGGCCCCAAGGGGCAAAAAAAAAAAAAAATTCCATTTTTGCGGAGGGAGTGCCCGGTACGCGCACCGGGGAGCGTACCGGGGAGCATACGAAAGTGAAAAAAAGTATGTAAGAGTTTAAAAAATTATAGCAAATTTTTTATTATTGGAAGGTAGTTCTGAAAAGAACTTTATTTTTTATTTTTGTTGTTTTATATTTTTTTTATTTTTCTGAACATTTTTTGTTATTTTTGGTTTTTATGAACTATTTTATATTTTTTTAGGGAAGAAACAAAAAACTGGGAATTAACAGTGGCTCAACAGGAGCAAAAAATAAAGAAAAAAAGCTACTGCTTTCTTTTCTTGCTGCAGTGGTGGTTGTCTACAGCATCATTAATGAGGGAAATACTTAGTTGCCCGTAGCAGATGGTCTTTCCACAATAAATGCAGACCATCTTTAATCCACCAAATTTAATTTGTATGTTTGGCGTCATTTCGCGCCCTTCTGGTGCTGCAACCGAAATTTCACCTCTGGAGAATGTCCCGTACCTCAGCCTATGCCAAATTGTTAGGATGTCACCTCTCCATGTGGCGGATCATTGTATAATTCCCAAAGGAATACTTTTTCTTTGGGTTGCCCCTGGAGAGGACTTTGTTGCAAATCAAACAGGTGACATGTGGGGCATTCACTTTTTGTTGCCCAGCAGGGATGGAGAAGTACTCCCATATAAAATGCACTTTCACATGCCTTTCCCTAGGTTCTTCCCGCAAGAATCTCCTAGGCTGTTCCTCCTCATCATCTTCTTCCTCCTCTTCTTCAACTCCTGGAAGGATCTGGGGTGGTGGACCTTCCTTTCTGGGTGGTGGTGGTGGTGGTGGTAGTGGTGGGGATGCACCGGCTGCAGCTACTACTGAAGCCATTTCTCTGCTCACAAATAGCTCTTGCTCTCTCAAAGAAGAAAGTAAGAATGAGGAAAAAGGAGGGGGCTTTCATCATTTGGAGAAAAAAAAAGTTGAGAACCAATGAAAAGTGTTATTTTCAGGTCACATGTCCCAACGCTCTTACGTTACGCGCTCCGGCGCGCTTACGTTTCGCGCTCCGGGTCGCGCCACGGAGTGCTTCCGGGTGCGTTTACACAGTGTTGTTTTCGTTCGCAGCAATTGCGCTGACGGGGAGCTCACCGTTACGCGCACCGGGGCGCTAAACAGAGTTGCGCTTACCGGTGCACTGCCCAAGAGTGATTTCACTGACCATGTCATGAGTGATGTAATATGTGATGTCATCAGCAGTGCATTACACCCGCAAGTTATAGTGAGTCCAACTAACTATAACGTGGGAATTTCAATGGTTTTATGTCAGTAAAATTTCCAGGTAACTATAACTGGTGTGAAACCTATGCTTTTTTCAGTGAATTTAATAGGTTTTTTAAATGCTAATTCCTAACTATAACTGGTGTGAAACGTATGGTTTTTTCAGTGAATATGTATATATATATATATATATATATATCCATATATATATCCAAAAACCCTCCACAATGAAAGGCAGAGGCCACAGTAGGGGAGCAAGCCGGAGACTCTTTATTCCAAAATTTGCAGCAAGGGGCGTATGCATTTCGGCTCAGTAGCCTCTTTAGCGCCCAGAAGGAAATGGAAGTGTATTCACAAATGGTATGTCCTGCCCCAACTAAAATAGTTAGTGTTTGCTCCGCCCCT
The DNA here is from genome assembly GCF_964263255.1 of Lissotriton vulgaris. Lineage (NCBI taxonomy): Eukaryota > Metazoa > Chordata > Amphibia > Caudata > Salamandridae > Lissotriton > Lissotriton vulgaris. Next base: position 1,462,339,582 of record NC_141687.1, on the reverse strand, counting down.
ATCGGTGATTCGTATCACCTATGATATATATATATATTCACTGAAAAAACATGGGTTTAGAGACGTAATAGTTAGAAATTAGCTTTGAAAAAACATTTGAAATTTACTGCAAAAACCATAGGTTTCAGGGACGTTATAGTTAGAAACTAGCATTCAGAAATACTAGAAATTCACTGAAAAAACCACAGGTTTCAGGTTTCAGGGATGTTCTAGTTAGTTGGACATATCACTTGTACTAAACCAGAGAATTTCAAAGGTTTTTTAAATGCTAATTTCAAATTGTGATGTTCATTAAAACTATGTTTTTTCAGTATTTTTGATTTTTGTTGTTGTAATATTTTGTAACTTTATTATAATAAAAATAGTTTTTGTAATTTTTTTGTTTGCTATTAAAATAATATAATGTCTTCTGTTTTCTTAAATATTAATATATATTAAATTTTTGGGGAGAAAATAGTGGTTGCGCACCCATTGTGTACCTATCTCAGTGGATGCATGGATTCAACCCGCCATATTGGTAAAGTCATGAAGGATGCCCGTTTCAGCCAGCCAGCCCACTCTGCTTACGCTTAGAGGGAGGGAGCTACAACTCTACGTGTCCCAGGTCTTCCCTGTAGTGATCTGCTGATCACAGGTCTAGTTGTTAGCATACCACAGCCACTTCCTCAGTGGTGGTTTTACACCCATACCACACTCATCTAGCACAGGAGTCACAGGACATGTGACCCTGCCAATAAAAAGGGCCAGGCGCATGTGCAAGACGCCATTTCCACTCTGAGTGTGTCCGTGTGGTTATTGTTTATGCATGAGAGCTTAGGGACCTACCACATCACATTCCCTACTGCCGGAGGTGACATGATGGCATCCGCACGACGATATTAAATCATAAACGGCCCATGACATGAGGTGCACAAAGTTGGTGGCAGCTGAGGCACTTTGGCCGACACTGGCCTCATGCAACGTGGTGATGACTTGAGGTACACAGAGTTGGTGGCAGCCAAGGCACTTTGGCCGACACGGACCTCCTGCAACGTGGCGATGACTTGAGGTTCACAGAGTTGATGGTAGCCGAGGCATTTTGGCCGACATGGGCCTCCCGTCACATGGTGATGACTTGAGCTGCACTGAGTTAGTGCCACCAGAGCTTAGCGGGTCTGCAGCCTGTCAACTTAGGGCGAACAAAGCAAAACCAAAGGGGATGATGGACGGAGTCAGTCTGCCTTATGGGAACAGTCCAGCCCGAACTGCGATGCCATGTCTTCCCTGGACCGGAAACAAGCATCCTGGAAGTGGTTTGTGGCTAATCAGCCGTTATCTGCCAGGCTAACTTAATCCAGTGCAAAGTGAGTAAGGGACCCACATCTGGGCATACCCTGCCAACTTATTGCGAACAAAGAAAAACCAAAGGGGATGATGGACGGAATGTTGAACATTACAAGCACTCACCCCCAGTCACCTGATCTGGGTTTAATCCATCATCATTCTTTAGCTCACTCCGCCACCCCAGTTTAGACACGGCCATACTGGTTTGAAGCAGGACGACTACCTAGTATGAAAGGAAGCCCAGCCCAGAGTCACATCTGAAGACCAACATATGTCATAGAGCTACTGCTCATGCAGTTCTGACACCCAAAAGGCCACAACACGCACCGCCACCACCCCAGAACCGCCCCCCGGACCTCCCCTACTAACACTGAGGCAGTGCAGAACAAGACAGCGGATCTTCCAAAAACGACATGGCCCCTCAGCCACACAATAGCTGAATGTGAGAAGACATGGGAATCTAGTATGTAAGAAAGCGGCAAGTCACCCATGATTAAGAATGCACACAATGCCAAGTGTAGCGGTGATGGTCTGGACACACCTCACTATGCAGAGCACAGACCTCTCCATGTGGACATATACTGCTGGTGCTTGTAGTGTTGTGGAAGCAACCGAGTTACCTCAGGCAGTGGGGAAGATCTCAGTCATGTAGTTGTGTCATCCTCCCTGTAAGTGGAAGCGGAGTGGGCTGGTCCAACGTGCGCCACTCCAGTGTAGGAATGTAAATAAATAGGCTGGGGCTCTGAGTGTGGTTTACTTCTAAGAAGGCCAACGCGTCTGCCTGAGCGGCAGCCCTCACACTGCCACGGGGCCGCTGCCGCTGTGACCGCCAACCGCCTCGATGGAGGCCTCCTGTGAACCCAGCGGCACAGCACTGCAGAGTTATGTCTGTACAGACTACTGCCTTCAATGTACACTGCAGACAGCAGGGCTCACAATTCAGATCAAGTCGCGATTGCAGATGACACAGTCCAGTAGGCAACAGACATTACTACCAGTGCGGCCCGCCCGGACCACGCATCATCGCAGACTGCACACACCCTGAATGCTTCAGGTGCCACTAACTCAGTGCAACACAAGTCACTGCCACGTGGCCATATTGAGGCAGAATTCATTAGGCAAAAGAAATTGTGCGGCTGCCCCAAGCCACGCATCATCACTGGCTGCGCGCAGGCTGAATGCTTCTGGTGCCACTAAATGTGCAGCTCAACTCAATGCCACGTGGCTGTGGGCCCTTGCTGACCTCTGCCTCCGTCCTGCACTGTGGACAGCAAGGCTCACAATTCAGCTTGAGTAGCGATTGCAGATGATGCAGCCCAGTAGGCAACAGACATTGCTACCAGTGCGGTCCGCCCAGACCACGGATCATCGCTGGCTAGGCACACGCTGAGTGCTTCAGCTGCCACTAACTCAGTGCACCACAAGTCACTGCCACGTAACCTTATTAAGGCAGAATTTATGAGGCAAAAGACATTGCTCCCAGCGCGGCCACCCGGACCACGCATCATCTCTGGCTGTGCACACGGTGAGTGCTTCAGGTGCCACTAACTCCCAGCCTCCCTAACTTCCCAGCTCTTCCTCATGGTACTGACCCTAGCAGAGACCCACCCACTCCTCCATGCAGAATGTGATCCTCTCTGCCAACACCACTGGCAACTACCTGATGCGGTCATGCTTGTATTTTGTCTTTGGCAATAGTTGTTAAATGACAAAGCCAAATCATTCTAAATTCTCTGTCACTGTGCCATTGCAGCGTTGTGATTGGCTTAGGGGAGGGAGGAGAGGGAGGCTGCCAGCTCCCTGTTCCTGCAGGAGGCAGGAGTGGAGGAAAGCAGCACAAAACGCGGGACCTGGATCAGGAGTCACGTCCCTATATACCCCACCCCGCTCCATAAACACTCCATAATAACATCGCTAACACCTTATTATCTGTCCCCAAAGTAAGAATTTTGGTGTCCAAGCACCATGTAGTTCGTGTATGTGGCTCCAATAGAATATCTCTACATTAGGCCCTGTCAGTCCAGATCCTTTGATGCTTTCAAAGGCATCCACAGGTCATAAAGAGTTAAAGAGTTGCATTTGCAGGGTCACACAATGATCAACACTCTTTTTCAACCCTCCATAGAGGGGAGACCAGAATCTTTCCATCTTTGAGCAATGTCTCTTTTGGCAACCAGTAGGCCAATCTACAAAAGTGGCAGTTTGTAAGGTTTTCCATCAAGATTTATGGATACACATAACAAAGTCATCTTGGGATCTTGAAGAAACATCTAACCCACCACTTCTTCGAGCACTTATTGCGCCTCCTCTTAAAAGGTAGCAACCGAAGTACAGCTCCAAACTATGTTTAAAAGGGCACTGTTATGGAACAAAAATCCAAGGCATAGTGGCAAAGCTACCAGTCCCTTTTTCCACAGTCTGTGTTGAGTGAGGTATGTTCGATGCAGATAGTTTAGCTGAATGAATCTAAATTGTTAGACAATAGATGATTTGTGGAGGAGCCACGCGCCGCCTGCCAATCATCTTCAGTCAGATGTCCCAGGTACCCCACCCTTGCCTTATAGAGATGGGGGAAGGAATCAGGGGATTTGTTTGCTAGTGTTCTGTATACCTGGAAGACTTTACGCTCCCCAGGTTCTTCCATCAGGAGTTTAGATTCTAAGGTAGAGCAGTCAGGCAGGTCCTCCAAACCCCTAACATGTGGCAGCAGAACATGACAGAGTTTCAAATATTCATAGACCTGACTATGGTGATATTTGAATTTTTTCGGCAAATCTGTAAAAGTGCTTTAATGTCGTTCTAACTAAGACTCACATCTCATAGCCATATCAGTGTGTAGGATTACCGCACAAAATCCCAATGATGCTGAGCATTCTCTTAGCATAGTGGAGTTAGAGCCAGCATGTTTTTCGTGGTATTTACATTGCATTATATGGATAGTGAAATGCTTCTTTTTTTATATTGTCTCCCACTCTCCTTTTTTTTGATCGGGGATGGTATTTTATCACTGGTCATCAAATTTTCTAAAATATATATTTTAAATAGATGATGTGGCCATTAAAAGAATCCATCTGTCATGCTGTAAAGAGACTGTGGCTGTTATCTGATTACCATATGCTATGTATGGGATGTACCTTACCTTACTATGCTATAAATCATCATATCATTGTTCAAATCTCAAAATCATCATGTCATTTTTCAAATCTCAACAAAGTTGATTATTATGTACAAGGGATGTTATTTATTATTTTTGTTCTGTGAAATTCGGGTCTTACTCTCCTCAATCGTCTGCCTCCTTAATGTTCTTTATTTAGAGAAATTGAAGAAAGACAAGTAGTTATTGGCATCAACTCGTCTTCACCATTTTGATTCACGGTTCAGAGTCAAGTCAAATCAAAAGAACTTAAATTGACTGCTTTTTCAGACAATCATAAAAGCACATAAAAACAGATATTTCATTACACATGATAAAAATAAGAAAGAGTGTTATATACAATACATTATAAGATTCAAAGTTAGTAAAACTAATATGCCAAAGCAATCTTTATGACATCAATATTTAAAGTACAATACATTTCCTGTGGCTAAGTACTTTTTTTCAGAACATTCCTATCTTCCACACTCTATGTACGTTATCCAAAAGCTGCAACACAATAAACGCCGGGCGCCATTGTCTCATCCCCAGCGATTTTAGAATTGAAACAATCTAAACTTTCCTTAATTTACTGTAAAATCTACAAAATAAAAGGACATGTATGGTGGATTGTTCTGAGTGATTGTCACAAGGACACAGTTGCATTACTCGGCCCAATCGTTCATTTGTGGAAAGCTCACAAGCCTGTGGAAGATCCCAAACCTAAATCTAGTTAATAAAAACCTGTCATAGCCACCAGGTACAACTGTTAAATATGGTTGTATACTAAAAGTAGTTCAAATCAACTGATTATACTGGACAGTAGGCTGAACAATCTCTGCTGACGTTCTTATGGAGTCCAAGAACAAAAGACCCTCTTTTTTTAAGTCCTTTCTAGTAATCAACTGCATGGTACTTAGGTCAGTATAATATTCTATATGGCCCAAGTCGCACATAAAATTTCTGACAAACCTTACCCAGGGGATCGTTAGGACTCCTTCCAGTTTCAAACTGTCTGTTAAAATATCCCGATTTAACTGTATCTCAGTTTTTGTTCAGATCCTATGCCATAAAAGAATAGGCTCCATTTTCATAATATCGGAAATGTATGGTAAGCCAACTCGGCATGACAAACATGTGAATATGTGCTACTCGGAACGGCCAAGACGTTTCTTAAAAAGGGGTTTTCCACCATTTCCAACAGATACATATCAGCAAAATCCCACACCCCTGCCCCATACATAGCGGTAGAAATACATTTCGCTTTGTATATCTGTATGAGCTCTACTGGCAGTCATCTGCCCTGTTTCCTTGAAAAGTTAACAAGTGCAATTGTTGTCCTTGAGAATGCTAGTTTTTTTTGCCAATATAGCATGCGTCCATGAATCAATTTGATCAAAGAGTATTCCGAGATATGAGAATCTCTTTGTGTGTCCTAGTTTCTGTCCTTCCACAAACATATCCCTACACCTCTGACTATCACGGCCACACCTCATTATAAATTTCTTTGAGGAATCTACCCTAAGGTCCAGATGAACCATGCATTTAGAAAAACTGTCCAGAACCCTCTGCAAACCTACTTGTGTGCGGTACATGAGACCGCTCCATCCACGTAGAGAAGGGCAGGTAGTGGACGTCCAGCTATTTGTGGGAAATATTGGTTGTCCTTAAGCAGGGCCTCACCCAGACCGTGTAAAGATTATAAAGAAAGGGGGCTAGGACGCATTCTTGCTTAACCCACCTCCTAATTGGGAATGGAGCAGAGCAATCACCACTTAGACCAAATCAAACTTGCGCCTTGGCACCGCTATATAAACACCTGAGGAAGTGGATCATTTGAATATCCACCCCCATCTCCTCTAGGATCTCCTATAGCTCTCCATGTCTCACAGAATCGAAGGCTGCAGTGAGATCCACAAAAGCTAAAACCAGCCTACCCTTCTTCACCCGCGTATACTTGCCGACAAGAATAGCTAAGTTTAAACTCTGCTCAGTTGTCCCTAGACCCTCACAGAAGCCATATTGGATATCAGGCAGGACTTTATCATCCACTTCCCATTCATGTAAACGTTCTAAGATTATGCAGCCAGTCAAGGAATCTAATACTGAAATGGGCCTATAGCAACTAGGATCCTGACAGTCCCCCTTTTTAAAGGTTGGCACAGTTGTAGATTCAACCTAAGTTGTTAAAAAAGGGCAAGGCAGCTGGCCTTAATTACCTGGTAATAATTGGCCCATAGGGTCCTATTTGACTTAAACAGATCTACAGGGACCCCATCCAGCCCAGGAGCCTTAACATCCAAACTTACAGAAATAGCCTTATTCACTTCCTCCAGTGTAAACTGGAGATCGAAATATTGGGCCAGAGGATCAAAGGGAGTTTCCCCATAAGTACTATTTGGTTGCGTATTGCAATTTCCCTCACCATTATATACCCTAGAGAAGCATTCAATCCATTGCTTCTCAGTTATAGCGATTTCATTGCCGGGCCACCTCTGGGATTCAGGAGAGGTGCTTTTACCACTTTCCAAAAGGCCAAACTTTCTCCCATTTGGGAGGCTTCATGCAAAGATTCCCATGATTCATTTCTTAGACAGTTTTTCTTTCCTTAAGCGCCGACCTATACTCCCCTTTTGCCTGCCTTACCTCATATAAATTTCTAGGGTCTTATGTAATTCATATTTTAAGTTAGTGTAAACTCGTGTGCACTTTGAATCGAACCAAACCCTTAGATATTCATTTTTTTTTAGATGGAACAAATAATAACTCCCTTATAGCATCTGATATTAATTGGAAAGAGGATAAACATTTTCTGGGGTAGCTGTTTCACTCAGACAGGTCTCAAAGGCCAGTTTGCATTTAACTACCACTTGTTTGGTAATCGCTAAGGGATCTACTGTCGACCAGCGCAGAGTGTAACCATTTATCTTATTAATATTAATATTTGCTAAAGCCTGGTCAGATATATCATGTCTGTCCGAATTACTTAACGGCATTGAAACAGAAAGACACAATGGGAAATGATCACTGAATGAGTTATCATCCACATAAAAAGAATGGAGTCTACATGCGTGGCTATTTGACAATAATATATAGACTATGGTAGTACGTAGACCTCTGCCATTAAAAGTATGGGACATGGGGACAGGTGTAGCACTTAACTCATTTGCAAAACCCAAATCAAGGCTAAAAACCATTTCATTATACAACTCCCCCAGTGATGAATGTCGAAAATGGGTATTGCTGATCCCTTCTTCATTTGCGAGACCATATATTTTGCCACCAACATTTGAGCACAAGTCACAATAAAAATTCCCTCCTATAATTAACACTATGTCTCTGCAGTTATTGCTACATAAAGATTTCAAATCATTACCCAGTTTCATTACTACCTCCCTGACTTTAACCGGGGGAATATTATTGTAAAAATCTGTCACTGCAATACAGTGCTTTCTGTCAACATGAATTATGATCAGTTGATAGTATATTTCCTCTGCATACAGCTCTATCTTTTTTATTTTCAGCCTATTAGATATATAGGTGCGTAGCCCTCCCTTTGCCCTTCCACTTGACCCTTTAACAGCTGGAGTATGAAATGTTTTAAACCCATTGATGTGGATTATCTCCTTCGCCCACGTTTCCTGAAAACATAAGATATCATGATTTAGTACGAATTCCCCCAAAATATGATTATTCTGCATAGAGCGTAATCCGGCAATGTTCCAGGATACAAGTTTGCAGTATACTCTATCATTAATCTCTAGAGGGCTAGTTATAACTGCTTCACTAAATAATTAACCACCCTTATTAAAAGATGACTGGTCTATGGTTGTATGTTCAATAGGTTCAGGAGGGTCGGCCAAAATCCGGTTAATGGTGCCCATACCCACTTCTTCCTGATCAGTAGGGGCTGGGGGTAGCGAGTGGTTAAATACAACTGTTTGGGCCGGATAGGGTGTGATTTTATATTTGTGCACTTTATCACATCGATTCAGAGTCAAATTCAAAAGGGGAAGAGGAGTTACAAGGGGGCTGTGAGACTGAGATAGACAAACAATAAATGGATAGTCCAATAGTTACTTATGGGGGCCAGATTCACAACATTTGTCTAAGGCATGAGACAATCTTATTACGCCTGATATAAGATTTAACACACACGTTGGTACTTTACTTGGAATTACAAAATGCTTCACAAATTAATTAATGTAATTCGTGAACGGGACTTCTGTGTGCATAATGTTAGTTAAGTTGTGTACAATTGTTTGCCTCGCTTGTATAAGTGTCCCTAATTTACACCAAAACTGATCAGGCAAATGGCGCTGAATGTGTGACAAACAGCCCCAGTCTATACACTGTGCAGGAAAGGGAGGTGTACAGTACAAATGTTTTGCAGTTGAAATAATGTATAGTAAGAAAAAAAAACATATTTTTGCTAACATAAAGGATTCACATATGCAATTGGAAAGATTTGCTTCATAGTGCTAAGGCAACCAATGGCGTTACCATGCGCTTTACAAATCAAATGTTATGCCTTTAGTACAATCCTCATTTATAAGATCACCACATGCGGGTCACTGTAAAAATGAACTTGGAAGCGAAAGGAGTTTGCGCCCAATTTGAGTTTCGGAGTTGAGAGCAAATAGCACCTGCACCAGGGGTTTACCGTCAGAAAAGGAGGAAACCTAAGATTTTACCAAATAGTAAAACTGACATAAAACGTTATTGCCCAGTTCGACTTTGAAACTCAACATTGGGTGCAAACACGCCTGGTGTAAAATCTAGGGAGCCACCCTAATGGTATTGCCATGTATTTATTTGCACCCACAAATACCTCATGCGTTAGAATGGGGACATAGGTGTCATTGTAGGTGAGTACAATACACTTTCACATGTCCTGCAATAGCGAGAAAAAGAGCCAGAATACCCGAAGATATGTAAACCAAACAAACCGAACAGCATACCTTACTCATTGTGCAGCATACATTTGTGAATCTTGTAGCTTCCTACCCCTGCCCGGGTACATGCAAATGATCATGCCACACACTGAGCTTGGTATTCTATATCTTTATCCTCGGCATGTAACTATTAAAAGAACAGTCTACATCATGAATTCTGTTACCCACACACTTACGTCACTATTCTAGGAAGTCTGTCAGGAGCCAAATGGATCCCATCATCTCTAACTCAGAAGACAGTACATTTCTCCCTTTTTTAAATAAAAAGTACCAATAATACATATATACATTGCAACTATTCAAAGGTAGTTTTGGCACTCAACTCAATCGTCCAGATCCGGTCGTGTGAGGTTGCGGAGATACCGGAGAAGTGTCCCTGACTGGCATTCGTGACAGAGACAACGGTACAGTCATTGGGCTCTCTGGACTCTCTGGTGAACAAGTCTCACTCCTGACATCTGGAGTTGGCGTAGCTCACGGCAGGTGCTTGAAATGCATAGAATCTTGCGTAATGGGCTACCCAGGACGGTGAGCAGTCACCATGTGTCCTTTACTGGCCACAACCCTCAGCGGGCCAGCATCAAATGGAGCATCAGACTTGCGTTTCCGTTTCTGCCTTACAGTCACTTGGTCTCCTCTAACACAGTGTACCGCACACAGTTCCATCTATCAGCATAGGTCTTCATTTGACGTTAGTGAGACGAGTCAGTAATGCAAAGTTTATCAATCTCAATTGATCTCTCATGGGTCCATGGTGGTACTTGGTGCCTATGGCTCTCCCAAACATTAAGGTGGCAGGGCTTTCACCTGTGGTAGAATGTAGAGTTGATCTGTAGGCACAAAGCATAGAACTGATTTGAGTTCAAGCTTTTCTAGCCCAGCACACTGAATAGTCTTCTTGAGAGTGCTAATAAATCTCTCTACCACACCATTCGCCTGTGACAAGAGAGGCATGCTTTTTCAGATGCTTGACATTTAGATGAGTGAGCAAATCTTACAATTCTCTATTTCTGAAAGGTGTGTCATTGCCAGATTTCCAAATTGAAGAGAAGAAACACTTTTCAATGACTTTCCACAATGGAAAAACTGGAATATTCATCAACAATTCCTAGTAGAGGATGTCCATTGTCAAGGGGCCCAAATAATTCAATTTTCTCCCATGCAGGCTTTGAGGGATTAGACATGTGTAAAGGATGTGGGATTGCCTTAAATGACAAACAGCTGCACAAATGGCGTGCCTTTAACTCTTTCAACTCTGTCATCAAGATGATGGAACACTAATTGATACAGTGGAGCTTGTTTGGGAGCAACAACTCCACGGTGTACCTCATGCACCAGTTCTCAGACGCTCAGGTATGAGAATTCTTGACCCGCATAAGATGATGCCTTCTGGGGAAACTGAAAGTTCTTCCTCCATATTTTTGAACTTCTGGTATTTAAGGTCATCATGAAGAGGTCCATTTTGTTTTCTCCATGATTTGTTTGTAATAATGTCTTTAAGTATTCTCAAATCCCTAGCAGTACTCGTGGCAGCAGTTAATTGTTCTACTGATATGGCAACAGGGGTACTGGGCTTCACAATAAAGTTAACATAAGCATCAGCCACTTTAGAAGTAGTGCCATGGCTCTGTTTTGGCATGAGGAGTAGCCAGCAGGGTTTTGATCTTTTCCTAGATGATGCACAATCATACAATCATACACCTGCAATCACAACCCCCACCTCTCAATGTGAGGGGGCATCTTGGCTTTGCGATTGCCAAAGATGGTGAGCAATCCTTGGTGAGTGGTGACAACTGTGAAATGCTTTCCATATCGGAACATATGAAAATGCTTGCAGGCACACACTACAACTAAACTTTCTTTTTCAGGTTGTGAATAGGCATGCTCTGTCTTTGAAACACTTCACCTAACATAGGCCACAATGTGTCTTGGGGTATTGCAATGTCCAGTATGCTGGGCAAGGATGGCACACAGCCCCACAGGGCTTGCATCAACAAGATCCTCTGTCTGCAGTTTTGGATCAAAGTATGCCATTCACATTGGGGACGCCAGACTCACGCCGGAGTCACGCCAGAGTCCAGCCTGTCTGCGCCCGTCAGCATCCCGGAGGCGAGTGGGGCAGCGGGCTGGGCTCAGCTACCGGGTATATGTGCTTCTGGGCCCCCCACGCTCCGATATACACCATGTGAGCTACGCTCCTTCCTAAATCCATCGGGTGGCTGCTGCACAGTTTTCCCTGGTCGCTACAGGGGTAAGTCACGTTGTCCTGGGTGTGGCTGGCGCCCCTGCTCTGCTTTGCCTTTGCTTCCAAGTAAAAAGAACGACTGTGCTGGGTACCTCTGCTTGCTGCTTAACACCAGATCAGCGTGCAAACATGCGCTAGATATTTATGATCTCCTGGACTCGGAGAAGCCACTCTGTCTTATGTTGACCGAGACTTGGCTGGGCGAATTCTCAAACCCAGATATTGCTATGGCCATTCCTCCCGATTACAATGTTTTCAGGAAAGACAGACTTAAGGGAAGAGGAGGCGGAGTGGCATTGGTGGTAAAGAAATGCGTGGTATGTTCTATACTGCCCGTGGACGACATCCGAGGCTCTGAGTCCCTTGCCTTCTCCATCACTCTGGCTCCTCACCAATCCTTTAAAGGTCTTTTAGTATATAGGCCACCTGGCCCACCTGGAACCTTCTTTGAAGAGTTCGAGTCGGTTATATCAGGACTGGCCTTGAAAGCAGAACATTGCATTGTGGCCGGGGATTTTAACTTTCGTATGGATGAGCCATCGGATCCGGATACCATCAAGCTTTTGGAGGCCACGGCCCCTCTGGGCCTTATCCCCTATCTCCGGGGGCCTACGCACGACAAGGGACATACTCTTGATCAGGTCTTCTCGACATCTCCTTTGGAGGTGAAGGAGATTATCCCGGTGCTTTGGTCAGACCATAGACTAGCCAAATTCTTGGTCAGGGGCACGGCGAAACCGTCTAATCCAGTGTCTCAGCAGCAGGGCCGAGCCCCCAGGGCATATCACCGAGTGACTTCGGCTATGTTGGCTCAGGCCGCCCTGGATCACCCATGCCCCCTTACAGGAGATTTGGAGAGGGACCTTGAATCTCTGCATGCTTGGCTATTGGACAAGCTAAATGAACTTGCCCCGGTGATGACCCCCCGCTCTACATCTAAACGTGTCTCGGCACCCTGGTTCACCGTGGCACTGTCAACCGCCCGGCAGCTGTGTAAGGCCGCTGAAAGAGTCTGGCGATCACAATATGATCCTGTGGCTAGGCTGGCCTATAAGACTGCGGTTAAAGTCTATCAGCGGGACATTCGCCTTGAAAAAAAAGCCTATCTTGCCGGGAGGATAGAGGCTGCCTCCAACTCCTGTAAGGAGATTTTCACCATTGTGAGAGAATTTATGGCCCCTCGCTCTAATGCATCTCAAGGCCTGCCCTCTAAGTCCTGGTTCTGATCTCGCAAATTTTTTCACTAGCAAAATTAAACTTATCCAGGACTCCTTCTCTCTGGTGGCGCCCGTGAGGCGGATCAACCCTGAGGACGACCTAGGCATATCGGCACTTTTGGGCCCTGTGTTGGCTGTTTTTCCATCCATCTCAGCCCCTGCCTCTTTGGCGCTTATGGGCAATCTGAAATCTGGGTCGCCTTTGGACCCCTGCCCCGCCAAATTTTTGCAAAAGTGGCAGAAGCCATAAACCCGCTGGCGAATCCACTCCTGAATCTCTCGCTGAGCCAGGGAGTGGTTCCGCAGGCCTGGAAGCAGGCAATGGTCATCCCTTTGCTGAAGAAGCCTGGGCTTGATCCTGAGGCTCTGGTCAATTACAGGCCTATTTCTCTTCTGCCTGCTTTCACGAACATTTTGGAGAAGCATGTCCATACGGTGCTCTCCAACTTCCTGGAAACCCATGAGATTCTGCACGCCACCCAATCCGGCTTTCGCCCCAATCTAAGCACGGAGACCGCGCTCCTGGAGGTGTCTGAAGCCATTAAAGGGGTATTGGACTCCGGGGGCAAAGCCATGCTGGTCATCTCGCCCACTAATAACACCTTGTGTGTGGTCAGATCATTTCATGATCGACACCACAATATCGGCGGTTGGCCAGATTAGGGTCCCCCCGCGGGAGGGCGGTATGGCTCGCAAGTGGAAGGCTGTCGACTCCCCCAAACTACTAGCCCATCTGTCTCAAACTCGCCCTCTGCTACCTAATGACATCGGTACTGATAAGCTTCATGGGTTGGTAGCAGACTGGCTTACGATAGCCAGTGACATCTTTGCCCCCCTAACTAAGTTCCCTCAATCCCGGCACAGTAACTCCCACAAATGGTTTACCCCCCATCTCAAATCCCTCCACTTGGAACTCCGTCAACTCGAGCGCAAGTGGAGGAGAGACTACCATCCCCTAAGCAGAGATGCCTATGTGGTCGCCCGCAATAGGTACAAACTTGCCATTCTCACAGCAAAAAAAACCTACGCCTCAGGAAAAATGTTATCTGCCCCCTGTCAATCTAAAGAAATTTTCAGAGTCCTTAACGAATTTACTTCCGACCCCAGGACGCTCCCTACCCAGGCCCCCACACAGGAAGCATGTAATACTCTTAGCACCTATTTTATCGAAAAAATTGTATTGATTAGGGACACCATTCCAGTTACTTCTCCTGGCGCTGGTTTTGTTTCCCTTCCTCACAATACCTTTTCGTTCTCACAATTCCCTCTCCTAGACCCCATTTCTTTGGCCACTCTTGCCACTCGTATCAAGTCCGGATCCCCAGACGACTGCTGCCCCCCGTCCATACTCCGGGACATCTGCCACTCTTTACCCGATTGCATTCTTCCCCTGTTAAACTCTTCTCTTTCTTCCGGTACGGTGCCTGGCTCCTTCAAGGAAGCCGTGCTGGTGCCCCTTTAGACGAAGCCAGGGGCCGACCCTGCTGTCCCAGCGAATTACCGTCCTATTTCCCTTCTACCTTTCTTTTCTAAAATCCTGGAGGCCCACGTCACTACCTGTCTCTCACAGTTTATCGAGAGTTCCAACTTCCTCGAGACCAACCAGGCCGGCTTCAGACCCGGCCACTCTACGGAGACAGTGATCTTGGCCGTGCTGGGTGCCCTGAGAGACGGGGTTGACAAGGGTACCCCCCAGGCCTTGGTATTATTAGATCTGTCGGCCGCCTTCGACACGGTGGATCATAACATCCTTTTCCACCGTGTCGAGCAGGCTGGCATCCAGGGCCTGGCGCTGGCCTGGGTCAAATCCTTCCTGGCAGGCAGATCTCAGACCCTCAGCCTGGGCACTTTCAGGGCTCCTAGGGAGCATTCACCCTGTGGGGTCCCCCAGGGCTCTTCCTTATCTCCTCTTCTTTTCAATCTCTATCTTCGCCCCCTTCTTCTTTCTTTGAGGCAGTGGGACGTCACCGTGTTTAATTACGCGGATGACCTGCAACTCATCTTTCCTCTCACCTCTTCTTCTGCTATTCCCAACTTCCAGGCAGTCATGTCCCACATTCTCCAGTGGATGGGCCACAACCAGCTAAAATTGAACCCCGGCAAGACGGAGCTCCTCCTTCCCGGTAGGAGCGCCACCTCCTGGGGGCCACAATTCTGGCCGGCGGAAGTTGGTCCTTCTTCCACCCCTATGGCCTCGGTGAAGAGTCTAGGGGTCACAATTGACTCCGGTTTATCCCTTGGGCCACAGGTGGGGACGGTGGTCTCGTCCTGTATTTACC
Organism: Lissotriton vulgaris; assembly: GCF_964263255.1. Classification (NCBI taxonomy): domain Eukaryota; kingdom Metazoa; phylum Chordata; class Amphibia; order Caudata; family Salamandridae; genus Lissotriton; species Lissotriton vulgaris. The sequence continues at coordinate 1,462,324,430 of NC_141687.1, read as the reverse complement.
AGCTGCGCAGGATCAGGAAAGTGGCATCCCTCTTTACATCTGATGCCCTCCTGCAGGTCATCATGGCCCTCGTCCTCTCCCGCTTAGATTTTTCTAATGCGATTTATCACGGTCTGCCTAAAACATCTGTGGCTAGACTGCAAGTGATTCAAAATCAAGCGGCGAGATTGGCCCTAGGGATCCCCAAGTGGCAATCCGCCAGGCCCCTCCTGGCCAAACTCCACTGGCTCCCTGTCACCACAAGGGCGGCCTTCAAGATCGGCTGCCTCATTTTCAAATCGCTAACCGGGCCCTGTCCCGCCTTTGTGAAATCTCTTATTAGACCCTACTGCCCATCCCGGAATCTGAGATCCTCTCACCTTCACTTCTTGACTGTCCCCCCCTTCAAGCTCTGCAGATCCGGAGGCCGGAAATTCGCACACCTGGCCCCTAAGCTTTGGAACTCTTTCCCTCTTTCTCTCAAAACTTCTAATTCCCTGACACTTTTTTGTAAGTCCTTAAAAACTTGGCTTTTCCCTCAATCTGGTTAGTCCCTCTGCCCTCTCTATGTCCAACCAGCGCCAGGAAACCCACGGTGTCAGTGCGCTCTATAAGCACCCCTTACAATACAATACAATACAATGTTAGATCTGTCGGCGGCCTTCGACACCGTCCTCCATGAGGGCCTTCTCGCAAGACTCTATGAGATTGGCCTACGGGGGACGGTGCTCAGCTGGTTTTCATCTTTTTTGGCTGGCTGCCGACAAACGGTCTGGGCCTCCCCAGACTCTGCCGTGATGCCGCCATTGGGAGTCGGGGTTCCGCAGGGCTCTGTATTGAGCCCGACCCTTTTTAACATCTTTATGGCCCCTCTGGCGGAGTTGGCGGAGTCGTTCGGGGACCACAACAACAAGAGAGAAAGGGTCGATAAGTTACTCTTATACCCCTTGCGAGTCAATTATCAAAAACAACGAAAGAGTACTAACAACAACTGTAATACACAAAAACTATTATATACAGAAGTGAAGATAATAAGGAGTAAATAACTACCACAATCCTGTAAGGGAAGTATTACACCCAGACAAGTGAGTTATGGAGAAAAAGAACCCTCAGGCACCAACTGAATATATTGGTCGCCATTGTCTTCATTGGGTCCTTGTAGAAAATACGTGAAAAAACTACGTAGTCAAGAAAGAAAGTGCTCAGTTAAAAAGGAGTAAGAACCACTCCCCAAACCAGAATTTTAATACAGGGGTGGCTCTGACTCAGTCAAAAACCATAGTGAAACGTCGGACATATGTAGGTTGAGCTAATTAGAACCTAATGTCCTATAAGGTCGACATGTTTCTTGCTATGAGCTTACCCACAGCTCAGCATTCATCAGGACCAAATATACCCTAGCCTTCTGTTACGTGCTCATTATGGCAACATAATCATATAAGGCGGGGTATCAAAATTAATTATAAAAACAATACGATTTTAAAAGAGAAACACTTATCTGTTAGTGTCCGCACACCGACTTTGGTGTGGAATCCCTGTCCTAAAGGAGGGATAATCAATCTGAAATAATAAAACCAAAATTAGTATTGTTTTGGCGGTCTCCTTTAAGTACTCCTCATCAGATATTTACAAAGAGGTACATTGCATATAGACCCTGAAAACAATTTTTAACATGTATAGTAGTTACATAAAGTTGCAACATCGTGATTAACCGCATGGGAGGAATTACTGACATTAATTCCGCTTCGTTAGGGCTTGCTACACTATTTGTTTAGCTGTATTTCACAATGCCCGAGGTTATGAAAAAAAGAGACTTTTGGCAAATCGTCACAAAACCCTCTTGAGCCTGACATCGATTCTGATGAAACCAGGCCCTGGAATCTTTTCTCATAAAGAGAGAGTGCACAGTAAAAACATTTTTTAACACGGGACATTCGGAATGATAGTTAGGACCCACTTACTTAATATAAATGAGGAAATTACCCCTCAGGTCCGTGGTGGGGGAAACCTTCACGCTCGGATAATCTGCAATCATAATAGAAAGTAGCGCTTTAGAGAGATAGTCAGAGCGTCACCAATCTCGATCTAAACTTGGGTTAGCGCAATATCGCTAAACAACAGCATTCCTATTTTGCAGGTTGTACTCACTTGCATCCAAACGACTCCCCGCATGACCACCTATTCACACTCAACCACGGCCTGTAAACAACAGGACCGTTGGGGAAGAGTCGCTAATAAAGACGTCATCCAGGCGTGCTTTGCGTGAGCAACACATGGTTAGTTGGCCCGAGACGTCTATGTCTTAAAGGGACACTTCGTTTTTGGTTTAAAGCGTCTTGCAATTGCAGGATTCAACAACGCGTGCTTTATTTATACGTTGTTATTTGTAAACACGCCTCAAGTGTGACAAAGATAGTCATATTCACACACGTGGCTATGGGGCTGTTATTATTAATTTGCCATAGTCTACATCACTGGCCAACTTTGCAGAAAGAAAAAGGAGGAAAAAAAGTTATCGAGTAAAACCATCTTTTAACCATATGATAATGGGAAAAAGGGGGAGGCTATTCTCTATCCTCTTAACTGTCTATGTGAGCAATAAAGGAAACTGTTCCCATGATCGCCCATGGTTGTTAAACAGTAAGGGAGCATTTCTTCATTGCGTTTATACATGGAATTCATCATTGCAGTCATAACCCACATTTAAAGAGAGAGGTTGCAGGTTAACGTCTCATCACAGAACCCCACGGAATATCGTCATTCAGCCCGTGGGAATGTGTGGATAGACGGTAGATCCATCTCTGTTCCTTCTCAAAGATGGTACCTACACGCCCCTGCTGCATTTGTTCTATGATCGTCCATTTGATATCATTAGGACAGTGTCCTTGTTCAAGGAAATGGGTAGTTAGCTTAGTCGTTCCTTTCCGGCATCGTACATTGCTGCGATGCTCGCAGATGCGTAATTTAATTTTTCGTGTAGTCATTCCCACGTAATTCAGGTTACAGGGACAAGTAATTAAATAAATCACATTTTCTGAATTGCAATTTGTGTGTCCCCTCAAGTGCCAAAGTTTTCCTGTTTCTAGATTTAATGTTTTACTAGCAGTCGTCAGGTGACACACACTGCAACTGCCGCAGGGGTAATGACCAACTACTGGGGGCATGCCCCAGGCGTTAAGAACACTATTATCATGGACTGGATTTGTATTTTTTGGACGTGTGTGTACCAATGCATCCTGTAAACTTCTCTCTCTCTTGTAGGAAAACAGCGGTTTTCGCCATTCACATCCATTACTGTTCAGAATCTGCCAATTTCTGCCTATGCAACGACTCACAGCATTTGAAATCTGGCTGTAAGTGGTCATACAGGTCAGTGGGGTTTCAATTGTAGAGCCCTTAACATGGTCATCCAAAAGGGCTTCTCGATTTTGATTCCTAGCCCTCTTGTAACTTTGTTTCAAAATTTTGGGAGGATAACCTCTATTACTCAGCTTCTGTGTGAGTTCTTCAGCTTGTTTTTTGAAAACTTTCACATCACTGCAATTTCTGCGAATCCGCAGGTACTGACCAAACGGCAAATTAGTTCGCAAAGGACGGGGATGAAAACTCGCAAAGTGTAACAAATTATTTTTACTCGTAGGCTTGTAATAGGTTTTTGAGGTCAGATGGTCACCCTCTTTGGTGATAGTTACATCTAGGAACACAATAGATTCGGGATGGTACTGGTGGGTAAACTTTAAATGGGGGTCACATGTGTTCACCCAATCAAAGAAAGACAACAGACTTTCCTCCGATCCACGCCAGATTAAAAGCACATCATCAATGTACCTCTGCCACAGGAAAACATTGAGTGTGTAGGGATTCGTTGCTGACAGTATGTGTGTTTTCTCAAAATTAAAAACATACAACCCAGCAATACTTGGGGCAAAAGTACTGCCCATGGAAGTACCTGTCTTTTGGAGATAGATTGTATCCTGGTACTGGAAAAAATTCCTTTTAAGGGCTAAAGTAGCACAATCGATGACAAAACTCCGGGAAGTTGTATAATCCCATTGTTCTTGTTCTAGGATGTCAGCCAATACCTTCAGGGTTGCATCTTGCGGTATACAAGTATACAAACTCTCAATATCTAGAGAGACTAAGAAACAGGGTTCATCGGGCATTTTGATATTCAAAAGCATTGATAGTAAACTTTTGGTATCTTTGATGTAGGTACTAGTAGCCTGAATTAGTGGTTTAAAAAAGAAGTCACAGTACTTGGAAAGTGGCTCCAATAAGGAACCAATTCCCGAGACGATTGGTCTTCCCGGTGGGGGTGACCTATTTTTATGCGTCTTCGGCAAGCAGTAAAAGTACGGTATCTTTCCTTCAGAGGTAGTCAAAAAGTCTGCTTCCTGTTTGCTGATGTAACCATCCCTTTCAGCTGTCATTACCAGTTCGAGAATTTCGTCCTTCAAAAACGTGGAAGGATCACAATCTAAGATCAGATAATTATCAGTGTCATCAAGGAGGCGTCTGCATTCCAAATCATATGCGGAGGAATCTTGAATTACAATGCCTCCGCCTTTGTCGGCGCTCTTGATCACTATCTGCGTATTCTTAGCAAGGGAATCAATGGCTTTGTACTGATTGGCCGTAAGATTTTTATACGGTCTAGGTTCTTCCATATTTTCTACTTCATGAAACACCGCCTGCTCGAAAGCTATTAATTCCGCTGGCATCTGATGTGTAAGGGGTGTAAAAGTAGATTTTTTCTTAAACGTGGTGTCCTTAATTGTTGTTTCTTCTGTATTTTGGTTGTGATGTTCAAAGAAAACTTTCAATCTCAATTTTCTAAAAAAATCGTTGAGCTCACAGAGTAATTTAAAACGATCTAGCCGGGGTGTGGGAATAAAACCCAAACCCTTTTCCAACACTGCTGTTTCGTCTGGGGATAAAGTGACTGACGATAAATTAGTTATCAGACTCTTGAGTTGCTGGGACCGGCCCTCTGTTCTTGGGTCTTGCTCCGTGTGTTGTCGCCCACGGCCTCTGGTACTTGCCAGTGGACTTGGTTCATACCCCTCCTCTTGCCCCGTCCCCTCCGTCCAAACCCTAAAAAATGTTGTGGGTACATATTAGGTTGAAAAGGTGTTGGGGGAGGAGCAAAGTGTGGGTTCCAACCCATATGTGGTGGAAAGAAAGATTGGTTATATGGATTTGGGGGGAAACCACCACCTTGTTGTTGATAGGGTAACCACTGGTGGTTGTTCCGATTTTTCCCTCCCCGTCCTCTTCCTCGTTGTTTATTTCCCATACTACTAGTACTGGAACCACTGGAGTTTGAATCTTCCGAAGTGTCGGAATTGTAGTTTGTGCGAGTAGGTGGTGCGTACTCGGTACTCGCATAGGGATATGTTTTGTCATATGACCATTTTTTCAAATCTTTCTGAAACTTAAGAACCTTAGTTTGGGCCAAATTGTCTTTATAATCATTGAGTTCCTTATTGAACTCGTCGAGTTTCTTTTTAAAACCTGTTATAATGGTTTTTATATGGGTCTCAGTTACCTGTATTTCAACTAGTAAGGCCTCTGACAGGCGTAAAGCCGTTTTTATAATCAAGAGGGCCCAGTCGTGTGTACAATGCCAGGCAATTTGTGCCCATTCTTTCCGGAAGACACTGTCTTCTAAGAAGATACGGGGAGCGTTAGTCACAAGGAGACCTTTAGGAGCAATTTTGTTTGTCAGGTACTCCTTCATCATTGTGCCATGTAAAATAGCTCTAATCCGACTGCGTTTCTGATCTCCTAGCTTGTCCCAATCAGAGGTATGCGATATGGCTTGAGCCACCAGGGGATCAGCAAAAAGGGAAGGGTCATTAAGTAAGGCATCAGCCTCCTCCCGTTCGGGGCCCAGATCGTCTCCTACGCCGATGACACCCAGCTCCTCTTTTCTTGTAAGAAGGGAGGAGACATCGATGGAGAGAGTATCCGGGAGTGCCTTGGGGCTGTTTTTAAGTGGTTCCAGCTGAACAGCCTCAAGTGCAATTCAGATAAGTCGGAGGTACTCTTCTTCGGGTGTGCATCGGATCCTGACTGGCAAGCCTGGTGGCCCATCAACATGTTTCCTCCGTCTTGTTCATCCCAATTAGCTAAGAACTTGGGGGTCAAGATGGACAAGGGTCTGACGTTGAGATCCCAGATCCTAGGTGTGACGGGTACTTGCTTCGGCCTCCTCAAAATGCTGCAGAGGTTTCTGCCTCTCCTGTCTGAGGAACACAGGAAGCTGACTGTGCAGGCTCTGATCGGCTCAAGGTTGGACTATTCCAACGTCCTCTACCGGGGCCTGCCAGAGTATCTGCTGCAGCGGCTTCAAGTTGTGCAGAATGCGTCTGCCAGAGCTATTTATGGCCTAAATAGGCGAGCCAGTGCTGCTAGCCTTTTGCAGACTTTACCTTGGCTGCCTATCCGTAAACGGATTGCTTTCAAGGCTCTAACTTTGGCCTATAAAGCTCTCCATGCTGTGGGGGCTAAGTATCTCCAAAGGAGACTTACCTTTTACCAACCGGCCCGTCCCCTCAGATCAGAATCTTTGTTTCTGGCGGCTGTGCCGCGCGTAAAGAGAGCACGTATCGGAGGCCGCTCCTTTGGATTGCTGGCACCACAGTTGTGGAATACTCTGCCATTGACACTTCGCGGAGCTACTAGTTTACTTGCGTTCAGGAAGGGCCTTAAAACCTGGCTGTTTGCCCTCTAGGTTTTTTTTCTTCTGTGTTGCTCTCTATTCTGTTTTTATTTCTGTGTTGTGTTATCCTGCTGTAGGTCGCATTATCAAAAGCGCCGGGACACTCTTTTTGAGTAGCCGTGCGCTATATAAGAATAAAAATAACATAACATAACATAACATTGCATTCTCAATTGCATGCTTGATTTTCTTGAAGCGTTGTTGTCACTCATTTGACTATTGAAATGGGACATTTTGTTTCATTTGGTCTCTCAATGGGCTACTTACAGTGGCAAAGTCACATCTATAAACGTGAACCATAACTGGCCATACCAAGGAAGGATCTCAGTATAGTTACATCCTGTGGAGGAGTAGTGGATAACAAGGCCTGTACTTTATTTGGATCCGTAGTCATTCATAATCAGCAAAGAAATAACCAATGAACTTGAGTTTGGTTTGCTGTAACACATGTTGCTGCATTTAAAGGATACCAGCATCAGCAAGTATATGACACACTTGTGCAAGCGCTTTATCATGTTCCTTTCGTGTCGTGTCAAAGAGTAGTATGTCATCACTGTAATTGAAAGCATTTATGATGGTCTTTATTATGTGACAAATGACATACTGAAAAAGTTGTGCAGCTGATAACACTCCAAAACAAAGTCTTTTGTGGGGGCCTGGATGTTGTTCTCTTTCAATCACCTTGTTCACTTGGTGCATATCCACGCAGATGCTCACAGCTCTTCCACTATCCATTTTGTGCACTACTATTATGGGTGATACACATGGCGTCGGACCAATGGATCGCTCAATGGTGTCATGCTTTAATAGTGTCTCAAGCTCTTTTTCAACAGCCTCTTGTAAATGAAATACAATTCAACTATGTTTTTGAGGAACAGGACAGATGTCCTCATTTATGTGAAGTTGCACTTTCATGTTATTAAGTCTTCCTGGTCCATGAAACAAGGACGGAAACTGATACAATATCTCATGATAGGCTTTGACATTGTAGTTTACGGAAATCAGCCCCATGTCAGCAGCCATCCTGAAACTGAGTAAACATTCGCTTGATGAAGTGCCAGGCAAGACATGAATCGTAGCTTGTACTTTCATATTTTTATGTTTCACAGGTGCTATGAATGAACCTGAACTTTGCAGTGGCGTCCAAGCACCCACGTATACACTTTGGTTTTTAACTGGATTAAACGGGGCACTGGAAGGCATTTCATTGTATTTTACTGTTGGCATAATGCTTATCGACCCACCACTGCCTTTGATAAAAGGTATGTAGCATCCATTCAATTTCAGCGTGATCTTGGGACAGTGTCCAACTGAATTTCGCACTTCCATTTGTTATCCTAGCTTCGACCTGCATTCATCCTTGAAAGAAACTAATCCTACATGCGCACATCTTCCAACAGCCAACATTGACATTGGATATCCATCTTCCTCACTGTCATTTGACGATGATGGTGACAAACTCTTAGATGAAGAATTTAATGCATTCAATGTTGTTCAGTTTCTGCTTGCCACAACTGATTTTGCCGCTTGGCTTTGTGGGTGTGCGTAGAGAGTAACGTACAGAACTTTCTGTCATTCGTTTTGTTTTCTCGACGTGACTCACTTGATCATGCCTCCATTTTGTTTTCTTGATGTGACGTACTTGGTCCTTCCCTCACTTTGTGGACTGTTACAAAATGGTTTGCTTTCTCACAGACTTTACATATCTGTCCAATGGTGGGGCATCTACCCTCATGTGAAAAGGACAATTCACATCAGAAACACAACTTCTTTTTCTTTGCAGACATTACTTTATTGTCCTTTTAACTTGTATTTCAACGTACTTTTCACACTCAGCACTGATTCATTTTGGGCCTTTCTGGCCTCCATGTTAGTTGCCTGTCTGTCAGTCCTTTCTTCTGCTCTAGCAGCCATGAGTACACACTCCAAGCTGAGTGTCTCTTTCAGCATTCGTCGTCTGAAGGAATCTGAGAGGCAACCATCTTTGACTGTGAGATACATGGCCTATTTATTGTTGAAATCATTGAACTTGCAATGCTTTATGAGCAAATCAAGACTTTCTACAGACTTATTCATCATTTCACCAGTTCTGTGACTTTCTTGACTGAAATTGTAACTTTCATAGTTGACATTCAGCATTGGTTTGTCTTTTGCTTCTTCCATCTCATCAATAAAATCATCGAAGGTTTTGATCAAGACAGTCTATCTGTCAACAATATTTTTCTTTTTGGCGTTGTCAAAGGGAAGATGTGGTTTTAGAAAGGCAGCCGCATCATAACATGTGAACCTCTTGATACTGGGCATGTAGCTTGCTTCAGCGGCATCTGCTGCCCACTTGTATCAGCACCTTCGCTATGCACTAGCGGAGTGCTGACATTTGGGTTGCCAAGCTCACTCTCCAGTTGTAAGGTGCTGTCTTCTTCTTTGGCGGTGAGTATCTGTTTTATTTCTTGAATGAGCTCTGCTCTCTTCACACCTATTTGCAGTTTAATGAATTTCTCCTGCCGTCTGCTTCTGCTCACAGAGTTTTCTTGCACCTGGTAATTGTCTTTGGGGCTTCTCTGTACCTGACAGTTGCGTCCTTTTAGCGTTGCTGTAATGTGTGAATGATGGCTTTGTGGCACAATACATATGTCTCAACTTTATTTCCAAATTTCTAACCGACGACACACAAACTTTCTTTACGGCCTTCACTATCTTCAGAGGCCCAGACTTGGCTGGAGTGGTGCTTTGACTCCACACACGCCAACCATTGATTTTCACTTTGACTGAGACACATGTGGCATGCATGAGCAGTTTGCTGGACTATGGCAAACTTTCCGGGAGAGGACTCTTGGTTCTTCAGGTCACAGTGTTTTCTTAATCCCCTATCTCCTCGCCAGTTGTAGCATCCTACCCCAGCACGGGTACATGCAAATGATCACGCCACTCACAGACCTTGGTATTACAAAATTTAATTCCTTAGCATGTACCCATTAGCTGAATATTCTACATCATGAATTCTACCCACAGACTTAAGTCACTGTTCTACCTATTCTGTTGGGAACCAAAAGGGTCCTGTCATCTCTAACTCACAAGACACTACAAATCTCTGCTTTTGAGATTCTTGCTGCCACTGTGCCTCCATACAAGAGGGTTACAATGTGAGAAGCAGAGCTGCTGAATATGATCTGATAATTTATTATAGGCGTCCAGTTCCACCAAGATACCAAACTATTAGGGCGTAATAGGAATAGAACTTACACATTTCTACACTGTCGTATAGTTTATGTGGTTTCCTATGTTGCGTACCATGTGACAAACTCACTGTGTATTCTATGGTGGTTGTAACAAGTAGGCTAGTCTTTCAACTTGCCAGTCCACTTGTTCATGTTATATTCAGGATTGGTGCCTCTATGACGTAATTTGTTGAGGCATTGTACAGTTGTCTATATTTACTTTTCTCATCACGATTGTTTACATGTGGATTATTTGATTGTATGTACTGTTTTTGGTTTATCTAATGTATTTGTGAACCTTTGTAAATGTGGTGTACCTTTAGATTCTTTAATACTTGTTTCATAATTTTGCATAAATAATAAGTGATTCAACACAAATGGTTGTGCAGCCTAGCAATTCATTATACTAGGTTTGTAATTGCTTCAAAAAACATTACACTGTCCGGCCCTGTTGTTTGTTTATTCTATAAGAGTGGTCCAGGCCGGCCAGAGACAGGACCCAAGCCTTCCCCTTTTTCTCTGATAATTTATTGGGCATGATAAAAATCCCTGAACTGCAAGACATTTTGAGAGCAACTTAGGATAGACAAGTTTTTTTCTGCTGGATGTTTATTTAAATAAAAAAAGTTAAACTGAAGTTAGCTGTAGTCTAAATTCATCAATCAATATGCTGTTTCTTATGGTGAGATATCTTCTTTGTATGATGTACCCTGTGACAGATTTCCTAACCTGCATGATAGGTACTTTTGTCCATGCACTGAATGTTTGAGACTCTAAAACTGCACACCTTTTCTAAATCTGTAAACCTGAAGTGCTGGCGTTGTACATAACTTCAAAGACTTACATCTTAAGTTTCAATCCTAGGCCATTTATTTAATGTACATTTGGACATTATCTGAAGATGACCCGTAATCACATATATGCTCTTATTTTGCAGGTGCACTCTCATGACCGATTCTTGGGCTCTCGGGCCATGCTTTCTGTCTCTGGAAAAAGCTTCTGAACTGTGAGTAACACTTATTGGCATTTTTACCCCTTCTAGTCCTGTCTAGTTGATGTAAGGAGTATCTGAGCACAGTCTGCCTGAGTGGTATATGTCTGATTTGTAGCAATGGTTTTAAAGTATAGCATTGATAATGACCCTGCCAGAACATTAGAGAGAATGAAATAATAATGAAGTGCGCTTTTAAAACGTGTGTAATGTGACAGCCTTTGTAATTAGAACATTGATTTTACATTGAAGGAGGGTCATGTGTTCCTTTTGTGCATAACTCTGGATCATAGTGCTCAATGATGATCGATTCGGAAACGGGCTCTAATACATATCAGGAAAAATGTAAACTATACGTTTGAGACCTATTATACAGTGGAAAGCAAATACATTTAAACATTATCAAAAAAAATAGAAAGTAAGAGAGCAATCTCCTGCTATGCAAGTGCTCTGAATATTAGTCACCTTTGGCATCGGGATTTATTTGAAGTTTAATTCAGGACACTGAATACACTTGAAAAACCATAGTCAGTGTTGTAACTTGCCTTCAAAAACTCTCCAGGGGTTAAGCAAGATGACCAGTGCAATCTTGAAGATTTTCTGGGCCATGAGCAATACATATTTTAGGGCCCCTTGATTTTAACAACTTTGAATATATTACCCATTTTCAACCAGTTTAAGTACTTAGATTCCAAACAATACATGAACGTTTGATGAATCATTTGTAAAGCGGTTTCATTTGCTCATGGAGCTAGATTTGTTTTGTATTGCCATCAAATATTCTGTAGAATTCCTTGAAAATACGTCTGTTCTTCCCATTGTAGGAAACAATGGTGAGGGTCATTTGGTGAATGTTTAGTGGACTACTGCATAATGTTAAAGTGAAGGATATCCACACAGCACTTAGACTGTAGCTTTCATTGATAGTTATTTATCTCCATATACATATCTCCTTCAAAATTGTAATTCTATATGCAACAGTGAAAAACAAGACAGTGCTCTGGGTATTTTCACTATTCCATCATGTGAAGTCTGGTACTTTTCTCCTCAATGCACTTTCCCTGTCTTGTCCTTTCTCTCCTCTAGCTATGTATAAATGTTGCTGGCTAGACAGGAGAAGGAAAGTAAGGGATTGTGTGGTGTATAGAAATAAGTGAGGTACGGAGAGAAATAAGGCCTTTTGTTTTAAGGTTGAATGCGGCATACCAGTGAGAGTGGCTGACTTTGGAGGTGGCGAACCGCGTTCGATTCTTGGTGTCAGTTCAGCATCCTGTGATTCTGACAAATCACATTATCTCTCTGTATCTACAATAAATGCATGTGTCCTTGTGTAACGTAACTGGTGCTCCTGTAAAGCAGGGAATCACTGGTTGGTAACCGTTCCTATATTTAAAGCAATAACCTACTTCAGCTAAGAAGAGAAAATAAGATAGAATGACGTCTCTATATGTGGTTCCAACCTGATGAATACGGGGGAGATTCTCCTTTAGAAATTAGTGCCCGCACACACTCTTGTGAGTGTCATGCTTCATCATCGTGCATTGCTCTTCGTGGGGTTGGTGCAGCTATCCTCCACGGGCCCCGTGAGAAGGCTCTTTATCGGAGATCTTTTAGGAGATGCCGCAGTTGTGCATGTGGGTGTGTGAGCCTAAAAGGGATAAGTGTATTAAAATTACCCCACCGGTACCCTGAAGACAATTTTTATTCGTAGGTCCAAGAGGTAAATGTTAAAGAATTATCCGGGGGTGATGAGGCGCCTCTAAAAACAAATATGGTAGAGGTCGAGGTATTGTTCTGCTGCTCTCATTACCTGTGTTTGTATGTGAATGTGAAACCTGGTTAACACGTTTCGCGCTGGAAGTAAGGTCCCTAATGGATCCTAGTGTGCTTCGTCAGGACCGTGCAATGTGAATTAAGTGAATGAAACATAGGAGCAGGGAAAAGAACATCCCTATATTCCTATGATACCTCTAATAAGGTGCTGAATGCGTCATAACGCTTAAGGGAACATCTCATTTGTGTTCCTTTTAGTACCCCTTCAAAAGAACGGAGTGCCTCCTTGGCAATTACTGTGTTAGCCCCTTTGATATGGCCCTATACCTGCCCTGCCGCTGGATTGGCACTCCAATACCTTCAAGCTGCATCCAAGCTATATTAAATCTGCAAAAGAATTAAAATTAAGTTTAAAAAAAATTAATACTAAAGACACAGTAAGGGTCACGTGGTGGATGTGTAGCGGCATAGTGTACAATATTAAAATGAAACATTTTCACATACCACTTTGAATGTAGCTTTAATTAAAGGATATTTGTAATCATAAAATAGCTTTCACTGCCTTGTCCCTCCTCTCCTATTTTATGTTCATACTTCGCTGGCTAGAGAGTGGACTTCAACTCAGAAATATAATGTAGCAAGTGAGAGAAGGAAAGAGAGATACAGAGGAGACTACTGAGCAAGAAGTGAAGTAGAGAGAAACTGAAGTCTTGGGTAGAAATAAAGTAAAGAGATGGGCAAGCTAGAGAGAAGCAAACAGTACAGAGAGGAAAGAGAAGTTGACAGAAAGAAAGATCCACAGTGCAAGAAAGAGGTTGGTAGAGAAACAGAGGTTGAGAGATTAGTAAAGTTTGAGTGAGATAGTGAGAGCTAGAGATGGGGCGAAGGAAATGTAGAGATAGAGACAGTACATTGTGTAAACTACAACTCTGGCATAGCTCTGCAAGGTTTGTTTTCCCACCCACGGACAACACGGATGAACTTGGTTCAATGCACCAACGCTGAATGTGAAAGACATACTATTGTAGCTAATCAGAGCCTCCTCCAATGCACTGCTGAAGTGGAATCATTTCTTTGGGGTTACTAAGAATCCCGAACTTGGGATCTGGGCCTCTGGTATCAGAAACGAACCTATTTCGCTCTTTACAATATCACACACACAAATGGTACTAAGAAGAATGAGTGTGTTAAACTAAAAGCATTTATTGCATGAGGCTGAACCTGTTTCTCAGCATGTGTAAAATAACCACACAGAATTTCATAAAAACTCCAAATAATATATCATAACATAACAGGTGTATTTGTAAAGCGCACGATTACCCGAAGGTGTCCTGGAGCTGAATACCAGATGTTTATTGTACCTAGGCACGTTGTGAACAACAAGAGTAAAAGGAACATTTCTAACATAGTTAAAATGGCATTTAAAACCTAACGCCCTAAAACGTCCTTGAATGCGCTACACTAGGACAGCATGGAAAGTAGAACTTGCAATCTGGTACTTCTTAGGGGGAAGCAATGTACAGCACACCTTGTTGACAGCAAAAGCTATGACTGTCAGAAAGGCGTGAAATCATTGCTCCCTGCAAAAGGTAAGCACAAACTACTCAAGCGTCCTTTCTCCTGGACTCAGCTTGCTATCTGCATCAGTTCTGATGTAGCATCTTCTTGCTGTACTGGCAGTATCTTGTGCGATAATCTGGGCGAAGGACCTCTCCTGACAAGTGGTCAAGTGGCAGCCCTTTTATAATATCTATTATCAAGGATTGGAATTTCTAACTAAAGTTCTCGAATTTCAATGACTTGACATTGTCACAGTTGTTTGAACACAGCTGGCTCTTTTCAGCTCGGATTAGCTCGGAAGGAAGACGCCAGCGGCCAGAATTTCCCGGCTTCCCGGCGCACCTCAGCATGCTCGGCCCTTGACACAGAGGGGGGGCAAATAGTTTCTTCGACCTGCCTTACCTTTCGTTCCCGTTGTTGGCAGGCAAGGCGAGCCGCAAGGGCAGCATTTCTACTACCCAGTGCCTCCGCGCTTCGCGGTTCTGCGGCCCAGCGGTCCAGCGGTGAGCGAGTGGGAGCAGCGCCCAACGTGGCTGTGGGAGCGGATAAGACGGGAGAGACAGAGGAGCCTTGCGATTCTTGTGAGGGGGTTCAGGGGAAGTGGTAAGCGCGGCCACCATTTAGCAGGCAGCTGCGGTGAGAGTGAGCCTGGCGGAGGCAGCACGATTAGACCTTGCTGCCTGCAACCTCGCCCTGTGTGCCCCGCTTGCCCTCGCCTTCACTCTTGCCTTACCACTGTCCCACTCCTCTGCAGCTCCTCTGCAGCTCCTCCTGTCGCTAAAAAAAAAGCAAAGCAAAAGCAAGACGACTTAGGAGTCAAAGACCATAACTCAAGGTACCTAATAAATTCCTAATAAACAAAGTAATAAGTAAAAACCCTAAGACCACCTTGCCCCAGGACACAGAGGTGCAAGGCGGCAGCAAGTAAACCACTGCTCAAGGCACTCGAGGTGAGCCAAAAACTGAACAAAAATCATTAAAAAAAAATATATTTTTTTTTCACAAAACCCCACCATGAGATCAGTAAAAGTCAGGGGGACAATAGGCAACCGGCAACAAAAATCCAAAAAGGAGGGCGAGGACCAAGCAGCAACGGTAAACCTCAGCAAGCTACAGGAAATGGAACAGGAGCTTGATTTGGAATCAGACCAAGACCAAGAAAAAGATAGGGAAAGTAAAAAAAACAACATCCAACAAGATAACCACACCCCTACTATTGCCACATGTTCCCCCATCAAAACCAGTATCAAAACTAACAAGCGGGCTCTTATTACAGGCTTCCTAAAAGTATGTTTCAGCTTTTCTCCGGAGAAGCAAAAGGCTCACAAAGTAGTCAACGAACCAAAGGAAGCCAAGGAGACCAAGAGGGGCAGTCCAGGCATCGAGTCACACAAACATAGCATTAGCAAAACAGCAAATAAGGAAGACAAAGAACTAGTGGACTCTAAGCCCATCACATTAGAAAACTTAAGTGGTGCCAGTTCCACACAGGGCGGCTCAAGCTCACTCACTGACCATCAAGGATGCCATCAACAGTCCATTCAAGCTGAAGTCCACAATGACCCGGGGCTAAACTGGGAGTCTATGTCCAAACAATGGACCAGCCAGGTCCAATCAAACCAACGAACTCAACAACACCAGCAACAGTAAACTGCCCAGCAGTGTCCTGAAGTGCAGAGTACGGAGGAAAACCCAGTGCTTTGGTAGTACAGCATTGATAGTTCTTGTGCATTACTATACTCCCTGGCAGACCCTCAACTCCACGACCAGTTTGGCGGGGGTCAAACAGTCTACAGGCAAGAACAATTTTCTTTTACTTCAAAAACACGAATAAACCAAACTCAAAATCAAACTGCACACCAGCTGGAGCTGGATCTATCTCAACAAAAGAAAAAGGGGCCAGTGCCCTACGACTCCACCAAGGCAGAACAATTCAACCTAACCAGTCAATTAGAAACACGCAACCTATCTCCACATAACAAAATACTAAGGAACAAGGGGGACAATATTCAATGGGACAACAGGAAGGTCAACCAACAGGTCCATTTTGGAATCAGTTATTATGCACCATGAAAACGATCGGATCAGCCATGACCTATCATGCCGACAAGCTGGATACTCAAGTCGAGCTATTAAATGTCTTAGCACTATATGTCAGGGGATAGAACAAAAATTGCATGATCTAAACACCATGATAATAAAAGTACAACATGCGCAAGATATCACATATCACACGTGCCATTGCTATCAAATAATCGATAAGCTCACTACTGTTGCAACCATAATGTCAGAGCTGTTGGGGGCAGTCAAGGAAACTCAACTCAATTCCACTACATCTATGGAAAGAGACCACAAGAAAGCAGACAGTATTAGTGGGGACACCCCACTATAAATATCAAATCATTAAAAGAGGAATTTAACGCTCAAGAAGGCGAAAGAAGAAATTCACCAGACGCTGAGAAAGGGTCTAAACAACTACATTAATAAGAAACATTTGGAAAGCTTTTCACCCGTTCCCAACCAAACCAACTTATCAAAGGAAGCTGTGGAAAGTAAGGAACAAATAATCTTGAAAAAATCCCTCACAAAGCGGGAACGGAAACGGAAACGCCTTAGGAAAGCGAGGAAAAGCAAATCAAACAAAGCCATCTTACCACCATTATTGACATCCACCCAGGAAAGACAAGATAAAGGAGTTGCAAGCAACAGCGGCACAGTCAGTACGCCTAATGATAACATCCCGACAATAAAAGAGGCTGCCGCCTCAAGAAACAATGACGCACAAAAAAGGAAAATTTGTCAATAAGTAAAATATACGACATATTCAAACCCTCGGTTAAGAAGGAACAAAACAACATCAAAAGTAAAGAAACCGTAAAAACAGATACAATCCAAACATTACAGGAACAAAAGATAAAGACAAGTGAAGTCTGTACGCAGGACACAGCACTAAGAGGAAAAGGAGCCACACAGGCGCGAACTGTCAATAACAGACTCAAAATCAATCCACAGTCCCAGAGGTTAAGAGAGCCCATTGAAAGTACACAACAAGACCAAGTCAAACATACCCACCATGTCGAAATCCACCACCATGCCCTAACAGAAGCATCAAAAGGGACCCCGATCGACCATACTAAAACACAATCGCTAACCGCTCAAGGCCAGATAGAATTGGTCCCACACTATAAATCGAGGGGAGCCCACGATATACTGAATCGAAGTGCAATAATAAGGTTACTAAAATCTTTACCTGCCTTGAAACACATTATATCCAGGGATCTGGAAAGAATAGAATTCAAACCCAAACCAAATAGGCCTGAAATAACAATAGCCACTTCAATAAATTACTCTGTCACTGAACAGATCTTGAGGCACAAGGAGTTATTCGCATCATGGGGTATAGAACTAAAAAAGGTTGAACCTCCTTGTTATCCGAGCCCCCTACAACAGCCCTACCGCACAGAGGGCGTACTAAAAGGAGCGAAAGGTCCTGAGAATCTGGGCCAAACAAAGGATGAAGCTCAATCTAAAAACAAATTATGATTACAATCTCACACTCAGAAACCGCTAACTAAGAGAATAACCAGTACTGGAGATCCCTAAACACACAACAAGGAGCAGAATGAATACAAAAAATCCATAAAAATCTAAAAACACTGCAGGACTGTAAAATCTGCTCCTGGAATGTGAACGGCCTAGCATCAAATATAGAGGAAAACTACTACACTGACTTAATCCTACAGTACGACATACCGCTATTGTAAGAAACTTGACAGATAACACACACCCCGATTGTAGGCTACAGAGAACATCTTATTCAAGGAAAAAAGGATTCAGCACCTGGAAGAGCCAAAGGTGGCCTATCATTTTATATCTCAACAGATATTGCATGGGTAGAAGAAAACATCGACCTAGACACCTGCTGGTTGCAATGTATCATACTTACAGTCTCCATCACCAGCACCTTGCTAATTTTGAACATCTATAGGCACCCAGCTCATAAGCATAAGGGGAGAAACATCCAACAATTGGTTGCCGCCATCAAAATCTTAAAGCTAATTTACCCACATGCCCATATAATATTGGCCGGGGATTTCAACATGATTTTGATGCAAGCCCAAGAAAAATACCTACCCACTCATATAAAGGTCAGGAATGGAAACACAACTAGACGTGACACTTCGGGCAAAAAATGCGCTGCATTATTGGGTAACCAATCATTGTATACTTTAAATCAGAGGTCTTCAAACTGTGGGGCGTGCCCCCCTGGGGGGGGCGTGAATGGGTTCCCAGGGGGGGGGGGGGCAAATGCCTCTGTAACTGCATGTAAATGAAGATGGCCTGGAAGTGCAGCGATGTTTACTTGCTGCATTTCCAGGCTGTCTTCATTTACTTCGAGCCCTTGTGAGAACAGTGATCAGCATGCCATGGGGGCAGAAGACAGGAAGTGTGCTGGAAGGATCAAAAAGGTTGCTAAAATCAAGACATTTATGTATTTTTAACAACTGGCTGTTTTTATTATGATGCATAAACCTCACTAATTTTCAAAGCACCTGATGCCATGTTCCTTGCCCCAGCAATTTTCAAAGTATCAATAAAAATGCCAGGAAAACTCCAGTGATTAATGTTCTTTTTGAGGAGAGACCAGAGCTTTGTCTGGAAGTGGAAGTTTCTTTTGACTCATCATAGCGCAGAAGGTTAATATGCCTGCTGCACAGAGCATGTCCGATTCAGATCACAAAGTACATACACTATAAATAGGTCAATGGGTTATGGTTTTTATCAGAGAAATCTTTTTGTTACTTGCAGTTTGAAAGTTAAAATACTAATATATAGCTGAGTGCTATTAACTGTCACCAAAGAGCTGCATGCAAACTGCAAGGAATATATTACAGCTACATATTTTTTGACCAGTTTTTCCTTATCCTAGTATTGCAAAAAGTGTTCATTTGGGTAGAAATCAAGTGTTCTTATTAAAGAAAACCACTCACGATGGTGTTACATTTTAAATTCGGAATTTGTGCTTTTCCAGACCAAGGACTCTTTAACTATACTGCCTGCCAGTATAGTATGCATGACATGTGACTCCTACAACTTATAGGCCGCTGTCTTATGTAACATTTCCCATACACAGATTAACACTTGTATGATTGTCTCCGTGCAACGTATGCGTGATGTCACTTGTTCTGACACCTTAAACTGGTATGAGTGGCGTTTTATAAAACTAAATTAATCTAAAAGACAGTGTTAAAGGAGACTTGGGGGGCATTGTCAAATGGTGGTAGTGAGGAAATCCATGGCGAGGTGGTCATTGGGGGGGGGGCTGTCACCAAACATTGTCGCACAGGGTGCCACCAGGAATACGGCCTGCCCGGAGGCCTTTATTACAGAAATTTCCTTAGTCTGAATCTTGTGGTAGCAGTTTTTTTTCTGCTCGAATCATGATTATAAGAAATGTGGTAATTACAGAACAACAGTGTTGGTAAATTCAATTGTTATTTCCTATGAGGTTTAAATGCACACCACACAAGGAGGGACTTGCAGGGCACTGGGTGGATTGGTAGGTACTGCCTTCTTCACCCCAGGAGATTTGGTAGTGGTAATTGCTTCACAGCACTCAATTCACAACCAAGCAGTTACTCTAGGGAAGTACGGAGCCTATTAGCCAACTCTGGTACAGGGACAATAGGCTTCAGCAGCAGGTTGAGCACTGGGAAAGAGCTGCAGTCAGTGAAAGAGGTATTAGTTACAGAGGTCAAGCTCATCAAAAGGCACCAAGGACGAGTTTAGAGGTAACAGGGAAAAGAGCAACGGAAAGTAAGAGGAGAATGGTGGAAGGAAAGGAAGGCAGGCTTGGTTCAGGGGCAGATAGGCTGATTTGGTGCAAATAAATATTGGAGTCAGGAGAAAAGGCAAAAGGGTTTGTCACTAACGGAAGTTGTCAAGATGAAGTTAAAGAAGAAATTGTTAAAGGAGGTGGGAATTGTTTAGCGGCCAAGGGAATAGTTATTGTTTGTTTGAGTGCTGTGAGGACATATTAATCTGATCGGCAATAAGCAGATGTTTTTTTTTGTACCTGAGCTCAAATGGCCTTATGACAACAGCAACAAGGTGTACGTGGTGATCCAATCCCAAAGTATGTTTGGGAGATTAAATGGCTGCTGAATCCACGCTCAACATATTTAAAAAACATGTCAGAAGACCACAAAAGAAGTGAATTGTGCAGCAAAATAAACCGCAACATACATAGAACTAGGTTCACTAAAACACAAGTGGGCAACAAAATGTATTTGTCTTCCTGTACTGCACAATAAAGCAGAACTTTCGAAAAGACATAAATCTGTCCTCCAAAATATAATGTTTGTAAGTACTAGTTCACAGCACTGAAGAATTGGATATGCAGTACTATGCAGCAGATGATGGATAACGTAGCAAATGCAGTAATATAAGTGGCCTTTTTTTTCTTTAAAAAAGGCCATTCATTAGTGAAGCAGGTACTGCTGCCAGGTGTGTTAGTGGCCACTGTTGATTATCAATAATTAAGCAGATGCAGAAGGACTGGGGCCTATGGGTTTGAGGGACCCACTGCATCACAGTTATCACTGTCTACCTTTAAAAAGAGGCATGGGAGCTTATTTTCCTTTTTAGCATTAGGACCGAGGGCACCTTTGCAGAAAAAAGGGAGACCTGGTGTGGGAGCTTTGTTTTTTCTCAAAGGAACAGAGATCCTCATTCAAATTCGGAGAGATGGGCAGGCATGGTGGGGGAAGAGGTGAAAGATGTAGAGGAGATAGCCTGCTACTCAGGACTGCTGGTATCAATAAAACAGCAGGTGTAGTTTTATTTGGGTCCAAGAGTGTGAGAGGCTACAACACCCCAATAATGGGGAGCAATATTTTTGGGCCCACACGTTTTTGTTTGATGCATTTGCTGTTTTATAAGTATCATACTTAGTGTGGTTAATGAGCTATAGAAAAAGTATTCCTGAAATCATCTCATAAGCCCATTCCTTGCACACAGCCATGTCCCTCCTGCTCCACCACTCATTGCCTTAAAGTTTTGTAGGGGGGCCCGACCTCAAAACATTTTGCTTAGGGGGGGCTCGGAGCAAAAAAGTTTGAAGACCTCTGCTTTGAATGGTCGAGGCCCACAAGACAGCCCGGCGGCTTTTACAAGAGTGATGGCAAAATCAGGAGTAACTATCGACTTCACTCTAGCAGACCCAGACCTATTTCCCTTCATCACAAACTTTCAAATAATAGAAAGAGTAGATAGCGACCACTATCCCCAATCTTTTATATTAACCAACATTCGAGAAAAATCTTGGCCAACCAGTGCCCTCCCCCAATTCACCCAACTGTACTATCTAAATCAATTAACATGGAACAACAACACAGTAGACGCAATTATGTAGCTCTGCTCAGCACTATTGGCCGCTACTGATGCAAAACCACTAGGGATAAAGGCCTGGGAGTCGCTTATCAATAGCCTGAATAGAGAGTTTTCACATAGTCCTAGATACCAAAAATCCGCCAGGACAAGAGGGTCTGTATGGTACACACACGCCCTAAGGACAAAAAAAAGACAACTAAATAAAGCTCTCAGACAAATCCGAACTCAAGGCCAACAACCCCCTCAGCTGGCCCTGACCACAATTAAACAAATAAAAAGCGACTTAAAAAAATAGATTAATGCGGCAAAATGCACATATAACGAACAACTTTGGACAAAAATGCTCCATGTTAGCCGACAACAAAATTCTAAAGAGTTTTGGGCCCAAATTATTGTCTTATCAAACGGAAAAAATTGGCACCACTACTCTGACATAACGGAGCACGCATGCAGAGCTCATATAGAAGCCACATTCAACACCCAGAAAGCCCCCGGGGTTATCGTCAAAAATGACACACTGAAGGCGAGACGGCTTAGCGCCAGTATTCCCAGAGACACCTCAGTTGGAGAGCATTGGACGGCTCAGACACCAAAGTTAACCTTGAAGGCCTTAAATTGCAAGACCTGTAAACTGAATTTGAAAGATCACAGTAACCTCCAAGTCGAACAACCTGGAGGTACATCTCAGCGAGGTCCATCTGAAACTCCAGGGTCAGATCAATCAATCTTCGATCTACAGATCACACAAAAACAAGTACTGAATGCCATAAAAAAGCTGGACTGACGGGGCGCTGGGACCAAACGGCCTGCCCAACGCCCTATTTAAAAAAGATCCAGCATTTTGGTCTAAACATCTATCATCACTGTTCACTCATATTCTGGAATCTCACACAATCCCAGATTCCTGGCGAGGAAGCATATTACACCCTATATTTAAATCAGAAGCTCGTTCAAACCCCTCAAATTGTAGGCTAATAGCCCTCATTGGTGTTGAGGTAAAAATCTACGCCGCAAACTTGCTGAAAGATCTAGAGGATTGGGTCGACAGTACTAAACTGATCCCCAACACACAAACAGGCTTCGAGCTGGAATGGGCTCTTTAACAAATATTTCTGCCGTTACACTTTTGGTTAACCAAGCCATCGCAAACTCTAAAGTTCTGTATGCATGCTTTGTGGACCTCGAGGCTGCCTTCGACAAGGTCCCCAGACGAGCCCTGCGGGCAAAAATGGAATCTTGGGGAGTCCCTACCGACCTATTGAACACAATAATAAACCTCTATTCAAAAACATGGGTTCAAATAAAAATGGGAGACAGTCGAACCTTAACAAACAAAATGACCACTACCAACGGCTTAAAACAGGGGTGCGTTTTAGCCCCCTGACTATTCAATATATATACAGCTGACTTCGATAATAACTTACGTTCGACATTAGGTGACCCCCAAAACTGGGGAACGTGAGAATAGTAAGTCTGCAATACGCCAACGACATTGTACTGCTATCTCAAACCCCCGCGGCCTCCAACGTCTGATAAACCAACTAGCGGAATATACAGTTTCAAATCAATTAGACATAAACTTAAAAAAACAAAGGTTATTTCTTTTTCGAGTCCATATAAAAAGATACCAAAATTCACTTGGACGATCAGCAGGAACCGCTTGGACTAGGTGGGAACATACAAAGTAATTAAGTAAGTAACATTTTTATTTGCACAATTAATTACAATCATTGCAATTTACACAGTCATGGTTAAAAGTTTAGAAAGAGACACTAATCGATTCTAATAAGAAGACAATAGACACAAAATAAAAAGAATCAATTTTCAGGAGTTAGAGTTCGTTCTTGATCATCTAGTGGTAACAGAAGGTTAATTTGAGATATGAATTCTACAAAACGTGTTGGCATCTGAGGTGAGTCGCCCCTCATAGATGCTTTCAATGCTTCTTGGCATGTCCTCATGTTAAAAAAGATCCAAATCGGGCGAAGCCAAAAAGTTCTTTGGGCTAGTAAGGATCTGCAAATGCATAAAATGTGAATCAGGTTTTCCTCCTTCTGGTTGCAGAAGCGGCATTTGGTGGAGGCGGCCTTCTTGTATCCTTGGCCGAACTTGTATGCCATCAGTGGGATTAGGCCAAAACATAGTCTCATTAATTGATATTTTACATTTGGTTTCATAGACGATGAAAGATAAAGCGGCAGTATTTTTGGAGCGTAAAGTTTAGAGGCCCAGCTGCCATGAAAGAGCTTTAATATTAATTGTGCATCGTGGTCGTAGGAAATAATTTTTGTCTTGTTTGGTTAAAAGTTTGGATTTTGCCTCTATGGGCAGCGAGATTGACCATATATCGTTAGCCTTTAAAGTTTCCAGACAAAAGGTCAAATATTTGCCCCATGATGTGGCAGGATTGCTTAACAATGACCATATACAGCTCTTTAAAGTGTTGGAGCGTGCTAGTTTTGTTTTAAGGCTGTAAACGATGAATCTTGCACTCATGATCCAATGCTGGGAAGATAAAGAAAATTCCTTTCAGATTTGGGCGTGAGAGGTTGAGTTTGGCAGTTGGAATACTCTGCGGAAGCATGATGATTGGGCTCTATCTAACCAGTTGGTCATTTTATCTTTATAAGTTATAGCGCCAAAGGATATTGTTGGGAGAAGTTTGGCACCTATCAATTTTATTAGTGGGACAAAGTCCGGGGATGGAGGGCTCTCTTTGTTTTCATAAAAGCCCCCTCCAGGCTTCGAGCAACACCTTGCATTGCAGTTATATGCACAGTCGGTCTTGCTTTATGATCTATCCAAACACCCAGATATTTATATGCGGTGACTGACTCCAATGGCTTCCCCTCAATAAACCAAGTGCTCTTTTTTGTTTTCGAAGAGGATATTACCATTACTTTGGTCTTGGTGACGTCGATCTCTGGTATATTGGTGTTACAATACGAGGCAAGGGAGTCATAGAGTCTTTGAAGACCCACCTGGATTTGATCAAGAAGAATGGTGTCGTCCGCATATTGCAGGGTTTGGATTTTTATAAGGCCAATTCTTGGTGGGAAGGCCCGACAGCGGGGCAGCCATTCGGGGAGGTCTGCTAGGTACAAATTGAATAGTAAAGGTGCAAGGATGCATCCTTGCTTTAGGCCTCTGTTGGTATAGATTTTATTAGTGGATGACCATCTCGAGGTGACTCTTATTTTGACACAGGTATCTGTATGTAAAGCTATTAGCGCATTCAGTAATGTCTGGGGGATGCCCCATTTCGCCAATTTTTCCCAGAGTTTAAGTCGAATCACGCTGTCGAAAGCTTTCCGAAAATCAATGAAGCCCAGTTATAATGATTTGCCTTTTGTGGCTAGGGTGGTTTCCATCATATTGGCTATGCAAATCAGATTATCTTCAGTATGGCAGCCTCTTTGGAAGCCAGTTTGTGTGAAGGGAATTAGAGTGCAATGTTCCGCCCAAGTTGTTAGTTCGGATAAAAGGACACTTGCGTATGCCTTTCTTGTCCACATCAAGAAGGGCTATCATTCGATAGTTGTCGGGACTAGAACGCCAGCCTATTTTGTGGATGGGAACGAGTAGTGATCCTCGCCAGGAAACTGGGATAGGACCTCCCAGTATTGCTGCCTCAAAAAGAGGTGCCAGCATCAATGCCCATTTCAGGGCGGAAGCTTTATATACTTGGGTGGGAATACCATTGGGTCCTGGGGCACCACCTGAACGCATTTTCTTTATGATTAGCGCTATTTGATTTGGGATTATCTTGTCAGTTAGAGTCATATCATCCTGGGAATTCGGTTGCTTGAAGGTGGGAGGGCTATTGCAGTTGATAGCGTGCGGTGCTGTATAGAGTGTTTTGACGTAGCTCTCCCAGTAAGCAGGTGAGATGTTAGTCGCACTAGGAGGTTTGGTGGTTTTAGCAGCCTTGTTTACCCAATTCCAGAATTTTCTTTGGTCCTTAGATTTTATGATCTCATGGGCCGCTGCCCAGTGATGTTCTTCCTTCAATTTCCTTAGAATATACCTGGCCTTTCTATATTCTTTTCTAATAGATGATATTTGGCTATGCAGAGATTTACTTTCAATTTCGTTGTAGGCAACAATTCGCTGCAGTTTATTTAATTTGTTTTTTGTAATAATTCTGAGTTGTTTTTGCTCTAGGAGGGTGATTGAAACCGGAAGATCTTTAACTGTACTTTTTGTTAGCTTTGGGGCTAATTTTTCCCCTGAAATCGGTCACCATACTTGCCCATAAGAATGCCGTCAGGTGACTTGCATCATTCGGGGCCCATTTGATCAGCATATCGTCCACTTCTGCTTCTATTACTTCTCGATTATCCTCAGACCATCTCAATTTTCTTACGTTCTGTAAGTTCGATTCGTTGCCAATCAGGGGAATATTCGGAGGGGGAAACTGCCAAAGATCTATTTTGCACGTTAAGATTGCGTGATCGCTGTTTGGAGACGGAGTTACCAAAACTGCTGCACCAACTGGAGGTGGATTACTGATATCCATATGTAGTCCAGGGTGGCCATTTGTGAGGGGGATATGTGAGTATATGCAGCTGGTTGGTCCGAAGCAATTCTTCCATTTAAAATGCGCCTGCCTAGTTGGTTTAATTGTGTTGGCAAATTTATCCCTTTGGCTTCCTTCCGTTAGAACTGGGATTTTATCTCCGGGATTGCCCACATATCATTAATTGAAGATGGTTGAGAAAGTGGGGTGCAATCAGCCTCCATTAGGTTGATGTTGAAGTCGCCCATTACCAGCCATATGTCATTTGGAAAGTGAACTTCGAGGTTGGCTATATCAGGTAGCATTTTTCTCAATGTAGCCTCTCGTCTTATTTTGGAGGGATGCAAATAAACACTGACGAGGATGATTTTTTGTTTTAATTTTTCCTTTTCTTGGCACTGGGTCTTGATGCAGATAAAGATGTAGTCGCCTTCGCCTTTATAGAGTGGTGATAGGTTTACGACCAAAAGTGTTCATCACGGCGATTAGAACACCCCCAGAGGCATGACCACCTAAAGCAGATGGAATAGCATGTGATTCGATAACAGCGAAGTCTTCCCAAATGGTATTCTCCAGGGCCCAATTTTCTTGGAGAGCAAATATGTTGTGGGTCTGCTGGAGGCCCGTGGTTAGTCGTTCAATTTTCTCCTTCGTTAAACCCCAGATATTCCAAGAGCATATATTAAGATAGTGGGCTACTTCATAGTTGATTTTTTCTTCGTACAATGTTTTCTGTATATTACCCTAAGGCCTGAGAGAGCCAGGACCAATCTTGGGATTTATGAAGCTTAAGTACGCATTTGCGTGGTCCCCCTAGTTTTGTAACTGTTATCTGGAGTGGATTCTCTAACCAGGGTGCGTTTTTAATTCCTTGTCGGGACCCCTTAATGTTGAAGATAACTGTTGGATATTCTTATCCTGTTTGTGTTCTAGTTTGATGCTTCCGACCGTTGGAGCATTGCATATGTCTTTAAGAAAGTCGGGGTATTTAGCGTTAGTGTAGAGGCTCGCCTGAACGCCCCATTCAGTCAGTTGGTTTTTGTTATCCATTAGGATTGCCGCCTGATCAGGATTATAGAGAGTTACCACAGATGATTCGTTGATCTGGCCCTGTACAGGGTCTATGAAGGCCACACTTTCTATGTCCATAGATTTTATGCTTTCTAGGCCCGGGAGCCCCAAGCATAGCTTTAAAATATTGCCTTGTATTCCGGGTACAGTGATACTTTATTGTATCGTTGAGATGGGGAGAGGAACTTTCGCTGGTTAGGCTTTGATTTTTGCAAAATTTTATATTTTGGGTGTGACTCTATAGGGTCCGTAAGTGAATTTTCATTTTATAGATACTCTAGGTTATCTTGGTTAGTCGCTTTAAGAATCGTGGGGGGGACGCCTGTTGGCAGGTCACTTCCTCTTGCTAGTTCATGGGGGGATTGCATTGTATTATCAGGTCTTTCTGCCTCAGTGGGGGCCTCGGTATTTATCTGTTCCTCTTCTATTTTTTTTTTTTTTAAACCTTTATTGACATTTAGACCAAATACAAGTATGGGCCTACAACACCGGGGGCCGGCCGCTAAGCAGTTAGATTAACAGAGAGCAATTTTAATCACATGCAGCACCTCGGGGAGCAGAACCTCCATGCTAGCGTACTCTTGGCCACTGAACAGCACAATTAGAAAAACAGGATATAAAAGGTTTTCATTTTATAATATAAGATGGAAGGATCAGGTGCCGAACAATTTCCCAGCAGCGAAAATGGCAGGCAGAATAGTGAACGTATCGACAATAAACAGTAATCGATCAAATCAATGGCGCTGAAACAAGAGGTCAGGATGTGAAGGAATATTACGGTCAATTCGCGCCTGCAGTTACCTGCCCTAAAACCCAAAAAACACCACGAAAATTGAGGCACAGATGAAAAAGCAGGGATTGATACCAAAGGAAACCCACTGCACTGACCCAGAAAAGAAAAAAGACAAAGAAAGATGAGAGAAGAGAAAAAAGGCCATAGAAACAAAAATAAAAACGAAAGATCCCCTCCTCCAACCCCCCACCCTGCACCCCTGCAGATGACTACGGCCCCCCCCCCCAGCAGTGTGCCTGTCGCCCGAGAACCAAACCCGAAATATAGAAGAAGAAGAGAAAAAAGAGAAAAAAAAGAAACCCCACCTAACGGGGAAGCGGAGGAGGGCGATAGTCTATGCGCTCCCGGTCTCTCCCCCCCGCCCTATCAAAGGGGCCCCCCTAAGCCAACACAGGTAAAGCTGTCCACCATACAAAAATAACCCGGGGGGAACCACAAACCCCCCGCCCTGGAATCCGTCTGTTGATGAAGCAGTCCCGTTACCAATAGATCCATTGTAAACGATTCAACCCACAATCTCAGCCTTGGCCCCGTCTAACAAAGTTGCAGTGTCCCTCGGATAAGAAAAGCCACATCCCGGGAAAGTCAAAGTTCACACAGAAGCAGCCGGAGCTTGAGTCAGCAATTAGGAGAGGAATAGCAGGTCCCAACGCACACAGCTTGCACCAACGATGTCCCTCCCCGTCCCCGAAGCCAAGCATCGTTCCATCCGCCATATTGGGAGACCGATTGGGGAGGGGGTGCGACTCGTTCCGACACACATCAAAGTGTGGGCCAACAGTGTCCAGGATGGGGGAAGCAGTGAAATGCTCCGATAACTGTAGGACCGATGTTTCCGAGAACTTAAGAGAGTCACCAAACTCAGCACACACGATGAATTCCGTTTCTTCGGGGGCAGGCACAGCTTCCAGCACCGGGTCCAAAAACACCAGTAGGGCTTCCAACAGGGGGCAAGTCGGCTGCCGGGTCTCAAAGAGCAAGTCAGGGCTCGTTCCCGGTCCTATGATTCCATCTGTTGCCGACAGCCAATGATTGACCTGGGCCCTCACCATCGCGTGAAGCGCCGCAACTTCTGCCATTACCATCCGCAAGGAAGGGCCACATTGAGTCCGTTCCGCCGGGTTCCATTCGGCCGCAGGCATAACGATCCCCACGGAGAGGCTCCCTCTCCGGGGCAGGATACGCCGGAGCAGAAACAGGCCGTGAGGGACGGGCCAGCAACATGCAGCAACGCGCGGCGGGACCCCTACCCCGGGGCACCAGCGGTGCTAGTGCCGGGCCTCCGGGCCGGGGCCCCCCGCGACGCAGCACCGCGCACCACCCGTCGCCTCACCTCAGGTACAGCACCAGGCAGCAGATGGTTGCAAAGTAGTTCAGAGAAATTTTCGAAAGTTCCAGGGACCGGACCCAACCACCCTCGGCAGTCCGTTGTTGTTCACTTTGGACCCGGGTAGACCAGAAATCGAGACCCCGGCTTCCAGTCTGGGTTAGGCCTCAAAACATTTTCGATGTTACTTCACACCAGAACATCAGAAAAATTCCGAGATCACACCATCGGGATGCAGACTAGTTCACCCACACGAATCCGGGCCAGGAGATCAGGATATTCGACAGGATAAGCGAGCGGAGGAAGGGGGTCAGCGGAGCCGGGAGACTATGCGGCCATCTTGGTTGGTGTCGTAGCTCCTCCTCCTCCTCTTCTATTTTTGGCAGTGGAATTTTGTCAATATGATTTGTTGTTTTTTGGCTTGACTCCTGGTTAGTAGGTTTTTTTGTGCCTAGAGGGAACGGAGAGCTTTTTTTGAGCAGTTTGATAGAATTTTTGTTTTGCTTAGGAAAGTTACTATAAGATTTTTTGTTTTTACAACTGGTTGTAGTTTCTTTTTTATCCCTTAGGTTTAGTGAATTCTGTTATCAGTCAGGCTGGGTATTGTGGTCATCGTTGATCTTCGTTAAAATCACATTCGGTTTTTCCATTTTTTCTTCAGTGTGATGGGTTGATTTTACTGACTGCACGATTGAATTGGTAATTAGGTCACTCTTATTTGATCCCAGCCACTGTAGTAGTGCATTGCCTTTTTTTTTGCTTTGTTTAGTTTCTTTAACTTCTTCTTATTCTTTCTAGACAAGGGATTTCCATCCATCGAGGTTTGTGTGGTCGTATTTAAAGGCCTAGCAAGGCTCGGTGGGGTGGGTGGCACTACTTCAGTGTTAAGTGGCATGATTTTTTCTTGGACATTCGGTGGTTGTGAATTTGGAGTAGATTCATTGCCAGAATAATCAACCTTTCTTTTAGTGTATAAAGCGCTTTCTTGAACTGCAAAGAGGAGCTTTTCGTGTTGAATGTTTGATTCAACATTGTGTAATTGTTGTTCCATTTTCATGTCACTCTTGTTGCAGCTTGGATGCACTAGACTTTTTAGGCCTGATTTTGCTTTAATAGGTTTATCATGAGTTGGAAGACTTGCCGAGATACACGTTTTCCGAGACCTAGTCTTAGTCTGGGTCTCATTCCTCAGATCTTTAATTAGAGTGGACATTATTGCCGGCAATGATTCTATTTTTTTTAATAGAGGCTCACAATTACAGCCATTTTGCATTTGGTTTAAGTTTGTATTTTTGTTTGATTCTTGGCATGAATTCAAATTTGGGCTTTGATTTTGAGCCACGTTTTTTGGACTCTTCGTATCAAAGAGTTTAATTGCTCCAATTTTAAGTCTATTCCCGTAATTGAGTTTGCTACTAATTGTAGAATGTTTATCTGGGCGTCCAATTTATCAGCATGCATATATGCAGCATTAGCCATTGAATTCAAAGCTTGGTTGGTAGCTGAGAGAAGAGCCTCGACTTTGAGCATTGCTGGAGTATCGTGCGAGTTCCCATGCCTGAGGCCTTTTGGGGAATGATTTTTTTCAGAAAAGAAAAGGTGGGCAAAAGGTACATTAATGTTTGAATTACTTAATGTTTGATTTTTTTTTTTTTTTAATTTGAATCTTGGTAAGAGCTGCAGACTTTGGTTCCGACGTTGCAGCTGTTGGTGGTTACTGGGGGGGGCGTTGAGGGAACTTGCTTTGGTCTCATGTTTAATTGAAACATTATTTTTAGAATGACGGACATAGTTTCCCACAGAGAGGAAAGGAGTATATGTTAGCGAGGGAAGATCAATGCTGTGGTTTTGAGAGCGATCATCCAGTGGGCCATTAAGTGGGTTTTGCTCGACTTCATTGAGTAGCGACCTTTGCGATGTCAAAAGCTTTGCAGGTTGTGTTGGGGAGTGAATCGACAAAATCCAGATTATGGAGTCAGATGATTTGTGCGCTGGGATTTTGTCATTTTCCCTTTGACAGATCATATATTCTTGCTCTAGATCTGGTTCACTGGCAACTCTATGGATATTCGGCGAAGCCAGGGGGCTGACATAACCCGAGGAAGCATAGTTTTTGACGATTCCTTTGGGCTGAGTTTTGAAGATTGATTGTCTGAGGGATATAAAGGTAGCTTTGGGCTGGGAAAAGCGGTTACTGTAGCCGTGCCACAAATGATTATTTCAGGATAGAGAGAGACCAAGTCTGGAGAGGCTGAAAATGTTACTAATTGGTTGGAGGAGCTTGTATTCTCGCCACAAGGAAGATGAAAGGCGCTTTTATTTAACTGATCAATACGAAAGAAATGGTCTCTAATGTCGCCGGTGCCGTTGTTTTTCCCTTTAATTGGATGTGAGAGGTATGAGGGCTGTAGGGGGCAGTTGTTGGCATTTTTTCCCCTTTAGCGCTTCAATCTGCTCCCTGGAGTGCGCTCTGGTTACTCCAACTGCTCCTTCAAGTCGTGGGAGTGAGGACGGGGCTGGTTACCGCGACCAGCCTCTTGCGGGTACAGCAGTTTTGATTTCTGTTGTTTAGCGGTCTTGTGAGGACGATGAGAGGATTGTAATTGGGTGCTACTCCTTGTGCACATCGTGGTGAGAGCAGATGTTTTCCTTTACTCTCTTGCTTATATTGTTGTGTATTGTTTTCTGTTTTCTATTTTCCTCCCCTGATTTTTATAGAGATTTACTATCCTCTATCCCCAGCCGCCTTGTAGGGATTCGGGATTCTATGGCGCTTTGTTGTTTTTTTTTTTTTTTTTTAATCAGTTGAAAGACAGTACCTCACTTTATTTGGTTTTATTTAGGCTTGAGTTAGGCCAGGGTTTTGTAAGTTGTTACTGATGGATCACGCTCTGTAGCAGGAGAGTGAAAGTGCACGGCAGGGTACCTCCCTATCCTGTTGACAAGCTGCACACCACCTTTCTTTTTCATATTGTAAAGATTGTTAGCGGTTCTAAAACTAGTCTGATATCCTAATAGCGGCTGGGAGAAAGGGAGCCGAGAGTAAAGGTATTAGAGGAGCTCACAGAAACGGATAGAACGCAAGCGGAGCATACGGAGGGCCACGGGCATTGTCAGACCTAGTCGGACCCGCCAAGGACCGCTGCCCCGGCTCTTACTTCGCGGCCGCCTCTATCGGCAGCCGCGCTGACGTTTTTCGTTGTGATTCAGCCCCCTAATGATCTCACCTTGTAGGCGGCGCTGGCGACACTAAAGCAGGTTCAAGTTCAGATGCCGATCAGGTGCCGATAGGGTCTCTACGAAAAGCCTCGCTCCGAGAGTGCGATGGGACAGCACAGCCACAAGACCCCTGTTGACCACCTGTTATGGGCGGCCTCTTCAGGGATTCCTTTCGGCTTCTCAGTCCTGGATTTTACAAAGAACCCGGGTTAGGGGCTGCTCTTCCACACAGCGGCTCTACCCCTCGCTCCTCACACTTCGCTTCGCTCTTCGGTCCTTCGCTCCTCCTCCTCCCAGAAATTGAGGCTTGATCAAAACCTGGGAGTAACTTTGGATCACCACATTAATTACAAGCAATACTTAGAACAGCGGAAAACAAAAGCAAAAAAAGCTATTATTTGCATTCAAAATCTTACAAAAAAGACTCAGTGACATTTCGACGACCCATTTACTAAAGTTTGTGGCAGCAAAATACCTACCTTCAATCACGTATGGTTCAGAACTCTTAAACACAAAGGATGCCATAAGTCTGAAAATCATCAAAACTAGTCTCTTCAAAAACGTATTTAAAATTCTGTGCCACATCTCTCAAGCCCGGATCAGATTCGAATTTAGGGTAAAAAAACAGATTCCGTCAAGACAAGGAGCGCTGTTAAAATACTACTGGAGAATGCGGGTAGCAGTGGAAGAGTCTCTGGCACACTGCTGCTGGCTAGAGGTTGAAAGGCAATTCAGATTGAGTAACTCAGTTCATACATTTTTAAAGCAATCGATGGAAGCTTTAAAGTTAGAGGAAGCTTGGCACACAACACTATCCTACTCGGAGTTCAAACGAATAGTCAATATAATTATCAATCAAATATCTCAAGAAAAGGATGAAGCCTCATTGACCATTAAAGTCAATGCATGGATTGTGTTGCCAACATACAAAATGTTAAAGCCTCAACCATACCTGTCAGAACATTTTGCAATTCGCATGAAGCAGCAACTGACATTATTGAGACTGGGAGTTTATTCAACCTAAGACCTAACCCCAAAATGAAAACGGTCTTGGTCCTCAATGCACTGCCGCCTTTGGGGACAAGGAGACGAATCCTTGCTCCACTTACTTTGTATTTGTCCGGCATTATTAACCATACGGAAAGAACTTTTGCGGCCAATAATGAAAAGACAACAAATAAGGACCTGTAGATCCGCCGTAAAAAAATGTTTGGGCGGCTCGACAGTACAATTGGAATGTAAAGCAATAAAGTTTTTGAGTCTAGCTGCAAACGAACTAGAAAAGAGAGACTAAGAATATGAATCGGTTACGCATGCAAAGTGATAAATTGTAGTTAATCAGCTCGCAGTTCACACAAGAACTACGTATCTTATAGCTTTACTCACTATTACAAGACTGAAGGAACCAGTTGTACTCCGTTTTTCTTTTTTTTTAAGAGAAAAAAAAAGTTTTATCACAACATTTTACGAGAATTCATCAATTAATCTCTATTTTGCATATGAATTTTATGTGTTTTAGCGGTAATGCCTCTCTTTTTTATGATTTAAACCAAATCAAAAATAAAGTAATTTCTTCTTCTTCAGTTGTTTGAAAGATCAGGTCAGATGACATCTGCGACAATGAATCTGCAAAAATAGAGAGATGGAGACTCAGTTTGCCAACCCAAGATGGAGACGAACTGGCAGGACTGTTCTCATGAGGAACAGGGTCACGACTAATTTGCATATGGCTGGTTCTGAACTGGGGTGGCTAAGTGAGCGAAAGAACGATGATGGATTCAACCCAGATCTGTGACTGGGGGTGAGTGTTTGAAAAGTTTCACCGCTCCGTCCATCATCTCCTTGTGTTTACCTTGTTTGACCATAGTAGGCAGGGTATCCCCAGTTGTTAGTTTGTGCTCACTTTGCCACTGGATTCAAGCTAGCCTGACTGGTGCGGGGTGTTACCCCGAAGCCGGTTCCAGGATGCTTATTTCTGGTCCACGAGGAACAGGGTCAAAACTGATTTGCGTATGGCTGGGTCTGAACTGGGGTTACGAAGTGTGCTAAAGAACGATGATGGATTAAACCCAGATCTGTGAGGGGGGGTGAGTGTCTGAAAAGTTTCAGTGCTCCGTCTGTCATCTCTTTGTGTTTGCCATGATATGAAATTGGCGTATTAAAAATATTGCAGCTTTAATAAAGGAAAGGAAATTTTAAAAGGTAGGTTATCAATTGTTCCATGCTTGGTCCTAAACCCGGTTTGTTCCAATGGTAACATTTTACCCGCATCCACCCAATCATTAATTTGGATCAAAAAGCATTTAGCAAAAACTTTACCCACTTCTTCAAGAAGTGCAATTTGATGATAGTTGTGTGGGGCAGTTCGATCTCTTTTTTTTAAACAGAGAGACTAATATACTCCCCTTCCAAGAGGGGAGAACCATTTTATTTGCATAGCAATAATTGAACACCGGATAAAGAATTTTACTCCCCAGTATACTATTTTGTTTTAAAACTGTGATGGGTAATTCATCGGGCCCATAGCTCTGAAGTAGCGCATCCCCCTCATTGCCATTCCGATTTCTTTTTCAGATGGCGTTCCATACGATGAGGGTCTTCCTTTAGTATATACTTACTTGCCATTGCATTATCTGCATAGAAGTCCTGACTATAGCTAAC
Organism: Lissotriton vulgaris; assembly: GCF_964263255.1. NCBI lineage: Eukaryota > Metazoa > Chordata > Amphibia > Caudata > Salamandridae > Lissotriton > Lissotriton vulgaris. Next base: position 1,462,289,203 of record NC_141687.1, on the reverse strand, counting down.
CCATGTATGGTCCTCAATGGCCATAGGGAGTGGTCGAGACCTAGCTACACATTCCTCCCCGATAAGAGACCAAAAAGTTCTCACTTGGCCTTTAAAGGTTGCTTCTCTCAGTTTAATCCAGATGTTATCTTCCCTCTCTTTCCTTAACTTACCCTTTACCCGAGTCCTCCTCCTTTTTAATAATAATATTCTATGATATCTTTCCGAGGAGTAATTCAAGTACTGTTCCTTAACTAGTTTATTTATTTCAAGATTAAACGGAAGGAAGGGTCTGGGGACTGCTTTCGTACTTTTACTTTGATTCAACTTCTTTGCAATTTCTATCGCTTTATTCATAAATGTGTTAAAACTGGCAATTTCTGTTCCATTCCAACTAGAGAATTTCTCTACAGTGACCTCTAAAACACTGTCCAGGCCCAAGATGGCTTTGTTATCCCAATTACATCTCCCTGTTTTCTTAGCAAAACTAACAGATTCACCATTTAGTGCCTGACTTGCTGCCTGACTGGGTCTGAGCTGTGTCTAACGCTCGCCCGTAACTAATTGCTGCTTTATAAGGTCTCCTACCATTTTTAAGCTCGTTTAATTGTTTTTAAGCCCAGCATTTTAAAACTTTGAGTGTGTTGGAATTAACTGTGAGCAGTGCTTAATTTGTAAAAAAAAAACATAAGTGGAAGTCACTGCAGCTTGCACCACCCATTTCCCAAGCCAGCGCTGCCAATTACAGTACCAACCCAGCTACAAACCATCACACCTTTAAGACCAATTGTAGGTTTAGGTGTCCTGGAATAGTCAATTTTAAAGTATACTGAATCTTTAAACAACTGTTGCCGTACCCCTCTGTAAATCTGACCAACAGCGCCATCATGTGTCAGACTGGCCTAACTTCTAGTGTTGACGATCAAGTGCCAGGGCTGAGCACCACAAACCACGGGTTTAAATTAAGCACTGACTGTGTGTACTAGTGCGATCTGCACCACAAGGTTCCACCGGCCAAAGGGCTCCAGGTGCATTGAGCAATCTTGGAGGTCAGTGCACTAGCTCTAATCATGCTGGGGGGTTAAAAGGCAAGCTAAGGCAAGCCCGTCAGTGCCCGTCCGCGCTCGGGCCGGGCTCAGGGCCTGTCCCTCTGGCTGTTGCGCACAAACAATATCGATCTACACTAGGGAGGACCTAATCAAACTTTACCCTAGCGGAGGTAACTCTAGGTGTCCCTGTATTCCGCTAGAAGGAATGTCCAAAAACATCAGAAATGTCTGCCATACAATCTAGACCTCCCTGTTTCAGGCCCCAGCTATAGAAAAGGTAGGAGGAACAATAAGCCGGGCCCGCCGCCCCTTAGATGCATGCTGCTGAATGCTACATCTTTAATCAAACACAGCACGGAATGTGCTTGACTCATCGGAGAACAAGACGTTAATTTGGCCCTCATAACTGAGGCCTGGTTGGATCAGGCCTCCGGGTATAACCTAGATAATGCTACCCCACCGGGATTTCACTGTAACACCTTGGACCGACCTCACGGAAGAGGGGGAGGGCTGGCAGTTATATACCCCAACACACTGGAACCCATATTTCACAAGGCCTCAAATGCCTCGTTTATAAATGCCAAATACCAACTCTCTAGGGCAGTTGATGGAGGTAGGTGATCTTAAACAGCTGATTGGTGGATCAACACAAAGGAAGGGGCATACCCTGAATGGTATATATTCCAACAATCCGACACTGACAGTCACCTCTGTACTCCCTCTGGTCTGGTCTGATCACAGTGCTATTTCTTTCAAGGTTACAGAGCCTATAGGTCATAAAATAAAACCTGCCCATACAGGGAGCATCGGGGAAAGAGTCTGGAAAAATGTAGACTGTAAAGAGCTAGGAGAAGTATTAAAACATACTAAGTACCCCTTCCCCTCTAAGGTGGAAGATGCTGCCTCTGCATATACAGAATGGTTAGAGGTAGCCTGTAACAATCTTGTCCCAATCAAAAAATGGACTCCTAAAAGGATGAAACCATCTGCCCCATGGTTCTCAGAAGAACTAAAAACACTTAAACAGACCTGCAAACATCTAGAAAGGATGTGGAGAAAAGGCTATATAAGCAGGGATACAGATATCTATAAACACAGTCTCAGGCAGTATAAAGACAAAATGTTGGAAACCAAAATAATTTATTATACAGAACAAATCTCTCAGGCCAAAGCTGACGCTAGGGTACTTTTCAAAACTATCTTCAAACTCGCGACTCCTGAGGCTCCCAAGACCCAAAGCAGCCAGAGCTCTGCAAAACACTAGGTAAAACTTTCCAACAAAAAGTAGAAGCAATATTCTCCACTTTTAGCCTAGTACAAAAGGAAACAAAAGCGCCATGGGGCATGGAACCAAACACACTGATATTAGCCAATTTTACTATGATAGAAACTCCTTACATCATAAAACTTCTAAACTCCATGCGCTCAGGTTCCCCGAAAGACCCTTGCCCGGCTTCAGTATTGAGGGAAATCCCTGAAATAATAGGATCGACCCTCACACCATTGTTCAATAACAATATCTCATCAGGCATATTCCCTAGCCAGTGGAAGAAGGCTTCTATCCTTCCCTTATTATAATCTACCTTAGACACCAGCGATCCATGCAATTACAGACCTATCTCAAGACTCCCACTTCCAGCTAAGATCCTTGAAAAGGCGTTAAACAAACAACTCAGCTCATATCTTTTAAACAACAATCTGCTCGACCCCTCAAAATATGGCTTTAGAGCAGATCACAGCACAGACCTGGCGCTTATTAAATCCACTGAGGAGGTGAGGGAGGCGCTGGACAGAGGTGGAATTGCTATTCTGATATTATTAGGTCTGTCAGCAGCCTTTGACACAGTCCATCATGAGGTTCTGATGGGTCGGTTGTCTGAAATAGGGGTTCTGGGGGCTGCATGGAACCTTCTGCAGTCATTCCTGGTGGAACATTCACAAACAGGGGATTTAGACAACTATAGGTCGAAGCCATTTATTCTCCCTTGTGGGGTACAACAGGGATCGTCATTAAGTCCTACACTTTTTAATATTTATGTGAACTCCCTGGCAGCCCTGATCAAGTCGCACGGCTTTCAAATAACTTCGTATGCAGATGATACACAAATAGTGTTATCAATCACTCATGTTCAGGAGAAAGAAACTGGGGCTCGGTTTCATAAATGCCCGAAGGCCATCTCTGGATGGATGTCAGGCAACTGCCGAAAATTAAACTCTGGCAAAACAGAGGTTCTTCTTTTTGGAAATAACCCTAATATCTGGACACTTGAGTGGTGGCCAGACGAGCTGAGCCTATGCCCATCACCCACCAGGAAAGCAAAAAACCTGGGGGTAATTATGGACAATAACCTCTTCTTTGGTGACCATGTAAGCATGGTGGTCTCGGCCTGCTTCCTAATCCTTAGGATAATAAGGAAAATAAAGATCTTTCTTCCTGTGAGCAGTCTAAGGACAGTGATCACAGCCCTCATTAGGGCTAGGATCTACTATTGTAATAGTCTAATGCTAAATACTCAAAAAAAGCACACCAATACACTGCAAATCGCTCAAAATGTGGCTGCAAGATAACTCGCAGGCACTCCTAAATTTGTCTCGGTAAGGAAAGAGCTGGCACAACTCCACTGGCTCCCCGTGAGGCTAAGAGTAGGCTTTAAGGCCCTATGTATGGCCTTTAAAAGCCCTCAGTGGGATTGGCCCCAACAACCTTAGGCAGAAATGTAAGTGGTACACGCCCACTAGAAATCTTAGGTCTACAGAAGCCAAACTAGTTGTAACTCCCCCGATCAAAAAAGCCAGCTGGGGTGCCTGACGTTTTGTTACTTGTGCCTCCAAAGCCTTGCAATGAGCTCCCTTTCCATTTGAGGAACTCATCAGATCTCCTCTCATTCAGAAGGGGCTGAAAACATGCCTCTTCAATTAGTAACTCCTTTCACAGACACCTAGCAGGCATGCGCAGTGCCAGGACACCCCAGGGTAATCGTGCGCTATACAAGTTCCATTAACATAACATAATATAACATGTATGGTTTGTAATCAAATGTAAATTTACGGTAAGAGTTAGTACTTTGTGGTCACTGCAGGAAGAATTAGAGACCTTTAGATCTTTTAATAAGAAGAAGGAGGTACTTCCCACTACCACATAGTCTAAGATGTATTCTCCACTACAAGTTTTACAAGTAAAGGTAGCCGGTGTATCTTCCATTTACTATAATTCCATCAACCTTCGTTAATTCATCAATAAGCATTTTCCCCCCTCTTATTTGTTCTAATATTTTGTGGGAAGAGCACTTGTGTGTTCTGCATAGATTCTTCTTTTTCTTTATTTCGGAATATGTCTAAAGTAGAGTTGTAAATGTTACAATTCAGATCTCCTACCAGGACTATATGAGGGGGAAGTTCTACATCAATAACTTTTTTAATGTAGGAAAAAAACACCTTTAAGAGTGCATCGTAAGAGGCATCTGGTGGAATACAGGCATTTATCAACATCAGTGGTGGACTTTTTACATTATTATCAAGATTAGACAACGTTACTGCCCAAAAAAATGACTAGGATCTTTATGGTAATCATAATTCCATGTTATCTTATTTGACAGTAAGCAGGCCACCCCTCCCTTTGCATGTCCCCTCCTGGACGGGGTTGCTTTGCAGTCTAAAGTAAAATAATCCTTACATAACAGTTCCTCTGTACACCATGTCTACTGGAGACAAATCATGTTTGCATCTAATGCACATAGGTATTGTAAATTCTCCCTACTATTCTTTATTCCTGCAGCATTCCAAGATATTATTTTTAGTTCATTGCTAGAAGGATGGCTGTTGTGGATCTGTTGGATCTGCTCGATAGTACACAGAGTAACCAGTTCCATTTTACACTCTCATCTTTAGAATTCCATTTAACGAAAAGGGGGATACAATCTTTAAATTTCACTTGTCTACCATTTTTTTGTAATACAGATTTTTAATTCCTCTGTTACGTACGAGCAATCCATACTATCTGAAAGTGAGTGAGTTGACAGAGACCTATTGTCGAGGGCTCTATTTTGGAGTTTCTCAAAGAACGGAATGACATCAATCCCCCTGCTTTGTAGGCCTTCTGCCCATTTTAATATAAGGTTTGCAAAATTTTTAGAATTAAACCTTACCCTCAACTTATAACCAACTTCTGTATTTAAGATGAAGACTAAACTTATATCACTACTTTGCATAAGTTTCAAACTTTCAATCTCCAAGAGACCTTTAAGAAGCGAAGTCCTATTTAATATTAAATCTGTATCAAACAGAGGAATAAAATTTAACTGCAGTATGTCCATACTTTCCCAGAGGCATTTAACACCAGTTATCTCTGGTTTACCTCTCATTTTTACAGCGTCAGGGAAGGGGACAGCCAAGGGGTTAAGTACTGATGGGAGAGGGTTAACAGGCCTCTAACGCTCCGCTGTTATAAGTAATGGTGACCGCTCTATTACGGTATTGAACAATCTCTTATGGGGTATGCAATATTCGAGGGGGTAGGCTTCATAGACCATCATTGACTCTTTTGTTAAATCTTTATTCTCAGGGTTCACAAAATCAATTTCATCTTTCAGCTTCATATCTTGTGATGCATTTTGCGAAGGTGGGGAGGAAGTCTCCGTACTGACTGAAGCCTCAATGTTTTCTTTAAAACAAATTCTCCTTTGCTTCTTATTTGAGAATATTCACGTTGATTTCATCTTTTTCCCTCTATTATTTTCCTTTATACCATTTCTCCCATTTTTTTCTAAGTGTGAGGCTCCTAAGACATTGTCTTTATCATCACTTTACTGGGTTTTGAAAATGGGGAATACTTCTTGGTCTATCCTTTTAGCTGAGCCCACCAGGCCTTTTACTTCTTGAGCTGAATCATAGATAACCTGTATGGGTTCAGGTAAAGGTTCAGGGGTCTTCTCTAGCATCACAGCTTTGTTCATCTGAATCTGAGACTATTATATCCTTCCTTAGAACTCGGTTGGGTACCACTGATATTTAGATCAGGGATCAGAGAGGGGATCAGAGAGAGGTGTGAATGCAAGAGAATAATTTGATTTATTAAATGGGGTACTACTGAATAATTTTAGTCCTACAGGAACTGCTTTTGCTGGAATAAGCTAGCTAGTTCCGTAAACATGCTAGTATCATGAGAAATATATCTCCTACAGAGCTCTAAAACCAAATCGAGGAGAGTAAAATCTTTTTTTGGGACATCCTCTACTAAATAGGGACCAAGGAGCTCTTCTATGATTCCGTGTGGTGTGTGTGGTGTTCTGTGTGGAATTACATCTGCTGTTTTAGGAGATGGTATAGTAGATCCTAAGGATACCAGGAGGACTGGAGAGCCGCTCAGTTCCCCAGGGCACCGTACTGGATGCCTCTGGGATTCTAGGATTCTCCTCCTCCATGCTTACTACCAGTAGTATGTGATTCCACAACCTCAACCATATCAGTGACAGTATTAACAGTATTAACCATTGCACCATTGTTCCCGTTGCGTTGTTTGACTCAACTTGAAGGTTTTTTTTCTTTCCCATAGACTAAATAGCTGACTTTTTCCTTTCGACAGCATGCCTGAGATATCCTTGTTTCGTAAAGGATTTGATTTAGTTTTTGCACAGGTCCTACCCACAAGCAATTGCCCTGACCTAAGTTTTTTTGCCGTCATTTTATTTAAAACAAGGGGTGGTGAGGGACAGAGTCTCTGAATTAAACAGAATACTCTCACCCAGTCAAGAGATCAGGGCTAGATCCAACACCGTTTTTTAGCTCACTGCACCATCCCAGTTTCAGAACCTGACTGTATGCAAATTAGTCTGTTCCTGTCCCAGTGCATGATGGGAACAGGGCAAACCAAACTACAAAAGCCAATTCTTACACTGGGAAGGAAACAAGCTACCGGGGACCGGTTTCTGGCATTTCAGCCTCTTCGGCCCGGCTTGCTTGAATCCTGATGGTGCAATGAGCAAGGGACCCTTTCTCACTGCTCCATCAGGATTCAAGCAAGCCGGGCCGAAGAGGCTGAAATGCCAGAAACCGGTCCCCGGTAGCTTGTCTCCTTTCTGGTAAAGAATTGGCTTGGTAGTTTAGTCTGCCCTGTTCCCATGATGCACTGGGCCAGGGACAGACTGATTTGCATATAGCCAGGTTCTGAGCTGGGATGGGGCAGTGAGATAAATAACGGTGATGGATCAAGCCCTGATCTTTGGACTGGGCAAGAGTGGTCTGCTCAATTCAGACACTCTGTTCATCACCACCCCCTTTTGTAAATCGTCATTTTATTTAAGGCCTGTACAAAAAGTGCACTGTTTAGGGAACGAGTTTCCAATATCCTATCAATTATATTAGTTATCTATTGTTGTAGACTTAATCTTGTATGCTCTTATATATATAATTGTCACAAACTTAGTTACAGTCCCTTGATTTCGGCCCAGAACAAAATTGTACTCTCTACTACAACTGGAGCCAGAACTGTCCTTTCTTTGCTTTCTTTTGCTTTGTTTGCTTAGAAATAAAGGGTCCAAGGGCAAAGAACAAAGAACAAAGGACAAGGACAAGGGGATCAAGGGGATCAAGGAACAAAAGTATAGGACGTTACACCATAAGTAACCTTAAGTAACTATAAATATAAATAACAGATAAGACATATAAAGATAAAATAGAGCAGTTCACAGACAAATTCAAGAGTCACCAAGTCACCAAATCATAGTACAGGGGGACAAAATACACTGCAGCAATTTGTGTGCAAGCAAATGTTCTTTTCAGTAGTGCCCCCACAAAAAGTGCTAACTACTACTGGCCACTGACCACTACTGCTATTGCTAGTGACTTTTTCTGCCTGGGCACAATTCTTACAGGGTCATAGATATTGTGGGGTGAACATAAGATGAGCATAAGGTGTCATAAGGTGGCAGAAGCGTCCAGCAGCTTTGGCCTCCGGTCTCAAATCAGTCTCCTGGAAAGAAATTGCACCGGTGACACAGATTCAGCCCAGGGCCAGGCCCACTCTGTTCAACCTTTCGAACATTTCCAAAATTTCTAATGTTACGCCAATAGTATGCCTCCTGCAGTCGCAGTCTCTGCCTCTGTCTCTGTGAGGAATATGAATGTTAATAGCCCACCATGCTCAGGTGATCTCCCGGGGCCCTCATACATAGAAGAAGAGGGTAAGAGCGAAGAAAAAGAGCAGCAGAGAACAGCACTCCAAGCTCTGCATTCTCTGTGTGCTTCCTCAGTGCTAGCCTTCCTTTAGAACCCTTGGCTCCTTGTACTGTGAGGCTCTCAGCACAGTCCTTGGTTTGGAAAACAGCTAAGGGGAAGGGTGGGGGTGGAAGCGGGGAGCATCGCTGTACCTGAACTACCTAATTTGCTCCTCACTCCCCCGCTACCCCGCTACCCCAACCACCACTCCTCACAGCTCCCGAGTCTGTCTCACCTCGCTCAAGCTCAGGCGGCCTGCTCCAGCAGGCCGTCCGCTGGCCGTCACGTCCGGAAATCAGGCAGGTCAGGGACCGTGCCTGGGTCCTGCCCAGCAGCCAGCGGCGTAAACCAGCAACCAGCGGTAGTTGCAACAATCGCAGCAACCACAAACACGGCAACTACAACTCACCCCCCCCCCCCCCGCCGTGGCAGCTCACAGCACAGAGTTTCCTTGCCGCGGTGGATCCTTGCGGCTTGCAGCTCCTTGTGGCTTACAGCTCCGCCTCCTCAGGTGCGCTACATGTGGTGCGTTCTGCGTGTGTCTCCAAGCCATGAACACTAACTCGCAGGGAGAGCTACATCAAGGTACTAGTTTAAGGTAATAATTTGCATTTTGTGCTATTCAAAAAACATTTTTTATCAATCCTCCTTTGAATTTAGTGGTCTTTATCATAAACATTGAATTGTTAATCACCTTTGAAGTGTAATTCACTTTCAGTTCAACTCTCATTGTTTAAAACTATTATTCTTATCTTTTGGCCACGGAGCCTCATGTCAGCTGAAACTCATTGATCTAGCTAGTGAGGTAGTCTTGAGTACTTTAAATCTGATCAGCTAAGTAATTTTAATATTCATACCAACAAAAATGACTGACAAGAACCATGATGCACTAACAGAAGACTGGGTCTCCTTTAACTTTATGCAGCGGGTTACTCCAATCCATAAAAGTAGACCATACTTTCCACCTATTATTTTCCCATCCTTTTGATTTCAAAGACTTCATAACCATTGTGGTTCCTTGGACTGATCATGCCTTGATCTCATTTTGCTGGCTGCGTCTTAAGGATAACTCCAGACCTCACTCTGAACATAAAAAGTAACTTAGAAGATGGCGTAAACTGCATTCATAAACAACAATGGCCTAAATAACCAATATGTGTAGAAATATCGGCTCCAATAAGAACATTTCAGCGGTGCTGGATTACTTTAATAATAAATTAAACTTCTTGGTAGAAGGTTATGTGCCTCTGTCAACCTTCCCAGCCCACTCCTCAACCGGCGATAAGGGAACAGATGGTAAGCACCTGAGTTTAGGAAAACTAAACTCCTTTCATGACCAGCAGAGCAGACATGGCGTTGAGATCATTCCAAACGTTATTCTTAATGGTGTAGATTGGCTCAAGACTAATACTGCTTCTTTTGCAGTGAAAATAACTTTTGCTGAATGAAGCTGTGAACTTTTTACGGAACATCTTAGTTAAAGTCAGCAGTACACAGCACAAAGGTTTAACAAAACTGTGTCTTAACACAACAAATTCACTGAGCACATTTTTACAGCCATCCTCTACAAAGGAAGCTAATGCAAAGTTTTCCATAAAGCATTTAGGTATTGATAGTAAGTTTCTCAATTAATAAGTTCAAAAACCTAATGACTGCACCTGTCAGCTGTAAGTGTGCACCTCTCACATACGCTACAATAGCTTCTGTGAAAGTTCTAACTTTTCTATCCAGCCAGAATGTTCTTACATGTCTCTTCATTGTAGCTTTCAATCAAGGGCACACACATAAGTTATGGGCTATTGTTACCTTAACATAACCATACATCCTACATGACTTCCAGCAACGCTCACTGGCTCCATGACTCCACTAATTTCCACTAAGGGGATTAAAAAAAACAACTGTTAATGGATTTATGTTATATGTTGCCTTGCATAGGTGCAGTCAAACAATTTAAATGTGTGATCTAGCACATATTAGAACATTAGATTGTTGAGCGCACCTTTGAAGACAATAGAATGCTCCAGGCTTCTAATGGCTGGTAGAAGCCCGGAGCATCAACATTCCAATTTTTTGTTATCTCACAGCTGTCCTAGGAGATTTCTGAATAGAGCAGCTCCCCAGTCCCAGCCCCACCACTGGGCCATCAGACCTAGGACTGCTGATTGGTTTCCCCAGCTCCAAACAAATCTGAGCCCTCCTCTCACACCTGCTCAGGCCCCTTAAGGCTTTGCCGGGTGTACCCCAAATCATTCTCCTCCATCTTGTGAGCTGCAGCCTACCTGTGCTCCAGACTGCAGTTACCAGAGTCGAGGAAGTGGTAAGGAGGCAGACTAGTGCTGTCTCTGCGCTAAAAAAGATTTTCCCTACCTGTGATTGCATCATCTTTTCTTTTTTAAATTTCTTTAACTGAATTTGCCTGTGGTTGTTAGAGTTTAAAATTGTAGTTATAACCTGCCAGTGATTGCATAATTTATCTCCTGTTTTGTGCTTAAACCTGTGGTTTTTCCTGCCTGTGACTGCTTCCATTTAACCTGTTGAATTGTGGGATTTGCTGTCCAAACTCTGTAGGTTTTCCCTCTCATGTCCCTTGACTACCAGTTTTTCCCTCCAAATTTCTCCTTTGCTCTGTGCTCAGCCCTGTATGTTAAGCAGTGCACCCCAGCCACCATTTTGAGTTAACAAGTCAGTGAAACCAGCCGACCCCCACCCCGAGCAACAGGGTTATTCTACATCAGAGGGTGCGCTGATACAGCAGTAATCTGCTGTGTGCTGTTTAAACTGTATTTAATAGGGACTGTGCACTTTGTTTTTTTGGCCAGGAGAGGAAGTAAACTTTTATTTAATCAGTATTTTTAAAGGACAAGTTTGTAGGCCATTACCTGCAGAAGTCCAAAGTGTGGATTGAGCCTGTCTGTCTCCTAGGAGTTTCTGAATAACGCAGCAGCTTCCATCTCCCTGGTCAGCAAACCTTGTCTGAGGTAGCTGGTACCTTATATAGTCTGCTATTGTTTGGTACATGTGTACCCTGATTGGTGGCTGTATCTGGTGTTTTTATTGGATTTGGGTTGGTGTCCTCATTGGTTGGGTTTTTGAGGGTTCTGGTTGGTTTTTGGGTCTGATATTCAATCAATGTAGGGTTGGGACTAGGGCTAGGGTTATGATTTGAATTGGAAGAAGGGACTAGGGCTTCCTGTGTTATTGGTTGTTGGGAGTAGGGTGGGACTAGGGCTAGGGTTAGGCCTTCTATTGGAGGTAGCGATTAGGGCTTCTGTTGTGATTGATTGCTGGACTAGGTGTGGGACTAAGAGTAGGGTTAGTCTTTCCATTGGAAGTAGAGACTAGAGTTTCCCGTGCCATTGGTTACTTGTACTTGGGTTGGGACTACTGGTAGGGCTAGGGCCTCTATTGGACATGGAGATCAGTTTTTTAAAAGTGATTGGTTGCTTGGGCTAGGGCTAAGATAAGTTGTAAGGTCCTGGTCTCCTACTGGTTCCAGATGTTAGTGGTGGTCTTGTGATTGGATAGTGTTAGGGCTAAGTTTCCCATTGGCTGAAGGGGTCACCTGATTACTAGAGTTATAAATGGCCAGTCTAAGGGCTTCTCAGCCCGGTCGTCCAGGCTAAGGGCAGAGAGGACAAGGGCAGTTGCCTGTTTGAGTCTGTAGGGCAGAGAGGATAAGGGCAGTTGCCTGTTTGAGCCTGTAGGGCAGAGAGGACAAGGGCAATTGTCTGTGTGAGCCTGTTCAAGACTGGTCGGACCAGGGCCAGAAATGCTGCCCATGTTCCCATTCAGTAATACCGTCCCACAATTTATTTTCACTATAGATATGTACCTATCTTTGTGTATTGCTCTGTATATATATGTATAATAATGATGTTAGAAAAAAAAAAAAAAATCATCTTTGGTCTGCATGTACTTGCTTCCGTTGTGCATCTATGTATCTCCATGTACTTGGATCTGCGTGTCTGTTACTTTTCTCCTGAAAAAGCATATCCAATGCCCTACCCTATTTCTCATCCTGAACCTCTATCAATATCTTTAATCTACATATACTTACCTCCTTTATGCATCTATAAACTTTCAATGTGGATCTATATATTTATCACTTTCTTCTAATTTGGCATTTCCAATGCACTACCCTATTTCTCCGCCTATTCTTCGCTCAATATATCTTCTAGCCCAACTTTCAGACTCATCTCAAACTACTTCTACTACTCTTTCTAATGCACTACCCTATCTCTCGCCCTATACATCTATCAATATATCCTCCACATCCACTCTCTCATTTATCCCAAATCCCATAACACTACTATGATCCCCAAAATAACCCTTTCTAGACGTTCTCCTACTCTACCCCTCCTTGCATCATCTGACACCTCTATTACTATACTGACCCCCCATAACAAACCTCTCTCTCTCTCTTCCCTCTGATTCTTCCCTTCCAAAAACACGTTTTCCTCATCCAAAAGCCTCCTCCTACTGCTATGACCTAAAAAAAGAAATAATAAAAAAATGATTCACTCTTCTATCCCCCCACTCTCCTTTTCAATGAAAATAACAGAGTAACACGTTCCCTTCTCAGATTCCATATTCCACTAAACTACCTCACCACTAATCCTTTATGGGTTCCAGAGTAGCATGCTACTCGCCAATAAAGCATTTCAACACCCCATCAGGGTTACAAGCGCTATATGAATGCAAACCTTTTTTCCTTTTTCTACTCCTCCGCAACCCTTCTCAATCCAAATAACTCACTAACATATCCACCACTCAAATAAATTTTTATGTTCCACCATACTACTTCGAGTTATGGAGCAATGGGGCAACACGATAGGCCATTGGACCCGGGTGAATTATGGTACAAGAGATAATGTCACAGTGGAGAATAGTCACAATACATAAAGAAAACAAGAAATGGCCAATGTTATCACATCAAAGTCGGACTACACCATTAACTCATTCCACCAAATGGTTGTGATTTTATTTCATCACAATAATGAGGTGAATCAAATATAAGCTACAATGTATTTCACATTTGAATATTTTGAAAGGCATGTGCACACAGGGTAAAGTGACTGGTGCATGGGAGGGATTTGTGAAAAGTGATGTGAAGAGGGACGGTAGTGCTCATATATAATCAGCAATCAATAATAACAACCTATCCAGCCAGATACCTGGCATATACATAAATGACAAATCATAACATAATTGAGTAGATGCAGAAATACACTCTCTGTCATCTATGTTTGACAATAAAACAAAACACTGTCGACGTTTCGACCCCTATATAAAACAGAAAACTTTGTGCCTTGGGGGTGGGGTCTTCATCAGGACCGAGGTGAGGGAAGGTAGTGGGCACCTATGAACAATAGAATGAAGTTAATGAGGTGGTGTGTCAGGAATGAACGTATCAATCAGTCATACTATTTATGGTAATTTACCAATAAATAACAGCGAGAAAACTTCAGGCTGAGGATTTGGAAGCTGGGCCTTGTGGGCTCCTACAGGAGAAAGAGGAGACAAACACAAAACCACTAAGATCTATATTCCAACTAACGGAATAAGGAGTATAAAAACAGAGCAGAAGCTCACAGAAACGTACTCAGAATTTTCACAGATGATCGTAGTGAGTGATATGCAGGCCAAGGTTGATCAGTAACCTATGGCTAAAGAGAAAGTACGTACTATGTCAGAATAAGCATGCCACCAATACTTCAGAAGGCCAAGGCAAAGCGAGATTAAGATAGTATCCTTCATTATATTACGAGTGACATGACTGCGCATGAACAAGCCTGCAATCCAAACGCATGGGGTGCTTCCATTGCACGTTGCATATAGAAAGCATGAGACCAGACAGTGACTGGAAAATGTCAATAACGCTCATTGCGCCTTACTGGTTAGCTTTGGAAAAATGCTAAGCTTGCGTACAAAATGCAATGACAGCGCGTTAACTACAAAGCGTGAAAATGTTCACCTGATATGTAAAAGAGAAATAACTACAGGACTTTGCAATAACAAAGTACTAATCTGGGTGATTTGTGCCTACAGAGTTACGCCGCGTCAAAAACCATAAATTCAGGCCGTTACTTGGGAGCTTAGTTAACTAATGCTCAGTGCGTCTGAATTGTTACATTGTAGCCACTGATAACTGGACGCGCGTCTGAAATGAAATGACAGCGCATGTCAAAATGGGCGCTTCTTAAAGCACTGCAACTAGACCTGATCAAAACAAAATACACAGTAAACATTACTCCACTCACAACGGCCTCGCTCGGGCCCGCGCTGGGAACATACCTGTGGGCTGCAATACCATAGTAATTCAAAACTAATCCTTATGGGTTCCAGAGTACCGTGTTACGCGCCAGAGAAGCGCTTCAACACCCAACAGGGATAACAGGTGCTATATGAATGCAAACCTTTCTTCCCCTTCTATCCCTCCCCATCCTTCTCACTCCAAATACCTTACTAATATCCACCACTCAAATTACTTTCATATTTCACCATACTAATTCACCACTAATCCTTTATGGGTTTCCGGAGTAGTGTGCTTCAACACCCCAATTGCTATATAAATACAAACCTTTTTTCCTCTTCTATCCTTCTGCTATCCTTCCGAATCCAAATAACTGACTCACCTATCCACCACTTAAAATTGACTTGCATGTTTCACTATACTAATTCAACACTAATCCTCTATGGGTCCCGGAGTAGAGTGCTACTTGCCAAAAAAGCACTTTGACGCCTCTTCAGGGATGGTAAGCGCTATACCAATGCAATTACAATACAATACAATAAAATAAACAAAGGCCTCTTGGTGCCCAAGGGGATTTAAACCCCTCGGCTTTGAGGCCTTTGTATTTACTTAGAACACTCTGCCCTCTAGGGGCCGAATGTTCTAATAGCCATTAAGCCCTCTGTAGTGGGCTCAACCTGCGATTAAAGGCATGCTCCCTTGTTAAAGGCCCTAACCTTCGTCTTGAGCCTTTAATGCTTGAGCGGACCTTTATTAGCCAGTAGAGTCTGCTACAGCGGGCTCTAAGGCTATATAAAAGAATCTATACTCAATGTTTTTTTAAATGAAAATCTCCTGTATCTGAGAAAGAGCACAGGTGTCTTTCAGAGCCACCTTCAACATGCAATATTGGACTCTATCATCCCTGTAGCCTCCGACCTCAAGCTGATCTAGTGTTGCCTACAGGTAAATTTCCCATGGTCCAACAAATCCAGAGTTTATTGAGGTTTTGAAGTGTTGCTTACACTTGAAATATATTAGAAAATGTTAGATTATCTCTAATTTTTTATTTTTACAGAGTTTTTTTTTAAATCTGTTTATTGAGATTTTATCAAAAACATGGTACAAATATAACAAATATTACGGACCATTACACTTCTGCATTCATCATCCATGTATAATCAATGTACATTAAAGCGAGATTCTGCGTCCACACCTCGCAACCTGAAGGGGGGAGAACACTCAGACAAGTAATGTCATTAATCAACAGAGTTGTCACGTAGATAATCAGTAAAAAACCTCCAGTAATCTTTAGGCCGAGACCTTGCAGGTAGTTCTTCTTCATATGTCAATAACATATCTCTGCAATAGGTCAAGTCATACATCCATTGCTTAATGCTAGGGGCATTTGTGCCGCAACAGCACCTCAAAATCTGAAGCTTAGCTAGTAACATTGCTATCACACAGAATTTCCTTTTCACAGCTCACAAATTTACTAAGAGCCCTAATAGACAGGTACGTATGCTGCAGATAATTACCGTCCCCACCATTTGCTGTAATTAATGAGGTGACCTCCTCCCAATAGGCTTGAATCTTCGAACAGTGCCATGCGAGGTGAATAAAGTCAGCCCCTTCAAAACCACACCGTTTGCATCTTGCCTCCGGCCTTAGACCATAACGGAAGAGTTTTGCAGGCGTATAATACGTTTGATGCAAATATTTGAAATGCAATATCCGCACATTACCATTCGGTGTTAGCATTTGAACCAAAGCACAGGTGGCTTGCCATTCCACCTCTGTGAGCGGGTCATCGAGCACCTCATTCCATCTCTCCATGGCCTTGTTAGTGGTAGAAGGAATTTCACTCTGTGCTACTGTGTCTAAGCGAGAGACTAGATGTGTGGTATTCGATGAAGTCAATATAAGTTGGAGGGTATCTAAACGTGGAGGTTCAGCAGGGTAGTCAGGATACAACTTCTTGATGGCCCCCTGTAGTCTGTAATAAGTGAAGCGGAATAGCAGCGTCTGATTTTTAATGTAGGAAAGGTCTTGCAGTGGTCTAAAACTTCCTTCGTGATAGAGGTCCCCAAAAGTAGCTATCCCAACCTGATGCAGTTGATCCATGCCCACCTTCTACCCGGTGACTGAAAGCTCTGGGTGATTATGTAATGGTAGCACCGGGGCGTATAACGGCAATTTATGGGTTAGCTGTCCTAAGTGGAGCCATGCCGCATTAGTTGTGTCGATTGTATTAATGTCTTCAGCATGTAGCGGTGGCCGGTGGCGCTTGATAACAGCAGTTAAGGGTATTGGTAATGCGTCTCCCTCTTCTACTGCCGTGTGTGTCAAATATGGTATTGTGTGATACCAGTAAGCTGCATATTGGGCTTTTGGCACAGAGGTAGTATAGCAATAAATCTGGTACACAAAAGCCGCCCCTTGAATAAGGCAGCGTTAAAGTTTGGAGCTCGATGCGTGCCTGTTTACCCGCCCAGATCAGTTTGAGCACTAATGATGTGATACGTTTGAAAACTTCTTTAGGGGGGGAGATGGGGATGTTGTTAAACAGATAAAGGAATTTGGGCAAGATATTCATTTTCACAATCGCAATACGGTCTGCTAGGGAGAGCGGTAACTGTCGCCATCGGTTAATTTTATCCTCTAAAGAGGATATCACCCGTTCATAGTTGGTGCGGATGACAATCTCCTGATTTCTATGGTACCACACACCCAAGTATTTAATTGGATCAGATTGCCATTCTAAGGGGAATTTTGTTGCATGCGGCTGGGTTCTGTTTGTTTGGGAAATGATAGAAGATTTGGTCCAATTTATTTGAAGCCCAGAGTGCCTTCCAAATTTGATGTACTCCCTCAACAGCTGTGCCAAATGTTGTTCAAGGTCATCAACATATAGTAGCATATCATCCGCGTATAATGATATGTGTAAGGGCCTAGACAGAAATTGCAGAGCAGATTGTTTATGCTGTTGCCTGACTATGCAATCTAGGGGCTCTAGGGCTAAGGCGAATAATAAAGGGGACAGCGGGCACCCCTGCCTTGTCCCACGGGCGATATTTATCAGTTCAGATATATACCCATTCTCTCTGACTCTGGCTACCGGTTTCGTGTATAATAGCTTCACCCACGTCGTGAACATCGGGAGAAACCCCATCCTTTCTAATATCGTGAGGAGGTAGGACCATTCAATAGAATCGAAAGCCTTAGCGGCATCTAACATGACCACTACTGCTTTGGTGGTGGGTGTCAAATAGTGTGAGAGTGCAAACAGTGTTCTGGTGTTATGCGTAGTTGCCCTTGATGGTATAAAACCAGACTGGTCCGGGAGGACCAGATTAGTCATGAGGGGTTGCAACCTAACAGCAAGGAGCTTGGCCAGAACCTTAGAATCGACATTGATTAAAGATAGAGGCCTATACGAATCACACAACTCAGGGTCTTTAGCAGGCTTCAGAAGGGCTATTATCACCGCTTCCCGTAGTGTCGGCAGGAGTATGTTCTGATCCAAAGCGCTACCATACATTGCTACTAAATGCGGGGCCAGCATGTCAGCATATGTTTTGTAAAATTCACATGTAAACCCGTCCGGGCCTGTGGCTTTTCCATTCGGTAATGTTTTAATGACCTCTGTTACTTCCTCCACTGTTATCGGCAGTGATAAATACGCCCGTTGTGTGTCCGAAAGCCATGCAATGGCTACGTCCTCTAGATAAGTAAAAACTTCTGCTGGTGGTGCCGTGGGTTGTGACGTGTATTACTCACTATAAGTTCGTACAAACCCTTGTAAAATACCCTCAGCATCTGTAGATAAGGAGCCATCCCCCTCCCGTATCTGTAAGACCGTCTGTGGGCCGCGCCCTTCACATATTTTAGATGCCAGCACCTTATCGGGCCTACCTCATTCACCAAATCTCCTAGCTGTATGGCGTTTGAAAATATACTTAAGTACATCCGTGGCGAAAGATTGATGTTCTGTCAGTACCTGCCGTAGCTCTCCCAGCAAGGACGGGTCCTGTATACTCTCATATTGAGTCTCAAGCAATTTCACCCGAGCTTCGCAGCGCGCTAGTTGTCCCCGAATATTCTGCAATATTCCTACCGTCGTGCTAATCCACACCCCTCTTAATGTGGCTTTAAAAGCCTCCCACAAAATGCACGGATCTTCGACAGTAGACTCGTTAAATTGGAAGCAATCCCTAATCGCTGTGGCTATTGTGTCGGCATATACCGAATCAGTTAGCGCCTTGGCATTGAAGCGCCAGCTGAACGTAGGCGGGGAATAGTGCGGAATCTGAAGGGCTAGGAGGACTGGGTTATGATCAGACAGAGTTTTAGGCATGTGCCGAACTTCCAGTGTCCAAAGTAATATGTTATTCGAACCTAGCCAGTAATTGATGCAAGACCAGCTACCATGCGCCGCATTTATGTGTGTTGCCTCTGCAGTTTCTGGATGTCTTTCCCTCCAGAGATCCCGCATGTGGAGTTCGGTCATAATGTCGAGCACTTTCGCCCGTGCCCTTCTTTGTGATTCAGTAGTATCACCCGAGTGGTCAATATGGTCATGCAATGCAAGGTTGAGGTCTCCACCCCAGAGTAGTGTAGTGTCTTGCTTAACATGCAAATGTTGCCAGATCTCATTGTAAAACTCGGGCGCATCAACGTTCGGCCCATATATATTGACTATTGTTACCCTCTGCCCCCGTAGAATCCCTGTGAGTATGACATACCGCCCATTCTTGTCCACTATCATGTGTTCAACTTTAAAATGTGTGCCTCTTCTCACCAAAGTCATGACCCCACTGGAATATGAGGAGTATGTGGAAGCGTGCGACCTTTCCACCCACCTGTGGCCTATGTACTTATGAGTGTGCGGGGCAATGTGGGTCTCTTGTAATAGTGCGATGTCTAAATGCCAACGATCCAGACAAGCAAATACCTGCCTTATTTTCTTGGGATTTGTGCAGCCTCGAATGTTCCATGTGATGAGGTTTAAACGCAGTTTGCCTAATTGAGTGTCAGCTACAGGCATCTTACGTGGCTAGTTAGTTTTTCGTGACACACATACAGATATTGTCTCCCCTTGGTGCAGTATCCACCAGGCTTACATCATGAATCTCAGCAATGCATCTTAAATGCCTTGGTCCGTGAACTTGAACAAACCCCCAACTCAATCCCACCCACTTCAGCAACCCAATCCTGCCAAAGCCTTAGCCCAAAATTAACACCCACACATAACATAAACTGTTTGGGGAACACCCATGTGGAGGTCCGCCGGGGGTACACTACACCATCCAACTTAATGGATGTGGGCAGGCAATACTGATCAATACAGACATAATCGTTAATAAACATTCTGGTCATGTAACTGGCAATAAGTCTAACATCATAAAAGCATCATTACTACTTTTCATTGTGCTGTGAGTACACAATAATCAAAGCACACTGTATAATTGTGTTACTGGAGTCCATAGGGCAGTAGAGGTTATTAGCAGTAGGTCAGCTTTATGCACATCCGAGGATACTTAGCAGTGATGTTCTAACTGTGCAGTTCAAGTTCAATCCCCACCTCCCGTTGTGTGCATCACCCTCCCAAGCCCCCCAAGCATCTGCAGTAAGTTCCAAACCGGTCAGTTCCTGGGGCTAAACGTAGGGCTTAAGTTCTGAACATTTAATCGGTAAAGATACAAAACTAACCACCAAGCCTCCGCGACAGCAACTGCCATGAAGAGTGACGAGTCATCATTAGGGCCAGGCAGTACCTAGCAGTTCCAGAGTGCTGCAGCATCGGAGGGTTTGCACAATCAAAGTGTCAGCAGTATGCTTGTCATCACCACAATCCACCCTGCACAGTGTTTGTGCATAGTTCTACTTCTTTCTGGCACTAGACAGATTGTGGAATGTAGTCACTTACCCTCCCAGGCTGAGTCGTCAGTCAACCTTGCAATCTTACCAAACGTAGTCACAGCTTTCATGTGCCCCATGGCATTGGAGGTCTCCGCAGCTGCAGTGTTCAGAGAAATTCCAAGTTCCGGTCCCATTAGTCGGAGTCCTGCTGCTTGTCCTCGCGATCCATTGCCTTGCTCTTGTTCGTGATTTTTTTTTATAAACTCCTGGGTCGCTCTAGGAGTAGAGAGAATCGTCGGCTTTCCTTCCCATGTTACTTTTAGTCGCGAGGGTATAACATGGCGTAGTCCACCTGCAAGGTCCGCAGCTTCGCTTTGGCATTGGCGAACTCCCTTCGCGCCTGTTGCTCCACAATAGTGTAATCCAGGTAAAATTCTAGTAAGATCCCTTGGTAGCTGATCTGCCCTTTCTCTCGTGCCAATCTTAGTATGTTGTCACGATCTCTGTAGTTTAGCACACGGGCCACAAAAGGTCTTGGTTGGGCACCCAGTGGTGGTCGTGGCGCTAGGGACCTGTGTGCCCGTTCGATTATGAAGATCGGCGATAATGCTTCCGACCCAAACACTTCTCGGCACAGGTCCTCGACATACGTCTCCATTCGGCCCGTGTTTGTTGATTACGGGACCCCTGCGATCCTTACATTATTCCGACGCGAGCGGGCCTCTAACTCCTATGCCTTTGCTTTAATCACCTCGAGCACCTTCTCCATCCCGCCACATTTACCCGCTGTGACATGCGCCTCATCTTCTACTGCTGATATGCGATTTTCGGCCACATCCAGGCGCTCCCCTTGCTTGTCTAATTTGGCGGCCATGTTGTCCACTCGAAACACGAGGTGGTCAAGCTTCTCATTGATGTCCTGCCAATTCGTTTGTATGACTTTTAGAATAGCTTCCATACTGTTCTCTGCAGCCATGTCTGCGTCAGGATCCGCGTCCGAGTTTGCAGTGGGTCCCCGCGTTGTCCTGCGGGACTCTAAATTGAGCTTTGGCTGTTGCTTGTCAGGTTCCCTCATTGTAGTCACGTATGGAGCACTCACTGGTCATCACACAATATGGAGGCGTCCCGTGCCGCAAATCTAACAGCGAGGATCACTTTCACACGTGACAGGTCAGCGAGCATATAGCAGGGGGCACATGAGATGTCACACTTCCCGCTTTGTCCCCTCGAGACCGGTAAGTTGTCTATGATATCGAGTGAATGTCAATTGTTATGTAACATCGCAAGGCAGCCGGCTATTATAGGCAGTAGGCACTCCGCTCACCTCCCGTAGACCGGCCCTTTGGAAGCCTCCTTATCAGATTGTATGCAATGGCTGTAATTTTGGATGAAGTGTGTGAATTCTTCACTGCAGACTGATTGGAGACACTAGCCTCTCCTCTCCACAATTTCACAGCAATATGACGGAAGGGAACAACATGGGCCCACCGCGCTGGCTGTAGCCTGCTCTCAATCTCTTCCCGCCCTGATCTCCCAACTCGCCAATTCTTAGGTCCTGCAAAATGGCTGACAGGCGGGGACTACCAGGTATCCCTGGTGGGAAGCGACTATGCCCAGACGCTGCAGCAGGTGTACATCAGCTTAGCCTAGGGGCGTTATACAATGTTCAGCCCCTCCGATGCGGCAGCGATGGTGCTATAATAGCGCTTATTCAAAGCATGGGCCTCTTCGCTGGGTAAAGCAGTACTGTACCATTCTATCTCCGCAGCGCAGTGGTGACATATCGCATCCACAGCAATGGGAACCAGCATCTCCCTCATACCTCGGCGTCTTGCTTTATTGCGCGGAAAGTGCTTGCATCACCATTGCCCTTATTAAAGGTCACTCTTCCATGTTTAGCCGGTAATCTGCGGTCGGGTCGGATTTCAGGGGATACAACCACGCCGAGATGGAGGCATGCAGCGGCTCCTACCTTACAGCGGTTCACAGGCCGTCATGAGCAGATGGTGCCGCCATTTTGGATCCAGGAGAGTTATGGTACCAGAGTCCCGCTTTTCGTGCATGAACAAGCCACTGATTCACCGGTAACCCCAGCATCCCCGTGCTGCATTCAATCATGCCTCCCGCTGTGTCAGGCAGTCCGTTTCACAAGGTGTGCGCCTCGTTGCCAGCGAGCCGTTTCTCAGGCACTGCATTCCCTCGTAGCCGCCATTTTACCTCGCGACCTCCGCAGCTCAATTTAGCCCGTATCTCCGTGAATCATGCACCAGCAGCTCACTCGATCACTCCCATAGCTGCCCGGTACATTCCCACGTGTGATGCTATGCAGTAAGTGGTGTTGGTAGTCCGTTATGTGCGTGTAATCACGCTGGGCCTATGTCTGCCCGGCGGAGCTGTCATTTTAGGAAGCCATCCCGCTGTGCGCCCCCTAGCGACCCATTTTTGCAGAGTTTTATAGAGCCCAAACTAGACCAGGTTTCAGATATCGCAGCTCTTATATACACAGCACCACTTGCGTTGCATGAGGACACATTCATTTTTGTATTTTTTTGTTAGGCATGGGGAGATTAAGTGATTTGCCCAGAATCACAAGGATGTTCAGCAAACCAGTGACATAGAGACTGGTAGCGATTTAGAACTTGAGGAAAGTAGTCCCCCTAATACAGCAGTAAAATTGGTGGGGAGAGCGAAAGTCTCTAATCAAAGCAAAGATGTATTACAACCGAATGCCTCAGCAGATAGCTCAGAAGGAGACTCAGCACAAATGTCACTCTTGGAGGTCATCCACCAGGAGATACTGGCTCACAGAGAAGAATCACGGCAAGAAAGTCGGAGATCACAGGCGGCGGTTAGAAAAATGCAAGGGGTGGTGAGAAAACTTACCAAGGCCTGTGTGAACCTGGGTGAACGAGTGACCAATTTGGAAGAGAGAGTGGTGTCCACAGAAGCGGATGCTGCAGCAGCAGTTGATAAAGTTGACACTCAAGCAAAAAATCTTACGGACATCCAATGGAAATTGGAGTCGTTAGAGAATAGATCGAGGCAAAATAACCTGCGTGTCCTGGGAATTCCGGAAGGGGCTGAGGGGACAGACATGAGAGGTTTCATTGTTAAACTGTTTTCGTCCGCCTTCATAGAACTGAAAGATTGGGATTTCGATAGGGAAATCCAGAGAGCGCATCGCACCCCATCTAATATCTACAAAAAGGCTAAAGAGGGGGATAAACCTAGGGCGATATTAATTTTTCTGGGTAATTTCAACCTAAGACAAGCAATCTCTGAGAGGGCAAGGCCTGACAAAAAAAGAACAGTAGATGAGTATACCTTTTTTGTCCGTCCGGACTTTTGTCACATTACGGTTGAGAGGCGGTGGAGGTTGCGACAAATGATAAAACCTTTTCAGGACAAGGGTATGCAGGCTTATCTGATTAATCCTGCCCAGCTGAAAGTAATCCAGGGTGGGAAAACATTTTATTTCTCCTCAGAGATTAAAGCCAAAGAGTTCTTGCAGTCATAGATGGAGTTATAGATGGAGTACAAGGAATGCCAAATTGTACTAGGAAATTTGCTTAATGAACTACGGAAATATTCGTAGGGGGAGTGTTTAATTTTTGAGTGAGATGTTTTCATTGATGGGTGAAAGGGGGAAAAAAGAAAATGGTGAAAATGGTGAAATAAAAAAAAAAAGGGGAAGGGGTCTAGTTAAAGTATAAAAGTATAAAAGGTTGAAGCGTGATCTTCTCCTCACACTAAGCTGCAACCATCACATGCACAGACCTAAGGTCTGAGCGCCTCTAGTCTAGCAGGGGGGGTGAGGGGAGGCCCTAAATTGGAGCCTCGGAGGGGGAGGGTGAGAGTGCAGAGGGAGGAGGGGGTGGGGGTGGGGAGGGAAGGGGGGGTGAAAATAATGAAAAAAAAATTTGAGATGGAAAGGAATAGTTTTCAAGCTGATATCAGGTATCTGGATATGAATTTTTGTGGGAAAGGTAAATTTGTAAAATATGCCAGACATTAGAATATGTAGTATAAATGCTGGGGGGTTAAATGACTGGAAGAAACGGCAGAGAATGAGTCATCTGGTGAGATCGAATAATATGGACATAGTTTGTGTCCAGGAAACCCATATCCCTTGGAATAATAGGAAGGTCTTAGAACTGTATGGGTTTACATTGATCGGATGTTCCACCCAGACAACAATGACAAGAGGAGTGGCTATATTAGCTAAGAATTATCTGGGCGGTGCTAAACGTATAAAAACGGATGGTTCGGGTAGATGGATTTTAGCGGAGATGAGTATGGGGTTTACATTATGTGTAATATATGGTCCAAATGAGGATGATCCTACGATATTCGACAAGTTAGAGGAGGAATTGGCTAACTGGACAGCCCCAATGATAGTGTGTGGGGACATGAATATTTCTATGGATTGGCAACTGGGGACTATTTTTACAGGGCGCAAACGTAAAGTTCATACAGCGATCAGCTCTATGTTACAATCCCATGGCTTGCTTGATGTATGGGGAGAAAAGATGCCAGGTGATCGTGGTTACACGTATTTCTCTCATCCAGCACAAAAGTACTCTAAGCTGGATTATTTTTTTATTTCACAAGAGGAGATAGGCAAGGTAAATATTCAGAAATTACCGAGGGTAATCTCTGATCACAACCCGTTGATACTTGAATATAAAGTTCCCAGTGTAGGTAGGAAAATATCCAGATGGACTTTTGAGAGAAAGTTATTAAATGATGAAAGATTCCTAAAACATATGAAAAGATGGACAAAAGAATTCTTTGATTGTAACAGATATAGTGCCTCCAGGAATGGGGTTTGGGAGTCGTTCAAAGCTGCATTAAGGGGGGAGACGATTAACTGTTCATCGAGAATCAGGAAAGAGGACAAAATTAAGATAGATAAATTGACAGCAGATCTGGCAGAGAAAGAGAGATACCATATTGATGAAATAATAACTGGTAAGGATAGTAGTGAGACCATAAGAAATATGGCCAGGATTAAGGGGGATCTTTTAAAATTAATTACCCAAAAGGAGATTTGTGAATATCAGACACAAAGAGCGAGGCGTTATGAGACAGGGGAGCAAGCGGGGAGAGCATTAGCATTGCGCATAAGACAAGATCAGAACAGAAATAAAATTAGTAAAATGAAATTTAATGGGAGTGAGTACAATGACCCAAAATCCATAGTACAGGTGTTTCAAGAGTTTTATCAAAAGCTTTACGATCATGAGCCAGGGAGGGTATCCCATAGACAAGATCAATTTCCTATAACACCTAGGGTTGGGGAGGATGATAGGGATCGATTGGAAGCAAGCATAACAAGCGAGGAGATAATGAATGCTTTAAGTGAACTGGCATTGGGCAAAGCAGCTGGCCCAGATGGAATTCCGATTGAGGTTTACAGGGCTCTGAGTGAAGAAATTCTCCCAGTCCTTGTGGATCTTTTTAACGGAGTTATATGTTCAGGTGCTATCCCAGATACGTGGAAGCAGACTAACATTGTGGTATTTCACAAAAAGGGGAAGCCAGAGGATAACCCTGGGTCATATAGGCCAATTTCATTGATAAATACAGACGCGAAACTATATTCAAAGGTTTGGGCTAAGAGACTAGGAGGAATTATAGGTCATCTGGTGTCACCCTGGCAGCATGGTTTTGTCCCAGGGCGAGGTACCATCGAACATACAGCTAGGGCTATTGCATTATTCGATGCGGTTACTGCTGCCGGGAGTGACATGGCCATGATTTTATTGGATGCCGAGAAGGCGTTTGATCGGGTTGTATGGAATTTTATGTGGGAGGTGTTGGAGAAAAGGGGTTTTGGAGAAAACTGTAGGAAGGGTATTAGGGCTATGTATGTGAATCCGGTGGCTAGAATTACCACCATGGGGCTCCAATCAGAGGAGATATCGATTAAAAGGGGCACACGTCAGGGTTGCCCGTGTTCACCCATTTTGTTCGCACTATACATAGACCCTCTGATCAGGAAAATTGTGGCGACGGAGAGAATTTCCCCTGTGATATCTCACGGTCATACTACCAAGATTTTAGCATATGCAGATGACCTAGCAATAGTTACAAATAAACCGGATACTGCAATACAAGAATTAAACAACTTGGCTCAGCAGTTTGGTATATATTCAGGATATAAACTTAATACTGATAAAACAATAATAATCTGTACAAAGAACATCCCGAAAAAAGATCAAAGATATGTTGATGCGGCGATTTATTTAGGAATTAAAATCAATGCTGATGTGGGTAAAATAACTCAGGAAAATTATCTTCCAGTATTAGCGGAGATTGAGAAAGAACTAAAGAGGATTGATATTTTACATCTCTCCCTGATTGGACGAGTTAATGTGCTCAAGATGACAATGTTTCCAAAATTGTTGTATTTATTCCGGGCTATCCCGCTGCTAATTGATGAATCCCTGATGAAAAAAATGGACTCAGTCTTTTCAAGATTTTTGTGGCAATACGGGAAAGTGAGAAGATCATTGGCTAAATTGTCATTACCAATAGAGAGAGGAGGGCTAGCAGCTCCTAATCTAAGGTTATATCATTGGGTATGCTTATCGTTACATATGAAACACCTACTTTGTTTTAATTTAACTGATGATCCTCTTAGGGTCCCTACAATATACGAATTGGTAGTTGGTGAAAAAGCCAATGGAATTTTAACCCGGGAAGTGAGTGCTCAATTCTTTAAGAGGAGTAAAAGTAAGGTGATGCTAGGTGTATGGGGGGTTTGGAATTTAATGTTGAAATTTCTTAAAATCCCTAAAATCAATGGAATTATAGACCTGTGGGAGTCAACCCCATTCATACATCTGGGACAGAATAGAAATAGTGCTCTCTGGAAAAGGTTGGGCATTCAGTATTTGGGGGACGTTATGAATAAGGAAGAGATGTTGGGATTTGAGACCCTACAACAAAGGTATGGTATCTCAGCGAATCACTGGATGTTGTACAACCAAGTAGAACAATCGGTGAAATCGATTAGACCCAAGATCTCTATTCAGGAGATGAATCCGATTGTTCAATATGTAAGGAATGGGGGTAGGAAGATTAAAATAGGTTATGGCTTCCTGTTACAGGCTATGGAAGATGATGTTGTACATGTGGAAAATGCTTGGGCTACTAAAATCGGGGATACAAATGTGGATGTGGATTATGCATTGGCATTGAATAAGAAAATTTTAAGAGCAACTAACCTAAAAGCTCAACATTATAAGATGATCTTTAATTTATATTACACACCTGCGAAATTGTATCATTGGGGAAAAAGGGATACGGACAGATGTCCAAGATGTGATCAAGGCCCAGCAGATTTAATCCATATGTTTTATTCCTGTCCAAATTTAAAACCGATTTTAACCGAAATGGAGAAGTTTTTATCGGGGCTGCTAGAGGGCCAAATTCTTCTATCCCCAACGACTGTTTTAATTGGCAGGGATGAAAACTGTAATATTACTCAGGATGCGGAAGCCTTTGTATTCTTGTGTGTTGCAGTATTAAGAATTTTAATAGCGGCAGCCTGGAAAGATCCATTAGCACCCTCATTCCAGATATGGTTAACTAGATTGCTAGGGATTCACAATATTGAGGATTGTTTATATAACTTTAAGGGACCAAAGAAGAAAAATCTTGGGGATAAAATTTGGGCACCCCTTAGTAAATGGAGGGAATCAAGAGGATGATAGGGAGTATTTGTAAGTTTAATAACAAGAAGTTAGTTTGCAGCTAGATATTGACCATTTTTAACCCTCCATGCATATCCACTTTTTTAAACTTCTATGCATATTTCTATGTTTTTACCCAGTTGATAATTTATACCTGTGTATGTATGTTTTCTGTTTTCTTCCTTTCTGTATTCTAACCCATCTCATTAATAAAAATAATAAAAAAAAAAAAAAAGGATGTTCAGCATCATTGCAGAGACTCTGACCCAGTTCCCCAGATTCTAGTGAAGTGCAGCTGTGAGTGTCGTCACGTGTCGTAGGAGGAGTGAGGAGCGAGCGAGCGAGCGAGAAGCGGTGAGGCGAGGCGAAGCGAAGGTGGTGGATTTTTTTGCTGGTGCTTTCCCGGACTTTCCTTTCCGCGATCCAGGACTCCTCAACCTGCTGAACGCTCTGCACCGCTCCGCCCGCCTATCTGTCCGACAAAAGGAGGAAAGGAGGAAAGGTGAGGCTGCACGTCCTGGCAATTCTGCACCCGTACCGGAGCAAGGCGCAAGGCACAAGGCACAAGGCACGGGGGGGGGGAGAGACGCGAGCGCGGCTGCTGATAGAGGCGGCCGCGAAGTAAGATGCCGGGAGTTGACCGACAGGCAGTCCGACTAGGTCTGACTGACCCACGGCCCCCCATGTGTGCTCCGCTCGCAGCCAGTCTCCCCCATGAGCTCCACTCGCAACCAGTCTCCCCCGTGAGCTCCACTACATCAGCAGCTGCGGGGGTGCAGGTGTGGGGGCACAGGTTCCCAAATTGCTCCTACCACCCTCACCTCATTCATCGCCGGACCCTGCGGGGGGCTCACGGGCCCGCGGGCTCAGCTCAGTCCAGCTCAGCACGCTCGGCTGTGCTCGAGCCTGCCTATTTTCTTCCCCTGCTCTCTCCCGGGGAGCGAGGGAGAGAGGAGATACCCGCCCCAGCCAGAGAGACGGATTCCAAACTGAGACCCAGAGAGCCGGAGAGTCCGAGAGCCGGGTAAAGAGAGGAAGAGAGGTCAAACGCAGGAGAAGCTGCGAGCTCACCCGGGGTCCATTCTGGCAAGGATCACCTCACCTCTTGAAGCATTCTCGGATAACGGCATGAGGTCAGGAAGGGCCAGGGAGGTCCCCTGAGCCAAAGCCAAAACCGAAGGCAAAAACAGGAAACGGGAAAGGAAACAAGAAAAAAACAAACCCAAGCTCACTCACCGGCACGGAGCAGGCATTGGAGCCGAATTATAACAAAACAGAGCAGGAATCGCCAACGGCCTTGATTCAAGAGACCTTAGCAAGAGAACCACAAACCGCAAAAAAAGCTCCACCAACCCAAAATATATACAAAGTTTGAATTCTTAAAGGATGCGGGCTCAGCCATTTTTCGAGCAACAAACATCTGCATGGTCTGCAAACCCCACTGCTCCCCTCGCTACTGAGACCAACATGCTCGCCACCACCATTGCTTGAAATGACCACAAGCCCTTTGTCCCTAGAAAACTCAACGGCAGACCCTTATCAACGCAGTACCTTTTTCAGCACAGGAACATCAGAACACCTCTGGAGACCTCAATTGTAAGAGGAAAGCCCCATGATTCAATTTCCAATCAGCAATTATCACCCGCCTACTCAGCTGGTCAGGCTAGATGCAGTCGGGGCAATGTCCTGCGGCCCCCACTGGACGAGCTCAAAGCCAATTCAAAAACTACTTCGGCACTAAAACTAGCCGATAAATTAGACAGTCGTCCGACCGAAAGGGATTCCGGGGCCGGCCTACAGACACCAACACCGGCTCTCCCCAAGGAAACACAACCTAGCTCGGCGCCGGGCATACAATCTATGAGCCACAGCACACCCATCAAGTCTCCTTCAACGGCTGGATGTGCTCCACCACTCACAGATCCGGAAACCTATGGCTTAGCAACAAGCACCTCGGGCAGGGAGGCAGCAAGTCCTCACAACTCTAGCCGGAAAGCTGAAGGCATGGCAATAGTGTCTTACCTTAATACACAAGAATGGGAAGACATGCTAGCAACCTACACACCAGATCACAAAGAGCCCCACTCACTCGATCCACCTCTGGTAGCCAACAACATCAACAACTCTAATAACACCTCTAATGAGAAAGAGCGGGGGAAAGAACACAACACCGGAACCTGGAACTCACTGCTAAACACAATCCAGTTAGCAGTAGATGCCCTGCAATATCAATCAGAGAAAATGGAGTTACAACTCACCCTTCTCAATACACTGGCAGTTTTTACAGCCGGCATCGACGACAAGCTGGGCAACCTGAATAATCTGATAATGAGAGCACAAACAAGCACCTACCTGAGCTGCAATTGCAGCCAGGCAGTAGACAAATTAGCCACACCGCCCTCAATGTTAACAAGGTGATGTAAGGAATCTACACAGAGGAAAAGCAATCAAAGAAATGGGACCCATTAAAACCGAAGAGGGAGACTCCAGGAGTAAAACACCCGGAACAAAGCCACCCGCCCGTCATGCCCCTGCAAATGAGGAGACAACCCAGATGGGACTGGAGTTCCCGCAAAAACTCAATGCCAAACAACAGCGTCAACAAAAAAGAAAAGGGCGTAAGCAAAAAATTCAAATAGCTACAACAAAATACTTCCCCATCTTCTTTGGCACAAAGGAAAAATCTTCGGTTAACACAAACAAATGCCCATCTCACAGATGGGGAAAACCATGTGCCCAGCGGCTCAATCCAGCAGCAAAAATTAAACAGCAGCTTGCCGGAGGACCAAGAAGGGCAAGGGCCCCAATATCCATCAGCAAGAGACCAAATTGAAAAAACAGACGCACACAGAGATGAGGCAACAAAGACCAAACCGCTTACACAGCCTAGCAGCACCAAGAACAAGCAAGAGTGAGTCTCCGACGGCAAAGCGGGAGACCTAGTACAGCTAAATAAGGAGCCCCCTTTCCAAAGGGAATCACCCGATGAGACGACCAACGAAGATACATCAATAATAGCCGCAAGCAAGCAACCACCCAAGTCAAACTCTAAGGAGGGGGCCAGGAAAAGAACCATTGGCTCAACGCTAAGCTCAAATCATGAAGATCTAATTAGAGACACAGCAATCACGACTATTCATTCTGTTCCTAGCCAAACAGAGTATTCACAGGTAAAATGGCCATTCGAAACGCGAACAAAACTAAAGCAAACTATTTCAACCAAAGCATTTACACACACCACCAATATGCCAGGCAAAGGTAACCACCTGGCATTTCACGAAGCTCACGCAGGTCGTGGCTCATTAGTCCAAGCACAACACATTTCAATAAAACAGCAGGCGGTAGGAAGCACACAACAATCAACAGAGATCTTGGTTTTTTACCCGGAATACACATCACAAGGGCAGCAGGACCTGCTAAATCGTGGTAGCATTCTCAAATTAATGGAATGCATTCCCAACCTGGGGGGATAAGTACCAAGGACTTAATCTCTGTAGAATTTTCACCCGCTGCCAACCAAAACAGCCCGGAGGCGACCAAGACAACTTGGTCCTCTAGTAATGTTGCAGATTCAATTGTAGCGGAAGCAGAGCAATTCAAGAACTGGCGCATTAAGCTGGTCCCCTTAAAAAGACCAGCTTATCCCTCGCCACTCCTTTGGAGGACAAGACCAGAATCAGAGACACAACAGGTAAATACCTTTAGTGTTCTCAGGGGTGCCCTGGGAAGCTCGCCCAAAATAAGAGAGAACAGCCCCTGACAGCGATCAACAGATAGGCCGACGGTGGCAACTAGCTCCAAAGCCCAGTTTTAAAGGACCATCGGACCCGCACTTTCACCACTACTAAGCCCTTGCGAGGAAGTCCGCCAAATAGGAACATACGCAGCCCCGGGGAAGGGCAAAAGCTAGTGTAAGGGGGGTACCACACCAAAATAAAGTATCAACAAGAGAAATATTGTCCCGAACTATCTTCATACGTCCTGAAGAGGCTTGACGCCACCAACAAGTTAGAGACGATAAAAGGGGAAGGGTACCAACTATAGGCATTTGTTCTAGGAACATAAACAGCCTAACCTCAAAAATGGACAACCCAGACTTCCAAAAGTATATCTCTCACTTTGATATAATAATGTTGCAAGAAACCTGGCTTACAACCACACAACATATCATGGGCTTCACTTGCTATTCAACAGCAGCGGTCAGAACTAACAGATTTGGCCACCAGTCAGGTGGCTTGGCCACATATGTATCCACTACAACAATACCTTCTGAAGTCCTTATGGACTCATCTACATCCACAACCCTAACAGTAAAGATAAAATTACAGCTTGGGAACAAATAAGAAGAGATATGCCTTGTCAACACATATGTCCACCCCAAACACAGAGTTAAAGATGCCATCAAAATCTCCAACCAATTGGCGGAGTATGTCACTCAGATGGAAAAGCCACTCTTCCTCCTGACAGGGGACTTTAACCAAAATTTATTTGGCTCATCAATAGAAGAAGAGGCTTTGGCTCTAAATAAAATCTACACCATACCATTACAAAGTGCCCCTCTAAACAGGAGAAAGCATCAAAACAACGGTCTACTCCAAGACCTAGAACACCAAAACCTTCGGGCATTAAATGGAAGATTCACGACTGACTCTCCTCCAGTAGAAACCTTTTATTCACTCACAGCCAGCTCCATCCTGGACTATACCTTTGCCAGTCTGGAATTATTTCCACACATCCTGGAGTTCAGAATGGGGGATAAGGGCGAAAGCGACCATCGTCCCCAGGAATGCCACATGACATCAAAGACGCCAACTGCAATTAGGCCAGACAAAACGCTTGGGGCGATTCATTCCATTAATCAAAAAAGGATCAAATGCACGCCAGCCAACTCAACTACTCTGGCCGAAACTGCCCTTCAAATATATAATACACAAAAACCAAATGCAGCTGGGCACATCTCTCACTGGGATCAATGCACAGGATCACTGCTAAAAGAATTGACATATAAGACAGGCCAAAAACTAACTCCTATAAAGAGAGCAGTAAAACCAACTTAAAGAGAGGACTGAGAGCCCAACTAAGGTCACAAAAAAGATTAGTAAACCTGACCTTACGGAAGCTAAGATCAGCCGCCAAAAACGTATATCTACGAGCTGCGCTGAAAAATCAAAGGGCTGAGCTCAATCGCACAAAATGGAATATAGAAAAAGACGCTGAAAATGAGGCCTGGGCAAAACTACTATACAATACCAAAAGCAATAATAGTGCCCGCTTGTGGCAATCAGTGAACAGGATCCTGCGTCCACAGCATAAAGACCTAGGATCTCACATTGTGGAAGAGTCATGGATCAACTATCTCTCCAGCCACTTTAACGACCCTCCGGAATATGCAGGAGCACAAAGACGTACCAACACAGAGCCAGACTCTACAACGTTCATGCCGGTGTTACTGACCAAGAGAGAGCAAGGCCTACCCAAAAATAACTTGGACGTATCAGCTGCTCAGCAGACACCCTTAATAACAAAGCAGATTTGTAAGGGCAGGAAAGAAGGAGCTCCAGGACCCAACGGCATTCCGCCAGCCCTGTTTAAGGAAAAAACCACAGAATGGGCGACCATCATGCAACCGTTATTCACGGAAATTAGACTCATAAATAGAATCCCAGAATCTAGGAGGGGGTCAACGATCGTCCCCATATACAGAAAAGGCGACAAAACGGACCCTAACAACTATCGCCTAGTAGCCCTCCTTGATAATGAGGCGAAATACTTTGCTGGAACCATCTTAGAGGAGATTGTGCTATGGGCGAAATCAAACCAGATCATACCACTGAACCAGACCGGTTTCCAGAAAAATACTGGAACAGCAACCAACATTCTGGCTATCTCTCTAATTATTGATGCAGTAAAAACCAAAAAACTACTGCTGCACCTGTGTATATCGACTTCAGTGCAGCATTTGACAACATCGAGATAGGCAGACTCTGGGGGAAACTAGCACAATGGGGCATACCGCAGCCAATTCTAAACATGCTGAAGCTTCTCCATTCTGATACCTGGGTGCAGGTGAAGCTAGGAAGCGGCACCCATTTGTCATCTAAAGTTCGCACCACCAAAGGACTCAAGCAAGGGTGCGTGCTTGCCCCAATATTGTTTAATCTGTTCATGGCGGATCTACCAAGCCTACTCAACACATGTAACTTCCACTCCCCGAGGATGGGAGGGAAAACTCTGAGTAACCTTTTGTACGCTGACAACGTCGTACTACTCAGTCACACCTACATTGGCCTTCAGCAGCTTCTGATCCAAATGCACAGTTACGCAACGGAAAACAACCTAAAAATAAATCTGAGCAAGACACGCACCATGTCAATCAACACTAACAATAAACAACAGAAGTCCTGGACCCTGGGCGGCCAAAAAATAGAGCCAGCATGCGAGTACAAATACCTGGGAGTCATCTTTGACAGAGAAGGTCCATTTGCACAGCTGAACCAGGAAACAAAAAGGAGAGGGGCTCTGATCGCCGTTACGTTGAAAAATGTAGCCAATCAACTGACGGGGCCAACTTTGACCCCTTACTTGAAAGGTATTTAGGCTAAGCTACTCCCCTCGATCTCCTACGGCAGCGAGGCACTACGAGGAAGAGATTCCAAGAACCTGGATACTATCCAGGTAAAAGACTACAGAACAATGTTTTCGCTCCTGCCCTACACCTCGCCTGCCCAAATAAGGTTGGAGTTTGGCTTGCTAAAACAAGATCTTGCTAGACAAGGAGCCTACATCATTTGCTGCCACAAACTTCGCTCTGCCACTACTGGCACACTAAATTCGCTTTTATGGCAAGACATACAAAGTAGGGATGTATCTCAGGCAAGAACTTACCTGCAGGCAGCATTAGGGGCCATTAAACTATCTGCGATCTGGGACATGCAACTCGGGCATAACCCGTTTAAGAAACTAGTCTGGAAAAACGACAAATCTCTTTCCTTTTGGAGTGGCCAGGGTTGAGTCTGATTGTATAGGTTTGATAACACGGCTTATTCGATACGGGACTTGTAACCCACAATGATGCGGGAGTCGGGTGGTCTTCACAAACTCCCCCGGTTGTTTTGTAATTGCTGCTTCACATTGTTTTGACTGTAATATGGGGTGGTTTGCTTCTGGCGGGGCGGGAGGGTGGCTGAGAGCCTGTATGATATCTCCTCCTCCACTCTTTACCTTCTTTTAGGCTTTAGTTGTGGGGTGACAGGCACGCTGCTAGTGGGGTTAGGCCGTAGCCATTGCAGGGGTGCAGGGTGGGGGGAACTGGGGAGGGTTTTTTATTTTGTCTTGTTTAGTTCTATGGGCTTCTTCTTTTCTTTTCTCCCTTTCTACGAGAGGCGGGTTGCTTATCCTGAGTCGATCTCTTTCACATAATCTGGGTGTCTGCTCTGGTCTTAATTATCCTGAATCGTGAGTTGGACGGAATCTGCTGGCGTCAGCTTAACGGGGTTGTGAATCGTATTGCTACTGGCTTTTTATATACCTGTTCATGTTGACGTCCTACTCTCCTGTACACTGATTTTACTGTATTGGCATATTCGCCTACTCACCGATGCAATGTATTTCACTGTATGACAACTGATATGTGTAATATTCCCTCTAGTATTCTTCATTCAATAAAAATATATATATAAAATATCTCTTTCCTTACTAGAGGACAAGGCCGCCTTTGCAAAAAGAAACCACGCATGGATGACACTCAATTCGTACAAATCCCTGACACCACAATCATATTTCAGTCAGGGCTATCCAAAAGCCATAAAACTGAGGTTTTTGAAACACAGACTAGGGATTTTACCCAGCAGAGAGCATCTTCCACCATGGCTCAGGAGCAACGGCCACAAAGCTGTCCGCTCTGCAACCTAGAGAAGGGTGACATCCTCTATATGACCTGTCTTTGCGAAGAGCTTCGGCAAGCCCGCCAACAGTTCTTAAAGGACCAGTTCAAACAGATAGGGACTAGCACTAGAAGGCAAGAGGTGCTCGCCTGCTTGAATCCTGCAAACACTAAACTGAACTGCAGATATGTCAAGTTCTTGCGATGATCGAGCAAAGACTGTTAAAACTTCCAAAATCGGCGTTCATCGACACAGGCAACAAGTAGGCGGACATCAGGACGCAAGGGAACACGCTGCCCTGGCCCCAGAAAAATGCTGCTGGACAATTACATTGGGTCTTTTACTGTATGCTTTTTTTAAATGATTATAACGAACAAATTTTTTATGACATTTTAAAACTTTTTTGTAAAACGTTTTTGCACTGGTTTTAATTAACTATGCATAATAAACTTACCTTACCTAGTTACCAGTTCCCCAGATTCGAGGGCGACCTCCCTAGCGGTTAGTCCAACTTCTCTCCCCAGTTCTAAATGCTGAAAAACTGCCTGCTTCTCTGAACTACTACACAGACGTTAGTTAATGAATTCAAGTGCTTCTTTATTATTTTTCCACGTTGGATTTTTTTCAGCAAAATGTTGTTGAATTATCTGCTACTTAAATCAACAGAAAATTGACAATTTTGATGGAGCTATTTTTTTAAGCAGGGCAATAATTAGTACATGAAAATAATGACATTTTCCCCTACAATTTACATGCTTTCTTTTTTCCTTGTATCTTTCCTTGATCTATGGTTTGTGAACTTGGAAAGTTTGATTAAAATAAAAAAGTATGTTTAAGTATTTTTGAAAAAATGTTTTGTATATTTTTATCAGGATGTAAATATATAAATCGTCACCATCCTATAAAGAATGTAAAATTATGAATATCCCTTACAGATAGAAATATAATTTTCACCGTCCGATGATAATTGTAATAATTGCTGCGATTTATAAAAGTCCCAACATTGCAATCTGGAAGTTATTTTAAATATAACTGTTGAATTATATAGGCTATTTTAATTTGGTAATTTTGTTGTGCTAACGGTTGTTCTGTGACTGGCTTCTATAATAGTAGCTGTTTTTAATAGGTAGAAACGTATGCAGTGTAAGAGGCACATCTGATTAATTCTTATCATTTAAAAACACACGCATTTGAGATAGCGTCATTGATCCTAGAATGGCCGCTCTGTGCCTTGCATCCCTCTCATGTGTTCACAACTATTGGCTTTTAGATTACTGTATCTTTAGGCTCAAGGTATGTGCTTAGGCGCGTGTGGGCTCGCGCGTTATGGGCTCGCGCGCGTCAGACAGAGGCAATGAGTCAGTCAAACCTGCTTCATATTAGGGCACGACAGAGGCCACACTCCACATCTTAAAGGGTTTGGAAACTGCTCTACAAGGTTTGAAAAGCTCACTTTCGCATTCTCACTCATCTACTTTTCAAACGTGTGGTGCTGATGATGAATGACACTGGCTCTCCCAGTGCGGGCCCTCTGTTTTCTCAATCAGTCGGATCCTGTTTCGGTGGCACATTCAGCGAGCACTGCTCAGCTGCGAGCTGCAGGTATGAGTTAAAGGAGGGGTGAATTATGGTCTGCTTTCAGCTAGCAGACGCCGCTATCGAAACTTCGATTATTTCCTCAGTAGTTGAGAGCCTCCGCTTTTGACTTTGCTGTTTTGAGCCCCCAAACCACCCCCTCTCCGCCCCACGCTGGCCGCCTCATCTCCGACATCACACTGTGCACGGCTGAAATCTGGGATCCTGGCCAGATGTTTCTTAGTAGCACAGATGCAATCATGCGCTTGCCTTGCAAGTGTCGGGTTTCTTGCCACCTGTTGAGATCTTAAGCCTTTTTTTCGTAGACATTTTGTGGAGCCAGCACAGAGCCGTCAATTTTTTGCGGAACATAAGGCTCAAGTGAAAAAACTTTTCAGTTTTAAAAAAAAAACAGTAGATAAAGCCCATGGTTACAGGAATGTAAAGTGTCCACTGTGGTGGATGCGAAACTGCTTCCACGTTGAATTATAACATGGGAGAACGTGCCTTCAATAAGTTCGAGTCGACGTCAAAGTTCTGAGGGATAGACGCAATGTAAACATACCTTTCTTCACTGTCACAGACAGTAATCATCTCTGCAAGTTTACAGTTTACAGTCCCGGCGCGGGAAAAGTGCGTTGGTCCGGTCAGAGCTATCATTAAAGAAAATCATTACTAAATGTAAGGTAGGTCGAAATGCTGTAATCCGAGATTTTAAAGTGAAATAATTGCTTTCTTTTAGCCACTTGAGCTCCTTCTACGTCAAAATATGTGAATGGTAAAAAATACATCCCCCGATTTTCTTTTTCTAAATCTTCCACTTTGCGGCTTAAAATGTATGGGAAAGAAACATATGGCAGCACTCGCCAACATATACAACGCATGCAAGGATGAAACCATGAAATAATAAGGGTAATTCGATTAAACGTTTATACACAGCGTCGTTTGTGTTAAATAAACTGCTTGCCATAGGGGCTACTAACTGATCCCGCACCGGGACACATGAAAACTTGTCTCAGTCTGAGTTTAGACGGACCTCTCTGACAACCGGGACATGAATCAAATCAAATCAAATATAGATTTATTCGATTTTTGTTAGAAAAACCATAAAAGCACAGTAAAAACATAATTAAACATTTACAGTAAGATCACAACTACTCGAGTTTTGATAAAGATCCATAAAAGAACAATAGGAACATGATTAGACATTTGTAGTGGAATCCCATCTGCTCATATTATAATATTATTAATTACGCTAGTCCTATACACGTCGAATCCTACAATTTATACACTCTCAATACAATGAGCAGCAACCTCAATTTTTGGTATGTCACCATAATTAATTCAGATGGTAAGTTCCCTACATTGAATTTCTAGATCTTATTAAATTTTTCAGGTAAGACACCATCACACTAATACATATTTCACTGTCTCTGCATTGTAGCATCACGAGGGCATTTTTACACTGTCTCAAGCCTTTGTTTTTTAAAAATTGTATTAAAAATCTTTTCCTCGGATTAGTATAATATTTACAGAAAAAAGGTGACATGAATAGTTGATTGTTTTGAAACAACATCACAAGGGCAGGGTTTTAGGTCACGCGACCAGTCAATGGTCTCAGGGAAGGTAACTAGTCTGAATACTATGCCCAGGCGGAACTGAATGACCAGCATACCAGCTCTGCCAAAGTTGGGATAAATAAGCCTGAATTCCTGAGCCTATTTGTATCTGGTAGTTTGCCATAACAGTTTGTTTCCCCTCTCCCTATGGTCCATCTTTTGTCTTCCAGGTGTGTCATGTATTACTTTTTTAATTGTTTCTTGGTAATAGAGGTCATACTCTTAGGATCTTCAAAATATTCCGGGTGCCCAGTCTCACTAGTCACATCCCTAATATGGCTCAGCGATGGGATGCGCCCTGCCCTATCCATTTTCATGCAGTCCATGATAACACTACGGTTGAAAATTGCCTCATCTGTCACCCAGAGCTTGTGCCATAATAAAAGCGGATATATCCTAATAATGTGTTCTATATGTGACAAACCCAACTCAAGGTGGCAAATGTGGTTAGCTGTGGAATCAGGTACTGCCGATAAATATTTTAAAAGGGCATTCTCACATTGTTGTAAGCTCTTAGCGTTAGCTACACCCCAGATGCCAGCCACATATACTGCTGTGGAAATACATTTAGCTTTATATATAGATATCAGCTCTGGAATTTACTTATTGCCCAGTTTGCCAGCAAAGATAGTTACCCCCACAATTGCTCTCAGCATCATTTGCTTTCTAGACTGTATTGCGGTCCCCCATTTTTCATGTGCTAGTAAAAACTATATCCAGATACGGAAAACTATTAGTGCACTCTATTTTCTGTTTATTGATAAAAACCCTGCATTTTTTTTTGAAAGACGCCTCCCCACATGTCATACTAAAAGTTTTTTAATATTCACCCTAAGACCCCTGTCCTGCACATAGTCAACAAACTGTGTAAGAGTTCTTTGAAGGCCATTTTGTGTCCTGGACATTAAAACTACGTCATCCGGATATAATAAGATGGGTATGGGGCAGCCATCAATTACTGGATGATCATTTGGGTGCTCTTCCAGATGTTTGCCTACACTATTAATATAAAGGGTGAAAAGAAATGGGGCAAGAATGCTCCCTTGTCTCACTCCTTTGCTTATTTTAAATCTTTTAGAGCACTCCCCCTGTTTCCCATACCTAACTCTAGCACCAGCATCCCTGTACAACTCTTTTAGAAACAACAATATACTTAGATCAACACCAGTTTCCATTA
Organism: Lissotriton vulgaris; assembly: GCF_964263255.1. Lineage (NCBI taxonomy): Eukaryota > Metazoa > Chordata > Amphibia > Caudata > Salamandridae > Lissotriton > Lissotriton vulgaris. Next base: position 1,462,248,915 of record NC_141687.1, on the reverse strand, counting down.
AAATGCCCCACAGTTTCTCATGTACTACACAGTCAAATGCTGAGCTAAGATGGACAAAAGTCAGAAATATGTTATCATTCTTTACCATTGTGTACTTATCAATAATCAGACTTCGGTTTAGTCCTTGTTCAACTGTCCCAAGGCCTGCTCAAAATCCATATTGTAGCTTTTTTAACACACCCATTTCATCAGCCCAGTTTTGTAGCTTATTCAAGATTACTCTCCCAACGACTTTCAGGACGGAGTCTAGCAGAGAAATGGGGCGGTAACATCGGCTCGTTTCGGTCACCTTTTGTGAAGATCGGTATGATTATTGAGTCAGTCCAAGTAGAAATAAAACCCTTTTGCATACAGTTCATAAGAGCATTCGTTAAGAGCGGGGCCCACAACTCAGTGTTATGCTTGTAGATATCCACAGGTATGCCATCAGGGCCAGGCGCTTTACCTGTTGCACTCTCTTCTATTGCTTTTGTTACTTCATCAATGGTCAGAGAGATTTCCAGGGGAAAAATCTTATCTGGTGTTCTCCCTTCATATGCCATTGTAGCCTATTGGAAGTCAGTGTATGCCCACCCCACGTGGGGTGAGCATAAAGAGGGTTTAGGCACCCTACAGACAGACAATAAGCTACCACGTAGCTCCCTCTGCAAACAGCCCTAAATTGAGTATTTAGCTGGCTCCCCGAGAACCTGACTTCAGATTCAATGGAAGAAAAGAAGATGACGGAAGAAGACTGCTGACTAACCAGGAACTAAGCGCTGCTGCAACAGAAACAGGCAAAAACACTTCCAGCTGCAAACACACTCAAAAATTGGATTAGCTGTCCTTCCTGAAACCTGCAAGGCCTCCTAGAAATCCTGGAGTCCTTCCAGCCTTCGTAAATTGCCACAAACCTCCCTTTGGGCTAGAGGCACTAGTCTCTGGCGACTGCCAGTAAAGAACCATGGTGGCTGAGGACCAGCACTTGTGTCAATGTGATTCACCACTGTAGAGAAACTTTACTGCACTCCTCCATCACCTCTAGGTAACCTACAGCACATCGACCCATGATGGAAACAGCATGATCCTGAGAGCCCATACCCTCCTGCTGGTGGTTCTGACGGCACAACTGCCTCTACCATGTGACAGTCTTCAGCCCACCTGTGGCTCGACTGCTGTCGGTGAACTCCGACATCCAGCACCCCAAATTTCTGGTACTTCTGTTCCAGGTGTAGCGCAACTCCTGCTATACCAGAATCCTGGGCCTCCAAAGAGCTTCATCCAGCGAGTGAAAAAGACCACCAACTGTCCCAGTTAGTATTGGCCTCAGAAACTCCCTGGCGAAGTCTTCCTTCCAGTGACTGCAAGGGTTATAGCTTTAGTGCTACTCCACCATCCAAGACTACACCTTCGTCCCAGCAACCGTGACCGCTGGACTTGGCGCTGCCTCCATAGAACTCCAGTGACCTTCGGCCAGCGACTGTGGTAGTAACTGTGTTGGTGGCCGACTGAACTCCATTAAAGTTATACTCATCCAGAGCTTCCTCCGCTGACCGCAATGGTAAATGTTTGACGGTGTCTACCACCATGTGCCTAGATACTGAAAGTCCTGCATACTTTGAACTGCATTGCTTTTCTTTCCACATACTACAGTCTACAAAGTATTTATTGAAGTATTTTGAAACCGTACAAAGTATATCTCCGATTTGAAGTCTTGCTTCTCAAAACATAAATAAAGTTACATGTTCATTTTATACAACATTTGTCTTCGATTTATTCTTGAGTGTTTCCCCCTATTGCCTCTGTGAATACAACAAATGCTTAACACTGTCCTCTGAAGCCTAACAGCTCGCCAACACTTCCACAAAAAGAGAGTTTGTATTATATTTGTGCTGCCTCTGTCTTCCTCTGGGGGAATCTCGCACTTTCTACATATAGTACTACATTTAAGTACACTGTACAGAGAGTCAGTATCTTACACTAGCATTTTGCCACACATATGCCATGGGTGCTCCCTTATGCCAAGAATTATGTAAATAAGCCAAGAATAACCTTATTCACACGGTGGTCAGCAATAGATTCACACACCTAACACACACTCACAATTATACTCTAATTCACTCACCCCCCCTTAATCATTCTAATTTCTCTTACAACATGTTTTCTGGTTATATAGAGTACTAATAGCCTGCCCCGACGTTGTCCGGGTATGAAACAGAATGTGTGCAATGTGTGTAATAGGCAGGGGAAATTTATTTCAAAATCTCGCGGTAGACAAAATTTTTAGCATGAAGTGTCACAATAGTTAGGCATGTGTGTGTGTAGATACTGTGTGTACCTCGGAGTATGAAGTATTAGCCGATGTCTCTAGTGTGTATGTACTCCACTTCCGTAGGTAAGCGTGCTTTTCAGTTGTAAATTTCGTGTCCCCGCAGGCACGCTGAATCGCGTCATCCCCCGCTTGAGGCCCGGCTCCAGTTTTGTTTGATGTTGTGCTTGTGGTGTAAAGTCGTTGATGCAGAGAGTTGAGTGGGTGACAGCGCGTGCTGGAGACGCTGCGCGTGTGGGAAAGTGCAGTCAGTTCAAAGGTTAGTGTCCCAGCAGGCGCCCTTAGTCGTGTCATCCGCCGCCTGAGCCCGGCTCCAGCCCTGGTTGATGTTGTGCGCCTGGTGTCAATTTGTTTATGCAGAGAGTTGAGTGTGTGATAGCGCACAGGAGATGCTGCAGTTAGCGTCCCCGCACGATTGTTGCCGTTTGTCGCGCCCATTGGCCACACCCCTTGGTGCCGCGCAAATGCAATTGCCGTGCCCATTTGCCTTGTTCACGGCCCCAGCACACGCCCCCAGCACAACGCACACATTTAAGGAACGCTTTTTTTTGTCATGCCGCGCCCTTCCCCGGCCCACAAGGGACTACTTTGCCGGTAAGGTTCTTTTACGTTTCTAATGTATATGGTGGGCAGCTGTATAGCCTATGTCCATCTGCTGCAACTGTCCTTTCCAATGCTGTATTGGGTGTTGTGATTGGTGCTGTGTTTCCTGAGATTACCCGCCACAAAGGTTTGGGCTCTCTCTTTATTATATTAGTATAGATTTCAATTGAATTGAATTTGAATGAGTTCGGGCAGGATGGGACATATATTGAGTTGAGCTTCTGTCTTTACTGCTCCACGGGTGGGCGTAGACTGCCACCACTGAAATTCCATGACAGTTGGACGGACAAAATCTGGTGTACAACAAAAGACCATAGGGGCCACATCGCTCCTCGGTGAAAGGCTCTTTGGCAAAGGGCTCTTACTCTGGCTTACCTAGTGATGAATAAGGGTTAGGTGGTGAAATATCAAAAGCAATGGGAGCCATATTATTTGTAGGAATTGTAAGCTTGGTTTTCAGATTTTACACAGAGAACTACAGGAGAGTGAATTACAGAAACGTATACATAAGTGAGCAGGCAGTCGGTATTCGGTAGGTGAACGTGCACCACGAATTAGGCTAAATGTGGCTGATAAACCTATTTCAGGTCACATTCTTCTCAGGGTTCGTACGAAGATTTAAAAACAAACGACCCAAGGAATAAGGGGAGAGTCGAGGATAACACACCATCTATTCTGGCTAAAAGGATTTTTTGTAAATTATTTCATGATAGCGAGGAGTTTTCTGTTTGGTCTACCCCAAAAACAATAAAGAGGTTGAGCTGGCCTCCTTGTATAGAACAGCGATGGAATATTAAGATACAAATGTTAATTCTTTCTCCTGCTCCTAAACTCAAATGCTTTCATTTGCTGGGAATGCAATACAGAGAAAGAATATTTGCTGACAACGTTAGGTGAATAGGCTGTTAAAAGGTGTTGCTCCTTTTTAAGGTCTGGCTAGACATTTGGAAAGAGCTTATGTCAGTGTACAAACACAGAACTTACACACAACAGGAAACATATACCTACACATACAGAAATGGGATTCAGCTCGGCCCACTGGCTCATTGATTTGCCCATCATTTTTCAGACGAGCCTACTGCATTTTTCAGATAAATACTTTTTTGCCCTTTACATTTTCCGTCTTCAGGATTCCTACTTATCTATAGCCTTCTTTCCTCACAAGTTAGCAGCGAGTTGTGTTACATATGCACAGCCGTGCAATTTCCAAAATTCGACCTGAAGTTGCTGCAAATATCACCTATGAAAAAATATTGTTTTTCATATAACAAAGTAGGCATATATTTCCCTTTTCAAATGACATTTTATTTATTTGTGGTTCGAAGGTCTCCTATTTGTGTATGCAATCACCGGGAGATTTGTGATTTTCATTATGTATATGTTACTGTGATGTATTGTTATGTGATGTATTGTTATTTATGTGCTCTGGACAGCTGTTGAAAAGCGAAATATGAAAAGAGATAGATGTACGTTTTGATATATGAAAAATAATATATTTAAAACAAGTTAATGGTTGTGTTGTGTCAGTGGTTTTTGGAAATCATTTTTCTTTAAAGATTTGTGTTTTTTAAGTAGAAGTTTCACACATACTTGAGGGATCATTTATAGGCCCTTTTAGTATTTAATGTTTAATGAATAGTATTGTACTTGAGCGCCACAACTTCTTTAAGCACAAACAAAGTGCTGATGAAGGTGTGGAGGAGTGTATTGCAGAGTTTAGAATTTTAGCTGCAACTTGCGATATTGGTGCAACCACAGATATTTGCATTCAGGATCAATTCGTTTTTTCTTGTTTCTCAAAAAAAAAAAGGAAAGATTGTTCAGCTGCAGGAATCCTACTTTGTTAGAAACTATTGATATAGCTAAAGGAATTGAATGCGACATGATTTCTTCTCACATTCTTCTGGAAGGTGAAACATCTCATGGTATACACATGGTTCAGGAAGACTCCCTGTGCACAGTGAACACTGGAAACAAGTCTTCCAAATAGCCTTTTAAGAAGTATTTGGTGTGCTTCAGGTGTGGTTCAAGAAGCCACATTGGCAGTTTTCCCAATTGTCTCGCAGTTGGCAAAAGATGCATGTCCTGCATGAAAGTGGGTTATTTTCAGGCTGTATCAGAGGTGTCAAGAGATTCTCAAAGGGCAACAGCATTGAAGTCAGTGAAGACATATACAGTTGTTCTGAAAAACTCAGTAATGTTGTTCTGACTATTGAGTGCAATTCAGTTGATGTATGCAAGTCCAGACGACCTTGGTGTGAAAGGATGATTGGTGTTGTCCCTATTTCGGTCATGGCTGACTCAGAATCTACAATAACCATTTTGTCAGATGTTACTTTTTAAACAAATTGAAAAAATTGTGTTGTTCTCACGCAATCGGATGTCAACCCAAAAGCATTTGGTGAGATGGAGATTGATTTGCTTGGGTACTTTAGTTCCAGATTACAATGTCTAGGCAGGCATAAGTTTGGCAAAGTACATGTTGCCCTCAGAGGGAGAAACATTATCGGATGGCAGGATTTGGACAAAATAGATCTGTATCTCAAACCAGGTGCATATTACCTTGTGGTTGTTAGTGAACATGTAGATGATGCAGCGTATAATGTAAATATGGTTAACAACTCTTCCTTTTCAGAAACTGATATAAATAGAATCCTTAGTCAATTTGCTTCAGTGTTCAGCAACAAAGTAGATAATGTTATAGGTTTTGAGCATCAGATTATACTCATGCCTACTGCCCAACCGTTTGTGCACCCTTTACCTTTGATTCCTTGCGATTCCTCTGGGTGGGTTCCTCCCATAAATTTGGCGTGTAAAAGGTATGAAGAGGTCAGGTTGTGTGCTGACTTGCGCTCACTCAATCCCAACATACTGGTGTATTGCCATCCCCTTCATAAGATTCCTGACCTCATGGCCAATTTGGGTGAGGCAAAAAGATTATCCACCATAGACCTGAGGTCAGCGTACCACCAAATTCCTCTCTTCATTGAGTCTCAAGAACTCACCACTTTCTTGATTTCATTTGGTGCGTACAATTACCTCAGGCTACCCTTTCAGTGTATTCCAGATACTGATGGACATGTTACTTAAAGACATCCCTGATGTACAAGCCTACCAGGTTGACATTCTGGTGTACACTGGCAGTCGAGTGGAACATGATCATACCCATGTCAAAATCCTCTACACTTGCTAAGTCTGGTATGACTGTCAGGCGTGAGAAGTGTAAGTTTGCAGTTGAGGAACCTGAGTATTTAGGCCATACTCTTTCGCCTGAGGGTATCAAACCCACATTTTCACTTAAGGCCATCATGGATTCTGCACCAGAGCAGCTCTCGCTCTTTTCTAGGACTCACAAAATACTATGCTAGTTTTTTGCAGGGTATTGTCATTGTAGAACCTCTGCTAACCCTTTTAAGGAAAGGTGGCAAGTTAATTTAGACAAATGACCTACATGTTACCTTTAAAGATGTCAAGAAGCTTACTGAAGACTCTCCGGCCTTAGGTTAATTTTTAGGATGGTCTCAAATGTTTTGTGACTGTTGATGCCAGCCTCACTAGTCTTGGGGCAGTGGGTTGAGGGTAAAGAACACACAGTTGCTTTTGCCTCAAGGACCCTGCAACCAGCAGAAACACTTTACAGCACCATTTAGCGCAAAGTTCTCATGTGTGTGTGGGACATTCATACATTTTGATCTTAGAGTTGGGGATGAGATTTCAAATTATATACTAACCACAAGCCACTCATGCACATTCTTAGTAGTAGCTGTGTGAACAGAACCTCTGCCAGATTAGTTTGCCTACTATCTAAACTAGAAGAATATACTTTTGTATCAAACACATATTTGGGGGGAACATTTTCTGGGCAAATAGCTTGTCTAGGATTGCACTGGATGAAGATCTGGATGAAGATCAGGATGAAACTGGAGATGTGTGGTAGCAGCTGTTAATGCTGTTTTGGTGTGCATCATCTATTGGAAGGGGAATAGAGCAATGCTCCCTCTAAGGATGTGACTCTCTCTTAGGTCAAGGAATTTATTACTGGCAGTTGGACTGAGGGCAGAACACTTTCTGCAGAAGTGAGAAACTTTACACATGTGGCTGATGAATTGTCTGTTGTTGAAGACAAGGTCATTTGCCATGATCTCTTTGTTTCACCAGAGACCCTACGTAGGGCGATTATTCAAGCAGCTAGGTGTCACCAAAACTTGTCAATGCTTAAAACAGTACTATTGATGGCCCTCTTTGGAATCTCAAGGTATAGCCGTGATTGAGAAGTGTGAGGAATGTTTATTGCCTGACAAACATTGGAGGATATTAGTTATCTCACTTATCCAGTCCCATTTCCCCAGACTCCTTGGGACAAAGTGCGCCTGGATTTTTCTTGTTTTAATGACATTTTGTCATCTGGTAATAGGCTCTTGATTCTTCTTGTGGATTGCTATACCAAGTGAATACACTACTATTTTTGTGATGGCGACTACTGATAATGCCATTAAGTTTCTGAGAAATGTGTTTGTGGTGAAGGGTTCGCTCAGTCATTGTCACCGATAATGGACCACACTTTGCTTCACAGCATATGTGTTTATTTCTTAAACAGCATGATGCTGTCATTTAAAGGTGGCATTGTATCCTACCACTTCTAATGGATTGGTGGAGAGAGGAAACAGAATTCTGAAGGAATTGTAACAAACAACAATATCGTCTGAACAAAATACTTTAGAGTTCATAAGCAATAAGGTTTGGTCCTATAACATAATTGCTAACAGCACAACAGACATTGCACCTTATGCCCTTCTCAGAGGTAAAAATGTGCATACTGGTTTATTTCCCAATTGGCTGAGCAAGAGAGGTAACCAGAATTTTGAATCTTTGGACACACCGAAATCCCAGGTAAAGCAGAAACACGCAGATATGAAGGCCCAGTTTGATACAGGGAAGCACTTTAAAGATCTACCTTTGCAGAAAGGAGATTGGGTACTCATAAACAAGCATTGGAATAGCCAATAGGTCTCGCCTTTGGGACCTTATAAGTATTTAGTTATGCAGTCGAATATCCTTGGCGCAACAACATCAACTGTTGCATGGCTAAACACTTATAAGGTCCCAAAGGCGACACCTATTGGCTATGCCAATGTGTGTTTGTACTTGAGTTGTGGTGGTGTAACACAGCGAGGGCAAGGTGATTTGTAACATTTCATCGACATATTAAAGAATTTAAAACAACCTAACTAATATATTACAGTTTGAGCTACATTGACAGTCCATGTTATGCAGATATTTAGCGACATTTCACAAATATAAGCGGTGACTGATGATAGTAAACCAGTTTGTTTAATGAATAAATTCATGACAATGGTGTATGTATATAACTAAAATAGAAATGGAGAGATTTTCAAGAGCTTTATGCTGAAGTAGGATCCCTGAACGGAGAAGCAAGAGGAATGTGGCAGGTAAACAAACCAGAGTGATGTGAACAATAAGCTTAGGGTATGCTCAAAAAGGCAGTTTTCCACACTTTCTTTATTTTATTGCTGACGGTTGTGGTACTGACTGATGTGGGGGATCTTGGCAGTATTGACAGTCACTTGAGTAGACTGAGGTATGGAGGATTGTGGAGCATCCTCTCAGAGAGTGGCAGTCAGACAGCCTAATAGCACTGTTATGATGGATGAAAATAAAAGATACCAGATTCACTGAATGTTTTATGTTTGACCATTGCCGCCTATGACTCAAACTGACATTAAGACATTTACTGATGTATCAATATTAGGTATTTAACAGCACTTCACTGGTAAAAAAGAATGTTTAGTGAGAATGTACTGATATATTAAAGCATGCAATTTACTTCCCCAATATGGTGAGACATTCAGTAATGCTGTGCAGTTATTTGGGTAAAGCGCCATTACACTGACAGATTAATAAATGTAGATATTTAGTGAGCTATGATGAGGTAAAAATGTATGATATTTGTATACTTGCAATTAATATAAACTGCTCTTTAGTCAACTGTGCTGTTGATGAGAAATCTGAAATACCTAATCAAGGGGGAAGCCAAAATACAATGCAAGTATATCTTTCTTTAGTGAATTTATGTTGAAGTTGTTCAAATATTGCTAAACACTGAGATCTAAATACCTGAAATCGTCATGGTTTAGGTAGCATGCATTTTAAAGAATTAGAAAGTGCAAAAGAATGGTGGGCATGACAATCAAGAGAGAGAGACTGCGAGAGAAAAAGAGAGAGAAGAGGAGAGAGAGAGAGCGAGAAAGAGCTCGGGAGTGAGACACGAATCCAAGTTCTGCTTTTACTTCCTGATAGCGCGTCTGAGAGAGAGGGGGAGCAGAAGGTGAGCCCTGAGTGGTGCGCGCGCAGTCAGCTCTTTTTAAAAGCACATACTTGTGGCGCACCCCTGAGTGCTCCTGCAAGGTGTATGCCGCCACAAGCATGAGTATGTGCTTCTAAAAAGAGCTGAACGACGGCTAATGGTCTCCTATGCTGCGTTTGTGCGCTGGGGCTGCGTAGGCGCGACCTAAAAAAATGAGAAAAGTAGCAAAGGGTGGGTCTAGACTTTCTTCACCAGTTTTGGTTATACTGTTGATCAAAGGATCAGCCCTCCTTGATAACAAAGCATGATGGAACAAAAAGTGCCTGGTCTGACTTACTAGCTTCCGGGTGGATATCTTAAACAAACATAGCGTTGGTGGTAGCGACCATTGTGAATGGTTTGATTGGCTTCCAGGGAAGTAGGTGCATCCAGAATCAGAGGTGGTTTCTGTGACACCTGCACCCATTTGGGGGGCCTGACCCACTGGTTGGTAAACAAACTCCTTAAGGACATGATGCTGGAGAAATGTCTGAGGGGTGTGTGAGGCGTCAAAAACGTGTGCATTGCAAGTTCGAAGATTATGTAATGGTATACATTTTTCATATGTTGAGTTGGTATTTCACAATATGTGTCTCTTGGTATTTCACTTTTTCACTTATTTTCCTTCTTTATCTACATGGTTTTATATTTTCTTTATGCAAATTTTCCATCCTGTTGTTTAGGGGGAAAATATTGTAATATGTATTTAAAAGTGGTCTCGCTTAACCGCAAGACCACACTTTCATTACATCATAGAATGGTCTTGGGCATCTGCCTGACCAGCTGTTATAACTATGTGCATTTGTGTGTTTTTTGCTTGTTTTCCACACTCGGGGCTGGACAGCAGCTGTGTGCATCTTAGCAACATGATTCAGTTGCAGTCAGGACTGACAGCTGCTAGGCGCTCCCGGTCGTGGGTATTTCTTGTTACTGGAATAAACCCACCTTTCAACCTACTACACCTCACTGCTTCTTACTTTAGCTGGCTAGTCCTCTCAGTTTCTCCAGGCTCCTGATGACAGGAGAAGGATGAGAGGGGCTGTGGGGAATGAGGCACAAACCTGCTACATAATGCTGTGTAAAAACATGGCACTTTGTAGGTAGATATCTGGTTTGTGCATGTATAAGGCGCATAATTCAACTTTGGCCCCATTGCACAGACACAATATATTTTAATTATCAAACATTCTGCACATGTCTCATGCTGCACAGCATATCTGCTAAAATAGAGCTGGCATTAGTGCATTCCTTTGCCCAACAAGAGTCCACAAAGATCAGTCGGGGTTGGATATCCTATGATATGGCTGTGCTGCCTGCAGTATCACAATCTGGGGAGAGCTCAAGGCTTAATTCTTGTCATTAATCCTGGTCCTGTTGCCCCCGCGAGCTCCTTGTTTTCTGTACAGGAATCATGGTTTGCTGGCTCGTGTGTCAAGGGCTGGATTCATACTGCTGCAATGGACGGGTCACCAGCTGAGGAAGCAAAGTAAGTGTTGGACCTGGCCCTTTCTGCAGGGCTATCCCCAGTGTTTTTGCCTTCACTCCTCCATTTTTGCCAAATTAATTTTTGTTGGCCTTAGGACTCAGTACACTTTACCACTTCTAACCAGTGCTTGTAAGTCCCTAGTAAAGTGCCACCACCTGTGTCCAGGGCCTGCATATATCGTGCTACTAGTGGGCCTACAGAATTTATTGTGCCTCCCACTTAAGTTGCTCCTTAAACTTGTCTCAGGGCTGCCATTGTAGCCTCTGTGTGTGTGTGTGCAAATTTAAACTGCCATGTAGACCTTGCAAAGTAAACCTTTTGCCATGCCGAAGCCTTCCTTTTAGAATTCAAACAAGTCACCACTAGGGTAGGCCCTGGACAGCCCAGAGGGTAGGGCGCAATGTATTTAAAAAGTTGGACATGTACTTTTAAGTTTATTATCCTGGTAGTGAAAGACTCCTAAAGTCATTACTGCATGGCCCACCTCACCCATATGATAAAACTGGATTTACCTTATTACACTGTATTTGTATCATTTCCAAATGAGACCAGGTAATTATTTCATGGTTGGTGTCTCTGGAATTGTAACTTAAAATCCTACTGATGGTGAAGTCGGATTTGAAATTGCAAGTCTGAAAATGCCACTTTCAGAAAGTTAGCATTATCTTGCCTTAGCCATTTGGTGTCTGCAGCCTGTCTCTGGGTCACATGATGATTGGGTGTAGTTGACATTTGGGCGTTGTATATCCGTCTTAGACAGCACACACAATGGGAGCTTAGGTCAGACTGGATGGGTCATCACTGGCAGGATGAGACGGAGGAGCTGGTTCCAGCCCGGCTTACACTTGAATATACTGTGTTCTATCTCCACACAGAGGGTTGCATACCCACTGTAGTTAGCCTGCAGATGGGCCAGGAAGGTAGGGCACCTAGGCACTTCATAGACATGCCTCTAGAAGCTTCTCCCCACTTGAAAGACACAATTGGGTATAAATACTGGACCTCCTTCACCAACTCCTCAGTACCCTTTTGGATCTATGGCTACTCTGACAGGAAGAATGACTAATGTGCTGCTACAAAGACTGCCACTCTGCTGGACTACTGCTCTGAAGGAACTGTTGCCCCACTGTGCGAACCAGATGCCTGCTTTCCTGGGTGAGAAGGACTGTACCTTCATCACTTGTATCCAGAAACCAGAGTGACTTCAAGAGCTAGTTAGCTTGCCTCCCGATTTGAAGCCTCAGGGACAGCTTCCAACAACCTTGCATCTGCACCTTGACTCTGCCATCTGTGAGTCTACCCTGCCAAGTGGTGCCAACCCAGTTCTGGACCCTTGGAAGTGGGCTTAAGGTGCTCCGCCAGCCTCTGTGGATCCAGCGGAACTGACACATCTCCTCTGATGCATGGCACAAACCTGAGCAAAACTAGTGAATCGCCGCTGCTGCATCCTTTAGACCTGTTGCAAAGATCTGCATTGCATCACAGCTCTTCAGAACTGCCACATCGCCCCAACTGCATGATGCAGACTCGGCTCAGTCCCTTGCATCCCTCATCAATGGTAACCTTAACGATGACGCCGGGCTCCGCATCACAACCTCGCAACTCTTTGGGACTGACACATCACTGCATGCCCCATCTTCAACGCTGGACTTAGCAGTGCATGCACTGTCAACAGGATCCTCAACAACCATGCAGGCCCTTACATCATAACCTTGCTGCATTTCTGGAACGACGCATTGCTTCGGCTGCACAGCTCATTTTTGACGTAGATCCTTGCAATGCGCCACAAACCAGGATTTAAGATACTTTGTTTAGTGGGCCTAACGGGTCCCTGTAGCCCGCCTGTGCTCGAATGTGGTCGACCTTAACTTGTGACTTTGTCACAGTCCAGCGTGGCCTAATATACGCTGTTTGCGCTTTGTGCTTTTTGGTGCCATTTTTCACTAAAATCTTTAAAATTGCATATCTCCGGTTCTACTGATTGGATTTTTGTCATCTTGGTCTTGTTTTATTAAATAAATAAAGAAAGTACTATTTTTCTAAACTGCTGTGGAATTCCTTTTGTGTGGTGTTTTCACTCTATGCCTGTTTGAACTGTTGCACAAATACTTACACATTGCCTCTAAGTTAAGCCTGACTGGTCTGTGCCCTGTATCCAGAGGGATGAGCACAGGTTCATTTGGGATTGGTTGTGAATCATTCTGACAGGGATTGTGGTTGCTACTTGACCAGGGCCTAAGATCCAGTGAACATGCAACCCAATGTTCTCACAGTAAGTAAAACAATCAAGTGTTGCTGCTCTGCTTATCTATGAATGAGAGTGTGTGAGCATGTGTGTGTGTTTGTGTGTGTGTGTGTGTGAATATGAAAATTAAATTTGGGGTGAATCACTGAGGGTCTGGCTGAGTTAGCTTGCGGAAAATTGTGAATGTGTGTATACTTATGAGTGTGACCGAGTGAGTGGGAGGGAATATGAATGGTAATGAGGGAGTGAGTGATGAAGTGAGAGATGGAATTTGTAATTTAGAGATTGTGAGTGAGGGAGCGTGAATGAGGTAGAATTTGTGAGTTTGAAATAGTGGGTGTGTACTTGAGTTAAAATGATAATCAGTGAGTGATAGAGGGTGGGTAGTGTGAATAAGGGAGTATGAGTGAGTAAGAATGATTAAGAGGGAGTTAGAGTGAGTTAGTTAGTATGCATAAAAATGAGTGAGGGAAAGTGACCACTTCCTGAAATAATATTGAGAAAATCAAATACACCAGTAGAGAGGATTTCTCACTACCATTCCAACCAGACAATCATGACATAGCTAATCCTCCATGTTCAGGAATTACCAGCTAAAAGGATATAAGGGAATTCCCAATGCTGGCCTATGGAAGGGATACTCTTCACTGCCATGGCAGAGGCCTGAGACAGGTTTGAAAGGCTACTCCTGAGGGTGGTGCAAGCCGAGCTGCAGTACCCACTAGTAGCATTTAATCCACAGGCCCTGCATACATGGGATACCACTGGACAAGGGTCTCACATGTGAATTAAATAGGCCAATTAGATAGGTGCCAATGTCACTACGTTTTAGGGGAGAGCACCCGCACCTTAGCACTGATTAGCAGTGTAAGGTGCTCAAAGTCCTAAGTCCAACAAAAAGATATAGTCCAAAGTGGGAGACGAGAGGGCGAAAAGTTAGGGGGACTCCAGCCTAAGGCTGACAGGTCCAACACGTGTCCCGCCAGCTACCCAATCCCTAGGGATTTCTCATCACTAAGGCAGAAGAACCTGGACAGACCATCAGCATTGGTGTTGTCTTCTCTGGGTCTGTGTTCCACCCTGAACTCCATACCCTGTAGGGAAATGGACCACCTCAGCAATTTTGAATTTTCGCCCCTTATTTTCAGGAGCCACCTGAGGGGCCGGTGGTCTCGCTGAATTAGGAAGGGAGAGCCTAACAGGTATAGCCTCAGCTTCTTCAGTGCCCAGACCACAGCAAAAACGTCTCTCTCTATTGCACTCCACCTCTTTTCCTAGGGGATTAACCTCCTGGAGAAGAAGGCCACTGGTTGGTCCTGGCCCTCCTCATTGAGTTGGGAAAGTACTGCCCCTATGCCATGCTCTGAGGTGTCCGTTTGAACAATAAATTCTTTGGAGTAGTCAGGGGCCTTGAGAACATGGTCTGTGCACATTACCTGCTTCAGGGAGTCAAATGATTTCTGGCAAGCCTCGGACCAGATCACTTTTCTGGGTTGTTTCTTTGAGGTCAACTCAATTAAGGGGGAAACAATGGTGCCAAAACCCTTGACAAGCCTTGGATAGTACCCAGTAAGCCCAGGAAGGTCCTGACCTCACTCCGGGTTTTGGCGAGCTGCCAGGCCAGGATGGTTTCTATCTTGGCCTGCAGGGGCTGCATCTTACCCACACCCACCAGTTGTCCATGTACACCAGCGACCCCTGCCCTATCTGGCACTTCCTGGAGGTGAAAGAGATGGTCTTCCCTGTTGCTGCGGACTACAGCTATGTCATCCAGGTAGGCAGCGGAGAAACCCTCCAAACCAACGAAAACCTGGTCACCAACTGCTGGAAAGTGGCAGGGGCGTTCTTTAGCCTAAAGGGCATCTTCCTAAACTGATCATGGCCCTCTGGGGTGAGAAGGCTGACCTTTCATTAGCTACATCAGTTAGGGCAATCTGCCAGTACCCTGACGTGAGGTCAACGTACTCAAGTACTGGGTAGCCTCCAGCTGGTCAATGAGCTAATCTGCCCTAGAGATGGGTTGAGAATCAGTCTTGGTTACAGAATTTAGCCTACTGTAATCCACACAGAACCTGAGTTCAGGTGTGGTGCCCAGTGGGGTGGCTTTTATTTCCAGAACCATAGGACTGGACCAAGGGCTATTGGAGGATTCTAGCACCTCCAACTCTAGTATCTTAGTGACTTCGCTCTGGATGCTGGCCCTCACCTTACCCGACAGCCTATAACACTTATTCTTGACAGGGAGGCTGTCCACTGTGTCCACATCATTGGTACAGAGGTGGGTAATCCCAGGAGTAAGGGGGAATACTGAGGAGTACTGTTCCAAGACTTTACAACAGCCCCTCTGCTGTTCAGGAGTCAATAATGAGGAAAGGATTACTCCTTCCACCGACCCATCTTTGTCTTTTGAGGCTAAAAAGTCAGGGAGAGGTTCACTTTCCTCTTCCCCATCAGTCTCCATCAGCAAGGTGAGCACAGACCTCTCATAATGGGGTTTGAGGCTGTTGGTGTGTATCACCCTGTGGGATTGCCTGGGGGTCTTAAGGTCCACCACACAAGTGGTCTTACCCTTTTACTCAACCACCTCTTATGGACCCATCCAGTGGCCCTGGAGGGCACTGAGCTCTCCAGACTCCATGACCCACACTTTCTGTCCAGGCTCAAATTCCACAGTGGTAGACTTCATAACACTCCTTCATTACCACCTGAATGGCTTCTAAGTTGTCAGAAGCTTGCTTCCACAACTTAGCCATTTGGCTATGGAAGGCCGGCAAGTAACTTAATACATCCTGGGGTATTCCCCAATGAGTTTTCTCCCACCCAACCTTCACCAAGCTGAGAGGTTTTCTAACAGTGTGACTGTACAGAAGTTCACAGGGGCTGAAGCCCCCCCTACTGTTTCCCTGTAGGAATACAACAAGCAGGACAGGAGGATATCACACTTTTTCTTCAGGCAGACTTCTAATCATGCCTTTCAGGGTCTTGTTGAATCTCCTAACAAGCCCATTTGTCAGGGGCATGTATGGGATGGAGAACTTATAAATAACCCCACACTCTTTCCACATAGCGTGCATATATGCAGACATAAAGTTTGTGCCCCTGTCAGACAAAATTTCTTTGGGCAAATCCACTCTGGTAAAATCCCCAGTAGGGCCTGTGTCACCGCAGGTACAGTGATGGTCATCTGGGTACCGGGAGGCATGATCCACCAGAATCAGGATAAACCTGTCAACAGAAGAGGTCTAAGGCCCCACAGGCCCCACAATGTTGATACCCACCCTTTCAAAGGGAGTGTTAATGACAGGTAGAGGTTCCAGGGGAGCCTTCAGCTTTGTCCTATTGTACCACTAGCTTGGCAGGTCACACAGGTCCTGCAGAATGTGAGAAGGTCCTCATCTTGGGCCAATAGAAATGTTTGACAAGCCTGGAAAAGGTATTTTCTTGGCCGAGGCGTCCTGCCACAGGTATCCCATGAGCCAACTCCAATAGGAAGACCCTGTAGCATTGGGGGGCCACCAGAGCTCTTGAAGACCCATGAACAGGAGCTTTAGACTCACTGTAAGGGAGGCCAGCCTCCCAGTAAATGTGATAGCTCCCAGAAGCATTGCCTGCTGCCTGGGCTACAGCCTGGAGCCTCATGCCCTTGAGGGTAGGGCACTCCCTCTGTGCCCTACAAAGCTCCCCCCTGTTGGGTCGTCCTTGCACCTGCCAATCCATAGGCATAGGCAAATCACCAAGGGGAGCATCAGATCCGTGGACTCTGGTTAGCCACCGCAGGTCCTCCAACCATTTTAGGGAGTACATTCAGGGGCTGGTTTCACACGCCCTTTACCTTTCCCCTTTTTAGCAGCTGGCTGGGCCATTGTTCCAGGCTCCAGCCCTCTTAGACTCCCCTCCCGGGCAGCCATGGACCGTGTCGTAGTACAGATCCATTCAGGTAACCCCAACATCTTCACATGTGCTTTGAGCTCCACCTCTTTCCAGACAGTGTGTGTAGGGTCATTTCCCTACAAATAGTCCACCGGCATGGCAGGGCTCATAGCAACGTTTAGAAGACCTGAAACCCTTCCCCACTCAAATGGAACCTGGGCCATGGGATAGTGACTAAGCATTCGCGAATTTTGCGGATTTGCGGATTCGCAATCCGCAAAATCCGCGAATTCCCGCGAATTTGCGGATTTTTTTTTTTTTGTGTTCGCCCGTGTTTCTGCCAGTTCGCGAGGGTTTTGTACACTTTCGCAAATTGCGAACTTACCTGTCGGGTCGCAAGTTTCGCGAACTTGTTGTTTCTACGTGTCCAGCCTGTTTGGGACACTCTTCTTCATCACTGCCACTCTCTGTCACCACTGCCACTCTCTGACTACTCATGCCACCCTCTGGCCCACCCATGCCACCCTCTGTTTCATCACCACACCCTCTGGTTGTCCAGTGTACATTATTTTCGGCAAAGCAAAGCACACCTTCCCTGCCTCAAGTGACCTGAATTAATTTGGGGCTGATTAGTGTGTCACAGAATATTTTTTTAGCTGGCACCTGCTTCCTTAGTGCGCCCTGATTAGTGATCTTTTGCACTTGCTAAGTGCTTTCATTGTTGCAAAATTAGTTACAACACCTGCCCTGCCCCAACTGACAATAATGAATTAGGGGCTGATTAATGGATTTTAACTTCCAGCCTGGCTCCTGCTTGTCTCCCTTAGCTGTAATTCAGGACCTTTGTGGCATATGTGTAACTATTCTGAGGTTCAGAGCAGGGTCACATAATAGTTTCAACTGGCAACTGAACTCTGGAGGGGCCCCTCAGGAAGCACTACAGGAAATGGCTACAAATGATGAGCCTGAACTTTTGAACCTGGTAAGTAGTTACTTTCAGTTTTGCTAAGATCGTATTTCTGCAATTTTGCACTTATTCGCGGGGCGCGAACTCACGCGAACTCACGCGAACAGTGCGAGCAGTGCGAGCAAAATCCGCTGCTCGCGGATTTGCGGATTTTGCGGGAGATTCGCGAATCTCGCGGATTGCGGATTTCCCGAAAATCCGCAAAATCCGCGAGCGGAACGGATTTTCCGCCCATGCCTAATAGTGACCCTCTCTGTTGTCAGTCATCACAACTGGGTGAAATACACAAGAATAACCTGCTCTAGGGACACCAGCTGACAACTTACCATAGTCATGCTGGCACCTGTGTCCCTCAGGGCCTCTACCCCTTGGCCATTGATGGTCACCTATTTCCTATACTTGGTAGTATGTGATGGCACATGGATATTAGGAACCCTCTCACTGTCTCCCAGGGACACTAAGGCAAGCCCTGCCAACTCAGCCCCATTAACTGGGACCAACTTCTCTCCCAGCGCTACACTAACCACCCCGGCGTTCTTAAATCCATTGGGAGGGTGTGCTCTTTTTGGACATTTGGAATCCCCTTTGTAGTGTCCAACCTCACTGTACTCATAGCACTTGGTATTTCTGGGCTGCTGACATTTGTCAGGGTAAGTTGGCTTTTGGTGGCCAGATTTGGACTGGGACCTAGACCCTTTCCCTTGTGAATTTATTTGGGGGCCTTTGGAGAACTCTTTCTTTATCTCCCCTTCCTTCTTTTGGTTGAAACCCTGACCACCCTATTGAGCATATCGCCCATATCCCTTGATGGACACCCTGGTGCTGACCCCGGTGTCTGCCTCCTCAGCAAGTTTCCTAGGGCTAGTCAGCTTGCAATCAACCAGGTTTTGGCACAGCCCTGGAAACCATTTCTCAAGAGGTACTCTCTCAAGAGCATGTCATACAACCGTTCATAATCATTTACATTGCTGCCCCTCACGCAGCCCTCCAGTGCCGTACTAGCATAATCCAGGAAATCTGCCCAGTTCTGTGCAAGGAGCTTGTGGCTACTCCTGAACTTCTGCCTATACCTTTCAGGTGTAAGACCAATCTTTGCTTTCATGACAGGGTAGTTGGTCTGATCTGTCTTTTCTAGCCTAATGAGTGTGTTCTTTCCCACCAGACGCATGCATTTGTATAGGCTACCCCTCCCAGTAACTCTGGGACCTCATGGTCTCTTAAAACACATTGTAGGCTGCTATCCATCTATTAATATTATCCCCCACATTGAAATTGGCCACCACCTTCTTGGGTATAACTGGACTCACTTGAAGCGCCGGTAGGTATGCTGCAACCCTTCGTGTTGTTGCTGGTCCGTATTTCAAGGGCCCTTCTGTTCAGTTCCTTCAGGTTGAGCTCATGGGCAAGTTTCCTATCCTTCATGGCCAGGCTCCTTTCTTGACGAGTCTGCTCCAGTTTCAATTGTCTCTCCTCCCTTCTGTCCTCCAACTACTTTGAGGACAGGCCTCTTGAAGATATACTGTTGCCCACCAAAGAAGGGACTCTCAGTTCTGGGAGAAAATTATTTCCCTCTTCTGTAGGCAGTAGGCCAAGATCCTCTGTGGTATCACGGATTGATCCTGCCTTGGACACTGATTCTTCCTCGTCCCCTTCTCCTTCTGGGTGGGCAGCTGCCCGCGCTCTCAAGGCTTTTTGAAGCTCTGCCTTCTTGGCACTTCGCTTGTAGAATACCCCTTTTCCTGGCAGAAAACCTTGAGCTATGCTCATGTGTAAGCTTCTAGGTTGGCTAGCTCAAGTTCCATCTTGCTAGTTTTGACCACAGACGTTTGCAGAGAAAAACAATGGGACTTAGGCAAAGGACTCTGAAGCAAAAACTAATCAAAGCTGCCAATCAGGGAGAATTGAAAACTAAAATGACAACCAGGGAGGTCAGACAAAAAGTTTGCTAATCAGCAAAAATAGGTTTGAGTTGATTAAGTGTAGAGCTGTAGTGCCCACCGAATTACTGCCTGGTGTTACACAAACACAAGTCCTATCCCACTGATGCAACCAATGTTAGAAATGGGGTCTCTAATTGGCAGGGGTATGCACTTGAAGGGACCACCACTCTCTTCAGGGTGAGTTCCGAAACACCCTAGGGAATCTTGTACCCAACCTCTGTTAGCTTGGGATAGTGAAGGCAGGCTTATCCCAAGAGGCAATGTGTAAAGTATTTGTGTAACACACACCCACAGCAACACAAGTAAAATGCTGCAAAAAGGACTTCACACAGGCTTAGAAAAATAGTAGCTATTTATCTGGTAAAAGTAAGGGCAAAACTACAAGAATTCAATCAGCAGGTTAAGAGTTATTCAATTTTAACTTCATAGGGACACTGTGTTAAAAACCAACAGGGATCATTTTAGAGCCTTTACAGTAGTTTGAATCTGTACAGTGACCAGCTTCTATGTCCAAGAGAGTGTCTTTGCAGTTATGTATGACAGTCTCGGAGAAAATAAAACAGAAAGGAGTCACCCGGTTATGGCTCCCAAGCTATCTTTGGTGTCGCCGGGCCAGAAGTAAAGACCGCACAAACCCAGTAGGCAGCGAACCTCTGTGACAATTTTGCAGCCACCATGCGGTGTGTCACGTAGCAGCCTGGCATTAATTGGCAGTGCTTTGGCAGGGTGGAGCCACGCTGAGGGGGGTTCCAAAGGTAGGACCCGGGAAGGCAGGGGGGGAATCACTGCCTAGGTGATGGTTCTTCTCAGCAGTTGGGGTTTCCCTTCAATGAGCACTGGCCCCACAGTAACAGAGTTGGCAACTCCGGTCAGCAGGATTGTCCTATTTTTTTTTTTAAGAGTTTTATATAGCGCTGGCTAGACCCGAAGGTATCAGAGCGCTTTACATGAGAATGAACAAAGTAACAGAACAAATTAAACACTTACACAATGCATAAAAAATAGGCAATTAAATTAGGAGGGGAGAGAAAGGAGAGAGAAGTAGTGGAGGGGGCAGGAGAGGTGAGAGAGGGAGGATAAGGGAAGAGACAATAAGGAGAGACGAAAAGAAGTCTCTCAAAACGACCGACTGGGTAGGTGGCGACTAAGGAGGGAATCCAAGGCCCATTTCCCCTATAGCTAAACCAAGTAGCTCCATCGGGCATCTGACAAAATAGTTTAGTCTCGATACATTGAGAGAGGAGAGAAGGAGAGACATAAAATAGAGGGAGGATGCGGGAGGAGAGGACAGGAGAGACAAAGGAAGTGGAACATTGTGGTTCAACAATATACCAGTAAGAGATCAACAATTGCATCAAACACTCAGCAATACATTAGGAGAGGAGAGAACGGAGAGAGAAAAGTAGTGGGGGTGGGGAAGTGAGAAAGTGAGGATAAGGGAAGAGACGATAAGGAGAGACGAAAAGAAGTCTGTATAAAGACCGACTGGGTAGGTGACGACCAAGGAGGGAGTCCACGGCCCATCTCCCCTATAGGTAAACCAGGTAGCTCCATCGGGCATCAGACAAAATAGTTCAGTCTCAATACATTGAGAGAGGAGAGAAGGAGAGACATAACTAGAGGGAGGAGACGGCAGGAGAGACATAGGGAAGTGCAACAATGTAGTTCAACAATATAACAGAAAAAGATCGACAATTACACATTACATCAAACAATCAGCAATACATTAGGAGAGGAGAGAAACAAGAGAGAAAAGTAGTGGGGGTAGGGGAGGTGAGAAAGTGAGGATAAGGGAAGAGACAACCGTAGAGACGAAAGGAAGTCTGTCTAAAGACCGACTGGGTAGCTAGGTGCTGGTCACTATGTTTTCCAGGCACATGTGAAGGCAGGCTTGTATGAGCGCTCAAGTGCAGAAGCAGCAAACACTGTGCTCACTTTTTAGCAACGCCAGCCATCACTCCATCATACTCTCACTAGGTGGAGTGCTGACAAGGGTAGAACAGTGTGATGGGCTGCGAACATGCAGGTCACAGAGTCTTTGTGGTCCCTGATACCTTGTGGAGAAGAGGGGTCTGCCAGCAACACTTGGAGACACTGAGCTGAATACTTAGGTCTTGTAGCAAGGCAGAGGTCAGCAGGCAGAAGGGCAGCTCAACAGGGCAGTGCAGCCGTTCCTGGGAACAATCAGACACAGCAAAGAGGCAATTCTTCCAGTGTAGCAGCCTTTACTCCAGCAGAGTTTCTTGCAGGTCCAGTCGTGTAACAACGATGTAGGGTCACAGCCCTGGCTTATACCCTAGTTCCCATCTAATAGAAGAGCCCAGAAGATTCTTGAAGGGTCTTTGAAGTTCTGGGGGATTTTCTACCTTTCCTGGCCTGGCTTCTGCCTGCTCTGCGCCAGGCTACCAGAGGGTGGGCACAGGATTCCTTAGGTTGTTTTGGAACTTGAGGCTATAGTTTGTAAGGCAAAGACCCAGGCTATGTTTTAATGTGCACCTGTTTAAATAAAGCAGCCTTTTTCACCAGCCCAGGTGTCAGTGGTCTGTGCTGTCCCCTTGTCCCCAATAAATAGACTTTTTCCACAGAAAAAGGAAAATGAACGGAACATGAAAACACATTGATAAAACCAACAACAAGGAAAAGAACGAGCCAGTTTAAAACTAGATTTATGTCTTAAACATGGTTTCTTTCTCTAATGGGACTACGGAATCTGTCATTGTAAAATATGTTCACATTTCGTAAACAAGTATTGGCGAAGTCTACGCCGAACAATTGAATTTGCCAATGCATTTTTGTCTAATTACCTATAGGCGCATGCCTGTGCACACAGGGTGGGCAAACTTGAGATTACTTTTTTGTTAGAGAAAAGCTACTCCAAGAAGGCTGCCAAAGCATACTTGTTTCAGGAAACTTTCAGCAATTTCTAATCTAAGGATGGCAATGCGAGACTGGTAAATTGAAATGAAAAAAACAATAACGTAATTCATGGAAACAGCAAAAAAGAGAGCAAGGGGTCACTCAGCACTTTTCAGCGGCCAGGCTCAGGTAAGAAAAATATTTTTAACCCATGATGGGGAGCGGGACATGGAGCTGGCTGGGCTGCATCTGGGAGCAGGGGATGTATGAAGCGGTGGAGGAAGGAGGATGAAAGAAGGGGTGCCTGCCAGCACTTTGTAGCTGCCTGAGCCTCATAAAAAAACATCAATGCAAGATGTGAAACGGGACAATAGTGGGAAACTTGGGTAAGTGAAGAGAGAGTGCGCAGGTGAGCGGAAAAGAGGGGCACAGCAAGGAAATGCGTGGAGAGATACAACTCGTCTAATTGGAATGCTGAGACCGAAATACTCCTGGGTACGGCACACACAAGAATAGGCAGGAAATCAGAAGCAAACAAGTGAGATGGACAACAAAGCCATCCAATCAGGAGCAAGGGCTTGACTAAAAGCATGCTTTAAGTGAACGCAATGTATTGGAAACTTAAATTCTTGCCAACAGACAGTTATAGTTATTGTGGGTTTATGAATTACAAACTGTTTTACACTTAAAGGTTGTATTTTAGAGTCTTTAAAATAAATCTTAACTGTAGTGAGTTACGCCGTCTGAAAAAGGCTAGCTTTAAATGGAGCAGTCCTATATTTTTATTTTTAAATCCTAAATTCCTAAGGCTACGCTTTGAAAAATATTCAATTTTCAGAGTACTTGATGTGAAACAGCATTTACCACACAGCCTCAACCACGCATGCCATTACATTGCAAGTGTTACGATGTTTGCCTTTACCACACCTTTACCACGCATATGCCTTTACCATGCATGAAAGAAAGTCAGAAAGGACATCAAAGGGATCTGGATGCGATTTAGTGAGGAGTTTTCAGGGCTGACGCAATGTTTTAGGGCTCAAGGCATAGGCTAGGGTGCTTGTAAGGCTGGGAGGATTGGTTTTAGGGCTCAGGGCTGGTGTCTGGGAGTTTTCAGGGCTGTGGACTGGGTTTTAGGGCTCAGGTTGGGGGCTGGTTTGTTTTAGAGCTGGGAGGCGTGTTTATGGGCTGAGGGCGGGCTGGTTTTTAGGGCTGGGGAAGAGGGGTGGAGTGATGTATAGGGCTCTGGCAGGAGAGGGCCCTTGGTGGGTGCCAGTGGTTATAAAGCAGGTACTGTTACCACGTGTAACCTTTACCACACATGCATTTACTAATCACGCCTTTACAATGAAATTCATGGAAAAGCCATGCGTGGTAAAGGTAATGCGGTGTAACTGTACTGTGTTTTGTAACACCAGCTTTGTAAAGGCATGTGTGGTAATCGCATGCATGATTTCATCATCCAACCAATCGTGATGCATCCAGATTGCAGATTTTGTACTGCTATCATTACAATCTTCCTAACGACAGTTAGAAATATACCATTGCAAATCGTTCTTCCTTTTCCTTCATTTAAAAACCTAGAAAAATAATAATGGTTTTATGGAGGGATTGCCCGCTTACATTCATGTGTCCGAGATATTTATTTGCTAATAATTCTCTGGGTAAAGGATTTGTTATTCAGTAGTGGAGATTCATCTTTCCAGTTAGAAGCAGAACTTGCTCTATAGTGCCCCTTGTTGTCTTTACTCACATTTTATTTTCCAAAACAAATACTCATGGGTCATCTTCGGGAGGTTATTTGCATTCTAATAACCACTTAAATATTCATATTTGGTGCCGCAAGTGTGGGTGCCTCTTTTCTTTTTTAGACGTAATACTGCCTTTTCTGAATCTCACAGTAGGACCTAGCTGCTGTGTGCTCTGCTAGTAAAGTGTGTGACCACTGACAAAATGTCTCACTGATACTGCATCGCTGTTGCACGTAAGCAATGCAGAACTCTAATGCTGTGCTTGAGCACTTGGGCCCCTTTGTCTAAATCTGCTTGCAGCTGAACTTTTCTAGGTGCCTAATTAGCATCATCTACAATTTCAAATTACAAGGCCACAGATTTAGCCACACAATGAGAACTCAAGTCAGTAGATTGGATTAAGTATAGAATTACTTCATATTCAGAGCCAAACTGATATACATTAGTCATGAGAATACGTTGTAAAAATATACAATCGCTGCTAGCAGGTAAAATCATCTGCCAAATTTAGGCCTTAACAAAATGAAACAAACAAGAAATTCAGTAAAGGCAATGCAGAAAATCAAAAACTAAATTTGGTGATGAGAATAATATTTATGTTCCCGTTGCCTGTGCATGAGTATAGCCAGGTTATCTAACTAAGCCTAACCTACTTAGGACTGGAGTGAACCCTACATTAATCCAATAAAGCAGAAAGATGCCCACATTTTGGAGAGCTTCTGTAGAAGTTCTCTCAAATCAAAGACATTCTATAGCATAAAGCCAATCAACAGAGAAATAGAAAAGAGGTCTGTACCCCTTTAAGTCTAAAAGAATTCTACTGAAGCTAAGGTGTGATCATCAATTAAAGCACACAAACAACATTTGAGAATCTCAGTTCATGTGTCGTATTGCTCATCCACCTTCTAACCTTCTAACTGGTAAACTCTGGCAACTATAGTTGAAAACTCCCTTATTCTGATCTGCAAATTCGAAGGTCCTTGGATTCCTTCTGTCTCCAGATACCTCACGGACCATGATCCTCCTTTAGTTATCTCGTCTCGTCCTTGCCAATGATGCTCTTTTCGAGCCTCACTATCTCTCATAGACAATGTGCCTTTCACTAACCACAAGATCATACAAAGGCACCTGCAGAGGAAAGAAAAACATTGTCAACCAAGCAAGCTTTCACGTTCAAGATTAAACATTAAAAATCCTAATTCTTGAGGCCTTTAGTCAAGTTAACGTGGCAGTCGTTCAGTACACATTTAAATGCATGGTTATGAATACATGTACAGTTCTAATGTAAATGTTGGTTATCTTTCAAATGAATACATGCTTATACAGAAATGAGCAAAATAATTAAAACCACACAAATGTATATAGAAACTGCAATTTAGTGATGTTGTAAGGGAAACGTTTGTATGCACACTCATATACATGTTGAGATTATAGAGTAAATGCACTTTATGTAGCTGTTCATTGCACCACATTACATTAATGATATTAAATCACACAAACACATGAGACCCCAAGGATGTACATATGATATGATCCAGACGAAAAAGGGTGGAGCCAAAAGTACACTGCTCCACCTGCAGGTATTCTTCATGGTATTTGCTGTGATGAGGGAACACACTCTGGCAGATCTGCAGGTCTGGCATTGGGAGTCTTGTTAGATAGTTATTTTTAAAACTTGTAATTGCAAGCTAATGCCTGAAAAATAAAAATGAAACATGGCGCCCTTAAATGTTGTAGATCAATTCTTGAAATAAATATTTTAAATTAAAAAAAATAACTTGCATATAATTTTATGCTACAAGTGTGGGTATTCCAAATAAGCATGTGTACTTGCAAAAGATATATATATATATATATATAACCCATTTTAGTTTTATGGTACAACACATGAAAATATGATTTTTGGTGGGACCAAGAAATTGTACTATTGCCTTTGAATTACTGAAACTTGAAGATACTTGAAACACATACGCTTGGCAAAAAATGTAAATATGATGAAGAATGTAATGGAAAAAACACTGACTAAGTAAAGTATGGGCATACTAGACGAGCACTAAAGTGCACTTCTTTCTAGGTAGATGTATAGTTGTGATTAGAGAGCCAATTGTTCATGTGGAATCTCCCACTGCCCAATGCTGGTGCTGTGATAGGCAGAAGCAAAATGTGAATAATAGTTGAACAGACCAATAGTGCATGGTGCTTATTATGGAAATAGTATACACTTCATTTCCTACAATACAATAATGCTCTGAAGTCTCACCCCTTCCACCCTTTGTTAACTGTCCACACCTTTGGGTGAAGTTGACCATTTCCTTCTAAAACCGTATTCTTCAAATTCACTAAGGGCCATATTTATCATTCATTCAGGCAATGCAACGCAGCAAGACACCTTGTTGCACTGCATGAAAGCGAGAGAGCAGGAATGTGCTGTATCTATCAAGGTATGGCACATTGCGGGGCTCTCCTTGTGCTGGCACACTTTTCGTTGCCTAGCGCCAATGCAGGCACCTTTGCTCCGTGGTGCAAGGGTGTCTGTGATGCAGGCAGGATTGTGTTTTTGCAGTAAGGGCCACCAGAATGCAGTACACATACTGATTCTGATTCTTTATTTCTAAGGAATAAGACCTTATAGAAATATTTCACATTACTGAATTCATTTCCATAATACAATTACAAATATCATAAAATCGCCAATAAATATTACTTGTTTAAATCAATACAGTCAACACCTAACATTCACCTAAAATGATTATAAAATACTACATAACATGAAATATCACATAGAAAGAAGAAAAATTAGGAGAAATAAAGTTATTTTGCCTCATGAACCCTCCCTTGCGAAGGGGCAGTATTTTGATGCATTCCCAGTTCTATCACTCATGGGAAATCTGGGAATGCACCAAAATTCATGGGTGGATGCGCGGGAACACCCACGCACCACCCATTTAACGACTCTCTGGGGCAAATTTCGCTGCTATGCTCTACTACAGATTTCCCAGGAATTACAGGGCCATGCAAGGTGGCCTTGCATGGCTTGGTAAATCTAATCTAGGTTTTGCATTACCTCGTATAGTGTAAAGGCGATGCAAAACTTTGATAAATATGCACTAAATCTCATCTCTTCTACCTGGAATTAAATGTGTATATGTTTGGGTTGCCTTTCTTCGAGGCATATAATGTGGGCTTTAATTATTATTATTTTTTGCTTGGCGTTAAAGCAACCTGCATTACATACTTGTTGACAGTGTGATGTCATTGATGATCCAATGTGTGATTTCAACAGTGATATCATATGAGGTGCCATTAGTGATGCAATTGATAAAGTACTCAGAAATGTCTTCAGGGATGCCATGTGAGAGGGTGTGAGCAGCGCATGGTGGGGGTGTAAGTTGTAGTTTGTTTATCAAATGTCTGCTGGCCAATTTCAGAATTTATTTTTATTTTTTATGACTATGACATCTCTTTAACTGTGTTTTTAAGTTTCTGAGTTTTTTAACCATATGTTAATGTGTGTTGAGCAAGAATAAACCATAACTTGCTCTTAAAAATGAATTAGAATTTTTATGACATACTACAACCACCTCATATACAGCCAGTGATGGGGAAAATATAAACTGCTCCATAAAAACCTTTAAAATAATATTGTGGAACAAAAACGACCCAGAAAAGGTGTTACCTTACCTAGAGGTATGTTCAGCTCCTTTGGAGCCATTAGAAGTAATGGGGTTACCCTGTGTCCCTTATAACCTGGGCGTATATTGATATAGACTACAATGTGTTCCGTTGGTTATCGCTTTGCGTGGGTAGAAAAGGGAGGTGTCTGATATATCACCAATATATACGGATCAATATTTGATCCCGTAAGTTACTGGATTGTGGTGTTGTATCTGACCAATATTTTACACTCCCATAAAACAATTGATGAAAGACAACACACAATATAACCATTGCTTATTTTTTATATTCAAGATCATACATCCAAATAGCATACACAGTTATGTCATATATGGCTGTCAACAAAACCACAAATGGAACAACACTCTGAGACTTAGTGCAAAAGTGACACAAAGTGCAAAATTGCTTGACAGAACACATTATAACAAATAGACATAAAACAAATAAAGAATTGTCCATCTTTCTTTTATCAACTGGTTCAACCTACAACCCTATATCATCGTTAGTATACTTTAAGGTATGGCTGACCAATACCATGGGCTAATAAGGTTTTTATCAATGTTTTGACCCTTTGTGTATGTGTTACTTGATACATATCACAGCGGGTCTAACTCAGGACTAATAAAATAGCGGGAGCCAAACTGTACAGGATTTAATTATCACCCAGATTTCACTGGATTCCACATCCAGGGATCAGCCAGCATCCCCAAAGAATATATATATCTTCCACGGTGGGAAGTGAAACAGCAATGTGTCCAGCTATGTGTCCATATCTACTGGGAAGGGGGCTCTCTTCCATCTCTGATTGATTCCAGCAAAGTGGGTCACCCACAATTTATCAATGCCTGTAAGAAAAACCGTTTCCAAATTGTCATTTGGTTGCCAAATTTAAGGTAAGATTTATATTCAGTTTAAGAGTTTCCAATCATTTCTCGAATTGACTGTCCCATTACTTCAATCCCACTGCGGCGCGGATGCTGGTCATATACAACACCACACTCCAGTAACTTACTGGATCGGATATTGATCTATATATATTGGTGATATTTCAGACACCTCCCTTTTTTGACCACGCAAAGCAATTTCGATACCCGACAGAACACATTGTGGTCTATATCAGCTCCTCCCGAAGTCTGCTGTGCAAGTCAGCTCCTCACTGAATGGTGATGAAGCCTGACTGACCATTTTCTGAAGGGATGTAAGAGTGAAGATGTTAATATGATGATGTGTGCGTATTGAACCCTCTGTGGGTCTGTTGCTCTGGGGTTCCCAGGTCAGTATTAAAAAACCTAGCCTGGATCCCTACATGGGAACTGATTGACAAATGGCCTTCACACACGTGACTGAGTCTCTGCACTCAGGGTGGAATCTCCACAATGAGAATCTCATGTTAAGATTCTGCCCTGAGTGCGGGGACTCCTCCACGACTGCTAGGCCTCCGCCATGGGTGTGGAGGCCATTTGTGAATCAGGCCCTTAGTGTTTACCTTTTATGGTCCTAATGGCATACAAGCCCGTAAATGTTTTGGCAACCACTCGGAATGAACCCTGGTGATGGTCTATCATATTGCGTGCCAAGTGTTCAAATGTGTAGTGGTTAATGAGATACCTGGTCATAATTTTATTTTTTGCTAATAAATTATTTCTACAATCTGGTACAACGTAACAATATGATTTCTAGTTATTGATATGTCAGTAAAGGGTACAGACTGTTATACACAATAACACACTGCTGTAATGGAGAACTTCCCATCTTTAATTTCCACTGTTTCCTTGGAGTTGTGTTTTTCTGTCCTTAGAAATAGAGTGGTATGTCAGTTCCGTGCCAAACTGTGATGGTCCAGAGACACGTATAATAAGTTGGGTCTTTCCCCAGTACACTTTATCATTTAAACCTATAGTGTTGTCTGATTTTATATACTCATCACTGTTCTTTTACATGCCGGACATGTCACAATTTTCATACTGGGGCCAGATTTACCTTCCAAACACTGCCAAGAGCAGAGGTTTCTGAGAATATTCTGTTCTTTTTAGTGGGTACTAATTAGTAATTGTGAAGCAAGCATATAGATGATCATCCTAAGTGCCCTGATCTATATCCTCATTTTACGTTTCACCTGCCACATAACAGAGGCCACAGACACATTTAGTGCAATAGCTAGTACACTATTACAGCTTGTGTGACCTTCCTGTTCCCAGGGGATTCTTAAGCGTAAGTGCTTGTTTACGAGTTTTGCGGTCCGACTGCCAAATTACAACTTCAGTGGTCAGTCCACGATGGGACCGCCACAAGTGCCAGGAATCCGCGATCCCGGGCGGTGGCGATCTAGGGTGGCAATTTGCTTTGCGGTGCTGCTGCTGAACCACCAACCATATTACAACTTTCCCACTACCAACCTTTTAATGGCGGTGAACATGCCATGAATATGCTGACCGTGGAAAAGAAAAGGGGCCCTACAGGGCCCCTGTGTATGGGCCATGTGGGTGCACACAGGGGGGTACATGTTGTGCTCCCCTGTCCGCATGCCCCCCAGTTCCTTCATGGCATGGACTGCATAGTCCATGCCATGCAGGAACTGCCTTTGGTGCTCCCATTGCGGTGCCTTTCTCATAGGCATCTGTTGGATCGCCAAAGAACAGCCCATCAGAAACGAGAAAACTCGTAATCCGGAGGGCGGTTTTAACACAGCTTTGGCGGTGTGAAATAGGGGTGGCAGCATTTTGGCCCTGGTCCCACACCACCAAAGTCATAATTGTGCCCTAAGTCAGTTGGCTTTGTAGCATCTGTATATTTTCAATTGCCATATGGATATTGCCAGCTATCAGAGGCGCAACCATGGTGCACTTAGGATACCACCTGATTTTCTTTCTAAATTAGCCAAGTAGTTCCATAGTTTCTGTAAAATTTCGAAAAAAAATGAATGTCTTTGATATCTCTGTCCAAAAAACAAAAATTCTGAATGATTCAATGCTTCTTGGCGATCCTATTCAGCTGGCTGAATATCAGCAGGTATTTAGTTATACATTCGTTTTTCAGTGGGCTTTTCCAGATCTATCACTGTTCTTTTTTTATTTATTTTTATTGTCGGGGAGATAAAAATCATTACATAAAACAATCTATAACAAACATCAAAAGCAGTTGAAGTGTGATAGTCATTACAGTAATCAATCATACTTACATTGGTAAAGTCAAAAAGTAAATTTAATTAATTCATATGCAAAAAAAATAAAAAATACATGATATGGCCTAACTCTCTCTAAAAACATGGTTGCCTACAGGTCTAAAATCAAGAAAGCCCTGCCTGACGGGTTCCCACATTCTGCACAGTTTATGGTGGTTAGGGTGATTCTATATCACTGCCTACTTCAGTCTCCAAAAGGATACAAACGTCTGCCACCAGGATACAGGGTATGTGGCTTCCTTCTGAAGCCAAGCATGGGCACTCACAAGCTTAGCAGATGTTATAGCAAAGAAGAAAGCCCCCCCACCCCACATAATGCAGGATGCTTGAGCATGACCAAAAAGCATTGTTTTCAGCTCATATCTGACAATCTTCAAAACTTCATTAGTAAATTTAAAGGCTGTTTGCCAATATTGAGTAATGATTTCACAGGTTGCAAAAATATGAACTATTACCACACTGCAGACTGATTTCTCTAAGAGATGTATGTAATTTGAGACAAATGGAAAAAGTGAATAAATAAAATTTTAAAAAAATTAAAAATATGAACTGTGTCTGTCTCTGACACACGCCACCTGAAGCAGTCCGATGTTGCTCTTAGACCCCAGTTGAAGTGCTTATTTAGAGTATAATCAAACAGAATTTTAAAGGTGTGGGTCATAAGCAGAGATACATTAAGAGTACCTTGAGCAAGTGCATTAGTGTATTGGAGATCAGCTATGGAGACATTACAGTGCAAACTATGAGACCACCTGACCAACAAGGCAACAAATGTATTCTTCATATTTCGCTGAACCCAGATAATCTGTTAGAAAGTATGAATATACCCATGTCTGGATATAAAAATTAAAAAAGGTCAGCACAGCACAACCCAGTTTGAACTGTTAAGCGATCTTATAAGTCTCAAGATTGTTTAAACAATCAAACTGTAAAATACAAGTAATGCATCAACAAATTATCAATTGCATCAAGACAAGATGACCAAATCAAAGTATTTATGTGTGTAATTATCTTTATTCTTGTATTCAAATTCAAGCGTGAGATGCAGCCAACACGTGCTTCGTCTGTACAAAGTTGGTACTCAGACTTCCTCAAGGCTAATAGGCGGTTTGCAATATTCTAAGTATTCCAGGTCACTTCAGGATGTGGGGTTGATAACCACAAAGTGGAAGACAGAGAGTATGCCTCTCTGGTAGTCTGGTGGATCAAGCTCCTGGAAGGGACATTGACCTATGCGAGTAGTGCCTATTTCTCTAATGATATCTCCGACCTTGGTTAGAAAGAAGTCCTGTATCTTATCACAGTCAACCTGATTGATGATAGTCCTCAGTTCCTTCTTTTTACTCAGCTCCCCGAGTACATTAAACGTCTCCTTTTGAGTGTCAGTGGCTTCCCTGATCTTCAAATCATAATACGCTGATTTTGTAGCCATCAATGAAGCTTTGTAGAAGGATAATTTTACTTTATAGTTTTCCCGGGCCGATGGCGCTATTGATTTCCGCCAATGCCTTTCACACTGGCGAATAGCCTGTTTTTCATTTCTCAGTTCTACAATATATCAAGGGGCACCCTTTGTGCTATCCATTATCCTTTCATGTCGGGCGGGGCCACCACATTAATGTCAGTCCTCAATCGATGAGTAGGTTCTTCATATTCCAGATCCAGATCGCTGGACTGTGTCTCTCAGTGAGCAGTCTCATGTAGTGCTACCCTCAGACTACCGTCCTCTATCCTACGCCAATTCCATACCAACCGCCACACTGGAGAGGGGTGATCTGGTGGACAGCATGGCAGCAGTTCAAGGCTGATCAGATAGTGATCTGACCAGCTGCAAGGTCTACACTCTGTTGATATCGTAGATGAGGAAGTAGTCCAAATAAGGTCTTAGATATGGCCTTTCTCGTGAGTGGGGGTGTCCACAACTTGTTTCAGCCCTATCATGATCATGTTGTCCCCGAACCCACTAGCCACGCGATCTCTTGGTATTGAATCTCAATTATAATTGAAATCCCCTAAATCAAGGATCTGTTGGTATTTCGTACAAAGATCACTGACGACTTCATGGAACAAGTCATTAAACAATTGGGTAGACCGCGGAGGACGGTATACCACCACTACCATCAGGTTGAACAATTAGTTTTCATTTCACCATCTCGGTTTTGAATTTTGACCACTGGTGCACTGCTTTTTGAATCCTGATGAAGGAAGTCTCACAATAAAGATTTTTTGACGTCCTTGAGCTAGTTTTAGTCTCACTTTCCTCACAGTTTTCATAATATTTTGCTTGCACTGCACCCTCACTCATACTGTTAGCTCTTCATTTGTGGATTTAGAACATCCAATACTATATTCAAAACATCCCTGAGCTCCTCCCTCTCAGAGATGGGGTTGTAGCCCCCAGAGGGACTAGGTTTTTCCTCTGGGGAAGAATCCCAAATGATGAAGCATGTCACCTTTGGTGAGTGAGGGATTTCGTCCTATAAAGGAATATGCCCAAGGTTAGCTACGTTGGGCCTATTTACTTGTTTTGTTCACATTAGTATTGTCTACTTTGCTAAAACAGCCAGTAGTGGTTTTTCACACTTTTTAAATACTCTTATAGACCTCAGGATTTCATACAGTTGTTTGTTCTGATTTTGGGGATTAAATCCTGTGTGGTCTTAAAGCTTTCCCTAGGACCCTCGGGCTACGAACCGTATATTGTTATTATACCTTCGCACAGTGATTCACCAGAATGCACTGGTGTAGCAGGGACTCCTCATGACATTCCTTTGGCGATCTCTGGAGGGCTGTGCGTCAGGAGGGCAGATGCTGCAATGCTAGGATGCCGAGGCAGACTAGGAGGACATGCCAAGAGTGCACACTTGCGCATCATTTGCGCTGGTGCCTAGTGATGCATGTAGTTGATAGAGCTGTGGGAGGCGTTATGGATGTCTGAGCTGCAGGAAACAACAGCACCCACGCTGTTGACTTGGCTAGGCATCCTTCCAGTGTATTAAAAGGGCCAGAAGCACCCAGAGAGTCTAAAGTACCTTGGACGTCACTTGCAGAGTCTAGGGAGCCCAAAATGCTTCAGCAGGAAAAGGACCCAATATTCGTGGGTGCCTCTCCTGAATCTTCAATGTTTCCTTTTGAAACAGATGGCCCCACAAATACTCTCTCCAGTGGGGTGGTCTCTGCCAAATTTGGCATGTCGCTTGAGCAAGAGAACACCGCTTGGCCACTACAACCTGCTGAGGAGTTTTCAAAGGACCCTACTATAGGGAGCACTTTAAGATTGTCGACAAACCATGTCTTCACCCCCACATTAAATAATTGCCACTAATGAACGCTGTGAAGAAATTGCCCGCTTTTTCACTGACAAAGTCGCAAAAATTGAGCAATCCTTCTTACAAGTCACTAATCTACCCACCATCCTAACCATCGTCACCAAATCACCTCCCTCCATGGCAGCTCCACCCTCAGAACTCACCAATGACCAAATGGCCCCCAAAGGAACCTACGGCAACCCTAATCACACCCAACTGAAAAACAATGCCAACTGGTCTGACTTCAAACCCAAGACAGAAATTGAATTCTTCAATCTAATCGCAAAATTAAAGCCCACTTCACACACTAAGGATCCCCTCCCATCCACAATTATACAAAATCTCAACCATTCTGGACAAAAATCATCAACACATCTCTGGCTTCGGGCTGTGTCCCTGACTCCGGCCAACTATAACAAATCACACCCATTTTCAAAAACACCAAGGCTGACCCTAATGATCGCAACAACCTCAGACCTATCTCCAACCTCCTGTTCTTAGCCAAAACTGTGGAAAAGTGTGTCTTACAACAACTTAACTATCATATAGGGGAATTAAACCTCCATGATACCTTTCAATTATGGTTCAGGAAAGGCTGAACCACAGAAACTGCCATGCTCAATATCTCAGATGACATCCACAAACCCTTAGACAATGGAGACGCATGCCTACTTATCTTACTTGAATTACCAGCGGCATTTGATACCGTAAATCCACCAGCCTTACTTGAATCTCTGAAGATCCGTTCTAGTATCAATGGCACAGTCTTAAAATGGCTCACATCCTACCTACAACACTGATGGCAACAAATCAAAATCAACTACTGTCCCTCTAAACCCACACGTGTCACACTTGGTGTGCCCCCAGGGCTTAATTCTTTCCCCTTCCCTTTTCAAACTCTTCATGGAACCGCTTACAATCATTCTGAAGCAAGCAGGGATCAAATGTCACATATATGCTGATGACACCCAGCTCTTTTTCAAAATCAAATCACCTAGTTACATCCTACATCTTGATGCCACACTGAGCAAAATACAATCTTTGTTTAGCTCTAACCACTTAAAGCTAAACTCCAACAAAACAGAAATAATGCTGTTCTTCTCTGAAAGTAGCCCTCTACCGTTCCATGAATAGCTCAGCGACCTGAATGCATTAAATTGTTATCTCAGTTTGTCCAACACCAAAAAGCCCCTAGGCCTCACCCTGGACAATAGCATGTCAATGAAGGATCGCATCAAAAACTCAGTCAGAGGAGCACTTTACACACTAAAACACTTAAAAAAAATTAAACAATTCATTCCGTCTTATGATTTAAAGATGGTTGTCCAATCTCTTGTCCTCTTCAAACTGGACTATGGAAATGCCGAAAGCTCACCTCGCTCCCCTTAGATCAGTTCTAAACATGGCAGCCCGGCTCATAACAGGTGATAAACGGTTTGAGCACATCACACCAGCCCTCAGGATCATCAATTGGCTTCCATGAAATGAATAAGTACTTTCAAGACTGCCAGCATCACCCACAAATCCCTTCACTCACCTACCCCCAACGATTCAGACAACAAGCTCACGAAAGCTGGAAGAACCAGAACTTTGAGAATATCCAACTCACTTCTTCTTGTACCTTCCAAACTAAAAGGAAATCAACCCAGACTCACTTTTTTTCTGAAAATGCACCCAGCATATGTAACTTCCAACCTAAAGATCTACGATGCAACCCCTCCTTCTCTTGCTTCTGAAGAGACCTGAAACTCATTCTCCTCAACAACTACTTTAACACTTAAGCATACTGAACTTTGTTAATTATCTCTCTTTACAGGTCTAGACCCTCTGTTAAAGTCGGTTGTTTGTTTGATTCTGCTGTCTATTAGGTCTTTCTCTCCCACTATTCTTATCACCCTTTTACCCGCATACGGTAATCCACGCTCATTGCCTAACAATTTTCTTTGTATATTTTTATGTGTGCTTTAAAATCTAATATGTCTTGCATCATATGGTAAGAGACTTGATTATACTGTGTTGTTCACGATCATGTAAGGTGTTTTGATGCCATCGGGTCTGACTAGCGCTATATAAAACTTATAAATAAAATACTCCACTGGTATCAAAGGTAAGCGCACATTCTCATTCTTATTCTTCTGGTACAGCTACAATGGCCTCACCCAGCACCATGCCCAGAGAACCTTGGTTGACTTCTTTGGGCTCAAAGACTTGGGTCCACATGACTGCTCTATTTCTGTTAATTCATCCCGTGCCTCTGCCATGATTGTGCCTACTGTGCCAATTGTATCAATGATATCCACTGTGTCTGTTGAATCCATATCCCTTTCTAGCTCTGGCTCTGTCGCACCTCCGGCAAAGATCTATGTGGGGGCAGCCACTGACACCATTGGTTATGTTAAAGACCAGGACAAGCCCCGCTGGGGCTGGGAGTACTGTGGTATTGAGGTATCTGGCCCCAGAGTGGATATTGAGCATGTGACACAGGGAGAGTCCCAGAAGACTGCTTGCATGGAGGGGGCAATATGTTTAGGGGCTTGCTGTAGTGCAGAGTGTCATGAGAATCAGGAGTCTATGGAGGCTTTTTTCTAACTCTCAAACCAACCAATCAGAGACTAGCAGCATGTTTACATCTGATTCAGACAATGAAGACACCTTCACTGTGAGAGCTAAATCAACCACCTCCCAGCCACTGGAAAGACTGGAACCGTAACCTCCATAACCAACCTAACTCATGATTCCATGGTACTGAGAGGGACCAGCAAGGATGAGCTACTTTGGGACCCTGAGGGGGTTGAGCTAGCTCCTGGTAATGGAACATTGCAAAAGGGGCCTGCTGTGGCACCTCAGTTGTCAATGGATAATTATATTGCTGTGAGCATGCAGCCAACAAACGTGATTGGAGAATCAGGGCAGGAACAACCAATCACTAGGAGAAGTGTTAGGAGAAGGAGGCCTTACTTCCCTTACCCTAGCCTCTATCTATAGTAGCTCCTGTTCTATTGGGAGGAATACAAAAAAGATTCATTGGCCCTAAAGACCTCACATATAAAAATGCAGGAGGTACTGCAAAAACATTTCTAACAATATGGACATCTTCCATGGTCGCCTAAATTATATTGAGTCTCAGACAGTGAGCTTTAAGGAGTCTGCACAGGCCATCAAAAATCAAATAAAACAATACGATGATAAATTGCAGGCCATGTTACAGAAAATTGAAGCTGTGGAAAATAGGATGCAGCGCAATAACCTTCACATGCTGGAGATCCCAGAGGGACAGAAAGGTGATGAAGCCTGGCACTGCATTGTCTTCTTTTCCAACAGTCCTTCCCCCATCTTAGTGATTGGGATATTGACTGTCAGGTACAATAGGCCCATAGATTCCTATTTCACAAGCTGAATAAAGGCAGAGCAGCTAATTAACCACTGGGTATTTTGAAATGCGGGGCACTTTTGTTTAGACAACATATATTTTAGCTAGCCTACCCGAAAAAGCTGGTGAAAGCATGCAGCTTTGTCAAATCAGATTTCTGCCCTGAAATAGTGGAATGTTGATGGCGCCTCCACAAAACCATTTCATCATTCCAGAAGCTGGGGGCCATGGTTTTCCTTATTGGAATATGGCAATCTTAAGAACTTTTTTAAGAGCCAAACCCCTTATTGCCAAGATCCTAAAAGGGCACAACACTTGCTAAGGCAGTGGGGTGAAACCAGTGAATCTCACAAAAATCTACCTGTTGACTCTATTACTTGATGGACTGTCATAGACTGATCCCGAATGCATGCCACTGTTTTTTCTCCTAAGAGATTAAAGGGGGAAGGACGGGGAGGAGGGAATATGTACTGGAAATTCTGGTTTTCATTTTTTCTCTTCTTAACTATGCCCAGCGGTATTATAGCCCTGGTAGTACTTGGGACAACCCTTATCTTTGTTTCTGGGCAAAAGCTTTGTTTTCTTCTCTATCTTTGAACATAATCCTATTATGTACTATGTTAAGCTCCCCTGGAGGGGGGCTTGTAGTCAGCTGGGTTCCCAACCGATTTAGAGGGGGTTGAGTTGGTGTGTTTTCCGATCAAAGGGTACAAGCCATGCTTAGTTTCAGGGCAGTAATGGGCTTGGATCTGGGTCGCAGTGTAGGGATGGGTAGGTGTGGGAGTGGGAAATTGAGAAGATGAGGGAATATACGATGTGCTAATAGTTCCCATAAGACTAAATAGAGTGAATACAACATAAAGAGGGGCTATTTAAGCTGGGAAGCTGTGAAGCTTTATCAGGGAAACATGCGTGAGAATGATAGTAGATCCTTATCTAAGGACAAATAATACTGAAGGTGGCCGCTTCCAGGGGATTCAAATTCTCAGTTGGAATATTAATGGTATGTGCACCACTGCAAAAGTTAGTTATATCAGAGAGGATTTCTGCGCCCTCTAACCTCATCTTGCTGTGAGCAAGAGATCCATCTGACCATCAGTGAGCATCATAAGTGGAATGGTTTAGGGTTCCATAATCTGGCCAGCATCAGGGATTGATATTCCTCGGGGGGTGGCATTAAACTCTAAGGGCCAGGAGTGGCCCACCTATCGGGTTAAGCAGGAAAAAGCCCGCTGCAGCGTTGAAGGCCCGAGCCGAAGGGGGGCGTAGTTGCAGTCCAAGATGGTGGTCGCTTAAGCGACGAGCTCCGGGCTGTACATCCGATTAATTATCCGACTTTCCCTACCTTGTCGGACGGCGATTTTGGCGCAGTTGGAGTCTCCTTGCTGGCGGGCTGCCTCGACGATGTGCAGCTGGAGCGTGTGACCCCTGTGGAGTGGTCTTGTGGACGGCGGCACTTCCCGGCCTTCCAGCGGCCTGCTGGGTGAGTGGAGCCACTGACTTCCCTACGGGCTGGCTGGACTGTGGGCGCCTGCTCCTGGCCACAGTGCTCACTCTAGTTCCCGGCTCTGGTCTCCGATCCCTCACTGCTGCTGATTGCTTTGGTCGGCATCCTGCCCGGGCCTGCTGAGGTGTTTCAGGTCGCTGCTGCCGCCCGGGAAGACGGGTGATGGGCCGGTGTGCTGGTGAGGCTTAACCCACTGCAGGGGGGGTTCCCTCCCGGGAGAGGCCCCGGTTGGAGGCAGGACCGCTTCGCGCCACAAGTCGGTGGTGGGTCCCCGGCTGTGCCTACATTCCTCTACTGGCCTGGGGGGTGGCAGCAAGAGCTGGATTGGTGCTCCCTGCTTCCCCGGTGATCCCGATGGGGTCACAGCTGTTGGGTGCCGGGGCTTATGTGCTTCACCTGTTGCACCTGAGGGCATCTGGGGAGCCCTGGGCAGCTGGTTGGACCAGAGAGGCCCAAGCCCTGGGTGTTGGTCGATGAGCACCCACTACTGCCTCCTGCCCTGATAGTGGAGGTGGGGCAGCCGCTGCTTGATTGAGGAGGCCCTGTTGCACCACATGTCCACAGCGGAATCTAGATTAGGCCGGAGGTGACCTGCGCTAAGTTGGGGTTGGCAGCAAACTGTGACGAGTGTGCGGCTGCAGTTGGTGGCCCACCTTGGTGTATTGGCTGAAGGAACACCGGAATACACTGTGAACTACCTGGACTGTTTGGGCTTGGCATCCCGGGAGCTGCATGATACCCTCTTGAAGCCATTTCCTATGATCCCATACCAGTGAGCCGAGGGGGCCCGCTACTGCACGTGATATAATCTGTCATACTCCGGCTGGGTACCCCGGGTTGCCCTTGTGATTGGTTTGGGGGGCTTTCCTGACACTGATTTGATTTGTACTACTGACTAGTGGTGGATGCTTTCTTGTTCTCTGGCGTGGCTCCTCTCTGGCTGTGGCGGAGTATCTGTCCTCTACTTGCTGTGGCCGAGTCTTCCCTGCATTGCTCCAACAGACACCCGGCCATGGGCAGGGGAAAGCCTAGGGCGTCTACGAGGTCGGGGAGAGCGGGATCTCTCTCTTGCAATTGGGCATAATCTCAGTGGATATCAACTTATTGAAGGAAGATCATAAGAAACTGGTTGAGAAGGTTAAAACAACTGAGCAGAAGATGGACACCATGATACCTCAGGTACAGGCCCATGAAGAGCAATTTAACCGTATGCGCCAACAGATCAACTCCCTCTAGGCACGGGTCTGTGATGCGGAAGGCCAGGCACACCGGAATAACCTCCGAATTGTAGGTCTGCCGGAGGGAAAGGAGGGGTCTACGCCCACGGAGTACATTGAAAACCGGTTGCAGTCTACTGTGGCCCTGACCAGACTGTCCGTACACCCTGCGCCAACCCGCGTCCCATCTTGGCCAGGAATTTTAATTATAGGGATCGATATCACCTACTGCAGGTGGCGAGAGACAATGGTCCACTGCAGATTGACAATGCAAAGATTTTGATATTCCCCGATTACACCCTGGTGGTTCAGCGCAGAAGATTTTCCTTTCTGGACGTGAAGGCAGGTGCTCGGGCAGCGGGTCTGTCGTTTGCCTATTGTTCCAGCAAAACTGAAGATTCTCTATAACCAGCTCTCCCTGTTCTTTGATACCCCTGACAGTGCCTGGGACTGGCTGGACAAGACCTTCCCCGATGTCCAACCTATGAGACGTATGGAATCCTCGCTGCCCAGGTCGCAGCGCCCCCCTCGGAGGCGTAAGAGGGGGCTTATTACTCAAAGTTCAGCTTCCAGTTCCCTGATTCATCAACAAGTAATGGAGAGCTGGCGAAGGGCACTACATACTGCTTCAACTTTCCGCACTACTCGCCCAGCTATCAGTTCTAGTCCGTCTGAGAGATTGAATACAGACACTGATTCTGATGGCAGCGTCGCACTGTTTCCTTCTGCGACCTCAGGACTCAG
Source organism: Lissotriton vulgaris (assembly GCF_964263255.1). NCBI lineage: Eukaryota > Metazoa > Chordata > Amphibia > Caudata > Salamandridae > Lissotriton > Lissotriton vulgaris. Next base: position 1,462,207,523 of record NC_141687.1, on the reverse strand, counting down.
CAATGATCCTCTAGCCTCAGCAGAGTCTTAGTTATATATCTTATAACCTTGCAGGGCATGCTAGGCATATTATTGTCTTACTGTCCTGTTTGAAATGCTATTGTTCACCGTATGCGCCTTTCCTCGAATGGTAGACTGTCATGAACGTGTACGCCAGTACAACAGGTGGGGACGACCAAGCAGGCTTCCTGGCCCAGCCTGATTTTTGGGCACTTTCATGTGTTGTTTGTTGCTCTTGCGTGGCTATTGATAGTGTAGGTGACCTTCACCCATAGGCGTTAAAATTAGTTAAATGTGAAGCATGTTAGCCTTGTTTTCACGGTTTGGTTGAACAAAGTTTGGGCGTTGGACCCAGTATTGGGACATTGTTGAGTTAGTTGTAACTATGCTGCATGGTCTATGGGTTGTCGGGGGGTGGGTAGGGTTAGGATACGGGGGCATTTCTTATGATTTTTAATGATGCCTGCTGTTAATTCTTATACCTTTGTCTTATGGAACGTCTGGGGTATGGGGTCTGTGGCTAAGCGACATAGAACAGCTGTGCAATGACATCGCTGTGAAGCACACATAATCTGCTTTCAAGAGACGCATTTGATCCCCTCCGAAACTACTAAACTACACAGGAGATGGTGGGGTCAATTTTATGAGACTGCATATTCGGCCTTTTCTAGGAGGGCTGCCATCTGGATTCGGGGGGGTGTCCCCTTTTCCCTTAGTGAGAGCAAAATTGACGATCAGGGCTGGTTTGTCCTCCTCCTGGGAACGTTGGATGGTAGACAAGTAGTGCTGGGGTCCCTTTATGCCCCAAATACAGATCACAAATCATTCTTTACACAGGCCTCCCGAGCACTTACTGGCTGGTCCTTTCCCATGGCTCTTGGGCAGGGATTTGAATGTGGTGTTTGACGTATTCCTGGATCATTCCCATCCCCCTTTATTTAATACCGCAGCGAGGGCACAGGCTGTGACCTTAACACGTTGGGCACCGGGCTAGAATTTATTGGATGTCTGGAGGGTATTGCACGTGAATATGAGGGAATATTCCTTTTACTCGTACCCCCACAAGCTACACACACGTCTGGATTGCTTTCTTTGCTCCCCAGATTTATCCTCTTGTATTAAACATTGTGAATACCTGGGCAAGACTATATCTAACCACAATCCTATAGAGTTGTTATTGACTTGGGGCTGTTCCCCCAGCTCCTATTCCAACATGGAGAATGCGGCCTATACAATTGGAAGACCAGGTATAACGGACTGCACTGACTACAGCTATTGAAACGTATTTTGTGGAGAATGAGTGTACTGCCTCATCCAGATCTATTGAGTGGGAGTCCTTCAAAGTGACTGCACATGGGGTTACCATGAGGACTCTGGCAGGATCGGGGAGGGAAACGATCAGGGACATCACTGACCTGTAGGGGGAATGCAGGCTCTGGAAGTGGCAGCTCAGAGGAGTGCAGATGGCACTGAGTTGCTTCAGTCCACTAGGATTAAGTACGCTTAGTTGTTGGAGCGCTTACAATTGATAGATTTTTATGCCTACACACTTTGCTCACACTGCAAGGCGAATAGGGCAGGTACGCTAATGGTGAGACTGATGCAACCTACAGTGAGTTCTACTCCCATTTTAGCAGTAAATACGATCAATACCGTGTTAGTTACATCTCAGGGTGAGATCAATGCTGCGTTTCAGGAATATAATGCTCGTTTGTATACTGCCCCATGCTTGGATGTCTCGGCTCCCACACTTTCCTTCTTGTCTGAGGTCCAACTTCTTGCAGTTTCTGATTCGATTGTTAAGGATTTGGCTACTTCGATTACTATCGCAGAGATCAGAGTGGCGATAATGGTGTTGGCATGTAACAAAACCCCGGGCTCCCACTCTTCTCTGTGGAGTTTTATTCGACTATTGCAGATATATTGATCCCGAGGTTATTGCACCTCTATACCTCTTCCTTGGAAGAGGGGGTCCTGCCCCCTACTACCCGAGAGACGATGGTCACGTCCTTATTAAAACCTGATAAAGAACCAACTGATCTTTTATCTTATAGGCCGCTTTCTATTCTAAATACAGAATACAAGATACTCAGTAAGGTTTTAGCGTTGCAGCTCTTTCCACTTCTTCCTCGATTGATCCATACCGATCAATGTGGATTAATTCCCCAACACAGTACCTCGCTGAATATCCGCCAACTTCATGCCCTAATGCATGCAGCGTCTGACACCTCAACCCTTCGATGGTAGCTTGTCTTTAGACGTGCGCCAAGGCTTTGATACCCTGAGCTGGCTGTATATGTTGGCAGTATTGTCTAAATTCGGACAGCCCCAGTCCTATTGTGCATGGATTAAATTGTTGTATAAGTGTCCTATGGTGCGCGCTAAGACGGGTAGGACCATCTCCCCCTCTTATACAATATCCTAGGGTACCGCCACGGCTGCCCCATATCCCCTATGCTTTTTGTATTAGCAGTATCTGCGTCAGATTATGACCGCTTATGGCATCCCCTTGCGGGGGTGATGCATTCAGTGTCATTATACGCGGATGACATTCAGTTGTATTTTCGAGATATGGATGCTGATAAACACACGATAGCTGCTGCCTTTTTTGTAGTTTTGGGGACATTTCTGGCCTGTGTCTTAACGCCGCAAAATTGATCGCCTTCGCCTTCGATAATACTTAAGATTCTTCCATCCTGCAATTTGGTCACATGCAATTTAGGGTTGAGCCTGTCACTTTTAAATATTTGGGAATTAATGTCTATAGATCAAACACCAATACCACAGCTGGTAATGTAGTGCGCACCATTAATTTGCTGCGTTCCCAGATCACCTTTCGGAATACGTTGCCATTAATGGTCGCAGGTCTCTTGGCTGTGTCGAAAATGGTTATGTTACCCCGCCTTCTTTATTATTTTGTGAACCTACTGGTGGTCCTTCCGGCATGGCTTTTTAAACTACTTGACTCACTGTTGTCATCTTTGATATGGGGGACGATTAGGCACCGGCTAGCACTGGCTAAGATGCAACTACCTAGTGCAGCGGGGGGTGCCTGATTTTAAAACGTATTGTATAGTGGGACAATCACAGTGGGTGGCATATTGGTTAGCGGGTAAGACTTTGTTTGAAATTGGGTACTCCCTGGAATTTTTTTTAACGTGGAACCCTTCAATCACAGCTCTGTCCAGGTGCACAAAAGCTGTGAGATCCTCCATATTTGCTGCACGTTGCATTACATTATTGGCAACAGGCGAAAAGGCTGGCAAGATTGTCCTTTCCATATGCCCCAAACATCCCGCTCTGTGGACTGCCTACTAGGCATGGGATACTGTCGATGAATCAACTACGGGGGTGGACAAAGGAGGGGTGGGCCACCTGTTGACCCATGCTGAGTGTGCAAGTACTTTTTCGGTGCCTGAAACCTTGTTCCTCACTCATGCTGCAGTTGTGCGCTTCACCCGAACTTATTAGTATGCAAATCAGAAAGAACCCCCAACTTTCCAATTGCTGAAATCATTGCACATTATGGGGCACGGTCGACACTTGGTGCACTGGCTCTATCGTGGCTTAAGAGAACATTTGCATGCCCCATTATTGCATCTTAGGCAGAAATGGGACTTGGTCTTAGGGCGGGAATTCGATGACAGGGAAAGGGCTCAAATGTTAGAACACCCCCAGTGAGTCTCCCGGAATTGTCGTCTAAAATCGATTAAATTATTTATATTACATAAAGCTTATCTTTCCCCGGCAACGATAAGGAAGATGTATCCTAATGCGTCCTCGGCATGTCCGCGGTGCAAGGCGCCTGAAGCTTATTTTTTCATATAATATGGTATTGTCGGGTGCTGCGGGGGTTTTGGTTCGAGGTTGTTTGGGGATTGGAGGTATTTACAGAACGCACACCATGGGACACAGTTGAGGCCTGTCTTCTAGGACTTTTCCTCCTCCCTTTGATGGCGAAATTGCTATGCAGATTTTCAGGTTTGGCTTTGATGTTGGCTAAACGCATGATAACGCAGCATTGAAAGTCTACTCTGGCGCCCTGTGCAGGCACTTGGCATGAAGAGGTGGGCAGGTGGGCGGGTGGGCGGTTGTTGAAAGGGATGCTTTACAGCGTGAAAAATACAGGGGACTGTGAAAGCGAACAATTTCTCTGGAATGTGCGCACCTAGTGGAACTATTTAAGGCTACTGAGGGGGATGAGTCAAAATGCCATGCGAGAATATGGTACAGATGTCTGACTGCTAGCGATATGATGCTTATGCACACTCTACCCTTGTGCCTCCCATTCCTTTCCCTTCTCTCAAGTTCTGCTTCCTTTATCCTTCTTTGGCTATATCTCCCACGGGACCTCCCCCCCTTTTTCTTTCCCCCCCTCTTTTTCACCCCCCCTTGTTTTCCTCCCCCCCCCCCCCCCCTCCTTGTGCACACTTCCCTGATGATCTCAGGCCTGACAAACACCGGACATAGGAACAACAGCGGGTTGTATTGTGTAAGTGGCAGCAAATGGGTTACTTGTTTAGTTTGGGTACAGTCGGGGTTGGATTTTTTGAGTGGGGGTTATAAGGGGTACTGCGACTGGTCTATCATACTGGGGCTTTAGCATACGGACAAGATTCATGTTGAATTACTATTTTGAAATGTAACCAAATGCTGGCTATCAACTGTGTACACCTGTGTATTATCTGCAGTACTCAATAAAAATATTTTAAAAAACATAGAAAAAGGCCCGAGCCGAAGGCGAGGGACTTTAACAAGGCACCTGGACTTTAAAAGCTAGTATAGCCCTGCTACGAAGGGCTATAAGGCTATTAGAACATTGTGCCACTAGAGAGCAGTATGTTCTAACAAATAAAACAAATACTTCAGGGAGCGCAGGGGGATTGAAATCCCCTCAGGCTCCCTGAAGCCTTTGTTCACAGCCAGAGCTGTGAACAAAGAAACATTGGAATATTGGAGCTCCGGGCTTATACCAGCCATTATAAGCCCTGAGCTACTCCATTTTTTTTCAATGGAGCTACCAACATTCCAATGTTCTAATATACAGCTATCGCTTTGCGCTGTCTGTACCCCGAATACTGAAGATCCTACAATATTTAATCTTCCACTCTGTGAGTTTAGCATGTGGTCAGATCCAATTATCATGTGCAGGGATTTTAATTTCTTTATGCACCCTGGGGTGTATTCAACCACACCTGGGAATATCAATTTGTGGTGTATGAAAAAGTCCAGGGCAGTCATTCAACAGATTCTCGCTACACATGCTCTCTGGGATTCTTGGCTGGCTTGTCGGGGAGTAAACCAGGATTCACCTTTCATTCTATTTCACATGCCACATCCTCTCATCGAGGTATTTTTTTTGGTTATTGGTTATGATCTTTTACCTATTAGACTAAATCCTAGAATTATTTCAGATCACAATTCCCTATCATTAGCCATTAATTCAGGTCAAATGGCCGATACACAATCTCCTCGCCGTTGGACCTTTGATTGCAAACATATACCTATTTCACGAGATAGTGTCTTTGTGAATTCATTAGCATCAATAGAGCTTTTATGTGGGTCAAAAATACCAGTTTCATCATCTGTAAAGATAAAATCGAGCGCGCTAAGGTATTGGCTACTAGACTGGAGCTGGAGATAGACCCATGGGTGTTGACTCTAGAATGTGAGCACCACATTTTTGTCACTTGGTTTCCTAATGTCACAACCCCATTTGTACCTGTGTGGGAAGAGAGGTTTCCGATACGAGTCCGTCACTGTCTACCAAGTAAGAACAGTAATTGGAATTTCCAATCTACTAGTTCGTAAGGGCAGTGGTGCGAGGATAGCAGTGACATGGCAATCCTCATCCCTTTTGCTGTCACCTGATGCTCTGTTCCCAGTCTGCATTATCTTAACGACCTCTTTCTGTATTTCTTTGATGTTCTTCTTCCATCAATGTCCGTACCTTGCCTGGTCCTCCCGTGAGTCATGGCAACAGAATGGCTAGTGCGTAGGCCGTCAGAAATCCTTCCATGCCTAGGCAGCCTGCACTTCAGCATTGAAGTCTCTTTAAGCTGGAAGGTCTGTATGAAAAGAATAGCAGTAGGAAAGTCGCAGCATACCCCAGGTATACCGGTTACAGCAGCAGATGTATTGCATCTGCTCTTCCTCTTCAGAAAAACAAGAGCTTGAGACAAAGGCTTGACTGTTCCTGTTGCCATATCAGAACACTTTTGGGGGCAGGTCTGGATAACTGCCCAACTTTAGTACTGTGGTCGTGTTTAACATTTAGCCTGGATGCAAACTGGAAAGCTAATTGTGCAACTTGAGCAGCTACGGAATGTTTACAGTCCCTCAATTAAGGCGAATAAAGAAAATACACTGTGCTTGCCTCACCTTCTCCAATAGGAACCTCTTTTCCTCAGTCAGTCTTTCATTCAACATGCCAGTATCTTAATCTGAAAAGGATATATTTAGCATTTTCGCAAGACGTGCATGTCATGGGGATGGAGAGGAATTGTGTTTCAAGCCTCACTTCAAGCCACAGTGGTTAAACTGGGATACATTTTGGAATCCAAAGGAAGGTGCAGAGAGGCAGACAAAGGAGGAGGCAATCTGCCGGGTCATTGACGTTGCAATCCATGTCTAATTTACCTGCAAACATTTTTTACTATTGCATGTTTCAAACTGATGGTGCATCATAAAGTGAGTTTCCATCTCTATCCAAGTTTCAGATGTTTTATGCAGCCTCATTCCCGGGTTTTCAAATACTATTGCCCTCTGGCAACATCTGTTACGAGTAGCAGGAAAGGAACAACTGCCGAGCAGATCTCACTCTACCAGCTGTTCTCGTGGAGTAAATCACAGTTATGTGCCCGGCTGGAAATCAGTCATCCCCGCGCCCCATGTGTTTTTATGTTGCCTCTCCCGCACCAATGTCAAACAATCCCCCTTTACTATCGCCACTCTGCTCACTTTCCCCCCCCTCACATTGACTTCCGAAAAACCATCTTTCACATGTCTGTTCCGTCCTAATGTTTTCTAATCAGCATTCCTGTATCACGTTTTATTCTCCATTGCGCACTTTCCTCGATGCAGAGTCCTATAAGGGCCATAGTGATGGGCACCTGCCACTAGAACCAAAATCAGATGTGAAGTGATCGCAACTGTCCAGCAATCTGACATTATGAAACCTCAGTGTGGTCCATTGAATCTCACATTAATGCCTGACAGTTAAGCAAGACCTCCATGGGATCTCCACGTGAAAGGCATCTGGGTAGAACATTGCCAGGCAACATAGTCCCCTCATCACTGAGGCCATTAGTATGTGTGAGTATATCTTCTAGATCTACATCCAATGCGGTGACTGACTCTATTACCCAACCAATTAAGACCACTCCTTCACCCATTATCTCATAAATTCAGACAAACAGTGAACGTGCCAAACTAGATCAAGTTAAACTGCCTGCAGAAGACTTGAGCAGCTCAACGATTTGTCGCCATCGCTAATTCACCCTGCATTCAAAGGCAGAGTCACCGAATGTCCCTCCAGAGGCCACTCCGCTTCCACCTGATTTTGACATTGCATGAGTACCACAGTTTCTCCATGCATATCACTCATGAAACGTCCACGCCCAGAGCTGACTTATTGCCATGGAAACTAGAAGAGATTTCAGTAAGACCAATCACAATGTTCCAATAATACAGGGCAATTCATGAACTCCATCAATTTACTTTTAAATCACTCTCCATCAGTTGCTCCCATTATGGATCTGGCCAACAAGATTTCAATGCAGGCTGCAAAGTATAAAAGGCTTTACAATGAAAATGAATCACATATTACAAGGAAACCTTTAGGTTTATTAAAGGTTCAAATCCTTACAGAAGGCAAATTATATGGTTAGAATCCACCAGCTATTCAAATTAAGTAATAGTGTTTGTGGGTGTTTAGATGGCTGCATAGGTTCTGCACAAATGTTATAATGATTGCATAGTTACAGTCTTGTAAATTTAGTGTTACATTTTAAAAAAGTGTGGAAGGAGAGATGCAGTGAAACTGAAAGAATGAGTTGAGAGAGTCATAGATAAGGCCTTTGCTTTGAAGAGGAAGCTTTTCATTTTGATTCTAAATAAAAGGACTTTTGACAAAATAGCATTTTGCATGAGGAGACAAAACCTGAAGAAAAGATTAGTTACTAGAAGTAATTGTTGTACAGTTTTTTTGTGGAGAATGGATACATACTGTGGAGCTTCAGGTACCCTCTGGGATCCCAATATCTTTGCAGGAAGTTGAAGATGCCATCCGTCAGAGCTTGGGAAATAAAGCCCCTAAAACTTACGGACTGCCCATTGACTTGATTAAGTATAAACCTGAGTTCTGGGTGCCAATTTAACTAATGCCCCGCTCCCAAGCACCTGGTCAACAAGCATTATTGTACCAATCTTCAAAAAGGGTGACAGCTCTCAGCCAAGCTGCTGCAGGCAGATTTCCCTAAAAGATAACACAATGACAATTTTAGGGAGGATCTTATACAACAAGATAAAAAAAGGGGCTAAGGAGGATTATATTTTACTTTCATGCCAATTAGGACTTAGAAATAAAATAGGAACTATTGAATATTGCCTAAATCTTAATTTAATTATTGAGAAGTATATTATAGCCCAGCAATCTCCAATATATCTGGCTTTTATGGATCTCACCTCGGCCTTTGATTTTGTCAACCTATCTCGTTTATGGTCTACCCTTTTAGAATATGGTTTAGAAGAGGTCTTAGTTAATTTTTTAGCTTATCTGCATAAGGTCCTGAATGCCCAGGTGAGGATCAATATGGGTGGGGAGGTCTCAAATGACATCAGAGTTGACAGAGGGGGAAGGCAGGTGTGTGTTCTAGCCCATTGCTTTTTATTTCTATATATATTAATGATTTACACAAATCCTTGACTGTACTAACTAACAATGTCCCCAGAATCAATAGTAAAATACTCACAACCATATTGTATGCCGACAATGCAGTCCTAATGGTCCGAACACTTAATGCATTATGTACCCTTGTGCGGGGTTTTGTGGATTTTATGGCTGGCTTAGATCTGTGTACTAATTTAAAACATTTGGTATAATGTCTTTTGGGCCAAAAAAGTATCTTTTAAACATCATTGTTGTGGATAATCAAAAATTACAACGCATGTGTACTTATCCTTACCTGGGGGCTGGTCTCCACTACCAATGGTTTTTGGGTCGACCATGTGGCATGTAGCAGGAATACGTTTTCTAAAGCAATTATTCAATTCAAGGCCTTCCCCAGCCCAAAAGAACAGGGGTAATTTTAGCACTTTTGAAAATCTATAAAACACAGTGTATTCCAACAGCAATGCATGGAGCGTATGTCTGGGGCAACACAAAGAGTAACAGTACCAAGCTTGAAGAAAACAGATTTTACACATAACTTTTGGGAGCACCGATCTCCACATCACAATATGTTTGTCATGCCATTTTTAAAATGCATTACATTGAAGATTACACAAAGGCCTGCCCTGCCCTTTTTTTGGCTTGCTATCTGGAAAAACATCAGCAGCGCCGCTCACTAGAGTAATAATAAGAGACTGCCTCAAGTGTGACAAGGTAAGGGAAATACCATGGCTTGCAGCAGTGAAGGAGAGTTTGAGTAGTATTTATCATGCACTGGGCTTCTCAAATCCTAACGAAATTGATAATATGAACAGAAAAGTCCTTCGGGGAGCTCTTTCGCCCATTTTAGAACACTGAGACACGAAAGGGAGTCCCAGAAAACGTCTGTAGCAACTTACATGTCTGTTGAGGATGCATCAAATACACCATCTAGTGATCTTTTAAAATCAATAGGTCGTTGGGAGAGAGGACATCTCTTTAGTTTGAGGGCAGGCACAATTACATTTTTATTATGTTTCCCTCTGGGGAACAATCCTAATCTGGATCAATTACCTTGCCCCTGCAACAGCAGGAGCAGGCAAACAACACCCCGCTTCTTATTTTTTTATAAGTTTTACATGGAATACACAAAACTGTTTTTTATATTGGTTTTTTTCATCTTGTCTATTTGTTTTGATGCAGCCTATATGGAAATTCTTAAACTGAAAAATGATGAATTATCTGTTCGTGTAGGTACTTTTCTAAAAGTTAGTGTACGCGCCTGCAACACAATGTGCACTTTATGACGCCCGTTTTTATTGAATTAATTTTATACATTGTAATCATGTTTTATCTAAACCCAATGGATGTTGTCTGTAGATTCGTTTTTTAATTAGCCCCCATATTCTAGAAATATTGTAAATTAAGAGAGTTTTTATTGATAATTGTTTTTACCTGTTCATAACATGATGTTTGCTTATGTATGATTTTACTCTTCTGATAGTATGATTAATGGACTTGTACACTTTTTTCTGTTGTTATGTGAAAAGTGCTGTTATGGATACACCACTATCCGCATGAAGATTTTAGAATTGGATACATACTTCTTGTACAGAGACTTTCTTCAATGAAAAAAGCTATTTCCAGGATAACAAATTAGTTCATGCTAATGATTAAAGAGGATGATGTTATGAAATTAAGAATAGTAGTCCTATAGCAAAAGAGGTGATTTTATCTAGAAATGTAAAAAAACATTATTGCAGAAGAGGTACAAGGAAGGCATGATCAGGGTATTGTATACAAATGGAATTGTAGTAGTGTTTCTAGTACTAGACAGCAATCCATTGATATATTAAGACAATTCCTATGTATCTTTCCAAGGCGAAGTTTAAAACACAAAATAAGTTGTACCGTACAACAATGCAAACTTTAGGTAGAAAGCTGTAGAAATGTGAACTCTCCTGCTTTATGTTTAGGAGAAATAAGTAGAGCACTTTTGCTTGGTAGTGTGGCACATGTAGAAAAGGTTTGTGGTGATGTACAGTTTTGTTTCTTCGGTCCTGAGCAGGAATCTAGTGAAGAGTTGTAAAGAGGAGTTGCTGAACAAGACACATCTATTACAGTTGATAGTTTTGATAGTTTTAAAAACGAGATTACAAAATGTAACACAGTCTTCTGTAAAAAAACAGAGTATGTTTCTATATGTTGCTGATGCACTTACTAGAAGACTGAAACACAGACTGATGACTTATATTTAAAAAGTGAAAAAGTAAATCATGATAACTGGTAAAGTTGCCTGTGTATTTATTTGTAGAGGGATGGCTTGATTTGTCTATACAGCAAGTTATATGTAAGTAGTGTTACAAAAAATTGGAAGATAATAAAATGAACATCAGATATACATTAGATACCTATTTTGCAAGATAATAAAACACCTGAAAAAGTTTGAAGAACAAAAAAAGAAAATCAACATTTAGTATGCTTTCCAGCATTGAGAAGGACCATGACGGACTGCTCTCCAATACTACCTATAACTCCACATTCCATGCAGTATGATGACATCATGGAAAAACTGTGGAGCCAAATCTTGAAGTTGAGATTTTGCTTTTTTAATGGACTCTCTGCTTTGGTGTTGTTATGCTGCTATTGAAGTCTTGGGTCCTTCAGCTTTGCATTGCCTTCTTGCTGCTCTCTATGAACTCCTCTCATGAAATGTGCAAAAAGATACATGGGGAAAAAATACCTTGTATGATTTTTGGCAGCATTGTGAATGGTGGTAAAACACTGCTCACCAGCTGTTATAACAACACTAGAGACCATGCAATATGTGGACATTCTTGAAAACTGTGGAGTCATATATGACTCCAAAGGAACTTTCTGGCCAGGTATTGTTGCTTCTGCCACTGATGTAGATGGTCCCCCAGCTTCCCTCTTGTAGATCGCCAGTTGGAGACGTTTTCTATGATAGGTTTTACGATAATACGAAATGGACGTCATCCCACATGAATATTTTTTGTTCATCTCTGTAGAGAGGGTCCTGTCACACATTGTGCATTGCACTACTTTTGCACCAGTTTTTGGTTCCCCATGAGTTTGGGTATTAGTGTATAGCTTGATGTTTGTTTTAAAGTTATGTTTTGTTCTTGACTTCACATGTTAAAAGTTATTTTTTGAAACTGTAGTTTTTTTACAAATATGTTGTTAAACTAGAGTCAAACCAATATGTTAATAAACCGCTAGACTAAAACTTTGTGTAAAAAAAGGCGATATATTGTTTTGCACTTTGTCAAAAACACCCAGTATTCGCAGTCTGTCCTTGACAATGGCACTCATAGAATCATATAGGCACTAGCTTCACACTTCTTCCTGTTCCTCCCAAACTGAAACAGAAATCCACCCAGGCTTGCTCTTTTTCGGGTAACGCCCCAAGCATATGAAGCCCTCTCCCGAAGGGACCTACGCTGCAACCTCTCCTTCACTGGCTTCAAAAAAGACCTGAAAAGCCATCTCCTCAATAAACACTGGAACACAAGAGCAATTCTTGAAATCTGTTCTATTAGTCTCTCATGACTAAGCCTGGGCGTAGTTCGCGTAGCCGCACTCCGCGAGCTTCGCGAAGATGCACTTGCACTCCGCGAACTACGCATAGCTCCGCGAGCATGCGTAGTAGCTTGCTTGACCCGTTCGCAAGCCATTTTTAGTCTTCGGGAGCGCCGTGGAACTCTGGAACCTGCTCGACAACACATCTCCAGACGTCGCCTTCCTCACGGAAACATGGATGAACGCCTCCTCAGCGCCCGACATCGCCGTCGCCATCCCGGACGGATACAAGATCACCCGGAGAGACCGCGTCAACGAGACAGGAGGAGGCATCGCCATCGTCCACAAGAACACCATCCGCATCACGACCAACTCAGACGACACCCTCACAGCCGCTTAACATCTTCACTTCCAGATACACACCGACCCCAAGACCACACTCAGAGGCACCCTCATCTACAGACCCCCAGGACCTCGCACACAATTCAGCGAAGACATCGCAGACTTCATCAGCCCGCACGCCCTCGCCTCCGCTGACTACATCCTCCTAGGGGACCTCAACTTCCACCTGGAGAACAACAACAACAACACCACCACCACCCTGCTGGACAACCTCGCCAACCTCGGACTCATGCAACTGGTGAACACCCCCACCCACTACGCCGGACACACGCTTGACCCAGACTTCTCGTCCAGCAAGTACATCTCCTTCAGCCACTCCACCGGACTCCACTGGACAGACCACAGCTGCGTCCACTTCAGCTTCAGAAAGACCACGACTCACCACCACCCGCAACAGGTTCCCCGCAGGAACTGGAACAAGATCACCACCGACCAGCTCACCACTTCACTGAACCAGAACCCGCTCGCCAGCTCAACGGACCCCAACCAAGCAGCCAACAACCTCACACATTGGTCACCAATTGCGCTCGCCCAACCAGCCTCGACCACTCGCAGTCCGGCTTCCGCGTCAACCACAGCACCGAGACCGCCCTCATCGCAGCCACTGACGACATCCGAGCCCTGCTCGACAACTGGGAAACAGTGGCCCTCATCCTCCTGGACTTCTCCGCAGCATTCGATACGGTCTGCCACCGCACCCTAGTGCAGCGCCTCAGCAACATCGGAATCCAAGAGAAGGCACTGGAGTGGATCATCTCGTTCCTCACCGGACGAACCCAGAGAGTCCGCCTCCCCCCGTACAGATCCAAGGCCACCGAAGTCATATGCGGCGTACCACAAGGATCATCACTCAGCCCCACCCTCTTCAATGTCTACAGGAGCCCCCTCGCAGCCATCGTACGCCAACACAACCTCAACTTCATCTCCTACGCCGACGACACCCAGCTGATCCTCTCCCTCACCAACGACCCAGGAACCGCCAGAACCAACCTACACGAAGGGATGAAAGACGTAGTCGAGTGGATGAGGAACAGCCGCCTGAAACTGAACTCAGACAAGACGGAAGTCCTCATCCTTGGATCATCACCCTCCGCCTGGGACGACTCCTGGTGGCCCCCTGCCCTGGGCAGCGCACCCAAACCAACGGACCACGCACGCAACCTGGGCTTCATCCTGGACTCCTCCCTCTCGATGACCAGACAAGTCAACGCCGTCTCATCATCATGCTTCAACATCCTACGCATGCTCCGAAAGATCTTCCCATGGCTCGCCACCGAAACCAGGAAGACGGTCACAGAGCCACTCGTCACCAGCCGACTGGACTACGGAAACACCCTCTATACCGGAAGCACAGCCAAACTCCAGAAAAGACTCTAACACATCCAGAACGCCTCCGCACGACTCATCATGGACATCCCCCGACACAACCACATCTCCGGACACCTGAGAGACCTTCACTGGCTCCCCGTCAGCAAGAGAATCACGTTCCAACTCCTCACCCACGCACACAAGGCCCTCCATGACCTGGGCCCCAGGTACCTCAACAACCGCCTGACCTTCTACACTCCCACCCGCCAGCTACGGTCGACCAGCCACGCCCTCGCCGCCGTGCCACGCATCCGAAGATCCACCATGGGAGGAAGATCCTTCTCCTACCTGGCAGCCAAGACTTGGAACTCCCTCTCCATCCACCTCCGCCTGACCCAAGACCACCTCTGCTTCAGGAAGCAACTCAAGACATGGCTGTTCGAGCAGTAGCGGACCCCCCTCCCCAAGTGCCTTGAGACTCTCTGGGTGAGTAGCGCGCTATACAAATATCCTGATTGGTTGATTGATTGATTGCCTGCATGCTCGGGATGTGTAGCGCGCGAAGTTACCCATGAGGTTTGTCCCGCCCGCTCGCGTCCCCTTATTTCCGGTCACTACTAACGTGTTCGCGAGTTATTCTGTGCCAGATTGCAGTTTCTGCGTGTTCGGCAACTCGATCTTACCGACAAGCATCCTCGCGCACGCGAAAATGCTATTGAGCGCGCGAGAACTACGCTACGCAGCAGTTTGCGGAGTATTCGACAACTTCGCGTTCTCCGCGGAGCGCGGAGTTGCCGAAACTCCGCAAACTCCGCGAACGGAGCGTAGTTCTTCGCCCAGGGTTACTCATGACCCTGCTAAATGGTGGGCTATCTACCTCACCTTGCCTCTTGTACCTAGAAGGTCGTTCTCTTGTCGGCCTCATATTTTGTGACTTGACCACATTCAGTAACCGCCCTCAGGGTCAAACTTCTGTGTTGTATACACATTGTATTCCACCTACAATGCCTAATACTTTTTTATGTGTATTTAACGTTGTTATGGTAGTCAAACCTTAGATTGTTGCACATTCATATACTTAGTGACTGGATGATTGCCTTGCTCTTTATTGTGTAAAGTACTGTGATACCTTTCGGTCTAGCCAGCGTTATATAAAACTCATAAATAAATAAATAAATAAATAAATACCTCTGCAATCATCAAGGATGTCCTTTCTGTATCCCTCTGCAAACCAGACTCCTGGCATATTACTAGTTGGGGGATGAAGTCCCCTCGGCTATTGAGGGTATTTGGGGGCCAAGTATCGCTCTTGTTACCTCTAGCAAGTTCCACACAGTCAGTTTGCTAGGAGGTGCTCTGAGGCCACACCCCTTTCTGCACCACTCTGCATACAAGACTCCTGGCCCACTAGTGGTTGGGGAATAACGTTTTCTTGGATGCTGGAGGACCTTGGGGACCAAGAACCCTCCTGGAACTTTCTATAATTCCTACTCAGTTGGATTTCTGAGAGCTGGTCAGGGGCCCTGCTCCCTTTCCAGACCAGAATGCAAAGACCTTTGTTATTGAAAAAAACGTGAAAGTTCATTGGAAAAATCAAAGATAACAGGAAGTTATTGTTAGGAATTAGCATTAAAAAGAACCTAAGAAATTCACTGAAAAAATCTAAGGTTACAGGGCTGCTATAGTTGGGAAACAGGATTAAAAAACCTTAGATATTCACTGAAAAAAACAAAGGTTACAGGGACATTATAGTTAGGTGGATATTTAACTCGTACAAATCCATAGACATTCAGCAGTTCTAGATAGCTGAGCTTAATATAACTTGTGCCCCCGCAATGCACAGCTTATGACCTCACATATTATATCATGCATGACATGGCCAGTAACATCAGTGATGACATCTCAAATGACATCACTGATGACATCATCCACTGAATCTCTAACGCAGCCACTCACACCCCCATGTAACCATATATACACCCACTCCAACTTTCACACTACCATTCTCAAAACCATTGACACACCCTTACCAGTATGTGCATACCCACTCACTGATTCATAGATCGATACACACATCCACTCACTCACCCATAAAGTCACTAATACACCCACTCACTCACTAATACAGCCACTAACATATCTATTCATACACCCATACAGCCACTTATGCACTGTCAGGCACTCATAGAGTTACTCACATACCTACTCACCGACCCATAGAGTCAAACACAATACCACATACTTACCTAAACAGTTATACACACACACCAACTTATTCATTCATATGGATACTAACACATATTTACTCAACTATACAGCCACTCTCACAATCCCTCTCACACATATAGTCACTTATATACTCAAACACTCACATATACTGCCTTTCAAATATGCAGTTACTCACCCATATACCACTGAGACATCTATTCACTCACCGACACAGCCATACCCACACTCACTCACCCATACATCCCCCCTCAGGTGTACTCATAAACCCATACAGCCAGTGATTCACCCACTCATTCATCCATGCAGGGAGCCACCCATCCACACAGATACTCAGGCACCCATACAGGTACTCAGACAACCAATCAATAACCCCCATAGGCATGTACCTACTCACCAACCCATGCAGCCACATATACATCAACTGACAGACTAATACAGACATTCACACAGATTAGTCACTCACCTTACATTCACTAAGACGCATACAATCACTCACTTACTCAGTCAGTCATGTGCCCACTAAATCATCCATACAGGCACTCATACACCTACTCATTCATCAATCCACCTCAGTGTGTATATATATTTAACACTCAAAAACTTTTTAGAAACACTCAGTCACCGGATGATGTCATCAGTGATGTACTTTGAGATGTCATCAGTGATGTCACTGACCATGTTATAAGTGATGTAATATGTGAGGTTGGAAGCAGTGCATTGCGGGGGCATGAGTTATAGTCAACTCAGCTAATTATAACTGCTGGATTTCTCTGGTTTTATACAAGTGAAATGTCCACCCAACTATAATGTCCCTTTCACCTTTGTTTTTTTCAGTGAATATCTAAGGTTTTATTAATGCTATTTCCAAACTATAACGGCTCTATAACCTTTATTTTTTCAGTGTATGTGTATATATGTATATATATGTGCGTATATGTATATATGTGTGTATATATATGTGTATTTATGTATATATATATATATATATATATATATATATATATATATATATATATATATATATATATTACCTACTGGCGGTCGCCAGTAGGTAGTTATAGTTAGGATTTTTTTCAATGTTAAATCTCAAAATTCTATTTGGAATAACTTTGGCACCGGTTGACGAATCTGCCTGAAAATTTCCTGAAAATGGCCCCGTCGAGCTCCGGTCCTTCCTTGAAAGTTTGGGGGGGATACGTCAAGCGGGGGCCGAGATAAAAGGGGGGTCCCAAAACGCATTTTCCCCATGTTAATTTCCATAGGGCGGTCGATTTCACTTTTAGCCCGAACGGCTGAATGGATTTACACCAAACTTGGCAAAATTGTAGGGACTGGTAGCCCGATGTGCCTTTGCTATGTCTCAAGATATGTGCTCCAGTGGATTTTGAGTAATTTAGGTTCAAAAAAATATATATATCTATAGGCGCTCTCCGGTGCGCGCACTTGAGTGCGCTCCTGGCGCGACACGCGACTTGCGCGCAGAAAGCTGATTGGCTCTTGGGTGTCTGTAAACATTCTAAACAGTCTGGAGCGGCCGCCATCTTGTGTCTCGGTAAAATCGAGACACAAGGGGTTTGAAAAAAAAAGGGGCAAATGACCATAAGGGGGAAGAGTAGACCCCCTCTGACCCCCTAGGTTTGATGAAGGGACTAAAATAGGGTCCTGCAGGGCATTAAATTTTTTTTTTCGTTTTGCGCGGGGGAAGCGCATGGTACGCGCACCGGCGAAGCACGGGGAAAATCCAGGACCATATTTATGAAGGCCTTGCGCTGTTAGTTTTGCGCCTCCTGTGCGTCAATTTTTGTGACGCACCAGCGGTGTAAAAAAATGCGCATTGTTATGCAATATTTAAAAAGTGACGCATCTATCTAGATGCGTCACTTTTTAAATATAGTGCAACGAGGCACATTTTATTACACTGCTGGTGTTATGCGTCACTTTTCTGTGCGCACTCCTTATGACATTCCAGATGTGCCATATTTAATGTATGACGAATCATGTTGCAAGGAGTTACAGATACGTCAGTATTTCTGACATATCTGTAAACATAAAAGTGATGCGAGGCAGGTGCAAGATTTTGACGCAACAGCATCCTAAAAGTGACGCAGAGAAATCTTATAGATTTCAGTACGTCGTTATTACCAAGATTTTTGCGGGGGAATGCCCCCTTTGCATACATTATACCTGACGCAGATATAATGTGGCGCAGAGTTTTCAAAAGTGACCCATGTACCTAGATGCGTCACTTTTAAAAAATAGTGTCAGGTATAATGCATGCAGAGGGGGTGTTCTCCCGCAAAAAGCTTTGTAATAGCGACGCAGTGAAATCTTTGAGATTTCACTGCGTCACTTTTAGGATGCTGTTGCGTCAAAATCTTGTGCCTGCTTTACAGCAGGTGTTAGACTGAGGCAAGACCTTTCACATGCTGCTTTCCCCATTTGAAAGGACGCATTACTGGAGTTGCGTCACTTTTGTGACGCACTCCAGCAATGCGTTACTTGGAATGTCATAAGGAGTGCGCACAGAAAAGTGACGCATCGCACCAGTGGTGTAAAAAAATGTGCCTCGTTGCGTTATATTTAAAAAGTGACGTATCTAGGTAGATGGGTCACTTTTTAAAATCAAGCGCCACATTATATCTGCGTGAGGTATAATGCATGCAGAGGGGGTGTTCCCCCGCAAAAAGCTTTGTAATAGCGACGCAGTG
Organism: Lissotriton vulgaris; assembly: GCF_964263255.1. Classification (NCBI taxonomy): domain Eukaryota; kingdom Metazoa; phylum Chordata; class Amphibia; order Caudata; family Salamandridae; genus Lissotriton; species Lissotriton vulgaris. The sequence continues at coordinate 1,462,188,467 of NC_141687.1, read as the reverse complement.
AAATGTTTGAGATTTCACTGCGTCACTTTTAGGATGCTGTTGCGTCCTTTAAATATAGTGCAACGAGGCACATTTTATTACACTGCTGGTGTGATGCGTCACTTTTCTGTGCGCACTCCTTATGACATTCCAGATGTGTCATATTTAATGTATGATGAATCATGTTGCAAGGAGTTACAGATACATCAGTATTTCTCACATATCTGTAAACATGAAAGTGACGCGAGGCAGGCGCAAGATTTTGACGCAACAGCATCCTAAAAGTGACGCAGAGAAATCTCATAGATTTCAGTACGTCGTTATTACCAAGCTTTTTGCGAGGGATTGCCCCCTCTGCATACATTATACCTGATGCAGATACAATGTGGCGCAGAGTTTTAAAAAGTGACCCATGTACCTAGATGCGTCACTTTTTAAAAAATAGTGTCAGGTATAATGCATGCAGAGGGGGTGTTCCTTGCAAAAAGCTTGGTAATAATGACGCAGTGCGTCACTTTTAGGATGCTGTTGCGCCAAAATCTTGCGCCTGCTTCACAGCAAACCTTTCACATGGTGCTTTTTCCATGTGAAAGGACACATTACTGGAGTTGCGTCACTTTTGTGACGCACTCCTGCAATGCGTTACTTTTGTGTTTACAGATACGTCAGAAATACTGACATATCTGTAACTCCTTGCGAATTGATTAGTCATATATTAAATATGACATATCTGGAATGTCATAAGGAGTGCGTCCAGAAAAGTGACGCATCGCTGTTTTCACGTAGCGATGCGTCACTTTTCAGAAATGAGGCCTCCAGTTTATTCACTGTGTCATAACTTTCTTTTCTAACACTCACCTTCTTTCATTCCTCCTACTTCACTTCCTTTCACCTCTCATACCTTTCTGTTCTTTCTTACTCATTCTCCTTTCAATTATCAATGCACTATATTTCACTTACTCTTCATTTTTTTAAGAATATAGCTCTTTGATGAGAATTGGAGGTAGTTCTGAAAAGAACTTTTGGTTTTCTTCTTTTAACTGAACAGGAACAAAAACAGGGAATGGAAACTGCTCAACAGGAGCAAAAAGAAAAGAAAAAAATTAGGGGTGGGAAGAGCAGCGATGGTTCTCCAATGCTCGAACCATGAGCAGGACACTTTGCTCCCCATAGGTGAGGAGTTGATTGCAGTATCTGCATTTGACGACCCCATGGTTAAATGCAGGTTGTATGTTTGCTACCTGCTCCTGCGATTGTTCTCTCCCAGAAGAAGTTGCTCCTCCTGTTGATGTAGAGGCCCCATCTCTGGGAACCTCTTGTGCCAGAGCCCTGACACTTTCCCGGGCAAAATTCTGGGGGTGCCTCCTCTCCACATGGCGAATCATGGTAAAGTTGCCAAAAGAGTATTTTTTTTGGGGGTTACCCCGTGACAGGACCTGTTTGCAGATCCTGCACTCTACTTTTGGTGCATTCACCTTCTTCTGGTCTGCTGGAAACTTAAAAAATTTCCAGATGAAATGTTCTTTGACCTTCGGCTGAGGAGGCTCTTCATCAATGAAATCATTGGAGTCATCTTCACTGCTGGATGCTCTGGCAGCCATTATTTAATCAAGGAATATGGAACAGCAAAAAAGGCAGGTCTTTCAGTCACAAAAGTGAAAGAAGAAGTGAAGGAAATGGGTGGGGATTTCATTCATTGTAAAAAAAAACTGTTAGCAACCAATGAAAAGTGTTATTTTAGGGTCACATGACCCGACGCGTTTACGCTGCGCGCTCCGGAGCACTTCCGGTGCGTTTACGCAGCGCGATCGTAGGCGCTTCCGGGGCGCAAACGTGGCGCGATCGTAGGCGCTTTTGCGTGCGTTTACGCGCTGCGAACGTAGGCGCTTCCGAGGGCACTTACGTTGCGCGCCGAAGTGACGTCATCAATCTTTTATAGAAATGCATAATAATTTTCCTTATTAAAAAAAACTAATTTTATTTGTATGGTAAGAAATGTTTTGCATTATTATTAACTTTTCATTCATATTTTTTTTCACGAACGACAGTTGCGCTCTGGGTGCGCTTTCAGATGAGCTCACGGAAAAGCTTACCGGAGAGCTTAGCTGAAAGCTTCCCGGAGCGCGCACCCAGAGCGCAAAAGAAAAAAATTATATAAAAAAAACATGAATACTTTAAAAAAAACAGCAAATTGTAAAAAAAAAAAAGGTTAGAAACTCGATATACAAAGGAATTAGCATTTAAAAAACCTATGAAATTCACTGAAAAAACCATAGGTTTCACACCAGTTATAGTTAGGAATTAGCATTTAAAAAACCTATTAAATTCACTGAAAAAACCATAGGTTTCACACCAGTTATAGTTAGCTGGAAATTTTACTGATATAAAACCATTGAAATTCCCACGTTATAGTTAGATGGACTCACTATAACTTGCGCGTGCAATGCACTGCTGATGATGTCTTATTAAGCCAGTTAACCAATCAATTTTTAAAAACCATCCATTTAGACACTTATTTAAACATTTATTCTTCCATCAACTTTTACATATACATATATAAAATATATTTATTTTTCAGAAAGACACACATTCACTGGCCATGTCATGAGTGATGTAATATGTGACGCCATCAGCAGTGCATTGCACGCGCAAGTTATAGTGAGTCCATCTAACTATAACGTGGGAATTTCAATGGTTTTATATCAGTAAAATTTCCAGCTAACTATAACTGGTGTGAAACCTATGGTTTTTTCAGTGAATATATATATATATATATATACATATATATATTCACTGAAAAAACCATAGGTTTCACACCAGTTATAGTTAGGAATTAGCATTTAAAAAACCTATGAAATTCACTGAAAAAACCATAGGTTTCACACCGGTTATAGTTAGGAATTAGCATTTAAAAAACCTATTAAATTCACTGAAAAAACCATAGGTTTCACACCAGTTATAGTTAGCTGGAAATTTTACTGATATAAAACCATTGAAATTCCCACGTTATAGTTAGTCGGACTCACTATAACTTGCGCGTGCAATGCACTGCTGATGACATCACATATTACATCACTCATGACATGGTCAGTGACATCACTCATGACATCACTGATGACACCATCCAGTGAATATGTGTCTTTCTGAAAAATAAATATTAGTGAGTTATGTTTAAAAATTTAAATACATATATTAGTGTTTCACTTTGTGTATAAGTGGCTACATGTGTTGATAAGTAGCAACATGCGTATGTATATGGGTTATTTGATATTATTATTAGTATCAGTATGAGTGTCTATATGGTTTGGTGGGGGTATTACTTAGCACATAGATGCATGAGTGACTGACTCTTTGTTTGTATGTGTTTTGAAGACAGCATATGTACAGGACTGTATGGGTGGATGAGTGTCTATATGTGTTTGTTAGTGAGTGAATGACTGTCTCACTAGTGTCTTTATCAGTAACTACATATGTTTTAATCTAGTATATATGAATATTGATGTATATAAGTGAGTATATGTGAGAGTAAGAGATTGTAAGATTTCCTTTTTAAATAAGTATGTGTTTCTATAAGTGATTGTTTAAGAGAATAAATATGTGTAATTTTCAATAGAAGTAAGGTGGAAGTGTGTGTATAACTCTATATTCAAATAAATGGTTGTTCAATAGTTTATTTGCACGTGTGAATATGTCTGTGAGTAACTTTTGGATGAATGTCGGTGTGTAACAGGATGTATAGGTGTATCTCTTCATATGATGAGTGAGTATATGTATGAGTGACTATATAGAACTGTTGGTGAATGAGTGGATGTGTATATAGATAGTGGAAGTACAGAATTGCTTGTTGTAACTGATATAGGTATGTCCATTTTTAAAAAAATTCAGTTTCTATTTTTGAATATGTGTCTCAAGGGTTACTTTACACTGAGAGGAGGTCTGTGACTGTGTCACAAGGATGGTGTCATCAGTGATGTCATGAGTGATGTCACTGACCATGTCATGAGTGATGTAATATGTGATGTCATCAGCAGTGCATTGCACGCGCAAGTTATAGTGAGTCCGACTAACTATAACGTGGGAATTTCAATGTTTTTATATCAGTAAAATTTCCAGCTAACTATAACTGGTGTGAAACCTATGGTTTTTTCAGTGAATTTAATAGGTTTTTTAAATGCTAATTCCTAACTATAACCGGTGTGAAACCTATGGTTTTTTCAGTGAATTTCATAGGTTTTTTAAATGCTAATTCCTAACTATAACTGGTGTGAAACCTATGGTTTTTTCAGTGAATTTCATAGGTTTTGTTAATGCTAATTCCTAACTATAAGTTTCACTTTATAAATAAGACTGTTAGCACTCTAGTTGTTCTTTTTAACACTCTGGTACATTCTGTCATTGGGCTACAGTTGGGCTACATCTAGTTGAAATTTGGGCTACATTTACAATTTTTGGTCTCTGGTGGCCATCTTTGGGCTACATTGGGCTACTTTGGGCTACATTTGGGCTACATTTTGGCTCTAACATATATTAAGCCCAATGTAGCACAATACATATTTTTATAAAGTTAATTTTTTTACAAACCACTTCAGAATAGGGCTACCTGTCCCTACAATTTTCCCATTTTTATTTTTTAATTTTTGGGGGGAGCGCTCCCAGAGCGCGCCCCGGAGTGCGCCCCGAAAAGTGTATTTCTGAAAAGCGCCCCCGGGCGCGCTCCGAGGAGCGTCTCGTGAGCGCCAATATCGCAAACGAAAACATGATTGTGACGTTCGCGTAGCCGCGACCGCGTGATACGCACGGCGTAAGCGCACCCGGAAGTACTCGCGCGAATACGATCGTGCAACGTAGGCGTCTGACACGCTTACGCGGCGCGCCTCTGGCCGCGCCCCGCGGCGCGTCGCGTAAGCGCGTCGGGTCATGTGACCAGAAAATAACACTTTTCATTGGTTCATAACAGTTTTGGTTTCATAATGATGAAGCCCATGGTCATGTGACCTGTAAATAACACTTTTCATTGGTTCAATAATTATTTTTTTCTAAATTTAGAGAAACCCACCCATTTCTCTCACTATTGATTTTTACTTGGAGAGAGCAAGAGGTGTTTTGTGAATTCTCTACTCATTAATTTTCCTGATCTACAGCAATGGCTGCAAGGGAGTCCTCCAGCAGTGATTCAGATGGATTTGTGCAAGAGGACCCTCCTCACCAGAAAACAAAGAACCACTTCATCTGGAAATTTTATGACATCCCTGAAGGACAAAAAAAAGTTAATGCAAGTAAAGTAACTTGTAAAATATGTGGAAGTATTTTATCCAGAGGCAATCCTCTAAAAAAATACAGCTTTGGAAATGCCAATTTAATTAGGCATGTCAAAAGAAGACACCCCAACAATTACTCCAGGGAGAGTGTCAGGGAGCTGGCAGAGAAGGCACGAAGAGATGGCAGCAGCACCTCCACTGGTGGAGCAACACCTTCAGGTTCAACACGTGCAAGAATGGTCCCTAACATCCAGCCGGTATTTGCAGGAATAAAATGTTTATGCACAAACTGTGACGAACTACTCTGTTACGGGGAGCAGAGCGTTGAACTCATTGCAATAAAGAAACAGGAACACCAATGCTCTCCCCGTCCCTAAATTTTCTCATTTTTTTGCTCCTGTTGAGCATTTTCTGAATCCCTGTTTTTGTTTTTCCCCTGAAAAAAAACCAAAAAAAATATAAAATCGTTCCAAAAAGTATAAAAAAAATATAAAACAACAAAAACAAAAAAAAAGTTCTTTTCAGAACTACCTCCAATTTATAAAAAAATGCTATTTTTTTTTTTAAAAAAAGTGCCATTCTTTTTCTCAATCGTACGCTCACCGGTGCGCGTACCAGGCGCTCCCTCGGCGCAAATTTAAAAAAAAAATTTTTGGGGGGCCCCGTACGGCTTTTTTATGACCCCCACATCAAACCTAGGGGGTCAGGGGGGGTGTACCCTGCCCCCTTTTGCTCATTTCCCCCTTTGATTTTTACCACCTCAATCCTACCGAGGTACAAGATGGCGGCCGCTGCGGACTGTTTCGAATGTTTACAGACACCCGAGAGCCAATCAGCTTTCCATGCGCACCTCGCGTGTCGCGCCTGGAGCGCACTCCGGTGCCCGCACCTGTGCGCTGCTATAGATATATATATTTTTTGGGACCTAAATTACTCAAAATCCACTGGAGCACATATCTTGAAACATAGCAAAGGCACATCGGGCTACCAGTCCCTACAATTTTGCCAAATTTGGTGGAAATACATTCAGCCGTTCGGGCTAAAAGTGACATCGACCGCCCTATGGAAATTAACATGGGGAAAACGCGTTTTGGGACCCCCCTTTTATCTCGGCCCCCGCTTAACGTATCCCCCCCAAACTTTCAGGGAAGGACCGGAACCCCGCGAGGCCATTTTCAGGAAATTTTCAGGCAGATTCGTCAACCGGCGCCAAAGTTATTCCAAATAGAATTTTCAGATTTAACATTGAAAAAAATCCTAACTATAACTACCTACTGGCGACCGCCAGTAGGTAATATATATATATATATATATATATATATATATATATATATATATATATATATATATATATTCAATGAAAAAACCATTGGTTATAGAACATATATAGTTAGGAATTTGCATTTACAAAACCTTATTTTACTCGCATAAAACCATTGAAATTCCATATATAGTTAGATGCGCTAACTATATATCGCGCACCCGCAATCCACTGCTGATGATGTCACATATTACATCATTCATGACATGGTCAGTGACATCACTGATGACATCACTGATGACATCTCAAATGACATCACTGATGACAACACCCAGTGACTGTATGTTTCTGTAAAGTTAAAATATGTCTCACATATTGAAGAATGAGTGGATGTATAAATGTCTGGATGAAGGATTTAGTAGGTGCATGACTGATTGTATGAGGGAGTGATTAAATGTGTCTCACTGAGTGCATGGGTTAGTGATTAAACTGTATTAATTTGTGCATCATTATATCTGTTGTTCTGAAAACTGCTGCATGTGTTGATCAGTAGCTATATGAGTAACTATATGGGTTATTGATTGGTTGCCCGAGTATTTGTATGGGAGACTGAGTATGTGTGTGAGTGGCTGGGAGGTGTGTGACTCTGTGCATAGATGTGTGAACAGCTGATTCACTAGATGTATGGGTTCAAAACTGCATGTGGAAACAACTGTATGGGTGGTTGACTGTGTGTATGAGTGTATTGGTGAGTGAATGGATATCTCAGTCCTACATGTCAAAGTAAGTACATATGTAAAAGACAGTACATGTGAGAGTTGACATATATAAATAACTGTGCATAAGAGCCAGTGAATGTGTGAGTGGCTGTATGGATCATTGTGAACTTGTATCAGGGATTGTATAAGAGAGAAAATATGTGTTAGTATATATTTGAATAAGTAAAGTTTGTATAACTGTATAGTTCAGGAAATGGAGGTGTGATTGATTGTTTGCATGACTGACTAGTTGTGTGAGTAACTCCATGGATGAGTGACAGTCTGTGAGTGTCTGTTTACACTGATTGTATCTAAGGTTATATTAGAGTCTGAAGAGGTTCATTATATTATCACATGAATGATATCATGAGTGATGTCACCAGTGATGTCATTTGAGATGTCATCAGTGATGTCATCAGTGATGCCATTTGATATGTCATCAGTGATGTCATCAGTGATGTCATTTGAGATGTCATCAGTGATGTCATCAGTGATGTCACTGACCATGTCATGAATGATGTAATATGTGACATCATCAGCAGTGGATTGCGGGTGCGCAAAATATAGTTAGCGCATCTAACTATATATGGAATTTCAATGGTTTTATGCGAGTAAAATAAGGTTTTGTAAATGCAAATTCCTAACTATATATGTTCTATAACCAATGGTTTTTTCATTGAATTTTCAAGGTTTTGTAAATGCAAATTCCTAACTATATATGGACTATAACCTATGGTTTTTTCTGTGAATTTCAATGGTTTTTTAATAGCAAATATCAAAAGCTGTCAAATGTGAAGTACGTGATAGGTAAAAACGTTTTCGTGTTTATGCACGCTGATGTGCTTTGAACGCTGCCCCCCCCCCCCTCCCTTCTTTTCTCTTAGTAGTACTCTCTCTTTGCAGATAGTGAACGGTAGTTAACGCAGACCTTTACCCCCGTTGTAATCCGTCATACCTGCTTGTCTCTCCATTTGATTGATTGTTATCCAAGCATTTACTGTTTTAGAATTGGTTCTCTTTGGATCATTCTCTATTTACAAACAAGCACAAAGTCGCAATACTCTGTTTAGTCTTTGCAGATAGTGAAAAATCGTGTAAAAAAATAAAAGTAATCGAGCAAAATCAGTAGACCACTAATTCGATCTCTTTTTGACCTCGGTAAAATACAAACATTAGGAACAACCCTTCATGAGAAATACGAAAATAGTGAAATGAACTGAGCTCCACACCATGAGGGCTGCAAGACAGCTCGACTCCGCCACCCACCCCGCCCAAAATAACGACAAACCCTATGCAAATATTATAAATATAGACAACACACCAGCAAAGAAACAGGGTAAAACATTTTATTAAATAACTATTTACATAACTATTTTATACTTTTTATTGCCCGATCCGGCTAGCTCAATCGATCGAGCATGAAACTCATGCACTGATAGCAAGCGTTGAGAGTTTGTAGAACGATGGCTTCAGATTTTCCACATACGGTGTAGTAGCGCGAACTGGGAGGGGGCGTTTGGATCCTGCCCCTTCCCCAAATAAGATTTTCATACGTGAATGTTCGTTCATGCTTTTTGTCCCTGAGATGCTTCGACGTCACTGCCTTACACAAATGGCATAAGTCCTGGATGTTGAGTGCCATACTTCAGAGTTCTAAGCAGCGCTTGTAACACTGTTTAAACCTTATTTGCACCTGCTGCAGCTTCACTATTTAAAGTAAGTGGGGTCCGTTTGTGGACCTGACTGCATTGGAAAACAATGTGATACGGTGCCTCCCTAAACCGCTTGACGGAGGCCCCCGAGGGGCGGTGAGATGGCGCGGACTGAGAGGGGGCGCTTGGCTCCTGCCCCCTCCCCAAGTCGTGTTGCCCTGGTGTGGCCTGAGATCGCCCCCGACATAGGCGGCCGGCTCCCGGGGTCCGGCGGAATTTTTTCCCTTTTGATGACTCTTCCAATCTGGACCTTGTCCCACAATCCGTTTGACCTGAAGACACGCTGTAGTGGGGCGCCCCTTTACCGTTTTAGTTGCCATTCCGCCCGCTTTTGGTACTCTATGCCTCTTCCGCCATTCAGCTGTTTACCGCCCACTCTTGCGACTACAGCGTCTCGCTCCCCATGTAGTTGAGTTGCTCCCGCTCTTAAAATTTAACCGAACTTTTTGGACTGCTGAAAGCGGTTGTATTCCGACCGCTGGTTGGTGGAGACATTTTGACTATATTCTGGACCTGCGTTCTTGCGTAATGCGTCATATGACGCGCCGCGTTAGCGCACCCGGAAGTGCTCCGGTGCGCAAGGCACAGCTTCCCGGACACGATCCAGAGCGCGCCGCGCAGCGCGTAACGTAAGCATAACAGGTCATGTGACTTGTTAATAAAACTTTTCATTGGTTCATTTTACTTTTGTTTTCCTAATGATGTAAGACTAGGTCATGTGACCTAAAAATAACACTTTTCATTGGATTAAAACATTTTTTTTCCCAAACGATGAAAGCCCCACCTTGTTTCTGGATGTTTCAGACTGAAGCTGGCGTCACCATGAGAGCACCACCATCTCGTAGCTCCGTCGTGGCCATTCCGCAAGCAATCATGGCAGCCGCTCCCCACCGGAAGCCTGCGGGAGTCGAGGGCCCCCAAGACTTTTGTACAATCTTCAAGGCTGAGGGGACGCTTTCGAGAATGGAACCCAAGCCCTGGCAGACAAGCGTCCGAGTTCCAAGGTGTCCCAGGGCCATTTTACTGGACCAGGCCCAAATCCGAAGAGCCGGCCGCCATTTTAAGAGTCCTGTGGCAGCCGCCTATCGCTGCACCGCAAGAGTGGGAGCAACTCAACTACATGGTGAGCGAGACGCTGTAGCCGTAAAAGCGGGCGGTAAACAGCTGAATGGCGGAAAAGGCACAGTGTAGCAAAAGCGGGCAGAATGGCGACTGAAACGATAAAGGGGCGCCCCACTACAGCAGACGAGCCTCCGCCATGTGCTTCAAAACTGCATACGTATCTCGTGATATCAAGGTTGGGCAATCAGTACACAACAAGCAGTTACGAGTCCCATTTACACCGGCGCCATTTTGGGCGCGGCCGGGCAGGTCCAGGATCTAGTCAAACATAACAAATGAGGCTGACGTCTCTGAAGCAGTTGACGCACAGCAGGACATAGCAAATAAACATGAAGTCTCTAAAGCTGTTAACTCACTGCAGGACAAAACAAGTGAAGCTGAAACCTCTGGAATAATTGTCGCTCAAAAGAACAACACACAAAACTCTATAGAGCCTGAAGAAAGAAAAACAAAAGGGCACTGTAGTTTCAGACACACTTAACACTAATGACTAAACAAAGATATCGTCTGTTTATGAAGCAGTTATCATGTTCACAGAATTGACAAAGAAGTGTGCAGACACCAATGCTATTAAGAAACACAAGGAAATCCCTAACGCATCAGCATTCTCGGAAGAGGTTGACACAGATAACATCTTAAGGAACAAAGAAAGACAAAATAAGGATGAGGAAGTTATCACTTTAGTTTTTTCATCAGCTAGCGACAGCAAGAAACATATTGTAATGGAGATTAGAGAGGCTACGGATGGATAAATAAATTATCAAAAGAAATGGCTACTCCCCCCTTTAGCAGATTAGCTAAATCTTTGCGTAATTTGGGCATAAAAGTTATATTATTGTTGTTGTTGTTGTTATCGTTATAGTTTCCGGAGAAGTATAATTCACCAATAGTTTTCTTTGTAGATGTTTTCCCATTAACAATCCCAGTTCCATCACCCGCCCAGGATATCACCACTGTTCCCCATGTCATAAAACCTTAGGATGTTCAATAACTGAAACAGCTAATATGGGTTTACTTACAGGGGACATCTTTTGTTCTGTTTTGTAAAGTAAAACTATTGTGAACGCAAGTATTATACATAGTAAGTGTTTAATATAGCATTTGTCAGTCATTGGTTAAGCAGCTAGGACCTGTTCACTCTTGACACCCCAGGTGCTGTGTATGTTGCACTATAGTGCTGCATCGGGAATACGGACAACCCTATTGATGTTGATTTTTCATTATTGATTATTGTAAAGAAATGGCGACTCCCCCCTTTAGCAGATTAGCTAAATGTTTGCGTAATTTAGGCATAAAAGTTATATTATTGTTGTTGTTGTTGTTATCGTTATAGTTCTAGTTAATTTCCATTCAGAGTGTCCTACACAGCACCACTCTAGGTAAACACTACTTTATGTAAAACCTGGGACATAGCACTCATTGAAACTATAGTTGGTCACCATGGGGTTTAAAGAAGGGATGGTTCTTCACCTGGGTGCCTTCCACAACTCAGCACGTTGTGCTGCCTTGGGACTATTCGCACAAAAGACAGCTTCTGACCATTGTTGTTTTTTTATCAAAAAATGTTTAAATATATTTACAGTTTTTGTTGCGTTCGTTATATTTAAAAGTTAATAAAGTTTTATAATCCAACTTTCTTGGAGTACTATATATTTTTTTAAAATCGGGTGAATGGGGCCTTGAATCGGGTTATTGTCATGTGTGGGCTTTGCAAGTGTACTGCTACAGGATCGGACATTTCAACCTCAAATGCACGTTCTTTTTCTTACCTTTCCGAAGCATGGAACGCAATAGCAGGCAGAGAAAGGGTGATGCACGTGTTGAACACTGCCTGGCCTGGCAAGTTGCTGGCAGTGCCCCCCGCCCGCTCCTGAAAGAGGGCACACACACACCGCCGCCCCGAGTACTTCACAAATCTTTAAAAGACCATGCGCTTGTTCATGAGGCTTAAATGGTTTATCACCCCTTCTAGAACCACTGCATCGACCCTCTGACGTTTCCTGGAAGAATTAGCACGTAACACAATACCAAACCCTGTCAGCTGAAACCCCCGAGGAATCGTGGGGCATATTATCAAGGGGGTTTATTTCCGCTTTTTTGGCTTTAAAAGCCAAAAAAAAGGAGATAAAATTATCTCCCTATTACCGTTGGTTGTGAAAAAAAAAATGATCTCCCTATTACCAAGCTGTCGCTAACACCAGTTAGTGACAGCTAAAAGGAGATAGCGACCATCTTGGGCCCCGCTTTGCATGTCAGTGATATTTATCACTAATGACATGCAAAGTGGGCGTGCCAAGATGTTAGCGACTGGAAACAGTCCCTAACCATCGCTATCTCCTATTACCAACTTTTGGAGATATTCGCGCTAAGCGCGAATATCTCCAAAAGCTAACACCTGCCCTGAGCAGTTTTTAGCCATGTTATCCAATGGAAGGTGGATAACATGGCTAAGAGCATTTGCTGGATAATGCATGAATATCGCTGACTTTTCAGCGATATTCATGCATTGCGGCCGTTTTTTATCGCATTTGCGATAAACCTTGCTAATAGCAAGGTTTATCTGCGATAAAATTCGCCGATGTGCGGCGATAATTTTTGTCTCTAAACAAGTTAAAGACAAAAATTATCGCTAGTTGTTGGTAATATGCCCCCGGGTTTTTCCTTGCAGGAATCGGGAGGCGGAAGACTAGCACTGAAATCAGTAGTCTCACGCCTGAATCGGGAGGATTGGTATGTCTGGATTCTCTACAGCTGGGGCCATAAACTACATCCGCAGGGCTAGGTGATAGCCTGGGTCCGGCCTGGACAATCGGACACAGAGGAAGAGGAGTGTCAGAGGGTGCGGTAGTGAATAGGGTGAAAGGGAGGTGTCGGGTAGGCACAGGGTGTGATTCTCAGGGAAGAGCAGCGCAGATGGGGGGAAGTATATGGCCCATGCATGAGAGAGAGAGCGGGGGTGACCAGTGCGTGGGGGAGATGCTTGCGAGGGTGGGGAGCCGTGCTGAGAATCGACGGCGTGCAGAGAGTGGGTCTGGTCAAGGCATCTAAAATGGCTGCCGTGCACGACAAAATTGTGGCATTGGACAAAAAGGCAAGATGGCGCAGACAATGTTTATCAATAAGGATTCATTTATAACAAAATATTTACTCGCAGTGACAAAATGGTGGTCAACACTTCCTGATTTCCATCGAATCGAACGTTAACAGACGTCACGCAGCAAAAAAAAAAAAAAGCTCACGCACAGCCGCTGGAAGACATGTATCAACATATATGAGCCTCCTCAGCCACCCTCAGAAAACATAAGGGGTCAGGATACGTCTCCCGCACCCCCTTATACCTAGTAATTTAATTAAAACGAAACACAAAATGGCGAATTCCCGTTTCGCTACCAGTTTGCGGCCCAGTTCGCGGCTCGGGAAGCGCTTCTACCGTGAAAAATATATATTTTTTTATTTTCCCCACGAGACCCTTTAATAACCCCAACATCATTCCTAGGGGGTCAAGAGAGGTATACCTTGCCCCCTTTCATTAAATTCCCCCTTCGTTTTTCACCTCTTCTTCTCTCTCGATCCTACCGAGAGATAAGATGGCGGCCGCTCCGGACTGTTTAGAATGTTGACAGACACCGGAGAGCCAATCAGCTTTCTGCGCGCAAAGTTCTGTTTCGCGAAAAGTAAGCGGACCGGAGCGCTGTTACAGATATATATCTTGTTTTGAACGTTAATTTCTCAAAAACTACTGGAGCACATATATTGAGACCTAGCAAAGGCACATCGGGCTAACAGTCCCTACAATGTTGCCAAGTTTCGTGCAAATCCATTCAGCCGTTCGAGCTAAAAGTGAGGCCAACCGCCCTATGGAAATTAACATGGGAAAAACGTGTTTTGGGACCCCCCTTTTTTCTCGGCCCCCCCTTGACAAAACCTCCCCAAATTTTTAAGGGCTGCTCAGAAACAAAATGTGCCATTTTCCTGAAAATTTCAGCCGATTCCGTCCACAAACGCCAAAGTTATTAGACATAGAATTTTCAAAAGTTCCATAGATAATTAATCCTAACTATATATACCTACTGGCGATAGCCAGTAGGTAATATATATATATATATATATATATATATATATATATATATATATATATATATATATATATATATATATATTACCTACTGGCGGTCGCCAGTAGATAGTTATAGTTAGGACCTAGTTTCCATAGGAAATCCACAACATTCTATTTGGAATAACTTTGGCGCCGGTGGACGAATCTTCGCAAATTTCTCCAAGAAAATGGCTTGCTCCGCTCTGCTCCTTCCCTGAAAGTTTGGGGGTGATTTGTCAAGCGGAGGGAGAAAAAAGGGGGGTCCCAAAAGGTGTTTTCCCCATGCAATTTTCCATAGGGACCTTTAGCCAGGGCTACAGCCCGAACGGCTGAATGGAATTACACCAAATTCGGCAGAGAGGTAGAGTTCGGTTCGCAGATTGTGCTTTTTGTTAAATGATGTATATCTGTTCAGTAGTCCCTGAGAAAATCAAAAGTAAAATTATAGCAATATCTAGAGACGAAGTACAGCACACGTACGGAAAGCCGTACAATTACGAGCATGAGCTGCATGCTGATTGGATGTTTACTGTCTGTCAACACTCCAAACCAGGAAGTGTTGGCACCCATCTTGTGTCTCGGTAGCACCGAGTCACAAGAAAACAGTAAAATAAAGTTGAAAAATAAGGAAAGGGGGTAGGGTAGAAACATGTTGACCCTCTATGCCTGCTCAGGGGGTCTCACATGGATGTTTAGGCGCAATTAAAAAAAACATTAAATAATAAAAATGCGTTGTACGCGTATTGTACTCGTACGCGGTGGAAAAGGAAAAAAAAACTAGCAGTTCGTTTTATTCCTAATTAGCTCCCGGGGGAGGGGGGGGGAATCCCGGGAGCAATTTTTTTCTATAATGGGCGGCTTGGAAGTGTCCAACAGGAAGAAAAGAATGGAAAAAAAAGTAATGTCGAGGACAGTGATGCTCCTGCTTTCTGCGTTTTTATCAGGTCAATAGACTGTTTCCCATAACACAAAATTTTATTGAAATAAATGTATAGAATTGTAATTTAAGCAAAACAGGATGAATTTGTGTGCGTGGACTGTTTGCCGAAAATGCTGGTGCAGCAGTTGATGTGCTTGGTGCAGTAGCAGGTGGGCTGTCCTTCAACCTCTGTGTTGCAGCTCGAGCAAAGTTGTTGGGGTGTAAGTTCTTTACATGTCGCGCCATATTTGCTGTGCTAAAGGAGTATTTTTGAGATGGATCTCCCCTTGAATGAGTTTGGAAAATTTTACAGGTTACTTTTGGAGCATTAACCTTTTTTTGCCCTTTTGGAAAAGTAAAAAGCTGCCAAATTAGATCCTCGTTCCTCTTCTTTGGAGTTTCTTTAGGAATGAAATATTCTTCTGAAGAATGGCTAATTTGTTTACTTAAATATGGATGCACATCCTCCAGCACACAACAATATTTCTCGGCTGTTGCTGCTCCTCAATCGAATGCTTAGTTATTATGGAGCGCTGCCTCTGGCTACATTGAGTGCAGCTTATGGATTATTGTTTCGATTCTCCTTTTTCACATGCGTTCAACCTGTCTTCCATTGCCTGAGCTGCGATTTCGACTGGGCCCTGGATTTGTGTCTCTGCAGTACGGTGTCTCCCAACGCGGATTATGACCAGCTGATGAGCCCCTTAGTGGTTCATGACTTGCTCTGTTCTGGCGGCGGGATTATGGCCTTAGCAGCGATACATGGAATAATGGGACGTTGGAATGTTTTTGCAACGGCGCATGACTTCTTGGCACGCAGTTACATTGAAGATGACCCGAGTTTTCCTCCGATGGTGATAGAGGCTCCGGTCGTTGAGGAACATGTATGTTCATTCCCACTATTGAATTGGATGTCTGAAATGTTTTCAGATGAGAACAATGACTTCCTCTTGGAGGCTGTTGCTACATACTGTGCTTATATGCTGTTGGATTAAGACTCTTTGATTTTTCTACCTATTCTTTATTATTTAGTTACTGTTTTCTATCAAACAGCGAATAATTTTTAATGCAAATTTAAACTTGACTCTGCTTTTCAGGCTTGGACTCTTCGTTCCTAGTTCGCCATTGTTTGTATCACGTGGTTCTATCGAGGTAGGGTGTTGTGGGCTGAGCCTTGCACTCAAACTGTGTTAAGTTAGCATGAGTTCATTAAAAGCTTAAACGCTATTTTTGCTTTCCTGCTCTGCTTTGCACACGACACGCAATTTTAATATTGTTTAGAGAAGGCTGAGTATTTTGTTTCACATGAGAATAATTTGTTATGCTACATTTCTAGACTGCCTCTCTAGTTTAGTGTGTATAGTGAGACCATGGAACATCAAGGTTATCTTGGATACTGTGTCTGTTGTTTGGAATGATCCTCGCACGTTCGACCTATAACACATATGCAGGTGTCGCCACGTCTGATACTGGCACGTTTAATAATGTATTGTGGAGGCATAATTAAACACAGTTGTAGAACATTGGTATCCTGACAGTTTGTGCAGAACTCAATGTGATCCACTACTGCTGAGTACCAGAGGTATGGGATCGTCCATGTAATCCTATGAGACATTCCGTAGTTATAAACTAACCTGGTAGGTAGGGAGGGTGAAATGTAGGTATATTTTAAACCTGTTTACCGTTAGCAATATAAGCTGCTTTCTTACTTTGTATTTTATGGAATAGTAACAATGCTGACAACTTTGTTTCTGATAATATGTTTGGTTGTATTATCTAAGGTACTGTGCATGAGATTACGGCGTTAGAAATAAACATTTCAAACTGCACGTGTCTTTATTTACTCCTTGTTTTGGACTGGTGTAATACTATAACGAAAGAGTCCTCTTTTTATCTGTCTTACTTGAGGGAATCTAAGTTGCATGTTCTGGATTGACTAGTCATTGGTGTTTTCGCTATAGGACGAAGAACCAATGAGTCACTGATTGCTAGTCTGGTAGGGGGTTTGGGTACTAAGGTGGGTTTTGGTACACCGTAATTCATTGAGGTCCTAAGTCTTTATGCACAGTTCTGTGTAGGAGCAGAATTCCTGCAACAGTAGTTACAACAAAAAGGCTCGATAAATGGCCTTGAGTTTGAATCAGAATATGAAATTGAAGAATAATTGATAACCTCAGCCAAGAAAGGGAGCAAGTGTGCAAATTTACCATGTCTTCGGCTGGGGGACTTGTTACAATAAAAATGTTCGATAAAGGCCTGAACTCTGAATAGGTATATGAAATAGAAGAATAGTTGATAATCACAGCTAATGTATGCAGCAAGTAGTTGTGTGTATGTGTGGATGATGTGTTGATTGAGTGGAAGATGAAAAAGGTGAAAAATAGGAAAGGTTGGAGACACGCAACCTACCCACTGCTTTGTCAGTGAAGATAATCTTTGGATTTTCAGCTCATTACACGGAAAGGGTGTTGGATTCCGCAGTGGGAGCAAGAGAAACAAGTAGCACATCTAAGGAAGCAAGCTAGTGCATAAAGTACACATAGTGTGCGGTAGTAAGGATGGAAGAAAGGACGGAAGTGTGGAAATTACCCACTGCTAATGATGGGTAGTAGTTATGAAGAAGGCTGAATAAAGGGCCTTGACTTTGAATTTGAATTAAAGAAGAATAATTTATAAGCCCAGCCAAGAAAGGCAGTAAGTAGGTGTGTGTATTTGTTAATGGTGTGTTGATTGAGCGGAAAATGAATAAGGTGTCAAATACGAGAGGCTGCAGAGATGTAAACTTTCCATGTCTTTGAAAGGGAAGTGGGTGTTTAGCTTTCCAATATATATATATATATATATAAATATATATTCACTGAAAAAACCATAGGTTTTAGCCTTGTTATAGTTAGGAATTAGCATTTAAAAAACCTTAAAAATTCACTGAAAAAACCATAAGTTTCACTCATGTTATATTTAGGAATTAGCATTTAAAAAACCTTAGAAATTCACTGAAAAAACATAAGTTTCACACATGTTATAGTTATGAATTAGCATTTAAAAAACCTTTGAAATTAATTGAAAAAACCATAGGTTTCAGGCACGTTATAGTTAGGAATTAGCATTAAAAAAACTTAGAAATTCACTGAAAAAACCAGAGGTTTCATACATGTTATAGTTAGCTGGGCATTTCGCTCATACAAAACCTTTGAAATTCCCCCGTTATAGTTAGTTCAGCTAACTATAACTCGCGCGCCCGCAATGCACTGCTGATGACATCACATATTACACACTCATGACATGGTCAGTGACATCACTCATGACATCACTGATGACATCTCAAATGACATCACTGATATATACATATATATATATTACCTACTGGCGGTCGCCAGTAGGTAGTTATAGTTAGGATTTTTTTCAATGTTAAATCTCAAAATTCTATTTGGAATAACTTTGGCACCGGTTGACGAATCTGCCTGAAAATTTCCTGAAAATGGCCTCGTCGAGCTCCGGTCCTTCCTTGAAAGTTTGGGGGGGATACGTCAAGCGGGGGCCGAGATAAAAGGGGGGTCCCAAAACGCGTTTTCCCCATGTTAATTTCCATAGGGCGGTCGATTTCACTTTTAGCTCGAACGGCTGAATGGATTTACACCAAACTTGGCAAAATTGTAGGGACTGGTAGCCCGATGTGCCTTTGCTATGTCTCAAGATATGTGCTCCAGTGGATTTTGAGTAATTTAGGTGCCAAAAAATATATATATCTATAGGCGCTCTCCGGTGCGCGCACCGGAGTGCGCTCCTGGCGCGACACGCGACTTGCGCGCAGAAAGCTGATTGGCTCTTGGGTGTCTGTAAACATTCTAAACAGTCTGGAGCGGCCGCCATCTTGTGTCTCGGTAAAATCGAGACACAAGGGGTTTGAAAAAAAAAGGGGAAAATGACCATAAGGGGGAAGAGTAGACCCCCTCTGACCCCCTAGGTTTGATGTAGGGACTAAAATAGGGTCCTGCAGGGCATTACATTTTTTTTTTCCTTTTGCGCGGGGGAAGCGCATGGTACGCGCACCGGCGAAGCACGGGGAAAATCCAGGACCATATTTATGAAGGCCTTGCGCTGTTAGTTTTGCGCCTCCTGTGCGTCAATTTTTGTGACGCACCAGCGGTGTAAAAAAATGCGCATTGTTATGCAATATTTAAAAAGTGACGCATCTATCTAGATGCGTCACTTTTTAAATATAGTGCAACGAGGCACATTTTATTACACTGCTGGTGTTATGCGTCACTTTTCTGTGCGCACTCCTTATGACATTCCAGATGTGTCATATTTAATGTATGACGAATCATGTTGCAAGGAGTTACAGATACGTCAGTATTTCTGACATATCTGTAAACATAAAAGTGATGCGAGGCAGGTGCAAGATTTTGACGCAACAGCATCCTAAAAGTGACGCAGAGAAATCTTATAGATTTCAGTACGTCGTTAATACCAAGCTTTTTGCGGGGGAATGCCCCCTTTGCATACATTATACCTGACGCAGATATAATGTGGCGCAGAGTTTTAAAAAGTGACCCATGTACCTAGATGCGTCACTTTTTAAAAATAGCGTCAGGTATAATGCATGCAGAGGGGGTGTTCTCCCGCAAAAAGCTTTGTAATAGCGACGCAGTGAAATCTTTGAGATTTCACTGCGTCAGTTTTAGGATGCTGTTGCGTCAAAATCTTGTGCCTGCTTTACAGCAGGTGTTAGACTGAGGCAAGACCTTTCACATGCTGCTTTCCCCATTTGAAAGGACGCATTACTGGAGTTGCGTCACTTTTGTGACGCACTCCAGCAATGCGTTACTTGGAATGTCATAAGGAGTGCGCACAGAAAAGTGACGCATCGCACCAGTGGTGTAAAAAAATGTGCCTCGTTGCGTTATATTTAAAAAGTGACGTATCTAGGTAGATGGGTCACTTTTTAAAATCAAGCGCCACATTATATCTGCGTGAGGTATAATGCATGCAGAGGGGGTGTTCCCCCACAAAAAGCTTTGTAATAGCGACGCAGTGAAATGTTTGAGATTTCACTGCGTCACTTTTAGGATGCTGTTGCATCCTTTAAATATAGTGCAACGAGGGACATTTTATTACACTGCTGGTGTGATGCGTCACTTTTCTGTCCACAGTCCTTATGACATTCCAGATGTGTCATATTTAATGTATGACGAATCATGTTGCAAGGAGTTAAAGATACGTCAGTATTTCTCACATATCTGTAAACATGAAAGTGACGCGAGGCAGGCGCAAGATTTTGACGCAACAGCATCCTAAAAGTGACGCAGAGAAATCTCATAGATTTCAGTACGTCGTTATTACCAAGCTTTTTGCGAGGGATTGCCCCCTCTGCATACATTATACCTGATGCAGATACAATGTGGCGCAGAGTTTTAAAAAGTGACCCATGTACCTAGATGCGTCACTTTTTAAAAAATAGTGTCAGGTATAATGCATGCAGAGGGGGTGTTCCTTGCAAAAAGCTTGGTAATAATGACGCAGTGCGTCACTTTTAGGATGCTGTTGCGCCAAAATCTTGCACCTGCTTCACAGCAAACCTTTCACATGGTGCTTTTTCCATGTGAAAGGACACATTACTGGAGTTGCGTCACTTTTGTGACGCACTCCTGCAATGCGTTACTTTTGTGTTTACAGATATGTCAGAAATACTGACATATCTGTAACTCCTTGCGAATTGATTAGTCATATATTAAATATGACATATCTGGAATGTCATAAGGAGTGCGTCCAGAAAAGTGACGCATCGCTGTTTTCACGTAGCGATGCGTCACTTTTCAGAAATGAGGCCTCCAGTTTATTCACTGTGTCATAACTTTCTTTTCTAACACTCACCTTCTTTCATTCCTCCTACTTCACTTCCTTTCACCTCTCATACCTTTCTGTTCTTTCTTACTCATTCTCCTTTCAATTATCAATGCATTATATTTCACTTACTCTTCATTTTTTAAGAATATAGCTCTTTGATGAGAATTGGAGGTAGTTCTGAAAAGAACTTTTGGTTTTCTTCTTTTAACTGAACAGGAACAAAAACAGGGAATGGAAACTGCTCAACAGGAGCAAAAAGAAAAGAACAAAATTAGGGGTGGGAAGGGCAGCGATGGTTCTCCAATGCTCGAACCATGAGCAGGACACTTTGCTCCCCATAGGTGAGGAGTTGATTGCAGTATCTGCATTTGACGACCCCATGGTTAAATGCAGGTTGTATGTTTGCTACCTGCTCCTGTGATTGTTCTCTTCCAGAAGAAGTTGCTCCCCCTGTTGATGTAGAGGCCCCATCTCTGGGAACCTCTTGTGCCAGAGCCCTGACACTTTCCCGGGCAAAATTCTGGGGGTGCCTCCTCTCCACATGGCGAATCATGGTGAAGTTGCCAAAAGAGTATTTTTTTGGGGGGTTACCCCGTGACAGGACCTGTTTGCAGATCCTGCACTCTACTTTTGGTGCATTCACCTTCTTCTGGTCTGCTGGAAACTTAAAAAATTTCCAGATGAAATGTTCTTTGACCTTCGGCTGAGGAGGCTCTTCATCAATGAAATCATTGGAGTCATCTTCACTGCTGGATGGTCTGGCAGCCATGATTAATCAAGGAATATGGAACAGCAAAAAAGGCAGGTCTTTCAGTCACAAAAGTGAAAGAAGAAGTGAAGGAAATGGGTGGGGATTTCATTCATTGTAATAAAAAACTGTTAGCAACCAATGAAAAGTGTTATTTTAGGGTCACATGACCCGACGCGTTTACGCTGCGCGCTCCGGAGCACTTCCGGTGCGTTTACGCAGCGCGATCGTAGGCGCTTCCGGGGCGCAAACGTGGCGCGATCGTAGGCGCTTTTGCGTGCGTTTATGCGCCACGAACGTAGGCGCTTCCGAGGGCACTTACGTTGCGCGCCGAAGTGACGTCATCAATCTTTTATAGAAATGCATAATCATTTTCCTTATTAAAAAAAACTAATTTTATTTGTATGGTACGAAATGTTTTGCATTATTATTAACTTTTCATTCATATTTTTTTTCACGAACGACAGTTGCGCTCTGGGTGCGCTTTCAGATGAGCTCTCGGAAAAGCTTACCGGAGAGCTTAGCTGAAAGCTTCCCGGAGCGCGCACCCAGAGCGCAAAAGAAAAAAATTATATAAAAAAAATGAATACTTAAAAAAAACAGCAAATTGTAAAAAAAAAAAAGGTTAGAAACTCGATATACAAAGGAATTAGCATTTAAAAAACCTATGAAATTCACTGAAAAAACCATAGGTTTCACACCAGTTATAGTTAGGAATTAGCATTTAAAAAACCTATTAAATTCACTGAAAAAACCATAGGTTTCACACCAGTTATAGTTAGCTGGAAATTTTACTGATATAAAACCATTGAAATTCCCACGTTATAGTTAGATGGACTCACTATAACTTGCGCGTGCAATGCACTGCTGATGATGTCTTATTAAGCCAGTTAACCAATCAATTTTTAAAAACCATCCATTTAGACACTTATTTAAACATTTATTCTTCCATCAACTTTTACATATACATATATAAAATATATTTATTTTTCAGAAAGACACACATTCACTGGATGGTGTCATCAGTGATGTCATGAGTGATGTCACTGACCATGTCATGAGTGATGTAATATGTGATGTCATCAGCAGTGCATTGCACGCGCAAGTTATAGTGAGTCCATCTAACTATAACGTGGGAATTTCAATGGTTTTATATCAGTAAAATTTCCAGCTAACTATAACTGGTGTGAAACCTATGGTTTTTTCAGTGAATTTAATAGGTTTTTTAAATGCTAATTCCTAACTATAACTGGTGTGAAACCTATGGTTTTTTCAGTGAATATATATATATATATATATATATATTAGTTGCACTAACTATATATCGCGCACCCGCAATCCACTGCTAATGATGTCACATATTACATCATTCATGACATGGTCAGTGACATCACTGATGACATCACTGATGACATCTCAAATGACATCACTGATGACAACACCCAGTGACTGTATGTTTCTGTAAAGTTAAAATATGTCTTACATATTGAAAAATTAGTGGATGTATAAGTGTCTGGATGAAGGATTTAGTAGGTGCATGACTGACTGTATGAGAGAATGATTAAATGTGTCTCACTGAGTGCATGGGTTAGTGAATAAACTGTCTTAATTTGTGCATCATTATATATGTTGTTCTGTAAACTGCTGCATGTTTAAATCAGTAGCTATATGAGTAACTATATGGGTTATTGAATGGTTGCCCAAGTATTTGTATGGGAGACTGAGTATGTGTGTGGGTGGCTGGGAGGTGTATGACTCTGTGCATAGATGTGTGAGCAGTTGATTCACTAAATGTATGGGTTCAAAAGTGCATGTGGAAACAGCTGTATGGACAGTTGACTGTGTGCATGAGTGTATTGGTTAGTGAATGGATATCTCAGTGCTACATGTCAAAGTAAGTACATATGTAAAACACAGTCCATGTGAGAGTTGACATATATAAATAACTGTGCATAAGAGCCAGTGAATGTGTGAGTGGCTGTATGGATCATTGTGAACTTGTATCAGGGATTGTATAAGACAGTAAATATGTGTTAGTATATGTTTGAATAAGTAAGGTGTGTATAACTGTATAGTTGAGGAAATGGAGGTGTGATTGATTGTTTGCATAACTGACTAGGTGTGTGAGTAACTCCATGGATAAGTGACAGTCTGTGAGTGTCTGTTTATACTGATTGTATCTAAGGTTATATTAGAGTCTGAAGATGTTCATTGTATTATCACATAAATGATATCATCAGTGATGTGATCAGTGATGTCATTTGAGATGTCATCAGTGATGTCATCAGTGATGTCATTTGAGATGTCATCAGTGATGTCATCAGTGATGTCACTGACCATGTCATGAATGATGTAATATGTGACATCATTAGAAGTGGATTGCGGGTGCGCGATATACAGTTAGTGCAACTAACTATATATGGAATTTCAATGGTTTTGTGCCAGTAAAATAAGGTTTTGTAAATGCTAATCCCTAACTATATGTGGTCTATAACCTATGGTTTTTTCAGTGAATTTTCAAGGTTTTGTAAATGCAAATTCCTAACTATATATGGTCTATAACCTATGGTTTTTTCTGTGAATTTCATTGGTTTTTTAAAAGCTAATATCTATAGCTGTAAAATATATTCTTTATTACGTGACGTATCACATAGCCCGTGAGACGCCTCATGACACATCGCATAACCGTGACGTATCGTCTCTGCAGCGCAAACAAAACCCGTAACGTAAGCGCGCCGGAGCACGCTTACAGATATATATATATTTTTTTAACCTTAATTAGACAAAATCCACACGTGCACATATCTTGAGGCCTTGCAAAGGCACATCAAACAAACAGTCCCTACAATTTTGCCAAGTTTGGTGGAAATCTACTCCTTTAAATTTTATTTTACTGTTTCTCTTGATTTTCCCCTTGTTACGCTTACCGGAACGCTACCCGGTATGCAAACAAACGCTCCAAAAACACAAGATGTCGGACTCCCGTTACGCTGCCGGTTAGCTGCCCGTTTTTTTTGCCCCGCGGGGAACTTTAATAGCCCCCTCATCAATCCTAGGGGTTCAGGAGGGGTCTACCTTACCCCTTTCCTTCATTTACACCTTTTTTTTTTCCACCTCTTGTCTCTCGATCCCACCGACAGACAAGATGGCGGCCGCTCTGGACTGTTTACAATGTTAACATTCAATCAGCTTCTCCTCAGACTCCCGTTACGCTGCCGGTTAGCTGTCCAGTTAGCTGCCCGGTTCGCGTACCGGGACGGGCCTCTACGGCGAAAAATCGCATTTTTTTTTGCCCCGCGGGGCACTTTAATATCCCCCTCATCAATCCTAGGGGGTCAGGAGGGGTCTACCTTGCCCCCTTTCCTTCATTTCCCCCTTCGTTTTTCACCACCTCTTGTCTCTCGATCCCACAGAGAGACAAGATGGCAGCCGCTCCGGACTGTTTACAATGTTGACAGCCAATCAGCTACTCCTCAGACTCCCGTTACGCTGCCGGTTAGCTGCCCGGTTAGCTGCCCGGTTCGCGTACCAAGACGCGTCTCTACGGCGAAAAAATCGGAATTTTTTATTTTTTTGCCCCGCGTGGTTAAGCATGGGCGGAAAATCCGTTTCGCTCGCGGATTTTGCGGATTTTCGGTAAATTTGCAATCCGCGAGATCCGCGAATCTCCCGCAAAATCCGCAAATCCGCGAGCAGCGGATTTTATGGCTTGCTCGCACTGTTCGCGTGAGTTCGCGGCTTGCCAGTACAACTTCGCACCCCGCGAGTAAGTGCTAAATTGCAGAAATACGATCTTAGCAAAACTGAAACTACTTACCAGGTTCAAAAGTTCAGGCTCATCATTAGTAGCCATTTCCTGTAGTGCTTCCTGAGGGGCCCCTCCAGAGTTCAGTTGCCAGTTGCAACTATTATGTGACCCTGCTCTGAACCTCAGAATAGTTACACATATGCCACAAAGGTCCTGAATTACAGCTAAGGGAGACAAGCAGGAGCCAGGCTGGAAGTTAAAATCCATTAATCAGCCCCTAATTCATTATTGTCAGTTGGGGCAGGGCAGGTGTTGTAACTAATTTTGCAACAATGAAAGCACTTAGCAAGTGCAAAAGATCACTAATCAGGAAGCACTAAGGAAGCAGGTGCCAGCTAAAAAAATATTCTGTGACACATTAATCAGCCCCAAATTAATTCAGGTCACTTGAGGCAGGGAAGGTGTGCTTTGCTTTGCCGAAAATAATGTACACTGGACAACCAGAGGGTGTGGTGATGAAACAGAGGGTGGCATGGGTGGGCCAGAGGGTGGCATGAGTAGTCAGAGAGTGGCAGTGGTGACAGAGAGTGGCAGTGATGAAGAAGAGTGTCCCAAACAGGCTGGACACGTAGAAACAACAAGTTCGCAAAACTTGCGACCCGACAGGTAAGTTCGCAAATTGCGAAATTGTAAAAACCCTCGCGAACTGGCAGAAACACGCGCGAACACAAAAAAAAAAATCCGCAAATTTGCGTGAATTCGCGGATTTTGCGGATTGCGAGTTCGCAAATCCGCAAAATTCGCGAACGCGAGATTCGCAAAATTCGCCCATGCTTACGCGTGGCTCTATAATATCCCCCTCATCAATCCTAGGGGGTCAGAAGGGGTCTACCTTACCCCCTTTCCTTCATTTCCCCCTTTGTTTTGGCCTCCTCTTGTCTCTCGATCCTACCGAGAGACAAGATGGCGGCCGCTCCGGACTGTTTAGAATGTTGACAGACACCGGAGAGCCAATCAGCTTCGCTTCGCAAAGCTCCGTTACGCGAAAAGTACGCGAACCGGAGCGCTGCCCGGAGCGCTGTTACAGATATATATCTTTTTTGAACGTTAATTTCTCAAAATCCACTGGAGCACATATATTGAGACCTAGCAAAGGCACATCGGGCTAACAGTCCCTACAATTTTGCCAAGTTTCGTGCAAATCCATTCAGCCGTTCGAGCTAAAAGTGAGGCCAACCGCCCTATGGAAATTAACATGGGAAAAACGCGTTTTGGGACCCCCCTTTTTTCTCGGCCCCCCCTTGACGAACCCCCCCAAATTTTCAGGGGCTGCTCAGAAACAAAATGTGCCATTTTCCTGAAAATTTCAGCCAATTCCGTCCACAAACGCCAAAGTTATTAGACATAGAATTTTCAAAAATCCCATAGAGAAAAAACTCCTAACTATATATACCTACTGGCTATCGCCAGTAGGTTATATATATATATATATATATATATATATATATATATATATATATATATATATATATATATATATTCACTGAAAAAACCATAGGTTATAGACCATATATAGTTAGGAATTAGCATTTACAAAACCATGAAAATTCACTGAAAAAACCATGGGTTATAGAACATATATAGTTAGAGATTAGCATTTACAAAACCTTATTTTACTCACACAAAACCATTGAAATTTCATATATAGTTAGTTGCCCTAACTATATATCGCGCACCCGCAATCCACTGCTGATGATGTCACATATTACATCATTCATGACATGGTCAGTGACATCACTGATCACATCACTGATGACATCTCAAATGACATCACTGATGACATCACTGATGACAACATCCAGTGACTGTATGTTCCTGTAAAGTTAAAATATGTCTTACATATTGAAGAATGAATGGATGTATAAGTGTCTGGATGAAGGATTTAGTAGGTGCATGACTGACTGTATGAGTGAGTGATTAAATGTGTCTCACTGAGTGCATGGGTTAGTGACTAAACTGGCCTAATTTGTGCATCATTAAGTCTGTTGTTCTGTAAACTGCTGCATGTGTTGATCAGTAGCTATATGAGTAACTATATGGGTTATTGATTGGTTGCCCAAGTATTTGTATGGGAGACTGAGTATGTGTGTGAGTTGATGGAAGGTGTATGACTCTGTGCATAGATGTGTAAGCAGTTGATTCACTAGATGTATGGGTTCAAAAGTGCATGTGGAAACAGCTGCATGGGCAGTTGACTGTGTGCATGAGTGTATTGCTGAGTGAATGGATATCTCAGTGCTACATGTCAAAGTAAGTACATATGTAAAACACAGTACATGTGAGAGTAGACATATATAAATAACTGTGCAGAAGAGCCAGTGAATGTGTGAGTGGCTGCATGGATCATTGAAAACTTGTATCAGTGATTGTATAAGAGAGTAAAAATATTTTAGAATATGTTTGAATTAGTAAGGTGTGTATAACTGTATAGTTGAGGAAATGGAGGTGTGATTGATTCTTTGCATGACTGAGTAGGTGCATGAGTAACTCCATGGATGAGTGACAATCTGTGAGTGTCTGTTTACACTGAGTGTATCTAAGGTTATATTAGAGTCTGAAGAGGTTCATCGTATTACCACATGAATGATGTCATCAGTGATGTCATCAGTGATGTCATTTGAGATGTCATCAGTGATGTCATCAGTGATGTCACTGACCATGTCATGAATGATGTAATATGTGACATCATCAGCAGTGGATTGCGGGTGCGCGATATATAGTTAGGGCAACTAACTATATATGAAATTTCAATGGTTTTGTGTGAGTAAAATAAGGTTTTGTAAATGCTAATCCCTAACTATATATGTTCTATAACCCATGGTTTTTTCAGTGAATTTTCATGGTTTTGTAAATGCTAATTCCTAACTATATATGGTCTATAACCTATGGTTTTTTCAGTGAATTTCATTGGTTTTTTAAAAGCTAATATCTGTAGCTGTAAAATGTATTCTTCTTTAAATCTTAAAATATATTTTACATGTTTTTGATACAATTTTTTTTAAAATTTTTTTGTTTCGCTCCCGGTCCGCCAACCGGTTAGCTTCCCGTTAGCTCAATTTGGAGCCGCGATTCGGTCCGCGAACCGGTAAACGTTCCGTTTGCGTAACTGTTGCGTTAGAAAACAACATCGTGACGCGTCGCGTCACCATGACGTTTCGCGTTGTCGCGTAATACGTCATGTGACGCGCCAAGTTAGCGGACCCGGAAGCGGACCGGAACGCGGCGCAAAGCGCGTAACGTAAACACAGCAGGTCATGTGACTCGGTAATAACACTTTTCATTGGTTCATTTCACTTTTGGTTTCCTAATGATGTAATACTAGGTCATGTGATCTAAAATTAACACTTTTCATTGGTTTAGAACTATTGCTTTTCCCAAATGATGTAAACCCCTCCTTCTTTCCTCACTCTGACTTTCATCTTGGTGAGAGAAAGGCCATTTATTAACAGTGAGCAATGGCTTCTTTAGTAGCTTCAGCTGGTTCTTCCCCACCACCTCCACCAAATCCAAGGAAGAGTGGACCACCTGCTGAAGTTATTATTCAAGAAGAAGAGGAAAAACAGGAAGAGGAGGAAGAGCAGGAAGAGACACAGTTTTTGCCAGAGGAGCCCAGGAGGTATCATCGAAAGGAGAACTATATTTGGCAATTTTTTAAATTTCCAGAGGGCCAAAAGAAAGTAAATGCACGCTACGTGTTTTGCCGTATATGTAATGATAGACTGTCCAGGGGGACTGATAAAAAATACAGTTACGGCAACTACACTATGCATCGGCATATGAGTAGGTGGCATCCTAACAACTATAGTGCTGCCCAGTTACGGGACGAGCAAGAAAATCCCCCTTCGATGGCCATAAGATCGGTTGTGCAGGAAGTGACGGGACCAGAGTCGAGGGAGATGGTCCCAAATATACAAATGAAGTTTGGGGAAGTGAAACAAGTGTGCGTGCGCTGCAATCAGTTCATTTGCTACAGAGAAAGTAGCATCACTCTAATTATCAAAGCTATTGATAATCATGTTTGCCCAAAACGCCCCAAACAATAAATTCTTCTTTTTTTTGTTGCTCCTGTTGAGCCCTTTACAATGAATCGTTTTCGTTTCCCCCCTCCCCCAAAAAAAACAAAAAAATATGAAAATGTTCAGAAAATACAAAAAAATTAAAAAAATGTTCAGAAAAATAATTAAAAAAAATAAAACAACAAAAACAAAAAAAAAGTTCTTTTCAGAACTACCTCCCCGTTATAAAAAAAATTGGTAGAATATTTGGAACTCTGCCAACCTCTATTTCTTTTAGTTTGCTTCCCGGTTCGCACTCCGGTACGCGAACCGGGAGCAAATCAAAATTTTTTTTTTTTAAAAAGAACAGTAAATATAAGGGAAGGAAACAGACAGTTATGTTAAAAGAAAGACAGCTATAGGGAGTAAACAAAAGATACTGTTACCCGCAATCCACTGCTGATGATGTCACATATTACATCATTCATGACATGATCAATGACCTCATCAGCAGTGGATTGCGAGTAACAGTATCTTTTGTTTACTCCCTATAGCTGTCTTTCTTGTAACATAACTGTCTGTTTCCTTCCCTTATACTTACTGTTCTTTTTTTAAAAAAAAATTTGTGATCAATCAGAAACAGTGACATTAATAGAGACAGAGTGAGTGAACAAGAGTGAAGAAGTATGAGAAGAGAGGGACTGAGAAAAATAGTGGAAGGAGTAGAATAATTAAGTAATAGAGAAAGGAATGAGGGAAGTAGCAAAGGCAGGAAAGTAAGGATTAAACAAATGAAGCAGTAGAACTAATAGAAGTTAAATGTGATACATTAAATGATTGATTCAGGATGACGATAAGGTGTGGCCTCTCCAAAAGTTTGTTTAAGGTGAGGCCTACTCAGGGTTGCATATCAAATTTATGCTTGTTGAAGAATACAGAGGAGATAATACATGTGAAGGCCTACCATTGAAGTAAAACATGTCCACTTCACTCTTAAACAACGGCCAGACCTCTTCTGTGTCCATAGACAGACCTAAACTTCATCTGCACAATGTCATTCGTAAACTTAGAAAACACAAGTAATGTAATTGAAAAACGTGGAGTTTCTTTTGCTCATTTCACAATCACATCACCTGTGTTGCCTTTGCTTAGGTATCTCATAGTGCAGATGTAGTCCAGCATATGAAACAGTACCCAGAAGTGCAGCAGTGTATGCATTAACTTTGACATTTACAGAAGCCTCAGTTTCTCCATGTCTACCTCACATTTCTAAATGTATATCATAAGTACAAAAAGTAGAGAATTAATTATACATGTTAAATGGTTTATTTTTGCTGTTCTCAGAATGTATCAAATTTCACTTAAATCAGTGACTTGAAGGTATTCATCATGTAACAGCGGGGAAAAAAAAACACAATCAAAATGATTGTGTTTAAAAAACCCATACAACATAAGAAATCTGAATTCAAAACTCCTTAAAATTAACTTACTTTCCATAACGTCGAAGGATGTCCTATGAACAGCGTACACTCTGTTGTGCTATTAATATTTTCAGCCCGCCACTTTCTGAAAGAAAACCGCCATCGTTTTGAAAAATATATTACATAAGATAAAAGACTTCTCACATTCTACCACATGTTTCCACATGGCCAAATTATGTTGGAGCGATTTACAACTCTTGGAATACTTGTAAGGAAATCCCGTCATTTTCTATTTTCGCAACTTTCAGAAAGAAAACATTTAAGATTACTTTCACAATCCTGGACTACTAATATCTTACCCTTCTTGCTCACTCATGTTCTACTTTTCCTATGACACTGATACTGCTTACTATGAAGCAGACTTACTTGCATCAGGTTTATATAGTTGGATTTTTAAAATGACATTATGATTAAAAGTTTTGACCAATAATCTAGACAGCATTGCAGACTTACATTCCCTTTACTCCATGAACCTCTTGCAATTCCTTAGAGCAAATCCCGAGATTCTTTCCTTAAAATTTTGGTTTTAAAAACACCAGGTAAGAATTTTTAAGGTCATACGGCAATTTTTTTTTGAAAGTTACAACAGAATCGTTGCAGAATGACCAGCCGTTTCTAGACTTTAAATAAGCTGTGTAATGTCCTGATGTTGTTGAAGGACCATCATGATAGATAATTGCTGCAGTTACAAAAGTCCTTCCTGATATTGACAACTGCGAAGCAACAATTTTTTTTATTAAAGTTGTCAATTTTGATCCATCAGGCCTACATCGTTGGATCATTAAAATGACATACTGGCCATATCTTCGTATAAATAATGTTGACATCATTTCAGATTTACATTGGCTACACTCCATGTTGTGATCAGCTGCTTTTACTAGCTTATTAACGGAGACTTATTTACTGTCTGGCAAAGTTAAATATATAAATCTTTCTGAGTCTACACTAGTAGTACTTGATACCCTACAGTTCTCGCAGTCATGCTGCCATTGATAAGAAAGCCCAAACAGGTGATCTACATCTACACCCTCATCTTGCAATACATCAAGCATATACATTAAAAACTCCTGACAATCCTGCTGAATATTTTCAGAGAAGTCTGTTTGACCTGAACATTCGTCTAATAGATAACGAACTTCAGACACACTTTCTACTTTTGTTCTATCAGTGCTACATTTCTCTAACACAGAATTCAACAAACAGCATAAACTTTGTTCAGAATTGATCACAATCTGTTCCTTTAAAGTCTCTAGTGAAAAGACAACATTAACAACTACATTAGCATAGCAGTTGACACCAGAACTGTTTTCAAATTGAAAACCGACAACATCTTCAACAGAATCCATTTTCTTTCTGCTTACAATTTTCGGTTCATCGACTTTTGGGCTTTTTGCTACAACCTCCCTACTATTACTGATATTTCTTCGTTTCCGGCCTACCACACGTTTCTCAAGCAAAGGATATTGAGGCAAATGTTGCGCATACTCTTTTCTTAACCTATTGTATTCCTTAACACAATCTAGATCTGCACAAATGTTTGTGACATCACAGTCAATCAAGTACAATCCCGATAAAGTTCTAACTCGTGACAATGCCACATATGCCATACCCTCCTTGAACACAGAACTGCCAATATTCACCAATGCACTGTCTACACTTAAACCTTGCGATTTATGGATTGTCACCGCATATGCCAAGCAAACAGGAAACTGTTTACGGCGAACATATAAGTCTTTAACAAGCAAAAACCTAGCAGAACAACGACCAATTAGCTGTACTTCCTCAATGCCATCAAATTTAATTTTTAGAAATTCAATTCCATCTCTACTTCTGCATTTCTCAAAATCAACAACATTACCCATTGATCCATTTACCAGACTTCTTTCAACATGTAAATTCCTTCTCAAAATGATTCGGCAATTTAAACACACATTCAAAGTCTTTTCAAAACCCGCTGTTTAAGATATAGTCTTCTCTAATGAATCCAATTTTGATTTCGAATTCTCAGACAAAATAATTGTTGATTCCATATGCTCTATTCTGTCAATAGCTTCAAGTTTCACAATCTCTTGCTTTTCTAAATTCAACATTTTGTTGTTGAAGATGGCACATTCTGCAAGAGTTGGCATCAAACATATTCCGGATTTCTTCTCAGTAATTTTCTGAAAAATATTCTCATGCTCAACAACTTGTTCTGGATATAAATTTGACAGTAATCGAGCATGTAATGCTTTTTTTCCATGCTCGGTCACTTTTCCAATTCTAATATCTTGTATAATATTCTTGTAATCTTCATCCTTTGCCTGACGCATATTTTCATGCAGTTCAGCATAATTGAAGTTTAACCATATATTGACGTTGCCAATGCTCCCTAGGCACTTCCTGGTATCTTCATGCGTGAGTATTTTGAACACAGGTTGTCCTTTTACTGGTGTCAGCTGTAGAAGATCTCCGAAAACAATGATGTGTTTACCACCAAATAACACATCATACTCAGTTTTAAGAACTTCTTGCATTCTCAAATGCACAAAGGCAAGCATGACATTGGAAACCATGCTTACTTCGTCAATGATAAGAAGTTTCATTTTCCTCAAGACTCTTGAAACTTCACAACAAGCATCCCCAGATAACTTGTGGTATTGTAATTTGTTGTCATGCTCCACTGGCAGCATCAGTAGACGATGCAAAGTAATACCTTTAATGTTATGTGCTACCAGTCCAGTTGGAGCGGTCACAAGACAGCGATGACTCAGTCCTTTCCTGCAAATAACAAGAAATTGCTTTAATAAGGAAACTTTTTCCAGTTCCCGCTTCTCCACTCACGTACAGTCGGACAGGCTTCAACGACGTATATGAGCACTCTTTCTTCTCATGACTTAATCCATGATCAATTTGCTTGGTAACTTCGTCATATATTTTCCTCTGCTCAACGTTGAGTTGTTTTTCCAAGTCTTCTAAGTTAACTGCATCCTCCTGAGCATGTGCCATGGCTCTTTCCACTTCATTCATAGCAGTGGCAGCTTCATTTTCGATAATAGGTCCTCCTAGTGGATCTTGAGTCAATGAAACAGAACTCTGACTGTCCTGAGAACTGTCTCTGGCAATCTCGGCTGCAATCGTTGCTTCCTGCTCAATTTCCAAAGTCAACATTTCTTGATATTTGGGAAAAGCAGGACATTCTATGGTCTCCTTGGCGGCAGTGAAAGAGTCTTCGTAACAGAGGAAATCTCCAAGCAGTTCCTCTTCTGCACGCCAAGGCTTGAACAGTTGCAAAAGTGCTAAATAGAAAAACTCCTTTTTTTCTGGAGATTCGCCACTCAATTTTCGATGATTTACCAAGTGCCATTTTCTTTGCTTCACCAGACATCCCTCACTTCCAATTACAGCATACACTCCTTTCTCAATATCTTCTTTGATGTTCCTTTTGAATATGTAGTTTTGTAGAACCTCATACAAACAAACATTCTCGAGGTGACTGCTTCGATTGTGATAATATGTATCCAACATGTTGGTCTTCAAAATGTCGGTACTGTTTGGCTCCTTTTCCGCCAAATACTCAATTTCCCGCACAGGTTTCAGAACTCGATTACGCGTTGCAGCAAGACCAAGACTCGCCCAAATGATACTCCTGGATTTAGAATAAAGACTTGCTGAAGACAACCGGTCAGAACATTCGTAAGCTCCAATTTCTCGATGCGACAACATCTTCAGACTGAAACTGTACAACTTCTTACTGAGGCTCTTTTCATGGGAAATGTCCTCCCACATATCCTTCAATTCTGTCTTTTCTTTTTTGGTGATGTAAGATGTCACATACCGAGACACAGCCATACAGTTGTCAGCCACAAACTGTATATCCATATTAGCATTCCACATGGACAAAATCACTGGGTTGTAGTCGTTGATGTACTTGGACTCTTCGTTCCTTTTCAAATTGTATGTATTTGTGGGTGATTTCCTCGTCACATTATGTCGCAGAGAAGACATCAAACTGTTCACTCTTCCTTTAGAAATCACCGGTCGTGGAAAGTTGAAACGACATTTGGTGTAGAACTTGTCCTTGTTTCTGAATTTACGACGACAGTACTTTCCACAATGATGGCTTTGGAAACGTAGAACTTGTTCTCTTAGGCTTTTCTTCTCCGTTGCGTTTGGAACAGCACACGTAGAATACTGTTCTATGAAATTCATCACTAAGTCATCCGGATCTGTTCCAAATTTAGGTGCATCCTTGATCCACAGCAACATATGTATATGAGGAGCACCTCTTGCTTGGTACTCCTTTCTCCAGAAGAAATCCAACACCTCTCCAAGAGGTGGATTCTTCTTATTTGTGATGAAAGACATCATAGCTTCAAATCTATGATTGAAGTACCTGCATACATTCACTGGATCCAAAGAACACAGTTCTCCGGGTGTCTTGAATTCAATGTTTTCAATGTTTCCATTTGCCTCTCGTAGAAGTTCAAGTAAGTCTTCCCAGCCATACTCGGCACAGCTCAGAGTGAGGAACCATGTCGGAGTTCCTAAGTTCCTCAGCATACATTTTAAATAACCATGACGACGGTACCAGTATTCATTAGTACTACGCTGACACGCCATGAGATTAATTAGGTGAGAATCCAAAATACTGTCTTGGACATTGACTTTATGCATAAAGTCACTTGCCGAGATGTTTCGCATCTGTATACCACTTTTTTAAGATGTGGTTCACTGCATATGACAGTCCAGACAGATCGCTTTCAAACAGGAGATGAAACAAATAGGGAATGCATTGACGAAACCTAGGATCTTCTGCATACAATCGTAAAGTCCGGTATTCAGACGCAGGAATTTGATGAGGTCGCTCATCATATCTTCCTCCTTGACCTGTTGGAAATAGCTGTGGGAAACACAGAGCTTCCAAACTTTCCTCCCAAACACTAATGGGACTCCCTTTGGCTTGTTTCATTTGAAACAACTCAATAGCATTCCCCATGACTTCCTTGGAATGCAAAGGATGAACACTATAATGTTCATATATTTCTTCACTTTTAGAGGCCTCTACTTTCTCAATTTGGCCAGCACACAAATCGCTATCCTCTTCATCACTTACTTCCTCTTCTGCAACATATACATTCTAATAGTACTTATTATTTTTCTTCAAATACAATGTTGCCTTTTTGACTTTCCTAACATCCACTAAATATTGCCATATTTTCTTATTCTTTGTCGGAACCCCATTAACTAAGATAACCAGAGGTTCCTCTTCCACTTTTTCTACTCCAATTGTGTTTATGTTTTTGTTCAAATCTAGAGGCAAATAAACAACTCTTCCCTTTAATCCTCTCTGTAAATCTGATGGAGGCAACGTCCCTGTCTTTGGCTCCATTCTTACAATAGCCTGAAAGGGATGGATACTTTGAATCAAAATAGATTCATAAGTATTTAAATCCTTCAATTCAGAAGGAATCTCAACCAATTCCAGATTATTATGAACCGCCCTAGCAGGCATCTGGTTTTGGTTTAATTTGGTACAACAATAAGTACACACACGTTGATCCGATCCCAAATCAAAACAATTTTCTACCATCAAGTATGTGGCAAAATCCTTCCATTCACTATTATTTTCCCTTTCACTTTTTGCATATAAATCCACTAACTTAATCTGATTCTGGTAATAAGTGCGTCGACAACACACACAAGTGAAATTAGGCCTCTCACTTGATTTCATCTGAAACGTGGCAATTTCCTTCTGAAAATTATCTGTACTGGAAACCTGTACATTATCTTCAACATTACCCTCTACTTCTGGGTCAATTTGAACATTCTCATCTTTACTTCCAAAGTAACAAAACTCAATTTCTTCACAAATATTCTTGACATCTATTTCAGAACCATGCAAAAGAGCAGCACATAATTGTTTAAGCATAATTGCTGGACTCTTAGCATGATACAACATTCTCACTAATTTCCTCACTTTATTATGATGCACTGCTAGCATCCTGAAATGATGAAAAACACTCTGGCATACTCTCCTGGAAAGACAAGCCAGTGAATGACCACGCAAACCTGTCACTTGTCTCACTCTGCAAGGATCTAATTCTTGCAACAACTTCATTTTCTGCTTCAAACTTTTCTTATTAAATGTCTGTACAAAATCACAAAGCAAATTGATGGAATCCTGTCGCACACTGCAAATAGAACTACACTTCCAAATGTACACAGGACCTTTAGGACGTCTTTCTAAAACCTCATTACCTAACACCTCTTCTATCTCTGTTGTCACAAGTTTTTCTTTTTCAACTGGACAACCATCCTTCACTTCATAAGCTCGACCACTGGTGTCAACTGCAAACACCAAATCATTATCCTGAAAATAACTCTCCTCATTAAAAAATGCCTCACAACTTGAACTATGCATCCATTCTCCGGAAAAAACTTCACAAAAGTTACTACGATTAACTACTCTCTTCCATCTACTATTTGATTTGAAATCAGAAATTACCTTGTTTAGTGTCCTAATTCTATTGATTACCAAAATAAACAACTTTCGCTTAATTTCGAAAGCATGATCAATAATTTTTTCTACATTTTTCTTTTTCTTATAAAATGCCACTTTCTATTGGCCTTTCTTAATATTTTTTAATAAATTAACTATTATCCTGTTGCGGAACATTCGTTTTCGAATGTCCCTAAACTGTTGTTTCCTTCTACTATCATGCACAGAGTTATCTCTTGCTCTAGCAGTAACATTTTTGATTGGTCTTTCCTTTCCATTTAAATTGCTTCTCTTTTTCTGGACTGAAACATTTTCTGTAGAAATACTTTTTTTACTACAAATATTTCTTATGAATGATTTCGTGGTCTTACCCGGAGCTTTCTTGGTGATTTCACAAGTTTTTTTGGGAGAGGACTGCTGCAATAATAGATGATCCTGCTGTCTTTGACGTTTTCTAGCCTTTCTAATTCGATTCTTAGTTGGCATTTTCAAATTTTGAAATGATCTGCAGTTGAATCTGTGGAAAAATATAATAAAAAATGTTATTAACCACTATTACCAAACAGTAAATGAATAACAGTCATCAAAAACTTAATACCCTACTTATTATTTAACATAGCAAATCTTTTGCACCACCACTGCGTCACAAAAGTGACGCACAGTGGTACAAATCAGGCATACACCTATCATAAATCTCTCCGTAACATTTTAAATGATTGATTCAGGATGACGATAAGGTGTGGCCTTTCCAGAGGTTTGTTTAAGGTGAGGCCTACTCACGGTTGCAGAAGAGTTTTTCGCTTGTTGAAGAATACAAAGGAGATAATACATGTGAAGGCCTACCAATGAAGTAAGTCATGTCCACTTCACTCTTGAACAAAGGCCAGACCTGTTTTGAATCTGTGGTCAGACCTAAACTTCATCTGCACAATGTCATTCATAAACTTAGGAAACACTACTAATGTAATTGAAAAAAGTGGAGTTTTTTTCCTTTTTTCAGAATTACATCACCTATGTTTCCTCATTGACTTAAAATGTCCTTAAGACACATGAAAGCGTTTTTTGATTGCCCTTGCACCATTTTTGGGTCATTTTTAAAATGGCTATGTAACTCCCATAATCAAAATCAAAATTTGCCAAGCACAGGTGGGAGCGTATTTACAAGAAAGTTGCCCCATGGAGAAAGCTCTTCAATTAAAATGGGAAAAATAACATCATAGACACTCAAATGCCTTTTAAATATGCTCCAAACAACCTATGAAGCTCTAGCAGTACATATCCAGAAATGTAATTGATTTCAAAAAACGTTTTTGAACACAACATATAAATCAATTGTATACCTACATTCAAGAGGAAATGACTGAAAATGTCCTTAAGACACATAAAAGCGTTTTTTTTTTATTGCCCTTGCACCATTTTTGGGTCATTTTTAACATGGCTATGTAACTCCCATAATCAAAATCAAAATTTGCCAAGCACAGGTGGGAGCGTATTTACAAGAAAGTTGCCCCATGGAGAAAGCTCTTCAATTAAAATGGGAAAAATAACATCATAGACACTCAAATGCCTTTTAAATATGCTTCAAACAACCTATGAAGCTCTAGCAGTACATATCCAGAAATGTAATTGATTTCAAAAAACGTTTTTGAACACAACATATAAATCAATTGTATACCTACATTCAAGAGGAAATGACTGAAAATGTCCTTAAGACACATGAAAGCGTTTTTTTGATTGCCCTTGCACCATTTTTGGGTCATTTTAACATGGCTATGTAACTCCCATAATCAAAATCTAAATTTGCCAAGCACAGGTGGGAGCATATTTACAAGAAACTTGCCCCATGAAGAACGCTTTCCAATTAAAATGGGAAAAATAACATCATAGACACTCAAATGCCTTATAAATATGGGCCAAACAACCTATGAAGCTCTAGCAGTACATATCCAGTAATGTAATTGATTTCAAAAAATCGTTTTTAAACACAACATATAAATCAATTGTATACCTACATTCAAGAGGAAATGACTAAAAATGTCCTTAAGACACACGAAAGCGTTTTTTTGAATGCCCTTGCACCATTTTTGGGACATTTTTAACATGGCTATGTAACTCCCATAATCAAAATCTAAATTTGCCAAGCACAGGTGGGAGCGTATTTACAAGAAACTTGCCCCATGAAGAACGCTTTCCATTTAAAAAGGGAAAAATAACATCATAGACACTCAAATGCCTTATAAATATGGCCCAAACAACCTATGAAGCTCTAGCAGTACATATCCAGAAATGTAATTGATTTCAAAAAATCGTTTTTAAACACAACATATAAATCAATTGTATACCTACATTCAAGAGGAAATGACTAAAAATGTCCTTAAGACACATGAAAGCGTTTTTTTGAATGCCCTTGCACCATTTCTGGGACATTTTTAACATGGCTATGTAACTCCCATAATCAAAATCTAAATTTGCCAAGCACAGGTGGGAGCGTATTTACAAGAAACTAGCCCCATGAAGAAAGCTC
This sequence comes from Lissotriton vulgaris, assembly GCF_964263255.1. Classification (NCBI taxonomy): domain Eukaryota; kingdom Metazoa; phylum Chordata; class Amphibia; order Caudata; family Salamandridae; genus Lissotriton; species Lissotriton vulgaris. The sequence continues at coordinate 1,462,148,478 of NC_141687.1, read as the reverse complement.
TTCAATTAAAATGGGAACAATAACATCAGAGACACTCAAATGCCTTATAAATATGGCCCAAACAACCTATGAAGCTCTAGCAGAACATATCCAGAAATGTAATTGTTTTCAAAAATCGTTTTTAAACACAACATATTTGTTTCAGCTTACATGAGAGACCATGGAATGGGCTCCATGTACAACAATAACTTGTGTTACTGCATGCCAGATTTCTACACAGAATATGCAATTACAATTTCTCAAAGAAACAAAATCTATTTGTATATCACTTGAGACAAAGCAACATTTTAAAAACACAGCTTTCTTCATCATTTTCTCCTTAAATCATACTATTCTCTATCTAAATTAAATAAATCTTTTCTCACCTTAGCAAATACTTTTTGAGTTTCAAAACAGTCTCAAAAATACACCAAATTGTCTTCAGCAGAACAAAGAGGATGCACTCCAGAGGCTGCAGCTATAGAAAGCACAGAAATGCTGATATTCATTACACATATCTCTCATATTAGCCAATCATAACTCTTCCCTCACTTTTTTCAAATCAAAACCCTTCCCCCCTCTGCCCTCTCTGCCTTTTTTGCTTAGCAACCACCTCCTGAAAGACCTCTGATGTTTGCAAGTTCACACAACAATGTTTCAATTGAACTCTGAACTCTCAGTGCACCTGCGTATCCAGTGCAATCTTTCATTAAATGTTTTTTCCTTGACCATTCAAATTACATCTTTCAAAGAACACATCCATGCACCCTAACCTTCTGTTTTCAGAAATGGAAATGCACCAATCACTGCTAATGAATCATTAGCACTGGAAATCCACAGTTTATTTTCTTTACAAACTCCTACTGTTTCAACTGCCCTTTCATTACCACACTTCATCTGACTGCAGCACAACCTTCTCCCACCATGTTTAATGTCTGGATTGCTGGACATAGTTACATCTACTGGGCTCAAAGGTATGCTGAGAACAGAAATTTACCTAACCTCAATTTACAAGATGTGGAAATTAAGTGGTTGAGCCAAAGAGGATTAAAATGTCACCAATTGATACCATTGGTGAAAACCTTTATGCATTTGCCAAAACCTGACCTGTTAATTGTGCACTGTGGAGGTAATGATTTGGGCACTTTGACTGGGGTAGGTCTGGAAATGCTTTTAAAGGACACCTTTGAGCAATTAATGGCACTTTTTCCTCAAACTGCCTTGGTATATTCCAATATATGCCAAAGACAGAAATGGAGGTGGTCCAACCAATTTTGTCCACAAATTGAGAAGTCGAGGAAGCATGTAAACAAATCTGTTTCAGCTTACATGAGAGACCATGGAATGGGCTCCATATACAACAATAACTTGCATTACTACATGCAAGATATCTACAGAGGAGATGGAGTTCACTTCTCAGATGAGGGCAACAGAATTTTCATTTTGAATTTAAGACTGTGCATTGGTACCTACTTATAAGTACCTAAATGTACCATAAACCCAAAAGCTCTTCTCAGAGCTACCCTACATCTGATCACTCACAATTATTATTTTTCTCTAACTTTTTTCTCTAATTTTCAACAAACTACGCTCCCAGAGCGCTACCCGGTACGCGAACCGGAAGCTAACCGCGCAAAATTTCTAAAAAAAAATGTTTTTTTCCCACACATATGGTCCTCCTCAGCCACCCTCAGAAAACCTAGGGGGTCAAGATACATCTACCGTGCCCCCTTCTACCCATTCTGAACATTATTTGCCCTCCATCTTGTATCTTGATTCGACCGAAACACAAAATGGTGGACTCCCGTAACGCTGCTGGTTCGCGGACCGGGACGCATACCGGGAAGCGGTCCAATAAAAAAGGTGGGAAAGTAATTCACAGAAAAATGACTGGAGACACTCTCACCAAATATAGATTAGCTCATACTACATAACAATCCCTTTCATTTTCACAAATTTGATTGAAATTCCATTTAGCCATTAAGCCTGTAGACCTCTCTAAATACCGTGAGGTAAATTACTTCACAAAACACATCTAAAGTGTTGGAATTGACAACCAATGAAAATGTTACTTTCATTTTCTACTTTTATTACCTGACATTTGATTGGTTATATACCTGAATATATATAAAGGAAGAGAAGGAAACACAGCCATTTTGACTGCTACTTCTTGTTGCACATTACAATTGAATTATCACTAAACACTTCAACTTGTTTGTAAAGGTAAGTTGTTATTTTTAAAACTGAAGTATATTGTGCACTATAAATTAATATGGTAAACTTTTTCTGATAGTTATATACTATCCCTCTGTAGTAGTTATAGATTTAGATAGACTTCTCTGTTATAGTTATGGATGGAGTTAGGCTTCTCTTGGTTAAATCACAGACACTTTTTTATGTTCCTACTTCCACTCTGATACCATACACTGCCAAAAGATAAATTCACTGATAAAAACTGCCTATCTAAAATTAATCCCAACAGTGCCCTATCTCTACTAATATATATTTTTTTATCCAAATTTCAGGCAAAATGGAAGGTGAACAGAAAGTTGAATTTAAAATTGTCCTGCAAGAGAACAGCCAAGAAATCATTTATCAAAATGAAAATGAAAATGAATTTATGGATGAAACTAGGGACCACAAACTACTGCAATGTGTGCAAGCAGTAGATGGCCTCCTTAAAAATGAGGACATTTTACACCCTCAGAGACTACAAAGTATATTCAATGAGAATTATGAAATTTCTGACAGTGAAATGTTAGAAAGTTTAATAAATTATGAAACACAATCACAATAAAAAATGCTTAAAAAATAAAGAAATTTAAAAATAATCAACAAAAACAACAAACAATTAACATACAGTATTTGAAAAGTCTATCATTCTTTTTTCCTTATAGTACGCTGCCCAGAACGCTTTCCGGTTCGCGGACTGGGCGCTCCCCACACAAAAAAAAATAATAATTTTTTTTTTGCCCTGCTGGGCCCTTTTAAAACCTCCACATAAAACCTAGGGGGTCAACGAGGATCTACTATGCCCCCTTATGGTAATTTCCCCCTTTGTTTTGGCCTCCTCTTGTCTCTCGATCTTACCGAGAGACAAGATGGCGGCCGCTCCGGACTGTTTAGAATGTTGACAGACACCGGAGAGCCAATCAGCTTCGCATCGCAAAGTTCCGTTACGCGAAAAGTATGCGAACCGGAGCGCTACCCGGAGCGCTGTTACAGATATGTATTTTTTTTGAACGTTAATTTCTCAAAATCCACTGAAGCACATATATTGAGACCTAGCAAAGGCACATCGGGCTAACAGTCCCTACAATTTTGCCAAGTTTCGTGCAAATCCATTCAGCCATTCGAGCTAAAAGTGAGGCCAACCGCCCTATGGAAAAATGAATGGGAAAAACGCGTTTTGGGACCCCCCTTTTTTCTCGGCCCCCCCTTGACGACCCCCCCCCCCCAATTTTCAGGGGCTGCTCAGAAACAAAATGTATTTAATCAAAAGTGAAAATGGACACTAGTTACACCTTATAACCTTCGGTTTAAAAGGTGAAGAGTACCCTCAAAATCCGGGGGCAGAGCCAGCACAAGTCAGGAGACTTCCTACACGCGGCTCTGGGCTTGAATAAGCGAACTCCCCTGAGGTGGCAAAACGATCTCTTATTAAAGAGTTCGAAAATTGACAAACTGATACTGCACAAATAGTGTGAGTATAATCTATATGTTTGTGTGTCTTTTTTGTACAAGTCCTGACGAAAGCTCCATAGACCCGTAGGGCCCAAGGAGCTGAAACATGTCGACGCTTTCTTATCAAACACTTGAAGACCCAGTAACTCGTTCTACGTAAAGTACAGTCCTTTTTTAAACAATAGTGGAAATATACCCCTTAAATAAATCCTCGGGGTCATTTCCCTCTTTTAAAATAATTTTTGCACATCACTTTTTTCTTTCCTTTTTGCACTGTGTATAGTGGGGAAACCCTCATTTCTCTGGACACTGCACCATATAACCCAGAGGTGCCTCGGGTGAGGCTGGCAGTTCATACACAGAAGATCAACCCGATGATAACTGCCACAACTACAATGCGGGGCGGATGAACCATATATACCGCACCTCCGTATGCATTGAGTTTTTGAGGGTACTCTTCACCTTTTAAACCGAAGGTTATAAGGTGTAACTAGTGTCCATTTTCACTTTTGATTAAATCTGTCTCATACCTAGGGGAAAGAAACGGACACTATTTTTCCTCATCCCTCCATCCTTTGATGAACATATATGATGTCAGGTTGCCACCAGCTACGCTGCAGCCTCCATTAAATGATGCAAAATAATCTACTTGTGTGGTCTCTTCTGTTTTGGACAACCTTGTTGATGGATATATATATATTTCCGTGCAGACCCTCAGCAATAACCACCAAGTCCCAGAAAGTCGTAACAAAAAGACCACCTACACGTTTCGGCCAGAGGCCTTTGTCCGGGTATATATATATTACCTAATGGCGGTCGCCAGCAGGTAGTTATAGTTAGGACCTATTTTCCATAGGAAATCCGGAACATTCTATTTGGAATAACTTTCGGGCGGATGACGAATCTTCTGAAAATTTTCAGAACTAATGGCCAGGTCCGCTCCGCTCTTATCCTGAAAGTCTTGGGGTGATTCATGAAGCAGGGGCTGAGAAAAAAGGGGGGTCCCAAAACGTGTTTTCCCCATGCAATTTTCCATAGGTACTGTTCATTTTGGCTACAGCCCGAACTTCTGAAAGGAATAACACCAAATTTGGCAAAGAGGTAGTCCTTAGTTCAGACTCGTGCCTTTTGTTTAAATGGTGTAAGTATGTTCAGTAGTTTTTTAGATATTAAAGGAAAAAAGTACATATATATCTGGGCAGAGCCTAACAACACATCTCATTTTGAGATCTGATTGGCTGTCAGCACTTCATCCAAGAAGTGTTGGCAGCCACCTTGGGACCAATATACATAATAGTACCTCATTAAAAAGCATTGCAGTTATTAGAAGGTTTTAAGACTTTAGTTACATTATAAATCATTTGTTGATGGTACCCTACTCATTTTAGGAATTGTTGTGTGCTCTAAGATGATTTTAACATGTGAAAAAGCCTTCTGCTGGGATATCATGAATCATGTTTGAGAGAAAACTATTTTTTCATGCTTGTCCCATAGAGGTTTGGAAGGTGCTCCAGAAGCTAAAATGAGAGCATATTTCCTGTAAATTCACATTATCTTTCTCAGTCATGTGATAATGAAGTCTGTCATTGTCAGTAAAACATTTACATCTAACAAGGGCAGAGACTGTCAGTTGATTCCTTTGTGTTCTACTACAGCTTTCCAGAGTTTTCTAAAGAACAACTAGAGCGCTAATAGCCTTACTATTGACAAAATTATGGCACACCTGAAGCCATCTTGATTGGAATAAACCGGTAACACTTAAAACATTTAATTTAAAAAGGAACAAAATACGGGGGTTTATTTTGTCATAGAAAGTATGGTTAGTGCTGTAGAAAAAAAAACTAGGACATGTTTTAAGTGAGATCTCAAATATCTTCCTGTTATATTTCAACAGAAGCAGCCTGTCAGTTGATTGCTTTGTGTTCTACTGCAGCTACCCAGAGTGTTCTAAAGAACAACTAGAGCGCTAACAGTCTTACTTATGAGAAAATTATGGCACACCTGAAGCCATCTTGATTGGAATAAACTGGTAACACTTAAAACATTTAATTTAAAAAGGAATGAAATGAGGGGCTTCATTTTGTCCTAGAAATTATGGTTAGTACCAGAGAAAGACAAATTAGGACATGTTTCAAGTGAGATCTCAAATATCTTCCTGTTATATTTCAACAGGAGCAGCCTAGCAGTTGGTTGCTTTGTGTTCTACTGCAGCTACCCAGAGTGTTCTAAAGGACAACTAGAGTGCTAACAGTCTTACTTATGAGAAAATTATGGCACACCTGAAGCCATCTTGATTGGAATAAACTGGTAACACTTAAAACATTTAATTTATAAAGGAACAAAATGAGAGGGTTCATTTTGTCATGGAAATTATGGTTAGTGTTGTAGAAAGAAAAGTTAGGGCATGTTTTAAGAGAGATCTCAAATCCTCTTCTATACTTAATTTGAAATTCTGACATGCAGACTCAACAATCACTTTCAATACCAGCAGTACACCTCCAGTTAACTCCCTAATGAGCACTACCCCCTACACTACTCAAATACCACCTCAATACCCTTAAACCCTAAAACACTACCCCCAGCACTAGCCCCTACTCAACACAAACACCATTGCACTACCCTAAACCCTAAAACACTACCCCAAACTACCCAAACACCACTGTGCTACCCTAAACAATAAAACACTACCCCAGCACGACCCCTACACTACCCAAACACATCTTTACTACCCTAAACCCTAATACACTACCACGGCATGACCCCCTACACTACCCAAACACCACTGCACTACCCTAAACCCTAAATCTACCCCCAGCACGACCCCCAACACTACCCAAACACCTCAATGGTACACTAAACCCTAAAACACTACCCCCTACACTACACAAACATCACTGTACTACCCTTAATCCTAAAACACTACCCTAGCACGACCCCCTACACTACACAAACACCACTGCACTACCCTAAACCCTAAAATACTACCCCCTACACTACACAATTACCACTGCACTAGCCTAAACACTAAAACACTTCCCCCAGCATGACCCCTAAACTACACACTGGAGAAGTGTGGCTCAGGGGTTAGAGGCGGCAGACACGGAAGCTGAGATCGGCCCTGGACCAGGGTTCAATTCCCCGCCACGACGGGGCTTGGGCTCAATAATTCCACTGACTCGATAATTCTCGCTCCGGTGCCTACTCGACTCACGGGTTCACACTCTGCGACTCTGGGCAATAGCTTGCTTAATCTCCACAACGGCCCCTCGCGGCGGGATGCCTGGCTTTCACCTTGTGGATACCCTGCCGGGGTCATCTCACAGGGGAATACCAGGACGGGTTCCCTAAGCAAGCGCTTAGATGCCTGCGATGTGGGTAATTTGCGCTATATAAATACATGTACATTTACATTTACATTTACACAAACCACTTTACTACCCTAAACCCTAAAACACTACCCCAGCACAAACCCACAAACATTACACAGTCACCAACAACCACTGGATGTACAGGTCTACTCACCGTGCGTCGAACCCCTCAAACTGGAGACTGTCGGAAGCTGGTGGCGGGGGTCGCCCTGCGATGCCCTGAGCAGGACCATCTGGCTTGATCGGGACTGGTCGGCTGACCTCTCCGGCACCGAGGCAGGAGCGCTGGGCGCGGGGAAGATGGACAGCGGATGCCCCGACGTCTCCAGAGCAACTTGTGGAGCCCCGTCAGCATCTGGGTGCTGATGGAGGCTGTTGTGCTGTTCCGTTTTCCCCGCTTTCCCTGGAGCCAGGTACCGGGTGGGCTGCGGCTTGGCGAGCGCTTGGCCCACGCCTCTCACAGGGGGTGCTGGCTGTCTGCGCAGAGAGCCCTCCCCTCCCTCACCCGTAGAGATCACACAGCGGACCGTCCAGATCCGCCCTGTGACCGCTGATGTGCACCCTAGCAGCAGGCGACCGCCGCAGTTGAGGCCCAGCAGCAGAGGACGTCCCAATCCGCCCGGGGGTGCTTGGTTGAATTTCTGCAGCAGCGGATCGCTTCCAGTCCGCCCTGGGGCCATGGATCGTCGGCTTGGCAGCAGGGGCCTCTGTTTTTGATCTGGGCCAGCTCCCCCCCCCCCCGTTTCTACTGACCACCGGGGGAAGAGGGGTGTCGGATGTCCAGATCTCAAACTCCTCCATTTTGCATCAAAGAGCACTCAACTTCATGGAGAGGATCCTGCAAGAATAGACATTGAAAGAGGACTGAATACACACAGGAAAAGCGTCGGTCATCTTGGAATGGAGTACAACTACAGTAAGAAACAAATAAACACCAATTCTACGCTGTTAAGTGCCACGAGATGCTGCTAATGCAGCAGTGTATATTAAAGTAAGTTAAATTAACCTTAAACAGGGAGCAAAGTATCTTAAAGTATAGCAAATTCACCTTAAACAGGGCATTATGGGCCCTACTAAATCGGCGGCCAACACACAGGGCTGACACAATTGTCACTATAAACAGCGCCCATCTTCTAATTTGGCCTATAAACCAATGCAACTGACTTTTTTTTATTAAATCTAATCCCGACCCTTAACTCTATGACTGTCAAGCAACCTACTTCAGGCATCCGAGTTCCATCTTGCTGTGGTACCTTGAGACCCATCCTCTCTACTGCCTACTAGCCCCTCTCCTATCCAACCATGTCGAGTCCTGACCTATCCATGTCTGGGGAAAACTCCTATACTATTGTCTACCCCCAAAGCTCCCCAAAACGCCACTAAATCATTCTAGCACGCTACCCTAAAAAGACACCCTGAGACGCTGAGATCTGACATGCGCCTCTGCGTGGACATCGGCACAGTCATTAATGACCTTATCTTCTATTCCAGAAGAACCACCCCCTGGCGAAAAACCCCTGTGCACCTTTTCAATATTCGTTTAACTAGGAACATTCCACACGACACTAAGCTCACAATAGCACCCTCACCATCACCCTCTAAAAAAACAGCATTGTACTAATCCAAGCCTCAACCTACAACCTCAACAAATTCTCAGACCTCTTCCCCATTTCAGAAACCACGTGCACAACTCCGTCGGGATAACCAACACCTGTACCAATGACCCACCACCACACCATTCTAACAGATCCAGCCATCCATTTACTAGTCCTCCAAGGGTCTCTACTTCGGCTCACCCAATCCCCCCCTATCATGTCTCCTGTCCCTGGCACCTGAATTTCCCTTACACCTGTGATCTCCTCCCACCTAGTGCTCCCCTCTGTCGAGGAGACTGATACTCTCCCAATCTCCCTTCCCCTGAGAGAGCCAGACCTCTAATGGCTCCCTCCACTGGTCACCCCGACTAAGGCACCTATAACAGAACCACCCCTAGACCTCCGAGCTCATCCCCACCAGTCATCCCCCAAAAGATACTCCTACTCCAAAGACCCCTGAGCCTGCTCCAGCCAATCCTTCTCCCCTCCCACTGTCACATGCCCCCTCGACTGATCCTGAAATTTCTAATCCTAGCCCCTTTGTACCCCTTGTTTATACTAATCTTGAAATTCTGCACTCCAGAGCGGCCAAACTCACCCAGAGCATTCATAGCTCCATTCTGGACCTTATGAACCTCCTTCACCTTGACGAGATCTCACTGGCTAACCTCAAGTCACTGCATACTTCCTTCCCCCCCACCATACACTGAGCCTCCAAGCAACCTCTCCTGCTACCTCTGAGACATCTTCGCCCAGGCAAACAACCCTGCCTCCTCTCTGAGGAGGAATCCCGGGCTCTTGCACTCACATACAACGCTCCCACTGCATCTTCTAATCCTCAAGACCTCACGAGTAACAAAATCTTAGCCATCCTCCAAGACCACAACTCTACCCCAGCCATCCCCCGTCCTCTAAATACGAGTCCCGAACACCCCATCAGCACGGTCACCATTAACCCCAACAGGCCAGCTACCCTCTACAATAGAAGTGTGGTAAAAAGCAACCTGGCGCCTGTAGCTTTATCTATCCAAACTTCTGACTCTCCTTCAGACACCCCCTTATCTGGTGCTTTAATCAACTACCGTTCAGCAGTCAAACATGCCGCTGACATTGCTGACCTCGTCCTGGACAAAAACCTAGATCTAGCCATTCTAACTGAATCCTGGCTAAATGAATACTCTTCCCCTTGTCTGAATCTATTAGTCCCGCTCAACTAGAACATCGCTAGAATGGATCCACACTCCAAAAAGAAAGGAGGAGGCATAGCCTGCATCTGCCAATCCTCCCTGCATGTCACAGAACTGGTAACAGACACCTCCGACTCCTGCAAATACCTCGCACTCTCCGTCTGCAGCAACTCATTACACCTCTGTAACTTGCACATCTTTTACCACCCACCAGGTCCAAACAACGCTTTCACTGATCACCTCCTGGAAATCATGACAACAAAGATTTCCTCTAATGCCACAGAGGTCTTCCTGGGTGATTTCAACCTGCACTGGAATGACGCTAAAGATCCCTACATTAATGCCATCAAAGACCTTTTAACTGACCAAGCCCTGACCCAAGCCTGCTCTATGCCAACCCACTCAACAGGAGCCATCCTTGACTGGATCATTTCTAAGGATTCCACTGTCAAGCTTATCTCCATAGACCCCTGTGACTGGTCGGACCATCACTCTATATCCTTCATTTTATCCGGGACCAGCAGGACAAAGTTGTCTCAACCGGTGATTCCCAAACGCTGCACCAGTGACACTAAGAACCTAGACTTTATGAAACTTGAGACTCGCTGCAAATCTGACCTCCCACCCCCTTGCATATAATCAAGGTTAGCGATCTCAATGAGCACTACTCATCGTCCATTTCAAACATTCTGGACGACCTTGCCCCTCTAAAACTAAAAAGAACACAAATCAAAGACAAAAACCCTTGGTTCACTGGCTCCCTCAACATGTAGAGGAGATCCCTACGTCATTCTGAAAGAAACTGGAGACAACACCCCTCCGCAGCGCATCTAAAACTTCTGCGCCAGGCGAGAAATGGCTACAACAAGCACATCATCAATTTAAAAAAAGAATACTTCAGATCGGAATTGGGGAACGCCAAGAATAGACCCCAAAAGCTCTTTGAACTGGTCAAATTCCAATCTCATAAACTGGCTAAAACACCGAAAGAATCTCCCAAATCGCTAATATCGTCAGATGAATTCTCCTTACCTTTGGAAGCTGAAACCGTTCATCGACGCACTGGACTTAAAAATGGCAGTTCAAGCACTTGTCATCTCCAGACTGGAATACGGCTGTTAAACCCTCACAGGATTACCTAAGATCTCCTTAGCGCCTCTAAAATCCTGCCTCAACGCAGCCACCAGACTACTCATAGGTACCAGGAAGTTTGACCACATCTCTCTACACTTGAAAGCGCTGAACTGGCTCCCCCTAGAGGCCATAATTCAGCTGAAACTGGCATGCACTATACACAAGGCTGTATACACAAACTCCCCTGCCTATCTGGCACAGATATTAGTGATATCCGGAGGAAGCAGGAACTCCCAGTCCACTAGAAACCTCCTGGTCCAAACTGCCTCCTTAAAAAACAAAGATCCTACAACAGAGCGTTCACCGGAGTAGCACCAAGAATCTGTAACTCTCTCCCACCTTCCATCAGGAAAATCCCTCTTCTAGTACGATTCACAAATGAGACCAAAACCTTCCTCATGGGTAAATTCCTCCCCTTAGGCCTGCCCGCAACCACCTCATTGTGCGGGACTCTACTCTATGACTACCGCTTTCCCATATCACCAACTGCCCACAACGAAAACATATGGAACCTTTGTTTTTGTTTCTGACTCTGACGGTGATTGTAACCATACATGTTGATCTTGTTTGTCTCTGCACTTTAAACCTTTTGCTTGCTCAACAATGTATACTGTGTAAAGCGCGCTGATACTCTCACGGGTCATGTTTGCGCTCTATAAAACACAAAAATAAAATAAATACCCTAAACCCTAACTCTGCCCCTAGCACGACCCCCTACACTACCCTACCCAAGCACCACTGAACTACCCTAAAAACTAAATCTACCCCCAGCACGAGCCCTACACTACCCAAACACCACTGCACTACCCTAAACCCTAAAACACTACCCCAGCATGACCCCCTACACTACACAAACACCACTGTACTACTCTAAACCCTAAATCTACCACCAACATGACCCTCTACTCTACACAAACACCACTACACTACCCTAAAGCACTACCCCTAGCACGACCCCTACACTACACAAACACCACTACAGTATCCTAAACCCTAAAACACTACCCCCAGCACTACCCCCTACACTACACAAAAGCCACTGCAGTACCCTAAACCCTAAAAAACTACCCCAGCATGACCCCCTTAACTACACAAACACCACTGCAGTACCCCAAACCCTAAAACACTACCCCCAGCACGTACCCACAAACACAATACAAACACCACTGCACTACCCTAAATCTACCCCCAGCACCAACCCTTACACTCCCCAAACACTACTGCACTACCCTAAACCCTAAATCTATCCCCAGCACGACCCCCTACACTACCCAAACACCACTGCACTACCCTAAACCCTACAACACTACCTCCTACACTAGACGAAGACCACTGCACTACCCTAAACCCTAATACCCTACCCCAGCATGACCCCCTACACTACACAAACACCACTGCACTACCCTAAACCCTTAAACACTACCCCCAGCACAACCCCCTACACTACACAAACACCATTGCACTGCCTAAACCTTAAATCTACCCCAGCATAACCCCCTACACTACCCTAAACCCTAAAGCACTACCCTAAACCCTAAAGCACTACCCCCTACACTACACAAACACCACTGCACTACCCTAAACCCTAAAACACTACCCCCAGCATGACCCCCTATAATACCCAAATACCACTGCGCTACCCTAAACCCCTACCCCAGCACGACCCCCTACACTACCCAAACAACACTGCGCTACACTAAACCCTAAAACACTACCCCAGCATGACTCCCTACACTACACAGATACCACTGCACTACCATAAAACACTACCCCAGCATGACCCCCTACACGATGAGGAATTTATGCTGTGCCTCATTTCTTATCCTCCTTTACAAACAGGTCTGTTTTCAGTTTCACGGTTTCGCTTTTAGCATAGTTTGTTTCCGTGCCTCTAGACTGAGGAAAAGTATGTCACTAGAGTGATGTCACATAATAGAGCCCTCCATTCAGACCCATGAAAGTGCCTCAGTCCTTTTTCAAAGGTTGTCACTGATATTTCTGCAGGCAGTTTGTGCAAATGTAGAAATTATTTAGAACATGCTAAGCAGTAGCACAGTTGAACTCTGATAGATCGCTTGCCACTTAAACGATAAGGCAGCTGTAAAAAGGGGCATGGCCTCGACCACCTCTCTGCAACGCAGCTCTGTGGCGCTTACTGGAGGTACCTGGTGGGCTAGTTGGACCCCAGGAACCATCAAGATTCAAGAGGACTTAATCCTCCAACTTAAAACACGCCACGGGCGCGTTTGCATAGTGGTGAAGGAAGGGGGCTGGGCCAGAAGTGACATGTGCGCAAACAAGCCCTGTGGCACGTTTTTAAGTTGGGGAATTAATTCCCCTTCAATCCTTAGGGCCCCTGGGGGCCAACTAGCCCACCAGGTATCTCCAGTAAGCGCCAGAGTCCTTCGTTGCAGAGAGGTGGTCCAGGCCATGCCCCTTTTTACACCTCTCTGCAACGCAGCTCTGTGGTGCTTACTGGAGGTACCTGGTGGGCTAGTTGGACCCCAGGGACCCTCAGGATTCAAAGGGACTTAATCCCCCAACTAAAAACGTGCCACAGGCGTGTTTCCACAGTGGTGAAGGGAGGGGGCGTGCCTGAGGTGATGTGCACAAACACACCCTGTGGCACTTTTTAAGTTGGGGAACTAATTCTCCTTCAATCCTGAGGGCCCCTGGTGGCCAACTAGCCCACCAGGTACCTCCAGGAAGTGCCAGAGGCCTGCATTGCAGAGAGGTGGTCCAGACCATGCCCCTTTTTATACCTCTGCAATGCAGCTCTGTGGCGCTTACTGGAGATACCTGGTTGGCTAGTTGGACCCCAGGGACTGTTAGGATTCAAGGGGACTTAATCTCCCAACTTAAAAAGGCCACAGGGCGTGTTTGTACACATCACCTCAGGCCCACTCCCTTCACCACTGTGCAAACGCGCCCTGTATCTCGTTTTAAGAGGTAGTTTTAATCCCCCTGCCCTATTATGTACTAGGGCCTTACAGAGGAGGTCATGCTAATCACATGGGTACCCCATCGCATAGTGTTCCCTAGTGTATGTAGGTGTTTTCACTGTATTCTAAGTGTATTTTAGAATACCACCGGTTCCAGGCCTGGTTAGTCAGTCAGTTACCACCAGTACCCATCTGAAAAAGTTGTGGGCCAGGATGATTTTGTAACAAGGCCTCTTTCTCCTCCTCTGTTGGTTCTTTCTGCACATGTCATGCTTCTTCCTGCACCTTTCGTCGTCTTTGTGGACTTCTGTTGCTTCTTTCTGCATTTCTTTGCTTCTTTCTGTTCATTTTTTCTTCACATGTCCTACCTCTGTAGGCATCGCTAGAAACAAGCATTTGAAAATCCTTTGAAATTCAGTGAAAAAAAACATAGGTTTCAGTCACGTTCTAGTTAAAAATTAGCATTTAAAAAACCTTTGAAATTCACTGAGAAAACCATAGGTTTCAGGCACGTTATAGTTAGAAATGAGCATTTAAAAAAAACTTAGAAATTCACTGAAAAAACCATAGGTTTTAGGTGTCTTATAGTTAGCTGGACATTTCACTCATACAAAACCATAGAAATTCCTCCGTTATAGTTAGTTCTGCTAACTATAACTCGCGCCCCTGCAATGCACTGCTGATGTCGTCACTTATTACATCACTCATGACATGGTCAGTGACATCACTGATGACATCTCAAATGACATCACTGATGACATTACTGATGACATCATCCATGTGATAAATTGATGCATCTTCTCACACTCTAATATAACCTTTGATGCACCCACTCTAAATTACAGACTGCAATTCTCAAAACCATATACTCTCCAACAGCAATAACTACATACACACTCCCTGATTCTTAGGTTTACACACACATCCACTCACTCACCTGTACAGTCACTCGTACTTATGGTCACTCAGTACACGACTTTTATATGCACTCATACACCTATATAAACACTCACACACCACCACTCATCCATAGAGGTACTCACACACCTAGTCAGTCATGCAAATAATCATACTGCCATTTACTCTCCTATACAGTTATACACACACCAGCTCAAATACTCATACAAATACTAGCACATTCTTACGCTCTTATACAATCACTGATACAAGCACACACCCATCCATACAGCCACTCTCAGAATCACACACTCTCACTTATAGCCATTTATATACTCCAACACACATATATACTGCCTTTCACATATGTAGTAACTCACACACATACCACTGAGATATACATTCACTCACTAACATGGCCATACACACAGTCACCCAACCATACAGTCCATCACAGATGCTCTCTTGAAACCATGCACCCAGTGAATTACCCACTCACACATTTATGCACAGAGTCACACACACCCCACCAACATAAACACTCAGGCACCCATACAGATACTCAGACAACCAATCCATAACACATATAGACACTCATGTAGCTATTCACAAACCCATGTAGCGGGTTACACACCAAGAGACAGACGGATACAGACATTCACACAGTTTAGTCACTAACCCATGCATTCAGTAAGATACGTTTCATCACTTACTTATAGAGTCAGTCAAGCACCTACTAAATCATCCATTCAGACACTTATACACCCACTCATTCTTCAATATCCTTTCCCTATATATAGTAAACATATTTAAACTTTACAGAAACACACAGTCACTGGATGATGTCATCCGTGATATCATCAGTGATGTCATTTGAGATGTGACCATGTCATGAGTGATGTAATATGTGACATCATCAGCAGTGCATTGCAGTCTTGCGAGTTATATTTAGCAGAACTAACTATAACGGAGGAATTGGAATTTCTATGGTTTTGTATGAGTGAAATGTTCAGCTAACTATAGCACTCCTGAAACCTATGGTTTTTTCAGTGAATATATATATATATATATATATATATATATATATATATATATATATATATATATATATATATATATATATATATATATATATATATATATATATATATATATATATATACGTATATGTATATATATACGTATATGTATATATGTATATATTTCCGAAGCATTCTCCTTCCTGGGAAGTAGAAGAGGCGGCACAAAGGTACGTTTGAAATCCATTTATTCAACACATTTGCATGACGCGTTTCGGTTACTACCTTCTTCTGATGCTTTGTGTCGACATAGTTCCACTGGTGCCATTAGCTTCTGTCTCTGACTCAACCACTGAAGTAGTGTTGAGGGTGTCCGCAAAACATGGCACGGATTGCACTAGAGTTCCCTTTCATAGAACTACGTTACCCAGCAGGCATTGTTCCACACTTGCTGGTCGGTGGTCCGTTTACTCGCTTGCACTGCATTGTCCCAACGTGCAGCCGAGTAGCAATGTTCGCTGACTGAAACCATGGCACTTGTTCTCGGAAACAGAGTTCATTTCCCTCGCTCTCATGCCTCACAGTATCATCGGCTCGCAGGCTCTGGGACCTCGATGAAGTAAGGAGACCCCTCCATGTGGTATGAACTGTCCTTGACAGCGTCGTCATGCGGCCTCTGATATGTGCGGCGGTCCGGGTCACTCCCATTATCACCCTTCCTTCAGGCATTCGCTGCCTTCAGACACTCGCTGAGAGGTGCCATCCCCGCGTGTAATGGGTTTCACGCATTGTATTTCCGAAGCATTCTCCTTCCTGGGAAGTAGAAGAGGCGGCACAAAGGTACGTTTGAAATCCATTTATTCAACACATTTGCATGACGCGTTTCGGTTACTACCTTCTTCTGATGCTTTGTGTCGACATAGTTCCACTGGTGCCATTAGCTTCTGTCTCTGACTCAACCACTGAAGTAGTGTTGAGGGTGTCCGCAAAACATGGCACGGATTGCACTAGAGTTCCCTTTCATAGAACTACGTTACCCAGCAGGCATTGCTCCACACTTGCTGGTCGGTGGTCCGTTTACTCGCTTGCACTGCATTGTCCCAACGTGCAGCCGAGTAGCAATGTTCGCTGACTGAAACCATGGCACTTGTTCTCGGAAACAGAGTTCATTTCCCTCGCTCTCATGCCTCACAGTATCATCGGCTCGCAGGCTCGGGGACCTCGATGAAGTAAGGAGACCCCTCCATGTGGTATGAACTGTCCTTGAGAGCGTCGTCATGCGGCCTCTGATATGTGCGGCAGTCCGGGTCACTCCCATTATCACCCTTCCTTCAGGCATTCGCTGCCTTCAGACACTCGCTGAGAGGTGCCATCCCCGCGTGTAATGGGTTTCACGCATTGTATTTCCGAAGCATTCTCCTTCCTGGGAAGTAGAAGAGGCGGCACAAAGGTACGTTTGAAATCCATTTATTCAACACATTTGCATGACGCGTTTCGGTATGTATATATGTATATATATATATATATACTCTACGGCGAAAAATAATTTTTTTTTTTTTTTTTTTTTGCCCCGCAGGGCACTTTAATATCCCCCTCATCAATCCTAGGGGGTCAGGAGGGGTCTACCTTGCCCCCTTTCCTTCATTTCCCCCTTCGTTTTTCACCACCTCTTGTCTCTCGATCCTACAGAGAGACAAGATGGCAGCCGCTCCGGACTGTTTACAATGTTGACAGCCAATCAGCTACTCCTCAGACTCCCGTTATGCTGCCGGTTAGCTGCCCAGTTCGCGTACCAAGACGCGTCTCTACGACGAAAAAATCGGATTTGTTTTTTTTTTGCCCCGCGTGGCTCTATAATATCCCCCTCATCAATCCTAGGGGGTCAGAAGGGGTCTACCTTGCCCCCTTTCCTTCATTTCCCCCTTTGTTTTGGCCTCCTCTTGTCTCTCGATCCTACCAAGAGACAAGATGGCGGCCGCTCCGGACTGTTTAGAATGTTGACAGACACCGGAGAGCCAATCAGCTTCGCTTCGCAAAGCTCCGTTACGCGAAAAGTACGCAAACCGGAGCGCTGCCCGGAGCGCTGTTACAGATATATATCTTTTTTTGAACGTTAATTTCTCAAAATCCACTGGAGCACATATATTGAGACCTAGCAAAGGCACATCGGGCTAACAGTCCCTACAATTTTGCCAAGTTTCGTGCAAATCCATTCTGCCGTTCGAGCTAAAAGTGAGGCCAACCGCCCTCTGGAAATTAACATGGGAAAAACGCGTTTTGGGACCCCCCTTTTTTCTCGGACCCCCTTGATGAAACCCCCCCAAATTGTCAGGGGCTGCTCAGAAACAAAATGTTCCATTTTCCTGAAAATTTCAGCCAATTCCGTCCACAAACGCCAAAGTTATTAGACATAGAATTTTCAAAAATCCCATAGAGAAAAAATCCTAACTATATATACCTACTGGCTATCGCCAGGAGGTAATACGTATATATATATTCACTGAAAAAACCATAGGTTATAGACCATATATAGTTAGGAATTCGCATTTACAAAACCTTATTTTACTCACACAAAACCATTGAAATTCCATATATAGTTAGTTGCACTAACTATATATCGCGCACCCGCAATCCACTGCTGATGATGTCACATATTACATCATTCATGACATGGTCAGTGACATCACTGATGACATCACTGATGACATCTCATTTGACATTACTGATCACATCACTGATGACATCATTCATGTGATAATACGATGAACCTCTTCAGACTCTAATATAACCTTAGATACAATCAGTGTAAACAGACACTCACAGACTGTCACTCATCCATGGAGTTACTCACACACCTAGTCAGTCATGCAAAGAATCAATCACACCTCCATTTCCTCAACTATACAGTTATACAAACTTTACTTATTCAAACATATACTAACACATATTTACTCTCTTCTACAATCCCTGATACAAGTTCACAATGATCCATACAGCCACTCACACATTCACTGGCTCTTATGCACAGTTATTTATATATGTCAACTCTCACATGTACTGTGTTTTACATATGTACTTACTTTGACATGTAGCACTGAGATATCCATTCACTCACCAATACACTCATGCACACAGTCAACCGCCCATACAGCTGTTTCCACATGCACTTTTGAAACCATACATCTAGTGAATCAACTGCTCACACATCTATGCACAGAGTCATACACCTCCCAGCCACCCACACACACACTCAGTCTCCCATACAAATACTTGGGCAACCAATCAATAACCCATATAGTTACTCATATAGCTACTTATCAACACATGCAACAGTTTACAGAACAACAGACATAATGATGCACAAATTAAGACAGTTTAGTCACTAACCCATGCACTCAGTGAGACACATTTAATCACTCACTCATACAGTCAGTCATGCACCTACTAAATCCTTCATCCAGACACTTATACATCCACTCATTCTTCAATATGTAAGACATATTTTAACTTTACAGAAACTTACAGTCACTGGATGTTGTCATCAGTGATGTCATCAGTGATGTCATTTGAGATGTCATCAGTGATGTCATCAGTGATGTCACTGACCATGTCATGAATGATGTAATATGTGACATCATCAGCAGTGGATTGCGGGTGCGCGATATATAGTTAGTGCAACTAACTATATATGGAATTTCAATGGTTTTGTGTGAGTAAAATAAGGTTTTGTAAATGCGAATTCCTAACTATATATGGTCTATAACCTATGGTTTTTTCAGTGAATTTTCAAGGTTTTGTAAATGCTAATTCCTAACTATATATGGTCTATAACCTATGTTTTTTTCAGTGAATTTTCAAGGTTTTGTAAATGCTAATTCCTAACTATATATGGTCTATAGCCTATGGTTTTTTCAGTGAATATATATATATACATACATATATAAACATATATCATCTGTATATCTACATAAATACAAACATAAATGCATGCATACATATACTTATATGCATACAGATGCATGTTATTTACATGATAGTTGTAAAAACACTAATAAAAGCAAAGCTAAAAAGCCACCTCATTACAAACAGAATGGCTTTAACTTAAACGAGGGCGAGATCTATTGCATTTTCAATGCTTGTTTACTTTGGTTCCATCAAGAAGGCATTCAGATGTATCACACATTTGCCATAAATTCTGAATGTTAGCACTCTAGTTGCACATTAGATCACTGTAGTAAAGCTACTGCTCACCAGGGACGTCTGCTGCTGGTATTCAAAGTGCATGTTTCAGTCTGCATGTCAGAATTTTTTTAACCCCTTCCATGCTCATGACGAGCTCAGCTCGTCATGAGGCACAGTTGAGCTGTGCTGATGACGAGCTGAGCTTGTCATGAAATTATAGAATTCAAAGAATGTCAGCACAGGAGGGGAAAATGCACAGCAGCCAAGGTGTTAATGAAATAGAAGAGGATTTGAGAAGTCACTCAAAATGATCCCTAATTTTTCTTTCTGAAGCACTAATCATACTTTCTATGGCAAAATTAACCCCCTCATGTTGTTCCTTTTTAAATTGAGTGTTTTCAGACTTACCACTTCATTCCAATCAAGATGGCTTCTGGTGTGCCATACTTTTGTCATAAGTAAGACTGTTAGCGCTCTAGTTGTTCTTTAGAACACTCTGGGACATTCTGTCATTGGGCTATACTTGGGGTACATCTGGGTGATATTTGGGCTACATTTAGGCTCTTTTGTCTCTGGTGGCCATCTTGGGAGACTGTATGTCAGAATTTTTTAATGAAATTGAAGAGGGTTTGAGAAGTCACTCAAAATGTGCCCTAATTTTTCTTTCTGCAGCACTAATCATAATTCATATGGCAAAATATACCCCCTCATTTTGTTCCTTTTTAAATTAAATGTTTTAAGAGTTACCACTTTATTCCAATCAAGATGGCTTCAGGTGTGCCATACCTTTGTAATAAGTAGGACTGTTAGCGCTCTAGTTGTTCTTTAGAACACTCTGGGACATTCTGTCATTGGGCTATACTTGGGCTACATCTGGGTGATATTTGGGCTACATTTGGGCTCTTTTGTCTCTGGTGGCCATTTTGGGAGACTGCATGTCAGAATTTTTTAATGAAATAGAAGAGGATTTGAAAAGTCACTGAAAATGTGCCCTAATTTTTCTTTCTGCAGCACTAATCATAATTCATATGGCAAAATATACCCCCTCATTTTGTTCCTTTTTAAATTAAATGTTTTAAGAGTTACCACTTTATTCCAATCAAGATGGCTTCAGGTGTGCCATACCTTTGTAATAAGTAGGACTGTTAGCGCTCTAGTTGTTCTTTAGAACACTCTGGGACATTCTGTCATTGGGCTATACTTGGGCTACATCTGGGTGATATTTGGGCTACATTTGGGCTCTTTTGTCTCTGGTGGCCATTTTGGGAGACTGCATGTCAGAATTTTTTAATGAAATAGAAGAGGATTTGAAAAGTCACTCAAAATGTGCCCTAATTTTTCTTTCTGCAGCACTAATAATACCTTCTATTGCAAAATATACCCCCTCATGTTGTTTCTCTTTAAATTAAATGTTTTAAGAGTTACCACTTTATTCCAATCAAGATGGCTTCAGGTGTGCCATACCTTTGCAATAAGTAGGACTGTTAGCGCTCTAGTTGTTCTTTAGAACACTCTGGGACATTCTGTCATTGGGCTATACTTGGGCTACATCTGGGTGATATTTGGGCTACATTTGGGCTCTTTTGTCTCTGGTGGCCATTTTGGAGACTGCATGTCAGAATTTTTTAATGAAATAGAAGAGGATTTGAAAAGTCACTAAAAATGTGCCCTAATTTTTCTTTCTGCAGCACTAATAATACCTTCTATTGCATAATATACCCCCTCATTTTGTTCCTTTTTAAATTAAATGTTTTAAGAGTTACCACTTTATTCCCATCACAATGGCTCCAGGTGTGCTATACCTTTGTAATAAGTAGGACTGTTAGCGCTCTAGTTGTTCTTTAGAACACTCTGGGACATTCTGCCATTGGGCTATACTTGGGCTACATCTGGGTGATATTTGGGCTACATTTGGGCTCTTTTGTCTCTGGTGGCCATTTTGGGAGACTGCATGTCAGAATGTTTTAATGAAATAGAAAAGGATTTGAGAAGTCACTCAAAATGTGCCCTAATTTTTCATTCTGCAGCACTAATCATACTTTCTATGGCAAAATATACCCCCTCATGTTGTTTCTTTTTAAATTAAATGTTTTAAGAGTTACCACTTTATTCCAATCAAGATGGCTTCAGGTGTGCCATACCTTTGTAATAAGTAGGACTGTTAGCGCTCTAGTTGTTCTTTAGAACACTCTGGGACATTCTGTCATTGGGCTATACTTGGGCTACATCTGGGTGATATTTGGGCTACATTTGGGCTCTTTTGTCTCTGGTGGCCATTTTGGGAGACTGCATGTCAGAATGTTTTAATGAAATAGAAAAGGATTTGAGAAGTCACTCAAAATGTGCCCTAATTTTTCATTCTGCAGCACTAATCATACTTTCTATTGAAAAATATACCCCCTCATGTTGTTTCTTTTTAAATTAAATGTTTTAAGAGTTACCACTTTATTCCAATCAAGATGGCTTCAGGTGTTCCATACCTTTGTAATAAGTAGGACTGTTAGCGCTCTAGTTGTTCTTTAGAACACTCTAGGAGGCTGCAGTAGAACACAAAGGAATCAACTGACAGTCTCTGACCTTGTTGGTTATACATGTTTTACTGAGAATTTTCACATGACTGAGAAACAATGTGAATTTACAGAAAATATGCTTTCAGTTTAGCTTATAGATCCCCTTCCAAACCACTGTGGGAAAATCATGAGATATTATTTTTCTTTCAAACAATATTCATGATATCACAGCAGAAGGTTTTTTCACATGGTAAAATCACCTTAGAACCCACCACAATTCCTAAAACGAGTATGGTACCATCAACAAATGATTTATAATGTAACTAAAGTCCTAAAACCCTCTATTAACTACAATGCTTTTTAATGAGGTGCTATCATGTATATTGGTCCCAAGATGGCTGCCAACACTTCTTGGATGAAGTGCTGACAGCCAATCAGATCAGATGTGTGTTTAGGCTCCGCCCAGATATATATCTTTTTTTGAACCTAAATTACTCAAAATCCACTGGAGCACATATATTGAGGCCTAGCAAAGGCACATCGGGCTAACAGTCCCTACAATTTTGCCAAGTTTTGTGCAAATCCATTCAGCTGTTCGAGCTAAAAGTGAGGCCAACCGCCCTATGGAAATTAACATGGGAAAAACGTGTTTTGGGACCCCCCTTTTTTCTCGGCCCCCCCTTGATGAAACCCCCCCAAATTGTCAGGGGCTGCTCAGAAACAAAATGTTCCATTTTCCTGAAAATTTCAGCCAATTCCGTCCACAAACGCCAAAGTTATTAGACATAGAATTTTCAAAAATCCCATAGAGAAAAAATCCTAACTATATATACCTACTGGCGACCGCCAGTAGGTAATATATACGTATATATATATATATGTATATATATATATATATATATATATATATATATATATATATTACCTACTGGCAGTCGCCAGTAGGTAGTTATAGTTAGGACCTAGTTTCCATAGGAAATCCACAACATTCTATTGGGAATAACTTTGGCGCTGGTTGATGAATCTTTGTGAATTTCTCAAAGAAGATGGCCTGTTATGCTCTGCTCCTTCCCTGAAAGTGTTGTGGGGATTCGTGAAGCGGGGGCCGAGCAAAAAGGGGATCCCAAAACGTGTTTTCCACATGTTAATTTTCGTAGGACGATTAGACACGGCTACAGCCCGAACTGCTGAACGGAATTACACCAAACTAAAGTTATATTTCTAATAAAGATAATATATTTATAATAACATGTATATAATTACATTATGAACTTATCTTTACAGAAACCCTACTCTTGATCTTATGGGAAGTGGCAATTAAGGTATTTTGCGATTATTGACATCCTATGACCTAGTAAGTACTTCCCTGAATAAATAACAAAATATATATAGCTTTTAACACTAAAATAGATTTGTTTATAAGATATATATATTTCAAAATCAAAATAGAAGTCTAAATGCATTATCATAAGATTGCAAATACTTCAAACATGAATTCACTATTCTGATCCTGCTAACATGCAAATGTTTTTTGGCGATGATCATTGGAATATCAGATATAGAACACTTATTTGGAGATTCATTCTGTTCCACTAGCTTCTTTTTATCTTATTGGGGTAACTTTATTTCGAGACTTTGAGCAATGAAATGATTAGATGTTTAAGATTAGACATATTTGGTTTGTCTTTCTTTGCTTGTCAAAAATGAGAGGCTTTAAATTACTGCATTTGATGTATTGTTTCATGTTCGACGGAAAAGGCTATGTAATTTTGTATGTATTTTATCTTTTTGTGGCCTTTTTTATAATGAGCTTAAAAGTATTTTGTATATTTCTTTGTACTTTTAGGTAATACGTGGCTACTCCTGAAGAAGGCGCTTGTCGCCGAAACGCGCATCGACAATAATATTGTGCCACTGTGTTTTTTATTGAAAAAAGTTTTTCTCCTTTTTTAACAAAGAAGTGTTGTTGTATTAATTTATGATTTCTACTGTTGATGTATCAGCTCTTCGCCCTTGAGCTATACACCTTTTTAAATGATGTGTTATTGTGTACAACCTCTTAAA
Source organism: Lissotriton vulgaris (assembly GCF_964263255.1). Classification (NCBI taxonomy): domain Eukaryota; kingdom Metazoa; phylum Chordata; class Amphibia; order Caudata; family Salamandridae; genus Lissotriton; species Lissotriton vulgaris. Next base: position 1,462,123,917 of record NC_141687.1, on the reverse strand, counting down.
TGAACCAATAAAAAGCAATCATTTTATATGTTATTAGTTTTTTTCTGTCTCTCTATTATTATATTTGACAAGCAATAAGTGAATTGCCTAGGTTGTTATTCTCATATGGTTTTTTCTTTCCACTACCGCATTACCCGCAGTATGGAAGGGACTAGAGTACCGCAATGCAACGCTCAAGCCGGCCATAGCCTTCTTGTAAGCCCGAGAGCTAAACGCAGGACCCTGGTCAGAATGTAGAGTGCCGATTGCGTATGTGCCGATAAAGACTCGCAAATCTTTTATAACAGTTCTGGCGTCAGCCGAGCGCTGTGGCCACATCCAAAAAACTCTTGTCTTAGTAGTTGTGGGGCCGCATCCATCTGTAGGGACGTCTGCGTGTAGACAGTCTAATGCTATCTAACAGATTTGTCTGGGCTGGACTGACTGTGCTATTGTCAGTACCCTGGTCCGGTTCATGACTGCGATCTCTGTTGCAGTTCTGGATATTGATTGAAAAGTTGTAAATTTGCACGCTCATTCCCGGCCACAAGTACTTCGTTTGCAATTCTATTAGGGAAGTTAAAATCCCTTGGTGCCTCAGACCCTCTCCCATGTGTGCTTCTTGAACCAAGTAAGCCCTCCGTTTCCTGTTTGGAATTACTCTGTCCCCCACTCCAGGGATTTGAGCAAAAGGAACGGAGTTTGCATCAATTATGTATGTATTTCCGAGTGGATAATTTAGAGGTAACGCCGCATAATTGCCTTCCATTGAGGCTTTTACTGCTAGTAGCGTTTCACTGTCTATTCTTTTTTTAGAACGCTTAATTGTAGCTACGGAAGCCGCGTGGACAGCTGCCTTTTCGGCTTTATCAGCCAATGAATTCCCTGCAACGTGAACGCCATCACGTTGATGACTCATCGTATGGATCATGTGAGTCTTTTGTAGTTATTTCTGTAAAAGAACTACTTGTTCCCATAGCTTTTTCTGCTTGATTGTGCCACCTTTTGCAGGAGACCGCAAATCCAGACCACTCTGCACCCGCCGAACCTGGCCTGGGCTCAAGTGTAAAAACACCACAAGGAGGTCACCCCAGCAATCTTGACCCAAAAGCTGGTGACCCCTGACCTTCCTCAAGCCTCCAGTTGACACCTGCAGCCTAAATCCAGAAGGCCCCCTTAACAGCGACCCAGAACTGGTAAGAAGATCCGACCCCAAAAAGGCCATGCAGCCGCACCCAGTCAACTCCTCGTGGCAGCAGGCCCGATCCAAATTTCAGAAGTAGCATGTTCCCTGCCATCCAATGGCACAGCAAAGGCCCCAGCAGCTGAAGGTCGGATCCGGAAGTAGGATGCAGACCACTCAGTGTCAGTACTCAGTGGCAGGCATGAAAAAATGACAGAGCAGCCATGCGGAGCTTCCACAAAGGACCTCAGCCCTCTTGGCCTAGCTACTGTAGTTCTGTATTGTTGGTGAAAAGTTTAAAGTTACTTTGATTTTTTTTACTTAATGCTTTTTTTTAATAAATTTCAGTTTCATATAGTATTGAAATATTCACCAAAACTGTCAGTTCCATCTTTAGGGACTGTAAATATGCTGCTAAATGCCTATCTATCTCTATGGTAGTATGCACATCTTTTATTCTATAGACACTTGGTAATGGAGAAGGCAATTCATTTGTTATGGAGCTATGGTGTTAGCTGAGAGAGCAGTCCTTGTCCTTGCTGTAGTATAGGGATCTCTGATAGAAGAGTGTGGTGTTGGCACAGAGAGCAGTGCATCTTCATATTTTAATACGCACTCCTATCACATGTTGTGCACGCAGTATAATGTGTGACTGTCTGTATAGTTGTTAAGCAAGAGAGACTTCTCAGCATAGAGGTAATTTCATCTCTACAACTTATGTAGTGTAGTTCCTATATTCCCAATAGGCTCTGCGCATTGGAATAACATAAGCAATAGTTTAGATGTAGGACTGAGGTCGACTAGGTCTCTACTGAATATGTTAGACTTAATTAGGTATGCCAGCTAGCTCAGAGGTCACTAGAAACTTTCTCGAATTAACAGGAAGGAGTTAACTTTCCTTGATTAGACAAGAAGGGATTAGTTTCTGACAACCGCATAAACATGACAACTTTGCTCCCTCCAGAATAAGGAGTATATCTCCAGAGTTGTGTGAAAACAATAGATAGCTATTTCACTCATTCAATTGTGCATGCTTAGTTTCACCAGAGTGCAGAGAAATAGAGAGACGGGTGTTTTCAATAGAAGTTGTTATTTATTGAGCAGTCTTCTTTCTCATGCAAGAGAAATGAATTGCCACAATTGCAATACTTATCATAAAGTAAAGTGCGTACAGTAAAAGGAGTATTATGAAATAATACTGTAAAAGCATTTATATGGTTTCTGAGCCATATGATACTTAAAACGGATAAAATATATACAATACATACAATGATAAAAGTTGACTAAACTTACTCAACGGGTGCTTCTAAACTACGCCTACCCCAGTGTACCTAACCTAAGCCTAGTACGTGGGAAGGAGTAAGTGAGCTGCAGCTATGTATAGCTGTCAGCATGGGAGGAGATATGAGCAGAGAGATACATTTTTCAGAAAGCCTCTTACATAAACCTTATGATGGATTAGTGGACAGACCACTCCCTTCCCAGACACCATTGTGCAACCCTGTTGCTCTAGTGAGAATTGTCAGTAGAGAGGTCATTGCTTGCCCATATCATACTGGTCATTAATTTTTGTCCTGGAGATAGGTGTTAGCGGAGAGGACAAGGTTTCCCTGCACACCACTGTACATGTCTGTCATGCTGGTGAAAGCTGTGAGTGGACAGGTAAATCCATTCCCACATGATAATATATAATATTGTATTTTTCTGGTGAGAGTTCTCAGTGGAGAGTCTAGTACTTGTTATACTTACTCTGGAGTGAGGTATTACCCGACTATGCATACTACTGAGCCTGGGGAGAGATGTGATTGGAGAAGCTGGTTCTCTTTACACCCTACTCTACGCACCGGTTACCTTCATGCAAGTTGCCAATGGAGAGGCCAGTCTCTCCCCATAGTCTTGTAATGAGGATTGTAAGAGCTAAGTATTGTAATAAAGGCAAATTTTAATTCTTCCTCTAGAGTAATTTTACGATCTCGTAAGAGCCTTGAGGGATCATTTACAAATAAATGGGATGGCGAAAATCTGGTGCATATAAATTATGCATATTACAGCAGGATATGTTCAATCAAAATACAAATTCCATTATAAAAGTACGTTCTTGTGAGATGCTTAAAGGTTATAAATTAAAAACAAAAACAACCTGACATTTGCAAGTCATGATGAAACTTGTGAATGACTACGATTTATTTAGTTTTCTTTGTGTGGTGAATTAAAGTTGTAATGTGAAATCCTCTTATTTATTATTAGAAAATTGTTAGGTCGTACATATTGCCTTTGTTTTATGATTTATGGTTTGCAACTACTGAAAAAATGTTCAAACCAAGTAAAGTTCGAGTTTCATGACAAGTGTAGTGTAATTCCATTCAGCATTTTTTTCTGTAAAGGAAAACAAAGTTAATATTGGAGCTGAAATGGAAAACACAGATGTTTTGTACTACCCCCTTTATTTATTCCCTCCTCCTCCCGTGGATGGATCTTCACAAAACTGTAAATAGCAAACCTAAATGAGAATTATTTTTGTTTTTATGGGGCAGTCCATGGGGACCGTAGTTCTTTGCAAATCAAAAATGGGTTTTCAATGGAGGAATGTCCTGGGCTATAACTACACAGTGGCATACTCTCACCGAAGTGGCCCAAAATTGTGCCCCCTAAACCTGGGAAGAATGTGCTTTAGGACTTTTTAAACATACAAAAACAAATATGTTGGCTACTAGCTCTATGGGCTTAATCTTAATAAAAGCCAAGGGCATTATTAATTTAAAGTGGTGTGCACAGTTCACTACTACCATTGCTTCATGGCAACTTTCTCTTCTCCACTGGGCTGTAGCAGAAAGTGTGGCACTGCGGAGAGATGAATCTGAAGGCCTCTGCACACGTGACTCTCTCTCCCCTGAAAGATCTTAACAACAAGGTAATATATAATAATAATAAAGGAATCTTGTCGTGCGCAAACTTAGCCCAGTGGGCGTCAAGGCGCCTAATTCCAAAACCAGCTCATAACAAAAGCCTGCAGTTCAACCCATGTAAGCTCTTGAAAAGCACCATGTTTTTAAGGCCTTTTTGAACAGATCCAGGGAAGGTAGAGTTTTGATCTCCATGGGCACGCTGTTCCAGAGCTGGGGGGCAGCGACAGAGAAGGCCCTGGCTCCCCATCTGGTGAGCTTGAAACGGGGGACAACAAGCTGGAAAAGTCCCGAAGATCGGAGACACCTTGTGGGATGGTAGCGAGTAAGCAGGGAGCTGATGGCGCCTTTAGGTCCATCCTCGAGGGCTCTATAGGTCAGGCACAGAATTTTAAAGTAAATTCTGTGCTGAATAGGCAGCCAATGGAGGTCTCTCCTAGCAGTAGTAGCAGAAGATGCCCTAGGAAGATCTAGGACAAAACGTGCAGCAGCATTCTGCACGATTTGCAGCCGATGTATGAGGCCCTTGTTGGACTCCATGTAGAGAGAGTTGCAGTAATCTAACCTGGAACCAACAAGGGCGACTGCAATCTGCTTACGTGCTTGAAGGGACAAATAGCTGCGAATTCTATTGAGTGTTCTGATTACTCCCCAACAGGTTGCAACCGTCCGATTCACCTGAAGGGACATCGAGAGTGACGTATCAAACACCACACCCAGATTTCTGGTAGATTGAGAGGGGGTGGGGCAAGCACCAAGAGAGGGAGGCCACCAATCACTCGACCAGACATCTTGGTCCTTCCCAAAGACCAGCACCTCAGTCTTGTCGCCATTTAGCTTCAGGGAGTTGATGACCATCCAGTCTGCAACATGTTGCATACAAGACCTGAAGCTAGAGGCAGATGTTATGACAGAGGAATGGGTGAATGACACCATAATCTGGGTGTCATCGGCGTATGATACCACCTCCATCCCCTGCGATCTTACAAGCCTGGCAAGGGGGGCCACGTAGATGTTAAACAGGGTTGGACGTAATGCCGACCCCTGTGGCACCCCACATTCCAGAGACTTAGCTGGGGAGAGGTGGTTTCCGAGCATCACTCTCTGTTCCCTATCAAGGAGAAAGGAGTTGAGGAGGCTCAGAGCCGACCCGGTGACACCTGCCTCCCTAAGCCGAGATGTTAAAATGGCAGGAGACAAGGTGTCGCATGCTGCCGTGAGATCCAATAGCACTAGAACAGTAGTTTGTCCAGCATCAACTTTGCGTCGGATGTTATCGACTACAAAGGTGAGAGCAGATTCTGTGCTATGATGTTTTCGAAATCCATGTTGGGTGATGTCAAGATACTCAGAGGCCTCAAGGAAGGAAGACAAGTGGCGATTCAGATGTGCTTCTAGAATTTTCGCAGGTGCAGGGAGCAGGGAAATGGGCCTAAAATTTTTAAGGAGGCCGGGGTCCAGTGAAGGTTTCTTGAGAAGCGGCTTCACAATGGCCTTCTTCCATAACGATGGAAAAGAGCCTTGGGCAATCGCCTTATTCATCACCTCCAACAAGGAGGGAAGAAGACTGCTCCTACACTCTTTCAGTTTTTTAAGAGGTAGTGGATCCAACGGAGAGGAGGATTTCGCCCTGTCGAGTAGGAGATTCAATCCTTCCAGAGACAAAGGTGGAAAGTTCGACAGAAGACTAGAAGGGACTATGTCCAATGACTCAAGAGAGCTTATGCCAGGAGGGATATTCTCATCCAAAGCGAGACATTGTACTTCTAATGAAGTGTGAATATCAAAGATTTTTTTATGAAAGAAGTCTGCAATGTCATCGCAGAGACGTTGAGAACTGACTACAGGGTCTGGGAGTTGAAGGGAGCATAACGAGTCCGCAATTTTGAAGAGCTCCCTAGAGGAAGTGAGTGAGCTAGTGAGGTTGGAAAAGTATTGCTGCTTCTCCAAAATCACTTTTTGCTTATACTCCCGTAGAGCAGACTTATGAGCTTCCCGGTCCATAGGATCCCAGGATTTCCTCCACCTCCTCTCACTGCTTCTGCAGCCCTGTCTTAGTAATCTAAGATGGTCCGAAAACCATGGTGCTGATGGTTTACGTCAGGCTACATATCGTAGGGATGCTGGGGCAAGTTTTTCTACAGCATTGGTGATGGAATCCTTCAGATCTTGGGCTGCCTCATCCACATCTTTTGGGAAAAGAGCCTCAGGGGAAGGGACAAAAGAGGCAAAGGCCTCATCCGTGAGGTTTTTAAAATTTCTTCTAAGAACAAAAGGGGTAGTCACCTTCTTAGTAGAGTAAGAAGTGGAGAAGGCTAGATGAAGAGGAACAGCAAAGTGATCGGTCCAGACCATCAGCAGAGGTGTGCCACTGGAAAGCCTCAGATCATTAGAGAATACCCCGTCGAGGATGTGACCAGCCTTATGAGTGGAACTGGTAACGAGCTGAACAAGATCACATGCTCCAAGAGATTCGACCAATGATAAAGTGTCCTTAGAATCGACCTTGTCGAGATGGAAATTGAGGTCGCCCAAGATGGTAAGACAGGGCTTTCCAAAATATGGTTCGAGAATTCTCAATATGTCCGAGGCAAAATTAGCTCTGTGGCCCGGCGGCCTGTAGATCAATATCCCCGTAAAAGAGACTGATGGAGCACAGGTAATACAAAAGTATAAGGCTTCAAAACGGTCCTGAGGCGAGGAAAGAGGTTTGACCGTTAATGTAAGGGAGGATTTTAAAAGGATGGCGATGCCTCCTCCTCTACGTATAGGTCTATCGAGCCTATGTAGGGAATAGCCCTCTGGGATGGCTAAAAGAAGGTCATGACCAGAGGAGTCAGTAGCCCAGGTCTCCGTAATGAAGACCCAGTCCGGCTGTCTTTCATCAACAAAGTCGTGGAAGGCAAGGTTATGTTTGATGAGCGAGCGCACATTTAAAAGAAACCAGTTCTAAGAGTAATGGTGGACATAGAGGGGGGGGGACAAGGACTAATAGGGCAGGGGACGAGAGGATGAAAGGAAGATGAACAGGCCATACAGCGGCGAGATTGTAGTATCCCTAGGGGGTAAAACAATGCACAGAATATGTAACTGGGGGTCTTTTCCTCCATACCATATCATACCATTAACTTATTTTACTTGTGTGACAGTGTCAGCACTGTTGTTCTGCTGTGGTAGTTGGCTCCTCCCTTGTCCTCCCCTGTTGTCCTCCTTACCCTGACATATTGGCTGGTCTCTTAAAACAAACTTGCTGCATTGCCATATACAATGTTCTCCCATGGTGCTCACAGTTTGTTGTTTTTCATTGTTCAGGCTTTCCATTGGTTCAAAATGTTACTAATACCCACAGACTCATTTTGATAACACTGTCATGCATAACTGTTTTATCCAGTGCCCGGATACCATCACAAGTGAGAAGAAGTGCTCTACAAATCTACTGATTGATTGATTGAGTGATTGTCTGAAGTTGAGATTTTGCTAAACTGAACAGTAAAAATTCAAAGGCTTATTTTACTTCATTGTAACATCTTAACTTTATGCTTAGCAACAAAAACTATGCATAATAGAGCTTTTCTACTATAATGTTTAATTAAATATTCAAATAGAAAGACTTTTTTTAAAACCTACATAGCAGCAAGCTCTGTGTAAAAATACACAGGTAAAGATTAGTTAGGGTTCAGCAAACCGACCCCCCCCCTGAAATTCTTAACATTTGCCAGTTATTGTATGCAGTGTACACCCCCACTCATTTCGCGTGCAATGCTCAGTTCCACCCTTTGCCAATAGCACATACAAAACTGTGTAATAAAAGCAAACCATGATGGGTAACATGAGTCGTGCATTGAATATAATTATTGGCCACTACTGTGTTATAGTTTAGCCATACCTTCTATTAAAAAGGCATTTTTTTATTTGCTTATAACTTTGGAAGCCATAGACAGATCTTCACCAAATGTGGCACTCCCTTAGCTTATGTGCCAAAGGTCATGCATACCAATGTACATGAAGATCTGCACAGTGCAAAAAAGTTAAGGGGCGGGGGGGATAACAAATATTTGCTTTCCCATTTAAACTCCCAAATGAGATTTTGCTCATTGCTACATCGCCCCCTCCCCCCCGAATGGATTATGCCCCATTTGTCATAAAAGTAGAACTTTAGCCAGAATGTGTGCTTCTTATGGTTTGGTGTAAATCTGTTCATTGGTTTTTTTATACATGTTTTCAATGCAAGTAAGAAATGGATGGGCTTGAAAGGGTTACCACTTTTGTATACCTTGCCCATTTTCTTGCCTTGGCCTGTACATGGGCATACTTATAAAAATAATGGCCTATTAATGGTTAAGGGAGCTGCCAGGTCCTGATGTCCATTTTGGTTCCTGATCCCAAAGGTGGTTGTTCAAACCCAAAGGCTCCGATTAGCTGCCTACAAGTCTGTAAGCCAGAATTACAGGACAATGGGCTCAGCCATACAGGGGCAGGGGGGATAAACCCCTGACCCCCTAGCCCTGATGGGAGTTCCCAAAGAGTCTTTCACTGTGACTCATTTTGTCCAAAACAGTAAGATTTTCTGTAAGGGTGTGGATCCTAAAGTAGGGTTGACAGATCCACAGCGAGAATCACAGTTTTGTGAACCGTTCCTCTGGGACCTAAAAGTGCAGTCAAAGGCTCATGAGCTTGTGTAGGGCCTCCTGTTCGTTTCACAGAACCCGGAATAGGTTTGTGGCTTTGCAGAGGTCCAAAAAGGATCCTCAAACATCTGAAAGGGTTTGCAAACCCATTAAAAAAAGAAGAAAAAGGTGCTGGTCCCTGCTTGACTGTCATAGGTCATACTTTTCAGATGTTTGCTGTCTGCAGCAGGTTGGTTGCACGGCCAGCCCATAGGCCATGCTCAACTGTCAAGCTGCTGTGCATTGCCATAACATATTTTGTGATTATGGCGGAGACTTTTGGATCATGGACTCATTCAAGAAGCATGGTGCCCAGTCCCACTGTACTATGATTAATAATAATTTATGTGTTCAGTTATGTGTAAAAATGGGCCACAATGTAGGGATTAGCAACTGTGGTGTTAATAGTCTCAAAGCTGGACTGGAAATGTGACGGCCATTGAAAGTACCTCCCTTTCATACCACTTCTGTCAATGGTGCACTGAGCAACCAAGTTACTGTATGTATCTTGATTAATAGACTTTCAAGAGTACCTCATCATGTTCTTTCTGGGACTACTACTTACCAGAGGTGTGGAATGGGAATGTTCCTGAATTGTATTCAAGTAGAACACCATAAACTCCTAGTGAACAAACTAATGGGATGTTAGGCGATTCCTTAAGTAAAGTAAGCCAAAAAATAGCTGAGGTACTATTATCCCACTAAGACATCTGTGTACCATAGTTCTCATGTGAAATTCTGGTGACAGGATATAATGAATGAGTTACTGCTGTTGGATGAACACCTTTTTTTGTCCTCTTTACGCCAACTCTCTGCTGGAATTACTCTTATCGCAATTGCAAGGCATGGAGAAGAGATTTACCACACAAGGATACTGAATTTAAATTTGAATTTAAAAATTATTTATAAAGCGCGCGTTCACCAGCGGTTTCATGGCGCTGCAACTAACAGATATCTGGGCGGGGGTGGCCGAAGCTAAGTTAAAAAGGAAACAGGACTGCTAGTAGACTAATCAAAAGATTTAGTGAACAAATGAGCTTTGAGCTGTTTCCGGAATTGCGGATAGAGAGTTAAGGCTCTAAGCTCTAGAGGCATGGAATTCCAGAAGAGTGGTGCAAGGGTAGCAAATTTAGATCCTCCCCATTTCTTCCTCCGGAACCGCGGGACTGTGAGAAGGGATTGAGTGGATGAACGCAGTTCCCTAGTGGGAACATAGGGGATGATCTCAGATGAGATAAAAGCCGGTGCCGTTCCCAGTCGTGCTTGGAAGGTGATAGAGGAAAGCTTAAACTGGACACGTTCACGGACTGGTAGCCAATGTAGAGACTTGAGGAGGGGAGTGACGTGGTGGGACTTAGGCAATTTAAACACCAGGCGCGCCGCCTGGTTCTGGATCTGCTGCAAACGCCTTAAGCTATATGCAGGTATACTTGCATATAGGGCGTTGCCGTAATCCAGGCGGGAGATGACCATTGCCAGGGTGATCAACTTCAGAGCGTCAAAAGAAAAGAAACGGGACACCTTGCGTATAGTGCGCAGTGAAAGAAAGGAAGAAGAGACCACAGAACTAACCTGGGAGTGAAGGGTAAGCTGGGAATTGTGTTTAATGCCTAATGTTTTTACTGAGGTAGAGGGGATAGGTGGAGAGCCTAGGGAAGGGGGCCAAAACAAAGAACACCAGGGACTGGATGAACCACCCGTCAACACCAGCTCAGTCTTGTCTGGGTGGAGTTTCAGATGGTTGTGGTTCATCTAGTCCCGGATATGAATCATGATGGATTGAAAATTAAGAACAGAAGCAGGGGAAGAAGACAGATTAAAGACAAGTTGGAGGTCATCCGCATAATTATATACGGTGACCTCCATTTGCTGCAGTGAAAAAATAAGGGGGGCGATGTAAAGATTAAACAAAAGAGGTGAAAGGGAGGAGCCTTGGGGGACCCCGCACTGAACTTTCTGAAAGACCGCAAAAAATCACCCAGGCGAACCGCCTGGGTGCGGTCCCTCAGGAAGGAGGACAACCATACCAGGGCGGTGCCCCCGATCCCTGCCGCCTTGACACGGGAAAGCAAGATGGTGTGATCAACCGTGTCAAAGGCGGCCGAGAGATCGAGGAGAACCAAGGCCTGGGTCTGGTTAGTGTCCATTCCCTCCCTGAGGTTGTCAAGGACCGAAAGAACTACGGACTCCGTAGAGTGTGCGGGGCGGAACCCGGCCTGGCGGGGGGCTAGAACCCCATACTTCTCCACAAAACAGCTCAGAGCGCAGGTGACATGGCGCTCGAGCACTTTTGCCAGGAATGGCAGGAGGGAGATGGGGCGAAAGTTGGCGGGGACTGAGGGGTCTGCACCCGGCTTCTTCAGGATGGGGACGATAACTGCTGTTTTAAGTAGGTTGGGTACAACACCCTGAGAGAGAGAGCTATTGAGGAGGTGAAGGGGGGGTCTGGACAAGTGGTAAAGATGTGACGGAGGATGTGGGCAGGGCAGGGGTCTAAAGGGGAGCCGGATTTGACCAGGGGAATTATGGAAGTCAGGGATTCCTTGGTCAAGGAAGGGAGGGCAATGAGTTGTCCCTTGGGGGGAGGACACTGAGGATCCACAAAAGTAGGAGAAGGAAGAGGAATGTTGGCTTTGATGGAAGCGATTTTCTGAATGAAGAAGTTATTTAGGGAGAGACAGAGTTCCTGGGAAGGGGTGGGCTTCAGAGTGGTTCTGTCGGAGAATGCCAGGTTATGCACAATCGAGAAGATTTCCCTCGATTGGTTCTCAGCTGCGAGAACTTTTGAGGAAAAATAGGCTGTTTTAGCCGCCAAGATAGCCTTTTTATATTGAGTCAAGATGTTAATGAACTCCAATCGCAGTAAGGGGCAGTAGTTTCTCCTCCAGGCACGCTCCGCTCGGCGTACCGCTAATTTGGTGGACTTAAGATCTTCATTGAACCACAGGTTTGCATCCTTCTCCCGCTTTGAGGTGACCCGCTTCAGAGGGGCAATAGAGTCGCAACCTGAGGAGAGCCACTGATCAATGGCCGTGACCTGGGAGAGGGTGGATAGACCTTGTAGGGAGGGGTAGGAAGTGGTGAGTAAGGTGGACAAAATTGTCGGGGTCTACTCACCCCCAAGCGCGGACCCAGACATTCTTAGGAAGTGGGGGCTTAGCCGGGGGGTGAGTGGGAAGGGTAAATGAAATCAAATGATGGTCTGACCACGTGCACGGTGAGATGGATAGGGACTCTACGGGACAGTTCAAGGACCAGATCTGGTCTAAGATATGTCCTTTGACATGGGTAGGAGAGTGAATATGGGATATAAAATTGAGAGATTGAAGGGTGCCTGAAAATTCTTTTGAGAAAAGGGCATTCTGCGGGGTCTGAGGGCCAAAAATTAAAATCGCCCAAGAGCAAAATAGAGGAGTTATTGACTGTGATCGTGGCCAAAACTTCAAGAAATTCAGGGAGAAACAATAAAGGGGATTGAGGGGGACGATAGGTAAGTACGCAAGTGAGAGGGGGCGTAATAGAAGTGGTGCAGATAGCCAGGTACTCCGTAGTGGCAATATCTGGCAACGAAAGAATTTGAAAAGGGAGGTCAGTTCGGGCAATGACCGCTACGCCGCCCCCAGCTCTACCATTAAGGTGATCCGCGCGTAGAGCGTAATATGGGGCTGGGAGAGTGGCCAATAGAACAGGGAGGGAGTCATCGCAAAACCAGGTTTCTGTTAAAAAGAGAGGGTCTGGTGCATGAAGGTCCAGTAGCACCGATAGTTCGTGCGAGTGGGCTACTGCAGACTGGGTGTTCAGATAGTAGACCGAAAGGGCTTTAGAGGTTCCAAGGTTAACATCACCCCCATAGGGGTGAGGGGGAGTGTGTTGAGGGGGAGGGATGGCGGAAGAAGGAGCAGGAGACAGTCCAAGAGAAGAGATGCGGGAACAGGTAGTAGCGGCTAAAGGCCATGGGCCCTGGAAGCAGCGGAGTTGAGCGGGGGAATAGGTGATATATTGGGCAGAGTGACGTGCCCCTAGCCCCGGCCTGCCGCGGACGGGTGCAGACGGGCTTGACTTGTGCGCGACTTCGGCGCGAAGTCGGCGCTCCCGCTGCGCTCGTCCGCTGCGCTCGTCAGCTGCGCTTGCTCCAGGTCGTCATTTATGTTGTCTTGCTGTGAGCCACTAGACCGCTGACCTGCACGGTGGAGAGGCAGGGCAGAAGTGGTGCAGGACCAGGCAGGAAGTGTCGCTCATGGGCTGACCCTCCACTCAACGGCACACAGCCGGGGCGGACCGGGGTCGGGAGCGAAATAAAGGAGGTAAGCTGGAATCAATTTGCCTAAATTCTGAATCAATATGCAGGTGCGATGCTTTTAATCAGCGTAATAGGAGTTTAAAAAACACACAGCATGCGCAACACAGTTCTCAGTCAGCTGGGTTGTGCAAAGCGCAATATGATTTTAAAATAAACACACAGAATGCGCAACACAGCTCTCAGTCAGCTGGGTTGTGCAAGGTTAAAAATGTAGTCAGCGTGGGAACGCGCAAGTAGCCTGCCCACCGCAGTAGTCTGCCACAGTTGTCTAATCGCGGGGTGGAGTAGGAAGCAAGATATGCAAAAAGATTCTGAAGCCACTAGACCGCTGACCTGCACGGTGGAGAGGCAGGGCGGAAGTGGTGCAGGACCAGGCAGGAAGTGTCGCTCATGGGCTGACCCTCCGCTCAAACGGCACACAGCCGGCGCAGACCGGGGTCGGGAGCGAAATAAAGGAGGTAAGCTGGAATCAATTTGCCTAAATTCTGAATCAATATGCAGGCGCGATGCTTTTAATCAACGTAATATGAGTTTAAAAAACACACAGCGTGCGCAACACAGCTCTCAGTCAGCTGGGTTGTGCAAAGCGCAATACGATTTTAAAATAAACACACAGAATGCGCAACACAGCTCTCAGTCAGCTGTTTATACTTCCATCCCTACTCAGATAGGCCTGAGCCAGAGGGAGCTAGGACCCACAGCAGTTTTTGCTTAATCATCGGACCTACTGTAGCGCTGGCTCCACTCCACCAACAATATCCATACTTTCTCACGACTACTAGGGTGCAGCCATATCTGACTAACTTGTGGAGGTTAAACTTTTAAGACAGTCAGAAAAACAGGGTGGGCTTCCGGATTTTCAAAGTCTACAAATCTCCCGTCTCGCAAGGAGAGTTGCACAGTAGATAACTTTGGAGCTAACAGTATTTATTCGAGCTGGACCATCTTGATAGAGCCCAAAGAATATAAGTTTAGGGCTTACCTTGATTTGTTGACCCGTTACCACCGCAAGGAAGTAACATATCTCAGCCCAGTAACACGCAATCTTCGGATACATCTTAAACATATAAATATCATCTGCCGGTGAGATCATACATCTTGGGCATACATACAGATTTCCTGTAGCTCTTGACAACTTGGCTGGAGACCAATAAACTCTTTAGGTAGTGAAAAGATGGTTACACTTAAGTGCAGCAGGTCTCACCACAGCTTGTAAAAGAGTCAAGCCAGACCTGCTTAGGATTTCTACCCTCCGGTTCTTCTGCCCAAAGCTTAAAAATATCCAAAATAGAGTCATTATCAGCCTCCACCAAGGTCCAACACCACAAGGAGACTTTCTTTTTCAGTGAACCTGCTCTCATCGCCCGGTTCAGTAGGAGTCCTCTTCCTCCTCTACCCAGGCCTGTGTGGCCCACCAAGAACAGACTTGGTAATATTTGAACCTTGTTAGTTTCTCCTCCGGTACAGTGGCTCAGCACTTCCCACCTCACTAGGCTTGATGCCCTTTTGAGATCTCCCCAGTAAAGTAACCCCGCAGATTTAAGTGGCTGACTAAGCTGATCTCTCAAACATTCAGGGGTTCCCAGCGAATCCCAGATCAGGGCCCGGGAAGAGTAGTAAGGTACACCTAGTTTTTTTCTGAAAGTAAATCCAAGTTCTTAAGGCCCCCTTCAAAATCTACAGTTTCACCTTTTTAAAGTACTTTGGGTCTCCATATTTAAAAAGGAAATGGCTCTGGCCCTGACTCACTTCCATTAACATTACCCCATAAAGTAGTCCCAAGGGAGACCGATCGACTTTGTTGATGAGCATACAAAAGTTCTTGAAATGAAATTCATGTCAATATGAAAAGAGATCCGTAAGTTCCAACCCCCCCTGCTCCAGCCTCCTCCTCATATTATTCCAAGATATCCTGGGCCCCTTCGAAGACCAAATGAACTTGCCTATCTTCCCCGGAGCTTAGCTATACCTTCTTTGTAAAAGGCTAAAGGAATTTAATTAAAGAGAAAGGTAATTTTTGGTAGGTCAATCATCATTATGAGATTGACACAGCCATAAATATTTAAGGGTAAATTAGCCAACCTGACCAATAGACTCCCTACCTCTTGACTGACTTTTTCCAGTTGGTTCTGGGCACCTCTTTCAGCTTCTGTATTATTGGAATGCCCAAATACCACATTGGGCCTTGGCCTCAAACTATGCTTGCCCTGGTTCCATTCCATGATTTCGGTTTTTCCATTATTCTCCTTATAGCCGGAAATCATACCAAAGCTTTGCGCTTTGGCCATTAAGCTAGGAATTGCCACCTCTGGGTTAGTGGTATAAAGGATTAGATCATCTGCATAGAGAGCCACCTTTGCCACCAGACCAGCTGATTTAAAGGGAAAGATAGTGGGATCCGCTCTAATCAGGGAGGCAAATGGCTCGATATACAGAATAAACAAGAGCAGGGACAGGGGACACCCCTGTTTTGTGCCTCTAGAGATGTCAAGCCACTCTGACAACTCCCCATTCACCAGCACCCTTGCTCTGGGCAGGTCGTACAGATTTTGGACAGCCCTCACAGTATTCTGTGGAAATCCAAAGTTCTTTAAAGCATCCCAAAGATAGGCCCAGTGTACTTGGTCAAAAGCCTTTGCAGCTACAGCTACTACCATCACAGGTGAATTCTGGGCTTCCGTCAGATCTATAACACAGCATCAAAAAAGTAAGCTCATTTAGCTGCCTCCCAGGGATGAACCCTCTTTGGTCTTGATGGATAACTCCCTTGATGACCTGGGCAATCCTAGAGGCTATTATCCCTGAAAAGATCTTGTAGTAGGAATTCAAAAGTGAAATTGGCCTATATGAGTCCACTTCCAGAGGATCTTTATTTGGTTTCAAAATTAATGTTACAGTGGCCTCAGCCCAAGACTGCGGGACTATTTCGCCTTCTATATAAATTACATTAAATAGGACTTTCAGGACTGGGGCTATATTATCAAGTAGTTGAGACTAAAACTCGACTGGAAGACCATCTGACCCGGCTGCCTTCTCCCCTGCCATCTTCCTAATTTGTGCCTTGACCTCTTCCTCCATAATCTCTGACTCTATGAGCCTCTTTTGTTCATTAGTTAATCACGGGAGCTCCGTTTTATCTAACCAGGCTTCTATGCTCTCTTTCCTGAGAGATATATCTTCTCTACATAAACTACTCATATATCTCCGGGCCTCAGCACATATTTCCAAATTTGCGTTCAACAGAGCTCCCGATTCTGCATCTCTCAGATTTTGAATTATATTCCTAGCCAAATCTATTTTTGCTTTCCAGGCAAAAGCGAGCTACACTTCTCTCCATATAAGAATTGTTGTAGCTTTCTTACTTTCCACCAGCCTAATAGTCTTTGATCCAATTGCCCTTGATATTCTGCTTGTAAATGCTCTAGTTCTTTGCTAAGGGCAGGAACTCTACCATAGCCCTCCAATGATGCCTTCTGAAGATCCCATTCCTTAGCCTTAATCTCTTTGATACGATCCTCATTCTCCTGCTTCAGGGCACCCCTCTTACCCACCATTATTGAACTGACTATTGCCCTTATATAAGTTTTAAATGCATCCCACACAGTTTGTATTTTAGCTGAACCCCTGTTAGCATGAAAAAAGACAACTGTCTTATCCACTATATTTGATACCACCCTCTCGTCTAATAGGATGGTCCTATCCAGGGTCCATCATTTTTACACCAGATTTTTGGTGCTGTCTTAGAGACACGAGAACTTCCGAGTGATCTGAGAGAATGTTAGAAACATGTTTAACCTCTTCAGCATCAACTAATAAGTCCTGGTCAACCACAAAATAGTCGATGCAGAAATAGTGCCCCTACTTTCTACTAAAGAAAGTAAAGTCCCTTACCCCTCCATCTTGCTACGCCAAATGTCAACCAAATTGAGTTCGAGCATCATATTTTTCAGGATTGCAGATGTTCTTGGGGGGCTAACATATTTAACTTTTGAAGGTCTATCTAAATCCTTATTTTGGACTATGTTAAAATCCCTACCAAGTATTACTGGGGCGGTGGCTTCTGGATAATCGTTGTGTGGACCATTATAAGTAGCACATACTAATGACATCCCCTGTATCATCAGGTTAGCCACCAACCATCTCCCTGAGAGGTCCGATTCGTATTTTGCAAGCTTTATAACAGAATTATTTCTAATAATTAAGGTGACAACTCCGATGCAGCCTCTCTGGTACAAGCAGACTACTTCCTGAACCCAACCCAATTTAATAAAGGATGACCTGCACTTCTCCTGTTCCAAGTGAGTCTTCTGAAGCAAGAAATGTTCGCCTTGTTATTCTTAAGAAATTCAATCACCCTAGCCAGCTTCTTCCTGAACCTCAAACAATTAACATTCCAAGAAATCAGATGGACAAGATTTGATTTACTCATCTTAAAATTTCTACCCTATGCTCCCATGCACCTCCTTCAGCATCCTATTGTATTGGAGACTCCTTGCCTGATGCCATCCTAAAATAACTAAGGCAATAACCAAACAAGTATATGGCAAAATTAAAACATATTTTCTTTTTTTCCCCATGCTCCCACCACCCTGTGCACACCACCTCCGGCTCACCTCGGGAACCCCCTTTCCTATCCCTGGGCGATAGTGTCCGCCCTTCGCGACCCCCCAGGCGAAGAAATAAAATCCAAATTATAATCAAAAAGAAAGAGAAAAGAAAGTATATCTATATGTTAAGGATACTTTGCTGCATCTATGTGATTTCATCTTAACAGGGTACAGACAAAACCCTCCAGACCTCTACTGATCTGATCCCTCCATCTGAGCCAAAAAAAGTATCCACCTCTTCCGGGTTACTGATATTATGCAATTTGTTGTGCCTTATTATTTTCAGGATTGCAGGGTACTTCATCTGGACCTGGGCGCCCTTACTTCGTACTTCGCTCATCTTTGAGCCCAGCTCCCGTTGCCTCTGTACGGTTCTCTTCCCAATATCTGACCGTACTTGATATCTAAAGTCCCCAAATTTCAGAAAACGTTGCTTAAGGGCGCGCCCCAGCACTAACTCCTTGACGGCATACGTGAGAAAATGTATCATAATCTTCCTGCGGGGGTTTCCTAGCGGGATTTAACTTGAAAGGATCTCTATGAACTCTTTATCAAAACCAATATCTGGCCTATCCTGGAATAAACCTTCACCCAGAAGTTTTCATATATTTAACCTTTAATGTTGCACTTTTCAGAGCCTTTTGGGATATTGAGAAGCCTCAAGTTGTTATGCCTGGTCTGTATTTCCAGCCTCTCCATATCCTCCTGTAGCTGCTTATTTTGTGTTTTAAGATCAGCAATATATGTTGCATTCACAGCTAAAGCTACTGACAGGCACTTTACCTCACCTTCCAGGACTGTAGTGTGCAGAGTAATTCCATCTACTTTTTCTTCAAGTATGCCACACTTTTCTTGAATGCCCCTTTGGTTACCCTCAGAAATCTCAAACTTAGTGAGAATGTCTTGCCTCCGATTGAATAGCAATTTTTCAACCTGGTTTCCCGAGGAGAACTCCGCTTGGTTCCTGTTATCGGCCCAGAAAGTCTCACTTTTGTCCTGAATCTGCCTTGGATTCTAGTACAGAGCTCCCCGTCATGGGCATATAGAACATCATGGGCATCTTGGGCATTTTGGTGCATCCCCAACAACATCTACCAGCGTGGATAAGCGATTTTCAAGCAACCAACGCTCTGCCTGGGGGAGAGACTGGGTTACATTATTCCCCCTCCCCTGTGTAGAAGATGCATCCTGCTCCAGGATTTTAAAATATGACCTGAGGGAAGGGGGGGGTTTGAGAGGTAAACGCACTTACTTAGGCCAGCACCTCTTTGTTTTCCTAGCCACTTTAAGCACTTTTTTTTACAGGAGATAGCACTACTGATTCCCGGACCGTCTGGTCTTTTGCTCTCTCACTTAATCTTTTCTTCTCTGGCACTGGGGGCAAATGGTACCTATTCCTTGAATTCTGAACTTGTAACTCTCTATCAGAGGGGGTATTACTGATTTTATCCCTCTCCCTGGCAGCGGGCACAAGGTTTTCTCCAACACACTCTGCCCCAAGCTTATCATTAACAGCATTCATAGGAAAAAATGGTACCTGTATGGGGAGATCGTTTTCCATCAAACCCTGCTGTGCCTTATACACCCTCAGATACTGCCCTTCACTCCCCTCGTAGACTCATTTGGTGCTCTCACTGCTGGGCCAGGACACCCCTTTATTCCTGAGAGACTTGACGGTTAAACGCCAGAGCCTTCGGCACTCTGGCAGGCCCTTGGGTGCAGCCGTCTTGTGCTGACACAGCCGCATCCAGCCCGGAACCCGGCAAATGCGATTGCCGCACGAGACCTCCACCACAGAACTGCCGCCCAACACCAGATCCCCGCTGGCCAACAATGCCGATATCCGCAACCATACGTGTCTGGGCCCCCCCACCAGGTAGGGTCCCTATTTTCACGACTGTGCAGTGCACATTACAGAGTTTGCATCTTTTCGCCTTATTCGCTTTCTATTAACATTTCCTCATTCCTTCACCCGGTAGCTCCCACGACCGGCGTCAGCGTGCCGCCATGTTCCCCCACTAGAACTGACTATATGCAAATAAGCCTTGATCCTACTCCAATAGGACCAGTCCAGCCTGAAATTTTGAGCTATGTCCTCTCTGAACTGGAATATAGGAAACCTAACACCAGTATCACCTTAATATGACCTGTCAGGCAGATGCAGTTTGGTCCTGTGGCACAGTGAACATGGGAACCATTACAGTTACTGTGAGGAGCAGGAGCAGTACTGATTTGCACAAGGTGGTCTATTTGTAGAGTGGCATAGTCTGCAAAAAACGATGGGTTGCAATGCTACCTCAAGCTTTTGTCGGTGATTAGACTGTTGTTTGCCAGCATTCCTCCCATCACCTTATTATATACAATTGATGCTACACCCTAAGTGCACAAGAAAATGCACAGATGTTGGCCCCTTGCTCACTGTGCTATAGGCTCCAAGCTATTCCTCCTATGACACCTTGCAAGGCAAAACTGATCTGTGGTTGCTTGTTTTCCCTATTGGGGGGAGCCTCACCTGGTGATTTGGAATGGACTGTTCCCATGAGGAGCAAAGTCAACACTAAGGTGGGCTAGAGTGGCACCTTGAAAGAAAAACAATGGGTTGGAATTCTACCTGAGCTACTGCCAGTGATTAGACCGTTTGCAGATATTCCTCCCATCACCTTTTGTGTGAGTGATGCTCTGAATCTAGTAGCACATAATGGCTCTGGGAATTGAATAGTTATATTGTTCTGACTAATCAATGATATTCCTATAAGTGAACTTTCAAGTGTGACATTTCAAGGCATCACTTGGTAGATTGCCTGGATTTGGATTAAGACTGCCTAATCTGCCTTCTCTCGATGCCCAGGACCTGGCTGGCAATTTTGCTGATTGGCAGAAAGTCCCATCAATGTTGATGCCTATCTTTCCCATGAGGAGATATAGAACATTGATTGCCTGTTAATATTTTGGTTAATTATGTTTTTGCTATATTCAAGTGATGTGGGCCATGAGGGAATCTACATGACCAACGTCTGGTATTTTTATCTGCTTCCTGTTTAATACTCACATGGTCAGTGACGGTTCTTTAGAAATACTCAGAATAATTGTTCCCATTGGGAAGAGGGACTTTATTTTGAAGAACGGTTGTAATTTAACCCTGACTGTAGCCTTCATCCAGGTCTTGAAGTAGAATAAAATGTGATGCTTTTGTTAAGAGCTCTGCAGTGACGATCTCTTAATGGCAGATATATTTCAAATAAGCCTGTTTGTTTAATTTTCAGTTTATTCATTTTAAACTTTTAAGTTATGTGATGGTCAACCTGGAACTTTACAATTGCATTTTGAATGTGGTTATATCACCTGATGTGCAGAGTGCCCACTATCTCAAGTGGCCATTGAAAGACTTGCAAGCATTTGGTTCTCTTATGAACTTCTGTTCCCTAAAAGCGAGCTCTATTAGTCACATTACTACTGTCCTATTGAGGATAGCTGACCATTCATAGAACCCATTTTATCAAGAGAATTTCCTATTAATCTTCCCTCAGACTGTTGGTACTATAAGGGTTGACCTAAAAAGATATTCCACCAAGCCTGTTGCCCAAAAAAGTCATAATAAGTAGTAGCATAATTTTAGTCTGTTTAATAAATGGTACTGGGAAGAAAAGATAGTGTATTTAGTGACTTGACTGGAGTAGTTAGAGAATTACTACAGCATGCAAATGATTCTCACTACCCCAACAATATACAAATGTATAAGAAAAGACAGCTGGCAAGTGAAATAAGGTGTGAGTTTAAGAGTTAGAGGGTTCCTGGTGGTCTGAGGCTAAGGGATTTATCCATTGTCTGACTCCTTTATTAGAGCAAAAGACTTGTCTGTACTGTATCAGACTACCATTATAGGTTGTTTTTCAAAACCGCCTGAATTCCCTACCCTACACAGTGAGTTATCCTTTTTAACCTATAACCAACAAGAGTCACTGTACCTATCAGAGAAAAGCAAAGTCAGAAAAGCTGTTGACATTCTACTACTGTGGTTGTTGAGGACAGTTTGTCCTGTTCTTAATGCCCTCACCCACGATGAAGGATGTCATGCTTCATCATTGTACAATTGCTCATCGTTGGGCTGGTGCTGCATGCCCTATGGGTCCCCCAAAGGGTCACTTTTTCAGAGATCTTTTAGATAAAGCTGTAATGGCGCGTGGGGGTGAGCGGCAGTTGTTTCCTAATGTGGAGTTAAAAAATGACTTGAGGGGTACTTAGAGAATTTATTGATGAAAATAGTCCCTCTGCCATTAGTAAAAACCAAGAAAGTGGTGCTGCCGTGAGAGATGAAATGGCTCCCTGTAGCTAGGTTTGTGACACACTGCAAGACTAGCTGTGATATTATAGGATGTGTTGCATGAGAATATATTGCATGCAACACAAATGGTGGTTGCCTCTCACAAATGAACGTTATTCCTCTATGGTGAGCATAAAGATATGGATCTTTTCTTTCTCTTCTGAATCTACTTATAAAATGTAAAGATCATCAGTGTTGCTAAAGTTCACATATATTTCCTTTAAATTGATTTACTAATGGGACCTGTCATGAGGCATAGACTGACTGAACCCTGTAACTCCTCATAAGCTATTCCATTTTTGCTCAATCTCTGCACCCCCTAATCGACAACCTTTTGTTGTGATTGTGTAAGTCTGCAGAATGGTTATTGTTTTGGCAATGAAGCAAGCTTTTACTGTTGCCCCTTTATTTTTAGGTTATCAATCAGTAGGTTTGTAGATCCTTTCTTGTCACCGTGAAGGTGTCCAGACAATGGCAGAGTCCAGTTGATAAGCCAAATATCCAGGTCTTCACGGACTTTCGGAATTTCTGAAGAGATGGGGAGGTCCATTGATGAAAGGGTAGCGTATCCCATATATTTACTGCTAGGTAGGAGATGGAGCAACCTACGCTTCTGCTATGTCGAATGCTGGGGTGAGGTTTATAGAAAGGGATGGAGTGCAGGTGTCTGGTGGGCTGGAAATTTCCGGCAGTGGTTCAAGTAGGCAAGTTCGCAGTTGTGCAGGACCTTGTATGCATGGGTCAGGAGCTTGAACTGGCATCTTTTCCATATAGGGAGCCAGTGGAGTTCCCCGAGTTAGGGGGGTGATAAAGGGTTCATCTTGGGAGACCCAGGATGAGTCTGGCTGCTGCTCTCTGTAGGGTCTGTAGTCATAGGAGGAGGTGAGCTGCAATCCTTGCATGGAGAGCACTGCCGTAGTGCAGTTGACTGGAGATGGGGGCCTAGGTGATGGTGCATCTTGAGCTTTGTGGTACCCATTTTAATATCTTATGAAGCATGCAGAGGATGAAGAAGCAGGAGGAGGAGATGAGGTTGACCTTAGTTGTCGTCCAGAAAGATGCCTAGTTTCCTAGCATGGTCAGTGGGGTTAGGAGTAGGTCTGAGATCCAAGAGCCACCAGGATGCATCCCATAGGGACCTTTTGTTTCCAAAAATCAGTAACTCTGTATTGTCCTTCATTCAGTTGGTCTGTCATGCAGTTTTGGTACCTGGTCTCAGCGGTATCTAAGAGGAGGATGAGTTGTGCGTTGTTTGCATAAGATATGATATTGAGTCTATGGGTTTTAGTGATGCTGGCCAGAAGTCATGTAAGTGCTGAAGAAGGTGGGGCTGAGCGAGGATCCTAGGGCCTCTCTACAGATGATTTCCTTGGGTTCGGAGGTGAATTTGGAATTTTATTAAAAAAGAGCGTGCAAGTTGATATGTGACCCAAGTTGACCTGTTGGCAATACATACTAAAATATGCACCTGATATTAGGGCAATATAGGCAACATGGGTAAACAGTAGGAGAACTAAGAAGTTTGAGTTTGGCACCCTTCGGAGAATCCTTTCTCGCTTTTCTTCCTCTCTTCTATCCCATCAATCCTTCATGTGCCATATATGCTATGCACTGCAACCCTAGTCACAATACAATACGCATTATGGACAAAGACTGTGATATGAGCAACAGTACTTAAGGAATATAAAGGGAAGGCAGGTAAAAGTGCATGTTTGTGATAGGTATTACTAGGACGAAAGGTGTTCACATTTTCTGAGGTAATTGAAATGGCATTGTGAAATGTGAATCAGCAGATGGGAAATCGAGAAGGGGTTCTCACTTGCTCATAAACATTCATGTGACGGGCGAAAAATAGATTTTGGATGCACAATCATTTAGCAGCCCTGGATCCTTCAGTTTGAGATGTTTGCAATGTACCATCTAAAAGCCGAGGTTAATTTTCCTATATTATACATATGGTTTCTATATTATGGTACCGTACAGGAGCTTCAAACTCTGAACATTTCTGAGGTGGGTGATTTTACAGCACCACTTAAGGAAGAGTATCAAAATGTTTCAACATTTGTTGTTATAGTAGTTAATTACGGGCACATGCATCATTCATACATTTCGCATTTCTTAATTTGCGAAAATTACCGAATCGCAAATTAAGAATTGCAAAATGCTATGCATCATTTTTTTCGATATTTATTTGTGATTCGGTAAAAATCGCAATTTTTACCGAATCGCAAATAAATACCAAATTCCTAACTGCTTTTTCGCAAATCCCATTGATTCCTATGGGCCGAAAGGCCCATAGGAGTCAATGGGAAGGCATTTACGAATTCGCAATTTGTTGATGCATTCCAAGGGTGCAGGGGGGTCCAAAGGACCCCCCCCCCGCACCCATGAAATGTATTTGAAAGTGCATGTTTCAAACACACATGTCCTAAGGACATGTGTGTCTGTAACATGACCGTGTAAAAAATGCATTTTTTTGCATTTTGAAACATTTTCGCAAATTAACACGAGGGTCAACCTCGTGTTAATTTGCACTTCCAATTTCAAAATTCGCATTTTTTTTAAAATTGATGCATTGCATTTAAGGAATCGCACAAATGAGATTCCTTAAATGCATTCGCATTTTTAAGAAATGCAAAAAAATGCGAATATTGAAAAAGTGTTTGATGCATCCCAAAAACGTATTTAGGAAGTGCAAACGGACGAATTTACCGATTCGCACCGTTTGCACTTCCTAAACACTTTGATGCATGTGGGGGTTAATCCTTAATCTATCTTCTTGAAAGCAAATTTTGTAGAAAACCCAGAAAGACTAACTAATAGTAATCTATGTCCAAAAATGGTCCCAGTAGTGGCACCCTGAATTATTGGTATAATTTGCCAGTGAGAAATATTATGTTCATATTGTACTGAGTCTGATTCAGTGCCCCTCGCTCGGCTTCCTTTTTTTCTTTTCATCTAGTGTAATAGCTATTTTCGATGAAATAACATGGGAGAGAAGCTCATTATAGGAAACGAGCCGAACTGAACTTCCCCTTTTCAAACTTCACTAATGGTAGGAGAAACGAATTAATTATGGGGAGATGAGATACTTTTGTGCTTTGTACTGTCATCTGAGTACAACTAATGTAACTGTGCAATTTGCACATTTTATGCTACAATATGCACCTCAAGAATATGGGAATCACATTTGTGTTCCATAAATCTGCTAAATGATTTGCGCGCCTTAGGGTCAGTAAGAGTAGTGGAAAGTAATATTTTTTTATTGTGAATGAGCACTTTTTATTGTATTTTAATTGCTCGGATTGTGTGGTGTATATTTTTTCAAGTATGAATTTTGACATCATCTGCGTACATGATGCTTTACAAACTGTTTAATTCAAGGATATGCTTACTGAAGCTGTAGTGAATATGTTTAGAATGTTATATGTTTTGGAAATACATTGCAGAAAGAGTACCGTGCAGTTTTTAATATTTTGTGTCCAAAAGTGAAACATTCTTTAGTTTCTTTGATAAGCTAAAAGCATTCTAATAAAACATGAAATAGGCATAGCAGCATGAAAATATTAGACTTTTTCAATGAAAGAACACAACAATTTTGCTCTAAAATGCATACCATATATACCTATGATTATGACTGCAATTCCTTTACTAGAATCCTCCTGGGCTTGTCTTGACCCTGGAATGTAGGTACAGTAGTTTCTGAGAATCTTACCCCCACATTGTTTAAACTATACCCATGATAAAAATACACAAATTACATTCCCAAAGCCTCAATGTGGTTTCGTGAGAATTAGAAAAGGGGTGCATTAGGACCCTCGTTTGCATAAAGAACATATAGTGTTTATAACTATGATTCAGAAAAGGGGGTGGTGATGTGCCTGCGATTTTATGTGACCACATACATATATATATATATTACCTACTGGCGGTCGCCAGTAGGTAGTTATAGTTAGGATTTTTTTCAATGTTAAATCTCAAAATTCTATTTGAAATAACTTTGGCGCCGGTTGACAAATCCGCCTGAAAATTTCCTCAAAATGGCCTTGCGGCGTTCCGGTCCTTTCCTGAAAGTTTGGGGGGGATTCGTCAAGCGGGGGCCGAGATAAAAGGGGGGTCCCAAAACGTGTTTTTCCCATGTTAATTTCCATAGGGCGGTCGATTTCACTTTTAGCCCGAACGGCTGAATGGATTTCCACCAAATTTGGCAAAATTGTAGGGACTGGTAGCCCTATGTGCCTTTGCTATGTCTCAAGATATGTGCTCCAGTGGATTTTGAGTAATTTAGGTTCAAAAAAATATATATATCTATGGCAGCGCCCTGGTACGCGTTCCGGGGAGCGCTCCGGGCGCGCCACGCGACTTGCATGCAGAAAGCTGATTGGTTCTTGGGTGTCTGTAAACATTCGAAACAGCCCGGAGCGGCCGCCATCTTGTCTCTCGGTAAGATCGAGAGACAAGAGGTGGCAATAACGAAAGGGGAAATGAATAAAAGGGGGCAGGGTAGACACCCCCTGACCCCCTAGATTTGAAGTGGGTGGCTGAAAAGGCCCATATAAAGCAAAATAAAAAATAACATTTTTTTTTAATTTTCGCGGGTTTCGCGCACGATACGCGAACCGGGCAGCGCTCCGGGAAGCGGAACAAAGAGAAAAAAAAAAAGACAGGGTGTAAAAATGTTTGCAAATTTGTTATAAATGGAAGGTAGTTCTGAAAAGAACTGTTTTTTATTCGTTTTCTTCTTTTTTATTTTTTTAATTAATTTTCTGAACAATTATTTGATTTTTTTGGATTTTTGAAAATTATTTTGAGTTTTTTTTTGTGTTTTATTAGGGGAAATAACAAAAAAGCAGGGTTTGAACATGTCTCAACAGGAGCAAAAAAAAAAAAAAAAAGGATTCATTGTTTTCTCTTCTTGTTGCATTTATGATTTTCTCCAGCTCGGTTAATCAAAGTAATACTCTTTTCTCCAAAAGAAATAGTTCCACAATATATACAAACTATTTTGTAGTTTTCAAAAGGACTTTGAATATTGGGGTCCGGCGAATGATGTTTGTCCACTGGAGGTGCTGGGGATGACATTTGGGGGGTTGGCAGCAAGATCCCTTACTTGTGCTTGGGAAAGATTATTAGGATGCCACCGCTCCATGTGGCGAATCATTGTATGATTCCCAAAGCTGTATTTCTTGTTGGGGTTGCCACGAGAAAGTTCATGTTTACATATCAAACAAGACACTTTGGGTGCATTGACCTACTTTTGTCCAGGTGGAATTTAAAAAAATTGCCATATGTAGTGCTCTTTAATATGGCTCTGCCTTGGTGTTTCTGGCAGGAACTGCTGCCTTACTTGCTCTTCCTCCTCCTCCTCTTCATCCTCATTATCTTCCTCTCTACCAAAGTCCAGTGTTGGAGGTGGTCCTTTTGGTGGTGGTGGTGGTTGCTGAGAAGCACCAGCAGCAGCTATTACAGAAGCCATTGTCAAAAACAGGTCTTGCTCTCTGGAAGTAGAAAGTAAAAATGAGGTAAAAAGGTGGGGGCTTTCATCATTTTGAAAAAAAAAATGTTCTGAACCAATGAAAAGTGTTATTTTCAGGTCACATGACCTGTTACGCTTACGTTACGCGCCCCGCACCGCGCCCCGGAGCGCTTCCGGGGCACTGCGCGTCGCGTCTGTAGCGCTCCGGAGCGCTTCCGGGTGCGCTAACGCAGCGCGTCATAAGACGCATCACGCGGCTACGCGATAGGTCACACTTACGCGACACGTCACAATGTTGTTTTCGATCGCGTCATTTGCGCTAACGGAACGTTTCCTGGGCGCGAACCGGGGCGCGATCAAAAGTTACGCTAACTGGGCACTCCCCGGGGCACGCACCAGAAGCGTACCGAAGCAAAAAATTAAAAAAAAAAAAAAAACCTTTCATACATCCCAAAAAAAATATTAAATACATAGAAAAAATAGTATTCACACAGTTTAGTTACTATCCAATATATTTAGTGACACACTACAAATTAGTCAAGTAAACAGTCAATCACACTGCTACTAAATCCTCCATCCAGACACTTATACATCCACTTATTCTTCAATGCGGATTGCTATATATATATATATATTCAATGAAAAAACGATAGGTTTTAGACCATATATAGATAGGAATTAGCATTTAAAAAACCTTTAAAGTTGATATTTTACTCACACAAAACCATTGAAATATGCATAGAAAATATAGTATTCATTATAAAGAAGAATATATTTTACAGCTATAGATATTTGCTATTAAAAAACCATTGAAATTCACTAAAAAAAACATAGGTTAGAGACCATATATAGTTAGGAATTTGCATTTACAAAACCTTGAAAATTCACTGAAAAAACCAAAGGTTTCACACCAGTTATAGTTAGGAATTAGGAGTTAAAAAACCTATGAAATTCACTGAAAAAACCATAGGTTTCACACCAGTTATAGTTAGGAATTAGCATTTAAAAAACCTATTAAATTCACTGAAAAAACCATAGGTTTCACACCAGTTATAGTTAGGAATTAGCATTTAAAAAACCTATTAAATTCACTGAAAAAACCATAGGTTTCACACCAGTTATAGTTAGCTGGAAATTTTACTGACATAAAACCATTGAAATTCCACGTTATAGTTAGTTGGACTCACTATAACTTGCGAGTGTAATGCACTGCTGATGACGTCACAAATTACATCACTCATGACATGGTCAGTGACATCACTCATGACATCACTGATGACACCATCCAGTGAATGTGTGTCTTTCTGATAAATAAATATGTTTTATACATGTATATGTAAAGGTCGATGGAAGAATAAATGTTTAAATAAGTATTTCAATGAATGTTTTTTTTAAAAAAAAATGATTGG
Organism: Lissotriton vulgaris; assembly: GCF_964263255.1. Lineage (NCBI taxonomy): Eukaryota > Metazoa > Chordata > Amphibia > Caudata > Salamandridae > Lissotriton > Lissotriton vulgaris. The sequence goes on along the minus strand of NC_141687.1, from coordinate 1,462,095,072 downwards.
TTAACTGGCTTATTAAGTGTATCTTAGTAAATACATATATTAGCGAGTAATGTTTAAATATTTAAATATATGTATCAGTGTTTCACTTTGTGTATAATTAGCTGCATGGGTTGGTGAGTAGCTACATGTGTGTGTATATGGGTTATTAGATGTTTTTTTAGTATCAGTATGAGTGTCTGTATGGTTTGGTGGGGGTATTACTCAGCATATAGATGCATCAATGACTGACTCACTGTATGTGTTTTGAAGACAGCATATGTGCAGGACTGTATGGGTGGATGAGTGTGTATATGTGTGTGTTAGTTAGTGAATGACTGTCTCACTAGTGTCTTTATCAGTAACAACATATGTTTTAATCTAGTATATGTGAGTATTGATGTTTATAAGTGAGTATATGTAAGATTGTAAGAGTTCCTGTTTAAATAAGTATGTGTTTCTATAAGTAATTGTTTAAGAGAGTGAGTATGTGTAAGTTTCCTTAGAAGTAAGGTGGTAGTGTGTGTATAGCTGTATATTCAAATTAATGGATGCTCAATAGTTTATTTACATGTGTGATTATGTGTGTGAGTAACTTTTGGATGACTGTCGGTGTGTAATAGGATGTATAGGTGTTTCACTACATATGATGAGTGAATATATGTATGAGTGACTATGTAGAACTGTTGGTGAATGAGTGGATGTGTATATAGATGGTGGTATTACTGAATTGGTTGTTGTAACTGGTATGGGTATCACCACTTTTTTGGAAAATGTTAGTTTCTATTTTTGAATATATGTTTCAAGGGGTACTTTACAGTGAAAGGAGGTCTGTCACTCTGTCATAAGGATGGTGTCATCAGTGATGTCATGAGTGATGTCACTGACCATGTCATGAGTGATGTAATATGTGACGTCATCAGCAGCGCATTACACGCCCAAGTTATAGTGAGTCCAACTAACTATAACGTGGAATATATATATATATGAGCTGTACTTGTGACGGAACGGTTCCGTCACAGCCCCGCCCGCGTTAGAGAACGTTAGCGCAGGCGCGGAATTCGCGCCGCGCAAGCACGGCGAGAGGGCCGTGACAGAACCGTTCCGTCACCAGCACAGCCCACCCAAGGCTCGTGACAGAACGGTTCCGTCACGAGCATGGGAGGGGTTAAGGTCGATGGAAGAATAAATGGATATATAAGTGTCTAAATGGATGATTTTTTTGTAAAATTGATTGTATAACTGACTGATTAATTGTATCTTAGTGAATACATGGGTTAGTGAGTAATGTTTAAATATGTAAATATCTGTATCAGTCTCATACATTTTTTGAATAAGTGGCTGCATGGGTTGGTGATTAGCTACATGAGTGTCTATATAGGTTATTAGTTGGTTTTTTGAGTATCAGTATGAGTGTCTGAGTGTCTATATGGTTTGGTGGGGGATATTACTTAGCGCATAGATGAATGAATGAGTAACTCACTGTTTGTTTTTGTTTTGAAGACAGTATGTGTGCAGGACTGTATGGGTGGAGGAGTGTGTGTATAGGTGTGTTAGTGAGTGAATGACTGTCTCAATACTGTCTTTATGACTAAGTACATATGTTTTAAACTACTATATGTGAGTATTGGTGTATACAAGTGATTATATATGAGAGTGAGAGATTGGAAGAGTTCCTTATAACTAAGTATGTGTTTCTATAAGTGATTGTTTAAGAGAGTAAGTATGTGTACATTTCTGTACAAATAAGTGTAGTGGTGTGTGTATAGCTATATATGCCAGCAGATGGATGTTTGAAAGTGTATTTGCATGTGTGAGTATGTGTGTGAGTAACTCTATGTATGAGTGTAGGTGTGTAACAGGATGTATAGGTGTATGAGTACATATGATGAGTGAGTACATGTATGAGTGACTATCTAGAACTGTTGGTGAATGAGTGGATGTGTATATAGATGGTGGTATTACTGAATTGGTTGTTGTAACTGGTATGGGTATCTCCATTTTTTTGAAAATGTTAGTTTCTATTTTTGAATATCTATTTCAAGGGGTACATTACACTAAAAGGAGGTCTGTCACTTACAGCCTGATTCATCAAAGGTAATTGAGAATCTGGCCCTTTGCGAGTGTGATTTTTGCATTTGGGATTCATCATCCCAAATGCAAAAATCGCTATTACCGAAATCGCATATATGCGAGGAATTGGATTTAAGGATGTGTATGTAGATTTTGGAATTACTGAATAGGTTGTTCTAACTAGTATTGGTATCTCCATTGTTTTGAAAGTTTTATTTTTTATTTTTGAATGTGTGTATCAAAGGTTATATTAGGGTAAGAGGAGGTGTGCCACTCTTTCACAAGGATGATGTCATCAGTGATGTCATTTGAGATGTCATCAGTGATGTCATGAGAGATGTCACTGACCATGTCATGAGTGATGTAGTATGTGACGTCATCAGCAGTTCATTGCAGGCGCGCGAGTTATAGTTAGCTGAACTAACTATAACAGGGGAATTTCAATGGTTTTGTATGAGTGAAATGTCCAGCTAACTATAACATGTGTGAAACCTATGGTTTTTTCAGTGAATTTCTAAGGTTTTTTTAAATGCTAATTCCTAACTTTAACGTGTGTGAAACCTATGGTTTTTTCAGTGAATTTCAAAGGTGGTGTAAATGATAATTTTTAAATGTATTAATTATTATATTTCTTTCTTTTTATACTAATTTCTTACATTTTTATTATAAATATTTATATTTATTTTAGTTTTTAAATTATATTACATATTCTTAATGTAAAATAATAACAAAACTAAATTCTATTTTTTTTATTAATGACATTTTTTTCAATATATTAAAATTAAATTATTTTAGTTTTTTTGGTAATTGCACCATACTTTGTACAGTAAATCGTCCTCTGCGCGTACCCACGCACACGTTACGGATATCCTTTGACGTTGCGCATCTCATCAACGCTTCCACGTGACGTCATGTACGGCACCCCATACGAGCACGGCGCGAAAGTTTCTAATTGTTCAAAAACATATTTTTATGTATCTAATGTAAGTATTAAGGGAAGACATTATCTGGGATAATTATGAAAATAGTTTTTTAAAACTTTTAATAAGCGTATATTACTTTTAAAAGCAAGTACGCACATCGCGGAGGTATGTCGTACGTACTCGCTGCGTAATAGCATCGTAAGCGTACGCAAAGCCATGTGACTTAAAAAGAAGAGATTTGATTGGTTCATAACATTTCCTATTCCAACTGTTGAAAGACCCCTCCTATTTTAATCATTCTACTTTGACTTTCTAAGAAAAAGCATCTCTTCTCTGAAGCCTGTCAAATTAGAAGGAAGACAACCATGACAACACCTATGGACTCGTCTTCCAGCCATTCTTCTGATGAAGAATTCATTGCAGAAGCACCTCAGAAGAATAAAAAAGAGGCACTTATATGGAAGTTTTTTACTTTCCCTGAAGGGGAAAAAAAGGTTAATGCTCCACTTGTGACCTGGCAAATTTGCCAAACAACGCTTTCCAGGGGCAATCCTGCAAAAAAATACTCATTTGGCACAGCGAGTATGGTGCGACACGTGAAGAACCTGCACCCCAAAAATTTTGCGAGCGCTGCAACACAGAGGTTGCAAGAGGACCCACCTGCTGCTGTAGCAAGTACATCAAGTGCACCACCACCACCTATGGGAAGCAGTCCACACCCACAGATCGAACCTGATTTTGGTGAACTTAAAATCCTCTTTATTTATTGTGACAAACTTTTATGTTACGGGGAACAGTCTTTCGACCTGATAAAACGCAGGAAGCGGGAGCATCGCTGTCCTCGTCATTAGTTTTTTTTTCACATTCCATTTTGTTTCTGTTGGACACTTTTTAGGTTCCAGTTCCATTTTTTGGGTTAAAAAAAAATGGAAAAAAAAACGTGGTGAAAAAATACAAAAAAAATAGAAAACTAAAAGCACAAAAAACCCAGTTCTTTTTAGAACTACCTTCACTGGTCAAAGAAAGAACTATATTTCTATGTTAGTGTGCACGTTTGCCAGAATGAATGTGTAGTTCATAAATGAAAGAATGAATACATTACTAGTGTATGGTGAATGTGAAAGTGCAGAACTATATGGAAGTGCATAAATCTATAAGGTGTTTACCTATAGTATACTGTAGTACCTCCGAAGCATTTGAATGTAACATATCCATATAAATATGTTACAAGTCTATGCTTCAATTTGCACTGCTGGTGAAACTGCCTGGGTGAATTTGTATGTGTTAGGAGCGGATTTACAACCCCCTTGTGCCTCATTTACACATCTGTTGCGTCACTTTTGTGATGCAGCGGTTGTGCAAAAGATGTGCCATGGTGTGTGGTATTTACAATGTGATGCATATGGAAGGTGCATCACATTGTAAAGCCCTGCGCCAGAAGGAGGCTTTCCTGTGCAGGCGGGAAGTGTTCTGGTGCAGGAACGCCTCCTAAAAGTGACTGAGTGAAATCTATAAGATTTCATTCAGTCACTTTTAGGCTTATGCTGCATCAAAACCCTGCATCTGCTTGAAACAGGTGTAAGGATTGACACAGCATTGTAAGCATAGGCCCCAACAGCATTGCTGGAGCTGCGTTGTGCTTGCAACTCAAGTCAAGCAATGTGCCACCTTCACAACACAAATACATCACATATCTGTGCCGTTTTATCCCCATAATACACCACATTGTAAATACGGTGCATCCATTGTGGTGATGTCACAGTGCACAATAACTGGCATATCTCTGGGGATGTACCACTTATTGTACATCTGCTGATTACTGTTTGAATGTAGTTAATGGATTACTACACACTGATCAAGAAGTCACTACAAAACTATAACCGGAATGACAGAGTGTTTGGTGGAAGTGGAAGGATAAAGACTGGGCAATTGAACATATAAAAGGTAAATTTGCAGGTGCATAGAACAGTGCATGCATACTCTATAGGAGTTTGAAGCAATCCATGCCCTTAGGCCCACTTTGCAACATGAGTACTTGGGTACTGGCTGAATGATTACAATTCTGGAAGGAGAGTGTGTGGCTGAATGTATAGCAGCTTTACTTTTACAACAGTATATAGATAAGCACATACTGCTGTATGGTTCACTACAATACTGAAACAGTAGTGTGAGAGTGTTTGTTGAAAGTGTAATGATAGAGACTGGGCAATTGAAGGTATAAAAGGCAAGTTTGCTGGTGTATAGAACAGTGAATGCATAGTCTATAGGGATTTGAAGCAGTTCATGCCCTAAGGCCTACTTTGGTGCATGACTACTTGGAAACCAACTGAATGCTTACACTTCTACAAAGAGATTGTCTAGCTTCACTTTTAGAACAGTGCATACATAAGAACATACTGATGTATAACTCCCTACAATACTAAAATAGCAGTAGCAAAATGTTTGGAGGAAGTGTCAGGATACAGACTGGGCAATTCAAACTTTAAAAGCCAAGTTTGCAGATGTTTAGAAAAGTGTATTTGTTATCTATAGGTCTTTGAAGCAGTCCATGCCCTTAGGTCTACTTTGCTGCATTACTACTTGGGTGGGTAGTGGCAGAATGATTACACTTCTCCAAGGAAAGTGTAGAGCTGAATGTATAACTGCTACACTTTTTGTACAGTGTATAGATAAGCATATATTGCTATATGGCTCACTAAAATATTGAAACAGTAGTGGCAAACTGGAGGGTGTATAAGGATAAAGACTGGGTAATTAAAAGTTTAAAAGACAAGTTTTCAGGTGCATAGAAGAGTACATGCATAGTAAATAGGAGTTTGAAGCAGTCCATATAGTAAGGCCTACTTTACTACATGGATATTTGGGTATTGACTGGATGATAAGAGTTCTGCAAGCAGTGTCAAGATGAATGTGTAACGGCTTCACTTTTAGAACAGTGTATAGATAAGCACAGCAGTGTCAGAGTGTTTGCTGTAAGTATAAGGATACAGACTGGGGAATTGAAGGTATAAAAGACAAGTGTGCAGGTGCATAGAAGACTGCATGCATAGTCTATAGGGGATTAAAGCAGTCCATGGCCTAAGGCCTACTTTGCTCCATAATTACTTGGGTACTGACTGCATGATTACAGTTCTGCAAAGAGACTACATGAGTGAATTTATAAGAGCTTCATTTTTAGCACAGTGCATAGATAAGGACATTCTGCTGAATACCTCAGTACAATACTGAATCAGCAATCACAGGGTGTTTGCTGGAAGTGTAAGGATAGAGACTAAGGAATTGAGGGTATAAAACGCAAGTTTTCCAGTGCATAGAACAGTGCATGCATAGTCTATAGGTGTTTTAATCAGTCCATGCCCTAAGGCTCACTTTACCCCATGAGTACTTGGGTACTGGCTGAATGGTTACAATTCTGCAAGGAGACTGTCTGGCTGAATGTATAGCAGCTTCATTTTTAGAACAGTGTATAGATAAGCACATAGTGATGCATGGCTCAATATAATACTGAAACAGTAGTGTGATAGTGTTTGCTGGAAGTGTAAGGATACAGACTGGGGAATTGAAGGTATAAAAGACAAGTTTACCGGTGCATAAAAGACTGCATGCAAAGTGTTTAGAAGTTTGAAGCAGTCTATGACCTAAGCCCTATTTTAATGCATGAGTACTTAGATACTGAGTGGATGATTACAGTTCTGCAAAGAAAATGCCTGACTTAATTTATAACTGCTTCAGTTTTACCACAGTACATATATAAGGAAATACTGCTGAATGGCTCACTACAATATTGAAACAGTAGAGTGAGAGTGATTGGTTAAAGTCTAATAATACAGACTGGGGAATTGAAGGTATAAAAAACAAGTTTGCAGGTACACAGAAGACTGCATGCAAAGTCTATACGGGTTTAAAGCATTCCATGGCCTAAGGCCTACTTTGCCTCATGATGACTTGGGTACTGACTGGATAATTACAGTTCTGCAAGGATAGCATCTGACTGAATTTAAAAGAGCTTCATTTTTAGCACAGTGCATAGATAATGACATTCTGCTAAATAGCTCAATACAATACTGAATCATCAATCACAGAGAGTTTGCTCAAAGTGTAAGGATATAGACTGGGAAATAGAAGCTATAAAAGACAAGTTTGCCGGTGCATAGAAGAGTGCATGCATAGTCTATATGGGTTTGAAGCAGTCCATGCCCTAAAGCCCACTTTGCACCATGAGTACTTGAGTACTAGCTGAATGATTACAATTCTGCAAGAAGAGTGTCTCAAACCATTATTATTATATAATAATAAATGTATTCTTGTAACATCTCATAATTTAATACAGCTTCTAAAAGTATTTCATCAGGTATTTCATTTTCTTGGTTATCAATTTCAAAAGTCATATGATCAACTCGATGTCATTTAATGCTTCCACAAAATCAGCATCCAAGGTTTCGTCTAGGAAATCACAACTGATATCTGCAGCACTAATTTCTTCCTCTTCATTCTCGCTGCCCGTGAATGGTATGTTTAGTTCTTCTATGAGACTCTTACTAATTTCAGAATTGTCTTCCATATTATTCTGTTGTTTTTCTATAGTGAATTTCTTATGTGGTAGGTCCTTGTACAAAAACATAAACACTTCATTTTATCATTTTTCCTAATACATAACACAAAACTAGCTTTATCAACTATTTTGCCCTTTAAAAAATACTATACAAATACCATTCTCAACTACTTTACAAGATTATATAAATATAATTATTAATATGAATGTTCAGTTTTTACATTTTCTTAATTTTCAAACCAGTCACTCCATATCACATTAGGAAAAAACATTAGACTGCTATAATAAAATGCAGTACTAAAAAAAGTGCAATATGTCTATTCACCTTACCTGTTCTAAACTAGTAGATGTGTTGTAGTAAACTGCAAAGATTACTGGTACACTCAGTATAAATATTAATTTTTTGAAATATGTTTAAAAGATACAAACCGTCTTTACACACTTATGTACTCTATCCATGTTTTGTTACTTCAGCTCTGTAGAAGTACATTCCATCAATCATTTTTACCAGTTATTTATACTTAACTTACACATAATAAATAATAAAAAACTTATATATTATAAAATTAGCATCTGTGGAAGACCAAAAAAAATACAGTTACAATATATCTTTTACAACACAAAATAATTTGTAAAGCATTTCATTTGCCTTTTTTGCTGTTCTCAGAATATATTGAATGTCACTAGACGCAGTGAGTTCAATAGTACTCATCACATAACAGCGGGCAAAAAAAGACAATCAATAAGATTATCTTAAAAAAAACATTCAACATTCTCAATAAGAATCTAAAAAATAGAAATAAAACATATGTTAAATGTTTTTTTCCAACAGCAATTTCTTATGTAACTATGAGATATGTCAAACAATCTTAATATAACAAAACACTATCATTAATTTTCATACACTGCAAATATATGCTGACAAAATGTACAACAAATAGTCCTTAATGGTTTTACATACTTTTCCTCATGGTCAAATGGTATATCTAAATTTCTTAGCTTTGAATGTTCTTCAATACTAATCCTCAGCATCCGTCTCCCACCTTTCTGATCCAAAACCAGCGACATCATTTGCAACGTCCCCCAGGGCTCATCCCTCAACTTGACGCTATTCAACATCTACATAGCACCCTCACATAAGTGGCCCACCATCACAACCTGAACATTATCTGCTAAGACAATGACACCCAACTCATCTTCTCCCTCAGCAAGGAGCCACATAACACTGAAAGACGTCATCAACTGAATAAGGATCATCTCTCTAAATCTCAACTAGGACAAACACCAACAACGAGTCCAAAACACTTCCGCCCGACTGATCATCAATGTCCCCTGCCGAGGTCACATAACCCACCACCTGAGAGATCTAGACTGGCTTCACGTCAACAAGAGAATCACCTTCAAGCTCCTCACCCTCACCCTCACTTACATAATACGCTACAACACCAGACCAACCTACCTTAACAGCAGTAATCCTGAAAGGCCAAATTTTGTTCCTAAAATCTTGGCATTAAAAATATTAGGTAAGAATTTGGTAACTCTTTAGGCAAACGTTGTTTAAAACCCAATTGACTATCATTACAATGTATCCAACCTTTCAGACATTTTAAATAAACAGTGTAATGTCCAGATGTTGTAGAAGGTCCATCATGAAAGATAATTGCAACAGCTACAAAAGGTCTTCCTGATATTGATACTTGAGTAGCTACAACATTTTTATTTAAAGTTTCCAATTTTCTTCCATCAGCTCTACAACGTTGCAGCATTAAAATTACATACTGTCCATATCTTTGTATAAATAATGTTGATGACATTTCTGATTTACATTGGCTACACTCCATGTTTTGACTTGCTCCTCTAACTAGATTGTTAAAAGACACTGATTCACAATCAGGTAAAGTCAAATATATGAATCTTACAGTGTCTATGTTAGAGGTACATGTAAACAAACAATTTACACAGCCATGTTGCCATTTATAAGAAAGGCCAAAAAGGTTTTCAATATCTATACCTTCATCTTCCAATACAACAAGCATAAACATTAAAAATTACTGACAATCTTGCTGAATATTCTGCGTAATTTGAGTAGAACTAGAACACATGTCCAAAACATTTCGAATATCAGAAACACTTTGTATTTTCCTTTTATCACTACTACATTTCTCATAAACATAATACAACAACGAACAGAATCTTTGTTCCCGATTTTCAACAATTTGCCGTTGCAAACTTTCAAGAAAAAAAACAACATTAACAACTACATTAGCATAGCAGTTGACACTAGAGCTATTTTCAAACTGATAACCAACATTCTCTTCAACACTGTCTTTTTTCTTTTTGCTTACAATCACAACTTGTTTTTTTTCTTTCTCTACAGCTTCACTACAGATATTCTCAAATCTTCTTTTTCTACCTACCACACGCTTTGCAAATACTGGATATTGACCTAAATTGGGTGCATATTCTCTTCTTAACCAATTATACTCTTTCACACAATTTGCATCTGCACTAACCTTTGTCTCATCAAAATCAATCAAGTACAATCCAGATAAAGTTCTCACTTGAGACAAAGCAACATATGCCATACAGTCTTTAAACACAGTACTTCCAATATTCACTAAAGCACTATCTACACTTAAACCTTGAGATTTATGAATGGTCACTGCATACGCCAAAGAAATAGGAAACCGTTTTCTGCGTACATACAAATCTTTTACAAGCAAAAACCGAGCTGAACAACATCTAAATTGTTGTACTTCTGCAATTTCATCAAATTTGATTTTCAAAAATTCAATACCATCTATATTTACATAATTAACAAAATCAACAATTTTACCCATTGCTCCATTTACTAAACCTTTTTCCACATTCAAATTACGTCGTAAAATTACCCTACAGTTTACACATGCATAGAAATTCTTTTCTAAAGCAGCAGTTTTACTTATCGATTTCTCTAAAGAATCCAATTCCCTCTTTAACTTTTCAGTCAAAATAATAGTGATTCCTTCATTTTCTATTTTATCAATAGCTTCCAATTTTATAATTTCCTCATTTTCCAACTTTTAAATTTCTTCATTAAATATAGAACATTCACGCAGTGTTGGCATAAAGCAGATTACAGATTTGTTTTCTGCAATTCTCATATATATTTTCTCAGGAACAATATTTTCATTTGGAAACAAATTGGAAAGTAATCATCTCTGTAAAGCTTCTTTGCCATGTTGAGTCACTTTTCCAATTCTTATATCTTGAAGAATAGTTCCATAATCAGCATCATTTGCCTGCTGCATATTTGTAATAAGTTCCTTATACTCAAAATATGACCAAATGTTAACATTTCCAATGCTCCCCAAAGACTTTCTGGTATCTTCATGCGCCAATGTTTTAAACACTGGTTGTCTTTTTATAGGAGTAAGTTGTAGTAGATTTCCAAAAACGATGACGTTTTTTCCTCCAAATAATACATCACACTCTGTTTTAAGAATGTGCTGCATTCTTAAATGCACAAAGGCAAGAATTAAGTTTGATACCATGCTTACCTCATCAATAATGAGAAGTTTAATTTTCTTCAAGACTCTTGAAACTTCACAATAAGCTTCTCCAGATAGCTGGTGGTATTCCAATTTGTTTTCATATTCTACTGGTAGCATTAATAAACAATGTAAAGTAATTCCTTTAATATTGTGTGCTGCCAATCCAGTTGGAGCAGTGACAACACAGGACAAATGCAACTTAGTTGTTTTCTGTAGAAAAATTGGGATTACTTTCATTAAAAAATGTTTGCCTGTTCCAGCTTGTCCACTCACGTACATTCGGATAGGTCGAAATGATGAGCAAGAGCACTCTTTCTTCTCATGAAGTAATCCATGGTCAATCTGTTCTTTCACTTGCTCATATATTTGTTTCTGCTCAACATTTAGTTGTTCTTCCAAGTTTCCTAAGTTTGTTACATCTTCTTGAGCTTGATACATTGCTGTTTCCACCTCTTCCATAGCAGTTGCTGCTTCATTTCGAACAATTGGTTCTCCTAGTGAATCCTGGCTCAACGGAGCAGAAGTTTGACTGTCTTGAGAACTGTCTCTAGCAATCTCAGCTGCAATTGTAGCTTCTTGCTCAATTTCATCATTCAACATTTTCACATAATTAGCAAAAACAGGACATTCTATAGTATCTTTACTTGCGTTGAACGAATCTTCATAGCTCTCAAAATCTCCAAGTAAATCCAATTCTGAACGCCACGGCTTGAAAAGTTGCAAAAGAGCTAAATAGTAAAATTCCCTTTTGTCAGCAGTTTCGCAACTCAGTTTACGGTGATTACTCAAATGTCCTTTTCTTTGTTTCACCAAACATCCTTCAGAACCAATCACGGCATATATACCATTATTGATGTTTTCGGTAACATTCCGTTTAAAAATATAGGGGGTCATTAGGATGTCCGTCCGCCATCCTGTCATGGGCAGGGATGGTCCGCCATAAGGGAGAAGGTCCTGTGCCTCGAATTAGGATGCACCCGCCACAGTGGCGGGTGCATCCCGCATTTTTAACATTGCGGCGAGCGGTGCTCAAAGCACCGTCCGCCGCAATGCCACAAATGATTGTTGTGCGTTTGAAAGCACAACATGACAGGCACAGCACGGTGCCTGCCATGTTGTACTTCGAAACGCAGGGGGGGGGCCATAGGTACCTCCCATGTGCACCCCCCACCCCCCTTCACCATGGGGGCCCACAACGGCCCCCCAAAGCAAAAATTGTATGCTTTTCCGTGACGGCATTGCCGCCACAGAAAGGCATTCCCCAAAGCACATCCTAATATGGCTGGCGGTGTCTGATAGACACCGCCACCATATTAGCCCTGTTCCGCCACGGTCACAAGGCAACCGCGACGGAAAAGAGGTAGACGGTCTTCCTGTTCGCCACGGACCCCCCAGCCATCCTAATGTGGCGTGGGGTCATTTCTGTGAGGATGGCGGACGGATTGCCCCCGTGGGGGCAATCCGTCCGCCATCCTAATCGACCCCATAGTTTTGCAGCACTTCATAGAGACACATGTTCTCAAGATGATGACTTTTATTTGGATAATATGTATCCAACATATTTGTTTTCACAAAATCTGTACCTTCTGGCTCTTTTTCAGCTAAATATTCAATTTCTTGTACAGATTTAAGTACTCAATTTCGTGTTGCAGCAAGACCTAGGCTCACCCAAATCATTCTTCTAGATTTGGAGCATAGACTTGCAGATGATAAGCGATCTGAACATTCATACGCTCCAATTACTCGATGAGATAACATCTTCAAACTGTAACTATATAATTTCTTACTTAGACTCTTCTCGTGGGAAATGTCTTCCCACATTTCCTTCAATTCTGTCTGTTCTGATTTGGTTATGTAGGATGTTACATATCGAGCTACAGCAATGGAATTGTCCGCAATGTATTGAATATCCATGTTAGCATTCCACATGGAAAAAATGACTGGGTTGTAGTCATTTATGTATTTTGACTCTTCATTTCTTCTTAAGTTGTAGGTATTTTTTGAGACTTTCTTGTGATAGTATGTCGCAAAGATGACATAAAACTGTTCACTCTTCCTTTCGATATAACAGGACGCGGAAATCCAAAATTACATTTGGTGTGAAACGTGTCCTTAGATTTGTACTTTTGACAACAGTATTTCCCACAACGATGGCTTTGGAATCGTAAGACTTGTTGTCTTAAGTCCTTATCTAGTGTACTTTTGGGTATATCACATGAAGCATATTCTTCAATAAAAGACAACACAGTATCATCTGAGTCTGTTCCAAATTTGGGAGCATTTTTGATCCATATTAGCATATGTATGTGAGGAGCACCTCTAGCTTGATACTCCTTTCTCCAAAAGAAATCCAGAACCTCTACAAGAGAAGGATTGTTTTTTATTGGTGATAAAAGACATCATAGTTTCAAATCTATGATTGAAATACCTCCATACAATAACTGGATCCAAAGAGCCAAATTCTCCAGTTGTCTTGTATTCAATATTTGGTATATTTGGATTTACCTCTCGAAGAAATTGAAGTAAATCATCCCAAGCATATTCAGCATAGCTTAGAGTAAGGAACCATGTAGGAGTTCCTAAGTTTCTTAACATACATTTAAGTTCTCCATGACGACGGTACTCATTAGTACCACGCTGACACACCATGAGATTAATTAGCTGAGATTCCAAAACATCTTTCTGCAGTACTTTATCCATAAATTCCTTTACCGAAACATTTCACAGATGTACACCTGTTTTCAATATATGGTTTACTGCATAAGAAAGTCCAGACAAATCACTGTCAAAGAAAAGATGAAACAAATACAGAATACATTGTTGAAATCTTGGATCTTCAGCATACAATCTTGATGTCCGGTATTCAGATGCAGGAATCTGCACAGGTCGGTCATCATATCGTCCTCCTTTTCCTGTGGGAAACAACTGAGGGAAACAACGAGCTTCCAAGCTTTTTTCCCATACACTAATGGGACTCCCTTTGCTTCTTCATTTCAAATAACTCTATAGTATTCCCCATCACTTCTTTAGAATGAAGTGGATGAACACTGTAATGTTCATAGTTTCTTCAGTTCTGGAAACATCCACTTTTTCAATTTATCCAGATAGCGAGTCACTATCTTCTTCTACAGTTATTTCTTCTTCAGTCACATACACATTTTTATAATATTGATTATTTTTTACCAGATACAACGTTGCCTTTTTTACTTTCCTAACATCCACTAATTCTGGCCAGATGTTCTTACTCTTAGTAGGAACGCCATTAACAAGAATAATCAAAGGTTCATCTTCTACATTTTCTACAACAATTCTTTCAATATTTTTCTTAAATTCTAGAGGCAAATATACAACTCTTCCCCTTAATCCTCTCTGTAAATCTGAAGGAGGCAATTTTCCTGTCTTAGGCTCCATACGAACAATAGCCTGAAATGGATGCACACATTGAATAAGAATAGACCCATAAGTATTTAAATCCATTAGTTCAGAAGGAATATTTACCAACTCAAGATTATTATGCAGAGCTCTAGCAGGCATTTTGTTCTCATCTAATTTGATATACCAGTATTTACAAATACGCAGATCAGAACTCAAATCAAAACAATTCTCCACCAATAAATAAGTTGCAAATTCCGTCCACTCATTATTATTTTCCTTTTCACTTTTTAAATACAGATCAACAGTCCTGGTCTGATTCTTATAATGAGTTTGTCGACAACAAATACAAGAATAATGTGGCCTTTCACCTGAAATCACCTTAAACTTTGAAATTTCTTGCTCAAAGTTTTCTGTACTACAATGTTGTACATTCTCTTCTACATTTCCTTCTATTAATATATCAATTTCTGCACTGTCTTCCTCAGGACCAAAGTAACTAACCTGAATTTCATCACAAACGTTCATTACATCTGATACAGATCTACGCAAAAGAGCACTGTTCAACTTTTTTAACATTAGTGCTGGACTTTTTGCATGATACAATCTTCGGACTCATTTCCTCATTGCAGTATGATGTACTGCTAACATCCTGAAATGGTGAAAAACACTTTGAGATACTTTTTAAGAAAGACAAGCCAGAGAATGACCTTGCAAACCAGTATTTTCTCTCACTCTGCAAGGGTCTAGTCCTTGCAGCATCTTAATCTTTTGTTTAACACTTTTTTATAGTATAGTTACGTAAGAAATTGCGTAAAAAATCAGTAGATTCCTGCTGTACACTACAAATACTACTGCAATTCCAGGTGTATACTGGAGCTTTAGGACGTCTCCCTAAAACTTCATCAGCTAACACCTCTTCTGCATTTCTAGGAACAATTTTCTCTTTCTCAATAGGAAAACCATTTGTAAAGTCATAAGCACGACCACTGGTGTCAACAGCATGCAACAAATCATTACACTGAAGATAACTCTCTTCATTAAAAAAAGGCCCAGTACTTGAACTATGTTCCATTCACCCAAAAACACATCAGAAAAATTACTTCTATTAATTACTCTTCTCCACTTACTTTTGGCCTTCATTAAATGGATTGGCTTATCTAGTGATCTAATTCTATTGATTACTAAAACAAACAATTTTTTTTCAACTCCAAAGCTTTCTCAACTACATTTTCTTTACGTTTCTTCTTCTTATAAAATGCTGTTTTTTTAACATTTCTTCACTTCCTTAATCAAATTTGACAAAACTCTATTATAAAAAAACGTTTTCTAATTTCCTCAAATTGATTCTTCCTCCTTTTACTATACACTGTTTTTTCACAAGATGATTTTCCATGGTTGTTCTCTTTTCTCTTAGTTGCAGATACACTAATAGTATTTTTGACTTTGTGCACACTACTCTTAGGGCCAGATGTAGGTAGGCGTTTACCGGGTGGTAACGGCCGAATTCGGCCGTTACCGACCGGTTAGAGCAATTTGACATGTAGGTCCCTGTATTTTACAGACTCGGTAAATTTACCGATAGGTAAATTTACCGAGTATGTAAAATACCGAGTCGGTATCATTACGGATTCCGGTAAATTGGTATGTAGGTGGGACTCTTCTGAGTCCCACAAGCAGTACAAAATCGGTATTTTACCATCAAATACTACTTGATGGTAAAATACCGTTTCTGGTGTGCATGCACATGTGTGCATGCACACCTATGCCATATGACAGGCAGACCTGCCCTTAGGGCAGGTATGCCTGCCACATGGCACCCGAGCCTCTTTTGGGGGTGCCAGAGGGTGTCAAAGTGACACCCCCTGCACCCTTGTGACAGTCGGTATTTTCCGATGTGGTAAATACCGACCGGTAAATGCCCAATCAATCCTATGGGCTTCAAAGCCCATAGGAATGAATGGGCATTAACTGGTCGGTATTTCCCGCATCGGAAAATACCGACTGTTTCCGATTCGGTAATTGCACATCTGCATTTACCTACATCTCGGTACTTTTATTTTCCGACTTCTGAAATACCAAGTCGGTATGACTCGGTATTTAAGAGGTCGGAAAATAAAATTTACCTACATCTGGCCCTATGTGTTTAATAATTTCCTCAGAAAAGTCTTCGTTCTCTTACCAGGAATTTTTTTCTTTTTGATAACACATTGTTCTTCAGGTAAATCTTGTGGATGACTTCTCTTTAAATAAACAGCTTTCTTTAGTTGCTTTCTCTTTTCAGTTTTTGTAGGCATGATGCATTTTTTTCAGTGTTGATAAATAGAATCTATTATAAAAAAAATATATAACATTACAAAAATAAATATATGAAATATACTATTATATTACTTATAAGAAGAGAGGGGGATTATGAGGACAAATGTGGGAGTATGAAAATAGAAGGAGTTACAACAAGAGAAGGAGGAGTATGAGAAAAGGTAACATACAAGGAGAAAGGGGAGTATAAGCAAACACTGCAGTATAAGGGGATAAAGGTAGTATGAGAGACTGGAAAGTATAAAGAGATAAGTGGGAGTATGAGGAGAAAGGTGGGAGTATGAGGAGAGAAGGGAGAGTATAAGAAGAAAGAGAGAGGTTGTGAGGAGAGAGGGGACAGTATAAGAAGAGAGAGAAGGGCTATAAAGAGAAAACAAGGAATATATGGAAAGAGGCACTAGTATAAGAACAAAAAAAGAATATAAGGAAAGAGGGGTGTGTATAAGGAGAGAGAGGAGAGTACCAAAAGAGAGCAGGGAAAATGTGAGGAAAAGTGGAGTATAAGGAGAAAAGGGGTGTACAAGAACAGAGGATACAGTATGAGGAGAAAGGAAGGAATATAAACAGATGGGGGATTATGAAGAGTGAAAGGAGTATGAGGAAAGAGGGAGGAGTATGACAAGAGAAACAAATATAAAGAGAGCGGTCAGTATGAAAAGACGGGGAGTATGAGGAAAGTGCGGCAGAGTGTACGCAAGGAGTCAAGGAGGAGTAAGAGAAGATAACAGGTAGTATGAACAGAAAGGGGAAGTATAAAGAGAGAGGAGAGAAAATGAAAAGAGAAAAGAAATATGAAGAGAGACAGGAGAAGATGAACACAGAGAGAAGGAGTACAGGACAAAAGGGAATATAAGAAAAAGGGAGTAGTATGAGGAGACAGGGAGATGTAAGAGGAAAGAGAGGAGAATATGAAGACAGGGGGAGAATGATGAGAGGAAGGTGACAATAGGAAAAGAGGGGAATATCAGGACAGAGTGGGGAGTGTAAGAAAAGAGAGAAGTGTGAGCTGAGAGAGGGGAGTATGAGAAGAGAAAGAAAAGTATGAGAAAAGAATAGGGAGAATGTGCAAAGAAGAGCGAGAATTAGAAGAAAGGGAGAATGTAAGGAGAGAGGAGTATGTATGAGGAAAGAAGAAGGAATATAAAGAGAGAGAGGCAAAAATGTGGAGAAAAGACAAACATAAGGGAAGACTGAGTGTATAAGGAGAGAGGGAGTACTATGAGGAGACAGTAAGAATTATGAGGACGGGGTGAATATGAAGACAGGAGAGAATATGAAGAGTAGGGGTAGTATGCAAAAATAGGGGCAAGTATGAAGAGAAAAGAGAAGTATAAGGAGAGAGGAGAATATAAGAAAAAGGAGGTAGTATGATGAGAGAGGAAGGAGTAAGAGGAGAGAGGAGGGAGTATGACAAGAGAGTGTAGAACATATGGAAAAAGGGGCAAATATAATTCCTTAATGTACACAGACGCACAGTGTGATATGAGGCAAAATAAATGACACCATGCATTTTACCAAAAACACATTTACTACTGTAAAACAGTAAAGTGACAATACACATTCCATGTATATAACTACTACATTTCAATGAACAACCCTAATTCATTTTGCAAATACACATATTCAATGTACTACATTATTTCTGCCAACATTACATCAAAAAAAAGTGACACAATAAAACAACAAAGATGCACAAGGAGCTTTTAAATCTGGCCCAGAGTGTATGCAGAGAGAGAGAAAGGAGAAAGAAGAGAGAACAGGGAGTATGAAGAGAAAGATGAAGTATGAAGAGAGAGAGAAGAACATAAGGAGACAGCAGGAATATGAAGAGAGAGAGGGAAATATAAACACAAACAAGGGCAGTATAAGGACAGAGGAGAATATAAGAAAAAGGGGGTAGTATCAGGAGAGAGGAAGGAGTAAGAAGAGAGAGGAGGGAGTATGAAACGAGAGACGGTGGAAAATATGAAAAAGGTGCGAATATAATTCCTTATTGTACATATACGCACAGTGTGATATTAGACAAAAAACATGACACCATGCATTATACCAAAGCACATTTACTACTGTAAAACGGTTAGGTAACTGTACACATTACTTGTATATATATACTACTACAATTCAGTGAACAACCCTGACTCATTTTGAAAATACATATGCAATTTACAACATTATTTTTGCCAAGATTACATCAAAAAAAGTGACACAATAAAAAAACAAAGACGCATATGGGGCTTGTAAATCTGCCCAGAGTGTACGCAGAGAGAGAGAAAGGAGAAAGAGGAAAGAACAGGGAGTATGAAGAGAAAGATAAAGTATGAAGAGAGAGGGAAGAAAATGAGGAGACAGCAGGAATATGAGGAGAGACGGGAAAATATAAACACAAAGAAGGGCAGTATGAGGACAGAGGAGATTGTAAGAAAAAGGGGATAGTATCAGGAGAGTGGAAGGAGTAAGAAGAGAGAGGAGGGAGTATGAAAAGAGAGGGTGGAAAATATGGAAAAAGGGGCGAATTTAATTCCTTAATATACACAGACGCACAGTGTGATATTAGACAACAAAATATGACACCATGCATTATTCCAAAACACATTTACAACTGTAAAACGTTTAAGTGACTATACACATTCCATGTATATAACTACTACATTTCAGTGAACAACCCTGACTCATTTTGCAAATACATATGCAATTTACTACATTATTTCTGCCAACATTACAAAACATTAAATCAAAAAAAGTGACACAATACAACAACAAAAAGACAAAAGGGGATTATATATCTGCCAACAGTGTATGCAGCAGTGTATGTATACTGACTGCAAAATGTAGATTTAGAACACAAGCTTAATTCTAAACCAGCAACACTATTAACTATTCTACAACAGAAAAAGTGACTGCACACATTCTCATTTTTTTAGAACTGCACTTTATTGCACAGAGGTGACTCACTAAACAAATTAACTTACCAAATGATGTTATCACAATAGTTATCCAAATGAAGAGAAAGTCAGAATATAATTCTACACTCTTTAGAAGGATGAAAACATTACTCTTACTAAAAACAAAATGTACCACATACATTCCCTTACAACTTATCAACTCACCTTTGAAATTGATTTCTAGGTTAAGAAGAATGCCACTCACACAGCAGATATTCTTATACAAAATCGCTCTACTTCAGTGTTTGCAGCAGTCGCAAGAAATGGCACATTTTCTCTCTCAATTTACACATATATACATGTAAATAACAAATCAAAATCCTTCACACATTAATTCAAAACCAACACAAATTTCTATTGGTTCAACATTTCAAACCTTTCCAACTGACATAACTTTCCACCCTACCCCCAACAGATCAAGCAAAAGTTAACTGTCAACAAAGGTCAAAAGTTCAGCACTCTATAAAACACTGCTCCTCAACAAGTTTAGACTATGCATAAGTACTTACTTATAAGTACCAATAAAAAGAAAAGGTCTCATTAGAACCAACCAACATATAAACACATAAACTTGATAGATATCTGTAAAATATATTTTTTCATTGATTTTTTCTTGCTTTGGTATGCTTACGGTACGACTTACAAACTTTGCATTGTACGTACGTGCATGGTACGCGTACGGTAAATCTACCGCAAAAAAAAACTAGCCTTTATCACTAATTTTTTATAATCCTTGGGACCCCATCCCCCGGGGCTCAAATATAATGTTGGGGACCGTGGGGGGAGCCCCAATGCCCCTGCGGTCCCAGCGGCTCCCCGCGTCCTTCGGGAGCCGGCATTGCTTTTCGTCAGAGAGAGCAGCTTACATGCTGCTCTCCCTAACAAAAAGCAATCTGCTTTCCTACTTGAAAGAGAGAGCAGGTTTCCTGCTCTCTCTTTCAAATAGGAAAGCGGTTTGCTATGGTAGACAGTTGATAGCCAATGACCATGTAGCTCGTGCTCGTAATGGTATGCTTGACCGTACGCTTACCGTATGCGTAAGGTACTTCATCTATAGATATATCTATGATTTTACTTTTGATTTTCTCAGGAACTACTGAACAGATTTACACCATTTAACAAAAAGAGTAATCTGCTAACTGAACTCTACCGTTTTGCCAAATTTTGTGTAATTCCGTTCAGCCGTTAGGGATGTAGCCTGGCTAAAGGTCCTATGGAAAATTGCATGGGAAAAATATGTTTTGGGACCCCCCTTTTTTCTCGCTCCCCGCTTCACGAATCACCCCCAAACTTTCAGGGAAGGGAATTTCGCGTGTATTCATCGACCGGCGCCTCAGTTATTCCAAATAGAATGTTGCGGATTTCCTATGGAAACTAGGTCCTAACTATAACTACCTACTGGCGACTGCCAGTAGGTAATACATATATAATCCTGGATATTACCCATTGGCAGTCCCACTGGGTGATTAGTTAGATCAGTGGTGTTTCCATAGGAAAACACCATTTCTGTTTTGCTTATAATTTTGGCGCCATTTAATAAATGTTCACAAAAACTTTCCAAAAAAGTGCTTTTTTGCCTAGTTTGTGCATTGACTGCTTCGAGGTAATCTGTCAAGCAGGTGCAGAGAAAAAAGGGGGGTCCCAAAGCGCAGAATCCCTATGCATTTTCCATAAACGTTTATCAGAAGCCTTTTTGCAAAAACTGCTAACAGAATTACACTAAATTTGTTAGGAAGCTATACCTTGGTTTATACATTGTACTCTGATTTGTTTTAAATCCGCTCACTGTTTTTTGAGAAATTAAGATTGAAAAATATTTGTATATCTGGGCGGTCCGGTTCAAGGGACTCTTGTGAGAGTCCCCCAAACCCAATTTCTTTTTTTGAAAAGGTCGTTTTGATTGGCCCAGGAAGCTTTTTTTCCATTGTGTCAATTCACTACCATGGGAGTCAGACTCCCATGGGAGTTAGTCTTCTGATTGGCTGTCAGCAACATAAGACATTTGTTCCTGTCATCCATTAAAGGACTCACAAATTAGTCCACTGTCCTGAAGTTTAAAAAGAAAATGAAATTAGTGGGAAGGGTTAAGGATACTCCGCTCCCCAAACTTCTGGGGGGGGCAGGCCCAGAGGAACTCTTGCTGGGGCCAAAATACAAACAAGCATTGGCATAGCCAATAGGTCTTGCCTTTGGGGTCTTATAAGTGTTTAGTTATCCAGCACAATATCCTTGTGTGCAACAACATCAACTGTTGCATGGCAAAACACTTATAAGGTCCCAAAGGCAAGACCTATTGGCTATGCCAATGCTTGTTATTTGATTGGCTCTAGTTGGATTTTCGTCTTCAGCCAAAATCTTAAGTAAACAATCTAAATTGATGTATTCCAGTTATATCTTGAAACTTTGCATTGATACAAGCCCCGTGTATTGTGTTTTCAGCGGGCATATTTAGGCCACTGTAAAAAACCCACAGGCCACAACTAGATACAGCAGAAAATATTTGTAACTCATCAATTGGAATTTCCATTGGTGAATGTTAATACAATTATTGTCGAGGTAGAAAAGAATGTACTTATAGTTTGTCTTAAAAATGCCAGGTGTATCTTTAGTTTGAATCATTCATTAGCATGAAAAAAATAACCTGTGCATCATTTCACTTTCACAATTTAAAAAAAACTGTATTGAAACAAGCATTATGTGCTCTAAGCAAACTAGGGTCATTTCACAACGGAAGCCACTGTTCCCATTTTTTCACAGTTGGCCGTATTTGCTTTAGACATAAGCCCACCCCGGTGAAAATACTACTGTGTCAAAAGGCGAGGACCCACTGTGAGTTGGATTTGTCCCTTCCAAGTAACTGTGGGGCATATTATCAAGGGGGTTTATCTCCGCTTTTTTGGCTTTAAAAACCAAGAAAAAGGAGATAAAATGATCTCCCTATTACCTAGCTGTCGCTAACACCAGTTAGCGACAGCTAGTAGGAGATAGCGACCATCTTGGGCCCCACTTTGCATGTCAGTGATATTTATCACTAATGACATGCAAAATGGGCGTGCCAAGATGTTAGAGACTGGAAACAGTCGCTAACATCGCTATCTCCTATTACCAAC
The DNA here is from genome assembly GCF_964263255.1 of Lissotriton vulgaris. Classification (NCBI taxonomy): domain Eukaryota; kingdom Metazoa; phylum Chordata; class Amphibia; order Caudata; family Salamandridae; genus Lissotriton; species Lissotriton vulgaris. Next base: position 1,462,072,272 of record NC_141687.1, on the reverse strand, counting down.
TTTTGGAGATATTCGCGCTAAGCGCGAATATCTCCAAAAGCTAACACCTGCCCTGAGCAGTTCTTAAAGCGGTACAAAAGGGGGTGGTGATGGACGGAGCATCTGAATCAATCAAACACTCACACCCAGTCAAAAGATCTGGGTTTAATCCATCACTGTTCTTTAGCCCACTCTTCCACCCCAGTTCAGACATGGCTATATGCAAATCAGTCTGACCCTGTGCCTCATGGGAACAGTCCAGCCCGAACTGCCAAGCCATGTCTTCCCTGGACCGGAAACAAGCTTTCGAGGACCGGTTTCTGGTATTCCAGCCGTCTTCAGCCCGACTTGCTTGAATCCAATGGGAGGTGGATAACATGGCTAAGAGCATTAGCTCGGTAATGTATGAATATCGCTGACTTTTCAGCGATATTCATGCATTGCGGACAATTTTTATCGCATTTGCCATAAACCTTGGTAATACCAAGGTTTATCTGCGATAAACATCGCCGCAGCTTAGCGGTAAATTTTTGTCTCTAACCAAGCAATAACGATAATTATCGCCATTGCTTGGTAATATGCCCCTGATTTCCTACTTATTTATTTACAGTGGAAAATAAATCTTGAAATTCACAGTAATGCCTGTCTGCATCACATACATATGAAAATATTAAATTGTTCTGGCTTTGGTTTTGTTTGCAAGCACTTTGCAAGGCTTGCTGCGACCGAGGGCGCGCTTTCTCGGCCCCACTTACACAAATAAAGCCCTTGGTTGTGTCTACCCCTACATGCCTCAGCCTTGTTAGTCCTTAATGAGCATCGCGTGACAATCCGTGTGTGCTCGCCCTACTTCGTGTTTATGTCTAAGGATTAGGAGCAGCTGGGTGGCTGAAAGGAAACCGCGGCTCTGTAGCTTAAAAGGCATCCCGCGTGATACAACCCAGTAACCTGCGGCTCGCAGGCCCAGCCAGAAACGCAGTCGCCGCAGCCATGAATCCAGACCATATCAGCCGTCCACAGATACACAGCGATAAAGTGTGCGTGCCTCTCTGACTCACAGAAAACTGTACACGTCAAAGTTTATGTGTAGCACTTTAATAACCCAGCATGTACAGAATGCAAACAATAGGTACATGTGGTGTTTAATCTATGAGTGTGACTCATTTTGGAATGTTTTGTACTCAATTTCCATTTGACCCCCACTCTGTTGCTAGCCAGGGTTAGGCGTTTCTTAAAAGGAAAAAAGGAAAAAAAACAGAGTCTGACCCTATAATAGATTAAAGAAGGCTCCTCCCCCTGCATCTGCTGGAATTCCCTCGTGTTAGCACGGCTACTTTCAAAGATCGCATAGTTGCAGTGTTGTATTAATTTAGGCTAATACAAATTATAGTCATTGAGGGTAGACACAGATTATTAATCTCACAGTGCAGCTATTTGTTTTATGTGACTAAACACAATGTGCAACTAAGATCTGGCAGGGGGACAGAAAGAAACACTGAGTATAACAGGAGAGAACAAGGAGGAGGTAGTGAGTGAAGCAACTAGGGTGACCAACTGGCATGGGTGCAAATTCAGGACAGTGAGTGTAAAAGTTCAGGACAAAGGGTCAAAATTCAGGACAAAAATTCAGGACAGTAGGGCAGAATTCAGGACAAAAATTTGGGACAAAAGGTACGTTTTACAGACACATCAGAGGAGGTCACGCAATATTACATAAGTAAACAGACAACCAACACAAGCACAAGTCAAAATAAGTTTATATTAGGTTGAGAGCAACAGAGCAACATGTTTTTTTTGTGGTCTGCAGTGTTTTCTGAGGTTCATACAGTTTAAAACGTGGAAAAAAGGAAACAATTGAGCCCAGATGTTAATGTGTACCATACATAATGATTTAATTGTGTGTGTTCCTTTAATGATAGCTGTTGCTTACTGGAATAGATTATGTAAATCATTGCATTTTGGATTTGGTGAAATTTATCAAGCAAATAGCTGCGTACATTAGTTAAGAATTAAGAGCAGAGTGTATGGGAGATAACTAAAACTGTTTGTTTCTGCCGAAAAATGAGAACTGTGAAACTATTACTTAACAAATGATTAGATGATAAAACCACTTGCAAATGATAAATATCCATTCACATAGAATTGTTAAGAGGGTTAATTCTGCCATCACAGGCACCTGATAGTTGTCATTGTCTTTTATATATTGTTAACACAATATTACCTTTATTTGTGTTCTGCACGCTCACCCTCGAGGCTGCCATTTGGTGTTTTTGACAAATAACAGTTGTTTATTGTTGTGGAACCCAATGTCATTCCCGTTATCCACTTATAAGGACTGTGCTCCCACCTAGTTTAGAATCTGTGCAAAAGTCAATGTGTGTGGCATCAGGAGTCCTGTTTCTGCAGCCCAAAGCTGTTCCCTAAGCAGTAGTGCCCAACAACACAGCGGATATGAAAGCAGGACGTTTAATAAAAAACAGGAAAGCCCTGCATAAGCCTGAAACAGTATATGTACGCTTTTGTGGCAAAATACACTGTAACACTTTCAGTTTTTATTCATACCTCTGCTCTGCCGGTCGTCCACTGAGCAGTAGTTCCACTACACCCTAACTATACTGGGTGCGTAGGAGGCACAGCATAAACAGGAGTATATAAAGCTTCACTGGCCCCTGATTAACAGAAGCCATTAATGGAACCCCTTAACCTTAAAGATTTTTTGTTCATTTCATTGAGTTTTATATAGCGATTGCTAGACCCGGAGGTATCAGAGCGCTTTACATGAGGAGAGTTACATAGGTTGCACGTTACACATTGTTACAGAAGGTACATCAATTACAAGTTACATCCAAAAGGTACATCAATTACAGGTTACATCCGTTGGTTCATGGCATGTAGAAAGGTAGGGGGGTAATATCAAAGGGCAACAGGGGGAGATTAAGCAGAGAATAGGCACAAGGAAGAACAAAACAGGCAGGGGAGAGAGATTTAGGGGAGAGAGGAAAGGAAAAGGGGAGGCAAGCCAAGAATGAAAGGAGAGAAGAGGTGGGGGAGAGTTTAGAAGGCATGGTGAGGAGACGAGGAGGTAACTGTGTCCGATGTCCGGCTGGTTGGGAGACGGCTCCCTGCAGTAAAGGGGTCATTCCCAGACTTCCATTTTGTTTGATTCCCTTGTCGCGGTTGAACTCTCTCAGCGGGGTTTCTCAGACTCCAGGGCATAAATGCTGGATCCCTCCCCAACAAGGGGAGAGGAGTACTTTGGTCACGGGCACACTTAGAAGAATGAGGGGGGATGGGGTAGAAAACCCAGCGTGAACACAGTGTCCGACATCCGGTAGGTAGGAGACAGTTCCCAGAGTTAAGGGGCTAAATCCCAGTTCTCTACTATGTGAGACCCCCTTGTCACTGTGGACTCTCTCAGAAGGGCCTCAGAGACCCCAGGGCAAAAATGCTGGATCCATCCCCAACAAGGGGAGTAGGAGTGCTTAGGACAAGGGCATACTTAAGGGGCGGTTTTAGGGAGTTAGGCTGGTAGGGTAGTGAGAGAAAGTTATAGCTAGAATTTGTTTTTATGACAGCTTTGTTCCTAACTAAATACCCTTAAATGTCTTAGATATAGAAAAATATTGAACAGACACTCTAACATAACATGATAAACAGAAAAAGCTTATGTTCATGAGTATATTTATTTATTTTTTAAAACAGTTTCTTTTTTCTTTTTTTGTTTTTTTCTCAAATTTTATAGAGTTGATATTAAAGTGTATCAAACAATAATTTGATTGTGTTTTGGGAATCCAAATAATCATTACATATGAATTATTTCAAACACAGACATAAATGTATACAGATCTTCTGTGATAGACAAGAAATGTTGACTCAGGCAGTGCGGCAGATGTCTACAACGCGCGTTTCGGCAAACATGCCTTCATCAGGTAGCCGTCCACTACTCAAAAATAGAATGATGGTTGGTGATATACTGTGGTTTCTGCTCAGTCGAGGTATCACAATAAATAAGGCAGATTCAAATGTAAAAACATGAAGGTATTGTTCGGGAGGTTCAGTTTCATGAATTATGTCCTCGAACTTTCAGGTGGGGTTAACAAACCGTATATAGTGTTTTCTTTATAAACGGTGAAAACGGATACTCCTCCTGAATAAAGCAAGGCGATCCCAGATCGATTATGGAGCCAGCTTAAAGGATTATTCTAGTGAGTCGACTTCAAGCGATCAATGGCCGTTATCTGAATATTAGATGTATTTAGGTGGCTTGATGATTGCCGCCTAATATCACATGTTGAAAGCGCAATGGACCGTTTCGAATTTGATCAATGGTATTTTCCTTAGATAAAACGATTAATGATGTACGTCGCGTCCCGTCTCAGTAGTGCTGGCTCCGGCTGGGTTGAACGAAAAGAGATGAGACAGTTAGGCTGGTAGGGTTACATAGGTTACAAGTTACCGATTGTTACAGAAGGTGCGTCAATTACGGGTTGCATCCGTTGGTTCATGGCGTGTAGAGGGTAAGGGGATAATGTAAAAAGGGCGACAGGGAGGGCAATTGAGCGGAGCATAGGCACAGGATAAACAAAGCAAGGAGGTGGAAAGAGATTCAGGGAAAAGATTAAAGGAATAGAGGAGGCAAGCAAAGAATGACGGAGAGCAGAGGCGGGGGAGGGGGTAGGAGACATGGCAAGGAGAGGAGGAAGTCCAGGCTGGGCCCGAAGGTATCAGAGCGCTTTACATGAGGATTAAGATGATTTACAGCGATACATCAGTTGCAGTTACATTACAGTTACATTTGTTGCAAGAGCATTCAGCAAACATAGAAAAACAAGATCGATGGAGGGAGGAAAAGTTACATAACGGGTAGATGAGGAAGAAAACAATGTTTGATATCTAACAGGGTCGGTGCCAACCAAGGGTAGCGACCCAGAGTCAAGCTCTTCTATAGCTACATGTGATATCTCCACCGGGCATCAACCAAACGTTATTCTAGCTCCGCGAAAAGTCCAAACAATTCTGGATTCAGCCTAGGGGGCAACGTCCTAATTCTATCTAAGCAGCGTTGGTCACCACGTCCTCCAGCTTGCCCTCAGTGAATGTGAAAACAATAGTGAGAGTTTGGGCATTTGCGCAGGCACCTAGTGGAAAAGCTTCATGCTTTCACTAAGTCTCGACACATATCCTGAATATTGAAGGTGTTAATTGGGGATCAGTATAAATCAGAAATAATGATTGGATAAAGTTGTTTTATGAACCGAGTCCATGATCAGGCTCGGGCAACATTATCCTGTGTCTCAAGCGCGGCTGCCATTTTAAAGTCAGGCCGAGCGTAGGAAGGATTTACATGAGACACTATTTCAAATTGAACATACGTCCAGATAAAATGTTTGGGAGCAGCCCAGCATGCGTGGTGTGGCACTCGGGCTAGAGCACCAATCTGCATTTTGATGCCTGCCGGTTCTCTGAGCCCACATTAGGATTGCATGTGGCTATTTGCCGCTCCACAATGCCCCTAGCGATTTTGAACAAATTGGCTAGGCTCGCGCAGCGAGGAGACCAGCTCCGCCACTGCCAGCGGGATATCCTTATATTGGTATCGCACCCACTGCCTTCAGTTAATCCGGGCCGTTTGTGCAGGAGGATCGGTCGCGTCTCACTCACCGCATCACGGAGCCAGGAACGCCACGGCACCAGCACACTCTAATGCTCGGAAGACAGGGCTTGTCATATCTCTTGTGCTCCTAGGGGGGAAAAGTGCCGGTCTCTGGGCAGCCCCTCTTCTGCTGTTCTTCAGCTGCTGCAGCGCTCTCTTTCTGTTGAAGGCGCTGTCTCAGCTACAGATTTCTGTCTCCGCTGCAGGTATCCGTCTCTGCTGCAAGGTTCTAACTCTGCTGCAGGACTCTAACTCTGCTGCAGGTTTCTGCTTCGGGGTCTCCAGCTCTGCTGCAGTGCTCTCTTTCTGTTGGTGACGCTGCCTCTGCTGCATGTTTCCATCTCTGCTGCAGGTTTCTGTCTCAGCTACAGGTTGCCCTCTCTGCCACGGGTTCCTGCTGCGGGGTCTCCAGATCTGCTGCAGCTCTCTTTCTGTTGGTGACGCTGTCTCTGCTGCAGGTTTCTGTCTCAGCTACAGGTTTCAGTCTCAGCCATGGGGTTCCTGCTGCGGGGTGGCAAGCTCTGCTGCAGCTCTCTTTCTGTTAGAGAGGCTCTCTCTACTGCAGGTTTCCGTATCTGCTACAGGTTCCCGTCTCTGCTGCAGGTTTCCGTCTCTGCTGCAGGTTTCCGTCTCTGCTGCAGGTTTCCATCTCTGCTGCAGGTTTCCATCTCTGCTGCAGGTTTCCGTCTCTGCTGCAGATTTCTGTCTCAGCTGCAGGAGTAACCTAGACTAGACCGATTACCTGCAGTCAATAACTTGGCAGAATCCAGGAGACGAAGAATGAAACCGAGGAGGAAATCACCCCTTGAGAGGTTTCCATGGCCGATGGATCATTTTAGCCCATCAGAAACTGGAACTGCGTTGACTAATGTAACGCGCAAAAGGCAATTCTCTGGGCTGGATGCACAAGTGACAAAATATTTGCTGAGTGAAGTCTTTATACTCCAAGGCTGGTCAAATAAATATCAAAGTGAAAAAGCATGTTTTGGAAAGATTATCTCACTGAATGAGTAATCTCAGAAAAGATTCTATTGATTAGTGTTGCTTTTGGGCTCAGATCAAGCTGGTGTCAATCACTCAACATAATTTGTAAAGGAATAAAATTAGTGATCATTATGCAGAAGTGTCATTTCTGTTCCTACACTAAATGGACATAAATCGTTTTGTTCTTGTCAATGTGCCTGCTTTCTGATCCCTGCTAAACTGTAACATCAGATAACGTTCAACAAATAGCTTGGGCAGATTCAATTGATTTTCTGCAGCCCTATATAATTCCAAAAAGCATGATATAATAGCTAGCACTATCTGCCTCCCTTTATTTAGGCCATTTAAAAATGAACTATTTTTGTGTACAAAGTGAAAGGAAACAATGCATTAAGTGAGAATCAGGGTAGGTAGCAGGATCTTAAAATATTTCTATTTGCCTTCGTACTTCCAATTAACTTTTTCCTAGAAAGAGTAGTTTCTTTCTGAAATAACTATAGTATTTGAGATGTTAAGAGATTTACAGGTAATCAAAACCGTTGCACCAAACCATATCATAATAGATTAGGGGCCTATTCTAACTGCACTGCATTTTTAGATAAGCTTAAAAGAAAGTAAAATCTTTGGGCTTCCTAAACTTTCTTCTTATGATATGAACACATTTTCATGCAGAGGGAAAAAAGGGGAGCTTCATAAACCACCTGTTTTACATTGTGTCTAAAATATGCAACTTTATCAAGCATTACCGTCCAAAAAATTGCAAGACACTTCATCCTTTGAAATGAAGACTAATTTGTATTTTGGGGCTGTAATACCTTCTAAGAATGCAGAACAAACTGTGATACACTAAAGGCAGATTTGATGTGATGAAAAAGTGGTATCGCAGTGGCAGTTGATAACACTTACGGAGCAATGCTGCTGCACACATGATCGATCTCTGAGAAGAGCAGTGAGTGAAAGAGGAGGCCCAGCAAATGCTGTCACTGGCCCATTATCATTCTGTATGTGATAATTAGGCCGACATACATAATGATAATAGGCCTGATAGCAGTCTGTGCCAGGTTGGAGAGGGGCTGCCACAGGCCACTGATCACAGAGGGAGCGCAAGCTGGCCCCTGCTGTGACATTTACAGGACTCTCAGACTGCTTACAGGGGCCAGCTGAAATTACAGACAAAAGGCGTCCATGAAAGAAGTCCTCAAGGACAACGGACAATAGGTTGGTCACCCTAGAAGCAATGGGCGGGGCTTGTGAGAGGAAAGAATGTGTATGCAGAGGCGGGGGAACTGCCATGTGTAGCGCTTGTCTGCCAGGGTGGTGTCAACGTGGATTGCTGCAGGGCAGCGGTCGGGAAAAAAGTGTATGGCAGGTAGTGCCTACAGATGGGCAACTCGGCAGTCGGAAAATGACAATGGCACGTTGCCCCTAAATAAGTGCAGCACCAGTGGGGTTATTGGTAGAACCTGGAAGGGGGTGAAAGTAGCAAGCCAGGAAAGACTGGCAGCTGTATCTGCCTGCTTCATGGGGGTGGAAAAACGACAGAATACCCCTGGGCATGATTGTGGGATTAGGCGCATGTGTGTGAAAGGGGGAGACAAAAGGGCGTGTATGTGAAACCGGGAGGACAACAACTAAATAAAGACATGAGGCACCAAGCAGAGGGTGGTCCCGAGTGTGGGTGGACCCCAAGTTTCATGTGCAACGCATCATAAAGGATAATGAGACATAGGAGCAGTAAGTTGAAAGCAAGGGAGGGGTGGATGGTGCGCGCATAGGAAAAGGTGCGAGGATGTTAATGGGAAGGAATCTGGGCTGTGGGATGAGATGCTCCTGTGCCGCCTAGTGAGGTAATAAGTTGCGGATCAAGGGACCCCCTGGGAACGCTACATGTTAGTGGCGGCAATATGACGGCCCTGATGTGATAGGGAACGAATGCCCAGAGTGCGGTCCATCTGGTATAGTCCGTCTGGCGGGGAGGAGTAGGTATCCTGGGGAGGCCTCTGGACAGTGAGGGTCTAGAGAGTTGTAAACCAATATTCGGGACGTGAGCCGCGAGCGAAAGTGCTCAGCAACAGCGCGCGCTTGTGCGCACGAAAGTGAGAGCATCCGATGGCAGCGGTGCACGTCACGCTTGTGCGCGTGATGGTATGCTGGTCGCCAGGAAAGTAGCACTTTTCCGAGCTACTAAAGGTCTTGGCCAGATCAGCCCATGCGCTGGATCAGGCAAAGACCTAAAAAATTCAACTTTTTCCATGATGCCACAAGACTCCAGTGGGATAACGGCATAAAAAAAAAAGAAAATGGGAAAGCAATTAATTTAATCATTTGGGGGCCATGAGTGGGCTTCCCTTACCAGAGTCATTTTGGGCTCCAGGGACCCCATCCCCAGGGCAGAAATGTGGTAAAATGGGGAGACCACGTGGACCCCCTCAAACCTTCCTAGGTCCCTCGGTGGCAATGTGTTTTCTTAAAATAGGGAGAGGGACTGCAAGCCCCCCATGAGCCTTTAAAAGACCTAGGGGCAACATCCTCTGGGGCCGATTGGTTAAGAAAACATCTGAGCCATGTAGGTCTCATGTACACTAATTTAGGGGCTGATAAAAAATGGGGGGTCCCAAACGTGTTTCCACTGTGCAATTTCCCATAGGGATTTTAACACAATTACAGGCCAAACTGCTGAATGGAATTAAACCAAATTTGACAGAAAGCTGAATATTAGTCCAGAAAGATGTCTTTTTGAGATTTTTTGTAAATCCATTCAGTAGTCTTGGAAGTATTAAGGAAATAGAAATGTGTATCTCTAGGTATGCAGAGGGTCCGCAGATGCCAGAGATCTACAAATCAGATCATGTTGGCTGCCACATTTAAACCAGGAAGGGTTGACAGCCATCTTGGGACTCATACTCAGCTGAGTCCCAAGAAAAAAGTAAACAAAACTAAAGGGAGCAGGTTAGGAATAGCCTGACCCCCTAGGCCTGGTGATGGGGTCCCACAGGGACATTATAGTTGGGTGGAAATGTCAGCTAAAACATCCAGTTTTAACTGAACAAAACGACTGAAATTCACCAGTTATAGTTATCTCAAGTAACTATAACTCATACCCTAAAGTTACTCAAATTCACACCTAGCCAAGTACATTGTTGTTATCAATTATGTCATTTCAGATACTGCAGTTTGGTTACCAATTATGTCATAGAACATGTCATTCTGATACAGTTCCTAAAACCCACTATTTACAATTAGTCCACTTGATTTTTTTCCTTAATCTCATAGCTATTGTCAAGAAGTTCGCTACATTAAAAATTTCCCAAATGTTGGACAGCAGCTGAAGGTACATGAGGGCCGGTTTAACTTGTCTGAACCCTTTGTCTTTAATCAGAGGTAAAATGAACTTTTTTCGTATTACGTTAAAATGTTTACAGAAAAACATAAAGTGTATAGTGTCCATGATGGAGAATCCGTTACAAGGACAGATCTCCAGGTCTATCACATTAGTCCAACCTGGACGTTCAGTAAGAAGAAGGTGAAATTTATTCAACCTGAACTTCGTCAGCTATGATTAGCATTATTAACTATTCTCAGATATAGTTCTATATCGCTAGAGTTTATTAATAGCTGATGAGCCCTTACAGATGGTTTAGTCAGCTCCTTTTCTTCTCTGTCCAGACCCTTGTTGAGCTTATATGTATCTTTTTCCCATTTCACATCCCCCTTAACTAGTTTAGACGGTTGATCAAACAGTTCTGGGCGACCTAGAATATCAGCTAGTTTTTTAACATAGTTCAGCCATGGGATGGGATTGCTATACTCAATGGCTACACAGTCCCTCAGAACCTCATGGTTCAACTCCAGTTCTGGGTTCAACCAAACTGTAATCCATTTTAAAAGCGGTGCTATAGCTATTCAATCTTCCAGATATTCCACCCCACATTCTTGATGGACAATATACCCAGGGGTCGATTGGGGGTCCGATAGAATAGTTTCCAAAAACTTGTCCTCTGCCACTTGCAGTGGCTTTACATTTTTAATGCCCCATAAGTCAGCTCCATACATAGCTAAAGAAACACATTTGGCATCATAAACTTTTAGGGCAGCCTGCAACGGTTTCACCCCCAGTTTACGCTAAAAACCAAGTACAGCCAAAATAGACCTCGAGAAAACATTGCGTTTAGTAGCCAGTTGGGGCAACCATGTGGAGCTATCATCAAATATGACCCCTAAGTATGGACATCTCGAAACCCTGGACAACACGTTCCCCTCACAGTGCAGGGTCTTAATTTTCTTACCCTTCCTACCCACCACCATTATGTGGGATTTTGAAAAATTGACACTAAGGTCCACAGCTTTCATAAAATCGTGAAATGAGTTTAAAAGATGTTGTAACCCTACTGCTGTGCGTGCTAAAAGAGCGGCATCGTCCGCATAAAGTAATGCTGGTATAGAAAACTTGCCTGCCCTTGGAGTGTCTTTGCACGCCTCCCCTAACACAGCACCCAGATCAATAATATAGAGAGTAAAGAGTAGGGGAGCTAAAATAAAACCCTGCCTAACCCCATTCGTAATCCCGATCTTACTCGTACAATTGCCCAGACGATCATATCTAACTGTGGCCGTGAGGTCCCTATGCAAATCTGCTAGGAAATGCACAATGTTTTCATCAATGCCTAGTTTTAGGAGAAGTCCCCATAATTTGGACCTGAATACTCGGTCGAAGGCCGAGGACAGGTCCATAAATGCTATATATAGCGTGCCCCTTTTGGCAATTGTGTACTTCCCAAATAATAATTGGAGATTAAGGGTTTGGTCCATAGTGCCTAGCCCCTTCCTAAACCCAAATTGAAGGGCTGAAAGGGTATTTGTTTCTTCCAGCCTATCTGTAAGTTTGCTTAGGACCACTCGACCTAGAACTTTCACTGCAGAATCGATAAGATAGATCGGGCGGTAATTACTGGGTTCTCCTCTATTTAATTTTTAAAAAATCGGTACAATAACTGATTCAGACCAGGTGACCGGAATGCCAGATTTACAAACTCTGTTAAAAACGTCAGTTAAAACTTTAGACCAGGTCTTGACATCTGATTTAAAGAGGTCGGCTGGAACACCATCGGGACCTGGAGCCTTATTACTGGTCATTTTTCCGATGGCTTCTGCCACCTCTGCCTCAGTAACCAATAAAGTATAGGAATGCAAAATAGGGGTGGGTAAATCCTCCTCCCCTACATTTTCACCTTCATAGACTGACTTAAAATGAGAGGTCCACTCCTGTTCCTGAATACCACAATCCAGTTGGTTATTACATGGATCATGGAAATAAGGTTTATTAACAACAGTCCAGAATCTAGCACTATTCTTGAGCACATCTGTGGAGGTTAGTTCTTCCCAGGCCGCTTCCCTAATTTCACGTCTTCTAGCTTCCACAGCACTTTTGTAGGCTTTCCTTAAAGAAGCCACAAGGGACCTATCAACTGGTTTGCATTTCAGGGCAATCCTTAATTTTTGATTGGCTAGTGAACAATTATGATCAAACCAGCCAATCCCCCCGGGTCCTTTACTTTGCCTGGATTTTGCAGATCTGCTGCGACCTGGCTACAGATTTTTAGATAAGCATCTAAAACCTCCTTATCCCCTGCTTCGGGGTCCATACATGTGTGCAACTCCGTGCCTCTGTTGATTAAGAGGTTGTTTAAGAAGTCTACAGGAACAACTCTGCACCATCTAATCCTATGGGCCTGATCTGTCGGGTGAATATCATGCTTATCGGTCCTGTTTTGGCATTTCTCAGGTATTTTAATTAGGTCTATGACACTAAGAATCACTGGGTTGTGGTCACTATAATGTGACCAAACCACAGAATAACCGCTAATTTTGCTCCCCAGCATAAGACTAATAAAGATGTAGTCAATGGTTGAATAGCTACCGTTGCCTTTGAAGGTGGGTGTCTCCTCCTCTTCCCTTGGCGGTAGCATCAAACCATTGTCAGCCAGAATTTTTTCAAGGAGATCTCCCTGTGCAGAATGCTCAAAATGGGTATATTTATCACGGCACCCATGAATATTAAAATCTCCCAGGAGCATGATCGAACATTGATTATCATTGACTTCCTTATAATCTGCCAACAAAAGTTTTATGGTGGTCAGGTGGTCAATCGTAGTGACTCTGTCAAGAGAACTATAAAAATTAACAATTAAAATGTTACATGCCCCTTTACAGGCAATTTGAACTGCCAGGCAGTAGGGAGAACCTGTTGCTATCTGGGTATGAGTCCCGGGGATGGTTGCCGCGATTAGTGTAACCAGCCCCCCCTTCGCCCTCCCCATGTTGGATACTACCGCGGGAAGGAAATGCGTGGAGTAACCGTCTAGGCTGAGAATATTCCCTGTATCCCAAGTTTCTTGTAACCCAATGATATCCACTGACCCTATAAATTCTCTCCAGATTGGGTCATCTACTTGTAATGTAAATGTAATGTAATGTAAGGGACATTTCTACCGCGCAACTTTCACTCCAAGGAGTATCTTGGCGCTCACACAACTCAGATGGAGGAGTTGGAAGGGAAAGGGGTCTCCTGATTTCTACACAAACATTACACTAAGGTCCTACAAGTGGCGTCAGGCAAAGAGAAAATCCAAGTTTTTAATGCCTTCCTGAAGGGGGCTTCTTGAGAAAATGACCGCAAGAAAAGAGGGAGTTTGTTCCAGGCTTTAGTTCCCAGTACAAAAAGGGATTTGCCACCCTTTGTAGCCAGCTTGAAATGAGGGGGAGTAAGTAGGTTCTGGCTTGCAGATCTCAGACAACGCGTTGGATGGTATCTTTTAAACCCGTTGCATAGATAGGTTGGGCCTCGTTGGTGAAATGCCCTAAAGGTGATTAAAAGAAGTTTAAACAAGATTCTTTTACCTATTGGCAGCCAATGAAGGGTGTTTAGAGCTGCTGAGGCTGATGACTTACGGGGCAGACGCAGTACAAGGCGGGCTGCCGCATTTTGGACCATCTGTAATTTGTGGAGAACGGTTTTGTTAGCTCCAACGTATAGCCCATTACAATAGTCCAGCCTAGAACTTATTAAGGCCACTGCGACTGTTTTCCTCGCCGACAGTGGAAGAAGATCAAAGAACTTCCTTAGTGCTTTTATGATCTGAAAGCACATGCCTGCTACTGCTACAGCCTGGGGTTTAAAGGATAAGTGGTTGTCAAATTTAATGCCCAAATTGCGGGCGGATGCAATTGTATTGGGGGGCACTTCGGCATCCGCTGGCCAGCACGCTGTTGGGGAAAAGAGGTTGTGATTCCCTATGGGTAGGATTTCGTTTTTTCCGGCGTTGCACTTTAAATGGTTGTTCGTCATCCATTTAAAAGTTGCTGCAAGACAGTCCTTAAGATCTTCCTCGGCACCTGGCCGCTCCCTATCCAACACCAGTATCAGTTGGGTGTCGTCAGCGTATGAGATATAACTGATCTTGAATGACGCGATCAGTTTCATCAGAGGTACCATGTATAGGTTAAAAAGAACAGGGCTCAAGCTAGAGCCCTGAGGAACCCCTGAGCTGACGTCTTTAGCCTCAGACTGATATGGGCCTAGCACTGTTATTTGGCGTCTGTTGGTAAGGAAGTTCCTACACCAGGCCAAAACCTGTCCGCCTACCCCTGCGGCAGCCAACCGGTCCACTAAGATGTTATGTGAGACCTTATCGAAGGCTGCCTACAGGTCAAGTAGGATAAGGACAGCCTTCTTTCCTTGATCCATTGCTGCCCTTAATGTTTCTGCAGTGTAGAGTAAGGCTGATTCGGTGGAATGTTCTGACCAGAATCCTGACTGATTAGGATGGAGAACGTTATTCTTCCCTAAAAAGTTAGTCAGTTGACTGTTGACAAACTTTTCAGTCAGCTTGAATAGAATGGGTAACAAGAAAATCGGGCGTAGCTTGAAGAGGGTAGTAGGATCGGCAAGGGCCTTTTTTTGGAGAGGCTTAACAGCTGCAAGTTTCCAATTGTTAGGGATACTTGCCGTGGTTAGAGAGGAATTAATGATCTTATTAATCATTGGATTAACCATCTCTATTAGAAGATGCAACACCAGAGGGGGACAGGGATCGAAAGGGGATCCCGATTTGCTGGCTAAAATCGCTTTGGCAGTTTCCTCCAAGGATACTGGGGCGAAATCATCAAAGCAGGGGGAAGATATCGTCTCCACTATCACTTCAACATCCATCGTTGCAGTGGCTCCTGATGGAAAGGTCTTCGTGATAGCCAGGATTTTATTATTGAAATAATCAGATATCGCGTTACAGAGGTCTTGGGATGCAGGAATCTCTTGCGATAGAGCTGAAGGATTCATGAAATCCTTGACAATCTTAAAGATTGCTTTTTGTTCCTGGCCTGCCGTAGATATGGCCTGTAGATAGTGTGTTTTTTTTGCTGATTTTATTCCTGCATGGAACTTCCGTCTCGCTGCTATATAGATGTTACGTGCAGCGGTGTCGTAATTTCGACGCCACCTCCGTTCCAGTGTTTTAACTTCGCCTAATTCAAGCTTTAGGGTTGTTGAAAACCAAGGGGCATTCTTTTTTGCCTTCCTGGGTTTAAGGTTCTCATTTCTGGATGATTTTAGCAAAGTACCCGCTCCAGCAATCCAGTCACAAAAGGTCTGATTGTCTGATTGTCTGTTGAGGTGAGTTATTTCTTAAACCCGCGATGTTCCAGGTTGCGAGCTTTATATTTGTGCTCCAAGGTAAATTAACCAACCTATCTGAGAGACAATTTATACTTGTTAGTGGATCACAGCCCGGGCTATTTCCGAGGTAACAGGTACAGATTCCTTAACAATCTCAGTAGAACCCAAATTCGCTTGGCTAGCCGTTACATGATGAGAAGTAGGGGTTTCATTCCCATTTACTGTTACTTTAACCCCCAATTGTCAATCTACCCAACCCAACCCAGATCGGACAGTGGATCAAAACGATTAATAATTGGGACATTAAAAAAGCTTCCTGCTGGGTGAGTGCCACGGGGATGGTATTGGGGGTAATCTCTAAGCATTGTAAGCTACAGGAGCGTTAACACTATGCCCTTTTTGAGAGTAATTACTTCCATGGGATGAATTGGAAAATCTCCACCTGCCGACCATAGCGGTAGCCGAAGGATAAAAGTAACTTAGGTCAAAAGACAGGATCCCACCTGAAATATCCTGATTCGGGAAACCACTAATGAACTGTACTACTTGTGGATCTCCAAAGTGCACTATGATGCAGTCTCCCTCTACATCCTTTACTTTGTGGCCCACCCAACTTACTCTCCTAACATTAATAATTTCCCTATGTAAATCTGGTCTAAGGGGCCGGTTTTTCACCAACCAAAACATCTCTTTGTTTTTTATTTCATAGAAGGTTTCCACCCTGTCATTTTGCCACTTTGGAACCCCAGCCAACACAATAACAAAGGGATAAGACTCCCGGGGAAGGTCAACTCTCATTTTGTTATCCCGGCTATTTGTTCCCGCCATTTTTACTTGATCTACCAATCCTGATGTAATTATGAACTTTTAACAGACTTGTCACATACATATCTTCCTAGTAAGTCTCAAAAAGTCTACCATGCCCAATGTGTAAATACTGAGCTGTTCAGTTCTCCAACGTATTCCAAATAAGTAGTATATTTTCTGATTCTTATGAATGATCAAGTCCAAACAATGGGCAATCAGTATTTCGCAGCTGTCGTCAATGATTCCAGTTGATTCACATAATGTGTGTATGTAGTTACTAGTCGCCCTGTTTAGTGTATCAGGGAGTCTATAATAGGATTCCCCGCCGGCATTATTCAAAAGCATCCGTCATGTCAGTCCGTTCTGAGAAGTAAAAAAACGAATTTAAGAGTTTTTCACTACCATGACATGTAAAAGTTGAAGTTACAGATTCAACATTTTAGACACACTGCACCCTGCCCTTTGGGCTGTTTAGGGCCTACCCTAGGAGTGACGTATATATTAAAAAGGAAGGCTTAGGCCATGCAAAAGGTTATTTTTGCCAGGTCAAAATGGCAGTTTAAGTTTGAAAAGCTTTATTGAGTTGAAGAAAACAATGTAAAACATCAGTACAATAGCACAAATAAAGAGCAATAGGAATTGCGATTCTCCTATTAACATGACCAGAGAATCTTGATTTCATTAAAGACACGGAGGCTCACATTATGCAATGACTTTTAATTGCAGATCCAAGCCAGTCGCATCACAATATAAAGGTTCCAATAAGAACACTGAGATGAAGTAAAAGACAATACATAGCAACCAAAAAGCCTCTTTTAAATCAGGCGAAGAAAGGAGATGTAGTAGATTCCAGAAGATTCGAAGATAAACGAGAAAGAAGAGGACAACCAGACGATTCCTTGAAGATGAAACATAACCAGACGATTCCTTGAAGATGAAACATCCAAAGAAACTTATGTAGATGGATTACCTGAAAGAAAGGAGACAATGAAAATTGTATCCTAGAAAAAAAGGTAATCATAAACCAACAAATCCTGAAATAAAAGGAAAGATGAACAATCATAGTAAATACCATTTCATTTCAATACAAATATAGAATACATAAAATTCAAATAACATTCAGAATAAAGATATTATATCCACAACCAAACAGGGAACGGGATGGGTGGGATAATGTGAGCCTCCGTGTCTTTAATGAAATCTAGATTCTCTGGTCATGTTAATAGGAGAATCGCAATTTCATTACAAGAACGGAGGCTACATTATGCATGTTGGTAGCCCTGTAGAACTACATTAGACATATGTTCAATAGGTTTACAATAATGTCTTGCAAAGGTATTAGCGTTAGACCAGTCAGCAGCTTTAAGGATATCATCTAGCTTACCTCCGGACCAAAAAGACTTACTTGCCATGGCACCTCTAATGGAATGAGCTTGAAATTTGGATATATCAATACCAGCTAGAGACATAGCAGATTTAACCCATCTGGCAATCGAGGCGGAGGAAATAGCCTTGTGAGGTTTAACAAAGGAAATGAGGAGTTGATTCTCATTAAGGGGACGAAGGTTAGACATTGTCGTATCATACGCTTTCATACATTCAACTATACAAAGTTTTGGAGAAGGGTCGAAACGAGGATAGAAAATTGAATCAGACATGGTCTTTGTTCTTCTATAGACCTCAAATTTAACTCCGAATAAATTGTATGACCTATTAGAAATCTCTAGAGCTTTAACATCAGAGACTCTTCTACAGGAGATAAGGCAAAGAAGAGTTGCGAGTTTGATAGAAAGAAACTTTCTGCTTAAAAAGGAATTATCAGGCCAGGAAGTAAAGAGATCTAGAATTAAATTCACATCCCATAGAGAATCATATTTTGGTCTCGGGGGTCTCTTTAAACGAATGCTCTTCATAACCCTACAAACAATAACATTTTTACCAATTGACTTGTCATTAATAAGGACATGACCAGCAGAGATCGCCGATCTATAACAGTTGATTGATCTATAACTCAATCCTTTGTCAAAGAGTTCAGCGAGGAAATTTACTATATCAACAATAGGTGCTTGAGTGGGATCCAAATTCCTCTCCAAGCACCAACGAAACCAGCGTTTCCAGATATTGTTGTATCTGTAGTGAGTTCCGGGTGCCCATGACTCTCTGAGGGAAGTAGAAGCTGATGACGAAAGTCCTGAGACTTCGTTAGATCGCCTGACACTCTCCAGGCAAGAAGGCTCAAACTCCCGGATAGGGTCATTAGGTGTGGATCTCCGTTTACGTCTGTAAGAAGATCCTTCAGGGAGGGAATGAGAAGTGGAATTTCGAAGGTAAGTTCCAGAACAGTGGGGAACCACGCTTGTGATGGCCAAAAGGGAGTTATCAGGACTAGGGAGGAACGGTCTTGCCTCACTTTCTGCAAGACTCTCTGGATCATTGCAAATGGGGGAAAGGCATAAGCATTGATCCCTGACCAGGGTTGGAGAAAAGCGTTCACTGCTTGTGCGCCAGGATCTGGCATCCAGCTGAAGTAACGCTCTAGTTGGAAGGTGAGACGACTCGCAAATAGGTCTATCTCTAATGGACCCCAACAAGAATTTAACGAGTCGAAGACAGCAACGTTTAGTTTCCAATCGCTGTAGTCCGAAAGGAATCTGGAATTCCAATCGGCAAAAACGTTGGATTTCCCCGGGTAATATTCTGCTTTGAGGGTAATTTTGTGTTCTAAACAGAACATCCAGAGTTTCTTTGCTAGGTTTGAAAGGTCGGCAGACTTCGTACCTCCTAACCGATTGATGTAAGCTACTGCTGAAACATTGTCCATTTTCAGAACAACCGATCTCCCTTGAATTGAGTGTCTGAAACTCATAAGGGCGTATAGGCCAGCAGTAAGTTCTAGGAAATTGATGTGGTGAGATGACTCCTCCTGAGACCAGATACCACCCGTATTCTGGTCTAGGAAACAAGCACCCCAACCATGAAGGGAAGCGTCTGATTCCAGGATAAAATCCGGTTCTGATCCGAAAATTGCTTTCCCATTCCAGGCTTCCAGGTTCTCTAACCACCAGTTCAGTTCTACTTTGGCCTCTAAATCTAGGGTGACTCTGTCTTCGTACCAGAGACCGGATCTCAAGGCCTTTCCTTTTATCCTCTGTAAGGCCCGGTAATAGAACGGAGGCTACATTATGCAATGACTTTTAATTGCAGATCCAAGCCAGTCGCATCACAATATAAAGGTTCCAATAAGAACACTGAGATGAAGTAAAAGACAATACATAGCAACCAAAAAGCCTCTTTTAAATGCGGCTCCAAGCAGATAAGTAGCTCATATATTTCTCCTTATCTTAACACTATTGTCAACTAATATTGTAATGGTTCTTATTTTCTGGGGAGGTTTAATTTGTTTAAAGTATTTCACACTGCTTTAGACTGTTGTATTCTCCTTTTCATACCTTTATGTAGGTTTATCTACACTCCCTCAATCCCCCCTCCCACCTCCCCGGATCTGCAATTTACGGAGATCCTACCCTCCCCCCTTTACGTTTAGGCGCTGACTTTGTCCCCCCTTTTCACTCGTTAACAGTGAGCACCTTCGTTAATATTCTTTTGCCGATTTATAGTTTTACCGGAGAAACCACTTATCTCCGCTCGCTCACTTTAATTGGTTTCTGTTTCCGCTTTCGCCCCTCTCAAAACCTCACAGTAAATAATGCGCGTTTCACATGCGCTACAATATGCTGTCTCGGCAAGCACGGAGACAATCCGCTCCGCGGAAGCAGTACCTTTCTAGTCCGATTCCGGCCTCACGTGAAGCCACTCCGACTCCGTGTGGAACAAAGTGCCTGCTTAAAAGGCATACCTTCCTCACGCCGAGCCTGCTCCTCTGCCGACTCACGACGGGCATGATCCATTAGAGGAAAGATCCCTGGCGAACCTCACGCTTCGTGAGTGTCTCGCCTAGGGACTTTCCTCTCACCTCACCTCATGACAGTTGGGACTCAGCTGTTAGCGTTCACGGAGCCTCGCTACCTTCGCTGAAGAGATAGTTCCTTGCCTAAAAAAGACATAAAAATATATATACAAGGGACTTAAAGGCATTTCCCATATATACAAAGGGACTTAAAGACATTTCCCATATACCTCGTATACAAAAGGGCTTAAAGGCATTTGCCATATACCTTCTCACCTACCTCATTTCATAATTTTATATATATTTAAAAATATATATATATATATATATAATAAGGGTGAATAGTCCCATTATATAAAAAAAAAAAAAAAAAAAAGTAAAGCACTATGGAAAACATTTCTGATTCAGATTCAGAAGGAAATAGTGCTACTATTCCTAACTTTAATAGGGAGGATTTCCAGGAAGAAATGAAATCCTGCCTTCGAGAAACCTTTTCCCAATTTACCCCCCTTAAGAGACCAATACCTCCACAAGAGGATACTTCTGATGTTTTGAATGGTGAAAAGGTTGGTGCTAAACGCACTAAAAAAAAGTAACAACACTATTTCCGAGACCCATGTGAGCACAGGAGGTCCTAGCACCTTTGATATTGTTGGTGGTCCTAGCACCACAAAAATTTCGGATGGTCTTCGCACCTCAAATAACAGAGATGTCTTCTATGACACACATCATTCGGGTGCCTCTTACGGCCCAAATACCTTGGACGCCCTTAGCGGCTCATTATCACTAAATGCTCAAAACTTCCAGGAGGGCTCGGATAATGATGATGACGTAGACCCAGACGAATACATTCTGGATTTAGATGACGGGGATCTTGGAATCTTCGACCAAGAGGATGAAGCCCCCTCTACATCCAAGGATAGTATTCTAAACCCCTTGGGAGAGGAGATGTTTTCTCCCCTAAATTTAAAGCACCCACGCTCCACACAATGGTCCCCTCAGGACCACGTATCTAAATTCATCAAAAAATGGATTCGGTTCCCTCTTGAAAGAGGAACAAGGAATATTTTAAGGGCTGAATGTTCAAGACCCTCAATCGATGAGAAGGCATGCTTTGCTCCTAATTTAGATCCTAAACTAATTAAATACCTATTTAGACTCGGTCGCGACCCCAGAAAAGGTCTTGAAAAAGCATTTAAAGGGTGCCAAGATCGTCTATTAGACGTTCTTGGTCCATTGAGTAGAATTCTTGACTCTGCTGAGGAATGCTACCTTAAGGGTACCCAACTCGATACTGATCTAATACGAGGTTGGAGTCAAAGAGCCCTCATTCTCCTAGGTAATGCCAATACTAGTATCAACGCTGAAAGGCGTAGACTCATCCTTTTTAAACTAGACCCTAAACTCACAGATATGGCCGAGAAGGAACCCTCTTCGAATCCAAAGGGCCTACTCTTTGGCGAAGAGCTTATAAGATCTCTAGGAAAGTATGTCTCGACCTTTACTGCCCTAGATAAGGCCCAAAAGAATATGAAGAGAGTATTTAACAATAATATTTTTGGAAGGGCCGGAAGAAGGGGCCTCCCTTCCGGCCGTTATAACCAAAGGCCCTACCAGAGATCACGTCCCTTCGGAAGAGGCTCATTTCCAAAGCAATTACTCCAACACCTTCAACCGCGGAAGAGGAAATCGAGCAAGAGGTGGAAGATCTCGTTCATCCTTCTCATCTAACCCTCCAAGTAAGTTCCCTTCCTTTACTCTCTCCTTCTTTCCCTCCAAAAGTAGGAGGCAGACTGAAACTTTTTTCCAAAAAATGGGAGGAAATAACTCGAGACCCTTGGGTTCTGTCCACAGTAACAGGCTTCTTCATAGATTTCATTCAAACCCCCTTTCAAACCTCTTTCCCGAGGGATATTCCCATCTCATTGGAGAAGGAGAAAATAGTAGAGGAAGAGATATCCTCTATGCTCCAAAAAGGAGCAATATTAGAAGTCCCCATGGATTCTCTAACCTTCATAAGCTCCTTGTTTCTTGTCGAGAAAAAAGGAAAAGGTTGGAGACCGGTTATAAATTTGAAGGGCCTGAACAAATTTCTCGTTTACAGGCATTTCAAAATGGAAGGGATACATCTCCTGAGAGACCTTCTTCAAAAAGGAGACTGGCTAGTCAAACTAGATTTGAAGGACGCCTACTTCACTATTCCAATGGCGGAAATACATCAACCTTACCTACAGTTCCTTTGGAAAAATCATCTTTATCAGTTCAGGGCTCTCCCCTTCGGTCTTTCGTCCGCCCCTTGGTGTTTTACCAAGGTAATGAGAGCAGTAGCTTCTTTCCTAAGAGAACGAGGTGTTCGTCTTATTATTTACCTCGACGACATTTTAATAATGTCCCAGGACCTAATTGTGGAGAATAATGTGCCAATAAACAAGAAAGGCCCCAAAAGGGGAAAACGCTATACAAAGAAAAAATGCTTTTATAACTTTTCATTTTGTGGGGAAGGACGAGAGAAAGAAAGAGGGAAGAAATGGGAAAATGGGGGAATGGAAGGGGAACAGCAATAGAAAAATATATGGTAAGAGAAATAAAGAGGTATGAAATACAGAGAAGTTCACAGTAATAATAATAACAGTAATACTAAATATAACAATAACATGAGATCAAGAGGCACTTTTAGATAAAAAGTCCGTTAAAGGGGACCAAAGTAAATCACGTTTTATCAACAATGGAATAGAAGAAGCACATGCACGATCTAGTCTATGATGATGGCA
The DNA here is from genome assembly GCF_964263255.1 of Lissotriton vulgaris. Lineage (NCBI taxonomy): Eukaryota > Metazoa > Chordata > Amphibia > Caudata > Salamandridae > Lissotriton > Lissotriton vulgaris. The sequence goes on along the minus strand of NC_141687.1, from coordinate 1,462,049,500 downwards.
GAGCAAATTCCACCAAGCATTATAAACCACGTTTGTAGTGTCTTTCCAATTAGTTGTTATAATTTGAAAAGCGATAGCTATGCAAAGATCAATAAATTTACGAGTATGGAGTGGGACATCCCAAACTGGGGCCAAACCACCCAGGAATACAGAAGAAATAACAAAGGGAACATTAGTAGATAAAATCTTATTAAGTGTAGACCAAATGTGGGACCACATATATGGCAGTTTAAAACTGTACGCAGGCTTCAATTGCAGGCCTGAGAAATGTTTAAAAGGGCTACTTAGGTGGTGGACACAATAGGTGCTGCAGACCCACGACTAGCATTTCAATTAAAGGCTGTGGGTACGTGTTTTACCACTTTACTAGGGACTTACAAGTAAATTAAATGGGCCAATTGGGTGTAAGCCAATTATATCATGTTTAAAGAGGAGAGCTCAAGCACCTCCGCACTGGTTAGAAGTGGGAAAGTGTGCATAGTCCTATGGTCAACAAAAACGAGATCAGCAAAAATGGAGGAGCAAGGCAAAACATTTGGGGTAAGACCACTTTAAGGCTGATAGGTCTAACATGTTGGATCTGTGGATCCTCCCTCGAAAGATATATGCATACATTTTTAACATTCATTTCTGAAAAATGACCGAATAGTATTTAAAAAAATCACTAAAAGCACGCTTTCTGGACCAGAATCTAGCTTTTTGCCAAATTTGGTGTTATTCGATTCAGCTTATTTGCCTGCATCTGCGTCTAATTTTCTTATAGAAAATTGCATGAGGGAAGCACGTTTTGGGACTCCCCAGCCCCCTTTTTTCTCTGCCCCATTTGGTGGATCCTCCCGAAACTTTCCAGGAAGGAGCTGAGGTAAATGAGAGTTTTTGGGGGGAAAATTTAGTGGCGATTCGTCAGACGGCACCAAATATGCATATGTAATAATATGTAAATGTCTCTTTGGGCGTCTCGTTTTGTTAACACCTCGTGCAGCGGCACCATCCAAGAAGGACAATGACCAAATTCGGGTTTTGTTCTTTGTTTTATTTTTTCATGATTTCATGTACAAAATTCAGCTCTATATTTTGTTTAGATCGCCGGGTTCTATATATAGTGAAAAAAGCAAAGTCTAAAGCTAAGTTATAGTTAGGAAAACTTTATTCATTCTTTATATGCACACCCAACTTAAACTATACAACCTGGAGAAATGATAAAGCTGAGGGCTTTAAATGGAAGGACCTTGAGTGATAAGTCAGGGGCAAATACCTTTGATAACGGGCGACGTAGGAGCCGAATAGACTTCGTTTTATGTAGTCTAAAGCTCTGGGGACAAGTGATTGACATGGAGGTAAAACCAAGAATAGAAAGCGATCATAACCCGTTATGTGTCAAACACAAATGGTGGGTCCCAAACAGTGCGGTTATGACACATGAGGTAGTTAATGCCCCTCTGACTGTTCCAACCAATGACATGCGCAGGCTGAAATGGGTTAACGTTAAGGCTAACCAGCAAACCATTAATAGTATTAATGCACAGGTTGATGAGGCAGTAATACTCCTTGAACAAGCTAGTTTAAACGTTCCAGGCAGCGATAAAGTAACTAGAATCCACGAGAACCTCTTTGTAGCTATAAGGGACTATTTCCAGAAACCTGCAAAGAAAGCTAATGTGAGAAACTCCAAACCAGCTAAGTGGTACAATGCTCAGTGCAGGCAGACTAGAGCAGCTTTGGGAGCGGCGATCAAGGGGAGGTATCTGGTCTCTGGTCGCCTTGCTAGAATGGAGTATAGAATGAGCATAGCCGATGCAAAGAAACAGTGGGAAGAGCTCCATTGGCAAGACTTAAAAGAGGCTAGTGACAAAAAAGATTCTAGGCTATTCTGGAACATTGTTAAGTGGGGCAAGGGGGGTGCATCGGAGCCTCCCGCCAATAATGTATCCCAGGAGGACTGGATCAATTATTTTAAGCCTCAGTATGCAGACACCCAGCCCAACGACCTGATGGTTGACTTCAGGCCTTCTTTCTATAAAGACAACTTATTTTGTATCAGGTAAGTTATAAGGGCCCTAAGCACAGTTTCTAATGGTAGAGCCCCGGGTTTAGATGGGGTGCCAGAGGACCTTTTTATTAATGACAAGGAGCGCTGGAGTAATTACATCCTTCTCCTATTGAATGCGGTTGCCCAGGTCGCTAATATTCCGGCGTCATGGCAATCGCTGTTATAATTCCTATTTTCAAGAAAGGAGATAGATCGCAACCAGGAAACTATAGGCCCATAAGCCTAATTGACACCATTCAAAAAGTGATTGGTAAGGTGGTTGTTAATAGAATTTTGGATTGGGCCGAAGAGAACAATGCCCTGCCGCCATTTCAAGCAGGTTTTCGAAAATCTATCAGCACAATGGACCAGGTCTTCCTCTTCACTTTATTACAATGGACGACCGTGTTACTGGGGAAGGGCAGCCTGTATGCAGCTTTTGTAGATTTGCGGGCTGCCTTTGATCTAGTCCCAAGGCCTAAACTGTGGCAAGTGCTGAAGAACCTGGGTCTACCAGAAGAACTTTTGACAATGTTAATGAGGCTGCATGAGGCAAATTTTGTGAGAATCCAGTGGGGAGAACATGGCATGGTCACCTCAGACTTTCCCGTTGAGCGAGGTGTACGCCAAGGATGCTCAATGGCCACCGCGCTGTTCACGCTGTACATTAATGGAGTTGTGTCCCGTATGTTGTCTGAAAACGTGGACGCCCCATCATTGGCCGGTACCAAGATACCGATTTTAATGTTTGCAGATGACACTCTGATTTTATCTAAGACCCGAGTGGTCTACAGCCAGCCTTAACTATCTTTGATCAATTTTGTGAGGACCATGGGCTAGAAATCAACGTGTCCAAAACAAAGCTAATGGTTTTCAATCCAAGTCGAGGCCGAAGATCTCACATTGTTATGAATGATCGCCCTTTGGAGACTGTCAATGCTTTTACATATTTGGGAATACATATATCAAATGACCTAAGATGGACCAAACATATAGACATTGCAACCATAAGACACAGGCAAATAGCTGGGGCACTTGGCTCTGAGCACAGGAAATCCCTAACAAAACCAGTAAAACCTGCGCTTCAGGTGTACGAGGCAAAAGCCCTAGGATCAGCACTTTATGGGGCAGAGCTGTGGAGCTACGAGAACCTTGGGAAATTACAAATTTCAGAAAATAAGTTCTTCTGAATTATTACTAGCCTTCCTAAAGGTACTCCTTTGTTGCCGCTTAGCTACGATCTGGGCAGGAAGGCTGTATCTGATTTAGCAAGGTTGCGGCCAATTCTGTATTGGCATAGACTCTGGACTACACCCGAACTTTTACATTATGCTGAGGGATTTATGGACATAATTAAGACAGATGTGTTCCACAAAATAGAATGGCTAAAAGATCTCAAAAAAATGTTGGGTGCCCTCGGCCTCCAAACACTATGGGAGAATCCAGAAGGTGCCTAATTTCCATCAAAATCTAATCTTAAAGAGATGTACTCGGAAAAGGTGGCAGAACTATCCTGGAAAGAAACTAGCCCAGAGACTATGGCGGGAAAATTCCTGGAAGCGAAGTTTCTCCCCACCCTCGAACTTTACTGGGATACCTTTACTAGCCAGAGAGATAGGAAGTTGCTCTTCCAGATTAGAGCAGGCGCTCTTCCCCTTAGATCTCTGACAGGCAGGTGGGGATGCCCACCTAACAGTTCCTGTCCATCCTGTGGAATGCATGATGAAACAATTGGACATTTTTTATGCTGAGCCCAGACGTATCTCGCTAACCCCCTTGTGCAAGAATTTAGGTACGACCAGCAGTGCGGTGGCCTTAAGAATTATACGCACTAGTTCCTCATTGTTTATAGTAACAGCCACTGCTAAATTTCTTGGCTGGTCATGGTCCATCAGACAAAAGTTTTTAGACTGATGAATTAAGAGGAGGTCATTATCAGAGTGTTTATACTGTATTTTATTTGTAAAATTTTATGTAACAATGCAATTGAGGCTTTTTTATAACTGTTTAGCCTTATTTTTTTTAAAGAAAAATGTGCAAATGTTTTTATGGGTTTTTAATGTTGTTTGTAAATGCTTTTATGAGTTAACCTCGAATAAAGCAAATTAAAAATTGGAAAAAAAATATTTGATAAAGCTATATTTATAATTTAAATGTCAAATTAACGCACCACTGATAAGAACTTACATTAATAATGTAAACACATATAATTTACTATACATCGCGCACCTCCATACACATTCATCTTGCATCAATCACCACACTACATTAATTATAACTTGCTGTTTCTCCATGCACTGGCTACACCCTTGATTATTATATCATTTATAGCATGTGACATCATAGCAGTTATGATAAGACTTATGACGTCTGAAATTATATAATTTCTCAGAACACAGTGCATGGTTGAGTGGTGATTTATTGTTAATGTAGTTTGGTAATTGATGCAAGAAGAATATGTAAAGAATTGTGTGACTTACAGTAAATTGAAGGTGCTGCGTAAATTATAAGGTTATATCTAGTGGCGCGTGAATCAGAAATGTAAATTATAACTATAACATTATAACTTCTTCAGTTTGCATAGTTTAAATTGGGTTTGTCTGTATAATATGAATAGATCTTTCCAAACTATAACTTAGCTTTAACCTTTACTTTTTTCATATTTAAATGATTTTTAGTTTTTAATACAATTGTGTTTTAAATCATGGTGTCAACTGTTATTTAATTGATTGATGGTTATTGCGGTGTTAAAGAGTATAGTTAAGGACAGTGTTGTACAGTGCAGTCTCATAGAGTCTAGTGTTGAGCAGTGAAATACAGTGGAGTGGAGTTGCATATAGTGAAGTAAAGTGTTTTATAGTGGAGTGATGTGGTATGTCACATAGTGGAGTGGAGTATTGCAGAGTATTGTGGCATCTTGTATGGTGGAGTGGCGTGTCATACAGTACAGTTGAGTGTTGTTACAGTGGAGTTTCGTTGACTGTAGTGTCATGGAGTGTTCAAGTTCAAAAACACTTTATTTAATTAATTAAAATCATAAAAGTACACATACAAATCACGCATCATAAAATACATTAGGGTGCTAAAAAACTATTAAAAAACACAACACAATCTCAAGTGAGATAATTTCATGCTCATTAAAAAAAATTAAGATCAGAGAAATTCATTTTTCAATCATTGCTGGGCATCTTAGTTTTCTCATCCGAACAGCAGCTACAAAGTAGTTTGTGATGTTAAAAATATTCCAGGGGTTATCCAATAATTGCATAAATAATAGGGCAGGTTTAACCTGTAGAAACCCCTTGCCTCTTAAAAGTGGAATTATAAAATTCTTTCTAATATCAGAATAATGATCACAAAAAAATGTAAAGTGCATAGTATCTTGAATTGAGCTGCTGTAACAATTACAAAGTGGTGCATCCTCTGGTTTGCTCCATCCTTGAAAGTTTCCCAATAAAAAGTGAATCAAATTGAAACGAAATCTGGTCAGTAACCAGCGATGGTAGGGCCTTGTTACTAACCTTAGGTAGGGCTCCATAGATGGTGATGTAACTAATAGAAAATGGGCCCTAACCAGAGGTTTTTTAATTCCTCACCCTCCTGTTCCTGGGCCTTTAAACTCAGGAAATGCTCTTTAGCCCATCTAATATCATCTTTAACAATCCCTTCCGGTGTTTCAAAAATGTCTGGGCGCCCAAGTTTTAAAAACATTAACTTAATGTAGGAAAGCCTCTGTATTTCATTACTTCTTTCCAAAGTGACACAGTCTTTTAAAATCTGGTGATTTAGCGTAAGTTCTGGGTTCAGCCATTTTTTTAGCCAACAGATATGGGGAAATTCGAAAAACGGGGTAACCCTGTGTCCCTCAAAATCTGGGTATTTAATGGTTAAGCAAAAAGTGGTTCTGTTGGGTAAGACACATTACTTTGACAATGCTTATTAATGCAAACAACAACACGTGCTCTCTGGTATACAGCTAGATTGAGAAGTAACTGCTCAAAATACAAAGTTGTGCGATCAAAGGATTGTATTGTACAAATCAAAACATAACTCAGTCATTTTTGTATCCAAATTATTTCATAAAAGGATAACATACAATACATGGTGTGACTGTCAGCAAAAAGTGAAATAATGTGACTTTTTGGTGAGTTGTGCTCAATGGGTGAGGCAATTTTTACAGTGGAAAAAGATTTCCTATGTACAAATATATACAAGTGTTTCATTGGCCAGATGGCGATTTTCAACCAAGGATGTCCTAGTGTTCCTAGCAAGATCCTGGTGGCTCTGGACCTATGATGTGCGTCGACGTTTCGACCCTCATGCGCCCCAGTGGGTGGTCGCGGCAGGTCTTTCTCAAGACAAGGTAAGTATGATGACAGTATAGGTTTCAGACCGGTGTGTCTCAGCCTGAATCTCAGCGGCGCAGTGGCCAGTCATATCCGTGGTAGAAGAAAACGGCTCAATAACGGAGGTGCTTCAGTCCCTCTCGTCAGCGGCAAATATCCAAAATGGACCACTTTTTGCTTAATCAACAGATTAGGGGAGCCATGCTCATCAGGTCGGATACATACCCCATTCCCAGCTCCTGATCGGTGGCAAAAGTTGGAGTTGATTGGGGGATAGACAAGAGAGAGCGGAAACATTTATTTTCAACCTTCTGGACCTCTTCCACTTGCTTATACCCCCATATTGCTGCACCATATATCGCTATTGCCAAGCATTTTGCCTTGTAGATAGGGAGAATCGCCTCACAGGGCTTTCCTTCTAATTGCTGGGCAAAACTTAATAGGGCTGATGACGATCTTCCTATGGCATTCTTTTTTGCTAAAAGCTGGGGGGCCAAAGAACATCTATCATCAAACAAGACCCCCAGATATGTAAAAACCTTCACCCTTGTGACCTCGGCCCCTTTGCAATAAAAGGACCTAACTTTGTTCTTACGTAATCCTATGGACAGAACATACGATTTAGCAATGTTAACTACAAGATCCAGAGAGTTCATGAACTCCCCGAAGGAATTCAGTAGTCTCTGTAGACCTAACGGGGTACGAGCTAGTAGGACGGCATCGTCCGCCTATAGGAGAACCAGGATGGTACTGTTCCCTACACGCGGAACGTCCAAACTAGCAATATCCAGAGATTTGTCTATGGCGTTTATATAAAGTGTAAAAAGTAAAGGGGCGAGAATGCACCCTTGTCTGACCTCTCTGCCAGATTTGTAGTGTCATGGAGTGGTACAGAGCGTAGTAGAGAGTTGTAGAGTGCAGTTATAAAGAGTACAGAAGAGTGGAGTGGCATACATTGGAGTGTCATACAGTGTCGTAGAGTGGGCTAATCTGCCGTACAATGTAATCAAGTGGAGTGGACTAAAGTGTCAGGTAATAGTGATGTCTCATATAGTACAGTGCTGTGGAGAGGAGTACATTGTAATGGCATAGCAAACACTGGAATAAAGTATTATAGAGTGTAGTGGCATGTTGTGCAGGGGACTGATAATGCATTATGTAGAGTGTGTGAAACTGTTGAAGAGTGGAGTACAGTGGAGTGAGGTAGAGTAGAGTTGAGTAGGGTACAGTGTGTTAGAGTGGAGTGGTATTTAATGTAAGATGTAGTGGCATTGAGTGTCTTTGAGTGAAGAGACCTACAGTGGAGTGGCATACAGTGGAATAGTGTAGAATGAAGTGTCGTAGAGTGAAGTGGTGTCCAATAGAATAGTAAACAGTAGAGTGGAGTAGAGGGGAGTGGTTTCCATTGGACTGGCATAGAGTGGAGATGCTTGCAACAAAGTTGCATTTAGTGGAGTGTATTTGACTGGATTGGAGTACAGTGGAGTGGGGTATAATAGAAAGTGTACAATAGAGTGGCGTACAGTAGACTAGCGTACAGTGGAGTACCATAAAGTGGAATAATGTATAGTGAGTGGCGAAGAGTGGAGCAGCAAACAGTGGAACAGCATAGATTAGAGTGGCATACAGTGCACTGCCATAGAGTGGAATAGCGTACAGTAGGGTGCTGTACAGTTGAGTGGCGTCCAGTGTAGTGGCATACATAGGAGTGGCTTACAGTAGAATAGGGTAAAGTGAAAAAGCATAGAGTGGAGCAGAGTAGATTGGAGTTGCATACATCAAAATAGTGTAGAGCTCATTGGTGTAGAGTGGAGTAGTATAAAGTAGAGTGTTGTAGAATCCAGTGGCACACAGTGGATCAGAGTACAGTAGTGTGGAGTGGCATACAGTAGAATAGCATAAAGTAGAATTGCATTCTGAAAAGTGGCATAAAGTGGAGTGGTATAGAGTGAAGTGGCATAGAGTGGAGTGGAGTGGGGTAGAGTGGAGTGGTGTACATTGGATTACAGTGGAGGGGCGAACTGGTGAGTGGCATGGAGTGGAGATCATACAGTAGAATAGCATAGTAGAGTAGCATATACTGAAATAGCATACAGTGTAGGAGGGTACAGTTGACTGATATATAATGGAGTGGCAAACACTGGAGTAGCGCACCCTAGTGTGGCATAGATTGTAATAGTGTACAGTGGATTGGCAAATAGTGCAGTGGCATACAGTGGAGTGGCGTAGAGTGCAGTGGGATACAGTGGAGTTGCATGCAGTAAAGTGGCATACCTTGAAGTGGGATAGAGTGGAATGACATAGAGTTGAATAGCATAGAGTTGAGTGTCATAGAATATAGCTGCATACAGTGGAGTGCTGTATAGTGGAGTGGTGTATAGAGCAGGGGGTACAAGGGAGAGGCTCAGTGGCGTAGGGTGGAATAGCGTGAAGTATTGTAAAGTGTAGTGACGTACAGTAGAATAGCATAAAGTGGAATTGTGAAGAGTGCAATGTCATAGAATGGAGTGCGGTGGAGTGTAATAGCGTATAATGGAGTAGCTTAGAGTGTAGTGGCATAGACTGGAGAGGTGCATAGTGGAGTGAGGAACAGTGTAGTGGCATACAGCAGAATAGCATAGACTGGAGTGGCATAGAGTGAAATAGCTTATAGTGGAGTTGTCTACAATGGAGTGGTGTAGAGTGTAGTAGCAAGGACTGGAATGGCTTACAGTGGAATAACATACTGTAGAGACAGTGAAGTACAGTACAGTGGAATAGCATACATTGGAGTGGCGTACAGTGTAGTAGAGTGGAGTAGCATAGGGTCGAATAGAATAGAGTTGAGTGGTGTAGAGTGTAGTTGCATACAGGAAAATAGTGTATACTGAAGAGGTGTGGAATGGGGTGCGTAGTGGCATAATGTGTAGTTGTGTACAGTAGAATAGCTTACAATGGAGTTATGAAGAGTGGAGTGGCATAGAATGGAGTGTTGTAGAGTGTAATAGTGTACATTGGAGTAGCATAGAGTGCAGTGGTTTACAGTGGAGCAGAATACAATGGAGTGAGGTACATTATAGCGGTGTACAGTAGAATAAAATAGAGTGGAGTCACGTAGAGTGGAGTGACACAGAGTAGAGTGGCATAGAGAGGCATGTGGTAATTGAAACAGACATATTGTGAAAGTAAGCAAACGGATGTAGATATAATGTGTCAGGAATATACATTATGAGGCTTAAATGGAATTTTTTTTATAGTATGTGTAAATAGTGTAAGTTGTGTTAAAGTTATACATTTTAAAAAGCGTAGTTAGATATTATGCTAAGATATACTGCTGTAAGTTCACAGCATATAGCAGCACCTGTGGATGAGAAATCAGTATGTGATTGGCTAATGGCTGTCTGTACCAAAACTAAAAGGCAGCCAAGTAGCTTGTAGCACCGTTTCTTATGTAATATAAGTAGTAGGTGTTATTGATATTCACCACCTATTACCACTTTACTAAAGTGGTAATAAGTAGAGAAATGTATTTATACATGTCTCTATATTTTTACAGCAGTTTAGGGGGAACTGCACATTAACATATTTTTTAAATTTTTTTAAGTACCTCAGTTCTCCCCAGACAGTACCATAGTAATCCGTACATTGTGTTATGTTTATATAAACTTATAAATATTGTTCCCTATCTATTAACACTTAATAAAGTGGTAATAGGTAGCAGAAAAATTTCTAATCAAATACCTACCTATATCTCACAGCAAAAAGCAGAACACAGCCAAACTGTATCTAAAACTAACATCAATGGCTTTAACTTTTGTTCAAATGTGGGCAAAGTTATTAATGTTATTTGAGATGTCATCATTGATGTCACTGACCATGTCATGAGTGATATAAATGTGAGGTCATAAGCTGTGCATTGCAGGGGCATAAGTTATAGTTAGCTCAGCAAACTATATAATTGTGAAATTTCTATGGTTTTGTACCAGTGACATCTTAGCTAAACTATAACATCCCTGTACCCTTTGGTTTTTGTAAGTGAATTTCTAAGTTTTGTTTCTAACATTTATTCTCTGGCTATAACGTCCCTGTAACCTTTGGCTTTTTCAGGGAATTTTTAGGCTTTTTTACATTTTATTTTCTATCTGTAACCTGTCACATTTGAGAGTGGGTGTTTGAGTGGCTGTATAGGTCAGTGAGTGAGTGTGTGAGTGACTGTATGGGTCTGTGAGGGAGCATGAGAGTGTTTTAGTGGGTGTGTGAGTGGGTGTGTGAGGCTGTATCGGCCAGTGAGTGGGTGTGTGATTGACCATATGGGTGTGTGACTGACTGCATGGGCCTGAGTGCATGTGTGAGTGCCTGTATGGGTCTGTGAGTAAGTGTTTTGGTGGGTGTATGAGTGTGTTTGTGAGTAGCTGTTTGGTTTGGTGACTGGGTATGAGAGTGACCATGAATCTAATGAGTGGGTGTGTGAGTGCTGTTGCGTCTGGGAGTAGGTGTTTGAGTAGTGCTATGGATTTTGGGCATTTGCATACTTAGAGTATTTAAAGGGGAGACTCATGGACGTAGCTGCCAAAGATTCAGATTGCTATGTGTGACATTTTCATAATTTCAGTGTAATTATGAGCAAGCCTGGGCAGAGTTCATGGTAGCAGAATTACGCAAAGTGCAAAGAGAACTCAGCTACGCGGAGCTTCGCAAGCACCGGGTGTTCCTACGCATTGTGTAATCATTGCAAATGGCACCATGCACAGCGCAAGCAGGCACTGCTTTCTTTCTGCTACTTGAGTAGAGTTTTTACTTGAGCAGCATCTTTCTCAACACGAACGGGCGGTTTCTCTACGCAAGCATACGTAACCAATCTCAATGAGAAATCTGACCTCCCGCGTTAAGAAATCTCACCGGGAAATTGATTTTCCACTCTCACGCTCACCAGCTTGACGTTGATAATTGTGAACAAGGAAAAATCTCGCCGGGAGGTGGATTACCATGCTCGCCAACTTGATGTTGATGAATGCGAGCGAGGAAAGAGTTTTTCAGGACTACCCAAGCCCTGCGTAACGCGGAATGTGGAAATCTCTGCAAACTCCGGAGCGTATTTCACTGCCCAGGATTAATTAACAGTGACGTTTCAACAACTATAAGTGAAACTTTTTCGAGAGAAAAATCAAGCTATGAAGACAAGGGATGCATATAAATATCAGAAATTAGACCCATTACAGCAATTAGGAAACTGCTGTAAACTACCAGAAATGGAAGGGCATTAACCTAGTGCCTTTCTAACCTGATTGTACTGTTAAATAAAATGTGTAACTAGGATATTATGAATCACATAAGGGGGGACTTGGAGCTATTAAACGGTCCAGAACCCTTGCTCCCAAGATGAAGGATGAAAACACTGGGTGGGTAACTGTTCCTAAAAAAGTGTGTTAGGTTGGATTATAGCAGGGGGGAGGGAGTCTTACTTATTGGAAGGTAGTGCCTTCACACACCTGTGAGGGTGTCATGCTTCATCATTGGGCTTAGCGCCTCCTGTGATCACTGCTGAAAGACCCCATGGGCCCTGCAATAGGTCTCTTTGGCTGAGATCTCTTGTACATAGCTGTGATGATAAGTGCAGGTATGTGGGGTGAGTGAAACGGTGAGTTAAAACTACCTAAGGTGTACTGTAAGATATATTTAATCAGGGTCCCCTTGGTATGGATACAAAATTATGTGTGGTTTTTGACTTTTAAAAAAACGTAAAACAGAAACACACACACACCAGATATATACATAGTGACCCAAGGTAAGGGTAGGGATAGGTTCTTACCCTACAGCCAAGAAATGAATGCGCATTAGGTCGGTAGCAGAGGACCACGTCAATACTGCGGTGGAAAGTCTATAGAAGTAGGTATGAGACGAGGGATCAGTAAATGAGGTAGGAATGCCTGCGGAAATGGAATACTCTGCTTTGAGGGCGGAGTACTTACATAACTGATTGTAGTGAAGAGGGTTTTCACTTACCCTTTGTTCTGCTCATCCAGAGGTAACTTATACCTGGGCGGAGGATCGGTTAAATACATTGTGAGGCACCCAGCTGAAATTAATTTAATCGCTCAATGTTGTGACAGCGGTCATGTAGTAGTGGTCATGTGAGCGCTGGCGAAGTGGAGAGGATAGTGTACTGCAGGTAGAAGGTGTCAGACATATTGGCCTGTCATTCCGATGTAGGGTTGTCATAAGTGGAGCACACTACCTTAGAATTGTACTCTTGATTCAACACTACAAAGGTTGGCTGGTTGTTCAAAAGTCAGAGGTAAGTCTTCATATGGCTGGTGTAATGCTGTGAGAGGCTCCTGGGGATATTTGAGAGATTATTATGCAACCATCCCATCAGATGCCCAAGTGTGGCAGCCATCTTGGAGAAGGGTAGAATAGAAGAAAACGTGTTGTCTATATAGAGTATTGTTTAACTCATGATTGACTTCAACAGTTAGGATTTGGAGGATCAGCACCCTACAGAATACAACCAAGTGGCTAGGCTACGGTGTGATGGGTGGCTGTTAATACTACCCACTCACCAAAGAGTTGTGGCCATGTTAGAGAAGATGCAATACCTAAACAGTGTAATTATGCATCTGGAATATGCTTGTGCAAATGAAAGTCCTGGTAAATGACAAGGTATTAAACATAAAGATGCCCCATAGGCCAGTTTAGGCTAAAATCGGTGGTGGGGCTCTCGAAGTTATCAATATGTTACATAAGTACAGAGACTATTGCAAAGGTGTACAAACAATTTAGAGTTAATAGCAGTGGGCTCGGTTTCTGTGTGCTATCCTCAAGAGGGCTAACCTCGCAGTGTTGGTTTATCTAGTACACTTGGTCTGGGCTATATCATCATTGAGCCCTTGAGTGTGGGTCTTAAGGCGAAAAACCCATCATTGTTTTCTGTTGAACAGTGATTTAAAGCCCCATCTATCATCAGCCTCAAGGATTGTCCACATGACCGTTTCAGCTGTGCGGTTAATTCCAAGAAAATTGGCTGACATTTTTGTAGTTGCTCTTTTGCAATGGATGTTGATACGATGTTCTGTAATCCTGATTTTGATCATCCTGGTGGTCCTCCCTACATAGCGTAGGTTGCAGGGGCAAGTGAGGAGGTAAGTACAGTTCTTAGTATAACAATTAGTATGACTACTTTGTTCCCATGGGCGAGTTTCCCCAGATCAATCTCTCTGGTCGCTTGAGTGAAAGGGTATACTGCCCATGTCCCACCTGGGTAATGACCCATGACTTGCGGAAGACCCCACATGGTCTGTTGAGACTCCCTAGGAGGATGTGGAGGCTGTTGGTAAACTAGGAGGTCTCTCAGAGTACTTGTGCATTTTTTTTTTTATATTGTTAATTACCTAAGCATCACTCACCTAAAATGTGGAATGTCGGACACTGATATGCACAACAGGAACTTTGCATTGCATTCCTAGCATGCAATGGTTTATCTATTATACACCTATGCCATTATGTACTCCTTATGGACCCCAAGGGAATATGCAAACCTCAACTAAGTACATTACACAATCATACATGTTATGTCTTTCAGGTTGGAGTGGGAGACCTTAATAGGTTTATTCAATCTGGGTACTTTTTGACTTACTCCCTTACTTAGTTGCTTCATGGAATCATTTGATACTATCATTTAATGCACCTAACCCTGAATAAAGGTAGGGATATTTCTTATTATTTTTGGTCTTGAAAAAATGCCACAGATCTTCCCGGACCCCTGAGCCGTAAAACATGTCGACCATCACATATTGAGAAATTGCCATTCTTCATAATTATAAGTCAACAATCCACACATTGTATTTTAGCCATACCAAGAGAAGCTGTGAATAAATATATCTTACGGTACCCCTTAGGCAGTTTTAAGTCACCATTTCACTCACCCCACATACCCCCACTCATCATCACGGCTATATAAATGAGATCTCCGCCAAAGAGCCTTCTCTCAGGACCCGTGGGGTATTGCAGCGCCGACCCCACGAGGAACCTGATGATGAAGCATGAACCCCTCATGGGTATGTAAGGGACACTACCTTCCAATAAGGAAGGCTCCCTTCCGCCATAATCCAACTTAACACACTTTTTTAGGAACAGTTACCCTCCTAGTGTTTTTGTAGCCCTAATATTTAACATTAGGTCTCAGCCAGGCAGGCTGTATTAATTTAAAAAAGAAAAAAGCTCATAAAAATAGCTGAGCAGTCCACCAAGGGTAATGTGTGGTCCTAGAATTATGAGGAAGTACATGGCAACAAAGAGGCTCCCAACATGATGTATTAGTATGATGTCCTTTCACCCAGTAGATGTTGCTTAGAGAGTTAATTGTGCATCACAGGCTATTGTGTTCAAAGGAGGGAGGTAAGGAACATGGTCGAGAATTCACCCTCACCCCTCTCTGAGACTGTGATTCCGAAATTCTGCTTTATTGGTCAGGACTTTTGAATTATGTGTTATACTTCTTACAAACACAAAAAGCCAAACGGTGCTTGCAGATGATTTTGGGCATTGAATACTCAGGATAATTAAATGATAGAAACATGCTTTCTTGGTTTATAATTTTCCAAGGGGAAGGGGACCGCATGGTCCCCTTCCCAGGGCCGATTTTGGGCCCATAGGACTCTATCCCCCACCCAAAAAATGATGGGAAGGGGGCCATGGACCCCCTTCCGCAGTCCGATTTCACCCCCCAGGGATCCCATCCCCAGGTGCCCTGGAGCCCACCCAGGTCCCCCAGTCTCCAGCGTTAGGGTCTGTAGGGGAGGCTTAATGCCCCTGAGGTCCCTGTCAGCTTCCCACCTCCAGTGGGAGCCTGCATTGCTCCCACACGTAGAGAGAGCAGCCACAAATGCTGCTCCTTGCATGTGGGAGCAATTCTTTCATCTGTTTTCTGGCTCACTTGACAGCAGGCAGGAAAACAGAAAAAAACTCTGCTCCCAGTAAGTGGAAGTTTTCCTGGTCCTACCTGCTAGGAGCAGAGTTATTGTTTGCTCTCACTTACCCAGAGCTGTCAAAGCTCCCACCCAGTAAGAGCAAACAGCTGTGTCCCAGGGGTGGGCACTATGGGTCATAGGGAGCCAGCCCTGGAGGGTGGCAGTCCCCAGGTCCATTAATGGCTCTGCCATACAGACCCGTTCCAGTCTTCTTCTAGGGCCTACCCTGGAACGGTGGTGGCCCCCTCCTCCTTTATTTTGTACTCTTTCCCCTGGGCAGATGGTGGTCCCCAGGGCACTACAGGGCCAAGGAAAGGGGTCTTTGCACACCCTCCAATTAAGTATTTAGGCACTTGGAAGGTGGTGGTCTCTAGAGTCCATAAGGGCCTCAGGAGGGGGGCTGTGTGCCCCCAATAAATTAACATAAGAATCAGCCTGCCCCAGGAGATGTCAGTCCCCGGTGCTAAGATTGGCCTTAGGAAGGGGGCTACAGGCACCCTCTCCCCATATTATTTATAATAATAAGCCCCAGGGACCTGACTCACCTAGAGGCTCAACTAGAAACAAGTGCAGGAGATCGCGCTAGTTTCGTATTTCCAATTTTTCTGCAAATTTGTGAATCCGTCACCAGGAACAGCCAGTAGGGAATAAATATATATTTTACCAACTGGCAGTCAACAGTAGGTAGTTAGTGTTATGGCCTAGTTTTTATAGGAAACCCATTTTTGACAACCTTTATCTTTGCAACCATCTGACTAAACTTCATGAAATCTTCCAATAGTTATAATTACCTTAGGGTACAAGTTATAGTTATGTGAGATAACTATACCTCCTGAATAGTTGGGAAATAGAATTGAAAAGTTGTAAAAATCACAGAAAAAACAAGTCATAGGGGTGTTTTAGTTAGGCTCAGATTTCCCTTGTACGAAACTAGTGAAAATCAAGTTATAGTTACTTGAACTAACTATAATTTATGCCCCTCAATGCACTGCTTATGACCTCACATATTACATTGCTCATGACATGGTCAGCGACATCACTGATGATATCTAAAATGACATCACTGATGACATCATACACAGAACCATACTCACACACCACCATATAACCTCTCATACACCAACTCCCACTCAGTCCCTAATATTCCCATTGGTATACCCATACTAGTATTCACATAACCAATCACTCTTCCATAGAGCCACTCACTCACACACTCATTCACCCATAAAGCCAGGCACACATTCACTCACTCACCAAAACAGCCATTCACACATACAGTGAAACAGACATACAGATACTCACACACCGACTAATACACCCTTACAGCCACTCACACACCCACTTAATCGCCCATACAAAAACTTACACAGCCACTTACTGACCCATACAGGTACTCGGATGCCCAAACACTCACCCATACAGCCACTCATACTCCCATGCACTCACCAAAACAGCAACTCGCCTCCCAATCACTTACCAATGCAGCCACTGACACCGCCATTTACTCATCCATATAAGCACTCACAACCCCATTCACAAACAAAAGAGCCACATATATAGCCATTCACATATGCATACAAACTCTCACACACCAACTCACCCTTATAGCCTCTCACACAGACATTTACTCTCTAATACAGCCACTCACTCACACCTACTCACTTACCTATGCACACACTCCAGCACATATTCAGTCACCCTTACAGCCACTCACACATCCACTCATAAACCTAGGGATCCACTCACACAGCCACTAACTTATCCATGCAGCCACTCACACACTCACTGACTCTCCAATACAGCCACTCACACAGTCACTCACACACCCATATAGTCACTCAGACATCCACTCACACACTGATACAGACACACCGCCACGCAGATGAGATATTTTAGAGATAATATTACTAGTATAGAAATAATAGTAATTTAAGTTAAGCTGTAGCTTAGTATAGAATCTTAAATCTCACAAACGTTTACAAAACACTTGCACTATGATGTCATCAGTGATGTCATTTGAGATGTCATTAGTGATGTCAGGAGTAATGTCACTGACGATGTCATGAGGGATATAATATGTGAGGTCATAAGCAGTGCAGTGCAGGGGCTTCAGTTATAGTTAACTCAAAAACCTCTAACTGCTGAATTCTACTGGTTTTGTATGAGTGAAATCTGAGCCTAACTTTAACTTCCCATTTTTTTTTCAGTAAATTTCTGAGGTTTTTTTTAAATTTTATTTCTAACTATAATGTCCCTGTAACCTTTGTTTATTTCAATGAATTTCAAAGTTTTTTAATGTCAAGTAAGATGCCTTTCACAATGCACAGGTTGTTTGGCTTAGCATTGTGCTGCCCCTACCAAGTTTGCAGCTTCTGCTCCCTCCTCCTTGCCATCCTTTATACAAGACCCTGCTCCCTCATTGTGGCTCTGTGTGGCCATTGTTCTGCCACTGCCCTTCCCGCCTGACATGACCAGTTGGCTTGCTCCCCATCCACCTCCTCCCTAACCTCTGTCTTCTGAGTCCAAGCCTCATCCTCCAACCTCCTGCCATGCATGGTCTGTTGTGCTGCCACTGCCCTCCATTTAGCTTGATGTCCCTACCCACACCTCCTGTCTTCCATTGCCCAAATCTATGCTCCATTACTGACCTCCTGCTTAGTCTCTGTGCTTAGCTTACTGCCCCTACTTTTGTTACCCTTGCCCACCGATATCTGTGTGCATGCCTCTGCTCCCTCCTTTTTGCCCACCATGTTCCATGGACCTGCCACTATACCTCCTATCTACTCCTGAGTGTTCTATTGAGCTACTCCTGCCCCTCCCACCTGTCTAGCATGGTCATGTGGCTGACAGCTGTCCCTGTCACCTCCACCCTGCCTTTCCAAGTTCCACCTTTCCTCCATTGTCTATGTGTATGCCATTGCAATGTTACTGTTTCCCTCCATGGTGTGCTATGCTTCCAGTGCCCTTCCCACCTGCCCTCCATGGCCAGCTTGCTGCTCCAGCCCTACCCAATTATCCCTGCACTCTGTTTTCCATCTGTAGGACCCTGTCCACCCCTCCTGCATTGTCAAGTTCATTGTTGTTCCCCTGCCCTCTCTCTCCTGCCCTTCATGGTCTGTAATGCGGAAACTGTCCTTCCTGTCTGTCCAGTATGGTTAGCTTGCTGCCTTACTTACCTCTTTCCCCTCTGCTCTCTGTTGTCCATGTGCATGGCCCTGTCCCCTCCCTATTGCTTTTCATGGTTCATTGTGCTGCACTGCTGTCCCGCTTTTCAATGTGGTGTATTGTGCTGCTGCAACCCCTGATGCGTGCCTTGTAAGGTCAGTTTGGTGCCCCTGCCCATCTCCCTCCTGCTCTCTGTTGTCCAAGTTCATGCCCCTGCCCCATTCCTCCTGGCCTCCGTGATCCAATGTACCTTACTTACTAACAATTGTTAACTGGACAAGAGGGAGATTTTGGACAAAACAAAAATGGGGAATTGTTTTGGTCATTGCGTTTTTCCATAGTGACTTAGAATGAAAAGGTGGATATTTTAGGGAGGTGACAGATAAAATAAAGCCCTTTTGGGATTAAAAACATCGGGAATCTCCTGTCTGAATCAGGTCTGTTGGCATGTATTGTTGTTCTGCCACTGCCTAATCCTGCTATCCTCAATGGTCTTTTATATTGCCACAGAATCTCTCGCCTGTCCTGCAAGGTTGGTTTGGTTTGTTGCCCCTGGCCCCTCTTTCACCTGTTGAACTACCACACCCCCTCCTGCATGCCTAGAGTGGTCAACCTGTTGCTTCAGCACCCTCCTCCATGAGAGGGTATTATTCCCATAGAAATTATGGTGAGCGCTCTAAACAACTAAAATGAGGACATTTTTTTCTGAGACCTCAAATAGCAACAATGCACTGTTAAATAATTTGCTATCTTCATACTTTTTATCCAGTTGGTCAGTTGATTATATGTTACATTTAAGGGAAAGGGTGTGGGGTTATGGCCATAGCTGAAGGCTTTCGAACTTGGGAGCCATGTTCGAGTTTCAGTGTCATCTCAACATCCTGTGATTCTGGGCAAATCACTTAATCTCCCCATGCCTAAAATCAAAATGGATGTGTACTTGTGTAATGTAACGGATGCTCATGTAAAGCACTTCAATACCTTCGGGTCAAGTCTGCGCTATTTAAAACTGATAAAGAACAAAAATAAAATGGTGTTTCCCACACTCCTGTTATTTGACTAAACTTGGACTTCATTTGGGTGGTATTTGTGCTATATTTGGGCTCTTATTTCTCTGGTGGCCATCTTGGAAGATTGATTATGAAGCTCCCTAATTTCCTCATTTACTGCAGTATCCTCAGTAGAAAATGCTTTCAGTTTTCCTGTTTCAAATCCATCGAGATGGCTTTCAGATGTGACACACATTTGGCATAAATGTAGAATGTTAGCACTTTAGTTGTTCATTAGAACACTGTAGTAAAGCTGCTGCGAACCAGGAAGTTAACTGGCAGTCTGCTACTGGTGTTGAAAGTGCATGTTTCAGTCTAAATGTCAGAATGTTTGAATGAAATAGAAGACAAAGATATTAGAGATCTCACTTAAAACGTGTCCTAATTTCTCTTTCTAGAGCGCTAACCATAATTTCAATGACAAACGGAACCCCCTCATTTTGTTCCTTTCTAAATGTAATATTTTAAGTTTTACCAGTTTGATTTAATCAAGATGGCTTCAGGAGTGCCATACGTTTGTCATAAGTAAGACTGTCAGCACTCTAGTTGTCCTTTAGGACACCCTGGGAGACTGTAGTAGAACACAAGATAATCAACTGACAGGCTGCTTCAGTTGCAAGTATACGGTTTATTGAGAATGTCAGACTTTATTCTCATATTGCTGAGAAAGGTTGTGTGAATTTTCAGAAAATATGCTCTCATTTTAGCTTCTGGTGCACCTTTCATAACCTCTATGAGAAAATCATGAGAAAACAGTTTTCTCTCAAACATGATTGATGGAATCCCACCAGAAGGCTTTTCACAGGGTACAATCACCTTAGAACACACCACAGTTCCTAAAATTAGTATAGTACCATCAACAAATGATTTATATTGTAACTAATATCTGTTATCACCATTTATACGTTCTCCTTTTTGTTATGTTATGTTATGTTATGTTATAATGGCTTTTGTAGAGCGCACGGCTACTCAAAAAGAGTGTCCCGGCGCTTTTAAAAGGAGGGCTGCAGTCTGCTAACATAACACATTAAAAGAGAAAATATCACAGATAAACAGAACAGAACAAGCAAAAGGCCTACTGGGTGAAAAAACAGGTTTTGAGGCCTTTTCTAAAAGCTAATAAGCTGGTGGCTCACCGAAGTATAAGAGGCAGAGAGTTCCACAGCTGTGGCGCCAGTAGTCCAAAGGAGCGACCTCCCAGGCGCGCTCTCTTCACTCGTGGGACAGTCGCTAAAAACAGGGATTCTGACCTCAGAGAACAAGCCGGCCGGTAGAAGGCAAGTCTCTTTTAGAGGTACTTAGCTCCCGTCGCATGGAGGGCCTTGTATGTCAAGGTCAAAGCCTTAAAGGCAATCCGCTTGCGGATTGGGAGCCAATGCAGGGTCCGCAGTAAGCCCGCTGCACTAGCACGTCTGTTCAGGCCAAAAATCGCTCTCGCCGCCGCATTCTGCACAACTTGGAGCCGCTGTAGCAGGTACTCTGGCAGGCCCAGGTACAGAACGTTTGAATAGTCTAGCCTAGAGCCTATCAGGGCCTGCACAGTCAGCTTCCTGTGCTCCTCCGACAAGAGGGGAAGAAACCTCTGCAGCATCCTAAGGAGGCCGAAGCAGGTGCCCGACAACCCCAGGATCTGGGACTTCATAGTCAACCCCTTGTCCATCTTGACCCCCAAGTTCTTAGCCATTTGGGATGAACAAGTGGGGGGGAACATACCAGTAGGACACCATGCCTGCCAGTCTGGCTCCATGTCACACCCAAAGAAGAGTACCTCGGACTTATCGGAATTGCACTTGAGGCTGTTCAGTTGGAACCATTGGAACACAGCCCCAAGGCAATCCCGGATACTCTCCCCATCAAAGTCTCCTCCTCTCTTGCACGAGAAGAGGAGCTGGGTGTCGTCTGCATAGGATACGATCCGGGCCCCAAACGACTCCGCCAACGCCGCCAAAGGGTTCATGAAGATATTAAAGAGGGTCGGGCTCAAGATAGAGCCCTGGGGGACCCCAACTCCCAGAGGCGGCATCACGGCGGAATCTGGTGAGGCCCAGACCGTTTGCCGGCGGCCGGCTAGAAAGGACGAAAACCAGCTGAGCACCGTCCCCCGCAGTCCAATCTCACTGAGTCTTGTGAGCAGGCCATCATGGGGGACGGTGTCGAAGGCCGCCGACAAATCCAGCATCACCAGCATGGCTTTTCCCCCAGCATCCAGAACCCCTTTAATGGTTTCTGAGACCTCGAGGAGCGCAGTCTCCGTGCTGAGATTTGGGCGAAAGCCCGACTGGGTGGCATGCAGAATCTCATTTGTTTCTAGAAAATTGGACAGCACCGTCTGCACGTGCTTTTCTACAATTTTCGTGAGAGCTGGTAGCAGGGAGATAGGCCGGTAGTTGACTGGGGCCTTTGGATCCAGACCAGGCTTCTTGAGCAGCGGGATGACCATTGCCTGCTTCCAAGCCTGCGGAACCACTCCCTGGCTCAGCAAGAGATTCAGTAGCGGGTTAGCCAGCGGATTAATCACCTCGGCCAATTTCGCCAGAATTTTAGCAGGGCACGGGTCCAAGGGCGAACCCGATTTCAAGTTGCCCATAAGTGCTAAAGAGGCGGGCGCAGATATAGGTGGAAACACGCCCAGCGTCAAACCTGGCGAGGCCGGGGGCGGTCGGTTGGCCTCAGAATTAATCAGCCCCGCGGGTACAGCCGATGGAAAAGAATCCTGTATAAGTTGGATCTTGCTAGTAAAAAAACTAGCCAGATCAGAGGCCCAGGAATCAGAGGGCCTCTCCTCAGAGATGTTAGACCGTGGAGATATAAATTCTCTAACTATAGAGAAAATCTCCTTACAGGAGTTGGGGGCAGCTTCTATCCTCCCTGCCAGGTAGGCTTTCTTGCCCAGGCGAATGTCCCGGTGATAGTCCTTAACCGCACCCTTATAAGTCAGCTTAGCCTCCGGGTCATATTTTACCCGCCAAGCTCTTTCGGCCACCTTGCACTGCTGCCGCTTAGCCGACAGTGCAGCGGTGAACCAGGGGGCGGAAACCCGTTTTGGAGTAAGACGGGGGGCCAGTTCCGGGGCAAGATCGTTAAGCCTGTCTGAAAGCCACGCCTGCAAGGACTCCAGATCCTTCGACAGGTCGCCCGAGAGGGGGCAGGGATGATCCAGGGCAGCCTGAGCTAGCATCTCAGGGGTCACTCGATGGTAAGCCCTATGGGTTCGACCATGCTGCTGTGGGGCGGCAACAGCCGATTTAACTGTGCCTTTGATTGAAAATTTTGTGACCCTCATAACCTGCCATTTACCACGATGCATTTCAATGGGGTGCTATTATGTATATTGGTTTCAAGATGGACGCCAACTCTTCCTGGATGAAGTGTTGCCACCAAATTAGATCCCTCCATGAGATCTGTTCTTAGGCTCTGCCTAGATATATAAATTTGAATTTCCTTTAAGATTGAGAAAACTACTGAGCAGATTTGCACCAAGAACCAAAAAGAATACTTTCTGGATAAAGATTTACCTTTATGCCAAATTTGGTGTAATTGTGTCCAGCTGTTCAGTTTGTAGTCTTGTCTAAAATCTCTATGGAAACTAATCTGGGAAACACTCTGTTTGACCCCCTTTTCTATGCCCCCACTTGACGGATCACATTGAACCTTTCCAAGCATAACTAGATTAAGTGGGGCACTTTTGGGGGAAAAGTTTGCGAAGATTCATAAATGGCACTAAAGATACAGGCAAGTCAAAAACATTTTTCCTATGGAAAGACAGTCCTAAATTATAGCTACCTACTGATGACTGCCAGTAAATAGTATGTAATGCGTATCTATCTATCTATCAATCGATCAATCAATAGTTCAATAGACAGACACTTAGATAGATAGATAGATAGATAGATAGATAGATAGATAGATAGATAGATATAGATATATATTACCTACTGTAGTCATCAGTAGGTAGTTTTAGTTAGGACCAAGTTTTCAACTACATCTACCTACTGGCAACCACCAGTAGGTAATATTGCTATATCTATATCAACCACCAGTAGGTAAAATATCTATATCTATCTATAGATATATAGATCTCTTGCTCTCTCGCGAAAAAAAACCCCATAGGTTTTACAGACATTATAGTTATGAATTAACATTTAAAAAACCTTTGAAATTCACAAAAAAATATCGGTTTCAGGGACGTTATAGTTAATTGGACATTTGAATCATATAAAACCAGAGAAATTCGCCTGTTATATTTAGTTGAGCTAACTATAACCTGCGCGCCCGCAATGCACTGCTGATGATGTCACACATTACATCACTCATGACATGGTCAGTGATATCACTAATGACATCACTGATGGCATCTCAAATGACATCAGTCATGACATCATCCACGTGATAATCTGATGCACATACTGATGCACCAATATAAACTTTGATACGCTCATTCTAAAATGCAGACTACTATTTTTAAAACCATACACACAAGAATGCCATATACTACATATCACTCACTGTTTCCTAGGTCTACACACATCCAGTCACTTATACATGTAGTTACTCATCAATACAGGACTATAATATGCACTCATACATCTATACAATTAGTCACACTCTGCCACTCATCCATAGAGTTACTCACACACCTAGCCAGTAATGCAAAGAATCAATCACATACCCATTTATTCATGTATACAGTTATACACACCAACTCTGTTATTTATATACATACCACATCACTTATTTACACAGATACTAACACATATGTACTGTCTTATACAATCACTGATAGAAGTAGTTCGTTTCCCACTCCCTGTATTGTATAAACGCAAACGAACACTAATTCCACAGGTATGCTACACCGCCCAGAATACATCACTTTACAGCAATGAACTCACGATTTAGGCTCACGTTTTAATCCCCAAGTCTTCAGACCAGTAGGGGTGATTAGTTTGCTTCCCACTCCCTGTATAAAATAAACGCATACTAACACTACTTACACAGTTATACTACAGCGGCCAGTATGCTACAGCGCCCAGAGCCCATCACTTTACACCAATCAGCTCGGTTTGATCTCCGAGTCTTCACACTGGTAGGCGTGAGCACTTCACTTCTGGTATAGTATAAACGCACTGTAGCAGTCAGTAGTTCGCTTCCCACTCCCTGTATGGTATAAACACCATGTCACTCTGAGCAACAGGGCACTTTCACACCGGTAGGAGTGACTACTTTGCTTCGCAACTTCCCCACAGAGGTTACAGTGCTCCTACCCTCCTCTTTTCTACTGTTTTCACCCTTTTTTCACCTTACTCGCTTCAACTGAATCACAAAATGGCGTCCAACACTTCCTAGTTGCAACCGCTCAAGTGAATAAGCACCAAGCTCGAGCTCGTAACGCCCCAGCAAATCAGATGGCAGAATTACCAAATATCGATATCTGTACATTTTTATATTTCTCCAAAACTACTGAACGGATTTACACCATTTAAATAAAAGCGTGATTTCTAGACTAAGCCCATTCTCCCTGCCAAATTTGGGGTAATTCGTACACCCGTTCGACCTGTAGCCTTGTCTAAAGTTTCCTATGGAAATTAACATGGAGAAAACACGTTTTAGGACCCCCCTTTTGTCTCAGCCCCCCCTTGACGAATAACCCCCAAACTTTCAACATAGGAGCTGATGTGAAGAAAGAATTAGTTTGGAAAATATCATGAAGATTCATCAAACAACGGCAAAGGTGTAAGCAAAAAAAAATGTTCTTCATATGGAAACTTGGTCCTAACTATAACTACCTACTTTGCCCCGCGGAGAGTGGTGTGTACGGCGGCGGAGTGAACCGGCTGTCAATCTTTCACATCAAAACCTTAAATCAACTCTGTGGAGTGTGGGCTTCGGTGGGCCGGAATAACAAGCGGGAGGCCAGATATAATGTGCTATGGTTAGCTGGATTTATTGTTGCCAAGTACAGGAGGTGATATATAGTCTCTGGGAGGGGGCCACTGCTATCCTTGATGGTATCCGGAGGACAAAAGACGTCGGACAGGGATGTACTATAGGTTACTTCCCGCTGCTGGAATGAGGTCGTCAGGGCGGTGCGCTCTTTCTCTCTCGGCTGCGTCATCTGGTCCTGGGCATACACCGGTGGGCCTCGGAGGTTTGGGACGAGAGAAAATACAGAGCCGTTAGTCTTTAGCTCTCGTGAAGTAACGTAAACTACCACCGACACCGGGATGTGAGGGTACGGAAGAGGTGATGGTGAGGGAGGGGTGGACGGGGAGGTGGAAGAGACCAACAATAGGGGGAAAGGGGTGAATAGTGTGCTCACTGGGTGGAAGGGACCTATATATATATATATATATATAGTGCTACAGTGCTCAGGGTTGTGCAGCTTTCTACAATATTTACAACTATGTACAAGGGACACACGGAGAAGGATGATGGTTACTCACGTGGCCCGCCGCAACTCCCTGGTGAGTTGCGGCCGCTTTCCAGCCACCTCCTGGGGACTCCACCAGTCCTCAGACCACACGTCGCCGTCGGCGTCCTCCTCCTCTGCTTCAACTCGACTCTCCGACTCCTCGCTCCTCGCTCTCAGCTCCGGTTCCTTCCGTGCTGCCTCCTGCCACGAGTCCACTGGTTGGAACCCCCTTCCTTGTGGACCGTCGACTTTTCTACCTTCCGGGTCGTAGCTCGGGGTGGGACTTCCGGGGTCATGGAGAACTGCTTCTGATATCCCGTTTTCCGTGTTCGGGTCCTGGCGTACCTGCAGGGGATGAGAGAGAGAAGAACTCCTGGGGAAAGGGAACAAGGTGTTATTTGGTGTTAGACAAGTCGGCCCCCACGCGAGGAGGCTTCCCCGCTAAGGTAGGGACCGCGACCTTTCCACATCCCCTTTCCCTAGCTGTCTTTCTTGTAGGGGTAGCGGTACAAGGGAATCGGGAAAGGTAATCAGCGTTCCCCTGTTCTGCCCCTTTCCTGTGTTCGGTTTTGAATCTGTATGGTTGAAGGGAAAGGAACCATCTAAGGACGCGATCATTGTGGCCTCGATTGCGGGCCATCCATTCCAGGGGGGCATGGTCCGTATATAACACGAATTCTCGTCCCTCGAGGTAATAGCGGAGACTGTCCACTGCCCACTTTATCGCCAGGGCCTCTTTCTCGACACAGGCATAGTTCCTTTCCCTGGGATAGAGTTTTCTGCTAAGATACAATATGGGTCTTTCGTTCCCTTGTGGGTCTCTCTGGGACAGGACGGCCCCCAACCATTGGTCGGATGCATCCGTTTGTAAAATGAATGGTTGGCTATAGTCTGGGCTAACAAGGACGGGTCTTGACTCCAGGGCCTGTTTTAGGTGTTCAAAAGCCCGTAGCAAAGGAACTGAGGGATGGCGTAGTTCCTCTTCGGTTTTGGTGGCCTTCTTTAGTAAATCGGTTAGGGGAACAGCAGTTTGTGAGAAGTTAGGAATGAAACGTCTGTGGTAGCCCAGAAGCCCCAGGAAGGCCCTGAGTTCTTTCTTGGTCTGTGGGAACGGAATAGATTGAATGGCCTCTATTTTGTTGTCTTGGGGACGGATGAGGCCTTCGCCCAAGAGATAGCCCAGATACTTGACGCTTTGAGCGGCTAACGTTGTTTTGGCTGGGTTTATGGTGAAGCCGTTGTTACCCAGAGAGGATACAACCGCCAGGAGATGTCCCATGTGTTGTTCCCATGTTTCGCTATGTATCACTATATCGTCCAAATATGCCCGCATATCTGGAGTGGGGCTGCAGTACCTGATTCATGGCCCTCTGAAATGTTGCTGGGGCTCCGTGCAGCCCAAAAGGCATCACCCGGAATTGAAACAGGCCATCAGGTGTAGAGAAAGCTGTTTTTCTTTTATCATCCTCTTTCAGGGGTATCTGCCAGTATCCCTTGCATAAGTCGAGTGTGCTTATGTACTTTGCTGGGCCTATCCGTTCTACCATCTCGTCGACCCGCGGGAGGGGATAGGTATCAAAATGAGAGACCTTCTATACTTCACGAAAGTCAATGCAGAAACGCACCGAGCCGTCGGGTTTGGGTACCAGGACTATCGGGGAATTCCAACTACTAACCGACGGCTCGATAATACCCATCTGCAGCATTTGTTCTGTCTCTTTTTTTATGATGTTTCAGCGGGCCTCCGGGACACGATAGGGCCGTTGTCTTACTGTTACCCCGGGATCAGTCTTAATGGCGTGTTCCACCAGGTTTGTGTGTCCGGGAAGGGAGGAGAAGACATTCTGTACGGGGGACAACACTCGTCTCAGATCCTGTTTCATTATGGGAGGCAGGTCCGGGTCTAGGCAACCCTCAAAGGGCAGCGTGGTAACCGGTTGGTCACTGGATAGGATGGGGCGGGGCCCTCCCATTTCTTCAGGAGGTTGATGTGGTATATTTGGCGGACCCCTCGAGTAGGTTCGGTCTCTATCTCATAGGTAACAGGAGTCACCTGTCTGATGACGGAGAACGGACCCTGCCACTGACCTAAGAGCTTGTGATCTGCGGATGGTAGGAGCAACAACACCAGATCCCCGATTGCAAAGGACCGCTTCTTGGCTCCCTTGTCATACTGTTGTTTTTGTGTCGTTTGCGCGTTTTCCAGGTTCTGTCGTACAATGTCTCTGATTTGGGCTAGGTGGGTTTTCAAGTTGTCGACATACTCGGGCAAGGGTCGGGTACGGTCGGGCTCTGCTTCCCAGGCCTCGCGAGCCATATCCAACAAGGTCCGTGGAGGTCTCCCATACAACAGTTCGTATGGCGAGTAACCAGTGCTACTTTGGATTTTACACCGGATGGCGAATAAAGCCAGAGGTACCATTTCTTCCCACCTCTTGCTTTCCAAACCCAACAATTTCTTAAGTGTGGCTTTCAGTGTGGCATTATAGCGTTCCACTAAACCGTCTGTTTGTGGGTGGTATGCTGAGGTTCTTATTTGCTTAATGCCTAACTGGGAGCATACCTGGCGCATTAAGGCGGACACGAAAGGGGTCCCTTGATCGGTTAAGACCTCCCGGGGAAAGCCCACCCGGGCGAAGATAGACACCAATGCTTTCGCTATGTTTTGGGTGGTGGGTTGTTTTAGGGCGACAGCCTCCGGGAAGCGCGTAGCATAGTCCACCACTACTAAAGCGTATCTACAGCCGCTCCTAGAAGGCAACATCGGACCTATAAGGCCCATTCCTACCCGACTGAAGGGGACATCTATGAGGGGAAGAGGACGGAGGGGTGCCTTAGGGGGTCGGTAGCGGCTGTTCTTTTGGCAGATGGAGCATTCTTTACAGTACCGTTTGACTTGGCTATATACTCCGGGCCAGTAGAATTTCTCGAGTATTGCCTGTCCTGTCTTTTCTTCACTGAAATGGCCTCTCAAGAGATGGCTATGGGCCAAGAACAACACTTTGTCCCGAAATGGACCTGGGATAATTAATTGGGGTTTTTGCTGTGGTCCGGCCTTCCGGTATAACAATCCTCTAGAACGGAAGAAGTAGGGACCTACATGTAGCGGGTCCTCGTTGTCTTTGGCCTGTCCCCAGGCACCCTGCAACACTGGATCTTCCTGCTGTGCTCCTCGAAATTCGCGATCTGTTTCCCAGGGATGCAGTGCTTCTTGTACTGGATATGCTCCAATGTACCCTCTTCTTTCCTTTTTCTTTTGATTCTTGGTTTTGACCTGTTTCAGCGAAGATTGACTCGGGTTTGGTTTTGTGCAAATGGGGCTTCCTTCCACCATTTTTCAAAGGAACATGTAGTGTCACGTAGAAGGAGGGGGAGACCACTATAGTCACTTCCCAGTATTGCTTGTTCTGGTAAGTTTGGGATCAGTCCCACGTTCAGTGTACTTCCACGGTCGGTACTATTTTGTACAGTCACTCGTGCTGTGGGGTAGTTCTTGGTGTCTCCATGCACACATTTGATGCCACAGACCCAGTGATAGGGCCAACGGGATTCGGCATGTCCTGAGGACGTAATACACTGTGTCTACACCCGGTGTCAGCTAGCGCCATCAGGGGATGGTCGTTGATTTTAACCGGACATCTAAACGGTGGGGGTGAAGCTCCTGACGTGAGGCATACATAATTCCAAGATACACCCACTTCCATAGGTTCTTCCTTTTGCGGACAATGACGAGCGATATGCCCAAAACCACCACAATGATAACATTGAGGTCCGGGTGGGTTTGGTCTAGGCATTACTGGATAGGGTACAAAAGGGACTGGGTCCGGCCTTCTGGGGACGGGTGGTCGGGGGAGCGGAGGTGACTGCTATGTGGCCCCCGAGGGAGGTGTTCTTCCTTTATTTTCTGCACTTCTTGGGCTTTACTGTAAGCGCTGGCTATCTCAACTGCCCTGTCCAGTGTCAAGTGAGCATGCTGCCGCACCCACTTTTGGGTGGCCGGATGAAGGGAAGCGAGGAATTGTTCGAGATTGATTTTAGCCACTATCTCTTCTTTGGTGGACGTAGCAGGTTTCAACCACCGGGTGGTTAAGTCCTGGATACGGTAGGATAGGGCCCGCTGTGTTTCTTGTGGCCCTTCTCGGACTTGTCTCGGGCGCATCCTGTAGGAGTCCTCATCTATCCCTAATCGCTCGAGGATGCAAGCCTTGATGTCAGCGTATGGGGTCTGCCCTTGCAGTTTGGCCTGTTGGTAGGCAGACTGTAACTCACCGGTCAACAATGGTCCCAAATAATGCCCCCAGCGATCGACAGGCCAATTCGCTGCCTGTGCCAGTCGTTCAAAGTTCGTGAAAAAGAAGTCGGGGTCTTCTCCCGTTACATATTTCTGTAGGACCACAGAAGGTAGGGGAGCCATGGGTCTCTGTTGTCCCATGGCCTCCGTGAGTTTCCCGAGTGCCTGGTCTTGGGCCGTGCCTTGTCCCTTCAAAACATCATGCAGTTGGCCGCTGTCATCCTCAGCGGTTTTCATGAACCTTTCCAACATCTGTCCGAGTTGTTCCTGGCTTTCAGCCAGTTTCTTGACGGCGGCCTCCATGCCTCCGGGGAATCCCACTTCTGACACCACCTGTGGAGTGTGGGCTTCGGCGGGCCAGAATAACAAGCGGGGAGGCCAGATATAATGCGCTATGGTTAGCTGGATTTATTGTTGCCAAGTACAGGAGGTGATATATAGTCTCTGGGAGGGGGCCACTGGTATCCTTGATGGTATCCGGAGGACA
Organism: Lissotriton vulgaris; assembly: GCF_964263255.1. Classification (NCBI taxonomy): domain Eukaryota; kingdom Metazoa; phylum Chordata; class Amphibia; order Caudata; family Salamandridae; genus Lissotriton; species Lissotriton vulgaris. The sequence goes on along the minus strand of NC_141687.1, from coordinate 1,462,018,779 downwards.
AAAGACGTCGGACAGGGGTGTACTGTAGGTTACTTCCCGCTGCTGGGCTGAGGTCCTCAGGGCGGTGCGCTCTTTCTCTCTCGCCTGCGTCGTCTGGTCCTGGGCATACACCGGTTGGCCTCGGAGGTTTGGGACGAGAGAAAATACAGAGCCGTTAGTCTTTAGCTCTCGTGAAGTAACGTAAACTACCACCGACACCGGGATGTGAGGGTACGGAAGAGGTGATGGTGAGGGAGGGGTGGACGGGGAGGTGGAAGAGACCGACAATAGGGGGAAAGGGGTGAATAGTGTGCTCACGGGGTGGAAGGGACCTATATATATATATATATATATATATATATATATATATATAGTGCTACAGTGCTCAGGGTTGTGCAGCTTTCTACAATATTTACAACTATGTACAAGGGACACACGGAGAAGGATGATGGTTACTCACGTGGCCCGCCGCAACTCCCTGGTGAGTTGCAGCCGCTCTCCAGCCACCTCCTGGGGACTCCACCAGTCCTCAGACCACACGTCGGCGTCCTCCTCCTCTGCTTCAACTCGACTCTCCGACTCCTCGCTCCTCGCTCTCAGCTCCGGTTCCTTCCGTGCTGCCTCCTGCCACGAGTCCGCTGGTTGGAACCCCCTTCCTTGTGGACCGTCGACTTTTCTACCTTCCGGGTCATGGAGAACTGCTTCCGGTATCCCGTTTTCCGTGTTCGGGTCCTGGCGTACCTGCAGGGGATGAGAGAGAGAAGAACTCCTGGGGAAAGGGAACAAGGTGTATTCGGGGGTAGCAAGTCGGCCCCCGCGCGAGGAGGCTTTCCCGCTAAGGTAGGGACCGCGACCTTTCCACAAACTCGCTCTCAGGAAAGACAAACACAAACTCATCAGGGTGTCCCTGATGAGTTTGTGTTTGTCTTTCCTGAGAGCGCACTGATTTAAGGTGGTTTTGATGTGAAATATGTATGTATATATATATATATATATATATATATATATATATATATATATATATATATATATATATATATATATATATATATATATATATATATATATATATATATATATATGTAGTTCCACTTCCTTCGCGTTTGCCGGGACACCAAAACAGCGGTGCAATCCAGGGGCAAAGGTTACCCTGTAACAGATTCAGGTCCACAGCGCGTAGTCAGCACGGCTACGCAAATGCACTCTCCCAAACAGAGAAAAGATCACTCCCAATCCTTTGTGTGCAGATTCAAATTTTCATTTTAATCCATCTTGTGCAGCATCGTGAACATAATCAACGAAAACAACCTTGGGTTGTTTTCGTTGTTTATGTTCACGATGCTGCACAAGATGGATTAAAATGAAAATTTGAATCCGCACACAAAGGATTGGGAGTGATCTTTTCTCTGTTTGGGAGAGTGCATTTGCGTAGCCGTGCTGGCTACGCGCTGTGGACCTGAATATGAATATATATATATATATATATATATATATATATATATATATATATATATATATATATATATATATATATATATTCACTGAAAAAACCATAGGTTATAGACCGTATATAGTTAGGAATTCGCATTTACAAAACCTTATTTTACTCACACAAAACCATTGAAATTCCATATATAGTTAGTTGCACTAACTATATATCGCGCACCCGCAATCCACTGCTGGTGATGTCACATATTACATCATTCATGACATGGTCAGTGACATCACTGATGACATCTCAAATGACATCACTGATGACATCTCAAATGACATCACTGATGACATCACTGATGACATCTCATTTGACATTACATAAATTCCATATATAGTTAGTTGCACTAACTATATATCGCGCACCCGCAATCCACTGCTGATGATGTCACATATTACATCATTCATGACATGGTCAGTGACATCACTGATGACATCTCAAATGACATCACTGATGACATCTCAAATGACATCACTGATGACATCACTGATGACATCTCATTTGACATTACTGATCACATCACTGATGGTATCATTCATGTGATGATACGATGAACCTCTTCAGACTCTAATATAACCTTAGATACAATCAGTGTAAACAGACACTCACAGACTGTCACTCATCCATGGAGTTACTCACAAACCTAGTCAGTCATGCAAAGAATCAATCACACCTCCATTTCCTCAACTATACAGTTATACAAACTTTACTTATTCAAACATATACTAACACATATTTACTCTCTTATACAATCCCTGATACAAGTTCACAATGATCCATACAGCCACTCACACATTCACTGGCTCTTATGCACAGTTATTTATATATGTCAACTCTCACATGTACTGTGTTTTACATATGTACTTACTTTGACATGTAGCACTGAGATATCCCTTCACTCACCAATACACTCATGCACACAGTCAACCGCCCATACAGCTGTTTCCACATGCACTTTTGAAACCATACATCTAGTGAATCAACTGCTCACACATCTACGCTCCCAAACGCCACCTCCGATCAGCCAACCACGCCCTCGCCGCCGTCCCCCGCATCCGAAGAGCGACTACAGGAGGAAGGTCCTTCTCCTACCTGGCCGCCAAGAGCTGGAACTCCCTCCCGACCGACCTGCGCCTGACCCAAGACCACCTCTCCTTCAGGAAGAAGCTGAAGACCTGGCTGTTCGAGCAGTAGCGGCACCCCCCTCCCCCCAGCGCCTTGAGACCCTACGGGTAAGTAGTGCGCTCTATAAATGTCTGTGATTGATTGATTGATACACCTCCCAGCCACCCACACACACACTCAGTCTACCATACAAATACTTGGGCAACCAATCAATAACCCATATAGTTACTCATATAGCTACTTATCAACACATGCAACAGTTTACAGAACAACAGACATAATGATGCACAAATTAAGACAGTTTAGTCACTAACCCATGCACTCAGTGAGACACATTTAATCACTCACTCATACAGTCAGTCATGCACCTACTAAATCCTTCATCCAGACACTTATACATCCACTCATTCTTCAATATGTAAGACATATTTTTACTTTACAGAAACATACAGTCACTGGATGTTGTCATCAGTGATGTCATCAGTGATGTCATTTGAGATGTCATCAGTGATGTCATCAGTGATGTCACTGACCATGTCATGAATGATGTAATATGTGACATCATCAGCAGTGGATTGCGGGTGCGTGATATATAGTTAGTGCAACTAACGATATATGGAATTTCAATGGTTTTGTGTGAGTAAAATAAGGTTTTGTAAATGCGAATTCCTAACTATATATGGTCTATAACCTATGGTTTTTACAGTGAATTTTCAAGGTTTTGTAAATGCTAATTCCTAACTATATATGGTCTATAACCTATGGTTTTTTCAGTGAATTTTCAAGGTTTTGTAAATGCTAATTCCTAACTATATATGGTCTATAACCTATGGTTTTTTCAGTGAATATATATATATACATACATATATAAACATATATCATCTGTATATCTATATAAATACAAACATAAATGCATGCATACATATACTTATATGCATACAGATGCATGTTATTTACATGAAAGTTGAAAAAACACTAATAAAAGCAAAGCTAAAAAGCCACCTCATTACAAACAGAATGGCTTTAACTTAAACGAGGGCGAGATCTATTGCATTTTCAATGCTTGTTTACTTTGGTTCCATCAAGAAGGCATTCAGATGTGTCACACATTTGCCATAAATTCTGAATGTTAGCACTCTAGTTGCACATTAGATCACTGTAGTAAAGCTACTGCTCACCAGGGACGTCTGCTGCTGGTATTCAAAGTGCATGTTTCAGTCTGCATGTCAGAATTTTTTTAATGAAATAGAAAAGGATTTGAGAAGTCACTCAAAATGATCCCTAATTTTTCTTTCTGAAGCACTAATCATACTTTCTATGGCAAAATTAACCCCCTCATGTTGTTCCTTTTTAAATTGAGTGTTTTCAGACTTACCACTTCATTCCAATCAAGATGGCTTCTGGTGTGCCATACTTTTGTCATAAGTAAGACTGTTAGCGCTCTAGTTGTTCTTTAGAACACTCTAGGACATTCTGTCATTGGGCTATACTTGGGCTACATCTGGGTGATATTTGGGCTACATTTGGGCTCTTTTTTCTCTGGTGGCCATTTTGGTAGACTGCATGTCAGAATTTTTTAATGAAATAGAAGAGGATTTGAAAAGTCACTCAAAATGTGCCCTAATTTTTCTTTCTGCAGCACTAATAATACCTTCTATTGCATAATATACCCCCTCATTTTCTTCCTTTTTAAATTAAATGTTTTAAGAGTTACCACTTTATTCCCATCACGATGGCTCCAGGTGTGCTATACCTTTGTAATACGTAGGACTGTTAGCGCTCTAGTTGTTCTTTAGAACACTTTAGGAGGCTGCAGTAGAGCACAAAGGAATCAACTGACAGTCTCTGTCCTTGTTGGATGTACATGTTTTACTGAGAATGTCAGACTTCATTTTCACATGACTGAGAAAGATAATGTGAATTTACAGAAAATATGCTTTCAGTTTAGCTTATAGATCCCCTTCCAAACCACTGTGGGAAAATCATGAGATATTAGTTTTCTTTCAAACAATATTCATGATATCACAGCAGAAGGTTTTTTCACATGGTAAAATCACCTTAGAACCCACCACAATTCCTAAAACGAGTATGGTACAATCAACAAATGATTTATAATGTAACTAAAGTCCTAAAACCCTCTATTAACTACAATGCTTTTTAATGAGGTGCTATCATGTATATTGGTCCCAAGATGGCTGCCAACACTTCTTGGATGAAGTGCTGACAGCCAATCAGATCAGATGTGTGGTTAGGCTCCGCCCAGATATATATCTTTTTTTGAACCTAAATTACTCAAAATCCACTGGAGCACATATATTGAGACCTAGCAAAGGCACATCGGGCTAACAGTCCCTACAATTTTGCCAAGTTTCATGCAAATCCATTCAGCCGTTCGAGCTAAAAGTGAGGCCAACCGCCCTATGGAAATTAACATGGGAAAAACGCGTTTTGGGACCCCCCTTTTTTCTCGGCCCCCCCTTGATGAAACCCCCCCAAATTGTCAGGGGCTGCTCAGAAACAAAATGTTCCATTTTCCTGAAAATTTCAGCCAATTCCGTCCACAAACGCCAAAGTTATTAGACATAGAATTTTCAAAAATCCCATAGAGAAAAAATCCTAACTATATATACCTACTGGCGACCGCCAGTAGGTAATATATATATATATATATATATATATATATATATATATATATATATATATATATATATGTAGGGACTGTATACAATTGTAGGGACTGTATATATATATATATATATATATATATATATATATATATATATATATATATATATATATATATATTAATTACCTACTGGCGGTCGCCAGTAGGTAGTTATAGTTAGGACCTAGTTTCCATAGGAAATCCTCAACATTCTATTTGGAATAACTTTGGCCCTGGTTCAAGAATCTTAGCGAATTTCTCAAAGAAGATGGCTCGGTCCGCTGCGCTCCTTCCCTAAAAGTTTGGGGGGGATTGGTCAAGTGGGGGCTGAGATAAAAGGGGGGTCCCAAAACGTGTTTTCTCCATGTTATTTTCCATAGGACCTTTAGACTCGGCTACAGGTCGAACGGGTGAATGGATTTATAAGAAATTTGGCAAAACTGTACAGTCCGGCTCGCAGATTACGCTTTTTTTGGAATGGTGTAAATCCGTTCAGTAGTTGCTGAGGAAATTAAAGTTAAAGTCAATTATATATCTATACGCGCGCACATGTGCGCGCACCCAAACGGCTGCGCGCGAGAGCGGAATTTTGTTGCGTGACGTCTGTTAACGTTCGATTCGAAGGAAATCAGGAAGTGTTGACCGCCATTTTGTCATTGCGAGTAAATATATTGTTGATTTCAAAGCGTTGGAATATGGAAAGGGGAGAAGGTAGAGATTGTTTTGCTGCGTAGGTTTTCTCAGGGTGTGCAGTAAGGCCCTTAAAGGCGAAAATATATATATATATATATTTTTTTTTAAAGTTGCGTGGTGCGCGCACTCGGTCGCGCACACCTTTTTACAAGAGTGTGAAAATGGAGATAAATCAGAAGTTTGAGTGCTTAGATATAAGGTGGCTCTGAAAAGAGCCATTGTGTTAATTGAGTGTTTTCTGCATTTATAAGTAAGTACCGATGCAGAGCCTGATGTTGCAGAGGAAGATTCTGTTTCCCTCATTCGTGAAATGAACACCGTCTCTCCTATAGACGTCTTGCATGTGGTAACGCAAGTTGTTGTGGTAAATAGAACCCATGCTATAATCTCTGAGGAACGCAGAAACAGATTTATTTACATGTCTCCTTGCTTTCTCAAATTGTGCACAATGGTGATTGGACCAATTCCATTTCTGTCTTTGGCATATATTGGAATATACCAAGGCAGATCGAGGAAAAAGTGTCATCAATTGTCGAAAGGTGTCTTTTAGAAGCATTTCCAGACCTACCCCAGTGATTGTGCCTAGATCGTTCCCACCACAGTGCACAATTAGAAGGTCTGGTTCTGGGAGATGCATAAAAGTTTTCACCAATGGAATCAATTGGTGACATTTCAATCCTCTTTTGGAAATCCATGTTATGTGTACATTTGGTAAGCTGAGGTTGCAAATTCGTCTGCTTACTGCATATTTTTCACTCCAGTGAATATAACTGTGTCATATTAGCCAGACCTTCATTTTCAAGGGATTTGTAGTCGTCCTCCGATCGGTTTTGGAAGTGGAATGGTAGTTAGAAGTTGAAATTCTAAATAAAGAAAAAGGAAGAGGCTGGGTGTGGTTTAAAAAATAAAAATTATTGGTTGATTGTAAGAAGTGGAGATTGAACAGTACGTTGCATGTTAATGTTTATGTTAAACGAAAAGTACTATTGGGTGTGAAAAAAAAAGACATGTAACAGAGCTGTGGATTGGCAGGTGTTTCTGGAGGGAAAACAGTGTTGTTACTTTGCTGTAGAACGTTGAGATATGAACTTTTGACCTGTGCCTTCAGCCAGGTGCAGAATGAGGTGTTACCATGGAAACAGCCAGAGATGGCAGTGGGTGATGGGTGACTTTTATGTGACATTGAAAATATTGTGAGGGAGAACCAACTGAAATGTAATTGCTTACGTTACGCGCTCCGCATTGCTTCCGGGAAGCTGCACTTCGCGCCTCGCTCACCGGAGCACTTCCGGGTGCGCTAACGCGGCGCGTCATATGACGGATTACGCAAGAACGCGATACGTCGTTGGGGCTCCACCGGAACTGATCGAATTGGTAGTCTACAGTGTTTCTGGATGTTTCAGACTGAAGCTGGCGTCAGCATGAGAGCACGCCGTGGCTACGTCGTGGCCATTCCGCAAGCAATCATGGCAGTCGCTCCCCACCGGAAGTCTGCAGGAGTCGGGGGCCTCGGTGACTCTTGTAGAATCTTCAAGGCTGACGGGACGCTTTTGGGAAAGGGGCTCATGCCCTAGCAGTCAAGCGTCCGAGTTCCAGGGTTGCCCAGAGCCATCCTTGCAGGCCAGGCCCAAGTCTGTGGAGCCGACCGCCATTTCCTGAGCTCCGTGGCAGCCGCCTGTCGCTGTATCGGAAGAGTGGGTGCAATTCAGCCGGATGGCGGGTGAGACGGTGTAAATGTGATGGTTGGAACAGGGCACCGCAGGACGTGTCTTCAGGTCAAACGGATTGTGGGACAAGGTCCAGAATGGAAGAGGCATCAAAAGGCAAGAAGTTCCGCCTGACCCCGGGAGCCAGCCGCCTATGTCAGGGGCGATCTTAGGCCATACCAGGGGAACAAGACTTGGGGAGGGGGCAGGAGCCAAGCGCCCCCTCCGAGTCCGCGTTTCTTGGACCCTGAAGTATAGCACTCAACATTCAGAACTTATGACATTTGTGCAAGGCAGGGACATCGAAGCCTCTCAGGGACCAAGTATATCGAGAGTCCTTCCTACAGAAGGTGGTGGGGGTGGCGGCATTAGCAAGGCATCCCCCCACACAACTTGTCGGACCCTGAAGTATGGCTCTCAACATCCAGAACTTATGACATTTGTGCAAGGCAGGGACATCGAAGCCTCTCAGGGACCAAGGATATCCAGAGTCCTTCCTACAGAAGGTGGTGGGGGTGGCGGCATTAGCAAGGCATCCCCCCACACAACTTGTCGGACATGACCTCTGGATGTACTGGGTGTTCAATTTCAGAATTGAAACTACTAAGAAGCAATTAGAAGTGTTGTTTTCATGTTGCAGTAGGTTCCATGTAAATAGTTATTTAATAAAACGTTTTATCCTGTTACTTTGCTGGTGTGTTGTATATATTTATAATATTTGCATAGTGTTTGTCGTTATTTTGGGCGGGGTGGGTGGCGGAGCCGAGCTGTCTTGCAGCCATCATGGCGTCGAGCTCGGTTCCTCTCTCTAGTTTCATGTTTCTTCTAACGATTTATATGTTATAGTTTGCTAGCACGATACAGCGGATAGTCCGCATTTTATATATATGTCCTTTTTATTAGGGGGGTCCTCCGGTGGAGTCGGACGATCTACCTCTAATAAACGGTCCGAGTTGAACCAACTACCAACAAACGGGGCAGAGATGGGCATGACGGGTTACAAAGGGGACAAAAGTGTGCACTACCTATCCTTCACTATCTGCAAAAACTAAATAGAGTATTGCGACTTTATGCTTATTTGTGAACAGAGAATGACCCAAAGAGAACCAATTTCGAACAATCATAGCCTATTGGCAGTGGGCAGAGAGGCCATGACACAGAAAATGGCTGTTACTTACGTGCCTGATGGGGCCTAAAAGGGACTAGATGGCGTGGCCACTGTTTCGCGACTTTCACTTTACTTTTAACAATGGCTGTGGTGAACATAAATGAACGCCGCTTATGTATACCTAATTTTAGTCATTTTCCACAAAAAAGCTTTTGATATTTGCTATTAAAAAACCAAAGAAAATCACTGAAAAAACCATAGGTTATAGACCATATATAGTTAAATATCTGAAGTCCATCTCTGCACTCCATGGAGATACAGGTCGTCGATCAGAAGATGTGCTGGCCACCTCTAATGGTAATAGCGTGGCCAGGGCTCTTGTCGTTGCCTCTGCAAATTGCAGAGGGTGCACTTGTTTGACATGCCGCACCATGGTATGTATGGAAAAGAAATATTTTTTTGCTGGATTTCTTCTTGAGAGAACCAAGTCACATATCGTGCAGGTTACTTTTGGTGCATTCACTTTCTTTTGATCTTCAGGATAAGTGAAAAATTGCCAGATGAAAGATTTATTTTTTCTTATTAAAGGTAGTCGATCATTTTGGTCAGATTCGGAAGATGAATGAGATACGGTAGCCATTTCACCAAAGTCTTCCGAAAGATGTAGGACGTTGTTGTCTCTTGAGAGTAGAAAAGATAGTGAGGGAAGTGGGTGGAGTGCTGCGTGTAAATTCCAGAATTGAAACTATTAAGAACCAATTGAAAGTGTTGTTTTCATGTTGCAGTAGGCTGCCATGTAAATAGTTATTTAATAAAACGTTTTACCCTGTTACTTTGCTGGTGTGTTGTGTATCTTTATAATATTTGTCGTTATTTTGGGTGGGGTGGGCGGCGGAGCCGAGCTGTCTTGCAGCCATCATGGCGTCGAGCTCGGTTTCTCTCACTAGTTTCATATTTCTCATGAGGGGTTGTTCCTAATTTTTCTATTTTAGCGAGGTCAAAAAAAGATCTCATCAGTGGCCTACTGATTTTGCTCGATTCCTTTTGTTTTTTCTAACGATTTATATGTTATAGTTTGCTAGCACGATACAGCGGCTAGTCCGCATTTTATATATATGTCTTTTTTATTAGGGGTGTCTTCCGGTGGAGTCGGACGATCTACCTCTAATAAACGGTCCGGGTTGAACCAACTACCATCCTGATTTTGTATATCTTCTGAGCTGGATTTAAGCACACAATTGTTAAAGTATGAAACGTTTTATATTTCTAAAAAAAATACCAAGGTGTGTACATCCGGTAACGCACACAAGTTTAAAAAGACATTCGGCTCCATTTACTGAAAAGTTTCATAAGAATAAAAAAGAAGTCTAGGTACAGTCTCTTTGACGTACTATAAGTTCTTTGAGGGGTGTATGAAGAAATTCAATAAGTTCAAATCGCAAGGTTTTCACGAAATATATAGGCCTGTGCGCGCACTCGGTCGCGCACGAAAGCCTGGAAATGCGATATCCATTTTATTGACAACTGTTGCCGAGAGTGCGCACACCGGGTCGCGCACGAAAGTTTAGTAAGGCTATTTTTATTTACAGACAAATTTTAATGTGTTTAAAAAAAGGCAAGGTACAGACTTCCGAATTCTGTATTGCTTTACAAGGAGTCTCTATGCAACTTGAACAGTGAAGAAAACGGCTTGTTTTCGAAAAAAATATTGCCAGAACTTTATTGCCAAAAGTATAGGTTGCATACACGACATTTTTCTGAATTAGCATTTTAAAAACCAATGAAATTCACAGAAAAAACCATAGGTTTTACACACGTTATAGTTAGGAAGTAGCATTTAAAAAACCTATGAGATTCACTGAAAAAACCATAGGTTTGACACATGTTATAGTTAGCTGGAAATTTTACTGACATAAAACCAATGAAATTCCACGTTATAGTTAGTTGGACTCACTATAACTTGCGCGTGCAATGCACTGCTGATGACGTCACATATTACATCACTCATGACATGGTCAGTGACATCACTGATGACACCATCCTTGTGACATAGTGACAGACCTCCTTTCACTGTAATGTAACCCTTGAAACACATATTCAAAAATAGAAACTGAAATTTAAAAAAAAAATGCAGATACCCATATCAGTTACAACAAGTAATTCAGTAATTCCACCATCTATATACACATCCACTCATACATATACTCACTCATCATATGAAGTGATACACCTATACATCCTGTTACACACCGACAGTCATCAAAAAGTTACTCACACACATACTCACACGTGCAAATAAACTATTGAACATCCATTTATTTGAATATAGAGTTATACACACACTTCCACCTTACTTCTATTGAAAATTACACATATTTATTCTCTTAAACAATCACTTATAGAAACACATACTTATTTAAACAGGAACTCTTACAATCTCTTACTCTCACATATACTCACTTATATACATCAATATTCACATATACTAGATTAAAAGATATGTCATTACTGATAAAGACACTAGTGAGACAGTCATTCACTCACTAACAAACACATATACACACTCATCCACCCATACAGTCCTGCACATATGCTGTCTTCAAAACACATACAAACAGAGAGTCAGTCACTCATGCATCTATTTGCTAAGTAATACCCCCACCAAACCATATAGACACTCATACTGATACTAAGAGAAACATCTAATAACCCATATACATACGCATGTAGCTACTTACCAACACATGTAGCCACTTATACACAAAGTGAAACACTAATATATATTTAAATATTTAAACATTACTCACTAATATTTATTTTTCAGAAAGACACATATTCACTGGATGGTGTCATCAGTGATGTCATGAGTGATGTCACTGACCATGTCATGAGTGATGTAATATGTGACGTCATCAGCAGTGCATTGCACGCGCAAGTTATAGTGAGTCCAACTAACTATAACGTGGAATTTCATTGGTTTTATGTCAGTAAAATTTCCAGCTAACTATAACATGTGTCAAACCTATGGTTTTTTCAGTGAATTTCATAGGTTTTTTAAATGCTACTTCCTAACTATAACGTGTGTAAAACCTATGTTTTTTTCTGTGAATATATATATATATATATATTCACTGAAAAAACCATAGGTTTCACACCAGTTATAGTTAGCTGGAAATTTTACTGACATAAAACCATTGAAATTCTCACGTTATAGTTAGTTGGACTCACTATAACTTGCGCGCCTGCAATGCACTGCTGATGACGTCACATATTACATCACTCATGACATGGTCAGTGACATCACTCATGACATCACTGATGACACCATCCTTGTGACAGAGTGACAGACCTCCTTTGGACGTAATGCAGCCCTTGAAACACATATTCAAAAATAGAAACTAACATTTTCAAAACAATTGAGATACCCACACCAGTTACAACAACCAATTCAGTAATTCCACCATCTATATACACATCCTCTCATTCAGCAACAGTTCTATATAGTCACTCATACATATACTCACTCATCATATGTAGTGATACACATATACATCCTGTTACACACCGACAGTCATCCAAAAGTTACTCACACCCATACTCACACATGCAAATAAACTATTGAACATCCATTTATTTGCATATGCAGCTATTCACACACTAGTACATTACTTCTAAGGAAACTTACACATACTTACACTCTTAAACAATCACTTATAGAAACACATACTTATTTAAACAGGAAGTCTTTCAATCTCTCACTCTCACATATACTCACTTATATACATCAATACTCACATATACTAGATTAAAACATATGTAGTTACTCATAAAAACACTAGTGAGGCAGGCATTCACTCACTAACACACACATATTCACACTCATCCACCCATACAGTCCTGCACATACGCTGTATTAAAAACACATAAAAACAGTGAGTCAGTCACCAACCCATGCAGCCACTTATACACAAAGTGAAACACTGATACATATATTTAAAATATTTAAAAATTACTCGCTAATATATGTATTCACTAAGATACACTTTATAAGCCAGTTAACCAATCAATATTTTATTAAAAATAAACATCTATTTACACACTTATTTAACATTTATTCGTCCATCGACCTTTACAAATACATATATAAAACATATTGATATTTCAGAAAGACACACATTCACTGGATGGTGTCATCAGTGATGTCATGAGTGATGTCACTGACCATGTCATTAGTGATGTAATATGTGACGTCATCAGCAGTGCATTGAAGGCGTGCAAGTTATAGTGAGCCCAACTAACTATAACGTGGGAATTTCAATGGTTTTATGTCAGTAAAATTTCCAGCTAACTATAACTGGTGTGAAACCTATGGTTTTTTCAATTAATTTAATAGGTTTTTTAAATGCTAATTCCTAACTATATATAAGGCCCCAAACCTATGTTTTTATTCAGTGAATTTAAAAGTTTTGTTAATAGCAAATATCTATAGCTATGAAATGTAATATTTTTGAAAATGAATGAATCCTATTTTATATTTGTATTTTGTATTTGTATTTTCGATCCTACCGAGACACAAGATGGCGGCCGCTCCAGAATGTTTCGAATGTTTACAGACACCCGAGAGCCAATCAGCTTTCCGTGCGCACCTCGCGTGGGGGTACAGGCAAAGTTTCTTTATTTCGCCATTCGCAATATGGAGAGACGCGTGTCGGACGCAAGTCCCTCGTCAGTGACGAAGGACTTGCGTCCGAAACGCGTCTGTCAAGGTTGTGTAATCACCCCTTGCTTAGATATAGTTTTCCTATATCTAGACACATATACACCTATAAGTCACTCCTATGGCAGGCCTTAACAATCCTGGAGGCAGAGTGCTTGGTTTTATGTGCGATGGTGCTCTAGCATGAGCTGAGCCGGTCTGCAGCTTTCGGAACCATGTCCTTATAGCTGTTCTGGGATATTGCCATAGCATATACTCTTAAGTGCATTATGAACCTCGCGGTCAAATGCTAACTCTGGTTTGGCTTTATCAAAACATGTCGAGTAAGGTGTGATACATTTTAGAATACTACCCCCTCGCCAGTTCTGGTGACCGGGGTAGCATCCACCCTTCTAGAGGGAGAAGACATGTTGTTCCTACTATTCCCGGTTAAAGTTAACCAGAGCCTCAGCATCTCAAAATGGATGTTGCTGCCACAGACACAAGTCTGACCTCCTGCTGCTAGGACTCCTCCCAGCCACGGAGGCTTGGACAATAGCTTTCCTGTCTTGGGAGGTGCTAGCACCATCCCAGACAGGCTCTTGTGTATTAGGGCAGGGAGGGCTGAAAGAAATGAGACACTACCTGGGGCACACAAGGTATCCCATGCATAGTCCAGTTCAAACCGGTGCTGGGGCACTCCAGCCCCAGCTCTGGTATGAAACTGGACAAAGGGAAAGGGGTGTAACCACCCCCTTCCCTAGTCCCACCCATAGGAGGGACCTAGCAGGTAATCCAGCCCCTAGATTTGGTATACAGGTAGGAGCCGAGTCCCAAGACTTTAGATTATCCTGACTGAAACTCTGAAACAAAACTCTGGACCTTCGACAATCTACTTTGCAAGAAGACGACTGAAGAATCTCCCTTGTGGTCAAGGAGTGACCACCCTGCACAAGCAGGCACCATCCAGCGATCAACGGCTTGCTTTGTTGACTCTCCCGCTGGAGCCCGAACACAGAGCCTGACAAGTACTGGACTTCCAGACTTCCTTTAGCCCGATCCACAGCCCCAGCAAAGCTGAGACCCGTGGAGGCGACGCAAGACGTGGGACCGGCCATCCTAAAAGTCAGCAACTTGCTTACCGTGCAGCTTCTGAAGCACCGTCGAAGCTGTGCATTGGGGATTGAGAAGCTCCAGCCCATAGCATCATCTGCACCCAAGATCAGCCCTGCACACTGCTGGAGTTCTGCATAGGGCCCTTTTGCATTTTCCTGCTCGACACGTCTGCCCAGTCACCTGCCTGTTGGCTAGTGGCCATCTTGGCGATGAACCTTTGAATTTACACTGCTGTTCTAGTTGCTCCAGACTGGCCCCTGCTTCCCTGAAAAGAAGCAGCCCATCAGACCTTGCTGGTCTGATTTAGAAGCCAACTTTGATCCCTGCGTGGGTTGCCTTTGCCAAGGCTTGTTGACTCCAATCCGGAAGCCAACACCGCCAACAGTGAGAGCCTTTGAGGGATAGTCCGTGCCTGTCTCCTAGTTGTCATCGACGCCTCCTGGTCCACGTGGCTGCAGAGACAAGCTTCAAAACATCACCTGATTGCTTCACAACATCGCCTGGTTCCTTCCAGGTTCCTTCCTGGTCACTGGCTAGTGACCCAGACTCTGTCCCCTCTGCTGTCAGGTATTCTTCATCCTCGATCCGCCCTTGGATCCACCCAGACACTTCTCTCCTGGTCACCTGCAGCATCTTTCTTCAAGGCTTCTCAGGATTCAGCTACGAAACCCGACACACTTTGACACCTATGTACCCGCTTCCTGTGGGTGAGGTAACACGAGTACTTTGGTGCTCCTGTGGGTATTGACTATCCAACTGTCTAGGTTTCAAGTAACTTTCATAGAGTCCAGTCAGAAGTGCCCTAAAATAACTAGTTTCCATCTTTTACGTTCCCATTCATTCCCTATGGTAACTTACGTGTGAGTAAAGGCTCTGCACACGCCTCCCATGGGCCTCCTGCTTCCTAACTCTTGGTAGTACAGCATAGCCCCAGCGATTCCCTAGGCCCTAGGCCTATTCACTTTCCGTGTAGTGGTCCTTATACCACTATTTTAGTATATGGTTTAGCATGCCCCAGGGCCCTACTGTATTTTGTGCAACTTATTGTATTTTAAATAAGTATCTTGTTATGTGCTTATGCCTCTGACCTCATAAAGAGTTCAGAGGGATTGTCTAGAAAAAAATACATATATATTTTATATATAACCTGTGTGGTGTCCTTTCAATTGGTATTTAAAGGGGTTACATATGGTAAAACAGCCAGCTTCACATGCCCTCTTGAGTTTAGCCTAAGACTGCTTTGTCCATGCTACCACTAGGATAGCTGGTCTGTAAGGTTGACTTTACAACCATCACCGTAAGGGTTGTTTGGACTGGTGCAAGGTGCTCACTAGAATAGTGAACATCATATACCAGGCCAACTTCTCACAATGGACAGCTTAACAAGCAGCCCCAGTGCATTTAGCACCGGTTTTGGTGAAGAGTTCTTGATGCCGAGGAATATGAGGACATCTGCGCCAAACAAGGAACCACAGCTGTAGTGCAGAATAAGTACTTGACAATTACCCAAGGAGGTAGCACTTAGTAATTAACCCATAAAAAGTACTTCACATGCATAGATATTTCGTGCAAAACTGTGGGACTCTGTTGGATATAAGGGCAAGTGCAGTTCCTTTGTGGCCAAGTCTCTCATACAGCTACTGACTTACTCACACAGACACTTAGGGCCCGATTCACAGAACTAACTTAAGACAAAATCCTAAACTTACTACTTTTGGTATTCACAGAAGTTAGGATTTTGTCTTAAGTTTGTCTTAAGACAGACTTAAGACAGACTTAAGTTAGGATTTTGTCTTAAGTCTGTCTTAAGTCTGTCTTAAGACAAACTTAAGACAAAATACTAACTTCTGTGAATACCAAAAGTAGTAAGTTTAGGATTTTGTCCTAAGTTAGTTCTGTGAATCGGGCCCTTAGATACCCACTCACAAACTCAGAAACTCACACAGCCAATGATAGACCCACACAGACACTGTTAGATCCACACAGACACTGTTGCATCCACACACAGACCCACTCAGACACTCAAGTCCCACAAGGACCCTCAGGCCCAAAAATTTTTTTTTTTTAAACATCCGAATGCACGACGGGTGCGCAAATCCGGACGAAAAAATAAGGAAGCCAGGGCTCCCCCACTTCATTTAAATGAGCCCCCGGGTGGACCAGGTTCCTGGGGCAATCATATAATTATATTCGAGGGCCTCCACAGCCCTGGGGACCACCACCTCCCCGGGGACCTTCACCTCCCTGAGGCTTGTTTTGGAATTATTGGGGGGCCTCCAAGGCCCCCCAAGCACCGGGGATCACCACCCCTGGGGCTTAAATTAAATATGTAGGGGAGCCTCATGGATCCCCCGCAGTCCAGGGGACCACTACCTCCCCAGGGCTTTCAAAATAGAGGGAGGGGGGCCGTGTGGCCCACCTCCTGGAGCCCTTGATGGGCCTGGGGTCCGCCACCCCCAGGGCTAGCTCCTGCAGTGTCCCGGGGATCCCATTCCCGAGACATTGATGTTTGCTATGACAGGGTGAAAGCATGTCTCCAGCCCTGTCATAGCAAACCCTGGTTTGCTTTGTTGAAGCGAGAGGAGGAAAACCAGCTCTTGCTTCAATGAAGCAAAGCAGGATTGCTTTTGGGCAAGGGGAGCTGCATGTTAGCTGCTTCCCTTGCCCAAAAGCAATGCCGGTTTCTGCAGAAGGTGGGTAGCCAGCAGAGCCGTGGGGGCATTGGGGCCCCCCCAAGGTCCCCAATGAAGAGGCCTGGCCCCGGGGGAAGTGGACAAGTAAAGGGGGACCAAAAGTTTGGACTGGCGATCCTAATATGGCACTAATATGGCACTCAGCATGGCCCCCTAGTGTGAACGAACTGGGTGCGTGGTGCCTCTCAGCGCGACCCCCTAGTGTGAACATGCTGGGTGCGCGGCTCTCAGCGTGGCCCCCTAGTGTGAACACGCTGGGTGCGCAGCTCTTTGCGCGGTATCCGAGTTCTTCACAGGTCTTTAAACAACCATTTACCTTTATTGTGTTTATACCCCTTCTTAGAGCCCCTACATCTCCACTCTGCCTATGACTGGAAGAATTATCCCCCCCCCGGAGTTTTTATCAGCCTCCCCTGAAATTTGGCTCTAGTTGCGCCCCCTGACTGGCATACGCCAGCTCTGCCGACTACGCTTAAAGAATTTTGTAGATTCTATCCGCTGTATGTCAATGATCCAGCTGTGGGGCTGGGAATATTTAGCAGATAGGATTCTGGGCCTTTTATTACCGGTGCTCCACGGTCCCAGCAGCTTGCTTTAGGGGATCCAGTGGAAGGGACTCCAGGGATCCAACAGTCAGAATTCCTTGATCCAGAGGTCAACGACCAGGAAGGGTATCCACTGAATGAGAATGCAGTATACCACAATGAGAATTCCAAGCTCCTGGACTCGGTTTTCCAGGCATCTGTGCGGTATTCCCACTAGCCAGTGCCCCAGAATTTAGTGGGTGGGAACCCAGGGTACTAGAGTAAAGGCTGTGGGGATCCCGTAGCAAAGAAGGCGGGTGCCTCAGGAACTGGCGATGTGCCTACTCCTGCTCCGTGCGTAGCGTTGGCTCTCCTGAGGCTTGGTTTGCAATCCTGACGCTCTGCCAGGGTTGCCACTTAGAGCCAAGGTCGTGCTCGTGGGTTAGGCTCCGCCTACATATGTACTTATCCAATCACTCTGCCAAGCATTTATAAATTCACCATACACTCTCCTTGCAGTACTTTAATCACCCAGTCTCTACCCATGTACTCATAGAATGACCCACTTGGCAGCCACTTAGAGCCAAGGTCGTGCTCGGGGGTTAGGCTCCACCAACATATGTACTTATCCAATCACTCCGCCAAGCATTTATAAATTCACCATACACTCTCCTTGCAGTACTCTAATCACCCAGTCTCTACCCATGTACTCATAGAATGACCCAGACAAAGTTACATAACCAAGGTCTTCCCCACTGCCAGAGGTAACATGGTTTGTGCGCAGTCAACAGCACAATGTAATGTGGTAGGGCCCAGGGCCATCATGCATACATTATGAACACCAGACACAGTTAGATATATAGTGGAACTGGCTACGGGCACCTGCGCCCGGCCCTTTTTATTACTGGGGTCACATGTCCAGTGACGCCTGTGTTGGATGCATGTGCGGTGAGTGTAAGCCAGCCCTCAGGGAATGGTTGCGGCTGGCAACAACTACAACAGTGATCATCGGATCACACACAGAAATTAAATCATAAAGGGTTCATGACTAGTTGTGCACTGAGGTAGGGGCACCAGAGATGAGCGTGCTCATGTGATTAAATTGTAATGTCTCTTCGGGATATTCCTGCTGCCTGAGGTGACATTGTTGCGTCCGGTGCCTACAGCATGAAAAACAATCATAAATGGTCTATGAGTTGAAATGCACAGAGTTAGTGGCACCTGAAGAGCTTAGCATGTACGCAGCCAGCGATGATGACATGTCCTTGCAGGTTAGAATTGGATTGGATATGTGTGAGACCTGCTGACCACAGAGTAGGCCAGAGGCAGCGGTCAGCAAGGGCCCACAAACACGTGGCGTTGACTTGAGCTGCACAGTTAGTGTCACCTGAAGCACTCAGAGTGTGCGCAGCCAGCGATGATGCGTCGTCTGGGCGGGCCACAAAGGATGCAATGTCTGTTGCCTATTGGACGCCACAATTAATGAATCATGACTGAATTTGAATTGTGAACCCTGCTGTGCAGAGTGTAGGCTAGAGGCAGCAGTCAGCAAGGGCACACAGCCACGTGGCATTGACTTGAGGTGCACAGAGTTAGTGGCACCTGAAGCACTCCGCTTGTGCGCAGGCAGCGAGTCTGCAATTAATGAATCAATTCTGAATTTTAATTGTGAGCCCTGTTGACCACAGTGTAGGTGTATGGAACCAAAGATGAAATAAATATGGAATACATTGTCGAAATATTCGATCTTCTGAGTACAATCTTGTTGTACGATACACTGATGCTGGTATCTGTACTGGTCGTTTGTCAAATCGTTCACCTTTTCCAGTGGGGAAGAGCTGTGGAAAATAATGAGCTTCCAAACTTCGTTCCCAAACACTCATGGGAGTTTTCTTCGCTTTCTTCATTTTAAATAATTCAATAGTATTTCCAATCACTATAATGTTCATGAATTTCTTCACTTTTGGAGTTGTCCACTTTTTCAATTTGGTCACTTGAAATTTCGCTATCATCAACACAAGCAATTTCTTCTTCTTCCACATACACATTTTTGTAGTAAACATTGTTTTTTTTTTTAGATATAACATAGCCTTTTGCAGTTTGTTGACATCTGCTAATTCTTGCCATATTTTTCGACTCTTAATAGGAACACCATTAACTAGAATAACTACAGGTTCAGTTTCCTCTTTCTCTACAGCAATAGTTTCAGGACTTTTTTTTAAATTTAAAGGTAAATACACAACCTTTCCTTTTAAGCCTCTTTGTAAATCTGATGGAGGCAGCCTACTTGTTTTAGGCTCCATACGAACAATAGCCTGAAACAGGTGTATTTTTGCCTAATTCATTTTGCCTCAAAAAGGCTACATGGCGGTGACTTGTGGTGCACTGAGTTAGTGGCACCTGAAGTACTCAGTGTGTGTGTGCAGCCAGCGATGATGCATGGTCCGCGCTGACCGCACTGGGAACAATGTCTCTTGCCTACTGCAGTGCGTCATATGCAATCGCGACTCGATCTGAGTTGTGAGCCCTGCTGACCGCAGTGTAGTCAGTGGTCAGCAAGGGCCCACAGCCACGTGGCATTGACTTGAGTTGCACAGAGTTAGTGGCACCTGAAACACTCAGCGTGTGCACAGCCAGCAATGATGCGTCTTGCAAGCAGGCAGCAGTGGATGCAATGTCTGTTGCCTACTGGACTCGGCAATTAGTAAATCAAGACTGAATTCAAATTGTGAGCCGTGCTGACCGCAGTGTAGGCATATAGAACAAAATATGAAATATGTATTGAATACATTGTCGAAATATGTAGGTTTCAGGGATGTTATAGTTAGTTGCCTATTGGACTCTGAAATTAATGAATCAAGACTGAATTTGAATTGTGAGCCCTGCTGACCGCAGTGTAGGCCAGAGGCAGCGGTCAGCAATGGCCCACAGGGACGTAGCATTTATTTTACCTGCACAGAGTTAGTAGCACCTGAAGCACTCAGCGTGTGCACAGCCAGCGATCAGGCGTGGTCGGGGAAGGCTGCACAGGGAGCAATGTCTGTTGCCTACTGGACTGCGTCATCTGCAGTCGCGACTCCATCTGTATTGTCAGCCCTGCTGATCGCAGTGTAGGTCGGAAGCAGCGGTCAGCAAGGGCCAACACCGTATGTCCAGTCCTCGAGATGATGTACTTGACACTCCTGAAGTGCTGGGACCAGCTCCCTGGTCACCTTGTTGCATATTTTGTTGTGCACGTCGCATCTGCTCCATTGCAAAAGGCCTGGGGTGGATTGTCTGGAGGTACTTGTACATGCTCGATGTGCCACAAGAGTATTTTTTGTCACTACCTCTAGACAAAATCCGTGGACAGATACTACAACTGACCTTCCTTGCGTTGACACTCTTTTCACCATCTGGGATGATGACAAATTTCCACGCGATGGATTCTGGTCTGTTTTTGGGAGGTGGTTCTTCTATCTCTTCTTCATCAGAAGTATGTTCTTGCTAAGGATTGGAAGAAGCCATTTCCAAATCTTTCCAAAAAACACCCCAAATATTTACAGACTAGCTGCAAAAACACAACAGGTGTCTCTATTGTGAAGCTGCAGAGAGAATTACTAAAATGGGCGGTGCCCTTCAACTGTTAGAATGGGAAACCTCATGAACCGATCAAATTCTCACTTTTAAAGTCAGATGGGAGTCAGCCCTGCTGACCGCAGTGTAGGACGGTGGCAGCAGTCAGCAAGGGCCAACAGCCACGTGGTGTTGACTTGAGCTGCACAGAGTTAGTGGCACCTGAAGCACGCAGCGTGTGCGCAGCCTGCGATGATGCATGGTCTGGTCGAGCCGCACTGGTAGCA
Organism: Lissotriton vulgaris; assembly: GCF_964263255.1. Classification (NCBI taxonomy): domain Eukaryota; kingdom Metazoa; phylum Chordata; class Amphibia; order Caudata; family Salamandridae; genus Lissotriton; species Lissotriton vulgaris. The sequence goes on along the minus strand of NC_141687.1, from coordinate 1,461,997,140 downwards.
ATGTCTGTTTCTACTGGACGGCGTCATCTGCAATCGTGACTCAAACTGAATTGTGAGCCCTGATGTCCACAGTGTACATCTGAAGGCTGTAGTCTGTACAGATATAACTCTGCAGTGCTGTGCCGCTGGGTTCGCAGGGGGGCGGTGTTGAGGAGGCCGGCGGTCATGGCTGACGCTTTGGCCTTTCTAGAAGTGAACCATGCCCAGAGCCCCGGTCTATTTATTCACACTCCTACACTGGAGTGGTGTACGTTGGACCAGCTCACTCTGCTTCCACTTACAGGGAGGATAACACAGGTACATGATCGAGATCTTCCCCACTACTTAAGGTAACATGGTTGCGTCCACTGTCCACAAAACTACAAGCACCAGCAGTATATGTACACATGGCGAGGTCTGTGCTCTGCATAGTGAGGTCTGTCCAGCTCATCACCGTTACACTTGGCATTGTGTCCATTATTATTGATGGGTGACTTGCCTCCTTCCTACATACTTGGTTCCCATGTCTCACAACATTCAGCTATTGTGTGGCTGAGGGGCCATGCCGTTTTGGGAAGGTCGGCTGTTCTGTTCTGCGCTGCCTCCATGGTAGTAAGGGGGATAGTCCGGGTGGAGGTCCTGGGGGGTGGCGGTGGGTGTTGTGGCCTTCTTGGGTGTCAGAGCTGCATGATCAGTAGCTCTATGACATGTGTTGGTCTTCAGATGTGGCTCTGGGCTGGGCTCCCTTTCATACTGTAGGTAGTCGTCCTGCTTTAAATTAGGCCTGGGCGGTAAATTCTGTTCCATTCGCGGAATTTGCGGAATTTGGATAATTTCGCATTCCGCGTAGAACGCGAAATTGCCCAAAATTCTGCGTTCCGGGACTTTGTGAAATTGTTTGCTTATTTGCGCTCTCAAATGCGTGTTCCCGAGATATTTCCCCCCCGAGCACGCAAGCAGCGATTGCGAACAGTAAAAAAGCATTGCGAACAAGCAATTCCCTGTGTTCGCAGGATTTCTGAGTGTTTGTGGAGATTTTTTACAGTTTCGCGGAGATTTGTGTAACGCGATTACGCAAATTGCCCCCAGTCCTACTTTACACCAGTAAAAGGCAGATGTTAAATTCTTACTGCTAACGCGGCTGAATGCCTGTTTTTGGATCGCAGATTTGGCTGGTCGTTGAAAATATCGGGAAGTGGTGTTTTCGTGTTTTTTTTGAACGGGAATGCCTTTTCTGCATAACATTAGCGTTAGTTGTTGCTCTCATTGGTGGCGATGTTTTTTGTGGAAGCTATCGCTGGAAAACTGGCAATATCAGCAATTTTCACCTGATTGAGAATGGGATGATAATTCTTCTGCTCTGCTAAAGTGCCAATAACTGAGCAATAAGTCCTTGAGAATATGCCCCATCGTTTAAAAAAAAAAAAATCATCCGGATTCGTGCACCCAGACGCTTTTTAAACAAAAATAGTAATCATTTTTTTGCCCTGGGGCTTTTTGTGGGATCCCCTGAGCAGGCCTAGGGGGTCAGGGTGTTTGTAGCCTGCCCACTTTTCTTGTTTTTTCATCTATTTTCTTGTGATTCACATGTAGCTACAACAAAGTCCTAATAAACACAAGGGTTTGTTTTAGAATCACCCTATAACTCAACAGTTGGGACTTATCGCCGAGTTATCGACACTTTAGCGCAGTAAAAGTGGCAAAAGAATTATTGCCCCATTCTCAAGTTGGTGCACACTGCCACATTGCCCACAGGCTGACGGTACCAATACAGCAGACAACACAACATCCTTACGTAGACAAAGCTGCTGGCTGTGCTGCACCTGTTGGCCTCTGGTACCTTCCAACTTACAACTGCGAGAGTCAGGGGAGTCTCACATCCAGCCCTATTAAACTTCCTCACACATCTTGGATGCATGTCTACAAAAGCAACGTAGGGCCCCTGTATCCGCTCATCCCAATTCATAGTATTCCTGCACAATCAACCTCAACCCCAGCCGTTGCTTGACGCCTCTGTGCTCCAGATCCAAGATTGTAGTCACTGAAATAGGGATGCGCCAGGTCATGAAGTCTAGTAGTCAACAGTAGTGGAAAATCAGTACTTTATTAGAAAAACATAAATTAACAACACAAAAACATCAAACAACGAGTGAGATTGCCAACGGGGAAGATCAACTTGTGGATCAAAAGAACTGTAGATCGTCCTGAAAATCCCCAAACTCCATATTCAGAAACCTGTTGGATAAATGAAGACAATGGTCATGCGTTAGTATGGTCACAAACGTAATATGGTATAATGTATTGCACTTGGACAAACCGGAATGCTTACAGGTATGGAATATCCTGCACAAAATCACTGTAACAGAAGTTTCTGTGGTCATAACCTTTGTAGGAAAGAAAAGAAACGTTAAAACCACACAAACTTCTGTTACGGTCTCAATATGCAGGATTTATCACACCTGTGAGCATCACGGTTTGTTTTAGTTAGATACACCTGCATGTTCACTTCACCCACACTGCGCAGGAACAGCTTGAGTCCAAGCAAGGTAACCACACCATAGCAGGTTTCCTGCATGTCTTGGGGGCAACTGACTGCACCCATGTACTACTTGTGCCCCCTGCCAACACTGCACACAATCACTGCAACAGAAACCACACGCATTTCAATATTGTGCAGGCAAAGCTGGACCATTGAGGCCTGTACACTAATGTAGTCGCAAACTTCTCAGGCAGTGTGCATGATTCCTATATCTTTCGCAAGCATCCTAGCCCTGCTCCCCAGACCAGTCCTCCGCCCAGCGATGACTGCCCGACCCAGCGCACCCAGACATGAATGCTCACCTGCCGCCACTGGCATGTCTCTAAGAGGACCCACCAAATGCCGGAGCAACCTCCTAAGCCGTCGCTGGATTCCTCGGCACAGGCCCTCTGCACCGCGCCTTTGGCGTACACACGATACAGCTGAACTCACAATTCAAATCGTTTCTTGATTGCCAGGATAATGTGTCGAGGCCTACGCATCATCGCAGGCTGCACACCCACTCAGCTCTGGTGGCACTAACACAGTGCAGCTCGAGTCATTGGCACGTGGTGGGAGGCCCGTGGTGGCCAAAATGCCTTGGCTGCCACCAACTCTGTGCACCTCATGTCAACGCCACGTGTCAGGAGGCCCATGTCGGCCAAAGTGTCTTGGCTGCCAACAGCATAATAAGCACACAGATCTGCTTTCCTACTCCTTTACTTTTCCCACATTACTTTCTACGCACCATAGGGCTTGTTGTCTATATTATTTAATGCTCTAGTAACATATGTAATTATATAACACAGTTTTTCTCTATGCCTTGATTTGCTCTTGTAACTGATGTAACTTTGTAACATTGTTTATTTCTAATGCTAACCTTATGTAAAGCGCTCTGATACCTCCGGGTCTAGCCAGCGCTATATAAAAATCTTAAAAGAAATAAATAAATACACCCAGATAGATAGTGGAAATGGCACAGAGCATGTGCGTCTGGCCATTTTTATTGGCAGGGTCACATGTCCTGTGACGCCTGTGCTGCATGGGTGTGATGTGGGTATGTACCAGCCGTGAGGGAGTGGCTGTGGCATACTGACAACTAGACCTGTGATCAGCAGATCACTACAGGGAAGACCTGGGACATGTAGCGTTGTAGTTCCCTCCCTGTAAGCATACACGGAGTGGGCTGGCTGAAACGCGTATCCTTCACAACTTTACCAATATGGCAGTTTGAATCCGCACATGCACCGATATAGGTACACGATGGGTGCACAACTCTACTTTTTCTGAAGAAAAAAAAAATATATATATATATATAGAAAACAGAAGACATTATAATAATTTAATAACAAACAAAGAAAATTACAAAAACTATTTTTGGGATATTAAAGTTACAAAGTATCACAAAAAAAAATCAAAACAACTGGAAAAAACCATAGGTTTAATGAACATTATAATTTGAAATTAGCATTTAAAAAACCTTTGAAATTCACTGAAAAAAACATAGGTTTCAGGCACGTTATACTTTGTTGGACATTTCTCTCAAACAAAACCATCGAAATTCCCCCGTTGTACTTCTTTCAACTAACTATAACTTGCACCCCCCATTGCACTGCTGATGACATCACTCATTACGTCATTCATGACATGGTCCGTGACATCACTGTTGACATCTCAAATGACATCACTGATGACATCACGGATGACATCATCCACGTGAAAATCTGATCCACCTCCTCACACTCTAATATAACCTTTGATACATCCACTGTAAAATACAGACTACCATTTTCTAAATCATTGACACACCAATACCACTTACTACATACCTGATTCCTAGGTCTACACATACATCCACTCATTCACCCATACAATCACTCTTCCATGCAGTCACTCATCAATACAACACTATCATAAGCACTCATACACCTATACAGACACTCACACACCGTCACTCATCCAGGCAGTTACACACACACCTAGTCAGTCATGCTAAGAATCAATCACACTCCCATTTACCCACCTATACAATTATACACACACCACCTCACTTATCCATATAGATACTAACGCATACTTACACTCCTATATAATCTGTGATAAAAGTACACACACATCCTATCATGTATAGTCATTTATATACTTCAACTCTCAATTTCTATGGTTTTGCAAGAGTGAAATGTCCAGCTAACTATAACGTCCCTGACACTTTTTTCAGTGACTTTCTAAGGTTTTTTTTAAATGCTAATTTCTAACTATAACGTACCAGAAACTTATGTTTTATTCAGTGAAAAAAAATATATATATATTTATTAATAATTTTTATAACTTTGTACCGTTTGACAAATCTTCCTGAAAGTTTCAAAACTAGTTTGCCACTCAGTTCAGCCACTTTCTGGAAAGTTTCAGAAGGATTCATCAAACGGGGGTCAAGAAACTTGGAGGTCCCAAAATGCTTTTTTGCCATGCATTTCCCCATTGGGATTTTAGGGAAGACCACACCTCGAACCACTGGACAGAATTACACCAAATTCTTCAGAAAGGTAGATCTTGGTTCAGAAAGAGTGCTTTTTAGGTCTTGCCTACGCAGCGCGCATGCTCTGCATAGGAAAGAGTCCTCTTGAGATCGCTTCATCTTTCCAGGCAAAAACGTGCATGCGTTGCATTTCTTTCAATGCAACGTGTGCACGTTTTGGCGATTTCCTTTCGGGAGCGCGCAGCGCAACATGGTGGCGCCATATGGTCGCACGCTCCCGCAAGGGAATCTCGCTGGCCCCCTCTGTCTGCTGCCGTGGGAGGCGCGTGCTTGTTTTAAGCACGTCTGATCACGTTGAGGCTGTCAGTATAGATACCTTCATCTGCAAAGCTGAAAAATAAACGTACTATTGTAATCGTCCTCTGAGAAGAAATAAGCACCGTAATACCTACTGGCATGTGACACCATCAAATATGCAAAAATGTATACATGAAATCATACCTTAATTATCAATCTATATTACTTTGGCAATGCGTAAAACTAGCAACATAACACAAAGGATAATGTACTTGAATTACCAGTATTAAAGTGCAATCACGAAAATGCGGTGGAGATAGGCCTGCACAAAGAACAAACATCGTGATAATTACAGCGAAGTTCCAGCTGAGTGAAGCGACAGCACAAGCACAGTGAAATTCATCGGAGCTTATCCGACTACTGGCATAATAATAATAATAATAATAATAATAATAATAATAATCCACATTTGTAATGCGCACAATCACCCGTAAGGGTCTCTAGGCACTGGGGGCCGTCGGGAAGAGTAAGCAAGCTATTGCCCAGAGTCACACGGTGCCGAGCTAACCTACCGCCGTAGCCAGGGGATCGAACCGTGATCCCCAGATTCCGGAGTCAGTCGCCCTAGCCGCGGCGCCACACCTCTTCCATGCTGTAGAGCAGAAATAGAAAGGGTGGTACACGTACATTCTGGCGGCCATGTTGGTATAGTCCATTCCTTTGCGTCTGTGTTCATTTGCTTTTCACCTTAGTCACAGCCGCACACGCGATTTAACCACAAAAAAGCACATTGGCAAAGGCAGCTGGCCCTGTCTGTTCTAAGGTGAAAGAACTCCCTTACTTCTATTAGTCCACGGTTTACATTTATTGGACTCACAAAAAAAGGAGGTCCTTCCTTCTACTACGATGTACGCTGACGTCATATATGCGCTGGAGGACTCTTTCGATGCCCTTCTCTGTTGGCATAAGACTAACCATTTGCTAGTTGGTTATGGTGATGTCCGACTTTCACCGGTGCCAGTTTGGAAGAGTGAGAAGGCCTTGCTTGCTGCGTGAGATGTGACTCCGCAATTTCTCTGTATGTCTTGGACTCAGGCAGTCTAATGAGCAGCCTCATGCCGCTCTCTCCACTAGTGTTTGAAAGCAGTTACTTACAGTCTTCCCCATTTGTTGCAAAGTTTTTGCTGCCACAGAATAACTCAGGATGGCGCTGCATGCAGAGAAAGCGTCGGAACTGCGGCAGATCATCCACAGCCAGTTGCACAAGGCCAGTTTCTCTTAGGGATAAGGGTGGGAGATTGCTGTCAATCTCATTTGGCCTGTCTAAAGTTTTACCCAAAAGAAATGCTTCATAAGGTGATACCTGGACCATCTATGCCAAGTTTTCTGCATGCATGCCAGGGACATTTTTTTATAGTGTGCCTATGCTTGATGTTAAGATCTTTCATGGGTGACTTGTGGTTAAACTGTTATTTAGGTAATAAATAATGCATTAGAGCAACAAGTACTAGAATGCCACAGATAAAGAAATGACTGACTCAAGTACTCCAACCTGTCGTGGTAACTTGGCCCTTTGATAGTAGGAATAGGCAGATGAATAAATCTGAGAGGCTTCTGAGTCATAAGAGATGTATTTGGGCACTGATGGAGGAGACAGGTTGTCCTCAGCTATGCTCACATTTATTCTCTCTGTTAATTGTTACTGACACATTTTGCAATTTGTGAGTGGAGGGTGGGAAGTGTCTTGTCACTAAGTAGGTATATCTTTCTCGTATGTGAAATATCATATAAGCAAGTGACTTGACTTTATTAAACTTTGGGAAAACGTAAAGGAAATAAAAACATATGGTTTTTTTCCCCCAAAATATATTTGTGCTGTAAAATTCCCCTTCAGAGGTAATGCCCTTTAAGCCTGTTTTAAGGCATGGGCGGGCTTCTTGGCCAATTGCTGAAGGCCCCCATCTTTTAAGGCCCACCCTGTTAAAGTGATCAAAACAGAAGACTATTTCTCGCTCTTTCTTGTTCTCTCGCTTTCTGCGTGTTACCATCTTCCCCTTGCCCCTTCTGACTCGTCATTTCTCTACCTACCCCACAATTCTCAACCTCTCTATCCACCTCTTTCTCTACATCACCTACATCCTGCTCTATCATCATTTCCCTCCCATTAACTTACTCTTAGCTCCTGTTTGTTTTGCCTCTCTACCACTACTCACATTTCCCTCCTTCATCTCTCATTCTTCCTCTCTTATTGTAAGTTAACTCTCTTTACCTAACTAGAGACTAAATCCCTGCCCTCCTTTCTAACTTACTTCTCTACATACCACACTCAGTGACTAGCTGTCACTCCTCTATACCACTCAATACATTTCTTTCTCTGTCGCAACTTTCTGTCCCATGTCTCATTCCTTTACCTAAACACTCCATTTTTACCAGTCTTTTTATACATGGCTATATACCTACAACACTATTGCTCTACCTTTAAACTCTCTCTGGACGTCACACCTCTCTTTCAATAAACCTCAGTGCCCCACAGCACTTACTGCTCATGACCTCAACTTGCCACCTCACTCCGATCCCACCTCTAGATCTCTAGCTCTCGGTCAGCTCTCTGCCCCTCTCTTCTCCTCAAGTGCCTCTCTCTCTTTGTTTCTCTCTCTCTCTCTCACTCTCTTTTTTCTCTTCTTACTGCTCTGTTTGCATCTCATTCCCCTTCATTTATATTCCATTTACTTCACCTCCCTCTTAATTTCATCTCTCTTTATCTTACCCTTTCTATAATTTTTGCCATCTATACCTTACCTTTCTCTACCTCTCGCATGCCTCTTTCTACCTCACCATTCTCTTTCATTTCTCTCTCTTCCTCACAACTTACTGCTTCATCTCTCTCTTTTCCACCACTCATACACTATCTAGCCTCTCAATTTACTTCACCTATTGGCCTTCTATGTCTCTCTTTTTATTGATGTCCTCTTTCCCTCACCTTTCCCATTATTTTCTTTCTTTCTCTCTACAATGCTCTCTCTACCTCTTCCACTCCATCCATCACTCCCTTTGCTTTCATCTCTCTTTCTATCTCCTTCACTGTTTCTATTCACTCTCTCTGCTTCCAATGTCTCGCTCGTTTAATACATCTGTCTTACCGCTGTCTCTCTCTCCCTATTTCACCATTCGCTACTTCTCCCTCGCCCTTCCTCTGTATTAGCTTCATCTCTCTAACTCATCTGCACCTCTTTTCTCTCTACTTCTCAAATCTTTCCATTTTTCATCCCATCAGCTCTACCTGCCTCTCTGCCTTGCTACTTTGTTTACCTCACCTGTTATTCTGTGCTTCACCTTTCTATTTGTGCTATCTCATTATAACTCACCTCTCTTCCTATCTTATTTCTCTCTAGACCGGTGGTCCCCAAACTATTTTCGGCGGGGGCCACATCAACATTCCGTTCTGTGATGGGGACCCGGGGTCAGTGTTATAACAGGAAATGATATGGGCCAAAGTGACAACCAGTATTATTGTGGAGATTATAATGAAATTGTTTTTGCAGCTGCCCTTTGCTGGGTCTTGGCGCCATCTGTTGGTTTGCAAAAAAAGTAATAGAAAGTCTTCTCATGTTCATTTGAAGTACCAGCTGATTCTCCTTTTATTTTATAGATATAGATCAGATTCGAGAATAAAAACACAAGCTGATGATACTTTTTTGCCACACAGTGAAATAACATTAATACAGAATAATTGTAATAAACAGGCTGACTTTAGGGTGGTCCTGGAAGCATGCAGGCCCTTCAGGAATTGCAGATAAAAAAAACACAAGCAGCCCATCAGCAGATGACATACTGCAGTCTCATTTTGTATGTGACATCACTGTTCAAGAAACATGTTGCCAATAAAAAGAGCATTACTATACTGACATTTTTTCATATTCATAGTTACTGAAATCAGCAGGCTTACCATATCAGTGTGAGCTGTGGGCTTGCTTCTGACTGGTGAGGAGATTGATGTCAGGTTCCATCCCAGTTACAGTCTGTCTCAGAGACTGATGCAGGTGTTGATCTGAGAGTCTTGATCTTGTCTGATTTTTTATCAGCTTAATGCGTGAAAAAGTTTTCTCACAGATATATGTGCTCCCAAAAACTGTGGACATCCTCATAGCGTGCTTTCTGATGTTGGGGTAGGTCTCGTTTGTGAGGGAAGCATAGTACTCTATGAGACAGTTGGTCTTGAATGCGTCTTTCAGCACATCACAGGTCTGCAACTCAGCCAGTTCAAATTGAAGAGAAGGCAGGGTGTCATTAATGTCAGCAGCAAAAGGGTTCTGGAATATGCAAATTTCTTTAACGTGGGCATGAAGCTCACAGAACCGCATACTGAATTCCGCTCTCAGAGTTGCCAGTGCGTCCTTGCACTTCTTGGTTGGAAACGGGACCGCTGGCTCCTCAGCTGAGAGGCTGAGAGTAGCAGGGAGATGGGTGAAGTCTTGTTTTTGCACTTGTCCAACAAGCAGCGCCAATTTAACCTCAAATGCTTTGACATGGGAATACATGTCACTGATTAATTTTCTCTTGCCTTGTAGCTGTAAATTGAGGCTGTTTAAAATTTCTGTCACATCTGTTAAAAAAGCAAGGTCCCATTTCCATTCTGTGTCGATCAGGTCTGGGACAGTTGTTCCCTTTGTCAGGAGAAAGGCGTTGATTTCGGGTAGCAGCTCGTAGAAGCGCTTCAAAACTCTACCCCGGCTTAACCATCTGACTTCAGCGTGGTAAAGCACGTCTCCATGGGCAGACTCCAGCTCGGATAGAAAAGCTTGGAACTGCCTGTGTTTTAGTACGTTTGCTCTGATAAAGTTTATGCAAGACACAACCACCTTCATGACAGATTCCCACTTCAGAACTTTGCAGCACAGTGCTTGCCTGTAAATCAGGCAGTGGACTTGTAGTGGGGGGATCCAACCTCATTCCTCCATTTCTCTTTTTATGCGCCCCACTAGCCCCTGCGACGCACCAACCATACTCGGAGCACCGTCCGTTGTGATGCTAGCCAGCTTAGCCCAGTGTAAATCCAACTCTTCCATCGCTTGGCGTACTTTACAAAAAATATCCTCCCCTGTCGTAGTATCCGTGAGACTTTGAAGAGCTGCCAGCTCCTGGGACACTTCAAAAGTTGAATTAACTCCCGAATAAAAATCAGCAGTTGTGCTGTGTCCTGCACGTCATTGCTCTAATCCATTGCCAATGCAAAACACTCAAAATCTTTAGCGTTATTATTCAGCTGGACATGTACATTATGCCCCATTTCTTAAATTCACCTGGTAACTGTAGATGAGGACAGACTCACCGCGTTCAGGGCATCTTTCTTGTCCGGACACACCTCCTCCGCAACAGCGTTCAAACACTTCTTAACAAACTCCCCATCACTGAACGACTTTCCACAGCTTGCAATCAGTTTAGCTACCTTGAAGCTGGCCCGAACGGATGACAGGTTCGCCTGTGTTTGGCGTAGCATTGTACTCTTCTGGGCGGCAAATCCATTTTGTAGCTTAGCCACCTTGTCTCTCCTCACTTGGCCCAGCAAGCTGGCATACTGCCCTCCATGGCGGGTTTCATAGTATCGGCGGATATTAAATTCTTTAATCACCGCCACTGTCTCTTTGCAGATTAAACAAACTGCTTTTTCCTTGCACTGGACAAAAAAGTAGTCATCTGTCCACTGCTATTTAAAAACTCTGCACTCTGAATACATTTTCCATTTCCCCAACAGTTTTGACATTTTGTTGTCTGTCTTTCTTCCATTCTTCTTGGGCTGGTAGGAGAAGTAAGGGAGACCTGATTACAATGTGCACAGATAAAGCCCTCTCTATGTTTACTTCTTGTGCACATGAGGTTAACAGCGTTTACCTTGAGCTAAGGAACACCCAGTGAGTAGAAGTCATCTGTAGTGGTTAATTAGAAAACAGCACTCCTGTGTAGAAACTAAAAAAGATGAGCTCACCAGCGCGTAATCAAAGCACTCCAGCGCGGTGTCCAAGGTATTCACATAAGCGCCCCAGCGCGTTGTCACAAACTGAAAATAAATCACTCCAGCATGGTGCCAAAACAAACCACAAGTAAAGCGCTCCAGCGCGGTGCCAAAACAAACTCAGGATAGCGCCCCAGCGTGGTTCCCAAACAAACAACCAAACCCCAAGTAAAGTGCTCCAGCGCGGTGTCGAAATAAATCCAGAATAGCGCTCCAGCGCGGTGTCAAAACAAACACAGAATAGCGCTCCTGCGCGGTGTCATAGAACCTCAGTAAAGGTCACAAACACACTGCCACAGAAAACACGGTTCTTACTTGCGTAGAAGCAGGCAAAGGACAAGCATCAATCCGAAGCGATTTACCCCGGAAGCGCTGTGAGACACCCCGGCGGTTTCCAGTCACCTGGAACTGGACCGCCACCCGCCTGCTACCAGGAAGTGAGGAATACGTGTCTCCGCATGAGACAAGAAGTGGCAATTTTTTTTTAAATCAATCGCAGTACCACACATAGTCCATCATTCATAACATCTTCGATGACATCATTGATAATATCAAAGCAACATTTGCAGTAAAATTATTAATGAGAAAACTATGCATGGCAGGGGCACATGTTTTAGTTACCTCAGGGCCTGAGTTATAATTACTTGAGATAACTTTAACTATAACTGCTACATTTCTATGGTTTTATGTGTGTAAAATCGGAACCTAACTATAACGTTCCTTCAACCTTTGGATTTTTAGAGAATTTATCATTTTTTAAATATTTTATTTCCTCGCTATAATGCCCCGGACCCTTTGATTTTTTCAGCAAATATAAATATATAAATATTGCTCAGTACCACTGGGTAGTTATAGTGAAGTCAGTGGTTTACAGGAAAACAGAATTTTGTGTTGCTAATAACTTTGGCACTGTTTGATAAATGTTCACAAAACTTTCCAAAAACGTGATACGTATTAACTGGTTTTGCCATTAGAAGTTTTTGGTTGATCTGTCAAGTGGGGCCCTAGAAATGCAAAATCCCCATGCATTTCCATAGGCTTCTTTAAGATGGGTACAGCAAAAACTGCTGAACAGAATTACACCTAATTTGGCAGGAAGGTAGATGTTGGTTCACAGATTGTGCTTTTGTGATTGTTGAGAATGTTTCAAAAAACAATAGAAGGGGGCAGAGTAGGGATACTCTAACCCACTAGACCCCATGAAAAAAAACTATAAAAATGAATGATATCCTATGGGACACCCACAGAATTGTAAAAAGAATTATGGCAGCCAGGGCGGCTCTGATTTAAATAATGTAAGGGGCACCCGGCCCCCCTCCCATACCCTTTACAGGGCCCTGTGTAGCTCACACCCGGTAATAAAAACATTGTGTATGGGTGAAGGGGATGCGTGGCCTCCTCCCTGAGCCTTCCGAGGCCCTGAAGAACCCACCTCTAGGGCTGAAAACATTATATATGGGGAGGGGGATGAGCAGCCCCCTATCCTGAGCCATCAGAGGCACCTGAAGCCCACAGTTGGGGCGAAAATCTTCAAATAAGATGAGGGGAATTGCACGGCTTCCCCCCCTGAGCCATGACCGGCCTGGGGGGGTCAACTCCTTGGATGACATTTTGGAAAATTAGGAGGAGGCCACAAGGCTTCCTACCTCGAGCCATTAAAGGCCCCAGGGAGCAAACCCAGGGCTGATTACTTTAAGAGAGGAGGGCCATGCGGGTGCCCTCCCACAGACATTAATGGCCTGAGGACCCCATCCCCTGGGGCCATATAACTTGCTATCTCCATGGGAGCCCACCACCGGGACATAGCAGCTTTCCTGCCAGCACTAGCAAGGAAACCTGTGTTTGCTCTCGCTTGTCGGAAGCTTTTGTGTATCTGAGCCAAGCAGGAGCAAACATGAATTCCACTCCCAGCAGGCGGGAGCTTTAAAAATGCCCCCGCCCAACGGAAGCTGACTTTTGATCTGTTTCCCTGTCTGCAGTGATCAAAATATGGCTCCCACCAGGAGGAAGCAGCATTAGTAGCTGCTCACTCCAGGCAGGAGCAATGCCAGCATTCACTGTATGTGGGTAGCTGTCTGGGGCAGCAGGTGCAATGGGGTCTCCCTGCACCCATAGCAGATATATGGTGGGTGACTTGGGTGGGTACCAGCAAAAAGAAATACATTAAGGACGGAATGCTGAACAATGCAAACATTCACCCCCAGTCACATGGAGCTGGGTTTAATCCATAGTTTTTGATTACCACGCCACCCCAGTTTGGACCCAGCCATATGGAAACCAGCCTTGATCCTGTTCCTCATGGGAACAGCCCAGCTCGAACTGACAAGCCAGTTCCATCCGGGATGAGAAACAAGCATCATGGGACAGGTTTCAGGGAATCACCCCTCATCATCAGGCAGGCTAGCTTGAATCCAGTGGTGTAGTGAGCACGAAACCCCCTTCTGGGCATACCCTTCCCACTTAAGGCACAAATGCAAAAAGAAACAAATAATGGACGGAATGCTGAACAATGCAAACATTCACCCCAGTCACAAGAATCTGGGTTTAATCCACTGTTCTTGTGCTCACCAAGCCAGCCCAGTTTGGACGCAGCCATATGCGTATCAGTCTTGTCCTTGTTTCTCATGGGAACAGTCCAGCCTGAATTGCCAAACCAGGTCTTCCCTGGACCTGAAGCAATCATCCTGGGACTGGTTGCAGCTCATCAGCCAGGCAAGCTTGAATCCATGGCACAGTGAGCAGGGTCAAGACTCATTTGCATATGGTTGGGTTAAAACATGTATTTAGGCCCATATGTCTTTACTGGGGTGAATGTTTGAAATTGTTCAACATTCTGTCCATTAATTGATCTCTTTGCATTTGTCACCCTGAGTGGGAGGGGTATGACAAGACGTGGGTTTCATGCTCTCTCTTGTCACTGGAGTCAAGCTAGTCTGGCTGATGATGGGTGAAATCCAAAAACCAGTCCTGGGATGCTTGTTTCTGGTCCAGGGAGAACCTGTCCTGGCAGTTCGGGCTGGACTGTTCCCATAGGGAGCAGGGTCAAGACTGATTTGCATATGGCTCGGTTTAAACTGGAATGGCATGGGGAGCAATAACATGATTCATTTAGGCCCAGATCTCTGTACTGGGATGAATGTTTGACATTGTTCAACATTCTGTCCATCATTTGTTCTTTTTGCATTTGGGTGGGCACCAGGCCACCCACCTTCTGCACTGATTTGTTTGTATGTGTGCTCCCTCCCCTCACCCAACCACAAGTGAACCCAGTTGACTCAAGACAACAACACAGAAAGCAGCAAATTGTAGACCACCCCAGAAATAGACTACCATTGAGGCTCTTGCGTAGGTTTGAGCAGAAAACAAGGAGGGTATCACAAACTCTTGTGGCTACACCCCACCCCATAGTCCTAAATCAGGCTGGTATTACTCTATCATGGTACATTGATGTGCAGCATGGCTATGGCCAAGCAGCTTAGTGGAGTAACATGGAATCCAAAGCATGTACCTATTGAGGGGATTGGTGGCTACCAGGATTCTGAGACCTAACCAAGTGAGGGTGGCACACTTATGTTCTCTTGGAAGGACCCACCTTTAAGAAATGTGGGCCCTGGGAAATATGGTCGCACACGGCAAAAGGCCATGCCAGCAGGAGGTTGGCTCTGTAATACAATATTACTTTACGTTTTAAAAAAAAGAAATTCACTGAAAAAACAATAGTTAAAGTTATAGCTAGGTTTGATAAAAATATATTTTTCTTTTTTTTTTAAAAAAAAAAACCTTAGCAATTTACTGAGAAAAACATAATCAGGTGAAATTGTCAGTGACAACATAAACATTTTGAACTAAAAAAAATTATCACAGAAATTCACCAGTTATAGTTAGCTGAAATAAGTATAACTTGCGTCCCCTCCAGGAACTGCTTATGCATTTCCAGAGGACAAAGGAGAGGCACTAGAAAATATTAACTTATTTTAAGATCAGAGCAAAGCATTAACGGGCAGACTTAGATATTGGCACAAAAATGGAATTCAATATTTACATCAAAAAGCATTTTTTTCATAATTGTTAACCAAGTATTTACCTCTAAGTGACTGCATGTGCGTTTGGTGTTTGCTATAGACAAAAAAATCAGATATTTCCTAAACTCCCAGTTATTAAAATCGGAATGAGGGAAGAAAATGTGTACACAACGAACTGACCATGCCTATAAATAGATATTCCTGAAACAAGTTCATCCTACAATGCGTATGTCAGGCCAATAAATTGTTCTTTCTACAGGCCCTCCTCCCCTCTGTGAGTGGAGCACTCGCCACACTGCAGGCTGTTATTCCATGCTAAGGTTCGGTTCTAATTATGTTGATTCTCTTCAGCCCACCCTCTCATGGAAGCTTATTAGATTGAATACTTTTATTTATTATCATCTCGCTGAACTCCTGCTAGCATTTCCAATTACTCTCACTGCTTCCTTGTAATTGTCTTTCAGTAATGGCTCAGAAACAATTGCGCTAAATGAGGTGGCTCTGGCAGGATGAAAGTCGCACTTCATTAAAAGCTAATGTATTTTCAGCTCCAGCTCTATGGGTCCTGGCTCGGAAGGGAACATTAAAGGAGATTCTTTTATTTTATAAGCAACTACTTTTCATCTGATGAGCATGTTTTAGCTTTTATTTTTTACTTAAACAAATTTTTTTTTTAAACACCTTTTTATTGTTTTTCAAGATAAGAGAACATTTCTATGTCAGCATCGTACATCTTGCTTGTGATACAGATCAGGTACATTGCGATATTACACACATTTCTCCTTATACAGGCAGTATACATTGGTGGTACAACATCATTGACAATACTCTACATACCGTTCGATATATAGGCATCCCATCGCTTCATTTGTTGAATGTTCGTTTCTAGCACTTCGTACATATCAAATAACTTTTTCGAAGTTATAGTATTATCCATTGTAACAGAAGCAGTACTCCCTCCAATTCGCATTCATTCCCATCCTATCTTCAAATTGGCATCTTTCCCTTTCACCACATTTCATTTTTAGGAGCAACGCTTCCCCGCACTGCATCTCTCAACACTCTTTTCTTTCCCCCCAACTAGCTCTCCTCCCGTGGGGAGCCAACAAATAACACTGCAGTGGGGCCCATACATCCCTGGGTCTGGAGGCTAAGGGCAGTAATTCCGCATAGTCCGAGAGCCGCTCCTTGCACATTATTAAGTCAGATAGCCAGTCCTTGAATTTAGGCGCCCGCCCCCTGCCCCAACGGCCAGGCAGCCTTCTCTTGGCCAGGAGTGCCAGTGCAGTAAATTTACGGTTTTCAGCCCCAAGTGGTGTAACATATCCCAATAGTGCCATCAATGGCTCAGCTTCTACACGCGTATCTATCATTCTCGCAGTGCGTATCTATCATTCTCGC
Source organism: Lissotriton vulgaris (assembly GCF_964263255.1). Lineage (NCBI taxonomy): Eukaryota > Metazoa > Chordata > Amphibia > Caudata > Salamandridae > Lissotriton > Lissotriton vulgaris. Next base: position 1,461,980,437 of record NC_141687.1, on the reverse strand, counting down.
AGTGCGTGAAACACCAGATCCCAGTACTTTCTTACCGCATGGCACCCCCATGCTAGGTGCAGGAAATCTGCCCCCGCCATGCAACACCTATCGCATCTATCATCCTCCCTCAACTTGAATCTGTACATCTTAGCTGGTGTATAATATATCCTATGTAGAAATTTATAGTGAATTAACCGAAGCCTGCTGCTGGCCGATACCCGCTCGGTCTCCAGATAGCAGTTCTCCCACTGATCGTCTTTCAGCTCCTGGCCCAATTCCTCTTCCCATTTCTTGCGCGCCCGTGGGGGTGTGTAAGACAGTTGTGTATGCACCATTTTATATATTATTGAAACCAGCCTTTTAGCCGTATCTCTCTCTAAAATGTGCTGTAGTGGGGCAAGCGCTTGCGGTTCTGCTGGGAATTCGGGAGTAAGTGCCCTTATTTCTTGTCTCAGTCTAATATATATAAAGACGTCCAGTGGCGTCCTCTGCGCAGCTTGGAACATGTGATCAATATTGCGGAATTGGCCTTTGTGGTATAGGTCTCCCCAGGTGTAGGCCCGAGTCTGCTGTTGGAAACTTTTAAATACCCTCTCTTGTAGAAATGGCATAGAAGGGTGGTACTCGAGGGGCAGCGACGGCGAATATATGATAGGGACATCTAGCATACGACTTATGTGCTGCCACGCTGCTATCGTACACGTGAGGGCATTAGGTGTTCTATCTCTATGTGTCACCTCAATATACAATGCTCCTTCTAGTGGCGTGGGATGCGAGAGCCAGTGTTCTGCCACGATTTGAGGCATATATTTCGGCTGCTTCACCCAGAACCAGGTGTAGTGGGTCTGTGCAATTAAAAAGTAAAGCTCAGAATTCGGTATGCCAAACCCTCCCTGCGAATAGAGCCTAGTCATCACCTCCCACTGCAATCTGGGTTGCTTGCCCCCACACCAGTCGTATCATCTCCGATTTAAGTAATTTAAAGAAGTGCACTCATGGATAAAAAGGAATATTGAGAAACAGATATAGCAGCCGGGGGAGTACCACCATCTTAATCACGGACGCACGCCCCGCCATGGAGAGAGGCAGTGCCACCCAGCGCGTGACACAGTCTGCTATTGTAGTCATGGCCGTTCCATAGTTCATTCTCATTTGTTCTTTCCTATTTCTGGTGACTCTGATCCCCAAATATTACAGTTCCTCTTCACACCACTCCAGCCAGCGGGTAATCTATCAAAAAATGCACAGTAGCAGCTGTCAGCGGGAAAATACATGATTTCCCCCAGTTTATCTGAACCCCCGAGAGTCGCCCAAATACTATGAATTCCCGAAGTATCGGATTCAGGTTGTGCTGTGGGTCACACACGTATAAAGTGATGTCGTCTGCATATAGTGAGATGAGTATCTGGCGCAAATTACAGCGGAGGGCCTTATCGTTATGGCGTTGTCGTAGATTCGCCGCAAGCGGCTCTATCACTATAGCAAAGAGCAATAGGGAGAGGGGACATCCTTGCTGTGTCCCCCTAGAGATGCTAAATATGCCTGTTTACGAGTACCTTGGCCACTGGCATGCAATACAGCATCTTAATCCATGACAAAAATAGCGGGGGGAAACCCATGCGTAACATTACTCCAAAAATATAGTCCCATTCTATAGAATCGAACGCTTTAGTGGTGTCCAAAAAAATGGTTGTCATTGGGAGATCGGGTGCTACATTATTTAAGATGGCAAACAACGTTTTCAAATTATGGGAGGTAGCACTGCCGGGCACAAAGCCAGATTGATCAGGCAATATCAAGTTTTTTATGAGCAAGCTCAGGCGTGTTGCAATCAATTTAGCAAAAATTTTCGCATCACAATTAAGGAGCGATAACGGTCTATATGAGTCGCATTGTTCTGGTGCCTTCCCCGGCTTCAACAGCGACAGTATGAGCGCTTCCCTCATTGTGGCCGGCAGTTATCCCACATCCAGTGCATCCTCATATACTTCTCTGAGTATGGGGGCCATCAGGTCTATATATGTTTTGTAGAATTCTGCTGGGATGCTGTCTGTACCAGTGGCCTTCCCAGACTGAAGCCCCATTATAGCATCCCGCACCTCATCCAGTTTAAAGGGTGCACATAAAAAGGTCCTGTGTGTGTCGCTGAGCCAGCCCAGCGCTACATCACCCAGGAATCCATCTAAGCCAAGTTTTGTCGCTCTAGTTGTAGTATAAAGTTGTCTGTAATTTCCCAAGAAGGTGTTAAGTATGTTAGTTGTATCCCGGCATCTCTTCCCCTCTATATCTTCATCTTCCATTACATAGTTATTACAGCGAGGCTGCTTCACTTTCTGTGCCAATGCCTTCCCAGGCCTGTCCCCCTCTCCATAGTGCTGGGCTACCCAATATTTACCCCTAAAGCGTGCCTCTTTCCGAGCCTCTTACATATATTCTGTAACTTTATCTCTAAAGGCTACTTGTGTAGTACCCTTCGGCTCCCTTGCAATTTCCGCTTCCAATTTTTTAAGTTTTGTTTCTAGCGTCCATAGGGTGTGTAGTATATCTCAAAGGACCCCAGCTCCTTTGGCTATGCAGTACCCCCTGATTGTTACTTTAAATGCTTCCCAAATAGTCTCAACACTATTCACTGAATCTTTATTACGTTTAAAAAAGTCAGTTATCTCCTCCCGTAGCTCCTCCTGGAACACTGTGTCAGGCAAAATAGGGGCATGGAGTCGCCACTCTGAGTGGCGTATTGAAATCAGCGGAAGAGAGCACTAACATCACCAGCGCATGGTCTGAGTATGTTCTAGCTAAGTGCTTCGCTGCTGTTATCGCAGGGGCCATCCCTCTAGGCACTAAGTAGTAATCCAATCGTGCCCATGTCTGCGCCTGCGCTGTGAAATGCGTACCGTCCTGTGTATTTGGATGGATATGTCGCCAGGCATCAGCCAGCTGGTAGGGAGAGATGATGTCTTTCAGCACTGCCAGTGCCTTTGTGTAATGGTGCGGAGCGGGGTGCGATCTATCTAATGCGGGACAATAGGTCACATTAAAGTCGCCTCCCCAAACAACGTGAGTGGAGTCTACTTCAAATATTTTAGCCCACAGTGTATCAAATAACCCCGGTACGTCTGTGTTCGGCCCATAACAGCATGCCAGCGTGCAGGTTGTAGTGCCCAACCGGCACCACGTCAGACAGTACCTGCCCTCCGAGTCCCATGAGGCTCCCTCCAACCGGAAGGGGACCTGTTTTTTATCAGTATTGCTGTTCCTCGTGCATACGTCGAGTAAGAGGAGAAGATTCTATATTCTGCCCATCTGGTGGCAAAAGTGTGCGATTTCTGGCGATCAAAATGGGTTTCCTGCAGCATAGTAATGTGCACATTGTGTCTATCTAGGTATGAAAGTATGTGCCGTCTCTTCCTGGGATCACCCAACCCTCGTACATTGAATGTAATAATGTTAAGTGTACCTACAGTTGCCTCAGCCATAGTCTCTAATCGATGTCTGCTTCTCAGTTTCGGTCCAAGCTACAGTCCCCCGATCTGTTATCTGTCACATTTCTGATGCTGTACTCCGCCCTCACCGTCTTGCTGTTCACCCCTTAAGAGGGTGGGTTTATATGCACCTATACTCAAAAACCAAACATCCCAACTGTGTCTCCCCCCGTGCCCCACTCACTGAAGCAACCCAATTTTGCCAGAAACCAAATACCGCCCCCCCTCCCCAGCTACCTCCTTAATCAGCCCTCCATGCACGGTACCCGCACACAGTGTGGAATGTTCATCCTTAGGGGAATGCCCGTTGGGGGACATGTCTAGTCACCGCAGTCACTCCATTCCCCCCGAGCCCTCCTAGGATGGAATGTCAGGGCTCAATGGGGGGGAGTGGAGCCTGGAACTCAGTGTCAATGGGTCAAATGAGTCAATTGGAAAAGTCTCACCTCTGTTCAGCTTCTATAATCTCCTTTGCACATCAACCCGCTTACCATCACCTCGTACCCCATTATACCTTCTTTGGGAGAGGTTTATTACGAGTCATTGTTATTGCCATCGAGGTTGCGTTGTTGCGAGGCCTCTTTGTTTCCACCGCTCTGATTTGCACATTTTATCGACCCAAGTCCTCCACTTGCTGCAGGTTGGTAAAAAATCTTTGTTTCCCCTGATGCGTAACCCTGAGTCTCGCAAGGTACAATAACGCATAATCTATTTGTGCCGCACGCAGTTTCTTCTTGACTTCTATAAACTTGCGTCTCTTCTACTGCACAAGGCGTGAAGTCCGGGTATATCGAGAAAGTGTTACCATCATATGTAAGTGTCTGCTTATTTCGTGCTGCTCGAAGAGCAACGTCCTGGTCCCTATAATTCAGCAGTATTGCAATGATGGGCAGCGGGGGGTTATCTGGTGTCGGCCTCCGTCCCAGTGATCTGTGAGCATGTTTGACTATAAACTGCGCGGAGAATGCGTCCTTACCGATAGCCATCTGCAGCAGTTTCTCAACATAGTCCTCCATTCTCCCAGTATTGGTTGATTCAATCCCAATTACGCGGATGTTATTGCACCTGCTGTGGGCTTCCAAATCCTCATTCTTAGCCGCAATTATTTGTAACAGCTTGTCCATTCTTGTAATTTGTGTTGTGTGGCTGGCGGTGATATCGTCATTATTGGATATACGTCATTCCGCCTCTTTGATGCGTTCTTCGTAGCCGTCGAGATTGTGTGCTATGGCATCCATCCTTGACGACATACGATCCACTTTGTCTACTACCGTTGCAAACCCCTGCCGCACTTCTCGCAGAATACTGTTCATATCCGGTGTCTGCGATGTAGCCCCCCCCCCGCTGCTGAGATCCGCAGTTTCCGAGTCCCGATCATCTTGCATGAGCCTGTTCCCCTTCTTCGTCGTTTCTAAATTCAATTTAGGTTGTCTGGTGTCGGGCTTACCCATGTCGCCACAGTGCACAGGTGCAATTCTATGCCACAGTCGTTCTCCAGTAGCTTACCACCTTCTCCTTCAATCGGTGCAGGGCTGGAGCTCCTAAGGGCATGTCAGCGTAGCGGCAACGCATCCCCCGGGCAGCGTGAATCGTAGCCCCCATCTGCTCTTCCGTCTAGATGCCTTGTGTAGTCTGCTATCGTCTGCCCTGGGCCTCCCCCTCCCCAATTTGGAAGAGTCACCTTCCTCCAGTCATTCATACACCATTACCAATAGCTGGGGGAGTCTAGTGTGGCAATGGGAGGTCTCCCCACGCATTCCCCCAGGAGTTTTGCATGAGCATTCCGTCCACAGGGTCCTCTGGGTCCATTTGTTGCAGCCAACTAAGATCTTTTCCAGGTCCCCGGGCCGGCTCCGGTTCCACTCGATCGTGGGAGGGGGGGCATACTCTCATCCACAGCCCATCCCTGGTGCAACAACCCCACTGTCGCGCATATGACCTGGGGGGATGGGGTCTTCTCCCCTCCTCTCTCAAGAAATCCAGTAATATGAAATTATCCCCTTCAAGCCCTCGGGGGTACTATGTCAAGTCTCTTCATTTAAATGGCCCAGTGCAAGGCGCTTGTGATTCCACTGCCGGCCACCCGGCCCGCGCTCAGCATCGTTATGTGATCTTTGATCCATCTACTCACCACGGGGCCCTCAATATAAGGAGCGCACCAGCCCCACCGCTTACCGCCGTATCTGTGGCCTCGCACTGATCTGGCACACCTCCTCCGAGTTGCACCCACGAGCGCCAGCCCACAGCAGAAACTGGTCCCGATTGCTGCTTCTCACTCCAGGGGGCCTCCGCTGCAGGTCCGCGTCACTCACGCCTTTCGCCTCCGATTATATGGCCTCACCCCAACACCAGGCCATTCCGTAGCACAGCGCAGTAAGCAGCCGCTATAGGCACCGCTCTACCTCAACTCGCCGCACAACTCCACTTCACGCCGATTTCAGGAGTCCAGCAGTAGTCCGTCTCCCGCACAGCTAGCGCACTTGCCTTCCGCTGCTCATATGCCACGCGGCCCTGTACCCACGTGTGAGGCCACTATCTTTCCTGCATGCAGCCGCCGCCTCGCTCTCACTGTCTGCTCCATCGGTCTGCACGGTCACACCTTTCTTTACCTGGTGCTCCGGCCCACAGCTTTCGATCTTTTCAAATCTTACGCCGAGTGAAGAGACAGGTTAGTTCCGCAGTTTGTTAAAATTTCAGCAATTTTTACGGTCATTTGACCCAGGATAAGTGAAGGTTATGGGATACAGGCAGCAGGAGCCTCACAACAGTGCGGCCATTCTGCTTGAGCGCCCTCTAGAGCCCCCCCCTTACTTAAACAACCGGCATTCTTTGCCTTGTTCATGTTCAGAGTTGTGACCAGTGTTCTGTATTTTACCCTGTGTCCATCTACTCCATGTGCAGAAGCAGAGGCTGTGTATGCAGATATAACTTACTTAACAAAATTGCTCTGTTAAAGTGAAGCAGGTTGAACATTGCTGTCTAGATAATAAAAAGATACTTGCCCTAAACCAGTGAGCTCTAGCAATAACAAGCGTCTGCCCAGCATGCCAGTTCCATCTTTGCCTCTTCTGTCTGTCAATTAATTATGTGTGTCATATTGAGTCTTTTTTGTGTCCTAAATGGCTGGTCTTCACTTTCTCTTCAAAAAAAGCTACCAGATGGGGACAATTCTCCACATTCAATCCTTTGAACCAAGTGTACACTTGCAAGTACTAGAACTTGGAAAATGCATTTCCTGCCGTCTGGTTTAATTGCTTTCATGGTTTAGTGTTTCTATTTGTAGCAAAGTTTCAATTATATTGAAACTTATCATTCTTAACGATCTGTCAAGTGAATCTCTTGGACTTTTTCCGTAGCCAGTGAATCCAAAAGTGGTTGATGGAAGCGATAGTATTGGAATACATGACAGCATCCTATATTGTACCATAATATCATACAGCTCTGTAGGTACTTCAGTCTCAACTAGTTGAGGACTGTGGCTCTGAGCACCTATGAAATCCCTTTTCTACATAGGAATGTTTTCATCATCACATTAAGCTTATATGTTACCTCAATCTCTTCCCACTAGCAAACAGTGCTCTGACCTGCTTGAGAAAAATAGATTTTGTCATTCTAAAGTGCCTATCTTTTTCCAAGAAAGGAAACATATATTTATTACACGGTGGCAGTGCTCACTGTGTAGTTTTAGTTGAGTCCGAGTTTCTAGAGGAAGAGCTTTTTTTGTTCCACAAATAACTTTGGCACCATTTGATGAGTCTTTACGAAACCTTTTTTAACACCTTGGCTGCTAGAGGTTTTCCCCCCCGGTGCTGGATTTGCAGATTTACCATTGTTCATGACAAGGTCAGCTCGTCATAAGCACAGCTCAACTGTGCCTCATGACGAGCTGAGCTCGTCATGAGCATCGAAAGGGTTAAAATGAAGTTGTCCACCTCCACTCCTTCCAGGAAAAAGGCAGGGTGGGGGGTTTCTAAAGCATTGAGTTCCCACTTTCATTACCATTGTAAATGTTGGAAAGCTATACAAGACAAATTGGACAGAAAGTTAGAACTTTGCCCAGACAGCGTGCTTTTCATTATTTGGTGTAAATACATTCAACAGTTTTTTAGAAATCCACATTTAAAGAGGTGCTCAGGGTAGTTCTGAGGGGGTTAAAAAATTATAAATATCTGGACTGCTGATGTCCAGGTATGGTCCTGTTGGACACTATAAAGGGGGCTGGTCACTCCTGATTGACCGTCTACAACCTGAACAATATGTATTGTGGCAGTCATTACTGGACTCGGGGATATGGTCCCCGCATTGTGAAACAAATATTAAAAGAATATATAAGTAGGCAAGGTGAGCACACCCTGGCTTGAAGGGCCATTTGTGTGTGGGGGAGGGGGTGGGGGGGGGTTCAAAGGCCCATTGGTTGAATGCCCACAACATGGACAACGTGTGGCAGCCATAACAGGATTCAGGGACACGGTCCTATTGAAAAGCAATGTAGTGAATGTCAAGTGTTAAGGGTCACAAAAAGGAGTACATATGAAGGGTGGTAACTGATTTAGGCACAATATAAATCATTGCAGTATCATACTAATTTTAGGAACCGTAGTGTGTTCTATGGAGATTTTACCAAGTTAAAAATGCTGACCTTCTGCAGGGATTTCATGAACTATGTTTGAAAGAAAAACAATTCTCTCATGATGTTCTCAAAGGGGCTCCAGAAGCCAACAGAAGAGCACATTTTCTATAATATCACAATATCTTCACCTGCTATGTGAGAACAAAGTTTAACTTTGTAAATAAAACAGTACTTCCAACAGGATGAGACACCTGTCAGTTGATTCCCCAGTGTTATACTACAGCATCACAGAGTGTTTTGTTGAACTCAAGAAGAGCACTAACGTTCTGTGTTCATGTCAAAACTGTGGCCTACCCGAAACCACCTACATGGAATCTAGATAGTAAATTTAAATTATTTCATTTAGAAATTAACACACTAGAAGGTTTCTTTTTGTCATAGACATTGTGGTTAAAGATCTAGACATCTAAAATGAGGTCACAATGTATTTAAGTTCTCAAACATTTTCCTTAACCATTTCACCAAAACATTCTGGCATGCAGTCAAAAAAGTATTTCCAACACCAGCAGCAGTCTGTCAGTTAACTCCATAGTATCACCACAGAGCACTCTGAACTAGAGTGCTAAGATTTTATATTCAAGGCAAAATAAGGCTCTCCTGAACAACACTGTGAATAGGTGCTGTTGAATTTAAAGCTTTTCCTAAAGAGCAGGCTTTTAGATGGTAATGCAGGCATGAGACCACAGGGTTAAAAATGTGAGGGTTTTTAGTAATTTGAGGCATAATGTATTTTTAAAGGGTCTAAAAAGAGACAGCTGTACAAGTGCAGCATCCCCTTTCCATATCTGTTTAATCAGCATACCTATCTTCTAAGCTGAGTGCTTAAGAGCTCTCTAAGTTTAAAATAGTAAATGGGCTGAAGCAAGCATTTCCTTTCCTTCCCTGTACGCCAGCGCATGCATGGGAGAATGTTTGCCCTCGCAGTGGGAGCAGAGTTCAAATCTGCACCTGCTGGGCAGGAGAATAGTTGTTGCTGGTTTCTGATAGCACACAGAATGGTTTCTGGCTGGGGAGCCAGTAGGGGCCACTGTGGTCTTGGGGGCTCCCCATATGCCCCCAATGTATTTTATGAGTGTTGGTGCCCCAGGTGGGACTAAAGCACCCATAAAAAAAAGTTGCCAGCTACCACTGGCACATACAATGGGTGCTGGCCAGGGCGCCACAGGGACCTTGAGGCTTTCCCCCGGCCCCAATGCACTTCAGGACAACCACCCAAAAAAGAGAAAGAGGGCAGCTCCTGCCCACATGTACAATGGGTGCTGGCCGGGGAGCTGGTAGACATGGGCACCCACTAATGATAAAAAATAATAATTAAAAAAGTCAAAATAACAAATAGTAAATGAGCGGATAGAACTGCAAATTTATTATTCACTGCTCCTGGACTGGAGCACCACAGTTTGCATATTTTACCCTCCTTTGTGGTGCCCCAAACTGGCCAGAGGCGCCACCATGATGTTACAAAGGATTAATGGGGGGCTGCATGGAGTGCAGCAGCTCCATCCCTCTAGAAATACTTACAAAAATTAACACTATTCTTTTTGAGGTCTATAGAACATGACCCAGGAAAACTTGATGATTTTTTAAAGCTTTCCCAGAGCAGTATGTTTTGTTCTTCAGCTTGGGAATCCAGGGAGCCCTTATGGCTAGTCTTATGACTGCATGATGTGGCTAGAGGATCATAAAAGAATGATTTTAACACCTGTTTAATGATATTTTGACTTCATATACTTTATTTAAATACTTACTAATGTTGCAATGACCTCTTGCAAAAAAAACAATTGGCCAGCCTTTTATTTTTTGAGTCCTTAGTAACTCACTGGAAAAAACAAAGCTTAAAGTAACTGTTATAGTTAGATATTTATAAAAAAAACTTAGAAATTCACTGAAAAAACAAACGTTAAAGTGAGGTCATAGGAAGGTGACTGTCAGTTTTAACATAACATTTTAAACCAAAAAACATTGAAATTCACCAATTATAGTTAAATGAAGTAACTATAACTCAATACCTCAAGTAACTATACCTCACAGCCTCAAGGTGTAGTGCTTATACCCTCACATATTACATAACTCATGACATGTTCAATGACAGCATTGATAAGAGCACTGATGACTTCTTAAATGACATCATTTATGACAACACTGTGCGTGGCACACACTTTCAAGATTTATCAGGAATGGTGAGCCTTTATATGCCAGGTACTTGCTAAAGTGGTGATCTAAAAAAGTACAATAGCAAGTGAACAGATGGAAGCATAAGGCCAATGGTGTAGCACAACATGGCGGGGTCCCCTGTAGAATGTAATGGGGGGCTTGGAGTATCACAGATCACAGATATTTATTGGTCTTGGGCTTGCACTACAGGTCTAGTTACTTAAATAATCTATTTGACCTAATAATGCGCTTGACCTCTAAACTGGTTTCAATAATGTGATCCTGGCCAAATATTTTTATTCATTGAGCCAACATATTCTTCTTCATCACATTTGAAAGTACCCACAAAAGCGCAAGTTCAGCATGTCTTTTGTACAAAAATCACTAACGTTTGATTTACTAGACTAAACTTTTGCTCTATATATAATACAAATCTATCCACATATAGCATACACATGCCTGCTGACTTACCTCTTAGTTCATAAACAGAATTGGCATCAGGACGGGGGCAGGAATGTTTCTCAAATCATGTTTAAAAGCTATCACTTTTAATAAATACAAACCTAAAGCATGAAGTGGTGGCACACTCATTTACAATCAGCAGATTTTTCATTGAAATGGCCACAAAATTTCCCACTGACTTGCGGTTTTACTGATAACACTATATAGTGTTCAAACAATGTTTAGAAATCGAGTTTATGGAAATATTTGTCATGTGAAGGTCACCTATTAAAGTGTTCTAATTTGTTTTAGTCCTATTTAAATCTTTATTTGCATCACACTTCTGAATTCTAAAAAAAGTGCTTTCGTAATTCCTGATATATTTTTAAATAATTGTACTATACATTTACACGCTTTTTAAATGTTGTGTGTTAGAAAAAACACTGACATCCTACAGCCTTTTGTTTCACAATGATTGTCAGATAGATCACTTGAGAAAAACCTCCAACTGTAATAAGAGAAAGAAAAGTAAACACCATTTTCCAAGATAAGATAAGCAGCAATTAGTAAAAAGACAAACTGACATTTAACCTCTGTCCTTGAATAGACAGTAAATGTGTTAAGATAAAAACAAGATTTAAAGACATTTTAATTGCTCAATCACTTTGTGAATGAAAATAACTCCTGTTCCTTTCAGGTTTAAGTTCACTTGCCAGAATAGGCTAGTAGGTGCTATAAATAGCCCGATCTGATAAAATTTGACTCCCAAGTGGTTGAGTAGATCTTTTGAGGCCACTCTGTCTACCAGTGATATTTAATTAGCATTGTTGTAGTTCTGTTTCTCCCTGCTGGTGAAAACGGAGTGGCTTTTGCAAGCGTTTAACTGTTTCTCATTCCATGTCATTGCACTCATTCTGCCAACCATGCAATTGAATGGTTTAGAGGCTGCCTGGGAATTCTCTAAAACTAGGAACTGTGTTGGCCCCCTTCCACCTCTGGAGTTACGGATGAGGGCCTCCATTATGCACCTGCATGAGGCACTTGCAAACAGACAATGACAAGTTGATATAACGTTTGCACGACATGGAAAGTATTACTTATGTTCAACTCGTGAAGCTTTTGAGGTCATTGTGACATTACTACGGATCAAAAAGGCAGCATCTTTCAAAGGGAACTTTGAAACATTTAAACATGACACTACAGTCCATACTAAATGCAATCTGCAACCATTTGCATCTACCTAGGATAACTAGGTTCTGCTTTATTTAAGAATATGTTTAATATTTTATGCAGTTTATAAAATATGAAATTGGGGTCCTGTCTTTATTATGGATTCTCTTATTTAAAGGACCATCTTTAATGTTCTTGAATAAATACTGTATCGACCGTTTTACACTTTTTTTATTATCTGAAAAAGGTATAAGAGAAATTGCAATAAAAGCTCATATTCTCACCTTTCCATAAAACGGTACAATTGAACACAAAAATCAAAATGTATAAATAAATATTCTTTAGTAGGTATCCTCGAAAATGTTATACTGCATCAGCTCATTAATTGGAATGTTAGAAGCTAAGAATCAAATCTGGTTTCTTGAAACCAGGAATAATTGTTTTCAAGGAACATGTTTAAGATGATGTGAGAGGGATAAAAAGGCAAAGTAATGTGTCAGCTCATGTGTCAGCTCGGAAGGCATTCTGGATGAATGGACAGTACTTAGGGAACTGTTAGAGAATGGGGTGGAGGGAATGGGCCAGGGAGATTTGTGAGCTGGAGGAGAGTGAATAAAGTAGGCAAGAGGTGGTAAGAGAAGACATGATTGAGCAAGCAAAGATGGATGTGTGAGGTGAGATAAATGGGTTTGAGAAGACAGTATAAAAGAGTAGTTGGATGAGAGAGAGGATCATCATCATCATCATCATCAATCCACTTTATTTGATTAATTAAAATCATAAAAGTGCAAAATACATTTATACAGAAAACAAATCCGCAATTATAACATTTGCACTATGTTCATAAAACATTATCCTATATCCATATCAGAGGTACCTGATAGTTCAGAATTAAAAACCATACTATAATAAACAAAAAAATGTATACAATAATTAATGTAGAACATCTTTTTTGCTTGATTCGTACAGTGGCAACAAGAAATCTAGAAATGTTAAAAATATCCCCAGGATTACTCAACATTTGAAGATGGAGTAATGCAGGTCTGACTTGAAAAAAGCCCTTACCAGACAATATAGGGATTAAAAACTTTCTACGGATGTCATTATAAAAATCGCAAAACATCATAAAGTGCAGAGTGTCTTGTGCAGAATAGTTGTCGCATTGGCAGGTATCTGCATCCTCAGGTTTACACAACCCTGGAAGATCACCCAGTGTGAAATAGCTGTCTGGGGTTTCAAACAGTTCCGGCTGTCCCAATTTAAATAGCATGTGCTTAACATAAAACAACCACTTAATTTTACTAACTTTATCCAGTTTGACACAATCCCGCAGAATTAGATGATACTGGGTTAAGCCAGGTTTTAAGCCAACAGAGGGGATTACAGTGAGTTTTAAGCCAACAGAGGGGATTACAGTCTTCACAGTCTCACTATTGCCCTCCAAGTCCAACTTTCGGCCCCTTGCTCTATAACCCAGTCATGCTCAAGAATAATGCTGGAAATAAATTATTATAAAAAACAATGCTTCTAAGTAGGAATGTCGATGAAAACACAATGTAGAAACAAGTTCAGTGATGGAATACAATAGGACTGTTAAAGGATGCAGTAGGGAAAAGAACTATTTATATACAAGAACTGACAAGAGGGAAACTTATGCGCAAAAGGTAGTGTTCTCTTATATTTTAGGACTTGTCTGGTCTTCTAGTAAATGCTCTAAGGTAGAGATACAACCATTGTCAACAGTTGTAATCAAACAGGTGTACAAAGTATGCCAGTTATATCTAATTCTCAACAATTCTCAACCTGAGCAATTCTAGGTAAAAGTCAAAGAGTCCAATCAAAATACTGATTCTCCAATTAAGTGATTTTCAAAATATTTTCTTCCTTATTTCTTCAACAGTTCATATGCAGTCACAGCGCACAGTTCTTCCAATCATTTCCTTAACGTACAGTTCATTGCCAACGCATGTTTCGTCCGGCTAATAAGCCTGAGGACTTCGTCAGGGCAATTGAAAAAGGTCTCTGTAGAGTAATATCTAATGGGTTTGTTCTTTTTGTGAAGAAAATAACCTGATCAGTGGCGTATTCCCCACTTATTTCGCAACTTAAGATTTCTAGGTATGTAATGCCTGGACCTTCACTTTACTTAAAAGTCACCAAAAAACGGGCACTCTCATTTATAATCATAAATTTCCTCTTCTTGTATGCCCGTTTCTATGTGTCGCATACGGTATCAAAAATCCATGACAGCTCGGCGTCTAGGGAAAAGAACTAGTCATACATTGGTTGTCTTGAAAATGATCTGTATTTTTCTTAATGCAGATGCATGATGTGCAGTGTGTCCATCGTGAACAACAGAACCATAAACGAACAATAGAGGACATTACATTTATACAGAAAGTACAAAACAAGAAATGCACTCAGTTCGAAAGCTGTAACAAACAGCCACGGAGAAAAAATATAAAATGAAGGCGAGCCATTTATCAATCAAAGCAATTTGATAGCTGGTTCGATTGTATGTGTCGCCGTTGTTTCGACCCCGTTTGCAATGTGGGGTTTCATCAGGGCCAATAGATAGTGGGGACACCTGGAAATTAGAAAACACGGGATGACTACTTTGTACTATTTTGTGCTATGATATTAACGACAGTATGTCAAAATAATTACTCGTTGACACAGTATCTGATGGAATCTTAGATAAATAACTTACAGTAAGCCTTATCTATCCTGCTCATGTGCACTCAACAATTAGTGCTCCCATGGCCCTTAATATATATTTCTTCCTTTGATTAGTTTTTAAAAATATATTTGTATCCTTATGCTGCACAAGCTGCCTCATACAGGTGTCCTGGCAACCTCATGGGCACGCCTCCTGTTGTACTCCCTGGGGCACCGTAGGCTTTGACTACTCCGGCTCCTCACCTTGCCTTCAGCACGCGTTAGTGTCAAATGAAAAGAAAACTGCAGCATCTTCCAGTTGATACTGACGAAGTGGCAAGGCTTGATCCAAACAGCCCCCCTTCTTGATCCTATGGGCATCCTATTGAGATTTTTTAAGACGGCGTGGAACACGTGCAATTTTTCACTGCCGACTACTGAGTAAGCCCCAGTTGTGGCAGCTGGCTCATCATTCGCTTACTGAGCACACATCATCTCCTTGGGGGTAAGTGTTCCCAGTGAACCCACAATATGTGCCTTTCTATTTGTAGCCCCTCGGACCATACATGCTGTGCCGTGACGCTGCTTACCAAGCGTTATCCCTCTTTTTGTTTATACCCAGTTCCCACCAGGTGCAGTGTCAAAGTGCAATTATTTTGACATACTGCCTTCACTATCATAGTACAAAGTAGTCATTCTGTGTTTTCTAATTTCCAGGTGTCCCAACTATCTATTGTTCCTGATGAGACCCTGCATTACAAAGGGGGTTGAAACGTCGTTGACACATACAAACGGACCAGCTATCTAATTCCTTTGATTGATAAAAGGCTTGGCTTCATATAATCATTTTTCTATGTGGTCGCTTGTTAGAGTTTTGGAAGCATGTAAATGTCTTGTTTTGTACGGTCAGTATGAATGTAATATCCTTCATTGTTTGTTTATGGTGCCTTTGTTCGCGTAGTACACACTGCACATCACGCAACTGCTTTTAAGACAAATACAGATAATTTTAACACAACCAATGTATGACGACTTCTTTTCCCTAGTGCATCTTAGAACAGTCCTATTTTATTCTGCCTGGGCTCCTGTTTCTGCAATGTTTATCCATACACATTCCTAATAAGAACCATTGTTTTTTTTATAGTATTCTTTGCCTTGGTTCTTATTTAGTAGGGCAGCCTACTCCTACAACTGTTAGTTAATTGCCTGATAAGAAGGCACTCTCCCGTTCTATGGAGTTGTGTCTAACACCACATTACTAGAAAGTTAATGAATTTGATTAAGTATCATTGTGCACTTTTCTTTTATATAACATGTGCCCTAAATTGCATTCAGTGTTTTTCCTCTCGGCCTGCTTTGCTAGAAAATCTTTCAAGTATCTTTTAATGATGTTCTGTATTTTATATTGTTGTACTTTTATGGCCCTGGCGACCAAAAAAGTGATTTGAATTGAATTGAGTAGAGCTGCTTTTGTTTTGGGAAATAATGTATTGGCATGAATCATTTCCATTTGGCGCTGGAGAGAAGGAACACTGGATTAGAAGCTGTGGGTGGCATAGTTGGCACTATTGTGTCATAAGAATGTTATTGAACTTCTCGCTTCTAAAAAGGGTTAGTTATTGTTTTTTAGGTTTTGTCTACCCTATGACCAGAGCTTGGGCCCATAAGGCAGAAGTGAACAAGTAGCTGGAATAGCTGAAAGACTCTGAAATGCTAGTGATATGTTTTTTTCTCCAAAAAACACTTTACTGTATATTTATATAATATACTGATTCTCAAAATGTTTCCTTATATAGTGTGGCTTGGATAAATTCAGGAGAAATTCACACCAAGGATGGGATTGTGTTACACATTCGATCAGCAAAAGGTAAGGCCTTTTTTATATTAAAGCGACTACTTGCAGTGCAGTTGTTAAGTTGTCTTGGGATCAGGCTCTATACCTCTTCAAAACAAAGGGGCAGGTCCCAAAATGTATAAATCTACCTCCTCAATAATATGTAGGGGGTGGAATTCATATTGTAATGTCTTGCATCCATTTGTAAATGCTGTGATGGCAGCCTGTGTGAAGGAACAGATCCCCAGATCTCATCCAACCCAGCATTCACATACTGCCTACTTTTTATCAGCCCCTTTATCACGATTGGATGGCTTTCCTATCTTTCTCATTTCCCAGCTTGTGATTTGATGGCTTCTGTCCCTATTTTCTTTCTTGTCTCATTACTGGAGCATGGTTTCCTTGCGATCCTTCTGACTTGATGAGTTGTATCACTCCACTTCTGACACGAGGGAACTACTTTTTCTTTTTTTTTTTGCACTCCATGTGAGTGCATGATTCTCTTCTATCCTTCTCCCCATCCACCCACAGCCATCATTTACCCATCTTGTGCTCCCCATCCTTCTACTCCTTTTTTATTTTTGCTTATTTAAAAATTGATTGTGCGAGGGCGTGGCAGCTGCACACTGCTACCAGGAGGTTTGCTTCTCTCCCTTTGATGCTGTCTTACTCTTCTCAGTAAGTTATGTAGGGTTGCAAAAGTTATTGCATGATATAGTTACTTATATTAATTGCCAGGAAAGAAAGATGGCTACGTGTTGCATTCAAAAAAATTAAGCATTGTTCCCTATGGAAATATTCAGTTTGTAAATTAATGCAAAAGTAGTGCAGAATATTTGGGTCACATATGTAATGTTTAACCTGATGCTTAAATCTACAACCATAAAAGGTTATTGTGAAAAATATATATTAGACCTCTATTGTAAACTGAATAGGGCAGTTTATTCATAAAACTGTGATGAGTTGCTGCATGTCGATATATCTATATCTATATCTATATCTATATATATATATATATGCGGCATCACCCACTGGAGGGTTTGATTGAGTGGGAGTGCACCACAAGTACCAGCATGCGATGTGAAAGGGTCCCATCTGGGCGTCCACTAGAGGGCAAAAACTATTAAATGAAAGCATGTGACTGAAGGATGTGTTTCCTCAAAGATGCTGAGGCTTACCTTCGAAAAAGGTCTTGTAGACCGAAACGCATCAGGAATGTCTACATCGTAAATAATAAAAATGGAACTTCATCGTTGTGAGTGCGGCTGTGTCCTTTCCGTGAGGAGGGAGTGTGAAAAATATTTAGCGGCTTGGTTCTGCCGCAATGCTACGCACCACCAACAAAGAGCACCTTGACTGTCCTGCAACTGAACCATCTTTGTAGACCATAAAAAGCGAATAGGGACAGTGGTTGCCGCCAAAGACCGCCTTTGGTATGGACTCTGTGATTTCTTAAAATTGGAAATGCGACGGAGCAACGGTGAGCAAATAAACAAATGACGAAATAATGCAGCATCAACCACTGGAGGTTTAGATTGAGGGGGAGCACACCATAAGTACCAGCATGCAGTGGGAAAGGGTCCCATCTGGGCATCCACTAGAGGGCAAAAACTATTAAACGGAAGCGTGTGACTGAAGGGTGTGTTTCCTCAAAGATGCCGAGGCTTACCTTCAAAAAAGGTCTTGTAGACCAAAACGCGTCAGGAATGCCTACATCGTAAATAATAAAAATGGAATTTCATCGTTGTGAGTGCGGCTGTGTCCTCTCCATGAGGAGGGAGTGTGAAAGATATTTAGCGGCTTGGTTCTGCCGCAATGCTACGCACCACCAACAAAGAGCGCCGTGACTGTCCCGCAACTGAACCATCTTTGTAGACCATGAAAAGCGAACAGGGACAGTGGTTGCTGCCAAAGACCGTCTTTGGTATGGACTCTGTGATTTCTTAAAAGTGGAAATGCGATGGAGCAACGGTGAACAAATAAACAAATAAATCACTAAATAATGCGGCATCACCCAGTAGAGGGTTTGATTGATTGGGAGCGCACCACAAGTACCAGCATTCAGTGGGAAAGGGTCCCATCTGGGCATCCACTAGAGGGCAAAAACTATTAAATGGAAGCATGTGACTGAAGGGTGTGTCTCCTCAAAGATGCCGAGGCTTACCTTCGAAAAAGGTCTTGTAGACCGAAACGAGTCAGGAATGCCTACATCGTAAATAATAAAAATGGAACTTCATCGTTGTGAGTGCGGCTGTGTCCTTTCCGTGAGGAGGGAGTGTGAAAGATATATATATAAAGGCATGTAACCTACTAAAGGGAAGCACTACAAATTCACCTTAACGAACTGCAAATTCCACCATGCATTGCAACATCAAACGAAACAAGCCACACCTACTAAAGGCTGTCTCGTTCAAATAGAGTAAAAATCAGCAGGTGATGCAAACATTGTGCCTTTATGCTAAGCCCATGAGGAAGAGGCGCGATTGCCTCGAAACGCGTCGGGCAGAAGAAGAAATCAAGGAGAACAGAATGCGAGCTGCTACAGGGCAGAGAACACTATAAAGTGCATGGACAACGTCGTGTGCCCGCCTGAGCGCCAGGGCTTTGTTTAAAAATACTTCAATGCGGCTGCCCGAGCCTCGGTAACAGGCTGAGCACCATTTCAATCGACTGAAAGGACAATAATTCCTCTTCATTCGGCACGTTGTTCATAAGCAGAAACAAGCCCGCTATCCTGGAAATTCCGTCCTACTATAGGAGAAAAGACAAGCTGTAAATCGTCATAAAGGCACGTGACCTACTAAAGGTAAGCACTACAAATTCACCTTAACGAACTGCAAATTCCACCATGCAATGCAACATCAAACTAAACAAGCCACCCCCACTAAAGGCTGTCTCGTTCAAATAGAGTAAAAATCAGCAGGTGATGCAAACATTGTGCCTTTATGCTAAGCCCATGAGGAAGAGGCGCGATTGCCTCGAAACGCGTCGGGCAGAAGAAGAAATCAAGGAGAACAGAATGCGAGCTGCTACGGGGCAGAGAACACTATAAAGTGCATGGACAATGTTGTGTGCCCGCCTGAGCGCCAGGGCTTTGTTTAAAAAAAAAAAAAAAAAAAAATATATATATATATATATATATATATATATATATATATATATATATATATATATATATATATATATATATATATATATATATATATATATATATATATATATATATATAAAACCTACTGGCGGTCGCGAGTAGGTAGTTATAGTTAGAACCTAGTTTCCATAGGAAATCCGAAACATTCTATTTGGAATAACTTTTTCACAAGTCAATGAATCTACGCGAAATTTTCCAAGAAGATGGTTTGCTCTGCTCCGCTCCTGCCCTGAAAGTTTGGGGGTGATTCGTGAAGCAGGGGACAAAAAAAAGGGGGTCCCAAAACATGTTTTCCCCATGCAATTTTCCATAGGGACCTTTAGACACGGCTACAGCCCGAACTGCTAAACGGAATTACACCAAATGTGGCAAAAAGGTAGAGTTTGGTTCGTAGATTGCACTTTTCGGTGTAAATCCATTCAGTAGTTCCTGAGAAAATCAAAAGTAAAATCATAGATATATTTGCGAAGTTGTACTGTACGCGTACCGTCCGAGGATTATACGCATACCATTACGAGCACGAGCTGCATGCTAATTGGCTGTAAACTGTCTGTCAACACTCCAAACCAGGAAGTGTTGGCAGTCATCTTGTGCCTCGGTAGAACAGAGGCACAAGAAAACAGAAAAAGAATCGCGAAAAACGTGAAAAGGGGGCAGGGTAGAAACACCCTGACCACCTAGGCCTGCTTAGGGGGTCCCACAAGGACCCTCAACGCTAAAATAAAATTAAAAAAAAGAAAAAATCGCGGGATATGCGTAGGGTACGCGTACCCTGCCGCTAAAAAAAATTGCATTTTTTTTTAGCCCCCGGGGGGGGCAAATCCCAGGGGCAATTGACTCTTTGTAAAGGGGGGCCCAGAGGGGCCCCCAGCCCCAGGGACAGCCACCCCCCGGGGCTTATTTTAATAGCGTGGAGGAGCTCTGAGGTCCCCCAGCCCCGGGAATCGCCACCCCCGGGACTTCTTCTATTTGTAATAATGGGGGCCCAGAGGTGCTCTGGGGACCGCCAACCCCCGGGGCTTCCATGAAATGTATGCTGGGGGCTCAGGGCCCCCCTGCAACCCCGCAGACCGCCACCCCCGGGGCTTCTTTTTTTTAAAAAAAACCTGGGGACTTCCATGAAATGTATGGTGGGGGCTCAAGGCCCCCCTGCAACCCCGCAGACCGCCACCTCCCTGGGGCACTAATATTCAAAATAGGGGGGTTCATGATGGACCCCCAGCCTCGGGGACCACCACCCCTGAGGTTTTTAACTGTTGGGAGGGGGGGCCGCATGGCCCCCACTCCTGGAGCCCTGCAGTGTCCCGGGGTGCCTACCCCCGGGACACTGCTGTTTGCTATGGTTTTTGAAAGAGAGCAGGAAACCTGCTCTCTCTTTCAAAAATCAAAGCAGATTGCTTTTCTGCATAGGGAGCAGCATGTTAGCTGCTCCTCAAGCAGAAAAGCAATGCCGTCTCCCGCAGGATGCGGGGAGCTGGCAGGGACCGTGGGGAGCTTGGGGACCCCCCCTTGGCCCCCAACGAGGAGGGTATTACATCACTCATGACATCACTGATGACATCATCCTTGTGAAAGAGTAGCAGACCTCCTCTCACCCTAATATAACCTTTGATATACACATTTAAAAATAGAAACTAAAATTTTCAAAAAAATTGAGATACCAAAACCAGTTACAACAACCTATTCTGTAATTCCAACATCTACATACACATCCACTCATTCACCAACAGTTCTATATAGTCACTCATACATGTACTCACTCATCATATGTACTCATACACCTATACATCCTGTTACACACCTATACTCAACCATAGAGTTACTCGCACACATACTCACACATGTAAATAAACTATCAAACATCCATTTACTTGCATATACAGCTTTACATACACCACTACACTTACTTCTACAGAAACGTACACATACTCTTAAACAATCACTTATAGAAATACATACTTATTTATACAGGAACTCTGCCAATCTCTCACTCTCACATATACTCACTTATATACATCAAAACTCACATATACTAGTTTAAAACATATGTAGTTACTCATAAAGATACTATTGAGACAGTCATTCACTCACTAACAAACCCATAGACACACTCCATCCACCCATACAGTCCTGCACACATGCTGTCTTCAAAACACATACAAACAGTGAGTCAGTCATTCATGCATCTGTTCGCTAAGTAATACCCCCACCAAACCATACAGACACTCCTTCTGATAAAAAAATCCAATTAATAACCCATATAGACACTCATGTAGCTACTCACCAACCCATGCAGCCAGTTATACACAAAGTGAGACACTGATACAGATATTTACATATTTAAATATTACTTGCTAATACATATATTCACTAAGATACACTTATTTACCCATTTATTCTTCCATCAATCTTTAGATATACATGTATAAAAAATGTTTATTTTTCAGAAAGACACACATTCACTGGATGATGTCATCAGTGATGTCATTTGAGATGTCATAAGTGAAGTCATGAGTGATGTCACTGACCATGTCATGAGTGATGTAATAAGTGACGTCATCAGCAGTGCATTGCGGGTGCGCGAGTTATAGTTAGCTGAACTAACTATAACGGGGGAATTTGAATGGTTTTGTATGAGTGAAATGTCCAGCTAACATGTGTGAAACCTATGTTTTTTTTAGTTAATTTCTAAGGTTTTTAAAATGCTAATTCCTAACTATAACATGGCTGAAACCTATGGTTTTTTCAGTGAATTTCTAAGGTTTTTGAAAATGCTAACTCCTAACTATAACGTGGCTGAAACCTATGGTTTTTTCTGTGAGTTTCAAAGGTTTTGTAAATGATAATTTTTAAATGTATTACTTGTTATATTTTTTATACTGATTTACTACATTGTTTTAAAGTATTTATTTTTAGATATTTTATTTTTTACATTACATATTTTAATTATAAATTGAAAAAAATGTTTTTAAAAATATTGAAATTTTAATATATTTTTTTTATGTTATATTTTTTTAATTTATATATATTTTATATAGCAGGCAATGATATCCTATGAATGGAAATTCAAGTTACTGGTAAGTACGGTTAAATTACTTCTTAGGAACAGTAGTGAGCTGAAAGATGCAGCACTGAGGTCTCTTCTGAAAACAGGTGAGTAAATCGGAATTCGTAGTTCGACTGATTTTAGAGGAATTTTTTTAAGTTCCAAAACTCCACACTTAGAAGAATTTCCAAGTGAAACCAGTCAATGTTAGCCTATGGAAGGAAATTCAAGTTACTGTAAGTATGGTTAGAATTACTTTTCAGGATCAGTAGTGGGCTGAAAGATGCAGCACTGAGGTCTCTCCTGATAACAGGTGAGTAAATCGGAATTTGTAGTTCGGCTGATTTTAGAGGAATATTTGTACGTTTCAAAAATAGACAGAAACTTTTCTGGTGAAAACCACACAATAGATTCCTATGGAAGGAAATACAAGTTACTGGTAAGTACGCTTAGATTTACTTTTCAGGGTCCGTACTGGACTCAAAGAAGCAGCACTGATGTCTCTCGTGATAAAAGGTGAGTAAATCAGAATTCGTAGTTTGGCTGATTTTAGAGGAATATTTTGCTCAATAGTGAAGGAAGGGGGCGGGCCTGAGGTGACGTGTGCAAACACGCCCTGTGGCGCGTTTTAGGTTGGGGAAAAATTCCTCTTCAGTCCTGAGGTCCCCTGTGAGGCAACTAGGCCACCAGGTACCTCCAGTATGCACAAGGTAGCTGCGTTGCAGAGATGTGTTCAGAGGGCACGCCCCCTTTTTACAAAACTTTGCAACACAGCTCCGTGGCGCTTACTGGAGGTACCTGTTGGACTAGTTGGCCCCTAGGGGACCTCTGGATTGAAAAGGAGTTAATTCCCCAACTTAAAACGCGCCACAGGGCATGTTTGCACACATATCACCTCAAGCCCCGTCCCCTACCTTTACCACTGTGCAAACGTGCCCCGTAGCACGTTCTAAGTTGGGTGATTAAGTCCCCTTGCATACTGGGGGTCCCTGGTGGCCAACTAGCCCACCAGGAACCTCCAGTATGTGCCAGGGGGCTGCGTTGCAGAGAGGTGTAATGAGGCTACGCCCCTTTTTACACCTCTCTGCAACGCAGCCCCCTGGCACGTTTGCAGAGAGGAACTAATTTCCCTTGCATACAGGGAGTCCCTGGGGGCCAACTAGCCCACCAGGAACCTCCAGTATGCACCAGGGGGCTGCGTTGCTGAGAAGTGTTCTGAGGCCACGCCCCTTCTTATACCTCTCTGCAACGCAGCACCCTGGCCCATACTGAAGGCTCCTGGTGGGCTAGTTGGCCCCAGGGACCCCCAGTATGCAAGGGGAATTAGTTCCCCCTCTGCAAACCAGCGAGGGGGCGCGTTTGCAGAGAGGTGCAGGGAGGGGGCGTGGTCTCCTCCCGATCCCATTTTTAAAAAAAATGTACTTTGAAGAAGGGGGGCAGTTTAGCCCCGGATGGTTTTTTCAGTGAATATATATATATATGTATATATTGATGTGATCAAGACGGGGTGACCCCGGTCGAAATGCGTTGTGCCGCCAGGCATGGAGAAATAAAGCACTGTTCACTTTAAACGCTCGAGTGGTCTGTACCTGCTTTGTCCTGTTACCTTAAGCTGCTCCACTTCAGGATTTGGACTATATATATATATATATATATATATATATATATATATATATATATATATATATATATATATATATATACACATCAACAATGAGCTCCTGTGCTCTGGAAGGGCACTCATGGCATCCCTGTAAACCCGCTTATGCGCCCCTTCCAGCTCTCACGCTCCTTCTCCAGTCATGCATTTTGATTCCCGACATGTTTCGAGGCCACTCCGCCTCTTAATCATGGGGACACACAGAAACAAGCAGGAAACCCGCCTCTTATTTCCTTCACTCTTTATTGGAATTCACCTCCCTGAGTGGGCGTGGCTTGTCATGTTCACCATCAGCATGATGGTGCATGCAGTCCATGAGGTGAGTTTGTAAATCTCCCTTGAGTAGGTTGCATGCTCCTATGCACAATTTGGGTCCTTAGTAAATACCTTTAGTAGGGAAGGAGAATCGGGGCAGTAGCGCTGGTCATTAGAACGGAACGTCGCACCAAATGGTGAGGAGCTGTTCACCACCACAGCTTCTCTGCTTCGCATTGACTTTCCCTGCGAACAGAGCGGTGCGCCTTCCCACGGCTAAGAGCATCCCTGTAGTTATCTGCATCAACAATGAGCTCCTGTCCTCTGGAAGGGCACTCGTGGCATCCTGCAAAGGAGCTTAGGCGCCCCTTCCAGCTCTCACGCTCCTTCTCCAGTCATTCATTATGGTTCCCGGCGCGTTTCGAGGCCACTCCACCTCTTCATCATGGGGACACACAGAAGCAAGCAGGAAACCCGCCTCTTATTCCCTTCACTCTTTATTGGAATTCACCTCCCTGAGTGGGCGTGGCTCGCAATGTTCACCATCAGCATGATGGTGCATGCAGTCCATGAGGTGAGTTTGTAAATCTCCCTTGAGTAGGTTGCATGCTCCTGTGCACAATTTGGGTCCTTATTAACACCTTTAGTAGGTAAGGAGAAACGGGGCAGTAGCGCCGTTCAATAGAACGGAACGTCCTACCAAATGGTGAGGAGCTGTTCACCACCACGGATAAATGCCATGCATTGTAAAAGGTGCCTAATCGCCCATCTTGTCATAACATACATGATCAGACAGAAAGTTCTGATTAAAGTGCAAAATAGTGCTAAATGTGCAAAATGAATGTGGCTAAAACAAATCACTAACATTTCTCGGGAAAAGGAGTAAAGCTCAGGCTGCCTGCAGTGTGGACTCAGCCCACTCTCACTCATCATGCAGTTAATGAAGCCATAAGTACCTGATAAAATAGGGTTGACATGGGAAATGCCTAATAGACTATGCATAAAGAACGAACATATATGGTAAAATGAAGTCACATTAATTTAGAACAATCTGCAGATATACTGTATGTGATCTGATGCCGGTAGACAAAACAAAAGAGACTAGTCTGATCTGTCGGTTAGTCATAGCTGCCACCTATGATTAAACCTGTTGTGTTCAGCAGAGGAGACTATCTCACTACTAAAGTATATTATTACTGACGGAGGACTGAATATATGTATGTGGTATAATTTTTTTAAAAATACAGCAACCCTTTTTAACAGGACACTTCAATGAAACCCATCAGTTGCTAAACAGTTGAAGCACTACGTCAATTACTGTTCCATAGGCATAAAATGTAAATTAAAAAGTCATATATGGTAGTCTTACGGTACAAAGGGAAGATGTTTGTAGTCAGCATTGTTCTTTCCCAAGGTCTTCCTCAGGGCATAAAATATTCAACATTAGAAGGTAAACATTCGTACTGGCATGGCACGAAATATGGTGTTAAGTGTTGAACGGTGGATGTGGGCAGCATGTTCCATGTACACACAGAAGCAACCATGAAAAAAATAAGAATTGAATCAAAAACATGGAACAAGACTTTACAGTAAATAGAAAACTGAAAGCTAGCCTGGCGTTGTATACTCTGACATTGTCCGTATGTTAACCTTAATTTGAATGTCTTTAATTTTCTAAAGTTTCCAGTATATTGGTTTGCTTCACAGCCATGTCTTTACTTCTATGCTTTATTATGATTTTAGTTTAAAAGATCGGCCTTCCCTGGTTCTTCATTGCCATTTCCGATCCTCCTCTCTTGTGACAAACAGTCCTGGGCTTTCTATTATTACACTGTTTTGGGATAAACACAACCAGTCCTCTGTTGCCCCTCTGTCTATATTTGTGTTGTATAGATGCCGATAGCATATGAGAAAACCAAATGTTTCCCACCAAGCAACAATGAAAGCTATGTTGCAGGTGGCAGCAAAAAAAAAATTAAAACAGAAGCCATGACAGTGACCACCTTGCACATATCTAAAGCAACACATATACGCCACATAGTTGGTATTCATTGTGCTCAGTAAAGAACCTGCCGCCTGGACTAGTCATGGTATACCATCCAAAAGAACACATTAAACAGAATGCCTATCACCCCTTCACCAAAGCAAAAATACATCATGCTGTTTTACTATAGTAGTACCGAACCGTACTGGCTTCCCGGCACTCAACAATAAATACAAGGCAGAGGTACCTTTCCAGTCACACTTATAATTTGCATTTCCAAAGGAGCACACAAGAAACATTTTCTGATTCCTTTATGTGCAAAACACTGCACTGCATCCATATAATCGGCAAAGTGCTGCTAACAAGTCAGCAGCATTCCCTCTGTACCACTCCAACATACAAGCTTCAACCGCTCGGATAACACTTTCTTAGATATACACAACCTCATGTGCACAACGTCACATTATTTATTACTTGCCTGGATTGTGAGGCATAGAGAAAAATTATTTTTGGTTGAGCAATACACAACCAACCTTCCAATCCAGAGTACAAAAGGAATGTCATTGTGCACATTTACCCATACACATAAGACGCTACAAAGATGTCCCAAGATCAAATGCATCTTACTTTGCCACAGATCCACGCAAGCCAGGTCTAAACGAAACATTAGAAAAACTTTCTACTGTCCCTACACAACCAAATACCAGCAAGCTACAGACTTTTGAATGATTGCATTCTATGGTCAACAGAAAAGGGCCAACATAGACAATATGCAAAATGGCTACAATATGATAGATACTGCAATATGAATGCTTATAAAATAAACCAATACCCCGCACCTCCTTCCAATCCATCCCCGAGGTGCTATAGGAATGTCAAAAAGTGAAAAGATGGACTCAGTGTGTTGCAGCTGGTGTAGGGCCTGTTTCAATCCTATCGGATCGTCCCTGGGTCTGTCAGGACCACCCGCCCGAATTATAAATGACTGCCAGACAGGCAGTCATTTATAAAAGCAATGCCAGTAACCTTCATGACAACAGTGCATTTTACTCTCTGCTAAGGGACTGTATCATCTGGATGCCACCCTGTTGCACAGAGTGTTTCATTTTTCTCTTCAAATAAAAAATAAAACAGGATTTTCTTTTTTTCAAAGAAAAACTATAGTGGTCCCCTTGCCATGGGAGTATTCTTCCATGGCAGGAGGAGCATTATAATGATTGTACTATTCCTTTCTGCCAGGTTTTACTTAGCAGTGAGAGACAGTAAAAAAAAAAAACAATGCCTACATTGCCGCCCCTTTAAATTGCGTGAGTGGACATGTAACATTTTCTCCGACGCCCTTAATCCCCAGGGTCGTTGGAAGGGATCAGTCAAGATGGAGATAGAGTAGTCTATACCATGATTAACCCATGTAAATGCAGCAGGTAGAGCACTATATTGGCAGGGAGAGAACTCCATTGCCGTTGCGAAGGAGTACCCTCTCCGCTAATATATATATCAGGCCCTTAAACTGTTGTGCCGGTGGTCTGAAGATAGTGCTACTAAACACAGTCTTTACTGCTTCATCCATCAGGAAAAGTGATTTTTAGGGGAAGTGAAGGCCTAGAGAAGAACATTTAATAGCATTTTATTTAGTTATAATGCAGTCAACCAATAGGTCTACAAAAAACAACTTCTAGAAGAAGGTAATAAAAGCAATTCGAGTCATGTCCTGTTGATCCTTGACACAGACGTGCAGATTTGTGCAATTGTATATGGACCTTGCAAATTGGCAAATTCAAAGTTTACAACGCATTAATATCCTAGACTTCAGAGTAGCTTTGTAGAGTTTGATGCCGCGTCTCTAATATTGACAACACTGCTTGCTGTTCCTGCAGATACTACATATTGAACTCCCACCAAGTGCAACAAGCTCACAAAACCCAAAATATGAACATGCATTACAGGAGCAGCATCATTGTATTGCAATAGATAAAAATGTAAATAACATGATATTCTTAAAAGACCGGATGGTATGTGCGGACTTAGAAATGTGCACTATGCTGTGGAGTTTACATTGCACAGCAGTGCCGTAGTTACCAGGAACGTTCCGGGCCAACTGGGGGATGAGCCAATTATGTTAACACCAGTCTGTTGATGTACAGCTCGTGATCGGAAACAGATACTCGGGCACTTTTGGAGAGGCTCCAAAGGACAGACAAGCGCTAATAAATCAAGCGCGCGGTGGGAGAGTGTACAGGCTCCTATCAGTACAAAGGAGATGCCAGAGAGGAGACCCAATGCGCGTGGACATGGCCTGTCCAGGCGCGCACATGGTTTGTCTCCCTTCGTGAATGAAAGCCATAACAATAGAGGCTCGCCAAGCGACGCAGCTGCGCTGCATTCGCTAGCGAGACCTAAAAACGTGTTTCACCCACAAAGGAAGAAGCACTGACATCTTTGTACGTAAATGTACTCTTTTATTGAAGAAACACAGATACCAAAAATATTTTAACCACTGCTTGATATTGGTTACTTTAGTACAACATTGTTGAAAAACTTCCACAAACATAGCATTTGATGCATGGTTAGTTTTGATTTTTTGTATTGTGGTGATTATAAAAATCTGATTTCATTTTTTTTTTAAAAGGCAATTTTGTAGTTGTGAAAAATACTGGACCATGTCGATACTGGACTTATTTGCATTCCTTAATTTTTAGGTCTCGCCCTGGCGAAAGCGCGCTCTTGCCGCGAGAACTATAGCTGTCGGCTCAGCCGACAACGAGTGGAGACAAGAGCTCTCCATGCACGCAGCATTGTCAATGGCAGAGGCAGATTCAGACGCGCGCCTTCGGATTGGGTCGCGCGTGTGAGCTTGTAATGTAGACAGCTCACGCGCGCGACCCAATCCCAAGGCGCGTCGGAATCTTCCTCTGCCAAGATGGTGCCCTGTCCGCTCTTGCTCGGCGCGCTCCACGCTGCAGGTTGTGCTCGCTGGGTCTCTCTTGTGCGCAGCTCGGGCACTATGTGCCTGCCTCGTGCATGGTGCTCCTCGCGCCGTAGACTGGGGTAAGTCTTGCGCTCTCGCACTGCAGGTCGGGCTCGTTCACTCTTCTCGTCCTTTGCAAACGTTGTTAATCGCTGGTTTCCTCTAGTGCTTCATGCCTGTGCAGACTGCCTCGGGTAGCATCCGTTCTCAAATGATGGTACCTGTAAGGCAGGTTATCCAGCAGACCGTGTGCACAGCGCCTGCCCACCCTCCACCTCTACCGTCAAAACAACACGAAGGGAGCAGACAAACACATCAACCGTGACATTCTTCCTGTCCATGGTGAGTGCGTTTTACACCGAAGGGCACTGGGAGGGAATCGTGGCAAGGTCGACAGATTTGTACACCGTGCCACGGAGCTCAGGCACCCCCTGTGGGGCTGTGTACCCTGTGATGCAGCGGGGACGTGCATAACCACACAGGCGAACACCTACGTGGGAGAAATTGCATCAATATTGCATCTATCTTCTGATATATTTATTAGCAGTGACTATTTTAGGGAGGAAGGATTTTGAAAGCAATTCTAGTGATTTTGGCAACCATAATTGGTTATAAAAATGTTTATAGTATATTGGTGTCTAAAAAAAAATATTACTAAAAAATAAAAACTGAAAAATTAACAAAATTATCAAAATGTCAACGTTAGTGGCTAAAAGACTTGCTGTCCGCCTTTCACCAGCGGGAGTAGGAGTGCTTCTTAATACGACTTAAATGTCAGAGATATGCACAGTGTTCAGCAACACATGTGGATGTTTCAGTGAGAGGGCGCTGTCTATAAGGGAACCGCAGAGGGGCGCGTGGACAAAGCGTGCTTGCGACCCTGTTAAAATGATCCCACCATCCAATTTCGGTTGTATACAGATCGAGATGATTTAAGGCAAACATGAAAAGGAATTTGAATTTCTCACTGAGTCCAAATCGAGGACTTAGGGATGAGCGGAGGGGAGCCGTACCCTTACCTATACTCAGCACATCAGCTGAAACTACTCTTTTACTTGGGACGGGCTCGCAGCTCCCCCAGCCGGGCGGCAAGTTTGAGGAAATAAACAGGCGCGTCTATGGATATACGTGGGGCTACTTTCGGCACGTGGGCACTCGGGGAGCGTCTGTCAGTGTGTGCTGTGAAAGGTGCCCCTCCCCCCTTTATGCAGAGGGCCCCAGAGCAGCGGGTAGTTTGTGGGCGCCTCGGGCTGGCAACACAGAGCCTTCTCTCCAAGCACGAGCCAGGCTGTTCACTCCAATATAAAACACATGCGTAAAATACATTTTTAATATAACGCCACTACGTCCAACTCCCACAAACGCCAGACCAATTAGATTATAGGGGTATGGGCACACCCTGCTATACATCAACTGCACATACCATACATATTTAACCACATGCGTGCGGGGGTTATTTTTGCGCTGTGCGGCTTTTTTCCAAAAGCTGCGTTACATGACGAGCTCAGCTCGTCATCCGCACTCGACCACCGTGGCGGATGACGAGCTGAGCTCGTCATCAGCAGCGAAGGGGTTAAGTGGTATATGCTTACATCAACTGCACATACCATACATATTTAAGTGGTATATGCTTACATCAGCTGCACATACCATACATATTTAAGTGGTATATGCTTATATCAACTGCACATACCATACATATTTAAGTGGTATATGCTTAGCGCAAATATTTAGCTGGCATGACTGCAGTTGTGAATCGGTTGAACGTGATAGGAAGTGTGTTCGAGTGCATGCCTGCATTATCAGAGGCTATATGTACACTGGGCAGCTCATTCCCCCAATATGGCGGCCTCAGCTGCATACTTCTCCCTGATATCCTATTAGCTCGGGAGAGTGGTGCCCACCAGGTGCAAAGAAGCCCATGGGGTTGGCAGTACAGGTGCATATATACACCATAGGTTTTTTCTGATATGACGATGGTTCTGTTTTGAACTTGCATCTGCTGAATCCAAAAACATATTGTAGTGTGTTAAAAGCATTAGAAAAGGTTTATCATTGGATCTCTTGAGAGGCGGGAGCACATGTGCATTATGTGGCAAAAATGTCAGCATTTTGTGGCCTTACAGGGGAATGTTGATGATGAGATCGATGATGTAAACATATATCTTAATGACAAAGTAAGATTAGCATATCTGGCTTCATTCACATTCGTTCATGCTCATTATGTGAAGCGAAAACACATTAAAATACGTTGCAAAAATCCTCAGCCAAAACGGCAAGAATACCGAAACAATCCGTAGGCCGTCACAGCCAATGTATGCCGTGATGCACATGAGGGCTTTAGCCCGCCAACCCTGGATCTCAGCCTGTGACCTGCTGGTTGGTCAGGCAACTTGTAGGAAATCTAGTTTACTGAGCAACCCTCATCAGAGTGCACCTATTGTGTGCAAACTTTACCCGCAGGTATCAGAGCGCTTTATCAGAGCGCTTTAAATCAGCATGCTTATAACAAGCAAGAGTAGCACTCTATATTACTGCCAACTTAGCTTAGCATAAGCAACAGCTAACCACTCACAAACAATGTTTATATACCAATTGCAAATTAAAAAAAAATAATGCAAAGCATTGTCATTTACAATGCCAGTAACTCAAACTTTAATGCTGCGAGACCTATTGCATTGCAAATGCTTGTTCAGGTCCTGTAAGAGCAAAAAGCTGTCTCTCAAAATCACAACTAGAGGGCTGAGGAACAAACAGCTATATGGATTATCTGTTTCGGTTTGTTTTGTCACACAAAATATGTACAGATGCCCAAAGGTTTTCTTAGGAGACTAATGTTGTTGCTGCTGAATGCCAAGATTAATGAATGCCAAGAATACCTAGGCTAGATGCCATCATATGCCTCTTTTTTCCACCATCTCTCCGTGTCACTCCAATAAGTTCTTGCTCATCTATTCTGTCTTCGTCCATCAATGTTCCCTATCTTTCTCTTTGTTTATCTTTCTCCCTTATCTGTATTTCTATCTCTTGGTCTAAGACTGATGGAAGAAAAGACAGGGTCTCCAAAAACGAGTGCTGGCACCCACTACCTGCAACCACCACCAATTATGTGCAAGCTGTTTATAAAGCAGTTTATTTGACCTGTGATATCACTTTATTATAACAGAGAAAAAGGACATCAAGGAATAGACATGGTGAATAGGCGAGGTGAACAGGAACTTAAGCACTGCTATCAGTGTTCTTTATGCTCAAGAATCTTTCCTTTCTCAGGAAACAATATAACGTTGAATACTGTCAGTGCAGGAATCATGGGTCAGGACATCTTTCCCTTCCAAATGCAGCTGCCCGGTCAGCACAAAAATCGGCCCCAGTTCTCAATGGCCACCCTTCGTGCGTCGTAGGCCAGGATGTCTACCATTTGTGCACACCCCCGAATCCCGCATTTGAAGAAACTGAAGGCAGGCAGCCCATACAAACCAGGGCTGCTGTTGTTGTCTAATACAGAACCATCAATTTAACACGGTTGGATGCACCATAATCCTTAAATATGTATTTTCTGTTTGTAGCAAGGGCTGCTGAAACAGCACAGTGTGATCCTACTCTGCATAAAAATAGAATAGGCAAACGAGTGTGAGCTATAAGTGGAACATGGCCGCCTGTGTTCATTGGGATTATAACATTCGGGGGACCGTATTTTCCAAGATAGTTGCTACTGTTGTTTTCTTCATTTTTATCCTATTTCGAATTTGCCTATTTCGGGCTAAATATATCAATACAACATTTAACAATCATTAAATACGCAGAAGATTCACTAATCTTATTAACATATAATGTACATCACAATGAATCCCATTTCTTTATAGTACATAAAATATTAAAGCACATTAAGTACTATTGATAAAATCAAATGACCACTAACACTCTACATACATTAGACTTAAAATTCGACTTAATGGAGCAACAGATAGATGTCTAGATCTAATGTTGTAGGTGTAAGGGGGGACAGCTATAAATGCAAAGCAAAGGGTGATCTTTGACCCTTGGGAGACAACTACTTGGTAAGTAAATAGTGCCCGTCAGAATAGAGGGTGTGTGATTATTTTACACGTTATACAAGGTCTGTATTAATCCATTTAAGAATGGAGCCTTGGGTTCCTGTGTCAACCAGCCTATGGAACAGTAGCTGATAGGCAAGAGTGTTGAAGACTGATAAGGAGGAGGAAGGCAGCCATGCCTTTGAACTCTCTTATCCTTGTGGTCACCTCAGATTGCAATTGGTGTTGATTGTATTGAGTAGTAGTAGCATTTTGTATAGCTTTTACTACCCCTATGGGGCAATGAAGCACATACCTATACAGATGGCAAGCTACATCATGTAGGGCGTGTGCTTGGAAGGATGTTGTTTTGATTTAGGCCTATGTGGCAGGTGTTTTTTTTTTAATATTGATCATGATGATCACGAGGTGTGATTATAATGGCATGGAATGCAGAGCCTGGCAGTTGGCTGGGAAGGGAAATACCCATTACAACACAACTTTTACAAAGCAATACCAGCACAACACAACTTTTACGACGCAAGAGGCATTACAAAGCATGCAATTAAAACGCATGCCATTACAACGCAGATTCCATTAAAACGCATGCATTTACAACGTAAGTATGGGTACGTTTTTTTTTATTATTTGTTTTTTATTTAATTTAATACATTGTTATTGTAATTTTAATCCTAACACTATACAACACTTACCTTACTGTTACACCCCCCTGGAGTTAGAATAGTAATTTTTACCCCTACACTATCCAACACTTACCCTACTATTACACTCCCCTGGAGTTAGAATAGTAATTTTAAACACTAACCTAACCTACATATCCCCTACTATTACACCCCCCTGGAGTAAGAATTGTATTTAAAATATATTTTTTTGCGTTGTAATGGGATGCGTAGTATTGTTTTGCATTGAAATGGCACTTTAAATGCATTGTATATATATTGCGTTGTAATGGTATGCGTTGTTAAAACATTCGTTGTAATAGATTTTGCGATGTAAAAAATGTGATGTAAAGGCATGTGTTGTAAAAGCATGCCTTGTATCATCATGCACCTGGATGGGAAAGGGTTTGTGAGAGATAGGTGTACAACTGTAATGAGGAAGAAATATGAAGGCAGCTGGATACTCGGATTATGAATACCAAAAAAGAGGGGTTAATCAGAGAAGGCCCAGTAATCCATATTGCAACACACGCCAGGCAGAGGTGGTGTTGGATGTTTAAAAGAATTACAAAGGGGCAAGACTTGGAACTGGCAGCATAAGCAGTATCCATACACTTTTTTAAAGGCAAGGATACTGCTTACTGCTGAACAAATAGACCCATGAACTAGGTAGAAATTGGAAATCAATTTTGGCAACCTGAGCAATAACGAAACTATCTTTTAAAGATTTAGGTGCCAACTACTCTTGCTAGACCAAAGGGATGCAAATATTTAGAGTAATGGGTCTCCCCCAGCAGGCCTGTCATGATCCAGAAGGCTCCTAAAGGAGGACAGGGTACATTAAGGGGAGCCCTATTCAGGCTGTGGATCAAAACCTAGCCAGACTGGCACCCTGCACATGCAAGTGTGAGAGACAACTCAATTGGTCAGACAAAGCAATTAATCTCTTGCCGCCCTGCCAGTGTAAGAGCAGTTTGGACTGCCGCAGATTATCCTTCTTTCCTCACTCCACCATGCAAGCACACTTCTATTTATAGATCCCAGAAACCCTTGCTCTTTCTACTTTACATGAATCCTTCCAAGCTTTTAGAATTTCTTCCCAGACAACCTTTGCTTTCATTAGTAGCAGTGACTGACATATCGTGGTAAATGGAGACAGCATGGCGAAATGAGACTTTACCCTACTTTCAATTTTTTGGCTGGATAGCAGCATGGTACACATTTTGTAGTTCTTATTTTGTTCAGTCATAACCCAGCTCTTCCCTGACCTTTAAGCTGTGCAAAACACAAATGTTGTAGATGTCTAATGTCTATACATACACATGTTCACTTTCCTTCAGATCTACTGATTCTATTCCTTTCTTATTCTTGTAGTCCCCTCCATTAACTCTGCTTTTATCTGATATTGAGACCGCCCAGGACTATTTAATGATGAAAACTGAGTTTTTGTTTTTGTTTAACACTGCTTTTATCTCTAAGAAGAGGCCTTTAAGCTGTAACAATAGTTGGTAATAGGTGTAATTTCCTGCCTGAGACAACTCCTAATTCAGCTTCTCTGAATGACAACTCCAGACAGCAGTGTGTTGATTTAACCACCAGTCGGACAGAGGAGTGGGAGTCTTTTTTGCAAGAAAGTCAGAGATGTGTGTGAAGGCTGCTTTTTCAATGATCTCTACCAAATGTGGGCCTGTGCTAATGACCTATATTTTGCTGTATCAGTTTCAGCCAGTTCTTGCTTTCTAAGTATTTGCTTTACACAGGAAATGTTTCGTTTAATGATGAGGTCTCTGACAAAGAGCTTTGAATTCATCACTGCTCTGCCTGGGATGAAAGCTGGCAATGCCAGGAGAAAGGTCGGGAATATGTTTCCTGAGCATGGGTTAGTTGAAAATCAAATAAGTCAGTTGGAGATTCAGCAATAGTGGCAGGCGTTTTTTTTCAGTTTAACCAAGCCATGGTGTGTGAGTTGAATGTATCGTTTTTTAGGTAGATGTTAGACTCAGTATATGTATGAAGGGGCTGTCACTGACTGTTCTCAATTAGGAGTAAGGTATAACTGGCATAAGTAAATAACTGATGTGTAAATTAAATGGAGTTTGGATTTAATTGTTTTATTCTAGCCTAATCAGCTGGCTTGTGTTTTCTGTGTCAGTATTACTTTTAAGTTGAAATATATACAAGCTTGCAGAGGGGTACTTGTTATACCTGCTCCTCAGCCAGTGTGAATGTGCTGTGGAATGTTGGTGTGCTTGGTGATGTAGTGGAATGTGTGGATGCCTGGATGAGGAGTGTCAGTTGGAGTATGGGCTGAGCAGCAGGAAGGCATGCTGATGGTGGGGCTCTACTTGTTAACATCTTACTTGAATAAAACTACCTGCTTAATACATGGACTATGTGACATCTTCATTCCACTACATATGTTGGCGATGATTTGTAAAAGAACCTGCGTAATATAACTATATGGAACCTGACTGTTTGTGAAAGATGATCTTCTTGAAGCCTGAAGTAAATCCTGGATGTGGAACTTTCTTCAGAAATTAAGCGCAGCCTGTGTGATAGCTTTCTGGCAGACCTGAGCCCCACCAGTGACCTTAAGATCGGTCGGCCCCAACCCGGACGTGCCAGTTCCTGGTGTTTTTTCATGCTCTTTTATGGGATGGAGGTGTGGTGATTCAAGCTGTCCCACCTTGGACCTTTTACCGGTCTGTTACAATCACGATTCGGGATGTCCAGCTGTATCTCTGTCACAAGTCAAACTGTGTCTCCAGATTGTGTGGATTTGGCCAACTGTCTTGTCCTCTGCGTGCTGCCTGTTTTCGCTGCACAGCTCAAACTGATCTTCTTTCCTGGGATGTTTTGCAACCCTAAACTACAAGTAAAAGGAGTCCCTGAGTTCGTGTTCGGAAGTGCCACTTAAAAGAGGAGCTCACATTGTCCCTGTCAATAAGAGCGTCGAGTAACAGGAGTCCCAAGTTCGTGTTTGGAAGTGTATCAATGTAAAGGAGACCCCGGTCTCCGTGTCCCGAAAGGCAACTAGCAGGAGGAGTCCCTTCACTATGTGTGGGAAAGAGCCACTGGGGAGGTGCAACGGGGAGGAAGAGTTTTTTCCACCCGTCTACGTGTTTTCCCTGGACAGACTTTGTGGTGTCAAATGCTGCAGTGGTTAGTGCTACTGCGGTAAATATTTTCACTCCTCACTTATATCGCAATTTTCAACCGCTGTGCCTGTTTTTCAAACTGTTGAAATCTTTTGGCTCACGTGTCCCAACTGCCTCTTCCCGTCCCTTTTGTCCAGTGTGAGCCGGGCCATTGGCAGCTCGCAGAGTCTTGAGCAGCTACTACGTTGTGTCCTTCGTTGTGCAGCACATACGTGCCTCAAATCACCCTGCTTTACGTCGTTCTGTGTGCCGCCATCTACTTCTGGCATCCTTTGTCATGGATGCTGCTTGATTGTGTTCCCTCATCACGTGGTGTTTGGTTGTAAATGTATCCCTCGTGAAGCTGAGCAAGTCTCCCGCCTGGGTTTCCTGAAGTGCCTGCATTTTCTGGTGAGCGACCCTACTCGTTTGGACACTTTTGGATTATTAGCTCATGCGTACGCCGGTGAGTGTCCCGTCAGCAACTTGCGATACCATCAATAACATTAACTTTCTTTGGTGTTCTGCATGCGTTGACATTTCAAGGAGTTAACTCAGCGTAAGCCTGCTATTTTGGATAACATTTCCTGAGGAATCTGTCTAGGTTGTATTGTGGGGAAGTTGTTGAATTGTTTTGTTTTCCCATTCTCTTCTAATGAGTTTTTAGATCATTACAGTAGCATATATTTTCACCAGTTTTTGGGATGTGTGGGGGTTTTACATCTTTGCTGTGGGGACATGTTGTTGTTTTCTTTTTTACTCATTTTGGGTGTAGTTTTAAGTCTTAGCGTGTTGATGAAAGGTACATTTAAGAGTTTTAAACTCCAGCAGATTTTGGAGGTTTTGTACAGTGTATTTTAATTGATACATTGGGAGACTGCTGTTTTTCATTTCATAGAGGGGCTCTCTATCTTTATATTTCATGATGTTGTGAAGGGGGTTGTGTTTTTCTTGTGTTGTGGGTTGAGTTGCAGTCGTCGTATGGTGCTGTGTTCACACTTCTTGTTTCTTTTGAGTTTACTGTAGTTGTTAAGGGCAGCTTTGACTTTTGTTGTTCCACCATACCTACGGGGTGAGGGTGAAGGACAAGGTTTAAGCCAAAGTATGTCTGTGAGGTCCTATTTCTTTTTCACTGTGTTTAGGGTGAAGGGTTGTTTTAGCCCCCTGATGTTTGCTTGAAGAGTGTTTTTTAATGTTTGGTGTGCAGCCTTGTTCCACACTTACCACCCTTACTTCGGGTTTGGGTGGAGGGCTGATGAGAAGATAGATTTGTTTGAAGAGTAAGTGTTTTTTCTAGTGATTACTGTAGTCTCGTACTACTTGTTAGGTGGAGAGTTCTGCACTTTTACATGTTCCGTGTGGAACGTCTTTACACACTTACCACCCTAACTTTGGGTTTGGATGTAGGGCAAGTTTCATGCCATATGTTTTGGGTGGAGTTGTGTTCCTCACGTACCACCCTTACTACGGGTAAGGGTGGAGGGCACCGTCTATGCCGTTTGTTTGGTCTGGAATGATTTTTCACATTTTCTAAGGTTTTTTCAATTATTGCTCTTGTTTGTATCGTTCCCTACAGTGCATCACAGTCAGTACTCTTTGTACAACTTTTTTTTTTGGTCTGGCCAGCCAACTTGTTTTTAGTATTTGGGTTTTGTTTGTGTTTTGTGGTGTGGTAGTGTGTGCGTTTTCTTGGGATGGTTAAAAAGGTAGACGTTGTGTGTATATTCCTGGTATTATCTTTATGGTTTTCTTTGCTTGTATTACTTTATCAAGTGTTGTAGACATGCATGAAATGTTTCCATCTTTTATCTGCCTACTTTCGCTCGTCACACTGCTACAATGATTATTTGCCTGCACTTGTTCTAATGTCATCGTGTTGCATGTATTCGTTTTATTGTCATGCTTTGCATGCACTATTTTAAATGTTATTCTTTCTAGGGCGTCTTTGTCATTTGTATAAAGAGAAGGAGATGTGTTATACCTGCTGCTCAGCCAGTGTGAATGTGCAATGGAATGTTGGTGTGCATGATGATGTAATGGAATGTGTGGATGCCTGGATGTGGAGTGTCAGTTGGAGTATGGGCTGAGCAGCAGGAATGCTGCTCCTGGTGGGGCTCTACTTGTTAACATCTTACTTGAATAAAACTTCCTGCTTAGTACATGGACTACCTGACATCTTTATTCCACTACAGTGCTGGTGGAAGCAAAGCTTGGTGTGAGGGCAAGGTGGGTATTACGTTGCTTATGGATGTCAAGCGATCCTTTTTGCATTGTTGCTGTCCATGACCCCCTTTGTCTATGCTCGGTGTGGTCTTCTGCCTTGATGTAGAAAGGTTTTCTGACTGGCGAGTGTTGTTTTGTGGAGGCTTCTGCTGTGCACTTTGCTAAATACTTGTTGTTTCTCTTGAAGGAGTTTGTAGAGCAAAATGGAATGATACCAAAATAACAGACACAATTTAGATGACTTTGGCCTAGGCCAAAGCTTCTTTAGCACTTCAATTTCTTATCCAGAAGTGTGCTAACATTAAAAATCAAAGGTTATTCATGACCTATGTAGCGTACTCCCCTGCCTGGTAGCATGCAAATGACCACACAACACACAGAGCTTTGTAGTGCTCATCTTTATTCTTCAGAGTGCAACTTTAACCCGTTAACCGCGGCGGTAATTCTGCCGTGGTGCGGGCATTTCCTTGCGCGGGCGGGGCCACATCGGCCGTTGGACGTGCGTAGCACTACGAATGTAGTGCTCGCGACGGCCAACGGCCGACGGCATCACACAACGGGTTAAACTAACTGTACGCATTGTGTCATCAACTTCATTAACCACACAAAGACACACAAAATAATTACAAATCATTATAATAATAATAATGGTCAGAAGTTCTTTATTTTAAGATGGCTGTCATAAGAAACACGGATTAAGTTCACTTGCAGATATACCACAGTAAGTGTAGGTATTACGTGGGTTCCTTTGGATGCGTATATGGTGGAGTATTGTTGTATAAAAACCAGTAGAATCTAGAGAACTTAAAC
Organism: Lissotriton vulgaris; assembly: GCF_964263255.1. Taxonomy (NCBI): domain Eukaryota; kingdom Metazoa; phylum Chordata; class Amphibia; order Caudata; family Salamandridae; genus Lissotriton; species Lissotriton vulgaris. Next base: position 1,461,940,141 of record NC_141687.1, on the reverse strand, counting down.
ATAAGTAGAGCGAATGAGGGAAAAACATAGCGTTAAGATGGCTGCAATAGAGCATTGGAATAACAGCATGGTGTGAACTAGCACGCAGCTAGTTCATAATAAACACTGTGTTCCGCGGTAACAGAAATAAACTGCATGTGCATTCTGTGCTGGGAGTGCACATGAAGATAAGGGACGTATCTCCAGTGATAGAGAACTCTGAAAATAACCTGGGAGATAAGGTTCAAAATCTCGAACTGGCTTAAATCTGTTATGGCGATTCACGGATGATTCCGTTGTTTGATGCTGCAGGGCTAAGTATCAGAGTGCTGAATATTCATTGGTCTGTCTCTTATGCCGGTCCAATACGGGTGATCTATTCGTGGAAAACACAGCAGGCTTTTAAGTTATGACAGTGTCAGGCACACACATGTTTGACGACAGATGAATTAATAATGAGGCTTACGACTTTTGACATCAGTATCTTTTAGATTACCAGTGAGCGAGTCTACTTCCTTGAGGATTACATTGCATTCCCTCTGTCTCTTGGCAGTGAATATTTGTAATGTGTTGAACTCCCCTAAACATTAAGCATAAGAGAAGCATGTTTTTGGCCATATCTAGGTATATTGAAATCACAGTGGTGTTTGAACTACTCTGGTTCACTGGTAAACAGATGGCTGGTTTATGTTGGTATGTTTTTCTGTCCTACGAGGGGTGAAACCCCAAAACCGGTCCCAGGAGGCTTGTTCCTGGTCCAGGGAGAGCCTGGCCTGGCAGTTCGGACTGCACTGTTCCAATGGGGAGCAGGGTCAAGACTGATTTGCATATGTATAGGTGTAAACTGTAATGGCATGGGGAGCAAAACAACAAAAAATTGGGGGTGGCCTAGCGATCAATTTTAAAGAAGAATTTCAACTCTCCCCTATTAATAACACTGACAACACAACCTTCGAATACTAAAGCGCCAAACTCAAAATTAAATGCTCCCCCCATATAGGAATGCATACCATAACCATCATCCCCCGGGTGAACCCCTTCCCTTTGATGAAGAATTATCTGACCTCCTCACTAAATCGTTACTCTCCAGCTCCAAAAACCTTTTCCTAGGAGATCTCAACCTCCACTGGAACGAACCTAATGACCCGGCAATCAGCCTTGTCAATAATCTCCTCGGGATTAGCGACCTCAAGCAACTTTGCCTCTTCCCTAATCACGCCAAAGGAGCCATCCTAGACGCAATCATCTCCAACCCAGATCTGACATCCCTATCTAACATCATCCCCATCGACTGGTCTGACCATCATCTCATTCTGTTCACAATTTCCCCCCGCCCCTCCTGCCCCTAAAAAAATAAATAAAGCTACAGCCGTAGTTAGAAACTTTAAACAAATCCGTCCTGACGCACTGGAACATCAACTCCAATCCTAATTTAGTCTCAACCCCCCCCCCCCCCCCCACTTATAATGCTAATGACCTCACGGAGCATTTCAACAAAACTGTAACAGAGGTGTTAGACCAACTTGCCCCTTTAAAAACTAAAACATAAAAAAATGCCCCCTCTAAATCTTGGTTCAGACTAGACCTTAACAAAGAAAGACGCTTGCTGAGACTGGCGGAATGAACATGGAGACAACACCCCTCCCCATGCCACCTTACCCTCCTTAGAACAGCGAATAAATGAATGAATGAATGAAAGGGATTTTATATCGCGCAACTTAGCCCGAAGACATCAAGGCGCCTAACAGAAAAGTTCAGAAAATCAAATAAAAATAACTACAAGTACGCCCTTGCAAACAGCCAGGTTTTTAACGCTTTTCGGAAACACAGAACAGAGGGCTGATTTTTAATTTCACCTGGGAGGGAATTCCATAATTTTGGAGCAATTATAGAAAAAGCCCAACCGCCCCATCTGCTCTTGCGTAAACGAGGTACCACCAACAAATTCTTTGAGGAAGAATGTAGAAGTCTGCCTGAAATGTAGGGAGCCAGCAGTTTCTTGACCCCTACAGGACCATTGCCAGAGAGTACACTATGGGTCAGGCAGAGCACCTTAAAAGTGATCCTCGCATCGATAGGAAGCCAATGTAAGGCTTTCCTGGCAGCCGTTGCAGACGCTAATCTAGGAGCGTCCAGAACAAATTTAGCAGCCGCTGTGTTATGCTCCTATTCATGCCGATGTATAGGGCGTTACAATAGTTGAGTCGCGACAAGAGCAACTACAACTTGCTTCCTCGCCTGGGGGGACAGGTAATGATTTATTTTGATGATCCCCCAGCAGGTAGCAACAGTTCTATTGACCTGCAAAGTCAGGGAGAGGGCCGGTTCGATCATTACTCCAGGATTTCGCTCTGACTCCGTGGGGGTAGGACAAGACCCCAGCGAAGGCGGCCACCATTCAGGTGACCAGATGTTATTGTTGGGGCCGAACACCAGAATTTCCGTTTTCTCCCTGTTCAACTTGAATGAATTGTAAATCATCCATTGTGACACTGCTTCCATGCAGTTCCTAAAGTAGCACGGGGACGAGCCATCAGGGTGAGAGAGGGACACCATAATCTGTGTGTCATCTGCATAGGAGACTATCTCCATCCCAAAAGATCTAACCAACTTGGCAAGTGGGGTCACGTAGATGTTAAACAGGGTCGGGCTTAATGCCAACCCCTGAGGGACCCCACATTGCACTGGTAGGGATGGAGATACAAAGTCTCCCAGCTTCACCCTCTCTACCCTCTGGTCAAGAAAGGAGGCCAGCAGCCTCAGGGCCTCTCCCTCCACCCCTATCTCCCTCGAGCGAGATGTTAACACCGAAGGGGACAGGGTGTCGAAGGCGGCCGTGAGATCTAGAAGGACCAGGACGGTGGAATGACCCTGGTCTACCTCCATACGGATGTTATCCAGTACGACTGTCAAAGCAGACTCGGTACTGTGGTGTTTCCTAAATCCATGCTGGGATTGATCCAAAAGATCAGAGGAGTCAAGAAATGCTGCCAGATGTTGATTGAGATGCGTCTCCAGCATTTTAGTAGGTGCTGGGAGCAAAGAAATGGGGCGATAGTTCTTGAGCACCTCAGGATCAAGAGTTGGTTTCTTTAATAGAGGCTTAACTACCGCATTTTTCCAGCGAGAGCTTCTTACAAAAAACACATCTTTTCAGAGAAAGCGTCATTCTTTCGTCTCCAACTCTCACATGCCAAAAACAGACCTAGAGAACTGTTCAACATTATTAGAAACCAAACCATCCCGGCACCCCTTAACCTGATTGCCACCACTAAAAAATGTGAAGAAATTGCCAACTTTTTCCTGTGAAAAAATCGAAAAAATAGACCGCTCCTTCCTCAATATTCTACCCTCGCCCACCTCCCAACCACCCTTGATCTCTGCACCTTTTACCTCCCCTTTGAACACTTCCCTGACCACCTCTCCCCCCTCCCTTCTTTCACCCCTCCAGAACCCATCTACCTTCGCTTAAAAATAACACCTCATGGCATAATTTCCACCCTATATCAGAACAGGAGGTCTTCAACATTTTAGCCAAAATTAAACCTTCCTCCCACACAAAAGATCCTCTCCCTTCCGCACTCATCCAAGAACTCAAACATCTCCCATCAACTCGGGCAAATCACTCCCATCCCCAAACACACTGATACGTTTAACCTGCTCGACCCCCTTCAATCTGGCTTCCGCAAAGGGTGCAGCACGGAAACCGCACTTCTCAACATAGTCGATGATATTCACCTAGCCCTGGATAAGGGTGATACCTACCTACTCATCCTTCTTGACCTTTCCGCGGCATTTGACACTGTTTACCTCCCAAACCTACTAAACACACTCAGAAACCGCTTCGGCCTCAGTGGTACTGTCTTTAATTGGTTCACTTCCTTTTTTTTTTTTTTTTAAATATTTTTATTGTTGCACACACTTTATACATTATAGAAATTTCCAGCATTAATACTTCATGCTTCATAGCTAAATAAACTGTTTTTACAAGATATACAAGTTTTTCGTTACACATTTCCACAAACAGTGTTTATGAGTTTCTTAGTTAAATACAATTAAAGCTTAAGTCCTTCTTGGATGTGCCTGAGACCCAATTCCTTCCTTCCAAATACTTATGGGTTGCCATATTCTTAGGCCTAATATCCTTCCCCTTTTCCCTTTACGTGCATAGATATTCTTCTCCATATTATACGCGTTCAGGAGATTAGCCAGCCAAGTTTGCAGTGTCGGTGGGTTTTTGTCAAGCCAGGCCCTTGCTAGGGTCAATCTATATACTGACATTGCGACAAACAGAAATTCCTGATGTATGTCAGCTCCTTCCAATCCCAAACCTAGGATTATTCTAGCTGGGCTAAGAATGATTTGAATCCCCAAGGATCTATCTAGAAAACCCTCGATGTCCCTTATTAGCGTGTGTAATTGAGGGCATGTAGCGAAGATATGGATACTATCTGCTTCGCTAGCGTTGCATCGGGGACAATTTATGCCCGTCCTCCCTCCCCATTTAGCTATCTTAGCTGGAGTATGGTACAATGAATAAATAGTTTTGTAGTGTTGTGACTGCATGGGGGATGAGCACAGTATAGTACGGCCCAGGTCCAATGATTTTTTAAACCACCCAGTATCTATGCTGAGTTTTTCCGCCCATTTGTTACCCACCTTTCCTAAGTCATCAGTTTTCCCTTTCATCAAACAGGCATAGAAAGACCTAATGGTACAATCCCCCGAAAGTCTAATTTTTTCCAGTATCTCATTCCTCCCTACACCCACAGACCCCCCTGCTTTATCATTAAAAAAACTCCTGACCTGGAGATACTTGAAGAAATCTCTATTGTTAATACCATATTTAGTTCTTAAATCAGCGAACTGTACGATCCCCTCTATATCAAATAAGTGCCCGATCTGGATGATTCCACTGTTCGCCCATTCAAACATTGCTTCATCTGCAAAGATTGCATGAGGAAACGACCTGTTTCTAAAGAGTGTAGTGTATCTGTTATACTTCCCAATTTTACTTCTTTTCAAGAAGGCAGTCCATATCTTAACAGCAGTTAAGACCGTCTTAAACCTTGTTCTTTTAAAGTAGCCATAATCGATACAATTTAAGAAGCAGTTTCCCACGTCTGAGCTCAGTGTTGCGAAATATGGAGGCAGCTCGAGAAAAGATCATGAAGGAGGTAGCGTTGGGGCGGGTTGGGGGTCCTTTCACAGAACCACCTACCCATAATCTGGTTTGCTCCCCTTTGGGTCTAGTTCCGAAAAAGGAGGAGGGTAAATTCCGTCTGATCCATAATCTGTCGAGTCCCCCAGGGCTTTCAGTCAACGATAAGTTAGACCCGGATCTGTGCTCAGTGAAATATACCAAATTTGACACGGCTATTGAGAAATTGCAGGCATTAGGGGAGGGAGCTCTAATGGCTAAAGCCGATATTGAATCAGCCTTTCGATTACTGCCCGTGCACCCGGACGACACCAGGTTCTTGGGCTTCACATTCGACGGTAACTATTTTCTGGATTTGTGCATGCCTATGGGGTATTCTATTGCCTGTGCAGTTTTCGAGACTTTCGCAAGGTTCCTAGAATGGGCGGTTGAGCAATTTCTGGCCTCGGACAACTCACATGCTGTAGTCCACTACCTGGACGATTTTCTGTTCATGGGTCCCGAGGGTTCCCAGTCGTGCAGGAAGGCCCTGCTGGGCTTCCAGCGCTTGGCTGAGGCGCTCGGAGTACCTTTGGCGGCGGAAAAAACCGAAGGCCCGACCACGTGTTTGACCTTCCTGGGCATAGAGATTGATACGACAGCAGGAGTGTGCAGGCTGCCAAAAGTCAAGGTCGATGCCTTTAGGGCCGCTATTGATGGCTGCCTGGGGGCAAGGAAGGTAACCTTACATCAGCTACAAGTTCTTTTGGGTCAACTAAACTTTGCTCTGCGGGTCATTCCTATGGGCAGGGCCTTCTCCAGGAGTATAGCGAGGGCGATGTCTGGACCGCGGGCCAAACACCACAGAGTGAGGCTCTCAGCCACAGTTAGAGAGGATCTTATGATTTGGAGAAGTTTTTTGAGGGACTTCAATGGCACGGTATTGTGGCGAGCAGCCTGTTCTTCTAATACGGATCTTGAGCTGTTCACCGACGCTGCAGGTAGTATTGGTTTCGGAGCTATATTCGGTCAAAAATGGTGTATGCAGTGCTGGCCAGATGACTGGATCGAGCGAGGCCTGACTACTAACATTTCCTTCCTTGAACTTTTCCCCATAGTGGTGGCTTTGCACTTGTGGGGAGATCTGCTGGCAAACAAGAGTATAGTATTCTGGTCAGACAATATGTCCGTAGTCATGGTGATTAATAACCAGAGGGCCACCTGTACTTGGGTACTCAGGTTGTTGAAGGAATTGGTTTTGCAATGCCTGAGCCATAATGTCCAATTCACTGCTAAACATGTTCCAGGTGTCGAAAACAAAGCGGCTGATGCATTGTCTCGTTTTAAGTTAACAGAGTTCCGGGAGCATTGGCCCCAGGCGGAGACGTCAATGTCAGCCTTCCCAGCGGAGCTATGGAAGTTTGGTGCCCCACAGCCCCCGAGTTGATATCTGCATCCTTGGCTCCAAGGACTATGAGTATGTATCAGAGGTCATGGGAGTCGTATATGGCATACCTGAGGGGTGTGGGTGTAGCGGACATCTTTGCCCCCCAGAGTGTATTAGGCTTCATCGTGCAGCAGAAAGAGCAAGCGAAGTCGGTAGCATTCATGAAAAGGCAGCTGTCGGCTTTAGCATTTTATGCGGGTCTACGGGGGGTGTCTGATCCGACTAAAGACCAGAGAGTTAGAAGAGCAATGAGAGGTTGGGAGCGCCTAGCGCCCGGGGAGAAAGATTGTAGGAGGCCGATAAACGTAGAAAAACTGATAAAAATCTTAGGAGCTCTCCCTTTCGTATGTTTCTCCCAGTATGAGACACAGTTGTTCCGGGTGGCCTATACCTTAGCCTTTTGTGGGGCTCTGAGAATTTCAGAATTACTCCCGGCGTCTAAATCAGATAGGGAAGGGGGTCTGAGGTGCTCTGATATAATCGAGTCCAAAGGTGTCCTACGGCTAAGGGTGCGGAGATCGAAAACGGATCCGCTGGGTAGAGGTACCTGGTTACAACTGGGTAGAGTAGAGGGTGAGCCCTTCTGTCCGGTCAATTTGCTGAGGGTATTTCTCCAAGTCAGGCCCCAGGGAACTGATGATAGACTCTTGATTCATGAGAATGGGTTACCCCTTACCAGGTTCCAGTTCACTCGGGTAGTAAAAATGGCCTTGGCATGGATCGGAGTGGATCCGGCCGAATTTACATCACATTCGTTTAGAATTGGAGCAGCGACAACGGCTGCTGGCCTAGGCCTACCCGATCAGGTAATCAAAAGGTTGGGTCGCTGGAAATCATCTTGTTATGAACGTTATATCCGCCCGCAATTAGTCTGACGTATCTTTCGCTTGCGTTCCTTTTTGTGAGAATCGACTGCCTGTATCTCTTCACATTTACTCTTCATATCTGTCAAAAGACTGAACCAATCGGTGGCGGAAATCCTGAAACAATTGAGTATTGAAGCGATTCGCCATAAATTAATTCAGGCAGAAAGGCCGGAGTTATATGCAAAGGACGGAGTCCACTTGTCGGAGGCGGGTATGGAGATATTTATAGAAACAGTCCTAGGAGCCGTCTCCGAAGCTCTTGAGCGCAGGGGGGGAGGTCGAGTCCGCCAGTAAGCTCCTCGTCCTGTGGCGGGGTTCCGGACAAGAATACCACGGGAACTTCTTGTCTAGAGACAGTTAACTCTGAACAGGTTTGCTAAATCAGTATGGACTCTGGGCTGGCGGGAGAGTTGGGGCCGACCTGCTGGTGGCCTTGGCTTTTCAGCCCTACCCCAGAGGCCGCTGGTTGCCCAAGTGGGCGCTTTCCTCACCTGCGGCTCTGTTGACCAGAAGGGGGTTAACGTATGGGGCAGGTGATCTGGATTGTGGCCTGCTGGCGCAACCCTGAAGTCAAATAAAAGGCCCAGTGGAATGGGCGGTGAATGTATATATTGTATTATAAGTGCAAGTTTTTTCCTAAATACTGTATTTGAATATGTACGAATAGATAAAGAGATTGGTGGGTCAATGAGGTAATTGACCAGAGAACTTAAATTTTAATAAACAAGCAGCACACTGCAGAAAATCAAGTACGACTCCCGAGTTTGATGTGGGGTTGGGTCCTTGTAAAGCATGCAGTGTGGCGGGGGGAGAATGCACTTTGTCTGCCATCTACGTCATTTACAACGCCAATAGCTCAAACTCGCATAAATGCGAGTCCTATTGCATTGTTTTTCAAGAACTCAATAATGAATACCAAACATATATGCGAGTATGAGGATGAAAAAAAACTTGCGGCCCACTTACTAAGAAAAACGCTAAATATCGTCCGAGCCCACTGATAGATTTCGGTGCCACCATTATTCCTTTAATTCTTATGGCATACTTTGGAAGCAATAATTAGCATGGATACCAAAAAGGGGCTTTAAAGCAGGCTCAATACGCAATTGTCAGATGGATCTTAAGCAGACATGTTAAAAGTGCCTTCTTTGATTTAAAATTGAAGGAGTCTTGAAGGTAAACTCCAAGACAGGGTCATAAAATAGCCCTTAATGTTTTGAAGCATTCAGTACTCAGGGTTGGATTTTTGTCCACTTAAAGCAGTAGAAAGGGTTTAGACAAGTACCAACACCTTTTATTTACTATAAGATTTGGCTTTAGTATTTCCCTGAATACTGAAATCCCTGAAGGAAAATTACACTGGGTCAACTTACCCGCTGATGCTGAGAAGACCGTTTCCTTCATGGTGAGGGGGGCGGATAAAAGCCCTACCGAAAGGGGTCCTCTTAGATGTGTAGATTTACATCAACCAAGAAAACGGCCACTAAATTCGGACATTTACCATAAACGTATGTAAAAATAATACAACACATTCTAATTGTATTTATACAGTGTATGAGTTTAACACTTACAAATATTTATTGAATGATATAGCAACTTTTCACATAATTCTTTTTTTGGGCATTACGGCATTGTAAAAAATTTGATTTTTAAATAGGCACCTATAGTTTTCTGATTCCTAATGGAGCTCTTGTTCTGCATTGAGAACAAATGTAACTCTAAAATGGCTGTATAGTGTCTAATGCTTTATGAAAAGGCGAAAAGAACCGCAAACAAAGCAGGGTGAACTTTGCATGTACTGAAGGCAAGAGCTGCGCTTCTAGTGCAGGGAATGGCAGAAGAAGAAAGAGTCCTCTCATAAACAGATAAGCCCCGAAAGCGTAAGGAAACTGTACTTTACCGGTGCGCCTCAGTCCTGAACAGAAGTGACTTACCGGCAAAGTGAACTAGTTAGGAGGCAGCAAAGAAGAGGGACAGCAGTGAGAACCTATGGTAAGCCGCAGGCGAGAAAAACATTGTTTTATAGATGACAACAGGTTTTGCAGACAGTGCTTGCACGCTGATTCTCGACCTAAAAATGTACACATGCAAGGAATTAAGTTAGGAGACCCTGACCATTATCTGCTTCCTCACTATCCTCCCTACCCATGGTTGCCTAGCACCATTCAAAAAGTGTGACCTGCTGCATAAAGACAGATTCTACTTTTTCCAATGAGATTCACTCCCAAGTTTGGTGAGAGTATTCATTTACTTATTCTTGACCATAAATGCATTCTCCAGTCATTGATACATTGTATTGTTACACACACAGAGGGTACCACATCCTCTATGCAATTAATGTTTGGGTTGGTAAAAGCGCGTTGTGAGTCAAGAAGACTTTTGTGACTTGTGAAGTACATTCAGTACTATATGACTCCTGATTTTGATCCATGTAATTAGTCAGATTATGCACACGTATGCTCACATTGGAATCGGAACACTCACATTTCACAGCATTACGTGCACACCTAGCCAATGCTTGAGTTTCGGAAACTAGGAACACAAACTTTAGTGTGAACACCATTCAGTTGAGAGCAGCATGCTTAATGCGTGTTTCAGAACCCACATGATCGCTGATACGTTGTACTACATTTGTCATTGTCTGTGTGGCTAGGTCTATTGGAGAGAAGCGCTGCCCTTACTGTAGATGTGGCGGTCTATCTCTGACTCCATCAAACAAGTTTGCTTCTTAAGCATGTTGAAAGTGATTGTTGTCCCCTCTAGCCTTCTAGGAATTTAAGTTTTTTTCCATGAGCAGCCATTTTGAGGTGTGCTCTGGAAATATTTGCTCTTGGTGCAGTTTCTTCTTATTCCAACCAGAGGTCTAAGGTTGACCAGACCGGTGTCCCACAACACTTTACCTTTGACCCCCTAGTGAAGAACAAGTATAATGCTGCGCTCCACTTCATTCCCACATCACAGCCAGGCTACCTTGCCAGAAGGTTATTTGTTGACATGGGTGTTTTCAGACTGCCCTACGAAGCCCTATGCATCACACGTTAAACTATTTTTTTAAGGAAATCCCACATCCCTGCATTGTCCAAAATATATCACAGAAATGAGTTGTTGCAAAGATTTCTGTGGCAGAAATGTGTGTCTGCGGTGCCAATGATTCTGTACTGCCTCACTGCACCAGTCATTGCAGGGATTCGAACGTTCTTTGCTGCCTCACATGAACCTAGCCTTATCATTAGTACAAGAGGCCGGGTAGTTTTACTATGCTGCTGCTGATATTCTATTCGCTGCCACTGTTACAGGATTGGCAGAACTGCATTGAGGTCAGTTGTGTTGCATACATACAAACTTCCCCAGTTGTGTTTTATACATGCACACTGCCCAGTTGGTCTGTGTTGAGAACTTTACAAGTATTTGTTACTTGTGCTTACTTTCATCTCACACGGGAGTGCAGAGCTGCAACTCCTCAGAATATCAGTGAGAGCCATCATATCAACTGGCATTGCCTTCATCCTGTCTAACTTTCTTCAGAGCTGCTGATCTCAGAGAAGGCAGCAATGGCTTCAAAGTTCAGCTCTAGATCACCGAGATACATTCACAAGCAGTGTTTGCATACCCACTGCACACAAGACTTGGGAATGGTATGGTATAAAATAGGAATGCATTTGATCACAAGTGCAGTTGTTGAGATAAAAAATAATGATGAGTTTCATCCACACTTATTTTTAGTTCTCCAAGTACTGTTCCTTACATCTTCCAGAATTGTGCAGGGGGATAGCTTCTTTTAGCTTCTTTCTACTTTAGAACTAATGTCTCACCACAACTCTACTTGGCATAACTATGATGCACCATATCAGGTATGCTTGGGGTAAAGTCACATCAAGATACAATCCTGGTAGGGAAACAACCTTTACAACGCAACTTTTACAACGCACTACCATTACAACAAAACTTTTACAACGCAACATCCATTACACAGTATGCCACTACAACGCACACCATTACAACGCATGTCATTACAACACAGTCATTACAACGCATACCATTACAATGCATACCATTACCATACAACATTTACCCTACTGTTGCACCCCCTGGAGTTAGAATAGTAATTTTTACCCCTACACTATCCAATACTTACCATACATGCAATGTAATGTTATGCTTTGTAATGGTATCCGTTGTAAAGGTAGTATGCGTTGTAATGGAATGCGTTGTAAAGGTAGTTTTTTAAAATTCGTTGTAATGGCATGCGTTGTAATGAAATGTGTTGTAATGGATGTTGCGTTGTAAAAGTATGCATTGTAACGTCATACAACCCTCCTGGTATACTACCCAGTTTATAATGTAAGTAAATAAAGTAGAGAAAATGTCGATTTCAACAAATATTTCCCGGCCGTGAAAATCTTTTCCTTGCACAGATCTTACATTCCCCTCAATTTCTTGAGCCCCACCACAGCTAGCACATTAATTACATATCAGAAAAAAGCATAGGGAAACAGTGGGAATGTGAATTCTTATTAAAAAAGCATTGGCATGGTCAATAGGTTTTGCCTGTGCGAGATCTATTGGCTTCATCAATGTTTTTTTTTTAACATGACTTAAAGTTAAAAAAAAAAGTGCTATGCTGCAGGCATCATTGACAGTATCATTATGCTATTCCCCTTTAAGTCATGTTGCACACCAGCCCTTGCTGCTGTGGAACATGTTAAAAAACACACACACCAAAAACAGCGGGGCTGGGAGGGTGGCAAGCAACATGAGGGAGGAGGGTAGGGGAGTGTGGATCAAAAAAACAGTAGGAGTGTGAAGTGGTTATTAACTTGCGTCTAAGTGTTGATTATTTTAAGCAGTAGAATTAAAAAAAAATAGTGAACCCCCCTCCCAACAAGAAGTGTTGCCATTTCTGGATGTTTTAAACGTTGGCTTAGGTAAGCTAGGTGTGATCATGAGTGATGGGTTGCAAGAACTGCATATGAATGAGGTAGAGAGAATGTGTTGCTGTTTTAGAATGTTGGCTTGCAAGAGCAGGGTATGAGTGAGGTGGAGAGAATGTGATGATGCTCAGAGTGTTGGTATGTGAACCTGGCAGTTATTTACAGATGAATAAAGCCATGGTACAAGCCTGTGCTGTAGATACTTCATCTTTGTTCTTGTTATGCGCTACACTACTGTGTGTCATGGCACACACCTACCTCCCCTCTTACATCTGCCACATATCCTGAGAGCACGTCAAGATGGGGGATTCCCTATCAGTTCAGAGAAACAGACTCCCATGTCTTGAACAGGTTGATGTGGCTAAGACCAATGGATACAATAAGGCTGCCAACAAGTAGTACTAAATCCTCCTATAAATGTCTACCTTCTGTCAAAACGTTCAGTCTGACCAGCACATTCATCACTGAATTCTAGAAGGCTTTCCAATGAGAAAAGGAAATAGAAAAGGTGCAACCATTCAGAAATTTTCACTGGTGCCTGGAAATAATATTTTGCAACCACAAGAAACAAGCACAACTGTGACCAATCGTAGACAATATTCTGGCCTGTAGATATATAGATTTCTAATCCAAAGAAACCAGAGGATCAGCATAAGCAACTGTTACATCCTAGCAATGTGTCCTGGCAACATGGTTTGAGTTATCTTCATGGTTGCCAGCATCCGAGAGTTCTAGAGCTGGACCACAAGAGAGGAGACAGTTGCTGCAGACAGGACGGGTATAGGGGTTGTTCCTCTTAACTTCAATAAAGTTCCGGCTTGAAATATATCGTCTGCGCCTCTTAAAAGTGGCGACGAGGATGGGATGTATTTTCACTGAGGGCAGACTGGCAGTGTAACGATACAAGTTGTTAACCCCTAGGTCATTCTTTTTTTAACTGTCAGGAGGTGCCTCATATAGCATGTTGTTGACTTTGTATTACTCAAGAAAGTGCTGCTGTGCAAGGATACAACTGCTGTGTAAGGATACTACAATAAGGAGACCGACTGACTGCTGTCGACAAGCACCACCACACGGAAGCGACCTACTGGAGCCTTGTCTGAACTCAAGGTACATGCGGAGTAAGTACCGATCCACGTGAGGCTCAGCTAAGAGCTGTGACTATGTGTAACCTTGCATTGTGTCTGTAGGAAATAGATCGGCAAAACGTGGTGTACCCTTGACTTCCGGAAATTTGTCTAACCTATCCATCCTAAAAATAAAAAAAATGTGAGAGCATTTGATTGGAGAGGGAGCGTTGGATTTCTTTGATTGTCAAGCTTATTGACTACCAGTTAGCCGAGATCTACCGATATATGCCATTGAGATCGGGAGCTCAACTAGGTGCATCATTTGTAACTTTGTTATGTTTTAAATTGGCTCACCAGTTGTTGCTCGTGCCTGCCTCTGCCTCCGTTCGACCTCTGTTGTTGTGCGTCATTGTGAAGAGACGCGTAATGCGTAACCAGTCGTTCCACACCTGAACCCAGAAATTGTACACGCCACAAGCGCGCAGTGTACTGTGGGAGCCGTGCTGCGTTGTGATGTGCAGCGTGATTGACGATCAACAAAGAACAGCCTTGGTTGCCATGGCAACCTAATACAAGTGCTGCAAAGCGATTGCAAAGACAGAACCGGCATACTAAAAAGAAAAACAGCGACACGATCGCAGAAGTGGAACCTGTATATTAAAAAAAAGGGAAACCGCAAACAAAGACTAGGGGCTAGATGTTGGTAATTCCGATTTACCTACTCTTAAATACCAAATTTTACCTATTCGGTATTTAAGAGTAGGTAAATAGGAAGGAGGCAGATGTAGGTAATTTTTATTTTACAATTAACGAATCTGTAAGATTCGGTATTTACCGATTCGGTAAATACCGAATCGGTATTTCCCATTGATTCCTATGGGCCTTGAAGCCCATAGGAATCAATGAGAAATACCGATTCGGTATTTACCGAATCGGTAAATACCGAATCCTGCAAAGGGGAACGGGGTGTCACTTTGACACCCTGTAGCACCCCAATTCCAGGCTTGTGTGCCCTGTGGCACACATACATGCCCTAAGGGCATGTCTGTGTGTCACATGGCACAGGTGTACATGCACAGATGTGCATATACACCTGAATTCGGTATTTTACCACTTATTGGATTGGGTGGTAAATACAAACTCCTAAAGGGCCTGTGGCACTCTTTGAAGTGCCAGCTACATATCTGGATTTATCGAATCGGTAAATATACCGAATCGGTAAAATATAGGCCCCCTACATTAGAAAACCCTAATACCGGTCGGTAACAGTCGAATTCGGCCGTTACCGACCGGTATTAGGGCTCCTACATCTGGCCCTAAAACTATCAGCAGGCACAGATTGAATTACCAATATAAGGAGACTGAGTTCTTCAACACTGCTTCGAACTTTTACTACGTAGACTACGGTGATTACATTAATTCTTTTAGTTTTTTTTTCTTCCTTATGTTTTCAGATATTCAATGCCAGTGACTGTTAGTATAATGCTTATTATTGTTGTTTCACCATAATATCAACTTAGTGCATAACAATTGTTAGAGATATTCTCCAGGCACAAAATTATTATTATTCTGCAACTAGGAAAAAATCATCAATATGGACATGTCATCTAATATAGCTCTGCCCACATTTTTACAAAATCTAGAAGAACCCACTTTGCAGTGGGAAGATTGGCTAGAGTCTTTGGAGACTTATTTAAAGGCTATAGGTGGGGAGGATTTTACAGCTTCCCAAAAAGTGGCGTGGCTCAAACATAATTTAGGAATAGGGGGCAGAAAGGTGCTGAAAACCCTACCTATTAATAATGATAAGGGACATATTATTCTGGGAGAGAAAACAAGTGATAGTAAGGTGAGGAAGCAGATGTACATTACAATGAAGTACTTCTCGCTGATGAATATGTGGAAGTAATTAAGGCACTAGAATAAAACTATGGCAAGAAAGTTAGCATAGTAGTAGAAAGGCACACGATGTTTTTCTTAAGCACAATTACTTGGGGAATCTGTAGAACAATACATCTCTATGTTAAGAACTCTTGCTGCCACCTGTAAATTCAGGGACTTACATGAGGAGATCATATGGGATCGATTCTTAAACAGAACGAGTAATGTTAAAATTACGGAGAAATTACTAGATATGAAAGATTTCCCCTTACAGAATACAATGGAATCAGCAAGACGGGTGGAGAACACTTCCAGATATGTTGAATAATTAAACACAGAAAAGACTGACACAACTAAAGTGTGTGTCCTAGAAAAGAATGCATTAAAAAAAGGAAAGTAATGCAAAAACCATTATACCCAAAAACAGCAGAGTGTGCTACAGATGTGGTAGTACGAGACACAACGCAGATTCCGTTTTGCAGTTAAGGAAAAATGTTTAAAATGCAAAAGGATTGGTCGCTTAGCATATATGTGAAAGGCTGGATCTTTTTCCTCCCAAACATGGAAGCGCCCTGTGAATGCTATTAGAGAAATTCTGAGGATGGCAACTCTGCCAATGATGGGGAATTTGATGTCATGGTTATTTGTGATAATGTTGTCAATGATGTATCTGAGGGTTACAACACACCCAAATGTGATCTTGGCATCAATGGTACCAAAATATCATTCACAAAACTTTATTCGACAGCTAAGTCATACAAGCACATTACATAATACATTTGAGAAGCAGTTTTTTAAATTATCTAAAAATTTTAAAACACAATTAAATCATTCTGTAACCATCGAATATAAAAATTCTATAAGAACACCTTAAAACTATTATCTAAAGAGATCGACCATTAATTCATTTCACAGATATAATAATACTGAATTTTCATGAGGAAACGCATAGCATAATTTTAGTAAGCAGAACATCTTGGAACAAAGAGTCTTTATAGACATTAAATATGGTAGGCGGCCACTCATTAGAACCTTGGTGCAATGTATTCAAACGGATTCGCCAAGTCCATCCTAAGAACTTCGCAACAGCTATAGAGATAGGGGTGCGGGATCTGAACACAATATTCGCAAGGCAGCTGTGTGCCTCCTGATGCCCATTGGCCTACAAATCGGCTTTATCCAGACTTTACGGGGCACAGTGTACATGGGGCAGAAGAATAATATATGCCCCACAGTTTCACATTGTTCTATGCACTTGCAACATTTGTCATTACTCGAACCTCCCCATCTGCAGGTAAATTCACGGGTTGGAAGAGCACCCACCCTTAATTGAAAGTACACTTTGCGGTCATAAGCTTTCTCACTCAAGTCCCAATACCTTTCAAAAGCTGGACGGGACTTCAATTCGAGGAAGCGATCTGTTAGGTGGGTTGAGAGGCCTTGGAGATTTCTGATGTGAATACCATTTCCCAATACCTTTCTTTCAATTTTTCCTTCGAAGGGAACACAACATTCAAAGGGTCATTCCAAAGCTCTAGCAACCCAAGCTTCCCTAGGAGGTGTCTAATTTCATTTAGCCATCTTATCTTGTGGAACGGGTCAGTTCTTATGACATCCATGAGACCTCTAGAATAGTGTACAAGTTCCACCGTGCACCAAAGCCTCCGCCAATAGAGTAAAGGGCGAAGCTGAGCTAGGTGTTCCACAGGCTTCTTGCCAAGATAAAGTAGTAGAGGTCTTAAGGGGGTGCTTTGAGGGAGGCTTGTTACTTTGCGTAAAAACGCATTCTCCAATACAGTCAAGCACTTCAGGTTTTCGAACCCCCGTAGCTCTGCCCCATATAGGGATGAGCTTAGGACCTTCATCCCATAAATATCTAATACTGGGCTAATAGGTTTTGTCAGAGGTTTTAAACTTAATTAGAAGGATTCCTGTTTGCTGTTTATGTGACAGAACGGCCCGATCAAGTTGGCAGTTCCATCGCATATCCTTCTGTAAGGTAACGCCCAAATATGTGAAAGAAGCAACCTGTTCCAGGGGCAAACTATCCATAAGCACATTGCCCTTGAACGACTTGTTTTCGTTAAATGACATAAACTTGGTTTTTGCTGTGTTTACTTCCAGACCACGTAGTTTACAGAATTCTTCGAAACGCAGGAGGGCTTTTTGTAAACCACTTGGGGTCTTGGAAATTATTAGGGTGTCATCTGCAAACATAAGGATTGGGATGTGTGACCCTGCCAACACCGGGGCATCCGTGGGGGTTAGGGAGAGGAAGTCGGCCACCCCGTTGACAAAGAGTGAGAACAACGTAGGTGCCAAAACGCATCCCTGTCGAACACCCCTGCTAACAGGGAAGTCTTCCGTCACCTCTCCCACACCCCCCACCGGACCCGAGCAAAGTTACCCTCATGTAAGCGGATGATTAGGGACAGTAGTTCTGGAGCCATTCCCATTTCTCTCAAGACCTGCCATAGTTTTTCTCGCGGTACTAGGTCGAAAGCTGCCTTTAAGTCCACAAATACTGCATAAAGGGCTCCCTTTCCTATAACCACCGTCCTCCAGTACAAGGTGATGAAACAAAAGACTTGGTCTATCCTACTGGTGCGGCGCTGAAAACCGGCCTGCATAGGACTCAGAATATCGTGGTCCTCTATCCATGTCTGGATCTTATACAGAACCAATCGGCCCATAACCTTCTGCACAGAATCTATTAAACTGATTGGTCTGTAGTTACCAGCTACTGACTTATCGCCCTTTTTGAATACTGGGACGATTTCCGCACCCTTCCAAGAGAGTGGGACATCCGCTCCTTGGGCGATTGCATTAGCGATATACGCAATATAATGACATCAGGTTTGTTTGTCATTAACAAAAACATCTGCCGAGATGCCATCCATACACGGTGCTCTACCCCCGGTCACTGCATCCAGCGCCCTATCAACATCTATTGGGGTAATATGTATTGGGGGGTGGTTCACTAATCTCTTCATCACTGCTCCTTGCGTACTGTGGCTTAAAATAATCAACCCAAGCATTTTGAGACACATTATTCTGTGGGCGATCAGGACAACCTCCCCTATCCCATTTGAATATATCCCAGAACAACTTAGGGTTCTTGGCCGCAAAAGCGTCTTTGAGGTCCTTCCACTTTTCTTCGCCCCAGCTTATTTTGCCTCTAACATTACTTTCCTATAGCAGGCTCGAGCAGACCTTATCAATGATATATCTCTTGTCTTTAGGGCACAGCCAAAGTTAACCCGAGCTTTTCGACAAGCTGAGTTATACCATCCCTCCGGTTTGTATCCACTTAATTTCCATCCTATATTGGGCCAGCAAAAGTAGGTATTTAACCCTTCAAAGAGTTTAGTATGGACATCAATCACATTATGATTGGTGTCCAAACTAACAGTAGCAGAACCCAGCACTAACAGTGCATTAGTTACATCTTTATTAATAGCAGCTACAATTTCAGGGATCTTCAACGATTCTGCTCCATTTTAGGTGGCGCATATCGTTGGATAGAACATGGTCGGGCGCTAAAACTCCCTAGGTGGATAGTGAACCGCCGGCAATGGACAAATTAAAAACGGAGGTGAGTGGATGGTGGCCACTCTCAATGCGATTAGTAACCTTCATATCTACAAGATGGGGCCATAGCCTTAGGTGAACAAGCAAATCATCTATGCGACTCAACCTAAGGCCATTATCAAAAGTGTTCCTGCCGGACTTATCCGACAAGGTACGCCCATTTGCTGCCCTCAGATGGCTACCCATGCACAATCCTTTCAAATGAATTGCTGCCTCTGTCCACCTTTTGATTGGAGCTACCTAAAGGGCCGGAATTCCCCATCTAGAGTCATCCTCTTCTGTAAGCTGGAGACCATCCTACCCTAGGGGCTCAAAGGTTGTATTAAAGTCCCCCACTACAAGAGGCAAGGTATTCGGGGGCAAGGTCCCTAACAGTTCTTCCAGATCATTTACAACCTCAGATTTTTTCCCCCCTGGGTGGCCTCGCGCATAGACATTGAAAATTTCTAAACTTATTCCTGCTGGAGTACTAAACTCTTACTGACAATATGTCATTATTACATACTGGGTGCTGCTTGATTTGACACCCTAAATCTTGCCTCACCCATATGGTTAATCCCCCAACTGGGCGACCCCTATCTTTTTTCAATGCAGGGACATAAAAGTTAAGGTAACCAGCGCGGAAGACAGGTTCTACTAACCATGTCTCCTGGAAGAGGCATATGTCGAATTTTTCGATAAAGTCCATCCACTCAGGTGAGACTAGTTTTGAGCCTAATCCCGCTAGGTTCCAAGATATCATCAAGGTTGTTCCTTTACCATAGGACAAACCACCAGCTACTTCCTAATCCCACTGTCATATTGTTATGGCTAGTAGTTAAAATGCCATCATCACCATTAACGGTAAACATCGTTTACCACAAAGTTTTTACCACGCGGTACCTTTAGCACGCATCCCTTACAACGCAAGTCGTTACCACGACTTGCGCTGGAGGGCGCTAAAGGATTAAAAATAGTAAATTTACTATCCCAACACCTTCCCTAAGGTCCACGGGGACTGGTGTTAGAATAGTAAATTATACTATTCGAAATCCGCACCCCCAACGCAAGTCGTGGTAACGACTTGCGTTGTAAGGGATGCGTGGTAAAGGGATGCGTTGTGACGGTACGCATTGTACCGTCATACATCCCCATTAACACTACCCACAGATAAATCATTTCCCCTGCTTTTACTGCACTGGGTAAGTTCTAGGTAGTGAACCCCGGTTCTGGGCAGGGAGAACTGTCAATCGCAGTTTTCCAACCCAGAAAGCCTGTCAAAACCGTTGTGAGTCCTAATCCCTCCCTTATTGTTAGCACGATGGTCTGAGCCCCTTGCTATTAAGTTGTTTGAGATGTGCTGTTGTGGTGTACGATAGAAGAAGGCAAGGGGTAGAGAGCGTATTGAGGTTATTGGGCTTGCCTCCTGCCAATCACAAATGTTGTTGCCGGCCTTTCTGTCCCTAAAATTAATAATTATGCAATCCCCCTCAATGGACTTACTGTGAGAGCCCACCCAGTCAACACGTCTAGCAAACAAGATTTCTGATGATACATTCGGGGGCAGGGGCGATTAGAAGTAAGCCAGTGGATACACTTATTCTTGAGTTCCCTGTATTCCTCCCTTTTATCCTGACTTAGTGGGGTGACCCCCGCTAGTACCACCACACAGGGGATGGATTCTGGGGGGAGATCAATACAAGGAAACCTTTAGACCAATGGCATACGGGGGGCATCCAAAATTAATTGCGTAGTGTGTGAAGCCTCCCTTATAGCTTCCCTCCTCCCACCCCCACCATTTTTGGCGAGTTCACTAAATACAGCCTGGTCTCCCGAGCATGGTGAGGGAGAAGTGTGCTGGGGAACAACAGCAGCTACAACATCCACAGGTTTTACAATACAATTATCAGTAGGTTTGTTGATCAGCTGGCAATTACTGGGGCCTTTGGGCCGAGATATGGTCCGCGCCTGGGCCGATGCGCATGATAATTCGAGACATGCAAGCCTACTCTCGATTATATCTAACCTATCATAGATAGGGAGGCATGTTTTTTGGAAAATAGATTCCAGCTTTGTCCAAAAGTCCCTTCCCATTTCCATGGGTGGCTCTTCATTGGGAATCGAAGGCAAAGTTATTACTTCACTTGTAGGACAATCAGAGTCTAATCTCAGAAGCACTGGTGATTTAACATTCCTAATTTCTGTATTGATTTTGCGGGTCTTTGGATTTTTCCATTTAGCAGTAGCACCCCCGCATTTCCTTTTGGAGCTTTGGTTCTTAGAATTTCCATCGGTGAGCTGGCTAAGTAGGACCTGCTTAGCGTTGGTTGCAGACTGTGTCATGATGCACTGAGCCATTACTCCTGTGTGTGTACTACTGAGTTGCCTCGATACCGCTCTACAGTTAAGGTTTGCTTCATCAGATACTGGGAGGCAGAGGTGAGTTTTGTCGCGCTGAAGAGCACCGTTTCCTTCCCCCCCTTCAGTATGACTTCCTTCAGTAGGTTCTAAGGCATGAGGAAGCACTGGCGAACGAACCTGAGCCAGTAAACCCAATGAGGACCGTTTTTCCAGTGCAATATCCAGGGACAGTCTTTTTTCTGTCTGGACAATTTCTTTTTCTAAGATTGTGGATGCTCTTATCAAAAACTGGTCCAAAGTTCCCACTATGGAACCACTAGTTAGCGACTTTCTTCCTCTCCTCCCTGAAGGTGACGCCATTATAACAATTACAAGTTTTGCCAATATACTCACAACCTTGTTTTGAGTTGCTAAAGATTGCAATGACAGTTACGATATTTAATAACAATTGTTGGGCTAACACTAACCTCTTAGTAAGATGTTAGGGGGAGGCCCCGTCCCGTACTCGAACGTTCTCTAATGGGCTCAAATGGGCCCGACCTTGGCACGGGCTTCGCCCGGCGTCCGCCCGCGCGCGTCCCGCGGGACAGGAATAGGATGCTGGTTAAATCCAATTGGACAGGCGGTGTGACGGTAGGGCGTCTCTCCATTGGCTGGGGAGCGTGGCTCTCCCTGTTCATGTTCCCCTGAGCTGCCTGCTGCCGGTAAGGGTTTCTTTAGTTGTGCGAGAGAAGTAATTATCCCCCTGCAGCTGGGGGCGTGGCAGTAGGGCGTCTCTCTGTTGGCTGGGGAGCATGGCTCTCCCCGTTCGTGTTCCTCCGAGCTGCCTGCTGCCTGCTGCCGGTAAGGGTTTCTTTAGTTGTGCGAGCGTTACCAAAATATCAGTTTGGGCAGACTCTTGCTCCCCTTACATCATTATAGATAAGAACACATGGGAGAATGTAGGAAGTCACCAATTGATTTCCACAGATGTTGAACCTGTAGATAACTGTAGGGTTAAGCTTCTATTGTTGCGCTTCTTCAAATGCATATTGTCTCACAAGGGTAAGGAAGCTACTAGCAAAGTATATGTTATGGAAAAAGAAGAGCATTGCCGGGGTGGTGTGAAATACAAATGTTGGGTATTACATTGGACCCTAACCACCCACAACAAGATCTAGTCACTGAGGATCTAAAGAAAACCAAGTAGAGCACCAAATTTCCAAGATTATTTGGGGAACGGTTAGGATGTTTAGAAAAATTTGAACACCGCATTGTACTAGAGTCCAATAGTGTTCCATGTGTGCATGAAGCAAGAAATGTGCCTTTTACTCTTAGAGAAAAATTACAATTAGAACTGCAAAGATAATGTGACGCACAAGTCACCAAACCTTTTGAGTCATCTAAACGGCTATGTTGGGTCGTTTTAGCATGCAAACCTGACGGTAATTTATGCATGTGCATTGATTTAAGAGACCTTAATTGCAACATCCTAGTTGACCAGTACCTCTTACCTCACATTAATGAAATGGTGTTCTCTGTAATTGATGCTACATACTTTTCACTAATTGACCTGTCCAATGCGTATCACCAGATCAAGCTGCATCCCACATCTAGACATCTCACTTCCTTCATCACACCCGAGGGAGCCTTCCTGTTTATTAGAATGCCCTTTGGTCTGGCATCCACCTCTGCGGTTTTCCAAAGAGTAATGTGCAAAATATTGGTCTGTTTATCTAAAGTGTTAGTATTTAAAGACAATGTGTTACTGTGGGGGGCGAATCGCTCTGAACATGACATGATACTGACACAAACTCTACACAGGTTACAAAATGAAGGTCTAACTGTGGGAGTCAAGGAATGTAAGTTTGGGGTCAAACAAATTCATTATCTAGGGCGCACTCTATCGAGGAAGGGGGTGATACCATAAAAGAAATGATTGGATGCCATCACAAGTGCACATCACCTTCTGACAAGGAACAAGTGCGTTTATTCCTAGGTCTCGCAGAATTTTATTCCAAATTCGTTCAACATTTTGCTGACAAAGTCCATATCCTCAGAACACTAATGAAAAAGGGTGTCACATTCGAATGGACTGATGAATGCAAAAAAGTATTCAGTTCCATTAAAGAACAGATTGTTAAAGCTGTTGCATTAAAACCATTCAACCCATCAAATTATAACATAATTGTGGTGAATGCTAGTGCATACAGTCTGAGTGCTGTACTCATGCAGAAACATTTGGGACATGAACGGGTAGTGGCCTTCGCATCACGCACTCTCAAGGGTGCGGAGGCCACATATTCTATTATTGAAAAAGAAGCACTTGCATGCTGGTGGGGAGTGAACTACTTCAAAACTTACACCTGGGGGACCCATTTTGAAATTAGATCTGATTACAAGCCACTCATAGAGTTGTTTACTACTACGGGTGTTGGAAAAGCAACCTCCAGGATAAGTAAATGGCTTTACAGGCTACAAGGATATGACTTCTCACTACAGTGTGTTCCAAACATTCGCAACATCAATGCCGATTGCTTATCCCATTTACCATTGGAGTGCGACGATGATGACATTGATTCCAATAAAGATGTGTGGCAGCAAGTGTATCTGAGTTATGTGAGGGGGTTATATCCATTGACGGGTGGAAAATGGCAATAGCAACAGATCCCATTTTCAAAGACATAATGATCGAATTGTCTAATCCATCTGGTCCCAACTTTTGTCTAAAAAAAAAAAATTGGGGGAGTTTTGGACAGTCTGGACAGAACTTTCAGTTGTGGATGGTGTGATGCGCAGAAACGGTAGGCTAGTGGTTCCGGCAAGCTTGCAGTCCAGACTGTTAAAATTGCTGCACGAAGTACACAGTCGAATGTCCAGTAAGAAGAGGAAGGCTAGAGAGACATTTTGGTGGCCAAGGATGGACAGAAATATAGAAGAGCATGTACGAGGATGTATGGAGTGCATGTGTAGTGAAAAAAACAATTGGGTAGAGGAATCCCCCATCTCCCCAACTAATTTTCCGAGCAAACCTTGGGAAAAAGTGGCTATGGACATCTGTGGACCATTTTCATCCAAAGGTATAACCAAAAATCATGCATTAGTACTAATTGACTACTATTTCAAATGGCCGGAAGGGGCCTTCACTGGACACATCAAAGCTTCCAATGTAATTGAATTTTGTGACCAATTCTTTTGTAGGGAGGGCTGTCCTGACATGTTGGCCACGGATAATGGACCACAGTTTTTAGCGGATGAATTCTAAACATATCTTACCAAAATGGGCATTTCTCACCACAATACCGCTGGTTATAATCCTAAGGAAAACGGGTTGGTTGAGAGATTCAACCGAGTCCTGAAGAAGTGTATCCAATTGTCAGAAGGTAGGAGTGGAGACTGCAAGGAGGCAGTAAGAGAAATGTTGTGGAGTTACCGTGCCACACTTCATTCTGTCACTAAGGAATCTCCATTCAGACCAGGTACAAGAGTTTCTCCTGTGTAGATGTTCAAAACATTTCCACGGTATGTGTGTGACAAAAGTCTAGAGTGGAGAGTAAAGAAACACCAAGAGAAGTATGTGAACAGGCACAACAATAGATTAAAAAAAAACTCAAACATATATTTGCTGCTGAAGACTGGGTGAGGACATATAGCATGGGTACTCAAAAAAGAGGTCTGTCTAAATGGTCAATGCCCAAGCGTATAACCAAAGTTGTTGGTAACAGTGTTTGGCCGAGTGATGGCAAGAAATGGAATATTCGAAGTGTCTGCTTGTGCAACACTTATCGAACTAAATGCGTGGTTAAAAAAGGCAGGTGAAGATCAAATAGAAAATTGAAGTAACAATGTAAGTAATGATAAACGTGTCAGAACGGCTCCCAAATGGCACAGTGAATATGTGACATATTGATATACCTGATGTCGTTCTTCAATCATATTTAAATTTATATTTGTAATATTCTTTTCTCAGGTATTCCTGTAAATATCTATGTATTCTTGTCCTGTCATTTTGTTTTATTATTAAGAAGGAAAATGTGTTACATCCTAGCAATGTATCCTAGCAACATGGCGTGTGTTCTTTCCATGGGTACCAGCATCCAAGAGTTCTGGAGCTGGACCAGAAGAGAGGAGACACTTGCTGGAGACAGGACTGATCTAGGGATTGTTCTTCTTAACTTCAATAAAGTCCATGCTTGAAATATATTGTCTGCGCCTCTTAAAAGAAACTAAACAAGCATCTCACTCTATTACCTAAGACACAAACATCTAGTCAAATAGAAGAGCATATTTATGGCCAAGGAGAGGAACGGTTGAATAAATTCCAGGAAAAATAAAGCAACTCTAACATACACGTATAAATGTGTGAAAATATAGAATATCAGATACGCAATTAGAAATCTCCACTCTGGATGAACCAATACCAATACACTCTGCACAAGATTCCGGAAATGTAAGATGGCTTATCATTTTGCAGCAAAGTATACTAGTCCTTATTTTTTGTGTGAGGACACAGAAAATGTGAATAAACAATAATTTGCGAAATGTAGAATTTGATACTCTGTTTTTGTTGTAACTGCAGAAGCCTTCTCAGACTGGTGTGTGGCTCGCCTACAGCAGGTTTGTCAGACCATTTCTACATTGTGGATCTGCTTCCAGATAGAGACCTGTACCGCATGACAAAGATTTCTTTCAGACTGACAAGACCACAACAGATATGTTGTCTCCCTCAGCATTAGCCCATATACGTGAATAAATACTGCTAACCTAATCTTTACGGGTGGATACAGGTTATCATCTCACAATCTGTACATGAGCCCTTAAGGTCCCCTAAGCCAGGCTTGTGTGACTATCGTGGATAGGGGCAGTTTTAATGTTGCAGTCTTGCTTTTATGTGTGGGTTGAGAGGGCAGGAAACAACACTAGGGTGGAGGGTGGGTGAGTGTGAGACTATGGGTAGTAGGGGGATGGGAATGGGCCAGGGGTCAGGGCCAGCAGACATGCACTGCAAAAAGTAGAGAAAGAGTCCCTGCAGGAAAGTCACTGGCCGCAGACAGGAAACTGTTCTTGGTCCATGCTCTACGGCAGGGACACAACAGATAAGCCCTAGGAAGAAGTCAGGAGAGGAGGATCTGGTGATCAAAAGGAAGCAAAGAAACGAGAGTGAGGTCGCAGCCATCCAATGGTAAGTAAAGGTATACGGAAGCGGTGCGCTCTAAACCCGTGTTTTAAGCTTTTTTTGTTTCCAAGAGATTTTGCATGCACAGTGCAAATGCTGTGCAGTCAAAACCTAAATACACGTATTTCCCTTCTGAGATTCACAACAGAAAGCCCTGAATATAGTCATAATTAACTAGCAGGATCATTTCAAAGAGGGCAATCAAACAAATGTCTTCATAATTCGCAGAGAATAAGTTCTGTTCTCTCCAGTAGTATGGACTTCACATATTTTGAGGCCGTGGTCTAGGATGCCAGTGGGCCATTTGTCTACAGTGCCAGGCTTTCCTTTTACACACTTAGGCTGAATCTGACAGCTGCAGACTTGGTAAATCTAATGATGATGTATAAAAGGAAAGCTAAGAGCTGTGAGCCTAATGCTGAGGGAACCCATAACCTAGAGGAGCCACCAATGACCTGCTCCCCTGACAAATAACGTGGATGAACTACAATTGCGGTGTCAAATATATCATATCTACTTATATTTTGTGTTTCCTACAAAGCAGTGCTTTTTAAAATGTTTGAAAACTTACGTGCGATACTAGCTTTCACAAGACACCTGTAAATCCACCTGCCAAATCAAATCTAGGGGTTCACGAAATTTGTGTTACTTTTGCCTAATTACGGGAACTGATGGAAAATTATGCATAGTTGCACATAATGCAAATCCACTATTTTGCGCTATATTTGAGCGTAAATGCATCCTCACAACAATTTTTGGCACAAGATTGCACTTAAAAAAGAGCACCATGTATAAAAGCTGCATGTATTCTGTTATTTCTGTGCGTTTGCAGTTATCGCAAATTGCACAATTTACAGTATATTTTTTTTGCAGAAATAAAGCATAATCATGCAAAGTAGCTTTAATAACATACTTTCAGAAATGTCGCATAAACTTGCAAAGTTACATACATTATGTAAATTGTGCCGTGTAATTTAATTTTCATCCACACCTACTTTCATTGTTTTAACTCAACTAATAGGAGCTTCACAATACACAAACACCTCGCTTAATGGAACCCGAAAAATGTTCTCCAAGTATTCCAATGCTTGCATTACTATTGCACAGACTGTACCTGGTGTGTGTAGGAAACTATGAAAAGCTGGTGCTTACATTACACGTGTTTGTGTGTGTGTGTGTTATGGGAAGTTTGTACTGCAGCTGTTCTGTGTGTGCGTGTGTACCTAGCACTGCTGATGCACAAATGTCATCTGTTCTAACTGTCCCGAATATATGATGTTACCACAAATACAAGTTCCACGCATGGCAATACCACGCGAATTTTAGTTCGCAAGTGGCTTTACCACGCTGGAATTTGCAACGATGGATTACACCACGCATTTTAACTTTCATTAAACACAAATAATAAAGATTATTTTCTTACCTGACACCGTCCTGTCTTTCACCAGCAGCCCGTACTTCCATCCACCATCGAAACAAGCGTCAAAACACGTCTGCCAAAATTAAAAAAGGACTGCTTTTTTGACGTAACGGCACGTCTTTGGGGGAGGCACTTTCCTTTTTCCTCGTTGGTACTGAAGTGCGTTTTTTTTTAATTTAATTAACCCGCTCCTTTGTTTATTTCTGGGGGGGAGACCCCCCCAGGCCCCCCCCAGCCCCTCCCCCAGCCGACCCCCGCCAACCCCCCAATCCCCCTAGCCAGAACGTATATGCGTTGCAAAGACTGTCGTTGAAGGCATACGCGTGGAAAAGACGTTTGCGAGGTAAGTGCCTCGTAGTAAACGTCACGCGTAGAAAAGCCTTCGTTGAAAATGATGTTTCCCAACTGTCCCTTTCTTCAAAAAGTGTTGCTCGTGAAAAGTGAAAATGACATGCTTTGACGGTACTTGTTTAACATTTACCTTCTCCCACTGATAGTGAGAATGTGTTTCTTTAGAGTTCACTGTCTATGCTATGTCAAAAATACTAACAACATGTCATCTCTTTTTGGAATCTAACGAGGACTTTAGCTGAGAAATGGTCCTCAGCTGGTTGAAGCCCAACCCCATGGACGGCGAACAGTGAAAGCAGCTGCTACCCATTTGTTACACCAATGCTTACCCTAACACTGCCCTTGCTGCCTCTTACCAGCCAGACTCATGTAGTCCGTGAAAGCAACAGAAAGTACAGCAGGCTCCTAGATACTAGTCAGTTTCAATTCTGTGGTTTGCCACCCCTGGTCCATCCTCCAGCCCTTCACAGCAAATAGGAGACTGTTGATAGGCTAGGACCAGGCTAGGACCAGAGCACAGGCTTTGTGATGATCGGGGCTGTAGGCCCCATACAGCTGGAAGGACCACACAGACACAGTAGTATAGTGTGTATATATATATATATATATCTCTACCCGAGGCACGTGCGCCCGGTCCTTTTTATTGGCAGGCCACATGTTCTGTGACACCTGTGATGGATGGGTGTGGGGTGAGTGTGGAAGCCAGCCCTCTAGGAGTGCCTGGTGGAAGCACATTACTTGTTACCACTAGAACGTGACCAGTCGGTCACTACATCTCTTCTAACCTTTACAAAAAATGGGACAATAAACCCAACCTGTGGGAGAGAGCAAAATGACAAAAACAATAACTCCACAGAGTCCATTCAAGTTGCTGGCAGGCCAGGATAAGTGGAGAGGAGCAGCTAAGAGCACCAGGCATCATGGTACTCCTCCATCGTTTCAACCAGAACACTCTGGACCTCAATGGAAGTGAGAATGAAATCCGGGCTTCTCACAGCATGGAAGTCTATATACAAAGTTTGCTGTGAGGGTGCACGTGGAGCTATAGTGAAGTTGTTTGCTAAAACATATTCAAATGCATCCTGGCTCTGTAGCTAGCACTCCTCCAAAGACGGATGACATTCCAGTGACTGTTGAAGATTCTACCTCGGATGCCACTGTGCTTCCAGCTGCCTGATGGTGGGGCAATTTCCTGCTTTCTTCTCTCACCAGGATTCCCCTCTCTTACCAGGATTCCCCTATCGCTGGAGTCCAATGAGGTCCTCTTCACCAGGCTTCTATGTGACTGTGTGGACTGCGCCGTGTCTCTCCAATGACATAATATTAGCCCATAGAGGAATCACTATGAGTTCCACCTTCTAGTCACCCACTCCACCTCAGGGGTAGTTGTTTTCAGGTCGGGGTACTCCTGCCATCCTGACTCTGGTGCACCGGAACTGACAGGGTACTCCTTGGGGTAGCAAGACTCCAAACAAGAACTTCATGCTTCCTGTAACCTGCTCGGGAGCTACTGCAGACCCATCTCTTGTGTTGGGATTCATCTCCCACTGGAAATCCCTGAGGCCCTTGCCCCATGATTTGCACGGGCTGGTGTGGATTGCTTGGGTCCTTTTTTATGGCCCACGACCGAGGTGGTCCTGTCCGAACAGGACCACCACCAAGTTTCATGTGCAACCCCAAAAGTGGATGGTACAAATGACCCAGCTTGCTCACTTCCTCAGGCTTCATGTTCACTTGTTCTAACCGAAGACTTCTGGGTGGTCAGCCTCTCACTGCACTAAAGATGCCTCACTGACCTCTGGGTGTTTCATAGGCACAGTGCTCCACTCTAGATGTCCAAGGCTCCTGCGATGGTCTTGGGGATGCACTTGATTTCAATAGCACTCACAGTACTTATTTCATACTTTGCTGTTTGCCAACTGACTACTACACCTCATTCTCTTTTTCTTTTCTTCCTCCTTTTGATTTAAACTTGTGACCTTGCGCCACGTCTACATTTTCATCTTTTCCTCTTCATGACGCGGTCTAATGCAATCTTGCCTTCATCTTCTTTCTTTTGACCAGGCCTCTCCATGTGGTGTGCACTTCGCATGGGTCTCCCTGACAATGTCTTTCCCCTAGGGCTGAGACTTCCCCTCATCCACTGACCAGACCTCTCATTGTGACCTTCTTCTTTTCACAACCTCTCACAGGTCTTCTTCTCGGGCCTCTCACAGGTCTTATCTTCATCGACCTCTCACAGGTCTCCTTGTAGACCTCTCACAGGTGTCTTCTTCGACCTCTCACAGGTCTCTTCTTCAACCTCTACCAGGTCTCTCCATTGACCTCTTACAGGTTTCTCCGTCGACCTCTCACAGGTTTCTCCGTCGACCTCTCACAGGTTTCTCCGTCGGCCTCTCACAGGTGTCTCTGTCGACCTCTCACAGGTCTCTCCGTCGACCTCTCATATAAGTAATAATAATAATTAATCCAGTATTTGTAAAGCGCGAACAATCACCCGTAAGGGTCTCCAGGTGCTGGGGGCCTTCGGGAAGATTAAGCAAGCTATTGCCCAGAGTCACATGGTGCTGGCCTAATCTGGCGCCGGGGATCGAACCGTGATCCCCAGATTCCAGCCTCAGTCGCCCTGGCCGCGGTGCCGCACCTCTCCCGCTCTCCTGGTCTCTCTTAAGCATGGGCGGAAAATCCGTTTCGCTCGCGGATTTTGCGGATTTTCGGTAAATTCGCAATCCGCGAGATTCGCGAATTTCCCGCAAAATCCGCAAATCCGCGAGCAGCGGATTTTATGGCTTGCTCGCACTGTTCGCGTGAGTTCGCGGCTTCCCAGTTCAACCTCGCGCCCCGCGAATAAGCGCTAAATTGCAGAAATACGATCTTAGCAAAACTGAAACTACTTACCAGGTTCAAAAGTTCAAGCTCATCATTAGTAGCCATTTCCTGTAGTGCTTCCTGAGGGGCCCCTCCAGAGTTCAGTTGCCTACTTGCAACTATTATGTGACCCTGCTCTGACCCTCAGAATAGTTACACAAAGGTCCTGAATTACAGCTAAGGCAGACAAGCAGGAGCCAGGCTGGAAGTTCAAATCAAGTGACACATTAATCAGCCCCTAATTCATTATTGTCAGTTGGGGCAGGGCAGGTGTTGTAACTAATTTTGCAACAATGAAAGCACTTAGCAAGTGCAAAAGATCACTAATCAGGAAGCACTAAGGAAGCAGGTGCCAGCTAAAAAAATATTCTGTGACACAATAATCAGCCCCAAATTAATTCAGGTCACTTGAGGCAGGGAAGGTGTGCTTTGCTTTGCCGAAAATAATGTACACTGGACAACCAGAGGGTGCGGTGATGAAACAGAGGGTGGCATGGGTGGGCCAGAGGGTGGCATGAGTAGTCAGAGAGTGGCAGTGGTGACAGAGAGTGGCAGTGATGAAGAAGAGTGTCCCAAACAGGCTGGACACGTAGAAACATAAGTTCGCAAAACTTGCGACCCGACAGGTAAGTTCGCGTTTGCGAAATTGTACAAAACCCTCGCGAACTGGCAGAAACCCGCGCAAACACAAAAAAAATTCGCGAGAATTCGCGGATTTTGCGGATTGCGAGTTCGCACATCCGCAAAATTCGCGAACGCGAGATTCGCAAAATTTGCCCATGCTTAGTCTCTCTGCCTACCTCTCACAGATCTCTCTGTCGAAGTCTCACAGGTCTCTCCGTCTACCTCTAACAGGTCTCTCTGCTGACCTCTCACAGGTCTCTCAGTCAATCTCTCGCACCCCTTGCCCTTAAGGCAACGATGCCGTGGCAGTCTCTTCTGCCTCCACCAAGGCAGGCTTCACAGGGTCTGTCAAACGCTGCAATAACATGGGCCCTCTTCCTCGCAGGGCTATCACTCCGAGGATCATGACCATGTAGTCAGCTTCTTTGGTGCGGTCTTTGGTGTATTTCTGACTTTGCGCCCTCTGTCCTTCACTTGAGGATGCTCCTTTTTCTGGTGCCTTGCTCACCCTGTTCTTCCACTTGCGGTGGTGTCCTTCTGCCACTGGGGGTGCAGTCAGCCTGCATTCTTTTGTCCTTCTTGAACTTGCTGCCTGAGGCTTTGCTGCTTAAGTGTCTTTGCTATTAGTGGACTCTTGTCAGCTTCCTTGGCTGGCAGCCTTGAGTTTGTTGGGTTTTCCCACATTGGGATACATATTCTCTCTCCCTTCATGGTTCTTGCCCCTTGGTGCTGCCACCAGCTTCACTCATGTGTTGGTATCCTTTTTAGCACTGCGAGCCTGTCATTTCTCACAGGTGTCCTTTACTGCTGCAGTGACCACCCATAGCCATTAAGTGTCACTGCAGCCCTCCTCATAGGCCCGGGCAGCCTTTTTCTTCTGGCAGAGACATCTTGGGACCAGCTTGGGGCTCATAGAGCCCTTCTCTGGGTTGCCCAGTCGCAACTTTTCCTAAATTAGTGTCCCTCATTCGGGTGCATTGCAGGTCATACTTTCACTCGCCTGACCCAATACGAGACGTTCATACACCCAAACTATTTCTCTGGACTCATCTAACACAAACACTGCTGTCCTTTCAGCTTATCCCACTGTGACTATAGTCGCTTTTGATGACAGGGTTTGCTGACAAGAGCAAAAGGGTATATAGTCCTTTTTAGGTTTCGCCTGGCGATCCGCTGCGCAGCAGCGTTCACGCAGGCAAAAACATTTGTTTACCAGTATGGGGCTTTGTCCCGCCTCTCTGTTCCATTGGCTAGCTCCATAAATGAAGGCTAGCCATTGGAACAGAGATGCGTCAGTCATCGTGGGAGCAGATTCGTGGGTGTTCCAGCGATTTTTTTTCTCTCTCCACCCCTTTGGAAACGTCATTACGGCAGTGGGCGGTGTTTTTTTTTTTAAGGTTTGTTTTGGCCATTTTGAAAGTGTCTTCTTTGAAAGCGGAGTCTTGTCTTTCCTTGCTTTGTCAGTTTTGCTTACCTGCATTAACCCATCTCTGTTTCGCTCTCCCTTTCCTACCCTTTCTCCTCCTTCACTATGATGACACCATGGCCAAGCTCCTAAAAGGCCCTGCGCGTCGTCGCAGAAGCCGAGCTTCCCAGCGGGGGGGCCTTCTAATGCAATTATGAGCCCGGATTAGAGCACGAGCGGGTCCTGGCCTCCCTCTGAGGGTGACCCTGCCGCCGCAGATGTTTCTTTCACCCCTCGGCCCCCAGTTGGTGTTGCGTTGTGTAATTTTGGCCCAGCCCTGAGTGCCCGCATCGAGCCTTTCCCAGTCCAGAAAGTTGACTGACTCTGTCTCTTGTGTAGAATTTGAGTTGTGCGGAAAAATGCAGGTATCAAGAATTTAACTGATTTTCTTTTGGGGGGGGGGCTCTACATTTTCCTTTCCATCAGAGTAGACGTCTCGCTCGGAGATGTCACATAGGCTGCACCAGGTGAATCATATCCCGATAGACCTCAGCTGGTGTGTGCCACAACTCATCCATTGCTTCAAGCGTGTTCCTTGTGTCACAGTTCATGCCGCAGGCGTCCTCTGTTAATGGTGTCACCACAGAGCTCTTCTGGCCTCGATGTCATGGTTCGAGAGGCCGGTGTCACGATAGGATCCGTCCGGTCGCTGGTGTCACGCATGTCGCTAGAGCTATCCTGGTATCAGCAGGTAAAGGACGCTCCGCGGTGACCTGGGCAGTGGTTAATGATGGTAGACTGTTGAAAGGCCCCATTGTTTCTGTGTACAATGGGCGCCTCTGATGGCGCAGCCCAGCGCCCAGACCCTGCTTCCAGGTGCCAGAGGTGTCTGACAGCGCTGACTGCAGAGGCCGTTTATCTGCTGCTGGAAGGAGCACGTGGCTGCTGGGAGGAGGGCCTTTGTGGTGACCACGATTACTTTTCAATGGGTACGTAGGTAGGCGGGACGGGGAACAATGCACCAAGCGGGGGGGGGTCACTTTTTGTACATAGTGGCGGCAAGGTGCCTTGGTGACCCGAGATGAGCTCCAGAGGTGCGATACCCGTCTGTGGTTGTGAATATGCGTTGGCGCTTTGGCTGCTGGGGAAGTCCCCTCCCCCCTCCTGTTAATGGAGTATGAAATTCGGTTCATTGTTTCTTAAATGAAACCAATTAAATTCGGGGGACATCTTTAACTTAAACTTTCAGATGTGTTGGACGCAGGTTTCGCTTTTATAAACCCACAAGACAACTGCTGGCCTTAATTTCTCTTGCTGCCCTTAACAATGCGGAAGGAAAGCAGCTCTTTAACACTGACGTAGCCGCCCCTTCTTTACCAGCTGCGCCCGGCCAGCCTCGCGAGACCCCGGCTCAGACGGTGCCTTACCTTGGTTCATCTTGGAATGAAAGGGGTGCGCCTTTTATTGCGGTCCTTTTCTAGAGTCTTGTTTCGACGGGAGGTGGATAACGAGACACACATGGGGCTTCCAGGTAAGTGTCATTCCAGAATATAGGGCTACCAGGAGATTCGACATTTCCCTTGTTGTACTTTCTTTTTCTTTAGTTGCATTTACACACCATTGTGCCACCTTCCCTTACAGTCACTTCCTAGCCCTGGCGCAGTGTACAGAGCCACGGCTAGGTGGTGCCCCCTCCTTCCACTGGCTGCGTGCGCTCTCTCTCTCTCCTTGTTGGGCCTTCCCTACCAGGAGCTAGCCTTTGCTGCTGCCGAACATTGCAGCAAGGGCACAACCAGGCTTGGCCCTTGCCAGCTGCATCTCGATTACAGGCAGAGCGCTGGGTCCAGCCAGTGTTGCCTCCTCAATGCTGCTGGCCACGTGCTCTCTTCGCTTGTGGGCAGAGCCCCATCTCTGAAGGCCACCTCTCAGACCAGGCACTCTGGCCTCAGTGCATTATGACAGATCACGTTGCAGTGCCGTAGCTACCTTCTCCATGACGCCCAAGCCTCTTCTGACCCTGTGGTGTGGGACCGTCTCATGCTTCCTGCAGGCAACACAGACAGAGGATGGCTCCCTCATCCTCTGGTGAGTGCATGCAGGTATTTTATGTCCAGGTGGCGGGGACAAGCAATACTGTTGTGACAGGGCAACTTGTTGCTCAACCATTTTAGCTTTCATTTGGGTGTGGGCACCGCATGCAGGTTGCTCTGGTCTGCTTGTCTCTTGATGTTTCCACAGTATACGACTTACACTGCAGCCCCACATGTCACCCTCATCTACCATGCTGCAGGAAGTGTCCCTCCTGCTGGATGCACCACAGACAGCATATTTTCCTCTCAAATGCAGACAGGGCTCTGCCATGCCGTGCCTGTCAGCAATGTTTAGGCACCTCAGATCTGTGCAGGCAGCACCATGTCCATGGTTTTTCCGCTGCACCTGTTGATTGCAGATCTATCCACAAGGCCCACCACATGCCCAGTAGGGCGTTGGATACTGCAACAGGTCCACTTACTGCCTTTCATAGTCATGGCAGGCACTCACTTGTAGGGAGTGGAGGCGGGATGCCATTCTCTTTCCTCAAGGGGTGGCCATCATGCTGGCAGCAGGTGCAGGGTTCCCTATGCACGGGCCACACCTCCCTCCTGCCGAACTAATAGACTTCTACCATGGAACAGCAGGAATTGGCCCACTCGTTGCCAATGTAAGAGTCGGAGTTTTAGGCCCCCGTACACCTGGAAGGATCACAGAGAGACAGAAGTATAATACATAGAAATAGCCCAGGGCATGTGTGCCTGGCCCCTTTTATTGGCAGGGTCAGATGTCCTGTGACACCTGTGATGGATGGGTGTGGGATGAGTGTGGAAGCCAGCCCTCTGGGAGTGGCTGGTTGAAGCACATTACTTATAACCACTAGAACGTGATCAGATGGTCACTACAGGCTTGAACCAAGTGGTGGGCACTCATTCAATGTCTACAGCTTAAGGGTAAAATGAGTATGTGATGCAGTTAATTTGGTAATATTGGGGCTGTGTGTAGATGCTTGTGGGTTCAGTTCAGATGGGAGGTGTTTTTCAACAGATGCAAGATGCTGGATGGCCTCTCTACCTTTGCATCCTTTGAAGTAGACTCTCCTGTAGCCTGGAATAAGAATTTGTACAATTCCGTAATTAGGCTGCAGAGTAGACTCCATGGCTCCTTTAAGTTGGTTTCGAGAATGTTGTATTTCACAAAATGTGCATTATATCAGACATTTACCTCATAACAAGATCATTGCTGCCTTGTTCTACTCGCATTGAAGTGTCACTCAGTGTCACACATAATGCATTGAAAGCCACACATAAGCATGCTGAAAACAGAGAAATGTGACAAATAAGCAGACTGAAAGTTTGTCTGCTGTCCAGCATCTCAGAGCTGAGGGGTTTGCCTGAAGAAATAAGAGCTCTACGAATTTCGTTTTTTTACTTTAAATCACAACATAAAAGAAACGGCATTAAATGTATATGTTACTATTGACCAGAAACAAATACATTACTATCAAGCATCATTATACAGATGAAAGAACTCATCTAGTGCTGGGGCAGCACTTTTACCATTCATATTCGGGGGGCACCTTCGCCGACTGAGAGGTAAAGGAGTTAGCATTTAATCAATCAATTTTATTAACAGTGCAACCAATTTGGTTACACAGGAATCAGAGACTATAGTTAAGAAGACTTCTACAAATTAGCAGTCAGATTAAGGTAAAAAAATCTCAATACTATGCTGTAAAGATATATAATAACAACTGGATAACCCAACCTCCTAAAGATGTTTAGGCATACCAGTATAAGGCAGATGAGAAGTTCAGTCACAGCAATGCAAAAGATCAGTAACAGGATTTGATGTTCAAAGAAGTTTGTGATTCTTTTTTTTAAACATGAGTGACGTCAATAATCATCTGAAGTAAAGTCCAAACTGAGGAAGATAGTTTAAAACCTAAAAGGATCCTAGAAATCAGGGAAATTAAGATAATTCGGAAAATGTGGGCAAGTGCTGAAAGTGTCAGCATTTCAGAAGTTCACTTAAGATTCTTTATGGGATAGGGGTAAGTGTTAACCTAAGCCACATTCAGAAAAGAGTCAAAAGGGATAAGCATTGAGGTCCACATTTCTCAAAGTTCAAAAGAAAGTGCTCTAACATCAGACAATGTGGAAACCAGGTATCACCACAACAGTCTCCATAGTAACACCCATCAGGGGCGTCATTGTCCTTTCCATTCTCACATTATGAGTTGAAGCATTAACAATGTCTCCAAGACCAAACAGGGGAAAATGTATTATCCTTGGTTACCTGTGATTCCTTGCAACATTAATGAATGTAAATTTTCAATTGGTGCTCCTGCTCTCCATGCTCCTTGTCAAAGTCCTTTTTAAAGCTCTCTCTTCGTATCACTAGTACAGTGTTGTATCTATCCTCAAATTAACAAGCCATGTGAAAGTGCCTGCAAGGTGAAAACATGCAAGCAGAAAATGGAAAACAGCATTTCATGCAGAAAGAAATGAGGGCGTAGTCAGAAAAAAATAACATATTAAATCAGTGGTGCACATTTAATATATATGTGCACGTTCAGCAGACAAATACATGGAATTTCTCAGTACATTAGATTCATGTTACATGTTACATACAGACAGAATAACTTGAGTATTTGTCTCTAAATGTGACTAAGAACTACATTATAAATGCAAATATGAAACATTATTGCACACATTACATAAATCCTTTTAGTTTTTAAAGTAACTACATTTTAATAGTGTAAGGATGGTTTTATTCAATCAGCTAAACAGTAAATGTAATTTAAGGAGTTAAAAGCAAAAGAAATAAATGATGGACGGATGCTGAACAATGCAAACATTCACGCCCAGTCACAGAGATCTTGGTTTAGTCCATCGTTCTTTTGCTCACCATGCCAAACCAGTTTGGACCCAGGAATATGCAAATTAGCCATGACCCTGTTCCTCAAGGGAACAGTCCTGCCCGAACTGCCAAGCCAGGTCCTTCCTGAACCGGAAACAGGCATCCTGGGACCGGCTTTGGGCATCAGCCCTCATCAGCCAGGCTAGTTTGATTCCAGTGGCGTGGTGAGCACAGGACCCACATCTGTACATACCCTACCCACTTATGGCAACAAAAGCAAAAGAAACAAATGATAGACGGAATAATGGACCATGCAAACATTCACCCCAGTCACAGAAAACAGGGTTTAATCCATCGTTCTTTTTCTAACCATACTAAACAAGTCTGAACACAGCTATATGAAGATCAGTGTTGACCCTGTTCCTCATTGGAACAGTTCAGGAGAACTGCCAAGCCAGGTACTCCCAGGACTGGAAGCAAGCTTCCTGAGACCGGTTTCAGGGAATCAACCCTCATCAGCCAGGCTAGCTTGAATCCTGTGGCGCAGTAAGCACGGGACCGAAGTCTTGGCATACCCTTCCCACTTAGGGAGACAGAAGCAAAAGAAACAAATGATGGATGAAATACTTAATAAAGCAAACATTCACCACGAGTCACAGAGATCTGGGTTTAATCCATCATACTTTTGCTCACTACGCCAGAACAGAGTTGGACCCAGCCATATGTAAATCTGTCTTGACCCTTTTCCTCATGGGAACAGTCCAGCCCAAACTGCCAAGCCAGGTACTCCCAGGATCAGAAACAAGCATCCTGGGAACAGTTTCGGGGCATCACCCCTCATCAGCCAGGCTAGCTTGAATCCATGGTGCAGTCAGCACGTGACGCTTACTGGGCATACCCTTCCCTCTTAAGGTGACAAAAGCAAAAGAAACAAATGATGGATGGAATGCTGAACAATGCAAACATTCAACCCCAGTCACTGAGATCTGGGTTTAAGCTGGGGTGGTGTGGTGGGCAAAAAAAGCACGGATTAAACCCAGATCTGTTTACTGGGGTGAATGTTTGCATTGTTCAGCATTCCGTCCATCATCTGCCCTTTTTGCATTTGTCGCCCTAAATAGGAAGAGTAAGCCCTGATGTGTGTCCTGTACTCACTGTGCTATTGGATTCCAGCTAACCTGGCTGACGAGGGGTGATGTCCCAAGACTGGTCCCAGGATGCTTTTTTCTGGTCCAGGGAGGACCTGGCTTTACAGTTCCAGCTGGACTGTTCCCATGAGGAACAGGGTCAAGACCAATTTGCATATGGCTGGGTCCAAACTGGTTTGGCGTAGTGAGCTAAAGCACAGTGGATTAAACCCAGGTATCTGTGACTGGTGGTGAAGGTTTGCATTGTTCTGTATTTCCTCCATCAGCAGTTCGGGCTGGACTGTTCTCATGAGGTACAGGGTCAAGACTGATTTGCATATGGCTGAATCTAAACTAGGGAGTTGTGGTGGGGAATAAAACTGTGGATTAAACCCAGATCTGTTGACTGGGGGTGAATGTTTGCATTGTTCAGCATTATGTCCATCATCTGTTTTTGTTTGCATTTAATGATTTAAGGAGCACAGTGTATATATAAGTCTCTAATCCTACAGTGAATGCAAACTAATAGTGATGTCAAGTGCAACACTTTACATAAATATTGTGCTAAATGCTTGTATATATTGCGTATTTATGTGTACGAGTGGAGCCAAAATTCAGCTGCTCCTGAACTAAGCTGAAAGTGAACTACTTTTCTACCATTTTGTTAACAATATGAAACTTGGCCTCTGGCTGCTCATGTAAATTCAAAATATACCTCAGTGTCATCATGAATAGTTCTTCAGATACCTTTTCTGGCTCTGGAATTTTTTTGGGCAAAATGAGGGTGGTTTGAAATCCCTCTTCTCTGCTTTCAGGTTGGCAGCCCAAGATAACGCTTTGGTATTCATTTGCATTGTTTACCGCTTCTATCTGCTAATTGCGAGTCTAAGGAGACTAATTTATTTGGTCTCTGAATATTTGCTGCACTTTGTTCCCATGTTTCAATTACAGGTTCCTATTTTAACTGTCAAATTGTTTCATGCTTGTTCACAGTTATAGTGCAGGGTGCCCTGTTGTTTCTCTTCGGGGCTCTTCCTGTAAACTCTCATTGTCTGTAATTTACACTCCATTGTAGATGTGTAGAAAGGGCCTCGCTAAGTTAATTGTATTTTAACTTGTGCCTTCAATATTGATTGAGTGGTTTGCTATGTGTTTTCTCTTTATTAAACACATATTCAACAACTCCACCCCAGTTAAAAAAAAAAATATATTCGTTTTTTTTTTAAACAAGTAAAACATACATAGCTCCATCATAATCCTAGGTGTGTCCCAGCCTACAAAGTGCTCAAAAGCGCATGGTCGCAGCTGCCAATCTGTAGCCTCACTGATCCACTGGGTGTACAGAGCAGCATTGTGTAGTGAAACAGTACAAACAATGGTTCAACAATCCAGGCAATTACATATAGGTTGAGTATCTATTGTGGCTGTCATAGAATGTAATCCCCATGTGGCTTGAGCTTCTGCCTGGCAGGAGTGTTGTTGTGGCTGCTTTGGGTTGCGTACTGCTAATAGTCCAGTGTAGTATGGGTCGTCCCACCCAACATGTGTGCTCTTCATGCTTGGGAGGGAAGAGAGGGGGAGCTTCCTCCACATACCAGCTCTATGAGTGCACATAGTACCCCATCCATTATTCTGCCTGGGGCGGTGTACATGGTCCTCATGGCACTGTCTATGTCAAGAGGGCTGCTCCCTCTGCAGTGGCCCATGTCTCCACCTCCCACTTCCATCTCATGAGGTGGTCCCTCTGGAGATTTCCAGTGCTATGCAGTGTCTTTGCGGGCTACACTGAGGGCCAGGTCAGAAAACCTATTCCCTGCTTTCCCTGTTGCCCAGTGGGTGTAGAGGCCTATCAGGCAAATCCCATCAGTGTACATATTACTCCTATAGAGTGCCTGCTTGAGCTGAGCTGTGACCCACAGCCAGACACAGGCAATCACCAGGCAGCCACAGATTACATGTATAAAATCTGTGTTGGGTAGGGAACACCGTGGACAGCAAGTTGCTTGTGTCTGCATGATCATGTTTAGTTGATGGGGTGTGAGACTTGTCATGTGGAGGTAGTTGAAATTTGTATATTTGAACTTGTGCTCTTGGTCACCATATGTGTTTTCTCTGGAATCTTCAACCACTCCTTGTCCCGCTAGGGCCTAACCAAGGTGTCCTCCCACCGAAGTCAGATGCCCGAGAGGTCATTTGGTGCTGCAGCTAAATAGTGTCTTGTGTCCATCATCTTGAGTTGAGTCCCTATCTCGCACATTAAGCCCTGCAGTTGCCGTACCACTAGACCATATGTCAGGAATTGTGCGCCCAACAGCCCGCTGCCCATCACCAGGCTGCCGAGGCTTCTGAGGGTGCCCTCAGAACAGATGTCTCTGAGTGTTTCCATCCCTACCTATGTCCAGGTCTTCAAGCTCCCAGGAATCAGGTATCCTCCTCCCAGTGAAGGCAATCCCACCAGAGGCGATGCCGACACATATCACAGGTCTCCTCAGGCCCTGCGTAATGCCCATTCCAAACATTGTAGAACAATTAACAAGAGCTTAGGCTTCTCGGTGGGGCTGAGTTTGGCCCCCAACTGGAGTGCCACCAAGGCTCCCTCTCTGGCCTGTTCACCGAACTTGCCCATTTCCTGGGTGTTGTGACCAGCTAGCCAGCAGACAAGCCACTGCCGTTGTCTAGCATGATAGTATAGTTTGAGATCGGGTACACTGAGGCCACCACTTTGCGTCGAGCGCTGAAGGATATGCAGCACTAATGTATGCCTCCCACCGTCCCAGATCAGTTCTCAGAGAAGTGCATTAAGCAATTTACACTATTTTTGTGGGACTTGAATCATGAGGTTTGCAAAGCACTGGAGAACTCTGGGTACAGCGATCATTTTAGTTAGGGTAAATCTGGCCATGATGGGCAGTCTCCGAGAACACCAAAATGTCACACTGCTGTGTAGTGCCCTCAAGACCCCACCCAGAATCAACTCCAAGATGTTCCGGTCTGTGTGGTAGACCCTCATTCCCAGATACTTAAGTACCCCTGGCTCTGGTAGATTGATATATACAAGAGCGTGCAAAAAAACAAAAGCTAATCCTTTAAGGAACAACTCACTACAAATAAACATTTTGAAAAGTTTCAATACTATCCCTTCCCTTTTTCCAAAAAAAGAATCAAATTTAAATTCAGCAGGGTGTTGGTACCAGCTAGCCAGCATACAAGCCACTGCCGTTGTCTAGCATGATAGTTCAGTTTGAGATCGGGTAAATTGAGGCCACCACTTTGCATCAAGCACTGAAGGATACGCAGCGCTAACCTACGCCTCCCACCGTCCCAGATCAGTTCTCAGAGAAGCGCATTAAGAAACTTAAACCATTTTTGTGGGACTTGAATCATGAGGTTTGCAAAGCATTGGAGAACTCTGGGTACAGCGATCATTTTAGTTAGGGTAAATCTGGCCATGATGGGCAGTCTCCGAGAACACCAAAATGTCACACTGATGTGTAGTTCCCTCAAGACCCCACCCAGGATCAACTCCCAGATGTTCCGGTCTGTGTGGTAGACCCTCATTCCCAGATACTTAAGTACCCCTGGCTCTGGTAGATTGATATATACAAGAGCGTGCAAAAAAACAACGCTAATCCTTTAAGGAACAACTCACTACAAATAAACATTTTGAAAAGTTTCAATACCATCCCTTCCTTTTTTCCAAAAAAAGAAACAAGTTTAAATTCAGCAGGATGTTGGAGTCTACTCGAAAAGCTTATAGAGAGACTAAAGTAGTCCCTGGAAAATCATCACCAGTAGTATCTATTAAACTATCTCCCAAACCTGGAGGAATTTGGTCTAGGGATCCCCAACTCTTGGAATCTAGGGAGGCTGACTATGCTGGCAAACTTAACCATCCACTCCCTTGCTAATGGAGTCCCCCAAATTGAAGGGGTATCTCATCTAGTGCCAAAAGTTGGAGAACCCATAATGGAAGATTTTATGCTACCTGACCTCAACATTGATATAAATCAGTCTTCCAAAATGCATCACACACCTAATCTAGAGTCATCCATATTCCTGCTATCTCACTTTCCTTCAAATCTCCTGTTCCCTCATAGGACTGTCCCGTTAAAATGCAGCTGTTTGGTAGTACACCCAGCGGGACAAGCATATTAGATTCACGCGGCTCGACTACACCTGATCTATCGCCGAACTTTTACCCTTCAATTTATAATCCAGAGTCAAAAATGCTGATGTCTGATTTATTGCTTTGCCTGGAAAGGGTGCTGTCTTCTATTTTAGCCTTAATGGAGAAATCAGTAGGGAACTCCGACTCTATTCTGGATTCTCTTTTGGCCCTGACTAAGTTCATAGCCTCTGAGCAAAGATTATCGCCTAGTAAAGCCGGCCTACTTCCTTCCTCTAAGTCTAATCCAGGAAAGGGGTCCTCTTTCCCTTTATTTTTGGAGGATAACCCCAATCAGCTCCACCTTACTCA
The DNA here is from genome assembly GCF_964263255.1 of Lissotriton vulgaris. Taxonomy (NCBI): domain Eukaryota; kingdom Metazoa; phylum Chordata; class Amphibia; order Caudata; family Salamandridae; genus Lissotriton; species Lissotriton vulgaris. The sequence continues at coordinate 1,461,896,576 of NC_141687.1, read as the reverse complement.
ATTAGGCTATTTTCCCCACGCTAAAGGGTGGGACTTTGGCGTTCAGGCTGGTAAGCCTTTTACTAGTAGAAAAACAAATTCAAATTGAAAGAAAACGAAGATATACTTGATAAATTACACTCTTCCACTCTTCAACAGCTTTACGATCCTGTGACTCTAGCTCCAGGGGTTGTATCCACATCTCGCCTACAAGCAAGGAAGAAAAATGTAAGTACAATTCAAAAAGTTTTCCCCATTTTCCTAAAAACAGGTGCAAAATCTCCTAAGCATCCTATAGTGGAGGGTCTAAAAGCTGGTGGCTCACCTACCAAAGAAAAAGATACCAAGAATAAAAGTAACAGCGTCTGTAGGAAGAAGAAGAAGGACAAGAGGGAAAAAGTCAAAGGATAAAAAAAAGGGCAAAAAGGCTACGCTTCTACCCTAACATAATCACCAATGTATCATCAGGCCCCAACTTTAAAGTTTTGAAGAAGGAAGATGGTCAAGCAGAATGCAACCTGTCTAGACCTTGTTATTCTTTTTTGTAACCAAGTTCTCCAAATCGATTCTCCCAAGATGCATTTGTATGAGATATAAGTATTCGAACTACTGTTCAGAGTAACCTGAAACCTAATGCCTCACTATTTGCTTCCTCCTTAGGCAATAATGTCATTTATAATCCTAATGAAAATATTCCTGAGGTAACCTGCCAAATCAATCATTCACCTTTTGCCCCTTAAACCTTGGATTTTTCATTTATTTTTTACCATGAACCATTCATGAATAGGTCCTTCCTGTTGGGTTGCTTTGCTGAAATCCCTGGCATTCAAATGATCCGAAGCAATGACCTTGTTCTGGTTCAGGTCCAAAAATATAATAATCCTAGGGGAGCAAGAGTAACATTTGCATCTAAAGCTATTTCCCATCTGATAATGTTACACAGTGATAAATAACACTGTTGTGGCATTGACGTTCTTATACCTGAAGAGGAGTTTGCCTTAAAAAAAGTGGTGCAAAATCAGAATCTAACACTTTCTCAGAAATCGCCACAAGAGACATACCCCAATCGGAGAGAGAGAGTATATTGCAGGTCTCCCTTGGTAAAGAAGGCAGGAGGGTCACGCTACACTCAGAGAAAAAGACACAGTATTAATTTTCCGCAGATGAGGAATATAGGAAATTGAGTTGGGTAGCAGGCGCTCTTAAAAAAAATAGATCCTTAGGCTGAAAATGTGGGAATTTTGCCTAGAAAGGATATTACTATCATATCTTGGAACGCAGCCGGCCTAAGCACCAACAAAAACAAACTCTTATTTTTGAAAGAGCAGAGTGCTGATATAATATGTCTACAAGAGACTTGGATCACAAAGGATTGGTCCACTGAAGATGATATAGTGCTGGGCCGGCCTGCGCTCCCTGTAAATAGAGGACATGCTAAAGGAGGTATTGCTATTATGCTAAGTGCAAGTCTTAGTTGGTCATATAAATCATTTTTTCATGGCTCCTACTTAATTCAGGTGATTGAGCTAGATCTTAAAGATGTCAGGATAATTCAAATTCTCTGATGATCGTAAATGCCTATTTACCTTTTGATGCTTACTCTCACCTACTAAAATACCTATTTGTTTTGATCTCCTCTACCTTGGAAAGGGAAGATTGCAGGTTTCTAATATTAGTTGGAGACTTGAATTCTAAATTCTCTTCTTACAGTAAAAGGGTATTCTCTAACACTACAAAAAATGAAGCCCTAAATATCCCCACTGCCCAATTTCCGAATAAAAGCAGGACAGATAAAAGAGGAGCTACACTACTCGAAGGTCTGAGAAGCTTAGACCTTATAATTGCTAATGGGAGGTTAGAAAATGATATTCCAGCACATTATACTCATTAGGAGCCAACTGGGAGATCCATTATAGATTAACTAAATACTTCTACAGATTTCTTTTGTAAACTCATAAGTATAGAAGTTTTGGGAACTGATTTTAGCGACAATATGCTGATCTGCTCCAAATGTAATTTTATTTGTGCTAACGTAGGTCCCTGGAATTTTAAAGGCAGCACAGTAGGGTTCAATGCAACAAATGATAGCATTCACTGGAATACTCAAGCGACCGCTAAATTAAAAGCAAACTTAACAGCTTTGATAAAAGGTCAGGAGCACTTAGTAATGGCGAGTGTGACTCTCCCCAATTTGATATACTTGAAGCCTTTTCCCATAACGTAGGTTCTTTGGCTACATTATGTAAATAATCTCATGCTCCAGCCAAACGTAGATCACATTTAAAGCCAATGCTCACTATAAATAGGGACATAAATAAATTAGTGAGGGCCCAGTTCCTGAATTTTTCTATGGAACAAAGTAATCTAATAACCCTATTATTGAGGAAAAGGCAGAGGAAAAAACGCTCCTTAACCCCTTCCCTGCTCATGACGAGCTCAGCTCGTCATGAGGCACACTGGAGCTGTGCTTATGACGAGCTGAGCTCGTCATGAATAAAGCCAAATAGCAATTTCCAGCACAGGATGGGAATTGCCTTAGCAGCCAAGGTGTTAAAACAAATAAAGGAAGATGGCATATGGGTGCAGTTAAAAGAGGCGGCCTAAAAAAATAAGTATTTGGAAGTCATTGCTGACTGTTGCGGCAGAAGAGTGAAATCTCTCCCCATTCCTATTAAAGAAGAGGATTACAGACTCCCCCTGGTAGAACTCTACTCTGTGAATTCTAATTCTACCAGCTTTGTCCCCGCTGCACCCGACTCCTTTGAAACTCCTGTATTCAACTATGCACATTCATTGAATCACTTGGTTGGATCTATTAAAAAAATGAGATCTTCAGAAGTAATGGGTCCTGATGAAATCCCATGACAGTAATCAAAAAGGAGCCACTTTTGTGGGCCTCATACCTAGCTCCATTGTTTAATATGTATTACTCTCAGGGGAAGACACCACCTTCTTGGTCTGGAAGTATTTTAATCCATCTGCACAAAAAGGGCCCAAGAACCCATTCGGGTAACTACCGGGAAATAGCTTTATCAGATTCAGTGGGGAAAATATTTGAACATAGTATTCTCAATCACCTTACGGAATGGGTGATGGAGAAGAAGGTCCTCCCTATAGAACAAGCAGGTTTTCGGAAAAATCACTCCACCCTGGATAACATCTCCATGTTGAAACTGATTTAGGAGAAATACATGATCTCTTATAGGTCAGAGGTATACAGGACCTTCATAGATTTCTCAAAGGCCTTTGATAAGGTAGACCAACCATTTCTATGTAGAAAATTACATATTATGGGACTGCCTGCGCCCCTGCTATCCTTAATTATTGCATTACATTTTCAAACTTGGGGCCAGGTACTAATGGGAGGAAACTAAGGCTTATCATCTGTAATTCCCATAGAAAATGGCCTGAAACAAGGTTGCTTACTAGCACCGCTGCTATTTTCCTTATATATTTTTACTAAAGGACAAGGGAACCCACTAGGTAAGCAAGGACCTGGGGTATCAATTAAGCTAAAGACAAAGGTCCTTGACAGGGAAAATAACCACTTCAATAATTATAGGCCACAATATGCACTATAATGAAAAAACGTCCAGCCGGACTTTGGAGTTTATTCAATGTTTAAATATGTAAGATCAGACGAACCAACAATGAAAAAGTGGGACACAATCCTGCATCCACAATGCTACACATACATTAGACAGTACATATAATTAGGGTATTTCAGGCATATAGAAAGAAGGAGCAAAAAGGAAATTTACAGTGCATTTGCTTCACATATGTGGAAAACACATGGTTTTTTGGCACATAATAGTACACTAGTGTTTAGACCACATATTGTGTCGACGGCGTTTCGATCCAGTTAATAATAATGGATCATCATCAGTACATTCATTCTTTGCCTGAATTTAAAAGCCTATATTAACAGGAAGGAAGGGAACATATAACAAATCATTAATCAACTGTGTTACTCATAGGACAATACTAATGCAAACTCATACCAAGCTTAAGGTGCTAATCGTCATTCAAGTGAAAAGGTGTCAGGCAACCTGTGCCAACCATCCACGGCGCAGTAGTGAGCAAACCCAACATACAGTCTCAATGATTGGCTTGTTACCATAACCAACTCGGGGCTACTGAGTTGATCAGACAGTTTCCAATAAGGCAACTATCAGTCATACAGCCATAAAACAGCAAATGTATGCAACATTACATTTGACAAAGCAAAATACAGTCCTACGATGGTATAACAATCTGTATCATAGTGTACTATTTTACACTCAGGGTATGTCATCCAGGTAACCCAACACCAAAACCCTGTCTATTACAGTAATCTGCCAGATTCTGTGTTACAAAGTATCTGTCAAAGGCCTTTAACACAGTGTAATAACAATCCGCCCTTAAACTCATATTGTATTGTATTGTATTGTAATTGCATTTATATAGCGCTTACTACCCCTGATGAGGCGTCAAAGCGCTTTTTCGGCGAATAGCACGCTACTCCGGGACCCATAGAGGATTAGTGTTCAATTAGTATTGTAAAACATGCAAGTACATTTTAATTAGTGGATAGGTTAGTCAGTTATTTGGATTTGGAATGATAGCAGAAGGATATTGGCTTTAACATACACTTTATACTTTAAATACACCCGGCCTACTGCTGTTGTCATAACTCTATGAAATAAACGCATCAGTCCATTATCCTTGATCCTTGACTTGTCTCATTACCCTAATAAATCCTGCTGTATTAAGCATATGCATTCCCAATAGAGAAAGCATGCAGTACTAGCACTCGTGTTCCGTGGCTGTTAAAAACTTCTACCAAATCAAATGCTGGGATCAAGGATATTAACATCTGATTGGAGCAAATCCCCTCACTCAGCAGTGCTTTTGAATGTTCTTTTGGTTAACTGACAAAATATTGCATATGAAAATATTGCCATTACAAAATACTGTGACCAAAATATTGATGCAAAAATATTGTCATCTTATTTTCATAATGGTAAGTACAAAAATATTGAAAAAATTGATATTTGGCATTAATATTGTATTAAATATATATGTATATGTATATATGTTCAAGTATTAAATACATTAAATAGTAAAATGTATTTAATCAAAATAAAAAAGATTTAATATATTTCAACAAATACAGCAAATATTTGTTTTAAATGTTAAAGAAACATCTATATTAATACATATATATCTAATAAAAAACTATTGTTAAATAATTTTAATTTATAATTTCAGACTTTTTTTAAAATAATGTAATACTATAACAAAAAAATATGTATACCTGTCGACACTCAAAGGCTTTTGTGGAAACGCCTCTGTTTCATATTTTGAGTGCACGTTAATAAATCCCGATTTGGATTTACACCAACGCGAGTGCTGGTCCTTACTGTTGTTGAGGCAGTGGAGCAGGATATATACATGCATGTCAGCAGCTCCCCATGTGGAAAAGAAATTCCGGCTCCCACAGGACGCGGGGAACCGGCAGGGACCGTGGGAGCATTGGGGCTCCCCCCACTGTCCCCAAGGAAGAGGCCAGGCCCCGGGGGATGGGGTCCCCAGGGCCAGAGGTGGCCTAGGAGGTGGCCCAGCAGCCCCCTCCATAAAAAATAAATAAAAGAGGCGCAGCCCTGGGGGGTGGGGTCAACAGGGCTAATAATAGAGTCCTCAGGAGTGGGGCCTCGACTTGTCCGCTGCGTTTGACACGGTCGACCATTCTATTCTTCTCGACCGTGTCTGCGCAGCGGGCATTCGGGGTGCGGCCTTCTCCTGGCTAGCATCCTTTCTTCAGGATAGGCATCAGGCCGTTCATCTCTCTGGTTTCTCTGCCCCTTCCTGTCCGGTCACCTGTGGTGTTCCTCAGGGCTCCTCTCTTTCCCCTCTCCTCTTTAATCTGTACATCTGTCCCCTTGTTTCTTCTCTTCTCAAGCTGTGGGTCTCTGTATATAATTACGCAGATGACCTCCAGCTTGTCTTTGATCTGTCTTCTTCTCCCGATTCTATTCCCAAGTTCAGTTCCACTCTTATTTTTATCTCTGAGTGGATGAGCGCCAACCATCTCAAGCTCAACCCCGATAAGACGGAACTTGTCCTCACGGGTGGCCCCTCTAACCCTTGGTCCCCTGCTCACTGGCCCCCTTCTTTTGCCCCCCCCTTGCCCTCTTCCTCTGTTCGTACCCTTGGCATTAAAGTCAGCTCTGACTTAACCATGCACAGCCAGATCAGCTCTATTGTGTCTTCATGTTTCCTTTCCCTCCGTCTTATTCGGAAAATTTCTCGCTTTTTCACCATCGACGCGCTTAAAACCATAGTCTTGGCTTTAGTCATCTCTCGCCTCGACTATGGCAATGGCCTGTACGTGGGTATCCCCTCCCACGAATCCCGACGTTTACAGGCCATTCAAAACCAAGCTGCTTGCCTCATTCTCTCCCTCCCCAAATCCTCTCACATCACCCCGGCTTTGAAATCCCTTCACTGGCTCCCTATCCGCTTCAGATCCCTTTTCAAACTAGCTTGCTTTGCCTTTCGTGCCCACTCTCGCTCTGCCCCTGCTTACATCTCTTCCCTCATTTCTTCCTATGTTTCCAGTCGCACCCTCCGGTCTTCCTCTCGCTCCCTTCTTCACATTCCCCATTTCCGCAAATCCAGATCCGGGGGCACTCATTTTTCCGTCCTGGCTCCCCAGTTCTGGAATAGTCTCCCACTTCATCTTCGTTCCATTCCTATTTTTAGCCATTTCCGTAAAGCCTTAAAAACTTTTCTTTTTTCTTTGGCTTTCCCTTCTTAGGTTCCCTTGTGTCCCCCTCTGTGAGTTCTGACCCAGGTCCCCCAGCGCCAGGAAGCCGCTTGGCAGCAGTGCGCTTTATTAAATATTGTTTTCATTTCATTTCAAAGAGGCACAGCCCTGGGGGGTGGGGTCAACAGGGCTAATAATAGAGTCCTCAGGAGGGGGGCCACTCAGCCCCCCTCCCAGATTTAAAAAATAATAGGAATTTAAAAAAAAATTATGGCCATGCCCCGGGAGATGGGGTTTCTGTGCCGAAATTAGCCTTGAGAGGGGAGGGGGCCTTACCATTTTCTTTTTTTAAAGGGGCAAGGCCCTTGGGGTCCCCAATACCCAAAAAAAGAAAAGAGGAGTGGGGCCACACAGCCCCCATTCTTAAAAAAAAAAAAATAGCTGCATCTCGGCTAGGCCCCCCCCCCCCCCCCCCTCCCTGCAGCGCTCAGCAGACGCGCGCCCTGGCACGTTGTAAGTTGGGGAATTAATTCCCCTTCAATACTGAGGGGCCCTGGGGGCCAACTAGCCAACCAGGTACCTCCAGTATGCGCCAGGGAGCTGCATTGCAGAGGTGTTCAGAGGCCACGCTCCTTTTTAAACCTCTCTGCAACATAGCTCTGTGGTGCTAACTGGAGGTACCCTGGGAGCCAACTAACCCACCAGGTACCTCCTGTAAGCGCCACTGCGCTGCGTTGCAGAGAGGTAGCCCAGGCCCGCCCCTTTTTACACCTCTCTGCAAAGCAGCTCTGTGGCGCTTCCTGGAGGTACCTGGTGGACTAGTTGGACCCTCAGGTTTCAAAGGGACTGCCCCCAAGTTAAAACATGCCACAGGGTGCATTTGCACAGTGGTAATGGGAGGAGGCGGGACCTGAGGTGACGTGTGCAAATACGCCCTGTGGCACGTTTTGAGCAGGGGAATTAATTTCCCTTCAATCCTGAGGGCCCCAGGGGGCCAACTAGCCCACCAGGTACCTCCAGTAAGCACCACTGTGCTCTTTGCAGAGTTGGCCCAGGCCACGCCCCTTTTTAAACCTCTCCGCAACGCAGCTCAGTGGCCCTTACTGGAGGTAAATGGTGGGTTATTTGGACCCCAGGGACGATCAGCATTCAAAGGAACTTAATACCCCAACTTACAACATGTCAGGGGCAGGTTTGCAGAGTGGTGGAGAAAGGGGGCATGGCCTTTGTCTACCTCTCACCACTCCGACTGCGTGGGGCTTACTGGAGGTAAAAGTGGACTTCAATTCCCATCCAAGAGCGTGATGTAATCAGTAATGTCACTGACCATGTCATGAGTGATGTAATATGTGACGTCATCAGCAGTGCATTGCGGGAGCAAGAGTTATAGTTAGCTGAACTAACTATAACAGGGGAATTTCTCTGGTTTTGTATGAGTGAAATGTTCAACTAACTATAACGCCCCTGAAACCTATGGTTTTTTCAGTGAATTTCTAAGGTTTTTTAAATGCTAATTTCCAACTATAGCGTGCCTGAAACCAATGGTTTTTCAGTGAATATATATATATATATATATATATATATATCATTAAATGCCATAAGTTTTTCCTCTCCGGTAGAGACGTGTGTTTTTACCATCATAACAAAATTTTATTAAGGATGACAGAATTGTGTCTAACAAACAACTTTTTTCATTTTAATAAGGAAATATCTCAACAATTCAGGGGTGTGGCTATGGAGGCATGCTTCTCCCCTAGCTATGCATGCTTGCATGTTGGCTGGTGGGAGAAGCATGTACTCAGGCACACCCATGCTGACACTGTCTCTAATCACGTCATTAAATGGTGGGGATTCATTGATGACGTGTGTGTAATATGGAATGGTACGCAAGCGTGAGAATTAAAATTTGTAGCTGACATTAATGACAATACCCTGAATTTACAATTTACTGCCAATGTTAGTAATCTTAAAGTGGAATTTTTAGATGTGGAAATTTATGTGGAAGCCAATACCATACACACTAAGTTACAAAGAAAGGTCACTGCTGGCAACTCTATACTGCATGACAGCAGTGCCCACCCTAGACACCTGATCAGGAGCATCCCGTATGGGGAATTTTTTAGAATCAAAAGGATTTGCAGCAAAAAGGAGGATTTGGAAGCATGCCTATCTGAATCAGTGGATAGATTTAAAGCTTGAGGTTACAGTTCGAAAGATTTGCAGACTGCACTTTCCAAAATACAGGATCAGGTAAATCAGCAAGAAACAATTAGCAAGGCTGATACACAACTGCAAACTCTGCTACAGTGTGATGATAAAAAAAGACGGTGGTTAAACTTATCACCACATTCAGCAGTCAAGAGAAGCAAGTTAGAAAGATAATCAACAAACAGTGGCCCATTCTCAAAACAGATATTACCCTAGCCCCTGAATTGGATACTTATCCGGCTATAACTTTCAGAAGAGCACCCTCTATGAGGGATGCTCTTGTTAGAACAAGTCCGGAAGTGAGTGAGACAAGTAATTGGTTGACCAATAGAAAGGTTTTTTTTTAAATGTAGCTCATGTAGGGCTTGCTAATTTGGGGTATGAGTTTGTTGATGCTTTCTCTTCTACACTGTATAAAATCCAGAGCTTATAGTCATGTAAGATGGACCATGCAGTCTATGTGCTCAAATGTACGTGTCAACTTCAATATGTGGGCAGTACTAAACTCCCTATGTTTAACCGTATTTAGCAGCACCTACAGGCGATAGTAAATTCAGATTCTTCATATCCGGTCGCCTGTCATTTCAAATTAGTGCATCACAACAATCTCAGTGACCTCTGCTATTTTGTGATCGATGCTGTCCCCAAATCTATACGAGGAGGGAACAGAGAGAGAAAACTGCGTCAGCTTGAGAGTCAATATATTATACGGTTAGATACTAAGATGCCAAATGGCCTTAATACAGGAGATTTGTACAATATTTTTATAACAACTGTCTATAACCTTGAGTTTTATATATTCAATTGTAAATATATATTTATATATGTATATTTCTATAACCTGTTTTGCTACTATTGATGAAATGAACTTTTTCTAAGAGAATATTTCTATGTATTCTAATATATTTAAGTGATCCGTGTATTCTGTTATGTGTATTAGATGACTATTTATTGGATTTTAGCTTCACGTTTATTCGGGTTTTAACTGGTTTTACTAGTTGTCTGGTTTTACTGGTTTTTTTTCCGGTGTCTGTGTGGTATTGGAGTCCAATGGTAGTTCATTTTACACGTCTTTGAATGCATATGTTTACTTCCACAGTCCTTTTTCCCCTTCATAGCATATATTTGTACAGTTGTTGTTCTATGCACTTTATAGTACTAACTTGATAAATTAGGATATATGAATTGCATCCGCCTGACCTGTTTGAATATTTTTAATCTTTGATCTTATGATGTAATATGTAATGTCATCAGCAGTGCATTACACGCGCAAGTTATAGTGAGTCCAACTAACTATAACGTGGAATTTCATTGGTTTTATGTCAGTAAAATTTCCAGCTAACTGTAACTGGTGTCAAACCTATGGTTTTTTCAGTGAATTTCATAGGTTTTTCAAATGCTACTTCCTAACTATAACGTGTGTAAAACCTATGGTTTTTTCAGTGAATTTCATAGTTTTTTTGAATGCTAGTTCCTAAATATGTAATCACGTTCGTAACTACATAGTGCCACCGCCTACACGTCCTGAGAAGCGCATGCAAAGTCATGTGACTTGAAAACAAAACTTCCAATTGGTTGTTAGTAGTTTCTGTTCTGGAATATACACGAAGCACTCCACCCACTTTCCTCACAATCTTTTCTACTCTCAAGAGACAACAACGTCGAGCATCTTCCGGAAGACTTTGCTGAAATGGCTGCCCTACCGGATTCATCTTCCGAATCTGAAGGAAATGAGCGACCACCGTTAAGAAGAAAAAAGGAATCTTTCATTTGGCAATTTTTCACTTATCCTGCAGATCAAAAGAAAGTGAATGCGCCAAAAGTAACCTGCACGATATGCAATTCGGAGCTCTCAAGGGGAAATCCAAATAAAAAATATTCCTTTTCTGCACACACCATGCAGCGGCATGTTAAACAAAGGCATCCTGAGCTTTATGCAAAAGCATCGACAAGAGCCCTGGCCACGCTATTACCATCAGAGGTGGCCAGCACATCTTCTGGTGTACGACCTGTATCTCCATCGAGTGCTGAAATGGACTTGAGACCATATCTTGCGAAGGTGCATATGAAATGCAACGAGTGTGGAGAAATTCTTTTATATGGAGAGCAGAGCCTCGTTCTTATTAAACTCAAAATTGGCAGTCACAAATGCCCCAAGAAAAGATAAATTTCTTCACTTCATTTTCAAACTATTACATACTGAAAAATGTAGTAGCAACTTTAAGAAATCGAAAGCATTATAACACTTCTTTCCCCAAAAAAAAAAAAAAAAAAAAAAGTTCTTTTCAGAACTAACTCTTTCTACCAAAACATGCTCGAAGAGCATATTATAAGATGTTTTTCCGCCGCTTTATTTTAGTGCGAGACCGAGTGCGCGCACCCTTCTATTGCGTACAGGACCTGACACTCCCATGTGAAGTCATGTGACTTCTAAACAACACTTCTAATTGGTTCTTGGTAGTTTCTATTCTGCAATTTACACGCAGCACTCCACCCACTACCATCACTTTCTTTTCTACTCTCAAGAGACAACAACGTCAAACATCTTCCCGAAGACTTCGATACAATGGCTACCGTTCCGCATTCATCTTCCGAATCTGATGAAAATGAGCGACCACCTTTCACAAGAAAAACGGAGGCCACGCTATTACCATCAGAATTAATCAACACATCTTCCGGTGGACGACCTGTATCTCCATCGAGTGCTGAGATGGACTTGAGACCATATCTGGCGAACGTGCACATGAAATGCACGAACTGTGGAGAACTTCTTGTATACGGAGAGCAAAGCTTTACTCTAATTAAACAAATAATTGAGAGTCATAAATGCTCCAAGAAAAGTTAAATTTCTTCACTTTATTTGGATAGTATGACATACTGAAAAATGACGTCGCAACTTTAAGAAATCAAAAGCATCATAACACTTGTTTCCAAGAAAAAAAAAAAAAAAAAAGTTCTTTTCAGAACTAACTCTTTGTACCAAAACAAGCTTGAAGAGCATATTAGCTGATATTTTCTCGCCGCTTTCTTATAGTGCGCAACCGGGTGCGCGCACCCACCTATCGCGTCGAGACACGCATGTGCAGTCATGTGACTTTAAAACAACACTTCCAATTGGTTCTTACTAGTTTCTATTCTGCAATTTACACGGAACACTCCACCCACTTCCCTAGAAAACCAGTTTATCGTAAATCTTTTAAAGCCTCCTCTTATAAAATATTCGACATCAATCACATAGCAGAGTACTAAACAGCACTATATACACTCCGTCCCTTAATTATAAGAGACTTATTTCTATGTAAAATCAGCTTTTGCTTTCCAAGATAATGTAAAATGCTGAGCCTATTACATAATTTTATTACACATATATGTTACTAGTCTCCTTCGAGTACTAACACCGTAGAAAATACCACCAATAGCGATGATATTTTTTACACCGAGAACGGGCGATTTCTATCGCTTACAGCCCTTACAATTATAAAGTTTTATTTCCTAAGTCTCTGATCTCCAACTGTGCAACGTAGATCCCCTGTGTGTCGCAATAAGGTCCATAAACAAAAACTACAGAGCCAGCATTATAAACATACACAAAACAACAAAACGACAAGAGCCACCATGCTAATATATATCCTTAATATAATAAACCTCTGAGAATAAATACATATTTCCGTGGCAGCCCATAACACAAATGTGGCGTCCTCTGACTCTGCTCCATTACCAAACACCGTAACTCCCCGCCTCCTCACTTTTCACTAAACTCCGCACTCCACCCCAGCCAAACCCCCTATTACAAACCCCCAACCTACCCTCCCTGCCCAAACCCACCATGAACCTCAAACCGCCCCTAGAAAACTTATAAGACACAGGATTACTAAAACTCAAAGAATACGCAAGAGGCACATAAAGTAAATAGTACATAAAGACACATATTTTTTCCAAAATACTATTTAAAAACATGTTCTATTTTTAATAAATCTATCATGCATCTGACCCTCTAGAACTGCTTTCAAAACGTGAAGTATAAACCTCTACTTTTCATTTTCAAACAATACACTTTCTTCTGACCCTCTAGAACTGCTTTCAAAACATGAACTATAAACCTCTACTTTTCATTTTCAAACCATACACTTTCAATTACATTATTTTTTTTCCACAATTCATGTAATGTTACAAACCTTTTCTAAAATACACCAGTCCGTATCATTTATAAGGATTTATTTTCAGTCTTCATCAGTGACACTTTCTTCACATACAATAGAAATCACTATAACTTTTTAAACGACAATGCTAACGCGGTAAAAATAACCCTTCATTTACTTTCCTTTAAGAATGCACACTATGTACCCCACGCATGCGTTTCTTAATCTTTGTATTTGGCAGCGAATACCGACCTTGAATCGGAAGACATGAACAAGAGCGCCATTGTCACATTTAAAACTGAACGTTGCATCTGCTCACACACATATCTTTCACTAAGCTAACATTCACAGAAAACAGCATTGATGTAAAAAAAATTGACCTTGCTTTACAACTCCCTCAAATCACTCCCTTATTTTTTAACACATCCTCCAGTTCAAAAAAAGCTACTTTTTTAATAACCACTAAGCAATATATAAGTGACTAGACTCCTAGAAAATGTATCAAGTCATTCTGCTCCTCTCCACTGCATGGCCGGCGACCTAATTCTGTGGAGTTGCTATACAACCAGCGGTGCTGCGCCGTTTCCTGTACCATCTTGGGAAATTAAAAATGGATGTCCCTCCTGCCTTCGCAAACAAGCCGGGCCACTTAGAACTATTTCGCCAGAGGATGCTTGACTACTACGGCATCTTACCACTCTCGACTTTGAATACTTCATATCGATTATCATTTCGATATTCGCATTTCACCTGTGTGCAGCCTGTATTTCATTGCCTGAGCTGTGATTTCACGTGGGCCCTGGATTTATGTCTCTGCAATTTGGTACCTCCTGAACCGAATTACAATCACCTCATGAATCCGTTACTTGATCATGAACAGCTTTGTTACAACGGAGGGTTTATGGCCTTTGCAGCGATACAAGGAGTTCTGGGTCATTGGAATATATTCGCAGCGGCGCAAGATTTCCTAACAGAGAGCTACATCGAAAACCCACCGAGCTGCCCAATGATGGTAAAAGACACTCCAATAATGACAGATCATGAATGCTCCTTTCATCTTCTCAATTGGATGGCTGACATGTTTTCAGATGATAACAATGATTTCATGTTAGAGGCACTTGCTGCATACTTTGCCTACACAATGGACACTTAACTCTTTCCTAACAGCGAGCTACATCGAAAACCCACCGAGCTCCCTCTGATGGTAAAAGACGCTCCGATTATAACAGATCATCAGTACTGCTTTACTCTTTTCCATTGGATAGCTGACATACTTTCCGGAGGGTTTATGGCCTTTGCAGCGATACAAGGAGTTCTGGGTCATTGGAATATATTCGCAGCGGCGCAAGATTTCCTAACAGAGAGCTACATCGAAAACCCACTGAGCTGCCCTATGATGGTAAAAGACGCTCCAATAATGACAGATCATGAATGCTCCTTTCATCTTCTCAATTGGATGGCTGACATGTTTTCAAATAATAAAACTGATTTCCTGTTACAAGCAGAAGCTACCTATTTTCCCTAAACAATGCTTCAATAACTCTCAAACAAGCCATTGACGTCCTCATTTCCTTTTGGTTTTCTATATTCTTCACGTTCTTTTCCATATTTTCTTTTGAAGAACAGACCTATTTGCTTTACTAAGAGTGGACATTATAATTTCGTGACAGCTGATTCATAAAGTAATGATGTATAACCACTTGCATTTTCATATATCGTTCCCAAACTGAAAGGCCAGAGACCTTCTTCCATTTATTAAAATATAATATACTTCCTTATAAGAGTGTACAATGTTTTTTTCCAACTATATTAATTTTTCTTCAACTATAGCGTTTGTATTCCATGTACTACTGACAATACCAATTACTGTGTTTTTTGCAATTTCTGTACTCATATTACATAATGATTTGCCTTTAAAACAGTACATTTCTAAATAAACATTTCAAATATTCACGGTTTCTCTTTTAATCCATAATCTCAACTGAAATGATTTCATATTGAAAAACTATTCATGGGTTCCACATAACCTTAACTGTAGTCACTGAGGACCTTATTTATGAAGACCTTCCGCCGCCGGTGCCTCATTTTTTAAAATGGGAAAAAGTAATGCACCGGTGGCGCAAGGCCTTCATAAATAAAGTCCTGAATCTTTTCTTTTCTCGACCTCACTTACTGATACTAGAACCTGCAAACCAATTACGGCCCGTGAACTCTTTCTTAGTAGGTCGCGCACCGTAAAGACAGTTATACCACTGTTAACATTTTTTTTTTACTGTTACTAAGCACCGACACAGTTCCGCTTCACTCAGAGTTAATCACTGCTCCCACGCTTCTACAGGCCAGACGCTATGTCGTATTTCTCTCCTTATCACCCTTTCATCTCCACAATAACAAACAGTTGTCCGCCAGCCACCAGAGAACAGACTCAGATGCAGAGGCACCAAAGAGTGAACCCATCACCAACTGCCATCTCCGGCTGTTTCCATGGTTACACCTCATTCTGCACCTTGCTGAAGGCACAGGTCAAAAGTTCATGTCTCAACGTTCTACAGCTAACTAAGAACACTATTTTCCCTCCAGAAACACCTGCCAATCCACAACTCTGTTACATGTCTTGTTTTTTCACACCCAATAGTACTTTTCGTTTAACATAAACATTGACCTGTTCACTCTCCACTTGTTACAATCAACCAATCATTTTTATTTTTTTAACCACACCCAGCCTCTTCCTTTTTCTTTATTTAAAATTTCAACTTCTAACTACCATTCCACTTCCAGAACCGATCGGATGACGACTACAAATCCCTTGAAAATGAAGGTCTGGCTAATAGGACACAGTTATATTCACTGGAGTGAAAAATATGCAGTAAGCAGACGAATTTGCAACCTCAGCTTACCAAATGTACACATAACATGGATTTCCAAAAGAGGATTGAAATGTCACCAATTGATTCCATTGGTGAAAACTTTTATGCATCTCCCAGAACCAGACCTTATAATTGTGCAATGTGGTGGGAACGATCTAGGCACAATCACTGGGGTAGGTCTGGAAATGCTTCTAAAAGACACCTTTCGACAATTGATGACACTTTTTCCTCGATCTGCCTTGGTATATTCCAATATATGCCAAAGACAGAAATGGAATTGGTCCAATCACCATTGTGCACAATTTGAGAAAGCAAGGAGACATATAAATAAATCTGTTTCTGCGTTCCTCAGAGATTATAGCATGGGTTCTATTTACCACAACAACTTGCGCTACCACATGCAAGACGTCTATAGGAGAGACAGTGTTCATTTCACGAATGAGGGAAACAGAATCTTCCTCTGCAACATCAGGCTCTGCATCGGTACTTACTTATAAATGCAGAAAACACTCAATTAACACAAGGGCTCTTTTCAGAGCCACCTTATATCTAAGCACTCAAACTTCTGATTTACCTCCTTTTCCACACTGTTGTAAATAGGTGTGCGCGACCGGGTGCGCGCACCCCGTATTTTTTTTCGGGGAAAAATTATATCTTTTTGCGTTTAAGGGCCTTACTGCACACCCCGAGAAAACCTACGCAGGAAGACAATCTCTACCTTCTCCCCTTTCCATGTTTCAACGCTTTGAAATGAACAATATATTTACTCGCAGTGACAAAATGGCGGACAAAACTTCCTGATTTCCTTCGAATTGAACGTTAACAGACGTCACGCAGCAAAATTCCGCTCGCGCGCGCAGCCGCTTGGGTGCGCGCACGTGTGCGCGCCTATAGATATATAATTGACTTTAACTTTAATTTTCTCAACAACTACTGAACGGATTTACACCATTCCAAAAAAAGCGTAATCTGCGAACAAGACTCTACAGTTTTGGCAAATTTCTTATAAATTCATTCACCCGTTCGAACTGTAGCCGAGTCTAAAGGTCCTATGGAAAATAACATTGAGAAAACACGTTTTGGGACCCCCCTTATATCTCAGCCCCCACTTGACCAATCCCCCCCAAACTTTCAGGGAAGGAGTGCAGCGAACCTAGCCATATTCTTTGAGAAATTCGCAAAGACTCATCCACCAGGGCCAAAGTTATTCCAAATAGAATGTTGAGGATTTCCTATGGAAAACAATCCTAACTATAACTACCTACTGGCGACCGCCAGCTTTTATTTAAAATTGATTGGTTTTAAATATTTTATTGCATTAGTATATATATATATATATATATATATACTAATGCAATAAAATATTTAAAACCAATCAATTTTAAATAAAAGCTATACAAGCAAAAACATAGTAATATACATTGTAACAATATAAAATACATTATATAATTTTACATTTAATAAATATACTGTTCCCAGAATAATTTATAAAAAAGTAGTCATAATGTTCTACTAAAGATGTACAAAATATACTACTCCCACTTCACACAACGCAACAGTTGGAATACTGTTACATCACACAGGAGTAGAATTTACTATTCCCACTCCAGTCAATACAAAATTAGAGAAATTGTTGAATGCGTAAGGGTCAAGTTCACTATTCCTACTCCAATCAGTGCATCAGATGGAAAAATGTTGGATTGTGGAGGGGTAAAATTTACTATTTCCACTCCAGTGACTGCAACAGTAGGGAGGGTGTTGGGTTGCAAAGGGCTAAAATGTACTATTTCCACTCCAATCAGTGCATTAGTAGGGAAAGTGTTGGATTGCAGAGCAGTAAACTTTATTATTCCAGCTCCAGTCAATACACATTAGAGAAAATGTTGATTTAAGGAGGGGTAAAATCTACTATTCCCACTCTATTCAGTGCTACAGTAGGGAAAGTGTTGGATTTCAGAGAGGGCAACTTTACTGTTCCAACTCCAGTTAGTGGAACAGAAGGGAAAGTTTTGGATTGTAGAGGGTAAAAGTTACTATTCTCACTCCAGTCATTGCTATAGTAGGGAAATTGTTGGATTGTGGAGGGATGTAATTTACTATTACCAATCAAGTCACTGTAACAGTAGAGAAAGTGTTGGATTGCAGAGCAGTAAAAATTACTGTTCCAACTCTAATGAGTGTGTCAGTGGGGGAATGTGGTGGATTTTAGAGGGATAAAATATACTATTCCTGCTCCATTTAATGCACCAGTAGGGAAAGTGTTACATTCTGGACAGGTCAAATTTACTATTCCTACTCCAATCAGTGCAACAGTAGGTAAAGCATTGGTTTGCGGAGGGGTCTCATTAACTATTATTACTCCCGTCAATGCAACAGTAGGGAAAGTGTTGGAGTGCGGGGGGGTAAAATGTACTATTTATTCCCACTCCAGTCCGTGAAACAGTAGGGAAAGTGTTGGATTGTGGAGAGGTACAATTTACTTTTCCCACTCCAGTTAGTGGAACAGTAGGCAATGTGTTTTATTGCGTAGGGGTCAAGTTTACTAGTTCCACTCCAATCAGTGCAACAGTAGGGAAAATGTTGGATTGCAGAGGAGTAAAATGTACTATTTCCACTCCAGTCAGTGCAACAGTAGGAAAAGTGTTGGATTGCAGAAGAATCAAATTTACTATTACCACTCAAGTCACTGCAACAGTAGGGAAAGTGTTGGATTGCAGAGCAGTACAATTTACTATTCCAACTCCAATCAGTGTGTCAGTAGGGAATGTGGTGGATTTTAGAGGTATAAAATATACTATTCCTGCTCCATTTAATGCAACAGTAGGGAAAGTGTTACGTTCTGGACAGGTCAAATTTACTATTCCTACTCCAATGAGTGCAACAGTAGGGAAAGTGTTGGTTTGCGGAGGGGTCTCATTAACTATTATTACTGCAGTCAATGCAAAAGTAGGGAAAGTGTTGGATTGCAAAGGGGCAAAATTTACTATTTCCACTCCAGTCAGTGCAACTGAAGAAAAAGTGTTGGATGGCATAGGGTTCAAGTTTACTTATCCCATCCCACGGAACTTTGACCTGACTTTCAAGGATCTCTAATGTGCTTCAGTAAGGAGATATCACAGGGCCATTCAAGTTGAGCATGCAGCATTCTACGCCGAACAAATCAGCAAGAGCACCAACCCGGCCAAGAGCATTTTTTCAATAGTCTCAGATCTTAAAACCCAGAAAGATGCCGCAGGTCCGCTGATTACATCTGACCGGCAGTGTGATGAATTGGCAGCCTTCTTTGTTAGGAAGGTAGAAGACATTTATAAAAGCTTCCCTATGGTCCACATAGGCCCTCTTGAGATATCGTGCAATCATTCCAATGGTATTCTTGAGGCTTTGCCCCCTATCACTCAAGATGTTCTACTGACACTCTTGTTCTAAACTTAAGTCTTTCCTGTTGACGCGCGGAAGCCCGACCAATTCTGGAAAATTCTACCCACTATCATACTTCTGTTGGAACAGGTGATTAATGGGTCCCTTGGCGCTGTGGGCATGCCTAAGGCATCGAACCAGGCCAGGGTAATACCGCTGCTCAAAAAACCGTCCTTAGACCCGAAAAACCCCAGAAAACTTTCGGCCTATCTCCTTGCTACCTTGGACTCCGAAGTTCACGGAGGCCTACATTAATTCTCTTCTCACGGAATATCTCACTTCTAATCATAGGCTCGACCCCTCTCAAAATGGTTTTTGCCCTTGCCACAGCACTGAGTCAACACTTCTGGCTGTGTATGAACATCTTTGGAAAGCCTTAGACGCTGGGCAAAGGTTGCTGAATGGATGACTATCAACTGTCTCCTACTGAATGCCAACAAGTCAGAGGTATTGTTGGTGGGAAAGAACCATGACCATTGGAACAAGACCTGGTGGCCAAAGAGCAAAGGCACTGTTCCTATCCCTAAACCTGTAGTGAAGAACTTTGGGGTGTGGATGGACGCTTCGCTCAACTTTCAGACTCAAACCAAAAAGGTGACGGGAACCTGCATTGGTCTGTTGCGCTGACTCAAACCCATTTTGGGCTTTTTTGATGCCCCTACTAGGCAGATTATCATCCAGGCTATGATTATGTCAAGACTCGACTACGCCAGTTCATTGTATCTGGGAGCCGACAAGTCAGAGATACAAAGGCTACAGAGAGTCTAGAATGTGGCCGCAAGAGCTCTACTCAGCCTGCGCAGAGCCTGCTCAGTGACAAGTGCCATTTGCCCTCTTCACTGGTTGTCTGTCGCTAGGTGTATTAAGTTCAAGGCACTTTGTATAGCCTTTAAAATCCTGAAAGGTGCATCTCCGGAAATCTTGACCGATTTACTTCTACCCTACACCCCCACGCATCTGCTCCGCTTTATGGTACAATGCCTGGTAGTGGTTCCCGTGTGAGAAGGGTTAGCGCCGGAGGACTTTCCTTTCGGAATAGAGCTGCCATCCTTTGGAACTCGTTGCCGGCCCACATTCGGGGGCTCAATAACTACCTCCAATTCAGAAATGCCATTAAAACGTTTCTTTTCCCCCTTCTCTAGGCCTTCCTGTTGCCCTTCTGTGCGTGGTCATTTCTCTGCTATTCAGCGTCGGGACGCCTCTTTCCTGGGGCAGCTGTTCTGCTATACAAACCCATAACATAACAATCAGTGCAACAGTACGGAAAATGTTGGATTGTGGAGGGGTAAAATTTACTATTACCACTCCAGTCAGCGGAACAGTACGGAAAGCGTTGAATTGCTTAGGGGTAAAGTTTACTATTACCACTCCAATCAGAGCAATAGTAGGGAAAGTGGTTGACTGTAGAAGGGTAAAATGTACTATTCCCACTCCATTTATTGCAACAGTAGGGAAAGTGTTGAATTCTGGAGAGGTCAAATTTACTATTCCCACTCCAATCAGTGCAACAGTAGGGAAAGTGTTGGAATGCGGAGGGGTCTTATTTACTGTTTGCACTCCAGTCAGTGAAACAGTAGAGAAAGTGCTGCATTGCGAAGGTTTAAAATTTACTGTTCCAACTCCAATAACTTCAACGTAGGGAAAGTGTTGGATTAAAAAAGGGTAAAATGTGCTATTACCACTCCAATCATTGGAACAGTAGGGAAGGTGTTGGATTGTGGAAGGTTAAAAATTCCTATTCCCACTCAGTGCAAAATTAGAAACAAACAAATTCTCTTCAACACACTAAAAACATTGCAAAAACATAGTAAACAGTTTAAAATATAAATATGGTCAAAAAAATACAAATATGTTACATTAAAAATTAAATTAAATAAATAGATATTATAATGTTAAATACATATCATAAATATTTTACATGAAATATAAAAAAAATCAGTTGAGTAAAGAATTTTATTTAAAAATGATTTATAGCACTGTTGTTGTATATCTGATCTTTAATTGGACATAGAGTGTGTTGTCTTGGTTTGCACTGCTCTGTACCCTATGGGGCTGATTAGTATGGAGGATTTTCCTCATCCTCCGGGCCGGCGGAAGCCACCGCCAGCCCGGAGGATGCGGAACATCCTCTGCGGACCCACCAAAGACCCACTGCCACGTTAGGATGGGTGGTGGGTCCTGGTTTCAGTCCGCTGCTTTTCCGCAACGGTTGGCTTACAACCGCGGTGGAAAAGCTGTAACATGGCTGACGGTGTCTATCAGACACCGCCAGCCATATTAGGATAGAGTAAAAGAGATGCTTTTCCACTGCAGCTTTTCTGCCGTGGAAAAGCATACGGAAATTGACTTTGGGGGCCCGTTGCGGGCCCCCTGGGTTAAGGGGGGTGGGAGGTGCACATGGGGTACCCATGGTACCCCCCTGCATTTGTATGCAGAAATCGGCAGGCACCGCGCGGTGCCTGCCGCTTTCTGCATACAAATGCAATGTATGCATTTTTAACATTGCGGCGGGTGCAGCTTGAAGCTGCACCCGCCGCAATGTTAAAGATAGAGGATGTGACCGCCACCCTGGTGGTCACATCCTAATCTGCACGGAGGGAACGCCGCTGCCCATGCGGACGTTCCCTTCTACTCTGGGGTCGCGGACGGACTCAAGTCCGTCCGGGATCCTAATGAGCCCCTTAGTTTGGTGCACTCTGTGTATTCCGGGACAATAAACCTGACAACACTGAAAAATGCACTGTCCTTAGTGGAGATGAAAACTCTGAAGGTTTGCCTCATATTTCACTTGCGGCAGCATTTATGACTCTGCGTTCACATCTGTAAAATGGTAGGGATACAAAGGCAAATCGCTACTTCCTTTATATGAGACCATGCAAATGAAGGAACACTCCATTGTGATTGCACCAAACCAAAAAGTGCATCTACTGTATGATAGAAGGGTCTGCACAAGGAACTACAGTCTCTTTCTATAATACCAAGAAGCCCTGTGGGCACAATGAAATGGGTGCAAATGCCCATTTGGCTCCATTGGGCTTCTTTTTTCAAAGTGCCCCAGGGACGCAACGGGCCTTTGCACCCACTTTGCATGGCCCTGAGGCACAATAGTATTACAGAAGGGGCCGCAGATGCGTTTACAGCCCCTTCTGTGATGCAGATAGAGTTGGTGCACATATATCATCAGCTGTATCATCAGAAGGCGTTCCCTCATCTGCATGGGGCATGGCCCTATGCAAATGGGGGAATCATATTATGTTATGTTATATTATATCATATTATATTATATTATATTATATTATATTATATTATATTATATTATATTATGTTATTTTTTTATATTATATTATATATTATATTATATTATATTATATTATATTATATTATATTATATTATATTATATTATATTATATTATATTATATTATATTATAGACTCAGGCTCAAAGGTGTACAGAAGCTGTCTGAAGGTGCATTGACAGTGTGCCATCTGAAAGGTGGTGCACTGTCAGTGCACCCCCTGACATGTTAACACTCACCTCTCCTCCATCGTTACCGCTCACAATCCGCTGCATCCATGCCAGCCTGGATTCAGGGTGGATTTCAGCACCAAATCTGCCCTACTCGAGTCACAGAATTTCTGAGGCAAAAACCTGATTCTGGTGGCACATGCGCTGTTATTCCCTTGGGTGAAAGAATGGCCTTCGATACGGTCTCACATTCCACCCTTTTGGATAGATTGGAGGCATTAGGCATTCAAAGCATTGCCTTGAAGTGGCTAACCTCTTTTCTGAAAGATCGAACATTTCAGGTCTCATCAACTAAAAACACCTCCACTATCCTAACACTGACCTCAGGGGTTCCTCAGGGTTCTCTTCTGAGCCCTTTGCTTTTTAACATCTACCTACGCCCCTTGTTGGATGTGATTGAAGAGTCTGGTCTCACCGTATTTTCGTATGTGGATGATTCTCAGACTATTTTCCCACTATCTGATGCTCAAAACAAAGATCCTTCCCCTCTCAGTGAAGCACTGACTAATGTCGCCCTCTGGATGAACACAAACACCTTCAAACTCAATGGCAATATACCCAAAGTTCTGATCTTGGGAAACAACTTTGAACTTTGGGGAGTCAGCCCCTGGCCCGCCATACTGTGCCCTTTACCCACACCGGTGGATAAGGTTAAGAATCTTGGTTTTATTATTGATAAAAATCTGTCCCTGACAACACAGCTCTCCAAGCTTACAGTCTCCTGTTTTTAATTCTGAAATGACATCAGAAAATACTCTGGATGATTCCTAGAAGTTCACGGAGAACATTGCTGCAGGCCCTAGTTACATCCAGATTGGACTGTGGGAATGTACTGTATCTGGGTGCTGATAGAACCTTGATTTGTCGCTTGCAGATCATTCAGAACGCGGCTGCACGCCTTCTTTTCCATCTGCCGAGATTTTCTTCCATCTCACCCTTGCTTCATAAACTGCACTGGCTGATGGTTGACAAACGGATTCAATTAAAATCCTTTTGTTACATGTTTTCACTAGACACGGTCTTGCTCCGTCTTATATTCAAGATCTGGTGTCCCCGTATGTCCCTACCCGAGCACTAAGATCAGCCAACCTCACTCTGTTTACTGTGCCTAGGTTTCGCAAAGCTCATTTTAAGGAGCGCTCCTTCTCCGTTCTAGGCCCAAAACTCTGTCATTCTCTTCCGGTTGCTCCCAGAATCTGTAACTCATTGCTTAATTTCCGTAAGTACCTAAAAACTTTGCTCTTCAACTGCCTTGACTGAACCCTCACCACCTTCTTGCTGTGCCCCGCCATTGTCTGCTGATAGTGCCGGGAAACCCTTTTGGGTAGCTGCGTGCTCTATAAGCTAAATAAATAAATAAATTGCAGTTCTCTGGAGGGGTATAGTGGAATCTATGGGCCCCCTAGACAGCCCCTTGCAGGTAGGTGAAGTCGCTCACTGCTTCCGCCTGCAAGGAGATCTCTCACCCCTATTAAAAGTGCAGTCAGGTTGCTGCCTACACAGTGAAATACGAAGTGGCTGCTTCAAAGCCGCTCTGTATTTCACGTGAATACGCTGCCCCCAGTTCAGTTGAATTCTCAGCTGCCCTGGGGCCAGCACATTCAATCTAATATCTTGCACTGTCCTTTTGAGAGGTGCGCCTGGAGCTAACAAGAAAATGCGCCCCATTTTATCATATGGCCCAAGGGGCTGAATTTCACAAGCGCCCAAGGGGCAAAATGGGCGTTTATATCTACTTTATGTACTCTGGAGCACTTTGGTATTACAGAAGGGGTAGCCCCTTTTGTAATACAGATAGCATAGGTGCACATACCATGCCAGAGCTATCATTTAGGGCATTCCTTCATTTGCATAGGGACGTGGCCCCACTTTGACTCTGTGTGCATACACTGTTTTACTGATGTAGGCGCAAAGGCAAGCATGCCTTTAGAAGTCGCACTGAAAGTGCGACACAAAAAGATGGTTACGGTCAGTGAACTTTCTAACTGCAGCCCACTAAAGGGATGAAAGGGTGTCCGCAGACATCCTCTAGCAGGTGAGTGAAGTCATTCACTGCACCCACCTGCAAGGGAATCTATAATCCCTTTTAAAAGTGCAGGTGGGTAGCCGCCTGCACAGAGAAACACGGACCATCTTTTAAACAGCTGCTCTGTATTTCTCTTGAATGTGCTAACCTGGGGGCAGTGCAAGTTCACGGCTGCCATGATGGCAGCACATTCTTCCTGACAGGGCTCACTTTCCATATTTGCACCTGGCGCACCTGCTTTAAGGTGCGCTGTGGCACAAACATGAAAAGTGCGCCCTATCTGAAATACGGGCTAAGATGTTCTTTGTGTTCCCTGATATCACTTGGAAAGCCTTGTGCAAAATACCCCCATTACTGACTGCTAGCAATCTCTGATAAGATGTGGTATATTACTTACCTTGAAGCACTGTGAATAAACTAAGTTTGGGCGGAGTTTGTGGAGTTTCGCTATGCGCAGTGAAAAAGAAACTACACTGCGCAACACGAAGCTCCGCAAGCGTGGAGTGTGTTATATAAATGCTGTCCGCTGTGATTTTTAGCATCACATGCTTGTCCACACTGTGCAATCATTGCGAACTGCACCATGCACATCGCAACAAGGCGCTGCTTCCTTTCTGCCGCTCAAGTAGATTTTTTACTCACGCAGCAGCTTTCTCAACGCAAACGGACGGTTTCTCAACATGTTGGTTGTAAGCATATGCAACCACTTGCAATGAAAAATCTGACCGCCCGTGTTGAGAAATCTCGCTGGTAGGTTGATTTCCCACGCAAGCCAACTTGACATTGACGATCGTGAACAAAAGAAAAATCATGCCAGGAGGTGGATTTTCCTCGCTCGTACTTGCCAATTTGGTGTTGGCAAACCCGAGTGAGGAAAAAACTCAGAACTTTGCGATCTCCGTGTAACACGGAGTGCGGAAAACTCAGTGAGCCGAGTTCACCGCCCAGACTTAGAATAAACAGTTTCACTACTGGGAAAGCAAATTGTCCTCATTTTAATTTTCTTGAAAACATCTTCATTGGCTCTACAAGTATTAAAACTTGCAGTGATGTTGTAAAGAATAAAAGAGTGGGGGCGTTTTATCTCTAAAATGTTGCACTGTGATAGTATAATCATGTTTACTTAAACAGATTCAAAGCTGTTTCAAACTAGGGTCTTGCAGAGTTTATATGCAGAACCAAAGCAGCACAGCTTTAATTCACAATAATGTTGTAGATTAAAACGTAAAATCATGTTAAGATACTCATATTCAGAGGTCTACGACTAAGATGGCTAAATAAAGGGAAAATAGATAAATATGTCATTTTTTTTCTCTTTATAGTGATGACTCCTGAGTAGGTGCCCCCCCCCCCCCTTGCCTAGGGGAGGGGCGCCTTTAGTTGCGCCACGGAGCCGAGCCTCCTCTTCTGGGGGGCTGGTAGAAGGAAGGAAATCATTGGGGGCATCTCCTATACGTAAAGGAAACTGAAACTGATCATGAATGCATTTAAGGCGTTGTCCCAGGGATCTCGTCCTCTTTGTCTCCTTGGATCCCTGGGAAGCCGCAGGAGCATCTGAACCGATGCGAGGCCTGCCACGTGGGTTCAAGGAGGCCTGGCGTAGTGTTTAGGAGCATCGACTTGTTGGCTCAGTTAAGTGATCTCGTGGTGCACAGAACCCAAGTTCATGGGTTTGATTCTGTTTAGACCACGTTGGTTGCTATTAATGGGCCAAGTTGTTTGCTGTTTTATTTTCGTATGTGTATTAACAATTGTAAGTTTTGGAACAGCGCGCATAAATGGTTGTGTGTTTTTTAGGTTGTGTCGGGCGCTTGGTTGGCCGGGCCGCGACGTGGAGCGGAACGTTTTGGGAGGCTGCCGTGTTGTTGAGGGCGGGCCTGTATATGGCATGCTGTGTTTCATGTGGCGCGGTTTTTGCTTTCTCTGGTGCTTCATTTTCCTTCAGTTTTCCTGGTCACATTCAGTGTGCGGCTTCCTATGTTTTCAGTGGCATGGCGTGCACTTTTGCCATGTCTCGGCTTGTCGCTGCTTATTTTGTGTCCGGTGGCTTGTTCTCTCTGTCTGCCGAGTGGGGGGATCGGTTTGTTCACCCAGAGCGGAGCACTGGTCCATTATCTGTTTTTTCGTCCGCTGATTTTGACGAAGAGCTTTTTGCTGCCTTGTACAGGTCAGGGGTTGGTGAAGGTGTAGTGACGCGTGTGGCCGCGGTGTGCAGGCCCTCCCCAGGGGTTTTGCTTATCACCTATCTATTGCTTGTTTAGGTCTCGCTCTCGAGACCTATTGTCGCCGAGATGCCTCTCAAGGGAGACAAACTGGGGCATGCGCGGCGATTCTGGTCTGTGAACACGCACGTCCAGCCCGGCGCCGTGCACATCTGTTGCTCCACATTCACACTCACGGAAGCACACACACACATGCGCGCGCACGCACACACACACACACACACACACACACACACACACACACACACACACACACACACACACACACACACCCAGGCACACACACACATCCCTCCTTCCTCTTACCTCACGGGCTCTTGTTAGGTCTCGCACATTGACGACGCAGTGTCTTGTTAATTCCTTCTCAACATTTCATTTCTCTGTTCACGTTGGAACGCGCAGTTAGGCTCCAAAGTTGAACGCGCCGGGGGTATGCATGCTATGTCTATGGAATGAACCGTCATCCTCGAGTCAGCTTAGAATGGAAAGGGAATTTGGTGGATGAAGGCAGACTGCTTTCCGGCTATCACGAGGCACCTATGCTGACTGGCCCATCTGGCAATACCATAAGTACTAATTTGGTACTGATAAGTGCATTTGTACTATAAAAACTGACACGGACAGCTGAAACGTGCACACACACACTCTCTCATACCGCAAGCAAACACGAATAACCCACAAGCCAGGAGCACCCGATTGGCTATTCACTCGTGGGAGCGAGCAGCTGGCGCCCTCCACCCCCTCCCCCTTCGCCCACCCTTCACTCAGTGCCGACTTGTTTTCACACGGACCGAGTTACTCTTTTTTTCAGAGGGTCAGCCTCAATCGCAACACCCCCTGCAGTCCGACATTTAAAACAGAGGTCAATAATGATGCGCACCTCAACTGTGCACGCTTCTTTCCGCCTTGACTTGACCTTGGAGTATCTGCGACTAGCGGGTGTCCTTGGTCGGGTGCACCTGCCTTTGATACCTACTTCTGCACAACCTCCCACCAAAGGCATGCTGCGCCGCTCTTCCAAGCGTCCCACTCCGGTCTCGTTTCCGGGGATCCTGCCTGCTATGGCACCGTTAGTGGGAGGGACTGCCCGATCTCTGGACCCTCGGGCTGCTCTCATGTTTCAGGTTCCGCACCACTCCATGTTACACATTCCACTAAACACGCGACAGATCAGTAAGCTGACCATCAGGATTAGCAACTAATGGGACATTTTCATCTCTGTCTTCCCTGATCTTGCTGTTGTTATCTGCGTCTACGAAATATTTAAGCGATGCGGATACTATGCACGTGGTACTAAGCGCTATACAAGTGCATTTAGCATAACATTTCCCGCATCGCTCTTCCGGGCACCCAAGTGCCAGCATTCCGATGGGTTCTGCTTGTGTGGTGTTGAGGTGCCATAGTGAGTTAAACTCTTTTCCAATATATGAGGCGGGGAGGACGTGCCCTCATTCCTGCGGACACCCCTGTGCCCCCCTCTCATCTTGTTTCATTTGAGCTTTGCCATAATCTTGTGTTATTATATGTCTCCGCTGCCGGTTCTGCGTTTTGTTGTGTGTCAGTTTAGTGTGTACAAGATGCAGAGCAGTAGATAACCAATGCCTGGGGTGGGTCCAGAGCAATACGGTTGTCTCGGTGGCATCTAATTCTATTGCCTACTAGCTTCTTATACCACTCGGTGCAGAGCTTTTAAATACATGTATAGAGATGTAGCTGTGTTTACTGGATTGTTGTGGAACATAAGCGGTGTTGACTTCAGTATTCGCTTGGTAGGGCACGAAGATGGACAGCTAGTTTTGTCTGCCCCCCCTCCTCCCCTCCTCCTCTCCTCCCCTCCTCCCCTTGAAGACATGTTTCCATCTTGCTACACGTGTGATAGTGGGCAGCGCACTTTCGCTCAACGGGTCCTATACGTCCCAAGGAGAATGTATTCCTTCCCCCCCAGTTGGAGGGAAAAGAAGAGCGCTTATGATAGGCTCCTTGTAAGGGGGGGAGGGGTGGAATCGGATGACGCTCCCGATCGCCGGGTTAACCCCAGAATTGTATCACATCCAACAACTGACCTGGCCCAGTGGGGAGCTCCGCGCAGAGCAGCTTATGGTCGGGGGCGTAGCTTCCGGTGATGCAGCAGGTGCAGTGGCACCGGGGCCACAGAGCCCTGATTATTGTTGTCTTTCACAGTGCAAACAGCAACCGTGGGTATAGGCTGCGCCACTGCTCCCGGCGCTGGTTTCCCCTCCTTGCCGAGCTCGGAAGGGCCGTCCCAGCCCTTGAGAGTTACCGTAGGTGGGAGGAGCCGCCGCTCAAGTTCAGGAACTCATCGAGGTAAGGGGGAAGAAAGTGCCAGAGAGCAGGAATGTGTTTATAACAAGGATGGAAGAGAGGCTGTCAGAAGCACATGCAAGAGCAGGCGTGCTTGGCCAGCCCCAGACAACCAGCCCTGGGTATTTTATGAGGGGGGCTGCTTCTGTGTGTCTGTTTTCTAATCTCGCACACCGCAGCTTTTACACAGCTGTGCTCTCCAGCAGAAGTGGGAAATATTCATGCAAGACGGTATACACCGACTTCGTCTCATAAACCATGGCCGCCACCCCAGGCCTGTTTGAAAGATGGGCCCCATCCCAGCGCCAGAAGTAATCTTTTTTGAATGTGTGATCTTGTGCACGCGTCTGTAAGAAGCCCCGGCGGAACTGTCTAGGTCTGAAATTACCAATAAGGCTGTAAGAGTCCAAATCTACCTAAAGTTAGTCTGCCAGGCAGAGTTACATTTTCACTCAACCTAGATTGAGCGCATATGGTGGTCGGTGCCGGCGGTGCCAAGTACGACAATCACTTTTGGTGCCCCACACCCCATGACTGTTTCCTCGGATTCTCTCACTATCACCGGGCAAAAGTGGACCTCATCTCTAATCATAAGACATTGCTTAACACAGCACCCTCCCAAAGTCAGTTCTCCCCTCCACTGGTCAGCGCCCTGTGCGGCAGAACTGGTCGCAATGCCCTAAAGCCGGCTCTGATGGTGGTTAGTTTAATCTATGGCAAATTCTGGGATGTGCCGCGTCTGGGATGTTTATTTGACGTGTTGGGCGCAGTTCTTTATTGCTTGGTGGAGCCAGCTGCTTCGGTGCGCTGTAACAGAGCTGTCAGTTCTGTGTGCAGAACTGTGGGCGCTGTGCCTGCCAGAAATTGGGGGTTTGCCAGTGCTGTGAGGCAGGGAGCAGCTTCCGCTGTGCTACCTGACAGACTGGGTCGCTGATGTACCATGTGACATTGTTTAGCTGCTCTTATGTTTGGGACAGAGCTGTCAGTTACTGTGATGGGTGACATAACAAGGATACTACTGTGTAGAAGAGCTGTTGTTACTGCTGCGTGCCTTGGCTCGATTGTTGCTTTGGCGAGCAGCCTTTATGTGCATCTAGCCCAACGTACCTACCTTCTCAACCTGTGGGAGCAAAACAGTACCCCAAAATTTAGATACCCCCAAAATACCTTTATTAGAGCTTCCATATTTCACTGGTTCGGAGACGGTGTTAATCCTCAGTTCCCTGAGGGAATGTGTTGCCGTGTTATGGCATTTCCTAAACAGCAAAATCTCGCAAATACAATTCATTAAATAATTGTGCCCACTCAATAATTGAATTCTAGATCAAATCTAAGTTTGAGGGTTTCTTTTATAACCAGATTTTAAATAAAGCGGAACAAAGTCAATGCCATGAAGGCTCTCGATGCAGAGTTATACAGAGAATGCAAAAATTAGAAATTATTCTAAGCCCTGAGTGGGCAACAAAATCAAGAATAAAACGACCAGCACCCCCGCAGCGTCCAAGCCTTCAGGAAAGTCTTTAAACTCTCCCCAAAAATCAAGTTGAAAAAAATAGATATTATTCTAACATATGAAGTTACTGGATCTGCAGATTCATGTGGTGGGAGCAATTTTAGTATTTCTTAAACAAATTAGAGCACGTGAAAGATAAACATTACACTGCGTTACCACTCAAGCGCTATCTCACTGTGTGAATATTTATTCTGAACCCTCCACGCTAATGTCGTCCAGAGATGCTCGAACAAAACATGATACATTAACAGTAACATGTTATGTGAATGAAAAGGACACAGTGAATAAACAGTAGGACCATCGTAAACTTTTCAAGTTGGAATTGAATTGCGTAAGGTTCATCAAGAGCAGAATGAAGATAACAGTGGAAATAAACCAGTGCATTTCAATTTGACTATGTGCTATGGAGCTTGCTAAGAGAGAAGGTGGGCGGGGGTGGGGAGGTTGGGAAGAAGTATGTCAAACGTTTCTAAACATGCTGCCACGTGTGTTGGTGTGCAGCAGCAGGCCCTTTCCCAAAAATATCTGCAGTGGCATAACAATGTGCCCCTGCAGTGCAGGGGTGCCCCAAGCTGCTGGGGGCTACCTCAGCAAAGTACTCTGGCCTGAGAGCTCCTGATTAAATTCCGCACCGAGGGTCCCTCAATGAACCTTGCAGGGGGGACCCCCTCAAGTTTTGTTACACCGTTGGTTATCTGGTCACCGTTCAATTGCTGATTGCTATATTTAAACATTAAACTGATTCTAATGATGTGAAACCTTTTGCCTAGACAGTGTTAACATATATAACAAGCATTGGCATAGCCAATAGGTCTCGATTTTGGGACCTTATAAGTGTTTAGCTATGCAGCACAATATCCTTGGTGCAACAACAATTGTTGCATGGCTAAACACTTATAGGGTCCCAAAGGGGAGGCCTATTGGCTATGCCAATGCTTTTTTATATTTGTTCTCCATCCTCTTCTTTACCCTCCCCTTGCTCCTTCTCCCCAATCCCTCTGCCTTGCGATATCCTCAAGATTGACTTCCTTTTTGTCTACCTTTAACATCACTGCCCAACCTTTACTGCTTCTCTGGATTACTCGGCTTCAGGTGTATGGCTTTGACCTCTCTTATAACTTTACTAAGGTACACTTATGTTTCCCACACTTGATTTAATTAGCAAGTTGCTATTGTTCATCTTTAAGTCATTTTCTTGGGGTTCAGGGGTATTCCGTGGTCGCTGGCTGTATCCCATGTGGATATTTCTGATTTCCATCAGTGTCCCAGGGTTGCAATACATCTGCACTATAGCTAGATACACAAATTACTCCCTTTGGCCACTTGACTAGCTCAGGATAGCAAGGACGAGCAGTCAAAGCTTACTCCGTTAGGTGGAGGGGATTAGAAACTTTGCTACAGTGTTGCGCCCTGAGTAAAACCCACTGCCCTGCCTCTGCTTGACTTAAGAAAACAATCATTAAAAATGCAATAGGTCTCGCCTTTCATTAAGTGAAAGCCATTTGCTCTGCTACACAATACCATTAGCAAAGCAAATGGCTTTAACTTAATCAAAGGCGAGACCTATTGCATTTTCAATGCTTGTTTTGTTCTTGGGTGTCAAAGCGGTGTGAGTCATGTCACATGGCAGCACTGGACGGGTACATTACTATCTTTGGAGCTCTTCCCTTGTTGAAGGTTCATTCGGGCACAGAGCGTGTGGGTTTGTCCGGAGGATGCCAAGTGGGAGCAATGCTGTCCCCGGCTCTGAAAAGGAGTGTGGCTCGGTTTGTGGAGCAGTTAGTAAATGCTGAAAAAAATGCATAATAGTGTATATTATATTTAAGTAGTGCATACTATCCTTGGAGCTCTTCCCTTGTTAAGGCTCACTCGGGCACAGAGCGTGTGTGTTTGTCCGGAGGATGTCAAGTGGGAGCGAGGCGTGTTTGCCCGGAGGATGTCAAGTGGGAGCGAGGTCTGAAAAGGGGTGTGGCTCAGTTTGTAGAGCGGTTAGTAAATGCCGCAAAAAATGTATAATAGCGTATATTACATTTAAATAGTGTGTACTATACTTGGAGCTCTTCCATTGTTCAAGGCTCACTCAGTCGCAGAGTGTGTGTGTTTGTCCAGAGAATGCGAAGTGGGAGCGATGCCGTTCTTTGGGCTGAAAAGTGGATAGCTCAGTTTGTAGAGAGGTTGACTTCTCTCTGCGGGACCCGGGTTCGCGCCTCAGGGGCTGCCCTAACAAGTGCATACATCTTCATTCCACTGCAGACATCTGCAAACAGTATAATGGGGAGCGGAGATAATAAGAGATCATTTCAATTATTTGATTTTGAAACTTTGCCGGCACTGGGTTATTGGACAGACCCTCCTTTGCGATTTCGCGGTTTGCCGCGAAATCGGCACTTTTGTAAAAATGCCGCAATTTTTACAAAAGTGCCCGCGAAATCTGCACTTTTGTAAAAATGCCACAGTTTTTAGAAAAGTGCCTGCGAAATCAACAACTCCACATTTAACTCTTCTCCCCTCACTACGGTCCTACAGTAGGCTAAAGACAGGACTTCATCCTATTTTTGACCACAGCTCTGGGACAATCTCCCACTGGCAATAAAACCACCCTTTTGGAAGGCCTTGAAGACCCACTTATACCCTCAGTGCCTCTTCCCTCTCTTTACTGGTCATTAGCGTCAAGATGTCCCAAGGGGTGAATGTCAAGCTCTGTAAATGATGTTCAATTCGAATCTGTCTTTGAATCCAGATCTCAAAACTGTCCACAACAGCAACCAGAAGTCTGTGTCTGAGAAAGATATCTGCTCCCAGAGGCCTTGCTGAGCCTCAGCACTTTCTAAGATTCCTTCATTTGAAGCTGTTCTGTTACAAGAGGGTGGGACATCGTTTTGCGAGATGTGAATACACTCACAAAAGTCGAATCAGGGGGACTGGGTTTGTGGCTCGGCAGCTAAGCACTGTGGTGTTCCCTTTATTTTGCACTTAAAACCTTTTTGTTCTGAGATGTCTGGATAACAAGACATTTATTGTCTGATGGAATCAATGACATACTTTGCTGTTTTTTTATTGTGTTTTCTAAATTGCCTGTAAACATTGGTTTGTTTTCGAATGTCTTTATGACATTAAATCATGTCATGATAACTTTAAGTTTGTTGAATGGCACTTCCTGAAGGATGCACAGTTCTTTTCTCCATGGCTATGGTTAGGGCCAGGCTAAAGGATGAAGTTAGGATTACAATAGTGTCAGAACAGGATCAGGATAATGAATAGTTATGGTTAATATATGGAAAAAGGTCACCCTTATGACTGTAATGGGGTCAGCATAGGATTAGATGGTGTGAGGTTACGGTCATGTTAGGCTACTGGTAGAGGTTAGGATCGGAGAGGGCCAGCTCTTTTAAAGTTTAGATAATTTTAGAGTTAGATTTGGATAAAGATATGGAACAGGATTTTGGTCAATTTAGGTTGTGTAGTTAGGTTTATGAAAATGGTTAAGATGAGGTAATGCTTGGTTATGATTTAGAAAATGGGTTACGGTCAGACGTTAGGTTAGGATTTAGCTTATTGTTTAGGATTTAAAATACATTCCGAGTAGAGCAGAGAGAACCAGTATAAGATTTCAACAAAAAAAATGTTATCACCTACATTATTGAAGTATTGATTGCAAAGCTCACACAGACAAACACAATATTTTCTATCTAAAGGTTTTCACCAAAATATTTATCTGTAGCCTTTTTTTTCCTCTGAAGTGAATTAAGAGGAAATGACAAACTAACACAAATGTATACTGCAAATGACAAAAGCAACTTTTGTCCTCTCTGGAAGAGCCATTAAACAGACCCTCCAGGATTTCGCAGTTTGCCCCAAAATCGGCACTTTGTAAAAATGCCGCGATTGTTACTGAAGTGCCAGCGAAATTGACACTTCTGCAAATCAGGAAGTAAGCTTTAGGATGTGGGAAGAAGAAAACAGAATAATTTTGAGCTTTAAAATAAATGGGCAGAGGTAGGATTTCAAAAGGTTTGCATACTAACAGAGTTAGTTATTTTTCTAACACTGGGCCTTCTCGGACCTGTTCAACGGGCCATGGCTTGTCCACAAAAGCGGTGTCCAGCCGCCTTCAGACTCTCAGGCAAGAAAAGGGTTAAGGATGTGCCGAACATTGGTCCCGCAATGTGTCAAAAGGTGTGATAGCTGCTACCAACCTATACTAAAGCAAATGGAGAATTGCAATTCCAAGGGATAACAGCCTTCACCTGTGGGCTGCTTCCTCTATTCCATATTCCAGGTTGCCTATTCAAATTGGAATACTCTGCTAAAACAGTTTCCATTGATTTAAGGCTGAAAAAGAATGATTATGAGTAAAATAAAGTTCCGCAAAAATGCAGCTAAATATCCATATTTGTGCCGCTAAATTTCCATATTTGTGCCGCTAAATTTGCGAATCCATGTCGCTATATCCTGGGGGGTCTGATTGGATTTCAGGTTTACTGACAAGGGACAGTTTAGGCCCCACCTCCCCTGTTTAATGCTTCCGGTTTTTGCAGACATCTGCAAACAGTATGATGGGTTACGGATATTAAAATAGCTAATTTCAATTTTTGAATTTGAAACTTTGCTGGTGATGTGTTATTTCCCACCACTGACTCAAATATAACTTTTTGTGGATGGCATATAAACTGGTTGGATTCTGGGTTTACTGCAAAGGGACAGTTTCAGACCCACCTCCCCTGTGCACTGCTTCTGGTTTTAAAATCTAACTTTAGTTTCTTACGCAGATTACCTGGGTCACCTGGCATAAGGGGTGGTGTGGGGCTGCGGTGTCAAACGGCAGCACCTGCACGGGACGAAGCAAAGGTGGTAAGGAGATGAAGTGACAGGCATGGGGAGAACAATGAAATGTGAGAGGGAAGCGAGCACAAGATGGGAGTGACTCAGTGAAGGAGCTCAGGAGTCAGTGTGAGACATCAAAAAGGGGTCACAGGAGTCAAGTGCCGGGTGGAGTGATCCAGGGCTATAAATGGACCGGCAACCTGGGTCTCAGACCCGGTAGTAATTCAAATTGACTTTTAAACTGGTCATACTCTGCTCCGATTTATTACAAAAAATTAAAAAATTGATGGTATCTCAACGATGATTGTTTAAACCTCAGTGGTAATTCATGTTAGTGAGGTAGCTTCTTTGACGCTCATACATCTGATTTAAACAACAAGCATGGGCAAACACAGTGGGTCAGACTTGTTCTAGGGTATGTTGGCAGTTGTATAAAGTGTCTTGCATACAATAAATCTCACGGAGGGGCAATTAAGTACTAGTCAGGGGTCCTGGTATGAGGCGCCCAGAAATTTAGTTTACATGTTTAAGCCATGCCTTAATTGCATAGGCCATGCCTCTTGAAATAATTATTTGGACACATCTCTTTTATGGACCTGCTGCTTAATGCCCCAGAGGGATCACGTTTTGCCACAAGGGAGGTAACACAGAAACACAATTAATATAGGTGGCGTAACAGCCAGACCTGCCAAGTTAGCTTATTGAAATACAGGGTTCAAGTCTCAGCGCTTGATCCACGTAATATTTTCTAAGGTCGGTGTTTATATTGTATATGTGCAATCATATTGTAATGTATGCAATCATAAGAGCTAGCCTCCTCAGTCGTGCTAAAATACATAAATAATTAAGTAAATATATCTAACTTTTGCATAATCAAGTCAGAAGCACACCAAACATTCATGGCTTATATTCTCTTCTCTTATATGTTCGTGGGAGGCACAACGCGCACACATGGCAGCAACTGCACGAAATTTCGGGTTCACTGTCATATCAGTACCATCAGGCATGGACAGGATCTTGTGCCCGCTGTGGAAAGCGGTTTGTATGGTTTGGGTACTACAGGCATTCGGGCTAATTTAACTTAAGTTCATGTTCACATGGGCGGGAACGGTACCACCGTCTATGGTCTGCCATTTTTAAGTAACATGTAATAACACAATACTAGGGAGATAGATCCAGCAAAAATTTAGCTTACAGAATTAATATAACTTTCACGGATGAGCGCCTAGCAGTAATAACACCAGCTGTTTTGGCACTGGTGTTTGCAAAATGTTCGGTCACATGCTCCTGCCAGTGCCAATAATGGTTTATTTTCTCCAAAATAAGTATATCCGGCCTAACTCGCCTGGGTCAGTTTGGTACCAGCCTCCATACCTATGCTGGCAGCTAAAAACGTGGTAGGGATGTTAGTGCAGGGGCTCATTCATAGGGGTCTCATGGTCCTTCTCAAACATCTATAGAGCTACAGAGCCAGTGCTCAATCCTTCTCGAGGTGATTGTCTCATGACCACTGCCTTTCTCCCAAAGTTGGGACAACCGGCCCGTGACCATGTTGAACAGAATATATTCACTTAATATAGGTGGCGTAACAGCCAGACCTGCCAAGTTAGCTTATTGAAATACAGGGTTCAAGTCTCAGCGCTTGATCCACGTAACATTTTCTAAGGTCACAAGGGCGGTTAAGACAACTTTCAGTGCCACCCTACTAGCGATAGTGGCGGTACGCAACCACAGTAGCAGGATCAACCAAATACAAAAGCATAAGAAATGGATGCTGGTGCGCAGCTGGGTGGGGCCGGAATATTGGATAATACAGTCTTCAGTTACCACTTGCCTTCAACAAGGGCAACATAATTTTTCTTATTGTTGGGCACTCACTTTTATTAACAATTGATAAGGG
The DNA here is from genome assembly GCF_964263255.1 of Lissotriton vulgaris. Classification (NCBI taxonomy): domain Eukaryota; kingdom Metazoa; phylum Chordata; class Amphibia; order Caudata; family Salamandridae; genus Lissotriton; species Lissotriton vulgaris. The sequence goes on along the minus strand of NC_141687.1, from coordinate 1,461,858,885 downwards.
CTTGGGTTAAATAGATGCAGCGCGTTCGGGCCTGATGGCACAATGTGAGCAGCTGGGTGGGGCCGGAATAATGAATAATACATTCTTCATTGACCACTTGCCTTCAACAAGGGCAACATCATTTTTCTTATTGGTGGGCACACACTTTTATTAGCAATTGATAAGTGCTTGGGTTGAATAGATGCAATAAGCATAACAATTGGTAAGTGCTTGGGTTAAATAGATGTAATAACCGTAGAGTGTTCAGGCCTGCTGGCACAATGTGCACTGTTGAGGGGCCCAGACTAATTAAATAAATTAATTAAGTACTTCAGATTGTCTTCGACAAGGGCAACACAATTTTCTTATCGTTTGGCACTCACTTTGAATAACAATTGATGAGCACTTTGGTTAAATTGAAGCAATAGGTGTAGGGGACTGAATAAGTTTCACCAGTTACATAAAACGCTCTAGTCATTCCAGAATCAAATTAAATAAATAAACAAATAAAATAATAAATAAATAAACGAAAAAGAAAAAATTATTTAGCACAACATAAGTTGAGCCATTTAGAGGAGGTCGTGTTCCAGTTGGAGTACACAAGTCAAGCCTCTCTGGAGGCCGCTTGGTTCAGGTGGTCATAGGCTACGTGCCTTAAATTACAAGTGATAAACTGTTCACCAGAGCACGTTAGTGCCGGCTAGCACAATGTGTGCAGCTGAGTAGGTCGATTGAGTCGGCCAATTTCAATTTAAAGGCCACATGCCCTAAATTGCAAGTAATGAACTGTTGGCTTTGGAGCGTTATGGCCAGTTGGTACAAAGGTCGAGTCGGCAAAATACTAATTCAAAAGTAAGGTCAAGCTCCCCAGATTACAAGTCTTGAACTAGTTGCGGTAGCACATTGGGGCCTGTTGGCATAAGGTGCGCACCTCACAAATACAAGGCCAAGCAGATGTTCAAATGTAATATCCTGTCTAATTTCCTTAGTGCTGTTCACAGGTGGATGTCGATACAGTTTAATACTAGGAATAATGTTACATATATCCAAGTGAAATACTTTTACTCTAGTATAAGGCCCTACGCATTGGGCCGCTTAGTATAGGTGTTGATAAGGTAATGTCTTCACAGGTTCCATCTACGGTTCACTAGAATTACACCTCATGCCACCAGCATTATACCCAGGTGAGGGCAGTTTGCCCTGGGTTTTCTCGGTATATAGACAAGCTCCGACACATAGGGAGCAACCTCACAGAGCAGGGGTAAGCTGTAGATCAACAGAAATATTTTCAATGCACAGCTTTTCTTATCACAGTTTATATTGGGGTAGAGAGCATTGGAGTTAGCCTCCAGGACCACATTCCATTTCCCGAGCTTTGCGATCATATTCAGGTTTACACAATACTTACTGGCACAGTTAATATACTGGTTGGAATTAATACAGCTGGTTGTAGGGGTTTTCGTGAAATACTCACTGGTACTGTTAATATAGTGGTTGGAATAACTGAAGCGGGTTGTAGGGGTTTTTCGTAAATGGTGCCACGCTGAGCACAAATCAGCCCAACCACCTACAGATAGGAAAAAGGGTTTGTTCCGTTGGGTTCTGGTGCAGCTGGACTGCTGAAAGGGCAGGAAATCTTAACCAAACTATACGGGGCTATAGGGCAGCACTGTCAGCGCCAGGGGGGTGAGTGTGCAAGGGACCTTCTTACCCTGTGACGGAGCGCTGACAGATAACAGCAAAGGGACATGCACTGCAATAGAGGATCAGCGACTGGATGGACCCCAGGAGGGGGTACGATGGAAGTGTGCTAAGGGTAGGCGGGGAGGGGACTGACCTGCCGGTGGTCCTGTACTCTACTGCCCTAACCTGCAACATATGGACTGAGTAGTATTATGGGCAGGTTGCCTGTGTTCAGGTACCCCGGAGGGCCAGTGCATTATGCGGTGCCCTGGATTTCAAGTAATGAACTATTTGCAGCGTGTTGGGGCCTTCCGGCACAATGTACGCATCTGACTGAGTCGGGCAAATTAAAGCAATGCAGTGCCCTGGATTTTAAGAAATGAATTGTTGACTGTAACGCGTTGGGGCCTGCCGGCACAATGTGCACAGCTGAGTGAGTCGGCCACATTTATGGGTAAGGCCATGCTAAAGTTCAAGTGTAATGTCTTGCCTTATTTCCTTCAGGCCTTTGATATGTGGATGTAGCTAAAAATCTGAAGCTGTGAATAATGATATATCCAAGTACAATGCTTTTGTTCGTAATATACAACTGTTTGCTGTAGCACGTTGGGGCCTGCTGGCACAATGTTCGCAGCTGAGTGGGTTGGCAGAGTCGTCCAAATTCTAATTCTAGTGTAAGGCCAAGTGGAACTTCAAATGTAATGTCATGCCTAATTGTCTTTCTGCCTTTTGACATGTTAATGTCGCTAAAGTCTGATGCTGTGAATTAATGACATATATCCAAAGAGAATACTTTTACCCTTGTAATGGTTTGCGGTTAGTCAACTGATTTGATATGAAAAAAAGTCTACACCTTGGACAATATAACCTGATTCCTAAAGTTTTTGGGCCCCTCTGGGGCAGAAAAGGGGTCAGAAGTGGGGGTGGAGGGAGTGTTACGTTATGCGTGTACTAGTAATTTATGCTAAAACATAAATATGTCATTTCCACAATGCAATCAGATCATTAGCAGTACTGCTCAACTGGAAGTGAAGGTTAGGATTATTGGTTTCTTATTAGATTTATTGTGTACGGAAACTCAGATGCTGATTTTGCTGCAGGGTAAGGTCAGACTTTTCTCACAAGCTTTTCTTGAAGCAGTTGCTTGCATTCATGTTTCTGCCGGGAAACATCATTAACAACGAAGGCATTACTACGCGTAACGTTTACAACGAGGCACTTACCACGTAAACATCTTTTCAACGCGTATGCCTACAAGGATCGTCTTTACCACGAAAAAAAAAAAAACCTGTAGGATTAAAAAGAGGGGTTGGGGGGGTCTCCCCCCCATAAAAAAAACGATACCGCCGTGCCGAAGAAATCAGCGTCGTAAGAGAGGAAGCGGAATAAACTTCCGCTTCCTCTTTACGACGTAAGAACGGCGTGGTAAAGATGAAGAGGGGAAAACGAATTCCGTGGTAACGCATGCGTGGAAAAGGCATGCGTTGCAACGGAATTCGTGGTAACGACATATAACCGTCGACTGCAATCAAGACACTCCTGGGTAACTGCTTCCCAAAAGGTCAGGTTTCAAAAGTACCCAAGTTTAGCATTGTACTTTACATGAACCGTTGGCAGGGTACGGAGGCGCTCCGATGCGCAGTACAGGGGCCTGCTCACTTTAGGAGCCATGCCACGAGACTGATTGACTCCAGGCAGGATGCGCTTCAAAGTCATGCTCTTGATTAGGGACTGGGCCTAAAGATCTGAGGCAGGTTTTTCAGCTCTCTGTAAAGAATGGATGTATTGTCATCACCCCTAATCTGTTGTGTTCCTCAGTTCTAAAATCATTATTTTCTAAAGATATAATTTCCCTCCTACAGCTCTGCCTTTAACAACTCAGTCTAGCCCCCTGGTGGGTCCCATTTCACGGTCGCAAACATCATTAGGAGATTATTCAAGTCAGCATGGAGACACTCTGCACATATTGCCGATGAGAATCTGAGTGCATGACGGACGTGCCTGGCGTGAGGGCTGAGCAAAGCTGCTCAGCAGACACAACCACTCGGTATTACATTCTAGGGATCTCCTAGAGACTGCAAATCAAATAGGAAGTTCCATTTTCGCACCAGCTTCCAATTAATGTGCACAGAGTCGGGTTTCCAGGGTAAGTGTGTCATTGATTGGGGTATGTCTATTTATTTTAATAATAAATATGGCCACAATGAACGATCTTACTTTGATGCCTGTCAGGAGTAAGACGTAGCAAATGTATAACTGTTGTAGCAAAATGTTGACACCTGCCTGTTGTAAAAAGAGGTTTTCGTGCCTCTGACCAATAGACAAAACAGGCGAAAAAATCTCACGTTTAAGGAACAGTTTTTTGTCATTAGACTTTGCTTACATTCGTAACTTGGAATTAGAAGAAGTGATGTAAAGCCCTTGCATCCCCACTTAAATAAATTGTGACTTATTGAACAGAAAAATATTCACTGTTGTTAGACGGGACCTGGAGGGTCGGCCGAGGTCAAGGGGAGAGGTCTCCGGGGAGAGCCGTCTCCAGCGATCGTACAGACGAGTAACTTCCCCCCCACAGATGTACACCACACAAAGATAAGGTTTAACGTTCTTTATAAGCAATCTTTAAGTACGGTAGAATGGTACAAGGAGGTCAGGACTCAGGGGTCCCCTCGATTCTAGTCTCTTGGATGGGAAAGGGGGTAGCGGGACAGTCTTGTTACCAATCTGGTAGATGCGATGAAAAGATGGGTAGCTCACAATCCTCGAGCTCGGCGTTCTAGGAGGACGGGCCGTGGCAGCGCCAGCAGGTCCCGAGATGATCGTAGGTAGCAACGGTCCGCGGCAGCGCCAGCAGGTCCCGACGAAGGTGGTAGTTACAACGGTCCGCGGCAGCGCCAGCAGGTCCCGACGAGGATGAAGGTTGCAGAAGGCTGCGGCAGCGCCAGCAGGCAGGGCGATGGTTTCACAAGGCAGGGCTGCGGCAGCGCCAGCAGTCCGTCAAGGATGAGTTCTTCACGGTGTCTCTCGACTCCAGGATACCACTGCCTTCCTGCTCTGGAACTGCCCCAGTTATAGGTCTGGCGCCCTTTGATGTCCGGACCCTCGCACTTGGAGGTCGGGAGGTCTGGGATGAGGGAGTCCAGACACCCAGCAGGGGGGTGGAGCCAGCGCCCGGGGAAGCTGGGGGCGATCGGCACCTGGCGGGGGAGAGCCATCGACACTTCTTTCTCCCATTGACCTGCCAAGTGGTCCGTTCACCTCCTGTGTGGATGGTGGTGCCGGGATGTCGGGGCCTGGCCAGGCCCAGGGTTAGGGTCGAGTTGAGGCCATGCGGCCTCGTGGTGCAGTGTCCAAGATGGCGGCCGGGCCGGGCAATGGAGCTGACAGTGGCCCGGCCCAATGATACAGAGATGTCCGGGGGCAGGAGTCCCGTAGGGGACGGGGTGCGGGTTGCTTCTTGTGGGTAGCACCTGGAGGGCCGGTGTCCGGGCCCTGTCATGCGGGGAGGGAGCGAGCCCTTCATGTGGCCTGTCCAACATGCGTCCCCCCCCGCTGAAGGCGGGGAGAGCCACCCATCCTCTTGGGGACTCTCCTCCTCGAGGCGGAAAAAGCGTGACAGGCCATTCGCGTTGGCGTGGTCCTGGCCAGGTCGGTGCTCCACAGTGAAGTCCATCCCCTGCAGGGAGATGGACCAACGCAATAGTTTGGGATTTTCCCCCCGCATTTGCATTAGCCATTGCAGGGGGCGATGATCTGTTTGCACCCAAAAGTGGGTACCGAAGAGGTAGGGCCGGAGCTTCTTGAGGGCCCACACTACTGCGAAGGCCTCCCTCTTGATGGTGCTCCAGCGCTGTTCTCGGGCCAGTAGGCGTCTGCTGATGAAGGCCACTGGTTGGTCAAGTCCATCGGGGTTCAGCTGGGAGAGGACAGCACCGATGCCATGGTCGGAGGCATCAGTCTGTACGATGAATTCCCAGCTGTAGTCGGGAGCCTGGAGCACAGGAGCGGTGCACATGGCGGCCTTCAGTTTCTCGAAGGCCGCTTGACAGTCTGGAGTCCAGTTGACCATTTTTGGGTGTTTCTTTGATGTGAGCTCTGTGAGGGGCCCCACAATGCTGCCATAGTCCTTCACAAACCGTCGGTAGTATCCGGTGAGCCCCAAGAAGGCTCGGACCTCGGTTTGTGTGACTGGCGGCTGCCAGGACTGGATGGCAGCGATCTTCAGCTGAAGGGGGGCCACCAGACCGCTTCCCACTTGGTGTCCGAGGTAGGTCACGGACCCCTGACCGATTTGGCACTTGCTGGCCTTGATTGTGAGGCCGGCCTGTTGGAGGGCCTGCAGGACCTCTCGGAGGTGGCGGAGGTGGTCTGACCAGTGGCGGCTGTACACAGCGATATCGTCCAGGTAGGCGGCGCTGAACTCTTCGAGACCCGCCAATACCTGGTTCACCAGTTGCTGAAAAGTGGCTGGAGCGTTCTTCATGCCGAAGGGCATGACTTTGAAATGGTAGTGTCCATCGGGGGTGGAGAAAGCGGATCGTTCTTGGGCCCGGGGGGTGAGGCCGATCTGCCAGTAGCCCGCTGTCAGGTCGAAGATGCTGAGGTAGCGGGCAGCCCCCATGCGGTCGATCAGTTCATCTGCTCAGGGGATAGGATGAGCGTCGGTTCTGGTGACAGCGTTCAGACCCCGATAGTCGATGCAGAATCGGAGCTCAGGAGTGGTGCCCGGGGCAGCAGCTTTGGGGACCAGCACGACTGGGCTGGCCCAGGGGCTGTCCGAGGGCTCGATGACCCCGAGCGTGAGCATTTTTGATACTTCTTCTTGGATGCAGGCACGTACCCGATCTGGTACGCGGTAAGCCCGATGTCTGATAGGGGGACTGTCCCCAGTGTCCACGTCGTGCAAGCACCAGGGGGTGACCCCTGGGGTGAGGGAAAACAGGGTCGCAAATTGCAGCAGGAGGCCCCGACAGTCTTGGCGCTGTTCTGGGGTTAGGGCATCTGAGAGTCGGACCCCGTCCACTGAACCATCTTTCTCACGGGTCCTCAGTAGGTCAGGGAGGGGCTCGGAGTCGTCTTCCGCTCCACTGTCTGTAGCCATCAGTAGGCTGAGCTCCGAGCGCACAAAGTGGGGTTTGAGTCTGTTGGTGTGGAGGACCCGGAGGGGGTTCTGGGGAGATTCCATATCGATGAGATAGGTGACGGGGCTCTTGCGCTCGACTACCTTGAAGGGCCCTGTCCACTTGTCCTGCAAGGCACAAGGTTCGGTGGGGGACATCACCCATACTTGTTGGCCAGGTTCGAACTCTATGGAGGAGGCATTCTGATCGTACCATTTCTTCATGTCCTCCTGACTGGCCTCAAGATTTGCTTTTGCTATTTCTCTGAATCGTCTGGTCTGATTGCGTAGGGTCAGGAGGTACTTGTAGACGTCTGGAGGGGTTTTCAGGGGGGCCATCTCCCAACCTTCTTTGACTAGGCTGAGGGGCCCTCGAACAGGGTGTCCGTACAAGAGTTCGAAGGGGCTGAAGCCGAGGGACTTCTGGGGGACTTCTCGGTAGGCGAAGAGGAGGCACGGGAGTAGCACATCCCACTGGCGACGGAGGGGCTCTTCCAACCCCATAATCATTCCCTTGAGTGTGCGGTTGAACCGCTCGACCAGTCCGTTTCCTTGAGGGTGATAGGGGGTCGTGAATCGGTAGGTGACTCCGCACTGCTGCCAGAGGGATTTAATATATTTTGAAATAAAGTTTGTGCCTCTGTCGCTGACGACTTCCCGGGGGAAGCCCACCCGGGAGAAGATTCCCATTAAGGCCCGGCCGACCACCGGGGCTGTTACAGTTTGCAGGGGAACAGCCTCGGGATAGCGGGTGGCGTGGTCCACCAGTACCAGGATGAATCGATGTCCTTGTGCTGCTCGGGAGTCCAGGGGCCCCACAATGTCTATTCCCACCTTTTCGAACGGGGTGGTAACAACTGGGAATGGTTGCAGGGGTGCCTTGAGTTTGCGGCCGCTCTTCCCGCTGGCCTGGCAAGTGGGGCAGGACCGGCAGTGGTTGAGGACGTCATTTCTCATTCTTGGCCAGTAAAAGTGGGTCACCAGGCGGTTGTAGGTTTTGTCCTGTCCCAAGTGTCCAGCCAGGGGGACATCTTGGGCCAAATTCAACAGGAAGTCTCTAAAGCGGAGGGGCACCACCAACACTCGACTGGCCCCCAACTCCGCGATTCTCTGTTCGCTATACAACAGGTCATTGTCCCAATAGATCCAGTGGGCCCCGGCGGTATCTCCCGCGCTCTGGGCGAGGGCTTGCTGTCGTAGTCCCTCGAGGGAGGGACAGGTCTTTTGCTCTTGACGGAACTGTTCCTGGGTGGGTCCCCCTTCTTGACGCCACTGAGCCAGGTCTGGAAGGTCCTGGGGCTGAGCGAGCCTTTCTGGGGTTTGTTCTGGGGGGTCGGTAGGGTCGGTGTCCTCCACTGGAGCGATCGGGGGAGGAGGTGCTGGCCATTCGGGTTCTTCAGGTCGGGGGATGGCACGGGCGGCCATGGACCGGGTGGTTACGCACGCCCAGTCCGGGAGGCCCAACATCCCCAGGTGCTCTCTTCTTTCCACGGCGGCCCACGGGGAACTCTCGAGATCGTTCCCCAGGAGACAGTCCACGGGGGCATCATCGCGGACCGTCACCTTCAACATGCCGGATACTCCTCCCCATTCGAAGGGGACGCAGGCCATCCGACACAGGCTCTCGGAATTGTCGGCTGAACGGACGGGGCAGAGAATGTTCGGCAGGATTTGTTCTGGGGTCACCAGGTGACAGCGGACGGCCGTTACACTGGCCCCCGTGTCACGTAGGGCTTCAGCCTTGTGCCCATTAATGTTCACCCACTGACTGTATTTTCTGGTGTTGGCGGGTAGGGGAGCCCGCGGGATCATGTCTCTTCCCCCTAGGCACGCCAGAACCATGGCGGCCGGTTCCCACTCTTGTTGTTCCTGTTCGTATTCTTTATGTTCTTCGGAGATTTGCTCCTCTCCCAGGGCGGCGGCAGCTACCTGGCGGGGCCCCGGAGTCTGGTTCTTTGGGCAGTTCGGATCATTGGCGTAGTGGCCGACTCGCTGGCATCGGTGACAAGTAACATTGGCTCGGAACCCCGGGCGCATCGGGGGGTTGCCCCGGCTGGCCGGGGTGCTGGTAGCGGGAGCGGCCGGGGCGGTGTCTCTCCCCCGGCCCTGGCCTCCTCCTCCTCCTCGGGGACGGTGATGACCTTGGTTGTTCCTGTTCTGTTCGTTCGGCCCACTCCGGCCCACTCCGGCCCACTCGGGTGCTCTCCCATCGGTCAGCCTCGGCGGCGAGCTGCCGCGGATCAGTCAATTTACTGTCGAGGAGGTGCTGCCTGAGCTCGACGAAGCAGTTGTTGGAGAGGTGCTCCCACACGATGAGGTTAAAAAGTTGCTTGTAGGTCGTTACGCGGCTCCCCTTGATCCATCCCTCGAAGGCTCGGCTGAAATAGTTCACATATTCCACCCATGTTGTACCCGGGATTCGGGTGCATTCTCGGAACCTCTGGCGGTACATTTCGGGTGTAAGCCCATATCGAGTGAGGAGGGCGGCCTTCATGTGGTCATAGGACGTCATTTGATGGTCTGGGAGCTGTAACAGGGCATCGCGGCCTTCATTGACGAACCTCCCCCATAGACCGGCTCCCCTGTCACTTCGATCGATCCGGTGGGAGGTCATGGCGATCTCGTAGGCCTTGAACCACTGTTGTATGTCGTCGTTTCGGAAATACTCTCGGACGACATCCTTGGGGATGTGGACTTTTGGTTCTGTAGCTCCTGGGGTGCGCGGTTGCTCGGGCACCCCCGGGTCTTTGTTTTGCTTCCGTAGGTCTATCTCTGCCAGTTTGCGCTCGTGTTCGTACGCTAGTCTCTTTTCTTCGAGTTCTCTTTGTCTTTGCTTTTCTTCCCGCTCTTCTCGGAGCCGTAGATGTTCTAAGTTCAGTTTTTGTTCAGCTAGTTTTAGTTCACCGTCCATCTTGAGCCGTGCCATTTCTAATTTGTGTAGTCTGTTTCTTTCTCTCTCTTGGATCTCTTCCTGTGAGAGACCCGTTCTCCGCTCTTCGGGAGCAGTGGTGTTCATCTCTGATGCTGCAATGTTTTGGTCCGGGGGTCTGACGGCCCCGGTTTCCGCCCAAGACTCAATGGCGCGCTTGAAATCGTCTTTCGTGCTCAGACCGGTGGTAGCAATGCCTAGTTCGATGCAAAATTGTTTTAACTCACGATGGCTGTACTCTTCCAACTTCTCCATCTGGAATTTTTCTGTGCTCTCTCTGGTTGTCATTGTGGTCTAGTCGTGGGGTGAGTCACTCTCTGTACGTACGCGTTGATTCGGATCGCGCCGCTGGCCACCAATGTTAGGACAAGGGGAGAGGTCTCCGGGGAGAGCCGTCTCCAGCGATCGTACAGACGAGTAACTTCCCCCCCACAGATGTACACCACACAAAGATAAGGTTTAACGTTCTTTATAAGCAATCTTTAAGTACGGTAGAATGGTACAAGGAGGTCAGGACTCAGGGGTCCCCTCGATTCTAGTCTCTTGGATGGGAAAGGGGGTAGCGGGACAGTCTTGTTACCAATCTGGTAGATGGGATGAAAAGATGGGTAGCTCACAATCCTCGAGCTCGGCGTTCTAGGAGGACGGGCCGCGGCAGCGCCAGCAGGTCCCGAGATGATCGTAGGTAGCAACGGTCCGCGGCAGCGCCAGCAGGTCCCGACGAAGGTGGTAGTTACAACGGTCCGCGGCAGCGCCAGCAGGTCCCGACGAGGATGAAGGTTGCAGAAGGCTGCGGCAGCGCCAGCAGGCAGGACGATGGTTTCACAAGGCAGGGCTGCGGCAGCACCAGCAGTCCGTCAAGGATGAGTTCTTCACGGTGTCTCTCGACTCCAGGATACCACTGCCTTCCTGCTCTGGAACTGCCTCAGTTATAGGTCTGGCGCCCTTTGATGTCCGGACCCTCGCACTTGGAGGTCGGGAGGTCCGGGATGAGGGAGTCCAGACACCCAGCAGGGGGGTGGAGCCAGCGCCCGGGGAAGCTGGGGGCGATCGGCACCTGGCGGGGGAGAGCCATCGACACTTCTTTCTCCCATTGACCTGCCAAGTGGTCCGTTCACCTCCTGTGTGGATGGTGGTGCCGGGATGTCGGGGCCTGGCCAGGCCCAGGGTTAGGGTCGAGTGGAGGCCATGCGGCCTCGTGGTGCAGTGTCCAAGATGGCGGCCGGGCCGGGCAATGGAGCTGACAGTGGCCCGGCCCAATGATACAGAGATGTCCGGGGCAGGAGTCCCGTAGGGGACGGGGTGCGGGTTGCTTCTTGTGGGTAGCACCTGGAGGGCCGGTGTCCGGGTCCTGTCATGCGGGGAGGGAGCGAGCCCTTCATGTGGCCTGTCCAACAACTGTTTTCAATTCTCTTCTCTGGAGTCAAAAAGACTGATTTGGAGAAGGCTATCCAATGCTACATGATGTATACTAACGAGATCACTGCATTTACACCAGGTCAAAAGTTTATTTAAAAGAAAAATGGATGCAGAACAAAGGATACCCAAGTAACACATTTTTAAAAAACACCTTTTTGCTCTACGAAAACAAACATTTTTCTTGATCCATGCACTGCTGGAAAGTAAGTGGAACCTGCTGGAAGCAGGTTCCAGCAGCTGTTTCTGTGCCGGATCCCCAGGGAAACATGCTAAATTTGTCCTGGTGTCATTGTCAGACAAAGGGACATAAATCATCTGCACCTGCACGTTTCCTGCATTTTGTTCAGAGCAGCAACCTGTAGGCAGTTAAGGAGCTTTCTTAGTTTTACATCTAGGCGTGTTTTAAAGGGCCATCTTCACTACTTTTGTTCAACTGCCATCTTGACTGGGAACCACCTGCCCTCCGCCCTCCGCCTAGAGTATTCATTAACTAGTGCCTATGCCAGAGGAATTGCTAATATCATCAGGTGGGCATACAATCTCTTACACACGGATGAAGTAACGCTCCGATCCTTGCTTAAAATAGAAACATTTGAACGCGAATCATTGAAGCATGTATTTTCAAGAAATGTTTTAACTGCTTTCAAACTTTCAGAGACTAATACTAATCTGTTACTATCCTGGACACCTGCCCACCTGAAACTCTTCTTAAAACATTTTACCCCAAGACTTAGCTTTGACCTTGACTTTCAGCATTGTTTTAAATTCACTCTTTATAAAAATGTTGCAGAATCTATTGTTTTCAAGAAACCTCAACAGTATATTACATTTAATCTTAACCATGGGGCTAGGAGATCGATTGTGCTGCTCAGATTAGAAATACTTCCTGTAAAAGCCGTTACATATAGGTGGCACTTAAAAGAAAGCCCTATTTGTAATCTGTGTAATGGTGGAGAGCAGGACTTAGAGCATCTATTGTTCACCTGCCCAAATGCAACAGTTGTTAAGGCAAGAAAAAGGTTTCTACAACCAGTCTACGCTAAATGTAGAATCAACTCAGTACACGAAATGATTATTCTATGTAAAGCTCTGCCAAATGAATTTGTATGTTATTACTTTAAAAAAAATTTAAAACCATTTTTAACTTAGTATTAGAACAAAAACTTTTTAACGAAGTGGTTTAAAACTGAATATGGTGTACTAAATATTTGTGGTCCTCAGTGGAGAACCAATTCAAATAAAATAAACTTGAAACTTGGGAATCACCTGGAGCCTAACACCTTGATGCCAAGGAAGCAAAGCACATCATTTACCACTTCACAATTACTTTAGAGATGCCATGGCTTGGAGGCAGGTTTTTGACTTCATTCAAATCCCATGTAAGAAATGTGCACGCACTGTAAGAATGCAAGATTTGACTATGAGTACAAATAATTACAGAGATAATAATTTAAAAGGCACTCTTTTTTAATTTATTATTTTATAACGCTACTCATCACAGTGTCAAAGCGTCAGGGTGTCAGAGCGCTTAACAGCACAACCAAAGGCGCAATAAATCTAAATGTCCAGGGAATGTAACATAGTATAATGAGGGTTGTAAGTTGCAGGGATCACATATTATCCCTATTTGCAGACATTATTAGTTAAGAAAGAATGATCAGGAGAAACACAAAATTAAGATATACAACATAGCACAGTGATTGTTGTTGTTTGCATTAAAAAGACTGTATTACTTCTCAAAGAAACCCTTCTTTGCAATCTTAGAGTAACAACAGATTCTTAAAGAAGCCAATCTGTTGTTACTCAAAGAGCAAAAAAAGGATCTAAACCCATGATAATTAGATCACTGGCTTTTCATGGATGGGGTAGTGGCAGGGCGGTCACTATGGCAGATTTAATTCCTGGGAAAACCAGCTTGGCCTAAGAGTCTCTATCTGTTGCTTGTTACACGTGCCCCCTTGGTGGCGTGGGACAAGATAGCTGGGAGAAGAGCTCTCACCTCATTCCCGTCTCCATTAACTCCCATTGTGGAGAACCATGCTTTCTGCCCTGGGATGGAGGTGAAGACCTTTCACTTGCTGGACCTGGGAGGGCTGCAGGTCTATTGGACATTTCGTCGACAAGCAGGGTCCGTTATTCTTTGAACAGGGACCCCCCGAAACAGAATGGTACCGCTACAAGCAAATAAGGCACTGGGTTATGCACTCCAGTGTTTTCCCGCAGGTGCAACGTCACCTCACCCCATTCGAGAAGCTACTGTTATCCAAAGCTATTCATACCCACCTCTTATCACAAATTTACAGCTTAGTAAGACATGCCTCATAAGTCTCCGAGTAAAAAAAGATGGGAACTAGAATTAGGATGCACACTTACACAGCACAAATGGGAAAATATATACTACAGAACTATGCATACTGTGTGTAATGTTGCTAGTATAGAGACCGCCACTAAAATAACTAATTGGTATCTCACTCCCTCCAGACTTCACAAGGGCAGCCCAACAAGAGATCCCTTGTGTTGGATCAGATGTGGGTCGCTCAGTACCCTGATGCATATATTGTGGGATTGCCCCCAATTAACCACCTATTAGACACAAGTACTCAAGGATATTGACATCCATTTTGACATAGATTTGCTCCATTTTCCAGCATACATCCTCTTAGACCTACCTAATGCTCTCACATTCCCTCTTAAATCACGCAGAGGGCGTTGAATTGCACTGGCTCTAGGGGCGGCCCTTCAAAATTCCTGGCACATTGAGGACCGGCACGCCTTCCTACCCATCCGAGGTGGTTACATCGGATGTGGCACATTCTAGGCATGGAGCGGATTTCCCTCTCCCTTACCAACCAAGGTGCTTCATTCCCTGCTCTCTTGAAAACTTTCCTGGTGCTGCTTTCCTTAGAATTTAGAGATCTCACTTGCCCCAAATACTTGCGACTTTAATGACTCACTGAACCTAGACTGACCAATATCTGAGGAACAATGCATCTGGGTTAGCAACAGGCAATTGATGGCTGGGGGAGTGGGGGTTGAGGGACACGGGGGAGAGGAGGTAGTTTGGGGATGTTGGTATAGTTAAGTCTATTAGCTTTTTCTACAATTGTGGGATGTCACGTTGCATATCTGTATTACTACTGTGTTTTATTTCTTTTTTTTATTGAAAATCAGTATATACATAAATGCACAAAATTAATACTGTTACATTGTCTTTGTAATTTTAAGCAATGGTCACAATAGGATATTTTACCTTAAACATTTCATATTTACATATACATACATATTTAAAAATTTAAAAGCTCTTTCCTATCCTCCAATATTATTCAGCCATAACAACAAGGGCTCCCAAATCTTTCTGTTACCTCCAGGTCTAGCCAGCGTTATATAAAACCTTTAAAATAAATAAATAAATACATCTTCATTCCCTTCATCCGTGCTTCCGTCCTTTACATTTATATGGGGAATTTCCTACTGACTGATATTAAAAAGCCAGTGCAGCCATTGGTAGTATGACGGGGACTCCCTATCTTTCCATGCAGTAGTTATCAATAGACGGGCTACTGCCAGTGTTATTAAAACAAAGTCTCTATATGATGTATTGAGGTTTGCCCTACCATGATATCCTAGTATCATCATAGCTGAGGTGATCTTTATTTCTTTATTCAATGTCTGTAGCCAAGAACCCTCTAGATCACTTTTTAGAAATGACAGTTTCGTACAAGAAAAGAACATATGGATCCCATCGGCTAGTCCACTTAGACATCTCGGACAGTTATCAGACTACCTCTTCCCCCATTTGAAAAGCTTAGCTGGTGTATAGTACAAATTATACAAGGTTTTATAATGCTGAGCTTTTACGTTGGCCGACAGAAAGATCTTAATCCCTAATTCAAGTGCCATGTCCAAATCAATCTCCCTATCGCCCATTTTTTCTACCTATTTTGCTTCAGTTTTATCCATATCATCCAGGAGAGTCTTTTATAATTTGTGATAGCAATCTCTAATCCTATTATCTTGGTGTTTCATAATTTCCAGTATTGGAATTTCTTCCAAATTGATAGAACCCTCAGGTAAACTTCTTAAAGCGCTCTGTATCTGCATAAACTCGAAATATGAGTTGTTATTAAGACCGAACCTCTGAGCAAGTTCAGGAAATATTGAATATTTACTGTTGTGAAATAGATCTGCCACCCGCTCTATCCCCACCCATTCCCCTTATCTAGCCATACCATCATATAGTAAGGTAAATGTATTATATCTAGAGATGTTACAGCATTTATTTACCCTTTTCTATACTTTCCATGCCCCTTTAATACACTTAAAGCTTGTTTTATTTAATAATAGCTTGGTTCCAGTTGTCTTAAGAAGAGCCCTTCTGCATCTTTACCGATCACCAATTGATAGATTGTGGGTAAGCTCAGGACCTCATCTCTGCTCTGGTCTGGAAACAGTAAGAAACACATTTGATGGAGGGCAGTGGCCCACTAGTACAATAAAATATTGGGGGCTCCCCAACCACGCGCTCTCTTGGTAGTGTCAGATATTGCAATGCACTGCGATTCTTCTGATAATCCCAAATAAAATTGGTAAACAGGGCATTGACTGTATTTATTTAAATATCTGCTGTTCCAAAGGTATTGCACGGAGTAAATATAATATCTTGGGAAAATATTTCATTTTTATTACTTTAATTCTGTCTATTATTGTGAGATGAAGTTTGTCCAACCGCTTAAGTTCCCCATGTATTTTCCCCATAATCGGATCAATATTTACCGCCCAAAGGCTGTCCATGCTGGATGTTCTATTAATTCCTGAATAAGTAGCCATCTCACATTCACGTGGATCTTGTACCTGGCACTGAGAAGAGCATATCATTTGAGTTTTACTGCTGTTTAACAGATATCCAGATTTCCTACCAAAATCCTATGCCATACTTTTTGTTTCCCTAATTGCCATCTGTGGATCTGATGTAACTATTGCTATGTCATCCGCATATGCAAGAATCTTGGTTTCATAGCCTTTAGTGATTATGGGTTTTATTGCTTGGTTATTCAAGATTTGGTTAATAAATGGATTGAGATAAAAGGCTAATAATATTGGGGCTCATGGAACGCCTTGCCGCATCCCTCTAGCAATCTCAATCCTACCTGACGTATTACCCATTGTTTGTAGCTAAGCATATGGTTTATAGTACATAGCTTGAATAGCTCTGAGAAACCTTGACCCAAGCCCTCTCTCTACCAAAGTACCCCATAAATAGTGCCAAGATACGCAGTCAAAGGCTTCCTCCGCATCTAGGAGGACCACAGCAGCTCTCTAGATTCTACTTCTGCTATATCTAGTAGTGCGATGACCCGTCTGTGGTCCCCTCTACCTGGGACAAAGCCATGTTGACAGGGTGATATCAGCGCCACTATGATTTTTTGTAGATGTTTGGCGACTATCTTCGGATATAATTTGGCGTCCGAGTTCATAAGCGATATCGGATGATATGAAGAGGGTAGTTCTAGTGGTTTGCCTTTTTTTGGAAATACTAAAACATACGAGCCCTGCCACGATGGAGGGGGGATCCCGCTACATTGTACACCCAAGAATAGATCATGTATAATTGGAAGAATCTTGTCCAAGAGTATGTTATACACTTCTACTGGGATTTTAGCCGGTCCTGCTGCCTTCCCGGCGGAAAGACACCCTAACGCCTCCTGCACTTCTTCCATGGTAAATTCTTCATCTAATTCCTGAGTTTGGTCCTCGTCTATTCTATGTAGTACGGAGCTTATAGGATCAGGGTCTGTCTGATTTGTTTTGCACGCGTCAGGTTGATACAACCTTCTGTAAAACTCCTCGAACACCTCCATAACCTTTTCCGGGTTCGTCACTAATTGATCCCTGCTATTCTTGCTTTGTAGGATGTTATTCCGGGCACATTTTTGCGTCATTCTTAATGCTAAAAGCCTCCCTGTTGCCTCGCCATATTCATAGATTTCCCCCCGATAGGCTTGGAACATTTGGGCCACCCTTTCCCTGGAAAAAGCTGTTGATTTCTGCCTTTACTAGAGTTAATTTTATCATGTGATCCGACACTACCTCTTCCTGGTCTCCCTTGACTATTATTTTGATATCCTCTGCCTCTAGTTCTGCCAATTTCCCTATTAATTGAGCTACCTCTGCCTTTTGATGCTTCCGATGTCGGGCCACAAAACCAATAATTTCTCCCCTTAAAGCGGCTTTAAAGGTGTCCCACACTATCCCTCGAGTAGCACTATATCTATTGCTGTTAAAGAATTCTGCAGCCCGAAGCTTAATATGGGCACAGAATCCCTCATCAGCAAGTAGTTTTCTGTCAAAGGATCATGTGCTCTGTTTATATATGCCACGCACTCCCTTTATCTCCAGAATCAACGGGTTGTGGTCCGAAAAGAGTTGTGGTAATTTTATAATATTGAGGTTCTCCACCACTTTACTTGAGGCTAAAAAATAGTCCAAACGTACAAACCTCCTATGTGGGTGAGAGTAATAAATGTATCCAGGGTCTTTTGTAGTTTTTTCCACCCAAACACCCACCAGTCCATAGCTTACCTTAACTGCATTGATAGCCCTATAAACTTTAGGTTTTCTCCCTTCATATTTCTGGGCCTGAGTTCGGGCTTTTATAACCTCTAAGTGTATGTTAAAATAACTGCAGATTAATAATGGCTCTGGTCAAGAGGCAAGTTCAACCTAAAGTTCTTCTGGGTTTTATTTCTATTGTAACTTTATAAAACAATAAAGAAATTTAAACATAAAATATTAACTGTCGTTTTCACCAAAGTTGATGCAGATTATGATGTGCCTCTCTAGACACGTGTTTCTGGATTTCATCCTTCATCAGTAGAGATCAAAAAACGATTTCACCTGGGGTTGCTGGAAATGTTGCCAAAGTCTTCACAGGGCTCAGTACAACTCACATTTACCCAGGCGCATCTCAAAAGCTTGACACTTGAGTTCTTCTAATTCAGAGAACGGTCTTCACTTCCCGGAGCGGCACTCGCAAATCAGTGAGGTATGTCACACAACCACCATATTTCTGTAGAGCCTGCTAACTTTGTCTCTATCCGATCCCGGTTTTATACTCGTTTCCCCCATTTTCAGTCACCGCGTTTTCAGTAATCTCGACCGTCTTCTGCCATTCATGTCTTTCACTATTATAAATTGGGTCCTTTTTTTCAGGTGTTTTTCCTCTCTGATTAGTTCTCCATACTCTCTTGATTCAATCGGGATTTCTGTCATTCTTAAGATACGGGAATTTTACCACTCTGTTCATGGATCCTTAATTTATCTGGACCCCATCCACAGTAGCTTCTCGAGTAAGTGTTGTTACTTAGAGGCAATCACTTGATTACCTGCAGCCTCTCCTTCCAGATACATCATTTGGCTGACAGACACCTATATTCTTGTTCTGAGGTATGTTTGAGAGCCACGGAGCTCATTGACCCTCCACCATTGACTAGTGAGAGGCCCCTCCTTATCCACTCACGGTAAATATATTGACCAGGACCGCTCGAGCGACTGGAAGTACTCATTTTCATTCTAGTTATTGATTTGACACACCACCCTTTATCCTTCGTAGGTCCCACGCCACCCCACACCCCCCACCCTTTGTCCTGAGGAAGACCCTGCGAGTAAGGTCTGGAAGAACCTGCACACACACAGGGGTCGAAACGTCGACACTTCATGAATGCCAGTCTCTTCAACAGTACTTACTTTACTGTGGAATTGTATGCTCCATGGCAATTTTGTACAGATGTTATGTACTGTGACGAATCTCTAATTGTTTTTGGTTTCCTGGCATATGAATAATATATGCTTGAATGTTTGTTTGTGATATTTTATCACCTCCTATACTCTGTTTACCTCACTTGAATCACCGTCCTCCCCCTTTCCACCTTCCACTTTGGGCACTGCAATGTTGATATTTTTACAAAAATGTATGTCCTCCAATGCTTTTCTGACAAAATGTTAACTAGTTTCAGTGTGATTAAATAACACTGTAAAATTAAGTTATTCGTGCTCTGATTCTTCATTTTGAATCTCACTGTATCCTTTTCCTTTTTGACACTGTTGATGTTTTAATACTGGGACCACCCCAATATATACTGTTGGCTCAAGTGAGCCTTTTAAACAGAAGGGGGTGGGAGCACACTGCCTCACATCCCAACACAGTTCCCCCTTTGCATTATGGTGAATGCAGTACACAATTAGCGCTCACTTCAATATTAACTGTAGTTTTTCACCAAAACTGTTGCAGAAAGTGCTGTACTTCGCTAGACACATTAAAGATAACAGCGGGAAGAGGTGTCTAGGAGTAAAAAAAAGAGTACCTGAAGGAGGCTGTGGCCAGTGGAAGGACCCTGGCCACAGGAAGCAGTGGTTGGTCAATACTCAACAGCAAGGATAAGAATACTGAAACCTAGGGGAAAGATGGAGGTGCCAACCAATAGGAAGCATGGAAATAAGAGTGATGCGGGGGCCAACTATTGGTAAGTAAAGATAAGTAATGGCCGGGCTCTAAGCCCCTTTTAATATTTTTGGTTTCCTAGCAAGAGATTTCAAATCAAAGAAACCTAAAAACTGTGACTTATGTCATTGATTTTGTGCATTACAACTACGCATATTTAAAATCCCATATCCTCAGGTGCTTCTTGTTTTTTAAATAATGTATGTAGCAAACAGTATATCACAACAGAAATCTACCAAAAGAGTAATACCAGATTTTTCATGTCACAAAGTATAACGTTAAAAAAGTAGGCAAATACGGAAATGAAATGTGATATTTGCATAACCAAAGCACTATTTTGAACTCCTTCACAGGGATTCAACATACAAAAAAGAGAGAGATAAATAATTGCTGTTCGCTGTAGGCCACCTCCTCCCAAAAGTTTAATCTGTTCTCGAAAGTAATCAGCATTAAGCAGAGACTGCTTTCTCTTTGTAAACACGTCGTTAGCACCGCTGCTTTCTACAGAGTCCAGATTTCATTTTTATTAAAATGGATCTCTTTGCGGCACCTCGCTGTGCCCTGGAAAGCGCACTATAATTTTTTACCAATTCGGTTGGCCACGGGAGCCAAAGATAATTGGGCTTGCATTTGATTTGACAATTAGGGGAAAGTGTCCTTTTCATATGGATAATAATTTGCCCCCTCCACAATGGGCCTCTTACCACCCGCCAATAATGGAGCTAAGGCATGGTTCCCCACTTCTATAGTTCTAATAGGCACATGGACTCAAATGAGTGCGTTTTCGTGTACTTATTGGTTATATGCTAATTCTGAAGTTTAGAGGCAAAACGAAAAAGAGAGAGGCAAACAGTTAAAGAGATCTCTTGTGGGAGATCTGGAAGGGGCATGTTACAGACCTGATAGCATTGAACAGTTGAACTTACTTTGTCTGTGTGATTATGGCTCCTCCAGCTTGTGAACCCTGTTAGCTGCTCGAAGGGAATTTGCACCTGGCACACCTATGTTATGTAACATAAACACATACAAGTGCTGTTACTGGGTAAAGATTGCACATTTTGCATTCCTCCTTTACTTCGTGAGCAAGAGCAAATTAAAAGTGCATCTTGTGAAAATTGAAAGAGGCACTGATTCTAGCATCAGACCTTCAGATCTTGGCAGCAACCCACAGATGTAATTACGTGACTCATTGAAAAGGAAACTGCTAATTCGCACTTATCTCATCTCAGCAAGACTCAGGGCGGCATTACGAGCTCCAAGTTCGGCCAGTATCTCAGCACATAAATCCAGGAAGCTCAAGTTATTTCCGCAGGAAGATATTGACTTCCGGTCTGCATGTGTTCCTCCTTCCAGGGGGAATAACAGATCCAAATATGCACTCATTTACCACTTGCTTGGAGCAGATAGTAAATGTGTGTGTGGAAAAACTTTCTTGACAGAAAAGCAATGGGATGTAATTCATTGGTTTTTCGATCTTTTTGTGATAAAATAGCTCCTATAGCGAAATCTGAAGCGTCAGCTTCCACTATGAAAGGCTTTTCAGTGTCTGGATGTCGCAGAATAGGTGCCTGAGTAAACGTTTTCTTAAGAGTCTGAAAGGAAGATTCAGCGTCTGAAGACCAGGCGAATTTCACGTTCTTTCTCAGTAACTGGGTTAAAGGAGTAGCCAAGGTCGAAAAATTCTTTATAAATCGACGATAAAAATTTGCGAACCCTAGGAAACGTTGATCACAGGTTCCGTGCCTTCTTTATGCCTAATGTATGCCTTCCTTTTGCCTTTACTTATGTCTTGTGGTCCTCTGTACCAATTATGCCTTGTTATCTAATACATTCAGTGAATTTCGTTTCAGGTACCAGTGCTTGTTATTTTCAGTACACTACTTGTAGTTATTTCTAGACCAATGCTTGTTTGAATCTAGATACTGCATGGTGCGGGAGGCAGGCGCGCAACACCCATTGGGCTCACCGGGCTTCAGCCCCCCTCCCCCCCTCGCCTCCTCTGCCCGGGCTAAGATGACACGCACTGAAATGGTGCAGGAAGGCTGCGCATCCGATCCGAGAATGTGATTGTTTTAATGATTTCTGAGAGGCCCAGCAGCTCGAGCCAGACAGCCAGCCTCTGAACAGTTTCAGCGAGTGAACCGACCCCCCTGCCCTGACCTCTTGTGTTTCCTTTAGAGTGGTGCAGAGGTGAAATCCTTGACTGAAGGCAGGGATTTCACCTAAGCACTTGATGGGTTGTGGGCATGGGGTGTGAAGATGTGCACAGCAGGGGGAAGGCATGGCCAGTTAAGGTGATGCTTTTCCTTTGTAAAGGAATTTCTGCTGGCATCTTAGCCCAGGGTGTGCTGTCTGTGCACTTGTATAGATGTGTATTCCATACAAGTGCACAGACAGCAAACCCTGGGCTATGACACCAGCAGAAATTAATTTACAAAGGAAAAGCTTCACCTGCACTGGCCATCCCTTTCCCCCTGCTGTCTGTGCATTTGACCCACATTGATCTACACAGTGAGACCTTCAGGAGGAGCTGGATGCCAGGACACAGTGCTGCTGATCAGCCAGACTCCACAGTATAGTATCAGAAGAGCAGGCAGCAGTTTTTTTGTGTAAGTTCCAGTAACTTTAATGCATTTTTCAGCACAGCATTACCTACTGCCTGCATATCTAGGTTACTGTGAATGATGTTCTTGACTTACATACATAGAAACGTCAAAGAGGACAGTCCCCTCCAAATATGCAAATGTAGTGTAAGTTTGTAGTGTTTATTTTTTTTGGGGGTGCTAGTGGGTAATTTTAGAGTTCGGGTGGGTGTGGGTTTTAGGGTGCCAGTGAGTAATTTTATGGTTCAGGGTGGGTTACGGATTGGGGTGCCAGGGGGTAATTTTAGGATTCTGAGCGGGTATGGGTTTTGGGATTCCAGAGGGCAATTTTAGGGTTCAGGGTAGGTATGGGTTTTGGGGTGCCAGGGGACATTTTAGGGTTCAGCGTGAGTATGTGTTTTGGTGTGCCAGGGGTAATTTTAGGGTTCAGGGCAGGTGTGGGTTTTGGGGTGTCAGGGGGCAATTTTAGGGTTCAGGGTGGGTATGGGTTATGGGGTGCCGGGGGGGGGGGGGAATTTATGGTTCAGCATGGGTATGGGGTTTGGGGTGCCAGGGGTAATTTTAAGGTACAGGGTAGGCGTGGGTTTTGGGGTGCCATGGGATTAATTTTAGGGTTCAGCGTGGGTATGTGTTTTATAGTGCCAGGGGTAATTCTAGGGTTTAGGGCAGGTGTGGGTTTGGGATGTCAGGGGGCTATTTTAGGGTTAATGGTGGGTATGGGTTATGGGGTGCCAGATGGGAATTTATGGTTCAGCATGGGTATGGGTATGGGTTTTGGGGTGCCTGGGGTAATTTCAAGGTTCAGGGTGGGTTTGGGTTTTGGGGGCAAGGGGGAATTTATGGTTCAGCATGGGTATGGTTTCTGGGGTGCCAGGGGTAATTTAAGGTTCAGGGCGGGTATGGGTTTTGGGGCTCCAGGGGGGTGATTTTAGGGTTCAGGGTGGTATTGGGTTTTGGGGTGCCAGGGGGTAATTTTAGGGTGTGGGGTGAGTATGGGGTTTGGGGTGCAGGGGAGGGATAATTTTAGGGATAGGATGGGTATGGGTTTTGGGGTGCCAGGGGTAATTATAGATTTCAGGGCGGGTATGGGTTTTAGGGTGTGAGGGGGTTAATTTTAGGGTTCAGCGTGGGTATGTGTTTTGGTGTGCCAGGGGTAATTTTAAGATTCAGGGTGAGTATGGGTTTTGGGGGGCAATGCATCAAGCTAACAAAAATGTGTGCTTTAATTGTTGTCCAGTTTCAAATGCAGAATTCACCACATTTTTTTCTCAGCTTGACCTGAGCATTAACCGATCTTGATTATCTGCCATTTTAGCTCTGCCCCATTGATTTACATTAGCCACGCCCCTTCATCTGCCATGTTAGCCCCCCCCCGAAATTAAGACCTAGTTGCGCCCCTGGCGGGAGGCAGTAGCTGAAGGTACCGCTTCTGGAGCCTTTGCTGATCCTGCTCCTGGTATGTGTGTGCCAGAGACACTGCTGTATTGTATCAAGTATAAAGTGTGCCAGCCACCAGCTCTCCCCTTTAAGGTGGTTCGTAAAGGTCTGCATTGTCGAAAGCGAATAACATCGTTGCTGCGTTGCTAGCCCAGTGCATCTTCAGTCTGGAAACAAAGGTGCTTGTGTCCCTAGTAGGCCCATGGTGTCCCTTCATTGGCACCTCCCCACACACATTTGCTGTGCATTTCCCAAAGCCTCAGAAAAAAAGTTTGTACGCTTACGGAGATTTTCTGAAAAAGTGTTTCAAACTTTTGAGGGATGAGCTCAGCCACAATCCTCTTGCACATCACGAATTTTATAAGACTAGGCTCGTTTTCGCACTGTTTTATGGCAACACTGCAAACACACCTGATCACTTAACCTTCATCCTACACCCATTGAAGAGCCTACACCTAAGGTGTTTACCCATGCTCTCCATATATTTTCTGGTCAAAGATATTCCCTGGCGTTTAGAATAGTTTACTGTGTCATTATTGATTCACTCAATGCCCCAAAAACCACAAGTTTCCCCTAACAATAGCAACCATCAGTTTCCCGTAACATTAATCTATATCAGATCGTACCTGGAGAAAGTACATCTATGCAAAATTTGCAATTGTATGTGTAAATACTGCATAGTTCAGTATTTATTGTTCATTTTATTTTGCATCTACCTATAATATAAAAGCACATTCATATGTATTTATTGATTATATGCTTTTTCGGTTACCTTTATTAAATATTAAATACTGAGATAAAACTGAAGTATAACCTATATCTTGCCCTTCGGCATTACTAAACGTTTCATAATTTCTTAATTCCAATATGCCAAAGCTTTCGTAAGCCCCTGCCCAGTTACATGAAATTATGAAATTGTCATCTTCAAATCTGCCCTCTCTAAGGGGTCCATTAGGATGGCGGGCGGACTTTGCCCGCCCGCCATCCCTGTGCAAAACCGGACCGCCCGCCATCGGAGAGGCGATCCCGCCTTCGCCATTAGGATGCACCCGCCACACTGGCGGGTGCTTCCTTTATTTTTACCATTGCGGCGGGCGGTGCTGAAAGCGCCGCCCGCCGCAATGATAAAAATGCACGTTGTGCATTTCAAAGCACAACATGACAGGCACCGTGCGGTGCCTGCCATGTTGCACTTTGAAGTGCGGGGTGGTACCTTAGGTACCCCCCATGTACACCCCCCAACATCCACAGTCCCAGGGGGCCCGCAACGGGCCCCCGCAGGGAGTCTCCGCATGCCTTTCCGTGGCGGCATTGCCACCAGTGAAAGGCATTCCCCAAAGCCCATCATAATATGGCTGGCGGTGTCTAATAGACACCGCCACCATATTAAAAAAATTCCGCCCCGGCCGCAAGGCGACCGGGGTTGAGAAGCGGCGGACTGTTTTTCCGTCCGCCGTGGCCCCCCGCCATACTAATATGGCAGGGGGAAATGGGTGGCGGGCGGCAAAGGATGTTGGGCGGATCGCCACCGCCCACATGGCGGTGGCGATCCTCCTGACATCCTAATGGGCTCCTAAGTCTTTATGTTCCTAGGTCGCCCCACTCCAAAGTCCGCCAGTATCGAAAGTACTACTGAGAGGGAAAAGTCTTTAGAATAGCATCTCATTTAGTGCTTATAGAATTTAGGGAGAGTGAAATCCACTCTCAACCCTTATTCAGACCAACAACACAACAAATAAATGTACTGTTAGACCTTGCATCCTTAGGGTGGTCTTACCCCGAACGTTTAGCTTTTTACGTCCACGTTTTGCTGTATTTTTTTGTTGGCCTTAGGACTCTGAGCACTTTACTACTGCAAATCAGTGCTAAAGTGCATGTGCTTCTTCCCTAAATGTGTAACATTTTATATACATGATCGCCATATTTAATT
This sequence comes from Lissotriton vulgaris, assembly GCF_964263255.1. Classification (NCBI taxonomy): domain Eukaryota; kingdom Metazoa; phylum Chordata; class Amphibia; order Caudata; family Salamandridae; genus Lissotriton; species Lissotriton vulgaris. Next base: position 1,461,833,289 of record NC_141687.1, on the reverse strand, counting down.
TACTTGTAAGTCCCTTGTAAAGTGGTACACCATGTAGCCAGCGCCTGTAAGTTAAATGCTACAGACGGCTGCAGCACTGATTGTGCCACCCACAGATGTAGCCTGCCAAACCTGTCTGAGGCCTGCCACTGCTGTGCCTGTGTGTGCAGTTTCACTGCCATTTCAACTTGGCATTTAAAACTACTTGGCAAGCCTTAAACTCCACTTTTTATTACATAAAAGTCACCCCTAGGGGCAGGGTGCTATGTAAGTAAAAGGTAGGGCATTTACCTGGTTGTTTTACTAGTCCAGTAGTGACAAACACCCACATTTGTATTTCACTATTGTGAGGCCTGCTCCTTTCACAGGTTAACATAGGGGATTCCTCCAATTGCATTTAAGCTGTAATTCCCGATTGCGGAGGAGTAGCTGCTTTATGTGTTATTTCTTTGGATTGGTGATGACAAATACTCTGTACTAGTAAAGTTGGATTTGACATTGGTAGTTTTGGAGTGCCACCTTTAGAAAGTGGTCATTTCTCTGCACATACTGCTCTATGTGCCTTACAACATGTCTCAAATACTTGTCCGGAGAAGGGTGACAGCTACACTGTGTTTATTTCCTCTAGACAGCCACAAACACAAGATACTGCAGTCCATCTGCATTCATTTGCATACTGATGGTTCTTCCTGGGCAACAAGGAACGGAGGAGCTGCCACTTACACTTCACTAGGTAGTGTCCTGTCCTCACTCAAAGCACTGATCAACCCACCCTCCCCCCTTTGCTGGTAGTCTGGCAGACAGGACTGGGCTGAAAGAGGACCTGCACACGCCAAAACCTCAAAACAATAATGGGCCCTGGCTCTCACTCAGCAAGGCTGAGCCAATGTAATAAGAGAACAACACAATTGCCAATACTGAGACTCGCTTATTTAGTTATTCAAGGTCATTTCATGAAAGCAAACATGAAATTGTGCTTTAGGAATTGCAATTGACTCCAATGTACATTATTCAGCAAACATTTAATTTTTTTAAATTGTTTTTTCAAAGAGCAACATTTTTAGTTGTGCATTTCCGTACATGTAAATAAACACTCATTTGAAAGGAAAACAAGATATAGTGACACGCTACAACAATTACCACACCATACAGTTGGCCAATTCAACAATCATATCACATTCATACGAACATTCACCCTAAAGAAAACATTATAAAACAAGGTCCCTTTAGCACAATGACATATACATTTGAACAGTCAAAGTATTGCTAATAAACAAGTTTCTATTAGTCAAATTTTTCAGGGAAAAGATTTACAAAGTACACAAAACATCCTTTTATGTGTAAGGGGACCAGGTTGGTCGACGCGTTTCGAACCCCCTCTAGATTTTAGGGTTCTCCTCAGGACCAAAAACTGTCTATAAAAAACCAAAGAAAAGAAAAATATTTAGAGTAACTCAACTGATATTTGACCTATGGCCTTAGGTCTATTAAACTACCCCCTTTATCGCTATCCTACCTTCAGTTCTCCAAATTTTTAGCTACAGTCCGTGTGTGCAAAAGTCGGAGTGTCAAACATAGACAACACTGCAAGAGGAAAAGAAGGAGAACAAAGAGTACTTAGTGCTCCATAACATATCTAAAAGGGAAACTTCACTATTTTCATTAAACACCCCAGGTGGGTGACTTACTGTGTATTCAAATGATCTAGGCGTGGTGCGTAACTTGATGCCCATCGGTCAGTTTTCCACAAAAGACATGATCGTATTCTCAGACCCTGTGATATAATTAAAACTCATTTAGCAGCTGTAGCTGGATTCGATTGTGTTCAAACTGCACTTGATCGTGCTAAACTTACCCCGGTTTGGTTGGTTTCAATGTTCCTACGCTTGGGAAATGTTGACTTGCTTCAATTGCGGGTTTTCTTCGTTCTCCTAGAAGTGAACAACATTTGCTTTAATATACGGAGCGCCCTTCAAACACGGCGAGGTGCGGAGAAGAAATCAAGTGAAGTTCTTACCGGGCGGTAACGGGTTCCATGAGACAAGCGGTTCCGACTCAGTCTGCCAAGCGTTCACAAAGCTTGAGGCGTGGCGTGTTGGTTCCTACTTCCTGGTACGCCTGCCGCTGAGAGTTCTGGTCATTGTGGTCCATAGATATGGAAATTATTCAAACAGTGAAAAGGGTCTGTTCTGGGTGGTGTCCCGGTCTACGACCTCATGGGCTTACCACAAAGTCATGGGCTTACCACAAAGGCATAAGGCATTAAAATTAGGATTATTGATTATTAATGTGCAAAAAAGATGCGCAACAGACGCAACTTGCAAAGGCATTGGCCAAAGGCTCACAGAGACTGGACACGAACAGTCTCCTGTCTTAAAGAGGTTTCAGTATCTCAGAAATTTCGTTGAGCCCACTTGTGGCTGTATTGTACTTCATAATGAGAAAAGCTTCTCTTTGACTCAGCCGTGCTTCAAGGTCCCCACCACGGGGATCTTTTTCAACTTTTGAAAGAACGGTCCATCTGAGATCATTATCCTTATGTTCCTTGGTGATCCAATGGTTAACAAGAGGCGCATTCTCGACTCGTCTGCGTTCCAGACTTGTGTTGAGTAATTCGCTGTCTAATTTCCTGAGTTGTTTTTCCAATGTATACATTTGGACAGGGGCACAGCACTGCATAGACTACATTTCTAGTCTTGCAGTTTGTGAAAACCTCTTGTTTCCAGTAAATGTCTTGGTACTCAAAGGTGGAACTTTCTATAGTTTGGTCGCAACAAGTGCATGTCCCACATTTGTGGTGACCACTTACCGGAGTTAAGCCAAGCATGCTCCTTAAAGTTGGCGCTTGAATCATGGGTAGTGATGCGCGAACAATATGGTTGGCCACGCTTTTTTCTTTTCGAAATGCAAAAAGTGGTGGTGCTGCAAATTCTTCATGTAGATTTTTGATCAAGTGCCAATTTGACAAAATTAATTTCTTAAGATGATGGGCATTAGGGCAAAATGTGGTGACACATACAGCTCTTTTTAAACTTGGTTTGTTTTTAGTCTCTAATAGATTTTCCTGAGGAGTCCACCACGCTCTCTTGATTGAGTGCTTCAGGAGTGTTTTGGAGTATCCTCTTTGTATTAGTCGGTCTTTAAGTTGATTGGCATGGCTAAAGTAACTTTCCTTATTTGAGCAGTTTCTACGAATCCGTAAAAATTGTCCATACGGCAAGTTCTCTTTGAGACTGCGCGGATGGTTACTGGTAAAATGTAGAGCTTTATTTCTGTCCGTCTCCTTGCGGTACAAAGTAGTGGCCAATTGTCCCTCTGATGCCACCACTTTTACATCTAAGAAATTAATAGTTGTATTAGATGCGGAGCAACTGAATTTAATATCATTGGTCCTGGCATGTAGCCATTCAACAAATTCATTGAGTGATTCATGGGTTCCAGTCCAAATTAGAAATACATCGTCAATATAACACATGTAATTGGAAATATGTTCAATAAAAGGATTGTTGTTATATATGAACTTCTTTTCATATAACCCCATGAAAAGGACTGCCAATTCGGGCGCAAAAGGGCACCCCATGGCTACGCCTCTTATTTGGTAAAAAAATTCAGAGTCAAATGAAAAGTAATTTCTTTGTAATGCGAATTTGGCTAATTCCAAAATGAAGTCTGTGGGTACTCGCATCGGTTGTTTTCTGGTGTCCAAGAAAAATGATAGTGTTTCCAGCGCCTGGTCTTGGGGGATCTGGGTATATAAAGACACAACGTCTAGTGTCACAAGTAGTTGTTTTGATTCATCAAATTCGACTGAGGATATTCTGTTAAGAAATGCCGTGGTATCTTTCAGATGAGCCGGGATCTCTTCAATAAAAGGTTTTAGGAAGAAGTCTATGTATTTCGCTACAGGTTCAATCAGAGAGTTGCAACCTGACACTATCGGTCTGCCTGGGGGGTCAGTTGCATTTTTGTGAAGTTTGGGCAGTATATAGAAAACTGGTATTCTAGGGTGCTTGTTCTGTAGGAAAGTGCATTCTCTAGCTCCTACAAATCCTAGTTCAAATCCTTGCTGAATAATACCAAAGAGATGATTTTGCAATTCAGTTGTTGGATTCTTTCCGATTCTCCTATAGCAATTGATATCATCAAGTTGGCAAAGAGCCTCCTTTTTGTATTTGTTAATGTCCCAGAGCACCACTCCTCCCCCTTTGTCGGCCTGCTTGATGACCAGAGAATTGTCGTTTTTTAGTGAAATTAATGCGTCTTTCTCATCTTTAGAAAGGTTGTAATTCACATATTTTTTCTTTGACTCCATATTATTTATCCCAGATAAGATAGTTTTTTCAAAAGTTAGAACTTCCTTCGCCACTTTCAGGCTTCCTGGGATAAAAGATGATTTATTCCTAAGGCCCGTGACATCACCTGTTGGAGTTTCATGAATGTCCCCAAAAAAAGTTTTGAGTCGAATCTTACGGCAGAATTCGATACTTTCTAGTTTCATTTTAATGAAACCCGTTGGTCTTTCATTTCCAAAGGCACTTTTGGGTGTAATCACTGGGTAAATCAATCAATCAATCAATCAAAAGCTTCATTCAGTTATTTGCATAAAAACTATACTAGCACAATACAGCAGCAGGGCCATAAAAATGTGCAAGCAAAGTCAATAAGCCATACACTTAAAATATAAATAAATAACTATCCAGACTCTTGCAACCCAATAATAAAATCAATCCCAAATTTTCTGCAATCCCATGGTGGCTTTCAGAAAACATGTCACGTTTAAAATTAGTTCTTCAGGTAGAAGTTGCAGGTACAAAAGAACAGCATATACTTGATAGAAGTAAAACATTTTCCATCAAGGGTTTAATAAATGCCTTCCTTGGAACCTCAAGAAATTTGCAAAATATTAAAAAAGGCAGAGTGCCCTGCAGAGACAATCCGTCATAACCGCAGGTTTCTAGAGGATAACCCCAGTTCTGCACCTGGGATAAGTCGGCATAAAATGTAAAAAAACAAACCTAAATCTGGTCAGCAGAAAACGCATCTACAGGGTTTCAAAAACGCACCCTCTTCACTTCTCTAGCAATTAAGGCAAATATAAATTCTTTGGACCACCTAAGATCAGCCCTCATGATTCCCTTTGGTGGGTTATATACCTCACACCTTCCAAGCTTCTGGAAGAGATCCTTTATGTATTTGCACCATGGAATTTGTGAAGAGATGTCCAGGGACAAAAAGGGCAATGCAGTTAAATCTGGTAAGTAAGCCAGCCCCAAATCTTCATGCACTGAAAAAGTTGGAGCACTAGGCAGGATGCATAAGAGATGTTTTATAAAACAGTTTTCCACAGTCCGGAGGTCAGACTGATTGACAAACCCCCATATCTCACTACCATACACTACTTTATAGATACTCTTTGCCCAATAAACTTGTAAAAGGGCCTGAGTCTGTCTACTGCTGGGTCTAGATGCAAAACTAAACACTGCTGTATTTGCCCCAGTAAAATCCTCCTTCTTCCTATTCAACAAAGGCAGCCAACTCATTTTGTAATCAAAGAACGGCCCTAGAAAGGAAAAAATGTGGTCTTTGGGATAGTGCTAGACCCCAACATAAACGTGCTGGTCTTGGGCTTACGTGGACCTACCACTATCACATATGATTTTTTTAAATTCACGGTCAAAACAAAGTCTTCTATAAAATTGGAAAAGGCGTCTAACATAGATTGTAACCCCTTAGCTGTTTTTGCCATAAGAACAGCATCATCCGCATATAACAGCACCGGAAAATGCCGGCCTTCTACATGTGGACAATCTGCTCCCACATCAATCAGGGCCTGTTTTGAACTATTAATATATAGATTAAAAAGAAAGGGGGCCAAAATGCAGCGCTGGCTAACACCCCTTTTAAAGGAGAAGCTGTGCGTACATTTCAGGTCATGAGCATAACAAACAGAAAAAGAGGTGTTCATATGTAAATCTCTTAAAAATAGAACAATATCACTGTCCGCCCCGATGGACAACATGAGCTGCCACAATTTCCCTCAAATAACTCGATCAGAAGCAGAGGAAAGATCCATAAAACCTAAATCACAATAACCTGACGGCGCTATTGTGTATTTACTTAAAACCGTTTAAAGATTTAAACACTGGCCGACTGTTGACCTCCCAGCACGAAGACCATACTGTACTTCTGAGAGGACATCATTGTCCTTGGCATATTTTCCCAGTCTGTCAAAAAGAATGCACCCAACTACCTTCACAACAGAATCGAGGAGGGAGATTGGTCTGTAGCAAGCCGGGTTGTCCCTGTCTCCCTTTTTACAAACAGGAATAATAATAGAAGAGGCCCATACACAAGTGGACTCTCTCTCACTGCCACATTAATAAGTGAGTTTAGAGCCAGGGCCCATACCTCAGCGTCACCAAAATACATGTCTGAGGGGTGTCAATGGGTCATGGGGCCCTCCCCTAGTTAACTCTGCTATTCCTGTCTTCACTTCCTCAAGGGAGAATACCAATTTTGAGGTCCCAGCTAACATCCCCTCCTCTCTTTCTTCGACCACATTTGCAGTCTCAAAGCACTTCTCGAGAAGAAAAACCCAGCTAGCCTCTGTGATATGCGACACCAGAGATGCTGTATTTTCTGAAGCCCAAAATTGACAATTTACTATTTTCCAAAATTTGAACTATTTTTTAGGGTAATGGCTTCAAGCAAATCTTCCCATGCCATATCCCTTAGAAATCTTTTCCTCCTCTTAAGTTCTTTATTATTTTGGGAACGACTATTCTTCACTAACGTTGGATCTCTGGGTTGAGCGTTCAGGGAACACATAAGCTGCTTTCACGCCAGGGTAAAATCTTTATCAAACCATCTAGACCCTTCCTTTTTACCCCGAGGCGGTCAGACATCCAAAAATCTTGACTCTTTACTGGAAATAGCTTCAAAAGCCCCTAATACTACCTCAGGCCGACTAGTAACCTGCAATAATACTCTGAATTCCCTGTCACAGCTAGTATACAATGAACTGTAGAATGCCCTGGAGTCCAGCTGCAACTATCTTAGTCTCCTCCCTTGTGACATAACAGTTGAAATACTGCCTGATCCCACAACACTCTTTTGAACCATTGTTGGACAGGCCTCGTGAAGGGGCCGCTCCCTCCCCGCATAATAAGACTCGACCACCGGCGCTCCCGGTGTCACCAGAAGAACCACCCCGGCAACCCACAGAAGCAACCCACAACCCGTCCCCAACGGGACGCCTGCCCCCGAACACCACGACATCGGCCGGCCCGGGCCACCATCAGCAGCATTGCTCCGGCCCAGCCGCCATCTTGGACACTGCACCACGAGGCCGAATGGCCTCAGCTCGACCCCAACCCTGGGCCTGGCCAGGCCCCGACATCGAGGCACCACCATCCACCCAGGAGGTGAACGGACCACTTGGCATGTCAATGGGAGAGAGGAGTGTCGATGGCTCTCCCCCACCAGGTGCCGATCGCCCCCAGCCTCCTCGGGCGCTGGCTCCACCCCCCTGCTGGGTGTCTGGACTCCCTCATCCCGGACCTCCCGACCTCCAAGAGCGAGGGTCCGGACATCAAAGGAGGCCAGACCTATAACTGGGGCAGCTCCAGAGCAGGAAGGCAGTTGTATCCTGGAGTCGAGAGACACCTAGAAGAACTCATCCTTGACGGACTGCTGGCGCTGCCGCAGCCCTGCCTTGTGAATCATCGTCCTGCCTGCTGGCGCTGCCGCGGCCTTCTGCAACCTACATCTTCGTCGGGACCTGCTGGCGCTGCCGCGGCCCATCCCCGTGAACGATCGTCCTGCCTGCTGGCGCTGCCGTGGCCTTCTGCAACCTACATCGTCGTCGAGACCTGCTGGCGCTGCCGCGGCCCATCCTTGTGTGAACCATCGCCTTTGCCGGCTGGCGCTGCCGCGGCCCTTCTCAAGTGAGACTTATCATCCGAGCCTGCTGGCGCTGCCGCGGCCCGACCCTCCAGAACTCCGAGCTCGAGGATTATGAGCTATCCATCTTACCACCTCAGTACCAGACCGGTACCAAGACTGTCCCGCTACCCTTTCCCTTCCAGAGACTAGAATTGAGAGGACCCTCGTGTCCCGATCTCACTGTATCGTTGATATCCTTGCCTCAAGAATCGTATATAAAGAGTGTTGACCTTATCCTTGTGTGGTGTCCATCTGTGGGGGGGAAATTACTTGTCTGTACGATCGCTGGAGACGGCCCTCACCGGAGGCCTCTCCCCTTGTCCTCGGCCGACCCTCCAGGTCCCCGTCTAACAACCATGAAGGAGGAACCAAAAGACATAGGCAATGGGTTGTGGTTGCTGAAAGGGCCAATAGGTATCTCAGACTTACTAATAAATAAGGAAAAGCGAAGCTGAAATGCAAATAAAATCAATAAACATTTCACACCACCGCCCAATAAAAGTAGGATGCAAAACAGTAGAGGAAACTTCTCCAGGTTAAACATTAGATTAAATGCACTCAATAATGCATTCAATAACAAGCCTTGGGGTGAGTGTTTGAAATGATGACCTGACAGTAACATACAGCCATCTTCCTTCTCATTCCCCTGCGTGGGATCCCCAAACAAGTAGACGTTGAAGTTTCCTGCCACCATGATATTCACTGTGAAAGTAATAGAACCCTGCAAATTCTTTAGTAGCAACCCCACGGCTTGGATATTACTAAAATCATTTGAGTTTGATTGAGTGTTATAAAAATGTAACAGTCAATTAAGAATGACCACCGATGAAAAATGTTAAACTTTGAAAAGTAGAAACCCCTGTGTTTATCACATTCATCCTTCCTCTTCTCGCCAAAGATTCATAAGTAATCAAACTCCCTTTTGTCCTTCTGAACCAAGATTCCATTGCTGGAGTAAAAAAGGTCTTATACCCGTTTATAAATAAAACTATTAGTACCAAAGTCTCCTGTCAATGGATTATATAAACCCCCTAATAAAATCCATCCACTTGGGGTCCTTCAACTTGGGCCCAGCTCAGCATTGTTTCAGCTAATGAGGTTGACTGTTTTCTCTTCAGGGCCAGGTCATTTCCTCCTGCTATGTTGGATGACACCTTTGTGGACACTCCACCACCAAAAGGCCCTTTGAGTCAATCACAGCCATCAGGTTAGCTAGGGGGGGGGGCACATTATTGCTTAATACCAACTCATGTTGGACTGGTAAACGGTTACTCTAGGCCAAGGGTTGCCATGGTATAGAATACCACTGGAATGACTCTTGAACACCAACCACAGGCTCAGAGCTATAGAAAAAAGCCAAAAGAAAGAGCAATAGTACAGAGGGCGTTGCTTGAAGTCGCTGTGAACAGACGCGGGCTGCGGAGCCCCGCCCGCCGCTTTCCCCCATAGCCGCATATCCTGACCCCCAGACGCAGATTCAGGCATAGATCTGCAGACCAGAGGGACCTGGCAGCTGGGAGCATGGAGAACCGGGCTCCACACCACCTCGAAAAATCAAAAATCACGAAAATCAGGAGTGGGACCCACGGAGAAGTTGGCTGCAAGATGGTGACCTGCATAGCTGTAACGGACGGCCAGGAGAGAGACGAGTCCCAGCGGGGAATAGTGCCTCACCCCACAGAGAAGGCCTGTACACCACAAGTAAGTGGAGGGAACCCGGGAGAACAGGGGAATACGCCGCGAGTCCTGACTCCACAGAACGAAACTCATTAGCTCTGTAATCAAGTTCAGGCAGCCCCACGGAAGAGCCAGCAAGATGCGCCCACGCCATAGAAAGCCCAGTGTAGCCGGGGCCGGACGATAGCTCAGAGTCGAGGCCTGGTGGAGGGGAGCACCTTACTCAGCAGGAGAGCCCTAAGCACCGTGAGGGAACAAAGGGGCCCCGGGAGCAAGAGGGAGTGAGCTGAGTGCCTTCACTCCTCAGGAAAACGCCCCCAACTGCTGAACTCAAAGTCAAGCAGAAAGGCAGAACCGGCAGCAAGATGGCGACCATGCCATGCCGAACAAACTGAGACAGACCCCAGCAGTAGTAAGCCCCATGAGTATTGGAGGAGCCCAGAGTGCCTCAATAACTGCAGCCCACTAAAACGAACAGCGGTGACCAGGAGAAAGCCCTCAATCTCCGAAATTGGAATCCAGCAGCGCCGGAGAGCCGACAGCCAGATGGCACTAGCCCAGCAATAAATAGTACACAGTTGCCAAAGGCCGAATTAACTGAAACAGGCACCAGCAGTGGCAAGTGCTACGAGCACTGGGGAGCCCAGGGCATAATCAGGGAGGAAAGGCCCAACAATTGAAGTCCACTATACCGAGCAGTAGTATAGGTACTACCCAGGGGAGAGAAAGGGGTGGCACGCAGTGACTTCCCATGCGCAGAAGCCAGAGGAGGGGTCCATAAGCAGCATAAATTAGATTGAGGACATTTGATGGTCTTCAAGTATACTGGGCAACAGAGGCCCAGGAAGCACAGAACAACCTGAAGGAGGTTGCCCTCCTGGCACCAAGAAAACATACGGCTATAGAGCAAAATTCACAGTGTGTACGTCATTAGGCTCCACTAGGCCCCTTCTACAGACAGAGACTTCTAGACGAGAGCAACCTTGAGCCCGCAACGCTGGGCTGAATATAAGTGTTTTCTGCAAAGGCCGAAGTGGGTAACAGCGAGCAGGTACAATCCTGGAGTGACTGCTGCAGACTTAGTGGCAGTGACGGTCTGGGGAGAGCCGGAGATATGCTAAGAACGACAAGCAGCTGCAATGAAACGAAACAGCATTCTGTATCGCAGAACCTATCCGGGGATAGAGGAGAGAAATCAAAACTCAACCAGAAAGATGGTGAGAACCCCAAAAAAGAGTATATACTGTCCTCAGTGTATATGCCCTTGGGGCCCAGACCGATGATGATGAAGAAGTGCTGGAAATGGGTAAAGACTCAACTCCCAGGAGGCCAACGCTGACGGACATCATGCAGGCAATCACAGCCTCCAGAGAGGCGCTGGAGGAGAAAATCGATGCAATAGGCGCATATTTGAGCCTATTAAAAGATTACAATTGAAAGCTTAAAGAAAGGGTGATCACCACTGAGAATGAACTGGATGGCCTTCCAGAGCAGGTGACCGCGATGCAGAAGACACTCTCGGACCTGGAAACTAAAGTCAAAGTGTTAGAAGTGCGGACTGAAGATAGAGAGGGAAGATCCCACAGGAATAATATTCAAGTCATCGGAGTGCCGGAAAACGCGAGGGTGCAAATATGGTGTGTTTTTTGGAAGATTGGCTTCGAACAGAGGTAGCCCCAGAAGGATTTTCATCCTTCTATGCTCTGGAAAGAGCCGATAGAGTTCCGGCAAGACCGCCTATACCTGGGGCCCCTCCTAGACCGACAGTGGTGCGCTTATTACATTTCAGAGACTATATTCTACAACAAGCTCACCAAAAATGAGGATTACAGATTGATAATAATGCAGTTATGATTTTCCGGACTTCACCAGGGAAGTCCAGCAAAACAGAGCATCCTTCTTAGCTGTCAAAAAGAAACTCCGCCAAGTACAACTGTCATATGCGCTGCTATTTCCTGCGTGGGTCAGAATAGTGGACCCACAGGGATCACAATTCTTCACTACACCTCAAGAGGCCTGGGAACGGTGAATGGCTGGACTCGCGGCAGCCCCTTGAACGTCGTGGTTTCCAAGCGGACTCACTTCAACAGAGCCCTTGAAGCAATCAAACAGGGTCCAGAGCCCCATCTCCTGGGGAGCTTAGACTAGAACGTCGCAAACTGCTACAGGTGGTAGCAAAACATAGCCAAAAGGTTACAGCCCCACTTCAAGTAAAAGTGGATTGGGTGTGTAATATCAGAAGGTTCATCAGCTCCTAGTGACAACAATACCTCGGAGACAGAATCGCCAGAGATTACACCCCAGACGGCCGATGAGATTGCTTGATGACTATGGCGTGCATTCAAAACGGCAAACTACTGAGGCACGATATGGACTTGAACTGGATTGTTATGTGGGGACAGGCGGGTCACATTGAAGGATTTTAGCAGGAGCAAGGTTGCCCTAATGCAATGGGACCCTCCCGAGAGTTAAAATATATTTTGTGGAATGTAAGGAGAATTCATTAAATGGTATGGCATCATAAAATACATGCATATTTGGTCTGTAGGGGTGTCCAGATTGCACTACTCCAGGTGACCCATGTAATGAAAAAAGAGGGGGCAGCGCTGCAGTGTCATTAGAGAGGTCAAGTATTTTATATCAATTACCCAGCATTTGCTCAAGGGGTCATGGTTGGGGTTAAGGCGGGAGTACCCTTTTTTGCACAAAACAAATTATAGATCCAGACAACAGATATGTGATCATTTCTGGGAGATTAGATGGCAGGGATATAGTATTGGGGAGTATATATGCACCTAACTCAGACCAACCAAACGTTTTCTCACACCTCTCTGGGAAATTGGCCTCCATACTTACGGGATCAGTTCTATTAGGAGGTGACTTTAATTGTATAACGGATGTTGCCATTGACCAGACTCGATATCTGATCATAATCCAGAGTTGATTAGTTTGTAGTGGTCCAGCGCAAGGCCAAAAATACCCACTTGGCATTTGAGGCCTGAGGCCTTAGAGGACCAGGTGTTCCACAAAGCGATAAACACGGCTATTGAAAATTATTTCCAAGACAATGCTAGCACAGCAACAAACACATTAGTAGAGTGGGATGCATTTAAAACAGTCATCAGGGGGTGCTATATATCAGAGATGATGGGTACATGGAAGGTGCTACTACAGGACATACAGAGAGTTGACCAACGCCTAAGGGAACTAGAACAGGAAAGGTGGCCAGAGAAAGCTGACAAGCAGGGGATCTCTTGGAGGTTAGAGAAGTAGTGGCAGTGCAGGTGGAATATTTATCATATGAGGGGAGGGATTATTGTTGTGCAATTTCCACTTATCAGAAGTGGGAGGTCCAGCACGACCGGATGCCCCAAGCAAGAAATCAAGGAAGGATTGTGGTGCTGTTCCTCGTGAGGAAGTAGTCACTAAAGCATTGGGGACCACTGCGTCTCACAAGAAGGTGCAGGGGAATCCATATGTTGGATTGTAATGCCCTCACACAGCCTTGCAGGTGTTATGCTTTATCATCTGGGCTGCTCCTCGTTGGGTCGGCAGTGCAATACCCAATGGGCTCACCTCAAAGAGGGGCACTTTGCCGGAGATCTTTTTCCAACAGCTGTTTGATGAAGTGCAGGTATGGGGGCAGGACAGGTGTGTAGACGTGATAGTGAGTTAAAAATGGGGCTGGGAGTACCGGAAAAACGATTTTTATTCTGTGGATCTCCTGCCTCAGTTAAAAGCAGTGTAGCTGACAATCCGTGGGGTATTATGTCCCCTGTTATAGGGTCAGCGATTGAAGCATGGGTTAGACGGTCAACATGTTTCTCGCGTGTGTGTCAATTGACTCGCAATTCTTCAGGACCAAACTAGAACTGTCTACACTGAGAGGCATGTGTGTTCGTCAGTGGTTAGAGTTAATTCAGCTCAAACACAATTAGAACTATTGTTAAAGACTAGGTATACCAGAAGTGCACTGGAACTGCCTGTAAGGTAAGTATGGGAGAAATTAGCGAATTTGCGGTCTGCGAATTGGTGCGAAAGCGAATTCGCGATCCGCAAAATTCGCGAATTCGTGGGTTTTTTTGCGTGTTCGCAGGGTTTTTTGCGTATTCGCGGGCCGCTTGCAGCGCACCGACTGCAAAGTTACCCATGCGGTCATACATGGGCCCGGCCATCTTGTGTGCGTTGCGTATTTCCGTTTCCGGGCGCTATTGGCAATCTCGCATTGTGTGCAGCGCGGTATTACGAATTCGCGTGTGTTTTTGCATACTCGCGGGGAAAATATCACGCAAACTTACCCACGCGGTCCTCAATGGGCGTAGCCATCTTGTTTTTCATTCATTGCTATGGTTCTGTCCATGCTTTTCCTATCCAGCTTCAATCTTTGCCATCCTTTGTTTGTTTGAAGTTTTTTAAAATCTTTTTTACTTATTATCTATCCCTCTATTTTTCTAGATCTATATTTTGTGTTTTCTTCTACTTTTGGTTACTTTAAAACTACTTATTTTGCCTCTTCTTTTATTTACTTTTTCCCTATTCTCTTTCCTATTTATTATTTCCATTCCTGTCCAGGACCATGGCAAAGGGAGCCGGGAAGGGTACCGCACCCCGTACCCGGCTCCCATGCGGGCGATTGCGGGGGGAGCAATTCACAGGCCGGGAGCACTTCAGCGCGGAGGAGGTGGCCGCACTGGTTTACTATGTGCAGCGCCGCCTCCCCAAGACCATTGCGGCAGGAGGCAGGATCGCTAGCGGGTACGGGCTCCGGGAGCATCGGAAGCTGTGGGAGAAGGTGTGACGGGCCATGTATAAACACTCTCGGGTCCGGCGCACCTAAAACCAGGCCATGCACCGGTGGTCCGACCTCCTGGACCGTGAACATGACCTGCTCGACCTGCTAGGCGTCGAGATCCCAGGCCTTGGTGAGTAGTAGTAGCTATTTATTCACCACTCTGTTTTCTCCTGCTCTATGTGTTATCATATTGCAAATTTTTGTTTTTTCCGAAGAGCAATAATGCTGCTGATTAGATTGTAGGTAAATTATGTTTCAAAATGTTCTGTGATTGTATTTCAGGTGCACTGCTCTCCTACTCAGTGGCGGTGCTACTATGCTTATTTGTTTCGATTTTTTGTGCTCATTTCATTGGCCTGAGTGATTATGTATGAGTGTACTTTAAAGAACTGCGTAATGCTAGATACTAAGGGGCAGATTTACAATTACTGGCGCATCCCTGCAAATTAGCAGGGATGCGCCAGTAATTGTGCACCACGCCTCCACCACCTATGGTGCGCTGCATTTACAATGCGGCGCACCATGGGGCAAAAACAACACAGAAGCGTCACGCATCTGTGCCCTAAAGGCAGCACATTGCTGGAGTTGCGTCGCAACCACGACGCAGCTCCAGCAATGCTCTGGGGTGCCCTATCTCCCCAATGCTGCGTCAAGCCGCACGTCTGCTTCAAGCAGGCGCAGGGTTTTGAGTGACGCAGCATTGGCCTAAAAGTGACTGAGTGAAATCTTGTAGATTTCACTCAGCCACTTTTAGGATGCGTTCCTGCGCAGGAATGCACTCCCTTGCGCCGGAACGCCCCTAATGGCGCAGGGCTTTACAACGTGATGCATCTCCCAGATGCGTCAAGTTGTTAATATACCCCGCACCATGGCGCCTCTTTTGTGCTGCTGCTGCTTCACAAAAGTCATGCAACGACGGAGCAAAAGAGCCGCAAGGGACTTGTAAATCTGCCCCTAGAGACTCAAGTCCAGTCCTTCCTTTGTACACCTGCCACTAAGAAGAGATAGTGGTGGTGGATTGATAGTTTGCGTATTTTAATGACTGGTTATGTAGTAGGAAACTTACTTTTTAGTGTTCTCACTGGTCTGCAATCACAATGGACTTTGTCTGTCACTTCGCGTGCTGTGTAGTGCTGCCTGCCAGTACTAGTCGAACCTTTTTGTAGTTGGTTTAGTGAGTTACATAACTTTCCAAGTCGACGGTCCGCGAATCCAGCAATACTAATATCCTAGTAGACCACATCAGATAGGTCAATAAATGTAGTGCAATTGTTGTCTATTTCCTATTTCCCCGAAATAATTTGTTATTGTTCTTTTGAAATTTTTGATTTGGTTGACAACAATCATCCATGTTTGGGTCTTTCTTTCATGTTGTACATCAGCTTCCCCCAGGGGCAAGAGAACAGAGGAGGAGGTAGTGGCGCCGGCGGAGGAGGACCAGGAAGGCCAGGATCAGTCCGGCGAGGGCTCCTCTGCTGGCCCCAGTAAGTTTTCATGTTAATATTAATAATTATACTTCCCTATCTTTTAGAGTACCTATTTTTTACTAACGTTCCTCGTTCGATTTTTTCTAAATCGTCTTTGATCTTCTTGTAGACTGTTTCTAAATTCTTATCCTGCCTCTAAAATGACTCCCTGTGGTACTACTAGATTATCATTATTAGTCTGGCTGTGTAGCTAACTAAGCTTGCACAGTTGGCAAAAGGTGTTAAACAAAACTCCCATTCTATTCAGCAATAGCTCTATGCACTGAGTGCAGGTCTCTTGGTTGTCCAGAATGTCTTTTGAAGTCTTCTAAATGTTTATGCTTTGACAATTCCCAACAATAAACTGTCAATAACCACCAAGAAAGAATAAGATACTAGTTTACTTTTTGATTGGATAGGAGGACAATCCATACTACTATTGTTGGAGGGACAATTCTGCACAAACAGAACTATGGACACTAAATAGTACATTTTTTATCAATTATAATAGGCGCAGTTAGACTTTCCACATACTTCAGTCATAACAGAATTTGAACCCCCAATCTCCTTACTGACTAGCTAGTGTGACAGAGTCATTTAGCTCCCTAATTCATCGATGATTGATCCCCAATGATAATTATCCAACCCAGGACATAAGACTACGGAGTCAGAGTCCAGAACTGTCAGAGCCACGGACTCATGCTTGCAAATTGCAGACCCTTTCGCTCACTCACTCATGACTAAAAATCACAGAGTCTATGTAAGTTTTAAAGCTTTATTAAAAGTAAAAACATTCATTAAAATCAAGTTCATCATACAACATAAACGGTGGATTGAAAATGGAAAAGTGCTTAGTGATTTCACACATTCATTGTGGGTGAGCCCTCACCTGGTTGGAACTTCAAATCTTCTTTGTGGTGCTGAATCGTTGCTAACTCCGTCCTAGTGATGATGATCTGATCTTGCTCTTGTTCTTAGAAGGGAAGCTTCTGTCTGTTATGAGACAAACGGTGCGTGTTAAAAAGCAAGCATTCATCAGTTGTGCCAAAAAGTGTAGCAAGACAACACCCTTCCCTGAAAAAAGTGCAATTTTTTGTTTTGACTAGACAGTCACAAATTATCAAATCTGTTTGTGTAGTCGTAGTGACATTTTTTCATTCCTAGACAAAATACTAGGGAGTGGTGTATATGGTATCTAAGAATCTGAAATGTATTTTCTAGGCGGAACATCGGCACAACCATTCACCGGTGCTGGGGCCAGCGCGGAGGTGGGCACCCCTGGGGCGGAGGCGGTGCAACAGCCAGCGGAAACTGCTGTGGGGGATGCCACAGTAGTGGCAGACAGTGGTAAGCTATTATATTCCTTACTTATTGAGATTGCAGATTGCAGAGTGTGCTCTCTGCACGGGTGTATATGTTGTACAGTACAAGTATACTATACTGTTAAGAAGACTTACAAATTTAGAACTAAGTTTTTACCAACCAGATTGTAGCCTCCTCTAAATTGACTTCAACTCAGCTGTGAAAGTTTTTTCGAGAATCCAAGTCAGATCAGAGATGAACTTAATGGATGGGATGAACGAAAAGGGAAAGAAGGGAGTAAGTAAATGTGGAAGGACGAGCGAGTTAAAAGTAATGATGACTGGCAAAGAATGATACGTGTTTTTGAATGCTGCCCGAGGTGGCTGATAATATGATGCATGGCCGGTTGAAGGATGAAGCAAGGATGGGTGGAAGAAGAAAGGGAAGAGGACTGCCTAGGTGGGTGAAACAGAAACTGTATGTGTGCGCAATATATCCTTTGGTTGAAATTCAAATGCAAGTTAAGCACGGATGCATGGCTTGCGGTTTCGAAAATAAAATGAAAATGTTGTTTTCCTGTGAGAAAAAGTAAGGTTTGTCCAATTGAGACATTAACCCCTTCGATGCTGGTGACGGAACCATTCCGTCATCAGTCACGGTTGAGCTGTGCTGATGACGGAATGGTTCCATCACGACCACACCCTGTTCTGCATTGTCCAGCACAGGGGGGAAATTCAAGCAGCAGCCAAGGTGTTAAGAAGAATGATTACCATTTACTTTGAATGGATGGATGCCTGGATCATGGTACTATCTGACTCATAGATAGCATATTTGTATGTACAGAGAGTTGACGGTCACTGGATGAACTGAGTGTTACTTTGAAGAGCATGTAACACCACACCCGCATGTCCGTTCCAGTGTAGGAAAGGCAAGGAAAAGAAGTTGTAAATTTTCCGAATACTACCATGAATAGTAGCAGTAGTTTGCATTGCAAGCACAGCATATATCCGGCGATTACGGGGGCCACTCACTACCTCTGGTAATAATTTTAGTACAACTCAGTCATTCATGTGTGGCCTATCAGTGTTCACTCAATAAAAAACAAAGCACCTAAAGTCATCCCATATGTACTCAAATACATATCCTGTGAAGGGATACATAATCATATTATTTATCTTCTTCATTTTTCTTTTCTAGTAGTCATTGGCACTGTAGGGTGAAAGTTAAAATAATTAAGCAGTAGCCCTTGTAACAAAGTATTCTCAGTGCCACCCGTAATAGAAAAGTAAGAGCTTCACCACCTGCATGCACTGGACTGGTACAGTAACAAAGGCCTGTGTCATCATGGCGTGCGTCTGTTTTTCTCGGGTGCAAGTTGACTGCGCTGGCATTATGCCGGCTTCCAGAAGTTTATGTACCAATTTCGCTAAACAAGAGAGAAGAAGAAGAATAAGACTGGTGTACTGTCATAGTCGACTCTAATGTAGTGAGTCCACAGTGCTCGTAGAATTGATTCCTGAAACTCCCACTTATGTTAGAGCAAGGCTGAAGAAGTGGGAGGTTAGATAGATACAGGCCACAAATGTTATGTACTGTGCTTGCAAGTTGCTAGTTCTACTGTGACACAACTTTCTGCTGAATTATTTTGTGTTAATTTAAAGAGCATTGGTTACAGACTATGTTTTTCTTTCTTCATATAGATGCTCCTTCAAAACTGTCATGGAAAGAGCTGGCTAGATGGGCCCGGCAACGGAAACTGGAGGCGACTGTCGCCGAATATCGGCGGCTGGTGGCCAAGGAGGAGGAGGACTCGCAGTCGACCTCCACAACATCCACAGTGACAGCTGCATCCTCCTCCGTGCTCCCTGAGTCAGCCAGTCAGCGCAGGCCTCCAGCGGTACGGAGCCGTGGTCCCGCAGCCACCCGCCACCACCAAGCAGCCAAAAAATCAGCTGCCCCCCACAGCAGGTGCAAGGCACGCGTGCACCTTCTAAACCTCAGGGTGTCCTACCTTGAGCAGGAGCAGAAGAAAATGAAAATCCTGCTCAAGAACCTCCGCAAGGAGCATGACCACCTGGCCCAAAAAGTACACCGCCGGCGGCATTAGAGGAGGAGAGACTGTCCCTTGCCCCTTTTTTTATAGATTTTTGGGGGGTGGGAATTGGGAGTTGGGTTTTTTGGACTTTGGGGACTTTTTATTTCACGGACATTCATTGGGGTTAGGTGGGGGGTGTGTCGGGTCTTGCGGGATAGTTTATTTTTGTTAGTGATATAAATAATTATTACTTTCAACTTAAACATAGCATACGTGTTTTTACTGCAGTTGAGGCTGGAGGGGGGGTTTAACTGTAAGTTTGTTTTTTCTGAAACTTAAGTGGCTTCTTGATTCAAATTGTGTAAGTAATTGCCCAAATGTTTACAAAAGTAAGTGCCTCTCACAGAGTTACTGATTTCAATTGTCCTAGGACTTTACTAGTACTACCGCCAGTCTCTTGTCTCTCCTACTACTCCATTATTCTTCCTCCCCCCAAACGCTTATCTTACCTGTAATTCATGTTTGAAAATAGGGCTCCGCACAGGGCTGGCTACATGGCAAATGGCGATTAAGGTTGGCAATCCTGGGCGGTTGAAATGGAATAATTGCGGTGGTACTAGTGGTGGTACACAGTGGCATTTGCAGCATATGAAAAAAAGAAATTAAAACCTTGATTGGCCTGAGCGGAGCATTAGAACAGTGCGATAGATACTATAGCAAGTGACAGTACACTAGAACAGTGCCATAATGTAGCCTTACAGATGCTAAAGTATTGAAAGTATAACTACTACTTGCGTGGAATTTGACATTGGCTACTACTACAAGAAATAGTACTGAAGGTGAAGGACACATCAGCGTAATCATTTGCCACATGTAGGAGGAGGATGTTCTTCATGATCAATCCAGTTGATCAGCCCATGAAAATCTGCTTTGATTTGCCAATAGTCATGGGTCTGTGTCAAGCTGAGTAAGAATATATCCTCAGATTCCTTCACCAGCCTTGAAATGTAATTCATTTTCAGTTGCTATGACCTTATCCTCCCCAGCAAGTGTGTGGAATTATTGAAGTCATTTACTCACACATCAATGAAAACCACACAGCCTGTGGGAAGAGGGTTAGGGTTTTGAAATTGAATGGGAATGGGTTTTTTTTGGAAAGTTTTGTTGAGAGAGGAAAACAAGCATTTGCAATGCAATAGGTCTCGCATTTGGAAAGTTTGAGCTATTGGTATTGTAAATGACACATTTTTTATTTATGTTTTGTTTTTGAAAATAGCTAAATTAATAGCTTTGTCATTTACAATGCCAATAGTTATAACTTTCGCAAATGTGACACCTACAGCATTTGTAAAGCAATATGTGTTGTATTTACGTGACTTACATGTATTGATATTACAAATAACAATGGCTTTTACTTTTTTTAATAATAAATACTTAAATAAAAGTTATTGTCGGGCTTTAATGGCAGGTGAGAGTGGGGTCAGGCTCCTACAGCGGAGGGCGAGGCGGCGCGCAGGAGAAGGGTGTCAAAGTGCCCAGGCACCAACAATAGCGGAGGGGGGATGGCCGAGCACGAGTCGGTCAGGTGCGAAGTCCTGGGGAGTTGGGGCCCACGGGAGGGCTCGAGCGCAAGGTTAGAAGAAGGAAGGGCATGGAGGGATGGTGGCCGGAGGGGCCAGAAGTGGAGGGTGTGCTCTTCCATGGGGGGGGGGGTTGTGGGGGACTTATTGATATTCAAAGGGCGGGGGGGGGGGTTGTGTGGGACTCATTGATATTGAAAGGGCGGTTGGGGATGTGAGGGATCATACTCAGTAAAGCACTTTGGTCGACGTGGCCTTTTTTCGGAACGATACTGTGTATTATATATATATTTTTTCTTCTCATAGCAACATTAAAGGTTTCAGAAACGCCAGCCTTTTCGATACACGTACTGCATGCATTGCATAGGCTGAGCAAAGGAAAGGAATTTGTAGGAGGAGGAGAGCAGGGAGGACCACCGAGTGTAAGGGCTGGCGAATTTGGGGGGGAGCGGAGCCCGCTGTAACAGGCATGGCAGGGAGCGGCAGATAAGGCGAGTGGGGGAGAAGGGTGCAGGGAGCCTTGGAAGTGCCGGCAAGGAGTCCCCCCCCCCCCTGGATATTTGGGTTTGAAGACGCTTGGTAGAATTTAGTACGGTGCATGCATTGTAATTTAATAATGTTATTCACCATGTTAGTTAGAGATGGATAAATGAAGGTGTGATGAGAAGTGCGCATTCGTCGGCGGGGGGTGGGGCTGGGCAGCTCTCGAAGCAGTGGGGGCTCTGTTTTCGAAGGGAGGGCTCGGGAGATGACAAAAGGTGGATGGGCGCAGGGCGGTCGGCGGCAGGGTCCCGGACTGCGGGGGTCAAAAGAAAGATTTTTTATTTATTTATGCATTTTTATATAGCGCGGACTTTACCCGAAGGCGTCAGAGGGCTTCACATTAGGAACAGAAATGAAACATAATGAGAAACATTACAAAAGAGCAGATTACAAAAGCATACGTTACTTACATAAGGTAATAGTGACATTTGTGATCAAACAAAATACATGAGGTACTAAAAATTGTGAGCAGCCAAAAATACATGAGGTAGTAAAGGTAATAGTGACAATTGTGAGAAAACAAAATACATGAGGTAGTAAAAATTGTGAGCAACCAAAAATACATGAGGTAGTAAAAAGTGCACAAGAGGAAAAAGTGACAAGTGTGATATGCGGGAGGGCGGATGGGAATGACGCAGCGTGGACTAAAGTAAGTAGTTATTTGGTTTGTGCATTTTGTGTGGCGCGGACTTTGCCCGGGGTGTCAGGGCGCGTCACGAAAGGGGGCAGGGGGAATTATAGTGAGAAACATTGCAAAAGAGCAATTTGCGAAGGCATACGTTACTTTACATAAGGTAGTGGTGACAATTGTGAGCAAGCAATAAATACATGAGGTAGTAAGGTAATGGTGACAATTGTGGGCGGTCGGAATACGTGAGGTAGAAAAAATTGTGAGCGGCCAAAAGTCCATTAGGTGGTAAGGGGTGCACGGGGGAGGGGATGGCGGGTGTGTAATTACAGGAGAAAAAGGCTCGAAGGCTCTACCTCCCGGTGAAATTCACGTGGGTTTGGGTGGGGGGGCGGAGGTGAAGGGGGGGTGGCAGGGCGCAAATTACGGAACAGGGGGGATGGGAGACGGTAGGGGCGCCAAAGGTAAGGGGCGTAGTGGGGCACCAACGCAGGCAGCCAGGGAAGACACAGCGTAGGGGGTGGCGACAGGTGGGAGGGAATAAGCAAAGGAAAGGAATGTGTAGATGAGAACATGGAGGGCCGCTGATGGTGCTAAGGGCTGGCAAATTGGGGAGGAGGGGGCGGAGCCTGCCCCACCAGGCATGGCTGGGAGCGGCAGATAAGGGCGGGGGGGGGAGGGAATGGTGCAGGCAAGGAGTTTGCCCCTCCCCCGGTAAGATGGCACGGGTCAGCGCAGTGGATAGTTAGGAGGTTCAGGTGGGAATTGTTAGGGACAGACATCGGCCGCGCAATAGAGTGAAGATTCCACTCCTGGCATCTGCGGGGCGAGCATAAATAAAATATATAAATAAATAAATACTAGATGCGCGGCAATATGCCGGAGTGCGGACGGGAGAGAGGTGCGCATCTTGTGGTGGGGGGCATGGCTCAACGCTTCAATGCTCTGCTCGAGTCTCGTGCGTGCACATACGAGGACGGGGGCCCATGGGAAAGAGCTGGCTGGTCTGGTCGTTAAGTAGGGACTAGAGCAGACGGCTGTCAACACGTGGGTTACAGGCCGCGGCTCCGGGCATCCACGGAGTCATGAATGTATATGGGGTGGAAGGCGGATGAGCGGAATTAAGAAGAGCTAAGCATGGGTAGCATCAGCAGTGGAGTGATTGGCACGCGGGGCGAATAGGCACTAAAGGTATATGGCAGGAATTAGGCACAGATTGTGTAACACGGGACTTGGTGGGCTTTGGGGGGTCCTAGCAGAGTAAGCGGGAAAAATGTTTCACCTTGCCATGAAGGGATAATAAGTTGAACGATGGATGCTTAGAATGTCAGGCGCGGTCCCGGTGGAATTCGGGCGGGGGGGGGAGGGAGGATGGCAGGGTGCAAGAGGAACAGGGGGCGGGGGGACAGCAAGGGCGCCACGAGGTGGGGGCAGGACGGGGCGGACAGGGAACAAAGCTGCATTGCTTTACTAGGGTCTCGATCCGCACACAAGCGAGGACTGGGGCCCAGACAGTGTAATGTCCAAAGTATCAGTCGGGTGTAGCAGGATAGGAAAGGTAGGAAGGGGACGTGCACACCCGGTGGGGAACGTGGAGGTGCTGGGGGGAATATGACGACTTTGGCAAATTGAACAAAACTCCTTCCGAACTAATAAAGTACATATGACGGACAGTTCAGTCGATACCCTTCACGTGTAGGATGGTGTGCAACGCGTGCTGCTTGACACAATGATACGTTGGCTGCCGTCAGTGTTTTCGTGTTTTATTTAGTTACATTATTGCTGCAGATGCTCAGTTGGTTTTGGTGTTTTAAGAGTTGAATGTTTTGGGTGTGAATGCTCTTTGTAGCATTAGGTACTGGGTGTCGCCAACGTCAGCGAGTCACTGCCTGTGAAAGACACTCCGACCCCAGGGGCCCCCCAGGTTCTGGTCTTAAAAGTTCAGGGGCTAGTCCTTGTAATACGAGCTGGGTTAACACAAGAAGGTGACAAGAGGAATGCTCATCTGACCCATGAGAGCTCTGATATGCTGCGGGGTAACGAATGGGATAATAGGAGGAGACTGGGTTGAAATGCTGGGCCATTGTCATTCCTTTGCCTCTGGGCCACCATCGTTCACGTCAGTACAACTTCCTGTACCCTAGGGTTATCATTTCAGGGATAGAGAGGAGATAATTTGCGCGCTAAAAAGTGCTGAGGGAGTATTGGATGCGCGAGAACGCCCCCTTCAAGGCCACGGGAAAAGATGGTGGAAAGGCAGCCGGAGAAATAATTTATAGGTAATCTCCGTTTAGGATTACCGCCAGCCGGACGGGGGGGGGAACACTGCAGAGAGGAAGTGGAGCCGGGAGGGAGGGAATAACAACTAGAGGGGAACTAGAGCCAAAGAAACAAGACAAACTTTAAAGTGCAGACACGAGCGACACACGCAGGAATTAATATAAGTGATGTGCTGCCTCTGCAGCGCCTGCACCAGCCCCGCTTCTAGGCGCCCTGCGATAGAGCCCACTGCATCGCCAGGACCTGCCCCACAGATCACCCACCCCTGTTGTGGGTGGATGGAGTGAGCTGCGGGTGCTGATCAAATGTCTTTCATCACTCCCCCAGGCTCGGCCCATTGTTAAACACCCCCTCCTCCTAGACCTCGGACAACCCCGGCGGGCGCTCTAGGCATTCTAGGATAGAATGTAGTGCAGTTCATGCTGGGCTGGGCACCTTCTGATTACTCAAACATAATGTACCCTAGGGCCCTAGACACTCATATAAAGAAACAGACACAGTGCACCTTAGACGCACTCATAAAGAAACAAACAGTTCACAATAGACATTCTTATAACAAGGTTTATAATCAGGGCGGAAGTCAGGCAGGCCGGGGGGCGGGACGTTAAGACACACCGGAAGCCCGGGCGGGCTCCCGTGAGGTGAGAGAGCCTCGCACGCACAGAAGGAAGAGACCGCCGCCGCCTGCAACGAGCCCTCGCCTGGAGACGAGTACAGGTGAGTGGGGGCCTTTGCTGAGCTGCGAGGGCGGGGGGCATGTGTGTGTGCGTGGGGCGGCGGGGGGCTCTGTATGTGTGTGAGCGTGCATGTGTGTATGTGTCTTGGAGTCTGTGTGTATGCGTGTGTGTGTTTTAAAGAGCCCGGTGACTGGGGGGGAAGAGAGCGAGTGAGTGTCTGTCAGTGTGTATGCGCAAGCATGTGTGTATGTGTGGGGTTGTGCAGAGTGGTCGTGCAGAGTGGTTGTGCAGAGTGCAGAGTGGTTGTGCAGAGTGCAAAGTGGTTGTGCAGAGTGGTTGTGCAGAGTGCAGAGTGGTTGTGCAGAGTGCAGAGTGGCTGTGCAGAGTGGTTGTGCAGAGTGCAGAGTAATAGTGCAGAGTAATAGTGCAGAGTGGTTGTGCAGAGTGCAGAGTGGTTGTGCAGAGTGCAGAGTGGTTGTGCAGAGTGCAGAGTGGTTGTGCAGAGTGCAGAGTGGTTGTGCAGAGTGGTTGTGCAGAGTGGTTGTGCAGAGTGCAGAGTAATAGTGCAGAGTGGTTGTGCAGAGTGCAGAGTAATAGTGCAGAGTGGTTGTGCAGAGTGCAGAGTGGTAGTGCAGAGTGGTTGTGCAGAGTGCAGAGTAATAGTGCAGAGTGGTTGTGCAATGTTTGTTGGTTAATGAAAGTTCCCTGATATTTGGGGGTGTTGTGAAGCTGCAAAATTTTCAGTGTAAAGAAAGCCAGAAAAAAGGAAGATCAAGATGTTGGTAGCATCTCTGAGTCTAAAGCATAGAGAGGAGTGTGTATTGAAGAAGAGTGGGGCAATGCATCGGTTGGAGACAGCAATCCTAAGTCCAGTAAGAAAATAACCGGGCCCAAGTACCAAACGCATCTTTAAAGTAGGCAGAAAGCATCGTTGCCTCGTAGAGCAATTTAAAGAGGAGATGTAGGAGGTGTAAGGAAAGCAGCACTGACATTACAGGTGAAAATTAACCAGTGTTCCTATCAATGCTAAACGTTGTAATCTCGATGTTGCTTGCCGTTTGCTATGCTGCATTGTATTCCAATTGCGATATACAGAGGTGTTACAGAGACTAAAAGTAAACATTTGCTTTACAATTTCGGAAGTCATTTTTAAGGCAGGGTTAAGCACATTAATTACAAAGCAGTTTCTCTATTACTGAAACTTCATTTTCCATGTATGTACATTTTCCAGTAAAGTATTCTGATGCTGTGAATTTGCAGCATCGGTTGTGTAGGCAGTGCATGTTTGTAAGGACTAAAGCAGAACTTGTTTCTAACATGTTTAATGTGTAGGAAAGTAGGCAGCAGAATGTATAATAGGGTTCAATGCACTGTTTATCGTTTTGACACACAGACAATTGAAATGGACAGCAGGACGCGATCCAAGGGCTAAATTGCAAAGAGTTAGGAAGTGTTTAGTGTGAAGCAAAAGAGTGAGCAGATCTATGTTTGGTGCTTAATGAGAGCTCCCTGAGCCTTGTGTGTGGCGTGAAGCAGCAAAATTTACAGCTTAAAGAAAGACATGATAATGCAAGCCCAAGAAGTTGGTAGCAAGTGAAAATCTAGAACATAAAGAGGAGTGTGTTGTTAAGAAGAATAAGGCAATAATTATTTTGTAGAGAGCAATGTTATGTTCAGTAAGTGAATAACAAGGGCCATGTTGCGAATCTCTGCCGAAAGTGGTCCAAACGCATACTTGTGTTGGAGTACAGCAGTGTAATCATACGATGTGGGTAGTACAAGGAAAGCAGCATAGACCACTTTCATCATTACGGAAATTTTAACTGAATTACTCGCGAAGGTAGTATAACTAAAGGAAGTTAAAGCTTAGTGAGTAGCGGAGTCCAGGCGTTTTCAGTGAGGCAATCCTATGGAACTAAAAGTAGCCCACAAGTGCCAATGATTAAGAAATAGTGCCCTAGCAAAGGTGTAATACTAATAAACAGTAGAGCAATCAGGAAGCCCGTATTTTCCGAAAGAAACCTTTCACCAGTTTATTAATATTTTGTAGGCAAAGTCAGATACGCAGCACCTTGGCTAAAAATCTGACTCTATCAAATAGTTTTAAAGGCTTACACAATGGTATTGTACGCTATTAAAACACATATTGGCATCTATTTGACGTCACTGACTTGTGTCTAATGAAATCTGAGTTAGCAGGCTACACTACTACGTTATGTTTGCTTGTCCACATAGTTCTGCAAAAAGTGTTGTAATTATAAAAGCCACACTCAAATTACATGGAAGCTTCCGTTAAAGGGCCTCCAAGTTTTGAATATTTTTCATCGCCCTTCCTATGGTCCTTCGTATGTGCAAAAGCCATATGCACACACTGCAAAACATCGCCTACGTTTTCCACTAGTTAGTATGTCGAAGAAATTACACGACACGCCCTACAATTAAAGTCTGCCTCACTGCTAACATAAATATTGCAGCTGCGCCTTTTACCACAATGTCCGAGCAATCACGAAGCACGTACTTTCCAAAAGAAACCTTTAAAATGTTTATTAATATGAAAAAACACACGACACGCACTCCAATTAAAGTCTGCCTCACTGGTTACATAAATGGAGCAGCTGCGCCTTTTAACACAATCGCCGTGTAAGAAAGCAAAGTATATGCATACTATAGCACAAGTTTAAAAAAATGGCAGTAATCAAAAACACATTAACATCACAGTTTTTGATATTAGTCTGCAAAAAACACCTAATATGGCACCAACAACAAGCACCATTAGACGCTGTTTTGCACAAAACTGGCATATGACTCTGCAAGAAATACCTTATATGCCACCAACAACAAGCATAGCAGCATTCAACACATACACGCACTCTGAAATATCATGTTCCTTTTGCACTTACGATTCCGTAAAGGAAAAGCGGAAAATGAGCACTTAAATGAAAGTCTGCTTTATTATTTTACATCCCAACGAGAAACAAACATAGCAGCATTCGACACATACACGCACTCTGAAATATCATGTTCCTTTTGCACTTACGATTCCGTAAAGGAAAAGCGGAAAATGAGCACTTAATGAAAGTCTGCTTTATTATTTTACATCCCAACGAGAAATGAAAGCGCTAAAGCTTTTAAACGAAAGCCAGACCACGTAGCGCTGAAGCTTTTAAACGAAAGCCAGACCACGTAGCAAGCTCCCAGCAGCTAGATCCAAAAGCGCGTTCACATGGAGGAATCTGAAACAGCGAAGCGCGTGGGCGATTCCTGTCTTCACATTCCTTCTAACACGCCAACAAAAGATGTCTCGCAGACAGCAGGCTTACGCCTGCTTTTTACGTCTGCGAGACCTAAAAACACAACATGGACAAACAACAAATGAAGATAAACAAATCTTTGGATACGAAGATATCCATAAATATTTTAAGCATGCACTACTGCAGGCATGAAGTTGATTGCTTAATGGATGGTTAGGTTACTTAAACTAAGTAGTACTTTCTAATGAATGAAAGAATGCGACAGTACAGGGCTGCAGTAATTATGCGTTTTCTCTTGCCTATCTCTGCACTCAGAGAAACACTTTGTTCATTAAATTAGTTTGAAAAATAGCAAAGTAAAACTATACAATGGCTGGATGGATGAATTTAGAAGCAGAGAGCAAAGAAATGCAGAGTAACACTCATAGAAGTTCACAGCAATAACATTACTTAAAAGATAAGTAGAAATTAATGGATACTGTTACTGTATGTTGTTGTTCTTGTCCTGTTGAATTTAGGAAGTTGCATGCATCCAGCCATTCCTCTTATTTGCGGTACTCCTCCATTCCATCTGACGCTCCGTCGATCAATGTTGGTGAGCAGAAGACACCCTGTCCACTGCCTGCCTGGCGGATGCTGAATTGCGGCTCGCTAATGTGAAGCCTGACTTCATCCTTTTTTTCCATTGCACAGGGTGAAAGCCGTACTGTAAATGTTGATGGAAAAATAGGAAGTGATATTAAAACACCACTGAGAAAAAAATATAAGGTACGTACGCTGTGTAGTGCAAAAAATCACACTTTCAGTTTCAGAATCAACAGTACAATAGTTTCGAAAGGGCGTACTCGGAGTCTCCTTTTGAAGGATAAATAAGTATGGGCGAATTTTGCGGATCTTTCTCCTCAAGCTAGGTGTACTGTAAACTACGATTTTAGAACACAATTAGACCTTCCCAGCAGTGCTCCCAGACCCTTAAACCCAGACGCTAAAATGTACAATACCCCCAATCAGACCCCAAAAAACGTGCAATACTGCTACCTGTCTGAGGCCTAGTGGAAAATGGTGACAAAACGTACTTTGAAAGTAAAGTAGGCCCAAATCCCCCCTTTGCCACCATGGATTTTCTTCAAACCACTTGCAACCAAAATCAGACATTTCTCGACAAGTGCCTCAAGAGTGGACCCCAGAACCCAGTTGCCAAAATCTCGAACACCCCCAAACACATGCAATACTGCTAACCATAACGAGCCCCAAGTTAAAAATAGTGTCAAATGCTTTTTTCAACTAGGCCCTAACTCCCCTTTGCCACCATGGATTTTTTCCAAACCACTTGCAATCAAAAGTATCCATACCCAGCGTTGCTCCAAGACCCCCCAACCCCCCCCCCCCCAAACACCAGGAACCCCCCCAAGCAGGCCCCCGAAAACACAAAAGTGAGCGAAAACTCTGAAAAGTGAAAAACTTTTCCACCATGGATTTTCTCCAAACCACTTTTATCCGGTATTAGACCTTCCCAGCAATGCCCCCAGACCCGTCAACCCGGGCGAAACAGCAAAAAGCAAAACCGCAAAAAGTGAGACTTAGCAAATTTCGGGCCTACCTGGAATTCAGTCCAAATGGGCTCTTCAGCTAGGCCCTAACTCCCCTTTTCCACCATGGATTTCCTGAAAAACAAATGCATCAACATTAGACTGTGCCAGCAGTGCTCCCAGACCCCAAATCCCACCCACAAAAACCTAGAAGCCCCCCCAACCAGCACCCCAAAGACAGGCAAGTGAGCAAAAACGCAATACCTTTTTCACCTCCGATTTTCTCCAAACCACTTTTATCCGGCATTAGACCTTCCCAACTATTGGCTGACAGGCTTACAGGCTTAGGGATGGGGATAGGAATAGCTCAGATATATTACTTCTGGAAAATAAACTTATGATCCTACGCACAGATATGAAAAGTTCTTTCAGGGAAAAAAACAGCTGTAAGATACTTAAATACAAAATTTCACAATATGAATGTGGGGATCGAATAGGAAAGCTCCTGGCGTACAAGGTGGCCAAAGATCGAGCATCAACACTAATTAAATCTATAAAAGGCCCCAACGATATTATGTATACACAGCTTGTAGATATAATGGAGCAATTTGCTTCTTACTATGAAGAACTATACACTCCCGAGACTAGGGCTAGCCCAGAGCAGATTCAATCTTACCTAAATGATAATCTCCCCGCAAGACAAATTTTAGATCAGGATACTCTAGATAACCTGGAACAGAATTATACAATAGAAGAATTACGCTTAGCTGTGTTTTCACTTCCTTCTAATAAAGCGGCAGGGGAGGACACGATTCCTATTGAATTGTATAAAATCTGTGCCGAAGAAATACTTCCTCTTTTGTTTTTAGTTGTGAACTCAATAGGCACAACAGGTAAGGCCCCGGAATCCTGGAGAACGGCGAAAATTATGTTTTTTGTGAAAAAACAGAACCCACCAACGGAATGTAGGTCATATCGGCCTATTTCTTTAATAAATACCAATGCTAAGGCCTATTCTAAGCTAATATCAATCCGACTGGCATCCCTTATGCCGCACTTAGTCAACGAACAACAGCATGGTTTCGTAGCTGGAAGGGATACTACAGCTCATGTCAATATGGCGATTACGGCATTCAATATAGCGGCAACTAATCTCACCCCACTCAGCATGATATTGCTGGACGCAGAAAAAGCTTTTGACCGAGTGGGGTGGGATTATTTGTGGCAAGTGCTAATGCAGTATAGATTTAAATATCATTTCCTTAGAAGTATACAGGCCATATACAGGGATCCTAATGCTAAAATTAGCTATGGGGGGCTACTCTCACCAACTTTTGCAATATCAAGGGGGACTCGGCAGGGGTGTCCACTTTCACCCCTGCTGTTTGCCCTCTCCATGGAGCCTTCCATAAATGCCCTGCAGGATCAAGAGAAGATAATACCGGTAGAACATGAATATAAAACTCTCAAAATTACTGCATATGCAGACGATTTGGCTATATTTACCACAAATGTAATAGATGCTCTATCAGGAATTACAGACGAAGCGACAAAATTTGGAGGCATTTCAGGCTATAAATTAAACTGTAATAAAACCCAAACCATTATGAATTATCAAATTAACCAATCAGTTACTGGGTTATGTAATTCGGCTGTCTACTTAGGGGTGAAAATATCTTCTAAAATAATGAAATAATCAAACTAAATTATGACCCCTTATTTAAACATGTTACATCGGTGCTTAAAAAATGGCACAACATTCCATTGAATATCCTGGGAAGAATCAATTTGATAAAAATGAAAATTTGGCCCAAATTTTTATATCTTTTTCGTTCTATTCCCCTCCGAGTTAACAATATATTTTTTAAGAATTTAGAAGGAATATGCAGTAGCTTTGTTTGGAGCTACAACAAACCTAGGAGATCTATGGCGATACTAAAATTACCTCTAGAGAAGGGAGGATTGGATTTTCCGAACTTTAAGTCGTACTTTTTTGCATCCTTTCTAGGACGGCTTAGGAGCTTATTGAATAAGAACCAAACCTTTTTTTTAAATCAATTTATGTTAGGCACAAACTCATCTCAATTCCTAGCAAGAATACAAGACCCGAATTTCTTCAAACGAGTCAAATTCAAGACAGCAAGGGACTCGGTAGTGATTTTTAACTTAATTATGAAATTTTGTGATACTTCTTTTTTTCATTCAGACTTACCATTATGGGACAACCCAGGGCTACCAGGTATTTTTAATGATCAAGTCGGGAGAGAGTGGGCCAGTTATGGGATTAAGAGATTGGGAGACTTATATGGCCCTGAGGGTTTTCTTCAGTTCTCGACTTTACAATTAATATATTCGCTACCAAGTGAAATGATACTTAAATATATGCAAGTAAGGGACTACTTTATATGGAAAATGAATTTGAAAAAAATTACTAGCTCGGACATCTGGGAATCTTTGTATAGTACTAAAAAGAAATCACTAATTAGCACAGGATATAAACATTTAATTCAGCATAACTCGGATGACTGTCCTAGATTGTCGCAAAAATGGACGCTTGAATTAGGAATTAATGTGACACCACAGAATATATAAAATGCTTTCATAAATCTTAATAAAATTGTTCATTCTTCGAGTTTAAAGCTTCAATTATACAGGACGGTTAGCCAACTTTATTACACCCCCCAGGAAATGTCCAAATGGTCACAAAATAATGAGCGCACCAAATGCCCTAAATGCGATCTGGTGGCAGCAGATCTCATTCATATGATCTATTCTTGCCCAGCACTTGAACCGTTCTGGCAAGAAATAGAAACCACTCTATATCAAAAACAACTGATTAGCTCTCCACTTACTCCATCTATGGTTTTACTATCTATACATGAGAGGGGCAACAACAATTTAAGTTGGTTAAACATAGAGATTTCCTGTGCTAGACTGGTAGTAGCTAGAGCCTGGATCTCACCGAATCCACCTCATAGGACTGGGTGGTTAATGTTACTACATGAAATATATACTATGGAAAAGGCTCTTGCTAAGAATAGAAGTCGAAAATCAGTAGATAAAATGGAAAGGATTTGGGCAAATTTTGTATAAACTATAAACGCCATGAGATGAATTCCTTTGTTTATTTTTTATATTTTTTTCGCTTTTTATGCGATTTGGAATTATGTATTTGGAATGCCTTTTGTCTGCTTTTTTTATATAAATGTCTTTTTGTTAGGCTGAAGCTGTAACATTTGAAGAATACTGTTTTACTTTGCATATTGGTGCCAACCCTGATATCACTCTAAACTATGATATTCTTTGCTATAATGTCTTTTTTTCTGTGACTTGTTTGCCAAATAATTTTTTTTTTTTAAAAAAGACCTTCCCAGCAATGCCCCCAGACCCGTGAACCCAGGCAAAAACAAGTTTAACCCCCCCAAACAGCAAAAATGGGGACTTTGACAAATTCATGGCTAGTTCCCACATCACTCCGTGCGCGCTCTACAGCTAGGCCCTAACTCCCCTTTGGGATTTTCTTCAAACCACTTGCAATCAAAACTATCCATACCCAGCGTTGCTCCAAGACTCCCCAACCCCCCCCCCCCAAACACCAGGAACCCTCCCAAGCAGGCCCCCGAAAACACGAAAGTGAGCGAACACTCTGAAAAGTTAAAAACATTTTCACCATGGATTTTATCCAAAACACTTTTATCCGGTATTAGACCTTCCTAGCAATGCCCCTAGACCAACCCAGGCGAAAATAAGTTTAACCCCCCCAAACAGCCCAAAAGCAAAAATGCAAAAATGGGGACTTTGACAAATTTATGGCTAGTTCCCACATCACTCCGTGCGCGCTCTGCAGCTAGGCCCTAACTCCCCTTTGCCACCATGGATTTTCTTCAAACCACTTGCAATCAAAACTATCCATACCCAGCGTTGCTCCAAGACTCCCCACCCCCCCAAACACCAGGAACCCCCCAAGGAGGCCCCCAAAAACACAAAAGTGAGCAATGGATTTTCTCCAAAACAGTTGATTCCGATATTAGACCTTCCCAGCTATGCCCCCAGACCCCTGCAGCCACCCACAAAAAAGCAGAACACCCCCAAACAGGCAAAAAGCAAAAATGGGCCTACCTTCAATTCAGTCCAAATGCACTCTGCAGCTAGTCCCTAACTCCCCTTTTCCATCATGGATTTTCCGAACAACAAATGCAGTCAAAAATTATACTGTGCCAGCAGTGCTCCCAGACCCCAAAACCCACCCCCAATAACCTAGAAGCACCCCAAACAGCACCCCAAAAACAGGCAAGTGAGCAAAAACGGAAAACCTTTTTTACCATGGATTTGGTCCAAAACACTTGATTCCGATAGTAGACCTTCTGAGCTATGTCTCCAGACCCTGCAGCCACCCACAAAAAAGCAGAACACCCCTAAACAGGCAAAAATAAAAAATGCAAAAACTCATACTTAGAAAATTTTCAGCCAACCAGTCAACATCGGTCCAAACGCGCTCTGCAGCTAGGCCCTAACTCCTTTTTCTGACCATGGATTTTCTTCAAATCACTTCCATCAAAATTATGATATCCCAGCAGTGCTCCCAGATGCCCAGACCCTCCCCCACAAATCTAGAACACCCCCAAACAGCCCCCCAAAAACATGCAATACTGGTATATTCAAAACATGGCAAATTGCGCTGTTCACAAAACATTGCTGTTTTCAGCACTTCCACTACTTCGATCCTCTTGAAACTTACCCGGACAGTCACTTGTTCCAGCGATTCACAAGAATCTCAGCAAGGAAGAAGAAGAAGAAGAAGAAGAAGAAGAAGAAGAAGGAGAAGAAGAAGAAGAAGAAGAAGAAGAAGAAGAAGAAGAAGAAGAAGAAGAAGAAGAAGAAGAAGAAGAAGAAGAAGAAGAAGAAGAAGAAGAAGAAGAAGAAGAAGAAGAAGAAGAAGAAGAAGAAGAAGAAGAAGAAGAAGAAGAAGAAGAAGAAGAAGAAGAAGAAGAAGAAGAAGAAGAAGAAGAAGAAGAAGAAGAAGAAGAAGAAGAAGAAGAAGAAGAAGAAGAAGAAGAAGAAGAAGAAGAAGAAGAAGAAGAAGAAGAAGAAGAAGAAGAAGAAGAAGAAGAAGAAGAAGAAGAAGAAGAAGAAGAAGAAGAAGAAGAAGAAGAAGAAGAAGAAGAAGAAGAAGAAGAAGAAGAAGAAGAAGAAGAAGAAGAAGAAGAAGAAGAAGAAGAAGAAGAAGAAGAAGAAGATGATCTATGACTAGTTTTCACTTAGTTTTCACCCAAACACACGCGCCCGTAAAAAGCCAAAATTCTGCCAATTCTGGACCAAAGAACACCAAACCCCCCTAAAACATTGCCAACATCATTATGAACAAGCCTGCATCGGGCCCCGAGCCCTAGAATCAGCGTGAACCATACCAACTTAAACCCAAAAACCCTAGTAGATCGCACTGAACCCTAAACCCTAAACCCTAGATATGCTTTGTCTGTCTGTGTCAAAGAGCCTAGGTATGCTACATCAGGAGGATGCTTCACTCAGTGGTGCCTGCCTTGACCGTCTGCATGGCCCTGCTGCAAGCATGGGCCAAAAATCCGTTCCGCTCAAGAATTTGCGATTTTTTGGTAATTTCGCGAGATTTGCGAAATACCGGAAAACAGCAAATTTTGCAAACATAAGGGATGTTTGGCCCAAGCTTGAGGCAGTGCCATGCAGAGGGTCAAGGCAGGCACCACTGAGTGAAGCAACCTGATATAGCATACCTCTGCTCTTTGTCAGACAGTCAAAGCATACCTAATTGTATGCAGCAAGCCACATAGCCCCAATTTTACATGAACTGCTGTCTGGAGTGGACTCTGCCTGGCATAACAACAACAGTACACTGTCTCGCCCTCAACCAATACATACCACGAATAGACAGACTTTTAGTTCTGCTGTAGTAGTTGTTGTAGACTGGTTTACCTGTTTGCCACTCGCGAATTGGCCATAGTTCTTCCGTAAACCGACGCTGATGATCCATCCATCCCAGTGAGTGACTGTAAAGAAAAAAGATATATTATTTAATCAATCATCATGGTATATTGGCAAGTGAGTCCGCTCCAAGGACATTTTGCATATTGTGAAATGCAATATAGTTGCCCCTGAATTTGAAGTACAATTTTAATTGAACACGGTAAAAAAAACTAAGTTATTGACATGAGTTACAATTACTGTCTAAAAGATTAAATAATAACTAACACAAGACATATGAATCATCATTTCATGCACAAAAAACAAACAGCAGTTGGTTTCATCAGAGCCAGACAGCCATTCCTGTCCACTGCATGCCATCTTCTCAATTATTCATTACCTGTTCTACTTTTTGTCCGCATCTTCTTCGGAAAGTGAGGGCCCACAAGGCAGGCTCTCCTGTCAATATCAGACGTAACTCTGTCAGCAATCAGCAAGCAGGTAGTCAGTCAGTAATTTCAGTCCCACTTGAGGGGAGTCGTCGTAATCCATCCATCTGCCTTGAGGGAAATGGATAGGGGGAGTCTTGAGGAGGAGTATAAAGGAGCATGATTGAGTTGTAAACTTCTGAACCTCAGGAATGCAGACTGCAGCACCTTCAAATCAATAAGGAATATAAGATGAAGACAGTGCTGCTGATGGACTTGTTGTGATTAGGTGATTAGAGTTTTGTTGTGGTAAAAGTGGCAAAACAAAGAAAGACACACAGGAATAAAAGTGAATAAGGACGAAAAAAAGGAAGTCATTTTCAGGGCTCGTTGTCAGGGAAGTAGAGCTCGTCCTCAGACTCCATGAATTGAGACAGGAGTAGGTCAGGTAACAGAGAAGAACTTCCGTCACCTAAGTCGGTGTCCTCTTCTTCCTGCGGGCATTCACATACTTTGTAATCTGGTGGTATGAAGTGCTGATTCATCTTGATCAGTGTTAACCTCTCCACATTTATGACCGCGAGGCGGTTCCTTTTTGAAGTTACAATGGCACCAGCAGCACTGAAAACATGTTCAGAAGACACGCTTGCGAGTGGGCAAGACAAATAATTTATAGCCAGGTTGGTGATCAGTGGCCATAGAGCCATTTTCCTGTACCAATACAGCAATGGGTTCTTATTAACAAAGACCTCTGTTGGGTCATCCAGATAGGCCTGCACCATCGACTCAAGGTTCTCCACGGTTGCTCCACTTTGCGTACCATCTGTGGCCTTTGCAGCACTGTAACGAGCAAACCCTTGATGACTTAGCCAATCCACTTCCGACAATATTATGGCTGGGCCTGGTGCAGGTGAGGATGATAATACGGTTGCTGCTGGTGTCGTTAACAGCTGTGAGGGAATGTGAATCCCTTCGCCCACAGATTCAGAAGTGGAACTTGACGCTGGATGGCCTGCTGATTCAGTTGGACTTTTGCCGGCTCCTTGAATTTTCTGCTGATCTTTTTCGAACCGAGCGGCAACACAGCTAGCCAATGTTTGTACTTTGAAACATCTGCTTCATCAAAAGGAATGAATGCTTTGCTGGCCACTGCCTTTCTGTACCGTGGATCCAGAATAGTGGCAGAAATGTAATGTTGTTCTGTATGTATTTTTTTAAGCCTTTCATTGGCAACTAGGCGGCTTAATAACCTCTCCACCAACAGATATGCGTCTTGCTTTTCAACATCATCTCTGAACAATGAACACACCGCCTTCAGTTGGTTCTCTAGCATGACCAACAATGGGATAGCTTTACCCAAAGAACAGTCCTCCCTGCTGACTTCACGCGTGAAGACCTCAAAAGGACGAATCATGTCTGTCAGGATTTCAACTAGCTTCCATTCCTCCAACTCTAGCCTCATGTCTTTCATAGTAGAACCTAGTTGAAAGACATACTCATTGATTACCATGCACTGCTCAGACAGACGCTCAAGCATATAAAAGGTTGAGTTCCAACGTGTTGCCACCTCCCGGAAGAGCCCTTTGACTGGCACTTTACGTTCATGTTGAATGCTCCTTAGCTCCTTCCGGGCCTTAAAAGAATGGCTGAAATGTGTGCAGATTCTTCAGCAGGTGGTCAGTAACTTCTTGACTGTGGTTTCATTTTTTAAGAAATCTTGCACAACCAGGTTTATACAGTACGCCAAACACGGAAATAGTCACCTTGCTGCATGGCCTTAACTATATTACTGCCATTATCCGTGGAAACATAAACAACTATGCGATTTCTTGGTTGCAGCCATTCAGACACCTTACTGTTAAACTCCTACAAAATGTTTTTTGCAGTATGAGTTTTCTCCATGGCAAACATGGCTAATGCTGCATGTTTCCGAGTAGCTTGAAAAACTGTGTCCAGGTCAACAACTGCACTTGACTTGTCTCTAACCCCTGCAAAAGACCCAGCAAAAGAGACCTAGTGTGCAGTGATGCACATGTAATCAAGGGCTTGGAAACTGGTCCACATGTCTGTTGTCAAGTGGATAGCGTGAACAGCACTCTTCTGCAAAGCTGCCCCAATCACCTCCAGCACATCTTGATGTTGTGCTGGAACCGCAACTCTGGCAAAATAGGACCGGCTAGGAACTTTCCATTTAGGGCAGACTGTTGCCACTAATTCTAGAAACCCCACCCCTTCCACGAAAGAAAAAGGGAGAAGGTCCCGCGCTAGCATTTTAGCCAGCTCTGCGTTATACAGACGTACCGTTGGGTGGTTGCGTTCAAATGGCGCCTCCGACCACAACATTCCGCGAATGGTGGGCTGGATCATTTTACGTGATGATGATGATGACGTCTTTAAACTAGTTAGGCCCAGTGAAGTAGTTTTTCACATTGGTGTCTCTCCCAGACTCTTAGTGTGCCTCATCGATGTTGCAGGGCTAGAGGGTGTGGGCGATACCACTGCAGTGCTGCTGCCAGCGTTACTGGGTGTACCAGAAAAAATGTCTGTGTCGCTTCTTCACTTCCCCCCTGAACGATCAGCCTCTCGTCATCAGATGCAATATCAAGGGATACATTTGGATTTGGTTTTCTTTTGTCTTCCTCGATCTTCCTCATGTGTGCTTCCCAAATGATAGTGTGGTGTTGCTTGAGATGACCTCTCTGGCCTCCAGTACCATAGTTGGTACCAAGCTTACCCCGACATCCGGATACTTTACAAATCGAACAAACAACCATGTTTTCCGCCTTTGCGCTAACAGTAAAGAAGTCCCAAACTGGAGACTGGTGATGTCTGCTGGTGGTGGAGGTGCTACTTTGACTTTCAATGCCAGATGAAGTGGAGGATGGGCGTGGCTGAATTTGTTTCTGTTGTTCACTTACAGCACCACTACTTGTGGTCGAGCTGGATGGAGGTCCATGCCGGCCCTTCTGCCTAAAAAAGATGGAAGCTGTAGGTCGTGTTGGTGTTGTAGTTAACGGTGGTAGTACCAGTGCCACGCCGCCCATATCCCGCTCAGCAGCCATTCGGGATAGGGTCAAAATGTGTGTCTGCTGCATGCCCGCTGGGGCTGGACTGACGACTGTGATGACTGGGTCGTCGTCAGACTGTTCATCCGCAGCAGAAGGCACCACTTCTTGTTCGTCATCATCACCCATAAGTCAAAGCCTTGCGGGAGCCTTCCTTTTAGGCTTAGCTACCTTTGTCGGCTCATGGCGTGACTCACTCTCAGACTGCATTGCTGGGTTCCAATCACAATCAAGGTATTCAGAATGAAGGGGGCTTGAAGAAGAACGTGTAGTAGTAGTAGTATCCCTCCTTGACCTTTTTCTTGCTGGGGATCTGGAAGACAATGGATCATCATCAGGAGGAGTGGCTTCCTCGGATGATACCTCCTTTTGAATATCAATTTCCTTATGTGCCGCTACTTCTGGAGGAACAAGCGTTTTAGGCAGTTGTGCCGCTTCATGAACATCTAGTTGCACCTCTCCATGCGCCTCTCCTTGCACCTCTCCTTGCGCCTCTCCTTGTGCCTCTCCTTGCGCCTCTCCTTGCGCCTCTCCTTGCGCCTCTCCTTGCGCCTCTCCTTGCGCCTGTCCTTGCGCCTCTCCTTGCGCCTCTCCTTGCGCCTCTCCTTGCGCCTCTCCTTGCGCCTCTCCTTGCCCATGTACTTGCGCTTTTACTAGTTGCACCTGTGTTTGTGGATGTGGTTGTTGAACACTCGTCAGCTGAGTTACACCCGGCATTGATTGGATGGTACTTTCTTGTGATGAGCCAAGATCACTGGTCGATGGAGATTGAACAACCAAAGTGGCTGCCGCAGCAGCACTCCTGTTCTTGGACCTAACTTGGCATGGTGGCACTGAGCCCAATGAAGCGGAGGTGCTGCTTCCAGGTTGGTCCCTGACCGACACCGCTGGTGCTGCAGGCGTAGTTTTTTTTATATCACTACGGGGAGAAAGTAAGTCTATTGGAGTGACAAAAACCTCAAATGCTCAAAATGAACTGCTCACCAGGTCGAAATAGTTTGCCCAAAAGCTGGCTTGAGAAAAGTCTCCATCAGCCCACCCATTTGGCGGAGCTTCGTCATCTGGAAGACTACGAGAGGGGGGTCAGGTGTAGCCAATGTTGCTCTAAGGCTTTCATGAGTGGACACTTGACCTCATACTCTCAGAAGTTCTCAGCCACAGTAATTGTTCAAAATATGAGACCACTGATGGAGTGCTTGCCCGGCTTTCTTCAGGACCCTAATGATGTTAATTGCTACTGCAGGAAAAATAATAGGTGAAGTGTATTATACATCCAGCTTTTCCCACAAGGAGGTAAATAGATCAGTGGTATATTACCACCCTACCAGGTATAAATCCAATATATACATAGATAAGATCTATCTCTTCATTCCTAGAACAAAAAAAGGTTTAGTTCAAAACAGGTCAAGCTAGCAATGGCGAACAGAAATACTCGGAGCATAGAGGTAAAAAAGTCAAAGAATCGATTACACTTTGTGATCGACTGTACCCATTCATTACGTAATTTTAATTAGGCAATTATGTTTTCAAAAACTAGTAGGTACTCACCCAGCTTGCTGTGGGAGTGAGCCTCACCCGGCAACTGCTCGTTGGTTGAGCCCGCTCTATTTGTAGGTAAAACAAGGGAACAAATGGTAATGGCATCATCCATCTTATGTGCCCTTGCTATACTCAGAAATCAAATTTATAAAACTGAAAATTAAAAAACTAAGACCATAATATTCTACACCATGTGAGGAAGCAGGCTGGCGCTCAACGTCTGAGGTTCTGTGTTAAAGTATGTCAATTTCTTAATATAGTATTTAATTTCATTTATTGATTGGAAACCAATACTTAAAATTTAAAAATTAGAGAAAATGCATAGAATGTCTGTAAAACACTCTCTCATTGCTATTAAAGACCAGTAAGATTGGAGCAAATGAGCCCAATAAGGAGGTATCCTGACATAAATGTTACCAACCAAGGGCCTATCAAAATGGTAAGGTAACCTACAGCTGAAGCTACAGTGTTTACCCATATTCCCAGTTAGCTAAGCATCCATTAAGAATAGAGGGGCAAAACAATAATTAGGCCGAATGGTAAAGGATAAGTCCAGACTAGCAGAACCACCCAGGATCATCTTACCTGTCCGTCGATACCTCTTAGCAATCCGGAAGCAGTGTGGGAGGTACCGAGGACGGTTCGATGTCCCCTTTTAAAGTAGAGCTAATTGGCTAATCAGTCTCAATTGGTTCTTTAACCAATAAATGTCCGTGTTGTTGTGGTATGCTTAGCGCATTCTAATACCTCGCAATGTTGATAGATATAATTGCTAGCCTTGCATCGTGCTCAGACGCTTACTTGATTTATTTGCCTCGGGTGCACATGCGCAAAAAGCCAGTCGCTCTCTGGGCATGCTCGATCCTTCCGGTAGCAAAATGTCGCTAGTAATGCTATTCACAGGCTCATGCGCGTTGCTGCCTGCTAGGTGATTAATGCTCATGCGCGCACAGCTTAGGACTCGAGGTGGCAGCGTCAGTACAAGTCGTAATATGGCCCGTAAAGGTTTTTTATATGTAAGAAAGGTATTTAGACTCATTGGATCTGTCTGCCCCACCTCTTCACCAAGAAATGGTAGAAGATATCTCTATTGATAACACAATGCATATCACAGAGAACAATTTAGATCAATAGATGGAGTGCCATTAATATAAATACACTAGTTGCTAGGTGTCGAGTATACATCATTAAGAGCAGTAAGTGCTGAATACACACTTAATGGTGCCATACGTGGAGTCTAATAACTGTCTGTCTATTACTACTTATACCATAAGTCTGACAGCTAGATTCACATGATTGGAGAGGCCCCAATATCGATCATAGATTGCATGCGACCAATCTCCTGTTATAATAATAATGATCGTGAGTTACAGTGAAATACCCATGAAACAGGTAATACTTAAAAGTATGCTTATCACTATACATAAGATGATACAAAATTATCAACAGGTAACACAACAACTGTTTGATGTATTACAAGTAGATCAGGCCTGATATACCAAACGAAGCTAGCACAATATACTGATGGCCAAGGTATCATTTTACGAGGCTTATTCAGATAGAGACCCATGGAATGTTATCATTCAGGCCTTCTGTATCCGTTTTGAGCTTAAAAATCAATTTTTGCTCCTTAATAAACAGAAACCTGGATATGTCAGTCACATGTTGGGGGATCAAAGGGTGTTCAAGGATCAGCCATCTCATGTCATCTGCTTGATATTTGAAACGCAAGAAATGGTTTGTGAGGCACGTTGATTGCTTATTACAGCGTATCGTACTTTTATGCTCACTAATACGCAGCTTGATTTTGCGGGTGGTGTGGCCGATATACCTGAGTGAGCAAGGACATGTGATCATGTAGATCACACAATCTGTATTGCAATTGGTGTGATTTTTTAGAATCCACGGTCGACTAGTCCAAATATCCACGGATTCCGTTTTGATGGTCTGTGGGTACACACTGCATGACCCACATGGGTGGAGGCCCCAAAGGGTGTTGGAGTCTTGTTTGGACTGCAACCGGGGTCGAGTATGTACAAGACTGTCACACAGACTAGGACCTCTCCTGAATGCAAAAAGTGGCAGAGGGATGTTATCTGTGGCAACATTCAAAATGCGCCAATGTCTGCGTACTGTCTTCTGGACTTTATTAGACAGTGTACAAAAAGTATTTACAAATGTCAATCTGTTGATTGCAGGTTTGATAATGCTGTGGTCAAGTAAGGCATCTCGACCAGTGTTAGAAGCTCTCTTCCAGGCCCTATGTACTAGGTGTTTCGGATATTCGCGGGCCTGGAGTTGTAGGGAGAGTTCTTTAGCATGTTTATCAAAAAGTGCTGATGTTGAGCAATTCCTGCGCACCCTCAGGAATTGGCTCACCGGGAGGTTTTCGTGCAGAGCCTTAGGGTGATGGCTATCAAAAGTAAATAAGGAATTTCTTGACATGGACTTTTTGAACAGTTCACATTGTAACTGTCCATTCTCAACAAAGATGGAAATATCCAAAAATGCTAATCGAGATTCACTGTCCTCAACAGTAAATCTCAAAAAGGAGTTCTGTTGATTAAGCCAAGAATGAAAGGCATTAATCTTGTGAGTAGTGCCTCGCCATACCACCAGCACGTCATCTATGTACCTCTTCCACAGCAACACCTGATGGAAAAATGGGTTGCTGTGGTTGAGGACACAGTTCTGTTCAAATAGATGAACGTACAGGTTACAAGGCTAGGCGCAAATACGCTGCCCATAGAGGTGCCCGAGATTTGGAGGAAAATCTGGTCTTCAAACCGGAAGTAGTTCTCCATCATGGCTATCCTGGCGCACTCCATGATAAAGCTAACCGGAGTGATGCTTTCAAGGTCCCGAGCCTCAAGTAAACTCCTGACAGAATCAAGAGTCTCTTGTTGGGGTATACAAGTGTATAACCCAAAAAGTCAAAAAACACAAACAAATCACCACAATCCCATGTCATCCATGCCCTCAATGATGTTTAAATTCAAGACACCCCACAGAAAGACTAGGCCCATGCACCACTGAGTACCCCTGGGCATAATGGTTGAAAGCAAGGCAAACTGGGTACAGGCCTGAGCACACTGCCTGGCTTCAAAATAGCCCCTTCATCCCCACCACACGGCCAGGCTCTGCCTATACCAGGCCTCAAAATGGCCCCCACCCACATGGCCAGGCCCCAACACCAACCCAAAAAGCCAAAAAACACACAAGAGTCACAACAATCCCATGCCATCCATGCCCTCAATGATGTTTAAAATCAAGACACCCCACAGAAAGTCTAGGCCCATGCACCACTGAGTACCCCTGGGCATAATGGTTGAAAGCAAGGCAAACTGGGTGCAGGCCTGGGCACACTGCCTGGCTTCAAAATGGCCCCTTGAC
This sequence comes from Lissotriton vulgaris, assembly GCF_964263255.1. Lineage (NCBI taxonomy): Eukaryota > Metazoa > Chordata > Amphibia > Caudata > Salamandridae > Lissotriton > Lissotriton vulgaris. The sequence goes on along the minus strand of NC_141687.1, from coordinate 1,461,789,244 downwards.
CCCCACCACATGGCCAGGCCCTGCCTGTCCCAGGCCTCAAAATGGCCCCCACCCACATGGCCAGGCCCCAACAACACCCCAAAAAGTCAAAAAACACTCACAAATCACCACAATCAAATGCCATCCATGCCCTCAATGATGTTTAAATTCAAGACACCCCACAGAAAGACTAGGCCCATGCACCACTGAGTGCCCCTGGGCATAATGGTTGAAAGCCAGGCAAACTGGGTGCAGGCATGAGCACACTGCCTGGCTTCAAAATGGCTCCTTCACCCCACCACATGGCCAGGCCCTGCCTGTACCAGGCCTCAAAATGGCCCACACCCATATGGCCAGGCCCCAACACCAACGCAAAAAGTCAAAAAACACACAAAAATCACCACAATCCTATGCCATCCATGCCCTCAATGATGTTTAAATTCAAGACACCCCACAGAAAGACTAGGCCCATGCACCACTGAGTACCCCTGGGCATAATGGTTTAAAGCAAGGCAAACTGGGTGCAGACCTGAGCACATTGCCTGGCTTCAAAATGGCCCCATGACCCCCACCACATGGCCAGGTCGTGCCTGTCCCAGGCCTCAAAATGGCCCCCACCCACATGGTCAGGCCTCAACAACACCCCAAAAAGTAAAAAAACACTCAAAAATCACCACAATCCAATGCCATCCATGCCCTCAATGATGTTTAAATTCAAGACACCCCACAGAAAGACTAGGCCCATGCACCACTAAGTACCCCTGGGCATAATGGTTGAAAGCAAGGCAAACTGGGTGCAGGCCTGAGCACACTGCCTGGCTTCAAAATGGCCCCTTGACCCCCACCACATGGCCAGGCCCTGCCTGTCCTAGGCCTCAAAATGCCCCCCACCCACATGGCCAGGCCCCAACACCACCCCAAAAAGTCGAAAAACACACAAAAAATCACCACAATCCAATGCCATCCATGCCCTCAATGATGTTTAAATTCAAGACATCCCATAGAAAGACTAGGTCCATGCACCACTCACTACACCTGGGGCTACTGGCTAGTGAGGCTTTACAGGCACCCCAAAATTTTAAAATAAATCAACATGTAACAGTGAGCTAAAATTCCATGACATAAATGAGAATTAAGTTTTAAAAAAATCACAGAAACAGTTGTATCAGGCACTCATGACTAACCCTGGGCCTACTTGATACTGTGGCTACCCACAATATATATTTTGTTAAAGTTGTGAAAAAAAGTTTTAGAACTGTAGTTGCCTCAACTGCAATGCCCCAAACAAACAACACCAACTTACTGGTAAAATCTCAAGTCCAAAAGTGATCCAAACTCCAAAGTCCAAAAGTTCTCAAATACAAATATCCAGCAGCAGCCACAAAAAGTAATCCTTCCAGCTCCACATCCAAGTCAAAAGTGACCAGGACATGAACAAAGCACTGGGAGGAGCCTGCTGGACAGGAACAGGAAGTTGGAGACTCTGAGGCACTTCCTTCTTCCCACCCGACCCCAAAAAATGGACTCCTGCACCAAAAAGTGCAGCCAAATGCCAATCTGAGGAGGTAATCTGATCAAAATCATCATTTTCACAAGGTTTATGCTTCCTGCGGTGGATTTCTTGTGCAGAATTGCAATTTTTGCAATTTCAGGAACGCGAGCTGCTCAAATCTCCCGCCGGAAGTCAGCTGTGCGCCGCATCTATGTGTTTGACATTGTTTACTCCTGCAATGCGTGATCGCGGGCCTTTATGACGTACTCGCGTTGTCAAACTCTCGCTCTGCAGGATGGCAAGCCACGATAACGTAATTGCGTTCGAAAAATTCTCGCGCGATCACGCAGCAAGATCAAGGTGGGGACAGGCAGGTATCACACTGGGTCATCTCCTAGACAAAAGGCAAATAATACAGTTTTTGGATATTTGCAGTTTTTCAAGTTTTCATACAAACCAATTCCACACTTAAAAGATTTTTCAAAGAAAAACAGTCAATGCATTCCTATGGGAGGAAATGAAGTTATCGGTTTACAGGTAAGTACTTTGCTGTGAGAGTTGATATTTCAGAGTTAGCACCAGGGTTCCCCCAGGGTCAATGGTGCACTCTCAATGTATCCTCAGCAGCACTGGATCAGCTGGGTGCAGAGTGTTGAGGCCCAATGTTATCCAATGGGGGATAGGGGGCCTTTGGTTGGTGGCTGCTCACGAGAAGGCCCCAAGGTTGTGGGAGCAAAGCTCCTGGTGTTAGACTCAAAGAAAAGGGGATCCTATTTAGCACACAAACTGTACCTACAGTGGCACAGGGGTGGCCGGGTGCAGGGTGCTGCTTTGGGGTTGGGTGCCTTGTTGATTTCAATGAGGGTTCTCCGTTTGCAACAAACACTGCAGGCTCGGAGACTACGATCTTCCAGAGGTGACCACCAGTTGGAGAGGTAAGTTAGGATGCTGGGACGCCGTTGGTTGGGCCACCCAAGGCCGTGGGAGGTCGGGTGCAGGGATGTCTTTAGGTGTCGGGTTTTTCTTACCGACTCCGGTCTCAGGGATCCTCCAGAAAGGGTCTGCAGGCGTCGATTGGAGATTCGAGGCAGGTCAGAGATTACCAACCTCAGGTCAGAATCACTGAGGAGACCTTCTCATGCTATTGGGCCACTCGACCTCGGGCTGTGGGCGTCGGGTGCAAAGTTGTGCAGGCTCATGGATTTGGCCAGAGTCTGTGGGTGATCAAATACGGTGCTCATGGGAGACAAAGTCATAGTTTGAGAAGGCAGAGCAGGTCCACAGGGTTCTTGGGGACTGCTGGCTACAGAACATGCTCGAGGTGGGGACAGGCAGGTATGGCTGGGGCCAAGTCAGTGGGTGTCCTCCTCCTTCTTAGTTCAGCCCGACTTCTTTGGTCCTTCTTCTTTCTTCTTGTCAGTTCTTCTCTGAGGAGGCAAGGTTTGGGGTTGCCCCTAAATACTAAATCTTGGAACGAATCAGGTAGGTACAGGTCTGGATCAATGGGTCCCTTCCTTGGGCTGGGTCCACACCCTATAGTGGGAGGGGGCATGTGCCTCTCTCTGTATGGCTGGGTCCCCCCATTAGCAAGATGGTGGGGACTGAGAGTTGTGCCTAACCTTGCCTCCCCCACCTGAGGGGTGGGGTTGCAAAGGTGGGCACACCTCCCTTCCTCACTTGGTTTCCCGCTGATTCTCCCACCCAAAGTGGGGGTCAGAACTGGTGTGGGCTAGTTAATGGAAGCTGCAAATGGCTTGGTAGCTCACAAAGACGGAAAGCTTCCCCTTTGTGGACCATGTCCATCCTGGGGGAGGAGGCTTGGCACCTCATCCCAGGAAGTGCATTGTTTCAGACCCCAGAGAGCAGCAGGCTCTTGACCCAGGGGTCCAAAAACATGTCTGGTGGTGTCAACTGGCAAGCAGTTTTCGGTAAAGGCATTATGGTGCTGTGTAATAAACTCCCAGCACCATATACTCGTAATGGCAGTACTGCACCTATAATATCTAAGAATTGGTTTAGACACTGTAGGAATACCGGACTCATATGCCTGTACCCTTACCACTGGTATAGTGCACCCAGCTAGAGGGGTGGCTTACTTATGCAAGGGCAGTGGGTTGTAGACATGGCACACATGGATGTTTGCCATGTCAACTCTTCACTTTGTTCACTACCAAAGCATGCAGCCTGCAATTGCAGTGTGTGTGTGTGAAGGTAAAGGGCCTCTAAGGGTAGCACAATAAGTGCTGCAGCCCTTAGAGGCCTTCCCTGGCCACAGTGTCCTTGTTACTTATGGTACCATTTACAAGGGACTTACATGTGGCCAAAGAGTGCCAAATGGGTTTTCTATCAATGTAATTTAGGGAAAGAACATAGGCCCTGGGTACCTGGTTGGCAGGAACTCCGGGCACACTCACTCAAAACACATCAACAGTTTCGCAAAATGTGGAGGCAACCATGCAAAAAGAGAGCACTTTCTTACATTCATGAAAGGCCATTAGAAGACTCAGAGACTAAGTCCCCTGTGTTGAACTGTATATAATAATAATATAAGGTGGCAGGGTTTGGATGCCCTGCTCCCCAATGTCATGTGGAGGGATCCAGAGGGGCACCCCAGGTGCCCAAAAAATAAATCTGAGGTTTTAGCCACAATCACCATGGAATCTTGTGGGATTACTGCAAAAAAATAAAAGAAAGTTGAGCTACCAATTTTATGAATATATTTGTGGAGGGATTGTGTAAATGGGGAATTCACTTCCTGGGGCTGATTTAAAGGGAGATGGGTACGCACCCCCCTCCTTCTAAGCCTTAACAGGCCCCGGAAACCCCATTTATCAGGGACGATTGCTTTTCCTTCCAAAAAAGGGAGGAAGTGCAGCGGCCCTCACAAGCATTTAAAGACCCAAGTACCCCTTCCACTAGGGTTGATTGCTACAAAAAACAAAGGGCTTCTCTAGCATTAAAAGGCCCCGGTGATCCCATCTTCCAGGCTGACTTAACATATGTTTGCTCCAGCATAACAGGAGCTTTTTTTAATCTCCCACCAATCGGGAGCAAAGAGGCCTTTCCTGCCTTCTGGAGTGCAGGCAGGGAAGGAATGTCTGCTCCCAGCCAGCAGGAGATGTAAACAGGAGCAGACTTCTGTTTTACTGCCTTCACTCCTGCAGGCAGGGAAACAGGATAGATAATTCTCCTGTACAAAGGGAGAAAGCATAAATAGCTGCTCAGGAGCAACCTGGTAGGAGCAATGCTATCTCCCAAACCATACGGTAAGCCGGCTGGGGCCCTGTTGCTCTCCCTGTTGGCCCCCATGTGCTGATTGGTGTGTGCCCCAGTTGAGCATCAGGGTACCAACCTCTGGCCTCCTCCTTCTAATAATTATATTTGGCCACAGGGGATGGGGTTCCCATACCCTATTGAGGCTTGGGGAGGGGGGTTGCGTGCCCACCCACCCATTTCCCCGATATTCACTAAAAAGACTAAAATTAAAGTGATGTTATAGTTAGCTGAGCTAACCATAACCTGCTCCCCCACCATGACAAAGTATGCCCTCACAAACTACATCATTTGACATGTTATCAGTACTGTCGTGTATGATGTCATAGAACACATCATGAGCCATGTAATATGTGAGGTCATAAGCAGTGCATGGCTGGGGCGCAAGTTCTAGTTATCTCTGCTCATTATAACTGGGGAATTTCTTTTTTTGTTTTACTTAAGCATGTCATGTTGGCACTAACATGTTTACCTAACTATAACATCACTTTATCCTTTGTTTTTTTCAGATAACATACAAAAGTTTATTAATGCAACATTTTAAAAAGGCAGGCCAAATATATCAGTCATGGTAGACTCAAATAAACTGTTGAATAATACAGTGTTCAAAAAGGTAAGCCAAATATATCAGTAAATGCAGATCCCCAAAATGTCAAATGAATATTTAAATGAACAATTGAAATAGAATGCAATATATACAGATAGCAAAGAGTAGAAATTATATACAAGAGACAGAGTGATTAGGAACACCTCACCGATTGAATTTGCATCATCCTTGCCCGCTCAAGCTGTAGGAAGTCCATCAAACAGCCCAGGTGGGAGTTTCAATCAGGACCCAAGTTCTGTCATCCCCACATCAATACGTCTATTCTGTAGTGAACTTTCCACCTGGCTCCCGTCGGCTCACAGCTTAAATATCATTACTAAACATAGGATGAAGCTTCTAGAAAACCCTGCCCCCTTTCTCATTGAAAAAACCCAGCCGGCTGTACCTGTCTGCGTCAAGGCCAAGACAGTGGCTGGTTAAGACCCTATATTTTGACTTAGAGGCAGAGTTTCACATTCTACAGATAATGTGCAGTTCACTCTGGTCAGTGATGTGCACAAAACAAGTGAGAAGCAGAAAGACCTTGAATAGGAATCGCAAGCATTGCTGTGTAGGCAGGAGCAAGGCAAAGTCAGACATGAGACCATGTCAAAGCCAATATTAAGCACTCATAATTAACAAGCAAGGCAAAGTCAGAAAGCAAGATTACATGAGACCATGTGAAATCCATTAGTCAAAGTCAGAAAACAAGATGACATGAGGCCATGTCAAAGCCAATAATCAAAGTCAGGTAAAAGCCAATAGTAAGCACTTATAATGTAAATGTACTGTTCTATTCTGTATGAAATTAGTGTTAGGATGGGATGCACAGCTTGTAAGCGAAGATTCAGTATGGTTGGGTTCACCTCGGGTGGCGTTAATACCCCTAAAAACGCCGTTGATAAGTACTCAAGATGTGATTCCAGCGGGACACTGGGACCATCCCCTTGGGAACACCTTAATTTCCTCTAATATATAGAGAATTCCACAATGATTAATGTTTCAAGTTAGTCTTTTTATTCTTCAAAAGTTCATTAAATGTTGATTCAAAAAAACGTGTTGTTTCAGTTCATATTTTCACTCATTGGTAAGCATGAGTGACATTTTAATTATTCAGACATCATTATAGTTCAATGTATCCAATGCATTTCGGGCAATGCTATATGCCCTTCATCAGGGAATAATGATGTCCGTGGGTTCGATCTTGGCTTAATCGTTATGTTAACGCTGTTTGCCAATGGATTCAAGCGTGAGTCTGGCCGCTCGTCCGAGGGTCCGTGCTCACGGTAGCTTGCGATTTCAAATTGCAAGCTACCGTGAGCACGGACCCTCGGACGAGCGGCCAGACTCACGCTTGAATCCATTGGCAAACAGCGTTAACATAACATTATTTGAATAATTAAAATGTCACTCATGCTTACCAATGAGTGAAAATATGAACTGAAACAACACGTTTTTTTGAATCAACATTTAATGAACTTTTGAAGAATAAAAAGACTAACTTGAAACATTAATCATTGTGGAATTCTCTATATATTAGAGGAAATTAAGGTGTTCCCAAGGGGATGGTCCCAGTGTCCCGCTGGAATCACATCTTGAGTACTGTTCTATTCTGTGACAGCTCTCACTAAAAGACAGCAAGATTACAAGACAGAAGAGAAGCAGGCATATCAGGACCATTTCATACCGCCAGGCTAAGGTAAAATAACATACTAAAGTCAGTTAAAATGGTGGTAGTTGAGGGTCATCATAGTGTGCCAAATCACAAGAGCGCCTCTTGTTTTACAGCCCTAAAAAGGTTTCGCTCAGCAATTCTTTTTCTGTCACACAATTGTGAAATAATGCAACAACACCCGTGGGTCATTTTATGTGATAGTGAAAGTGGCCTCATGTTATGTTGGGCCTATTCAGCCAAGCACTTTGTATTCTAGGACTGGCATTTAGGGGGTAAAGACCACTAATTTATGATGCACAGCATGGAATAGAGGAGTAAATCATACAGCAAGATATGAGCAATAGACAATTGTATGACACATTCTGTGGCTTTAATACCATATTGATACAATAGGTATCCCAATGGTATAACAAGCATTGGCATAGCCAATAGATCTCACCTTTGGAACCTTGCAAGTGCTTAGGCAGAGATATTGACTTTGCCTATGTCTTTAAGCTGTGCTGTAGAAAAGTGTGCAGCATGCTGAAAAGTTATAAGAAGTGTCAGAAGCATTTTTGTTACCTTATATATGACAAAGAAAGCATTATGTACAACTGAACGACCACATTAAAAAAGTATTTACAATAAATTATGTCTTGAGGTTTTTTTGTCCTTGCAATCCTGCTAACTTCTAACTGCCTGTTCCAATGGTTGCCTGTCATGGTTGTTTTTGTTATGGCGAGGTGCATAAATAACGGGAGGGTGAAGGTTGGGAAATAGTACCTGTATAACAACACTAGCAGCGGACGGATGCTAAGGGAGTAAAAACAGATGCTAAGATCCGAGGGCAGACTGAGGTGGTGCTGAATAATGCTGAGGTTGTGGTGGTGACTAGTGTGAGGTGCAGAGGTGATGCTGAGTGATACTGAGGTCTTGCTGAGCGATGATGAGGTGGTGGTGTACTGGTGCAGAGGTGGTGACCTAGTGCAGAGGCAATGCTGAGTGATACTGAGGTGGTGCTGAGTGATGCCTAGGTGGTGCTGACTGATGCTGTGGTGCTGAGTCATGCAGAGGTGGTGGTGCTGCACTGGTGCTCTGGGGGTGAAGAGCTGATGCTCAGGTGGTATTGAGTGATGTTGATTTGTTGCTGTGCTGAGGTGATGCTGAGGTGGTGCTGCACTGATGCTGAGGTGGTACTGTGCTGGTGGTGGTGCACTGATGTGGAGATGGTATTATGCTGATGCAGTGTTATGCTGATGCAGAGATGGTGTTGCTCTGGTGCTGAAGTGGTGCTGTGCTGATGCTGAGATGTGCTGTGTGGATGTGGTGCTGAGTGATGCTGAGTGAAGATTTTGTGTAGCTCAGGTGATTCTGTGTGGGTGCCGTGCTGGTTCACTGATGCTAAAGTGGTGCTGTGCTGATACTGAGGTGGTCCTGTGGTGTTGTTGAGTGATGCTGAGAAGATGCTGTGCTGGTGCTCAGGGGTTGCTGACTGATGCTGTTGCGGGGTGAATAATGCTGTTGTTGTGCTGAGTGATGCTGTGGTGGTGCTGAGTGATGCTGTTGTGGTGTTGAGTGATGCTGTGGTGGTGCTGAGCGATGCTGTGGTAGCACTGAGTGATGATGTGGTGGCACTGAGTGGTCCTGTGGTGGTGCTGAGTGATCATGTGGAGGTGCTAAGTGATGATGTGGTGGTGCTGAGTGTGCTGTGGTGGTGATGAGTGTTGCTGTGGTGGCACTGAGGGATGCTGTGGTGATGCTGAGTGATGCTGAAGTGGTGCTGAGATCCCGCTGAGTGATGTTGAGGTGCCACTGAGTGAAACTGTTGTGGTGCTGAGTGATGCTGTTGTGGCGCTGAGTGATGCTGAAGTGGCGCTGAGTGATGCTGAAGTGGCATTGAGTGAAGCTGAGATGGTGCTGAGTGATGCTGTGGTCACGCTGAGTGATGCTGTGGTCATACTAAGTGGTGCTGTGGTAGCATTGAATGATGCTGAAGTGGTGCTATGTGATGCTGAAGTGGCGCTGAGTGATGCTGAAGTGTCGCTGAGTGATGCTGTGGTGGTGCTGAGGGATGCTTTGGTGGCACTGAGTGATGCCGTGGTGGCACGGTGGGACGCTGTAGTAGCACTGAGTGATGGTGAAGTTGCACTGAGTGATGCTGTGGTGGTGCTGAGTGATGCTGTAGTGGAGCTGAGTGATGATGTGGCCAAGCTGAGTGATGCTGAGGTGGCATTGAGGTGGTGCTGAGTGATGCTGCGGTGGCACTGAGTAATGATGTGGTGATGCTGAGTGATGCTGAAGTGGCGCTGAGAGCCCGCTGAGTGATGTTGAGGTGCTACTGAGTTAAGCTGTTGTGGTGCTGAGTGATGCTGAAGTTGCATTGAGTGAAGCTGAGGTGGTGCTGAGTGATGCTGCGGTCACGCTGAGTGATGCTGTGGTCATGCTGAGTGATGCTGTGGATGCACTGAGTGATGCTGAGGTGGTGCTGAGTGATGCTGTGGTCACCCTGAGTGATGCTGTGGTCATGCTGAGTGATGCTGTGGTGGTGCTGAGTGATGTTGTGGTGATGCTGAAGTGGCACTAAGATCCCGCTGAGCGATGTTGTGGTGTTACTGAGTGAAGCTGTTGTGGCGCTGAGTGATGCTGAAGTGGCATTGAGTGAAGCTGGGGTGGTGCTGAGTGATGCTGTGGTCACACTGAGTGATGCTGTGGTCATGCTGAGTGATGCTGTGGTGTCACTGAGTGATGCTGAAGTGGCGCTGAGTGATGCTGAAGTGGTGCTGAGTGAGTGATGCTGTAGTGGTGCTGAGTGATGCTGTAGTGGTGCTGAGGGATGCTTTGGTGGCACTGAGTGCTGCTGTGGTGGCACTGGGTGATGCTGAAGTTGCACTGAGTGATGCTGTGGTGGTGCTGAGGGATGCTGTTGTGGAGCTGAGTGATACTGTGGTCACGCTGAGTGATGCTAAGGTGGCATTGAGGTGGTGCTGAGTAATGCTGTGGTGGCACTGAGTGATGATGTGGGGGTGCTGAGTGATGCTGAGGTGGCACTGAGTAATGCTGAGGTGACACTGAGTGATGCTGTGGTGCCGCTTATTGATGCTGTGATGGCGCTGATTGATGCTGTGGTGGCGCTGATTGATGCTGAGTTATGCTGAGATGGGGCTAAGTGATGCTGTGGTGACACTGAATGAGTCTGTGGTGGTGCTGAGTGATTCTGAGGTGGTGCTGAGGTAGCGCTGAGTGATGCTGAGGGGGCACTGAGTAATGCTGAGGGGGCGGTGAGTGATGCTGAGGTGGTGCTGAGTGAAGCTGTGGTGGGGCTGAATGAAGCTGTTGTGGCACTGAGTGATGCTGAGGTGGGGCTAAGTGATGCTGTGTTGGCACTGAATGATGCTGTGGTGGTGATGATGGGTGCCCAATTGGTGCTGAGTGATGCGGAGGAGGTGCTAAGTGAAACTGTGGTGGAGCTGAATGAAGCTGTTGTGGTGCTGAGTGATGCTGAGGTGGGGCTAAGTGATGCTGTTGTGGCACTGAATGATGCTGTGGTGGTGCTGATGGGTGCTGAATTGGTGCTGAGGTGGCACTGAGTGATGCTGTTGTGGTGCTGAGTGATGCTGAGGTGGGGCTAAGTGATGCTGTGGTGGCACTGGATGATGATGTGGTGGTGCTGCGTGATTCTGAGGTGTGCTTTGTATCTGAAGCTTGTTCTTTTGTTCAATAAAAATGAATTAAAAACAATACCTTAGAAATTTACTGAAAACAACACAGTTAAATTTAAGTAAGGTTTCAAAATAAAACCCAAAAAACACTGATATGCTCTATTTATGCTTACGTAAACTAATCATAACTTGCGGAATCATTTTGCACTGCTTTTAAACTCACATATGGCTTCAGTCAGGACATGTTACATGACGTCATTGATGACATCTCTTGTGACATCACAAATGGCATCATTGATGACATCACTGATAAGATCATTGATGGCAACATCCAGTGGTACTGCTGTTGTCATTACTTTTAATATCTCTGTTGATGTAAATGATACATTTATATTTTTACATTGCATGAATAAAATCTTTTTTCATAATGAGCCATTTTAAATCTCATTTTTGGTGAACAATAGATTTTATTGGTTCCGCATATTTTTACATAAAGGTGTCTCCCTTTTTCTGTTAGAATAGTTGGATGTGTGTATATTGGTTAAATAAGTATATTTGCTCTGTGTGTGATTACATACTGAGGGGGGGTATTGAGTTGAGATGTGTTTATTGTAGTTGAAGTTTAAAAGGAGCTTCAATATGGTGACATTTTAGATTGAAAAAGACAGTTGACTGCCTAAACGCATCTTTCCTGTGTTCTTGCGCCTGGAGCAACCTGATCCAATAAACAGGTTAATTTCTCCAGACTTTGAGCGCCGGTTTTCATTCTCCTAATATTTTATTTTTATTTATTTATGCATTTTGTAGAGCACACAAATACCCATGGGTGTCTCTGCACTGAGGACTGATGGAAAGATAGGTAGAAGGATTATTAATTAAAAAGCCATGTCTTTATCTGCATCCTAAAGGTGAGCAGGGTAGGACTGGTCTTGATGTGGGGGGGAAGCCTATTCCAGAGTTTGGTGGTGGCGCACAGAAAAGATCTGTCACCCCAGGATGCTTTTTTTGTGTGGGGAACAATAAGAAGATTGGCAGTGGAGGAACATAATTGTTTGGGGGGATTGTAGGGGCGAAGGGATTGCTTAAGGAAGTCAGGACCGGTGGAGTAAATGGCTCATATGCAAGGCAGAAAGCCTTAAACTTGAATCTGCTTCTGACCGGTAGCCAGTGGAGTTGGCAAACTACTTTGGAGATGGGTTTAAATTTCGGAGTGCATGTTAGAGGCCTGGCTGCTGCGATTTGTCTCAGCTGGAGTTTATTAAGAACTGTTTCTTGCGCATTGATGAATAGGCTATTGCAGTAATCTACTTTTGACATGACAAGTGTGCTGATCAATGTTTTGGCAGCTGAGGATGGGAGGTATGGGAGAAGTTTCTTCATGATTTTAATGGTGTAGAAGACTGATGAGACTAAAGAATTAGCATGGTGCATGAATGACAACTTAGTGTCGAAAATGACTCAGAGGTTTCTGACTTTTGTGACTGGTGAGGGGGGTGTTCATAAGTCTGCTGGCCACCACAGAGAGGATCAGGAGGTTGTAGGATTGCCGAAGATTATCACTTCCGTCTTGCTAGAGTTCAGTCTAAGGGAATTGTCTGGCATCCATGTACTTATAGCAAGCATTCCTTTCTGGAAGTTGGCTGCAACCCTAACACCATTGTTTTTTTGTTGTTTTTTTTAAACATATGTTATTACGTTTTTTTATTTGTGCCATATATCATTGCAAAAAGTAATCTACATGTCTCTTCTGTCCCGTACTACATTATTACATCAAAATACCTTTACGCATCCATTACAGCAATGTTAGTTCTAACGATCTCGGTTCTCTGCAACTTTATTTATCATCATATATTTTGCCTGCGTTTGGACAATACATGGATTATTAATACTTATTGATTTCTAACTATCCCCAGAACTCCCTCCACCCCGAACAACCCCGGTCACAGTACCTTAGCAACAGTGTTTTGTGAACCATTGTTGGTATAACATATTCTTGAATTATGTATGCTTAGGCGTACAGCTTCACATTTGTACATAGTTGGTCGAGGCATGGGCACCACATATTACCATTTTACATAAAACATTTAACCATCGTGGTCTATATCAGTTACTTTCAACTCTTCCAACATAGTCTCCCATTCTAGAGCTTTTGGTGTTTTCCGTAGTCCTCTTATTTCTTCCCTGCGCAGTGCTGCACCCTCCACACAACTCCAGCATATAATTTCCATGCGCCAGCTAGATACAGCTGGGGGTTTACTCGATTTCCAGCGCATAGTGAGGGTTCTAATAGCCAGTATTAATGCAAGGTCTATGAATCGATATTGTACCTTGTGTTTGGACAAATGTTTGTGTAGACCCAAGATGCATTCTTCCACTGTGTCATGAATCCTGTGATGCGCTGCTGTCCCGGTTATTCTTCTAATCGTGTCCCAGTATCCCCTTATTGTCGGGCACGCCCACAGCATGTGTATCAGGTCTGCCCCTTCTGCCCTCCACCTCGGGCATGAGTGCTGTGTTTGTGGGAACATTCTATCCAACCTACGCTGGGTCAAATAAGCGCGATGCAATACCATAGTTTGGATACATTTGAATTTTGAATTTCTCATTGCTTTTCTGGGATGCTCAATTACTGCCATCCTTTCCTTATCTGTCAAGACTCTACCTATATCCCTCATCCACACAATCTTCAGTGCATCTAGAGAGACCCGTTTATGGACGCTGATACCAGTGTATAGCCAGCGAATCAAGTGTCTACCTCTGCCCATACAGTGTACCATCTTGACCAGCTCGTTGCTGGGAGGTTCCCTCCTCTGCGGTGCCCAAAGCATTTTTATGTATTGAAGCAGTGCAGCGTGCATTAAGTACAGGTGCGCTGGGGCTCCTGTCTTGTTAACGAAGGTGTCGTGATCAAGCAGTGTCTTGTTACCACATAGGTCTGCTACTGTGTTAATATCTGCTTCGGACCAGGGTGCTAATTTGCGATTGGTGAGTTTGCCACTTGCTACTGGGATACCCAGTAGCGGGATGTTGCCTGCGTATGCAGGGGGTGCATTTGTATACCGCAATGCTGCTTTCCAACATTTAAGCACAGTGTCCAACAAGGGGGTAGGTCTCTCGGGGGTCTATGTCCAGGCAAAAACGAGGCGTGTAGTGCTCCGTTATCAATGTCCATGTCTGTGTGCCCTATTTCCTGCAAGTTACGTCCCGCCATCCAGTATGATAACCATTGTAATTGGCAGGCATAGTAATAGTCCTGGAAGTCTGAAACTCCCAGCCCCCATACGAGTTCCCATTTGCAGTTTCTTCAAGCTTATACCTCTTCTGCCCTTTCCCCATATAATATCTATTATCAGAGTATTCAGTATTTTGAAGGTGGACTGCGGCACTATTAATGGTAAGTTTGTAAAATAATACAATAATCGCGGCAGAACAACCATTTTCGCTATTGCTGCTCTCCCCATAATGGACAGTGGCAGCGCAGTCCAAAAGGTGACGCAGGACCGTAAGACTCTAATTGCTCTGTTAAGGTTGCCATCTAACATATATGCATGTGTCCTGTACATCTGGATGCCCAGATACTTAAACATGGTCGGTGCTATCTGGAGTTTGGTATCTCGGAAGTCTATGTCCATGTCATCTGCATGTTCCATGAAGAAAAATGCATGTGATTTTGTAGCGTTTAAGGCCAGACCCGACAAACCTTAAAATTGTCTTTACATCTCAAACATTGGGGCTAGGGACAAACGGAGATCTCGTATGTACATAATGATATCGTCGGGGCAGGCCGAGAAGAGATGCATCGTGTTCCCTATCGGTATTCCCCAGCCCAGGAAGTTCTGTCTCAGTTTTATTGCTAAGGGTTCCAGTGCCAAAATAAAGATGAGAGTCGACAACGGATAACCCTGTCTGGTCCCTTTATGTATCGTATATTCTTCTGATATGTGTCCACCTGTTCTGGTGCGCGCTGTCAGGGCCTTGTAGAGTAGGCCCAGCCATGCTATGTACCCCTCCTGTATCCCAAATTTCAGTAATGCCGGAAACATGTATTTCCAATTTATTGATTCAAACGCTTGTCTGAGATCCAACGAGATACAGCCCCCATGGGGGAACCGTTTCGGTGCTTCTGTCATCAAATAATGTAATTTCCTAATATTCAGTGATTTGCCCATCGCTGGCAAGAACCCGGTTTGGTCTATGTGGACCAATTTTGACAGATATGGCAATAACTTGTTGGCCAGCACTTTACTCAATATTTTGTATTCGGTGGGCAATAACGATAGCGGGCGATAGTTAGCCATGTCCGCGTGGTCTCTCCCGGGCTTTTGTAGCGATATTACAAGTGACTGCGCTGTGGTGAGAGGTAAGGAACCCTCTTCCCAAACTGCTTTAAACAGTTCCATTAGTTGGGGTACTAGGGTCTCTGCATATGTGGCATAGAATTCAAAGGGGAGCCCATCCATACCAGGGGTCTTATTACGTGGAAGACCCTTCATAGCAACTTTGATCTCTTGTGGCGTAATGGGCCCGCAAGGTGTTTTTGTGCCGAGGTTGGGAGCACTGAAATGTTAAAGAAGATAGGAAAGCCTCCATTTGCTCCCTGGTAGCAGTTCTTGTTACACCATATAGTGTGGCATAATATTTCCTGAAGGCATCATTGATATGTCCCTGACTAAAAACTATTTTTCCATCCTCTGTGCCAATTTCACTTATCACTACTGCAGGAAGGGTATCTCAGATCAGTCTAGCACGCGGAGTTCCTGCCTTTTCTGCTTCTGCATGGGCACGTCTGGTATATGCCTGATAGTCTATGACCCTAAGTGATTCCAAGAGTTCAGCGTGTTTAATTTGCGCCTCTTGTAACGGGCCCTTTTGTTCTTCGTCGGTCGCTGCCTCTTGCTCTAATCTGCCCATTCTTTCCTCTACCTCGGATCTATAGAGTTCCTGTCTGGCACCCACTGTCACACTAATTGCCTTACCCCTTATGACTGCCTTAAAGGCATCCCATTGCACCCGCCTACTGGTTGCCGTATTACTATTTTCTGCAAAGTAACAGTCTATAGTGTGTGAGAGATCATTTCGTAATACTGAGTCTTCCAACAACTGTGGCCACAACTGCCACGTAGGGACCGGAGTGGGTATTTTGCCCCATGTAATAACTATCTCCTGTGGGTTATGATCCGAGAGAGTCTTGGGGAGGTATGTGGAGTGAAGCACTCGCATGGCTATTCTATTAGAGCAAAATATTCTGTCAATCCTAGTGTGTAGATCATGTACTGCAGAGTTGAAGGAATATTCCCTTTGTAAAGGATGTCGCATCCTCCACACATCACATAGCTCCCATCCTCCTGCCCATCTAACCAATGGTAGTTTAGTCTGCCCTGTTCCCATGATGCACTGGGCCAGGGACAGACTGATTTGCATATAGCCAGGTTCTGAGCTGGGATGGTGCAGTGAGATAAATAACGGTGATGGATCAAGCCCTGATATTTGGACTGGGTAAGAGTGGTCTGCTTAATTCAGACACTCTGTTCATCACCACCCCCTTTTCTGAATCATCTAACCAATGCTTCAGTCCGTTTAAAGACCCCAGCTCCGCGTAACAGCAGGTGTGACCTGTCCAAGGGTACGTCCATTACTGTGTTACAGTCACCTCAGACTATCCATGGGCATGTGTACCACCCCGCCAGCGCCACGCTCACTGTGTTCCAGTACTTATCTTGGTCAAAGTTAGGGGCGTATACTGTACCCAGCACCACTAGTTGTCCGTCTAGTGCACCCTGCACAAACACATATCTACCCATTTTGTCAATCATCTGTTCGTGCGGTACAAACGGTACACCATGCGGTATCCAGATTGTGGCCCTCCTAGCATAGTTAGAGTAAGAGGTAGAGAAAAATTGGCCCGCTATTTCTTCCTAAGTTTTACCACTTCACTTTCCACCACATGAGACTTTACGGCGTTGTAGGTGCGCATGGATCCTATGTCACTTGTGTATTGTGCCCATACCTTGTATTTTCCATGTTATAATAGTGTATTTACCCAGCGTATGCATTGTACCAGGTGTTGTATCAAAGTGTATGGTATCATGGTTCCCAAGTTATCCAGTGTATCTACACATATATGTATGCTGCGACCGTCCCACCATCCAACATTCATATTACTCAGTCTGGTCTTCAAACTATACCAGGACCATAAAACAGAACTGAACCAATACCAACATAATGGTCATGAAGAGCGCCTTCGCCATATGGGGGGCTGCTCCTGTGCTCTGACTGCGGCTTTATGCGACTTCAATCTACTACTCTTAAGCATCTACGTTACCCGGGTCCTAATAATGACTTGCCTTCAGCAATAAAGCTGACAGTATCATAAGGGAGGCAAAAATGGTTACATATTAATTATAGTTACACAAGAAAAAATCAGTACATGCACGAGTCCATCAACCAAACAGTTCTGTAATCAGCAGTGGGGTGGCTAAAGGGAACAGAGCCACACTGCCTTCGGAGTCCGATCCATGCATCACCTCGTCTTCTGAGGATGACTTAGTGTCCGTTCGTGGGGCTGTCGTGAAAGTAGCCGTAGTGATGATCGCTTGCGTCTTGTTCTGTCATATCTGTTGCGAGGTGACATATGCATGTGCATTGGTTCGGCACGATCTTCCCCCTCTACGACCTATTGAGATGTCAGCGAAGGATCGGTTCCTATCTTCAATTTGTGTGGCGATCTCTGCAGCGTTAGTTAGTTCCATCACTTCTAGCCAGTCCTCAACGTCCCCAGGGCTTTAGTAGTAGGCTTTCTGTTCATGCAGTATTTTTAATCTTGCCAGGAAGAGTAGTGCATACTTTAAATTCAGGTCCATGAGCCGCTATTTTACCACCATAAAGGAAGACCGTTGTCTCTGAACCATCATCATGTAATCCGGATATGATGAGTCTTGCATTTTCAACGTTTATTGGTGCTGCTTCCCTGGCTTTTTGCAGTAGGGTGTCTCGATCTCTGAAGTTCAGTAACTTGACTATAAGGGGCCACGGTGGGGCTCTCGGCTTCGGTCTTCCCGTGGGTATTCTATGCGGGCACTCTATACAGTATTGTGCGGAGAGTCCATTCCTCATGACGTGATCTCTGAACCCCTGTGCCATATATCCTGGTGCATCGGATCCTTCACTCTTCTCTGGCATCCCAATCACTCGGATGTTGTTCCTTCTTGCTCTCCCTTCTGCATCCTCCACTTGGTCAAGTAAGGTGGCAACCTGTGTCTGCAGCTGTTTCACGTCGAATTCGGTCTGTTTTTGTCTTGGCACCACCTCAGCTAGCATCGCTGCATTTTCTTTCACCTTATCTGCCGTCTTCAAGTGGTCCGCACTTAGGAAATTCATGCCAGTAGTCAGGATCCCTATCTGGAGCTCAATTGCTTTTCTAGAGTCTCACACTTCCTCTAATATAAGGTCCAATTTATCCTCCGGAGCAGTCACCGTAGTGGGAGGAATGCAACCAGAAGCAAGCGTGCTGTCCACACTGTTTGTTACGTCTTGGAAAGAGTCTGTGCAGCTTTGGGCCTGTTGTTTCGCCCTGTTCCGCCCCATTGCTCTGCACTGTTATGGTGACCGTTAGCGACGTCCGTATCCTTCAGGGCAGATAAGCTGTTCTGCACCCCGCCGTGATACCGCAGGTACTCCAACCTCTTTCTCAGTCGGACAGTTACACTCCACACGTAGCTTACAGCACGTTACCTCCAGCGAACGGTCTTATGCAGGTCCCATGATCGTTGCCATCATCATATGCTTGTATGTTGTACACATAAATACCTCTTCAGCGCCAGCGCCCTCAATGGAATGACTGTGCGCCGGGTGAGTTCATCACACGTCAGCAGCCAGGGGTTCACGCGTGAAGAAGCACGTTATCCAGACTTCTTTGTCTATCCTGCTCTAGGACCCTCTCCCCATTAGTGTCAGTGTCCTCCAATGTAGCCGCTGTAACAACCCCGGTTCTGGCTGTGGGAGCCCAGCCTCACACAGTGGTCTCCCGGATCATAGACCTCCAGGCAATCCTCACAGTTATCTGTACTATAGCAGGCTTCTCGCCGTCTTTCAAGGCCTACCTCTCATCATCTTTGCTCCATCTCCCCGCTTGCCTGCAAGTGATGTCCCTGCTTCACTGCGCCTTACTTGATCGTCCTCACATTCATGGTATTCACTGTACCCAGCCGGATTACACCACTCTTCCGGCAGCATTATCTGGTCGCTTGACTACGTATAAATATCGCCAAAAATAGAACGCTGACTTCCTTTGTAAAACAATTTGAAATTAGAAGTATGCCCGGTGATTAATGTCGCGACATCCGGTGCTGTAAGTAGATATTCCTCAAGGTGGTGCTCCGTGTTTCTAAAAATAGTTTGATGAAAATTGATAGCAGGAAGACGAAGGAACATAACCGTGAGGGCAGAATCCTTCCAGTCTAATTCTGTTGGTTTGCGGAAGGACGAGAACCGGAGATGCGATAATATTAGGAAGATGTTGACTTCCTGGTTATATGGGTTAAATTCAGGATACGGTTCTCAATAATGGCAGGCACAACGCGAAAGTGCTGATGTCAGGTGAATGGCGTGGTACAAACGCAATGTCATCATTGATGTCATCAGTGATGTCATTTGAGATGTCATGAGTGATGTTATTTGAGATGTCATCAGTGATGTCATGAGTGATGTCACTGTTCATGTCATGAGTGATGTAATATGTGACGTCATCAACAGTGCATTGCGGGCGCGCGAGTTATAGTTAGATGAACTAACTATAAAGGGGTAATATCAATGGTTTTGTATGAGTGTAATGTCCAGCTAACTATAACATTTGTGAAACCTATGGTTTTTTCAGTGAATTTCTAAGGTTTTTTAAATGCTAATTCCTAACTATAACGTGGCTCAAACCTTATGTTTTTTTCAGTGAATTTCAAAGGTTTTGTAAATGATAATTTTTAAATATATTAATTGTTATATTTTTTTATACTGATTTACTACATTGTTTTAAAGTATTTATTTTTAGATATTTTATTTTTTAAATTACATTACATGTTTTTAATATAAATTGCAAAAAAGTTTTTAATTTTTTTTAAAATTGTAATATATATATTATATTTTTATATTTTTTTAATTTATATATATTTTATATAGCAGGCAATGATATCCTATGGAAGGAAATTCAAGTTACTGGCATGTACAGTTAAAATTACTTTTCAGTAACAGTAGTGAGCTGAAAGATGCAGCACTGAGGTCTCTCCTGATAACAGGTGAGTAAATCAGAATTTGTAGTTCGACTGATTTTAGAGGACATTTTTTAAAGTTCCAAAACTCCACACTTAGAAGAATTTCCAAGTGAAGCCACCAGTCAATGTTAGCCTATGGAAAGAAATTCAAGTTACTGTAAGTATGGTTAGAATTACTTTTCAGGATCAGTAGTGGGCTGAAAGATGCAGCACTGAGGTCTCTCCTGATAACAGGTGAGTAAATCAGAATTCGTAGTTCGACTGATTTTAGAGGAATATTTGTACGTTTCAAAAATAATCACTTAGAAACTTTTCTGGTGAAAACCACACAGTAAATTCCTATGGAAGGAAATGCAAGTTACTGGTAGGTATGCTTAGATTTACTTTTCAGGGTCCATACTGGGCTCAAAGATGCAGCACTGACGTCTCTCATGATGACAGGTGAGTAAATCGGAATTTGTAGTTCGGCTGATTTTAGAGGAATATTTTCCTCAAAAGGGAAGGAAGGGGGCGGGGCCTGAGGTGACATGTGTGGAAACACTCCCTGTGGCGCGTTTTAGGTTGGGGAATCAATTCCTCTTCAATCCTGAGGTCCCCTGTAAGCCAACTAGCCCACCAGGTACCTCCAGTATGAGCCAGGTAGCTGCGTTGCAGAGAGGTGTTCAGAGGGCACACCCTCTTTTTACAACACTCTGCAACGCAGCTCTGTGGCGCTTACTGGAGGTACCTGTTGGACTAGTTGGCCCCCAGGGGAACTCTGGATTGAAGAGGAATTAATTCTCCAACTTAAAACGCTCCGTAGCGCGTTCTAAAATGGGGGATTAAGTCCCCTTGCATACTGGGGGTCCCTGGGGGCCAACTAGCTCACCAGGAACCTCCAGTATGTGCCAGGAGCTGCGTTGTAGAGAGGTGTAAAAAGGGGTGTGGCCTCATTACACCTCTCTGCAACGCAGCCTCCTGGTGCATTTGCAGAGGGGGAACTAAGTCCCCTTGCATACTGGGGGTCCCTGGGGACCAACTAGCCCACCAGGAACCTCCAGTATGCGCCTGGGGGCTGCGTTGCAGAGAGGTGTAATGAGGCCATGCCCCTTTTTACACCTCTCTGCAAGGCAGCCTCTGGGGCATTTGCAGAGGTGGAACTAATTCCTCTTGCATACTGGGGGTCCCTGGGGGCCAACTAGCCCACCAGGAACCTCCAGTAGGTGCCAGGAGGCTGCGTTGCAGAGAGGTGTTCTGCGGCCACGCCCCTTTTTACACCTCTCTGCAACGCAGCCCCCTGGCCCATACTGGAGGCTCCTGGTGGGCTAGTTGGCCCCCAGGGATCCCCAGTATGCAAGGGGGAATTAGTTCCCCCTCTGTAAACTCGCCAGGGGGCGCATTTGCAGAGAGGTGCAGGGGGGGGGGGTTGGCCTCCTCCTGATCCCGTTTCTTTTTGTTATTTACTTTTAAGAAGGGGGGCTGTGTATCCCCCCTTATTTTTCTTTTTTTTGGCCCTAGGGACCCCATCCCCCAGGGCCTGCCCCCAATTTTTTATTAAAAAAATATATATCGGGAAGGGGGCCGCGTAGCCCCCCTCCCAAGGCCATACTCTGCCCCGGGGTCCCCATCCCCCAGGGCATGGGCCTTTTTTTTAAAAAAAAATAATTAGGAGGGGGGCTGCTTTGCCCCCCTCCTGTGGCCACTTTTGGCCCCGGGGCCGGCCATTTATTTATTTATTTTTTATTTTTTGGGAGGGGGCCACGTGGCCCCCCTCCCGGGCCACTTCATGCCCCGGGGCCTGGCCCTCCTCGTTGGGGGCCGTGGGGGGTCCCCAAGCCCCCCACGGTCCCTGCCGGCTCCCCGCATCCTGCAGGAGCCGGCATTGCTTTTCTGCTTGGGGAGCAGCTAACATGCTGCTTCCCATGCAGAAAGGAAATCTGCTTTGATTTTTGAAAGAGAGCAGGTTTTCTGCTCTCTCTTTCAAAAACTAAAGCAGTTGCTATGGTAGGGCGGAGCCGCAAGGCTCCCACCCTACCATAGCAAACAGCAGTGTCCCGGAGGTAGGCATCCAAGGTCACTGCAGGTGCCGGCCCTGGGGGGTGGTGGTCCCCAGGGCCATCAAGGGCTCCAGGAGTGGGGCCGCGTGGCCCCCTCCCAACAGTTAAAAGCCCCGGGGGAGGTGGTCCCCGGGGCTGGGGGGTCCGTCACGGAACCCCCTATTTTGAATATTAATGCCCCGGGTAGGTGGCGGTCCCCGAAGTGTGTGCGGGGGC
The DNA here is from genome assembly GCF_964263255.1 of Lissotriton vulgaris. Lineage (NCBI taxonomy): Eukaryota > Metazoa > Chordata > Amphibia > Caudata > Salamandridae > Lissotriton > Lissotriton vulgaris. Next base: position 1,461,767,089 of record NC_141687.1, on the reverse strand, counting down.
TTGAGCCCCTAACACAGGTTTTTTTTTATTTTTAAAAGAAGCCCTGGGGGGTGGCGGTCCCTGGGGCCGGGGGGTCCATCACGGACCTCCCTATTTTGAATAGTAGTGCCCCGGGGAGGTGGCGCTCCCCGGGCGTGTGGGGGGCTTGAGCCCCCCACAAAGGTTTTTAAAATTTTCTTAAAAGAAGCCCTGGGGGGTGGCAGTCCCCGGGGCTCTGGGGGGGTTGTGAGCCCCCCGTATACATTTCATGGAAGCCCCGGGGTGGTGGTCCACGGGGCTGGGGGGTCCGTCACGAACCTCCCTATTTTGAATATTAGTGTCTCGGGGAGGTAGCGGTCCCTGGGGCGTGTGGGGGGCTTGAGCCCCCCACAAAGGTTTTTTAATTTTTTTTAAAAGAAGCCCTGGGGGGTGGCGGTCCCTGGGGCTGCAGGGGGGCTGTGAGCCCCCGCATACATCACATGGAAGCCCCAGGGTGGCGGTCCCCGAGGCTGAGGTGACCCTCTGGTCCCCCCATAATTACAAATACAAGAAGCCCCAGGGGGTGGTGGTCAGAGCCCCCCACCCTATTAAAATAAGCCCGGGGTGGCGGTCCCCAGGGCTGGGGGGCCTACAAAGAGTCAATTCCGACAGGATTTGCCCCCCCGGGGGCTAAAAAAATATTTTAAAAATATGCATTTTTTTTATCAGCAGGGTACGCGTACTCTATGCATATCCCGTGATTTTTTCAACAAAAAAAATTTGGAGGGTCCTTGGGGGTCCTTTTGGGACCCCCTAAGCAGGCCTAGGTGGTCAGGGTGTTTCTACCCTGCCCCCTTTTCGTGTTTTTCGTGTTTCTTTTCTGTTCTTTTGTGCCTCTGGTCTACCGAGGCACAAGATGGCTGCCAACACTTCCTGGTTTGGAGTGTTGACAGACAGTTTTCAGCCAATTAGCATGCAGCTCCTGCTCGTAATGGTACGACGTTTCGAACCTAATGCGCCCCAATTGGTGGTCACGGCGGGTCTTTATCAAGACAAGAGGTGGGGAGTGGGCATCGGGGTCCGGTAGGCTGGGAATTAACTCTGACAGCTCGGATGGCGCTCTGACATAGCTTTGACCGCCAGCGTTACTACTATAGTTCGCAGCACCGAGGGTTGACTGACAGGCTTCCCTCCGGAGTTAATTCCCAGCCTACCAGACCCCGATGCCCACTCCCCACCTCTTGTCTTGATAAAGACCCGCCGTGACCACCAATTGGGGCGCATTAGGGTCGAAACGTTGACGCTCATACTTGGCCAAGATAACTCCAGGAACTTGGACATTAACCATCTATTTCCTTGGAATATGAACTTTGTAACACTGGCCTTCCAACAAAAGAAAAACACCCCTGCCCCACCCACTACCCCCCCAATGTTCAATTGTAAAAATCTGTATATAAGTGTCACTATATGCCTTGCACTAGTCACTTTGTTCACCACAGTCACTAATCACATGTTTTAAGTATCTATCGAAACCAAAACGGAATGAAGTAATTCCCGTGTATTGTGTTCTTTGTTTTTACTATAAAAAACTTTGTTCTCAGAGAGGTTTGCTTTTGTGTTCTGAGCTGTTTCAGCCTGCCTCTACAAGTAATTCTTGCTACCACCCGACAGAACCATTTTTTTGTTAATCACATCATGGAAAAGGGCAGCACCACAAGCTCCATTCAAAGAGGCATGTTTACAAACATCCTTTCACCCTGTGGCAGGCACTATGCGAAGCCTGCCACATGATGCCGGAATGCTTTGTTGGGCACCACAGGTGCCCCCCAGGGCCCATAGTGGAGGGGCACGGGGGACAGGGGCTCTGCCTGGGACCCCAAAATAGCCTTTCTATGAGCCTTTTCATGGTGGAAGAACTGATGTAAAATGGCTGGCAGAAAGGTGGCCAGGAAGGCCCTGCCCCATTGTGAGGAATGCGATCCGACTGACTGCCGGACGGGCTCCTTAAGCCGGTTGGAAGCTGCCGGTCGGTCCCTGGGGCAATGAGGTCAGATCGACCGGATCGCAATGCAGCGGTCTGGATGCAGTTATAGACAGGGTTGGATTGGGAATGAAAATTGGCCCGGGCGCACCAAAAACAAAATCGGCCCGCATTTGCATAAACACTCCTCATATCACAGCGTTGGTGTAATCCTTTAAAAAAACCTTTAGGGGGGGGTAAAAAAAATGCACCCATTAGTTTACATTGGTAAAACAAGTGAGGCCACTTCTACTCAGGCCCCCTGCCCCCGCTCAGTATGTGCAGACATTAATGGGTCGGCCCGAGAGACAAAGGAAGTGATACCTCTGCTAAACGGAGGTAATGAGCGCCCATTCGCCTCTAGAAAGGCAACTCAGACTCCCACTGGGCCGCTGACTGTATCAGAAGAAAAGAGACAGCGCCCAAATAGCCCCCCAGACTGCTAAAAAAGCAGCCCACAGCAGCCCTCGCACACCGGCCCCTCGGGCATTGCCCGAATGCCCACGTTACCAATCCGACGCTGGTTATAGATGTCATTGGTACCACACCAACGTGTGGTATGTATCGGTCCCACTGACATCGTCGTCGGCCCCTCAGTGTATAATGGTCTATTTGTTTAACTCGTTCGATGCTGATGACGGAACCGCTCCGTCATCAGCCGCGGTTGGGCTGTGCTGATGACGGAGCGGTTCCGTCATGGCCCGGCCGCCGCGCCTGCGCGGCGCTGATTTTGCGCCTGCGCGGCACGTTCTATTGAGCGGGGTGGGCCAAGACGGAACCGCTCCGTCACGAGCACAGCTCAACCGCGGCTGGTGACGGAGCGGTTCTGTCACCAGCATGCGGCCGCCGCGCGGGCTCCCCGCCCTGTTAGCGCTGCGGTGGAATAGCCGCCGCAGCGAACGAGTTAAGATAGTCATAGGCAGAAGACCGACATTTTTCTTTGTGTCTGTATTTATCAATTGATAAGTGATCATATGATGCGAGTGGGCTGTTTTACAGCTGATGTGCGTTATCTCATGTTACTTATTTCATGTTGGTAGTGAGATAGTGAGATTAGCTCTTTTATAGTCGTTTATGATAGTTAGTATATGTCTCGGTGTTGCTGCATATGTCTTAAAACAACGATTTGGGCTAGATTATAGTGGGTTAATGAGCAGAATATTGGTACCAGTAAATATTGTAATCACTGATTTTTCAATGATGTCACTGAGATGCCATCAATGCCGTCATTTAACATGTCATGACTGATCTCATATGTGATTTCTTAGGATATAAAATCGTTACGATTTTCGTAAACAGGACAAAAGGCTTGATGATGGTGTTCATAATTCGCAGTAAAGCACTCTAAGCAGCGCCTTGTTACATACACATCCTGAGGGTCTATGTAAATTTACTATGATGCACGGTGCAACCAACTTGTGATATGTCTGTTAGCATTTATGATTGTTTTGGTGCCATTTCAGTAGTAGTTTGTGTATTCCACAGAAGTTGACTTATCTCGTTATGTCCGACTTTTCCTCCCTTCTATTATCTTTAAAAAAATCTCTGTGAAGATTGTAAATTTCTGCCAGTCTTATAATGTTTAAAATGTATATTTACTTTGAGCGATCACAGTCAGCTTCTTTTTAAACCTTGTAGCGTTTAAAAGTTGTATTCCTTTTGTGTGAGCATTGTGAAAGTGCGTTCCACCACTAACATTTTAAGTCTTAACACCTGAAGTGTTGATGAGGGCTTCTTTCGAAAGTGTACGGGCGGTCCCATTGTTGGACGGCAGGCATTTTGGATTGAGTTGCCGCTTTCGCAGCACCCTGCACCTGTAACTTATACTGCTTTTGTTTATCGTAAACCTGGTGATCTGGTTCAGGCGGTGAGTAGGTATTCAGCTGTGCGCGGTAAGTGGAGGGGATTTTTCTCTCTCCACGCAGCTCTCATTTAGTGTGTAACAGCTGCAGTCCAGCTGCTGGCAGCCCTTTTGAGGAGACCTCTCAGGGTCAAAGCTGTGGTATGCCGGTCTCCATGGCAACCAGACAAGGCCAGCTTCTCAGAACAGTTCCGTTCACAGCCAGACAGGGGGTTAGCTCAGCTCAGGGGAATGCAGCTGCTCGTACGGTGGCCCAGAGCCTTGAGGATGGTGGGGGAGTGGTCAAGGTGGGTTGGGGCTTGTCTCTCACGGTGCCTCGGCCCCGAGGTCAACATGCACACATCTCGAATCAAAAGCACAGAGTCTCCCCGCGGGGTTTTACAATAAAGTCTGATGTTTAAAATACCAGTAGTGTGCAGCTACTGCTAAAATACAATTTGAGAAGCCCCTCGCCTGCAGCCTGCGCCCAGCATAGAAGGATCTCCAGATGGCATTTTTTTTCTGAGTCCTTTAGGCAACCTAAAAATAAATATTTAAATTGCTGACAGTGCCCTAGCTGTTGATTATTTTTAGCTATGAAATGATATCAGCGTTTAGTTTCCATCACATCCAGGCCTTTCAGACGGCACTCACTTGCGTGTAAAAGCAAAGAATTAACAGGGATGGTTAAACGATTGAACGTGTGTGTTGGAGCAAAGTTAAGAGGTAGAAAAGCTTAGAAGATAAGATGGTTACAAATGTAGAATATTTTTAACATAATGTAGGGAGAACTCCCTCAAGAAAGTCAGAGAAATGCATAGACTAAAAAACGTGAATTAAAACTAAAGAGAAGAGGAAAGGACGACGAAAGAAGGAAGCAGAGAGATTAACAAAATTATTTAAAAAGACCAAAAAAGAAAAAAAAGAAAGAGGTGCTTTTGTATATACAGCCATTGTTAAACGCACGTTTTAGCGGGAGTGAAGATTACAATGTTTGCTGACAAAAAGAATGTAAAGGGGGAAGAAGTCTTAAAACAGTGAAATGCCAGTGTTTTTTTAAAAAAAAAAGACACACAATGTTTCAATTGTCGTTTAATTCTGATCTGAAAAAGTCTATTAGTGCTCTGAGGCGACCAAGAGGCAAGTTCACTGCAGAGTAACTAATTAGATAAATCAAGGAATTATACAGGTTGCCCCAGGCTGTGCTGTGGCTTTTAGTATTATAAGTCACTAAATATTTCACTTCTGCATGGATTCATTTTGATGACACTTACTACCTGTTGTGTCAGAACGTCCTCTGCATGGTAAGAGGCATGTACCCCTGCCCTGAGTACCCAACTGTACTGTTTTCTGGATCCCTAATGGTGATTTTTTTATCATAGGCAAACACCGATCATACATGTGTGCCATGACATAGGCCTGTCCAATGGAATGTGATCTTGTTGGACCGGGAGGGAGCCCAAAGCACTATCCTCATAGTAGTGGGAGGCTACTACCCACAAGACCAGTGGTCACAGTAAACCGTATAGTGATCAGTTGTAGTGAACAGGACCATTTTATCACTGGAGTGAGGCCTACAGGCCCCCCTGTGGATATATCCACTCCCCTAAAACATGTGCCAGGCATCAGGGGATGGGGTCCCCGGGGCCAAAATCGGCATGAGAAGAGGGCTGTGTGCCCTCCTCCCTAGTTGGATGCCTTTGTGGCCAACCCCACTCGCACACGGCCTGTGTTAAGCATGGCGTTGCAGTGTGCTTGGGGTGGCTGCAAGGTCAACCCTTCACTGTGAAGGTCGTTCACAGCATGGAGTGGGCTGCATGTGGGGGATTGGCCACAAGGCCAGGCTGTGCGCGGTGTGGGGTTGGATGCATGTGGGGTTTGGCCGCTGGCCCTGTGGAGTGTCCCCTGCCCTGCATAGCGGATTAACATATGGTCATTAAATATTACTTTGCATTACAAAAAAATAAATTCAAGATAAAAACAATGGTTACAGGAACATGATAGTTAGGAAATAGCATTAAAATAAACTAAAAAGTTCACTGAAAAAGACAAAGATTATTGTGAGGAAACCCTGTTCCATTATCCTTAGAGGATTGACACCCGACACCCATAATATTCCCTAACTTATCTCTCTCATCCCAGCCTGACACCGACAAAGAACTACGGCAGCTCCTTCCCTGGAACAAAGAAAGGAAAGGAAGGAGTTAATTCAGCTGATTAAAATCCACTGGCATTAGAAAGAGGCGGACTCACGAACACTAGGAACCAACCAGGAGTCTCGAGCGATGGTAAAAGCAACGTCACTGACCAGGAAGAGGCACGCAGGAGGGAGAACCTGGAAGAGGCCAAAAAGAGCAGAGCATCAGGAAGACAGAGTGATCGAGCGGAGATGCCTTCCATCCCAACCGAGCCAGGATTCTCTGAAGAGGACGAAGAAACTCCAGAGGACATGAGCAAAGAGTGGTGGTCACCTCTGGGAGACGTCCATAAGCGTTGCGGCTTCTGCAGTACATAACCAGAGCCGGAAAAGGAAGTCTAGGGGACAGTTGGGATAAGCAGGAGGGTAACAAAGGAGAGCTGGTCTGGGAACGGTGAGAGAACAGCCAGCCTAGTTCTATTTGTGTTCCTTAATGGGTTTTTTTTTGCCTGTTATGCTTCCCAACTTATTCTTAGAATACTGCAATACTAGCTTTTGTATCTAGCACTGATGTGAGGCTGAGAAGCTTTAAAGAGCTCAAACGGGCTAACTTCTTTCTCGGAAGACTGCAAGCAGGACAGACGTGAAACGGACGGGTGGGACGCTAAGAACAACAGAGCTAGAGGGACGTAGTGAAACCCGGCGAGTAAACACGGCGCTCTGTAATTACAAAACCATCCGATCCCAAGACGCTTAACCTGTGATCAAACAGGACATTAAGGAAGAGGGAGAACTCCATGACACAGCGATCAGTAAGCAGCTAGTAAGGGCAGTTCCAAGCTGAAGACAACCATTTTTGAGGGAGATGGCTCTGCATCTATGCCTCCATATTTCCTAATTAAAGATCAAGAATCTCTGGCCAGGACCAATAACTTCCGGAAGAGATATAATCATCAGACAAGGTTCATTCATCAACACCATCTATCAAAATAAGATGTTGAAAGAGATTCAAGCTGTATATTCCACAAGAAACATGATTTAAGGACCTATGTACAAAGGCAACCATCCAGTGCCATTGTAGGAGAGAAATAAACAAGATTTACAAGTCTTGATAAAGATGGCACTCATCTAGAAAGACCATCGAAACGCGTCGACGCATACTAGTGCACAATTAAAACAACCAAACTCGCCCCAAGAACATCGAGAACAAGTCGGGTCTGGGTTTGAGTCAAATCGGACATTTAATGTGCAATATTGAAAGACGAATTGTGAATGTCTGTGTTTGTTTTGTCTCTCTCCCCCACAATTCTTTAAGTCCCTTTTGAATTTGAGTAGGTCTTCCCCTTTGATTAAGTGTTTGATTAATTGTTTGATCAATGCAGTACATATATGTTCCATTCATGTTGTTAATATAATTATGTGGTGATGTTTTTATAAGTTGCGCATAGAGTCCTTCTCAACTCTATTTTTATCAAGTGTGTTGCTCTTATGATTCAATATTGATAATTGTTTTAATAAAATATTTGCATATTTTCATATAAAGAATGTTGCCATGTTTATGATTTAATTTGTTGGTGTCCAAGACGAGTATTTGGGCTTCAATAGATATTGAATTTAGCCAAGGGAAAACTTATTCACACTAACTGAAGATCTCTACAGCAAGGAGAGGGTTTGAAGTAGCATGACCATGTTTTTTTTTTCTTCCTGCACATTCTTTACCCTGGGCCTTATTAAACCCAAAACGGACCTTAGACTCGCACAAAGAGAGAGAGAGAGAGAGAGAAAGAGAGAGTAAGAGAACACTCAAATCCCCCTTCCTAATAGAGCTCTTCATCAAGCCTCCTAGATTCGTTTTTCGCCCATCCGTCCCAAAGTTATATGGACGTTACAGTTAGGAAAAATAATTAAAATTAGTTAAAAAATTCACAAAAAAGCAAAGGTTACTGGAACGTCATAGTTAGCTTCAGATTTTACTCACATAAAACCTTACAATTAACTTGTGTCCTAAGGGAACTATAACTCACGCCCTCGCCATACACTGATAATTAATTCACATAATACATCATTTCTGCCATCCACTATGACATCATTGATAATATCACTGCATCATTTACAATAAAATCATTGGTGTGCAAACTGTATATATATATCGATATATGTGTTTGTGTGTATATTACATACTGGCGGTCGCCAGTAGGTAGTTATAGTTAGGACCTATTATGCAGAGCTTCCAAATAGGAAAGCAGATTGCTTTTCCATATGGGGAGCAGCATGTTAGCTGTTCCCCATATGAAATAGCAATGCCGGCTCCCGCAGGGAAGAGGTGTGGCGCCGCGGCCAGGCCGACTGACTCCAGACGCTGGGGATCACGGTTTGATCCACGGCACCGGCAGCAGGGTTCTGCCCAGCACCATGTACTCTGGGCAATAGCTCGCTTAATCTTCCCAATGGCCCCCAGCGATGGGATGCCTCCGGGTAGCTGTGCGCTTTACAAATACTGGATTTACATTTACGTGTACATTTAGGATGCGGGGAGCCGGCCTGGACCGGAGGGGATTAGGGCCCCCCCACGGCCCCTAACGGAGTGGCCCAGCCCCGGGGGATAGGGTCCCCGGGGCTATTAGTGGCCTGAGAAGGGGGCCACGCGGCCCCCTCCCCCCAAATTAAAAAAAATATATATATTAAAAAAGGGCCGGCCCCAGGGGATGGGGTCCCCGGGGCCAAAAGTGGCCACAGGAGGGGGGCAAGTGTCACGTTCCGGCGTTTGCCGATCCCGGGTTTCCGCCAATCCACATACAGAAGACCGAGATCCTCACTTCTGGGCGGAAGCAGAGTCCCGGTCTAGTCTTTCTAGAACCACCTCTTGCCCAGTAGCGGTTCAGGGGGATTCGGTTAAACTCAGCGTTTCCTGCTGGTTCAGCGCTTTGGATTCTTTGTGTTCCAGGTTCGCGTCTCCATGCAAACGCTTCCCGAGCTGAATCCCGAAAGCTGAGGATGCCTCTCCTTCGGCATTTATACTTTCATTCCGGTTCTGCCGGAACTCTGCCTTGTTCCTTTCTGCGCTGGTGAGCGCTGATAAGGAGTTCCTGTTGGGTGATAACCAAGTGCAGGAGCGCTTTGAGGTACAGTTCTGATCCCGCGCAGGAGTGCTTACATTTGTTATAGCTTTATCCGCGCTGGAGCGCATTGTAGGTTCTACGTGCAAAGCGCTGGGGCACAGTTGTTCTTTTATTTTACATCAACGCGCAGGAGCGCTTATTTCCGGCTAATTTGCACAGCGCTGGGGCGCTACTCATTTCTTGATTACCAGCACGTGCAAGAGCGCCAGGTCTTGGCTACTTTGTACAGCGCAGGAGCTCTATTTATGGGTTCATATACATTGCGCTGAGGAATTGCTTCCCTTTGCACAGGATTGGTTGTGCTTGCAGAACTACTAACCTGAAACACTGTACGTGTATACTTACAGCGCAGGAGCATGTACAATATTTTCCTTTCCATGATGGGAGCTATTCTTATCGTTCTTTAGTTTGGACATCATAAGCCTTGGTGAGTTGCCCCATGGTACATTTTTCTGTATGTGATTGGATAGTGGGAATAGGACGTGAGAGGTGCGGGAACCTTCTAATTGGGTCTCTCTTGTTTTCCCCAGCTGTTGGCCACTGCACAACCCAGAGTCTACAGCCACAAGCCTCCTGACATTCCTCCTTTTTTGGCTCCCTTCCCTGGGTCCATCTACACCCTGCCGGGTATTACTTTCAGCACGGGGTCAGGTGGGTTCAGGGGCGGTGGCTCTTGTCGTCTCTGCGGAATCGCTTCACAAGCAAAGGTAAGCCTTGTGGGGTACCTGACAGAATCCAAAGCCCACGTTTCTTATTCCGCCCAGAAGACATGAGAAACCCAGATGTTTCCCTTCAGGATATAGCAGTCCTGCTGACTAACATGCAGGCAGAGAACCTCAGCCTAGGCCAGGATTCAACAACCTTACTGGGTCAAATAGCGACAGGGGCAACCAGCCCTTGGGGAACCACCCTGAGTCCCAGAGTCCGACATGAGGGGTTGTTACGGCCACCTACGTTCACGTTTGGTGGAGCATCCTCTGCATCCAATCAAGACACAGCTATACAAGTCATCACACCCCATCCGGTGCAGTTGGCACCACCCGAACGTTTTCATAGGGATAGCACTAAGTACAGTGTCTTCTTTCATCAGTGCCACTTGCATTTAATGGCCAGGTCCCCAGCGTTTCTGGACGACCCGTCAAAAATCGCGTTTATCCTCTCATAGATGGGTGGAGACGCCGCCCAGTGGTCAATAGCTCTCGTGGAAAATGATGATCCTATGCTATACAACCTACCGGTGTTCAAAGAAACCATGCGGCAGATGTTCGCCCGACACACGTTTGTGCAGGCTGCCGACAACGAACTCCTTAGTCTAAAGCAAGGCAACAACGATTTGCTTCATTACATTACTATGTTTAGTAGGCTTGTCATCGAGGCACACTGGCCTGAATCCTAAAAGTGTCTGTTTTCTATTGGGGTTTGCGTGATGACCTCAAGGACCTGATATCACAAATGCCTAACCCTCCTGACAAAATAGGCCCGTTCATTGACCTGGTGGTTAAGGTGAACTACCGAATACAAGAAAGAAAAAACGAAAAAGGGAAAGGAAGTGACACCCGCTTCCTGTCGTTCGGAGATAAAGCCACAGACAAAGGCAGGGAAGAAGCAGCACCTCCTAGCGATTCCTCAGAACCTATGCAGATAGGTGGAGTACGAGGTCCTCTAACCAGCCAGGAAAGAGAAAAGAGGAGGAAACAGAACCAGTGCCTGTATTGCAGCAAGAGCAGTCATTTCGTCAGGGAATGCCCTGTGAAACCCACATGCGCCCGCAGCCGAAGACCCTTCGCGTTACCTGTTACTAAGGGAGACAAGCCGGGAAACGAAGTAACCCAGTAGACACAGGGGTCCGTCCTGCAAAACAGCGATCCCTGCGGTCTTTGATGGTAGTCATCACGTGGGTGTAGAGGTAACCTTGCGAAACATGACAGAGAAAATTTGGCTGGTAACCGCTCTACTAGATTCCGGAGCTACCGGCAACTTTATTGACACTTAGTATTTACAAGCCTTAGGAATTACCATAATGCCCAAATCTAAACCAGAAACAGTCAAGGCAGTGGATGGAATGGACTTGACTTCCGGCCTTATTCGGCATCAAACAGAAGACATGGTCATGTCCTTCGTGAATCATCATGCAGAGACCATTGGGTTTGATGTGATTGACGCTCCACAATTTAAAATTATACTGGGTCTTCCTTGGTAGGTAAACCACAATCCCTGGATCGATTGGATGTCCAGAGTCATCACTTTGGATTCAGACCACTGCAGCGCTTCTTGTTACACAGATGGTGGCTCCTTTGGTGTTCGTGCTATACAACCACATTTGTTACCCCTGCTGGGCATGGGGATGGTTACTCAAGCAGACGTACCAGAGGCGTATTTGGACTTTGCAGACGTGTTTGACAAAAAAGGAGCCAATACGCTGCCGCCACATCGATCTTTTGACTGCAGGATAGACCTGGTACCCGGTTCCACGCTCCCTTGTAGTCGAATCTACTCCCTTATGAACAAGGAGAACGACCATCTACGCTCCTACCTAGATGAGTATCTGAACAACGGGTTCATACACCATTCCAGGTCTCCAGTGTCCTCTCCTCTTTTCTTCGTGGCAAAGAAGGAAGGAGATCTGAGGACCTGCATTGACTTTAGGGCTATGAACACCATCACTGTGAAGAACCGGTACCCATTGCCGTTGACCTCCAGCCTTTTGGATCAGGTGAAAAACGCCTCCCTCTACACGAAACTGGACCTACGGGGTGCGTACCATCTACTCAGAGTTCCGAAGGGTGACGAATGGAAGACCGCCTTCCGGACTAAATTCGGCCTCTTTGAATCCCAGGTCATGCCTTTCGGACTCTGCAGTGCCCCTGAGGCATTCCAGTTCTTCAGAGACGAGGTATTGAGGGACTACATCGATGTCTTCTGTATCTTGATTACCAGCACGCTCCAGAGCGCCAGGTCTTGGCTACTTTGTACAGCGCAGGAGCGCTATTCATGGGCTCCCATACATTGCACTGAGGTAATGCTTACCTTTACATAGGATTGGTTGTGCTTGCACAACTACTAACCTGAAACACTGTATGTGTATACTTACAGCGCAGGAGCACTTACATTATTTTCCTTTCCTTGGTGGGAGCTATTTTTATCCTTCTTTAGTTTGGACATCATAAGCCTTGGTGAGTTGCCCCATGGTACATTCTTCTGTATTTGATCGGATAGTGGGAATAGGGCGTGGCAGCTGTTGTCCACTGTACAAACCAGAGTCTACAGCCACAAGCCTCCTGACATTCCTCCTTTTTTGGCTCCCTTCCCTGGGTCCATCTACTCCCTGCCGGGTATTACTTTCTGCACGGGGTCAGGTGGGTACAGGGGCGGTGGCTCTTGTCTTCTTTGCGGAATCGCTTCACAAGCAAAGGTAAGCCTTTTGGGGTACCTGACAGCAAGGAAGCCCACCTCCTAATATATATATTTTTTTAAATGCCCATGCCCCGGGGCCCCCGGGACTATGGCCTCAGGAGGATGGGGTCTCCAGATCCCAAAAATTAGAAAAAGAAGGGGGGCTACACAGCCCCCCTTCTTCAAAAAATAATAGTTTAAAAAAGGGATCGCGGCCAGAGGCCACGCCCCCTTATTGCAGCACTCTGCAACCGAGCCCCCTGGCGTGTTTGCAGAGGGGGAACAAATTCCCCTTGAATACTGGGGGTCCCTGGGGGCCAACTAACCCACCAGGTACCTCCAGTATGTGCCACGGGGCTGCGTTGCAGAGTGGTGTTCTGAGGTCATGCCCCTTTTTACACCTCTCTGCAACGCAGCTCTGTGGCGCTTACTGGACATAACTGGTGGACTAGTTGCACCCCAGGGACCCTCAGTATTCAAGGGGAGTTAATCCCCCAACTTAAAATGTGCCTCAGGGCACAGTGGTAAAAGGAGGGGGGGCCTGAGGTGACATGTTTGCAAACACGCCCTGTGGCGCATTTTAAGTTGCGGGATTAAGTGCCCTTGAATCCTGAGGTCCCGTGGTGGCCAAATAGCCCTCCAGGTACCTCTAGTAAGTGCCACGGAGCTGCGTTGCAGTGTTGTAAAAAGGGGCGTGGCCTCTGTAAACCTCTCTGCAACGCAGCCCCCTGGCGCTTACTAGAGGTACCTGGTGGGCTAGTTGGCCCCAAGGGGACCTCAGGATTCAAGGGCACTTTATCCCACAACTTAAAACATACAACAGGGCGTGTTTTCACACATGTCACCTCAGGCCCGCCCCCTTCCTTCATCATTCTACAAATATTCCTCTGAAATCAACCGAACTACGAATTCCGATTTACTCACCTGTTATCTGGAGAGAACCCAGTGCGGCATCTTTTAGCCCAGCACTGACCCTGAAAAGTAATTCTAAGCGTACTTACAGTAACTTGTATGTCCTTCCATAGGAATCCATTTGTGGTTTTCAGCAGAAAAGTTTCTAAGTGTTGATTTTTGAAACGTACAAATAATCCTGAAAAATCAGCCGAACTACTAATTCCGATTTACTCACCTGTTATCAGGAGAGAACCCAGTGCTGCATCTTTTAGCCCAGCACTGACCCTGAAAAGTAATTCTAAGCGTACTTACCAGTAACTTGTATTTCCTTCCATAGGAATCCATTGTGTGGTTTTCAGCAGAAAAGTTTCTAAGTGTTGATTTTTGAAACATACAAATATTCCTCTAAAATCAGCTGAACTATGAATTCTGATTTACTCACCTGTTATCAGGAGAGACGTCAGTGCTGCATCTTTGAGCCCAGTACTGATCATGAAAAGTAATTCAAACCCTATTTACCAGTTACTTGAATTTCCTGCCATAGGCGAACATTGACTGGTTTCACTTGGAAATTCTTCTAAGTATGGAGTTTTTGAACTTTAAAAAATTCCTATAAAATCAACAGAACTACGAATTCTGATTTACTCATCTGTTATCAGGAGTGACCTCAGTGCTGCTTCTTTGAGCCCAGTATTGATCTTGACAAGTAATTGTAACCGTACTTACCAGTAACTTGTATTTCCTTCTATAAGAATCCATTGTGTGGTTTTCACCAGAAAAGCTTCCAAGTGTCTATTTTCACACACTAGAAATATTCCTTAAAAATTGCCTGTATGACTTAAACACATTCTTTCAACTGTTTATAGCAGATGCACCAGTGCTGGAACCAGGATCCACCACAGAATAAGAAAAAGTAACGTTAACACTACTTACCTGATAAGTGAATTTCCTCCCATAGGATAACATTGGTGATTCTATGTGAAAAAGTTTTTGTCATCTTTTAAAATACAATAAAATTCCTTAAAAATCACTACTGTAACCAAAACGCTTTTACTCAACTGTTCACAGGTGATGTCTCCGGACTGAATTTATAATCCAGTCCTGTGGTTAGAAAAGTAATCCAAAAAGTAATTAATTGCATTTAACTAGAAATTCACATTGACCTCAATGTTGCATTGTGCTTGAAATTGAGTTGCCCATTGCAACAACTGTAACTACTGTACTTAAAATTCTATTGCCTATTTTCAAAGTATTTAAACTAAAGTAATTCATTCTGAGAAAGTATATTTTGTAATGTAATGTATGATGTAATTGTAATGTAATTTAAAAAATAAAAAATCTAAAAATAAACTGTTTAAAATTTTTTTCTAAATCAGTATAAAGAAAATAGAAATAATAAATACATTTAAAAATGTTCATTTACAAAACCTTTGAAATTCACTGAAAAAACCATAGGTTTCAGACATGTTATAGTTAGGAATTAGCATTTAAAAAACCTTTGAAATTCACTGAAAAAACCATAGGTTTGAGGCCTGTTATAGTTAGGAATTAGCATTTAAAAAACCTTAGAAATTCACTGAAAAAAACATAGGTTTTAGGGGTGTTATAGTTAGTTGGACATTTCACTCGTACAAAACCATTGAAATTCCCATGTTATAGTTAGTTGTACTAACTATAACTCACTCGCCCGCAATCCACTGCAGATGATGTCACATATTACATCATTCATGACATGGTCAGTGACATCACTCATGACATCTCAAATGACATCACTGATGACATCATTCACGTGACAATCTGATACATCTTATCTTACACTAGTATAACCTTTCAACACTCATTATAAAATATGGAGTACCATATTTGAAACCATTGACACACCAGTACAAGTTACAAAAAACCCACTCAGTTATTCTTACACACACATCTAAAGACTTACCTATAGAGTCACTCATACATGCTAACAAAGATCAATAGAACACTATTAAATATACTTATACACCAACATCGACATTACACGCCAGCACACATCCTATTCACTCATGCAGTCATCCTACTCCCTTATGCAAACAATTGATCATACCAAAGAACTGGATTAACCCACTTACTGGGTCTCGGCAGCGGGGGAACCACCCAACCCTTCCATACCCTTCATACGTAGTAAAAGGAGACACAGATGCCTTCGTCTGCAGGAGGAACCCAGGTTTATTCAAATAGCCCGGGCTATGGAACAGAGTCCAAGCTCGTCAGAAACAAGACAGAGGAGGCTGCTGCTTTACTCCGCAGCGTATAAGCCTTTCATACTTTTTCATTCAGATCTTTTGGCTGTTAGTTCATTGTTCAATCAGGGCAATGTTTGCAGTTGATAACCAGATCCAGACGATGTTTGTAGATGGTGACCTGGTCAAGGTTTGGTACACAAATCATTGTTCACTCAGTTTGGCAAAGCTCGGTCTTTCAGGTCATTGTCCACTCAGCTTGATCAAAGCCCGGTCTTTAGGTCATTGTTCAATCACCCTGATCAAGGCCCAGCAGTCAGACCATTGTCCAGATAACCTGATCACGGTGTCAAGGATGTTCACCAGGCTGGGAGCAGGAGATGGAAAACAAATCATTTACACAGGGTGTGAGTGTCTCGTGGCTTTCTGGTGAACTGCAAAGAACAGGGGGGGTTGGGTGTGTGAAAGTTCCTAGGCAGAAATGCAGGCTGCAAGATGGTTGTTGTCGTGTTAGTTAGATTTTCCTCAGGCATCAGCAGAAACGACCAGGTGGGTCGTGTGGAAGTGCTTGACACGAGATGGCAATGAAAAAGCAATGGAGTCCTGGTACAAATGATGCCGATTGTGAGAAGTTGGCCCGATATGCAGTGTTCACTATTCTAGTGACCACTATGCATCGGTCCAAACGACCCTTATGGTGATTGGTTGTAAGTCAACCTTAGACCAGCTATCCTAGTAGCGTGGATGGTATAGAGACAAAATATCGACTCCAAAATATCGACTGGACATAATATCGAGTTTTAAATATAGACTGGACAAAATATCGACTGGACATAATATCGACTACAAAAATATCGTTTTTCAGGTAAGTGAAGTAATATCGACTGTATAAAATATAGATAGCAAAAATATCGATTTTTTAATAATATATAATATGTTATAGTGTATTTTTATGTAATAATATGTGTGAATAGTGTGTATTAATGTTATAAAATATTTTATTAAATGAATTTTGTTTTTATAATAATTGCGTAATGTAATTCTGTAGCGGGTTGTGGGTTTATAGGGGAATAGGGTAGGAAGTAATTTAATAATTAATTAATTAATATATGTTTGTTAATATTTTTAATTAATAATTAATTGGTAATTAAATAATATTGATAAATTTTGAGTAAAGGAGCATTTTTAGGGTTCAGGGTCAGTTTTCAGTTTTTGGGTAAAGGGGCATTTTTAGGGTTCAGGGTCAGTTTTCAGTTTTTGGGTAAAGGGGCATTTTTAGGGTTCAGGGTCAGTTTTCAGTTCATGGGTAAAGGGGTATTTTTAGGGTTCAGGGTCAGTTTTCAGTTCATGGGTAAAAGGGTATTTTTAGGGTTCAGGGTCAGTTTTCAGTTCATGGGTAAAGGGGTATTTTTAGGGTTCAGGGTCAGTTTTCAGTTCATGGGTAAAGGGGTATTTTTAGGGTTCAGGGTCAGTTTTCAGTTCATGGGTAAAGGGGTATTTTTAGGGTTCAGGGTCAGTTTTCAGTTTTTGGGTAAAGGGGTATTTTTAGGGTTCAGGGTCAGTTTGGGGTTTTTGGGTAAAGGGGTATTTTTAGGGTTCAGGGTCAGTTTTGGGTTTTTGGGTAAAGGGGTATTTTTAGGGTTCAGGGTCAACAAATAAGATTGTAAAAAATTATTTTTATTATTTTCATTTATTATTTAATTATTATAATTTAATTTAAGTCGTTTTAAGTATATTTTAGTAATTAAAATATAATATTAATTTAATTTAACACTGTTTTTAATAAAGTCGATATTTTTTACATCTATATTATTGTTAACGATATTTTGTACTCGATATTTTTGTACTTACCTGTTTGTAGATACAAACTCGATATTTTGACTGTCGATATTTTGTCCACGATATTTTGGCAAGTCAATATTTTGTCCCTCGATATTTTTTCAGTGATCCAGTGTGGATACGAGCAGTCTTCGGGCTAAACTCTAGAGGGCGTGTTAAGCCAGCTGTTATACCATCACATACCCCTTGAACACCAAGTGAAAGGACACCACACAAGTGTTATGAAAATAAACAGTATATTTATTAGAATCACAACAGCCCTGTACTCTTTATGAGGACAGGGTACTAAGCACAGAACAAAACTCTTAGGAAAATACTTCAAGTGCACAATCAATACAAGTGCCCGAGGGCACGGAAAGTTTAGTGGTCTCGGGCGGACCCGATAAGGCAAGTCGGAAGCGAGGGACTCGGGACCCTAGAGTAAGGAGGCTATGCAGGCACCGAAATGCCGAAGTTACCTAGCCACGAGGGCTGCGGCTGCACAAGTCTTACAGGCGTCGGGGGTCTTCGCTGACGAGCCAGGAAGAAAAGGAGTTGCTGGCCGGCGACCAGTGATGAATAGTTCGTAGAGATCCAAGCCTGGATCAGAGATCGATGATACCTGAAAGCAGAGGGGACCAAGTTCGTACTACTAGCCAGTAGTCAGAGGGTACCAGGAAGGCACCGGATGGCCGTCACCTCGACTAGGTGAGTGGGCGACGCTAGGCTCTGCAGTCTCACGGACCAGGAGGCGTTGTCGGCGACCAGGATGGAGGTGCGAGCTGTCCCATGAAGGTTGATGCTGTCGGCGTCGCTGGGCCCAGGATTGGGGCAACAAGCCTTGGCAGATTTCAGGGCCACGTGGTGGGCCTAAAATGGCATCTTGAGTGGACCAGGAGGGTCCGGGGTGCTCCTCTCGTAAAATGGAGCAAGGGCCGGTCTGGAGCAACCAGACCAGCAACGTTGGTTGTCGGATGTCGTCAAGGACAACGTGCTGAGCGGCGAGCAGAAGGGCCCCACGCTGATCGTGGAGATGCTGGGAGGCTGCACTTCGGTGCTGGAGCTGCTCAGGATCGGGGCTTCTCGGACCCCAGAGCACTCACCAGAGGATTCCTTCGGTGGTCGTGCTGGATTAAGAAAGCGTGCAGGTTTTGATGATGGCCGGTCCCTCGAGGTCTCGTCGCACCCACAGATCTCAGCTGAGCTGACGATGTGGGTAGAGGTCAGAGGTGCCAGGGAAGCCGGTTCTCGTCGAGCTGGGTCGTCGGATTCCTGAGGAAGGACTTGCAGCAAACCGCAGAGTTCTTAGATGGTGCCTGCGGATGCAGGGTGACTACTCCTTAGCCACAAGGGAGAAATCTTGAGAAGAGTCTCAAAGTCCTTTCGTAGAAAGTATTCTTGATTCAAAGATGATCTGATTTGTAAGGGTCCCCGCTCCGGCCTTTATCCTAAAGAAAGGGGTGGGTACATGACTAGGTCCTGCCCTAAGGGTGGGACCAGGAAGGGGGGTAGTTACACCCCTCTCCCCCTGCTGGACTTTCCCCAGGTCAGGGGCTGCGCGCCCCTGGAACTGGTTCTAGCCGGCAGATGCGTAGTGAGCACCGGGGTGCCACTCCGCAGTCACCTTCTCGCAAAGCCCTACCTACCCAGAATACACAAACCCTGTCTGGGACGGTGCGAACACCACCCTTGACAGGAAACCCTTTGTCCAAGCTCTCCTCGCTGGAAGGACTCCCAGCAGCAGGAGGTCAGACTCGTGTCTGTGGTGGCAACGTCCATTTTGTGGAGCTGAGGCTTCGTTTAACTTTAACCGGGGTTCACAGTTACGTACATGTCGTGTCCCTCTAGAAGGGCGGAATGCTAACCTCGTCGCTAGAATTGATGAGGGGGCAGCATCCCGATTCGTATGACACCTTACTCGACATGTCTTGATAACGCGATACCGAAGTTACCGATATGATATGCGTTATCATGGAACAGCCATTGGGTCTTGGTTCCGCAAGCTGAAACCGGGCTCGGCTCGTGCCAGAGCCCAATTCACACGGGTCCATGCACTCTGCCTTCAGGATTGTCAAGGCCTGCCATAGGAGTGACTGATAGGAACCCGGGTGTCCATTGTGAGGTTAGATATAGGGATACTATACCTATAGCAACGAGCGAGTACTCTACGTTGCCCCAGCTGTCGTGCAGCCAGTTGTGTCAGTTTTAGATGGCCATCCAGGGGTGGCATAATACATGCTTCAGCCCCTGGTAGGCCCTGGGTACACCGATGCCCTGAGTTACAGGGTCTGACAAGGTGGCCCAGTTCCAATTGGGTTATGCACCTAAGGTACACACATCAATTTAGTGAGAGAACAGCTAGGCTGTGGGTCTGATTGGCAGGCCCACAGCCCGAGAAAGTCGTAAACCAGTGAAACAAAAGCAAAAAGTCCGGGTGATCATAGGATTGCAGACCCTACTCTCCTACACCGATCAGAAGAACACTTTTCCTCAATACTTACATATACTAAGCTACACACTTACACAAACACCACTTTATGTATTCATATAGATAGTAACTCATACTTAGTCTGTTATATAATAATTATTACAAGTATACAGTTATCCATACGTCACTCATACAATCACTGACTACTTATTTATATACAACAACTGTCATACACACTGCCTTTTATACTTCTAGTTTGTTGGACATGTATCATTGAGAAATATATTTACTCATCACCACACCCATAAAGAGATTCACTCACCCAAACAACTGTTTCCACATACAGTCTTAACCTCATATTCCTACTAAATCAACTATTTACACATCTTTGGACAGTCATATACCTCCCACCCAACCGCACACACATTCATTCACTATCCCATACAAATACTCACTTAACTAAGTAATAACTAATATAGACTTTCACATAGCTAGTAACCAACTTATGTAGTAGTTTACACTACAAGAGATAGAGTGATACAGGTATTCATACAGTTTAATCACTATCCCATATATTTAGTGAGACACTTTAAATTCGTCACTTAGACAGTCAATCACATTGCTACTGAATCCTCCATTCAGACACTTAAACATCCACCCAGTCTTCAAGGCAGATTGCTATATATATATAATACTTGTTTAAATATCGAAGCAAACCACATTCACTGGATGATGTCATCTGTGAAGTCATCAGTGAAGTCATTTGAGATGTCATCAGTGATGTCACTCACCATGTCATGAATGATGTAATATGTGACATCATCAGCAGTGGATTGCGGGCGCGCGAGTTATAGTTAGTACAACTAACTATAAGGTGGGAATTTCAATGGTTTTGTACGAGTGAAATGTCCAACTAACTATAACACCCCTAAAACCTATGGTTTTTTCAGTGAAAATATATATATATATATTCAACAAAAGGGTGCCTTGATGCGGGAAGACGCTACACGAAGGGATGACTCACAGCCATTTATTCCAGGAAAAACAGCGTGGCAGTCTGGAGTTCAATTTCAATCCTTATGCTTTTCAGAGCACCTTTATCAGAGGAAAAAGACGACTGTTCTCCGCTTTAGTTCGATCCAATTCAGTCACAGAAGTGTTACCCCAGTGGGTGCGGTGAAACACAGTCATCCATAAAAACCCAAGTAAAACCCCAGTGGGCCTCCAGGCGCACAATGCTGTTCCAGTGTCCATTAACACCTTCGTACCCCTTGAATCGCTAAACAATGTCAGTGCAGGGGCTCCATTACTATGGGGGCATCATCCCTCCGGCCAGGCTGCAGCACAAAATTCAACAAAAGGGTGCCTTGATGCGGGAAGACGCTACACGAAGGGATGACTCACAGCCATTTATTCCAGGAAAAACAGTGTGGCAGTCTGGAGTTCAATTTCAATCCTTACGCGTTTTAGAGCACACCAAGCTCCTTCATCAGAGGAAAAAGATGACTTTTCTCCGCTTTAGTTCGATCCAATTCAGTCACAGAAGTGTTACCCCAGTGGGCGCGGTGAAACACACTCATCCATAAAAACACAAGTAAAACCCCAGTGGGCCTCCAGGGTCAGGACACTGTTCCAGTGTCCATTAACACCTTTGTACCCCTTGAATCGCTAAACAGTGTCAGCGCAGGGGCTCCATTACTATGGCAGCATCATCCCTGCGGCCAGGCTGCCGCACAAAATTCAACAAAAGGGTGCCTTGATGCAGGAAGACGCTACACGAAGAGATGACTCACAGCCATTTATTCCAGGAAAAACAGCGTGACAGTCTGGAGTTCAATTTCAATCCTTACGCATTTCAGAGCACACCAAGCTCCTTCATCAGAGGAAAAAGACGACTGTTCTCCGCTTCAATTTTTTAACAGGTATGTAATCACATGCATTGGCAGATTCTCCACACCTGGACATTCCTCTAAGCATGCTGGTACATGTAGTTCGATCCAATTCAGCCACAGAAGTGTTACCCCAGTGGGCGCGGTGAAACACAGTCACCAGTAGGTAGTTATAGTTGGGACCTAGTTTCCATAGGAAAAGTATTTTCTGATTTGCCAATATCTTTGGCGCCGTTCCACGCATCTTCGCGAAATTTTCAAAACGAATAGCCTGCTCAGGTCAGCTCCTATTTTGAAAGTTTTGGGGTGATTCGTCAAGTGAGGGCCGAGAAAAAAGGGGGGTCCCAAAACACATTTACCCCATGTTAATTTCCATAGAAATTTTGGAACAGGCTACAGCCCGAACTGCTGAACAGAATTACACCAAATTTAGCAAACCGGTAGCTCTTGGTTCAGCAAGCACTCTTTTTTTTTTAAATAGTGTAAATCCATTCAGTAGTTCCAGAGAAATTCAAAACATAAAAATATCAATATCTGAGCACTGAGGAGGATTCGTGACTCCTCCTGAGCACAAGCTGACTTCTAATTTGCTGCCAACTCTTCAAACCAGCATGTGTTCGCAGCCGTCCGAGTCACAAGAAATCAGTAGGAAAAATGATAAAAAAAAGAAAAGGAGACAGGGTAGAAACACCCTGACCACCTAGGCCTGCTCAGGGGGTCCCACAAGGACCCTGAGGCCCAAAAAAGCATTAAAAAATAATTGGCCGAATTCACGCTGGGAGCGCGAATCCGGTGGAAATTTGTAAGCCAGATCCCAAGGTCAATACCAAATGTATCTCATTCGAACTGACCTGGGTGATGCGGAGGGTGCCGCTGGTCAGACCACGCTTTTCCTGAGGCTTTCCACTGCCGCCACAGCCGCCGGACAGCACAGCGCGGCTGCGGTGACCTGGGACTGCCATTCCCATCGGCCCCTGTGACAGGAAGTTGCGCACGGCTTGCCCCGTGCCCGGAGGCGCTTAAAGTGCAGCATGAACCCCTGTGGAGCGGGCTCATTCAAACTGATGTGGGTGATGCGGAGGGTGCCGCTGGTCAGACCACGCCATTCCTGAGGCTTTCCAATGCTGCCACAGCTGCCGGACAGCACGGCACGGCCGCGGTGACCTGGGACTGCAATTCCCATCGGCCCCTGCGACAGGAAGTCGCGCACGCCTTGCCCCGCGCCCGGAGGCGCTTGAAGTGCGGCAAGAGCCCCCGCGTTGTGGGCAGCGTGCAGGTGGGCGCCGGGCTAAGCCCGAGCAAAGGGCAGGCCAACTGAGGCCGTCCGAGGTCGACAGAGGCCGGGCTGGGCCACTCCATTGTCATCTACCATGGGTAAGAGAAAGCAGTTATTTCGGGGAGTACATGAAGGTAAAAATGCAAAGATCCCTAGAAAATCCGATTCTATACTATCATACTTGACTTCAGCTGTGGGGGTTTTAACCAAGGAAATCACGGGTGTTGAGAAAAAACTGGGGTTGAGTTCAGTAGACATTGAGCAACCATTAGAAATAAACCACAGTCCGAGTGTTCCGCTGGAACCATCAATCGTGATTTTAAAACCCCCCTCTATAGTGGAGTCCTCGAATGTCCCTCCAAGATCTCCACACACCTCCCCTCCTCAAGAGGATATACCCGTATTGGTCTCATCACCAAAGCACACGCGTAAGCGCAGGTCAACGAAAAAACCATCTAGGAGGAATAATGCAACGGGTAAGGCTTTAAATCGGGATGCCAGCATAAGGGACCACGTTTGCAAAATCGTCGAGGACTTACTTACATCAAGACTTGAACCCGCACTAGTAGCCATCGCGAAAAACATTGTGGACACATTGAATGTATGTGTAGCAGGACTATTATGCAAATGTGATAAAATTGATGCTTTTTTGAAACAACAATCAAGTCAAAAGGGGATTTTGGTCCACTCTCAAAACTTAATCACTAATGAGCCCATGGTCAATACGATGATTATGGCCTCAGAAGCCTTAAGGGATAGAAGCCCGGTAACAGTGGGACCCCGGGGTGGGCGGGGACCCATGAGGGTTGGCACATTGAATATTAACCCCGGAGATAGTAACTGGAGAAATAATAGTTCAGACGGTCACAGGCCGGTTCCCATAGGGACAGTCATCTGGAGTTGCCCCCGGAGGCTGCCCCTTTAGTGGCTGTTTTTACAGGAGTCCCCCTAGTAAGGGCAGGCTTAAATGAAACAACCCATGACCTCATGTTATTGGCCAAGCAATGGTGTTCCTAGTTTAGTAGCGGAGGCACAGACATCGTGAGTACTGTCATCATGGCTAGGAGGGTTAGTTGGGTTGGCCGTGGTCCAAAATCTATCCCAGGGGACTGCGTGGTGGTAAATTTTAACAACCAGCCCAGTGCTGAGAGATTGTTCTGGAATGCCTCAGTCCTGACGAAAAAAGGCATAAGACCACTCCCCCTTGGGTTTTTCTATCCACCAATTAGGCCAGCCAGGTTAATGGTTAAGCCCCTGTTGTCACATCGGGAAGTTCCCCCCTGCAGTAGTCAGCGGACGTCATCTCACCAGGCTAATATTATCTCACAACAAAGGACCACACAGGAGCTGTCACCATGGGTGGAAAGGGGTCCCTCTAGCAATTCTCCAGTCCTCCAGCATGGTGGGTTACCCACAGTAGAGATAGGTCTATCTAATCATTTCTCTCCCCTGTCCCCTATGGAGGCGAACAATTGACTACCTTCCAGACTGTCAGGGGAGAAGGCTGAGGTAGCAGCCCAGATACCCTTATGTCAATTTTTGACCTGGAATGTGGCGGGTATCAGATCTAAAAGTACAGATCCTATCTGGCTAAAGTATATTAGGCAGCATGATATTCTTGCCCTCCAGGAAACCTGGGACATTTTGCCCAGTTTTCTACTGGATGGTTACCTTAGTTTTTCCACTCCAGCTGTTCCTGGGACAGCGAAAAGACCCAAAGGGGGTTTGCTTGTCCTTTTATCGCTTAATTTGTTACGTGTTTTTAAAAAACTTGAAACTGATTCAAAGAACTTTCTAATAATTGAATGGATTGTCTCTGATCAGCAGAAATTTTTACTAATTAATTTTTATAACTCTAGGGATGGCTCATTTCAAAACGAGCACTTTAGTGCATTGGATCTTTTTTTGTCAGTCTACATTCAGGAGCAGTCCTACGCCCCATAGGTGGTACTTCTGGGAGATTTTAACATACACCCTTGTTCGTGGGACTTTTATAGCGACGAGCATGGAGGGTCACCCGGCAAGGGGGTCCCCCATTTCGAGCATAGTACAGAGGGAGAGGCCCTTGAGGCCTTCCTCTCCAACATGAACTTATTGGAACCAGGTATTTGTGAGGGTGAGAAGAGAGCCCCTACCTTCATAGGGCGAGGTGCAAACTCCGTCATCGACTATATCTTCTTATCCCCTGCTGTTCTGGCTAAAACAAAGCCTATAGAGTTCCCACTTTAACTTTCAGCGACCTTGATGTCCTTAGGGAGCAAAAGGATTCAACAAAGGGGGGTGCGCCTAGGTATCTATCGACCACTGCCCAGGGGAGACGGATTAAATGGAATAGGGTCGTCCCAGAAGCCTTTTTTGAGGACCTCGCAACTAAAACCGAGGCCAACTTGGCTATCTGCTTGGATGGAACTGCTGCAGGAGCCCACGTTGTGGAAGCTTATGTAGCGGTGTGCAAGCAGATTGCCAAAGATCTAGAGGTTGGCGTTAGTACACAACGGAGGAGGGCCTTTAAATGGTTAAATAATAACTGTTCAAAGGCCCATGACGCCTTACTCAAGGCACTTAAAAACAGGCCTAGGAATAGAGCCCTAATAGCCCATCTTCGCAAGGAGTACAAAACTGCTATTGGTATGGGGGAGGAGCTTCGCGGGCGACCAAGATGGCCGCGTAAGCTCGGAGCTCCGCGGACCCTCCGACCCTCCGCAAATATCCTGTTGAAAATCCTGATCCACGTCAGTGGATTCTGCTTGGTGAGAGGTCGCAGACACGGGAACTGCTTTCCGCTTTTAAATCGGTGGTTCCTAGGCGAAGTTACGTCGAGCTGCACTTCGTGCCAGTGATGCGCCATTGTCTCATGGGTGGCTGCTGGTTGTACCGACGCTCCGCATGATTGGGATGCGAAGTGGACGTCTTTGGTCCCTGCTGGCGAAGTGCATGTAGCTGCGGAGTCGCCTGCTACCGGCCTGGTTTGTTTGCTGACTTCGCTTTTGCTCTACACATCTGCTTCCTGGTCCGGGCGGAGTAGCCCTTTGTCCTCCTTGGGTCTATCATGGCCGGCAGAGGGGACCCCGACAAGACGTTGAACAGGGGTGTTCGTAGGACGACTCAAACGCAGCTGAACAAGATTGATCCATACGCTCAGCAGCGGACCTCGCCCACGGTGGTGGCCTCCTCTAAAGACCTGCACCGGGCGGGCTCGCCTGAAGGTTCCGAGCCTACTCTGAGTGACATTATGGGGGCCATTGCGGGCATTCGGTCTGAAATGCAGAAACAGCACGAGGTCCTGACTCATAAGGTGGGCACTCTGGCCGTTGATCTCAACCTGATCAGGGCCGACCTGGGGAAGACCAATGACCGGGTGAAATCCCTTGATCTCAAGACCTCCAGCTTAACTACCGATGTTTCGGAACTGCAGTCGGAGGTCCGGACCCTAAGATCAGTCAACGACCAATTCTCCAGAAGATTGGAGGATTTTGAAGGGCGTGCAAGACGACGGAATGTCCGCGTTATTGGTGTTCCGGAGGGAGCGGGGGAGGCGGCAGTGGACCTTTTTGTGGAGGACTTGGTACAGACGCATCTCGCACCCTCTGGCCTGAGCAACTTCTTTTCTGTGGAGCGTGCCCATCGGATACCTGGCGGCCCTCCAAAGTTGGGTGCTGCGCCTAGACCCATCATTGCCCGGCTCTTCAACTTTAGAGACCGGGATGTGATTCTCCAAGCCTCTAGGAGACATGGGCCGCTCAAGTTTCAAAACTCTGAGGTGCACTTTTACCCGGACTTCACCAGGGCCGTTCAGAGGCAACGCCAGAGTTTTGCAGGGGTGAAACGACGCCTGAGAGACATGGGTTTTAAATACTCTATGCTGTTCCCTGCTAAACTGCGGATTGAGTACGAGGGCCGAGCTATGTTCTTCGATGTGCCAGAGAATGCGAGTGATTGGCTGGACACTTTGCCTCAACGACGGGAAGAACACGACGAACATTCCGGTGGCGCAACTGGTGGTTCTGATCTCTAGGACTGGGTACTGCAGTGCTGCTTAAGGCGGTTGGTGTCCCTGATGTCTGTGACTGCCAATACCAATGCTATTTCGATTTGATAGTTTTCCTGTTTTTCCATGGAGGGTGGCGGGAGGGGTTTGCAGAGATTCCTTACTCCTCTAGGGTCTTTTTGTAGATTAGTTTATGGGGCGACAGGCACACTGCTGGTTGGAGGGGCTTTTTAGTCTGCTGCAGGGGTGCAGGGTGGTGGGTGGTGGTGGGGAAGTTCGTTTGTATATTCTCTTTTCTCTCTTTCTGTCTCTTGGGCAATGGGATGTATATACTGATCAGTTTCATTTGTTGTTGAGGCTTGATGGGGTTGGGCGGGGCCAGGGACACGATGATGGGGGGTAGGAAACTACGAGTCCTCAGTTGGAATGTTAACGGGTTGGGTGACCGTATCAAGAGAGGGGTTGTGATTCAATTGATTAAACGTCATATGCCTGATGTCGTCTTCCTTCAGGAGACGCATCTGGTTGGAAACACGTGCAAAGCACTTAACCGTAAAGGGTACAAAATGGTGGCTCACTCGGGGTTCTCCTCGGGATCTCGGGGGGCGGGAGTTCTTGTTCGTGCGTCCCTTCCACTTGAGGTCGACGTCACAGTGATCGATGATATTGGGCGGTACGCCGCTGTGGCGGGTCGATGGGAAGGGCGTGCCCTGACATTACTTTCAGTTTACGTTCCCCCGGGTCTACAATCTAGCACTTTCCAGGACCTTGGTGGCGCCATTTTGAATTTGCCAGCTGGATTGCTGATAATGGGGGGTGATTTCAACTCGGTTTGCTCCGGCTCCTTGGACCGCCATCCGCCTAGAGACCTCCGTAGCTCCCAATTGTGGTTGCCATCCTTCCTCGAGACCATGGGGCTAGTAGATAGCTGGCGGCTTCTACATCCCACGCTCTGTCATTATTCCTTCCACTCTGGTGCCCATGGTAGTCTTTCTAGGATCGACTATGTTCTTACATTGGCTGCGCTCGCGCCTGCTGTTTCTGAGGCCCGTTATTTGGCACAGGGTATTTCTGAACATTCCCCGTTGTGGGTCTCTTTTGACTTTGACATTGTCATGTCGGACCGACCGGCGGTTGTTAACCCGTGGTATTTCCGTAATCCCAAGACTCGCAACCTCCTAGCCAAGGCCATCGATCTCTATTTTACTGAAAACGAGGGATCGGTTGCGTCGGCCGCGACTTTATGGGAGGCGTTTAAGACAGTTTTGAGGGGTGAGGCTTTCGCTCTTATAGCAGAGGCCCGTAGAGTCCGCAATGCTGATTTAATACGCATCGAGGAGGAGATCGTGGAGCTTGACTCCCAGTTGGAGGCTGAGCCCGATCCCGCTCTCCTGCACGACCTCTCCCTCAAACAGTCGGAATACCGCGACCTTGCTACAAACGCTGCTCTTCTCTTATCTAAAGAACAGCAGGGTCGGATATATGACGCCGGCGATAAGGCCGGGAAGTTGCTGGCATGGCTGGACAGGAGGGAGATGGCTAGCCGTGTTGTACCCGAGATAAGGGGGGAAGACGGAGTTGTCGTCACTGATCCAAGTGCCATTGCCGAGTCCTTCGCTGATTACTTTCGAGGCGTCTACACCTCTGTTTTGGACCGGTCTGAGGCCGATTCGACAGTGTTTCTTTCGGCTGTCGATCTCCCGTGCCTTTCGGACGAGGAGCGTGACGACCTGGATAGGGACGTCTCTGTGGATGAGGTCGCACTTGAGATCCGCTCACTGCGTTCGGGCAAGGCACCTGGTCCTAATGGTATCCCGGTTGAGCTATATAAGATCAGGCCGGATGTGGTTTCCCCACACCTGCGTAACATGTTCCTGGGGGCGCGGGAGAATGGCCTACTTCCTCTGGACCAGAGGTTGGCCACCATTGTGCTCATCCATAAAGAAGGGAAGCCGAGAGACTTGTGTCGGTCCTACCGTCCCATTTCCCTCCTAAATGCTGAGCCTAAGATTCTTGCCAAGATAATCGCTAACCGACTGATTGGCGTTATCGGTGACCTAGTGCACCCAGACCAATCGGGCTTTATTCCACACCGCAACACTGCCCTTAACCTGCGTAGACTCCACGGCGCCCTGGCCAGGGCCCACACCCTGGAGGAGCCGGCGGTCCTTGCGTCCTTGGACGCCACGATGGCTTTTGACTCTCTTGAATGGAGCTACCTTTGGGCGGTGTTGGCGAAGCTCGGTTTTGGCCTGGTGTTTGTGGGATGGGTGAAGCTCTTGTATGCCGACCCACTGGCTAACGTTGCCGTCAATGGCCGCATCTCGGTGACCTTTGCCCTTCATAGAGGCACCAGGCAGGGTTGCCCCTTGTCGCCACTTTTGTTTGCGCTCGCTCTTGAGCCGCTTGCGGCCCTGCTACGCACGCATCCGGATCTGCATGGTATAAGCTGGGCCCCTGGCTTTGAGGACAGAGTCTCTCTTTACGCAGACGACATTCTGCTTTACCTCACTTCCCCTTGCAAGTCACTTATTGTGGCATGTGACGTATTTAGACTCTTTGGCCGGTATTCGGGCCTTGTTATTAACTGGGCTAAGTCTTCCCTCTACGTACTGAAAGGGGACACACCGCGCCTCCCTAGAGGCTGCAACATCCAGGTGGCCAGCCAGGGCTTTAAATACTTGGGGATTTATATCTCTGGTAATGCGAAGGCGCGCTACGAACATAATTTGCTTCCCCCTCTTCTCCGCCTCCGACGTGATGTGGAGGGATGGCACAAACTTCCGCTTTCTTTACTCGGGCGTGCGGCATTATTTAAGATGATGTCGTTGCCCAGGTTCCTTTACGCCCTGCAGAACACCCAAGATCCGGTCCCCGCCCGATACTTCCGAGAGATCGAAGGCCTTCAACGTGCCCTGCTCTGGGACGGCCGGCCCTGCGTCGCTATCACAAAGCTCATGCTTCCGTGGTATGACGGGGGTATAGCACTACCAGATGTGCGCAGATATTACTGGGCCTCCCAATTGGCGGCTATCAATCACGGTTTCTATGGTCTGGAAAATAACCCTGGGTACGCGATGGATAAGTGGCTCTTGAGTGGCGGCAATTACTACAGGGCGCTGTATTCGAGGTCTCTGGACAGGCGGATGTCGGGCCCAACGAAAACTGCGGTCCATATTTGGAGGACGATTACCAAGGCGCAGGGCTGGCAGGGCAGACTGACTAGATTCACCCCATTGTACGATTCTGACATTTTGGGTAAGTTATGGCACACCAAGGGGTTTGACAAATGGGACCTCATAGGTATCTCCAGGGTGGATGAAATGATATCAAAGGGTGAGATCAAGACCTTCTCCCAGCTGCAGGCTGAATATCAGCTGGGTAACTCGGAGTCTTTCCGATATGCCCAGTTGCGGCACGCACTGCTCTCTGCCAAACCAGCTGAGGGGTTGATTCCAGAAAGCTCCCCGTTGGAGGACAGGGTGTTGGATGGCCATATGCTAGACAGTGCTATCTCGCTGTCTTACAAGAAACTTATTAATGTACGCACTGACCTCCTCCTGGGTGTGCGGGATCAGTGGGTGCGTGACGGATTGGAAATCGACGATGAGGACTGGCAGAGTGCAGTTTCTTCCCCTAAGGAGGTCGCCATTTCCTCTCGTCTCCGGCTGGTGCAGTTTAAAATCCTACACAGGGTATACATGACTGGCCCCCGGCTTGTGCATATGGGCTACTCGATCGATGGGCTTTGTCGCCGCGGTTGTGGCGCCCTTGCCACTTTTATGCACATTCTCTGGGAATGCCCCGCCATAGCCTCCTGCTGGAGACATGTGCATCGGATTATGGACGAAGTGACTGGGGTAGTGGCGACTGCGGAAGCTAGGCGATGCCTCCTCAACATTTGGGGACCGACGGATCACAATGTGGCTCAGACGCAGTGGGTGACCCTTGGCAACATAGTGGCCAAACGCGACATCGCACAGAAGTGGGGGGCTTCGGTAGCTCCCATGGTGGTGCAATGGAAAGCCAACATGGATTGGTGTATGTTCAGGGAAAAGACGGTCTACGTTGCCAGGGGTAAGCCCAAGAAGTGGTTGAAAGTGTGGGGGGCCTGGAATGCTTACAGGGTACCCCCAGAACCTGTCTCTTTGGAGGAGCACCTGTCGCCGTAACCTGTGACACCAACTGTGACACGATGTAATGTTGTATCCTGTTTCCTCTTCTCCCCCTTCTGCCCTGATCTGTTCTCCTGTATCCGTGCTTGTGTTCCCGCTGCTCCCCCTGCCCCACTGCCAACGCTTCACTGATTTCTTTTACCCCATTGCCACTTTTCATGCGCCTTCTGGTGTCTTTTTCTTTCTCTTTCTATATGTTCCTTTATGCAACAAAATAATAAAATCAACCTTCATTGTACTGCGACACTGATTCTTGTGCTATTGCTCTCCTGCTTTTTATGCTGCCTTGCCTCCGGGATGTTAGGCTGAATAGCTGTGTGCACTTTTCTAAATAAAGGTTTTAATTTTTTTTTTTTTAAACTGCTATTGGTTCACGCAAACGTCACATTAAGGAGGAGGCTCAGGAAAATCTACAATCCGCCGATGTGATAAGAGACAGCAGGAAATTATGGGCCATTATTAATCAGCCGTTCTTCTCAGAACAGGAGAACCTAGACACGGAATGCATGATCCCTGATGATAGCCGGCCTCAACATTTCAAGAGCATTTATGACCTAGATCAGAGGGGATCAACGCCCGCCCTCACAGCTACACTACAGCATGCTATGCCGCTCAGGTTCGTCTTGGCCGAGGTAGAAAGGGCGATTAGAGAAACAACTAGACATAAGGCTCCAGGACCAGACGGGGTACCCGCAGATTTGTACATTATGTATCCACAGTTTGGGGCAAAGATTTTGACCAATGTGTTTAATGCGGTCCCAACAGCTGGTTTTCCATCCTCTTGGTCCTCTTCTGTGATAGTCCTATTTTTAAGAAGGGGAATAGAGGAGACCCCTCCTGTTATAGGCTGATCTCATTGCTAGACTCTGCCATTAAAATCTTGGGCAGAGGCATTCTCCAGAGAATGAGGAATTGGCTTACGGACAGGGGGGTGCCCTCTAACCTCCAGTATGGTTTTAGAGAACACAGGGGCACCATGGATCAATGTTTAAATCTACACCTCCTCATAAGCAAATACACAGTCGCCAGGGAGGGTCTTTTATATTTGGGTTTTATGCACCTTTCTTCGGCATTTGATTTAGTTAACCGTTCAAAATTATGGTTTATTTTGTGTGAGATCAGTTTAGATGCATCTTTGGTCAACTTCTTAAGTGATCTTCACCAGGACTTTTCTGCCTCTGTTAGGGTCACGAGGGAAGGCCGGTGTACTTGGCAATTTAGCTCCAGAAGGAGGGTCAGACAAGGCTGTATACTGGCCCCTCTTCTTTTTACGATCTAGATTAACGCCCTTGAAAAATCTCTGGGCCTGGCTACACTGGACACTCCGCGTATAGGGGAATTGGGTATCCCGGTCCTCCTGTACGCGGATGATGCCGTCCTACTTGTGCGCACGGGCACAGAGGCTGTTGGACCATTTTGGCAGCTTCATGGAGGCCCTGGATTTGAAAGTTAACATCTCAAAATCCCATGTTATGGTGGCCGGCGCACGGAGCAGGAACTCTAAAGTCAAAACTTTCAGGTGTAATGGCAAGGAACTGACGAGGGTGCCTTTCTTCTCCTACCTGGGAGTCCTCTTTGATGAGAAGGGAAATTGGGGTCCCCAGATGAAGCTAAAGAGCAATGTAGTAGTAAGATCTACAACGGCTCTCCTGAATTTCTCTAAGAGATTGGGAGCTAGACCCATGGAGGCCATGCTAAAGATCTATAAATCCAAGTGCTTGGCGATCGCTTCTTATGGTGCGGCTATTTGGGGCTATGTAGCTCCGAACAAAATACAAATTGCTGAAAACAGGGCCCTTAGATCTCTCCTGTCTCTACCGCAATCGCCTCCTACAGTCTCATTACACTCTGAAGTAGGCCTGGGTTATGTTACGGATCATCTAAAAATGGCTCTGCTGATTTGTTGGGCAGAAACCTGGCTGAACGAAGAGATTACACTTAACCACCTGATCTTAAAGGATTGTGTAGCCCTTGAGAAGGCAGATAGGGTCCCATGGTTGGCGTATGTTAGAGTGGCATGCATCAGGCTGGGTCGACCAGAATTGTTTTCATCCCCAGAGCGCATCACGAACGAGGATATAGGGTTGATCAAACACAACTTTCGTAATCTGTTGGAGGCGAAAAGGGAGGAGCAGGACCTGAGAAAACCAGTGGCGAGAAGCATTTATTGTCTATCAATTTCCCCATTTATTGAACCGTATCTGAAGTGTGTCACCAAGCCTTTCCACCTCTTTTTATTGGTCAGATTTCGGTTCAATCTTAGTTACCTTACGCTGGGTACATTTTCTAAATGGGGGAAATCCGAAGATGCAGTGCCTTGTTCCTGTGATAATTTTTCCACACAGGACACACTCCATTTCGTAATGTTCTGCGAGCATTATTCAGACGCGCGTCATTTTTTTTAAAATCCAATCTTGCGCCAGGCTGGATTTGTACAAGTAAGGCCTGCTCTCACATATTTACAAATGCTTAGTTCTGTCCAGGTGATTTTTAGTGTGGCCAGCTATTTGGCAGCCGCGGCCCGGGTAAACATAAGAAGACTCCTTTAAATATAATTATCCAGTGGATTCAAAAGGGGATCATGGTTTTACCTGGAATTACTCATGATGCACTTTATATTAGATTTTTTTACCCGCTGGTTAAGGGCTTTTTATACTGTATATGATGTAATTAATGAATTGTAGACAGTGTATATATGAATTGTAACTAATCAAATGCTCATTTTATTCTTTTATATTTTTAATGTGTGGAGGTTCATGTTCCTTGCATTGTCTTTTATGATTTTAATTAATTAAAATAAATAATTTTTGACTGACTGACTGACCAAATGTATTTAGCGGGGGCCTTCGGGCCCCCGCAGCCCCAGGGACCACTACCTCCCCGGGGCTATGCTAATTATATGCAGGGGCACGCAGCCCCCGACTGCCCCGGGGACTTCCACCTCCCTCTGGCTTAAATTTATTTTACAAAGTGAGGGTGGAGAGGCCTTACGGACCCCCCCCCCCTGCCCCGGGGACCGCCACCTCCCCCGGGCTTTCGTCAATTATCTGTGGAGGGCTTTTGAAATTCTGGGAGGGGGCCCCCATCCTGGAGCCCTTGATGGCACTGGGGACCGCCACCCCCCAGGGCCGGCTTTTGCAATGTCCCGGGGTGCCTGCCCCCAGTACATTGTTGCTTGCTATGGCAGGGCAAATAGCAAAGCAGGTTGTTTTTGGGCAAGAGGAGCTGCATGTCAGCAGCCCCCTTGCCCAAAAGCAATGCCAGCTCCTGCAGGCGGTTGGGAGCTGGCTGGGACCGTGGGGGCATTAGGGCTCCCCCCATGGTCCCCAATGCTAATGGTCGGCCCTGGGGGTTGGGTCCTCGGGGCCAGAAGTGGCTCAAGAGGGGGGCCACTTGGCCCTCCTCCACTTTCTCTAAAAGAATAAAAATGGCAGCGCCCGGGGATGTGATCCCCTGGGCCGAAATCACCCTAGGGAGGGGGGCCGCGCGGCCTACTTCCCGTTTAAAAAAAATATTTTTTTTTTAAAAAGGGTCAGGCCCTGGGGATGGGGGTCTCCAGGGCCCCAAAAATACTAAAAGAAGAGTGGCGTGTTCTAAGTTTGAGAAGTAAGCCCCATTGAATACTGAGGGCCCTTGTGAGCCAACTAACCCACCAGGTACCTCCAGTGAGTGCGACACAGCTGGATTGCAGAGAGGTGGTCTGAGGCCATGCCCCTTTTTACATCACTCTGCAAACCCGTCTCATGGCGCACTGCTGGTGGGGCGATGAGGTCCTCTTGTGCAATTTCCCATAGGGACCTTTAGCCAGGGCTACAGCCCGAACATCTGAACGGAATTACACCATTGGCAGAGAGGTAGAGTTGGGTTTGCAGATTGTGCTTTTTGTTAAATGGTGTAAATCCGTTCAGTAGTTACTAAGAAAATTAAAAGTAAAATCATAGCGATATCTGGAAACGAAGTACCGCACGCGTATGGAAATCCGTACAATTACAAGCACAAGCTGCATGCTGATTGGCTGTCAACTGTCTGTCAACACTCCAAACCAGGAAGTGTTGGCAGCCATCTTGTTCGTCGCTAGAACTGAGTCACAAGAAAACAGTAAAACAAAATTGAGAAATAAGGAAAGGGGGCAGGGCAGAAACATCCTGACCGTCTAGGCTTGCTCAGGGGGTCGTACATGGAACTTTAGGCTCAATTTTTTTTTTTTTTAAGTAAAAAATCACGAGGTATGTGTACGGAAATCCGTACAATTACGAGCACGAGCTGCATGCTGATTGGCTGTCAACTGTCTGTCAACACTCCACACCAGGAAGTGTTGGCAGCCATCTTGTTCGTCGCTAGAACCGAGTCAATTTCAATTTGTAATCTTTATTCGGTTCTTAAAAAGACACCATAAAAGCACAAATACAAAGTACACACAAAATATTAAAAAACGAAAATGATTTTCCATATGAAAAGGTATAAATGTTAAAATTATCTGACACTATAAAAAGACTAGGGGATCATAAATTTAAATGTTCAAGGGGACGAGTAATGTTAGGGGCCAGTTTCTGTAGTGTTCCTCAGTCTTATTGCCATCTGAATGAAATTTATTGTACAAAAAAGGGTGTAAGCATCCTCCGCTTCCTGTAAGAACCTCAGGGCCAATCTTGCATGTTTAAACTTAGTCTTTCAGAATCCCCACCAGGAACTTGCGTCTTGGCACGGTATAAAATGGGCACAGTAAAACAAAGTGAAGGGTATCCTGCGGAGACCTATGGTCGCAGCCGCAGGTACCCTTCTCCTCCACTGTGTGAGTGAACCCAGCCGGGACCGCGAGGAGGTGATGGAGCATGTTAAGTCTGAAACGGGTCATGACGTAGCGATCCTGGGCGTTATACATGACCCTCAAATAAGGTTCCATGCCATGCTTCGCTGTAAGTTCATTATAAAAAAGATTAGTGGGTTTGTGGTTTTCTTTTCCTGCCCTTGATGACTTAAGCTGTGCCGGAAAAAGTTTTTTCACCAGGGCCTTGCTCTCAGGTGTTAGAGAGTCTGGGGATGTAAAGAAGTTAATGCAATCAATCTCTACTAGAGATTTCTTGACGTATTTCAGCCAGGGGATGGTTTGACCTTTATCTCTTTTGAGGCAGTCCCCTATGATTTGTCTTGTTAGGGCCGCCTCTGGGTTGGTCCATACTTTGACCCATGCCAGGAGAGGTTTAATTTTAATCCTGTCTTCTATGAAGGTTTCTCCTACTTCTTCATGGATGATGTGGGCCGATACGCTCTGGGGGACTTTCAGAATTCTTCTCAACAATTTATTTTCTTCTGTCTGGATCTGCTGTACTTTATTGTCCAGGAAGCCCCAAACTTCTGCCCCATAGGATACTTTCGCACAGCAGATTGACCTGTACAAGTTCAATATTTGTTCCGGAGACCATTTTCCTAGTCTTTGCCCGTACCCCATAATGGCTCCTACTGAGGCTGCCAGTTTCATAGAATGCTTTTCTACCAGAGGTTTAAAGGTGAGGTGGTGATCAAATAGTACCCCCAGGTATGAAAAGGTCTTGACCTGGTCTATTTTGTGTGACCCAATGTGATAGGTGAAGGTCCCTTTTGTCGGTTGCCCTGATGACATAATATAGGATTTTTCCAGGTTTGTCGCCAGGTCCAGTTTGTCCATGAACATGACGAACCCGTCAATCAGTTTTTGCAATCCTAGAGGGGTTCTGGCAAGCAAAACCACGTCATCGGCGTAGAGTAGTACAGGCACTGCACGATTTGGGGTGAGTCTACCTTAAGTTTGAGAAGGTCTTTTTCCAGCGAGTTAATATAGATAGAAAAAAGAAAGGGCGCGAGGATACATCCCTGCCTTACTCCACTAGTGCAAGTGAAGGGGTCGGTCTTTTTACCCTCTTGGTTGTACCTCACACTTGCAGTGGTGTTCCGGTGGAGATTTGGCAGGGTGTCAACTAGCGGTTGATCCACTCCTAGTTCTAATAGCATGGACCAGAGCTTTCTCCTATTTACACGGTCGAAAGCCGCTGAAAGTTCCATAAACCCCATGTGAATGGACCCCTTCCCGGCGATGGTGTATTTAGCTATCAGGAGGTATAAGTTTAGGCATTGATCGGTGGTGGATCTACCTTTCCTGAAGCCGTATTGAATTTCCGAGAGGACTTGGTGCTCCTCGGCCCAGTCTTGCAATCGCTGTAGGATGACTCGCCCTAATACCTTTGCTGTCACATCAATGAGAGAAATGGGTCGGTAGCATTGAGGGTCATCACGGTTCCCTTTCTTGTAGATGGGAACTATGGTCGCCGTTGACCAGGACTGAGGCAGACCTGCCACCACTCCCTCGTTTAATACCCTGGTGAGCAACGGTGCCCATAGATCGGGTCTGCTTAGGAATAGGTCTGGTGGAATTCCGTCCGGACCCGGTGCCTTGTTTTTACTGAGCCCTGCTATTCCCATTTCGAGTTCTTTTAGGGAGAAGTCCAACTTGGCCGGCTGATGATCCCTAGGTGCATCCTCCAGGGTTAGGTGGCTTGAGTGGTTGTATAGACTCTGGAAATGATTCTGCCATTGTTCCGGCAAAATGATGTTTATAATTTTTGGTGCCCCTTGGTCCTGGAAACATGGGGAGTTAATCACTTTCCAGAAACTTGCGAAGTCTTTCCTTTCAGCGGCGTCCCTTAAGTCCTCCCAGGCTTGGTTTTGTAGGCTTTGCTTACGTTTCTTCAGAGCTTTTTTATATTCAGCTCTGTTCTGTGCCACCATGATCTTGTCCCTTGGTTTGGAATGGAGAGTGTCCTTCAGTTTTTTAAGCGCCTTGGTACAGTTCGAATCAAACCAACGGGGATTTGAGGACGTTTTATTAGACCCAGTGGTCTTTAGGGAATTATTTACATGGTGCGCAATTTCTTCGAATGCCCTGACCACCGGAGCACCACCCACACGTGGGTCGAGGCATTTATCTATTGCTTCTGAGGCCTCTGTTAGTAATTTTTTGTAAAATCTGTCCCCATCAATTTTGGCCCATTTGATTCTTCTTCCCTGATCCACTGCTTTTTCCATGATGTCAGATCTCTTTGGGCACGAGTTAAAATCAAAACCTTCAATTGTGATAATGACCGGGTTGTGATCACTAAAGCTGCTGGCCTCAATTATAGTATTGCTGATGTTTCTTTTTAAAATGGGGGAGACTAAAACAAAGTCAATGTAGGAGTGGCAACCTCTTCCTTTGTATGTTGGGGTTAGTTCCCCTTTTTGGCCCAGCACAACAAGGTCTAGAGTTTGAGTTAGGTTATGCCTTTTCATTAGTCTCTCTAAGTCCCATCCCTCTTTTGAATGAGTGAAATGTGGGCCTTTCATTATGGTGCATCTTGACCAGTCTTTGTTAAGGGGTTTTAGTTTATCACAAAGGTGGCAGTTAAAATCTCCCGTTAGTATTAAGCTTGGGAGGTTTGGTGTCTTGTTTAAAAAATTCAAATTTCTTAGGCAATCTTCCAGTTCGTTTACAGCTATTCCCTTCTCCGTCGTTGCAGGAGCATTGTACCAGTTGACTAGGAAAAAGGTTAGTCTTGGTGAGGTGAACCTTAGTGCTTGGAGATTATGTGAGGCCCATTTAATGTTGGACCAGGTGCCCTTAATGTCTAGGTTGACATATGTAACAAGTCCTCCGCTAGCTCTCCCCCGAGTTACTTTTTTAGCTGGGACAGAAAAACTTTTGTAGCCTTCCAAGCTGTAATCATTTAGTTCGGTAGCCCAGGTTTCTTGCAGGCATATGATATGGAATTTGTTTATGTAGCTGAGCCATTCCTGAGATTCAAATTTGGCCGCTAATCCTGCAATGTTCGAGGATACAACTTGTAAGTTTTCTTGGGTCATTTCCTTTGGAGTTCCTTTTGGGTCTCCTAATGGGAGCATTGCATGTTTTCCCGCTTCCGATGAGGTGACAAGGCTGGGCTGTATACTGCTGGGGGCAGCTGATCTGCAGGGGGCAGCTGATCTGCTCTGTTTGGTAGTTGTCCTATATTTTGGGGGATTTGTCCGCTCTCCTTTTCCCCAACTTGTGTTCGGCGATTTGATACTGCCTCTTTTACTGGGCACAAGTTCTGATCCATTGCCTGCCCCCTTTCTCCTTCCTGTTGAAGGTGGGCTTACCTCCTTCCACCTTGCGATCTTAGGGGATTGATTATCCCGTCCCTGTCAGTCAACCTCTTCAAGTGTGCTGAACCTATTCCAGTGTGCATGCTGCATTAAGGAAGAGTCATAATTTGGAATAACGAAGTTTGGCCTTTGCCACTGGGGTGGTCCATATTGAAGGCCCATGTAGGGTATTCTAGTCGGTGGTGGTCTGTTGCTCTGCCTGGGTCTTTGAAATGCGAAGGGGTAAAAGTAGGATAGATGTACCGGATGAATTTGTGAGCGGGTGTAGCTCGGGGGGGCATTACAGATAAAATTGACTGCTGCCATGTCTCTAAAGTTTACCATGATTATGTCCCCTGCTATGGTCTTGGTGCCTTTGCCAATCCACTCCCCCCTTCTTACTGAAAGGATTTCCCCATAGACATTGGGGGGCAGGGGTCTATGTATTTGTAACCACTGTGCGCATTTGTTTTTCAGT
Organism: Lissotriton vulgaris; assembly: GCF_964263255.1. Lineage (NCBI taxonomy): Eukaryota > Metazoa > Chordata > Amphibia > Caudata > Salamandridae > Lissotriton > Lissotriton vulgaris. Next base: position 1,461,727,324 of record NC_141687.1, on the reverse strand, counting down.
TCTACTTGTGATTCCCGTTGGCCCTCCCTTAAAGGTGGGACTCCTGTTAAAACGACAACAAAGGGCAATGCTTCGGGCGGGAGGTTAATTGTCCTGAAGCGGGTTGCTGTTTTGTTTTCTTTGGTAGTTGTTGTGGAAGGAGTCGAATTGGTCTTCGGGTTCGCTTTGGGGGTTTGAACATTGTTTCCTTCCAATGTTTGAGAGGGTCCAGGGGGTGGTTTATTATTTTCAGTGGTTGCTTGTTTGTTATTTTTACCTGTGTTCGGTGTGGTAGCAGCCTTTTGTGTATCTTTGATACTTTTTTGTGTGACTCTGTTAGAGATCTTTGCTGCTACGTCAGGTGTTGTAGAGGCCTTATCTTTGGTTAGTTTTTTGGGTATGGCATCATTCTGTTTTATTGGGCCACCTTCTTGCACTAAATGGGCTTTCGGGCCGAACCTCTTGTTATTTACGAGTGATGTTAATCTATCTATTTTGGCTATAAGGGGTTTTAACAGCACAGTAATGGAATGCTCAAGGTCCGTTTTGAGGTCAGCCACCATGTTGGTGATCCAACAGGGTATTCCTGGTGTAGATGGATTTATAGGCGTTACCAAATTGTGGTTTCTAGTTTTTGGTGATCCTTTTTTGCCCCCGCGTTTGGGACCTTCCTTATGCGAGGTTTTCTCTGTAATATATGGGTTCTTATTATGGTTGTTTGTTTGTGCGCCAGTTCTCTCACTACTAATTTCGGCGGGCACCTGGGCACAAGGGAGGTCGACGAAAGAAGAGGGGGTGAGGGGCAGGCTAGTATCAAGTTCCTCTGCCAAATCTCGGGAAGCTTCAGATATGTTAATAAGGGATTCCTGGGTTTCCTGGATAATTGTCACGGGTGGTAGGGACATCCTTCTTTCAGTGTTTGCGATGGCATTAGAAACCGCCCCTATGGTTTGTTTGAGCATTTTGTCGATGGCGGTTAGAGTTGGTAAAGGCAGAGGCGGATCCGTTTTGGATTTTGTGCTTGATCTTAGGGTGGGCATCTTGGACTTCTTGACGGTCTTCCTCATAGTCTACAATACAAAGTGCAAGGGCAGTAGGTGGATTTGACTGATATGAGTAAGTCAAGATTAAATGCCTGATATGCGAGATGCGGTAGGCGACTTTAGGGGGGTGGCCCAGCCCGGTCTCTTTTGGCCTCTGAGGGCCACAGAGGGCCCGCCCTTTGCCCGGGCTTCGCTCGGCGTCCCGCTCGCGTCCCGCTAAGCGGTAGTGCGCTGTTCTTAAAGGAGACGTTGCAGCCGGGGGCGTGTCTTGCTGGGGTCGCGGCCGTGCACACCTGTGCAGTGCGGGGACTCCTGGTCTATGGAGTCCCTGCAGCGCGCGCCCACAGTTACCTCACGCAGTTCACTCTTCCTCCCGGTTGCTCTCCGGCGCTCCTGCTGCCTCAACCCCACACCAAACGCCGCGCAGCGGCACCGGCGAAGCGGGTGCTGCAAGTTGTTAAGCGGCGATATGGCGGTCAATCCCTCCTGGGACACGGGGAGGCTGCAAGGTTGGATGGCGATTTCCCAATACTCTTCGTCTGCTAATGGCGGCGTCCAGGTAAAGTTCCTCTTACAAATAGGTCCCCGAGTCACAAGAAAACGGTAAAACAAAGTTGAGAAATAAGGAAAGGGGGCAGGGCAGAAACATTCTGACCCTCTAGGCTTGCTCAGGGGGTCGTACATGGATCTTTAGGCTCAATTTATTATTTTTTAAATAAAAAATCGCGGGGTACGTGTATGGTACTCGTACGCGATGGAAAAGGAAAAAAAAACTAGAAGTCTGTTTAATTCTTAGTTAGCTCCCGGAGGGGGCAAATCCTGGGGGCATATTTTTCCATGATGTGGGGCTTGTAAGGTGCCCCTTGCTCCGGGGAACGCCACCCCCGGTGGTTTTATTTTGAAGTATGTGGGGGGGGTTACGGTAGCTCTCCCTGCAGCCCTGGGGACCGCCACTTCCTCTGGGCTTTTTGATGTTTTTTTTTTAAGTATGTTTTCAGCCTCCCCCTAAGAGTACAGAAAGTGTACCGAAAACCATACAATTACGAGCACGAGCTGAATGTTGATTGGATGTCAACTGTTTCTCGGGGGCAATTTTCTTCATAATGGGGGGCTTGTAAGGTGCTCTGAGCTCCGGGGAATGCCACCCCCCTTTGGTTTTATTTTGAAGTATGCGGGGTGTTACGGTCCCCCTCCCCACAGCCCCGGGGACCGCCACCCCGCTGGGCTTTGTATCAAAAACCGTACAATTACGAGCACAAGCTGCATGTTGATTGGATGTTAACTGTCTGTCAACACTCCAAACCAGGAAGTGTTGGCAGCCATCTTGTGCCTCGGTACAAGAAAACAGTAACACAAAGTTGAAAAATAAGGAAAGGGGGCAGGGTAGAAACATCCTGACCCTCTAGGCCTGCTGAGGGGGTCACACATGGATGTTTAGGCCCAAATTATTTAAATAAAAAAACACGGCGTACGATTATTGTACGGGTACGGGTGGCAAAGGAAAAAAATGGAAGTCAGTTTTATTCTTAGTTCGCTCCCAGGGGTAATTTTTGTCCATAATGTGGGGCTTGTAAGGCCCTGCGAGCCCTGGGGAACGCCACATCCCAGGGTTTTATTTTGAAGTATGCGGGGGGCTCACAGCCATCCTACAAGCCCCGGGGACTGCCACCTTCCTGGGGCAGTAATATTTAAAATAGGGGGGTCCGTGACGGCACGGACCGCCCAGTCCCGGGGACCACCACCTCTTGGGGCTTTTTAATGTTGGGAATGGGTCACGCGGCCTCCGTGCTGGAGCTCTTGATGGCTCTGGGGACCACCATCTCTCAGGGCCGGCTCCAGCAGTGTCCCAGGGTGCCTATCTCCGGGACACTGCTGTTTGCTATGGTAGGGCGGGAGCGTTGCGGTTCCCACTTTAGCACAGCCAACCAGTTTCCTATTTGAAAGAGAGAGCAAGTTAATCTGCTGTCTCTTTCAAGTAGGAAAGCAGTTTGCTTTTCGTTAAAGAGAGAAGCATATAAACTGCTCACTCTGACAAAGCAATGCCGGCTCTCAAACGATGCGGGGAGCCAGCTTGGACTGTGGGTGTATTGGTGTTCCCCACACGGTCCCCAATGTTATTTTTTGAGTCCCGGGGGATGGGGTCCCTTTGTAGCTCCTTAAACATTCGTACATATAATTTCTGCAAAATCTTTTTTTGTGTTGGGGAACAGAGTATTACCCTAGTGACTTTGTCATCCATGTACCTTTTTTACTTTTTCTTTAATTGAATTCCGCTTTATTTACAGTATGTTTCTACCTCTCTTCACAATGAGTTCCACAGCGTAGCGTCCGTTGCAGTGTTCTTAGCCTTTTTGTTCTTTTGCTGACTTACCAGTTTGTGTTCAAGATTCGGTGTCCTATTTGTGTAGCTTTCCTTTGTGTATCTTTTGTGCAGCCTTCTTTTGTGTATCTTCTCTTGTATCTGCCTTTGTTTATTCAGTGCTTCATCCAGTGTTCTGAATATAGCAGTACATCTGTAGACATATAGTTTACTCCTTTCCTTTGCCTCCCTCGACCCTAATTGACAACGTAATGGGGTGAGTCAAACTAAGGCACTGCTGTCGTCACTGTTTTAAGTTTGCAACACAGTAGGTAGGATATGGGTTAAGAAACCCAGTCTCCACCACTGTTGGACCCTTCTGGCAATTGTTGCCACCTCGTTTGCTATGTCTTAAGTATTTAATCTTTGCACTTGACGGTGGTCCTCCTACAGTGTATTTTTATCATAGTTCAAGCACATACAATCCATCATTTTATCTGTTCTTCCCCATTCTGTGTGGTGGTATCGTCAGCACTTATTGCACATTATAGAATACCTTGAGTGTACCCGCCCTCAAAACATCTCCAATGGCCATTGTACATGAAGACCTTGGACAACCCTTTTCATCCATTCTTGCATCCTGAGATGTAACCTCTTACCTGTGTTCTTCATCTCCTACTTTACCATTTTAAATATTCAAATTTTCTTGAAAAGACATTACTAATCCTTATCATCAAAAAGTAGTTAGGGCCATATGTATGAACACATTTTCCAATAGACACAGAGTGGGTAAAACCCCTTGATACATATGGCCCTAGGTTTCTGAAATCATTTTATATGCGAGTAGTGTATGTTATCCTAATACCCAACATTCCAATGACAGGCTTTGTGCTATTATGTAATGTGCTTTAGTTGCAGTGTTCTATGTTGTTTTGGTTTGTATGTCCTTACAATCAAAGGTAACATATTCCTGTATATTGTAAATAAAGCACTCGACACAATGCAGTGACACTGTATTTATTGTATTTAATTTTTGAATGTTTTCAAAATAATATACACTCGTACAAAATATTGTTGCTTCATAAAATGAAGTGTTTAGGTTTTTAGGTCTCGCCTGCCGATGCGCTTGCACATTCGAGCTGGCGAGAGTATAGGGGCTTTCCCAGAGTTCAACCAGACTGGCGATTTGATACAGTGCATGTGCGCTTTTAGCTCAATGAGTAAAAATGCGCGTGCACAGCATCAAATCTCCAGCCATCGCCATCTGTTCCCCAGCTTGGTGCCGCCAGCACCTCCCCTCTCTCTCCCTGCACACAGCCTTACTCGCATTTCTACTCCCCCTCCCCAGCCGCCAGCACCTCCCCTCGCCAGCAGCTTCACCGCCCACTGCTGCATCAAAGGCTTTCAGAGCTTTCACTTTCACGGCCGCCAGGCCGTGTTGCATTTCTCCTCCCCCTCCCCAAAGCAATGCTTTTGTTTTTCATGCTTGTCTTCACCTCGCTCTGGCCATTACTGCTTTTTTTTCAGGCTTGTCTTTTTTTTATGCTTGTCTTCACCTTGTCTCCCTTTCCCCCTGCTTTCGCTCTGGCCATTACTGCTTGCCGCAGCGGAGTAGGTTTGCTTTATCAGTATGTCTGGACGCTTTCCCACTGCTGTGCTTAATGTTTATTCAATTCGTAAAGTGTGTTAACAATGATGCAAAAAAACATTTGCCTTTCTCATCTGATTCTGAAAATGTTGCCACAAACTGCTATGGTACAAGTGCAATCTACGTAGTTCATCGCATACAATGTGTGACTGGTGCTGCTAATTTTCCACATTGTTGTCAACCAATGTGGAACTCGCATTGAGAAAGGGTCATTTATTGTTGTGTATCAATGGCGCATGCGCGCATGAAAGCTGCGTGTTTCTTCAAGTACCTCTTGCACGATGTGCGCATGATTAAAATGCTTAAAATACCTGCTAAAAACGTGTTTTCCCAAACTTAACTGCGACCATGTGTCCAAAGCGAAAAAAAAAAATATATCTAAATAAAAGAATTCAAAAACAGCTCCCAAAACATCATGGGCACAGGCACAAAAACAAACACAGGTACTACACCGCAAACTCGTGCACTGGTGCAGGTTTTGATAATAGAGCCCCTGATGTTTTGTGAATTTATTTTTATGTTAGTTCAGATTAATAGTAGTGCACATTTTATAGCTCATCCACCTCTAGGCGCTCTTCGGCATATTAATCAGGTTTCCCATGTCTCTCTGTTTGCTCTCTGCTTTTCGTGCCTGGCTGTCTCATTGTCTGTCCTCTTTCTCTTCTCTCAGCGGGCGTCTGCCTGCATGTCTTCTGTTCTCACGGCCGCCCGGCCGTGTCTCGTTTTATTGTAAGTTTTTTTTTTTACTTGTTTCTCAAGCCGCCCGGCACCCCGCGCTTCAGCAGTGCTGCTCTCCAGGACTGTCTCTCTGCCTGCCCTCTGCTCGTTATGCCTGTGTCTCTGTCTGATCTCCGTGCCTGTCTGTCTGAGTGCACTATGCTCACCAGGGCTGCCTCTCTCTGTCTGTCCTCTTCCTCTCCTCTCAGTGACCGTCTGTTTGAGTGCCTTCTGCTCTCCAGGGCTGTCTCTCTGTTTGCCCTCTGCTCTTCATGTATGGCTGTCTCTTTGTCTGTCTCCTGTCTCCCCACTCAGTGACCGCCTGTCTCAGTGCCCTCTGCTCTCCAATATCTCTGTCTGTCCTCTGATGTTCATATCTGGCTGTCTCTTTCCCTTCTCTGTCCTCTCAGTGGCCGTCTGTCTGAGTGTCCTCTGCTTTCAAGGGCTTTCTCTCTGTCTCCCATCTGCTCCTCATATCTGGCTGTCTCTCTGCATGTCCTCTTCCTTAGTGACTGTCTGTCTGAATGCCCTCTCCTCTCCTGCAGGACTGTCTCTGTTTGCCTTCTGCTCTTCATGTCTGGCTGTCACTTTGTCTGTTCTCTTTCTCTTCTCTCAGTGACCGTCTATCTGAGTGCCCCCTCCTCTCCAGGACTATTGTCGCCGTCGTTTCTCTGTCTCTCCACAGCTTGACAGGGCCTACTCATTGACACTGTCCCATCATTCACCGTTCCCCAGTCTTTCAGTCGGCTCACAATGTTGCCCCAACATGTCACTTTGACATCAGCCTTACTAGTGTGCCCCCAAGCTGCCTCTCACTTTTACCCTTTACTGTGGGCTCATTGGGAAGTGAAAATAATAAAGTCACCTCACTGCCTGTGAGTTTCTGCTCTCACATCACCTCTCCCTTTACCCCCTTCATTCACCCGTAGCCAGCCCTTCACGCTTCCCCAAACATGTCCCTCCCTGCATCTCTGAAGCTTCCCCAGCATGCGCTCGGCCTCAGGCATTCAAGCTTGAAGGTTCCCAAGCATGCGCTCTGTCTCACTTCTCCTCCCCCCTAATTTACCCCTGCTGTTGCTGCCCACGGCTGTATTTCACTTTAGCTCTAGCTCATTATGCCGAGAGCTTCACTTCAAAGGGGTCTCAGGATGGCTTCTTGCAGTAAAAGCAAGCCCACCTTTCTTTGAAGAATGTAGAGTGCGCTGCCTGTGGAGAGCAGTTGAAGTAATAACTCGAAGCAGCAGGCATCGATTTGTGATAGTCCTCTCGACCCAGATGACTAGTAAAGCCCTAGAAAGTTCTCCCCCAGCCAAAAAGCTCCTCCCTTCTCCCCCTCCCTCCCCCATGCCCAGTGCACGTAATTTAATCCTACTCCGGAGGTGGCCCAACCTTCAATCAATCAATCAATCAATCAAAGACATTTATAGAGCGCACTACTTACCCGTAGGGTCTAAAAGGCGCTGGGGGGAGGGGGGTGCCGTTACTGCTCGAACAGCCAGGTCTTCAGCTTCTTCCTGAAGGAGAGGTGGTCTTGGTTCAGGCGCAGGTCGGTCGGGAGGGAGTTCCAGGTCTTGGCGGCCAGGTAGGAGAAGGACCTTCCTCCTGTTGTCGCTCTTCGGATGCGGGGGACGGCGGCGAGGGCGTGGTTGGCTGATCGGAGGTGGCGTTTGGGAGCGTAGAAGTTGATTCGGTTGTTGAGGTAGCTCGGGCCTTGGTCGTGTAGGGCTTTGTGTGCGTGGGTGAGGAGGCGGAAGGTGATTCTTTTGTTGACGGGGAGCCAGTGCAGGTCTCTCAGATGTCCGGAGATGTGGCTGGTTCGTGGGATGTCGAGGATGAGTCTGGCTGAGGCGTTCTGGATCCGCTGGAGTCTCTTCTGGAGCTTGGCTGTGGTACCGGCGTAGAGGGCGTTGCCGTAGTCCAGTCGGCTGGTGACGAGGGCCTGGGTGACGGTCTTCCTGGTCTCGGTGGGGATCTACCAGAAGATCTTCCGTAGCATGCGTAGGATGTTGAAGCATGCCGAGGAGACGTTGTTGACTTGCCTGGTCATGGAGAGGGAGGAGTCCAGGATGAAGCCCAGGTTGCGTGCGTGGTCTGTCGGTTTGGGTGCGGTGCCCAGGGCTGGAGGCCACCAGGAGTCGTCCCAGGCGGAGGGGGAAGAGCCCAGGATGAGGACCTCCGTCTTGTCTGAGTTCAGTTTCAGGCGGCTGGTCGTCATCCACTCGGCTACCTCTTTCATCCCTTCGTGCAGGTTGGCTCTGGCGGCGGCGGGGTCGTTGGTCAGGGAGAGGATCAGCTGGGTGTCGTCGGCGTAGGAGATTATGTTCAGGTTGTGTTGGCGTGCGATGGCCGCGAGGGGGCTCATGTAGACGTTGAAGAGGGTGGGGCTCAGCGAGGATCTTTGAGGGACGCCGCAGATGACTTCGGTGGCCTCTGACTTGTACGGTGGTAGGCGGACTCTCTGTGTTCTTCCGTCGAGGAAGGAGATGATCCATTCCAGAGCCTTCTCCTGGATTCCGACGTTGCTGAGGCGCTGTACTAGGGTGCGGTGGCAGACAGTGTCGAATGCCGCGGAGAGGTCTAGGAGGATGAGGGCCGCTGTTTCTCCGTTGTCCATCAGGGCTCGGATGTCATCGGTGGCGGCGATGAAGGCGGTCTCGGTGCTGTGGTTGGCTCGGAAGCCAGACTGTGAGGGGTCGAGGGATCCATTTGTCTCAAGGAAGGCAGCCAGCTGCTTGTTGACGGTCTTCTCGATGACTTTGGCTGGAAACGGGAGGAGACATCAGTGACATGCGGCAGCCCCCCTCTCTTTGCTGTCATGTTAGTGTTAGAAGGGGCCTCTGCTCTCTCTTCCACGAGTCTACGTCACGATTTCTCTGCCTCTCTGCTCCGTTATTGAAGTTACTCTCCAGGCCTCAGTGTCGTGACGGCCACTGTCTTAGAACCGTCTAGCTCTGGGGCACACTCTGCTCTGCTCTGCTTGTGTTCTTCAGCACACACCACTCTGCTCTCCGTCTCCTCTGCGCTGCTTTCACATTCCATTTCATGGGCCTCCCCTTCTGGTTCGTGCCTTCTGCTCCCCTGATTGTACTCGGTTTTTAGGTCTCGCCTGCTGATGCGCTTGCGCATTCGAGCTGGCGAGAGATATAGGGGGTTATCCAGAGTTTAACCAAACTGGCGATTTGATAAAGTACACGTGAACACAAGTACGCGCATTCTCGCCACATGCATTTTTTTTAAGTTCTTTCATTGGCTCGTCACTTTAAGTCCTCCCACCCTCTCCCTGTCCAGCTCACGCTTCACTTTGATCACACCCCGTGCACTTTTTTAACGTTCTTTCATTGGCTCGTCACTTTAAGTCCTCCCACCCTCTCCCTCTCTATCTCGCGCCTCAAGCGGATCACACCCCCTTGCTCTTGAGAACGCTATCACGCATCCCAAAGCCACCACACTCAGTCCACAGCCTCTCTCCCATTGGCTCTTGCCACCACACTCAGTCCACAGCCTCTCTCCCATTGGCTCTTCACTTCACAATCACGCATCCCACAGCCACCACACTCAGTCCACAGCCTCTTTCCCATTGGCTCTTCACTTCACAGCCTCTCTCCCATTGGCTCTCCACTTAGTCCACGCTCTTTTCAGCTGACTCGCGCGCTTCGAGCTGATCACGCCATCATGCATCCTACAGCCACCACATTCAGTCCACAGCCTCGCTCCCATTGGCTCTTCACTTCACAATCACGCATCCTACAGCCACAACACTCAGTCCACAGCCTCTTTCCCATTGGCTCTTCACTTCACAGCCTCTCGCCCATTGGCTCTCCACTTAGTCCACGCTCTTTTCATCTGACTTGCGCGCCTCAAGCTGTTCACACCATCATGCATCCTACAGCCACCACATTCATTCCACAGCCTCTCTCCCATTGGCTCTTTTTGCATGCTGCATTCAGCTGACCAGCAGACTCTCCCTGCGTGCGCCTCTCGCTCATAACACCCCCTCCCTCAGACAGAGTCTCCTTTCATTGGCTGTGCACGCTGACAACATGAAGCTCGCAGCCATTCTCAAATTTTGCTTTAACACACATCCATCCTACGACATCCACCCATCCCACTCCATCGATTCATTCATCTAACCATCCATCCATTCATCCCCCTACTCCATACATCCATCTACACACTCCAAACATCCATCCAGCAACCCACTAAATCCATCCTTCACCCCACTCCACCCATGCACCCATCCCCTCACTACATCCACCCCCCCTCCATCCATAAATACATCCATCCAGCCATTAATCTTCCCACTGTATCCGTCCATCCCCCCACTCCATCCATCCAGCCATTAATCCTCCCACTGTATCCGTCCATCCCCCCACTCCATCCATCTATACCCTGTCTCTCTATTGCCCTAACTCTATTTATCCTTCACAATAACTCACTTTATCTATCTATCACCCTCACTATCCATTGCATCACCACAGCATAACTTATAGCCCACACAACAATACTATACGCTACATCCATCCAATATGATGAAACACACAGACTCTCTCTTATTTAGTTGACTACTTATTTAAACACTCCCTCCTCAGCGTATGCCTGCTCAATGCTATTACTTACCATGCAGACTCAAGACTTGCACGTAAATTCAAAAACAAATTTAGACGTTATTAAAATAACTTTTTGTTTATATATTTTACGTTTTGCAAACAAACTTGCACGTTAAATGTTATAACTTGAATTGAAAACATTAAAAAAAATTGATTTCAAAGTACACAAAACACACAGCCTCTCTACCATCCAGCTGACTAATTCCTTCATCCCCTCACTCCTTCTCTACCGCGCGCCCCGCTCTGCAATTTCATTAACATAAACACTCAGGCCACAGACTTTCAGACTTTGGGAAACGAAACTACAAGAGAATAGTGGAGAGCTTTAAGCACCATCGTAAAGATTCTAATCTGTTGTCGGGCAGCATCTGCGAAATGCTAATTTGAACAGCAGGATGCGAAGCTCTTGTGATCTCTACAAACCCCCCCCCCCCCCAAAAAAAGAAATGCCCGGAAACACAAATCCCACTGTCATAAGATAACATGCAGTGCAAATGTTATTACATTTTTAGAGCAAATATAAAAACATTGCTTGGAAAACTTGATGCTCTGCACCCAGATCTTCATATTAAATGTTATTATTTAGCTTTTGTTAGGGTGAATACGTTTTAATTTATAAAAGCACAAAGGGCACATCTTATATGACATTCCGCTGGCTAATAAAACTACCCCCTCTCTCTGTAGCGCGCGCATAGCTCTCCATATGTTTTTATTTGTAAACACTCAGCCCCCAGGTCAGCAAAAAAAGCCTAAATACTTCCACACTAGTGCATCTTAAGTTTATGACATAATAAAAAGTATACTTTAAAGACACCAAAAAAAAATTGTCCATTAAACTGTCTACTCACACACCGACCCCTCACTGTCCAGCGCACAGACGTTTAATGTGGATATTTTACATTCAGCCTTCAGACATTAAATTTACATTTTTAAACAATGTTTGCGTGCTTACAACAACGATTCCTTTACATTGTTAATGACTTGCCCTCATACATGCACGTTCAATATTATTACTTGCTTTGCACACATAATACATGCTGTTCTGGCACATTTGCACACCAGGCACACACAACACCAGCTGTTCCTACATGCTTCCAGAAGGCACAAACCAACAGCCCTTACTGCATAACTCCAACACGTACACACACAGCAGCAACACCCATGGCATGCTTTTACATTAGACACACACACAACAAGGGCCTCATTGCACGCATCCGCATCTGCGTTCAATTAAAGTGATAGCGTTGTATTGCATGATACAACAGCAGAAGGCGAAAGATTGCAACATATTTTACGGACACATACAAGAAATGTACAGGAAGTATACCTATTGAGCACACGCTTTAACAATTCATTAAAGCCACATCACAGGCACATTCTGGGTACGGATGGGTTCAGTGAGGGGTCTGCAGGAACACCATCAGAATCACTGCAAGCTTCCCTCATCCCAAGTGATGCGACTGTGTTGAGGAAAGTTGCTCTGGTGGAGGTTAGTGATTCTATATATGTTGCTGAGTAATGCTAGTGTTGTGCTCAGTAATGCTAGCGTTGCAATGGTGCTGTGGTGGGGCTAAGTACACCATCACAGTACCAGGGTACAACAGCACAGCATCCCTCAGCATCACCATAGCACCACTCAGCACCACAACAGCACCACTCAGCACCAACACAGCACTACTCATCAGCACAACATTATCACTAAACAACCCCACATTATCACTAAGAACCGACACACCATCACTCTGGACCAGTCCAGTATCACTCAACACCACAACATCACTCTGCAACACCACAAACAACACTCTGCACCAATACAACACCACTCAGTACCACCACAGCACTACCACACCAACAATTATCGACACACCAGCATCACTCAACACAACACCAGCATCAACAAGCACCACCACACACCACAACAACATTACTCGAAACCAACACATTATCACTCAGCACTAACACATTAACACTATGCACCAACACAATATCAAATTCAACTATCACAGTAACAAACAGCACAACATCGTCAAACAGCACCACTTCAAAAGTATGTGCAGCAAAGCAATGCTAAGTTGTGCTGTTGTGCTGCTGAGTGATGCTGCTCTGCTGCTAAATGATGCTGTAGTGATGTTCAGTGATGATGTTGGGGTGGAAAGTGTTCCTGTTGTGGTGCTGAATGATGCTGTGGTGATGCTAGGTGATCCTATGGTGTTAGTGAGTGATGCCACTGAGTTGAGGAAAGTTGCTCTGGTGGCGGTGAGTGATGCTATATATGTTGCTGAGTAATGCTAGTGTTGTGCTCAGTGCTGCTAGTGCTGCAATGGTGGGGCTAAGTACACCACCACAGTACCAGGGTACTACAGCACAGCATCACTCAGCATCACTATAGAACCACTCAGCACCACAACAGCACAACATTATCACTAAACAACAACCGACACACCATCACTCTGAACCATTACAGTATCACTCGACACCACAACACTCTGCAACACCCCAATCAACAGTCTTCACCAATACAACACCACTCAGTACCACCACAGCACTACCACACCAACAAATATCGATACACACGCATCACTCAACACAACACCAACATCAACAAGCACCACCACACACCACAACAACATTACTCTACACCAACACATTATCATTCAGCACCAACACATTAACACTATGCACCGTACCCGTACTTTGATGGTGTTGTTGTGCAAAGTGTTCCTGTTGTGGTGCTGAATGATGCTGTGGTGATGCTAGGTGATCCTATGGTGTTAGTGAGTGATGCTAGTGTGTTGGTGACAGTTGCTCTGGTGGCGGTGAGTAATGCTAGATATGTTAATGCCTAATGCTATTGTTGTGATGAGTGATGCTGTTGTTGTACTGATGCTGTGGTGGGGCAAAGTAGATCCACAATTTCGTAACAAACATACCTATAACCTAAGGACATAGGCAAAAGACAATACAGTCTCGATACACACACATATAGAAAACATCAGAATCAATAATCCATAAAGAATTTTAGTACAATAATTGAAATATTTACATTTTACTGTCCAAAAAATAATCTAAAACTACTTAAGAACTAAACACCTTTCGCACGCCAACATTCGCCAACATCAGGATAATTACACGTAAACGCACATCGAACGCAAAGCTACGTCACTAAACGGAACAATTACATTGCCTAAATATTACATAACGAATTAAACTAAACAAAAGTTACTAAACATACATTTATATACATTGGTACTTAACATGCCAAAAATAAAAGCCACACATTAAAAACTTACTAACGAATAAACAACTCATAAAATTCTAATTAAAAGGCCAAACCTGTACATACGCTGAAGAAAATAATCAAGTTACATGGGAAAATGAACGGAAGTAAAACACTCATATCATTAAAAATTCAAGACCAATACTGTACATACAATACCTAAAATAATAACCCAACACCTACTAAATACATACCGATTAAATATAAGCATGCCAATACTTTAATACATTAAATTATTAATACATAACCGCTCATAAACAAAGGAAAATACTATTTACAAGCATGAACAAATTACGTACATTCAAAAAATTTATGAAATTTACACATTAACAATAACTTTCAATCAATACATTGCTATACAATACATAAAGGTACATTAAAACATTGCACATTGACAATTTAGAACGTTTGAAACATATTTAACTATATACTAAGTACATAGGATAACGCAAAAAATTAGCGATACACAAATGTCAAAGATTACTATTAAAAAGTCATAATTATAAAAAAATAAAAACCATAATCAATAATACATTCAAATAATACACTACATAATATTAAAATATAAACTTACCTGTCAAACGACGCAGGAAAAAGACCGGAACAACAACACGCCTTTCCCCCATGAAAGTTCCCGAAGATCTAGGAAATTCCCAATTGACGCACGTCAAACGCAACGCTACGTCACCAAACGTAGCGCTGCGATTGGATAAAAATTACGTCATACCTCAAACACATTCACACTACACTAAAAGACTAGAACGCTAAACAGTAAACATAAATCACGTAACGGAAACACATAGCGTCCGCAATTTTACACAATAAAATTATTAAAATACGTTACAACACGAAACATTAACACACACAACACAGACTTAAAAAATATATACATACACACACATGTTACAATAAAAAAATACATGCAACACAGAACGTGACCTTTGATGTGGGTCGGTGCATTTATATGTTGACAACAGTTCATGCCAGATAAAAGATCTGAGAACATAATGGAACAAGCACTCTCCTTCTCATCAAGAGGCCAGTAGTTAAAATCTCCTAGGACTAAGATATTGGAATTATTAATAATTAATTGAGAGAGCATGTCACCGAACAGCGTCGGGAAGTTAAGCATAGGTTGAGGGGGGCGGTATGCTAATACACAGATGAGGGGTATGGCTGAGGATTCCAATCTTAGCACAAGGTAATCAACCAAAGGGATACAGACCGTAGTTAAAGTAGAACATTTGATGGGAGATTTAATATTAGCTGCTACCCCTCCGCCTGGCCTGCCAGAGGCTCGATTCGCTTGCAGGATATAATAGCCAGGGGGGATAGCCGCAAGAATATCTGGAGAAGACTCTGCATTGAGCCAGGTCTCGGTCAGCAGCAATATGTCGGGTTTCACAGAGTCTAGATAATTAAAAATTTCCAACCTATGTCTTACCAGTGAGCGAGTGTTAAGGTAGCTCACTGTAAGCTTCGGAAATGAGGGCCCTTTAGTAGAAGAGGTGTTAGTACCTAAAAGGGGGGATAAGGACGGGGAAGCTGCAGAGACTTGTGCTGGAGGAGAAATAATCTCAGGGAATGTTTCCCTGGCACAAAATAACCCCAGTGACTCAAGTTTCGACCGAGTAATAGAAGTAAGAGGCCATTTAGCATGTAAATGAGTTAGGTCAGAGGATGAGTATCCGGACGAACGGGCAGAGGGACATGCCCCATGCCCCGACCAGCATCGGACGGGCGCAGACGGGCTTACCTTAGGCGCACCTTCGGCGCGCCATCGTCGCGCCTGCTGCGCTTGTCCGCTGCGCTTCCGGGGGGCCATTGCAATTTGAGTCTAAACCCCACCCCCAGCTAGACCGCAGCGCGCGTTACCGCCGGGAGCCAGGTCCTCACCTAAGATGGCGCCTGCCCTCCACAACAATCGGCACGTCAGCCGTGATGGACCAGGGCAGGGAGGCACACCCTACCAAGGAAACTGGTATTAAAACACCCGTTGTCTGGCTCGAATAAAATCAGGTAAGGACAATGAGGGAATAGGTTATTTTAAAAAGGGTCGAACAGCAAAGGCTGATTAAAAAAGTAATGACACGGCGAAATGGTAAACGGGTGACAGAAGAGCTCCACGCACTATCACTAGCTTGCAGTCTGCCCCAGCGCTCAGCGGACCTTCAGCAGTGCTGCCACCACACCTACTAGCACCGCGAGACGCCCCACGCCTGTGGTCAATTTGAGGCTAAACCCCACCCCCAGCTAGACCGCAGCGCGCGTCACCGCCGGGAGCCAGGTCCTCACCTAAGATGGCGCCTGCCCTCCACAACAATCAGCATTTTTGAATCAAAGAAACAAAGTAGAGGTTTTAATACTCGCAGGAGCCCAAAGCAGGTCCCTGCTACTGATTTGGATTGGATATCAAAGGAGAGACCTCTATCAATCCAAATACCTAGATTCTTAACTGCCTCTTTAGGCAGGGGTGCTAGTTTTAGTCGGTCTGGCCAATATTGCTCCGACCACAAGTCCTGGTCTCTCCTGAACAACAGAATTTCTGACTTGCTAGCATTTTGAAGCCATCCAGTCCGCGACTACCAACAAGTACTCCCTGAATTTCACAAGGTTGTGGTTAAATTTTTTAGAAAAGGCGATAACTAATTGGGTGTCGTCAGCGTACGACAACAACCTCTACTTTTAGCCACAACCGCTAAGGGTTGAATATAAATATTAAAAGGTAAGGGGCTCAATATTGAGCCTTGTGGCACCCCCTGTTACTGGGCATACTCCAGAGAGTTGAAAGGTGGCACCATGACCTGGAAGGGGGTGCACATAGCACAGAGTCCTCACTTGATTTGCAAGCAGTAAGTGTTCTATTATCCAATTCTAACCTGTCCTCAGGTACATGCAAGTAAATCCCATTTTGTGAAAAATATAATGTTGCATGCAATTTACAGAGGAGGTCTCTTCCCAGCAAATTGGTGGGTGCATCTGGTGACAATAGAAACTGATGGGTCAGTGTGAATTCATCAACAGAAACTGATAAGGGTTCTAACAATTCTTCATGCATTATCATTCATTTTACTGCTATAGTAGTGACTGTTTCAGCACTACTAGGACCCAACTTGTTTCTTACTGCTGATAGGGTTGCACCACTGTCTATTAGGAAATCGATCTCTTTACCTCCTGCCTTAATTTGGAACATGGGATTCTCTTCAGGTGTGTCTGATACCTTCATCATAAAGTACTAGGCTCTGGTTTCTGCCGTTTGTCCCATCTCTCTTTCTGCGTGGTCCTATGCTGATCCATGTTGCTCCTGGATAGGATTACTCAGGGAATGCTGGGTCTGCTTAAGGTCTCTGGGCATGAGTGGTGCTGATGGCTGGATCTCATTTCTGTCAAACCTTTCATTCCTGTTGTTTCTATCATTTCTATTATACTGGTCACATCTCTCATACCAGCCCCTTCTACCTCTATAATGTTTTAAAATTACGTCCCCAGTGCCCATACCTCTGGCAAATATAACTGTGATCCCTACTCCTGTCTCGTCTCTGGTATCATTGTCCATTATCCTGCCTATGTAGTGCTCCCTGATAGTACATTCCCTCTGGCTCCTCCTCTATTTGTACTTACTGCAACATCATCCCTTTATCATTTTTAGCGATGTCCTTCATTACCCTAAAAATAACATCTCTTTCCATGGTTATGAGAAGCATGCACAACTCATGATATCCTTTAGTGGACCAATCAGGGTAGCGCAGTTTACAACTGTGGGCCACAGAAGCTAGCAATCAATTCATAAGTGTTTGAGTAGCTAATACCTTATAGGCATCTGTTGTGTGTGGAACCCCTGCACTGTTATCCCATGCTTCATTGCACCTTAAGATGTAATTAGCCACAGACTCACCTGGCTTCTGCAACGTGGCAGTGATTTGAGAAAAATCACCATGTTTAACTGCTAGGCCATTGATTGTGTCCCTGATAGACTCTAACCAGTTAATCTATTTTCTGTGACATCTATGTTATTAGTCAGTATGGTCTGACTTTCCTGTGGAATTTGGAACACACTTTTTACTAAAGACCATCTGCTTCCATATCCTATTTTTAATAACATTTCTACATCGCGAGGGAGCGGGGTATAGGCAATACATATTTTATGAAGTCACTCATAATATTTGACACTGGCAGTGAGTGGGTCAGGCATGTCCTCAGTCATCTGAGTTGCCTCCAAAGGGATCCATGGCTTTAGCATGGCTGTCCCCCAACACTATTTTTGGAGCAGTTATTTTAGAGTTCAATAACAAGTCATCAGTATATGAGTTCTCACCCTTTCCCTTTAGTGTCTGTGTGCATGACCGTGTATGTACCAGTCGTTTCCTCCTCTTATCCTGTAGTTTATTAATAGAGCGTTGTATTTCCTCTCTATCACTGTTCACTTCTTCTTGGAACTCATCTTCCTCTTTCCTCAGGTGTGTCAACTGCTCATGTTCCTCCTCTTCGTTTCTCTCTTTCGCACTTAGCCCTAAATCTTCCCTCAGACCAAAAGTGGAAGTTTGGGCTGGGGATTTAAAGGCATGTAGCATGTCCCCTCCTAAGAATAATTGCCCATTCAGGACTGGTGTTCTAAAACTGCCTTCTCTGGGGCTTGTTGGCATGTCAGATACCCTAGTTAAATCACCTTCCAGGGATATGTGGAAATAAGGTACATGTGATAAGCTTGGTTATAACGCCAGTGCTTGCTCAGGTGTGTTATGTCTTTCACATTGTATGTAGGGGCCTGAAAGTAATGGGTAAATTGAAGTTGCTGGAGGAGGGGCTGAGAATTGAGGTACAGGAGGAACAGGCCCTGCAGACTGGATGTTTTGTCCCAATATTGAGTGGCTGTTCTCATTGTTGGCTCTATCTGAGTCTCAGGAATTAAATTCACTATTTGCATCTACTCTCTGTCTTTTCCTTTCTTCCTCAGTAAATAACAAAATCTCCTCCTCAGTTAATGCACCACTAGTTAATTGCTCACTGTCTGCTCCTTCCCCCAGTTTGACAAAAAGGCCTTGAGGCTTGGAGGCGATTAACAGTTTCTTCCACTTATTTATGTCGATATTTACTTGGCGGTGCGTCCAAATACATTGCAGAGCAGCAGCCCTTCTAGAAGTAGTGGCATTTGGTATTGCTTTAACCCGGTCTGCTTCAATTGTTGAAAACCCACACTTTTGCCATAGTGACAACAAATGCTGTTCTGTTTGCACATAGTTGCTTAATTCCAATAAACACTGGCTATGAGATGTGGGCCAATCTTTTGCTACTTCTAGCTCCTTTTTAGTAGCTCCTTAGCACTCACTGTTTACCATTGCTTTTGCAGAGTAGCCTCTGTATTTAGTGGAGGCATTCCCCTGGCCTTTCTTTTTTGAAAGGAGAGCTTTATTTTTGCAGTTGAAAGCCCCTGCGGTAAACAATCTTTTACATAGTGTGAATCCCATGATGGGTCACCCTTAAGTGCATACTTTCTGTCAAGCATTCAATATCATCTATCTCAAGAGAACCAAATTTAGACCACAGCCCTCATTCCCTTTCCATGTCCATAATAGCGTGCAAAACAGTTATTACATATTCTAAACAATTTGTACCTTTTACAACCTAAGCTGCAGGGCTATCGGCAGGTGCTTTAAAATCCTTCTCTAATGACAGTTGTTTAAACAATTGTTCTGCCTTTTTCATCATGCGAGGCCTTACCACCTCCATGGTTCCTTTAGAATTGCTGGTGCCCATTGTGCCCTTCACTTACAATTTTAAACCATGAAAGATAAACAGATTTGTCTCCTGGAAGGAAAAAGTTGTTAAGATTTGGATAGAGACATGTTAGAGAAAATAAATCAACAGTTGTGGACCACTCAAACACCACACAAAAAATGTGACTTCTCTGATGCATTAATGCACTATTTTAATATCACTCAAAGAAACATAGCCGGACAATACTTTTAAAGATCAACACATAAACATAATTAAATACAGTCATTGATCAATGACAGAACAGTGCAAATTTCAAAATCATTTCCTTGTGTCTTGCTACCAGCCAATAGTCAATGCTTCCCAAGCTACACTCTGTGACAGTTGCTTTATTTCTTCGTTATCCCCACCTTTGGGGTCATAAATTATTCTCTAGCCTAGGCTCTCCTGTTGTGGTTATGGGGTCCAATAGACCCCCTGCCACATATCAATTCAAAGGTATTGATACAGAGAGAAATTCTCAATTTTCAAAGAATCTTTCTCTACAGTCCCCAATTTGGATTAAATGCCAGTTACTACCCTTTTAAAAACAAAATAATAATACTATGGTCTAACTGAGCATTTGAAACACTGAAAGGTCACTCCAGCAAGGTATTTAGCGTTTTACAGCTTACTTACCAACTGGAGACATTACAGTCCTTCCAGTGCGTCCCACTTCTGACGCCAACTGTTGGGTAATAAATCTTCCAACTCTCCTCAGAGCGATGCAACGCAAACACAGACACCAGCAGCCACAAAACACAGGAAATATATTTGCACCTTCTTTTATTGGCATGCTAAGGCAGAAGGCAGACGCACATCCCAGTGTAACGTCTTGAAACAAGCTTCTTCTGCCCCACATAGATATTCAGCGGAGCATATATAGGACAGAAAGTGCTGTTATCAGTACAATCCTTAGATGTGGACAAGGCCAAATATGGTTATCTATACAAAAATAGAATTGTCATGCACACCCAACGCATAGAGCAAAATAAGGACACAAGGGAACAGAAAGCAAGTTTAAGCGAAACCTGAAAGAATCAGAGGTTTTTGACAGCTGTTAACCCAGAATTTGTCATATCGGGCAATAAAGGTCCTTAGGTCAGGCTGGAATATATTTGTAAAGGAGGGGTGATTTTAGGAGCACAGAGCAAGCAGTTTGTTCAGAGACAAACATAGTTAACTCAGTGGGTCTGATATAGTGTGGGGGAGAATTTGAGATTGATTCACTTATTTGGCTGATGCAAACATATAGATATATATTTTTCATCACACTGGGGATGCCACAATTCAGGTAAGTGATATTGTATTTATTTTAAATTATGTTGTCATAATATTTTATTAGGGGGGTGGAGGAGTGTGGCAGAGCAGAGTTCCACTGAGTTTTTCCCCAACTCCACATAGTTGCACTCTGCCAGCTCCGCCCGAGTTTAGTAAAATGCTTCTCTTTGTGAAAAAGTTTTATCTAGAGGCTCCAATAAAAAATATAGGCATGGCACAACATCAAAGCTTTACCACCTTAAAACGTATCCAGCCATTCAACTAAAAAGGGCGATGCAACAAAGAGAACATGCAGGGCCATCAAGAGGAGTGCCCAGAAAATCTATTCCTGGCCAGAAGATTCCTGTGAAGGTGGAAAATGAAAGGGAAGAAATGGCTTCACAGTTCTCTCATAATGCCATGTACTGCATGGACTGTGGGGGTCATTCTAAGTGCAGGAGAACCGGTCATCTCAGCTATTAATGCTGCAGCCAAAAACCACAAATGTTAATTTTTTTCAAATTTACTTTCTGCACTTTTTCTTCAGTGCATCTTCTAATTTTCCAACCTTTTGTTCTGCATCACAAAGACAAAAAAAGTTAAAATAGTTTAGGCGGCGTGACCAAGATGGCAACCGAGTAGGACGTGCCTGCTCGTCGCTCCGACCCATGGCCTGAGCCGTGCCTGCAGAACTGCATTTAGCGGATTCTCAGCCGCAGTTTGGGACTCTGTTTGGGTCAAGGACTTGCTGCAGCACCGCTGCCTTGCAGTCGGCGTGGTGCCGGCTCCTTGCTCTGGGGATCGGCGCTGCGTCAGACCAGGTGCGTTCCGTGGCCTACCTCGCGGCCATGCGATGAGCACTGGAGCGGCTGAACTCCGGACCGACACCCGCCGGAGACCCCCCAAATGCTGGTTCCTGATTCGGGGGGATTGCGAGGATCTAACGTCTCGCTCCCAGAGGGAGCCTGGGAGAGATGGTGGGTGACCCCGGTGGTAGCGACAAGATGACGGTGTGGGTCTGAGGCCGCCATTGGACACGATCCTTCACCCATCAGAGGTGAGCCCCTCAGCTGCGATGACCAGCCTCAGGGCACATCTGAGCCACTCTGTCCTCTCCCCCCAGCGAAGCAGCATGACACAAAGCTTGCTAGCACCACAACCAGAACTGTAAGCTCCCCAGAGGGGGCCACAAAGCACCGGTCCTGCTCCTGCGCCTGACTCCCTGGCTGCTGACCCTCACCGGGTGGGTGGTCTGTCCGTCGTAGCCAGGAGCGGTGTGCCATGCACTACGTGGTTAAGAGGCCCGGCTGGGGGTGCGGATCTAATCGAAGCCCCTGCATCCCAGAGGAAGGTGTGCGGTTGGAGGTGCTGCTCCACACATAGCTCAGCACATCTTCTACTACTGCCGCGACAGAGGGAACTTGCGGTTGGAAGGGGCTCCTCCAGAGGCAACCCTTGACCCCCATTGGGAACAATTGGAGGTGGTGCACTGCACGGTGGCGGCAGCACAGATTGCCCGGGCTGATAGGCAGGAGGCCTACAATCGCTGCCTGCACTTCAAGACACCGGTACCTGGGGCACTAGAGCGCACCTAGTGGCGGCGAGCAGGAGGCCTCCTCAGAGGGGAGACTCATTGACTACTTGGGTTTGTGCCCCTCTCGGATGCCTCGTCATTTCTTAACTGCCAGCGAAGGGAGGCAGTTGCTTCAAGATGGCCACCAACAAATCTGGGAAGGACAGAGCCGTTAAAGACCTTCTAATCAAGGCCGGATCCGGAGGTCCTAAGGCGATGCCAGCACAGAATGACGCAATGGCTCAAGAGGCTCAGATGACCCAAAGGGGCCAGTCACACGGAATGTCCTGGAATCTATCTTCGCAGAAATCACGAGAGAATTCCATAACCTGAAGAAGGACTTGACTGCAGTGATCCGTGAGATGCGCAGAGACATTGACTCGTTGGGGGTGAGAACCGATGAACTGGAGAATCAAACGACTGCCTGAGACAAGGAGGTGTCTCAGCTTCAATAGGAGGTCCTCCGACTCCAGGACCAGCACTTAGATTTCCAAGCCTACCCAGAGGATCTTGAGAGCCGCTCCCGCTGGAACAACATAAGGATTCGAGCGGTGCCTCAGGGGGCGGAAGATCAAGACATCGAGACCTTCGTCAAGGATCTTTTCCGTCACATCCTAGGGGAGCCTCCAGATCAAGAGATCCAGCTCGACCGGACACACTGTGTGGGAATCAAACGACCTTCGACCACTCCCCCGCCCAACATTTTGACATGTGTACACGACTTTAAGCTAAAGGGCACATCTTAAGGGAGGCGCAAGCCAAACATCCTTTTGAATTAAGCCCCTGCAGGCCCCTTCTCTTTCAGGACCTGGCGACTTCTACTCTGCAGAAAAGGCGGGAGTTCCGTCTCGTCTCAGCGCTCCTATGCTCCAAGGTCATCTCCTACTCCTGGGGCCACCCGTTTAGACTCATTTTTAAGTGGGAGGGCAATCGTCACCAGCTCTGCTCTTTAAAGGAGGCCGCATCACTTCTCCGTCTTCTGTTGTGGACAGCACTACTCCGGAGAGGGCTGCCTCCATCGGACGCCGAGCTGATCCCACGCGATGGCAGCAAGTTGGGAATTCACCGCTGAGTGTCCGTCCGGACTCGGAGACCATTGCCAAAGAACGCATGGCTGTCCTGCAATCCCTGTCAGAAGACTTGAATAGCGGAGATTGATATGCATCGGCTGAGGTAGTGCCATTCACAACCTTACTGGGAATCATCTTGCTTTATTTGGCCGGGCCCGGTGCGGGGTGGGGGCGGCGGGGAGCTGTTTCTATCCATCTCGTGCCTTACCACAGGGCAGGTTGCCCAGGACATTTCTGGACTTCACAAGTAAATGTTTCCGGTTGTTAGTTTTTTGTCATGGGCCCTTGTATTCTCTTCTCCTCCTCCAAATTCCACTGGGCTGATGATAGTCATTACTCCTCTCTTTTATCCGTCTTTAAAGATTCGAGGGCACTCCTCTGTAGCACACACAGGGACTCTCTCTTATGTTTTCTGACATTAATTTTGTGTCCCTTAACCTCAAGGGGCTGAACAATCCTTCCAAATGGCAAGCAGTCTTGTCCTATCCTGAGCAGTCGGATGCTCATATCTGCCTGCTTCAAGAAACGCATCTACCACCCACTGATAAGCACAGACTGCTGTCCAGGGCGTTTCCCTATCAGATGTTCTCCTCTAATCCCTCCAAGATGGCAGGGGTGGCAAGTCTGGTCTCCACTAAATTCCCGGGTCAAATAGGTGGTAATTAGGCCGAGATTAAGGGGAGACTCTGTACGTACGTTCCCAATGGTGGGCAGGAGAGTTTTATTGGGAGGTAATACAGGAGCTCTCTAGCCTCCCAGACAAAACTATGCTCCTTGGGGGGAATTTTAACTTGGCATTCGATGGAGAGACTGACCGGTCGGGGAAGCAATGGGGACAATCTGGGGCCCTTTCTGGGGATGGGAAGCGACTTATTGCAGTAGCTGGATTTACAGACATTTGGTGCCATCTAGGTTCCGGGGCACACACTTTTTACTCACACCTCACAAGACATACACCAGAATTGATTATGTTCTTACCTCTGATTCCCTGACGCAACAGACACAGGATGTAGAGATCCTTCCTCCCCCTTATCTGACCACTCTGTGGTGAGGATATCCCTGTCCCTACACCACCGCTGATCTACTCGCCGATTCTGGCGACTACTTGAGACCATGTTGCAGCGCCACATGGTAGTACAGCAAATCCAAAAGTGCATGA
Organism: Lissotriton vulgaris; assembly: GCF_964263255.1. Classification (NCBI taxonomy): domain Eukaryota; kingdom Metazoa; phylum Chordata; class Amphibia; order Caudata; family Salamandridae; genus Lissotriton; species Lissotriton vulgaris. The sequence continues at coordinate 1,461,702,941 of NC_141687.1, read as the reverse complement.
CTGATTACTTAGACCGTAACGACTCCACTACCATCCCTACGACGACTTTATGGGAAGCACTGAAAGCAGTGGTTCAGGGGAGTTTCTCGGCATTGCGGGCAGCCGATAACAAAGACAGGAGAGGGAAACGGGAGCACATAACAGGGAGGTGGCTGAGTTGGAGTGCATTCACTAGAGGACGGGGCACCCAGGGTCTGGAAACTTCTTATGGCAGCCAGGGCACAGGTGGCAGGACTGGACGTTGACCAGGATGAGTATGCAGCCCTTCTCCTGAAACATGCATTCTATGTGGTGGGTGATAGGTACAGGCTCTGGGCACAGTGCCCAGCATCCGAGTCACTGAGATATGAGACCAGCAAGGGAGGGACTGTGATGCTGATACTGAGATTGTAGATGAGTTCCGGCTATTCTACGCAACCCTATATGCGGCTCAATCCCTGCCTGAGAGTGGACCAATCCACTATCTTCAGGGTGGCTCCACGGCTAAACTTTTCCCACACCAGGCGGAAGAGCTTGAGGCCCACATCCGGTTGGAGGAGTTCATCTCTGCAATCTCCCATTTGAAACCCAACAAGTCACCGGGCCCGGATGGGTTGTCCTCCGTTTATTATAAATAAAATTGCACAGTGCTAGCCCTACTCCTAGTACGGGTCAATAATTGGATCGGGTCTATCCGGCTTTCACCCTCCCACCCTCTATGCTAGAAGCGTTGATAACGGTGATTCCTAAACCGGGTAAGGATAAGTGCCTTTGCGACTCTTTTGGCCCTATATCCCTTCTCAACGTGGCTTTAAAGATTTTTACCAGTATCCTGGCGATCAGACTCTCTCGTCATCTCCCCGGGCTGATTGACCCGGATCATTCCGGGTTTTTCCCCGGATGCCAGTGCTCCGACAATATCAAACAGCTTCTCCACCTAGTGGACAGGTCAGAACGCTTCCCAGTGGAATGAATGATTCTCTCTGTGGACGCTGAAAAAACGTTCAATAGGGTCCACTGGCCGTAACTCCGGGCGATCCTGGTTTACTTTGGCCTTCCAGCCCAGTTCCTCGATTGGGTATTTGGGGGCTACACAAATCCTCAGTGCTGGTGAATGGGACGGCTTCAGCAGCCTTTCCTATATGTAGGGGGTCAAGAAAGGAGTACCTGCTGTCACCGTTACTGTTTGCTCTGTATGTGGAGCCCATGGCTCAAAGGGTTTGAGATGATACTGGACAGGTTCGCACTTGCCTTGGGCTTTAAGATTAACGTGCACAAGTCACAAGCCCTGAATCTTTCTTTAGGGTCTGAGACCCTGCATTCTTACCCAATCCTGTGGGCCCACAATTCCATTTCCTACCTAGGATTGCAAGTATCCGCTACTATCAAAGCCATCAGAATGACAAGCCACACAGCAATCCTGTGATAAGTCTGTGATTCCCTTAGGAAATGGAGACCACAATCTCTCTCTAATAGTTGGGCCATACTGCGGCTGTGAAAATGGTGATACTGCCCCAAATTCTCTACCTGTTCCACACACTTCCGCTGGGGCCACCGACGGGGGTCATACGTTCTTTGCACCGAGACATAGACCACTTTGTCTAGCGGGATCAGAGAGCTAGAATGCGTCGGTAACTTACCTATAGAGACCCAGTGGAGGGAGAGTTGGGAGTCCCTGACCTTTTAACTTATTGGTGGGCATCTCAGATGCGAGCGCTGGTGGAGTGGTCCCGCCCGGAATCTGAGAAGCACTGGTTATTTATGGATAGGTCCCTTGCTGGCCAGCCTTTAAGGGGGGTTCCCTTTCTCGCGAGCACGGGGCGACTTCGCAATTTGTACCTTTCTGAGGTGACTCGCCCTATTCTTCTAGCATGGGACAAGACTGCGGTTTCTAGGGGGCTTACGACGTTCGCGTCCCCGATCACGCCTATAGCACAAAACCCTGACTTCACACCAGCTCTTGACCCCTGGGGGTTTCACCACTGGACTAAAGAGGCTTGCCACTCCATAGGTCATCTTTTTGACCTTTCGGGACCCCGTTCTTATTCTGCTCTCCATAATGAGCATCGCATCCCAGAAACGGAGCGGTATCGCTACCTGCAGATCCCACATTGGGATCTCCACAGTCATGTGTGGGTGGTTGCCGAAAGGCACCTCGCTCCGTTCGAGAAGTGGTTGCTCACACGACATAGTGACATACGTTTGACGTCAGACTTATACAAACTCACTAGATGCACTTCTGACACCGGGAAGACTCCCGGCCAACTACAATGGGAGGGGGAGTAAGGTAGGGCCCACACGCAGAAGGAATGGACTGATATCTATTAGAGGGCCCAATGCACGGCACGTAATGTCGCCTCTATCGAGACTGCCACTAAAGTGGCCACTTATTGGTACCTAACCCCTGCAAGACTCTATAGAGGTAACTCTTCCCAAACTCTGCAGTGCTAGCGAGCCTGTGGTTCACTGGAAACCCTTACCCATCTGCTGTGGGAGTGCCCTTCTCTGGGGGCATATTAGCAGCAAATCCTTGATGACGTTGACTCCCACTTTGACACCCAGATTATCCGATTCCCAGTCTATGTTCTTCTGGGCCTTCCCAATGCCATTACCTTCCCCCTTAAATCTCAGATGGGTAAGCAGATGGCACTGTCCCTAAGAGCGGCGGTCCAAAATGTTTTGACTAACTGGGGGACCAAGACAGTCCCTACATGCCTAGGATGGCTTAATAGGTTGTGGGCCATTTTGGGGATGGAAAAGATCTCTCTTCCTTTGACTCACCCAGGGGCTTCCTTTCACTATCTGTGGGCACCCTTTCTCACGTTACTGACATCAGAGTTCACTGAGCTCACCTGGCGCAAATATCTGCAACTACTGAGACTTGCAGACCCCCCAGACCAACTGTCCCCACCACTTCCACACTTTAGCATACTACATACGGTCTGTTCCTAGATTGTTATTCATTCTCCCATCTCATAGCAGTGTGTTCTTTCCCGGGGAGGAGAAGGGCGGGGAGGCATGTATTTTCTTCCTTTTTATTTTGCCTTTTAATTGCTGAACATAGTAATACGATTGGCCGGGTTGCACCCCGATGACCATAGAGCACAGTGGCTCGTTCGGCCATTTCTCTGTGTTGAAAATTAATAAAAGAAATTTCAACAAAAAAATAGTTTAAAAAAATACAAAAAATTGTTCTTTTTAGAACCAAATTTTATGCTTAAAAAAGAAAAACTGTCTGGGTGATTCTATGAGTTCATAAGTAGTGCATGGGTGATTGGGTGAGTGCATGATTAGTGCCTGGTGATTTCATGAGTTTGAGTAGTGCCTGAGTGATTGTATGAGTTGTGCCTGGGTGATTGAAGGACAGGATGGGCACTGCTTGGATTATTGAATGTCTGTACGAGTACTGCTTGGATGATTGGATGAGCGCATGAGTAGTGCCAGGGTGCTTGGATGAGTCAAGGATAGTGCCTGACTGATTGGATGAGTTCATGGGGAGTGCCTGAGTGAATTGATAAGTACAAGGGCAGTGTCTGGGTGATTTCATGAGTTCAAGTGCAGTGCCTGTGTGAATGGATCAGTGCAAGTGCAGTGCTTGTGTGAATGGATCAGTGTAAGTACGGTGCCTGGGTGATTGCATAGATGCATGGGTAATGCCTGAGTGATGACATGAGTGCATTTGCAGTGCCTGGATGAATGAATAATGGCAGGTGCAGTGCCTGGGTGCATAATGAGTGCACGTACAGTGCCAGGTTGATTGGATGACTGCATGGGTAGTATCCGCTTGATTGCATGAATGAAAAGGTAGTACCTAGTTGATTGCGTGACAGCACAAGGAGAGCCTAGGAGATTGTATGAGTGCATGAGTAGTGCCTGAGTGATTGGCCAGGTGCCCAGGTAGTGTCAAGATAATTGGATAAATGCATGAATAGTGCCTGGCTGATCACATGAGTGTATGAGTAGTTCCTGGGTGATTGTAAGAGTAGTACACAGGTGATTGCAAGAGTGTAAGAGTAGTGAATGAGTGATTGGATGAGCATATGAGTAGTTCTTGGGTGATTGCATAACTGCATGGGTAGTGCCTGAGTGAATGGATGAGTGCAAGGGTAGTGCCTGAGTGAATGGATGAAAACAAGGGTAGTGCCTGGGTGATTCAATGAGTGTATGGATAGTGGCTGGTTGATTGGATGACTGCATGGGTAGTGCTTGCTTGATTGGAAGAGTGAATGGGTAGTGCTTGAGTGAATGGGTGACTACAAGGGTAGTGCCTGGGTGATTCAATGAGTGCATGGATAGTGGCTGGTTGATTGGATGAGTGCATGGGTAGTGCCTGGAAGATTTGATGAGTCCACAGGTAGTGCCTGGGTGATTGGATGATTGCATGGGTAGTGCCTGGGTGATTGGATGAGTGCATGGGTAGTGCCTGGTTGATTGGATGAGTGAATGGGTAGTGCATGGGTGATTAGATCGGTGCATGGGTAGTGCCTGGGTGATTGAGGAGTGCCTGGGTAGTGGCTAGGTTGTTGGATGAGTCCATGGGTAGTGACAGAGTGATTGGATGAGTGCATGGGTAAAGCCTGGATGATTGGATAAGTGCACAGGTGGTGTCTGAGTGAATGGATGAGTGCAAGGGTAGTGCCCGAGTAATTGGATGAGTACATGGGTACTGCCTGCATGATTGGATGAGTGCATGGGTAGTGCCTGGTTAATTGCATGAGTGAATGAGTAGTACGTGAGTGAATGGATGACTGCAAGAGTAGTGCCTAAGGACACCTTGCCAGACTCTCGCCATCACCGCCGCAACGCACGAGGTCTACCAGGACCAGGGGGCCTAGCGGCAGGAGCTGCGTCTGATTTGCGCGCCAGCTGGTGCTTAAAGGCTGTCTCTGCCTCCCGCACCGCGTGACACCTTGCCAGACCTTGCCAGACTCTCGCCATCACTGCCACAATGCACGAGGACTACAAGGACCAGGGGGCCTAGCGGCAGGAGCCGTGTCTGATTTGCACGCCAGCCGGTGCTTAACTCCATGGCTGCTAAGGCAATTCCCCTCCTGTGCTGGAAATTGTCATTTTACTTTATTTCATGACGAGCTGGGCTCGTCATCAGTGTTTGAGGAGGCTACACCATGACGAGCCCAGCTCGTCATGAGTGTGGAAGGGGTTAAAGGCCGACACAGCCTCCCGCACCGTGGGATGCACCCGGGCGAAGGGCAGGCCCGTCTGAGCCCGTCAGAGACAGGTAAAGGCTGGACTGGGCCACCCCCCTGTGATTTTCTAAACCAACGTGAACATCAAGGCGGATATCTGCTGCTAAAACAAGGTACTCATTTGTATTGGCGCAGTTTGTGGGCTTTCATTCTTGAGTGACAGTTAGCCGACAAGCATGAGCAAATGTAAGGTCGCAGGCCTACTGGCACGGGGGATTGTGGGGACATTGGATGATTTTTTGACAAGGGCAGAGTCAGTTCTGACTCATCAGATCCAGCTCACTGAAAAAAGACTTTCACTGGACACCTTTGCGGCCCAGAAACGGTCCTCAATGGGAGGCATAGTTATGGCTAAATCCCCCAAGAGTGTGCAGCATTCTGTGGATCATTTGTGTCACACCATCCCTGGCTCTAGGAAAAATGGGGATTTAGTTACCCTCCCTGATTCTCCATTAGTGGCATCAGAGGTGACCACAGTTGTGCTGGTCGATTCCATTATTATGGCATTAGACAGTGCAGGGGACAACGAGCCTGATCCGTCACACATTTTGGTCGAAGATCCACTGTCTCATACCACGGCACACAACGCAATTACATCTGGCGTGTGCCGTGGGGAGGACATCACTCGATCCAAAAGGGTTGACAGGGAAAGAACGATAATTCTCTCAAAGTCTTCGACTGGTGGTAATGTAGAGCAACCTGGGAAACGCACGAGGGGAGGAGCTGCACAAAAGCAAAAACAAAAACCCAGATTAAAATTCCAAGCAGCCAGGCCTCCTGATAAATCCGCTCCAGAACTGAATAAAGGATTGGCCATGAATCAGACTCATAATAGTGGTAACAATGATAATTACACTGGTGCAGAGTTTGGAGATGACCCTGAACCAATGAAAGCGACTGGAGACTCTGATAACTGCTCTTCTGGGGCCCATTTTATGCAAACTAAGTTCAATTGAAGAAAAATTGCTATCATTTGTGAACTTTGGGAGCACTGCAGTAAACCAAGGGGCATGTAGGTGTGCATGTGTCACTCAGGGAGAATCTGTGGCTCTAGCCCCATTACCCGTAAATGTGAATGAGGGCAAGAAAAATGGGGATATTGAACAGGCCATCAGGAGAAATGTTATGTGCATTAGAGTCCCACAGGTACATTCGGAAGTAACCAGATCCAATGTTACTACTGTTGCTGGGGGGGGAGGGAAACAATGACGGGCCCACAGGCAATCCCTCAACATGTTTTATAGACACTGCAAGGCCAGAAAGGGGGGCAAGGTGAGACAATGCACAGCCTCATCCAACAGAGATGTCCTCTCTAAGTGCGCAGAGTACACCAGGCCTCCCAGTTTTAGACCTACCACTAAAATCTTGCCCATATACAGGTGTTTTAACTGGTGTCCCAGCACACAAAAGCCAAAAAGAGGAACCCCTGACACAACTGATTAACAAGGTGGCGCATTGGATGTGTAGGAATGCGGGGTTCAATATTTGAGACTATAGACATATCTTGATGACGAGGAGAGTTTCCTGGATCGGCAAAACCAGGAAAGCGTTCCCAGATAGTGACACTTAGGTATCCCGATCTCGTGCGCAAGACACTTTTTCAGAGTAATAGGTATTATCAAGCTGAGATGGACTCATGTGTTAAATTGCTCCTGCTGGGCTTTTTCTATAGACCTTCCCTCTTCTCGAATCAACAACATAGAGAGGTATGTCGACAGGAGTGTGCATTTGGGTGGGCCCATGCACCATTGCAAAATAATGTCTTTGCACCACTCAGAGACCTCAATGACCTAAATGATGTGGATTGACTAGGTCCGTCGAGGGACATTGATAGAATTGGTGGTACTCCCGCAAATAATTCAGATCGAGGGAGGAGGGTAGAAGTGATAGTGGAAGGCCACACTATTTGTGGTCCACAGGGTGTAAACGCCCACGCGGACAGTGGCTCATACACGAATGTTCCCAGGTCAAATGGTATTCAGGCAATTGATAGCGTAGTAAGGCCAAATGGGAGAGAAATTAAAATTGTTACATGGAACATAGCAGGCCTATCCACTAAATTTAAGAATGCAGAATAGAATATCTACTCTATATACGGGAATTCCAGATTATTTGTCTGCAAGAAACATGGGAACCTGTTATTAATAACTTTAATTTGGAGGGATATAAAACCTTCTTTTGCCCGGCACATAAGGCAACGTCGGGGAGAGCCATGGAAGGGATGGTTATTTATGTTGATCTTACATTACTCTGAGGTTGTGCAGCCACACACTTTTCTCACTGAAGGTTACAGGTTACCTTTTATACATTTTTATAATGCAACGTCACATGGTCAGGGTCTCGCAAGCCTGCATGATTTGGATGCTAGACTCACTCAGATGCAGGAGTGTGGGTTGACGGCGCTTCAGTTAGTTTTAGCAGGACATTTTAACTGCAATCTGTGCCCAAACCTAAGAGCATTTTGTGGGGATTGGTCAACTTGTTTGTTTGAGGATGGCCCACACTTGGAACATACAAAGGAGGGCAGGGAGTTATGCGGCTTATAAAACATGCACACGATGGACATGATTGATGCCCAACAGGATAAATTGGTTCACCCTACATTTAAAGACAGAGGATGTGCCTCTTTTATTGACTATATTTTTGTCTCTATCTCATTTAGAAATTGTGTGTCCTGGTTTATTATCAGTCACAGTGCTTTTAGCGATCATAACCCCATCACCTTATCCTTGGTAGATGTTTGCCACCACTATTATCCGCCTTGAACATGAGGGGGGAGGCCAGGGCCACGGAACAGGGCAGGACGCTGCGTTGGACACAGGTTAACGGAGAGGCCTTCTATAAATCCCTTTTAAAAGAAGGTGAACAGGTCATTTTAAGGTGTCTAGACCAAGAAGTGGAAGGGGTAGAATTAGTTGAGGCTTTCAAACAGGTTGCCCAAATAGTTGATACCTTGCTGAGGGCCCCTGTGCTTAGTATCAAAAGAGATAAGTCAAGATGGTTTGACCCACAATGTTCCCGTGCTCTTAGAGAGCTAAAAGATGCCTTAAAGACCTCCCCAAGAGATAGGGATTGGGTGTCAGTTTGCCAAAATAATTGCAAGTTAGCCGTCAATGGACGTAAATGTCAATTACATAAACAATCTTGGGACGACCTGACAGAGGCAATAACACTAAAAGACTCCACCACTTTCTGGAGAGTCATAAATAATCCTTGCTTTCAAGATTCAAATAAACCCGGGCTGAGTAATAACATCCTACCGGAGCAATGGTATGAGCACTTTCAAGGGCTGTATAATAACTATCCAAGTATGGATCAACTTCAGATGTGTAATGGGGAACAGGGTATACCTCCACTGAGATTCTCATTTAGTGAGGTCAAAACAGGAAGTGAGTTTCTAACCAGGAACAAGGCGCCTGGCCCAGATGGGATCCCACCTGATCTTTTCATAAATAACATAGATCTCTGGGCTCCAATCCTGACTTGCAGCAGTGGATACAGTAATGCCAGCATCCTGGACCATAGCCACGATTGTCCCCATTTTTAAAAAGGGTAATAAGGATAATCCACAATGTTACCGCCCGATTTCTCTCATTGATGTGTCAGCAAAGGTAGGTAGTTTTAAGTAGGCTGATGGACAGGGCTGATGAGCACCAAGTTATAATTGATGTTCAATTTGGTTTGAGGCCAGGGAAATCTACCACCGACCAATGCCTCAACCTTTACCTTATTTCAGCCAAATACACAGTAGTCAGTTCAGGGATGATGTATTTGGCATTCATGGATCTATCTGCAGCTTTTGACAGAGTCAATAGAGGGAAACTGTGGGCAAAAATGGGCGGGCTTGACGTGGACCCTGGGCATATTAACATCTTTAAAACTTTGCATTTAAATACCACTGCTACGGTTAGATACAGTCAAGCTGGAAATAAAACAGAACCCTTCACGTGCTCTAGTGGTGTCAGATAGGGTTGCATATTAACTCCCTTTCTGTTTATGCTATACATAAATGGTCTTGATCCCGCACTAAGCACTTTTCAGGTAGACACCCCAAGGATAGGTGCCCGCGAAATCCCAGTTCTGCGTTACGCAGATAACGCGGTACTCCTTGCACGCACCCCCAAAGGTCTGCAGATCCTAATAGATGGGTTGGCAAAATCTGATGTTATGGAAGTGGGCAAAAAGCCAGGTAAATCCTATAATTATACAATTGGATCTCATTGTTTAGATAAGGTACAGTCCTTCTCATATCTAAGGATTTTATTTGATGGGTGATTAAATTTCAAATAATTATTAGAAGAGAAGTGCCGAACCATGGCCCAATGTAACGGATCAATAATGAACTTTGCACAAAGTCTAGGACGGTGGTCCCCAAAGCAGATCCTGAAACTGTACAGCTCAATGTGTTGCGCCAAAGTGCTGTATGGCAGTGAGGTATGGGGATTCATCAAGGCGAATCAATTACAAATAGAGAACAAGTATCTCAGGCGCCTGTTAAAAGTCCCCCAGAGCACGCCAGCCCATATTGTACATGAAGAACTGGGTGTCCGTTACATTATAGATAGGTGGGCTGTCAACCCCCTAGTTTGTTGGGTAAAGATCTGGTCGAATGAGGAGGTGGCATTAAGCAGGCAGGTTATAGAAGATTGTCTCTCCCTGGACCATGGACTCAAAATTCCATGGCTAAAATATGTGAAGGAGTCCTTTGAGGAAATTGTATGTGCAGATTTATTTGATAGCCCCTCGAAAATAAGCAGGCAGGATAAGGTCCTGGTTAGGTACAGGTTCTTTAAGTATGCTTCGATGCTCCGGGGAAACAGAGAGTTGACCAAACCGTCGGTGAGAGAACATTTAGTAGCCAGGTCCACCGAGGGCATTGAACCATACCTCTCCTGTATAAGCAGTGCTCATGATAGATTTTTGATGACTCGATTCAGGCTAAATCTTTAGCATCACGTTTTAGCAGAGCTGGCAGGGTTTACACCACCCTCAGAGATGAAGGGGCCCTGTGGCTGCGACCACAGGTCTCCACAGGACACCCTTCACTTTGTTTTACTTTGCCCATTCTATCTTCATCCCAGAAGACTTTTTCTAAAGGGTATTTAAAAAAAGCCAGATATGAATAAGCACGGTTGGCACTTTTATTTTTAAAATTGGCCCAGATGCTTTTACACTTTTCTGTATTACTCATTTTTAAGGGCTTCATTTAGACTAAGGACCACAAGGGGTAGTGTCAACTAAGCCTGTAGATGAGGTGAACTGATGAGGGACATGTGATAAGTGATGTGTATGTTTTTATCTATATACTTAAATTGTACCATATAGATTTTAGACTGATGAATTGTTTTTTGCTCTTTTTAAAAACAAAGTTTGTACTGTAACCTCTATTGATAAACTGTCACTTTTATGGTATTTTTTTATGCTGGATAAAGAATGTTATACAAGTAGTGCCTGAGTGATTGAATGAGTTCATGGGTAGTGCCTGGGTGATTGGATTAGTGCAGGGGTCTCCAAACCGGTCCTGAAGGGCCGGATCCATGCCAGATTTTTTGGATATCCCCATTGAGCTACATATAGTAATTTTAAAAATCTGGCATGGGTCCGGCCCTCCAGGACCAGTTTGGAGACCCCTGGATTAGTGCATGGGTAGTGCCTGGGAGATTGGATGAGTGTGTGGGTAGTGTCTGGGTGATTGGATGAGTGCATGGGTAGTGTCTTGGTGGCTGGATGAGTGCATGGGTAGTGTCTGAGTGAATAGATGAGTGCATGGGTAGTGTCTGAGTGATTGGGTGAGTACATAGGTACTGCCTGTGTAATTGGATGAGTGCATGAGTAGAGCCTGATTGATTGCATGAGTGTATGTGTAGTGCCTGAGTGAATGGATGAGTGCATCGGTATTGCCTGAGTGAATGGAGGAGTGATTGGGTGGTGCCTATTTGAATGCATGAGTAATAGATGAGTAAAAGGGTAGTGCCTGGGTGATTGGATGAGTGCATGTATATTCCCTGGGTGATTGAATGAGTGCATGGGTAGTGTCTAAGTGATTGGATGAGTGCAAGGTTACTGCCTGGGTCATTGGATAGTGCATGAGTAAATGCACAAGTAGATGGGTAGTGCCTGAGTGAATGGATTAGTGCATGAGTAGTGCCTGAGTGAATGGATGAGTACATGAGTACTGTCTGGGTGAATGGATGAGTGCAAGGAGAGTGCATGGGTGATAAGATAAGTGCATGGATGCTGCATGAATGAATGGATGAGATTATGGATAGTGCCTGAGTGAATGTATGAGTGAATGAGTATTGATTGACTGAGTGGATGAGTGCACCAGTACTGCCACCTACACTGCACCACACATAGTCGCCTATTGAGTGCTCCTACGTATTTTGCAGGTCGAAGCACGCCTCAATACGCAGCAGATTGAGAGGACCCCAATGATGAAGCATGTCACCGGTGGGAAACCCCGGTGAGTGAGGGGACTCAAGAAAGCATTTGCTTTTTCTTTCTATAAATACCTGACCTTCCAACTCGATTTTGTTTATATATATATGCCTGAAGGAGTTTCCCAGTTGGATGTTGCTGAGATAACACAAAAGACTCGCACTCCAGGGTCCGTGTATGAAAGATGTTTTATTGGCGACGTGTTACGACCAGGCGGTCTTCCTCGTTAGACAGCCACATAAACAAACTATCACCATTTTAAAGTGCACATAGAAGGGTGAACATAAAAAAGGACCACTGTCCGAGAGGAACTGCAAATGAGCTAGAGAAAAGACTCCATTGTTTTACTGCTCTGTAAGTGCATGTTGCTAATAACCAAACAAAATTCCATTTAGGCAAGCCCATAATTGCATATTGGTATTCATTAGGGTGGCTATTCCAGCTTGATTCTTAATAACGCAAATTTGAATCAATAAAGAAAATTATAGAGGAGGAGCTTCGCGGGCAACCAAGATGGCCGCGTAAGCTCGGAGCTCCGAGGACCCTCCGATCCTCCGTATCGATCCTGTTAACTATCCTGTCCCACGGCGGTGGAAATCAGTTGCGGTGCTGATGTTGATGCGGCGCCCGTTCTCAGGTTGAAGATCCCAGCTTCCTGTACCGAGTTACACTGTCGGGAAGCCTGTTGACGACGACGCCATAACAGCCTGGCATTGTTGGGATGGCGGCGGCGCTCCTGTGCGGTTGCATTTCGAGTGGGGACGAACTGCCTTGCTGAGGTCTGGTGACCGTACTGCTCTTACTGGAGGCTTGACGTCCCCTAAGCACGGTGGAGGCGATTGTTGACTACGACCGTCTGGTGGTGGTATTGTTGGCTTGACCCCTTCTCGGATCGCACGATCCCCGTCGCCCATCATGGCGGGCAGAGGAGACCCAGACAAAGGGAAGCCACCAAGGGTCAGCAGGAAACCCTCCCTCTCGCAGCCCACCATCCCTGAACGATTCTCTGTCTCCAAAGGTTCGCCAGGTGCATCGGGCCGTACCAAAGACTCGCATCGGGATGTGTCCCCGGAAGATACTGAACCCACCCTCCGGGACGTGATGGGAGCCATTGCGGGCGTGAAGGCCGAAATGCACAAACAACATGAAGTGTTGTCCCACAAGGTCGATACCCTCACGATCGAGCTCAACCTCATCAGAGCCGACCTCGGGAAGACAAATGACAGGGTCAAGTCGCTCGATATCAAGACGTCGAGTCTGACTACTGACATGTCTGATGTGCAGACCGAGGTTCGGGACTTGAAGGCCGCTAATTTGATGCTTGCCCGCCGGCTTGATGATTTTGAAGGACGGGCACAGCGCCAGAACGTCCGCATTACAGGTGTGCCGGAGGGTGCGGAGGAGGACGCTGCTGACTTGTTTGTGGAGGAACTGGTGGTGAAGCATTTGGCGCCCGGAGGCCTGAGTAAGTTCTTCTCGGTGGAGAGAGCTCATAGACTGCCTGGTGGCCAACCGAAGTCGGATGCGTCCCCGCGCCCTATCATTGCCAGACTTTTTAACTACAGAGACCGAGACGTGATCCTACAAGCGTAGAGAAGTGGCGGCCCGTTGAAATTTAAGAATGCTGACGTGAATTTCTTCCCCGACTTCACTCAGGCTGTACAGAAGCGCCGACAAAGTTTCATGGGAGTTAAACGGAGACTGAGAGAGCTGGGGCTGAGATACTCCATGCTCTATCCAGCGAAACTTCGAATAGAGCATGGCGCTCGGACGCTGTTCTTTGACTTGCCGGATGCTGCTGGGGACTGGCTGGACACTTTGCCTCAGCGTCGGACTACTCCTGAGGACCTGTCGGAAGAGGCGTTGGGCGGTCCAGGTTCCCAGGAATAAACTTTACCACGTTGGTCTTCTTTCTGCGGAGGGCTCTGGGGATGCCATCATTCACTGACTTTTGTTTTCTTTTTCTATTTCTCCTGTTTTCTCAACTCTGGTGGGTAACGGGGGGTGATAGGATGTCTCCTTTCTCCTCTGGGGGCTTTTTGTAGGTTAGTTTATACGGGGCGACAGGCACACTGCTAGTTGGGGGGGGCTTCTAGTCTAATGCAGGGGTGCAGGGTGGGGGGTGGTTGGTTTGTGTGTTCTTCTTTTGCTTTTCCTCTCCTTCCTTTCTCATGGCGAGGCTATTATTGTTTTGGTTACAACGCAGCAGTGGCTGCTTTCTGGGGGGGGGGGGGTTGGGACGGGGCATCTTTGACGATGGGGGTAAGACTTTAAATGTGCTTAGTTGGAACGTGAATGGGCTGGGGGATCATATTAAACGTGGTGTTGTGTTACAAATGTTTAAACGTTGTGTGCCCGATGTTATCCTCCTGCAAGAGACTCATCTCGTCGGCAATACTTGCCAGGCCCTGAACAGAAAGGGGTTCATGATGGTTGCCCATTCCGGGTTCTCTTCGGGATCCTGGGGGGTTGGGATAATGGTGCGCATGTCTCTTCCCCTGGAGGTGGAGTCCAAAGTGATTGATGATAGGGGCCGCTATGTTGCTGTGGTGAGCAGATGGGAGGGACGCACCCTGGTTTTGGTTTCTGTTTATGTCCACCCGGGCTTGCAGACGACTACCTTTCAAGATCTCGGAGGCGCCATTTTGGGCCTCCCGGAGGGTTTGCTAATACTGGTTGGGGATTTTAACTTTGTGGTTTCGGGTACCCTTGACCGTTTTCCGTCCAGAGATCTGCACTGTGCACAATCATGGCTCCCGGACTTCATGAGCACTATGGGCCTTATCGACTGTTGGCGGCTTTTACACCCTGCTCAGCGGCAGTACACTTTTCACTCGGGTACACACGGCAGCCTTTCTAGAATTGATTACATCCTGACTCCGGCGGTTCAGGCATCGACCGTCTCTGGGGCTCGCCTTATGGCCAGGGGTATATCGGATCACTCTCCAGTTTGGGTATCCTTTGACTTTGGTATTGCGGCGGCTACTAGGGTGGCACCAGTCAATCCTTGGTACTTCCGCAACCCCAGGACTCGAGAGCTCCTTGCTAAAGCTATCGACCTATACTTCACTGAGAACACAGGTACGGTAACGTCGGCCCTTTCCCTCTGGGAGGCCTTTAAGACTGTCATGAGAGGAGAGGCTTTCTCCTTGATAGCCGAGGTGCGCAGACGAAGGGATGAAGACATGGTGCGGTTGGAGTCGGATATTTCAGGATTGAACTCCCAGTTGGCGCTGGGACCGACACCCGAACTGTTACACGCTCTCTCCCTGAAGCAGCCGGAGTATAGAGCCACTGCCACTGATGCTGCCAAGGCGATGGGCAGGGAACAGCAAGGGAGGATTTACGATGCCGGGGACAATGCGGGCAAGCTCCTTGCCTGGTTAGATAAGAAAGAGTTGGCTTCCCGTGTGGTACCTGAGATTTTGGGCGATGACGGACTGGTTGTTAATGACCCCAACGCTATCGCCTCGGCCTTTGCCGACTACTTTGAGACGGTTTACACCTCAGTCTCCGCCTTGACTGAATCGGACTCTGCCTCTTTTTTGGAGAGGGTTGAGCTTCCTTGCCTGTCGGATACCGAGCGTGACGACATGGACCGGGGCATTACGGCGGATGAGGTGGCGTTAGCAATACGGTCCCTGCGCTCCGGTAAAGCCCCCGGTCCCAATGGTCTCCCGGTGGAGCTGTACAAGATCAAAGCGGATACCGTCGCAGTGCCCCTGAGGAGTATGTTCTTGGAAGCCCGGGAGGTTGGTGAACTCCCACTGGATCAACGCCTGGCCACCATTGTGGTCATTCATAAGGAGGGGAAGCCTAGGGACCTTTGTAGATCATACCGCCCTATTTCTTTGCTGAATGCCGAGCCCAAAATCCTGGCTAAGTTGCTGGCCAATCGGCTTGTGGGTGTGATTGCAGACTTGGTCCATCCCGACCAGTCGGGCATCATACCTCACCGCAATACTGCCCTTAATCTTAGAAGGCTTCACGCTGTCATGGCGCGGGCACACATGCTCCGCGAGCCAGCCGTCCTGGCTTCACTGGACGCGACGATGGCGTTTGATTCTCTTGAATGGAACTACCTCTGGGCGGTGCTGTCCAAGTTCGGGTTTGGCCCTGACTTCATCAGTTGGGTCCGGCTTCTCTATTCCTCCCCATTGGCCAACATAATGGTCAATGGCCGCATGTCTGCTTCCTTTGCCTTGCGCAGGGGTACTAGACAGGGCTGTCCATTATCACCGCTCCTCTTTGCCCTTGCGCTTGAGCCGCTTGCTGCCTGGATCCGCACTCACCCTGATATTTGTGGGATCAAGTGGTCACCGGGATTCGAAGATCGCGTTTCGCTATACGCGGACGATATTCTGCTTTACCTTACCTCCCCCTGTCGGTCTTTGATTGTGGTGTTTGATGCACTGGGTACCTTTGGTGGATACTCGGGCCTGGTTATTAACTGGTCCAAGTCCTACCTATATGTACTTCGTGGAGACACTCCACGTCTCCCTAGGGGCTGTGCGATACAGGTCTCGCAGCAGGGCTTCAAGTACCTGGGTATCTATATTTCAACGGATGCCCGGGCACGTTACGCTAACAACCTGCTCCCTCCTCTAACGCGCCTTCGGCGTGACGTGGAGGGTTGGAAAAGATTGCCGCTGTCCCTGTTGGGCCGAGCGGCATTGTTTAAAATGATGTCCCTGCCGAGATTCTTGTATGCGCTTCAAAACACGCAGGACCCAGTCCCTTCCAAATACTTCAGGGAGATGGAAGGTTTGCAGCGTACCCTTTTGTGGGAAGGTAGGCCGCGTATTGCCGTAGTTAAGTTGACCATTCTGTGGTACGACGGCGGTATTACCCTGCCCGATGTCCGCCGGTACTACTGGGCCTCCCAATTGGCGGCTCTTAATCATGGCTTTTACGGTCCGGCGGTAAGTCCAGGGTACGCCATGGATTGCTGGCTCATGAACGACTGGATGTACTACAGAGCGTTGTACTCTAGATCTCTGGACCGAAAATTGACTGGTCCCACCAGGACCGCAGTGCATCTATGGAGGGCCGTTACGAAGGCACTGGGATGGAAAGGTAGGCTCACCATGGCTACTCCCCTTTACGATTCTGACTTGCTGGGGAGGTTGTGGCACTCAAAAGGGTTTGATCTGTGGGATCTCATCAGCATTTCCAAGGTGGCGGATGTGATGGCCAGAGGGGAAATTAAATCGTTTGATGCACTACAGGCCGAATTCCAGCTGGGGGCCACGGAATATTTTAGATATGCGCAGTTGAGGCATGCCCTTACGTCCAATCTGCCTGATGGTGAAAAAGTTCCCGAGTCGTCCCCGCTGGAGGACAGAGTGCTGGACGGCCATATGCCGGACAGCGCCATTTCCCTGACTTACAAAAAACTAATCAATGTTCGGACGGACCTGCTGGTGAAAGTGCGAGATCAGTGGATGAATGATGGTATTGAGATGGATGATGAGGACTGGCAGTCTGCAGTATCCTCCCCCAAGGAAGTAGCAATTTCGGCCAGACTGCGCTTGGTTCAGCTGAAAGTGCTTCACAGGGTGTACGTCACTGGCCCCAGGTTGATTCATATGGGGCTTTCCCAGGATGGCCTTTGTAGGAGAGGATGTGGTGCACTGGCCACCTTTATGCATACCATTTGGGAGTGCCAGGTCATTGCCTCCTATTGGGAACGGGTGCATGCGGTTATGCATGATGTGACTGGTGTTGATTTGCCTGCGGAAGCTAGACGCTGCTTGTTGAATGTGTGGGGTCCGACTGACTACAACAATTCTCAAACCCGCTGGGTAACGCTAGGGAACATGGTGGCCAAGAGGGACATTGCTCAGAAATGGGGTGCTCCGACCCCCCCCCCCCCCATTCTCTGTGAGTCTTTGGAAAACCAACATGGATTGGTGCATGCTCCGGCAGAAAACTGTCTACTTAGCTCGGGGTAAGCCCAAGATGTGGGGGATGGTCTGGGGGGCCTGGAATGCGTATAGAGGTGATATTTGTGTGCCCCCGGAGGTAGTCCGGCTGGAGGTTCGTCTCTCACCTTAGCCTTTCCCTCCACCCACGTTTCACGTGATATAATCCTGTTTCTTTCTCCCCCCACAAATGTATGCTCTTTTTTTTTGTTTATTTCAATGTGCCGATGTTCCCACTCGTCCCCCTGGACATATGCTTTACCGCTCCTCTATTCTCTTTTTGCCTTGCCATCTTTCTCCCTTTCCCCCCCCCCCCTTCCCCCTTTTCCTTTCTTACTCTTGTTCCTTCTCGGTTCTTATCTTGTTCCTTAGGTTCACTTCTATAATATAAAATTAAACCTGACTGCTCCTTTTACTGTTTTGTGCACACCTCTACGTTGCTTTTATAATGCTGCCTAGCCTCCGGGATGTACGGCTGAATAGCAGTGTACTTTGAACTACCAATAAAGGTTTTCCAAAAAAAAAAAAAAAAAAAGAAAGAAAATTATAAATGTTAAATTTCATAACACAGTATACAATACGTAAACATCAGTTCCGGCCAAGTGGCCTTTTGTTTCGACTCTCAAAGAGGATTACATCGATTCAAATTGTAAATTAGGATATAATTTCATATGAAAACTGTCCGGGCCAAGTGGCCAACCACAAACTCTGCCAAAATTACATATTAGGTAAATCGGTTTATATCATATCGTGATCAGGTTAAAAATATATATATATATACAAAATAATCTTGTAAGACTTGTAATCCATTACATGTAGTGCTTTGTCCTTAGATTGTGGGAGCGGTGAAAGGAACTACTGCTAATCAACAGATATAGCTAAATAAAACCTGCAGCACTAAAATAACTGTTTCAGCGCCGGGATTTGTACAAAAAAGTGACCCCTATACTATCTGTTTACAGTCACCTCAGACCTGCACCACAGAGTACAGTTGTGGGTGTGATTGTGTTGTGAAAAAAGTGGAGTGTTGGTTGTAAGCAAAAAAGGAAATAACCAAAAGTGAGATGGGGTAGGTGTATCACGGAGAGTGTACTCTCACACGTGCGGGACCAGATGGGTTGTCCCAGGGTAGTGGTGTCTAAGCTATACTGTAAAATTCCTAAATCCAAGAACTGTCACAAGAGAGAGCCCTCGCCAGTATTACAGCATGGTATAGGAAGTTGCGATCACAACAGCAGAAAGGGGGGTGGATAGAGGGTGGGGGCGCCGTTGGAATAAAGGGTTCAAAGGCTATGCAGAGGAGTACCAAGGCCGCATGTGGGGTACTTATGCGATGTGCACATGTAACTCCGCATCCTCATTCATGCCAAAGGGGTTTCTTGAATCCAGACGAATGATGTACTGTGATTCCAGGACTCGTAGCTGTTTAAGTCTGTTACCCCCTCTGGGATTTGCAGGTACTCTGTCAATGCCAAAAAACGAGAAACAATTAACATCATTGTTATGGAATCGCATCCAATGGCGTGCTGTGGCATAGCTCATGTCGCCATTCTTAATATCCCTCATATGTTCCAATATGCGATTTTTGATTGGGAAGATGGTGCTCCCAATATAGAACTTTTCCACATGGACATACAATCACAGATACACAGAAATCCGTGTTGCAATTCATGAATTTACCAATCTGTTCACTTTTGCCAGTAGGAAGGAGATGCGATTTGACATTCCTGCTAGTACCACACGCCTTGCATTTTTCACACTTAAAAAAGCCTTTCTGTTCCTTAAGCCAATGTCAGTTTCTTTGGGGCCCCAAAGTAACTTCCCACCAGCATGTCCTTGAGCGAACGTGCCTTCCTGTAAGTGATCTGAGGCTGTTTGTTAACTGTGTTCCCTATGATAGGATTACTCTTGACGATATGCCAATGTTTTTTGAGTATTTCACGTACTTTGCCCGCTTCTACATTGAAAGTGGTGATCAACCTGACATTGTTGGACTTGAGGTTCTCTGTGGCTCTCCCTGTCCCCTTTGTCAAGAGTGTCGCTCTATTCCTGGCCTTTGCTTTCTCCTTTGCCGCCAGCAGTACCTGGTCAGAATAGCCCCTGGCCTTAAATCTCTTGGTCATTGAAGCCTGTTCTTTCTCAAATGCTGTCTGTGAGCTGCAATTGCGCTTTGCCCTAAGGAACTCCCCGTACGGGATGCTATCCTTGAGACTGGTTGGATGGTCACTGCTTGCATGTAAGACGCTGTTGTCTGAGGTGGGTTTTCTATATAGGCTGGTGTGTATGGCTCCTTCCTCGATGTTGACTGTTACATCTAAGAAGTCCATCTCTGCCTGATCTATCTTGTTTGTAAACTTCAAATTGACATCATTCCTATTCAGGGAGGCAAGGAATTTGTACAGTTCTAACTTGGGCCCATCCCAGATCAAGAAAATATCATCAATGTAACGGGTGTAGAAGGCAATGTGGCGTGTGAAGTTGACATTCCCATCAGACCACAATACTTGTTCCTCCCACCATCCCATCAGCATGTAGGCATAACTAGGAGCAAAGCAACTTCCTATCGCTGTGCCCACCTCCTGTTTAAACCACCTGTCCTCAAACAGAAAAAAGTTTTTAAGCAGACAATACTCTAACATTTCAAGCAACGTGTCAGTTTGCTGGAGAAAAAAGACGGATCTGTCCCTCAGAAAATGTTTGCATGTATTCAGGCCGTCAGGGTGTCTAATACACGTATACAGGGAGACTTCGTCTATCGTGACTAGCCAGAAATTGTCCTCCCATCTGATCCCATCTATCTTGGTAATGAAATCCGTGCTGTCTCTGCAGTATGATGGAAGGTTGAGGACATACGGAAAGAGAAAAGTGTCTAGGAAAATAGAGGTATTCTCGAGAAGGCTGCCGTTGGCAGACACAATGGGCCTACCGGTTGGGTTTGTGTCATCCTTGTGCACTTTGGGCAACATGTAAAAACAGGGGGAGACCGGTTGCTTGACATGTAGGAATCTAAACTCTGATTCAGCTAATAGGTCTCTCTCTTTCCAACCCTGTAGCTTCTCATGGTAGGTGGTGATACTGGAGACATGCTCCTCTTTGTTGGACTTCCTGTAATTACCAGATAGTCCCAGTTGTTTGTTGGCTTCTTGTTTGTACAGATTGATGTCCCACAGGACAATATTGCCCCCCTTGTCAGACGGCTTTATTACACAACAAGGGTCAGCATTCAGTGTACCCAGGGCTTTTCTCTGGTCTGGCATAAGATTGTGTGCATGTTTGTTCTTGCTATTCTCCCAAAGATGCAATAGATCTCTAACTACAACGTCATGGAAGGTTTCAAGGTGATCGTGTGGTGTGCTGGGGTTAAAGGTCGATTTGGGTCTGAGATTGGTGGTGTTGCACCCTCCCAGTGTTAATCCCATTCGTTCAAGTATTTCGGAATCATTCAAACCATCTACGTCTTCACCACACAATTCCATAGCACATGCCAGACTCTCCACTTCCTGTATACTGAAAACTTTAGACACCTGTGTGCTCCAATCTGGTTCACTTGCCCTCTGGACCTGGTCCAGAGCCCGTTTTATTTTTTAACATAAACATTTTCATCAATTTCAATTTACGGACATAAAGGAAAACATCAATTCTACTCCGGCTGTAATCGAAATTGGCCATCGGGCAAAATGTCAAGCCCAATTCCAATACCGATCTCTCAGCCAAAGTCAAGACATGAGAAGAAAGGTTTACAATAGTCAGATTGGGCTCACCCATCATTTCCGGTTGGTCTGTCGTGTTGCCCTCCCATGCGACATTGCTCCTCTTGTGTTTCCTTCCTCCCCGCCTCGTTGTTTTCCTCTTACGCTTGCGCCTCTTCCTCTCCCATATGACTGCTCCGGTGGTCTCGCCCGCAATGTCATTCCCGATTATAAAAAATTGTACTCCTCCAAAGGTTTGAAGGTTAGTAAGTTCCTTCCGCTAGCATCCATCAGTTCCTCCATATCTGAGTAGGTTTCTGAGCCTGATTCAGAGATAGTAACGTTGCGTTGCTGTGTGCTCGCTCCAAGCTGTTTAAATTGTTTTATGGCTCCGTCGTACTTCTTGCCAAAAGTTAGGATCCGCCCACTGGCATAGTCCTGCTTGTCTCTCAGGAATTTACTTTTATTCTTCTGCTTGATTTCGTCCTCATACTTGTCAAGCCTTTTCTCCATTTGTTCAAGGGCTTTTATTATCTCTTCTTTGGCGTCATGTTTATCAAGATCCTCCTTTAGTTTCGCAATATCTTTGATGACCTGTTCCAGTTCTATGGCTGCGTATTTGGACAGCAGGCCAAGCTTGTTCTTGCAGGTACCTGCCATGAGCCCGGACCATTCTTCTATCAGCTTGGGATGGGGGTTCTGATAAGTGGGTGTGATCATGATTTGTAGTCCTCTCGGGACCCTGCCCACTTCTATATAATTTTACAAGGAGGTTACCTCCCACCAGCGGTTGATTTCTTTTTTCAATAACTTTTCATAGTGGAACAGCATCTGTTTCAGGGTTTTATCAGGTGGTGTAGTTGTTACTCCCGCCTCATTGGTCCTCTCTGCCATGTCTTCTGTCTCACAGAATAGCGACCTCGCCTCATCTGCTCTCCCAGCATGGCGATTCCTAGTTGTTGTTGTTTCGCCAGTCGCAGTTGTCTTGGCAGTCGCGACTGCCGCAGCTGCCGCCGCCACCTGTTTGCCTTTGGTCATGTCCCCACTCTTTTAAGGGTAAATCCTTAGTTGCGGTTCTCTTGATTTTTTTCATTTCAAAGAATTTTATTATTATGAAAAAGAAAATGAAGGTTCTCTTGATTTGAAACACGGAACCGATGTCCCTGCCGCTCTGCTCCCTGATTCGGTAGTGCGGTACCCCTGCTGATAATCTAATCTCCTCTTCAGCCTCGAGGCGCTGTGAGCTGCATGGGTCAATGCTGGAAGGCGCCTGGACACTGTAACGCGCAACTTCCGAAGCACGTCTCCAAGGCCAGCACCTACCAGCAAATCACCAGCAGCAAGCTTTCTCCAGCAGTAACGTAGTCGGCGGACAGAGCAGGACTTGGCAGAGGCCGGTTTGTGAGGAAAAGTCTCCCGACTCGTCCGCTCCTGTCCAAACAGGGTAGGTGCAATCCCCGGATGTCGGGAACCCGGAAATAGATGCCTGAAGGAGTTTCCCAGTTGGATGTTACTGAGATAACACAAAAGACTCGCACTCCAGGGTCCGTGTTTGAAAGATGTTTTATTGGCGACGCGTTTCGACCAGGTGGTTTTCCTCGTTAGCCAGCCACATAAACAAACAATCACCATTTTAAAGTGCACATAGAAGGGTGGACATAGAAAAGGGACCACTGTCCGAGAGGAACTACAAATGAGCTAGAGAAAAGACTCCATTGTTTTACTGCTCTGTAAATGCATGTTGCTAATAAACAAACAAAATTCCATTTAGACAAGCCCATAATTGTATATTGGTATTCCTTAGGGTGGATATTCCAGCATGATTCTTAATAACGTAAATTGGAATCAGTAAAGAAAA
Organism: Lissotriton vulgaris; assembly: GCF_964263255.1. Taxonomy (NCBI): domain Eukaryota; kingdom Metazoa; phylum Chordata; class Amphibia; order Caudata; family Salamandridae; genus Lissotriton; species Lissotriton vulgaris. The sequence continues at coordinate 1,461,679,846 of NC_141687.1, read as the reverse complement.
TTATAAATGTTAAATTTCATAACACAGTATACAATACGTAAACATCCGTATATATATATATATTGCAAATCACAAGAAGAGCCCACAGCTTTGGCATCATGTTGAGCTGACATTTTATGCGTCATAGTGCAGCAGCTTAAAACAACACATTAAGTCCTTACGCGTTTCGGTGCGCAAATGCGCCTTGGTCACAGGTGAGTGTTCAAACAATTGATCATGTGATCTTAGATCTCAACTGTGAGTCCCATAATGCACCAAATGAACAGTCCCTGCATTACGGCATAGCATACCACTATCTCCTTGCTGTATAAACAGGATGCATATTGGTGATGAAATTAAAAGCATAGTGCCCTTTGCTGCCACACAAAATATTTGCTTGGCAGGGGAAACACGAAGATTGCCCGAGAGAGGACGACTCCTCTCTCATTTCCCTTTCTTCTTACCAACACCAAATACTCGTGGAGATCCATTGACTGGTGTGGTAGAAGAGCGGGTCATGCCCCCTCGAAAAACACCGTACCAAAACCTCAATTTTTCTGGGGGCCTCCGACTCTGCAGGGCGGGCTCTGAAAAACAGTAACGGAGAATCCTGTGGTATGTATTGCAAAGCACAAGAAGAGTCCACAGCTTTGGCATCATGTTGAGCTGACATTTTATTTGTCATAGTGCGGCAGCTTAAAACAACTCATTAAGTCCTTACGCGTTTCGGCGCGAAAATGCGCCTTGGTCACGGAGGAGTGTTTGAACCTTTCCACCCTTATCTGAGTGGCATATCACTATCTGGTTGTCATTTTTCAAATCCTCTATGGCCTGTATTTGTGCGGGCGAAAGATTTTCTGTGTACCTGGAATTTTCATTTTTCTCAATTTCTTAATATCATTCAACACTCCCTTTTCAAATACCTCCTCTGCCTTACACACAATGTTAGGTAAACATTTTTACTTAGGTTTGAAATTACCTCCTGGATTCACCCCCACATTAATATCACCTTCATCCAATAATTCATCTCTCACAATAGCACTTGAGGAAATGATCTCTAGTAGTTCCACATCATTACTGTCTAGATTGTTAATATCATCTAATCCACTAGGCAAAGTTTTTCTAGGATGCAGTTCAAACCATTTTTTCAACTTTAACTTTCTAGCAAAGTAAAACAGATCTATTCTAGTCTGAGGGTAGTTAAGGTTCGTCGAGGGACAATAGGAAAGGCCCAATGCAAGTACCTCAGTTTCTTGAGTTGAGAGGGATCTTTGTGAGAGGTTAATTACAGTCATACTCTTGCTTTGCTGCCCCTTGTCATCACTCCCACGGGTAATTTCTCAGCGTTTTTGCTTTCTGATTTTTGCTTGCTTGTTCCTCTTCCGCGTCCTCCTCAACCCCTTCCCCGTTGTCCCCCCTGTTCTTGTAGAATTCTGTCCGCCCCTGGTTCATCACTGGAAATTGTAACAAAAAATTACTCTTCTTTTTCTGTAAATCATCAATCGTAGCCTGATTCAGCCCTGCCGTAGAAACATCTGATAAACTACTATCCGATACATCACTTTCACTTATCTCGGCCAGTGGTGTGGTACTTGGATTGGTGATATTAGCCATTCCTGATTTCTCAAAAAGATGGTCATATTTCCGTTGAAATTTTTTGCTTGTTGAGATTGTATTAACTGTGTCTCAATGATTACTTGCCGCGGCGCATGGACGCCGTATTATTGTTCAAAGAATTCGAACTATATTTAAAACTGGCAGGCAGCTATGTATTTGTTTGGAGGTACTTCGTATGGTAACGATTATGAACCTAGTAACAACGAGCACAACTGCACATTAAGTGATGAACAAATGCAAAAAATGCATAATTTGCACTCGTGTTTTCAGTCCGTTTTCCGTATTAATTGTTATGGTTTTTTACTTTTTGTGAACCGCTATTTACATTCACAATGTGATGGAATTTCATTTCAATGAAAATAATGCTATTCCATTTGTATTATCTGTACATAATCTGGTAACGCCGTACTGTTACAAAAGCTTATTAAGTTTTGAGAAATGGCCGCCATGGTCGGATTCTGTTTCCTCACGTATGGGGTGTAAAGTCCTATGTCGATGTTTGATGTTGGATAAAAATGGCACATCACAGTACAATGGCTGAAACGTGATCAAGCTGTAAGGTGAAACGTGTTGTTTCCTGCCAATAAACTTTCGTGCACTAGCATCTTGAAGTGTCTGAGTACGTCTGTTTTTACGAACAGAGAGCTTGTTTGGATATATATACATGTATATTCACTGAAAAAACCATAGGTTATAGACCATATATAGTTAGGAATTCGCATTTACAAAACCTTATTTTACTCACACAAAACCATTGAAATTCCATATATAGTTAGTTGCACTAACTATATATCGCGCACCCGCAATCCACTGCTGATGATGTCACATATTACATCATTCATGACATGGTCAGTGACATCACTGATGACATCACTGATGACATCTCAAATGACATCACTGATGACATCTCAAATGACATCACTGATGGCATCACTGATGACATCTCATTTGACATTACTGATCACATCACTGATGATATCATTCATGTGATAATACGATGAACCTCTTCAGACTCTAATATAACCTTAGATACAATCAGTGTAAACAGACACTCACAGACTGTCACTCATCCATGGAGTTACTCACACACCTAGTCAGTCATGCAAAGAATCAATCACACCTCCATTTCCTCAACTATACAGTTATACAAACTTTACTTATTCAAACATATACTAACACATATTTACTCTCTTATACAATCCCTGATACAAGTTCACAATGATCCATACAGCCACTCACACATTCACTGGCTCTTATGCACAGTTATTTATATATGTCAACTCTAACATGTACTGTGTTTTACATATGTACTTACTTTGACATGTAGCACTGAGATATCCATTCACTCACCAATACACTCATGCACACAGTCAACCGCCCATACAGCTGTTTCCACTTGCACTTTTGAAACCATACATCTAGTGAATCAACTGCTCACACATCTATGCACAGAGTCATACACCTTCCAGCCACCCACACACACACTTAGTCTCCCATACAAATACTTGGGCAACCAATCAATAACCCATATAGTTACTCATATAGCTACTTATCAACACATGCAACAGTTTACAGAACAACAGACATAATGATGCACAAATTAAGACAGTTTAGTCACTAACCCATGCACTCAGTGAGACACATTTAATCACTCACTCATACAGTCAGTCATGCACCTACTAAATCCTTCATCCAGACACTTATACATCCACTCATTCTTCAATATGTAAGACATATTTTAACTTTACAGAAACATACAGTCACTGGATGTTGTCATCAGTGATGTCATCAGTGATGTCATTTGAGATGTCATCAGTGATGTCATCAGTGATGTCACTGACCATGTCATGAATGATGTAATATGTGACATCATCAGCAGTGGATTGCGGGTGCGCGATATATAGTTAGTGCAACTAACTATATATGGAATTTCAATGGTTTTGTGTGAGTAAAATAAGGTTTTGTAAATGCGAATTCCTAACTATATATGGTCTATAACCTATGGTTTTTTCAGTGAATTTTCAAGGTTTTGTAAATGCTAATTCCTAACTATATATGGTCTATAACCTATGGTTTTTTCAGTAAATTTTCAAGGTTTTGTAAATGCTAATTCCTAACTATATATGGTCTATAGCCTATGGTTTTTTCAGTGAATATATATATATACATACATATATCATCTGTATATCTATATAAATACAAACATAAATGCATGCATACATATACTTATATGCATACAGATGCATGTTATTTACATGAAAGTTGAAAAAACACTAATAAAAGCAAAGCTAAAAAGCCACCTCATTACAAATAGAATGGCTTTAACTTAAACGAGGGCGAGATCTATTGCATTTTCAATGTTTGTTTACTTTGGTTCCATCAAGAAGGCATTCAGATGTGTCACACATTTGCCATAAATTCTGAATGTTAGCACTCTAGTTGCACATTAGATCACTGTAGTAAAGCTACTGCTCACCAGGGACGTCTGCTGCTGGTATTCAAAGTGCATGTTTCAGTCTGCATGTCAGAATTTTTTTAATGAAATAGAAGAGGATTTGAGAAGTCACTCAAAATGATCGCTAATTTTTCTTTCTGAAGCACTAATCATACTTTCTATGGCAAAATTAACCCCCTCATGTTGTTCCTTTTTAAATTGAGTGTTTTCAGACTTACCACTTCATTCCAATCAAGATGGCTTCTGGTGTGCCATACTTTTGTCATAAGTAAGACTGTTAGCGCTCTAGTTGTTCTTTAGAACACTCTGGGACATTCTGTCATTGGGCTATACTTGGGGTACATCTGGGTGATAATTGGGCTACATTTAGGCTCTTTTGTCTCTGGTGGCCATCTTGGGAGACTGTATGTCAGAATTTTTTAATGAAATTGAAGAGGGTTTGAGAAGTCACTCAAAATGTGCCCTAATTTTTCTTTCTGCAGCACTAATCATAATTCATATGGCAAAATATACCCCCTCATTTTGTTCCTTTTTAAATTAAATGTTTTAAGAGTTACCACTTTATTCCAATCAAGATGGCTTCAGGTGTGCCATACCTTTGTAATAAGTAGGACTGTTAGCGCTCTAGTTGTTCTTTAGAACACTCTGGGACATTCTGTCATTGGGCTATACTAGGGCTACATCTGGGTGATATTTGGGCTACATTTGGGCTCTTTTGTCTCTGGTGGCCATTTTGGGAGACTGCATGTCAGAATGTTTTAATGAAATAGAAAAGGATTTGAGAAGTCACTCAAAATGTGCCCTAATTTTTCATTCTGCAGCACTAATCATACTTTCTATGGCAAAATATACCCCCTCATGTTGTTTCTTTTTAAATTAAATCTTTTAAGAGTTACCACTTTATTCCAATCAAGATGGCTTCAGGTGTGCCTTACCTTTGTAATAAGTAGGACTGTTAGCGCTCTAGTTGTTCTTTAGAACACTCTGGGACATTCTGTCATTGGGCTACATCTGGGTGATATTTGGGCTACATTTGGGCTCTTTTGTCTCTGGTGGCCATTTTGGGAGACTGCATGTCAGAATGTTTTAATGAAATGGAAAAGGATTTGAGAAGTCACTCAAAATGTGCCCTAATTTTTCATTCTGCAGCACTAATCATACTTTCTATGGCAAAATATACCCCCTCATGTTGTTTCTTTTTAAATTAAATGTTTTAAGAGTTACCACTTTATTCCAATCAAGATGGCTTCAGGTGTGCCATACCTTTGTAATAAGTAGGACTGTTAGCGCTCTAGTTGTTCTTTAGAACACTCTAGGAGGCTGCAGTAGAACACAAAGGAATCAACTGACAGTCTCTGTCCTTGTTGGATGTACATGTTTTACTGAGAATGTCAGACTTCATTTTCACATGACTGAGAAAGATAATGTGAATTTACAGAAAATATGCTTTCAGTTTAGCTTATAGATCCCCTTCCAAACCACTGTGGGAAAATCATGAGATATTAGTTTTCTTTCAAACAATATTCATGATATCACAGCAGAAGGTTTTTTCACATGGTAAAATCACCTTAGAACCCACCACAATTCCTAAAACGAGTATGGTACCATCAACAAATGATTTATAATGTAACTAAAGTCCTAAAACCCTCTATTAACTACACTGCTTTTTAATGAGGTGCTATCATGTATATTGGTCCCAAGATGGCTGCCAACACTTCTTGGATGAAGTGCTGACAGCCAATCAGATCAGATGTGTGGTTAGGCTCCGCCCAGATATATATCTTTTTTTGAACCTAAATTACTCAAAATCCACTGGAGCACATATATTGAGACCTAGCAAAGGCACATCGGGCTAACAGTCCCTACAATTTTGCCAAGTTTCGTGCAAATCCATTCAGCCGTTCGAGCTAAAAGTGAGGCCAACCGCCCTATGGAAATTAACATGGGAAAAACGCGTTTTGGGACCCCCCTTTTTTCTCGGCCCCCCCTTGATGAAACCCCCCCAAATTGTCAGGGGCTGCTCAGAAACAAAATGTTCAATTTTCCTGAAAATTTCAGCCAATTCCGTCCACAAACGCCAAAGTTATTAGACATAGAATTTTCAAAAATCCCATAGAGAAAAAATCCTAACTATATATACCTACTGGCGACCGCCAGTAGGTAATATATATATATATATATATAAATATGTATATATATTTACTGAAAAAAACAAAGGTTACAGGGATGTTATTGTTAGGTTCAGGTTTCACTCATACAAAACCAGTGCAATTCAGCTGTTATAGTTAGCTGAGCTAACGATGACTCATGCCCCCACAATACACTGCATATGACCTCACATAATACATGGCTCATGAAATGGTCAGTGACATCACTGACAACATCTAAAATTATATAATTGATGAAATCATCCAGTGACTGTGAGTGTTTTAAAAAAAGTTTATGAGTGTTAAATATATATACCATGGTATATTGATAAATCAGTGAGTGTATGAGTGCCTGATTGGATGATTCAGTGGGTGCATGACTTGCCATTTATTTGTCTATATATAATTTCATTGAGAACTTGCCTGAATAGATATCCAATGAGTGCCTGTTCTTGGACCATTTGCCAGTTTAAAACATACTTTTTACTAAGTTATTACTATAGGATGCAAATTGGCACACTCATCTTATTGCTGAAAAAACACGCAGCCAAAGCACTCGAATTGAAACACTGCTCTTTTTTTTCCTCCAGAAAGTAATATGATAGGAAAAGAAGTGTTTATTGACTTTGCAAATCTATTTTAGAGGGCAGACTTGTGGTGAACTAGGCAAGCAGACAATTTACTGCCTCATCTGTTTCCCCTGTCAGAAGGAGAGGGCATATTTGATGCCTTTATGGCAATCAAACGCTACTTTGCTCATTGAACCCTATGTGACTGCCCATTAGTGGTGTGCCACATTACACACTGAGCAGGCTATACCATGTTATGCACCATTGAGCCTCATCAACCAACGAGCAACTGGAAAACATTTCAAATCATAATGAACCCTTCAAACTGCTGTTCTTATAAATAAAGATGCAGAGGAAGGACATTTTTGTCTGGAATGTTTTTACATTTTTCATTTTGAAAATGGTTGTACTTCACCATTAACCCATGTATTTATATTTACCATTTTTTTCTGGCTAGACTTTATTTTAGATTTGCAGGAGAACACAAATACTGTTGATTGTGGTGAGTCCAGACTGCTTAATTCGAAGTTTCTTTGCAGAGTCTTACAGGGATATCCACAAAATACCTTCCTCTGAAAGCTTACGAGAAATTTACATTGAAGACTAACTGTATTTCTGTATATATCATTGATACTTGCTGTACTACCATTGCGAGCATTCTTACGACCCCCGCTAGGGGTTAATAACATGTTTTTATCCGATCTTTTGCACACATGTTTAGAATACTGTATACCAATCCTTTTGTCTCTGATGATGTTTTGAGAAAGGGGCTGATTGAAGAACTACGCACACTGATTTAACGCATTGTTATGCTTCAAGGTTTGTGATGGGTATTTGAGAAGCATTCAGCCTCAGGCTTTTTGTGGGATTTAGAAATTCACTGCTGTGTTTTCACATTTATTCTTTCTGATATCTTGTAAACATCTTCATTTGGCGCAGCATTCCTAATGTTTTCCCTGTAACCTATTACCTAACAACCTGCTAGTTATGGCGAGTGATTACGAGCAAATCAATGCAGTGTATTTTTTCTGATCACACCAGGCTCTTTCCCTTCAGAAGCCACGGCGCCTGCAGCAGCCTTTTTCACGTATGTTACATCAGCAAAGTCACAGAATTGGTGAAACCCTTGACACCCTCTCCCTGGCCTGCCCCTAAAATCACGGAGAATGCCATCACACAACCATTTCCTCCTGTGTCTTCTGATAGTGGCGAATGCAGTATAGTACATGATGGTTGATAACTGCTGCAAGGCACAAGCTACTGAAGTTAGAAAGACTTAATTCATGCAAACTTTTAACATCCACCTCAACAGATAGATGTTGACTATACTCCTCCAAATTCGAAGGATCAAGTTCAATTCGTGTACCCACATTTTTAAACGAACTCTGTCAACACAAGACATAGCCTAACCTCGTGATGAACTTGAATTTCAATTATTAACATAGATATATGCTGATTTTGACAATGTATCAGAGAGTACGAGGTGCGAAAGTGGTGTCTGGGAGAGCAGAGAATTGGAAAGAATTTAAAGGAATAGCTTTGGGAGCGGGAGAGGGCATGTGTGAGAGTCAGTAAATCAATAAACCATTGGCAAAGCCAATAGGCTTCGTGTTTGGACCATATTGGATTTACTAATAGTTTTATTCTGACTGCTAAGAATTCCCTGATGTGCAGCATGGCTAATAAATAGGAAAAAAATTAAACACAACTAGTCACATCCGTTTTGAGGCACATGCATGCCTACAAAATGACATCTTTTTCTTTTTCTTTTCCGAGTTGGATCTGTAAAAAAATACTGCAAGCCGGTGGGGGGAAAAGGGGGTGGGGAAAGAACGCAGGTTCGGGAAGACACATACAGGGTGGAATCACAGAGGGCCGAGAATCAATTGGAGTGTGGGGAAGCAACAAAGTGGTGCATGGGAGAAGCAAAATTGGCATGCAGGTTAGGGAAAGGACGCGGATAGTGCGGGAAGGAAAGCAAACCGAGACAGAGCAATGTGACAGAGGTGGAAGCAAACAAACACGGGAGAGTGCACCATGGAATTAAATAGCACAGAAGAGTGGCTAAAAGGGCAGAGCTGTATAAGAGTGAAAGCATGTAAGTGTGAGTCGGAAGACAACGATGTAGAAAAGGAAACCATTATAATGTTCTGGAAAGAAATATTGTGGGAGAAGAGGGAAAACAATGAGAACTGTAGAAATACATGCACACACATGGAGTTCCCTTAGAAGATGTTTCCTAAAAGCAGACACTTGTGGTAGGATAAAAGGGGCCAGTCTGGGGGATTGTAAACAGGTTGTGCTCCACAGGAAGGACAAAAGCCCAATAGAAGGGTTAAAATTAATTAAAAAAATATTGAATAGAAAGCAAAAAAAACAAGAGGGCCTAAGCAAGAACCCAATGGAAAGCAAAAGGTTACTTTCCAGGTCAGCAATTGACATGTCCCCAGTAACTCGTTCATAGCCAGACAGCCCTGCTGCCTGGCAGATGTTAAGCAAAAAAGAACAGAAAATTCAATGTTACTAATTATGTTCATGAAACAAGGGTGAGATAGTCTTAAATAGAAGTTGTTGATAATGTGTACAACGACCTTTCTTCCTTTTTTTTAAATAATGTTTATTGAGAATATAAACGGTAATAACACATTTAGTAACATTTGCAATCAATGTTATCAATTAAAAGTATTGCACGTATAAGGAAAAAAGAAACATGCAATATTAGAAGTTTTGCCGTTTTATATTTAAAAGAAAATTAGGAAGACAAAGAGAAGACGCAAAGAAGATAAGGGAAAGGATAACAATAAGAGAAAGAAGGAGGGAAGAAGAAGAAAAAAGGAGAAAGGAGAAAATGTATTAAGATATTGACGAGTGTGAAGAGCGAAAAAGTAGTAAAGGGTAACCAATATAGATCTGATTTAATCTTCTGATGTAAGGTTGATGAAGATACAACATGTATTGTATGTTCATCACATATATAATTTCACCATGTTAATACAGATATTTTAGAAACATCTTTCCAACAAGAAAGTATAACTTTAAATGCAAGTGCAATAAAAAGACCAGTCAACATAGGCTTCGGAAATAAATATTCAAAACTAGGTAGTAAAGAACTGAAGAAAACTTTTTGCCGGGTAAGGGGAACATTACAATGAAAAATCTTAAAGCATTTGTCCCAAAGTGAGGTCTGGAAATTAGCCATAGGAGAACAATTGTATATCATATGTGTTAAAGAGCCAGTATATTTAGAGCAGGACCAGCATAATGCATTATGAACCCCAATGTACCCCAATATAGGCCTAGGTAGTTACACGACCTTTTACCTACATCTGTCCTACCATTGATCTACATAACGGGTCTGGTGCTGACCTTTTCACCTCGTTAGGTGCTACATGATTGTTATGTGGTTTTCTCTGAAAAACTACCGTCATGTATTATGCATGTGAATTCTCAGTATCATAGCAGCATTACCATCTTCTTCATAATAACTCTGTATAAGAGTCACCTCTACTGTCATCAATGCCCGACATGCCCATACTACACTTTTAGGTAGAACCCCTGGGGGTACCTTTCGGGTATATAAGCACTACATCTTCTCTGGGCAAACCAGAGGAGAAAAAGACTTCCATGCTAACAGACTGACTGTTGTTTCCGCACGCAGATACTTCAGCATGCAGTGGTCTGACATCCCTCATGGGGTGTCCATATTGTGATCAAGAAGGGGTCTTCGCTCTCCCACATCTGGTAAGAGGGTTGGCTCTATCCGAAGGGGATTCCAGGCTCTACACCTACATGCAGGCTAGGTGCACTTAGGTACATCTAGTAAGGGTTGCATTGTAGAAGTATGCATCATTACTGTCATGTATTCATATTCCCGCATAAACCTATTGTTTTAGCACTATAGTAGAATTCTACCTTTTCTTTACCCTGCTTGTGCTTCTAACCATATATATCTGTTTCTGTCTCATGGCTGTTGCAGCACACATATGTTATCCTAGAATGATGCTGGTTCAATAAATACTTATTGAAAACGTCCCCATTGCTTATTCTGTGTATCTGAGACAAAGTGAGTACGAGTGATTGAGCAAAAAGTACAGGTACTGTGCACCGCACCGCAGGACCTGGGCTTTCTCCTCTTGTAGCTGGCGCCCACCATTTCCAGCCGTTCCAGGTGGGCCCTGCTGCACTGGCCCCGTGACGTTGGTGGCGCGTCCCCGCGTCTTCCCACTGCTTCAGTCCCTGCGGTTTTGTCCTCCTCTGCAGCACTCTCCGCAGGGGCTCGCATCTGTGAAGCTGCTCATTGCCGGCCTGCCATCGGCCCAGTTGGTACTCCACGCCACCACCACCTCTCTTTACCGGGGGCCTGCTGACCTGTTGGGCGCTCCTCGTCGCTCGCCATTCCTTAGCCTCTGGTCACACCGCTGCACCACCTCTACTTGCTTGTGGCTGCGCTCGCCTGCTGTACCACACTGTGGACTCGCAGCCGGAGCCCACGTCACGCTGCCTCAGAGCCGCTGCCTCTACTCCTTCATCTCGCAGGCCTGCGGTGACCTGATTGCCCCATGGGGCCTACCTGCCGCCTGGCCCCTGCTGTTTCCCGGTGAGTGGTGCCACCGGGGCATCTGCGGCTGGGTTGGGTCAGCGCTCACCGCACCGCCTGGGCATACCTTTCCTTCAATTGGTGTCCACCACCTTCAGCCTCTCTTCGCTCTCCCCGCGACATGGGCAGCGCGCCCCCGCGTCTCCCAGCTGCTTCTGCCCCTGCGGCCTTGCTTTCCTCTTCTGCATCTGCTGCGGGGGCCTGTGTCTGCGCGGCCGCCCATTGATTTCTCACCGCCGGTCCAGCTGCCCCTTCACGCCACACTCCCCCTCCTCCCGATGGGGCCTGCAGACTTGTCAGGAACTCCTTATCTGCTGGCATTTTGAGAGGTGACATCAGCAACTTTATTTCTGCTATCTCCCTCAGATCTGTTTGCTGCCTGCCTTGAGGGTGCCCGGGCTCCTGCAACTGGACTCTGACTGTCCGATTCACCTGATACCACTGTGGAGCGCTTGCCACCTTCCATGGTTTTGTGAACCGGGCACGGCCTTCACTGTCTGTGAAGCCTCCCTGGCCTCTGTGCATCTCCCGGTGGCTGCCACACACGCCCTTTTCACTCCTCCTGGGCTTTCTCCTTGCAGGGCCCCTGTTCTTGCTGCACCTCTCCTAGGTGGGCCACATACTGGATGGTAAGTGTTACAGGTTAGGCCAGACTTGCTGGGGGTATAGGGTAAGGGCTTTCCGAATGGAGAAAAAATTATTTTTCTGCAGAGGAAACAAATTTGCATTTGAATAGGAGGCTCCTACTCCTCCTGTCCTAAGTTTGGCCTGACGTGCCAAAATCCTCCAATATCTCTTAAATGGAGGACTTGGTGGAGCAGCTCATTCGTGACCTATTTGGCGACGTTCTCTCTCCTGTTTTTATTATCGAGCGGGCCCACCGCTCCCTCGGCCCTCGCCATGCTCCTGGTTTGCCGGCCCATTCCATCATTGACAAACTCTTGAACTTAAGCGACTGCAATGCCATCCTTCAAAATGGCCAGAGAGAAAGGCAAAATCCTTCATCAGGGCAATCTATTTGTCATTCTACCCGACTTCACAATGGCGGTGCAAGCTGCCTGCCACAAATTCTTCCTGGCTAAGCGAATTCTCCAAAAACATGATGTCTCCTATTCCTTGGTGTACCCTGCCAAACTGCGAGTCAGGCAGGGCTCCAAGGTGCATGTCTTTCTGGACCCGAAAGCTGGTTTGGCCTACTCGAAGAAACTTGAGCAGGCGCAACGCTCTACTCCTGCTGGCTCTCAGGCCATTGCTGACGGCAACTTAAGTGATAATGACTGAACCCTGTTGATGATTTGATGCTGTTGTAATTTGTGCTCCTTGGTGCATGCTTGCCTGTTATGGGTCTCTCCCAATTTTGTACCTCTTGCTTTACAGGGTTCCCTATTCTATGACTGTGCTTTGGTTTGCTTTCTAGACTTGTCGTGGCTGCATGGCCTTTCGCCCCTTCTCCATGGCAGGCTCTTGCGATCCCTCCTGTTCCCTATGGCCCGGATTATTGTCTGGTGAGACACCTTGGCCCCTGTGATGCCCCAGTCCCAATGTTAATTCCTTTTGTTGTCTGCCATTACCTGTAGCTTGGCCATCCGGTCTCTTTGACAGGGGAGTATGCTGGGCGACACCACTCCTCCTTGGGATGATTCCCTTCCTAGACTTTGATCTTTCCCTTCCCAGTTGTGGACCCCGGGGTGGGTAGCGGTGGAATCTCAGCCTGATTGGGGGGTTGGTATGGGTGGTGGGGGGTTGGGTTTTTGGGGTTCATTGCCTCCTTCTGGGGCTTAATTGTTTGTATTGTTATATGTTTTTATTTGCTACTTGCGCTTCACGCTGCACTTCCTCCTTTCCTTGCTGAACGTCACGGTCACACCCTTGGCTCAATGCTCCTTCCATCTCCTTGACACAGTGACATGACAGACACCACCCTCTGGATCTGGAATGTCCATGGCCATATTGACCACCGTAAGGCCCGTCTGGTCCATGCTCACCTCATCTGGCATCAAGTTGACATTTGTTTTCTCCAAGACACGCACTTGCTGCCTGCCACCTCCTCCAGGCTTCGCTCCAGACACTGGGGCGAAATTCACTCCTCTTTTTATTCTTTTTACACCTGTTTTGGCCTCCTCAGAGTGATCAAGAAAGTCCTTCCCCTCCTCTGTTTCGAGGCCAAACAGATAATTATACAGGGCCTTATCCAATCCCGTTTGGACTTTAATAACGCCCTATACCTGGGAGCCCCGGATTACACCCTACAGAAGCTCCAACGCACCCAAAACTGTGCTGCCAGAGCACTGTTGGGCATCCCCCGGAGGACCTCAGTGAGAACCAGCTTGAGGACCCTGCACTGGTTACCTATCAGGGACAGAGTAAGATTCAAATCGCTCTGCATTGCCCACCAGACTTTCTGGGAAACGGGCCCAGACATCAATCAGTCCCTGATTTCCCCCTGTAGGCCGAATAAATCCCTCCGCTCTTCTACAGCATTCCTGGCCGAGATCCCCAGAACTCGTAGAGCTAGAGCAGGAGGACGCTCCTTCTCGTATAATGTTTCCAAACTTTGGAACTCACTTCCTTTGCAGCTAAGGAACAACCCCAATCTGACCACTTTTCGTAAACAGCTAAAAACCCTGCTGTTTAATGCCTAGTAAAGTAACCGCAAGAGGGCCTCATCTGTTTTCAGCGCCTGGACGCCTCAGGGCAACTGTAGCGCTTTATAAGTCACATTTTCATTTCATTTCATTTCATTTCTAATTATTCTTGCGGGGTGTTCATCCTATTGTGCAGAGGCTGCCCTGGCACACCGCTCAGGCGATCACAGACCCTGGGGAGCATTTCATTATCCTGCATGGTACTCTCCTGACGTGCTTACTGGGGGTCCTGCAAGGACCGTCTCCCCTGGGGAAGTGATGGATCGCTTCACTACCTTTTACTCCCAGCTGTACACAGCTGGGGTCTCACCCACACGTGACACACTTGATCAATACTTTGACACCCTCGAACTTCTGTGGTTGAGCAATGGTCACTGCAAATTTCTCGATGAACGCTTTTCCAGGGAGGAGATCCTGGCTGCTATGTCCAGCCTGCCCGGGGATAAGGTTTCCGGCTCCAATGGCCTGCCTGCTTCCTATCTATAAGGCTTTCGCTCCCCTCCTCATCCCGCACCTCGCTGTAATGTACAATGACTCATTCGAGTGCGGTCAATTCCGCCCCTCGCTTCGCGAGGCCCAACTGACGCTTCTTCTTCAGCTAGACAAACCCCCAGAACTCCACAATTCCTATCGCCCCTTGACCCTTATAAATACGGGCAATAAAACTTTCGCCAAGCTGCTGGCCTCCCGCCTCCTCCCTCTAATGCTGCTTATTGCTTGCCCGACTAGTCCGGGTTTATTCCTGGCCGTGCCACATCGAACAATTACAGGACTATTTTCTCCGTCCTTCATCAAATTAATCCTGCTCTCCTGGCTGTGGTTGCCCTCCTGGACACTACCAAGGCCTTCAACACTTCCTCGCCTGGGCTTCAGCTCAGTGTTTTTGTGCAAAATTCAACTCCTATGCACCCTCTCAATGGCCCGTCTCATGATCAACGGCCAGATCACAGAACCCATTCCCATTGCACGGGGCACAAGGCAGGGGTGCCTGCTCTCACCCATGCTATTCGCTATCACTATGGAACCTCTTCGACTCTGACAGCTCCATACTCAAAGAGGTCTCAGCTTTGCTGCTCGTGCCTTGGTTGTTTCCATGTACGCGGACAACGTCACACTCTACGTTCGCAACTCCAAGGAGAATCTTGGCCCCATGATCTGTGAGGTGGTCCACTTTGGGAGCTTTTCTGGTATCCAAGTCAACTGGAGTAAATCCATTCTTTCCGCTCTTACAGGTGCTACTGTCCCCTAATTTTGTCCCGCTGCGGACTGGTTGGAGTCTAAGATCCAGCTTTGGCGGAATCTCCCCCTTTCCCTGGCGGGCCGTATTGCCATTGCCAAGATGGTTATACTCCCAAAGTTTTTGTATCTATTTGTTAATGCCTCTATTCCCCTTATGACTCACTCTTTCCATACGCTCCGTTCCCTCATCATCTCCCTTGTCTGGGCAGGCTGGCAACCCGGAGTTGCATACTGCATACTGACACTTTCCCTACCGTGAGGGGGTCTGGGCGCCTGGACTTTAAACTGTACGCCCTTAGTGCCCAAGCCATTCTTCACTTTTGGCTTCATCCGCCGCCTTTCCAGCGACATGTGGTGGTGGAGGAAGACCTTGCAGCCCTCTGGCCGCTCTCGACAGTTCCTTTTGCTCCACTGAAAACTCTGCGTGGTGAGATTGACACAGTTGAGACGGAGATATTCAGGTTTTAGTATGCTATCCGCAAATGCCATGCCTATTGCTCACAATCCAACATCTCCACCCTGCAGACGACTGATATGGTTAAATGTGCTACAACATTGGGGCTCTCCATGGTGTCGGACCTGTACCCTAGCGGTACTTTCTTTTCTCTGGGGTCAAATTCCGGTCCCATGGATACTCTGGTCTTCCATCAGCCAAGGGCTCTCTGCAGGGAGCTTCATTCTTTTTTCCCCAAGCCTCCCCCTCTATGGCTGGCCTTCACTTTCTATACATCTCCCCCTCCCCTCATAAACTGGTTCACCAAGATCTATGCCCTCACGCTTGCTGACTCCGCCATCTCCACTGACCACGCCCGAGCGGCCTGGAGCACGGACCTAGGTGCTGATCTTTCCCAGGATTACTGGCTATAATGCTGTAATCAGATCAAACATCTGTCCCCGAATGATCGTTTACGCCTCAAGCACTTTCAATATTTGCACAGATTGTATCGCTCCCCCGCACAACTTCATAAAGTGGGCCTCGTCCCTAGCAATAGATGCTTGCGCTGCTCAGCTCCTGCGGCAGACTTTTCCCATCTCGCTTGGCTGTGCCCGAAGGTCTCTGTCTACTGGCGCGAGATGTGCGCCACTATCACTGATATCGTCTCAGCACCGTTTGCGCTGGATCTACTGCTTTGTCTCTTTGGCTTTCTGAAATTTTGTCCAGACGCTTCCCGTCGGCTGATTGCCATGCTCCTCATCCTTGCTAGGCGCAGGGTCTCTTTGTGCTGGGGTCGTCATTCAGTGCCCAAAGTTAGTACCTGGCTCGAAGATGCTTCACGCTGTCAGACGCTGCTATCCAAATTCTGGGAATTGGTGCTAACCACTTGCCGTCTGATTGATACTTGGGGTCCCCTGGTCTCCTATCTTCAGCAACAGGTTGGTTTGCCTGCAGCGGCCTCTCCCGCACTCCCTGCCGGCTCTCTGCCCACGGCGGCCGCCGGAGTTCGTTCGTGAGGCAACGCTTTCTTACCAGCAAACTCCCCTGGTCTCCGGCCATTCCCCAATAAGTATGGGACTCCTTTTTTGGGGATGCCGCTCTGCCCTTTTGCCCCCTGCTCCACAATCTTCTCCCCATGTCGCATGCTGGACTTCTCACATAAGCCCGTCCAGGTTCCATATCCCTCGATTGTGATTTAAATCTGTGACTGTTGACTTCTCATTTGTCTGTAATATAACCTGAAGTGCAAGATATGTTATTCAATAAAGGTTTTCAAAAAATAAAAATAAATTAATTCTTACACCCTGGATGAAACACCGAAGAATATTGCCATACGAGGACATTGAAGTTCTGCTCAGTTACCAGAAGCATATATGCTGTTTTAAAGGCGCCCGCCCACACACCACAGATAAAGTGAGACTCAGTCTGCTCAACAGAGACGGAGCGACTTGGCCTGTCCTAGCAGCTTTTACAATGCACCCAGACGTTGACACATTGCCAATAGTAGACTTGTAATGTAATGTAAGTGCTCTTGTAAAGCGCACTGCTGCCCTGAGGCGTTGTGGCGCTGTAGACCGCTGGGAACCCGTCCTGGCTATCCCTGTGAGATGGTCCCTACTGGGTATCTCCAAGGTGAAACCAGGCATCCCCGGCGAATGTGGGGGGCCATTGTAGAGATGAGGCAAGCTAATGCCCAGAGTTGCCGAGTGTGATCCCTGGTTAGAGTAGGCACCGAGGCGAGAATTATCGAGTCCGCTGACCCTGGTCCACGACCCTGCCGCGTCGGGAATTGAACGCTGGTCCCGGGCCATTCTCTGCTTTCGGGTCTACCGCCTCTAACCAGTGAGCCACACCACTCCACTTCTTTCCTCTTCTCAAAGAAACAATAAAACTGTGCAGAAATATGACACTGTTCTTTATGAGAACACTCACACGTCAACCAACTAAAATTACCCCAGCAGGTCAACTACAAGGAACTGCAACTAAAATCACCCCACAAACACTGAATGCAGTTATGGGAAGAATGCCCACTAAGCATAAGCAAATGTCCTTCTGGATAGCACAGAAACTAGCACAGTTAGAGGCAGTGTTTCCACACAAAGGCCCATAGTTAAAACACAGAATACTGACAATTTGCTTGCCAATGGGGATAGCTCCCCCGATGGATGATAGTACCACTTGCCACTTGGGATACAGTTTACACTGGCATCTATACCAGAACTCATGGTATCCCTTCGCTAGCAGTGATACCAGAAGTATTAAGACAACAACAGAATGAGTATTGAGCAGAACCTGCTCTGAACTTGGGGATGAAATTATTAGGCAATTTTTCCCAGGTACCTACAAACATGTTAGCAAACATAAAAGGGGAGGCAGCATTGGTGGCTGTATGCCAACGCCTGAGGGAATGCACTCCTCTATAACAGGAGCAAGAATTACCGAAGGTACTTTCGCCGAATTAGGTATAGATCATTTGGGAGCCAGAGCTATAAAACCACAAGTAATGAATAGTCCTGAAAAGGATAACACCAAGCAGGCATCTGATTGTTAAAAAAAATGGGATAATAATCAACAAAAAAATAGACAGAATAGATCCCAATCAAGGGGTGGGTCTCCTCGACAGGAGCCCTCCAAAAGGAGGTATAACCTTAGAAATCGTGATAAAATTAAAAAATCTGACAGGTATCAGGATACTGATGCACGTTCCTCTCAAGGTTCATCAAAAAACTCAGAGAGGGAAGGACGGTCAGATCACAGATCAGAAGAGCGAACAAAGTCCAGAGATACACGTCATACTTTGGGCAGAAGCAGCAGAAGTAACAATAGCTCGCCAGAACCTGATAGAATTTCTGGTGACAGTGGCATTGAATGAACATATCACGGTGGAGACACCGGATACTAGGGTAAGTGTCCCACACCTGTTATACGGAATAACACTCCAAACGGAGAAGGACAAACTCAGGCAATTGAAGGGTCTCTTTTGGGAGAATCTGAGTTTTGGATATGACATCCTTTTGGCTGAAATAATTAGCCATAGGAGTTTGTTATGGATTGCCCAAAAGGAGAAATGGTAATTTTACCAGCTTTCTCTCACCACGTTTCGGAATCCCTAAAATATATTCATACGCGCAGAAATGGGCAGTAGCACTTGCTCCTGCATTATACCGCAATCATGTAGGGTGGGATGCTGAGTTACCTCACCATGAAATCCCAGTAAAAAAAACTGCATCTCCACAGAGACCGGACCTAATAAAACATGAAGTGAAAAGAAAAGTCAGGGAGATCTTAGATCAACTTGAATACTAAGGTGTAATAGAAAAGTGCACCTCTTCCATGAATAATCCTTTGTTTCCTGTAATGAAACCCGATAATTCATAATGTCTAGTTTTAGACTACAGACATTTAAACCCATGTTCTAAAACATTTGCAGTACAAAATGCACACAGTGCGGCATTCATTATTAACATTATGCAGAAGAAATATAAAACAACACTAGATATCTCAAATGGATTTTCTTGCCGAAATATAGCTCCTGAAAGCAGATATGTGACAGCATTCTCGGGCCTAGGCTCTTAGCATCAATTTCATAGACTGCCCCAAGGGTATAAGAATAGCCCGGGGTTGTTCTCAGTGAGAGTATCAGAGTTACTTCAAAATGTTGATGAGGAGGCATTGTCCTATGTAGATGATATTTATCTGAAGGGCAATGAACTATTAGATCGCTTGGCCAGGTTAAACACATGATTTTGGGGTTCACCTCAGAGGGCTACAAATGTAACTTTGAAAAATCACAAATTGCCAATCTCAATGACCTATTTTTGGGATATGAGCTTTCAAGTGAAGGGCAGAGCAGCAAACCTTTAAGAAAAATGTGCACTGCTCCAACCTCCAAAGATTCTTAAAAATCTACAATACATTTTAGGATTCCTAAATTTTGTCAGAACATACATTTTGGATTACACAGAAAGGGAGAAACTGTTCTATGACTTAATTAGAACATAGATTCTGGACTACACAGAAAGGGTGAAACCATTCTGACCCTTAAATAGACCTGATTTCTCAGTTCAACATTGGACACAGGAATATGCAGACATAATTATTTCCCTACAAGCTGACATGATAGCTTCCAAACACTCACACACATGTGTAAACACGATGAATGTGGTGATCCGTATAGTCACGGGTCAATCTGGGTCCACTTACTTAAGCTTCAATGAAGGTTAAACTGTACGCCTGTTATATAAATCTAATTTGTACATGTGCACTGAGATGCACTTTGCATCCACTGAAAGAATTCTAGCAGCAGTACAGACTTCTGTAGTGAGAGAAGGAGCACTGGCACAGGGGACACGAATAGTTGTTTTAACTCCAGCACTGGCCTTAGAGGCTGTTACAAAATCTAGCATTCTGAACACAAAAGCCCTGTATCTACAATGGATACAAAGGGTAAATTCTCTCACTGCAACAGATGTAGGCTATACATTTTACTCTACACTGAAAACGCAAGCATTTCTGCAGTACGAACTGGAATTTCCTCTCTAGAATTATAAAATGCCACTAGATCAGTATGAATGCATAATTTACACTGACAGATCAGCTTAGCAAGCCATAGGAAGTAAAGATCAGTTCAGCGCAGCATGCGCAATTGTAAAGAGTTGCATGCAGGATTGCAAGTCCCATCCTAGCAATACGCAGACGCAGTCTCTAGGAGATTGCAAGGCTTAGCTGGTAGAACTAAAAGCCCTAGTACTGGCACTAAAGAATATGGATTGAGTATTCCCCACACTCATTGTGTGTGAAACATTTTATTGTGTCCAGTCATACAATGCATATCTACATACTGGAGGCACGATGGATTTAAAGATTCAAAAGGTTGCACAATAAAGCATAAACTGCTTTGGAAACAAGTGGCAGAGCTGAAAAAGGACTTGCCGCAGGCTCACATGATTCATATGCTGAGTCATCAATGTGTTGACATGCACATTGAAGGGAATTCATTGGCTGATGAAGCCACCAAGGCGAACGGCTGCTGTAGCTGCAATCACTCATTCTCGCACAAGAGTAGATGGGCAGATAATGATAGCTGTCATCCCTTCACGCAAAAACAGCACAGCCTTGCCCAAAAGTTTTCCACTCAATCCAGGAGTGGGGGATTATGTCAATCTAAACATGGATCTCAGATTAGATTTAATACTAGCTGCATACGAGGGTCTGGGTTCAGCACACACAGGAATTACTGCAACTGTTTCATTACTAAAACAACGTTATTGGTGGCCAGGTCTTACTAAAGAGATAAAGGTGTTTGTCCTTAAGTGCGACATCTGTCAGTATATTAATGGTTCCATTGTAGCACGTCTACCACAAACACCACTACTGATTTCAGACCTACCTCTCGCCTGTGTTTATCTGGACCACTGCAGCCCCTTACAACCTGTTGGGGCTTACAGGTACATCTTAGGGGCAGTGGATCCATGCTCAATATTCCTGTGGGTTTGGCCGCAGCGTTCGGCTGATGCCGGAACTGTTATAGAGGATTTGTGAGTCTTCATAGGGACATAGGAAATTTGCACATTACATTCTGACCGTGGCCATGTGTTCAGCTTTCTGTCTTACAAGGAAGCCAAGGGAAGTTTGGGTGTGGCATTGCTGTACTCCTCTTCGTATCATCCAGAGGGAAATTTGATTGTGGAAAGGAAAAACCGGGACTTAATGCAATCCTTAACAGCAAGGGTATTAGGCTCGGTGACAGTTGTATCATTCACCTCTATGGGGTCCGGAGAGCACTTAATAACATGGCAAGAAGATCCTGGGGAGGCTGTATCCTCACGAGGTCCTGTTTGGGACTAGGATGTGGGTACCTGACCTTATGGGGGATGAAAAAGCATTTGACATCAATAATCGTTTGACTGTTTTACAGGAACTCAATAAATTCCAGGCATTACTAAGCAACGTCCAAGTAAAACGCACTGCCACTGGGGAAGTAAAATCAGTTACCTCAAAATCTGCCTGGGCCCCAAACATTCAAAGATCTGGTCAGAGAAAAAATTGTGAACAAGAAAGAATCTGGGCCATCATACAGAATGCCTGACCCTGTCCTGGCTGTCGAAGGAACAAGCACAGTACTTCTTCCGCCTCTTGCTGGTAAAAAAGAAAAGAGATTTGTCTCTATTGAGCTGATCAAACCACACTATGTGGGTGATACTGAATAGCAAGCTGTGTGGGATCCTGGGTAGCTGTCAATCTCCTTGCGCTACCATACAGGAAGTTCAGACTAAAAGACTAATAATAGTTGAAGATTCTAATATATGAAGTAACGGAGTTGCCAACAATGGAATGGAACTCGTACCTGTTGAAACTGAACAACAACAAATACTAATGAAACACAAATCTCACTTTGGCTCAATACCAATATTTATGTGAATATGTCTCACAACAAGTAATCTGCCAGTTCAACAAAACCTGCTGAGCTACCAAAGATAAATTGCACAGCATCTGGCTACTTCATTGATTTTTATACCTTCTCTCTGGATCCGAGTGAACCTGAGTCACTGCCAGCTTCTGTTTCCCCCCAAAAAAATATATAACATCTACCTTTGGCTGAAAAATACTTACTTTGTTTCTCCCTGGCTGCAGCTATGGATTGCAATTGTTCTACTGTTGCTAGTCCTCTGGATAGGTGTAGTGACTGCATTTTTCCTGCTTCTGAATGGAAATTATCTCCCAGACAGCTCTGCAGTACCACATTTGAAATCAGTCCTAAAACCACATACATCATCTCATTGTGAAAGAAGAGACCTGTCCTTTGTTAACATTACAACAGTTCCAAGTCCTGAAGGACTAGTTTGGGATAGGGTTTCATATGATGTTTTTAGTCCCACTGAACTTTTGAAAACACCACATCTATAAATGATATCATCACCTCCACTATATTCTCTGATGAATGGGAATTTGAAACAGTGAATTGCATGCTGTCTGATTTAGAACAATGTGCTGCTTTAAAAAAAATGACTTTTATGATGATACATCAGATTTTGACACCATGTATTGTTACCAACACTATGTTCATCATTTCTTGCACAAAACAACTGTTCCACACAATGTTTTAGCTTATCATCAATGGGAGCATTGCCCAACACCACCAAAAAGTCGTTCACAAACATTTGCATAAAAGACTGCTTCTTTTTTCTAGGTTTAATTCTTCAGACCCAAGCTCATATTATAATGAGGATGCACTTACACATGCAAAGAAAAACATGCTCACCAACACGAAACAGATATACTCTGCTTTCTTTATTTCTGAGCTGCCTTTACAGGGTTTTGATTTTTGGAGGGACACTATAGATACAAACACTGTCTGGGGAACCCAAGATTGGCAAGCTCAAGGAACTGAGGCATTATTTAGAGCATGCCTCATACCACAACAAATTATCTTCCGGAACATTACCATGCAACAGACTTCCTGTCTTGGACTAGCCAAGATTAAGGTCTTAAACACACCTCAGATTCCCTCATTTTCAAACGATGAGAGAAGGCAGAACTATACCAAACATAGTGAGAATACAGTTGATGATATTATACATGAGGGTTCATACAATTCTTCAGACCCCAATTGCAAAAAATACTGACCCTGCTACCCCTGGAGTCTTCTACCTTGTATTATGGACAATTTACAAGTGTTTTCTTCTTGGCCATCCCGAAGAGAAACTAGGCCAGGGAAGGCACAGTGCGTCATCGTGTCTTGTGGACCTGCCGCCGGAACTACGTAGGATTAATTTCTATCACTACGAAGTACAAAGTCAGGGGCCGGGCAGGGCCTTTAACCCAGGCAGGCCTACCCAGCCCTATTGTTATAATAATGTGTGTACAGCGTCGTCGACTGCTACTAGGCCAAGTAGCAGGCCAGGAACAAAGACTGCATCATCAAATGGAGCCAGAGCTACCACGGGGCCCAACACCACTGACTGGGCATGTCGCATGTGGCACGATGTCTGACTAAATGCTACAGTACTTACAGTTTCACTCGTCGTGGTCGGGGGGCACTTTATTAAGTGATAGGCCGCCTGGTGGTGCTGTCTGCCATCAATGTGGTCGGAGTGGCTCGCCTCTAAGTCGTGGGGTGCGGGTGTGCTGGAGCTTGGCAAGCGGAAAAAAAACAGCGCGCACAACCAAAACTGACCCAATCAATGCCTGACTCCTGCCCAGTACTGCTCCTGAGTCCCGCCCACCACCGACAACAGTCCTGACCTAAGGGCCGTGCCCTCGCGATGCTGCGCGGCCGTGGCAGCCATGATAACCCCGAGTCCATGAGAACCTGTATGTGTCGTTATTATGCTTAATGAATGCAGCCAGCAATTGCTTTGCTCTGGACCTCCGGCTCACATTCACACAGACTCCTGAATCAACGGAAGCACACTGGGAGTCAGGAGACCCAGAGCGCCAACTCCGAGTCACTGTTTCAGTATTGCACCAGGTCATCATATGTGACGACATGCTGTCGTGCTGATGTGTGCAAAGCGGAAAAAATAACACTTACATAGTAGCTCACACGGCACGGGCAAACCTTCCTTACCTGATTGCTTCGTGGGAACTTAAATCTTGCAGCCAACTCCAGCAACAGACACTTCTAAAAAGAACAAAACAGGCCGACACGAAAAAAACTAAATAGCACACACCCACCGCCGCGATGACGATCAGAAAAGGGTGGAGAGGGAAGAAATCGCGGGAACGCCCACGAATGTGGCCCGGCCATGACGGACAGATCTCTGTTCCAATGGCTAGCCTCCATTTATGGAGCTATCCAATGGAACAGAGGGCGAATTCCCAAGCCACATAGTATTCTCATTAGGTTTTCGCCTGCGCGAAAAGCTGCGCAGTGCGCAGCTTTCACTTAGACGAAACCTAAAAAGTATATAAGATCATCTGCTATAATAGGGTGAATGGTCTGATGTACTTACATCAATCTTTTCAGGCTGTTAGTGCATTGTTTCCATTGGCGGAGCCAGCGTGTACTCCACTGGCAGAAACATGATGGCCCAACAGACACTAACTAGAGTGGATCGATGTCAGTTTGGAAGATAGCATACTCCATCATGTTTGTGGTGGAGTACCCTGTCTCAGGTCATTTTTATTTCTGTTTCTTTAGTGGTCTTGACGTAAAAAAAAAGGAAACACTTTTATCGTCAGTCAAGAGTTCTCATTTACTGCTCCGTCAGTTAAGAAGGCAAGCACACAGAATATTTAAAAATAATTTACTCAAAAAAAATTCTCTTCTTTATAGTAATTATGATAATACCACCAACATTTGTAGAATCGGTCTTTGATGTTAATTCACAATTTTATCTATATGAAACAGTAATATATTTAACAGTTTTCACTCCTTTCTACTGTCTTCCAACTGCTTCGGTTTGTAACCAGGGCTGGACTGGCCATAGTGGGCACCAGGCAATCCCCCGGTGTGCCACACGGGTAGGGGCCGTTTTTCGGCCCCCTGGGGACCGTTTTTATTACAGGGCCGTTTTTGCACCATAGCTGCAAAATCGGCACTGTACCAAAATCGGCAGTAAAACGGTCCCCGGCAAAGAGCTCGGTGTCACCTCCAATACCCCCCCCCCCCCCCCCCGAGTCGGGAGGGGGGCCAACGGAGCACTTTGTCAGGGCCGGTTGTGGTTCCCAGTCCAGTCCTGTTTGTAACTAGTTTCATAATTTGCCAGCACGGCAAAAAAAGACTACTAAGGTAATGTGTTCTTGATGGGCCTAATTTCAAACTGTTCAATGTGCCTCAACCCTTTTAATAAATGTACCGCTGCCACCTTTAAAAAGTTTGTATAAATGTATATCACCGAATGGCTGCTAGAAATCTTTCAATCATATATTGGCTTTGAAGATTAAAGAGTAGTTTGCACATGTACGTAGACTTTGCCTGTTTCTTTATACCTAAAATAGTAGATGTAATTGTCCCCTTTACTCATTCTCTTATAGAGTTAATCTCCAATGCCTTTGTTGATTTTTACGGATATCGGAAATTTTCCTTTGGGCCGCATGTTTGTTGTTCCACCCTCAGGTAAGAATCTCGGGGCCGTTTCTCCTTCTTTGCAGCCTCTGACTGTTTTTCTGACTGATCCTTTTTCCATTTAAAGTTTGTGAGCGTGTGTTTCTTCTCTTCTTTTCATCGTGTGCGATGGTTCTTCCCAAAGTGCTACGTGGTAACTACATTTATTTAATGAAATTAGCTTTTTTAAATAAATTGTAAGATTGTGAATGCAAATATAAACGTGTACCTAGCCTTCTTATTCTGCAATATGAAAGTTTTCCAGAAGTGGGGAAGCAAACGTTTTAAATAAACAAGAAATCTGATTGAAAGAAAAGTATTGTGTTTGCTAAAATCATCTGTAAAATTTAAATTTAAGCTGACTTGCCCTTTTCTTTATTGTTCTCCACAAATGCCATAACAATACACCCATAAATAGCATACAAAAATTCATTCACATCAGTAAAATATTAGATTTTTCAACAATTTACAAGAAATTAAAACACACCACTTACATTGCCAAGGTAAACCTACTTACTACAATGTGCAACGAAGAACAAGAATACATGAAAAAACAATTATCTCACCCAAAACCATTGACACTGGGCAGAATGCATTGCGTTATGGTCATTAAACAAACTAAGCATTTCTGAAACTACTGCCACTGAGAAAACATCTATGACTCTTACTTGTACCTATCAGTGCAAGAAAAAAACATAATAATAATGATACCACCTAAAACGCCATTGCTAGATAAGATACAATGTTGTGTACACCTAGGTAGGTAAGCATTTCTAAAAGATACTATAAGTAAACGCTATATATATTTACACTTATATATTTACACCATAGCCAGCCAGGCAGACCAAATATAGGACCCACCTTCATGTAAGATTGATATTTAATCAGTTCGGTAGCACAGTACAAATGCCTGAGCAAAACGTATAGCTCTAAAGGTCTTAATGAATGGAACTGACCACTTCATGCAAATAATTCTTGTCTTGGTACAACAAAGCATTAAGTGTAAAATTGTTGCTTTCGCAGTTCCGGGGGATGTCTGCAAGGTAGTGGGAGGCTATTGGGTTGGTGGAAGCTCATGCACTTGTTGATGTATGGTGGTCTTTTGTTGTGCAGGGCCTTGTATGCGTAGATCAACATCTTGAACTGACCTTTAACCTGGATCGGGAGTCAGTGTAGCTTTATGAGGTGAGGTGTGATGTGGGTTTGTCTATGGAGGTAAAGGATGAGTATAGCCACTGGGTTTTGTATTGTCTGTTGTCTATTCAGGAGGCGTGCAGTGATTTCTACATAGAGTGTGTTCCCATAGTGTGGCCTGCTGGTGATGAGTGCTTTGTGACGGTCCTTTTGGGGTTGTTTGGGAGCCACCTGTAGATTTTGCAAAGCATGCGCAGGGTGTGGAAGCTGGCTGATAAGACTGCGTTGACCTGTTTTTGCATAGATAGCTTGCTCCCCAGGATGATGGTGAGGTTGCAGGCGTGGTCTGTCGGGGAGGGGGTAGGCTGAGTTCAGTAGGTCACAATGCGTTGTTCCATGGAGAGGTGTTGTTCCCAAATATGACAACCTCTGACCTGTCCATGTTGAGCTTGAGACAGCTGTCCCTCATCCAGTCAGCAGTGTTCATCATACATCTGTGGAAGTTGGCTCAGGTGTCCGAGGGGCTTCTGACAGCAAAAGGATGAGCTGTGTATTGTCAGGATAGGAAATGATGTCACTGCGATCTGATAGTGCTGGCCAGGGGGGTCTTGTACATGTTGAAGAGGGCGGGGCTAAGAGATGATCCTTTGGAATGCCGCAGATTATTGTCTTGGGTTCCAAGGTGAAGGGTGGTAGACTGATCTCTGAGTTCTTCTGGTGAAGTTAGAGGTGATCCATTTGAGGGCGTCTCCTTAGATTCTGATAAGGTAAAAAATGTTGAACAATATGTGATGGGAAACAGTGTTGAAGGCAGCTGACAGTTCCAGGAGAATGAGGGCTACCATTTCGCCATGGTCCAGGTGAGCCCTTATGTCATCAGTGGCTGTGATCAGTTCTGTCTCGGTGCTCGGTGCTGTAGTGCTGCGGTTGCTTCGGAATCCAGATTAACAGATTACCAGGAGGTCCAGCAGGTTGTGTTCTAGGTTCTAGGCATTCAGTCATTTTCTGGTTGATTGCTTTCTTGAGAACCTTTTCTGGAAGGGAAAGCAGGGGGATGGGCTGGTAGTTCTTCAGTTCTGCAGGGTCGGCGGATGATTTCTTCAGGAGAGGACTGACTTCAGGGTGTTTCCATTCCTTAGGGAAGGAGGCTGAGGTGATGGAGGTGCTCAGAACTTTTTTCAGCTCATTGCCAATTGTCTTGCTCCAGAGGTGAAAGATGTGGTGGAGTCAGGGGACCGCAAGTGCTCCCGAGTGCACGGATTTCATGATGGATCTTGTGGCTTATTAGACCTGGCATCTTTTGGCATGTTTCCACTGTCTTTTTGCTTCCTGACCTCCTGTTTTTGATGGTATACTGGACTTTGTTTTTGCTGGTTGTGACTCTGCGCATGTTTTCACTTCTATTCAGTGCTGCAGTGCAAGTGCTCCTAGTGTAAATTGTGTTATGATTGGTTTTCCATGATTGGTATATTTGATTTACTAGTAAGTCCCTAGTACAGTGCACTGCACGTGCCCAGGGCCGGTAAATCCAATGCTACTAGTGGGCCTGCAGGACTTTTTTTTCCACATAAATAGCCTTTCAAAGGTGTCTCAGACCTTCTATTGCAGTGTCTGCTTGCAGTTTTTACTGCCATGTCAACTTGACAAATGCACCCACTTGCCAGGCCCTAACCTTCCCTCTTAATACTTGTAATGTAATCCTAAGGGAGGCCCAAGGTAGCCCCATAGGCAGGGTGCAGTGTATATGAAAGGTAGGACATAAAGTAGTATGTTTTACATCTACTGCTGTGCATTTCATTTTTCCCTATTGAAAGGCTATCTGCCCCATAGGTTAACGTGGGAGCTGCCTCGTAACATTTTACAGGTGTAACATTCCATTGGAACAAGATAGAGAAATGGAGTTTAGACTCCCTGAGCTCAGAATGTAATAATACATCTTTTAGTAAAGGTGGTTTTTACATTGTGGGTTTTAAAATGTCACTTTTAGAAAGTGTGCATTTTCTTGTTTAACCATTCTGTGTGCCTCTGCCTGTTTGTGTATTCACCATCTGGTTTTGGAGTGACAGGAGCTGGGGATGTGCTTTCACTAGTAAATGTAAATGTAAATGTAAATGTAAATGTAAATGTGTATACTTGTAAAGCGCACTGTGACTCCATCTCGGAGTGTCCTGGCGCTGTATACCGCTGGGCAACCCTTCCTGGCTTTCCCTGTGAGATGGTCCCTTCTGGGCATCTCCAAGGTGAAGCCAGGCATCCCCAGTGCTGAAGGGGCCGTTTTGGAGATTAAGCAAGCTATTGCCCAGAGTTGCAGAGTGGAACCCATGGTTAGAGTAGGCACCGAGGCGAGAATTATCGAGCCCGCGGACATTTTGACCCAAGACCCTGCCGCGTCGGTATTTGAACCCTGGTCCCGTGGCCAGTCCTCTGCATCAGGGTCTGCCGCTCTAACCATTGAGCCACGCTCTCAGTAGGGTTGAGGTGTGTCCTCCTGCCTTTCCTGAGTGGCTCATAGCCAGGCTGAATGGTCCATTCTGTAATTAGAATGGTGGCAGGAGTTTTCACCAGGACCTGAATAGGCTGTGTCTGTTCTATTCGGAGGAACTACCTCTTTGCTGTGTGCTTTGATGTGTTGGCATGCAGTGTCTGTCTGCTGCTATCTTGGGCAGTGTAAGGACTGTACTGTACTGGACTTTCTGCAACTTATTTTTCTGAGATTTTCCAAGGGCTGGATGTAGAGCTTGCCCCCATTCAAGAAGTCTCAGGGACAGCAAATACTTCAAGAACATCTGCTACCAGCACTGGAAACTGTGTGTTTTGTTAAGCAACAGAAGAAAAGGCAACTGGAGGCTGTCAATGACACCCTTGCTGGCTCAGTGACCTGTTGGTATTGCAGAGAACACTGCCCCACTTCACACCGCAACCCTGGTCTCACCGACTATGACACTCGCAGCCACTACCAAGCAGGTGACCTGAGGGCACTGCATTTTGAGCTGCCTAACTCCACATCGCTGCCCTGATATCACCAACTCCACGCTGACATCAAGACAGTACCTGCACTGTGGCCTGGGGCACCGCTCGTAAGTTACTTGATGCACTGCTCCATCCCACACCTGAGCCTTGGCTCACCGATGGTTTAACCCTTCAAAGTAGGTGTCAATGTAATTTGTAAAAAGACTAATAGGTAAAGGTGCAATGATACATCTTTGACTCACTCCTGACACAATAAAAATAAACTCTTGGTCCACTCAAAGGATGGACAATAGCAAACTCTTGCACTTGTATTATTGATGGGGATCCTCTCTGGCCACAATATGTGAGCTGCCTAGGCATTATTGACTGATTGCAAGCAACACAGTTGATTCCTTTTAACCCATTCTCAGACTTACCGGAGATGCTGTTGGGGCCATCTTCATTTGCTGCTTGACTCGCCGGGACACTTACACCAGTCCTTGCAACGTGAGGGGAGCGAGAACTGCCATTGTTGCCGACCGCCCAAAAAAGCACAACCCCAAGCATTCCGTGCGGCGCACACGCCACTCTCCACACCATGAGCACCAGGAGGTGCTCATAAGGGGGCTAGGGCTCCTGCGGCGTGGGACTGCACGGGCGCACCCGGGTGAAGCCCGGGCCAAGGGCAGGCCCGCCCGTGCCCGTCAGGGGCCAAAAGAGGCTGGGCTGGGCTACGTTATTTTAATTTTTCAAACAAATCTTTATGGTTAACCACTTATATCCTATGTTGATTGTTTCTCCCCCTGTTTGCAGTAGGCGGTTAAAACATATTATTTGAGTTCCTGCATGCGGGAGTAGTGGCCGCCTTAGGTGGTGATTGTCAAATAAAAAAAAAACATAAAAAAAATATTTGTACTGGGGTAAACTCATCAAAGGTTATAAATAGCAGGGCCATTCCATCTTCAGAGGCCCGGCTAATTACATAGGGTAGCAACAATGGGGAGGAGAAAGACCCAGGCGACTCATGTAGGGTCTATAGTTGCATCTAAAGCAACAGTAACCACCATGGACGCCTTTTTGTCATGGGCTGCTTCAGTCATTGACAAAGAGATTGAATTGGTTAATAGGCGTCTATCTAGATCACCCTCAAGTGTTCTATACCCCCTTCTGGGTGGCTCTAATAATTGTTCCAAAGATTCTATTGATGAGCTAGAGAGTACTCCTCTTTTCTCAGGGTTGGGCAGTGATATACAGTCAAAGGACGTGCTTTTCCAAATTCCAGCAGTTTTGGGGGAGGTACCCCCTAGACCAGTGGTTCCCAAACTTTTTTGCCCTGTGGCTCCCTTGACCTAATCGGCAGTTGGCCGTGGCTCCCATCATTTTTTTACCATGCCCCTTTAAGAGACACCCCCCCCCCCACACCCACAGCCCCCTCTGAATCCCACTTAAAACACTGGTTAAACCCCTCCATTCGTACGAAGAGGCCTCTGGTGTCCGTGGTAACCCCAGCCCTGTGATTTATAATGTGCTGCCACTATCACCATGTCGCACAACAATGTTGAATGTGTACGTCAGTTCTCATTTCTGACTTTTGTTTATTGAGTTAATTCACCTTCCAGGTTCTCTGTATTCCTGGCTTTATTTCGAGAAGCTGAGGCAATGTGCCCTTTCTCCTGCCCTTCAGATGCCATGGCAGGGGCATAACGTTTAATAGTGCAGCCGGGGCAGGGGCACCAGGGCCCAGAGTTCTGAGGGATCCCCTGCTCTCCGACCCCAACTGTAGGTGCTCTTTAACTGCCAACCCAAGGTATCAGGACCATTTTCCGTGCTTGAGCTAGGGCCCACGGCAGCTTTCTACAAGTTCAAAGCCCGCCACTGTGTGGCATTTTAGAACTTAAATCTCATTCTCAGAAGAGTCCATGAATAGTCTCTCGAGAGGCGACCTCTTACAATTCCAGTCACAGGCGTTTGTTTCTGGAAACCCCATCATGGTCAATTGACTGCCGTTAGCTGCCCCCCTACCTCCCTCCCACCATGGACAGACTCTGTACACAGCCCACTTCTGCAACCCAAGTTTCTGGCAAATATAAATATAACTCCTGCAGCTTGGATCGCCTGGCCTGACCCCTGCGCCATCTAATTCCTGCAGGCTGTAGCACTTCAGCGTGACTCCTTCAGGCTTCTAACTCATGCAACTCTGCACGCCCAGCCTGGCCCCTAGGCACTGTGGACTGGGATTAAAAACATGCACGCATCAGTGTACACTTGTGAAACACACCTGAACACAAGTGAGGCCACTTCTGCTCAGGCCCCCTGCCCCGCTCAGTATGCCTACATTAATGGTAGGCCCAGCGAGAGAAAAGTGGTGACACCTCTACCTGTTGCTGCTATACGGGAGGTAACGAGCGCCCATCTCCCTCCAGAAAGGCCACTCAGACACCCACTGGGCCACTGGCGGTATAGTCTAACTACTGAAACGCCGCCCAAATCGGTCCCCAGGCTGCAAAAGCAGCCCTCAGGTGGACCTTGGACCCCGGCCCCTCGGGCATTGCCCGAATGCCCCCGTTACCAATCCGACGCTGACTGTGGAATCAGCAGCCGGGCCCCTGGCCACTCTGGAGCCCACAGACAGGCCCCTGCACCCATCTAAAGCCTGACCCCTGCGGCCTAGAGTAGTCAGCCTTCTGCCTCTAAACCTCGCAATGTACACTCAGCTTGACCCCAAACTCGTAATCCTAGCATTCGCATACATTTCTTTGTGCTCTTGAAATTCAAGAACACAACGGTGACCTCTCAGCCAAAAAAATATCAACGCACTTTCTGCCTCACAGTCACACTTGCAGATTTGTACAGCTATAAATTACAAGTGCCGCCATTACCCAGTCTTTTCTCTCTCCGAAATGAGAAGCTTTCACACTGCACGCAGATTTGAGCAGCAGTTGCCTGACCAACACAACGCTCAACCATAGTTGCCAAGGTTTCAGATTTCTATGTGTGACATGTTCATAATTTCAGTTTAATTATGAGTGACATTTTAGTGACTATGAGTGACACTTTCTCTCGCAAAATATCAAGCAATGAAGACTAGGGAAATAGGCATAGGACCTAGTAAATAACACTTAACACAAACAAGTACAGCGCATTGTGAACAAAACTGTAATATTTAAAAAGTGAACTCCACTCAAACACTAATTAGCTGCGCGCAAACCGGGGCGGACCTCTCTGGGTTAATGGTTTATTTCTTATGTCACAAATAGCAGTCTTATTTATGCAGTCAGTGGCACAGATCACACCATGACCCACAGACTATCACAGAGGCTCTGCTGACTTTGATGACGCTGCTGGCACAGAAAGTAATTTGATGACAGGGGCACCACACACAGTCACAGTGTGACCCAGTGACCCCACCGTCCCAAAACAAGCTGGTGGGCTATCACAACACATACCCACCAGGGGCGCAACACCCATCCTACTCAAAGGGCTTCAGCCCCCCTCCCCCTCCCCCTCCCCCTCTCATCTGTGTGTGTCAGCCTGGGCTGAGACAGGTTACCCGGGACACACACACCGCACCCGAGCACTTCACAGGTCTTTAAAAGACCATTTGCATGTGAATGAGGCTTCCTTGTTGTTTCACCCCTTCTAAGAACCCCTGCAGCTCCACTCAGCCTATTGCTTAAAGCTTCAGCCGTCCCCTGAAATTTGGCTCGAATTAAACCTCTGATACCCACTCCCTCCCTTCCCATTACTGGCTAGCATGCAATTTCCCTCATTTTGCGCGCGGCTCCCCTGGCACCTCTTTACGGTGCACCGGGGTGCAGCGGCGCACAGTTTGGGAACCACTGCCCTAGACCCTTGTCCCCGGTAGTGAAAATTGCAAAAAGGAAGGGTGCTGCACATACTGTTACTTTGGGGAAGGGTGTGACTGGTGGGAAGAATAGTGACGCTCAACCTGAGGCCCCCCATGGTCTTATTCCACCTCAATATTCGAGGGAGGCTAGTCGTTCTGCTGGCAGCCTGAAAAGAAAGTTTACAGCAATTGGCAGCCAAGCCAAAAAGATCAAACCCAACACGTCGCTATTACCTCCATCAGATATAGGGTGGTCTCAGGTTGTAGTGTCTCCTATGGTCTATTACCCCACGTTGGAAAGTCTTAAATCTATGTTGAGCTCTATGTTGGAGGAAAAGTTGTCCCCTATTGTGACCAAGTGAAATGATATAGAGTAAAGTATAGCAGTCCAACTTAAAACTTTGCATTCAATCCGCACATTAGATATCATTAACACCTTGGCTGCTAGGCGTTTTCCCCCCCCTGTGCTGAAAATTGCCATTTTGCTGGTGTCATGACGAGCTCAGCTCGTCATCAGCACAGCTCAACTGTGCATAATGACGAGCTGAGCTCGTCATGAGCATCGAAAGGGTGAATAATGTGTCAACTAAACCTAAAACCGCAGCAGGCATCTCACAATCAACAGGGATACCCGGGGACGCATGTTCATCTAGTATTACTGCAACCAGTGGTAGAAATTTGGACCACAACCACCTAGAGAAGCTGTCTGAGGGTACTACAGAGTGTAGGGTAATGAATGGGGCCCACCCAGTAAGGCAACAGGGTCAGGCCCCAAGGACTTGGGGAATAACACAGGAAATTGGCAGCGAGGTCCCACAAATGCCCCACCAAACTCTGCAGTCATTAACTTACCACCTCAATCCACTCTGTTGGTGGTCATCCTCTGGAATGTCCCGCCACTCTCTCGGGGAATTAATGAGAATTTCAACCAACTCAAGAACAAGGTTACGCACTGGTTCTCCATCAATACCTCCGTAGGCTCAGCAGTGGAACAAAATATTATAATGGTGCGCCGTGTGGGATGGGTGGGTAATTCTAGAAAAAGAGGGGGAGGGGGCGATTGTATAATTGTGAATTTTAATAATCCAACGGTCATCGAGAAAATATTTAGGCTGGCTAACAGGAATCCAGGTATCCAGATCCTCCCTTTAGTTTTTTTTCTAAGCCTGAGCATCTAAGGGGTAACAACTTAAATTCTTTATGTAATGGCAGCTACATGGTCCTGTCGAAGCACATGGGACCAGTCAATTCATCCCCCCGTAGTGAGGCACAACATCTCGTGGGACCGCTACTTTTCATCTATCCCACAAGGGACAAACAGATTTGCAGGACTCTCAAGGTTAGACAACTGCGACTGACTGAATGTTAGTTTCGAATCCAATGTGCCATCTACGGAACATCAGGACTCCCCTCAACCCTCCATCGAAGTGCTGGTCCCCTTATGCAGATGTTGCCCCGGGCGCATACTTCCAAGCCAACAGAGGTTTTATTTACTACACCTCCGGGGGAGTTTATAGAGCAAGTAGATTATAATGTTCTTTCCTGGAACATTGCAGGGTTAACGGGGAAGCTTCAGGATCCAATGTGGGTGTTGTTTATCAGGCATTTCCCTGTGATTAGCCTGCAGGAGACCTGGCTGGTGGACTGTAACCTATTTTTAGAGGGTTACAAAGCATTTTTGTCCCGGCCTCCCCATCAGTTAGTGGCAGAGCTAGAGGTGGCTTGGTTATTTATTTAGCACTAGCCTTGAACTGCAGGATCAAGGAACTTCCCACCATCCACAATGATCTCCAAGCTGTCAACTTAAAGCGAGGAAATGTGAGCCTGTGC
This sequence comes from Lissotriton vulgaris, assembly GCF_964263255.1. NCBI lineage: Eukaryota > Metazoa > Chordata > Amphibia > Caudata > Salamandridae > Lissotriton > Lissotriton vulgaris. The sequence continues at coordinate 1,461,644,354 of NC_141687.1, read as the reverse complement.
ATGATACATTTTTACAACGCAGTAAACACTTTGGGGGTTTGCAAGATTGCTCAACTGGATAACTTTGTTAGACAGCCTTATGTTAGCAGGGGATTTTAATGTCCATCGGTGTGGTGACCCTGCGACAACTAGTATGGGAGAAATGGGCTGTGCTAGGATGGGGGGACTTCATTTTGAGCATTCGGCCCAGAGTGAGGCACTTAGTAATCTACTTAATGAATTTGACATGATCTCTTCTATGTATTTTGTTGCTGAATCCAGCAAACAGCCCGTTCCATCATTTAAAGGACGCAACGGTGAGACCTTTATAGATCATATCTTGAATTCAGCTGGCTTCCAGTCTATTCTCCAGGGATTTATAATCTTAGAAAGTATTTTTAGTGATCATAACCCTGTATATGTACACCTGGATGGTGGTTTGTTGAAAATGCAGGCAAAGGTGGTAGCGCCCGGTGTGAAGAGACTTACGGACGGGAGGCGTCGCCTCAAGTGGTCCCAGGTGAACCTGGATCTATTTTATGACAACGTACATGAACTATCTGCTTCAGAATTAGCATTATGTTTGTCCCTTGCCGTGGGTGTTCTTAAAGCTTTTGAGGGGATCATTTCAAAGGTGGGAGCCTTATTAAATGTCCCCGCACCAAGCACATCGTTTAGGGATCCCAAATGGTTTGACCCCGCTTGCTCTAAAGCTGCCAGAGAGCTAAAAGCAGCTTTGAAAGCTAGACCAAGAGACCAACTACGGATCCAGGCCCTCCGTCTTAATTATAAAAAGGCCTTGGCAAAACGCAAAGCCGAATTAAAGGATGCAACATGGAGAGAACTCCTAGATCCAAGCACACTAGGTAACAGCACGATATTCTGGGGACTAATTAATAGACCTTTGTTTGAGAGGGAGCGGGCGGAAGATATTGGCACCAATATCACTGAAGATGAATGGGTGTCCCACTTCGGGTCCATATTTAAGAGTGCCACAACCCAGATATATCCCATAGCAGGAGGTCAAAATGAAACTCTGATCCCATTCATATTGGGCGAGGTAGAGAAAGGTATCTCAGGGTTGACGTGCAATAAGGCACCAGGCCCGGATGGTATGCCTCCGGACCTTATCAAATCAAATCCATCTCTCTGGGCCCCAGTCCTTGTGGCCATGCTTAACACGGCGGCAGGGGTAGGCTATCCAGAGTCATGGGGCATCTCGACAATTGTACCTGTATTCAAGAAGGGTGATCGTAACAGTACTACTTGTTACAGACTGATCTCCCTTATTGATTCAGTGGTTAAAGTCATGGGCGGAGTAGTGCTGAACAGATTGGCAGCCTGGGCAGAAGGTAACAGGATCATTTCTGATATCCAATATGGGTTTCGCCCAGGGCACTCCACCTTAGCACAATGCCTTAACCTGTACATGATTCTCGGGAAGTACACCATTGCCCACCAGGGTATGATCTACATGCCGTTCATGGATCTTTCCTCCGCTTTTGACTGTGTCAATCTGGGGAAACTATGGCAGTCCATGTGCGCCATTGGGGTGGAGGCCACTTTGGTTAACTTCCTGAGGGACCTGCATAGGGATACAAAGGTAAACATAAGATTTTCCCAGGATCATAGGGTATCAAGGAACTTTAATATTGAAAGGGGAGTAAGGCTGGAATGTATTTTGGCCCCGTTTCTTTTTAATCTGTATATTAATGAGTTGGACAAGACCCTGGTAGAAACTGGGGTCGATTTCCCCTACGTTAGGCGCTGGGGCTTGCCCGTCCTGCGTTATGCGGATGACGCGGTCCTCCTCGCAAGAACCGCAAGAGGTCTGCAGTCTTTACTCAACACCTTTCGTAGTTTCATGGCTGATTGCGACCTAGCCATAAACAACACTAAATCTTATATAATGCAGGTTGGGTCGCATCCCAAGAGGCAGTACCCTTTTATGTTGAACGCTGAGAAAGTGCCCCTAGCGACAAACTTCTCATACCTAGGCGTCCTCTTTGATGACCATTTAAATTGGGGTGCCCTAGGACAGAGAAAAAGAGGGGAGATTACAAGAGCGAACACAGCCATTTTCAAATTTGCAGCAAAAATGGGTAAGCGCCCAGTTGCGGCAATGTTGAAAATATACCTGGCGAAAAGTATCGCAATCTGTAGCTATGGCAGCGAGTTATGGGGCTATGTAGCATCCAAGGGTATCCAGGTGGCAGAGAACAACTTCTTAAAACAGCTCCTGGGAGTACCCAAAGGAACCTCAAATCTAGTAGTTCATGAAGAAACGGGGTTACCTTTTATTTGTGACACCCTTGCAATGCGTCCCCTGCTTTTCTGGCTTAAGTGCTGGCTAAATAAAGATCTAGATCTTAACCACCGGTTACTGAAAGTAGTTTTGTGCCTGGACCACATGCTTAACATCCCATGGCTAAAATACATAAAAGGCTGTTTTATGGAGCTGGGGCGTCAGGACCTTTTTTAAGACCTGATTCTATTACCGCTGCGGATGTGGAGTTTGTTAAAAAGTATTTTATCCTACTCAAAAACTCAATAGAGATGGGCTAGATTTGGCTAAACCCAGGCTGCGTAAATTTGTGATGCTTAAAACTACACCATCAATGGAGCCATACCTTCTGTGACCCCTGTCGGCCCATAAGCTGTTTTTATTAACCAGGTATCGGATGGATTATTTCCATCTTTTATTTGCTGTTCCGATGGGAAGCCACAGAGGCCAGGTGTTACCTTTCTGTGGCTGCAACGGAGTGTCTCCTCAGGATTTGGTGCACTTTATGTTCTTTTGTCACCTCTATGATGCTCCCCGGAGGTTCTTTATAAAGCTCCTTTTAAAAAGGTTGAATTTTTCTCAGGTCCGCCCGGCCCTTTGCTTCTTGCAAATGTTGAAGCCAGAATGCACTTTATTCGTGCTTGGATATTTGAAATCCTCACTGAAAATCAGAAATCGCATGGAGAATCAATATATCCCTAAACGGTAGCTGTCATCCTAGTAGTCTTCCTTCAAGAATTTACATGTATTTTATAGGTGACTGTTTTTATTGTACACATTTCTCCCTATTTCTATCGGAATTAACTTTTTACGCACTGTGAATACAAACTATGATGTGCTTTTATATGATTTATCAAATTTTATTGGTTGTAATGTTGCTTTTATGGTTTTTCGATTTGCAAAACCCAATAAAATATTTTGAAATTGAATTGAGATTCCTTTTAACCAGTTAAATGCACAATTTAAGTCTATGAACATTTCACATAAAGGAAATCTCTTGAAAATATATGCATGTTGAGCAAAACATGGCCTGGCTTACTGTTCAGGTGCCCTACCTGAATTTTCCATGGATATCTGAGAGAAAAGCTTCCAAGTAAACCCAGCAGTTCAATAGTACTGAGCCATAAACGCTACCGGTACTATCCACTAATGAGATAGGTCTCTACCTGGTTGGGCTAGCACAGCTATTCTTTTTATGTGGTAGACCAATCATGGCTAACTGCAAAGAGCTGCCTGGGTAAAGCTGTAGTTGCCAATACAGTATTAAAAACCTTAGTACGGACTTGTGCCCATTTTTTGGGTCAGCACAATACCAATCTACCTGTACCCTATCTGGGCACGGAGCTTTATTTACCTTTTGTTTTTCAATAACATATTTTACCTCTGGGGCCAAGAAAATAAGCTTCAGACTCTTGTCGCCTTGCATTAAATCGTGGTTGAATCCAATTCAATTTCCAATTCCAAAAATTCTTTATTTCGGCCGCAATGGGCCATAAAAGATACAGTAAAATACAGTACATAAATACACAGTAAAATGGAATGCATATGTTACAGAAGTATTTACATATAAAAGGCTAGAGGATCTGCATGGGGTAAGGAACACAATGGCACCAATTCAGGGGGACATTTTCTTCCTTATTAACCAGGCTGCCATTAGGAATTTTGACACCGCAAAGACAATATGTCCCAGGGTATTGGTTTTCATAACCCTGTATGCTTGTAGGTATTCACGAAAACCCAGGTTCCGACACAGCGGAGCAATCCAACGCTTCCTGGGATTCCGGTATGCGTGGCAAACAAACATTATGTGCAAGTCATCTTCGTTCTTGGTTTTACAACAAGGACAGAGTTTGTCACCCCCGGTGCGCCATTTGTGAGTAAATACTTTAGTGGGGAGTGTGCCAAACCTCCATTGCAGGAACAATTTCCTCGCCAAAAGAGGAAAGATAAAATCCATAAAAGGTTCAAAGAGGTAAGAATTTTTGGACTCCATAAAACGACTCGTAAGGGTGCCGGTGCTATGAGCATTATCCATGTCAGCCAAATTTTTGTTTTTGTACGGCTGGGCAAGAGTTTTGCGTGTGATCCTTTGACAACCCTGAACTGGATCATCCCAGAGGTCTGGCAAATTCAGACTGGACAATTCTGATTTAATAAAAGCCAGCCAGGGGATTTTGTTACTGCCATTCAACCTCAGTACATGGATAAGGTCCTGCCTATAATGATGCAGTTCCTCAGTGGACCATATCCGATGCCAGAACTTCACGGGTTTGGATAAAAGATCTTCAGCGATGGAGTGTAGGCCCAAATCCAATCTTAGGGGGAGCAGTGGCGTTCCCTGCGGGAGAGCAAGCAGGCGTCTCAAAAATGTATTTTCCACCGCTAACAATGCCTTCCCTGCTTTGAAGCCCCACAGCTCGCTGCCATACATGGCTGCTGCCTTCGCTTGAGTTCTATAGGTTTCGAGAGCCGGGCTTACAGGCTTAAAGGTGGATTTATTTGCCACCTTCAGGAGTGCGCCCGCTAGCTGGGATAGCTTCAACCTTGATCTCGCTATCTGGCAGTCCCAGGCCAGGTTTTCTTGTAGTGTTACCCCCAGATAGACAAAGGTCGAGACCCTCTCAAGGCTAACTTCCCCCAGTTTTGGGTTGGGTCTGGTTCTGGCTGGGGGATTAAAGATCATAAACTTAGTCTTTTCTGTGTTGACCTCCAACCCGTGTTGCCGACAGAAAAGGCCAAAACCATTTACAATCCTCTGGATCCCCATGGGGGATTTGGAAAGCAGGAGGGTATCATCAGCAAACATGATTGCCGGAACCCTCCTGCCTGCCAAAACCGGGGCATCATTGTCCTCGACAGTGTCAAGATGTTGAATGACACTGTTAATGAACAGGCAGAAAAGGGTTGGCGCCAGGACACAGCCCTGTCTGACTCCTCTAAGGACAGGGAATTTGCCCGAAAGCTTACCATCCCTCCCACACCTTACTTGGGCATAGTTGTTCTCGTGAAGCCTGATGATAGTACTAAGAAGGTGTGGGGGCACTCCTAGCTGATGCAAAACCTCCCAAAGTTTCCCTCTAGGGACTAGGTCGAAGGCTGACCTCAGATCCACGAAGACCATGTACAGTCTTCCACCCTCTATGGTGACAGTCTTCCAATATAGGAGAAGAAGGCGGAAGATCTGATCCATGGCCGACGTGTTCTTTCTGAAGCCAGCCTGAAGGGGGGTCATGATGTCATTTTCCTCCACCCAGTCCAAGAGGTGATTAAGGATGAGGCGCGCAAAAAGCTTCTGGGGGACATCTATTAGGCTAATGGGCCTGTAGTTGGCGGGGAGCAGAGTAGATCCCTTCTTATGGATCGGAACAATCTCTGCCCCCCGTGGTTGAATCTGTCAATGATGCTGTATTTTATACATTGGTTTCAAGCGCTTAAAGTACCTAACCCACTGATATGCTTCACTACTTGATTTCTTAGAGTTTGGATGCCCCTACTATCTCCAAGCAACACATTCTCAACATCTCTTAGAGTTTTTTCTGCTGTATCCCATTTCAAATCATCCCATATACTCTATTAATCTTGATGTTTTTTTCATGCTTTGAAATTAAAATTAAAAACAAACCTTGCATTAGTTTAACATAGAAGCCTTAGCAGCTGGAAATTTGAAATGTGCAGCTAGGGCTCAGGACAGCATCACTTCTTGACCCACACTCTTCATCGAACCACTTACAGCAGTTATTTCCATCACTTCTCTTTGGTTATTTTGAAGTTGTCAAGAAGAATGAGACTTTCACAATTTTTTGTTCATGGAATAATAATGTCATATTTTCTTCTCTGATTGAGGAGAGAGGGGCTTCCAAATCATTGTTAATTGCCCCTATTATAAGAAGAGCAAGACTAACATTACTCTCAGTTATCCACTTAAATCCATTCTGTTAATTCTAAATGTTTCTTTTCAGCACATATTATTATCCCCTCTGCTGAATTACGTGGCCTAATTAATCCAGGAACAATGGATGCAATCAATGAGTCATGGTAACTTCCCAAACGGCTTACTCTTGTCATACCAAGAATGAAGATCCAAACTTCTCAAATGACCAAAATATAAAATTAACGAGGCTAGATCATTTTACCATTCTATTGATCGACTTAGTGAGATAACAAACCACAGGTTAACAATAATGTTAAAGAGACATTTTACCAATCTGCTATTTTTTCCATAGCATTTGCTTTTGGAGGGACATAAACATTAATTACATCGAAGGGTTCCCCAGGTGGAATGGCCTCATTTAGACTGATGTGCTGGATGTTCAGTAGTGTACTCGCAGGACCCTGTAGATGAACAGTTACATTCAGTTTTGGGGAAACCCAGTTAACTAATCCACTCATTTGATGACCAAATCTTCGTTTCACTGCCAGTAGACAGTAGAAAGCGAACCCAGCAAATGTCATTTCTCTCATAAACCTGAAAGAATGAGACGTCCTATGTGTAATGAAAGTTTACTACTCGGAATCCTCAATATTGGAGCTCAACACTAGCACAACCATGAAATATCCCAATTTACGATTCGTATAAAAATTCTGACCACCTCCTCCATCTTTCACACTAGTGCCAAGGGGCTGTTCATCCAGTCTTGCATTCCGTGTAGTCCCATACGTTTTTATCTGACATGCCAGTTTAACTAATTCTTAATTATGGTAGACATGACAACCCTCACAACATTAATATTAACAATCATGAACAATGAGTACATGTTTGATTAACATATGTTACATTTTAACCTCTTTGGCTATTTTCTGTATCGAAACCGTTACTACCTTTGATTGTACACAGCAGAAAATACATTTCTAGCACATACATAACTTAATTTAATCTACAAGCAAATCAACAAAAGTAAGGGTTGTTATAAACATTTGTTTGATTGGCGAGTATGTATTTGATTTTGATTGTTTTTCTAAATTGTACATCCTTTACGATTTTTTTTAACTTGATCACTTCAATGGAACTTAAGGAGTAGTAAGTAGTGTATTGTAGAATTACTATTGCATAAAGTAAAAAGGTTCTCCCGACTTGGCTCCAGTTTTTCTCTGTTTTAGTTTTCCTGGCGTCTTTTTAACATAATCACCCAACAAATAAAGTGGCATTACATACAACTTGGTGGTGCATTTATATGGCATATTTTGTGGGTTGATAAACGAAGTAGTGATGCCTCATTATTTTTTTATACATTTTACCCCCAACTGTACGGTAAAAGAAATTGGGTTATTGGTTGAGGGGGTGGAAGTCCCATTAAGGCAACAACCATAATCTTTGTCAGGGTTAGCCACAAAAGTCACTAATAAACCTAGGCTTAGTCTTCTGGTAGTTTGGCACAAAGCAGTCAGGCTTACCTTTGAGGCAAAGTTGAAAGTATTTTATGCAGCACCAAAGCAGTAATAAAGAGATAACACAACATAAGAAAATTCCTAAACCAATGTAGATACATAGAGTAAATTGTAATAAATAAAATGATACCAGAACAACAGAAACACAAAGTTGTAGAACCAGAGATATTCAGTTCCAAAGTGTTAGGTAGATAGAGTGCCTAAAAGCACAAATCGCCACTCGCAGTCATCTGATCATGCTAGACCGGGGAAAGTCACAAGTTCAATCTGACCACAATGGAGCAGGGCAGGATGCAGGGACTAAGTTAGCCCCATTGAAAAAGGTAGCTTCTTAAAGTCTGGTGCAAAGGGTTCCATTTGCAGTGGTGGAGGCCATAAACCAGCGAAAGCATCACGGATGATCATCGGTGTAGCGCAAATAGCTGACGTGTTGTAGGAGACAGTCGTGTCTTTAGCTTGAAGATCCAGTCAGCCATTGCAGACAGTTGCTGCTGGAACTTTGCATTGGCGTTCCCTACTGGTTATTGTTGTTGTAGCGCCAAGTGCAGATCTCATGTTGCCAGTTGCTGTAGCGCGAAGAACTGGTTCACCGTAGCTTTGCGTTGCTGGTCATCGCGGGCGACAGTGTCTCGACACAAACAGGCCTGTTTGTGGTCACAAAGAGACCAAAACTTCAGGATTTCACCTTCTTTCACATGAGGTGCTCAACTGATGCCTGCCAAGGGTCCAAGACCTGGGAAGCTCCTCTTCATGAACAGGAACTTACTCCTTCAGAGGCCAGCAGAGCTCAAGCAGGTCAGTTGCAGGTCCAGTGCAACAGATCAGCTGGGCCGTTGCAGGGAGGCTTCTGGACCTTATCATCTACCTGTAACTCAGACAGGAAGTCAGTCAACTGAATCTTAGACTTACTCAGGCTAGCCTGGGATGAAGGAAGCAGGTCCAGTCTTCCTTCTAAGAGAGCAGGGGAGTCGTCAAGCAGCAGTGCAGTCCTCAAGCAGCAGGGCAGTCCTCAAGCAGCAGGGCTATCCTCAAGCAGGGAAGTACCCCAGAAGCAGGGCAGTACTCTGGTAGCAACAGGGCAGTCCTTCGAGTAGAAAGGATGGCCCCAAGCAGCAGGGAAGTCCTCTGAGGAGCAAGGCAGTCTTTCTTCTGTAATGTCCACAGGTCCAGGAGTCTACTCATTAATGATTCTTGATGGCTAATAATATATCTGGTTCCAGCCTTTGAAGTCGGGGATTCCTTATAGTGTCCACACATCTGGTTCTGGAAAGTCCTTCCCTTTCCCTATCAAGGCTACTAGAAGTCTGAGGTGATAAAAGACTAGTGTCAGATTTCTTTATGTGTGCTGGAGGTAAGTCCTTTGAAGTGTAAGTAGGGCAAGGCACAGTTCCACTCCCAGCCATTCTGGGAGGATGGCCCATCTTTTTTTTTTTTGTGAAAACCTTTATTTAACATTTGCAATCAAAGACAGACAAGGGCCTACAACCCCCAGGGCTGGCCGCTAAGCATTTTTGTACGTTATAACCAGCAAATTTCAAACCCGCCTCCCTGGAGAGCATAGGATCTCAATTTACAAAGCGGATCGGTTGCAAAGGTAGTTCAATTTGGACACAGGATAGGAGGTTTTCATTTTAAAATAATAAGTAGAAAGAGTCAGGTGTCGCACAGTGTCTCAGATCACAAAAGGGGGGGCGAGCAAAGAAACAACGTGTCTAAAATAAACTCGCTATAAAATAAGTCAACGGAGTTAAGACATAAGACAGAAGGATAAACTAGCGCATTATCATTCGTCTACTCCAACATTATTGTACGCCCCCGAGCACCAAAACCTTAGAAAAGTCAAGGTACAGATATAGAAACAAGAATGTAAGAAAGCCGAACCCACTACACTAACCCGGAATAGGAAAAAGAGAAGAAGACAAGGGAAGAGAAGGAAGAAAGAGGCCATAGAACAAAAATAAAAACGAACACCCATCCCCACACCCCCCCCACCCTGCACCCCTGCTGATGACTACGGCCACCCCCCTCGCAGCGTGCCTGTCGCCCAGTAATCAGAACCCGAAATATAGAAGAAGAGAAAGAAAGAAGAGGCAAAGAACCCCACTCTGTGAGGGAAAGCGGAGGAGGGCATATTTCTACGGACTCCCGGTCTCCTTCCCCCGTCGTAGGCAGCCCCGCCTCGGACTCCGTTAGGTCAAGAAAGCACTCCCGTTAAACCTAGTGCCACAATGAGAGACCCAGATAACAATCTCAACCCTGGCCCCGTCGATCAAATTCAATAAAGTCGTCAATTAAAGAAAGTCCCTTCCACAAATTACTGCAAGAGTCTACAGAACAGGAGGAAACAGATGAGAAAAGAACGGCAGATCTCAATGTAGATGGTTGGTGCCAATGTTGCCCCTCCCTGTCTCCGAAGCCAAGCTTGACTCCATCCGCCATCTTGAAAGATCGACAGGGGAGGGGAGTCGACAAGGTCCGAAACAGCAAGAGATGAAAAGTAGAAAGTTCCAGAATGGGGACGACATGTAAATGTTCCAAGGGGCACCCAGTCGGGGGTTCCAACAGCTCCATTGGGTGATCGGGCACAGTACAGTCGGGTAGATCCAGTACAATAGGGGCAAACTCTGCTTCCAGCGCCAGGTCAAAACAAGTCTCCGAAATGTCTATTGAAATGCAGGATAGTTGCCGGGGCACGGGTGTCGAGTCAGGATCCGCTCTCAGGCCTGTGAGTCCATCCGTCGCAGACAACAAACTGCAAGTCTGGACTTCAATGGTCCCCTTAAGTGCCATGAGTGCCTCCAGCACCGTTCGCAGTGACGGGCCAGTTCGAGCCTGCTCCGCTAGATGCCTTTCTTCCTCCAACATGGTGGTCCCCACGGAGAGGCGCCTTCTCCGGGGCAAAATTAGGCGGAGCAGGAGTAAGCCATGAGGGACTGACAGTTAGCAAGCAGTAATACACAGCGAGGCACCGGCCCAGGGGGATCGACGATGCAAATGCCAAACCCCCGGTCAGGGACCCCCGCAACACAGCACCATGCGTCACTCGTCACCTCACCTAATGTAGGGCACCAGGCAGCTGGTGGTAGCAGACCAATCAAAAAGTCCGAGTGTTCCAGAGAGCGGACCCGACCTCGTTCAGCAGTCCATTGTTATTCAGCTCAGACCCGGCAGAGCCCGCATTCGAGACCCCGGCGTCCCTGCTGGGTTAGGCCTCAAATGACCATCGACGTAACTCCGCTCCACAACGGCGGAGAAACTCCGGGATTGCACCACTGGAGAGCAGGTCGGATCACACACACGGATCAGGTGCAGGTAACCAGGATAAGCGACAGGATAATAGAGCGAAGGACGGAGGTCAGCGGAGACGGGAGACTATGCGGCCATCTTGGTTGGTGTCGTAGCTCCTCCCCCGAGGATGGCCCATCTTGCCCACACCCAATCAGTCACCTTTGTGACACATCTGGAAAGAATACATAAGCTCCCCTCTTGTTCATTCTAGGTAGTGTCAGTGGGCAAGCCACATCCCAGCAAGATGCTTTCAAAATGGCCAACACATTTACATGCCTAAGCAAATGACACCGAAGGAAGGCAGTTTACATCAAAACTACACACCTTCACCGGTTATTGTAACTAAGCTGAGAAACTCCTTCTTGTACCTCTAAAAAAAAAATGTTTTCACTAATAAGGGGACATTAGTATGAAGAGAAGCAGTTGAGGTGAGAAAGGGAGAACAAGGTACCATTTTGCTGAAGTTATCAGTATGAGTTTCAGCTTGGAACTTTTAATTGCAAAATTATTTGTATAAAAAACAAACACCCACTAACATGCTCTGTGATTTGTCACAGAGGGCACAGAAGGAGGTACTTTTAGTTGATTTTGCAATTGAAGGCAATTGAGAGATTCTGCAAAGGTGAGCTTGACTTGACTATTATGAAAATGTGCAACACAAAAAGATGATAGTCGGAAGCTCTGCTTTCAGCCAGTATGACACAATATATAATCGAGCTACTGCAGTTGCCACAAAGATCACATAACCTTCTTTCCTCACAACCCCATTAATGTGTGTTTTATCAATTAACCCTAGTAGAATCATTAAGTTTGTGAGAGTAACTATCAGAAATTCACACATCCCACATATTAACCATATTGATTAGGGACATGTGAAGAACATATGGAGCATTTCCGCCTGTTTTGCTCCACCTCCAGTACATTTCCCATCTGTCACCCCTCCCCATTAATATATTTTTGCTGGGGTATAGTAAAGATAATAAATAGTCTTAAAATGTTGTGACCTCAAATTTAATGACAATAAAATTGTCTCTCCAACTTCAATTGATTCCCCTTCCTGCTCAAGTCTTAATCTCCATTTGAGATTCTGGGCCTCCAAATCATCTGGTTGTGTTTGTGTAAGCAAATCATATGAAGTGCCAATTCTATATCTTCGTCTAATTGCGTCAATTACAGGGATCTTAGTCATCCCTCTCAAATCATTTTCTTTTATTCAAAAAGTTCTGAATCTGTAAAAACTTGAAAAAATACTCCCTTGACAATCCATAGAAATCTTGTAGTTCTGCAAAGGAGCTAATCTGGGACTCACCATAAAAGTCTCCCAGAGTAGTAATGCCCTTTAATCTCCATCTTTTCATAAATCTGTCACAAATATTAGAAGGTAATAATAGTGAAGCAGACATGGGTGTATAAAAGCTTACCCTGCCAAGCTGCAGTCACTTTTTAACCAGTTCCAGACCATATAAGCAGTTAATAGCACCTTAAACCTGTTTTTCTAATAGTAGCTTGCTCAACATTCCTCAACAGGCAGCCCTTTGCTTCTTCTCCCATCAACATTTAATAAATAGATGGAGCTTCTACTACATCTATACTGTCCTCCCCTGTTATCATAATTCCCAAGTGTTGTAAAAGGCAAGCCCAATAATAAAACGTAAAATTTGGTACTACCCAACAACCCCGAAATCTAGGAAGGGTCATATATGTCATTGCTCTTTGTGGTTTTCTATGACTCCAAATGAAGTTAGTACAGCGCAACTCTAATTTCTTCAGCTCCTCTTCATAAACTCTAAAGGTACAGACCAGAAGATGTCTAAAACCTTTGGTAAAATTCTCATTTTTAAGACATTGCATCTTCCGATTAATGAAAGATGTAGACATTTGACTCTGTCAAGCAAGCTTCTAATCTTGCTGAGCAGTGGACACAAATTTGCTTCCACCAGTTGACCCAAACAGGCTCTAACTGTAATCCCTAAATACACAGCCTCCTCAGCAATCCATGACTCAGTAAAGACAGCCTGCTTGGTACAAATGATTTGGGTTTTAGCTGCAATTAATTTATAACCTGAATATAGTCCAAACTGTTTAGCAACTGTCTCAGTTTTCAGCACTGCAACTTCTGGGTCTGCAGTGACTACGACAAAGTCATCAGCAGGCGCAAACTCCCTGTATTCTGGCTGACTTACAGAGATAGAATTAATAACAGCATTATGTTCAAGCACAGCTAAAAACCGGTCTATATGCAAAACAAATAATTGGGGCGAACAGAGACAACCCTGTTTAGTTCCCCTAAAAATGGATACTGAATCTGATTCCTGACCCATAGCACATATTTTTGCCTTGGGGGTCCCATAAAGAGCCCTTAGTGCTGCTATAAAAGCTATCCCAAATCCTTATCATTGTATAACTGCTAAGAGGAAATCCCAAGAAACACTGTTGAATGCTTTTTCAGCTTCTAATAAAATCAATCCAAGTGACACTTGTTTAACATTTGCAAGATCAAATAGCATAATGGCCTTCCAAATATGAATGACCGTGCCTCTTCCAGGAATAAAACCATGTTACCTATGTGAGACTAAAGGAGTAATAACCCTAGCCAATCTATTTGCTAAAATCTTTCCATAGACCTATGACATGTGGAGAACTATCTGGAGTCTAGCCTATATTCCCTGAAGAGTCATAGGAAACGGCGATTAGGAGAAATAATTTGGGGTAATATGTCTAACTGGATGAACTCCTGAAATGCTTAGCTTCGAATAGGAATTGCCTTTATAGATATTAGAACTCTACAATTATATTAGTAGGGTTGGTAAGCAGAGGATGCTTTTTAAGCGCTCCCAACCCACATCTTGCACTTTAGGTCTTTATTTTCTTTTAGAAAAAAAAAGACATGGATCTATTTATGATATGAAATGTATGAGTTGTAATACTACACATATTATTTATCCTTTGTTATTTGTGGTTCTATTAATAACTGTGAGTAGTTCTGTAATATATAAGGACTTGAGTCTAAGGGTGGTTTTATATCTCTCTCTTCCTGTGTCCTTTTTCTGCTTTTTTTTGTATTTTCGTTATTTTCTTTTAATTGACTCTCTTGTATTGCTTGTTTTGTTTCGTTTGAAATGCACTGTAAAAAATGTCTCTTTGTCCATCTATCATTTGTTGCAGCAGCACTTTTCACCTTAAGTGGAATAGGTATGCCCAGAAATGGATCCCTTACTCGCTGTGCCACTGGATTCATGCTAGCCTGGTTTATGAGGGGTGATACCCCCGAAGCCTGTCCCAGGATGCTTGTTTCTGGTCCAGAACAATGGATTTAACGCAGATCAGTTGACAGGGGTTGCATATTTGATTTGTTCAGCATTCCATCCATCATTTGTTGCCCCAGTACTTTCTTGATATTTCTAAATTGATACTGTCAAATCCAACTCTACCATTAAAGAGGATTTATCACCATCATTTCAAAGATATTAAACATGATGTAGCTACTCCTTTACAATCAACAATTCCAGCTTAAAGGGTGTTTTAAGGAATCCCCAATGCTAGCCCAATGAAAGGAGTAGGCCTCACAGCAGTCAAACACTAATTTAGCTGTTTCTGACTGCCAAGACATGTAAAACGTAAAGGTACATGTTCTGCCTTTTAGTTACACAGCACCCTGCCTTCAGGGCCACTTAAGGCCTACCTTAGGGGTGACTTGTGTGTAGTAAAAGGGGAGCTTAAGACTTGGATAGTGGTTTTAAATGCCATGTTGAAGTGGCAGTATACTGAACATACAGACCCTGAAATAGCAGGCTGAGACAGGTTTGAAATGCTGCTTGCGTGGGTGACACAACCAGGGCTATAAGCCCACTAGTAGCATTTATATTAAAGACCCAGGGCAAAAGGTATAGCACTTTACATGGCGCTTAAAGTTACACTACATATGCCAATTAGGTATACATCAATGTCAACATGTGTAGGGGAGAAGCACATGCTCTGTAGCACTGGTTAGCAGTGGTAAAGTGCTGAGAGTCCTATGGCCAACAAAAATAATTCAGCAAATAGAGGAGGAGGAAGGCAAGATGTCTGTGGCAACCCTGCAAAAATGGCCATTTCCAACAAGAAGGGAATGACGGAAAGACAGAACCTCTTACATCGCCATTCGACATTAGGCCAGAGGAGTTTACTTAGCTAAAACCAATAATGTTTCATAATCATCACAATGGGAAACAGGTATGGGGGACCTTTGTGACAAAGAAGAGAGATTTGTCCTGATGGCCACCAAAGAGGCTGCTATCTCTAGAGATATCATCTAATCAGTTTAACTATCTCCAATGTATATACTAGGCCCCCAAAGACTGTGGTGAATGAGGAGATGCCCGAGACCAAACTGTGTTAGGTGTCAAGATGAAGTGGGGGATGTTTTGCATACTGTTTGGTCCTGTAGATTGGACCTTCTTGGAATGCTTTTCTATAGGATACGCAAAATGCCATTACATCACCCCTAGATTTACCCCTAAAATGGCCCTATTAAATATCATGGATGACAAAGTATTCTCACACAAGGAAAATATACTGTGTCCCATTGAACTAACCAGTTGTAAACTAGATATAGAGCAATACTGGAGAGTGCAAGAGCTCTTGGGTTCCATAACAATATAATTTTGACCTATATGTGTTCCTTGTGGTATTTCTTTGAGTCAAACCTTGGGGGAGGAAACAGCATAGAGTGGTTAGCTACAACTGCTCGACAAGCCTGGAGATGTCTTTTCTCATAGAGACAAAAAGTGAGCAAGAACTCTGACACCAGTTCCATCCTGGGTTCCTTTTGAAGTCTCTGAGGGAAAAGCAGTTTGTCTATAAGCAGAACAGACTCAGAGAAGATGTCTTCTATGCCATCACATGATTCTGCCAAGTTGGAAAATCCCAGAAGGCTTTGCATTAGAGTAGGATAGCTTGTGGGCAGCTCCCAGAAAATGTCAGTTAGCGGTGGAGGGGTAATGTGGTATCTCTGGTTTGAGTAGGGATACCCATCTTCTAGAATTCGCCACCTCCACTGTTTACCTCCGGCCCAAGGACAGAGACTTTGCAAAGCATGGGATCACAGAAGAGGAAGGTCTGACTGTGTCACTGGTAAATCCCTGCTTGGAATGTCCCCTGCAGGGACTTGTACTTGTTGGACTCTGTTGCACTCTGACTTCAGAACCAGTGACACTGACTAACCCACTCTCTCTGGGGCATAGTCATGGGTTGATTTGCTCTGGACCGTGAAGGGTTCTTCTGTTGACTGGTATAGTTGGCATCCCTGGAGTAGGTCCCACGGAATCCAGCTAGAGTGACAAAATCTTTCAAACAAGCATTGAAAATGCAACAGGTCTCGCCTTTGGTTAAGTTAAAGCCATTTGCTTTGCTAATGGTATTGTATAGCAAAGCAAATGACGTTAACTTAATATTAAGGCGAGACTTTGCTATGCTTTCATAACCTCACCTTCATGCATGCTTGTGCTCCGAATTTCATGAACCAGCAGTGCACACAATGAATATCATCATAACATTCCAGTTCTGGAGGAGGCAGCCAGCGTTGTGATATCAGTTCATCACACCAGACTTCTTCAATTAGCGCTGATTATGGTGTGTTCCTCGCGTGTCGCCTGTCACTTGGGTGCTTCCTGTAATTAACAGGAAAAGCCTCGGGGTGCGCCCCTATGGGGTGGGAGGGAAGCCACAGGGGCCACTCCACAGCCCCCAAAACAAGTAGAAACCTAGGGAAGGACCAGAGGGGGCACGTTTATGTACACCTGGCTGAGGGAGAACATTCGTTATTGGCCCTGCCCTAAGGTATAGAAGCCACAGGAAGTGAAGGTTTCACAGTCTCTGGGGTAGGAGGGAAGCCACAAGGGCCATTCCACAGGCTCCAAAGCAAGTAGAAACCCGGGGAAGGACCAGAGGGTGCGCGTATATGTATACCTGGCTGTGGGATAACACTTGTTATTGGCCCTGAGGTATAGAAGCCACAGGAAGTGATGGTTTCACGTTCATACAAACTATTCACACATAGAAAGCCCCAAGCCCCAATGCCCCTCCCCAACCCTGTAGAGAGTCAGTAGTCTGTGGTGAGAGCCCCAGCTAGAGGTCAGCACCGGGAGTCAGCATCAGGAGTTGGAGTATATATACCAGAGGAGCAACTAGAGCCATATTTCGGGGGCACTGAGCAAAAATGTCAGGGTGGGGGCTAATTCTTCCAGGAATAGTTGGAGTGGTGATGCTGGGGCTCTAGAAGGGGTGAAAAAACAACAAAGCCTCATTAGCAAGCAAATGGTCTTTTAAAGACTGGTGAAGTACTCTGGTGCGGCTGTGTGTGTGGTGGGAATCTGTCTCAAACCAGGCTGACACACAAGACAGGGGGTGAAGCCCTTTGAGCCCAATGGGCATTGCGTGCCTGCTATATACCACCTGAAGAACCCCCAGATCCAGCATACTACAAAAGCTTTTATAGCGTTAATGACCGTTTTTACAGACATTATCGTGAGACAGATGTCATTTATCCAGAGCCACGGTGTGTAGGGGAGGGAGATGAAAGAATGAACGTCAACTCTCAGTGTTAATACCCCTTACTATATGAATGACTGCTATTGCAATAAATACACTTTAGGCACCAGGACTTAGAGAACGGTGTGAATTGAGGTTTTAAGAAAGCTGGCTTACACTATTGTGGCCGCTGAATGTACCTGACAGGCGACCCCAGGTAATAGGCCCGAGGAGTGACGTAGCAATGAGCTCCTTGTCACAAGACAATCCCCAGCAGCAGCACTGCACAGTCGGAGTGACTGCTGGAGCACTGTTATTCGCACTCCTGGGAGCTGACGGAAGCTGGCCTTTACTGTCAGCTGGTGCCCTTTCTGAGCCAGCACACTGGCAGGCACGACCTGTGCGCCTTCTATTACGCAATGCGACGGCTGACTGACAGCACTCTGCTTCCTGGGCTTGTCCAGTGTCCAGCCAGATGCCACAGTGTGCCCGCCTCCCCGCCCCCAGCTTCTAATGCTGCCCTTGAAGGTAGTGTGTTGTTTGAAGGTCTGAGTTCTGACTGCAGCCCTGCAGTTGGGAGATGGATGGATAAGTATGTAAGAAAGTTAGGGACGGCCGTGCGGGCAAGTAACTCGCCATCTTAGAAAGTCCAGTTTTTAAACAGGGAGGACGGCGTCCACCCTGCAAAATAAGTGGGGGGACGCCATTCACATGTGTGGTACCCCGACTCGTGCCCTGGCAATTATGGATTTTAACAACGGCCGCTTTGCCCAACACAACATGCAAAAACATTAAACAACATATTCCCCCTTACGGGTGGACAGAAGAGGTCAAGGGAGCCGTAGGCAGCGGCAAACTTTATGACAGGGAAACACGTGAGTCACATTTCTTTCAGTGTGCTGAGCCCACCATAACTACAACAGCAGACAACCCTTCTCCTGTGATCTGTAATGTGAGCAGCCAGCAACAAAAAAACTTGCGCCGGGCCACTTACATAAGCCGAGGTGTCTTCATCCTGAGCTGGGCTGCTGCGGCGTCTCCAGATCACGTTGCCCAGCCAGCTTGTTCAAAGGAGGCGGCGCTCCGCATGACTTCTGGCGGACACGGCGGGTCTGTCTTAACTCATGTACCAATGGCCTTCCTGCAGCGGATCCCGGAACAGCGCTACACCAAGGAAAGGTGCGTGACCCGGTTAAACTCGGGGTACGTGGATAGGGGCAGGTCTTGCATGACGGCACCCGGGCCAGGAGCTGGAGCGCAGTAAGGCGGCACTATTCGAAAGTAAAAGCATGGCAAAGCGGAATTTTTTTTTTTTTTAATTTTTGGAGGACCTTTATTTAGAAGAGTGTGCACACAGCTATTCAGCCAAACATCCCGGAGGCATGCAGCAAAAAATAGAAAATCGGACTGTTTCGGCACACCCAGGAGAGCATCTCAGGATTAGAGAGGTCAATTTTTAAAAATAAAACAAGATATACACAGTAAATACGTAATACAGTTCCATATGTTAACGAGATGGAAAGAGAGAAAAGAGAACAGGAGGGGGCCGGCTACGGGATCTAAAGTAGATACAATCACCAGGTGGGCAGGAAAGCATGTCCAACTGCAGAGACGACAACATTTTGAAGCGAACAATATAAGCAAGCATACATTTCTGAAAACTCCTGACTAATGCCCCACCCGATGAAACCAATGACAGGAGAGACTGAGCGGCCACAGTCCCAGCACCACCCAAAAAAGTCCAAACAGTAACCCGATAAACTGACCCCCAACCCAGGGAGAGAGAAAAAAGGAAGTCCAGTCAAATTAAAGAAGAGAAAAAGGCCATAGAAATAGAGAAAGGAAAAACAAAAATACCCCACCCCCTACCCCCCACCCTGCACCCCTGCAGATGGCTACGGCCTACCCCCCTAGCAGCGTGCCTATCGCCCAGCGACCAAAAACCCGAAATATAGTAGAAAAGAGATTTATAAAGGAAGGAAACACAGAAAAAGAAAGAAAAGAAAAGTTAAGGGAGGGGGAGACCCTCGCATCCCCGGTCGCACTACCCCCCTCCTGCGACGTACAGTCCTGGTCATTAAACAAACCGCAGCAAAGCAAAGTAAATTCGGTAGAACCCAGGAAAGATGTCCTACACCGCCCGCCCCCTGATACAAGAAAATGTCGGATCCCGGGTCCCTCTCAAACCCCTAGCATCCGAGTCGAACACCAGTCTCACCCTTGACCTCTACGAGTGTTCACCATGAGTTCCGCACACCTCACCCGCGTATTCACAGGATAAGTCAAAAGTTCAGCCAGTCCACGAATCTGTGCGGCGAGTCCAACGGATATCCACCGTCCACCACAATCCTCAGCCGCCATGACACTCGCCACGGTACGACCAGATCCCGACCGTTCCATACTCCACCACACTGCACAGCTCACACGATCGATAGATGTTCGCTGTTTCCGTCGGGTCACAGTTTCAATAAAGTCATAGGGGGACGAGCACGTGAACACGACCGCAGGTGGACTCGCTAACGTGGGCGGGCGATACACCATGGCGGCGGGTTCAGCCGCACACAGCGGTACAGACATTGCTATCCAGGCTTCGACACTAGATGGGCCTCGAGTCGTAGATTCCGGGATCAAAGTGGGAGAAACGGCTCGCTTAGGGGGACCAGACAGATCAGAGTCCTTATGCGATCAGGCAGTTTCGGTGTCATCCACGATCGACTTATGTGAAAGAGCAACCATGTAGGAGCACAGACCCTTAATGGCGGCCATCACGGTTCGCAATGATGGCTCTTCTTCACCCCGCACCGCCGCGAACTGATCGACTCCAGACCTCAATGCGCCCTTCGGGTCACCCGATTTCCCCAGGGACCAAAGTGCGATGAGGGCAGGCGGGGGCAGGAAGCACACAGTCCAGCAACGATAGGGCCTCTCGGAAGGGGGCCCCACCTCAGCGGGAAGGGAACGCCGAGAAGGGGACCCCCGACCTCTCAGCCACTCACAGGATCATTACACCTCCACAATACGGGTAGAACCGCAGGCTCTCCACCAATCCAGGGGCAGGTTGCTCTCCACTTCTATCGACCGGACCGTGTCTGGATCCCCCGGCCCCGGCAGGGTCAATACTCGAGGTCCCGGCTCTCGGTCAGCGTTAGGCCAAGAACTTCCACTCGATGTAACTCCGGCAATCCGGGCCGTAAGTTTCCCAGGACCACACCCCCAGCATCAGCAACGGGTCACCCACACGGGGGTGAGGCGAAAAAGCAGGATTTGTAGCAGGATATTCAAGCAGCAGGGGGAGGTCGACGGAGCCGAGAGCTTATGCCGCCATCTTCGTTCGTCGCTAGGCTCCTCGGCAAAGCGGAATTTTAGTTGCTAGGACAACAAAATGGTGTCGACTGTGCACAGTCCCATGGACACGTGCATGCTGTTTGCTATGGACAAATGGCGAGAGCAGCCATGTTTGTCCATACAGACGCGTGCATGCAAGCCCTCTGCAGTATCGATTCAAAAAGGTACTCGCAACGGCGAGAACTGTACAGGCGCAGATTTTGCCAGGCAAGACCTAAAAAGACACAGTGGGGCCAGAGATATTAAAGTTGTCCTTGCCACCAGAGTGCAGCTTTTTTTCATGCCTTGGAGGGTGCCCTGGGGATGCGTGGGGCACCCAGTCCTCCAAAGCGCAGCCAAACTTAACAGTGTCCTTATTCCCACACCCGAGGAGCAGGTATGATGTGGGTCCTCATTGGGGGACCAACCACCTTGAGTACAGCTGATCTTTTTTTATAACAGAGCTTGCACCCTCTCCACTTGTATTCAGAAAATTGCCATCTGTAAAGGTAGGGGCCACCAAATAGTTCTTGTTGGCCCGGGAAGCCATTGGGCAGCAGAGGTGCAGTTCATAGGGAGTGCAGGGTTCTGCAGCGCCACAAGCATCTGTGACTGAGTGGAGCAGGAGGAGATGAATGGCGAGCCACTTAACAGAATTATGTTCATGTGGAAAGGAGAGGAGCCTGAAGAACCACTGCTGTCAGGGACATCTTAAGGATTTTTATGGCCCTGGGACAAACTTATTTTGGGAGGCCCTGTCCGGAACAGCTTTGAATTTAGGAATCAATTTCAGCTGTTTCATGCCCAGGTTAAGAACACTGCACAGGCACACTTGTCCAAATTCTAAATGTGTTTACATCTAATATTCAGGGTTAGTGATGTGCGTTTTTAATATTGTAACACTGCTGCAGCTCACTAATATTACTGCAAATAATATCTAGGACACCCTCCCATTCCTTATATGTGAGATTCTGTTTTGATCTTAATAGAACTTTTTTTTAATGAATGTTGCATGAAAAATAAACACAAAATGTCTGTAATAGACTCTCACACTTCAGCCACAATAAAATAAATGGAAGGGGGCGTGGCCAAGCTTAGCCCGAAGATGGCCGCCTAGTTGCTCGCCTCCGCCGACCGAGCCATACATCCGCATGAATATCCGATCATCGGTCAACAGATCGTGGCGGCACAACCCCAAGCTACCTCCGGAAGGGTCAGCCAATCTCTCGATCCCCACTGTGAACCCGGCAGAGCCGCATGTGGCTGTCTCTGCGGCCGGCGTTGTCAGGCCGGAAGAGGCCCAAGGAGCTGCTGCAAGGCCTGTCGTCCGTGGGCGGGCTCGGCGTTGGCGATTTCCCGGGCAGCCGGTGGGCCGGCAGCGGCGATGCAGCCCCCTGCTGCTGAGAGCGTATAAATTAGGACTATGACTATTGCTCTCTGCCGCGGTTGCCGGGAGCCGGTGCGTGACGCCGTTGGTGGCCCGGAGCCACGGAGATCGGGGACTAGAGGAGACTAGTGAGTGCATCCCCGCAACCTTGATAGCAGTGCCGGTGGCGGCCTTTGGCGCTGCAGACTGTGGCTGGGGGCAGACAGGAAAGGAAGGTGTCCGTCCCCGTGCTGGTCAGTGGACACCCCATCTACACTCCGCACTTTTGGTCGTGGGGGGGTACGAGTACCTGTGACACTGCAGACTCGGAACGGCAACACCGTGTTGGCGGTGGCTGGTGACATATCTCTACCTCTGTCCTCCCGACCCTCTCTGGCTGGACTGATGCCAGTTCAAGAAGATCCTCATGAGCGTTTGCCGCATGAAGTGATCGGGGCATACTGTGTGTGCTGTGGGGATCCTGAGTCCATCTGTGACTTTGAGTGGTGGCCTTGTGCAGCTGATCCCCATTACCACCGCCCATCGCTTGCTGTTGGCTGGCTCCTGCCACCCGGCACTCTCTCTCTTGCTGCTTCCACCGGTGCATGGTTGTGATGCACACCTGTGCGGCCTAGCTCTGGCCTGAAGGACATTCTGGGGCAGAGAGGCCGCTTTGGCGCATGCCAGATCTACCGCCTTGGTCCCACGCAAACTCTTTGTTGCATTGGGAGGATACCGGAGCCTTACTCCCTTCCCTAGATTTCACATCTCAGCCTCTGTATCATTGCCAGAGAGCTTGACGACAGAGTCCTACATCCGTCATGGTGGGGGGTCGGGCCCAATGCGGCCCTCCAGGCCAAGCTGACAAAATTTGCCTGGGATGGGAGTTCCAGTTCGAGTCCTAAAGGAGGGCCAGCCGCTCCCGACAAAATGGATACTGGAGGAAAGAAGGCAGACCCGACATTGGAAGACATTCTCGATGCCATCACCACCGCCTGCATGTCCTTGGAATCATGGATCGACACTGTCTTCACCAAGGAGTCGCTCATCAGGGAGGACATGCGCAATATGAACTCTCGACTCAAAGATGTTGAAATTAAGGCCACCTCCCTGGTAGAAGACACGTCAAATTACAGAGAAAGGTGGATGACCTGCAAACACATGCCACAAAACTCGAGGCGCAGCTGGACGATTATGAAGGAAACTCCAGACGCAACAACGTCCATATAATAGGTGTGCTGGAACTGCCGGAGGGGCCGTCCGCGAACCTCTTCGTGGAAGACTTGATCACCAACTACCTTAAACCACATGGGCACTCTAACTTCTTCTCGGTGGAGCGGCATACCGGGTGCCTGGTGGCCGCCCATGGCCTGGTGCCCCCCCACGACCGCTCCTCACCCCGATCTTCAACTTCCGTGACCGAGATGTTATCCTGCAGTGTGCCCGCTCCACCCCGCCAGTGGAATTTCAAAACAGCCACATCACCTTCTTTCCTGACTTCACCCTAAAGGTGCAACGGCAACAACGAAGCTTCCTGGAAGTTAAGAAAGCGCTTTGTGACAAGGCTGTGAAGTATGCGATGATGTTCCCGGCCAAGCTGAGGGTGGAAGCGGAGGGTAAATCCTGTTTTTTTCACCACTCGGGAAAAGACCTGGGACTGGATGGAGGGATGTCGGACAGCGGGCCGACGAGACCCCCAGACCCGGGGTGTGGAAATGAACAGTTATGCCCGGGCTTCTGGTGGAGGCCCGCCGCAAATGGACCTGACGGAGGCTGCCGGTGGTGCCGAATGACTGGTCTGTATACCTTCCTTGGGAGGGGGCACTAACTTTGGTTGGTCAGTGACAATCGGGGTTTGACTTGACTGCTCACATGGAATCGGAAAGGTGTTACCTGAAAATGACTGTTCTAGCTGTTGCTGTCGTCCGGACCTCATGCCTGTCTTTCCGCAGACCAATTGTGGGGGTGGTGGGTTTATGCCTGGCCCTTGCCAATGTTTCTGTTGTAACTACGTTAGGGCTGTTTTGATTCACCTTTGGGGCAGATATAGTTTCTTTGGGGTTATTTGCTCTATTTTGCCATATGGTTCCGCGAGCTCTTGGAAGGTTGGGTGATAGGTACTCTGCTAGTTTGGGGGGCCGGAGGTTGTGTTACTGCCAAGCAGGGAGGCAGGGTGGGCGGAAGTGGGGAATTCATGTTGGGCAGGGGGGATAAGTTTTGGGGTGTTATTTTTCATATTGTTTTTGTTTATTTCAGAATTGTTTTTGTTTAGGCATGTTTTCTCCAAGGGGTCTCGACAGCTAATGACGATCGATTGGGTAGTTGATTTACCCCCATTGGTCGCAGTATTCTTGGTATTGCTTCTGCTTCAGTTGTTTTTGTCTTTGTTTTGTTCCACATCGGTACAAGAGATTGTTTACCTCTCCATTATCCTACTTTATTTACTTGACATGGGGTGAATGGGACATCCGATTTGGCTACACACACATGCGCTTGCCTATCCGCCCTCCCATTTGGTATGCTCCTCAATGGGGTACCTTGTATCTGCGACATTGAATGATGGGTACCATGCGCAGACAGAAACTTAACCTGATATCCTGGAATGTGAACGGGTTGGACGACAAAATCAAAAGAGGGGTGGTTCTCCAATTTTTGAAACGACTTTCACCTGACATCATCCTATTGCAGGAGACCCATCTGTTGGGCAATGGTTGTAAGGCCCTGTCTCTGTGGGGATTTCTGATGGCTGCCCAGTCTGCCTTTGGCTCTGGCTCGCAGGGTGGGCATCTTGGTTCGCAAGTCCTTCCTCTTGATTGTTAACAAGGTCCACACGGACCCCCTGGGAAGGTTCTTAGCAGTGTCCGAGGTGTGGGAGGGAGCAGCTCTTAATCTGGTATCAGTGTACATTCCGCCAGGCCTGCACACACAGGCTTTTATGGATCTCAGTGATCTTCTCCTGAACTTACCGGATGGTAGGTTGCTGATAGGGGGAGATTTTAATTCCATCATTTCAGATTCCCTGGATTGCTGGCCCCAGAAGGACCTGCTGGCGTGCCGTAAACGGATACATAGCTTTCTGGGGGCTATGGGTCTGTTAGATGTCTGGAGATACTTCCATCCTAGCGAGCTCCAATACACCCATCTCTCGGGGCCCCATCACAGCATGTCATGAATAGACTATGTGCTCATGCTCATGAGCCAGATCCAAAATGTCAAGGAGATTCAACACTTGGCTAGGGGAATTTCGGATCACTTACCCGTGCTGTGCAGGGTGGAAGTGAGAGAACCCACGGTTGGCCGCGTTGCACCACTTAACCCCTGGTATCTCGCTATTTCCTCAGTTAAGGATAAACTATTTGACGAAACAAACCTTTAGTATCATCTAAATCAAGGGTCTTTCAGCTCGTTTGTTTCCCTTTGGGCGGCCTATAAAACTGTCATACAGGGAGTGGTGCTAGGTCAGATTGCTGGACAACGCAAGAAAAAAGCTGTGGATCTGGCACGCTTAGAGGGGGAGGTCTTGTCCCTGGAACGCGCAGTTCAAACGCAGGACTCGGAGGAATCGCGTGATAGGCTTCGGACTAAAATGAAAGAGTTTTTCGACCTGGCCACTGACGCGGCTAGGCCACAAAACTGGGTGACATTTAACAGAATTTATGATGTCAGCAATAAGGCAGGCAAACTGCTGGCATGGTTGGACCGTAGAGAGGAGGCGCTTTGAGTGGTGGTGGAAATTGGCACTGACCAACACTCCCTTGTTACCGCACCGCAGGACATTGCGGACGCATATGGGCAACACTATTACTCCTTATATACTTCAGGCACAAACTATTCGGAGGAGGAGGCTTTATCTCTACTCCAAGATATAGATATGCCTACCCTTACCACGGAGGACAGCTCTTATTTAGAGCGTGACCTAACAGTGACCGAAGTGGAGAAGTCTATACATGACTTGCAGGGGGGGAATGCATCGGGTCCCAATGGGATCCCCATAGAATTATTTAAGCTGATGGTAAGTATAAATGCCCCTTACCTTACTGTTATTTACCGGGAGAGTAAAGCGAGTGGAATTCTTCCTGAAGACCATAGACTGGCCACCATCATTGTCATCCACAAATCGGGCAAACCCCCAGATCACTGTTCTTCGTTTAGACCTATATCATTGCTCAATTGTGAGGCAAAAATACTCACGAAGGTCCTCACCACTCGTCTCTTGCAGTTTCTTCCCGCTCTGATTCACCTGGACCAGTCCAGGTTTATGCCAGTGCAAAAAACATCTCTTAATCTCCGCCGCCTACATGAGTACTCTGCAGGGCGGATACTATTAGAGAAGATGCCGTGCTGATGTCCCTGGATGCCGCATTGGCCTTCAATACCATAGAATGGCCCTACATGTTTGCGGTGCTCTGCAAATTGGGCTTCGGTTCGGAATTTATTAACTGGGTGCACCTTTTGTATTGCCAACCATTAGTGCAGGTGGTCATCAATAACCGCAAGTCCCCTGTTTTCCCTTGAGAAGGGGCACTAGGCAAGTATGCCCCCCTATCTCTGCTCCTCTTCGCTTTTGCCTTGGAGCCCCTAGCGGCGTAGATCCGGTGTGGTCCGGCTATAAGGGGCTTGAGATGGACTCATGGCTGGGAGGACCGCATATCTCTATACGTGTATGATATCCTGCTCTACCTTGCATCCCCGGCGAAAGCGCTCCCCATGGTGATGGACATATTTCACATCTTTGGCAGATTTGCAGGTTATCGGATCAACTGGTCCAAATCTGTGCTTTACGTTCTTAATGGGCAGACGCTCCGACTTCCCCGGGACTGTCAATTGATGGAGGCCGTGGCAGGGTTCAAATATCTGGGAATCTGGGTATCTAAAAACTTGTCTCGATTCTACGAGACTAACCTCCGGCCTCCGCTAATGCACCTTAAATCAGATGTCCAGCACTGGAAGTCGCTACCCCTAACTCTCCTGGGGTGTGCAGCATTATTCAAATTGATGTCCCTCCCCAGACTTTTATATGCATTACAGAACACACCAATTCCAAAAACAGTGTCATACTTCAAGGAAATAGAGTCCTTGGTGCAGGACTTCTTATGGGAGGGTAAGCCACCAGGCATTGCCACGCAGAAACTCACGCTGGGTTGGTTCGACTGTGAAATTGGGCTTCCGGATCAACCAATGCCGATTACTGCTGCCCCTTTCAGTGCCCATGTCTGGTTGGCCAGCTGGCTAACTACAACCAGCCCAACATGCGCACTGTAGACCCAGCAATGCCTCAGCTGTAAAACCGCTGGGGGTTTGCTGGCACGGGCCCCAGCCTCAAAATGAGACCTGGGTTAGTCTGCTCTCACCAATCCCAACGCTGCTCTCACTACGATGAGAGCAGCTACAGGACTGGTTGGATTTGCATTCCACTGAGCAGGAAGAAAGTCGTTCCATTCCTGCCCGTGGAACGCTGGGGAGAAGTGCGGCATTTATGGTGAGTTTGGCACCATCGTGCCCCACCATATTTTTTAAATTGTAGTCGACACTGCTGCTTTGGGCAACAACAAATCAACCAAAAAGCATTTCCAGGATAAGGAGAAATATGCATAATTAAGGTGCCACCCCTATGAAGGCAAGGGCACCACATATGGTGCACAGGTGTGCTGGGTGCCCCAATAAGCTTTTCTGTTGAAATGTTAGTTGAAAGATATGGATATATGCTGTGCTATTGAATGGTATGGTGACATCCTTGGCAAAGCTAGTAGGCCTGACATTTTATTGATATTTCCTTTATGAACTTGTTAGACTCATATGAAGAGTATTGAGGTTTTGAGGGTTACAACCTGTTGTTGAGCAACGAGATTGAAGTGCATCTGGTATATGTTGTGCAGAGTTCAGTGAAGTGGAGTGGTACAGAGTAGAGTGCAGTGGTGTGGAGTGGAGTGGTGCAGAGTAGAGTGGAGCGGCAGAGAATGGAGTATTCAGGATGTGGTAGCACACAGTCATTTGAGACAACGTATTTTCAATTGAAATGGCCATACCGTTTGCACAACCATACAGTTTTACTACTAAAACTATACAGTGCATAAACGAAAATGTGTAGAAATTGCATCACCTAGTGTAATGATTTGTTTTGATCATATTAAAGTATTAGTTTCCAACACACTTCAGAACTAACAAAAATGTGCTTCAATTGTGCTCCTAATTCTGATAAATTCTGAAATACTTACAGTTGATTTAAATAATTTTGTGTGCTAGTTTAAAAAAAACACTTTCCTACCTTCAGTATTTAGTAAGTCTGTCACATGAATCCTGTCACTTTGAAGTCAGAGAAGAAACATAAACAAGCGCCCTTTGAAGACAGCGTCTGACATTTGACCTCCACCTTTGAATGATTAGCAAATGTGAGGAAATAAGAACAAGATTTACACACGTTTACAGAAAGGGAACACTCAGAAGGATACTGTAAATAACACCTGTTTACAGAAAGGGAACACTGTAAATAAGGATTGAGCACGGGAAGAATTGAGCAAAGGAAGGTACAAACTCAAGCTGGACTGCCTAAAATAAATAATACCAGCAAACAGAAAGTAAGAAACCATGAATTACAAACCACAAAGCCAATGTCAAGCAACAGGCAGAATGAATTTATTCCTAGGTCAACTTTTTGAATGTCCCAAGATGTCTTTACTAAACCAGACAGCTGCTCTGTCTGGTAGGCTGCGACCTAAAAATAAATTGAGTTTGGTTGAAGTCGGATACGAAGTGGGCTGTGGTTTTATATTATCAAAACAGTCCAAATTTACCACAGTTGCTTCGTTGTCCTATAGGGAGAGCTGGATGCCTGGCTGCCCCACACTTGCTGAGATGCAGCCATCCACATGACTACAGGAAGTGGACTGTGGTCTCATCAATTACCGTACTTTCCTACTGAGCTTTAATATGGGAAGCCGTTCACGTCAAAATTACAGATCCCCGTATACAAAACCTTCTGAAATGCATATCATGAGGCAAAATGAATGTGACACACAACAGAATGAATATAATATCTGTCAAGGTAAATGTAATACCTAGCAGAGTGAATCTGACTTGAACCAAAACAAATATGAAACATGGCAGAGTGAATATACTACTTAGTGATTATTATGAATAACACACACTCTGAATTGAATAAGAGATACATTAAAATATACATCAATGATTCTTTAATTAATATGGCCCTCATTATAAACAATACAGCAATCAGTGAAACAAATACAATATGCATCAAAAAGAATGGGACATTTTTTGAAATGACTGAAATACACCAAGAGGAATATGACATACATTAAAATGAAAATGACAGATTGAAATGAATATAAGTTACTGAAATGAATATATTATATTCTGAAAAGAATATAATGCATGTTGCAATGAATATACATTGAGTTGAAATGGATATTACCTAGATTACAATGAATACGAGATATACAGAAATGAATAGGAGAGGATTTCAAATGAATATGGCTTGTGTTGAAATGAATAAAAGCCCCATTGAACTGAATTTGACATGCTCCAAAATGAGTATGAACAAAGCTGAAATTCTCATGACCTTTGTCAAAATTAATATGCCATGCATTATCATTAATATGATACATATTCAAATGGATAAGTTGCATCTTAAAACGAATATTACAAGTGGTAATATGAATATGACATACATTGAAATAAATCTAACATTGATTGAAAAAAAATCTAACATGTTAAAATGAATATGAAATGAGTTGAAATGAATATGAGGTCCATTGAAAGGAATTTTACATATTTTAAAATGAATACGAGTAACATCAAAATGAATACAGCTTGCTTTGAAAGTAAATTGATACACATTGACATGATTATGGTACGTGTTGAAATGGTTATGATTAATGTTAAAATTAATACAAGATTTGGGTTTTTGAATGAGACATCTATTGAAAGCAATATGATATATGCTAAGATGAATAGGACATGTATTGAAATGAATATGAGTCCCATTAAAATTAATTCAAAATGCCTTAAAATAAATATGACCAACACTGACATTAAAATTAAACATGTCAAAATGAATATGTTATGCTTTGAAATGAATATGATCACTATTCATTCGCCGCCACCGCCGAGAGTCAGCCTTTCTCACCTCTCAGGACACCGAGGAGTGCAGAGGACTTTGCCCATACCAGCCGCCACCGCCAAGAGTCGAGGAACACCGGACTCCGCGCCGCCGCTCCGGGAGACTGCAAATCCCGGCAGGCACCGCGGCGGCGCGTCAGAGTGACGCGGCAGCGCCCTGTGAGCGCGAACCAAGGCGCTCATAAGGAGGAACACCCCGGCAGAGCGGGGGAGACCACTATTCATTCGCCGCCACCGCCGAGAGTCAGCCTTTCTCACCTCTCAGGACACCGAGGAGTGCAGAGGACTTTGCCCATACCAGCCGCCACCGCCAAGAGTCGAGGAACACCGGACTCCGCGCCGCCGCTCCGGGAGACTGCAAATCCCGGCAGGCACCGCGGCGGCGCGTCAGAGTGACGCGGCAGCGCCCTGTGAGCGCGAACCAAGGCGCTCATAAGGAGGAACACCCCGGCAGAGCGGGGGAGACCACTATTCATTCGCCGCCACCGCCGAGAGTCAGCCTTTCTCACCTCTCAGGACACCGAGGAGTGCAGAGGACTTTGCCCATACCAGCCGCCACCGCCAAGAGTCGAGGAACACCGGACTCCGCGCCGCCGCTCCGGGAGACTGCAAATCCCGGCAGGCACCGCGGCGGCGCGTCAGAGTGACGCGGCAGCGCCCTGTGAGCGCGAACCAAGGCGCTCATAAGGAGGAACACCCCCGCGTCGCGGGACGCGAGCGGGACGCCCGGGGCGAAGCCCGGGCAAAGGGCGGGCCCTCTACGGCCCTCATCGGCAGGAGGAGGCAGGGGCAGGGCCAGAAACCCTGGTCCAGTAGAAGACGTACCTACAAGTAAGATACTGTTGCTGTCCCTGTTGTAATCGTCAATAACATATTATACAAAGACTATGTCAAAAAAGAAACCTGCTGCTTTGACCGTAAATACCATGCATAACTATGTGGTACAAACAGTCAAGAAAATTAATGAACAGAGGAGGGAATCACTTGGCCTGAGTCAGTCACCAGACCTGTGTAGACTAAGTCCCACTTTACCTCTGTCTACTGAGGATAGCCCTTTTGTGCTGGTGGAAACCAGGGTTTCACCAACTGCCCTACCAATTACTGAGTCTAGCAACCAGCCATCGACCATATTACCTTCCCCTGTCATTCTGGGCGGTGACTCAGAAAATGTTATAGACTCAGACCCAGATACTGAAATTGGTCCTGCGGAGGATGATGTACTGCCGGTCGAGTGCACACCACGGCCTGTGCGCACCTGCGTGAAGAATCAGCGGAAGCAGGGCGGCCCAAGGCCAAGAGTGAAAAGGAAAAGAACATTATCCCCAGGTCCTTCGAGAGTTCCCCAAAAGACTGTTGGGGATGGGTCTTTCAGAAACAGAGGAGATGATGAACTGCTGAGTAAATTGCTTGAAGTTGTAGAGGGTAAATTAATAGAAATTGTGAAACCTCTGATTTCCAAAATCGACAAATTGCAGGCTGAAGTGAAAAGACTTGGTAGTGTGCAAACTAAATTGACGGTGGAAATAGGCGACCTTAATACTCTATTAACAATGAGAAGTAGTACTGAAGGGATTAACCTAGCGGGAGAAGGGACATCTGGTGTGCCGAGTAATCCAGCACACGTGCCGGCCCCGATAGTTAATCAACCTGTAATAACAGCAGAAGGGCGTCCGTTAACAGTAAATATACCACAAGCACAAGCTCACGGTACTGACCCACTACAGTTCATAGAGGAAGCCTCACCCGTTGTATTGGTCCTAGCTAACGTACCTCCTTTGGATGATGGCATTACTGAGTCATCTAGCTCTTTGAGCAGTAAGGCCCTCCATTGGCTCTCAGGTAACATGAGGTTAGCACCCGGAGGGACACAGCAACTGTCGCATGAAATTAAAACAGCTAAACGTGTCCCCTGGATAGGGAATCGCCCCAAAAGATTTAAGGGGGATTGTGTGGTGGTTACATTTGCACACTCTAATACACTACCAAATGTCTTAACACATATTCTTCCACCTCAGCGCAGAAGAGGTTCGGTTGTTCCCCTAACATTAAAATTCTTCTACGGGGAACACCATAATGTAACCCTGCCTAAAACACCAGCACTAGGATGGGACAATAATTTAAACCTAAATATACATAACCGCTGGACTTCTCCCCTTGTACCGAGCCTACTATTACATAACAGATTTGATGCCCTGTCTGGTCTTAATAACTGCGATTGACAAGAGGTTAGTCAGGAGATGGCCGAAGTGTTCGCAGGAGTAGACTTGCTTCAGCCCCCAAATTCTATAGGTGGTATATTGCCTAAGTCTGTGGGTCCTGTTTGTAACATCGTAAAAGGGGCATCAATATCTTGCCACATTGCTAGTTGGAATATAGCAGGATTAGTGTCCAAACTTGAAGTACTAGGATGGTTAGAATTAATTAGAACATTCGATATTCTTTGTGTGCAAGAGACCTGGTGTTTAAATTTTAAGGGACTTGACGGTTTTGTAGCGTATGAGTTACCAGCAGTAGCAACTACTTCAGGGAGGGCCAAAGGTGGTTTGCTGACTCTGATTTCTGTGAAAATGCGAATTAGGGTGAAGGAGCATATCACCGTAGGCAATAACTCCCAACTGTTATGGTTAGTGGATGTGGCAGGCAAAAACATTCTGTTGATAAATATGTATAATAATGTTTTTGATGCTAGTAGATATACTGTTATTTTAGAACTAGACGTTGCAATCAAAAAACTGATGAAAGCTTCCAATACTGTTTTTGAGTTTATATATGTTGGAGATTTTAATATTTCTGTTTGCCCACTCTCTAATCAAAAGTTGTGTGGTACATTGAACCGTGTTGGAGAGCCAACCATACATTTCCAACACAATACATATGGGGAAACCCTGAACTCTTTCCTACTGGCCCACGACATGGAGATTATAGAGATTGAGCAGGATGAGAAGGGTGATAGCCTGCCAACTTTTGTAGGGAGAGGAGCGAACTCTGTAATTGATTTTATTTGCATGTCTTCCGAACTAGCTATTTCTAGTTCTGGTGTCAAGGTTTTAGACCACATGATTAGTGACCATAATTGTCTTGTTATCGAAACTAGGTTTTGGGATGCTTGCATAACCCCAGATAGTAGCCCTATCACAAACATTGAAGCACACAGGCCGAACGGATTCAGAATAAGGTGGGCTGGGGACAAGGCTGAAGTAACCTCAAATTGTATTATCTCTGGCTGTTTAAATGACATTAGATCAATTACCGAAGAGAATTCAAATATGAAGGCCTGTATTTTTTACTTTACAAGAATCAATGTTTTTATTAGGGATAAGTTTACTAGGGCTGCTACAAATCCCAAAAATAAAGCAAAGGGCTGGTTCAATAATGCCTGTACAGTGGCATTGAAAACCCTAAAAAAGGCATTAACCATTAAACCTAGAGATAAATCAGCTGTAGCTAAGCTTAGATCTGACTACAACTCAGTCCTTAAGCAAAGGAAAGCTGAATTACGTGAGGAAGCTTGGGAGCGTTTTGATCAAGCGGCTGTCTCAAACAACTGTACCCTCTTTTGGGCAGCAGTTAACAGCCCCTTTTTAAAGGATGACAAACTCCCCGTGTTGACCTCAAATGTTGGCAAGGAATCATGGGTCCAGCATTTTTCTGGCATTTTTAATCCTAAAACTGAAATGTTGCCGATAAGTTGCTCCTGGCCAGTACTTAACATAGATATTACCTTACAGGAGGTCCTAAGTAGTATTCAGGCAAGTAAGGGCGGAAAGGCCCAGGGACCCGACGGTGTCCCAGTGGATGTATACAAAATTGCACCTGAGACTTGGGGGCCAGTACTAGCCAAAGTTTTTAATGCTGCTGTTCACTGTACTATTCCTTGTACCTGGTCTGAATCTATAATAGTTCCGATTCATAAAAAAGGGGATCGAGGAAATGTCAAAAATTACCGGCCAATTTCTTTACTGGATTCGTCCGTCAAGATTATGAGCCGTGTACTCCTCACCGACTAGAAGAATGGGCAGAGTCTAACAAGATAATGACAGACTGCCAATACGGGTTTAGGAAAGGAAGAGGTTGCATTGAACAATATTTAAACCTGGAACTCCTGATAGGGAAATACACCCGTGCAAAAAATGGGTCACTCTACCTCTGTTTTGCCGATTTGAGCAGCGCCTTCGATCTGGTGGATCACGCCTTACTATGGACTACCTTGCTAGAAATGGGAGCACCTAGGGAAATCATATATTTCCTGGCCCGCCTGTACGAGAGACTCAGCTCGAGTGTCCGATATGGGCCTTCGGGCGAATGTACAGATAAATTTCGGGTCAGGAGAGGTATCAGACAAGGGTGCGTTCTGGCACCCCTGCTTTTCACTCTTTTTATCAACGAAGTAGACTCGATCCTCAAGAAAGCACCAGCGGACGCTCCTAGAGTAAACACAAGTACCATCCCCGTGTTACTTTATGCGGACGACGCTGTGTTGCTTTCTAGGACCCCCCGGGGTCTACAGCTCTTGATGGACAAATTTGTGGCCTTTATAGGAAAAAGAAAGTTGGTCATCAACAAGAGCAAGACATATGTGATGGAGTGTGGTGCCAGTAATGTTAAAACTAAAAAGCCCTATAGGTATCACATTGATGGCCAGGTGGTGCAATGTGTGGAAAATTTCTGTTACCTTGGGGTTACCTTTTCAAAAAATGGGCGCTGGGATGTTGAGCACAAGGTGGTGCGTGATAAAATGACCAGGAGCGCCAACGGAATATTTGCTTTCGCAAGTAAACTAGGCAGTAGAAGGCCCAAGGTAATGCTTAAGATTTTTGAAGCCAGGTGTCTCTCGGCTGCTCTTTACGGAGCAGGGGTTTGGGGGGTATCCAGGGTAGAACCTTTACAGGTAGAAGAGAATATTTTTCTGAAAAAATTACTGTGTCTCCCGACATCCACCGCTAACAGTCTGGTCCACAAAGAATTAGGATTACAACATCTAAATGATTTATTACTGTTGAGACCTCTGATGTTATGGCGCTCGGTCTGGATGAAAGACGAAACCTCTTTTAACAGGGCTATTATTGAGGATTGTCTACGTCTAGACTTTTTTCATAAAATCCCATGGATTAAGTACACAATTGAATCCTTTTCTAGGGTGTTTGGTTTAAACGTTACACTAGATCACTGTTCTGCCTCGGACCTCTCTAAAGAGAGTCTGAAATCAATCTTTTTAGATCATTGTGCAGAAAAACGAGATATGGATGATCTCAAACTCTCCACCTGTATACGTTATAATCAATTGAACGAATTCGTGGGCCTACATCCCTACCTCCCCCAGGTGACCAAAGGGCAACACCGGTTTGTCCTCACCAGGATGAGGATGGGTACGGCCCACCTATTGGTTGCATTTCCTGAGATTAAGATGCGCCCTATAGGTCCATGTCGGTGTGACAACCTTTCAGAACAAAGCACAGAGCACTTTCTACTTGTATGTAACCTGTACAGCGAATATCGAAAATTCTTTTTAAAACCTCTATTTATTAAATATGGAGCAAGAACTATTAAAGCGGCAATGAAGTTACTTTTTAATTTGCATTACCTTGACATCTGTTTTTATACGGCTAGTTATATACTCAGGGCAATCAGCTCTAGGAAAAGCATGATTTTTTAAATTCACATTTTTAAAGTAATTTATTTATTGGAACCGTTTCTTTTTATTATCTGACATATATATGTATCTTACTGTATTTTTAGCAGATTGCGATTGCCAAGCGTATTTTTCGTTTAATATGTGGTGTATGTATTGTTGTGTACTTTTATGGACATGATTTACATGTTTCCGAATAAAGTTTTTGACTTGACTTGAATATGATATACATCAAAATCAATATTTAAAGTATTGAAATGAATATGACCTATGTTGACATGGATGTGGTCCATGTTAAAATTATTATGACAGATGTTAAGGTGAATCTGACCACCATTGAAATGAATATGACCTTCATTATGAAATATGACACATGTTAAGATGAATATGAACCAGTTTAAAATGAATATGACACCTGTTGAAATGAATATGTCCACGTCAAAAGGAATATGACATTTCTTAAAATGAATATGCCATTTTTTCATGAATAGGAAACTATTTGAGAATAATGTAACATGCTTTGAAAAAAAGCACATATAGAAATGAACACAAGCCATGTTTAAATGAATATGAACCCTGTTACAAATGAATATGGCTTGCAATGAACTTATGTTGATTTGCTTTAAAATGAATATTACATATTGAAATTAATATTACATAGTCTGAATTGATATGATGAGGACTAAATTGAATTAACTAAAATTAATATAACACACATTTAACAGAACATAACACAAGGAACCAGCCTTTATCGTGCATCCATTACATGCATCCATTTGCACTGCAGGTAAGTATTTCTACATTTGTTACACCGTATTTATCACATAGGTAAGTATTTTTGTAAATAACAATTTTTTTATGTGCGCGTAGAGATAAAGGGAGGTAAGGTTGATTTTAGGGTTTAGAGGTGGTTGAGGTAAAGGGAAGTAAGAATAATTTAGATTACAGTGCTGTCTAAATTATGCAAAAGAGGAAGTAAGGAACTCTGGGTAGTTCCCAAGTTTATATGGAGTGCAGCTCCTTTCTATGGAGCACTCTACAACACCACCGAATCTGCTCACCTCAAATGCCTATTTTTCTAGCAAAGTTTTTAAGCATAGGATTTGTACAGTTCCAACCACTCCAAGAAAGAAAGTGACTAAGAGCCTGAATGTAAGTTTAGCAGTCTTGGTGTGGGCTGCCACGCCAGCTGCACACTCCAAGACCGCAAAACCTGTAGTCTAGCCACCCGCCGTATTCCGACTGGGCAGTCCTGCGGCGGCTAGCTGGCCCACATCAGTGCCTATCAAAGACTCATATGTGAGCCTTAGAAAGGCAGCACCATGTAACTGCCACAGCATGTTCCAGCACGGCATGAACTGTGAAGTCCATGCCCTGCTGGAACACGGGTGCACACTGACAGGGTGCAAACCATATGCCCCCTGCATGCATCTCCTGCCCCAGAGGCAACAGAGGACCCTCTAGGGCCCCCTTAGTTTCCTCACCACCACACTTTTCATGGTGGGCTTACCGCCATTAAAACTGAAGCGGTGAGGAAGCTCGTAATATGCTTGAGGGTGCCGCAGCCCCACCACCAGCATATTGTGCACCTCAGATGCTGCAAGACTGACAGGGATCTTGCAACCCTGTGGTAACAGCAGTACTATGGCAGTCCAACCATCAAAGTCATAATATGGCAGTCAGAATGCCGGTAGCCGCCCTGCCACACGGGTTTGGCAGTCCATCAGACTTCCAAATTCGTAATCAGGCCCTAAGTCTTTTGTCATTCTTACAGCAAAGTCTTCAAAACACAGGATTAGCTAGTGCCATCCATGCAGAAATATAAAATAACCAAAGCGCTTTGCCTTTCCAGGCACAGTATCACAGCTTTGAATTGAATAAAAGCACCCTTGACACATGATTCAATCAATTAATCATGTGATTTGTAAAGCACGACTGCTGATCTGTCGAAGGCACTGTGGTTCAGTCGAAGACCCAGGTCTTGAGGTCCTTTCTGAATTGAGGCAGTGATGATGATTGCCTGAGGTGAAAATGCAGGGTGTTCTAGGTCTTTGATGTGAGGTAGTAGAAGGATCTTACTCCGGCCATGGTCTTGCGGATACATAGCCAGGGTCAGTTGGGCAGAGTTGGGTGAGTGTAATTCAAGGTGGTGGCTGAGGTACGCATGTTCAATGTTGTGTAGGGCTTTGTAGGCAGGAGTGGGGAGCTTGAAGGTCATTCTTTTGTTGACTGGGAGACAGTGGAGGTCTCTCAGGTGGACGGTGATGTGGCTGTGGTGGGGGATAATGAGGGTGAGTCTGGCGGAGGCATTGTGAATGTTCTGCAGTTTCTTGAGGAGTTTCTGATTGATGCCGGCCTAGAGTGTGTTGCTGTAGTCGAGTCTGCTGCTGATGAATGTGTGGGTGACCATCTTTTTGGGACTTGGTTGGGATCCACTTGAAGATCTTTCGAAGTAGGATGATGAGACTAAGTTGATCTGGTGGTTCATGGTGAGCAAGGAGTCTAGAATTATGCAGAGGTTTTGTACATGATCTGTTGTTATGGGCGGGGAATCCAAGTTCTGTGGGCCACCAGGATTCGTCTGAGGTGGAGTATTTCAGTCTTCTCTGAGTTGAGCTTGAGGCAGATGTCCCTCATCCAGGTGGCGACAGTGGGTTCGTTGGTGAGGGAGAGGTTCAGCTGGGTGTCATCGGTATAGACGAAGATGTTGAGTGTGGTTCCTGACAAAGCCAGCGAGAGGGTCCATGTAGATGTTGAAGAGAGTGGGGCTCGGAGGAGCTCAGTGGTCTCTGTGGGTTCATAGTGCAACAGTGATAGTCTGATTCTCTGTGTTTAGTCAGTGAGGAGGGAGCGGATCCATTCCAGGGATTTGTCGCGGATGTCGGCTTCATGGAGTCTAGTGCATAGGGTGCATTGGGAGATGGTGTCGAAGGCAGCTGGGAGGTCCAGGAGGATGAGGGCTGCTCTTTCACCTCAGTCGAGGAGGGGGCAGATGTCATCTGTGGCTGCAAGGAGGGCGGTCTCGGTGCTGTGGTTGCTTCCGAAGTCGTATTGGGAGAGGTCCAGGAGGTGTTTCTCTTCAATGAACTCATACAGTTGGGCGTTGATTGCCTTCTCGATGACCTTGGCTGGGAAAGGGAGCAGAGAACTGGATCTGAAGTTCTTGAGGTCCTTCGGGTCGGCAGAGGGTTTCCTCTGCAAGGGGTTGATCTCTGCGCATTCCAGTCTTTCGGGAAGGTGGCAGAGTTGATGGTGCAGCAGAGTTTGGAGCAATGGAGGTGGCAGCTCTGTTAAAGATGTGGTTCAGGCAGGGGTCCGAGGGGCTCCAGAAAGAATGCTCTTCATGGTCTTGAGGGTGTTGTCAGCAGTGAGGGAAGTCCAACTGAGGAGGGTCTGCTGGGGTCAAGTGTCATTGGGTGCGGTGGTTGCAGGTGTTGTGAGAGGGTCTTGGGTATTGAGTCTGTTGAAGCTGTCAGAATCTCCTTAATCTTGTAGTGAAAGAAGGTGCCGAGGTTGTTGCAGAGGTCTTGGGTGGGTGGGATGTCTGCTGTCTGTGCTGGATTTGTCGAATTCTTTAACCATGGCAAAAAGTTATTTGCTATTGAGTGCATTGGTGTTGATCCCATCTTGTAGGGCCACTTTCTTTGTTCTAATGAGGTGGTGGTGTGCGCTGACAGCGGTTTTGAAGGCTGAGTGGTCCTCCGGGGTCTAGCTGCTCCTCCATCTCTTCTTAAGCCATCTACAGTTGCGTCTGGACTCATGGGCGGGAGAGAATCAGCTGGCTTTTGTGGAATGTCGCTTGCCTGGGTTTTTTTTTCAAGAGAGCCATTGTGTAGGCGCAGTTAGAGATCCATCTGTGGCGGTTACGTGCTGAGGTATTTGTGTTCGCGGATGTTGGAGGTGGGTTTTTGCTGAGGTAAGTGGTGAGCTGTTCTTCTGTGACCTTGTTCCAACTTCTGCATGGGTAGCGGTGGACGGAGTGGTGTATGGTGGGTTTGGATGCAGTGGTGGTGGGTCCAAAGGAGCTCGGAGGTTTGGCTGCAGGTGATGTTGCCACAGGGAGAGAAGATGGGGTTGAGTGTGTCTCCTGCTGAGTGGGTTGGGGAAGGTGACCCGTTGTTTCAGTCAGACGGTGGGGAGGTTCTCCAGCCGGGATGATGTGCTCTTGTCATTGGGGTTGTACAAGTGAAAGTTGAAGTTGCCAAGGAAGATATAGTCTGTGGAGGCCAGACCGTATGGTGCGATGAAGTCAATGATGGAGTCACTGAGGCATGGACGGGCTCCGGGGGGCCTGTAGATGAGGGTGCTCCATGTTGGTCGAGTGGTCATCCGGGTGGGTGTTGAGGCGGAGGGTACTTTTGTGTATGATGGAGATGGCGCCACACTGTGTGTTGATGCAATCCTTATGAATGATCTTGAAGTTGTAGCCATCCGGGATGGTGGTGGTGATGTCCGGGGCAGAGGTGGAGTTTATCCAGGTTTCCATGAGGAAGGTGATATCGGGGTCGATGGAGTAGAGTAGGTCCCAGATCTCCACTGCGTTTTTGTGGAGGGAGTGTGTATTGAGCAGAATACAGCTGAGACGTGGGGTCTGGTATTTGTTGGTTGTGCGGTGGATGGGGCTGTTGTACAGTGACAGGTGAAGGTACAGCTGCAGTTTCAGCAGGAAACAGGGCCTTGGGTATCATTTGGCGATGCCCGGCGGCAAGCAGTGTGGCATCTGGTGTTGAGGGCATAGAGGGTGTTGTGTCATAGCAGTGGATGGTCTGAAGACCATGGTCTGTGGCGCTGGGCATTGTCCAGGTGTCTTCGGCATGCAGCAGTGCAGCCATGCAGCGGCTGCCATTAAGTAGCGTGAGGAGGAGGGCTAGACAGCTGGGACACAGGAGAAGCAGGTAAGCAGGGTTGGAGGAGGATGGGGTCATGGGGACGAGCAGCGGCAGGGACACAGCGATGAAAAGGCACAAAAGTGACAAGAGGAAAAAGTGAAAAAGTGGAAAAATGCAGTAAGTGAAAGAAAGTGACAGAAAAGTAGAAAATATGGAAGGAGTAAAAAAGAGCTGGTGGCAGTCCCAATCAGCGTGTTACCAGCAGCGTGTGTCAGCAGTCACTCACAGGCAGTCTCAGGGTGGGACAGCAAGAGGGGGCCACAACAGCATACCAGGGCCCCAAGATGTCAGCCAGGGTGGGCGTGAATGCACTTCAGGGCTGCCATGGGCCCCCTTGCAGCGAGAAGAGCTGGCCAGCCGCGGCGAGAAGCGCTGGCCAGCTGTGGTGACCCCGCACCCAAGAAGGCGGCTGCATCTGAGTCCATCACCAGGTGCAGAATCCCAACCCACAGAGCCTCATGGGTGAGGCACGCTGGCACACCACATACCAGGACACCCCCAGCAGGTAGCCTCTAAGCTATGCTGCCCGGCTTCACACAAGCCCAACCAAGGCAGTGTGCGGCCGCAGCAAATCCAGGAGAGAGGGAGGAAAAAATGGAGAAAAGGATGCCCCAGGGATGTCTGGATAAGCAATGGAATAGCTCCTCCGGCCGGCTCAACAAATGTTTTGTTCTTATTAGAGCTCTCCAGAGAGATATAGCTTTGTCCAGACACAAGACAGCACCCAGTATAGGTGTCTCACACACACTCCCAAACACATATATTTGTATATATATATATATATATATATATATATATATATATATATATCTGTATCGAGCACCCTCAACTCCAGCAACACTCTAAATTTGCTCACCTCAAATGTCTACTTTTCTATCAAAGTCTTTAAGTGTAGGATTAGCACAGTTCCTTCCACACCGAGATAGAAAGGGATACAGTCTTTTGCCATTTCTACAGCAACGTTTTTAAGCACAGGGCTAGCATAGTGTTATCCAAGCTGAGCTTTAAAATGACAAAAGTCTTTTACTACTCCAGGCACAATATTACAGCTTTGAATTGGTAAAATACTAACCAAGCCAAACTGAAATGAATAAAATCAACCCCTGACACGTGTTTTGCTCTTATTAGAGCTCTTGAAATAAGTATAGGTTTGTCCAGACACAAGGGAGCACCCAGTATATGTCAAAACAAAACCCTTTCAGGCGTAGAATGACACATAAATTATGCAAAAAAGAAGCAGAGAACTATAGGTAGTTCTCAAGTTTAGTTGGAAAGCAGCTCCTGTATTGAGGACCTGCAACACCAGTGACACTCTAAATTTGCTCACCTCAAATATCATAGAATTTGATAGAAAAGCTGATGTTTGACACTTTAACCCTTTGCGTGCATCGGACGGCCACCGGTCATCCGACGTCATGGTGGGTGTGTGCGGAAGATGGCCGGGGGCCGTCCGAACCACGCCCACTCATAAATTACCTGCACCACAGCGGAATTTGCGCCGCGGTCAACGGGTTAAATACAACATCCAGAGAAAGAACACATGTAACAGGGGAAGTCCTCATGGGAGGAAAGGAGGTCCTAAGGAGGGACTTAGAAACAAATTAACCAATAAACAAACAACAATTTCAAAAGACACTCAAAGGAGCTAATTAAGTACATATCCCGAAAATGGGCAGGGTGTCAAGCCCACATTCTAAATACAGCATGACTTGACGAGACAGCACAAGCGCTGCCTATGCGAGACCTAGAAATGTTAAAAGGAATACCACGCTCAATAATTCATCACAGAACCTATATGCCCAGTGTGGGGATGAAATGTTAGGGAAGAGTGGTGAAAGA
Source organism: Lissotriton vulgaris (assembly GCF_964263255.1). Taxonomy (NCBI): domain Eukaryota; kingdom Metazoa; phylum Chordata; class Amphibia; order Caudata; family Salamandridae; genus Lissotriton; species Lissotriton vulgaris. Next base: position 1,461,601,728 of record NC_141687.1, on the reverse strand, counting down.
TAAATCAGGGATGAGAGAAATGAAGGGGTAATGGGTGGGGATAAGGACTGAGGTATGAAGAGTAAGAAGTGTCAGATGAAGGAAGAGTACTACATGAGGTATGAGGAGTAAGAGATGAGTAGTGAAAATGGGAAGTGAGGCATGAGTGATTAGGAGTGAAGGCTGAGAAATGAAGACTGAAGAGTAAGAATACAAAACCAAGGATGAAGGGTGAGGGGTGAGGATTAAGGGATGAGAGTTAAAGAGTGAGAAATTGTGAGTGAGACATTATGGTAGAGGCGTGTAAGGTTATTGTGGGACAAGGGGTAATCCTTAAGGAGTAAAAGATGAATAGTAAGAGAGGAGACATGCAGGACAAGTAGTGAGAGAAGAGAGGTAAATAATGAGATGTGAGTCTTGTGAGGCGAGAGGTAAAGGATGATGACTGAGGGTTGCGGCCCAAGCAGTGAAAAATGTGAAGGGTGGGACAAGGAATCTGGCTCGAGAAATAAGGAGTAAGGCGTAAGCAATGAGGTGTGAGGAAGAAAAGAAGAGAAGTGAAGGTCGCAGGATGAAGAAAGAGAAGTGAAAATAAGAAATGAGGGTTTAGGGACAGGAAGCAAGGAATGAACAGCAATGAGGTTAGAATGAGAATTGAGGAATGAGAGATGAAGATTGAGGGATGAGAAATCTGAAGTAAGGCATAAGCAATAAAGAGGTGAAAAGAAAAGAATGTGCAGTGAGAGATGGGGAATGAGAGATATAGAGTGAGATATGAGGTGTGAAAGAAGAAGAGTATGGGATGGGGTGAAGAACTAGGACTAATAAATATGAATTGAATGGTGTCAAGCAGAGAATGGGAGTTAAGGTGGGAGGTTTGATGAATGAGGGGTGATCACTGAGTCATGAAGACAAAGGAAATTGGAGATAGGGATTGATGGACTTGGCCCGTCCCATTTCTAACAGGGATGAGTGATAAGGAATGAGGAGTAAGAACAGAGGCATGTGGTGTGAGGTATTAGACTGCCCTACAATAGAGAGTCTGATAAACTTTTTAGGACATTATCATTTGTCAATTGCACTTATCACGCAAAGCGAAAAGAAAAGGGTGAATCCAAGAGATACAAAATTAGAGATTAGGGGTAAAAGGTGAGGAAGAATGAAGGGAGCAAGAGGGAAGAAGGATGAGGTGCCAGAGCTTCTGGAGCCTTGGATTGTTGTTAAGGACACACTGAATCCCCAAATGGACCCTTTTGGAAAACAAATTCAGAGGTTTGAAATCATTTGGAGTATTTTTGTCAAAAATCTCCATAACTTGACTGACCTGTCCTCGAGAGCCAAGCCAGTGACGTCAAACTGTGACTCGCCCTTGTCATCATAGTGTGCCCTATCACCTTGGCTTGTTCTCTTGTCCTTCCTAATGGAGAGCATAATCAGGGAGAACCGTTCTTGTCAGGGGCTAGTCACTCCACTCCATCCATGGCATCAAAACGATTCGAAGTGGGAACTGTAAAACCAACAGGCCGTATCACATGCTCAACGGGAGTCCTTACAGGGCCAATGCGAAGACATGACCTTTTTTTTGTAAAATTTTCACATTCCCTAAAACAAGATGATTTATAAAAATACCCCAGCCGAATAACCCATTCACAGACTCTCCTGAATAGGGGAAGCAGGCCAACTAACCTCTGCACTACCTGGGGGATCTGAAGTTTATAATTATACAATCACTACAATAATCCTTGGGTCTCGACTCAACCTCACCACTGTCCATGTGAGCAAAATCTCATTAGCCATGTAATTGGGGATCTTCCTCTGTTGGACCAGCCAAATTAAACATGTATTAGTCAACTCGTCCTGGCCCTCCTTCTGATTCATTGATTCACATTCAACTCAGGAACTCCTACCAAAACAAGTACATAGGGGAAAAATGTTGTGGTGAGATTGGTCATTGGTTGGATATGTATGGATACTGGGGTATTTAGCATAGGGGGCTGAATCCCTGCAGCCCCATTGTTAAAGGACAATGAGGCCATATTAACTCCAAATGCTTTTGATGTGTGCAAAGTACCTGCAACCTCAGTCCCTTTACCATGGCTAATTACAGCATCTGTAGGTAAAGTGGCTGTGGGGCTGGTGCTACAGTCCTTAACCAGTTTGAGTTGGCAGTTGGAGGTCATAACCTGGGCACCATCCTCTGCTACTGATATTGAACATACAGTTTGCTTTTGTTGGAATAAAAAGCAGTCGAGACACGTTTCGATGGCCACCAACCGCACTGTAAATGAGGAAAGTTATGCAGATAGTCTTTAATTTTTCCAAAACAGGACTCCATGAGGTCCACAGCCCAAGAAGGTGTAAGCATGGTGCCCTCTAGGCTGGATTTATAAGGGTCAATAATGTTTGAGTCAGCATATGGGCTAGAAGGGACTGAGACGTGTGCTGCTGTTTCGGTCATTTGGGGGCTCAAGAAGGTTGAGATGTAACTTTCAGGCATGCCCCTGTTGGATTTGGAGCCGAATTTGCCTCCTCATCACTGGCTTTGTTGTTACCCAACCCCAAATATTCTAAGAGGGAGAAGGTGTTTTCGCTTGAACCTCCTGGGGTTTGCATTTTCCAATTGTTATTTGCCGTTATCAAAACCTCAAAATCACGATAGGCAGTATCCACAGAATAGCAACCAGGTTCGAGTTATACCTGAACATGTTAACATATCCACTCTATACAGCTCTCCAGTGCAATAATGGAGAGCACTCACCCCAGGATCACGATGTTAGAGGGTGGTCACAGCCTCCTCCAGGCTCTGACGGGCATAGGATATGCCCGGCCGTGGCACGCGCTGTAGGAGTTTGGGGATTGCTTTAAGCTCTAGATAGGCCCCTATCCCTGGCCGCAGATGCAAGTGTGCACCTCCTGGTGTGATGGCAGCTTGGACATGGAGTCCCCAAACAGTGGTGTAAGTCCAAAGAGTAAAATGGGGGAGGGATGGAGGCATTATGGGAATGTGTATACACACTGGTTCCAGGACAAAAGCTCTAAACGTAATAGTATTTGAAGCGCCATCTTGGCCCCATTTCAGCTTTGATGAATGCCACTTTTCTTTGGAGGTGCTATCCTGATGTGTGAAAATGAAAAATTTCTGAGAAAAGAGGGATAGTGCTGGACTGTTAATCTATTAAAATATATGCTGCCCCATGTGTTGAGGTGCTGTTACTTATTGTAGGCGAGTATACTGTTTTGTTTAAAGTTGATATAACACAAAAGATACTTTAAAAAAAATGTAACATTACAGAATAGTTTAAATATGAGAACTCTTGAAATCTATATAAATAACAGTGAGGCAAGTAACACTTTTCTTGAAATTAATATGGCCATCACTGAAAGTGAATACGAGAAACATTGTGTAGCATAGAATACTGAATGAACTGGATAAGCATGTGAATGATTTGGATATGGTGAATTGTGTATAACACATACTGAAAAGCACGTGACACTGACAGCCAATCACAGTGGTATACTGTGACGTCACTTTTTGGGGCACGGAACGTTCAGTTCCAGTGTGCGCCGTTGGTTGAGGCGGATCCTGTTGAAGGCCTCGGGCTGTGGCTCATGGGTTCATTACACCACGAGCTCCATTTGCATTTATGAAACGCATGGAAAGCCTGGAGTGTCTGTGCCCATTATCGGTACTCGGTGCGGTGCCTTGATGAGCATCATCGGCAGCAGGAGTGAGGCGGGCAAGGCAAAGCCTGCTCCGTATTTGATGCATCTGTGGCCCGTGATCCGGTGGTGTGCCTTTTACTGCCCCTTTGTCCTATGAGAACTGCACTTCCCATGGCAGCACAGCACTTCAGCAGGGGTCACTGCGCTCTCAGGTGTCCATCAGCGCCCCCCCCCCCCCCCACCTGAGATTTAGCCGAGTGTCACTGCTGGGTCGTAAGGACGAGCCCCTGCTGCACCCTAGAGATGTCTATTTTTCATTGAGTGAGGCTACGGTGCGGTGGGCCATGAGTCCTCAGCCCGGATTCAATAGCTGTGAGAAGAACACTGCCCCGATCTCTACTGGCACCCTGGAAGGTGCTGATGTACGAGGCTCCATTGCTGCATGATTTCCATCCTGCTCCTAGAGTGCATTTAAATGCTGAAAGTGATAGAGATAAACCTCTCGGCATCAAACCAACGCTCTATGGTGCTCGTTTTCCACGAGGCCTGCGTCCTGGCTGAACACGGGCTGCGGGCTGAACCAGCATCCGTGCCAACCCTCCCGATTCAGGTGGGAGACCACCGATTTCAAGGCTAGTCTCCCGCCTCCTGATTCCTAAACAGAAATCTCCGATTTCCCCTGTGGTACGCTTTATCATCTCATTGAGCATGGTACGAAGCTCATAGAAGCTAGTATCGCTGCACTGCAGGAGGCACTGGATGTTTATACTTCATCTTATTCCTTTTCATTTGTCCCCCTTACATCTTTTTATTTTCAGCCAGATGAATTTCGTCCTTTCACCTGTGCTTTGCATCTGGAATACAAGGGACCGTCGCCAGTGTTGAGATCGGCACAGTTTGTGTGACAGAAACTGTCCACTACCAGCAGGGCACAAGTCCTAAAAAAAGAAGTGGGGGGACTCTCCAAGGTAGGCGTGGTCACAGGAAGTGACATCACGACAGGAAGTGACATCACGACAGGAAGTGACATCACGACAGGAAGTGACATCACAACAGGAAGTGGCATCACATGTAAGGCAGATCTATCGTTTGCATTTAATGCAAGATTTAACAATTGAAGCTGCTTGGTACTTAAGCCTGTGACTTAAGGTCCCTGCATGGAGGAATCAGCAGCCCAAATGTGGATGAAGTTTGGCGAAGGTGACATGAACACATTTTCAAAACGCTACAGGAAAGTTTGACTGCAAGATTTTGTATACATTACAGGTTCCCAGAGAAGCTGCTTCCCACACTCGACAATGACTATTACACACAGTAGGGCTCCATATTCACGTTATTCTATCGATGAGTGTTATATGTTATCTCCCCACCTATTGTAACCTAGCGACTCTGTATTAAATAGTTTTGTCCCAGCTGCCTCTCTCTAGCTGTGGCTAGATTTATTTATTTTATTTATAAAGTTTTATATAGCGCGAACTTGATCCCGAAGGATATCAGAACGCTTTACAATTTGCAGCAAAGGTAACAAATCAGAACATTAGTCTAACATTGGGAATCTTGGCTGAAGACAATGGAGCTTCTGGGGCATTAACTTGGGTCAATGCCTAAATTTTAGATATATTAACTGGCCATTGTATTTATTTTAGCAGATTTATTTATTTCTATTTATTTTAGGAAATGTATTTAGTTTTGGTATATTTTAGTTTGACTTATTTGCCTTCATTTACTTCAGTGCAACAAAATATAAACATTGCTTTACTTTGTATTAATACTGTTTATTTTTGTGATAGTTCCTAAAAAAAGGGCAGATTATGACTCATGCATTGTAATGGTTGTTTCCCCCTTTACAGAGACTACTTACTATAAAATCGGGGTGGGCCTAGCTCATGATGTCCTTTTGTGGGGACCCCTTGAAGAAAGCGGGCAGAACCTTTGCAAAACTTTGTGCCCCCCTATCCAGTAGTGCAATTATCCAAACACTGACAGGATTGAGCCTAAATTAAAAATATACTGACATACGTAATGCCAAGACAGATGTCATCATGGAGTCATGTTTAAATGAACAATTCAGCGCCATCCTACACCTCCCCATTCCACAAAATTATACAATTCAGACCAACAACACAAACTAGAAGGGGGCGTTGCTGTCATCATTAAACATTCCATGTGGAAACAGCTACACACGGAAGAACACACAAGGGTACACCATCATACTACTTACATTTTGTAGCCTGGTGTCAATTGGTCAATGCAGGGCTTAATTTGTGCCAGTGCTTAGCGCCGGCACTTAATTGGCAGGGCTGGGTCTAGTGGGACTCTGATTCTACACGCACGAGGCGCACAGTGCATGTAAAATGTTTTAATTTAACTTACAGCACACTTGCCAGGACTAATACTTAATTAACTCCTCAAGTCTCGTGCAGCCGCATCGCATTGTGTTTAGTTTTTCACATCTCAGTTTACCCTTAATTGTTCACGATCACTTGAATAATGAAATATTCTGAGTGGGAGAGCTCTTTGGCAGCACTCTGCCAGGTTTCTCTCTCGTCACTCTCATGCTGCTGTGTTAAAGAGCCTCAGTTCTACCGCACAAAGAATTAGGGTGACCAACTGGCATAGGTGCAAATTCAGGATGGTGAGCGTAAAAATTCAGGACAAAGGGTCAAAATTCAGGACACAAATTCTGGACAATAGGTACGTTTTACAGACACATCAGAGGTCGCGCAATAGTATATAAGTAAGCCCAGCCAATTCCAAAAGTATTCAACCATTTGCAAACCTATCCATCATGTATCCTTCCATCTATCATTTCACTCATCCATCCCTACATCCATCCCTTCATCCATCCTTTCACTCATCCTCCATTATCCATCCATCCATCCATGCTTTCACCCTATCCATCTGTACACTTATCCATCCACTCTTCATCCCATCCATCCATTCACTCATCCATTCAGCCATTTAACCTTTCACCTATCCAGCCATCCTTTCACTTACTAATCCTTCCACCCATCCACTCTTTTAGTCATCTATCCATCCTCCCTTTCTCTCTCCATCGACCCTTTCACTTAGCCTTCCTTCCATCCATCCATCCACCCACCCATCCATCCATCTACTCATCCACTCATGAATCCATCCATTGCCCCTATCACTCATCCATCCATCATTTCACTCCTTCACACATCTATTCCTTTTTTTGTCCATCTTCCCTCCCTTTCACTCACTCATCCATACTTACACCCACCCTTTCATTCATATGTCCATTCATTCACCCTTGCACTTATCAATCCATCCATCATTTCACTCATCCACCTACCCCCCATCATCCACCCATCATCCACCCACCCACTCATCCATCCTTTCACCCACCCACCATCCAATCCACTGATCCATCCTTTCACCCATCCACCATCCACCCACCCACTCATCCATCCATCCTTTCACCCACCCACTCATCATCCATCCATCCATCCTTTCACCCATCCACTTATCCATCCATCCATCCCTTCACCCACTCTCCACCCATCCATCCATCCTTTCACCCACCCATCCATCCATCCCTTCACCCACTTTCCATCCATCCATCCTTTCACCCACCCATCATCCATCCATCCATCCATCCATCCATCTGTCTGTCCGTCCCCTCATCATCCATCCATCCATCCCCTCATCATCCATCCATCCTTCCCCTCATCATCATCCATCCTTTTCCCTCATCATCCATCCTTCCCCTCATCATCTATCCATCCATCCATCCATCTGTCCTTCCCCTCATCATCCATCCATCCTTCCCCTCATCATCCATCCATCCTTTTCCCTCATCACCCATCCATCCTTTCCCCTCATCATCCATCCATCCTTCCCCTCATCATCCATCCATCCTTCCCCTCATCATCCATCCATCCTTTCACCCAACCCCTCATCATCCATCCATTCCCTCATCATCCATCCATCCATCCATCCCCTCATCATCCATCCATCCACCCTTCCCCTCATCATCCATCCTTTCACCCACCCCCTCATCATCCATCCATCCATCCTTCCCCTCATCATCCATCCATCCATCCTTCCCCTCATCATCCATCCATCCATCCTTCCCCTCATCATCCATCCTTTCCCGTCATCCATCCATCCTTCCCCTCATCCATCCTTCCTTTCATCCATCCTTCCCCTCACCCATCCATCCATCCCATCCATTTATCCTGCCCTTCATCCATCCATCCTTCCCCTTACCCATCCATCCATCCCATCCATTTATCCTGCCCCTCATCCATCCATCCTTCCCCTCCATCCATCCATCCATCCATCCTTCTCCTCATCCATCATCCTTCCCCTCACCCATCCATCCATCCCATCCATTTATCCTACCCCTCATCCATCCTTCCTTTCATCCATCCTTCCCCTCACCCATCCATCCATCCCATCCATTTATCCTGCCCTTCATCCATCCATCCTTCCCCTTACCCATCCATCCATCCCATCCATGTATCCTGCCCCTCATCCATCCATCCTTCCCCTCCACCCATCCATCCATCCTTCTCCTCATCCATCATACTTCCCCTCATCCATCCTTCCTTTCATCCATCCTTCCCCTCACCCAGCCATCCATCCCATCCATTTATCCTGCCCTTCATCCATCCATCCATCCTTCCCCTCATCCATTTATCCTTCCCCTCATCCATCCTTCCCCTCCATCCCTCATCCTTCCCCTCATCCATCTTTCCCCTCATCAATCATCCAGCTACCCTTGCACCCATACATCCAGCTATTTACATTTTCTCTCCATCCTTCCCCCTCACTCATCAATCCATCTATCCTCTCTCATTATCCATTTATTCAATCTTTCATTCATCGATTCGCCCTTTCACTAATTCATCCAGCCATTCACACATCCCTTCACTTACTTACACGCCCACCTTTCCATATTAATTTTGAGCTGAGCCCTTTTGAGAAGAGGCCCATCAAGAACTTCACCCGCGCTGCAGGGGCCGTTCCAGGACTGGGACAGAAGCCACCCAGGGCGGAGACAGGATCCACCACAGGGGGGGACAAGAGCCATCACAGGCGGGGGTGGACTGTAGCCACAACATGGGGGGGGGAAAGGAGCCATCACAGGCGGGGTGGACTGGAGCCACAACATGGGGGGACAGGAGCAGGAGTCATCACAGGAGAGGGAATGTGATCCACCAGGGTGAGCACAGGGGTGGGCATGCAATATTCTAGTATCATCTTGGGCTTCTCGTCCCCTCCTGCACAAGACAACGAGAAGACAGGCTCTCTGTCCAAAATGCCATCCCCCACTGTGATATACAGTACTTACAGGAGATACTCCGAGAGAACTGATTGAACTGATTGTCCTCCATACTTTGTTAATCAGTGTGGGTGCGATTGTGCCATTTCTTTATTGTATTACGTTATGCATGTTTGAAGAACCGAGGTTTGCTTACAAATTAGTGACAGTAATTAAGCTCGGTGAAGAGAAGCAGGTGCTGCCTCGGTGTAATCAGGGGTGTAATCTGGCCGAGTCTAGGATGTTTGGGACCCTGGGTAGAAATGGAATGTGTGAGCCGCCCTCTAAATAACAGATACAAGACGCATTCAGGGCTGTTTGCATGTGAATGGATGCCTCCTGCTCCTGAACCTGCAGCCCCTCCCTCTCAGTCACCTTCAAGCACCTTTTAACAGCTCATCAAGGGCTGGAGGTGTGAGGGTTGCCATCCCGCTGTGCCTCTACGGTGCTGCTGGGGGTCTGAGCTTTCATACAGCATCGGAGTCAAGAAGGGAGGTGGGGGCAAGCTGTGCCTGGTTAAAATTACGGACAAATGGCAGGGGCGTGGTGACCATCGGCGTGCTTGGTAACTTCAGGATTCAGCCAGCCACTCGTCCACCCAGAAATGCTTTATTTACTTTGTGCGCGCCGTGCTCCCGTTTTTTAATGGTGGACGCGGTTTTGATTTAGCAGGGTGGACGGCGTCCACCCTGAAAAACCCTCGGAAATAAGTGGGGGGATGCCGTCCACCAGCGTGGTACCCCGACTCGTGCCCTGACTACCAGTGACCTAATCTTTCTTATTGCGACAATGGCCAAGCAATCACAACTGTCACTCGGCGATATGGCCATATGAAATACGCGCATTCGCTGCAGTGGGGAAATCTGTAATGACGTCATGTTGGTGCCTCTGCATCATACCTTCCCAGTGGCGGGTTTTTGATGAGTCCTCCAAGAAAATGCAAGCTTTTTGTTAGGGTGTGCTGTACGTTCCAGACGCGCATTCAGAAAAATACGGTACTTGCGTAATTATCAAATTCCAACTAAGTTAAATAGTGATGAGCCAGCTGTGAAGCCCACTTGCAATAACTATGCTAATTAATGAACTCAAGAATTACACATACTCACCCTTATTGACTAGTCATGAATGTGAGGCCTGTATTCACGGGTACATTATACACTAATCATTCTGATATTGGCGCATTTAGTCTTTTTAAATGAGGAGACCCCAATCAGACTGCACCAAAGAACACTTTTTATTTTATAAATAACCGTGTATTTTTTTTTATTTTTTAAAAACCCTTCTCTTCCTGCAGGCCAGTGCATATTTTTGTGACGCTCTCTGCTTGCTATGGCACTTTCTTCGTGCAATGGGCAATGCAAATAGGTCTCGCCTAGTGTGTACAAGTGAGTGGATTCTGGAAAAGGGAGCTAAGAAGTGTAATCCGTCAGGGAGCAGAGAGTCTTGAAGAAACACAGATAAGGGTGAATGTTCCAGAAGCAAGTGATTAGCTCTCTGCTGCTCAATAGCAAAGAGGGCAAGCAGTTCTTTCAAAAATGCTCACTAGCCCAGCAAATCAGTTCTAGTGATGAGCTGGACAAGTGTAGACCACAACTGCCATTAATGAGTTCAAAAAGCAGATAATGGTGAGAGGCTGCAGAGTCTTGTAGTGTGCACCTATTCAAAAAAATCAGAAATTTGGAAGCCATTTTTGAAACCCTCTGAATATAATAAAAGTAGATGCTTCGGCACCAAAGCTAATCAAACCTGTATTGACATGATGCCTGAGAACTACATTTGCGGTTTAGTAGTGGATTCTTGGCAGCCACTTTGCAATGGTCCGTGGAGTGAAAAAAGTTCAATGTGATCCTAATCAGTTGTCCTTATTTTAGTCTGTAAAATTTGTACCACAGCTCTGTGTTCAGAAAAGTGGTCTTTTTAACCCATACTACTTACGTTCTGTAACGATATAAACAACAGACATTGAAACGGGTCCCTTCCAGGCAAAACACAAATTGATTTCTGAATAATGAGTGTAAAAGGGTAAAGGTAACCATGTCGTTCCTGCTTGCATTTCACAAGCTTTACTTAATTTTGCATTCCCTATGTTTGCTTTTTTCAGGATGATGGTACTTTTTTTTCGAGGCAGCATATTACTCTTGTCTAGAGCATAGTTTGAATTGAGTTGCTTGGGAAACATCCTTTACATCGCGGTGAGTACACCGCGATGCAGTTGCAACACAGCCATTATAACGCAAGTCGTTACATCGACCTGCGCTGGATGGCACTATAACCTAAGGAATAGTAGGATTTACTATCCAACACCTTCCCTACTGTACGTAGACTGGTGTTGGAATAGTAAATCTGACTATTCCTAAGTCCTGCGCAAGTTGTAAAAGCTGCTATGTTACAGACTATGATCATTTTGATCGTGTTGTTACATCACATATTCAGTGTTTATAGCGGGTCACAATTTGGTTGTAGCTGAAGGCAGTTTCTCTGTGGGGCAGTATGGTGTTCAGTGGGGGAGAAGATGTGGCACTATGGCCAGAGCTGTTGAATTTGGAACTGTGGAACCAGGTTCAGCCTTCATGACCATTCCCCCAGTCCACTCTCCTGTAGGAACACATTCCTGTGCTAGACTTTAGAAGGCCCCGCTAGACCGTAGAAGCCCTGGTGTCTTAGCACCAGCGGGTGGAACCTAGCGTCAGCAAGTGTGGGTTAACCTTGAAGGCCTGTCCACCACAACTCACACAAGTTCACCCAAATCTTGCGGGCAGGCCGAAGCAGCACACCCTAGAGCCAGTCTGCCTCACTCATTGGAACTTCCATTCGCCTTGTTTTATCAGCATTAGTGCAACTCATCAGGGATCAGCAATGCAGGATGTGCACGCACACCAAACTACGGGGCATATTTACAAGCCCCTGTCTCCACCGCAACATCTTTTTTAGTCAGTGATGTTGTGATGACGATAGGAGCCTCACCTTATTTAGGCGCCCGGATTGTCAGCTATGCTGATGACACCCAGCTCCTCTTTGTAAGTAACAGGGATGGTCAGTTTGATGGTGTCCAGGTCAACGGATGTTTGAGTGCTATTTTTGAGTGGTTTGAATGCCACGGGCTGAAGTGCAACGCCGACAAGTCGGAGCTGCTCTTCTTTGGCTGTACATCTGAACCCGATTGGAAAACCTGGTGGCCGAAAGACATGTCTCCTCTCACTAGCTCGTCTGTGAAAGCCAAAAATCTGGGAGTGGTGATTGACAACAAGCTATCTTTCGGACCACATATTTCATCTCTCACTGGGAAATGTTTCGGCATCCTGCGGATGCTTCGAAAATTTCTCCCCCTAGTCTCTATCCAGCACAGAAAAATTATTGTCCAGGCACTGATCTGCTCCAGGCTGGATTATGCAAACATTCTGTTTCTGGGACTTCCCAAATATCTGGTCAGGCGTTTGCAAATCGCCCAGAATTCTGCAGCCCGAGCCATTTTTGGCCTTCCAAGGAAAGCCAGAGCCACGGATCTTCTCGCCACATTGCATTGGCTACCAGTTGCAAAAAGGATTTTATTTAAAACACTGACCACGACTTTCAAGGCCTTGCATGGCATAGGCCCCAAATATATCTCCAAACGACTGTCTTGGTATACCCCTCTCAGATCTCTTAGATCCTCGTCCTTATCAAAAATGAGTGTTCCCACTATCAAACGGGCAAGAGTAGGAGGACGGTCTTTTCGGCACTTAGCCCCTCATGCATGGAATGATCTTCCAATCTCTTTAAGACAGACTTCCAGTCTTCTGTCTTTCCGCAAGGCCCTTAAGACTTGGCTCTTCCCGTAATCTTTGAGGCTGTTTTTGTCTGTATGCCCTTTTGGTGTTATGTTTTTTTTTTTTCCCCCATCTTCGGTTGGGAGTCTTCGTCAAAGCGCCGGGATACTCCAGTGGAGTGGCCGTACGCTATAGAAGTGTACAAATAACATAACATAACATAACATAACATAACATTTACAAGGCAGCGTTAAGACATTTAAAGTGGCTTAATGCTGCCCTGTAAATAAGGCACACTTTCACGCTGTATTTAGCATGAACGGGATGGGCAATGGGTTTTGCAGTGGGCGTTCCACCGCAACTACCATTGATTTTGATGCTGCCCCCTATTTACAAGGGTGGCGTAAATAGGGGGCAGTGATAGAATTAACATCAGGGAAAACCTGGTCTTAAACAGGCGAAACAAGGAGAAATGCTTTATTTCTCCTAGTTTTTGCTGTTTCCATGTGTGCTGCCTTGTGCAGCGCACTTCGAAACAGCAAATTGCTTATGATTGTTTTTATGTGCAGGAAGTTCCCCATTCCTGCACTTAAACCATTATTTTAAAAAAAATTACATTTTGTAACTTTTATGTGTGCTGCATTAAGCAGCACACATGGAAGTTACGAAATGATATTTAAAGATTGTTTATGTGCAGGAAGGTCCCCATTCCTGCACATGAACAATCTTTCCTTCAACAAAGGCACCCTTGCACTATGGTGCGAGGGTGCCTGCTGTGGTGCTAGGATGCAAAAGTTAGAGCCAGCGCAAGGCGAAATGCAGGGCAGCACCATATTCTAATAAATATGGTGCAGCCCTGCGTTTCTAAAGTGATGAAGCATGTCGTTAGCCTTCTTGGCTTAATGATATGCTTCGCCACTTTTTTCGAAAATATGCCCGAGCGTTCACAAACTTCATGGTCGCTGCTTCATGCACAAAAAATGTGAAATGCCAAACAAATACTAAAAAGTTGTGATGTGTTGTTTTTTTTCTGGCCGCACCTCTGACTCCTCCCACTGACCCAATCCTCAAGTTATTTCCTCCCATGGATTCTCCACAGTTCTACTTTTTCCCCCGACTATGACCACTGCATAAACCCAGAACTACGTGGTGGCTCCTCCCTGGCAGTAGTAGTGGGGCTGTAAAAAAAAAAGTCACTTATCTGCCGGCTGCCACCGCTTCTCCATCCTCTTCCTTCTGTGTGAACTGGAAGCACCCAGGCTCCCCTAAGCCAATCGCAATGCTACAGCAGGACAGGATCGAGATTGGTCTGAGCACCATGGTTTGGCGCTCAGACAGGGACTGGGAGTCCAAGCTTGTTCTCCACCCATGCTGTACAATACAGCTAGTGGAGGACATGTAAAGTGCGCATCACTGTTTGACTGGCCTAAGATGGCCAGCCAAACAGTCGGGCTCACTTGGAGAGTACATACTATCAAAGAACTCACATACATGCCAATATTTTAGAAGAGGAAAGTGGGAGTTTAAAAAAAAAAATATCGGGAATTTCTTTTTTATCCCATTGACTTCGAATGAGGCCTGAATATACTTTTTTTCTGTACCTGTCAGGAGCACAGAGAAAGTGCTGTGATAGGCAGAGAGAACATGGCAAACATGTTATCCGACTCACACAAGAACAGTCCCTGTTGACAGAACTCTTAAGTCCGGAGAGCAGAGGATTCATCTCACCATTAGATAAAGATGAATCCTCTGCTCTGAAAGCACAGCCAAGAGATGATAATTAGAATATTCTTGCTGAAGAAGGATGCTGTGCAGCTAGATGCTCTGCGGGCGTCTACTGTATTTAACAAGTTAACAATCTATAGCCCAACGAGAACAAGTGGGCAGGGGCCCACAGGCACTCCCATGTCAGGAGGGTAGAAAATTATACGAGACTGCATACCAAAGCATTAAAGACTGTACATGGTCTTCGTGGATCTGAGGTCAGCCTTTGACCTAGTCCCTAGAGGGAAACTATGGGAGGTTCTGCAGAAGCTAGGAGTACCCCCCCACCTCCTCAGTATTATCATCAGGTTGCATGAGAACAACTATGCACAAGTGAGGTGTGGGAGGGATGGCAAGCTCTCGGGCAAATTTCCGGTCCGTCGAGGAGTCAGACAGGGCTGTGTCTTGGCGCCGACCCTGTTCTGTCTTTTCATTAACAGTGTCATTCAACATCTTGACACTGTTAAGGACAATGATGCCCTGCTTTTGGCAGGCAGGAGGGTCCCGGCAATTATGTTTGCTGACGATACCCTCCTGCTTTCCAAATCCCCCATGGGAATCCAGAGGATTGTGAATGGTTTTGGCCTCTTCTGTCGTCAACATGGACTGGAGGTGAACACAGAAAAAACTAAGTTCATGATCTTCAATCCCCCTACCAAAACCAGACCCAATCCAAAACTCGGGGAAGTTAGTCTTGAGAGGGTCTCGACCTTTATATATCTGGGGGTAACACTACAAGAAAACTTAGCTTGGGACTGCCAGATAGCGAGATGAAGGCTGAAACTATCCCAGCTATCGGGCGCACTCCTGAAGGTGGCAAACAAGTCCACCTTTAAGCCTGTAAGCCCGGCCCTGGAAACATATAGATCCCAAGCGAAGGCAGCAGCCATGTATGGCAGCGAGTTGTGGGGGCACAAAGCAGGGAAGGCACTGCAGCGGTGGAAAATAGTTTTTTGAGACGCCTACTTGCTCTCCCGCAAGGTACGCCACTCCTCCCCCTAAGACTAGACTTGGGTTTACACTCCATTGCTGAAGATCTCCTGTCGAAACCCGTGAAGTTTTGGCACCAGATATGGACTACCGAGGAACTGTACCATTACAGACAGGACCTTGTTCATGTATTGAGGCTGAATGGTAGCAACAAAATTCCCTGGCTGGCTTTTATCAAGACGGAATTGCACAGTTTGAACTTGCCAGACCTATGGGATGATCCAGCTCAGGGCTGCCAAAGGATTACGCGCAAAACTCTCACCCAGCTCTACAAAAACAAAAATCTGGCTGACATGGATAATGCTCATAACAGCGGCACCTTGACGGGACGTTTTATGGAATCCAAAAATTCTTATCTTTTCGAACCTTTTATGGATTTTATCTTTCCTCTTGTGGCGAGGAAACTGTTCCTGCAATGGAGGTTTGGTACACTCCCCACCAAAGTATTCACCCATAAATGGTCCACAGGGGGTGACAAACTTTGCCCTTGTTGCAAAACTCAGGATGAAGATGATTTACACATAATGTTTGTTTGCCACGCCTACCAGAGTCCCAGGAAGCGTTGGATAGCACCGCTGTGCCGAAACCTGGGTTTTAGGGAGTACTTACAGGCATACAGGGTTATGAAAACTAACACCCTGGGCCATATTGTCTTTGCTGTTTCAAAATTCCTAATGGCAGCATGGATAATAAGGAAGAAAATGTCCCCCTGAACTGGTACCATGTATTCCTTACCCCATGCAGATCCAGTAGATTTTTTTATATGTAAATACTGTGTAATATATGTACTGTATTTTATTGTATCTTTTATGGCCTATGTGGCCGAAATAAAGAATTTTTGGAATTGGAATTGGAATTAAAGCTGTTACAAATATACAATCACTCAGAAACATAATGTGCAAACATGCCAGAGCTCCCTATATTATGAACTATATACAAAATATCATAGCACCGTAAAACACCCGGAAATATACAAAGCGGGATGCTAACACACCTCGAATGAGCAAAGAGTATAGAGATCCTTCAAATCCCATGCGCTTATTAAGAAAATGCACAATAAGTATCATTGCAGTCCATTATCCAAAGCTGACTGTGGGCCAGGATCACATCTAAAGGAAATATACCAACAATGATGCATCATTCCTAGGCTATGTGCTTGGCCTTGGACAAACCTCTCTTCTCTCGACAGATCCCATGATTGGAGGAGATACAAGGGAACAAGCAGTGGCGGGAGGGAGGTGCGGAAAACAGGGTAAGTGAAACAAAGGGAAAAGCAGTGAAGGGGTTGGGGTGGGGGTGATCAGTGGATGAGGCATGAGGGTGGGTGGGTGGAGACGGAGCTTGTGAAGCATGATCTCTATGTAGAGTGCTGAAAAAGAAAAAATTAGGTCCAAATGTGCTCGTAAAAGCGGGAGCAGTGGTTGATTTTCATGTTCTGGTGGGAGGGCTAAACACTAAAAGAGGCATCACCATTCATGCCAGGGACAAGTGGTGACAGTGGAGACAGAGAATGGAGTGAGCAAATAGGAAGCATGTGGGCTGGCTGAGGCCCACATATTCAATACAGTAGTCTCTGACACAGTACATGCACTGTCTAGCAAAGACCTAAAAAAAACCTGGCCTGTGAGTCTGTCGCACCAGCGGTCTATGGCCTGCCCAGAGCAGAAATGAATATACTTCACCTGTTGCCATTCCTACACCGGGTGACTGCTGCTCACATCAGAGGCAGGACCTGTCTGTGCTGGCTCCCGAGACTGATGAGAGGCACATAAGAAATAGCCTCCAAATAATAGAAGAGATGAGGGTTTACTACTCTAGAGTAGTCCTCGAATACTTGGTGAGTGTTTGCCAACCATGCAGTACTTTTGACAAATGGGGAGAGTAAATAAACGGGCATGTTACAAACACGAAAACATTTTGGAACAGCAAAGAGGGAGATTTTGAAAACAAAAATCGAGGAAAATGTTTTGGCTTTAGAATCGGGAGTTTCCAAATATGTTGGCATGTATGTAACATGCCCGTATATTTACTATTTAATATTTAATGTTTGTTCAAGCTCCTAATCCGCACTGACAGTCAGTGCGGATTAGGAGCTTGAACAAACATGGACCCGCAACCTGTGGGCTTCCATTTGTCCCTATCTATAACCATTTCAGGCTTGGGTACGGAAGAAGTGTCAACTGTACTCTAGCGATAAAGTACCATAATGCCCCTTCTGCCTGGTGTCTGAATGCTGAAAAAGCTGCCAAGTGCTCCCATGCCATGTGCAACTCCTTCAGCCAGCCCTGATTGTTTATTACAATATACATTGTAGTTTTATTTTTAGTATTAAAGTATGGCCTTAGATATCACAGCATGCCCAGTGCGGATGCCCATAAACCAGGACTTAAGAGTTCTGTCAACAGGGACTGTTCTTGTGTGAGTCGGATAACATGTTTGCCATGTTCTCTCTGCCTATCACAGCACTTTCTCTGTGCTCCTGACAGGTACAGAAAAAAAGTATATTCAGGCCTCATTCGAAGTCAATGGGATAAAAAAAATCCCGATATTTTTTTTTTTTAAACTCCCACTTTCCTCTTCTAAAATATTGGCATGTATGTGAGTTCTTTGATAGTATGTACTCCTTGTCATTTGTTCACCCTATCCGCTGGACTCTTAGTGCAGGATTCTGTCTGTGCAGCCACCATGACTCCTGCCTCTGGATAGGGGTTAAATGCTTTTCACTACTGACCGAAGGGCTGACAAATATCTGCTGCCTACACTCTACCTGCAAAGCTTTTTACTAGCCCTCTCTAACCTTGCTATATTTTTCTGGACCTCCGAGCATCAGGTGTTTATTCTTAGGAGGCACACTGGGTGTATGAGCACCTCTCAGACTGCTGCCTGGCACCACTGGGGTGTCACATGCCTTCCATCCTCTTACCATTGTCAGTGGAGGCAGTGTTTCTACTAAGTTTCTCCTGAAGAAAGATATCACTGGAGGACTCTTGATGAGTGTACACTACTTTCCACAGTGCTCTCTATTAATTATATGCACCAAGCGGGGTTGGTCCCTTTAGGGCTCCAGCGCTATGCCCCTCCTTGTTATATTAAGAGTGAATAATAATCTTTTATTCTCTTTGGTATAAAAAGAAAATGCTGTCTAGCAGCAGCTTAAGACAGCTCTGTAAGAGACAATGTCTGGTGCAGGCGCATAAAGGTGCCTGCACCAGCCATCAGAGATTATCTGCAGCTGTTGAAACCCCAGCTCTGGCGTCCGGCCCCTGGCATTCTTGAGTGCCTCCCAATCTGTTACGTGGTAAAGTGTCACAGATAACGTTAGACATAGGCATTGCAGGCTGAAGCCCTGCAGTGCCAGAGGGCACACTTGAATCCGCAAGTCACCCCATCCTTTTCGAGCTTGTCATAGAGTTGGGAAAGGGAGGAGTGAATGAGCAGAGACTGAGAACTTGAATCTGCGTCTGCGCAGATTTTTGGTGCCAGTTTTAATTGTCATAAGATGAAAGGTTAAGCAGCACACAGGACCTACATAGACAGCAAGGCAAGTAAAAAATGCTTTTAAATAATGTGTATGTAAATGTGAGAGTGTGTGTCCATGAAAGTGTGTGTATATGTGAGCATGTATGTGAGTAAAAGAGTGCCAATAAAGGAGTGAGGACTGAGTGATAAGTGAGAATGAATGAATGAGTGAGGGAGACAGACAGGGAATGTAACAGATTGTTACTGTTTGTGAGACTGAGTGAGTCAAGTCTGAATGAGTCGGAATGAGTGGGACAGGGAGTCAGTATGAGAGAGAGTGAATGATACTGAATGAGTCAGAGTGAGCAAGAATGATTGTGTCTGAGTGAGTTTGAGTCAGAATGGCTGGAGGACCTTTGGGGTTTGTAGAGGTCTCCTAGTGGCAGGATGAGGCAGTCTTTACTGATTGTCCAGTCTGGCAGTTGCAGGCAAGGTTTTACGCCCAATATCCACAGCAGGTTCTTTGTCCTTGGGGTCAACAGCTCTTCTTTGTCCTTTCTCTTCTTAGGTCCATCAAATCTGAAATTCAGGTCTTAGGGATGCCACCTAAATACAACATTTAGGGGCATTAAATGTAGTACCAGGTAATGGCCATTGGGCTATCTACCTTTGGTTGACTACACCCTCTGTATGACCCCTCCCACTGGGGAATGGGCATACCCCTAACATGACAATTTCCCTCCATAGCAAGATGGAGGGAACTGAAAAATGTGTTTCACTTCGCCTGCTACACCTTAGGAGAGGTGCTAGCTGAAGGTGGGTACACCTTCTATTCTTTCTACTTTTCCCAGTGATCCTTCCTTAAAGAGTGAGGTCATGACAGGAGAGTTGGCATCCTCCACTAGTTGGAGCTGCCTGGGTAACATTTAAAAGATGGCAAGGCCTTTGAAGCTTCCTACCCTGGAATACTGTTCCTGCCCTGGGGGAGGTGTGAAACACCTACGCCCGGAGGAGACATTGTTCCCAGTCTCTAAGATTGTAGACTCATCCCATGAGGTCAGGGACACATCTAGTGGTAATAATCGCAAATGGGGCAGCTTCCAGATGGATGTTTCTACTAGATGACACAGTGTTTTATAATGTGAGTGAAGACATCTCACAAAAAGTGAAGGACTGGTCACACACACCACCTGGTGCCATGCTTCATCATTAACAAGTCCTCGCCCTCTAAAAACCTGGTTTGGTAAAGGGCATGCATACACCTGACAGGGATGCACTTCTAAGCTAAATGCTTACCCTACATATATAAAAAAAAGTGAGTTAAAAGGCCATTATAGATGTCAAATTATTTTAATGTGACCTGCATCTATATGGTGTTTAAAAAGAGTGGCCGGTGCAGTGGGGATTCTATTGTCCCCTCACCGAATTTGATGTGGTCGACATGTTTCTGCCTATCGGCCCGGTGGGCTCTACGGCATTCATCAGGACCTAGAGGAAAAATTTGTCGGGCTGAACTCTAACCAGACTATGGTGATAGAGTTTCCACTATGTGGGCTAAGGAATCACACTCCACTGAAAACTGCCTTATTCTAAAGCCTGTAAGAAAGACAAATAATAAACAACGTACAATCAAAAAGTAGCATCTATATACAATGTAGAAGCAACTAGCAGTCATCCACATGCGTCAACCAGTATCGTAAGTGACTATAAGTGCACAAAACGTGTCAGTCATAAGTGCACTTAGTAATTAATATAGAGACTACTATCTCCACAATGCCTACCCTAATGCTGGGACTAGGAGGGTAAGTGCAGCAGTCCCCTTTGGTCGAGCTCTAATTAATGGGAAGAAAAACAAGATAAAGCGCTGCAGCTTTGTCCACACCTGAGGTATAGCGTACCCTGCCTTAGGGCTGGTAAGGTCTGCTGTAAAGGGTGACTTACCTGTATCACAGGCAGCGTCTGTAGGTATGGCACACAGAGGTGTGTGCCATGTTGACTCTTCTAGTTTTGCTTGCATCAAGGCATGCAGCCTGCAGTGGTAGTTTGCATAGCCTTGGTGAGGGGACCCTAAGGTGGCAACATTGGTGCTGCAGCCCCAGTGGTCCCTCTTCAGTTTCTATGCTCTTGGTACCCGACGTACTCTTTACTAGGGACTTATTAAGTGGTGTAAAGCTGTGCCAGCTGCGGTACAGTTTAAGGGAAAGATATCTAGCACTGGGGACCTGGTTGGCAGTCACCCAGCACACTTACAGTTGAAATCACATTCCCCTTAGGTTTGGCCCACCCAACACAAATCAAAATAGAGAAAAAAACAATTAAAAAGAAAAAGTCAGAACTCGACGTTCCCAACTAGAAAATGCACTGAAAAATATCCACCACCTTCCCTTCATAGTCACAATCAGCATCAACGTAAACAGCTGAGCATCAGAGGTAGTGACTACCCATATTTAAGGCCTAGCAGCCCAAAAGGAGTTTAAAAATGTAAAACAGAATTTGCTACTTAGAAAAATGTAAATAAAACTTCCCACCCCTGTTCATGGTCAGCGAGTTGACAAGTATGTTTCCTGCATGCCTCATTTGCTATGGTGGTGTGTAGGGTGGCTGAGGTTTCGTACCTTCAATGGCAGCGAAGACGAATGTCTTGACAGAGGTGCTTCATTCGGGAGTCACCTCATATGAACCCTTCTTTTTAACGAAGCCCTTGCTGATGTCCTACTCAGGGCCTGGTCAAAGCCCTGTGCAGGGCCTGCTGTGCATAATACAATTGCCTGCCACTGTTGTTTCACTCCTGGGGACCCCAGTTTCCTTACCCAGCACCCCACCCTGTAGAGCTTCGAGGCCCAGGCCTCCAACTCTGGAGTTAATCCTGATGTGTTCCATACCACTCCACCGGATAGGGGATACAAGAGGTTGGATACCTTTGGGTAGACGGGTTGTATGAAGGAACCCCACATGCATTTACCACACATGCCTTTACAACGCAGTCACTACCCAACTGTGAGGTCACCACATGTTACCTTACCACGCAAGTCATTACAACGACTTGATTTAGGTGGCCCTGGACTTTTGAATAGTATAAATTAATATTCCAACTCCAGTCTAGGCATCAGTAGGGAAGGTGTTGGACTTAAAAATCCAAAACCAGTCCAACAACGCTTCCCCTACAGCAAGTCATTGTAATAACTTGTGGGTTAAAGTAACATGCGTTAATGTCACAGTCAAGATGATGACTGCGTTGCATATGCTGGTCTTTGTTGAGACTGTACTGTGGGTAAAGGATATTTCATGGAAGAGGGTGTCCTTTTCTGCAGGCCTTGCACTGTGGTTGGGAGGAACACTCAATGCCTCTTGGGCCAATACTCCCATATGATCTGGGACTCGGAGGAAGCCTGGGCCATACTTTCCAAAGCCATTGCTTAGGAGAAAGATGCAACAAAATTCAACATACAATGTGGTTGAACATGGCAGACTTGCTGGGTAGAGTGATTTCATTATCGGAAATTCTTCGGCGCCATGCCTGGCTGAGAACCACCTGCTTTTCAGGGGATGCTAGAGCCTCACTAATGTACAGGCCCTTTGAGGGCTCTCCTCTTTTTGGAAGAAAGCAGGCTCAGTGCAGGAGCACTTTAAGGATAGCAGATCTATGGCCAGCTCTTTGGGTTTCTCCATGGCCCCTCGTCAACCTTAGCCAACCTTCTGCCACAGAAGGGGTTTTTAACCGCATTCATACTTTCCAAGCCTTTTTGTAGCCTTGGACACGGGTCCCACGGACCATGTAGCCAAAGGGCAGGCTAGTACATAGCCCCCTGCAGCTGCAGCCTCTAAACCCCTTTAGTTTGCCTTAAGGCATCCAGTGGGGGGAAGGATGGACCATCACCTGCACCACCAGAGTTTGGAAACATCCGACCATTGTTTTACAGATTGTAAAAAGGGGTCATTCCATCCCCTTTATGACAACACCTACCCCCACGTCACCCACTTACAACCAGCTGATGGAGGACCACCTCTCCTTATTCCATCTGGAAGTGTTGGTTCTCTTGGCCAAGGGAGCAATCAAGAGGGTGCCGGCATCAGAAGTAGGTCATGGTTTCTATATTGCTATATGGCTGGGCACCTGGAAATTAAATGAACCTGAAAAAGGAGAAAAAGAATCTCGTTTGGATCATATATTGTCTGATCGTGTGATTTGTGGGATACTCTCAGTATTAACACTATTAAATATAATTACGTGTGCACAAGTTCCTTGTTTTTGTGTATTAAGGACTACGGTCCGATTTGGAGGTTGTGGGTTATCCTCTTACTTGTTGCACGTAGATAAATTGTGCTGTTCAGATTGACGTGAACACTAGAGACGCCACTACTTGCCACACTATTGTCACCCCAGTTTTACTAGTATTATTATCTATATTGCTACTTTCTGATGCCCAAAAAGGACAGAGGCCTCCGAGGCCTCTATACTGTCCTAGACCTGCACCTTCATAGTTTATTTCTGAAAAAGGAGAAATTTAAAATGCTCATGCTCCCTCAAGTCCTGTGCACCCTGCATCCCGGAGACTGGATGGTAGCGTTTGACTTGATGGATACATATTTCCACATGCCCGTCCTACCTGTCCAAAGATGTTACCTGCCATTCACGATGGGCCAAGAGCACTTTTAATCTTGCAGTGCTCCCCTTCAGCTCAGGGATTCCAGTCTTTCCCTACCTCGAGATTAGCTGTTAAAGGTGGGCTCGCAATAGGCAGTTGACTCTCAGCTCAAGACTACCTTGAATGTCCTGCACTTGCTGGTGATCACTATCGATGAGCCAAAGTAACACCTGACTCCCTATAATGAGCTCCCTTTCATCGGAGCTGTTTTGGACAAAGTACAGTTTTGGTTAGTCCAGGATATTCAGACTTTGATCCAAATGTTTCAGCCTCTATCCTGGATTTCGGTATGAATGACACTGAGGCTGTTGGACCTCATGGCATTCTGTATCCTGCTTGTGACACATGCCCGTTGACATATGCGGACTCACAGTTTGACCTGAAGTTCCAGTGGGCACAGCATCGGGTGAATCTCTCCAACATGGTCCAGCTCTCAGAGGGAATTGTGAAAGATGTGCAATGGTGTGTGATGAATCACAATTTTGTCAAGGGCAGATCTCTATACCTTCCTCAACCAGAGCTGAGTATATTGAAAGATGTGCCACTCCTTGGCTGGACCAGCCATCTGAAAGTGATCAAGATCAGAGGAGTCTGGTCTAGGACAGAGTCCAGGCTTCACATCAGTATATTAGAGCTTCGAATAATCAGCTTAGACTGCTGCACAATATCATTTAATATCAAGTAATGGCGTTTCATACAAAAGTCGCAACCAATAGCCAGGGTGTAGTCCAAAACACAAACATATATTTCTTAACAAAGATTGTTTGTCATTAGTGAATCCATGGAGGTCAAAATCATACGGCCTCTCAGTTGGCAAAGATGGAAAACAGCAGTTTTCCATCTTTTCCATCTTTGCCAACAGAGAGGTCGTATGATCTTGACCTCTGGATTCACTAATGACAACAGAATCTTTGTTAAGAAATATGTTTGTGTTCTGGACTACACCCTGGCTTTTGGTTGTGCACTTTTGAATGAAACACCATTACTTGATATTAAATGATACTGTGCAGCAGTCTAATTGTATGGATTGGTTTCCTGTGAGTAATCACATCATTTGCCTAACAGTATTTGTGTCAAACTATATGACAAATGTGAGTTATTTGAAGAGTGCCGAGGTACAGTGGTTTTGTTAAGCTTTGCACAGGAGCTCTTAGTAAATCTTGTGTGCTGACATCTGTGGTAGTGGGGTGTCTTTATTCGGTTACCTTAAGGGGCACCAATATTATTAGCGTATATTCATATATTGAAATAATCTACTGTTCATGATTGATGTGCAATCCTGTGAAACCATTGCTACCTTCTATGTCATACTGAATAATCTGCTTGACATTGAAAGTCTTTCTTCCTTTGATCAAGAGAAGACTGGTACCTGTGCTCATGGAAAATACAATTGCCATCTGGTACTGCAACAAACAGGGTAGAGTAGGGTCCGGGACCCTTTCTCAAGAGACTCTGTGTCTCTGGACATGGCTGGAACATCAGGGTGTTTCCCTGGTAGCTGAACACCTAGCGGGCTCTCTGAAGGTCAGGGTGGGCGAACTTAGAGGACGATGCTTAGTGGATCAATAATGGTGTCTCCACCCAGGGGTGGTGCAAGGTCTCTGTCAAGAGTGGTGCGAGCCTTAGCTAGATCTGTTTGCCACTGCCGTGAACATGCCATGTCCGTGATTTTGTGCACTGGAGGTTTCAAGGCGTCTTTAGCTCGGAGACGCTTTTAGCCTGGAGTGGAGCTCCGGCCTCCTGTATGTCTTTCTGCCAGTACCACTTCTGTCCAGAGTTCTCAAGAAGATCAAGAATGACCAGGTCCAAATCATTCTTGTGGTTCCGAATTGGGCATGGAAAGTCTAGTATTCCGAGCTGTTGAGCATGAGCAACGGTCCCCGACCAGGCTGCCTCATCGAGAGGATCTTCTGTTGCAACAACAGGGGAGGAACCTGCACTGAAACCTGCACACCCTTTATTAGTGGAAATTGAGGGGTGAGAGTTGACAGCTTTAAAACTTACTCACAAAGTTTGTGATATTATTCTAGCTGCCAGGCATCCCTCCACCAAGTTGGTATATGTCAGTTGGTGGGATAAATTTGTGGCATGGTGTTCATATAGGAACATCAATCCTCTATCTGCACCACTTTCTCAGTTTCTTCTGTTTTGTCTGTTCATAGCCCAGCAGGGCCTTGTTCTCATCACAGCTACCTATGGGCCATTTCAGTCTTTTTGTGGTTGCCAGAACAATCTTCTTTGTTCAACTCCCCTGTTGTCACTCGGTCACACAAAGTATTGCAAAATATATTTCCTCCCAGGCCATTCATGATGCCACAATTGGAGTTAATGAGCACATCCTTTGAGTCCTTGCACAATTGTTTTCTATTAGAAATGGGCGTCTTTAGTTGGCAGAGGTAGGTACTTTTGTCCAAGTAGGGACCCTTGCTTCTAGTCAGGGTAAGGGAGTTTCACCCTTAGACAATCCCTGCTCACTCCCTTGGTAGCCTGGGATAAGCAAGCAGGCGTATTTCTGAGGCAGCGTGCAAAGCATTTGAGCACACATACAGTAATACAGTAAAGGCACTACAAATGGACACCACACCAGTTTAGAAAATAAGTAAACTTTATCTAAACCAAACAAGAACAAAATGACAAAAATCCAACCTACAGTTATAAGTATTTGACTTTTAAAAGATAAAAATTGTTCTGTCCATAGCACACTATAGATGTGACACTTTCAACACAAAGAACCTAGGATGCATCAAAATCATAAGCAAAAACAGCCGCAGGCAAGGTGATGCGTCGGTTCCTTAAGCGCAGGGAAGGTGATGACTTGGTTCCTTGTTCCAGGAGAGGTGGTGCGTCGGTTCCTTACTGCCATGCAGGGGAGGTGATGCGTCGGTTCCTTACTGAAGAGGAGGTGATGCGTCTGTTTCTTACAATGCGGCCCAGGGCGTTGCTGTAGAATTGGCTCACCAGTGCAATGTGTGGGGATTCAGGGATGCATCGGTTTTCGATGGGGCAGCAACCGTGCTGCATTGATCTTTTCAGCCGTGGTCCCACGATGCATAGGTTCTTGCAGTGGAACAGCAGGGCCTGCATTGTAGTCGGTGTTGTGATCTCGGACTTCCAGGAACGGTACATGAGACTCAGCGTGGGGCAATTTCTCCAGCCACGGGCAAGCGCGGTCTTGATTTCTTCAGCAGCTCCATGGCGATGAATGGAAATTCTTCCTGCACAGTGGTGTTGCATCAGAAATGGGTGCACATGCGTCATGCTTCTGTAGTTGATTCTCTTTTCCCAGCTCCAAGCAGCAAGAACAACCTCAAGAGGCTCAACACAGGAACAGGCATATCTTGGCAGGTCCGAACTCCTAGCAAGGAAGTTCAAGAGAGCTGGGGGTGAAGTATTTGTCTCCCTGAGACTTCAGAACAGGAGGCAAGATCTACTTCAAGCCCTTGAAGATCTTCCTCAAGCAGGAGACACAGCACACAGCAAAGTCTTTGTCCTATCCTGGGTGGAAACAGCCGCTACAGGCCAACCCCAGACAGCACACTGCATAGCGGCAGTACTTCTCCTTCAGCTTTCTCATTTCTTCTCCTTGGCAGATATTCCTTTTGAGTCCAGAAGTAATCTAAAGTCCTGGGGTCTGGCCTCAATATTTATACTGCATTTCTCTTTGTTCTCTTGTGACAGAGGGGCTCTGTGCGCCAGACAAAACCAGTTCTGTCCTCTCAAGCCCAGCTTCCCAGCAGGAGGTGTAGGCAGCCTTGTCCAAGGCAGACCAGACCTATTCAGGTGCAGGGAAAGCTCCTCTCACTACTCTAAATGCAACCCAGGCCTATTCAGCTCAGCATGGACTCATCCAGGAAAGGCAGGATACACCTCAACCCTCCCAGTGGTTATCTGAAGAGAATGCACATCCCCAGCCTCTGCCACTCCAAAACCAGTCAATCCACAAACCAGCAGAGGCACACAGGATGGCTAAGCAAGAAAATACCCACTTTCTAAAAGTGGTATTTTTAAACACACAATTTAAAAATCATCTTTACCAAAAGATGCATGTTTATATTCTGAGTTCAGAGACCCCAAACGCCACCTTTCCATCTTGTCCCAATGGAAAGTTATACTTATAAGATATTTTAAATAAACTCCCATCCTATCCTATGGGACAGGTAGCTTTTCAATAGTGAAAGACGAAAGTCACTGCATTTCGCTATCAGGACATGCCACACATATTAGTACATGTCCTACCTTTCACATGCACTGCAACCTGCCCATAGGAGTAACTTGGGCCTACCTTAGCGGTGACTCACATGTCCTAGAAAGGAAGTTTAGGGCCTGGCAAATGGGTGTGCTTGCCAGGTCGACATGGCAGTAGATATTGCGCACAGACACTGCAGTGGAAGGTCTGAGACCCCTTTTGAAAGGCTCTTGTGTGGGTGAGACAATCAGTGCTGCAGGTCCACTAGCAGCATTTGACTTACATGCCCTGGGCACACACAGTGCACTATATTAGGGACTTAGTAGCAAGTCAGACAAACCAATCAGGAAAACACCAATCCATATGCACAATTTACATTGGGAGCACTTGCACTTTGGCACTGATCAGCAGTAGCAAAGTGCCCAAAGCTTCTAGACCAAAGCAAAACCAAAGGGGCTGATGGATAGAGTGTTGAACATTGCAAGCACTCACCCCTAGTCAACTGATCTGGGTTTAATCTATCATCATTCTTTAGCACACTACGCCACCCTAGTTCAGACATGGCCATATGCAAATCAGTCTGCCCCTGTGCCTCATGGGAACAGTCCAGCCCAAACTGCAAAGCCATGTCTTCCCTGGACCGGCACCAAGCTTCCTGGGACCAGTTTCTGGCTAATCAGCCATCATCAGCCAGGCTAGCTTGAATCCAGTGGCAAAGTTAACAAGGGACCCACATCTGGGCATACCCTGCCAATTTAGGACGAATAAAGCAAAACCAAAGGGGATGATTGACGGAGTGTTGAAAATTGCAAGCACTCACCCCCAGTCA
This sequence comes from Lissotriton vulgaris, assembly GCF_964263255.1. Lineage (NCBI taxonomy): Eukaryota > Metazoa > Chordata > Amphibia > Caudata > Salamandridae > Lissotriton > Lissotriton vulgaris. The sequence continues at coordinate 1,461,573,176 of NC_141687.1, read as the reverse complement.
ACTGATCTGAGTTTAATCCATCATCATTCTTTAGCTCACTCTGCCACCCCAGTTCAGACATGGCCATATGCAAATCAATCTGACCCTGTGCCTCATGGTAACAGTCGGTCGGTCGGCAGTTCGGTCTGGACTGTTCCCATGTGGCACAGGGTCAAGACTGATTTGCAAATGGCTGGGTCCAAATTGGAATGGCATGGTGAGCAAAGGAACGATGGATTTAACCCAGATCTTTTGACTGGGGGAAAATGTTTGCATTGTCAGCATTCCTTCCATCATTTGTTTGCTGCAACCTTTTTCGCCCTGTGTGGGATGGGTATGCCCAGACATCGGTCCCTTGCTTACTGCGTGACTTGATTCAAGCTAGCCTGGGTGAAGAAGGTTAACATATCCTGAAACTGGTTCCAGGATGCTTGTTTCCGGTCCAGGGAGGACCTGGCCTGGCATCTCGGTCTGGACTGTTCCCATGGGGCACAGGGTCAAAACTGATTTACACATGGCTGGGTACAAACTGGGGTGGCAAAGTGGGCCAAAGAACGATGGATTTAACCCAGATCTTTTGACTGGAGGAGAATGTTTGCATTGTCAGCATTCTGTCCATCATTTGTTGGCTGTAACACTTTTTACCCTAAGTTGGACGGGTATGTCCAGACGTGGGTCCCTTGCTCACTGCACCACTGGATTCAAGCTAGCCTGGCTGAAGAAGGGTGACATGTTATGTTATGTTACTGTGGATTTATAGAGCGCGTTATCACCCAGAGGTCTCTAAGCGCTGTCAGTGGACGTCCAGAACTAGTTGAGAGCAAAGTGAGCTGTTCAAAGTGATCCCCATGCCTCTAAGAACAGTACAGTTTTCAAACTCTTCCTAAAGCAGAGGAGATTCATTTCCTTACGAAGTTTAGTGGGGAGACGGTTCCATGCCTGAGGAGCAACCGTCGAGAAGGCTCGCCCACCCAAGGACGAGCGATTGTACCGGGGGCAGGCCAGGTAGCAGGCATCAGCCAACCAGAGAACCCTACTCGGGCAGTAATTAGTCAAACGGACCTTGATGTAACTAGGGGCTGAGCCATGAACAGCCTTGAGTACAATACAGAGACTTTTGAATTTGGTTCTCTGTAAGATCGGGAGCCAGTGTAGGTTCTGCAATAAGGGCATGACCTGTGTATGTCTGGGTTTTTTAAAAATTTGTCTCGCTAGATCATTCATTACCACCTGAAGTCTGGCCAAAAGATTTTTTGGCAGACCAAGATATAGGGCATTCCCATAATCGAGACGTGATAAGATCAGAGCAGAAACTGCCAGTCTAAGGGTGCTGAAAGACCGAAGTGGAGACAGTTTCCGGAGCTGACGCATTAAGCCCACAGTGGTTCCAACCACCGCCGATACTTGTTGTGTCATGGATAGCAAGGCATCAATCTTGATACCAAGGCTTTTTACGGCCATGGCCGACTGGGGGAAGAGCCTTAGTTCTGCGGGCCAGAACAGGTCATTCCTAGGGTTCGAGGTTGAAGTAACCGCTAAAACCTCAGTTTTCTCAGGGTTGATTTTTAGCGAGTTTGCTGACATCCAGTTGATGGTAAACCTGAGAATGTCTTGCATTCTCAGGTAAGCCCTAGTTGAATGGTCGATCTGGACAGCTGGCTGGGACACCATATCTCCTAATTGTACTCGCTGGGACCGATCTCTAAGAAATGAGGTCAGCCAAGCCAGAGCCATGCCCCGGATCCCTATGTCACTGATCAGCGTTAGTAGTTGGCGATGATCAACAGTGTCAAACTCTGCGGATAGGTCTAGGAGTGCCAGAGCACACAGCACTTTTTTGTCTTCCCCAAGTCTCAGATCGTCCAGTACGGAAACCATGACCAATTCCGCACTGTGATGGGCTCTGAACCCTGCCTGATTAGGCTCAAGAAGCTGATTGGACTCCAGGTGGCGAGTAAAAGATTGTAATACATGCTGTTCGATAATTTTGCCAGAAAAGGTAGCTGAGAATTTGACCTGAACTTCTTAAAGTTTTTTGGATCGGCACCAGGTTTCTTTAACCCCTCCCATGCTGATGACGAGCTGAGCTCATCATGAGCCATGGTGCTTGTGTGCTGATGACGAGCTGAGCTCGTCAAGGCCGTTAGAACGCTCACACGCAGGGATAAGCGTTCTAAGGAAACGGGTGTGGCCATGAAGAGCTCAGCTCGTCATCAGCACACGAGCACCGTGGCTCATGATGAGCTCAGCTCTTCATGAGCACCGGGGTGCTGTGCGCGCCCCCGCCCCCCCAGCACAGCAGGGGAATAACCCCCGCATCCAAAGGGTTCAAAGTGGGAGCACCCGAGCTGCCTTAAAATTGGAGGGGACCAACCCTGTTTCCAAGGAGCGATTCAGGGGAGAGAGTACTTTGTCTTCAATGCCCGGCCAAGCCATTTTAAAGATTTTAGGGGGGCAGGTATCAGCTGTGGAGCCAGTTTTCACCCGTCCCACTAAGATAGACAGAAGCTCCTTAGTAAGAAAGGGTAGGGTGGTCAATAGATTCGTCGGCCTAGGGCAGAGGTAAGGGGGCTCCATTGAACAGTGCAAAGTAAGGATGTGCTGAATTTCTGTCATCAGATCGTTAATCTTATCCAGAAAAACTGATTGATTAACATATCCTGAAACCAGTCCCAGGATGCTTGTTTCCGGTCCAGGGAGGACCTGGCCTGGCAGTTCGGTCTGGACTGTTCCCATGGGGCACAGGGTCTAGACTGATTTGCATATGGCTGGGTCCTAACTGGGGTGGTGTAGTGGGCAAAAGAACAATGGATTTAACCCAGATCTTTTGCCTGGCGGAGAATGTTTGCATTGTCAGCATTCCGTCAATCATTTGATTGCTGTAACAAAGCATCTGGACCAGCAAAAACGAAATCCAGCACACAGCAAAAACACAGGAGGCAGTGGCAAAATACAGGGGAAAACCACGCCAAGGATGTCAGGTCTAACATTTTCTCCATTTATTAACTATAAAGACTGCTTTTCTAATGCCTATTTCAAATTGTCCAGAAGAGTCAGCAGATTGCAGGCACTCTCTGTACACTCCTCCTACAACATCTTCTATCCGGACAATCTGGTACTCTGTACACATGACTCTATTTTAAACAAGAGTTTGTCTTGCAGCAAAATGGGGATTTAATCATGTTTCAGATTTATTTCAAAACATGCCATATTCATTACAATGTATGCCACATTCAGTTCAGATCTTCTCGTAGTTACCTAAATGTTGACCATATTCATTTTGAGGCATAACAAATTAATTTCAACTACGTTCACAATCATATCAACAAATATCAGATTCAGTTCAGTGTAGGCCATTATCATTTTAACACTAGGTAGATTATTTTCAGTGCATGCCATACTCATTCAATTTTGTATCACATTCATTTAACCTAGGGCAAATTAATTTTAACAATTGTTATATTCATTGCTATGCCTGTCTTATCCATTATGACATGAGTAATGTGTATTTCAACAGATCAAGATTTAATATAACAGTTGTTATATTCCTTTGAAAGTGTGCAATTTCAAATTCAACAAACATGTTACTTGTGTCAACATATGTCATATATGTTTCTACATGTGTCAGAATTATTTCAAGATGTGCAATACTCATTTCAATGGATGTTGTATTTAATTCAAAGCTTCTTATATTCATTTCAAAGTGGGCCATATTCATTTTAAAGCATGCCAAATTAATTTCAACTGTAATCATCTTCATATGAACGTATGTCATATTTATTTCAGAGGTAGTCATATTCATTTTGACACTAGTCATATTTTTTTCAAATTATCTTATATTTATTTGAACATGTGCCATATTCATAAGACCATGGCTTGTATTCATTGCTGATTGTCTGGCTTTCATTTCATGTGTGTCACAGCCATTTGAAAAAGTGTTGCATTCGATTTAATATGTATCATATTCATTCCAAGAGATTTTGTATTCAGTTCAAAGCATCTCATATTCATTTAAGTGTGGGTCATATTCATTTTAATGTACATCAAATTAATTTCAACTGCAATCATATTCATATGAACATGTTTCATATTCAGTTCAGTGTTAATCATATTCATTTTGATACCAGTCATATTTATTTCAACGTATTTTATATTCACTTGAACATGTGTCATATTCATTTGAACATGGCTTGTATTCATTGCTGTATGTCTCACATTCATTTCACACAGTCATTTTAAAGAGTGTCAAATTAAATTTAATATGTGCCATATTCGTGCCAATGTGGGTTATGTTCATTTCAGCGCCAGTCTATATCATTTCAATAAGGTTTATATTCACTTGAGTTCTTGTTGTATTCTTTTCAGAAACAGTCAAATTCCTTTCAGCGTAGTTGTTATACATCTCAGTTTATTTTTTATCCAATTCAAAGTGTGTTATTCACATTGTCCAATAGGTAGAATATTTATTCTGCCATGTTTCATCGGTTCCAATGGATGTTGTATTCAGTTTAAAGTTTCTCATATTCATTTCAGTGTGGACCATATTCATTTTAATGTGCACCAAATACATTTCAACTGCAATCATATTTATATCAACACCTGTCATATTCAGTTTAGTGTTAGTTATATTCATTTTGACACTAGTCATAATTATTTCAACTTTTCTTGTATTCATTTGAACACGTGTCATATTCAGTTCAGTGTTAGTTATATTAATTTTGACACGTCATATTCAAAGTGTGGGTCATATTCATATTAATGTACATCAAATTAATTTCAACTGCAATCATATTCATATGAACATGTTTCATATTCAGTTCAGTGTTAATCATATTCATTTTGACACCAGTCATATTTATTTCAACTTATCGTATATTCACTTGAACATGTGTCATATTCATTTGAACATGGCTTGTATTCATTGCTGTATGTCTCACATTCATTTCACACAGTCATTTTAAAGAGTGTCAAATTAAATTTAATATGTGCCATATTCGTGCCAATGTGGGTTATGTTCATTTCAGCGCCAGTCTATATCATTTCAATAAGGTTTATATTCACTTGAGTTCTTGTTGTATTCTTTTCAGAAACAGTCAAATTCCTTTCAGCGTAGTTGTTATACATCTCAGTTTATTTTTTATCCAATTCAAAGTGTGTTATTCACATTGTCCAATAGGTAGAATATTTATTCTGCCATGTTTCATCGGTTCCAATGGATGTTGTATTCAGTTTAAAGTTTCTCATATTCATTTCAGTGTGGACCATATTCATTTTAATGTGCACCAAATACATTTCAACTGCAATCATATTTATATCAACACCTGTCATATTCAGTTTAGTGTTAGTTATATTCATTTTGACACTAGTCATAATTATTTCAACTTTTCTTGTATTCATTTGAACACGTGTCATATTCAGTTCAGTGTTAGTTATATTAATTTTGACACGTCATATTCAAAGTGTGGGTCATATTCATATTAATGTACATCAAATTAATTTCAACTGCAATCATATTCATATGAACATGTTTCATATTCAGTTCAGTGTTAATCATATTCATTTTGGCACCAGTCATATTTATTTCAACTTATCGTATATTCACTTGAACATGTGTCATATTCAAAGCTTCTTATATTCATTTCAAAGTGGGCCATATTCATTTTAAAGCATGCCAAATTAATTTCAACTGTAATCATCTTCATATGAACGTATGTCATATTTATTTCAGAGGTAGTCATATTCATTTTGACACTAGTCATATTTTTTTCAAATTATCTTATATTTATTTGAACATGTGCCATATACATAAGACCATGGCTTGTATTCATTGCTGATTGTCTGGCTTTCATTTCATGTGTGTCACAGCCATTTGAAAAAGTGTTGCATTCGATTTAATATGTATCATATTCATTCCAAGAGATTTTGTATTCAGTTCAAAGCATCTCATATTCATTTAAGTGTGGGTCATATTCATTTTAATGTACATCAAATTAATTTCAACTGCAATCATATTCATATGAACATGTTTCATATTCAGTTCAGTGTTAATCATATTCATTTTGACACCAGTCATACTTATTTCAACTTATCTTATATTCACTTGAACATGGCTTGTATTCATTGCTGTATGTCTCACATTCATTTCATGTGTGTCACAGTCATTTTAAAGAGTGTCAAATTAAATTTAATATGTGCCATATTCGTTCCAATGTGGGTTATGTTCATTTCAGCACCAGTCCATATCATTTCAATAAGGTTTATATTCACTTGAGTTCTTGTTGTATTCTTTTCAGCAACAGTCAAATTCCTTTCAGCGTAGTTGTTATACATCTCGGTTTATTTTTTATCCAATTCAAAGTGTGTTATTCACATTGTCTAATAGGTAGAATATTTATTCTGCCATGTTTCATCGGTTCCAATGGATGTTGTATTCAGTTTAAAGTTTCTCATATTCATTTCAGTGTGGACCATATTCATTTTAATGTGCACCAAATACATTTCAACTGCAATCATATTTATATCAACACGTGTCATATTCAGTTTAGTGTTAGTTATATTCCTTTTGACACTAGTCATAATTATTTCAACTTTTCTTGTATTCATTTGAACACGTGTCATATTCAGTTCAGTGTTAGTTATATTAATTTTGACACGTCATATTTATTTCAACTTATCTTATATTCATTTGAACATGTGTCATATTCAGTTCAGTGTTAGTTATATTCATTTTGACACTAGTCATAATTATTTCAACGTTTCTTGTATTCATTTGAACACGTGTCATTTTCAGTTCAGTGTTCGTTATAATCATTTTGACACTAGTCATATTTATTTCAACTTATCTTATATTCATTTGAACATGTGTCATATTCATTTGAACATGGCTTGTATTCATTGCTGTATGTCTCACATTCATTTCATGTGTGTCACAGTCATTTTAAAGACTGTCAAATTCAATGTAATATGTGCCATGTTCGTTCCAATGTGGGTTATATTCATTTCAGCACCAGTCTATATCATTTCAATAAGGTTTATATTCACTTGAGTTCTTGTTGTATTCTTTTTAGCAACAGTCATATTCCTTTCAGCATAGTTACTATACATCTCAACATACCTTATATCCAATTCAGAGTGTGTGTTATTCCTGTTGTCCACTAGGTAGTATATTCACTCTGCCATGTTTAGTCTTTGTTTAGACATATGTTACATTAATTCTGGTGTGTCTCAAATTTATTTTGCAGCACTCCATGCATTTCAGGAGGTATCTTATATGGGGATCTGTAATTTTGACATGAACGGCTTCCCATACTCCGTACTGCCCCTCACGTGCAGGCTTTTAGGTGCTTTAATGAACACATACGATGAAACTACCAGCTGCGCAGAAGGCACGCAGAATTCTGAAGGAGGACTGAACTCGCGCCCTGAAATCACTAAGGGAGACCCGCGGTTCTGGTTATCTATTGAAAGTGAATAGCAGACGTGTCTGTGTGCTCTCCTCTTTCTAGAGTTGCGATCCCTCCTTTCTCCTGTTCGTCCACCCTGACCACACCCACTCTCCTCAGTCGCCTGCGCACCCAGTCCGTACATTCAGGTAAGGGTCCCGTGCCAGGAATGGGCGTCACTTTCCACTTGTGCTCTGGCTGTAGCATTTCCAAACAAAACAAGACTATTTGCCTCTCTACAAATCTGTGGAGGCATTTATTTATGTATGGGTAGGTAGGGTGGCCAGACTTTGACACCCCCAAACTAGGACATTTGGCAAGAATAGGACTAAATTTTTTCGTTCGAGGGTCACAAAATGACTTAAATGATAGTGCTAATCAACATAGAAACAAAGACAACAAGGAACTAAGAGAATAAATTAGGTGCAACTTTGAAACCCAATATCATGTATTTTAATGAAATAGCTTTCCTATAAGAGATGGTAACTAGTTCTACCTTTAAAAAAACACAAAAACATGCCTCCTCTGTTTTCAGCCGAACTCTCTGGAACCCGGGACATGTGCTAGCTAAATTTTTCAAGATAACTGGTGAAAACTGGAACTGAAGAGGCGAATCCGGGACACCTAGCCATCCTACTATGTAAGAAGGCTGCGTCTCTCCCACTTCATAGATCTTTTATCGTAGCTACCAAGTGACATAATTTCATGTGCGACATCTTCATCTAGCCCTGAAAACCATACAGTCCCAGCTGACTATAAAAATGTGGCAGTGTCCTGTGCACCCACATCCGTGCACCTAATGCTCCTTACAGATCCGTAAGTTGTTCTCGTCACCACTACCCAATGTACTTTGAAGCTAGCGTTTACATTAGGGCATTCCAACCTTGCCGTCCACTAAGATGACACATAAAAACAATAGAAAACGCACACAAAATATCAACAGGTCACTTTGACGAGAATTCCAAAACTACAACGGGTGCCCAGAACCATTCAAATGGTTGGACTGCTATACATAAGCACTCTCTATAACATAACACCTGCCAAGGGCCACTTGACAACTGAGATTTTAAGGGATCAAGGTGCAAAAAATAGTTTGCACGCACTGAACATACAAATATCTCCCACTGAAGGATCGCCAATCTTTTTTGTAATAAGAACTAAGAGCTACTTATGTTCAATGAAAATCACCCCGGGGTATTAATATTGTTAGTGTTATAATAGTAAGCACTTCAGCCAAAATTGCATTAGTAGCTACCCCAGGTACGATTAGCAGCAGAGGTCTCCTTGCTAGCAGTACTATAAAAAGGCTTTATTAGTTTGGGATGCCTCTTCGTGGTTCATGTAAGACTGGCACCAACGGATATTAGTAATGTCTCTCAAATGATGCATGATTTATCACTCAAACATCCGCTTTAAGTATATTTAAATTTTTTTACCGATTTTCTCCAAACATCCACTTATCAGTTCTGAAAATATGCACATTTTTGGTTTCATTGTCACTCTCATTTGCTTGCTTCTTATCTGTCAGCATCAGCATCTGTACGCTTCCTTTCTCTTTGTGTGTTTTTCACTCCCCTGGAGCATAGATGAATTACTTGTGTCATTCCTCTACTGCTTTTTCAGGTGATATTTTTTCCTTTTTGTTTAAGCAATCTACAAGAGTGTGTGTGCTTCAGCTGCCTCCCTTGTGAATCCCCCCTTTGCATTCTTCTCCAGTTTGACCAGCAACGGAGTAAACTTAACAACATAGATGCCATTTCCTCTGATTTAATGGTACAGCTTTTAATTTTTGTCACTAAAGAAAACACTGCGAATATAAATTCTTTTTGGGCATAAGGGTGGCCTTAAAACCAGGATGCTCGGACAACAGACCGCCACTAAACTGCCAGTTATATACATTTTCCTGATAGGTGTGCTCTTATTTCTTTGCTAAATTTACATGAAGCACGCGCTGCTGTGCAAAGGCCACAGATACCCTCTATTTGGCGTTTCTGTTGAAGATGCTCTGAACATCCACTTCCACTCGGAGAAGGGCCAAAAGTCAGTACATAAGTTGTGAGTGGTAGTTCTAGTGCTGGAAATCTGCTGCATGGCTAAACACTCAAAAGTTACCAAAGGCGGGTCGTGGCTAGCAGCTGGCAAGATGGCTGCTCACTGAGAAGGCTCCGGTGAGGAGGTGACCTTCTGACCCAATCCGACTATTAATCCTGCGTCCTTGAGGACGGCGGGGGCTTCCGCTGAAGCTGGGGACTGAGCGGCACCATCTGCAGTGGTTCCGGTCAAAATCTGACGCCGGGAACCGAGGCCGGCAGCAACATACAGAGACGGCCTGCTCCGTCTACAACAGCCGGGGCCTCGATTTGAGCGCGCACCCAGGCGGGCTCCGGTGAGGAGGTGCGACCGGTAAGATGGATGTGACGCCCACAGCCCACCCACATACAGCGGAGGGGGCCTGAACACGTACCGAGGCGACAACAAAGCCGCAGCGTCAGCCACATTGATTCGAGGTCCGGGGGCCTGCACTGAGGGGAGGTGAGGCCTACGGGTTGGTGAAGCCGGGGCCTGGATTTAATGGGCTCGCCGGGCACTCTCCAAGCGGGGCCCGAGTGAGAAAACGAAGAGCGGGACCGTGGGGGAAAAAGAGACACTGCAGAGAGTGCCCCCCCGGCGGCATTTCCCCGGCCCACTGACCCAATTCCTGATCCCAACGAGGAAGAAATGGGCCACGAGGAGGACATTTGCTGGTGAGGTCTGCTGACTGCCTGAACGCCGAGGCCTGGATTTTCGGCCCCCACGGAAGCCCCTCTCCGGGGCACTAGAGACGTGATGCACTTGGTAGGGGGCATTCATAGCGCGCCCCCCCCCCCCGATGCTGGACTGGGGGCATATTAACCCCTCAGGAACATTCCATTATTGCTGGCAGGGGAGATCTAGGTAGCCAGCTGACCACTATCCTGCTGATCCCTGGGTGACAGGGCTGAGGACCAGGGCGTATAGAGAGACGCCACTTCGGAAGACTGTACACCACAAACAAATCCAGAGCGGCGAGCGGAGTCGCGCGGCAGACCCCACTGACAACCCGGATTACCGCCATGTCGGGAAGAGGCCCCACAATTCAAAATACGCAAACCAGGCTGGATCAATACGCCTATGGAAAAAGACTTTCCGCCGCTGCTGGAGGGGAAGGACTCATCGGGGAGGGTTACAGGAGACTACACTTCCAAAAATGTGACTCTGGAGGACATAATGGCGGCTCTCACCAGCGTGCAAACCACGGTGGGTTCCATTTCCACTGATGTGTCCCTACTGCGGGCCGACTTTCAAAAAATCCCTACCAGAGTTACAGAGGTTGAACAGGTCACGAAGACCTTGACTGTGGATACAGCTGCTTTACATAAAACAGTCTCACGGCTCGAAACGGAGAACAAAATACTGACTGAGAAACTGGACGACCAGGAAGGGCGCTCGCGCAGAAATAACGTAAGAATTCTTGGAATTCCAGAGAGTGAAGGTCTCCAGGCGATGGATCTGCATGTAAAGGATCTAATCAAAACAAGGCTACAGCCAAAGGGACTCTCCACCTTCTTTTTTGTGGAGCGGGCGCATCGAGTACCAGGTGGAAGGCCTAAACCAGGGGCGCCCCCCAGGTCTGTGCTCGCGCGACTGTTCAATTTCAGAGACATAGATGCCATCCTCCAGACTGCACGAATATCCCCGCAAATTCGTCTACACAACTCTTCAATGTCCTTCTTCCTGGACTATACTGCGGCGGTTTCATGGCGCCGTCGCAGTTTCTTGGAGGTCAAAAAGGCATTGAGAGCCAGAGAGGTACCCTACTCGATGTTATTCCCAGAAAAACTGAGAGTTGTGGCTGAGGAGGCCTATGACTAGCTTGAGGGATGGCGGACAGCGGAGGGACCCCATCACGGCAACAGAGGTCAACGCCGTCGGACTAAAAACGAGGAAGCAAACAGCCAAGAACATCATCAATCCGAAGACGACAACACACAGAGGGTGGATGCAGATGACCTCGGCAATGGATGAACCGGACCTGCGGAACGTGAACTGTAACATGGACACCTGTTAGTATATGACATTGCGGATAGGCCGACTCTGGACACCGGGCTGATGCGGGCCCTGCCGGATAGGGAAGGTTGCTCTCTTCCCGGACTTCTTACCCCCTTCACGCAAGTACACTGTTTTGGGTGGGGATGAAGCACTCTGCTATGTTGGGGTGGCGGGCAGTTCGATGTCCGTCGGGCAGGGAGGCAGGGAGGGGGGTTGGACTTTGGGGCTGGGTAGTTAAGGTTTTTTGTTTCTTTGTTTTAGTTCACATCGGAAATGACACTATAGCATGCTATGTGCAGACTGATATATCCTTACAGGACATGACTGGGTTACAACGCACGTATACCTCCCACAACTCCAATGGCGACAAACACTCCACTAGCTAACGCCCAAGACGTGGCCTCTGAGGTCCCGGTGGCCCCTCTCACACTGTTCACGTGGAACGTACACGGATTAGGGGACAAAATCAAAAGAGGGTTGGTGCTACGGGCCCTGAAACGTCGAGCTCCCACACTAGCACTTCTACAGGAAACCCACCTCACAGGCGCGGCATGTAAGGCGATGGATAGGTGGGGGTTCAAGATGGTGGTGCACTCCCAATTTACATCAGCGTCTAGGGTAACAGGTATCTTGCTACAAAAAACTCTCCCTTTATAATACTACAAACAAAACGTGACGATCAGGGGAGGTTCGCTGCCCTGCAGGGTCAGTGGGAGGGTAGACTCATTAATGTGGTGTCAGTATACATTCCCTCGGCGCTCCACGCGGTGGCATTCCTGGCCCTCAGTGAATTTTTGTTGTCCTTGCCGGAAGGTGACCTTCTTATTGGGGGAGATTTCAATGCCACGATAGATGACACTGTAGACAGACACCCTGTGAGGACCTCGACACCGGAAGTCTCCCACCTACAGAGCTGCACAGAAACATTGGGACTGGTGGACGCATGGAGGCATACACACCCAGTAGCAAAACAATACACATTTCACTTCACTGTACACAACAGTTTGTCGAGGATAGATTATTTCCTGACTTCAGAGTCCAGTCTACAATACATAGACAGCATTGATATTGGGCCCAGGGGTATATCTGACCATTCACCAGTTGTGTTAGTCTATTCTTCCCGTCACACTTCCCGCAAGCGACTTTAACCCATTTATCCAGGGTACCTACAGGTCCCACAGGTGCGTAAGGAACTCCGCAAGACCACCAAATATTTCTTTACCGAGAATGTGGCTTCGGTTAGCTCCCCAGCTATTTTGTGGGAGGCCTACAAGACAAGGGGACATGCGATAGCCTCCATCATGGGACAAGCGTAAACAGCGACAAGAACTTGTAGCCTTGGAACGGGAGTTGAAAGCAGCTGACACAGAGCATACGGCTGACCCAACACCCGCCTCGGCACACACCCTCCACATAAAACAACAGCAATACAGGGAACACCTTAGGCACGAAACAATGACAGCCCTTACGGCAACCAGACACAAAGTCTTTGATGTAGCAGATAAAGCGGGGAAGTTGTTGGCCTGGTTGGACAGACGGGAACGTGGCACCAGGACTATAGCACAACTGCGAACTGCCGAGGGCCATCTCACGTCAGACCCAGGGGCCATAACACATGCACTAGCCGGACATTTCCGGGCGGTATACACATCATCCTCAAATACCACGGAGGCTAAAAAGACATAACAATGCCTGGGCTCACGCAGGAGGCTTCTTTGGAACTTGACGCAGAGCTCGCGACTGAGGAGATACGCGCTGCCTTCAGATCGCTACAGTCGGGTAAAGCGCTGGGACCCAACGGGATCCCAAAAAAACTATACAAACTTATGGCAGACACTTTTTGTCCACACCTACTTAATATGTTCAACGACAGTCTGGAGAAGGGGCGGCTGCCTTTGGATCAGATAATGGCCACGATTGTGGCTATTCCAAAGCCCGTGAAACCGCCGACTGAATGTCTCTCCTATCGCCCAATCTCATTACTCAATGTGGAAGCAAAAATACTAGCCAAAGTGCTCGCAAATAGATTACTATCACACCTTCTGAGCTTAATTCATCCGGACCAATCAGGCTTTATGCCAAATAGAAATACAGCACTCAATCTCAGGCGACTGCATGGCACGTTAGCTCGGACACATGTCCTGTCTGAACCGTCGGTGGTTCTTTCCCTTGGTGCAAGAATGGCCTTTGATATGGTAGATTGGGCCTACCTTTTTGCGGCGCTCCCACACTTGGGCTTTGGCCCAAAGTTTTGTGCCTGGATCTGGCTCCTTTACACCGATCCGATGGCCTGTGTGGCAGTGAATGGGCACCTATTGGAAACTGTACCGCTGACAAGAGGGACTAGGCAAGGCTGCCCTTTATTGCTGCTTCTTTTCGCACTGGTATTAGAGCCTCTTGCGGCGTGGATTAGGGGTACTCCTCTGCTGCGGGGTATTAGATGGGCGGAGGGATGGGAAGACCACATTTCCCTCTATGCAGATGATATTCTGGTATACCTTTCAGACCCTGACAGCACTATACCGGTGCTCCTTGAACTTTGCAACACTTTTGGGAAGGTCTCCGGATACACTATAAACTGGTCTAAATCAGTTTTATACATATTAAAAGGACCGATGCCGCGACTCCCCCCAGACTGTGCACTGGCGATGTCCACGGACTCTTGTAAATACTTGGGTATTCATATAACGACAGACCCCGTGGCTTTTCTTGCCAAGAATCTGGCACCTCCCTTGGAGCGTTTGCGACGGGATGTGGCAAACTGGGAATCTCTCCCCCTGACGCTGTTGGGAAATGCGGCTTTATTTAAGATGATGGCCTTGCCACGGTTTTTATATGCGCTAGAAACCATGCAATTTCTGGTACCCTTGAAATATTTTAAACAAATAGCAGCGCTGGTGTCCACGCTCTTATGGGGCAACAAGCCGGCGCGCATAGCGCAGGCAAAATTGCATCGCAGTTGATACGATGGTGGTGACGGATAGGGCGCAGCTGGGCACGGGCAATATGATGGCGGCCCTGTATAACAAAAGATTGGCGATGAAGTTAGAGGGACCGACAAAACACACGGCCATGCTATGGTATACAGCGCAAGCGCGGTTGGGGTGGAAGGAGACCATCACCAAACTTACCCCTCTTTGGGACGCAAAGCAGCTGGGGACACTTAGGAATAGCAAGGGCTTTGAGCAATGGGATAACATAGGTATATCCACAGTGGGCGACTTATGGGACAAGGGGACGGTCATCCCATTTGACCAGCTTTAACAACAATACGAGCTTGCACCTACAGAAACATTCCGCTACATACAAATTCGCCACGCACTCTTGGCAGTACTCCCACAAGAGGCAGATATACATGAGGCCTCCCCCCTATTAGACAGGCTCCTTACAGATTTCATACCAAAACACGCCACGTCATTCACCGATCGCAAATTGGTTAATAATCTCCCAGATCCCACTGTGACATTGAAATGTAGATGGACGGCTGACATTGGAGCCATGGACGAGACAGAATGGCAGGAGGCGCTAGCCTCACCCAAGGAGGTGGGAATCCCGGCAAGACTCAGGCTTATTCAGCTCAAAATATTACACTGCTCCTATCTTACCAGGAGCACGCTTCACAAAATAGGCAGGACGCAACATCCATACTGCCTTAGGGGATGTGGGAACGAGGGTTTCTTTTTTCATACAATATGGGATTGCCCACTGATAACTGACTACTGGCGGAAAATCCTACGAACAATATCCCAAACTGTGAGTGTCTCCTTGGTGCCCGAGCCACGTCAATGCCTTCTCAATATATGGGAACCTAATGACTTATCCCGACATGGACAAACATGGGCGACATTGGGCCTCATGGTGGCTAAAAGGAATATAGCGCAGAAATGGGGGGGTAACTGAAGTCCTATCGTTAGAGGCTTGGTGTAGGGATATGGATGTAAATATGGTAACTGAGAGACCGGTATACATAAATCGGAGGTGCCCCTGGAAGTGGACCAAACTATGGGCGGCCCAATTCCTGAATCTGATGGCGATAGTTCAGACGATGAATCAGGGGAAGATTGATGTGATGGGGCGGGGAGGGTAAACTTTGGTTTGTAATAGGCACCACTGGGGAGGGATGGGGAGGATGAAACTTTGTCAAGATCGATTCAACCGCAGAGTAACCTTTGAATATATACATGCTGATTGTCTCACCTATGTCATGTGCAAAACTAATAAAAATAATAACATTTAAAAAAAGGTACCAAAGGCGAGACCTATTGGCTATGCCAATGCTTGTTTAATGTAATTGTTGTTTTCGGGGATATAATATATAATGCAAGGATAGAGAACAATTTTTTTTCGATGCTTAAATAAAGAAGAACAATGCTTTTATATGTCTATTTTAAGAAATACGTTACGTTACATGTTATGATGTAATATATTTGTAGAGCGCTCATAGACAGGTGCTGATTGGCACTTTAGAAGCACACAACCTTAAATCTAACAGTGACCAGGGGAAATGTCTGGAAGATATTTATTTAAAAGCCATGTTTCAACTGGCATTTACAGAAGAGTGCATGTGTTTCTGCTCACAAACTGGAAGGAAGAACGTTCTACAGTTTGGCCACTGGGGGCGACAATGCACAGCCTCCACCAGTGACTTTGAACGACTCTTCCTGGTGATGAGTAGGCAGAATCGGGTTGCTGGTCTGAGAGAGTGTGATAGTTGATAGAAGGAAAACGTATTGGGCAGGAAGGAGGGTGATCAGTAGTGTAGGTCTTTATGGGCAATTGATGGAACCTAAAGGCTACTTGGGACAGTTTATTTCTATGGTGTGAAAATAAATGCACCACACTGCCATGTAATAATTGTATTACACTTCGTAATAATCAGACTATCACCTGTGCCATGCTATTATCCTAGTCTATGATGAGAGTGGCCCCCTGACTAAGTCCTTGCTAAGCCATGTGCAAGCCACAGCGTCCCCCTTGCAAAATAATGAATTTTATATGCTGTTTGATTTGAGAAAAGTGAACGTACTTTATTAAAGGATATAATTGACGGTGTTATTTTTTTAATGACGTTTCAGTTTAGAAATATACAACGAAATTTGAACTGATACCTTGTACTTTTTCACAAACAGCAATGGGCTCACAAGCATTTTTTTATTTTTACACATCATTTCTTTGTTTTAGTTTATGCACTGATTCACAGTTATAAATGCTTCCTCCGCGCAGAAGAAGCAACGCGGGACGTAGAGTCATGCTGTGGCATTAATATTGATGTGTAGGACTGTTATTAGTAACAGCACTTCGAAAAATGCCGCTAGCATATACATATCATTACTGGGTAATCAGCGCACTCAAAGCCGGGTTTTAATGTATTGACTATCTGTTTACATGTGCACGTCAATCATGGAGTGTCGCAGTGCTCATATTCTCGGAAGAGTTCAAACACAGTCATTACTCTAACTTACATAGTTGTTATGGACCCGGCTAGTTATGTAAATGAAAATGATAAAACCGTCACAGATGCTTGGCTGTGAAGAGCACAGAATGCCTTCTAGCGTCATCCACTTAAATCGTAGACCTCTGCATTTAACTTGTGGCAATGATTGTTGGAGTATTTAGTGCCAGAGTTCATGTTCCTTACAAGAACAATTGTATTAACTCCATAGCTTCTGAGGCTCCCTCACCCTGCGTGCTGAGTCTTTTTCGTGTGAGGGCCTTTGTGCTTAAGCTTTCATAATTTTTTTTCTAGTTAAGGTATTGAGGTAAAACTTGCATCTATTTTTTCCATATGTTGTCGATTTTAAAAGTGCCAAGAGTTATGGATTTTGCTGAAGGGGGTCCAAGAAAATAGCCAACATGTAGCAAAGCTTTATGTTTTTTTTCTAAATGTGAAAAGAGTACTGTCCAAGAAAGTGTGTTGTTTTTTTCCCCCCTAAAAATTACATCATCAAAAAGTTTGCTGTGCTAAAACCAACCTCATCCAAACTTTCAGAAAGGAACAGAATTGTAAGTATTTTTTGCCGCCGTTTTTCCATTTTCGGTCTTTTTAATCCACGTTCAGTTTGTGGTGGAAAGAGATGTGGAACCGAAGGGGCAACAATGTCCATTGGTCCACCCCAGAGGGCGAGACACCACAGGTATCAACCAGGAGTATGACGGGTGCAACGAACAACCAGCAGGAGAGGAACTTAATGGTGAAATTGACAGATTGTGAATTAACACAGGCACAAGAACGTGTCTTGGAAAGAGGACTGGGTTTTGTATCGACCAAGAGAATAGACAAATTTGATTTGTATGCACAGTTGAAGGAGTTCATCTGCAAATTAAAGCTAAGAGCTTTCTTAAAAGACCAAGAGAAACCAGAAGGAGACAGCGATGATACAGGCCTGCGGGTCAAGTCCACCTTCGTCCCCCCAGACTCCGCCATACTGGTAGAACTATTGACATTCGAGAAAGCCGTAATGGAGGAAATGGAAAAAATCTCTACACAGGGGACGACGACTTTCCAAAACACGTCCAGAGAAGAAAAGGAGGCAATACGTCAAATATCAACTAATGAAAATACTGACATCAAAACCAGACGATAAAGGCGGGGCTATTGTTATCCAGACCACCACTGCCTACAATAATGAGGGTAGAAAACTCCTCGAAGACCTTCGGAACTATGAGATCATCCGTGATGACCCTACGGAAACCATTCGAATTCGGATAGCCGCGATGGTTGAGGAGGCAATGTCTCATAATTGGATCTCCAAAAAGGAGGCATAGTATCTCATGAAAAAATCCCAGAGAACCGGGGGGCGGAGCTTGCCGGTGTCCATGAAAGACATGTGAGCGCTGAGCTCCTCGCCTAAGCCCCGATAAAATCCGCCAAACTTATCCTTAAGGCACCCTAATAGCCCTAAAAGTAGGTGAGAACTTCCCTTCTACTCTCCCGAGCCGACGGAGACCTTTTTCTGCTGGAAAAACAGTGCTATTGGAGCTTTGCTGGTGCGAGGAGTTCGCTGGGGCGGACCAGGACGACATCCACAGACTGGTCTGTGGCGGCGCCCGGGCTGCGTCACGCTATGTGCGGCGAAGAGGACTGAGGACGGGCCGGCAGGGCGGGCCTGCCGCCGAAAACGAGTCGACTCATCGCGCTGGTGCGACTCACCCTCTGAAGTAAGAGTGGCACCACGGCGACCGGGACTGTGGCGGAAGGGAGACTTGCACGTAGCCACCGACACGGCGGCACTGAGCACTCGGAATAGCGGTCGGATGCTGGACTTCTTTGGGGGAGACCGCCTGTCACACTCCTGCCGTCTGCCAAGCAGCGTGTGGCCCCGGTGCCTGCAGGCTAGAGCAGATTAGCGAGTGCGGGACTGTGCATGAAGGAGGCAGCATTCATTGCGGGAGGCTGGCAGTGTGCTGACCCTGGCCCGGTGGAGCGTTAGTGAAGTGCTGGGCTCCGATCTACACAGAGCGCAAGAGGTGCAGGTCATTGCAATACGATCTAACATTGCGATCCTCTGAAGGTGTGGTGGAGAGGGGGTGACTTTGTTGTGGAACTACTATAAGGCTTCTGGACGTGACCCGCGCTTGTAAACTTGTCCCGCGCAAAGCCGCCATTTTGGGCCCTTTTCTTGCTGCGTAGCGAGCTGCTACTTGGAGCTTGAGGACTACATAGGATTGCGTAGCGACACTGGTTCACCCTTGCTGCGCACTGTGGTTGGCAAAGTTGTGGACTTTGATGTCCAGCAGGAACAACATGGGGAAGGGCGACAGGACACAAGCTAAGTTATCGTTCGATCAGCGCAGAGCGAAGGGGCCTGATGTGACAGCCCCAGAGGCATCACCGCGGAGTACCGCCCCAGACGGCTCCCTGTGCGCAGATATCCGTGAAATGGTGGTATCGATGGAAAAGGGGCTCCAGGACAGCATGGCATCGATTGGTACTAAGCTTGACGCCCTGACATACCGCATGGACCTCATGTCGGAACGTGTAGACAAGCATGCGGAACGGCTCGACATGGCGGAAAGACGACTGACAGAGGCGGAGGAGGCACAATCGGACTGGGATAAAGATCGCAAGCAGTTTGGCAGACTTCTGCAGGTCATCCAAGACAAGACTGAGGATTTGGAGGCACGTTCAAGGCACTCCAACATCCGCATCACAGGGGTGGCGGAGACCACTCAGACTGGCAAAATGGAGCTGTTCGTGGAGAAACTACTGAGAGCACTACTAGGGGATGACGTCTTTTTCCCTATGTTCATAGTGGAAAGAGCCCATCGCTCCTTGGGACCGAAACCACAGCCGGGAGCACCTGCACGGCCAATAATAGCGAAACTAGTCAAGTCAAGTCAAGTCAGAGAATTTATATAGCGCACTACATACCCAGAGGGTCTCAAGGCGCTTAGAAAGGGGAGGAGGATTACTTGTCAAATATCCACGTTTTAAGTTGCTTTCTGAATGCTAGGTGGTTCTGGGTAAGGCGGAGGTAAGCGGGGAGTGAATTCCATGTTTTAGCAGCCAGGTATGAGAAGGATCTGCCTCCCATGGTGGTCTTGTTGATGCGAGGTACCGTGGCGAGGGCTTGGCTGGAAGAACGTAGTTGGCGGGAGGGGGTGTAGAAGGACAGTCGTGAGTTGAGGCATTCTGGTCCGATGTCGTAGAGAGATTTGTGTGCGTGGGTTAGTAGTCGGAAAGTGATCCTCTTCTCGACGGGTAGCCAATGGAGGTCTTTAAGGTGACCAGAGATGTGTTCGTTGCGTGGGATGTCTAATATGATCCTGGCTGAGGCGTTTTGGATTCGTTGTCAACTACTGTGACAGGGATCTGGCGCTACGACTGGCCAGAGAAAAAGGGAAACTACAATACGAGGGCATGGACATTTTGCCCTACCCGGACTTCACGGCAAAGGTACAAGAGGAAAGGAAACGTTTTGCTCCATACAAAAAACAGCTGCGCAATCTCGAACTGGACTACGTGATGCTGTACCCCGCGAAACTTCGAAGAAACAGACAGGGGCACTCACATTTCTTTACTGACCCCAAGAAGCTGCAGAAGTTGCTGAAGGAGTGGGCTAAAGAACGTAGGAACAGTCCGAGAGGCCAACGGGAGGAAACTGCTACCTCATCACACCTGGAGGATCAGGAATAAGTTGCAAGTAACCGCTTGGCCATACCAGTGTGTTAATATTGGGGAGTCATCCCTTTCTGGGGGAGTGGACCTTAGGTTGGGTCTCCCCGCTGGAACAGTATTGTACAGCGGATACTTGAGTCCAGAGGGGGCACGCAAGAACACTAAGAGACTATTGCTGGGTGAGACCTTTCTGGTTTATCTATGAACAATTATGAATGAGCAATTGTGTGTCTAGTACTGTGAAGTTGGTGCAGGGTTATGGTGAGGAGGGCACAGATTCCCGGATTCTATCCTTTTTTCCTGCACAGGGAAACTGGGGTCCAAAATGGCTCTGTTGTTGCGGAGCGGTACCCCCCCCCCTCCTTGGTTTTCTTTGCTCTCTCCCATTGCACCTTCTTCTTTTCCACTCGTGTTTGACTGATGAAGTTGCATTGCTCAGCGCACTGTGGAGAAGTGGGCCCCCTGCGACGGGGAGCTAAGTAGAGTTGGGACTACTGCTCACTGGTATGTGCTGGGTTATAGCCTACAGGAGGGGGAATCAACTTAAGTGACAGTAGAACAAGTACTACAGTGGGCGCCGAATGCTAGTAGGGGGCAAGGTGAAGGAGTACTTCAGCATTGCAGTATCGGACTTGTGTTTAACTGCTGTTTGGCTGGTAACTTCTGCCCCTGCGCTTTCGGCTTCAAGGCTCTGGATAGGGCCGATCAAGGGATTGCTGGGTCAATTTGTTTCACAGGAGGGATGGGGGGTGGTAGTGGGCACTGTCTGACCAGGTTGGGGGTGGTCGGCTGTGGGTGGGGGGGTGTTCGTTTCTATCTGACCAGGTTGGGTATGGTCAACTGGGGAAGTTGGGATGTTTTGCTGCCTGCTACAGCTTTGTGTCTGGGATCTAATGTGCACAAAATCACCAAACAGATTGTGATAAGATGGCGGATACTGAGGTTCAGGGTTGGACGGTAGCCCCAACCTTGTGAGAGTGTTGATTTGGAACGTCAGAGAGTTGAACGATTATCGCAAGCTCAGGAAGGTAATGAGCTATCTACACAGTCACCGAATTGATATTGCTCTCCTGCAGGAAACGCACCTTCCCCTCACAAGTAAAATGTTGACCGCAAGAGGCCTAGGGGGTAATTGTGCCGTAGCGGGCTTTACTACACACTCCAGAGGGGTGGTTACGTGGGTCAATCCCAAATCGCAGCTGGCGTTGACACAGTTAGCCGCTGACCCGGAGGGTCGGTTTCTTCTTGCACGTTGTACAGGTAAAGGACACGATTTAGTGGTTGTGAATGTTTATGGTCCCAATTACGACAATCCTGAGTTTTACTCCTCCCTAGCAGACATGTGCAGAGACTGTATGTTGGGTCAAGATTGTTGTGGGGGGGTTATTTCAATTTTGTGCTAAGTCCGGAACTGGATCGATCAGCTAGGACGGCCTGCTGCCTAGCGGCATCTGCCGTTCTTGTGCAGACGGAACTGATTAAGCTGGACATGGTGGATATATGGCGACATAGACACCCCGGGAGGGGAGGGTACACACATTACTCGGCCTACTATGATATAAACACGAGGATTGATTATTGGTTTGCATCTCACTCCCTCCTCAACTCAGTGAAGGGATGTGTAATACTGCCCCGCACTTTTTCGGACCACTCACCATTACTGCTGCTCCTGGACGCTCCAGCTAGGAGAATTCCCCCATTCACCTGGAGGTTTCCCCCCTATTCATTATTGGACAAAGTCTTCAGAGGGGAGTTAGCAGAGGACATAGACACATTCTTTGACAACAATGTGGGGTCAGTGGACAGTTTTCAAACGGTGTGGGATACCTTTAAAGTGTACATCCGGGGCATGGCGATGGCTAAACATTCTGGGGTGCTTAAATCCATTCGGCAACGGCTGAGACACCTCGAGTCACAACTGTCTGACTTAGAACGACAACTTAGACACACATCGAATAGCGACACTGAAGAACAGATTAAAAAACTGATTATAGAATTTAATGAGGAAGAGGATAGAGAGGTTCAACACATGGGGAAATATGCCACGGCACGCACCTATGGGGAGAGGGATCGTCCTGGCTCACTGCTGATTAGACTAATGCGCAACAGCAGGCGGCCACTAGTAGTTGAGGAATTGGTTACATCCAGGGGAGAGGTGGTCACGGAGGAAAGCAACATCCTTGCAGAGTTCCAGGATTACTATGCTAGGCTCTATCAGTCAAGGTCTGGACAACTAGAAGAGGAAATTGACGACTACCTCAGTTATATCAATATGCCCTTCCTGGCTAATTTCCAGAGGGAATTTTTAATGATGCCCATACAGAAAGACGAGATCCTGGAGGCGCTGGAAGGGATGAGATCAGGCAGTGCTCCAGGTGCAGACGGGCTTACGGTAGCCTTTTATAAGGCTTTCAAAGATAAGCTCATCCCGCACTTGATGTCTCTCTTTGATGATATTTGCCAACAGGGTAGTATGCCGAAGTCAATGAGGGAGTCTATGAGGGAGGCACTCCTTATCACAATACCGAAACCGGGGAAGCCCCCCAATGAATGCGGATCATACAGACCGCTCTCCCTAATAAATGTTGATGCCAAACTGTATGCGAAGGTCTTGGCTGCACGGCTTGCTATACTGGTCCAGGAGCTGGTTGCCCCGGAACAAGCTGGGTTTGTCCCTGCGAGGAACCTGACATATAATGTCCGCACTGTGCTAGGCACCATACAACATGTGAAGCAAGACAATAAGGGGGTGGCTATATTTTTAGACATGGAAAAAGCCTTCGATTCTGTGGAATGGCCCTTCATGTTAAGAGTCCTGAGGAAATTTGGGTTGGGTGAACCTTTCTTACAGATGCTGGGGGCTTTATACTACAAACCCTCGGCTAGCCTGAAGGTAGGGGGCACGGTCACTTCCCCGATAGCGATATGCAGAGGTAATAGACAGGGATGCCCCCTTTCCCCTCTCTTGTACGCACTTGTGGCAGAACCTCTAGCGTGCGCAATCAGAGAACACCATGGCTTCGAGGGGATCAATTTCCCTACCTACAAGATTGGCATATCTACGTATGCGGATGATACCCTACTGTATGTTAGGGAACCGGAAGTAAATCTGGCATCTGTATTAAGGGAGGTGGTGAGATTTGGTGCGCTATCTGGCCTGCGAGTCAACTGGGACAAACCAGTGGCACTTCCCCTGACGCCGGTGACTCACCCGTTTGACGCGGAGTATCCGTTACATATGGCTTACTCCACTGACAGAGAAAGGGGTGATTAAGGCACTACATGAACTAGGTATAGTCAAGATGGGAGATCTATTCCTTAATGGGAAAGTGAAAACTCTCCAACAAGCACTTCAGTCTCAGACGGGAAAGACGCTGCTGCACATCTTTCAATTCCACAGAGTACGCAGTGCACTGCAGGAACTGCTTGGACCAGAACTGGCCAAACCACCAGAGGTGCTGGAACTCACTTATGTGATTAAAAACCCATCGTCCAGCAAGCTGGTCACAAATCTCAAGAAGCTGGGGGTCCAACACAAGAAACACCTGATCCCCAAGGCTAGACTTGACTGGCAGCGTGACTTACAGACGCCGATTTCTGATGAGATGTGGCATTATTGCTGTACCAATACCAGGAAGATATCACTTAATAGCGACATAGACTGATTCATTTCAAATACTTGCAGCGTGTCTACTACACGCCGGAGAGGTTGCACAGGTACGGACTGAGGAGTTCAGCGGAATGCGAACACTGCCACCTTCCGACGGCGGACTTCATCCACATGGCGTGGTCTTGCCCTGGGATCCATAGATTCTGGAAGGAGGTTTTCTCTGAACTAGGACTGATACTAGGTGTAGACATCCCGCCCTGTCCGGCCCTAGCGCTGCCGGGTTATTCCAAAACGCTACCAGTGGCCCTGAGGCGCCTGGCGGATATAGCCTTGCTGACCGCTAAACGCATAGTTGCTATATGCTGGATGAGGGGGCCACTACCGACCAAGAAACGGTGGGCGTCAGACTTGCTGTACTGCTGCACACAGTCGGAGACGTATAGTGAATTGCTGCCTCCGAAAAATCGACCCAAGAATTTCTGGGGGCTGTACAGGACCTATCTAAGCGCCAGAGACAGTGATGATACTGAACCTGAACTAGAGGGGTAGGAGATGGGCGAGGTACAGGATGAGGAAGTCGAGACCCAGGGGAGGGAAGATTTGTATACTTAAGCATAATGAGGGATGGGAGTAACGGCCTAGTCTTCCAGGACTTCCTCACATAACGGGTGGTCTAAACTCCTGTACAGATACGAGGCACATACAGTGGGAAGGTAGCGGGAGGGCAATCTGGGGATCCTCTTCCACACATTGTGGGAATACTAACTGATGAGTGGAGGACGCGGGGTCAGTCACATGACGATCACAGGCAACACATAGACATGTAGCAACAAGTTGGGTAGGTAGGCACACATTTGGGCGGGTTGGAGACTGTTGGAGTGGGAGGGGTAGGTTAGGGGGCAGGAGTTCAGTACAGTTACTTAGAGGACACTGTTTTTGGCCTGTGGACCTGTGGGGCTCGGACGTAGTATGCCACCGTTAGCAGAGTGGTGAAGTGCGGTCCTATGTTGTCACATGCAGAACAGCGGCTACTTAATTGTTTGCTGAGGAAACTATGTATACATGGTAATACTTCTTTGCTGCCGCCAGGCCCCAGGGATGCTGGCATGAAGGCTGTGTGCAATATACCAAGAACTTGAGGATATGCTGCTTTGAACTGCTGCCGGCCTCCGGGTTGTAGGCTGTACGAGCTGTGTGAAAACTGAATCTGCAATAAAGTACAAATTTAATAAAAAAAAAAATCCCAGAGAACCCCGTGTTTCTATACTATACCCAAGATTCATAAACATTTTTAACAGCCACCAGGACACCCCATCGTCTTGGGTATAGATTCCATTTTTGAACCTCTATCTAAGTTCGCTGACGCATTCCTTCGTCCTCTGGTCCAAGCAACTGGGACTTATTTAAAAGACACAAAGGCGATCTTGCAACTACTCCGGGACAAGGATTTTGATCCTGAGAAAAACCTTCTCATAGGACTCGATGTGGAAAGTCTCTATACAAGCCTTCCCCATGATGAGACATTGACCATAATTGAAGAAGTCCTCTTTTCCACTGAATGGGAATAACAAACTCCACGCAATGTGGTGATGGAGTGTGTATCTTTGGCACTCACAAATAATTTTTTCATGTATGAGGACACATTCTATTTACAGAAGCATGGGACCAGCATGGGGACCACTTTTGCTCCCAGCATAGCTGGTCTCTCCGTACACCACGTAGAGACAAACACAATCTTGGACTCCAGTAACCTGTTTTTTCAAAATATAAGAACATGGAAACGGTACATCAATGACGTCCTGGTGGTATGGGAAGGGGACATTCCTTCTACAGAAGCCTTCATGACCTAGCTCAATCAACAACATACTTTCTTAAATTTACAAACACAACCTCGCGGGACAACCTGGTCTTTCTGAATCTGAACATATATCCAGACGAAGGAACTCTGAAAACTACCATGCACTTCAAAGTCACGGCTAAGAGTTGTTTACTTCTGTATAATAGCTTCCACCCTCGTCACCTATGCGATAATCTCCCTTACTGACAAATCCTCCATCTTCAGATGAATTGTACAGAGCTCAAAGATTTTAAAATGGAAGCTTCTGACCTACAGACAAAAAATAAAAAACGCAATTACCCGACAAGGATCAATAACAAAGCAATGAAAAGAGCACAAAACAATAACAGGGACGCCCTACCGGAGGACAAGGTACCTGGTGAATGTGAGGAAAGGCCCATTTGTGTCACCACATCCAACACCTACTCGAACCAGGTATCAAAAATTGTAAATTGACATTGGAGACTCCTGAATTGCTGTAAACTCAACCTCCGAAACCTATGTTCGCACATAGGAGAGGAAGAAATTGAAAGGACATGCTTGTCCACACAGACCACGAATAGGACTACAAAAAAGACCTGTAAGTCTTCTACTCACACCGGTGCAGGGTCACCACCCATGTGGTAGCTGCAGTACTTGCCTCTTAACCTGTAGAAGCAGGCACAATAAATTCAGGAATGGTACCGAATGGGAACAAAGAATTTTTATAAACTGAAACAGAAGGAATGTGGTGTACATGGTCACCTGCCAATGCGGCCTGGAGTACATAGACATGACGACAAGACCAGTCAAGGTTCAAATTGGGTAACATAGGAGCAACATTCGCTGCAGGAAGACCACAACCAAGATGTTAACCCACTACCTAACTACTGAACATACTGTGGAGGACCTGAAGTGGACAGCAATTGAACAATTGAATGGCAAAAATGGGTTCTTTGAGAAGGAACACCGTTGGGTGTTCCGGTTGGGGGCACACATCGATGGCCTCAATGGCAACATACCCTGGAGTCAGTGTTCCTGAGACCCCCCAGAAGAAACGGCATGTGGAAGATCAATTAACTACCACCAATCCTTCTCATATTTCTTCCAATAATAATGCTGCCTAGTTGTATGGCTGGGCCCATTGTCCATGTCAAGAACCGGCCAAAACTTGGACTGCGTGAAGTGAGTGTGGTTTGAATGGCATGTTCTTATAGTTTGGGTCCGTTCCAATTACATCCTTTAAGTCCTCTCACAAATGGCAGGCGTGCTTTAAGTGATAAAAGTGTGGGAACACAGTGAGGTAAGACTTCAGCTATTAGCTGGAATTTTCTGAATTTTTTGATAAATATGGGAAAATTGCCTTTTTACCCTTACTTTCACATTCACAGGGCATTTTTGGTTAGCAAACGTGCTGGGATCCACACAATAGAGGAAAAAATTACAGGAGTATAACCCATAAACTGAGTTGAGATCTGGGTAGTTACAGTTTGCTGGGATCCACACAAGCCACACCACCATGGATTACCCTGATTCTCTAAGTTTCACAAGTGCCCATGACTGGTAGGGTTCCTTGACTGGTAGGGTTCCTTGGTTGCTAGGTGACCTAGAGCCCAGGTAGATCAACCATTCACCATGGCAATTTAGGATTTGCTTCTAATCTGCCATCCCATGTCGAAACTACCCCAAATAAATCAGATGTCCCCTCTTTTTCTGTGGGCTTGAGGATGTTGTAGACCTTATGGTGGCAGAAAATACTAATAAGTCCTTTAGGGTGTGAGGGTAAAACCCAGTGCATTGATGACCCACAACTTAACCCATAATATTTTGTAGAAAATAATCCCTGGAGCCTACTGAGCGTTATGCCACCTCTGTGGGCAGATTAGAGGTCAACCCCCTATCATCAACTGGGGGTAGAAATACTTTGTGTCCTTTAGGGGTATGGTAAGGCCGCCGCCCTCACACCAATATTCTTTTGTGAAAAAAAGGTCCCTGTTGTCTCATGGACTTCCTGTCCTTTGTGTAGATTGCGGGCATATATGAGGTTAATATAATGCCCCCATTAAGAAACCTAGGAGAACCAACCTGGTTTATGGTCTAGGGGCTAAACACAAATAGGACCCACCCTGCTTGCTATTTTACATGAATTTGAATCAACACATCAACAGCCTATGTGTACGTTGGTCCACTGCTTCCAAGATAGGTTTGAGATATATATATCTCAGGGCACATAAGCATAATGATACTTTTCTCTACAGCAAACCTGTGAACTGTATTTTTTCATCACAGTTGATCACTTTCTATTATGACTTGTGAAAGACAAACAGTGGCATCATTATTTTACATTAATTGGGTGTTGTTATTGTTTGCTTTGTTATTTGGGTAAGTTAAGTCACTGCACCTTCCCTTCTGTTTTTGATCCATGGGTGGCAATAAAAAAAACACTCACTGCAGAGTTTTGTCTATCACTAAACACCATTATAACATATTGAGAATAAATCTATGCTTGCACATACTGGAATGTCTTTGCTCAATGAAGGGGCTATTGTTTTCTGATGTGAAGATGATTAAAGGGTATGGTTATTTTCTAATGCATTATATATTGTGTCGATACAACACTCTGTCTGGGGCAGCGAAGCCTCAGCACCTCTATGCATACCAGGAATGGGGCCCTGGGGACCCCATTCCTCGGGGCTGCATTAATTTCAAAAGGTAAGCAGGAACATACACCACCCTTCCGAGCTGGTATCAGCCCTGGGGACCCCATCTCCCGAAGCCTAATACTCAACAGTGTCCCTGAGACCCCCCCCCACCCCCCCGGGTCACTGTTGCCTCCTGTCCTGGAGAATGCGGGCACACCCTTCCTGCCCTCTCCAGGGAACAGAACTTTTCACCTGTCCAGCAGGAGAAGTAAATAAATGCTGCTCCCATCCATGCCAGAAGCAAAGGAAACAGGCCCGCTCCCACCAGCACGCAGAATGGCGTTGGCTTGGGATCCAACCGGGGCCACAGGCTCCCTGTGGCCCTCAACATAATCAGCATTGTGAGTTCTCCGAGGGGGCACCAGTGGTGTCAGAAAACAATGGTACATATAAGGACAAAAAGATCCTGAAACAGTATGAGCTGTTGCATTTAAAGGGTATTTATCATTAGACATGTGGCAAATGGTGATTAGTAATTGCCAGAAAATAGCGATATAAGACCGTTTTGCAATATACATAGGGACACACAACAGTATTGATGTAACACTTATTTATTTCATAAATAGTATATCAATTTTTTTTTAAATAGATCAAGTGTTCACAAAATAGTGGAAGAAGCGTGATGTGACGAGTGAGGGTGACATTCAAAAATACATTGCATTGACAACATTATCAAAAACTCCATATTAAATTTTAAACAGAAAAGGAGTTTTTTGTTGTGAAAAGGTCGACAGCGTTTCGATCTCAACTGTTTGAGATCATCATCAGGACCAGATTCGTGAGCAAGAGGAATCTATGGATGAGGAGAAAACATAGTTTAAGGGGTGTTCCCTAGGTATATAGTTGTGTCTATTGCGTGCATTAATTGTGACTGTACATGCGACGATTAGCGAAAGAATTAACCAAAAAATGATGAAAGAATTACTACAGTACGAAGCAATGGAGGTCATGAAGATGGTGTATTCAATGACGCATATTTATGGAAAGGTATGGCGCACACAGCAAGCCAAGAGGTCCGTTATCATGCCAGAAGTAAAAACATTCGGATGTTCAGGGTGAGTAAGGTATCACTCTGCATATGAAGGCAGTCAGGCGGTGCACAGTGACTGAGACAGGAAAGAAGGGATCGAGTTGCTCTCCTAGTACATGCCCGAATAAATGATAGGCTTTGTAATGACTGGTAGTAGAGTCATTACTCATGTTTAATCCCTAAGGGAGCAGTGCAGTGTGCCTCAAGCAGGTAGGAATATATCGGATCGCGCTCCTATTACAGGTGGAAAGGTGTATATTCAATCATGGACCGGTGCAAGTGCAACTTGGAGACAAGTGTCTAGTCGGGAAGTCTATGCGGGTGGGAGGTAAGTCACACCAACGGGAAAGATAAAAAACGTGCGGGCTTACTTCAGGGGCGAATCAAGAGAGTTTGGTGTTCAACTCCGAGGGTATAGATCTAGTGTAGGTCTCAGTGGTCGGTCCGGACATGACAGCTTCCTGTAAGAAGACGGGGGAGAGAGAGTGAGTGAAGGCTGAGGTCAGTCAATTAACCGAGGACCCGAGATAAGGACGGAGCACTTACGTGGGAGTTAGGAATGGGGATAAATCCAAGGGTCACTTAAGGGCCAGTGCGCCAGGGAGAGGGAAAGCAATTCATTGGCAGAAACCCCGCTATGGATTGTCCCTTATTACGAGGACAGTACATGACCACAACACCACGTAGTTGGTGTGCGTGTGTATTTAACTGTCGGAAAGGGGAAAAGACACTATATTAACATAATTTAAATGCAGGAAGGAGTGAGGAAGCACACCCTATCCGAGCGGTCAGTGACTTACTTGGGAGAGACCGCAGTAAGTCGGTCTACTGTGCGGGACGGGTAGCCACTCTGTCATCTTGCAGAATCCGTGCTGGAGTGCCCTGGCAAGGGCAAAAGTTAAAGGCAGCCCAGCTTCCCGCAAGGGGGACTAGAGCGCGTTAAATATGCTCATGCGCATAGAGTAGCGTGGGAGGCCCGGACTCCATCTTGGAGGGGGCGAGAGGGTTAACCAGTGTACAGCGTAGCTAGAGAACAAAAGAGTTGAAGGAGAGGTAGGAGAAATAAATGATAGAGAGATACAATTTACACATGTATGGTCAGCAATTAGAATAGATGGTGCAATGGGAAATTTAACAGTCTAAAGGGTAGATAAAAAATCCTTCTACAATGAAAATGATGACATCAAAAATACAGGTGGTGGTGACTATGGAGCGGTTACACAATTGTATTCCATCCTTCCAACGTATTTAGTCCATGGGCCCTAAAAAGCATTAAAAAAGGCTGAATTTGTGATGGGTGTGCGAATCCGGCTGAAAAAAGACCAACAACAAAAAACGTAGTGCAGTCTTCTGCGCTTCGTTTTCTATAAGACCCCGGTGGGCCAGGTCCTGGGGCAATATCTAACTATGTAGTGGGGGCCCGCAGGGCTACTTTTTTGTAGCTTTGGGAAAGCCGGTTGTGTTACTACCGGCTCCTCGTTTGTTGGAGGTATAGGGGATTGTGCCTCAAGCCCCTTTGCACCTTTTGGATCTGATAAACAGGGATGTCAGGACTTGTGCGGGCATCAATGCTTTGATCCTCAAAACCCGTGCAATTTGGGGCCTGCAGGGGCCCCCGCAGCACCGTGGAAAGCTACATTCCCAGGGCTTAGATAATTATATGCGGGGGCACACGCCCCCCCGCAGCCCCAGGGACCACCGCCTCCCTGGAACTTAGATAATTATATGTGGGTGGCACGCAGCCCCCCACAGCCCCAGGAACCACCATCTCCCAGGGGCTTTTTTTAATGCATGGGGGCTCCTGCTGATGTGTGTGGGAATTACTGGAGGCAACAGGAGAGGTAGTTGACCCCCAAGGTTGTCCTTGGGGGCAAACTACCCCTCCTGTTACCTCTACAAAGTCCAACACAGTGGTATTGCTAAGACATCTTCGGAGGCCACACACCCCACTTTCTCCACCACTCTACAAAAGCGCCTCCTGGCACAGTACTGGTTGAGGGATGAAGTCCACTTTACTCCTAAGGGACTTTGGGGGCCCAGAAGCCCTCCTCGTACCTCCTTTAAGTATTATGCAGCGAAATTCCTGAGTGCTGGTTGGAGGCCCAGCCCCCTTTCTCCACCACTCTGTAAACATGACTACCAGTTAAAGAAGCATTTGTAATTGAATAGGTCTCACCTTTGCAAGAGTTAGTGCTATTGGCGTTGTAAATGTAAAAGTTTTTCACCAATATTTTTGGTAGTGGAGTGGATGTACGTTGTGTGTAGTGGAATTATGTGGTATGGTGTACAGTGAAATTATGTGGATAGAAAGTATGTGGTATTTAGTGTGTAGGAATTATGTAGAGTGAGATTATGTGTTATGGAGAGCTATTATGTGGTATGGTAGTCTGTATTGTGGAGTGGTAACCTCAGGTTTAATCTTCTTCATTTCCATAGAAGCTAAACTATGACTTCAACGAGACAAACAAAGAAATAATCACTGAGGAGCACTTATGGACCTGGTCAGAGGTTTGAGCAGGGCCACTGGAATTATGCGACTGTTTGGCTGCACCATCTTTCGCACAATTCTACAGTTCCCACATAAACCACATAATCCATCATCTGCGGCCTAATCTGCACATTTGAACAGAAAAAGCCTTGTTTCTAGCTCAAATGGCTCAAACGTTACCAAAAATACAGCGACAAGTGTTACAGCATGGTGAAAGGTCCTTTGTAAACCTAGAATGGTCACCTGTTACTTATTGCTAAATGTGGGTGTTTAATTAGTACTAATGGTGTGCATGCCAGTCTTGCTTCTTTCTGCGCCACTCTTGCCTCTTTCTGCATTTCTGTTGCTTCTTTCTGGACTTTTCGTTCTTTTTCTGCACTTCTCTTTTGCTTTCTGCACCTCTTTTGCCTCTTTCTGCATCTTTATTGCCTCTTTCTGCATCTCACTTGCTTGTTTGTATACCCCTCTTAGTTCTTTTTGGCCCTCTCTTGCCTCTTTCTGCAACCCTTTTTGCTCTTTCTGCATCTCTGTTGCTTCTTTCTGCACTTATCTTACGTCTCTCTGTACATCCTTTGCTTCTTTCTGCACTGTGTGCCTCTTTCTGTACCCCGCTTTTCTTTCTGCACTCCTCTTGCCTTTTTCTGCAACTCTGTTCCTTCTTTCTGCAATTCTCTTGCTTCTTTCTGCACCTCTCTTGCTTCTTACTGCACCTCTCTTGCTTCTTTCTGCACTTCTCTTGCTTCTTGCTGCACCTCTCTTGCAAATTTCTGCCCCCTCGTGGCTTTGTGTGCAACTCTCTATCCTCTTTCTGCACCTCTCTTACATCTTTCTGCACCCCTCTTACCTCTTTCTGTTCCTCTTTTGCTTGTTTCTGCACTTCTCTTGCTTCTTTCTGCACCCATCTTGCCTCTTTTTGTACCCCTTTTCCCTCTTTCTGTACCTCTCTTGCCTTTGTCTGCACACATCTTGCCTCTTTCTGCATCTCTGTTGGTTCTTTCTGCACTTTTCGCGCCTCTGTGTGCACCCCAGTTCCCTCTTTATGCATCTCTATTGCCTCTTTCTGCATCTCACTTGCTTGTTTGTGTACCCCTCTTATTTCTTTTTGCCCCTCTTGCCTCTTTCTGCACCCCTTTCCGCTCTTTCTGCATCCCTGTTGCTTCTTTCTGCACTTATCTTACGTCTCTCTGTACATCCTTTGCTTCTTTCTGCACCCAGTGTGCCTCTTTCTGTACCCTGCTTTTCTTTCTGCACTCCTCTTGCCTTTTTCTGCAACTCTGTTCCTTCTTTCTGCACTTCTTTTGTTACTCTCTGCACCTCTCTTGCTACTTCCTGCACCCCTCTTGCCTTTTTATTCATCCCTCTTCCTGCCCCTCTGTTGCTTCTTTCTGCGCCTCTCTTGCCTTTTTACAGCATCCCTCTTACCTGTTTCTGCACCTGTTAGTAGTTTTTGTACTGCTCTTGTTTCTTTCTGCACCTGTCTTGCAAAGGTCTGCACTTCTCTTGCCTCTTTCTACACCGCTCTTCCCTCTTTCTGCACCTCTTTTGCCTTTGTCTGCACCAGTCTTGCCTCTTTCTGCACATCTGTTCCTTCTTTCTGCACCTCTCTTGCTTCTTTCTGCACCTCTCTTGCTTCATTCTGTACTTCTCTTGCTTCTTTCTGCTCTTCTCTTGCTTCTTTCTGCACCTCTCTTGCAAATGTCTGCCCTCTCGTGCCTTTGTGTGCAACTCTCTTGCCTCTTTCTGCTCCTCTCTTACATCTTCCTGCACCCCTCTTGCCTCTTTCTGTTCCTCTTTTGCTTTTTTCTGCACTTCTCTTGCCTCCTTCTGCACCCATCTTGCCTCTTTTTGTACCCCTTTTCCCTCTTTCTGCACCTCTCTTGCCTTTGTCTGCACCCTTCTTGCCTCTTTCTGCATCTCTGTTGGTTCTTTCTGTACTTTTCGTGCCTCTGTGTGAACCCCTGTTCCCTCTTTGTGCACCTCTTTTGCCTGTTTCTGCAACTCTCTGGCCTCTTCATATACTTTTCTTGTTTCTTTCTGCACCTCTGATGCCTCTTTCTGAACTTCTCCTGCCTCTTTCTGCACCTCTGTTGCTTTTTGCTGCAGTTATCTTTCTTCTTTCTGCACCTCTCTGTAGGAGAGTAGGATCTACTTCTCATAGTTACCCCCACCTTTCGCTGATGTATCACTGTTTTCGACTTAGACTGACTGGGATCCTGCTATCCAGGACCCTGGTCTAGCTTCTTTCCCCATTAAATTGATTGCATGTACTTTAGGTACACTCCTAAGGCAGGCCTTAGCAATCCTGAAGGCAGGGTGCTGGGTTTTATGTGAGAGGGTGCCCCTGCATGAGCAGAGCCCCTCTGCAGCCTTCGGAACCTATTTTATGGGGTTGTTTGGGATGCAGCCAACCGGCTATTGGGCTCTGTGGTTGCTCAGTGGTTGCTGAGACCCCCAAGGAGATCGGTACTTATACACCTATACTAAGAATGGGTGGACCAACGCAATATTAGAAGAACTAATATGGGTAAATTGACAACAGAGTTCTACCTACACAGGCAAAGTAGATGCTTTGAACCCTACTTGGATTTAATTAAAGTGCAGAGAGATGGAATACTCTACATGCACTTCAGGTACGGCTCTATCCCAGTAGGGGAGGTGACGGTAAAGTGGTCCACCAATAATGGAAAAGGTTGCCCCAGCCGTCTGGCCCCTGTGGAAAGCACTGCACATATCTTGTTTGCCTGTCCGGCATACACATTATCGTGAGAAAAATGGTTGAGCCTGCTCTACCGCCAGTTTGGAACATGGGATCATCATGTTGCACTCCGAATTCTCAGAACTGATACCAGACCTTTTATAACTTGTTGTATGGCAAAGTTCCTGGGCCAAGCGTGGCTGACACGAACAAAAGCACTTGCCAAGAAGATGTAGTAGTTGTATTCGATCAGCCAGCAGCCAATTTTATAAATTATTAACATTTATTGTTGAAAACATTATCACGTACAAGCATTTTACTCTTTTTTAAATATTGCCAATTCTTCTAGCATTTCGAAGTTTTCGCTGTGTATTTCAAAGTTATGAATTATTTTCCAGTTTTAACTTGATTTTATGATGATTCATTGTATTCGTGTCATTGTACTTTTTTACTTTTTAACCTATGTGTAGTCTTGTGGGTGATATTTTTGTTTTGTTTTGTGTTGCTTTTATGACATTGTGTCGAAATAAAGCTTGTGATGATGATGCAGCCAACCATATATATTTAAATGCATTATAACCTTGCGGTAAAAGCTAACTTTCAAATGGCTGCTTAGAAACATGTGTGTTTGGTGTCAAACACCTTGGAATTATACCTCCCCGCCAGTAACTAGTGGGGGAGGTATGATTCCACCCTTTTAGAGGGACTTATGTGAAACACTGGTACACCCGGTACCAGCTTTCTCGACCTGAGCATCACAAAATGGATGCTGCTAGCCACAGGCATGTGTCTGCCCTCATTCTGCTAAACTGAGCTCGAGCAGGGGAAAGCTTGTCAATAGGTTTCCTGTCACAGGGAGGTGTGACCACCTCCCAGACAGGATTTAGTGTATTGGGGCCGGGTGGGTGCACTCAGAGAGTGCTTTGAAGTCTGCACTGGGGGCACATTTGGTGTCCCTGTGCATAGCCCAGTTCAAATCAGTTGCAGGAGCCATTGGCTTCTGCTCTGGCACAAAACTGGACAAAGAACATTGGTGTAGCCACCCCTCTGTCCTGACCCTCCCATAGGTGGGTCCCCAGAGTTTGACCCACCCCTTCCTTTGGTATAAAGTAGGAACCCCTGACTACAGGACTTTAGATGTCACCTGGACTAAGCTCTGCTACAGAAACCAAGTACTTTGATGATCTACACTACGCTGGATGACTGAAGAATCTCCCTTGGAGTAAAGGAGTAACTCCTCTGCAAGGCAGACACCTTTAACGCATCTGACCGGTTTGCATCTCCCGAGCTCCTGAGGACTCCGAAGATTTCTGCAACACAAGAGGTAGGTTCCCGAGCGTCCCCGAGGTTGATCAGTTCTCTCAGCAATCCCGAGACCGGTGTCCCTAGTGGGGACCATGCAACCCGAACCTGTGCACCATGTACTTTTTCAGCAGCATATGCTTTTTGGCATACCCTGAGGCTGTGCTTTTGGGCTAATTGTAGTCCTGATCTCGAGCAGTAATTCCACCAAAGATTTCCGGTCTACACTCCACAAGTGTTCCGTAAGCTGGTATTTTGTGATTCAACTTGAGGTCCCTTCTTGATCCCTGGTCCGTTGGCCTGTGGGTCCTTGTGAAGGTAACTTTGACTTTCAGTTGGCTTTCCTGGTTGGTCCAGAAGTGCCCTGACTCTCCATTGCTTGGAGAGTCCCCAGGACCTTGCTGGTCCTCTCCGAAGCTTATTTACTCTGCCCGCATGGGTTGCAGTTACCAAGGCTTGTTGGTTCAATCCAGACACTGACCCCCCAGCACTCGACATCCTTTGTGGGACAGCCCACGTCCGGACTTTGGTCATCATCGACGTCTCCTGGTCCCAGTGGCTGCAGAGTCGAGCATCGCATCATCTCACCTGAAGCACACAACATCGGTGGGCATTCATCTATCGTGCCTCTGGTCACCCCGAAGTCACCCAGACACTGTCCCCTCTGCTTTCAGGTCCTTTTCACCTCAGATCCAGGCTTGGATCTCACCAGATACTTTTCACATTCCCGCAGTAGCACTTTTCCGCATCACGCCATAGAAAACAACGAAGGTTTCTGGCATTACTTGACCTCTATGTGGTTGTCATAACACTTTCTTAGTATATGGTACAGTCTCCCCCTGAAGCCCGCTGTGTATTGTGCTATTTACTGTTGTTCTAGTGACTTAATATTGTGTGCTTTGTGCTCTAATCTCATTAAGAGTTTAGTAGAGAGTGTTTAGTAATAAATACATACATTTTATATATCTCATGTGTGGTTCTCCTTTCATTTGGTCATTCTGATCTGGTAAAACAAGCTGCTTTACATGATCTGGTAAAACAAGCTGCTTTACATTCCTTCGAGACTTAGCCTGAAGGCTGCTCTCCATAGCTACCATTAGCATAGCTTTCAATAAAGGTTGTCTTTAACCTAATCATCAATAATGGTTGTTTGGACTGGTACAAGGTGCCCACTTTAATTAGTGGACAGCATATACCAGGGTAACTTCCCACATTGGTGTGCAGCGGTTGGGATTCATGTTTTTTTTTTAATTTGTTTATTGGCATTTCATAAATTGTACAAATGTCAAGAACAATCCAGTGATCCAGAAGGCTAGGCATAGGCACATACAACCATATTATAAATCAGTCAGACAATACGATATGACAACTGAACGGCATCTCCATCAATATATACACATCAATACACAGCAATTACACAATCTGTCATGGTTGTGTATGATCCGTCAATGCCCTGGTGTCGCCCATTTCTCCATCATAGCAGTGGCCCAAATCTAAAGTCCCTCTCTATGTCCATAGCATACAGTCTGCCCCTAGAGGTGTGTGAAAGGGGCCTTAATCCCCATCCTCAGACTCATTGTGTGCTATTCCCTGCGTATTTATCCCTACAAGTGTGGCTGCGTCTACCTCATCCAATACTTCCCTTGTTTGTCTCGAACTCAGGTATAGAGTCCAAAAGTTTTTGGGTCTATTGCGGGGGGCATCAATTCACTATACAATTCTGTCTGCGTGCTGCAGTAGAGCATTTCCTTATCCCTTAGCGCTAGGGTGGGCGTTGGGCCTCTCATCCAGGATAGAGCAACACTTCTTTTGGCTAAAAGGAAGGACATATCCACCAGTCATCTGAGATTCTTATGGATCAGCTTAGAATATCCCAGTATAGCTAGGAACGGATCTGGGGCCAACCCCAGGCCTGTGACTCGGTTCACCTCAGCGTACACCTGGTTCCAAAAATGCGCAATCCCCCGGCAGCTCCATGTAGGAAGTCTGCGACGAGCACTCCACACTGTTCGCAGTGTGGATTCTCAGGCAGTCCATATCGGTGAAGTCTTTCAGGGGTATAATAAACCCTATTAACAAATTTAAAGTGGATCAGTCTATGGCGCCCATTCAATGATACGCGTTTGCTGCTCGAACAGCAATACAACCACTTTTCGTCCGTCATTTCCACATTCAGATCCCTCTGCCATTCCAGACGAGGCTTAGTGTAGTCAGCTTGACTTTCAGCAATTGCCGGTAAAGCCTAGACACAAGCTTAACTGGGGACTTAGCCTGTATTATGTAGCTTAATGCCTCAACCTCTGATTGTTCCGCCAAATCCTCCTCCAAGAGGCTCTTAAGGGCATGTCGCACCCTGTGAAACTGAAATCGCAGCATCAACGAGAAAGGCTCCCCTGTTGTCGCCACCTTATCCCAGGGTCTGGCAGTGCTACCCTCAAAGAGGTCCCCCATGGTATGTATTCCCAGCGATTTCAGCGCCGCTACCACCCCCCTGCCTTTGCAAGGGGATAGCCGGGAACACCAATGTATAGGGACCGACGGCGCGTACAGTAAGCTGCAGGCCTGTATGTCCAGCATATGATGCCACGCGTGAGTGACAGAATTCAAAGAATCCATTATTCCTGATCTACTATCACGGGGGGAAAACAGAAGGGCAGGCAAGGGGGTTGGGTCGGCAACTATAGTTTCAATATGGACGTGAGGGATCTTGGATGGACCGTGTATCCATCGAAATGCGTGTTCGCACTGTGCAGCCCTATATTAGAGCTCCATGTCAGGAGCACCCAGTCCTCCCGCTGCGTACAGTTGAGTCAGTCCTTTCCAGGCCACCATGGGCTGTTTGCCTGCCCACGCTAACCGATTCAACAGTGAGGTCAATTGCTTAAAGAAGGATTTAGACAGCACCATGGGAATATTAATAAATAAAAAGAGGAATCGTGGTAAAATGATCATTTTCATTAGGGAGACTCTCCCCAGCAAGGACAATGGTAGGGAAATCCACTTTTCAATGTTGTTTTCTAATTTGGAGATTGCGACACCATAGTTCTCTCTCAGCACTACTTCGGAGTCCGTATGTAACTGGATCCCCAAGTAGCGCACCGCCTCTTCTGTCCATTGCAATGGATACTCCGGATCCACACATGTTGTAACTGGTGTGAGAGGGAACATTAATGACTTATTCCAATTGACATTAATACCTGATAGGGAGCTGAATAATACCACCTCACGTAACACTGGAGAAAGGTGAACCCTCGGGTCCCTAACATATGTTATGTTATGTTATGTTATAGTTTTGGTAAAGCTCAAACAGCTGCCCCAGCAAAGAGGCGTCCCAGCGCTAAGGAACCACAGACACTATACTGAAGATGGGAAGAGTGGGAATAGAGGTGGCCTACGGAGAGGGGAACATGTGGATCTTGATGGCCTTCCGGAAAGTAGACAAGTTTTCCAAAGAACGGATGTTCAATGGCAAAGAGTTCCAAAGCTTGGCTCCCAGAACCCTAAAGGAGCGACCGCCTGTGCGGCAGAGATTTGTGCGGGGTACGCTCAATAGGTACTGGCCTGAGGAGCGCAGGTTGCGCCGGGGTAGATACGGTGTAAGGAGAGGTCGCAACAGTTCTGGGCGTCCGAGTTTAAAGATTTTGCTCCGGCGCTGATGAGCAAACTGCGCCAGTACAGATCCCGGCCACTCCCCTTCTCCATTGAGTCTAGCCGTGGCATATTTACCAAGATGTTTAATCTCGGCATCCGCCTCGTCATAGAATTCACGTAACGTCTGGGTCAGTTCCTGCGCTAGCAGTTCATTCCAGTCTGTCAACCTACTGGCCTCCAACTCCGCTATCTTTGACTCTAGTCTCTTTAACCGGTCCCATATTGATTTTAGCACCCCTGCATGTTTAGAGATGGCAATCCCTCTAATGTATACATTAAAGGCTTCCCATACTGTCTGATATGAATCGACCGAGCCGACGTTCTTGTAAAAAAACAACTCTATTGCAGTGGCTATTTTCTCCTTAAATGCATCATCCAATAATGAGTAGGGGGGAAGCGCCACGTAAACGGGGAGACACGTTGCTTAGGCGAATCTATAGTCAATAAAAGTGGCGAGTGGTCAGAGTATGTGCGGGGTAATATCACACACGCCCGTACTTGCCAAGCCAAACGAGTGGAGACCAGCCAGTAGTCAATCCTAGTGTGGATATCATGCTGGGCGGAATAATGGGTATAGTCCCCCGTGTAGGATATCTCTGTCTCCAGACGTCACAAAGATCTAGTCTCAGCATAGGCGACTCTAATACTCTAGCCGAGGCCGAGGGGCGCCTTTCCAGACCCTCTGACCTATCAATCTCAGGGAACCTGGTCAAATTGAGATCTCCCCCCAAAGCAGAAATCCCTGAGCATGCAGCTGGGCTTTGTTTGCCAATGACGTGTAGAAAGCAGGGTGATCAAAATGAGGGCCATAAATAATAACTATGCATATCTCCAGGCCTTTACCACAACATTTGGATATAGTGTAGCGCCCTTACCCATCCGTTTCCAAAGGTGTCAGTGTCAGAGATGCCCTCGGGTTCAAACATGTCAGTACATCCCTAGCTTGGGAGGTAAACCCTACCGCATGTATGTTGCCCATGAGGCCTCTAGTGCGTAATATTGGGCTGTCTGAGCGTAAATGCGTCTGCTGGAGGATGAGCAAGGTCTACTCGGTGCCTTGTGAGCTAATTAAGGACGTTCCGGGTCTTTCTGTGGTCGTTAAGACCCCTTACAATCCATGTTAACAGAACCAGCGATTCAGGGGACTGCTCAGAAGGGGCTGTCAGAGGGACATCCACAATCGTCTGCGTCATGGTGTAGTGTCACAAAGTAAGATTTCTGGTGTGCACCATGCCTATTTAGTACATTGATGCCTAAATAAACTTCAAGAACCATCAAATTAACAATCCCTCCAACATGACACAGAATCACTCCCCCCCTCCACCCCAAGCCCTCCCATGGCTGCTCAGCACGAACTTCCCACACCAAACCCTCCCACGCCTGCCCTACCCCAACTTGGCAGTGGAAACCTCCCCTCCCACACAACAACCACCCTCCCTCCCCCCACAACCCACAAACATGACTACCATTTCACTAGTGTGATACACTCGAGGGAGGAGGTAGCAAGCAGTTATGAAATTCTCTGCTCTGATGTGTATAAAAGAGCCACCTCCCTGCCCCACCAGTCAGGAAAAGAAAGCATGCCGCGCCGCGTTACTGTAGTGTCACAGCTCTACAGTTGCCTATACCTGTCTCAGCAGCCAGCTTTGTAGATTCTCTCGCTCCACTCCTAGTACAATCCCCTCAAAACATAGATCCCAAGGGCTATCCTTGTGGTTCGCAGCTATCTGATGCAGAGGGCATCGTGTAGCAACATATAAGCTGCCATTTGTCCCTAGAGCTAGCTGTGGTATTGCACTCCCCTATCCCCTCATATCAGTCCCAACCATATGTAATGTAATGTATTACTTGTAAAGCGCACTGTTGCCAACCGGCGTCCTGGCGCTGTATACCGCTGGGGAACCCATCCTGGCTTTCCCTGTGGGATGGTCCCTACTGGGAGTCCCCAAAGTGGAGCCAGGCATCCCCGGCGTTGATGGGGCCGTTGTGGAGATTAGGCAAGCTAATGCCCAGAGTTGCCGAGTGGGACCTCTGGTTAGAGTAGGCACCGAGGTGAGAATTATCAAGTCCGCTGACCTTGGTCCACGACCCTGCCACGTCGGGAATTGAACCCTGGTCCCGGGCCGACTTCTGCTTCCGGGTCTGCTGCCTCTAACCAGTTAGCCACACCACTCTACTAATAGTCGTGTTCTTAGCATATCCCAGCGTGATACAGAGTTGTCACAAATAGACCAGCTGCAGGAGAGCACGGCCACCCCCGCCTCTCCCTCTGTCCCCCCCACCAAGACCCACCCATATTAACATCTAGCAAGTCTGTACAAATGATGAAAAATGAGCCCCAGAAGGGGAAGGAACCCAACACCCAGGCTCAGCTCAGTTGTGCTCAGACCAAGAATTGTCACACCCAGTACTTATCCGTTAGTGTTCTGGCCTCAGTCTCAGTCCTGATCGTCCAAGTTGCCTCACGCTGCCTCATCGAGGAGTTCCTTTTCAGTAGAGTACCGCTGTTCCCTCTGCCAGTCCTTAAGGGCCTTCTGTAGAGCTTTAGGGTCCGTAAAGATCACGGTGCGCCCCTGATGATTGACGCGCAACTTCACAGGATATACCATCGCGTAGTCGGCTCTCATATCACATAGTTGCCGCTTCATCGGGACAAACTGTTGTCTCGCCTCTTGAACCCTGGCCGTGAAGTCAGGGAATAGAGAAATCGTCGACCCCTCATACTGTAGCGGCTGTTTCTCCCTGGCCAATTGAAGCGGCGTGTCCCTATCTTTATAGTTTAGCAATTTTGCGATTATGGGTCGAGGTGGCGCTCCTGGTTTTGGTCTCGGACCCAAGGATCTATGAGCCCTCTCTATCACAAACATCTCAGAGAAGGCAGTGTCACCCAGCAGAGTCTTCAAAAGGCGTTCTATAAACAGCTCCATATTTCCAGTCTGGGTAGTTTCTGGAAGGCCAATGACGCGGAGATTGCATCTCCGAGAGCGTGCCTCTAAGTCCTCTGTCTTGTCTTGTATTACTTGCAGGACCTTGCTCAGCTGCTTGTTTTCAGAGTCCAGGGTGGTGTGAGCCTCCTCGACTTCAGTTAATCGTCGTTCCGACATGTCTATGCGTTCCACATGTTTATCTATTCTCTCCGCCGTGTGGTCCATGCGATAGGTGAGGGCGTCAATCTTGGATCCCAACGAAGCGATACCTCCCTGTAGGCTCTTTTCCATGGCCAACTGTAGGCCACGAATATCTTGTTGTTGGTGCTCTCCGGCCGTGTCCGACCCACTAGCCCCCTCCTCCAAGGGAGACTCAGTAGCCTTGGACCTCTTCGGGTCGAACAACAGCTTTGAGAGGCTCCTGTCCACTTGACCCATCGCGTGTTACAGGTGTCTCCCTGGTTAGGGTTCCGTGCAGATCAATCCAGAAAAAGGGGGGGGGGGACGGCAGAGGAAAACCACCAGCAGCAGCACTCCAACCCAGAAGGGTCCACGCCTCTATCACTGCACCTGAGGTTGATACTGTGCACGTCTGGGGCACCAACCAGGAGGAGCACCAGCCCCAGCAGTAGGCTTCTTCGCACACGTGCAGGCCGTCACAATCTCCACTCCTCCACACTCCTCATCCGCCGCGGGCTGCCGTCCACCCGCAGCAGGTCAGGGAACTCGTAGGCAGCTTCCAATGTAAAGGGGAAGGTCCCCCGCGTTGAGCTCACTCGATCCTCCAAGCTCGGGCCAGCAGCTGGCCGCTTCGCAGGGCGGGTACCCCAGACCCCGCCTGTCGCAGCGAGGTCCATGCACCGCTTCCGCGGCATCCGATGTTATGGCAGGCCGCGTCAGGGGGAAACTGCAGCACCCCAGGAGCTCAGGCGGTCTCAGATGAGAGACCCCCATCAGCACAGGAATGGGGGAGGGCAAGACCACCCCCTCGTCGGGCAAGCCAGGATCCGGGCACCCCCCGGAGGGCTGTGATAAGTGGGCTGCCATACTCCGCCTCCACGTGGCTCATCCAGCCGCTCTCGCAGGGATAGATTCCGAGCTCCCGCGGCGGCCGTAGTGCCCGCTCCTGTCCAGCCCCGGACCTCCGCGCAGCTCCTGTTAACCGCCTAATGGCCCACTCCTGGTCCGATGTGTGCCACCAAGACCCCCACCGCGGCAGAGCAGCTCAGTGCCGCGGAGCGTCAAGGGAGGGCAGACCCCGCCGTGGGCCCCTGATCAGCGCCCACCTCCGGCGGTCCTCGGAAGGCCGCGCTCACCCCAGGGGCGTCCCCAGAGGCCTTCGGGACGGCGGCAGACAAGTCTCTCTGCCCAAATGTCGAGAGGGGAGCAGGTAGGTGCTCCGTTTCTTCACCCGTCCGGTACCGCTGCTAATCCGGAACACTATCCCCAGGCTAAG
This sequence comes from Lissotriton vulgaris, assembly GCF_964263255.1. Lineage (NCBI taxonomy): Eukaryota > Metazoa > Chordata > Amphibia > Caudata > Salamandridae > Lissotriton > Lissotriton vulgaris. The sequence continues at coordinate 1,461,528,892 of NC_141687.1, read as the reverse complement.
GGCAGGATAAGGGTGCACAACACGCAGGATATGTGTAGGATATTTAGGTGAATGCAGGGAGCGCTCAGCTCAAGCAGCCATTTTAGTCGCGAGCTAGCTCCGCCCCCGGTTGGGATTCATGCTTGCTATTGTTTTATCAGATAAATCTCATTGAGTGATTAACTGAAAACCACTATAGGTATTAGGTACATATAAATTAAGGCTATAATAAGTCAGTTTTACTGTACTTGGAGTTGGGTAGTCAAGGGTCTAGCACAACCTTTCTCAAACTCAAGAGAGTTGAGTTCCCACTAGGTTAGGTAGGTGCCTACACCACATAACACTAGTATGTCATCTAGGGCAGAAACCAGTGGGTCCCTGCCAACTAAGTATGACCATATCGCACTTCAGGAATTGAGAAATATGTGTGCATCTAGGAAACTGAGGACAGGGAGAAATGCAAGCACCCAACGTCTCATAGAGGCGTTGCTCTTAGATGACCTCAGAAAGACCCCACGGTCTGATGAGGCAGGCAAGCTGGGTGGGACAACAGATGAGGACAGACCAGGAAGTGAACACTTCTATGAGATGGCCTCAAATGCTGACCAGGAGGATCAAGATGAATCTAACCTGGAAACTCCAACTCTTCCTTCAGGTGGGGGAGAAGGCCCCAGTGGCCCTCTCATTACTCCACAGGGAGAGTACACAGTTTACTAAGAAGATCAAGATCTCCTCCGGAATCTAATCCTTCTGGTACTTCTGTAGGGACCTCTGCTTTACATAAAAGGGACTCCTCTTATGAGAAGAAGTGTCAATTACTTGAGTATGAGAGGACCAAACTCAGAATTAAGAGGGAACAATTGGCCTTAGACAGGGAATCCCTGGAGCTCCGGAGAGCTTCCAGGAGTTTGGGGTTAGAGCCCCATGGTGGCACTAACAGTGTCCCTGGAGGTAGAGAATATACTCATGCCCATAGGAACTTGAACAAGATAGTCCCTCCCTATCAGAGTAGGGATGACATCCACAAATGGATAACTGCACTAGAGAGGGCTTGTAAAGTACAGAGGGTCCCTCAAGAGCAGTGGGCAGCTATCTTGTGGCTCTCCTTTGCTGACAAAGGTAGAGATAATCTCCTCACTGTCAGAGAAGAGGATGCTGATAATTACACAGCCTTGAAGAATACTCTCATTGATGGGTTTGGCGTAACCACTGAACAATACAGGATTACGTTCAGAGATACCCAGAAGGCACAAATTCAGGACTGGGTTGGCTTTGAAGACTGTGCTACTAAGGCTGTGGAAGGTTGTATACATGGCAGCAAGGTGCATGACTTTTTATGATTGTACAGTTTGAATATGAGGGACCAGATCCTTAATAGTTGTCAGAAACAGCTTTTACACCAGTACCTGGTGGACTCTGATCTGACTTCTCCCCAAGAACTGGGTAAGAAGGCAGATAAATGGGTCAGAACAGAACCAGGGTAAAGCCAAAGAGTCAGGGTGGTGACCCGAAGAAAGATTCTTCCAAGAACCAAGAGAAAGGTGGGAATAGATCAAAAGATAAATCCACTACAGGGCCCCAAAAGTCCTCTTCTGGGGGTGGGTCCCAAACCCCTACCTCTCTTGAAAAGAAACCTTATTGCTTTGTCTGTAAAAAGCCAGGCCACTGGAAAAATGATCCCAATTGTCCAAGGGTCAGCAATAAGGAAAATGTTCCTCCCAGCAATACTACCACTCCTCCTGGAACTAATCCCCCAGGTGGTAATAGTGCACCAAAAAGTTAGGTGGGTTCTCATGGGGAACTGAGGTGGACCATGGCTTAGAAAGGTCCCCCTCACAGGCCTCCTCAGTCTGTGATGGTGGCATGGGATTTGCCATTTTTACTGTCAGTCCTAATTCTTTGAGCGTACAGACAGGAGCCACTAATAAATGGCCAGAAAGATGTGGCCTTTAGGGACACAGGGGCTAGTGTCACCATGGTGACAGGGAACCTAGTACCCCCCCAACAGCTTTTACCTGAGTTTAAGTACCAGGTGACCAACATTGATAGTATCAGGACAGATCATCCATTGGCCATAGTCAATCTCAGCTGGGGAGGGGTCACTGGCCCAAAGAGAGTGGCAGTGTCCCCAAACGTGCCTGTAGATTGCCTGTTGGGTAATGATCTAGAAATTTCAGCCTGGGCTGAAGTTGAATACCACGCCGATTTAAGAATGTTAGGCCTCCCTGAGAAAGTTGATGGGACCCACAGGGCCTTAACCCAACCACAGGGAAATTTTGGAGTGGTGGAGCCTGAAAAGATGGCCCACTCTACTCCACCAGAGAGCAAAAGGGTTGAAGAAAAGTTTTCTTCCCCCCAGACTATGGGCAAGGGTCAGCTTCCTCAGGGAACTGATCCTACCCCTAGTTAAGGAACTGTCCCAGAGGTGGTCAGGCCTGGCCTGGCAATACCCCTGATGGCAGGGGACCCTTCCAAGGGGTACCCAGTCTGGAGCAGGTATCCTGCCCCTCTATACCCTACCTCCATCGCCTAGGGCTGTAGAGGTCAGGGAGGTTAGTGGACCCCTAAGGGCCCACTGTCCAGAGGAACCTCCTCATCACCAGATTAGGGACACCCAGGTTAGTAGCCATAGCCAGGTGAAAAATCTTCAACACACTGAGGAATCCCTCTTACCATTGGGTAGGTACCTCCCCCAGATGGACTCTATTGGGCAAGGACAAACCTGGGACCAAATGCTTCCAAACCTACTCTCTCCCTCTAGTGTTCCAACCAAAGGGACCCAACCCCAGCTGTAGGCAGCCAGAGGTTGACCCTTAGGGCCAGATACAACTCAGTCATGGAAATGCCTCCATGGTGACCAGTGCTCTGGGGAAGCTGAGACCAACTTTATTAGGACCTCATTTCTCTACTCAGACTCCCCACCAGCCTTTTACTTTGCCAAAACACACTACAGTTGGTAATCCTAACTTTTGGAGAAAATCCAATACCCTTAAGGGTAGGAACTCCTTATTGGACCATAAGACAGGGGTATCCTTGCTAGTGCAGGATCTTCCTTATATGGCCACTTAGTCTATAACGTCTCAACTTGGCAAGGTTAGCCGTATCTCCTTTCATTTGGGTGGCTTATGTAGGAAGGTCGAATCTGACTGCATGGCTACCCCCACTTTTTTCCTAGTGTTTTGCAGGTTTTTTGACTAATGTGACTGGGATCCTGCTACTCAGGACACCAGTTTATCTGCTTTATCCCTACATTTGTTGTGCATGTACTTTAGGTACACTCCAGATTGGATTCTGACATACCCTTATCAGTCCCTAGTATATGGTATGCTATGTACCCACGGCATAGGTACCCCAGAGGCCTCCCAGGGGCTGCAGCATGTATTGTGCCACCCCTGAGAGACCGTTAAAACTGCCACCACAGGGCTGCTACTGCAGCCTGTGTAAGGTGGTGCAGGCATCCCTAACTTAGATATAGTTTCACTTTATCTGTTCTAAATCACTGCACACAAAAACCTATCAGTCACCCCCATGGCAGACCTTATCAATCCTGATGGCAGGGTGCTGGGTTTTATGTGCTAGGGTGCACCTGCATGAGCAGAGCTCCTCTGCAGCCATTGGAACCTATTTTCCGGGGTTGTTTGTGATGCAGCCAACCATATATATTTAAGTGCATTATAACCTTGCGGTGAATGCTAACTTTAAAACGGCTGCTTAGAAACATGTTGTTACAAAAGGGGATGATGGACGGAGCTTTTGAGCAAATCAAACACTCACCCCCAGTCAACTGATCTGGGTTTAATCCATCACCATTCTTTAGCTCACTCAGCCACCCCAGTTCAGACATGGCCATATGCAAATCAGTCTGACCCTGTGCCTCATGGGAACAGTCCAGCCCGAACTGCCAAGCCATGTCTTCCCTGGACCAGAAACAAGCATCCTGGGACCGGTTTCGGATTCATAATCCTCATCAGCCAGGCTATCTTGAATCCAGTGGCCAAGTGAGCAAGGGACTCACGTCTGAGAATACCCTGCCAACTTAGGGCGAACAAAGCGGTACAAAAGGCGATGATGGACAGAGCGTTTGAGCAAATCAAACACTCACCTCCTGTCAATTGATCTGGGTTTAATCCATCACTATTCTTTAGCTCACTCAGCCACCCCAGTTCAGACATGGCCATATGCAAATCAGTCTGACCCTGTGCCTCATGGGAACAGTCCAGCCCAAACTGCCAAGCCATGTCTTCCCTGGACCGGAAACAAGCATCCTGGGACCGGTTTTGGATTCATAATCCTCATCAGCCAGGCTATCTTGAATCCAGTGGCCAAGTGAGCAATGGACTCACGCCTGAGCATACCCTGCCAACTTAGGACTGTTCCCATGAGGCACAGGGCCAGACTGATTTGCATATGGCCATGTCTGAACTGGGGTGGCAGAGTGGGCTAAACAACGGTGATGGATTCAAACCCAGATCTGTTGACTGGGTGAGAGTGTTTGATTGGTTCAGATGCTCCATCCATCACCACTCCCTTTTGTACCGCTTAGAAACATGTCGTGTTTGGTGTCAAACACCGTGGAATCATACCTCCACACCAGTAACTGGTGTGGGAGGTATGATTCCACCCTTCTAGAGGAACTTATGTGACACACCAGTACACCCGGTACCAGCTTTCTCGACCTGGGCATCAAAAATGGATGCTGCCAGCCACAGACACGAGTCTGCCCTCCTGCTGCTGAGTCAAGCTCGAGCAGGGGAAGGATTGACAATAGGTTTCCTGGCACAGGGAGGTGTGACCACCTCCCAGACAGTATTTAGTGTATTGATCAGTTCTCTCAGCAATATTGAGACTGGTATCCCTTGTGGAGACCCTGCAACCCAAACCCCTGTGCACTGTGTACTTTTGCTGCAGCATATGCTTTTCGGCAATCCCTGAGGCTGTGCTTTGGGCTACTTGTAGTCCTGACCCCGAGCAGTAATTCCATTGAAGATTTCCCACATACAGTGCACGAGTGTTCCGTGGGCTGGTATTTTTTGATTCAGTTCGAGGTCTCTTTGCGATCCCTGGTCTGTTGGCCTGTGGGTCCCTGTGAAGTTAACTTTGACTTTCAGTGGGTTTTCCTGGTTGCTCAAGATGTGCCCTGGCTCTCCATTGCTCGGAGAGTCCCCAGGATCTTGCTGGTCCTCACCAAAGCTTATTTACTCTGCCCCCGTGGGTTGCAGTTGCCAAGGCTTGTTGGTGCTCAATCTGGACACTGACCCCCCCAGCACTCGACATTCTTTGTGGGACAGCTCACCTCCAGACTTTGTCAATCATCGACATCTCCTGGTCCCTGTGGCTGCAGAGTCAAGCATCGCATCATCTCACCTAAAGCACCCAACATTGGTGGGCATTTGTCTATTGTGCCTCTGGTCACCCTGAAGTGACCCAGAATCTGTCCTCTCTGCTTTCAGGTTCTTCTCACCTCAGAACCAGGCTTGGGTCCCACTGGACACTTTTCATCTTCCCGGCAGCAGCACTTTTCCGCATCACGCCATTGAAAACGACGAAGGTTTCCGACATCAATTGAACCCTATGCACCTGGCTCCTCTGGAATAGGTAACACGTGTATCTAGGTACTCTCAAGGGCGCTGGCCTTAGAACCTTCTATGTTTGAAAGGGTTTGTTTAAAGTCCTCTCCGAAGTGTCCTTAATCTTTAAAATTCCAACTGCGACTTTCCCATAGGATTGTGCGGAGCTCGCGCCTGTGTTCACACATTGCACCCGTCCTCTGTGGGTCTGCTGTGTCACTAATTTGGGTGATTCCTTGGGGTCCCAGTAATTCTATTTGCTCTAGGCACTGTGTCTAGTTAAGTCGTAATTGTTATACCACTTTCTTAGTATATGGTACAGTCTCCCCCTGGAGCCCGCTGTGTATTGTGCTATTTACTGACGTTCTAGTGACTTAATATTGTGTGCTTTGTGCTCTAATCTCATAAAGAGGTTAGTAGAGAGTGTTTAATAATTAATACATATATTTTATTTATCTCTTGTGCGGTTCTCCTTTCATTTGGACATTCATGAGGTTCTGATCTGGTAAAAGAAGCTGCTTTACATTCCTTCGAGACTTAGCCTGAAGGCTGCTCTCCATAGCTACCACTAGGATAGCTTTCAATAAAGGTTGTCTTTAACCTAATCCTCAATAAGGGTTGTTTGGACTGGTACAAGGTGCCCACTTTAATTAGTGGGCAGCATATACCAGGCCAACTTCTCACAGACCCGATCTCTAGGGTTGAATTTGTGGCACTGTTTGTGATGAGGATCTGGTGTGGCAGCTGACACCTGATGAGAGACAGAACAAACCACATCAGCGAGGGCCTTGCAGTAGTTCATAATAATATGGTCAGTGATATTTACTAAGACATTGAGTGGAACCACAGGTAACCTCATGGCTCTTCCCATGAGTATTTCATGTGGATACAGTCCTGTCTTCCTATATTGAATGCATCGAACACTCATCTGTACCATTGGTAATGCATCTGGCCATTTCAGTGATATCGAAGCACATACTTTTGCCAACCTGGACTTTATTATTCCGTTCATTTGTTCAACAATGCCTGATACTCCTGGTCTGTTACTGCAGTGTAACGTTTCTTCAATCTGTACTGTAGCACATAGCATGTTCATCACTTCGTTATTGAAGTGTGTCCCTCTGTCTGACTCAAGAAGGACAGGCATTCCGAACCTAGGTATTATTTCTTGCAATAACAGTTTTGCTACAGTAAGCCTGTCATTTCTCCTTGTTGGGTAGGCTTCCACCCATTGGAAGAATACAAAGGTTATCACAAGTATATACCTCGGCCTATTTCCAACAGGCATTTCGATAATATCCATCTGTAGTATCTTGAAAGGACCACCTGATCTTTCTAAATGTGTGCTTCTGGTAGGTTTCTTTTTCTCTTCATTCAGCTGTTGACATGTGACACCTCCTACAACTCATATCATCAATCATTTGAGAACTTGGATTAAACCAACTCTGTCTGAAAAGCCTCACCATTGCTTCTCTCCATAAATGTGTGTATCCGTGGTAATGCCTGACCATTAGAAGCAACACGCTGTCTGGTAACCCATCCCGACATCCAAATATCCTTTGCATTTTTAGTACAGCCTGTTATGATCCAACATTCTGTTCAGCTTCTGTCACAGTTTCCTGAATTCTCTTTAATTCTTACCAAGTGTCAGTTAGGTCTATCATCATTGCGAAAGCACTCTCTTCATCAGATTTGCAAGTAAAATCATTTACTGGGAAATTTTCATTTATTGTACATGCTAAAAGGGCACAACGCATTGGTACTATGCCAGCATATCTTTGTCTATGGCAATGTATCCACTGGCTGGTTTGGTCCTGCGCATTTCACCACAGCAATTTCTTTGGGCAACTCCAATGCTTCCAGCAGATTCTTCACATGTTGTCCATTCCTGATAGGAGAACCTGTGGAAGTCAAAAACCCTTTTCGCATCTATGATTGCCCCAAATCATGGACTACACCAAAACCATAGTGACTGTCCATAAAGATAGTGACTCTCAAATGAGCAGTTAAACTGCAGCCTCGGGTAAGGGCAGCTAATTCTGCAATGTGTGCGGAAAAAACAGATTGGAGCCAGGAGACTTGAACCACATCCTTATAGTACACACAGCATATGCTGCTCTTAGTGTGCCTTCATTACTTCGCAGCAAACAAATGATGGACGGAATGCTGACAATGCAAACATTCTCCCCCAGTCAGGGTTAAATCCATCATTCTTTTGCCCACTACGCCACCCCAGTTTGGACCCAGCCATATGAAAATCAGTCTTGACCCTGTGCCTCATGGGAACAGTCCAGACCGAACTGCCAGGCCAGGTCCTCCCTGGACTGGAAACGAGCATCCTGGGACCGGTTTCAGGGTATGTCACCCTTCTTCAGCCAGGCTAGCTTGAATCCAGTGGCACAGTGAGCAAGGGACCCACGTCTGAGCATACCTATCCCACTTAGGGTGAAAAGTGTTGCAGCAAACAAATGATGGACAGAATGCTGACAATGCAAACATTCTCCCCCAGTCAAAAGATCTGGGTTAAATCCATTGTTCTTTTGCCCACCACGCCACCCCAGTTCAAGAGAATTAGATCTATTTTGGATTAAAGAGCAAACTGTCAAGAAGGAGAGCTGTGAGGAGGAGTACCGCCCCTTTGCTGTATGCTTTGCTGGGTTGACCTGCAGTTGCTGCTTCTGCCAAGGAAAGGACAAAAACTGGAACGTTGCTGAGAAATCTGCTTAAAGAAGAATCTCCAAGGGTTTGTGGGTGCTAGCCTCCTGTTCAGATGTCTCAGGGACACAAAGATTTCACCTGCAATCCACTGACCAGCACCTGGAATCCTGTGTGGACTGCATTCAAAGAGAACCAATTCCAGTTCCTGGACCCTGAGAGTTGTGTGGTTGGTCCTGCAACACAAAGAAAACCAACTCCAACGCTGCTACCCTCTCTGCAGGTGACATGCAGCGAGGCCCAGGGCACTGCCCATAAAGTTCAGGATACACTGCCCCGTCTAACAGCAGCTCCAACTTTCGACGCCTTCAATCATTGGTCTTTCTGACGCCAGTGCTGGCACCAACACCGTCCCCACCAGTGCCTGCATCCCATTATCGAGGAGTGAATAACTGACAAGGGTTAATTTACAAGTCCACGACTTTGGATCACCTCACAGGAACCTACGCCTCCCCTCTGACTCAACTGTCTTCTCCTGTCCTAGGCTCGACGCATCGCCTCCTCATGGACATGATGCCTTGTCTTCCCCCTGACAACAAGGGAATGGGCCTGAATGTCTGACTAAATATCGAAATCAAAAATATCGACATACAAAAATATCGGGACAAAAATATCGAAGTCAAAAATATCGGAATCCTATCCCTAACAAGGTAAGTACAAAAATATCGAAAAAATAATATCGTAGTACAAAAATATCGGAATTAAAAATATCGTTTTTTTAAATGTATTAATAATAATGTTAAAATAATTATAAAATACATATAATGTTACAAATATTAAATAAAAATATTAAAACATAATAAAAAAATTAAAACTAATACATATACATTTAAAATAAATTAAAAACTTAATAATGTAATGTAATTTTATATTTTATAATTTCATTTAATTGATTTAATTTAAATTTATTTAATTTTTACCCTGTACGACTGTACCCCAAAAACCCAAAACTGACCCAGAACCCTAAAAATACCCCTTAACCCAAATACTGAAAACTGACACTGAACCCTAAAAATACCCCTTTACCCATGAACTGAAAACTGACCCTGAACCCTACAAATACCCCTTTACCCACAAACTGAAAACTGACCCTGAACCCTAAAAATACCCCTTTACCCACAAACTGAAAACTGACCCTGAACCCTAAAAATACCCCTTTACCCATGAACTGAAAACTGACCCTGAACCCTAAAAATACCCCTTTACCCATGAACTGAAAACTGACCCTGAACCCTAAAAATACCCCTTTACCCACAAACTGAAAACTGACCCTGAACCCTAAAAATATCCCTTTACCCATGAACTGAAAACTGACCCTGAACCCTAAAAATACCCCTGTACCCATGAACTGAAAACTGACCCTGAACCCTAAAAATACCCCTGTACCCACAATTAATTAATATTATTTAATTACCAATTAATTATTAATTAACAATAACAATAAAATAAATATATTAGCACATTTGCTGTAATTAATTTAATTTAATAATTAATATTATTTTGCACAATTAATTAATTAATAACAATAAATAATATATATAAAAATTACTTTAATTAATTTAATGAAATAATTAATAATAATTAATTACCAACTAATTAATAATTATAAATATGATAAAAAATTATAATAATTAATTAACTAATTAATAGAAATTAATTACCAATTAATTATTTAAAATATGTACAAACATATATCAAATAATTAATTATTATTAAATTACTTCCCACCCTATTCCCCTATAAACCCATAACCCGCTACAGAACATATTTATCAATTAATAAATGAATTAAAAATAATTTAAAATTAATTCTCAATTAATTAATTAATAATTCCTAATAATTAATAATTAATTTAACATAATTAAATTACTTCCCACCCTATTCCCCTATAAACCCACAACCCGCTACAGTAGTAAAACACAATATTTAATAAAATAACATTAAAAAAAATTATAAAACATAATTAATACAATATAATATACACTAAATTTATTTAAAAATAGATATTAGTAACATCAAAGTTATTAATTTCGATATTATTAACATCGATATTTACAACTTCGATATTACTGATATCATACCAATATCGATATTTAGACTGTCGATATTACTTACCTTCGATATTTTTGTATATCGATATTTAAACTTCGATATTTTTGCTTATCGATATTAAAAAATCGATATTTTGTCTTTGTACCAATGGGCCTCAATCTCGGCACTGATGCCTCACCTCCATGACACCGGGCATCATCCAAAGACTTAGTTGTAAGGTACTGCTGCTTGGGGGTCTGTGTGACTCCATGCATCTCGCGGTTGGCGCCGTACTTTGGATTATTGCCGGTCACAATGTCGTAATAGGCCCAGGTGGAGCTATTTGTTTTCTACAAGTTCTATTTTTGAGATAACTGTTCTATTTTAAAGTCATATTTTAATATGTGTAGGTTGGGTTTTTGCAGTTTTGGTCTTGTTTGGTTTAGATAAAGGTACTTTAATTTTCGAAGCAAACACAAGGAGATGATGGACAGAGTGCTGACACTTTTCAGACACTCACCTCAGTCACAGATCTTGGGTGGAATCCATCATCATTCTTTAGCTCACTTTGCCACCCCAGTTCAGACACAGCTATATGCAAATCAATCTTGACCCTGTGCCTCATGGGAACAGTCCAGCCCAAACTGCCAAACCATGTCTTCACTGGACCGGAAACAAGCATCCTGGGACCGGTTTCTGGGTAACACCCTTCATCAGTCAGGCTAGCATGAATCCAGTGGCAAAGTGAGCAAGGGACCCACATCTGGGCAAACCCTGCCAACTTAGGGCTTACAAAGCAAACACAAGGAGATGATATACACACATTTTTCAAAAGAGGTGTGGCATCCATTTCGTTTTTTTTTACTGTGTTACTGTAAGTTTGGGTACAAGTACTTTAAACATTGCCTTTGGGTAAGCCAGTCTGCTCGTGCAAAGGTACCAAGGGATCAAGCAGGAGTTATCTAAAGTTTGTATTCCCCTTACCTTGACTGGAAGCAAGGGTCTGTACTTGAACAAACGTGCATACCTTTGCCAACTATAGACTCCCAGTTCTAACAGTGCTCTTATGTTTAGACCTGTGAGACCAGTCACCTGAAGCATAAAAGACAAATTGAAATGTTACTCAAGATATTTAGACTGAGGGCGTTCTGTGCCTCGCTTGCTTGTGAGTATAGACTGCTTCTGGAGAGCTGATACTGTACGTTGTTTCAGAGCTGTAACTATTAACACACATGATCCCTTGTTTCTCCAAGATATAGTGTGGAATTGTTGGAAAATTTGTGTTCTGTTATGAAATCACAACCCACCATGTAAGATGCATTGTGTAGTTCACCATAAAGGGCTTTGTAGTCATCTCTTCCCTACAAACATTCTACACGGCAAACAGTGGGTACCAAAGAATGGTACATTTTGCACCTCTTTATCCCCTATACTCTTTGCTAATTTTCCGATAATGCAGATTGCCTTCAGCTCCTCTATACTTAAGGCAGCATCCTGCTCTTGCCTTGTTCTTGAAACTGAATCTGGAAGACAAGGCCTTTTCACGCTGAACCCCCACTCTATAGCGTGCCTTCAACTGCAGCTAGAATCTGTCCACAGTATCAATCAATCAGGGGTTTATAAAGTGTGCTACTGACCCGTGAGGGTCTCAAGGCGCTAAGGGGGTGGTGGGGGGGGGGGGGTTGTGGCTCCAGATCAGTCGAAGAGCCAGGTCCTGAGTCGGGGGGAACCATTTGAAGGTCTTAAGGAGGATGTGAAGGCAGTTGAAACTAGTGGAGGCGACGGCGTTGATCTGGCGGCTCATGGAGAGGGAAGAGTCTAGTCTAGGATGATGCTTAGGTTCAGAGCGTGGTCTGTTGGAGTGGGTGGGCTCCTGAGTGCAGAGGGCCACCAGGTGTTGTCCCAGGTGGAGGTGCAGGGCCCGCGGTTGAGGACCTCGGTCTTTTTGGAGTTAGCTTCAGGCAGCTGTCCTTCATCCAGGATGCTACATTCTTCATTCCTTACTGGAAGCAGAGTCTGGTGTCTTTGGGGTTCTTCGTGAGTGAGAGGATGAGCTGGGTGTCATCGGCGTAGGATGCGATGTTTAGCCCATGCTGTCTGACGATGGCGGCGAGGGGGGCCATGTAGATGTTGAAGAGTGAGGGGCTCAGTGATGATCCCTGGGGCACTCCGCAGTTGATTTTCATGGGTTTGTAGAGGAAGGGGGGGAGTCGGATCCTCTAAGTTCTGCCGAGAGGAAGAAATGGATCCAGCCGAGGGAGGCTCCATGTATAGTTATTTTTACAGCGCTTGCATGTGTTTACGATTTATAGCGCTGTGAATAACAAGTGATCATCATTACCCAACTCACTTAAGTGATTATAGAACTATGAAACGGTCAGTTGGCCATGCCACTATCAAACCTGTGACTACGAGGTTTATAATAATGACTATGATAAATAGTTTTATATAGTGCGTAATGCCAGAGGTTTGCATTTGTAGGAGCTGTAATACCAAGTGTTACACAATTTAATGCTACTCATTTTATCTATGGTGGATGGATGCAAGGCTGAGCTGGTCCTGCTGGAATTTAACCTGGCAGGCCACACAGTAATATTAGGAGGGAACACACAACCTAGTGAGCAGACACGCTAACTAGGGTTCATTGTGCAGAAATACTAGAATCCCACCTGAATAAGACAATTTCTCAGGAAGTACTGTAATAATAAAATTACAAGTCTTCCAAGCCCTCAGGACAAAAGTGTAATTTATTGTTTTTGCCAGTAGATCTAAGTCACTACTGGCGATTGACCATCCCAAACACACCAGCCGTAAACCCACAAAGCAATCACACTGGCATTGAGGCGGGTCAGCATCATTATAAAAGAAACAAGACTGCCCCCAGCGAGATCCAACCCCCCATCTCACATCTCAAAAGTTAAGCAAGGCAATTACAGATTGAGAATGCAGCGAGGAAAAGGTCAGGATTAACAGTAACCCTACTCTACGCAGCCAGAAGCAATGATGTGGGTGTCTTCACTCTTTAATGTGACATATATGTTCATGCTTGTGTTTTTTACCTCACTCAATAGCTATCTAATGCTGAGGCGTTTATATGTTTACAGTTTCACAAGCAACACACTCACTGCCTGCTGAGCAGTGAATTAATTCAAAATCTCATAAATCACATACACATCTATGGGTGCTTTGTTTGGACTCCCGGAATCATAATTCCCATCACAAATGTGCAAGGCTGAGTTTAGATAAACATTCCCTCCACCACAGATGTGCAGAGCCCTAGCACCATTAGCAAACCAAACAGCACCCCACATTGTTCAAGCCCTCCCTAAAATTCACCAACACGAATGTCACTGAGGATTCAATATGCATGTTTTATTTGAGATATTTGGGCAAGTCTTTTCATATTATAAGGTTTTGTAAATTTGTGTGCAATGAAAGGCTGCCTTTTTTCTAATTATGTTTAATCATTTTAAAACTTGGTAACACAATCCACACAAATACATTCCATGCCATGCAAAATAATTCCAATCAGCATAATCGCACTCAATGCCACACACTTCCACGCCACACAATTCAACTCTACACATTTTCATTCACCGCCACATAATTCGACAACAAGCAACATATTTCAACTCAACAACACAATTACACAACACACTACATACATACAAACCACACCACTAAATTCCACAACATGCCAAAAATGTCAACAGAACACCACATAATTAAAATCCACAACATTCAACTCCACGACACAAAATGACATTCCACATAACTGCACTCTGCAACACACAATTACTCTCCACATAATTCCAGTACAGTTATTACCACATAATTACTATACACATATTTCAACTGCACACCATGCCACCTAATTCCACTCCACAAATCCACTGTATACCACACAATTCCAATCAAATTCACATAATTTCACTCCACACCACATATATTCACTCCAACCCAATCCAAAACACAAGCGAAAAATACATTGTCAATTACAGTGCCAATACCTCTAACTCTCACAAATTAAAGACCTATTGCATTGCAAATGCTTGTTTTACTTTGATTCATGCTGCTCTACAGCCATTCGGATACACAACATTACTTAAAAACATACACAAATAACTCTTTCATAGGCAAACCATATTGGCATTGCCAATGCTTTTTTTTAATAGGCACAGGCACAGAAATATAATTCAGGCTGATGATATGTGAGCAAGGTGGCAGCCTTATTATTGTATGTATAAAATGAAAGAATCACTGTTATGCACTTACATTGCCATTGAAAAATTTCGAGAACAGATTTGAAAAGTGTTCATTGTATAAAATCCGAAATGTTTTATTTCTCCATTTTCCTCTCCAGCTATTTTTCATTGCCTTTTTCTGTTCGTCACACTGTAACATTTTCTCTGTATTTATGTGTTTTAATCTTTTAGTTTTTTTATCTTTGCCATTGTTCCCCTTCTCTGTCATTCTCTCTCCTCGTCTTTTAGTGTACAATCTGATTCCATCACTAGCTACTGTAATTGTATCTATATAGCGCTTACCACCCCTGACGAGGACTCAAAGCACTTTTTGGCAAGTAGCAGGATACTCCGGAACCCAAAAGAATTAGTGGTGGATTAGTATAGGGAAGTATGAGCATAATATTAGTACTCGAAGGTATGAGTTAATTTGAGGGAAGGACATGTGAGTCTGTTAGTTGGAATGAATAGAGTAATGGAGGGATAGAGAAGGGAAGAAAATCAGAAGTGTTAATTGGGAGATCGTATTAGTAAGATGAGGTCTGAGATGATTAAAGGAGAGATGGAGGAGGGAAAAGCCTGTAGTAGGGATTAGGGAGAAAGAATCAAGAGTAAAATAATTAGGTTTGGAATGAGTCCAGGGAGAGATAACATCTGGGAGAATTTAGTAGGATTGTTTTGGAGATCCTAGTAGTACACTGATGTTTGGGGTGAGCCAGGAGGTGTAGAGGACATCCTCCTGGCTGCCAACTGCCCAGCCTAATGTCATCAGGGACAGGGATGTCGTGCCCCAGGAGATGAATGAGACTTGTAGGGCTACGTAGCTGCATCTTTTTCCTTACGCTCAATACTTGTGTATCGAAAACAAGCAACTGTGTATGGCTTAAGAGAAATCTGTTTTTTGTGCATTTGACTCATTTCACACACTTACTTCTTGTTTACAAAACTACCAATATCATACTCCTTGGATTAAAGGCGGAGTAGTGAGAAAGGACTGCTTACAACATATTTTATTAACACACAAAACTCTAAATAGGTCCGGGTGGCAACTTCTGAATATAACTTCTGAATATAAACTAATTAACTCTGATCGTATTTCTTGATTTCTCAGCACGGGGTGGGAGTCCACTACAGAGACTACCATCCTACACCATGCTTTAACCCGTTGCGTGCTCGCGTTGGGCGTTGGCCGACGCAAGCACTACCTCTGGGGTGCTGCGCACGACCAACGGCCGACACAGCCCCGCCTACTCCGTGGAACACCTGCACCGCGGCGGACAACGTGTTAAACATGTTTGTTTATTTACTTTGTTAACATCACCATCAAAATAACCTTTATAGTACAGGTTAACTTCTATGCATGTTACTATTAAAAAACTGCTAGAAATTTAGGCTTAGCACTGACGAATAATATATTTTTTAAGTGGTCGAAAAAATATTTTTGTATTCTTTAACCATATGGGATGAGCCACGTAGCCGGTTTCATAATAAAACATAAAAACAACATAACTGTGAAAGTGTAGAATGAAGTGGGAGGTTGTGGATAAGCAGTGTGTGTGACATTTCTATAAATTATTACATTAGGTTGGGTAGCTCCTTTGAACATCATATGACTGGACCACTTTTGGGTCCAACACTACTGTTTAATGGCATTTAATGCATTTTTTCTTCAAACTGGAAAATGCGGGCATTTGCTGTAGCGGAGCCACTTACCAATTGCACGTCTGTTAATGAACTTAAATCACAAAAGACAAACAGTAAATATGAGTCCTGAACAGAATATTCAAACATAAAACAATGCATTCAATATTTCTTGAGTTGAGTAAGAAGCTGATCTATTTGAATGTCTCAAGACTAATCTACTGTTGTTCTTTAGTTCTGCCAGCTATCAGGTCGTAGCTAGACACAGCCTCTCGTCCACCAGGGCATTATCACTATTGACCAAGATTCTGGCTAGCTGCAAATGTCTAAATGGCACAGTTTCATAGATAGCATTCTCACAACCTAATTGTACTGATAGAAAGGATTCATGGAGGGGAATTAAAAGGGTTTGCTGTTCATTTCATCCGAACAGCAGCAAAGACAATAAATCTAACCCTGATTAAGGTGGTTGATATACTGAAATAGGTGTTAATCTTGCACCACACAACACTACTTATTCAGTTAAGTACTTTAAAAGCACTACACAGGAGCACAGCTGAGTGGCTGGTATTCCGCGCCTCTGGATTTCAAGCCTGGGCTGCGCATGTGCTGCTCTGCGAGCAATGCTGTTTTGGAGTATGTACTCGAAGGCCAGCCCACTCTCCACCAATATTTGTCATTGGCTTGTGTCATTGTCCTTCATAAATGCTGGCTTCTGGTTCGCTATTAGGCTTGTTAGTCCCAACTTAGTACCGTCTTGTCTTCATGTGTAACCTCCCATAAGGAATGGCCCTTTTACTTTGGTTGTTACACAGTACGTCTTCTTCAGTCTGTTAAGCGCTATTTTCTTTAATGATTTTCTCTTACTGCAGGAGGGTCGCCATGCGCAGTTGTGACCACAGGCTTGTTTATTAAACTCGTAGCAAACAAGGAGCTAGTCAGGGGCCATGGGAGACAAAAGGGGGCAACTCAGCGACGCCTTCAAGCATTTGGAGTGCAAAAGGGCTCACATTTGCGAGGGTTTAAGCTATTGGCATTGTAGATTACAATGCCTTTTACTTATGTTTTAAAAAGTAAAACATAAATAAAAGGCATTGTCATTACAATGCCAATAGCTCAAAATTGCGTAAATGCGAAATCTATTGCATTGCAGATGCTTATTAAAACAGGGACTGAGCGGCACTTGAATCATGAAAAAAAACTTGTATTGTCATCTGTTGGCCTGCTGCAGAACATTTTCATGAAGTACATGCAGATGCATGCTGTTCTTGTTATTAACCGGGTGTACATACAACCAAATGTGCCTGCTTCGGTATTAGCTAGTAAAGTAGAGTGCAAATATGCTTACTTCTACCCATCAAATGCACTTTGACTATATACACTAATGATAACTACAAAGTATTAATGGCTATTGCCAACTGATACAAGACTCAAATATGGAACATCCAGGGGCAGATTTACTACTTCTGGCGCACCTCTGCTAATCAGCAGGGATTAGCAGATTCCTAATATGCCCCAACATTGTAGGTTATCAATTTGTAAGTGCCCCAAACCCAAAAGTCAAGATTGGGCACAATTTGCATTTTAAAAGCAGTCCTCCGACACTGGCCTGCTTTTAAACTGACTTCAGACTACAGCAGTGCACACATGCAAGTGCAGGAAGGGATGCTGGCCTCTAAACCACTATGCCCTAATATATACTAGGGAGTTAAAGGTAGTTTCAATTCCCATGCCCTATTATGTACTAGGGCCGTATAGGAGAGGTCATGTCAATCATGGAGGTACCCTACTCATAGTGCACCCTAGTGTATGTAGGTTTTTTACTGTATTTGTAAGTGTCTCTTTCAACATAGCCTTGGCCCTGGGCCTGGTTAGTCAGAGGCCAGGGTCAGTCAGAGTGAGGTACCACCAGTACAAGTCAGCAAAAAGTTAGGGGGTGCCCAGGGCACAGATGGATTTGCAACACCAGAGAAGCACAAACCCCGCATTTAAAACATAACACCATGGTTGGGGGTTCTCTTTAATAACCAGAATTGATTTCCATCCTAATGAACCCATTTTCCAACTTTAGGATAATGAAAGACTGTGTAACAATCATAACGTTCTAATCTATACCTTGCAGTTTTCATGCAGCTCTTTGATGACGGTTAATAGCTCACTGTTCAATGTTACGATTTTAACCTATAAAATGCAAATAGCAAAAGAATGTCTCAGACAAAAGCAGTAACTCACTGACCTATTTACATTATATGCATTTTGTGATCTGCCTGGTACTAGTTCTTTGCATCAGGCATATTAACAGATTGTGGCTACCTTACCATGAATCAAAACTTCCAGTAGTCAGACCTCTGATCTCTCTCAATAAAGATCATTAATCACCGAAGTTATCTTCACATTTTTATTGTTGCCTGAAAATTACTGGAGACCAGGAATGCAGCAGCAGGTACTTTTCAAACCATAATGCACTTACAAACATGACGCCCTCATCCGAAGTCAGTGACCTTTTTTGCTTGGTGCATGAAGATGCAAGATTCATATACATGTTTTTTTAACATTTGGTCTGATTACTATGTGAATGTAAATAACAATAAAGCATACATGCAAACTGTGACTACATGCCTGCTTTTCTCAATATTACACTTCAAAACTATGTGACTGTATTTGTTCAACGGGCGGTGATTTGTATAGCGTCAATGGAAAGTCCACAAGGTTGTCCCTGTCCGCCCCAGAATTTTAGTGACTCCTACGCCCCTGTTTGTAATTCCATGGTTGTAAATGTATTAAGAAAATTCTCTCTTTGACCCCTACCAATAATGGCAAGCAGATAAAAATGCTGCCTCAAACCTATTCCTTGGTCAAAAGAAAAGCAGCAGTTTCTCATTTTACTGACATTCTGACTTGGACATCTAGTCTGCAGGAGAGAATAGTAGGGAATGGCTCATATATTTTAATAAGACCCTGTACCTGAGAAGAAAACATAAATGCGATGATAAATTAAAGAGAACTTACTTGATTATGGGTAGGAGAAAGTAGACCAGGAGGGGGCCCTTACGAAAACTACTAACATTAATTGTAAGGAATATGTACAAGATTCTCCTGTTATCAAAAATGATAGTATACTGTCAGGTATTACTGTTTTACCCACCCCAGATGATATACTAAATAAAAATCAAGAGGGAGATACTAACTATATTTTTGAAACCCAAGGAAAAGCAGTGGATGCTGCTGATTTAGGCAGCACTTCTGTCTTTCCTGTTGTGGCTCTAGTACACAATTTTCCCTCTCCTTCTAAAGTAAGCCAAAAAATCTATTCGAAAATCTCTTCCCCCTTGCATATCCTTCCAGAGGATTACACCCTCCCTGATATAAATCTAGAATCTCAGAAAGAATCAATAAAAACACAGAACCCCTTTCATGCTCAGGATATTATAACTACCCCTAGGTTACATCTGTATAGTAGTACTCCGTCAAAAAATTCTGAGATTTCCATCCCTGAAATGAACTTATTTCTCAGTCCTACTCATATCCATAACAAACATCTAGGAAATTCTTTTACAAGAGAAGATAATGTAATTTCGAATTCCTTATCTTCTCTGGAACGGCTTATTTCATCAATTTTACAGCTATTGGAAAGAATGGTTAATGGATCAGATAATGTATTAGGCACAGTAACATTGATTTTAAAGGCACTGTTGAGTAACAAAATAGGATTAGATGGCGGTTTTGACCAAAAAATAATCACTCCATCTAATAATTTAAATATGGAAGCAAATGAGGAAATAAAAAATATAAAAGTAACCCCTGAGGCACTTTTATCGTCAGATCCCCTGGTTAAAACTAATACTAATACTGCAGTTACTCCTGAACCATCTGTACAAAGGAAGGAGAATCCATTTAATGGTAATTGCGTAGCTTTTATTAGTCAGGAGATCGAGACTTTATTGCCCCCAGAGGATAATTCAAGTAATGTTTTACCCCCCATCTTCCCAATTTTCATTCCACAATCAAATAAAGAAACTCCAGTCCCTCCTACTACTTTAGAAAAAATTTCATCATTAAGGGAGGAAAAAAAGGAAATAAAAGCATCAAAAAAACAACGATGCAAAAAAAGAAAACCAAATCGTAGATTTTACAAAAAAAGGCAAAGGAAAATAATTTTTGATTGTGAACAAGAACCCTCGCTGGATAACTCCAATCCAGTGGATCTTGACTCAACAAACATACAAGAAGATTATCATTCGCTCATAAGTCAACAACATCTTGATGAGCAAACTGAAGTGGTGAAAGAAAAAAATCCAACTTCAATTATAGTTTCCAAACCAAAGCCACCTCTTAACCCTTCGGCTATTGCTTTTTCAGATGTTGTTGCAACTGATCATATATCCAAAACAGTGCCTAAGATCAGAAACAATGTGGATACTCTTTATCTTGATTTCATACCTATTTTTGATCCTGACCTCATTTTAAATAGATCTGCCTTAGTTAAGTGTTTTCACGAAATAGAAAGCTTAAAATTGATCCAGTCTGTAGATCTAGACATAATTTCATTAATAAACTCTGAGAATGGAAGGATAACACGGGTAAAATTTTACTCAAAATTGGTAACAAACCATGTCTTACAATGGGCAGAAGAATTCCAAATAAGAGGAATTGATGTTGATCCCTTTATACCGGTTAAAATAGAAAATCATAAATATCAAAAAATGTCATTTTATCAAGGCATAAAATCCGGTCCTCGCGATGGCCTTACGGCAGCGCCTGAAGAGCTAAAAATACGGATATCAAAAAATGACCGACAGGTGATAATTAATAATCCGTTGCCCATCAAACAAACTAGGGTAAAGGATATTGATCAGGAATGGAGTTGGTTGCCCGCTGTCTTATCAGATAAATCAGGTTTTGCAGCCAAAATGTATTCAGAGTTTTAACGATAACTTAAAAATAATATCGTGGAACATTGCTGGATTAAACCAGAGCTCAGAAAATCTGTTATTTTTGCAGTCTCTTGACGCTGATATTATCTGTTTGCAGGAAACGTGGTTGCCAGGGAACTTTCCGGTTGTAAAAGATTATTATGTTTTGGAGAGTAGTGCTATTCCCTCTATGAGAGGCCGAGCAAAGGGAGGGTTAGCCTGCCTTCTGTCCAACAAGGTTAAATGGAACTATACTCACTACCAGGATCCAAATAAATTATTTCAGGCAATAACTATAACAAACTCCGCCATGGACGCCTCTCAGAAATCGTTTGTAATAATAAATGCTTATTTGCCTCCAGAAGCAAAGTATAATTCGAGTATTAAGATGATTAGTTCTTTCATATTAAATTTACAGGAATCCCCTTTTCCCCCCCACATTTTACTACTAGGAGATCTAAATGGTAAAATATCTAATTATGCCCTTGAGATATTTAGGAATAAGATAAGAGAGGAAGCATTTATGATACCTAAAGCTATCTTTCCGGAGAGCATTAAAATAAATAAAAGAGGGAAATTAATATTAGAGAGTTTATCCGAGGTAGACTGCATTATAATTAATGGAAGGTTCCCTTCGGATATTCCCGCCCATTTCACTCACAAATTAGGAAATGGTGGTTCTATCCTCAACTATATGATAGTTGATAGTACCTTCTTTTGTTTCTTAGATGATTTTTCCGTTCTAGTTACTGATCTTAGTGATCATAATGTTCTACTTTTAACACTAAATATAACATCATCTCAAAGGGATTCATGGAAAATTGGTATTGATTTATTGAACATTAATAATAAAGGGAAATGTTATTGGAATTTAGGGTCCATTAGAAGTTTGTCTAATATATTAGAACACACAGCTGAGAATTTAAGTTCATGGGAAGGTAGAGAGCTATTTTATTTTGCGTCTCTTTTACAAACTTTAAAAACTAAAGTTCGAAAGCCACAATCAAGAAAACCAATTCCTAAAATCCCTCCTGACCTTCGTTACCTAAATAAAGAAATAAATAAATTAGTCAGGGCTCAATATCTTTCCTTTATTCCTGAACGTAGGCAGAGAATTTCTCTTCTGAGAAGAAGAAGAAATAGGTTAAAGGTTAGATTAAAACGGGAGAAAGAAGATGCTCTCTGGGTTAAGCTTCATGAGGCATCTAAGAATGGGCAGGTAAAGTCTTTCTGGTCATTAATTGGAGAAGGATGTGGGGTGCGATCCAGACCCTCTCCTATATCCATTAATGAGCAGACATGGGTTGATTTTATACAACAACTATATAATAGCAATGATGAGAAGTTCTGTCCTGATAAACTGCAGGAGGATTCAACCCCATATGACCCTCCTTCTGAATTAGAAATAGTTGCAGCAATCAAAGCTTTACGCTCATCTGGTGCACTAGGCCCAGATGAAATCCCAATTTCCGTGCTAAAATCCTATAGCACGTTATGGGGAAAAATCTTATACCCAGTCTTTAAACTTTGCTTTATTAATGGCACGGTTCCACATTCTTGGAAGGGGAGTTTACTAATCCCGCTCCATAAAAAGGGGGCTAGAGACTTACCTCAAAATTATAGACAAATAGCCCTCTTAGATGCCATAGGCAAAGTTTTTTCTAAATGTTTATTGAATAGTTTAAATGATTGGGTAACGAAATCTGCAATACTCCCGTTGGAACAGACTGGATTTAGGAAACAGCATGGTACTTTGGATAATCTTACTGCTCTTCAAATCCTGGTGGAAAAATATGTTTCAGTTCGTAGAGGGGGTGTATTTGGGGCTTTCATTGACTTCTCTACGGCTTTTGATAAAGTGGATAGGCCCCTGCTGTGGAGTAAGTTAACCAAATTAGAGATACCATCTAGTTTATTAAAATTAGTTATCGCACTACATACAGATACTTGGTGCAGAGTTTTAATGGGTGGCGAGCGAGGACTGCCTAGGGTTATACCCACAGATAATGGTCTGAAACAGGGCTGTCTATTGGCTCCCCTGTTATTCTCCCTATATATCGCCGACCTCCCCAAAGCTATTTTATCAACCAGTAATGGTATTGCTCCACTTTTGGGGAGAGCTCCAATAGCGTGCTTAATGTACGCAGATGAAATCTTAATCTTGGACCTCACCCCAAAAGGTTTGAATAACCGCTTACAAGCCCTGTCCTCCTACGCTAAGGCTCACTTTTTAAAAATCAATATCTCAAAGAGTAAAATAATGTGCTTTCAGAGAAAGAGAAATTCCAAATATGAAAATTACTACTGGTCCATTGCGGGTGAAAGATTGGAAGTAGTGAAATCTTATCCCTTCCTTGGTAAGATTGTCATGAACAATCTTAGTGAAAAAGCCCACACGGAGAATAACAACAGAAAAGCCCTTGTTCAAGGGAAGAGTCTTATTTCCCTCTACAAAGCGACTGGCAGAAGGCATTTTTCCATATTGCTCGAGGTTTTCCGAGCAAAAATCCCTGCATCCCTAATCTATGGATTAGAAATAGTGGACATGGCATGCTGGAATTTTTTAGATTCCACTGAAGGAAAAATATTACGCAATTTAGCCTCTGACAGTACCGCAAATTCTACCTCCTCTTTAAGACGAGAATTTGGATTGCGCAGCTCTCGGGCTCAGGCATCTGCGAGTGTGGTGCGTTGGGTCTATAACATTGCAACAGGAATGCCTGGCACATTGAGATACCTAATAAAAAATGAGTTGTTGGGTTCCTTTAACGCTCATTCCTCCATTGTGAGGAATTTCCGACAGGCTGTTGCGCTACTACAGCTAGACGAACAAAGTCTTTTCACATTATCTGACACCCAACTGAAGTTATCTTTAAAATCTGCCTCTTGGGAGCTGAGCTTTAGAGTTGATAGTGGGACCAGTAAAGCGGTGAGTGGAATGTTCCCTATTGGTAAATTTTGTAAAATAAAAACTCCCCAACCATACATATGCTGGAATCTTCCTCATGGAATTAGGCGATTTATGCTGCTGTTAAGGTATAATTTGCTCCCGTTAAATTGCCTTCTGTCCAAATGGTATGGTAGTTCAGATATCTGTAATCATTGTAACCTTAATACCCAGGATATGTACCATGTTGTTTTCGTTTGTCCGGCCCTTATGGCATTTAGACGTAAATGGCTAAGACCTATGCGCCTCCAACTGGGCATTCGTACTGCTTATGATTTCATTGAAGCAATGCTTAATCCCCCCGATGAAATGTTTTGTTTTAAATTATTTTATTTCTTTAAATGCTTTTTAACATTATATTGATTACTTAATACTATGTATATTTTCTTTGTACTTTTTATGGAATGTTGTTGTATGACTTTATGAATTCTTATGTGGATCTCTTTTGAGTTCCGTTATCATAATAAATACATTTTTGAGTGATATACTTGATTATGGGGTAACTGGGGGGGGGGGGTGATTGATGTTCTAGTTTTATTGTACTCATTTTAGTAGACCAAAGACATTTATGAAATGTATAGTAGTTCAAATATGCCTGAATGCTTGTGGATGCATGTCATATGAGATATATTGATAAAATCTGTATCTATAGTTATCTGGGTATTTCTCCTTTTCAATCTACATTTTAATCTATTTATTATACTTATCTGTATACCTTTTTAAAGCAAATAACTGTATATGTAGTGCACATCATTTATTATCTGTATTATATGCCTGTCACTGTTGCACTAAGGTCTATTTAATGAAACTACTATAATTTATTTAAACTTAAATCAAAGAGGACCTGTGACCAACACAAGTGAGGCCTACTAGCACTTTATATGTTCAGGTGATTACTAGACCTCAATTACTGAAAATTGGGAAATGTCTAAACCAAAACTCAAATTGCTATTGAAAGACAATTTGCACAAATGTGTAAGTTTACTGTGAAACTACCATTGACAGACATCTTGCAAATTATTATAATTGTATCTTTGAACGAAATTCACATTCAAAATAGTTGCTTCTGTTAATGCACTCTGCAGCCCATACATATAGACAGCACTTCCCAGGTCTACACCACAGGGCCCCTTCAACTGGTTGTGACAGACACCCTATTACAGTGAGTGAGCTGTTACAAATGCAGGCATGTACCTGCACTAGCACTGGAAACCGCACATTAGTGAAAGAAGTACCTGCTCTTTCAAGCCATCGGTTTGCCTTTCACTATGGGTCATGACCCGGCCTGCATTTCAAAGGGGGCAGAGATTCACCTGCTGGCAGGTGCAGCCAGTGACTGCTTGCAAGGGGACGCCTGGCAGTCCTAGGAACTCCAGTGTGCCCCTCATAATGGGGACCTTCAAAGGATGCACTAACTGTCTTTGTTACCTCTGTGTCTACATTTGTGATATATTGTGGGTGTAAAGGCTAAGTATTTCCTAATTTGCATGGTGCTACATCACCACACAAATGAGGGCATGAAGTCACCATGCAAAGGACTGCATTCCCCTTGGAACTACGCTTTGCATATGTAGCATTGACATTCTCTATATTACAGGAGGAGCTGAACTGCCTGCGCTCCCCTCTGTAATATTATTCTGCCCCAGGGTGCAAAGACCTGGTGCAAATGCCTGGTGCACTCCTGGGACATTGTGTATAATACTTATTTCTGTCATTAGATGTGTTTGCCGTCTCATAATACTTATCCATTTCCTTAACCGCATTACCGACTGCCCGTACAATCTTCAAGTTGCCCTCCTTGTTCACAGCATATCTGCAGACATGTGTGGCCTGTATTTTCTGTCTCTGGTAGTTCATACTGAAAGTATTTCTGAATTCCTTTTGTTTTTATTTTGTTCTACTTTCCGTGGTACAATTTATGCTTATAGTTATTTGTTCAGTTTCATTACTATTTACTTATTAATTTCTATTTAACCCTTTCACTTTCATTACAGCCTATTTTTTGTTGTATGGTAAAATGCCCTTCAAAATTTACTGGAAATTCTTTGGTGTCCAATGTCCATGAATCCAAACTTACCTCACTAACATAATTTGCAGGAGAAAGTACATGGAGTATTATCATTCATTTGTCTCTGACCATCTCACTTTATTGCACTAAAGACAATCTCACTTTACTGGACAAAGACCCTTATCTACCCACACCAATCTGTACCCATTTTACGATTTGTTCAATTTGTTTTTATCCTGTAGTATGCTTAATAATTCAACCACAGTACAAATTAAAATTAATTTAATTGACACTGGAATGTAAGACTTTCTATGATGTACAATAGCTTGACTGATTACACCTTTTGTTTTTTAACATGATCATACATTTATTGCTATATGTGCATTTCCAAAGAGTGTGCTAGCGCACTGAGCCCTTCATTCATATTTCCCTGCAACTGACGTTTTTTAGGAGCCTAAAGAATAAAATGAAGTTAACATTACCCAAAAGTTCAGTTTACAGTGTAGTCAAGTTTGTTACACAGCAAGGACCCAAAGTCTATAAATTAGATTGAGGGTGGATTTTTACCAATTCAAAACCAAGCTGATGTACACTAATCTCAAATACAGTGGTGAAATACAGAATCACTACTGGCAGCCAACTTGTCTAACACAGTTAAGTCTCGTCAACAGGAAACATACAAGAAACTCAGTAATGGCAATGCAGAAAATGAAAAATAGGATCTGATGATCAGAATATGATTTGCATTCCTCTTGCCTAGGCATGAGCAAATCTGAGTTATCTAAATTGAGCCTACTCTATGAAGCACTAATTGGGGAAACCCTAATTAGAACAAGTAAAGCAGGAAGGTTTCAGAATTACAGAGACTTCTTTAGACATTCTATGAAATCAGCAGTATTACAAAGCATAACACCACACAATAGAAAAAAAGCAAAGAGGTCTGTACTCCTCTGAGTCTAAAGGGAATCTGACTAAACCTGAAGTGTGATCCACAAAAGAACAAGAACAAGAATCCAACATCACGTCTCAATACCTTTCACCTTCACATGGTAAAACTTAGCAAATACACTTGAAACTCCTTTCCTTTGGTCTGCACATCAGAATGTCCTTGGATTCCTCCCTTCTCAAAAAGCATGGACAATAGCCCTCCCTTTGTTCATTACCGCCTCTCATTATTGCCTAAAGTACTCCTCCCAAACCTCACTGTTTCTTATACACAATATGCCTTTCCCTATCCATGAGATCATACAACTTCACCTCCAGAGGAGAGAAAAACACTGCATGCTGAGCCAACGTTCACGCTGAAGGTTAAACATAAAATTCAAATGCTAAGGCCTTTGGTCAAGTTAACATGGCAAGCATTTCAGCACATGTTTAAATGCATGGTTATAGATACATATACAGTTATTAAATTAATGCAGAATACTATTAAAAGGAGTACCACATTATATAAGAGTTAACACTATTGTTCAAACCACACAAGTGCAGAAATATCTGAGAATTGCAAAATCATGAGGAAAACATTACTATGCACGCTCAGATAAATGTCGAGATTACAGAGTAATTTCACTTTCTATATCTATTCAAGTACACTACATTATGTTAATGATAATAAATCACGCAAATACGTGAGATCATGTGTACATATACATTGCATGGTTAGAACATAAAAGAGTGCAGCCAAAATTATGCTGCTCCAAATTTGTAGCTGTTGTTAAATGTAAACGACTTTTGGTTCCCACCTTATGAAATACCCACTTCCTGAAAATTAGGATGCTGCCAAGCCTATTGTTAATCTTGACGGTTAAAAAGCTCCCAGTTTCTTAAACACCAAATTCATTGCAAAGAACTTGGGTATTCTGGCAGAATCATATTGTTAGTTCAAATGCACCAAGAGGCAACCGGGTTTGTTTTCAACAATAATCAAACAATAAAACCAATTGAAAAGGCATCTGTTTTCTCTCCATTCTAGGTCTTGCTAGCAAGAGAACGCTTCAACTAACTTGTACAGCTGACAATTCTATAAGGACTCTGCTGCTCAATGAAGTATAGGACCCTTTCAATTGTGCTTTTGTTTGATAGCTTTTTCCTTTGATTTTAGAGGGTGCATCAAATGCACATCCCCATCAAGAAGTGCATATTTAATGTCCCCACCATGATTCGATCAATTTGAAGGACTTGGAGCAACAAAGGGGCAGTGAGAGGTTTGTCCATGTGCTTGACCCCAAAATTGACATTACCTAGCACATAGACATGCCGACAATTGAATATTTAAAGTTCACCTAACTAACACAGACCTCTAAGTTTGCATATTCTCTTTTCTTTTGACACCATTAAAGACCCTGCAGGATACTGTAAAATGATATTGTGACCATGGTAACAAAAATAGTTCAAAAACCTTTTTTTACAAAATGATGCACAGTGCAAGCACCGTTTCATGTCATACTATAAATGGAGTTTTTCAAGTCTGTAGCATAGCCATGCCATTATGAAGTTATAATGCTATAAATTTAGTTTTTCAACCGAGTCTGTAGCATAACCATGCCATAAATGAAGTTGAAGACTATGCTTCTACTGCTGTAGTCTTTCATGTCAGCTTAAAGCTCAAGTGCTGTTGTCAAGGCCCAGGTTGATGGTTTGAGCAGCCTGTTTACCAGGCTAAGGTGTTCCTGACATTTGTGCTGGACACTTGTCTTGGTGTTGGCACCTTATACTGCTTCAGAGGAGAGCACAACAGGCAAATGTAGTTAGTCATTGGTTCTTTTTTTCTCTCCTCTCATATGACCTCCGTAGCTATAGCACCCATTCGACCTGTAACACGTCTGTTGCATATTAACTTGGTTCCACTTTCAGCTGATGTTCTTTACAGAAAATGCCCGTAACATACAACCTGAGATGACCAGAGGTTTTAATCATTGGAACATTGTCCTATCCCTAGGCTCAACCAGAAGCCACATCATCCAAATGTTTCCAAAACAGCCCCTTGTCTGGCCTTTCTCTCTAAGCATTTACTCTTTGATCTAGAATTCTAAAATATCTTACGGAGTTCCACCAAGCATTCCAAGTGGGAGGTATCATCTGGCGCCACAATTTACAGATCTCCCTCTTGGCCAGCAGTGTCAAGTAAAACACCAGTTTTTGTTGGGACCCTGTTGGTCCTATACTCCCCCAATGCAGTATCAATGCGAAATATTATAAGAAATGGGCTTACCTCCACACCACTGCCCAGGGCCTTGGAAATAATCTTACCCACACTTGTCCAATATTCTTGTATCTTAAGGCAAGAAGCAAATACGTGGACGTCATCTGCATTCTGGCGGCCGCATTTTAGACAGCTGGCTTTTTCACCACCCTTTATCCTGGATACCTTAAGTGGGGACCAGTAGATCCTGAGGAGTGTGAAAAAGTGGTTTCTTCTGAGTGCAGCAGATTTAATCAGTGGGTAAAGAATATCTAGAGATACTTGCCATTAGGTTTCCAGCTCCTCTCTCGGCAGGTATTTCTCCCAGACTCGATACGGCTGCTCCATCTTTCTGTGTGTTGCTGCCAAAAGGTGATTGTACTATTGCGCCACTTCTTTCTTCCTAGAGGCTAAGTCTTGTAGTTCGTTTTCCATACCATTATCTCCCAAAAATGGCCAGCGTTGACTCTTGCACCAGGAAGAAAGCTGACAGAACTTAAACCTTGACAGAGTTCCGCTAGTAATATGACTCCAATATTTCCAGGAATGACATTGATAAAAGTCATTGGTTCTTAACCTGTGATCCAAGGACCCATTGGGGTTCTTGAGGTCTACTCAGGGGGTTTGCGACTGTTTTACAAAATTAAATAATATCAAAATAATAAATGACAATTAATAAAGTATGCTCAAATAAAGAAGCACAATAGAAATTTGGAAAAAAATTCCATATTTGATAGTGAATTAAATAATTTATTTCAATATTTGAGAATTTGTTTGGTCTATAGTTGTTTTTGTATTTTTGTGTTTTGTTTTAAGGCTCAAATTATAAAAATTGCTTAGGCTAGGGGTTTTCGGCTTCAAATAATGACTCAGTGGGGGTACCAGGATTCCAGTAATGATTCAGTGGGGTCCATAGAAATTAAAAGGTTAAGAACCACTGTAGCAAGGGATAAAAAATATAAATTCACTGAAAAAAGTTGTTTAGCATAAGTAATGGTTTCTTCTGGTTATAACACATTAACATATGTTAAGAAGAAGCTCAAAAATTTGCTTCGGAGTAAGGTTGTGGTTACAAAATGAAAATAAAACCACCAAGAAATTTGTCCAATATGATAAGCTACACAAAAGTATCTCACAACCCTAATGCAGTGCTTATGATCTCACCTATAATTTGTCAAATCACATTGATAACAGCATTGGTGACTACATTTCATCATAATATTCACCTAATCAGTATTTTCACTATGGGTACAGAAACCTTTCTTTGTTTAGATATGTGTTTCTGTGTAATGATTTTGTGTTTTTAAATACGGTTATGTATTGATTTAAATATTGTGATGTTATTGGCATTCTGTTAGGGTTATGAAATATGGTTTTCATGGCAGTGTCATGGGTTCTATTTATGTAGGTAACTATAACTAACTCATTTAAGTGATTTTTCATTTTTTTCCGAAACCATGTCTTTTCTGCGTTTTTTAAAGAGAGTGTATGTACATATGTAGAGATATAATATATGCAGATGTGCAGCCTATAATGTACTATTTAATATCTTTGTTAAATGTGGAGAAGAGCAATGATTGTCTCTACTGTGTAGTCATGGTTTCCCATTTTTCTCCAACACAAAATATTGCTCACTGCTATAGCAAAACCTGGGAATAAATGTAAACCTACTTCTCATGATTCTAGAACATCACTCATACAGCATACTTTCCATAATTTGATGTAATCCAATTCAGTAGTTTTTCAGATATTAGTATATAAGAATGTGGTGTGTGGGTTTGATTGTTTAACTTTTTTTTGTATATCTTAGCATTTTAAAATGGTATTTCTAGAAGCACAATGTTTGGCAATCACATTTGAAATTTTAAGGAATGTGTGTGAAAAGAAAACTTCCCCATCTAAAAGAAGCTCTATGACAGGTGCCTGAACCTAGGGAAGTGTTAGATAGCTCTGGAATGGAAAATAGGGTTAAAAAACTGAAAATAACAAACGTACTATAGTAAAATATCCGTTTTTCAAAAAGTCACGTTTATGAGGTCATCAATTTGTGTTCAGAAACAGGCACCAAAATTCAAATTTTCAGTAAAAAATTGTGATTTCTGAAATGTGTTATTAAAAAAATAGGCCCTGCCAAGCACATAATGACTTTCCTCATTTCCCTCCTTTTCATGATGGTGAGCCCGCTATGAAAAGGATGCGGTGAGGAAACTTTGGGTGCCTCATGGACAGGGATGCATGCAGGGGGGCACATGGTGTTCCCCTTGTTTTTCTGCACCCACCAGTTCCAGCTCAGCATGGGCTTTACAGTTCATGCTGTGCTGGAAGTGCTGTGCTGTTCCGTTCCATGGTGCTGCATTTCTACGGCTCTCCTATGAGCCTTTGAAAGGCAGCGCCGTGGGCCAGCCGCCGCAGGACCAACCACCCAGATTGCAACTTGTAATCCAGCAGGTGGTCAGCGGTGGAGTTTGGCGGTGTGAGAGCGGGGAGGTGGTGTGCCTACATGAAAGGATTACTGACCATCGGAACCGGAACAGAAGCTAGGGAAATACATTTATTCACAAGAGTAACATAGACAAAACTATAGCAAGGAAAAGTAGAATAAAGCTGGACCAGTGACCAGTAGTCTCTGCTTCAGAGTATGAGAGTGAAATTAATGAGAATGCTTTTTTTCGTTGCGGTAGTAAGGCATTACATGTAATTAGAGACAATGTCCAGATTGGAACCAAGTTTGTTTTGAATATAAATAGATAATGAGACTGCTTTTTTTATTGCGGCAGTAAGGCATTACATGTAATTAGAGACAATGTCCATATTGGAACCAAGTTTGTTTTAAATGTAAAAAGAAAGGTCATTATGCACAAGTATGTAGAGCGAGTATCACAAGCAAATATAATTTACAGGTAGCTTCACAGGTAGTAGTCAAGGCATTGGCAAGTGGATCAGTAGAGACTATTGAAAATTACCTATTGGTTGGGAATATTGAAAATTATGTATGGATGGTGACAGAAAGAGAGTGTAGTGTGAATGCAGCATAAATTGTAGAAATAAAGCACATTAGAAGAGGAAAACGTCCATATTGGGTGGGATGAACAGGGAGAGTTCAATATAATCTGCTGTCTTAAACATCCTGAGGTAGTGATTACTAAAGACTAATTGCTTGCAATCTGTTTGTGTGCTGTGACAGTGGAAAGAAACAATGTCAGCATGGAGTGGGTTGATTTAAACCTTGAGATTTGTTTGTAACTGTTTAAGGAAACTTCAAAGTTTCCAGCATCACATTGTTCTGAAGAGTGATGCTGTGCCAGTGGTACACAAGGAACGCAAAGTACCATTATGTCAAGAGAGGAGCTAAGAGCTGAATTATATAACCTGTGTTTGTTGTCTATAATTTAAACCATTAAGCATTAGGAAATTGTTATCGTCATTAGCGTTATTAGGCATGATTGATAAATCATTGTGGTTGTGGTAGGACCACCGTAATCTAAATAGCAACATTTGGGTGTATCTCTAACCACTACCCAAAATAAAGGAAATATTGGCAACATTTAAGAATGCTGTTGATTTCACATCAAGTATTGTTCGCTGCACAAGATCATATAGAGTTACATAAAGTTACTTCATTTCTAACACCATTTATGTGCATTCCATTATATTCAGATGTCTTTCCGATTTAGTGTAATGGATGTCTTGTTCTAAGGGTTGAAATGAGTGATGTTTCAAGAACACATATTAATATATGGCAAGGGCATTGGTGAATATAATGCTAGTTTAGAAAAAGTGTTGGGGATGCTGAAAAAATTTGGAATTACCTTATTGATGGAGGACAAATGTAAGCTTGCTCAGTCTAGGGTTGATTATCATCATCATTGTGTGTCTGCCAATGCATCCAGCTAACATTGAAAATCTTAAAAGCTATCGAAGATGCACCTTTGCCAAGGGACAAAGATCAACTAAGATTCTTTTTTGGATTGGTTGAGTGTTTGATTAAATTTGTTCCTCAGTTTGTGGCCAAAACAGCTGTCCTTTTTGAATCATTGAAGAAGAATGGCAAGTAAGAATAGGATAATAAATGTGCAATGTTTGTGATCAAATGGAAACGGATCAAATGTATTCTTAACCATTAAAATAATTTAACACCAATGATGTGAGTATAGTAATGAAAGATGGCAATAATTCTGGGTTAGGAGCAGTATTGATATCAAACCAGGCAAGATGGCGGTCGTCTCTTTGGCCGAGTAAACGGGGTGCAACGTTTCTCCCCGCCCGGATGCCCTGCCGGTGCAACAGTTATTAATAAGAGGATTTAACCGAAGTAATCCAAAGTTTATCTGAAAAGACGACTGTCACTCTCTTACCGATGCTGCGGCTGCCTGTGAGTAATCAACGCCGCCTTTCACAGCGGATCCTGGTTCCGTGGCGTCTGCTCTGCAGCGGCTTTGCTCTCACGTTGCGGCTTCAGCAGTTCCATCTGCTTCGCATGCAAAACGCTGCGATAGAGCCGAAGGGGCAAACGAAAAATCAGCCTTGGATTCCTGCAAAATCTTCGGCTACTCAGCCCCCGCCTACACAAGCGGCGCCCTCAGCTGATAGCGCAAAGAAGACTTAGGCAGATATTTCATCAGGCAAAAATTCTAAAAATGCCAAAACTGTACCAGTTCCCGCAATTTTTCAGACACGGGCTGTCAGTATTAACAAAATGCCTCATTTCTCTCAGGAGACTCAGCAGCCTATAGCTACCACATCCACTAAAGCCCCCACAGCTGTAACTGGTAAGATTGATGTCATCCCTAATTCACATTCTGTAGCTGTTCCGTTAAACATTACAAAGGCGGGCCCAGTGGACATTGTACAAACGGAGCCTAATGATTCTGGAACTTTGATTTGTATCAAGCCTACAATGGATTTTTCTATACAGCCCCAAGGCCTTCTGGGCGATGTAGTCCCTTCAGCACAGGTCCCTCAGAAACTCAACTTTATAGACTCCCTTGCAGCAATCTCTTCCTCGTCATCAAGTGTGCACACAAATGTTGAAGCTATTCAAGCTGCTCTGCCACCAGCCCTAATCAATACGGATGTGGACACAGATAGTGATAATTTTTTCTCTTTATCGTAACACACTGGTTCTTCGGTGGATGGTAATGGCTTAGATAGAGACTGGACGGATGACGAGGGTAGCGTGACTGGGGACTGGCGCACAAATGAGGTTCTGAATTCAGCTGCCATCTCAAAAGTTCTATCTACAGTTCGCAAACTCCTTCAAGATCCGGATCAGGTGATGGGCTCCTTAGCCTGGGATTACTCATTTACAACCCAGCAGGGTGTCCAATCCAATCCTTTAGAGCCAGCTCTTAATTTCTCTGACCCTAGCTTGGGTCCACCCCCGGGTGAAATCACACTGGCAATAATTTATCAAACAATCATTGCCCACCGGGAAGAGATGGGCCAGGAAAGTGCCTGTGCACAAGCGGCTTGCCGCAGGGTCCAGAACTCACTCCCGAGAGTCATGAAAACCTGTGCGGAAATGGCATCTAAGGTAGCCGAAGCAGAAACTCGCATTTCAACGTTGGAAGATGATATGTCTACCCAAAGGAATGCGATTGATGCAATCCAAGTGCACTGGGGTGATGTTCAATGGAAGCTTGCGGACATGGAAAACAGGGCCCGCAGAAACAATTTGAGGATTCTGGGGGTCCCTGAAGGTATCGAGGGGATGGACGCTCATCAATTCGTGGTGGAGCTTTTCACGGAAGCCTTCCCCGAAGTGAAGTAATGGGACTGGCAGATGGAAATTCAGAGTGCCCACCGGTTCCCGTTCAAACCTAAACAACACTCTGGCCAAACATCCAATAGACCTCGGGCTATTTTAATTTCTTTGCTTAATTTCTTGGCCAGAGAGAAGTTGTATGATTTAGCGAGGCCGGACAGACAGAGATCTGGAAAAAGGGTGCCAATTTTTTGTCAGGCCAGATTTTCGCCCAGCTACAGGTGAACCGAGATGGCAGCTCCAGCAGCTGATCGCCCCATTCCAATCTAAGGGGGCACAGGTGTTCTTGCTGTATCCGTCTAAACTCAAAGTCATCCATCAGGCACAAACAACATTTTTTGAGGCAGAGATTCAGGCTAAGGCGTTTTTGGACTCAATTTAGGACATTTCTCCAGGATTGCATTTGTTATCCTCTCATTTCCTCTCATTTGTTTTGTCTAACGTTAGTGGGGCATGCCCAATTGGGAGGTTGACAATAAGTTTTTTTTTTCTTTTTCTATTACATTTCAGTGAACTTCTCCGGGTATGCTCCTGCGTGAGTAGACTGGCAGCAACTTCAGGGGGGGTCCCAGCGCTCACCAGTTTCCCCATCATTTGGACTTTGGTCCTATTGCCTAGTTTGGGGGGTGGGGGGGCTGGGTCAGTGGGTGGTGGTGGTTCAGGGTGGGTGGTGGGGGTGGTTGGGGTTCTTGAGTGTGGGTTTGGGGGGGTTGGGAGGGGGTGCATCATAAAAAATCAGTTTGTAAATTGTTGTGTGTATTATGATACCATAGTGACTTCTTTGGTTATTTTGTTGAGTTCTTTTAAAAGACTGAATGGCGTCGGGTAAAATACACATTGCTTCATTAAATGTTTGTGGCCTGAATAATGGCAAGAAGAGGGCTTTATTCTCAAGGGTTGTCCATGCCTTAAACTTAGAGGTACTCTGCCTCCAGGAGACGTACGTACCGTGGCAAAATATAGAATATCTAAAAATCCCTGGTTTTGATTTGATAGGCTGTTCCCGACAAACTTCAATGATACGTGGGCTTGCTATTCTGGCCAAGCGTGGGCTCGGACCATGTGTGAAAACTACTCAAGACAATCATGGCCGCTGGGCTATTGTTGAACTTCTGATTAATTGGGAACCCATGACCATCTGTACTGTTTATTATTGCTCTAACCTGGATGACCCCACCGTTTTACATCATTTAAATGTAGAGCTGGCCCTGTGGCCGCATCCTGTCTGCTTGTGTGGAGATTTTAATATCAATTTGTTCGCAGATTTCGATATAATTGGGGGACAAAAATATGTAGGCAAGAAACCTAAGGTATTCAGGGCTTTACAAGCACTGGCTCTGGAGCACTTGATGACTGACCTTTGGCCTCACCACCATAGGGACCTAGATGGCTGTACGTACTTCTCAGTTCCCCATAATAAAATGGTTCTTTTGGATTTTCTTTTTTGTCGGATCAGTTAGCGGATACAACATCAATTACCATTTCACCCCGTATAATATCTGATCATAATCCCCTGATTATTAATTGTACCTTACCTACTGTCCCAAAGGCCCTTAGACCTTGGACTTTCGAGAGAAAGTTATTATCGGAGGAAGCCTATTTAAATCATATGCGACCCTGGGTTTGTGAATTCTTGGATTTTAACAGAGGGACGGCCTCTAATATTATAGTCTGGGATACACTTAAGGCTGCGATCCGTGGGGAAACTAAAAGCTTTTCACTCTCACGTCAGAAGCAAATCCATGAGCTAATCAATGTTCGGACCGAGGAACTTCGCAGTGCAGAGATCTTGCTTACCACCACTATTAAGGAAGGTCTGGATACTGTCCACGATCAGTTGCAGGTGGCACATATCAAAGCTTCCCCTTTCGAATTTTTTGGGCAGGACCTAGCAGCTAAGTATATACAGTACCGCTCAACTATGTTTAAGTTCGGGGAAAAAGCAGGTAGGGTCCTTGCCAAGCGCCTTCAACAGCGATACATGGCCAATCGAATTGACTCGATTCAGGATGCTCAGGGCCGGATTCACGATACTTCGGAAGGAGTCCGGTCGGTCTTCTCTGATTTTTATTTTTCATTATATACAGAGTCATCCAGGGAAGATAATCTGGTTGAAGAATTTGTGGCCTTTGTTTCCGAACTTAACACTGTAAAAATATCCGACAATCAGAACTTAGTCTTAGCGGCGCCTATATAATGGGAGGGGGTGGAACAGGCTCTAAACACGATGGCTAAGGGTAAGGCGGCCGGCCCGGACTCCATTCCTCTGGAGTTTTATAATACTTTTCACTGGGAAATTTGTGAAGATCTCTTAACAACGCTTCGGGAGGCCCAGCTTGGCCCTATACCAGACTCTTGGCAATATACAAATATTATTTTATTGAAAAAGAAGAACAAGTCTGCTCTCAATCCCGCTTCATACCGCCCGATCTCTCCGATCAATACGGATAATAAGATTTTTGCTAAGATTCTGGCTACCAGATTAGCTTTAGTCATCTCCCCTTTAGTCTCTATCTGCCAGCACGGATCCATCCCGGGCAGAGACACGGCGGGCCACATTCGCCGTGTCATTGCACTTCTAGACTGGGACCAAGTCACCGGGTCCCCCCTAGGCGCAATCCTGTTAGATGCCGAAAAGGCGTTTGACAGGTTGCGTGGGGGTTCCTGTGAAGTTTTGGAGTGGAAGGGGTTCTGTTCTGGTTTTATTCAGGCTGTACAGGCACTCTACATCAGGCCATGGGCAATTATATCCATCTCTAGCATGACCTCGAGTCCTTTTCCTATCAGCAGGGGCACCAGGCAGGCTTGCCCCTGCTCGCCCCTGCTATTAGCTTGATATATCGACCCATTTTTAAGCATAATTGAGACTGCCTTGTCTATACCCCCAGTAAGGGTTAACGTCTTCGAGTTTAAAGTTCTGGCTTATGCCAACGATATTGTGGTATTGACCAGTGATGTGGCAACCTCGTTTTCGGCGCTAAAGATTCTGGCTGGGCAATTTGGTCTGTGCTCGGAATACAAACTTAATGCTCAAAAAACCCAGGTGGTCCAATCCTCCGCTATGGGGCCATCCGATGCACCAGTGGTCCCAAGGTCAATGTATCTAGGCGTAATTATTACAGCAGCGGTGGAAAACCTTCCTGATATTAACATCTTGCCTATTATAGATACAGTTGCCACCACCTTACATAGACTAGACAATTTGCATCTATCTTTGTTTGGTAGGAGGAACATTCTAAAGATGCTGATCCTACCAAAACTCTTGTATCTCTATAGAACTATCCCATTAGAATTTGCCCGGATCAGTATGTTCAGGTTAGAGAGATGCTGTAATATGTTTTTATGGAGTTAGCGTCAGCCGCGAAGGGCCTCGAGATGGATGCAGTTGCCTGTGGATCGGGGAGGGTGGTCATTTCCCAATCTGTTGTTGCACAACTGGGCAGCATTATCACAACATCTTACTGTTCCACTGTTTGGGGACAGAGCAGTGCTTCCAGTATGCTGTAGCCCCTCGATCTTTGCAATTGGTCTGGGGGAGGATATGAAAGGAATATTATTAACAGTTCTCGAACCAAGTTACTATAAAACAATTAAATTTAGAGTCATCATGGCCATGTGTTCGGTTTGGAGAAAAGTGCGGCGGAAATGGTCAATTTCCAATATTAATTATTATACACCCCTTGCAGCAGCTAGAATATTACCACCTATCTTCCAAGACCATATTACAGTTAGGTTGAGGATGTATGGTATTATTGCTTTGGGAGATTTAGCCCAGCAGGAGAGTCTTGCTCCTTTTATCTTTCTTAAAGAGAAGTTTGCTCTGGACTCACATGAATTTTTTAAATATCTACAGATTCGCAGCTATCTAGAGAGACTCCTGATTAGGAATCCAACTTTTGTTGTTAAAAATTTACTTATGGATTTGATTTTGAAGAAATCAAAAATCGGTCTTGCCTATCAAAATCTTCTTTTGGGCCTCCCTGATGACCTACTCCTTCAAAATTCTAAGTGGGATAACAAACTTGGCCGTTCAGGAACCGATATCATGCATTCACTGGAGTTATCTAATATGGTTTTAACTTCTGGGAGCTTGCGCTCACAATCATATATGGCTCTAATGGACCTGTACTATACCCCGGCTAAAATTTTCTAAATGGGGAAGTAATCGGTGCCATAATTGTCCGAGATGCGGCTTAGCTGCTGCTAATGATATACACATGTTTTTCCACTGCCCCACACTCGCTATATTTATTCAAGATGTCCAAACATTTATCAATATCAGTCTTAAAATATCAGTGGTTCTATCTCCTGAAGTGGTAATACTGGGACGCAAGTCAAATGTGGTTGACCCTAGATCGAGATACTCTTCAGCTTTAATATTCATAGCGATGTCTGTAATGCGTTTATGTATCACCTCTGAGTGGATCAGCTCAGATCCCCCCACATTTGTGAATTGGAGAGCCAGGATTCTGGCTCTGCATAACTTAGAGTCTGCGGTGTACACGCGGGGAGGCAAGAGGAGGCGGGAGAGGGGGCTGCGAATTTGGGCTCCATTTGTTCATTGGCAGAATAATTGATTTGCCGATCTCGCCTTTTGGTGTTTCCTAGCTTTACTAACTTCTTATTTTTTCTGTTATTTTAATTTTCTCCCTTGTTGTTGTGCCTCAATCTTATGCTTACCGACCCCCTCTTTTCTCTTGCTCTTTTATTTGTTGTTGTAAGCACAAATTTGTTCGAAGGATTTTATGGTTGTCATGATACGTTCTAATGCTAAGTTATATGATGTAGTTTCGCAAGCTGAATATTATAAATATTTTTTTTAAAAAGGAGCAGTATTGATGCAGAAAGATAGTAACTAAAATAATAGCATTCACTTCAAGAGCTTTGTTGGTGTAGAGCCTACTTACAGAATGGTTGACAGGGTGTGGAATATTTAAAAAACCTTTGATGCAGAAACAAGTTAATGAACTGACCACAAACCGCTAGTGGATTTGTTCAGTGCTTGCAGGGAGGAAAAGCTACTCCCAGTATAGCTGAATGGCAATATCCATTTCAGCAATTCCATTATGGACTTGATCATGTATCAGGTGCATTAGAATCAGGTTTGTAAAATTTGATACAGATTTTCAGTCCTCTGCTTAGGGGGAGCTACAATCGATATATACAGCACAAGGGCCTAAAACAGTTTGTTAATATCAATGGTTCCTCTTCTGCCTCCCCTTAATGCGTAGTCTTTGGTACTTTCGAACTGTGTATTGCAGGGAATGACATAAAACTTAGCGGCTGATTAGAATCTTGGCGGAAGGGATACTCCATACACGAAAAACTTAGGGGTCTAGAAGCTAAACCAGAAGAGTGTTTGCTAATGTAAAACCTATGTCTGATTAGTACTATAGGAGTACAAAGAGTAACAGACCAAATCGCCAGTAAATGAAACACCTGTAACCGTGAGTCACCCCGGTTGTTTTGGATTCCCATCAAAGTCTTACAAGATCAATATTATCATTTGGTAATCCCTGGCGGGTATTGTGTCTCCTGACCATTGAGATCACATGCATACCCTCTCGGATGGTTCGGTCGAGCGACCGCAATCACACAGGTATCACAAATGCTGTTGATTCAGTGGGAAAAAGTGCAGTGCAAAAAAGAAAGAGTGGTGATTTAAAATAGGATAGGGAACTAACAGAAAAACTTTTAATAGGCGTTGGCCCCTTCCTGGTTAAAAACAAGAACAGACTGGCAAAATTATCGCATTGATAACAAATATCTGCGAGGAAGGGATACTCCGTCACAAGTGTGACGAATATCCTGTCCCCGTAATACAAGTTTCATAGAATATAATGGAAGTGTAATTTGGCAGACAAAACATTTGTCATGTTTGTGACGGAGTAACCTTGTTTGCCAAGATTGTAATCAGGCCCTCTGTCCTGAACCTTCTTTATTCCCGGGCTCCTTTTTTTTACCATGATTTAATTTCTTGCAAATAGGGTGTGCGGAAGTGCTATATTATTCCAATAGTTTTTCCCACTTCTCTGAAAAGTGCCACTTGCTGCTGTTTCAATATGTTTGGCATCAGTCTTCTAGGTTTATGGCTGTTGAAGCCTTTTGCTGCCTGATGTGGAGCCACAGGTATGATCCTCAGCTGCTTGTAACATTTGAGTCGCTATCCTAAAAAAAATCAGGATGAAGGCTGATAGCTGTGTGGGTTAGCCTTTCCGGCAGCAAAGCATCGCTTTCTCACACATTTGAATATTTAGCACCCACAGAAGCCGACTGATCCAGAATCACCTACTTGGTAGCATGGTTTGCAGATGCATGTGACGTATATGCGAGACTCATCAATTGCTGTCCACAGGACTTTGAAACAAAATGAATGTAAACCTTGGATCACATCTATCTCTGTGACTAGCACAGAAACCAGTAGAAAATGAGTTCACTCGGTAGGAGCTGAGGTCAGCCTGATGGGTTTGTCTTCTATTTTAACCTCAAAAATGTCTTCTTGTGTCTCTTATCACCACATGAGTATAGCTGTAGTTCTCAAATCTGCATCAGGTCATTCTTGGAGGGTGTGAGCCATAATTAACTCTGGGGTCACTGGAAATTTTATTCTAGCTACTTTAAGTATTCAAATCCAAAAAAAGATAAACTCGAGATAGTAAGGACCGTAGATGGAAAGGGACTAAACTCCAGGTTAATTCAATGCAGCACATAAACCACAGATAACCTGGGTCACACAGAAAGTAGAACTAAGGTCAGAGTATTGTAGGACTCATTGTTATCAATAGTTACTGGACTATACTAACTCAAGATAACCCATCTAGACATTAACAGTTCTCAAATTAAGGGAGTCTACCAGAAAGTTACACTGATTTAGTTGATGTGCTTGCCTCCCCCCATAGTTTTGACAGCAGAAAAGGCCTGGTCCCAGTGTTAAGGCTACCTTCTTGTAGACTATATATGACAAAAGAGAACAACCATCTGAGAAACTACTTAGATGAATATATATATATAATGGGTACATCTCACACTCCAAATCCCTTGTATTCTCACCTCTATGTTCTGTGCCTGAAAAAAAGGAGTGGGGGTGGACTTAACCCGTGTATACATTACCGCACTGTGAATGACAAAACAGGCAAAAATTGGTACACACTGCCCTGGATTCAGAGTCTATTGGATCAATTTAAGGATGTTGTAATATTTACGAAGCTGAATTCATGGAGGGGTACCATCCAGTTGGAGCCCGAGATGGTGATAAATGGAAGACCGTATTTAGGACCAATTTCAGTCTTTATGAATACCAGGTTATACCTTTTAGACTCTGCAATGCCCGTGCTGCCTTCCAGTTTTTATTGATGAAGTTCTCTGAGAATGTCTTGATGTGTGTTGTGTTGTTTTTAAAGACTACATTCTCATTTATTCACACTCCATGTCAGACCACATCCATCAGGTTTGTGCCATTCTCCTAAGATTCAGAGAACACCAGTTATATGCAAAATTGGAACTACTACTACTACTGGAAAAAAGAGTATTTCATATTACTAAGGTGGAATTCCTTGACTGCATCCTCAGTCTAGAAGGAATAAGCATGGACACTAAGAAATACTAATTCATTCTAAATTGGCCTTCCTCCACAACTTTGAAGCAAATTCAGAGCTACCTAGGATTCACACATTTTATTTGTGATTCATCAGTAATTTCTCTAGTCCCACCACACACATCACTCACTTATTGTGTAAGGGGTCAAATTTCATTTGGATTCGGAAACTGAACAAGCCTTCCAATAACTAAAGAGATGCTTCACCAAAGCCCCAATATTGTCACACCCAGATCCTGACAGTTCCTATATAGTCGAAGCAGATGCCTCTCAGACTCCTGTAGGAGGCATACTGCCACAAAGAGAGATGGTAACTGGATAACTTCATCCCATAGCATACTACCCTCGAAAACGACTCCCAACTGAAAATAATTACTCCATAGCAGATTGAGAGTTATGGCAATCAAGGCAGTTTTTGAAGAAGGCACCAATACCTACTGGGGCTAAACATCCTATCACCATCTACACTGACTATCGGAACCTACAATTTTTTCAGTTGGTGTAGACCCTTACTGTATGTCAACTCAAGTGGACACTGCATTTTTTAAGGACTATAATTTTGTGATAACATATCACCCGGAAAAACTGAAATGCTAAAGATGACACCTTATCTCTGATTGGAGGGATAGACAACCCAAACTTTCCAGATGCCCCACAACCCATCTTATCATCCAACTGTTTCCAAGGAGTGGTTGTAACTTCGTAATTTTTAACCAACTTATGAAAACCCTTGAGTGTCAAAGACCAAAGAACAATACATTACAGAATATCCAGAATTAGAGTTTCACAATGGACTATTCATAATGGATGATTGGTGGCAATTGCTGACAATAGCAAGTCAAAGACAAGCCTTATAGGTATGTAATTATTCTCTTTTAGTAGACCATGCAAGATTTCATAAAACCTCAAACCATTTACAGTGGTTCTTCTGGTGGCCATCCATGTCCAAAGATGCACATGACTATGAAAACACTTGTTCCATTTGTGGCCAACCTCCCGTTCACCCCTAGTTGGTTTACTACATCCAGATGCAATACACTGAATACATTGCACACAGTGTAGATGGATTTCATGATGAAGCTTCCAAAGACTAAATAGAGACACACTACCATTCCCACTGTTGAGGATCATTTATCCAATATGGATCATTTAATTCCTTCTAAAAGGAGCTTCCATCAGCTGTGGAATTAGCCCCAATCTTTATGACCATTGTGTATGCTTACACAGATTCCCCTCAGTTCTGATCACCAATCAAGG
This sequence comes from Lissotriton vulgaris, assembly GCF_964263255.1. Lineage (NCBI taxonomy): Eukaryota > Metazoa > Chordata > Amphibia > Caudata > Salamandridae > Lissotriton > Lissotriton vulgaris. The sequence continues at coordinate 1,461,485,051 of NC_141687.1, read as the reverse complement.
CACACAGTTTGTCTCCCGCTTATCGACCATGTGGTGTGTGCCTTTAGATATGGATGTGCGGTTATCCTGTCATATCATCCGTAAATCAATGGTCAGGCGTAGAGAACTAATCAGGCCATGGAACAATACCTACATTGTTTGCTACTTACCTTAGAAGGGGATTGGTCTGATTTCTTGTGGGCCATGGATTTCACATATAATATTTCAGAACATGCATCCTTGGAAATATCCTCTATTTATTGATTGCAGGGATACCTTCCCCGAATTGTGCCCTGGGAATGATCACTTGCCAGCAAGACCCCAGCAGTACAGAAATCCATGCAACCCTAAACCAAATATGGAATTAAGCTTTTTTCCGCATAGTCCAGGTCAAAGAAACCTTTAAGGCCCTTAATCCAACCCTCTTCATAGGTGTCAAGGTATGGTTATCCACAAGAAAACCTATACCTTCATGGTAAAAAGAAATTGTGACCCAGTTTCTTAGGCCCCTATAGGATCCCTAAAGTATTGAACCCAGTGTCGATACAATTGTCCTTAATTGCAGCTATGAAAGTACAGCCTGTATTCCATGTTGTGTTACCTAAGAAGGTAAATTCAAATACTAAGTTGAGGAATCCTCTACCCTCTGTAGAGATAGATGACGATGAGGAATATGAGTTCCATGCTCTTTTGGACTCAGAGTAAACTAGAGGTAAGTAATATTACCTGATAAACTGAATAGGGCTTGGTTCCAAGGAACGGTCGTGGGAACCACTTTCCAATGTTCATCATGTATTTCACTTGGTCGTTGCCTTCAATGCCCGATATCTGCATAAGCCCCACCTGGTCCTTCTTGCCTTGGGCATCATTTTTACAGGCGAGAACTGTAACAGTCCCTCTCCTTGTCCCTCTCTTAGACCGTCCCTGTCCCCACATTCTGTTCAGGAGCAATGAGTCAGCTGTTCCTGCAGTTGTGCTCTCTAGCTGTTGTTCCCCCTTCAGTACCATTGTGTACTTCATGGATCTCAGCCCCCCAGAACCCATATCATGAATCTCATCCGCCTGTCACCATTGTGCATCTCATGTATCCCAGCCCCCGCACCGTTATGTATCCCACGGATCTCCATCCCCCGGTACTGACATCATACCCAATACAGGATATCTTCACTCTGTTATGCAGAATTATCAGGTTTATGCCAGATGCACTGTTCATTTGTTTTTTACGTAACTCACTGATCGCCACACTTTGCCAAGATCTTACTGGAGCTCTGCAAATTTTGGTGGCCATCTTGGGTGCGGCCCTATTTAAATCACACCAAAGCAGTAGACCTTGCTTTGTCTTGAGACCTTCAAAGAAGAAGGGCCTATCCAGCATCTCCACTTACCTGCAAGATGTCAGTGATCCCAGTGCACATTATCAGCACGTCATCCACAGGAGGAACGGTCATCTAGCAAAAAGGAAAGAAAAGAACATTAAGAAAAAGAAACAGATAAGTGACACCATGCATTCAACTTAGCCTGTTATCACCAAGAATTTAAAAGCCATGTTGTGTCGTGCAGTTACAATCCAAGATTTTGAAATCCATAGATATTGTAGCTTCTCGCTAAAGACTTCCTAGCACTAATTCTAGAAAAACCTCAACGAGGTGCATTGACATTTGGGAATAACAAGAAAAAACTACTTCTGTCAACTCTTACAAAGTGAAGCCTTTAGTCACGAAAGCAATCATAGCAAATTACTAGAGGAAGAATATACTCCAAAAAAATACAAGCCCAGCCAAATCCTCACTATGAAAAGTTATCGCTCATCCTGACCTCTGATTGGCAGGCAGCTGATCGCAGGTTTGACAGCTATACTCCCAAAGTGAAGAATCACACCATTGAAAACTGGGCCGCCCCCCAGTCCCTATCTATTTTCCTTGGTGTATACAGGACTCAAGTAAGAAGGTAGGGTTTAAGGGGCTGGACCATATCGTTTTGACAAAGCCATGTTGTGGGCTCTTCATGTAAGGTCCACGCCTAGCCTCAACACACATCTCTACAACACCAGTTCATGCTATTAGCATAGTGGGCACAAACATATGCAACCCGACTTTCTGAGGTGGTACTGTAAAAAACTATGTCTCTTTTTAATCCATATATCATCACACTAAGGCATTGTTATATCTCAGATTAACAATTGACTTGTAAAGTATAAAAATATGGATACAATTAGATTTGGGCTGCTGGAAAGTAACTTGCATCAAAAGCTATCTTTCTTGACATCTTAACATTTGTAAAATCCTGTCAAACAATATGAACTATCTGAGATCCTGCATCATGTCAAAGCAAGGCATTGATGATATTAGTTTGGGAAACTATGGAAGCCTTTAAAGCCTTATTATTGTTCTAATGCCTTCCATTCCTTTTGTTTCGCGCAAATACTTGAAATGCACTGATTGCTGACTAGTTAACTCTCTTTGGAACCACCAAAGCTTAGTCTAGATATGCCCTGGCCAACAAGTGCAGTTTTAGGTGTTACTTTACTAAGGAATTCTTGTTTTATTTGTGACTACCTGAAAGACCCACATCTCCTGGATAAAAGAACATATTGTTGTACATCTCTGGTGACGCAGGTACCGTCCCACATGCTTAACATAGGAAAAACATGATCAGCCTAGAGTAACGCATGCCAGGTTTCAGTAGTCCGGTATGTGTATTAAGAGGTCAACAGGGGTGGGGAAAGTATAATAAACGCATTAATAATATTAAAAAATGTCATCACCTCTTTCTCACTGAGAAATGAGAACTTGAATACATATATAAGCAATATAGGATTGCTCATACACTTGTTAGACTTCATTTCTTTTTTAGTAGGGTTGTCTGTGTTCCAGTATTGGCATCTGTAGCAGAAACTACCCACCACCCTCCCTTGCGCCATCTAACCTTGCTTTCGCCATCCATGTGTGTGAAACTTTGAAGATCTCACATTTCTAATGCCCCAACTTGTCACATTTATACAGACCCACTGAGAAACGTGATTGTGCAACCACAGCTTTTTCGCATAATTAGGAGCTTAGCACACTTGCCATGTTATATTCCATATAGGTACAATAATATAAACCCCGGTAATCTCATTACCCTTCACCTATATTCTCTCCCTACATTACACCTGTCACTGTTTACAGGGACTGACCTTTTACCTAGACACTACTCTTTATTCAGAATGCAGATTTTCCCTAGTTCGAAATCTCATACATTATGCAAGAGGATTCTTGGATACATAGCAGTACTACCATCTCCTGTATTAAATCTATGTACAAAGTTCATGCCCAATGTCATCTTTAGGCCGACACAGTAATACAGCAAGGTAGGACCCCCGGGAGACCTATGGGTATATATACATCACTTCTTGCTAAGATAAGACAGAGGAGACTGAGACTTCCTGACTGACACACTGACCAGAGCCCCTGAGGTTCCTGAAAACAGACACTCAAGCTTGCAGTGGTCTAACATCCCTCGTGGGGTGTCCAACTCTAGACCGGTATGAATTAATCAGTTCTAATTTAAAACTCCATTCATTGTACTCCTTTGATATACATACCTCCTACCACATGAAGTGAAATACATACAAAAACTCATGTTGGTTACAAAAAATGCTATTTCCAGTGGCATATGGCTTATAAGTTGACAGTTGTTGTCAAATCCATAGTGCATTTATGTCAACGTTGCACATGATCAATTCATGCAGCATGCAAATATTTATATTACGTAGCATTAATCAGTTGCTGCCTGCATGGCTCGCGGGTGCGGATGGCACGCGGGCATGGGGGGAAATTTAATGTTAATAATTTGAAAAAATGAAACTTACCTTTCCGCTGGCTGGGTCCCGCGTCTTCTCTGCTCCTGCTTTCCTGCCCCCATCAGGAACAGGAAGCACGCAGCCAGGCTCCCTTCCCTAAGCCAATCACAACGCTGCAAGCATTGTTGTGATTGGTCAGGACGCCGCCCAGCCAGGGGCTTATGGGGAGACCATGTTCTCCATGCAGGCTGCATTGCAACCTGAATGGAGAAGGGCAGAGTGCGCATGACTGGTTTGGGCGGCCCTAGAGGGCTGACCGAACATTCTTTGAGCACTCAAGAGTGGGCACACTACTCCTCTCCAGCCCTGCTCACAGAGCAGCCCCTCCTACCCACCCGCCTGCAACCAAACATAAAATGGTAATAACTAAAAGTTATTACCATTTTATGTTTCTGCTTCTCGCGCTGTGAGAAAGCAGTGGGGCGATGCTCCGGCACCCTAGTGGAGGAGCCGCACCAGGTATTAAAGCAACAACGGTATTTATGTCACAATTTGATGAGCAGGAATTTTTTTTGTCTTCAGCATGAAAAAACATTCGTCATAATTAAATGAAATTCAGAGAGGGTAGGTCTAATAATTCCTTTACTTTTCTTTATGTTACATTAATTAATGTGCGTACAATTCATCATCATGCCAACACTCACATTTAAGAGTCATGCTTGCATTACTGGTAATAAATACACACTTACAGCATTTCCATAGTTGTGTGTTAGACTCCATTCGATTCTGCATTGAAGAGTGTTTAATCAGTTGAAGGTGTTGTTTGGCTTGCTGCAGCACACTCCTTCAGTACTTGTAAGGTGATCTATCTTTTCATCTAGTTTACATTCTTTTTGCATGTTTTCGACTTTCTACCTAAAGTCTTGGAAGTAGCTTCTTATTACTAGGTGGAGTCAGTATAAATCTGAGCCTGTGGTTCCCATTTGGGGTCCACTGCCATTCATGTTTGGCCACTGACACTTATTCTTCCTTTAACAGACTTTGATGCTGAGAAAGAGAGAAAAAAACACAAAAGAGTGAAAGACGGAGGAAGAGAAAGACAGGAAAACAGTGACAAAGGGAGAAAGCAGGGATGAAGAAGAACCTACAAGATTGAGGTAAAGAGACTGGGAGTGCCTGTTGAGAGCTCCCCAGGGTATGTGCATACTGGGGGACTGTGCTTCTGCAATTGCACACGGTTACAACACTGACGATTGAGATGTCGCCACAGATGTTTCTGCTGGGTATTTGCAAGCAACCCAAAGGGGGTAAGATGCCATGGAGGTTCTTGCAGTTACCCCTTGTTTTGGCCAAAAGAAGGGTGGCTATAGGATGATTGAGTACAAGGGGCCCCCTTGCTGGCGCTTTGGGCGAAAGACGTTACTAAGTGGGCATTAGCAGAGGAGGACAACATTAAACTCAATTGCCTATATCAAAAACTGCAGGATGTTCTAGCAGTCTGGATCATGCAGTTGGAGGCCCTGCAGATAGGGATGGATGGAGGTAGCAAACATGGATCACAGTCACCGGTCTGCACACACTGTCTCCCAGAGGCAACAGTCGGAGAAGTATGAGAGGGAGGTGGGTCAACCTTAAAGGTTTCGAGGATCACGGCTAGGTAGTCGGCAACTGAGAAGCTGTATCCTTCTCCTTTACAGTAGATGGCCTGGATGTTTCCATGGTTAATAACTAACAATGTACTTTTTCTTTTTTCTTATTGGACACTTGCCTAGAGGATTAGCGGGGTAGAGGGTGGAGGGATGGATCCTTTGACAAATCTGAATGGGATTGTCATGCACGCTGAGCACATGTACCGTTTGTTGTCTTCCTTTGTTTCCTTTTGTTGGTTACAATTCAAATGTGTATGCACTTATAGCAACATATATACTCACGGAAGTGGGCAACCCTTAAATAAAGGACCAATAAAAAAGATGTTTTTAAAAAGGAGCTGCATGAGGTGGAATAAAAACTATGAAGCCTTGGTATCCGGCGCTCCAAACTTTGATAGCGCTGGCCGTGGGTTTCTTAATAAAACTTTGAGACCCAGCACTTGTTCCTTTGCTAATTAAATACTGGGTGGATTGTTCCTTGGTTATACTCTTCACTTATCTTCAAGTGCGTGTTGCCATAAAATTTGCTATACATTGCTGTGCATATGAATTAACTGAGTCACTGTATTATGAGAGAACTGCCTGAGCCAGGAGAACATTTGAAGCACATACTCCTTATTCCTAGGGTATCCTTACTTATTCTTTTGTTGTATTATCTTCTGGTATGTATTATCTACTATGTCTAAATAGTCATCATTATAGCACTATTTGAATTTGATGTTTCTATTGATCTGCTAATTTTGTTGTTGTGGTTCACCCTGGTGTGTGCCATTCTGGTCTCTTACACTGCTCTATTATCACTAGGGTGTAACTTCAAATTTACGTTGCAGCGGTACCTCTCTGGGATGAAACATGAGGCCTATTGTCTTTCTCTGTGCCAGGTTAGATTTAGACACTGTGAGGCTGGTGGGGCTTATCTTAAATATATCTGATGGGAGAGTTGTGGTTGCACAGTGATGGTTGTTGAAATCTGGAGGGATATTGGAGTATTCAGAGGGGTTATGCAAGATAGTGGGCGGTTCCATGCAACCAGCCTTTATATCTAGACCTTTCCAAGTACCAGGCCATAGTTAAATTGGGCTTGTGTATCAAAGAAAAGCCTTCACAAATGAGCAGGCCTTTCTAATGGTGTAACTCTTTGAGACTAGTGCTGTCTTTCACAGGAGTATATAAACCAGTTGGCTATCTGTAACAGATAGGTTTGGCTGATTCCAGTACTTGTTTCTTGTTTTTTTTTGTGACAAAACAAGTCTTTATAGTCCTGGCTGTGTGGGATTTTCTGCATCATTTCTTTCTTAGAGATATGTCAAGCAAGAAAAACATGATGTAATGATTTATCAGAAACTAAGCATTGGTATACATCTATTGGTGTTACAAATCCTGAGATTTACAAATGGCTGAGATAGGGGGGGCGGGGGTAGAGAAGCCAAGGTACACAGCTCAGAGAAGATACAACATCAATCACTCGAGAGATGCAAGAGTAGTATTTTTTTCTTAATAGGTGCAATATAGAAAACTGACAATCATAAGATTTTATGTCTGAAGATGGGGAGCTGAGTGAATATGGCATAGTCTCTATGGTTAGCAGACATTGAGGTCAGTGAGCTCAGAGAGTGAGTGAACTGGTGTGCACACTTGACAGTCCTGGCTGAGGGCCCATTCATATGTAAGCATCAATGAAATATCAATAAGGTAAAGAAGTAGCTGTAGATAAGAGGCATTCATGAACCACAAGCCAGCTGTGGTCCTGGTCCAGGAGGAAGGTACCCCAATATTGTCAAAGGTGATTCCTGACCTTGTGCACAGTGATGTCACAGTAAATGATCCTGAGCAGTTCAGACAATCTTGTGATATGGGTAAATGAGGTGGGTGAAAGCCAGGGTCCAAGTATGCACTGCTGGGACTTCACTAAGGACGTCGGCTGCTTTCCAAGTGTAGTTGTGGTACGTAAGAGCTGGTGTCAAAGTATGCATAGTTTGACCTTCACTAAGGTCGCCGCCTGCCACCTACCTGCGTAAAGTTAGACTGGCAACATCAGTGGTGTCATGGAGGATTGCCAATAAATCAATGGGGGAATGGTGGTGCTGCCAGTGCCTGTGAGCTTAGACTAGACTGCCCTACAGTATATTTGCAGTGTGAGGTAGTTTCACAGTATATGCAGTGTACCGCACGCCCCTGTTTACATCTCCCTATAGCAGTTAGAGTGGTTTAGTAGGCTGGCCATGAGATGTTTTTTTAGTTTACAATACTAGTTGTGGAGGGTTTAAGTAGAGGTAATTTACTTTGGATTCCATCAGTGCCTTGTCATGGTCCAGAAGTATCAGGGACCAGTCATCCAGAGAGTATTCATTTTTCAATACAGTTTCCAATGCCATCTCTAAATGCATTGGCCGGGCTTGGAGTGTAAGTCAGCAGCAAGTGCACTATAGAAGTCTGACACAACACTGTGGTGTTAAACCCACAGTTATAGGTGTTGCATTAGTGGTAAATCCACAATAGTAACTGGATAGCATTACAGATTGCTATACAGGCTATCCCTAAGTTGGTGGTATCTTCAGAGGTTCAAATCCAGAAAATCACATTCCACATGACTCGAGGGTTCCATCTTGGAAACCTGGTCTATGACGCTGATCTCCTTTTCAGGCCATTTGTTCCAGGGAGTAGTCCTGCCTGAAATGGCAAACTGGCATTATGCTAGATGAGTGCATACTACACCTATGTAGTAGGGGATGAACTTAAAGAAGTTTGAATTCTGCCTCAAAGAGAGAGATTGAGGACTGACAATCTTGACAAAGTGATTCCTGAGCTAGAATCCTGGGGTTCTATCTTTTGTTTTGTTATCTTTGTATATATTCCCTGGAATTGGAAGATCTGAAAGGTCAGGGAAACATGATGAGTTCTATATATCATTCTTTGTCAAATTAGGATTTAATTATTGTATCCAATTAATGTCTTCTGCTCTATTTGGTTGTCCTCCCTTTGTGTACTTTGATGGCAAAAAGTAATCCTAATAAGCTTTTACCAGAAAGGAATCTTATAATGTTTATACTGGTTTGATGTACATTATATTAATGCCTTGTTGGATCTAGAAAATAAGACATTTATGGTTGTACTAGCTGCTATTAAAAAAGTCGCCCGATTGGTCCAGAAAGAACATGTTTTTTGGGTGATACATTTTAGTGGATGAAAGCAAATATTAAGCTGTGTTCATCTTATTTGATACCCTGACATATCATTGGAAGTGTGGCACGTGATATCTAGAACTAAATATTTATTTAAATGCAAAGAATTTTTTTACTTTACTAAGAATTAAAGTCATTTTTTAAAAGTTGTTCGGCTGGACACAGTGGCTTTTACAAAAGGATGATCCACACTTGCCAGAAAGACAGGCCAGTGGTTATAAGACAGTGCAGCAAGTCACCTTGCTGAGCTGCCTTGATTCCGCACGGAAAGGACAGGATTGTGCCGTATTCAATATGACACATTATTTTACTTTCCCTCTGTGGTGTTTTGGCAGCCTAGCGCCAATGCAGGCACCCTTGCACCATGGTGCAAAGGTGCATGTGTTGTAGGCAGGATTGAATTTATGTAGGAAAGGGCACCTTCCTGCGCGAAAACAATCCTGAGAGGCTTCTTCCTTTTCCTATGTGGATGCACAATGCAGCACACACAAAGAAGAGAACAAATGAGGAGAAAAATAAATATTTCTCCTTGTACACCTTCCTGAGGAAGCGTATCTTTTTGGAGCATTACCAGGTGAGCAAGACCTTGTAAATCTGGGAATGCATCAAAAACCATGGGCGCTGCATGGGAACTACCACCTCAACATCCATGGAACGCCTCCCATGCGCATAATAAGGCAACACAGCGATTTGTGCTGTGTTGCCTTATGCCAGATTTTTTAAGACCTTCAAAGCTACACAAAATGGCTTTGTGTTGCTTTCTAAATTTGGCATAGAGGTTTCATAATGCATGTATCACGTTGCGTGGTGCAAGCATGACACAAAGCTCTCAATATGCACCATAATGTCTTTCCTTAAACGGAAGACATTCAGACAAAGCTCTTCACTGAAAAGAAGACCGGACCCACGAACATTGCTGATAGGACATCACAAGCCGGATGGGACTCGAGTATCAAATGGAAACCCCGTAGAACAAAATATTTGGAGAGTTAGCCCTTAATTGCAAATTGCAACATACCAGTGGCACTTTGTGTGCTACACAAACACAATAACAGAACAAAAATTTAAAATATTGAATGTGATAGTTAACATAGCTCAGTGAGTTCAGGCGCGCTTTCTGTCCAACCACTCCCCAGTGGTTTGTCTGGTGCGATGGGGAGCTCCGGTTTCCCGTCCACGTACTTGGAGGTTCCCAGTAGATATCCTCCGTGGGAAGGGCACATGTTGAGAAGGCCCTAACAGACTATGTAGACCTTAATTGGGAGGTGGGAGACCTATCGTTGGCTACTAAATGGGAGGCCCTGAAGGCAGTGGTGAGGGGAGCCTGTATGGGATTGACATATGGAGTCCGGAAACAGCTTCTCAGGGACTTGCAGACCGCAGAGGAGGGGCTCTTGCGTGTCCAGACTGCGGGGCCCCCTGAAGACCTACAGCGGACGAACGGGTAGCGCACGGGAAGGTCCATGACATTCTAGATCGTCTGAGGCCTCTTATTCCCCATATTTGCAAGGGCTGACCCTCCCATCTATCTCCGCAGCCGATCAGAAGGACTTGGATGCGGCACTGACAGCGGACAAGGTGCGGGCAGCCCTCGTCTGCCTGCCGCGTGCAAAGTCACCGGGTAGTGATGGATACCCGCCAGAGTTTTACCAGGAGTTCGGAGCAACAATGGCGCCTCTTTTGGTGCAGGTCTATGCCAAAGTTTTTGAGACCGGATCTCTCCCGCAGAAAATGTCCAGTGGAGAAATGTGCATGATCCTTAAACCAGGGGGGACAAGCTCAACCCTTCCGCATATCGCCCCATCACCATGATCAACACTGATGTAAAACTTTTGACTAAGTTATTGGCCACCCGGTTGGCCCCGCATATGGCGCAGTTGGTCAACTTAGACCAATGCGGCTTTATACCAGGGCGTAACACCGCCATGAATCTGAGGCGTTTGAACCATATCATACATGAGGTCCAGGGGTTGGATGACCAGATGGTGCTCATCTCGGTTGACCTGGCCAAGGCGTTCGACAGCGTGAACTGGGCTTACTTGCAGGAGGTTCTCCGGGTGGTGGGCCTGGGCCCAAACTTTTGCCGTTGGGTCGTATTTTTTACAACTCCCCCAGAGCTTGGGTGAGATTGGGAACAGCGCGTTCGGAGGAGTGGCAGTTGGGGTGGGGTACACAACAGGGGTGTCCCCTTTCACCACTTCCTCTAGCGATAGAGCCTTTGGCTGTCCGGATCCGTCTAGAGATGTCGCAATGGGGCATACAAGTGGGTGACATGTGTAACATTGTCTCCTTGTATGCAGATGATGCCTTGTTTTATCTGAGGGTCCATAGGGAGGCACTCCCTGTGTTGCTCAACCAGTTGGATCGGTTTGGGGATGCGTCGGGACTGCGTCAGGGTTAGGGTCGGTGCCCAGGGACGATTTGCCGGAGCGCGGGCTCCGTTGGGAGATGGATAGTTTTCGTTACTTGGGGATTCAGGTGGCGCCTACGGAGGCGAGATCCCTGGCCTGCAATATTGATAAGGTGCTTCAGTCCCTGCAGTGCTCCGTGACCTTTTGGAACACCCTCCCGCTGTCTCTAATGGGCCGACTTGCTGTCGCTAAGATGGTGATGCTGCCTAAGACACTTTATATACTACAAAATACATTGTGTCCCCTCCCCCCTAGGGTCTTTCGTACACTGAACATGCTCCTTACGTCCCTACTTTGGGCGAACCGGCATACTCAGGTTGCCCTCCACACAGTGGTTAGATCCTATGATGAGGGTGGCCTTGAGGCCCCACACTTTGACCTGTACTATTATGCTGCGCAGCTGCTGCCGGCCGCCAGATGGTTTGCGGAAACGGATGTCTGGGAGACGCAGCTGTTGGCGGGTAGAGCGACGGTGCAGGAGCTTCAATTGGCGTTGATGCGGGGTAGGGGGGCAAGAGCGACTCTTCCCTGCATCGTGAAGCATACGGAAAACGCTTGGCACCGCTTCATTGAGAGTGTGCTCCGGGCAACGCCCTTCCACAGGGACTTGCAGCTTTGGATCCTGGCGCCTGTGGTGTCAATGGAACAACAGATGTCCTTTCGGGCCTGGCGGGAGGGAGGCTGTGAGACCCTGGCAGACCTATATCCAGCCGACACCTTTTTGACATTTGAACAGGCGGAAGAGGCTTTCGCCCTTGGGTAGAGGACAGTATCTGCATTACCAGGGATTGCGAGCGGTGGTGCGGTCACTATGGACGCAGTATCTAGAGATTCCCCCAGTGACTCATACCCTGCACATCATACTGTCTTGTGGCAGAGGACGTCGACTTGTTTCCCTGCTGTATGCGGCCATGCGTAGGGACTCTGCCCCGCCGGTTCCCCCGGCATGGGCGGCCTGGGAAGTGGTTTTGGGCACCCCGCTGGAGCAAGGTCAACCCACGCGAATATTGGCCCTTACAAAGAAGGTTTCTTGTAATGCGCTCTTTAAGTTGATACATTTACATTTCCTGCACCGCACCTATCTCACTCCGATCTTGAGCAACGTTACTCCCCGGGTAGGAGCGATGATTGCCCCAGATGTGTCACGGGGGAGCAGGGTTCCTGCACCTGGCCTGGGATTGCCCAATGGTCCAGAGTTTTTGGGGGAGGGTAGTGGAGCACATTGTTGCCACAACGGGGATACGCATTACACTGACACCTTTACACTGCTTGTTGGCGTTGGTACCTAGACCAAAGAAACGGAAGTTGTCTTATAAATTGATGCAATTGATGCTGGTGCTGGCCAGGCGTAGGGAGGCGATTACTTGGATGGGCCAGAGGGCCCCAGAGGTTCTCAGGTGGCTGAGTGATGTGCGGGAGTGGTCCCTAACGGAGGAGACACATATGCAGAGCTGTAGGAGGGATGAGAAGCTGCAGGAGGACCTGTTGGCCTGGCGCGTAATGTGTGCCACGGTAGGGGTCTTGGAACACGCCTCCCATAGTGATTCAGAAGGGACGAGTGGAGAGTTATTCTCACCAATGGGTTCGGGCACTGAGGAGGACAATGGAGATGCCCCCGGAGTCACGGTGGAGGTGGGGTGAAGTGTAGGGACTGGCCCAGTGCTCACAGGACGCTATCTGTTGTCTGATTATTTGCAATGTACCTTGGGTAACTGTGTATCTCAGTGTGGCCTTAGGCCAACAAATCGTGCCTTAATGAGTCAGTCGATGTGCATATGTGATGTTTTGATGCCAAATGGGGGGATGTGATTGTTTGTTTATTTTTCACAAAATGACAAAAATAAAGTAAAAAAAAAAAACATAGCTCAGTGAGTGAAGCGTTGACTGTTTAGATGATCTAATATTTGCATGGCTTGTTTCCAGGTTACTTGGCAAAGAATATTACTCAATATCAACTGACAAGAGCAAGATGCGCGTCTTCTCAACTGAGCTGAGCTTTCTGCTGGTCCCTGTTATAAAGGCTGTCTTTTAGCTTCCTGTACAAATGCATAAAATGCCTGGCTTGTGGCCGCTCATGAAACGCCTTACAGATTAGTCTGGGAGATCTGTGGCGGGTTGATCTTGGGCAAGGGTTGCTGTGTTTTTTGTTTACTTTTTGAATGCTTTATTTTAGATTATACGATGTAAATATGATATTGTTTTCTCTTTTATGTTTTTGACTTGTGTGGTGCCAAAGGGTGACTTTGGTTCATAGTTCATAACTGCATTTTTTTAGTCTAATAGACATGAAACTCAGTGCTTTACCTGAAATTCACAGGTTAGAATTGATGAGGCCAAGTTCCTTCCTACCAAGTTACTAAGGAACTCGTGGCCGATGGACCTTTGTTACCTGCTGAGAAGTGTAGAGGGGAGAAATAACTAATTTAAACATGACCACAATATATAAGAACCATGACTCTGAAGAATCACAGACTTCAAATTCCAAGTTAGTGGGTTACAACCCAAAAACAATTGGATGTAGAAGCATCTCATTACGAGGTTGTAGAAATACATGGGAACTAATAAAAATCCAAACCTACGGGCTAATTTTATGCGGTGAATCATAAACAGAAGGACAATTTCCAGAAGCAGAACGTAGGCAATTATTGCCCCCATTTCAAGATCCTTCTTCATCTGTGCGAATAAATAAAGAGCATTAGTCTATCCCTACACTAACACTATCCAGACATCCCTAATTAGCCTTTCCCAGGCAAGATCAGGAAGACGATGTCAGCGCATGAAGACTTCCTAATAAGTACACTCACGTTGTATGAGTCAAGTAGCCAAAAGCTACGGAGCTCGTTCTAAGAGGCTCCTTTTCTCTCCGATCTCCTCAACTCCTCTCCTGACTCCACCTCGGGGCACTGTCCCTAATACAAAAGGCAAAAATGCAAAAAACACTCCGACAGATCCCCTCTTCTCGCTGAACACTTCCCGTAGATGATTTTCCATTTTGTGTCGGTGCTCCCAGCTCCTGACTCGATGACCTTGATTCACAGGCCTCCATCAGTGAGAAAGAACACTGTCTTCCAATTATCAGCTCTCCTCACAATTTGTATTGCATCCTCCCCGAACCTAACTCTCCTAAACAAAAAGCGTTATTCTAACTAACAAAGACGACTTTCTCCACCTGCAACAGAAACGTGAGAACAGAAAAGATCCAACATGCACATGCATTTCAGGCCTACAGAAATCGGCCAACCTAAGAGTGAAACACATAGGCCTTTCAAATACACACATAGGTGAACATTTCATTTAGGTCTTTCTTTCTGCATCATTGCATTACAAAGCACATCAAATTCATTTTTCATTGCAAGAAATTTATGAAATCCTACACGTTAAACATAATTAATGACATCTACATGCAACTTTACTATGGCGCATACTTAAATCAAAAATGCTTTACATCTCATGTGAGCAATTTCACCAGACAAATGACATCAAACTTTATAAACTACGATATCAGAACACCAGTGCTACGTCGTTTCTTGGCATGGCACAATACGTTTCCTACCATTACACCTTCATACGTTATTGCTAAATACGACTTAATCACAAATTGTTATCACAACAAATGAATATATATGTGGATGCGGACTATCGATGGTCATACTGCACCCCTAAAATGAAAAAACGCCACCGGCTCCATCAGTCTCTAGGCAAGGCCAACTCATCCTTTTAACCTACTGTGGTTGAAAAAAATGGGCACGGCTAAGTTGAATTAAAGTAATCCATCTTTTTTTTAAAACAAGACTATGAAATGGGGAAAAACAGTACTAACTCACTGGCGCCTTTGTAATTATTATCATTTGCATCAAGGAGATGCATGAGAAATGGGCATTATTAAACTCTGAAAGTTTAAATCGATACTACTACGAGGGGGCTCTGAACTGCAATCTGATGTTAATTGATCAAATCGAGTGGTTTGTGAAAGCAACAGATTTCAATATGTGGTTTGCAAACAAAAGGTTTTCTAGAACTTTCTACCTCTTTTGACTGCAATGTTATCGCACATTTAATTTTATTTGTGGCCATGACCCACGTATCATTGTAGCTTTATTAACCACACTGGGGTTTTCTGCGTGCAATCTGTTTGTCTTGTAAACCTTTTATTGTAGATTGTGTGGCGTCACAATTATTCCCTAAATTCTGTGCAGCACATTCATGCTACATGCACCTCAGTTTTCTTACCGTGCCAGAGGATACCAGTGCCGTCTTATAAATATTTGCAATTCTCTGTCTTGAAACTAAAGTTGCCGTAGAAGCTGCAAGTTCAACGACTCGGGTTCTGTTTTTACGACCGTCCTTTTTTTAAAAAAAAACTTCTTAGCAGCTGCTGGAAACATTTCATTCATCCCGCTCGCTTTCAGTTGGTTCTAGAGCTGTTAATAGCTTGATTTAGGATTGAGAATTGCATAAAGGCTCCTAGATTTTGCTTCTACTCATTCATGTGTGGGATTCCACCTGCGGGGTTTGCAGATGTCAGCGCCATGTTCCGAGAACCTCCATCATGTCAGTGTGGCCCACACACAGACTGCCCGTCGAGGCGGCCGCCTTCCTGCTTTCTCAAGTGCCTGCCTCTGATATTTAACATGCCCAAGAAAATAAAATTATCCAGATGTCGTTCCGCCACCCGGAACTGAGATATTTATTTCTTATTGTGAGGAGAAAATTCGACTAGTAGAACCGAAAGTCTTCATTGCTTTTGGGCGTAGTGCGGGAATAGTATATCTAATCATCACCAAATATATGCTCTTTTCCCTATGTTTATGGGACTGGAGTTAAGATAGTAACTCTAGTTCCACTCTCCCTAGATATATATATATATATATATATATAAGCACTTTTGTCAGTATTTGCTGTCTTGGAGTTATATTAACAAATATTATTCCCAAATCAAATTTAACTTGTTATACATTTTTTAAATGTAATTATAGTGTTTTTTGTCGTTCTTTCATCTTTTTTCCACATTTAAGTAATGTATTACAATATGTAGAAATATAAACTTTTATTTAAAATATATTTAGTGGCTACATGAATATCAAGTATTTATTGAATTTATATGAATCGTTAAATATATATATATATATATATATATATATATATATATATATATATATATATATATATATATATATATATATATATATATATATATTCTCCATTGCTGGTTCCCTTTTCCCACTCATGCAGCGCTCGGAACGGGTGCGGCGCCCTGCAGCTGAACCACGCTGCTAATCTATTTGCCACTGTCCCCTCTCAAAGGGACAAAATGGGTCGCACTCCACGGGCCAATTTTGCAATTTTTTTTATTTTTTCATATTCCACAAACTCAGGCAGATGTTAAGATCTACGCGTTTCGGTATTACAAATACCTTGCTCACGATCAACCGGTCACTTGGCTCCCCCTCCCTGATATACTTGCATTGTATTCATTACATCACTTCCTGTTTGGGGTTTGCCAGTGCCTCATTGCTTTATGGGACATGTAGTTTTTAAGTAATCCAGAAAATAATTTTCAACCTTTTGCCCAATATTACACATTTTACATTTGACTATAGTTTGATCAAGGATGTCAAAACACGTATGATTTAGAGGTTCCCTCTAGTGGGACAAGATAACTGCTATAATGATTTCATATATAACTCGATTAATATAAAGTTATTTTCGGCAGTTAATGAGCAGTTACAGTATTGTCTTCTAATATTTTCCCTCTAGTGGGATGACATTACTGACAGTATTATATATAATATAACCGTATCACTTCAGATTTGTAAACCACAGGTAACACTAGTCATTTTAAACTAGACAATTGTATCCCTGATGGGAATACCCCATTCTTGTGGCTGCACAACATTATTTATGTGCTGAAATTGCCAACTTCCTTTGACTACCCGGGTTGCAAATATCGCATACTGACTCTATGTTCAACCATTGATAACATTACCATTTTCTCAATTTTGCAGTTTTTGTTTCACACTCAATTCTATTATTGTAAAATTGTATTGGGCAACAAACAATATATCAAAGCGAAGATCTCACAAATGTATATATAGCTCTTCCGACTGGTTCAGCCCATAGGACGTCAGGGTTCTTAGGTTTAGGATATGGCGTGATTCTTTTTGTCTTAGGAGCCTTTCTCTGTCTCCCCCTCTTTCTTTCTTGGGGACACTTTCGAGACCAAAGAATTTCAGTTGGCTCCAATCACTTCAATGGTACAGTTCCATGTGTTTGGCTATTGCATTAGCCTTGTCCTTATGAATAGTCGCTCGAACGTGCTCTAGGATGCGTTTTTTTAGTTCGCACACTGTGCTGCCCACATACCTCATGGGGCATGGGCATTCGACGACATATACAACGTGTGTTGTTTTACAGGTGATCAATTCCTTTATCTCCCAGTTCTTCTTATTGGACATTTGCACTTGTTTTGTCGGTTTTGCAATCTGACAGACCTTGCATGCATAGCATTTCACAAAACCCGTTGTTTTTAGCCATGCATCTCTTTTTGTTGTTTTTCTAAAGTGGCTGTGAATGAGGTGATCTTTAAGGTTCTTTGCCCTTCTATATGTGATTGTCGGGTGTGATCCCACAATATCTTTCACTGTCTCGTCCAATTGTAAGATTTTCCAGTTGCGTCTTAGAATGTTGGCAATCCTTTTGCTCTCGTTCGAGAAGTTCATGATCATACGTATTGGTTCTGATTCTTCTGTTGGTTTTTGTAATATTGGGCAAAAGGTTGAAAATTATTTTCTGGATTACTTAAAAACTACATGTCCCATAAAGCAATGAGGCACTGGCAAACCCCAAACAGGAAGTGATGTAATGAATACAATGCAAGTATATCAGGGAGGGGGAGCCAAGTGACCGGTTGATCGTGAGCAAGGTATTTGTAATACCAAAACGCGTAGATCTTAACATCTGCCTGAGTTTGTGGAATATGAAAAAATAAATAAAAAAAATTGCAAAATTGGCCCGTGGAGTGCGACCCATTTTGTCCCTTTGAGAGGGGACAGTGGCAAATATATATATATATGTATATATATATATATATATATTTATATATATATATATATATATTTAACAAGCAAGCGTGCAAAAGAAACTGCAAAAAAAGCAACAAAAGCGCAATCAATGGAATCGGCGCTAGCCTCTTCCTGCAATACCAATAGTACAACTGAACCTCCAACTGTCGTTAATTTAACTGATCTAATCTTGACAACCAAGGAAACTGAAATACTATCCTTAGGTTTATCCTATAGTGCAAGAGCAAACTTTGACTATGCGGACACCAAAATAGAACTGTTTAAATATGTCCGCAAACTCAAGTTACGCAAATACAATATGGGACGCAAACCGGCAGTATTGCCCATTACAGCTGGCACGATTTTACAACATACTACTGTTCCAATGTTAGATGAGAGTCTCCTAACTACAATAATTGATATGCAAATGGAACCCACGTCATCACAGTCAGACCCGGGCTCGGGTCATGAACAATTTTCTACAACCACTAACTTCAAGCCCAAATCGAAATTTTGTCCATTAATGATCAAGGACAATTTGGACCAATTTCATGATAAGGTTGCACAAGAACTTTACCTTAAACGTAACGAGTTCACCAATAAACACAAATATCAAGACTTTGCTTACCACCAATGTGTCAAGAAATTGAAGAGTAACACAAAGGTGGTAATAAGACAATCTGACAAAGGCGGAAATGTTGTTCTGTGGCCTCTCCAGATGTATCTTGATGAGGCGATGGGCCAATTGAATGATCGCACATGTTATCGAAGGGCGGATCATAATGAGGTCACGATGGCAAAAAACCAAATACATTCAAAACTTATGGCATGGAGAAAGTTACCAGAATGAGGCAGTCTGTATAGTCAGGTGCCGTAGGGGGAACACACACGAGGAACAGGTAACTCCTCGAACGAAGGTGATCTAAGAACAACAGATTCTAGATCAATGTATTGTACTAATTGCTATCGAGAAAACAATTCACTCGAGATATTTAAAAATACGAAGATAGGGTCATTTCAATCTTACCTCAACAGTGAGTATGCCAGGACACCTTCCCCACAGGCCACTGTGTTCCTTGTTATGGACACGTGATCCATAGGCCGGAAGTGGTTATAAACCATCTGCCGGCTGTGGTTGCGTTGAAAAAAGGACTAGAGTGTAACATTTCCTGGTCTTGGTCACGATTAACACGAGAGTCATGGAAAAAAGACTCACCACTGCTTGCGCCACCTCCACTTGGAGCAACGAATGTGAAATAACGATTTGAAAACGGCAAGATCAATATTGAGTCATAATTGGTATGTCGAATATAATGACATAACCATAATGGGGATCTTCTATAGTTAAATTACAATAGGGCAAGTGAAAATAGAAATGCCCGTATTAGAGTCGGTCACTATCGCAATGGAGAGCAAAAAAAAATGACAAGAAATGGTTTCAAAGGAATACTGTACAAGTGAGATCACAGAGTTCGAAGAAAGGTGTGGACCAAGGGACTGAGATCACAGAGTTCGAAGAAAGGTGTGGACCAAGGGACGTGGATTAGGGACACCCCGTTGAACTCTAAAAAAATTATTCGTGCATGGGTGTGCTACCCTTTTCTTACGTGCTCTATTATGAAGGTGCATTCCACTGTGAGCCTGCTCCTCTACTCTCAAAAATAATGTTTCATAATATTCTTGGTAAGTATTCAACGTTGGTATTTGTATATATATGAGTGATAGTTTAACATATACTAAATCACCAGGCAAGGTTTTTGTTCGATTTTCCAACCCACTCAATCTTCCGTGCCATCCTAAAATCAGTGAAACACCTAGTATTTATTCCTGTTTTCCCAGTCAAGAAGTGCAGGGATTTATTTCTCAAGGTGAACCAGTGCTCAACCTCTCCATGTGGCAGTGGAGGATAATTCACCAACACCAGGGTATACAGTATAGCATCTGGAGGAAGGTGTAGCACGTTTGAGCCCAGAGTACTGCCCCATAAGTACTTTGAGGAGCCTGTGCTAGATTGGGTCCGCACCCCAAGACCATCTCTGCCTGAAGGAACCCGGTTAGAATCAGAAGTTGGCTTGCCCCACAAATCCACTCTGAGTGAAGGGGGGAACCTCTACCTGTTTTGCTAACTGGGGTACTATACCAGACCCCATGGGTACGGCAAGCGCTACATTGTTTGGCAGGGATGGAGAATTAATCACTTGTTGTTGCGAAAAATTCCCCATTGGTAACAATACTCGGTGGGTGGTTTAGCACACTCTCTTCTGTATGAGAAAAGGGAGTGTAGTTAGATACAACATGGCACTTGCCTGTCAAAACAACAAAGCTTTCTATGTTTACTAACCTGCCTTCCATATTAGATAGCATATGTGTTACGCTAGAAGAGTTTTCTCCATCTTTCTCCAAAATTCTCCTCGGTCCAAAACTAAGGGACCGCTAGTTGTTGTCTTAATATCAGATGTGAGTACATGCTCATGATTTACTGCTCCGCCCCAGACACTGATTTACGACCTAAGGTTTTTACCCGGGTATTGGGCTACCTGGAAGTACCCTGTGAAATGAAGTACTGGATCAAGAAGAATAAGCAATTTGGTGGTTTATTCAATAAGATAAATTGAAAAAGTAGAAGAGAAAGTCCTACCCACTGCGAGCAGGTAACAGCAACTAACATTTTCCAGAATTCAGAACCTTCAGAACTGAATGACATGCAGGTCAATCTGTGAAGATTCTGGTAAGATCATTACACATCTTCCCCCTTCCAAAAAGCAAAAAAAAACAAACAGAAATAAACAAAGATCAATGTAAAACAAAATTATTGAGTCTCATGGGAAGTTTACCAAAACGCAAACTCTTTCTTGAATTGGGCGCAACATCACGAGAATTACTTCTCTTTGACTCATGTGAAACAACAGGAAAATTAATATGAGTAGCAGACTTTAGGTACAGTAACAGAACCATTAACATTCCTTACAAGCGCAATTCTATTAAGGTTCCAAATGCGACCATCACTTAACTTGACTTCATTTAAGAAAAGTTTTTTTACAACATAGGGTGAGGAATATTTTGAAACACCAGAGGATCTTTGCGGAAGACAAACTCGTACCCTATCACCTACACGCACACAAGTGTGAGTGACAGCGTGTCTAGAGTCAAAGTAAGCCTTCTTTTTAGCAATTTTAAGATCTTGACTAGTTTGCCAAGAAGCCGACCCATCAGTATTAACCACGTCTTGTGAACTTGTGTTCCTGCACCTCATCCATGATTGAAACATATGAGTATTAGGTTTTCTACCTCGACAAAGTTCAAAAGGAACCAAAGACGTAGTAGAGTGAGGATTAAGTCTATATATCATAACTCTTTCTTGAATTTCAGCTTTCCAGTCCTTGTTTAAAGACTTGGCAAGTTGAATGGACTCTTTCAACACACAATTGAACCTCTCCACCATACCGTTGGTTTCGGGATGGTAGAGGGCACAACGTTTGTGTCTGATCCCTTTCTCAGCATGAAACATCTCCATCTCTTTGGAAATCAATTGAACTCCATTATCAGTAAGGAGACAATCAGGAAGACCCTCAGGTGAAAAGACCTCATCAAGACCATAGACTCAATACAATTGCAAATTTTAATTTCTGGCCACCTTGAGAATAAATCAATTAAAACTAAAACAAAAGAATGACCAGAGTTACTGTTAACAGGGCCTAAAATATCAAGTGCGAGCTCTTGCCAGTAACGAGAAGGAGCTTCGCGAATGACCATAGGTTGAACTCTGGTTTTAAGGATTTTGTCAGAGTTGTTACATTCTTGGCAACCCCTAACCATAAGTACCACCATCAGATCTATTCCGGCCCACCAGAAATGTAGACGGATTCTTTATTTTGTTTTTGAAATTCCCTGGTGACCTTGTTGAGCTTGTTCAGTAATTGTTTCTCTGAGAGATTGTGGTGGTATTAATCTAGTGCCCCTACAAAGTAACCCTGAGGAAACAGATAATTTGTGCCATACATTCCAGAATTTCTTTGTTTCTTCATCGAGACTCCTAATTCCCTTCTAACCCTCCTTTACTAATTTACAAACTTTGCAAATGGCTGAATCTTTTTTCATAGAGGATTTCCATTCATCTTCACTCAAAATACCATATGTGACCTCACAAACTCTATAATCGTCCTCCTCACAATGAAGCTCTGCTGACTCATCATTCATTTCACCAGGATCATTTGTAACAAGGCGAGACAGACAATCTGACACTTTGTTTTGTGTGCCAGGTATGTGATGAACCGCGAAATCGTAGTCCTGTAAAGTAACAATCCATTTAGTAATCCTGGAGGAGACTGCGTCCAAACACTTCTTGGTGAACAAATCTTTTAAGGGTTTATGATCAGACTGTACAGTGAAAGAGCTTCTCCAGAGGAATTTTGTAAGTTGTTTTATTGCCCAGAAGATGCAAAGGGTTTCCTTTTCTATTACTGAGTATTGTAACTCAGCTCCTACAAGAGCTCTTGACAGGAAGATTATAGTCATCTCATGTCCATCTTTGGTTTGTTTAAGTACTGCACCAAGACTTTTTGAGCTAGCGTCAGTGGCAAGTACAGAAGGTGCAGAGGTATCAAAACTTTGAAGTGCAGGAGCCTCACTCAATGCTTTTCATCAAATTCTTCTTGACATCCATGTGACCAAATAAATCTCACACCCTTCTTGAGAAGAGATCTGAGAGTGTGAGTGCGGCAGGCAAACTGAGGAATGAAGTTAATATAATACCCTGCCATTCCCAGGAAGGTGATCAATTAATCTCTGAATTGAGGTACAGGAAGATGATTAATTGTATTTATCAACTTATCTTTAGGCTTGACTCCTTCCTTCGACAGTTTATGACCCAAGTAGTCAATTTCATGAAGATTGAATTTGCATTTATTGTCATTTAAGGTCAAACCACGTGACTTGAAACGATCTAAAACAGCTTTAAGTCTCTCATCATGAGTAACTTGAGACAGGCCATGAACAAGAACATCATCTTGATAAATTTTTATGCCTGGTAGGCCCTGTAAGACATCTTCCATGACTCTTTCAAAAATCGATGCAGCCGAGTTGAGTCCAAATGGAAATCTGGTGAATTTAAAAGTGCAGAACAGCGTTATAAAGGCTGTGAGAATTTGTGACTCAGGGTCAATTTTAATTTGGTAATATGCGGCCCTGAGATCAAGAGTCGAAAAAAACGTCATCACCAGCCAATTGTGTTAGCATCTCGGCAATATTAGGAAGGGGCTCCTTGTCAACTATGACTGCACGATTGAGAGAGCGTAAGTCGACGCAAAGCCTGACCTCACCAGAGGCTTTACGAGCAAGAACCACAGGAGATAGCCAATCACTTGCCTCTGTCTTGACAATAATTCCTTCTTTGAGATATTTCTTTAATTCTTCTTCCATTGAATCTCTCAAAGCTAAAGGAACGTTGCGTACTTTACAAGTTACGAGAGTAGTGTCTGGCTTCAAGATCATTTTGTGAGTGTAATCAGATTGTAGTGTAGTTCCTATATTCCCAATAGGCTTTGCGTATTGGAATAACATATACTATAGATTCGACCTAGGATTGAGCTCTACTAGGTCTCTATCGAATATATTAGACTTAATTGTGAGTGCCAGCTAGCTCAGAGGTCACTAGAAACTTTCTCAAATTCACAAGAAGGGATTTGTTTTTGACAACCGCATAAACATGACAACTTTGTTTCCCAAGAATAAGAAATGTATCTCTAGAGTCGCGGAAACAATAGATAGTTATTTCACTCAGTCAATCGTGCATGCTGCGTTTCACCAGAGGTGCTGAGAAATAGAGAGAGGGGCGTTTTCAATAAAAAAAAGTATTCATTGAACAGTCTTCTTTCTCATGCAGAAGAAATGAACTGCTACAATCGAAATACTGGTTGTAAAGTACAATACGTACAGTACGAAGAGTATTATAAAATAATACTGTAAACGCATGAAATGGTTTCTTAGCCATAAAATACATAGAATACATACATTAATAAATAAAGACTAAAAGTACTCAACTGGTGCTTCTAAAATACGCCTACCCCGGTGTACCTAACCTAGGTATAGTACAAGGGAAGAAGTAAGTGAGGTGTAGGTTAGTTTCAGTATTCTTTGCCAATAATCTAATCCAAGAATTCTCTAAGGGTCTAATTAGCTCTGTACCTTGGTTTAGAATGAAGGAGGTCTGGTATCTCTCTCTCAGGACTCGATTTCCCAACAACCCGCAAGGGTAGGTTGGAAACACAGGAGCTGGATTTCTCGGCAGGAGAAAAGACAGGGTCTTTCTCAGTGCGTCTGCTGGAGGGTCGGCTTCCTTCAGCACTTGCTGCAGCGAGATGCGTCGGGCAAGTAGATAGTCGAACTGCTCCAAACCACCGTGTGTTTGCCTGGGCAAGTGTGGGCATATTTATACCTTGAAGGTGCCTAGTTTGACGTAAGGCTGGACTCAGTTCTGTGAAAACTCCATGAGTTCTTGGATAAATCAATATTCAAACAAGGGGAAGTCCCTGACTGCTGAAGGTAGGTTTTTCCAAGAAATTGTTGTGGATTTTCGGAACTAGTGAAAGTAGCCATGCCGTATTTGGACTGCATAGGCTAAGTTTAAATATGGTTATGATTTCTATACCTATATAAGGATAGGGTGATTTATACCTATATATGGGCATGAATCGGGTAATTTACACTAGGGTCCTAAATTCATATGCAACAAGATAGGCAGCCTAAACGTTCGCTAAAGACATCCTTGAATTCAGAATGTAAATTGTCTACTTGGACAATTTTGGTAGATTCATGATTATGGACAGAAGCGTTGAATAATGTAGAAGCTTGGTGAATCCAACTAGCTATACTATCGCCCTTGGAAGAGATATATGTCTTCCCAGGTGTAAAACATTTTTTATATTCAATGTCTCCTTTGAAGTAACCAAACAATTTAATGGTCTGTCCACCATAAGTGAGTGGTCTAATGTCAGGTTTGAAGACTTTCACCTTCCCTAAAAGAAAGGCATCATAAAAGGACTTAGGGATTAAAGTAATTTTTGCTCCTGAGTCGAATAGCATATCAACTGATCTACCATTTATCAAGACAGAATCGACTGGACTAGAAGATTTGACTTGGTAAACCTCTGTCTGAATTTGTCCGCAATGTAGATCATCAGGACTGTAATCAGACTCATTCTGTATCGACACTTCCTTAACACGTTTGTTTTCTTTCTCTTTTGTAATCTACAAGCTTTAGTGAAGTGACCCACTTTCCCGCAATTCTGACATTTGGAATTTAGAGCAGGGCAAGACTTGTCATTAGCTAAATGTCCGGAAATGTCACAACTATAGCACTTCCCAAGAAACTGTTTCTTTTGCCATGACGATTGAGATTCTATGCGTTTTGGGTTTGATCTCATTTTGTAAGAATGAATAGTTTTGGAGGATTTAGAGTGAGATACCATTTGCACTTTTTCACCTTGAGACGTTGTGGTCTCACTTTCTTTATTTTTTATAACTTCAACACAGGCTAAAGAGTGTTCAATTCTTTTAGCAATAGCAATGACTTCATCAAGCTTGGGACCGTCTTTTTGCCACAATTCATCATTTACTTTCTCAATGGAACACCCAAGCATGAATTGATCACGCACACGTTCTTCTAGTGCGCCTTCAAATTTGCAAGTTGAAGCAAGTTTAAGTAAATGGGAGACAAACATCTCTACAGTCTCTTTAGGTTGTTGTATTCTTTTTCCAAAGTGGTAACGTTCAAGAACTGTACTAACTTTAGGTAAAAAATGTTTATCCGTCTTTTTTAAACAAACCTCAAATTCATTAACCCCTTCAGTGCTGATGACAAAGCCAGCTCGTCATGAGTGTTACCTGTGCTGTGCGGATGACGAGCTGGCTTTGTCATGAACAATGGGATATCTCAAGTGCCAGCGCACAGCGGGAAAACCCCTAGCAGCCAAGGTGTTAAGAATGTCGGCTTCAGAGCCGTTCTGGAAGATGCTGAAATACTTCTTGCCCTTCAGAGCCTAAGCAGTGTAATAATAAAGCTGATTTCATCTCAGCCCTAAGTGATACACCACAGACTCTAGCATAGTTGACAAAAACCTTTTTCCATTTTGACCAGCGTATTGGTGGTTCATCGGTATTAGAAAGGAAAAATGGTGGTGACGTGACGTTTTGCATTCCCAACAAAAATAGTAAAAGAGCAAGATGCACATTAAAGGAGGTTATGAGGTGCTCCGAAGGAAGATTTTACTTATTGAGTTGCAACAAAGTTTGACAGGCTAGGAGAACAAAATTATAATGAGTTTTATGAAGCTGTGCCTGTCAGCAACGAGAAAGTAATATATTATTATAATTTATTTTAAGGTGTGCCTGTCGGTGAAGTAAAACTTGGCAGACGTTATGCAAAATTGTTTGGTTTTAATAAATTTGAAGTTTGTTAAAGCAAAAGAAATTGTATTTCAGAAGCTGTGTATGTCAGCGAAATAAAGTTGTATTTCAGAAGCTGTGCTTGTCAGCGAAATAAAGTTGTATTTCAGAAGCTGTGCTTGTCAGCGAAATAAATTTGGACAAGCAGTAGAGAAAAAAATAAATTGTATTTCAGAAACTGTGCTTGGCAGCGAAATTAATTTGGGCAAGCAGTAGAATAAAATACAGGTGAAGGCCTATGGTTTCAGAAGCTGTGCTCGTCAGTTTCTCTTTGTACAGCTGTGCCTCTCATCGACAAGCAATTCAAGAATTAAAATGGCTTAATTGGAGGATATTTTTTTTTATTAATACTCGTATGAAAGTTGATAGGCAAGAGAAAGAAACTAATTTCTTCAGTTTTCTTTGTACAGCTGTGCCTATCAGCGACCAGCAATTCAAGAAATAATAATGGCTTAATTGAAGGTTTTTATTAATACTCCATATGAGAGTCTTGCTGTGTTATTCTTTGAAGTTTAAAACAATTCCAAGAGTAGAGCTCCGCTTTTGTGCCAATTTGCAAAAGATTAAATTAAATTATATACAATGCCATTTGTTTTTGAAATGAAAGTGCAGTGGACAATTCTCTTGCTTAACGGAAGCGTCTTGGTGGTTTCGGGCAGCGTAGAGAGAAGTAAACAGGTTTTATGGGGAGGTGCCACAAGGTTACTAAGCAACTGGTTGTTATGCATTGTCACTTTGATGCATGCGAGCGGCAACAAGGAAGAGATTAGAGGGCATCAGTGACGGCAATGAAATGCTTCCGTGTCACAAGGTTGCTAAGCAGCGGTGAAGAAAGCGTGAAACCTTCGCTGCTCTGCCTCGTGCTCAATTCTTCGCTGCTCTGCCTCGCGCTGAATCCTTCGCTGCTCCGCCTCGCGCTCAGACTCATGCTCTGGCTCAAGTAAATTAAATTTAAAAATAAAGTTCAATTGAGCGCAAGATAATCCTAATGCAAGCGAAGCAGTGAAAGTTGAAGATTCTTGCCTGAAAGTAGGATTACCCTCGGAACTGCTCGCAACCGCTCGAGTATTAGGACAACATTACAGGAGGTAGAGAGTCCGTCCCAAGATCGTCGCCAGTGAAATGAAGTACTGGATCAAGAAGGATAACCAATTTGGTTGGTTTATTTAATAAGTTAAATTGACAAGTAGAAGATAACGTCTTACCCACTGCGAGCAGGAAACAGCAACTGACATTTTCCAGAATTCAGAACCTTCAGAACTGAATGACACGCAGGTCAATCTGTGAAGTGAAAAGGAAAATTCTTTATTGTATAGTTAATAAAAACCGTTACAATATAGAATAACATTTAGTGATGAAAAATACTTTCTTATGCGAGCTATTGTACAAAAAATACAAATTTTAAAACAACCGTTATTAAAATGATAAAAACACGGGTATTCTTGGTATCCTAATGATTTCGGAGGCAGATTCTAAATTAGCCAGTGCAAGTTCAAGGTTCAAAAAGTTCAAACTTGTATTAGCTTTTCAGTAAGTTTTTTTTCAAAGTTAGTAACATATGTAATTAATCGACAAATGAATTGTGGATCCGCTGAGTCCAACACATGTAATATCGCTCAGCGGCATGTGCGAATTCCTTTTTCGTTGAACTTTACCCTTAATAGGCTCCGGCGATCACAATCCAATACTGGGCAAATGCAGATCAAGTGGATGATATCTTGTACTGCAGCACCACATAGGTTACAATCCTTCGGGCCCGGTATCCTCCAGCCAGGTTGGTTGGCGTTTGTTGGCAGTTTGCCCATGCGTAGCTTTAGGTATTTTAGTTTTAAATGTGATGGAAACGCGAGGCCTAGATAGGCTGCAGGTAACGGCCTTTTGTAAGATTGTATTATCATCCAAGCGTGTGCACGGTGTCTTAGAGTTGCTTTGTCTTCGATCAACGAGTGCATGTTGACTGCCTTTTTTACGGTCTGCTTGAATGATGATGCAGGTAACTTCTTTTTCCACACTGGCGCCATCTCCATAATTTCCAGGGAGGAGTTTAAGTACTTTGCATACTGGGAATTGGGATAGCTCTGCATGGCTTCCCATACGGCAGAATTAATTTCTACTTCGTGGTTGAGCCAGATTCTATACCAAAATTTGACTGTCGTATTTTTTGTGCATTATTTGGGACTGCAAGCCAAATTCGAGACAAACCTGTGCGGGTGAAGCATCACAAGGTAAGCTGAATACACGTTTGTACACTCTTATTTGGATGTTATCTAAGAGTGGTGCACTCCTTCCACTATGTACCACACTGCCATAAGCTATCGTTGGAAGTAGCTTGGCTTTGATAACTGTGAGGAGGGGAGTGAAAAGAGGGCCTTTTAGCTGCTTGGATAAGCTGCAAAATGCATGCAATAAGGCTGTTCCTTTCTTTTCGATAGCATCAAAGTGCGTGGAAAAGGTGAACCGTCTATCCAGCAGCTGCTGGAAACATTTCATTCATCCCGCTCGCTTTCAGTTGGTTCTAGAGCTGTTAATAGCTTGATTTAGGATTGAGAATTGCATAAAGGCTACTAGATTTTGCTTCTACTCATTCATGTGTGGGATTCCACCTGCGGGGTTTGCAGATGTCAGCGCCATGTTCCGAGAACCTCCATCATGTCAGTGTGGCCCACACACAGACTGCCCGTCGAGGCGGCCGCCTTCTTGCTTTCTCAAGTGCCTGCCTCTGATATTTAACATGCCCAAGAAAATAAAATTATCCAGATGTCGTTCCGCCACCCGGAACTGAGATATTTATTTCTTATTGTGAGGAGAAAATTCGACTAGTAGAACCGAAAGTCTTGATTGCTTTTGGGCGTAGTGCGGGAATAGTATATCTAATCATCACCAAATATATGCTCTTTTCCCTAAGTTTATGGGACTGGAGTTAAGATAGTAACTCTCCCTAGATATATATATATATATAAGCACTTTTGTCAGTATTTGCTGTCTTGGAGTTATATTAACAAATATTATTCCCAAATCAAATTTAACTTGTTATACATTTTTAAAATGTAATTATAGTGTTTTTTGTCGTTCTTTCATCTTTTTTCCACATTTAAGTAATGTATTACAATATGTAGAAATATAAACTTTTATTTAAAATATATTTAGTGGCTACATGAATATCAAGTATTTATTGAATTTATATGAATCGTTAAATATATATATATATATATATATATATATATATATATATATATATATATATATATTTAACAAGCAAGCGTGCAAAAGAAACTGCAAAAAAAGCAACAAAAGCGCAATCAATGGAATCGGCGCTAGCCTCTTCCTGCAATACCAATAGTACAACTGAACCTCCAACTGTCGTTAATTTAACTGATCTAATCTTGACAACCAAGGAAACTGAAATACTATCCTTAGGTTTATCCTATAGTGCAAGAGCAAACTTTGACTATGCGGACACCAAAATAGAACTGTTTAAATATGTCCGCAAACTCAAGTTACGCAAATACAATATGGGACGCAAACCGGCGGTATTGCCCATTACAGCTGGCACGATTTTACAACATACTACTGTTCCAATGTTAGATGAAAGTCTCCTAACTACAATAATTGATATGCAAATGGAACCCACGTCATCACAGTCAGACCCGGGCTCGGGTCATGAACAATTTTCTACAACCACTAACTTCAAGCCCAAATCGAAATTTTGTCCATTAATGATCAAGGACAATTTGGACCAATTTCATGATAAGGTTGCACAAGAACTTTACCTTAAACGTAACAAGTTCACCAATAAACACAAATATCAAGACTTTGCTTACCACCAATGTGTCAAGAAATTGAAGAGTAACACAAAGGTGGTAATAAGACAATCTGACAAAGGCGGAAATGTTGTTCTGTGGCCTCCCCAGATGTATCTTGATGAGGCGATGGGCCAATTGAATGATCGCACATGTTATCGAAGGGCGGATCATAATGAGGTCACGATGGCAAAAAACCAAATACATTCAAAACTTATGGCATGGAGAAAGTTACCAGAATGAGGCAGTCTGTATAGTCAGGTGCCGTAGGGGAAACACACACGAGGAACAGGTAACTCCTCGAACGAAGGTGATCTGAAAACAACAGATTCTAGATTAATGTATTGTACTAATTGCTATCGAGAAAACAATTCACTCGAGATATTTAAAAATACGAAGATAGGGTCATTTCAATCTTACCTCAACAGTGAGTATGCCAGGACACCTTCCCCACAGGCCACTGTGTTCCTTGTTATGGACACGTGATCCGTAGGCCGTAAGTGGTTATAAACCATCTGCCGGCTGTGGTTGCGTTGAAAAAAGGACTAGAGTGTAACATTTCCTGGTCTTGGTCACGATTAACACGAGAGTCATGGAAAAAAGACTCACCACTGCTTGCGCCACCTCCACTTGGAGCAACGAATGTGAAATCACGGATTTGAAAACGGCAAGATCAATATCGAGTCATAATTGGTATGTCGAATATAATGACATAACCATAATGGGGATCTTCTGTAGTTAAATTACAATAGGGCAAGTGAAAATAGAAATGCCCGTATTAGAGTCGGTCACTATCGCAATGGAGAGCAAAAAAAAATGACAAGAAATGGTTTCAAAGGAATACTGTACAAGTGAGATCACAGAGTTCGAAGAAAGGTGTGGACCAAGGGACGTGGATTAGGGACACCCCGTTGAACTCTAAAAAAATTATTCATGCATGGGTGTGCTACCGTTTTCTTACGTGCTCTATTATGAAGGTGCATTCCACTGTGAGCCTGCTCCTCTACTCTCAAAAATAATGTTTCATAATATTCTTGGTAAGTATTCAACGTTGGTATTTGTATATATATGAGTGATAGTTTAACATATACTAAATCACCAGGCAAGGTTTTTGTTCGATTTTCCAACCCACTCAATCTTCCGTGCCATCCTAAAATCAGTGAAACGCCTAGTATTTATTCCTGTTTTCCCAGTCAAGAAGTGCAGGGATTTATTTCTCAAGGTGAACCAGTGCACAACCTCTCCATGTGGCAGTGGAAGATAATTCACCAACACCAGGGTATACAGTATAGCGTCTGGAGGAAGGTGTAGCACGTTTGAGCCCAGAGTACTGCCCCATAAGTACTTTGAGGAGCCTGTGCTAGATTGGGTCCGCACCCCAAGACCATCTCTGCCTGAAGGAACCCGGTTAGAATCAGAAGTTGGCTTGCCCCACAAATCCACTCTGAGTGAAGGGGGGAACCTCTACCTGTTTTGCTAACTGGGGTACTATACCGGACCCCATGGGTACGGCAAGCGCTACATTGTTTGGCAGGGATGGAGAATTAATCACTTGTTGTTGCAAACAATTCCCCATTGGTAACAATACTCGGTGGGTGGTTTAGCACACTGTCTTCTGTATGAGAAAAGGGAGTGTAGTTAGATACAACATGGCACTTGCCTGTCAAAACAACAAAGCTTTCTATGTTTACTAACCTGCCTTCTATATTAGATAGCATATGTGTTACGCTAGAAGAGTTTTCTCCATCTTTCTCCAAAATTCTCCTCGGTCCAAAATTAAGGGACCGCTAGTTGTTGTCTTAATATCAGATGTGAGTACATGCTCATGATTTACTGCTCCGCCCCAGACACTGATTTACGACCTAAGGTTTTTACCCGGGTATTGGGCTACCTGGAAGTACCCTGTGAAATGAAGTACTGGATCAAGAAGGATAAGCAATTTGGTGGTTTATTCAATAAGATAAATTGAAAAAGTAGAAGAGAAAGTCCTACCCACTGCGAGCAGGAAACAGCAACTAACATTTTCCAGAATTCAGAACCTTCAGAACTGAATGACATGCAGGTCAATCTGTGAAGATTCTGGTAAGATCATTACACATCTTCCCCCTTCCAAAAAGAAAAAAAAACAAACAGAAATAAACAAAGATCAATGTAAAACAAAATTATTGAGTCTCATGGGAAGTTTACCAAAACGCAAACTCTTTCTTGAATTGGGCGCAACATCACCAGAATTACTTCTCTTTGACTCATGTGAAACAACAGGAAAATTAATATGAGTAGCAGACTTTAGGTACAGTAACAGAACCATTAACATTCCTTACAAGCACAATTCTATTAAGGTTCCAAATGCGGCCATCACTTAACTTGACTTCATTTAAGAAAAGTTTTTTTACAACATAGGGTGAGGAATATTTTGAAACACCAGAGGATCTTTGCGGAAGACAAACTCGTACCCTATCACCTACACGCACACAAGTGTGAGTGACAGCGTGTCTAGAGTCAAAGTAAGCCTTCTTTTTAGCAATTTTAAGATCTTGACTAGTTTGCCAAGAAGCCGACCCATCAGTATTAACCACGTCATGTGAACTTGTGTTCCTGCACCTCATCCATGATTGAAACATATGAGTATTAGGTTTTCTACCTCGACAAAGTTCAAAAGGAACCAAAGACGTAGTAGAGTGAGGATTAAGTCTATATATCATAACTCTTTCTTGAATTTCAGCTTTCCAGTCCTTGTTTAAAGACTTGGCAAGTTGAATGGACTCTTTCAACACACAATTGAACCTCTCCACCATACCGTTGGTTTCGGGATGGTAGAGGGCACAACGTTTGTGTCTGATCCCTTTCTCAGCATGAAACATCTCCATCTCTTTGGAAATCAATTGAACTCCATTATCAGTAAGGAGACAATCAGGAAGACCCTCAGGTGAAAAGACCTCATCAAGACCATAGACTCAATACAATTGCAAATTTTAATTTCTGGCCACCTTGAGAATAAATCAATTAAAACTAAAACAAAAGATTGACCAGAGTTACTGTTAACAGGGCCTAAAATATCAAGTGCGAGCTCTTGCCAGTAACGAGAAGGAGCTTTGCGAATGACCATAGGTTGAACTCTGGTTTTAAGGATTTTGTCAGAGTTGTTACATTTTTGGCAACCCCTAACCATACGTACCACCATCAGATCTATTCCGGCCCACCAGAAATGTAGACGGATTCTTTATTTTGTTTTTGAAATTCCATGGTGACCTTGTTGAGCTTGTTCAGTAATTGTTTCTCTGAGAGATTGTGGTGGTATTATTCTAGTGCCCCTACAAAGTAACCCTGAGGAAACAGATAATTTGTGCCATACATTCCAGAATTTCTTTGTTTCTTCGTCGAGACTCCTAATTCCCTTCTAACCCTCCTTTACTAATTTACAAACTTTGCAAATGGCTGAATCTTTTTTCATAGAGGATTTCCATTCATCTTCACTCAAAATACCATATGTGACCTCACAAACTCCATAATCGTCCTCCTCACAATGAAGCTCTGCTGACTCATCATTCATTTCACCAGGATCATTTGTAACAAGGCGAGACAGACAATCTGACACTTTGTTTTGTGTGCCAGGTATGTGATGAACCGCGAAATCGTAGTCCTGTAAAGTAACAATCCATTTAGTAATCCTGGAGGAGACTGCGTCCAAACACTTCTTGGTGAACAAATCTTTTAAGGGTTTATGATCAGACTGTACAGTGAAAGAGCTTCCCCAGAGGAATTTTGTAAGTTGTTTTATTGCCCAGAAGATGCAAAGGGTTTCCTTTTCTATTACTGAGTATTGTAACTCAGCTCCTACAAGAGCTCTTGACAGGAAGATTATAGTCATCTCATGTCCATCTTTGGTTTGTTTAAGTACTGCACCAAGACTTTTTGAGCTAGCGTCAGTGGCAAGTACAGAAGGTGCAGAGGTATCAAAACTTTGAAGTGCAGGAGCCTCACTCAATGCTTTTCATCAAATTCTTCTTGACATCCATGTGACCAAATAAATCTCACACCCTTCTTGAGAAGAGATCTGAGAGTGTGAGTGCGGCAGGCAAACTGAGGAATGAAGTTATTATAATACCCTGCCATTCCCAGGAAGGTGATCAATTAATCTCTGAATTGAGGTACAGGAAGATGATTAATTGTATTTATCAACTTATCTTTAGGCTTGACTCCTTCCTTCGACAGTTTATGACCCAAGTAGTCAATTTCATGAAGATTGAATTTGCATTTATTGTCATTTAAGGTCAATCCACGTGACTTGAAACGATCTAAAACAGCTTTAAGTCTCTCATCATGAGTAACTTGAGACAGGCCATGAACAAGAACATCATCTTGATAAATTTTTATGCCTGGTAGGCCCTGTAAGACATCTTCCATGACTCTTTCAAAAATCGATGCAGCCGAGTTGATTCCAAATGGAAATCTGGTGAATTTAAAAGTGCAGAACAGCGTTATAAAGGCTGTGAGAATTTGTGACTCGGGGTCAATTTTAATTTGGTAATATGCGGCCCTGAGATCAAGAGTCGAAAAAAACGTCATCACCAGCCAATTGTGTTAGCATCTCGGCAATATTAGGAAGGGGCTCCTTGTCAACTATGACTGCACGATTGAGAGAGTATAAGTCAACGCAAAGCCTGACCTCACCAGAGGCTTTACGAGCAAGAACCACAGGAGATAGCCAATCACTTGCCTCTGTCTTGACAATAATTCCTTCTTTGAGATATTTCTTTAATTCTTCTTCCATTGAATCTCTCAAAGCTAAAGGAACGTTGCGTACTTTACAAGTTACGGGAGTAGTGTCTGGCTTCAAGATCATTTTGTGAGTGTAATCAGATTGTAGTGTAGTTCCTATATTCCCAATAGGCTTTGCGTATTGGAATAACATATACTATAGATTTGACCTAGGATTGAGGTCTACTAGGTCTCTATCGAATATATTAGACTTAATTGTGAGTGCCAGCTAGCTCAGAGGTCACTAGAAACTTTCTCAAATTCACAAGAAGGGATTTGTTTTTGACAACCGCATAAACATGACAACTTTGTTTCCCAAGAATAAGAAATGTATCTCTAGAGTCGCGGAAACAATAGATAGTTATTTCACTCAGTCAATCGTGCATGCTGCGTTTCACCAGAGGTGCTGAGAAATAGAGAGAGGGGCGTTTTCAATAAAAAAAGTATTCATTGAACACTCTTCTTTCTCATGCAGAAGAAATAAACTGCTACAATCGAAATACTGGTTGTAAAGTACAATACGTACAGTACGAAGAGTATTATAAAATAATACTGTAAACGCATGAAATGGTTTCTTAGCCATAAAATACATAGAATACATACATTAATAAATAAAGACTAAAAGTACTCAACTGGTGCTTCTAAAATACGCCTACCCCGGTGTACCTAACCTAGGTCTAGTACAAGGGAAGAAGTAAGTGAGGTGTAGGTTAGTTTCAGTATTCTTTGCCAATAATCTAATCCAAGAATTCTCTAAGGGTCTAATTAGCTCTGTACCTTGGTTTAGAATGAAGGAGGTCTGGTATCTCTCTCTCAGGACTCGATTTCCCAACAACCCGCAAGGGTAGGTTGGAAACACAGGAGCTGGATTTCTTGGCAGGAGAAAAGACAGGGTCTTTCTCAGTGCGTCTGCTGGAGGGTCGGCTTCCTTCAGCACTTGCTGCAGCGAGATGCGTCGGGCAAGTAGATAGTCGAACTGCTCCAAACCACCGTGTGTTTGCCTGGGCAAGTGTGGGCATATTTATACCTTGAAGGTGCCTAGTTTGACGTAAGGCTGGACTCAGGTCTGTGAATACTCCATGAGTTCTTGGATAAATCAATATTCAAG
Source organism: Lissotriton vulgaris (assembly GCF_964263255.1). Classification (NCBI taxonomy): domain Eukaryota; kingdom Metazoa; phylum Chordata; class Amphibia; order Caudata; family Salamandridae; genus Lissotriton; species Lissotriton vulgaris. The sequence continues at coordinate 1,461,448,880 of NC_141687.1, read as the reverse complement.
CAAGGGGAAGTCCCTGACTGCTGAAGGTAGGTTTTTCCAAGAAATTGTTGTGGATTTTCGGAACTAGTGGAAGTAGCCATGCCGTATTTGGACTGCATAGGCTAAGTTTAAATATGGTTATGATTTCTATGCCTATATAAGGATAGGATGATTTATACCTATATATGGGCATGAATCGGGTAATTTACACTAGGGTCCTAAATTCATATGCAACAAGATAGGCAGCCTAAACGTTCGCTAAAGACATCCTTGAATTCAGAATGTAAATTGTCTACTTGGACAATTTTGGTAGATTCATGATTATGGACAGAAGCGTTGGATAACGTAGAAGCTTGGTGAATCCAACTAACTATACTATCGCCCTTGGAAGAGATATATGTCTTCCCAGGTGTAAAATATTTTTTATATTCAATGTCTCCTTTGAAGTAACCAAACAATTTAATGGTCTGTCCACCATTAGTGAGTGGTCTAATGTCAGGTTTGAAGACTTTCACCTTCCCTAAAAGAAAGGCATCATACAAGGACTTAGGGATTAAAGTAATTTTTGCTCCTGAGTCGAATAGCATATCAACTGATCTACCATTTATCAAGACAGAATCGACTGGACTAGAAGATTTGACTTGGTAAACCTCTGTCTGAATTTGTCCGCAATGTAGATCATCAGGACTGTAATCAGACTCATTCTGTATCGACACTTCCTTAACACGTTTGTTTTCTTTCTCTTTTGTAATCTACAAGCTTTAGTGAAGTGACCCACTTTCCCGCAATTCTGACATTTGGAATTTAGAGCAGGGCAAGACTTGTCATTAGCTAAATGTCCGGAAATGTCACAACTATAGCACTTCCCAAGAAACTGTTTCTTTTGCCATGACGATTGAGATTCTATGCGTTTTGGGTTTGATCTCATTTTGTAAGAATGAATACTTTTGGAGGATTTAGAGTGAGATACCATTTGCACTTTTTCACCTTGAGACGTTGTGGCCTCACTTTCTTTATTTTTTATAACTTCAACACAGGCTAAAGAGTGTTCAATTCTTTTAGCAATAGCAATGACTTCATCAAGCTTGGGACCGTCTTTTTGCCACAATTCATCATTTACTTTCTCAATGGAACACCCAAGCATGAATTGATCACGCACACGTTCTTCTAGTGCGCCTTTAAATTTGCAAGTTGAAGCAAGTTTAAGTAAATGGGAGACAAACATCTCTACAGTCTCTTTAGGTTGTTGTATTCTTTTTCCAAAGTGGTAACGTTCAAGAACTGTACTAACTTTAGGTAAAAAATGTTTATCCGTCTTTTTTAAACAAACCTCAAATTCATTAAGAATGTCGGCTTCAGAGCCGTTCTGGAAGATGCTGAAATACTTCTTGCCCTTCAGAGCCTAAGCAGTGTAATAATAAAGCTGATTTCATCTCAGCCCTAAGTGATACACCACAGACTCTAGCATAGTTGACAAAAACCTTTTTCCATTTTGACCAGCGTATTGGTGGTTCATCAGTATTAGAAAGGAAAAATGGTGGTGACGTGACGTTTTGCATTCCCAACAAAAATAGTAAAAGAGCAAGATGCACATTAAAGGAGGTTATGAGGTGCTCCGAAGGAAGATTTTACTTATTGAGTTGCAACAAAGTTTGACAGGCTAGGAGAACAAAATTATAATGAGTTTTATGAAGCTGTGCCTGTCAGCAACGAGAAAGTAATATATTATTATAATTTATTTTAAGGTGTGCCTGTCAGTGAAGTAAAACTTGGCAGACGTTATGCAAAATTGTTTGGTTTTAATAAATGTGAAGTTTGTTAAAGCAAAAGAAATTGTATTTCAGAAGCTGTGTATGTCAGCGAAATAAAGTTGTATTTCAGAAGCTGTGCTTGTCAGCGAAATAAAGTTGTATTTCAGAAGCTGTGCTTGTCAGCGAAATAAATTTGGACAAGCAGTAGAGAAAAAAATAAATTGTATTTCAGAAACTGTGCTTGGCAGCGAAATTAATTTGGGCAAGCAGTAGAATAAAATACAGGTGAAGGCCTATGGTTTCAGAAGCTGTGCTCGTCAGTTTCTCTTTGTACAGCTGTGCCTATCATCGACAAGCAATTCAAGAATTAAAATGGCTTAATTGGAGGATATTTTTTTTTTATTAATACTCGTATGAAAGTTGATAGGCAAGAGAAAGAAACTAATTTCTTCAGTTTTCTTTGTACAGCTGTGCCTATCAGCGACCAGCAATTCAAGAAATAATAATGGCTTAATTGAAGGTTTTTATTAATACTCCATATGAGAGTCTTGCTGTGTTATTCTTTGAAGTTTAAAACAATTCCAAGAGTAGAGCTCCGCTTTTGTGCCAATTTGCAAATGATTAAATGAAATTATATACAATGCCATTTGTTTTTGAAATGTAAGTGCAGTGGACAATTCTCTTGCTTAACTGAAGCGTCTTGGTGGTTTCGGGCAGCGTAGAGAGAAGTAAACAGGTTTTATGGGGAGGTGCCACAAGGTTACTAAGCAACTGGTTGTTATGCATTGTCACTTTGATGCATGCGAGCGGCAACAAGGAAGAGATTAGAGGGCATCAGTGACGGCAATGAAATGCTTCCTTGTCACAAGGTTGCTAAGCAGCGGTGAAGAAAGCGTGAAACCTTGGCTGCTCTGCCTCGTGCTCAATTCTTCGCTGCTCTGCCTCGCGCTGAATCCTTCGCTGCTCCGCCTCGCGCTCAGACTCATGCTCTGACTCAAGTAAATTAAATTTAAAAATAAAGTTCAATTGAGCGCAAGATAATCCTAATGCAAGCGAAGCAGTGAAAGTTGAAGATTCTTGCCTGAAAGTAGGATTACCCTCGGAACTGCTCGCAACCGCTCGGGTATTAGGACAACATTACAGGAGGTAGAGAGTCCGTCCCAAGATCGTCGCCAGTGAAATGAAGTACTGGATCAAGAAGGATAACCAATTTGGTGGTTTATTTAATAAGTTAAATTGACAAGTAGAAGATAACGTCTTACCCACTGCGAGCAGGAAACAGCAACTGACATTTTCCAGAATTCAGAACCTTCAGAACTGAATGACACGCAGGTCAATCTGTGAAGTGAAAAGTAAAATTCTTTATTGTATAGTTAATAAAAACCGTTACAATATACAATAACATTTAGTGATAAAAAATACTTTCTTATGCGAGCTATTGTACAAAAAAATACAAATTTTAAAACAACCGTTATTAAAATGATAAAAACACGGGTATTCTTGGTATCCTAATGATTTCGGAGGCAAATTCTAAATTAGCCAGTGCAAGTTCAAGGTTCAAAAAGTTCAAACTTGTATTAGCTTTTCAGTAAGTTTTTTTTCAAAGTTAGTAACATATGTAATTAATCGACAAATGAATTGTGGATCCGCTGAGTCCAACGCATGTAATATCGCTCAGCGGCATGTGCGAATTCCTTTTTCGTTGAACTTTACCCTTAATAGGCTCCGGCGATCACAATCCAATACTGGGCAAATGCAGATCAAGTGGATGATATCTTGTACTGCAGCACCACATAGGTTACAATCCTTCGGGCCCGGTATCCTCCAGCCAGGTTGGTTGGCGTTTGTTGGCAGTTTGCCCATGCGTAGCTTTAGGTATTTTAGTTTTAAATGTGATGGAAACGCGAGGCCTAGATAGGCTGCAGGTACCGGCCTTTTGTAAGATTGTATTATCATCCAAGCGTGTGCACGGTGTCTTAGAGTTGCTTTGTCTTCGATCAACGAGTGCATGTTGACTGCCTTTTTTACGGTCTGCTTGAATGATGATGCAGGTAACTTCTTTTTCCACACTGGCGCCATCTCCATAATTTCCAGGGAGGAGTTTAAGTACTTTGCATACTGGGAATTGGGATAGCTCTGCATGGCTTCCCATACGGCAGAATTAATTTCTACTTCGTGGTTGAGCCAGATTCTATACCAAAATTTGACTGTCGTATTTTTTGTGCATTATTTGGGACTGCAAGCCAAATTCGAGACAAACCTGTGCGGGTGAAGCATCACAAGGTAAGCTGAATACACGTTTGTACACTCTTATTTGGATGTTATCTAAGAGTGGTGCACTCCTTCCACTATGTACCACACTGCCATAAGCTATCGTTGGAAGTAGCTTGGCTTTGATAACTGTGAGGAGGGGAGTGAAAAGAGGGCCTTTTAGCGGCTTGGATAAGCTGCAAAATGCATGCAATAAGGCTGTTCCTTTCTTTTCGATAGCATCAAAGTGCGTGGAAAAGGTGAACCGTCTATCCAGATGTATCCCCAGATATTTGTAGCTATCCACTACTTCCAGGTTCTTGTTATTGATTGTGAAGTTCAGCTGTTTTATACGACGATGCGTTATGATCATGACCTTGGGTTTTGCACTGTTGATTTCCATTAGGTTCTGTTTAGTATATTCAGCCAATTCATGCATGAGACGTTGCAGTCCTATTTTCGTTTGACTGAGGAGGACAACATCATCTGCATAGGATAGATGCGTGAGGGACAATGTTCCTAGCCGTGGAGGATGTGCATTGATCCCATCTAGCCCTGGTGTCAAATCGGCCATGAATAGATTAAACAAATGAGGAGCCAGGATGCATCCTTGCTTTAATCCTTCACTAGTTGTGATCTTCCGTGTTAGCCGTCGGCCATTGTCAATCTTAACCTGCATCCAGGTGTTGGTTTAAAGGTTCATTATTGGGTTTAAGATCGTATCCGGCAGACCCTGCTGCTTTAGTTTGGCCCATAATGTTTGTCGGCTAACATGATCAAAGGCCGCCTTGAAGTCCACGAAACATAGATGTAGTGCTTGACGCTCTTGCAGGCTTTTTTCAGCTATCAGGCTTATTGCTATGACGTTTGCCATGGTGCCTATGCCACGGCGAAACCCTGACTGATTGACGGGGATTTTGTTGTTATCGTCGGACCATTTTGCGAGGTCGGTTAACACAAGTGAGGCATAATATTTAGCCTCAGCATCGATCAGCGCGATCAGGCGGTAATTTGCTGGATTTTTTCGATCACCGCCTTTTTATATTGGATTGATGATCGCGCCTCTCCAGCTTTCCAGAATCCGACTGGTGACATTATTCGTCCGGAACAGGTTGTTGAAGTTACTGGCCCAAAAATGGGGGTCTTGCTTGTAAATTGCCTGGGGAACGCCATTCGGTCCTGGTGCGCTATCTTGCCTACTTGTATTTATTATTTGTAGTATTTCTACTTCGCGTATGCTTGAGGTGATTGGTCTGCACCTTTATGGTTCTTATACGAGATGTTTATCAGATTTAAAGTAGTTGTGGACTGAATCGCTCCATTAGAAACTTTATGTACAGGGATTACTGTTGATGATGGCAGCGTTATGGGCTTTATTGAAAAGGTATCAATTAGATGCTGTACCCATACCATTTCCGAGACGCAGGTCATACTTATAATGTTTGCAGTTCTGTTCAATGAGTTTACCTGCGACCAGAAAGCTCTGGAGTCTGATTTTTTTGCATTATATAATATTTTTGTCCAGAAATTGGTGTCCTCATTTTTTTTCTCATTCCAAATTTGTTTCTTGTATAGTTTCTCTAGGGAACGTTCATCCTGCCATACTTTGGTTTGGGAGCTGTGACCTTGTGCTCTCCTCAGGGACTGTCTCAAACGTCTTCTCAAGGCATATGATGTCGGGCTGAGATGGCTGTTATTCTTTCCATTATGCCTCGTATTGAGGTTGACTCCTACCTTTGGTAATTTGTTCACGAAGGTGGTCCATGTTTCAACGGTCAGTTGGTTTTCCAAGATGAGCGTTTGCATTAGATTTTTTGCATCCAACGCTATTTGCGGTAGTGTAGCACTCGTCCACCTTAAGCGTTTCAAATTTATTGTTGACGTTACCCCTGCTAATATTGGGGCCTTTAGCTGTTTGGGAGGAGTTATTTTGATTTCAATATGCTGTGCTGAGTGATAACTATCAGGAGAGCATATACTTTGAAACTTTTTAATTAATCCTAAGAGTGGGAGGGAGACTATGGTGTAGTCCAGAATTGAACTTGAACTAGGACCAATGTAAGTGCAATTAGCAGGCCTGTCCTGTTTTGTCCTCCCGTTTAACACCCACATGCCTTGTTGTTCGAGCTCCCACATCAGTTGCCGACCCACTTTGTCCATTCTCTTCGCAGAAGGGATCGCCTGCGTTTCTACAGCCCATAGTTCGTTAGCAGTAATAATGTTGTCTTCATCTTCATGGGGATGTAGTAAGTTGGCATTGAAATCACCTGTGAGAATTATCTCCCAGGTTGGCTGTTCAAGGTGAAGTTCTGCTATTGCACCGCTAACTTTTTTGAAGAGCTCTTGTTTTTGTTTTTGGATGAGCGTATATATTAATGAGAATGATAGTTCCTGTGCTGACTTGTATACCCATTGCCAATTTGATTATTTGCATGTCTGAGGTGGTCGCGGGTAATTGGGAGGACTTGATTTTTAGTGTCGTAGAGATATAAACAGACAGACACCCCTTGGCTCGCCCGTAGTGCTGGGTTCGGGTGGCACTAACATGATGACCTATTCTGCCTGGGACTTCGACTGGAGCTGTTAGCCATGTTTCCTGTAGTACTATTATTTCATGCGTGTTCCAGGACTCCATTTTTCCTCTGTCCCTTAGGATGTCTTTTGCTCCAGCGATGTTCCAGGATAGGATTTTTACGGGGATTTGATCCATTTTACCACCCTGATTATTATTTAAATTTTCTCTTATTCCACTATTTGATCTGGATTGATGTTCAGATGTTGAGTTTTCCGCTCCCATGGCACCTTGCAGTAGAGAGTATGTAGTGTGTTTTTCTATTAAACTCTTTTCTCTTGCGGCGCCTTTCATTAGAAGGGGAAACGGGTAACCTGGTGTTGCCTCTACTTTGAGAGTGATTCCCCACTCATCAAATTTGGTGGTTTCGTGTAGTATCTCGTTGGCAATTTCTACATTCCTCCAAGGTGCTAGGGTAATTTCCTTTACTGTGTTGTTTCCAGAGTTTGCGAATTCTATTGCCAGTAGGTAAGCTGATGTTATGTGTTGAAGACTTGGGGTTTCGGACATCAGGCGTAGGATATTTCCTCTATTCAGATAGTCTTGTGGGCCTTGTGATTGATAATTTGGAATGAGTAGTGTCCTTCCTTTTGTATTCAATGATTTGACGTGCATTTGCTCGGTGATGGTCAATGCCTGCTCGTTTATCCAGTGTCTCAATGCGTTTTTGTTGTCTTTAACATTTGTGTCGTTGCGTAGGTTTTTTGCGTTGTACTGCTTGACATCCTTCCCAGTGTGCTCTCGAGACTCGTTAGCTTTTGCGAGTACTTTCGGGTTCTCTCTTCAGACTACTCAATCCGAAGTTTGTGGCATGTTCGTCGACGGTTGTCAAGTCGATTGGACCCGTCCTTGTTTCTGTTTCCGTGCCACCAATAGTCTTTGGGCCATCAGGTTCCGTGATTATCTTGACTAGTAGTTGTTCCTGCATGCTCTTGTCTACTTTCGCTGTAACTTGCCTGGGGTTTTTAGTTTCCCTTTTGCTGAGAGTTGATCAAGGACTGACCGTTGTATGCTGGACGAGGGATACTTTTTGTTTTTTGTTGTTAGCTTTGATGATTACCTCCCTTGAGTGTCCCTGATTTCCTGTCACTCTCGAACTGTACTCCAAGTCCATTGTGGTCTGTCCATATTCCGACTGAGTGGTCCGAGCTGCTTGTTTTAATTTGTTCCCAGTGTTTTTGGATTGGCCCATTGGGCTCCCAGCTGTTCTGTTTGGTTGCAAAGGTTCGTAGTCGGCACTCTCGGGCCTCCTGTTTGCACTACTCCTTTCTGTGGATTGGGTCATGAGTTCGTCGTCATTGCACTCCTCTGTGCATGTTGATGTATTTAATCTTGGCACAAGTGCTATCCCAGTTAAATGTGCTTCCGTGGAGGTCGGCTGGTGTTCTTCCTCATAGGTACTTTGATTTTGGAGTTTTCTTGAATTCTTGTCCGTAGAAGTGGACTGGTATTCTTCCTTTTCTATTTGGGTTTGGAATTTTCTTGAGTTTTTGGGAAGATTGAAAATTGGGTAAATGGCCAAGGCCTGCTTGTTAGCAGGTCTACTATATGATTGTTGATTTCTGGCTTTTCTAACTAAGCATGGGCGAATTTTGCCAATCTGGCGTTCGCGTATTTTGCGAATTTGCGAACTCGCAATCCGCAAAATCCGCGAATTCTCACGAATTTGCGGTTTTTTTTTTTTTGTGTTCGCAAGGATTTCTGCCAGTTCGCAAGGATTTCTGACAGTTCGCGAGGGTTTTGTAACAGTTCGCAATTGCGAACTTACATGTCGGCTCGCAACGGTCACGATTATGTTGTTTCTACGTCTGGTTCATCATCACAGGTTCCCAGCACCCTCTGTTTCACCCCTGCCACCCTCTGTTTCACCCATGCCACCCTCTGGTACATCAATGCCACCCTCTGGTTCATCATCACTGTAGATTATGGGGGGAAAAAGCAAGCACACCTGCCTGCTTCAACTTACATGAATTAATTTGGGGTTGATTTATTAATGTGTCACTGTTTTAAAATTCCAGTCTGGCACCTGCTTCCTTATCTGTAATTTGCTTTCTGTTGCAGTGCAATTTTTTTCCAGGACCTTTGTGGCCTACTTGTAGCTATTCTATGAGCCTGCTGTGAGGGTCAGAGCAGGGTCATACAATTGTTGCAACTAGCAACTGAACTCTGGAGGGGCCCTTGTCAGGAAGCACTACAGGGAACGGTTACTAATGATGAGTTTGAACTTTTGAACCTGCTTTCACTTTTGCAAAACTCGTTTTTCTGCAGAACAGCATTACAGCAACTGTAATGCCCCACCAAGCTTATATGAGAAAGTTGATTTCTAATCCAAAAGTTATCCAAAGAAAATCAAAAGGCCTCAAATCCAAAAAAGTGCAGGCAAATGTCAACCTGAGGAGTTATTCTGATAAAAATCATCATTTTCAGAAGGTCTATGCTGCTTGCTAGTAGATTTCTTGTGCAGAATTGCAATTTTTGTAATTTCCCGAGTGCGAGATTGTTGCTGCCCGCCGCACCTACATGTTCGCAATTGCGATCATGTGCGGGGGTCTCAAGTTCTTCTGAGACCCTAGAATTTGACAACTTGTGAACTTGTCAATCAATACGTAGTTTCTCCCTTTTTTCCCCTTTTGGTAGTGTGGTTGTGGTATGCATGTGTGTATGTTTGCAAATTGAGTTGAGTATTTAAATATCAGGTGGCCTTCTTAAAAATTAATTGTTTATTATAATTGTGTATAAAAAAATCTTTTTCTATTACTGGTGTGTTACTAATAATGTGTGTTCTAAAAAGTAAAAAAATTCGAGTTTGAAAAATGTATTTATGATGAATCATGTATTTTGTATATGAAAAACTGAAAGAAAAAAACTTAATTAAATGAAAATAAAAACTATGATAAAGTAAACACTTTTATATAATTCTGTCACCTTTCTTAAATTATTTGATGCATATTGCCTATAGATACATATGACCACTGAAGGAACAACTTCCTAGAACAAATTTCTCTTTTCCCCTCTGTTCCTTGGTCGCAAATTATTTCTTTGAGGGGGTCCCATCTTTCATGCTGTAACAATTGCGAACTTACACCACAAAGAAAAAAAAATCCGCTGCGTGCGAATTTGCGGATTTTCGGTGAATTCGCGAGCGTTCGCGGATTGCGAATTTACCGAAAATCCGCAAAATCCGCGAGCGTAACGGATTTTCCGCCCATGCTTATTTCTAACGCGTATTTTTGTCGTTTGGTTAAGACTGGTTGTTGGATGTTTGTAGTTTTTATCTGCTCCTGTCTTGGTTGATCTTTTTCAATGATCAACGGATGACTATATTTGACCGGATCAAGGAGTTGGTCCTCTGATGGTGTTTGATCTTCAATTGATTCTCCAGATTTTATATTTGTTCTCTTTTTTTGTATGAACTTTAAGTCTATTATTTGTTGTGGCGTTTTTATAGGGATTTTTTCACACCTCTTTTCTGTTTTGACTATTTCATCATTGGATGTGACTTTATGGTGGTCTGTGGTGATAGTGTCTCTTTTGTCGAGTGTACTGATAGTGCTATGGTGTACCGTATTAGCCGACTCACGGTTTGCACGTTTGCATTCCATTAAGATGTTTTTAAGTATTGTAGGTAGGTCCCTTAATTTTTCAAGTATGGGGCTATTTGTACAATTTGGGGGCTGGTGTCGAAAATTAGTTTGGTCCTGGAAGTTTGCAAGTGTGTTTGCCATGGTATCAAGTTTTTTGTTTATATCTGAAATATGCTCAGCGATTAGACTCATAAGATTTATTTGGATATCAAGTTTATCGGACTGCATGTTTAGCGTTTTAATAGATGTTTCTAATATTTTCCCCAGAGCACCATGTAGTTTTATTATGGATTCCAAATTGTGATTAGGGCAATGCTTTTCAGCCTGCTGGCAATGGTTGGCGTTGTCTTTTAGTGTGTTAGTTGTACATTTTGTGTTTTCCTCAACATTTTCCCTTGTCATGTCGATTAGACATTCCACATTTAATTCAGTCAAGTGACATTTTTTTTTATGGCTTTTGAGGATACTGGGTCAGCCAGTTCCGACGCACTCAATATCTCTATTATTGTTGTTTCCTGTCGGGCTTCTTGACATATTTTATAAGATGGATCCGTGGGTGCATGTACTTCCTGTTCCAACCCACTTGATATTAGGCATGGGCGGAAAATCCGTTCCGCTCGCGGATTTTGCGGATTTTCGGGAAATCCGCAATCCGCGAGATTTGCGAATCTCCCGCAAAATCCGCAAATCCGCGAGCAGCGGATTTTGCTCGCACTGCTCGCACTGTTCGCGTGAGTTCGCATGAGTTCGCGCCCCGCGAATAAGTGCAAAATTGCAGAAATACGATTTTAGCAAAACTGAAAGTAACTACTTACCAGGTTCAAAAGTTCAGGCTCATCATTAGTAGCCATTTCCTGTAGTGCTTCCTGAGGGGCCCCTCCAGAGTTCAGTTGCCAGTTGAAACTATTATGTGACCCTGCTCTGAACCTCAGAATAGTTACACATATGCCACAAAGGTCCTGAATTACAGCTAAGGGAGACAAGCAGGAGCCAGGCTGGAAGTTAAAATCCATTAATCAGCCCCTAATTCATTATTGTCAGTTGGGGCAGGGCAGGTGTTGTAACTAATTTTGCAACAATGAAAGCACTTAGCAAGTGCAAAAGATCACTAATCAGGGCGCACTAAGGAAGCAGGTGCCAGCTAAAAAAATATTCTGTGACACATTAATCAGCCCCAAATTAATTCAGGTCACTTGAGGCAGGGAAGGTGTGCTTTGCTTTGCCGAAAATAATGTACACTGGACAACCAGAGGGTGTGGTGATGAAACAGAGGGTGGCATGGGTGGGCCAGAGGGTGGCATGAGTAGTCAGAGAGTGGCAGTGGTGACAGAGAGTGGCAGTGATGAAGAAGAGTGTCCCAAACAGGCTGGACACGTAGAAACAACAAGTTCGCGAAACTTGCGACCCGACAGGTAAGTTCGCAATTTGCGAAAGTGTACAAAACCCTCGCGAACTGGCAGAAACACGGGCGAACACAAAAAAAAAAAAATCCGCAAATTCGCGGGAATTCGCGGATTTTGCGGATTGCGAATCCGCAAATCCGCAAAATTCGCGAACGCGAGATCCGCAAAATTCGCTCATGCTTACTTGATATCTCAATTATGTTTTCCTTTACTGGTTCTAACATCAGATGTTTACATGTATGACTGCCAGCTAGGGTTTTTTCTTGCACATCGTTAGATAGAGTTATTAGCTTGTTGTATGATTTGGTTTGCTTGAGGTCTGTTTCTCTTGTATTCTTGATTTGTTTGTCGTGGGCTGACATTGTGCTCAAAGCTTGTGAAATGTCCTTGTTGTCAAAGAGGATTTGGGACTTCAGCCACGAGTTGCACACCTCGTCCTTTTTATTGAAATCGACCTTTTCTTGATTTAGTTGTGACTCTTGTCTAGGTGTCGAGTGGTTATTTGGTTTTTCTTTATACACTGCGTCTGATTTACTTATGTTGTTGCATACTTGTTTGTAGCGTGAGCCCGGAGGGCTCACCGCCCCTAGTTGGTCCAGATTAGTGTCACTTATTAGTAGTACTGGTAATGTAGTTGTCCTTGTTGCTCTAATTTGACTTGTATGCGTTAAGCAATTTTCTAATGGTTTTTCTGAAGTGCTATCCATAATCCAGTCCGTAAAACCTTGCGATGATTTGTGCTTTGCTTGCTCTTGCTCCTGGACGTGGCCTCCCCATTCTGTGTGCACTTGGGCTTGTGTTTGAATCGTGTGCTTGTTGGTCCCCTGGTTTGTTGGCCTGTGGGCCGCTTGGGCTGTTGGCTCACTCATGCCTGGTTCTTCTATTCCAATGGTGTGCACTGTGCTAGTCTTTGGGTGAGGCGGGAGGGTTGATGTATCAACCGTCTGTGTGGTTACTTTACACAGAGTCAGTGGTTTTTGGAGACCATTTGGCGTTGCTGGCATTGTGTAAATTGCTTCAACAGGGTCTTTCAAGAACGAGAATTTGCCAGTAGGATTCATTGAGCCAAATATCGAGTACATTGGTGGTATTAGTGAAGTTGTGGGTAAATTAGCTGCATTATTCTGGGAGTTGTTAATGTCTGATTTAGGTTTGGTTTTCCGTTTCGTGGGTTGTGGCGGGTTCCTTCGTGTCCTACCTGACCTCATTGTTCCGGGGAGTATAGACGTAAGCCGCCCCTTTCTGCCAAAAGGACCAATTGGACTGATGTAATTGTGTCTAAGCTGATTTTAACTGCTGGGCCAGTCTGCCTCTGCCGTGGGGAGAACGTCTCCTGGCTGTCCTCTATGGCTCCAGCCGCTTCCAGCAATATGTGTTTGTTTTTTTCCTTTTTTTTTCCAAACGGCGATTTGCATGCGGCGGCGGTGGCAGATGGTAATTGATAATTGATTCCGGTGTTTTGCGCGAACACTTGCTCGCTGCTATCGATAACTTCCCCTGGCCGAGCCCTTGTCCCACCAGGTCGGAGGAAGGGCTGGGGGTCCCAGTCGGGGACTCCAGGCTACAGATGGTAGCAGGGAAGTACTTTGGAGGTGGCGGGCAGCTCTCTTGAGAGATGGGACGGGGTGGAACAAGTACACGGTTACAATTTTCAACTCGGTATCTTCCATAGCTGTCCCTGTAGCTGCTATGACTTGAATACCGCTGCAGTTCTTACAAACTCCTCCTTTGTTACTTTACTCCCTTTGCTCAGCCCCCTCTCCTGCCTCCTGCCTCGGGCTCGCCTCAAATCGCCGTCCTCTTACCCCTTAAGGCAGCCACTCTCCTCTCCCCAGCTCCGAGTAGTCCCGAGTAAATCCGAGTATCTCTGAGAGGCTCACAGCCACAGACGTCTCTCCGTCTCTCCCCTGGGTTCCACTGAGCTCTGCTGGGCTCTATCAGCAACACCTCCAAGCCTGTCTGCTCCGCCGAATGGCCGCCAAGTCTGCCAAAACCACCAACCCACCAGCCGACCGCCGACAGCAACAGCAAGCGGGGCAATTCGGAGCAGCGGGACAGAGATATGGAGGTGGTCAAGCGGCGAACAAAGGTTTGAGCAGTAGCCGTCAGGAAAGGCAGCCGTCGGCCAGCAGGTAGCGGCGGGGGGAGAGTGATGATCGGGAGATTGAAGCGCTGCAATTGAAGAACTGAAAGCCAGGTGAAATCCCTAGAGCAGCCCCCAACGCTCATGAGCAAAAGCTAAAGAGAAGGCTAAGGTCAATCTGTGAAGATTCTGGTAAGATCATTACAACCCTGCCACATTATTTTCTTAGCTGGTGCCAAGAGGGTCCTCGTTTGACCAATTTTCACTTTTAAACCTCTAGTAGTTATATTCAGTATATTTAACCCAATACTCGACTCCACGACCCCAATTGAATTGACATTATCTATGTCAATAATTTGTGGATCAGATGAGGAGGGTACCACAGAGGTATGCGCAGGGATGATGTTAGGTTCATGTACAAGGGGTGAAACTTGTGTCATCACTACAGTGGGCTCTAGCGAGAGTTTGCATTCGGTTAAGGCGATTTCGTACATTAAAGCAGACTCAGCTCTGGTCAGAAAAGCATCTAACATCCCTACCACTCCCTGCCCTGCTAATGTCTTACGCTTACTCATAATAAGACCCCTCTAGGAATACACAGCCCTAGCAAGATATGGGTAGTGATTTACTTTGTACCTAATACCAAGCAGCCCACACATATATAGTAAAACACAATTTCCCCAAGAACCAAGTGTCAATAACCAGGCCCAGCCCAGCCTCAATTGGCTTCTGACGGGCTCAGACGGGCATGCCCTTGGCCTGGGCTTTGCCTGCGGTCTGCGCGCGTCCTGTGCCGCGGGGGTAGAGACAGCGCTTTATAGCACGATGGTCACGCCTCCCCCCTCGCCAGCTGTGGCAAGTTTGGACAGAGCAGTGCACCCTGGGACTTTGAGTCCCACCCGGGTGTTGAGACAACCGGGGGACCGCACTCCAGCAGTTCGAAGAGCAAAACGGGCAGCCCGTGACCCACACAAAGGAGATTCCTGACGTCGGCTAAGTACAGGCACCAAGTGAAAAGCACCAAAGTTTCCTGCGCTGCGGGGGTGGAGGCAGCGCTTTATAGGACGATAGTCACGCTTCCCCCCACGGCAGCTGTGGCAAGTTTGGACAGAGCGGTGCACCCTGTGACTCTGAGTCCCACCAGGGTGTAGAGACAACTGGGGGAAGGCACACCAGCAGTCCAAAGAGAAAAACGGGCAGCCCGTGACCCACACAAAGGAGAATCGGCAAAGTACAGGCACCAAGTGAAAAGCAGTAGAGTTCTGGCATAATTCCAGCTCAGGTGTTCTGAGACCGCCATGTGTTTATCATTTTCGAAAACTCATTTCTTCAACTGCTGTTGATCAGTCACCTAAACAGTTGTCCTCTCCATTTGTAACATTACAATGCTGTTTACTTCCTTTGAGATAATTGCCTTTTGAAATGAGTAAAACCAAGCAAAGTTACAGTTGTAGCCAGTATAAAAGTAACAAATAACCGATTCACATACAGTATTCTGAAACACATGAATCTCTTCCCCACACATATCCTTGCAGCTCCTTCAGCTCAAAAGCAAGGGCACTTCCATGTGACATTGTTAAAAAAATGCTTCTGCGGCGAATAGAGAAAATGAGTTTTTCTCATTTACCACTCTTAAATATAAATCCGTTTTCAACGTTTGCTTTAGTTCTTTTTCAAAGGGGATTATGAAATAATTTACTTACATTTAGTACATATGACCCCAAATTTGATTCAGTTTATAATACCATGTCAATCATTTCAAATGTATCATCATATAGAGTAAAATTAATTGTGTATAATTAGGTGTCCTTCTAGTGCACAATGGTTGGCTGTCTTTACTTCATGACCACAAAACACTTCTTACAAGGACACAATTGAGGTAATGAATATCCAAACTCCAAAACTAAAATAATAAAACCATACATTTCAGTATAAAGTGCATGTATAATGCTATGAACATCAATACAAGTCAATTTGACTCTATAAATACTACAATCCAATAGCAACCATATTAGTCTTTGTTTTAAATAGTCTGAGTATCTCCGATTTGAGGCTATCCAACTTCAGGAGAAGAGGTCTTTTTTCCCGTTTTCACAAAAAGAGAATAGATGCCGACTTTGCCTAGATACCTGCTTTTTCTGATCTTTAAAGACCTCCTCATGAATGTATTGGCTTTCCCTCACAGGCATGAATTCGGGAAGACATCTCAGAGTTGTGTATCGTGAAGCTACTGGATTTGGCAATAATATGTATCTATATATTTTCAAATGGCATACACCATCTATATGTTCGAACGCAGAATCTGTATAAATGAAACTATTTGTGTGTAGTATCCACGATTGTGCACACCTCTTTTGATAATTACAAATGGCTCCAGGATTTTAACCAAACATATACAAGTTGAATTATTATCCCGAACAATCGCATTCACTTTACAGTCAGTCAGTCAGTCTAAACACTTTATTTCGATTATTTAAAATCATAAAAAGACAATCATGAACATATATACATTCACTTTACAGTTTTAAATAGTCACACTCTAAATGTACCAAGGGAAAAAAGATCACATTCTTCATTCTCGTTAGACTTACCCATCCCTTAGATCCCTCAGGTCAATACCCATTCATTCATGGGACATCCGAGTGAATGTTTTTAAGAGCACAAGACTCCGTGCCCAAGCCCATCTCAGACAACAAAAGCCTCTTCTAAAAACTACCACCAATCGTCTTCCCCATGGTCCTCTACCTTCTGCTCTTCTAAACTATCCCAGGATCATATCCACATGTACTGTGTGGATCTCTATCCAACCCCATCTTTCCATGTCCAGTGCCCCACTCCCTTCTAGAGCTGGATATGTGCCCTATAAATACACCAAATTGATAATAAAAATAAAAGCTACAATCTTTCATTTTGGAAACATGTCAAATAACAATTTTGGAAAAGGTAGCAGACTATTCACTACAAAATGTGTTTAAAAATAGAAATTATATAAACTTTGTCATTGGTTGATAGGTAATCTCCAGAGATACTTAGTATACTCTACAAAGCTATTTTTAAAACTGTATTCTCCCTTGTGTCCGACCCCTTTTTTAAAATATCCCCTTGCTGCTTGCACAATTGCACTTTGGACCACTCGCTTTATTTGAAAGCCATAATTTTACCTGGGGAACTGGCGCTATAGTGTGAGGATTATTACTTTCCTCTTCCCACGATCCCAAGGTGCTCGGCAGGGCTGGTGAAGGCCCGGGTCCCGGATTACGTGGCGGCCATCTTTGGTTGGGCTGTAGTTGCCACTATAAAAACGGTCGGCCATGTCTCCGCGCAGCGGACGCGGTCAGCGGACGCGCCGGATCTGTGCCGGAGTCGTGCCAGAGTCCTGCCCGTCTGCGCCCGTCCGCGCACGGAAGGGCGCAGGGGCAGGGCCCCCCACCAAACGGACTATATACTCTGGTGAGGAAATTCGTCATCTGAATGGGGCCATAACATCTCTAGACCTGGCTACACTTACTCGTATTGAGGAATTGTCTATCCAGGCACCGCAGATAGGTAGGTCCCGAGCCCCCCCGCATACTCTAAAGCTCGTCAGCCTAAACACTAGGTCGCTATGTTGTCATAGTCTTGAGATTTACACTCTACTACAGGGCGAAGACATTGACATCCTGACCTTGTCCGAGACCTGGATGGGGGATAACTCCCTACCAGACATCATAGCTGCCTGTAAAATTACAACATCCACTGGCAGAATCGCATAGGGAACACCCGAGGGGGAGGGGTGGCAATAATATTCAAGAAACATCTAGCAGTGACTAAAGTACTGGCGGAGTCGGCGGATTTGGCCGACTTGCTGGCAATAAAAATTATGTTTGATAACATGTGTGTTACAGTTCTCACAGTCTATCGCCCTCCCAACGCTACCCCAGGTTTTAATGACTCCTTTATGACCTATGTCTCCGACATGTGCTCCAGATATAGAAACGTCATAGTTACAGGAGACTTCAATTTTCACTGGGACAAAAATAGGAAACAGCCAGCGGCCAGCACCCTAGAGACAACCATGTCCTCTCTAGGATTCAGGCAGCTTGTAAACGCCCCCACCCATATAAAAGGCCACACCCTAGATCTGATATGGACCACAGATCTCAGGGTGGTACTAACTGGAATCCTCCCTTGTATCTGGTCAGACCACCACCTGATCTACTGTGACATCCCCCTGGATACCATACTCTCACGCCCAGCACCTAAAACCAGACTGACCCGCCAATGGAAAAACGTAGACCAACATACACTGACTAAATCACTCAGAGGAACTGTCCAGCCGATAACGCTTAATAAAGATGTAGATCAGGATTGTAAGGACATGATGGACTATTTGGCAAAGGCCATTGATCAGATAGCCCCTGAGAAACTTCAGACAAAAAACTGTTGGAAAAAGGGAGCCCCTTGGTTCACACCCGCCTTGAGGGACCAAAGGAAGGCCCTGCGTAATATAGAGAGAAACTGGAGGAGGAATAAGGACACAGCTACTTGTGAACAATACAAGATGGCGTTTCGTAGCTATAAAAAATCTATCCGGACAACCAAAGCTGCATTCTATGAGGTCCGTATAAATAGGGCGAACAATGTTCAAAAGGAAACGTTTAAAATCCGGAAGGAACAAACAAAAAGAGCCCAGGATGCAGAAAGTAGCATAGACTGTGATACTTTCCAGAAATATTTTCTGGATAAGGTTGATACTATCATGCGCGAAATAAAAAGCATGGGGTGCAGCCCAATTGAGCAGCAGATTGTCTAAACCCAACTGCCAGCTGCTTATCATCATTTCCCCCTATGGACTCACTAACCCTTGAATCATTGATGAGAAAGACTAAATCTGCCTCCCCAGCGGATCCATGCCCCCCAATTATTTTCTGCTTGGCAGGTCCAATTTTAGAGGACCATATCCTAGCTACACTGAATAAATCCCTGAGTACTGGTAGGCTCCCCACTAGCTTCAAGGAAGCTCGTGTAAGACCGCTGCTAAAAAAAGTGGGGGCAGATCCCAATGCCTTAAAAAATTATAGACCCATATCCCAGCTGCCCTTCCTGTCCAAAGTACTGGAGCAACATGTACTAAAATCTCTGTCAAGCTACCTGGAGTCTAACCATCTACTCCATGAGAGGCAGGCAGGTTTCCGTGCACACCACAGCACCGAGTTGGTCATGCTCTCGGTGCTGGACGAGCTCAGAAGGATGGCTGATAGTAAAAGACCGAGCGGCCTGATTTTGTTAGACCTATCAGCGGCGTTCGATACTGTCAGCCATTCCCTTCTGTTGGACAGGCTGGCTGGGTTTGGGATTCAGGGCTTAGCCCTTCGGGGCTGGAATCATTTCTATCTGGGAGAACCCAGAGAATCCAGATGGGAGACAGTGTATCAGGAGTGGGAAGTCTGACTTGTGGCGTCCCCCAGGGCTCAGCACTATCCCCACTCCTGTTTAACCTATATCTGCAGCCCCTGATTAACACACTAGCGGGGATGGGCTGTCGGGTGTTTAACTATGCTGACGACACACAGCTGCTGCTGGGCATAGATGACACAGTACAAGCCCAGTCACACGCTCAGGACATACTTAGATATACGGTCCACTGGATGTCCACCAACCAGCTTAAAATCAATCCGGAAAAGACAGAGGTGCTGATAGTACCATCCAAGTGCTCCTCCTGGAGTGACATGTACTGGCCCCAGGAGCTGGGCCCAACCCCACAGCCAGCAGTCACAGTCAAAAGTCTGGGCATTAAGTTGGACAGTGCCCTCTCAATGACCAACCAGGTTTCCACCGTGGTTGGCATCTGTACTGGTCTTCTAAGACAGTTGCGCAAACTAGTCCCTCTCCTCTCCCAGTCGATGCTACGCACAGTGGTCTCGGCCACCATAGTGTCAAGACTCGACTATGGCAATGCGCTCTACTTAGGCCTGCCAAAAATGCTAACTAACAGACTTCAGGTAGTCCTAAACGACGCCGCTAGACTTATTTTCAACCTTCCGCGGAGAACGCATGCCTCTCCACTATTAAAAAGTCTACACTGGCTGCCAATTGGACAGAGGTCCGTTTTTAAAAGCCTCTGTATAGCCCACAAAGCCATCTATGGGAAGGCCCCGACCTACATCAAGGAACGGATTGAGATATATAGACCGGAAAGAAATCTCAGGTCCTCTGATGCCAAACTCCTTGTATGTCCTCGTTTCAAACTGGCCACAATGGGAGGGAGATCCTTCTCAGTGCTACTACCAAACCTTTGGAACGCCCTGCCTGAGACACTCCGAAAGGAGGGGAATCTACTTCGTTTCAGGAAAGCCTTGAAAACTAATCTGTTCAGAACAGCACTCAGCTTAGCTTAAGTACTCCACCCTTTTTTATATCCCGGATGTTATGTTCTGTGGTCAAAGCGCCCTGAGACCTGTAGGTGACCCGGCGCTATATAAACCCACTATAACAATAACAATAACAATAACAAAGCTCTTTAGCAGTATAAAACTCATTCTACGTTCACAGTAAGCACCAAAGAACGTTACCAAACCAAATATTTAACAAATCTCTACTTACCACATTCAACCAAACAAAACTAAACTGTCAATCACAACAGACTGATAGAAATCCCAGTATCATATGCCCAAAGAGTGCCCAGATTAAGTAGGGCTGCGGCAAAGAGCAATTTGCACATGCTGGTACCATAACATAACAATGTTAGATATCCCAACATCTGTCAGATACACCTTTCAACTGATTCTGCAAGGCTCAAGACTGATCACTATTCTCCGTAAATATGTCTTATTTTATGTTTTAATATTCTGCATTTCTTGCTGTTCAGTTTCTTTATTTCGGCCTATATCAGACCATAAAAGAACAAATAAAAATATCTCACAGTATAAAATCATTAAAATCATCCCTATTCTAAGGGCCCGGCACTTAACTGTGTACACATTAAGCACTGTTTGTTCGTCACCTTAAGTAGGACTTTGAGATGTAGGCTGAATATGCTTGTGGTTGTAGCACGTGGAGTTATAGTGAGTAGTGAACAAAAGTTAAGAAGAGATTGCTATTTTTTTTGGAAGAAGTAATAAAAGTTTCTGCTGATGCCGAGGGCGATTAGGTAAAGGAGAGTGAATAGCAGTCGTTATTGGAAACGGTGGCTTACAGGCATAGATTTGTTATCTATGCTAAAAATGCTTACAACTGCACAAATACGCATAATAAATAGTAATGTATTGTTAGAACTACAAAGGCCTGTTCTTACGATAAACTAAGATCACACAGGGATTCTGTCACACTTTAAACATAGACTGTGAATGCATGTAATTGCAATATAATACATTTTTGTGTTAATAAAAGGCTCAGCAACCTGTAATAATTTGAATACAGCCTTGAAAAGTTAAAGGGACTTTTCAGGACATAGAAGTAAAGAAAGAAGCTTGGATCCTATATTGATAAAAAACAAGAGTTCTGTTGGCCAGTGTCCCTAATGCAGTCTGTATGTTCTAGCAGTGCACTGTGCAGACACATACTAAAGGAGGACAAAGGACGGTGTTTACTGTATCTAAAAGCGTATGTTGTCAAAAATCAGGAGGGCTGTAGTTAATCGGAAACAAGTCAATGCATTTAAATGCAACATAACGCATTTGTGTGTCAAGTAAGGGCAAGTGTGGGAGTGCGAAGGTAGTAAACAACTGGTAACTGTTCTCAACAGTACGAAAAATGTAGATTTGAGATAGGGAGAAATGCTCCTTTCTTGAGTTCTTCCCAGCGCCAAGAAGTCTGACGCGGTGTGGAAAGTCCCAATTGTTTGGAAATGTTGTTTCGGTGGAAACTGCGGCAGCATAATAAAACCAGTAAACCAGTAAACAGCAGCGCCGATGCTGGCGCCTTGGCTGCCGGGAGTGGAGCGGTGGGGTTGGGGTGGCAAGAGGAATGCTCCGGAGAGGTGAAAATAGCATCCAAAGTGGAGCGAGGCGGGGAGACCCGCATTATGTAATCGCCCAGCCTTATGCAAGGAGGATGCAGGCTATGGAAACAGGAGTACCAGTGAGGTGTAGCAAACGAAAGTGTGGGACTGATGTTTGTCAGTAGGAGAGGGAACACCCATAATAAAAACGCAACCCCCTTCTCATCTAGGAGGCAATGAGCAGGGTGGGCAGCAGCACAGTGTCGCCCCTCTTGACCCAGCCTGAAGCCCATTAGAATACTCCAGGGGCGTAAGACTTGGTAAAGCGGTGCCTCGTCTTTTGTTTTTTTTGGGGGGGGGGGGGGCACTTTTTCTGAACCTGTCCAGATGATGCTGTTAATGGCCCTGATAAACACCAGGGTGAGAAGCTTGGAGTGGACGCAAACTCTCCTCTCTGGTAAAAGAACACAGCGCGGGGCTGTGGAAGGTGTGGGCATACACTGTTGTGCGATAAACCTCCCAGAAATATCAGAAGGTAATAAGAGTGACATCTGGATTCAAGAAGGCTTCGAGCTCGCCACCGAAAAGCCCTGAGCTGAATGTGTGCCAACCCCCACCTTCGTCTCAAGTCTAAATCCGAGTAAAATAGTAGATGAAAAAGTTTGGGGCCCGCGATGAGACAAAGTACGCGAGGCTTGCCTTTAAATCCTCGGTTTAAGGAGGTTGATGCAATATCTTGTGTAAGCACGAAGGGGCATATTTACGAGTTCTGGCGCATCTCTGCATATTAGCAGAGATGCGCCAGAACAAATGCGTCACACAAAACTACCCTTGCGTCACGGCAGATATGCCGCATTTACAATGCGGCACGCCGTGGTGCAAGGGTAGGCAGATGCGTGACGCATCTTGTGACATAAGGGCGGCGCATCGCTGGAGTCGTGTTGCAAGCGCGATGCAACTCCAGCAATGCTCAGGGCCGCCCAATACTTAACATGCTGCGTCAGTCCTTACGCCTGCTTCAAGAAGGCGTAAGGAATTGACGTAGCATCGTCGCGGAAGTGCCTGCATGAAATCTTGTAGATTTCACGCAGGCACTTTTGCGAGGCACACAGGCGCCGTAACGCCCACCCTGCGTGGAAAAGCCCCCATTGAGGCGCTGGGCTTGATAATGTGACGCATCTCCTTAGATGCGTCACATTGTAAATGCCTCGCAGGGATGCGCCACCTTTACGCCGCTGTTGCGTCACGCAAGGCGGCATAAACATGGCGCAAGGGGCTTGTAAATCTGCCCCGAAATCTGCTCTGAGACGTCCCTGCACTCTCGGCTGCTGCTTTGATTCAGAATTGCTTTCTATTTTTTAACGAATCCGCTGCTTGAGTCAGACTTAAAAATAGATCTGAAATGAAGTTGCGCCCGCAGGTACTAATGTTGAATGCGTAGGCAGCACTCCCTTTAAAATACTTGAGTGAGATGTGCCTGCTCTGCTCCCCGGGCTTGGGGTGGTGTCATCGGGAGCGAGAGGGCCACCGTGCCTCATCGTCTGGACACTGGCTACCTGAGCGAGGGGTGATTACCCATTGTACAAATAAACAAAATTAAAGTTAAAGCGGCATACAGCAGCACAAAACAAAGGCATGCAGCCACCAGGTTAACTGTGAAGCGCGCTGTGGGTGCATTGTACAAATAAAAATCATTAAAATGTAAGCGGGGTCGCTGCGTGTAGCAAGAGCTTTTTGTAAATATAAAGTGCCCATACAATAGGTGCTGATGGTAGGGAGGGGGGAATGCGAGGAGCCAGAATGAAAGTGACGAAAGTGAAAGCGATCGCGCGCGCAAGCGATGCGCTTAATGAGCATGAGGAATGCCATATGGTGCTTCTTCTTGCGCGCCCGCCCGCGCACATGAACAGCAACCTGAAGCCAGCGGTAGCATTTTTTTAAGCCCTCCTTACTTAAGGTCTCGCAAGACTAGCACAAGCGCTGGGTCAGGCAAGACCTAAAAAGCAGATCAAATGGCATACTTACGCCTAACAATCAAGGCACTCCTTATATAATTCAGTACTGTATAACATAATTCGGCAGAGCCTAATTGCTTGAAAAAGGCTAGAGCAGGCTTATAATGTCTAATATTGGTACCCTTCAAAATGGGAAGTATACATTTTTTTACATAAAGATGCATAGATTGCATAAAATAACCTTTCAGGAGATGTCTGGTATAGGAAAAGCACACATAAAGTGAATGGTGCTAGAACTAAATCTAGTTAAATAAAACCTATTCTGAGAGTTTTTATTAATACAATGTATGGCTTTGGCCCCAGAATGGTAATCAAATTAGAATGGGCAATAACCATTTGTATATTTTGAACCCTTTGCCCACGGACATTGAATGTGAAATCCTTGAAAATAATGTTTACACTTTCTTTAGACCGTGCTGTAATCATAAAGGGTTATTATAAAAATCAGGAATACCCAGTTGCTCAAAGACCTTTCTTAATATATTTCGGCAATGGGATCTCACCAACTCTATTCAAAGCTAAACAATCTACAATTCTTATATTAAGCCATAAAAGTAATGGTGCAAGCTGGGCAGTATCAGTAAAATACTTGAAACCCTGTTGCGTGGCTACTGAGTTTGAAATTGCTAAAATGTGTTTCACAAATTGGTGCTCTCTTGCACAGCATAAGTCGGCCCAGCTGAGGTGGCTGTCAAAAGGTAAGCCTAAATAATTTTAAATGGGTACTGTGGAAATAGCCCTTTTTGCAGGGTTACCAGAAACATTTGGCTTCTTCCTCCTATTTTTTCCTTACCTGCTGTGGTTGGTTTTAGGACTGTGGGCACTTTACCACTGCTATTCAGTGCTAAAGTGTATATTCTTTGTGGAATTTGTATAATGGATTGGTGTTTCCATGATTGGCATATTTGATTTACTGGTAAGCCCCTAGTGAAGTGCACTGTGTGTGCCAGGGCCTTTTAACCAAATGCTACTAGTGGGCCTTCAGCACGGATTGTGCCACCCACATGAGTAGCCCTGAAAAGGTAACTCAGACATGCCACTGCAGAGTCTGCATGCAGTTTGTAACTGCCATGTCGACTTGCAAGTGCATCCGCTTGCCAGGCCCTAACCTTTCCTTTTCTTACATGTGAAGTCACCCCTAAGGTAGCTCAAGGTACCCCTGTGGGCAGGGTGCAGTGCATCTAAAATGTAGGACATGCCCTGATGTGTGTGGCATGTCCTGATAGGAAAACACTGCCAATTTCGTGTTTCACTATTGAAAGGCTATCTAGCCCATAGAAAAGCATGGGAGTTAATTTATATTATCTTATAAATATAACTTTCCATTGGGACCAGATAGGAAAATAATGTTTAGTATACCTCAACTCAGAACCTAAAGATGCATCTTTTAATAAAGGTTGTTTTTTACATTCTGCGTTAGAAAACACCACTTTTAGAAAGTAGGTATTTTCTTGCTTAGCCATCCTATGTGCCTCTGCTAGGATGTGGATTGACTTTCTGGCTTTGGAGTGATTGTGGCTGGGGATGTGCTGTGGCTCCAGAGAATATGATTGGTCAGGGCTAGGCTGAATAAACCTGGGCTGCATTTAGAGTAGTGGGAGATTTCCTTGCACCTGAATGGGCCTGGTCTGCCTTCCACAATGCTGTCTCCACCACTTGCCAGGAAGCTGAGCCAGAGAGCACAGAACTGGTTTGGACTAAGCACAGACACTCTCTGCCTGAGAGGACAAAGGAATTTGGGGTATAAATATTGGGGCTCAGACCCCAGAACTTTAGAACTTTTTGGAACCCAGAAGACTGCCAAGAAGAAGACCTGGAGAAGCTGTGAGGAGGGACTAACACTGCTGTGTGCTTGGCTGTGTTGGCCTGCAGTGGCTGCTTCTGTCTTGGGCAGTGAAAAGAACTTGACTGAACTTTCACAATTTCTTTAGTGAGTTTCTCCAAAACTTGAGGTAGAGCTTGCCCCCTGTTCAAGAAGTCTCAGGAACAGCAAAGACTTCAAGTTTTTCTGCCATCATCACTGGGGACTGGGTGTTTTGTGCTGCAATAGTAGAAAAAGCAACCAGATGCCATCTATGTCACTGCTGCCAACTCAGTGTCCTGAAGGCACCCCAGAGGGCACGCCACACGCTGCACCACAATCCTGGTGACCTGTGGACACCACACTCCACACCTCCTCGGTTCATGCCGTCTCCTTAATATCCACAATGACACCGCTCCTCGCCAACATCGGCGCTGCTGCTTGCACCGTAGTTCAAGGGCACCACTGGTAAGTTACATGATGCACCTTCCTCATCCCGCATCGCAGCCTTGGCCCACTGACGCCGGCGCCATCAACTCCAGTTCGTCAACTGACGACAGCGCATCAGCAGTGACGACAACGCTGTTTGTGACCTGCCAGCACCGTGAGGTGCACTGCATCACTTTGCACCGCAGCCCTGGTTTCACCGACGCCGCTGGCCAACCGACTCCAAGCCACTGCCTGCACCGCGACCTGGTGGCACTGCACACTGCACTGCTGCAATTTGCACCGCAGCCCTGATGCCTTCCAACGCCAAAGCTCCCGACTTCAACCGCAAGGAGTTTGATCTGCAACTCGTGTGACTTCAACGGACCCACAACTCCTGCACCGACTTCTGGAACCGACTCCTGTGAACGCTGGCCCTTCGGGACTCATTGAGAGGTCGCTGACGCCCTAAATATTTAAAGGTTCTGTTTTGCAGGTCTTCCGGACAACGTAGCTGGCCTGCGATGCAGCGGGTCAGCCAGAACAGTTTGGATTTGTTGTTCACGACACCGTGATAGCCCCAGATGGAGCTATCGACTTCAAGGAACTGTATTTCAAGTCTATTTTGATTATTGAAGATTTCTGAGGGTTCTATGGTGAATTTATATTATTTTTGGTCTTGTTTTGGATATATAAAAATATTGGTGTCCTTTTGTAGTGCTTTCTTTGTTTTACTGTTGGTGATGCGCAAATGCTTTACACACTGCCTCTAACATAAGCCTGACTGCTCGTGCCAAGTTACCAAGGGGGTGAATAGGGGTTATTGTAGGAGTGTAACTCCCTTTTCCTGACTAGAAGGAAGGGTCCCTACTGGGGCAAAGTTCAATTCCTTGCCAACTAGAGACCTCATTTCTAACATGTACTCTCTGAATCTTAGATCCTTTCATCATGTAACTCCTGGACTTTGTGTTTTTAGGTACAATTGCCATTGTGAATGATTTAAAGGCATTGACCCTTAAGTCGACATCAGACATAAATGATGTGAAAGACTCCATGAGTGAATGGAGCCCATTGACAGTGCAGAAAGTACTACATCGTCCGCATATTAAAGGCAAGGGGCCAGTTGTGAACTTATCTGAGGCATATCCCTTCCCTTTTTTACTTAAATACTGATCCGGCCATTAATATAAGAAGAAATAGAAGAGGCACCAAAATGCATCCCTGTCATACCTTGTATTAGGATTAATTGAAGCAGTACATTCCCTGTTCTGTCCATAGATTATTCTAATCAAGGTGCAGCACTGCATACTTTTTAATAAGTCAACAAGTGCCAGGTCATCTCTCATAATTTCCTTCACACTCCAAATTTTCGAGTGGTTAACACTGTCAAAAACTCAAGAAAGTTCCATAAATGCTAAATTAAGGCACCTCCTGGCTTTCACGTGTTTCCCGATTATTAGAGTTTGGTTGAGACATTGCACAATTGTGCCTATATCAGGGCTGAAACCATACTGGATTTGGAAAATAATTTCATTTTATTCTACCCTGTTTCTAATTGAGAAAGAAAGACCCGCCATTGTATTTTGGAGGTGGAGTCTAGCAGTGAGATAGGTCTGTATCATCTAGGGTCGGTTTTCTCTCCATTTTATATGGCCATTTATTGAAGCACGTAAAACGTTTGTGATAAGGGGTTTACAAAAGTCTATATTTGCCTTGAAAAGGTACATTGGAGCACCATCTGGCCCTGGAACTTTACTTCCTGGCCTGTTTTTAATAGCAATGACCACTTCTTTGGGCACCATGGGAGAGCTCAATAAAGTTGCCGCAGACTTGTCTGGCACAAGCTCCTGGATCTCTTGATGGGGAGCATTAATGGCATTGCCTGCATCAAAAATGTTAGCAAAATGTGATATCCAAGCATCAGTGGAAACTAGACACTCTAGCTTAGGAGCCTAAAAATCAGTTAATAAAAAAGTACAATTCACCGCTTTCCAAAACTGAAATTAGTCATTTAATTGTACCTCAGCTTCCAGTTCATTCCAACCCTCTTTTTGTTTGTTGCTTGCTTGTTTTTTAAGTGCAAGGACTTATTAATAGGACCTTATAGCAAGTTTTACTGGGACGATTTTTCTCGGATTAGCCCTTAACACTCTTTTAACATTACAATGCGCAGATGTACATGCAGTATCAAACCATCCACATGTTTGATAGTTCTGCTTAGATTTCCTGACTAACAAGGACTCAGACACCTTTGACAAAGAACGATGTAACTAGTAATAGCCAAGGTTGAGCCTTCATCTGAAGATAAACTGCCTCCTTAATTCTTGTAAAAAAGATTCAGGATTTACTGTGTTCCCCTTTAATCGTATACCTGTATTGCCTCCTTTATAATGTAATTATTGTTAAATTCAAGTTCAGAGCTAAGGATAGTAAACTATGGTCACTCTTACAATTAGTCAAAATTGAGAAGTCGCCAGTTAGAGCTGTGAGGTTATTCAATATTTCAATCAATCAATCAATCAATCAATCGTTCAGGGATTTGTGAGGCGCACTACTCCCCCGCGAGGGTCTCAAGGCTCAATAGTGCTGCATTTACCATTTACCATACCCATAAAAAGGTTGGAGGTATATTACATTACCATTGGTTGAGGCAGTTTCACAGATATTATTACCGCCAGCCCCCTCAAACCCACCCAGCTAGAGAGGGAATGGCAGGGCTACAAAAAGTGTGATAACCATCCACAGTAAAGGGGGCACCAGCCAGGTTTCCTGCAAACATATCAAATCATAGTTATTCATGAAGGTAAGACAGTCCGGATCATTAAGCTTTGTTCAGGAGAGAAAATGAGCATCATCTCCCCTTCTCAAGTCTATTGCTGGAGCAGTCATTAGGATTTATATTCTTGGTGTAAAGGATTCCAGCGTTTTCAATAGTTGCATGTTTTATGGATACATTTTGACCTACTGCAATGGCCCCAGTATGCTTCAGTCAATCCAGGACATCCTCAGTTCTTCTTTTCGATGTTAAAAACTCCTGAGTTGGACCTCTCCCTTAGTGTCTCCTGGGCAGCATTTGAGCAGTCTAGATAAGTAGTCTTATAAAAAAAACTCAATAGGAGGGCCTGGATGCCCCCTGTGCAGAAATGCTTATAACTGAGGTGATTAAGTTAGGATGCCACAGTCATTGGTTTTTGAAGGTTTACTGCAGCACAATCCATATTTGACCTACCTGGGTCATATCCAATGTGCTTAACTTAGAGATTTGAATGTTCAGTTCTTACTGGAGGTCAAGTTTAGTGACATTTGCCTTCCTGCCGTCCCTCTATGTCAAAATATTGGAACACATATTGGACTCTCAACTTTGCATCACCCACACTTGACCACTTCCAACTTTATATTGGGAAAAACTCTCTACCTACTACATAACACCATAACCAAATATTGTGCAATGTTCATGCACAATCTTGCAAGTGATAACCCATTTACATTTCATCCACAATTACCATGGCCTAACATGTGTTGGCTGCATTTGTGTCTTAATCATGCACATTTTGAGTGTAATCTATCTGATTCAGTTGCATGGGGTATCAATGGGCAAACAAAGCATGATTCATTGGTGCTTCCTAATCCTATTTCTGACATTTGTTGATACTACAGGTTATCTAACAAGCAGGCATGAATATTATGAGACTGTTAGACCTGACAGCCTTGGGCGGGTCTTCCCCCAACTTTTTTGCTTGCCGCCCTCCATTTTCCGTACCCATTTTGCTGGCTCTAGTATTCTGCACACTGTTAATCATTGCTAAAGTGCTTGTGTTCTCTCGCCTAAAACATGGTAAATAAATAGCGTAGGATTGTACTCAATTGGCATATTTCATATACTTATAAGTCCTTCGTATTATACACTACTGGTGGCCAGCTGCTGTAAATTAAATTCTACTAGTGGACCAGCCACACTGAATGAGTCGTCCACATAAGTTGCACTCTAACATGTCTTAGGTCTGCCATGTCAGGGCCTCCGCATACAGTTTGCTGTCACTATTACTAAGTATGGGCGAAATGCGCGAATTCGCGGTCCGCATAATCCGCAAATTTGTGCAAATTTGCAGATTTTTTTTGCGTGTTCACGGGGCGCTTTGCGTGTTTCGTGGGCCTCTTTCAGCGCACCGACCGCAAAATTACCCATGCGGTGGTACATGGGCGCGGCCATCTTGTTTGCGTTGCGTATTTCCGGGTGCTGGTTGCATGCTCGCGTTGGTCGCGGTTGCGTGGTCGCGTGCGTTTTTGCGTGCTCGCGGGGAAAATATCGCGCAAACTTACCCAAGCGGTCCTCAATGGGCGCGGCCGTCTTGTTTTTCATTCATTGCTATGATCCTGGGCATGCTTTTTCAATCCTCCCCTAATCTTTGCAATCCTTTGTTTCTTTGAACTTTTTTTGATCTTTTTTACTGATTATCTATCCCTCTCTTTTTCTACATCTATATTTGGTGTTTTTTTCTACTTTTGGTTACTTTAAACTACTTTTTTTTAACTCTTTTCTTTTATTTACTTTTTCCCTATACTTTCCTATTTGTTACTTAACTTTCCTGTCCAGGACCATGGCAAAGGGAGCCAGGAAGAGCAAGTGGAAGGGTCCCGCACCCCGTTGCCGGCTCCCTTGCGAGCGATTAAGGGGGAAGGATGTAGTGGCCACGGAAATTTTCAGCGCGGTGGAGGTGGCCGCACTGTTTTTTTTCGTCCAGCGCCACCTCCCCAAGACCGTCGCAGCAGGCGGCAGGCTCGGTGCTGGGTACGGGATCTGGGAGCGTCGCAAGCTATGGGGGAAGGTTTGCCGGGCCATGTATCTGGAGTCTAGGGTTCGGCGCACCTACAACCAGGCGATGCACCGGTGGTCCGACATCCTGGACCGGGAACTAGACCTGCTCGACCAGCTTGCCGTGGAGATCCCTGGTCTTGGTGAGTAGTAGTAGCTATTTAATCACTACTGTGTTTTCTCCTGCTCTGTGTTAATATGATATTGCAAATATTTGTTTTTTCAGAAGAGCAAGAATGCTGCCGATTACATTGCAGGTAAATTATGTTTCAAAAGCTTCTGTGATTGCAAGAGCTCGCCTGCTCACTGGCGGTGCTACTATGCTTACTTGTTTTCAATTTTGTGCTCATTTGGCCTGGGTGTTGATTATGTATCAGTTTACTTTACAGTACTGCGTAGTGCTAGACATTAGAGACTCAAGTCCAGTCCTTCCTTTGTACTCCTGCCACTAAGAAGAGATAGTGGTAGTGATCATGACGGACTGTGTCTGTCACTTCACATGCTGCATAGTGCTGCCTGCCAGTCCTAGTAGAACCTTTTTGTAGTTGGTTTAGTGAGTTACATAACTTTCCAAGTAGACGGTCCGCGAATCCAGCAATACTATATCCTAGTATACCACATCAGATATGGGTCAATAAATTTAGTGCAATTGTTGTCTATTTCCCCGAAATAATTTGTTATTGCTTTTTTTAAATGTTTGATGTGGTTGACAACAATCATCCATGTTTGTGTCTTTCTTTCATGCTGTACTTCAGCTCCCCCCAGGGGCAAGGAGACACAGGAGGAGGTAGCGGCGCCAGCGGAGCAGGGACAACAGCAGGAAGGCCAGGATCGGTCCGACGAGGGCTCCTCTGCTGGCCCCAGTAAATTTTCCTGTTAATATTAATAATTATACTTCCCTATCTTTTACAGCACCTGTATTTTTTCCAAACGTTCCTCATTCTATCTTTTCCTAAATCGTCTTTGATCTTCTTGTAGACTGTTTCTAAATTCTTATCCTGCCTCTAGTATGACTCCCTGTGGTACTACTAGATTATTATTAGTCTGTCTTTGTAGCTAACTAAGCTTGCACAGTTGGCAAAAGGTGTTAAACAAAACTCCTATTCTATTCAGCAATAGCTCGATGCACCGAGTGCAGTCCTCTGGGTTGTCCATAATGTCTATTGAAGTCTTCTAAATGTTTATGCTTTGACAATTCCCAACAATAAAATGTCAATGGCCACCAAGAATAAGATACTAGTTTACTTTTTGATTGGATAGGATGACAATCCATACTACTACTGTTGCAGGGACTATTCTGCACAAACAGAACTATGGACAAGAAAAGGGCATTGGTTATAAATTATAATAGGCACAGTTAGACTTTCCACATACCTCAGTCATAACAGAAGTTGAACCCCCAATCTCCTTACTGACTAGCTAGTGTGTCAGAGTCATTTTATTTAGCTCCCGAATGCAGCGATGATTGATCCCCAATGATTATACAAACCAGGACATAAGACTACGGAGTCAGAGTCCTGACCTTTCTGAACCACGGACTCATGCTTGCAAATTGCAAACCCTTTCGCTCACTCATTCATGACCAAAAACCACAGAGTCTATGTAAGTTTTAAAGCTTTATTTAAAGTAAAAACATTTATTAACATCAACTTCATCATATAAGATAAACAGTAAAGGATTCAAAACTGAAAAATGGCTGATTTCACACATTAATTGTGGGAGAGCCCTCACCTGGTTGGAACTTCAAGTCTTTTTTGTGGGGATGAATCGTTGCTGACTCCGCCCAAGTGATGATGATCTGATCTTGCTCTTGTTCTTAGGAGGGAAGCTTTTGTATGTTATGAGAAAAATGGTGCATGTTAAAAAGCAAGCATTCATCAGTTCTGCCAAAAAGTGTAGCAAGACATGTTACGTCTAAGCATAAATAAAAAACACCCTTCCCTGAAGAAAGGGAAATTTGTATTTTAGAGACTAAAGAATCACAAATTATTAAATTTGTTTATGTAGTACTAGTAACATGTTTTCATTCCTAGACAAAATAGGGAGTGGTGTATATGGCATCTAAGAATATGAAATGTATTTTCTAGGCGGAACATCGGCGCAGCCATCTACCAGTGCTGGGGCCAGCGCGGAGGTGGGCACTCCTGGGGTGGAGGCGTTGTAACAGCCATCGGGAACTGCTGTGGGGGAAGCCACGGGAATGGCGGGCAGTGGTACGCTATTATATTCATTACTTATTGAGATTGCAGACTGCAAAGTGTGCTCCCTGCACAGATGTATATGTTGTACAGTACAAGTACACTTTACTGTTAGGAAGACTTACAAATGTAGAACTAA
This sequence comes from Lissotriton vulgaris, assembly GCF_964263255.1. Taxonomy (NCBI): domain Eukaryota; kingdom Metazoa; phylum Chordata; class Amphibia; order Caudata; family Salamandridae; genus Lissotriton; species Lissotriton vulgaris. The sequence continues at coordinate 1,461,415,948 of NC_141687.1, read as the reverse complement.
GTTTTTGTCAACCAGGTAGAAGACATTCACCCTTGACTTCGCATTAGCAATTACATTAGCGGCGGGAGTTGATGAGTAACCAATGGCCTCCTCTAAATTTGACTTCAACTCAGCTGTGAAAGTTTTATCGAGAAGCCAAGTCAGATCAAAGATGAACTTGATGGATGGGATGAACGAAAAAGGAAAGAAGGGTGTAAGGAAGGACGAGCGAGTTAAAAATAATGACTGGCAAAGAATCATACGTGTTTTTGAATGCTGCCCGAGGTGGCTGGGAATATGATGCATGGCCGGTTGAAGGCTGAAACAAGGATTCGTGGAAGGAGAAAGGGAAGAGGACTGCCTGGGTGGGTGAAAGAGAAACTGTATGTACCACTTGTGGGACACCCCCGCGCCGCACGGCCACCAGCTGCTGCGTGTGCCCCTTAGCCTTGTCCCTGCCACGCTGCCTGCCTCGCCGCCGGCTGACTCTGTTGCCGTTTGTTTTGTTTTTGTTTTGTCCGCCATTTGTGCTTGTTCAACTGTATTCTTGCCCGTGTTAGCGTTTTTGTTTGTTTTTGTTTTGTCCGCCATTTGTGCTTGTTCAACTGTATTCTTGCCCGTGTTAGCGTTTTTTGTTTCCCATTAGTGCCTGTTTATTTTTCAGCTTGCGTCCTTCCTGTTTGCCCGCCTACCTCGCCGCCCTCCGTCTTCCCTCCCCGCTTCCCGCCACCACCGCAGACCCCGCCCCTTTTTTCCTTCTGTTCCCTCCCCGCTCCCGCCTCCCAGCTGCTCCGCCCACCCGCGCACTTGGCCTTTATATGGCGACCGTGCGACACAGGTAAGTGTGACCCACTTGTGGGACACCCCCGCGCCGCACGGCCACCAGCTGCTGCGTGTGCCCCTTAGCCTTGTCCCTGCCGCGCTGCCTGCCTCGCCGCCGGCTGACTCTGTTGCCGTTTGTTTTGTTTTTGTTTTGTCCGCCATTTGTGCTTGTTCAACTGTATTCTTGCCCGTGTTAGCGTTTTTGTTTGTTTTTGTTTTGTCCGCCATTTGTGCTTGTTCAACTGTATTCTTGCCCGTGTTAGCGTTTTTTGTTTCCCATTAGTACCTGTTTATTTTTCAGCTTGCGTCCTTCCTGTTTGCCCGCCTACCTCGCCGCCCTCCGTCTTCCCTCCCCGCTCCCCGCTTCCCGGCACCACCGCAGACCCCGCCCCTTTTTTCCTTCTGTTCCCTCCCCGCTCCCGCCTCCCAGCTGCTCCGCCCACCCGCGCACTTGGCCTTTATATGGCGACCGTGCGACACAGGTAAGTGTGACCCACTTGTGGGACACCCCCGCGCCGCACGGCCACCAGCTGCTGCGTGTGCCCCTTAGCCTTGTCCCTGCCACGCTGCCTGCCTCGCCGCCGGCTGACTCTGTTGCCGTTTGTTTTGTTTTTGTTTTGTCCGCCATTTGTGCTTGTTCAACTGTATTCTTGCCCGTGTTAGCGTTTTTGTTTGTTTTTGTTTTGTCCGCCATTTGTGCTTGTTCAACTGTATTCTTGCCCGTGTTAGCGTTTTTTGTTTCCCATTAGTGCCTGTTTATTTTTCAGCTTGCGTCCTTCCTGTTTGCCCGCCTACCTCGCCGCCCTCCGTCTTCCCTCCCCGCTTCCCGCCACCACCGCAGACCCCGCCCCTTTTTTCCTTCTGTTCCCTCCCTGCTCCCGCCTCCCAGCTGCTTCGCCCACCCGCGCACTTGGCCTTTATATGGCGACCGTGCGACACAGGTAAGTGTGACCCACTTGTGGGACACCCCCGCGCCGCACGGCCACCAGCTGCTGCGTGTGCCCCTTAGCCTTGTCCCTGCCGCGCTGCCTGCCTCGCCGCCGGCTGACTCTGTTGCCGTTTGTTTTGTTTTTGTTTTGTCCGCCATTTGTGCTTGTTCAACTGTATTCTTGCCCGTGTTAGCGTTTTTGTTTGTTTTTGTTTTGTCCGCCATTTGTGCTTGTTCAACTGTATTCTTGCCCGTGTTAGCGTTTTTTGTTTCCCATTAGTACCTGTTTATTTTTCAGCTTGCGTCCTTCCTGTTTGCCCGCCTACCTCGCCGCCCTCCGTCTTCCCTCCCCGCTCCCCGCTTCCCGGCACCACCGCAGACCCCGCCCCTTTTTTCCTTCTGTTCCCTCCCCGCTCCCGCCTCCCAGCTGCTCCGCCCACCCGCGCACTTGGCCTTTATATGGCGACCGTGCGACACAGGTAAGTGTGACCCACTTGTGGGACACCCCCGCGCCGCACGGCCACCAGCTGCTGCATGTGCCCCTTAGCCTTGTCCCTGCCGCGCTGCCTGCCTCGCCGCCGGCTGACTCTGTTGCCGTTTGTTTTGTTTTTGTTTTGTTCGCCATTTGTGCTTGTTCAACTGTATTCTTGCCCGTGTTAGCGTTTTTGTTTGTTTTTGTTTTGTCCGCCATTTGTGCTTGTTCAACTGTATTCTTGCCCGTGTTAGCGTTTTTTGTTTCCCATTAGTGCCTGTTTATTTTTCAGCTTGCGTCCTTCCTGTTTGCCCGCCTACCTCGCCGCCCTCCGTCTTCCCTCCCCGCTCCCCGCTTCCCGCCACCACCGCAGACCCTGCCCCTTTTTTCCTTCTGTTCCCTCCCCGCTCCCGCCTCCCAGCTGCTCCGCCCACCCGCGCACTTCGCCTTTATATGGCGACCGTGCGAATGTGCAGCGGTCACGCGCAGCGGGCGCGCCGATTGTGCGCCGAAGGCGCGCCAAAGGCGCGCCAAAGGTAAGCCCGTCTGCGCCCGTCCGCGACCGGATCGCGACCAGCGCCAGGACCCCTGGCCCCCAAAGACCCCGACCGACCCGCCTGACGTACTCCGCCACCACCCTCATCGCTCTCAACTCCGGCCGACTCCCAGAATGCCATCAAGCCACACCACGACGCACCCACGGACCTTTCAGCTGCCACGCCTGCAAATTCACCTGCATCCGGACCTGCCTCACACCAGCACCCGCCAAGTCGAACACCAGCAGCACCCACCTCAAGTGCATCCTGCTCAACACCCGCTCCGTCCACAGACACGCCATCGAACTCTGGAACCTCCTAGACGCCACAGCCCCTGACGTTGCCTTCCTCACGGAGACCTGGATGAACGCCTCTTCAGCTCCCGACATCGCCATCGCTATCCCAGAGGGCTACAAGATCGTCCAGAGGGACCGCAACGCCAACCAGATGGGAGGAGGCATCGCCATCATCCACAAGAACACCATCCGTCTCACGACCAGCACCGACAACACCCTGACCACCGCCAAACACCTGCATTTCCAGATCCACACCAACCCGAACACCACCCTCAGAGGCACCCTGATCTACCGACCCCCTGGACCACGCACACAATTCAGCGAGGACATCGCCGACTTCGTCAGCCCGCATGCCCTCCCCTCCGCTGACTACATCCTCCTGGGGGACCTCAACTTCCACCTGGAGAACAACAACGACCGCAACACCACCACCCTGCTGGACAACCTCGCCAACCTGGGACTCAAGCAACTGGTGTCCACCCCCACCCACCTCGCCGGACACACACTCGACGCAGTCTTCTCTTCCAGCACAGACATCGACTTCAGCCACGCCACAGAGCTTCAATGGACGGACCACAGCTGCGTCTACTTCACCTTCAAGAGAACGACGACCCACCACCACCAGCAACAGGCCGCCCGCAGAAGCTGGAACAAGATCACAGCAGACCAGCTCGCCACCTCCCTGAGCCAGCACCCTCCTGCCAGCTCAGCGAACCCCAGCCAGGCCGCCGACAAACTCACAAAGTGGATCAGCATCTGCGCGGACGAGCTCGCCCCGCTGAGGACCCCGCCCAGCAGACCCGGAAGCAAGAAAGCCCTGTGGTTCACCGACGAACTCAAGAGCTCCAAGAAGAACTGCCGAGCCCTCGAGAAAGTCTGGAGAAGGGAACCCACACCGGACAACAGGACCTCCTTCAAGCTTGCCACCGGGAAGCACCACCAGCTGATCCGCGCCGCCAAGAAAACAGCATTCAAGGAACAGTTGGACAACAACGCACACAACTGCAAGGAACTCTTCAACATCGTGAAAGAGCTTTCCAACCCCAGCGCAGGAAACAACGACATCACCCCATCGCAAGACCTCTGCAACTCCCTCGCTTCATACTTCCACAACAAGATCGCGGACATACACAACAGCTTCAACAACCAACCAACGCACACCATGACCGAACAATCACCCCCCACCACCACCCTCCACGCCTGGACCCCGATCAGCACCGAAGACACCATCCGCACGATGAACTCCATCCACTCCGGATCACCGACCGACCCCTGCCCTCACCACGTCTTCAACAAGGCCGACGCTGTCATCGCACCCCACCTGCGAGACATCATCAACACATCATTCGACACCGCCACCTTCCCTGAGAGCTGGAAACAAGCCGAACTCAGCGCCCTGCTCAAGAAACCAACAGCGGACCCCACCGAACTCAAGAACTACCGCCCCATCTCGCTCCTCCCGTTTCCAGCCAAAGTCATCAAGAAGACCGTCAACAAGCAGATGGCCGCCTTCCTCGAGACGAACGGATCCCTCGACCCCTCACAGTCCGGCTTCCGAGCCAATCACAGCACCGAGACCGCCCTCATCGCCGCCACCGATGACATCCGAGCCCTGATGGACAATGGAGAAACAGCGGCCCTCATCCTCCTAGACCTCTCCGCGGCATTCGACACGGTCTGCCACCACACCCTAGTACAGCGCCTCAGCAACATCGGAATCCAGGACAAAGCGCTGGAATGGATCATCTCCTTCCTCGACGGAAGAACACAGAGAGTCCGCCTACCACCGTACAAGTCAGAGGCCTCCGAAGTCATCTGCGGCGTCCCTCAAGGATCATCTCTGAGCCCCACCCTCTTCAACGTCTACATGAGCCCCCTCGCGGCCATCGTACGCAAGCACAACCTCAGCATAATCTCCTACGCCGACGACACCCAGCTGATCCTCTCCCTGACCAACGATCCCGCCTCCGCCAGAGCCAACCTGCACGAAGGGATGAAAGAGGTAGCCGAGTGGATGACGACCAGCCGCCTGAAACTGAACTCTGACAAGACGGAGGTCCTCATCCCGGGCTCTTCCCCCTCCGCCTGGGACGACTCCTGGTGGCCTCCCGCCCTGGGCACCGCACCCAAACCGACAGACCATGCACGCAACCTGGGCTTCATCCTGGACTCCTCCCTCTCCATGACCAGGCAAGTCAACAACGTCTCCTCGGCGTGCTTCAACATCCTACGCATGCTACGGAAGATCTTCCGGTGGATCCCCACCGAGACCAGGAAGACCGTCACCCAGGCCCTCGTCACCAGCCGACTGGACTACGGCAACGCCCTCTACGCCGGTACCACCGCCAAGCTCCAGAAGAGACTCCAGCGGATCCAGAACGCCTCAGCCAGACTCATCCTCGACATCCCACGAACCAGCCATATCACCGGACATCTGAGAGACCTTCACTGGCTCCCCGTCAACAAAAGAATCACCTTCCGCCTCCTCACCCACGCACACAAAGCCCTACACGACCAAGGCCCGAGCTACCTCAACAGCCGGATCAACTTCTACGCTCCCAAACGCCACCTCCGATCAGCCAACCACGCCCTCGCCGCCGTCCCCCGCATCCGAAGAGAGACTACAGGAGGAAGGTCCTTCTCCTACCTGGCCGCCAAGACCTGGAACTCCCTCCCGACCGACCTGCGCCTGACCCAAGACCACCTCTCCTTCAGGAAGAAGCTGAAGACCTGGCTGTTCGAGCAGTAGCGGCACCCCCCCCCCCCCCCCCCAGCGCCTTGAGACCCTACGGGTATGTAGCGCGCTCTATAAGTGTCACTGATTGATTGATTGTATGTGTGCGCAAAATATCCTTTGGTTCAAATTTAAATGCAAGTCTAGCATGGATGCATCGCTGGCGGTTTCCAAAATAAAATAAAAAGGTTGTTTTTTCCGTCAGAAAAACTAAGGTTTGTCCAGTTGAGACATTAAGAAGAATGATTGACATTTACTTTGAATGGATGGATGCCTGGATCGTAGTACTATCTTACTCATAGATAGCATAGGTGTATGTAGACAGAGTAGACGGTCACTGGATGAAGTAAGTGTTACTTCGAAGAGCATGTAACACCGCACCCACACGTCCGTTCCAGTTTAGCAAAGGCGAGGAAAAGAAGTTGTAATTTTTCAGAATACTACCATGACTAGTAACAGTAGTTTGCAAGCACAGCATATATCCTGCGATTACGGGGGTCACTCACTACCTCTGTTAATAATTGTTTTACAACTCTGTCATTCATGTGTGGAGTATCAGTGTTCACTCAATAAAAACAAAGCACCTAAAGTCATCCCATATGCAAGCAAATATCCTGTGAAGTGATAGATAATCATATTATTTATCTTCTTCATTTTCCTTTTCTAGTAGTCATTGGCACTGCAGGGTGAAAATTAAATTAATTAAGCAGTAGCCCTTGTAACAGAGTATGGCCAGTGCCACCTGTAATAGAAAAGTAAGAGCCTCACCACCTTCATGTACTAGAGTGGTACAGTAACGCAAGTCTGTGTCATCATGGCTTGCGTCTGTTTTTCTCGGGTGCAAGTTGACTGCGCTGGCATTATGCCAGCTTCCAGAAGTTTACGTACCAATTTCCATAAACAAGAGAGAAGAAGAAGAAGAAGTCTGGTGTACTGTCTGAGTCTAATGTAGTGAGTCCATATAGTGCTACTAGAATGGATTCCTGAAACTCCCACTAATGTTAGAGCAGAGGCCGACGAAGTGGGAGGCTAGATAGATACAGGCCACAATTGTTATGTACTGTGCTTGCAAGTTGGTAGTGCTACTGTGACACAACTTTCTGCTGAATTATTTATTGTTAATCTTAAAGAGCATTGGTTACAGTATGTTTTTCTTTCTTCATATAGATGCTCCTTCCAAACAAACATGGAAGGAGCCGGCTAGACGGGCCCGGCAAAGGAGGCTGGAGGCGATTGTCGCCGAATATCGGCGGCTGGTGGCCCAGGAGGAGGAGGACACGCCGTCTCAGTCCACAACATCCACCACAACAGCTGCATCCTCCTCCGCGCACCCTGGGTCAGCCAGTCAGTGCAAGCCTCCAGCGGTACGGAGCCGTGGTACCGCAGCCACCCGCCACCGCCAAGCAGCCAAAAAATCAGCTGCCCCCCAAAGCAGGTGCATGGCACGCATCCACCGCCTAACCCTCAGGGTGTCCAACCTTGATCAGGAGATGGAGAGAGTTAAAACCCTTATCAAGAACCTCCGCAGGGAGCAACGTGACCACCTGGCCAAAGGACCCCGCCGGCGGCAGTAGAGGAGGAGAGACTGTCCCTTGCCCCTTTTTTAAAAACTTTTGGGGGGGTGGGAATTGGGAGTTGGGTTTTTTGGACTTTGGGGACTTTTTATTTCACAGACATTCTTTGGGTTAGGGAGGGGGGTGGGTTGGGTCTTGCGGGATAATTTATTTGTGTTAGGGATAAAAATAATTATTTACTTTCAACTTAAACATAGCATACGCGTTTTTACTGTTTTGGCGGGGGGAGGGGGGTTAACTGTACGTTTGTTTTCCTGAAACTTAACTGGCTGCTTGATTCAAATTGTCTAAGTAATCGCCCAAATGTTTACAAGAGTAAGTGCCACTCACAGAGTTAGTGAAATCAATTGTCCTACTACTTTACTAGTACTACCGTCAGTCTCTCCTCTCTCCTCCTACTCCATTATTCTTCCTCCCCCCAAACGCTTATCTTACCTGTAATCCTTGTTTGAAAATAGGGCTAGGCACAGAGCTGGCTACATGGCAAATGGCGATTAAGGTTGGCAATCCTGGGCGGATGAAATGGCATTGTTGTGGTGGTAGTAGTGGTGGTACACAGTGGCAGTAGCAGCATATGACAAAAAAAAGAAAATGAAACTTTGAGTGGCCTGAGCGGAGCATTAGAACAGTACGATAGATAGCACAGTACACAAGAACAGTGCCATAATTTAGCCTAACAAATGCTAAAGTATTTAAAGTATAACTACTAGTTGCGTGGTGTTTGGCTTTGGCTACTACAAGAAATAGTACTGAAGGTGAAGGACACAGCAGCGTAATCATTCGCCACTTGTAGGAGGAGGATGTTCTTGATGATCAATCCAGTTGATGGCGCCCATGAAAATCAGATTTGATTTGCAAATAGTCATGGGTCTGTGTCAAGCTGAGTAAGAATATATGCTTGGATTCCTTCACCAGCCTTGAAATTGATTTTCTGTTGCTTTGACCTTATCCTCCCCAGCAAGTGTGTCGAAATATTGTTGTCATTTAGTCACACCTCAATGAAAACCACACAGCCCGGAGGAAGAGGGTTAGGGTTTGAAAATTGGATGGGAATGGGCTTTTTTGGGAAAGTTTTGTGGAGGGAGGAAAAAAAACACAGCATGGACAACCAACAAATGGAGATAAACAAACTTTGGATACAAAGATATCCATAAATCTTATAAGGGACATAAAGGAAGTGCATGCACTACTGCATGCATGACGTTGATTGCTAAATGGATGGTTAGGTTACTTAGACTAAGTAGTACTTTCTACAACTTACTAACTATGAATAAACAATGTGACAGTACAGGGCTGGAGTAATTACGCAATTTCACTTGCCTATCTGCCCTCAGAGAGAATAAACAACACTTAGTACATGAAATTAGTTTTAAAAATAGCAAAGAAAAACTTATACAATGGCTGGATGGATGAATTTGAGGCAGAGAGCAAACAAATGCACAGAGTCACACTCATAGAAGTTCACAACAATAACATTATTTAAAAGATAAGGAGAAGTGAAGAGGATACTGTAACTGTATGTTGTAGTTGTCCTGTTGAACGTGGGAAGTTGCGTGCATCCAGCCATTCCTCTTATTCGCGGTACTCCTCCATTCCATTTGACGCTCCGTCGATCAATCCTGGTGACCAGACACACTGTCCACTGCCTTCCTGGCTGATGCGGAATTGCGGATCGCTAATGGTAAGCCTGAGTTAATTGTTTTTCCAATCGCACCGCGTAAAAGCCGACCTGTAATTGTTGATGGAAAAACAGGAAGTGATATTAAAACACCACGGAGAAAAAAAATATAAGGTACGCTGTGTAGTGCAAAAATAACACTTTCAGTTTCACAGAGGCGACAGTATTACATACAAGCATCATTTCGAAAGTGTGTACGCTGAGTCTCCTTTTCAAGGATAGTAATTAGTAAGTATGGGCGAATTGTGCAGATCTGCGGTCCGCAAATTTGCGCTAAATCGCAAAAAAAACATGAATTAGTGGATTTTCCCGCAAACTCGCAGATTTTTTTGCGATTTGCATAACTATTACTGGAGTACTTTCTACTGGCTAATCCAGTAAATGCTACCTCGTTGGGTAAATGTATAGTACTTTTCCTACACTACAGCTGCGTAAAGTGCCAGAAGAGTTGTCTCCAGTGACATCTGCAATAACGCATTACCGGCAATGTTAGCCTAAGGGCCAAAAGGCACCTTAGAAACAGGGCCAAATCACCTTTTCCCTCAACTTACAAACAAACTACTATTTTTCCCCTAAACGAGACCTTCCCACCGTGCCTCCCAAACCCCTAAACCCATCCCCAAAAATCTAGAACACTCCCAAATAGCCCCCCAAAAACATGCAATGCTGCTACCTCGCAGAGGCCTAAGTTAAAATCGTGCCAAAACGCACCCTGAAATTAGGCCCAAAACACCCCTTTTCCACCATGGATTTTCTTCAAACCACTTGCAATCAAAATTAGACCTTCCCAGCAGTGCTCCCAGACCCCTAAACCCACTCCCAAAAATCTAGAGTACCCCCAAATAGCCCCACAAAACTTGCAATACTTCTAACTCGCAGAGGCCTAAGTTAAAATCGTGCCAAATGCACACTGAAACTAGGCCCAAAACACCCCTTTTCCACCATGGATTTTCTTCAAATCACTTGAAATCACAATTAGACCTTCCCAGCAGAGCTCCCAGATCCCCAAACCCACTCCCAAAAATCTAGAACACCCCCAAATAGCCCCCCAAAACATGCACTAGTGCTGCCTCGCACCCTTTTTCCACCATGGAATTTCTTCAAACCACTTGCAATCAAAGTTAGACTTCCTCAGCAGTGCTCCCAGACCCCGAAACTCACTCCCAAAAATCTAGAACACCCCTAAATAGCCCCCAAAAACATGCAATACTGCTACCTCGCACCCCTTTTCCACCATGGATTTTCTTCAAACCACTTGCAATCAAAATTAGACCTTCCCAGCAGTTCCCCCAGACCCATAAACCCACTCCCAAAAATATAGAACACCCCCAAATAGCCCCCCAAAAACATGCAATACTGCTACCTCGCAGAGGCCCAAGTTAAAATCGTGCCAAAACGCACTCTGAAACTAGGCCCAAAACACCCCTTTTCCACCATGGATATTCTTCAAACCACTTGCAATCAAAATTAGACTTTCCCAGCAGTGCTCCCAGACCCCTAAACCCACTCCCAAAAATCTAGAACACCCCAAAATAGCCCCCTAAAAACATGCAATACTGCTACCTCGCAGAGGCCTAAGTTAAAATCGTGCCAAAACGCACCCTGAAACTAGGCCCAAAACACCCCTTTTCCACCATGGATTTTCTTAAAACCACTTGCAATCAAAATTAGACCTTCCCAGCAGTGCTCCCAGACCCCTAAATCCACTCACAAAAATCTAGAACACCCCCAAATAGCCCCCCAAAACATGCAATACTGCTACCTCGCAGAGGCCTAAGTTAAAATCGTGCCAAAACGCACTCTGAAACTAGGCCCAAAACACCCCTTTTCCACCATGGATATTCTTCAAACCACTTGACATCAAAATTAGACCTTCCCAGCAGCGCTCCCAGACTCCTAAACCCACTCCCAAAAATCTAGAACACCCCCAAATAGCCCCCCAAAAACATGTAATACTGCTACCTTGCAGAGGCGTAAGTTAAAATCGTGCCAAAACAGACTCTGAAACTAGGCCCAAAACACCCCTTTTCCACCATGAATTTTCTTCAAACCACTTGCAATCAAAGTTAGACTTCCTCAGCAGTGCTCTCAGACCCCGAAACTCACTCCCAAAAATCTAGAACACCCCTAAATAGCCCCCAAAAACATGCAATACTGCTACCTCGCACCCCTTTTCTACCATGGATTTTCTTCAAACCACTTGCAATCAAAATTAGACCTTCCCAGCAGTGCTCCCAGACCCCTAAACCCACTCCCAAAAATATAGAACACCCCCAAATAGCCCCCCAAAAACATGCAATACTGCTACCTCGCAGAGGCCTAAGTTAAAATCGTGCCAAAACGCACTCTGAAACTAGGCCCAAAACACCCCTTTTCCACCATGGATTTTCTTCAAACCACTTGCAATCAAAATTAAACCTTCCCAGCAGAGCTCCCAGACCCCTAAACCGACTCCCAAAAATCTAGAACACCCCCAAATAGCCCCCCAAAAACATGCAATACTGCTGCCTCGCACGCTTTTTCCACCATGGATTTTCTTCAAACCACTTGCAATCAAAATTAGACCTTCCCACTGTGCCTCCCAGACCCCTAAACCCATCCCCAAAAATCTAGAACACCCCTAAATAGCCCCCCAAAAACATGCAATACTGCTACCTCGCAGAGGCCTAAGTTAAAATCGTGCCAAAACGCACTCTGAAACTAGGCCCAAAACACCCCTTTTCCACCATGGATTTTCTCCAAACCACTTGCAATCAAAATTAGACCTTCCCAGCATAGCTCCCAGACCCCTAAACCGACTCCCAAAAATCTAGAACACCCCCAAATAGCCCCCAAAAACATGCAATACTGCTGCCTTGCACGCTTTTTCCACCATGGATTTTCTTCAAACCACTTGCAATCAAAATTAGACCTTCCCAGCAGCGCTCCCAGACCCCTAAACCCACTCCCAAAAATCTAGAACACCCACAAATAGCCCCCAAAAACATGTAATACTGCTACCTCGCACCCTTTTTCCACCATGGATTTTCTTCAAACCACTTGCAATCAAAATTAGACCTTCCCTGCAGCGCTCCCAGACCCCTAAACCCACTCCCAAAAATCTAGAACACCCATAAATAGCCCCCAAAAACATGTAATACTGCTACCTCGCAGAGGCTTAAGTTAAAATCGTGCCAAAACAGACTCTGAAACTAGGTCCAAAACACCCCTTTTCCACCATGAATTTTCTTCAAACCACTTGCAATCAAAGTTAGACTTCCTCAGCAGTGCTCTCAGACCCCGAAACTCACTCCCAAAAATCTAGAACACCCCTAAATAGCCCCCAAAAACATGCAATACTGCTACCTCGCACCCCTTTTCTACCATGGATTTTCTTCAAACCACTTGCAATCAAAATTAGACCTTCCCAGCAGTGCTCCCAGACCCCTAAACCCATCCCCAAAAATCTAGAACACCCCCAAATAGCCCCCCAAAAACATGCAATACTGCTACCTCGCAGAGGCCTAAGTTAAAATCGTGCCAAAACGCACTCTGAAACTAGGCCCAAAACACCCCTTTTCCACCATGGATTTTCTCCAAACCACTTGCAATCAAAATTAGACCTTCCCAGCATAGCTCCCAGACCCCTAAACCGACTCCCAAAAATCTAAAACACCCCCAAATAGCCCCCCAAAAACATGCAATACTGCTGCCTTGCACGCTTTTTCCACCATGGATTTTCTTCAAACCACTTGCAATCAAAATTAGACCTTCCCAGCAGCGCTCCCAGACCCCTAAACCCACTCCCAAAAATCTAGAACACCCCCAAATAGCCCCCAAAAACATGTAATACTGCTACCTCGCACCCCTTTTCTACCATGGATTTTCTTCAAACCACTTGCAATCAAATTTAGACCTTCCCACCGTGCCGCCCAGACCCATAAACCCATCCCCAAACATCTAGAACACCCCCCAAATAGCCCCCCAAAAACATGCAATACTGCTACCTCGCAGAGGCCTAAGTTAAAATCGTGCCAAAACGCACTCTGAAACTATTCCCAAAACACCACTTTTCCACCATGGACTTTCTTCAAACCACTTGCAATCAAAATTAGACCTTCCCAGCAGTGCTCCCAGACCCCTAAACCCACTCCCAAAAACCTAGAACACCCCCAAATAGCCCCCCAAAAACATGCAATACTGCTACCTCGCAGAGGCCTAAGTTAAAATCGTGCCAAAACGCACTCTGAAACTAGGCCCAAAACGCCCCTTTTCCACCATGGATTTTCTTCAAACCACTTGCAATCACAATTAGACCTTCCCAGCAGAGCTCCCAGATCCCCAAACCCACTCCCAAAAATCTAGAACACCTCCAAATAGCCCCCCAAAACATGCACTACTGCTGCCTCGCACCCTTTTTCCACCATGGAATTTCTTCAAACCACTTGCAATCAAAGTTAGACTTCCTCAGCAGTGCTCCCAGACCCCGAAACTCACTCCCAAAAATCTAGAACACCCCTAAATAGCCCCCAAAAACATGCAATACTGCTACCTCGCACCCCTTTTCCACCATGGATTTTCTTCAAACCACTTGCAATCAAAATTAGACCTTCCCAGCAGTTCCCCCAGACCCATAAACCCACTCCCAAAAATATAGAACACCCCCAAATAGCCCCCCAAAAACATGCAATACTGCTACCTCGCAGAGGCCTAAGTTAAAATCGTGCCAAAACGCACTCTGAAACTAGGCCCAAAACACCCCTTTTCCACCATAGATATTCTTCAAACCACTTGCAATCAAAATTAGACTTTCCCAGCAGTGCTCCCAGACCCCTAAACCCACTCCCAAAAATCTAGACAACCCCAAAATAGCCCCCTAAAAACACGCAATACTGCTACCTCGCAGAGGCCTAAGTTAAAATCGTGCCAAAACGCACCCTGAAACTAGGCCCAAAACACCCCTTTTCCACCATGGATTTTCTTAAAACCACTTGCAATCAAAATTAGACCTTCCCAGCAGTGCTCCCAGACCCCTAAATCCACTCACAAAAGTCTAGAACACCCCCAAATAGCCCCCAAAAACATGCAATACTGCTACCTCGCAGAGGCCTAAGTTAAAATCGTGCCAAAACGCACTCTGAAACTAGGCCCAAAACACCCCTTTTCCACCATGGATATTCTTCAAACCACTTGACATCAAAATTAGACCTTCCCAGCAGCGCTCCCAGACTCCTAAACCCACTCCCAAAAATCTAGAACACCCCCAAATAGCCCCCCAAAAACATGTAATACTGCTACCTTGCAGAGGCGTGAGTTAAAATCGTGCCAAAACAGACTCTGAAACTAGGCCCAAAACACCCCTTTTCCACCATGAATTTTCTTCAAACCACTTGCAATCAAAGTTAGACTTCCTCAGCAGTGCTCTCAGACCCCGAAACTCACTCCCAAAAATCTAGAACACCCCTAAATAGCCCCCAAAAACATGCAATACTGCTACCTCGCACCCCTTTTCTACCATGGATTTTCTTCAAACCACTTGCAATCAAAATTAGACCTTCCCAGCAGTGCTCCCAGACCCCTAAACCCACTCCCAAAAATATAGAACACCCCCAAATAGCCCGCCAAAAACATGCAATACTGCTACCTCGCAGAGGCCTAAGTTAAAATCGTGCCAAAACGCACTCTGAAACTAGGCCCAAAACACCCCTTTTCCACCATGGATTTTCTTCAAACCACTTGCAATCAAAATTAGACCTTCCCAGCAGAGCTCCCAGACCCCTAAACCGACTCCCAAAAATCGAAAACACCCCCAAATAGCCCCCCAAAAACATGCAATACTGCTGCCTCGCACGCTTTTTCGACCATGGATTTTCTTCAAACCACTTGCAATCAAAATTAGACCTTCCCACTGTGCCTCCCAGACCCCTAAACCCATCCCCAAAAATGTAGAACACCCCCAAATAGCCCCCCAAAAACATGCAATACTGCTACCTCGCAGAGGCCTAAGTTAAAATCGTGCCAAAACGCACTCTGAAACTAGGCCCAAAACACCCCTTTTCCACCATGGATTTTCTCCAAACCACTTGCAATCAAAACTAGACCTTCCCAGCATAGCTCCCAGACCCCTAAACCGACTCCCAAAAATCTAAAACACCCCCAAATAGCCCCCCAAAAACATGCAATACTGCTACCTTGCACGCTTTTTCCACCATGGATTTTCTTCAAACCACTTGCAATCAAAATTAGACCTTCCCAGCAGCGCTCCCAGACCCCTAAACCCACTCCCAAAAATCTAGAACACCCCCGAATAGCCCCCAAAAACATGTAATACTGCTACCTCGCACCCTTTTTCCACCATGGATTTTCTTCAAACCACTTGCAATCAAAATTAGACCTTCCCAGCAGCGCTCCCAGACCCCTAAACCCACTCCCAAAAATCTAGAACACCCATAAATAGCCCCCAAAAACATGTAATACTGCTACCTCGCAGAGGCGTAAGTTAAAATCGTGCCAAAACAGACTCTGAAACTAGGCCCAAAACACCCCTTTTCCACCATGAATTTTCTTCAAGCCACTTGCAATCAAAGTTAGACTTCCTCAGCAGTGCTCTCAGACCCCGAAACTCACTCCCAAAAAAATCTAGAACACCCCTAAATAGCCCCCAAAAACATGCAATACTGCTACCTCGCACCCCTTTTCTACCATGGATTTTCTTCAAACCACTTGCAATCAAAATTAGACCTTCCCAGCAGTGCTCCCAGACCCCTAAACCCATCCCCAAAAATCTAGAACACCCCCAAATAGCCCCCCAAAAACATGCAATACTGCTACCTCGCAGAGGCCTAAGTTAAAATCGTGCCAAAATGCACTCTGAAACTAGGCCCAAAACACCCCTTTTCCACCATGGATTTTCTCCAAACCACTTGCAATCAAAATTAGACCTTCCCAGCATAGCTCCCAGACCCCTAAACCGACTCCCAAAAATCTAAAACACCCCCAAATAGCCCCCCAAAAACATGCAATACTCCTGCCTTGCACGCTTTTTCCACCATGGATTTTCTTCAAACCACTTGCAATCAAAATTAGACCTTCCCAGCAGCGCTCCCAGACCCCTAAACCCACTCCCAAAAATCTAGAACACCCCCAAATAGCCCCCAAAAACATGTAATACTGCTACCTCGCACCCCTTTTCCACCATTGATTTTCTTCAAACCACTTGCAATCAATATTAGACCTTCCCACCGTGCCGCCCAGACCCATAAACCCATCCCCAAAAATCTAGAACACCCCCCAAATAGCCCCCCAAAAACATGCAATACTGCTACCTCGCAGAGGCCTAAGTTAAAATCGTGCCAAAACGCACTCTGTAACTATTCCCAAAACACCACTTTTCCACCATGGACTTTCTTCAAACCACTTGCAATCAAAATTAGACCTTCCCAGCAGTGCTCCCAGACGCCAAAACCCACTCCCAAAAACCTAGAACACCCCCAAATAGCCCCCCAAAAACATGCAATACTGCTACCTCGCAGAGGCCTAAGTTAAAATCGTGCCAAAACGCACTCTGAAACTAGGCCCAAAACGCCCCTTTTCCACCATGGATTTTCTTCAAACCACTTGCAATCAAAATGAGACCTTCCCACCGTGCCTCCCAGACCCCTAAACCCATCCCCAAAAATCTAGAACACCCCCAAATAGCCCCCCAAAAACATGCAATACTGCTACCTCGCAGAGGCCTAAGTTAAAATCGTGCCAAAACGCACTCTGAAACTAGGCCCAAAACACCCCTTTTCCACCATGGATTTTCTCCAAACCACTTGCAATCAAAATTAGACCTTCCCAGCATAGCTCCCAGACCCCTAAACCGACTCCCAAAAATCTAAAACACCCCCAAATAGCCCCCCAAAAACATGCAATACTGCTGCCTTGCACGCTTTTTCCACCATGGATTTTCTTCAAACCACTTGCAATCAAAATTAGACCTTCCCAGCAGCGCTCCCAGACCCCTAAACCCACTCCCAAAAATCTAGAACACCCCCAAATAGCCCCCAAAAACATGTAATACTGCTACCTCGCACCCTTTTTCCACCATGGATTTTCTTCAAACCACTTGCAATCAAAATTAGACCTTCCCAGCAGCGCTCCCAGACCCCTAAACCCACTCCCAAAAATCTAGAACACCCATAAATAGCCCCCAAAAACATGTAATACTGCTACCTCGCAGAGGCGTAAGTTAAAATCGTGCCAAAACAGACTCTGAAACTAGGCCCAAAACACCCCTTTTCCACCATGAATTTTCTTCAAACCACTTGCAATCAAAGTTAGACTTCCTCAGCAGTGCTCTCAGACCCCGAAACTCACTCCCAAAAATCTAGAACACCCCTAAATAGCCCCCAAAAACATGCAATACTGCTACCTCGCACCCCTTTTCTACCATGGATTTTCTTCAAACCACTTGCAATCAAAATTAGACCTTCCCAGCAGTGCTCCCAGACCCCTAAACCCATCCCCAAAAATCTAGAACACCCCCAAATAGCCCCCCAAAAACATGCAATACTGCTACCTCGCAGAGGCCTAAGTTAAAATCGCGCCAAAACGCACTCTGAAACTAGGCCCAAAACACCCCTTTTCCACCATGGATTTTCTCCAAACCACTTGCAATCAAAATTAGACCTTCCCAGCATAGCTCCCAGACCCCTAAACCGACTCCCAAAAAACTAAAACACCCCCAAATAGCCCCCCAAAAACATGCAATACTGCTGCCTTGCACGCTTTTTCCACCATGGATTTTCTTCAAACCACTTGCAATCAAAATTAGACCTTCCCAGCAGCGCTCCCAGACCCCTAAACCCACTCCCAAAAATCTAGAACACCCCCAAATAGCCCCCAAAAACATGTAATACTGCTACCTCGCACCCCTTTTCCACCATTGATTTTCTTCAAACCACTTGCAATCAAAATTAGACCTTCCCACCGTGCCGCCAAGACCCATAAACCCATCCCCAAAAATCTAGAACACCCCCCAAATAGCCCCCCAAAAACATGCAATACTGCTACCTCGCAGAGGCCTAAGTTAAAATCGTGCCAAAACGCACTCTGAAACTATTCCCAAAACACCACTTTTCCACCATGGACTTTCTTCAAACCACTTGCAATCAAAATTAGACCTTCCCAGCAGTGCTCCCAGACCCCTAAACCCACTCCCAAAAACCTAGAACACCCCGAAATAGCCCCCCAAAAACATGCAATACTGCTACCTCGCAGAGGCGTAAGTTAAAATCGTGTCAAAACGGACTCTGACACTAGGCCCAAAACACCCCTTTTCCACCATGAATTTTCTTCAAACCACTTGCAATCAAAGTTAGACTTTCCCAGCAGTGCTGCCAGACCCCGAAACTCACTCCCAAAAATCTAGAACACCCCTAAATAGTCCCCAAAAACATGCAATACTGCTACTTCGCAAAGGCCTAAGTTAAAATCGTGCCAAAACGTACTCTGAAACTAGGCCCAAAACACCCCTTTTTCACGATGGATTTTCTTCAAACCACTTGCAATCAAAATTAGACCTTCCCACCGTGCCTCCCAGACCCCTAACCCATCCGAAAAAATCTAGAACACCCCCAAATAGTCCCCCAAAAACATACAATACTGCTACCTTGCAGAGGCCTAAGTTAAAATCGTGCCAAAACGCACCCTGAAACTAGGCCCAAAACACCCCTTTTCCACCATGGATTTTCTTCAAACCACTTGCAATCAAAATTAGACTTTCCCAGCAGTGCTCCCAGACCCCTAAACCCACTCCCAAAAATCTAGAACACCCCCAAATAGCCCCCAAAATCATGCAATACTGCTACCTCGCACCCCTTTTCCACCATGGATTTTCTTGAAACCACTTGCAATCAAAATTAGACCTTCCCACCGTGCCTCCCAGACCCATAAACCCATCCCCAAAAATCTAGAACACCCCCAAATAGCCCCCCAAAGACATGCAATACTGCTACCTCGCAAAGGCCTGTTAAAATCGCGCCAAAACGCACCCTGAAACAATGCCCAAAACACCCCTTTTCCACCATGAATTTCTTCAAACCACTTGCAATCAAAATTAGACCTTCCCAGCAGTGCTCCCAGACCCCTAAACCCACTGCCAAAAACCTAGAACACCCCCAAATAGCCCCCCAAAAACATGCAATACTGCTACCTCGCAGAGGCCTAAGTTAAAATCATGCCAAAATGCACTGTGAAACTAGGCCCAAAACACCCCTTTTTTCACCATGGATTTTCTTCAAACCACTTGCAATCAAAATTAAACCTTCCCAGCAGTGCTCCCAGACCCCTAAACCCACTCCCAAAAATCTAGAACACCCCCAAATAGTCCCCCAAAAACATGCAATACTGCTACCTCGCAGAGGCCTAAGTTAAAATCGTGCCAAAATGCACTCTGAAACTAGGACCAAAACACCCCTTTTCCACCATGGATTTTCTTCAAACCACTTGCAATCAAAATTAGACCTTCCCAGCAGTGCTCCCAGACCCCTAAACCCACTCCCAAAAATCTAGAACACCCCTAAATAGCCCCCAAAAACATGAAATACTGCTACATCGCACCCCTTTTCCACCATGGATTTTCTTCAAACCACTTGCAATCAAAATTAGACCTTCCCACCGTGCCTCCCAGACCCCTAAACCCATCCCCAAAAATCTAGAACACCCCCTAATAGCCCCATGAAAACATGCAATACTGCTACCTCGCAGAGGCCGAAGTTAAAATCGTGCCAAAACACACTATGAAACTAGGCCCAAAACATCTCTTTTCCACCATGGATTTTCTTCAAACCACTTGCAATCAAAATTAGACCTTCCCACTGTGCCTCCCAGACCCCTAAACCCATCACCAAAAATCTAGAACACCTCCAAATAGCCCCCCAAAAACATGCAATACTGCTACCTCGCAGAGGCCTAAGTTAAAATCGTGCCAAAACGCACTCTGAAACTAGGCCCAAAACACCCCTTTTCCACCATGGATTTTCTCCAAACCACTTGCAATCAAAATTAGACCTTCCCAGCATAGCTCCCAGACCCCTAAACCGACTCCCAAAAATCTAAAACACCCCCAAATAGCCCCCCAAAAACATGCAATACTGCTACCTTGCACCCCTTTTCCACCATTGATTTTCTTCAAACCACTTGCAATCAAAATTAGATCTTCCCACCGTGCCGCCCAGACCCATAAACCCATCCCCAAACATCTAGAACACCCCCCAAATAGCCCCCCAAAAACATGCAATACTGCTACCTCGCAGAGGCCTAAGTTAAAATCGTGCCAAAACGCACTCTGAAACTAGGCCCAAAACACCCCTTTTCCACCATGGAAACCACTTGCAATCAAAAGTACACATTCCCAACTCTCATCCCAGCTAAGCAAATCCACCAAGAACCACCTACAACACACTCCAATCACACCCTAAAAACACACAATATTCAAAAATTAACATGGGCGCCTATGGCAGCGGTTTCGCTTCCTCGACTTAGCCTAAACACAGCCTTCCCATCAATCGATTCCTCCCAAATTTCCTGCACAACCACTAATTCCCCCTCCCTACCACTCACAGAAGCTCCATTTCCCTAGCTCAACTGGAACACCCCAAACACACTTTCTCCTTGCGCCCCCAAACCGCCCTTTGGATAACATGGCAAATCACGCCTTTACAAATAATTGCTGTTTTCAGCACTTCCACTACTTCGATCCTCTTGAAACTGACCAGGACACTTGTTCCAGTGATTCCCAAGAATCTCAGCTAGGCAGAACAAAATCGATCCACTGTAAGGTGTACAACTTTTCACCCAAACACACGCGCCTGCAAAACACCAAAAATGGCCAAAATTCTGCCAATTCTGGACCAAAAAATGCCAAACCCCCTAACACCTTGCCAACATCATTATGAACGAGCCTGCATTGGACCCTGAGCCCTAGACTCTGAGAACCCTACTAAATTCAACCCAAAAACCCTAGTAAACCACACTGAGCCCCCAAAACAGCCCTAAACCCTAAAAAACACCCAAATTCCCTCAAACCTAGCCCTCAACCCTACACTAAGCTGGCAAATTTGTGAATTTTTCGGCAATTTCGCGAGATTCACGGATTGCGAATTTGCCTGCGAAAATCCGCAAATTTTGCGAGTGGAAGAGATTTTTGGCCCATGCTTGCGTCAGAGCCATGCAGACGGTCAAGGCAGGCACCACTGAGTGAAACAACCTGATGTAGCATACCTAGGCACTTTGACAAAGACAGAAAAAGCATATCTAATTGTATGCAGCAAGCCACATAGCCCCAATTTTACATGAACTGCTGTCTGGACTCTGCCTGGCATAACAACACTACACTGCCTCGACCACTCCATACTACGACTAGACAGACATGTAGTTCTGCTGTAGTAGTTGCTGTAGACTGGTTTACCTGTTTGCCACTCACAAATTGGCCATAGTAAAAAAAGCAGAGTGGACTTGAGTTACATTTAGTGTGTAAAAGATTAAAAATATTAAATGAAGACATATGATTCCTTTCATGCACAACAACCAAACAGCAATTGCTTTCATCAGAGCCAGAGAGCCATTGCTGTCCACTGCATGCCATCTTCTCATTATTAATTACCTGTTCCACTTTTTGTCCGCATCTTCTTCTGAAAGTGAAGGCCCACAAGGCAGCCTCTCCTGTCAATTTCAGAAGTAACTGTCAGCAGTCAGCATGTAGTCAGTAATTCCAGTCCCACATGAGGGGACTCATCTACGAAGACAAAGTTTATTGATTCGGCGTAATCCAGCCATCTGCCTTGAGGGAAATGGATAGGGGGAGTCTGGAGGAGGAGGAGGAGGATAGAGGAGCATGATTGAGTTGTGAACTTGTGAACCTCAGGAATGCAGACTGAGGCACCTACAAATCAATAAGGAAATAAGATGAAGACAGTGCTGCTGATAGACTTGTTGTGATTAGGTGATTATAGTTTTGTTGTGGTAAAAGTTGCAAAACAAAGAAAGACACACAGGAATAAAAGTGAATAAGGGCGAAAAGAAAAAAGGAAGTCATTTTCAGGCCTCTGTGTCAGGGAAGTAGAGCTCGTCCTCAAAGTCTGTGAATTGAGATGGGAGTAGGTCAGCTAACAGAGAAGAATTCAGTCACCTAAGTCGGTGGTCTCTTCTTCCTACGTGCATTCACGTATTTTGTAATCTGGTGGCATGAAGTGCTGATTCATCTTGATCAGTTTTAACCTCTCCACATTTTTGGGCGAGAGGCGGGTCCTTTTTGAAGTTACAATGGCACCAGCAGCACTGAAAACACGTTCAGAAGACACGCTTGCGAGTGGGCAAGACAAATAATTTAGAGCCAGGTTGGTGATCAGTCGCCATAGAGGCCTTTTCCCATACGAATACAGCAATGGGTTCTGATTAACAAAGACCTCTGTTGGGTCATCCAGATAGGCCTGCACCATCGACTCAAGGTTCTCCAGGGTTGCTCCACTTTGCGTACCATCTGTGGCCTTTGCATCACTGGAACAAGCAAACCCTTGATGAGTTAGCCAATCCGCTTCCGACAATATTATGGCTGGGCCTGGTGCAGGTGAGGATGATGATACGGTTGCTGGTGTAGTTAACGGCTGTGAGGGAAAGTGACTCCCTTCCACCACAGATTCAGAAGTGGACCTTGACGCCAAATGGGCTGCTGATTCAGTAGTACTTATGCCGGTTCTATCAATTTTCTGCCGCTCTTTTTCGAACCGAGTGGCTGACAGAGCTAGCCATTGTTTGCACTTTGAAACATCTGCTTCATTAAAAGGAAGGAATGCTTTGCTGGCCACAGCCTTTTTGCACCGTGGCACAAATGTAATATTGTTCTGTATGTATTTTTTTAAGCCTTTCATTGTCAACTAGGCGGCTTAATAACCTCTCCGCCAACTGATATGCATCTTGCTTTTCAGCATCATCTCGGAACGTTGAAGACACCGCCTTCAGTTGGTGCTCTAGCATGCGCAACAATGAGATAGCTTTGCCCAAAGTACAGTCCTCCCTGCTGACTTCAGGCGTGAAGACCTCAAAAGGACGAACGTGTCTGTCAGGCTTTTAACTAGCTTCCATTCCTCCAACTCTAGCCACATGCCTTTCATAGTAGAACCCAGTTCAAAGACATACTGATTGATTACCACCCACTGCTCAGACAGACGCTCAAGCATGTAGAAGGTTGAGTTCCAACGTGTTACCACCTCCTGGATGAGTCCTCTGACTGGCAGTCTACGTTCACGTTGCATGTTCCTCAGCTGCTTCCGGGCCTTAAAAGAATGGCTGAAATGTGTGCAGATTCTTCGGCAGGTGGTCAGTAACTTGCTGACTGTCTTTTCTTTTTTCAAGAAATCTTGCACAACAATGTTAATACTGTGCGTCAAACACGGCACTCTGAAATAGTCACCTTAATGCATGGCCTTAACTATATTACTGCCATTACCCATAGAAACATAACCAATCATGCGCTTTCTTGGATGCAGCCATTGAAAGACCTTACTGTTAAACTCCTCCAAAATGTTTTGTGCAGTATGAGATTTCTCCATGGCAAACATGGCTACTGTTGCATGTTTCCGAGTAGCTTGAAAAACTGTGTACGGTTCAACACCTGCATTTATCTTGTCTCTAACCCTGCAAAAGAGACCCAGTGTTCAGTGATACACATGTAATCAAGAGCTTGGGAACTGGTCCATATATCTGTTGTCAGGTGGCTATTGTGAACAGCACTCTTCTGCAAAGCTGCCCCAATCACCTCCAGCACATTTTGATGTAGTGCTGGAATCACAACTCTGGCAAAATAGGACCGGATAGGAACCTTCCATTTAGGGCAGACTGTTGCCACAAATTCTAGAAAACCCACCCCTTCCACAAAAGAAAAAGGGAGACGGTCCAGCGCTAGCATTTTAGCCAGCTTTGCGTTATACAGACGTGCCGTTGGGTGATTGCGTTCAAATGGCGCCTTCAACCAAAACATGCTTCTAATCGTGATCTGGACCGTTTTACATGATGAGGATGATGATGATGACGACTTCTTCAAACCAGTTAGGCTCATTGATGTACTTTTTCGCATTGGTGTCTCTCCCAGACTCTTAGTGTGGCTCATACATGTTCCTGGGGTAGAGGGTGTGGGTGCTACCACTGCAGTGCTGCTGCCAGGGGTACTGGGTGTACCAGAAAAAAATGTCTGTCGCTTCTTCACTTCCCCCCTGCACGATCAGCCCCTCGTCATCATCAGATGTAATATGAATGGATACATTTGGATTTGTTTTTCTTTTGGCTTCCCGGATCTTCCTTAGGTGCGCCTCCCACTGGATAGTGTGGTGTTTTTGGAGATGACCTCTCTGGCCTTCGGTACCATAGTTGGTACCGAGCTTACCCCGACTAACTACTATTTTACAAATTGAACATACGACCATGTTTTCCGCCTTTTTGCTAACACTAAAGAAGTCCCAAACTGGGGACTGGAGATGTCTGCTGGTGGTGGAGGTGCTACTTTCAGTTTCAATGCCAGATGAAGTAGAGGATGGGCGTGGCTGAATTTGACTCTGTTGTGCACTTACAGCACCACTCCTTGAGGTAATGGAGGTCGAGCTGGATGGAGGTCCCTGTCGGCCCTTCTGACGAGAAAATATGGAAGCTGTAAGTCGTGCTGGTCTAGTAGTTAACTGCGTTGGTGGTGGTACCGGTGCCACGCCGCCCACATCCCGCTGAGCATCAATTCGGGATAGGGTCAAAATGTCTGTCTGCTGCATGCCTGCTGGGGCTGGAGTGACAACTGTGATGACTGGGTCGTCGTCAGACTGTTCATCAGCAGCAGAATAAGACACCACTTCTTGTTCATAGTCATCATCACCCATAGTTGAAAGCCTTGCGGGGACCTTCCTTTTAGGCTTAGCTACCTTTGTCGGCTCATGGCGTGCCTCCCTCTCAGACTGCATTGCTGAGTTCCAATCAGCATCAAGATCATCAGAAGGAAGGGGGCTTGAAGAAGAACTTGTAGTAGCCCTCCTTGACCTTTTTCTTGCTGGGGATCTGGAAGACAATGGATCATCATCAGGAGGAGTGGCTTCCTTAGATGATACTTCCGCTTGAATCTCGATTTCCTGATGTGCCCCTACTTCTGGAGGAACAAGCATTGTGGGCAGTTGTGTCGCTCCATGCGCCTCTAGTTGTGCTTCTTCATGCGCCTCTCCTTGCGCCTCTACTTGCACCTCTTCTTGCGCCTCTACTTGCGCCTCTCCTTGCGCATGTACTTGCACTTGTACTTGCGCTTGTACTAGTTGTACCTGTGGTTGTCATTGCGGCTGTGGTTGTTGAACACTCATCAGATGAGTTACACCCTGCATTGATTGGATGCTACTTTCTTGCGAGGAGCCAACATCACTGGTCGATGCTGATTGAGCAATTAAAGTGGCTGCCGCTGCAGCATTCATGGGCTTGGACCTAACTCAGTGTGGTGACACTGAGCCCAATGAAGCGGAGGTGCTGCTCCCAGCTTGGTCGCCGGCGGACACCGCTGCTGCTGCAGGCATATTTTTTTTTTATCTCCCAAAAAAGGTGTCTGTGGGCACACCAGTCTCCTTGGTAGGTGGTGGCACTTGCTTCTTCTGCTCCTTCTTGCTGGCAGTGGCACTGGCAACTTTTTTCGTAGAGGCGATACGGCCACCTTTCTTTGCGCCCATCTTTTTCAGATGTCAGATTAGCAGGCCGCAGTTGCACGGGTTGCAGAGTTGTCTGTGGCCACACGTGACGTCACGTGACGTTGTGCTGCACACACCGCTGCAGGACTTCTTCCTGGCACTGATGGTGAACGATGACTGATGTGATTCTCTTGTGCACCTAAAAGCAAAGGAAGCCAGAGGAACATCAGTTAAATAAATGTTGCATATGTTGTGCTTCAATTAATATTTGCAACTAGGCATTGCATTTATTATTATAACAACACACCCAAAAACGGAAAGACACAAAATAAAAATTACAATTCTAGTCCAAAATGGATGTTTATATTAATAGAAGAGAGACCACGCAGAGAGAGTTGGTCCATGCACCACAGAGTACCCCTGGGCCTAATGGATGAAAGCAAGGCAAACTGGGCGCAGGCCTCAGCACACCGCCTGGCTTCAAAATGGCCCCTTGACCCCCAGCACATGGCCAGGCCCTGCCTGGACCAGACCTCAAAATGGCCCCCACCCACATGGCCAGGCCCCATGAACACCCCAAAAATTCGAAAAACACACAAAAATCACCACAATCCAATGCCATCCATGCCCTCAATTATGTTTAAATTCAAGACACCCCACAGAAAGACGTGGTCCATGCTCCACTGAGTACCCCTGGACATAATGGATGAAAGCAAGGCAAACTGGGTGGAGGCCTGAGCACACTGCCTGGCTTCAAAATGGACCCTTGACCCCCAGCCGCATGGCCAGGTCCTGCCTGGACCAGGCCTCAAAATGGCCCCCACCCACATGGCCAGGCCCCAAGAACACCCCAAAAAAGTCGAAAAACACACAGAAATCACCACAATCCAATGCCATCCATGCCCTCAATGATGTTTAAATTCAAGACACCCCACAGAAAGACTTGGTCCATGCACCACTGAGTACCTCTGGGCATAATGGATGAAAGCAAGGCAAACTGGGTGAAGGCCTGAGCACACTGCCTGGCTTCAAAATGGCCCCTTT
Source organism: Lissotriton vulgaris (assembly GCF_964263255.1). Taxonomy (NCBI): domain Eukaryota; kingdom Metazoa; phylum Chordata; class Amphibia; order Caudata; family Salamandridae; genus Lissotriton; species Lissotriton vulgaris. Next base: position 1,461,389,218 of record NC_141687.1, on the reverse strand, counting down.
ACCCCCAGCCACATGGCCAGGCCCTGCCTGGACCAGGCCTCAAAATGACCCAACCCACATGGCCAGGCCCCAAGAACACCCCAAAAAGTCGAATAACACACACAAATAGTCAAGTCAAGTCAAGTGATTTATATAGCGCGCTACATACCCAGAGGGTCTCAAGGCGCTTGAAGAAGGGTGGGGAATTACTTGTCGAATATCCAGGTTTTAAGTTGCTTTCTGAATGTTAGGTGGTTCTGAGTGAGGCGAAGGTGAGTGGGAAGTGAGTTCCAGGTTTTAGCTGCCAGGTAGGAGAAGGATCTGCCTCCCATGGTGGTTTTGTTGATGCGAGGTACAGTTGCAAGGGCTTGGTTGGAGGATCATAGCTGGCGGGAGGGGGTGTAGAAGGAAAGTCGTGAGTTGAGGCATTCGGGTCCAAGTTCGTAAAGTGCTTTGTGTGCGTGAGTTAGGAGGCGGAAAGTAATCCTCTTGTTAACGGGGAGCCAGTGGAGGTTTTTCAGGTGGCCAGAGATGTGGTCTTTACGCGGGATGTCTAGTATGAGTCTGGCTGAAGCGTTCTGGATGCGTTGGAGTTTTTTCTGGAGTTTTGCGGTGGTACCGGCGTATAGGGTGTTTCCTTAGTCCAGGCGGCTCGTAACCAGTGCGTGGGTGACCGTTTTTCTAGTTTCGGTGGGGATCCAGCGAAATGTTTTTTTGAGCATGCGAAGAATATTGAAGCAAGATGATGAGACGGCGTTGACTTGTCTGTTCATAGAGAGTGAGGAGTCCAGGATGACACCTAAGTTCCGTGCGTGGTTCGTCGGGATGGGTGCTTTTCCAAGGGCCTCTGGCCACCAAGAGTCATCCCAGGCGGAGGGGGAGGTACCTAGGATAAGGACTTCTGTTTTGTCTGAGTTCAGTTTTAGACGGCTGTGCTTCATCCACTCGGCTACTTCTTTTCATTCCTTCATGTAGGTTGGTTTTGGCGGTGTTAGGGTCTTTGGTGAGTGATAGTATCAGTTGAGTGTCATCAGCGTAGGAGATGATGTTGAGGTTGTGTTGGCGTGCGATGGCCGCGAGGGGGCTCATGTATACGTTGAAGAGGGTGGGGCTGAGTGAAGATCCTTGTGGCACGCCGCAGATGACTTCGGTGGCTTCTGATTTGTATGGTGGAAGGCGGACTCTCTGAGTTCTTCCGGCAAGGAACGAGGTGATCCATTCCAGTGCTTTTCCTTGGATTCCGATGTTTCTGAGGCGATGTATTAAGGTGCTATGACAAACTGTGTCAAAGGCTGCGGAGAGGTCGAGGAGGATGAGGGCGACTGTATCTCCATTGTCCAGTAGAGTGCGAATGTCGTCTGTTGCTGCAATGAGTGCGGTCTCAGTGCTGTGTTTGGCTCAGAAGCCGGACTGTGAGGAGTCGAGGGATTTGTTGGTTTCGAGGAAGGCGGCGAGCTGGTTGTTGACAGCTTTCTCGATGACTTTGGCCGGGAATGGAAGGAGCGAGATGGGGCGGTAGTTTTTGAGTTTGGTGGGGTCGGCTGTGGGTTTTTGTAGGAGGGCGCTGAGTTCAGCGTGTTTCCAGCTTTCCGGGAAGGTGGCGAAGTTGAGGGAGCAGTTGATGACGTCTCTGAGGTGCGGTGCTATGATGGAGTCTGCTTTGTTGAAGATGTGGTGAGGGAATGGGTCTGTGGGGGATCGTGAGTGGATAGAGTTTATCAGGCGGATGGTGTCCTCAGTGGAGATTGGGTTCCAGTCATTGAGGATGTTCAAGGGGGGTGGAGGTCCTGCAGAGGATTGGGTGGGTTGGTCTTCGGGTCGGTTGTCGAAGCTGTTGTGGATGACTGCGATCTTGTTGTGGAAGAATGAAGCTAGGGAGTTGCAGAGGGCTTGAGAAGGGGTGATGTCGTTGGAGTTGGCTGAGGGGTTGGTAAATTCCTTGACAATGTTGAATAATTCCTTGCTGTTGTGGGCGTTGTTATCTAGTCGGCCCTTGAAAGCGGCTTTCTTGGCAGTCTGGATCAGTTGGTGGTGTATACGGGTGGCGTTTTTGAAGGCGTCCTTGGTGCTGGTGTTTGGGTCTTTTTTCCAGGCCTTCTCAAGGGAGCGACAGAGTTTCTTAGATTTCTTAAGATCATCGTTGAACCAGGAGGCCTTTTTGCTGCCTAGTTTGATTTGACGTTTTTTCAACGGTGCTAGGATGTCGGCGCTGTTGGAAAGCCATTGGGTGAGTTAATGGCTGCTTGGTCGGGTTTGAGGAGTCAGCAGGGGGGTTTTGAAGAAGCGATGAGGAGATCTGGTCGATGGTGATTTTGTTCCAGTTTCTTCACAGAGTGGGTTGAGGATGGTTGTGGGTTGTGGTCTTATTGTAGGTAGAGTGAACGCAGCTGTGGTCCGTCCAAAGGAGAGCTGTGGTGTGGCTGAAGGAGACATGTTTGCTGGAGGTGAAGATAGGGTCGAGTGTGTGACCTGCAGTGTGGGTGGGGTAGTGACAAGTTGTTTGAGTCCGAGGTTGGCGAGATTGTCCAGAAGGGTGGTGGCGTTGCAGTCGTTGTTCTTTCCAGGTGAAAGTTGAGGTCTCCCAAAAGAATGTAATCCTCGGAGGGGAGGGCGTGTGGGGTGATAAAGTCTGTGATGTCTTCACTGAATTGTGCACGGGGTCCTGGTGGCCTGTAGAGGAGGGGGCCTCTGAGTGTGGTCTTGGGGTCGATGTGGATCTGGAAGTGAAGGTGCTCTGCGTTAGCAAGATTGATGTCAGAATGGTGATGTCTGGGGCTGATGTGGCGTTCATCCATGTTTCTGTTAGGAAGGTAACGTCTGGAGAGATGGTGTCAAGTAGATTCCAGAGGTCGATGGCGTGCCTGTGGACCGAGCGGGTGTTGAGCAGGATGCATTTTAGGTGGTTTGTGTCAGAGAACTGTTTTGTGTCCGAGGATGAGGAGTTGTTCTTGGTGCCATCGAACTTGCAGGAGTTGCAAGAGAAAGGTCCATGGATGGAATAGTACTGATAAATGTGCTTTGCTGGTAAGGGTCGATTTAACACTACTAGTGCAGAAATGTCACTTTCAGACTGTGAGCTATTCACTGTTATAAACTTTGCTCTAAGTGACCTCCAGCCCATCTCCAAAACCCATCTGGATGGGATGATACATCAAATTTGTGCATTCCTCCCCGACCGCTATATACCCAAGAAGGCCAGGGGTGATTGAACACATTTGTTTGGCTTTCTTAAATAGAACAAGTGCAGCACTTAAGCAATAAAACGTTGCCATGCGCTCCACTTTAACAGCATTTCACAAAAGAAAATCTTAAGAAATAGGAATGCGTATTAAAAAGTATTCTGATGTGAGTAAATAAACCGACAGCGTGTCTTAGGCGTTCTTACCCACTTAAATTTAGTCACATACAGAACTGTATTTCCTTTACTAGGGTTACAGTGTCCAAGCAGCACTAATCAATCCTCTTTATCCCGAACATGACTGAATTTGTATACACAAACCACCATTGGCGCATATAAATAGATCGCGCAAAACAACTGGGAAATTAAGGGTGCAAGCATAGATCTTCACCAATGTAGTAGTTATGGAATAAAAAGCACATGGCCAAATGCCCTATGGAGAACAGGAGACCCTTTTAAGCCTTCATCCAACTCCTCCTCCACACCTGAGTACAGCAACAGACCTTTTCGCCGAGTACATGAACCCGCCCGGGGAGCGGCGCAGGGAAGACTGATCCGCCTTTATTAATGCAGCAACCACTGCCTTTTAACCACCCCTCCCCACCCTGCACAAATACTGTATAAGTGAATCTGTGTGTACACTGCCAGGAAGGATGCAACATAACAGAGACTAAAACAATGTTCGTGTTGTTTTATCTGAAGCTCGGGTCGCTGAGTTTGTTTTACGGCTCTGCTCTGTAAAATGTGCCATGCTAGAGAGCCTCGTATACTGCGCTTATCCATGTGTTAGTCTTCTGAACTACCAGTTCTCAGCCTAAATATCAATTTCAAGGACACTTCTGATGATTGCCTCAGTGTCAGTATGGTTGAAGTGTTTCTGCAGAGGGTACAGAAAGTGCCTAGCACAGGACTCTTATTAGTTAGCTCTTGTATTTGTTTCTTGCATGCTTATTGCAGGTTGTAAAGAAGTGTCCCCAAATGCAATATCTCACCATCACTGCTTGTGTGGCTAGGGGAGGGCCATGTAGATTTTTTTTTTTTTATGTGTTTCTTTATTTTAATTTTAAAAGTTTTATATAGCGCTAGCTTAGCCCATGGGTATTAGAGCGCTTTACATGTACACAGGAATTAGAGCCTGGGAGAGCCTCTTCGTGCCGCTGAGACAAACTAACATGGGAGACTGAGTATCAGAGATGTTTCTAGAATCCATGGCACCCTCTCCAGGTGCAGCAGAGACACCCTTACCATGGGAGAGTGTCAGAGAATCGCAGGACTCCATGAGACCCCCTAGGTGTGCAACAAAGTGTACAAGGGATCAGTTTCCTTGCTGCTGTGTGCGACTTTAGGGGACACCGGAAGGCTTTGTCTTTTTAAATCTCCCCGATCGCTTAGGTTCCAGTATGTGCACCCTTCCGACTGAATGGCATCTAGGCGCTTAGGTAACATTAGGGGTCTGGTGAAAACCGCAGGGGTGAAAGCACCAAAGACTTATTCCCTCAGAAGTGTGGGGCTCTGCCAGCACAACTTTAAAACCTGTGCAGAAATATAGATTGTTTACCATGTTGCTGCGGTGTGTCGGGTGGTGTGCTCCCTGGGCTGCAGTTGGCGATAGGGGCGGGGCTGGTGAAGGGCTGCTGGGACTCTGTGAGCTGCTCTCGATCCTATGACGAGGAGTCCTGCTGCAGTGAGAAGGGCGGGGGTGAGCGAGGCAGCGTGGTGAACGCGCTATTTAGAAAAACAGATGTCGTAATTTCATAGCATATAACAAAATCACAACTTTTTTGAGTGCAGTTTGTAGCAGAGTTGGTAATTGATTCCTTTGTCCCTTCGGTATTAGATTTGAAATTTAGAGCAGTAAGGGGAGAACAAGCACGCGAGTGGTGCGCTCACCACAGCGAGACATCAGTTTTTGATTATCACGCACGAGTCTGGGCACGATAATTCAAAACAGATGGTGCCTGTGCGGGAAACTGCAATTAATAGGCCGTGGGCGGAGCAAAGGCAGGTATGCACCCAGCTTGCACAATTGCGTGCTGTGTTTCTTAGAAAGAAGCACGCAAAGGCCAATAACCTCTGACCAAAAACAAACCACATGCAGGAACGTGTGGTCAGATTTTGAAGCCCCCTACAAAAGGTCTTGCAGAGCAGCGCATGCGTGTTGGCTCAGGCGAGACCTAAAACGGGATGTTAGGGGCAGAGTAGGACTGGTGGCGGTGTCCCTGAGGGTCACTCCTGCATATGGAATCAAAAACAAAATGTTTTATTCTCCATCGTGGACCTGTATGTTATCCGTGGATCCTCATCTTTGCTAAAAAAATAATTTGCTCTCCCGCCTTTAAAAATAAAACCCGGGTGCACTATGATGTTTGTGATCTGGAAGGCCCAGGCACAGTATTGAATACCCTGTAAAGATAATCCCTTTTCTCTCGTCTTCTCTGCAGCTTTTTCCATGAGATCCGAACCCCCTTATGAGCCCAACTAAAGATGTTTATTGTCTGTTGTATTGTATCTATTGCTGCTTTCTCAAAATGTAAGAGGATAGTATTAAAGAGATTCCTCTGATTCCAAACCATAATCTCAGTTTTCCCCTCATTAACCAGGTACCCAGATATTTTACCAAAGTCTAAAGCCATGTGTATAGTGGCCAATAATACAGCCTCTAAATCAGATGACAAGATTACCAAGTCATCCGCATATAAAGCCAGAGGTGCTTGGGCGCTAGATAAATATAGGGAGGAAATTCAGCTAGATAGACCCCTAAAAGACCTTGTAGGAGAGGAAAAAGAGGTGGGGGAGCATACACTTCTTTAGAGACCATGTTTTCCTCACTCTCTGGGGACATCAGAAAGGGCTTCGTAATATCAGGGGCTACCCAGGGTGAGATACATAACTTTTGTGAGGCTGTAGAGAAGAAAATAGACTACCTGACAGTAAGAACATAAACACTAGAGGCTAATGTTGGGGAGTTGTAAAAAAGATCTAAATAATAGTAAATGTGAGGTTGAAACATTACAGCGAGGAGAGCAGGAATCACAAGAGAAAATGGAACAACTTGAAAATAACCCGAGAAGAAATAACTTGAGTACTTCGAAAGTCGCGAAGGGAAAGTAAGGTGATTTGAAAATGTTTTTGGTCTCCTTAATAAAGGAGGCGGTTCAGATGGAGGAGAGTGAGGCAACCATAGGGAAAGATATCCAACAGGCACATAGGGACCCCTTTAGAAAAAACCCAAATACAGTGAAGCCGCGGAAGATCCTTCTTAATTTTCAAACATATGCCCTAAAAGAAAAAATACTCTTGGGTGCACTGAAATTGAAGTCTTTAAGGGGAAAGGACTTCACATTTGAGATTAGACCAGAGTTAGCCTGGGTCTCTTTGGATACAAAGTGGGAACTGGGAAAGCACTTGGATGAATTTTAAAAAGCTGGGGAAACAACTCAGCGTAGGTTCCTGGCATCTTTGAGAGTCATGCACAACATGTTGAGAAGGCACTGTTGGCAGACTGGGGCACAGGGGTAGAGCTCCCGCGAATCCTCATGATGGGCTTGTGGACATCCTAGGATTACCCATTTGTGGTATGTCAGTTCGCAGGGGCCTGAGAGCAGGCAGTCACCCTGGTTTTACCCAAGGGTTCCTTCAAATGCAGAATGTGATGGACCTCACAAGGAGGCATGAACGGGGCTTAGTGAAAGCATGTGACCTATACCTTAACAGGTCCTTCCTTTGTTTGTTTTCTTTTATTAGTTCATATAGCGCCCGAATCACCCCGTAAGGGGTATCTCTGCGCTAGGACAGCATGTTACAGCTTAGTAGAGATAAGTTTTTAACTGTTTCCTGACAAGGAAAAGGCTCTGGCAGTCATGTAATTGGCGGGGAGCTCATTCCAGAAGGTCGGGGCAAGGTAAATAAAAGCTTTGCCACCCGACCGAGCCTTTTTGATTCTTGGAGTACAAAGGAGTAGCTTGGAACCTGATCGAAGTAGCCGGGAGGGGGTGTATTTTAACAGTTTGTCCGATAGGTAGGTAGGCCCCAGGCCATTACTGGCTTTAAAGACTGTGCGGTACATCTTGAATTTCACCCTCTTTCTCAGGGAGCCAATTGAGTTTGTTGAGAAAGTGGTGTGGAGGCCGTTCTGGGGAGGGGGGGGCATTGTCTACAAGCCAGGCTGCCGTATTCTGGACTACCTGCAGTTTGTTAAAGGAAGCCTCGCTGGCTGAGACTAGCAGTGTATTGCAGTAGTCCAGATTGTTTAACACTAGAGCTTGCATCAGTGTTTTTCTCGTGGAGGAATGTAGCATGGGAAACACTCTTCTAAGAAGACTGAGTGTGTGATAGCAGGTACCAGCAGTGGTAGTGGTGTAGTGCTTCAAGTGTAAGATTCTGGTCGATCCGGATTCCTAGGTTCTTGACCACTGCTTTTGGAGTGGGATCAGATCTCAGCTCCTCCAGCCACCAGCTGGGGGGCCAGCATATTGCTGCACCTCCAAACAACATGATCTCCGACTTTTTCACGTTAAGTTGCAGGAAGTTAGCTCTCATCCAGGCTGCGTTATCATACCCTCCGAGAAGGTGAGTTGTGTGTTAGGATTAGACTTGTCAAAGGTGAGTAGGAGCTGGGTGTCGTCCGCGTAAGAGATGGGCCTAAACCCCAGGGTCTTCATTAGTTTTGCCAAGGGAGTTACATACATATTAAAGAGGGTATGGCTCAAGCAGGAGCCCTGGGGTACTCCCTTGGTAACTTTGGTGGTCTTAGATCTAAGACCACCCTTGAGGATGCAATGAAGTGTTTTCAGGTACCTGATGGCCACTTCCTCAGGCATGCTAAAATATCACACATGGCCTGCGAAATACGGACAACATTCCCTGACGAGCCCAAGGAGACGCAGAACTTGTTCTCGTTCAGGCGGCTATCTCCTGCATATATAAGGCCTTGAAAGCAGATTGGAGAGTCAATGTATCAAAGCTAAGTGATAGATGGGCAACTGATCTGTCATTGCTATCAAAAAGAGTGAGTGGAGACGGGTATTCGCACAGGTTCAGGAGGTGGCTAGCACTGCATGCTTTAAACTCTTTTTTTTATTTTACTAATTTTTATGGCAGTGGAAAGTTGCATGATACAGAAAATACGCAGACAGAATATACGTTTCTTACAGAACAAAATAATACATCTCAGAGAATAAATAAAAGATGCATACATAAGAAATTTACGATATCCAATTAACAGAAAGGTTAAAGGTAATACACAGCGGGCAGATTAAATCCAATTACTGATCGGTAACCATAGTTTTTGGCCAAATGCTTTTTTTTCCCGGCCCTTAAGTTTATATACCGCATTCCGAAGCTGATAAATACCTATCAATTTGGATTGCCAATAATAAAAGACCGGGTGATCGGAGTCTAGCCAGCGTGAGGTTATACAATATCTATATACGGACATGGCTCTAAATAGAAAGCCTTCTTCTTCAGTGGTTTTATGACCAATTTGATCAGTTTGAATTCCAAATATGACTAATTCTGGTGACAGTACACATGATGACTCTAAAATACTATTCAAAAAGCCTTGTATATCTATAATAAATTGTATTAATTTCGGACAGCTAAAAAACATGTGGATAGAGTCGGCGGCTGAATATCCACAGCGACTACAATTGATACCGTTCTTAGCCTTCCATTTCATCAGTTTTAACGGTGTATAATATAAATCAAAAATGGCCATAAAATGCTGGCTTTTAAATGACCCATTGAATATAACCTTACTAGCCATTTCTAAGGACCTGGATATATCAACCTTTTCAATACCGAGATTTCTTTGCCATTTCTCTATATACACATCTAAATTGTCTTGCATTCTATTTAACATCATTTGGTATATCACACCAATTCTATTTTTTTCCTACAGTTTTCTAGCACATCTATTTTACTCATAGAGCTGGTATTTAATAAAGCTTTTGTCTCAAGAAAACTCCGAATTTGGAGATATTTGATGAAATCTCCTCCTGTCAGGTTGTATTTACTCTGTAAATAAATATATGATACAAATTGTTCATCCTGATACAAGTCTCCAAATGAACATATTTTGAGATCATTCCATCTCTGCATAACGGGATCTCTAAAAATTTCGGGAAGCAAAGGATTCTTCAAAAATAGTGTATAATAGTTCAAGTTTATACAGAATCGGAATCGCTTTTTAAATTGTTTCCAAACTTGTGAGGCCGATATCATGACTTTGAACTTTGTTTTTTTATAATAACTCGGCTCTCTCAACCTGAGCAAACATTGTCAAACTTCTGTTCCCAACAGCATCTCATAGATTGAAGGCATAAATGCTTCATCCGGACTAAAATCTGAAAAAATGTAAATACCCATTAATCTTAATGAAACTGCCCAATATTATAATCGGAAATTCGGAACCCCCCATCCTCCGTTCAATTTTGGTAAGGTACACCATTTGAGAGATCTTCTAGCTCTACGATAGCCCCATAAGAACCTTGAGATAAGTCTATCCAATTTGTTAAAGAAAACAGAGGGGAACAATAACGGTAAGGTGCGAAATAAGTAAAGACATTTAGGAAATATTATCATTTTGATTGCATTGGTGCAGCCACAGAAAGATAAATATAAATTATTCAATCGCTCAAGGGTCCTGTTAACAGAAAATAATAAAGGGTCTGAATTAAGCCTTACAATGTCCTCCACTTTGGCAGAAAATGTCACACCGAGATATGAAGCTGTATGTGTGAATACAACATCTTCTGGTTTGCCTTCAGCTGAGTGAATTAACTGATCTTCGAGATATTTAATTTGTATCCAGATAACTCACCGAACTCTTGAGCAAGTTCGATGATTTTAGGTAAAGATGACCCGACGTTGGAGGTGACGATCGCAACATCATCCGCGTATTCAAAGACTTCATGTTCTATTTGATGTAGTATGAGCGGGGGGATTCCATTTTCTTTTATTAATCTATTCAGGTAGGACTCTATATACAGCGCGAACAACAAGGGGGAACAAGGGCACCCTTGCCTTGTCCCCCTTGTAATTGAAAAAGAATCAGACGTGTCCGTAGCTAACCTGATTACAACTTTAGGATTGGTATATAATGCCTGGACAGCGTGAATGTATTCTTTAGGGAAACCCCTCCATACCAGCACAGACCAAAGGAACCCCCAGTCGACCCTGTCGAAAGCTTTTTCGGCATCCAACAGGACAACGCCGACTGGGGATCCCGTGGCCTATGTCCAATCCAACAAAGTGATAATCCGTCTAATGTGATTCGTAGTATCCCTTTTTTTAATAAAACCGTGTTGAATCTTAGAGACCAAAGCCAGCATTATGTCATTTAGTCTATTAGCTAATATTTTTGGAAATATTTTACTCTCTGATGTTATAAGAGATATCGGCCTGTAGGATCCTAATTCAGTGCCATCTTTTCCTTTCTTCTTAAATACTACTATGGTAGCAAAAGACCAAGAAGTATGCTGATGTCCTTGAAAAGCATGCTGAAAGATCTTGAGCAGCTCGGGTTTAAGCATATTACGGAAAGCACGATAAAATTCCAAAGGAATTTTATCTGGCCCCATCGCTTTACCCGAAGCTAGGTCTAAAATTGATGTCTCGATCTCATCCCACGTGATAGAAGCGGCTAATACTGCAATATCTGCTTCAGTAATCACAGTGTTGTCAATATTTTCCAAATAATCTGTTGGATCCCTCACTTCGCTGTTTCCTTTATTAGGCTTATTGTATAGTAATTTGTAAAAGCCACTAAACGCCTTAAGTGTCCCAGCTTTAGATTCTTGAGTTACTCCTTCTGAATCAACAACTTTAGTTATGTCATTCAGAGCTGCCTTTTGCCTTAACCTTTGAGCTAAGATTTTACCTGTTTGCTCATTTAGTTCATAACATTCCGCCGTATGTAGCTTATATTTAACAGCAACCTGGTCAGCTAAATAAGAGTATGAAACAGCCCGTTCGATGGTTAAGAAACGCTGTGCTTCATCAATACCCTGGCCATCACTTTACCTCTACTGTGGTGATGCAAGACACTGGGACTGGTGATATAGCTAACTTTGCCTTAAGGGAATCGATACTCGGAAATAGTGGCATTGTGGGAGACGGAGTTTCTAAAGTGTTACATCAAAACCTGGTCGCGAATAATAATCCCGATATACTGATCCAAGAACCTAGTGCGCCAATGTTATTGGGGGCCACGTCGGTATCAGAACCGTTAGAGTTTCCAGGGATGCAAGAATCAGTGGAGAACTTTTTCTCTCTATCCGACCCCTCGTCGGACGAAAGCTCGAATGTTAGTAAGGAATGGGCTGAATATAGTGAAGAAAGCAGCTCAGTCGAGGGGGAGGACGAGGGGCCGAGGCCTTGTTCAGTTTCGCCGAACACAAGTGTGTCCACGGTTAAAAAGCGAAGAAAAAGAGGCTCACAACGCATTACCCTTAAGAATACTGAACTAAGTTCAGAAGTACATGAAGTGGCTACCCTGAAACCATTGGATGGAGCGGGATTAACTGTAGCTGTAACTGGAACTGAACGTGGGGAGAGTGAGAATACCTCTAAGAACCCCACAGAGATTACCTTAACTACTATTTACAACACCGTGATGACCCATCTTGCGGAAAGTAAAGCTGAGAATCAGCGTACTCAGGCAACATGCTCCAAAGTGAAAAATGCTGTTCGGAGAGCAATTAAATTCTGTACTGAAATGGCTGACAGAGTCACAGAAGCCGAGGCGAGGATTGTGGCGTTGGAGGAAAAGACAATAACTCAAAAGCACTAAGTTGAGAATGTTAAAGCTCATAAGGATGATATTGCATATAAACTATCAGGTCTGGAGAATCAGGTGCGCAGAAATAATTTACGCTTTCTTGGGATACCCGAGAAAAAAGAGGGGGCCGATGCAAGAAAGTTCATCCTTGAGTTATTAACTGAAGCATTCCCTGAACTAATATCTTGGGATTGGCCCAAAGAGATACATAGAGCACACCGATTTCCGTTTTCTATAAGGAAACCTCGTCAGGGGGAGGAAGAATATCCCAGGGCAATATTAGTCTGTTTCAATAATTTTCTTGCTAGAGAAGACATTTATATGTTAGCTAGACCTGACAAAAAAGCAGTGGCCAAGAACTGTTCGTTTTTCGTAAGACCAGACTTTTGTCAGGCCACAGTGTCTCAACGCTGGCACCTGCGCCAGCTGATACCTGAGTTTCAGAAGAAGGGGGCCACTGTATTTCTGCAGAATCCAGCAAAACTGAAAATTGTGATGAAAGGACAGACCACATTTTTTGTATCAGAAGTTAAAGCCAAGGAATACCTAGAATCCTTTTGAGCTATAGAGTGTTTAGATGACTATATGATTACAAGGGATCCTGGCTCAGTAATTCTTTATCACCGCTAGCATAGTAGCATAGTTGAATATTGGTAGAGCTGATACTATTCTCATGGTTTTTTCTCTTTATAACATGGCTCTTTCTTTCAGGTTCCCGGAGGCGGAGGACACGGCACACCATACTTTACAGGAACTGGGAGTTCCTGAGCCTCATATGTTGGGGAGGGGGGAGGGGGGTTGTTCATTGGGTAGGGGTTGGGGGTGTTGGTAATGGTGTAAGTCAGTGGCAGTTGTTATGGCTCACACAGAAAGGCAGATCTACTCATGTTTATTCAGTTTGAATTCAGGGAGAGAAGGAACAATTTTGTTAAGTTTGGGGTCAATTTTGTGCTGCAATGGATAAAAAGATTAATTTATGTACGCTGAATATCAACGGTTTGAATGATACAAAAAAAATAGGGATCTTACTCAAATTAATTCAGTTATTACGAGTCGATATTCTGGGTCTACAAGAGACTCACATCTCTTGGGATAAACGAAATGTTCTAAGAAGTTTGGGTCTCGAACTTTTAGTTTGTTCAAGGCAGACAGGGGTCAAAAGAGGAATTGCTGTATTTATGAAACAAGGGGCTGGAAAGTGTGTTAGAACGCTAGCGGACAAATGGGGGAGATTGGGATTAGCTGAAATAATTGTTGAGGGCAACAAACTGACAGTTTGTTGTTTATACGGCCCGAACTTGGACGACAACGAGGTGTTTAATTCGGTTAATCTAGAAATGGCTGCTTGGTGTCAACCTATAATCCTTTGTGGAGATTTGAATATTCATATTGATTCTGATTGTAATATCAGTGCCATTGGGAGTTATAAAGGTCATAAGATCAAGACCTATAGAGCTTTAAGGGAACTAGCATTAGGAAACGGGCTGTTTGATATTTGGAATAAATTACAAGATACTGACCCTGGTTATACTTTTTTTTTCGATTCCACACCGAAGGTTTGTTCGACTAGATTCTTTTTTTATTTCCTCATTTTTTATGGAGAATGCGAAAGTCTAAGTTTTGCCGCAATTAGTCTCAGACCATAATCCTGTTATATTGGAAGTATTGCCGCCCTCCCATAGTGTTAATCTAAACAATCAATGGTCGTTCCAAAGGAGTCTGCTGTTGGATGAACACTATCTTTTACATATGGCTAAAATCATCCAGGATTTCTTCTCACGTAATAACGGGACAGCATCAGTTCAAACCGTGTGGGATAGTTTTAAACAGTTGTAAGAGGGGAAACTATTAGTTATTCTAACTTTCAACGGAAGAAAATACAAGAGGAATATAAGAATAAACTTGACAACGTGAGGAGAGCAGAGTTAAAACTTGTGGCGTGCTTTAAACTCACACAGTTTTTTTTTACCTGTATCGCATGTATCTGACACCCCAGATGCTGTCACTATTCAATGCTGCTTGCCAATCAGTGTGCCCCGTGTAGTGTGGAACAAACAGGTTTCCTTCATATGACCTGGGGCTGTGACCAGCCCCGGTTATATTGGACGGAAATATTGAGAGCGTTTCAAGTGTCTGTGAGCATACATGTTGAGGCATGGGTTGAGCTCTGTCTCCTGGGCATGCTCTAGATCCCTATATCCCTAGGCTCAAATGCAACACAGGTTTGCACTCCTGGGACTCATGCTAGCTAAGAGCCGCATTGCTATACACTGGGTGCCCCCGGTTCCCCCCCATCTGTAGAAATGTAGGGCTGATCTGAGTGAGTGGGCAGTAGCTTAGGAGCGCCATTTGCAATTGGTTTGCAACTATGAAAATGCGAAACATGACTTAAAAACCAGGGGTGACATGTTGGAGCGTCGCCTGGGGGTCGGGGGGGGAGCCATGGTCTTTCCTGTGCATGGTGGACTCCGTTGCCAATACAAGGGAGGTGTCAGGACTCAGTCCGGGACACTGGCTTGTGTCGGGGAAGACAAAGTAGGCAGAATATTGGGTACAGAGCTGCCCAAGATCACACAGTGAGTCAAAGGAAAAGGGACTCCAAAGAGAATAAGAGAGTTTAGGCTTAGAAAGGACAGGCCCTCAGAGGAGATATAGCATTCAGAAAAACTACACACAGGACGGATATGCAAGACATATATAAAAACAACATTAACAATAAAGGAAATGTGGGGTAAAGCACTCTGGAGCTCCACACTGTAAGACTGAAGCTCAGTAACTTCCTCACCCACAATTGCTGTTAGAGATACTGACGGCAAATACCCACATATAGGATATGTATGCAAAGGCAGGGCCTGTGGAGCTGATACCTATTATGATGTTAAAATGTGACTCAAAGACAATACTCACAGTAAACAAGAAGCACCACCTAGGTTGTAAGCTGTGCCCACGGATCCTGGCGATCAAACAGGAACACGCAAGGCAGTAACAGCAAGGGGGTAGAACTAAACACAAGCTCGTTAGACAAGGAGCTAGCAAAGAGGAGTGCTTAATAGGAAAGGAAGGAAATCACAGGACACACTAGGCAGAAAGTAGTAACAAACATACAAGGTAATTAGAAGCAAGACAGCAGGAATGGAAAGACAGCAAACTAGGAACTGGAACCAAGGAAGTGGGAAGGAAGGCAGGGACTGGAAAGGATATACAGAAGAGGAGGCTACAAGGGTATACTAAAAGAGTGCAGGTTCAGGAATCAAGGAAACAAAGTAGCATTGAGGGTAGTGCTGGAGCAGGAACAAGAATTAAGCTGGTCTTGTAAGCGGGGGGAAACATGGCGGCAGCTAGCTGAGCTGTCGCGGTGCTCTGACCTGAGTTCCTGTCCGCAATGGTTAGCGTGTGAGCGTCGGCTCACAGTGCAGCGGTTGAGAGTGTGAGCGTTCTCCGGCTGTGCATCAATCCTCTCTGAGCCTACAAATCTTGGACGTCCGAGCACCTGGGCGTTCGATGTGCGGAGACGGGGACAGCCTGATCGGCTCGGGGCTCAGTACGGGAGTAGCTGCCTCTCATGGTGAATCTGCCGCCGGGTGTACTACAGCGAGTGTTGCAGTGCTTACTCCACCTTCTGACCCCAAGCCGGCTGTAACGCGGAGGCGGCCGAGCTTGTTGCTCGACTTTCAGGCATTTCGGTCAAGACCGTGGCAGGCTGCTCCCGGCTTGCAGCTTTGGAGCTTGGCAGCGCTGGAGCTCCGTCGCGGGAGGAAGATCCGTAGCCTTCTTCTGGGACCTCGAGGAAGTTTGGTGGGGCCCTGCTCCGGCTCCGGCATAACATCTGTATCTGGTAGGAGGCGTAGGGGAGGGGTGGAGGTGGAGAAGAACACAACAGAGGCACTAAGGGGTATAGAGCCCTGCGCAGAGGCTGTTACGGCTGAGGTGGTAAAAATACTACAGGGGGCTCGCAGCAGGTTGGGGAGTCTGGAGGTACATAGCGCAGTTTCAACACCTGCAAATCAGGAGGCCCCCAGCCCCAGCCCCAGCCCTGGCCCAGGCTTGCTGATTTCCCCAGAAAGTGGTTTAAAAGTGAGCACCCCAAATACAAAAACAAAGCATACAGCCAGAAGGCGGGGGAGGGGTACTCTTAGCCGAAAGGTCAAAACTGCTGGGGGGGCCAGTATTGATCCTGGTTTAGAGTTGGACTTAGAACTGGAGCATAAAGGTAATGGTCTCCTGACACCGGACTTAAGCCAGATAGAACAGGGTGCTTCCTTAAATAAAAAAGTCTCCTCGTATTTATCCGGTGAGGTTAAAGCTAAACATGCTTTTACCTGTAAAACAGCAAGGGGTCCCAAAACCACAAAAAACGCCAACGCAGCGTTGAAGATAACGCCGTCTTTGCGGTCGTATTTTAAGGCTATCCCACAGATCCTGCGCCTTTCCGACAAGCAACTACTTGAATATACCTCTCCTGCGATGGCATCACTGGAACACCCTGAGCTTACCGTGCCAGCCATCGATTTGAACACTTCTACCATAGGACCTGTCCCCGCTACAGCAGACACCCTGCAGGATGTAGCTGAGGCTGAGGAGGTGGATATAAATACAGAGACAAACACAGTTGCTACTATAAATGAGCTCCGTGAGATAAAGGTGGCTCATTGTGGTTTAGAGGCCGATGCTGAGGAAGAGGTTAATGGGATGGTTGGCTCTCCAGGCCAGAGCGTGGGCCTTCAGGGGCCACCGATTGTCATCCCCCCGACACCCCTGTACAAAACCTAACGGACTTATCGCGTTCCATGGAACCACCGGCTCTCTTGTCCCCTTCAACATACCTAGTTACAGCGTCATTGACACCGACGCCTAATCCAGTGTCGTTGTCATCAGGGTTTTTATATAACACAGAGTTACTACAGAAGGACTTACGGGGGGCTACGGCCTCTGATACATATATGGATAGCGGGGTTAATCCATCTCTGGCCTCATATCTTCATTCGATGTTCTCATCCTTGTCGGCAGACATCAAGAAAGGCATTGAGACGTCGACAACTATCCAGTCCAAAATTCGGAACTTTTGTGAGTCTTTAGATAGCAAAGTTGATAGCCTTGTCACAAGAACAGAAAGATTGGAGGATACAGTGACAGGCCTGTCTCTGCACCTGGACGAAGCCAAGACGGATATTGTTAAGCTCAAAAAAGAGGACCTGATGCTGGCGGAGAGGATGGAGTCACTGGAGAATAACGCGCGTTGTAGTAACCTCCGCATTCTTAATATCCCGGAAGGCAGGGAGGGGTCGGATATCAAGCAATACATCACTCGATTGTTAAAAGAATCCCTGAGATTGGATCAATTGGTCGAGGAGTTGTCTCTGGACATCCAACGTGTCCATAGAGACCCCTTCAGGAGGAACCCCCAAAGGACAAAGCAGAGGAAAATACTAGTAAACTTCCCCACTTACACTCTTAAAGAGACCATCTTGAGTTTGGCCCTTAAGCAGAAGTCATTGAATGGGAAGGGCTTCATCTTCCAGATTAGATCCGACCTCTCAAGGGCCACGCTTGATAAGCAGTGGGAGTTTGGGAGGAGGTTAGATGCCTTTAGGAGTCTAGGGGCAGTAGCCCAGCTAGTCTTCCCAGCTGCTCTGAAGGTTATGCACAATAATACAATGCATAATATTCGATCAGTGCAGGCAGCTGATGAACTGTTGATCTCTTTGGGGAGGGGAAAAGATAAGGTTAAAAACAAGGGGACCTCAAGTTAAAACAGTGGAGTATTGCGCCTGTGAAAAAAAGTATAGCTATAGCCATGAGTAAAGTTAAAGGTGATGGGGAAGGGGAAAAAAAAGTGGCTACACGTTAGCATAGGCAAAAGAGGTTATTTGGTGCTTTTAGAGTAACTAATAGTGATAAAACATTGGATTAAGAAACCTGTAAAAATGTAAGAATATTGTAAAAATGTGAAACTTATGTCCTGTTTCCCTTCCTGTAGGGTCACTTATTCTTTTCTTCTGTTTTTTTTCTCTCACTTATGCACATGTAAAAGGTAAGGGTTAGTTAGGACAGGAACTCAGTAGGGGTGCTATCTTCTGGTAATTCCAGATAAATAGAGCAAGGGTTTCCCATGGTGTGGGGGCTGGTTCAGGGGGGCACGAGGGGGGGGCGGGGGGGGGGGTGCAAGTAAACATTTTTTTAAAAGTCCTCATTTTTGGCTCGGTGTTATCTTTTTGGTTATGGAGAGGTATAGGTATAGGGTTCGAGGTAAACGTCGGCATTGGTATTAGAGGGTTTTTTGCCTCCTTTGTTAGTACTGGGTGGGGGAGAGTGCAAACTGTTCCTATGGATAAGCTAAAAGTCCTTTCCTGGAACATAAACGGCCTGCGTTCTAGTCCAAGAAAGTGGAAGATAATGCAGTACCTTCGGGACTCGGATGCCCAGGTACTTATACTTCAAGAGAACCATCTCACAGAAAATGAGATACTTTCTCTCGTTAAAAAAAATTAGGTGGGTTCATTTCTCTGTATCTACCACACAAAACTCCAACACCAGAGGAGTGGCGATCATTTTTAAAAAATCTTTAAAAGCAAGGCTAGTTGATAAACTTGCAGACTCTGAGGGCAGGTGGCTCATTGGCACGGTAGTTGTAGCTGGGGCTCCAGTGACGATAGTGGGCTACTACGGGCCTAACCAGGACGATCCATCAGCTTTGCGCTCTGTGTTTTCTCATCTCCTCCTCTTCCCAGAACCGACTATTCTGGCCGGAGATTTCAATGTGGTCTTGGACCCTGATTTGGATAAATCCCCGTCTAATAGACCAATACTTCCATCTAAAACTTGGGCCTTTTTACTTGACAAAATGAGGGAGTTTAGTTATGTGGACATATGGAGACTAAGATCTGGGTTAAAACAGGGCATTTCATTTTGTAATTATAAGTATTACCATCAGTCAAGAATAGATCTAGCTCTGGTCAGTCAGGAATTAGTTAAATTGGTGTAAAATGTCTCCTATCTTCCTTTCCATCTATCTGACCATGCGGCTATTTGCTTGGAACTGGCTGGGCTGTTAAAAACCACATCAAGAACATGGTCGTTCGGCCGCTCTCTCCTCAATGCTCCAGACGAGATCACCTCTTTAAAATCTGAAGCTCAGAGTTTTTTCGATAACAACATCTGGTCCGTTTCCCCGGGTTGTGTCTGGGATGCATTTAAGGCTTTTTTGCTAGGCCTAATCACTAACAAGGTCTCGTATAAAAGGAAGATCTATCGCGAAACGGTCACCTCGCTGGAAGCCGATACGGCTAAGATAAAGGAGAACATCTTATTACATCCCGCCGCTTCACCAGAAATGTTGAAAGATTGGCAAAATAAGCTACTCAAATTAAAAGGGGAACTGGGTTCAGTCCTGAATGCACGAGTTCTCCAGAGATGGGAGGCCAGTAAGCTGGCCCATTTTGAATATGGAGAATGTGCAGGGGAAGCTTCTGGCTTGGAAAGTAAAAACAGATCGAGTCAGAAATAACATAGACCATACCAAGCTAGAAGGAGTGGCTTACTCGGCAGACAGCGATATAAGAAGTGCCTTCCGTGATTTTTTTAAGGACATCTATCATGAGGACAAAACTATCGAGGCGAGGCAAGGCAAGTTGACGATTGATTGATTGGAGTATCCCTTCCTTCCCTTTCGCCCGACCAGAAAGTTACCTTAGACAGACCTATTATGGATGAAGAGGTTATTAGAGCCATCGCAGATAGTAAGAAGGGCAGGGCATCAGGACCCAATGGCCTCCCTTCTGAGGTCTAACTGGCCTTATTACCAACAATAGTCCCCTTCCTAACCCAGTTGTTCAATCAGATCTTCCAGGAGGGGTTGTTCCCCTCCGACTCATGGAATGACGCTTCCATTACTCAGAAATTGAAGCCAGGTAAACCAGTCGAGAGCTGCGGCTCATACAGACCGATTTCCATTCTAAACTCGGACTACAAGCTTTTTACATCTGTCCTTGCCAGAAGATTGGGGGAGGTGGCACCTTGTATTCTACATCAAGACCAGCGAGGCTTTGTGAAGGGTCGCCAGCTCTTCGAGCTGACTTATAATCTGGTGGGAGCCATCGACATGGCGACTGCGGACTCTTTGCCCCTAGCTGTTATCACGTTGGATGCCACCAAGGCCTTCGACAGGGTGAATTGGACATTCCTGTCGGGGGTCCCCTCTGTCATTGCATTGGCTCATAACTGTGGTGAGATATCTGAATATCAAATCAATGCATCCAAAACAGAGATGATGCTGTGGAACGGGGCGGAGCCGGTGGCAGGGGCTCAGCTAACTTCATCAGAGGTGGGACTGTCTCCAGTCCCCAGAAATGCACAGCTAAACGCCATTTTTGGCTGTACCTATATACGAACATTATTTTTTTACTTATTCCACATTTATCCATAGTAATCCAAATCATTTATCATCAGTATTCCAATTTTCCACAGACGAGAGGGCGCCCTTCGTGTGCACGTTAATTTTCAAATTTCTACTATTCTCCTGGTGTCACTAGGACTTTGACCAAGAATATGACAAAGACGTGAATTCATTTCAGGCAGTATTTATTGTACAACCCAATGCATTTCGGGCATCCAGCCCTTCTTCAGGGGTCACTGTAAATTATAAAAATATGACAAGATTACCGAACTGATTCACCCCTATAAATACATGTTTCACTATCTGCGCATATCTAACCACATTTATCTCTTACTTCTCATTAAAAAGACATCTCAATAAACCTTAAATTAATCTACACATGTTAACCAAAAAAGTACCACCTCAGATTCGAACCCCTGTTGTGTGCACATTGCATCATACTGCATTTTCGCGCTGAGCCACCCTTTGTCCTAATGACCTACGCCCTTCTTTTCTTAACTCAGCTAACAATTTCTACAATGCATTGATAAAATACGTGGAAATCATGTTTCTCAAACAATGTAAACTCTGTGTTATATGCCATAGCCTCAAGTCTAACAAAGCAGTAAATCTTTTCATTAACACATTTTTAACTAACGGTGTTTAACCTAGATAACATCGTCTAGGAGCCCTTTAAAAAAAGCCCCATCCCCATTCTGTGCATAAAAAACATGTTCACCTAGCTTACACGTACCTGCCGTCCCAGCGTTAACAGCTACATTGTATCATTGGTAAAAAGAGAGTTACCAAACCACCCGTCCTTCCTCTTTTTAAACAACATATATTGTGCTCTGGTTGGTCCGAATTGAACAAAAAATTCCCACCCTTTCTCATCTGACAAAATGATTACACCTGAGGTCTGTGCTGCCACAAAACTACAACTCCCATCTTTCTATAGTCCCATGTGTATTCAGCTCAACTAAAAAGACATCTTTAGTCACAGAAGTGAAAGTTACATTAATCCGACAGTAATTTATGAAAATCATGCTGTTTTTATATCGTTTTCAAAACCGTCCGGTATTTCAATCCAGTTCTCTTGCTGCCATCCCCATGAACCACGATGTTAGTCTTGGTGCGCGATCTCGTGTAGTCACACAAGTTTCCAATCATGTCTTTGTGGGTGCAGTCCTGTAGTTTGGGCTAAAGTTATAATGTTTTTTCATAAAGGCAGGACGCACACCTCTTCTTCCAATGTTATTAAACTTAATTTTGATGCATTGTATCCTTTTTTAATCCTTAGGTGCGTGCAATTTGCTGTAGTGCTATGCCCTAAGCACAGGGTTACTAACTTCATCAGAGGTGGGACTGTCTCCAGTCCCCAGAAATGCACAGCTAAACGCAATTTTTGGCTGTACCTATATACGAACATTATTTTTTTACTTATTCCACATTTATCCATAGTAATCCAAATCATTTATCATCAGTATTCCAATTTTCCACAGACGAGAGGGCGCCCTTCGTGTGCACGTTAATTTTCAAATTTCTACTATTCTCCTGGTGTCACTAGGACTTTGACCAAGAATATGACAAAGACGTGAATTCATTTCAGGCAGTATTTATTGTACAACCCAATGCATTTCGGGCATCCAGCCCTTCTTCGGGGGTCACTGTAAATTATAAAAATATGACAAGATTACCGAACTGATTCACCCCTATAAATACATGTTTCACTATCTGCGCATATCTAACCACATTTATCTCTTACTTCTCATTAAAAAGACATCTCAATAAACCTTAAATTAATCTACACATGTTAACCAAAAAAGTACCACCTCAGATTCGAACCCCTGTTGTGTGCACATTGCATCATACTGCATTTTCGCGCTGAGCCACCCTTTGTCCTAATGACCTACGCCCTTCTTTTCTTAACTCAGCTAACAATTTCTACAATGCATTGATAAAATACGTGGAAATCATGTTTCTCAAACAATGTAAACTCTGTGTTATATGCCATAGCCTCAAGTCTAACAAAGCAGTAAATCTTTTCATTAACACATTTTTAACTAACGGTGTTTAACCTAGATAACATCGTCTAGGAGCCCTTTAAAAAAAGCCCCATCCCCATTCTGTGCATAAAAAACATGTTCACATTGCTTACACGTACCTGCCGTCCCAGCGTTAACAGGGGCTCAGCTAAGTCATTCTATGCGCTATCTTGGTCTCACCATTGTTAAGGATATAGACAAAATCGCTCCGTTGAATTTCGATATTGTGGCGAGAGATTGTAAAAAACTTATGAAGTCTTGGTCTTCGCTCCCGGTTTCCATTCTGAGTAGAGCTAACCTGATTAAAATGACTATTTTACCCAAAATCTCCTTTTTGTTTAATACTGTCCTGCTGCATTTTGAACCTTCTACCCTAACAAAACTTCAAGGCCACATTAGTTCTTTTATCTGGAATGATTGCATCCCTCGGATAGCATGGAAAAAGATCAGGCACCGGAGAGAAAAGGGGGGTCTGGCAGCACCTGACCTACAGCTATACGCTTGGGCTTTTAAATTCTCCCATGCCAGGATGCTGCTTAAGATGCCGACAAACGTGGGAGTAGGTAGCATGTTTGCCGCATTACTTAGAGAAGAGGGAGTGGGTCAGCAGGGTTTTTTGCTTAAATTTGGGGATCCTAAGTTTTTTAAAAAGGTTAAGTTGAAGATTTTGTTGGGATTCACAAAAACATGGTTTAAACTAAGAGGTGCCATAAAGGTGGGGTATTTTGCAGGTTGGTCGCCACTGTGGGATTCCCCGGGTTGTCCAGTGTGGCTCCTTGATATCTTGGCAACACCCTTGAGAGAGGCTGGCCTGGAGGTTTGGGGGAGATCTCTTTTTAGATGGTTCCTTGCTACCTTGGGACTACTTATCAGCTAGAGTGGGGTTAGGTCTCTCTAGATTTAAACATCTACAGATGGCAAGCTGGGCCTACACACAGAGCTCTGTCAGGGGTAGATTCCAAATGAGAGGTGATAGCAGTATATTGACCTTGATGATGGACAAACCTCCGGTAACTAAGAAGATTTCGTTCTGGTACAATTTGTTACTGGAAGAGGTCGACGGGGATTTCATCCTTCCCACGACATTGTGGAGCTCTGTTTTTATTGGAAAAGACCTCGAGAACATCTGGTATTCCTCCTTTAAGATCTTGTGGGATACTGTGAAGCCGGCGTGGTTGCGTAGAAACCATCTTTTTACGCTACATAGGGCGTACTACTCTCCACAGCGGCTATCGAAGTTTGCAACTGATTCCATTGTGGCATGCCCTAAGTGTGGGCTGCTTGCAGCCTCTAATCTACACATGTTCTTCGAATGTTCATTACTGCTACCTTATTGGGACTCTATCAGTACTCTGTTGACAACATCTTTGGGTTTTGAAATCCCAATCAATGCATTGCTCGTAATCTTCGGAACATAGTTAGAAGTCCAAGGTCCTGTCAAAAAACTTCTCTTCTATTGTATCCTATTGGCCAGGAGAGAAATTTGCAGGAAATTGAAGGAGCCACTGCCCCCACATTATTAGACTGGCGTATCTCAGTCCTGCAAACATCTAAAATTGATCTAGCAAGATCTGGTAACCCCGATAAACGTGACTTTTGGCACCTTTTAAATTAGGTCTAGGTGATTTTTCCTCTGACGGTGTTTTTTTTTGTTTTCCCCCACTGTCCGATGATTAACGCTGCTTGGTCTACTCTCCTACTCTCCTCCTCAGATTTACACAATGTCAGGGTCCCCCTGACCTTAATTGGTTTTGAATTGCAGCAACATCGCACCTTCATGGTTATCATCTTGCGGCGCATTTTTTGAGAGGTTGAACAATACTCAGTGCCAACACTGCATCAGTCGGTTGACGGCACTACCAGTTTACCTGTGAAAGTATAGTTCTTTCCCTTCTCCTAGTGCTCCTATGTGATCTACCAAGGGCGAAATGAGGACAAAAAAAAACTTAAGCTAAGGCTCAGGAGTCAAGGTAACACTGCAGGCAGTGCTAGTTTGTGAACATGGAATTACGAAAGCTCCGGAGTCAAGGTAGCAGTGCAGCCAGTGCTAGTTCAGGACCAAAGAAAACTGCTGCAACCCAGGAACAAGGAATAACTAAAGGTCAAGAAACACTGGAAACTAGGGTCGGTCTCACTGGTAAACCGCTGCAATGACCAACCTTGGCCCAAAGTGAGCTGGGGATTAAAAGAGCTCAAAGTAATCACATGCATCAGGTGTGAGCAGCCTAGCAGCACCCAGCCACAGGTGAGCTGAATTCCTCCACCCATCCTTGACCTGCAGGGGTGGAGACGAAGCAGTGAGCAGGGAATTCTAGGAAATGGAGTTTCTAGCATGAGCAGGCTGGCTTCCACAAAACTCGGCATGGATTGGGAATGGATGGCCATTTCCAAGTAGAGTCCAAATGGCTGGAAGTCAGTATGTACATGAAGGGTAGGGTCTGGAAGCTTATTAGAACACTGGAGAACCCCATAGTTTAGCCCCCCTAGTGATGGACACAAAAATGCAGGGAGCAAGTTGTGACAGGAGGGACCTTTGAATTGAATGATTGAGTTGAGATACAGCTTATGGCTGAGCGATGCACTTGGGAAGGAACAAACATAGACCGCACAGAGTGTGGGATGGGTGGTGTGTCTGAGTTGAACCTGGGGGGCAGGAGTGAGTTGCTTTATTATTAGCCCCACCAGCCACCCTTGTGAAACAGATGGGTTGCCTGTCTGCCTCTGCAGCTTGAGTCGCTAACACTAACCGCCTTACGCATACACTACACATCCAACCGACCCATGTGTGGTGCTACCTTGCTCAAAGACTGAGAGGGCTTCACCCATGTGCATGGTTTATCCTTGCTTACTGCTCAAGGATCTTTTGGGTGAACACCGCCTGGTTGCCTGTTGCTGCCGACAAATGTATTAATTTATTGTTATGGCTTTCTGTTGGGCAAAACTCACTCCCACTGGAGCGGTCTTGTTTGTTGGCCTTAGTAAGGTATGCCTTGTCACGTTCTCCGGTGTCGAGCACGAGGGAAAATAATTAAGTCTAGTGTACTAATTGGCACTGATGACCTACAGTGCAAGGCACAATGTGATTCTAATTCCATTGCTCGTTGAATATGTGGGCCAATCTGTACTGCAATGTTTGTGTGAATATTTGAAAACAACGCAAGTTTAAAAATATATGTATGGTTCATCTTAGGCCCAAAAAAATTCAACCTGCATTTGGCTCCTTATTAGGGTGTGTTTCTTTTTGATAATCAGAACCTAGAACAGTTTAGGTTTAATTAAACAAGGGGAGAGACACACAAGTCAGTGTTCCAGCAAGGTGCCGGTGGCTGTTTGGATTTTTGTCTTAGGGTAAGAGAAAAAGTCCAAACAGCTCCTGGCACCTATTTGGGACACGGACAAACATCTTATTTGTCTCACATGGCTTCTCATGGATAGAGAAGCATTGTGAGAGACAGTCCCTCCACTATAACTCCTCACCCTCTTGGTCATTCTTATGTTGTTGGAGTGGGTGGGGTGGTAGGAGCAAATTAGTTGGGGCTGTACTGCTCCAAATGTTCTCACTCCTAGCTTCCTCCCTCCCCCTTTTCTGGAAAAGTGAATTGAGCCTTTGGGTGTGGCTAGATAGGACATGGGGCAGTGATAGATTCCTTTATCCCCTCCTGTATCCCTACTCATCAGCCCAATTGAGTGAAAGACTTGGGAGGGCCCAGAGAACTCCTCCCGGTCCTTCCCATATGCATTTGGAGCATAGGTAATGTCAAATGCATGCTAATGAGGCTGCCTGGAAGTGAGCAGTGGGCTGTTTCATTAAGGAGTTTGCCTGGGCCCAGAAAGAATCAGGCACCAGCAAGCTCCTTTCCAGCACCTCCAATATAACAAGGAGATTGTCCACTTTGGTCAAGAGACACCAAAAAATATTGAGATAACAACAATCAAAAAAAATTGAGATATCCAAAGTCATTCGAAATAACCAAAGTAAAAGGTTGTCTTACTGTTCCACATGGCATGATCCAGTGGGTGAAAACTGAAATGAATTGGAAAGCGGATCCAAGCAATTGGCTGTAGCTGAGACGTTTGCAAGAATTCTACCCATAAATCAATCAATCAGAGTACTTGTAGACCACGCTACATACCCGTGAGGGTCTCAAGGCACTGAGGGGAGGGGGTGCTGCTACTGCTCAAAGAGCCAGGTCTTGAGGAGTCTTCTGAAGGCGAGTAGGTCTTTGGTCTGCCGTATGTGGGGAGGGAGGGTGTTACAGGTCTTAGCGGCGAGGTAGGAGAAGTATCTGCCGCCGGAGGTCGTTCGTTGGATGCGGGGGACAGCGGCGAGGGCGAGGCTGGCGGAGCAGAGCTGGCGGGTGGGGGTGTGGAAGCTGAGTCTGCTGTTAAGGTAGGCTGGTCCGGCGTTGTGGAGTGCTTTGTCTGCGTGGGTGAGGAGCTTGAAGGTGATCCTCTTGTTAACGGGGAGCCAGTGTAGGTCTCACAGGTGGGGGGTTATGTGACTGCGGCGGGGGACGTTGACGATCAGTCTGGCGGAGGCGTTCTGGATGCGTTGTAGTCGTCGTAGGTATTTGGCTGGGATTCCTGCGTAGAGTGCGTTGCCGTAGTCCAGTCTGCTGCTGACGAGGGCCTGTGTCACCGTTCTTCTTGTTTCGGTCGAGATTCACTTGTAGATCCTGCGGAGCATGCGGAGGGTGTTGTAGCAGGAGGAGGCGACGACGCTGACCTGCTTAGCCATGGAGAGGGAGGATTTGAGGATGAATCCAAGGTTACGTACATGGTCGGTGGGTGTTGATGCTGTTCCCAGTGTGGTCGGCCACCAGGAGTCGTCCCAGGCAGAGGGGGTGGGTCCGAGGATGAGTACCTCCATCATAGTTATTGTTCTGTGCTACCCAAATTGGAAGGGTATGCCAATATGTGGGCCCCGTATTTCCTGCGCCACAAAAATCAACATGTTGCTTACTCCTGAGACACAATAAGTCTGATCTACTCTAGCACAGCTTGTGTTCCCATTCGAAGGAGACGTGCCTTGCAATTCGGGGAAGATTTCTTATTTGAGCAGGCACACGAATGATGAGCATTTGGTTGCTCTTTATCTTGAGTAGCTCAGTGGGCAAAAAATAAACAATGGACTGGAATGCAGTCAAAGTGATTACCAGTGGATGAGATTTTCTTAGGCATTCCACCCATCTCCATTTGTTTTTTCTGTCTCAACAAATCCAGTTCATGAAAGGTTTTTATCTTTTTGTCCATGTCAAATTTGATCGTCCTTCTGGCAAATAGGAAAACTGCTTTTCCAACACAAAGATGTGCATGTAGCAACTCTAATCAATTTTGCCTGCAATGTGAGGGCAGGCATGAAGGTTTAACTGCAATATGGCCTCCCCAGCAATGTCCGTAAGGGGGCTTAGGATGTAGCCACAATGTTCATTTATTGTGGAAGAGGTGGGTGATGAGGTCAGTGATTGCCTAGCTGAGCGATAATTTTGTGGATGAGTGGGGGTGGGTATTAAGTGATGCGGTGCCAGCAGCTGTTCACATCATCATTGTTCACAGGTCAGACGGTCCTTATGAAGAAGGGACAGGTGACAAGAGCCAGGGCTGCACATATTGTAGGGGCCACCATATCTTGGAGATACGCAGGTCGAATGATTTCATAAAGTGTCGCCTGCCTCACTGTTACTTTTATGGGACAGTTGCATTCGTACTTTCAGGAGATGAGGGCAGAGGCTGCATATTCCAGAAATGGTCATGTTGGAATAGACCATTCTGTGGGCAAAAGGTGGTGTGAGTTGGGCCCCCCTAGCAAGTGTTGTTTTTTAGGTGGCGCAGTAATTGAGGTGCAATAGCTGTCTACCACATTGATAGTTTTTTTTGTGTGTAGTGAGATAGTGGTGATTGTTACACCTAATTGGAATACTGGGCAGATGATGAGGACAAATAGATTCTGCCCCAAAGTTTGTTGTGTGGGGAACAGTGTACGTGGTGACTGTCTTCCTCCCTGCACTTTCACTTTTTGTGTGGTTTAGGGAAAGCTGGAGAAGACCAGTCCCACTGTGGAGTGGTGAATCAGTATGTGATGGGGCACACCATGTGGGCAAATAAAGATTTAGAGGAAGAGGCAGGTTGTGAGGTCATGAAATGCCTCTTATAGTAATTGTCGCATTTGTGGGTTTGATGGTCCACAGATTTGTCTATCAAGTGGTGAGATGCCAAGCTGCAAGCAAGCCACTGAATTAAATGGCTATGTTCATCCTATGTCATCACTAGTCCCGTAATACCAGTAGGACATTTCAGCCGCAAAATAGCTATTGCTGCTGATTTCTGCTACCACAGAAGCACATTACAAAGATAGTACATATGAGGCTGAGCATCACAACCAGAGCAAATTGGCCAAGGGCAAGAGCTTGAATAGCAAGGCCAACTAATAAACCCTGCTCACCACGTGAAGAAGTGAGCACATGCCCATTTTGTGTGAGAGGAAGACTCCAGGGACCACCACTCCTTCAATGGATCACAGTAACTGAGTAAAAACCCTGGTCTGGGTGTTCCCAACAGGGAATGGTTACTTTGCAGCACACACAGACATTCAGCACTGAAGCCGTCTTCCAAAACTGCTGTTATTTTCGAGGCAAAACTCTAAATCTGGCATTTGATGCAGGGCATAGCAAAATGACGACCACAGTGGGCATGTTTCCAATGCCTGCACTCTGTTACGAGCTGCATTTCTTGCACAGATGGACTGCAGCATAGGGCATGATGCCCAGCTACAGAGCTAGAACAGTTGGAACAACTGACTGCACTTCTGGGTTGGCCTCAGCACCGCTCGGCCTGTTTTGCCTCTCCCAGCAGCAGTGTCGGAGGAATGATAAGCAACAACACAGAGGATGAAGAGAAATGGAAGGTGCCCCTCTTACTAGCCTCTTTTAGAGGACCATCTTGAAAAACTCCAAGGGAATCAATACCGTTTCCCTCAGCCAGTTCAAAAGGTCCTTAGCCGAAGGTGCAGGTGGGCTGGGGACAGATAAGTAGAAGCTACACCTATTTCCAGATATAGAAGTAAATACAATTACAGTACTATGATCGAATATTATATCAGCACACACTAAGTTAACGCACAGTCCAGTATGTGCTGAACTTTTTGGACGACAACCACTCAGTGTAGCTCAAAACAGCAGTCAGAAGATGTATTTACATGGCTGTGCATCATCCACACCATGCTTTCAGACTCACCAGACTTGCAGATAGTGTCACAGTTTTTTATCGGTCATTATCATTTTACACCCACTGACATGTAAATTATAGCATTTAAAGACCAAATACAAAATGATTATTCGAACAGTAAACCTCACCGTTTTATTTGCAAAGACGTCAAAATGTTGACATACGCAACCATTCCTCTTCCGGTGTGTAAAATTGTAGTTGGAAGCCTGCGAGTTTATGTTGTAGCATCGCCTTAAAAAGTATGATATAGGCAATACAGTTTTCCAAGCAAATTAAACTTACTAAAGAATTCTGCTCACTCCTAATATAGTGCATGGTGCTAATTAATTTCTAATTGTAATGGCTTCGAACCTCGGAAATTTAAATTCAATGTTTTATCCTCCAGCAATAAAACTGTTAATCACTCTTTAAAACGTTGTGAACATCTCACTTGGCACTGCTGTTCTCCGTGTTCTATTCTTGCAAATATTGCCTATCTTTTAGCATTCGGTTAAAATTAAGGCTTTGTAGCAAGATACATTGTGACTGCAGCCATTCAGATATTCGATTTTTATTGGTAAAATAAAACATTGATGTTAAGAAAGTAATTACTATCCCTGTAGGAGTCTTGCTGTATGACCTCTTTGGGAAAGAGGGTGCAGCCAAGACACTGGCCATTTTTTGTGCGTAAAAGGCTGCTTTACAGGTACACATTACAATAAAATAACCTGGCAACTTGCTTACAAAACTAAAACCTTGCAATACATCTGATAACCTACCACCTGATCCCACCTCCACCCCTATGATCCCCCCAACCTGCCCCACCCGGCAATTAACACATTACTCAAATAACAATGTTTTACAATTAAAAATACACAATTTTATTAAACCTACATCCTGTGCCTGCAATTATGAAACTGTAAATAACCAAATGTCCAAAACTGAACCTTGAACTACCTGCCTACCCTTTCCCAGCCCATGGTTCCTAACTTTCAATGCCAACCAAACTTCTGCCAACCCCTGGCAAACTTCGTATTCCCCCGCCACCCTGAAAAAGGGGGGTGCACACATCCCTTTTTCTGAGGCCCCCCCACCCTCCCCCCTTGCTGCCAAAATGTGCATCTTCTGCTGTTACCATTGCACATTCAAAGTTCTGGCCAAAACTTTCCTTACCTTTAACAGGTAAAGATCCATGCCCATACTAGATAGGTGAACTCCATCGCCCCTATAAAAACTCCACCTAGTCAAAATGAATCTCAGATTGGCATATTCTACCAAAACTGAGTCCCCTACTAAAACAGACCATTTCACTGCTCACTTTCTATCTTGCCCTATGTATTGCACCAAGCTTAACTGCCCCTCTCCACGCCTTTTGGGGCCCAAACTCTGTCCACAACACAAAACATCCTGCTCACTGTTCTTTGATGAGAGCCACATCTTTTTTCATACTCCACATCAGCAAAGCAAAGATCATTCTCTCCTAGATGCAAGACCAGAATATCCGGGCACCGACCACCCACCAATATGCTATACAAACTTGGGACCAGCTCCTTCCAACACATGCCTCCTTTCCCGTTCCAAGTAATTTTGAACAAACGTTCATTAAAGCCTACATTTTGCCCCGATTAGCTCTGCCCGGCTTGTACTTGCACCCATTTGATAGACAAGGGTCCCACAACCCAAATAGCCATTTCTTTCTTGTCTGGTATGGACACTGAACCTGTAAAAGACAAAAATTGTGTAAATTTCACATATTACTGCTTACCGCACGCGATTCCTCTCCCAACCCTCTCAGATAACGCCTGTAACACTGTGTTGACCAGTGGCCAAGCCGCACAATTTCCTCTTGCGCCAACCCCTGTTGCCTGCCTCTGACACTGCGCTGATTCGGAAGGAGTGTGTCCCATATCCCGACCCGTCTACCCCCAATTGTTGCAGAGCTTTCGCATTATTGTTAACAGCTGATATGATGTCACTCTGTTCCCCCCTGTATGCTTGAAGATCCCTCCCCCTGATTATTTGAAAAAACCTGACCATTGCAATGCCTGCCAAAGGGGGCAGGTGGCTGGGCAACAAACACCTCAAACACAGCCCATCTACCCTGTCCCCACTGTTCTGTCTTAAAACAACTCAACCATATTTGCCCCCAGCTGTAGTGCATGACTAGGTCCTCCCAAAGAACTTCCCTGCCCCCCTTTTTCCCAAGCAGTTCTGACACCTGTAAAGCCCTGAAAAACATTCACACCATCAAAGTGAAAAAAGGCACATTCCCTCATAGTTTCTGCCTACTTGCAGCAACACCACTAGCAATCAGTGCAATATCTGCTATGATGTTGGCTTCCTAGCCACCGAGCCCTTTTCCGCGCCCAACCCTCCATGATTCTCCACCCCACTTCCGCGGACGATGGGGCATAGCTCCAGACCAGCTTCCCTCTAAATGTAATTCCAGCTAATTTACCGGCAATGGTGATCCATGATAGGCCTCTGTCAATGATGTCTAAGATATATTGTATGACATCTTCGGCCCGCAGCCACCCTACATCCCGCCGCTGTGCAGTCGAACACAAAAATTCTCTCCAGGCCAACATGTATTTTGCTGTTGTAGATTTCACAAGCAACCCTACCACCAATTGTAACATCCGACGTTGTTTACATACCACAGTTGCTGAGGCATGGGCATCGGGGTCCTGTCAGCATCCTTCGCCAGCCCACGGAATCTCCCCCACTGCGATTGAGAAAGAATCCACGATTTCATTGTCCACACCCGGTACATGCAAAGCTTTGAAAGCAATATCATAACGCAAGTATCCCAACACAAAGACTCAAAAATTTCAGCACCCGCTCATCCTTGGTGGATTTGCGGTTTACAGTTCCCACTACTGCCTTGTTCTCCACCCGAAACAGCACTCTCTTGTGTGCTAACTCCTTCCCCCACAGCGTCACTGTGGTCAAAACTCTAAAAACACAATGCTCGGGCCACCATTACGCTAGGATGCTGGCCATGGTTTGGCCACCACTTCCTTTGCTAGAACAGCCCAAACCCAGGCTAGCCGCCACATCTGAAAAGATTTGCGCATCCCACTCTAAGTCCCTGTCCCTCACTAGTGGAACTCCATTAAATGAACACCCCACATCCTCAAGTCTTCTTTGACACCAGCTGATAGCCGGACGTGATGGTGAGGTAGGTGTTTTCCTAACAAAGTGCAATCCAACCTCCTGCAGAATGTCCTACCTGCCCCCACTGCTCTACAAGTGAAGGTGACCCAAAGGGACCTGAACTTCTTTGACTTTCACTTTCTCGCGAGGCAGCATGTCCCGCAGCAATGTTAACATCTTGTCCTTCTTATCCTGTGGCAAGTGTGTGTCCATTTTCACTGATTTGATCTCGATTCCAAAAAATGACAGCTCCTTGCTAGGGCCCGTTGTCTTTTCTAGTGCCAGCAGCAACCCAAGCTTCTCCATTAGCTCTTGGAAACTCTCCAGCACTTCCTGATAGCCCGCGGAGCTAGGGGGACCCGGAAAAGAAAAAAACATCCAAGTAGTGTGTCACCAACCGGTGTCCTATGCGCAAGGACAACAGCCACTGCAAAAATGTGCTGAAACATTCGAACAGTGCACACAAAATAGAGCAGCCAATCGGCAATGCTTTGTCCACGTACCACTTTCCTTCAAAGCGGATAGCCAAGAGCTGAAAATTGTCTGGGTGGGCTGGAAGCAGCTGAAACGCAAATTTAAAATCACATTTGGCTATTGGTGCCCCTGCGCCCGCCATCACTACCAGTGACATGGCCATGTCAACTGATGAGTCAGACATAGTGACCACGTCCTCGTCAATCAAACCATTGACTGATCTATCTTCCCTGAGACTGTTCAGGACATTATACTAAGACAATGGGCTGATTTTGGTATTTTTACACTCGGGATCTATACGATTATGAGGCTTTTGCTTCATTTGAAAATGTGCAATTTTTTGCTTAAATTACCAAGTCATATGTTTAATATTTGCAAATTAAGAGCTATATGTTGACGCACTTAAAATTGACTAATGTAACTAAGTCAGAGATATGGGACATATTATATCAGGACAAAACTAAATATATGATTAGCTGTATGTACAAGATCTTTGCTGGTTTTGGATGGTAACAAATTAGCTGACAAATGTAGTATAATATTGGGGGAGGAGGTTACGGAGAGTAAAATAGAGCAAAGTTTAAGGGTAGTCAAGAAATCAGTACATGCGACTAATCTACAAATGCAGCAGTTTCGTACCATCTGTGCCCTGTATTATACACCAGAGAAAATCGTCAAATGGGCCAATATGGGCACAGCTAGTACGCGAATAAAATGTACTAAATGTGATCTCTTTGCTGCAAATATGAGACACATGTTTGTAGAATGTCCTAAGCTTGTTGATTTTTGGCAACAGGTAGGCCAAATCTGCTCGCAGAAGTTAGGGATTGAATTTACCCCTACAGTCAGGAACATTATGTTGGGGCCTGACTCGTTCAGTTATAGACAGAACCGGCTATTACTGATTCTGTTGGTAATAGCTAGATTGGTGATTGCCCGAGTCTGGATCAGCTCACACTCTCCAAATATTAATGATTGGTGGATGTTGATGAATGAGATATATGTAATGGAAAATACTTTGGCGAATACAAGGGGAACACAAGATTTGAATAAATTAAAATCTATGCGGGGACTTATATTGTAATGTTTAGACCAGATCTAGGAATGAGGATTCTCATGTATCTAATGTTTTTCGCTGGGGTCTTTTCTCTCCTCTTATTTATAACTTATTGTTTTTGTGTGATACATGTATTCCTGCCTGTGATTTATTGTAATTGCTGACTTGTTGAAGAATAAAGATATTAAAAAAAAAAAAAAGAAATCATTAACCGATCCACATTCCAGCCATGAAAAATGCTGAATCAACCTGAACTTGCCCTCCTCTTTTTTGCTAACTACGCCAATTGGGGATATGGTTGAATTCTCCATGGGCCAGTTCTCGAAAGGACCCGCCATCCTACCCTTTCGCACCGCCTTGTCAAGCGTGTCTTGTACTGCCTGTCTATGTTCCATGGCTGAGAGTAAATTATCTGCACATCTCCTAATCTGCGGTCCCGTGTAACCCAACCAAAACCCACCTGAAACCCCTCCCCCAAGACCCTCACTTCTGCGTGACACTCATAGTGCTGCAGCCAGACCTCCAATTTGTCGACCCTAACCGGAGTATGAGCCCTTAGGCCAAGCCTGTTGTGTTACTATACCTCTTCGAAAATGGCTGCCAATGGCTTCCTCCCTGATGGTACCCCCATCCAAAAGCAATTGACCAGGGCGTGTTGTTCCCAATACTTTGAACATTCGTGGAGGAACTTACAATATTTGTGCATGCACAGCCCTTTATAGAAGTCCCAACAAGCTCCTCTGGCACCTGGCTGACTCTTTCCTGTTCCCCGACCCCTTCCCAGGTGGGTCAACCCTGAAAGGGCCCGTATACTATTGGCATATCACTGGCTGTGAATATTATCTTCCTCCCTTTTGCCGCCCCCATCGTGTGTTGCCACAGGTCAGTGTCTAGCTCATCCCATTTTGCTTCGGGATCCCATGTCAGGCCCGTCCTGAACTCTTCATCACACTGGGCCCACTCAAATCTCCCTCATGTGAATTACGCCTTCCTAATGACATCCATATATTTAAACAGCGCCACGCAGTTCTCCGGATATTTCTCACAACAGACGCTTATATAGATCAGGAATGCCGCCGTTCGTTCAATTCTCAATTGTCAGTTGCACCTCAGGCCGTTTGGCCAATTCATATTCCTCCTCTTAGGATCCCTCTTTAGACCTAACCTCCATATTCAATAGCTTAAGCATCTTTACATATGCACCTTTCCAAATGAGCACTTTGGTCGCCAGCATAAGGTGTGCCCCCAACAGTTTTGTCACCCCATGTAAGGAACTTTCTTAAACTTCAATTCCTTACTCTCTGGGCCTTCTTTCTTGTTCCCTTTATTATTTCCTTCCCCTGTATCCTTTTCTGTGTTTGCACTACTCTCTACCTTTGTACCTCCCCAAACTTCCTGCCTCACTGGTGCCAACTCATATGTCCGTGAAGTACTTCCCATTTCATAACCTAACCTCCTCTTCCTCTTGCGGCTCCGCCACACCTATCCCAGTAGAGAATATATTAGGTTTGCCCTTCGTGCCTTTGGCCTTACCTGGCTCCAAGGAGGGTGCCCGTAATGCTGCAGTCCACCTTGCCAGTGGCCCGTCCCTTCTGTTGCTCTTGCTAGCCTCACCACAGGCCACAACTCCCTTGTTGGCATCTCTGCTGCCCCGTGTAACACACTAGGCAAAACATTAGAGTGACCCCCCACCCCTCTTATCATCCTCCCTTAGCTCACCTTCTTCAAGGCTCTCTTCATCAAAATGCATTACTTTGGTGCCCTGAAAAAAACTCCTATGGCCATTTTTGGCCCTTAAGCACCTCCACTAGAGTGGCACTAGTAACCCCTCCACCCCTAACTCCCTTCTGGTTATTCGGGGGGGGGGGGGGCAAACTGTACCCTTCGGGCCCTTCCAGGACACCTACATGCTGACTGTCTTTCACCTTTGTCCCAGAGGTCAAGTGAGACCCGTCGAATATTGGGGCCAGCAAGGTCATTCTGGGCCTACTTGTGCTGGCTGCGACAGGTTCCCTGCCACTTTCGTACGTTCCCTTTTAGGCCCAGCCCTCTCTTTGCCTCTGTGCCATCAAGCAGCTCCCAGCTCTGCCAAGTCAGCTGCGCAGATTAGGGTTGAATCCATCATCTTTCTTTATTTCACTTCGCCACTTCTCCTTGTGTTTGCTTTGTTTTCTGAATGTTGGCAGGGTATGCCCAGAAGTGGGCCCCATGCTCACTTTGCCACTGGATTCAAGCTACCCTGCTTGATGAGGGGGTTACCCTGAAACTGGACTCAAGATGCTTGTTTCTGGTCCAGGGAAAATCTGGCTTGGCTTTTCGGGCTCGACTGTTCCCATCAGGAACAGGGTCAAGACTGATTTGCATATGGCTGATTCTAAACTGGGGTGGCGAATTGAGCTAACAATGATGGATTCAACATGGATCTGTGATTGGGGGTGAGTGTCTGAAAAGTTTATGCGCTCCGTCCATCATCTCCTTGTGTTTGCTTTGTTCCCCCTAAGTTAGCAGGGTACGCCCACACGTGGGTCCCTTGCTCAATTTGCCACTGGATTCAAGTTCGCCTGGTTTATCATGGCTGTCACCCTGAAACCGGTCCCAGGATGCTTGTTTCTGGTCCAGGGAAGACTTGGCTGGCAGTTCGGGCTGGTTTAGTTCCATTGAGAAAAAGGGTCAAGACTGATTTGCATATGGCTTGATCTGAACTGCGGTGGTAAAGTGAGCTAAAGAACGATGATGGATTAAACCCAGATCTGTGACTGGGGGTGAGTGTCTGAAAAGTTTCACCGCTCCATCCATCTTCTCCTTGTGTTTGCTTAGTAAATGCTGTATACATGTAATTACAATACAATACAATACTGTGAGCCTATGAATGCTTTCCTATTTCTTCCTCTGCTTTCCCTTTCCCTTTCCATCCCTTCCTTTACTGTCTTCCTCCTCTGTATCTGGTATGTCTTTTCTGGCTATCTGAGGCCACCTAACACGTTTCTTAATATTGGGTAGCATTACTCACCTTTCAACTTTGTCCTACCCTCTCCTGTTCATTGGCCCTTTATTCTCTTGTCATCGGGGTAGGATCACACCTCATATTTCCTACTTGTCAAATGTATCCATTTTATTCCATGAATGCGTGCAGACTGGGTGACTGCCATGCCAAAATGGCACCGGAGTGATAAACAACATTCATGATGGGGCGTCATCTCGAAGGGACCTAAGTAGGGAAAAACACATATGGTTCACAAAGATAGAAAGTGTGAAAGGTTTAAGACAATGGTATACTATGTGCACCCGGGGGACAGATTTGGCTTGTAGGGGAAGAAAAAGTGGCTCATAATGTAAAATGGGTTGGAATGGAATACAATACAATTTTGCAGTTCTAATGTAATGCATAAAGTAATGAGAGATGGTAAATGTCATACAAAATTTGGTGACTATGTGTTTTATATGGTTCTTTACAGTGACCCCTGAAGAAGGGCTTTTTGCCCGAAATGCATTGGGTATTTCATTGAATAAACGCTGTCTTTTATGAATATTGCTTCATTCGTATTCTTCCAAGAGGTCCGGATGGACACAGTTGGAATATTAGAAGTTTGGGAAATTGCATTGACACTCCGAGTGTGGTTTCAGATAAACAGTTGAAGAAAAATGAAAAAAAATGTTGGAAAATAAGGAACATTTGGATTATAAAGCATGATTACATTACCGCAAAGGTGGCGCAACTTAGCTGTGCGACTGGGGGGGGCGAGATGACGCCCTATCATAAATGTCCTTTATTCTCTGCCCATCTCTCCTTCAATTCTCCCTAACGTCTACCCCTTTCTGCCCCTGTAATGCCTCTCTATACTCTCATAGATAAAGCCCTCTCCTGCGAATATTTAACCCTCTAACCCATCGCTGCTTCCCCTCCCAAATCTACGTTTCCCTGTCATCTTCATTTTCAATAAGTGATCTTCTTCAAGATTCCTCTCTAGTAAACCAGTCTATGTTAATTATTTTTCCTCCACTTTCACGTGAAGAAGATTTTCCTTCTCCTGTGTTATTGTACGTGCACATTACACAGACATTGTATTCAGGTTTGATCGCACTTTATAAAAATATGACATTGAATAAATACAATAAAAGGCAAGCATAGCCTGTCCATAGTCCTGTTTACCTTAAGGTGGTGCACTCATATTCCCCCATTGCATGTTTGCGCTTGCACTATGCAGGTTCCACTTCTTGGAACAGCGTACGATCATGAAGAAGCGTTTGTCTGGTCCTTTGGGCAAAGGACTGTGCCTTCTGTGTCACCGTTCTCTCCTCTCTATTTGACCATTGTGCGCTTCATCCCCTTCTATTTCATGGTACATTTTATATGGGCGTTTCTTCAGACACCACTCTCCACCCTCCCAAGCCCCCCTCTTGGGCGCCAGATGCTTGTGAGGCCTCCTGCTACTTTTTGGCTCATATACTTTATGGAAGTTTGCCTGTAATCAACGTGTTCTCAGCCAGACCTGCGAGGTATGATAACATAATTTGTTCCAATGTATGAAATCTTATATAACACATCCCTGCAGTTACTGCTGGCTAGTTCCATGGTAATTTAACTTCTACTTTGCTGCTAGCGTGATTCGCTGAAGAGCCTTTTAATTTTATATAAGCGTAATTTTTTAATGTGTTTTCTTTATCATTATATTTATCTAATGTTTTCCCTCGCGCCCATAAATCCAATTATTCTCATGATTCCCCTAATTTTTCTCAGCCTGCCGGTTTTTTTGTACAAGGGAGCTGCCGAAGAGTTGGGCTACCCGTTTTGCAAGAACCCTCAGGGGCCTGCAGCCTAAAGCTGGGTGCACCTCCCTGGTAGGCCATGATACGAGATATAAGAGGAATAAGTAGCCCATTGCTAAAGGGAAAGGCCATAGGAATATGGGCAACCAGATAGAAAGAAATATGGTTCAGGCCTGGGGTTCTATGGGGATTTAGGGGCAGAGGATATCAAATTAGTTTAAAAGAGACCAGCCTTAGTTTTCCATGGGAGGAAAGGATTGCAAATGTTCTGTTACCCTAACTAGTTGTGACAGTTAGAAAGCGTTTAACTGACCAGTCACACAGCACAGTTTTCACTGTAAGAAAAGTGTAGTAAACTATGGAGTGGCAGGGAGTTGAGAATCATTGTAGGATGTCCCCCTCCCCCTCCCCACTTCAGTTAGCAGCTATATCTGATGGTGTTGCCTTCAAGATACAGGATACAGACACCCTACCAGAAAGAAATGGCTGCAGGAAGTGTGTGTGGCCTATTAACCACCAGAGCCCCGTATTGTGAGTGCTCCCTAATGACAGAACGCCACTGGTAGCTTGAAAATATGGAGGGGACAGCAAAACAGACCTATGATATGCAGAATTTGGAAACAGACGAGACACTGCAGGGCTGACTAAGACTTCTTCTTGTGAAGCAATCCAGTTGAACATTGGTCACTGGTCTGGCTCTCGATTGTGTGATGTTTCTTTGTTAGAACCAGGAAGTGAGTGACAGAGACAATTTATACTCAATGAGAGCTATTGTCAAGATTAAGAACTCTCCAGTGGAAGTTGAACACATTGCGGTCAGCACCAAGGATTGAACTTGCAGCTGGGAACGAGTGGGAACCGGCTACTGGTCTGGCAAACACAAAAGGACCGGAAGTGACTGTCTGCAGTGGAGACAAAAGCCAAGGACACTGTCAAGCCAAGGACACTGTGCATGCCTGCACCGGGTGACTGACTCTGAAGCAGCCCATCTGTTCTGAATAAAGGCAGCTTGGATTTGTAGGTTGTGCTTTGCAATTGTAGAGGCCATGTATGAGTACTGCACAGGTGCTTTCATTGACTGCCCATGCAAAATGGAGAAGCCATGTGGAATAGAATTGCTACTTTGAAATTCTATGATAGTGCATGGAGAGACACGATTTTTCTCATCATGTCTTAATGTGTTCCTAAAATACTAACTAAATCAGTTAGAGAGTCTAAATGATTAGTTCTTTTGTTCAAGATGTTAAAAATAAAACACATACCTCAGGAAGCCTGGACTCTAACTAGTTTTTAATGCAAAATAGCAAGCAGCAAAGCAAAGATCAAAGACATCATTCCAACTGACCAGGGCTCTCACTAGAAAACGGTCAGTTGCCTCAAAGGGCTCAAAATGCATAAAAATACGCCTAGCATATATATTTGTTCTGTCAGTGCAAGTCAATGAAGCCTAATCATATGACTGAAATGTAATACTCCCAGCGAAAAACTATCTAATATGCAGGTGGCATGATCTATTCCCATCCCCCCCCCCCCCCCCCGAAGGTAGCGCTGAAAAGCCTTGTGCGAAATATATCGTTCTTATCTATAATGTGAGCCTCATTATTCTCATTAAATCTCACTTCCGCTGGCCAGGTTTGAAAGCGAAGTGACCCACTAAGAAAATGTGCAAGGTACAACCATGAGCTCTTTGGCTTCTGGGCTTTTCTACAGTTACGAAAATTAGAAAGCATGTTCATTGTCACTGAAAACCTCAATCTCATTTGAAATGGAATCCATATTTGACTGAAATAGTTATTACAGTCAGTGCAGGTATTAACACAATATTATATGAGAGCACAGTAATGCAGACAAAATGTAAGTTTGCTTTCACAAAGTGTTAGTTTAGTACTATACTCCTTCTCTGAAGTAGCCCCACATCTCAGGTCTGCGCAACTAATAAGAAACAAGGCTGTTTTAGAGAA
The DNA here is from genome assembly GCF_964263255.1 of Lissotriton vulgaris. NCBI lineage: Eukaryota > Metazoa > Chordata > Amphibia > Caudata > Salamandridae > Lissotriton > Lissotriton vulgaris. The sequence continues at coordinate 1,461,348,248 of NC_141687.1, read as the reverse complement.
ACTAGGAGCTAGATATGCACAATAGAAGGAGACTTTTTCCCACCGACTGCTTCCTACAGCGTGTACTTTCCATCAGGGTTCAAGGCTTTACACCGTACAGAGCTTTTGATATGGTTGTCATCTCAGTAGGATTTTGCCTGAACTCCTGGCACTTTATTTCATTTTTATGTTCAGATCCCTATCTGTGGAATTTGCCTCAGCTATGTTCATTTGTACCATGATGTTGTGCCAGACTCATTGTCTGCTAATGCATAAAGAGAAATAACATAGGCATGCACACCAAGGTTAGCCATTTGGTCCCAATCTGCTGCCAGATTCGAGTCAAGATGCTGCTAAGGTCAATACAGAAAAACAATATTCATTGATGGTTCTAAGGACCCTTTGCAGCCAGATTGTACAATTTTTGATCATAGCCATATCCTGCATCTACATATATAAATAGATGGAACCTATTCCTTCCTTATCCTGTTTTGAAGTTATCTGCACCCAACTGAGTAAATCCGTCTTAAAATCACTCGGACACAGATTCAACACACCATAAAATGAAATGCGTAGTCATAATCTGAGGTTCTTCCTTGTATCACTGAACAGATATTTAAACTGGCATCCTGACTTTGATATTGACCTTATATTTGCAAAATCATTGTGTCCCTAGAGCTTATGTGAGTCCATCACATATGAGATACCTTCTCCTTCACAAAGCCACAGGTTATACACATTTTTGCTACAATTTCTCTACTGGTAATGGGAGTAGACAGTCTTTCTGTAAGCAGTAACATTTGTGATTAACTGAAACCACAAAAACACATCTGTTTTGTTGATCCTTAATTTGTCATTTGGATTTGCCTGCCAGCAGTTCATTTAGATTCCAAGTACACTACCAACCACCTGAACTTTCAGCATCTTTCTCCAACTGCCTAGCAAATTTCACCACTAATATGTAAATAGTACATTCATAATTATCACTGTCAGAGGAGATCAACTGACTCTAGGCACTATGCAGAACTTCCTAGCCAATCTGTATACACCACAGTTTAGATAACCTGTTTTGAGTGTGATAACGCCAGATTCTTAAGGAGTAACCCCTCGTGGGTAGAGAGAAAGGTAACTCTCTTACAATGAGCACTAGTGCTCTGGTTAGCACATTTTGCCCCAACCTGTTACTGGATAAAGCATATCCTTATAGAAGACCCCTCACTCACCAACCTAGTTGGTGACATGCTTCATCATCGGGGTCCCACCCCATAGGCCGAGTACCTACAGGGTGTGCTGCGACACCTGATTACAGTGGAGCTGGTTTCGTTTTTATGTGTACAAGACTATCAAAATTGTGTATTAAAAAGGGCCAACACTACTCACTTCAAGTATTTATTCTTGAGCGCTTGAACCCTTAGTAAAAATAAAGTGTGGCACCTTTGCCCAATTAGGAAGGCTTTGGTGTCAAAAAGTCGTGTTAAAATATATAAAAATAGCGAAAGTGTGCTATGTGAATGTGAATATACAAAACTATTGTTTAAAAAGGTCTACATGTTTCAACCCAAACATGGATTCAAGGGTTTTCGTCAGGACCGTAGGTGATTTGAACTGGGTGGTCCGCCCACGCTAAGGAGCGTCCTGCCCTAGTTCAATTTAGAGATCGTAAATAGGGATCTCGTGCAAAAAGGTGCGTTTTTCACTTTTGAAAAAACCTGTGAAAAGACAGGGAAACAAAAAACAGGAAGGGGTCACACACGGGGGTAGACAAAATGGATTGTACCACATATAACATATATATTCATGATTATTTAGGAACAATCATAATATCCACGTGTGGAATCATACCAGCATATCACTATCGTGATTAGAACATATCTACTGCGTGGGTGGCCACAGAAATATAGTGATAAAATGCCGGGAGGTGCCTTTCAATCAAAGGGCAGCCGCCAAATGAGAGGTGTCGATATGGTTTGGCGTCTGGGATACGTGAAAATCAGGGGTCGATAAATGGGAGAGTGACCTGTTAGCGTGCTGCGCTGTGAACGGCTGCCAAATAATTGTGAGCAGTCGTGAGAAAAAACCGTCTCAATAGTATTGAGGCGGCTGGTTATTCAGTGCTTACGCTTGAAAGCGAAACTCTCGCTTCATAGGCACCAGCGTTACCAAGTGGACAGGATTCCGTTCTCCTGTAGGTGAAAAAACAAGTTTCCAGTGTCAGCGCTGTGATCAAAGCGCATTGACAATCGAGTATTACCCCAAGAAGAAATAGTAAATAATACAGGCGGTCGTTCCCGCTTAGCGGTCCTTCAAGTGTACTTACTTGTCGCTTCTGTTCATCAGACCGATTAACCTACTTGGTTCTTGCTCGGCGTGCCCCGTGGAGTGTCTCCGGTGCCTGTTTGCCGGTAATGTGAACACTTCCTCGTTGGGCGTGGCCGGGTCACGTGTGGTGAGCACGTGATCCGGAGATGGCCAATCACAATCTTCGGTGAACACTGTTGTAGGACTTGCCCGAGTCAAGCAACGTATACATTGCCATGGAGACAGGTGCAGTGATCTCGGGCGGACAGCGCTCGCGTTGCTTAGCTATATTTCTTGGGTATTTTTATCGTATTATTTAATCCCCTACTTCTATACCCTCCCTAAAATACATAAAAACAGGATACCACCGCCAGGTAGACCAATTGTCTCTGGTTTGGGATCAGTCCTCGAACCACTATCACAATTTTGCGACGTTTTCTTCAAAGCCATGGTGCAAAGAACCAGCACATACCTACAGGACACAAAGAGTCTCCTACAAATTCTTGACCAACTCACTGTGGATAATGACACCATCCTGGTGAGTTTTGACATTGAGAGCCTGTACACCAGCATCCCTCAAGATGCAACGCTGGAAGTACTAGAAATAGCTCTAGAGAAGGAAACATGGACATCAAGAACACCCAAAAACTTCATTCTCGAGTGTGCAAGGCTAGCACTAAAAAGGAATTATTTTGAGTTTGAGGGCCAAATATTCCTACAGACGGGTGGGACATCCATGGGCAGTTCTTTTGCTCCAAGCATAGCGGGTTTGTATGTATTTGATTTTGAAGAGAAATACATTCTCAGCGATACAAACCCCTATAGCTCCAATCTCCTGATATGGCGTAGGTACATCGACGATGTGCTAACCATTTGGAAAGGCTCAGAGGAATCACTAACCTCTTTCTTCAACTGGATAAACACTCGAGACAATCATCTAAAGTTCACATATGAAAAAAGCAGTGACACCCTGGTCTTCCTAGACGTAAAAATCACAAAAAAAGATGGGAAATTGACTACTATTACCCATTACAAACCTACTGCCAAAAATAACCTCCTTCGTTTTGAAAGTTTTCACCCCAGACCCCTACGCGAAAATTTACCATACGGGCAATACCTTAGAATCCGTAGGAACTGTAGTGAACTGGATGACTACAAGAGCCAAGCCAAAGATCTTTCTCAGAAACTTCAAAACCGAGGTTACCCTAACAGAATCCTCCAGAAAAGCCAGAAGCGAGCTCGTAATCAGCCTCGTGCAGCGCTCTTGGAACCAAAAGAAAGGGTCCCGGAAGAGATCCCCTTGACGTGTGTTACAACATATAACACTATATCCAATGACGTGTCAAGAATAATAAAAAAGCACTGGAATATTCTGAATACAGGCAACCTAAGATGGAACAAACCGTTATTCTCTTTCAAAAGAGCACGAAGCATAAAAGATGCGGTAGTCAATACCAGACCCCTAGCGATACACCCTAAGAAAGAAACACAAACTAATCTATGGGGTCTACCTAAGGTAACTGGTCACTACAAATGCGGAAGTTGCAGTGTCTGCCCCTTTACCACAAATACAAAAACACTACTGTTGGAACCTAACAAAGTGTGGACAATTAGAGGACAGACCAACTGCAATAGCGAGAATGTCATCTACAGATTGACATGCCCATGCGACTTGCATTATGTAGGAATGACCAGCAGAAAAATAAAACTTTGCATAGGAGAGCACAGAAGCACCATCAGGTGCAGGAAAACGAATACAAAGCTTACTGAACACTTTTTGTCGGTAGGTCACACTGCTGATGACATAAAGTGGACAATAATTGAACAAATACAACCTGGTACAAACCTAGAAAAACGCCTATACGAGAAGGAACAGAGGTGGGTCTACAGACTTTCCACGCACAAAACCGGCTTAAACGATAACATTCCGTGGAACAATGTACTGACATAAGAGAGCACCCCACCCGACGGATTTATCTTATGCCTGTCCGGTTTTGTCAAAGTCTCTAAAAGACAATCATTTTCCTATGTCCTGAAAGTAATCTCTGTATACTAAACACCTTGTAAATATTGCCCATCCACTCCCATGTATGTGCTTAGAAACACGATAAAAATACCCAAGAAATATAGCTAAGCAACGCGAGCGCTGTCCGCCCGAGATCACTGCACCTGTCTCCATGGCAATGTATACGTTGCTTGACTCGGGCAAGTCCTACAACAGTGTTCACCGAAGATTGTGATTGGCCATCTCCGGATCACGTGCTCACCACACGTGACCCGGCCACGCCCAACGAGGAAGTGTTCACATTACCGGCAAACAGGCACCGGAGACACTCCACGGGGCACGCCGAGCAAGAACCAAGTAGGTTAATCGGTCTGATGAACAGAAGCGACAAGTAAGTACACTTGAAGGACCGCTAAGCGGGAACGACCGCCTGTATTATTTACTATTTCTTCTTGGGGTAATACTCGATTGTCAATGCGCTTTGATCACAGCGCTGACACTGGAAACTTGTTTTTTCACCTACAGGAGAACGGAATCCTGTCCACTTGGTAACGCTGGTGCCTATGAAGCGAGAGTTTCGCTTTCAAGCGTAAGCACTGAATAACCAGCCGCCTCAATACTATTGAGACGGTTTTTTCTCACGACTGCTCACAATTATTTGGCAGCCGTTCACAGCGCAGCACGCTAACAGGTCACTCTCCCATTTATCGACCCCTGATTTTCACGTATCCCAGACGCCAAACCATATCGACACCTCTCATTTGGCGGCTGCCCTTTGATTGAAAGGCACCTCCCGGCATTTTATCACTATATTTCTGTGGCCACCCACGCAGTAGATATGTTCTAATCACGATAGTGATATGCTGGTATGATTCCACACGTGGATATTATGATTGTTCCTAAATAATCATGAATATATATGTTATATGTGGTACAATCCATTTTGTCTACCCCCGTGTGTGACCCCTTCCTGTTTTTTGTTTCCCTGTCTTTTCACAGGTTTTTTCAAAAGTGAAAAACGCACCTTTTTGCACGAGATCCCTATTTACGATCTCTAAATTGAACTAGGGCAGGACGCTCCTTAGCGTGGGCGGACCACCCAGTTCAAATCACCTACGGTCCTGACGAAAACCCTTGAATCCATGTTTGGGTTGAAACATGTAGACCTTTTTAAACAATAGTTTTGTATATTCACATTCACATAGCACACTTTCGCTATTTTTATATATTTTAACACGACTTTTTGACACCAAAGCCTTCCTAATTGGGCAAAGGTGCCACACTTTATTTTTACTAAGGGTTCAAGCGCTCAAGAATAAATACTTGAAGTGAGTAGTGTTGGCCCTTTTTAATACACAATTTTGATAGTCTTGTACACATAAAAACGAAACCAGCTCCACTGTAATCAGGTGTCGCAGCACACCCTGTAGGTACTCGGCCTATGGGGTGGGACCCCGATGATGAAGCATGTCACCAACTAGGTTGGTGAGTGAGGGGTCTTCTATAAGGATATGCTTTATCCAGTAACAGGTTGGGGCAAAATGTGCTAACCAGAGCACTAGTGCTCATTGTAAGAGAGTTACCTTTCTCTCTACCCACGAGGGGTTACTCCTTTATTGTTTTTTCAGATTAATTGGGGGACCAGGAGTTCCCACCTCACATAGTGCCTAGCATTATTATTTTCCCTCTCTCTCTCCATTGTTGTGAAAAAAAACAAAAAAAAAAAACGCCAGATTCTTACCTTATCTGTAACCTGATCTTACCAAAATTTAAGAATGTTTGACAAATTGGATCTTTTTATCCGCTAAGAAGTGTAAAGGGGAGAAAACCATTTCACTTGAAATTTTCAAATGACCAAATAATTCAGACTCAAAGGATCACTGACTACAAAATCAAATGTTAAGGGATTTATTACAAAGCCAAAAAAAACTGCACATTGAAACACCTCATCATGAGATTAAGGAAGTAAATGGACACTAATACAAACATAATCCTACGCAGAAGTCTCACCTGGCTCAGAATGAGAAGAATAGTCAGTTCTAAAAGCATCAGGCAAACGATAACAGCTCCAACCTCTATCCAAGTATTCATTCACCTGAAAAGGAAAATTAATTATTCTGTCCCTACACTATAGCTAAGGTGACATCCCTACTCTGCATCATTCCAGGCAAGAGAATAAAAGGTGTCAGTAGTGATGACTTCCTCAGAAGTACACTCACTTGAGCTCGTTCTAAGATGCTCCTTCTCCTATACTGCCCTTTCGCAGTCTTGCTCTCGTTCTGTCTCTCCCCCCTCTGGGCACTGTCCATAATACAAAATCACAAACCAGTAGAACACTCCCCTGGCATGTCCCTTCGGACAGGTCTTCTTTCCGTACTTTTCCATCGAAACACTGACTTCGTCCAAAACCATTGAGTGTCCTTGGGTCCCAGGCACCTTCTCCGCTGAAAGTATCATATCTGCATTCCTGTACACTCCTATGCCGGCTTCTCCTACTATCCTAACTCCTGAAACAAAGGGTTCTTCTGCCTAACGAGATATATGAGCTTGCAACTGCAGCAAGAAGCATGTGAACAGAATATCCTTGCACGCACACAAAATCTATTAACTACATTCGACTAAGAAGAGCCTTCCCAAGAAAAAATACTTTTCAGGCCTACGATATTCAGCTAACATAAGAAATCGCGAATAGGCCTCGTATTACAAAGCAAAGAGAATCCACTAGGCCTTACACATTTAAACACACATTTCTAAAAGCCTTTTATAAGCATTGATTCAATTACCTACCTACATAATAAGCAAAACTACACATGCAGACTTTAATATGACACACATTTAAATCTATTGCATCTCCTTATATGTGAACTAATTCTTTCTGCATCATCTAAACACATTTTCGGTTAAACACTACATTGATCTTCATGAATAACGTAATTACATTTCTATTCACTCTAATATATACTATTTTTAGTACTACATTTCTAATGCCTACACGTTAATACATTCCGTTATATTTGTGGGTGCTGTGGGTGCTGACTATCTGTGATTATGGTGCACCCCTACAATTTCCAGAATGACATGACGCTCTATCAGTTCCCCCCTTTGATGACTAGGGTCATCACACCTTCACACAACTTCCTTGGAGAAAGAACCGAGGGGCATATTATCAAGGGGGTTTATCTCCGCTTTTTTGGCTTTAAAAGCCAAGAAAGCGGAGATAAAGTTATTTCCCTATTACCTAGCTGTCGCTAACACCAGTTAGCGACAGCTAGTAGGAGATAGCGACCATCTTGGGCCCCACTTTGCATGTCAGTGATATTTATCACTAATGACATGCAAAGTGGGCGTGCCAAGATGTTAGCGACTGAAAACAGTCGCTAACATCGCTATCTCCTATTACCAACTTTTGGAGATATTCGCGCTAAGCGCGAATATCTCCAAAAGCTAACACCTGCCCTGAGCAGTTCTTAGCCATGTTATCCAATGGGAGGTGGATAACATGGCTAAGAGCATTAGCTCGGTAATGCATGAATATCGCTGACTTTTCAGCGATATTCATGCTTTGCAGCGATTTTTATCGCATTTGCGTTAAACCTTGGTAATACCAAGGTTTATTTGCGGTAAAAATCACCGCAGCTCAGCAGTAAATTTTTGTCTCTAACCAAGCAATAGCGATAATTATCGCTATTGCTTGGTAATATGCCCCCGACTTTTACAGAACTTGTTGCCATCTTTTCTCGTCTGCGTCTTTCCATATTCTTAAGGCTATGATATTGACTGTCCTGCAGTCTTTCCATTCTTCTCGTGTGACCTCTCAATGCGGCTGGCCTTATACCACTTGCAAGCTTTCACAAGACCCCACAAACAGACCACACAAACCACATCTATAATAAGAGGTTTCAAGACATAACCAAGGAAACGTCTTCCCAAATTTGCAAACCAAGTTCCCACTCGACCAAACCCTTTGCCAATTTTCTCCCAAACTCCTTCAGACTTCAGTCAAATCCACAGTTTCATTATGAATCGTAGTGATGTTACTTATGTACCTCTCCAGATCCTTGCTGTTGTCTGGAATAGAGGTACAGCATTCTTGAACTTTCAACATCTGACAGACTCCGCCCTCTTTTGCTAAAAGGACATCTAAAACAAGATCATTTTGCAAAACCATGGTCTTTATCAACAGCATTTTTTCTTCCACCAACACCAGCGATTTGGCTGTGTTTATTGACAACTCATCAACCACACTCGCCAACCTTCTAATCTTCACATCATTCAAGATCTTACTCAAACCTTGTATCATTGCACCAACAATGTCTCCAACTATTACTACCGCACTGTCACCTCTTTTCACTCTCAAATGCTTCCCTCCCTCTAACAGTACCAAAACTTCTGCATGATATATTTTTGGGAAAATGATCTCCAAATAACACGTACCATACCACTTGGCAGGCAAACGGTATAAGCATTTTTTCCACACACATAATACACAGTTGGTATCACTTTTACAGGCCCCTGCAAAAAGTATTTTGCAGAATCTTCCAAAGTGAAAACATGATCACACGTAGTCTGCCCCATGGGAACATTCTCATAATAAGTCTAGTAACGTCTTATACATTACTTCCCTCTCTGCTCCTTATTTAGTGCTATGGGCCATATCTCCCTTTTGACGTATGCAATCTCTCTTCATCAGTCCAATCTATCTCACCCTCCCCTGAATCTCGCAACTGTGTTAGTTTTCTGTACCTATAATCAACCTGGTTTATGAACTTTTTCTCTACATCTGTTAATGAACAAGTGAGGTTATGCCGATGGGCATATGCTGTATCCAATTCTAAAGACGAAATAAAATACTTCCTAAGTCTATCCTCTGATATTTAATAATCATACTTATTCAAATGCTTGTAATCTGGTACTTCAGGAAAAACTGCATCATAATTAGAAAAGAAATACTCAAACTGACCTCTTCCATAAAAGATACTAAGCAACAAGCTTCATGAAATACCATACGTCAGTGGAAGGTGATGATATTGGATACCCTCGTTCACTGAAGCAGGTAACTGCATACACACATAACAATCTTTCGCGTCCATGGCACCAATATTTCCAAAAAGCCACTTAGCATACGCATGAAGCCTAAAATAACCTCTAGAAAGTTCTACATGAAATCTATGACTCTCTTCTAGTCGCAAAGCTCTTTCAGCTACTATGGTGACCTCTTTCCGGCTAGAAGTGGTAGGTGTAGGGTCTGCCTGAACCTCCACCGATGGCTCATGTGGAACTAAATATGAGACTACGACCACTAGAATTATGGAAAATATCACTACACCTACAAGTGTACCTATTACACATTTGGACCCACGATTTGGATTTCCATCCTCCATGGTCTCAGGAAGTCCTTAAGCTCCCAGTTCCAGCAACAAATACTCAGGAGTCTCTTTTCTCATCCTTCTGTTGCTTGCAAACCAATTCAAACAACACTTGGGAAAGGCTGGCAGTCTCCTTTTCAAGTTCAGTTCCCTTTTGGAACAGTCTGAAAAAGACTTCCTGAACCCTTCTCCTTCCTCTACGGAGAGTCCCTACATTTCTTCTTCCTCCGCTAGGACCTAGGTTATCTTTTTTTAATCTATTCACAATGAATTTCACCTTTAATCCAAAATAACATTTGCTCCAATTATCTCTAGAACATGCTGCAAAAGTTCAAGACGAAGGGCAATCACTTTGTGAGATGGAGCTTCATGACCAAACGTAGGAAACGTTAAGCTGTTCAAGATCAGGTGATGAATTCTGCTCAAAACTGGAGGATTCGGAACCGTGAGGGTCAGTACTCCTTCCATTTCAAGTCCTGGAACCAACAACATCACGTCTATTTTCACGTTAGGACTATTGCTGACCATTGTCACTGCCCTCAGCTTCCCGGAACTCCACACTCCTGGTATCAGTCACAACATATGACCACTCTGGAGCTGCGTATCTCTGGTTAGGCACTCTCGTTGATCTTGATCTTCTCAGACTTCCACAAGCTTGCCCTTCTTTGCTCTCTTCTGATTCAGAGTCTTCAGACACAGGAGCAAGATCCCTCTCGGAAACCAGTTGAAGATTCATTCGCCTCTGCCTTTCGGGCCAAACTTAATCTGTATTTTGAGTTCTTCTGCTTTCCTCTCACTCACCCTGCACGCTACTCCCTTCTGCTGAGTCTGATACTGGACCATTCTCACAGCAACTTCCTTTTTCTGAAGCAGTGTCAGTGTCACTGTTATTGTGACCCTCCTCAGCTTGGCCTGGTGCGCAACCAGCTTCTTTAGCAACCCTCACAGCTTGGCTTGTTCCCTCCAATGGCCCTGCCACCTCCGCTGGATTTTCATTCAGGAGAGGAGCTGTTTCTTCCAAGGGTGCTGAAACTCTGCGAGTGTGCGAAGCGTGCACCCAATTTGGCAGTCCTCCACACTTCACTGCAGTGTTCGTCACCAAGATCACTTGGTAAGGGCCTCCCCAGCGAACATCCAAACAACTCTTCCTCACGTGCTTTCGGACAAGCACCCAATTCCCTGGACAAAGGTTGTGGCAAAGGTCGCTTGAAGCTGAAACAGCAGCAGCCTGCACCTGATGAGACACAGAACGGACCACATCAGCGAGTCCCTTGCAATAATCAAGGACAAGATCATCTGTGATGTTTATTAAAGCTGTTGATGGCACTGCGGGTAACCTCATTGCCTTCCCCATTAATACTTCATGGGGTGAAAGACCTGGTCTCCTGTCTGGTGTACAGCGAAGGCTCATTAGCACTAATGGCAAAGCATCATGCCATTTCAGAGACGTAGACGAACACACTTTTGCTATTCAAGCTTTTACAGTCCCTTTAACTTGCTCCCCTCTTCCAGAACCCTCTGGTTGATTACTACAATGGAGTCTTTGGTCTACATTCAAAGCTGTGCAAAGCCTCTTCATGATCTTATGGGGAAGTGTGTTCCTCTATCTGATTTCAAAGAGGTCGGAAACCCAAATCTAGGTATCCGCTCCCTCAACAACAACTTAGCTACTGTGAGAGTGTCACACCTTCGTGTTGGGTAAGCCTCCACCCATCTCGAGAATACACATACCACCACTAAAATGTACCTTAATCTATTGCACTCAGGCATCTCTATAAAACCCAATTGCATCCTATTGAAAGCCCCACCCGACCTCCCAATGTGACTCGGGGTAACCACAGTCTTCTTTCCAGCATTCATTTGTTGACAAGTGACACACCTTTGACATACAGCTTCTGCAACTGCACGGAATTGTGGATTGTACCAGGTCTGTCTGAACACTCGCACCATTGCATCTCTACCTAAATGTACCGCACCATGAATTTGCCTTGCCATCGGATTCAATAAATCATCAGGTAACACTGCTCGACCATCACTCGAAATCCAAATGTCAACATCCCCTCTATCACATCCAGACTTTATCCACACACTTTTCTCCTGCTCAGAAACTGCATCCTGAAGGCGCTTGAGTTAATCCCAAGTGTCTGCCATGGCTAACTTCATGTTGAACTTGTTTCTTTCTTGGCTCTCTCCTGTGTAATCTCCAGTGAAAATACAACCTTGTTCAGCACAAAAGCGTGCAACTTCATCAGCATATTTATTTCCAAGAGAGACAAAATCCGTCCCCTTCCCATGAGCAACACATTTCACCACAGCTACCTCCCGCGGGAGCTGCAAGGCTTCCAATACTAGCCTCACAAATTCCCCGTTTCGAAGAGGAGATCCAGACAATGTCATGAAACCTCTCTGTGACCATAGCTGTCCCTACTGGCTATCATTGTAAATGGTGATTCGAATTTGATCAGCTGCCAGACAGGCACGAGTCAAAGAAACGATTTCGGCTACATGTGCAGATTATACTCCTTCTAGACAAGCAGCTTTAACCACTCCTGTAATGGGACATACAGCAAATGCTGCTCTCAACTGACAAACACTGTCTCTTAAACATGAACCATCAACAAAGAAAATCTTACCAGGGTCCGATAGTGGTTCATCAAAAATGTCAGGTCTCGGTTCGATACAGAGTTCAGTCACATTGAGACAGTCATGGTCCTCATAATCTTCATCAATCATTTTTAGGTCTCGCGCCTAGCGGAAACCACTGGGCAGCAGTGTTCATGCAGCGAGAGTCCTTTTCTCCGGGTTTTCAAAATGGACCTGGAAATTCCACACGCTCGTGCATGTACATTTCCTACAGTCCATTTTGATTGGGCTTTGCGTGCATGTTGTTTTTTAACAGAACATGCAATAGGCCATAGGCGGTCGCGTAGCTCCGCCTATGGCCTATTGGTGTCTGTTACGCGCACCAAAGCCCATATGTTTTCAATTATCGTGCCCAGACACGGGCGCGATAATTGAAACATATGATCGCAGTGGCGTGCGCGTGTACACCACTCAGGGCGTGTTTTTTTTTTTTTTACAATAGCGATCACGAAAGCGATCGCTTGCTCAGCGGCTGGTAGTCCCACCACCGCCACCTCTGTCTCGGCCCACTCACCGCCATGGGAGGGGTCCGTACCTGCTGGGCCAGATTGTCAAAGCTGTTTGTGCGGGTCAACTCTCAGGAACACATGCAAATAGTATCATTTACAAGTGCTAAATTACTTTTCTAGACTAATTTCACGCATGGGAATGGATTCACTCACAAAAAGATGTTTGCTTGAGTACATGTAATAATGTTGAGATAGGGGTAATTAAAACTTGTGGCTGTACACAACTGTTTTCATCTTTCACTGGGTCAATGCAAGAAACATACATGCTACAAATTGTAACGCTATTGTGGTCCGCTATAAACGGTTCTACAATTGGAAAGGAAATTATAACTAAACAATTACTCCTCAATTATATTTCGGCTCGTAGAGTATTGAGTAGTTTGAATAAATCCATGGTTGGTAAAAACATAGCTTCAATAAATGCGAACATTCAGTCATGTGGCTAAAACCTATATTACAGGTTAATGTTCCAGTGCTGTGTTGCTCAATCTGTGTGTTCCCGGTGAAATCACTTTACATATTTGTATCTTATTTCCTTAAATATAACTATTAGGAGCAGCCATCCAAACTCCGGGACAAATATATTTTAGGATTTGCTCAAAATGGCCCCTACCCTCTGTTTAAAGATGTAGGTGTGGAATTTATTTATTAAATTGTTGTGAATGAGCAAAACTAACCATAGCAGGAACAAAACACTTGACGAAGGCATAAGTATAGATTGTGCAGAGACAATGTAGCACGTGTGACGGGGAGGCACCTTTCAAACAGGTAGCTTTCGACATTAGGATTAAAGCATGGTGACTGTGGTGTCTATCTATATGTGTTCATAGCACGTGCAAACACCAGGGCCACATTTATATACCATTCATCAAAGAAAATTATACGCCCCTTTCATGCATTACAAAGTGAGAATTAAACTCGGACTAGAATTGCATCAGCTCATTCCACATCCCATGCTAATATTGTATGTGCAGTAATAACACGCAGTAATAATAACACACTTTTTCTGTAATTCACTAGTGAAAATCTGGTGAAAATTGTAAAAGGAAAATAATGCACATTCTCACATGTGCAGCTCTAAATAGAGGAACCATGGAAGGAAGGGAATGTGATACTGCACCAAGCACTATTGTTTACCAGGACGCTCTGTTATAATCCCCCCCCCCCCCCCCAAAGTACTGTGGCACTGAGAAGGAAGCACAGAGTGTAAGTGGAGAAAAAAACTCTCAGAAACCCACATCACATCTCCCCACAATAAGCCATTTCTGTATAACACAAAAACATAGATCCCTCTCCGTACGGTGACGAAGCATCCCAGATTTGCAGGGGCATTCCCGTTTTCCCCCCATCTGTCCTGGCAGATTTAACTATATTCAGCACATGCCCCGGTGTTTAAAAGGTGACTACTGTACACAGAGGGAGGCAAGTATTTATCTGTTGGACTGCAGGAGTGTTTACCAGCCTTTTCAGAAGCCAATTTACTATACACAGATGATAGACAGGGTAAAAGTTGCATTTCATTTATTACCCTTTATGCCTCTTTGTTTGGGTTTTCTTTGTTGGTGAGCATTGTCTTGTTATTCTATGACCCTCTGTTGGTGTGAAATTGTAGTCCCACTTCTATGTTTGTGAAATGTTCCAGTATTTGTTTTTCAAAATCTGATCACCAGGCCGGCTTTAGCACTGGTGTGCCCAGTGCAACTGTTTTTTTGGCGCCCCCACAACCCCAATGACCTCCTCCTCTGATTCTCTTGCTGACACCCAGCAAAAGTGTCCCTCATCTCAACATGGGGTTCCCCGCGCAGGTTTGAATCCTGCTTACAGCGTCTAATTTTATATAGAAATATTTCGGGTGAGACAGTGATTAGACACAGGGCAAACTGTATACAGTCCATCTCTAGGCGTGTATATGAGAACTGCAATTGTTAATACGTCACTCATGCATGTACTTATCCACCAATCCATATGCTTCAAGGCGTAGAATGTGACTCCGAATGGTTAATGCTTAAATTATATATGCAAACACAACAGGTGATGGACCGAATGTGGATCAATGTCACACACTCACCCCAGTCCAAAGATCTGGGCCCAAATCCATCGTTTTTTTGCACTCCACACCACCCTGGGTTAGACAATGGCGATATGCAAATCAGCTCTGACCCTGTGCCCCATGGGAACAGTCCAGTCCGAACTACAAAAGCCATGTCCTTCCCAGAACGGAATCAAGCATCCGAGGACCGGACCGGTTTCGAGGTAACACCTCTCATCAGCCCGGCTAGCTTGACTCCAGTGGTGTGGAGTGCCTGGGACCCACGTCTGGGCATCCCCAGCGCACTTAGGGCGGAATATGCAAC
This sequence comes from Lissotriton vulgaris, assembly GCF_964263255.1. Taxonomy (NCBI): domain Eukaryota; kingdom Metazoa; phylum Chordata; class Amphibia; order Caudata; family Salamandridae; genus Lissotriton; species Lissotriton vulgaris. The sequence goes on along the minus strand of NC_141687.1, from coordinate 1,461,333,094 downwards.
CACAACAGGTGATGGACCGAATGTGGATCAATGTCACACACTCACCCCAGTCCAAAGATCTGGGCCCAAATCCATCGTTTTTTTGCACTCCACACCACCCTGGGTTAGACAATGGCGATATGCAAATCAGCTCTGACCCTGTGCCCCATGGGAACAGTCCAGTCCGAACTACAAAAACCGGTCCGGTCCTCGGATGCTTGATTCCGTTCTGGGAAGGACATGGCTTTTGTAGTTCGGACTGGACTGTTCCCATGGGGCACAGGGTCAGAGCTGATTTGCATATCGCCATTGTCTAACCCAGGGTGGTGTGGAGTGCAAAAAAACGATGGATTTGTGCCCAGATCTTTTGACTGGGGGAGTGTGTGACATTGATCCACATTCAGTCCATCACTTGTTGTTTTATAAATTATATATGTACACAAGCACTTGGAGGCACCACATGCTATAGAAGTGTGTCTGGGCTGCTGGGTTTACCCATGTGCTGTGAGCACACATCAGAGCGACAGGGGCGCACCTATCAATAGTGCGGCGTGTGCACACACAACCACACACACACACACAACCACACACGCACAGCCTCACACACACAACCACACACACACACACACAACCACACACACCACCACATACACAGCCACAAACACAACATACACAACCACAAACACAACACACACAACCACAACCACACACACAACCAGACACACACACAACCATAACCACACACATAACCACACATACAGCCACACACACAACCACACCATCAGTGCACACTGTCACCAGGCACAGACACCATCAGTCGTCAGTGCACCCTTTCCCCAGGCACAGACACTACCAGCCATCAGTGCACGCTTTCATCGGGCACAAACACCACCTGCCGTCAGTGCACGCTTCCACCGGGCACACACAACCAGACATCAGTGAACGTTTTCACCAGGCACACACACACCACCAGCTGTCAATGCACGCTTTCACCAGGCACACACACACCACCAGCTGTCAGTGCACGCTTTTACCAGGTGAGGAAAAGTGTTCTTCTTGCCGGCGTCCATTTTGTGCCAGGACTCCATTATTTTTGCATTGCCATTTTGTATCAAACACCTCCACACGACCCCCTGGTCATTTTTGCTGAGGCCTGAGAAAATTCTAACTTTCATGACAAAACCCTGCCTGCAGCCTACATTTCTGCCAAAAAACTGTCGCACACTCAACACCCCTGTTCTTAGAAGTCCAACAGAAAGTCATGAGACACCCACGCCCTGTGTAAACAAGGTTGTTTTCCATCTCCTGCTCCCTACCTGGCAAACATCCTTGACAAGGTGATCAGGTTATCTGGACAATGGTCTGACTGCTGGGCCTTGATCAGGGTGATTGGACAATGGTTTGAACACCGAAGCTTTGATCAAGCTGATTGAACAATGACCTGAATGACCGAGCTTTGATCAAGCTGATTAAACAGTGACCTAAGTGCCGAGCCTTGACCAGGTCACCAACTACAAACATCGCCTTGATCAAGTTATCAACTGCAAACAACGCCCTGATTGAACAATGGACTGAATGCCAAAAGAGTGGAGTAAAAATGTATAAAAGGCTCGTAAGTTGTGGAGTAAAGCAGCAGCCTCCTCTGTCTTGTTTCTAACGAGCTTGGGACTCTGTTCCATAGCCCAGGCTATTTAAATAAATCTGGGTTCCTCCTGCAGACGGAGGCTCCTGTGTCTTCTTGTACTAAGTATGGAGGGTATGGAAGACTTGGGCGGTTCCCCCGCCACTGAGACCAAGTAAGTGGGTTATTCTGGTTCTTCACAGGCACACACACACCGCCAGCTATCAGTGCACGCTTTCATCAGACACACACCACCAGCCGTCAGTGAACGCTTTCACCAGGCGGACACACCACAAGCCGTCAGTGCACGCTTCCACCACGCACACACACCACCAGCTGGCAGTGCACACTTCCACCAGACACACACACCACCAGCCATCAGTGCACACATCAATTGTTAACGCATCCACAATTAACTATTGTAGCAATCGCAGTATGGCACACTTTACTTTTAAACATATTAATCTAAAGCGCAGCCTGTCACCATTGCTACAAACATAAATACACATTTTTTTGGCCTACAATTTATAGACTTTTGTTGCAATTGGTGTTGCAATATTTAGCAATGCCAATAGCTCAAACTTAATTAATGTGAGACCTATTGCATTGTAAATGCTTGTTTGTAATGTCATCAAATTTGCTGCGTTCAGAACACAACACCTCCTCAGAGTCACATTCTCCGCAGCAAGTATAACTTGCTCGTAGCGTGTGAGTCTACTGTTAGTCAGGCGCTGTATCTTCGTCCTTTTCATGAGCAGTTCAACAGAATGTGGAACATACACAGTTAGCAAATGCCCCATCACAATGCTGTACAAAAGGGGGTGCTTTCACACCTTTCAATACTGACACCTGTTGCAGCAACGGACTTGAGACATACGGGCAACGCTGAAGCTACTGGATCTAAAGTAGCTGAGAAATAGGCAACTAGTTACGGGCACCTCCGTGATCCTGAGTCAAAACTGACAATGCACAACCTTCTCATTCACAACAGAATAATGAAAAAGGCTTATTGTAGTCAGGCATTCCCAGAGCCGGAGCACGACATAGGTCCTCTCTCAACTCCAAAAACGCCTCCATACAGTCATTGTCCCATGGTACCAGATTACTCATATCCTTGTGCGTCAGCCTCTGCAAAGGCTTTGCTTTCGGGAAAAAGTTGGGGCTCCATTGGCGAAAGTGGCCAACCATCCCTATGAACATTCTGACCTCCCTCTGGGTTGTAGACACAGTCTTTCTCATGATTGCTTCAATTTGATCGGATGACACCTTTCTCTTGCCTTTCTCTATCCGGTGACCCAAATATCGCACCTCATTCAGACAATACTGTTACTAGTTTGGAGACACCTTGTGTTCATTCTCTACCAGATGATTCAATGAGGCAATATTAGCTATCCTGCAAGTATCTTCTGTCTCGGACGCGACCAATAGGTTGTCAATGTTTTGCACGAGAACAGAATTCCGCTGCAACACAAGAGTCTCAAGATTCTTCTTCAAGATCTGATTGAAGATCGAAGGACTCTCTGAATACCCTTGAGGGATACAACACTATGTTAACACACGGGATTCCAGCTTAAAGGCAAAACGAAATTGGCTCTCCTCATGAAGTGGTATCGAAAAGAAGGCTTGACACAGATCATTCACCGTGAACCACTCTGCTTTACATGGAATCTGAAACGATATCACTGATGTATTCGGTACCACCGGACAACATGGAACAACTATTGTGTTAACCTTTCGCAGGTCTTGCACAATCCTACATTTCCCACTCGGTTTCTGCAATCCCATAATATGTGAGTTGCATGGACTGTCCCATAGGATTTCCTGCTTGATCATAGAGTCGATTACAGGTTTTAACCCTGCGATTGTTTCTGATGACAGGTTATACTGAGGGGTTCTTGGAAACTCCCCATTCAGCTTGACCTGGATCTTTACTGGCTCAACTCCCTTGATCAGCCCGATATCCTCTCCTGTGAAGTCCCATACCATTAACGAGACTGACTCCCTTAAGTCCAGTGGAAGCTCTTCCACAGTTACCACAGGGTACATTTCGACGCACAAGTGCCGTTTTGCAACTTTAAAGGTGGCATCATCATCATTTGTCTGTAATTCCACTCCCTTGGGGGTGCAATGGATGGTGCAATTGAGTTTACACAAGAGGTCCCTTCCTAACAAGCAAACTGTGCTTAAGTCACATACCACAAACTGGTGTCTATCTCGGAAAGTCCCTATACGTACAGGGATCGGCTCAGTCAGGCTTGTCATTTTCTTGTTGGAGACTCCTTCAACTTGGATTGATTGTCCCAAGAAGGGTAGGTTGGGAATTACTGCAGATCTAACAGTGGAACGGGTAGCACCAGTGTCAATCAAAAAGGTGGTAGGATGACTGTCAACATCAGCTTCTACAAACGGTCCCCTCTGGTCTACAAGACAGCCCCAAGAGTGCAGTCTTCCTCCCCCCTCAGGCACTGTCAGGCCAATGGGTCGGAATTGAGAGGCATCTGCTGGTATGTCCGAGTCCCCTGCTGGATTCTCGGTGGCTGGGGAACCTGTGCTTGTGGAACCAATGTCCCCCTTTTTATCGATCTTGGCCTCGTCACAGTAATAACCATTTCAGGCACCTGCACTGTCTCTACCTCCTGCTGCAGCTGATTTACTGGGTTCAACAGACACTCGCATTTCCAGTGCCCGATCTGTTGACAAAGATGACATGCTGTGGTCTTTTTCAGTGCCGCCAAATCCGTTCCCGTTTTAGGGTCTATCGATTTTGCCTTTCCCTGGTCCTGACCATTCGGAGTTCCTCGCTGATTGCGTCCCTGTTTTCTTCCCAAAGTTCCTCCATTTGGCCGCATCTGGATTCCCTTATCAGCAGCTTGCATCTGGACTAACATCAGCTCATCCTTAAGCTTTCTATGTTTTGCGTCCACCTTGTCACTGCAGTATCTGGCATATCTCAGTATCTCATTCACTGGCTTTTTCTGCCAACAGATTAAGTGCTGATGAATCATGAGGCTAATCTCTGGTCTCATACCCAAAACAAACTTTAAACAAACTGTTCCATATCTTTGGGGTCTAAAGTGTCTAGCCCACTGTACTGTTTAAAGATTTGCAAAAGTCTTTCATAATACCCATGCACAGTCTCCTTCGGTTCCTGAACTGTTCTATCTATCTTGACCCAATCAATATCCTGTGGCGCTATTTTGGATTTCAGCCATGTGATCACCTGTTCAAACTTCTTCATGACAATAGGTGAAGGACCATTCGTACCAGGATCCCTATCTAGTTCAGAAGTAGGCCAATCAATAGCAACTTTACAAGCTGCCCACAAATCGCTTGTAAATACAATGTCAAACAGCGTGTTCAAATCAATCCACAACACCTTCAAAATTTTAACAGAGCAATTAACCTGTTTGTACCATTCAACTGGCTTCTCCCTCAGCTTAGGAAAGTCATTTGTTAATGCTGGTAAGTCACCTCTACTCCATGGCACATGCATTTATCCTCCACTAGCTACCTCTGACAACGGGTAATTTTCTACTCCTAGCATCCCCCCTCCTGGAGGCGGCGTCTCTCCTAGGCTCCTTTTAATACTCTTCTTTTTGGACCATCTTTCTGCCCACTTATTGAGCATTTTTCACGCGCGGATCCCTACAACCAGTTCTCGAATGTGAGTCCTCAATCCAATGAACCTCTTCTATTCTAGTTCCCGATCACTGTACTGCAACCTGTGACCCCCTTGCAACATCTTTGTTTTGGACAAATCCACCTCATACCACTTCGCTAAATCAGACAGTTTCTCATGTGCCCACCTTGCTTTACGAGTCATATCCTTTGCTACAAACAGTAACTCATCTGGTTCGTAATGCTCCACTCTCTCAAGATGCAAGTTTCCCTCTATTATCTTATCTACCTCTGCCTTCAGTCACACTACATCCAGCATTTTTGCTCTTACAACCGCTTTCAGAGTCCCTTGACTAGATGAACCACTCAATTCTTCGCTTCCCCTGCTCCGTTCTTTACATCTATTTCCTTCGACTGTATCCCTAAGGACTGGTCTGTTCCCTTCATTTCTGTGATCCCAAGCTTCTGTCATCCTGTCATTCCTATTCCTCTCAGTTGGCTTCCAAATTCTTAGATCTGATCTTGAATCAGCTATGGATCTTGGCCTCGTAGCCCTTATCTCCATCAGTCTACTTGACGAGTCCTCAGTGGCTGGCAATGGTGTCATCAATTCTATGGGTCTCGGCGATTGAGCTATCTTGCTCACTGTGCCATTCCTTTCAGCATTAGTTATCTCCCTACTACTGACTGTGATGAACTCCCAATTCTCGTCTGACCTGGATCATACACCGACACTATGGGACCAATGGTGACTGATACCATAAAAGCATCCAGCAACCTCCTAACATCTGTGACTCCCTTTACCCACATGCTCACTGGGGTCTGCGTTCCCATCCCTCCTGTTAAGAGTCTCCCAACTATCCCTGCACTAGGTGGAACCTGCGATTCACCCGTTCCCTCTGTCGGTGCTGACTTTCCCTCTTCTGATGCTGGGCTATACGGAGGTGGTCTCTCTGATAGCAACCTTTCTATCAAGCTATCATCACTGTCACTATTGCTTTCCTCCACACGCTTCTTGTATGCATCTCCTGTCTTTTTCCGCAATGGGAACAACTTAGCCCCCTCAATAGTCTGTACTCTCCATCTTTTCGCCAATGCGCCCCATCTCGCGTCTTGAAATGACCTGACGGACCTTTTCACTCTTTCCTGACTTCGCTCTCTCTTTCTCTGATGGGCTGCCCTAATCCATGCATGTAATGCTTCAAACTGTGTTGGTCTAGGTAAAGGTGGCAAAGAGGCCATAATTGTTTCCAAACGATGCAACACTTCCAATCTAAAGGTACCATAACAGGGAAAGTCAATTATTCATTTCCTTCGGTCATTTTGCACCAATTCTGGAGCCAAAGTATAGTATGCAACCCTACATTCGTAGCCAAGTAATGAGCTTAGGGTATCCTCGGGCGGAGCTTCTTCTCCTCCTCGAGTAACCACCCTTTTCTCTCCTCTACACATATCTCATAAAACTGTAAAACACTTCATAATGGAATCCCTTTCCTCATTTCGCAGCGCTCCTTACTTCCTGATGAGAATTCACCAATGCCAGCGCGGCTCCACACCAACCAACCTATTGCAGCGCGCCACCCTCTGACGTCGTATTTCCTCCGCTCCCAGCAGTTTCCCTCCTTTACAATTTTCCCGTACTCACTCACACGTCCTTTTCATACTCTAAAATAACCGTTTGCCCACGAAACAACCAAACAAGTTACTTTTCTGACTGTCCTTCCACAGTCTTGTGTAATTGTCTACCTCAATCTGGCAACCGTTTGTCCGACCGGATAATCGCCTCAACTGATAGGTTTCAAAAGCTCGATGTTCCACATACAGCAACCCACGTCCATTGTTGGTTACTCACGTACTCACTCATTTGCTCCCCCTATCTTGGTCCGGGTAGCCAATGACGTCTCACGACTCCCCAATCAGCGGTCGACAATTACTCTCTGGGTGTCTTCTACACTTCAATCTCTCAGGCTACTCCTCGAGCCTAAGATTTCCCCTGCTGCGCGCGCTCACAGCCTGTTCTCATAATCACTCAACACCCACCCCAACTCTGCAAGACATCACACCATCAAAACAGCACCGCACTCTAACAACACATAACCCTGTTCATACTCACTATCCCATGAACTGCTGCTTTCATCATACGGTCACTCTCCGTCAGTTTCCATCAAACGTCTCCGTCCTCCACCCCAGTCTGCTGGACAACCATCGCCTGAACTCTATGAGCTTGGGAATCTCTTATCTAATCTAGATCTCCCTTACTCTAGGGATAACCATCCGTCTCTGCTACCACCTGATAACGCTGGATTCTTACCTTATCTTTAACCGGATCTTACCAACATTTAAGAATCCTTGACTAACTGGATATTTTTATCTGCTAAAAAGTGTAAAGGGTAGAAAACCATTTCACTTGACCAAGTAATTCAGACTCGAAAGGTCACTGACTACAAAATCAAATGTTAAGAGATTTATTACAAAGCCAAAAATAACTGCACATACAAACACCTCTTCAAGAGATTAAGGAAGTAAATGGGCACTAATACACGCATAATCCTACGCAGAAGTCTCATCCGACTCAGAATGAGAAGAATAGTCAGTTCTAAAAGCATCAGGCAAACTATAACAGCTCTAACCTCGATCCCAGTATTCATTCACCTGAAAAGGAAAATTAATTAATCTGTCCCTACACTATAGCTAAGGTGACATCCCTACTCTGCATCATTCCAGGCAAGAGAATAAAAGGTGTCAGTAGTGAGGACTTCCTCAGAAGTGCACTCACTTGAGCTCGTTCTAAGATGCTCCTTCTCCTATCCTGTCTTTTCCAAGTCTCTTTCTCTCTCGTTCTGTCTCTCCTCCCTCGGGGCACTGTCTCTAATACAAAATCACAAACCAGTTGAACACTCCCCTGGCACGCCCCTTCGGACAGGTCTTCTTTCCCTACTATTCCATCGAAACATTGACTTTGTCCAAACCGCTGAGTGTCCTCGGGTCCCAGGCACCTTCTCCACTGAAAGTATCATATCCGCATTCCTGTACGATCCCATGGCGGCTTCTCCTACCATCCTAACTCCTGAAACAAAGGGTTATTCTGCCTGACGAGATATGTGTCCTTGCACCTGCAGCAAGAAGCATGTGAACAGAATATCCTTGCATGCACACAAAACTATTAACTACGTTCGACTAAGAAGAGCCTTCCCAAAGAAAAATACTTTTCAGGCCTACGATAATCAGCTAACATAATAAATCACGAAGAGACCTTGTATTACAAAGCCAAGAGAATCCACTAGGCCTTACACATTTAAACACATATTTCTAAAAGCATTTTATAAGCATTGATTTAATATCCTACATACATAATAAGCAAAACTACATGTGCAGACTTTAATATGATACTCGTTTAAATCTATTGTATCTCCTTATATGTGAACTAATTCATTCTGCATCATCTAAACACATTTTCGGGTAAACATGACATTGATCTTCATGAATAACGTAATTACATTTCTATTCACTCTAATATATACTGTTTTTAATACCACATTTCTAATGCCTACACATTAATATGTTCCGTTATATATGTGGGTGCTGACTATCTGTGATTATGGTGCACCCCCACAATTTCCAGAATAACATGATGCTCTATCAAGGGCAAACGTGGAGGAAACTACTCCAATAGCCTCAGATATAATATCAGTGAAGCTATTCAGTACAATCCATGGAGTACTGTTATAGAAGCGAGCCATATTGCAATTCCTTTTCCCTATCAAATCTAAGCAGGTTTTTGTATGTCAATTCTCCATGAAAGGTTTACCATGCTGATGCCATGAACATCTTAAACGTCAGTACTTTGTTGGACACATCTGGAAAAATGATTTTGCTTAAAGTCAATTACACAATTCGCTGAAAGGGAAACTGCCCATTGGTCCAAATCTAGTTTACAAGTAGCAAAATTAAGGAGGAACCACTGGAGGTGGAAGTGGTTCTCTTGATGTGACAAAACCTCCTACCAACAGCACAACCAGTTATTGACCATTACTCAGAAAATAATATATGGAACATCATACAAAACATATTCATGTAGCAGCAGCCTACAGAAGTAACTGTCCAAAATCTAAAATGATGACTGCAAGTTAGCTACAGTGAGGTTGGAAAAGACCCCTCCTGGCAGTAAACCTGCTTCCCCTTAGCATCTAAAAATGCACTCAGTCACTAAGATAATACAAGCTAATTCATACTGAAGATTGACAGTTGATGAATACCTCTCACCTCCTAAGGAGTAATCTTTGAGACATGTGCCTACCATCAATTGCATGGTTTTTACCTATTGAATGATGCTTGCCTCTCCATCTTTACAGCAGTACCCAAGCATCCAGATACCAATGTTCAAATACAAGCTCTTATTAAATTCTCACTTATCGCAGACCTACTCACATCTATTATTATGAAAGCATGAATGCTATGTTATTATAACTTATTAAGCGCACGAATGCCCAGAGATGTCTTGGCACTTAGGCTTAGAAGAACATGAATGAAACTAGTTCTGCAAAACCAAGTTTTGAGCTCCTTCCTAAAGGAGAGCAGTGAGGGTGACAATCTAATATGCAGGGGAAGAGTATTTCAGAGCTTAGCTGTTCTGTATTTCAGACTTTGTCCACCCCAGTCAGTTTTTTTAAATCTGGGAGTAACTATAAGTTTGGCTTCAGCGGAGATTAAGATTCTGGGGCCAGGTATCAGTTAAAGAGATTTCAGAGAAAGTCAGGGCCCACATTATTTAAGTCTTTATAAGCAAGGCATAAGGCATTGAACTTAATGCTGCTTCCCACTAGAAGTCAAAGCAGTCTTTGAATTTATTTTTAAACAGACTGCAATTTGGTGTTAATCTAACAAAACTCTAGAGTCTACTTTTTGTACCATCTGCAGCTTTTTTAAGTGTTGACTTTGGATATTCCTATAAAGACAATTACAGTAATCTAATCTTGATAATACTAATGCCATCATAATGGTCTTCCTAATATTGTGTGGCAGATGAGGAAAAATGTCCTTTATTTTCCTAATTACAAAAAAAGGAGAAGGAGACTGTTGCATTGGTTTGGATTGCATATGTCAATTTATCGTCAATCAGCACACCCAAATTCTTAGCTTTAGTTACTTTTTTAGGCAGATTACCTACCTCTCCTGGCCACCAAGAGGAGTACCAAGCTGGCGAGAGGCTGTTGATTATTATTCCCTCCGTTTTTTCAAAGATGAGCTTTAAGCTTTAAGCAGTGCTAGCTCATCCAGGCACGTATCTCCAGCATCTTGAAAGCATAGCGAAGTAGATGGTACATATTTGAGCGCTGAGACCACAATTTGTGTGTTGTCAGCATATGAAGTCAGGGTGAAGCCAATGTTTTGAATCAATGGCACTAACGTAGACGCATAGATATGAAATAAAGTTGGGCTAAGGGAAGAGTTCTCTGCAACCACACAGGGCAGAGAATAAGGGGCCGATTGAAAGTGATCCAGAGCTACTGATTGTGTTCTGTCTACTAGAAAAGAAGTGAGCAGCGCAAGGGATGAATCGTTGATGTCTAGAGCTCCCAGGCGTTGTATCAGCAACCTGTGATCCACAGTATCGAAAGCTCCTGATAGGTCGAGGAGAATCAGGGCTGCTGCACTGACCTTGTCCATCACCGCCCTTATATAAATAAGGCTAGTATCTAAACAGCCACCACTAAGTCTGTAAGATACATCTAAATGCAGGTCTGTTTCTTCCTATCCAGATATGTTTTTAATAGCGTTTTGATGGTACATTCTCAGTCTTATTATGTGGTCATTCATCTCTCCCAACCACTTGCAAGCAATTTTCTCTTCTTGCAGTGAGTCGTGGGTTGTAATGCCAGCTGGTCTTCGTGACCTTGCAGAATAATAGGAATTGATTTGGTAGTTTTCAATATAGGTGAAATTGCCACAATATCCTTAATTAGGTTTGTTAACATTGCCCACCAATGTGTAACATCTTTTTTTCAACCCCATGTTTCAGTAATCAACATTGTACTATGCATACCAGTATATGAAACTGTCTCCTGTTGGGTTCTATGTTGATTTTCACTGCCCTTCCTATTATTTAAGATCTACCACCTTCACACCTTATCAGTTCAATTGGTACTTTTGATATGCAAATTATCGTCAGCTACAACCAATTGCATTGATAATCGCATGAATGTGTTAAAAAATTGTAAGGTAGCACTATATTTAAGCTAATCACAACCAAAGGTAAATAGTTGTGGGAGTTTATACAAAACACAGGTCATGCATATGGCATCTTACTCTGATCCTATCTGTAAAAAAACTGTGTGTTATCATTGATCAAGACACTCTTCTAGTACCTCACTATTCCCTGTTCAGACATTCAGATTTTTTTTGCATGTGAACATTAAAAAGCATCTTTCCATTTCTGACCTGCACCCGAAGAGACCCAACTGTGGCCTCTTTAAATCTGACACATGCAGACTATGATAGGTAATAGATTTTCAGAAATAGACCCCTCTAAATGCTTTACCTTAATTTTGGCAAAGAGAAATGCTGAAGAAATTCCAAGGATGCCAAATAGGGAAAGATTATTTAGGAAAAGGCGCACAAGGTAACAATGAAACGCCTCTGCCTGGCAAAACTTGAGTACAAAAATAAGCTGAGGAAAAGGAACTTGGAGTACACAACCAAAAATTGGCAAACTATGTTTAAAATGATAGGCACAAATAACATTAGGACATTTTAGTGGATAGAGTGTGATGGGAAGGGGCAGAAGGAAATTAGGTGTTTAGTAGGTGAAGATGATTAGATCAACCGCTTGAGTAATCTATATGGTAGTAACAGTGTAGATGAAAACATGAAGAGAACTGTCAAGGTTTATGAGGATATCGAATCATATTTCTAGCTCCAGAAGATGAAAGAAACCATCCAGTCTCTCAAATTACCTTAAGTGGCAGGCCCAGAAAACCTACTTGCAGTTATAATAAAAAATAATATGGACTGGTGGGCAAGCTCTCTTTTACGTCATCTTCCATGAGAGTGAGAAAGGGGCAATAATTAGGCCAATATATAAGAAGGAAGATGCCACACAGGCCAAGAATTATTGCCTAATTTGTTTGCTAGATGTTGGGGAGAAAGTATTCGCCTAAGTATTGTTGGGTTTAATGGGTAGAGTAAAACAATGTAATTCTGATGGAGCAAGGTGACCTTAAGGAAGGCCCTGCAACAATAGAGCACTGCCTTAGTTTATGGGCAATGGCAAAGAAGACAATCAAGTTACGAGGCAGATGTTTTTGTTGCTTTACCGATATCCGGGCTGCCTTTGATTAGGTCAATTATATATTACTGTGGGATATGCTAAGGTGGCTCGGAATCAACAAGCAGTTGCTTTTACTTATTCAGAAACTGCCCAGCCAGAACTAGGCTTGTGTGATTTTAGAAACCTGTGGGACCTTATCAAAGAGTATGCAGATAAAGAATGGCCTACGGCAGGGCTGTGTTCTAGCTCCCCTAATGTTTTATTTATTCTTGTCCCACCTACCAAATACGCTACACAACAACTCGCGGCCTGTGCCGCAAAATGGGTGGGACTTATATCTCTTGCCTACTATATGCCAATGATCTGGTAATAGTGGAAATTAAGGAATTGGGTCTGGAAGTGAAAGTGAATATCTTCCACGATTATTGCTCAAGAAAAAATATTACAGTAAATTTGGATAAGACTAAAATAATGGTGCTGGGGAAAGGAAATGGCGTTTTTAATTAGCGATTGTTAGGGGATATAGTGAATGTGGTTGACAAACATAAATTCCTGGGTATGTTGTCTGATACTAAGTTAAACTGGAAAGACCACATAGAATCATTTAAATCAGCTGCATTATCCTCGGTATGGGGTCTTAAACTGTTCAGTCGGAAGTCTGGAGGGACGTCCCTATGCCCTATAATATTGGCCTCTAATGCAATGGTTCACCCCCAATTCCAATAGACGGTGGAAGTGTTAACCTTGGGTGATAAATTGGTTTGGAATCTTGAGGAGGGTAAATGTATGAGACAGCTTCTTGCACTTTCACCATCAAGCATGATCCAGGCCATAAGTGCAGAATCCCATCTTACTGCCTGAAGTTACCATGGGCTGCGAGTTACACTGAAGTTTTGGCAGATATTGAATGGAGAGGGTAATCCTTAAATATCACACCTCTGTAAAATGGAGATAGAGAAAAGCGGACTGAACTAGGTGTCCCTTCTTAGATGCATGCTAGAGAAACTTTTTATTAAATTGTCATTAGTGCCTGATCAGTGGAATTTGGGCAACCAATCCCCAAGCAGGAGCTATGAGCCATTGTAAGCTAAAGCGCGAGAGAGAATGTCCTGCACTATCTAGGAAGTAAACTGTACACCCAGTTTTTGCTTAAAGCCTTGAGCAATAATGATATGTTCCCACATGTTGAGGCCCTGCCAAGTTCCGAGCTTAGGAACACTAAAATTCAGTGTCGGGCTAAACCCATCTTACACAGATTGGAAGATCAAAGCAGCAATGAGCGATGAGCAGGGCTTGTGTAGTTGTGGACTGGAAGTAAAATGTAGTGGGTTGCATACTTTTTCGGATTGTTTGTGGTTCCTAGCTAAATTAATGGAGTTCCTAAAACCTGTTTTTACTATTTATAAGATTAATAATCAGGGTCAAGCCCTCTGCCTGTTAATAAACATGAGATTTTTAAATGCGGTATGTGCAATACGGAGAGTTTTAAATGCAGTATGGGAGTCCTTGAAAGGGCTGCCAGACAAATTGTATGAGGGTGGCACAATACTTTATATTAATTGATTGTCTTTTAAATTTTGTGCGTACATCGAAAGGCTTTTTGTTTATCATTCGTTCATTGGTTATGCTTTTAGGATATATTTATGATAATGTTTTTAGACTATGGTCTAAATAAACCCATTTTTTTATGTGCAAAAAAAAGATAAAGAACACAAAGGTGCATTGCTTCATCTTAAAACTTTCACACCATGGACATCTCAGTTCCCTATTCTTATTGAGTTTGTTGTTCTTAGCTGAAGGAACCTAATATCAAGTTAGCACAAAGAAAGAGCACAAATAAATGGTGTTCCTGAAATGTTCCGGATTTTAAGACTCAATATTTTTGCTTCACAAACCTCATCTGTAATTCCACTACCATTTATTCTCCCTTAACAGCTGTGAACCATGATTTATTTTTTATTTAAGTGATCAGCAAATACCTACCCTAGTAAGACTTGCAATGCTCAATAGACTCATGATAATTGACACTGATTCTCCTGGCTGAATACCGAGTGGTGTTTACTTGAACCTGCTCAAGGGATTTTTAACTAGCCTTGAATATAATGAAAAGTGAAGATTTTAACATTTTTCAGATTGTTCTTGATTTGCGCAAGTCTACAAGAAATAAATGGATTGCTAATGCACCAATAAATACAAGAGGTGGCATTGGGGATACTTTAATGTACTGTGATTGGAAGAAACTTGGGAGTGCCAAAATGTCCAGATGTCATAAACTGTCTTGACATATTTGAAAACAGTTTTATGCATTACCATTTTTAAAGTACCTTATACACAAATTTTAGAAGGAATACACTCCTACTAAATCAGGGGCAATGATCCTCGATTAAAGTCCCCAGTATCATTCATCCTCTTGGACCAAATTGGTGCATTTGTCTAAATTACATTACCCAACTTTAAAACTTTATAAATTAGACAAAGCACAGCCTTCCTTATCCATAGGTCTTATTTTACCATTTCATTACAGTTTAAAAGATTTTGCCTTAGGACCAAAGCTACTTATCAGGTTTTTAATTTTTTAATAACTTTCTTTGGAAAATACGATTTAGCGTGACAAATGTAAATGTTGGTAAGATGATGAAGTGTACCTTGCCTGTCCTCAAATACCTGTTCAAGGTGTTATAATTTCCCATTTCCTTTGCTAATTATGTGTTAGCATTAATGGTTTACTTTAATTCAAATGTAAAGTATCTTTATATTTTACTATTGTTCTCTGCCTCTAGAGCCCCCAAAATCCTTAAATTCAGTATTGAGGATGTTAATTTTATCATGCTTTTATAGAACTGCTTTTTCAAAGTCTCCCATACTCATGGTCTTCTTTAAATTACATGTTAATATTATTGAATCATCGGCAACACTACACAATGCTTTTTATTAGATAAATCTCTAAATTAAGTATTGCAGTTTTCTTATGTGGTGTGGTTTTCTCTGCCAATTGTTCAATAAACAATTCCAGGACAAATTGTTCTCCCAGTGGCATTCTTCTCTTGATCTAAAGTAGGTAAGGTCTGTACATTCTTCAAATCTTACGCTGTAGTCAAAATGTTCTTAAGCTTCATTTCATCAGTAGGTCTATCTCAAACATTCACATTTTCCAAGTACATTGCATACATTTACTATGCCCTTCCTTTTAAATGTCCTTCACTCGTCCATTACAATTGTAGGAGGGGGTAAGTGGTGAGCTTATGCAATGTGTAGTGAAGTGGCCAAGTATTCTGTCAGATCTGCTAGATGCACTGCTCGATATAAATGCTTTGTGACAGGGTGAGTTAACAATGGTCTTACAGAGTTAGCGTCTTAATAAGTATTGTTTTGATGGTTTTATAATGTACCTCAAGTACGACTAGTTGCTCAATAATAGAGCCTAACCATGTTATGTATCTCATCCATGTAAATTCTCAATAAATGTTAAAATATGCTTACCAAAAAAAACTTTATATGGACTAATATCATTTAAATACCTACCAAATCCAATTGAGATTTGTTTGAACATTTGCAGAAAAAGTGATTAAGTTTCAGCATCCCGCTAGTTTTACCATTTCATTTGTGATTTAATGATAATGTTCAACATGTGAATAGGTAATTAGGGAGCACTCATTTAAAATAGTTGTGCAGGATATGAACACTGGGTTCCTGCATGTTTCATGGATTACAAGAATAGTAACCTGTCCTGAGAATTCTGGTCCACTCCCTTTTTGAGATGAGCCTCTAATTGATCTGAGATATAAAATTACTAGAGATCTTGGCACTCTGTGGTGTACATTTGGCAAACTATCAGGTACAGTGTTTTGGCATTCTTCAGCTCATTGGAAATACCTTTAGTTTCATTGGTTGAGATAACATCTTCAAATCTAGTTCTGGGCTCCTCTAGAATTCTGTGGAGGATGCCTGTTTCTAAAAAAAACAGACTTTCCGCCCAGAAAGATGTTCATAATTTTTCTGGTTTATTGGCATGACAGTTAGACAAGAGAGAGAGTTTTCCCAAACAAACCCAGAAAGGACTGGGAAATATAGCAACAAAAAAAGGGGGAATTGGTTCCTTTCTGTGGTTCCTAAATCAAAGCACGAGATACTTAATAAGATTAGACACCAAAAACTTTTCTGACCTCAATGATATATATCCTTACATGTCCCAAAATTATTTCAAAAACATATTATTCTTAAAAATCATATTTATTAAAAAGCTTGAGATAGCAGCATGGTATAGGTAACAATTTTACATATAAACAACATATAAAAAACACAATCACATTGCATTAAAGTTCAACACATTTCCATGTAAACAATGATTAAAAGTAGCCAAATTGTCGACGCGTTTCGGTGTTTAAGATAGATGATACACCTTCCTCAGGACTACAGTAAATTCTTCAATATAATACGCAGTATTCAATATGCGGTGACAGCATAAATCCTGGGGATAGATAAATCTTATCCACTGTTATGATTCGAATTCTTTCCTTTAAGTGGCTCTGTACTTTATAGTTGGGGCGTTGGGTTTCCTTCTTTATATCAATTTAGAAGGCTCAGGGTATTCATAAGATGGGGCGTCCTTCCGTTCCTCAGAAGCTGACGCTGGAGACCGGGTTACCAGGGAGGCGGCGTGTGGCTCTGACTACGGAGATAAAAGGAACCTGCTTCAAATACAAAAAAGAAGCACCTCGTTTCCATCAGGCTAAAGCAAGGGTGAGGAACGGAAGGACGCCCCATCTTATGAATACCCTGAGCCTTCTAAATTGATATAAAGAAGGAAACCCAACGCCCCAACTATAAAGTACAGAGTCACTTAAAGGAAAGAATTCGAATCATAACAGTGGATAAGATTTATCTATCCCCAGGATTTATGCTGTCACCGCACATTGAATACTGCGTATTATATTGAAGAATTTACTGTAGTCCTGAGGAAGGTGTATCATCTATCTTAAACACCGAAACGCGTCGACAATTTGGCTACTTTTAATCATTGTTTATATGGAAATGTGTTGAACTTTAATGCAATGTGATTGTGTTTTTTATATGTTGTTTATATGTAAAATTGTTACCTATACCATGCTGCTATCTCAAGCTTTTTAATAAATATGATTTTTAAGAATAATATGTTTTTGAAATAATTTTGGGACATGTAAGGATATATATCATTGAGGTCAGAAAAGTTTTTGGTGTCTAATCTTATTAAGTATCTCGTGCTTTGATTTAGGAACCACAGAAAGGAACCAATTCCCCCTTTTTTGTTATTGGCATGACATCCTTACAAACAACAATCCAATTGAGAAAATTGTGAATTTAATGCAAGTCACTAATTAAGACAGTTTCTTTTATTTTAATTGCAGGCTATAACACATGGCCAACAGCCATATAGTATAATTGAATGAAAGTGCAAAAAACTGTTAGATGTATATAGAGGATAATCAATAGCTAGGTAGACGTGCATGGCATATTAAATGTACTGAGGATTAGGAATGTAAGAACAATCATATTTTGAAGTGATTGACGGAATGAATATCTGTTACTAGGGAAACAGTAGAATTAAATATCATTTCTGCAAAGCAGACATACAAACAAGTTTTCACCTGACACAATTGTACGTGCCATTTCTCAATCAGCACTTCTGGCTATGTATCACCCTAGGAGGAGTAGGTCATGATATAAATAGTTACATTTTTCAGTGATCGTCATTTTCAGGTGTTTTTTAAAATCTAAAATCCCCCATTCATCAGAGCACATCTTTCACTTCTCCTTCCTAACTCTGACAGTTTTTTTTATCAGTAAATATATTTTCAATTGTGAGTCAATTCACCGTGTTAGCCATCTGAATTTCACTTTTGAGAATAGTGCAGGTACATCTTAAGGATTTTGGGGGCCGGGGGCCAAACGCATTTAGGGGCTCCCTGTTCGGAACAGCTTTAAATTTATGATCTAATTTCAGCTGGATGACGTCTTTGAACAGGTCACTAACAGTGCAGAGGCACACTTGTCCAAATTCTAAATGTGTTTACATCTAATGTTCAGGGATAGTGATGTGTGTTTTGAATATTTTAACACAGCAGCAGCTCACCAATATTACTGCAAATAATCTCTGTCATGTGACACCCTCCAATTTCTCATATGTGAGGTTCTATTTTGGTCTAAAAATAACTTTTTTAAAATAAATATTGCATGACCAATAAACATGTATGTAATAGCCTCTCACACATCAGCCAAATTAAAATACATTAAATGAAAACGGCCTTTAAAGCAATCTGTTCACAAATTATTCAGGGTCATAAGGCAAAATGTCTGTAGAACCGAGCTGGCTATTGTAAGCAGGAATACACATAGGCTGAAGTGGTTCATCAAATCTTCTTTATTCCATTTATGTAGCAAGGAATACAGCGACACGAACACATCTGCATCCTCCACCTTCCCCTTCAAGTAACCGACTCCCTCCCACTACATTCTTCCAAGCATACATTCCACAACCTCACATGAGCATTCACAGACACGCGCCACACACATACACGCGCCACACATACACGAGACATACACGCACACAACACGGAATATGTACAATACCACACTTCCTCCTCCTCAAAAAACTTAAGTTACCACAAAAAGAATTATCCTAATTTGAAATCAGAAAACCGAACAGGAACCCTCCTTACTCTGTCACCACGGCGAAGATTCCCACTTTCAATACTATTACTGCGGCGAAGATTCCCACCATCAACACTAACATTGGTACAAGATGATCCAACATCAACAACATCTCTAACACCATTCCCCATATCACAACTAGTACTACAACTACCCGTACTACTCTCCTTTACCAGACCAAAATCGTCACCTAGCATATAACCGCTACACGACCCATCATCCGCACCACCAAAACATGAACCTAGCACACCACTCCTCTCATTGCAAAAACTCAATTGCCGAAAATTCCATCTTTTACCATCTTCCAATTCTACAGCACTACCAAACACCTTCATTACTCTCAAAGGTTTGGATCACACGCTTTCACCTTTCAGCACTTTCCTAGGGTTCTTCACCCTAACCATTTGGCCAATCTTAACCAAGGGCCAAGCATGTTTATTACTATGATACAGCTGATTGCGATCCTGGTACCTTTTGACTTCAGATCTGACTTCTTCATCAATATTCTTCCCATTACACTGTATTTTATTATTCCTCTTCCTTAACCACCAAGGAACTAACCCAGTAAATGGTTTTCTACCTCTCAAAATTTCAAAAGGTGTCTTGCCTGTAGCAGAATGCGGAGTCACACGATATGCAGTCAATCTTTCTTGTAAAGCTTTCCTCCAAGGTAGGCCAGCACTCAATGCTAATTCAATCACCTCCTTAACCACCCTATTGAAGCGCTCAACTTGACCGTTGCCTTCTGGGTGATACAATGATGATTTGATATGTTTGATGCCCATTTCTACTAAAAACTCTTCCATCTTTTGTGACACAAACTGGGGGCCATTATCAGAAACCAAAACTTCTGGTACTCCTTCTCTTGAAAACACATCCTCCAAAAACTCTATGACCACCTCTGTAGTCATCCCACTCACCATTCTTACCTCGGGCCATTTCGAGTAGTAATCAACCAGTACAATGGCATAACAATCCATAGATGATAAAGCAGAAAATGGCCCCATGAAGTCAATAGCTACTTTTTGCCACGGATATTCAGGTAATTCCACCATGGTTAAGGGTACACTTAATGGTTTTGCCACTTTATCACTAGTACCACAAACTTTGCAATCCCACACTAATCGATCCACTATGGAATCAACACCTGGCCACCAAAACCACTCTTTGACCCTCCTTTTTGAACTGGACATGCCACCATGACCTAAATGACTTCTTTCAGCAATTTTCATCCTTAAACCAAGTGGAGGCACAATTCTGTCACCCCTCAAAACAATGTCATTAACAATGCATAATTCATCCTTAATCTTCGAAAACGCAGCACACTCCCCACGCAAATTGGACTCCCTTGGCCATCCTTCAACTATAAAGCGTTTCACTTCTTTCAAAACCACATCTTTGTCCATCTCACTCACCCAAGATGCTTCAGATACACCACTATCAATATCTTTAACATCTATAAGAAATACATCCTTAGTGGTAAACGCTATCTCGCAATCAGTATTGGTCTCAACATCAGTCGAGTCTACATTAGGTAATCTCGACAACCCATCCGCAACTACATTGTCTTTACCCGGAATATATTCTATGTCAAAACTGAACATTTGTAATTTTGAGGCTAAGCGAGCCAATCTCGGAGTCAAATTCTTCCCACCTTCAGGTCTTAAAATATTCACCAATGGTTTATGATCAGTGCAAATCTTAAACTTCCTACCCCACACATACATCCTAAATCTCTCAGCCGCCCATGAAGCAGCTAACAACTCTTTCTCTATTACAGAATAATTCCGTTCCGCTTTAGTCAATGTACGCGAAGCATACGCTACTACCCATTTTTCAGATTTAACATGTTGCGAAAATACAGCACCAATTCCATACCCAGATGCATCTACAGACCAAATACGTTCAGCAGTTGGCAAAAAAGGTTTAAGACATGGTGTCGTAACTATCTCATTCTTCATTTTCTCAAAACATGTTCTTTGTTGGTCACCCCATGAAAATACTGCACCTCTTTTCAGCAATGATCTTAAAGGTTCAACCTTTGAAGCATAGTTTTCAATGAAACGTGAATAGAATTCTGTCAGTCCCAGAAATGACATCAATTGTTCTTTACTTGTCGGTTCAGGGACAGCTAAAATAGC
Organism: Lissotriton vulgaris; assembly: GCF_964263255.1. Lineage (NCBI taxonomy): Eukaryota > Metazoa > Chordata > Amphibia > Caudata > Salamandridae > Lissotriton > Lissotriton vulgaris. The sequence goes on along the minus strand of NC_141687.1, from coordinate 1,461,311,781 downwards.
ATCAACATGACTAACCTTAGGTCTAATACCATCTTTGGATATGACGTGCCCTAAATACTCTACTTCAGACTTCCCAAACACACATTTTTCATTTTTGATAGTCAATCCACTCCTTCTTAATGCATTTAGAACCTCAAACAAACTTTTGTCATGACATTCCTTGTTCTTTCCATATATTAAAATGACATCTTGGAACACTTTGGCATTTTCGATGCCTTGTAGGACCCTACACATTTCCCTTTGAAAAACTACAGATGCACTTGCAAGGCCAAATGGCATGCGTTTATACCTAAACATTCCTTCAGTAGTAATAAAGGCAGTACAATGTTTAGAATCATCCTCCAATACAATTTGATGATATGCACTCGTCAAATCTATCTTGGAAAACCAAGAAGATCCACCGACAGAGGATGTGAGCTCTTGCAAATTTGGTAGAGGAAATGTGTCAACCCAGATAGCTTCATTTAGACATCTTAGGTCAACACATAAACGCAAATCTCCATTAGATTTAAGCAAAATTACGACTGGCGAAACCCAGTCAGAACTTTCAACTGGTTCCACAATACCATCCTTGCATAACTTCCTAAGTATTTCACCCAATTTTTCTCTATAACTAATAGGTACGTTCCTAAGTTTTTGTCGAACAGGACATGCACCTTCTCTTAATATAATTCTGTGCTTGAACCCAACCATTTTACCAATTCCATTAGAGAATACGTCGGGAAATTTTTCTTGGAGACTCAAGTAACTATCCCTCTCAACACATTCATCCTGAATAGAGTAAACAGGACACTCCAACCTAGGGTCAATTTTCATACCTAAATCAAATATGTGTGGCCACCCCGAAATAGTTGCACCTTTGTTGGCCACATAGATTTTACCTTGACATGAATTGTGTCCAAAACTTATTTTGGTTAGTATAAACCCCTCCAAAGGTATTTTGTGCCCAGTATAACTTCCAGGGTTTACATCAGGTCCCAATAATGACCTGTTGGGCCACAGTGATTTAAACAAATCCATGCCCATAATGGTATACCACGCACACGAGTCTACCATGACCTTTACTTCCAAACCATCAATGTTAACAAAACATGATGGTAACTTCCTAACTTTACTAGTTCCTTTAACCGATTCGTCATGTACACTACATATCTCACCTACAACGTGGAAGGTATTGTCTTGGTTATCAATTTGGACACAATTGACATCATCTTGCTCATCATCCTGTAGAAAATTGACCTTAGCTTTGAAGTTGCGACACGCTCTAGTGAAATGTCCCTTCTTTTTACAATTCGTGCATATTTTATCAATAGCAGGACACCACTTATAGTTTGCTAGATGAGTGGAAGATCCTCATCTGAAACATGCAAACTTCTTTGGCTCATTACTTTTCTCAAAACTCTTTTCATAACTCTTCTTATTAGGAAAAGATGAATAATTTGTTGACTTACTATCACTCTTGGGTTTAAATTTATCACCCTTATTTATCACGTTAACAGAAGTAGAATCAGACTCATTTTTCTCATTTCTGACCTCACGAATACATTGGTCAGAAATTTCTACACCTCTAGCAACTTCAATAGCACTCTTCAATGAAGTACTCCCTGATGACCATAACTTTTCTTGAATTTTTTTAGATTTAGTTCTCATGAGAATCTGATCACGTAAAACGTGGTCATACGTCATACTTTCAAATTCACACGTAACTGCTAACCCCCTTAACGCTGAAACATATTGATCAATAGACTCATCACTTTTTTGAACTCTCGAATAAAACTTAAACCTTTCCATGACCACATTAATTTTCCTTCCAAATCTCTCCTGCATTTGTTTAACAGCACACTGGTAAACACCCATGTCACCAGCATTTTCAATCTTGGGTACATTTTTGAACTCTCTCAATCCCACTGCACCTAATCTATGTTTAAGTAATGACACTTTCCGTTCTTGAGAAGATTCTTCTTCAGCTAAAACTTCAACATAAGCTTCAAACATGTCAAGCCATAAATCCCATGCAATAGGAGGTTCACCAGACTCTGCTAAACAAAATGGTGGTGGATGAATTGAAGACATATTAAATTAATACTAAACAATTTAGAACTAAAAAAAAATGTTTCCTTTTCCCTTCTAAATACTTGCGCAAAAAGTTCACCAAAGTTCAATTAATGTTGACAGTAAATATTCCTTTTGGGCAAAATGTTCACCAAAGTTTATATTTAAATCATTTTTTTTTTTTAAATTATGTATGTCAAAGATTTACATGGACTCCAAACGTTGCAATCACCAATGTAGTGCACAGTATTGTATGCGTTGAAATCAGCATTCACTTGGTACCACCGGCGTTGAAAATATACTAAATTGGATATTTCTTTTTTTTTCTAATTGAATCGGCAAGCGCTTGGTATCATCAGCTTCGAAAGCGCATTAAATTGTATATTCTCTCGGCACTCAGATAATGTTACACACGAAGTGCTCATTGCCAGGATACCAGAAATAATCAAGATGGCCGCACATTATACGTGATGACAATGACGCGTGATGACGTTGACGCGTCGAGGAAAACAATCATCTACGGGAAGCCAGAGGAATGTTTCCACTTGAATTGCGATGATCCACACGCGCAGAACATTCACTCGCGAGTCCATTTAAAAAATGCACAGCCAGAAGCAACGTTACGAAGACAAAAGTTCAGAAAATCATCAACTTGCCTCCCAGAAGTCCAGTAAGCGATTCAATTGTAACGATGAATAAAGTTCAATTTAAAAAAAAATTAAGTTAAGTTATAAGGCAATAATCCGAAATTCCCGTTTTTTTTTTTAAGAATTTACTGTTCATGTCGCTGCGAAATCCCGCTTGTCGCCATATATTGTAAGCAGGAATACACGTAGGCTGAAGTGGTTCATCAAATCTTCTTTATTCCATTTATGTAGCAAGGAATACAGCGACACGAACACATCTGCATCCTCCACCTTCCCCTTCAAGTAACCGACTCCCTCCCACTACATTCTTCTAAGCATACATTCCACAACCTCACACGAGCATTCACAGACACGCGCCACACACATACACGCGCCACACATACACAAGACATACACGCACACAACACGGAATATGTACAATACCACACTGGCTCTATCAAGGGGGCCCCTGAAAGTCTGTGGCTCTGGGCCAGAGCCACTTTGCCCATGGCTTAAAACTTCTCACTTCTCTGGACTGCAATCCTAAGGGAACTGAAACGAGTGAAGATAATTAAACTCCAGCTCCCCACCATGATAGGCTGATTAAATCGGGCCGCCAGGCTTCCCAGATTTGCAGGGCCTGTCCATGTTTTTCATCATATACTCCAGTTTATTTGAGTAAATTCAGAACATGTCCTAGCTTTTGTACAAGCTCGACTGAACACAAACGAGAATAATTTATATGTCTTCCGGTGCAGGACTAGTTAACAGCTCTTATCACAAAGTAATTTATTTAACATAGATGATACTCTGTATAAACGATGAATTGAAATAACCCTCAGTGCCTCATTGTCTATGTTTTCTATGTTGGTGAGTGTAGTCAATTAGGTTATTCTATTCTCCTCGGGTGATGCGGGATTGTAATCCTTCTTCTATGTTTGTGGAATGTAATGGCTTTTCGTTTTAAACATCCAATCACCATAAACTTAAACATCTGTTGCCTCGCTAGACCCGGTCCCTGAGGAACAGCAGAGATGAATGCCTTTGTCTTGTCAGATTCACAAAACGAGAGGGTTCATGTTGGCTACAGAACAATGTGTCAAATCTGGAACTTTCTTCTGCATATTACACCAGCGCCAAAGCAAGTCCACCATGACTTTTTAAAGTACATATTTAATTTGTCGTTTCCTTCTTTTTCTTGTGATGAAAATATGTCTGGATGAGAGTAGGACAGCCAGGGTTAATCATAACCCTTCATAAATATATCATACAGCCGTTCGTATTCTATGTCAAATCTAAAAACCTAATAGACATTTCGATAATTCTAGAAAAAAAGATTGAGGTAAAAAACTACATTGCAGAAATATTTAAGAAAAGGTTTCTATGCCCCCCCCCCCCCCAACAAAGTCCGTAACCCAGATAACATCGTTTGGCCTATTTATTTAATTTACTAATGTCCCAATGAGAGTTTAAGAGATACATTGCCCGACATGGAACCTCTGAAAATAACAGCTGAGCTCTAGTTCCAGGATCATGTAGCCAACCAGGTCAAAGGTATTGAATAACTTGGGCTCAAGACCCACATGACATCAATCCAGAACTTTCCGGGCAGGCATAGCCCATTCAAGCACTTTTAAAGGACATTTTAAACTTTGGCAGAGCCCTAAAAACGAATTAATTATCCCCAGTTAAGCTGCTATGATATGGTTTGTCCTTTGTTCACTAAAAAAACACACATGTATTAGTCTAGCGTTTCCCTTTATTAAAAGTGTGCTCATTGCTTCCTTGGGTGAGCACCATATCAATCATGTTAAAGCGTCTTTTAATGCTTTTGTTCTTCTTTGATATGTTTACTTTGTACCAGAACTGCATTTGACGACGGCAAGTACTAAAGACCAATTTTTATTTTAGTGAGATATGCCGATGTCATGCTAGAATTAGATTGTGTTTGAATTTCTTATCATTGTCCTCCATCAGCTAAAATCAAGGGGCCTTATTTATGAAATGTGACGCATCGCTGCGTGAAAACAGCGATGCGTTTTCACTGCGCACTCCTTGCGACACCAATGATGCGTCATATTTGATGTATGACGCATCATGTCGCAAGGAGTTACAGATACGTCAGTATTTCTGACGTATCTGTAAGCGCAAAAGTGACGCATTGCTGGAGTGTGTCACAAAAGTGACGCAACTCCAGCAATGCGTCCTTTCACATGGGGAAAGCCCCATGTGAAAGGGCTTGCGTCAGTCTTACACCTACTGTGAGGCAGGCGCAAGATTTTGACGCAACAGCGTCCTAAAAGTGACACAGTGAAATCTCATAGATTTCACTGCGTCACTATTACGAGGCTTTTTGCGGGGGAACGCCCCATCTGCATACATTATACCTGACGCAGGTATAATGTGGCGCAGGTGTTTAAAAAGTGACGCATCTACCTAGATGCGTCACTTTTTAAATATGGCGCAACAAGGTGCATGTTTTACGCCGCCGATGCGTCACAAAAAGTGACGCATCAGCAGCGCAAAACTGACGCAAGGCCTCATAAATGAGGCCCAAGGATTTAACCTCAATGCTAAAAAAAAATCCAAAACCATAGGAATGTTTCTACTTTTACACCAATACAAAGGCATGCACATTTGGAAGGTTGATTTCCTTCCGATACTATGGGCATTCCGATACTATAGGCATTGCTGTCAATAGTAGATGACCGTACCTAAACATGGTCACTAATTAGCGGCCCTCCTTTTCGATTCATCCTGACAGCAGCAAGCGCATTTGAGGCTCTGTGTTTACCTTTATATTGTATTGTATTGCAACATTTATATATCACTTACTACCCTTAGGTGGGGCTCTGAAGGGCATGCCTACATGGGTAGCACACCACAGCATGTAGGGTGTGTGGGTGTAAGGATGTTGTCTTTGTTCTGATTCTATGTGGGAAATCTTTCCAAGTTGTGCGTGATGACAACCAAGGTGTGGTCATAGTGTTAAGGGATGCAGGGCTTAGCAGTGTGATGGATGAAGAAGTGTGAGGGATAGGTGTGTAGTTTATGGTTTTCATTAGGCTGGCACCTTTGAGACGCTCTTCAGGTCTCTTACGGTATTTCCTATTTTCATAGTCCACTGAGCGGTTTTGTGCACTGTATTGTCCATTCTCTGATATCTTAGTCAACGTTTAAAATGTATTATCCTGAGAAGGCACAGGTTGGAGGGAGCAGATCACAGATCTGCTGGGATGGACTTTGTTACTATCATCCCATATCTGATTGCCACTGTCAGAAGTCAAAAGCAGCCATAATCTGTAGCGAGTTGGGACCCACAGCGTTGGACTAAATTAAAGTCCTTCTTTGACCAGCAGCATGTGGCAGATATCTTCAATTATTCCATGCTGGTTAAGTTGTTGACGGTTGGTTTAATGCTGTGGACTAGTCAGTGCTGGGTGATGGACATGACCCCTAGCAGTTTTGTTCTATGTGAGAGTGTCAAGCAGTACGAGGAAATCTGTATGAACTAAAATTGACTGACCAACCACTGAGTGTTATGGAATTGGTATTAGAACATTGGAATGTTGGAGCTCCATTGAAAACAATGGAGTGCTCCGGGCTTATAATGGCTGGTATTAGTATGTGGCAGGAATGGTATATGTTGCTTTGTATTGTATCTGAATGTATATAGCACTTGCTACCCCGCAAGAGGTAGTAGAGCATTTTATGCTGGGCAACATGCTGCTCCAGGACCCAGGGTTAGTATTTTTTTTCGTCATTGTTAGTTATTGTGATTAGCCTTGTGCTCGTAAAGAAACCAAGCCATGCATTTTCTCCAGTTTCTAGATTAAGTTATTGGGAGTTAGCTGTGGTATGGGGTATGTGAATTCATCAATTGATTGATGAGATTAATATATGAGCTATAGTAGATTAGGTATTGTTTCAGTGGTATAAACTTTAAAGGAGAAATGAGAGGTGTGCAATTTGTAATGATTCAGTAATGAGGCTTGAGGCAAACATACATGTGACTTAGGGTAGGCTACGTTCATTGAGTGGAGGCATGCAGAGGATAAAAATAAAGGAGAGAGTCATCTGAAAGAAAAAGATGTGTCAAGAATTGGAAGTTTTAAGTCAAAATCAGTTTTCATGCATAATTTAAGGAATGTTGTGGGGACTTATTGAGACAGAATGCAAACCCTGTAGAAAGAAGTTACATATCATTGTTTTCCACGAAGCCACTGAGTACACAACACACATTACCATCAACTGTGAGTAAATAGAAATAAATTAACTATGGTGTTGTTTTCCTATAAAATCCGATGGAAGAAAAACACAGACCAGGAATTTTGTACTTTAAATGTTTGTACTAGAGATGCGCCTCCTGTTTCCTTCTGATGGTGCAGGGTGGGATGAAGGAGAACAGCTGTTTTATTGAATAGGTGTAAGGTAATGCTTCTCAGGGCAGGTAGAACTAGAGCTATGTCTAATCTTCAGCACCCACAATACAGGCACAATGAAGTGTTAGGATTTGCATCTGGTTGCCATTCAACCTTCCTGTAGCAGTAATCAGGCGCACAAAGGAAAGGCCCTGCCTAGAAACTTCCTCACTTGAATAATAGAAACTGTAGTCCCACCCCTCACACTACGCACCAAACCTTAAGGGGTGAGCCAAACAAGTAATCAGACCCTTCCAACAAGGCCCTCTTTGAGTTTCTAAGGGAAGCACTGTCTCAATTATTTCCTCACTTTAGTGGCTGGCCTGGGGCTCTATCTCCTTTCTCTGCTCTCCATTCAGGGTACTGTGCCCCTCCATCATTCTCCTTCATGCAGTTTACTCTCTGTTAAGGTTCAGCTAAAAGCACACTCGTGTTCTTAAGGTTACATGCAGACCTAGCTTCAATTAGTACAGCAGTACATATGAAAGAACATTTTTGTTGTAGCAGGGCTTTATAAGACATGTAGTGCTGTACATGGAACAGCGCGGTTTATGAGGTCAGAGACCAGATTACAGAAACATGGGTGTAATGATGGCCAAATAATGCAATTGATGGTTCCACTAATATCTTGCGAGGATTAGGCCGGAAAAGAGGCCAGCCCAATGACCCCCGGCTCACTGTAAACGAGGCAGATTTCCCCGGGCCTAGCCTCTGCAAACCGGGAGCAGTCCCTCTGGATCGACTCACCTTGAAGGCCCTGGACCGACCCTCACATGTAGTCTGAGATGTGCTGGGACACATTAAAAAACATAACAGCATCAGTGTTTATCATGAATTTAAGAAGACAGCAAAGTAAACCCTTCCCAAATGCTTAATTCAGAGTTAAAATGTAAATTTGCAATATTTACTGGTGAAAACCCTTGCATTTTCCAAAATGTTATATCTCAGGGGTGGGCTTGATAATTTAAAGCTTCGGGTCATTAGCTACCCATACTAGTGATCGTATCCAATATTTCATCAGTCTACGAATGTCACATTATAATCGGCACAGGCCTATATAGAGATTACATTATTGTTGCACATTGGCAACTCGAATTTGTATATACCTTTTGATAAACATACCATAGCATTTCACTGTAAATAGTGTAGGTTTCAATTAACCTGCCACAAACAGTTTCTAGAGATTGCAAAAACACAGTATAAAATGTTGGGCATTATAGTGTGTATGCCCAACCAAAACACATAGGCAATTCTACTAGTTAAAAAAAACCAACAGCGGGCAATACAATTGAACACAATTAACAGGTTCCAAAATAACTATGGAATCAATTGTGATTCTCTAATGAAAATTATGGAATATCCCCAAAAATATGGCAGAAACCATTTGGAAATAATCAACTGGAATTTCAACTAAAGAAACTGCACATGTTCAACATCATCAGGTTAATAATTTGCTATTCAAATATTTCTTTTTTTTAATTTATATTTTTTATTAAAGTATAAAAAAAAATATACATGTCAGCGTTTGTATATACAGTACATAATCTGATGAGCTTCGCCGTTATGTTCACAGAGAGAAAGAGAGAAAAAAGAAGAAAAGAGAGAAGAAAAAAGGGGCGGGCGGTTGGGGGCTCTTAGTTGCGTGTCCTGGGCTGGGCTTGCGTCAGCTGTGCGTCTAGGAGCTCCCACATCTCTTCCTTTGAGTTGTGTTCCTTTGAGAATTTCCCCGTTATGTTGTCTGCTCCTCTGAGAAAGGTGACCCAGTTCAACCATGTTTTAAAGTTTGCTTTGGCCGTATGTTTTCAGTTCGTTAGGATTATTTTTAGGGCAGCTGTGAGCAGTAAATCTAGTAGGTCTCTTTCTTCTTTGCTGTTTAGGTCTGCTGTCATGTGTTCTGTGGCCAGGCTTACAAGGCTAATTGTAGGTCTTTGTTGAATATATCGTTTAGAAAGCTATTCACCTTCATCCACAACTTCCTGACTTTGGTGCATTTGAAGATCAGGTGTTCTAGGGTTCCTCTTCCTCTTTCCCGCAGTTCCAGCAGCTGTCTGAGTCTGTAATGCCAACTTTGTGGAGTTTTGCCGGTGTCCAGTAAGCTCTGTGGAGGAGCCAGAATTTTGTCTGGGCTAGTTGTGGGGTTATCTTGTTTGTTGATGCCGAGCGCCACAGTTTGTATTGTTCGTTGTCGTTTAGCTGCCTTCCCAGGAGTTGTTCCCATGAGCTCATTGTTTTCTTGTTCACAGCCGATGTGGATGGGTTGAGGAGCTTGTGTATCTTTGCCGTTTGGTGGCTTGTCGCGTTCAGGCTTTGCATGTATTTGATGATGGTCGGTTCTTCCTTGCTTAGGTTCGCTTTCGTTATGGCTGTTTTTATCTTCAGGAATGTCTAAAGTTCTCGTTCTGAGAGCTTGTGTAGTTGTTGCAGGTTTTGGAATGCTAATGGTGATTGTCTAGTTTCTAGCTGGCTCGGGAGGGTTATTCCTTTCTCTATCCATGTATCCTTGTGCACTGTTGCCCCTTGGTACGTTATCTTTGTGTTAAACCATGCTGTGCCTTCCATTCTTCGTGCCATTCGTTTGTCTATTTTCATCAGTGCCTCTTTGGTGTGTCTCAGTATCGGGTTTAGTCTTTGGGGGTGTTTGTTCACGGTTAGAAGCGCTACGGGGTTCAATCCCCCCAGGATGTTCCTTTCCACCTCTAGCCATACAGGTTTGTAGCTTTGGGTGTTGTCTAGCCAGAAGATACCTTGCTTCGCTAGGCATGCGGTTTGAAAGTTATTGAAGTTCGCTAGGTTGAGGCCTCCTAGGTCTTTCGTTAATCTCAACTTTTGTAAGTTGATTCTGGGTTTCTTATCTTTCCATATAAAGTTGTTTATGAGTTTGTCCAGCTTTTTGTGGAAAGTGTCTGTCATTGGAAGCGGTAGCAGCTGAGCGTGTAGTTGATGGCGGGCGTTACCATCATCTTTATTGTTTCGATCCTGCCCCACCAGCTTATGTATTTGGGTGACCACAGGTCTAGTCTTTCCTTTATCTTCTTCAGGCTTTGGCACTGTTACTGAGAAACTCTTTTTTGTGACCATCGGCGAAGGAACAGAAGGAATAGAAGGTATAGGGAAACTGCTTGCCAAACGTAATCAGCTGAGAAGTTACACGGCGTCATCGGCAACAAAAGTTTCCGGCGTCAAGAAAGTTATAAGCTGAAACATACCTGCGAGGGACACGGGAGGCGAAGTCTAGTCCGTTTGGAGAGGTTTGAGGCCAGCGGCACCCGCAGTAGCACCCGCAGCAGCACCCGCGGCAACAGCAGTGTGCTCGAGGAAGAGGAGGAGCCGGCGTGTGCTCTGAGCTCTGACGGGCAGACAGCTGTGGAAGCTGTAGAAGCTATGCCGGGAGGGGGAAAGAAATGAGTAATGCCTGTTTTGGAGGGGTCTACGCTTAGAGAGCGACAGAGCGACAGAGTAATTGCCTTAGCTGGTCTCCCCGGCAGTTCACGGGGATATTGATTTTTTTTTTTCACGGACTGTTAATCTTAGCTGCTGAAAAGGACTACACTGTTGCTAGGAACCGGCTTCGAGGCTCTTGGGCTTTGTTTGGCTTTGTTTGGATATAAAAACATAAAAAACAGGAGACGTACCAGGCTCTTTTGCCCTGGGGCCAGTAACTACGTTGTTGTTGTTCTTGAAAATATTGATATACTGTTTTGATGGCCCCCCCCAAAAACACCAAGAGCAAGACAACCAGGGGCACTCCCTTGGAAGATGGAGTGGATGAGGGGAGCTCTCCGATATTTAAACCAATTTCACCAGCAGTGGTCGCAAGAGTGCCCCGCAACATGGATAAACACACTGGTAAGCAGCCAGCTATTCAACTTTCTTTAAAAACCCCTATTAAAGTTAACACCGCTGCTATAACTACTACTAAAAATAAGGACAAAGGAAAAGACAAAAATGAAGCAACAGCTGATAATAACTCTGATAAATCCATTGATAATTCAGCTAAAGATTCTAAAGGGGCACTGGATATGGTGGGTGCGAGTGCTGCACATAAGGTGGTTAGCGCAAATAACGCTGGGCACAATGAGATCATCGTGGTGGATGCTCTTACTACAGATGACGTTGCTGCTGTTACCAAACCTCCTCTTACGTTTCCTCAACCCTTACCAGTTTTAGGTCTGACCCCAGCTGATGAGAGAAGTTCTGATCAATGCAATGGCGCTGGTGTAAATGATATTATTGATAACGAGATATTTCTAGAAGCTAGCTCTGACGATGCGGAATACGAGGAGTTGGCGGAGACTGGAGACATTGAGGGGGGAGGAGATTTAGGTGAGGACATAGAACGTACTTCTGTGCAATTAAAGGCTATTAGATCCACTGCTCTTAAAAAAAGGGGGAAGGCAAAAATAAAAGCTAAGAAAGGAGGGAGAAATATGAACCCTGCAACTTTATTAAATACACTAATACCAACTATCAGCGGAGGGAAGCTGTTTACAGACCAGAGCCCACTGAGTAAGTGGTTCCAAGCTCAAAAAAAAGAGATCAAAAACCTGTCATCAAACCTATCAGGAAGTAATTCTACGGCAGTGGAGAGCCTTGAAGACAACTCAATAAACTCACAAGCTACCCCGATTGAGAGTATCTCTTTACCAAACACGGATGCAAATAAAGACTTGGGATCTCTGCTGCCGCCTCCTATAATTGATCCTATAACTCATCCATCTGCTTCTGTGAATATACTACCTACTGATAACACTACAGATGACAATACTGCTACTGTCAGGGACACTCGGAATGATAAATCTTTTGCACTGACCTCCCCCCATTGTGGGTCAGTAGTAACACCTATTATCTCTATCTCCCCTCCATCGGCCTCTGTTAATACTAATGTTACATCTTTGGATTTAATCCTAAAAACATTAATGGATCACCGTCAAGAGGTACAAGAAAACTTTCGACAACTACGAGAAGATAATACTAAAATCCACAGCTCGCTCCAGGAAGTTACTAATAAATTGTCAGGTGTAACAAAAGAAATTGAGGAATTACAGCAAAGAGTTGTTACAACAGAGGAAACCCTCGCTACTACTACGGCTTCATCAGATCGTCATAATGAAGAAATAGGGGTTCTGCAGAACAAAGTTGAGGATTTGGAAAATCGACAAAGGAGGCAGAACCTAAGACTCTTTGGGATACCTGAAGGATCTGAGGGAGCTGATGCAAGGGCTTATATGGTAAAAATTCTACAGAGGGCATTCCCGGACTTGTCAGACTGGGACTGGGATTCACAGCTCCAGCGGGTACATAGACTTCCAATTATTCCCAGAACCAAGGAGAGCAAATATCCACGGCCCTTCCTAATTCACTTTGGAAACTATTTGCTGCGACAAGCAGTCTCAATGAAAGCAAGACCCAGCACCCCAGTGACAATTGATAATGTAACCTTCTTTGTTAAATCTGATCTTAGCAAGGTTACTATGGATAAAAGATGGGGGCTACGTAAATTGATTGACGCTTTTAAGTCGCATGGAGCAATGGCTTATCTACAAGAACCTGCTCGCCTCAAAGTCATTAAGTCTGGACACAGTTATTTTTTTCATGACGTTAAAGAGGCGGAGCATTTTCTTTCAAAAATGGATTTAAAAACTTAATAATGGGATCAAATGAAACGGAGATAAAAAAAAATACATTAGATTAACCTGCTATGGTTGCTATTGCCGTTTATAACTGATTAGGGCAATTTTCCTTTTTTCGGGTTTTTTTTACTTTTGGGCCAACAGCCTTTTTGTATGAAAGAAATAGAGAGGGCTCGGGTTCCTGTGGTATCCTCTCTGGTTAGCTGCCCTTCAAGCGGCAGCAGAAGATAGAGGGAGGCTTCCGGGTAGGTACAGGGGGGAGGGAAGCAGCGGGGTTAGGGGTAGTTTGGGTAGGAGAGTGGGAGGGAGAAGAAGGGGAGGGAGGAGGGTTGGGTGGAGTTCTGGGTTGGGGGGGAAAAAAAGGGGAGAACATTTTTTTTTTTGCAGGAAGGCAGAATTGTTCAGATGTTTACAAATCAGATCTGTTTGTATTAATAGTATGTTTTGTGCAGAGGACAGACAATTGTATGATTATAGGAAATGTCCAAAATTAGAGTTCTAGTTTGGAATGTTGCTGGCCTCAATAACAAACAGAAAAGAAAATTAGTACAAGAGGAGTTGGACATGTATAAGCCTCATTTAGTATTTATGTCTGAAAATCACATTAGTTACCAAGATAGAAAACTATTGTCTCAAATGGGCTATGAATTGGTTGTTTGCTCCTCTTTAGGAGCTTCGATTCGTGGTGTTGCTATACTTAAACAGAAAAGTTTACCGATGGAAATTATTAAAACTGTTTCTGATGTACGGGGCAGATGGGCGATTGCGCAAGTTCAATTGGAAATTAAGAAATTTGTTCTGTGTTTGATTTATGGGCCTAATATTGATGATCCGAAATTGTATGAGCAGCTAAACATCGAGCTATTGGAGTGGGAGGGGGAAATTTTGGTAATGGGTGATTTCAATTGCGCAATGGACTATAAAATAGACACTACTGGTTTAGGCAGTGCTAAGAGGATGCGTAAGGTTAGGGCAGCTATTACGGAGTTGGGCAGAATCCACAATTTAAAAGATATATGGCGCTCAAAACATCCAAAATTAGCTGGTTTCACTTATTATTCTGCGCCTCATCGATCTTGCTCTAGAATTGATATGGTATGGGCTTCTGATCATATAATAGAAAATTGCACTATAGAACTATGCCCGAGGGTGACCTCGGATCACAACCCGATATTAATGGAACTTAGAATTACTGACCAAAGTCCGGGTGCTCGACTTTTTACATTTCCAAGGTATTTGTTTAGTGACTCACAATTTGTTTTACTTTTAAAGGAACATATTAAAGAATATATAGAATTAAATATCAACACTGCTCAAATAAATACAGTCTGGGATGCTTGTAAGTGCACCATTAGGGGCTTTGCCCAACAGTATATTTATAGGAAAAATGCTGAAAGTCGTAGAGAAACTAACATAACTATTTCTAATATTTTGCGGGTAGAGCAACAGTTAGCAGAAGCTGTCATTCAAAAAACATCAAATATTGAACTATTAAGGATGGAGCTGCTAAAATTACAATCTACCGTCAAAAAGTCATTAAGAGAACGGTATAGTGCTAAAATCCATAAATATAAATTGGCTCAATATGAGGGAGGGGACAGAATTGGCAAAGTTCTTGCATACAAAGTTGCGGATAAGAAAGCTAGAACCAGGATTAAACAAATTAAAGGCACTGATCTATACAATTATGAACAAACAGACCAGATTCTTGACCAATTTACTAAATACTATCGCAAACTATACACACCTGACAATGTCCCCACTACTGCTAAAATTCTTCAGTACCTTGACAAGTATCTGCCCACACCTATAGACACTCAAGCTGTGCATCAGCTTAACTCCAAAATAACCATGTCTGAAATAAATGAAGCAACATTCGCCCTACCCTCTGGCAAAGCGGCAGGTGAGGATAGCTTGCCTATAGAGCTATACAAAGTATGCGCACAAGAGCTACTCCCTCTTCTGGAAACAGTGATGGACTCTATAACTGAGACTAGAATGGCTCCTACGTCTTGGAAAATTGCAAAAATAGTTTTCTTTTTAAAGAAAAATAAACCCCCGGAAGAATGCGGCTCTTATCGGCCGATTTCTTTGATCAATTCAGACGTAAAAATATTTGCCAAAATCTTGGCTAAACGTTTAGCCCCCATAATGCCAGTTTTAGTTAACTCTCAGCAACACGGCTTTGTGACCGGGAGAGATACCACAGCCCATGTAAATATGGCAATCACTGCCTTTGATGTTGCTTCAACTACTCTCACCCCACTCGGGATGGTGATGTTAGATGCGGAAAAGGCATTCGACCGAGTGGGGTGGGAGTACTTGTGGGAGGTGTTGAAGAAGATTGGTATTGTGGGCCCTTATTTTGATTGGATATTCTCACTCTATGATGCACCTCGGGCAAAGATTAGCTATGGTAGAACGGAGTCACCCACGTTTTTGATAGAGAGGGGAACAAGGCAAGGTTGCCCTCTGTCCCCTCTACTTTTTGCGATATCTTTGGAGCCTTTTTTAAATGCATTAACAGCTCAGGATAGTATCACACCTGCACAACACGGGGGTAAAAATCTGAAGATAACTGCCTATGCAGATGATATAGCAATATACACTACCGATTTGGCTACAGCAATTCCGGCAATAATACAAGAGGCTGAAAACTTCGGAGATGTGTCTGGCTATAAACTAAACGTAAGCAAGACACAAGTTATTGCTAATCACAAACCTTCGGAACCAATCCTGGGTTTATGCCAAAGCGCAACTTACCTTGGAATTAAGTTGGCAGCCAATATAGAAAAGGTGATAACTATGAATTATGACTCCATGTTAAAGGAAATCACATCACTTCTAAAAAAATGGCACACGATTCCGCTTAGCCTAGTGGGGCGAATTAACTTAATTAAAATGAAGATTTTGCCCAAACTTCTGTATTTATTTAGATCAATCCCTTTACAAATTAACAAACTTTTCTTTAAGAAACTAGAAGGCATCTGTAGCAATTTTGTGTGGGGCTATAAAAAAGCTCGCAGATCTATCAAATTATTGAAGCTGCCTATTGAAAAGGGAGGCTTGATGTTTCCTGATTTTAGATTATATTATTTTGCTACTTTTTTTTTACGTATTCGAAGCTTGCTGAAAAACGATAGTTCCCTATTCTACCACCATTACATGCTGGGACCTGACTGCAACCAATTCTTATTTCGTGCACACGATCCTAATTATTTCAAAAGAGTTAAATTCAAGACAGCGAGACATATCAAGAAAATCTGGGACCAAATTATGACTTTAGAAAGAATTTCTTACTATAATGCCGAGCTTAGATTGTGGGGCAATCCTGGGCTACCTGGTATTTTTTCAGATGGTGTAGGGAAGATATGGGCTATGCATGGAATTACTACTCTGGGAGACCTTTATGGCCCAAATGGTTTGTTAGATTTTGGCATACTTAGGCTTATATTTCAATTAAATGAAGACATGTATATTAAATATATTCAAATCAGGGACTTTTTACTTCGTAAGATGAGGATTGTAGAAGTATCACACTCGGACACTTTAATATGTCTCTATTCAGATAAAGTTAAATCACTTATAAGCCTAAGCTATGGTTATCTGACTGCAAACAAACGGGATGACTGTGGGAATCTAGCGGCTAAATGGTCGACTAGACTAGGAGTCAACATTAACCCTAAACAGATCTCAGCCTCATTATGTCAAATAAACCGGGTTGTTCAATCCTCAAATTTAAGGCTCCAGCAATATCGAACAGTAACCCAGCTATACTATACTCCACAGAGAATAGCTAGTTGGAGATGTGGTAACCAGACTAATGATCGTACTAAATGTCCGAAATGCGATATGGATGCAGCTGGCATCGAACATATGCTGGTTTTATGTCCGAAGCTATCTATATTTTGGAAAGGAATAACTGATGCTCTGCTGAAGAAAAAAATTAATACTCCGCCGATATCGCCACAACTGATCTTACTTGATATTCAAGACAACCATAGTCAATGTAGGGATTTATTAACAATTGTATATGCTTGTGCAAGGCTAGTCATAGCCAGATCCTGGATCTTAAAAGATCCTCCAAGCGTAATGGAATGGTGGAGCTTGATAAACGAAATTAATGTTATGGAACTTTCCTTAGCAAGACTTAGAGGACCGAATGCCTTGAAAAAGAAAGAAAAAATTTGGGGAACCTTCGTTTGCTTTGAACTATAATCATGTTTACAGGCCAGTGTTAAATCTATTGTTCTAACTATGGTTTTCTGAAAAGCATTTTTATATTGGTTTATCCCCTGCTTTAGCTGTTAAATGAAAGATTGTATATAATTTTTTTGTTTTGAATGATGATGTTCTTCCTGCAATAATAAAAAAATTAAAAAAAAATATATATATATATCTTCTTCAGGGTTGACTCCTCATTGTGTTCTAGTGTGGATGTTAAGTCTCTTCCGAATAGCAGACCTAGGTATTTAAGGGGTTTTGTCTGCCACGCCAGTCCTGAGTCTCCGAGTACCTCTTTGGTGGTGTGGATGTTCATTGGTTTGCATTCCGATTTGTCTTTATTGAGCTTGTACTCTGAGGCTTCAGCGTACTCTCCTATTGTGTCCATTAGGGCTGTTATCGACGTTGACGGATTGGTTGTTGTGATGAGGATGTCGTCCGCATAGGCTGCAAGTTTGACGGTTTTGTCATCGATTCTGACACCTGTTATCTCGTTGTTGTCTCTTATTCTGGCTAGTAGTGGTTCTAGTGCTAGTAGAAAGAGGCCTGGTGAGAGGGGGCAGCCTTGCCTGGTGCCTCTCCCCAGCGTGAGTGTTTCTGATGTGCTACCATTTACTACCACTTTTGCTTTTGGTTCGTTGTACAGGGGCATTACCATAGTTCTGTATTTGGCTCCTAGCCCGAACTTGCTCTTACAGTTGTCTAGGAATGGCCAGGAGACCCTGTCAAACGCCTTTTCTGCGTCCAGTGCTATCATCACCGCCTGCTTGCTGCTGTGTGTTGTGTGGTTGATGAGGTGGCATAGTAGTCGTGTGTTGTCTTGCAATAGTCTGTTCTTGATGTATCCTACTTGCGAGTTGTGGATGAGAGTTGGCAGGACCCTGTTTAGTCTGTTGGCTAGTATCTTCACGTATATCTTACAGTCCACATTTATGAGCGAGATCGGTCTGTAGTTCTGCAGGTATTGTGGGTCTTTCCCCTCTTTGGGGATTATTATGATGTTCGCCTCGCCCATGGACTCGGTCATTTTGCCTCTCTGTATGCAGTGTGTGTATGTTTCTGCCATTAGTGGTTTAAGTTGTTGACTGAAGGTTTTGTAGAATGTTGTAGTGTAACCGTCTGGTCCTGGTGCCTTGCTTGGTTTGAGCTGATTGATGGCTGCTTCAATTTCTGCATCTGCTATGTCCACGTCCAGTGATGTTCTTTGGGCTGCTGTGAGCTCCGGCAGGGTGGTCTTGCTGAGCATGGCTGCACCGCCGTCTGCTTTTAGATTCTTGTCCTCGCTGTATAGTTCCTGGTAGAACTGCCTGAATACCTCGAGTATGCCTTTATTTGTCATTTGGGACTTGTTCGTTTTGTCTGTTATGGCTGCGATTGTGTGTTGCCTCTGTTTTGCTTTTAGGTATGATGCTAGTTGTTTCCCAGCCTTATTGGCGGCGCATACGTTTATGGATTTGAATTTATTCAGCCACGTGCCTGCTCTCTCGCTTAGGATCTTGTTCAGCTCATATTTCTTTTTTGTTAATGTAGTCAGGGTGTTCTTGTCCGTGATGTTTGCGCAGTGTCCTCTCTCCAGCTGTGTTATTTCCTCCTCCAGTTCACCGATCTTTTTGTTCCTGCCTCGGTTCATTCTTACTTTGATGTTGATCAGTTTCCCTCTTAGCGTCGCTTTGAGGGGCTCCCAGATGGTACCTTTTCCCCCCTCATCGTTGTGGTCCAGGTAGTCGTTTATTGCGCCTTCGATTTCCTTCACGTTGTCTTTGTTCTGCAGGATGTCGTCGTTTAACCGCCATCTTCTGGTTGGCTTCTCGTTGTGTCTTCCACTTAGTGATAGTGTGACATGCGCATGGTCAGAGATGGTTATTGGCACGATTTCTGTGTGGTCGATTAGGTGTGTGTGGGTATTGGACATCAGTATGTAGTCTATCCTGCTGTAGGAGTTGTGTGGGTGCGAGTAGAAGGTGTATTCACGTGCACTTGGGTTTTGTAGCCTCCACTGGTCGTCAAGGTGTAGTTTGGTGCATAGGTCTTTCAGGGTGTTGGTGTTCTGAGATTCGTGGCTTGTTCTATGTGGGTGTCTGCCTGTGGTATGGTCCATCACCCTGTTCATGTCTCCTGCTACCAGCATGAGGTCTTCTTGAGGGATAGTGGATAGCATTGTGTCTACTTTCTGCCAGAATTTCTTGTCCTCAGAGTTTGGCCCATAAATGTTGGCTATGTGTATTTGTTCCTCTCCTCTCAGTAGGCTCGTTATTAGTACTCCCCCTTCCTCATCTGCGTTTCAGTGTTTTAGGATCAGGTTTGCCTTCTTGCTCAGTATGGTGATTACACCTCGTTTCTTTCCGTTTGCCGGCGAGTTAGAGCTAATGGCATTGTAAATTGCAATGTCTTTTAGCCATGTGTTATGGAGTGTATGCATGTGGTGTGTAGTGAAATTATGTTGGGTTGGATTGGAATTGTAGCAATGGTGGCATGCTGCGCTTTAGATGAATATGTTTAAAAGTAAAGTGCACCATACTGCGATTGCTACAATAGTTAATTGTGGATGCGTTAACAATTGATGTGTGCACTGATGGCTGGTGGTGTTTGTGCCTGTAGAAATTGTGCACTGACAGCTGGTGGTGTGTGTGCCTGTTGAAAGCGTGCACAGAAGGCTGGTGGTGTGGGTGGCTGGTGAAAGCTTGCACTGACGTCTGGTGGTGTGTGGGCCTGCTCAAAGTGTGCACTGATGGCTGGTGGTGTGTGTGTGTTTGGTGAAAGCGTGTACTGACGTCTGGTGGTGTATGCCTGGTGGAAGCGTGCTCTGACGGCTGGTGGTGTTTGTGCCCGGTGAAAGTGTGCCATGATGGCTGGTGGTGTTTGTGCCCGGTGAAAGCGTGCACTGATGACGTACGGTGTCTGTGTCTGGTGAAAGTGTGCACTGACAACGTGGTTGTGTGTGTGTGTGTGGTGTGAGTGTGTCTGTGGGTGTGTGTGGTTGTGTGTGTGTGTGGTGTTGTGTGTGGTGTTGTGTGTGTGTGGTGTGTGTGTGGTGTTGTGTGTGGTGTGTGTGGTGTTATGTGTGTGGTGTTATGTGTGTGTGTGTGTGGTTGACTTAGTTCGAATTTTCATACCCTGCACACTCACACACTGCCCCTACACACTCACACAATGTTCACCCTATACACTCACACAATGATCACCCTGCACACTCACACACTGCTCACCCTACACACTCACACACTGCTCACCCTACACACTCACACAATGCTCACCCTACACTCTCACACACTGCTCACCCTGCACTCTCACACAATGTTCACCCTGCACACTCACACAATGTTCACCCTGCACGCTCACACACTGTTAACCCTGCCTGCTCACACACTGGTCACCCTGCATGCTCACACACTGGTCACCCTGCACACTCACACACTGCTCACCCTGTACATTCACACACTGCTCACCCTGCACACTCACACACTGCTCACCCTACACGTTCACATAATGTTCACCCTACATGCTCACACACTGCTCACCCTGCACACTCACACACTGCTCACCCTACACGCTCACACACTGCTCACCCTACACGCTCACACAATGTTCACCCTGCACTCTCACACACTGCTCACCCTGCACACTCACACACTGCTCACCCTGCACACTCACACACTGCTCACTCTGCACACTTAAACACTGCTAGCCCTGGACACCCACACACTGCTCACCCTGCACACTTACACACTGCTAGCCCTATACACTCACACACTGGTAACCCTGCACTCTCACACACTGCTCACCCTGCACACTCACACACTGCTCACTCTGCACACTTACACACTGTTAGCCCTGCACATTCACACACTGCTCACCCTACACACTCACACACTGCTAACGCTACACACTCACACAATGTTCACCCTGCACACTCACACACTGCTCACCCTGCACACTTACACACTACTAGCCCTGCACACTCACATACTGCTCACCCTACACACTCACACACTGCTCAACCCAACACACTCACACACTTCTAACCCTACACACTGCTCACCCTACACGCTCACACAATGTTCACCCTGCACGCTCACACACTGCTCACCCTGCACACTCACACACTGCTCACCCTACACACTCACACACTGCTCACCATACACACTCACACACTGCTCACCCTACACACTCACACACTGCTCACCCTACACACACTCACACTGCTCACCCTACAAACTTACACACTGCTCACCCTACACACTCACACACTGCTCACCCTACACACTCACACACTGCTCACCCTACACACTCACACACTGCTCACCCTACACACTCTCACACTGCTCACCCTGCACACTCACACACTGTCACCCTACACACACACACACATCTTCGGCCAGCCTGATTGGGAGGAGAGGCTCCTTGCAGAAGTAGCACTCTGATCCCAGCTCAGAAGGTGATTTGGCCCGCTGCACTTTCGCTTTCAGAGTCTGAGCCCGGCTGAGTCCAGAGCAGGGGGCGGGGTGGAAGCAAGTGGTGCTGCTGGGGCTTGTTTCTAGAAAAAATCAAGTTTGTGTCTAGCTTCAGAAAGAAGGTGCCCTGCGGAACGACAGACGTTGGTGGCTGGAAGGAGGAATGAACAGAAGGATAGGTAGTGAAACCAGAAGACAACAGCTAAACAGAATGAGGTCAACCAAGGGAAGAGTGAAGGGGGGAGTTATGAAAAGAGAGTGGGACAGTACTGAATGCCGCTGGGAGGGCCAAAAGAATAAAAGCTGCTGATCTCTCCAAGTCATTACACATCTACTCTGACCCGGAATTGCACCAAGTGTAACACCCGCTGTGGGGATTTTTATAACAGAAAAGTCACCCGCTGCTTGAACAAGGGAGGCAGCCACTTGACACCATGTGCTTCATGTCGAACTCTGGATCATGGTTTTCGAACTGGAGCCTCGGTACTAGGCAGGCTTTAACAAAATTAGCAGCATAAAATAGCAAGGATTCTGTCGCTGATGAAGGTCAGCAGTGACAGAACGATTTGAGGAGAAACAAAAGGAAAAATACAGAAGCATGAGGCAGTGAACAGCTATCCGCCCTTTGTTTCTGATGAATATTGGTAAAGGAAGAAAGACTACCTGTGCAAGCCCCTAAGGGAATGCTTGCACTAGCGCTGGCACGTCGGTTGCTGGAAGGAGGAATGGACAGAGGGATAGGGAGTGAAACCAGAAGACAACAGCTAAACAGAATGAGGTCAACCAAGGGAAGAGTGAAGGGGGGGAGTTATGAAAAGAGAGTGGGACAGTACTGAATGCCGCTGGGAGGGCCAAAAGAATAAAAGCTGCTGTTCTCTCCAAGTCATTACACATCTAATCTGACCCAGAACTGCACCAAGTGCAACACCCGCTGTGGGGATTTTTGTAACAGAAAAGTCACCCACTGTTTGAACGAGGGAGGCAGCCACTTGACACCATGTGCTTCATGTCGAACTCTGGATCATGGTTTTCGAACTGGAGCCTCGGTACTAGGCAGGCTTTAACAAAAATTAGCAGCATAAAATACCAAGGATTCTGTCGCTGATGAAGGTCAGCAGTGATGGAACGATTTGAGGAGAAACAAAAGGAAAAATACAGAAGCATGAGGCAGTGAACAGCTATCCACTCTTTGTTTCTGGTGAATATTGGTAAAGGAAGAAAGACTACCTGTGCAAGCCCCTTAGTGAATGCTTGCACTAGTGCTGGCCTCCACAATAGTGCAGAGAAGATCCGGTACCGAAGATTCCCAGCACAGCCAGATGTGCAGGTACTGACGGCAGCGCAGTCCAGCAGAGCAACGCAGGTACTGACAGCAGCACAGCTCAGCAGAGCGGCGCTGGTACTGACGGCAGAGTGCTAGGAACGAGTGCTAGGCGAGGGCGGCCTGGGCACCAATTAGAGATGATGGAGGTGGATGGGGGGCACTGCCTATTAGCGGGTGGTCCGGGTTCCGGGGGAGCCAGGTGCAAAAATGCTCCAGGATATGCAGGATGGTGGACGCAGCCTCCCCCTCCCCCTGATGTATGGGGTTGGGCCAGGCCGAGGATACATGGCGCACTTGGGAGGTAGTGCAGTGTGGGAGTGTATGGAGCTCGGGGGATCAGGCCGGATGTGGGTATCGCACAGCGCGGGCATCGCGCGGAGGCTGGAGCCCGTCTGTGGGCTCTCATGGCTTAAAGTGCTGCACTGATAAAGCGGGGTGCGTGCCCCCCCACCCCTCCACCCTCGGCAGGAGATGTGTGGGGAAGGGCGGATCCTGCACACGGGGTCTAGCCCAGGTTACTCCTGCGCAAGTTGTTTGGGCAACAGTGCTTAACGACTTGACTGAGGCAGCAAAGGGTCGAAGTACAAAGTGGAGGGGGTGCGGTGTTTAGCGGACCTGGGGGTGGGGGCGGGATCATACGGGAGGCTATTTGTGATCATTGGTGCAGAGAGGGCTGGGGCGCCCCTGGGGAAAGTGAAAGACTGGAGGCCAGGGGGATCTTCGGCAGTGCGAGGTCACTGCGAGCGTGGGGGGGGATTACGGTGCGTTGGTGGTGGTCCAGGCTGGTATGGCAGGGCAAACAACGAACGCTGAGTGATGGTTTGGGCGCTAGGGATAGCAGAGGGAGGGTGATGGCGTTTGGGGGTTTGCAATTAATTGTGACAAAGGACTTGTACACAGAAAAGGACGAGGCAGCGTCCTACGGTAAAGTGGCGGCGGCGCATCAGAATGGGGCAGGGTTGCCATGGTGCTCAGGCAACGCTAGTAGCAGCCGAGGGAGTGAGGCCGAGCAGGAAGAAGTTAGGTGCAAAGTCGGGGTTTATTTTATTTTATTTATGTGTTTTTATATAGCGCAGACTTTACCCAAAGGTGTTGGAGCGCTTTGCGGTAGGAGCGGTAATGATTAATGAGGAGAGAGTTACAGGTGAACAGATTACAAGAGCAGGCGTTTAAGTTGCGTGGGGCGGGGGTGGCGGTTGTGGGCGGGCGGAATGCATGAGGTAGCAAACGGTGCAATACAGGAGGAAAAAGTGACGTGTGCAGGTTACAAGAGAAAACAAAGTACAATTAGAGGTATAATACTGCAATATATGGTAGACACTGAAGCACAAGAACAAACGTTACGTAGGCAATGGTGGCACTTGTGCAAGTATCTAAAGCAGACGAAATGTGAGAGTTAGCAGAAAGTGTGTTACAAGAGAAAAGTGGCGTGTGCATGTGAGGGCTTGTGCGCAGGGAGGGGCGATCGGGAAAGGGTGGCGGGTTACAAATTGTTGGGAGCTCCAGCTCAGAAGTGCGGCGCAGGTACTGACGTCAGGAAAAAGCCAGCGAGTGGTGCGCGCGTGCTACTGCAAGCATATGTTTTGAATTATCGTGGCTGTCAAGTTGCGATAATTCATAACATATGGCCTCTGGTGCGCGTAACAGACACTAATAGGTTATAGGCAGAGCTACGCGACCGCCTATGGCCTATTGTGTGTTCTATTTTAAAACCGCACGCACACAAAGGCCAATGGAAATGGACCTTGGAAATCCACACGCACAAGCTATGTGGAATTTCAAGGTCCATTTTCAAATCGCCCGGAATAGGACTCTCGCTGCGTGACACTGCATGCGCAGTGTACGCAGAGCCCAAGCCCTAAAAACAAACTGGCGAACTGGTGTCCTGAAAGCAACCGCTTAGGAGGAGTTGTAGGAGTCTCTCCCTGCCCCACCTTCAGACTGCTTCCACAGGCTGCATAAAACTGGAGAAATTTAAACAGCTTCCCCTAGGCAAATTTTTACAACCCTTTTCTGGGTGAGGGGTGAGGTGCTAGCCCCTCGAATTTCAACATTCAAGGTCTCTGCGTGTCCCCCAAGTTTAGGGTCGTAACTACAGTTAGTGCAGTAGATGCAGTAGCACCAAAGTTATGAAGGTATCCCTCCACCCCAACTAATGGCATTCCTTTACTACTAAAACAGGGGCTTTGGCGAGTGGAGGTAGTTTATTTTCTTGCATTTGGCCTATCGCAGACTTCCCACAGCAATGTCCAGCCTGCACTGTTACCCTTGATTGAAAGACTATTATAGGTACAGCGCTGCAACAATTAATTGAAATTGTATTGATCTAGTGCTTAATACCTCTAACGAGGTGTCATGCAAGCGGTCACATCAGATTTTCTCACTGCAGAAGATATGGCTACTTCTGATGAGGAACCACTGCCAGCCCTACTTGTTTGTGAACTCAGTGATGCTTCCCTCATTCTTTCATCCTCCAACTTCGTAAGGCCTTGATGGCAAAACCCTGTGGCCCATCACAGGTCCAGATAGTGTTCCCCCAATCCACAAATCTCCCAGCTTACCAAATAGTGTCTTGGCTGGCCTTAAGACAAGGGCCTCGATCTAACATGCAGGTGGAATGCTCAAGGCCAGGGATGAACAATAAATCCTGCCTTGCTCCTGAAATTTATCCTAATCTGGTCTTTTTTCTCCTGAGGTATAGGATGAAATGAGGAAGGACACATAACATGTCTCAAAGCAATGCCATGACCATCGCCTAGAAATTCTAGACCCTGTAGTTCAGGCTACAGGATATGCTAAAAAGGGGAAACAACCTTTACAGCACAGTCATTACATCACACTACCTTTACATAACAGTCATTACAACGCAACATCCTTTACATCGCATGTCATTACAACGCAGCCATTACATTGCATGTCACTACAACGCATTTCATTACAATGCATGTCACTACAACACAGGCATTACATTGCAAGTCATTACAACGCACAGTACCCTTACACTGTCCGACACTTACCCTACTGTTGCACTCACTGGAGTTAGAATAGTCAAGTTTACCCCTACACTATCCAACACTTACCCTATTGTTGCACTTACTAGAGTTAGAATAGTAATTTTTGCCCCTACACTATCCAACACTTACCCTACTGTGGCACTCACTGGAGTTAGAATAGCAATTATTACCCATATACTATCCAACACTTACCTTACATGCAATGTAATGGTATGCATTGTAATGGTATGCGTTGTAAAGGTATAATGTGATGTAATGGAATGCGTTGTAAAGGAAGTTTCTGAAAATGCGATGTAATGGCATGCTAAATAAAAGAATGCGTTGTAAAGGATGTTGCGATGTAAAAACTGCATTGTAAAGGCATGCATTGTACATGTATGCGAAACTTGTAACGTCATACATTCGCTAAAAAGCACTCCTTCCAACCCTGATAATCATTATGCCCCTACTATGGGGAGATGGGTGCAGATGGCCTTGTGCTTCATGGATGATGCTACTGACAACGTAACGGCTGAGGGTTGTAAGTTTGTCCATTTGGAGATTGCAAAAAAATTGGGGTATTAGTTATGGAGGGTAATAACCACAATCCTTGTCAGGGTGAACCCTTAAAGTTATAAAATGACCCTGAGCTCAGCCCTCCGGCTGCTATGGCACAGAGCAGACAGGCTTAATTTAGAGAAATGCTTAAAGTTTGTTTTGCAGTACTAAAACAGTAATAAAGTTGAAATACAAAACAATAAAAATCCCAAAACAAATTGGAAAATAGAGTAAAATGTAACTAACTTAATGACTCC
Organism: Lissotriton vulgaris; assembly: GCF_964263255.1. Classification (NCBI taxonomy): domain Eukaryota; kingdom Metazoa; phylum Chordata; class Amphibia; order Caudata; family Salamandridae; genus Lissotriton; species Lissotriton vulgaris. The sequence continues at coordinate 1,461,285,245 of NC_141687.1, read as the reverse complement.
AAGATTACAGAAATCCAAAAAGGGGGACCAGAGGTATTCTCAGGTCTCAGACTACAGATTCAGTCATCTTTTTATCTTCCACAGCTCTAGGAGAGTTCTGAAGTGGGTGCCTGGAGATGCCACATTTATGCCTGGCACAAGCTAGTGACCGGTAATGATCAATGGGGATATTCTAACCAGTATGGTTAAGGTTCCAGGGGCAAACCCTACCCGCTTTATTTTTTTTTTAAGATGGCTGAAGTCTTTGGCAACACTAAACTTGCTTTCTGGGGGCTGGTTGGGTGTGTGGTGGTTGTACCATGGTAATCCCAGTGTCCCTCCACATCTAACACCTAAATCCAGTTTGATGCTGTGCCTTTACCCACAACAAACTCAGAGATAGAAGTATGGGATACTAAAGCTGAGCTTTTTGCAACTAGACAGTGAATACATACACATTTTATGTTATTTTGTTTCCCTTCTTTAAATTGTGCGCCAAATGGTAAGGGCCTGGATTCACAAAGATAAATTTACACTTCTATGTACTTGGACAATTTTTTTGGTATCCACAAACTACAAATGTAGTTTTACTAATACTAATTTTACGACTGCGGAAATACCACACGTAAAAAGATTGGAAAAAAATATTCCCCACGTTAAACTTATACTTTTGTAAAAGTTCACTATTTTTTGCTATTCATAAATAGGATTTTTGAGTTTGAGATGGGATTTTGCAATTGTTTCACATATTCAATGAGCAAATTGTATACTGGACCTGTCGAGATGACATGGACACGCTAGTTTTCCTCACCTGCGTTTCAAATAACCTGATTGTAACTTTGTCTACTAACTGGGGGGCATCTCCGGACCCCCCTCTGGTTATATGCGAAATCAATGAAAATCTGTTTTAAAAAAAAGTAAATGGGAGTTTTGTTTTACTTATAGTAAGTTTACAACTGAGGCGACTCCATACATAAAAATAAAGGACTGGCCTACTTTTAATGTGCATAGCCTCCGCAGCCCTAAAATTTGTGTTAGTAAAACTAAACTTGCAATTTGTAAATACCACAAAATAGTAAACTTAAACGAAAGTATAGGTTTACCTGTGTGAATCAGTTCTTATACGTAAACTTAACAGACGTGTCAAGCAGGCTGCAATACTGCAGGCCTAACTGGCTAGGAAGACAGCAGAAAGGACCCAGCCCAGTTTTTAGCTAACATTTGCATGTAACAAGGGATGCCTCTTTGAAATATGCCCCAAGAGTCAAATGAAAACCCCCAGCAGTCCTGTCAAGCAGAATGTGACATTTAATTTAAGCAGCCCTTGTCACTTCAATATCAAAAAGGGATCCTCCAGCACCCACTGCATTTTCTGTCAAGTTCAAAAGCGTCATCTCTGCTCATTCAGGTCAGCCTATTTTGCTCCTATCAGCAAGTTCATGCCTCATTCAGACCAGATAAATGCTAATTACTGGCTGGCCAAAGTGGGAGAACAAAACGCAGATTGAGCTTTCAAGGCCTTCAGGTGGAATGAAGGTACATTTTCAGAAGTTATTTTCCAAGGTATTTAGAACAAATCCGATTACATTAATGAATTGGATTTTTAGTTACTATTAAAAATAGTTATTTCATTATTTTTCCAGCTAGTCTCATTCCTGAGATACAGGATGAGTTGTAGTATTGCATTTCAGTGGTTTCCTATAAAACAACCAAATCTGCTGCAGTGAAAATAGCTCTGAGGGCTTTTTCAAAATAAGAACATGTTTAACATTAAACTTTTCCATGTTCTTCTTTTAAATATCATACACCCTGCCTTCATGGACATTAATGCAAAAAGAACAATTGATGAAAAGATTGCTGCACAATGTCAAACATTCACTGGACTGATGAGGAACAGGGTCAACACTGATTTGCATATGGTATGGCCAAACTAGGGTGGCATTGAGAGCAAAAGAACGATGGATTTAACCTGGATCTCTTGACTGGGGGATGAATGTTTGATTTGCTCTGCATTCCGTCCATCATCTGTGTGTCTTTTACTTTATGGGCATTAAGGCCTATTCTGGGGTGACATATTAATACATAAAAGGAAGGTTTGGACCTGTCAAAAAAGGGATTTATGGAGGTCCAATTTGAGGTTAAAACCTACTAGTGGCAGGCCCGAGGCATGCTTACATTGTCACTATAGTGGATGGCACAATGTGTGCTTTAGTCCACTTTAGGCATTTATGTACACGCCCTGGGCACACCCAGGTACCTTATACTAGGGACTTATACGTAAGTTAAATATGCCAATCGTGTGGATGCCAGTTGTAACATGTTGAATGGAGGAGCACAGGCAGGTTACCAATGGTTAGCAGGGGTAAAGTGTAACCCTGGGCGTACGACTACGCTATGCTCGCGGAGCGTGCCTATTTTGCCAACTACGCGCTACACGATTTGCACATAGCACAGTGCAAAAACGCGTTGACTAGCGGGCCTTTTTTTGCTTGCTCGCGGTCCTCAACGCCAAGTTGGCGACCGCGAGCGAGCAAAATACCATCCCAGCTAGACTTTTTCCTTCTTTGGGATCAGGAACATCAAGTTGCCAATCACGAGTGTGGAAAATAAACCTCCCGGTGAGATTCTCAACGCGGGGAGGTCAGGTTTCTCATTGCGAGGGGTCACGTATGCTCAGGACCGCTCGCAATGAGAAACTACCAGTCCGCGTTGAAAAAGCTGCTGCTCAAGTACAAATCTACTAGAGCGGCAGAAAACGACCGTTTGCACTGTGCAAGATGCAGTTTGCAATGATTGCACAGTGCGGACAAGCATCCAGCACTGTGCAATCAGTGCAAACAGCATTTTCCCTACCGCACTATGCAGTTCGCATAGCTGTGCGTAGCTTGCGAAGTTCGCTACTACGCAAACTACGCCCAGGGTTAGTAAAGTGTACAAAGTTCAATAACAGCAAAAATACGGTTCATCAAAAAGGAAAGTAAATAAATAAATAACAGTTGGGGTGACCCTGCTTTGTTGATCCACAGTCTAAAAACTTTCTTTAGCTGCCGCCCCCCCCTCGATATGCATAGTCTGTTCTGAACATCAAGAACAACAAAAGCTGTATAAGCCAATCATTTCTCTAACATTGTTTTATTTTGTTATAAACCATTTTCATTGGTGTTTTACAGTAGTCGAGCAAGAAAGCAAAACATCACAAAATTGTCCCTTAAAATTTGTAGGTCTCGCAACCTATCAATGCGCGCAAGCGCATTGAGCGGAGCGAGAATTCAAGTGCTCGAAATCCTCGTCAAACCAAGGGCTTCTTGGTGCGGTTTTCTTTAAGTTCACGTGAATCACGTGACCAAACAACCACGCGCATCAGCCTCCCTCCCTCCTAATTGCATTTTTTAACGGCCGCACAGCACATCAAAGGGCTTCGCCTAGCGTGCGCTCTGCGGCGTCTCCACCCCTAATTAATCATGGCTGGCCGGCCGTACTTTCAGTTTCCCGGCCGCTCTTGCGCGCGCACCACTCATGTCTTTTTTTTAAAATTGTTTTCGCGTCCGCCCCATCCGACTTCTCTCCGCGCATCTCCTCGCCTCGCTCGCATTCCCGCCCCCATCTATTCTTGTTTTCATTTATTGCATTGCAGACAGGAAATGGAACTCCACTCAGTGGTTCACCACGGAGGTCACCGACTTTGCCCATAGCTTTTTCTGCACTTTTCTGAGTTGGCCTCTCTATAAGGCTGTCTGCCCTCTTCTGAACGGTCTTTGGGTCTTGTAATGTCTGGACTGTCCGCTCTCCATCATGCCCGGTGACACATTCAGGGGGTGATCACTTGTGGTGAATGCAGCGTCATTTCCTCTCTCTCCAGCTGCCCTCAAGACCTAGGCACCCCCGCCACGGGGCCTTACTCTTCCCTGCTGGGTCCATGCCAGTGAATGTTGTATCACACTCACACTGGTATGTAGAGGAGCTCCTGACACGGACACCTCACCTCGACCATGTAGCCTCTGCAAGGCTCCGAGCCAGGCAGCTTCACAGCGTGACCGGAGCGGCCTACATTCCAGAGTCAGGCAGGGCATGTCAGGACAATGTTCCAAGCTGCACGTATGACAGCATCAGCTTCCTCAGCCTTCCGGTGCCCACCCTACAGCATCGGGCGTGCAGCTGCGGTGACTTCCTTGCTCACGCTGTTGCCTTGGGACCATCAACAACAATTAAATAACAATGCTAATATCAGTAATGACCTCACTAACTGACGCAGTGATCTCAAGCTGTCCGACGTCATAAGTGTGTGAATTAGCTGGTCCTGTTTTCACTTTGAATGGTTTTATATACCGTCTGTATTTGTAATGCAAAATCAAAACTAGAAGTGCCACAGTAACTTGTTTAGTACGCTACTTGTTACCCCCAATGTGCTGATTCGCAGCACTGTAAATTATAGTTTTTATTATTCGCAAAAAGGGCACTCTAAATATCGACCTTGAGATGAAGAAATGCAGAGTGAACCCCACTTACGGTCAAAAACTGCAACCAGCAGGCTTTTTATGCCGATCTTAACTATTGGTGCTTAACTCACAAAGCTATCCCTCCAGTTCCTTAAAGACACTCACTCTACATATATTTATTTGAAAAGTTTTATATCGCGCATACATGCCCCAAAGGGCTATCGGAGTGTTGTACAACAGACGTACGTTAGCATGAGTACAGTACAATAGAATATCAACACTTGCCCTACATCCCCACTCTTCATTTCCAGAGGCATCCCCTACTCCTCCTTCTTACGTCACCCATCCTTACTAGAAGCTTCATCCCCAATCCCTCCCTCCACACATGAGAACACGATCCTCATTGTGACGTACTGCAGCACTCCCTACATACTGTCTCCTCGACATCACATCCTTACTTACAGCTGCACCGCTCCCCTGGTACATCTCCTATCTCATCGCCCCCCTGGGCCCACTCCCTTACAGCTGTTGAGTCGTCACTACTCATCTTCTCTCCAAGTCACCACGCATGCGCATAACTCACGGTTTGCCAGTGTGCCTTTTACTAACTGTGCCAGGATTTACACCTCCTAGCATCTCCTAATGCAAACATCCTTAAAGACATTACTGCAGTCTGCATTTACTCACATCGTGTACACTACAAACACGACCGTCTAAATTATTCCCCCAAATTAAGAACAGACAGATTTGCACTCTCCTTACAATTCAAATTTTCAATTCATTACATAAGCCATCTGCTTCAAAAGACATATCGACCCGCACCCTAATAATACTGGCCCCATGAGGCTCCTCTTGCAAGAACTTATAAGCACCCCCACCTTCGTTGACCGAAGAGAATAGCTCATGTACGTGTGCAAAAGGAACACGGAGATGTGAACTACAAGGAATCCACTTTCTCGTAAGATTTCGTTAACTAACATTATTTAAAGGAAAGACGGACCCCCGGTGTAATTGCATGTTTACATAAATGTCCATAACGCAATAACACTGATTAAACAAAATATATACAGTTAAAACATGTAAAAGCAGCAATCAAACTCTCTCAAGCCCAAAAAAAACCATACTCGCACATATACATATATATTGTTACACACTGTCACCACATCATCACTCAGGGACACCACCACACTACTCAGGGACACCACCACACCACTCAGGGACACCACCACACCACTCAGGGACACCACCACACCACTCAGGGACACCACCACACCACTCAGGGACACCACCACACCACTCTGGGACACCACCACATCACTCACGGACACCACCACATCACTCTGGGACACCACCACATCACTCACGGACACCACTACATTACTCTGGGACACCACCACATCACTCATGGACACCACCACATCACTCATGGACACCACCACATCACTCACGGACACCACCACATCACTCACGGACACCACCACATCACTCTGGGACACCACCACATCACTCTGGGACACCACCACATCACTCTAGGACACCACCACACCACTCTGGGACACCACCACACCACTCAGGGACACCACCACACCACTCTGGGACACCACCACACCACTCAGGGACACCACCACACCACTCAGGGACACCGCCACAGCACTGAGGGACACCACCACAGCCCTCAGGGACACCACCACAGCCCTCAGGGACACCAACACGGCACTCAGGGACACCACCACAGCCCTTAGGGACACCAACACAGCACTCAGGGACACCACCACATCACTGATGTACACCACAAAATCAATCAGGGACACCACCACATCACTCAGGGACACCACCACACCACTCAGGGACACCACCACACCACTCTGGGACACCACCACATCACTCTGGGACACCACCACATCACTCTGGGACACCACCACATCACTCTGGGACTCCGCCACATCACTCTAATACACCACCACATCACTCAGCACCATAACAGCATCACTCAGCACCACAACAGCACTGTCCTTGCTGGCTAACAACAAGCATTCCCATAGCCAATAGGACTCGCATTAGGAAAGTGTAAGCTATTGGCTTTGTAAATAACAATGCTATTAATTTATATATTTTCAGTGCCAACACATATTAAAAAAATAATTGTCATTTACAATACCAATAGCCCACACTTTCCTAATGCGAGACCTATTGGCAACGCCAGTGCTTGTTTTATTCATTCCGTATACGCCGTTAGAGAATCTGGCACATACATTAAAAGCCATGAATATTTTTACACACACTACGCATCACAGACATGAGCTTCCTGTGTCTAAAATGCCTCAGTTTTGCAGCCATTATCCCCATATGTTAGGGTGTTTTGTGGACATCCATGTGCCTCATATATTGGTGCTTCCAGTAGCCTACAAGTATCTATCCTGGCCTCACGTTTGACCAGGCTAAGTGCCGGGAAATTCCCTGGAGTAAGCTGCGCGCACTGTACGTTTTTCATTCATTTTTTTCAATCTAGGGCCTCCTGTTGCCAACACTGTGCAAGCAAAAGCCACACGTTTATAAAAAACCTTCCCCTATTATTCACCAGTTTACAAAAATGTTTAACATTACAGTGTGAGAAGTAAATATGATGTGGCGATAAAATTCTTCAGCGAGGACCTGCACCGCCAAGAAATTAATGATGTTTCTTTATCTCCAGACAATATGGAGAACATTCCATTCGTCTCTGTGGCATTTGAGACTTGTAAGAGAAGAGTCTGAATGCTTATGGCATATTCATTATCGTGTGTAAAAGATTTTGTACAAGTAATCAATTTGAATGAGCGAGTATCTCAATGATATGCCAGTCTCCAAAGAGTTTTACACACAGGAGGGGTGTTGTCCTACGGGACCAGGCAGGACACTATAATCAATAACCAACAAACAGGCCTGGTCTCGAGATTATATCATGCTGCTTTTTATTTTAAGCAGACTGGGGCTCTGATTAATTAATTCTAGAGCACCTATGTTTTATTCACATATTTTCATACATTTTCATTTTTGATGCCAGCTTGTAAACATGTCTGAGTTTCGAAAGAGGACATAAGGCATCTTTAATGGGACCTATGTCATTCTGCCAAGTCCGAGGAAGACTGTGGAAAGTTTTGTAAGTTTATCACTAGTGACCTATAAACTTTGGATATTTTCAATCATCATATTTCCCCCAGCCTTCATAGATGTATTAAGTGTTGTGTCAAGGGGATTGGTTAAGGGGGTGGGTATGTTGGATCTATGTGTGTCACTAGAATTGGTTCTGGAGAAGACTGAGCCCTTCGTGGATATCTTGAGCCACTACTGCCACAAATGTAGGGTTCCCAGGTCTATCACATCCTTCGAATCTTGCTAAGACAATCGCCTACATGAGTCGTGCAGCAGAGTCTGCTTATTAAGCTTCCCTTTCATTGCATCAGCAACATTGCAACTCCCCTAACCTCGCCGACCACTTTGAAGGCGTAGGGGTGTCTGTAGAGTATTTTCTTCCAAACAGAAGGCGCAAGGATGCTTTTTTTACCCAAGGCTCAAAGCTTTGTTATATATATGTCAGATCAGAATCTGAGCCATATAGCCAGTCACTAATGACTTCATGTATGCTGCACCATGGTATAAAGTAAAGTCTGTCATGTCCACCCCATCAAATGATGATCTGTAACACTTAACTGGTGACAATCTGTAATTGCTTTATCTCTGCAAGACCTCTACCAATCAAGAGATGATGCATTTAAAGAAGGAATATGGGGTCTGAAATGTGAAGATCTCAAGGCCATCATTTTAACAAGTGCCTCTTTCCCCCTACCGGATAGAGGGGCATATTATCAAGGGGGTTTATCTTCACTTTTTTGGCTTTAAAAGCCAAGAAAGCGGAGATAAAATTATCTCCCTATTACCTAGCTGTCGCTAACACCAGTTAGCGACAGCTAGTAGGAGATAGTGACCATCTTGGGCCCCACTTTGCATGTCAGTGATATTTATCACTAATGACATGCAAAGTGGGCGTGCAAAGATGTTAGCAACTGGAAACAGTCGCTAACATCGCTATCTCCTATTACCAACTTATGGAGATATTCGCGCTAAGCGCGAATATCTCCAAAAGCTAACACCTGCCCTGAGCAGTTCTTAGCCATGTTATCTAATGGGAGGTGGATAACATGGCTAAGAGCATTAGCTCGGTAATGCATGAATATCGCTGACTTTTCAGCGATATTCATGCATTGCGGACGATTTGTATTGCATTTGCAATAAACCTTGGTAATACCAAGGTTTATCTGCGATAAAAATCGCTGCAGCTCAGCGGTAAATGTTTGTCTCTAACCAAGCAATAGCGATAATTATGGCTATTGCTTGGTAATATGCCCCAGAGTTTTTAGACTCCTGTGCTGTAGGGTTATTTTCAGCCTTTTGAAGATAGGAAGAACATTATATGCCCAGTCTTTGGCTTATTCTCTGTCAATACAGCTCCCCAGGTTTTAAAAGCTGCATAGGGCTACCCTGGAAAGGCAGTGGGGACCCATTCCTCCACATTTTCCACAAGTGTCACAGGGAAAATATTTGACCTCACGAAATTGACCAAAATGCCAGAGAACATGCCATATTTATTTACAATCGGTTCCACCCTCTGGCCTGACTGCTGGGCTGACTCGGCTGGAAAGGAGAAGAATGTCATTGTATAAAGATACTTTTTCTTCAAGTTCCAGGGTCCACTCTAAAGACTGTCACTACCTTATCTAGATGAAGATTTGCTGATAGTGGCTGAATCCCTAGTACAAAAAAGTACAAAAAGAAAAGGTAAAAGTGGAAATTATCTGCAAGCTACCCCACCCGATGGATAATGAGTCAGAGATCCTTCCATTAATTCTTACTCCATTTATGAGTCCCTTGTACAGGAGGCAGGCATAAACGATCATTTCTGGTACAGGAATAAAATAAACTTCAAATGAAAGTTGAATGCTGTTTAAATGTCATTTAGGAGTATAGCCAAAGGAAGGGCTGCTAATCAGGTGAAGCATTAAGAATCTAATGGTATGATGTATGGGTTATTGTATCACAAATGTTCTTTGATCACAATGTATAAGATTTTGTATGGCTGTTAGCAAGCGATTAGTCAGAGATGTGGCTAGGATCTTCAGTCCGCACTAATGAGCAAAATAGGTATTTTTGAAGTGCACCAGTTTGGCAGTGGGCCCCGCTTAAGAAGCTTAACAATGAACTGCCTCAACCTGACTTGAGGGAGTTTTCCACTCTAGCAACTCGAGCATAGGCTGGGCAAAAGATCTCAAAAAACATTTAGAAAAAGCCACTGAAAAATCATCACAGCCCAGGGTTTTCCCTGTGAGGATCTGGCTGAGGGCTTCGGAGATTTCCACCACCAACAGGTTGCTTTTCAAGGTACCTCAATATTCATGTGAAAGTCTGTTTACAGGAAAAACAGTAATAAAGATGGATAGCTCTTCCTGGGTGTTGCATTCCTTGTAGAGCTTCCAATAGTATTTAGCAAATTACTGAGCTATTGCCTTTGATTATAAATGTTCCATTGTCACCACAAACACGCCTACTCAACTAGTCGCTCCGACTTATATAGGATTGTCTCCGCCTTGCCCCTATATTGACATGCTCTGCTACGTTGTGCACTCCAAATCCTCTTTGCCTCCTCTCTAAGTCACTGTTAGTAATTATATTTTGTAAGATCTCAAAAAACATTTAGAAAAAGCCACTGAAAAATCATCACAGCCCAGGGTTTTCCCTGTGAGGATCTGGCTGAGGGCTTCGGAGATTTCCACCACCAACAGGTTGCTTTTCAAGGTACCTCAATATTCATGTGAAAGTCTGTTTACAGGAAAAACAGTAATAAAGATGGATAGCTGTTCCTGGGTGTTGCATTCCTTGTAGAGCTTCCAATAGTATTTAGCAAATTACTGAGCTATTGCCTTTGATTATAAATGTTCCATTGTCACCACAAACACGCCTACTCAACTAGTCGCTCCGACTTATATAGGATTGTCTCCGCCTTGCCCCTATATTGACATGCTCTGCTACGTTGTGCACTCCAAATCCTCTTTGCCTCCTCTCTAAGTCACTGTTAGTAATTATATTTTGTAAGACTCAGCTCTTAGAAGTTCTCGTCTGATGGCACTAACGCAGCAAATGTCTTGCAGATCAAGGAGGGTTGTCTCAAACCAGGGAATTTTACAGCATTATCATGTTTAATTTGATTGATATAATCTATCTTGTTACCTCTTGCTAACAGTTTGAGGGATTCGTATAGGATAACAAGAAAGTTTACTGACCCAATGTTGGTTTCAAAATGCTGTGTGATCCTTTCCTTCAGCAAGTCTCTGAATTCCTCTTTGGTCAGCCACTGTTATGTGCCCGGGTTAGGCCCATTTAGCACTGCTGCACATTTTCTCACATAGTCCTCTTTCTGCACAATAATATTTCACTGTGACTTTTTGCACATATTTGTGTACGTGACAATGTTGGATACGTTTGTCTGAAACTGCTTTTGTTTGCACGTCTAGCTTCGCGCCACATTATCATGATGCCTCAAACACTGAATACAAGGGCATTGTGCATGTTTTGGAAATGTCGTTCTATCTTCAGCAACGGGACAACAGTGATATCTGCATACCCATAAGAACACTAATCTGCATATACATCACAATGATGCTTTTTATTATAAATAAAGAAGTATTTCCAGGAGTAAACAGAGGAGACACTTTAGGTGATGTTGAGGGGTCCCTGCATGCTGAGGCTTCCACAAGCAATTCCCTATCATCTCCATGAGGGGTGTACAGTTCGTACCAAGACAGGGTCCTACATTATTTACCACCAGGCAATGGGATTGGGTCATCATGTAGGGGAATTTTTGATCTAGACACATAAACCTACACATACTTTAGACTTGCATAGAGTAGGGATTGCATAGTAGGAATACACCTGTTAACCAGTGTGCCTTATATGACTGCATTTATACACCGTTTTAGCACCATGGTGGAACTATATCTGAGGAAAAGAAGAGGGGATAACGAATCCAGATCTTTAGCATGCCTGCATAAAATAGAGAATATTTGGTGTAGGTTTCTTGTCCTTGGCAATGGGCGACCCCTTCCTCATTACTTGTACAAAACTTCGAGATATGCCAGGACATGTAGAAAAAGTCGTAATTTGTGTGGAAATAATTCCATTTATTTCTTCTGTGATTATAGTATAGTGCTTGACTCTTTTTTTTTTGTAAAAGTTGTTTTTATTAACAGTTTGGTAAGAACCATAAAAGAAAAGCGACAATCCCACTCAACTTCCCTCACAGGGGGGGTACGTTATCAAGCACATAGATGGCAGTGAACACGGCGAATACGTGCATTTGGGCGAAGAACGCCCTCAAGCTATACAACAATTTTGTGAATGTAGTCCAGGCTATAAACAGGAAGGCAAGGCATCTGGGGGACTACAGGCTGGAGCGAGCGTACCTCCCAAGGCGTTGATAAGCCAGCAGGGACGTCTGTATTTCGCCTCCTCCACCGCCCCACTAAACTACGCTGCGGGTGTCGCCAAAACCCAACCCACAACACCCCTACCCATCCCGCTCCCACCCCTTACCCCAGTGGTGGTAACCTACACGCACATATACAGTCAGTCTGGCAGGGCCAATAAGGTCTGGAATAGGTGAAGGGCCCGTAATGAGGGTGGATAAACCGCAGAGGGCAAGCCGCTGGAGAGGAAGCAGACCAAAGGACCCCATCGGAAGAAAACGTTCTTAAAATCGCCCTGAAAGATATCCGCCATTCGTTCCATACTCAACAGCTTCCATAACCTCGCATGCCACAGAGAGAGCGCTGGGCCCTCCTTTTTCTTCCATGCTGCTGCCAATGTCAGCTTGGCCGCACCCGTACATAGCCAAAGAATCTTTTTGTCAGCCCCCGTCTGATGCTCAAGGTCGGGGTCCCGAAGGCCTAGAAGAACATGGTCCAATGGGATGTATGACATTACCACGCTATCTATTACCACGCATACCATTACAACGCGGTATTTACAACGCATACCGTTACAACGCATAGCGCTTTGAGGTGCTGGATAGTGGTAAGTATAATTTTATATTCCAACTCCAGTCCCCGTGGACACTAGGGAAGGTGTTGGATATAAAATTAAACTTATTCCCTATCCTAGAGCGCCCCCCAGCGCAATGCGTTGTAATGGTATGCGTAGTAATGCCTGCGTTGTAAGTGTAGTGCGTGGTATAAAATGCGTGGTAAACGTTGTATACCGGTCCAATGAGTCCTTGATAGGATAGCCCAGAATCTCCCTGATTTGGGACAGAATTTCAGCCCAGTAGGGACGGATGATCGGGCAGTCCCACCAGATATGACGGAAATCACCCAGCAGCCCGCAGCCTCTCCAGCATCTATCCGAAGAATCCGGGAAAATTCTCCGTAATTTGGCCGGGTACAGGTACCAGTCCATCATGGTCTTAAGATGGGCCTCCCTAAGGTCTAAGGAATGGTTGTGTTTCGCTATGTCATGCCACAGATGGGATCATTCCTCGTCCGATATGGTGCATCCAAGGATTTCCTCCCAGAGGCCCATGTAACGTGGTCTAGGAGAAATAGAAGTAGAGAGAAGGAGGCCATAAAGAAAGGAGATGGTTCCTCACATGGTGGAAGTTTTAGCGAGGAAAGTCTCAAAAGGAGTGGGTGGCCTGGTGGCTGCATCTCTAACCGCCGGCGACAGCGCCCAGTGGAGTAGCTGGGTATGGTGGAATTACTTCAGGTGCGAGACCGAGTAGTTCGGCATACAATTGGCAAATGTGAGTGGGGCAAATCCATGGAACAAATGTGTAAGGGCGAGGCAGCCCCCGGATCTCCAGGCGTCAAAGGACCCTCTCGCTCTGCAGGGGGAAAAGCCGGGTTAAAGTGAATCGGCGTGAATGGGTACGGGAACGACGTCCAGCGTTCATCGTGGGAGACCGAGTCCCAAACCTTCATTGTGGTGCTCGTGGGAGTACTGATGTATGCATTTTTGGTTCTATCCGCTTTGGGTTTCCACAACAAGTCCCAAATCATCCTCCCCGCCACCGACCGATCTATATGCAACCAATGCTTCTCGGAGAGGGGCTGGGACCACTCTACTAGGATCCGCAGCTGCGCCGCCTTATAATATAGGTGCATATCCGGGAGGCCCACCCCCCCTCCTTCTGTGGGCACTGGAGGGTGATGAAGGAGAATCGAGCCTGACCTCCCTGCCAGATGAAGCGGAGCATCATGGACTTAAGACGACGGAAGAAATCGCCCTCAAGGACGATAGGCAAGGCCTGGAAAAGATACAACAATTTAGGTAACAGGGACATTTTGATCGTGTGAACCCATCCCAGCCAAGAGATAAACATAGGCTTCCAACGGGCCAGATCACTGTGAATCCTCGTCAGGAGTGGGGGAAAGTTGGCGGCAAACAATTTCCCAATAGTGGGGGTCAAATGGACCCCTAAAAACAATATGGTGGTGAGGGACCACGGCAGGGGCGACAGCGGCCGTAGACGGTCCACCTCAGCAGAGGGGAGCGTGAGGTTAAGGATATAAGATTTATTGTAGTTAATCTTAAAGGCCGCCACTTTCTCGAAGGGCGATAGGGCGTCCTGGACATAGGGAAGGGAGTGGGCAGGATCCGCTAGGGACAGCAGAACATCGTCCGCAAAGAGAGAGATCTTATGTTGTTCCCCCGTGAAGGGCAGGCCCCGAATGTCTGGGTTCTCACGCACTGCCAACGCGAGCGGCTCAATTCTCAGGGTGCAGAGCAGGGGCGAAAGGGGACAGCCCTGCCGAGTGCCGCGGGAATGTGGGAAGAAAGCAGAGCAGTGTCCGTTCACCGTGACTCTAAAGCGGGGGCTACTGTAGTTCGCTTCTAACATCGTGAGGAACCTAGCCGAAAAGCCAAACGCCGACAGGGTCCGGACCAGGAAGTTCCAATCCACTCGATCAAAGGCCTTCTCGGCATCGAGGCCCACCAGGACCGCCGGGATCTTAAAGCGGTTGGCCTTCTCAATGAGGTGGATCACCCTCCTGGTATTGTTGTGTGTTTGACGGCCCTTAATGAAGCCGGACTGGTCCGATTGTATGAGGGCTGGCATTAGGTCCTGGAGTCTGTGCGCTAGAATGGTAGAGTACAGTTTGGCGTCCAGATTAAGCAGAGCTATGGGCCTATATGAGGAGCATACGGTAGGGTCCTTCCCAGATTTAGGGATAACCAATATGACGGCTTCCGCCATGGAGCCTGAAGTCAAGCCAGTCTCCCCCATGGTATTGAACAACCGCACCAAAAATCCACAAATGTCCGAGGCGAAGGTTTGGTAGAACAGCACGGTGAACCCATCCGGCCCTGGCGCTTTATGAGGCTTCAGCGCTTTAAAAGCTGCCCGTACCTCTTCTCCTGTAAAGGGGGCCGCGAGAAGGTCGCTCCACTCCGCGGAGACCTGGGGTAGCGGGTGCGCCCGCAGGTACTCCTCCTGATCTTCGGAGGACAGGGCCTCCGCCGAGTAGAGAGCGGCATAGAAGTCCCCAAAAAGGTCCGCCTTAGCCCCGTCTTGGTGTGTCACAGTGCCTGACGGGTCCTGAATACCACCTATGTAATCCTTCTCCCTGAGTTGGCGGGCCAGATGTTTCCCGACCTTGTTCCCCTGGGAGTAGGAAAGGCGCCTCAGCTTCAATAAAGTAAATTCCGCTCGATTATTGTAGTGGGCTCTAAGTTTGCTCCTGACAGCCGTCAGGGGCCGCAACGTTATGTTAGAGGGGTTCTGTTTATGTGCCCATTCAAGAGTGGAGAGTTCGCGTTCTAGTTCGTCCCTTTCTGCTCGTGGTAACTTGTTAAGAGCGGAGTTGAGGGCGATGCACTTGCCACGTATGGTGGCCTTGAAGGCGTCCCATAAGGTGAAGATAGAGGTGTCTCCCTCGCGATTGAGGTAAAAAAATTCATGAACAGCCTTTCGCAGTTCTTTACAGGATGCGTCGTCCCAGGTTAATGATGGTGGGAAATACCATCTGCGGTGGACAGTCGGTCCCGGGGACCATGTCAGACAGAGCGCCAGCAGACTGTGGTCCGACACTGACAGGGGAAATATGCTGCCCTCCCGAAGATCACCACGCAGGGATTGACTTAAAAAGATATGGTCCAACCTAGAATAAGAGTGATGGACATGGGAAAAGAAGGTGTAATACCTAGCCTGAGGATGAAGGGCATGCCACCCATCCAGAAGGCCTAAGTCCATAAACATGTCCTGAGTATCCGCGGCAAAGAGGCCGGCGTCGGATCTCTGGCAGTGAGAGCAGTCCAAGTCTCTGTCCCAGATCAAGTTGAAATCCCCTAGGACAACGAGTTCTCCCTCCACAAAGTCCCCCACCTCCCGCAGTAGGTCCCGCAAGAACCCGTTATGACCAATATTGGGGGCGTAGAGGACCAAGAATGTGCAAGACCTGCCAAGGAGCACCCCCTTGACCATGAGCCAACTTCCCTCCCTGTCACTCCGGACCCCCAGGGGCTGAAAGTGGAGAGTGGAGCGAAATAATAGGGCCACCTCTCTATGCTTCGTAGCAGCGGAGGATCGATAAATAAGGGGGAATTGTTTATGCTTGAGACGGGTTTCATCTTTACGAGCGTGGTGCGTCTCCTGGAGGCCCACCACGTCTAAGTGATGGTCAACTATGTACTTCCAGACTTTTTGACGTTTCTGCGGGGAGTTCAAGCTTTTCACGTTCCATGTGCCTATGACTAGAGGCATTACATATCAGGAAGCCCCCTTCGCTCTCTCAGACGGCCCACATCAATCCGCTCAGGACCCGTCAACTCAAGGCGGGCACACAGCAAGTCCACACACATCGAACCATGACCGTCACCCCTCAACACCCCCCAAGTGACAGCGCAGGGCAGCCAGCACATAAAGTCCCTTCCCCACCCCCCACCCCATCCCCCATCACCAATCACCCCGTAGCCAGCCTCGAGCAAACGCGGTTGCCACTTGACACCCCTCATCCCCCCACCACCAGGCCACCAAGACACCACCATCAGCAGGGCAAACCCCACACCGCAGAAGCCACCCGGCATATCAAAAAATCCACCCTGGAGGGCAGGCCAAAGACATACCATAGAAAGCAAGACGGAATTCACGCAGACATACATACCTTGATTACCACCACTCCCTCCCAGCCCCCCAATGGGCCCCCCCCACCCCAAAAAACAAAAAGACACAAACCAAAAGGAGAGAAGGAACCGAAAGACCCAAGCGGTGTGCCACTATAGGTACCTTCAAAGCACGTGGGTCAAGTCCACAGTCAATGGTCCTCCAGTTCTCCGGACCGTGGTGTCCTCCCACAGAGTACATATTATCCCACGGTACCTGAAGGGGGGGTCCCCCTGACGCCAAACAGTTGCCCCTCTCGGGATCAGGCTGCCGATGAGCTGTGTTGCGGAGGTGGCACTGTCACCGACGCCACCGCGGCGACTGCTGCTCCTCGCTTCTGCAGGCCCACCGAGGGGTCCGCCCCCCCGCCCCGGCACCGCCGAGCGCCCCACTCTGTGCCAGGACAGGGAGCGCTGCCGCTGTCGCAACGGGGAGCTCCCACCCCTCAGGGAGGAAGTGGTGTCATCCAAGCCAAGGAGGTCCTTGGCAGCTTGTAAGGACCTGATTTGGACCAGCTTATTTTGCCACCTGAAAATAAGCCTGAATGGATTGCCCCAAGAGTAGGCCACATTTTGATCACAAAGGAAGGCCGTCACTGGTCAGAAGTCACGCCGCTTCTGGAGCGTTGAGGCAGCCAGATCCTGGAACAGCTGGGGACGATGGTCCCGAAATTGCAGGGTGGGATATCCTAGAGCTTTCCGAAATATCCGCTCCTTCAGCTGGAAGTCGTGGATGCATACTAGGATGTCCGGAGGCGGCGCCCCGCTCCCCTCTGCAAACCACTCTATGGACCCTGTCCATACGGATCTCTCGGAGATCGTCTTCACCCAGGATCTGCAGAAATAGGGCCTCCACATAGCCCTGCAGGTCTCCAGCCTCGCCCTCCCATGGTACTGCCTGGATGCTGATGATATTCCGGCGGGACCAGTTCTCTAAGTCCTCAGCGTGAGCCTGGAGGTCTAGATTCTGCTCCGTGAGTCTGAGCACATCTTGCTGGAGTTGATGCACATCGCCAGCTAGACCCAGATCGTGTTCCTCGAGTGTTGCCACCTGCTCTCCTATGCCATCCACGTCCCTCCTCACCTCGCGGAGATCAGAAGCAAGCTGGGAGCGGAGTTCCGAGATGCCTTTTTTTATGGCAGAAAAGAGCTCCAACATAAAGGCCTTGGTAGCCGGCGCGTCATCGTCCTTCTGTTTAGGCGAGGAGCTGGGTCCGGGCGGGGTCGACGACAGGGTCCCTCTAGGCTGGCCATCCTTGCCCGGCTTGTCCTTCTCTTTTTGAAGCCTGGTGGTCATCTTGTAGCCCCCGGTAGACCACTCCGGTCAGGATCCAAGGTAGAGCGCACCACACACCTCACGAGCAGCACCCACAGGACAGGACACGTGGGGCCCCCTCTAGTCAGGCAAAGATCTTCAGTACTTCTCATGCGCCGGGCAGTCCAGACGCCAGTATGGCAGCTGCAGTAGTACTGGTCAATGGGGAGGGGGGCACCGACAGCCACAGCCGCCGGGCGCCACTCCAATGATGAACTAAGGGGCGGCCAGACCTCAGCAGAGCCACACAAAGTCCGTCTGCAAGCAATGCGTAGGAGCGACAGCCGCAGTTCACCCCACAGAGGGGCCAGTCGGGGGCAGGCGGGGGGTGGACCCTCCACGGCACATGGAGCGGTCTAAGTGGAGGAGGCCGCAATCACCCCCAGCAAGAAAGGCAGGGACCGCCACGCACCGCTGTCCGCAGGTCCGGGTCCGGGTTCCGCGCCGCAGTGGGCCACACAGGTGGCGGCTCGGGCTCAGCACCCCCTCTCGGCCACCCCGGGGGTGGGCAGGCAGCAGAAGCGGTAAGAGTCCCCCTCAGGGGCAGGTGGGCGCCAGCAGTGACTCCGGAACACCCAGTTCTACTCCACTCCAGTGGACAGCATTGCAGGCCCAAGAGGGGGAAGGCTCAGCAGGCCAGGAATCCCCGGGCTAAAGTTTGCCCCAGCAAGAACTGTTCACAGACTCGTATGGCAGGTGCCCTGCCAAAGCTCCAATCCTCCTGGCAGGCACCCCCCCGTCCAGGCCACGCCGCACCCAAGGCAGCACGCGGGCTACGCCTCACACGGAGGCCCGCCCTAGGCAGGTCCCAGCTCTCAAGGGGCAAATCGAGGCGGCAGCGCTCCAGGGGGTCTCAGGCACACGCCTCACTCACCCGCTGCAGCAAAGTACGAGCGGCTGATCTTGGCGGGGGGGCCCAGCACCGCCCGATTTGGCAATCTCCACGCTGACCAGGCCTCACATCCCCGGTCTCAGGTGGCTCCTTCCGCCGGTCCCCTCGCTCCCAACCACAGGCCCGTGCCATGAGCAGGGCACCGCAGCCACGGAGGTCACGGCACCCGCTCAGCACTCCAGTCCTCGATGCACGGGGGCAGCGACCTCACCGCCGGGCCATGGGCCAGAGATCGGAGGCGGCAAGGGCAGTGCAGCGGCTCCTCCACCACACTCCACGCTCCGGGGCAGCAACTCTGGATGACCAGCAAGCAGGCCGCAAATGCTATCCCCTCGCTCCGGGCACCGGGAGACACCAGAAAGGCACCAATCAAATCCACGCAGCAGCGCGGAGCTCCCCCAGTCGATCCCACCGGTGAGTAAGAGCCCTGAGAGGGTGCCAGGCAATGCTTTGAGTATCGTGGCGCCGGAGGGACCTGGAGGAACGTCCTACTCCGTCGCCATCTTGGACACGCCCCCGCTTGACTCTTTTTAAGCTTCAGAGTCTTATAGAACAAAAGCAAATCATGAGTCTCAAAAGAAACAAGATCGTGTTGCAGCCAGCACGTGTTTCGCCCCTTCACGTTGGCCTTATCAGTCCGGGGCTTCCTCAGGGCGTAGAGCACACAAATATTTATTCCTCATTTAGAGGTTTTGGGTTTCTTCAGAAAAATTTAGCTGTTTGGCTGTAATCAGTTCAATTTCTGTCTTTGGGCAGAGTAAACTCTTCAGTCGGCCTTTGCACATATCATGGTGGAAACACCTGATAATCCATTGTTTATACAAAATTACACTCCAATTGGTGATGAGCATACCCAGGAATATCAAGCCTCTCGTTTGGGAGGGTCTGACATACGGGCACGATATTCTTTTGGCTGAAAAAGACTGGCTAGCTGAGTTCATTATGGAATACCCAAACAGGTAAACTATTATTTTATCTGGCTTTCTCTAACCTTGTTCCAGAATCAGTAAAAAATCTTATGCAGAGGTGTGTGCATTAACACTAGCTACGGTAATATGTCACAATCATGTGGGGTGGGATGATGAGTCACCTCATCACAAGATCCTGCTAAAATCAACTCCCCAACCCCAAAGACAATACCCAAGAAAACATGAAGCTTAAAAACAAGTTAGGGAAATCCTGGAACAACTTGAATACTAAGGTTTAATAGAAAATTGCACTTTATCAATGAACAATGCCTTGTTTCCCGTAATGAAACTGTACAATTCATGCCATATTAGACTATAGAAATTTAAACACATCTACTTGCACATTTGCAGTACAAAATGGACCCAGTGCCACACTAATGAATAACAATGTGCGGAAGAAAGAAAAAACAACATTAGATTTCCATTCAGATCTACAATTTGGCTTCCGCGAGGGGCTAGGCACACTGGAACAAGGACTAAACCTAAATATTATGATAGGGAAGTACACGCAATCTAAACAAGGGAGGTCATACCGCGCATTTATTGACCTCACTGTAGCGTTTGACTGCATGGTCCATGACAAATTATGTAACATCTTAACTGAGATGGGGGTGGAAACTACCCTCATCCATTTCTTGAGACATCTTTATGGGAACGCAATTGCAAGAGTCAGGTATGGAGTAAAGGGTGAATGCACTGCACAGTTTAACGTGGAGAGGGGGGTCAGACAGGGTTGCATCCTCGCACCTTTGTATTTACATTATATACCAATGGCCTAGAACGCACAATGGTGGAAAAGGGTCTGGACGTGCCACAAATAAATAACTGTCCCCTTCCCACCCTGCTCTACGCGAACAATGCAGTGTTGATGGCAAGGACACAATTGGAACTTCAAACAGTTTATGCAAAACATATAACCAACTTGGTACTGAAAGTAAATGCAACTAAAACCTTCATCATGAGGTGTGGGAGAGGTTGCGCCAAAAGCAGAGACATGTTCATTGGTGATAGTAAGGTGGATTTTACCAAGTGATTTCCCTACCTAGGCATCTTATTTGACGTCAAGAGTACATGGCCCAAGCTGTAAAAAACAGAAGCTTGCTCTTTATGAAATCGACGGCTGCTTTGGCCAATTTTGCCAGAAAACTGGGAAGAAGACCACCTGTTGAAATGCTGCAAATCTACCAGGCGAAATGTGTCAGTATGGCAAGATACGGCGCTGGCTTTTGGGGCTATCGAGGTACAAAACCCATCCAGCAGTTTGAGAATACCTTCTTAAAATTTCTCCTGGCGGTTCCAGGCAGTACCTCAAATTATATTTGCCACTCCAAGCTAGGGTTACCTTATATGTCAGATTTGGTAAAAATGCCAACCACTCCTTTTGTGGCACAGGATCTGGACTTCTGTAAAGACCACAGTAAATCACAAAATTCTAAAAGACAGCTTTAAGTTGGACAGGGCGTTAGATAATTTGTGGTTAAAATTTAGAAAGGATTTTACAAACGTTCTTGGCCACCCCGAGTATTTTAGCGATCCTGGTTCTATAAGTTCTGTCTATAGAAAAGAACTTTAAAAGCTCTGCATGACACACCTGGAGGAGAATGGGTTTGCGGTTGAGGCAATCAAACCCTTGGTCCAGTCCAATCAGTTGATGCTGATCACTTTTGGGATACAACCCTACCTTGAAATTATATTAAGTTCCTTTGATTGATTCATATTAACGCTCTTTAGATTCAGTACTTTCCATCACTTAGTAAGCTTTCCTAAAATGAACGATTGGGCTATAAAATTGAGTAGATGTCCCTGTGATGACCAAGCCCAGCAATCAACTATTCATGTGGTTTTAAATTGTAAGTTGTATTCGATATAAAAAAACATTATCATTTGAATCTTGCACTTTATTCAATTTAACTGAAATGAAATCACTGTGAACATATCTAACTGTATCCCTTCTTTATTGTGTAAATTACTCCATACATTTTTTCTCATGTATGCATTTTCAACATATGTGATAATAAAATATTTTTTTATTGTATGCTTTTACGACAAAAATCGAATAAAGCTTGTTGTGATTCTGATTCATTAGATTTCTCAAATGTATTTTCCTGACAAAATATAGCAGCTAGAAGCAGATATTTGACAGCATTCCCAGCACTAGGATCACAGAGGCAAATTTGTGGCTTGCCCCAGTGGTATAAGAATAGCCCTTTCCTGTTTTCAGCCAGAGTAATGTAATTACTTCAACATTTTGATGAGGAGGCATTGTTGACTATGTATATCTGACAAACAATGAATTACTGGAACACTTGGACAGAGTAGACCGCATAGTCTTGGGGTTTGCTAACCTCGGCTACAAATTTAATATAAAAAAATCTAAAATTGCCATCTCAATGTCATTTTTTGTGAATATGAATTGTCGAGTGAAGACAAAAGCTAAGCGACCCACTTTTTAGAAAAATTTGCATTGCTCCAACCTTCAACTAGACTGAACAGATTGCAATTCATTTTAGGATTTTTTACTATTGGTAGAAAATAAATTTTGGATTACACAGAACATGGAAAAACAATTCTAAGATTTCATAAGACCAGGCTTTTCAAGCACAAATTGGACACAGGAACCAAACATTGATAACTTTTAAACATTTGCACATATGTGCAAACACAACAAATCTAGTGATCTGCGTAGTTGCTGCATCACATGAATGCACCTAAATTGCATTCAACGAAGGTGATACAGGACCTATTGCATACAAATCACATTTGTACATGAACGTTGAAATGCATTTTGCACCAAATGAGAAGATTCTCAGAGCGGCACAGGATGCTGTAGTGAGAGAGAGAGAAAGCACTGTCTCTGGGTAAACACAGTCCTACTAAGCAGACCAAGGGTTTTGTACTTGAATGTGACATCTGCCAGCAGATGAAGGGCTTAACCATATAATTTCCACCACAGACACCTCTATTGATTTCATACAAGTCTCTTGCTTGTGTCTATTTGAACTACTGCAGCCCCTTACAATCTGAAGGGGTTTCCAAGTGCATCTTGGTGACAGAGGATTCATGTTCTAGATTCCTGTGGATATGGCAACAGCGGCCAGCTTACGGCTTAACTGTTATCAAAGACTTGCAAGTCTTCATTGGGACATATGCAATTGGCACACTACATTCCCACCAGAGTTTGGCGTTTAGATCTCGGGCCTACAACAAAGCCATGGGAAGTTTGATTATGACCTTGCGGTACTTCTCCCCCTATCATCCTGAGGCAAGTTCTTCTGTAGTTAGAGGAAAACCTGTGTTTTAAAGCAGTCTTTCACATCAAGGGTACTAGGCTCAGGTGGCAGTTGCGTTGCGTTGATCACCTATATGGGATCCAGATGGCGCTTAACATGCCAAGAACATCCCTGGGTAGTCGGACTCCATATGAAATCCTGTTTGGGGTAAGAATGTAGGTCCCAGACCTCGATAATGTTGGCACAATGGCAGCAGACACACCGTTTGTCATCATTGAATGTTTGGCTGTTTTACGGGAACTAAATTAATTCTGGGACGAACAAAGCAACGTACAAGTAAAATGCACCGCAACTGGTGAAGGGAAGGTTCTACCGGCAAGACCGGGCTGGATCCTGAAGATTGAAGATCAGGTCCGGGGAAAACATTGTGCACAAAAAAGGGTTTGGGTCATCCTACAGAGACCCTTTACCTGTCCTGGCTGTCGATGGGTACCAGAACTGTACTTCTTACGCCCATTGCTGGCAGATGAGACAAAAGGTGTGCCTCAGTTGATCAGATCAATCCACATTATTTGACCAATTCTTAACAGTAAGCCACATGGACCCCTGGGTAGCCACCTCTCTCCTCTCGTTATCATTCATGAGGTAAGTATGGAAGCTTTGATAACCAAAGAATATTCCTCTCTCTGACTCGAAACAGCAAACAGCAATTAAGTATTTTGTAACACAGCGGGGTCTATACGAAGCAATGACTGTAAAGGATATGAAAGTGGACAAATGTTAAACACTACCTCTTCCTCTCCACAGAACGTTGAAACAGAGGTAGACACGCAATCCACACACTGGCCCTTTAATTCTGAATGGACTTCGGAATGGGAGGAGTCGCGTCAGGACACGGACACCTCATATGCCGGAATGGACGAATCAAGGGTGTGCTTGTTCACCCAGAGCGAGGAAGGAGACGAGGAGGAAGACGGAAGCGGAGCGGAGCTCAGGAGAATCGTATATGCGGAGGACGAACGGAGCGACGAGAAAGAAGACGGAAGTGGAGCGGTGCGAAGTAAGATCGGGTCCGAGGAGAGACAACGGGAGGACGGAGCGGAGGACGTTAAAGAAGGAACGCCAGGAGGCCACCGACACCACAAGCCGCCCAGCCATACACCCGGGGGAGGTGTATGGCTTAACCAGGTGCGTGACAAGTTAAGGGGCTGGGTCACTCGTAAAATAGTAGCACCGGACTAAACCCGGGTTTCCCAACTCCATGGTGTGTTTTACCTACCCCGAGCACAAAACCCTTCACCTCGGTAGTTAGTTACAGAGTGCCTCACGTGTGGTTGGTCCCTCACTCCCCTCCCTGTAACAGCAACATAGAACGGGTACTGATACACGGTTTTCTTGCCTTTTTCCCTGTTCCGGTAACTGACGGGCACCACGGAAATCGACGGAGAACTTCCTCGGTGGACACCCGACCGAGGACGGAGAACAGCCTCCACAGATTCAGGCATCAGGAAAGCAGCACGGAGCCGTTCTCCAAGACTGTCACGAAGTATCAGAAAGAAAAGCTCAGATTCTCTGTATATGAAAATAAAACCTAGAACTACTAGAATCAGCGTATTGCCTATCCTTCCCCCGCCTGCTACAGTGGTGGAGAATGCAGGCATAGGCACCATCTGCGGAGTCAAGATGGAGACAGTTGTAGATCAGTTAGTAAAGGGTCAAGGACGAATTGAGTGGGTGTTAGAACAACATCTCGTATCTGCACAAGCCGACAGAGAGATACTAAAAAAAGCCATTGAAGAGAAACAACCCTGGGCAGACCCAGTACAGAGGGGTGGGACAACTGAGAGAACCCTAACCCATGGTGCGCCGGCCGTATCTCTGCAAAAATATAGACAGGGAGAAGACCCCGACGCCTTCTTATTAAATTTCGAGAGGGCAGCGAGGGCCTGTGGCTGGCCCGTTGCAAAATGGCCATTCTTTTTGGCACCTCTCTTAGGAGGAGAGGCCCAGGCTGCTTACCAAGTAGCAAATCCAAGAGGAGACACCACCTATGTTGAAATCAAAAAAATAATCCTAGATAATTTGGGGTTAGATCCCGAGGTATATCGCCTAAAGTTCAGAAAAGAGAGAGGATCTGTAGGTGAAAATCCCAAAACTCTATTCGTAAGATTAAAAATGGCGGCGGACAAATGGCTAACACCCACTACCAGCACGAAAGAAGAAATACTTGACCGAATATACTTGGAACAATTTCTTGAAGCTCTTCCCTACGCCACTCAAAAGTGGCTTCGCCAACATAACAATCTAACAACCACACAAGCAGTGGAGATGGCCTCATCATTTACACGGGCCCAACCTAAAAAATTTCCGTTTGAGATGGAAAGGAAGGGAGTAGTACGACTGGAGAAACCGGTTGTACGAGGAAAAGATACCACCCGTCCCCGTACGTGGAGGACTGAGAACATGGCCAATACAGGGCCGCAATGTTTCGACTGTGGTCAATGGGGACACATTGCCCGGATGTGTCCCAAGAAAAGGAATGAGGAAGAGCCAATGGAGGTCGGGTACCTCCCTAGGGCTGTACTATTTTCCGCTGAGATGGGAGGCTTTTTTATAGTAAGTGTGAAAGTCAATGGTCATTTATTATCAGCTTTGTTAGACTCGGGCTGCCGACAGTCGGTAGTCCAAACTCCCTACGTCAGAACAGGACAATATGTTTCCCAGGGGATAGTAAACATCAAATGTGTTCATGGGGATATCCGACCCTACCCCATTGCTGACATTATAATTGAACAGGCTGGGGGGCCCCCACAAACTGTAAGAGTAGGAGTAATGTCCAACTTACCTGAAGATTTAATAATTGGGACAGATAACCCTAGTTTCTTGAACATGTTTAAGGATAAAATAAAAGCAGTGTGCCACACAGGGGAGGAGGGTATTGCCCTTATAGAACGTCTGCCTAGACCTAGCCTCCAAGCTATGAAGTTGTCTAATAACGCAAAATCCCCCACTAAAGGTTCTGCAAAAGCTGCTGGGTATGACCTCTACAGTGCATATGATTATGTCGTTCCTGCCAAAGGGAAGTCCCTTGTCAAAACTGACCTACAAATTGCAGTCCCTCCCGGGTGCTATGGTAGAATTGCTCCACGATCAGGGCTAGCAGCGAAGCATTTTATTGACGTAGGGGCTGGTGTTATTGACGAGGATTATAGAGGAAACGTTGTAATCCTACTGTTTAATTTTGGTACAGAACCCTTCCAAGTGAGAAAAGGCGATAGAGTGGCGCAATTAATTTGTGAGTGTATAGCTGAGACTAGGCTAGAAGTACTCCGCCAGCTGGAAGACACTGAAAGAGGCAATAATGGTTTTGGCTCATCAGGTACACGTACAAAGACAGCGACTTCGCTCCTGACACATGATCCTTGGGTTATGGATAGAAGCTTTAAATTTGCGCAAATCAGTGATCCTACGCTGTTCAACGCGTGGGAACAAGCACATCAGAGAGCGGAAAACTCAAATATTTTTCCTGGGTTTATCATCGAGGATGACCTGTTGTATAGAATAGGTGGCGAGGGGCAACCCGCCCAACTATTGGTGCCTGTCTCCTTCAGAGAGCAGGTCCTTTTTTTTGCGCACAGCCATCTCGTCGCCGGGCACTCCGGCGCTGAGAAAACAACCCAAAACATCCTCAGACAATTTTTCTGGCCGGGTATTTATAAAGATACCGAATCTTACTGCAAGTCCTGTGAGATTTGCCAAAAGAAGAATATGGTTAGACCACAGGCAGTCCCTTTGCAACCACTACCAGTCATTGGCAAACCTTTTGAGAGGGTCGGCATGGACCTTATAGGTCCGCTGCCTAAAACTAAAAAGGGGTTCCAACACATTTTAGTTGTTGTTGACTATGCCACACGGTTCCCCGAGGCTTTTCCGTTGTCTGTGGCCAACTCCAGACAGGTCGGAGACAAAATGATTGAGCTGTTCAGTAGGGTTGGTTTTCTGAAGGAGATTTTGACCGACCAGGGCACGCCATTTGTGTCAAAATTAATGAAGGAAATTTGTGAAACGTTGAACGTCCACCAGATCCGTACCTCAGTTTACCATCCGCAGACGGACGGTCTGGTGGAACGCTACAACCGGACCATAAAATCCACCCTTCGCAAAATGATGGAGGTTAGTGGGGATGATTGGGATCGGATGTTACCTTTGGCACTATACGCCATTAGGGCTCAGAGACAGAGTAGTCTGGGCGTGTCAGCCTTTGAAATGCTTTATGGCAGACAACCCCGTTCATTGCTGGAAATGACCCGGGATGCCTGGATTAATGAAAAGACAGAGGAGACGAAAACTACTCTTGAGTACGCCAGGGACCTGAAAGCTAAACTGGGTAAACTTAGGGAGTTGGCGTTGGACCATCTTGACCTTAGTCAGCATAGACAGCAGACTAGCTACAATAAAGGGAAAAAATGGAGGCGCCTTGATATCGGGGACTGGGCTTTAGTTCTGCTCCCATCCTCATCCCATAAATTCAAGGCAGAGTGGATGCGTCCCTTTAAAGTGGTAGGGGTCATTGGGAGTACTAGTTATAAATTGCAGGTCACGCCACAGAAGCAGCAATCTTATCACATAAATTTGCTGAAAAAGTGGTTAGGCCCTCCTCCTGCAGATGTTCACGTGGCTGCTACACCAGGATTAGAGGGCTCAACTATTGACATGCTTGTTCATAATGAAGAACTGAAAGCCCATCAACAGGAAGAGCTGAGGGAGACTTTGGAACTTTATGGGGATGTTTTTTCCAACAGACCTGGGAGGACTTCCCTAGCGGAACATTGTATTGACACACCTCCCAACAAAAAGGTTAGGATTAAACCTTACAGAGTCCCAGAAGCCAGAAGAGCTGCAATTAAAGCTGAGGTAGACGAAATGCTGCGATTGGGGGTGATTCGCCCATCGAAAAGTGATTGGTCTAGTCCCATTGTAATGGTCCCTAAACCCGATGGCAGTCGAAGGTTTTGCATGGACTTTCGGGCTCTTAATGACATTTCACTCTTCGACGCATATCCCATCCCTAGAGTGGACGAGTTAATTGAGCGTCTAGGACAGGCCAAATACATTACCACCCTCGACTTAACAAAAGGGTATTGGCAGGTGCCTCTGCGACCCGAAGACATCAAAAAAACAGCATTCTCAACAGAAGAGGGTCATTTTGAGTTTACGGTCCTTCCATTTGGCCTTCATGGGGCGCCTGCCACATTCCAGCGCCTCATGAACACTGTTCTTGCGGGGTTGTCGGATTTTACATCGGCCTACTTGGATGACATTGTAATTTACAGTCCAGATTGGCAGTCTCATCTACGACACCTGTCTGTGGTTTTAAAAGCGCTTAGGAAGGCTGGCCTTACTGTCAACGCTAAGAAATGCAAACTAGCTTTTCATAAAGTTAAATACCTTGGTTATGTATTAGGACATGGCTTGATAGAACCGCAAATTGAGAAAGTTAGGGCCATTGCTGACACTCCATTCCCATCCACAAGAAGAGAATTGCGTTCCTTTTTGGGTCTGGTGGGATACTACAGACGCTTTATCCCACAGTTTGCGGACATTGCCGCCCCCTCTCACTGACGCTCTGAAAAACGCTGGGCGAGCATCTTCACCGGTGCATCCCACCGTACCGATGCAGGAGTCATTTAGAGTTCTGAAGTCCGTGATTACCTCTACACCAGTTTTGGCTTCCCCTGATTTCACTCGGCCGTTCTTATTACACACTGATGCTTCAGACTACGGGATTGGAGCAGTGCTCTCCCAAACCGGGCAGGATGGCCTTGATCACCCAATTTTATATGTCAGCCGGAAGTTGTTTCCGAGGGAATTAAAATATGCAACTGTCGAAAAGGAATGCCTGGCAATTAAGTGGGCCATTGACAAGCTGGCATATTACCTAGAAGGCCGGCGGTTTGAACTGTTTACAGATCACGCCCCCTTACTCTGGATGGCACGCAATAAAGCTAATAATGCACGAGTCTTGCGGTGGTTCCTCTCACTGCAACCATACTCCTTTTCTATACATCACCGAAAAGGCTGTGAGAATATTGGGGCGGACTTCCTATCCCGTCATCCACTCCCCGATCGTGAGTGTCCGGAGGGGGAGGTGTGTAACACAGCGGGGTCTATACGAAGCAATGACTGTAAAGGATATGAAAGTGGACAAATGTTAAACACTACCTCTTCCTCTCCACAGAACGTTGAAACAGAGGTAGACAAGCAATCCACACACTGGCCCTTTAATTCTGAATGGACTTCGGAATGGGAGGAGTAGCGTCAGGACACGGACACCTCATATGCCGGAATGGACGAATCAAGGGTGTGCTTGTTCACCCAGAGCGAGGAAGGAGACGAGGAGGAAGACGGAAGCGGAGCGGAGCTCAGGAGAAACGTATATGCGGAGGACGAACGGAGCGACGAGAAAGAAGACGGAAGTGGAGCGGTGCGAAGTAAGATCGGGTCCGAGGAGAGACAACGGGAGGACGGAGCGGAGGACGTTAAAGAAGGAACGCCAGGAGGCCACCGACACCACGAGCCGCCCAGCCATACACCCGGGGGAGGTGTATGGCTTAACCAGGTGCGTGACAAGTTAAGGGGCTGGGTCACTCGTAAAATAGTAGCGCCGGACTAAACCCGGGTTTCCCAACTCCATGGTGTGTTTTACCTACCCCGAGCACAAAACCCTTCACCTCGGTAGTTAGTTACAGAGTGCCTCACGTGTGGTTGGTCCCTCACTCCCCTCCCTGTAACAGCAACATAGAACGGGTACTGATACACGGTTTTCTTGCCTTTTTCCCTGTTCCGGTAACTGACGGGCACCACGGAAATCGACGGAGAACTTCCTCGGCGGACACCCGACCGAGGACGGAGAACAGCCTCCACAGATTCAGGCATCAGGAAAGCAGCACGGAGCCGTTCTCCAAGACTGTCACGAAGTATCAGAAAGAAAAGCTCAGATTCTCTGTATACGAAAATAAAACCTAGAACTACTAGAATCAGCGTATTGCCTATCCTTCCCCCGCCTGCTTCATATTTCTTCTCCCTTTTTCAACTGCTACAACTGTACAATTGACTGGTACAAAACACAACTTTAAATAAGAAAACTGGATAACAGTAAGATCTACTTCAATATGCCACAGATTGAGTCATCTCCTGGTTCTATAAAACCTGCTGAGCTGCCAAAAATAGACCGAACTGCTTATGATTACTTTGTGAACTACGACAACTTCACATCGGATTCAACTAAACCTGAGATATTGAAGCCACAGCCCCTCCCTTTCAAGTTACAAGTGTGTGCTCTCTATCTTTGGCTTAAAAAAACATACCTTGTTACTCCTTGGTTGCATCATCGAATTACAATGGGGTTACTATTCATGGCCCTCTGGATTGGTTTAGTGACTGTCTTTTTCCTGCTTCTGAACAGACATTGCCTCTCAGAACGCTCTGCAGTCCAACTTTGAACTTGGTATTAAAACCACATGCATCATCGCACCTTGAACAAAAAGATCTCTCCCTGGTGAACATTTCAGCAGTTCCAATTCTCAAAGAAATAGTGTGGAACAGGGTATCATATGATGTGTATGGTTTTACTGAACCTCTACAAATTCCATATTTGTTTAAAATTTCAATAAATGATATCATCATCTGTAGTACTGTTTCTGATTATTGTAACATTGATACAGTGCATAAATTGCTAGAAGGCATAGAGCAATCAGCTGCATTTTCTTCTGATGAATTGTATGATGGTACATCTAATTACAGTAATATATTCTGTTATCAACATTATGGTCACCATTTTCTGCATAAAGCAAGTAGCCTGCGTGTCAATCATAATTAACCCTAATGGGAACACTGCCCAACACCACTAAAAAAGCTAGCTCAAAAACATTTGCACAGAAGTTTTTTTCTGGCTTTGACACATCAGGCCCAGCCTCATACATCTACAGGCTTTCACCTACACCTGCAAAGAAAAATATGCTCGCAAACCCCAAACTGATATACTTTGCTTCTTTTCGTAGCTGTCTGTACAGGGTTTCAACTTTTGGAAAGACACAGTATATACAAAATCTGTTTGGGGGACAAAAGATTTGCAGGTTCAGGGAACTGATGGCTTGTTTAGAGCATGCTTCAAACCACAGCAAATGATTTTCCTCAACAAAACTGTGTAACAAACATCATGTCCTGGAATAGCCAAGATAAATTATTTGAATACACGACACATTCCCACTTTTCCACGTTTTGACAATTGGCAGCACTACACATGTTACAGTGAGGATACACTAGATGCCATGCTACGCAATGGCTCTTCATTAGTCCCCAATTGGAAGGGATGGTTGGTTTGGCCTATAGACACTAATGGGCGTCAGTCAGGTTTGTGGGTGATGCTAAAGGGTTTAAGATCAATAGACCTGACCAACGGTAAGTACAATCTGAACACTTTGGGGTTGTGACCTCATACAGTGTTGAGAAGTTGTGCCTTGAGTGAGTGAAGACCTCAACACGGTCTCAGGTGAACAACACATGCCCCTTCTTTCATATGACTTGGATCTCAGGGATTTCTTGTTAGGTCCACCGAATCCACGTCAAAAGTGCTTTTTATCTGCCATATACAATGAACGGTGGAATGTCTCTCAACAGGAAGCTGCTGAAAGGCTGCGCAAGATTGATAGGGTTAAACTAGAAAAGACTTTGGCAGTGGTTGATAATGGTATGTGCACACACAAAAAGGGGTGTAGAGTACAAAACAAAAACCACAAGACGAACTTAGGCAAATCCTTTAATTGGAAAAACTGCCCTCACTCACATACCTAAGTATGTGACATGCTTCATCATAGGGCCTGCTTACAATACGCCCTGGTGTAGCCACACTCAGGGCGGAGCATAAGGAAGGGGAAAAAATAATAAATTCCGCACAACACAACGTATGACCATAAAACACAAACGAACACATAACATACAATGTGATGAAGACTGTGCAAATCACCCAGTGACTGAAACAAATAGTGCGACAAAAGTGCAGTTAATGGGAAGTGCCTAAAACTGATTTAGGGTGCCAACAAGAAAATATACTTTATTTAACATTACTTGGTACTCACATCAGGATTAAAAGGAAAGAAAACAGGATGGGAGATGTCTTGTTTGAGAATTAAAGATTTCTCAAGACTTCCCTCCAGATATTGCTGTGGTCAACATGTTTCGACCGATTGATTGTGCCTAAACGGTCACCCCGGTCTTCGTCAGGACTGTCGCCTTTTATTTCACTTCTGGCCCTACCGTAATTTGGTTTAATGGGCCCCAAGTTATGAGCCGGTCAGTTTAGATCCGTGCCCTTCTTGTTACGTGTTGAGGTTGATCCCAAGGATTCGGGAACACATTCACTAAGGGGGGAAAAAAATAAAGATGTTGTAGTGTACTGTCATTCTATTTATACTCCCTCCATCCCACAGTCCCCTCAGCCTACTATCTCATTCCATTCCTTGGTCTGAGTAAGGACATTGCACCCACTTGACTTCTGACCCGGGTTTCCAAAGAATGCCTCCTCGGGTCCCGAAGCCCATACACTAGTTTAATTCATGTTGTCAGCATATGCTTTGTTTAAAAGTGACTCTTTTGCATCCACACCTATTCAATATCACCCCGTGACTCCCTACGTGAACACTTTGTAGCCATGTCATAAAAACACATATGGATATATTTGAATCTGCTTCTCACATTACTCACCGAGTTCATGTAAATTACGAACCCGAACTGGTGTCCGGCAGGAGGATACCCCGAGAACACAACCTGCATACACATGGTGGGAGAGGAGGGAGAATAGTGACATTAAATCTCCCTCTACCCCTCGTGAATCAAATGGCCAGTTCCTGAAATCTCCCTCTACCCCTCGTGAATCAAATGGCCAGTTCCTGTACCGGACCGTGAAGCGACCCGGTCTCGCAACGGGGCAGCCCCCATCATCTGTCAGCCTTAGCCCCCCCTTGCACAAACCCATCCCCTTACTGTTCTGTGGAGGACGCCCTTCCGAAAACGCCCGCTTTCCGTGACACCGTGCAGTTGGTGTTAGCGGCGTCTACTTTGATTTTAAAGGCAAGTCGGGCGCTGCCTCCACTGTGCGTGATGGCGTCCCACGTTACGCAACGAGACGGGGCGTCACTACGCGACGTCAGGGGCGTGTTTCAGCTGGGCATGCCGGGGATTGTGGTCGGTTTCCCCGGGATTGTAATGCTGTCCCTTTTCTTAGTTCGGTCCAGTGACATAATGTTTGTGATTTTATCTCAGGTTCCACATATACATCGGCGCAACGGAGTGACAAAAACAAATTATTACAAAGCTATAGTTAAAAACACTCAGTGACTGAAACAAATAGTGCAACAAAAGTGCAGTTAATGGGAAGTGCCTAAAACTGATTTAGGGTGCCAACAAGAAAATATACTTTATTTAACATTACTTGGTACCCAAATCAGGATTAAAAGGTAAGAAAACAGGATGGGAGATGTCTTGTTTGAGAATTAAAGGTTTCTCAAGACTTCCCTCCAGATACTGCTGTGGTCAACATGTTTCGACCGATTGATTGTGCCTAAACGGTCACCCCGGTCTTCGTCAGGACTGTCGCCTTTTATTTCACTTCTGGCCCTACCGTAATTTGGTTTAATGGGCCCCAAGTTATGAGCCGGTCAGTTTA
This sequence comes from Lissotriton vulgaris, assembly GCF_964263255.1. Lineage (NCBI taxonomy): Eukaryota > Metazoa > Chordata > Amphibia > Caudata > Salamandridae > Lissotriton > Lissotriton vulgaris. Next base: position 1,461,251,516 of record NC_141687.1, on the reverse strand, counting down.
GATCCGTGCCCTTCTTGTTACGTGTTGAGGCTGATCCCAAGGATTCGGGAACACATTCACTAAGGGGGAAGAAATAAAGATGTTGTAGTGTACTGTCATGCTATTTATACTCCTTCCATCCCACAGTCCCCTCCGCCTACCATCTCATTCCATTCCATGGTCTAAGTAAGGACATTGCACCCACTTGACTTCTGACCCGGGTTTCCAAAGAATGCCTCCTCGGGTCCCGAAGCCCATACACTAGTTTAATTCATGTTGTCAGTGTATGTTTCGTTTAAAAGGGACTCATTTGCATCCACACCTATTCAACATCACCCCGTGACTCCCTATCGTGAACACTTTGTAGCCATGTCATAAAAACGCATATGGATATATTTGAATCTGCTTCTCACATTACTCACCGAGTTCATGTAAATTACGAACCTGAACTGGTGTCCGGCAGGAGGGTACCCGAGAACACAACCTGCATACACGTGGTGGGAGAGGAGAGAGAATAGTGACATTAAATCTCCCTCTACCCCTCGTGAATCAAATGGCCAGTTCCTGTACCGGACCCTGCAGCCTGGTTGCTATTCGTTGCATTTTCTTCCAAAGTGATCGGCTTGCAAAGCATCCTTAAGAGCCGGCATGCATCATTGGGGGTACCAAATGCCGCTGATCTCCAGCCAGGACCTCACATCTTATGTTACAGATGGTCGTGAGTTATTACTGCTTTAATATTTATGTGCAAGCAATTACTGCTGTATAATACATGGTGTTGTGTACTGGGTGCAATGAGCTTTCCTTGGCCTGTGTTCCAGCAGCGCTGTGCAGGACATTTGATGGTGATCATGTAATACAGTGTGCAGCTGATAACAGTGAAGGGACATATTCGCATGACAGTCACAATAAACCTTCACATGGCTTAGTGCAACGGATGCAGAGTAAACGCGGCAGGACACTCACTGGGCACAATAAGTAGCAGGTGTGACATTTGCATGTATACACAGTGCTACTATTTATGAGATATGTAGGTCTCTGTTAGAAATGAAGGTGTCTAGTTGGCAGGTTGTTACCCTGTCCAAGTAGAGACTCTTCTTCCTAGTCAGGATAAGAGGTATACACTACTGAAAAAACCTGTGCTCACCCCTTGGTAGCTTGGCATGAACAGTCAAGCTTATCTCAGAGGCAGTGTGTGAAGCATTTGCACATAAACAACAGTAATACAGTGAACACACTACAAAAGGACATAACACCAGTTAAAAAAATAGCCATTATTTATCTGTACAAACAAGACCAAAACGATAAAAAGACCAATATATAGTAATCAAAAATATGCACTTTGCAAGAATGACTTTAAAATGCAGTCCCTTAAAGGCCAGTAGCTCCGTCCAGGGCTACTGCAGTCCTGAAAACAACAGATTCCAACAGTTCCGGCTGACCGCGACTTTGCAGACCGGCATTAGTGTTGGCAGACTCGTATACTGTACCTTTTGGTTTCGGCCGACCGAGTTGTGCGGGCCGGTCGTGGCAACCATCATGGTTGCGAGGTGAAACGTAGCGGTGCATCGTGGTGCAGGCAACAGCTCGGTGGCAGTCGTCCAGAGGCTTTGGTGAGACCCGGGCTGTGGTGCAGAGTACAGCCCACAGGTCGCAGTGCAAGAGGCGGATCAGTGGCGGTGACGGTCGTCGTTGTTGGTGAGACCAGGGTTGCAGTTTGAAGCGTGGCTGTGCCCTCTGCTGGGCCACAAGGACACGGAGCCCGCAACAGTGTTGGTGACGTTGTCGGCTGCTTTCCCCCTCTGCGGCAACTGAAACTCACAGTTCCATAGGCTCAAAGACAAGTGAAGAAAGTTCAGTCGAGCCCTTTTACTGCCCACTGCAGAAGCAGCAACTGCAGGCCAGTCCATCAAAGCAACAACACAGTAAAGGGGCATTACTCCTGGCAGTTCTTCCAGCTCTTCTTCTTGGCAGGTTGCTTGATCCAAGCAAGCTCTAAAGTTCTGGGGTCTGGGCCCCAATATTTATACTCCGTTTCTCTTTGTTCTTTTGAGCAGAGAGTGTCTGTGCACAGCCCGAACCAGTTCTGTCCTCTCTGGTCCGGCTTCCTCGCAGGAGGTGGAGACAGCATTGTCCAAGGCAGACCAGGCCTATTTAGTGCAAGGAAATCCCCTCCCACTACTCTAAATGCAGTCCAGGTCTATTCAGGCCAGCCCTGACTCCTCCAGGAAATGCAGGACACACCTGGACCCCTCCCCAGTGGCTGTCTGAAGAGAATGCACAACCCCAGCCCCCGTCACTACAAAGACAGACAGTCAGTCAATCCACAACCCAGCAGAGGCACGCAGGATGGCTAAGCAGGAAAATACTTACTTTCTAAAAGTGCTATTTTCAAACACAGAACATGAAATCATTTTTACTAAAAGATGCATTTCTTCATTCTGAGTTCAGGCATACTAAACTCCATTTCTCCATCTTGTCCCAATCAGAAGATATACTTGTAAGATGTTACAAAGTACCTCCCATTCTATCCGATGGGACAGATAACCTTTCCATACTGAAAAAAACGAAATATACTGTATTTCACTATCAAAACATGTCACACAAACCAGTACATTTCCTCCCTTTCACATACACTACCACCTGACCACAGGGGTATCTTGGGCCTACCTAAGGGGTGTCTTATATGTAAGAAAAGGGAAGGTTAGGGCTTGGCATGTGGTTGCACTTGCCACGTCGACATGGCAGTCACAATTGCGCACAGACACTACACTGACAGGTCTGAGAACCCTTTGAAGGCCTGCTTGTGTGAGTAGCACAATCAGTGCTGCAGGCCCACTAGCAGCATTTGATTTAAAGGCCCTGGGCATGCAGAATGCACTATACTAGGGACTTAAAGGTAAATCAAATAAGCCAAACATGGAAACACCAATCCATAAACATAATTTACCTGGAAAAAAATATGCACTTTAGTACTGAATAGCATTAGTAAAGTGCCCAGAGTCCTAAAACCAAAAAGAATAGTGTCAAAAACAGGAGGCCAAAAACAAAAAAGTCTGGAGGTATACCCGCTGAAAAAGCTAAGTCTAACAGTCTCTCTTAACATACTATAGCTCAACAAGTTAGAACAAAGCTTTCAACATAACTTTCTACATAACTTGCTCACAGGTCAGATGTTTCGGAAGGTGATATTCTGTAGGGATAGATGTGCAATTGCTTCATGTGTCTGCCTTGGTATATGTCTCTGTTCATTTTCGGATCCTATTTATATATTTATATTCAACTGATAGTTGATGTTTACATTTTGCTGTTCTGGGTGAATTGGGCTTCCTCCATTTCTGTAGTTTAGAGTAATATATATACTCTGTTTTCTTTTGTACTTTAAATAATTATAATGATTTGCTGCGCAATCACATGAGGGTACATGCTGCCGTCTCCATGCCTCCTCCCTAGAGACATTGGCCATGGTTTGTGCTAACAGGGGACCATGACCCTTACACAGACAAGATTGCTGGATTTTTGCATTGCCATGTTGCTTTGATAGTGGCGATGCTTCACGGAAATACAGGCAATAAACTTCACCCTGATGCAGGAGTATTCCTACAGCATCAATTCCTCCCTCAGCTCAAAAAAAAAAAAACAAGCCGATATGGGAAGAAAGGCCGTAGCATTATGGTGCTGTACTGTAAAAACACCTACACAACACTGTAAACGATAGACGAGAATGACCTTGCAAGAGTGAGGCTGTGTTTGAAGGGGCTGTCTGTTGTGGGTGGAGGCTTCACTCTCTCTAAGCTTGTACTTAGTGCGGAGCGGTACTCAGTGGGATTCCATGGAGTTTTTATGCAACTCCGAGGAATTCCACGTAGTGCAACTCCATGAAGTCTGCCCACCCCTAATATTGAACTGCTGTGTTAGCTGCTGTGGATGAAACCACAATGTCATGCACTTTATAAATGCCCTTACATTCATGATCCTGACGAAAAGCAGCATTAGCCATACTGTGGTAGCACATCACCCCAAAAGTACTTGGCAGACCCTTTATCATGCATTATGCTTGTTGTAGTGCAATCTCAATACATGTCAACAGTACCATTAGACAGTCGTTAGCTCCTATGACATCACATTCACAAATCAATGTGAAAATGTGCAACCAATTACATTGGATACTCTGCACAATGGATGAAGGAATTAATGACTGACTGAATTTATACAGCACAAACAGCTGACCAAATGGGCGTCCCGGTGCTAAAACAATTAGCAAGTTAGACTGTTATTCTGACACCAGTATGAGGAAGTAAATAGTTAACTCTCTAAAATGTTGCTGAAATTAGATTTATCATTGATCATGCATAAAGATTGGGGAAGCTTGTTTCATTACTTTGCTGCTAAAAACAAGAAAGTTTTACCTCTCCATCTTTTTAATCTAAATGTAGACATCTTAAAAACCCTGCTCTTACTAGTTCTGAGATCCCTGTTCGTGTTATAATGCTGAAATATTTTGCTTAGATACTTCGTCCCCGTGTCATAATTTATATCTGTGTGCCAAGACTAAAGTTCTAAACTGAATACGTCTGTGCACTGGCAGCAAGTGCAACTGTTTCAGATGTCGAGAAATTGGTAACTTGGTACTTAGAATTTCAAGGTTTGGAACCGGTTTTAATGTTCTCAACATCATGTGGATATGTTGATTCAGTATTTATTGTGTCCATTGTCTCCTTTCATAGGCATGTTTTTGTTTGTTGTGAAGGCATCTTCAGCATGAGATGGCACATTAGAAGGCCATGGTGTCTTACCACCTCCTTGGCCAGGATCTGCAGCTCAGGATCTGTAAACTTGTACTTCCTTTCCCTGGCTGGATCCATGATGAAGGAGTCTGGCAGGTTTCTACTTGTGATGAATGAGTGATAGCAGAAGGTGGCAATGGATTCTATTAATCTTGTTTCAAAGTGCTTTGTCCACTCAGAATGAATGCCTGCACTCTCCCACTCAGGAAGGAGCTGTTGAAATACTTTTGAGATGTCCTAGGGTCCTTTAATGTGTTTTTCTGACTGTTTCTGTTCTCTAGGGATTCATTTCTCACTCTAGGAATGTCCAATGCCTAAAAATGGTACAAAAGGGGGTGGTAATGGACGGAGCATCTGAACCAATCAAACACTCACACCCAGTCAAAAGATCTGGGTTTCATCCATCACTGTTCTTCAGCCCACTCTGCCACCCCAGTTCAGACATGGCTATATGCAAATCAGTCTGACCCTGTGCCTCATGGGAACAGTTCAGCCCGAACTGCCAAGCCATGCCTTCCCTGGACCGGAAACAAGCTTCCGAGGACCGGTTTCTGGCTTTCTAGCAGTCTTCAGCCTGGCTTGCTTGAATCCAGTGGCAAAGTGAGCAAGGGACTCACGTCTGAGCATAACCTGCCACACTTATGGCGGCCAAAAGTGGTGCAAAAGGGGGTGGTAATGGACGGAGCATCTGAACCAATCAAACACTCACACCCAGTCAAAAGATCTGGGTTTAATCCATCACCGTTCTTTAGCCCGCATACGGCTGCATCATACTCGCTCGTTCGGACTCCCGTAGCATGTTTCGCTCGGAAAGCCCTCCTTATCTGAGTTGTATGGAGGGCTTTCCTAGCAAGATCAGAATCGGGCTACAAACCCTGTGCCTTCAAGTCCACAAACAGAAGGGTCATGGATGTAAAACCTGAATAATTTATTAATGCAATGTATTTTGAGAGACATAAGCACCACCAAGCTAAATGAATACTGTATTTTCACAGGTACAGTAAACATGCAGAACTTGGTTTTTAGCTCTACTTGAGCATCCAGCTTGGTGGAGCAGGTGCACTGGGGCATGAATTATTGCTGTATTTTATAATTCAAACTATAGTCACAAAACCCATTCCCTTTCTTGCACTAGGGCCCTTGACACACTGGCTACGTTACTGTTAGCATCCCGAAAAAAAAAACAGATTCAAAAATGAATTCTGCCATTTTCTCTGATCGTCCACTAACATGTATGCCTCAGTGAATGTTTTATTCGTTCACATTACTTCAATATCTTAATTCTTCACTCACTTACCAATTTACCAGGGTTATAGTTAAACGAGCTGGATGGATGGGCTAGCCTTTCAGGTTGGAACGTTTAATTTAATACTAATTGGTAAATATTGTTACTTTATTTGCATTTGAGTTAATGCGGTGTATGAAGTCTAACGCAGTTTATATGAAATCTAATGAAAGAAAATACCTCCGTTTTGCCTTCTACTTTGCAAATGGAAACCAGTGACCGAGCAAGACAGACTCTAGCTAAACAGTGACCTATCCAAGCGCTTTACAATGACATTGTTGGGAAGAGTCTGAAACCTACTTTTTTACCTTTAAGCCTAGACCTTTAGAGGCACAATGTGAAATCCCTCTAAGGTATGATTTCATTGCTGCCCATTTTTGACCAACTGCAGCAGAAGAATTAAGATTAGTGGCAAGTAACACTTACTGTTAGACAGTGTCTTCTGGGGAGGATATTGGAGGGGCCTTGTGGGGTAGAAAGACAGATGTTTCTAGCTCAGGGTCAGCCAAATATACTGCAAGGTAGTTAGATTAGAAGGCAGATATTGCTGAAGAAGCAGCCTCTATTAGACAAGTTACCTGACTTTCCTTCAGTGAGTTATGGAAAGCAACAAGAGTGGAGAGATAGGATTACTGCAGGGAATCCTCCCGCAATAGGCACTAGCTCAGAACTAGTGGGAATTGGACCGAGGCAGTAAACAGAGATGAACAAAGGAGATTTATGTCACCTTCCCTCACCTACTCCCAGGTCCGTCCCCTAGTTCTGTGGGATCTGACAAATGGTGCAGCTGTCTGTAACTGCACTGTTTCTCGAACTTAGAGAAGCACTATGAAAATATATGTTTGGGCACTGGGTTCAAACGCTTGCATTTGCTACTGCTATGGGTCTATTTTTTTTATTTTTTTTATTGTTGCAGTCGACAACTGCAGCCCATTCACAGCGCAAATGGGAATCGACAATAAGGCTGGATATTATGGTTAGGAAGGGGTTGCAACTACAGTGTTTACATAGGACTATATTTAGTAATTTGGCAAGTGTGACCATGCAGTATTGAAAATATAACTGTTGATTTGTATCTGTATTTCTTAGTAGAGGATGATTTGCTTTCAAATGGAAAATATAAGGCAGTGGCTTTTCCTACTACGTGGTAGCACTTCACTTCACTGCCGTTCTTCCACAATGAAACTGCGATATTTTCTCTGTGATAAAAATGTGTTTTGTGGAAATATGCAGCCATCTGAAGCTATTGATGTTACCAGCGTAAGAAGAGATGCCAATTAATGGTCTTAAAAGGGCTCAATGAGAAACCAGAGGCCAAGACCTTGGGTATCTCAGGAGAAGATTTTCCAAGCATTATGCAACTAGGTGTTTGTGCTCATTTTCTGCTGTCAATTTATCCACCTTGGCTGAGGAAAACTCGAGCAAGGCATCACCCAGTGTATGTGGGTGATGCCAGATTCTAACCTCGTGGTAGCAAATCAGATGTAGGTGGACTTTGGAAAGGGTTAAATATAACTTTTCCCTGAGGGAGATGTGCTTTTAATTGGGTGCAGGAGACTCATATCAGCCTTTTTTCCCAGGTTCTGAAGGGGTTGTCCTTTTTGACCGAGCTTGGGATATCGACCCTCCATCCTGCAATATCCCAGTGTGGAGTCATCTGGCTTGGTTCAGCTAACTTACCATGAGCGAAAGTAAAATACCACACAAGAGGGCAATGTGAAGCACCCCTCGAATCAAAGCTGTCTAAGCTAAGACCCTTACATAATCTTTGACATCCTATTGGTAAGTGCTGTTAATACTTAAAAATATGAGTCTGAAACTTGCTTCCAGTGAAATATACTGAGTTTTTATTGGATCTTCACACTGACATAAACAGCCTGATACACTGATTCAACGACTAACCTTTCCACTTCCAATTGGCTTCAGTCCTTAAGTGAGAAAAGGAACGTAATTGTCTTGTATCCCAGAAATTGAATGTGTTCTGTTTTTCATATTGAAAATAAAGTTGAATTGCAATGTAGACAGGGAGCCATTTTCTGTGTGGCCTCGACCAAAATCTCAAAGGCAAAACCTAGCGCAGTTCTAATTATTAGGAACACCTTGCAAAGGGTTTGGCAATGCTAGTTCGGCCCAACTCCCGGTAAGGGACCTTGGGGCATATTACCAAGCAATAGCGATAATTATCGCTATTGCTTGGTTAGAGACAAAATTTTACCGCTAATCAACGGCGATTTTTATCGCAAATAAACCTTGGTATTACCAAGGTTTATCGCAAATGCGATAAAAATCGACCGCAATGCATGAATATCGCTGAAAAGTCAGCGATATTCATGCATTACCGAGCTAATGCTCTTAGCCATGTTATCCACCTCCCATTGGATAACATGGCTAAGAACTGCTCAGGGCAGGTGTTAGCTTTTGGAGATATTCGCGCTTAGCGCGAATGTCTCCAATAGTTGGTAATAGGAGATAGCGATGTTAGCGACTGTTTCCAGTCGCTAACATCTTGGCACGCCCACTTTGCATGTCATTAGTGATAAATATCACTGACATGCAAAGTGGGGCCCAAGATGGTTGCTATCTCCTACTAGCTCTCGCTAACTGGTGTTAGCGACAGCTAGGTAATAGGTAGATAATTTTATCTCTGCTTTCTTGGCTTTTAAAGCCAAAAAAGCGGAGATAAACCCCCTTGATAATATGCCCCATTGTCCTTCAGGAAGGAAGAACGTGCAGTGTGGCCGCTTAGACTTCTTTTAGACGACAGGCACACCTGCAAATGCTGTAGATTGTTTAACAAATTAATGTTTCAAGGTGCTGGAATCATTGTGGGACCTGTACTGACGGAGCCACCGGCCCGTCCACACACGCACGCACACAGCCTGGGGGCGGGTCAAGCCCTCAGGTATAAATAAACGGGTGCAAGACCGTCTCATGGTCGTCGGCCCCTAACTGATAGCCAGGCGTCTGTGTCATTTGTCCGTGCAGTGTATTGTAGGCCCCACTACGAGGCATAGGCATCCCCTGCCCCAGGTAAACTCTACAGGTCCTCCGTAACCTCACCTGCGAGCTGTGATGCTTGGTAAAACTGCATCGGAGCTTGCGTACACGGCAGGCGCGCAAGAAATGTGCTTCTTCTCAAGGGTCTTTCAATATGACTGCTGTTTGCTAGCAACTTTGCATTATGCTTCACAGCTTCACTTTTACGTGATTTTATTGCACCTGCAGCAAAACATCTTTTGCCCCTAGTTCATAAACTGCATTGGGGGATGCATGGGGGGGAGGCTGTGGCGGGGTGCTCCTTAACCGGCAATTAATTGGAGCACATGGATACTACGATGACAGGGCGGAGATTACAAGAGAGTGGCCCTAGGAAGGTTGCCTGAGCATAGTAATCCATGGCACGTCTGGGGAGAGGGGGAGGACAGAACAGGTGGGGTTGCCAATTGGTAGGGGGGATAGTTTTTGTTTATTACACTACTTGTCATCGTGAGATGTGAACTTTGTCGTAAATGAATCTCCTGAAGAACTATTGCCTAATTATGGCTGTCTATACAGCAGTGATAAGCTACATGTCTATTATTAGAGGATCCACATTGGTTCACCTTCTCATTTCAATGTGTATACTGTACTGGAACATGTATAATAAATGCCTAATAACGTTTGTTTACAAAAAAACATCTGTTGCCCAATGCCTACCATGTTACAGAAGGTATGAAATGCAATAATATTTTAATAAATAATGCGTTTTGGCTGCAGGTTCACTCTCAGAATTTTCTTTACACATAGCGATCAGAACTTAACCAAGTGTATGTGCTGACCATGCGTTTTAGGCCTCCAAGTGGAAGGGGTTCGAGGGAGTACCATGAATGTCCTGCCATAGCCACAGGTGCCTGCTTAAGGCCTGACGCTGGAATTGTCTTAAGAGTGGTCTTTTGAGTCCCAGCTCCTGCCTGGCTGCCAGCTGATGACAGTCCATTGCGGTCAGGACAGATGGCAGTCCATTGCGTTCAGTGCAGATGGCCGGTGCTTCATTAAGGCCTCTCTCCGCAGGCTGCTGTCTTATGGTACAACCAGAAACGGTTACAAGACTCCAACGTGTACCCAGGGGCCGCAACAGAGACCTTGTTAGAAGGGGAAAGTAGACTTTCGACTGCCAAAATGTTATCGCCTGTAACCGTGAAAAGCCTTGTACTGGTGCTGCCAGTCCATCTTTACTCCGGAAGCATATTTTCTGGTCATACCTTTGTTGTGCTAGCTATGGTATTTATTTTTTCCCCTCTACACCACTCACTAATATTCATTATTCTGACTATTCTTAGCCTCTAATCTGTTTTAAAATTAAGGCAATGATGCAATGTGCCTTGCACAGAGAAGAATTATGCCTTTGTTCGGTTTGTCACATACATGCACATGTGCTTACATGGCTGCCAAGGCTTCAGATAGCTAATGTGTGACATTTTCATAAGTGTAATTATGAGCGGCATTCAACCACTATGAGTGACACTCTCTGGCAAACAAAATCGAGCAATGAAGACGAGGGAAACATATAAATATCAGAAATTGCACTCATTGGAACAACGAGAAGATGCTGTTAAACACCAGAAATGAAAGGGCACTTACCTAGTAAAAATCAGTAATGCACAGATAATCCTCATAAATCACAGTTTTGCCTATATGTGTGGTTCATGTTCCCTAGCTGGTAAGTTTTCCGATTACTTATTTATAAAATGTCCATAGTTTTCATGTACTTATGAATGACACTCAACGACCAAAGGTGTGGCACTTAGAGTGACACACATAAATAAAACCAAGCAATGAAGTTCATGGAAAGAGGAAAATATCAGAAATTACACCATTTTGAAAAATGAGAACCTCTGAAAAGATCTTGAAGCTACTTCAAAGCACCTGCAATGCAATGTTACAACTGCCCTGGAGCTCCTCAAACTCCAGTGTAGCAATGAGGAAGCACCCGCATAATCACAAAGGTCTTTTAAGTTTTAAACACAGATTTTATTTTTGAAAAAAATGCAACCAAGTACAAGAAATCAAATAAGTATCAGAAGACAATTAAAAACATTGAGTGAACTGAAACTTATGCAATGTAGAAAAAGGAGGTAATACATTGAAATTATTTGAATATAGAACTTTTGATATAATAACATATGGAAGAAGAAGGAAGGAAAACAAGAGCAAAGGAGACATATAACACAATTCAATAGATACATGTGAAGGCAAAAAAGCTTAATACTCTATAAAAGGTAACAAACAGTATAGGGATTAACTGGTGTAAACCAAAATATGATAACAGTTAAGAAGAAAGAAAGAGAGAAGTTATATAATTATAAACATAAACAAACAATAAATCATTATAAACATTTCATGGTGGTTTTGGGACTTCTTCCGAGGAAGGATGATGTTGGGTAAATCTTTGTGCAGAAGTGTCTAAGAAAAGTCTCACAGGAGACCATATGCGTTCTCTTTTCAGGAGTAGAGACATAGGAGAAACATAGGCATGATCCAGTTGATGGTTATAACATACACTATACCACCAAGATTGGAATGAGAGTTGTGTGGAATCTTTCCAATTTTTTATTATTTGTTGAAAAGCAATTGCAAGCAACAAATCCACAATGTCCATGTTATGAAAGAGGATTTGCCAATGATCAGATAATGTACTTAGAAATATAGCTTCGGGAGAGAAGGGAAAACGTGTATGACTGATGGTATTAATTTGAGACCATACTTTCAACCAGAACTGATGTGTTAAAGGACAACAAAAGAGCATATGAAATAAATGTGCATGAGAAGCATTGCAAGACCAGCAAACTGAAGAAAGTGTGGGTTGAAATTTATGTAAGGACATTGGTGTGAACATAAGCCAATTGTATATAAAGAAAAGTGTTTGTGTCATGCTGACTGATCTTGAGGTTTGCGGAGTTTCAACCATATTTTATCCCAAAGTATAGTAGGCCATGAAGAATGGAATTCAGATTCCCACTGGAGTTCAATGTGAGTTTTAGGTCTGTGTTCAATGGGTGGACTGAGGAATTTGTAAATAGATGAGGCACCAGCTTGGGCACTTAAAATGGGAAGAATGTGGTGTTGAGGTAATGAGGAGGACATAAAAAGTAGAGAATCGTCTATATGTTGGATCAACAATTTGAATTTGACAGAAAAAGATTTTGGTAGTTTATAGAGTAATTGTGCATCAGGAAAAGTAAGAAAAGAGTTGTTTAAGTAAAACTGATGGATCCGAAGTAAACCTCTGTCTCGCCAAGCCTTCCAAAAAATGGGCTTATTTTTAATTTTAAGAAAGTTATTATGTCAAATAGATGAGTTATGAAATCAGTCTTTAGCTGAGAGGTCTGATAGCATAAAAGAGTGAAATAGTTTATGAGTAGTGTTATGTATAGGTGAAGATAGAAAACGTGACTTGTGAGTAAAAGTGAGGGAATCATCAAGGGAAAAGGGAGATAAAAAGGAATGTTCTAAATCTTTCCATAACCGGGAGGGGTTAGGAGTAGAATCATTGAAAGATTTAGAGAGTTGCTTAAGAAGGAAGGCATTATGGTAGAGTGGAAAATCTGGAAAATTAACTCCATCCTGTGATTTAGGACACTTTAGCTTAAATAAAGACATACGTGGTTTTTTCTTGTTCCATAAAAATATAGATAAGATAGACTTAAATTTTTTTTTAAAGTATGCTGGAAGATTGAGAGGGATAGCCGAAATCATGTAAAAAATGATGGGAGCAAGCATCATTTTGATGGTATCAAGTCTGCACAAGTATAAAGGATGCCATTTGGAAGTAGAAGTAGATAAAGTAGAGAAGAGATGGGTCATATTTAAGGAAAGTGTTTGTTTAATTGAGGGAGCAAACCAAAGACCTAAATATTACATTGTTGTGGGATTTCATGAGAAATTAGTTAAAATAAAATCCTGTTTAAAACGAAAAATATTCAAGGGTAGAATTTCGCATGTATCAAGCGTTGACTTCTGCCGTGAAGGCTGGAAAAGAGTGTTCTGGTTTGGATAAAAATAATAGAATGTCATCTGAATAGACACTCCTTTTAGCGTGAAGTTTATCATGTTGGAAACCATCTATGTTAGAATTTTGTTTAATGTTAGCTAGAAACAGTTCTAGTGCCAGAATGAAAAGGAGAGGGGAAAGGAGACAGCCTTGGCAAACTCCTCTCTGTAACATAAAGGCTTTGGTTGAGGTGTTTAAAAAAGAAATATAAGAAATTATTTTGGGACGCAAAGCAAGATAAAGTATGAGAAATAAAAGACCAATCCATACGGTGAAAAGCTTTCTCTGCATCTAAAGAGATGGCTGCAAGTGAGTGGGGATATTTATTAGATTTATGTAATATATTAAAGACGGTCCGGGTATTATCCAAGATATTCCTTTCTTTAATAAAGCCAGATTATTTACAAATGATGGATTATAAGAAAGGTTCTAATCGAAGAGCAAGAATTTTAGCAAATATTTTATTATCAGAATTGATTAATGATATTGGTCTGTAATTTTTACAGAAATGAGGATCTTTCCCTTCTTTAGGGATTAAGCAAATGAGAGCATCTTGAAAGGTGCCAGAGGATGCATTAGAAGAGATGAAATGTAAAAATAATGGGATGAATCATCGAAGACGATTTTCCGGAAAAAGCTCAAGACGTGGCTTTTCCCAGCTGGTAACTCCATTGTCTGACATTCTCTTTACTGTTTCTTATGCCTGGTACGGGTTCTTGTTGCAGCGCGGGGACGCACTAGCTAGTGCAGCCATGCGCTTTATAAACTTGATTTGATTGATTGATTGATTGATGAGATAAGGGAGAAGGGCTTTGGAAAAATGAGAGTAGAATTATACAGGGAATCCATCTGGGCTGGGGGCTTTCCCTGTATTAAGAGATTTTAGAGCATGAGAAATATCTTTTATGGTGGTATCTTGTTCTAGTGAAGAAAATAAATATCTGTGGGAAATTGCTTTTGTATGGAAGTAAGAAAATGTTATACGTTTATAGAATCTGGAGAAAATTCAGGAGCTTAAAGGGAGGTATAGTATTTTTGGAATTCCTCTAAAATCTCAAGATGTTTAGTTACTGGGACAGAGGCAGAATTAAGTACATAATCAATATTGGAGCGATCCTTTTTAATTGCCTGTTTTGTTTTGACCGCGATAGTAACGAGCACTACCTCGAAGAAGGTAGGCAGAGGCATTTTCTGTGGAGAATTTATTATATTAAAATTTTTCTTTGATCAGATCATTAAGGTCAGCTGCAGAATTAGTTGATGTATAAAGGGATTCTAATCTAAATAGATTTAAGAATTTAATTTGCTTTATGGGAATTTTGACGTTTCTTTTTAGCAACATAAAAAATAATAAAATCACTGGCTGAAGCTTTAAAGGAGTCCCAAACGATAGAAAAGGATGAAACAGAGGATAAATTATGTTTTAAAAAGTCAGTAATGAAGTCTTTAAAAGAGGAAGTGAAAAATTGGTCTGCTAATAAGGAAGTATTAAAGTGCAAGCTTTTATTAGAATTAGTGACTGGGAGTAGTTCTAGGTCTAATATTACAGGAGTGTGATCAGAGATCAAAATGGATCCAATGTATGCTTGTAAGATAGACTGTGTTAGTGCCTTTGAGACAAATAAATAATCTGAACTTAGTTGTGAAAGGTGAGTGGGAGAGAAAAAGTGTATTCACGAAGTTGTGGGTGGCAGAGTCTTCAGGAATCAACGAAGGATCTGTGAGAGATGAGGTTAGTGAAGTGTGGGTGCATTGGTGAGGGAATAAAATGTGTTTTAGATGTACGATCAATGTAAGGGTTGACAGTTAAACTACAATCTCCACCGAAAATAACATATGGTGCATCAATGGACATCAAAAGAGAAGAACTGTGTGGCCAGAAAGTCTTGTCAGGTTTAGTCAGTGCATTTATATTAAATAAAGTAATAGGTTATATCATTGATTTAAAGTGAACAGTTAGCCATCGACCATCAACATCTGAGTCTTGAGAAAGAAGAGAAACTTTAAGCTTTTTATGAATAAGAATTACAGTATAATTTCTTTTACTAGTGCCTGGAGAAGAACAAAACATGTCCTACCCATTGTCTCTTAAGTTTAAGAACTTCTGAAACTATTAAATAGGATTCTTGTAAGAACACAATATCTGACTTACGATTAGATAAGTGGAAAAGTATTCTTTGTCTTTTAATAGGAGTACCCAAACTTTTAACATTCCAAGAGATAACACGCAACGTCATTAATAAACCATATGTAATAGAACTCTTAAAATATTATAGCAAAAACGTAAATATAATAAACAATTCGTAATCATTAGAGAGAAAGGTATAGTAACAAGCTTTTGAATAAGAATATTAAAGACGAAAGGAAATGATGTTAAAATGGAGATAAGTAAAGAGAAGATGAAAGGGGAACAAAAAAGAAAGAAAAGGAAGAATAGAATAAGTAAATATAGAACAAAGATAGAAAAAGAACATCAAAACATGCCAGAGACTCAAACATGGGTGGAGGGTGTTGAGGAAACAGGACAAGAAGACAAAACCAGCCCAAGATGATCCCTCCTCTTTGGATATTATTTGTAACCATCTGATTGACTTCCCTGATCCTATTATCTGGGTAGGAGATTTTAATATTGTTCTAAATCCTGGATTAGATAAGTCTCCTAAGTCACGAGCAGCAGTTCCCTCTAAATCACGCCATAGTCTTTTGAGGATAATGAGGCAGATCGGCCTTTCAGATATTTGGAGAGAGTGTGCAGGAGATCAACCGGGGGTTTCGTTTATCAACCTAAAATACCATCACAAATTTAGGATTGATTATGCACTGTTTAGTTAAACCTTAAGGTATTCGATTAAATCCATTGAATATCTTCCATCCCACCTGTCGGATCACTCTGCACTAGTTTTTACCCTATCTCTCACACAGCAACAACAATCTAGATCGTGGTCTTTTGACCGCACCATTCTACTAGTGGAGGATGAGATACATTTTCTCAAACTTGAGACTATTCAGTTAATCAAGACAAATTTAGATACATCTAGCATATCGGTTGTGTGGGATACCCTGAAAGCCTTTTGGAGAGGCTGCATTACTAATCGTGCCTCCTTTAGGAAAAAGAAATTTAGAAATGCTGTGAAGGGGTTAGAAGAAGACATGGTCAGAGTACAATCAAACCTGAGCACCCAATCAGGAAGCGATTTAAAGACAGACTTGGAAGAACTAGATTCACTTAAAAAACAACTGGAGAGTATTCTCCAAGAGAGATTTGCTTGCAGTTGGGAAGCGAGTAAAATTTCCCACTTTGAGTTCGGCTTTAAGCTACTAGCATGGAAAGTAAAATCTGATCAGGTACAAAACCACATTAACCAGATTGTGGTGGAGGGGGAAACATCACCTCGGTCATCCAGTTTAGATATAGGGATGGCCTTTTGCAAGTTTTTTCAAGCAGTTTATACTAATGATACCATTAAGGATCCGAGAAAAGGAAAAAATGGCTTGAAAAGATCTGTCTACCATGTCTTACAAATGAACAACATGCTGCTTTGGATAACGAAATTACCGAAAAAGTAGTTAGAAAGGCGATCAATCTCTCTAAAACAGGAAAGGCGACAGAGCCTGATGGCCTTCCAGGAGAGGTATATCGTCTACTTAAAGAGTCTATAATCCCAGTGTTGCTGAGACTTTTTAACAGCATACTCTTGAAGGGAGAAGATTCTCCTGCGTCTTGGAGTGAAGCTACAGTCGTCTTAATTTTAAAACCGGGAAAACCTCTGACTGACTGTGGCTCTCATCGCCCCATTTCACTCCTTAATTGCGACTATAAAATCTTTGCCGCCATCCTGTCAAAAAGGTTGGGGGGTGTAGTGGATAATATCATCCATCAAGACCAAAAAGGCTTTATTCAAGGGTGTCAACTAGCAGACCTCACTTACGACCTAATAGGTGCTATTGACATTGCGTCTTCCTTTACCCTTCCTTTGGCTGTACTAACACTAGACGCGAATAAAGCCTTTGATAGGGTTAACTGGCCATACCTCTCTGAGGTGTTGAAGAAGTTTAATTTGGGAAGTGGCTTCTGCCGTGTTATAGAACTGCTGTATAAGGCTCCTACTGCTGGATTACTTGTCAATGGGGCTTTGACAGACTCCTTCATGATCACTAGGGGTACCCGACAGGGCTGCCCCCTCTCCCCTCTCCTGTTTAATCTCTAAATAGAACCCTTCGCGCAGGTACTTAGAGAAGAACATAACATCACCCCTTTTAAATTTGGAGAGTGGGAGAGGAGAGTGGCCCTGTATGCAAATGTTATTCTGATCTTTACAGCTGATCTTGATACAGCTTTTCCTACGATCATTGCACGTGCAGAAGAGTTTGGCTCAATCTCGGGATATGAGATTAATGGCAATAAAACCGAGATAATGGCGTGGAATATGGAAAACACACACTACCACATTGCCACCACCATGTGATATTTAGGGATCAGAATAACCCAGGAAGTTGAAAAGATCTCGGAATTTAATCTTAATCGAATCTTGAAAGAGTGCCGAAAACAGCTGAACGCGTGGGTGCACCTTCCCTTATCAATTCTGGGAAGGATCAACTTAGTTAAAATGTCCATCCTACCCAAGATAACATTTCTTTTTAATGCCATCCCACTGGCTTTCGATATGAAACAAATAGCGAAATGTCAAGGAGAATTGAATTAATTTATTTGGAAGCACAGAGCTACCAGGTTAGCTTGGAAGATGCTTAGGCGGAAGAGGGAGAATGGGGGACTGGCAATGCCTGACTTGCAATATTATGCATGGGCATTCCAGTTATCTCATTCACGAATGCTGCTGAAGATGCCCACTAGTACAACTGTGGGAAAATTGTTCTGGGCTATGCTAAGGGGATTAGATTTGTCAGAAGATGGTTTTATGTACAAGTTCGGAGATCATAAATTCTTTAAAAAAATTAAATTGAAAATTCTTCAGTCAATAGCTAGAAGCTGAGCAGCAATAAGAAGGAGAGTAGGGCTAGGCTATTTTTCAAAAGGGGCTCCATTATGGGATTCCCCGGGTACTCCTGCATGCCTCTGAGATAGTCTGAGCACGCCTGGGTTTTTGACGTGGGGTCAATTGCTGGATGGGGCCGCCCTGCCTTCCTGGGAAGATCTTTACGAGGTGGTGGGCACGGTCTCTCCAAATTTAAATATATTCAATTGAATAGCTGGGTCCAGTCACAGGCTAAGAGTATCGGCCTTTTAGGGTGGGAGAGCAATCTGGAAGAGCAACTTGTGACAAAGCCTGGAGGGAGAAGGGAGGTCTCTATGTGGTATTGGGCTATTGCAGAGGAAGCAGATAGCGAATTTAAACTTGCGGATGACCTATGGGGACAGCAGTTGAATATGCAATGCGAGTCGTTGTGGATGGAATCATTTAACATTCTGTTTAGAATTGTCAAACCTGCTTGGCTTAGGCGCAATCATATCTTTACAGCCCATAGAGCATACCTCTCGCCGCTCAGACTATCGAAATTCCAGCCCGGTAAAGAGTGTAAGAAATGTGGACTCCTAGAAGCATCGGATACACATATGTTTAAAGACTGCCCCTTTCTATGCGATTTCTTGGACAAAGTTATAGTATTTATGGAATCCACGTTGAGGGTCCCCTTGGCTATTAGTTTACAGCTAATTATCTTCGGCCTTGATGACAACATTAGCCCCGCAAGATCCTTACTCTTCTATGCAATACTTCTGGCAGGAGGACAAATATGCAAATATTGGGTAGAGTCCATACCACCGACTCACTCAGAATGGTTGACATCGTTGCATGAAGTGTCAAATGTGGATATGGCTAGATCCTGTAATATGAAAAATTTGACTTTTTGGGATCTACTAAAGTCGTGGAGGTAGGAGTCCGGGTTTTTTTGTTTTTTTCCCTGGGTCCTATGATTATGCCTTCAATACTCCTCGGACTACCAAAAAAGGGTCTTCCAGGCATGTGGTCCGGCAGGATATGTAAAATCCTAGGTGGAGTAAAACTATCTTTCCCACGATCCTCCTTTGAGTAATTACATGTCTTTGCCTGATGGCAGCAAACAACAAGATCAGCAGGACGCGAAATGAAAAATGGAGGTTTATTTTTTTTCTTTTCTCTTTAAGTGGGGTACAGGCAAATGAGGAAAAAAAAAGAAGACGAAACCAGCATAACACCTCTGGGGGAGAACACAGGGAAGTAAATGGTCTAGACTATTTGAAACAATGGAGGATAAGAACAGGAGGGAAACGACACCTGAAAGGGAAGACATGTGAAAAAAGAAAAAGATGAGATAAATACATGACTACAAATTTGAAATAGAAAAAAAATAGAGTTCTCAGGAAGAAGACGATCTTGCAAAATCTATAGATTCTTCTCTGCAGTTCTCAAGAAAACGTTGGAGTAAAGCTGGATCTTCATATGTGGTAGTTTTGTTTTTATAACTTACTTTGAAGAGGCAAGGGTGTATCAAACCGAATCTGGCATTTTAATCTCGTAGTGCTGTTCGCATTGCAAGAAAGCTTTTCCGTTTATCTGCAGTGGTCTTGGCGTAATCTTGTAAGAAAAATAGCTCTGAACATTGCCGGGAAATACGGTGTTTGATTTTAACTGCAGACAAAACTTTGAACAAGTCAGTATATTCTAAGAAGTAGAGTATTATACATCTTGGTTTGAGCTGAGATGAAGAAGTAGAGGGAAGACAACTTAATCTTTTAGCTCTTTGTATGTTCAATGGAGGAGATTCTGGAATATCAAGAAATTGTGGGAGAAAAGACTCAAAGAAGGCTATAGGGTTGGATCCTTCCAACCCTTCGGAGAAACCATAAATACGTAGATTGTTACGTCTACTATGATTTCAACTTGTTTCTGAAATTGTAAGATTTCTGCCTTCATAAGGGGAATTCGCCGTGAAGATATTTGCACTCAATTTGACCTTCCACAGAAGTAATTTTACTTTGAAGTGAAAACCAATTATCCTCCAAGCCTTGCAGACGAGTATTCGTTTCCTCCATGTACGGCTTAAGAGCACGTATTTCATCCAGGAGTAGTTGTATTGAGGGAGGTGGAGGAGAGACAGTAGGTGTAGGAGGGTCCTTTTTGACTCGTTTGATGGAGGATAGTAATGAAAAAAGCATTTGCTTTAGGCGTATTTTTAACGTTGACTTGAGAGGAAGGAGATCCAGAGGTGGGCACAAGGGAGGGCATGTTGGACAAAGTTTCGGTAAGGTGAAGTATACTGGTTTGCGTAGAGTCCTTCATGTCGTCCTGTAGGATAGAAAAGGGGTTAGAAGTAGGCAGTCTGGTAGATTTTGAGCGAGAAATGGACAAGTTGGATGAAATGCTGCCTCGCCCACCTCTGGTTCTCCCCATAGACATGAGAGAAAAAATGCAGACAAGAAACTGCAGGGTAGAACGTTGTAAATTCACAATGAAAAGCGCAGATATATCAAAACGACCAGAGTAGAAATAGTAGCACTATTTAAAAGTTAGTAGCCAGATTATGGGATATTTTCCAGCATTTGAGATACAGTTGTTGTTGACCATCAGGTGAAAGGAGTGAAGCAGAGTTGAGACTGGTATTAAATAAACAACAGATAGGAGGGAAAATCCTCTTCCAGGATGTCAAACATAAAACATCTCTATACATAGCGACATTTTTCTGAGGAGAAACCGCAGCACGAGACTAACGCTGAGAAGACCACAAGATGGCGGTCGCACTCCAGTCACAGAGCGCACCGCATGTCAAAACGGATTTTAGAAGCAATGTGGGCTTACCGCTGCAAAATAAGGAGTGTCTTCCAATGCAGCTCACATTCCATTTAGAGCGGCATTTTTATGAGGCGAAACCGCTGCGCAAAGCAAAAGCTGGGAGGAACACAAGATGGGGGTCGCGGTCCATTCACGGGGCGCGCCGAATGTCAAAGCGGATTTCAGAAGGAATGCGGGCTTATCGCTGCAAGATAAGAGGTGTCTTCCAATGCAGTACATGTTCTATTCAGAGCAGCATTTTTATGAGGAGAAACCGCTGCGCGAGGCAAAGGCTGGGAAGAACACAAGATGGCGGTTGCGGTCCATTTATGGAGCGCGCCGCATGTCAAAGCGGATTTCAGAAAGAATGCGGGCTTTCCACAGCAAAATAAAGGCGACTTCCAATGTGGTACATGTTCCGCTAGCAAATTCTTTAATTATGACCTGCCGCGGGGCCACTCCATCGGTTGAAATTTACCCGCTCCCCCGATCTCAGCCCAGAGTGGTATCAGCTGGTCGCCATCTTAGTCGGCGCTCAAGCCAAGTCTTCCATGATCACAAAGTTCTGTTTTGTGTTTTTTAATCCAGATGTACTTTGCATGCTGGGATTTGTATCATGCTCATTCTGTAAGATAGGAAAAGGAGAAAACTGCAAGTCCCTCCCTGAATGCAAAGTACAGGGTGTGTGACAAAAAGCTTCCACGGAGTGTGCAACTTACATTTTTTTATATGATATGTAACTATAAACCTACAAACTGTCACAGATAATGTGACCTTGCACTATCACACGGTGTGTAATTACAAACTGTCAGATGCTGCATGACTACACACTTTCACAGGGTGTGCAGGAACAAACTTCACAAGTTATACAACTACAAGCAGTCATGTGGTATGTCGGAGCCATCTTTACCAAAAAAAACAGTTCCGAGATTCACAGACGCTGGTGGCTGCTACCCGGTTGTGAAGCAGCTGGTTCCACTGTAATTTCACCATGTTCCGTGCCCTGTAGCACTAGTATGGACGGCCACATGGCAGCAGTGTTCAGGCATAGATTTTTGTGAGCTCAGAACATCTGAGAGAATTACACATCATGATAATGCCTCTGACACGGTTACATAATACTTCATGCCACAATCATGGGACAAACCATTTTAGATTATATTGAACATATTAGCATTAATAAACATTCTAGAGCACATTATCATGAGACAATTGTGCACCATTTGTGTGTCACACTTATGTGTTTCACTATTAAGACAATGGCACATAAGGGAGGTGAAGGCCAATTATGCAGCAATAATGCCCTTTGAAATGTTCAATATTGCGGTTACAACACGTGAATGGAGAAGAGTGGAATCTAAAAGCTTCAGATGAAACTTAGAGCTAATAAACGCTCAAGACTGCTTTTTTGCTTACACTTCTTGCTAAAAAATGGTGTCTGGCAGACATTTGGCATAACATACTGCCTTAAGAAGCTACACTCTTGTGGAAAGCAGGCGTTTATTATCATGAAAGCCATTCATGCAAATTAACTAATGATCTCCAGTGCAGGGTAATCATTCTGTTTAATATTTTAATATAACCAGTGGTAACAAGTAGCCTAACACAGAACTGAACAAAGTGGTACTGGAGTGTCCTAGAGTGCGACGTTGCCAGGGAGACACTTCCTTCCAACACCTTTACTGCTCAGTGTTTGTTTCTCGTGCAGAGATCTGATTGGCTGCCGACACTTCGACCAGGAAGGGTTGGCAGCCATTGTAGGACTCAGTCTCAGCCAAGTCCCAAACAGAAAGCTAAAAAAAAGAGAAGGGGGCAAGGTAGGAACACTGTAACCCCTAGCCCTGGTGCTGGGGGAATATGTGGCGTTACAACACATGCCATTATAACACATGCCGTTGCAACACAAAACTTTACTCCGACTTTCTGTCGGGGAAGAACTGGAAGTTGGAATAGAATAATTTTCCATTCCAAATCCAGTGTGTGCAACAGTAGGGAAGGTGTTGGAGTTAAATCCAACACCTTCTACCCACTGCTGCACACCTTTTGCGTTGCAACGACCAGGGCCAAAAACACAAATTGTGCAATTTTGCCATGATTTCATGACTAAATTACGGCAACATTTTCAAAAAGCCAAGGGCAATCTCCACAATGGATTCTCATTATGCCCCTGGAGGGCCAGGTCTAGGTGGCACGTATGTTTATATTTGAAATGGAGGAGATGCATGCAGCCCCCTCAGTGCACTACACTGGGCCCCAGGGACAAACACCTCCATGGGGCTATAATTATATGTAGGAGTGGGGTGGTGTGAACCCCCCTCCTTTGGCTCAAAGAGCCCTTGGGACCACCAACTCCCCTGGCTTGTTAATTGAAAAGGAGACCCACCTCATTACCCCTTGAGGGCTCCGGGGATCACCACCTCCTCTGGGCCAAAAATATACCATAAAAAGGGGAGGGGCTGTGCGGCCCCCCACTCCCTGCCCATATTCAGCCCTGGGGTCCACCAAATCCCCAGGGCTCGCCCTGTACAAACAAAAGGAGGGGGCAATGCGGCCCCCCCTCCTGGAGCTGTTAAAGGCCGGCTCACTATGTCCCGGGTGCCCACTCCCAGGGCATATCAATTTTCTCTTGCTTGGCAGAGCTATGACAGCTTCTGTCAAGCGAGAGCAAACAGTAGCTCTACTCCCAATGGGTAGAAGAAAGAAAACTGTTCCTGCTCACTTGAAGCAGAGTTTTCTTCTGACAGTGTGCAGGAAAGCAGATGAAAGGATTGCTCTCACATGCAGGGAGCAACATTTGTGGCTGCTGCCTATGTGTGGGAGCAATGCCATCTCCTGCTGGAGGCAGGGAGCTGGCAGGGACCATGGGGGCATTTAGGCTCCCCCATGGTCCCCAACACTGGGGAATTGGTGCCCTGGGTGAGCTCCATGGCATACAGCATGAAAAGGCCAGGCCCCAGGAGATGGGGTCCTCGGAACCCAAAATCGGCTCGGGGAGAAGGTCCAAGTGCCCCCCCTCCCCTTAATTTTTGGCCCAGGACGGGGTTCCCGGGTCCGAAATCAGCCTGGGGATAGGGGCCACGTGGCCCTCCTTCCCCTTTCAAAATATTAAAACAAAAGAGCACAGTGCTGTCTTTAAATTATCCTGAGTATAAAATGCCCAATATCATCTGCAAACTCCGCTCTTATGGCCTCGCCCTGTATTTCTTAGTAGTTTGCAATGGTCTTCCCACTTTTTTCTCAAGTTCATAGAAATCTTATCAAAAGGTCCCGAGCGCGTTTCCTGCCGATTATGTGATGCATTCTTCATGCAAAGGACCACCAAACAAACAAGCACTTACTTCATATAGTTAAAAACAAAGTTCCTCTGTTTGATGGAGATTCACCTCTTTGTAGTCTCGTCCTCTTTTCTTGGCAAGGATTCAGATTATCACAATAATAGTACAGAAATTATAGTAATTTAGCTTTCTAGTAGCTTAGTATATATCATTAAGTCTCAGAAAACCTTTACAAAACACTAACACTCACTGTATGATGTCATCAGTTGTGTCATTTGAGATGTCATCAATGATGTCTCTATCCACTCCCCTCAGGGTCAGGGGTACAACAGCGATAACATAATACCTCAAATCTATCTTCCTGTGCCATGGACTTCTACAAAATGTTTGCCCTCTGAGTATGTTTTATCATGGTGTTTGATGGCCCTTACATGTTGTAGTATGCAAAAGGTGCACCTGATGTTTCATGCTGCCCACATATTTGAACTCACATGGACACTCATATATACACTGCATGGCCAGTCTTCTGTATATATGCTCCCTTAATGGTCTGTGGTGTACTCTCCATAGGGGTATTGTAATATTTTTTTTTGTCCCATACTCACATGCCCTGATGTTGCTGCATTTTCGTAACCCTTGACTGGATGCAAACCAGTTGCTCATGGTAGGCTACATATATAGTAAACACAACCAGATGATGGACGGAGTGCTGAAAGTTTTCAACCACCCACCCCCATTAACTGACCTGGGTCTAAATCATGCCTTTCCAGTGTAAGTTCAAGTAGAAAAGAATATGCCCAAACATGGATCCCTCGCTCGCTGTGCCCCTGGGTCCAAGATAGCCTGGCTGATGAGTGGTGATACTCCAAAACTGGTCCCAGGATGCTTGTTTCCAGTCCAGGGAGGACCTGGCCTTGCAGTTCGAGCTGGAATGTTCCCATGAGGAGCAGGGTCAAGACTGATTTGCATATCGCTTATTTGTATATGAATGGTTCCAAATTGGGTTGGCATAGTGAGCAAAAGAACAATGGATGAAACCCAGAACTCTTGACTGGGGTCGAGTGGTTGAAAAGTTTCAACACTCCGTCCAGTATCTTTTTGTGTATCCTTGGAGTTTTCTTTTGCCATCAATGACATGGTCCTGTGTACCTGCATCGGAAATGCTGATCAGTAAAAAAAAAAAAAAAGAACACGTGAAGGTGTCACAAACAGGGTCGGATTGGGATCACAATTTGGCCCGAGCGCTGCCAAAAAAAGTGGCCCACTTTCACGGGGTTTGCGCTTTTATGAAACACCATTTGGCTTCTCTCACAGGTCTCATTTGTAGAGAAATGTTTGGTAAATTAAGCATTTTAAAGCTTATAGAGGAAGTAACAGTGATAAAGACTAGGAGCACTGAAGTTCTGAAAACTGAGTACTTACTTGCAGTTCCAACGCCCTGCACAATGTAGTCAGATGCTCTTTCCAACCAGCTATGTCCTTGACTTTGATCATCAAATAAATCAGAAATCTAGTACAAAGTCAAGGGGACAGGGTAAGACTGTAATCTCTGGATAGAACAGTGAAAGTAAGAGCAGCTCTGAACATCTGCCTTGGAGAATAAAACCTCTAATGATAAACAGTAAAGAAATACATTTTGCATATCAGCTATAAAAACATTTAGCAAAACCCTAAAAAGAAATGTAGCTCCCTCAAAAATGTTGCACTTTTCCCTGAACATAAGTACCTTTTGCCGCCTTGTCCCCCATCCCCTCTTTCTTTGTGTGCACTGCTCTAGTTAAAAAGTGATCCCCAGTTCTACTGGGCCATAGCTATAGAATGAGGAATAGGTAAGTAGATAATGTGTGTAAGAGATATAGGTCATACTTTATGGTCATTGACAAACACATGTAAACCTGCAAAGTGAATTTCATTACTTTTCCAAAGAGAATATCTATCAAATGCCACACAGAATTCAAAAGAAGCAATAAACACCCTATGATCTCAGAATCATAGTTCAAGTGACCTGCAGATAACCAGTGATATTGGTTTAAATATTCCATCTGAGTAACAATCCCTCACAATTCTTCACATGCCCTCCATGTGTAAGACACATGCTGTAGCACCAAATGTGAAGCACGTTCTGTGGGCCACAATTGCCAACAGCTGCTCAACCTTATGAAAAGCGCTTCGCACTACATGGAATTGTATTTCTTTTTATTTACAGATTTATTTACTTTTTTTCCCCACCAATTCACCTCTTATGCCTTCTCACTTCAAACGATTGCTCAGTTGGTTAAACGCACTTTGTGGAGGTTGGTACCTGGAGTCAGCTAAAATTGTCATCCTTCCCATGTGGATGAAATGGCTCCAGTACAAAACACTACTGTGTCATCGCTACATATTGCTTTCCTAGTACATATCTCTTCATGGCATCCGTACAGACGGCACTGCAGCCCAGAATAGTGCTCTCATGGGGTCCACATGGATGGCGTCTCTGCCCCCGCAAAAGTTGGAGTGTATTGAGCTTCCGGAAGCACCCTTTATAGATGAAGATTTTGCAGGACGGTACACCAATGTCTCTGGTCATGATATGCAGATTTTTTATGTCGCTGGTATCTGTGCGGACCAGAAGTAATCAGCGCTGTACAGTACAACTGCAAAGATGTGAAACTAATGTACAAAGAAAAAAAGTTTACTAATCTACTATTAACCTCTAATCTTGAGTTCCAGAGTAGCTTGCTACTCATAATAGAGCGCTTCCACTCATCGTCAGGGGTAGTAAGTGCTATATAAATACAATTTACAATATGTAATTAAGCATGTGATTCTGTGGGATGAAGGCAGCCCTCACTCTTATTGATGTTTTTCCATTTTTACAACTGTTTTGTTGGTATCAGAAAGGCAATGTGGCTTAAGTTCATTTGATGCCACATAGCAACAATACACATACATACACTCCACATCATACCACATAATTGTAATCAGCATAATTTCGCTCAACGCCACACAGTTCCACGCAATACAATTCCACTCCACACATTATCATTCCGCACAATTCAGCAACACACCACATAATGCAACTCCAAAACAGATATACGCAACACACTATAGACATTCAATCTACATCACACAGTACCACCTCATGCCATAAAATTCAACAACAGGCCACACAATTAAATGGCACAACATATCACAACACAACACAAAATATCATTCCACATATTACACTCTATGACACACAATCACATTCTACATAATTTCAGTACACTCAAAATCACATAATTACTATCCACATAATTCCACTGCACACAATGCCACATAATTGAATACCACGTTATTCAACAACTAACAATTCCAATCCAAACCACATAATTCCACACCACATACCTCCACTCCATAACACATGAGTAAAACACATTGTCATGTACAACACCAATAGCTCTAACTCTCCCAAATGCGAGACCTATTGGCATTGTCAATGCTTGTTTTTTATTGTTCTTCCTTTTGATAGTTTTATATTCTGCAAACTCGGCCCAGGGATATTCGAGTGCTATTTATAAGCACCAATTACAGTGCACAGATCAGTCTTTTACTTAAGGGATTGGGAGATTGAGTGATTTGCCCAGAATCACAGGATGTTGAGTGCAGATGCTGGGACTCGAACCTGATCCCCCATCTCTGAAACTCTGACCTTCAGGCCACATATACTGTTGTTCTTGGGAAGGGCTCTGGTGCCAAAGTGACAATGGCCTACACCATGAGCAGGAGAACAGTGAGGCCCCTTAGTTTACTTATTAAACACCCCCCGATCTCCATTAGCTGAGCAACAGAACAAGTGGCAGGCCCCCTTGAATTACTAAATTTCTCAAGCCCTCCCAAGCCCTCCACTGCCTCAAGTCAGTGGCCTGGCATTAGGGGGGATTAAGCATTAAACAAAGCTGCTTGGCCGTCCATAGGGGAGGGAGCTGATGTGAAGATGGCCCAAGTCACGACATCACCTTGCCCCACAGCGAGGCCACATCATATAAACCCATACCCCACCCACCATGCTCTGAAAAAGAAGTACTGTGGGTGAGGTGTCAAACGCAAACACTGTTTCTGGGCGGCGTGGGTCCCAGGGGGGCCGAAGTGAGAATGGCTCAAGGGCCTGAGCAGCACCTGGCCCCCAGGGAGGCTGATTCTCCCATCACCTGCTCACCAGACCACCATCAAGGCGATAGCTTGGCAAGGCAGGGGGTCAGGGAGAGGCCACAGATGATCGTTGCTCAAGGGGATCATATTGCACGCCCCTCCAGCGAAGCTGCTTTACTCTCCCTGCCCAGCGCCTTCTGTGGGCTGGGAAAAAGACAAAATAACGGTCCACGGAGGGCACTGGCACACTGGCCTTTCAGCCGATGCCCAACTGCCCGCAGTGCCAATCTGTCCCTGGTCACAAACGACACAGGGGCACATAGGCACTGTCTCTGCATTAGTCAAAGAGGAGAGAAGGATTCGGTGGTCCAAGCATGCCTACACCAGATGCGCACAAATACAAACATGCATCCTTCCTTTACGGGGGAGGGGTTTATTTGTCCACTACTTCCAGTGTTTTAAGTGGGCAGGGTCCTATCGGTCCTCAGCACCAGGCAGTTGTAAAAAGCAGTTTTTGAGACGGGTCTCCATCAAGGATCTCCTTTTTTTGCCCTCACTTTCAGGATGAAAAAAAATCTTAACTCTGCAGCAGAGCCACGCTTCACTGCCTTTGATGCAACTTCAAATAGCCTCGGTATACTTATTTCACAGTCTCATCACTTCAGCACTGAAGGGTTTTCATATTATAAAGAACGAAGCTATAGTCTTGGCTTGTTGTTGGTGTACTGCTACTTGTTGTATTATAAATGTGATTGCAATGACAGAAGCAGCAAACCAATCAGTCGGCACACTATGCTAAGTCAGGCGCGCAACGCCCATTGGACTTTATAGGCTTCAGACCTCCTGCACCGTTCCCCGTACCCAGTCGTGTGTGTCAGCCCAGGCTGAGAGCTTCCCAGGCAAACACACACCCGCACCTGAGTACTTCACAGGTCTTTAAAAGACGATTTATGTGTTAACGAGGCTCTGTTGTTGTTCACCCCTTCTTAGAGCCCCCGCATTTCCACTCTGCATATTGCTGGAAGAGTCAGCCCCCACCCCCCGACATTTTTAGTAACCCCCCCCCCCGAAATTTGGCTTTAGTTGTGCCTCTGTGCTAAGTGCATATTTTTATCTTACATGTTTTTAAGTCACGCCCTTAATTACATTGGCCAGTGCTCCTTTGAGAGACACTACAGTTTCTTCACCCAACTTACAGCCCAGAGTTGTTCTGTTTGTATGGTAAAGGTGTGGGGCATCAACGCATCTCTGCGCAGGAAAGCCTCAACTTTTCTCAATTTCTGCTGTACCTATTAGGACCCAAAACATGCACCGAAACATTAACAGATCAGACACAGTATCATGCTTTCCAGTGTCTGGAAAGACAAGCATTTACAATGCAATGGTCTCAGCATTGTTAAAGTTAGAGCTATTGGCATTGCTCATGACATTATTTTTATTTATGTTTTGGTTTTTTAAAACATAAATAAATGGCATTGTCATTTACAATGGCAATAGCTTAATCGCTCGCAAATGCGAGACCTATTGCATTTGCACCCACACAGAGCCACACACACAAAGCCACCCACACACACATGCAGAGCCACCAACACAGAGCCACCCACAGAGTCATTCACATAGAGCCACCCACAGACACACAGAGCCCCCCCCCCACAAACACACACACACACACACTGCGAGCCACACACACACACAGAGCCACACACAGGGAACAGAGGCCAGAAGAAACGCTCACAACGAGGGAACAGAAGCCAGTAAAAACGCTCACAATGAGGGAACAGAGGCCAGAAAAAACGCTCACAACGAGGGAACAGAAGCCAGTAAAAACGCTCACAATGAGGGAACAGAGGCCAGAAAAAACGCTAACAACGAGGGAACAGAGGCCAGAAAAAACTCTCACAACGAGGGAACAGGGGCCAGAAAAGCAAGCACAACGAGGGAACAGGGGGCAGGAAAGCAAGCACAACGAATGGAACAGGGGGCAGGAAAGCAAACACAACGAGGGAACAGGGGGCAGGAAAGCAAGCACAACGAGGGAACAGAAAAGCAAGCACAAAGAGGGAATGGGGGCAGGAAAGCAAGCACAACGAGGGAAAAAGGGGCAGAAAAGCAAGCACAACGAGGGAACAGGGGGCAGAAAAGCAAGCAAAATGAGGAAACAGGAAAGCAAGCACAACAACGGAACATGGGGCAGAAAAGCAAATACAACGAGGGAACAGGGTTTTTAGAGGGGGGCTTGAAACGGGTCTCCATCGGACTTTGTTTTGTGCACTGGCACAGGCGGTTAGTTTTTTCCACACTGCAGTGACAGCAGGCACACCAATGTGCGCTGCTCACACTGCCCACTTCTTACTAGTGGAGAATTTACGGCATGACATCATGCCAGGTGAGCGTTGCTGGGGAAGGGAAATCCTTTAAAGAGAGCAATTTTCTCTCTCTGGATTTCCCTTCTCTTTTTGAAACTCAGGTGCAGCTACATTGTCGTGGTGTCACCAGAGATTTAAGTGGAAGCTTTTTCAAAATGATATACAAGCCATAGTTGCTGCTTATTTATCTTATGCAACTAACAACCATTGACAAAGCCAATAGTCCTGACTTGTTGTAGGTATGATGTTACTTGTTTTATCATATATCTGGATAGCAAGCACAACGAGGGAACAGGGGGCAGAAAAGCAAGCACAACGAGGGAACAGGGAGCAGGAAAGCAAGCACTACGACGGAACAGGAAAGCAAGCCCAACGAGAGAAACAGGGGGCAGAAAAGCAAGCACAACGAGGGAACAAGGTTTTTAAAGGGGGGCTTGAAACGGGTCTCCATCGGACTTTGTTTTGTGCACAGGCAGTCAGTTTTTTCCGAACTGCAGTGACAGCAGGCACAGCGATGTGCACTGCTCACACTGCTCACTTCTCACTAGTGGAGAAGTTACGGCACGACGTCATGCCAGGTGAGCGTTGCTGGGGAAGGGAAATCCTTTAAAGAGAGCAATTTTCTCTCTCTGGATTTCCCTTCTATTTTTGAAACTCAGGTGCAGCTACATTGTCGTGGTGTCACCAGAGATTTAAGTGGAAGCTTTTTCCAAATGATATACAAGCCATAGTTCCTGCTTATTTATCTTATGCAACTAACAACAATTGACAAAGTCAATAGTCCTAACTTGTTGTAGGTATGATGTTACATGTTTTATCTTATATCTGGATGCAATGACAGAAACAGTCAAATACAAGTCAGGCGGCACACTATGCTAGCGCATATTTTTAGTTTAAGAGTTTAAAGCCACGCATTAATTGCATTGACCACGCCCCTTTGAGAGACCCCCGAGTTTTTGTTTCCCACTTAAAGCCCTGCGTTTGCCTGGTAGTTTTGTAAGGTGGTATAGCAATGTGTAGCGCGGTTTGTAAGTGCGGATGCAACGCAGGCTTCACGCACTGCTCCTGTGTCTGGTTGCGCTTTCTTGCCCAAGAGCGATACCAAATCACAAAGGCGTCTGAGATGAAACTACCTGACTCAGCCAGCTCCTGCGGTGAGATGGAGCACAACATTTATTTTTTCGAAGAAAACATTCTGAGCAGCCCGTGTGTTTTGTTGGAGTGGCTGTCCGCGGGGGTGGAAGTGACTCGCGAGAAATCGCTGTGGTGGGTTATGAAAAAGCGAGCAGCCGTTACCTCAGAAAGGGTTTTCTTTTCAGACAAGACGAGCCCACCGCGGAGAGGCTCAATCGAGTTACAAGCACACTGTAATGCACCTCACAAGCCAGACGAGTGGGTATAGAATGGATTCCTCAGGAAAGCCAGAGAGCAGGTTTTTCCAGATTGAATATCATCGGTCGGGCCGGTCAGCCCAACTCTGAGTCTGAAAGCCTGTAAAGCAGTGCCTGGCATCGTAAAGCCTTTGTCGTGGCAGGATTAGTGGCTTTAAAAACACAAGCAGCACCACCATGTTTCTCCGAGGCGAAGCAGAAATGCCTCGGAGAAACAAGCGTCATTTTTGGGATTGAGGGGCATGTTTTCTTTCTCTCCTCTTCCCATTGGCTGGAATGTAAAATTCCAGTCAATGGGAAGAGGAGAGAAAGAAAACAGAAAGAAACAAAAGAACACACCCCTCAATCCCAAAAAGACGGGGCTTGAACGGACAGACGCCCCTCTCGTCCAATGGCTGGCCTCCGTTTGGGAAGCCAGCCAATGGAGAAGAGGGGCGGGTTCAAGCCCCACTCTAGGAGACATTAAGTCTCGGAGCGAGACTGCGCAAGTGCAGCCTACGGTCCAAGACCTAAAAAAAAGTGGGGCAGACGAGAGAGTGGCTAAGGCCTGAAGTAGAAAGAGAAGCACGGCTAACATGCAAAGTTGCAACCATCTAAAAACTCCCACTGGAATGGCCATCTTAAAATGAAGTATCAATTCTTAAAAAGAGCATAATAATTTAGCTTTGTAATGAAAATGTTAATCTGATAATGTATGGGGATTGACCACTTGTAACTTACAGACGTATAAGTTAAGAGGCATTTGCACACAAACTCCCACCCTAGTAATGTTGGGGCTCCTTACAAGTAATCTCACACAAATTAATACCTTCAGTCAGGAAGATTCATCAACAGCGTTTGTTACACTGAAGGCAGGGTTAGAAAGAAAGCATTTGTTGTCCTTGCCTGCTCACAGGTAGCGGGATGTAAAACACAACAGCAAACAAGGTAATGATGGCACCGCCACAGTTGCGTGCTCAGGGTGCCACTGGAAGCACGTTGCTCCCTGTTGACCCTCGTCAAGTAGACCAAAACTGTCCTGGGATTGCTTGTGTTCCAGTTCAAATGGGGTCTAGCAGGGCAGGCTGGATGTTTCCATTAGAGCAGGACAAAAGGTGATGTGCACATGCCTGGTTTCGGTCTGAGATGTTATTGTGGGCAAGCAAATGAGAGACTGGTTGCAGCCCAAATAACTACCAGTGGCTGGGAATAATTCTTAAATTCAACCCTTTCACTTTTTCGTATTCTTTAATGAACACCTACACACAACAAAAGTCCGACATCTGCGCGGTAATGGGGCACTTAACGAACATTTGCAGCCTACAGTCATGAATGTGATGTGGCCCTGGTAGCATCCAAACCAACACAAAGAAACAAAACACAATTCTAAAGTCAGCCTCACAGTCATAAATCAGTCTAGATTAAAACAACCTGCTGTATTGAAAAACATTCCCTGCTTTCTCTTTACAGTGAATGCATGCCACAATAATTTAAGGTGTGATGATTCTGACTACTTTTGAGTGTGAAAATAGTGCAGTGGAAGGATACAACCCCTCCAACCGAAACAGTGTGAAATCAGAAATGCTCATTGATGAGACCAACACAAAAATAGACAGGAAAGCCATCAAATCAAGAACAGAGGCCTGAGATACACTACAAAGCCACCCACTCATGAGCTATGGGCGGACCCAGTACCCACTCGAAGTCATGTATTTGAAACAATAGTTTTCTGTGTCTGAAGGCGAGACCTAAAAACAAACAGCTAAAGCTCCTATAGCCAATACCTACAAATTGACACACTCCTGTGTTTTCATGTCTTTGGTCCTCTGAAGGCTGCAGTCCAAAGGGCAAAATATAACTGCAACTCTTGATCCTTCAGATGAAGAGTCATGAGGATCCAGTCACCATGAGG
The DNA here is from genome assembly GCF_964263255.1 of Lissotriton vulgaris. Lineage (NCBI taxonomy): Eukaryota > Metazoa > Chordata > Amphibia > Caudata > Salamandridae > Lissotriton > Lissotriton vulgaris. The sequence continues at coordinate 1,461,217,633 of NC_141687.1, read as the reverse complement.
GTCTGCCTAGATATAGGATATTACATATTTCCTAATCAGGTAAAGGTACCTGTGGGAGTACTGAGAAACAGGCCCAGATTACTAACTCTTTGCCCCTTCCAGTACAAAACCTATGCTCAACACCACACACTCACCTTTTCACTAAAGTGCAAGGGTGTGTGCATTGGCACAAGAGAGCCTAAAGGGCTTCACTATGGGAAAGAGCAACAGCACCATATCTTAGTAGATATGGTGGTGTTCTGTTGTATCCCTTTCACTCAATGTGATATAGTGCTTTGGTTGCTGAGCTGTGTTATGTGGAAGGTTAGTACATTTAGAGCCAGATCTATCAATATTGGAATTTGCGATTCCATAACAACAAATTTAACTGATTCACTATTATGGAATCGCAAAATGCGATGTATGTAGGTTTCCCAATAATAATTGCGATTCTTACATATTCCTTATTTGTGACTCGCAAATTGCGAGTCGCAAATAAGGAATGCCTTCCCATTCATTCCTATGGGCTTAGGCCCAAAGAAATGAATAAGAATTGCAGGCGCAATTGCGAGTACCCAATAGGTACTCGCAAATTGCGCATGCAATTTCCCGGGTGCAAGGGTGACAAATGGACACCCTGTTGCACCCCTGGAATATGCATGTGTGCACATGTGGCGCTTATACATGCCCTATGGGCATGTACGTAAGCAACATGGCACCTTCAAATAGGCAATAACGTGCATTTTTCATGAAGTTCACATATTACCACCAACTTGAAGTTGGTGGTAATTTGCGATTCCTTAAACTTGAAGGCAGGTCGCAAATCTTTTTGGCTTCCTGCATTTCATTTAAGGAATCGCAAATTGAGATTTCTTAAATGCATTTCCAGTGCCGCTCGAGATAGAGATAGAGATAGAGACTCTGTCCCTTGGTGCTGATAGCTCGCTACAGGTGTAGCTGGGAGCCAACGCGTTTTCGGAGGGCATTTACCAGCTGTCCAAAGGAGGACCCGGCCGCAGCGGAGGTGAGAGGCGCGGCGAGCGGGACTGCGAGGACCAGCATTCCTGAACAACACCGCCAGCTGGTTCCTCTTCCCGCCGCGCCGCGCCCCCTCCCAGTGCCACGCCCCCCTGTCATACTTAGGAGCACTTGGGCACGCGCAACGCGGGACGCGCGCGGGGCGATCCCCGGGGCGAAGACCGGGCAAAGAGCGGGCCGTTTTAGGCCATTAGAGGCCGGCAGAGACCGGACCGGGCCCCCCCTCTAACGTCGTCCCCGCCCCAAGGCTATTCTCCTCACTCCAACAGCCTGCGGTTTTTGACTATTTCCTTCGCCATGGCAACTAGAGTATCCAGGAGCAAGGCTGCCCAACAGTGTTCTGGCACTCTGGAAAAATTCTTTCCTAAGGCTAGTGCTGCGGCTAATAAAGGTTGCACAGTTTCAGACACTCTCCTTGAGGTGAACACAGAAAATGCGTCAGTGATAGCGGACCCTTCGGACTCCTCCTCCATCGATGTTAGTACTCCAATAACCCTTGACGCCACCCATTTATCCCTTATGGATAGTATTGATCAGATAATCGAGTCTGTCCTCCAACAACTTAGGACCCCGTCTAATCCATCTAGGGATAGTGAACCACTGCGCCCCTCGGGTGTGGTGGAGACCACTCCGTATATGAATAGTGCGGAATCGACTAAGGCGCAGGATGAAGGGCAAATTGTAGCGTTAACGGACCCTCTAAGCAGTAGAGTGGACCATCCTCCGAAAAGGAAAAGGTCAAGGAAGCTTAGAGGTAGGGTGACCAACTGGCATTGGTGCAAATTCAGGACGGTGAGTGTAAAAATTCAGGACAAAGGGTCAAAATTCAGGACACAAATTCAGGACAGGAGGTCAAAATTCAGGACAAAACTTCAGGACAATAGGTACGTTTTACAGACACATCAGAGGTCGCGCAATAGTATATAAGTAAGCCCAGCCATTTCCAAACATATTCAACCGTTTGCAAACCTATCCATCATGTATCCTTCCATCTATCATTTCACTCATCCATCCCTTCATCCATCCCCTCATCCATCCTTTCACTCATCTCCATTATCCATCCATCCATCCATCCATCCATCCACCATTTCACCCTATCCATCTGTACACTTATCCATCCACTCTTTATCCCATCCATCCATTCACTCATCCATTCAGCCATTTACCCTTTCACCAATCCAGCCATCCTTTCACTTACTAATCCTTCCACCCATCCACTATTTTAGTCATCCATCCATCCTCCCTTTCTCTCTCCATCGACCCTTTCACTTAGCCATCCATCCACCCACCCATCCATCCATCCATCTACTCATCCACTCATGAATCCATCCATTGATCCTATCACTCATCCACCTATCATTTCACTCCTTCACACATCTATTCATCCTTTTGTCCATCTACCCTCCCTTTCACTCACTCATCCATCCTTACATCCACCCTTTCACTCATACGTCCATTCATTCACCCTTGCACTTATCAATCCATCCATCATTTCACTCATCCACCTACCCACCCATCATCCACCCAACCATCCACCCACCCACCATCCACCCACCCACTCATCCATCCTCACCCACCCACCATCCAATCCACTGATCCATCCTTTCACTCACCCACTATCCACCCACCCATCCATCCATCCATCCTTTCACCCACCCACTCATCCATCCATCCATCCTTTCACCCACCCACTCATCATCCATCCATCCATCCTTTCACCCACCCACTCATCCATCCATCCTCCTACCCACCCACTCATCATCCATCCAACCTTCCTCTCATCATCCTTCCATCCTTTACCCACCCCCTCATCATCCATCCATTCCCTAATCATCCATCCATCCATCCTTTCACGCACCCCCTCATCATCCATCCATCCACCCACCCTTCCCCTCATCATCCATCCATCCACCCTTCCCCTCATCATCCATCCTTTCACCCACCCCCTCATCATCCACCCATCCCCTCATCATCCATCCATCCTTCCCCTCATCATCCATCCATCCATCCTTTCACCCACCCATCCATCCTTTCACCCACCCATCCATCCATCCTTCCCCTCTATCCATCCCCTCATCCATCCATCCCCTCATCCATCCATACCCTCATCCATCCATCCCCCGACCCATCCCCTCATCCATCCATTCCCCTCACCCATCCATCCTTCCCCTCATCCATCCATCCCCTCATCCATCCATCCCCTCATCCATCCATCCCCTCATCCATCCATCCTTCCCCTCATCCATCCATCCTTCTCATCCATCCATCCTTCCCCTCATCCATCCATCCTTCCCCTCATCCATCCTTCCTTTCATCCATCCTTCCCCTCACCCATCCATCCATCCCATCCATTTATCCTTCCCCTCATCCATCTCCTGATCCATCCATCCTTCCCCGCCATCCATCCACTCTATCCATCCATCCATCCATCCTTCCCCTCATCCATCCATCCTTCCCCTCCATCCATCCATCCTTCCCCTCCATCCATCCATCCTTCTCATCCATCATCCTTCCCCTCCATCATCCTTCCCCTCATCCATCTTTCCCCTCATCCATCATCCAGCTACCCTTCCACCCATACATCCAGCTATTTACATTTTCTCTCCATCCTTCCCCTCACTCATCAATCCATCCATCCTCTCTCATTAGCCATGTATTCAATCTTTCATTCATCCATTCACCCTTTCACTAATTCATCTAGCCATTCACCCAGCCCTTCACTTACTTACTCGCCGACCTTTCCATATTAATTTTGAGCTGAGCCCTTTTGAGAAGAGGCCCATCAAGAACTTCACCCTCGCTGCAGGGGCCGTTCCAGGACTGGGACAGAAGCCACCCAGGGAGGAGACAGGATCCACCACAGGGAGGACAAGAGCCACCACAGGTGGGGGTGGACTGGAGCCACAACATGGGGGTACAGGAGCCATCCCAGGCGTGGGGTGGACTGGTGCCATAACTGAGGGGAGGGCAGGAGCCATCACAGGAGAGGGAACACAAGGGTGGGCATGCAGTATTCTAGTATCTTGGGCTCCTCTCCTGCACAAGACAACGAGAAGACAGGCTCTCTGTCCAAAATGCCATCCCCCACTGCGATGTACAGTACTTACAGGAGACACTCTAAGAGAACTGATTGAACTGATTGTCCTCCATACTTTGTTAATCAGTGTGGGTGCGATTGTGCCATTTCTTTATTTTCTTACATTATAGACTGCATGTTTGAAGAACCGAGGTTTGCTTACAATTTAGTGACAGTAATTAAGCTCTGTGAAGAGAACCACGTGCTGCCTCGGTGTAATCAGGGGTGTAATCTGGCCAAGTCTCGGATGTTTGGGGCCCTGGGTAGAAATGGAATGTGTGAGCCCCCCTCTAAATAGCAGAGACATGACACATTCAGGTCTGTTTGCATGTGAATAGATGTCGCTGCTCCTGAACCGGCAGCCCCTCCCTCTCAGTCACCTTCGAAGCACCTCTTAACAGGTCATCAAGGGCTGGAGGTGTGAGGGTAGCCAGCCCGCTGTGCCTCTCCAATGCTGCGGGGCATCTGAGGAGCTTTGGTGCAGCATCGGAGTGAAGAAAAGAGGTGGGTGCAAGCTGTGCCGGCTTTAGGGTGGGGCGACCGGTGCCCTGTTAAAATGACGGACAAATGGCGTCCGTTAAAGATTCCTTCACGGACAACGGACAGACGTCCGAAATTACGGACTGTCCGTGAAATTTACGGACGGTTGGTCACCCTACTTAGAGGGGTAAAAAGGGCCAAAGTCGATAAAATCAATCCAACATTAGATGTTAGCTCAGACACTTCGGCATCTCCTGTGGCCACCTCCCCGGGAACTGGGTCTGATCAACCAGACTCGCCAATAGACACAGTGGTAACTGGGTGCCCTGGGCCGTTCATATTTGGTGGAAATCCCCCTAATGCGCCAGAGGCTCTGATTGGCTCATTTAGGGACATTCTCAGGAGCCTGTTGGAGCCCCTGTCTGCAAAACTGGACTCTATAGCTGCTAGACTTACGGCTATAGAAAATGCATATAACAGAAACAGTCCTAGTAGGGGGTTGGGCCCAAGTACACAGACGGCTCCCCGGGAATCTGTAGGGAACAGACCATCCACTGCTGGAACAAGCATACAGGCACCGGCTGGGGCACAGCACACCGTTACAGGCAGTCATCCTCCCCCACTGCCCTCCTCACAAACGTCTAGGCCCCCAGTCCCTGCACCCAGAAGATCTAAACAACTGACATTACCCCATCCAATGAGTGTCGGGGGAGCTAACAATGACCATATTGGTCGCCCTACTAGCCCTAACACTAGGCGCAGGGCGGTCAATCTGCCCCCTGAGGCTGTGCCTTACACAGTGATTATGGTGGGAGTTCCTGAGCTCACTGGCGACACCAGAGAGCCACAGGACTCACTCCGTAACAAAGTAATTAGTTGGCTTAATATCAACAGGCCCCTCCCTCCTAATATTAAAGGCGATGTGTTGATGGTCAGAAGGATCCCTTGGATCGGAGTCACCCCTAAAAACAGGGTAGGGGACTGTATCATAATTAGCTTTAAAAGCCCACTGGTTGCCCCGTACATCTGTAACTGGCTGACAAGGCCGAATAAGTCCAACATAGAACTAGTTTCCCTCTCATATTTCTATCCAAATGTTTCCAATCTAGTTGTGGGGAGGGATCAGAGTTGGACCAGAGTGGGCTTCGCCGTAGATGGCTCACGGTACAGACCCAAGTATAACACATTTCCCGCTCATGACAACTTTGCCCACCAGAATAGATTTTCTTGCCTGGACCAGGTTGATTGACCAAAAAGGGAGACTCAGCACAAATGCCAGCAAATTCTGCCTATGGGTCTATACTCAGGGGGGAAGGCACAACTGTTCCCGTAATTGAAAAAAGGTCCCTGGCCCCTGTAAATGAGGGGGGGAACGCCCTGGGAAGCACCCAAGTTCTAGATGGGGATCCACCAAGCACATCAACTGCTCTTACAATGCAGTTGGTGGAGCTTGCTGAATCACCAACCCCGCCGCCCAATACTATTGGTTTGGGTGACCTGGGTATTTCTGCACAGGTCATCCTGCCTACATCTAGTGAAGCAGGTCCACAATCCCAAGATCCAGGCTTGACTATTCTTTCCTGGAATGTAGCTGGCATTTCAAGTAAGGTGGGCACCCCGGAGTGGGATACCCTGGTTAGCAAAGGGGATATCCTCCTCTTTCAGGAGACTTGGGCAAGGGCACCACAGACTAGGAGGGGATATGACACCTTTGAAATTCTGGCAAAGTCGAATGGGAGGGGGAGACCCTCGGGTGGTCTAGCAATTTGGGTGGCGAGCCACATTGGGTGCCAAGTGGAAAGGATGGACACACTTTCACAGGACATTCAGTGTGTCCTCCTCAGATGGCCTGGTAAAAGTACATGGGCTATTGTTAACGTCTACTCACGTCCAGTTGTAGTGGGCAAGGAATCCCCAACCCTAGTTGATCTTTCATCTTTTCTAGGGCAACTGCCAGGTGACCTGAAAATAGTGATGGGAGGGGATTTCAACTGTCATTTTGAACCCCTGGAAGGCCTAATGGAGGGCGCCTTTACTGCCGAGGATGACCACTGGGGAGTTCCACCTTCTACCTCACCTCATCCCAAAGCCTGGTCCCCGCTGGTAGTACAACTTACCTCCCTTACTCTGAACTTTGCACTGAGGGCGTGTAACGGACGCACCCCTTCTGACACTCCTTCGGTGTGCACTTTTAACAAAAAGGGCCAGGAGTCAAGGTTGGACTACATATTTATAGATATTTCCCTGTGGCCCAAAGTTCAAGATTTTAGAGTGATCCCGAGGACAGACAGTGACCATAATTCCCTTCTGTTGGAGATCCATCACCCTGCCCCTGCTGTAGGGCTGCCAACCATCGATTCTGGGAGTAGACCAGGGAGACTTACTACTCACTACAAGTAAGCGCCGGGTGAAATGGGGGAAGCTAGTCGATAAAGAAGAAGCTATAAATAATCTTTATGGCATAGCACTCCCCAGGTTCCAGGAGGTGGATGCTCTCATCAATCAACCAAGACCCTCGGATTACAATGAGAGACTATATGGCATTCACCAGGCCCTAGTGAGGGACCTCGCAGATGTCTTCAATCCGGCGCTGCCCATCAGAAGGAAAAAGACTCGCGCCCGACTTGGTACACCTCTACTTGTAGGAAAACCAAGTCTGAGCTACTTGCCGCAATTAAAGAGGGCAGCGATAAGGGGAAGGTTGCAGCCCTCAGGAGGGGATACAAGCTAGCATTGGCCAACGCGAAGGCAGAGTGGGATTGGAACCACCGGCACGAACTGACTGAAGCCCTCGAAGCCAAAGACTCCAGAAAATTTTGGGCTCTGGTAAACAATGGGACAGAGGATCGGTTACCAGCTGTAGAACCCAACATTGCTATATAACAATATGAAGGAGTACCACCAAAGATAAGGCTGAAACAGCCAATATTGGTGGGATGAGACACTATTGTGAAAGAAGAAGTCCTCCTTTGTTTTTAAGGAACCCCTCACTCACCGACCTGGTCGGTGACATGCTTCATCATCAGGGCCACCTCGACAGCCGAGTGCCGCCAAGGTGTGCTGCAACACCTGAATACAGTGGAGCGGGTATGTGAGTGATGAATGTAAAAAAATGAAAAAAAGTCAGTGAGTTAAAAATTGTCCTGGTATAACTTTGACCAAATATAATTTATTCTAAAGCTACTGGACAATATTAAAAACAGTGATGATACAATAAAGGCTTTAATGAGACCTAGTGTATCTGTGATATGTGCTGGGTCTACATGTTTCAAACCATATGGGATTTACCGGTTTTTCATCAGGACCAAAAATTATGTAAAGGAGTTGGGTGGTCAGGGTACACTAACACCCTGCCATACCTGCAACCCTTTCAGACCCAAAGATAGCGATTTGCTAAATGGGTAAAAATAATAGTAACCCAGAAATGGTTACATAAAAAAGGAGCAAACCTGTAAAAGAGAGAAAATTATCACTCAAAAAGGTTAATTACGTAACGTAGTGCCTGTAACGTAGTGAAGTGACGTAGTCCGTTCTATCTGTGAGTCACAGATAGAACGGACTACGTCACTTCACTACGTTACAGGCACGTAATTAACCTAAGTGGAATTTGGAGGTGTCTGATTCATTCCTGCTTCACGGTGGGGTTTCTACCCTGGTAGACCTAAGACTCCATTCTGCACACTGTCATTGTCCAGGAAAACGTCACTACAGGGCTCGATGTGCACCTTTGACATCTATGTAGAAGTGTTTCTGTAATATCCTAGTTATTATGTGTTACATGCTTCCCACTCCTCCATCTGTAGAATACTCTAGAGTTGATGTCACTTAGAATGTTGGTGTATGAATCAGACAGTTGGAGAAGGGCTGAGCGCCTTGCTGGCTGCTCCTGGTGGGGCTAATTACTTCTGTACTTCTATGCTGTAACCAACCTGAATAAATCCTCGTGAAATATCACAATCAGCGTGGACTTGGTTACTATATTTTATTGGCGACGATTTTATCTAAAGATCCTGCCTCTGCTACCTCTGAGGTCTGCTGAGGACATCCTGAGTTATCTGTTTCTTTTAAAATCTTTTGTTGCTTTCTTTGTCTCTACCTTTGCTTTGTTTCTCTCTAGTACTCTCCTCTCTATTTCTGTCTACTAGCTTATACACCTGAATGTATTTTCTTCTCTTTTGTTTTCCTTTGGAAGAAAGGAGGATATGTAATGTCCTGGTTATTATGTTTTACATGTTTCCACTCCTCCATCTGTAGAACACTCTAAAGTTGATGTCACTTAGAATGTTGGTGTATGAAGCAGACAGTTGGAGAAGGGCCGAGTGCCTTGCTGGCTGCTCCTGGTGGGGATAATTACTTCTGTACTTCTATGCTGTAACCAACCTGAATAAATCCTCGTGAAATATCACAATCAGCGTGGACTTGCTTACTACAGTTTCTTTAGCCCTGTGAACATACGCTTCTCTCACCCTTTTAACAAGGCTGTTTGTGTTGCACAACTTTACTTCTCAAACATTTTAAAATAGTTTCACATGCTAGCACTCTGCACATTTTGGAAAGGCCCAAACATGGGTATCCAAAATATGTCCAGGAAGGACCTTCTATTGCAAGTTCCTGACATTAATAAAGGGATAAACTGGTATCATAGCAATTTAAATTAAATCTCAACAAATAAAACAGTGGTCCTCTGAACAAATCGAAACTCCCTGCTACCATAGGTGTTGTGTGTGGGATCCCTAAAAATTATGGGTCCCCTCTAAACATGAGAAAAAAATTGAGTCACACATAGAATTTGTTACAGATGTAATAATGAAATGTATGATTGGCTTGTAGGTTGGTGCAGTAATTTCAATGTATTTGTTCTTTATTGCAGGTGGTCACACTTACGAAGACATTGTGAAAGAACAGTTGATTACATAAAACGATCAAGGGTGCTAACACGCTTTTCGCCCTGTCTGACTTTATTAAGGCTGGAAACAAACGGTAGGTCGAATACCTATCATAGCTTAAAGAAAAATGGTAATTTGTTCGTATTACCTAATATTTACATATTGTCGATTTATTGAACGTACAAAATGTAATATTTCATCTGTCAAGCAGAATGGTATGTTGGTGGTAGTAGAAGCTGAAAGAAGCATGAGTGAAAGCACTCCAGTATAAAGGATGTAGGTTCAGTAAATAGCTGTTGTTCAGTATAGTGTCAGGCCAAGATAAGCCATCCAAATATATGGTGAGGTTGTTCAGGAGCACACCATCTTGAACTTGATGCACCCAACTACATGCCTATCAGAGACTCCAAGGTTACTTTTGTAACTGATTCTATATGTTCTCTAATCTTTTTCCTATATGTCCCGAAAAGGCGTTTCAGGATATGTCCATACCGTATGTTCACATACAGTTAATATAAATGCAACTAAATTAAAAGTCATAAAAAAATCGGCAAATGCACCCTCCTGTACCCATGTAGGACACTTGTGATTTAAGTTGATTTTAAATTAGCCAATACATTTCAAAAAAGGAACCAAAATGCTTTCATGTGCCCAGGAGAGATATTGGCAGCACATAACATTCAGGGCATAAACAAATGGTTTACTACTGTGTAGCCAGCATGCTCCATATGTGCCGATCTGCAACTTTACCTGTGTCTGCAAACTGCAGACACCCTTGGAATTGATGCACATACATTGTCCAAGCGAAAAGCGTGTCATCTTAATGCAATTGGCTTGTTATGCTACATGAACAGTGGAACATTTAAGCCAGAATCACTATTTGTAAAGAAATCCATGGGGCAAAACATCATGGGCATTATTCACAGATGTTACAGATAAAAGTATTAATACATATATTTTACTAAAAGTGAATAAGCAGGAAGACCCCAGATCAGACTGCTAGTACTTTAAAAGGTTTCACATTCTCTCAAGAAGGCTTTCTAGAAATCTGCATGGTTAGCTGGGTGAAAATGAATCAATGAATGAAGTAACAAAGTTAAGTTAATCGTTGCTCTTTGTTCTGTGGCCATCATTAATTCAGCATTATTTTAATAGAGCAGGATCTGGAAAATGACGGAAGTGTGTGTTAAACTGTAGAGTAATTGGCAGACAGATAAGTGCCATCTCACAATTATTTTCCATAAAGTTTACACAGACTTTCTGGGAAAGCTTATGCTCATCACAACAGGATTGAGTTATGGTGTCAGTTCAATGAACACAGTTGCATGCATGATTACAATTTATGACAAAGCCAATATGTATAGTATGTTTAATATGAATAGCATATGTTAAAGCCATTAAGCATTGAAGGTTCTATTGTTATAAAACTGTGTTAAATCCTATCAGGAGATATGTTGTTGCCAAAGTTGGGGGGTATACAATTTAAACTGTGATAATCCTTGTTAGCCCCTCATAAGAACGTTGGATTCTTTACTGACTGTAATTTTGTATGTATGTGTGTTTTATGATTGTATGCTTGACGGTTGTCTTGTAGGAATCTTATACTTAATACAGCAGGCCTGAGTTGGTGGCTGTTGGACTTGGTCCTCTCTGCAGGGTCACCCTCAAACTTGATTTTTGGCTTCACCCCTCCTGTTTCTGAAATTGTTATTGTTGGCTTTTAGGACTCTGTGCACTTTACAGCCAACAAGTTCTGAAGTGATTGTACTCTTCCACCAAAGCATGGCGAAATTGGCGTTCACCAAATGGCATATTTAATTTACTTACAAGTCCTCAGTAAAATGGTACCATGGGTACCCAGGGACTGTAAATTAAATGCTACTAATGAGCCTGCATCACCCTTCGCGCACTTTCCCGTGAGCGAAGATCTTCTACCACTCTTGCCCTGGCTGACCTACATTGGCTGCCCATACACCAAAGGATTTGCTTTAAATCCCTATGTATTGTCTTCAGGGCAGTTCACGGGCTAGGTCCCCGACTACTCCAGAACAAATTCAAGTGGTACGAGCCCACCCGGTCTCTCCGATCCTCATCCTTAAACTTCATCAGCATCCCTAGGATCAAGAAAGCCACCTGTGTAGGACGAGCTTTCAGTATAGCTGCAGCCCACTTATGGAACAACCTCCCCATCGACATCAGAAAAACTAATGATCTTCTGACCTTTCGAAAAAAGGTGAAAACTTGGCTTTTTCAAAAAAAACCTCCTAAAACCCATCACAATAAATAAATCTACCCGGTTCAGCATCTTGTCCATGCTCCTGTCCCCACAAAGCTCTTAGCTATGTACCTAAGCGCCAGGATGCCCGTAGGGTTACAGAGCGCTCTACAAATGCTATAAATAAATAACCCTTATTGTGTATTGTGCCTCCCATTTAAGTAGCCCTTTAAAACCCATATTTAAAAAACAAAAATTACAATATTATAGTAATAAAAAGATTTTAGGTACCTTAGCAAATGATAAATATCTCAATCACCATCTCCTTTGTCTGCTCTTTCTTCAAAGTATACTGCCAGGATTTGGGATACCACTGCTCATGTGTTTTTTAGCGCAGCACAACTATTCATTTTTCATAGGGATAGCACATTAAAATTATGAAAAATATGCCTGGCTGCCTTAGTTTGTATCATCAGTTTTTGTGGTGGAGTGTTTATATTTGTTTCTTGAAGAAGATGAAGCATTGTTGTTGGTGACCTGAAGTTAACTATCAATGTCGGGATGGGTGTGTGCACCCTTACCTATATGATATCCTTGTTGCCTGGAATGCCTTCTGATTCCATAACTTACAAGCCTGGCCCAGGACCAGGATATGTTAATGTGATAAAAGATCTACTTCAAGCACCCAGGGCTTTGAATTTGCTTATGGTGCCCAGACCTGACGTTAGTTTACCCTTAAGTTGATTTGTGCCCAAACTACCCCCTCATGGTCCAGGAAAAATAAATTAGCTCCAGCTAAGTGCCATATTAGTCTTGATCCACCATCTTTTTAATCAGTCTACCAGTGCCTTACCCAAAGGAATCATTATCTTTGAGAGACTGGCACTTAAAAGCAACCAGATTATGGCAACCATTTTAGACCTTTTAAAGAACAACTTGAGCTTCTTATGGTGAATTTGTCAAAGGGGCAGGCATGGGTGTTTCATTGGCATTGAACCTGACATGTCTCTACATGGCAAATATTAAGGAGAAATACATTTACCCTGAGTCTAATCCATTACTTACTAACATACATCTGTGGTTTAGGTATACAATCATCTTTCTAATTTGGCAAACTAATGTGAAGCATCTAGATGATTATTTGACAATCAATCAAAAGTATTTTTAAAGCGTGCTACTCACCCACTAGGGTCTCAAGGTGCGGGGGGGCTGGGGGGGGGGCTGCTACTGCTCGAAAAGCCAGGTCTTGAGTTGCTTCCAGAAGGTGAGATGGTCCTGGGTGAGTCGTAGGTGGGTGGGGAGGGTGTTCCAGGTCTTGGCCGCCAGGTAGGTGAAGGATCTTCCTCCGGTGGTGGTTCTGCGGATCCGTGAGACAGTGGCAAAGGTGAGGCTGGTGGAGCGGAGCTGACGGGTTGGCGTGTAGATTGTGAGGTGGTTGTTGAGGTATTCGGGGCTCAAGTCATGGAGAGCCTTGTGTGCGTGGGTGAGGAGTCTGAACGTGATCCTTTTGCTGATGGGGAGCCAGTGCAGGTCCCTCAGGTGGGCGGAGATGTGGCTGTGTCAGGGGATGTCCAAGACGAGTCGTGCTGAGGCATTCTGGATGCGCTGGAGTCTTTTCTGTAGTTTGGCAGTGGTCCCAGCTTAGAGGGAGTTGCCATAGTCCAGACGGCTGGTGACGAGGGCCTGGGTGACTGTTTTCCTGGTTCCAGTGGGGATCCAGCGGAAGATCTTATGGAGCATGCAGAGAGTGTTGAAGCAGGAGGAGGTAATGGTGTTAACTTGCTTGGCCATCGTGAGGGAGGAGTCAAGGATGAAGCCCAGGTTGTGTGCGTAGTCCGTGGGCTTGGGTGGGGGTCCCAGAGCAGGGGGCCACCAGGAGTCGTCCCAGGCGGAGATGGATGAGCCGAGGATGAGGACTTCCGTCTTGTCTGAGTTCAGTTTCAGGCGGCTGAGCTTCATCCAGTCTGCGATGTCTTTCATTCCATCCTGGAAGCTGGCTCTGGCGGAGGTGGGGTCGTTGGTGAGGGAGAGGATCAGTTGGGTATCGTCGGCGTAGGAGATGATGTTGAGGTTGTGCTTGCGTGCGATGGCTGTGAGGGGGCTCAGGTAGACGTTGAAGAGAGTGGGGCTGAGCGAGGAGCCTTGAGGTACGCCGCACATGATCTTGGTGGCTTCTGTGAGGAAGGGCGGGAGACGGACTCTTTGGGTTCTGTCGGAGAGGAAGGGGGTGATCCATTCCAGGGCCTTTCCTTGGATCCCGGCGTGGCGGAGGCGGGTTGTCAGGGTGCGGTGGCAGACCGTGTCGAACGCAGCCGAAAGGACGAGCAGGATGAGGGCGGCGGTTTCTCCGTTGTCCAGCAGGGTCCGGATGTCGTCGGTGGCTGCGATGAGGGCAGTCTCGTTGCTGTGGTTCGCTCGGAATCCGGACTGCGATGGGTCGAGGGAGCCGTATGTCTCCAGGAAGGCTGTCAGCTGTTTGTTGACGGTTTTCTTGATGACTTTTGCAGGGAGGGGGAGGAGCGAGATGGAGCGGAAGTTCTTGAGGTCTGAGGGGTCTGCGGTGGGGGTTTTTCAGGAGGGCGCTGATCTCTGCGTGCTTCCAGCTCTCCGGGAAGGTGGCAGATAAAAAAGGAGTTGTTGATGATGTCCCAAAGTTTGGGTGCGATGATGGAGTCGGCTTTGTTGAAGATGTGGTGTGGGCAGAGATCGGCTGGGGAGCCCGAGTGGATGGTGTTCATTGTGTGGGTGGTATCTTCCGTACTGACCTGAGTCCAGGCGCACATGGTGATGGTGGGGGGTGTAGGTTCGGTGGTGGGATACATGTTCTGAGCGCCGAAGCTGTCGTGTATGTCGACGATCTTACGGTGAAAAAAGGTGGCCAGAGAGTTGCAGAGGTCTTGAGAAGGCGTGATGTCGTTGTTGCTGGCGTTGGGGTTGGAGAGCTCTTTCACGACGTTGAAGAGTTCCTTGCTGTTGTGGGTGTTGTTGTCCAGTCGCTCTCTGACGGATGACCTTTTGGTGGTGCGGATCAGCTGGTGGTGTTTGCGGGTGGCATTCTTGAGGGCTGTTTTGTTGTCCGATGACTGGTTGTGGCGCCAGGCTTTCTCGAGGTCACGGCAGGATTTCTTGGAGTCTTTGAGATCGTTGGTGAACCACGCGGCTTTCTTGCTGTTGACATGGCTGAACGTCTGCAACAGTGGCTTTCATTTTACACACTAATGAACTACTTTGATCTCACAGTAAAAAAAGAGTATGGTAATTTATGTAGCTGTCTTTTTTACAAAGCTATAGAGAGGAATTAATTTCTTCAATATTAGAGATGCAACGTTGGAACCCTGAGGGAAAATCTCCTTTATAGATAGTTACTCAGGGTATGACAAAACTTCAAACTTAAGGAAGAATACTTTTGTCAGGTAAACATACTGGGTTACAAACTAGAAGATTAGGGTTACCCTAAGATATTGATAACATGCCATAGAGACAGCTTGATACTACCCAAGAGGCTACTCTTGTCCCAAAGAAAAATGCCTGCTTCACAAGAGAAAGTGAATTGCATTTCTGCATTTAACCCAGCCAGGGGTAGTGTGAGAAAAAACATCAAAACCCATTGGCACATATGGAGAGGTTGCATTTGAAGACCCAACACTCTCCAACAAAAGGGCTAAAAACCTTAAAGAGCACTTAGTAAAGACTTTTACCTATCAATACCACCATCACTATAAAATGTGAATTATCAGTAGTCATAGGCAACTACAATAAGGTAAATGGTGCATGTAGTGTATGTCAATTGTTACAAAATAACAACACATTCTAACTAAAATATCACAAAAATGTAAAGAATGAATGGTTGTATAGAGCTTCTAAGAAGGCCTAATTTGCATTATAAAGCAGTACAGACATTTAAATCACTAGTGGTAGGCACTTTATTGAACACAATCACAATCAAGTCACGGATGTAGTTAGGACACCTATCACAATACCATCACGCTTAGCCACAAGGAATGGCTATGGATTGAAAGGTAAACTTCACTGAGTGTGGGCTTAATGCTATGGAGGAGAGGAACTCTAGCTCTTCAAGCTTGTTACGAACCACCTGTTACTTGTACATGTGGATTCATGAGTCATGGTATCTACATATGTATACTTGACTTCATGCAGCCTTATATATCACAATTAACTTGTTTTACAATAGAAAGTTTGAATTTAACAAATTAGTGTTTTTTTGTAATTAACATTGAGTCAGATCCATGTTTACAATTGCCATATCTACCACTGGTTTGACACACTGTGTTACGTTTGTCTATAAAATATATTTGCTTGTTAGTCTTGGCATGTTTTAGCGTGTTTCCCTTGTCTTTTTGATTTCTGACCTCCCGGTTTTGACTCTGTTTTTGCTGGTTTAGTGTCTCTGCGCACTTTCTCACTGCTGTTCATTGTTAAAGTGCAAGTGCTCCTGATGTAAATTGTCATTATGGACTTGTGTTTCAATGATTGGCATATTTGATTTATTGGTAATCCCCTAGTAAAGTGCAATGAATGTGCCAGTGCCTGTAAATCAAATGCTACTAGTTTGCCTGCAGCACTGATTCTGCCACCCACGAGTAGCCCTGAAAAGGTATCACAGACCTGCCACTTCAGGGTTTGTGCACAGTTTGTAACTGCCATGTCGACCTGGCAAGTGCACCCACTTGCCAGGCTCTAATTATTCCTTTTCTTACATATACGTCACCCCTAAGGTAGGCCCAAGTTACCCCTGTGGGCTGGGTGCTGTGTATGTGAAAGGTAGGACATGTACTGGTGTGTGTGGCATGTCCTGGTAGTGAATTACAGTGCATTTTGTTTTTCACTATGGAAAGGCTATCTGTCCCATACAATAGAATGGAGGGTTATTTATAACCTCTAATAAATATAACTTCCCACTGGGACAAGATAGAAAGATGGATTTTAGTATGCCTGAACTCAGAATATAAATTTGCCTCTATCAGTAAAGATGATTTTTATTTTCTGTGTTTGAAAATACCACTCTTAGAAAGTAGGTGTTTTCTTGCTTAGCCAGCCTCTGCTGGGGTTGTGGAATGTCTTTCTGGCTTTAGAGTGACAGGGGTTGGGGATGTGCATTCTCTTCAGACAGCCACTAGGGGGGGGGGGGGGTTGAGGTGTGTCCTGCTTTTCCTGGATGAGTCAAGGCTGGGCTGAAGAGACCTTGCATTTAGATTACTGGGAGGAGATTTTCTGGCCTGAAGTAGAGCGTGCCTTCTGTTCTGAAGTCTCAGGGACTGCAAAGACTTCACCAACCTCTAGGTAACGCTTCTGGAACCACTGCTTCAGTTGCCATAGAGAAGGGAAAAGCAACCAACTTCGTCGCTGGCTCCGTGTCCTTAAGGCCCCACGAAAGGCACTGCCTCATCTCGCACCACAACCCTGGTCTCACTGGCATTGATGACCGACGCCACCGACACTGAACCGCTGCTTGCAACCTGACCTGTGGGCACTGCGATCTGCACTGCCTCGTTTCTCTTTGCCACCCGGGTCTCACTAATGCTGTCACTGCCTGCTGACTTTGACACTAATGACTGCAATGGGGTTGGGGGCACCGCTTGTAAGTTTCACGACACACTGCCTCATCCCATGCAGCCGTCTGGGCTGACCGACGCCAGCTCCCGCTAACCAGCTCTATTGCCTGCACCGCAATCTGCCAGCACCGCATCGAGCACCGCCTCACCTGCACCATAAGCCTTGGTCTCACCAATGCCGTCTGGACGAATGTCACCGAGCCGTTGTCTGCACCGCATCGTGAGGGGACCGCACCCTGCACCACTTCCATTTTGCAACGCAATCGCGATGATTGCCAAGACAAGCTCGCACAGACGTGGCAGCCGCAACGAGAAAGTTACTGTTCAAAAGTCTGTCCATGCTTTAGCTGGCCTGTACCGATGTGGTCAACTAGAACAACTATACTCTGTTATTTTCAGCATCGCAGTAGCCCCGGTCGAAGCTACCGACTAGGAAGAACTGTGTTTTTGAGATGTTTCTGCAACTTTAAGGTTTCTTGCAAAGTGCATATTTTTAAAGTACTGCTGTTAGACATTTGTCCTTTTGGTCTTGTTTTGGTTTCATAAAAATATTGGATCTTTTTCTAAACTGGTTTGGTGTCCTTTTGTAGTATCTTCACTGTATTACTGTTGGTTATATGCAAATACTTTACACACTACCACTGAGATAAGCCTGACTGCTCGTGCCAAGCTACCAAGGGGGTGAGCAAAGGTTATTTTAGGAGTATAACTCCCTTATCTTGACTAGAAGGAAGGGTCCCTACTTGGACAAAGGTGCAAACCATTGCCAACTGGAGACCCCCATTCCTCACAGTGCTGTAAAATTATCATCACTGCACACACTGTACATTATCTCAGCCTCAACCCCAACTCAGACAGGCATACAAAAATGTGATATTACAATCTTTGGGGAGTAACATCACTTATCCCTTTGCTTACCTATTGAGATGCATCTTGCTTCGTGATTGCTTCATTCTAAGCACCTTTCAACCACCTGGGAGGTCAGACCATTATGTTGCCTTGCATAGTGAACTCACACCATGGTAATTCACAACCCACATTTCCAAGAATGGTATTCTCTGGGACTGTTGTCCTGTGTCATGAGCAAACTCTGATAGTCTTTTTAACAGTTTAGAATAGATAGTATAATTTTGTGTTCTGATTTCTAATTCTTTTCTATTCACTAAGAGAATATTCTTCGGTTTTGTGGACAACTTGATCACAGGGTAGTTCTAACATAGTAGAAGCCGCCAGTGTTTGGGTGAGTGAGATAGCTCTAGCTCCTTGGTTGGGGAAATGCTTGAAATCATTGGGGCCAGTGAGAGGCGTCCCACCATCTCTTTTTAACTTCAAATTTTTGCGACAGCAATTATCGCAGGTGGTGAATGTATGGTGAGGGCTTCAGCCTACAGGTACATGTCATCTGGTTTTATTTGATCAAACAACATGGATAGTGATGGTCCTGCATGCCATCGCACTGACGAGCTAGATACAATTAGTAATCTTACAGGCTTGAGATTCTTTGTGGGGACACAGTCAAGTAAATTGTTTCTTAAAATACTTGACTTACACTTTTGAATTCTTCAGACATTTACGGCTATGCTGCTCTGCTGATATAATCAGCGACAGTTGGGTTAGTCAAGTCAAGTCAAGATTATGTTTATTATGACCATAGTCTTTAAACAAGAGCAAGAGACTAACCCGACGCTTCCTACTGAAGAGGACGTTGACTTGACTGATCCCACGCGCCTTCGTCTGCACTCCAAATAGACCGACCAGATGGTTTTTCCCTGTTGGAATTCCTTCCACTGGCTCATTTGCCTTCGTCCTGCACGGCGTTCTGCAAACTGCCCGCTCTCTGCAAGGCTTGATTCCTACCTGCCATGGTTCCCAGCACGCGTCCCCGTTACGGACCCTGATTCTTCTGCTCCCACACTTGTTGTCCTGATGATGATCTCTAACAAATGAGATCCAAAAGCAGTGTACTCCATTTTGCAACCAGAACTCCCCCATTGCATTTAATTAATTGGAGTTTTGATGTTCTGTTGCCAATGTGATGTATTTTTAAATGTCACCAAACCTTCACTTCATGCACCTTCACTATTTTGCGTGAGCACCTGAACTACACCCTGTAAATATATAAATATAAATATAGTGATTCTCCATTTATGAAGTTAATAAATGTGAGCTAATTTCAAACTTGTGTCCCTGCATTAATTGGGCAGTAATTCCCTCTTGGACATTCCTTAATTTGTTTGTTCCTTTTTTGATCAATACCTTCCCTAGTAATGTTTGCCTAGGCTACTCGAGAACCTTGTGGCCTCTCTCATTACCATTGTTTTTAGCTATAAATAGCAGCCCGTCCCGACCTTGTCCGGGAGCAATCAGGCTTCCCGGACCCCCGCCCGCCCCGACATTGTGCAGCAGCCCGGCCCCGCACCCGCCCTGACATTGTCAAGCAGCTCGGGCCCCTGCTCGCCCCGTCCCCCGCCTGCCCCGACCCCCGCCTGCCCTGACCCTGCCTGCCCGGAGCCTTACCTCAGCCGCCGCTCCTCCCCCGCGTTCCTCATTTCACCGCTCCGCCACTCCTCGCCGCTTACCGCTCCTCCCGCCTGTCCGCCGGTCCTCACAGCCATTCCGCCGTTCGTCACTGCTCCTCCCCCGCGCCAGGTCCGCCGCTCCTCTTCCGCTCCTGCACGCCGCTCCTCCCCGCGCTCCTGATGTCACCACGCAGGTCGCGGCCAGCGCTACTTGCAAGGGACTACTTTATTTATCGTCAATTTTTTAAATAACGTATATTTTTTTTATTTATATAGCCTATGTCCATCTGCACACCCTGACTATTACAATGATGTATCAGGTGTGTGGATTGGCGCTGTGGTTCCCGAGTTTACCCGCCTCAAAGGTGCAAAGTTCTTCCTTTATTATAGTAGTATAGATATATACTGCCCCTGGTCTAAACACTGGGGCCCCCTTGTTTTTGTTAAAATACATTGAAATGCAAGCACTGCATTGTTGTCGAGCTGCACAGAGAATGGTTGTCAGGCTGTGCAGGCTGTAGAACCGCCATCCTTAAACAGCTTGCGCATCGAAGGGTGATGCATTGGTTCCGACTGGTGCAGTGGTAATGATGTGTTGGTTTTGTAGAAAAACAGCTGCAGGAATCCACTTTTTAGGCCCAGAACAGGAGGAAGCACCTAAGGCAAGGATAGGACTCACAGATGGCAAAGTCCAGAAGCACCAGTAAGATTATAGGAAGTCTTTTGTGTCCCTGGGACTGCAGTAAGCAAGAGACAAGACAGCAAGCCCTTAGAGTCACTCTGGGTTCAAGTGAGACAGGCCCAGTCCTTGTCTTTAGCAGAACAAAGACCAGGAGGCAGCAGGACCGATCAGCAAAGCAGAAAAGCAGTTCCACAAAATAGTCGGTCCAGGCAAAGTGGCAATCATTACAGCACAGCAGTTTTTACGACAGCAGAGTTTTTCTCAGGTCCAGTAATGTACTGATTTGGTAGAGTCAGAGTCCCAGTACATATACCCAAATGTGCCTTTGACGTGGGGGTGACTTCAAAGCAGCTTCTTGAGGGGCACAGGTCCCCTTTCATCCCAGCCCCGTCTGTCCGGCTATCTGTGGATGGTAATCAGTCCTTTGAATGGGAACAGGACACAGCCTACACAGATGTAAATGGGAGCTCCCTCGCGCCCATCCTGACCAGGAAAGCCATCAGAATGCAGATGAGTGCAGATGAGTCCTCTGTCACACCAATCTCCTGTGTTTGTGGCAGTCTAAATGGAAAGTGAAGTTGTCACCCAGCCCAGACATGTATTGGAGACAGGCTGCTGCCACATAGAGCAAAGTTAAGAGCAGAGAAATGTCCACTATCTAATAGTGGCATTTGTAAAATAGTAATGTCAAATCCAACTTTACCATTAAAGAGGATTTATCGTTACCATTCCAAATATATGAAACATGATTTAGTTACTCCTTTCTAACCAGGAATTACAACTTAAGTGTTTTAAGGAATTCTCAATGCTAGCCTATGAGAGGATTCGTCCTCACAGTAGTGAAAAATAATTAGGCTGTTTGTCACTAACAGGACATACAAAAGATACCAGTACATGTCCTTACTTTCATTTACAAAGCTCCCTGCCCTTAGGGCTGCTACCAAGCCCCTACCTCAGGGATGACGTGTGTCTAATAAAAGGGGAGCTTCAAGCTTGGCAAGTAGTTTTAATTGCCTAGATGCAGTGGCAGTAACCTGCACACACAGGCCCTGCAGTGACAGGCCTGAGACAAGTTTGAAAGGCTACTTCTGTGGGTAGCACAATCAGTGCTGCATGCCCAATAGTAGCATTTAATTTACAGGCCCTGGGTATACGGTATACCACTTTAGAAGTGATTTACATGTAAATCAAATATGCCAAACAGTTGTAAACCAATTATACCATGTTAAGGGGCGAATGCACATGTATGGAATACTGGTCAGCAGTGGTAAAGTGCCCAGAGTCCTAAAGCCAACAAAAAGGTCAGTGAAATAGGAAGAGAAAGGCAACAGGTTTGAGGTAACCCCGCTAAAAGGACCATTTCCAACACATTATCATATATCTGATGTACCTTAACTGATTAACTTGTGTGTTTTACATTTATGCATTGTCATATGACATTGTTATCCTCATTTAGGAGTCACAATGTAATATAGTGGAGTGGATAAATTATGCATGTATTTACCCTATTGAATATTCATGATAATAATTATGACCACTTGCTTTCATATGTTTAATCACATTATAATTGGCTTACATTTTGATTCTCAAGTTAACTTAGCTTGACTTTGAGCCTTAGCCAAATGCTGTACATTTTGAGACAGACAGTAAGCTGCTTGCTCATTTCTTTGCTGGTTTGTTATCAGGTACCTTGTAAACTAGAGAAAGGTTCATTATTTTGTACTAGACTGATAGTAAGGCATGACTATCAGAAGCTGGCCTAAGGATGGTAAAAAATGATTAGAGGAGACTTTTGTACCCGGCGTACCAGGAGAATGCAACACTCATTAATAAGCAACTGTGTCTTATTGTGCTGGGATGGGAACTTGGGGATGCTACCTGTTCCTGGTGAATGTCGCCTTGTGACTGGTTCTGAAATGTAGGAATGAGATATGGATGTTCTGGGACTTTCGATTGTGCTTTTAATTAGTGTTTCATATCAGTTAGAGAGTTGACCATTGCCTGACTTTGAAAAGAGCAAATCTCTTTACCTCCGATTTGCCAGAGTGTGAGGTTTCATGCTAAACATTTGTTCTACTTTCTGAACGTCTACTGACTCCTTCCTCCTTTACCCTTTAGAAATCCCATTTGTACTTCCACTTCTCAATTTAGTTAGAACTAGTTTCTATATGGAGCATTTACTCTGGGCAGTCTGCATTGTTTACATGCTGGTTTTTTCCCTTTTGTACTTTATAATATTTCGACTTAGGGTGTGTGAACACCTTAACATTTTCTCTGTAATTATATTTTTGATTAACCTTTGCAAGCATGAAGAGTGCAATGAATTAATAATCGGTAAATAAACCTTCACTAAGGGTATTTCACCATATACTTAAGTATGGACGAGTCCTAATTTGGGAAGTTTACCTGATGGGAGACACCTGTGAATATTCAAAATCTCCAGAAGTTGAGAAACTGATCACCCACCTTTTTTGCAGAACAGGTAATTCTCAAGTTTGAAAAAGTGGTAGGTACTCATTAGCCAGTCAAAGTACAGAAGACTGCCAGTGACCCCACTTTCGAGGACAATAGTTTGTGGATGACCTAACGTATTTTCGCATTTGTCACATCAAAATCATATCCCATTGAATTTTGAATAATGGAGAAGACAAGTTATTAATGAGGGCCATCAAAAAGCCTACCAGGACTTGACATGATTCTGCACTCAATATAAAGTGGGGAACCTAGAAACTTCCTCATCTGTTTTTCTTTTTTTTTTAGTTTAGAAAGCTTTATTGAGAGAAACATACCATATAAAACATCAGTACAGAATCACTTGCAATAAGAGTAAAAACAAGTTGAAATAAACAATTTGAAAGTAAAATCAGGAAATTTCCCAAAAGGGAAATACTTAAATGTACTCAGAGAAAATGCATTTTAAAAGGTTTAGTAAAGAAGGGAGAAGAAAGAGAGAGAGGGGTGGTGGAAAGAAAAAAAAAGAGAAAGAGAATACAAACATTATATAAACTGTATAATAACAAAATGTAAGCAAAATTTAAGGTATATGTTTGGAAAGAAAATCAGTTAAAGGCAACCATAACAAATCCATTTTTATCAAAAGGGGAGTATTAGTAGCAAAGGCACGATCAAGTCTATGGTGATGACAAATCAAATTCCACCAAGCATTATAAGAAATTTGTGAAGTGTCCTTCCATTTTGTAGTAATCACCTGCAAGGAAATAGCTATAAACATATCTATAAAATTACGAACATTGCTTGAAACATTCCAAACGGGGGAAGAACCGCCAAGGAAAATATGAGTAATATCAAAGGTGTAGGTAAAACCTAAAATTTTGTTTAATTTAGACCAAATGTGTTGCCAAAGGATTTTGACTAGCGAACAATGGAAAAAATATGAAAAAGATCACTATTTGCATGAGGACAGGACCAACATTGACTGGAATCCAAGGATTTGAATGTAAACAAATCCGATGGGGTCAGGAATAGACGATTATAAAAAAAATATAAAGTCTGTGTGGTACTGGCAGAGCGAGAGGCGGTATGAATTTTGGACCAAATGGAGTCCCAAATAGGGATGGAAAATTCTTGTGATAAATCTCTTTCTCATGCAAGTTCAGGTTTGGATTTGGGACGATCAGCAGCTTTGAGAGGGATATAGAAATCTGGTGGAGAGGAATCTGATGGAACGTAATCAGGTAGGGAATTGTGATGTGATATGAGGGTGGGGAGAACTGGTTTGAGAGCTGAGTATTGGGGAGAGTAGTTATTTGATAGATTGAATATTGGACTGAACTACGGAGAAGTCGAAGAAGGATTCACCAGTGAAGAGCGAATCTGCATATATTATGCCTTTATCAATCCATTCCTTCCAAAAAAGGGTTTTGTTGTTGAGTTTAAGGGATGGGTTGTAACATAACAGAGTGAGAGAGTGGAAGCTTGATTGTGAGAGGACGGAGCGAAATAAAGAAAGTGCGAGCGCCCTAGAGTGTTTGAAAATGGGTGAAAGAAATCTCTTGAGAGGTTGAGACAAACGAGTCGCAGTAAGCAATGAAAAAGGTGAAAGCTGAGCTATTTCAATTGCACACCAGGCTGTGACAGGGAGAGGGGAGGAATCTGATAAAAAGGGCCATATTTGTTTTAGGGTAAAAGAGGAGTGGAAACGGATAAGATTAGGAAAGTTAACCCCTCCCAGATTTTTGGGTTGTTGGAGACGAGATATAGAAATCCTGGATTTGCGATTATTCCATAGGAAACGAAAAAGAATGCGATTGATGAGCTTAAAGAAATATGCGTGGAGGGAAATGGGAAGCATAGACAAGTAAAAGTTAATAATAGGAAGGAGCATCATTTTTATTGTCGCCAATCTCCCCCACCAAAATAAGAATAATGGAGACCAACGGTCAATAAGAGCAGAGAGCTTGGCAAGAATATCTTTATGATTAATACTAATAGTGTCTTTAATGTTATTCGCGTAAAGAATACCCAAACATTTAATATGCTGTTGATTCCATTCAAAACCAGAACCCTGAAACATATGAGGAAGGCAACATTTGTTAAGGGGCAAAACTTCAGATTTATCAATATTTAACTTATATCAGAGACTGTAGAGTATTCACGAAGTAGGGAAAAGAGAGCAGCTAGAGAAGTTGTGGGTTTAGAGATATAAAGTAAGATGTCATCAGCGTAAGCAGTGAATGTATTATCAATGTTCTTATGTAAAAAACCAGAGTACAAAGTGGAACGACATATTTTTTCAAGAAAAGGTTCTAAGGCTAAAATAAAAAGAAGAGGGGATAGGGGACAGCACTGTCTAGTACCTCTATGGAGTGGAAAATAAGAAGATTGAGCGCCATTGACCCAAATAGAGGTAGAGGGAGCAGAGTACAGTAAACGGATGAGTTTAATGATATGAGGACTAAAACCATGCCAACGGAGGGCCCCAAACATAAAATCCCGGCTAACCCTATCAAAAGCCTTTTCAGCAAGGAGTAATAGCCGCAAGAGGGGAAGACATTTTAGAGGCAAGGTGAATGATGTTTAAAAGAGTACGAGAATTGTCAGTAATGGATCTCCCCTTGACAAAACCGGATTGATAACTATTGACTAAGTCAGGAATAAGAACATTGATCCGGGAGGCTAAAATCTTTGCAAAGATTTTGCAATCAGTATTGATCAGAGAACTGGCCGGTAATTTTTACACAGTGATGGATCTTTATCTTTCTTAGGAAGTAAACATTGTGAAAAAGAGCCTTTGGATTCTCCCATGGATAGGAAATTAATAATCAAGGAGGAGAGATGTGGAATTAAAGCATTCTTGAAATGAGAATAGAAATGGACAGTGAAGCCGTCAGGGCCTGGGGATTTATCTTTAGGTAGAAGAGTAATGGCCTGAAGAATCTCTTTGTCAGAAATTGGGGCATCAAGCGAGGAGAAATCAAGATCAGAGTTCAAGGATTTGGGAATGGACTGAAAAAATGAATCAATTTGGGAAGAAGACTGAGTAGATTCAGGAGTATACAAGGAAGAATAATACTGGACAAAACAATCATGGATCTTGTCATCAGAGGAATGACGATCCTCATTAACATCAGTTATGACTACAATTTTGGATTTTTGTTTCTTAATCTTAAGATAGTTAGCAAGAGATTTGCCAGCTTTATTGCTCCCACCATACATTTTGGAATTGAATTTAAGGAGGTTATTACAAGCTGCGTCCCAAGAATGTTTGTTTAATTGAATTTTGGCTTTAACGAGAGAGGAAAGAGCATCAGCAGAATTGGAAGTGTAGAAAAGGTGTTCTTATTCCTTAATTTGTTTGAGAATGAGGGAGGATTTAGAGAGGGCTTGTTTCTTCTTGCGATAAACGAAATCAATAATATATTCCCTACCCGCCGCTTTAAAAGCATCCCAGACAAAGTAAAATTGAGAACACGAGTTAAGATTGTTATGGAAAACTTCCTCCATAAAAAGATTGAACTGTTCAGTGAATTGAGGGTCTAAAAGAAGAGAGTTGTTAAAGCGCCAACGACGGGAACTGGGTGTGGGAGAGGGCAGTCAATATCAAGGATAATGGGAGCATGATCTGAAATGAGGATAGAGCCTATTTCTGCATTAGTCATAAATTGTAGAGTGTGTTGGGTAAGGAAAATGTAGTCTATGCGGGAGTGTGATGCATGTACGTTAGAAAAAAAGGAAATTTCGAGAGTATCAGGATGGGACAATCTCCAAGAGTCTATGAGACCTCTAGGGGTTATAGCTTTGAAAAATGACTTTTGCATCTTATTAGGGATAAATCTAGATTGAGACTTGCAATCCAAAAACGGGTCCATAAGTTGATTGCAATTACCCCCCACAATGAAGTCAACAGATGCATGCGAGGAGCGAAGCACAGAGAAATCATTCCAGAAGCATAAATCCACACCTGTAGGGCCATAAACATTGCAAAAGGATAAATCAGTATTATTAACTAGTACATCCAAGAACAACCATCTTCCATTGGTATCTGAGTACTCATTCTTTAACTGGATAGATAACGACTCACGAAACAAAATAGTAACATCATTTTTGTTGCCAACTGAGGGGGAGCAGAAAATATCGCCCACCCATTGTTTGCGTAGAGAAGACAACTCTTTCAAGGAAAGGTGAGCTTCTTGCAACATAGTAACTTGGCATTTCAATCTGGCTAAATGAGAGAGGACTCTTTGTTTCTTAACCGGATTATGGAGTCCTTTAACATTCCACTAAATGTCACGAAGACCAATCATCTCTGGAAGTCAGAGGAGAGTAGGCCAGAAGATAGGAGAAAAGGAGTAAAGCCTGATAGAGGTACACAAGAGAAAAATCTAAAGAAGAAATAAGAAGGAAAAATTTGAAAGATGACAGCGAATGAAACTGAGGGGACAATAACCACCAGGAGAAAACTAGAGGGAAGAGCGAATTGTGAGAGAGTTGAAGATACAAAGAGGATATAAAATGTGAATAACAAATGCAGCAAGATATACTAAAGAGTGCCATGGAAAGAAAGAGGATCATGATAAAAAGAGAGAAAAATAGGTAAAAGAATGTGAAGGAAGAGAAAAGAGAAAGAGGGGAGATAGTGAAAAGTTGAGGAGAAATTGAGTCAGGAAGGGAAAAGTGGGAGAATAAAGCTCCCAAAAGATAAAATGAGAAAAAAAGATGGCAGAAAGCCAAGAGGCTTTAGCCATAGAGACCATGAACAAGAAAACGATGCAGTGGGGGAGGGAGCAACGAAGGACAAGACAGCCGCACTGACCGACGAGGAAAGAGAGGAAAAATTAATGTGATCACAACAACATCAATTACATATGAAAAAGGGAAAACAATGGAATACCAGAAGTGAGCAAAACAGACGAATGAAGGGCACTTACCAAACAAGTGGGAGGGAAGGGCAGCTTGTCGAATGTAGGCTACAAACATCAGGGCAGCACAGAAAATGGAATGGACAACGAGAACTACAAGGTAAGGATCTGTTCAACAAAGAAGAAAAAAATATGAAAACAGAATTACAAATAAGATAAGACTACAAACATGAGTACATAAAAAATTAGGGTTTGCTGAACTCCATGGATTCCTCCTTGTGAGCATGGATGAACTTCTGAAGATCTGCCGGGTCATCAAAACTGTAAGTTTTTTCTTTGTAAGTCACTTTGAAAAAGCAGGTATGGATAAGGCCATATCGAGCGTTCATAAATCTGAGGGTGGGCCTTAAGTCCAGAAACCCCTTCCGTCGCGCAGCAGTTGGTCGAGAGACATCCTGTGTGAAAAATACCTTATGACCAGACCAAAGCAGTTGTTTATGTTGTTTAGCAGATTGAAGAACAGTCATGAGGTCGGAATAAAGGAGGAAATAAGCAATAATGCCTCTGGGCTTTGAAGAGGAGGAAGAGTTCTTTGGTCCAAGACGATGAGCCCTTTGAATGTTGACATCTAGGTGGTTGGGGATGCCAGTAATAGGGAGGACTTGAGATTTCAAAAACGTGATGATATCAGACCCTTCTGAATTCTCCGGAACACCATAAATGCGCAGGTTGTTGCGTCGGTTTCTATTTTCCAAATCCTCAGAGGTTTTTTTTAGCTGGTCAACCTCTTTGGTAAGACAGGCCACCTTGTCCACAACATATTGAGCATCACTGACTTTCTGCTCCACATCAGTTAATCTCTTATCTAGACTGGACCATTTATCGTTGAGTCTCTGGAGAGTAGTAGTAGTGTCAGTCATGAAAGGGCGTATGAGGCGTAGTTCCTTCATAATATCCTCCAATGTAACAGGGAGCGGAGACTTTGATGGCAAAGGGGGTCTTTTTTAAGGCGTTTACCAGCAGCAACAGAGTCTTTACGTGTAACAGAAGGAGCGCCGTGAACCTTAAGAGTTGTGTGCTGGCTCCATTTTAAATGTGACACCAATGGGATCAATAATGGCAAAAAAAGGAGTCAAAAGAGATCCACAAGCAAGTGAGGTGATGACGGAATAGCTCAGAAGGTAGCAGCCGTCAAAGTGAGGAGCAAATGAAAGTAGAGCAAAAATTAGGCTGAAAGTCAGATGAATATACGTCCAAGCAACAAGAAAAAGAATATATATCAGTACCTCTACTAATCTAGAGGAACATTAGGAGCCCTTGGTAAAATATACATGAGGAAATGAGGTCCATGACGCAGGCATTCAGCTGAAGTGGTTGAAAAGCACACAGTTAAATATACCTCATGGAAGGAGAAGGCTCAGCAAATAAAAAAAAACAAATTTCCAGCAGGAATGGCAGTGAAAAGGCAAGCCATGAAGAAAGGCAGCAGCAGGAAGCAGCAAAAAGAGAGAAAAAAGAAAAAAAAACGCTGCGTGAGGAGAAGAAAAAATAACAAAATGGCGGCTGTCATTCTATGAAGGGCCAACCCTCGAAATTTCAGGTAAAAAACGGCATGTTGTGCCTTACAACCATACCCAGTTGAGCAAGGGTGCTTCCGACTGGGGGAATCCACCATTTGTGAAAAGAAAAGCCTCCAAAATCGAAGCCTTTCTTTAGCAGCGCTCCTGATCATCCCGGAGCTCGTCAGGGAGTGGCCATCTTGTTTCGCCACGTTGAGCATCCCCGAAACTTCCTCATGTTGAACAACAGACATTGGAGCCCAATACCCCAAAAGACAGTGCTTACAGAGAACTAATCTGCAGTCCTCTGCTAAGAAAGACCTCATTGAATTTAAGGGTATCCCTATATCAATCCTCCCTAACTTCAGTCTCTAGGTTTCCACCCTCCAGGTACAGGAGTGCAGACAATACACTTTCAGACAATACACTTTCACTATACCCAGCCTTTATTTTGTGCCAGACTAAACCAGAGGCCATCCAGAATTGATGTCAGTGATCCCAGTAATGGGAGTCTCACAACAGAAACTTAGTATCACACATGTGCTACACATCCGCTGCACAAACACATGATTGACATACAGACAGAATGTCAGCACAAAGACCTAGGGTTCATATTAAAGTGTGTTTTTACATGAGGGGCAGTCAATAGGCTTCCTTTAAATTTGACACAGAGAAAATGGTTTGGTCATGCTAATGATTCCCAAAAATTCAGTAAAGTGCCACTACAGCTTTATGTGATTACCTCAAGACATAGCCCGTAGTCCCCTGTCATTCTAGAGACATGCTTGGTGCCCCCTCCAAGTCGCAACACAGGTTCTGGACATCGTGTTACTATGAACAGGTCCAAGCTTCAGCACACATCCTAGATTAGTGAGATTGCAGGGCCAAGCCAAAAGGCAGGATTTCAGTTTTACATGTAGTCGGTCACCCAGTGTAAGGGTACATACTTTTTACTGTGCACGACAGTGCCTAATTTGAGCCTGTGGTATCCGGTGCTCAGCACTGGCACTTAATTGCCAATACAGGCACTTATAACAGCCTGCCGTATGTTGGCGCTGTTTGTCTAATTTACTGATGGGTAAACAGATGTTGTGTATTACTTCATTATATATTGAAAATGACTAATATCTGTTCCCCGAGCCTTTCTTACAGCTTTGGGGGCCTGGAATAGTCTAAATTATCACACATGTATGTCTTTGAGTATTAGTAGTTGTGTCGGTACTGCCTTTGGCAGGGCGGCCAGGGGCAATGGGTGGTGCAAGCAGCAGGGGCTTCCTGAAGAGGGCCTGGCACTTAATCATTTACAAAGTAAGCACTGATGTTGGGGACTATCCTATTCCAACAGACATCATTTTTACTTCCTGAAACCTAATGCTCTTTCATATCAACAGTATAGAAACTTTGACTGCTGAATGAGTCTCTTTGATATTTTGATGTCTTTATCCGTGGCTGTGATTATTTGAGAATTGTTTTCTCTAAATGTGCTTATAGCGGAGTAAAGTGTTTTCGAATATGGCAGCTCCCATGGCCTTGGGCAAGTTTGGTTTGGCCCATAAAGTAGCAGTGAAATAGGTGCCCATGCCAGGAGACTTTCAGTGAGTAAAATCACTAGGATGCATCAATTCAGACCTTAAGACCAAGCAAGTTTGACCCAGGGGTCCTTTGTTGAGTGGGCTGAATGCAGATGCCTGTCCCAACAACCCTGTCCCCCTCCCAGCAGAGAAGGAGCAACGTCCTTTAAGGGTGAGACTTAGCATCATTTAACTTCCCCTCCAAGATAGGGTGAGTACAATCCTTAAAAGAGGACTCAGATATGGTAAGAAACACGATAAAGGAGCATTTGGTGCTCTCCTACGGCCAGGGTAATCCTTCCTTGTACAGTTAAAAGTGAAGTGCCTTGCACTTGCACATACATTTGAAAACCTGCACAAGACAGTTGCACCTTTGCTGGCATAGTTCTGGAAAGTTTTGGTTTTCTTAGTGAAACCAGAAGTGGTCATATCATACCAAATGCACCTGCTAGACGTTTTTTTTTATCTTTTTGAGGAAAATGTTTGTTTCTGTGGCTAAACGCCTTCACCATAAACACCCTCGGGCATCAGCATGTAGTTTCCCTTCCTTTCTCCCCGCTGGCAAAGGATTTTGTCCTGTCACTGACATGAGGAACTCTTAGACCATTTCCAGGGCAGGAAGAGCTCAGAGAGAAGTTTGTTCACACACTAAAAAATATGTAAGTTGGTGTGGTTTCAGAAACTTCCAGAGCACCCCTGCCCTGTTAAGCTAAGCTCCCTACCCTCCCAAAGGAATACGTTTACACTCATGAAACCTTTCACGAGGGCGAAAAAACACACCATTTGTGAATTGCAAAAGTAGTTTGGCACTTGTAAAAAACGCCACTTGCTGACGTAAATGTAGCATACATACGCAAATAAATAGCTCTGTGCGTCGGGACCTCTATGTTCATAAGAGGATCTGCACACCATTATTATACACCGTGTTGTAAAGTATTGAGTCGCGACGATATGGCTAGGGTATGTGACATCAAGTAAAGACTGCTGAAAACACTTCTTCTCAGACCACGGAATTACGTCTTCTTCAGAGATCTCTCTTCTGTCACCTCACCACCTGGCCTTAAAATCAGCAATTCTGCAAGAAGTCCAAGGTTTGCGAGTTCCCAGTTACACCCACATACTCGTATATTTAATAAAACAAACCTGCGCATTCATTCTGAGGACAGCTTCAAATAGAAACGACACCCTCCTCTTAATGATGTAGAGTCGCCATAATCGAGTCGGAAGTTGCCTGCCTCCCACATCTCAGCCCTTTAGGCATCTCTCTCCCCACAAGCCTGCCACTGCCACTGCCTGAACCCTGCCTCCTTTCGGAATAGGCCTTCAGAGGCAAAGTTCGCCGTTCAAATAATGCTCGTCCGTCAGGTAGCTTCGGCACATGATAGGACAACCACAAAGAGCTCCAGCCTGCGGAAGCTGTGCGGCTCTCAGGAATGCTGAAGGCAGAAAAAGAACAAGGTGCCAACTCACGAATTCTTTTTCATATATATTTATATTCCGCGGGGTGGCAGGCCTGAATCTGCTTAACATGTTTCTGGGTCAGGCACCAAAATAATGGTGCTCATTATTTTTTGTACAGGGGTATGAAATGCTAAGCAGTGGCCTTATAGCACCTATTACAGACGTTCATGTAAAATACAACCACTTTCAAGTGAGCTTTTTGAATTGTGGTTCTAAAAATATGAGAAGGGCCTTAAATAATTGCTGCTGTTTCAGCAAGCAAGGGCTCGGAGCTTCAGCTAAAGCTGCAATTGCTTTTCATACAGATTTAAACAGCCCAAGATTTCACCATCCCATTACCCAATTTAGAGCCTTAAAAAGCACTTAAGAATGATGCATGTACTGATGAGCACTTTTTGCTACAGTACATCTACAAACCTCGAGAATAAACACCTAATTTCGTACACAGTAGAGTCCACGGCTAGAGCAAACCGTAAAATATTTAATCGCATTGAATATGAACTTATAAAGCGCATACTGTCGCTCCGAAAGGAGCATCCTGGCGCTATCCAGATCAGGTCAGGCATGGTGAAGGAGAAGGGCCCTGTATGACAAAATAGCAGATTTCATCTGGTATACCAAAGATCCAGGTCTTTAAGTCCTTGTTAAACTGATGTTCTGTTTCAAGGCATCTCAGTTTGACTGGTAAAAGGTTCCATGCTCTGGATCCTAAGACCGTAACTGATTTTCCTCCCTTGTTTTTGCATCTGTAGTGGGGGATTTTAAGAAGATGCGCTGAGAAAGATCAGAGGGTCCTGGTTATGGTATAGGGTGTGAATCCTGCTGACAGGTAGGTTCGGCCCTGTTTGTGTGCTGCTCTATAGGTGATTAGGAGGATTTTAAATAAAATTCTCTTGTGTAGGGGAGCCAGTGGAGAGCTTTTAGGGCAGCCGATGCGGAGGCTCTGCGCGGGAGTTTAAGGACCAGACAAGCTGCCGCGTGCTGGACCAACTGTAATCTCTTCAGTGTAGATTTATTGATCCCTGCCAGAAGGCTGTTACAGTAGTCTAAGCGTGAGAGAATCAACGCCACTGCCACTATTTTCCTAGCCGTTAGGGGGATTAAATGAAAGAATTTTTGGGCGTTTTAATTAGACCAAAACAGGTTCCTGACACTTTTAGTACATGAGGTTTGAAAGAAAGGGGAGCATCAAATACTATTCCCAGACTTTTTGCAGCACCAACCATAGCCGGAGGAGCTATGACTTCATCCCGGTACCAGATCCTGGGTTGGAAG
The DNA here is from genome assembly GCF_964263255.1 of Lissotriton vulgaris. NCBI lineage: Eukaryota > Metazoa > Chordata > Amphibia > Caudata > Salamandridae > Lissotriton > Lissotriton vulgaris. The sequence continues at coordinate 1,461,184,000 of NC_141687.1, read as the reverse complement.
GGGTTATCTTTCCCCATCAGGAGAATCTCTGTCTTGTCTGTATTGCAGCGGAGATGATTATCCTTCATCCATTGGATAACTGCTGAGAAGCAAAGCTTGAAGTTTGCTTCTGCCGACGTAGAGTCTTTGTCTAAGGACAAGATCAACTGGGTGTCATTGGCATAGGATGTAACTTCAATCCCAAATGACGAGATGAGGGAGATGAGAGGGGTCATATATATATTGAATAGAAGCGGGCTAAGGGAGGAGCCCTGAGGTACTCCTGCTGCAATAGACTGTTCCGGGGAAATGAAGGTGCCCAATGAGACCTCTTGTGGTTGTTCAAAAAGGACTTGGTCCATGTCAGGACGGTATTTGAAATGCCACTTGATTTTATTTGCGCCAGAAGTATCTCATGGGAGATAGTGTCAATGCTGCAGACAAATCCAGCAGGATCAGTACTGCTTTCCTTCCTTTGTCTGCGATGAATTTCGATGTGTCTGATATTTCTAATAGGGCGGACTCTGTGGAATGGTTTAGGCGAAATCCTGATTGGCGTAGATGGAATAGCATAGAGGTTTCAAAGAATTTAGAAAGCTCTTTGTAGACAAATCTTTCCATAATCTTCCCCAGGATTGGTAACAAAGATATTGGACGGAGATTCAATAGGTTAGCGATGTCTATATTTTGCTTTTTTTAAGGGTTTCACTATCACAAGTTTCCAGTCTTCAGGGACTATACCAGTTCGTAATGATGAGCTTACAATATGGTTAATCACTGGTTTGACTATGTGCAACATTTGATGTAAAATCATTGGGGGGGCAGGCATCCATTGGAGAGCCTGATTTACAGGCTGCAGTTGCTGACCATGTGTCCTCTAATGAGACTGGTCGGAAAACTTGCATATTGGGCCTACTGTCCACAGGGTCCAGCTCCTGGTTAGTGTTGGTCTGGTATCATAACTGTTCGAAAATCCTTTTGAATGGTCTTTATCTTGTCATCAAAATAGTTTGCAATTTCATTGCATAGGGTCTGGGAAGGGGAATTTCTTTATGCAGTACTTTAGGATCCGTGAAACGATTTTACAATCGTAACAATCAAATTTGGGTCGTTATTGGCCTCTACTATTTTGTTGTGGAAAAATTTCGTATTGCTATTTTGACGGCCGTCAGGTATAGTTTCCTGCTTGTTTTGAAGGTTTTTTTTTTGTTGATTTTGAAAAACCTTTATTGAGAAAAATCAAGTTAGACACAGTAAACCATGCAGCATCGCAGTGCAATATACAAAAAAGGTACAGCAGGTCAAGCGTTCCATTACACATAGGCGTAACTAATCAACATAGTCAATAATCATGAGAATAGTGTCACAGCTCCATCACATCAAGGCCCCCCCTCGTGGGAAAACACAGACAGAGCATTGTAGGCAATGAAGGGCTGAGGAATAAGTGGAGGGAGCGCCAGCTGCAGAGGGAAGAGGCAGTGACTGACCAGCACCGGCAGCGGCCGAGGACCCAAGGCCGGCGGGGAACATGTAACGAATTAAAACACTATGAAACCAGGTATCTTCAAGATGATGGTTTATTGAACACAGCTGTTGCAGGACCCCGGAAACTGTGAAACATAGAATGTCCAAACTGGTGACACATACACATTCCAGATCCAGATGACATGGAAGGTTATGTCATCAACCCAGATCACCACAACATCTCCCTTCTTTACATAAAAATGAAATTAACAAACACAATGAACAAGATGAAGAAATTGATAAAAATAAAGATTGCAAAATACCAGCTCATGTAAATAACCAAATACAAAGAATGCAGCATATCAAATCATGTAAATAACACAATAAATAATACATCAATCTCAAAACCTCATAGGTTTGACAATATTCCTCTGACCAGTTCTGCGTACAGATAAAGGATAAGAATTAGACTTGTCTTCATTAGATTGAACATCAGAAGAAACAACAGTAGGAGGAACAGAAAGAAAAGATGTCTTAGGTGGAGCATTTAAGCTATGGGAAGAAGAAGAATAACAATTCTCTTTGGCTACTCTCCCCTTGTTCCACCATTCATTTCGACTGGTTCTTACCGCATTTTTTGTCACAACCTCAACCCTAACTGGCGGTTTGAACTTAGACAACCCTTTCAAAACGTGATTAGGATCCTTAATGCGAACCCAGTCACCCACCTCAAATTTGTCTTGTTAAGGTTTCAACCTATGATTTAGCAAGAATCCAGAGCACACTATGTTGTCAAATGAAATTTCAATCTTCAAATTTGTCATACATATGGGATAGATCAGACAAAACGTAAATTTTCAAACGTTTTATTAATTAACAGTGATCTCTTCTCGGGAATCACTGTACCTGTCACTTTAGCTTACACGTGTTTCATCACAGCATGTGGCTGTGAATCTTCAGGGCTGATCGTAATGATCGAGGCGCGTTATCGGTTGACCGGTGATAATTCCGACCCGGTCCTTATCGGGTAGTTTCTGTTGAAACGAGAACGGCACCGATGGTATTCGGTTGCCGTCAATCACAATGTTGGGTGTTGGAGTTCACAGCGTTAATAATCTGTATATTCTGGGCCGTTTGTTGCCCGTGGCGATGCTTGGTGCAGCTTCGGTTTCCAAGTGTGGGAACGGTGATGAAACACGTGTAGGCTATAGTGACAGGTACAGTGATTCCCGAGAAGAGATCACTGTTAATTAATAAAACGTTTGAAAATTTACGTTTTGTCTGATCTATCCCATATGTATGACAAATTTGAAGATTGAAATTTCATTTGACAACATAGTGTGCTCTGGATTCTTGCTAAATCACAAAAGAGGGAGGTCCCTGAACCTCTCGTCCTTACAGAGGTTAAGGTTTTCCTCTGACCAAGAAGCACCTACCCTGAAACCACGTTACTTTGAAACTTTACCGTAAGAAGTTGAGCGCCAAATTTCTGAACACTAAAAAACCTACTCACAGACTGTATAAAGGTTTCAACCTATGTTTAGCATCATAACATTTTTTCATTTTCTTTTGATATTCTTCTACTTTAGGTCTTATAACACTATCAATTTTCAACATTCTTTCACTTTTCTTTTGAAATTCCCTCTACCAAGCAGGACAAAGTCTTGAAGCAGGAGGACGTCCTCTTAAAAGTTCAAATGGAGAAACCCCAGAGACAGCATTAGGAGTACACCTGTAGGACCACAACATTTCGTCAACAGCTCTCGCAATATCAAATTTATTTTGGATTCCCCATTGAATGCATTCCACCAATGTGCGATTCATTTTCTCCACCAAGCCATTGGCCTGTGGGTGATAAAGTGCTACACATCTATGTTTGATAGCATTATTTGCCAAAAAACTCTGCATTTCTTTAGATATAAATTGGACTCCATTGTCCAAAACTATTTCTCTAGGAAATCCTTCCCTAACAAATAGATTTTTCAAGAATGTAACTACGCTAAGCGTAGATCGCCACAGAGCGCTGGAGAGGCAGAGCCATTGGGGTGAGAACGGGAAAGAAGGTAGGTAATCAAAGGGCCCCAGAAGTCAACAGGACGGGACCTAGGGAACGGGACGAGAAACCAATACCCCTGTGGGCATGGTGCTGCCGCAACCTGGCGGACAAGGGCTCCATTGCTATAGCAAAAAGCATGGGCGATAGAGGACACCCTTGACGCATACCTCGGGCGATGGTAATAGGGTCAGAGACTTGGCCGTTGATGTGGATGCGTGCCATGGGGTTGATATAAAGGAGTCTGACATTGCGCAGAAAATGTTCACTGAAGCTATACGCGGCAAGATGTAAAATAAGAAGGGCCACTCCAGCGTGTCAAACGCCTTCGTGGCATCCAGCAGGGCAGCCACGGACGGTAGGTTGGGATCAATTTGATGCAGTACCGAAAGAAATTGTACGGAGGTTGTGTGAAGTCGCCCTTCCGGGGATAAAACCTGATTGATCGGGAAGAGCAATGGTGGGCATAAGTAAGAGGAGGCGGGAGGTGATCAATTTGGCAAAGATTTTGTTGTCTATGTTTATTAGAGAAAGGGGGCGGTAGGAGTCGCGACGGTCGGAAGGCTTATCGGGCTTTAGAAGCAGGGTTATCAGCGCTTCGCGCAGGGAAGGCGGGAATGAGCTGGTGTCGAACTAATCATTATACATTGCAGCTAGATGTGGTTCCAGGAGATCGGTGAAGTTTTGTAGAAGAAGGAGGCAGGCAGGCCATCTAAACCAGGGGCCTTTTCTCCGGGCAAAACTATTGATGGCTGCCCAAATTTCTTCTCTGGAGAATGGTTCATCCAGGAATTTACTGTGGTAGTCTTCCAACCAGACCAATACAATGGAGTCGAAATATTGATCGAAGTCCTCCCGTGGCAGAGGAGTGCCAGCGGAGTAGAGCTGTGAGTAGAAGTCGAGAAAGCAGGACTTAATGTGCTTTGGGGAGGTAGTCCTGTCCGAGCTACCATCACTCAAGGCCATGACATAGGAAGCGGCACGCAGTGGACGAAGAAGGTTAGCAAGAGTACGTCCCGGGTGATCACCCTCACCAAAATGGAGCACCCAGCCCTCCCTGCCCAGGAAGGACAGTTCATGCCCCGCCTCGGCGGAGAATTCGGTGTGTTTCTGACGCAGTAGTGCCAACGTCTCCGGACTGGGGATCGTAGCCTGGGTGGTGTCCAGGTCCTTGATTTCCCCCTCCAGCTTTGCCAAAGTGGCACGAATAGATTGAAGGACACATGCCTAATTTGAAATACACTGGCCGCGGATGACGGCCTTAAAACCCTTCCAGAGGGTGGAAGCAGACTCAACCGAGCCCGCTTTGAGTTCAAAGTAGTTGGTTATCGCGGTCTGGATTTCTGCACAGAAGACAGAGTCCCAGAGAGCGTTAGAGAGAAGGCGCCTCGTAAAGGCCAGTCGCGGGGAATGAGGAGGGTGGAAACGGATCTGGACTGGTGCGTGGTCAGAAAAGGTGCGTGCCATGTGCCTCACATCAGAGAGCCAAGAAAGGATGTCCGGGGAGGTCAGCCAAAAAGCTATACGAGACCAGTAGCCCCACGCGCCAGTGAAGCAAGTGCCCTCCTGCACATCAGGATAGAAGTGGCGCTAGACGTCGTAAAGAGCATTATCGGTCAGAATAGATGAAAGGGCTACAGCAGCGCGCAGATGAGATGTATTGGAACCCGACTGGTCCAAATTCGCAGATAGGGTGACATTAAAGTCCCCTCCCCAAAGGATCGCGGCGGGACCGCAAGAGTAAATGAGGTGGCAAACGTGGTTGAAGAAGTCCGCTTCATCACTATTGGGGCCATAGACCGCTGCAATTGTAACAGGTTGTGCCAATAGTAAGACATGAAGAAAAGCATATCTGCCATCCGGATCAAGGATCACCCTGTCAGTCTGCCAAGGAAGGCCCCGCCTTATCAAGATAGAGACGCCAGTGGCGTACGAGGAGTAAGTGGCAGAATGGGATTCCCCCGAATACCTAGAGTGGAGCTTGGAGATGGTCCCCGGCAACAGGTGCGTCTCCTGCAGAAGACATATATCCACTTTGTGGCGCTGTAAATGTGCATGAATCAAGCGGGCTTTGCAGTGATCATTCAAGCTCCGGAAATTTCAGGACCAGCATACTACATCAGCCATAGGGAAACAATAACGAACACCATACCACGTGGCATGGGCGGCAAGCCCCGCAGAGGAGCGCAGCGCAAATGGGGACTAGGGGTGGAGGAAGGCAACGGCAAGCGTCCCAGACCAGGGGGGCGGCAAACACCATGTATCGGCCCTTGGGGGAGATATGCGATCAGGGCAGTAACAGAGAGGCGCGCAAGCAACTGACGGGAAGGAAAGGCCCAGGGCACAAAACACTGCAATGAACATTGAGAGCCCAACGCAGGACAGACCGCAAGAGGGGGGGTATGCTGAGAGAGGAATGGACCAGGAGAGCAACAGGTTGACCAACAAACCAAGCCCAGGGAACAGGAGTAGGGCAAGTTAGAGAGCACAATGGAACGTAGTCTACAAAGTCAAATGCAAATGGCCAAAGCGATAAGCACAGTACAGTGTCAATGGTGAAGCATGCATGAACAATACTGAGCAACAACATGGCGGCAAACTGAAGGCGCCTCCTCAGTAGAGGAGAAAAACATCCCGCAGCCCTCCACCTCCCCCTCCCCACCCCTGCATAACAACCACAGACCAGAGAACCCCAACCACCCGCACCCACTCTAACCACCCAAACAGGCTGAGTTGACCACCCACCCCACCCCGGGAACTCACAACTAGGAGAGGGAAGAACATTGGAAGAAGAGGGAATCATCCCGTGAGGGCATGGCAGGGCTAGGCATGCACCCCTGCAGAGGAGCAGGGTGGCCAAGCAGTAGAGTTGTCAGACATCATTCAAAGGGGGAAAGTCAGTAAACCAGTAATGCGTGCACTTCTCAGTCATTGTCACTGACGGCCAGTCCCATCGAGTTGAGACGTAGAGGGGGAGGAGCGGGCATCCTTGTCCAATCTCTTGACGAATGCCAGGGCCTCTCTGGGGTCAGGGAAAACGAGTTTTGTTGTGCCCTGGCGGACCCTTAGCTTCGCCGAATAGGCTAGTGAATATGAGACCTTGTGCTTTAGTAGGATGCGTTTGGCAGGGAGGAACTCTCTCCATGCGGCTCGGACAGCAAGGGTATAATTAGGGTAAAAGGAGAGTGTGTTACCCTGGTGAGTGATGGTGTACTTGTCACGTGCAGCACGGAGGATGGCATTCTGGTCGCAGTAGTTCAAAATCTTCTGCTTGTTATGAAGGTTTGTCGGTCTATAGGGTCATAATCCCTTATCCACATTGCACATTGGATTAATTTACAATTTTGAGGTATGTTTGAAATTTAGACCACAGAGGTTCAAATCTCAGCAAAGACAGTCTTTCATCCTTCTAAAGCTGGAAGTGAGATCTTCTACTATCTTGGAGTGAGTAATACAGGCCATCAGAGATTGATTCCATTTCTCAATATGTACAGTTCTTTTTAAAAAATTTAACAAAAAGTAAAAATCATTGCAGTTATGTACTTCAATCAATTTGTAATTAAAGAGGTGATCCCAAATGGTGGCAACAATGCAGTTAAAGTGAAATTAAGTGAATGTAAAGTGAGTTGGTGCTATGCAATCTATGCACATAAAATAGTGACTGATCGAGAATGCATCAATAGTTGTTATAAAATCCGACAGAGTGAAATGCTCCAGAATCCAAATTAAAACAGTACACTATAATTGTGTCAAGTCAACATTTGGCCCCTAAACATACAATTTAGACAGGGTCATCATCAGGATGCAGGTTTAATAAGCATCTGCCCAATGTATTGGATGAATCCTGAGGTATTTTCTGAGCACTAATGATGCATGGGATGCTTCAGAGTGAGACTGCCGCATGGGACGACTCTGGAGTGCCTGAGAATGGAGCCCAATCTGCAATGATAACAAGGCTTCAGTGACAATCATGTAGAGTTAAACGAAGCACAAGGGTATGCACATCTAATTCCAATACAATGCTGGTTGCTATGAAAATGGGCAAGTCGAGAAGTTTAAACATTTTATGATGCCATAAGCAGGTCATCTTTAAAATGTCATGTTATTGTATGGTATTCCAGTATTAAAAGAGATGTGTGTAAAACCGTAAAAAACTGCAAACAAAGGCCACTAAAATTGGTACTGTAAAAAAATCTTGAAGTACAAACTGAGGTTCACACACAAGAGGTTGAGTTCCTGTAATTAAACTTAGCAGGCAGAGACTGCAGTGTTCTGCTCATGGTCGGACTGGCCTGTAGGGTAATCAGGCAGTGCTTGAAGGGCTTGTCTGTCAGGTCAATGGGTGAGCATTTTTTTGTGGGCCTGTTTTATGTTCTGCTGTTGACTGTTGATTTGCCTGATAGCACCACTAACATTGCCTGCAGCAAGCATAAACAAGTTCAAAACTGTTCTGATTTGCAAATGTGGATCACTTTTATAGCTATCTGATTCGGCAATGGGACCACATGTATGTCTGGCCTATTTTCTGTCCCGGTCCTTGATTCTGTTCATTAGAAACATGTATGTGGCAGGTTCTGGACACCACAGCGGTTGCCCAGCCACTTAACTAGGGTCAGAAAGATTGAAGGATACACAGTTTCATACATTTGGAGCAACTAGAACGCATTAGACTGCAGCTACAGACATACTGCATGTATAGAGGTAACATAATTCAACAAGCATTGGCAAAGCCAAGAGGTCTCGGCACTGTCCGAGCGATCAGCCTTGTCAATGTAAATTTCTTTTAGCCATTTCATCTAGCAGCACATCTGGTGTTCAGCATGCCTGAAAGCCACTAAAAGCCCAGAAACACAGGATGTTGAGCTGACGCCTATTCTTTTCGTCCCCCATGTTGGGTTTATTGTCCTGCCCCTAGAAACATGAAAAAGCTATATGACGTAGCCTTCACTGACTGCACCAAAACGCTTTTTTTCAGTGACTTTCAGCCATGCTGAACAGCAGTTGCTGCTAGACAACATTACTATAATTCATTCACATTCACCAAGCCAATAGCTCGGCGTTGCAGGGACCTATTGGCTTTGCCAATGTTTGTTTAGTGTTGATGGGGTTTGCTGAACAATTGTGAAAGTAATAGTGAGAAACAGTGGAGGAGCTGTTAACAGAAGTATAGATGTGGCATAACGGCCATAGCGGCCAACAGGGGAACTGGGGTTTTGGGCAACCATTTTTGCATCTCTGTCGGCTAAACCATTTTTGATTTGGGACATATCGCATACGCTTTCCCCTGTGTGCAATAATCATTGTGTAATGTAACTGGTGAGAACTTAAAGCGCTCCAATACCATTGGCTTGTGTTAGCACTATGGCAAGATGGTGGACGGAACAAGAGCTCTAATACCATCGGAGTGTACAAAAAAAATAAAACGCAGCAGCGACAAGGGAGGTAGTGGAGGGGTGGGTCAAGCAGGGAAGTAGGGGGGTGGGGAGCTGGGCAAGTAACAACAGGAGAGGGTGGGAGGAAGCAACAATGAAGTGGAAAAATACCTTATCTGAAGCAGGATCAGTGACAAAAAAGAATGTGTCATTGTGAAATGTAACTGGTAAGCACTTAAAGCTCTCAAATACCATCATCTTGTGTTCGCTTTGACAAGACAGAGGACGGAGTGAGTGCTCCAATACCATTAGATCGTGCAAAAAAAAATAAACAATTGCTGTTCATATTTTAACAACTTTTTAAGAAATGCATTTGTTTATGTAAACACACATGCATTTCAGTTGTATGTATACATGTGTACAAGGGAGACTATGGCAAGACAGAGGATGGAACGAGTCATCCAATACCATTGGATCATACAAATATTCTCTTTTAAATCATCAGTGATGAGGGAGGTAGTTGGGGACAGGTCAACAAGGGAAGCAGGAGGGGATGAGGATATGGGCAAGTAACAATGGGAGAGGGCGGGAGGAAGCAACAATGAAAGTTAAAAAAAGCCCTCATTGAAGAAGGATCAATGACAAAAATGAATTGGTCATTGCGGAATGTAACTGGTGAGCACATCAAGCACTCCAATACCACTGGCTCTTGTTCATGCTATGGCAAGATGGAGGATGGAGCCAGCGCTCCAATACCATTGCATTGTGCAAAAAAATAAATACATAAACAAGTGTTGTTCATGTTTTAACAACATTTTTAGAAATGAGTTAATTTATGTACACACACATTCATTTTTGTGGCATATGTGTATGTGTACAAGGGAGACAGCCTGAAAACACAAGTACTCCTATGGAGTGCTTGAAAATAAAACCGAGAGCAGTGCAAGGAGACATGTACTTGGCCCATGCAGTATGCGAGGGCCAAATTCAAGAAGAGGGCATGATGCTCCATGCCATGATGAGTGGCATTAGAGAAAATGAGAGCAAAGCTGAAGTTTACTAGTGGTAGGAGATGGGCAGCCAGTAAGCCCACAGATAGAACACAACAAGTCTCTTCAAGACAATGCACTGGCTGTTTAGTTAAGCCCTAAAAATAATAGATTTCGCACAGAGGACACATTCTGGCTTTGCCAATGCTTGTGTTTAGATCTGTGCAACGGAGTTTAGCGGGGCAAACAGCGGCAGATGAAAGGTGGACGGGTAACCAACAGCAAATGTGAGCAGTCAAGAGGAGATTAAGTGATTTGCCTGAAATCACAAAATATGGAACTGAATATAAGGCTGGGGAGACAATGTGTCATCCTTTTGGGAGAGGATGTGGCGGTAGGGCCAGAATGGCTAAATATGGAGCTGGAAAACCAGGTTTGAGTAATGGTGTCTGCTTAACATGCTTGATTCTGGGCAAATCACTTAACCTCAACGTCCCTACAAAATGATTATGTACTTGTGTAAAGTAACTGTTGCTAATGTAAAGTTCTCCAATACCTTCGGTGGTGTTTGGCGCTATATAAAACTGCACACAAAAAAGCAACTGGTGCTGATGTAATGCGCTTGAATAGCTTTGGTGGTGTTGGTGTCACATAAAGCTGCACACAAAAAACAAATGTAAAAATCAGAGTCAGGGGAAGTAGATATCCCGGGGTAGAGGGGATCTGTGCAACAGGAGTTCAGCGTGGGCAACCAGCAACAAGGGGAGGTTCACAGGCAACCAACAGCAAATGCATGCTGCCACAGGGAGATTAAGTGATTAGCCTGAGTTTACAGTGACCTCTTGAAAAGTAACTGGCGTTAATGTAAAGCACTGTAATACCTTTGGGTGGTGCTGGAGCTATATAAAAACAGCATACAAAAGTTTTGAAAAGGAGTCTGGGAGGGAGGGATCTGTGCAAAAGAGTGCAGCACGGCAAGCAGCAACGGAAGGAAACTGGACAGGCAGCCAACAGCAAATGCAGGCTGCCATGGGGAAAATGAGTGATTTGGCTATAATCATAAAAATGTGCAACTGAGGCCGAGCCTAGGGAGACAATGAGGCATCCTATTGGGAGAGGATGGGGTGTAATGGCCACAGCTGCTGACTATGAAGCTGGGAAACCCAGTTCGAGTTTCATCATCGGCTTAACATTCTTGATTCAGAGCAAATCACTTAATCTATCCGTGCCTACAAAAATAAATTGGTCCTTATGGAAGGGAACTGGTGCTAATGTAAAGCACTCTAATACCTTCTGGTGGTGTTGGTGCTGTATACAACTTCTTAAATGAAACAGAAAGATTCACAGTGTTTGGCTGGTTTACAGCATTGAACATGAGAAAATACATTGCATCATCAACCACATTAAAATGACGACTTTTGCAATGGACACTGAGGGTCAGGCATACCTTGATGATATCAAGACTCAGGCTAGCTCCTTTGAAGAGAATTCAAGTTAAGCAAAAAAGGCGCATAGAAACACTTCACCAGTGACTGTGGAAAAAGTAAGAAAGTATCCTGACTGGAGAAATTTTAAGATTATAGAGTCACACCCTATGAAATGAGAAGCAACAAAGTGAGACACAAACAGTTCAATAATTTGGCAAAAGAGAAATGTGGCTATGCAACTACAGCAGGAGACACAGGCACTTTAGAAGCTCTGGTATGCCCTGTGATCATTCATACCATCACCCAGTGAAAGCAAGGAAAATTGGAAGAACAGCAGTGTCTCTCTAGGTGGAATGTGGGTGAGTATGGAATAGGTGGAACATATCAGAAAAGTAAATAGTTCAATTCATAGCAGGGAACTAAGAATGAATGGGACTGGCCCGAAATACTGTGCATGGATTAAATTACTATACAGAGCACCCCTAGCACAGGTAGTAGCAAATGGCGGTATCTCAAGAGAGTTTACACTAAGAAGGGGCACGAGACAGGGCTGCCCGCTGTCACCACTCCTCTTCGCGCTCATACTGGAACCGCTTGCAGCCTGGATAAGACAGGACGTGATGATCCGGGGGATGAGATGGGAGGCAGACTGGAAAGACCGAATTTCGCTATATGCGGATGACGTGTTAATATACTTGACGTCCCCGCATGGTCATTGGTGTGCTTACTGAATATCTGTACCGCATACAAGAGGGTGTCAGGATGCACTATAAACTGGTCAAAATCGCTCCTTTATGTTTTACATGGTCCCACACCCAAGCTCCCACGGGGATGTGAGCTACAAATTGAGACTAGAGGGTTTAAGTATCTGGGAATCTATGCTACACCACAGGTGACACTTTTCGTTGAAGAAAACCTAATGGGGTCATTCATAAAGTTTCGTACTGATGTTAAACATTGGAGGTCACTTCCATCATCGCTACTGGGGAGGGCAGCACTCTTTAAGATGATGGCCTTGTCCAGGTTTTTATATGCCCTCCAAAATACTCCATTGCCAGTCCCCCCCCCCCTCCTATTTTAAAGCAATCAAAGCTGAAGCCTCCACTTTATTGTGGGATGGGAAGCCGGCACGTATAGCGCATAATAAACTGGTCTACAGCTGGTAAGATGGGGGAATTGCACTACCTAACGTGAAATTGTACTACTGGGCTTCGCAGCTTGTGGTGATAAACCAATGGTTACATGCTCCGCAGGAAGAACCGGCATTCAAACTGGATAGATACGTCCTGCCCACTGATCACCTGATGAAAGCCCTTTATACCAATAAGAGAAAGAACACACTCACAGATCCGACGGCTCACACAATCAAAATATGACATACAGCGCAAAGAGCGTTGGAATGGGAGGGAGTATTGACACAGGCCACCCCCCTCTGGGAGACCCGACGTTTATGCACCCTAGCCAACACCAAGGGGTTCAAGAAACGGGACCTCATTGGTATTACCAAAATAGGAGATCTATGGGTAAAAAGGGGGTCCTGTCCTTCGGAAAACTGCGAGAAACGTACGGAATGGTAGAGACGGAACTCTATAGACATATACAAATCAGACACGCGCTCAAGAGCGTTATCCCCCCAGACACACAATTAGCAGAAGCCTGGCCCCTGGAGGACAGACTCCTCACTGACTATATGGAATAAAGTCCATCTACCAGACGTATCGTAAGTTAGTAAACAACCAACCATACCCCACGATGTAACTAAGGGACAGGTGGCAGACAGAACTAGGAGACATGGAGGACTCGGACTGGCAGGACGCGCTGGCTTCGCCCCGGGAGGGAACGATCCTGTCTCAGCTCAAATTAATACAGCTCAAGGTGCTTCAGCGCATTTACTACTCACACACTACACTACATAAGCTGGGGCACGCGCCTGACTCATTATGTCTTCAAAACTGCGGACTCACTGGAACATTCTACCACATACTATGGGAATGCTCACAAATACAATCCTACTGGGAACGAGTAATGAATGTGATCTCACAGGTGGGGGGAGCGGAGGTTCCGCCGGATCCCAAGAGATGCCTCCTGAGCGCTTGTGAGCCCACTGACCTAAACTTGGCAATGCAAAACTGGGCCACGCTTGGGATGTCAATAGCAAAGAGAAACATAGTTGGGGACGAGGGTTTCGGAGTGCTCCCCACATACCAGCAATGGAGTAATGATACGGATGTCGCAATGGTGGCTGAAAAGGCGGTATACACCCACAGGGGCTGCCCTAAGAAATGATCTAGAATCTGGGGAAAGTGGAACGAATTCAGAGGGAGTCTATGCGAGCCTCCGCGAGTAGACTCAAGCCCGGACAACAGCCCGTGAACAAAGCACCACAGGGGTTGGGCTTAACAAATGGCATCGATAAATGGTACTGTGTGTGGGGGAGAGGTAAGGGGCTAAATGTATAATGATCTACTGCAAGGTGTAAAGATATCATGGAAAACTCATGTGGATGCCGTGATGTATGATATATGTGGTACGCCGAATAATAATGGAGATTATTAAATTTATTGTGCAAAATGAAATAAAAATTTTAACAAAAAAAAAAAAGAATGAAAGGGACTTTTAGAATCAAAAAGGACAAGGACAGCCTGGCCTTTCTACCGTCTGGCATTTCCCTGGTGAGCTGCAATCAGAGAAGGGTGGACTGCCATCCCCAACCATGCACCTTGAACCAATTCTACATTCTACCTTCTGCAGTGTAGGGCTGGTTTGGACATTTTTGTCTGGGCTGCTTTTGGTTTCCTGTCTGGCATGTGTGACTGTGACATACATGTGTATGTATATCTAGAAAATGTACTTTATAAACGTTGTTTCAAAGCAGTGGATTGCATTGCTGGTTAGGAAAAAATAGTGGAAGGATGGGGAATTATCGAATCAAAAGGGGCAGGGTAGTTTGGCCTGTCAGCTGCAGGGATAAGGAGAAGACTAAAGGGAAAGCAGTCTGTGCCATATGAAGGAGCAGATGATTTCCATCACCTACAGGCACAGTTTTTGCACCTTTGCAGGCACTTGGTCATTGGTGGTGAGGTACTCATTTAAAAAGTAGGTTATTTTAATGCGTTACTGAAATGAAGGAGAGAGAGTGAGTGCATGACAGATTTTGGTTGGGATGGTATTCCAAAGACTTGGAGCATGGCAAGAAAAGGCCTTGTCTGACTTTCCTTTTCTTTCATTTTCTGGGCATTAGTGTAGCAATGCTGCTGCTGCAGGCTTGACTTCGAATGTAACGTAGGCTCAAGTGTTCTAGGTGACTGCTTTGCAGATGATGTAGCTGCTCTTAAGGATGATTAATGGGTAAGGGCTGACAAGGAAGTTCTCCAAATATTGGGTGTGTCTAACACATTTTAGAAAGAGCATTAAAGAGTCAAACTAGTGCAGCTAAGAAAGCTTTTCAAAGGTGCTAGGTGGGACATTAAGAGGCAGCCTAACATGTGCTTCCCTAGTGGAGAAGTGTGGCTCAATGGTTAGAGCGGCAGACCCTGATGCAGAGGTATGGTCCGGGACCAGGGTTCAATTCCCGCCTCGGCGGGTCTTAGCTCAATTTCCTCGGACCTGATAATTCTCGCCTCGGTGCCTATTCTAATCATGGTCCCACTCTGCAACTCTGGGCAATAGCTTGCTTAGTCTCCACAACGGCCCCAACAGCGCTGGGATGCCTGGCTTCACCTTGGGGGTGCCCAGGAGTGGATATTTCGCAGGGAAAAGCCAGGAAGGGTTCCACAGCGGTATGCCTACAGCGCCAGGAAACCCCGGTTGGGGTATAAGTATAAATTCATTCATTCATTCATCCCTCCATCGAGCTGAGGAAGGACTAGTGCCAAGACAAGAGTCCTAGAGTTGCCAACTTTGAGGAATAGCCAAAAAGAATCCTATCTTCTACTTCAAAGACTTTGCCAAAAGGACTCATCCCACACACTAAGAGGCCTTTTGGAACAGAATAGTATTGTGTCAGCAGAGGATTGTACTAGCAGGGAATCCCAAGCCTATGTCACGTTAAAGGTGACAGGTGAATGGAGAAAAAGAATGCAAGTTTGCAAATGATAATGGTGGGTTTTCTCCAGCAAAAACATTTAGGGAAAGGTATGACCAGCACAACCTCTCAACAAAAAGTGATAAAAGCCTGTATGACACCTCACTATTACCATCTTTCATTTGGTGAGGACACAAAACACACAATAGAAGGAAATACCCAAGGACATAGAATAGCAGATGTATGAATACTGCCTTTTTGAAGGTCCCCCCCAAACTTTTTGCCCCCATTTGAACTACTAGCTGGTTGTTTTTCATCTGTGAGAGTTCGCTAAGGCTTGCTAACCAGTGTTCTGTGCCGACGTTCGTACCCATTACAAAGTATGCCGAATTGGCTGTCCCCAATTGGCAAGGACTGACTTACTTATAAGTCCCTAGTATGTGGCACCCAGGGTACCAAGGGCATGTAAGATAGAAGGTCCACCCAGGGCTACAGAACTGATTTGGCCACCCTATGTGTAACAAAGTACAAAATGAGTCTCAGCCTGCCACTCTAGACTAGAAGGGCAATTATCACACTGCCAGTTGAATTTTGCCATTAGCATTTTGGCAAAGCCACCCTTTCCTACCACAATATAACTAAGTCACCACTAAGGAAGACCTATAGAGCCCAAGGCAAGAAGCTATATATTATTAAGTGGGACATGTATTTTTATATATGTTTTTGCAGCAAAACCCCTCAAACTCTCGTATTGCTGTGGCAAAGGTAGTAGCCCTATTCGCTAATACAGAGTTACAAGCTGGCACCTCAGCCTGTCTAACTTCTGAATGGCACTGCTTAGCTGGATACTTTGATGTATCAAATTCATTGTAGCGTTAGACCCAACCTGATGCCCAGGATGAGTGTAATGTTTTTAAAAAAAATATTTTTATTGAGTTTGTAATACATAAAACATTACAATCAATCAAACCCCACTCCCACTAATCTGCCTTTGGTCGCAAAACCTGTCAGGACAACAATGTGACATCCCCCTCTCAGGTTTGTACACAGCCATTTAGCCAACAACCCATAGCAGGGCAGGCGGCGATCTCGAAAATGTCTACTGATCTGATCGCAGATGAGTTGCACCTCACCCCTCATACAATACCCCTCCGTATCTCATAGTGTGATATACATCCCTACCATACATGCCGACACACCGTCCCTTTCTTCCCGGTGGCAATCTAAAGTCCCTAGTCCTCTACTGTGGCGTGAGCATCTTCTTTACTATTTAGGTATGTCTGGTATAATCCGCAAAAGTTTTTAGGACGACTAGTGGGAGGCAGAAACTCGCTGTAGTTCTCCGACTGTGTACAGAAATATAACATATCATGTGCCCAGCGTTTAGGTGTAGGTGCGGGGCCTTTCATCCAACAAGCTACTACCCTTCGGGCTATGAGCAGCCCCATGTCTACCAATCGCCGAGTAGCTCTAGGTAGCTTCTTAGAGCACCCTAGAAGTGCCAGAGTGGGATCAGGTGTGAGATCTATTTCTACTGTGTTACTTATGTCCGTGAAGATCTTCTCCCAGAAATCCCACACACTTGGGCATTGCCATGCCAGGTGTAGGAAGCCTGCGTCTGGCGCATGACATCTCTCACACTGCAGTATCACGAAGGCCATACCTGTGTAGCCGTGCTGGTGTGTAATAAACCCTGTTGAGAAACTTAAAGTGCACTAGTCTATGCCTGCCATTCAGTGATAGCTTTCTAGTATTAATACAGCAGTATCTTCACATGTCATCATCAATCATTATCTGTAGGTCAGTTTGCCATGCCAGCCGCGTTTTCGTGTATGTGTGCTCCCTATGTTCCTGAGACAGCTTATATAAGTTAGACAGTAGTTTCTGGGGGGTCTTGGCTTTTATTATATACGTGAGTTCCGGGACTTCAGGCGGTTCCGCCACATCCTCCCCCAGCAGTTCCGTGAGGGCACTGCGTACCCTGTGGAATTGGAAGCGAGTTGATACGGGAGTATTCCCCTGCTTGTTGTTGCCTGCTCCCATGTTTTGGCCACTCCTTCCTGAAACAGGTCTCCAGCAACTGTAATGTTTAGCTGTTGTAGTGCATGTATCACTCCCCTCTCTTTGATGGGAGGCAACCACTGTGCCCAATCGACAGGCATTATGGGAGAGTATTGTAATGCTCCTCCCTGCAGCTGCAGAAGACTGCGCCATGCATGATTTGTTGCTGCGATCGAGTCCAGGATGCCAGTCTTACGATCTACAGGTTGGAAAATTGTGGTCGGGAGCGAGAGAGGGCTAGCAAAGAGTGTTTCCATGCGGATATGCAGAATACAGCCATCTCCGTGAAGCCAGGTGTGTAGATGGGCGGCTTGAGCCACTCTGTAATAAAGCTCCAAGTCAGGGGCACCGAGCCCACCCATACTATAAGGCAAAGTGAGTAGCGCCCACTTGACTCGGGGTTGTTTCCCTGCCCATGCCAATCTAATCATGACTTGCATTAGTCGTTGAAAAAAAAGGACTTGGGAAGTACTATTGGGATTGTCATGAATAAGAACAGTAATCTAGGCAGCACAACCATTTTCATTGTGGATATCCGTCCTATAAGAGAAAGTGGGAGCCTGCACCAGGCTTCAACATCATCCTCCAGCTTGCTGAAGCCAGTGCCTTAGTTTGCTCTGAACAGGATCTCAGCATCGGTGTGTAACTGTATACCCAGATATCTATCTAACTGTGTCAGTGGTCCACTGCAGTGGGTATTCAATTTCAATTTTCTGTGTTATAGGGGTTAAGGGGAAGGCCAGGGGCTTTGTCCAGTTGACCTTAAGGCCCGATAGGGCGCCGAAGCTGACCACTTCTCTCAATACTGAGGTTAAATTGTTGTCTGGTTCGCCAACGTACAGCAAAGTGTCGGCAGCATACATGCACACCAGTATCTTGTATGTGGGGACACCTATGCGTTCATTGCCATGGTATTCTCGTAGCGCACAGGCCAGTGGTTCAGCCACCAGTGCGTACAGGAGGGGCGACAGTGGGTACCCTTGTCTGGTGCCTCTGCTGATGGGGAAGGAGTCAGTGACCAGGTTACCAAGTCGGAGCCTGGCCCGCGGACCGTTATATTGGGCCTCTATCATTTGAAGGAATGGCAGCCCCAGGCCCATCTTCTGTAGTACCAGTAGCATAAAGGGCCACTCCACTGAGTCAAAGGCCTTTTCCATGTCGAGGAGTACCGCTAGTGCCTTCCGATCCTGCCGAACATGTTGTATCATGCCTAAGACTGTGCAGATGTTGTATATCAAGTTCCTGCTGGGGATGAAGCCAGTCTACTCAGGCGCAACTAACCGAGGCGCCAATAGCGCCAGGCGGTTCGCCAGAACTTTAGCAAATAATTTAGTGTCGACGTTTAGGAGTGAAAGTGGTCTATAAGAACCGCACTCATCTTGTGCCTTGCCTGGCTTTAGTATCCTGACCAGTAACGCCTCCCTCATTGATTGCGGCATACTGCCTTCTACGCAGATGTCATCAAAGAGCGTAGAGAGGTGAGGTAGTAATTTATCCTGAAACGCCTTGTAGAATCCCACCGTGAGGCCATCTGCTCCCGGGGCGCTGCCAGCTTGCATGCCAGCCAGGCCTTCTGCTATTTCGTCCTTCTCTATCAGGAGCATCAGGAATTCCCTGTGTGTGCTGGTCAATGTAGGTATATTGATGTGGTCTAGGTAGTCGGTAATATCGTCCTCAAGGTCTCCACTTTTGGACGAGCATAGCTCAGTGTAGAAGGCCTTGAAGGCTTGCGCTATATCTGTTTCTTCCGTTAATACTGCACCGTCCCCGTCTTTATTTCCGAGATTTGTTGTCGTCCCCTTTTCCCACTTAAGATTCTAGCCAGGACTGTACTAGGTCTCCCTCCCCATATGTCCGGGGCCATTACATATTTTCCCAGGTGTTTCACTTCCCTGTCCGCTTCCTCGTGGTATTCAGCCAGGAGTGACTTGATCTCATCTCCTATCGCATTGTCCGAGTGTCTACTCTGTCTTTCCTCTAGGGTAGCTAGTTGACGCACAAGGTCAGCTAGTCTCTGTCTGATGGATTTGAGTAGTCCCGAGTGTTTAGACATTGCTATGCCCCTGATATATACTTTGAATGTTTCCCATACAACCTGGAAGCTGTCCACAGAGCCTACATTGGTCTCAAAAAAAGTATCTATGGCCTCTACTAGCTCTCCTCTAATAGTCAGGTCTAGGAGGGAATATGGGGGGAATCTCCATGTGAAGGGCGGTAGGGCCTTCCCCGGAATGTCCAGCACCAGCAGCAACGGCGAGTGATCAGACAAGGTCCTAGGTAGCACCTTACAGTCTCTAATCTGCCCTAACCTGGAGGTGGATGCCAACCAATAGTCTATTCTGGTATGGACATCATAGTAGGCCGAGTAATGAGTGTACCCACCCTGCTCTGGGTGTCTGATCCGCCATACATCCTCCAGGCTCAGACTGGTGATCGCACTCCTTAGGGCTAGGGCAGCCACCGAGGGTCTACGAGATGGGCCAGCATATCTGTCCAGGGTAGGGTCAAGCACAAGATTAAAGTCCCCTCCCCACAGTATGCGATCAGTGCCAAAATGTCTAGCAATGGCAGTTAGGGCTTGAAAGAAATCAGGGGAGTCATAGTTCGGGTCATAGACATTTATAATCACAAAGTCTATCCCTGCTCCCGTGCATTTGGAGATGACGAATCTACCTGCTGTGTCTGCCCTTAGAGTTTGTAACGATAGTTTGGATTTCGGGTTCACCCAGGTGATCATACCCCTGGCATGCGACGTGAAGCCCGCCGCTGTTATATTGCCCTCCAGGCCCCTGCTGTGCAGCATTCTACTATTCAGTGGAAGATGCGTTTGCCTGCAACAATGCCAGATCAACATGTTGATGCTGTAGGTAACTAATGACCTTTCTGACTTTCCTGTGGTCATTCAGACCACGCACATTCCATGTGAGTGCCCTGAGTTTGGGTGCGTAGGTGTTGTTACTATTGTCAGCTGTGTTAGCCATTGAGGTAAACTAAGTGTTTCCTAAGAGTGAATGTCCTGCATGTGTCCAAGATCTTTAGCACGCTAAAATTCAGATACAGTACCCCCCTCTACCCACTGAACAATCCCAACCCAAAATCCCCGCTACCCCCTCCCACAGCAGACCGCCCCCAACAAGGCCTAGCATGAGTATCCCCCTCCCTACCCCCAACGTTATACCAAACTGTTGGACCATCCATCGGGCAGTCAAGGTGCATTGCGCGTGGGGGCCAAGGTTGCCGAGCAACAAACAAGTGATTTGGTCACACAGCTTGCAAAACGCTCCACTCCATTTACTCGCTGCACCGTATAACAACATCAGCAAAAATGTAACTTCTGACATTAATTATCACGTAAACTGCACTAGCTGCAGGGTCATATCATTGAGTACGTCTCTCCCTCTCCTTACACATCTAGGCCCTTCATGGGCAGGCCACCAATTAACGTCCCCACAAGGCAACCCAGATTCATGACTCAAGCACCAGAGTTATCTCACCCACAGACAGTTCCGCAGGGCCATCCGATCTCAGTCAACAACTCCTTGCCGGCCCTTGGCACAGGAGCCTCTAGGACGCCACCTCCATTGTCTCCTCTGGAAGGAGCCTGGCCTCTGAGTTTGTTGTAGATCATTAAAACCATTGTCTCCCCAGGTAGGCAAGAGGACCGTGTCACTCCTGCTTGTCCAGTTGACTTCGCCGGTCGTCGCCATCTGCCTGACTGTTGGTTTCCCTGCGGTGTTCCCTGGACCATCCCTTTAAGGCCTGCTGTAGAGCTTTAGGGTCCGTGAAGAGGTGGGAATGTCCTTGCCGATTGACACTCCGTTTTGCAGGATACAGCATGGCATATTCCAGTTTGAGTTCCCCAAGCTGTCTCTTAAGCGGGGCACAGTGTCTGCGGGCCTCCTGCACCCTAGCAGTGAAGTCAGGATATAGTGAGATTTCCGAGCCTTCAAACTGCAATGATTTCTTATCTCTGGCTGACCGGAGTGCCATGTCCCTGTCTCTGTAGTTGAGGAGCTTGGCGATAATGGGACGCGGTGGGGCTCCCGGGCGTGGTCGAGGGCCTAGCGAACGATGTGCGCTCTCAACCACGAACATTGGTGAGAACACGTCTTCACCCAGTAGAGTAACCAGAAGCTTCTCAATGAACCTCTCCATGTTGCCAGTCTGTGTCGTTTCTGGTACACCCGTGACGCGAAAGTTAGAGCATCGCGAGCGGGCCTCTAAGTCTTCGGTCTTCTCCTGGAGCGATTGCATCAGTTTCTCTATTTTCTTATGATCCGAGTCTAACTCCGTTTGTGCCTCCTCAACCTCTGTGATGCATCTTTTGGATATGTCTAAGCGTTCAGCGTGTTTGTCGACGCGCTCCGCCATGCGGTCCATCCGGTAGGTGAGGGCATCTATCTTGGTGCCTATTGACGACATGCTGTCTTGTAGGCCTTTTTCCATGGCTAACAGCATGGTTTTAATGTCTAAATAATCAGAATTGCCCGCTCCATTCGCCGAGATGGCTTTATCTGCCTCCTGGGACTCCGGGGTCTTATTGCGGCGCTGTTCGAATGGAAGCTTGCTCTGAGTCTTGTCACCTTTCCCCATGTTGTCATAGGGGGGCAGATAGCGCAGGCCACGCTTGTGCAGGATCCTTCCGGGTGTTGCCGGGCCAGGCGCGTGGTATATGACTGGGGACGTTCCAATCTTACCCCGTCCAGGTGCCTCAAAGCAGAGTCGTGGAATCCCCCTGGGATCGCTGATTCACGTGATCTCGCGAATCAAGCCTGGCCCTCCGTAATCGGCGCCGTCGCTGCAGGTTCCCCAGATGCGAGGTCTCAACGCGCCGCAGGGCCTCGCCAAAGCACTCCAATCAGTCTATGCCCCTCAGCACAGGTCTTCACCAGCTTGACTCACCCCAAGTTTGTGGGCGGCAGTAACGCCATCACGTCTCAGTCCATCTCTCGGCTTGCTATCCCCTTAGGCATGTACAGGGGTCCACGGTGCGATAAAGACCCTAGTTCGACTTGCTAGCAATACATTTTGCCACTATGAACAAGATAAGGAGTCGTCTATATCATTGCTGGCATCAGGAAAAAGTTTAGCCCAGAATACAACATTTAGCCGCAAGCATACCAGCATGAATCTCCTCAGCAGCATCAACATTCTGAAGCCCCTTGCTCTCTGTTTGTTCACCAGTTCAACCGCCATCATGTTGGGGGGGGGGCGTGGCCAAGCAGCATGGCCGTCAGGACGTGAGCTCCTTCGGCTCCCGACCGGCCAGCCGCTAATATCCTTTAATATCCTTTCCACTGACGCCCACAATAGATTCCTGTGAGCGACTGAGACCCTGCAAGCGACTAGAGCGCCTTGGGAAAGGGTGAGCCTGATCAACGGCCTGGAACCTGCCATTGTGACTCCGTGACTGCCTGCTTGACAGGCCAAAATCACGCAAGGCCGGGGATGCGTCCTACATCCGCCTGAGCTGCGCCTGAAGACCGGAGACAGCGATTCTCTCTCCGATTGCTCCCACGAACCCAGCGGCTGTGGAGGAGGTGCCCACTGCCATCGGGGGCCTCCCGAAGTGTATTGGTTCCAGCCGTCGTCATTTGGCCCCTGGGGGAGCGACGATCTATGCCACAAGACATCTGGCGTCCCCCTGAGGTGCGTCTGAGGGCCGGACTTGTCTCCGACTTCTCCCGGGACCCTGGCACATGCAAAGGAAGTGTCCACTGCTGTTGGGGGTCTCCCGAAGTGAGCGGTGTTTCTGCTATGCTATGCCGGCCCCGAGGTGAGCCACGAACCACGGGCTGGACCGCCGGGCGTCCCCTAGCAGAGGTGCCGGGGCGACAGTGTTCTCGGCCACCTAGGAGCATCGGGCGGTCGCGTTCCCCCCTCCTGCTGTGGCGGCGTATCCTGCAACAAAGAGTGGTGGTTTTTGGGCACGGCTCTCTGTGGTGGGCCGCGACGGGCCTAGGCACGCGCATGATCAATGCACAACGCAGCTGTCTGCCTTGTGACCGCCCCCTGCAGGGCACCAGCGGACCTTCCTACTGGCGATGGATGGCCCCTTGGCCCTTGGGGACCCCGGGTGATGTGATACTGATGCCTTGCTGGGAGACGGCTGCCATGACGCAGGTTAGCTGAGCCTGCCCTGGGATCATTGCCTCGGCGCCGGTCGGGTGCAGGGACGCCCCTCTGAACTGCTGCAATGTCTGCCTTTGCCTGCCGGTGACCCCAGGGGTGCCTGCCCTCTGTGGTGACCATTCGGTGTTCTGCCTGCCTGGGGACAGCTGCGGAGACGATCTCAGTGTTCGGGAGTACTGCAAGTGCCATTATTGGCAAGTGAGGGGAACGGATAACCACCTTGCAACCACTGGACCGGCAGCCATATTGAGGTGAGCGGCCCTGGGATCTCTGTCAGACCACTTAGTCGGCCCTGTTCTGGAGCACGACTGGACTGAGATCCCCTACTATGCTAGGTGGGGATGGCGGCCCTCTGGCACCCGACTTGGTCTCCCACTTTCTTTGAGACACTTGCGGGAGGGACGCTTACCTGGTGCCTGGATCCCTATAGGGTGGGACTGAGTTGGACAATTTCAGCACCTGTGGACCCCTGAGTTATCCTCTGATACCTGTATCATGGGTAAGGACAGGCTCCCTGTACCCCCAACCCCAACACCATCACGCAGTATACCACACAACGCCTCCCCATGCAACAAATCACCCATCAGATGGGCCTGGAAGGGGAGGGCAACACCTACAACGAGCCGTCTCAAGCAGAGCTTCTAGAGGCAAAACAGGGGTCCCGCACTGCCCTGGAAAAGAAAATAGAGTTAGTCTCCATTAATGTGAACCTGCTGTGGGCGGATTTGCCTAAAGTGGCGGATAAGGACTCCACAGCGGATGAGGACATCGTCCAGCTGCAGGGTGATGTGGCCTCCCTGAAGCCACAGGTCTCCCAGCTCACCAGCACTACTGGAACACTGGAACGTTGAGCGGAGGAAGCGGAGGGAAGGGCCCGCCGCATGGTCCTGGGCATTCCGAAGCGCTCGGACCAGTGCAATACGGAGCGATTTTCAGAGAACTGGATACGCACCAAGCTATGCCCCACAGGTCTGTCGGAGGTCTTTGTGGTGGAGAGAGCTCACAGGGCGCTCTCCCCTCTGCCGTGGGCCCCTCCTAGGGCCCTGATCGACAAAATCCTGAACTATCGGGACAGAGACTCTATTCTGAAAGCTGCAAGACAAGCAGCACACCTCACCTATGACAACTCCAAACTATCCATCTATCCAGACTATACTTGCTAGGTTCAGGAACAGAGGAAATCTTTTTTTGGCATTAAGCAGAAGCTTTGTGAACTCCACCTACAGTACATGTTACTGTACACTGCGAAACTCAAGGTGCTATCCCACGGAAAAGCTCTGTTCTTTGACTCCCCGGAGGAGGTATGGGAATGTCAAGCCTCACAAGTACCCTCCATCTTCTAGAGAGCCAAAGACACCCCGAAAGTCAGCGTCAGAGACTTAAATTGCCAAAGCGCCCTAAGGGAAGCTCTCCTGCCTAGAAACAAGAAGTCATTCACATAGTGAATCCACCTCCTGATCGCCTCTCCCTTTGATGAAAACCCATTGCTAAAATATGCTAAATGTCTCAAACAATGCACATGAAATGGCACAACCCATAGGCAAGACCTTGTCCATTTAGATGGCAACCCCCAAAATTGCCTACAGAGCAACGAAAAATCAGGAGGATGTATGGGCAGTAACCAAAGGGAAGATTTTATGTCACATTTTGCTAGTTTGGCCCTTTGCTGACAGTTCCTCACTAGGCAAATGACATCATAGATAGAGGAGTATAGCACTCTGATATCTTCTTCTGCAATGAAGTTATTGAACTAAACACCCTCCGGTCAAGATAAGTGGTCGATCATCCTGAATTACCCCAGCCCTTTTTTAGGCACCACACCAAGTGGGGAAATGACCAAATCAGTCAGGGCCATTCAAAAAAGGGACCCGCCACCCTACCTTTAGCTACCTCTTTTTCTAATTTTGTCGCTACCACCCGAGGGAGTTCTCAAGCTGACTTCAAGTTCTCTGCCCACCGCATCTCCTAGGACCCTGGTACCTTACCCAAAAACCCCACGTGAAACCCCATTCAAAAAGCAATGCTGCCTCTCTGTACATGGAGAGGCAAGGTAACATAGCCCACATCTTAATTGATTTAGGGGCCCTTTGGCCCGGAATGACACTGTTGCTCCCATCCTCTGGATGCCTTCCATTGCTCCACATGGCTGGTCAGTGTAAAACACTGTGTGAAGGGGTGCTGCCCCCGCACTTGGAACATTCATGTTTGAATTTGCATTGGTGTCAGGAGCAAAACCCCATATTGAAGTTCCAACATTCACCAATGCTTGGTCCAGTTGGCTTCTGAGCATAACCCACTCCCTGTAGAGCGGGCAGGGCTGAAAAGACTGAAGACTAGCCTCCAGGCCACTTGCGGTATGCATAGAGGCTGTAGATTGAGTGGAAGACATCCATTGCGTCCATAATTCAGAATCCACCTCCCCCCCAGGCATATCAGGATTAAGTCTCACCTGTGCCCTGAATCCCTCATCGTAGCTAAGCTAGGCCTATTCCCCGAAGTGAATTTGGGCCTTCCGGATGATGTCCATGTACTTGAGCTACACAATTGCCCTGTCAATGTGTCACTCACAATAGATACTGGCAATAATCAGAAATGCTGCCCCCCAATTCTCCATGTTTATAGGACCCCTGGCCTCATAGTCAACGCCCACTTCTCTTCTTTAGACCCTTCCTTTGCCTAAATCTCCCTGTGCAGTAGTTTGAAAATGTCGATGTACTTGTGTTTCCAAATCCTATTCTTAGTCTTGTCAGATAGATGGGACACCAGTGGCATCAGCAAACCATATATGGTAACCTTTTCTTGTGCTTATCTTTCACAGTACCATCCTCCTCACCAGCCCCTCCGTGCCCATCAGTGTCGCCCATCCGAACCCTTTACCCTCCACCTTCATGTCGCTACCCACCCATTTGGATGTTGTTGTTGCCGCTGAAAGGCCCTTTACAAGAACCCTTTCTTCTCCCAGAGCACCATCACCCACACCCACAGACCTGCACGTTTTACCCCCGGCCCGTGTGTTCTAATTGTCCCACACCACCTACCAATCACCCATACCTGCCGGCAAGGCACTAACGTCTCTCTTCTCCTTGCAAAGTCTGCTGTTATTCCAAGCCCCTTTGTCTGTGAAACTCCCGTTGTCCACAGTTGACTTCTGCAAAACACAAACCTTGCCTGTTGCCTGTTCCTTCCTTTTGTGTAACTGCAACAAATGATGGACGAAATGCTGAATGATTCAAACATTCTCCCCAGTCAAGAGATTTGGGTGAAATCCATTGTTCTTCTGCCCACTATGCAACGCCAGTTTGGACCCAGCCATATGCAAATCATTCTTGACCCTGTGCCTCAAGGGAACAGTCCAGACTGAACTTCCAAGCCAGGTACTTTCTGGACCGGAAACAAGCATTCTGGGACCTTTTTTGGGGTATGTTTTTTCTCTTCAGCCAAGCTAGCTTAAATCCAGTGGCACAGTGAGCAAGGCATACCCATCCCACTTAGGGCGAAAAGTGTAACTGCAACAAATGTTCCTTCCTTTTGGACTTCCCAGTGGCATCCTCACATTCTCATGATCACGCAGCTCACCTTCTTCTCACCCTTCACTGACCTCATCATAGTCAAGGACCAGCTCATCCTCATCTCTGGCAGCCACACACTCAGTCCCACATGCCATTCTCCCTCTCAGCTGCACAGTTATGTCACACTCATTCATAGGTGGTTGTTCCACCCGGTGTCTGTGCGCATGAGCCTTCGTTGGAGGAAATGCTGTTGGGGGTCCCCTGCTGCTTTGAGCCTACATCCAGGGGCCCTCATGTGCCCGCAGGCATTCCCAACTACCTACCAGGCTCACTTGCAAGTCTTGAGGTCCCATCCCCCACCAGGCTGCGCCAATCAGGGGTTTGTCCACCACCTGGCTCCCAAGCCACTCCTGCACCTCACCAACCTGGGTCTTGCTCCTGACCCTCTGGCACCCATAACCAATGCCTATCCAACCCAGGATCCACAGCCTCTGGAACCTGACTACCTTCACCCAAAATCTGGGGCTCCCTGTCTGCAGGGCCAGTGCAAAAATCAAGACTCCCTGGCCTTGCTCATCTGTGCCCAACACTCCTCCGTCTCCTGGATGAGCAGGCACTGTTCACAAATGTGTGTTTCAATGTCCACCCTTTGCCATTTACTGGCAGGGGTGGCCCTAGGCCCCAGACTCTCCGCAAAGTCATCATGCAGCAACTATGGTGGGGTCCATCTCCCCCATCACTTTGTGGCAGGGCCCAGCCTCAACAATCCTAGATTTTTTTGAGGCAGGACCCTATGGCGGTCCCTGTGCCTTAGTATCCCCAGAAAGAGGACTGGCAGACAGGTACAAAGGCCTGTCGGTCCCTAGGGGCCCAATGCCAAAAAGCACACCCTGAACCAGTTGGCGCGTTGGCACGTAGGTACGGTGGCCAGGGCAGCAGGTTCTGGCCCCCTCCTCTTATTTTCTGAGAGCCGCTCCATGGCCTCTGAGTTCAGGCACGCATGGAGGCTGCATCACCAACCTCTGCTTTTGTCCTGGCCTCCGGCTCTGGAATGCAGGCAGCCACGCCAATGGCACTCCCACCTGGCGCAGAGCGAGTCAGGTGCCACATGCCAAGCCAGACCTGGTCAAGTGCACCAGGGCTGAACAGGTCGGCCCTACCTGCCGTATCCAGAGTATGGAGGGCTGTCAGCATGACCACGATGTTCGGAGCCAACATAGCCTGCCTCTCCCGATCTAAAATGGCCAGGTGCACACCAGACCTTCAGGTAATCCTTCTCCCATCCTGCTTAAAATTGCTCCTCCCAGTGGTGCCAGAAGTCAGGAAGAGGATGGACACCCCCTTCCTGACACCTATATAGTAGTAGCCTAATTACCCGCCCTTCCCCCTGAATTAACCTATACCGCCCTGTCCTGTGCCTTTCGGCACGAAGCACCCCGGTGCAAGATTGGTCTGTGCCCATCACATCCCCCGGCGTGCGACAAAATTAACAAATGATCACCTTAAATCTTCTAACACAACAGTAACACTAGCAAATTGATCCTTCAGCTCAATATCTTTCAACCGGGGCTATAAAAGTATCATAAAACCTGTAAACTACATGAAAAAGGAAATCCTGGCAAAATAAATATTAGCAAACCACGTTCTTGTGCAGTATGCTGTCCATCACAGTGATTAAAAGCGAAAACAGACTAACATGACAACAAAATCTGGGAAAAGTTAATGTCATCGCTTTGATTTTGCAGTATTTTCACACATGTGTTTTAGATTTGAGTAGCTCTGGTACAGAGTTTGAGTCAGACTCCCACTCAAAATAGTCCGGGCCACCAAGTTAAAAGTGACCCCCATTAGCAACTCAGTTTAAAAAGTGGCCCACATTTCCAAATCAGAGTAGTTTCAAATTTGTAAAGATAAGCTGTATAAGCTTTCTGCAGGGTATGGGAGACTGTATTAATTTGTGCTTGCTGCAGGCAATGTTTGTGGCAACATCAGGGAAAAACTGGCCCATCACACCACAAAACAGGCCGGCAGACAAACAAAAAAACATCCTCTACACTCTACACTGATTTGTGAGAGCAGCTCTGTTGGGCACTGCCAGATTTACCTATAGAATGGGCCACTGGAATTATGCCACAGGGAAGGACCAAATTATGTAGCAGGGTTTACCAAATTATGTGCCAAGAACAGGCAAATTTTGTGGCATGACACAGCACTTTTTGTGATAGTATTACCTTATTACTTTGACATTTTTACACTTATTAACACTATTTGGGGCCCGGTTTCACCTCATTAGCACCAGCTTGACCCCCACCCTCCCAATACAGCAATAATCAACAGAAAGAAGACAAGTCAAAATCTGCGAAGGGCTTTTTACTGAGCAGCAACAAACGTTACTATTTTTTGTAACTTTTGATCCGTATGAGCTAGTAACATTTTTTTTGTTAAAATCTGCAGATTATGCAGCAGGTGAAGGATTATATGGCAAGTGCGGAAAATACATAATTATTCAAGGAAAAGGCCATGGCAGCATAACGGCATAATTCATGTTGCTCTGCCCATAGGCCAGTCCTACCTTGGACAGGATACTGAAAAGAAGTCTCATTATCATAATTAACCGTTCTTAAAATGGTTTAAGTTTCAGTTGAAACAAAATGCCTCGTCAGGGCTAGTAAGCACTATGTAATATAAATCGAAACCGTATACAGCAGCGAGTTACGACCGGAGATATTGTTAAACAAGCATTGGAAATGCAATAGGTCTCGGATTTATTTGAGTTAGAGCTAATGGCATTGTAAATGGCAATGTCTTTCAGCCATGTGTTATGGAGTGTATGCATGTGGTGTCTAGTGGAATTAAGTGGTTGGATTGGAATTGTAGCAATGGTGGCATGTTGTGCTTTAGATGAATATGTTTAAAAGTAAAGTGCACCATACAGCGATTGCTACAATAGTTAATTGTGGATGCGTTAACAATTTATGTGTGCACTGATGGCTGGTGGTGTGTGTGCCTGTAGAAATTGTGCACTGATGGCTGGTGGTGTGTTTGCCTGGTGGAGGTGTGCACTACCGGCTGAAGGTGTGTGTGCCTGGTGGAAGCATGCACTGATAGCTGGTGGTGTGTGTGCCTGGTCAAAGCGTGCACTGATGGCTGGTGGTGTGTGTGTGTTTGGTGAAACCGTGCACTGACGCCTGGTGGTGTGTGCCTGGTGGAAGCCTGCACTGATGGCTGATGGTGTTTGTGCCTGGTGAAAACGTGCACTGACGGCTGGTGGTGTTTGTGCCCGGTGAAAGCGCGCACTGACAGCTGGTGGTGTTTGTGCCCGGTGAAAGCGTGCACTGACGGCTGGTTGTGTGTGTGTGTGGTTGCGTGTGTGGTGGTGAGTGTGTGGTGGTGAGTGTGTGGTGGTGAGAGAGTGTGTGTGTGTGTGTGGTGTGTGGTCGTACGTGTGTGGTCTTATGTGTTTGTGTGTGGTGGACTTAGTTTGAGTTTTCGTACCCTGCACACTCATACACTGCCCCTAAACACTCACACACAGCTCACCCTACACACTCACACAATGTTCACCCTGCACACACACACACTGTTCGCCCTGCACACTCACACACTGTTCACCCTGCACACTCACACACTGCTCACCCTACACACACACACTGCTCACCCTGCACACTCACACTGTTCACACTGCTCACCCTGCACACTCACACACTGCTCACCCTACACACACACACTGCTCACCCTACACACTCTCACACTGCTCACCCTGCACACTCACACACTGCTCACCCTACACACTCACACAATGCTCACCCTACACACTTACACAATGTTCACCCTGCACACTCACACAATGCTCACCCTGCACACTCACACACTGCTCACCCTGCACGCTCACACATTGTTAACCCTGTATAGTCAAACACCTCTCACCCTGCATGCTCACACACTGTTCACCCTGCACGCTCACACACTGCTCACCCTGCACACTCACACACTGCTCACCCTACGTAATGCGAAAAGACCTAGCTCTGCCCTTTGGCCTGTGTTGTAATTGTACAGTAGGTTGTGAGTAGTTGTGCTTGATTGGTTGGGGAGTCCCCTCCTTGCTGCTCCCCTCACAGAGGGCCGGCTGCCTCCATGAAGCTCCCAAGACACGTGTTCAGCTGTTCTTTGTTTTAGCTCCTGTGTGTGTCAGTGCACCGTGTAAACACACAAGCATACCCTGCTCTCTCGTGAACACTCACACTGCTGAGTCTCTCTCACTCCGCAGTCACTCTCACTCTGCAGTCACTCACTCTGCAGTCACTCTCACTCTGCAGTCACTCTCACTCTGCAGTCACTCATGCTGTCACTCTCCCTCTGCAGTCACTCTCACTCTACAGTCACTCATACTGTCACTCTCACTCTGCAGTCACTCACTCTGCTGTCACTCATGCTGTCAATCATGTTGTCACTCTCACTCATGCAGTCACTCTCACTCTGCAGTTACTCACTCTACTCTCACTCTGCAGTCACTCATTCTACTCTCAGTCTGCAGTCGCTCACTCTACTCTCACTCTGCAGTCACTCTCACTCTGCAGTCACTCTCACTCTGCAGCCACTCACTCTGCAGTCTCTCACTCTGCATTCACTCACTCTGCAGTCACTCTCACTCTGAAGTCACTCTCACTCTGAAGTCACTCTCACTCTGCAGTCACTCTCACTCTGCAGTCACTCTCACTCTGCAGTCACTCTCATGTGGTCACTCTCACTCTGCAGTCACTCTCATGCGGTCACTCTCGCTCTGCAGTCACTCTCATGCGGTCACTCTCGCTCTGCAGTCACTCTCACTCTGCAGTCACTCTCACTCTGCAGTCACTCTCACTCTGCAGTCATTCTCACTCTGCAGTCACTCACTCTGCAGTCACTCTCACTCTGCAGTCACTCTCACTCTGCACTCACTCTCTCTGCAGTAACTCCCACTCTGCAGTCACTCATGCTGCCACTCTCACTCTGCAGTCACTCTCACTCTGCAGTCACTCTCACTCTGCTGTCACATGCTGTCACTCTCACTCTGCTGTCACTCATGCAGTCACTCTCACTCTGCAGTCACTCTCACTCTGCAGTCACTCTCACTCTGCAGTCACTCATGCTGTCACTCTCACTCTGCCATCACTCTCCCTCTGCAGTCACTCATGCTGTCACTCTCACTCTGCAGTCACTCACTCTGCTGTCACTCATGCTGTCACTCTCTCTCTGCAGTCACTCACTTTGCTGTCACTCATGCTGTCACTCTCACTCTGCTATCTCTCTCACTCTGCTGTCACTCATGCTGTAACTCATGCAGTCACTCATGCTGATACTCTCACTCATGCAGTCACTCTCACTCTGCAGTCACTCTCACTCTGCAATCACTCTCACTCTGCAGTCACTCATGCTGCCACTCTCACTCTGCAGTCACTCTCACTCTGCAGTCACTCTCACTCTGCAGTCACTCTCACTCTGCAGTCTCACACTCTGCAGTCACTCTCACTCTGCAATCACTCACTCTACTCTTGCGCTGCAGTCACGCACTCTACTCTCACTCTACAGTCACTCACTCTGCAGTCACTTTGACTCTGCAGTCACTTTGACTCTGCAGTCACTCTCACTTTGTAGTCACTCACTCTGCAGTCACACACTCTGCAGTCACTAACTCTGAAGTCACTCACTCTGCAGTCACTCACTCTGCAGTCACTCTCACTCTGCAGTCACTCTCACCCTGCAGTCACTCATGCTGTCACTCTCACTCTGCAGTCACTCATGCTGTCACTCTCACTCTGCAGTCACTCTCACTCTGGAGTCACTCTCATGCTGCAGTCACTCACTCTGCAATCACTCACTCTGCAGTCACTCTCACTCTGCAGTCACTCATGCTGTCACTCTCACTCTGCAGTCACTCTCACTCTGCAGTCACTCCCGCTCTGCAGTCACTCATGCTGTCACTCTCACTCTGCAGTCACTCATGCTGTCACTCTCTCTCTGCAGTCACTCACTTTGCTGTCACTCATGCTGTCACTCTCACTCTGCTATCACTCTCACTCTGCTGTCACTCATGCTGTAACTCATGTAGTCACTCATGCTGATACTCTCACTCATGCAGTCACTCTCACTCTGCAGTCACTCTCACTCTGCAATCACTCTCACTCTGCAGTCACTCATGCTGCCACTCTCACTCTGCAGTCACTCTCACTCTGCAGTCACTCTCACTCTGCAGTCTCACACTCTGCAGTCACTCTCACTCTGCAATCACGCACTCTACTCTCACGCTGCAGTCACGCACTCTACTCTCACTCTACAGTCACTCACTCTGCAGTCACTTTGACTCTGCAGTCACTTTGACTCTGCAGTCACTCTCACTTTGTAGTCACTCACTCTGCAGTCACACACTCTGCAGTCACTCACTCTGAAGTCACTCACTCTGCAGTCACTCACTCTGCAGTCACTCTCACTCTGCAGTCACTCTCACCCTGCAGTCACTCATGCTGTCACTCTCACTCTGCAGTCACTCATGCTGTCACTCTCACTCTGCAGTCACTCTCACTCTGGAGTCACTCTCATGCTGCAGCCACTCACTCTGCAGTCACTCACTCTGCAGTCACTCTCACTCTGCAGTCACTCATGCTGTCACTCTCACTCTGCAGTCACTCTCACTCTGCAGTCACTCCCGCTCTGCAGTCACTCATGCTGTCACTCTCACTCTGCAGTCACTCATGCTGTCACTCTCACTCTGCAGTAATTCATGCTGTCACTCATGCTGTCACTCTCACTCTGCTGTCACTCATGCTGTCACTCTCACTCTGCTGTCACTCCTGCTGTCACTCTCACTCTGCACTCTCACTCATGCTGTCACTCTCACTCTGCAGTCACTCTCACTGTCACTCTCACTCTGCAGTCACTCTCACTCTGCAGTCAATCTCCCACTGCAGTCACTCTCACCCTGTTTGGAGCCCGGGACGCCTGTTTTTTCGGCCGCCATCAATGGAGGAGATTGTGAATCCTTAATCGCCCTCTGGATACCTGGACACGCTGTTTATGACAATTTTGTTTTTTAAGATTCGTCGCATTCTCCCTGGATTCTAATCTAGTTTGGTTTCTGTTATCATCTTGGAGACATGGTTACGCTCCATTATTATCATTTGGCAGGAGACACCTGTGTCCCTTGCTTGTAAGGGGGGTGCTTCTTTTCTGTTTGTCCCGAGAGTCCCTGCCTATATCTGTCTCGGGGTCCCTTTTTCTCTGGCATTGTTTGTTGAATCTTGTTCAGTAATGTGGCACAAGGACCCAAACTAGCATATCAGTGCAAACAGTGAACAAACCCCTCGCTGGTAATCTAGAGCCCAGTCCCGCACTTGTAGGCGTTTTATCTGTTAAAAAAGATGTATTCGCAATAGTGCTAACATTTAGCGCAGTGCTGTTGGGTCGTCTTTAAGCTCAGGTGTCGCCAGAAATCCTCAACGTTCCCTGTCCCAATTCCTTTACGGTCTATTATAATACTGCGGTTATTCAAGTCTGTCACTCTATAACGTTAAACTCTGATCCCCACCGTAGCAAAGGCAGAAAAATCATAGGTGTGCGCCCCCTGCCCCCACCCACCCCCGCATAAGCTGCACTCCGCTCCGAGACATAACGGCACATAATTGTCATGTTATGCTTACATATTTGGAGAAGGGCTTTCTGACAATACGGTTCTCCAGTTGGGAGGGGTGAAAGGTCACACCTGCTATCATTAAATGTTTTGCTTGAAAAAGCATGCACACAAATGCGGACCTACCAAAGGAATGCCGACGCGGTAACCAACACCGCACAGCTGTTAGAACGAGGGCTTCATTATTCCGCCTAATGGGCAACGCTATCCCCCTGAAAACAGCTCCCAAAAATCCGTTCGTTCTGCCCCTCGTGAAGCGCATCGAAGTCCGCCTGCTCTTCCAAGGCTCCCTCCACGTAAGCCCGGCCCTCGCCTGCCTTCAGTGCGCGATTATTTACTGCAAACAGTATTTACCTGCTGTGCCACTTAACTTTCAAGGAGCGGTTACAAGGAAAATACTCATCAATTCCCCCTTCGCGGGGCTGTAATTTCAGCATTGCCCCTTCCCTCGGGTGGAGTGCACATATATTAGTCACACCAGCCCGCTCGACGGTGGGCGCGCAGGGACATTCCATGTCTGCGGCTGCTAAAACATTCAGCACTTCAAAGACTAAAGGTGGGGGTGATTTATTGGAACAGTGATGGTAAAACATTTACCAGCTTACACCCCGTGGACAGTAAGATTTATTCTGCTTTCATTATATGGAAAACGTTAAGACCGACGCTCGTGGCGGTGTGTTCTACGGACTACAGCGCCTCATTTTTTGTCTCTTAAGCCTGAAGAAGTGTGGCTCACTGGTTAGAGGAATATCAATTGGGGTTTTTTTACCCAAGTATGGTCACTGGGACCTGGGTGGACTAAGTATTAAGAGGAAGGGGTCCCAGTAAGGAAGGACAGGACTTTAGAACAGTGAAAATATTGAATCACACAGACAATCAATCAATCCACATTCATTGTTTACTCCCATTGTGATTAAAACAATGTGGATTGATTGATTGTCTGTGTGATTCAATATTTTCACTGTTCTAAAGTCCTGTCCTTCCTTACTGGGACCCCTTCCTCTTAATAAACTGGTTAGAGGAGGCATACCCTGAAGCAGAGGTCAGGCCCGGGACCAGGGTTCAATTCCCGACTCGGCAGGGTCTTGAGCCCAATTGTCCACGGACTCGATAATTCTCGCTTCAGTGCCCACTCTAATCATGGGTTCACACTCTGCAACTCTGGGCATTAAGCTTGCTTAATCTCCACAACGGCCCCCCCCCGCGGCGGGATGCCTGGCTTTCACCTTGGGGATGCCCAGTACGGGTTATCTCACAGGGAAAAGCCAGGACGGGTTCCCAAGGCAAGCGCTGAGATGCCCTAGGGTAAGTCGAGCGCTATATAAGAACACAGATACATACACATACACGTGAACGTAGTCACTGCCCAGCAAAACTAGAAACAGGGAGGAAAAAAACGGTGAGTGGTGCACGCGCACGCCACTGCCAGCATATGCCTTCAATTACAGCAGCCCTGACGGCCGTGATAATTGAAGATATATGGCCTTTGGTACGCGTAACAGACACCAATAGGCAGGGTCGGATTGGGATCACAATTTGGCCCGGGCACTGACGAAAAAGTGGCCCACATTAAGAGGGCGTGGCCTACATTTAAGGGGCGTGGCCTATATTTAAGGGGCGTGGCCCACATTCGAGGGGCATGCCCTTTCATGAAGCACCATTTGGTTACTCTTTGAGGTCTAATTTGTAGAGAAATATTTAGTAAATTAAGCCTTTTAAAGCTTACAGAGCAAGTAACATTGGTAAAGACTAGGAGCACTGCAGTTCAGATAACTGAATACTTACTTGCAGTCTTAACGCCCTGCACAATGTCGTTGGATACTCTTTCCTAACCAGCTATGTCCTAGACTCTAATCATCACATAAACCAGAAATCTAGTACAAAGTCAAGGAGAAAGGGTAAGACTGGAATCTCTGGGAATAGAACATGTAATAACAAAAGTAAGAATTCACAAACGAGGAAAAGGCAGTCTGGGGTGTAAAGAATGCTGAAAAAATGTATCTGTACAATCTAGTCATACATTTATTTCACAGTCAGCAGGTGATGTCTATATACAAAAAACACAGTTTTATTCATATATGTTGCTGCCTTAAAGTCTGGGCCATGGGGAGACTGAGGATTACTCAATCAAAAGATCCTGCAGCAATGCACTTTTTTTTGCAACGAAGTCAATAATGTCATCAGTTTTCAACTGAGACAGCACATTCCATTCAACTGACATGAGCATAAAGGCTTCAAGGTTTTCCTGACCAATTTGGTTTCTTAGGCGGGTTTTGATGCACTTCAGTTTGGAAAAACTTCTCTCACAGGCTACTTGTGTACAGAATAAGGTCAAGACATATTTGTATGCCAAATACAAATGCCGATAGGCACTGCTTCTGCATTGGAAATGCAATAGGTCTCGCACCATTAGAGTTAGTGCTTTTAGAATTGTTTATGGTTTTTTTTTGTAAATGTTTAGCATTTTTGTTTCCTGTAGCCAATGCTAAAGAATTACAAATAAAAAAAGCCATAAACATTTCTAAAAGCTCTAACTGAAATGGTCTGAGACCTATTGCACTGTGTGAGGGTGAGGGGTTGAGGGTGAGTGAGGGTGAGGGGTTGAGGGTGAGTGAGGGTGAGGGGTTGAGGGTGAGTGAGGGTGAGGGGTTGAGGGTGAGTGAGAGTGAGGGTGAGTGAGGGTGAGTGAGGGTGAGTGAGGGTGAGTGAGGGTGGGTGAGGGTGGGTGAGGGTGAGTGAGGGTGAGTGGTTGAGGTTGAGGGTGAGGTGTTGAGGGTGAGTGAGGGTGAGGGTGAGTGAGGTGTTGAGGGTGAGTGAGGGTGAGTTAGGGTGAGGGGTTGAGGGTGAGTAAGGGTGAGGGGGAGTCTCTGAATTGGTTCATAATCTTTTTTTTCCTCTTGTGGCACACAATGAAATGGCCTACATTTCTAAAAGCTCTAACTGAAATGGTCTGAGACCTATTGCACTGTGTGAGGGTGAGGGGTTGAGGGTGAGTGAGGGTGAGGGTGGGTGGGTGAGGGGTTGAGGGTGAGTGAGGGTGAGGGGTTGAGGGTGAGTGAGAGTGAGGGTGAGTGAGGGTGAGTGAGGGTGAGTGAGGGTGGGTGAGGGTGAGTGAGGGTGAGTGAGGGTGAGTGAGGGTGAGTGGGGGTGAGTGGTTGAGGTTGAGGGTGAGGTGTTGAGGGTGAGTGAGGGTGAGGGTGAGTGAGGTGTTGAGGGTGAGTGAGGGTGAGGGGTTGAGGGTGAGTGAGGGTGAGGGGGAGTCTCTGAATTGGTTCATAATCTTTTTTTTCCTCTTGTGGCACACAATGAAATGGCCTTCTTGGAAGTATAGAAAATATCAGTTCAACATGGCCGCTCACCACTATTGGTTTTACCAATGCTTCAGAAGCATTGTGAAAGCCAATACTGACAAACAACAAGCAAAGGCAAAGTGAGACTGCCTGGGATTCCTAATTCTTTTTTTTCTCTAGTGGAATGTTTGTTCACATTAAGAGCTCACCTCACACAATACACTGTTTTGTGTCAAATTAGCCACTCCGTATCTGAGCGTTCACACATTTGGTCTGGCTGATATTAAAAACAAATTAGCTTAGCTCAAGAGCACATGAACAGCAGTATGGCCCCTGCAATTAGTAAATTAATCAGCCCTCCCCAGCCCTCCAGGCCCCAGGGCAATGTCTTGGCAGGGGAGCACAATGGTAGACAGGGGAAGGCTGAGGTGAAGATGGTGGGAGTTCAAAACATCACCTAGCCCCAGTGCTTTAAATGGGCCGGTACTCGCCGGTACTGCGTACCGGCACTTCCACGTTTTTTTACCATCAGTACCGGCACTTCTCTGGAGCCAGGGAAGAGTACCGGTACCGTGATCGACAGCAGGGCAAGCTCAGGTTAGGTTTCTCTTCCAGCAGGGCTAGTAATTAACTCGGCTGAAGCAGCCTTTAGCAGATTTGCTGGCGAAGATTCCAGCAAAGCCCATTTGAATGGGCCAAACTGCAGGAGGGCTTGGGTCACGCTGTGATTAACAGGACAGGGTCTCTAGACAGACCCTGCACTGTGAATCACGTGCGAGCGACCAAGTACACAGTGCGTGTTCAGCACAATCAGAGCACAGCAGGGTGACGTGCGAGACAGCTGTGCTGTAGTGTCAAAGGTTCGGTCTGAGGAATAGTGAATGTATAGCGTAGTGAGGGAAGCGTACCATGCATTTGCAGCACAATGATATGACGTACAACTATTCTGTTGTGTAGTAGTGTTCAGCATTGAGTGTAAGTCTAAAAGAGTTTACAATATAGTAGGTGTAAAAAAAAAGTGTTTCTAAAGTAGTTCGTGTAAAAGAGGAACAGTGCACAATAGTGAGTGCGGCGCACACCGAGGCCCTGATCACGGAGAGTCTAGAAAGTGCAGGGGGGAGACACTGGGGCTGGAATTCACGATTTTTGTAAATCACTACCATTTTGAGCAAATGCGAGACTCAGTTTTCAGAACGGGTAATAACTTCGTTAGTGATTTATTTACTATGTCAAAAGCTGCAGGTTTTCCCCAATGCAGTGGACAAACCCACTCCCACCTGCTCTGAATAGTGATACATGTCAGAGAAGATATCACGGCGGGTCCCTGTGCAGTGTTTGGTGGGGGGCAGTACCTCCCTGTAGTGCCCCTGTAGCTAGGGCGATGTGCACATGGCCTGGGCACTAAAGGAGAGAACCTCACTCACTGGTGGAGAGTGGGGAGAGACCTCGAGGGTCGCAGCCCCTTTCTTTATCCCTTTATCCGTACCCTGTGTTTGGGTGCGTGTGTCAACTGCTTAGGGTAACTTTGAAATCATCGCCCTGAGGCGGCCATTGTCAGCGTGGAGTTCCTCTGGTGTTCCAGAGGTGGGGATTATCTTTTCAAGCTCAGAGTTAACATCTTCAAATGCTGTGGCTCCCACCAGCTCCACAGGAGGGAACTTGGCGCGTGAATCCATCAACACTCGTGCTTGTCGCC
Source organism: Lissotriton vulgaris (assembly GCF_964263255.1). Classification (NCBI taxonomy): domain Eukaryota; kingdom Metazoa; phylum Chordata; class Amphibia; order Caudata; family Salamandridae; genus Lissotriton; species Lissotriton vulgaris. The sequence continues at coordinate 1,461,144,341 of NC_141687.1, read as the reverse complement.
CATCGGGAAATGCTGGGAATCCGCACTGGCGTCTACCCAGGACGGCTACCCCGAAGAGTGCCCCCTGTAATAACTTCAGTAGGTCAGCGCCTCCCCCTTCAGCTGGCAGGACCTGCAGTTCATGACCAGGCGCTTGAACATTCGCTCCAGTAAGGAATTTGATGACAAATGGAAGTGGGTACAGCCCCATCTAGTCACTATGTCCCGTAGAGTCTAGTGTCGAAGGACTGACCATGGAGTGAGCCTGGGTCTGGAAGGCACCGGCCAATGCAATTGGTACAGAAGTAATTATGTATGATCAAATGTTGCCCTTAGCCCCGCCCTAGCCCCGCCCACCTGCCACACCTCTATTTTAATGAGTACCTGCACTTATTTTTCCCCATTTAAAGCACTGCCTAGCCCCCACAGCCAGACCCATTCTTCCTCGCCCACTGTGCCCTGAATCTGAGGGGCTGTGGGCGAGGTGTTAAGATTAACACCGTTTCTGGGCTGCGTGGGCCCCAGGGGGGCCGAGGTGGAAATGGCTCAAGGCCTGAGCAACACCTGGCCCCCAGGGAGGCCGATTTTCGCAGACAATCACCGCTCCCCAGCCCACCCTTGGCGTGATTGCTTTTCAGGGGCAGGGGGTGAAGTGAGGCCACAGCTAATAATCACTGCATGGCACACAGTGAAGCGCTTTCATTTCTGTCTCTGTTTCCGTGCGCTCTGTGGGCCGTTTTTTTTTCTCCCCTTCCCAAGTTCACAGAGAGCAGATAGCAGAGAGCACTCTCTGTGAACTGAAAAAGGGGAGAAAAAAACCGGCCCACAGAGGGCACTGAGACAACGGCCCATCGGCCGTTTCCCGAATGCCCGCCTTGCCAATCCGACCCTGCCAATAGGCCATGAGCGGAGCTACGCGACCGCCCATGGCCTATTGCGTGTTCTGTTTCAAAAGCACACGCGAAGGCCTATGAAAATGGACCTTAGAAATCCACACGCACGGCTATGTGGAATTTCAAGGTTCATTTTCAAAACGCCCGGAATAGGACTCTCGTCGCTGCGCGACACTGCTGCGCAGTGTACGCAGAGCCCGAGCCCTAAAAAGGACTGGCGAAACAGTTAATCGCCGTTTGTGTAGCACAACAAATGATTATACGGAGCCTACTCAAGGATTGTTAAACAGTATGAGTTTATGGAACGTTAGCAAAGTGTGCAATAATAGTATTCAACGTCAACCCCTGCAGACTGGGCAGCCTGGTGTGAATTGCCCACAAGTGCATCTTTTTAGCACTGCCGAACGGGGACATTCCAGGCACCTCCCCCGGGGCTCTAATCTCCGGATGGTCAGTTTATGCCCTGGGATTGGTGAGGATGGAAAAGGGTTCTGGTGAAGTTAACTGGCCCGCCCGGGATGAGCAGGAGGGTGTTAAACGTTACGTCACGAACTGCTGCCGGAGGTGTCAGGTTTTCTGCAAGAGTTCCTAGAAGTTTTAGGGATGAATAACTTTCGGGAGTGGAGGCCTAGCCGGAGGAGGTGCAAGGACTAGTACAACGGCAGGAGGGATGGTGGGCCATGGGCAGCAGGTACCGGATGCGTGTCTGTGAAGCCAGAAGTAGGCAGCGCGCGGCTGTGAAAAGTACGTCCTTGCAGTCATATTGCTATCCGTTACCGTCCACTTTTCACTCTTCTGTTCCCTTTCGCGTGTTTTTTATGGTCGTTTCAACTGTATAATCGCCATGCCTGCCATCATAGTTCTTGCCATTAGCACTGTAGACTTCCGCTTCTTCAGAGCAGAGCAGTGACTGCGCGCCTGTGTTTGAAGAAAAGCTAAGAAAAAAATCATATTTGTTGCATTACATTTGTCGCCGTCCCATTATTCCCGTCACCTTGCCGGATGTTATCTTGCCTTGAGCGCATTAAATGCAGCGGCAAACACGTCTCCAGTGTGTGTCTGAAGTCGAGCACATTTAAATCGCGTGACCTCTGTGTCGCTGAGAAATAATCGTCCCTTCATGGTATTTAGCCGAGTCTGATCACCTGCTTTTACCTGAGCCCTCCCAATGGTCTAATGAATCAATTGATTTTAGAAGATGGCCAGCGAAGGGGAAAAAACTACTTTGCTTTCGCTAGTTTCCAATGCATTCTTTCTTTTTTATACTGTTTTCCGAGGGCACAGTGTAGCAATGCCCAGGCTTCTTGGCGTTTTGAACGTTTGATTATTTTTATTTTGAAATATGTAATCAAATGACTTACTAGTAAATTGACACAAACAGATTCTTGTACGTGTCACGATCAGTGGCCACAGTATTCCCAACATGTAATGTGGTAAACTAGTTCCAGGGGATCTGTTATTTGCTTCCTGAAGAGAAACAGTTTGAAGTGCACTGTGCAATTAATTGCACGCATGGGTGACAGTGCAGGTCTCAAGCCTGCAATATGTTACCACTCCAGTGTCCGCAGGTTTCGATCCTCAGCAGTGCTTTACATGGAAACAAAAGTGCAGGTACTCATCAGATTGAGCTGGGGGCGTGGCAAGAAGGTAGGGCTAGAGGCGGGACTAAGGGCGGGGCTAATGAAAAACATTTAAAGGACATTCATTTTTTTGCGTGCAAATGATGACAAATTGCTCAAATCTGTAATCTATTGATGGTGCCCTTGCATATATTAAGTTGTACTAGTTGACAGACTGTTGAAAGGTAACTATAAGGTTTCCCTTTTTGTCAGAGGCACCTGTATATTAAACAAAACATTAAAAGATGCTGAGACTTGTTTTACTGAAAGAGGAATGATCCTGTTCCTATAATATGACATTGCATTAACAAGAGCATTCCAGATTGCTTACTCGTGTGAGGTTCTTTAACTCTAGAGTTATGAGACAGAGGAGGAGCAAATTATGCCGCCGGGTTTGCACCAAGAAAGAGATAATTATGCATCGAAAAAGACAAGTATGCATCAAGAAAAGACAAATACAGTAATGCTGCACAGTTTGTGGCAGTATCACTTCACTGTTGAGTGATTTTTAAACTGCAACGCTGTGTTATTTTGCTGCTAATTTGGGACTTGGAATAATTCTGACTTTTTACTATCCTGTAATGCTATATTTACTGACAGCCTTTATGGCTGACCCCATCATACTATTTGAATTTCTGTAATAAATGTTTTAAACTTACTCTGCTGATCTTGAGCTTAATTATTGATTGGGCCATTACTGGATGCATTTTGTTTTCTATGTGTGTGGAGGTCCCTTTACCTTGGGGACATATTATCTCATGAAATTGAGGTTTAACACTGTTTCTAAATCATCAAATGCATAGCCAAGTTATCGAGGTACATTTTGGGGTGTTCTCATTTGGAAGTTTCCCATGCCCACACCTTAAAGAAGGTACTTGGGTAGGATGGTTGGTACATGGAAGTTTCAGACTCAGATGGTTGAGATGTGTAAATGAGAGGAGGCATTCTATTTTTAGAAGAGTCCCTAAGGGAAATAAAGGGATTGTTAAAGGAGTTGAAGGTTACCTGTGGTGGGAGTGGGTGGTACAGGGCAGAAATTGAAGTTGCCTGCATGGGTGCAAAATATCTGACAGGCATGACAGACAACCTGAAAATGGAGTATACCTTAAAATGAAAGACAAGAGAGTGAAGGGCAGAAGGCACCTGACAGAATGTGTTACATAAATACTAAGGGTAAGGGAAGAGATAATTGAGAGATGGACCTGATAAAGAGTGCAAGAGTAAGGATAGAGTAGAGAGTACCTCTGATTTCCTCACAGATCTATGTACCCTGATACTCTTCTGTAAGCTGGTGCCCTGCCTCTGTGCACCCTAGGTAACCTACCCATCTGCCCATGAGCGCCCCTTTCTCATTACTTTCTTTGTGCCTGAACCCTCTGCAGTCCCCGACTCTGTACCCTCCGGTGGTCTTGGATCTGTTCCGCCTGCACCATCCAGTGCCAATGTTCATGTGTTCTCTAGTACCCTCTGAACCCTCACTGCACTGTGTACTGCATCTCAGCCCTCTGCTTCTGCACCCTCAGTGCACTGCATCTCTACCCTCTGGCAAATCCCCCTATGTACCCACAGTAGGGATATGGATTTTACGGGCAAAAACATTTGTCAGTGTCCTTAAGCTTCAAAGCTGGGGCGGAGAGAGCACTGGGGCGAAGAAGAAAGAAAAGAGTTGGTAGTAGGGGAAGACAGTGCAGCATTAGGCTTGTGAGCTGTGTCCCTGAACCGAAAAAAGGCCAGTTACAAATCAGGATTGCAGCAGTAATGCCACAAACTCAAACACCCAATATGAACAGGAAGGCAACATTATGGATTAAAGGCCAGCATACAGAGTATGCATAACGTATGTTCAAAATAGGTGTAATGGTTATTCAGGCACTCCGGTGCCTTCAACCTGGGGACTACCACCCAAACCCCCAAAAGACTCAATCAAGGATTGATTGAACTATTCACAATTTTTGAAGCACACACATATTATAAAATATCACAGTACAGTAGTGTATCAAAAATAAAGCAGTAATAAGTTGGTCTTCTCTTCTTTATTTTATTGTCAACGAATCTTCCACTCCCAACACGTTTCGTTGCTGTAGGGAATAACCCAAACGACTTCCTCAGGGCTTGAACTTTATCCAAATCAAATGTCTCTAATAGGTCATGTCCTCCAATCTCAATCCTTTATAACGGCTTCTAATGTCCAAATTCAATGCTGATATATGACCCGCCACTTGAAGTAAACGTGTAGATCAGAGTTTTTAATGTTTCCTTTAGTGTCAAGAAATGGAGACTATCCCTTCATAAAGTTAATTTCATAATTAGAGTACCTCAACAGAGGCTCTTCATTCAGTAAATTGCAATCGTGTTCGATATTATATGGAGATGATGCCTCAATATTACACAGAGATGACTCCTTCGAAGAATTCAACAGGTCCCTGAAGTACGGAGAACCTTTCACTGCTGTTCCCTGTACTTCAGGGACCTGTTGAATTCTTTGAAGGGGTAATCTCTGTGTAATATTGAGTGATCATCTCCATATAAGATCAAACGCCTTTGCAATTTACTGAATGAAGAGCCTTTGTTGATGGGCACCCCTGTTGGGTACCTCACTCCATGTCACAGTGTACAGAGTTCGTGCTGCCTGTACAAACTCTCGCCACTGGATTCGTATAAAGCAGAAAGGTCCAGTCAACAAAGAGCTGGCGCAGACCCGTCTGGAGCAGAACAGCATGCAGGAAGCTCTAATCTGCACTATCAAACACGTTTTCGATATCCGCAAACATGAATCATGCTTACTCCGGAAGTAAGGTGCTATCCCGCAAAATACTGGGCCAGGGACAGGCTGATTTGCATATAGCCAGGTTCTGAGCTGGGATGGGGCAGTGAGATAAATAACGGTGATGGATCAAGCCCTGATCTTTGGACTGGGTAAGAGTGGTCTGCTCAATTCAGACACTCTGTTCATCACCACCCCCTTTTGTAAATCGATTTTGGCCACTATAGGTGTGGCAGGGTATACTCAGACATGAGTCCCTTTCTCACTGCTCCATCAGGATTCAAGCAAGCCGGGCCGAAGAGGCTGAAATGCCAGAAACCGGTCCCCGGTAGCTTGTCTCCTTTCTGGTAAAGAATTGGCTTGGTAGTTTAGTCTGCCCTGTTCCCATGATGCACTGGGCCAGGGACAGGCTGATTTGCATATAGCCAGGTTCTGAGCTGGGATGGGGCAGTGAGATAAATAACGGTGATGGATCAAGCCCTGATCTTTGGACTGGGTAAGAGTGGTCTGCTCAATTCAGACACTCTGTTCATCACCACCCCCTTTTGTAAATCGATCCCGCAAAATAGCCAACAACCGTCAGGAGAACAGAATATCAAGCTAAAAAGCATAAAATTCAACCTGGAATCCATCTGTCACTAGCACCTTGCCATGGGCCATTCGCTGGTTTTCGGCCTGGGTTTCTTCCTCTGAGATGTCCTCTCCCAGTTCCTCCACAATCTCCTGCATTAGGCGATAGGGCAGGAGGTCAGTGAGCCATCCACGGACACCCTGTTACTGAGGCGCTGTCCCTGTCATGTAAAGGCTTGAATAGTAATCAGCGAAGGCCTGATTAATTTTGCCCTGTGTTTTCAGGCTGGAACCACCCCCCCAAGTGTCACCCCATCCAGGGCGCCTACAGAAGTTAGGCAGCCAAGTTAACAATAGGCCTGATTTGTCACCCTCGGTATGTGTCCTAAACATATAAGCCTTATAGTCAAAACAACGAAGACGTTGTACATGCTCCGCGACCCACTCATATGCCCCCAACAGCTCGGGCTGCAAGTCTTGTCCCTCCGGCTGCCTCGGTTCAAGGTCCTTAAGGGCCTGTTGACGGGTAATGGTATCACAGAGAAGGTTGTGTCTCACCCCCGCTGACTCAGACAAGCACTGCCCCTGTATGACAACCTCAAGTGCCTCCCACTCCATGAGCAGGGATGAGGGCGGCTGGTGACATTTGAAAGTGGCGGGACGTAAAATGAATGTTGTACTGCACTGTGGCGAGCAAGCGTAGCGAGCGAGCTCAAACAACCTATGGAGGGTTTGGGGGAGAACATTTTGAAAAAAGAGTGGGCAAACGGTGCACTTTCAAGCAAATGTGAGGAAGCAGGAAGGTTAATAAAGCAATACGATTGAATTATTTATCATTTAAGAAATTGCCAATTTTTATGAGCTATAGAGGTGATGGAGATACGTCGCTCTGGAATTATCTAGCGTTACCATTGTACAAAGTGTGCATTTTCTGTGTTCCAATGCCACTTTTAATTGTTATTTTTTATTTTGTTGTATCTTCTACTTAAGGAGATAGAGTTTTATTTACTCGTTGATATTGTTAAACATACAAATAATATTTTAACATGCAGCGCATACCTCCTGAATAATGCCACAAATCGGAATACGGTGGCTTGAATGTCTTTTTTAAATTATTTTTCTTTCTTAAGAATGCTGCATGTTTCCTGGTCTGTGAAGATTTATCTCTGCATTTTTCTTTACTGCGGATGCGCACATTTGAGAACATGATTAGGTCAGTGAACGTTATTTTAGACATGCTGCTATTACTTTCATGCTGCTTATCAAACCACCTCCTGCTTCACCCTGATGTCTCACCTTGGACAAGTGATTCCTTTGTTCAATGCCCAGGGAGACGGACTGTGGCATCTGCATTCATTTGAATCACTATTTAGCTTTATTGTGCTTGAGATGTAAATCATAACAGGGAACCACAGAATAATTCTGTTCTTTCAAATGTTCAGCCACAAACTAATATAATTTGAAAAAAATATTGTTTGCTCTGCTTTTATATGTAAGCATTTTTTTTAAGGTTTTACTGAAATATAGCTAAAATGTGACTTGGTTTAAAAACACGCCTGTGGGAGAGGGGGTCACAATATCTGCTGCTAGCTCACAGTAAAACATGTACCTAATGTATCTGTTCTGCATTTGAATTTCACTTTTTTTAAGTTACAACCTGCTTTTACTTTCAATTGCATATGTCCGTACCCACACTTATTTGAAAGCTATTTCAGCTGCCTCAGTGCTGATCTGCAGGTTGTGCTGCCCTGGGGTGAATCTTTGCCCTGTTCAGTGTTTGTGTGCCCCTGGGGTCCACAGAGGCCAGGACCTACGTGTGATTTCTCATCTCGGTTTTATCTTAGGTCGTCACTTTGCAGCCTGGAATTTTTAAGCCCCCTCTGATAATAAAAGTCACAAGAGACAGGTACCAGCTGCCACGCTACAGAAAGGCGCACGATGTGCTCTGCAGACAAATACATGGGGTGAACACTACAACAAGACACAGGCATAGGATGTGCACTCCCAAAAGAGAAAAACACAGGCTGTACACGAGGTGAAACAGAGGATGGAGTGAAACAGATAAAGGAGCCTGAAATGAACTTTCCTAAATTAAACTGAAATTGTACCTATGTGGCAAAATAAACTTGGTATTATTAATTAGTCCACCATTAGCATGAAGGCTGTGCTGCTTTTTTCTATCACTCCACATGTGTCACCCCTTCTCTAGAGTCTTGAATTCGCGATGCCTACAGCCCTGGCTCACAGACACGTGCATCCTCCATATTGAAGCTCCACTCGGCAGTGACACACCCCGACCAACAACCACAGCTCAGCACAAACCCATCAACTTGATTCCGGACCGTAGCTCAAAAGGAAGGCAGGAGACGGAAAACTTTTCAAGCGAGGAAAAGAAAAAGCACTGCGCGCTGTTCGAGTCTTGGCGCCGTATCTATGCAGCTAAAAATAGTGAACTCTCTAATTCAGCCAGGGGGCTCATGTAATAGAAGCTTAAAGAAAACATAGGTGCCAATCTGTATTCTTTTGGGCATGTGTGTCGAAATGAGAGAGGTGTCCACAGAGAAAGCCTCAGGAAAGTAACGTTTCCAAAAGTGAAAGCACACGACGCACGAGGAATGAAGGGAAAACCCAGATGCACCCTTCCTACAGCCCGCCCCTTCTCGAGATGAGTTTAAGTTGTCACCACCCATTACCTCGTTCTCCTTCTCGACCTGCCCCGCCCCCTGCCATTGAAATAAATGGAGTTCTCTGAACTCCTCCCAGGGCCATTTTGAAAGCGCCCGAAATCCAACCTTATTCAGGGCATTGAAAATCGGCACTCCCTCTGCCCTGATGTCACAGCTGTAGCTTGTGCCTGCAGGTCGAAGAATACCTCGCCCAGCAGGCACATGCACAGCAGGAGAAGGACATCTGCGAAGTTAGTTACAGTTGCCATAAAAAAAAGGTGAGCAGCAAGAATTATTTTATTTTCAGGTGTGTGATGATTTTGTACATTCTCTTTTTGCCTCTCCCCTCAAAGTGGTACGGGCAGGGCGATGCCCATGTTGCTCATTAACACCAGCCGCCGAGTCCACTTTCTCAGCAAAGTATATCCGAATTCCCTCATACATTGTATCACGGAAGGCAGAGTCTTCAAAGTTGATGGTCTTAAGCTGCAAACTCGGTAAACAGGTCCATGCCCTACACGATCACAATGATAACAATAAAATATTATGGTTGGAGATGGTCCTAGCCAAGTACTTAGAACCTGCTACAACCCCAAGCATGTCCAGCGAACATAAAAATGTGTCAGGCGTAAATGCAATTCATTCATGGCTGAGTGGAAGGAGTAATCCAGTACCTCTGGATGGTGGTGCCAGCATCCATCCACCAACACCATGTGACGCTGCCAAGTAGAGAACTTCCTAGCCAGTCGTATGGCTGGGTAGGCCCAATGTGGGGAATGAGAGCAGGCCAGATCAATATTTGGAACACAGTTAAAGTCACCAACAATAAGGAGTTTCTACTGAGGCAGCAAGGGAGTAAAAATCTGCAAGTGTGTATCGAAAAAATTCAGCTGATCAATAATAAGCATAGACATTGACAAAAGAAATATACTGGCCATCAAACCTGCTCGTCAACATGGAATAACGTTCCTCAGTATCCGCAATGCTACTTGTGCCCAGGCAAGGGGCGCTTGGGTTCACCCAAAGCAGTGTCCCTCTGGCAAAAGCTGATGATGTAACATATTTCCCCTGTCCCGTTCATCATTTGCACAGGGCTGCTTCTTCTTTATCACTCAAGTGGGTTTTCTGCAACAGCACCGCATGCACACCTCTCTGCTTCAGATATGCAAACACTTTCTAGTGCTTAGTCATGCTATTCAAACGCTTCACATTCCAGGACATAAGTTTGTATACGTTACAATTTGAAACTCTGTGCTCCAACATTCTGAAAATACAGGGTTGCGCCGTATGTGCAATAATACGGCGCACCCTGCGTTTACCCTAGTGCTGGTACAAAATTTTGCAGCCTAGCGTCAACACAGGCACCATTGCACCATAGTACAAAGGGGCCCGTGTTGATCACAAATTGATCATTTATGTGCAGGAAGGTGTCCCTTCCTGCACATAAACAATCACTAATGGCGATTTGTCACTTCTTTGTGTGCTGCAAAATGCATCACATATAGAAGTTACAACTCCTCATTATTTAATCATCATTTGTGTGCAGGTAGGGCCACCTTCCTGCACATGAGCAATCAGCAATGGTGATTTGTTCTTTCTATGTGTGCTGCAGCGTGCGGCACACACAGAATCAGCAAAAACGAGGAGAAATTAATAATTTCTCCTTGTCACACTAGTTTGAGGTTTTCGTTGATGTTATTTTTGGCTCTGCCCTATATTTACACCAGCCTTGCAAATAGGGGGAAGAGTCAAAATGCAATAGGTATTGCAGCGGAACAGCCACTGCAACACCCATTGCCTGCTCTTTTCACGCTAAGTGCTGCTTGAAAGGGGCATTATTTAAAAGGGTGCTGTATCCTAGGCCCCGACCGGCGGCCAGCCGGGTGTGCTGCTGCAGCGCTGCTGTTAACTGCGCCACTGGGAGTGGCTGCGGTGCACGCCCTGGGGCTTCTGCTGGTGCTCCTGGGACTGCGTGGCTGGAGCCACTCTACAACGTTCCGAGAACACCCCTTTGACCCTGAACGATGGGGGGCCCCGCCGGCTGGACACGGGCCAGAGGTGCAGAGAGCTGGTGCTGTGGTCCGATGGCAAAATAGATGCGCACACAGCCGAACGGTCGTAATTGAGGGCCGGCGCTACACTGCATGAGATCTGAGCCCCATGCTTGTCCCCTGGAGTGGGGAAAAGCAACAGGAGTAAACCCGTAGACCAGATTGAGATCTGGGTGTACATAAGTATGAGGCAACAATATCTCAATCGGGTTCAATTGGCCAGCAGATATTTTTGCATGTACAGTATATTACAAAACATCTGAACAAGGAAAGAGAGACTCACAAATTTCGATTTTCAAAAGTGCATATAGCATCATATATTTGGAAGAAAATACAATCAGGGAAAATAAAGTAGTAAAACAGCACTTATTGCAAGTAATGCGGTGGCAACCCAAGGGGGCTTTGTGCACTACGTGATAGTGAGACAAACAGTGGCGGCGCAAGTGACATAAGGGTGAAAAACAGCGAATCGGCGCAGACAAGAAAATTAGATCACAATATATACAAATTATAGGTTCCTTCTTGGTGAGTGGATTATGGTAGGTAAATTTGGAACCAAAGATGGTGATGCGCCATGAGTTGCGCTGCAGTGTGGGTCGACGGCGTTTCGATCCTATTGATTTAGGATCTTCATCAGGACCCAGTTGCCGAATAAAGAAAGTGCTGTGGGGAAAGGAAGCAGTGGGTAAGGCGTCTGGAGGGGAGCCGGGTACGCGTGGGTGGCACTACGGGGGTAACGGGAGGTAGGAGGGGAGTGGGGAGAAGAGGGGTTGAGTAGGTGTGTTGGTTCGTGCAGGAGGGCAGAAAGGGGGATAAAAAGGAAGGAACAAAAGGGGGGGAAGGAGAGTGGTGAAGAGACGAGGAAGAAAAGGTGCTTATTGACGGGGATAAGGGAGGAAGGGGGAGACGGTGCATCCGGGTAAGAGGTGACTGGGAAGGAAGGTGGGTAGAAGAAGGCGCGAGTGCAGTACTTACAGTGTGCATTCAAGTCCAGATACGGAGCCCCATTCTGGTGGGGGGTTGGAAGAGAAAGGGTCCAAAGGTAATTCGAGCGATCCAGGGGAAGTGAAACTGAAAGGGAGAGGGAACGAACTAAGGCAGTTGCAGTATGTCCAAGGCATAGAATAATAAGGACGTCCGGTTATTGTGACACAAATAAAGAGGTAGTGCTTAAAATGAGAGTCTGCCAGAACGAGAAGTCCTCTTAAAAGCTAGGTGGAATAAAGGTAAAGGGGAGAGCAGGGTCTTGGATAGATAGTGATGTGGGGAGGGAGAAAAGGGGGAAGGGGGTGCAGGCTTGGAAAGAAAGAGAAGAAGGGAGGGGCGCGCTGTGTGACACTTACGTTAAAAAGCACCAGAAGGTCGGGAAAGTGGGATGGAAATTAGGAGCAGAAGGAGGTAGCCGTAACGGTGGTGTACCCTCATGGAAGGCTCGGCGAGTTCTAGGCAAAAGGGGAGACAGGAAGGCTTAGTGTGGAAAGATGCGGAAATTAAGGACACGCAGTAAAAACCAGGATAACATCCGCAGGAGAGGTCACTTAAGGGGGGGCGTGAAGGGGCGTAAACGGAGCCCCGTTCAAGCCGGGATAGATAAGGAGTAGCAACGCGCAAGATGCTCCGCTGGGTGGTCCCAGTAATTAACTTGGAATGGAGAAAGGAACGTGGTAATGGGCGGGAATACGGACAAAAATTAAAAGAATCTCTTGGACAGGAATGGAAATTGCTGGTGGTCTTACCGTGGGCGTGAGGAGTAGACGCTGTCACAAGTACGGCGAACAAGGTGCGGTCGAACGATCTGATGAGTAGATCCGAGATCCGCTGTGAACAACATTGGGTACTGGAGACTCGGGGAGGAAAGCAGTTCCGGGTGGGACGGGACCTAATGACGAGAGAGCGGCGTCAGAGAAGGGGTGGGCCCGTAATAAGTGAAAACGTCCCATCGTGAAAACAAGGACTGGAATGAGGGACTACACGTAGGAGTGAAAGGCACAACGATGCTGTGGAGGATACAAAACCTCTGATGAAGCAGGATATATTTAGGCATACGATGCATGCGTGGTAAGGATTTACTGTATGAATCTAAAATGAGGGTGCCTACCAAATGGACAGGTGTGCACTGTGCACACAGGGCAGAGCAGCTACGTTTAAATCTGGTACAAAGGTTAGACAGACCGGTAATTGCAAACACAGTAGCATATGACCCTGATACAGCAGAGAGTGGTGAATTGAAAGCAGTCAACGGTACAAGGAAGGAGAACTGCATGTGTTTTCAATAATATCTGAATGAATGGCAGCCTGTAGATAAATAGAAAAATTAACATCATACAATGCAGGAATATACACAAAGGCTCTTGGCCAGAGTCCCAGTACAGTGTGTCTCATCGTGTGGGAGGTTAGATCAGACAGAGAACAGTTGTATTGGGCATAATAGTTACAGGGAACAGGTAGGTGTAGTATGGTGATTTGAGTGAGGTAAGGAAGCCATTGAGTTCAGGGGTATCCAGATTATATGGTACTGTTCCACTCGTTGAGTGTATTCAAAGTCTGATTGACCGAGTTACATATAGTTATCCATTTGCACTCTCGGCGATTCTGGAGGTTCCCGCCTCTTAGTGGTAGAGTGGGTTGTTCAGTCACTTGCCAGGTCATGTCCCGTTCCGTGTGTTTTTTTTCAATATAGTGTGTGACAAGTGGTGCTGTCAAGATTTTGCAGTGGATGCAACTTTTATGCTGTATAATCCTTTGTTTGATCATTTGTGGTGTTTGTCCAATGTAAACTAAGTCACATGGGCAACGGATGGAGTATATTACATTTTGTGACCTGCAATTGGTAAAGGATTTCAAAGAGTAAGACTTGGTCCCATGTCGGAATTCTTTTGTGTTCTGGGTCAGGTTACACACGATGCAGGATTGACATCAGTAGTGTCCAGTTACTGGTTGGAGGTCCCAGGCGCTGGTTAGAGAGTCTGAGTTTTTGTGTGTAGGCCTGTACCAGATGGTTGGCAAGGTTTTGTACGCGTTGGTATGAGAATAAAGGAGGTTCATGAAAGATACCTTGTGAGTATCTCCCTCCCCCTGGTTGCGGCCTACAGATTACTTCCACGCGGACTGTCCACTTGCCCGGTTGTGCATAGCCTTAGCGTTGTGTTGGGTGTGACGACTGCTGCGGACGCCTGGTGGTCCTTTCACTTCCACTTCTCGCCATTGCAACCAGAGGGGCCCAGCACTGAGGATCCACCTCAAGGGACTGCGGACTCGGCCTCCCAGGCTTCTTCGATCAGCTGCGTCCCACCGACTGCCCTGTCACCCCCCCCAGACAAATTGGACCTGATTCTACAGGAGATAAGGGACTCGCGCCAAGCCATCGAGCACCAGATATGAACGCTTACTACTGTCCTTAATCTCCTGTGAGCAGATCATGGTAACCTCACAACTACTGTCAAAGACCACACCGGCACACTGTCTGAACTGGTCCCTCAACAAAAAGATCATGCTGCCGAACTGGCGCACTTGAATGACCATCCTGCTGGATAGGGCCAACAATGCGGAAGGGAGGGCGTGGCCAAATAACATCCGCATTATTGGGCTGCCGGCACGCTCCGAAGGCGCTGACGCAAGGCACTTTGTTGAGAAGTGGCTCAGAGTCAGGGTGGCCCCATAGGGTCTTTCCGCCTTCTACTGTGTGGAACGTGCACACCGTATCTATTCGGGCAGGCTGACTGCAGGTCGACTTCCCAGACTACTTATTGCCCGCATTCTCAATTATAGAGACTGTGATCTCCTATTGCAGAAGGCACGGGAAAATGCCCCGAAACTGTTCGAAAAAACACCCGAATTTCCCTGTACCCGGACTACATTGTGCAGGTACATCACCAGAGGGCCTCTTACCAGCCGCTCAAGAAGAAGCTCCAAGCCCTCAATCTGAAATATGCCTTGCTGTTCCCCGCATGTTTAAAAATCATCCACAACCAGAAAACCCACTTCTTTGTTTGCCCCGAAGCGGCGAACGATTGGCTTGAACACACTTTGCCCGGTCAGTCTCTGGATGGCAGCGACCGAAGGGTGCGGGGCACAGGCGCAGTTCAACCGGCTTAGGCCCCATCTTTATGGAGCTCTGCGATCACTCCCTTCTACACATAAACCAACCCTGGAACAGGCCGTGTTGGAACAGGAATCTGCGCTGGAGGTAGCTGCTGCCATAGGGGATCCTACACAGATCTCTTCCTCCACGGAACAATCAGACGATGATGTGACACCATCAGAATCTGGCAGCAATGACCCTTTGTTCCCGTCGATTAGTCCCCAGGTGGTCAAGGACCTGTTTGGCTGGAGAGGAGGCTTGCCCTCTACAACTCTTTCATAACTATGATTTGTAGACAGCAAGATGTTGCTATTATTTGTATAATGTGGGGAAAACTTTTTCCTTTTGACTAACCTTTTTCTCCTAGGTTCGGCAAACCTCATTGTTCATCATCCTACATAGTCCCGGCGGGGATGTACTTCTGGGTGTGTCCGTGCGGCAAATGTTTGGTGCTGGGCCCGCCCCCCCTGCAGTTGCATTCACTGCATGGTTAACCGGTTGGACTTAATGTTTGTTAATCTGAGTTTGGACCAACACAGTTCGGTGGCTGGCCCTAGTATTGGGGATTGTTATTTTCAGGGATCATTTTTGGTTCCAGGTCCACACCCTATTCTTTATTGTGTTCACCGTGCCACCCTGGTTGCCCTTCCCTCCACAAGTGTTGATACATGGCTATTTTAACTAAGTATGAAATACTGACATGGAATGTGTGGGGTATGAGATCTGTGCACAAGCGACATCACATCTATGCCCAATAGAACAGGCGCAAGGCCCACATAGCTTTACTCCAGGAAACGCACATGACGGACTCAAAGGTTGTTAAACTGCAGAGGAAATAGAAAGGGCAAATCTATAATACTTACTATTCTGTCTTTGCAGATGGGTCACTTATTTGGGTGAGGAATGGGGTGCCATTCGAACTGCTGGAGCGGAGGGTGGACACTGCAGGGCGCTATGTTCTCCTGCGGGGTAAGCTGCATGGAACCCCAATTGTTTCAAGCCGCCTGTATGCCCCAAACTATGACCAGACTGCTTACCTTACTGGACTTAATGCGGTTTTGATGGACTGGGTACAGTGTTCCTGGGTCCTCCGGGGGATTTTGATTCTGTCCTGGATGTAAAATTGGACCGCTTTCATCCCCCAGTGCAGGGTGCAGTGACTACTAAGATAGCGGAGTTCCTACATGGCTGGGATATGGGCTGGGGGATTAGTGACATATGGGGCACACAACACCCGTTTGACTGTGAATCTTCATTTTACTCCCCCCGAAACCAAGTACATACGCGAATAGACAGAATTTTCTGCTCCCTGTCCCTGTCATCCCAGGTGATTGACTCCACGTACCTCGAGAAAATGCTATCTGATCACAATCCACTTGAGGTGCTGCTCGAATGGGGGAGGGCCCTGCCCCTGGTCCCGACTTGGAGACTGTGGCCACTGGAAGATGGGGTGTTTCGGGACACTCTTGGTGCCGCTGTCACCAATTACTTCACAGAAGTACAGGCTTGGCGTCCTCATGTCTAATTTAAGCATGGGCGAATTTTGCGAATCTCGCGTTCGCGAATTTTGCGGATTTGCGAACTCGCAATCCGCAAAATCCGCGAATTCTCGTGAATTTGCGGATTTTTTTTTTTTGTGTTTGCGCGGGTTTCTGCCAGTTCGCGAGGGTTTTGTACAATTTCGCAAATTGCGAACTTACCTGTCGGGTCGCAAGTTTCGCGAACTTGCTGTTTCTACGTGTCCAGCCTGTTTTGGGACACTCTTCTTCATCACTGCCACTCTCTGTCACCACTGCCACTCTCTGACTACTCATGCCACCCTCTGGCCCACCCATGCCACCCTCTGTTTCATCACAGCACCCTCTGGTTGTCCAGTCAGTGTACATTATTGTGGCAACGCAAGCACACCTTCCCTGCCTCAAGTGACCTGAATTAATTTGGGGCTGATTAATGTGTCACAGAATATTTTTTTAGCTGGCACCTGCTTCCTTAGTGCTCCCTGATTAGTGATCTTTTGCACTTGCTAAGTGCTTTCATTGTTGCAAAATTAGTTACAACACCTGCCCTGCCCCAACTGACAATAATGAATTAGGGGCTGATTAATGGATTTGAACTTCCAGCCTGGCTCCTGCTTGTCTCCCTTAGCTGTAATTCAGGACCTTTGTGGCATATGTGTAACTATTCTGAGGTTCAGAGCAGGGTCACATAATAGTTGCAACTGGCAACTGAACTCTGGAGGGGCCCCTCAGGAAGCACTACAGGAAATGGCTACTAATGATGAGCCTGAACTTTTGAACCTGGTAAGTAGTTTCAGTTTTGCTAAGATCGTATTTCTGCAATTTTGTACTTATTCGCGGGGCGCGAAGTTGTACTGGGAAGCCGCGAACTCACGCGAACAGTGCGAGCAGTGCGAGCAAAATCCGCTGCTCGCGGATTTGCGGATTTTGCGGGAGATTCCCGAATCTCGCGGATTGCGAATTTACCGAAAATCCGCAAAATCCGCGAGCGAAACGGATTTTCCGCCCATGCTTAGTCTAATTGAATGGGATGCATTTAAGTCAATGATTAGGTGGGTGGCCATAGGGGCTACTGTTGGGACCTGACATGAGCTACATCAGAAGCTTATCTCGATGGAAGACTCCCTGAACAACCTAGAAACTGAGCCTCTTTCTGACCCTTTTCGGCAGACGCCATTGCATTGCCATTGCAGGATTCCAGGATTCAGTATGCGGAGCTCCATGAACGTCTCAGTTTAATAGATTTCAGTACATACACCCAATATAGTCATAAAGAGGCTGACAAATCAGGGACTCATTTGGCTCGTCTCGTCCGCGACACCCCACCCGCACCCTATTTTGGAGGTATTCCTCCTGGATGGCACAGTGGCTAACACCCAGGCCGATATTAACATGGCATTTTTCACTTATAAGTCCCTCTACGCTGTCTCAACCTCTGTGTCCCAAGATCTCCTGACTAATTTCCTGGAAGACCTCATCCTCCCTGTACTGTAGGCAGATGCACAATCAGACTTGGAGGCCCCATCACTAAAGCTGAAGTAATGGGAACCCTTAAGAGTCTCCCTAAAAATAAGACGCCCGGGCTGGACGGGCTCCCTGCGGAGTTTTACTTGACTTATGCTGAGCATCTAACTCCACGCCTGTTGACTCTTTACAACACAGCACTAGAAAAACGCACACTTCCTATAATAACTGTGCAAGCACTGGTTGTTCCACTCCCCAAGCCAAATAGAGATCCCTGAGACATATCGGAATATGGTCCTCGTTCTATGTTAGCTACCGAGCATAAAATATTCAGTAAAATATTAGCCCAGCGTCTGCTTCCTTACCTCCCCAGACTTATTCACATGGACCACTGCGGTTTTGTCCCGGGCCAGCACCTCTCCCAATATTAGGCACCTCCATTATCTGATGGAAACCACTGCAACCCTTTCTGACACCGCCGGGTGTATCTCTCTGGATGTGTGGCAGGTGTTTGACACCCTTGTTTGGACATATATATATGTTGTCCTCTCATAAGAGATTTGGTTTCCCACTGGGATACCAGCGGTGGGTCAAATTGCTGTACTCCTTTCCCACGGTCTGGGCTCAGACAGGCACATCCATCTCGGCTGCTTATCCTGTGGCCAGGGGCACGCGACAGGGCTGCCCCCTGTCACCAGTATGTTTTTTTCTGGCTCTAGAACCCCTGCATCTCAAGATCCGCAAGTAGGCTATAGGCCTGGGTGTACCCACATTTAACGTGACACATATTTCGTCTGCATATGTTGACATCATTATCCTTTACTTTAAGGACCTCATGACCAGTCGGAAACCCGTCCCGACTCTTTGGACAGATATCGGGTTTGACGATTAATGCCCAGAAATCCCACGCCTTCTTTATGCAACATAGGGAGGCCACTGACCCGATAGTCTTTGGCGACCTCCTGCTGACGACCGCCCCAGATACCTTCAAATACTTGGGTATTTAAATTTATCGAGCTCCCCAGGACCTGATAGATGGTAATCTGCAGAAGACAGTATGGTTCCTCCGGATACAGATCTCTTTCTGGATTTCCTTTCCATTGTCTGTGATGGGCAGGGTAGCCATCTCCAAAATGGTAATACTACCCCGCCTTTTATATTTCTTTGCTAACATACCAGTTGTTATCCCGCCTGGCATGTTCAAGACGTTGGATTCCCTATTTTTAGACCTTATTTGGGGAAGGGACGCAGGAGAGTGGGACTGGCAAAGTTGCAGCTTCGGCCTGCTGATGGAGGCCTGGGGACGCCAGACTTTCAGGCATACTGTATGGCCAGCCAATTACATTCATAAGATTAGGTACACCGATCGTCTCCTTGCTCAGGGCATACTGCATGCTTTACTTTTGCCGCAGGCTAAAATCCCGGCAACAGCTCCCCCCTTGCTTAAGACTGCGCTGGTGTACTGGAAGAAGTCTCTTAACTATACAGGACAAACCCTCCTGTACTCTCCTAATATTCCCTTGCTTGGTATCTCTGGCGCACATGGCTTAATAACAAAGTGGACTGTGTCCTTTTGGGAGCGGGAGGAGGTATCCACTGTTGGAACGCTGTTTGTAGAAGGCACTCTAACGGACCATGATAATTTCACCCATGCACAGCGGGTCCTTTTGACACTGTTTCTCCTCCACGCCGCCAGTATCCACTACATCAAATGCATTTGGTCCCCTGACGGGATAGAACCCTCCAAAAATGAGCTTGTATATGCTACATACCTGATAAGTGCTGGTCGACATCTTACCCGATGACTTTATCCAGGGATCCGCGTTCACTCAGGGACGTCCTAACTTCGCTCCAGGCAAAATGGGAGGCGGGACTGGAGAGAGAACACATGGACAGAGATTGGGCAACTATATTGGAATTCCCCAAGAAAGTCTCCTGGAATGCTACATTTAAATATATATACCACACATGATCTTGCACAGGGTCTATCTGACCCCACACCGACTGAACTGTATTTATCCAGACGCCAAACTTTCCTGCCTTAGATGTCAGGAGGAGGATGCTGACCTCCTCCACATGCTATGGTCTTGCCCACGCTTGCAAACTTATTGGCAAACAATTGGTTACAGAGTCCGAGAGTTCACAGGCACTGCCGACTGGATGGTTTCGGATAGCTGCCTACTAGGTCTGCATAAACGCCCCAAGAAATTGAAAGTGCAATATAAATTTGCGGACCTGGCTGTGCTGTTGGCAAAACTGTTCATCACCATGAGGTAGAAATCTGCCCACCCCCCTACAGCAGCGGTCTGGCAGGCGGAAATGATAAGATGGGGCACTGCGGAAAGCACTATTCTTAGACAGGAGGAGTATCGAGGCAACCGCAAAACTCCCATTTCTATGGATTGGGGTCGAATGTTAGAGACACTTAAAGCCCTTGACTCATTCACTCCCCCCCCACACCCCCCCCCACCCCCACGGTGTCGCCAACTGTGCCCATATCATACTCAAACCCCCCTTTCCCCTATGGCTGACCCGCGAGTAACAACCTGTAATAACTTATTGTTGATGCCCAGGGATGTATGTTATTTCCTATTCCACCTGCTGGAGTCTGATTTCTTTTTTTTCCCTTTTTTTCTTTTTTTACAATTGAGACGGTGTACGCAACCTTTTTTCCTAAACCCTACTGTATTGTGTGGACCTCTGGACCAGGGAAGGGAGGGTGGACTTTTTGCTCTTTTTATTTTGTTTTTCTTTTTGTTAATGTTTTGTAAGATATGTGGTTCACTTAAAAAGCAAACCTGAGTTTCACTCATTGCTCCGATGGCTCTGTGCGCATAGTGCCAGATATACCTTTATATACTGCTGCATTGAGATGTTGCTATGCCGTGTGCTAAATAATTTACTAATATGTATATACATCTGCAAACTGAAACTTAATAAAAAACTGTGTTTAAAAAAAAACTTGAGCCTGGTGATCAGTGATGAGTGTGAAGTAATAAATAAATAAATGGAAGTGCTTACACGCCCACACGACGCCAGGCTTTCCTTTTCAGGCTGTGAGTAGGCTTTCTCCGTGTCGGTGAGGCTATGACTAGCTACAATGTGGTATTGTTCTCCTTCGTCATCATACTGAGCTAGAATAGCGCCAAGTCCGACTGGGCTAGTGTCTACTGTGATCTCTGTCTTTCTCCAAGGGTTGAAGTATGCTAGGTTGATGAGAGAACTCACAGCTGTTTTGATTTTATTGAAAGCGTGTTCACACTTGGCTGACCAGTGGAAGCTTTAGCCTTGTCTTGTGAGTTCTCGCAACGGATAGCTGATGGTCGCTGTGAGAAGTTGGCCTGATATATGATGTCTCCAATTCTGGGGGCACCTTGTATCAGTCCAAACAATCCCTTATGGTGATGGTTGTAAGTCAACCTTATAGACAAGCTATCCTAAGGGTAGCATGGACTAAGCAGCCTTAAAGGCTTAACTCAAGAGGGCATGTGAAGCCAGCTGTTTTACCAATCATAATCCTGTAATATCAAATGAAAGGACACCACACAAGTTATATATTATAAAAATATATGTATTTATTCTCAGAATAATCCTCTATACTCTTTATGAGTCTAGAAGCACAAGCGTTTAAACAAAAGCACAGTAAAACATATGAAAGTTGCAAAATTATGGATGAGGCCCAGGGGCCACTCAAACCATACACTAAAATAGTTGTACAAGTATCACTAATCGAACAGTGGTAAAGCCTGAGGCCTTGGGAATCGCTGGGGCTATTCGGGACTAGCAGTGGTGAATTCGAGAAAAGCCCGCGGGACTCGGGTGCCGCGCTTAAAGCACACGCATGCACCAATGCAAAGTCAATGGTGCGTAAAAGTTACAAAGTTAATGTTTTAGGAAGGTTCCGACTGGACTAGAATTACCAAACTTTAGACTTAGACACTAGAGGTGTATACCAATGCAGGAGCACCGGCGTTCACGAGTTACCTCACCCACAGGAAGCGGGTGCATAGGTGCCAAAGTGTGTCGGGTTTCGTCACGCAGTCTGATGGTGCCTGAAGATGAAGATGCTGCAGGCGTCCAGAAGAGAAGTGTCCGGTTGGATCCAAGGGTGGATTGAAGATGCAGAGTACCTGAAAGCAGAGGGGACAGAGTCTGGGTCACTCAGCAGTGACCAGGGTGGAACCAGGAAGAAACCAGGCAATGTCGGGCGCAATCAGGTGGTTGTCGTGAAGCTTGTCTCCGCTGCCACATGGACTCTGGGGCACCGAGGATGTCCAGGAGTGGATCACGAGCTGTCCCACAAAGGCTCTCGCTGTCGGCGGTGTCAGCTTCCGGATCAGAGCAAAGAAACCTTGGCAAGCGCAACCCACGCAGGATTCAAAGATCGCTTCTTACTCGGACCAGCAAGGTCAGAGCGGGTGCTCCTTTTCAGGGGAGCGAGGGCCAGTCCAGTGCAACCGGACTGGCAGAGCAAATTCAAAGGTTCGTCGGTACTGGGGCCACTAGCCAACGGGCAAGCGACTGGACCAACGCGTCGAGCAGGAAAATGCAGAAGGGCCCCACGCAGCACTCGGAGAGTGTGGAGGGGTGAGCTTTGGTGCAAAAGCTGCTCGGGCTGGCGCTTCTCAAACCCCAAGGCACAGCGTCGAGGAAGCCTCGGAAGCTGCACGGTCATCACTTAATGGTTTTTCAAAGATGGCCGGCCCCACGCTTCAGGTCGCCTCCACGGGTCTCAGATTCGCTAAGACTGTGGATGGGGCTGTTGGAAGGCGGGAAAGCTGGGTCTTGTTGATCTCTGTTGCTCGAGTTCTAGCGGGAACTGCAACAAAGCAAACGGTGAGGCGCTGGATGGTGCCTGTATGCACAGGGTGGTCACTCCTTGACCACAAGGGAGATTCTTCAGTCTTCCACATCGAGTTGGATGTCGAAGGGTCCCGAGTTCTGTATCAAAGTTTCAGTCAGGATAATCTGATGTGCGCTGGCACTGCTCCCACCTTTATTCCAAATCTGTGGGCTGGATTACCTGCTAGGTCCCTCCTATGGGTGGGACCAGGGAATGGGGTGGTTACTCTCCTTTCCCTTTGTCCAGTTTCGCCCCAGGACTGGGGCTGGTGTCGCCCAGAACCGGTTTGACTGGATTATGCAAGGGGAAGCCTTGTGCTCCCCATGCAGTGTCTAGTTTCTTTCAGCCCTCCCTGCTCCAATCCACTATCTCCTGTCTAGGATGGTGTAGCACCTCCCCGCGACAGGAACCCCTTTGTCCAGGCCTCCGCTGCCAAGTTTCGGTCAGCAGCAGGAGGTCAGACTTGTGTCGGGGCAGCAGCATCCATTTTGTGATGCTGAGGCTCTGGTTAGCATTAACCGCGTTTCAGTAAAGTAACATGTCTTCTCCCTCTAGAAGGGTGGAATGCTACCCCCGTCGCCAGGACTGGCGAGGGTGTAGTATTCCAAATCGTATGACACCTTACACGACATGTTTTGATAAAGCCAAACCAAAGTTAGCACTTAACCGCGAGGATTATAATGCACTTAAGAGTATATGGTATGGCAATATCCCGGAACAGCTAAGGGAGTTGGTCCCGACAGCTGCAGACTGACTCAGCTCATGCTAGAGCACCATCTCACATAAAACCAAGCACTCTGCCTCCAGGATTGTTAAGGCATGCCATAGGAGTGACTTATAGGTATATATGTGTCCAGATATAGGTTTAGATATAGGTATACTATATCTAAGCAAGGGGTGATCACACCACCTTGCCCCAGCTGAGTGATCAGCCAGGTGTGTCAATTTAAGTACCAGCCAGGGGTGGCAAAAGATATGCTGCAGCCCCTGGTAGGCCTTGGATGCACCTATGCCCTGGACACCTATAGTGCACTATACTGGGGCTGACAAGGTGTCCAGTACCAAGTTGGTTATGCACCTAGGGTGCATGGAGTCCATTTTGCATAGAGAGCAGATAGCCTGGGACCCTGATTAGCAGGTTCTCAGGCCAACTAAGTCGAAAACCAGCTAAACACTAGGCAAACAATCTGGGGTAACCATAGTCAGGCATCCGCCCTCCTACATAACCCCCCCCCCCAAACGAAAGGAGATAAGGCTATCCTTGACCAGGTAAGCCTATATTACCTGAGAGTCCATATAAGGAGGAACCTGCACTGGCATGGTTAACCCCTGTGTCATGGTCCACCAAGTAATCCCTCACCCTAGGGGTATCAGAGGGTCTCCACCATGGGGAATTACTACCTGTGGTGTGTTTAGGCAAAGTAAAAGGCTGGTGTTGAGATGGAGTCCTGAAGTGAGGCTCCACTAATGTAGGGCTCAGCTTCCTCCAATCATCTTCCACCATGTGTGCCTTTCTTTCCTTGACTGAGTTGCACTGTGCTCTCAGGGTCAACCTCTGGCTACCTAAAGCTGGAGGCTGGGTCCCTTTGGTTGGCTTACTGGAGGGACAGGTCAGGTTTGGGGCCTTGGGGTCCCAGGTTTGGCTGTGCCCAACAGTGTCCATTTGGGGGAGGTCCCTAACTAGTTGTAAGGGGGAACCCCCATGAGTTTTTAAAGTTTTCACCTTGCTAGGGCTGCTAGCTTTGGTGCCCCTAATCTGCTGATGGGGGTGCTTTATTTGACAGGGGGCCCTTTGGGGCTCACTGTCCTTCTTGTCCTCTGCAGCCCTGGGCTGACTAAGGCAAGGTAGAGAGGGGCAGGTTACCTGCTCCAGACTAGGTCCCACCTGGGAAGGGTCCACTGACATAAGGGGCTCTGTCAGGCTAGGCCTAACCACCTCTGGGGCTGTTCCTTCATCAGGGGTAAGATCAGTTCCCTGGGGAGGCTGATCCTTTCCTATAGTCTGGTGGGAGGGAGATTTCTCTTCCTCCTCAATGCTCTCTGTTTGTGTGGAGTGATCGATAGTTTCAGGCGTCACAACACATGAATCAGTTTGAGTTTGGGCTGTGGCCATCACAGCCCCACCAACCTTTTCAGGAAGGGACTCAGTTTGGGTATGGGCTGTTACCATAACAAACAGCTCTGCTAACTTGTTCAGGAAGGGGTTCTGCTAAAGATGGGGCTGAGTCTTGCACAGCCCTACCAACCTTTTCAGGAAGGACATCTTGGATTGGGGCTGTGGCCAACACAGCCCCACTAACCTTTCCATGGACATTTACCATTCTAGAATGGATTTCCTGTTCAACCTCAGCCCGGGCTGAGATTTCCAAATCATTTCCAAGTAGACAATCTACAGGCAAGTTTGCTAACACTGCCACTCTCTTTGGGCCAGTGACACCTCCCCAGCTGAGATTTACTACTGCCATGGGATGATTGGTTTCTATTCCATCAATATTGGTCCCCTGGTATGTGGCACCAGGTAAAAGTTGCCTTGAGGGGATTAGACATTCAGCCACCATGGTGATGCTAGCCCCTGTGTCTCTAAAGGCCTCAATGTTCAGAACATTGATGAGGGGCTCCTGTCTGTACTTGCTCAAAGTGTTTGGGCAAGCAGTGAAGTTGGCAAACCCCATGCCAGTTTCATAGACAAGAGTATCTGTGGTAGGGGACCTGGTTAGGCCAGAGTCCACCTGGGTTCCAAAAGTAAACCCACCCAAATTCTTGGGGGTGCTCCCACCACCTGGGGGATTACTGCTGACAGTAACAGGAGGTGTTGGGGCTTTACTTGGAGGTATATTTTCTTTATTGCAATTCTTTGGACAACAGCTGTCTGTTTTCCAGTGGCAAGTCTGTTTACAGGCATGGCAGTAAGGTTTCGTCTGGTTAGAGGAGTTGTTCTGGGACCCACCCCCATCCTTGGAGTTTTGGGGCCCTGTGGGAGACTTGTCTTTAGATTTATCCCCACCCTCTTCTTGAGCCTTGGAAGTATCCTTCTTTTGGTTATTACCGTGATTCTTAGGTCTAATCCTGGTTCTGACCCATGTGTCTGCCCTCTTACCCAATTCTTGTGGAGAGGTCATATCTGAGTCCACCAGGTGCTGGTGCAAAAGCCGGTTCTGACAATTACTTAGGATCTGCTCCCTCGTAATCAAATTATACAATCCTGTGTGGTCGTGTACTTTGCTGCCATGTAGCCAACCTTCCAGAGCCTTAGTAGCACAATCTACAAAATCAGTCCAGTCCTGAGTATGTGTCTTCTGGGTATCTCTGAACCTTAACCTGCACTGTTCAGTGGTTAGGCCAAACCCATCAATTAGAGCACTCTTCAGGACAGTGTAATTTTTAGCATTCTCAGGTCTAACTGTGAGGAGCTTATCCCTCCCTTTCTCAGAAAAGGAGTACCATAAGATTGCTGCCCACTGGTCTTGGGGAACCTGCTGTACCATGCAGGCTCTCTCCAGAGCAGTCATCAATTTGTGGATGTCATCCCCTTCCATGTGGGGGGCACCATCTTTGTCAGGTTTCTAGTATCATAGGACCTGTCTTTCTCTCTAGGAATAATGTTGCTGCCACCAGTGGAATCTAATCCACTCAATTTTTGTTCTCTTGCTAAAGCAAGTTTAGCTTGGGCCAAGGCTACCTCTTCCCTCTCTATCTGGAGTTGGACAGCCCTCATTCTGGCCATATGCTCTTTTCTCTTGGAGGGGAAGTCATTCCCCTTTGAGATTCTCTTGAGGCACTAGAAATGTGGGAATCCCTTCAGGGAGATCTCACTCTTCTATTGCCTGGAACTATTCTGTTATGTACTCTGGGGAGGTGCTGGCCCTCTTCATTTCCATGTAGGAACAAGTTGGCTTAGCTAAGCCTCCCAACTCGTACCTGGGTAACCCCTTGATCATGATCTGACTCTTTGTCTTCTGATTCAGGGTCCACCACCACATCTTCTACATCTGGGGGGTGTTCTCAGTCTCTGGGGGATTCACTCCATCTCCTGACCCTGAGGGAACTACCTTAGCTTTCTCAAGATCATCCTTCTCCAGGATGACTATCAGGATGGGAATGGTAGGGTTGTGACCCTTTTTCAGCCCCCTTGAAGTACACAAGGTACTCAAGTCCTTATGGCTGAGTTTGTCATAGCGGGAAGGTGCCTCGGTAACCAACACAGGCAGAGCATTGGAAGGCTCACCTGTGCCAGACATGACTGCTAGTGAGGTGTAAGTAGTGCACTTACCTACACTAAGTGTTTTCCTACTGTACCTTGCTAGTGAGTTGTAGGCAGGGTGTGCTAAGCCCTTTGATCTACAACTACTAAGTTCAGTAGAACTTAAATATGTAAGCTTTGTTTATATGTACTTAAGTACTTAATGTGATCTTTCATTTTGATAAAAAGATTGCAATGGTAAAACAACAGCAAGCTCAAATCCCAAACGCTGCCCACCAATGTGAGAAATTGGCCTGATATATGATGTCTCCAATTCTGGGGGCACCTTGTATCAGTCCAAACAATCCCTTATGGTGATGGTTGTAAGTCAACCTTATAGACAAGCTATCCTAAGGGTAGCATGGACTAAGCAGCCTTAAAGGCTTAACTCAAGAGGGCATGTGAAGCCAGCTGTTTTACCAATCACAATCCTGTAATATCAAATGAAAGGACACCACACAAGTTATATATTATAAAAATATATGTATTTATTCTCAGAATAATCCTCTATACTCATTATGAGTCTAGAAGCACAAGCGTTTAAACAAAAGCACAGCAAAACATATGAAAGTTGCACAATTATGGATGAGGACCAGGGGCCACTCAAACCATATACTAAAAGAGTGGTATAAGTATCACTAATCGAACAGTGGTAAGGCCTGAGGCCTTGGGAATCGCTGGGGCTACTCGGGACTAGCAGTGGTGAAGTCGGGAAAAGCCTGCGGGACTCGGGTGCAGCGCTTAAAGCACACGAATGCACAAATGCAAAGTCAATGGTGCATAAAAGTTACAAAGTTACTTTTTTAGGAACATTCCGACTGGACTAGAATTACCAAACTTTAGACTTAGACACTAGAGGTGTATACCAATGCAGGAGCACCGGCTTTCGTCACGCAGTCTGATGGTGCCTAGAGATGAAGATGCTGCAGGCGTCCAGAAAAGAAGTGTCCGGTTGGATCCAAGGGTGGATCGAAGATGTAGAGTACCTGAAAGCAGAGGGGACAGAGTCTGGGTCACTCAGCAGTGACCAAAGTGGAACCAGGAAGAAACCAGGCAATGTCGGGCGCAATCAGGTGGTTGCCTTGAAGCTTGTCTCTGCTGCCACGTGGACTCTGGGGCACTGAGGATGTCCAGGAGTGGATCACCAGCTGTCCCACAAAGGCTCTCGCTGTCGGCGGTGTCGGCTTCTGGATCGGAGCAAACGTTGGCAAGCGCAACCCACGCAGGATTCGAAGATCGCTTCTTACTCAGACCAACAAGGTCAGAGCGGGTGCTCCTTTTCAGGGGAGCGAGGGCCAGTCCAGAGCAACCGGACTGGCAGAGCAAATTCAAAGGTTCGTCGGTACTGGGGCCACTAGCCAACGGGCAAGCAACCGAACCAATGCGTCAAGCAGGAAAATGCAGAAGGGCCCCACGCAGCACTCGGAGAGTGTGGAGGGGTGAGCTTTGGTGCAAAAGCTGCTCGGGCTGGGGCTTCTCAAACCCCAATGCACAACGTTGAGGGAGCCTTGGGAGCTGCAGGGTCATCACTTTGTGGTTTTTCCAAGATGGGCGGCCCCACACTTCAGGTCGCCTCCACGGGTCTCAGATTCGCTGGGACTGTGGATCGGGCTGTTGGAAGGTGGCAAAGCTGGGTCTTGTTGATCTCTGTTGCTCGAGTTCTGGCGGGAACTGCAACAAAGCAAACGGTGAGGCGCTGGATGGTGCCTGTTTGCACTGGGTGGTCACTCCTTTACCACAAGGGAGATTCTTCAGTCTTCCAGGTCGAGTGGGATGCCGAAGGGTCCCGAGTTCTGTATCAAAGTTTCAGTCAGGATAATCTGATGTGTGCTGGCACTTCTCCCACCTTTATTCCACATCTGTGGGCTGGATTACCTGCTAGGTCTCTCCTATGGGTGGTACCAGGGAAGGGGGTGGTTACACTCCTTTCCCTTTGTCCAGTTTCGCGCCAGGACTGGGGCTGGTGTGCCCCAGAACCGGTTTGACTGGATTAAGCAAGGGGAAGCCTTGTGCTCCCCACGCAGTGTCTAGTTTCTTTCAGCCCTCCCTGCTCCAATCCACTATCTCCTGTCTGGGGTGGTGTAGCACCTCCCCGCGACAGGAAACCCTTTGTCCAGGCCTCCGCTGCCAAGTTTCAGTCAGCAGCAGGAGGTCAGACTTGTGTCGGGCAGCAGCATCCATTTTGTGATGCTGAGGCTCTGGTTAGGATTAACCGCGTTTCAGTAAAGTAACATGTCTTCTCCCTCTAGAAGGGTGGAATGCTACCCCCGTCGCCAGGACTGGCGAGGGGGTAGTATTCGTAATCGTATGACACCTTACACGACATGTTTTGATAAAGCCAAACCAAAGTTAGCACATAACCGCGAGGATTATAATGCACTTAAGAGTATATGGTATGGAAATATCCCGGAACAGCTAAGGGAGTTGGTCCCGACAGCTGCAGACAGGCTCAGCTCATACTAGAGCACCATCTCACATAAAACCAAGCACTCTGCCTCCAGGATTGTTAAGGCCTGCCATAGGAGTGACTTATAGGTATATATGTGTCCAGATATAAGTTAGCAAGGGGTGTTTACACCACCTTGCCCCAGCTGAGTGATCAACCAGTTGTGCCAATTTAAGTACCAGCCAGGGGTGGCAAAATATATGCTGCCGCTCCTGGTAGGCCTTGGATGCACCTATGCCCTGGGCACCTATAGTGCACTGTATAGGGGCTGACAAGGTGTCCAGTACCAAATTGGTTATGCACCTAGGGTGCATGGAGTCCATTTTACATAGAGAGCAGATAGCCTGGGACCCTGATTAGCAGGATCCCAGGCCAACTAAGTTGAAAACCAGCTAAACACTAGGCAAACAATCTGGAGTAACCATAGTCAGGCATCCACCCTCCTACAGTCGCATAGGCTTTGATGTACCGGGCACAGTAGCTAGCCATGCCTAGGAATGATCTAATGTCACTGACGTCTTGAGGTTGTGGCGTATCAGATAGCGGAAAGACTTTTTCACGATCTGGTCTCATGCCGACTTTGGAGATCATGTGACCGTAGAATTTTAGAGTTGACTTGTGGAACTCACATTTATCTCGGTTAAGTGTGAGGTTGGCATTGAGAAGGGCATGACATACGCGATCAAGTGCTTTGTCATGATCGTTGCGGGTTTCACCGAACACTAGGATGTCATTGCTGAAATTAAATGAGTTCTGAATGTGCTAGATTACGCGCCGTACTGCCGTTTGAAAGATCTCTGCTGCCAAAGAGATTCCGAAATTGAGGCGCTTGTGTCTGAAGATTCCTTGGTGTGGGATGAACATGGTGATGTACCTCGACTTCTCGTGAAGTTCGAGCTGGTGGTACCCCTTGTTGAGATCCAATTTTTAGAAGACAGTTGCTCCATTGAGGCGAGAGATCATGTCACTAATGTGGGGTCCTGGATGCCGCTCCCACTCAATGGCTGTGTTCGGGGCTCGCATGTCCACACACAAGCACACTTTATTTTCTTGTCCTCGTTTGGACACGACTACTACCGGCGACACCCACGGAGTAGGTCCAGTTGAGCTTTCTATGATGTCTGCCCTCAGCAGGTCTTGGAGCTCATCATCCACTGCTTGTTGAAGGTGGAACAGTACTTTCCTATGGTGCTTGGACACATGTGCCACCTGTTCGTTAATGTGCAATCAGACTTTGAAAATGTGAAGTGGTGTGGCTCACTGGTTAGGTGAAGTGGTGTGGCTCACTGGTTAGAGGCGGCAGACCCGTAAGCAGAGGACGGCCCGGGACCAGGGTTCAATTCCCGACGCGGCAGGGTCGTGGACCAGGGTCAGCGGGCTTGATAATTCTCACCTCGGTGCCTACTCCAGTCAGGGACCACACTCGGCAACTCTGGGCATTAGCTTGCCTCATCTTCACATTGGCCCCCCCAGACCGCCGGGGATGCTTGGTCGCACCTTAGAGATACCCATTAGGGACCATCTCTCAGGGTGAGCCAGGACGGGTTCCCCAGCGGTCGAAGCGCGGAGATACTCCTCCGGGAGTCGATTCTAGCGCTATATAAACCCACAATTAAATTAAAATTAAATTAAATGAGCTCCTTTTCCTAGGCCGGAAAATAGCTTTGTAAACTTGCTGATGATGTCAGGCGAATCGTCGACTTTGCATAGAATCTCTACTTGCTTCAGACGTTTGGCCGTTGGGAGGCTAAGAAGGCAGTCCGCTGCTCCAGGGTCTTCTATCACATGGATTTGCGCATGGACTCTCCTGTCTTTGTAGGTCAGAGACGTACGAAATTGTCCCGAACATGGCAGCGGTTCTTTGGACATCCACATGTAGACACGCAGTGTGGCTGGTTCTAACTTAGGCTTCGGGTTCATCGTTTTTAACTCAGTCGTGCATATGTAGTTGAACAACGCTCCAGTGTCTAAGACGTACTTCGCATTGTGATTTCCCAATTGAATGTGTAATCGTGGGTACTTCTTTAGTCAGTTGGGGTCCGCTACCATGCATACGTACTCATCACTGTCTTTTGATGTCTTTATCTTGTAAACGAATATAGTAACTACAAATACCTTGTACATTGCACTTTATCAATCTACAGAACCTTGAGCAGGGAGTAAATCTAAGAATTTATCAAAAGCCTCTATAACTTGGACTACTCCCATTTTAAAAACGTAGACACCATGTATGTAGTTTTTATTAAAGTTTTTCTGACTTACTGACAAGAGAGTGAGGGCGGACGATTCACTTTTTTGTTGATTGTCGGGATCGATATGAACCTTGTGACCAGGTGCTGGATCTCGTTGACTTCGTTGAGCGTTCTCTTCTCCCTTGCACTGCCCTCACGTGGCGGTGCAATCCTGTGCTTCTCTTGGTTGGCCCGAATTCCTTGAGATGGGTTTGACTCGCTGCTTCAAAAGTGGTTGTCTTCCCCCGCATCGATGGCACTGTTGTCCGATGGCCAGACAGGGGCCCGTGTGGGGGTAGTCCTGGCCGCATCAATAGCATTGCAGCGGTTGTTTCCGATTGTTACTACTCTTGTTTCTGCTGCGGGACGAATTTGTCCGGTTTCCGATGATCCAGTTGGTGTCTTGAATCTATTTGAGACTGTATTCGGAAGGCTTGTTCACATTTCTCCCTCTTGCTAGCTTCCATCTTTTTCGCATGCTCTTCCGCTTCGTCATTTATTTGTGTGTACTCCTCGATGTCGTAGAGGGAGTAGTGCTTGTTCAGCAAACGGCAGTGCAGTGATTCAGACTGGCACCCTCAATGATTCTTAACCGCAGCGCATCTTTAGTGTTGAAATTGTCAAATTCACAGTAGCGGGCCAGGCGCTTGAGGCGAGAGATGAAGTCACCCATGGATTCATCTTGTTCTTGAGACGCGAGGTTGAAGTTGTAGCGTTCATAGTCCAGGTTTCGCTTGTGAAGAAACTTTTTGTTTAATGCTTCTCTCACATCTGTGTATGACGCAGCATTAGCCGGTGGTAGTTCTGTAATCATTTGTCAGACATATTTGCCCACCAAATTTCACAAAGTGATGAGTTGTTGGTCGGGATCGCTGACTTGGGAACCCTTCATAAAGTCTTCAAAGTCTTCTATCCACCTTTGCCATTTTAGGATCCATGCTGTTTCCAGAGATCAGCATCAGGGGTTCAGGCGGGCACAGGAAGGATACCCCCATCAGTATTGGTCCAGGTTGGACAGTTCGCGCCGCGCCGGGCCAGGTAGTGCATTTTGTGAGGAGTCAGGTCGTGTAGACATGATGAGGCAAGGCTGACCTCAGTCTCCACTCCAGTAACTTGCAGCAGCGCCTGCAGGGGTTTCAAATTGTGTTTTGGGCAGGCATCGACAGGCTTTTCCTCTTTTGCCTGACTCTAAGATGACCGCCAGACTAGTGATCAGGCCCTCTGATATGGTGTGCCTGACTTCAAAATGGCTGCAGAGTGCGACCTCTGCACACCAGCCTCGATAATGAAACAAGTGAGGCTCACCCCAGCTCCAGCTCCAGAATGCCCTCCAAAGTTACACTGCTGGCAGTCTTGGCAGTCAATTCCTCATTGCAGGGGAAGCCGCCGCTCGCGTTCCATCAATGGTGAAATGCTTGGTTTATAGCAGGCACTGCAGTGCGTTGTCGGCGTATGCTGAGTATGCAAATTAGAGGGTGGTGTCTCCGCATCCCACCCTCGTCGCCAGATTTCGAGTCCTTCATATGAAATAAGGTTCAGACACCAACACGTCTATATTCCTGGCTTGCAGATTCCTATTTCCTCTTACGTTCCCTGCTCCTCCCCTTCCGGCCATGCCTGACCCTGACGTTACAGGCGGGTCAGGCACAGCAAATACCAGGAGCAATACTGCACATATGTGGTAAAAATAAATACAAATAATGATATTGAAAGCCCCGCCTTGCGTACAGTAAATAACTATCTGGAGAAATGGCCTAGCCAGATTCACTACGTAAAGTATGTTGTAGATAAAAAGAATAGTGGGTTGAACCCGAGGGGGATAGTAATGGAGGAAACAGAAAATGTAGTTTTTCTTCTGTTTTTTTTCGTTTGGAGAAGCCAGGTGACACCTGGGAGTGGTTGAAAGCAACTTAAAGTTGTTAGGACTGGGACAAGAAAAAAAAGGGATTTTTTTCACATTGCAATATATCTAAGAGAGAACAAAGTGGTATTTTGGGTGTGAGATTTCCCACTTCACTTGGGCTCCCTGTGGCTCAACTGTGCAGATAACACAGGCGCCAAGAACCTGCGAATCGTCTCTGTTCAAGGAATAAAATAAAAAGCCGCCTGAACATACTGCTATCTGCGGGTGTTGATGGCATGGTGATTGCCTCAATGAATGACGGAAAACCTGAACCCAGAAAAAGGTGCATCCATCGCATTGCAGTGGTGATGGTGAGTAACATAGGAGAAAGAAAAAGGCTCTGCTGTCACGGGCCATGTTACAAAAGAATGTGCAGGTCTCTGACTGATGATCACCTCCAACGCTGGCAACATTGAATCAAACGCTTCCCTCCTTGTTGTAAAAACAAAAATAATAAAATGTAGCTGCACCAAAATAAAGGAGGGGTGAGGTCATATTACATTTCCCATATTTATGAGGCTGTGGCTAATGTGCAGATAGTTCATCACCAGGTAAAAGAGGTCACTCTTTGTGCAAAAATGTTCTTAACATCATGAGACTCCATTTGTGAGAGTAACTGTGCACTGCGCACCCTGTGCAACCCTACGGAGTTGATGCACCTTGGTAGGGGTCAGGGGGACGGACTACCCCACAGAGTAGAAATGTTTTTTTAAATCCGACCTGCAAACAACTTTATATTTTTTTACAGTATGATAATGGGATCATTGCGATATTTCTTCACTGAAGAGTTTGTTTCTTTAACAAAGGCAAGTGATTTATGTTTCGTTAATGAAGTTGGAACTTTTAATAATACAATCAATGCTCAGTTGATAAGTCTCTATAGGAACACCTACATTCATTAGGGTTGCTGAAATTATGTCAGAGGTAGCCAAAAATATTCTTTTAATTTTTTTCTTTCATTGAAATTGTATTTGTACAAAAATAGTTTGAAGACGTCATTGCCTGATATCCTATCTGTACATATATTGGTCAGTTTGAACAGTCCACTTTTACTGTGTGGTTGCAATGACATTCAAAGCGATTTATCAAAATGTGATAATAATGCACTACTGAGTTTCTAAACTTAGTAAATCAGAGGTGTTACCAGCTCCAGCCACAAAATGGGTACCAGTAGTCTCCAAAAGCTGATTAACACCCTATTCTCCCATTGGAGTTTTGAGATATGATCTTTTTAGTCACCTTCTCCTTCTTAAATATCACCTAAAAGGGAGGGTAGGCCGTTGCTTTGCAGATTTCAGAGCTACATTTTGTAGCCATTTACCACCAACTTTAAGAATCATAAGTCTTTCTTGGACTTTTTGAAAGAACTCAAAATCTGACACTTTACAGTATCTTATCTCATGTAATCTACTAGGTTTAAGCTTATAAAGTCTAGAAACCCAATCCCATGGGTATTAGTTATGCTTTATAAAGTATTGTTATGTTATATTTACATATATTATATCACGGATGTATGACGTTACCACGCATACTTTTACCACGCATACCATTACAACGCAACTTTTACAACGCAGGATCCATTACAACGAATACCTTTACAACTCATGACATTACATAGCAGATACTATTACAACGCAAGCCATTACAAAGTAAGTATAGGTAAGTATATATATTTTTTTTAAAGTAATTAAATATTATTTACTTAATTAATATTACAATAACTTAAATTAATTTATTTAATTTATTTAAAGTACTATTTTTAAAACTAAACCCTTAAAATACCCCTGTACCCCAAAACCCAAACCTAGCCCTGAACCCTAAAAATACCCCTGTACCCCATAACCCAAACCTAGCCCTAAACCCTAAAAATACCCCTCTACCCCAAAACTCAAACCTAGCCCTGAACCTTAAAAATACCCCTGTACCCCATAACCCAAACCTAGCCCTGAACCCTAAAAATACCCCTATACCTCAAAACCCAAACCTAGCCCTGAACCCTAAAAATACCCCTGTACCCCAAAACCCAAACCTAGCCCAAAACCCTAAAAATACCCCTATACCCCAAAACCCATACCTATCCCTAAACCCTAATTTCTTTAATGTATTTGTAATATTTATTAAATAAATTTAATTTCTTTTAAATTAAATAAATGTTTAAAAAAAGAAACATCTTCCCTATACTTACGTTGTAATGGCATGCGTTGTAATAGCATCTGCGATGTAATGTCATGCGTTGTAAAAACATGCGTTGTAAATACACTTGCGTTGTAAAAGTTTTGTTGTAATGGTAGTGCGTGGTAAAAGATGCGTGGTAACGGTTGTATACCTTATATCACACATCTTAATAGAACTGGGTTCACACACCAAAGCTGGATAGATGGCTAGTGTCCTGATTTAATGTATGTCAGAACCTTACCATGTAAATGCTGATAATACATGGTGGGTGTTTACCACGTAGGGTACATACTTCCTATTCTTAATTTTGGAGGCAAAAATGGAAAATTAAATACAGAATTTGTGTTTACTGAATCAAGTTTGTCATGGGGAAACTGTAGGGATGCAGTGTTTGCTGC
Organism: Lissotriton vulgaris; assembly: GCF_964263255.1. Classification (NCBI taxonomy): domain Eukaryota; kingdom Metazoa; phylum Chordata; class Amphibia; order Caudata; family Salamandridae; genus Lissotriton; species Lissotriton vulgaris. Next base: position 1,461,108,501 of record NC_141687.1, on the reverse strand, counting down.
AAAACCCAGATTTCCCATCATAGCATCAATTCCCAAATATCAGAATTTTCCTCCAAACTTAAAACTGATGCCTAAATCAGCAAGGGATTTCAATGTATGGGCTCAAGATCTCATCATGATAACTGAGGCATCCTGCTGGCTTTAACTATTGCTGAATTACCCTTTATGTTTAAGGGACTTTGTATGCCATTTAAAGAACATATTATGTTTATAGATCTAGGCCCAGATGTAGGTAAATCTGATTTACCGACTCTAGAATACCAAATTTTACCGATTCGGTATTCTAGATTCGGTAAATCAGATGTAGGTAAAAATTCGGTAATGTTTACCGAATCTGTATGATTCGGTAATTACTGAATCGGTATTTACCGATTCGTTAATTGCCATTGAATCCTATGGGCCTACAGGCCATAGGAATCAATGTCAATTACCAAATCGGTAAATACCGGTTCGGTAAAATTACCGATTTTGCAAGGGTGACAGGATGTCACTTTGACACCCTGTTGCACCCCTAATTTTGGCTTGTGTGCCATGTGACACACATACATGCCCTTAGGACATGTATGTGTGCCACATGGCACAGGTGTACATGCACAGATGTGCATGTACACAGGTATTCGTTATTTACCTTGCAATAGAATTACATGGTAAATATCAAATCGGTAATGGCCTGTGGCACTGTTTTCAGTGCCACCTACATCTGAATTTACCGATTCGGTATATTTACCGATTCGGTATTTTACAGAATCAGTAAATTTACTGAATCGGTAAATTTACAGATTCTGTATATTTGAAGGCCCCTACATCTCCATTTGCAAATACCAGTCGGTAACGGTCGAAATCGCCTGTTACCGACCGGTATTCGCCGACCTACATCTGGCCCCTAGTCTCAAATAGACTACACAAATGTTACAATCCTCTGTAAAACGCTAAGCTGCTCCACGGTGCTAGGTTCATCATATCATAAGTAACTAAAATAAAAATAAAATAATGTTTTCTGTCTGTGTTTTTTGCTGCTTATTTCAACTTCTGACCAGACAGACTAGCTGAGTGGGTTAAGGGCCAAGTCATCAGCTCCAGAAATATATTTAATGAAAGTCACATTTAAAAGATTTCTGCCATCTTAAGCTTTTTATCCATAGAAGGTTGGTACTTTGAATAATGAAGAGCTGAGTAATACATGGCTATTTGTAGTAGTTTGGAATTTTGCCTCTCTTTCTTAATATGTAGAAGTTTCTTCCCAAAATGAGGCTATGACATGTCTTTGCAGATTTGTCAAATACTGGCATTAAAAATGTCACTGGTCTTCATTTGCCCTTCTCCTTCTACTCTCCATCCTGTTTGATGCTGGCCACAGGTTTGGCACTGGAGAACATAACATTGAAACAGATTGAGAACTAAGGGAAGCAAGATCGTTGCATACCTTAAAGAAGAGAGCGAAGCACTATGGAGTCTAAAATAGAATCAATAATTAACAAATAATGCCTGCTGACAAAGCGTGAGCGTTAATTATTTAAGACATCAACATATAAGACAAGGAGATCACGCAACAGGTATCTGATACCAAATATTATACTCTCCCTTAATGGATCTACAAAAAAAAATCAGGACCCTGACAGACGGGCACGATATCATTAGGAAAGAAGAGTATGGTTATCTCAAAATACCTTGTCTATATCGGTTACGCTAAAATCCACAAACATCAATGAATCCACTATATATCGGATTATTTTCAATATCAACCTCTTATTTTTCATGTTTTAATATCACATTTCATTTTTTAATATTACATCTCTTTTTATGCATGCACTCCACTCCCGTTTCTATAGAGTAAAAGTAGAAGCATTCAACTCCTATCTGATTTTTAGTTACATCCCGACATCATGTGCTCCCTAGCATACCCATCATTATGGGTATGAGAACCAGTAAATGGTTCCTTTTACCGGCAGCCTTCTTGGACGATCGGCTTCCTAGTCTTTCACAGACAGGAGGACGCCAACCTCCTCCCGGCAGCTCTTCCAGCATTTACAGTGCTCAGTGCCAATCCGTCAGCAACTTTGGAGTTGCAGATGGTCCCTATGCGATCCAGCAAGGGAGTAGCCTTGGAATAGTGAGTACGGCATAGCCGCTTTTCAATACCAGACTTGCCTCTCACAAGCAGTCTCTACAATAATATGCATATGATGATCCTTTGCTTCTTACGCGAATTCTCCACAGAGTGTGACTAAAGTCATCTTGTCTCCCCGTTTTTGGAGTCATGATGCCAGATTTAGGCATTCTATGTCTACTTTTAATTTACTTTTTATGTTTATGTTCTGCAGTGACAGTCCTTTGTCTTCTACATATTTCTTGCTTTTATTGGCAAAATGTTGATGGGTTTGTAAAAATTCAAGCATTTATGCAGTAATGAAATAGAAACTCAACCTAAAAATTGTTCTATATATATGTCAAGAAAAGTATTTATACAGCTATAAGTATTTCTTCTGTGTCTATTACTACACATGATGCACTGTCACTTTAAATTAGGTAATGTTTTATGCACAGTCAGGTGACCAAGGCCGCTTGGAAGTCCGAAACGTGTCCAGACGATTTGTGAGAGTGAATAAAATAATGCAGCACAAAAGCTTGGTCTGCGCCCGTTTTAAGCGAGTTGATATTACGATTTAGTGCTCATATATATATATTCACTGAAAAAAACATAGGTTTCACACCAGTTATAGTTAGCTGGAAATGTTACTGACATAAAACCATTGAAATTCCCACGTTATAGTTAGTTGGTCTCACTATAACTTGCGCGCCTGCAATGCACTGCTGATGACGTCACATATTACATCACTCATGACATGGTCAGTGACATCACTCATGACATCACTGATGACACCATCCAGTGAATGTGTGTCTTTCTGAAATATCAATATGTTTTATATATGCATTTGTAAAGGTCGATGGACGAATAAATGTTTAAATAAGTGTGTAAATGGATGTTTATTTTTAATAAAATATTGATTGGTTAACTGGCTTATAAAGTGTATCTTAGTGAATACATATATTAGCGAGTAATTTAAAAAGAATTTAAATATATGTATCAGTGTTTCACTTTGTGTATAAGTGGCTGCATGGGTTGGTGACTGACTCACTGTTTGTATCTGTTTTTAAGACAGCATATGTGCAGGACTGTATGGGTGGATGAGTGTGAATATGTGTGTGTTAGTGAGTGAATGCCTGCCTCACTAGTGTCTTTATGAGTAACTACATATGTTTTAATCAATATATGTGAGTACTGATGTATATAAGTGAGTATATGTGAGAGTGAGAGATTGAAAGAGTCCCTGTTTAAATAAGTATGTGTTTCTATAAGTGATTGTTTAAGAGAGTAAGTATGTGTAAGTTTCCTTAAAAGTAATGTACTAGTGTGTGTATAGCTGTATATGCAAATAAATGGATGTTCAATAGTTTATTTGCATGTGTGAGTATGTGTGTGAGTAACTTTTGGATGACTGTCGGTGTGTAACAGGATGTATATGTGTATCTCTACATATGATGAGTGAGTATATGTATGAGTGACTATATAGAACTGTTGCTGAATGAGAGGATGTGTATATAGATGGTGGAATTACTGAATTGGTTGTTGTAACTGGTATGGGTATCTCAATTTTTTTGAAAATGTTAGTTTCTATTTTTGAATTGCGATTCTCCTATTAACATGACCAGAGAATCTGGATTTCATTAAAGACACGGAGGCTAACATTATGCATACAACTTTTAATGCTGAACCAACAATAGCATGAATCACTAGGCAATCAGCCTCTTTTAAATGTGGTGACAGTGAGAAAGGAAATGTCCAAACAACTCCAATGAAACATCAAACTTGAAGAAGGATGACGGAAGAATACACCATCCACGATTGATTCACCAGATGTGGAATCAAGAAGACAAAATCAAGAAAGGTTATCTGCAAAACAAAGAAAGGTTGTTAATAAACTCAAATAAAAATATTAAGGATTTGAATAATAAACAATCAGCTAAATAATAGTCCTGAAAAGGAAAAGAAAGTAAACAGTCCTGCAAAGGAAAAGAATGTAAGCTTGTAAGTAAAATATTCAAATAAGAATATCATATCATAAACATCAACCTGTACCGTAATATATCATATAATCAACCACCCAGGGAAAGGGTGGGAGGGATAATGTTAGCCTCCGTGTCTTTAATGAAATCCAGATTCTCTGGTCATGTTAATAGGAGAATCGCAATTTCATTACAAGACCGGAGGCTACCATTATGCATGTTGGTAGCCATGTAAAACAACATCAGACATGTGAGATACAGGTTTTCAATAATGATGAGCAAAGGTTCTAGAATTAGACCAATCACCAGCCTTTAGAATATCATCTAACTTACCACCTGACCAGAATGACTTACTGGCCATTGCGCCTCTAATAGAATGTGATTTAAAAATATCCAGATTGATTCCAGCAAGCTTCATGTTTGTCTTAACCCATCTAGCAATAGAGGAAGAAGAAATTCCTTTGTGGGGTTTAACAAAAGAGATGAGTATTTGAGATACATTCAAAGGACGAAGAGAGTTCATTCTAACATCGTATTCTTTCATACATTGAACAACACAGGGTTTAGTGCATCTATCAAAACGAGGATAGAAAATAGAATCTGACATAGTTTTAGGTCTTCTATGTATTTCAAAATTAACCCCAAACATATCATACGATGTACAAGAAATACCAAGAGCTTTAACATCAGAAACTCTTCTGCATGAAATTAAGCAAAGAAGAGTAGCTAATTTGATAGAAAGATTCTTCCTGCTGAGAAGAGAATTAATTGGCCAAGAACAGAAAAGGTTGAGAATTAAATTAACATCCCAAAGAGATTGATATCTAGGTTGAGGAGGTCTTCTAAGTCTGATACTCTTAAGTATTCTACAAATAATAGGATATTTACCTACCGTTTTATTGTTAATTAGAGAATGTCCAGCAGAAATAGCAGATCTAAAACAATTGAGAGATCTGTAACTTAAACCTCTGTCGAATTGTTCTCCCAAAAAATTAACTATATTAACAATAGGTGCCTCCACGGGATCCAAGTCCCTTTCCAAGCACCAATGTGACCAGACTTTCCAAATGTTGCTGTACCGGTAATATGTCCCAGGGGCCCACGACTCTCCAAGGAGAGTTGAAGCTGTTGACAAAAGTCTTGCGAGATCGTTAGATCTCCTGACACATTCCAAGCAAGAAGGTTCAAATTCCATGTCTGAACAAGAGGGTGAATTTGACCGTCTGCGTCTGTGAGAAGATCTTTCAGAGGAGGAATTAGGAAGGGAAAATCGTAGGTTAGTTCCAGAGCTGTTGGGAACCATGCTTGGGATGGCCAAAACGGAGTTACTAGGACAATTGAGGAATGTTCTTGTCTCACTTTCTGAAGGAGACTCTGGATCATTGTGAATGGAGGGAAGGCATAAGCGTTGATCCCTTCCCAAGATTGGAGAAAGGCATTCATTGCTAGAGCACCGAGATCGGGCATCCAGCTGAAATAGGATACCAATTGGGTAGTCAATCTGCTCGCAAATAGGTCTATTTGGAATGGGCCCCAGAAATGATTCAGGGAGTTGAAAACAGAAGTGTTGAGTTTTCAATCGCTGTAATCCAAGATGAATCTTGAATTCCAATCTGCGCAAAGATTGGATTTCCCGGAAAGGTATTCTGCTCTCAGAGAGATTTTGTGTTCTAGGCAGAAAAAACAAAGCTTCTTTGCTAGATTGGAGAGGTCTTCTGACTTGGTCCCTCCTAGACGTTTATGTAAGCGACGGCAGACATGTTGTCCATTTTCAATATGACTGATCTTCCTTGAAGGAAGCGTTTGAAGCTCATTAGAGCATAAAGCCCTGTAGTTAATTCTAGATAATTGATGTGGTGCAGGGACTCTTGCTGCGACCAAATACCTCCAGTGTTTTGGTCCTGTAGACAAGCACCTCAGCCATGAAGGCTGGCATCCGATTATAGAATAAAATCTGGTGCTGAACCAACGATCGCTCTCCCATTCCATGCATCTAGATTGTCTAACCACCATGTTAGTTCTAAGATTGCTTCTGGGTTTAAGGAAATTCGATCTCCGTACCAAAGACCTGATCTGAGAGCTCTTGCGTTTATTCTCTGAAGGGCTCGATAATTCAATGGCCCCGGAAAAAGGGCCTGAATGGAAGAAGATAGAAGTCCTAAAAGTCTGGCTAGTTCTCTTAGGGTGAGATTTTTTTGTTTCAATAAATGTCCTATCTCCTTTATGATTTGGGCAACCTTCTTGGGAGGGAGAAGAAGACATTCTGTTGTGTCTACTGTGAAACCCAGGAATTCCATCTTCTTTGAGGGAATTAGAATGGATTTTTCCCTGTTTATGATAAAACCCAGACTTTCTAAGAGGTCTATAACTGTCTTGAGATCTTTGATGATTTGAGCATAATCTTGAGAAAGAATCAGGATGTCGTCTAAGTATATGATGAGACGAATACCTTTTTCTCTTAGACATGAGGCAACTGCTCGCAGTACCTTGGTGAAACACCATGGGGCAGAGGAGAGACCGAAGGCCTGAAATTGAAAGAGAAGGTTTTCCAAATGAACTGAAGAAAGTGTTGGTGTTCCTTTGCCATGGGAATGGTAAAGTAGGCGTCCTTCAGATCTAATTTGACCAGCCAGTCTCCATCTAGTAAGAGGTCTCTGAGAAGATGGATGCCCTCCATCTTGAAATGTCGGTAGACAAGGAATTTGTTGAGTTCTCTGAGATTTATAACCGGTCTCCACCCCTTGACTTTCGTTTCCACAAGGAAGAGAGTACTTATGAATCTCATAAATTCCATGGCAAATTCTAAAATTGCTCCTTTTTTTTAGCATTGAAGAAATTTCTTCCTCTATGATTTTTTCTTGATCTAATGTAAGGGGAATCGGTCTTGGGAGAGAGTTCTGGATTGGAGTTCTGATGAAATCTATTGAAAACCGAGAACAGTGTTTAGAACGCAGGGGTCTAGTGTAATAATTTTCCAATTGTGGTAAAAGAATTTCAGTCTCCCATCCACTTTTGGATTCGAAGAAGGGGAAGGGGAAGCTGTACTCACTTTGAGGGGTGGATTCGGCAGGTGCTCCTCTAGCTCGGAATCCTCTCGAGCGAAAACCTCTTCCTCTGGGTGGATAGAACTGTGGTTGGTTGGATGGATGGTATCCTCTACCAAAATTCCCTCTGTTTCTTGGAAAGGGGCGTCAGTTGAACCGGACGGAAGATAGCTCCCTTCTACCGGCCCTTCCAAAAAGGTTGCTGTTGTAGTTAAAAACTTTTTTCATGTTCTGGTGCGCTTTATCTAAAGCGGTAAAGGTCGATACATATTTGCCCAAACTTTTTATTAAATCTTCTCCAAAAGGTAAACCTTTAGGATTAATTGAGGTTTCCTTTCCAGCCATATCGATTAGTTTAGGGCTAATTTTAGTGAGTACCACTCTTGTTCTTTCACAATTAAGTCCCACATTCGTGTTGCCTAAGAGGACTAGTGCCCTTTGGCTCCACCCCCGAATGGAGTGTGTATCAAGAGGGCAGTCATTAAGGTAACTCTCTTCTGCTGCGTCGATTATTTTTGTTAGGGGTCCTAGAATGTTGAGAACTTTATCTTGACAGATCTTAAGCGATCTTTCCAGGCCTTTACGCGGGTCTCTCCCTAATTTAAATAGGTTGAAGGTCTGGTACACTCTGCTCTTAAGAGATTATGAGTCTCTCTTTCTAAAGGATTTCTAATCCATTTAGTTATGAATTTAGATATGTGCTCGTGTGGGGTCCACTCTGAGCTTCTAGGGTGTTTAATGTTAAAAGGGGAGAACATCTCCTCCCCCAAAGGGTCCAAAATACTATCCTTAGAAGATGAAGGACCGTTATTATCATTTAAGAGAAAGGAATCAATATCGTGATCATCCTCATCGAGATTAAGAATATTTTTGTCAGGAAATTCTGAGCCATCATCAATATCAATAGGATCATTGTCTAGAGCACTTTGATGAATTGTGCCGCAAGGGACACCCATTAAATTTGTGCCGCTAAGGACACCCATTAAATTTGTGCCGCTAAGGACACCTTTCAAATTTGTGCCGCAAGGGACACCTGAGGCAAATGAGGTGCGAGGACCTCCTGTAAAACCTGAGGTGCTAGGACCTCCCGTGCTCTCTGGGGTATAATCAATATTTTTAATTTTTTTTATGCCTCTTACCCCTTTGTTCAGTGAGATCATTAACCTCTGTTATGTCCAGATCTGATAAATAATCGTTTTCATGGATCAAGGATCTCTTAGATGACATAACTTGAGAGAGAGTAGAAAACATACATGATCTCATTTCCTAATGGATAAGTTTTTTGATGGCATCATTAGTAAAATCAGATTCAACAGTATTACCATGAATTGAATCCGAATCTGAGTCAGACAGGTTAGTCAAATAAATATATATAAATGTCTGATCCTCTAATTTTTTTTATTTTTTTTATAGTATAATAAACTTGTAAATATCAATTATAACTATCTGATTTCTTTTTTTTTTTTTATATAATATAATAAACTTTCTGATTATGGGGGGGTACATAGATAATCGGATTATGTTAATAGAGGTAACTAAATATTATAATTTCCCAATTTATAATCAAACAAATGAAGCGCAGTAAGAAACATGAAGCCTCGAGCATGGCAAAGCTTTCCGAAAATATAAATGAACTCCAAAGCAGTGGGGAAGGTAACTACACTTGCAACGCGAGTCAATGTGTGCTTTTAAACATTTCATGCGCTAGTTTCAAAGACTTAGTATCATTCATGAAATATAAAAACAAACGAAGGGAAGGAAAAAACAGAAGCCAACCTCCGTAAATTGGAGGTTGTGAAACCGAAAACAAGGAGTGAAAAGGTGTTACTGTACCTTATAACATTGTACCTTATAACATAACATTGCATATATATATCCTTATATTGTATATATAAATATTTACTCCTGTAGGGATAAAAGAGGGTTACTCAGTATATGGTATTAAGGTAAATTAATAATAAAATACTAATCTTAAACTCTAAAATATGAGACTTTTCATGAGCTAAGTAGAAAGTTGACTTATCTTGCTTGGAGCCGCATTTAAAAGAGGCTGATTGCCTAGTGATTCATGCTATTGTTGGTTCTGCATTAAAAGTTGTATGCATAATGGTAGCCTCCGGTCTTGTAATGAAATCTGTGTTTCAAGGGTTACATTACACCGAAAGGAGGTCTGTCACAAGGATGGTGTCATGAGTGATGTCATGAGTGATGTCACTGACCATGTCATGAGTGATGTAATATGTGACGTCATCAGCAGTGCATTGCAGGCGCGCAAGTTATAGTGAGTCCAACTAACTATAACGTGGGAATTTCAATGGTTTTATGTCAGTAAAATTTCCAGCTAACTATAACTGGTGTGAAACCTATGGTTTTTTCAGTGAATTTAGTAGGTTTTTTAAATGCTAATTCCTAACTATAACTGGTGTGAAACCTATGGTTTTTTCAGTGAATTGCATAGGTTTTTTAAATGCTAATTCCTAACTATATATAAGGCCCCAAACCTATGTTTTTTTCAATGAATTTCAAAATTTTGTTAATAGCAAATGTCTATAGCTATGAAATGTAATATTTTTAAAAATGAAGAAATCCTATATTATATTTGTATTTAAAACAATTTTTTTAATGTATATAAAAAATTTTATTGGCCCTGGAGCGCTCCCGGGGCGCACCCCGGTGAGCGCCCCGGAAAGCGTAGTCTTTTGAAGCGCCCCAGAGCGCGCTCCCGAGAGCGTCCCATTAGCGCTATTGCCGCGAACGAAAACATCATCGTGACGTATCGCGTAGCCGCGTCCACATGATACGCACGGCGTAAGCGCACCCGGAAGCACTCGAGCGAATACGATCGCGCTACGTAAACATCCGACGCGCTTACGCGACGCGACCCGAGGCGCGCCCGGGGGCGCGTCGCGTAAGCGCGTCGGGTCATGTGACCTGAAAATAACACTTTTAATTGGTGCAGAACAGTTTTGGTTTCATAATGATGAAATTACAGGTCTTGTGACCTGAAAATAACACTTCTCATTGGTTCAGGACATTTTTTTTTTCCAAATGATGAAAGACCCCACCTTTTTTCCTTATGCTGACTTTGTCCTTTGACTGAGGAAGACCTGTTTTGAAATCTTTGAGGTATATTTTGTACTTTGAAATGGCTACAGTAGCAGCATCAGCTGGAGCATCTGCACCACCACCACCACCACCACCAAGAGGACCACCACAACATCACATTGGTGGTCAAGAAGAAGAGGAGGAGGAGGAAGAGGAGGAGGGGACGAGGAGGAGGTGGCTGGAAGAACACAATACCCCATACCAACCCAAGCCACACATTGTATGGGAGTTTTTTTCCATCCCTGAGGGAAAAAAGAAAGTGAATGCGGCAAAGGTGACTTGCCTTATCTGTGACATGGAACTCTCAAGGGGTAACCCAAAAAAAAAATATTCATTTGGGAACAATACCATGATTAGGCACATGCAGCGCAAGCATCCTAACAACTATGCTGCCGCAGAGATGAGAGAACTGGCCAGCAACCCTCCCCAATCTACACCCAGCACCTCCAAACGAAAACAACCCACTCCATCGGGACCAGAGACAAGGGAGACAATCCCTTGCATTCAACCACGGTTTGGAGAATTTAGGGTCACCTGTATTTTTTGTGGTAAGACCATCTCCTATGGTGAGCAGAGCCTAAAGCTCATCCTCCTTGCTGGTGACAACCACAATTGCCCCAAAAAACCCTAATTTTTTCCTTATTATTTTTACTCCAGTTGAGCCATTTTCAATTCCCTGTTTTTTGTTTCTCCCCATCAAAATGACAAAAAAAAATACAAAATAGTTCATAAAAGCCAAAAAAAGTACAAAATGTTCAAAAAACATAAAAAATATAAAACAACAAAAAGAAGAAAAAAACAGTTCTTTTTAGAACTACCTCCAAATTATTAAAAAAGGCTACTTTTTTTAAAAGTCTATCATTCTTTTTTCCCCATGGAACGCTCCCCGGTACGCTCCGCGGTGCGCGTACCGGGCGCTCCCCCCGTGCAAATAAAATTTTTTTTTTTTATAGGCCCCACATCAAACCTAGGGGATCAGGGGGGTCTACTCTGCCCTCTTATGGTCATTTCCCCCTTTGTTTTTGACACCTCTTGTGTCTCGATCCTACCGAGACACAAGATGGCGGCCGCTCCGGACTGTTTCGAATGTTTACAGACACCCGATAGCCAATCAGCTTTTTGTGCGCACCTCGCGTGGCGTGCCCGGAGCGCGCCCCGGTGTGCGTACCGGGGCGCGGCCATAGATATATATATTTTTTTGAGCCTAAATTACTCAAAAACCACTGGAGCACATTTCTTGAGACATAGCAAAGGCACATCGGGCTACCAGTCCCTAAAATTTTGCCAAGTTTGGTGGAAATATATATATATATACGTGTGCCTAATTGTGTTGAGTTTTTTGGTAGCACTAGAAGTGTTCACACTTATCAACATTGAAAAACATATCATGAGGTTCACAAACGTGATGTTCTCCAATGATCGCAATATACAAATATAATATGTGTAACATGGCCAGGAACCATCCTCGGGATATCCGTCTCTCCCTCCAGGACCTGGCCCACGACCGGGGAAAAGGCTTATCTGGACGATCTACTGAGGCTGTCCCTGTCATCCTACTATCACGAAGATGGGACCCTCTTAATTTCGGTCCAGCGGAGCAGATACCTGTGTATCTCTTCTGTGCTCTCCCTGTCCCTCTACTGACCTCTCCACCACTTAGCTTGATCATATTCCATTGCTCCTTGAAGGGAGCATAGCTCTCCAGAATACTGAAGTTTGTATACATGTCTCCCAATTAGTTCCTTTGAAACTGGCATTTGTTCCCATTCTCTAGGCGCTCATAACCTCCTGCTCATCAAAACTGTTGCACCCTGAAGAAGGCCTGACCCACCTCTAGGTCATTCACCGAAATGTCAGTCTGCGCGGCTGTCCACTGATCTACATTTTTCCACCTTATATTGCCTAACTTATGTTCATCTCTGAGGCGTATATGTAGCTTCAAAACTATCCTTTAACAACTTGGCACTGGATATCCTTGCTCAAAATTGTGACTGTACGGGAAGGGGTAACAATTATAAAGCATTTCACTTCTAAATGCATAAAAAATACCATCTGTTATTGTCTTTGGAAAATACTGTAAAAGGATGCAGTGGCTTGCCATTGAATTATCTGTTGTATGAGTGATTCTGTGGTCTGTATGTGTGAAGTAATTGTTTGTTTTGTTGCGCCGGGACACCTTTCACACATATAATTATTTCTTTGTGCTGTGGTTTTTATTGTAGTATTTATTAAATGTTGTCCAAATGCAACTTTGATATAAACACAAAGATTCTTAATAAAATTATAACATATGCAATATAACCATGGTTTCACTCCACTAACTGTCTAGTGTTTAATTGTCTCCCCCGTTGCCCACTCTCCCTTTTGCCCCCAGGGGATGGGATTTTGTAGTTCCCTTGTGCTTTATCCTTGACTTATTGCGCATTTATAAAATACTTCAGGCAGTGGTATTATGTTCTTGATTGAGATTTATGGCTAGGAACCATGACAGACTAACTTTCACTTTTGTATATCCTTAGAGATCTTCTAGCTATAACACCAAATCTGTGCTCTATGTATACATTTTTATTTTATTTAGTTTTCCAGCATACTGTTGCTTTTCAACTAAAGTGCTGAAAGGGGTAGAATCAGGGAGTAGCAATCCTGTGTCCTGATAAATAGCCTTGGAGTACGGCTTGAAACATATAGCCCTCTGAAACACAGGAACATAATTCCATTAGATTCCACTATTTTCCTCATTTTTTAACTGTACATGCTGGAGGCACTATTTTTCCTACTAGACAGGTATGTTTAACCTTACACAACTCCCCCTCTTCAGTTTTCTTTACATTCTCTTCATCTATTAGACCCAACACCAAAAGTGCTCCTACTAAACTCATGGGTTGCAGCTCGCCCCGTTCCGCAGTGGAATGGGAATATCCCAATGATGAAGCAAACCACCAAGGGAAAACCCTGGTGGGTGAGGGTTATCTAAAGAAAACATTTTGTTTTCAGAACCTGGAGTGCAACGAAAGTCCAAAAGTGACAGATGGCCTCTATTTGTTTACGGTTCAAGAGAACAGGGGCAGCGCCCGATAGTGGGGGCCTTCAAAAAACAGGGGCAATCATGGAAAAGTTGACATGGCCATAGAGAAGTCCACGTCACATGGCGAGGGATGGGTAACGTGTTATGATAAGGGAGTGGGGAAGTAGAGGAAGGCATGATTTGTGGAAGGGTCCTGAGGGATTGGGTAGAAGAGATCGGGCTGAGGAGTACGAGCTTGTATATTCAGGAGAGAGACAAGAGAGGAAGGAACATACACCAGACCTCTTGTAATGAACATAACTGTGCAGTACACCACACATAAACATTGCAGTATGCACAGATATCATGGGCACACAATTACAAGTGAAGATCACAGCAAACACGTAAACTTCTAACTGTTATACTACGTAGACTAATGGACATTGCAACATGCCAGTAGGTAAGGGCAGTCAAATATACACAGCAGCTCCGCGGCAGTGAACTCGATGGATGACATACTCACAATGCACCAAAAATCATGCTCGGTACATGAAGAATGTCCACAATATGGAAAGGTGGCATTTCAGATGCCTGTTATGTCTGCATTGACTGTATGTCTTTTATGGTTGGTGCTGCCATGTGACTGCCGGCCTAGTATCAATGGCAGCCCACTTCGCGTCATTAAAATGGGGAGTTCACTTATGACCTTGTAGGATATGATTCATTCGAAGAAGACATTACTGCTTTCACTGGTGTTATGCCCTTGCATGATCTAGCAGGGCAGCATGTGGTCTGTTGTGTTTATCACTGTAGGACAGGTGCTGTTCTGCTGCGGACAAGCCTAACACAGCTGAGCGTCATAGTAGCCCTATGCTGAACTGCGGCTGAACGTCCAGCCTTGGTTCATGGTAATTCCTTCAAGGCGCGGCTTTGGACGCGGTCTGCATCACACTCATTGACCGTGAAGAGTCTAATTAGGCCCTCGGCAGCCAATTACTCCAAAGACCCATCCCTCCTTTGTCTATCATCATTATTATGGGGAATGATGTTAGTAGTGCAATAGAGACCAGCATTCAATGGCACTGGAACCACGAATGTCATCAGTTGAATGAATCTGAAACGTGAAAAACAGTGGAGTGGAGGCTTAGACAGGAAAATTATGGTGTAGGCTGGGAATATAGAATCCTGTAGATCAATGCATTTTTGGTAAGCATTTCCACATGTTTAAATAGTGCAGTGAAGTGATTTGACTGTGAATATGTTTGAGAAGCTATGACTGTTGCAGCTTCTGAAGGGATACTTTTGGAATTATGGGTAATTCCAAAAGATATAAATTTGCTCCAAATTTAGTTTCAAATCGATGGAAGTAAACCTGCTTTATTAGCCTTTTTTCTGATTTTGGCATTCATTACTTAAAAAGGAACCTCGATTGTCGACGAGTCTCCTAATTATTGTGATAGTCTCGTTCAGGTATTTGCACCCAATCAGGTGCGCGCATCTGTAGGCGCAGCGCTGACGTCAACTGTATGCAGTGGTCGATGTGGGTGGAATCGGCAGGGCACGGAGTGCCTCTACTTCTTTAATTTCATACAGTCCGTTCCCCTACTTATTTTAAACATGCCTCCCAGACGGCAGAAATCACCAAGGCCAATAGTTAAGGCTCAGCTTTTCGGGACAGGCGGAACGGGCAGAGAAGGAAAAAGACTCTGCCTTTTCCTTCGTGCCCAGAGAAGACAAGGACAGTTTCCAGTTCTTCTGGCACTGGCTGCTGACACCCCCTCCTCTCTTTGTTCCCCCTCTTACCTCTCCTTTTGTCTCACTCCTCCTCATTTAGTGAAAACCAAGACATCAAGAAACAGGTATTAACTTCTCTTTCCTCCTTTCGTTTATTCGCTCCCCTGTGAAATGGATCCAAAAAAGAAAATCACTTTTGCTGGAAACATCGTCTTTTTCTGACATTTTTCTATTTTTAAGTGCAGCCTCAAGGTGGAGAGAAAAAAACATTAGACATATGAAAAATAACTAACTAAAGCAAGTCAGAGTGTTGGAAGGTGGCCAGATTAATGTATTCACATCTAAGCACGTTAGCCCTGCTTTACAGAGTTTGCCAGTGAAGCACAACTTTTGTTTTCTCGTCTCAGTTTCAACACATTTTTTTTCAGAGTTTTATATAGCGCTACTTGACCCAAATAGGGTATCAGAGCGCTTTACATAGCACCAGTTGCATTACATGAGGTCACATTCATTTTTTTGTTAGGCACGGTGAGATTAAGTGATTTGCCCACAATCACAGGATGTTGAGCGTCATTGCAGAGACTCAAACCCAGTTCCCCAGATGCGAGGTCAGCTGCCCTAGCCGTTAGGCCAACTCCATTGCTTTCCCTGGGTGAGACTGTGCACTAATCCTGCTTGATGGGTGAATTGGAAAACAAAATGTGTACAGTGATTGTGTGTTCACAAATGTGGTCTTTTTAAACCATATTGCTTATGTTTTGTAAGGATATAAGCAATGGGCATTGCAGTCATGGACCTTAACTTTTCAGGCAAAACCACTTATTAATTTCTGAATAATGAGTGTAAAAAGAAAAAGTTGGAGCTATTACAATTGCAAATAACAATGCCTTTAATTTTTGTTTTCATTTTAAAAACATAAAGGGCTTTGTCATTTACAAAACCAATAGCTCCAACTTTCCTAGTGCGAGACCTATTGGCAACGCCAGTGCTCGTTTCTGCTGCTGGTACAGAGATTAGGGCTGTGAACTCCTGCCGCCGCTGCCGGGCTCCCTCGCTCGCCTGTGAAAGTGTTAAAGGTAAGGGGGATCGGCACAAGATGCAAACAGCAGGCTTTTTTTTCTGCTGGGGATGATTTACGATTGAGATCTCGGTTCAAACTGAGTTTACAGGGATTTGCTGCCGCTGAAGGCTGGGAGATGCGCCCGCCTGACAAGCGAGGCTGCCGGAGAGCGCTTTTTTTCAAGGGAAAAAAAATGCTCTGCTCCAGGACTGGGCAAACAAATTGTTCAGGTGCAGAATGTTTACTGGGGTGGGGGAGGATGGGGCAATTTGCTTTTTAAATGATATAGACATGACCCTACAATTTCCCAGTAAATAAAAGACCATGTCTTACCGTTTACAGACAGTACACCCCCCCTCCTTCAGAAAACGAATATGTTGATGTCAAATCTTGGGGTGCAGAATGTAGGGGTTCAGTGTGTGGGGGGGGTTTAATGTTTACACTGCTGCACAGTGGGCGTACATCGGAGGGGTGTTCTCTGCATGTGCCTCACAAGAAGTGTGAGACAGAGTGTGTGTGTGTTCCTGTTTGTGTGTCTGTCGGTGCTTGTACCCCGAAAAAGGCAAAGCTTGTGCGAAGGACCCAACCACTGTCCCCAGTAAAGTACGCCAGGTAATAACCAAGGGATGCCATGTGGTTGGTTTAAAGAGGGGGTCAGCAGTAAGTGTGAGTTGGGCGCCGTCCCAGCACACCTCTTATGCAGCTGAGTAATGTTCGAACAAAATATTCGTAGAAAGCGCTTCTCGAAACACAAACTCGTAACTAAAGGGAGTCGTTGTGTGGGTCTGGGCCCCAGTCCGACAGCCCCGGCTTCTTAAAGCACCCCCCCGCCCCCGCCGTCCATACACTGGAAGCATTTTGCTGGAATATTTTAGCTCACTTTTTTTTTTTTTTTGTTTGGCCGACTACAAAGTGCTAAATCTACTCTTCAAAGGAAGTCTAGAGCTGGGCTCAAGTCAGATGTTAGCCCACAGAAAGGCTAGACAGTGATCCCGCATGTTTCAGACACCCTGCAGGTGGGACGGGTGCACTGCAAGGGGTCATCGGCTGGCCCCCGGAGATGCAGTGGGGGTGCAAGAGGTTTGTTGTGGATGCCAGCAGAAAGGAGTGTTGAGTGAGCGAGGCCACAGGTGTCATTTTCTGGCTAGGAAGCGGTTGGGTGCGCGCGAGTGTCTCTTGCCTAAAGTGCCTTTTGGTAAAGAGGTCCGATTCCTGGGCACAGTCTAAGCGTTTGAGTCATTTTGGTAAAAAATATGTTAAACAAAAAATATAAAGGGTGTTCAAACCAGAAAGTACAGAGAGGTAGTTGGATGTGTGGCGGAGAGATGTAGGGGGAACTTTACAACACTTCGTAGGGGGAGTTCGGGCGTCTCCGCCATGTCATGCTGTCGCAGAGATCTATAAGAGTTGGGGTGCGTGAGTACTGGATCCATGTGTGACGGTAGCGTGATGACGTGGGCCTTGCTCCCTAACATAAGCATTGCCATTTGGAAATCCAATGGTAGGAATAAGCTGTTGCTCCGAGGTGGCCAAATTCATATCACTCGCTCTCTTTACTGTACAGAGCATTGGGCTAGGAAGTCTCCATAATTGGGTGAGCTTTCTGATTGGTCAGAATCCCCCAAGTCTGTTTGGGACTGCGAAACTCCTTGCTAATAGCCATCTCTATGCCGGGCCAAACTGAAAAGCTCTCCACATTCTCCTAAAGCTAATGTAAGAGGACTGAACCTGGCCTGAACTTTTAACACGGGTTGGATGAAACTGAAAGCGAGAGCGCCCCATGGGTTGGAGTCGTCACAAGTCTGAAAGTACGGCCGGCCGGCCAGCCATGATTAATTAGGGGAGGAGAAGCCGCAGAGCGCACGCTGGGCGAAGCCCTTTGATGTGCTGTGCGGCCATGAATGCGCGTGTTTGTTTGGTCACGTGATTCACGTGAACTTAATGAAAACCGCAGCGCAAGAAGCCCTTGGTTTGATGAGGATTTCGAGCACTTGAATTCTCGCTCCGCTCAATGCGCTTGCGCGCATTGATAGGTCGCGAGACCTAAAAAGGTAATCCTGTTGTTCCTGCTTACATTTCACATGCTTTACTTAATCTTGCATTCCCTATGGGCGTTTGCTTTTCCTAGGATGTTGTTAATTATTTTAGGCAGCATATTGCTTTTGCTAATTTTGTAATTTGAATTGAGTCACATCCAGGTGTTTATAGCGGGTCAGCACAGTGCAAGTTTCTCTCAGTAGGGCAGTATAGTGTTCAGTGGGGGAGAGGATGTGGCATTGTGGTCAGAGCTGCTGAATTTGGAACTGGGAACCAGGTTCAGCCTTCATGACCAGTCCACCAGACCACTCCCCCTGAGGTAGCACATTCCCATGCTAGACCTTAGAAGGCCAGCAAGATCTTAAAAGCCCTGGTCTTTTAGCACCAGCAGGTGGACACTAGCAGTGGAAAGTGTGGGTTAACCTCGAAGGCCTGTCCGCCACAATTAATTCTGAAGTTCACCTCCAGTCTTGCAGGCAGGCCTTTGAAGCAGCACACCATAGAGTGACAGTGACTCTTGTCACTGAGGTCACAGGACCCTTGAGCAGGGTGGCTATAGGGCAGTGCGACTGCACCAGGCGCTGACCAGCCGCGGTCCTTGCAGGTAACAGTAGTGGGGCAGAGGGGCCGGGTAAGGGGGGATTTCGAGGGACGATAGCGAGGGGAAATTGAATAAATAATTAATTTTCCTTCTGCATCGTCCCTCAAAATCCTCCCTTACCCAGCCCCACCGCTGTTACCTGCACAGACCGCGGCTGGCGCTGACTTCAGGTGGAGGCATCATGTTTGCAAGTATAATATGGTTTTAAAAGCACTTGCTGCCTCCTTCCTGGCCTCTAACAATTTTGGCAACAATAAAAATGTCATGATAACTCCAGTGATTAATGTTCCTAGTAGAGACAGATGGTGTTTTGTCTATTGGACGTTTTGACTCATGGAAAGGAAGTGCAGAGGGTTAATTTGCCTGCTGCTAAGAACATGTACTATGCAGACCACAATTTACACATAATGAAAATAGGTCAGTGGGTTACTGCTTTTGTCAGAGAGATTCTTTTGTTACTTTTAGTTTATAAATTAAAATGCTAACATAGAACAGTGAGATATTAAATGCAATGTAAGAGCTGCATGCAAACTGCAAGGTATAAATTAGAGCGTTATGTTTTTTTCCGCAGTCTAATGTTGCAAAAAAGGGTTCATTTGGGTAGAAATAATTTCTGATTATTAAAGAGAACCCCTAACCATGGTATTACGTTTGATATTCTAAGTTTGTGTTTCTCCAGATCAATCACTATTAAATTATGCTGCCTAGTAGTATGGTTGTCATGTGACTCCTACACCGTGTAGTCCTTTGTCTTATGTAACATTTCCTATAAAGTGATTTACATACCTATGATTGATGCTCTCTGTTTAATATGTGTGATGTAAAGTGCTCAGACACCCTACACTGGTGTAAGTGGTGCTGTAAATGTTCTGGTGCTTTATTATTTTGACATTTTTTCACATGCTAACAGCCTCTGCAAAGATGTTTCCTTATTAGTACCAGTGGAACATACAAGTGCAGCAGTGAGAAAGGTGACCAGTCAACCTCCGCAAAGGGCCCTCCACTTCACAGCAGCACAAGTCACATTTTTTAGTAACTTTTGATCCATTTGAGCAATAAACAATGTATTAGTTCAAATAGGATATTTTGCCATTTATGTTTGAACTGCTCTTGTGGAAAAAGGGAGGTGAAGTGCTGATGACAGAAACTCCATGGCTGGGAGACAAATGGTTTGCAATTCCCCTTTTAAGGATATTTGGGACATTCTGTGATTGGAAACGTATCTCACTTTGTGAATGTATTTTAATGTCAATAACTCATATTAAACCTTAAATAAACATGTGTATCCATTGTTTAAATTCAATAACGTAAAAAGCTGTAACCGGTTAGTGAAATGGGAATCAAATACTAAAAATTGGGATATTTTGCTCTTTCTGCCACACCTCAGACTCCGTCCACTGACCCAATCCACAGGTTATTCCTGCCCTCTGATTCTCTGCCCACAGATCCCCTACTTTTTTCCCACCACGTCGACCACTGACTATATGACATAAAAGGTGTTACTTGTCAATGGAATGATTTGTTCTCCCTGTCCCACGAATATATCGCCTGCCACTTCCCACAACACTATACTTGTAAAATGTTAAGAAACTGAGAAGGTGATAGACATATGTGACAGTCTGGACCATGTGCTGGGTGTGGACACAAATACCAATGTGCGAACTAACGCACAGGTGAAAGAGTCTGTTGCCACAGTCTCTGGCTGCTGCATGGCGATATGTCACGTGGAGAGCAGTGCTTTAAATGGGCCGGTACTCACCGGTACTGAGTACCGGCACTTCTTAAATTTATCGCTCTGAGTACCGGCACTTCTCTACTGCCCGAGGAGAGTACCGGTACTCATGAAAAGGTAGGCTTAGTGGCTGTGAGTGCTGGCACAGTGGCGAGCAGGAGTGGGACGTGTCTCTGGGAGCAAAGGCGCCGCTTCTGTCTCCTGATCTGAGCCCCTGCTGAGCTATTCAGCAGGGCTCATCTGAATAATGTCTGGTGCTCGCCGTCACGCTGTGCTGGACAGAGCAGGGTCGAGATTCGTTTTACAGTGTGCCCTGTGATTTTCAAAGCACAGCACTTCAGGTAGGGAAAATTCCGCGCAGGGTAACACTTTATACATAGATAGACATATTATCAGGAGCGGATTCTCACACTTCCCGTACTGTCTCTGGATCAGAGGGTTAATGCCCAGACAATGCGATCGAAGTGGCCCCTGGAGCGCTAATCTAACTGCTTTCTGCACTGATGTATCTACCTTCCTAACGCCACATGCCTCAGTTACCCGGTCTGTGCATAGAAGGCTTTCTTATATGCTCAAAACTAGCGCCACCAGCCCATTGCTTCCCCACATTCCTAACACTCTCCTTTAGATGCGCCTGGCTCCCATCTTGCTCTGTCACACAGTGGTCGCCGCCCATGCTGTGGCAGGGTGTTTCATTTTCTGTCTGCCAGCCGAGCCCCAGAGCACCCAGGAATTCCCCTGCTACATGGACTTGAAGGAGGAAGCCGGTGTTTGAGACTCGATCACCTGCTCACCTCCTCCTGCCCTCCACATGATGGGCTATTGCTGTGCCCAGCCCCGAGCCTAACTTCTGCCCCACACTCACCGCCAGCACAGTGCTACCTTTTCTCTAAACTAGCAGCTTTGCTGATTTATTAGTAGTGCCAAGCGTTTAACATCCCTGCTTGACAGTGACACTACGAAGCAGCACCCTTTATTTTCTCAGCATAGTTAGACTTGCTAAGTCAGGTGATTATTGTTCCTGCTGGAGAGATGTCAGAGTTTTCTCCAATGGCACTTTTCCCTCTAACCATTAAGTAGCGTAGAGGGTTAATATGCCTCCTTCAAAAAAAGCATATTGTATTGTACTTGATTGTATGTGGATAGCTCAGTGGGTTGCTGCTTTTGTCACAGAGATCCCTTTGCTACATGTGGTTTGGCCACACCTGAAGCTGAGGTTGGGGTAGAGGGTGCTGATTTTTTTAGAATTTGAATAGCTTCAAAAGCACCTACTGCAGAGTTTGTCTTCGTTGTTGCTTAAATGAGTGTGATTTCTGATATTTGTCTATTTCTATTGACTTCATACCATGGTTATGCTCGCAAGAAAGTGCCACTCTAAATGTTGCACATCTAGTTGTTGCCTGACTCTCGAAAATCCACTGAATCTATGAAAATGTCACACAAAAGCAATCTGAAACGTTAGCAGCTATACCCAAATGGATGTTTTTTCTGATATTTATATGATTCCCTCGTCTTACTTGCTTAATTTTGCTAGCGAGAAAGAAAGTGTCACTCATAGTCGTTGAAATGGCACTCACAATTACAATGAAAATATGAAAATGCCACACATAGCAATCTGAAACCTTGGCAGCTACGGGGTCCATTCAGGCCCTGTGCTGTCAACCACATTCACACTATCCACTGCATTTGCACACACATAGGAATCATGACAGTCCCCTGGTAGTGGCAATTAAAAAAGCCATGATGAAGAGTATGACATGGCGTTTAACATATCGGAGTCTTTAGTGTGCCTGCTTTTTGTGTGTATTTGCCTGCATTTGTATGCTTGTTTTTTGTAAGAAAAATGGGTGGCACTTTGTGTGTACATGTCTGCTCGGTGACAAAGGTTCATAAATATTGTAGTAGGGAGGGTTGGTGGGTGAGTGAGTGAGTGGATAGATGAGTAAGCAAGGGTGGATGTATGAATGGATGGATGGATGAGTGAATGGATGGGTGAAAGAGGGTGGATGATTGGATAAAAGGGTGGATATAGGTGTATAAGTCAACGATTGGATGGGTGAATGAAAGTGAGGGGGGATGGATGAAAAGGTGAATGATGGATGAATGAAAGGAGGAATTGAGTGAAAGGGTGGATGGAATGAAAGGGTGGATGGAATGAAAGGGTGGATGGATAGATGAGAGAAATGATTGATGGATGAGTGAAAGGGTGGATAAAGAGATGGATAAGTGAAAGGATGAATGGATAGGTTTAAAGATGGATGGATAGGTTTGGATATGAAGGGTGGACAGACAGAATGGTGAAAAACTGAATGATGGATGAAAAACTGAATAGAGGACAGAATGTAAAGGGTAAATGGTGGACATCAGCAGGTAAATGGTAGGATGAATGGATAGATCGATGGAAGAGACAAGAAATATCTTCTGGAGAGGGTCATGATGATTTGCTTCATTTGCTTGGTGCCATAAGAGCTTTGGTTCGTAGTGGAGGTATTTTCAGTTTCTTCCTACTCACATGCTAAAAAATATATAGTATTGTGCCAAACAGCAGCAATTAACAGTATGGCAAAAAAAAAAGGAAATGTTAACATATTATCGCATTTCTCTTTCATTTTGTGTAATATTAACCTGCTTTGTTTATATACACACATTTATCATGTGTTTTGTTGGGTGGTGCAACTGTTATAGAAGTCGTTAAGTATCATCATGTCTTGCCCTTAGCCCCGCCCCTGGCCCCGCCCACTTACTACACCGCTAGCTCATGTTAATGACTACCTGCACTTATTTTTTCCCATTTAAAGCACTGGTGGAGAGGAACGTCACGTGACTACTGGAATATTAGATCGAGGTTTGTTTGACCTCAGCTACACTCTATGGCTCGTGCTCTATTCTTAGCAGGGTGCTAAGTTGTCAAAAAGAAAAGAAAGAAAGCTAGATGGAAATTGACAGTGAAGGGCAAAGAACGCCCATGCGAAGCTCCCACAAACAGGCGCACGCACAGTTGTCTATTTTCTACCGCCAGTCCGCTCCCCCGAAGCGCCCTCAGCCCATTCAAAGCCAACCGATGAATCGGCGAAGAGCTTTCTTGATGGCGCACTCATTATTTGCAGCTATAGTGTTTTGTGGCAGATTTTAAAGCACTGCATTACGCCTTAAGCTTCTCTTTCGTTTAGAGCTGCTGTTAAAACATATGGCTGAACTGCAAACATTTGGCAAATGTCCCGAGATTTGTGGGGTAAAGAGTGACGACCAGATCACGTAGGAAAGGGTCAGTCTGGCTAGTGTATTTGGTTACTCGAGTCACTATGCGATGGTATCAACACATTTTCCACGGTTACGTTTTTTCCCCTCCTCATCCAGGAACAAAAAATGCAACTACACACACATACACATAAATTGACTCACGCATGTACAGGCTGCTGGGCACGCACCATCACGCTTACAGCTGCCTCATTTCCCCCTACCCACAGCCAATATAAAAGCAGATATCTTTGTGGAAATGTTTTGCGTGAGATCCCAGGCCGCCTCCTCCCTAGGAAGGATTGAAGCAGTGCAAGAAAATCTGAATAACTAATCCGGGTGCTCATTAACCCCCTGCCGAAATGCTCAAACATTCACTTTGCTGTTCGTGAAGAAGAAAAAAACGAGTCGACATTAAAATTGATGCGTTATTAATCCCACTGTTCGGAGCCCGGCGAGCAGTGTATTTCTTTCCTTAGCCGGAGGCCGAGCAGCGTGGTGCCCCGTAGTTCTGCCCCCTCCTGCTTTCCATTATTTATCGCCTGGTGCAGCGAGCCACTCTTTGATGGCGAGAAGAGCTTAGCGTTCATGTAAATTGGCGTCATTTCCAGCTCCCAATGTGTGATGTTCCTCAAAGTTTCCTAAAGTAACACAAAGACGTGCGAACAAATGTACACAGCCCGTGTACATTTGTAAGTGGGAGGGAAAAACTGGGAGGGTGGGGTGGTTTCAAAGGGGCGTGGCCGATATAATTCAGGGCGTGGCTTTGACATGTCAGCTAGAAATCTCTGCTTAACATGATGTGCTGCCCTACTGGTATTTTGCTGCTTCTTTCTGTCTTTGCACCCAGGCATATAATACAACAAGAAACATTACACCTACAGCAAGCCAGGACTGTTGGCTTTGTCAATGGGTGTTAGTTGCATAAAATGAATAACCAACAACAATGGCATTTTTTGTATAAAATAGTTACAATGTTTCAGTTCTGCACTGATGAGACCGAAAGAAATGTAACACGCCCCTTCAAAGATACATCAAAGCAGTGAAGGGTAGCTCGAATCCGAGGATGAGGGCAATAACAGAAAGTCCGAAAGGGACCCGTCTCAGACCTGCTTTTTGGAACTGCCGGTGCTCACCACCGGTAGGACCCGCCCACTCAAAGACCTGGACAAGATACATGTGTAGAAGAGTTTCTAAAGTGCTGACGGTCTACTGCGAGCCAGAACAAGCAAAGCTCATTCCCACAAACCCCCCAGAGCCCCCGGTCCGCGATGGCTTAAGATGCTGAGCCATGGCCTGAAGCAGGGGTCTCCAAACCGGTCCTGGAGGGCCGGATCCATGCCAGATTTTTTGGATATCCCCATTGAGATACATGTAGTAATTTTAAAAATCTGGCATGGATCCGGCCCTCCAGGACCGGTTTGGAGACCACTGGCTGAAGAATCACTTGACAAACCGCAGCCGGGTTTCAGTTTCCAAATGTTTCTTTGGCATTATGTATTGCAGACGATGTAGTCTGTCATTACTTAACGCACGAAATACTCGCTCTTGGCTCTATATCCCCTCCTCCTCCTGTGAGGTTCGGGCCCAAGGCCCACACCCAGCAAAAAGAGATGACACAGGCACTGTGTTGTAACCTCTCCAGCTGGACCCTCCCGCACCCACCCCTCTCCCTCCCTCCTCCTTGGTATGGCCCGCTCTGCTCCTGAGAGTGCGAGTTAGAACGTTCACAGTGTGTGAAAGATCAGCCGCCAAGCTGGAAGCACCTGTTAGCATTTCACTAATAAAAACATACGAAGAACCTACCGGATGTGGTGATTCTTTACTACATTCTGGCGACGAGGACGTGGAGCTGAGCCAGGGTCAGTTAGGTGCATTCCCCCTGGATGAATTTATGCTTGTGCGAAGATATGAAGTGAAATGAGGCTCGCAAAGTGATGAATGAAGATCTATGGTCTATGGTCAGTAATCGGAGCTGAAATCTGGAACCCACCCAGTCTACAACCCGATGTGTTGCCGGTAAGGGACGTGGGGCTAGGAGTGAAGCCGTGAGGGCAAAGGACGCACGTAAAACGGAGGAAATGTTCCATTCCTGGCTTCTATGAGGTGATTTCCAAACAGCGCCGGGCCCCCTCCGTGTTTTGAAAGGATTTGTGCGCAGGTCGTGAGAAGCAGGGAAAATCCTTCAGGGAGAGGACTTGCTTGCTCCGAGGAACTGCTTAGTCGACGACAGGAAGTTCCTGTTACTTAATCCTGGAAAAAGAAAGAGGACTTCGCAGCTTATTTCCCTTCCTGGTGGCCCGTGGGAGAAAAGGAAGAAAGGAGAAAGTCAACTCGGTTTCCCTGTGGTGCCTCTGGAAACTGTCACGGAGTGGGGAAGCAAGACTCAAGACAATAACAGAGGGATTCATCTAAGCGCATGAGGTGAGCTTAGGAATCTGCGTGTGGAAAAAGGAGCTGATTTGACGCTGGTCCGAGGCAGAGTGCTTGGTGATCGTGACTGGATTGAATGACAGCACGGGGAAGCGAAGATCTCCCACTCACAGTATTATCCGAGGCGAGGAGAACAAGGGGATCAGCGCAAGTCAAGGAGGTGAGACTTTTGAAGCGGTCAGAGGAGAAGTGTTCAGAGCAGGGAACTAAGTCAAACCTCTGACATCGCAGTGGAAACTGACCTGAGGCAGTGCGTCAAGCTATTTAAGCATGAGTGAGTGACTGCATAGGGAAGTTAGTTTTCTAAACAAAGTGTTATCGGATGCGAGTAAGGAACAGCCTATGTCAACCTGGGCATGTTTGTATAAGCGGGTGAGGAAAACACTCCCGAAGGCTGGACCCAAGTTGAAAAAACACAAAAGTGGTGCAAGTGCGTGTGGGAAGCCATTGAAACCGTGAGAGGAGACGGGAGCGGGACAGGGTGTGCTGTAAACCCCTGTTCCCGCGTTGGAAACTGACCTAAGGCGGCGTTTGTGTGCTGCGTGAAGAAATTTAACTGAGGCAGCGCGCCGTGAGGTGATGCGCAGTTCGTGAAGAAATTGAGAATAACAGGGTGTCCAGCAAACCCCTGGTGCAGTGTATGAAATTGAACTGAGGCAGCGCGCTGTGAGTTGATGCGCATCTTGCGAAGAAATTGAGAATAACAGGGTGTCCAGCAAACCCCTGGTGCAGCGTATGAAAGTGAACTGAGGCAGCGCGCCGTGAGGTGATAAGCATTTCGTGAAGAAATTGAGAATAACAGGGTGTCCAGCAAACCCCTGGTGCAGCGAATGAAATTGAACTGAGGCAGCGCGCCGTGAGGTGATGCGCATTTCTTCAAGAACTGTAACTGATGGTTGTAAAGGATGTTGATTTTACAAGCGTCAAGAAGTATATGATAGCCACTTTCCAGGGAATATATGGAAAAACAGTGTGATGAATCTAAATGCAAGTACCTGTAGTCAGCTCACACGTGTATCGGCGCAAAGCATTTTTGAGTAAACTCTGTAAGCCGAGAAGGGAAGCAGGAGGCGGAGCAGGAAGCATAATCTTCCCCTCAGAACTTCAGGGAAGGCAGTCAATCCCTGTTGCAACGCGCGAAAAGGAACTGAGGTAGCGCTTTGAAACAGCGTCAAGCAGCTGTGTGAGGTGACATATGAGGAACAAAGAGTGTAGCGAACCTTTGTCTCTGTGATTGAAATTAAACTGAGGCAGCAACGGGAGCAGTTTGAAGTAACGGAGAGGGTCAGAGAAGGCAGTCAATCCCTGTGCGATAAGGAACTGAGGCAGCGTTTTCTAACAGCGTGCAGCAGCTGTGTGAGGTGATATATGTGGAACAAAATCTGCTGGAAACCGAACGGAGGCAGCGTGGTGAAGCTGCGTGAGGAGATCTCTGAGGGGCATAGTGCGCAGTGAACCCTAAGGGGGGAGTCTTACTCAGATTTGAGGAAGAGCATCTCATGTGAGATACGATATCTTTCGAGGATCCTTAACTTGTGGGGGTCAAGGATCAGTACGCTACAGGAGTTGGGAGCAAAGCATATGAAGGGATCTCAGTGTAGTGCAAGAAACTAGGCCTTTCCACCAGAGCCTCCATAGAAAAGCACGAAACATAAAGAGGACATAAGGATAAAGGCATAGAGAAGTCATCAGAAGAGGCACTATGGGAAAATTATCACATCCTAAACTATTAACTAAGAAGAAAAAAAAATTGGTACCGCAGATAACAAGAAGAGGAAGATGGGATGAGAAAAAACGCATAGCATTCGTCATAATCATTTCTGAGGAGAAGGAGGAACCTGTGGTAAAGGAGATAAGGGAAGAAGAATGGACTAACTGTTGGGAAGGGGAAGAATGGA
Source organism: Lissotriton vulgaris (assembly GCF_964263255.1). Lineage (NCBI taxonomy): Eukaryota > Metazoa > Chordata > Amphibia > Caudata > Salamandridae > Lissotriton > Lissotriton vulgaris. The sequence goes on along the minus strand of NC_141687.1, from coordinate 1,461,080,551 downwards.
TAGCGAATAGTAACAGTGAAGGGAGAGACTGTAAGGACGCAGAAATAAAAGGTCGGCAAAAGGACTTGAATTATGCAAATGTACAAAATGAGCGAGAAAGAAGTGCCAAAGTACAAAGGAGAAAAATATGCCGAGAGAGGGGAGATATCGTAGCGGTGAGAAACAAAAGCGAAGCAAAACTGAGGCTTACCATCATTAGGGGTGGAGAATTTAAGGGAGCTCTCACAGATTCAGAGTCGCAAAGTACAGTAATGGACAAATACAGATGGAAGAGTGATTTGTCTTTAACCATAGGAAATGAAGTGAAAGCAGCAGACGCAGGTGGAAACTTGATATTGAAAGAAAAAAAAGGGACAGAGTGCTATTACATGAAGAGAAGTATGAAATTTAAAGTGAATAATGCAGAAGAGGTGGTTTCAGTACAGGAAGGGATGGAACGAAGGAAATTAAGTAGACTTAAAAATCCTAAAGGTTCTGAGTCCAAGTTAAAGTTGGCTGTAAATAAAAGCAACCCATTTACCAGATTGGAGAATTTGAAGGTCAACACGTATCCATCCTTAGGCCTTGAAGTAAGAAGAAGAAAAGTCCGGAAGAACAAAAAAGAAACAGAAACCGCGAGGGTCAAGCGCAAAATAAAGCAGAATATGTCTGAGAAAAAGGATGTTGGAAACAAGAAGAGAAAAAACTTTGTGAGAATGAACAGGGAACATGATATTCTGGAAGTAAAGGAGGTGGTTAAGGAGGAAACGTACGGGGTAACACAGTCCACGAGAGTAGTGGACGAACTGTCCGAACCAACCTGCCTCAGGGTTAAGACAGTGTGGAGCTATGCCGCTAGGGGTGTTTACCAACTCAGACCGTATAAGAGATATGACCTTCACTCGAGCCTGGGAAGAGGAAATCGTCAAGGAGGGTGTGAGAATTCACTCAATAAAGGACCAAGCCAGTACCCTAAAGGTCCGGTTGGAAGAGTCAGGTGGCTTCCAGAACGCTGGGAAGAAGTTGCGTTAGGGTTTACTAAGGACAAGGCCAGATTCTCAAGGTTGATCCCGGGGGCGAAGTTGGAGGGAAGTCCAGTCCCCGAGGAGGCTTGTGCAGGTGGAAGAAAGGGAAGCACAGGCACGGCGTTCCACAAGAGAAATTATGAGGGACACGACGACAAGGAGACCAATGAGAAGGAAACCGGTCACAGGGGCAGGGTCAGAAGCAGTGAAATATGGTCCAGGAAACTTCTGAGGAGAAAAAAAAAATATATAATAAATAAATAAATAAAAAAATAAATATATATAAAAGAATAAAGTGTTAAAGGGATCGATGCTTGCCAGCATGGTGAGGAGGCCTGTGTAACGGAGGACTGGAGCAGGTCAGCAGAGTACATCTTGGTCGAGCGGATCCTGAGGACATTAAGACAGAGTACCATTAGGCATCAGTTCCCTTTCCCAACCCTCAACTTAATCCAAACATAAGTGTGACACTAGCCAAAGGGAACAGGAAGGAGGGCAAATGGTGTGCTCTCAGTTCGTACAAAAGCATCTTAGTGAACAAAACAGTCACCCACTCCGTGGAAGGGATAAAGCGTGGCCAGGGACCACGTGGAACTATCAACCCTATCTCTCAGCAACTCCGCTGCCGTAAGCGGTGGTGATCATCACATCGATGACGGAAGTAGCCAAATTCAGAAGAGAATTGGGAGGCTGTTACCTTTTCCCGGGACATCTGGGTCGCTAAAATAACTAACTTTAGTAGTGCAAGTATCTCCTATCTTACTAGACAGGCGCCTAGTTGGACTCTTTCCCCTTCTTTCAGGGTAATGTGTAAGGAGCCACCTGTCTCCAGTTTTGGGGTTCAAGTCGCAGCGTCTACGTTGTTCTTTATTTGCAAGTTTATGGGGGGGACGCCTTAACCTGTCTCCTTTCTTCATCCCTCAGTCCTACCTGCTCTCGTTTCTGGCGTAGTCCCCCCCCCCCCCCCCCCCCGTTCTCTTTTCTGTTCCATCTTTGCATTTTCTCTGGGGTCCTTGCCTCCTTTCTCTCCTTCCTTCTCTCCCCTAGCCTGGGGCCCTGGGATCTCCTTCCCTCTGTTCTCCTTAGGGGGAAAGGTGTGTTGTAACCTCTCCAGCTGGACCCTCCCGCACCCACCCCTCTCCCTCCCTTCTCCTTGGTATGGCCCGCTCTGCTCCTGAGAGTGCGAGTTAGAACGTTCACAGTGTGTGAAAGATCAGCCGCCAAGCTGGAAGCACCTGTTAGCATTTCACTAATAAAAACATACGAAGAACCTACCGGATGTGGTGATTCTTTACTACACACTGGTATAGGGTGTACGAGACCTGGACTCAAGTAAGTTGACTTGGGCCCTTTATTGACAGGATCAATGCTTTAAATGAGCCGGTAATGTCGGGTACTGACTATTTTTGAAGAAATGGTTTGGTTCTAAAAAGCACTCTGTGGTGCTTACCTAACGGAACCACTTGTAGCTTTTTTAACCCCTTCGGCGCTTATCGCGCCTCGGGTGAGCTCTGCTAGTGGCGGAACAGTTCCGTCACGGCCCGCTCGACGCGCCTGCACGGCGCTGATTTCGCGCCTGCGTGGCGCGTTCTATTGAGCGGGCGCGTTCGTGACGGAACCGTTCAATCACTAGCACAGCTCACCCGAGGCGCGTGACGGAGCGGTTCCGTCACATGCGCAGGTGAGCCGTGCGACTCCCCCCCCTAGCACTGCGGCGGAATTGCCGCCGCAGTGAAGGGGTTAATTCAATACCAAGGTTCTGAGGTAAATAGGGTGACCCCATTGAGAATAATGGTATTTAGGTGCAGGTGAGGGTTCTTTTCTCTACAGATTTGAGCCCGATTTAACAAGAATATATCAGAGAGAGAAACTCTCTCCTATAGTGATGAGTATATTAACAAGCTTATCCAGGACCAGAGAGACCTTTGCTTCCTAGGTGTGGTTACATCCACTCTAGATGCAACACTGAATGAGAAACTAGCTAAAATAGAAAGATTGGAAAATAAACTAATAAGGGCAAAAGTACATGGTCATGTATTAACAAAATACCTTCAGTACAACATTATACCGAAAGATCTACAGGTGAGAAACAAACTGGCAATCTTCATTGACATCCCTAAGTTCCGGGAGGGCTTTAGCTTTGGAGCAAATACATGCTCAAGGCACTGGATGGTTATGGGGATTGAAACTGCCATTGAATACGTTAGAAGTTTGATCCAAGAGATAGCAGAACGAAAAAAGGAAATAATTGATGACAAGGCACTCACAAATGCTAAGAAATTGCTAGAGCGGGTGGAGAAACCAATCACTGAGTTTAACACCATCACACTCAACAGGAAACTGGATAAACGCACACGACACATTAGGTTATACGACAAGAAAATAACCTATACCTATTTGTCTGAGGATTATTATCAGCAGGACAACCAGGTATATTTTACCAATAGGGGCAGGCAAGGACCTAAATGCTTTGCCACTTTCTCAGACTCTTCCAATGGGAGTGGCTCTGAGAGTGACACAGAGCGGGTAGAGACCAGCTCAGCGAGTGGTCAACCGTCTTTTTTAGGGGACAAAACATGTAACCCGAACAGAGGGAGGGGGCAGGAACAGAATTATGGCAGACGACGAGGGTGGGAACAACAGAGTGAGGTGTTATCCAGAGGAGTCACATGGGGAGATACAAACACGCAGACAGACACACAGGTGGTAATTCCTGAACAGGTACCTACACCCATTGTATCCAATGATCAAACTAGCCCCAACATGAATCTATCTGACTATACCCTCACTGATTCAGAAAACAGTATTCTGTCTATAGGATTAACATTTATCCCCACCACCCCCCCAGACTCATTTAATACGAAGGTGGAATTACAACGGTTCTTCAGGAAGATCAGACTGAACTATTACTTGTTGAAAAATCCATTAGTCAACAGGCAATATGTAGCCACACCCTTCAGAACTCCCTCTCATTTCACACCAGCAGCACACCTGGTACAATTCAGTTAAATGGGGATTCCATCCCCGTAGACTTTTGATCCCAAAAAATAAATTTCTGCATTTGGTATAACCATTGGAAACAGGTTCCAAGACGGCCGCTGTCCTTTCTTTTACGGGCGCCTGGTGTTCGACGTGATGACGCCACTCGTTGAACCCTGAAGTTGACTTTGCTTCAGCGAATGTTTGCACTGGCATCCTGCTGCAGAAAGGAGAGTACACACAGACACCCGGTGATCGAGGTGAGAGTAGTACATGCACAGGGGGGCACAAGCAGGCTACAGTTTATCAACACATGTACTAAATAGACTTATTTTCCCACCAGAACTAACAGAGGTGCGGGGAGCGGCAGCACATTTATTTGGACAATCCTCAATCAATCTTGGATTGGGCAGCAACAATCACTAGTGGGATTTCTTTACCCCCTGTGGGTCAATGTGTATGACCAGTGGGGTAAGTGTACTATTCGATATTTCCATGGCAATCAACTTGGCAATACTTAGGACAATGATGGGGAGGAGTATACTTAGTTTTTTCACTCTCCCAACAGGGTCGCAGCTGATAATTGGAACACAGCTGAGGCCATCTAAATACAGATTTAGGGATGGAGGCACATGGGTAAGTGCGCAATAGATTATTCATGCACGCAGTATCCATCCCTCACTTAGATTGCATATATAAGAAGGTCACTGTTACTGAAATGTGTTATTTCACCATTTTTCAGATGACCCTCAACAATAAAGTTTTTGTGACAAGCACCATCCGGGATCGGAGGAGTAGTTTCATATTCTTGAATATATAACAAACAAAGGTGAGTACTCCTGGCACATGGCTGCTTGCACACCTGTAAATATGTTATCGCACTCCACACTAAAAAAAAGTTTCTTTTTTTTATAAGCTTTATTTTCATAGTTTAGATAAACCAAATAAAGAAACAAAGTTGTGGTAAGCGTAATTGACTCAGAAATGCGAAACCAGTGTAAAACATGACAAAGAAAATAGCAAAACCAGTACATAGGAGATACACACAGTGGAAAATAAAGATGAAGATGAAACATATCACTTAATTGAGGAAAAAAGCATTATACATCCTAACAGGCAGAATAAGGGCCCAAATAAACACAGCCCTTGCGCTTGGATGATGCTCAAAAAATAATTGCTTCAGCCAATCCTCAAAAGAGGCCCAGATCCTACGGGCAAACTCACGCCTCCTTCTGACCCTTCTCAAAAACACTGAAGACTCCAAATTATAGAGGGCAAGAATCCTGCCTCTCCAATTCAAAAAAGTAGGAGCTTCAAGACTCAGCCATTGTGAGGTAGAACAAAGCCGAATTTGAGACCTTACTACGAACAAAAAGGCAGAAACATGTCTTATTCTTTTACCCGGCATGGTACCTTCACACCCCATTATCACCAATTCCAAAGAGATGGTGAACGGGATATTAAGTGATGAATTTATAAAGCACTCAATATCATGCAGGAATGCCCCCAACTTTGGACATAAATAGAATATGTGGATATCATTAGCAGCTTGGAGCCCGCACATAGCACATCAGTCGCCCTTACGACCCCCCCATTTCGCAATTTTCTACGGTGTATAATAGAGGTCGAACATTGCCATATAACTTTGAGTGCGTAGGCTACCAGAAACAAGGACAAAACTTGCTAGATCCAGTGCCTGCCTTATATCCACCCCAGTCCTACTTGGAATTCTGGGAATCGAGATCGTCCGGAAAATCAGATAGAAGATGTTGATAGATTTTCCCAATTCTGACCCTTCTTTGAATTAATTCAAATAGGATAACCTTATCGAAAACATTCAAGACTTCATGTTGACGTTGATGTTTATCAATAAAACTTCTGACCTGGAGCTATTTAAAGAAGTCGTGGGAGTTCAAATGAAACTTATCCTTTAAATGAGAGAAAGGGGCCATCTGCCCATCCATGCCTAAATCCCCTATGCCCCGCAAACCCAATGTCTGCCATATAAAGATAGCTTGATCCTGAAAAATAGGAGGCAGCAGTCGAACTGCCGTAAAGGGGGTATAAAAATTTACATTAGCTATTGACCATTTATGCCGAATTTTCCTCCAGATTGAAAACATGGCCCCTATAATCTTGAACCTGGTTCTCTTGAAGTAACTCTGCTTGAGAATTCACGTTAGGAACCCCTTGGCAGTATCACCCAAAACTAGTTCATAGATGGTAGGTCTGTTAGAAAGCGGAACCTCAGAACTATCTCCCAATGATGGTATGCCAAAGTGTTGCAGCATAGCAGCCCAATAATATAGTAAGAGATTAGGTACCGACAATCCGCCACGATCCCTAGAGAGACGCATCCATTTAGCTGCCATGCGCGAGCGGCGATAGCCCCAAAGGAACCTATAGCAGATCCTTTCGGCCCTGACCAAACTTTGTTGTGACAATTCTATTGATATGGTTCTAAATAAATATAGGAACTTTGGGAGGACCAGCATTTTAAGCACGTTGCAACGGCCATAAAGAGAGAGATGTAAATGATCTAAGCTTTCCAGCTTAAGTTTGACAGATTCGATCACCAGAAGAATATTCAAATCTGGGATACAAGAGCAGTAATTTTGACCCCGAGATATGTTGCTTCTGTAACCACAGGAGCTTCAGAAGGAGCCATGGCAGTTGACTGGATGACCTGCGTTTTTAAAACATTTAGCTTATAGCCTGAGAGCCGGCCAAATTGTTCAGCCAGAAACTTTAAAGCCGAGAAAGCTGTAGCAACATTGCTGGTTAGAACGACAACATCATCCGCATAAGCCAGCGTCTTGTAGTCTGTAGAATTGACCCTGATAGGCACAATGTCCAAGTTGCCTTAAATTTGGCTGAGAAAGCGATCGATGTAAAGAGCAAAGAGTAAAGGCGAGGAGGGGCACCCTTGCCTGGTGTCCCTGCTGATGTTAAAGGACACTGATTGAAGACCAGAGATACGGAGTGTGGCGACTGGAGAGATATACAACAACTGAATTGGCCGAATAAATTTGGTGCTGAAACCCTTCCAACGTAGGACAGCCCCTAAAACCCCCCCAGGCGGCCCTGTTGAACGCCTTTTTGGCGTCCAACAGGATCGCTCCGAGGGGAGAGCCGGTAACTTGAGCCCAGTCCAGTAGTGCAATAACCCGACGGATATGGTCAGCTGTATCCCTTCCCAGGATAAACCCGTGCTGGGGCAGCGACACCAGTGGGGTAATTACCTTAGCTAGTCTGATAGATACCATTTTAGAATAGATTTTACTATCTGTATTTATCAGGGAGATGGGTCGAAAAGATGAGGGGTTTAACTCAGGCTTGTCTTTCTTCTTGAACAAAACTATGGTAGTTTGACACCATGAATCCGGTATTACCCGCTGCTGTGCTGCCCTAAGGACTGCTAAAAAGTCCTGGCAGATCTCTGGACAGAACGCCCTATAGAATTCGAAAGGAACTGCGTCAGGACCGGAGGCCTTGCCGTTAGCCAGCGATTTTATTGTCAACTCAACCTCCTCCCACCTAATCGGCACAGAAAGAGCCTCGTTCTGCTAATTTGTAACTTGAAGAATGTCAATACCCTGAAAAAATTCCTGAGCCTGAGACTCGCTTAAAGGATTAAGATTATCTTCCGTATAGAGCTCAGTGTAGAACTTCAGAAACACTCCCATAACCCCCTCCTGCGTATCCTGAACGTTACCCCAATGATTCTGGATTCTAATAATGCGATTTAGCAAACTATTCTGTAGAAACCTTTTAGCAAGAATTCTGCCTGAATTTCCCCTTATTCATACATCATTGTATGATACTGCAGGTACTTGACAGCCAGATCCTGCCCAAAAAATTCCAGAAGTTTGGACTTAGTAATAGCAACAGACTGCTGAATCTGGTCGATATTAGGCCCTCCTTGATCATACGAGTTAATTCCATCTCTGCCAGCCTTAGTTCCTCAAAACCGCCATTAATCTGCTACTAGATAGTCCTCCACCAAAAGGCGGCAAAACTCTTGGTCTCCCCGCACACGGCGGCCTTAAGTGTGTCCCAAACTATACAGTCAGAGGCAGTACCCCTATTTATATAAAAAAAATCAGCGAACCAAATCCTCATATGATCCTGATCTGATAGTAATTTCCTCTTGAATATCCATGCCCTGGGGACAATAGGCGTGCAAGAAAACGGGCACTCAACAATCAGAGGATTATGATCAGAAAGAGTTCTAGGGGAGAGAGAGATAGAGGCCGTCTAGGCTGGCTGATCAGACACAAAAAATAGTCCAATCAGATGATTTTATTATGGGGGGCAGAGTAGTATGTATAGCCATCTTGGTCTTTATTGTGTCTATACCAAAGATCAATCAAAAAATGTTCCTGAATTAATATCTGAAGGGCCCTAAAAACCCTAGGTTTCCTGCCGATATACTTTTCACCACCCTCTAAGCTAAAATTTCCAGACAAATTTATGTTCATGTCTCCACAAAGAAACATTGGATGGGGCCAGGCTGCAAGTTCTAAATTCAAGAATTTTATCGCTTCTGAATCATCCAGGTAAGATCCGTATAGCGTACAGATAGTTAAAGATCTTATTGACCGCTACTTCGACTAAAGCCCATCTGCCTGCTCTGTCCTCTCGAATTCTTTTACAGACCCTGACCCCCTCTTCAGTAAAATGGCCACCTCTCCGATCATAGATGCCTGTCGTGAACATGCAATCAGATCATAACCAGGGACTTTCAGCCAATCCCATTTAGCCCAGGGTATGTGCGTCTCTTGTAGACATAGGACATTGAGTTGCATGATATGAACAATTTTAGAGAACAAAGCACTTTTTTTGCTATCATTAAGACCAAATATGTTCCATGAACACAATCGTAATTTACCCAACCCCATTAAAACTAAATCCAAAACCTACTCGCCACTGTGAGTCTTTACCCAATTTAGTCAAACATTCTAGAATAGCACAGACTCTGTGGATATCAAGAGCAATACAAATACCACGACTATAAGATAGACCTACACTTTTAGAGACCCTCCACCACCCCCTTCCCCCCTTACCCCCTCTCTGACCCCCTCCCACTCATCAGCCCGAAAACTACCCCACACCACACCAAAGAGTACCTGCACTTCTATTTCTCCATTTCAAGCACTGGACAGGATCACCTGACCTATGACACCTGAGCTGGATAGATGTGGGGTGGGTGAAAGCACTGCCTTCATGGAGTGGCTAGAAACAGCTACCTGTCTGTAAGACACTACATCCCTCCAGAAATCCAAATGAAAAGACAACAAGTCCAGCCTGTGGGAATACATAACACCAACAACTAGACACCATTGCGTCTCTTAGTCTCTAGAGACAGTCAACATGACATCCCTGGGTGCACGGGCAGGTGTATCTGGCAGCACCCGGTCACCACTGCGTGCATCCATTATTTTGTTTTACAGTTCTGTTTATTGTTATAAACATCAAAACAACAATACATAAGATAAATAAGGAAACCAATACACTGCCATGTAATGACTTATACAGATAGAGACAGTGAGCCATGATTCCACAACCGCCTCTGCAGCCCCCTCCACTCCTTACCCTGGCCTGCAGTGGTTACAAGTGAGACAGGTTGCTTAGCAAGCGATAACTCCACACCAGCACCGGCAATGAAGGTGCAGGGTTTACCTCTATGTTCATTCCATTTTTCCTATATCTTTGCTAATTTTGGGGGGACAGCCACTCTCTTCATACTCCACATTTTCTGCGAGAATGCACCAGACCATATATTTTTTCCAGTCTCTCAATTGTGGTGGTTGCTCAGCACACCACAAAGGTGCAATGTTACGTTTAGCGACAATCAGTCCCAGTGTTATCCAAGTTCGCTCTATGCAGGTTAAATCTGATGTGTCCCAGATATAAAGGAAGAACCAATTTTCAGGAGGCTCCATTTTACAGCCACATACATTATTCATACAGTTGATCACACCTGTCCAATCGTTTTGCATCATGAAGCAACTCTATATAGTATGAAAACATTTACCTACTTGATCACAATGTCTACGACATTGTGCATCTATGGCTCTGATAATTTTTTCTAAGGTAGCGCTTGAACAATAGGACATGTGTAATATTATGAGTTGTACTAACCGGAATCTGGACTGTATGGCAACCTCTGTAGGGGATGGCAATGCCTCTGGCCATTCTCCATCCTCAAAAACTTCTGAATTCTGCTCCCATTGTGCCCATAAGTGAACCAGGGTGTCAGGCGAATTGGTAATTATTTTTTGATAGGTAAGTGAGATAGTTTTACGGGGCATATGGGTGTCAAGAAGCTTGTCCTCCAGTGGGGATGTTTCAGAAAGCACCTCACCTACTGTCAGTGGCTTCTGTAGCGCATGCCAGTTCTGTAGGTAACAGTAAGATTCAGCGGGTGCTAGGTGATATGCGCTTTGCAAAACTGTGAAAGGGATGATGCCCTCCTGCACCCCGAGGTCCCCCACTTTTGCCAGGCGAATGAGATCCCACTTATCGAAGCCAGGCTATGTTCCTAGAGTATCTAAACTAGCTGTGTCCCACAGGGGGGTGACTTGAGTTATTTTGTCCTTCCACCTAAGTACTCAGAGAGTTGTGTGCCAAATGTTCAGTGTAACTGCTGTTGGGCCTTTGAAAGCATTTATGGTGCTGTCCACTGTATACAGCCCTAAGATGGCCCCCTGGATGCATTGCTACCCTTGTGAGATGCAGGATTGGCTATCTGTAGATGCACCCAATAGTTAACTTCCATTAATTATGTAGCTCAATAGTACTTTTGAATGTTCAGAAGGTCAATGCCAACGTCATAACAACCTCTCATCAATTTTTGAATGCAATATGAAGAGGGGCTCAGTTCCAGAGCAGCTCACGGGTCCTGCTCTCAATTTCATTGAATTATAAAACCGAGACTGGATAAGGACTGTTGTGTAATGTGTAAAGGTGGCGAGGCAGAGACATTATTTTCAATAGAGCATCCCTACCAAGCAAAGTCAGAGGCAATGGCCTCCTATCTTGAAAATCTTGCCTGAGGCATGCAAGAGGTGGCAATAGATTGTTAGCATGAAGCCTGTTGGGGTCAGGGGTCATGTATAGTCCCAAATATCAGAATCTGGAGGATACACATGAGGGATTTTCCCCAGTTGATGGTGTAGCCTGAGTAGGAACTTATTTTGGTAATTATTCATATAATCTTTTCTAGTGTGAATGTTCGGTTGGTGACATGGAGCAGAATGTCATCTGCATAAAGTGAGACTTTATCTTCCCAGTCATCTGCCCTCTGGAGTCCCTGAACCATAGCTCCTTGTCTCATCCAGGCAGGAAGGCGCTTCAATATAAGAGCAAATATTAAGGGCGAAAGTGGACAGCCATGTCTGGTGCCGCGCTGGAGCTGAAATGCAGTGGACGTACCTCAGTTGACTGTTACTTGGGCCAATGGTTCCATATATAGGAGCTTTATTCAAATTATATATTGCAGGCCAAAGCCCATCTTATTCAACACCTCAAACATGTAAGCCCACTCAGCCATGTCAAAGCCATTAAAGCATTTGGTGAAAGCAGAAGGGCATCTTCCTAAAGACCCAGAGTTTGGCCCAAGACACTGTGGAGCCGCCTCGCATTATGGGCGGTGTTCCTTCCTGGCATGAAACTGGATTGATCTGGGTGAATGAGAGCTGCAACGACTTGTACTAGGTGGAAGGCCATAACTTTAGCCAATATTTTAACTTCTGAATTTAGCCCTTAGTTTGGCCTATAGGAGGCACACTCAGGTGGTTTACCATCTTTATGGATGACCAATATATTAGCCAGCAGGTGATCTTGGGGAGGGGAGCCTGAGTCGTGACTTACCTTCTACATTTGAAGCAAGTAAGGGTCAATCTTTATGGCTGTTAGCTTATAAAGTACAATGGGGATCCAGTTGGGGCCCACTACTTTGCCCGAGTTCAATTTGCGGATTGCCAGCGCTATTTCTTTTTCAGTGAGCTCTTCCTCTAACAGTGCTCTGTCCACACATGATAGGCGGCTCGAAAGCTTTAGATCGGCTAGTAAATCAAGTGATTCTTATGCTGTAGCGGCATCTGCGGGGTAGTACAGCTGGGCATTGTAAGGGGAGAAAGCATCTGCGAGCTTCTGCCTCCCCCACACTTGCTCATCATTGTCAGTTTGCATTTCTAGGATCCAGCGATTCACCCTCTCACATTTGTGAAGCCATGCTAGGAGTTTACCAGGTCTGTCCCTGACTTCATAAAGTCAGTGTTGGGTTGCCCAATGACTTCTCTTCGCCGTGTTGGATGACACATCCCTATTTTCCTTTTGATTCAGGCTTAGTGTGTGATGAATGCCTGTTCGGCTTGAGTATCAAGTTTGGCTTCTAGCTCTGCAATTTTATGCTCTAGCATTTTCATTTGTGCCCTCTTATCTTTCTTGTGCACTTCGATCAAACAGAGGATCTGTCCATTAATCACAGTGTTGTATGCCTCCCAGAGGGGTCTGCAAAGAGTCCACCAAATTCTTGTTCTCAGCAAAATAATACTCTGTGGCCCCATGATGACAATCTCATATAAGGGGTATCTTGAGATACAAATTATTGAATGTTATTCTGCTGCTATTCCATTAATTTGGTAGGCCGTATATCGCCCATATTGGCGAGTGATCCAGAATGCCTCTAGGCAAGTGGCGTATCTCACTAAAGTGGGAAGTGTATTATGTCAGAGTAAGGATACCCCAAACAGGTGAGCTGAGCTAATACTAGGTATGGTGCAAGGATGGGACCTTTGACGAAAGTGTGACTACAAGGCCTCCCTCTCATGCCCCCCATGGGAGCTGGTGCCCCCTTGAAATTGGGTAATTCCCTAATAATGCTGCGGCAAGTAAATGCCTTTGCTTAATTTTCTCACATGCAAATTGCATGCACACGTAAAACACGTCTGTGGGGGAGTGACTTTTCACTACCCACCCTGACGAAAGCCCAGGTCCTTGCACAGGCCAATAGGACAGGGCTTAAACATTTTGGTGATTTAGGGTCATAGGGCCATTGCATTCTTCTAGCCCTTTATATATTTTTAACCTTCCCTCCCACAAAACTAATAAAGGATACTTTTGAAGTGGGTGAGTAATTTTATCTTTTAAGTTACGCCCTTAAACACCCAATCTTCATAAGTGCTCCCTGGAATACGGTTGAGCCCACTCTGACCTTTAGGAGTTGGGGTGAACCCAATGATGAAGCATGCCACTATTAGAGTGAGTGAAGGTTGTATAAAGAAAAGGGTTTCTTTCCCTTCCCACCCACAATAGTGGGTGTGCTGCCACCTGGTGTACAGACGATTCCCGATCTTAAGCTGCTCCTAAAGGAGCCATCTTGGTTCCAGAGGGGATACTGTTATATTTTTTACTATATTTCTAGGAGGACGTAACCCTTCAATCCTCTTTATTGAAGACCTCTCTACCCTCATAGGGTTCCCACTCGGGACCCCTAACTTCGTGTAAAAAGAGTCAGGATATAGTCAATGCGGGAAACACTACCATGTGCCCCTGAATGATATGTGTACTGTTTTGTCATTGGATTGTGGGAGCCCCATACGTGCATAAGACCAAAAGCCGATAGGAAGTCAGCCAACATGTGTCAGGAGGCCCCCGTCAGTCTGAGTGGCAAGCAAGCAGTCTCGTCATTGAGTGTAATATTAAAGTCACCACCCATCAATAATATACTCTGTGGGAGGTGAATTAGCAATGCACGTATGTCAGAGAATGCATTGTCATACAATCGTGGAGGAGCATAAAAAAATTATGTTTATCAGTTTATCCTCCCATATACAAGAGATTGCAAACATAGCGGCCATGGCTATCTGGCCAAATGTTTTGGACAGTAAGTAGTAACGCTTTGCACACTAGGCCATTGTTTTCTATCCCAACTGGTCTAAGACAGGTATGTGTTCTCCTTAAGATGAGTCTCCTGGAGAAGGACTACTTCAGGAGCATGTCTCTTAATGTATTGTAAGACAACCCTGAGATTAAATGCATCCCATAACCCATTTACAGTTCAGGAAAACGGTATAATAATGGATGCCAGAGCCATTTTAAGGCATAGGCAAAGTGGGCTCTGACACAGGGCCACAGCCTTTCAGCCCCCCTTATAGGGCCAGCTGTATTCTGAAAAAAGTCTTGCCCTGATGACCTTGAATATTTATTTTACCGATTTTTGGAAAGGGCGTTTTTTAATAATTTATTTTTAATTTGTGAGAGTCCATTACAGACATTTTGATGACCAAATGTGTTTATGTTTCATGCGGCATCCATATAAACAGTTTCTTTTGCAGGCCCTCACATATTAGAAATGGAAGGGTGTCACAGAGATTATTTACAGTAATATTATTGAGCTGCTGCTGTGTTACAATACTGAAAGCACACATCACTATCCCTGAATATCACATGTACACACACATTTAGAATATAACCAAAAAGGGCATGAAAGAGCTGAAACTGATTCATAAAATCAAAGCTGTTCCCAACAGGCGCCCCCATAATACATTTGGCCCAGGGCACCCAAAATCTTTAAAACTTCCCTGATTGATGCTGCTACCGGGTTGGCCATGGAACTATGTGAGTCTGTGGTAATGTGTATAGCTGTCTAGTTTTAAGTGGGAGTCAGTGTAGGGGGAAGCATCTACACAGGGGAAGTGGATCGTGATTCAGCTGCAGTGTGCAATAAAAATAATAACAAAATAACAAAAACAACAGCAAAAACCCCAAGTGGAAACCCCCTCCCTGCCTGGCGGGCCTCAAACTTCCCGCCCCCCCTAACTCTACAGAGCACCTGTCACCCCATAACATTGCACAAACTGTAGGTGAAAGTGACCAGTGCCAAGCAATCAACCACCTGCCTCCTCCATAAAAAGGAGACATTTTTGACAATGTTGTGACTCATCGCACAGTTAGTTTTTTGCACCCGTAATGTTCAGAGTTTGGTGTTGGATTTATGAAAAACTGACAGTACATTTGGAACACTGAAGTCTAGTGATGCAGAAAATCTGCCTGTCGACCACAATCGGTCTTCCATGGCTGCATTAAATGGAATTGTGTGTTGTTGCTGATCAGGATGTCTGTTCTTGTTGGGTCCTAGAGCAAAGTTGTAGATCTTCTGGTCCAACTTGCTGCCCAGATGTGTCAGCTTCTCGCCGCTTCTGTCCCGATCGATTTATTGGTTTAGAGCTTCCAACAGTCCTCTAGATGCCCAACCATCTCATGCTTCGCCAGGGTTTGTGAAGTACTAGGTCTTACCATCTGCCACTATTCTTAGCTTTGCCGGGAAAATCATCAAGTATTTTATCTCTCATTCTCTCAAGGCCCTCTTGACTTCCAGAACGTTGTGCCTTAATTTTTGGACTTTCAGCGTGAGGTCATGGAAAAAGGTAATGGTGGGATTTTTGTAGGTATTTGGTGGAGCACTATGAGACGCTTGCAATATGACATCACCATTCCAGTAGTTAAATATATGAGCTATTATAAGGTGAGGAGGTGCACCCGGATTGTGCAGGGTGCCAGGGATTCAATGGGCACACTCCACTTAAAAATAGTTGGAGAGGCCTCTGCATTGCAATATCTTGAGTATATGGTCCTCCACAGAGAGACCCACCGCCGACCCTTCTGACCGTTTAGGGACCCCAATAATATGAAAGTTATTGCAACTTGAGTGTCCCTCAAAGTCCTCCACTCGGTCCTCCAGAGACCTTGTGACAGCATGTAGTTCACTAATCTGGGTTTTCAAGGTTTTATTATCTGTCTTGAGGGTGGTAATTGAGCCCTCCATTTCCGTCATCCTGGCCTCCATGTTTCTGAGGTCCGCCCTTACTAGTGTGACCTCTGTAGATAATGAATCAATTTTGTACTGCAAAGCGGTATGGACTCCCTATATTGCCGCCATGGAGCATGATTGGCTCACCCCCAGGGATAATTGAACTGCAGGAGTCCTAATTTCTTGAGTCCCTGTCAAAGCTGCAGAGTCATAAGTTAAAAAAAAGTGTTTATTGATTTTACAAACAAGAAAAACTACAGGTAGCATTCCACGTTACATCAATGTCAATATGATTAGGCAAAGATATCTTTTGAATGCGCAACGTCAAAAAAATAACAGAACAGTCAGGAAGCAATACATTTTAATACAGTGTCAAGTATTATCTTTGATATGGCCTAATTCTCAATTCTATTGTGGCGATGCAGCACATGTGACATTTTCGTGCAGGGACCCACTGGCGTACAGCGTTCAAATATCTAGTTAGCATGGTCTGCCAACATGGCAGCCTGGCACCCCATTCACACCTGTGTAGTCTCGGCTAGCAGAATCTTTAAGTGTCGGCCAGGGGTGGGGAAGGGCATTGTCATCTTGCAGTGTCTTCAGCCAGTCTATGAAGGGACCCCATGTGTTTTTGGGTTGTGAGGCCATTGGCATTAACTCCCAAAAAGTGGTTAGTTGCTTTTGGCTAAAAGTGACGTCTTGTATCCACGCCTTGCTCGTGGGGGCGCGCCTATCTCCCCAATGTATAGATATTCTTCGTTAGGCGATCAAGAGCAGCATGGCATGTAATTTAAGATTTTCTGCCTTGGTGGCTTTAACATATCCTAATAGGCTGATGAGCGGACGAGGCTCCCTTGAGGTCCCTGGCATCTCATGTATTTTGCTAAATATGTCTGCCTAGATGGCTGCAATTGGAGGGCAGAACCAGGACATGTGCAGGAAGGTGGTGGGGGTATAGCCACAACTCCAGCAATTCTCATCAGGTCTAATCCCTATATGATACAATTGAGAAGGGGTCCCGTAGAAGGTGTGCAGGTACTTAAAATGTATTAGCCTCAATGTATAGTTTGGTGAGAGCATTTGGAGTTGTCCACAGCAGAAAGTCCAGACATCATTTGTTATTTGACCCTCTAAGTCTACATTCTCACTATGTTTAGCCCTAGGTGCAGTTAGTGGTGCTGCAGTTTCTATGAAATTGTGTAGTTGTGTGATTAATCTGCAGGAAGATGGGTTTGTGATCATCTGCTCGGGTGGAGGCAGTGAGGTGGGAGGGCTCGTAAAGGTGTTGTGGAGTTGTCTACATGTCGCTCTATTTTGTAATAGCTTGAAGAAGTTCCTTGTGCCCTCGCCATAGGGCCCGGTGGGTTGCAGAAGGCGTCATCAGTACAAAGATCTGCAAAAGTCTCAAATCACATGGATTTTGCCAGAGAGACAGTCCCGCTGTCTGCCAATGCCTGGATTATCGGGTTCCGCGCAACTGGGATAAAGGGGGCATACAATATCTGCATGCGAGCTATGGTGCGTAGTCAATTCCAGGCCCAGCACAGAGCCTCAACAGTGTTGAATCCTTCCCGCGGTCTGCGGTATGGCTGCTAGATAGCTAGCTGGAGGGTAGTCAGGCAGCTACGTCCCTCCCCACAGCTGAGATGGGGCTGAAATGGGGTAGGACGTAGCCAAAAATGTAAGAATTGAGCTTCTGATCAAAACGCATAAAGCAGTATATCTGGGGCTCCCAGTCCTCCCTGTGTGAGGGGGAGTGTGAGCAACTCCTAGGAAACGCGCACTTGCTTCTCGGCCCAGACCATCAAAAATCAGCAACATTCAAATGGACTGGAAAAAAGGCCCAGTTGAGCGGAATTGGTATGTTGACAAATAAGTATAAGAATTGGGCAAGATGATCATTTTAGCTATAGCAATCCTGCCAGCCAGGGAGATCGGCAGCAGAGACCAAGCTTTTGCCTTGTCTTCCAGCCATGAGAACGCATGCCCTTAGTTTCAATTCCAAATTTCCTACTTATCCCGGCTCAGCCAAATGCCCAAAAATTTTACCTGGCCCTCCGCCCATTTCAGAGGGTGATCCAGGTCAAAAGGCTTAGTTTCCTCTGTAAGTGGAAATAGAGTAGAGTTGGCCAAGTTTATAAATATGCCGGAAAGCCCGCCGAATTTAGCAAGCTCCCTGAGCAGCGGGCTTAGATTAACCTCAGGATCTATAATGTACAGTGTCATGTCGTCTGTGTATTAAGAAATAAGAAGCCCCCTAGTACTGAATACCAAGTCCCTTGCTGCATGATGTTGCTGTGCCTCGTGTGATAGAGAAAGAATCTGACAAGAGACTATTCATACGTTGAGGGGGCCGTGTAAAGGAGTTTTATTAAGGCTATAAAAGTCGGGCTAATGCCCATTCTCCCATAAATGGCGAACAGGTATGGCCATTCCAACGTGTCAAAATCTGTGGTTGCAACGAAGACTGCCAGGAGCGCCTTGACTTTAGAGTGCAACACCACAAAACGGTAAAAAGATTGTGGGAGATGGATCTGCACGGGATAAAGCCAGAATGGTTAGGTCTGGTGATAAGAGGGTGCAAGGGCTGCAGGCAATTAGCAAGCAGCTTAGCATAAATCTTAGCGTCAATATTAATCAGGGAGAGCGGCCTGCAGGAATCTATCTCATGGCTTGGTTTACCCAGTTTCGGATTAGTCTCTCATAGAAGGGCGGAGTATAACAGACATCCGAGCCTCCACGAAGACCGCAAAGAGCTGGGGTGTCAGTAGGTCACCATATGCATTATAAAATACGGTTATCAAGCTGTCAGATCCCGGGTCCTTATCCATGGGAAGACTGCTATTCCTTGAAAGATGTCATTGGCCGTAAAAGGTTCATCTAAGTATTCTCTGTGCGCCCTCCCAAGCCACAGTAATTCAATAGACTCAAGGAAGGACTGGAGCTCCTCCGGTACTGATTGGTGGTTCACAATTGAGTATAAAAGTCGGTAAATCGGTGCATGACCTCCTGAGGTCCTCTTACTACAGTAGAATCCTCTCCTGCTATCTCAGATATGTAAGTGACTGTGTGTGGCTACTTAAGCATGTTCGCAAGGGTTTTGCCAGGACCCTCTCCCTCCCTGTAGCGCCTAGCTTGGGTGTATTTGTCCAGGAATTTTACCTCCCTGTGGGCCTCTCCTTTGAATTCAATGACTAGTGTCTTGATGAACAGTAAAAGTGCAGGATATTCCGTTGCATATTACGAGGTTTCCAACTCCCTAATGCAAGTTTCTGAAGAAGCCAGTGTGCCTCTAATAGCCTTAAGCACAGTGGCTTGTCTCGAAATGCATTTCCCGCTTATTACCACTTTAAATGCCTCCCAAAGAATTGCCTTTGTAGAGACAGACCCAGCATTTGTGGCAAAGTACTCCTCGATGTCCCCATATATTTTCTCCCTAAAGGCAAAATCTAGGAGGGCGTTAGGAGCAAGTCTTCAGCTAAACAATTTATGTGGTGTGTTTGGACGGTTAGCCTTAACAGCCAGGGGGCATGATCAGACAGCGTTCTAGGGAGGTGCATAATATCTATGGTCCATGGCGCAATGTTACAAGAACCCAGCCAATAATCCAGTCTGGACCAGGCTCCATGATGAGCTGATATACATGTGCCCTTCGCCACCCCCGGGTGTCTCTGCCTCCAAATGTCTATCAGGCTGCCCTCTTCTGCTGTAGTGTTCAGGACTTCCCTAGAGTTGGGATGCTGTGTTCGAGTGCTGACTTTTCTATCCAAAATATCATTCAGCACCACATTGAAATCCCCCTCGCCCATATTATGGTATCACATCCAGTGATTTGCATTTGGCCCATACAGTACGGAAAAAAATCAGGACCGTCATTATTTGGACCATGAACTGCCGTAATTATCATCTTCGCTCCCCATAATATCCCACAAAGGATCACAAAATGGCCCTTAGGTTCAACCTTGGGGTCTATAGTTTTCCAGTCAAACTCCTGCCAAATCACTATAGTCACTCCTCCCGCATAATTGGAATAAATGGAGAAGTATGGCCCCAATGTGTACCTTAAGGTATATGTGTTGTTCAGATGAGTCTCTTGAATCTGGCATATATCAATATGATGTCTGCTTAAGTAATTGTGGACTAGTCTGGTCTTCCTGCAATCATTTAGGCCCCGGATATTCCAGGTTGAAAACTTGTATTCAGTCATTCCAGTCTGCGGTGTGTATAGGTAGTGTACACTGTTAGCAAGATCAGTGTAAAGGGTGTCCTTTGTCTTCCATGTGTCACCATCTGTCACCATCTGTAAAACAGCTAATACCTGTAGGTCCCGTTGAAATCTGCTCTGAAAATTGCAGGTAGTTTCATTGTTTAGCTCTGCACTGAATGCTATCTTTACAAACTCACCCACATTTCAAATCCGATCCTCCCCCCACCCACACCAACTGCCAATTAGGTTGTGTACTACATCCTCCCTTAGATAAATACCGAAACAGTGTGCTCCAGATCAACACCTGGGAGCAGAACTTGGGAGCTTCCCACGGATGTGTGGGTTACCCGGCAAACAGCCCTGACAGAAGGCGGGGTGGCCGAGAATAAGAAAGGGGACCAGCAGCATATGAATTAGGATTTTGAGCTCCTATCTAATCTATGTCTGCAAAGTAGCTCAACGGCAGTGCAATAGTTCCTCCAGGAACCCGAAATATAATATGTTCAATGACCCCACGATATGTAACAAGCACTCGCCAACAATCAAAAACAGTGTTCAGTCATTATCACTGAGGTTCTCACCAGAGTTCAGAGTCTTCGCAGGTTTCGCAACTTGACGCTGCCCACATATGTGTTTAGCAAACTTGATAGCGGATTTTGTGTCAGTGATGAAGTGAGCAGTGCCATCATGAGAGACCTTTAATTTAGCAGGGTAGAGTATCGCATACGGAACCTCCGCCTGCAGGAGCATACACTTGACTGGCAGAAACTCTCGGCACGCTGCCTGCACCGTAGTGGTGAAATCAGGGCAAAAGGAGATAGTGTTACCCTTATGTTGGATAGTCCCACATTCCCTGGCCAGGCGCAACACAACATCCAGACTCCGATAATTTACCAGACACAGGCCAGGATCGTACGGGGGTGAAGCCTCGGTCCCAGCGTACGATACTTCCGGGTTCACTTTGTTAAAAAACAGCTCGGGTATTTCAATATGGTCCGTGACTGTTCAGTAATCAAAATTAGAGTAGTGGCTTTTCCCCACACTCTTCGAATACGGGATACCCTTTGTTTTACTTCCGGGTTCCTCTAGCCAACGCTGCGTCCCCGTACTTTCGTGTAGCACGTCCGAGCTGTTTTTTAACAAAGTGAACCCGGAAGTTGAACAAAGGGTAGTACGATACTGAAGAGTGTGCAGAACAGCCACTGCTTACATTCTGATTACGGAACAGTTAGGGACCACATTGAAATCCCGAAATGTTTTTTTAATGAAGCGAACAAAGGCAGGTTCCAAATAGACACAAGTGCTGTACATGATGAATATGTTTTCTTGAACCGGGGACACTCGTCGTTATCATATCTAATTGTGCAAAGACGAGAGTAAAAATCACAGTCTTGAAAAAGAAGGTGTTATAGGTATAAAACCTTTGAAACGCGTTGACGCAACTAATTGGGCCACAAATTCAATTGCTGTACTATCACCTTAGATGGTCCCACATATGTGGTAACTAGTAGGGTGCATAGGTTATAAAGTTGTATATCAGCATCTTATTGTGGCATCTAATGACAAAGAGCATTGTCTATATAAACTCTCGTAGATAATTTGTTTTTGTTTTTATGTATATTTGTGTCACTGCCTAAAACTATGATGTGTTTTTAATATGTCAGAGTGATGTGTTTTTAAGACATAAAATTACCTATGATGTTTTGATACTCATAGAAAGCTTTTAACAAATATTGTTTGTCACAATAAATTTTATATTGTTTTTTATAAACTTCTAGATATTTTGTGCCAATATTTGGGAGTCCCTTGAGCGCGAGTGGGTGGAGGTGATTAGTGAGTGTGTCATATAATGAGATGAATGAATGTTAAGGAATTGTATTGTACTCAGAGGACATTCTTGATATAGTTCTTTAGAAAGTGGCCATTTTACTCAGTGGTTAGGCACGTCCACTTGCATCAGTTATTTAATCAGATGATTCTGGGCACGAACACGGGTGTGCGTTTCCTTGGAACCCTTCAACAGCATGTCAGTGGGGACTTCCTCAGAGGCCCCAGTGTCTTCTGGCATCTGTTGGTGGAGCAGCTTCAGGCCCATATCTTGTGCAGGATTCCATTGATATCCCTTTTCAATAGGTCACCACGGGACTTCGCACACTGTGCGGGGCTGTGATTAGGTTGTCTGGGAGGGCCACTTCAAGACCGCCATCAGAGCCATGGCCGAGTCATTCATGAAACCACAAGGGTACTTGATACATGGTCGGTGTGCTTGTAGAAAATGAGCCCATATTACTATCGATGCCTGGGCTGCTGGCGCAAGACGCCTCTTAGTTCCCATTCTGAATAGTTACCAAATAAAGAGACGGGCGCTGGAGGCAGGAATCACAAGAACAGGATTTATTACTCATCAGGAGAGCCTGTCATTTCGGACACGAAACACAGTGTCTTTCGGGAGGTGCTCTAACAAGTTCTCTGAGACATCGCCTTTTATACCTTACAAAACATTCCTTATTACAATAACGATATTGTGAAACAAGGAAAAGACATCCCCGTAATCCTCGTGTCAATCCCACCCCACATATATCCACAATAGAGGCCCTTGACCTGCTGATAAGAGGAGGGGGGTAATCACGCAGCTGAGTGTTCCGCCGATTCTTAGGATATGTGCGCCTGATCGTACCCCAGGGGGTGGGGAGGCCAGGGTCAATAGTGGGTCCTTTGAAGAGGAGTGACTCCATACAATAAGGGGCAGTAAACAGTATCTCCCAGCTTGGGCGATGGCCTCGGACCTGTGCGGACAGTCAATCATGGAGGGAGGATTTACCAACAGAGGGGTTATTCATGAAAGGAAAGGAGGTGTTGGTCAGGCGCGGCCGTGACTCCCAAGGACAGAGTCGCACAGAGAGAGAGGTCTTATGACCTGTGCATGAGAGAGCGGGGGCAGTCAGGTACAGCTGGGGAGGGTTATGTCAGCTGAGGCGAAGGATGCTTCTTCAAGAGGAAATGGGGTGTTTTGCGTGGGTCAAGCAGGAGGGTTGCTTTTCAGAGCAGGGTCGCGCAGAGGGAGAGGGTTTCATGGTCCATGCATGTGAGAGGGGGGGGGTGTTTGAATACGCGCAGGAGGGAAGCCGGGGATTCCAATGAGCGGGCAAAAGGCCATGGTGCCTAAAATGGCTATCAGGTACATGTGGGCACGGGCCTTTACTGGCGGAGTGATGCGGTTAACGTCTCACGATATTCGTGGTGCGTACAGGGAGGGGAATGGGAAAAGACAAATGAACGCCGCTTATGTACATCAATTTCGTGAATTTCCACAGTTGCCGCTTTTTACATAACAAAGTTCATTTCCTAATTGATGGGTGTACATATAAACATGTGTGGTTGAAAAAATAGCATTTGTAAATACTAACATATTGCATATAACCATGAACAGTCGATGCGATTGGCAGAATGCAGCACATAGGAAATTGCATTTGCAAACGTACTACACAGCATAAATGCTTCTGACTTTCTCAAAAAATGCGACCAATGAACATTTTGACCAAGTAGTTGAGGGAGGAATTCAGTCCAATTCATAAGATCTCTTCGTCACAGTGTCTTTTTAGCAGTGAGCCATCACTGGTAGGCTCTAGTCCGTGTCCTTTCATTGGCGCTGTTGAGCACCGGCGGTGGAGCTATAGGTCCAGCTCGGATTTAACCTTTCGCGTTGCAAGGTGCGGTCTGTCCTCTGCTGTTAGACCACAGTCCTGTTCCCTAACCAATCCTTTTAGTGGCGCCTTATGCTCGGCACCTATATTTCCGTGGCGTAACCCCATTTCCACCTAAATGCTGTTCTTCCTTTCGGCAAAAAGTCACGTGAAAAAGAGGGTGTGTTTCAATAGTCGATGGGAGAGAGAAGGCGGAGTGGGGTCAGATTTCCTGGGACACACCAAAGGGACCAAGGGAGCAAAGGATAACAAGCAAGCAGGCCCATCAATCGGGCTTGAAAAGGGGGACGGAGGCTTCAGGCACACGTGGGTAGGCGGACAGAGAGCTTCAGGACAGCCTTTCATCCTTTCGTTTACCGCATTGGAGAGTGCTGCCTCGTCCCGTATCTCTGTTGTGCTGCGGCTCCACCTTTGGTCGAGGTCGCATGTGTCCCATGATCTGCAGCCAGGCTGTGTGTCACGTCCGACCCTTCTCCTACGATGGTCGTATATCTTTGAATGGGTAAAAACAAGTTTTAGAGAACTGGCAGGAGAAGACATTTTTACATTTGAATTCCACTTGCAATCCTAGTACCTGGGGGTTATGCTCATTGGTCATAGTCAGAAGTCTATTACCATGAAGTAAGTATGTGGGTATTTCTACTGTGTTCGCACCAAGTCTAATCGGCGTTCATTCATGACACATATGGACAGAGGTCAGACTCCTGTCACTTGCGTATTTCATCAAAAACTCCAAAATTGGCAACATTCAGGGGAGACTCGTCCTTCTAACCCGAGCCTTAACAGTCTTACATTTCCCTTTAGAGCTGGCTAACTCTTTCAAACAGAGCGGGGGTGCAATTATCGAAAGACAGGGTTGAACAGGTTTTTCTCGAGGGGCGGCAGTTACTCATGGTCATCAGTTTATACGTCGGGGTCAGCAGCTGGGGTCAATCAAGTGGGGCGGGGACGCTTCGGGCATTCGCGCTTGAGTGCAAAGGGGTGGGGCAATCTGGGCATTGGGGGTCAATCTGGACATTGGCGCTTGTCTCTAACGAACTGAAAAAATAGGGTGCCATTGACATATAGTTCCCCTATAAAAGGCCAGATTAGGGGACCTTAGTCGTCTTACCTGTCCTTTCTTTCTTAGCCAATTCGAGTTCATTCATTTTGCAGAAAGGAGAGGTAGTAATATGACAAGTTACAATCTTTTTAGTTTTTGTCAATTTCGCTGAACACCTTCGTGTTCGATAAGTATCCAATCAGACTGGTGCCAGCGGGGCACAATTTTACCACAAGAAGGAAGATGGAACAGGGGGACTCTCGTAGAGAGTGAGAGTCGTCCGCAACCTAAACGAGCCATTCTGTACACGTATGACATGTAGAGAGAGAGGGAGAGAGAGAGAGAGATAGATAGAGAGACGTGTACGGAAATAGGTCATTTAGCGCGCTCACAACACAGAACAGCAGGGGTCAGGTAACAAAGAGACGCGAACAGAGGGGAGACATAAACCCATACAGTACATACACACAAAACTCAGACGAAGGAAGACAGTACATGTATTACATACAAAGAGATTCGTGACAAAACATAAAACAGTTATTGGCCAAAAAGATCTCTTTTTGCATGCTGCGCATCTTTAATATCCTATTTATCTACGGGCTGAGCTCTTTTTACCTTTTCCTCCTTTTTCCTCTCGCTTGCTATTTTTGCGAGCGTTCTCAATTGCTAATACTTACACCTCGGTCAGCCGGTCAGAAATTAACCTGGTCGGGCTATTGCCCACGGTTGGATCTTAAACCACTTTAGAGTTTCTTCTTTTGGTGAGAAGTTCTTCAGGCGGAGGCAACGGAGGGTATTGATCCGGAGAACAGTCGGACAGCTTAGTTATATCTGTAAGAGTGCGAGAAGGAGGTGGTACATTTTGAACATCAACAACATTCCTACTTTCCCAGACGGGTGGTGCCTAGGTAACCCTTTCCCCAGGACTTTTCCTTGTCCTTTCCCTATCTAGTTAAACGTCTAGTTGCACTATCTGGTGTGCTGGTTCGAGTCAAATTCCGTCATACAGTACTAACCCGTCAAGTTTCTATGTCAGTCCATCCTCCCAGTCGCTACGTTCTAAGGAGGAACAGTCATGTCTAAGTCTACGTCTTTAAAAACTCGTTAGCATAAGTACTATGCTCAGATCCCCTTTTTCTCCTTTTGTCGGTCGTTCGATCATCGCTCTTCCATACTTCAACCGATGTTCCGACGTGACCTGCAGAAGGGAGGAGAAAGAGGGGGGTGGGGGCAGCATTCAAAACACATCAACGCGCATAAATCCGAAAATGTTTTTACCTACCACATACTCGACCTATCTCCACGGGGTCCATTCTCTACCATCTTGGCGTTTTAAGCCCAGAGGGACCAGTAGTGTTAGATAGATAATCATCGATGGTCTGCGTATCTACATAAATCACTCGATCGTGGCCTTTTAGGTCATGTACAAGGGTGGTGGTCAGGTGGCATTTCTGTGGTATCGCTTAAGGGCGTCTAAAACACTTTTCGGGCTGCCTGTGACACATAATGTAGCCGCTAAGTATCGGGCCCTTTTAACCTTCAGCTTTAATCATGCTTATTTTTCGCTCATATTGGAGACAGTAGTAACACATTCAAAACTCATTAATGCAACCACTACAATTATGCTTTCCTCTTCAAAATACCTTTAATTAGAAATGTTGGCGCACAAATACAGGCCTACAACCCAGTGGGCCGGCTACGGAGCAGACTGGAACTGTGCATAAGAGGAACGAGGTCGGTGGCCATTCGTTTCGTAAAGTGCAGCAGTGCAATAAAATCGTATCGAACTTTCTTAAGGGGCGAGTATAATGCTTGTCAAGAATTCAAGCTTTCAATAATATCATCCCATTGCCCAACTATTTACTCAAGACCTAACGTTTATCAATTCATTGTCCAAACGTTCAATCAGTGCTTATTTTATACCAATTCATTTCTTCCAAACATAATTAGTACCCACCCTAAATCAGTTTCACTGTCCCAACACATAATCAATATCCATCTTATATCGCTTTCTTTTCCAAACACATAATCAATATCCATCTTATCTACTTTCATTGTCCAAAAACTGCATACATATCTTGGAGCATCAAGGCTGAGCAATCAGGGTGCAACAAGGAGTTTGAAAGTCTCATTTTGTATCGGCGCCATTTTGGGCGAGGTCAGGCAGGTCCCAGTAGAGTCAGAATGCCTCCACTGACTCGTGGTTGGACCAGAACCTCTTTTGGTAGTTCAAAAAGTTTTTCGCAATGGGGTAACAGACTAGCAATATGAACCATCAGTCAAAAGTGGGGAAGGCGGCAACAATCTTTCCTACCGGGTCATTCTGGTGTTCCACCGGAACTGAACAAATCTGTATCTTTGCAGGATTTTAGTCATTTCCAAACTGAAGCTGGCGCCGGCAGGAGTGCGTCGACGTCTCGTGGCTCCATCGGAGGACGGGGGCGGGGGGGCGCCTCGTGGAGAGGTCGGTCCCCCTGGCTCTTTTAGAATCTTCAAGGTTGAGGAGCACAGGGCGTGTGCCCGTCCCGGGCAAGAAACCGCTTTTTGATATGGACCCTCTTCAAGCAGGAGCGTTGGGGTGTCGCTGGAAGCCTCCACCTGGAGGGAGGTGGGGGAGGCTCGTTCGCGCCGCCTCCCCCTTCCAGCGACCCCGCGCCGTTCTTCGGCTCCAGCGCTTTGGTATGGCCGTGCCAGGCAATGAAGATGGGGGGGGGGGTCGGAGGCAGCAAGACATCCCCCCTCGTCATGTGGCGGGACTACCTGCAACTCAAGCGTTGCCGCTGGCGGGACTCCCTGCGACTTTCCAGAGTTATCCAAGCCATAATTGAAACAAGGAAAGAAGCGTTGTTGCAGCCATTATAGCTGAAAGAAGCGCTGCCGACCTCGCCTTGGCTTTGGACTTTGATGATGGCCGGATCAGGCAAGAGAGGGGGGGCGGGGTCGGTGGCTGAGGCAAGACATCCCCCCCGTGGCCCGCAGGGCAGAAGGAAAGGAGGGAATGGGGAGACCATAACAACCTTCGGGCCGTCCGCCCCACAGTCTCACCTTCTAATGGCGGCCAGCCGAGCCCTGCCCTGCGCACATCGAGGCCTCGCCTTCCGGATGGGCGTAACCGCGGACCTATTGCACGTCGGGAGCTTCCGGAATGGGGGTAGGTATCTATTGATTTGTATCTATTTTATGTTACCGTTATTTGGGCGTGGTGAGCAATGAGGTAGACATGTTTGGAGCAGGAATAGGCAGCGGAGCCTAGCTACCTCGTGGCTGTCTTGTCATGAAGCTTTCGCCATTTTATATTTCTTATTACGAACTATTCCTAATGTTTCTTATTTTTAGTGAAGTCGAAAGCTCATCAGGGGGTTACTGACTTAGCCCGATTTCTTTTATTTTTCCTTCTTTTCCTTAGCGTGTTTCAAGCTAAAGTTTCTGCTAACAGGGTACGGTGATCACTTCATATTTTTATGTGTCCTTTTCATTAGGGGTACTCCTGGACGGACCAGACGAGTTACCTCCAATAAATGGTCCGGGGTGGAACTAGATTATCAATTAGTGGGGAACACATGTCCCTTCATTAGGGTATCATCCTGGACGGACCAAATGATGTACCTCCAATTACTAGGGTAGCCTCCTGGACGGACCAGATGACCCACCTCCAATAAATGGTCAATGAGTGGGGAGCATATGTCCCTCCATTAGGGCAGCCTCCTGGGCGGACCAGGTGAGCTACCCCCAATAAATAGTCAATCAGTGGGGAGTGGGTAGGCCTGACGAATCATAAAGGGGCATAACCTACCCTTTACTACTTGCAAAGACTAGACAGAATATTTCTATTCCACGTTATTTGCAAACAGAAAATACCTCAAACGAACAATTCCTTGGACAACAATGTCCAGTCAATCAATCAATCAGTGGGGAGAAAAACAGGCATGACGGATTACAACGGGGACAAACGTCTGCATTACCTGCCCTTCGCTAACTGCAAAGGGAGACAGAATATTCCTATTCGTCTCTGTTTGTGGACAGGGAAGATCTCAAAGAGCAACAATCGATTATTAATCGATATCAAACAATCAGTGGGGAGAAAGGTAGGCCTGACGAATCATAAAGGGGCATAACCTACCCTTCTCCATCTGCAAAGAGAGACGAACGTTCCTATTCGCCACTGTTTGCAAACAGAGAATGTCTCGTTCTCAAGAAGAGAACCAATATTTCAAGTAGCCACCAAAGCTAAATGAACCAATAAACAAACAATATCAGTATTCAAATACCGATTCCAATACAATCAATCAATCAATCAGATGGATAAAACCATCCTACCAATCAGGCGTAAAAACGGCCTACATAATCTTGACCGGACCATGCGGACAGTTCTTCGTCTTCCTCCTCCAGCCCCCGATCGTTCTCTTACTCTATGCAGCATTCCTGTGGGATTCCAGTCAGGACAATAGGTCACTCGAGAGAGGTCCGTTCAGAATCGGTGAAGTTCATTCAATCGGCAGCCGGACGAGGGCCCTCTCAAGGCAGGTATACTCCAATCGTTTAGATGTTCACCTTATCGTCTGGATCTCTCTTACTGGACCTTATGTCACTGATGGACCCCGCGTTGGGACGCCAATTGTAGAAAATGAGCCCATATTACTATCGATGCCCGGGCTGCTGGCGCAAGACGCCTCTTAGTTCCCATTCTGAATAGTTACCAAATAAAGAGACGGGCGCTGGAGGCAGGAATCACAAGAACAGGATTTATTACTCATCAGGAGAGCCTGTCATTTCGGACACGAAACACAGTGTCTTTCGGGAGGTGCTCTAACAAGTTCTCTGAGACATCGCCTTTTATACCTTACAAAACATTCCTTATTACAATAACGATATTGTGAAACAAGGAAAAGACATCCCCGTAATCCTCGTGTCAATCCCACCCCACATATATCCACAATAGAGGCCCTTGACCTGCTGATAAGAGGAGGGGGGTAATCACGCAGCTGAGTGTTCCGCCGATTCTTAGGATATGTGCGCCTGATCGTACCCCAGGGGGTGGGGAGGCCAGGGTCAATAGTGGGTCCTTTGAAGAGGAGTGACTCCATACAATAAGGGGCAGTAAACAGTATCTCCCAGCTTGGGCGATGGCCTCGGACCTGTGCGGACAGTCAATCATGGAGGGAGGATTTACCAACAGAGGGGTTATTCATGAAAGGAAAGGAGGTGTTGGTCAGGCGCGGCCGTGACTCCCAAGGACAGAGTCGCACAGAGAGAGAGGTCTTATGACCCGTGCATGAGAGAGCGGGGGCAGTCAGGTACAGCTGGGGAGGGTTATGTCAGCTGAGGCGAAGGATGCTTCTTCAAGAGGAAATGGGGGGTTTTGCGTGGGTCAAGCAGGAGGGTTGCTTTTCAGAGCAGGGTCGCGCAGAGGGAGAGGGTTTCATGGTCTATGCATGTGAGAGGGGGGGGGGTGTTCGAATACGCGCAGGAGGGAAGCCGGGGATTCCAATGAGCGGGCAAAAGGCCATGGTGCCTAAAATGGCTATCAGGTACATGTGGGCACGGGCTTTTACTGGCGGAGTGATGCGGTTAACGTCTCATGATATTCGTGGTGCGTACAGGGAGGGGAATGGGAAAAGACAAATGAACGCCGCTTATGTACATCAATTTCGTGAATTTCCACATGCTCGCCAACAGATCCCAGGCACAGGAGGAGTTAGCAGATAGTCTCTGGACTATTGGTCCCTCACGGTGCCGGGAATGCATCTTTGGGTTCTTGGTGTTCACTTATGTTAGACTCCACTCTGGTGGTGAGATGCTCCTTTAGTGGTTAGGGTGATGCACATGTTATGATGATATTGTTGCTTTTAGACAACCTGTATGACAGGTGACACCAACTTGCAGAGGTAGGGTGGCTAGAGGGACTTTGCACGCCTGTAAATCGTTGTCGCTGGTGCTGTTCTTCTGTCGCTGGTGAAGTTCTTCTCCTTCAGCATGTGCAGTTCCTAGCAGGGATGCCATCATTCCTCAAGCATCAAGTGACTGTGGACGAATGGTCGCAATGGAAGTGTGAGGCAGATACACCATTCACGCATATGTGCGACTTACTTTTGGTTTTCCCACTGGTCTGTCACCAGTGACGTCGCTACACATCAGTGGCTTGCTTGTGTCGGTAGGTGTGGCATGAGTCTTCAATCTTGTCACCCCTGATCCTCTTCTCCTGTGCCTTGGTCTTGTTACCCTTGATCATCTTCTCCTGCGCATCTGTGGTCGTCTCTTCTTCAGTGTCAGTAGCGGCTGGCAAGGCTCACGGGGGTCATAATTAAAAAATAAATAATTAAAAAGCTTACCTTTCCGTCGGGTCTCACGTCTCTACTGCTCCTTCTCTTCTGCCTCTCACAGGAACAAGAAGCAGGCAGCCAGGCTCCCTTCCTTAACACTGCATGCAGCATTGTGATTGGTCTGGAGGGCCTTGACACAGCGCTCAGGCAGGATCTAGAGGGGTGTGCATGTTCTCCATGCAGGCTGCAATGAAGCCTACATGGAGAAAGCCAAAGTGTGCATGACTTGTTTGGGTGGATTAGAGAGCTGACCAAACAGTCTTTGTGCACTCAGAAGTGGGCAAACCACTCCGGTCCTGCTCGGAGAGCAGAAGAGCCCCCCCCCCCCACTCAACCACAAAGCAAACATAAAATGGTAATTAAATAAAAATTATTACCTTTTTATGTTTTGGCTTCTCGCACTGCAAAAAAGCATTGGGGTGACACTCCTCTGCCATAGCAAAGGAGCCGCCCCTATTCAGTGTGACTGATCTGGTCACACACCCTTCTCTCCTCTCCTTTTCCAGTTCTCCTTTGCAGTGTGGCATTGTGCCACAAGGCAAATATGTTCTCTTCTTCTTCTGGTAGGAGGAGTCACCAGGCCATGTGTCACCTGTTCTCTTCTCCTGGTGCCAAGTGCCATGGTATCTCTTCTTCTGCTGGTGTGAGGTGGCACAAGGCCATGTGTTGCCTGTTTTCTTCTCAATGACCTCTTGGAGGTTCTGTCCTGTCTGTAGAATGGTGCATCTCCTTTCAACATTGACCTCTCGCATGTCCTGTCCTGTCTGTAGGGCTTGACTCTTCTATTCAGGTCGGTGTGGCATCCACCCACCCTTCACATGTCCCCTCCTAAGGGATCTCCTCAGGGACTCTGCTCCATGGCTGGTAGGTGACCTTCCTTCTGCCTCTACTTTGCTTGAAGGTGCAGTGCATGTGGTCTCTAATCTTCTAGTGGGGTGTGCCCTGGGGAACTGGTGCCCCTGCAGGCAGTGGTGGGGATACTCCCCTCTACGGCACTTTAAAGCAGCTTCCTTCATTCCATGTAAAGGTGCCTGACTACGACATGGCTATTGCGGTGGCAAGTCCAGTGGCAGCTTCAGGCACCCACTATGATAATGCCTTCACTTCTTTCACTTTTTCCTTTATTTGTTTCTGTTGTCTTTTCAGTTTACTGCAATCAGGCAAATGTCTGCTAAACTCTACCCTGGAGCAGGTAGTCAGAGTGCTACCCTTTCATTGCCACACTGGCAGGTGACAATCCAGCTGAATGCGGTGGCAGCAGATGGCCTCCAGGGGCATGCAGGTGCAAGCAGGGTTCTTGTGGGAGACAAGGGTCTCCTTTCTCTGACAATGTCAGCAGGTGGCCACTAGATGTGCAAGGTACTCTTTGTCTGAGTGCAGTAGCAGCAAACTTTCACTAGGGGGCATGCATTGCTCTCTTGGCTGGTGAGGGGGGTCACCCTGCAGTTGTAGCCTCACTCTTCTACCCTGATGGCGGGATGCCACAATTGACTGCCAGCAGCAGTGCCCCATAACGTGTCATATCTTGCTGGGCCCCAGCACATCTAGCAGTGTACCATGCAGTGCTCAGCAGGTAGGTGTCATCTGCTATGCAAAAGAAGTTATGGGTGGGACTCCTGTCCATCGCGAGCTCAACTTCTTTTTTTTATGTAATTCACCTGGACATGATAAGGACAGCGGATATTCTCCCGCTCCTTGGCCACCCGGCCTTCGTGCAGGCTGTCTTTGAGCGCTTATTCCTTGCTTGAGGGCCTCACCAGAGGGTACGTATCTCCGTCCCACCACCAAGTCACCAGCGCTCTGCACACGAGTAGGTCTGGAGCCCATAGTGCAACCTTGGGCAGCACTCCCGCTGCCAGGTAGGAAACAAGGTGTCGGGCACAATGAGCACAACTGCTCTCGTCGCCAATGTGAGGTTTGGGGCCCTAGCCCCACATGCGGCAATAACAGATGACAAAGACACTGGTATAGGGTGTAGAGAACTGGCTATGCTTCGTAGGTTGCATTGGGGGTCCGGGAGCCAAGACGGTTACCTGGATTGTCGGACACTCGTTTGTACATTGGGCATCAAAATACACGGACAGGCAGGTGTACTGCCGTAACCTGGGCCTGTGGAGCAGTCACCATGAGGTACACTGGTGGGGTAAGAGTGGGATGCGCTGGGGAGCATTGTTGCCCTGGCTGCCGAAAAAGGTGGCTCAAAGAAGCTGCCCGGACATGTTGGTTATCCACCTGGGGAAAATGACTTGATCAAGCAATCCGGTGTGTCAATGCTATATTTGATGCAACGGGATATCTGGGGCCACGAGGAGCAATCTGGCAGGCGCCTGTATTGTATGGACTGAATTTGTTCCGAGAAGGATTTGGTAGGGGGCACTGAAGTCCACTGTTGTTGAGAAAGCGCGCGGAAATTAAATCACTCAATGAGTGTTTTTTGTGGGAACCACAGTAATAAAGTGATTGCTCATGTGGGATTGCGGCTTGAAGAGCCACTGCTTTTTCACTATGATGGAGTGCACCTTTTACACATGGGTAATGGAAACGACATGATGGAAATTAGGGATGTCATCAGTAAATTGTAGAACGAGTCCATTTGGTGCCGAAGGGTTTGAGGGTGAAAGGCACTTGAGCAGTGTTGGGCAGGTAACCGCCCTCCGGGAGTTCCCTGATTGGCAGTACTTCGGAGGGGTGGGGAGTCTATGACGGGCATACTCACCCTTCCGGGGAGGGGGAGACAGGTGCATGATGGGGGTATGGCATGCAGGAGTGTGATGGCTGGAGATGCTGGAGGAGGTTGAAAGATAAGTGAGGAAGCAAATGGTATAAGGGAAGAGGTCGCTGTGTGAATCGGGAGAGAGTAACTGGAGTGTGGGAATGGATTATGGATGAAAGACCTGAGATGTTTATTGATGTTTTGTTGAAATATGGTTGTCAACCCTGTCCTAATAAATGGCCTTTTACGCTAACATACAGCGTGGAGTGGTTATTGTGCTATGCGGCCCCCAGGGGAAGTGAGGTCGGCAGACCAGTCTTCCCCCGGGGTGTTCGCACGATAGTGTGGACAGGTTATTAGGAAAGGTTTGGGGGTGGTTTTAGGGGTGGGGTTAAGGTTGGGTTTATAGGGGGCAGGAGAGGAAGTTTGTTCCTCTTCCTGCCCCCAGCGCCATTAGGGAAGGGTGTAAAAAGTTTTCACCACACTCCCACCCTACATGTTTTTAGGAGTGGAAAAGGGTACTTGCCCTGAATAGTGTGCCAGTTTAGAACAGGTTGAGAGTGGTGCTAACAGTACTTTGGAGAGGTGGGGAGTCTATGACGGGCATACTCACCCTTCTGGGGAGGGGGAGACAGGTGCATGATGGGGGTGCGGCATGCAGGAGTGCGAAGGCTGGAGATGCTGGAGGAGGTTGAAAGATAAGTGAGGAAGCAAATGGTATAAGGGAAGAGGTCGCTGAGTGAATCTGGAGAGAGTAACTGGAGTGTGGAAATGGATGATGTATGAAAGACCTGAGGTTGGGGAATGTTAGATGTTTATTGATGTTTTGTTGAAATATGATTTTCAACCCTGTCGTAATAAATGGCCTTTTACGCTAACATACAGTGTGGAGTGGTTATTGCGCGAAGCAAGTCCGTAAAGTTAAGTGTGTACGCTTTTGGTTCTGCATCATGGGAAATGTAGTTGCATAAGTAAGCAGCGTGAGCCACGCGGCTAATACCGTGAAAATAAATATTATACATGATGGCAGTGGGCTTTCAAAACATAGGAGAGAGATAGCTACCTCAAACTGCAGGTAATGTTGATGCTAATTACGTTCTGGACAACTGGGCACCAGACAGCTCGGAAATGCATTGTTGTAATTAAGTTTGCGTACTATAAATTTAACCCCTTCCACGCTGATGACGAGCTGGGCTCGTCATGGCGTAGCCTCCTCGCACTCTGATGACGAGCCCAGCTCGTCACGTAACATGCGATTTTAAAAATCACAGCATTAAAATATTTGTGTTAGCTCTAATGTACCCTCTGGTGCGCCAAAGTGCAACCACAGCGCTTATAGAGTGCCTAAGACCCAATGGAGGTCGTTTAAGCACTGAACAGTTTGGGAGTGCTATGAAAAAAACGTCACACAGGAAAAGAAAGTACGCCAACGAATGTCTTTAGGAAAACCTCAAAAGCTCTGGAGGCAACAAGAAGATGCACACTGGCTTAGGAACTCAGCGACAGGCGATGGCTATTCCTCTGAGCCTCGTTGGCAATGAGCAGTTGCAGAAGATGCATGTCTCTGGTGGAGCTGGTTGGAGGTGACCTCATAGTCCTGAAGGGGACGTATTTCAGTTGCGCCTCCCCCAGGACCTCTCAGCAAGCTGGGATCCGTACCTCGCAGGCAGTTCATCTCTCGTGAAAGATGCAGCGCAACAGTTTTTTTTTCGGGCAGGCAAGTCTTTTACTTCACGCAAGTAGGTCACACCAGCAGATTCTTTAGTGTCTTGGCACAAGTTAAGCAACACCGATATATCCGTCTCTTTGGAACATGCTCAGAGTGTTTTATAAAACTGAAAGAGGAGTTAGAAGATAACGTAAGGCCCACCAACAAATGTCCCTGGGAGCCTTTCAAACTTCAGCTGGCATCGTCCAACCCTAATCAGACTAAATGCAGACTCCATAGTTTTTGTTTTTGCCAAGGGAATGCTTTTTCACGTTTTGTGTCACAGTTTTCAACAGTTTGGGTATTTATAATTTTTCCTGTAAATAATGTTGTCCCGTAGGCCCAGCTACATGGCTAGCAACGCTAAAGGCTTTAAAAGGATACCTGATTTTGTCTAGAGCTGTTTTGGAGAAGTTTAGTGTGACCGAATTTAGTACCAGAGACAAATCGTCTGATACTTTCTGCATGACCCAAAAACTCCCACCAATCTTTGACCTGTTTGTGATCTGTGGGGCATAATACAGTCTGCCAATAAAATATGGATGAATGAAGTTGCCAGTATATACCAATTATGGAATTTGCTTCCTCCGTTAATTGCAAAGAAAAGCTTCTGTCAAACGGACCCAAAATCCACATGTAATTTTCTGTCCAGGCGATAGTATTGCTTTCGCTGGTTAATAATTGTTTCACCTGATTTCTTATTAATTTCCGTCCTGCGGTTGGAGGAAAGCCACATTCTACTCTATGACAGCCAAATATATTTTCAATTTATGAGGGTATAAGGACTGTAGCAGCAAACGTCCAAGATTTCCTCATCTGAGCACACGACTATTAAGCCTTTTACTGGTGCCCATTGGCCCCCTGTAGATCACAGCATAAGTCGCTAACAGTGTGCATGGTAATAATGGTGACTGTCCTAGAGCAGATATAAGTATTCCTCCGGAACTACAGCTAGCACATCAAAGGAGGAAAGGATGCATCAGAATCCCTTTTCCAACTCTCATGCCCACCCTTGCTTATGAGTAAATGTATGGGGCCTGAACGGAAATCTAAGGGGCATGCAGATTACACCTAGTTATAGCACTACCTAAACAGTCAACCTGGCAGCAAGTGGGATCATGTAATTTATTGTGTCTTAATGTATCTAAAACTCAGGGTCCAAGTGGGGGTGGGAAACAAGAGGGTCCTTTTGGTAGAATACAATGGGGAGAGCACCAGAAATCTAGGGGTACTTTTTATGATCCAGTCCTCATCGGGCCCAAAAAACCCAGGGAGCAGCGATAGCAGTTTTCAACTGCCTGCCTTGAAAGGTCTTCGGATCTATGCAAGCCAACCGCTGGGTGGAGGGGGTGAACCTAATCAAGGTACCTCTCAACTGTAGCAAGATGATCTATTCCGGCATGTCCAGACAGGAGAAGTGTGGCTCAGGGGTTAGAGGCGGCAGACCCGGAAGCTGAGATCGGCCCTGGACCAGGGTTCAATTCCCCGCCTCGGCGGGTCTTGGGCTAAAAATTCCAGGACTCGATAATTCTCGCTCCGGTGCCTTCTCGACTCACGGGTTCACACTCTGCGACTCTGGGCAATAGCTTGCTTAATCTCCACTACGGCCCCACGTGGCGGGATGCCTGGCTTTCACCTTGTGGATACCCTGCCGGGGGTTATCTCACAGGGGAATACCAGGACGGGTTCCCTAAGCAAGCGCTGGGAAAGCCACTGCGGGTAGCTGTGCGCTATATAAGCTCAAATACATTTACATTTACATTTACAGGACATCCAATGACAAAAAAAGATGAAAAGTTCACTTGACCGCCAAACTGTGCCTTTTTGTGAAGAAAACAGGAGCACATGTAATTGGGTTGATAATGTTGGCATTCTTTGAAATGCAGAACAAAATGTGAAGCACCCTGCAGCAGGAAAAGTTATTTCATAAGTAGGAGTCCACACTGTCTATATGCTTTCCTTTCATATTACGCACCAACATGCACCATTGTTCAGGTACAGTCTGAAGATTACTAACCAAAGTTTAAGTAGAAAAGACCAAGGGGAAAGGTGTATCGCTGTACAGATGCCTGAGTCCTAAAACGCCCTTGACCCACCATTGGGATCCTACCCAAATCACAGGGTTTTTGGTAAATTCTTGAACGATGATGGTCGCCAACAAGCCATTGGCTGTTGACACTATATTTATGTTTTGTTGGGCACTGGCAGTTTACTTTCTGTCCACTTCAGGGCACCTAAGAGACTGTCTCTTGTTATCATGGACACAAAGCAGGTCACTGACTCTGAGGTTGGTCACATCTCATTTCAGCCACCGTAATATCTCGCGGTTCTTTGTGGATGTTTTTGCATCATCCCTTTTTCATAGGAAGGTGAGGGCTTTTATCACTGGATGGGTAGAATTCATGTGCCTCGAGCAATAATTATCCCTTATCTAAATCCTTCGGGTTAGCTAACATGTACAGTAAAGTGAATGCAATCGTAATTTAGATGGTGTTTCAACATCAACTTCCAGCCCCTATAAAGACGGTCTCGCTTTTTGTTTGTTTTTAGGTTTTAGGCACTAGCTATACTATTTGACATAGATTATTGCATCCTTATCTTCTCAGTACCTCATAACTTGTATATGTGGATAACACTTTTTATTACACACCAAGATAAACTGTTTAGTTAGACAAGATTGCATCCATATTTTGTAAACTAGGGGGCGGATTTCAAATGTGAAGGACAGGTTACTCAATCACAAATGTGAAGGACACCCTGTCTTCCTTCTTACAAGTGTATTATGTCCTATGGAACTTGCAATAAGGTAGATGGGATATCCGTCATGTTTGTGATGGAATAACCCCTAGGCTGAACTCTAACCAAGGCCCATGATCTCCACCAGTATAACTAGTGCCTGGATTTCTGGTATGTTATTGATGGGCTCTCTTTGAGGTCCATTCCTGTTGTACAACTGCAGTGGTCTGTTCGTCTACAGTTTCACTTCACGAAGAGGCTTCTAAGGGCGCTTTTCCTAAACCCTACTACTCAATATAAGCCAGACGTCTAGTTGAATCCTGAAAAAATGAACAAACTTAAGGGGTTATTTACTAAGGTTTCACTGTGTGGCTCAAAGAGATGCAAAGAGACGCAAAGCATTACGCTGATATACATACGATTATAAAAACCTGAAGACTTTGAGCAAAATTGTTCAGTATCGTGCAAGCTACTGCGTAAAACTTAGCAAATAACCCACTAGTGTCCTAAACTTTAAAGTTGATGCACCAAAGAAATCAAATGAGCATTTGTTTGCCCAAACCGCTGATATTCTTAAATGACTTAAAGTGATGTGAACCACACATTCTTCCCGATTTGTAATCCTCTTACACCCTGAACAGCAACATTTTTGTTGTGACTGTATTGATTTTTAGATTGACCACTGGGGTGTGGCATCTCACAATGTATTTATAGGTTGTTGGTCACTCATGTGACCTGAAGAGATTCTGAAAATTGCAGTTCATAAATTTTTTCCCATATTGCGACGGAACTGTGAAAAATGCACAAGTCACATAAACACACAGGTAGTACGGCTTTGGAGTAGCAGTGCAAACTTCCCTAGCAGAAAACTATTTTTTCACTATTTTACATTTCAGTTCATTGCAGTGATTTCAGTCGTTGTCTTCTATCATCAGTTTATCACATTCTTTACTGCTCCTCAGAAAAGATTACCCATTTACCTCTGTAAAGGTGTTGTCTGCTGTGTAGATTAATCAGTCCTTATCGCAGATTAGAACAGTGGAATGTTGGGAGCTCCATTGAAAACAATGGAGTGCTCCGGGCTTATAATGGCTGGTATAAGCCATGCCTGGAGCTCCAACATTCCAATGTTTCTTTGTTCACAGCTCTGGCTGTGAACAAAGGCTTCAGGGAACCTGAGGGGATTCCAATCCCCTCACACTCTCAAAAGGCTTTATTTTTTTGTTAGAACATTCTGTCCTCTAGTGACAGAATGTTCTAATAGCCTTACAGCCCTTCGTAGATAGGCTATACCGCTATTAAAGTCCCTCTCCCATTTTAAAGGCCCTCGCCTTCGGCTCGGGGCCTATAACGCTGGAGAGGGCCTTTAATAGCCGTATAGCCCTCTACGGCGGGCTGTAAGGCTATAATAGCTTGTGTGGTACATTGTGTAGGTGGGCAAGCCAACAAATTAAAAGGGAGATCTCAGCCAGAGCCAAGCCAAGGTTCGGC
Organism: Lissotriton vulgaris; assembly: GCF_964263255.1. Lineage (NCBI taxonomy): Eukaryota > Metazoa > Chordata > Amphibia > Caudata > Salamandridae > Lissotriton > Lissotriton vulgaris. Next base: position 1,461,040,829 of record NC_141687.1, on the reverse strand, counting down.
TCTGGCTCTAAGAGCCTATGTATGAGCCGAGCTGTGAAAGTACTTGGCATCTAAATCATGCTGCAAACAACATGTTAGAATATGATAAGGAGTCTTCAAAATTTAAAAAAGCCTATTTTTAACGCGCAAAAAACGTTTCACTTTAGTGCAATAGATATCTCTGCATCGAGAAATATTTATTAACCATGATTGTTTTTAAACTGACCCTGGGAAACATTCCTGCTATGCCCTGATTACAATGCTATTAGTGAACAAAAAGGCAAGTCAGCAGCCATGTGCACCTTATATGTGGCTTAGATTCTTATTATACACAGAGCAACATTTTGGATTATTAAACCAACCCCCTGAGATTTTGTATAGCCAACATCCTAAACTCACTTGTTTGAATGTGCTCTGATATATGATAATGAACAAAAAGGAAGCTAGGTCTAGGTGACAAAGGATTTGCCTAGGATCACATAATTTGTCCAAGCAAGGAAGCAGGGATTGATCCCAGATTTTCCAGTTTCACACTGCCCAATTCTGCCACTAGATGGGTATCTCCTTCTGGCATCAAAGGTTAATGCTTTGCCCGTAATTCTTGGAAGAGGAGATTAGCGCATGGGAGAGGTGACAGGCAGAATCCACATTTTATTTTTTGCAGTTTTAAATAGCGCAAAACTTGCCCCGCGACATACAAACCAGACTACTATACTTTTTTTCTAGGACATGGAGAGTGCCCTAGTTGCAGGATATGGATATGGAGACGAGGCCAGGATGGGACCTAGTACCCCAGGTTACATGGTCTGCATTTATAGCCACTAAGCACCATAGCTTCTCTTGAAAGCTCGGCTGAAGGTTCCAATAGCACCTCAAGTTGACCCCAACCCAAGCATCTGGCTCGAGTCTGCCTTGAGCTCAAAGGGGCTCACCCACCTCTAGGGCATCGCATACCCAAAGATTGATGTAAAAAGACATCATGCAGGGTTGTGGCAGGTCTCACAATAAACATTTGGTGGTTGATAGTAATATGCCCCACTGCATTCTATAAAATGTGATTAATTTGTTTCTTACAATCTGCCTGTATTGTGAAAAACTCAACAGCCGATATGCTAAGCACAGGTACAGCATCGACAGCAGCACTACACACTCTTCTAACCTGTAAAACAGGTGTAACACTGGCAATAGCAGCAAGAGCAGCAGTTCAAGGTTTCATTTTGTGCAAAGGACAAATGCAGCATCCACAGCAAGAGTGTATGGTTTACTCAAAATGCGCACACAGACAAGCATGTCCAACAACATTGCAAACATACTTCAGGTACCTAGAACAGTCATCAGCAGTACAAACTTACATCACACGGAGAGAAGCTTTGCAGCACACGCAACAGTTGTGCTTGCTTCTCTTGCTTTTGAGCATTGATGTGTCTCTATATTGGAGGACTTTAAAGTCCTTAAATAATTGGCCAGTATGACAAAGTCAAAGAGACTAACATTAATGATAGCGTGTAGAGGGAGATATAATAAAGTGAATAGAAAGGGATCTCTTGGTGAACTGATTTAACACAACCAAAAATTTGTGGTTGTATTTGTTCTAGCCCATATAGTAGAAGTGAAAATACCTAACAAGTCAATAGATTCTAAAGTGACATATTTTATTTTACGCTTAATAAAAAAAAAAAAAAAATTGTGTGTATGTTGCACACTTTAAAAACAGTACATAATAATTACATTAAAAAATACATCAGTATACACTTCATGATTAAAAATTACAATAAAACCCAAAATTTTTGTTAAAAAGGTTACTAAACCATTTCTGATCATAGACGAGAGAAAGACAAAGGAGAGAACAAATAACAGACAATCCTATTTGTCATATTGGTACATATCAGGGAACTTAAATGTAAGAGACTAATCCAGGACACACTCTACTTATAATGTCTATGGAGAAAGCTCTATCCCTTGATTATGTAATTCTAGGCGTCAACGCGTTTCGATGGTTAATTTAAAACATTTTGACCATCTTTTTCAAGACAAAAATGAATATGTCTCTCCTATACCACTGGCACTGGATGGAGAGATAATAAAATCTGAACAAAATGGAGATTTTATTTTGACTGGACAGTGTGCATCTTTCTGCCATGATCTTCTCTGGAGTGTTGTTGGGTATTGAAAGGCTCATCTGGAATATTTTGTAAAGTGTGCGGTTCTTAGTTCCACAGCAACATTTTGAGGCCCCCTTTGGTACAATGATGACATATGGGCCCTTGATGAAGAAGACCAGTAGAGAATTTTAGTGGGGCTAGCAAATTGAATTTAGCTTTCTGAGGTACGGTCAGCTATATAAAGATGACTATTCTGCGAAGATTTACCTACTGATTTAGCAATGAAATTGTTGATACCATGGGCCAGATGTAGGACCATTTGCTTTTGCGACTCGCAAGTTGTGAAAAATTGTGTCGCAATTTGCGACTCGCAAATGTACAACAGTGTCAGAGACACTGTTAGAGATCCCCAATGGGGTCACAAAATGCGATGCTCATGAATAATAATGAGCCACTCTCAATTTGCCAGCCATTGGGAATGGCTGGCCCTCCTAGGGATGGTGGCTTGCTGGGCTCAGCAGACTTCCATGTCTGGGACTGCTTTTCAATAAAGCATTTTATTTAATGCAGCCCATTTTCCTTAAAGGAAAACGCAATTTTTTTTTTTTTTATGAAACATTTTCATTCCATTTTTTAAGGGCAGGTAGTGGTCCCTGGGACCACTGCTTGCCCTTAAAAAATATTTTTGGAGCCTGTATAGAATGCATGGGTGAGTGACTAATCTGTGTGAATGTCTGTATCAGTCTGCAATTTGGTGTGTAAGTGGCTGCATAGGTTGTTGGGTAGCTACATGAGTGTCTATATGGGTTAATGATTGGTTGCCTGAGTACCTGTATGGGTGCCTGAGTGTCTGTGGGTGGGGGGTGTGATTCCCTGCATGGATGTGTGAGTGGGTGATTCACTGGGTGTATGGGTTCATGAGTGCATCTTTGAGGGGCTGTATGGGTGGGTGAGCATGTATAAGGCTGTGTTGGTGAGTGAATGGATGTCTCAATGGTACATGTATGAGTAACTACATATGTGAAAAGCAGTATATGTGAGTGTTGGATTTGTTGGATTTGATTATAAGTGCTTATATGTTGAGAGTGAGTTATTGTGAGAGTGGCTGTATGGATCAATGTGTGATTGTGTCAGTGATTGTATGCGTGTAAGTATGTGTTAGTATATGTATGAATAAGTGAGGTGGTGTGTGTATAACTGTATAATGAGTAAATGGTTGTGTAATTGATTCTTTGGGTGACTGACTAGGCGTGTGAGTTATTCTATGGGAAAGGGGCAGTGTGTGAGTATGTGTACAGGTGTATGAGTGCATATATCAGTGGCTGCATTGATCAGTGACTGCGTGTATGAGTGATTATGTGGGGGTGGATGTGTGTGCAGAACTATGAATCAGTGAGTGGGTATGTACTATCTGGTATTGGTGTGTCTATAGTTTTGAGAATGTTAGTCTGTATTTTTGAGTAGGTGTGTGAAAGATTATATTAGGGTGTGAGGAGGTGCGTCAGATATTAAATAAATTATGTCATCAGTGATGTCATCAGTGATGTCATTTGAGATGTCATCAGTGATGTCACTAAGAATGTCATGATTGATGTAATATGCAACGTCATCAGCAGTGCATTGTGGGGGCGCACGTTATAGTTAGCTCTACTAACTATAACGGCCAAATTTCTCTGGTTTTACACGAATGAAATGTCCAACTAACTATAACGCCCTTGAAACCTGTGGTTTTTTTCAGTTCTAAGGTTTTTTAAATGCTAATTTCTAACTATAAGGGCCTGAAACCGATGTTTTTTTCAGTGAATTTCTAAGGCTTTTTAAATGCAAATTTCTAGTTATAACATAGTAGTCGCGTTTGCAGAGTGGTGCAGAAAGGGGTCAGGGCCTTCGATCAGCGCTCAAGAATTCCACTGCGTAGGACTTACCGGAGGTACCAGGAGGGCTACTTGGCCACCAAAGTCCCTCAGGAGTATAGTGAACTTCATCCCCCAACCAGTACTGTGCCAGGAGGCACATTTGCGGAGTGGCGGAAAAAGGTGAGCGTGGCCTCCGATGACCTCTAGCAATCCCACTGTGTGGGATTTACTGGAGGTAACAGCCAGTCAACCGTGGGGGCCAACTCCCCCTCTTATTACCTCCATTAAGACCCACACAGCAGGATTGTTAAGTTCTCATACCAGTCCACGCCCCCTTTCCCCACCACTCTGCAAACGCACTTCATGGCACATTCTTGGATAGGGATTAAAGTCCCCTTCGCTGATGGAGGTCCTTTGGGGCTAACTACCCTACCTGTTACCTCCAGTATACCCCAGATAGAGGGATAGATGAGAGTTGGACACAGGCCAAGCCCCCTTTCTCTCCACCACTCTGCAAGCAAACCTCCTGGAGCATTCTGGGTTGGGGGATTAAGTCCCCTTAAATCCAGAGGGTCCCTGGGGGCCAACTATCCCACCAGATACCTCCAGGGGGGCTTAATCCCCCATCTCAGAAAGCGCCAGGTAGCATATTTGCAGAGTGGTGCAGGGAGGGGGCGGGGCCTCCGGCGAGATGCCAGCTTTTCTTTTTTTGTTAGAAGGAGGGGTTTGTGTGTTCCCCTTCTCTTAATATTGTTGGGGCCCTGGAGACCTCATCCCCCAGGACCTGAGCTATTTTTTAAATGGGAAGGGTGCCTCACGGCCCCCTCCGAGGCCAATTTTGGTCCGGGTCACCATCTCAGGAAGCATGACCACTTTTTAAAAAATTCATTTTAAAGGAGGGGAGCATTTTTGGCCCCAGGGACCCAATTCCCCAGGGCATTGCATATTTAATTTTTTGTTTTATACATTTAACTGCAGGAGGGGGGGCTCGTGGCCACCCTTCCCTGGGCCACTTTTGGCCCCTGGAATCCCATCCCCGGGACCTGGTCAGCTTTGATTTTTATTTATTTTGGAGGGGGCTGCATGGCCCCCCCTCCTGAGGCCACTTTTGGCCCCTGGGACCCCATCTACCGGGGCCTGACCACACATTGGGGGCTGCGGGGGGCCCCAATGTCCCCACAGTCCCAGCCGGCTCCCCTCATCCTGCTGGAGCTGGCATTGCCTATGGACAAGGGGAGCTGTTGACATGCATGTGAGAGCAGGTTTTCTGCTCTTGCTTCCATGAATCAGAGCAAAAGTTTGCAATGACAGGGCGGGAGCAGTGCTCCCACCCTTCCATTGCAAACTGCAATGTCCCAGGGGTTTGCACCATAGGACATTGCCGGAGCCTTCCCTGGGGGGTGGCGGTGCCCAGGGCCAAGGAGGGCTCTAGAATGGGGGCACGCTGCCCCCACCCAACTTGTAAATAGCCCAGGGAAGTGGTGGTCCCCGGGGCCGGCGGTCCGCAACAGAACCCCGTATTTAAATAATTAGTGCCCTGGGGAGGTGGTGGTCCCTGGGCCAGTGTGGGGGGGGGGGCATGAGCCCCCCACACAGTTTTAGAAAGTAGCCACGGGGAGTTGGCAGTCGCCGGGCTTTGGGGGCCCTCGAGGCCCCCTAACCTATTTGATTTCAAACCCCAAAGAGGTGGCAGCCCCCGGGGCAGTGTGGGGGGCAGGAGCCCCCCCATGCATTTTAATAAGAATGCCCCAGGGAGGTGGCAGTCCCTGGGGCTGTGGGGCCCCTGCGGGCCCTCGCACCAGAATAAAATATTGCCCCTGGCACCAGGCCCACCTGGGGGCTTAAAAAAAGTTACATTTTCTGCCGGATTCGCAAACCCAACGCGATTCTGGCTGAAAATTTAAAAAACAAATGCTTTTTAGGCCATGGAGGTCCCCCCAGGCCTAGGGGGGTCAGGGTATTTTTAACCTGCCCCCTTTTATGTTTTTTAACCATTTTCAACCCTTTTTAAAAACAGAGTCAAAAGACAGCTGCCAACACGTTTTGATTTAGAGTGTTACCAGCCAATCAAAATGAAGCTCATGATCGGGAGGGTTCACAGATCCACCACGGTCACCAGATATTGATATTTTTTATTTTTAAATTTCTCAAAAACTACTGAACAGATTTACACCATGCTACCTCTCTGCCAAATTTGATGTCATTCCGTTCAGCAGTTCGGGCTGTAGCTGCAACAAAAGTTCCAATGGACATTAACATGAAGAAAACGCGTTTTGGGACCCCCCCTTTTTCTCTGCCACAGCTTGACGAATCACCTCAAAACTTTCAAGACAGGAGCTGAATGGAGCGCCCCATTCGTTTTTAAAATTTCATGAAGATTCGTCAAACGCGCCAGAGATATTGGCAAATCAAAAAACACTTTTCCTATGGAAACTAGGTCCTAACTATAACTACCTACTGGGGACCACCAATAGGTAATATATTATGGAGAAATATAGAAATATCTCTTTTGGTCAATTAAGAACATAGTTTATGTCTTTAGAAACTATGGAATTAATTATTGGTCAGCTAAGAATGTTCTCATTTCAAATGCACAGCAATTTAACCCTAATGAAGATCCTGATGAGGCTGTAAATAATTTGTTCTAGGGCACCGGTTCTCAGATATAAAGTGCACTTTTGGGGATTGGTTCCTCAGATTACTTTAAAAGACAAACGACATTAGGTGGGGAAACAGGATCTTCCTAAGTTGTAAGGATAGATAAAATTCTTGTGAGGGTAGATAGAACTTGGGTTGGATATGAGGTTGAGATTAGTTTAACAGAAATTACATCGGTGATATGCTGGTCTCATAGTGAAATGCCCAGTTTTTGTCTTTTGGAAGAAGATCATGTTGAAGATGTGAGAGGCAGTGAAAGTCTAATTGATTTATTTTTAATTGCCAGGCAGTTAATGCATTTTGGGAAAGTGACTTATTTAAGACCACTGTGAACATTGCATTTCATTATAATTGCATTTATATAGCGCTTACTACCCCTGATGAGGCATTAAATCGCTTTTTGGTGAGTAGCACTCTACCCCGGATCCCAAAAGGATTAGTGGTGAATTAGTATGGTGAAAATATGGAAGTAACAGGGGAAAAATGTGTGAACCGCCATCAGACCACGATGACAGTAGCACTGATTCAGAAGAAGACTGAGGACCCCGGAATAACTGGAAAAGGTTTGCTCCCAAATGTTGTAAAGCTATACACTTGTGACATTGTAATAATAGAAAATGTCTCTGATGTTAAGATACAATGCTCAGCTATATGTTTGTGCTTGAAACGATTGCACTGTGCTAACAGACAAAAATCGAATAAATTTAAAAAAAAATAATAATAATATGGAAGTAATTTGAGCGGTGGCAATGCTAGTCTTTTATTTGGCTTGAGAAGAATAGTGCAGGGAAAGAAGAGTGAGAGGTTTTTATTTATATAGCGCTTGCTACCCCTGATGAGGTGTGGAAGCCCTTTTTGGCATGTAGCTCACTACTCCGGAACCCTAGAAAGATTAGTGTGGAATTAGTCTAGGGAAATATGAAATTAATTTAATTTGAACAGTGGTCATGTTGGTCTGTTATTTGGATTCTAAAAGGATAGTGAAGGGATAGAAGAGGGAGGAGTTTGCATTTATATACCGCTTGCTACCACTGATGAGGTGTTGAAGTGCTTTTTTGGCAGGTAGCACGCTACTCCGGAACCCAAACGGAATTAGTGGGGAATTCATATACGGAAATTTGAAATTAATTTGATCTGTGGACATGTTAGTCTGTTATTTGGATTCAAAAAGAATAGTTGAGCAAAAGAAGAGGGAAGGGTCTGGAAATTGTTTTTTTGGGGAGTCCATAGCAGTAGGAGGGGGTTTGGGATGTGTAAAGGGGAGGTAGAGGGGGAAGAGTCAGAGGGAAGGGTTTAGAAAAGCCTGTTTGGAAGATCTGAACAGTACAAGAGGTATGAGATGATGCAAGGAAGAGTAGAGGGAAAGGAGAATAGAGTAATAGCAGTGGTATGGGTTTTGGGGTGAATGAGAGTGTGGAGGTAGAGGATATGTTAAAAGAGGTATAGGTTGAGAAATAGGGTAGTACATTGGAAAGAGTAGTAGAATGAGGTTTGGGATTAGTCAAAGAGTTGAGGTAGAGGATATATTGAGAGCGGTATAGGGTGAGAAATAGGATAGTACATTGGAAAGGGTAGTAGAATGAGGTTTGAGGTGAGTCAGAATGTAGGTAGGGGATATATTGCAAGAGATATAGGCAGGGCCAGACTGGGTACCGAAACCGGCCCTGGCAAACTGCTCAGCCAGCCCCCCGGAGGGGGCAGAGGGGTGCAGCCGAACTGTTTGCTAAGGCCGGTTTAAGCCGATTTTATTATAGGGGACTGAAAATGCAGGCCCCCGGTAACAAAAAAGGGCCCCCAGGGGGTGAAATACGGCCCCCACATTAGCGGCCCACCGGGGAAATGCCCAGTGCCCGCTACGGTCAGTCTGGCCCTGGATATAGGGTGAGATGTAGGGTAGTGTATTGGAGATGCTGAATTAGAAGCAACGTAATACATATAAAGTTATGTAAGTACATGGAAGGTATATTTGTATCAGAAAGGTGATATATGTAGATTAAAGTTGCATTTAATAAACTCAGACTTTCAAGTGTTGCTGTATTTTAAAGAAATGTATCTGTTTAAAAAAAACAAATTTCAATAGTGAAGCAATTGTAAATAAATAGTTATGATAAAATATTTACTTATTTATGCAGGGAATTATATACATTTTAAACATAGAGTAATGTAACTATAAATAATATGTACATTTGTTAAGCAGAACTAACAAATATATATTTTAAAACATAATCATTGTACACGTTTATACAAAGCAATACACAAATGTAGATACACATCTAGTCCAAATTAATGCTTGTATACAAAGAAAGGAATATGCTGTATATTTATTTGTGAAAGTGGTGGTTATGTGGGTAAGAGCCAATTCTTGAGAAGTTTTCTGAAGATAAGGTGGTTATCCATGGATCTTATGTTTTGGGGGTTAAGAGTTCCATAGTTTGGCTGCTTGTACAGAGAAGGATGTGCAAGCCATGGTTTTTTTCTTGTATCTTGGGATTTTGAGGCGAGGTGCCACTCTAGAGTTCAGGTTTCTTTGTTGAATTGATTTGGTGCTTTTATTCCTGATGAAGAGCTATCCTGTTTCATGTATCGATTTTTGGGTGATAAAAAGCAGTTTTAATGTGGATCTTCTGGCAACCGGTAACCAATGTTGGGCTTACAAGGCAGGGGAGATGTGGGCTTGTGGCTTTGTATATAAGAGTAGTCTGGCAGCAGAGTTCTGAATCCTTTGTAGTCTTTTCATAGTTGTTAAAGGTGATCCATGGTAGAGGCCATTGGTGTAATCGAGTTTGAACAGAACAAGAGAGATGGTATCCTGGACCTTTTGTGGAAATCCTAGGTGGGGGAAGATGCATTGCAGAGATTTCATAGTAACAAAGCTTGATCTTGCTAGTTTGTCCACTAGGGCATTCATTGATAGCTTGAAGTCTATGGGAATTTCAATGTTTCTTACTTCCTTTGAAAATGTAGGTGGTATTCCCAGATCATCAGGCCATACAGCCAGTGGGTCATACTTTTTCCAATTGCCATACATATATTGCATAAATGGGTTACAAGATACTCTAGGATGGAAAGTAGAGAGAAGTCCTAGTTCCTTCACAAAATGATGGATACGTTGTTGATATACATTCCCTGTAGAGTAAAAGCAAACTTTGTAGTGCATTGGCTGCAACCAATGATATCTTTTGCAGCAAGTCATCTTGTCAAATTGCAACAAGCACATATCTGAGTAAGTAAAGTAGTCCTTCTATAATGTGCAGGGAATGGGGACGGTTTTGTAGACGTCCTCATGCTTCTCCGGTGCCCTAATACCTGAGCAGCTGCACTTGTCTGTAACAACCCATTTGTGCTACTGAAAATAGATATTGTGCCTATTCACAATATCAGTATAAAAGTCATTAAAGTATAGGTTTAGATTTACACCTCTACCTGGGCATACTTTATGAAACATGTCATGACCACAGTGCAAGGCACATGTTTGCAAGTGCAGTTCTGGAAATGTTAAGTAATTTTTGGAAAGACTCCTCTTCCCCCTTTTCAGAGTTCCCCTTAGAGAACGCCATATGGGCAATGGAGCCTTATATGAAAATGCACTTTTCTTTTCTGTGCTCAAAACATTTTTCCCATGAAGAAAGCAATTTCCTTGCTCTCCCACCATATCTGTGGGTGATCCATTGACTTTCCCTCCTGGGACCATTCCCAGGGAGGAAAGGTTTGTGGGCATTCCCAAAATTCCAAGACAATCCATGACCTGGAATGCCCACTTGCCACACCTGGAGTGGGATTAACTACTGTGCATTTGCTTTGTGGCAGAGAAAACCACACTAGTAAATGCATTTTCATCTGCCAGAAATCTCATTGTTGGTTCCTGGAAGGTGTAAAACGTGTAGATGTTGTCATAAACGTACATTGACAACCATATTCACATTGACAAATAGGGCCCATTGTCCTTAATATAAGAACAACTTGCAGTTAGTATTGTGGAGGTAAGATGTTGTCAATAAGGTACCTCCCACCATCTCTGCTGCAGCCATTGTCTGTACTCAGTATACTGCCAGAAACGCAAACTTGCTTTTTATATCTGTCTATCATCGAGCCTTTTGTCTAAGCATCTGCATTTCAATAAGGAACGCACACGTGTTGCATCAATGAGGTAATTGTATGTTACTAATACGCATGGTTGAAATGATTTCACTGGAACTCAACTCACCCGAGTTTTCAAGTGACATTGAACCTCCAAGGCCCACTGGCATTTTCATCAGTTTAGAGAGTCATTGTGGCCACATCCCGTGCCTATTTTCTTTTTTTACAAAAAATATGAAAGAAAAGAGCAGAGGGACGCAGCCACCCGCAGGTCAATGTGTGCATTTTTTAGGTCAAAGCCTGGCGTTCACTGCGCAAGCAGTGTCGCACAGGCGAGAATTTTTGATTTCCAGTATGGGGCTTTAACCCGCCTCTCTCTTCCATTGGCTAGCTCCATAAATGGAGGCTAGCCATTGGAAGAGAGATGTGGCAATCATTCTGGGAGCAGATTTGTGGGCGTTCCTGTGTTTTTTAAGCTCCGCCCCTTTTTTTACGTCATGCAGCGGTGGGCGTTTGTTTTTGTTTTTCTTCAAGGCATGTTTTTGTCATTTCCAACGTGTCTTTTGCAGGGGTGGGCTGCGCGATTTAAGTTGCCGGGATCCGTCTCCTGTCATCTCCGTGTACCGTTGTCCGTGGCTTGTTTAAAATTACTTTAACCCTATCCATGCTGATGACGGAACCGCTCCGTCATCAGCCACGGTGGCGCTTTGCTGATGACGGAGCGGTTCCATCATGGCCCGGTAGCCGGGCCTGCGCGGCGCTGATTTAGAGCCTGCGCGGCGCGTTCTATTGAGCGGGCGGGGCCATGACGGAACCGCTCCATCATGAGCACAGCTCAACCGTGGCTGGTGACGGAGCGGTTCCGTCACCAGCATGCGCCCGCCGCGTGGCCGCCCCGCCGCCTTAGCACTGCGGCGGAATAGCCGCCGCAGTGAAGGGGTTAAAAGAACATTTTGCATCTGCAGTTTATTTTACTCCTTCAATGTGGCTCCTTCCTCCTAGTTCCCGCAGCCTGCTACCACTTTCTCTCTGGCCCTTGAAAATGGGTTCACATTCTTGAATTGTCTTATGCTTTACCTGGGACTTAATACAACATTCCGTAAAGAGTTTGAATCTTCGCGCAGCTACGGTGAGCGTTTATGTTTTTTTGCAAATGGCCGGCCCAAGAGTCCGAATCACAGAAAGACTCATTCCAGACGGGCAGAGGCGCGGCCGAGCCGAGAAGGTTGGTCGGTTCTGCCGGGGCCATAAGGGAACGGTCCCTGGCTGAACATGCCCTCCTGGACTAGTCAGATAGGATCAAGGCCACATCTGCCCTATATAAGAAGGTAAGAGGAGAGTCCCGTGCGAGACCTCAACTGTTGACTTCCTATAAAGCGTGGGTTGAGTTAGGAATCGTCACGGCTTGGCTATCGATTTATTGATGCACAATGCCAGCCTGGCAGCAGGGCCCATTCACGTTTCTAGGTGATGGTGGGACGATATAGGAGGGGTCCGGTGCTTAGTGGTGCAGGTGTGCTTACAGGATATCGCCTGAGCGTGTCTTTTTTGGGGTGTGTACGTTGCTTGTTTTAATGAATTGCTTTTGTAGCCAACGTGTTGGATCAGCACACCTGCGGCTTCTTTTTGAGCAGCACAATGAATCCCCATGCGAGCGCTTGTTTCTTTTCACTCGGCTGGCGGTGCCGTCCCCCTACCACCTCCCACCCGCTGCATTTCCTGTTCCCTCCCAGGTCGCTGCTTGCCTGCCCCAACTCCCCTCGCGTCTCATCCTTGCATGAATGTGTATGTAAACAAACGTTTTTAAATTAATTGCTTGTGTAGCCAATGTGTTGGATCCTCACACATGCGGCTTCTTTTTGAGCAGCACAATGACTCCTGCCTATGGAATTTACCTTTTCGATGAGCGTGAATTTATTAAATATTCAGAGCAACGTCTTCCACATCAAAGCGCCACTCAAAGCCCCTGCTCATTCCGCTGGGCTACGGGTTGGCATAAACTCGTATTTTCTTGGTGCTTCTGCTGGCATCGGTACCGCTCACATGCTGTCCTCTTCTTCCGAGGTTCTGCTCCTTGTGGAAAAGCTAGGAACTACGTAAAGCGCTCTGATACCTTTGGGGCAAGTTCGCGCTATTTAAAACTATTGTTTTAAATTAAATGTACGCTTGAGGAGGTGCGCTACCCTGCAGCCACGTCCTGCTCTCACATGATGCAGCCCCGGTGCGCCGTCCCCCGCCCCCGCCTCAGGTGAGTTACTTGGGTAACCTGCTGCTCCTTTCCTCTCCCTCCATCGCGCCCACGCTCAGTGTGCCCCCACGGTCACCTGGCTAACCCCTCTCCACCCCTCTTCGGGTCTACGCGCCACCTGCAATTATGGGTGTATGTATTAGTGTCAGCGTGTGATTAAGTGGTGGGTGTGAGTGTCACCTGTGTGCAAGATGTGGGTGTGTCCATAAGTTGTGTGTGTCAGCGTGCGTGGTAAGCACGAGTCAGTGTGTGCAAAAGTTATGGTGTGTGTGTCAGCGTGTGTGCAAGTTGTGTGTGCTTGGAAGTATGAGTGTGTGCATGTGTGTCAGTGTGTGCAAGTTATGGTGTGTATATGTCAGCATGTTGTGTGTGGGAGAGTGTCAGCGTGTGTGCAAGTTGTGTGTGAGTGTCAGTGTGTGTGTGTAAGCACGAGTCAGCATGTGTGGAAGCTGTGGTGTGTGTGTGCAAGCCAGCAGCGCTGTGTTTCTCTGGGCCTTGGCAGACCCCGGCTGTTCCCCAGTCCAGGTGAGGAATGCGTTCTCCTCCCATATCCTCAGCCAGCCTCCTCCGTCACTTCCTCCCACTCCCTCCTTCTGCAGCCTCTCCCTCCCCAGGGACAGCGGCCCTCCCCGGCCCATCCCGCCCCACAACCTCACCCAGCCTCCCCCGTCACTGCTCCCCACCAATATCAACAGCACTAACTAGAACAATACGGTACAGTGCATTTAATTATTCGCGTTACTACGATCGATGCTGGCCTGGACTGTGCACTCTTTTAATGTGAACATTTTATTTACTGTTGTGATTTCATATAGCGTTAACATGGGCCGGAGGCATCAGAGCGCTTTACAATAAAGCAGAACATGTGAATAACAACCAGACCTGGCCTTTACGTAACTGATCAGTTGCCCAAATGACTCACGTTACTCCTGACCTGTGCTTTATCTGCTCTGTGTTCCTTTGAACATTACCGACCAGGCCTCACCTTCTATCATTTATTTTTAACAATAATAGCCAGTAACCCCCCCAGATCTCTGCTGATATGAATAACACAATTATTACTGCCCAGTACTACACCTTTGCAAATACATTTTGTGAAATATTGGCCAGTAGGTCACATATGTTTAGTTTATATGAACAATATTGACTGGTAAGGACCAGTGCACGACTGACAAATACACAAACATGACAATAGTGTGTGCAGCTGTGTATGAGGACATTTGCGAGAGATTAAGCTATTGGCATTGTAAATGACAATGCCATTTATTTATCTGTTTTCAAACCAACACATAAATAAAAAGTTTGTCATTTACAATGCCATTAGCTCTAACTTTGGCAAAGGCAAGACCGTTGCATTGTAAATGCTTCTTTTTAACATGGTATGACGGAGTTTACATTCCAGAAGAAGTTCACTGAGTCACCACCCCCCAAAAAACAAAAACGTAATAATTACATCTACGAGGTGGGAGGTATTTGTATTATCAGACATATTCATAGCTTCCTCATTAGCAAAAACTAATAGGCTGGACATGTAAGTAAGGTGGCTGGGGACTTTGTTGACCGTAACATGAAATCGAGTGAGTAACTATCATCAGACTTCTGTCAGACTCCCCATGTAGTCTGACGATTCTAGATCATTTGTTAGTCTTTTGCTGGCTTTCAAAGAAGTAAGATGAGCCCAATATGTAGATTCCATGGACTCCATGGATTTTAGAATTTGTGGGCAGCCTCTACCAATGTTCCCTCTAAATTTTTTCCCCGGTGTGCGGCAATGCAAGATCTCTGTGTGCTGCAGCCAAGGCTGTGTGCGGCAAGCATGCGAGCGCAGCCTGCGAGTATATAAATCCATGGCAATTACCACTCAAAACTTTTGTTTACAATGAGTTTGAGAACAAGTGCATTTCACACATGTAGCTCTTTTTAACAGGGTCTTGAGACAGTTTTCCAGTGTGAAGACAGATCATCATGATATTACTTGTTTATTCTAGTTGCACCTATACCCCAGGTTTAGAAAAGGACAGGACTCAGAAGGGAGCACCATTATATAATTCTAATGAATATTCTTGATTGGAGCACTGATCATTTGGAAGGGGTTGCTGCAAGACTATACAAGAGAATATATAGCAACTGTCAGTGATCTGGTCAAAGAGGGCATGAAAGAGCTGAAAAAGGGTAATAAATTCAAGGTTGTTCTGAACAGGGGCCCCAAAATATGTTTGGCCCAGAGCCCCTAAAATTTGATATTTGATATTTATTAATTTTTATATAGCGCGACTATCGCTCCGGAAGGAGCATCTTGGCGCTTAGCAATCAGAAAAAACCAATTTGGTGGAGATGGAAATCATATGGCTGCGAGGACCAAAGAGTCAGGTCGAAGGAAGATCCAAGTCTTCAGAAGTTTTCTGAAAAGGGTTTCTGAAGGGGCGTGCCTGAGGCTAGAGGGAAGGCCGTTCCAAGCCTTAGCCGCCAGGAGTGAAAAGGTTTTTCCACCTTTCGTTTTGAGCTTGAACCTGGGTATGTTAACTAGATTAGCTCCTGATGACCTCAGGCAGCGCGATGGAGTGTACTGAGGGAAGCGCTTGACAAGATAGGAGGGGCCTGTGTTCTTAGTGGCCTTGAAGACAGTAACAAGGAGTTTAAAAAGGATCCTTTTGTGGAGGGGCAGCCAATGGAGGGTGTTGAGGGCCGCCGAGGCCGAGGACCTTATTGGAAGACCGAGAACGAGCCTGGCCGCCGCGTGCTGGACGCTCTGTAGCTTCTTAAGGGTGGACTTTTTTATACCTGCCAGGAGACCATTGCAATAATCGAGTCTGGACAGGATCAGAGCCACAGCCACTGATTTCCTGGCGGAAATAGGGAGAAAGTCGAAAAATTTCTTTAGCTGTCTAATAAGGTTAAAACAGCACCCTGCAGTAATGCGCGCATGGTCGTCAAAGCTGAGGGATGAGTCAAATTGGACACCCAGATTGCGGGCCGATGAGACTGCACTGGGAGGTGCCTCAGAGTGCTGGGGCCACCAATCTTTTGGAGAAAAGAGGGTGTCTTTGCCTAAGGGTATAATCTCAGTTTTGGCGCTGTTGCACTTGAGGTGATTATTATTGAGCCATGCAAAGACTTGGGAAAGGCAATTCTGGAATCTGAGGGCGGCATCGGGGAGTTTTTTGTCGAGGGTGACGACAAGTTGGGTGTCGTCAGCGTAAGATGTTACAAGGATGCCATGGGATTCAATCAGGGTAAGCAGGGGGGCCATGTAAATATTGAAGAAAAGTGGGCTCAGAATGGACCCCTGGGGCACACCTGATGGAATGGTTCTTTCGCTGGAGAGAAAGGGGCCGAGTAAGACTGTTTGCGATCTGTTAGACAGAAATGAAGATATCCATTTCAGAGCAGTGTCCGACACACCAATTTCGCGCATTCTGTGGATGAGGATTGCATGAGAGATGGTATCAAATGCTGCGGTTAAGTCGAGCAGGATGAGAACTGCGTCTTTCCCCTCATCCTGCAGGAACTTGATGGTGTCGGATAACTCGATCAGAGCAGTTTCAGTTGAATGGCCGGAGCGGAAACCAGACTGCTGGGGATGGAGAATATGGTTATTTTCCACAAAGGCTTTTAGCTCAGCATGTACTATTTGTTCGGTAATTTTGCCTAATGCTGGAAGAAGGGAAATGGGGCGCATGTTGGAAAGGTCTGTAGGGGGTTTATTATGCTTTTTCATTAGAGGCTTTACGATGGCTTTCTTCCATTCAGCCGGGACAGTGCCTGAGCTGAGGGATTGATTGATGATGGAATTGATAAGAGGGTTGACGGCCTCAATGAGAAGATGTAGAATAGCCGGGGGACAGGAGTCAGTAGGGGCTCCCGAGCGGCAGGTCATGATGGCCTTCTGGGATTGAAGCAAAGATACTGGTGAAAAACTGCAAAATGTAGGTGAATCAGAGTTGTGGAGTAAGGGGGGGGTGGCAGGGGGAGGAAAATCCTTGTGGATGTTATTAATTTTGTCGACAAAGAAATCAGCAATTTGGTTACAAAGAGTTTGGGATGGGGGGATTTCCAGTGCCAGGGCTTTGGGGTGGGTGAAGGACTTAACAATATTAAAGATAGTATGTTGTTTTTGATTAGCTGTTTCTATAGCCGTAGTGAAAAACTCTTTTTTGGCTTTCTTTATGTGTGACAGATATAATTTCCTCTGCCGAATGTATAGGGTTTTGGAGGTGGGGTCGTATGTTTTCCTCCACTCTCTTTCAAGGACCCTACACGTACGATGGCTATCGGTGAGGGCCTGAGTATACCACGGAGCATTGGGCTTCCTTTTATGGGAGATAGGTTTTTGGTTGATTGGGTTGGACTTATCCAGGATCAATTTGTTGATCCAGGTGTGGAAGTTTTTGGAATCTTGCGATACATCTCCTACGGTAGTGGGAGGATGGGTGGGGAGCTGAGGATGAGACTTAATGGACTCGGCTACTTTCTTCCAATTTATCGCAAAGGTTGAGAGGGAATTCTTACTGTGTGGGTGGGGAGAGGGTTTTGCCTTGATAGAAAAAGGTATAAAATAATGGTCAGTCCAAATTTGTGGGATTGGGGGGGATACTGTGATAGTGGCAGAATTGGTGCAAATGCCATCCAATGTGTGTCCGGCCGAGTGCGTGGGGGGCACGACCAGTTGGGAAAGGCCAAAGATATCAAGGGATTGTTGAAAGGTTAAGGTGTGGGGGTCTGCGCGGGATTCCAAATGAAGATTGAAATCACCGAGAAGAGTAAAGCTTGGGGAGTCAGGTGAGATCCAAGGGTGTCATCAAGGGAATCCAGAAAGGGCGTGGCATTTCCGGGGGGACAATACACAAGTCCACCCGTAAGAGAGGTGGTGGGGTTAATGTGAATCACGAAGCCTAAGCTCTCACAGTCCTTGAGTGAGGTCAGTTCAAATGTATGGAATCTGACCTCTTTTCTGATGATGATAGCTAACCCACCTCCCCTGCCGACTGGTCTATCTCGTCTGAGAATCGTGAAATCAGGGGGAAGGGCAGTTGCCAGATCAGGATTAGATGAGTCATTTAGCCAAGACTCGGTGATGAACAGTGCGTCTAGGTCATGGGCAAGTACGAGGTCGTGGACATCTTGTCCATGACAGGCTAAGGATCTGGCGTTGATGAGTCCGCAACGAAAGGTAATCGGCTTATGTAACGGTGGAGGGGAAGGGTGTGGGATGGTGCCAGTGGGTCCCAAGGATGACCATCTAAACGAGCGGCATGAAAAAGGTCCCCAGAGGTGAGCAATGGGACGGTGATCCTTGCAGCTATAGCTTGATGTTGGCGGGCGCATAGCGAGTAGCGTGTTAGAGTCGTACCTGAGAACAGGGTCAAGTTGGGCAGCATGGCCCGCGCCCGGCGCCGTCCTGGCGCGGACGGGCGCAGACAGGCTTGGCTTAGGCGCGGCTTCGGCGCGCGTCCGGCGCGCCCGCTGCGCCAGCCCGCTGCGCCGTCTGGTTGGCTTACACATTATATAGGGAGAAAGAGGGGCGGGAAGGACGGCCCGACTTGAGCACTGTCCCCACCTGCCACACTCAAGATGGCGCCCACCGCTGGGCTAAAGCAGGAGAATAAGAGAATGAAATGTGGTAGGGGTGTCAGAGTGCCTAATAAAAACAATTCCCCTTTAGCTAAGACCCCCAAGGATAAAATGAGACATCCTTACGATGTCCCCGCCTCACAGCACTCCTTCAGCAAGCCGCCACTGAGTGATGGTCCGAAGCCTCCATCAGTTTGTGGCTTCTATCTAAGTATCCAAGGTCAGTTATCTTGGTGCTCAAATGTGTTAGCAGCAGCTGTCCCCTCAATTTTAGAGTCTAACACTGCAAGTCCCAATGTATCTCTTTTAATTTGTGTCGCTTTGATAAAGTCAGACTTCCATAGTTGCTATCTGTGCATGCTTCAGTTAAAGCTCAGGCTCCTGCAGCAGGCAAAGAATGCACCCCTGCTGATTCAAGTAGGAAGCACACATCACCTACTCACGGGTTGGTCCATTGCTAACATGTCATTGGCCTGTTCCCGGCCAAATGTTAGATCCACATTCATTGTACTCAGTAGGCCTTTCAAAGTAAAGCAAGTCTTAATTTGTGCAGTAAACAGTGAGTATTCACTTTTGGTTTAGCAACTCAATATTCACTTGCAGCAAGCTTTTGTCTGTGATTAAATGGGGAAACAATTTTAAACGAATTACATTATTTGTGGTGTTGTACTACGCGATGTAGTGGTGGTGTACGTGGTGTACGTGGTGTATGTGGTGTACGTGGTGGTCTACGTGGGCTTTTTCCAACAGTAACCATCGACACCCACCTAAACTGAGGCAGGCTTTTGTAATGGCCATTTTGTAACTGACGGAGAAGTTTGGGAAGAAACTAACTCATTGTTCAATCACACTCCGTTCTGTGATCTGCATGTTACACCTTTGTAGCAGGCACATTAACTCTTTGCTCTACCTTAGAATAGGCTGACCCTGCCACTAGACAATCTCTGCTTTCTCCCCAGCAAGCGCATTATTCACCAGAGTTGTCTCGACACTTATTGTTGCATGAAACTGCTGGACACCAAAGGAATTCTGTAGCACCTGCTTTTAAACCGAAAAGTTATTTTGAACCCAGCACCTCCCACCCCACAAGTTCATTGCCAGGTGTGACTCACCAAGTGTTAAAGCCGCACAGCAACAGGTCCTGATTGGGATCCGAAGCTGGCCCTGGCAAACTGCTCAGCCGGCACCCCTTGGGGTGAGGGGGGGGGTGCCGCTGAGCAGTTTGAGAGGGTCCGTTTCGGACGATTTTGTTACAGGGGGGGCGATATTGTCGACCCCTGGTAACAAAAACCCACCCTAGCGGCCCACCGGGGAAACGCCTGGTGCCCGCTACGCCCAGTCCCGCGCCCTGCACAGCAACAGAGCCACGGCATAAAAAAATCTGAGATGTCCATCATAAGTCATCATTTGAAACAAAAACAAACCATTAAAAAAGCTGTCAAAAAATATTTACCCGGCTCAAAGTCTGAACCTAAAGCACTCAGTTTCATTATTTAATTTGAGCAAACTTGACTGGGGGCCGGTCTATGCCTGATTGTGTAAATGTTTAGCAGGTGGGGGAGGTTGGGAGGGGATCACGGGGAGAGAGCATGCACTATAGGGACTGGCATGTTTACAGTTCATGTCATAACACTGAAAGTGCAAAGCAGCTCCGGTTTTACAGTGTGAACAGCGGTAGTTTGACAAGAGCTTACAAGCATACCAAACCAACATGAAATAAGAAATTATTGTTTCTTGTAACAAGTGTGTGCTGCGCGAATGCTACAAACCGAGCATCCTCACTGAAATGAAAATAAACATTTCTAGTGAATGTGTGCAGGTCCCCCACCCCCCTGACACAAAACCCGGAAAGTATAACTGCTGCCTGCCCTAAACTTTATGGCATTCCAGGGGCCATAACCTGAAAATGAAAACTTGCTGCTCCCCCTTGCGTTTTAGATGCACAATGCACTTCACCACCAAGGAAAAGAAGGCAGTGGCCAGGCCCGGACTGGCCATAGCGGGCACCGGGCAATCCCCCGGTGCGCCACAAGGGTGGGGGCCGGTTTTGAGCCCCTGGGGGCCGATTTTGTTACAGGGCCGTTTTTGCAGCATAATCGGCCCTGCAACAAAATCGGCCGAAAACCGGCCCCGGCAATGAGCTCGGCGGCACCTCTAACCCCCCGAGTGGGGAGGGGGGGGGGCGGCCGAGCACTCTGCCAGGGCTGGTTTTGGTTCCCAGTCCGGCCCTGGCAGTGGCTAGTGAATGGTCTAATCCCTTGTGAATCTGAGATGTGCGCTTTGATAGACTGTGTGCGCGCTTGGGAAAGGCCCTGTGTGCGAGTGCTCATGCGCGCAGGTTCCAGGGAACAATGGCCTCAACCATTATCACCTTTTCAACTGCCGTACAACAGTGAAAGTTTGAGCACTAGGACTCCTGTGAAAATTCAAGAGGACTGACCCATTTCTGCACCACATACCTACATGGTGGAGAGTGTGAGGGGCAGCTGGCAGAGCTGCTGGCTGACTCGGGAGCTGAGGATCCGGGTTAGATTCTCGGCGTATCATCCTTTGATTCTGGGCAAATCTCTTAATCTCCCGGTGCCAATGGACAGCAGCCTGGATACCCACACGGATGATAAGCAGCACTACATAAATTAAAACTACCACTACTAACTGCGATTATATAGAGCATTTTACCTTGTCTATAATGCAAAAATATGTTTGTGATCATCACATTGATTAACCCGCATTTCCAATGAATCTTATCAATTTCACTTTAACATTTAACAATAATTACTAGTATGCAAGTGCAGTAATTTTAATTTCTGAGAGGAATTGTCTGGGAGGAAAGATGTCTCAAAATTGTGGCAACTATTAAAAATAAAGTGACTCGGTCTCGATTTAATTGAAGCTGCTCCTTATTCAAAGCAGACTTTATACCCTTTTAAATTAATTCTTGTGTATCGATGTATTTTTCATCAAGTGTTTAAATTGATTCAATTCATACATTTACAATTGAAGATCGTCCAAGTTTTACACATTGCTGTACATTTATAATTCACAAACTTATACACAACATTACTACACAAGACAATTGGATACATGACAAATGACAATATTTATAAAACAAATTGAAAGTACCAAGTGGCAGATTTACAAGCCCCATGCACCACTTTTGCGTCACTTTTAACATGGGAAAAGTGACGCAAAAGTGGAGCAAGGGGCTTGTAAATCTGCCCCCTAGTACCTAGTACTTCTTTTCTAACAATCCTACAACCCTTTTTGTTTGGCTATGTTTTAGGACTGGTCACACAAGGAATTGTTATTTTTTAAATCATGACTTTTATACACTTATAACCCTTTGTGGATATGGAAATTGTGAAACAGCCGACGCGTTTCCAAACCCGTTACCAAGTTGCCAGTTTTTTCATCAGGGCTCAACTGGGTACCTCTTTCTTGCTCGTACACTTGATACTGCGATTGTTTTAATTTGGAGAGATCTTGTTTCTGTCAAGTCTATCTGGTCCTGTTATTCGTGTTCAAAACCTTTGGCTCTGTTTCGATGGGAAGTGGCAGCGTCTATTTGCGCTTCACTCGATATTCTTTTTAAGGTGCCATCGTCGCGTGGTCCGTTCTGTACCATGCGGTGTCTTCTCAGTCTGTTTTGGCTCGGCGTTGCTCCTACATTCAGCCTACCTCACGCATTTCCGTGTTCTGCTTACAAAATTGTGGCAAGGCACCTATGTCCACCGAACGACACCACATCTCCCTCTTCTGTCCTCCTTTCAACTAAAAGTACTACATTAATAATAATTTGTTATATAAAAATGGGTTGCCATGGAGTATGTATTTGGGTGGTCTGTATCCTTACAGAGGCAGAATACACCATTTTTCAAAGACCAGGCACATTTTCACTTCATCTGTTATCAGTGTTGTTTACCTATGTTGCTTCTGAGCTTTTTGCAGTGAGAACGTTACCGAAGTAAGACTACGCTACGTAAAGCGCATACACCAAGAGGTGCTTGCCTAACATGTGGCATTTGACTACCATAGCACGCACTACTTCCTCTAAAGACTTTTTTAACTGTAGGAACTAGAATCAGACAGAGCAGTCATATGAGGATTAGTTCAGGAATCAACACATGTATTTATCGGAAGAAGGCACAGAAGGGGTATACATTTCCAAATAGAAGAAATATAGAAGTGGGATGCATTTTCACACTATTAGTGTGGTGGGGGGGAAGGCATCATTCAAAAGTTTTTAATCTGCTTTTAATAATAAAGGTTAGTGAACAAACGATGAATCTTTCCTGTTTGACTTCCAGAGGAAAAAACAACAT
The DNA here is from genome assembly GCF_964263255.1 of Lissotriton vulgaris. Taxonomy (NCBI): domain Eukaryota; kingdom Metazoa; phylum Chordata; class Amphibia; order Caudata; family Salamandridae; genus Lissotriton; species Lissotriton vulgaris. The sequence continues at coordinate 1,461,018,016 of NC_141687.1, read as the reverse complement.
TAAATAATAAAGACTGGAGATAGTTAGTAAATGTAAATTGATACCTGTATAGCGCACTACTCACCCACAAGGGTCTCAAGGCGCTTGTATGAATACCGCAGTGGAACCCATCCTGGCTTTCCCTGTGAGGCGTCCACTCCTGGCACCCCCAAGGTGGAGGCCAGGCATCCTTAGCGTTGTGGGGGCTGTTGTGGAGATTAAGCAAGCTATTGCCCAGAGTTGCAGACTGGGACTCCATGATTGGAATAGGCACCGAGGCGAGAATTATGAGGTCCGTGGAATTTTGAGCCCAAGACCCGCCGAGGCGGGGAATTGAACCCTGGTCCCGGGCTAGACCTCTGCATCAGGGTCTGCCATTCTAATAATTGAGCCACACTTCTCCACTTGAGCCACACTTCTTCACAGTCAATCGGTTTGGGTACAAGTACACATATTTGAGAATTAGTTTCTATTAATTTTCCTTTTCCTGAAAAAAAGTCTGATGTTGGCAATAGGCAAAGGGTCATCAGCCAAAAATGAAACTTTTGTCTGACTGTTCTGCTTCATACTTTCTTGTTGTTGTTTCTAAAACACATGCTTTTTGCCCACTTTTTATGCAAAGGTCCTAGACAGCGCGTGTGCAGACTGTTGCGGGGCACATTGTAGTTTACCAAGAACCTAGAGGGGCTTGGAGCCCACCCACTGCTTATAATTGGTTGGCTTTCCTTGTCATTCTCATTTGCCTACTTCTTATGTGTATGCCACTTTGTCAATCTTGTGTTTATCCCTCCCACAGAGCATTGCCTCTTTGCAAACTCTTTATTATATTTAGTCTCCAAATTCGTTTTCCCTTCTAACTTAGCATCTTTTTGAGATGGTGGTTTTAACCTGTGTTTCACTAACATGACAAAATGCCACGCACACATTTATTATTGTTAGATACTGTTGTTCTGTCATGTGCACTGTTAGTTTCATGGACATATACTAGAACGCAATGTCCTTGGTTTATTTCGTGCTCGTAGGAGACGACTCTTTTACTCAGACTAAGTAAAGATTTTTTTCTGTATCTCTTGCAGAATGAGATAAGTCTGGTGGTTAATTATTTGAACAGTGACTGTTTTTGAATTCAGGCAAGAGGCTGCCTTGACTGCCACTAGCACCTTGCACTTTACCCCTCGAGGGCGCCGTGTAGCGGATCCAGCGCTCACGCGTCACCCTCCACTCGGTTTCCTTCGCGCCTGGCCACGCCCATCTAGAGGCCACGCCCCCTTCCCGCCCTAGAGATCTCCTTTTTCAATGTGCAACCCCAGAACGCGCAGCGGGCGTGCGCAGCGGGCGCGCCGTTTGCGCGCCGAAGGCGCGCATGGGGCAAGCCCGTCTGCGCCCGTCCGCGGCTGGACGGGGCTAGGGGCACGTCCCCATGCCAATTTTATGTGCTATTCCTCTGAGGAGCTGACCTCTCTTCAGGGCCATTGGCCACTCTCAGAATCCACCGGTAAGCACATCGCGTCGTTAGATCTCACTCCCTCTTCTACCCTTATACCGCTGCCGCCATTGCCGGCCCCATTGTTGCTCTGCCCCTCCTTATCTGACCCCCCCTCCTCTGCTCCTTCGTTATCTGTCATCTTACTTAATACCAGATCTGCGGTTAAACACCACCATGAGCTATCTGTCCTCCTCGACTCGGAGAAGCCGGATTTATTACTCCTGACCGAGACCTGGTTCTGTGACTCGTCCCTCCCCGTCCTCCTGGCCACCCTCCCCCCTTCCTACGTTGCCTTACGCTCTGACCGCCCGGCGGGCAGGACAGGCGGTGGTGTGGCATTGATTGCTCGGGCGGACTTAAATTTTCAAATCTTTTCATCTCCTTCTATCCCCCCCTCTGAATTCCTTGTTGCCCGATCCCTTTATTTCTCTCCCCCCATCACTTGTCTCTTGATGTATCGCCCACCCCAGCCCTCGCCCCTATTCCTACCTGCGTTCCAGGACTTACTGGCCACCCTGGTAGTCAACTACGCTTCGGTCCTGGTGCTCGGCGATTTTAATTATTGGCCTTCCGACCCTTCCGAGTGCGCCACTTCGAAAGAATTCACAGAATTTCTTCTCTCTCTGAACTTTATGTCGCATATTTCGGTTCCCACCCATTCTCATGGTCACATTCTCGACCAGGTATGGTCGCTTAACCTCCCAATTTCCCCGGTGACTGTTTTTTCCTGTCCCTGGTCGGATCATGCCCTCATTTCCTTTTTCATCTTTACTGAACCAGCTCCTAAAATCCCACGTGCCAAAAACACATGGGCCCGAAATTGGAATAGAGTTGACTTTCCCGCTCTGACCTCCCTGCTCCGGAATTCCACCCCGACCCTCGCGGGCCTCTCGTCAAACTCTCAAGCCGAGGCAATTAATGCCTGGCTAGCTAGAGGCTGTGACTCTGAAGCTCCCTTGCGCCGTATCTCCACCCGTCGACCCAAGGATTCAAATAGATGGTTTGATGGCAACTTAAAAAAACTTAAATTGACCGTCCGACAAGCAGAGAGACATTGGAGGAAGGACTACTGTCCTTCATTAAAAACCCTCTATCTCTCTGCACTTGCCAACTATAAAACGGCAATCCTTGATGCCAAAACCACCTATTTTTCTGCCAAAATCACGTCAGCTGAAAATAAGCCCAGGGAGATTTTCAGCATAGTGAATGATCTAGCCTTCTCTGACAGAGCCTCACCCCAAATTCCTCCATCCCAGTCTTTATGTGCCCAACTCAATTCTTATTTCCGAGACAAGATTGTTACCATCAAGGCTAACATCCCTCCCCCTTCATCTGCCTTCATCGACCCCCCTCCTCCGACCGCCCCATGTTGTCTTACCTCTATTCCCCCCCTTACCCAGGAAGCTTTCTTGGAGATTCTCCCTAAGGTTAAATCGGGTTCCCCCACTGATGTCTGTCCTGCACGCATTCTGCAACAAATCTATTTCTTCTGCCCTGAACCCCCCGTCACTTTCCTGAATAACTCTCTGACCCAGGGAGTCGTGACACCTGCACTCAAATCTGCCATCATAGTGCCCATACTGAAGAAGCCTGGCGCGGACCTATCCATCTCAGCCAATTACCGCCCCATTTCCCTACTGCCCTACTTGGCCAAGGTGCTAGAGCGCCACGTCACCGCGGTCCTCAGCGCCCACGTAGAGGCAAATGGGGGACTGGCTTCCCGCCAGGCTGGCTTTCGTCCCAGGCACTCGACCGAATCAGTCGTGGTATCGGTCCTAGATAAACTCAGGAAGGGAATGGATAATAACCAACACCAGGCGCTGGTGCTCCTGGATCTCTCCGCCGCTTTTGACACGGTGGACCACAACATCCTCTTGTCCCGTGTCAGGGCGGCCGGAATCCAGGGAACAGCCCTGGTTTGGATTTCCTCCTTTCTGAGGGACCGTACCCAGGCGGTTCGGCTGGGAGCCTTCACGACCACCTCACTCCCCGTCACCTGTGGTGTCCCCCAGGGCTCTTCCCTCTCTCCTCTACTATTCAACCTTTATATCTCCCCTCTTATTTTCGCTCTTCAGCAGCTGGAGGTCACTGTATTTAATTATGCAGATGACCTCCAGCTCATCTTCGATCTTTCTTCCTCCTCTCTCTCTGTTTCTAATTTTCAGTCCATTATGATTTTCATCAGGGACTGGATGAACCACAACCATCTTAAATTGAACCCGGAAAAGACCGAGTTGGTTCTCACTGGTGGTTCATCCAGTCCCTGGAACCCCCACTTTTGGCCCCCCACTCTTGGTCCCGCCCCTACCCCTTCAGTCACAGTAAAAACACTGGGAGTGAAAATTAACAGTCATCTCACCCTTCACTCCCAAATCAGTTCCGTAGTCTCCTCTTGCTTCCTCACCCTTCGAACAATCCGTACCGTTTCCCGTTTTTTTTCCCCCCAGGCTCTCAAACTGATCATGGCCGCATTGGTTATCTCGCGGCTGGATTATGCCAATGCCCTCTATAATGGCATTCCGGCATACAGCTTACGGAGGCTCCAGGTGGTGCAGAACCACGCGGCCCGGCTTATTTACGGTCTTCCACGTTACCATCATTCCTCCCCCCTCCTTAGGGAGCTCCACTGGCTGCCTATCAGGGAGCGTTCCCTTTTCAAGACCGCCTGTATGACCTTCCAGGCCCGGCAAGGCACTGCCCCGGCCTTCATTTCCTCGTTAATAAGCGAATATGTTCCATCTAGAGAGCTCCGGTCTTCTTCCAAAGCTTTCCTCCAAACCCCACGTTTTAAGCGAAAAAAGTGGGGTGGTGCCAATTTTTCTACCTTGGCCCCCACCTTTTGGAACTCTCTGCCTGATCACCTCCGTTCTGCCACCCACTATGCCTCTTTTCGAAAAGACCTCAAAACGTTCCTGTTTAGACAGGCCTTCCCCTCATAAACACACTCATCCCTGCAATCCTCAGTAATTCGGACCTCTGTTAGCGCCAAGAAACCGCTCGGTGGACGTTGCGCTTTATAAATGTTTTAAATTAGTAAATTAGAGGCACTTCATGCCTAAGTTATCATGGATGCTGCGGAGATCTATGAAGGAGTCAAAGTTCTGCAGACCCCGACATACATTCTAGGAAAGAAGATAGCTGTGCAAGCAGATGTGTGTGGGCTTGCACACTGACACAGAATGCATTCATTAATGCACTGAGGCTGGTTTCCAGAGACCTTGCACCAAGATATGGGGTTTGATTATTCCATTTGGGTCTGGCAGAAGGGTACTCCCATAATGCTCTCGCTAGTGTAGGGGTATTAGTGATAGACAGGAGTAATTTTAGAAATAATCAACATGGTTGAATAACTTGGAGGTGTGATTGGAACTCACGTAGTTTCACTCTGCGGAATCCCTCAGTTACATGAAAATGCCACGACATTTCGGGAGTTCTGCCAGCGGGTGGGAATCAGCATGCCGTGCTGCTCGAGCTAAGTTTTAGCGCCGGGAGATTGTTCCCGGATGGCCCCGATTGACATGCCAGAGGGCGCTGCTTCATTGCTGCAGTTAGAGTAGATTTTCTCCTTGCGCCACAGCTTTCTTACCGCGAACAGTCACTGCCTGCTGCGCTGGGAATATCTTGCTGGGTGTCCTCCTAGCACCCGAAAATTATGCTAGGAGACCCCAATTCTCTCTCACACTCACCAGTGTACTGTTCACAAGCCACATACAAGAAAAAACTCTGTCACACGGCGCTTGGCAGTGTTTGGTCAGAACTCCATGTTACAAGCGTAAAGAAGAGTGCCCAGAAATCCTCCGACAGAGCAGAGCTTTTTGTCCACTCCTAATTATTTGTATTTTTTCATTGTTTTAATAATGCTTATAACGATGTGTCTCATCTGTCTAATAATCACAGTTCATATTTTACTTACAAGGATTAGATCTTTTCAATAAACATTTGAAAATATATTATTGTCTTTTCTCTTTGTGAAACTTTGGGCATGCAAGAGCGACATATGAAAGGGTTAGATCTGTTTCCATTAATTCCTTGGGAATGAGGGTGCTCATGTTCAAGGTTGTAACAAGCTATCCGAACCAACATTTACTGATCATATAAAAAGACGCAGTCTATTTATTATGAAGTTTTGTTGACCTAATTCACGGTCCAACTAAATTAGTTGGCATCGTGTAACAATGCTGCATCTACTACTTGCTTTTCAAGCAATACTGTTTTCTTTTGTGTGAAACACTCCATTGTTTTCAAGCTGTCTCCTTCATGTATATCCGTCCACCTGCACTCGATGTTGCTCTCTGTTGGTCAACTGTTTTTCTGCCCTCTCCTTTTTGTGTTTTTCTGTATGCTTCTCCCCATTGCTTCAGCCCACCCGTGTTCTTTGTTTTTCTTTCCCCATACACTTGTGTTGCTTTCAATTCCCCCTCACAACCTTGCATTTTTTATGAAAAACATGAAAACTTTGCTACACTGACAAAAATTGAGTTTTTACATTAGCTGGACATTTTTTAGGAACTGTCTTCGATAAATACAGTTAAAGTGACTAGTTTTATTTTTGTACACTATCAGATTCTGAAGACAGCTGAAGGTTTTAGAAGAACGTCAGCTCCAAACAGCCCTTGTTGACATATGGGTATCATAACATCAAAATGCTTTAGGTAGCATAAAAATGCCATGTTGGCATGCAGCACCTATGCTTTTGTATCATCTTAGTTCTCACATACCAGACACCAACAGGTTGGAAAATACCTATTCTGGGCTTTCCAAGAATTTCCAGTGGGCTTAAAGCTCGCCTATTGCTTAGCATTGTTTGGCTTGATTGTCAATCTCATTTTCTTGCTTCTTATTTAATGGCTTTTCTTGTTCATCTTGTTCCATCTTGTGCTTGTCCCTCCCCTGGAGCATATGCTCTTTACCATCTTTTGATTTGGCTGATTTGTATCCTTCCATTGCTCATGTTAGCAACTACTTATTAGGTTCCACCTGGCACACCGCTCTTGCTCCGTCCCTTGCAACAATTTTTTGTTTTAAAAAAAATAAACACTTACCATTTGTTGTCTTCAGTGTCACTCTAATTTCCTTGCCTCTCATTGGTCAGCATGTGTAAGTGGATGTCTTTGGCTTCTGCAACGCATGTTTTGCTTTTCCTTGGAGCGCGTAGCAAGTACTGATTAATTACTTTATTAACGTCCTCCCGCAATTCTCATTGGGAGTGGGACACTTTTTTTTCTTCCCTTGTCATTGATTATTCTTCTGTCAGCGCTTGTTTCCATGCGGTTGCTGAGTTCTAAGATGTATTGGGACATCATTGTCTTGGAGACACCTTTGCAAGGGTCAGGGGCACCTACCTTCTACCGGGGGATATTGCTCCCTATCGCAAAAGGCCTGTCCATCTACGCAATTGTGTAAATTAAAAATTTGCACTTTAAATTTAAATAGCACCGAGAAATCACTTTGTAGAAGGCAGTATGTATGGACAGAAAAAAATAGCATCATAGGTGACCAACAAAAAAAACACAATTTGCCAAGCATGTTTTTGCCCTAATGCAACATCTATTTATAAAATAATATACATTGCATATAATCACACGTCACAAAGAGTGCACTCAATAAAACTTAAGATAACTTATCCAAATATCTACAACATTAACATTGGGTGAGAGTGTTTGCCCTTTTTCGGCAGCTGGCCATCACAGGAGAACCGGGGACATTTGAGGCGGCTTATCCAATGTAAAACTATATTTATCTGTCATTAAAGACTGAAGGCAAAATGATAAAAATAAATAGTTTTACATGTCTAAATTACAAGTGGTATTGTTTACATCCTTGTTTTCCAGAATAGGTTGCACACACTGTTCATTCTGTCCTGCGTTTTACTCTCCCATACCTCAGTCTTGTTTTCTCTTTTATCTTCAGGTTTGTGTATGTATACTTGTTTCATTCACATGGACAAAAAGAAAAAGACTACTGGCCAGATTAACAAAGGTGTCACACAACTCAGTGCAGCAGCCAAAAATGATGCACTGCACTGCATGACAGGAAGAGAGCAAGGGAGCACCATATCTGCAGGCATATGGCACTCTCCTCCCCTCTCCCTGGCACTGAATTGTTTTGGTAAAACACAAAAACGTCCCTAGTTGTCTGGGAGTACCCTCTGTCACGGCCCCTTGTTCCCCAAAGGACCTAGCGTAACTTCAACACTATTGTTGTGTCACACCTGGTCCTGTCATTCGACCTGGACCCCACTGACAGTATGAGAGAAAAGACTTAACTACTCGAGGTCCATTAAACATGCTACACTTTTTAAACAAAACAGATATAATTCATGTGGCATTCCAAAAAAAGGTTCTAACTGTGTTTGTGTATATTAAAAACAATAATTTATTAAAATTTCATCACTTTACAGTACATCACAGTTTGCATCATTATACAACAACATTACAATAAAAACCAAAGAGTCGACGCAGCGTTTCGGTGTCTTGACCGGTGTGTCACACCTTCTTCAGGACAGGTTTTTTAAAAATCACTAGAAAGAGAATGCCACAATTATACACTGTTTATAACAAGACCTCGAGCTATGCCTATAAACATTGCACCCTTATTCAAAAAAACCTTATTCAAAAAAGCGTTTTATTAAAAAAAACATTACACATTTTTTTAAAAAACTAATTGCAACATCAGTAAATTTACCTATACTCATACTTTACGATTTTCATTGATGTAATTTCAGATTTTTCAAACCATAATGCACATTTGTTTTTTTAAAAAACACAAGTACTAACTTCAACCATTTGACTATATCTATATTTTACGGTTCTCCTTTGGTGTAATTCTAGATTTTCACTTTCAGGCCATACTCATCTCATAGGTTATGTTATTCCCTTTCATATTTAAATCATGTGGCCACAGTACATCTGTCCAGTTATGCATACGGATTGCTTAATTACTGGCATATTTATTATCATTTACTCATCTCGTTATATTTGAGCAGATCTTTACTTTATCGATATGCATACATCTCAGGCTGACGTTATACGTACCTTGAACAAGTGATACAGGTTATGATAAAATCTCTGGGTTTACCCTCTATTTCTCAATATTGGGGTATGTTTTCCATATGATAAAGGAATTTTACACCTAGAAAAATACAGATGGGGTCATCTATCATACTTCTCGCCTTTTATTTACCACCAAAAGTCTTATTCCTGTGTAAAACATTCTTAGCTGTTATACCTTAATCCAGAGGTGAGTATACTGGAAAGGTTTGCTGCACCAGGGATGACCACCGTTCTGATAGGTTCTAAACACTTATACTGCAAATAGACAGAAATACACACATGTGCCAAATTGTGAGTTAGCTATGGTCTTCTGGTAATGGTTAAAAAATGACAATTGTAAGGTTCTTCATACATCATACCTTGTTTTTGAAGTTTTAAGGTCACCTCATGGGGTCTAGAAGAGTGTTTGGTCACTTCCTCTTATCTCCGATTTTGATACTCGGTCTGAACTTCTTATTTTCTTTCTTTTAAGTTCAAGATATCTAGTTGGATGAGAACAACCCGGGATATGGTTGTAAGCTAATCCGCTATTACAGTTACAATCTTCTTTTTACCTATGCGTTTTATTGTGGTACTCTTTTCCCCAGATACTTTAATAAATTCAAACGATATGAGCTGTCTTATGACTTTATTGCACTTTCTTTGCCCCCTATTTTCTGCTCTTGCATGTAATTCTATTCGTTATGCATGCTTGGTTCTAGTCTGCTCCCTCGCTGTTTTCATATCGAATTGTACTAAGAGCCCTCGGTCCTAGCGCTCGAAAACAGCCGGTTCGTATTCTATTCTTTCTTCCCTTATTGCACCCGTATTCTTAATGCATTTTTCATTTAAATCCCTTGTCGATAGATCCCCGTTCACAATGTTATTATGCAGCTAGTGGAAAACTGCATTATCCTCTATGCTACACGGCGATATCCTTCAGTTTCTAACTGGCGTTTTGAGCAATTCGAGGTCTACAAAGACTCGCTCGGAGCCTCACGGCTTACCTTATTAACGTCCAGCGGCCTCCCTGTCATCTTACTCCTGGTGCAGCAGCAGCATCAGCGGTATCGAGTGAGGATGTCTGCGCTTTGTTTTTATTCCCCATTTCCGGGTCAGAGGTGATGGGAATCCCGGTCATGTGGTCCGCACTTACCGTGTCGGCCATTTTGCATTGGGCAATAATACCTTACCGAGGCCGGTTTGTATATGTTTAATAATCGATAACCAATCGGAAAACGAAGCATGTCTTTTCTTTATTTATTTTTATTCATGCTTAATTCGTTTATATGACAGAATGATATTCAGAGAAGCAAATTACAGCATTCCCCGGTCACGTGGTCCGCACATTACGTGTCGGCCATTTTGCGTTGGGCACATTCTGATTCACTTTGTTGGTTATTATGGAGAATACATTTAATGGGGCCGATTTGTGTATCATTAACAAAAAGATCAACAAAGGCTATATTTTCTATGTTTATATTTATATTCTTATTGTTGCGCGGTTTGTTTAATTACCCATACCGGATGGTAACTAGTTAGAGTGGTTTCAGAATTTATCAAGGGCAACAATGATTTTTTTGTGTCCCGTTTGTTGACTATGGGTATCCTGTTATCATTTGGAAAGGATAGGAGTTATTTGGCTTAGCTGTTTTTTCATCCTCTATAGTAGCCTAAATAATTCTCTCCCAGTCTTCCTTACTATTTAATCCATTTCGTACTGAGTTGAACTTAGACATGTTTTGCCCAGCACCGCACACACACATTTGCGTCATAGTGCAAGGGTGTATGTGTGAGCCTAGCATAGGGTTTATACTGGAAGTGTCCCTTTCCAGTACACAATGCAATAGATCAGTTTTAAAACTTTTCCTACATTGTATGTGTGCTCTACAATGAAACACACATGAAACATCGGAACAGAAAGGAGAAATTAAAACATTCTCCTTTTAGGACCTGCGTTCCTCCGGGAAATTGCTTCTGACAACCCCCCGCGTACGAAGAGCTAGATGGGGTGGCAGGGCCTTTTCCACTCTAGCTCCCAAATGGTGGAATGACCTTCCCCTGGACCTGAGATCCCTTCCGTCTTTACAGAATTTCCGGACTGCCCTAAAAACTCTCCTCTTTCGGCAAGCCTATATGTAAGGTCTTCTGTCTCTATTACTGATTATTTTGTTAGGCGCCTTGATACCTGCGGGTTATTGTTTTTGCGCATTATAAATCTCCTTCATATCATATCATATCCTATTAAATGACATACATTTTTGGCGCAAAACCCTGTCTACTATTGTTAGTAGGTAGGGTTTTGTATCAAAAAGCAATGGTTGGTTGCATGTGAATGTCCATGTTCCACCTTTGTAATGCCCCCTTGATGCTAAGTAAGTCTTTGCACTTCTTTGTGTTACTTTTAGGCTACTTTCCAGCAAGTTTTGCTCTGGAAAGTAAATAATATAAAAAATATTTGTGTTGGTTTTCTGATGCAAACTCAATGGAAAATGTTTGCAAATCTACCCCAGTGTTTAGTGGTTAAAGGTTGTATGTCTGTGGTTAGAAAACACTGATATATCGTTTTTCTACACATGGTTACACATCCCAAATGCAGACACTAATGAGCACTGGCTGAATAATAATGATTCTCCACTGTTTTGCATGTGCCCACCCATGGCAATAGCAGAAACACATCACTAATTACCTGGCTAAATAGTAGAGATTCTGCACTGTTTGACTGGAGGCTATGCAAATAGCAGAAAAAACATCACTATTCACCAGGCCGGTGGTTAAATAGAAGAGATTCTGTCTCTTGGGCCAGGGGGTGTGCAACAGCCAAAAAACTTCACTATTCACCTGGCCACTGGATAAATAGTATTGATGCTGCACTGTTCAGCCAGTGGCCATGCAAATAGCAGAACTTCACTAATTTCCTGGTCTCTGGTTAAATAGTAGCGATTCTGCACTATTTGGCTGGCAGGTGCAAAAATAACAAGGACATTTCACAATTTACTTGGCCAGTGACTAAATAGCAGCGGCTTTGTACTATCTGGCCAGCAGTCAAGCCAATCAAAATACTTTACTCATTATTGTGCTGCCGACAATACAGCAGTCATGCACAATAAGGACAACAGCCATGCAAATAGCAAATAAACTTAAATACTTATGTGGCTGCTCGTAAAACAGCTGACATTTTAAATTCTTTAACCAGTAGCCAGGCAAGTAGCAAAGAAAATTCAATATTTACTTGGTAGCTGGCTAATTAGCAGAAATTATGGGTTGTATTCACTGTGTCTTTGCACATCACTTGAAAAGAAACTTTTAAATATTTATCTGGTGGCTGTCTAAATAGTAGACAGTGTGCACAACTTGGCCAGTAGCCATGCAAATAGCAGAGGAACTTCTCTTTTACCAGGCTGCTGTCTAAATATCTTAAATTTCATTTTAATATGCACAATGCAGATTTCAACAGGTACTTACACCAGCTAGAACTGCATACAAGGAGTGAATACAATTGGCATCCATCTCCCTATGAGAGTTAGGATCCTTTAATATTGTTTGCAAATTCTGCACATACGTTATACCGATTGAATTATATCTTACAAACTGATATATGTACTTTTTGGATGTTCATAAATACTGAATTGCAAGTAGTTGCAGAAGGGCTTCACTAATTAATATTTACTAGGCAGGAGCAAATCTGTGACCCCCTGTGCTTGGCTGTAATCATAATCTCTATGACTGCATTCCAAAATGTGAAGCACTTTGTTTTGAAGAAACCCATGTTCCTTAAAGCAATTGTGTTGGTTAAAAAAAATGTTTTGGGTTGTGGAAAACATCTCTTCCCTGAGGCTGCCAAGATGATTCTCAAAGTGAAAGGGGACACAAGGGGACCTTTTCCCCTTTGCAAATTAGTTACCACCCCAAGTCAGGGTCGTTTTCTCATCAACGTTTTCTGACAGCAATTACAGTCACAAACTATCAATAAATTCACTTCCGATTGGAAAGGGAGGAAACCCCTTTCATGAACCCTTCTATTTGCAATTTGGAAACAATTGCAAAAATCATTTTACAAGTTGAAATCATTTTCCAACTTATAGAAAGAGTTTGTACGTAAGTATAAGCACTTTTGTGATTACAAAACGTGTGATTTTGCAACATGAAGCCCTTAGAGCTACAACTGACTTAGATGCAGACAATAATTTATAGGTCTGAAGGTCCCAAATGTCTGAATGCTTCCAAGTTATTTTGACAGAGATGGCACAGTATGCCACTCCATTACACCTAGGGCCAAGACATTGTGACATGGCTGGCCCTTATGGATCTGTCTTGTGCACCATAAATGCTTCTACTCCTTTACGTTTATGTTTGTCTGTAGAGGTGCATACTGATAAAGATGATTAGAACCTTTTCAAGCTTAGTTAAATTTGATTACTGTTGTACAGCTATGTACTTGCTCTTACTCACAAGGCCATGGGAATGTACTATGACCAGATATTGTATTACCAAAAGGTTCCATGTTACCAGAACACCTCTTTGTCTGCAGCTTATCAATTCTGGATCAGTTCAATTAAACAAATCAGACTAAAACACCTGAAAAAATGATTTGTAAAAGAAAACCAAACACTAGAAATGTATCCCAGTGGCCTAGAGCCCTTTAATATTTATGGTGATTCTATCAAAAACAAAACAGTTACATAGGGTCCCTTATGAAACAACCAATACTGCATAATTTAGAGGCTTCATTCTAATCTGATGACAGAAGAAAGAAAAACTATGGGCCTGATAAAGAGCTTTGAGTACAAAGTTAACTGCTTTGAAATGCAGAGGCATGGCCAGGCTAGGAGCCAAAACAGGCCCTGGCAAACAGCTCGGCCGGCACCCAGGGGATCAGAGGGGCTGCTAGTTGGAAGCACCACTCCCTTCTCACTGCTGCAGTTTTTGTTACAGTAGACCGATATTGCTGGTAACAATAACAGCCTCCTAGGCGTCCAAAATACCCGGTACCCGAAACAGCCAGTCCGGCCCTAGGCAGAAGCTAGTGCCTCTGCCTACCTGATGGGACCTCAACCCTGTGGACAACTCTCTACAGGAACCACTGTCATGGCAATTCCTGTGTATGCACGAAATGTTTGAAGAACAGCATTGTTAGGCATGATGGATGGACAGCAAACCTTTAAGAAAAATGTAGTTTTCAAACTTGAGCTCACAAAGCTGGAGTTTGTTTTTGCAAAGCAAAACACCTAATGGTCCTACAAGCTGGGAATTCTCTCCCAGTGTGACAAGGATATTCTGTTTTCCTTTAGCTTACAGCCAGGTTTTATTCTAAATAGAGTGATTGTATAAAGTCCTTCCTTCGATGCCCCCTACTCTGTCGAGTCATCACAGGATGTATTCCATCAAGGAGCCACAAGCAAAGGAATGCGACTATAATTAATTGAACTGAATGTCATTGGAATATGCATTCATTTTTCCAGTAAATCAGAGAAATACATACAGCAATTAAAGACAAAGAAGAAAAGAACATCATAGAAATTTATCTTTTAATTTTATTATAAATATTGTAAGAAATAAGACACTGAATTAAACAAAGACATCTTGTTACCTCCATTCTTGTGACCTAAAGCTCAATCATTTCACAGTTTCACTTTAATACTCATTTTCCAGACAGGTGATGTGGACCAGCTGCTCCTCCCTACCTTAGCCCCTCATATGGAGGCCGCACAGTGGTAAAGGGAGCGACCCTTGACCCTGTCACCAGGTAGGTCGCCCCCCTAGCCACCGCACGGTCCTCCCCGTGCTGTGCTGCTGCGCTCTGACCGCCCATTCTGCGTGCTTGTATCTGTAACTTGTGCTGGTCTAATTCTTTTGTTTTTCCCCTTTTGCCTTTTGTAACTTGTGCTTGTTTAAATCTTCGTTTTACCCCTCGTTCCCCTTTTGCCTTTTGTAACTTGAGCGTGTCTAAATTCTTTCGTTAACCCCTCGTTCCTCTTTTGCCTTTTGTAACCTGTGCTTGTTAAATTCTTCGTTACCCCTCGTTCCCTCTTTGCCTTCTGTGCCCTCCCGCTTCCCCCCTCGCCCTCTGCTTCCCGCCGCTGCTCCCGGTGGCCCGCCCCCCGCCGTTCCCATTGCCACCCCGCTCCCGCCTCCCAGCTGCTCCTCCCTCCCTCAGCTCCTCATATGACGTGCGCAGCGGGCGTACCGAAGGCGCACCTAAGGCAAGCCCGTCTGCGCCCGTCCGCTCCCGGACCACGCCCAGCGCCAGGACCCCTGGCCCTCAACGTTGCCAGCCAACCCGACAGAGCTACGACAGCGCCACCCTCCTCGCACTCAACACCGGCCGGACCCACACCTGCCACCTAGCCAGCCCGAAATGCACCCACGGACCCTTCACCTGCCTAGCCTGCAAATTCACCTGCCGCTGGACCAACAACGCACCCGCCAGACAAGGCCCCAGCACCAATCAGCTCAAATGCATACTGCTCAACACCCGCTCCGTCCACAGGCACGCCGTCGAACTCTGGAACCTCATCGACACAACAGCGCCTGATGTTGCCTTCCTCACAGAGACCTGGATGAACGCCTCCTCAGCCCTTGTCATCGCCATAGCCATCCCGGATGGCTACAAGATCACCCTGAGGGACCGCACCAACCAAACCGGAGGAGGCATTGCCATCGTCCACAAAAACACCATCCGCATCACGACCAACTCCGACGACACCCTCACCACCGCCGAGCACCTCCACTTCCAGATACACACCGACCCCACGACCACCCTCAGAGGCACCCTCATCTACAGACCCCCGAACCACGCACACACTTCAACGAAGCCATCGCAGACTTCATCAGCCCGTTCGCCCTCACCTCATCAGACTACATCCTCCTAGGAGACCTCAACTTCCACCAACAATGACAGCAACACCACTGCACTACTGGACAACCTCGCCAACCTCGGACTCAAGCAACTGGTGAACACCCCCACCCACCACGCCGGCCACATGCTTGACCCCGTCTTCTCCTCAAGCAACCACATCTCCTTCAGCCACTCCACCGGACTACATTGGACAGATCACAGCTGCGTCCACTTCAACTTCAGGAAAACAATGACCCACTACCACCCGCAACAGATCCCCCAAAGATGCTTGAACAAGATCACAACCGACCAGCTCACCACCTCGCTGAGCCAGAACCCTCCAACCAACACCACAGACCCCAACGAAGCAGCCTGCAACCTCACATGGTGGCTCACCAGCTGTGCCGACACTGTTGCTCCACGGAAGAATCCCCTCAAAAGACCCGGCAGCAAGAAAGCCTCGTGGTTCACCGACGACCTCAAAAACTCCAAGAAATCCTGCCGTACCCTCGAGAATGCCTGGCGCCACAACCAGTCAACAGAAAACATGACAGCCCTCAAGAACACCATCCGCAAACACCACCAACTGATCCGCACCACCAAAAGGACAGCATTTAGAGAACGACTGGACAACAACACCCACAACAGCAAGGAACTCTTCAGCATCGTCAAAGAGCTCTCCAACCCCAATGCCAGCAACAACGACATCACACCCTCACAGACCTCAGACCTCTGTGACTCACTGGCCTCGTTCTTCCACAACAAGATCGCCGAGATACACAACAGCTTCGGCACCCAGACCACGCTCTCCAACCCCAACGCCAGCAACAACGACATCACGCCCTCACAAGACCTCTGTGACTCACTGGCCTCGTTCTTCCACCACAAGATTTCCGAGATACACTACAGCTTCGGCACCCAGACCACGCACCCAACCACCGAACCAACGCCCTCCACCACCACCCTCTGCACCTGGACCCCAGTGAGCATGGAAGACACCACCTGCGTGATGAACACCATCCACTCCGGCTCCCCATCCGACCCCTGTCCACACCACATCTTTAACAAAGCCGACTCCATCATTGCACCCCAACTGCGGAACATCATCAACAACTCATTCGCATCTGCCACCTTCCCGGAGAGCTGGAAGCACGCAGAGATCAGCGCCCTCCTGAAAAAACCCACCGCGGACCCAACTGACCTCAAGAACTTTCGCCCCATCTCGCTCCTCCCCTACCCCGCTAAGTCAAAAAACAGCTGACCGCATTCGAGACAAACGGCTCCCTCGACCCATCACAGTCTGGCTTCCGAGTGAACCACAGCACCGAGACCGCCCTCATCGCAGCCACCGACGACATCAGGTCCCTAGGGACACAGAGAGCAAGAAGAAAATGAAAAGAAAGTTGAAAAGTAAAAAAAAAATACAAAACCACAACCGACAAAGAGGAGGCAAGGAGATCATAAGCAATCCACGGTGGGAAGACCGGCAACAAGAAGAAAAAAAACACAGTAAAGCCACACAAAGGGAAGAGGAAAAACAAAAAAAGAGTGACAGAAACTCAAGAACAAACCATACAGGGAGTACAGACCCAAGGAAGCCACTGACCAGCAAAGGAGAAGAAGAACGCAGACAACACAACATGGCAGATAAAGATCGAGCCCAGCCCCAGCAGAAGGCCCCAGTGCAGCACGCCCTTACTAGGGTGCTGCCACCCCTCAGCGAACTAGAGGACCAGGCAAAAGTGTCCCCATGGTGGAAGATCTGGATTAAACAACTACTTTGTTGCTACGAGAGAAATCGACAGAGCCGTCAAGAGGTCATTACTCCTTCATGACACTGCTGTGAGGGCACTTGATGTCCATTTCGACCCACAGCTCAATCCGGACTTTGAGAGATTTAAACTGCGCCAAGCTCGGCAACGTGAAAGGGAGTCCAATAATGCGTACTACGCCAGGCTGCGTGAGCTGGCCATTACCTGTACAGCAGACGACCTGCCAAAAGAGATCAGGGTGCAAGCTATCCAAAGATGCTTAGACAAGATACTCCGAGGCCTAATCCTGCGCCAGCCCAACATAAGTTTAGAAGGCATCCTGATTTTGACATGAACACAGGACCAGTCAGCAGAAATCTGTAAACATTAAGATGGAAAAGAACGAGGAGTGACATGAACAGAAGACAGAAGCCACCGACAACCAAGACAAAGAGTGGGTACTGTGGGCTTGACAAACACCTGGCTAACGAGTTCCCTGTGCAGGGCCGGACCTTGGCCAACTGCGGAAATCTCAACCACTTCTCCGTGATCAGCAGGAAGAAATCCCAGGGAAGAGACACTAGAAACCAGCGACCGCTGACAAGAGCGGTACACCCGCTGCCCATCATAAACATGGCACAACAGGACAACACCAAAGGAGCTAGTAGGCCGTACCAGAAACTAGAAGACTCCTCTCAAAGCGAAAAGGAGGAAAATACTTTTCTCATCTCCTTCACACAAGAGTTAAAACGCTGCCAGAGGCCGCAGCTGACAAGCCTCAGCAAAATAGCCGGGTCTGAAGTCAGGGCCATCATCGACACCGGGGCATCAGTCAAAATGATGATAGTCCAGCAGTTCAACTGCCTCCGACCCAAACAGCTCCTCACACCGTCCCAAACCAAAATCTTAGCCTATGGAAGCCACTCCCCGCTACCCCTCAAAAGGAGCTTGTCTGTGTTGGTGAGATTGGAGGAGCAAGAAGTCATGACCACAATCCACGTCATAGACCAAGAGGCGGACACCCTGATCGGCAGCCACATCACCGAAGACCTGGGACTAGTATCTTTTGCCTGGAGTGTCCAAACACACCAGGTCGGCTACATTCTGGATCAGTCTCCCGAGCTATTCTAGGGTCTAGGCCGTCTGAAGTGCATACCGATCAAACTGCACATCAACCAGTCATTCACACCGGTGGCACTGAGACACCCCCGCGTCCTGTTCCACGTCGGGCCCCTGGTCGAAAAGGAGCTTGAAAAGTTGAAACAACAAGGGGTAATAGAGAAGGTGTCAGGCCAGACACGTGGGTGTCCGCAATGGTAATCGCGGAGAAGTCTAAACAACCAGGGAAGATGTGACTATTTATCGACATGAGACTACCCAATCGCACCATCAAGAGAGAACAACACATCACACCCACCATGGATGATATCATTACGGATGTCAAGGGCTCCAGGTGGTTCTCTACATTGGAACTCGACGCCAAGCACCACCAGCTACCCCTGACGTAGGAGAGCAAGTATATATTTGCCATTAGCACGCACCTGGGGCTACGCCAATACAAGCGCCTGAACTTTGTGATTTCATCGGCTGCTGAAGTCTTCCAGAACACCATGCTTGAGACGCTCTCTGACCTACCAAGTGTCATGTATGTCAGCGATGACATACTCATTCACTCTGCTACAGCAGCGGAACACCACAAACAGTTGAAAGACACACTGCGGCACCTCAGCAAACACTGAGTCACGCTACACTGTGACAAATGTTCATTCTTCCAACCATCATAGGAATTATTTGGGTAGGTCTTCAATCAATAAGCTATTCAAGTGGACCCCAGCCAGTCACAAACGATAAGACGTGCACTGGCCCCCAGCACACGATCAGAAGTCAGGAGCTTCCTCGACATGGCCACCTACTACGGGAGGTTCATTCCAGACCTCACTACCCTGGCTAAGCCACTCTGGACCCTCACGAAAGCTGAGGTCAAATGGACCTGGGTCCACCACGAGGAAGAAGTGTTCCAGAAAATCAAGGATGCCCTACTCAGCGAGGCCACATTAGTGTACTTCAACCGAAGAGGCGCATAGAGCTGCTAGTAGATGCCAGCCCTGTGGGGCTCAGAGCATTGCTGACTCAAGACTAACAGCCTGGACGATGGGCCACCCTAGCATTCACCAGCAAGTCACTGAAGACAAATGAAGCAAGTAACACCATAATCGAGCAGGAGGCCCTAGCCATCAAGGAGGCCTGCAACCATTTCCACCTTTACTTGAGTGGCCAACCCTTCAAGGACATGACCGACCATCAGCCACTGGTTCAGCTCTTCAAAGGCCCTGCCCCTCACCTGCCACTGCGACTCAAAAGGTGGGTCATCCAGATGCAGCATTATCAAATGGAGGTGGTATACCGACCCAGTGTGAAGAAACCAGGGTACTTCCTGTCTCACCAACCTCCACCAGCAGAGCAGCATGAACTCTCCGATGATACAGAAGAACACATCCAGATGATCTCGAGCACAGCTTGACCTCAGGTTTTGACCCTCAAAGATATTAAAGGAGCTACAGAGTCTGACCCGGTCCATGCATGAGTGATCAAGGCCGTCCGGAACAGATCATGGTGAGATTTCCTTTGGGATGTGAACACCTGGGCCTCTGAGGACAAAGAAGCATTAGTGAAAACGTAGAGAGTGCGGAACGAGCTGAGTGCCACCCAAGACGGAATCCTGCTGGGAGGGTCCCGCCTTGTGATCCTGCAAGCACTAATGCAGCAAGTTACACAGCTGGCACACAGCGGGCTCAAGGGCAACACCAAAATGAAGTCCAGGATGAGGGGAAAAGTATGGTTCCTGGGATTTGAAGCCATGGTAGAAGACCTGGTGCGCAGATGCCCTGCATGCCAGATGACAAGCCTGCCAGAGCGTCCGGTTCTAGTGATCACCGAAGAACTGTGTACTGACCCCTGTTCCAAGCTGAGCATGGACTTTGGGAGTTTTCCTGTGGGAAGGCCACTCTCGTTCTAGTAGATGCACACTCCAAATACTCTGTGGTAGAAGTATTCCCATCATTGGCCTTCATCCACGTGGCAACTGTCCTCGAGAAAGTATTTGCTATGTTTTGCCTCCCCACCAAAATCTGGAGTGATAATGGGCCCCTGTTCCACGGGGATGAGTTTGTAGAATTCCTCAAGCAGCGAGGAATCCACCACCACTGTATTACCCTGCAGTGGCCACAGGCCAATAGGGACATCGATATGTTCATGCGCACGCTGATAAACACACTGCGCTTTGCCCTGATTGAGCATACAGACCAGGAATAACGCCTAAAGGATTTCCTCCGAGAATACCAGAGCACTCCCTATTGCACGATGCTCCAGACCCCAATAGGCACTGATGCTCAACGGACCAAGGAGGGACCTGATCCCTGTCTGTCAAGGGTGGGTTCCCCCGCCTCATGTATCTGACGCACCTAAGCATGCCGTGAACAGCGAAATGAACAGGCCAGCATGAAACGCCATGCTACTCCCACATCAATCCCGACAGGAGCTAACGTCATCCTCAAAGACCATCCTCCAGGCGGAATATTCAGAACCCCACATGAACCTGGCCCCTAGACAGTCATTGCAAGCAATGGCAGTATGGTGACAGCCCTAAAGGGGCCTGAAAAAATATTGCAAAATGTCTCATGGTGTAAAAGAAATTCCGCCATCTCGCAGCCAATGGCCAGACAAGAGTGGCAACACCCCTCCCAGTTTTGGCATCATGTATGAGACTTTCTCGCATCATAGGAGGGAAGATTTGAAGCTCCCGGCCCTCCTTAAAGACCTTTAAGAGTTTTTCTGCGAGAAGCTGGGTAAAGGATTAATAATATTGTACCCAAAAACTATCAGTCTGTAGTAAAAAAGACACGCTGCTATGTTGTAATACAAGTAGGCTTATTCAGGTAAATAGAAAAGTTATCATTAACAGGTATATAATTCCTGTAGGGCAGCCCGTAAGCTGATATCAACTGCCCCACCAGGAGCAGCCTGCTAGCTGCTCAGCCCCATCCACCAACTGTCCTCACTCATCCAGTCACACAGGCATTCCAATCATAGCTCATTCACCAAACATTCTACTCAGAATACTCACACAGGCTGAGCAGCTAGGAACAGGATAACCTAGGAGAGAAACCATAACATCAGAATACTACATCACCTCTTCCCTTTTGAACAGAAGGATGAACAAAACCAACGCATTAAACTATAAATATAAAAATACAGCAATAGTAAATAGCCCACAACCCAAAGAGGATGGAAACACCACCCACATCATATGAACTATTACAATAAGAGTCAAAAGCCCAGACCCAGGGATGACGGGAAAACCGCATCACAAGAGGGTACGGAACTAAAGACAAGAAGGAAAGATGGATACAGAATACCCATCCCCCTCCTCAAATAAGGAAAATAAATGTTCGTCTAAATGTATTCTCTCCATGTAAGAAGAAAAGTCATGTGGACTAAAGGGACTGAAACCCAATGTCTTTCCCCCAACTTAACCAAGTGACAACGTGTAAAAATGTATATGCTCTCCGTGTAGGAAGAACTCTGTGCGAGGAGGCACACAAGGGCAAAACCCTGCAACAACAAAAAAAAGTGTGGCACAGGGTGTCTTACACATACACAGGGAATCCACCCTTGCAACAAACAAATAACTTGCAGCTCAAGGTATCTTATGCACGCAGGGAACCCAACCCTGCATCAAAATTGATAGTGCAGCACAATGTGTCTTACGAACGCAAGGACAATGTCTGCTTGCAACAAATGTAGTGGAATAAGAGCCATAAAAACTAACCCTGCGTAAGGGTTAAACATAATGTACATGTGGAAAAACCCCAAAACATACATGTTGTACCCTGCACACCGAGACACTGGTAGCCTGGTAGTATTATTATGAGTCTCCTTTATTGGTTCCAGTTAAGGGTATTATCAATCTCAGTTCAGCCATGTACTAGCTCCTACATCTCCTACACAAGCCCCGTCAGCAGCAGCCTGCCTAGCTGCTCAGCCCATCTCCAACTGGCACCACTCATCCACACAGGCACCCAGTCATTCCATTCATCACAGTCACACCAACATTCCATTGCCATCTCTCACTCTGGCTGAGCAGCTAGGAGGACCTAGACTGATTACATATAATTGTATTACTTAGGATATAAGAATACCCCATGCAAAACACAGCAAAAATCTGTAAAACAAGTTTAAACATGTCAAGTCAATTACACAAACCCCCAATGTAAGGCTTGTGACAACACTCCCACCATGTGACATCTGGGGTGGGAACACATTACTGTCATTTACCAAACAAAGTGTTGTACAATGTACACAAGCTACTTCTCTTCAGGAACAAATGTTCAAACAAAGTTTTATTAGACATGCTCAAGTTCCTTTTCATAGCAGGTTTACCAATGAATAAATGGTCAAATAATATAAGGTACCTGCCTGATACTTGCTTCCTGGAAAAGACTGCAGGCAAAACAAACAAAAATGTGTAACCAAACCTTTCAAAGCAGCAACTAGTGATGCTTTAGCGTTCTGGCAGAATAAACAATGTCTACCTGTTGGTCCAATAACTTGCGTTCTCGAGTGAGACAATGTCGTGTAGAACATCCTCCCACGACTACACCATTTTCAGTAATTGACCGCAAAAATGATGTAGAAGAGAAAGAACCTGTAACATCAAAGTGCAGACAAAACCATCTGCAGCTGATCTTCACAATGCGACATCCTGACTGAAATTCAACTATGAATAAACTGTATTGACCAAAAATGTGGTTGGCAAAAAGCAATCCAAATGCTAGATGACACAACAAAACTCAGATACATGTAGGGTGCCGCCAAACCCAAAATGGAGGCACACTTTATCATGCCGCGCCGGGTGGCTCCAGGCACGTAGATGCAGATAAATTTTGTGTATGCCAGAAGCCTCGACGAAGTGCACTCATCACAATAGATCCAAAGAGGCATAGATGGACAGCCGAAGAGTAGGACAGCCACAAAGGGAACACGAACAGCATGCCAAGCAGCCCCACCAGTGTCCATTTACATCGG
The DNA here is from genome assembly GCF_964263255.1 of Lissotriton vulgaris. Lineage (NCBI taxonomy): Eukaryota > Metazoa > Chordata > Amphibia > Caudata > Salamandridae > Lissotriton > Lissotriton vulgaris. The sequence continues at coordinate 1,460,994,847 of NC_141687.1, read as the reverse complement.
ACAGCCCAGTCTAAAAAGATGATGCTTACTTGTCTTGAATGCACACATTCTGTTCATATGTGCCAGTTGAACTCAACACAGCACGTTTAGACTGGGCTGTCCGATGTAAATGGACACTGGTGGGGCTGCTTGGCGTGCCGTTTGTGTTCCCTTTGTGGCTCCTTAAGTTTCTGTATTGCTTCTTGTGGCTCATGCTTGTTGCGACTTGTTCCTATTGTTTGCGCCTGACATCTTCTCCCTGTTGTCGCTTCTTTCCAACATGTTGTAGAAGGTATCTTTAAGTTTCTTCATGCAACTTGTACCAACTGTAGAGTCTATCAGAGTCAGGTTATCTTGATAAGCGTGGCTCAAATCCACTAGAGTGACTTACCGCACTCACCTATAATTACCATATAGGAAGTCAGCCGGACAGTGGAGAAGAATAAACAAAAGTCTTTATTAGGCCAAACAACACTCATATGAGAGGGCCCTGTCCGACCTCACTCCTAGGAGTGCGAACGAGAGGACTGACTCTCTGCATCACAGCAATACATTATAATGCAATACAGTAACGAGGGGTACGCCCCTTGTGGAAAATCACTGAGCCTCAGACCAGTGTACAATGCTCTCATACAGCAGGCATCTGCACCTGCAAGGGATACATTATTATCTCTACTCAAGGCCATGGAGCTAGGCTTCGGCGTCTCTGGGCATGAGAACATTACTGATAAAGAGACTTGTTAGTTTCGGCCACAGTAAGCTGAGAAACGAAAACTGCTGTCTTAGTACATTTCTGTATTCCTGCGGGAGGGGCATATGAGCGAGCAGGGCCCGCAGGCACTGAGGGTTCACGCAAAATGGTGGCACACAGGCTAAGCTAAGAAACTAATATGATCACACATACATTTGAATATAGGCAAAGAATGAGAATAGAAATTCAGCATAAGTGCATATACGAACTACATTAGTTAGTCATATGATGCTAACTCGCACATCATCATAGGGTAATTAGGGCATCGAAAAGTGAATTCTATCAGACCCTCCTTTTAGCATCATTGGCTAACTATAGCCTCATTTATTTGCAAAAGGTAGTGCTGACATCCATTCTAGGGGCAGGACTTTATATCTTTAGTCTAGAACATCTTCTGCAATAAACATTAACCAACTTGCATCAGCAGGAATTTCAGTAATCATAGAAGTGGTATATTGACCAGGTAACTTCTTTTTAGGACGCATATTTGCAGCACACATTGAACAACATGGAGGGAGGCAATATATGCAAAGGCAGCAAGTCAGAATCACACTCACCACTCCAACCAAACCCATCAATATTTTCCAACCCCAAGAAGAAAAGGCACCCCAGAGCCACCCTTGTAGAGACCATGTCCCATTATCTTGGTGTAGTTCAGTGGCCAATCTATGTAATTTCTGTACTGCCAAATTAACAGTCGGGGCGGAGTCGGGAATATAAACACAACAAGACGTCCCGATGACGCGACAGGCCCCGCCCCTATCAGCCAGTATGACGTCAAGAACCATCCTGTTCTGAATCGTAAATAATCTCATAGCCTGAATTTCAACAGATATATTAGTCGTAATGTCGGCTTCAGTCAGAACCACCTTTTCCATCACCCTACACAGTCGTCTAATAGCCCTGCTGTTGAATATCGGCCCCCAGAAAGGAAGCAAACCCTTAGAAAAATCAGTCCATTGTTGGTATGAAGTGTCTGTCTGATCGACGTCATCTACCTGAAGTTCCCTCCTTTTTCGCTGCTCTTGTGGCTGCTCCTGAGGACTGGGAAAACGACGATGAGTTTTATGGTAATCGGAGGGAGCCACATACACAGGGGGAATCATATAGGCCAGGTAGCACACCCCACCCCAACCCTCAGGCAACCATAAGTATCCATTATCACCGCAAATGAAATAGATGCTGGGTGGGGCAATCAAAGAGGGACTAACGGGCAAGCGTATTGAAGCAGTCACATTGCAGGAGCTATTACCAACTTTTATGGGACCCCTTCCCTCTATACAGAAAAATGGAGAAGGACCCACCACAGCTAAGGGTATCAGAGACTTGGAACTGTCGTTACTCTTCGGGGGGTGTCGGTAGGACAAAGTGGCATTCAACTTCAGGAAACTATCCCTCAGTCTGTCAGTATCATTTGGTGTCAGGAATCGACCCAACTTTTTCTCACAGGTCTCTATAAAAGTCTGATCAAAACGTCCATCAGTATATATTCGTCCAAGGGAAGATGAAGGCAGAGGGCGTACTCGCATTGCCATTGTCCACCCCCTATTCTGCAGGCGGGGAGTCAGGGAATCTGGCTGCTGGAAATATTTAACAAGACCTATAAGAGTATACCACCCCACACAACTATTCACTGGCGTTAAAGGGAGAGCGAGGAATCTATCTTTCTTATAGGCAGCAGAAGGTAAAAGCCCGCAAACCCAACAATCTGTCAAGTTGGTAGTGGCGTGTGCATGGTGCAAAGTATTAATAAAAACATTGTCCTTGTAATTTTTGCGCATCATTCTTTCACCATAATCAACAGTAATCATATTATGTTCCGGAACAGCAGTGGGTGTAGGTGCAAATACATGAACGGGATAATGTTTATCTAGGAAAAACAATATTCCAAGAGTCACTAGAAAGGCAATCAGAATGATAATTATAACCACTATCTTTCCCTTTCGGGGAAGTGCCAACCAGGGGGAATCAGGCTCAGGTCTCGGGGGAGCTGCAAAGGGCTGCTCCTCATCAGGAATGGGCCGCCCAAAGGGATACATTCTGAATATTCTTAGTACCAAAAATCAAAAAATTAAAATCACACTACAACTAAAAAAAATAGTCCCAGACAATCCTCAACCGGCCAGAGGGGTTCTTCAACCCTTAAAAAGGGATCTTCTCCCTGTGTCCTTCAAAGCCTCACAGGCAGGCTTTTACCGTCCATACCTTACTCCAACGATGTTATTCAACAATTTAAACAAGGGAAGCACTTAATTCGGGCCCGCACCACTCTATAGTCACAAAGAACACAATCTTCGGCTAAACACCAGGGCTCTTATAAGTCCATCCCTACCACTAAATCTTCTTATTCAGGAAATCCACTAAGCCCTTCTTCCGGTGTCTAGTCCATCATTTTTTTAGCACTGTTACTTGTTGTTCCTTTTTCGGGGCCTCAAATTATAGCGGGTGCTCCCTGGCACTTCGGGGTCAATGAACAAAACAGGTGTATCTGCGGCAGACGCTGGACTTTCTGATGTCTCTTCACTAGTAGCAACAGGAGTAGTAGAGCTCACTGAATTTTCAATTCCGCTACGCTCTTCTCCAATCAGTGAAGCATCCGAGAAAGGAGCATACCTTGGTATAGACTTGTGCTCTTGATCAGCGATGCCATCCTGGACCCATTTGTCATAGGGTAACGGAAGCGGGACTCGCTTTACATGCGAGGCATGAGTCCACGCCTTCCTGCCGTCGATCCGAAGTGCGGTGCGCGTGGTGAGGAGCACCTGGCGCGGCTCTGACCACCTTGGCTCCAGACAAGACTTCCGCTGGTATCTTCGCACGACGACCCAGTCCCCTGGGTGGATGGAATGTCCAGGCCCCTCCGGCAACGGCTTCAGAGTGTCTGCTACCTGCTGATGAATAGAACGAAGATCTTTAGTCAAAGCATACAGATAATCTGTCAACAGAGGGTATGGTACTTCAGAAAAACATTTTGGTCTGGGCACTCCCCAGATATTGGCCGGACGGCCGAATACCACCTCATGGGGGGAGACGCCCATCTTTGCATTTACAGTGACTCTCGTTGAAAGTAAAGCTAAGGGAAGTGCGTCTGGCCAACGGAGACCTGTACTCTCGCATATCTTGGCCATTTTTAGCTTGAGCGTGCCGTTAAACCGTTCCACCAGTCCTGCTGCCTGAGGATGCAAGGCTGAGTGGAACTTCTGCGAGATGTGCAAACCTTTGCATATTTGTTTCACTAATTCAGCATTAAAGGACGTACCATTATCACTCCAGATCACCCTAGGTAATCCGAAACGTGAAAAATACTCTTTTATCAACATTTTAGCAGTAGAAATGGCTGTACAATCCTTCGTAGCGTACGCCTCCACCCACCTACTAAAAGCACATACGACTACCAGGACGTACTTCAAGTTATTGACCCTTTCCATTTCAATGTAATCCATCTGGATCACCTCGAAAGGAAAAGAGGGGGGTGCGAAATTTCCAGTTGGGACGGGAGTACCTTTTCCAGGATTATGTCTCAAACACACCATGCACTGGCGAACCAAATTAATGGCCATTTTAGAGATATTTTTATTACTCCACACCTGGTCTAGCAGTTTACAGATACCTTTGGCGCTCACATGAGCAGGCCCATGTGCCATCGTCACTACTGGGAGAACATACGCATTCGGTAACAACCATCGTCTCTTGTCTGTCGTGTCTGTCCAACATTCATCCGCATCCAGTCGTCCCTGCCCATCCTTCCATGCTCTCAATTCCTCGTCTGTCGCTTTTCCTTGTATGTTCTTGACACTCTGTACAGTGTCTGCAAACATATGAACATCTGGGACCCATCTAGCTGGCCCTGCCACAAACATCCATGGTAATTTTTCTCTAGCAGTTTCCTTTGCTGTCTCATCAGCAAAAGCATTGCCTCTTCCCACATCATCCACTATTGTCTTGTGTGCGCTACATTTTATCACAGCCAGTCTTTTAGGTAGTGTCAGTGCCGTTAGCAGCCGTAATATCAGTGGACCATGTTGTATTCGTTGGCCATGGGAAGTCAAAAATCCCCGTTCTGCCCAAAGTCGCCCATAATTATGAGCCACGCCAAAGGCGTATTGGCTATCAGTGTAAATGTTCACATCTAGCCCCTCACTCAACTCACATGCTCTCAGTAAGGCAATAATCTCAGCAGCCTGGGCAGAATTGTAAGGTATTCTAGAAGTCTCCACCACCGTCTGTAATGTTGTTATAGCATATGCTGCTGTCGATGTACCGTCTGGTAGTTTAAAACAGGATCCATCGACATACAATTCCCCATCTGGTTCCTCCAAGGGCCTATCTGTCAGATCCACCCTCCCCTTTGTCTCTTCTTCAGTCCTGTACAGACAATCATGTATGTCGTCGTCTTTTGCATCTGTGTCTGTAGGGATAGGTAACAAGGTGGCGGGGTTCAGTGTAGCACACCTTTTAATCGTTACATGGGGTACAAAAAGAGTCATTTCGTAACCCGTCAGACGAGCACTTGTTAAATGCTGCGTCTGTGTTCTGTTCAGTAAAATGTCCACAGCATGCGGTACCATTACTGTGAGGTCTGATCCCAGCACGAGCCCTGCCGATTGTCTTATAGAGACCGCAGCAGCCGCCGTGGCTCTCAGACAGCTCGGCAGCGCTCTTGCCACATTATCGAGCATTGCAGAGAAGTACGCACACGGTCTCTGCTTCCCCCCAAAACACTGAGTTAAGACAGACAACGCGCAACCTTCCGCCTCGTGCACATAAAGAACAAAAGGCTTCTGGTAATCAGGTGTTCCAAGAACTGGCGCAGAACACAAAGACGTTTTTAGTGACTCAAACGCTTCTTGACATGCAGGGGTCCAGGGTAGGGGTTCGCGCACTTCTTTGGTAGTCAGATACAATAGGGGTTTTGTTAGTAACGCATAGTTAGGTATCCACTGACGACAATACGATGTTATGCCTAAGAACGCGCGCACCTCTCGCTGCGTGTTAGGGACCTGCATGTTAGTGATCGCCTTTATGCGCTCTGGCGTCAATCTCCTCCCCACTTTCGAAAGGAGGTGACCGAGATAGGTGACCTCCGTTCGACAGTATTGAAATTTTGGAAGGGACACTTTATGCCCCCTCGCAGCCAAATGGTGGAGTAATTTCACAGTAGCATCCCGACAACCCTGTTCGTCATCCGATGCTATTAGGATATCATCCACATACTGCAACATGACGTTGCCAGGTGGAAGTTCCAGCTCATCCAATTGTGCCTTCAGTACTTGACTATAGATGCTCGGACTCTCAGTGTACCCCTGAGGAATTCTTTTGAAGCGGAAACTTCGGCCAGCCAATGAGAATCCGAAGAGGTATCTGCTCTCTACATGTACTGGTATACTGAAGAAAGCATTTTTCAAATCTAGGACAGAGAAATATTTAGCCGAAGGGGGTATCATTGTCAATATTGTTGTAATGTCCGAGACCACCGGATACTGTGGCTCCACTACCCTATTGACATGTCGCAAATCAATCACAAACCTATAAACATCAGGAGTATTATCAGTAGCTTCGGGTGACCGTCTTTTGAGGATAGGCAAAATAGGGCTGTTGCATATATTCGAATCAGTCTCTTCCACTACACCAGACCGTATTAAATCTTGTATTATTTGCAACAAGGCCTTCTCCCCCTCCCTAGGAATCCTGTACTGTGGAACTCGGGGCAATTTCGCTCCCACCTTCACTCTTATTGTCACTGGAGCAATGTCCATTTTACCTACATCCGTATCATTGACAGCTCACAGGCTGTCGGGTATACCTTGGAATTCAGGAGGTAATGGATCGTCTTTCGAAAAACACTGGAATGGGCGAGCAACATTCGGGCCCAGAGTAAGGTACACGCCGTCTGGAGAACAGTAGATGGTGGCGTGCAACCTTTTCAATAAATCCAGGCCCAACAAGTTCTCCCCACAATTGGATGTCAATAGAAACGGTGAATCAACAGTAAAAGGGCCAATCGTCAACGTAAGAGGTTTAGAAATGGGGCTAATCACCGGAGTTCCTGCAAAACCCACGGAGATGTTATTCTTGCCAGACAGAGCCGCCCCTGGGACCCGAGAACGAGCCACTGAACTTTTCATTGCACCCGTATCCACTAGAAATTTCTGTTGGGACCCCATTAAGTCAGCTTCGACATAAGGTCCCCTCTGATCAACTTCCATAAGTACCGGTCCCATGCTCTGTCCTACGCTGTCCTAGTTGTGGGAGAACCCTGTCAAATCGTCCACTGAGTAATCATCGTTGTAGTATTGACCACCGCCCCTCTGCGACTGTTGTCTATCTGCCCTGTTGTCAAAGTAATTGCCCCCCGGTCTCCTGCCTCCTTCTGGTCGCGCAGCCTGTCTCCCAAAATCACCACTACCTCGTCCTCTTCCTCGTCCAGGGCCGGCACCTGACTGGAGCAGTGGGCAATCTCGCCACCAATGCCCTTCCTGCTTACACTTGGCGCACTGATTCGGACCTAGCCTTTCCCTACTCTCACCTCTCCCAAAACCGCCCTGTCGACTCGGCGCTGCACCTCTCCCCCTTCCTCTAGCCACTTGCTGTAACAAAACTCTCGTCTTCAAATCCTTAGCCTTCTTTTCCTGTTTGTCCTTACTCTCATTTTCCCTGTGTTCATAATACTGTGCCATGCTGAGGATACCCGAAGGAGAGGACGTTGTCCATGTACTCTCCGACGCTTGCAATCTAGCGGATATTTCGGGCAATAAGTTCGTAACAAACCTATTAACAAAAAGCCGCAGTCCGCCATCTTGTGACACATCCTGTCCACTGTAGTCCATAAACGTCTCCTCAAACCTCGTAAAGAAATGGGAGACCGCTTCATCCTTTTTCTGCTTACAAGCCGTCAACTTGTCCCAATCTACCTTTTTCGGGGGGATGAGGGAGTGCATATACTTTATTATGCGCCCTGGTAAAGCTAAAATTTCAGCCTTCGGCTTCTCTCCTGGCTTACGCTCCTTATCCCAATCCTGCAACTCCTGCCATGTACCTCCCAACTCCTCCGTATGATCTGCACCTTTCACTTGCCGCCACACATCAACCGGGACCAAAAGCCCGAAAAACAATTCAACATCGGCCAACGTCATCACAGTTGAAGACGCCGCTTCCGTAAGCTCTTTGTAATAGGCCGTCGGATTCTTTCTAGAATCCGGTAGCTGGGCCTTCAATGACAACACCTCACTTCTCTTCCATGGCGTATACACCCATTGCTCCTGAAAATGTGCATCAATTCTGTTCCTTGTAACAGCCTTCGTGACCGGGTCTAACAACTCGGGGACCTCGGGGTGAAAAATAGGGTGCACCTCGCGCATTGGGTGGAGACCTGGGAAGTGGGGTGTACCAGCAGAGGGTAATTCATTCCTGTATTGCAATAGCGCACGCAGACTACTCATCACTTCTTTCACCCCTGTGTTCGTTCTATATGCTCCAGCCTGTATATCTCGTAAAACCGCCGGGGCCACACCTCCATATCCCTGCTCCCATAGTGGTATCAATACATTGGACATGTGCCACAAAGCGTGCTGCTGCATCAAGGGCTCAAAATCTTTCATGGTGGACCAGATATCTTCGAACGAATAGATATTATTCCTGGCCCACTGACATGCCTGATTAGCCACCATACTCTTTTCATCTAAACCAACCGTAGAACGCGTAAGCAACTTCCGTACCTGCGAGAGTAATCCGCTACCTGCGCCTCGACTCGGCGTTAGCATCTCCTGACTGGGGGTGGTACTAGCTGAAACAATAGGGAGTGCTAAAGAAAATGGTGAGGGTGCAGGTGAAGTGGTCTGGAGTAGAGAAACGAGGGGTGTCGAGGGCGAGGATAGTTGGGGGGCACTTGCTGAAGGACCCGGAACGTCACTACTAGGGGCCGAAAGTGGCAAGGAGGGGTACAAGGGCTGTGGGGCATAAGGGGGAGGGGGTCGGGCATTCAAAATGTCCTCCATCTCATCTGGGTCGTCCTGTCGCATTACATAACTTTTATTTTCTTTCAACCTACAAAGTCTATTTGCGCGCTCCATACGTAGCGCATTCTCATTCCCCACCTGTTCCCTCGCTTTCTGCGCCATAGTCTGGATGGATTTTTTATAAGCCTCTTTCTCATCTCTCAACTTGCGCTTCCTGGCCTCTTTCTGCCACACTCGCAAAGAATCAAACATACTCTGACGGCTACGCCTAGCAAACAGTTTGTCTTGCAAATAATCCAGCTTAGCTTCATCAAAAGAACCCGTCAAAGGCCATTGTAAATCCACATTATCAGCAGTGTACCGATGCCACAAAGTACCAAACAAAATCGGGACCAGTCCATGTTTGACATACATATCAAAACTCGGTGTCCCTTCAGGGGGTGCAGGTTGGCTCTCGGCCAGTCTAGTATCTGAGGGTCGACAACAGCATCCAAAACATCGTAACTTGCTAAAACACGGCATCTTTACTTTGATGTAAAAGTAGCACTTCTCCACAAACTACGTTACCTTGAATCACAAAACTCGAGCTCGTTCACACACACATCTAGACATACATCGGAAAAACCTACACATACACAAATACAATACCTCCAAACACGTGTTACCAAATGGGACAAGGCCCGTCGACCAAGTCCTGGGGAACCTGGACTCTACCGCAGACCGAACAGTACACTAACTGTTCTGAGGACAGGGAACAGATCCGCCACCCGTGCGGCACTATGGATCACTGCGCGCTTTACCGCGGGAAACCCAGGTCTCACCTCCACTGAACCACCACACTAGGAGTTCAGGGTAAGTACCGGAGTCTACCCACAATGAGCCACGCCTTCACCACAGTACCATTCGGTCGGATCACTACAAACAATTACCTCTAAATGCGTCCCCAACCTCGTCAAGTCTGTCAGAGCACCAACTCGTACTCTGAGTTCCCCGGAGCACACTAGCCCCAGGAGCACACCGGCTCCTCAAACCATCGGAGACACTCTAGTCTCCCGGAACACTCCCGTTCTTGCAACAATCACAGGTGGACCACTCACCTTCCGTAGGCGGCACCGACCTCTACCGTTCTCCACCTCCGGCTGCCAAGACCAACACGGTCAGCTTCAAGTTCCGCCTTCTGGACCCCGGCGTAAGATCCGAACCGGGACCTCTCCCGATCAGCAGGGTGGGGCAGCGCTGCGAGAACCAAGCTCGGCATCAGATGGGTACCCGGGCCCACCGTGCCGACCAGCGGGTCCCCGGTCTTCTGCTACCCACTTACGGGTGAGAAAGATCCTTATCGCGGGGTCCCTATTCAGGCGCCATCTGATAAGCGTGGCTCAAATCCACTAGAGTGACTTACCGCACTCACCTATAATTACCATATAGGAAGTCAGCCGGACAGTGGAGAAGAATAAACAAAAGTCTTTATTAGGCCAAACAACACTCATATGAGAGGGCCCTGTCCGACCTCACTCCTAGGAGTGCGAACGAGAGGACTGACTCTCTGCATCACAGCAATACATTATAATGCAATACAGTAACGAGGGGTACGCCCCTTGTGGAAAATCACCGAGCCTCAGACCAGTGTACAATGCTCTCATACAGCAGGCATCTGCACCTGCAAGGGATACATTATTATCTCTACTCAAGGCCATGGAGCTAGGCTTCGGCGTCTCTGGGCATGAGAACATTACTGATAAAGAGACTTGTTAGTTTCGGCCACAGTAAGCTGAGAAACGAAAACTGCTGTCTTAGTACATTTCTGTATTCCTGCGGGAGGGGCATATGAGCGAGCAGGGCCCGCAGGCACTGAGGGTTCACGCAAAATGGTGGCACACAGGCTAAGCTAAGAAACTAATATGATCACACATACATTTGAATATAGGCAAAGAATGAGAATAGAAATTCAGCATAAGTGCATATACGAACTACATTAGTTAGTCATATGATGCTAACTCGCACATCATCATAGGGTAATTAGGGCATCGAAAAGTGAATTCTATCAATCTACCCTATCCAATAATTCACCTTGAACCCTGCAAGCACCTACCAATTCAGGCCTAACCTCCCCTGCAACAGGTTCTCTCCTCTGTAGGTCCACTAACTTTGCCTCTCGAAGTGTAACTTCTGTCTGGAGTTATTGTTCGATCCCATGCACCTCCCCAGACAGATACCCCTCAAACCCGCTTTCAAAGCCTCCCACTCTGTCTCTGGATCACCAATTGGCCTCCATATCAGTAGACACATTTTCACTGAGGTCCTCTCAACATGCAAGATCCCAAAATATTCATGGGTTAGTTTCCAGGAAAAAGTCCTTCCCTTAACTCCTTGCCTTGAATGCCACCAATCGCAGACAGTGAACCAATAAAAACAGGGCAAGGTACCTTGCACCTTGTACCAAAGAATGGAATTACCCGGATCCAGGAGCATGATCCAGTCTACTAAATGCATCAATGAGTGACAGGAGTATTCTCTACACATGGATTGCAGCTCCCCCATATATCCCTGCTTGTTGTATTAAGCATCACTTAGTGCAGTGTAGAGACCATGTTTGGATTTGTGTAGCATCTCCATTCAATATGCAGATACATCAAATTTTCCTCCCATCTAACATCCCCTGTATTGAGATGTAGGGTCCCTCCAAGTCTGCCTCTGAGTACTTGGGCTGGAAGGCCAACCTAGCTCCCAGGGTGTCCTTCCACCCACACGGACACCCTTCTGGTATATGCCAAATTGGTGACCGAGTACAGTTGTCCCCACCATATCTTTTTGAGCTTCAGTTCTTTGGGGTCATTCAAATAGGTCTCTTGCAGGTATGCAATGTGCTACTCATAGCACCTACGATATGACAGGGCCCTGTACCATTTCAGATAGCCGCCCAATCCCCCTACATTCCAAGGGATCAAGTTGTACTTAGTAGACATTTTTGTAACTCTATGCTCTTATTTGGGGAGGAGGGTCCCACCCATACCCACCACCCTAGGCTCATGGCGTCTCCTCTGGCTTCTACCTACCATCCCATCAAAGTCTAGAAAAGCATTATTCATGACACCGCTAGTTTTAACTGCCAACAATCACACCTCCCTCAAATCCCTCCCTTCCCATCCTGAGTAATCACTTGTCAATATCTTAAGGACATGGCTGTTCAACAACCCTGTTTAGAGCTGGTTTTAAAGAACTGTTACCAACAAAGAAAATAACATTGCAGAACGATAACCTGCAATCAATAATGCACGGATAGCTTTGCTCTGTTCCGGGCCTCCAAACCGAAAGGCTGAGTTATCAGCTGCCCTACTTATGCATGTCTTGAAACAATATATGAACGCCTCTAAATGCCCTCTCCTAATTAGGTGTCAAAGTGACTCCCTGGGCAACTCCCCCTCTCCCCCTGATTCATCAATTGACAGTCTTGCAATGTAATCATTTCACTCCCCTCAACCTGCCTTTTGACAACAGCCACCACCCCAAGTGTCCACAGTTCAAGCTGCAGGCACCATGAGTGCCGATGTCAATTCCTACATGGGCTCAGGGAGTGTCCAAGGCGATCAATCTCCTAGAGACAGGATCCCGTCTTTTGTTGTTTGTATACCATCCTCCTTTACCATGACATTCTCTGGCCCCCTGGATCCTGCAAGTCATGCAAATTTGAGAATCTGCCCAGCGCTTCCCACCTCCGTCTCCATTTGAGTGGGCATGGACTCTCCTATGGTCCATGCAAAGCACTTTGGTCCAGAATTCCAGCCATGAACAGTCCTCCATAGGGTACTCAAAAATGTTTGTTTTTCCATTGCCAGAACCTTGAGTGGAGCCAGGTATAACGCGTACAATATGTTTGTAGCTTTGAAGCCTTCATTTGACATGTAGAAAGGACTTCTTGTGTGACTAAACCTTTCTAGTGTAGTCAGGATTTATGGCTATGCTATGATGATCAAATTGGATGACTCTGACCTCCCTTGCTAACTTGAGGATGGCATTGTGGTGTTTAAAATGGAAGATCTTCTCCCTAGGTGGAGCGACAGGTGATGGATTTGCTTCCAGAGCTCTGTGTACACTATACATGGCAAACAAGTTTGTCCTGCCCTTTGGATGCAGTACTCTGAGGATCAAATTCTCCAAAAAGTGTTCCATCAAGGTGTACTCTGCCCCCTCTGAAAACACCCAAAATCCAATGGTATTGCAATGTGAGCACCTCTTACCGGCCTCCACTCTGTCCTTAAGATTCTTAAGATCCTCCATTGTTTTCGACAAATTGGCCTTGAGTATATTCACTTTCATTTGGAGCGCACCAATCAAGTGCTCTTCTTTCTTAACTGTCTCTGTCACAGTGCACAAATCCACATGGAGGAGATTGACCTCAGTTGAGACAGAGTCAATTGTGCTTGCCAATGCAGTTCGCCAACCATGTTTGGTCACCAGTAGGTCCACTCTTATTAGTTCTCCAGCTATATCATACGAGCACTCTGATGACCTGCAGCACATTGCTGGGTGGAACGATGGGTTTAACCCTGCGTGTATTGGGTGAAAGTATTCACCATGCAAGGCTGTGGCAGCCTTGTCTTTCCCTATCCATCTGCCCATTCAATGCACACACCTCTGTCAGCAAGCCTTCTCACCGGCAACACTCCCCTGGGTCTCCAACCCGTATTTCCCAGACACAGGAGCCCCTTCATCAAAGTCAGGAAGGGATCTAGGACCCAGTGAAACCACCCACATTTTGTCTCCTCTGCTTCCACGTACAGCAGCATCAGCAGTCAAGTAAGCATTGGATCCCTCTTGTTGCCGCTAATGGAGAAGGGGGCCGGAGTGCAAAGCACTCCCTACTAGGTTGTGTGATGCCTCTGTGATACTTTTTTAATCTATTCTCTTCCTCAACAGGGCATATGTATGGTGGCCAATGATAAGTCTCTGCCGACCTCACAAAGTTTGGCTCCCTGTGCTCCATCCCGAGGGCTTCAATGGGTACTCCAATCCTGCTCCAATCCTGCTCTGAATCCAATGGAGCAGTGGCCTTCAAGACCCCCGGCAGTCCATACAGGGCCAATGGGCCTCAGACAAGGTTCCCTGGGAGGCCGCCCCACCAGACACACAGCGGTGCCTCCGACCATAGATCCGTCAGTGAGGCAATATGGGCTGCATGGAGTGGTGTGGCTCACTGGTTAGAGGCGGCAGACCCGGAAGCAGAGGGCGGCCCGGGACCAGGGTTCAATTCCTGATGCGGCAGGGTCGTGAACCAGGGTCAGTGGACTCGATAATTCTCGCTTCGGTGCCTACTCTAACCAGGGATCACATTCGGCAACTCTGGGCATTAGCTTGCCTCATCTCCACAACGGCCCCCCACAAACTCCGGGGATGCCTGGTTTCACCTTGGAGATACCAAGGAGGGAACATCTCACAGGGAAAGCCAGGACGGGTTCCCCAGCGGTCTATAGCGCCAGGATGCCTCCGGGTAGCAGTGCGCTTTACAAGACACACACATTTACATTTACATTTACAGACCGCAGCAGTCAAGCTTCTCTGCTTTCCTAAGTATTATGGAGGCGAGGCTCCAGTCCCCTTGGGGAATTCCCCCCATCTCTCCAAGGCACCATCACATTCTCCACAGTTCTCTGCAATCCGCAGTCTACCCCAATCATGATTTGAGGGTGGCTCAGGAGTTAAGTGCTTGAAGTCATCACCACGTTTCTGTAATTTAGAGCAGGATACCGCTGGATTTTGTTGTCAGGGCAACAGAGCGCTCTAGCTGTGCATCCCATTGGCCAGCTTGCTTCCTTTTAACTTAAAAGGGTAAAAAAATGGATTGTTTGGAGCCCTCTTTAAATGAATTTTGCAGCAGACAGCAAGTAGTGTCTGATATAAACTGCTCCAACATTTTGATGTTTGTTCTTTCTCCCTGTTATATTCAGAGTCGTTTAGAGTATTCAACCTTAAGTGGATGGAATGTTCTAATTATAAACTATGTGGAGACGACATTTAAGAGTTGGTCTAGCCCTAGGCATTAGACTGTTAGCTTCATGTAAAAAAACGTAAGAATCTGGAAACATGATTGAAGGAAGCCACAGGTATCAAACAAGACAGGCAAATACAGATATTTCATTGTTAGTAGAATGTCAAACACTATTGTTGCTGATAAAGTAAATGCAATTCAGCTACTTTAACATCCAGTTTTTGTATCATTGCTATTAAGAAATTAAAGTGTCCGGCTGGGCATTCTTAAAAATATAGTCCTATTTAGTCTATATTCATTGTTTGAACTTTCCCCTTCCTTACTAAGGACCTCTGTTTTTCAAAATAAGTACCTACCCAAGGTCCTTAGCTTATTGCGCCCTGGGTTCCCTTGTATTGTTCCAAAGAATTTGTACATCTACCTGAACACAGGCATTTAGTAAACACACTCAGTCTGTCGGCTGTGTTTAGTACTGAAGCTTTTCTCTATTGAACCAGGGTGTGCTTATTGTAAAACCCTTGCCATGCCAGCACACCCACTCACTATGTGCGCTGCATAACTTTTCACACTTTATATATTGTACTTCATGCAAGTACACATACACCCTGCATATGTGGTGCCTGTGCATGCAATGCACAGCACTAAATCTCTTATGTATAGCCAACTCATGTACAAACCACATGTATAGTGCACAGTACTGCTCCATCCTTGTACCATACCCTTCCCAGGCACACATACAACTACTACTGCGCTGTGCAGCACTCCATATCTACCTGATGTATGCTATGGTTGACTTAAGCACACAGCAGCAGAACTTTTAAAAAGATGAATGAGCCTGTAAGCGTCACTCCAGTGACACAGGGTAAATAGATTCTGTTCACTACTACTGATCCCTACAACGTATGCATCCACCACTGCACTTGTGCTGTTTAACTCTCGGTGAAGATGGTACCCATCAACTACTATGAGGATAGCACTTTTTGAGCCCATGTCATGATGCACACGCATAGTCCGTGTTCGCCTATGATAAAAAATCAGCATTAAGGATCCAGACACTGTACAGTTGGGCACTCAGGTAGGGGTACATGTCTGTTACCATGCAGATGACTTTTCAGTCCCAAAATTTGGATACGAGTGTGCATTGGTACTGGTATATAGTCGGAGAGTCAGTTCAACTAGTGACAGATTGCCAGGCAAAGACCATGAGTGATGACCAGCCTTGATTAGGGCCCTGCCATCTTTATTCTGAACCTAACCTTAACCCCAGGTAGTGAGTGTGAGAGTGATTGTGCAGTTAACGGTCTAGTATGCCATTTCTCTTGAGTATCCACAGACCCGTTTCCTTCATCTCCAGGCTCCGTGCCCTCTAGACTGCCTGTTCTATAATTCCTGGCACATTTCTCTGTGCAGACTTTGAATAAGGCTGTCACTGTTTGTGAAAAGTTAGCCTGGCATATGAAGTCCACTATTCTAGTGGGCACCTTGTACCAGTCTAAACGACCCTTATGATGGTGGTTGTAAAGTCAACCTTATAGATCAGCTATCCTAGTGGTAGCATGGACCTGCAGTCTTAGGCTAAAACTTCAGAGAGCATGTAAAGCAAGCTGTTTTACCAATTATAATCCCTTGAATACCAAATGAAAGGACACCACACAAGGTATATATCAAATATATATGTACTTATTTCTAACACAACCCCTCTGCACTCTTTATGAGGTCAGAGATTGAGATACATTACAAGTTACTCATTAAGCATACTATAGGTTGCACAAATACAATTCTGCCCTAGGGGCCTCACGAACCATATACTAAGTAAGTGGTATAAGAACCACTTCAGGAATAGTGAATAGGCCTAGAGCCTAGGGAATCGCTGGGGCTACACTGGAGAACCAAGGGTTTGGAAGTAGGAGGCCCACGGGAGACGCGTGCAGTGTCTAAACACAGTCGCGAGTTACCATGGAGTTATAATGGGTACCTAAAAGTGACAAAGTAGTAGATTAAGGACACTTCCGGATGGACTACGGTAAAACCCTTTTAAACTAGGACACTTCGAGAGTCAACACCCACGAGAGCACCGGAGTGCTCGAGTTACCTCACCCAGGGAAGCCGGGTGCATAGGTGTTCTTTCGTGTCGGGTTTCGTCGCTGTTTCCTATGGAGAGCTGCAAAGAAGTGCTGCAGGCGACCAGGAGAAAAGTGTCCAGGTGGATCAAAGGGTGGATCAAAGATGTGAAGAACCTGAATGCAGAGGGGACAGAGTGTGGGTCACTAGCCAGTGACCAGGAAGGAACCAGGAAGGAACCAGGCGATGTCGAGTGTTTCAGGTGAAGAAGGTGAAGCTTGTCTCTGCAGCCACGAGGACCAGGAGGCGTCGACGACAACCAGGAGCTGGATTCGAGCTGTCCCACAAAGGATCTAGTTGACTGTGGTGTCGGTATCTGGATTGGACCAAGAAGCCCTGGCAAACGCAATCCACGCAGGAAGGGAAGATGGCTTTAGTTCAGACCAGCAAGGTCTGGGGAGCTTCTCCTTTGCAGAGAAGCTGGAGCAAGCCTGGAGCAACCAGGCAAGTGGTGTAGTTTCAAAAGAAAGTCTTCAGAGGGCTAATTAGCCAACGGGCTAGCAAACGTGAAGATGCGTTGAGCTGAAATGCAAGAGCAGGCACCACGCGGCACTCGTGGAGTGTGGAGGGCTGAGCTTCGGTGCAAATGCTGCTCAGGTCTCGGGGTTCTCAAACCCCAATGCACAACTTCGAGGATGTCTCTGAAGCTGCACGGTTAGCAAAGAGCAGGTAGTCCAGGGTGTCCAGTCCCACGACTCTCGTGTCCACCACAGGTCTAAGCTTTGCTGTGGATGTGGAACAGAGTCGGAGAAGTCTGGAAGTCCAGTTCCTGAGTCGCTGAGTCTTCAGGTTCCGGCCGGAGCGTCGACAAAGCAAGCCAGCAAGTTACTGGTGATGCCTGTTTGCACAGGGTGGTCACTCCTTGACCACAAGGGAGATGTTTTCAGTCTTCTAGCCGGTATAGAACGTTGAAGGTCCAAGAGTTTTGTTTCAGACTTTCAGTCCAGGATAATCTAATGTCTCTAGACACAGCTCCTATCTTTATACTGATTTAAGGGGCTGGATTACCTGCTAGGACCCTGAGAAGGGGGTGGTTACACCCCTTTCCCTTTGCCCAGTTTCGCGCCAGAGTGGGGCTGGAGTGCCCCAGCAACTGGTTTGAACCGGGCTATGCATTGAGTACCTTGTGTGCCCCAGGCAGTGTCTGGAAAAGCATCTTTCCATTGAAACCACCCTGCCCCAATACACTACAGGTTGTCTGGGGAGGTGCTAGCACCTCCCCCGACAGGAAACCTATTGTCCAGCCCTCACTTGTCGGAGTATCGTCCAGCTGCAGGAGGTCAGACTCGTGTCTGTGGCAGCAGCATCCATTTTATGATGCTGAGGCTCTGTTTAACTTTAACCGGGTAAAGCAGTAACTACCTGTCTTCTCCCTCTAGACGGGTGGAATGCTACCCCCGCCGCCAGAACTGGTGGGGGGGTAGTATTCCAAAGTGTTTGACACCTTACACAACATGTTTGATAAAGCCAAACCAAAGTTAGCATTAAACACGAGGATTACAATGCACTTAAGAGTATATAGTATGGCTATATAATAAAACAGCTATAAGGACATGGTTCCGAAAGCTGCAGAAGGGCTCAGCTCATGCTAGAGCACCCTCTCAGATAAAACCAAGCACTCTGCCTTCAGGATTGTCAAGGCCTGCCAGAGAAGTGACTTATATGTATATATGTGTCTATATATAAGGGTATATATAGGTATACTATATCTAAGCAAGGGGTGATTACACCACCTTGCCCAAGCTGAGTGATCAGCCTGTGGTGTCAATTTGGATGGTCAGCCAGGGGTGGCACAATACATGCTGCAGCCCCTGGTAGGCCTTGGATGCATGTATGGTACATTGTACAGGGGCTCATAAGGTGACCCAGTATCCAATTAGGTATGTACCTAAAGTACATGGTATCAATTTAGAGAGAGAACAGCTGGGCTGTGGGTGTCTGATTAGCAGGCCCACAGCCACACTAAAGTAAAAAAAACAGTATCACAGCAAAAAGTGGGGGTGACCATAGGAAGCAGACCCTACTCTCCTACACTGTTTATGTAATGTTTTCATGCATTGAAATTCCTCTCAGACTTTAGGAACAAGTGTGGGAATTTCCTCACTTTGACATGACCATGTCTGATTATCTCATTACACCTGCTTATGTATCATTGGATTTGTGCTGGACTGTTGGAATTAGGTAGCCTGGCCTAGGGCAAGACTAACATCTAGAGGCACAGTGTAAAGGTTGCAGACCACCCAAAAGTAACTTCACGCAATAGCACTCAAAAAGAAAACACTACACCAAAATTATATGAAAATACGTGTTGCTTTATATAAAAATAATATGCTCTCTGTTGTCAAATTTAAGTATCTCACATGTAATTAGCTCAGAAACAGTTTAAATCACTTTCAGGGTCAACAATTACGCTTTTCAAATTATTGGCAGATTATCCCTTAATACATTCAAGTTGGTTGGATTATAGCAGGAATACTTATTCAAGTCTAAAACAGAAGAGCGACCAACATTTGTAAAACAGATAAATCACCTGGACATTTGGCAAATAAATCTTACTCTTTTATAATTCAATCAAGTAATGTCTGTACCCAGCTTACTTTATATTATTTCCAAACACAGCTTTACTTTAAGTTTTGGCACAAACAACTTCTAAATCCAAGCAGAGCAACACTCCCATCTACATTAGAGACATTTAGATAATCTTATTACTCAAATGAAGGCCATTGGGTTAGCCCACTTAAACCAGCATTTAATTATGCCCTTGTAGGTAGTCGAATGGAATTCTATGGAGTACACTATGCTTGCTTTACACAGTACCAGTAATTGTCTCCTTTTAGCTCACAGTCAAAGAGGGTTTCCTCAGGTTACCCACCACGTTATAAATTGCAGTAACTGAGAGGAGCAACAACCATTAATGGGTTACCAGGTGATCACAGGCTCTAGCGCCACCTTCCCCCTCCAGATAACCTCCTTACTGTCAGTTACAGGCTCCTTCGAGGTCCCTCCAGCCTCACGTCAACCCCTCCTGCCGAGCCAGCTGCCTTTTTAGTGCTGGGGCGGGGGAATAGTGAAGCGCCCTCGCTTCCTGGACACTAGGGCAGAGAGTTGGTGAAGCGCCCTCAGGAAGGCCCCCTTTCCGCTCGCGCTGGCTCCTTTCTGAAGCGCCTGAGCGAAGGGGGGAGAAAATGAAGCCTCACTCTTTCTGGCCGGGAACGCGCTAATCGCGGGGACATGCGCAATGCGCTCCTCGCTCCTCACAGCCGGATCTGTCCCTCGGCGCGCAGCTCACACACGAGCACTCGCCGAAGCCGCCTCCTCACAGCGCTCCTCACCCGAAAGTGACGTCGTCGATTTCCACTGCCCCGGCCTCCACTGCGCATGCGCGGGGGAAAAGCGACTCCGCTCCGGGCCTGCTCAATCCTCGGCCCCTTCTCTCACCACAGTTCGACAATTTCACGGGGGAATCAGCGCGCTGGCGCCGGGAAGGAGCACTGCGCTCACACTTATCTCCGGATCCACACAAAGCGCGACAGGTGCCCCCGGGGTCCCGTTTTCGGCGCTGGCCTCACAAGGTTGCCCAGGCTCAAGGGAATCTTCCACCAGGCTCCAACCACTGGTTCATCAACACAGGGTCGGCTCCTTGCCAGTTCTGACCCAGGTAAGAGGTGCCCAGTGCCACCCAGGACGACAGTTATCTTCTTGTTTCTAACAGGAAAAGGGGGGGATCAAAGGGGTTCCACAGAATGAAGCTTCAGGGTGCTTTCTCCTCACTAGGACCCCAGCCCTCTTCCCTAGACAGTTACTAGGAACCCTCTCAGTTCAGTTTCCAATGCTGGGCAGAGGACTGCGCTCCACTGCGCTGCAGTCTCCTTACCCTACCTACACCCTACTATTTTGAAGTTAGGGGTCAGTCAGGCGCCCAGGGTCTCCCTTAACTTTCCCAGCGGGGACAGGACAAGGAACCCACAGGAGGAATAGAGAAGTGGAATTCATAGGCTGCTTCCCAGTCTAGAAGTTCAACCCTTACACTAGTCTCCTCCCACCTGCCAGGATAGCCTGTCCTCCAGCTGACTCTCACAGGTAGACAAAATGGCTGCCCCGCATTCCGCCTTATATAGGCTGCCCTTCAGTGGTCCAGAATGGACCAGAAGGTTCTGGAATGCCCTATGTTGGTCTATAGCCAGGTTCTGTTGGTGACAGTTGGGGCAGTTGGTGGCCACCATTTTAGGTGGTGCCAACTTTCCTGTCAGAACAGGCCTCTGGACCTGAGGTAAAAAACTATGAGGGGGAGAGGGAACACCTATCCCCCTGGCCAACACCTAAAAAAATCCAGTAGACACAAAAATTAATAAGGGTATGAGGGGCAAAAAGGGGACAAAATAAATAAAAATTAGGAGGGACTTCGCCAAAAAGTCAGACAGGTCTAACACGCGTCCCCCCCAGCTGAAAGTGGGGAGAACTACCCAACCCCTTGGGAGTCCTCATCACTAAGGCGGAAATACCTGGAGAGACCGTCTGCATTGGCGTGGTCCACTCCAGGCCGATGTTCCACCCGGAAGTCCATTCCCTGTAGGGAGATGGACCACCTCAACAGCTTGGGATTTTCCCCCTTCATCTGCATCAGCCAACGAAGGGGTCGGTGGTCAGTCTGAACCAGGAAGTGCGAGCCAAAGAGGTATGGCCGCAGCTTCTTCAGAGCCCACACCACCGCAAAAGCTTCCCTCTCAATGGCACTCCACTTCTGTTCCCGGGGAAGCAGCCTCCTAGATAAGAAGACTACAGGTTGATCCAGGCCCTCTTCATTGAGTTGCGATAGCACTGCCCCAATGCCATGCTCTGATGCATCCGTTTGGACAATGAACTCCTTGGAGAAGTCTGGGGCCCTCAGGACCGGTGCCGCACACATTGCCTGTTTCAACTTTTCAAAGGCTTGCTGACAAGCCTTTGTCCAAACTACCCGTCGAGGTTGTTTCTTGGAGGTGAGCTCTGTGAGGGGCGCTACAATAGTGCCATACCCCTTCACAAAGCGACGGTAGTAACCTGTGAGGCCCAGGAAAGCTCGGACCTCAGTCTGTGTCTTGGGGGGTTCCCAGGCCATGATTGCCTCAATCTTCGCCTGCAGGGGCTGCACAGTCCCCCTACCCACCAAGTGTCCAAGGTACACAACCGACCCCTGCCCAATCTGGCATTTGCTGGCTTTGATGGTCAATCCAGCTTGTCTCAGGGCCTGGAGAACGGCCTGCAAATGCTGCAGATGGTCCTCCCAGCTGCTACTGAAGACAGCAATGTCATCCAGGTAGGCAGCAGAGAAACTCTCCAAACCAGAGAGGACCTGGTTCACCAGCCGCTGAAATGTGGCAGGGGCGTTCTTGAGCCCAAAGGGCATCACACAGAACTGGTAGTGTCCCTCAGGCGTGGAGAAGGCTGACCTTTCCCTTGCTCCATCTGTCAAGGAGATCTGCCAGTACCCAGAAGTGAGGTCAAAGGTACTCAGATATTGGGCAGCTCCTAGCCGGTCAATCAATTCATCCGCCCTAGGGATCGGATGAGCATCAGTCCTTGTCACTGAATTCAGTCCTCGGTAATCCACACAGAACCTCAGTTCAGGTGTGGTGCCTGGTGGTGCGGCTTTTGGCACGAGCACCACCGGACTGGACCAAGGGCTGTTGGAAGGTTCAATTACTCCCAGCTCTAGCATCTTGGCAACTTCCCCATGTATGCTAGCCTTCACCTTGTCAGACAGCCGGTAGGTCTTGGACTTCACTGGTGGGCTGTCTCCTGTGTCCACATCATGGGTACACAGGTGGGTCCTTCCCGGGACAAGGGAGAACAACGAAGAGTACTGCTCCAGTATCTGGCGGCAGTCCTCCCGTTGCTCAGGAGTGAGAGTAGGAGAGAGATTCACTCCCTCCACTGACCCATCCTTCTCTTGGGATGAAAAGAGATCTGGGAGAGGTTCGCTTTCCGCTTCCTCTCCCCCGTCAGTCACCATCATCAGCATGACTTCGGGCCTCTCATGGTGGGGCTTGAGTCTGTTGGCGTGTAGCACCCGTAGGGGCTGTCGAGGGGTCTTAAGGTCCACCAGGTATGTGGCCTTACCCTTCTTTTCCAACACCTCAAAGGGGCCTGTCCAGCGATCCTGGAGGGCGCTAAGCTCTCCAGGTTCCATCACCCACACTTTCTGTCCAGGCTCCAGTTCCACCGGGTGAGCGTTGTGGTCGTACCACTCCTTCATGACTGCCTGGCTGGCCTCCAAGTTGTCGGAAGCTTGCTTCCACAACTTCGCCATTTGGCTCCTGAAGGCCAGCATGTAGCTCACCACATCCTGGGGGGGTTTCCTGGGAGATTTCTCCCAACCATCCTTCACCAGGCTGAGAGGACCGCGTACAGGGTGCCCATACAGTAGCTCAAAGGGGCTGAAGCCCACTCCCTTCTGGGGCACTTCCCTGTAGGAAAAGAGTAAACAGGGCAGGAGGACATCCCATTTCCTCCGCAGGCTCTCGGGCAGACTTCTGATCATGCCCTTCAAGGTCTTGTTGAACCTCTCAACCAGTCCATTCGACTGGGGGTGGTAAGGAGTGGTGAACCGGTAGGTCACTCCACACTCCTTCCACATTGCCCGCATGTAAGCTGACAGGAAGTTGGTCCCCCTGTCGGACACAACTTCCTTGGGAAATCCCACTCGGGTAAAGATTCCCATTAGGGCTCTTGCCACTACAGGTGCAGTGACTGTCCTCAGAGGTATTGCCTCTGGGTACCGTGTGGCATGATCCACCAGCACCAGGATAAACCTGTGACCAGCTGCTGTTGGTGGATCCAAAGGCCCTACAATGTCGATGCCCACCCTCTCAAAGGGGGTGCTAACGACTGGAAGTGGTTCCAGGGGAGCTTTTAGCTTCACCCCTGTTTTCCCACTGGCCTGGCAGGTTACACATGTCCTACAGTATGTGTTGGACGCCGCTTTCATCTGAGGCCAGTAAAAGTGGAGAACAAGCCGTGCAAAGGTCTTGTCCTGGCCTAAGTGTCCTGCCAGGGGTATGGCATGAGCCAGTTCCAAAAGAAAGGCTCGGTACTGTTGCGGGACTACCAAGGCCCTCGATGAACCAGGCGAGGGTACCTTGGGTTCACTGTAGAGGAGTCCATCCTCCCAGTAAATATGGTAATGTCCCGTAACATCACCTGCTGCTTGGGCTTCAGCCTGTCGCCTCAGTCCCTCAAGGGTGGGGCACTCCCTCTGCCCCTTACAGAATTCCTCTCTGGTAGGACCTCCCTCCACATGCCACTCCGCAGGGATGGGCAAATCCTCCAGAGAGTCTACTTCCCCCTCCACGGACTCCTGGTCCACCACCGCAGGTGGCCGATCTGTCTCATGGGGTGTGGAAGCCGGAGCAGGCTTTCTCTGTCTCCGGGTCTGTCCCTTCTTAGCAGCGGGTTGGGCCATTGTTCCAGGCTCCAACCCAGGCGAACTCCCTCTCCGGGCAGTCGCAGACCGTGTGCTGACACAGGCCCAGTCAGGTGTACCCAGCATCGCAGAATGCGTCCGGTATTCCACCTCTCTCCAAGTGTTGTGTTCCATGTCATTCCCCAACAGGCAATCGACTGGCACGGCAGGGCTTACGGCAACTCGAAGTGAACCTGCAACCCCCTCCCACTCAAAGGGAACCTCAGCCACTGGATAGTGGCCCATTCTGCCGTCAGCCATCGCGGCGGGGTGGAGTACATTTGGAACAACCTGCTCTGGGGACACCAGCTGACTTCTCACCATAGTCATGCTGGCTCCTGTATCCCTCAGAGCCTCCCCTCTCTGGCCATTGATGGTAACCCATTGCCCATACTTTGTAGTATTTGGGGGCACCTGGATCTTTGGCACCATCTCCCGTTCTCCCAGGGACACTAAGGTGACACCCGCCCACTCACCCCCCTTATCTAAGGGCAACTCCTCCCCGAGCGCTACACTAGCTACTCCCGGTGACTTTCCTCCGGTGGGAGGGGGTGGTCTCTTTGGGCATCTGACATCTCCCTTATAATGTCCAACGCCACCGCATTCAAAACAGTGGAGAACCCGGGGCTGCTGGCTCTGGCCAGGATGAGGGTTCCGGGGCGGGTTTGCCCTAGGGGTGAAACCTGCTCCCTTCCCTTGGAAGTTATTTTGGGGACCTTTAGAGAACTCTTTCTTTTTCTTCCCCCCCTCTTTCTTCTGGGGGGCGCCCTGTCCGGCTTTTTGAGATTCCCCTCCAGTCCCCTTGGTGGACACCCGGGTACTTGTCCAGATGTCCGCCTCCTCTGCAAGCTTCCGGGGATTGGTCAGCTTGCTGTCTACCAGGTGTTGGCGCAGCTCGGGAAAACATTTCTCGAGGAGGTGTTCTCTCAAAAACAGATCATACAGCCCCTCATAATCTTTTACCTCACTGCCCTTGACCCAACCCTCTAAAGCCTTTCTGGCGTAATCAAGGAAGTCCACCCAGTTCTGAGTCCCCATCTTGTGACTCCCCCTAAACTTCTGTCGGTACCTCTCTGGGGTGAGCCCGAACTTCCTCAATAACGCCAGCTTCATGGTGGGGTAGTTTGTCTGTTCCTCTGGATCCAGGGCCAACAAGGTGTCCCGACCAGCAGGAGGCATGTACTTGTACAAACTACCCCCCCAGTGCTTCTCCTGCACTCCATGAACCTTCAAAGAAACCTCATAAGCGGCCAGCCACTTAGCAACATCATCCCCCTGACTGAAGCTCGCTATCAGGTCCTTTGGGATATAGGGTTTGGTCTCCCTGGCTGACTCTTTCGGTTCGCTGCCACCATTCCTAACAGGAGAGGACCCCCTCTGTAGACTTTGGAGCTCCAGTTCCTTCAGCCTAAACTCGTGGACCATCCTCCTCTCCTCTTTCTCCTGTTCCAACTTAGCCAGCTCCCACTTTAGTTGTCTTTTCTCCCTCCTGTCGGTGAGCTCAGCTTCTGTTAGGCTTCTCCCAGAAATGCTACTGCCCTTTCTGGAATAGGACACTGGTCCGGTGAGCAAGTTTTCCCCCTCATGGCGGAATAACTCCTCCACCCCCCCTTCTGTGCCCTGGTCAACCTCTTCATCCTCCTCCTTTGTCTCTTGGTGTGCCTCCACCCAGGCCCTAAGGCTAGTCTGGAGCTCCCCCTTCCTTGCACCATGTTTGAAGAAGACCCCCATCTGCTGGCAGAACATTCTCAACTGGGGCACAGAATAGACTTCCAGGTTTTCCACCGCAAACTCCATTGTGAGTCTGGCAAACCTGGATACACACCAGAGATTTCAGTGGGGTGAGGGTAACCTAAAACCAACTCCACCCACCACCAGGAATAAATTTAGAAAAAACAAAAAGACTAATTGGGAGGGCCGCAAGGAGAAAACTCCTGGTGTAGGTTAGGTGTATTACGCCAAATTACTAGTAAGTAGCTGCAACCAAGTCCGCAATCCCACCGCTAGGCACCAATATGTTGGAATTAGGTAGCCTGGCCTAGGGCAAGACTAACATCTAGAGGCACAGTGTAAAGGTTGCAGACCACCCAAAAGTAACTTCACGCAATAGCACTCAAAAAGAAAACACTACACCAAAATTATATGAAAATACGTGTTGCTTTATATAAAAATAATATGCTCTCTGTTGTCAAATTTAAGTATCTCACATGTAATTAGCTCAGAAACAGTTTAAATCACTTTCAGGGTCAACAATTACGCTTTTCAAATTATTGGCAGATTATCCCTTAATACATTCAAGTTGGTTGGATTATAGCAGGAATACTTATTCAAGTCTAAAACAGAAGAGCGACCAACATTTGTAAAACAGATAAATCACCTGGACATTTGGCAAATAAATCTTACTCTTTTATAATTCAATCAAGTAATGTCTGTACCCAGCTTACTTTATATTATTTCCAAACACAGCTTTACTTTAAGTTTTGGCACAAACAACTTCTAAATCCAAGCAGAGCAACACTCCCATCTACATTAGAGACATTTAGATAATCTTATTACTCAAATGAAGGCCATTGGGTTAGCCCACTTAAACCAGCATTTAATTATGCCCTTGTAGGTAGTCGAATGGAATTCTATGGAGTACACTATGCTTGCTTTACACAGTACCAGTAATTGTCTCCTTTTAGCTCACAGTCAAAGAGGGTTTCCTCAGGTTACCCACCACGTTATAAATTGCAGTAACTGAGAGGAGCAACAACCATTAATGGGTTACCAGGTGATCACAGGCTCTAGCGCCACCTTCCCCCTCCAGATAACCTCCTTACTGTCAGTTACAGGCTCCTTCGAGGTCCCTCCAGCCTCACGTCAACCCCTCCTGCCGAGCCAGCTGCCTTTTTAGTGCTGGGGCGGGGGAATAGTGAAGCGCCCTCGCTTCCTGGACACTAGGGCAGAGAGTTGGTGAAGCGCCCTCAGGAAGGCCCCCTTTCCGCTCGCGCTGGCTCCTTTCTGAAGCGCCTGAGCGAAGGGGGGAGAAAATGAAGCCTCACTCTTTCTGGCCGGGAACGCGCTAATCGCGGGGACATGCGCAATGCGCTCCTCGCTCCTCACAGCCGGATCTGTCCCTCGGCGCGCAGCTCACACACGAGCACTCGCCGAAGCCGCCTCCTCACAGCGCTCCTCACCCGAAAGTGACGTCGTCGATTTCCACTGCCCCGGCCTCCACTGCGCATGCGCGGGGGAAAAGCGACTCCGCTCCGGGCCTGCTCAATCCTCGGCCCCTTCTCTCACCACAGTTCGACAATTTCACGGGGGAATCAGCGCGCTGGCGCCAGGAAGGAGCACTGCGCTCACACTTATCTCCGGATCCACACAAAGCGCGACAGGTGCCCCCGGGGTCCCGTTTTCGGCGCTGGCCTCACAAGGTTGCCCAGGCTCAAGGGAATCTTCCACCAGGCTCCAACCACTGGTTCATCAACACAGGGTCGGCTCCTTGCCAGTTCTGACCCAGGTAAGAGGTGCCCAGTGCCACCCAGGACGACAGTTATCTTCTTGTTTCTAACAGGAAAAGGGGGGGGTCAAAGGGGTTCCACAGAATGAAGCTTCAGGGTGCTTTCTCCTCACTAGGACCCCAGCCCTCTTCCCTAGACAGTTACTAGGAACCCTCTCAGTTCAGTTTCCAATGCTGGGCAGAGGACTGCGCTCCACTGCGCTGCAGTCTCCTTACCCTACCTACACCCTACTATTTTGAAGTTAGGGGTCAGTCAGGCGCCCAGGGTCTCCCTTAACTTTCCCAGCGGGGACAGGACAAGGAACCCACAGGAGGAATAGAGAAGTGGAATTCATAGGCTGCTTCCCAGTCTAGAAGTTCAACCCTTACACTAGTCTCCTCCCACCTGCCAGGATAGCCTGTCCTCCAGCTGACTCTCACAGGTAGACAAAATGGCTGCCCCGCATTCCGCCTTATATAGGCTGCCCTTCAGTGGTCCAGAATGGACCAGAAGGTTCTGGAATGCCCTATGTTGGTCTATAGCCAGGTTCTGTTGGTGACAGTTGGGGCAGTTGGTGGCCACCATTTTAGGTGGTGCCAACTTTCCTGTCAGAACAGGCCTCTGGACCTGAGGTAAAAAACTATGAGGGGGAGAGGGAACACCTATCCCCCTGGCCAACACCTAAAAAAATCCAGTAGACACAAAAATTAATAAGGGTATGAGGGGCAAAAAGGGGACAAAATAAATAAAAATTAGGAGGGACTTCGCCAAAAAGTCAGACAGGTCTAACATGGACATTCAGCATTATGGATCACTGTGTAATCACTGCACCAACAATGGACTTCGGCTAGAGCACGAAGTACTGCCCTCTGGGGGTTCACCTTCTTTCTACAGTAATCAGACAACAAGTGGCCATTAATTCATTATCCTCCAGCAGAAATGTCTCACCTTAACATGGTTCAAGGGTATTCCCTGGTGAGGATTCTTCTCCTTAGTTAGCGTTTCCTCCTCAAGGCATTGTTACCGCCTAAATCTAACTTAGTCTCTGAGCCTTTGGCCCATGTCTTTGTGAAAAAACCTCACTTCTGAGACTGATTGGGGCATATGTCAGAGTGAATCCTTGTTACATGGAAGCTCGTACCGTGTTGCTCCCTCGGCTTCAACAAGATTACCCAGATGATGTGATTTCTTATCACAAAACCCATTGGGCTTCGGGTTTAAACTGAAAGCCAGGAGAATGATGGATTTACAACACATACTTAACTGATTGAGGTATTCAGTGCCCTGTAATAGTTGTTTCTTATCACCATTAAAAATACGAAATTGTCAGCTTTAGCACTGTCAACTGAGAAAGCAGAAGGTGCGAAAATTAGCAGCACTAAGTGTTGATTAATGACTCCTTTGAGCAAGAAACCAAATGCGATTAAATTGTGAAATTGGAGTTACTTTCGAAGCTAGTGCAGCAGTTCAAAATGATTTTGAAAATGTAAGCTATCTGCGTCTTTCTGGTTTACGGTAACTTGTGTTGTGGGTAAATCCATTCTATGTTTCCGCGAATACATTTCAGTATTAAATATGCTATTCAGGCAATCTTCGGCTTTAGTGCGGCTCAAAGGCCTGGAATTTCCAGAGCAAAATTCCTTTTAGTTTTGCACTTTTAAAAGGCACCAAATATTTGAATGCAACCTTCTTGGTTCCAGGGGAAAGCATGCAAGATAAAATGGTTTCCAATTATGCAGATTTAGGTGAGCAACATGCTTGTATGGAGAGGCCGATTGAAAGAGCTTGACCAGAGTCAGGCCAGCCTACTGGGAGATCTGGAGGCTTCTCAGCAGGGTGCTGGCTGTGAAAGGCCTGAAGGCGAGCGACGTGTGAAAGGGAGAGCGTCATAGAGGCGTGACACCGCGTGCATGCGTGCTGCTCTGTACACTGCTTCTACATAGCAAGCAAAGAGATGGCCGCAATCAGATGTGTGCACCCTGAGTGACTGGGAAGACTCCGCCTGAACATTATGGCACCAACACAGCATCCCACCGGTCCCACAGGCTGAAGAGGGCAGCATCCACATCGCTGCCCTCAACACGCTGCGGTCCTCGCTTGTGACTCTCCCTTAAGATGAGGGGGGAGTGCGAGTGACCCCATTTGAATGGACATAGGACATAGGAAGCCGGGACATCACAGTTGGTGGGGTGGGGCACAATCCACAGATGGGCAGACAGCTACAAGCTGGCCCCAAAGATGATTGCATTGTAGTGGCCTAAGGAAGAGGGTACACGGGGTCAAAACAACAGTCTTCTATGAGGAGAAGTGTGGCTCACTGGCTAGAGGAGGCAGACCCTGATGCAGAGGTCAGACCCGGGACCAGGGTTCAATTCCCGACGCGGCAGGGTCTTGAGCTCAAAATGTCCACGGACTCGATAATTCTCGCCTCGGTGCCTACTCGAATCATGGGTTCACACTCTGCAACTCTGGGCAATAGCTTGCTTAATCTCCACTACGATGGGCAGACAGCTACAAGCTGGCCCCAAAGATGATTGCATTGTAGTGGCCTAAGGAAGAGGGTACACGGGGTCAAAACAACAGTCTTCTATGTGGAGAAGTGTGGCTCACTGGTTAGAGGAGGCAGACCCTGATGCAGAGGTCAGACCCGGGACCAGAGTTCAATTCCCGATGCGGCAGGGTCTTGAGCTCAAAATGTCCACGGACTCGATAATTCTCGCCTCGGTGCCTACTCGAATCATGGGTTCACACTCTGCAACTCTGGGCAATAGCTTGCTTAATCTCCACTACGGCCCTACCGCGATGGGATGCCTGGTCTAAACCTTGGGGATGCCCAGTAGGGGTTATCTCGCAGGGAAAGCCAGGACGGGTTCCCAAAGCAAGCGCTAAGAGACCTGTCGGTGATTTGGCGCTATATAAATCGAAATTAACATAACATAACTATGACAGGGTTAGAAAGGGGACAGACAGTTTCATGTGGAGCAAGTCAGGAGATGATGGGAAACAGTGTCAAGACTGCAGTGAAAGGAGCATTGCCTCCTTCCCTGAAGTGGCCAGGAAAAGGACCAGTTACCAGTGGGAGTATGGGTGTCCCAGCCAGGAGTGCACTGGGTTCAGCTCTAGGGTTCCTGTTAAAGGCGGCTGGTTGACCAGTGCATCTGCAACCAGCATTTTGGAGCAAGATTGATAGGAATGCATGGGGCATATTTAAAACACCGCTGTGACACCGAAGTGTCACTTTTATGATACTTATGTGGCATGCAGTGCTGAGCCATATTTACAAGGCCACGCAATGCCACCCTGCCTGGCTTTTCATTGCCTTGTAAATATGGCCTCCTTTCACACATTACTCTGTGTGAAAGGGGGTTTCCACGGGTGTTGCTGAGGGTGTTCCCATGCAAAACCCATGGATTCTGACGCGTTCCCATATTTACGAGGTTTTGTACATGTGGGAATATTTCAGATTCAAACACCTCCCCCGGGTGAAAGGCTAAAGTGGCGCAACAAGGAGACATACCTTAATTTCTCTTCGTTTTTTAGGTCTCCACCTGCGAAAGACTGCGCACATGCGCAGTCGAGCTGGCGAGACTTAATGGAGTAGAGAGAACATCACTAGCGAGGTTAAGCCCCGCCCCTCTTCTCCATTGGCTGGCCTCCTAAACAGCGGCAAGCCATTGGAGAAGAGGTCCTAGTGACATTCTTCTTTCAAATTCTTTCTATCTAAGCCCCGTCATTTTTAGACGGGGGGGCCTGTTTTTGACTGTTTTCTTACATTCTTTGATGTTTTTAGGTCAAAAACACGCCCCCAGTCTGAAAAGGACGGGGCTTAGGCACACCGAAAAACACGCTTTGCACGTCAGCACCCGCACACCTCTGAGCTCAGCTGACTTCGGAGGGGATCCTAAAAGCACCCACCCGTCCTCTAGTCTCTTTCTCTGGAGCAGGACTCCCGCTGGACGGCGCGCACCAGCTCTACGCACGGTCTCAGCGGCCCTTTTTCGAATGCGACAGCTGTGACAAGGCCCGGGTTATTTTTAGCTCCAGTGTGCCTGCTGTGTTGCCGTTTCTGCTGGGCACAAGCCCGCTTCGTGCGACAGTGGACTGTGTCCGTCGTCGAGCACAGAAAGAGCCTGCGTAGGTGTGTGTCTGCAGATGAAGGAAACGTACCTGTACAGGGTCTCTACTCAGGGGCCTGGTGTTGATAGCCTGGAACGCGCTGCCGTAGCTGTGCCAGCGACGGCACCAGCCGTGTGTTTGTTTGTGTGCTTTTCAGACTAGGCACTTGGGGGCAGAGCGCCATCCCTCCCTGCTGGGGATCCGCTCACTCACCCGGATTTTGCTTCAGTGTGCCTGCTGTGTTGCCGTTTCTGCTGGGCACAAGCCCGCTTCGTGCGACGGTGGACTATGTCCGTCGCCGAGCACAGAAAGAGCCTGCGTGGGTGTGTGTCTGCAGATGAGGGAAACATACCTGTACAGGGTCTCTACTCAGGGGCCTGGTGTTGACAGCCTGGAACGCGCTGACGTAGCTGTGCCAGTGACGGTACCAGTCGTGTGTTTGTGCGGTTTTCAGACTAGGCACTTGGGGGCAGAGCGCCATCCCTCCCTGCTGGGGATCCGCTCACTCACCCGAATCTTACTTCCAGATACCTTCCGCTCTCACAGGGCGGCACGGATCGGCCTGGGATCAGCCAGAGACGCGATGGAGGGAAGGTTCCAGACGTTTCCTAGCCCTTTTGTACCACTGCATCACTTTCACTTACAGCAGGGAGTGAACAACACAAGCCTCCGACATAAGTATGTCTACCTGTAATTTCACTCTGAACAACAAGCAGTGCAGGGACTGGAAAAACTCTTGCCTCAAAGAGCATATGGCCAGGGCCACTGGAATTATGCGGCACGGGAGTGCCGTATTATGTTGCAGTAATTTTTAAACTACATTGCCTCTTGGAATTATGCTCTGGCGTTCTGTGCATGTGTGTGTGGCTCTGTGTGTGTGTGTGTGTGTGTGGCTCTGTGTCTGTGTGTGGCTGCTCTGTGTCTGTGTGTGGCTCTGTGTGTGTGTGTGGCTCTATGTGCGTGGCTTTGTGTGTGTGTGGCTCTGTGTGTGTGTGGCTCTGTGTGTGTGTGGCTCTGTGTGTGTGTGTGTGGCTGTGTGTGTGGCTCTGTGTGTGTGTGGCTCTGTGTGTGTATGTGTGGCTGTGTGTGTGAGGCTCTGTGTGTGTGTGTGTGTGGGTGCAAATGCAATAGGTCTCTTATTTGCGAGAGAATAAGCTATTGGCATTGTAAATGACAATGCCATTTATTTATCTGTTTTCAAAACCAACACATAAATAACAAGCATTTACAATGCAATGGTCTCGGCATTCTCAAAGTTAGAGCTATTGGCATTGCTCATGACATTATTTTTATTTATGTTTTTGTTTTTAAAACATAAATAAATGGCATTGTCATTTACAATGCCAATAGCAGGGCAGAAGAGCAAGCACAACGAACGAGGGGGTGGGGGGCAGGAGAGCAAGCACAACCAATGAGGGGGGTCAGGAGAGCAAGCATAACCAACGAGGGGGGGCAGGAGAGCAAGCACAACCACCGAGGGGGGGGGCAGGAGAGCAACTACAACCAACGAGGGGGGGCAGGAGAGCAAGCACAACTAACAAGGGGGGGTCAGGAGAGCAAGCACAACCAATGAGGGGAAGGGCAGGAGAGCAAGCACAACTAACGGGGGAGCAGGAGAGCAAGCACAACCAAAAAGGGGGGGCAGGAGAGCAAGCACAACCAACAGGGGGGGGGGGCAGGACAGCAAGCACAAGCAATGAGGGGGCAGGGGCAGGAGAGCAAGCACAAGCAACGAGGGGGGGGCAGGAGAGCAAGCACAAGCAACGGGGGGCAGGAGAGCAAGCACAAGCAACGAGGGGGCAGGACAGCAAGCACAAGCAACGAGGGGGCAGGACAGCAAGCACAAGCAACGAGGGGGGGCAGGAGAGCAAGCACAACCAGCGAGGGGGGCAGGAGAGCAAGCACAACCAGCGAGGGGGGGCAGGAGAGCAAGCACAACCAACAAGGGAGGGCAGGAGAGCAAGCACAAGCAACGAGGGGGCAGGACAGCAAGCACAAGCAACGAGGGGGCAGGACAGCAAGCACGAGGTGACAGGAGAGCAAGCACAAGCAACTAGAGGGGGGCAGGAGAGCAAGCTCAAGCAACTAGAGGGGGGCAGGAGAGCAAGCACAACCAACGAGGGGGGGCAGGACAGCAAGCACAAGCAACGAGGGGGCAGGATAGCAAGCACAAGCAATGAGGGGGCAGGGGCAGGAGAGCAAGCACAAGCAACGAGGGGGGGGCAGGAGAGCAAGCACAAGCAACTGGGGGCAGGAGAGCAAGCACAATCAACGAGGGGGCAGGACAGCAAGCACAAGCAATGAGGGGGCAGGACAGCAAGCACGAGGTGGCAGGAGAGCAAGCGCAAGCAACGAGAGGGGGGCAGGAGAGCAAGCTCAACCAGCGAGGGGGGGCAGGAGAGCAAGCACAACCAACGAGGGGGGGCAGGAGAGCAAGCACAACCAACGAGGGGGGGCAGGGGAGCAAGCACAACCAGTGAGGGAGTGCAGGAGAGCAAGCAAAAGCAACGAGGGGGGGCAGGAGAGCAAGCACAACCAGCGAGGGGGAGGCAGGAGAGCAAGCACAACCAACGAGGGGGGGCAGGACAGCAAGCGCAACCAGCGAGGGGAGGTAGGAGAGCAAGTACAACAAGCGAGGGGGGCCGGAGAGCAAGCACAACCAGAGAGTGGGGGGGGGCAGGAGAGCAAGCACAACCAGCGAGGGGGCAGGACAGCAAGCACAAGCAACGAGGGGGCAGGGGCAGGAGAGAAATCACAAGCAACAAAGGGGCAGGGGCAGGAGAGCAAGCACAAACAACGAGGGGGCAGGACAGCAAGCACAAGCAACGAGGGGGCAGGGGCAGGAGAGCAAGCACAAGCAACAAGGGGCAGGGGCAGGAGAGCAAGCACAAGCAACGAGGGGGCAGGGGCAGGAGTGCAAGCACAAGCAACAAGGGGGCAAGGGCAGGAGAGCAAGCAGGGCAGGAGATCAAGCACAACCAACGAGGGGGCAGGAGAGCAAGCACAAGCAACGAGGGGGCAGGACAGTAAGCACAAGCAACGAGGGGGCAGGGGCAGGAGAGCAAGTACAACCAACAAGGGGGGCAGGAGAGCAAGCACAACCAAGGGGGGCAGGAGAGGGAGCACAACTAATAAGGGGGTCAGGAGAGCAAGCACAACCAACGAGGGGGACAGGACAGCAAGCACAAGCAACGAGGGGGTAGGACAGCAAGCGCAAGCAACGAGGGGGCAGAACAGCAAGCACAAGCAATGAGGGGGCAGGGGCAAGAGAGCAAGCACAAGTAACGAGGGGGGGGGGGCAGGAGAGCAAGCACCAGCAACGGGGGGCAGGAGAGCAAGCACAAGCAACGAGGGGGCAGGACAGCAAGCACAAGCAACGAGGGGGCAGGACAGCAAGCACGAGGTGGCAGGAGAGCAAGCACAAGCAACGAGAGGGGGGCAGGAGAGCAAGCTCAGCCAGCGAGGGGGGGCAGGAGAGCAAGCACAACCAACGAGGGGGGCAGGAGAGCAAGCACAACCAACGAGGGGGGGAACAAGAGCAAGCACAACCAGCTAGGGAGGGCAGGAGAGCAAGCAAAAGCAACGAGGGGGGCAGGAGAGCAAGCACAACCTGCAAGGGGGGGGGGGCAGGAGAGCAAGCACAACCAACGAGGGGGGGCAGGATAGCAAGCACAACCAGCGAGGGGAGGCAGGAGAGCAAGTTTAACAAGCAAGGGGAGGGCCAGGGAGCAAGCACAACCAGCGAGGGGGGGGCAGGAGAGCAAGCACAACCAGCAAGGGGGCAGGACAGCAAGCACAAGCAACGAGGGGGCAGGGGCAGGAGAGAAATCACAAGCAACGAGGGGGCAGGGGCAGGAGAGCAAGCAGAAACAACGAGGGGGCAGGACAGCAAGCACAAGCAACGAGGGGGCAGGACAGCAAGCACAAGCAACGAGGGGGCAGGGGCAGGAGAGCAAGCACAAGCAACAAGGGGCAGGAGAGCAAGCACAAGCAACGAGGGGGCAGGGCAGGAGAGCAAGCAGAAGCAACAAGGGGGCAAGGGCAGGAGAGCAAGCAGGCCAGGAGATCAAGCACAACCAACGAGGGGGCAGGACAGCAGGCACAAGCAACGAGAAGGCAGGGGCAGGAGAGCAAGTACAACCAACGAAGGGGGGCAGGAGAGCAAGCACAACCAAGGGGGGGCAGGAGAGGGAGCACAACCAACGAGGGGGGGCAGGAGAGCAAGCACAACAAGCGAGTAGGGGGCAGGAGAGCAAGCACAACTAACGAGGGGGGGCAGGAGAGCAAGCACAACCAACGAGGGGGCGGGGTTAGGAGAGCAAGCACAACCAGCGAGGGGTGTCAGGAGAGCAAGCACAACCAACGAGTGGGGGCAGGAGAGCAAGCACAACCAACCAGGCGGGTGCGAGAGAGCATGCACAACCAACTAGGGGGGATGCAGGAGAGCAAGCACAACCAGCGAGGGGGGGGCAGGAGAACAAACACAACCAGCGAGGGGGGGCAGGAGAGCAAGCACAACCACCGAGGGGGGGCAGGAGAGCAAGCACAACCAGCGAGGGGGGGCAGGAGAGCAAGCACAACCATTGAGGAGGCAGGGGATCAAGCACAAGCAACGAGGGGGCAGGAGAGCAAGCACAAGCAACAAGGGGGCAGGACTCAAGCACAAACAACGAGGGGGCAGGACAGCAAGCACAAGCAACGAGGGGGCAGGACAGCAAGCACGAGGTGGCAGGACAGCAAGCACAAGCAACGAGGGGGGGGCAGGAGAGCAAGCACTACCAGCGAGGGGGCAGGGCAGCAAGCACAAGCAACGAGGGGTCAGGGGCAGGAGATTAAGCACAACCAACGAGGGGGGGCAGGAGAGCAAGCACAACCAACAGGGGGGGGGAGGAGGCAAGCACAACCAACGAGGGGGGCAGGAGACCAAGCACAACAAGCGAGGGGGGCAGGAGAGCAAGCACAACAAACAAGGGGGGGGGCAGGAGAGCAAGCACAACCAACGAGGGGTGGTGGTAGGAGAGCAAGCACATCCAACGAGGGGGTAGGACAGCAAGCACAAGCAACGAGGGGAAGGACAGAAAGCACGAGGTGGCAGGAGAGCAAGCACAAGCAACGAGGGGGGGGCAGGAGAACAAGCACAACCAGCGAGAGGGGGGAGGAGAGCAAGCACAAGCAACGAGGGGGCAGGACAGCAAGCAGGAGCAATGAGGGGGCAGGACAGCAAGCACGAGGGGGCAGGGCAGCAAGCACAACCAAAGACGGGGGCAGGACAGCAAGCACAACCAACAAGGGGGGCAGGAGAGCAAGCACAATGAACAAGGGGGCAGGGGAGCAAGCACAGCGAGGGGGCAGATGCACAACGAGGGGCCAGAGGCAAGAACACGGGCACAATCAGGGAAGAGAGGCAAGAAAAGAGAGCACTCACCGGAGGACTCAGCAGCTTCTCAACTTCTTCCGGCGGCGGTCAGCATGAAATGGCTTCAGGAAAGCACTGCCATTTTCACATTCGGGGGCGTGATTTTCGTTCTCTCCTCTTCCCATTGGCTGGAATATAAAATTCCAACCAATGGGAAGAGGAGAGAAAGAAAAGAGAAAGAACGTCAAAAACACCCCCCCGAATCCGGTCTTGGTGGAGAGTGACGCCCCTCTCCTCCAATGGCTGGCCTTCGTTTAGGAAGCCAGCAAATGGACAGAAATGGCATCAATGATTTTGTGCAGGAAGGAGTTCCTTCTTGCACAAAAACAATCATCCCTGCAATGCAGGCACCCTTGTATCATAGGGCAAGGGTGCCTGCATTGTCGCTAGGCAGCCAATTGCCTTCTAGTGCCGAGGAAAGGACAGGGATGCATCGTACTGCTGTAAATACGATGTATCCCTGCACTTTCCTAATGATGCAGCACGGCGCAGCAAGCTGGCTTGCGGCACCACACTGCATCATTTTCTATTAAATATGCCCCTGTGGTATAGAAAGGGAAGAAATGGACAGGCAATCACTGCCACAAGAAGATTGCACAGTGGAGTGTGTAAAAGACTCTTTTGTGAGAGAACAAGCATGCTGTATGGAGAGGCATGAACAGGAGGTAGAGGGCAGGCTCGATTAGGAGGCAAAGGTAGAGATGCACACAACAAGTCTTGGACCCAGGGCCAATAGCATGGATGATTAGAGAAATGGTGATACAAGAGTCTGATGAGGACTCTTCTGATGAAGGCAACCCAGAAGAGGATGAGCGTTCGAGCTCTATGAAAGGCAGTAGGGTCAATTCGATGGTCATGACTCTCACATTTGATGTTGGTGATCGCTCTGAAGACGGTGAGGGAAGCAATAAGTAGTCTAATGATGAGCATGATAGTGAGGAGTGAATGGCAGTGAGCCAGAACCCACAGTGGGGCACAGAATCTCAATCAAGAGACAAGAGGAAGTTGTGTGAGGACAATGCATCAGATAGTCGGAGGTTTTCAGGGACCTATTCACAAATTGCATTTTGTAGTACTTTTGGCACTACTATATTATTGCTAATAAATGCTTTTCACAAACCTGTGTGTTTAAGTCTCCGCCTCCCCCTCTTTGAACTTTTATTTGTGGGCACTGCGGTCTGATTGGGGAGATATTTGCATACGTTTGTATCCGTTTCTGTAACAAATGTGGGAAGGAAAGGTGGCAGTAGGTGGAAAATGGGGAAGATGAATCACTATATATGTGTTGTTCAACGGGCAAGTAAGAAGAGGTTTAGGGAAGGCCAAAAAGGGGTTTATGGAGGAACATGCACCTATCCACAAAAGAATAAGCCTATCCCTAATCACAAACAGCGGCTGCTGCTCCACAATGGCCGAGGAGCGTTGCCCCACTGGCTAAGGGCCAGCATCTGAAAAATAAAACAATATTTTATTATTGTTTATTTTTTAGCTGCTGGCTAAGCCAGTGTGTGCAGGGAGGGGCCAGGCCGGGCCATGGGAGAGGGGAGGGGTATGGTAGGTGCACTTGTAAGTGTGCATGTAACCAAACTGACATGCACACTTAGGATTCTCCAACCCAGCTGGTATTAGAAAGTTGGATTGAAGAAACAGCACAGGCTCCCTGTGGCTGAGCGAGCGTTCATCCAGCCCACTCAGGCCAATACCCAAGCTGATCTCATACTTGAGAGCAGCACGGAGATTGGATGAGAAATCTGTGATGCTATCCCTGGGACTGCTGGGACCAGAAACTGCAAGCAGGGGGCGCTAGGCTGCCAGCAGCACCAAGTAAGTCTTTTAATTTGTAAAAAGAATATTAATCCCCACGCTGAGCACTGCCCCATTTCCCCCTCTTCTACCCCACCCAGGCAATCACTCTTTTTCTGTGTCGGACGTCACTGATCACAAACTGCATTTCTAAAACTACCACAACCAAAAAAGTCCTAAAATCATAGAAAATATACTCCATCAAACCTGGATTAAGTCCTGCACCACACATGACCGGACACTGGTACTACAACACACTCCCATAGAAAATAATGGTGGCAGTGACTTAAAATAAAACCCCAACAAAAATTATTTTAACTTTTAGTCATATTTACTAAATAATTAATAAATATAACCTTTTTTACTTTTGGTGGGAATTTTTAAGTGAATCTATAAAGGACTGTAATTTAATTTATTATATATACATTAATCTAATATTCAATTCTGAATTAGGTCAAAGCTGATTTAGTAGGAATTTATTGTTTTCTATGCTTTATATGCTCATACTTCTGTGTTCACCGTGTCTATGTAAAATCAATAAAAATATTTTTCAAAAAACAAATATATATATATATATAACATTAATTTACATGAATTTTTTACCTAACAATATTTTTACGTTTAAAAAAATGTAATCGACCTTCTAAAATATCCCTGCACTTTACCACAGGGAAGCTTTTGCCTACGTATGAAAAGATACTGGTAGTAGTTTTACTCTTATAAATTTAGCCACCCCATGATTCAGGGGATGAAGGCATGTAAGCCTTTACGTTGTAGTAAATTTAAACTTGGACATGGTGATTAGCCAAATGTAGTAAATTTACAACAAACTGGGACAGTACATTTATACGTGTAGATACTCACACGTACATTTACCTTTCTGAATAGGCCCTTGAATGTTCAGTCTACTAGTCCAGAAATGTGAGTAGATTGGTGGGAAGTGTGGGGGCAGGACAGGCCAATTTATGTGCATAGAGCAGGAGTAGCGAGGTAGAGTGTGGAGAAGATGGGGGAGAGAGTAATGGTTTTAGGGTTGGGACTTGCCAAAGGGTATTGTGGGTGTCCTGAAACAAAAGACAGAAGCAGACAGAGACTGCTAGAAGACCAAGATCTGAAGATAGTGGTAGTAAAAGGAGCAACAAGGGCAGTGTTGGTGAACACAGGACCAGCACTGACCAGGGTTGAACAAGCTGAGGGCATGAAACAGGTGGTAAAAGGTCCAATGATACATTAGTAAAGATGGGGCAAGGCCTAAGTAACAGAGTTGCCAAGGGCATAGGTAGTGCAGTCATTCTTGTGACTCTCAAAGTCTCCCTATATAGGTATTGCCACACCTTTCAGCAGGTACCTTTTGAATAGTATGGAGCAAAAGGTATAGGCCAGTGAATAAGTACAAATAGTGAAGCTCTTATAAGGGCCCAAGGTATGGCCAAGTGCACCCCCACCAAAAAAGGACAAAGTCAGTTTTTCTTCCCGCTCGGGAGTGTGAATGGGGTTTACCACAGTCTGCCAGCCCAAAATGGAGGGGAGGTGACGGAAAAAAGAATCAGATGATTGACAGTGTGTGCTAGATTTGGGCCTTAAACCCACCCTAAAGACTCCAACAGTCTTTCTGCCCCCCACATGGGGGAAAATGTGGGGGATGTACCCACAATCTGCGTCCCATGGCAGTAGAGAGACCCCTGGACACCAGGGAAGATGATATGTGCATAAAAAACTAACTGGGGTGAGGGCCGGCCTGTCCAGATTTTGGGCCTTAGCCTAATGCTTAAACAGTCTTTAAGCCCTCCCTGGAGGGCAGATAGAGTGGTTTGCCCCACTTTGTCATCTCCGGGTGGGAGGCAGAAAACCCACTAGACCCTAGTGCACTTTATATGTATAGAAATAATGAGGTGGGGACTAGCCCATCCAGGTATCGTGCCTTACCCACCCAAGGGGGAGACATAATGTGGGGTTTACCCAGCCCATTGCTCAAAACGATACCCATAGCAATCCCAATTGTTCACATATTTATGCGACAGAAAACCCAGGCACTTCAAGCAAGTGGTCAGTGTTATCACCTGCATCCCCACATTTATCTCAAATGAAACACCATGTGTGGTAGGACCTAACCTAGATAATAGTCTGTAAACATGTGAAGACCTTTCACACACAGATACTACTGTGGCTCGTGTTCTAACCCCCTTGATTCTATAAGACCTCATTGATACCACGTTGACTTAACAGGGTACAAGTTTTGACCGTTTCCTGTTTGGGCGATAGGTCGACACACAAGATGGGTACTGTGTTCATCAGGATAAGTATTGGAAGACCGGGCAGTCAGAATTCTGTTCATCCCTGCAGATTCTACAACTTTCTCTCACATATCTGTGAGAAAAGTTATTGTTTTAGCCAAAAGTTAACATTTGCATTACTGGGTAAGAATACCTAGAGGAATTCATGCAAGTAACGCCGCCCTGGACTTCCCTGGGTGACTAGTTTTCAGAAATGTCTGGAGCTGGTAAGTTCCATGGGTGCCAGCTAACCACAGTCCCAAATAGAAGTAGTCCTTGTTTGCACCATGTTTGAATTATATTTAAGTATTTGCAGTTTTTGTTCAACTGAAAGACAAAAGCCCACCCCTAGTCCAACAACTGAGATTGTATCCAGTATTTAAATAAAATAGTTATTTCTTTAAAGTCTGATTACCAGCAATCAGTTTCTGAAAGGTTTACTGTAACTCGGCTGAAACGTTAACTGTTAACTCGAAGCCTAGATTGTTGAATGTGGGGAGGGGCTATGACTTATGAGAAGTAAAACCTTAAATGAGTCATGATGCCTTTGTTCAACAATGGTTATAAATAACATTCCAGAAGCCAGAGAGTGAACACCCAGACAATGAAGTGAGGAAGGATGGAGATAAGACTGCCCTCAGAAATTCTATGAAAATCTTTTAACAAGGGATATTAATGTGGTGGGTGGTGGAGGGGGAGGAGTCAGCAAAATCAATTGTTAACGGTGGAAAAATATCTAGAGCGGGCCTGATTGGTACTTAAGAAAGGCCGATCACAGCCATGTGCAGTATCTTCACACTTTATTGTGCCCATATTCGAATACTGCTATTTGGATGCTACGTAATCATTACTTACTGAGAGGGCCATCACCTTTCACATTTCTATGTGTGCCCTACAGCCAGAAAATGGCATTTGAAAGAGACCACCTCAATCCGGGACATTAGACAGTGGATCCGCATCCCCTGTCTGGAAATAAGTATAAAAGTGGGAATCAAACCATTCTACTTGGTTCCAGTTCCAAGTTCCTCTTGACTAGGAAGGGAGTACTCCACTGAATACTTACATAGCTGCTGTGAGACCAGAGCTAAATGTGCATAACAGTCTTACTCCCAAACATAAGGGGACATCAGCTGCAGCCTGCAAACTGCTGGACAAGCTGTGAATTTGCCTAATGCCTAGAAGCCCCTCTGCCCCCTCACAGATAGAAGGAGAGTTTCTGACCCTGCCGAAGGAGAAACTTTCCAGGTTGAGAAACCCATGTGTGCCCCGGGTGTGTGGGAGACAGAGAGAAAGTTGTGTCTAGTGGAAG
This sequence comes from Lissotriton vulgaris, assembly GCF_964263255.1. Classification (NCBI taxonomy): domain Eukaryota; kingdom Metazoa; phylum Chordata; class Amphibia; order Caudata; family Salamandridae; genus Lissotriton; species Lissotriton vulgaris. Next base: position 1,460,952,212 of record NC_141687.1, on the reverse strand, counting down.
CTTCATCACTATTGGCTTGTGCTACAAGAGGTCATCTTGTCTCCCAGAGCACTGTTTTCAGGGTGAACTACATGAAGAAGCGTAACTGCATAGCCTAGTACCAAGTGTTAGTTCTACAGTCAGATGACTGGTGCTGCCATTTCCAACCAGCAGCACAGCCAAGAGGGACTATTTCTTGCCAAAGCAGAAAGTCTTGCCCATCCCAGAGACCACACCTGCCTTTGGAGCCTAGCCTGGTAGCAGTATCTCCCGGAGGCCAGCCCTCACCTGTTCCTCCTGCGGAGCCAATGGCTGAAGCAGTTTGCGCGAGAGAGAGAACGAAAGAGAGAGAGAGAGAGAGGTAAGACCACTACTGTAGATTAAGACACATCCCCGAAGACACCAACTAATGTATGCTGATCCACGGACCAACCTTCCTGTCCAAGTCCTTCACCAAGCAGGTAAGAGCAAAGCATAGCCCTCGGAGACTGAGGTTCTGTAACCACAAGCCGAGCTAAACTGTTATACAGATTAATTGTCAGCAGTAAGACTCTTTTGAGTTCAATAACTATATAAACTGATCCTCCAGTTGCCAGGGACAGTCAGGAAGTGAAACTAGCACCTGTGCCTAATTTTGCCCAAATGCAACTAACATGAATGGACCACCAAAGACATGGGGAGATTGCATTGAGCAAGGAGGAGGCCACCGGGTGGGTGTAGCATTTTAGTATAAGCATGGAGGTGAGACTGTATAATGTTGTATCTGATCCATATCTAAGTATGTAATTTTTTGTACCAATGTCATTCTAGAAGTACTTTCATTTCTATAAGGTGCTTTATTGGCTCTGTTGATTGATTGATGCGTCCTGAATCTTTGTCTGCTCACATTACCTACTTGAGAAGCCTTTTACGGCTCTCCCTTGCTATCCGGACAGCCATGTGCAGAAAGGGTGTACGTGGCCCAGTTTGCAGAGCCATGGTAGGACAGACCCCAGGAGACTAATGGCAAATCATGTCACCTACCACATTGGGGGCCTAGAACCGCCCATCAGGCTGGTGGCCCTCGAACGAGGTCTGTCACTAGTAGTGTATGTAAACCATTCATACCTTTGAAAAAATGGCTAAATGAAATTAGGTTCTTTAACCGCATCGCTGCTGCAGCGATTTTTGCGCTGCGCAGCTATTTTCACTTTTCCGCGTTACATGACGAGCTCAGCTCGTCATCAGCACACGCCGCACGTGGGTGATGACGAGCTGAGCTCGTCATCAGCATCGAAGGGGTTAACTGTGGAAACAATAATGTCTTTCTTTTGCTGTCAAGGAAAATAAAAGGTAGCCATGGTAAAGAATTTAAAGGTAAGCAGTTCCTTAATTGTAGGAGTACTTATAGACCAAAAATCTGAAGAAAAAGCTAAAACCAAAATAGCACCATGTCATCCCCAAATTGGGCGGTTGAACATAGCCCCTAAATCAGTGCCTGTATACTCCTGTCTTCTTGCGTCTGTCTCTGTTTATGGGTCCCCCGCAAGCATGTCATGTTTCAGGTCCTGTAGATTGAGTGATTAAGGTCAAAGCAACAGCCAATGTCTAACCTCTTAGTCTTTCCTGATGCTGTACCTTCCAATGCCCCAAATACATCCCATCATCACCATCAAAGGGTAAAGTCTCTCATCAAGCCAATATGTCCAAGTGCCAGCTTAATGTGGGCGTACACTAGGTGCTTTCCTTTGCCCTTGGACAACCCCCTCATTCTTGATTACTGCTTTTGCCCCCATACATTTAGGACGAGATCATGTAAGATCCAAAGAATTATCTTCACTCATTTTAATATTTAGTATCCAAAGGCCTTCTTTTGCTATTGTGGTGTGACCAACTGCACCCTCAATCTGCAACTGGATGGCACATGAAGAAATGTAAATTGAATGTTTCATTTTTGCAAAGCTTCCATAAGTGGTCTAAAGCCATGCTGTTTAGCCAAGTTCAAATGGGCTAAATCTGAAAGCAGGATAGTCTTTTCTCCTTAAAAGTCAATAAGACTCAGTTTACTGCCCGCCTCATGATGGCTTCTTTCTGTTGGAATAATGACAGCTTTAAGAGGATGCCAGTGGAAATGCCAACCACCCCTATGCCACATGGGCCAACCTGTTGGCCGTTGCAATTCCCACGGACGCAAAGCTTTCCCAAAGAAAAACAGCATGTACCTGAAGACCTCCTCCACTCCCACCGTCTGCACACATAGAGATCCAAGACCCATGCTTCCATCAGCATACTCCCTGCTACTTGGTGCACTGCCTCATACAGTCTAAACTCCCACAATGCATAGAAATGGTACCTTTGGGGGCTAGAACTGCCATCTGTACGGTCCTAGAGATGCTACTCTTTTCATCCCATTTAGGACTATTGTTATCTCACTGTATCCCAGTGAAAAGTGTGCACATAATATAACCCATCTGAACCAAAGTTTGGTTCTGTGAATTTCATCAAAGCATCATCTTGGTCACCCTTAGTGGTTAAAAGCATTCAAATAATTCCTTGAGAATTTGGACAACTGTTTAGTTTTCACCTTCCTCCATGCCTCTTTTCAAAACAGAGCCCTTTAGGACAGGATGTAACTTTACTCCTCTGGTGGTTTCTCATACATTAGCTGGTCCTCACCAAAAAGTGAAAGACCTTTAGTCCCAGTGTGACTGGCTGGCTGGAATATTTATAGTTTTTACTCTAGCACTCTCTAGGTACCATGGTGCACTGATTCCTAACTGGAAAAGGTCATCTTAATTCATATCTTCAACTATCCTTTCTCTTAGAAATGGGGGTCTCTAGTTGGCAGAGGTAGGTCCCTTTGTCCAAGTAGGGACCCTTCTTCTTAGTCAGGGTAAGGGGGATACACTTCTAAAATACCCCTGCTCACCCCCCTTGGTAGCTTGGCACAAGCAGACAGGCTTCTCTCAGAGGCATTGTGTAAAGCATTTGTGAACAGATACAGTAATACAGTGAAAACACTACAAATGGACACCCCACCAGTTTAGAAAAATATGTAATCTTTATCTTAACCAAATCAAGACCAAACGACAAAAATCCACAAAACAGTAAGAAAAATAGGTCTTTAAAATTGTAGAAATAGTTCAGTTCAAAGTAATTGCAGGTGCAACACTTTTCATGCAAAGTACCTTGGATGCGTCACGCACACAAACAAAAAGGGTTGCTCCGGGGGCAGTGATGCGTTGGTTCCTTACTGCTGCTCAGGGGAAGTGATGCGTTGATTCCTTACCAGAGAGGAGGTGGTGCGTCAGTTTCTTACTGCGTGTGGAGGTGATGCGTCGGTTTCTTACTGCCTCCCCCAAAGATGCAGCAGACTTGGCGCCTCTATGTGATGCGACGATCCTAGTCGATGCGTGGGTTCTTGAAGCTGCACAGCAGGGCTTGCGTTGGAATCAGTGCTGTGATCTCAGACTTCGGACACCGTTGCACTCGATGCAGCGTGCGGTTTTTCTCGAGCCACAGCAGGTGCTGCGTCGGTTACTTTGGCCATGCACCGTAAACAGGCACGGATGAGACACGCTTCTCAGTGTTGCTTTACTTTTCCGGCTCCCACCAGCCAGAACAACCTCCAGAGGCCCTGAACAGTTACAGGCACCTCTTGGCAGGTCAGAACTCCCAGCAAGGAAGTTCAATTGAGATGGGGGTGAAGTCTTTGTATTCCTGAGACTTCAGAACAGGAGGCAAGCTCTTCTTCAAGCCCTTGGAGATCTTCCTCAAGCAGGAGACACAGCAAACAGCAGAATCATTTTCCCTTTTCTTAGCAGAAAGTAGCCACTGTAGGCCAACCCCAGACAGCAAACAGCACAGGGGCAGTATTCCTCCTGAGTATCTCCAGCTCTTCCCCTTGTCTCCTTGTCAAAGGTTACTCTTGATTTCCCAGAAGTGATTCAAACATCGGGGGTCTGGGCCCCTCTATTTATACAGCGCAATCCTTTGTTCTCAGGTGGCAGAGAAGCCCTGTGCTCAGTCAAAACCAGTTTTGTCCTCTCTGGTGCAGCTTCCTGGCAGGAGGTGAAGGCCACATTGTGGAAGGCGAACCTGGCCCATTCAGGTAAAACGAAATCTCCTCCCCCTACTCTAAATGCAGACCAGGTCTATTCAGCCCAGACCTGACTCATCCAGACTCTTTGGAGCCACTGCACCTCCCCATCCCCTGTCACACCAAAGCCAGACAGTCAATACACATCCTGGCAGAGGCCTGCTGGATGGCTAAGCAAGAAAATATCTACTTTCTAAGAGTAGTATTTTCTAATTTTCTAACACATAATGTAAAAATCGCCCTCACTAAAAGATGCAGCTCAACATTCTGAGCTCAGGCATATTAAACTTTATTTTCCTATCTTGTTCTCAAGGGTAGTTATGTTTATAAAATGTTATAAAGCAAACTCCCTATTCTATCCTATGGGAACAGATAGCCCTGCAATAGTGAAAAACGAAAGTGACTAACATGTAATTAAAAGAAGGTTAGGGCCTGGCAAGTGCGTGCTCTTACCAAGTTGACATGGTAGTACTAGACTGCACCCAAGCACTGCAATGGCAGGCCTGAGTTACATTTACAGGCTGCTTTTGTGGGTGGCACAATCAGTGCTGCAGGCCCACTAGCAGCATTTGATCTACAGGCCATGGGCACACACAGTGCACTGTACTAGGGACTGACTAGTAAATCAAATAGCAACTCATTGGCCCACCAAACCATACAATAATTTACAAAGGAAGCCCTTGCACTTTGGCACTGAACAGCACTGACAAAGAGCCCAAAGCATCTAGACCAGCAAAATTAAGTTCAGCACACAGCAAAAACACAGGAGGCAAAGGCAAAAACATTCAGGGGAAATTCACACCAATGGTGCCTGGTCTAACACTTTCTATCTGCTTCCATTCACCAGTCTGCAAGCAAGTTTATTCAGATGGTGTTGTATATTAGAATCCAGACAAAGCACCTAGAAGCCTAGTTATCAAATGTTTCCTTCTTACTAGTCATGATTCACTAAACTGAGCAGTTTTATCAGTCTGGACCTGAACCACAAGCCTTGGACCACTGTCATAAGAAGAGAGGGGACTCTAGTAGTGCATTCATGCATGAACTTCTTCATTCTTGAGAAAATGTTTACTCATAAATTCTTCTGACAAGAGAGCCTGTGCTGCCACCCTGCCTGAATCTCTCTCCCAGCACACAGTCTCAACGAATGTGGTTACTTTGTAAAATAATAAGTGCCGGGGCTCTCATAATAAGGCCACTGCAGCTTGCACCACCTATTGCCCCCGCCATGCCACCAATGATGGTAACAAAACAACTACTAACCATCCATCCCACTCCTACAACTGTGTAGCAGGCAGGTGTAAGTGTTTTATTGATTTATTAGTATTTCCAAGCATAGACACCTGCTTCAATATGCTGGCAGCTCTGTGTAGGTATTACTAAATGTATGTGACCTTTAGTCCTGCTGCCAATTTGTTTCATGAATATTGTTCTCTCCGATAAGACTCGTTGACTGAAAAGTTACCTACGATTTTGAGGCACCTTTTGAAGATAAGGTGCATCCTGTGCATAAGTGTAAGTGTAGACCCGGCCCTGATAATTAAGCACCGGAAAGGACTGGCACAAATTAAGCACTGGCTCTGCTGTCTCTTGAAAGAAAGCCAGTTTTAACCAGCTTCAAAATTCTACAGTGTCATCATAGGCTGCTCTGGCCCCTGGGGCTGAGTCACAAGGTCAGTATACTGTGCATTGAAAACGATCTCTAACCAAATAACATGCACTCACAATCCCCTAAATGAAAACACTGACTTCGAGGTGCATACCAGCTGTCCCACAAACAGTACATAGCTAAACTAATCCTGAGTTAAAATCCACCTTCATTTTTCCCTTTGCTTCTCCCATTTGCTCCCACCACTTACTCCTCTATTGCTCTCCCAACTCAGCAGCGCTTTTTGTAAACGTTTTATAATTTTAGGGCGTTCATGTTAGTTAATTATTCACTTTTTTAAAAAAAAAATATTAATCCGTTGTGGAGTATAAACTGCGCAAGTGGCAGACATGCTGCACCTCCTGACTTAGAACAGTATGCCCTGCCATGGAAACTAAAGTACGCCATGTAGCACAGGCCACTTGTTATGTTAGGAGAGCCATGCACAGATTAGGATGTGAGATGCATCTTTTGAATGAAAACAACATCTATTAAGTGTTGCTTTAAATAATCTGAAATATGACATCATTTTCGAAGGTCCCCTGACATTCCAAGTGACCAGCCTTAGTGTAAGTATATTTCTTCTATTCTCCATTGTCGATAAGGTGTTTACCAACATGCCTAGTGCCATGCATATTTTCAAATTGTGACTGCATCTCATATCCGTTGTTATTGGCAATGTGATAACCCTGCCTGAGTAAACATTTCACTACCCTTCTACCATCCCCAACACTGCAGACCCCAACTCGCAGTGACATATTCCTACACCCAACATGCCACATCTCTTTTTGCCCAAAATTACTAAACTAAAATGGCTGGATATGCTTAGGTTAGAACATGACAATCCCATAACCCACTGCTGAGCGTAACCCACTGCTGAGCGACAGCAGTGGTCACATATAGTTGTTCTGGCAGTGTGGCCAGCAGCGCAGCTCAGTGCATGCTCATTTTGGCCCAGCAGCTACCTGCCCCCCAAATTGAAGTCCATATCTGCTATTGTGCATGTACTTTCAGGCAAATTCGGCCATAGTCGCACTCCTATGTATGTGAAACTATACACTCAAACTGAAAATAAGAGCACCCATTTTTTTCTGGATACCCATACAGCAACCTCATGACAACACTTACAAAAATCCAGTTTTCAAATATTAGGTCAGTAGTTCACACTGACACTCGAGGCGTGGACCAACAAGAGGGGTACAAATAACTATTGGAGTTCAGTCATTGTCTTCTATTGTACCACTTAATCTGTTGCCATCCACATTGATTTTGTCAGAGCTGTGATTCGCTGCATGGTTTTTCAGAGACTTGATTCCCTACTGTAGATGTGTGAATGTGCATGTTCTATCACGCAATGTGAAACACAGATGGGCCAGATATAGCATAGTGTACTCAATGTTCATTGACTAAAGTTTTGTCTTAACAGACAAAAAGATTTTGGCCTCTTGCTTAGACACTGTGAAGTCATGATACAGGGAGGCAGCGGCCCCAGTGTGCCGCAGGTCCTAATTTTCTTGTGCCCCTCTAAGTGCAATATCAAAGTCCCTATAATTAAGTATACTGTCAATAATGGGCCCCTTGGTCCTGTGCTCCCTCAACCACATACAGCTCAGAGAATGGGCCCCTATCAAGTAAATCAATAAGCATGGACTCTACATTTTCCATGTTCTGGCAGTTTCAGACACTCTCCCTCTTATATTAATATTATATCTCTATCTTGCCTTCACATCTTCATTTTTGGAGTGTTTGATTACTATTTCTTTTCCATTTTGGCTTGGGTTTCTTCACTGATCTCAGCTTTGTCTTCAATCTCTGATACATGTCACTCTACCATGTCGTCTGGAGGCATGCTTATCCAAATGCTCTGACATATGGTCCATGAAGTAAGACTTGTGTCAATGTTGTCATTGATTGTCCTCAGGCTGGATTTAGTATCCTATATGTTAGTACCAATAGCCTCTTTGCCAGTCTCATCTGTCAGCAAGTACCTAGCTCGGTCTGCTGCAGCTCTAAATTTTGTCCCCTCAACAACTTTTTGGGTTAAAAGCGATAATGCGAGTTTGGGTTGTGACAACTGTTTGTTCCAATATTCTGGAGCTTTAAGACCACCTGGGGTCCCACTAGTTTTTCCCCCCCAAAAAATGCCGGCAGAGGGGGATGATGGGTTCCACTGGAGGACCAGAAACGAGATCCCCAATGCACAAATCAGGGCTGCCTTTCCACCCTGGGCCATCACTTGCCCCATGTTGTAATCCATATTGAGTCTGCCGGCTATTGATATATGAAGGGCACTCCCCACAAATACAGCTCTGGATTACTTGTCCCACGAAACAACTCTATGCTGGGAACCAGTGAGATCATTGTCAGGACAGCACAAGAAGGAGAGCACCACTGCCTCAATTTCAGGGTAGGCCCATGCAGCTTACCACATAAGTAGGTGTGAGAGCAGGTAGCTGCATGTACATGTACATTAGAGCTGCAAGTGCACACAGGACCACAAGACAGTCATTCCAGGAGTGCTCCACTTTGCGTATCATAAATGCTGAATCTGGGAAATTGCACAGTTTATATGGGCTTTAAATAAATAATAAATAATCCACATTTGTAAAGCGCAAACAATCACCCGTAAGGGTCTCTAGGTGCTGGGGGCCGTCGGGAAGATTAAGCAAGCTATTGCCTAGAGTCACATGGTGCTGGGCTAATCTGCCGCCGGCACCAGGGATCGAACTGTGATCCCCAGATTCCGGAGTCAGTCGCCCTGGCCATGGCACCACATCTCTTTGGCTTTTGATAGTTCAATCAATCAATCAAGAATTTGTAGAGCGCACTACTTACCCGTCAGGGTCTCAAGGCGCTGGGGGAAAAAAAGAGGGGGTGCTACTGGGCGAACAGCCAGGTCTTGAGTAGCCTCCTGAAGGCCAGCAGGTCTTGGGTCTGTCGTAGGCTCAGTGGGAGAGTGTTCCAGGTCTTGGAGGCGAGGTGGGAGAAGGATCTGCCACCGGTGGTTGTTCTTCGGATGCGAGGGACGGTGGCGAGGGCGAGGTCGGCGGAACGGAGCTGGCAGTTGGAGATGTAGAAGAAGATTCGCTTGTTGAGGTAGGCTGGGCCAGTCTTGTGGAGTGCCTTGTGTGCGTGGATGAGGAGCTTGAAGGAAATTCTTCAAGCTTGTTGACGGGGAGCCAGTGCAGGTTTCTCAGGTGGGGGGTGATGTGGCTTTTGCGTGGTACATCAAGCAATAGGCGTGCAGAGGCGTTTTGAATGCGTTGCAGTCGTTTGATGAGCTTGGCAGAGGCTCCCGTGTAGAGGCATTTCCATAGTCGAATCTGCTACTGACGAGGGCCTGGGTGACTGTTCTTCTTGTATCTGTCGGGATCCACCTGTAGATCTTGCGGAGCATGCGGAGAGTGTTGAAGCAGGAGGAGAATACTACGTTGACTGGCTTGGTCATGGAGAGAATTGAGTCGAGGATGACTCCCAGGTTGCATACGTAGTCGGTGGGTGTCGGGGCTGCTGCCAGTGCCGTAGGCCACCAGGAGTCCTCCCAGGCTGACGGGTTGGAGCCGAGGATGAGGACCTCCGTCTTGTGCGAGTTCAGCTTCAGTCGGCTGATCTTCATCCAGTTGGCGACGGCCTTCATTCCTTCTTGGAGGTTGGATTTGGCGGTGAGGGGGTCCTTAGTGAGGGAGAGGATCAGTTGAGTGTCGTTGGCGTAGGAGATTACTTTGAGGTTGTGCTGTCCGGCGACTTGTGCGAGCAGGGCCATGTAGATGTTGAACAGTGTCGGGCTGAGGGATGATCCCTGGGTACACCGCAGATGATCTTGGAGGCTTTGGATCGGAATGGGGAGAGGCAGACGCTCTGGGTTCTGCCGGAGAGGAAGGAGGTGGTCTATTCCAGGGCCTTGTCTCGGATCCCTGCGTCGTGGAAGCGTGTGAGTAGTGTGCTGTGGCAGACAGTGTCGAAGGCGGCGGAGAGGTCCAGGAGGATGAGGGCCGCGGTTTCACAATTGTCTAGCAGGGTCCCTATGTCGGTGGCGGCGATGAGGGCAGTCTCGGTGCTGTGGTTGCTGCGGAACCCTGACTGGGATGGGTCCAGGATGCAGTTTTCTTCAAAGTATCGTGTTAGCTGTCTGTTGACGATCTTCTCAATAACCTTGGCTGGGAACAGAAGCAGGGAGATGGGCCGGAAGTTCTTGAGGTCTCTCTGGTCGGTCTCGAAGGAGAGATTGATGACGTTGTGCAGGTGGGATGCAATGGAGCTGCTGGCTTTATTGAAGATGTGGTGCGGGAGTGGGTCTGAGAGGGAGCCTGAGTAGATTGTGCTCATGGTCTTGATGGTGTCATCTATGGTCACGTTGGCCCAGGCTGGCAGGGGGTCGTGGTCGATTGTGTGCGGAGGGTCTGTTGTGTTGCTGTCTGTTGGGGCTGTCTGGGGGTTAAAGCTGTTGTTGATGTCAGTGATCTTGCGGTGGAGGAAGGTGGCGAGGGAGTCGCACAGGGCTTGCGACGGCGGGAAGTCATTGGTGTTGGAGAGTTCCTTTACAATGTTGAAGAGCTCATTGCTGTTGTTTGCGAAGTTGTGGAGGCGGTCTTTGAAGGAGGTCTTCTTGGCAGACCTGATGAGGTGATCAGTCCGATGTTGGCGAGGTTGTCGATCAGGGTGGTGGAGTTGCTGTCGTTGATGTTCTCAAGGTGAAAGTTCAGGTCTCCGATGAGGATGCAGTCGTGGAGGTCAGGGCGCGTATGCTGATGAAGTCAGCGATGGAGTCGCTGAATTGGGGTCGGGGTCCGGGGGGTCTGTAGATGAGGGTAGTTTAAGTAGGTCCTCTGTTTAGGTGTGCCGGCATTCATATCAGCTGGCTGGCGGAGCCATACCACCATCAGGCTATTTCACTGTCCCAAGTTACTTACAGCCACAGACGAGCCAGGGTCTGCTGCCATTCAGCACTTCACATCACTGTGGACACATTCATGCATCTGACTGCTGTTCACACTTGTCAAGCCCTTCTCTGCTTCTGAATTGTTGTCTGCTGTCAGGGAATCAGCCGCACACTGCAGTAGGAGTTTCTGCCTCTCTCACGTCACGCCTCCAAACCTAATCTTCAGGAAAAGGGAGGGCTGCCAGCAGGGGCGCAACTAGGTCTTAATTTCGGGGGGGGGGCTAACATGGCAGGTGAAGGGGCGTGGCTAATGTTAATCAATGGGGCGGAGCTAAAATGGCAGATAATCAGGATCGGTTAATGCTCAGGTCAAGCCGAGAAAAAAATGTGGTGAATTCTGCATTTGAAACTGGACAACAATTAAAGCACACATTTTTGTTAATTTGATGCATTTATATGTTATTGTCTTATGAAAAAGGAACAGAATGTACTGAATTAAAAGGCCAATTTAATACATTTTACTACAAAGCACTTTAGGAATACATTATAACCAATTTTCACAATGTCATTTCAAGGCGACAACCCTTTTTCGCCAGTTCATTAACAATTGCTACACCAAAACACATACCCACGCTGAAACCTAAAATGAACCCCCTCACACCCTAAAACTCATACCCGCCCTGAACCCTAAAATTACACCTGGTACCCCAAAACCCATACCCATCCTGATCCCTAAAATTACCCCCCCAGGCACCCCAAAACCCTTACCCACCCCACACCCTAAAATTACCCCCTGGGACCCCTAAACCCATTACCACCCTGAACCCTAAAATAGCCCCCTGACATTCCAAAACCCATACCTGCCCTAAACCCTAAAATTACCCCTGGCACTATAAAACACATACCCACGCTGAACCCTAAAATTAATCCCATGGCACCCCAAAACCCACACCCACCCTGAACCTTAAAATTACCCCTGGCACCCCAAAACCCATACCCATGCTGAACCATAAATTCCCCCCGGCATCCCATAACCCATACCAACCCTGAACCATAATTCCCCCCTGAAACCCCATAACCCATACCCACCCTGAACCCTAAAATTGCCCCCTGACACCCCAAAACCCACACCTGCCCTGAACCCTAAAATTACCCCTGGCACACCAAAACACATACCCACGCTGAACCCTAAAATGTTCCCTGGCACCCCATAACCCATACCCACCCTGAACCCTAAAATAGCCCCCTGACATCCCAAAACCCACACCTGCCCTGAACCCTAAAATTACCCCTGGCACACCAAAACACATACCCACGCTGAACCCTAAAATGTCCCCTGGCACCCCAAAACCCATACTCACCTTGAACCCTAAAATTGCCCCCTCGAACCCCAAAACCCATACCCGCTCAGAACCCTAAAATTACCCCCTGGCACCCCAATCCGTAACCCACCCTGAACCATAAAAGTACTCACTGGCACCCTAAAACCAACACCCACCCTGAACTCTAAAATTACCCACTACCACCACAAAAAAAAATGAACACTACAAACTTACACTACATTTGCATATTTGGAGGGGACTGTCCTCTTTGACGTTTCTATGTATGTAAGTCAAGAACAACATTCAAAGTAACCTAGACATGCAGGCAGTAGGTAATGCTGTACTGAAAAATGCATTAAAGTTACTGGGACTTACATAAATAAAAAACTGCTGCCTGCTCCTCTGATACTATACTGTGGAGTCTGGCTGATCAGCAGCACTGTGTCCTGACATACAGCCCCTCCCGAAGGTCTCACTGTATAGGTCAATGTGGGTCAAATGCACAGACAGCAGGGGGAAAGGGATGGCCAGTGCAGGTGAAGCTTTTCCTTTGTAAATTAATTCCTGCTGGCGTCATAGCCCAGGGGTTGCTGTCTGCGCACTTGTATGAAATACACATCTATACAAGTGCACAGACAGCACCCCATGGGCTATGACGCCAGCAGAAATTCCTTTACAAAGGAAAAGCATCACCTTAACTGGCCAGCCCTTTCCCCCTGCTGTGCACTTCACACCCCATGCTCACAAGCGATCAAGTGCTTAGGTGAAATCCCTGCCTTCAGGCAAGGATTTCACCTCGCGGCGCCACCGTAAAGGAAAACAAGAGGTGGGGGCAGGAGGTCACTCACTGAAGCAGAGGCTGGCTGGCTCGGGCTGCTGGGCCTCTCAGAAAGCATTAAAAAAATCATTCTCCGATCGGATGCTATCTTGCACCATTTCAGTGCGTGTAATCTTAGCCCGGGCAGAGGAGGCGAGGGGGGGGGGGCTGAAGCCCGGTGAGCCCAATGGGTGTTGCGCGCCTGGCTGCCAGTCCATCAGAGCGCAGCAGGCAAAACTTTATACACAGTCGTAGTTCCAGTAGCATTGAGGCTTATTCCGGGTTATCTAGCCAGGCAACCATCTTCGAACTCTGCAAGCTCCATCCCTGGCCTATTGTATTTGTAATTGCTTGTGTTCCTGTTCCGGTTCAGAGAAGGCTTGGTTTTGCAGTTCAGGCTGGACTGTTCCTATTGGAGATGGACCAAGACTCATTTGCATATGGCTCTGTCTAATCTGAGGTGACATGATGAACAAAAAAGGGTTCACTTGGATGCTGGCCCAAGTAATTACCAGTGGCTAAGATTTATTCAAGCATTCCACCCATCACTTTTTTGTTTACTTCAGTATTTGTAGTTGCAGCTGTAAAGAAAAGAATGGCAATGGTGCCTTTTTATTTGAATTAGAATCCAACTATCGGCACTTTGTAAATTAGCAAATAATTCGATCTAAGGAGAACAGGCTTTTCTTCAAGATAATCAATCCGTCATGTTCAGTTACTAAACCTTTATTTCATTTCGGACTTCAGTCATCAAGTCCAATAAAGTAGTTCTGTTGCTGGTAATAAATGAATATTCTTAATTTCAAAGCTCTTGATTACAATAATGTAGTTAACACAGCCAACGCATGTTTCGCAACTCCGTCGCAACTTCAGGGCTAAACACGGCAAATCAATAAAGCAACTCCTTATCAGCTACTTGTTAATTACTCCAACCTCATGATAAAGGAATCTTATAATCGTGAGTTCTATAGCATCAGTTTATAAGGAAAAGGTTGATTTCTCCAACCCCATTATACAGTAGTCTAATAACATTGCATCAATAAATAATAAGGTCCCAACCGACCATGCACAAGATAATTAAAATGGAATAAAGGTTTACTAATTGGAGATTACGGATTGATTATCTTGAAGAAAAGCTTTTTCCTGGTACCCGTATGAAGTTACCAAATCATGTTTCATAACTCCCACAACCCAGAGGGACTCATGAAATTCACTAGTTACAGATTTAAAAGGATCCATGTCTTAGATATAAATGCTCTGTGTCCTGCAAAGCCTTGTTAATCGATTTGATCAATTTATAGCACGTAATGCCTGCTTGGCGTGGCATTTGGTAGTTTTGTTGACAGGGGCCTTAACCAGTTCGTTCCTAACAAGACATTTGTGTCCAACGAGCACATTAGCTGCCTCCTCAGAGCAAGGGCCTTTGGTTTATGAATCAGTCTCCATCCAATCTGCCGGTTAATGAAATGCTAATATCAGGGCTCAGCCTTTATTTAATGTCGGTCTGTTTCCATGAATCACAGTAATGGGGCTGTTAGGTTCTGTTATCGATTTCTGAGACAGAACTGCTTCTGACGGCTGCTCTGTGTCAGCTCCGTGCTCTTCTCGGAAAGGTCGGAAACAGACGCAGGACAAAGAAGGGGCAGGCCGTTAAACGTAGAGGTCTACAGATTTTTATTTCATGCAACTGACGGAAAAGGATAAACTGAAAAAGGGTTTTAGAGATTATTAAAAGTTAATTATGTGCACTTGTATAATAAGGAGGATGGGAAAGATGCAGACCCGAACTGTCAGGAATTTTCCACTGGGCATTTCCATGATTGGCTCGAGCCATTGGAGGCCCTGTTTCAAGTCAGGGGCCACCGTGGGCTCCTCTTCCATCTTCTCCAGCTTCCCTCAGTAACTACAGTAGGCACTGATGGGCTTCAGTATTTCACTAATGTGCTGCCCTCGAGCAGTAAGAGTTCACTGCTGCCCTAGGGCAGCGCGTTAGTTGTTCTAGGTCTCATTGCCCTTGTTTGCGCCCGGCGCACTTGTTTGTCGGTGCCTCATTAAGCAAGCATGAATAGTGCACCTGTTACATAATATGGGCCTTGGGGTTGTGTTACATACAGTGCCACAGGGGTTCAAGGGTTCTGTGCACCTGCTTGGGGAACTGATAGCACTGGTGCATATGTAGTGCCAGCACTATCTTGAGAGCGCGTTCCCTCATTTTAATAAGTGCATGGACGAGTGCAAATGAGGAATGACTTTGCCTCTGCGATCGCACCCTATAACATAACTGGGCAAAAGGCAAACAGGTCCTTAGGACGACTCTGGGTGGACAAAGAGGGTCCAATGGACACCCCCAGACAAACTGCTACATGGGGATGCAGTCACTCATTGCCCACCTACAGGGGCATCTCTGTCCACCCTTTGAAGTGAAGGTAGAAGACATCCTCACAGTAAACGCATGCAGCAGCTTGTTCAGATAGCTGATCCACCTTTCACTAATGTGTTGCCTCCAAAACAGTGCAAGTTTGTGGCTGCTCTGACTGCAGCACATTACTTGTGTAGAAGCCATATTTCTTGTATGATACCAAATGCTGTAAGTTTTTAGGCCCTGCTAAGTTGACATAAAAAGCAGTGCACAAAATGCTTGTACTTTTCCATTTGCTTCAGAGACACAGCTTTTGTAACACAAGGTTTGCTTAGCAATAATATGTGAAAAGGAAGATGTTCACGTACACACAGACATTTCAGCATAGCACATTTTGCAATATGTCTGGTCCTTTCTATTATGTTGCAATAATTATCTGGGAAGGTACTGATGTTGATAGATTACATTACATTGGAAAGTCCCCATAGCTGCCCTCTTGGGACACGTGGTTAGCAACTGTATATTTCGGACCTTAAAAGGTATAGCATAATCTAGGCCTTTGCTAATTGGTCAAATGGATAGGGCTTAATTTGTGCTATGTATGTGATGATGCTGCATCCTTTGTGGTTTTGGCCTATAATAGCTGTCACCAACGTCACATCTTTGGGCAATCAGTATCTATATTGTCTGCCCCGGTGCTGCACGTACTTTTGCATTATTTGTTGTTCCCCAATAAATCTTGCTAACAGTTGTGCTGACAGAGACTTGTGTTATTTGTATTATTCCTTATTATTTCTATTTCAGCTTCTACACTTGCAATAAGGCGCAGTATCCCTGTTTGCACCCGGTGCACCTGTTTAAAGGTGTGCTGTGGCACAAACAGGAAAAGTGCACCTGTTACATAATACAGGCCCTAGAGACGATTAGATTAATATGTGTAATATACATCAATATTCACCTATTTGGCTGGGAAATTTCTACTTTCCAGCGCAACGTAGAAACTTCCACATGATTAAAAGGGATACATATATATTGCAGTACTGTTCCTTCTGAAGCCCCTGTATGACACTGTAATTCTTTAGGGGAGCTGGATAAAATGGCAGAGGAGCCCACAGTGGCCCCCCACAGTGGCCCCTGAATTAAACAAGCATTGGCACAGCCAATATGTCTTGCCTTTGGGCCCCTATAGGTTTTTAGCCATGCAACACATTATCTTGGGTGGTACCGCACCAAAAAACACTTGATCCGCTCTCTGCTCAGCAAGGCGTGCCGCCTCCCTGGAACATCGTTAACTTCGGAGAGTGTGACTCGAGCAGTGGCTGCTGAGAGACCTGCAGTGTGCGCCTGGCCCTCACTTTAGAACTAGCTGCCTTGCGGCAGAGGTAGTGTACAGCAGCCCAAAGGAAGGGGTTGAGCACAGTAGGTGAGAAATTACACCCCGTCCTAGCATACCTCAAAGGTAACAAGCAACAGAAAGGGTAGGGATGGGAGGGGAACAATGGCTCATTTGTTTTTTACTCAGGGCTCCCAATTAGCGCTACATGTTTAGTAAATAGTAAGCAGTACGAGTGCCAATGCATGACCGCTTACAAAAGGAATATTATTCTTATGAAGGAAGACTGAGAGATGGGGAGGGGCCCACATGGCACGGGACAATTGCTGGCACTTACCTCGGCATTTGGTACAATTATATTGTTTTGACGTTTATACAAGTTGTATTAAAGTGCACTTGTGGTACCCACACAGCCGCTCCACAAACAGTTTTAGCTTGCTGACGATGGCTGCATTAAGCAATTCTTTAGCATTTAAAATGACCTCAGATTCAGCAGTGCAAACATGCAAGTGCAGAAAAGGGCTGCTGCCCTTTAAACTGCCATGCCCTATTATATGCTAGGGACTTAGTTAGTTTTAATCCCCCTGCCATATTATGTACTAGGGCCTTACTGAGGTGATTATGCCAATCACAGTGGTACCCCAACCCCTAGTGTACCCTATTGTATGTAGGTATTTTCACTGTACTCAGTGTCTTTCAGCATAGCACTGGGCCTGGGCCTGGTTAGGCAGAGCCCAGGGTCAGTCAGAGTCAGTTACCACCAGTACCAGTCAGCAAAAAGTTGGTGGGTGCCCAGAGCACAGGATGACTTTGCAACAAGGCCTCTTTTTGCACCTCTATTGGTTCTTTCTGCATTTCTCTTGCTTCTTTCTGCACCGTTCTTCCTCTTTCAGCACATGTCCTACTTCTACAGGCATAGTTAGAAATTATCATTTAAAAAAACATAGAAATTCACTGAAAAAACCATAGGTTTCAGGGAGGTATAGTTAGAAATTAGCATTTGAAAAACCACAGACATTCACTGAAAAAACCACAGGGTTCAGAGACGTTATAATTAGTTGAGCATTTCACTCGTACAAAACCAGAGAAATTCGGCTGATTTAGTTAGTTGAGCTAAGTTTAACTCGTGCCCCCGCAATGCACTGCTGATGACTTCATATATTACATCACTCATTATACAGTCAGTCACGCACCTACTAAATCATCCATTCAGACAGTCATACACCCACTCATTCTTCAATACACCTTATTTATTTATTATTACAATTTGTAAAGCGCATCCGTATGCCCGTGGGCGACTTGGCGCAGAGATTTCAGTTAGGAGTTCTGAGAGGTAGCAGCATATCACTAAAAGAGGCAGCATACTCATTACTGGTTAAACAGCCACGTCTTCAACAATTTCCTAAACTGAAGAAGGGGTTGACTCTTTCTGATTGTTAGTGGAAGAGAGTTCCAGAGTCTGGCTGCTGTCACCGTAAAGCGCCTGTCTCCCCAGGTGACCGTCCTAGTGCGAGGTACCGCTAATTGATGCAGCGTTGTCGATCTAAGTTGTCTGGACGGACGGTAGGTCGAAAGCTGCTCTCGGAGAAACTTCGGCCCTTGGTTATGGATCGCTTTGAAAGCCAGGCAGTGTGATTTAAATTTAATTCGGTTTTTGATTGTTAGCCAATGGTAACTTCTGATTGTTTGACTAATCGGTTTGAATTTAGGGGTCCTGGAGAGTACTCTTGCTGCCGCGTTCTGAAGCATTTGTAATTTGGAGATTACCCGAGCTTGCGCATTGGCAAATAAGCTATTACAGTAATCTAAAGAGGAGAGCACTAATGTGCTCACCACAGTTTTGCCAGCGCTTTCTGAGAGAAATGGGATAATTTTTCTTATAAGTCTAAGTTTATGATGAGCATTGGCCACTGTTTGATTAGCATGTGCCGCAAAATTAAGCTTGTCATCAAAGACAATTCCCAGATTTCTGACCCTTGCGGATGGCGTTGGTAAGGCTCCTAAAGATGGAGGCCACCACACTGATGACCATTGTGGGGAGATCTTCCCGAAGATGACTACCTCCGTCTTCTCGGAGTGCAACCTGAGGCAGTTGGCATTCATCCAGTCTTTAATTGCTGACATACCTTCTTGGAAACGTGCCGCTACCTGTTCTCCATCGTTGTTAATAGCGAGCACCAGCTGGGTATCGTCAGCATAGGAGGTAAGGCTCATCTGGTAGGATTTAATAACTCTTGCTAAGTCCGACACATAGATATTAAAAAGTGTCGGACTTAGAGATGAGCCTTGGGGAACTCCACAGGGTAGAGCAAGTTCCGGCGATTTAAATGGTCCCAGCGTTACAACTTGTGTTCTGCTGGAAAGAAACGAGGCAAGCAAGTCTTTTGCGCTAGATACAATGCCCAGTTTTCCGACACGGTCAATCAAGATGGAATGATTGACCGTGTTGAAGGCCGCCGATAGGTCCAGCATTATAAGAACTGCTGTCCCTCCATGGTCTCTGATGGTTCTGATATCCTCAGCGGCTTTAATAAGGGCCGTCTCGGTGCCATGGAGCTTGCGAAAACCAACCTGTGAATCATCAAGCGGATTGTTTTGCTCGATATAGTTGGCCAACTGAACATTCCTTGGCCTATATATATATATATATATATATATATATATAAAACATATTTGAAGTTTACAGAAACACAGTCACTGGATGATTTCATCAGTGATGTAATTTGATATGACATCAGTGATGTCATAAGTGATGTCACTGACCATGTCATGTGTAATATGCTCAACTAACCTTAACGGCTGAATTTCTCTGGTTTTGTAAAAGTAAAATGTCCAACTAGCTATAAAGTCCCTGAAACCTTTGTTTTTTTCAGTGAATATATATATAATTCTTTTGAAATATAAAATATCAAATGACATGGGCCATTGAATTATCCTTTCCTGAAAATAGGATCTTCTTTGAATAATTGTTTACCAAATGGGCACTCTTTTCATGTGGCGACACAGACATTTTTGTTGTTTTACAATAAAAACCTTCCAAAGCGGGAGCCTCTTCTTGTAAAGTAAAAAACAAATGGCCCTGATGCCCTAGGAACTTTTTTCGTTGGGGTGGCGGTCATTTTGTATTTTTTTCTGTTAAGGATCACCAGGCTTTTCCGTGCAGTCCCAAACGAGAAAAAAAGACTTTAGACCGTCTGCTATAAACCAGACGGACGGTCTGAGGTACTTAGACAGATAGCTTGAACTTCACCAGTCCATTGTCTAGGGTTTCTGAGGCAGAATTGTGATAGGTCATCTGATTCTAAACAGAGAGGGTGGACCATCAGTGTCGGGGACAGGGTACTCTGCCATGCTTCCCACAAAGTACCTTGTCCACCAACCTTTAAATAAGTCCTTTAATACTCACATTAAATAGGTAAACTTTTTTTTACCAAGGGTACTATACAAAATGTGAGCAGCACTTATGCGGTTCACAACACATAAGGGAATAACAAGGATATAAACATATATACGTATAAACAAGGCAATGAATACATAGATCTAAATTCCAATGAACTGTAGTTAAATCACAATCACAAGTTTATGACCAGTGTTAGGAATTTTTAAGTGACACAACTCCATTGCACTAATAGTCATTAACATATCAACCCCTTCTTTGATGTTTTTGGAGGTGGCGGTTCTCAGGACAATTGATCTAAAAATGATTGTACTAGGGTCAGGGAAAATTGGGGGCATAGGCTACTACTCTGACTTTGCTCCCATCTGGGATTCACCTGGGTTACCTGTTTGTTTAGAGGATAGCCTGGCATTGTCCATCAAGAAAGCCGGCATCCGGATTTGGTCCAATCTCGTATCCGCCGATGGGATTCACCCATGGGAGGTATTAAGGCTAAAAATAGGTGATTCTTTCTCAAGATTTAAATATCTGCAATTGGCCTCCTGGTGTACAGCCGAGAAAGCCTCCATTGGCGTAAATTGGGAAATTGACTTTCAATGCCAGAACACACACCTCATAAAAAAGGAGGTTGGGTTTTGGTATAAGAAACTGCAGGATGCTGAAGATACAGTTCTTCCCCCACTACACGTTGCTTGGAATATGTCAGCTTTGGAGACCACTGCTGTAGAAATGTTTGAACCCTCTCTCCAAATGTTATATAAGTCGGTTCAACCTGCTTCGTTAAAGAAGAATCATTTTTATGTAATCAATAGGCTATATTATACCCCTAAGAAAATAGCTAAATTTGCCCCCCTCTCCTCTCCAAAATGAGCAAGATGCAATTTTGCCCCGGCTGACGACATACATATATTCTTCAAATGTGGTGTCATAAAAGGGTTTTGGCAAAATGTGGAATGTGCTCTTGGGGCTATTTTTAAGGACAACTTCAATCTAAATTTATCTGTGGTAATATTTGGTGTTGATGACTTAATTGTCAGTAACGCAAAAAGGCCTGCTAATGTATTTGATCCTCATTGCCCGGAGAGAGATCTGTAGGCTATGGAAGGATCCACGCCCCCGCTTTATGAGAACTGGCTGAGGGCCTCACTGGGTATGGCTCGCTTGGACTTAGGACATTAAAATGATGATGGGTGTAACATCTGGTCACAGCTCTTAGAATGGGGCAAATAAATGAGACTGATCTAATGCCTCTAAGTCCTATGATTACACCAAGCTTCATACGAAGAAACTGGCCTGGTCAGGCCTACAGCCAATGCAACAGCAGAAACCCGGGGTGTCCAAGATCGAAGGATGGTTTTCTTGCTTACATTTGCAGACGCTATATGTTGAGATGAGGACAAAAAAAGAAAAAAAACGATTGTACTAGCTACCTTGTTGCTAGGGAATGGGGAGTGCCCAATATTGTTTGTGTGTCTGAAACGCATGGCACAGGAGATGTTAATACAGCAGTTGTACCTTTGTACACCAAATCTATTACTCTTCAGTGGGGAATTAATGTTTGAGGTGGCTCTGTCAGCATTCAACCCTGTGAACCTGCATTCTACTAAATATGATTGCAGCAGCCTTTAAGTCACTAAATTGACTTGCTGGCTTAGAATCTAGATTGATCACTGGCATGGATTGGAGTCTCACTCTATGATCCATTGCCATACAGCCACACTCACAGGGCTGCATTGTCTCTCTAAAGAGGCTTCCTAAGTAATGGGACATTTAGTGTGCATGGAAGAAGCATGTGTGGGATGGCATGGTGGCGGAATAATGATCAACTGCAATGAAAACCTGAGTGACTATTGGCAGTGGCTAGAATTTTTTCAATTATTACCGCCCACACCCCCACCCGTCTTCATATTTTCTTCATTGCAATGCCCTGAATGTGATGGATCTGCCCAGATGTGAGTACCTTGCTCATTGTGCCACAGAAACCAAAATATACCTCACTGATGAGGCCTGGCGAGGCATATATGTGTATGTTGTTCTTCCCTTTCAGAGGGGACTGGCCTGGCAGTTTGTGCTGGACTGCTTCTACTGTTTCTATTGCATCAGGACCAAGGCTGATTTGCATATATCTGTGTGGAGTGGGATTGCGGGCAAAAAACCTATGGATTGAAATGCAGCCCCAATTGCCAGTGTCTGAGACTTTTGCAACCACTCCACCATTCATCTTTGTTATTTCGCCAACCCTCCTGTATTGATCATGGGTGGGGCAGACAGCACCACTTTTAGAGCAAGCACCACACGTGAAAGTCATTGCGGTGGAAAATGGATCCCTTGGTCCCACCATGCGCTCTCCTCTCCGGCCACGCTTTCTTTTCAAAGCTTGACTGTGTTCAGTGAGCATTAGACACTCTCCTTTTCTACAACACATTCCAAAATGATGTTAATGCAACTACCAAATTAACTCCGAGTGAAGTCTGTGCGGTATTTAAAAGTTGGAGACTTACAAAACGGTACATTGAAAATATAATCACCACGCCAAGTGGATTTGTATCAAGATATATTGTAAGCACATCTGGAAAGTGTACCTTGAGTTGGAGTACATTAACTCACTAGATGCAGCCCTAGGAAACCAACATTGGTTTAAGTCCGACCTATTTAAAACAACTATCAATAAGTATTAAATATATTCCATACAGTGTCATGCTATGATACGATTTGTAAGCAATATGAGTTTGTAATAGAGACTTCTAGGTTTGGCTTGGAAACTTCTAATATTTAAAGCCATTTCAGGCTTAAAGTTGGAAACACGAGAAAAAAAGAACAAAGCATTGGCAAAGCCAAGTGGTCTCACCTATGCCAGAGCTTTTGACTTTGCCAATATCTTTTAGTCATGTTGTACAGCAGCATTGTTGAGCAGCATGAATAAAAGTAGAGCTGGAAAAAAGCACTATGAGGAGGATAGCGCTAGGCGCGCCATAGCATGTTTTCTTCTTATGCATGAGGAGGGCAAGATTGATAAATAGAGGGAGGGAATGGGCAAGATGGATAATGGAAGGGATGGTGGCAGGGGCAAGAAGCAGTTTGGAAAAACACTATGACACCGCCAGTGCAGGCGGCATCATAGCGCTTTGTTTTGTAATGGTGGATTGAAGGACAGCACAGACAATGAGAGGGTGTGGTGGGAAGGGCAATGGAGGCTGGGGGTGTCAGAGGGGAATAAGCAACAGGAAAGAAGCAGCAGGAGCATGGGGGAAGGAGAAGTAGTGAAACCACACTGGAAGAGACAAGGGACTAAGACTTCTCTGACTCCGTCTCCATAAATTTGAAATCACTCAACAGAGAAGTACTAAAAAGGTGACCCTATCTTCTCAAGTCCAAGACAGGCTGGAGCTACAGGTCATGTAGTTATCCACATGGGAAAGGTAAATTTCATATCTACTCTGACCCAGAACAAACAAAGGGAAGACAACAAATGTCTTAATACTGCCCTCACACACATTGCAGTGTCATGCTTCATCATTGGACTGCATCATACATCCAGGTGCAGACCAACACCCTGCATGGAGCGCAAGATTTTTTGACGAAGAACAGTGGTGAGGGTAGACAAAGAAAGGAAAACGTGATAGAACACACACAAAACACGTTCAAAACATAAAACAACTCAAAACAAAAAGAAGGGAGGTCTGAACTCCTCTGCAACGGGACCAAACAGTGCAGTATATTTACTTAAAACAACTTAAGGGCCAACATAAACTTTTTTATTCTGTCTGTAAACCCCTGGTAGGATTAAAAATATATTTTGGGGTATAAAGGGGAGGTAACGGCCCCTATAGCCCCACTGCAAATACCAACATGTTTCTGCCAATATTATGCCGCCACATGGGTCGCGCTGGCATTCATCAGGGTGTTGGTCCCTAATTGAAGGTCATCACCCAACTCAGGTGTTTTACCTTTCTCTATATGGTCTGTAGGTAATATCCAATTCTTTTTGCACTCTTCAGGATTTCTGAGAGGGAACAAATCCCTAAAAATTTTTAAAAAGAAAGAGGGGGGAAGATGTTAAAAAACAACATAGAACCACTCGGGTTCATGTACCCCTATATCTGTGTGTTCCTCCTATCTAAGTTTAGGCATTCATCTTCAAACCCATTGTTTTGATCAAGGAAGGGGAAAACAGCCAATCTCTCAGTAAAAAGGGCCCAGTGCATTAAAATGATAGAGCCTCTTATCCAACCCAACAGGGGTCGCCACATTCTCAAGTCACAGCCAATTCTTACTCGTCATATATACAAAACAATTGTCTCAAGTGAATATCATATATGTTTCAAATGTTCATGATGTGTTCATTCTATACTCACACGAGTTCACAAGAAATTCTCTGAACCCGGAACTAATGTGGGACTGTGCTCTCTCCATCTCACTGTAGGAATAAAAAACACATAAACTGGTTGTGCACGAGTGATAGTAGTTATCTTGTTTTTTCCAAAACACCCTCCATTGAGTGTCTTCCTCGGTGTAAGTGGTTGCGCTATCCACTCACCAAAGGTGTCCAATCTAACTACCTCATGGTTGTTCAGTACGTTAAATTACTCTCCCCTATCCATGGCAGTTAAGAAATAACAAGGGGCATTAAAGCCATGATGCCTTTACAACTGCAACTTTACAACTGCAAAAGTCCTACTATTAATCTGTACCTAGTTCTTTTCATTGGTGATTTATTAGTATAACGCTATGGTACTTTTTCTTGTTTACGTTGTAGCGCCCACCTGAAGGAACGGAACCAGGCAATTTTGTGATAAACATATATTTGAATTTCACCCCTGAAGAAAGGTTTTTTGAAAACCCAAAATGCATTGGGCTTTATGTTATGTTAACTCCTTCCATGCTGATGACGGCCGGGAGCTGTCATGGCACACAGTGCTCGTGTGCTGATGACCGCACCCGCGATCGGAATGTGCCGCGCAGAATCGCGGCCGAGCCCAAGGGGTTAAACATGTTTTACACAACATGTAAATATTTCTGGCATGTAATAACAGTAAATTGGCAACTGGATGTTACCTATATGTAATACTTTTGTTTAACC
The DNA here is from genome assembly GCF_964263255.1 of Lissotriton vulgaris. Classification (NCBI taxonomy): domain Eukaryota; kingdom Metazoa; phylum Chordata; class Amphibia; order Caudata; family Salamandridae; genus Lissotriton; species Lissotriton vulgaris. The sequence continues at coordinate 1,460,927,320 of NC_141687.1, read as the reverse complement.
AGTATTGCATACAAGAAGTGCTTTAAGTACAATTTTACTTTGGTCAAAGAACAATGATATTGTATGATTTGTTTTTATGATTACAAACTGAATAACTTGTCTAACATATCTACTTAAATCAAAAATGAAACCTTAGGGACCCGGCAGAGCGCCTTACAGACCTGGGTGTTCCCAGGCCTCGACAGAGTGATTTATATTTCAGGGGTTCGGGCAGTACCCCCCAGTGAGGTGGCACCCCAATTTCATTATAGTATTGAAAAGACATTGAAGATTGTGTTGTTAACTTAGTTAATTAGGTGTGCAGGTCTACACAATCACAGAGCGGCCTTCTGATGTCAGCAGACCCCTCACTGTGCAGAGCAAGGTCAGCGAGGCCATAAACCTGCGTGAATAAAGTAATGCATGAGCGATTTATACTTATTGGTAGAATGTGAGGGACCTTCTGATTCTAGCAGGGCCCTGGTTAAGCAGTGGAAGGGCAAGAGCACCATGCCCTGCATGAGAAAAGTATTCTGTGCCCTTTATACTTGTTGTCCATATGGGAGTAATGTGTAGGGCCATCTAATGTCAGCAGGTTCCAGTTAGAGAATGGAATGGCTACAGTGCTGTGATCTGCATGAAAAACAGATTGTGTGTGCGTTGGTCATGTAGGCGAAATGTGAAGGACCTTTTAATATAAACTGCTGGTTTGCCTTCTACCTGGTAGGCTGAATTGATCACATTTTAGAAGAAGGAGTTTAAAGGGTCCACCATCTGAAATAATATGTTCTTCTCCATTTTAACAGCTAAAAAAGACTCAAATCCTTCAAAGGATTTTCATGCTTATTCAGTTCTTGAATGTATCTATGTGGGCGCTGCAAGGAAGGCAGACTGGCACGTTTGCTAGTATATCTTCTTTTTCACCATCGCCCTTTCACCATCATCATCCAGTAACATCAGTGCATTAATGTTGCTGGGTGACTGTCATTCTGGGTTCCAAGCCGGGTGCAGCACAGTTATTGCTGCGCTGCTGGCATTAGGTGTCTGCCTCTGCATGTTGGTTGCTGCTCTTTCCTCAGCTCTTGGTTGCCTTTGATGCAGTTGACTATTGTGTCCTCATTTCACTTTTGAGGAACAGTGTGGTCTTTGGTAGTAGATTTATTTCTCTCCTGACCAAATGATTCCATCTGTTCATATTTGGGGGCACCTCGGGGTGCCTAGTGTTCCATCCAATAACCTAATTGTTAATTTTATCTATGGATCCTCTGGTGGCTTTCATTACCCAGGGGGCATATCAGTATACCATGTACCAATTCTGATGCATAGTTTCTTCCCACAACTCATGACTGACACCGTAATGCAGATGGCAGTGATTGAGTGGTAGCCCTGTATCCACCTTCCCAGGCTTCGGTGTCTGGGTGTATATCCTCCAGTAAGAGCAATGAATTCGGTACACTTCTACTATCTGTGGAAGCTGTATTCACCCTCCATCTTGAGCACACTAACCTAGGAGTTATTCAAAATGGATCCAGCAGGTGCCTGTACTCAGACTCCCACCATACACAGAGTGCTACTAGCACACATGTTACACATCCACTGTACATTCTTATACTAAACATGCGGAAAATGAGTAGAGGCAGTAGACTACACTCAACTACATGCACAGAACAATAGGTGTGTTCATAACTTATAATTCACAAATCTTGTTATACAGCCACCACTGCTTTATGTGACTAATATAGGACAATGACAGTAGTTCTCGGCTTGCTACGAGGATATGCTTGGTGTGCCCTTCCAGGTCACATAACAGGTTCTGAAATTCTTATGCTGTAGACAGGCCTAGGTCTCTGCAAACTCAAAAGATTAGCCTAATTGCAGGGCCAAACAAAAAATCAGGATACCGGCTTCACAAGCAGCCAGACACTCATGGCAGGGGTACTCACCCATTTACCATGCAGGGGACATTCCCGTCCTGAAGCTATCTTTATAATTCTATTGTTAGGAAGAGCTTGGACAGTGCATGCGCTGCTCTGCGGCATGCTCTGTTAGACTATGGACTAGAAGCTCTGTCCACTCTCCGCCCATATTTGTCATTGGCCTGTGTCATTGTCCTTCGTAATAGCTGGCTTCTGATTCGTTAATAGGCTTGTTAGTCCCTCCTTAGTACCGCCTTGTCTTCATTTGTAATCTCCCATGAGGACTGGCGCTATCCCTTTGGTTGTTACACAGTACGTCTTTTTTAGTCTGTACCCCATTTTCTTTAATAAGTTTCTCCTACTGCAGGCAGGGCATGCCTTCCTGCAACATTCAGCACTCTATGCGCGCCTTCACCTTTCAAGCAGCCGGGGACAATGGCGGCTGCTTCTTTGTATACATTTTGCATTTACAAGAGTGTGAGCTATTGACATGGTACATGACAACGACTTTAATTTATGTGTTAATTATCAAACAAATAAAAAAAGGCATTGTCATTTACAATGCCAATAGCTTAAACTCGCGCAAATGCGAGACCTATTGCATTGCAAATGCTTGATTTCTTTTCTTTTCTTCTGGACAGGTCCCTGTCCGACAATCCTTAGCTCTACTCTGTATTCTGCTAGTATGTTATCCCTATTTTTCTGCAGCGTCCTTCTTGGGCCTAGGTTAGTCTTCTGTAAAACAATTAACTAAAGTAATAAACATCTAATAGACACAGTTAAGTTCTGCTTTCGTATCATTGGACTTTCTTCCCTTAACCTTTTGTATATTTTTCCAAATTATAATCTTTATGTTCCTTCTCAGTGAGGTTCTTGCAATTCAGGATTTTCCATGTATATGTCGTTCACAGTCTCATTTAATGCTGGGTTCACGTAATATGACCATTTAGGAGCTGGATATCTTCTGCAAGGAATTCAATTCAAGTTCTCTTAGATGTTCTCAACCCTGATGATTTGGATCAAGTGAATTGTCATTCTCTGTTTCAGTTCCTTTAGGTACTGTTTCAGGAATGCAGACAATTGATAAACACCTTTTTATACCCTTTTTACTTGAATATCTTGGCCATTCAGCTTGTCAACACTGTTTTTGTTTTGCTTCAGTGCTTATTTCTTCATTTGTGTTTTGCCTCTCTCCATGTTCTGTGTCAGCCTCTCAGATTTCCTCACTGGAGACTTTGATCCCACTTTGAGATATTTCATAAACTTGGACTTGTCTTTCGTCTTCATCTCTTACTCCTTCCTGTACTTTTTCTCAACCTCCTGCCTGCTCTTCTGCTTGCTCTCTTGCAGGTGCCACAGGTCAGACTGGTGTTTCCACTGGTGGTGCAACCACTAGTGCTCTCTTTTCAGGATCATGGATCAACGATCCATCTTCCGGATTGCTTACTTTCCATGTGTGTGTGAGGCATGAATCCAGTTTGGGACTCCGGCATATTTAACAGCAATGTTAGTCATTAGCAGAATTTGGTAGAAACCGTTTCCATCTGCGTCCAAGACAAGTCTTCCAAACATGTTTCTTGATCATGACCCAATCTCCAGGATTCTATCATTGCACTGTTTTGGCTTTGCAGTAGTCCATAATCATATCATAATCATATCATAATTGATGTTCACCAGGGTGTTTGTTGGGACAGTAGGTAATCTCATGGCTATCCCTAAAGGAATTCCATAAGGAGATAAAGTAGTCTTCCTATTTGGAATACATTGGACACTCATCAGTAACAATGGCAATGCATCTGGCTATTTCAAGGATGTCGAAGCACAAACGTTTGCAACTCAAAAAGATGATGGACGGAATGTTGAATATTGTCAAACACTCACCCTAGTTACAGATCTGGGTTTAATCCAACATTATATTGCTCACCACCCCATTCCAGTTTAGACCCAGCCATATGCAAATCAGTCTTGATCCTGCTCCAAATGGGAACAGTTCAGCGTGAACAGCCAGGTCCTTCCTGGACCTGACAAAAATCATCCTGGGACCGGTTTCGGGGTATTATCCCCCATCAGTCAAGCTAGCTTGAAACCGGTGGCTTAGTGAGCATGGGAACCACGACTGGGCATACCCTTCCAACTTAGGACAAAATTTCAGCACAAACGTTCGCCGATCTGGACTTTATTGTTCTATTCATCTGCTCAACTATGCCCGATGCTTCTGGTCTGTAGCTGCCGTGTAATTTTTATTCAATTTATAAAGCATGTTCATCACACCGTTGTAAAGTGCATTCCTCCATCTGAATCAAGAAGGAGCGGCATTCTGAACCTAGAGATGATCTCCCTTAGTAACAGTTTAGCTATAGGTAAACTGTAATTTCTCCTCGTCAGGTAGCCTTCCACACACCGAGAAAATACACAGATAATCACTAGGATAATTCTCAGCCCATTTTGGAAAGGCGTTTCGATAAAATCCATGTGTCACCTGTTAAAGGGACCACTTGATCTCACTAAGTGTGTGCTTCTGACTAGTGTCTTCTTCCCTACATTCAGTTGTTGACATGATATGCATCTGCTGGCGTGGCCACGGAGCTGATGGTGATGGTTGTGTGAGCTTGGAGCTCCGCGCCAACCTCACAAGTTATCCTGATCAGAAAGCCGTTGCGCCACTGCTGAATATCGGGAGCCTATGTCAGGGGGCTTTGTACTCTGCCGACACTGAAGCGGTGCCGCAACAAGCAGAATTTGAGCGGAGACGACTGAGGGAGAAGTTACTATAGGTCCGACAAAGTCAAGATGGCGATGCTGTGGTGCCCTGGAGCCTGTGACTGAGGTGGCGCATCACGGGACAGCGTGACTTGTGGTCCCGAAGCTTCTGAGGGACTATTGCCGGTTTGCCCCTCGACACCAGGGGAGCCCCCGGGGTGCCAAGTGCAGCGAGGCCGTTGCATTGTCCATGTTGGAGGAAGACTGCTGGAGGGTGGAGTCTCGTCATTTTATCGTATGTAGCAGAGGAAGATGCGGCGGCTCGAGAGTGTTGGTGCCCCCTCATCAGGTGCCGATTGAAGCGTAGCTGCAGCCATTACCCGGAATGCTTCCAGCGGAGTGCTCTATAGCCCTGAGGGAAATGGGGTGAGATCGGGAGGTAATCCGACCTCATTGAGAGCAACTGGGCCTCGTCATGATCGCACCTGGGGGCCCTGGGGCACTCGCAGACTTAGGTGAAAGGGGACTGCAGCTTGGGCACGTGCTGCTTTTGGGCTGGAACTGCGTGTGTAGTGGTGAGTTGGAGCTGCATCCCGCAAGATGGTGCTGCTTGCGGCACTCTGGCAACTGTGAAGTCCTTCATAGGGTGGATGGTGATATAGTGATATCCTGTTTATACCCCAGAGGAGCTAGTGGGCACACTGGTCATTGGGCTGTGACTACTGCGGAGACCCCGCTGCTTGGTTGAACTCATTGCCGCATTGCAGGAAGGTTGGGGCATGCACGGAAATTCATGGGGGCTTCTCCCCTCTACAGCTCGATGGAGAGCTGACACTGCGGCAGTGGTTAGCATCAGGGGTTTGTAGGACTTCCTGGTTAGGCCCAACTAGACGACGTCAGCCGCCAGTTTGAGCGCATCAACCTCTGGGGCATCACTGAGCACGGTCTCATTGGGCCATGCCCTGGTGCAAAGTGGGTCTCCCTGCGGATGGAGGACACGGTGGATTGATTTACTCCACGTGCCCACGAGCAGGCAGTAGCCCTCAACCACACAGAGGAAGAGGCGGACACTTGGAGGAGATCCTTTGGGTTGGCCCTGGGAGTCCGGGCGGCTGTGGCAGTCCTTGGAAGGTGAGGGGCCACTGTCGGGTTGACATCTGTGCGGGGGGATGATCTTCTGACTGGTGACTCTCACTCTGGTTGTCTACTGGTCAGTATCGCCATGGCTCGAGGTGCTGGAGCGGGCACCTGGCGTAGCACAAGATCCCAATCCTGGTAATTTAGGAGGAGTCTAGGGGGCTACTCAACCTTTGTTAGAAGTGGTGGTGCCTGCGTGCCCAGTCCCATTGGTATGTCCCCCGCTGTGGACCCTGAGGGGCAGCAGTTCAGCGTTCCACAAGCAAGAATTGGAAGCGTGTGACATCTCTGCGTGTGAGTGGGGCCTGCCTTGGCTCTCTGTGGTCCTGAGCCTATGGGGAAACCATGTGGAAAGCAAGGAAGAGTTCCTCCGGAGGCTGAGGACTTGCCGCTGGATAGCGGGAAGCAGGGTCCCCCTGAACAACAGCCTAAGGCTATGATGCAGCAAATGGTGGACCAAATCTTGAAGGCCATAACGAACACCAGGGATGCCCTTCCCCAAGATATTGCAAATGTGGCGGCTGGCCTGGGGCTTCTTAGAGCGGAACATTTTAAGATGACTGATCGGGTGAAGCAAACGAAGGGGTTCTGGAGACCCTGGCACCGGCTCAAAAGGCACTGACGGCACTGCTGTAATTGGTTGTTTGGACGCAACGTCACCACAATCAAATTGCAAGACTGTAAAGTTCATGAGGACTTTCGAAAAACTTGTGAATGCAATGTAAATACTAAGTTTTTGTTTTATTTCTTTAATATTTTCAATTATTCGTTCAAATATAATTATTAGGTTTTAAATAGAAGATCAAATTCAATGATCAAAATTTTAATTTAAGTGAAATGATAATGGAAATGTGTAGTATTTGTTCTTATTCATTGATCACATTTTAATTATGCGTTAGACCGATAAGAAAATTTTGTTAAGGTTTTAATTAACTGAACAATAAAAAAATATATATTAAGCACTGACGGCACAAGTAGGGGATGTCACGAACAGGCTCCAGATCTTGGAGCGCAGAGCTGAAGATGGGGAAGCCCGCAACCGCAGAAATAACATACGAGTGGTAGGATTGCCGGAAGGGGTGGAAGGAGCCAACATGATCGGGTATCTCGAAGATTGGTTGTGGACAGTGGTGGCGCCAGAGGGCCTGACCCAAATTTACACCCTGGAAAGGACGCATAGAGTTCCTGCTCACCCCTTGGCACCGAGCCTCCTAGACCTGTGGTGGCTCGCCTGCTTCATTATATGGACAGAGATCATTTATTGCAAAAGGCTCACTCTTCAGGTCCCTTTTAAGGTGGACAATGGCAGAGTGGCCTTGTTTCCAGATTATACCCTTGCGAATACCAATAGTCCTGGATGGGAAAATGCATTTTTGTGAGGATCCCGAAGAGGCGTGAGAATGGCTGGGATCCTATCGGACTGGGACTGGAAAGGAGGGACGCCACGGGAACTCCACTGATGAAAATCCACGCCCTCGTTGGTTGAAGCTAATGTGGCGGCTCCGCATTGGCCAGAGGGGGCCATCAGCGTTTCAGATGGTTATGGAAAGAACGACTGCTTTGCAGGTGGTCTCAGAACTGTTCCAGGAGCGGTTGTCTGCATCAAAAGCGTCACAGACTCAAAGAAGGGATCGCTGGGTACAGACTCTGATGGGACTGGAACAGACAGTGTTGCAATGCCGCATGTGACGCCAGGGACCGCTGACGAGTTTGAAAGTGTTTGAAGGTGCTCCCTTTTGCATCTCTCCTTTGATAATCACATTGGTGGGTGAGGGTGTGTGGGTGAGGGGCCGCTTTATTTCGTCCCCCTGCTTGACACTTGTCCTATTGTTGACCAGGAGGTAAGGTGTTGCTTGTGGAGATGTAACATGAGATGGGTGGTAGGATGTGACGGCTCTCTCGGAGTAGTGAGCCCTCCATTGGGAGACTCGCTTGATTGTTGGGGTATGGCATACCATGAGGTTAGTTGTATTGATCTGCTTTTCTTCGTTCACGGCTGCCCTCCCTATTGGTTGATCCTCTGTAGCTACAAGGGTACATAGTAAGGTTTTAGTTTGGATGGGAACTAGCGTTTAGTACCTGTTCTGGGGTGGGGGGTTGGTGGGTTTGTTTTGGGGTAGGTGGGGTTCCCGGTGTGTCTATTCGGAGAAGATATGGGCTGATGTGCGTATGATTGCACCATGGGGAGCTTACTTGAATTGAAGTGCATTTCTTGAAATGTTTGAGGGTTACATACAATGACGCGCCGCCATAAGGTGCATGCTTACATGGTGCGTAGAGGGGTCCAAATTGCCTTCCTCCAAGAAACGCATATTACTTGTACTGAAGGTTCAGCTCTGCAACGCAGATGGAGGGGGCAGGTCTACTGTACAACTTATTCGGACTTTGCGCGGGGGACACTGATTTGGATAAGAGCAGGGGTCCCCTTTCAACTTGTACAGCAATTTGTAGACCCTGAGGGGAGATTTGTGATAGTAGTGGGCCGCCTAAATGGGAGAGAGGTAGTCCTGAGTAGTATATATGCGTCTAACACAGAGCAACCTGCCTTTTTTAGTCAGTTATCTGGGAAACTGGCCCCTTATTTGACTGGGCCCGTGATTATAGGGGGCGATTTTAATTCAATATCTGATGTATACTTGGATTGCTCTCACCCCCCGCTCCTCAAGGCACCCATTCATAGCATTGGCAAGGCCCAACAGAAGTGGGAGACTAGAAGGGGACTGGTGGATACTTGGCGGGTGCAGCATCTGGAAGACCGGGATTGTTCATTTTTCTCTGTGCTGCATGAGCTGCATGTGTGATTAGATGCAATTTTATGTTCACCGGATTTGCATGCACTGGTTGACCACAGCGAATATCTTGACAGGACATTGTCAGATCACAGTCCTTTGCTGTTGTGTCTCCATTGGTCCCAAGATCGACCGGTGATTCCAATTTGGAGACTAAGACCAGAAACCCTAGAAGACCAAGTCTTATGTGGGGAAGTTGAGGTGGGAATCACCCAGTAATTTATTGAAAACTAAGGTACGGTTTCGTCGACGGCGATGGAGTGGGATGCTTTTAAGGTGGTGGTAAGGGGGCTCTGTATAGCTAAAGTGGTGGGTGTGTGGAAGACTTTGCTGCAGGACATAGATTCAGCAGAGCAGCGCTTGTGAACGGCGGAGAGGTCTCTATCTGAGAATCCAGAGGGGCAGACGGAGGTGTCTGACACCAGAGAGAGAGTGGCTGCGCAGGTTGAAAGATTGCGTTGTTTTGTTCATAAGAAATATTTGACACGTGCCCATGCGGAGGGCAATGAAGCAGGCACATTGCTGGCCTGGCTAGCTAATCCTGCTTGTCGAGAAACAATTATCCTAGAGCTGGAAGGCCCGTCTTGAGATCAAGTTTATACCCAGAGGGGAATTAATGAGCAGTTTTCAACATATTACGCAGGATTATAAAGGAGTAGCAGATGTGAGATTGCCGCACCTGGATAAGTCACAGGAGGACTTATTAGGTCAGGGAATAACAGTGGGGGAAATTCGGGGAGCAATCAAGCGCATGGCCCGTAATAAAACCCCGGGGCACGGACGGGTTACCGATAGAGTTTTATTCCATGTACATAGAGATATTAGCCCCTAAATTAATATGTTTTTAACGAGGCTAGAAGGGCCGGAGTGTTACCAACCTCTACTCGGGCGGCTGTCATTGTCCCGCTATTGAAGCCAGGAAAGGCTTCTGATAAAGTGGCATACCGCCGCCTGTCCATGCTTACAACTGATTATAAAATTTTGAGCAGTATGCTTGCATCGCGCCTGCTTCCGCAAATGGTACACCTGGTCCACTGGGACCAGGCGGGCTTTATCCCAACCCGGAATACCGCCATCAATGTAAGGCGCCTCCTTCGTATTATGGAGGCGGACACCTATTCTTCAGAATCCGCTGCCGTTTTATCTGTTGACATTGAGAAGGCATTTGATAGTCTGGAATGGCCTTATCTGTTCCACGTTATGCGTAGATTCGGACTTGGAGATGCTTTTGTGGCATGGACTGAATAGTTGTATAATACGGCTACAGCTCAGGTGCGGGCGGGGGCTCGAGTCTCCTCCTCCTGGACGGTGGGCCACGGAACTCAGCAGGGGTGCCCACTCCCCCCCCTTATTTTTTGCGCTGGCCATAGAGCCATTAGCTGCACAGGCTAGGCTAGATCGGAGGTATACTGGCCTTGCAGCGCATGGGGCTGAGCAGTATATATCGCTCTATGCAGATGACTTACTAATGTTTCTGGCTGATACGGTGGGGGCACTCGAGGGGGCAAGGGAATTAATTCGCAAGTTTGGGGGGCTTTCGGGCCTCAGAGTGAATTGGGTGAAGACGTGTCTTTTCCCAGTGATATCAGTGAGAGACGGTCCGACCCATACCAACGGGATTAAATGGGAATATAGGTGCTTGACCTACCTTGGCACTAACATTTACCATACATCCGCTGATATGTTGGAGGGTAATGTGGGCAGGGCTATTCGAAGCCTCCTGGGCAATATGACGTTTTGGGACATGCTCCCCCTGTCGGTAGCTGGGAGGGTGGCGCTGCTTAAAATGGTGGCACGCCCTCGGTAACTGTATTATTTTAGGACACTTCCAGTCTGGGTCCCGGGTTCGTTATTTAAGCATATTCAGTCTTTGATCGTGGGATTCATTTGGGCATCTGGCAGGAGGCGAGTTGCGCTTAAGACACTGATGCGCCCGAAGATAGACGGCGGGCTAGCGGTCCCTGACTTTGAAACATATTATTTGGCGGCTCAACTTCAGTGGCTCACCCAAGCAGTAGCATTATAATTCCGGGGCCCAGATGGTTGGGGCGCCATGGGGATGCTGAGATTGGTAACTTTCTCTATCATTCTTCAACAGCCATCGAACCTCGGGTCACTCCCCGGCGAGGCTCAGATGTTCAAATTGTGCTGGAACCGGAGCCAGAGCAGAGCCATGATTGATCGCCCATAGCCCTGGAGATACCATTGGTGATGTGCACGATCCTCTCATATAGAGGGGATTGGTCTGCCCTGACTGACTGGGAGGCTATGGGGTTACAGATGCTGGGGTATTTGTATGAAGACGGTGTCCTCCTCCCATTTCGGACCTTGCAAGATAGATATGGTCTCCCTCGTGGACATTTCTTGCTTCATTCGGCTCTTGTCTCGGCCATTCAGCGCCGTTGGCGAGAAGGGTTGTCGGAGCCGTGGATGTCCATGGCATGTCAATATGTAGTGATGGCGGCGGGGACCTTTAAGAAAGGTCATTTTTTGTTTGCTGGAATTTAGGGTAAATTTGATATCTCTGTGACGTGAATTGAGCCACACATGGAATTCATCTTTCTTGACGTCACAGTAAGTGCCAGTGAAGCAAGGTTGACGGCCTCCTTGCACAAAAAGGAAACTGATCGAAACACAATTCTCCACTACCATAGCTCACATCCACAAAGTTTGAAGGAGAACTTACCATATGGGCAGCTGCTCAGGATCAGACGATATTGTACGAATGTATCTGATTTTGATTTTCATGCAACATCCTTTTGCAGCGAAATGGCGAAACGTGGGTACCCCAAAAAACTTTTAAAACATTCAAAAAATAGAGCCAGATTCACTCCGAGAGAAACTTTACTTAAGGTAAAGGAAAAATGTGAATCGGATAAACTGGTGTGTGTGACTACTTTTAGTCAACATACTAACCATTTCAAACGCATCATTTAAAAAAATTGGCACCTACTAGAAACTTTGGAGTATCCCCTAGCCAAACCAATTTTCGCAATGCGTAAGAATACAAGCATAGGACAACAGCTCATCAAAGCGGACAGTTATATCCCGCCACAGAAAAGTGATTTAATAACACAGTGGAATTTAAAACCAATATGTGGGCACCATAAATGTGGTAATTGTGTTTCTTGTCCAACCACTATTGAAGGTAGTGTGTTTACCCATAATGGCATACAGTGGAAACACCAGGTATTCACAAACTGTAAGACAAAAGATGTTGTCTATGCTGTGGTCTGTCCGTGCGACAGAGTGTACATTGGCAAAATGAGCCAGGCAGTCAATGTCAGAATAACCCAACATCGTTCTCGAATAAAAAAGAGAGTGCTGCCCGCACCAATGGTTGACCATTTTTTGGAAAAGAATCACAGTGAAATTGAGTTTAAGTGGACAGTACTGGCCAAGATAGACGCGAAACACCAGTCCGAGGTTGAGAATATGCTGCTACGCAAAGAGGCTTACCTCATTTTAAAATTTGACAGTGTCAACAAAGGCTTGAATACTCTCAGTGAAATAAATAGGGCTTAAGAGATAGGGTCCAGGTTGGGAACTACAATTCCCACAAGGCACCAGAACGCAATCAGGACCGGCATGATCCTGATTGGTCAACTAACAATCACACCGCCGATGTATTCAATCCAGGCACATCCGCGGACACCCACATCGAGAGCGGGCCGTGCAGTAGTGTGAACGCGAGACGCCTGAATTCGAATACCGCCGGTAAGCTTTGGCTCCGCAATATGTTCACCTCCCTTGCCTTAAACACGCACAGATTTGGCCAGCGTAGTGACCAATTCCCCCTTTTTTTCTGACAGTAAAATTTGCAGAAACTCGGAGAGGACTTTACGCGCCATCGCGGAAAAAGAAAAGTAAGTCCCTCGAGCGCCTGCCATAAACTTTGACGCTTAAGCTGTAGAGACCCACCAATTCATTGGCTTGCATAAAATTAAACCCACAGGTAAATAACTGGGACCACGACAAGCACAACCCGGACTAAGGCAGCCCTGCCGCCGGACTGAGACATTCTAAGGTAACAATGTTTCCTGTGCTCAAAACCAGGCATTTATCCTTTGCCCTTCGAACATGCCGGTTAAACCAATCTTTCGCTCTGTTGCAGCGCGGGCCCACAGCATAGAACATCTTCTTCCATGAAATAAATGCAACCGTGGATAATTCCCACACAAGGTATGCCGCCTCCCGCTATGCTATTCAACACAAGAAATGGCTTGAGGAGCATTTTAATTAAAACAAACTTTCCCCTTTTTGTTTTTTAAAAATAGTGTCCATGGACTAGAATTATACTGCCCTGATGAGAATCCTGTGAATCAGCATACAGGATTCGAAACGCGTCGGCTTTCTATTTTTGACATTTATTGTGTATTTGACATTGGAATTTGAAACGATTGATGCATTTGAATTGTTCAGCTTTTCTGATTTGGTCAGTTTGAATGGCCAGGGGTTATATGCAAAATGCGCTCACCCTTGAGCCTTAGCACTGATAAATGATGTGTTTTTTTCAAATTTGAAGGTTAATTCATTGTCCATGTTTTGGTTATAATCATGAGCACTTTGTGATTTAAATGTTTTCACAGATTTTTGTGTTTTATTCACTTTTTGTAAATATTCACATATTTGTAATGTATTTCACATATGGCTATATGTGAGGTTGATGGCATTCTTCTTTTTCTGTGTACAAAAAGATAAGATAAATTGACATAAATCAAAGACAAAATCGACTGTCTGGGTAAACAAATAAAGTTGTGTTTATCTGAAGAACATTCAGTGTTTGAATTTATCAGTAGAGGCCTAGGTAAAAATCCCCTGTTTTTTTCATCATTACCTCAGAAGCATGAACCATCAACAATGGGGACATAATCAGTCTCATTCAGTGGTTCATCCTTAATGTCTTGTCGTGGCTTTGTGCATAGTTCAGTGACACTTAGGTAATCATGATCACAATCATCATCTTTGTCTTCTTGATCAATTACAGGCAAAAGAGTAGAAACGTTTAAAACATTACATCTTCTGATGGTAACATTTCAGGTGCAAGGAGACGTTGTTCATATTTACTCGATCTATCATGTGTCAGATAGTGTGTTTTTGTTCTAATAAGCAATAATTCAACAGATGAGGAACCATCACAATCAATGTGTGTCCCATCACTATGTTTCTGCTCTTGTCCAGTCTTACACTCACCGCGGCCACTGCCTTTAGGCAACTGAGGAGTCCTGACACTACATGGTCATGGGTCATTGAAAAAAAAGCCACGTCTTCGGGCTCCTGCATGCATCTGTGTTAACACTGAAAGTGTGCATTTATCACTTTCACTACAAAACAGAGTGAAGTCTGTAGTGTAATCTGGCATTCTTAGAGCTGAGGCAAGACAAAATGTATCTTTCAGCTCCAGGAAGGCTTTGTACATTCTTTATCCCAAGGGATTAGGACTGACACATCTCGATGTGTGCGCCTGAGGATCGGCTTTGCTGTCAGGAAAAAAATTGTTATCCATTTTCGACAGTAGCCAACCATTCCCAAAAACATTCCGAGCTCTCTCTTTGTTCTTCTTGGATTCATTTCAAAATGGCTTCCAGTCTCTGTGGTGACACCTTTCTGACTCTTTTCATAATAATATATCCCAGATAATGAACTTCTTTTTCACAGAACTGTAGTTTAGCTAGAGACACTTTGTGTCCTTTCTCTGCTAGGTGATTCAATAATGTCATGTTGTAGTTTATGGAAGCTTGTTGAGTTTCTGAAGCTATTAGCAAATCAATGTGCTATAAAAAAGCAGACTCACAGGGCATTTATAAAGACTCAAGATTCTTGTTTAAGATCTGACAGAAAATGGAAGGACTCTCAGTATACCCTTGAGGGACACAACACCACCTGATTGTTTTCTGTTGGGACACTAATGAGAACAGAATAGGGTATCTTCATGCAAAGGCACTGAGAAGAAAGCCTGACATAGGTCAATGACTATAAACCTCTCTGCAGTACATGGAATTTGGAAGAGCACTTTAGCATGATTTGGAATGATGGGAAACAAGGCACCCCTATTTCATTAATCTTTCTCAATTCCTGTAGTATTCTATATTTCCAATTTGGTTTCTGAATTCCCATTATAGGAGTGGGTGGACTGCTAATTAATTCCTTCTACATGCCCTTATGAAGCAAATCTTCAACTATGGGTTATACCCCCGCATTTTTTTCTGCTGACAGTGGATAAAGTGGTGTTCTTGTGAAAAATGCATTTGGTTTATTTGGACATAGACTGGGTCTACACTTTTTATGAGTCCGATATCTTTTCCTGTAATGTCCCAAACCTCAGCATTCACTTTAGTTCTGAGATCTTGTCAACATGGCAGATATTCCTACTTCAGTGCTTTGTTTCATTCATTTAAAATCAACATCTCTAGCATGAGTCTGAAACGTAACACCATCGGGTGTCTAGTAAATGGTACAATTCAATTAGCACAATAAGCCCTTTCCTAATAAATTCACTGAACTCGAATCACAAACTACAAATTGGTGTTCCTCTACCAAGGTTCCTATTTTGACGGGAACCTCTTCTGAAATTGGATTTGACATTTGTTTATTGTAACCCCAACTACTTGGATTGTTCTTCCAGAGAGAGGTAAGTCTGGAACTTCCATGGTTCTAATTGTGAATTGGGTAGCTCTTGTATAGACCAAAAACAATACATTGTGACCATAGACATTTGCATCTATATAGGGGCCACTTTGTTCTACCTTAAGGGCTGCACCAAGTACATAGTCCTCATCCTCTCTCACGCACCATGATTGTTAATTTTCAGAACCAAACCCATCCATTTCAAGCAAACGAAATTGTCCTAACACATTCTGATTTAAGTTCTGGGATTGTGGCATGGCATTTTGATTTTGCTTTGGGTTTAATTTTGGTAACTGATTTATTATTCATTTGGGGATTCCCCATGTATCCTTGCATACTCTGACCAGACATTTGACTTAGAAACTGATTTATTCTCATTCTTTGACATGTCATGCCCTGTGTATTTTGGGCTTGCCCTGCAATTTTTTCAGGATGAAATCGGCATTCTCATTTCCAATGGCCTACCCTATTGCAAATGTGACAAGCAGTGACCTTCTTCATAGCATCAATATTGGTTCCTGATCCCACACCTGTAGAACACCTCCACCTCATCCCTGAGACACTCAAATTTCTATTGGATTTGTCTCAAATCCTGCCTGTGGAGCAACAACTCCCAGCATCATTCCCTGTCCTCTAGACAACAATGGAACTCAAAATCCTTTTTGATCTAATTTTGTCTGTGCTAACATAAACTTCTCCTTAATTTTCCTCTGCATCATGTCCAATTCATCACTGCAATGTTTCGCATAATGCAGGACCTCATCTAGCAATTTTGACTGACCACAAATAACATTTTGTGTGATGTGTGAAATGATTTGCTTCCACTATGCTGTTTGAAACCCTGAAACAATCTTTCATAATATTCATGAACAGCTTCTTTCAGTTCCTGAGTCGTTCTCTTAATTTTTAACCTATCAATATCTTTAGGAGGAATCTTCCCTTCAGGAAAGTTATTACTGCCTTATATTTTGCCGTCACTAAAGATGATGGAGCACCTGTTCTCTTTTCTCTCAGAGGCTCAGCTTTTGGCCGTTGTACAGAAATACCCTCAGACCACAAAGCTGCTGGCACTGCAATACCAAAGAATGTATTCAGATCCTTCTATAATGCCTTTGAAATTTTGATAAACCTTTTCACCTAATCATACCACTGCACAGGCTTGCCTCTCAGTTTTTGGGAAATTGTTTGTAAATGCAGTCAAATCCCCTTTATTCCATTGAACATGTACATAAGTACCCACAAGTACATCTCTCAATAGATCCTCTGTCACTTCTCCCACTTCATCATGCTCCGCTTCAGTTTCCCTCTTTTTCTTTTCATGCTTCTTAACCCATCTAAGTTCTAGCTTCTCCACATCTTTCCATCTGCGGATTCATTTAATTATTTCAATTATATGATTTCACATCCCTTTAATTCTAATATTTTCAATGGTTGGGCATCCAATTCAACCCGAAAATTCTGATGTAAATTCACATTATTGGTAAGGTCAACATCATATTTCTTCGCTATTCCTGCCTAATAATTATGTGTAGTAGCTGCCCTACCCATCTCCTTACATAAAAAGGTAGGTTCAGGTCTTTCATATTGATCTAGGTGATCAAAATCCAAACATCCCCTAATTAAATCTTCGAGACAAACTTTTAATTTTGGAATATCTAAATGTTTATCCCTTTTAACTTGTGCACCCTTCAGGGATTCTACAGCTTCTGCCCTCCTTTCCTTTGCCAATTCCTCAATCTAAGCTGGTAATCCACTATTTACATTTCCAGATAGTTCACTAGAATTCGATGGGGTTGTAAAGACCAAGGTTTCTCTTCCATCTATCAAAGCCTATAAATTTTGTTGAAGTCTCCACAGCACTAGTTGTGTATTCTGGGTAGTAAGTACCTCGACCACTGTAGTTGTCATGACCTATGGGCTTCGTTCAATCAAGGGTGGGGCAGTAGGGGTTTCTTGTGACACAAGCAAGTCACTGTCTAAGGGGACCACAGTTATAGGTCACCTCATTATTGACAAAACAATTTGCAAAACCTGTAAAGGTTGTTCAATTAAAGTATGTTCTAGTTGTACTGGAGCAGTAGGCACAGACTGACTTGCACTAGTACTTATTTCTCCTGGGTCAGTGTACATCACAGGAGGTGGTCAGGATGACAATATTTCTTTCAATATGTCATCTCTTGAATCAGTATCTGACTCTTTCCCTTCGCGCTTCACTGCATTTCTATCCTTCTCCTTCTCCTCTGATGTAAGAATGAAATATAGTATAGCTCCCTCAATAATTCCTTTCCTCCACCTAGGTTGCTCTTCACCCCATTGAGCATTTGCATAATTTTTCATTGTTCTACCTGCTCTCCTCTGATATTTTTCCTTTTCTTTTTCCATTGTGACTTTTTCCCAAATTTGTAAAGTTTCATATTTCATTTCATACACCTTCTCCTTAATAGATCTAAAATTCTGGGTTTAAATGTTCCACACCTAATGAAACTCAATGCACCCCCATCCTCAGTAATCCTCATCCATTGTGTCAACCGCAAACATGAATTTAAACCACACTCATTAGTCATTATGTAAGCAAGAGTACCCTCAGAAAGCGACTCCTCACCTTTCCGAAAAGGAATAGTGACATCTCCTTTCACAAATTTCTTCAAATCCTTTAAACATTTAATTTTTGCAATTATATTTGCAAAATTGTTTTTGTAAACCTGATTGTTTTGATTTAGTTCCATAAACATCAGATTTTTAATAATCATTGAAACAACAATTTAAAATGTCAGTAGCTCGTTGTCCAATCTACAATCCAGATGCAAGTTTACAATATCCAATACACATACAACACGAAACACCAACTGACCAATAGCAGTAAGAAGCACACCAACCAACCAATCCCACTATGATGTCAACCATTCACTTGTCGCAGCATCCACCCTCTTTCACAATTTTTCTCTTGGTTACTTTAAACAACTAACTTGTGACTAATCTTGTTTGCTTCGCTCCTTTCTAACAGAAAATATTTAGATCTTCTTTCACTCAGAAAGATTCCACAATCGCAAATGACTTCTCGACAAGCGAAAATTCACACAAATTAATCGAGCTTCATGGTAATGCACAATAAGGTTTCACCAGCTGTTACTGATGGGAATGATGGTACCTCACACTCCACATCTAAAATCTCTTTCCAAACAAGATTAATATCCCGGGATCTTTCAACTATTGGACCCTAAAAGCAACTGCTTCACAACAACGCTTTTAATGCTGTTCCTGTAAATATCGATTTGTTCATGCATAACACACCCACTCTTCTCTAACAACCACAATTACGACATTATTTTCCATATTGATACACGCAACTCCAAAACTGCAATCTCCAAGACTGTAACCGCTCATCACTCCATATGGATTCGGGCCCTGGAAACTTGAATTGGGACTATTATTGTAAATTTCTGGCATTCATTTTAAAGCTCTAGTCAGGGTGTAAAACAATCAATATGCTACCAGAAATTACTGGGGCCAAAGGAACTCTCCTGATGGTTCAGATCTTCCATACACCCACTTACAAATAGCACCACAGGGAATCCTCCAGGTAGGTTGATGGACCTTTTCCACCGTGCTCAGAATTAGAGTAGTCTGTGAAATAAAGTCATTAAAACATCATTGTCTTTTATCATTTTTGATGAGTCAATGATGAGAGGTTAGGAATAGTTTTAAATGATTTTATTATTAATAATGTAAGAAATCATCTCTTTATTTTCTATGGTAAATTGCAGAAATATTTTAAAAAAAGGGTTAGAGATCAAGCAATCAAATAGGTGTTCCGTAAAGAAGCCCAAATAAGCTGACTAAGCGACCTATTCTAAATAAGAACCCATAAAGAGTTCTGTTGTAAACTATATCACATCATCTTTCCTGGACCCATTTGCAACTTCATTTCAAGGCAAACCTTGAAATCGTCAGCTGAATAATAAATAATACAGTGACAAGAGACATGACCGGAAAAGAGACATTCAAGGTGGAGATAAGGTCCTCATGCGTGCTTGAAACCCTGTTTAAAAGTTACAAATACCATTGGAATCTGTCCCTTGGACTATCATCTCTCAAAGGGGGTGATGGTACTTATACAGAGAGATAATGAGTGCATGCCCAGTAGTGTGTCACATTTCAATTAGCACTTAACAGTGCAGAGTGACAATGCCCTTCTCACATGAACTGGCCGATGAAAACAGATTGCCTACCAGCTTCCTTCCTGCTAATGCTACTTTTGCTGAACCCCTGATGGCAAGTGTAATGTAACTGTATGGCATCCCTTTGTGAAAATGGAGTGGCCAGTGCCCTGGATACTAGATCCCAATATTGGGTACTGCCTTGTCAGCTACCATCCCAGAAGTGCAAACAGTTTTCTGTTTGTATGTGTGAATGGCCCATGGAGTGCCATTTTCATTTGCAGTGATTTTTGCTCATGCAGTTCTCTCTATTTTCTTGAACTCATGTTTGGGTAGCAATATAATGTCCAACTTGGGTTTGGTACAGCATAACCCACAGTTAGGGATGACCACTCGTTTTCCTTTTACTTGATGCACCTCACCAAGTTAGGAGGACCACTCTGGAGTAAATTGGCCAGGACATTCTTGTGCGCTGACCTAATAAGATACAAACCTGTCAGTGTTGTTCTTAAACAGTGTGAGGGGCAGGTTCGAATCATAGCCTTGGAGCATATCAAAGAGGAGACCATCCTTTCTGTTAAAACGGGAATGAGAAAACATCGGAGGAAAGAGGGAGAGACAAATAAGACCTCGAGAGCAAATCCCTGACATAAACGAGCTAAAGATTTTATTAATTGCAAATTATTCCTGTTTCCTAATCCACGAGGCAGGCAGATCACAAATAGCAACACACACTGTCCATTGCGTTTCCCTGCTCATTTTAGTGCACTCTGTGTAATCCATAAATGTTTGTGCAAAATTGTACCGACAAACTGTATCTACGTATTCCTCTATTTAAAGTTATTAATTTCTACTGTTTTCTCCAAATTCCGCCCCGCCCTTAGAGGAGTTAGACTAATTTACAGTGAAATCCAGAGGTATCTTGAAGGATATGCTGGGGCCTCCAAAAGCTTGGGACAGCTGTGGCGAGTCATTCGCTCACTTCCTGCACACTGGCCTCGCGCCGGTTCAGCTGGAAGGCCTGCCGCCAGCACGCTCTTCTGAAGGCTGCTATACTCTGCTATAAAGCTCAGGGGAGGCTGCCTCTCTCGCGCTTGCTGTGGGTGGGTGCGTGCCTTGGGAGATCACAATTAGGCTTGTTTATTTTCCTCGGAAGAGAGTAAAAGAGTCCTTCTGTAACTCCAGCCTGTGAAGTTACATCTCTGGCACATACAGACCAATTACCAGCTGGAGGAATTAACCCCATGATGGCCCCCAAGGAAGCAGCCGAGCCTTTAATGGAATGTTAATTGGCCTAATGGGTTTAATGTCAACAAGTTCTAATGAGCACAGTTATAATGAGCTCATTATTTTTCAAGTCTGTTTTTCAAAGTATACGTTATTATTGTTGATATTATAGTAACAGTGCCTGATCATAGCCACAACCCAAGCGGCACAGAACGAAGGGGCTAGTAAACGTGTTTGTTTACTTTTTTCAATACAAGCATTGGCATAGCCAGTAGGTCTCGCCTTTGGGACCTTGTAAGTGTTTAGTTATCTAGCACATTATCCTTGGTGCAACACATCAACTGTTGCATGGCTAAACACTTATAAGGTCCCAAAAGCGAGACCTATTGGCTATGCCCGAGAGGTTCAATGACTTCATATTGCAGGGATCAGCTTCATGATTGATGAGGACTGGATCTTGAACAATTTGACAAGCTTCAGTCTCTATCTTGCATTGTATTCTGAAGCCAGATGGCAGTGCAGTAGAATGTACATTTGTTGATATATAGCTGTAGTTGGGTTGTCACTGCTTTCATTGTTCAGATGACAGGCAAGTGGGTCGTGGGGATTTATTTTTGGACGAGGTCATCTGGAGCTAGGGGGTATTTCTTCGGCAGTTACAGCATCTGTCTCTTTTGTGAAAATCTGGGAATGTTCCTAGACTGTCTAAGGCACTGACAGTGAAGAGGGGGCGTTTGAGGTTTCGTCTTGTACAGATTTCACTATACATTAAGTCAAAATGATGTCGACACAGAAGGTGGCCTCGAGTGAGCTGAGAATGTTACTGCTAAAGGAGGTTGAAAGTAAGTATGGGTGAATTTTGCAGATTCGCGGACCGCGAATTAGCGCGAAATGGCAAAGAAATCTGCGAGTTTGCGGATTTTCCCGCGAACTCGCTGATTTTTTTGCCATTTGCACAAATGATGTGACATGTGTGTCTGTAACTTTGCCACCGCGCCGAAAGGCACCGAGGTCCCTCGAGAGAGCTGTCCATCATAGTGAGGAAAGGGCGGGAAGACGTTGCATACCCTAGTGTGTGTGTGGTGGGCCAAACGGGCGCGGCTTCTATGCGAATACACATGCCTCTTGTTTATAAAAGGTCAGAGACCGATCAGAGCAGCAGATGAGAAGAAAGCAACCTCCGGGTCACAGTAAGTACACGGGGTTTGCGCTCGAGAAACTCATGGATGCAAAGACCTCCATCAAGGATTACATCTAATTGTAGGCAGTAGATATGGGGAGGAAGCACACCTGGACCGTGCTCACTAGTTGTTTGGGCTGATTATAATGCGCGCCTGAATTAGAGCTTCATCTCGGGCACCTTCTTTTATCTGTAAGTGCTTCCTGTTGAGGTTTAATTTTTGTGACAGAAGCATCGTGCCAGAATGAATCCTGTCTGCATATTTATCCACGATGATGCCACCGGTTGGGCCATACCTCTACTCAACTGGAATACTTTCTACTGGCTAATCAGTAAGTGCTACCTCGGTGGGTCGTTGGGTAAATGTATAGTGCTTTTCCTACACTGCAGCTGCGTAAAGGGCCAGAAGATTTGCCTTCTGTGACCGTGTGTGCCTGTAACTTTGGTCCCTTGAGTGAGCTGCGCATCAAAAAAAATATATATATGCCCGCGAGCGAATTTGCAAATTTTTCGTCAATTTCGCGAGATTCGTGGAGCACGAAATGGCCGTGCAAAGGGAAGTCTTTAGAGAAGAGGTCATTCTTTTTCTTTTCTGTTGTTTTCAACATATAGTTGTGCAGTGAAGGAAGGCAAGATAGATGGTGAAGTGGTTTGTCCGCGCCAAAGCCCTGGAGAAATGGGGGGGCGTTGTGCGGGCAGCCAAGAAGCCCGGAAAATCACCAGGCGCTAATTTTGCAGTGTGGTTTAAATGGCCCAATAGGTAGTCGGCCCCCTGGGGGGCACACAAGGATTAAGGGTGTGCCCCCCCTTCCAGGGGTGTGAAATACTGGTTTGAAAATAGATATTGGCTGTTTTGTATGACAATATGAAAATAAAAGCTGCTGCCTTTTAGCACCATCACCGATTTGCGTTATCTGTGAGCACATGGGAAAGTGGGGCTGCATGGGTGCATACATGGGCCGGGGAGCTCAAGGGACTTGGCCACCTGGGAGGGGTTTGGCAGTGTAGGTGCAGAACAGAGGAAGAGGTGTTGTCTGAGATTTCTTCAGTTAAGTTGTTGTTGGGTCTGTTGAACCTGTAGATCTGCTTGAAGGAAGCTGTCTGAAGTAGGGCTAGTGTGACGTGGCAGGTGAGGAGCTGGAATGATGTGGGTATTGCTGGCCCACTTAAGTGCAAGGCAAGGTGGATTTGTGGATGCTGAGACGTCCTCCTCCTGACATTGTCTGCAGTTTGTGCACCAGATGATTTAGTCCGCTAGGATGAGGATGTAAATGATGTGTGTGGAGGTGGGCATGAGCCATGTTTATCTGGCGTCTCTTTAAAAATATTTGGGAAAAACGTCTTCCCTGGAATGCTTTCAATCAATGCTGTATAAAAAAACTGCATACTGATATTCGTATAAAGTTCCAACACCTCTGGACTGAGCAATTGCCCACTCCCCTAGTTCTGTGCAAATACAGAAAGTGGACTGGTCGGTGCTCATTTTTGTGCACGTCTCTGTTTTGCCATCTAATAAATATACATTTTTTACTCTACCGCAACGTAGCACGCAGGACTTCTCAGCAAGAACCGCATTCCCAGCGCTCCTGCCTGCGTTATGTTTGCATGTTCATGCTGTGGCTTCAGGAAAAACCTGTTCTGGTTGGCGGGCTGCCTATACAAATTCAATTGGTGACAAGCATCGCAGTGTTTCAAGTTACAGCAGCAGCAAAGAAAGAGCAAAAGTGTAAATATTGTGGATTTTGTTTTTTTGTAACTGAGAGGAGACCCAGGCATGCCTCATTAATTCTTGGGATACAATCTCTGTCTTTGAGCAAAGTGTGTTTTTTTGTGCACAATGCTGGCAAGTAAAACTAGCATTTGCTGCGCGGCCGTGAAAGGCACACGGCCCGCGGCAGCGAAAGTGAAAGTGATCGCGGGCTCAGCAACAGCACACACTTGTGCGGCAAAAGTGACAGCACCCAAGGCAGCTGTGCACGTCACACGCGCGCTTGTGCGTGCGATAGTGAGCTGATCGCCATGAAAGAAGCATTTCTCAGAGCACCTACGAAATTCTCGGCCAGTACAGCGCATGCGCTGGATCAGGCCGAGACCTAATAATATTACAAATAATCCTTCCACCTCCACTGCACAAATCATTTAGAAGCTATTTGGTAACTGGAACATTTGAGAATTGGTTAAACAGCAAAGAAAGCAGGATCCATGTTGAGATGTATGCTCACCAAATGAAGTACACTGCTCCAGGCCCACCTTGAGTATGCATAAATATGCCCATAAGACGGCTTTCAAGATGGGTGGTGTAACATTGCTGTATTAAAATACTATGTACTTATAACATCTATGGTACCAGAACTAAGTATGTGAATGTTTCCACCATTCTTTGTTAGAACATTCTTGTAAGGAGAATATTACCAGTGTTCCAGCCTGACAGTTGTAAGCAGGCAGTTTGTGGATGAGGTCAAATAAATCCCACTTACTTACCTTATCTTCTTTATTTATTTTATTTGCATGTTTGTAAGGTGCTGTGAATCGACTCCCGGAGGAGTATCTCCGCGCCTTTGGCAGCAACTAAAGAACAGCAACTCGTCATAATTTAATTCAAAGCCCTAAACCAGCTAATAATTAAAAAGGAACGTTTTGAGTTTCTTCCTAAAAGGGAAATGTTCCCTGCATACTCACTCTGATTTCCTTCGGGAGTTGGTTCCACAACTTAGGGCCGGCTACAGATAGGGCCCTACCCCCCTTTCTAGCCTTCATGGCCCTAGGAACACATAACAATTCCTGATCTCCTGATCTCAAGGATCTAGATGGGACATAAGGGATGATTTTTTCAGTGAGGTAGCCAGGACCCTTTCCCATAAGGCATTTATGGATGACACAGCAGATCTTAAACATCACCCTCTGCCTTACCGGGAGCCAGTGCAGTTTGGCCAACAATGGTTTTGAGGGAGTACGAGGCGGGACGTTTAAAACTAGTCGTGCAGCAGTATTTTGCACAATTTGCAATCTAGCCAAGATACCCTCATTGGCACCCAGCAACAGACCATTGCAGTAGTCCAGCCTACTTAACACTAGTGACTGGACCAACGTTCTCCTGGTGAAATCCGGTAGCAGAGGGAATACTCTCCTGAGAAGACCAATAACATGAAAACATGAACCCACCACTTGATTAGTTTGTTGTGTTAGGGTGAGCTCATGATCCAGTTTCACTCCCAGATCTTTTACCACCGTTTTGGGCTCAGGGACGGGGCCAAGATCTTGGGGCCACCAGTCCGGAGTCCATAAACGTTTGGCCTCTCCGAAGAGCATAACCTCGGTCTTGGAGACGTTGCACTGCAGGAAGTTGGCTGCCATCCAGCGTGCCACCTCCTTCATCCCCCGGGCGAAGGAGTCACGCACCTCGGGAGTCATGATTTTAAAAGGGAAGAGGAGCTGGGTATCATCTGCGTATGATACTGGAATGAACCCGTGGGATCTCATGATGTTAGCTAGGGGTGCCACGTAGATATTAAATAACGTAGGGCTCAAACACGAGCCCTGTGGCACCCCCTTTGAGATCGCCACCACCTCTGATTGGTATGGTCCCAAAATGACTCTCTGGGTGCGTTTACTGAAGAAACTCCTTAGCCAGGCCAAGGCCTTGCCTTCCAGACCGATGTCAACTAGTCTGGAGGTCATGATGTCATGTGACACAGTGTCAAACGCCGCTGACAAATCCAGAATCTTGGATTCATCTTTATTCAAATGTGAAGAACACCACATTTATTTGGCGACGATCGGGTGACAAGCGACCTCAACACAAGTCCAGGCAAGCCAGAAAACGTCTCCTTCAGCGGCTGAATCGATTGAAAGGAAGCATAGTCTTCCGGGCTGCAGAATTCCATGTAAGGGATATGATTTAACGGTGCGGAGAAAGGAGGGCGGCTATTACCAATTCTGGTGTATGCGTTTTGCTAATATATATATTTGGAAGCATTGCAACGATTAGTTGGGAAGTGCATTCTAGTGACGTGGACAAATCAAGTATTGGGCAGTTTTCATTGGTTAACTCTGAGTGCGTGTCACTGACGTAAATCGCACTGTGTTGTTACACGTTCTACGTTATAGAAAGTAGAAGACTTGCGTTTCGGTTGACTTTCTACAGTGCAAAGCAACGTGCGTTTCAGCTGCGTCACTGAAAACGACTTTCTACTGCGTAAAACAACGTGCGTTTCAGCTGCGCCACTGAAAGCAATTGTTTCATGAGGAAAGCTGGTTGCTAGGATACACCTCTTCACTGTTTCGGCACTGTGTTGGCTTTGAATAGAGTAAAGCAACGTGCGTTTCAGCTATGTCACTGAAAGTGATTGCTACATGAGGAAAGCATGTCACCAAGATCACTATCGGACATCAGAAAGTGCACGACTCAACAAGGTTGTCATGAGTCAGAGCTGTTCTCGGCAGCTGGTGAGAGGTGATTAATCTTTTAGATACAAGACTATCCTTGACTCAGCAAGGTCAGAAAAAAAACCTCTTTGATTTAATTCATTTATTACAGTCATACTTTACAATTTCATCAATAGAACGGTAACAAAAACTGGTTGGTGGTAACTTCATATTCTACAACTCATTATATTGTTTTACAATTATTTTGTTTATTTTTCTTTCTTCATCATTTAGATGCAGGATATTATTCAGAGGTGTTTTTTATTGTTTATTCAGTACATTATATAAAATAGGATTCTTCTTCTCATGAGAAGTAATATAGTGAGCTATGGATTATTCACAATTCTGATATTTTTTTAATACTTATGTTGTATTTGAGAACATATGAAAAGATAAAACGGTAAAGCAACAATTCGATATAATTGAGGTATATATCTATATATTATTCAAAATGCTAAATGTTACTCAACCTCCGTTTTTCTTAACAAGTCCTGGTGAACCTCATGTCAAGTGGCAAAAATGGAAAAAGATCTTTATAAATTACGCAAGAGTATGTGGCAACAATTTAAGTGCAGAACGCAAACTTTAATTACTTCTTCATTGTCTTGGGGGTGAGCGTCAGGAGGTATTAGAACATCTACCAGAACTTAGTGCAGCAGATCAAAGAAACTTAAATGAGTATGAAATATGTATTTTACAACTTGATCGTCACAACCTCCCAAGATTAAGTATCATAATGGAAAGGTGCCATTTTGGTTTACGAGAGCAGAAAACGGATGAATCGGTTGAAGAATTTGTATCTGCTATAAGAAAATTGGCCTCTTCGTGCAAAGTTGGTCAAGCAGTAGAGGAGAGAATTAGAGACCGATTTGTATTAAAATGCGCACATGACAACATCAGGAAAGAACTGTGGTTGAAAGATGAGCCTCCTCTAGATAAAGTATTAGCAATTGCAAAACAAGTTGAACATATGATGAAGTGTGTAGATGAACTTAAAGGAGAGAAAGATACAAATATTACATCAGAGACTAAGGTAGAAACTAAAGTAGAAGTTGTGTGTCAAGTGAAAAAAATATAGTATTATTCATAGTGATAAAGAGTTCTTTGTCCAATGCTGCAGATAAGTCTATACAAGGAGGTAAACCTGTGTGTTTTAGATGCGGACGTTTTGGACACTTGGCAAATGCTTCTTTTTTGTCCAGCCTTAAGGGTAACATGTAGCACTTGTGGCAGAAAGGGGCATTTTGCAAAAATGTTGTAAAACTAAATCTAACAGAAGCGATAACTCAACAAAGAAACTATTCCAACCACAAGTAAAGTCAGTCACATTTCAGGTTGATGGGAAAATAGGTAAACATCCATCCCATTTAGTAGGAATAGATGATGTTCAAATCAGTTTCAAGTTTGACTCATGTTCCCATCTTACTATGATAGATGAAAAAAATGTTAATCAACATTTTCACAAAAAAGTTAAACTGCTGAAGAGTGATATTTCACCCATAGGTCATGGAGGCACTCCAATTAAGATGTTGGGACATTTTAATGTTTCAATTGAGTTGTGTGGTCGCATCATCACAAGTAAAATATATGTGGCTAAGCGTGGAGATTCACTATTAGGGTGGCCTCATCAGCGCTTACTTGGGGTACGCCTGAATCCTAATGCTTCTCCTCAGGTACAAGTACAGAAAGTTGATGATTTGTCATCAATGTTTGCAGATCAGTTTCCTGACATTTTTAAAGATGATTTAGGTTGTATCGAAGGATATAAACATCATATCAGATCAAGAGTTAATGCTGTTTCTGTTGTTGCTAAAGTAAGGAGAATACCATTAAATGAACAGGCTGGTGTACAGAAGGAAGTAGAGAAACTTATAGACATGAATGTCATAGTACCAGTAGAAGCTACGGAGTGGTTGGCTCTGATAGTCGTAGCCAAGAAACCCAGTGGAGAGTTACGTCTCTGTATTGATTTGTGTTCTTTAAACAAGGAGGTTATTGTTGATAAGTTTCCTTTACCTAATATTGATGAGATGGTTGGGACGCTCGATGGTGCAAAGTATTTCACTACGCTTGATTTGGCCTCTGCCTATCATCAGGTAGAGTTAGATGAACCATCCCAAGAACGTACGGCTTTGTGACTCCTATGGGTACCTTTAAGTTCCGTAGGATGCCTTTTGGTCTAATCTCCGTGGCCTCTGTATTCCAAAGCATCATGTCGAAAGTTCTTAAAGATCCATTGGGGGTTAAATGCTACCAGGATGATCTGTTGATATATGGAAAGTCCATGCGTGAACATAATGCACGCGTCTGTTCTGTGTTGGAACGTCTCAGGCAGTCTGGTTTAACACTTAGAAGAGACAAATGTAAGTTTGGTGTGGAGGAGGTAAATTATCTTGGCTATCGCAAAACTGGAGCAGGGGTTTTTCCAAAGAAGGAATTAGTAGATTCTATTTCTAATATCTCTGAACCTGTCAGCAAAGATGAACTTCTTTCATTTTTAGGCATGGTCGAGTTTTACAGTAAATTCATTCCTGACTATGCAGATAAAACTCGTAATTTAAGAAGACTTACTGTGAAAAATGTGGTTTTTCAATGGTCTAATGAGTGTATGAGAGAGTTTGTCTCCATCAAGGATGAGCTAAAAAAGGGTCCATGTCTACATGCATTTGTGCCTGGTGAGTCCACTTACATTTTCACTGATGCAAGTGATAAGGGACTGGGTGCCCTTTTTCTTAGAAAAATAAATGGAAAAGAATCTTTAATTACTTGAGCTTCAAGGTGCCTCAGAGGATCGGAGTTAAATTACTCTGTTATGGAGAAAGAATCTCTAGAGATATATTGGGCTTTGATAAAATTTAGAAATCTCATTTGGGGAACTAAGTTCAGTGTTTTGTCAGATCATAAACCCTTAAATTAAGTATTTAGAAAGAAAGATCTTGATGCCATCTCATCAAGAATTAGAAGATGGATTATTCCTCTACAAGAATTCAATTAGGATGTTGATGATTATATTCCAGGTGCCATTAATTATTCTGCAGATTGTCTTTCTAGACTTATGAAATTAGATTTGAATGTTGGAGAGGATGAGTTACAAGAAGAATATGAAGTCATTAATGTATGTGAAATCACTGATGGGGCGATTAGTGAGAATGAATGGAAATCAGAATTGGAAAAGGAATGAAGAGTTAAAGGGTGTAATGAAGTCATTAAGGAATAACAAACAATTGTATAAACCTTGGTCTCTTGTTAATGAAGAACTCTTTTGTGGATGGTATGTTGGCTCGTGGAATGAAATTGGTGCTTCCGGTAGGTCTGAGGAATAAACTCTTAAGTCTTTCTCAAAATGGACATCTAGGAATTCTGAAGACAAAAGAATTGATGAGATTACAATTTTGTTGGCCTGGTATGGACATGGAGATTGAGAGAATGGTGAGGCAATGCGTAGATTGCTGTGCCAGTGATAACGTTCTTAAAACCAGACAGATGCCAATGGTTTGCCGGAAACTACCTAATCATCCTTGGGATGAGATTGCTATTGACATACTTGGTCAATCCATGGTGTAGGATATACTCCTTATCTTATTGTGGTTGTGGATTTGTATGCAAGATGGATAGAAGTTCAAGCTGTAAGAGATATTTCTTCAGAAGCAGTAATAAAATTCTTAGAGGAGATTTTTAAAAGAGAGAGTTTTCCTAACAGCATACTTTCTGATAATGGGCCACAGTTTTGCTCGAACCTATTCGAAGAATTCTTAGAAAAATGTGGTATTTATCATAAGAAATGTGCTATCTATCATCCAGAAATGAATGGGGCTGTGGAAAGAGTTAATAAAACGCTGAAAGAATGCATACAGCTCGTAAGAGCTAATGGCTTAAATTGGAAGGATGCTCTACAAGATAGAATTACTTACTATTGTATGTCCCCACATTCCACTACTGGGAGACCTCCTTTTGAGTTGTTTAAAGGGAGAATTTCTAATACTAAATTGTGTCCAGGATGGATGAAACTAAACAAAGGTTTTGTTGACAATCATATAGGAGAGTGGAGAGAGAGAGAATTGGAAAAACAGAATAATAGGCAGGCATATTTTGATGATAAAAAATGTGTTCAATTTCAGGAGGTGAAGATAGGTGATCTTGTAAAGATCAAAGCTCCTGTGGGTTGTTGTCCATGGTCAAAGTATACTGAGATCAGACCAGTTTGGTAGAATATGAAACAAGAGTCGTATTGTGGTTGTAAATTCTAACATGTCATTTTTTGATAACAGTTGGAAGAATGTAAATTCTCATAGAGTCATTTAGTATTTTAAATGCTTATGCAGATTCTTCTAGAGTTCATATTAATACTCGAGAAAAAAGTCAGAGAATACGTAGACTTCCTGTGTATATGAAAGATTATGGTTGATTCATATTTTATTTCAGCACACATACTATCTTTCTTGTTTTTTGTGATTTCTTTGTTCATTTCCTTTCGTGTTTTTTTTATTAAGGAGGAAGATGTGTCACATTGCTGTATTAAAATACTATGTACTTACAACATCTATGGTACCAGAACTAAGAATGTGAATGTTTCCACCATTCTTTGTTAGAACATTCTTGTAAGGAGAATATTACCAGTGTTCCAGCCTGACAGTTATAAGCAGGCAGTTTGTGGATGAGGTCGAATAAATCCCACTTACTTACCTTATCTTCTTGGATTCATCTTTATTCAAATGTGAAGGACACCACAGGTGGCAACTCACGCTATCCCCTTCATGTGTTCAGTAGTCTTTAGTCACTTTAATTACAAAACCTTGCAATGTACATCCATTAATTTTTTTAAAAAAAGATAGATCGCCTCCGGTATAAATCCTTCTTTGCATGTATCGCAATTCACATTTTCCCCGATTGATACCTTCTGCTACAAAGCATTCTTAACTGCACCATGTCCAAACCTGTCTCATTTTTCCTTTGAACTGAGAGAGCACCAAACAAAGTGCAAGTGGATGTTAAGTAAATATCAAAAGTACGTATGCACCACATCCAGTGCACTCCTCACTTATCCCCAAACACTTTACAACTCCCCTAGCGCACAGTATTATTTGCGACTGGGCCAATGAAACTTCAAAAATCATTGGGCTGCTATGCCCGGTATATGGTAAAACAACTTCCATCATCTTACTTTCATTTAATTTCTGAAGTATTCATTTATCATCCAGCTCGCAGCATCCAAACCGCGTGGTTGCAACAACGGATAAGGCTAATCCAACGATCGGAGCTTTCACTGTTTACTGTGCCTCCAGGTTGTTAAACAATACAAATAAGCGTCTCTCTGTGTCTACTGTACAGTACTATTCAAATTTGAGTACCGACTTGTAGCAGCATCATTTGCTGTACGAACGAAAATGAAGACTCAGAATTCTTAACGTAGGAAACCCAGGCACCACCATGCAACTTCACAGCAAACTACATGGATTGCACCACAAAACGGCAAAAGCTACTGAATAAAACGGAAGCAACTGGGCGCTCCTCAGCCGGTGTCCATGTGTGATAACAGCTGCTCATAAACAGAAAACAAATGCTTACAGCAAACCGCTCATGGTGCTAACAGCATACACCAAGGAGCTGTCTGCATGCAATGCAAACAAGATGCTGCCAAGCACACTAACCACATACTTCACTTGAATAAATGCAAGGTGCAGAGCAAGGAGCGAAACAAGCATTTTCAATACAGTAGGTCTCGCATTTGCGAGAGTTTGAGCTATTGGCATTGTAATTGACAATGCCTATTATTTATCTGCTTGTAAAACCAACACATAAATAAAAGGCATTGTCATTTATAATGGCAATAGCTCAAACTCTTGCAAATGCGAGACCACTTTAATGGTGGCCGCGCCCATTTATTTAGACGCTGCTCGACGTATTCCGCTTACAGCGAGCAGTGTCTAATGAAAGGTGCGTGGCCACTATTAAGGTGAAAGCACGGCATGGGGTGCTTTTACAAATAAAAAACGTCCTTGCGAAGTTCATAAACAAATGTTTATTTTTGTAAAAGCGCCCCATGCCGTGCTTTTAATTTAATGGTGGCCACACCCTTTTCTTTAGACATGGCATGCTGTATGCTGAATACGGCTAGCAGCAAAAAAATAAAAACGAAGGTCTAGTAGAGCGCCC
Source organism: Lissotriton vulgaris (assembly GCF_964263255.1). Lineage (NCBI taxonomy): Eukaryota > Metazoa > Chordata > Amphibia > Caudata > Salamandridae > Lissotriton > Lissotriton vulgaris. The sequence goes on along the minus strand of NC_141687.1, from coordinate 1,460,895,030 downwards.
GCTATAGTTAAAGTCAGGGCTTTAAGTGGGCCGGGTCTCCAGGGGTCTGAGCACCGGCAGTTTTTTAAAGGGGGCCTCGAAACGGGTCTCTATCGGGCTCTGTTTTGAGCCCTGGCACAGGTGGTCCGTTTTTTTTTCAGACTACTGTGACATTAGTTTGCTGTCACTGTAGTCTGGAAAAAAGTGCCAGGGCGCAAAACAGCCCGATAGAGACCCGTTTCGAGACAGCAAGCACATCGATGTTGCCTGCCCTCACTTCTCACTAGCGGAGAAGTAACGCATGAGGTCATGCCAGGTGAGCGTTTTGGGGGAAGGGAAATCCTTTAAAGAGTCATTTTCTTTATGGATTTCCCGTCTCTTTTTGAAACTCAAGAGCAGCAACATTGTGGTCGGGTCACCAGGGCTTTAATTGGAAGCTTTTTCAATATTACATGTAACAAGCCATAGTTGCATCTTATTTATATTATGCAACTAATAACCATTGACAAAGCAAATAGTACTTACTTGTTGTAAGTATGATGTTACTTGTTGTATCACATATCTGGATGCAATGACAGAAACAGCAAAATACAAGTCGGGCGGCACACTATGCTAAACAGATTTTTTGCATAAGTGTTTTAAATCCCACGCCCCTAATTACACTGGCCACGCCCCTTTGAGAGACCCCCAGTTTTTTCATCCCACTTAAAGCCCTGGTTAAAGTGGATTGCTCTGACAAATAAAATAAATAAAGAAGCACGGACGCTATAGTTAAAGCAGACGGCCGCCATTACTAATAAAAATATAAAAGCTGGTGGCATGCTGCGTTGTAGGAAAGCACATCGTGGGTGGAATAGGGGAAAATCATTAAAAAATAGTGTTCACAGACTGTAGATAAAACAGACTGTGTAACTATTCATGAATCAAAAGCAACAATTTCGAAAGGGCAGTAACAGGAGCCAATTAAAAAGATGCGCAGAAAATGGGTGGAGCTCCAGGTCCAAACCTGAATACAGCATGCCTCGCAGAGCAGTATATGCGCTTCCCAGGCTCAACCAAAAAACGGCCTCCCACATGGGTACCATGGGAACAAACAAAGCACACCAGAGAAGATATACATATGGACACTAGCGAAGGCTACTCTGCATTACTTCTTTTCCTAAAAAAATAAAAATGTGATAAACATAATTTTTAAAACCCCAATCTGTTATTTATTATTCATTATTTTAGTGCAGTGCTGCAAACCACTTGTGGGAGTCACCCAGCCTTGTGGGCCTGGTAAAACAATTTGAAGTAGCACAAACATTCTAAATGTTGTACCGAGCGTTTACACTATTAGGGAACCACATTGATCTGAAATCTTGTGAGGCATTCATTTATCAGTCAATTAATTCAGTCGCTATTTAATCACATTGTTAGGCACGCCTGAAAAGGGTTCTGCTCAAAACGATTAAATGGAGACACAAATTAATCGGACACTACTTGTGTCACTAAATAAGGAGTCAGTCTCTCTTTCTGCCCTTACATTGTGCTCTGGAGAACAGATGTTGAGACAACCATTGTATTGTTGGCCACGTTTGTTCTTTTGATTTAAGAAGGTATGCATAATAAACCACAACAAACAGGCACCAGCCCTCTGCCTGGCCTTCCAGGCAGAGGTCACTCATTCCATAGAAAAATAATGCCAGGAAGCCAACAGAACAACATTATGCAGCCCCGGATCCCCTACCAGGCAGAAGGAGGAGCCCACTGCTTAGGACTTACTCACCAACCGCCTCCCAGGAACCAACACCTGCCTCCTCCAATAGTTAGGAGCAGTTCTGCAAAGCTCACCTCTGCCGTACACCAAGATCTCAACCTTCTCTGTTCTGCCGATACCGGATAGCGGTATACAACGTTTAGCACGCATTTTTTACAACGCACTACCATTACAACGCAGGCATTACCACGCATACCATTACAACGCATTGCGCTGGGGGGCGCTCTAGAATAGGGAATAAGTTTAATTTTATATCCAACACCTTCCCTAGTGTCCACGGGGACTGGAGTTGGAATATAAAATTATACTTACCACTATCCAGCACCTCAAAGCGCCATGCGTTGTAACGGTATTCGTTGTAAATACCGCGTTGTAAAGGTATGCGTGGTAATAGTATGCGTGCTAACGTCATACATCCCCGGATCACACCTGCAAAAAAAAAGCAAAGCATAAAACTGCCACCCTCCAAAAAAACCAGAGCACTTTTCGGTGCCATGGCCTCATTGCTGCATTTAATAGTGGTGCATGGGATGGGCCCCTCTGTGATTCAGGGCAGTGAAGAAAGAGAAAAACTGCTGTGTCCACGGTGGCAAACAGAAACAAAGAGACCTGCGTGCTGGCTTGCGTCTACCTTTTAACAGGCATGGTTTGCTCTGTGTGACCCCAGCTCTATACCCGTGCAGCTAATCCACACCCCCAGCCCACGCCCATGCCTGGGTCAAGCACTGCAAAACTGTCCGTAGCAAGCACCAGGCATTACCCCAGTGGGCTGTAAGGGTGGGGGCTAGTTTTCGACCAGTTGGGGCAGTTTTTAGGTCTCGCGTAACATTGCAGCACAACGCGCTGCTCGCTCTGCCAAACCTCTTGTGAACAAGGAGATTTGAGAAGGGGACTTGAAGCTTTGCCCATCATTTTCATTGGGTCACGGCAGCGTTTATGCTAAATGCTGGCTTCCCATTAAAAATTATGCTTTTTGGCCACTGCCCTTTCTCCCTTTCGTCCGGCCCATCCGGACTGGCTCGTCTGCTTCAAGGCTGTCTGAAGCAATTTCTTATCTCGACATCAGCCATGTGATTATTTTTGCATCACGCTTTCACTTAAACTGAAAGTGCGATGCAAATATAAACAAGTGGCTGCCTCCCGCAATGTCAAGTGCTTGTTGCTTTCTTGTTAGTGTTTTTAACAGCGTTTTTGGGGTTAAAATGAGGCTTAAATAGAGGCTAGGGATTCAGTTTGCGACTTCCACTGTACCTTTAAGCACATGAATTTCACAGCAGTCACAGGCAAGGTGAAATTCGAAAACCGCCAAGCATTCCAAAAAGGGCTAAGCACAGACGAGAAAAAATGTGGCACTATTGTGGCTGATAGCCCAGCAGGTTAATGCGCTTGCTGCAGAGTTCAGTTCACTCTCACTGATCACAATTTGAACCGAAGTGGGACCGGCTCACCCTTTCATCTTAAATTCGATAACATTCTGTTGAGCTTTGCATATGTTAACAGCTGTTGTTATCGCGCTTAGAAACCCAACGATATGCAGCACTGTACAATTCAGAGTCCTGAGGGTAAGTTGGTATCCGCCTCTATGAAGGCACAGGACCCACAGACCTGACGCCAGGCACAACGGCTGCTTTTCATTACAGATCTAGTTTGGGAGGAAATGAGTGGCTGCGATCCCAAGTGTCCCCGGTTCCCGGAATCCCACCCACGCTCCAGATTCCTGGGCACCCACAGGGGGCCGCGAGGCTCGGATTCACCATGGGAGACCTCGATGTGCAGACTGCGTCGGCCCCCTCACCCAAAAGCAAGCGCAGTTTCTGCGAATTTGAGGAAAATTTCGAAAAGGCGCACAAAAGAATACCAAGAATACTACTATTATTAACAATACCAATAGTGACAATAAAAATTTAAAAAATAACAGTCATATAAATATATGGGGCCTGGCGGAGGCCTTCATCCACTTTAGCCACACCCACTCTTTTCCCTACCTGAGTGATGGCTGCCGGCGTAGGACAGAAGGAACCCGCGGCCTGAGCGGTGCGTGCCGCTGGTGAACAGCGTCGCTGGAGTTCACCCGGCGCTTGGTTAAGGTTTTTGCAGTAGGGACCTGAAAAAGAGGTGGGCGAGAGTATTCGGTGCACAGCTACACCCCTCGTCGTTTAGCTCACTGCGGCCTACATGCAATCACAGTCTGGTCTACCTGCCCATTCTTTAGCCAGTATCATTGTCGCCGACCTCACCTGCTCACTAACGGAAAAGTTTCTGTGCTTTGGGACAAGCCATGCTATTTAACTCCTAACATGGTCACACCCATCTCCAGGAGTTACACTGGATGGGGAGGCTGTACATCACTTGAACGAGCAATGTGATCTGTTGGTGATTGAATCTAACTTGGGCATGTGGTGTGGTCTGCTGGTGGCTGTCTCTCACTTGGACAAATGATGTGGTTCTTGGCGGTTTACTATCCCTACGGCAGGTGGTATGGCCTTTCAGTGGTTGCTTCTTGCTTGGACAACTGGTGTGGTCCGTTGGTAGTTGTCTATCAGTTAAACTAGTGGTGTGGTCCGCTGGTGGTTGGCTCTCGCTTGGAGTGGTGTAGAAGCATGTTGGTGTCTGAGTCACATATATACTGGCAGTGTGGCCTGTTGGTAGTCGTCTTTAACTTGGACAGGTGGTATAGACTGCTGGTGGCTTTCTCTTACCTTCTCGTTTTGTGTCTGTCTAATGTTTTGGAAGGTGGTTTATCTCTTGATGACTGTCACACACTTGGGCAAGTGGTGTGGTGTGTTATTCAATGTCTCTTGCTCTGTCAGATGGTGTGGTTTGTTAGTGGTTGTTTGGCAGGTGGTGTTGCTTGTTGTTGGTTGACCCTCACTTGCTTTGGTGGTGTAGTCTACTGGTGGTAGTATCTTGCCTCGTCACATGGTGTGGTTTGTTAGGGGTTGTCTGTTGATTTGCAGGTGGTGTTGCTTGTTGGTGGTTGAACCTCACTTGTGTTGGTAGTGTGGTCTACTGGTGGTAGTATCTTGCTTGAGCAGGTGGTGTGGTTTGTTGATGGGTGTCTCTTGCTTGGGCAGATGATTGTGTGTTGGCTGATTTCTCTAGCGTTGGCAGGTGTGTAGCTGGATTAGGCTCTCTGCCAAAGTCCCAGCTTTACCACTAAACACACTCCGTGGCCTTCGGCTTCCACGCACCAGCTGCTTGTGTGGTGCTTAGACACTTCCCAGTTGACACTAGGTGCTCACTCTAACGTGAATGCTGGCGTGCTCTCTATGAGTGAACAGCAGAGGTCCGGGAGTGAGTGCGGCAGCTCAGAAAGTACAGAATGTGTACAGCCTCTGCTCCGAGACCCAGCCGCACACCCGCCAAGACCCAGCCAACCCCCCCTCGCCCCTACCCCCTTCTCTGCACCAGAAAGCTAGTTCTTCCCCAGCTCTCTTTGGTGCACCTCTTTTCTGTGGTCTTATGCTGCCCCTTCATCTGTAGCATAGTGCATCCTGGCAGTGGCCTGAAGTCCGCAGGTGTGGTCTGCCGCCCCCTTACATTCACCACTTGTGTCTCTCTCCGTTCCGCTAGTGTCTCTCCCTGCGTCTCGTTTCTCTCCTCTCTGAGGCTCGGTTTTCCCCAGTGTTCCACAATGATGTTCAGGGTCTTCCTTTTGTGTTCATGTCTGCTGTTTCTGCTCTTTGCTCTTGTATTTAAGCCTCCTTCCTTTGTGTTTCAGCCTGTATCCCTTTTTCTTGTGTTTCATCCCGTCTCTAATATAGTCCTTGTGCTTCAGCCTGTATCTCTCTTTCCCTTGTGCTTCAGCCCGTGTCTCTCTCGCCCTTGTGCTTCAGCCCGTGTCTCTCTTTCCCTTGTGTTTCAGCCCATGTCTCTCTTTCCCTTGGGTTTCAGGCTGTGTCTCTCTTTCCGTTTGGTTTCAGGCTGTGTCTCTCTTTTCCTTGTAATGCAGCATGTATCTTTGTCTCTTTCCCTTGTTTTTTAGGCTGTGTCTTTTTCCCTTGTGTTTCAGGCTGTCTCTCTTTCCCTTGTGATTGTGTCTCGTTCCCTTGTGCTCCAAGCTGTGTATTTTGCCTCGTGTTCCACACTGTGTTTCTTTATTTCCAGTGCTCCAAGTTGTGTTTCTTTATTCCCAGTGCTCCAAGTTGTGTTTCTTTATCCCCAGTGCTCCAGGCTGTGTTTCTTTATCCCCTGTGCTCCAAGCTAGGTAGCTTGGTAGGCCTGGAAGAACATGTAACACTCTTTTTTTATCTGTCCGCCTATTCGCTTTCGGAAGTGTAAACTCAAAATGAAACCTTGTGAGTATCAACAAGCTTGTTAAAGGGGACCCTCCCTTAGGGGACCGATAGGTATGCATGAAGGACATGCTGAACGTCCAACTGCTCCTGGCGGGGAGGGGCAGTCCCTCATTCAAGCTCTAGAAGCGTCCATTGCAGGCCCAACCTTTTCAATTGTCTTGCAAAAAGACTTCCTTTGCTCAGTGCATTCAAAATGGAGGCTAATGACTCAAGGCGACGTCAGCACCAGTGGGTACACACTAGACTCCTCACTTTGAATAGAGACTCTCTCTCGTACTGTCTCTTTAACCCAAGAGGCATAATTTGCTGTTGTTATAAACAAATGCAACAATGTTAGTGCTCATCAAGGTGCTTCCACAAATTACAGGTCGATAGAGATGCTCTTGGCTGCCTCCTTTCTAGTGTTCCCTAGCCCTACAAGTTCATGTTATTGGATCCGATCCCCTGGGAAGAAAACACAGCTGCACTTAGAGTGGAGTAGGCCCCTCACCCACCCTGGACTTCCTGCGCTGTTGATAGCTAAAAATGACAGGATGTTGGACCCACGCTGAGACTAGAACCCGGTTAAGAGTTCCAAAGTCAGCAGCTGTGGTTGTTACACCACATCCTCTCACTATTTTTTTTTAATTAATAAAACATGCCCACGATCTAATGCCCGAGCTTTCCAAGTCCCAGAGAGCCCTTCTTCAGATGGAATGCAATGTTTGGGACACAATGCTACTTTAAAACATATGTACTTACATACTGTTGGCCTTGGCCCTTTTTGCAGGGTCATCCCTGAACCTTTTGCCTTCCTCCTGTATTTTTTCAGACCTGTTGTTGGCTGTTTTATGCCTCTGGGCACTTTACCACTGTTGATCAGTGCTAAAAAGCATATGCTCTCCCTATTGTAAATTTATGTATTGATTAGTGACTCCATGATTGGGTTATTTGATGTATTTGTCAGACCGTAGTACAGTGCACCATGTGTGCCCAGGGCTTATAAATCAAATACTGCTCGTGGGCTTGCAGCACTGGTTGTGCCACCCACAGAAGCAGCTTGTAAAATGTGACTCAGACCTGCCATTGCAGAGCTTGTGTGCAGTCTGGTACTGCCATGTTGACTTTTCAAGTGCACCCACTTGCCAGTCCCTAAACCTTCCCTTTTCTACATGTTAGTAACCCCTAAGGTAGGCTCAATGGCAGGGTGCATTGTAGGTAAAAGGTAGGACATGCCCTGATGTGTGTGGCATGTCCTGATAGTGAATTGCAGCCATTTTCGATTTTCACTATTGCAAGGCTACCTGTTCCCCGTAGGCCAGAATGGGCAGTTTAATTATACATCTTATAATCCTAACTGACTCAGGGAACTAGGTAGAAATTCGAGTTTAGTATGCCTGAACTCAGAATGATAAAATGCATCTTTTAGTGAATTTGGTTTTAACATTCTGTGTTTGAAAATACCACTTTTAGAAAGTAGGTATTTTCTTGCCTAAATATCCAAGCCTGCAGCAGAAAGGTTGTGTATTCCTTGTCTGGTTTTTTGAGTGACAGGGGCTGGGTGGCTCCAGGAGACAGGGTAAGTCAGCACAGGGCTGAATAGACCTATCTGCATGTAGAGTGGTGGGAGGAGTTGTACCTGGGCCTGAATAGGGCTGTGACTGCCTTCCACAATGCTGGCTCCACCTCCTGTGATGTGTCTGATGACTCTGGCCCACACTGTCAAAGGAAAGAAGGAGTTCTCCAGGACTGCACAGAACTGGTTTGGACTAGGTGCAGACACTCTCTGCCTTCGGAGACAAAGGATTTTGGTGTATAAAAGAGGGGACCCAGACCCCAGAACTTTAGATTACTTCTGGGAATCAAGACGACCCTTTGCCAAGTAGAAGAACCAAGGAAGCTGAAGGAGGAGACTGCCCCTGTGCTGTGATGTTGGGGTTTGCCTGAAGTGGATTAATTTATTGCCAAGGAAAGGAGAAAAGGAACTTTGTGTGTACTTTTGCAATCTTGAAGAAGAATCTCCAAGGGCTTGAACTGAGCTTGCCTCCTGCCTGAAGTCTCAGGGATACAAGACTTCACCACCAGCTCCCCTGAATTCCCTTGCTGTTGAATTCTGCCTGCAGAGAGGTGCCTACTGCTGTTTGGGCCCTCTGAAGAGAATGCGAGTCGCTGGGAGCTGGAAACGTGACGCACCAAGGAGAAGGGTGTTGCCACCGCAGCAGTTGCCGTCGTATCACCAAAGAAGCGTGTCACCGCCGCAGCTGTTCGCCGTCGCATCATCGACGAAGCGTGTTGCATCACTGTAGAAGTGTGTCCCCGCCGCAGAGGTTGCCTTCACATAACCGAAGAAGCATCACATCCAACGTTGTCACATCGCGATACCATTTTCTCGCATGCCACCAGATCGTCGCATTGCATCACAGCGCCATCTTGTCACATCGCACTGGATCACAGTAAAATACCGACGCATCACCTCCTCGCCGGTAGGGAACTGACGCATCACCTCCCCTGCGCTGAAGTAAGGAACGGACGCCTCACCTCCCGCGAAGCAAGGAACCAACGCATCACCTTCCTTGCAACCCTTTTGTTTGTATTGCGTGACGCATCCAAGGTACTTTGAGAGTAAAGTGACTCATTTACCATCTACATTGAACTAAGCTATTTCTACCATTTTAGAGACTATTTTGCTTACAGTATTGTGGATTTTTGTCGTTTGGTTTTGTGTTAAGTCTAGTAAAGATTACTTATTTTTCTAAACTGGTATGGTGTCCATTTGTAGTGTTTTCACTGTATTACTGTATGTGTTCACAAATGCTTTACACACTGCCTCTGAGATAAGCCTGTCTGCTTGTGCCAAGCTACAAAGGGGTGAGCAGGGGTTATTTTAGAAGTGTACCCCCATACCGTGACTAGAAGCAAGGGTCCCTATTTGGTCAAAGGTACCCACCTCTGCCAACGAGAGACCCCCAGTTCTAACACATACACACAAACAATATATACACTTTGACTTATTACATTCAAAGCCAAGTGGCTTCACAGAAGCTGGCATGTGGGTGGCTTGGGAGTTCGGGCTTTTGGTTTTGATTTATTTCAGAACAAATGACAAGATAATTCATGTAGCTATTCCAGAATAACTATACAATATATCCTTCCTTGTGAACTAAGGGAGTATAGCTTTTGGAAACGCAAGAAAAGCTTTACTAGGATCATGCGGGGAAATGTGCCTCGAAATCCAACTTTCCTTCGAGCAGGAGTTTTCAGTCAGGCGTCAGCGCAGCTTTTCAAATAATTCACAGGAATCCTGACAACTCTCTTCCTATGTATTTTTCAGACCGGAATATAAGGGGTCTTGGGCACTCGCATTCACATTCCAGTTGCAATAACACAAGACACACATGGCAGCTTTCGTGACAAGAAGGCATGTGAACAGAATTCACTCCCTTACGCAGGCTCTCTCTCTTACCCTCACATCCACATCCACACACACTCACATCCACACCCACAAACAGACATACACTACCACAGGCACACTCAAACATCAGCTTATTCACACCACACACGTGCCTCCTCACACTCCCCACACGCATGCACACTCACACACATTTACACAAATACACACAGACTCACTCATTCAGACAGGCACACTCACTCACACACTCCCAGACACTAGCACGCAGGTACAGGCAGACTCACTCACAGACCTGCAGATACTCACCCACACACAGGTACACTCACTCACTTAATGCTCTTTCTGAGTAGAGCATTTTAGGCACCAGTATCTTCGCGATTGGGTCTGCAGCGTTTGTTAGCTAAAGTGTGGCCTTAGTTAAGAATAGAGTCTCACTGCACAGTGACACCTTCCTCGTACTGTCTTCTCCGGGCCTTATTTCTCCATCCCACATGTCTCGTCATTTCTTCCTTTCTCTCTCCCCCCAACACACTTTTTTCTTTTTTTTTTTTTACTTTAATACGCGCTGCACCGTCTTCACGGACACGGCGCTATGCAATGCATTAGGTGTTGCTTTTGGTATTGTAAATAACAATGCCTTTTAATTTTTTTAAAGGCATTGCCATTTTCAATGTCAATAGCGCAAAATAATGTAATTGCGAGAACTATTGCATTGTAAATGCTTGTTGTTACTGGGGCCGGTTTTGCAGCAGTGCTGTAAAATCGGCCCCTTGTAACTAAAGCGCAGCAAGCAGTGGTCCCGCCAGCACCTCCACCCCCCTCGGGCCGGTCGGACGTAATTGCCAAAGCTGGTTTGCTCTGCCAGTCTGGCCCGGCTTCCTGGCATATCGCCGGCTATCCTGAGTTGGCAGACCCATCATACATAGTAGCTCATTGTACAGCAGGCACTAAATTAGATAATGTGAGGGTAAATTTGAGGGAGCTCTCCGTATCAAGACAATTTGGTTTCAGGCTCCCATGGACTGTGGCAGTCTAGTCAGACAAAAGTCTTAGAGTGGAGATGGGGTTTGAAGCATTGTGAAACATACTCCCCTAGTGCAGGGGGAAAACAAGTGGATCCTTATAATTAGTGATGTTCCTAAGCCTACTTGTATCTTCTTCCAGAGTGAAGCCTGTGAATACAGGCAAAAAATATGGTAGTACAAAATACATCCAGCATCAAATCCATTGGTAGGGTCATATCAATACCTCTACATCATCATTTCTACTGACTATTACCTCAGCAAATTTCTCCCTACAACACCATTAGAGTTGGTAGGAATATCATTCTTTATAAATGTAACATACATGAAATTATTTGAAATGTATTAAATAAAATGAAAAAGTACTAGAATTAGGGTTGTATTTGTAGTAACTATTGGATTTAGGTTAATGTCTCTCCGTTGTTTTTAAATGGGCCATTTAATATATTTGTAGAAATAACAAATGTCTTGGGTATTGTTACAGTTAGGGTTATAACAGTTATACATTATAGATGGGAGAAGGTGCCCTCTGCCATACATTATAAGGATATTGCAAGTCACAGAGGGGTTCCGTGACCATATAGAGGAACCAGACTGAAGGCTGGGTTCCTTTACAAGGTGACTTGTAATATCTTTTAAATGTACAGCAGACATTATATTTCCTATGTTACAAGGTCACACCATCCGCCTTTCCTCAAACCACTTAAATCCTTGGAGCCTTGCTCCTTCCTATGAAACAGATAGTGTAGTTACAGACATGAAGAATAAAAACAGAATCTACTGCAAAATTAAAAACATCAAAAACCTGTTAGTACATTTTTTTCAAAAAGATGTTAGAATTAACTTCATATAAATCAGATTAAATAGTGGTGAGACTCTCTGTGTAAATAAATGCAGAGATATACTGCTTTTCCTGTTCTGGCCTTTAGTGTACAACAAATAAACAAATATTTCCTTTCTACTCATTACTGTCTGTTTGTGTAAAATAGATTAGATGATTGACAAGTCAGTTTACGTGTGTCCTCCTTTGCAGATGTAATGCATTATTACCTACCAGTAATCTTCATAACTCCTGGTCCCATTGTCCCTCTCCCTTTCCTTACTTGTGGAGATGACCATCTCCCTGCCAGGGAAAAGAACGGGATAATGCTGGGGCCCCTAACCCCACCCCTCCCACTGGGAGTACATAACCAGTACCTACCCAGCATTCTGCCTGAACTACCAAGCCACCAATAGGAAGGCCGAACGTCCGGGAGGGAGGGGTGTAAGGAATGGGACAGGGACAGCTGGACCAGGAGTAATGAAGATTACCGGTAAGTAATAAGGCATTATCCCCAGGTCCCTCCAGTCCCCGTTCCATTCCTCACTTGTGGGGCATACCAACGCCATAAACCTGGCCTTCCGCACCCTCAAGAACACCTAGGACACCAGACCGAAAATGAGCATTTCAAGCAAAGGAATGGGAGCACCACAAAAAAAACAGGCAGGGGCACAAAGCCTAAAAAGCCTCCAACCAAACCACAGGGTCGCAACCCCAAAACACGCATGAGACAATCAAGGTGAACCAAAAAACACATCAGACCACGGCGCAGCCACCCAGAAGGCAGCCAACCCACACCGGGAACACCCCAAAACCGATAACAGAGGAGCACCCACCAAGGAAGCACCAGAGACTGCCCTCAACAGAAAGGCAGCGAAAAGGCCACAAACGGAAATAGACCCAAGGCGACCGGACATAACAGGAAGCCAGGGCCATACCAACAGGGAAAACACAAAGGACTAGAAGAAGCAGCACCTCAGAAGGCACCAATAGCTCAAAGGAGACAAACAACCATAGAAAAAAGGAGAGTGCAACCATGCCGCACTGACCCAACCCCCAAAGATGGCAAGTGAAAGGGCCAAGGCCAAAGACAACAAACCAAGATCGAAAAGGAGGCAAATCACATATACTCCAGGGTCAAACACCGAGAGGGGCCAAGCAACTAGGCCCCCAAAAACAACCAGCACAAGACGGACCGAAACAACAGAACCACACACAGGGCATAAAAGCCCAGAAGGGTGCCCAACCTGGGAGAAAGCCACCAAACCCAGGAACAGCACGCAGCACCACAGACCCAGCAGCGGAACTGACAGAGACCAACCCCCCACAGACAAGGGAAGAGAGCTCAACACCGCCAAAAAAACTCCACAACAGACTCACCAGAGAGCTGAGTGGAAGCAAGGAGAGACCCGACAGGCGCAACCCAAAGTAGGAGACAAAGGGCGACACATCCCACCACAGGACCAACCCCAACACAGAGGGCCACGTAGGACCAGCCCAGACAAAAGAGGACAGGGCCAGCTGACAGAGCCAAGGCACTGACCCAGAGGACTAACCACGGGCAGGCCCATACTGAGCAAACCGGGAAGGGAGGAAGCAGTGACCAAGAGCAAGCTAGCCCCCAACTTGACAACCCAGCCACCTAACAGCCTAGAGGACACCGGTCCCGAAAACCCGCAGAGGAGGACGAGGCCTCAGGGCAGGAACGTCCACCACCAACCAACAGCCAAAATCACTCAAACCGGGAGAAGTAGCATGGGCACAGGGAAAGACAAACAGGTCAGGACCGAGGCAACCACCCCAAATGCAAGGGACCCTGGGACACAAACGCGGCACCCCACCCAACAAATACAAGGGTGGAGCCAGAAGGAAGCAGGAACGACGAGCACCAGAACAACAACTTCCCAAAGACCAAGTGAAAGAACCAGGCAGAGAAAAACAAACCCCAAGAGATACCAGGACTCAGCACTAAGAGCGGGGAGAGGAAAAAAAACCCAAGCCATCAAACCAGGCCAACAGGGAAGACCCTGCCCCAAATAAACTGGACACCAAAGAGGAACCAGGAATCAAGGAACCAGGAAGGGAGAAACCCCCCAACGGAACCCCCAGCAGACCAACCGGCCTGGAGGACAAAGGACGACACCAAGGAACCATCCATGGCGAGCCCCAAGACCAGCCGCAGAAGGGCCACAAGAAAAGAAAAAACAAACAGGTCAGCCCACAACCAAACCCCGCAGATGTCCTCACAGACCCCGGGGAAACCCGCAGACTGAACAAGATGCATGCTAACAAGATGAGAGGCCACCAAGCAGCGCCCCCACCAGCCAAGAAGGAGCGGCACTGGGGCAACAGCCACAACCCAGAAACCCCCAACCTCCTAGGGCAGAAAGAAAGGCACAGGATCCAACAACAGAAAGGCCACACAGGGAACACAAGTGGCAGGAAGATAGCAGGAAGCCAAGCAGCCCACACTGACATGCCAATGCCGCACCCCAGCTTGAACCAGGAGAAAGCAGGCACAGAGGAAAGGTCAGAGTAAATGGACAAGGAGACTGACCCAGCCCCAGCCACAGAACTGACGACCACCAAGGGGCGAAAGACCCACACCCACGCAAGGAGCAAAGTGACCAGAGAAAGAAAAGCCAGACAAGGATCACAGACATTTTATAAACAAATGGAATCCACTGGTGGGTGTGGGTGGTCCCTACAATGATGGGGAGCACGTAGTGTTCTTTAAATACCCCTCACACACCAAAAGGACCCTTGGTGTCATGCTTCATCATTGGGGTCTTCGCACCCCTCTACGGGATGCGGTGTGCTGCTACCTACGTCTACGTGGGAGCACTTTTTACACAGACTATGTGAGGTGTGTGTGAGGATATTTGTAATAATAAGTGAGTGGTGTGGTTTGAAGTGTCTTTTAGTGATGGTTAAAAAGTACCTGGCTCGTGGGGTGGACTAAAAATATTTTTTAATGGGCCCCCGGGCTGGCACTGTTAAAAGAGTGTGTTTTAGAGGTCCTTATGTAATACAATGTACATCACCTCTTGTGTGCGTCAACATGTTTCGGAGTGGAACTCCTTCTTCAGGACGGGGTGCACAAATCCCCATCTTACTCACGTTTTCTTACACAAAATCTGTAATCTACAGAAAAGTGAAAAATATATTTAAAGGCTAATTTGTACCTAAAGTAATTGTCAAGGAGGTATCTGTGATAAGCAAACCTGGAAAAAAAGGAAAAACCACATGGAAAGAAACAATTATATTTCATTCTCATTGCCAGTTGTTATTTGTATTACTCCAGGTTCAGTGACCCAGGAAAAAGTGTGTGGGCAGCAGCTACTAGACAAATATTGTCATCCTAATAGTGGAGGTGCGCCCTGTAAAAAAGGGAACAAAGACAGGACATACATAACATCAAACATAAATCACACGCTCTATTTGATTTAACCAATGTGGTTCAGGTGACCAGGTATTGTGAGGAGGATAATGATGTTGTCTTAAATGCATACTTATTGTCATAATATGGTGTGCCTCATGAGCTTCTTAACGTTGGGAAATATCGAGCCAATATGCATCCTGTAAGATAAAGTACAACTCAGATTGCTTACTTACAGGTTTGGAGTTTCTGTAGCTTGTTACCCGCTATGGTACTTACGATTGCGAGGAAGAGTCTCTGCCTTGCTGCCCCCAACATAGCTCCGCTGTGACTGAGGGCTAGGCAGGGGGTTCGTGCCTTTTATACCCAAGTGTCAGGCCAATTAAGCGCTAATTGCCTTCAGAAACCGGGAGGGAAAGTGATGCCCATAAATGGTTAATCCGGTCCAAGTGATGGACAAATTTGCCGCACCCGGCACACGCCAGGTAGTGTGTTAGTAGCGCGATGTCTGCGCTCATGTGCAGACCTCTCTAGGTAATGTCCGTATCAGTGCGCCTGTGTCGAAGAGAGGACACGTGTCTCGCACTTTGCACATGGGCGTCTGCCGGCCGGGCTGCCTGCAGCATTAGTGTTTGGCCCTGTGTTTCTCATAAGGTCTAGATGGGCGATGTGGGTGCTCAATATTGTCATTGGTGACACTAATTAATGACTCTAAACTACACTAATCGTATAATATTATTCAATGTTTATTTAGGATTAAATTAGAAAATCCACAGTTAAATGCTTATGCCTGAGGACACACAATGATCGTAGACCGAAACGGGGATCAAGGTTCTACTGCAGCGCTTGTGTTAGGTCCCGTGGTTTGTTAAATGTCTAACCATGTTTGGCATATCTCATAGGTGGCACTCATCACTGAAGAAACCAACAGCGGACCCCACCAACCTCAAGAACTATTGCCCCATCTCGCTCCTCCCCTTCCCAGCCAAAGTCATCGAGAAAACCGTCAACAGACAGCTTGCTGCCTTCCTCGAGACGAACGGATCCCTCGACCCCTCGCAGTCCGGTTTCCGAGCCAACCACAGCACCGAGACCGCCCTCATCGCAGCCACTGATGACATCAGATCCCTGCTCGACAACAGGGATACAGTGGCCCTCATCCTCCTGGACCTCTCTGCAGCATTCAACACTGTCTGCTACCGCACCCTAGTACAGCGCCTCAACAACATCGGAATCCAAGAGAAGGCACTGGAGTGGATCATCTTGTTCCTCGCCGGAAGAACCCAGAGAGTCCGACTCCCCCCGTTCAGATCCGAGACCACCGAAGTCATCTGCGGCATACCACAAGGATCTTCACTCAGCCCAACCCTCTTCAACGTCTACATGAGCCCTCTCGCAGCCATCGCACGCAAACACAACCTCAACATAATCTCCTACGCCGACGACACCCAGCTGATCCTCTCCCTCACCAACGAACCCGCCACCACCAGAACCAGCCTACACGAAGGGATGAAAGACGTCGCCGAATGGATGAAGAACAGCCGCCTGAAACTGAACGCGGACAAGACAGAAATCCTCATCCTGGGATCATCGCCCTCCGTCTGCGACCACTCCTGGTGGCCCCCTGCCCTAGGCACCACTCCCATACCAACAGACCACGCACGCAACCTGGGCTTCATCCTTGACTCCTCCCTCTCGATGACCAGACAAGTCAACGCCGTCTCCTCATCATGCTTCAACACCCTGCGCATGCTCCGCAAGATCTTCCGATGGATCCCCACCGAAACCAGGAAGACGATCACCCAGGTACTCGTCACCAGCCGGCTAGACTACGAAAACATCCTATACGCCGGAACCACAGCCAAACTTCAGAAAAGACTCCAGCGCATCCAGAACGCCTCTGCACGACTCATCCTGGACATCCCCCGACACAGCCACATCTCCAGCCACCTGAGAGACCTTCACTGGCTCCCCGTCAGCAAGAGGATCACGTTCAGACTCCTCACCCACGCACACAAGGCCCTCCATGACCTGGGTCCCAAGTACCTCAACAACTGTCTGACCTTCTACGCGCCCACCCGCCAGCTACGATCGGCCAGCCTCGCCCTTGCCGCCGTACCACGCATCCTCAAAGCCACCGCCGGGGGAAGCTCCTTCTCCTACCTGGCAGCCAAGACATGGGACTCCCTCCCGACCCACTGCCGGCTGACCCAGGATCATCTCTCCTCAGGAAGCTCCTCAAGAACCCCCACCAGCGCCTTGAGACCCTCCGGGTGAGCAGCACGGTATACAAATTCCGATGATTGATTTGTTGATTCCACCCTTCTAGAGGAAGAAGACATGTTGTTCCCACTAAACCCGGTTAAAGTTAACCAGAGCCTCAGCATCACAAAATGGATGCTGCTGCCACAGACACAAGTCTGACCTCCTGATGCTGGGAATCCTTCCAGCGAGGGAGGCTTGGACAATAGTTTTCCTGTCTTGGGAGGTGCTATCACCACCCCAGCAGGCCATGGTGTATTGGGGCAGGGAGGGATGAATGAAATGAGACACTGCCTGGGGCACACAACTTGTCCCATGCATAGCCCGGTTCAAACCAGTTGCTGGGGCACTCCAGACCCAGCTCTGGCGTGAAACTGAACAAAGGGAAAGGGGTGTAACCACCTCCTTCCCTGGTCCCACCCATAGGAGGGACCTAGCAGGTAATCCAGCCCCTTAGATTAGTATATAGGTAGGAGCTGAGCAAGAGACTTTAGATTTATCCTGAACTGAAACTTGAAACGAAACTCTCGACCTTCGACATTCTACTGAACATAGAAGACTGAAGAATCTCCCTTGTGGTCAAGGAGTGACCACCCTGTGCAAACAGGCACCATCCAACGATCTGTGGTTTGCTTTGTCGACGCTTTCGCCGGAGCCCGATCACAGAGCCTGACAAGAACCAGACTTCCAGACTTCCCTGAGCCCGATCCACAGCCACAGCAAAGCTGAGACCCGTGGAGGCGACGAGAGACGTGGGACCGGCCATCTTGAAAAACCTGCACCTTGCTACTTGTGCAGCTCCCTAAGGCACCCTCGAAGCTGTGCATTGGGGATTGATATTCCCCAGCCTCGAGCATCTTCTACCCCGACGCACAGCCCTCCACAACCCACGAGTGCCGCGTGGGGCCTGATAGTGTTTTTGTGCTTGACGCGTCTGTCCGGTCACTTGCCCGTTGGCTAGTGGCCTCTGTGACGACGAACCTACAAGTTTCCACCACTAGCCTGGTTGCTCCAGGCTGGCCCTTGCTTCCCTGAAAAGGAGAAGCCCATCAGACCTTGCTGGTCTGATCCAGAAGCCATCTTCAATTCCTTCGTGGGTTGCCTTAGCCAAGCCTTGTTGACTCCAATCCGGAAGCCGACACCGCCGACGCGAGATCCTTTGTAGGACAGTCTGTGCCCAGCTCCTGGTTGTCGTCGACACCTCCTGGTCCACGTGGCTGCAGAGACCAGCTTCACAACATCACCTGATTGCTTCACCACATCGCCTGGTTCCTTCCTGGTCACTGGCTAGTGACCCAGACTCTGTCCCCTCTGCTTTCAGGTACTCTTCATCCTCGATCCGCCCTTGGATCCAACCGGACACTTCTCTCCTGGTCGCCTGCAGCATCTTTCTTCAAGGCTCCATAGGATATAGCGACGAAACCCGACACACTTTGACACCTATGCACCCCCCTTCCTGTGGGTGAGGTAACGCGAGTACTCCGGTGCTCCTGTGGGTATTAACTATCATACTGTCCCAGTTTTCAATAGCTTTCTCCTAGTCCATCCGGAAGTGACCTAAAAGAACTAGTTTCCACTTCTTTCGTTCCCATTCTTAATCTATGGTAACTTGTGTGTGTGTGTAAAGACACAGCACACGCCTCCCGTGGGCCTCCTACTTCCTATCCTTTGGTAGTACAGTGTAGCCCCAGCGATTCCCTAGACCCTAGGCCTATCCTTTGTTCGTGACGTGGTTCTTATACCACTATTTTAGTATATTTTTTTACGTGCCCCTAGGGTGTTACTGTATATTGTGCAACTTATTGTATGATAATTAAGTATCTTGTTATGTGCTTGTGCCTCTGACCTCATAAAGAGTTCAGAGGGGTTGTGTTAGAAATAAATACATATATATTTTATATATAACCTGTGTGGTGTCCTTTCTTTTGCTATTAAAGGGGTTACATATGGTAAAACAGCTGGCTTCACATGCCCTCTTGAGTTTAGCCTAAGACTGCTTTGTCCATGCTACCACTAGGATAGCTGGTCTATAAGGTTGACTTTACAACCATCACCATAAGGGTTGTTTGGACTGATACAGGGTGCCCACTAGAATAGTGGACATCACGTATCAGGCCAACTTCTCACACACCCCACGAGCCAGGTACTTTTTAACCATCACTAAAAAACAGTTAAAACCCCACCACTCACTTATTATTACAAATATCCTCACACACACCTCACATAGTCTGTGTAAAAAGTGCTTGCACGTAGACGTAGGTAGCAGCACGCCGCATCTCGTAGAGGGGTGCGAAGACCCCAATGATGAAGCATGACACCAAGGGTCCTTTTGGTGTGTGAGGGGTATTTAAAGAACACTACGTGCTCCCCACCATTGTAGGGACCACCCACGCCCACCAGTGGATTCCATTTGTTTATAAAATTTTGGCTAGGGAGAACAAATCCACATCTTCTCTCTCTCTCTCTCTCTCCCTTTATGTTATTTTCAAGGATCACAGACAGACACCCAAAGGCGAAACCCAAGGCACCAAGGCCCCAATGGCCCAAGCTGGACACCACCCTAAGACAAGGCTCCTGCACAACTAGGAAGCCCCCAACCAGGAGACAAGGGTGGAGAAGGCACCGACAACTCGACCTGCACAGGCCAACGAGGGGCCAAAAAATGAACAGCCAGGCCAGACTAACAGAGGCACAGCTAAGGTCCCACCAACAGATCGGAAGACCTGCGGTAATACCACAACCCAATAGGAACGAACCTGGAGGGCCCCCAAGCGTACAACCCACCGAGGGAGTCGGGACCGGAAAAAGAGCCGTACAGAAACCAGACCTAAGGAGACACAGCAGGTCCAACACAAGAAATGCAGAAAGACCAGGGACCGGAGACACCATAGGCACAAACCCCTGCCCGAACCACAACGCACCAGCCAGACAAAACAGCAGGAAGGCGAGCAGGAACACCAAAGGAACAAGCCCAAAAGGCAAGCCCCAAGTGGAAAGTGACAGCCAAAAGTCAGAACAGGAGAAAAACGATATGTGGTACTCAGCCCCGGGGCAGGAAAACATTAGAACACACCTCCTGCCCCCACCCATCCCAGATGCACTCCACCAGTCCAGCGACGGGCAACAGGAAACTGCCATACTATCCCACCAGGAACTCATGGGGCACCACCAAGACCGGCCTTAAGTCACCATCTCAGCAACAGCAGCGCGTCTCCCAGCCCCTCTCAGTCACCAGAAAGACTCGCCCTCCAAATCGGACCAGACCGGGAGGACTGATGCACCATGCACAAAGAGCCTCCTTGCAATAATCGCGCCTCCCGGCAAGCCCAGAGGGCTCGGAGGCACCGTACAGCATTTCGGGGACAGCCCAGTAGCCTGACTGGAACCAGGAAAACTGGCAGCAGGTAAGTATACCAGTAAAATATATGGCTCTCGGCAAGCCTAGCAGGCGGGGAGGCACCGTGCATCACGTCTAGGAGTGCCCAGCAGCCTGATGGGATCCAGAGAAGACTGCAGCAGGTAAGAAGAACCAGATACCCCGTCCCATTCTGTCATCAGACATTATAAAGAACAGGCAGAATGCTGGCTAAGTACTGGTCATGTACTCCAGGTGGGAGGGGGTGTGGTTAGGTGTCCCAGCATTCTCCCGTTCTTATTTCTGTCAGGGAGATGGTCATCTCCACAAGTAAGGAATGCCCGGTTCCTTACTGGTAATATTCATTACTCCGAGTCCTGGTCTTCCTGTCCCATTCCTGAACTGTGAGCAGCTAGTCTGCTCTCCAGAAACCTAAAACCTATCAGAGCTTTTCAGCACTTCCCCCAATATGGCGCCACCAATGCAGTCAGGATAAAGGGGAAAGTGCCTAGCAACACATCCTGAGAATACCAAAGAAACACAGAAACCAAAAAAACAATCACCACAAACAAAAAACCCCAGGGAGGGAGGGAAGGGCACAGGAATGGGACGGGAAGGCCAAGGCTCGGAGTAATGAATATTACCGGTGAGTAACCAGGCTTTACCTCCTCGTCCTGTCTTCCCATCCCATTCCTGAACAGTGAGCCCATACCCAAACACACGGCGATTGTGAGACAAAAAAGACCAGAGAATGTGATACACAGGTCAATTGAATCAAGAGAAAGCAGTACAAATCATAAACCATGTACAGCCGTCAAAACATGAGCGCCAAAAGCAGCCGAGGCCGTCATTTCCAACTGATGATGATAATGAGAAACAAAAGTATGGGTAGAAGCCCACTGGCAGCAATACAAATGTCACGCAAGGAGGCACCCTTGAACAAGGCCCAGGAGGAGGAAACACCTTAACCCAACGCGACAAGGTGGACAAGGATGGCTGAAGACCCTTCCCAGAGAGGCCGTAGGTGACAAACAAAGAATCAACCGCCCTAAAATCACTGGTCCGGGCCAAATAGATGCGGAGAGCTCTCAGCACATCCAAAGAATGGAGAACCACTTCCTTCCTCGGGCCAGGAGAGATCTGAAAAAAACAGGGAGGACAAGATTCTCCTGACAGTGGAAAGAAGACAAATGCCTGGGCAGAAAAAACTGAGAAGGATGAAGAATGACCTTGCCAAAGCGGAAACGCAAAGAAGGGTGAGGGAGCCATCAAAGCCCCAGGCTCACCAACCGGCCGCCCAGAAGTAATAGCCATGAGAAAAAAGAACCATAGCAGAAAGGAACTTAAGGTCCACCGAAAGCAGAGGCTCAAAAAGGGGCCCCTTCAAGGCTTGGAGAATCAGGGGAAGATCTCAGGCTGGGACAGGAGAGTGAGAGAGAGGCTGCTGAATCAAAAAACTCCACAAGAGTTGAGCCATAGGAGGGAAGACAGAAGAGACAGAGGAACACCTAAATGTCAGAATGGCAGCCCACTGCGCCCAGAGAGTGGACACAGTGAGCCCCAGGACAAAACCATCCCACGAGAAGTCCAGCACCCGCACAGCTGCACAGGAGGAGGGAGACAGACCCCCACTAAGGCACCAGGAGGAGAAGTGCTTCCAAGGACGGTCATAGGACTTCAAGGTGGAAGGGCGCCTAGACAACCGGATGCCCTGGACAACCTCAGCAGAACAACCCTGACCCAACAAACCTAGCCTTTCAAGTGCCAAACCCCCAGCTGGAGGTGGCGCAGGGAGGACAGGCGGAGAAGAGGAGCCCTCAGAGGGGAGGGACACAGGGGTAACTACCAATGGGGACACACAGACAGTCATAAGAAGGGGAAACCAATGCCGGTGAGACCACTCCGGGACAACCAGAAGAACCTCCACCCGGTCCAACCGAATATTCTGGAGGACCCAGGGGATCAAGGCAAATGGTGGGAAGGCAAACAGGAGACCAAGCGATCACAGGACAGAGAAAGTGTTGATTGCCCAGTCGAGAGGGAATGAGGCTGCAAAAATGAGGAAGAAGGGCCGACTCCTCCGAGGCAAATAGATTCAGCCAGGGAAGGCAGAACCGGAGGACAATCAGATCAGACAGAACCGGGGCCAGAAACATGTTCACAGAGGAAGGGAACACTCTGCTCAGGGAGCCCACAGGCCCATCCCCCCTCCCCAGAAGATAGACAGCCGTCAGAGACAGGAGACTCCGCACGGCCCAAAGACCAATCTTCCTGGAAAGGGGAACAGAGACCGGCACATGCCCCCTTGATGATTCACATACGCCCGAACAACCTGGAAGTCGGTCAGAACAGAGACAGCACGGCCCAGAAAGAGAGGAGCAAACCACAGCAGAGCCAATCAAACTGCCCGCAGCTCCTTCCAGTCCAAGGTCTAGAGAGACTCGAACTGGGACCACCCACCCTGAGCCTTGGAAGCACCCAGGACCGCACCCCAACCCACGGCACTGGCATCAGTGGACAACACTACCATAGCCGGAGGGGGAAGAAGGTCAAACCCCCGGGAGAGAGACTGTGGGGACAACCACTAATGGAGAGCAGCCCGAATCCCTGGCGTGACGGGAATAGGAGCATCAAAATCCTGAGAGGCAGGATCCCAGTGGGCCAGACCGTGAGGCAGGAGGGGATACAAATGCAGACGGGCCAAGGGAGGAGATGCAGAGAGGAAGTCATCTTCCCGGACACCGCTGCCAGAGCCGGGCAGAAACCGGGGACTGGGACAGAAGCCACAAAAGGGTACTAAAGAAAGCCAACCCGGGAGAGGAAAACCAACCCCAGACCCATATAGAAGAGAGCCCCCAGGAACATCAGAGTCCGGGTGGGCAGCAGGGAGGATCCCGGGAGAGTGACGAGGAACCCACAGGACTCCAGAAGATGCCAGTACCTGGACCACATCTGACCGATGGAATGGAGAACATCCCCTAGAGGGACCAAGAGCCACATGAAAACCCTTGGCGCCGATGAAAGGCCGAAAGGAGGCACCCGGAAAGAGCCGAGAGTTGACAGAAAAACAGAGAAACTGCTGATCAGCAGGATGGATAGGGATGTGCAGAGAGGCACCCAGCAGGGCCAGGGAAGCAAGGAAAACCCAGGCATCACCAAAAGCAGGATAGACAGCAAAAGTCACCATTCTGAAAGTTCGCCAGGGAATGAAGAGAGAGACCCTTTGCAGAACCAAAAAAGGGCGCAGGCCCCGGCCCCGCTCCAGAGGAGGGACCCCTACGACAGCCGCCCCTTCCAACAGAAGGCGCACGCCCACCAGCAACGCCACCCACCACAGAGGGTGACAAGGCCGAGGAGCCTCCCGGAAGCCCAGTAGGGGAGGAGAGAAAAACTCGACCAGAGAACCAGCAGACACAGACAGCACCGCCCAGGCATCGCATCGGAAAATACTGGACGCAGAACCACCGACCAGGGCCTCGGACTTGGGACCACCAGAAGCCCCAGGCCACGACTCCCAGAAGCAGCCGCAGCATCACATCACACAAAGTGCCAAAACAAAAGTCCCAGAAATAGCGTATCTGCAGCTCCATGAGGGCCAAGAGAGAGGAGGCATCCCACCTCTGCAAAAGAAGAGACAGGGCCGGAAAATCAAGCAGCAGGTACTGGACCAATCAGCATGAGTAGGACGGTGCCCCAACAAGAACGTTGGAAGCAGCACAGAAAAGCTCCACCGCCCCCTCCAGCCGCTTAACATCAGCGTCAGATGGAAGGGTAGACCGACTGAGGGAACTGAGGAGAAAACATGGACAAAGCCAACATAAACAGCGAGGGTAGACGGATCAATCCACTTCCACACACACATGAGGAAACACCGTGCGCCCAGCGCCATGCCAGTGGAAAGGCCCAGGATCCGGCCTGTGTCATCAAGAAAAAAAAGGCACCCTCCAGGACATTCGGCACAGGAGGAGCAAAACTCAAAATGCCACGCACATGGTCAAGCAAAGCAGGGAGCTCAGCACCCCGAACAAAGCGACCACGCACACACACTCCACAGCGCAGTCGAAGGGACATGGTGAATTAGAGACCCACAAAGCACTCAGGCAGGAGGGCCAGCTGCCTGCCGAGCCCGGAAAGCAGCTGCAACCGTCCCATTAAAAATAAGATGCACCCAAACCAGGAGCGGCAGAACCAGTAGCACCCCAGACCATGGGTGTGCAATAATAGTGTAATAGGTGAAGAACAAGTCCCAAACACAACCAACAGAGGGCGGGGACCAACAGAAAAAAGATCTGTTCCAAAAGAAACGAAGTCCCGAGGCACCCGACCACCCTCATAACCAGCTGCCCGAAAACCACAAGGGAGGCAGGAAAACCAACAGGATGCTCCGCGCCGCAGGGAAATAACAGAGGACCCGCGCCCGCTAAAGCAGGGCGACACGGGACCAGCAGAAGAGAAGCGGCCGCTAAAGCAGGCCACGTACATGTATAGCAAAGAATCACTAGCAAGGGCCATCTGAATCTTTGAGTGGGAGCGCCACGTGAAATTAAATGGCGTATGAAAAACCACACAGTTGCTCCAGGCGAGGTTCAAACGCACAACCTCGGCATGACTCAGTGCAAGCACTGCTGAATATGAACAGTGAGCAAACCAAGTGCGCCACTGGATAAAGAAAATGGCAATGCCCAAACTTTTCACCAAACACACAGAGCCAGTGAAACACCAGGAATTGAACACTTAACTTTAGAGCAAGCGTCTAAGACCCTAAACAGGAGGCCAGAGTGACTCTGCATGCGATGGGGAATGGCACAAAACCCAACTTCACACGGCAACCCCAACAGGGAAAGCAAGCAAGAGGAGCAGGCAAAAGGGGTCGCCAGAGCGGGCAGCGCAAAAATCAACAGCAGAACATGAAAACATGAAAGTGCAGATCAAAAGAAAAGCGGCCACTACAGCAGGCCGCCAACGAAAAGCACAAAATACGGAGAAACAGTATTCACCCGACCAACAGCTCCACTAGGCCAAAGGAAACTGATGTGAGTCAGAAAAAAAAAACAGGATGTGTTGTTACGCACTTCCCCCTTTATCCTCACCGGATTGGTGGCGCCATATTGGGGGAAGTGCTGAAAAGCTCTGCTAGGTTTTAGGTTTCTGGGGAGAAGACTAGCTGTTCCTTTGTTCAGGAATGTGACGGGAAGACAGGACAACGAGGTAATGGGTCGGGGACTGGAGGAACCTGGGGGTAACTGTGCTCTGTCACCTGCCTTTCACCTTTGCTGCTGGCTCTGGCATCAGACATTATGATTAACACCTCAAGTGTAATAACGTATTACACTTGAGCAGCAATGCCATTTGTACAGGTAAATAGAGATATCGGAAGTCGCCTGTTGTAAGAACATTAGAGATATGCTTTAGACCGGATAGCAGCTTCCTATGTATTACATAAAAATGAAATGGAAGTCCATTCTAATAAAAATACATACATATTTAATATTAGTTAGAGTATGGTTAGTGTAAGAGTTCCTTAATGTAATCAATTTTAATTTATTTTAAATTGATTTAACTAATAGAAAAATAACACCTGTTTTTGATAAGAAATATGCAGGTAATTAGACATTAACATATACTTTAATTTGAAGGCCTTTAAATTAAAACAAATGTACATAAATACAAATAGATACTTGAATTTAAGGTTAAATATAGGGTACATATTTAGATTAAAGAAAAAATACATATTTTTCAAATAGATTAAAAAAAATTGTGATA
Organism: Lissotriton vulgaris; assembly: GCF_964263255.1. Classification (NCBI taxonomy): domain Eukaryota; kingdom Metazoa; phylum Chordata; class Amphibia; order Caudata; family Salamandridae; genus Lissotriton; species Lissotriton vulgaris. The sequence goes on along the minus strand of NC_141687.1, from coordinate 1,460,869,005 downwards.
ATAGTTGTGGTTAGTGGCAGGCGTTAGTGATGAGGTAAAGGTCAAAATGAGGAAATTGTATTGAAGTAAAGGGAATTTTAATATTAAAAAGGGGCGATAAGGTAATGGCAGACAAGGTGAAAGTGCTGAGGTAGGATTAGAAGAGGTCAGTTTATACATCCCCAATGATGTCCGCAGTAGAAAAAAAACATTTTCTGTCATCTGTACAAAATGTCTCTTCCATGCATGGCAAGACTTTTTACGAAAGAATCAAGAGTCATTCCAAAGTTGTTGGTTTGCAAAATTTTCAAAAAGAAACTTTTCCTTTTCCCTCCATAGTTCGATAAAACTTTAATGTTTTCCACCATAAATTCTCAAACAACACATAGCTGTTTCGTATTTGACTGTTTCCCTCCCATGTTTGCGGGGAGGTCACAGTCTGCTGATCTTTGTTTGCCTGTCTGATGGTGATTAAGATAATATATTGTTATACCAGCTACATGCATAATTGAAGTAGTGGTTAGGTTAAAAAGCTTCTCCTGTAGACTGTGTGATATGAGTGGATAAGTAGCACCCATTTGCCTGGCAACGCTTTAATGGGCCAATTAGTATTACATTCATGTCAATGAACCTGATCTCTGTACATTTATAATATAAATGTTTGTTCTGTATAGTTTATGTCCCACTGCGATTATTCAGTGAATTATGTGAACATTTAGGCAGATTGGGTCCGATTCACAGAACTAACTTAGGACAAAATCCTAAACTTACTACCATTTTGGTATTCACAGAAGACACTTACTCATTTTGGTATTCACAGAAGGCACTTACTCATTTCGGTATTCACAGAAGTTAGGAGTCCTAACTTTAGGACTCTTAAATGCCTTCTGTGAATACCGAAAGTCTTAAAATTAGGATTTTTCTCAATTTAGTAGTAGTAAAGTTAGGACTCCTATCTTTAGAACTCCTAAATGCCTGCTGTGAATACCGAAAGTCTTAAAATTAGGATTTTTCTCAACTTTACTACTACTAAACTGAGAAAAATCCTAATTTTAAGACTTTCGGTATTCACAGAAGGCATTTAGGAGTCCTAACGTTAGGAGTCCTAACTTTACTACTACTAAATTGATAAAAATCCTAATTTTAAGACTTTCGGTATTCACAGAAGGCATTTAGGAGTCCTAAAGTTAGGAGTCCTAACTTTACTACTACTAAATTGAGAAAAATCCTAACTTTAGGACTTTCGGTATTCACAGAAGGCATTTAGGAGTCCTAAAGTTAGGACTCCTAACTTCTGTGAATACCGAAATGAGTAAGTGTCTTCTGTGAATACCAAAATGAGTAAGTGCCTTCTGTGAATATGAAAATGGTAGTAAGTTTAGGATTTTGTCTTAAGTTAGTTCTGTGAATCGGGCCCACAGTTTCCTCTACTTGAGTCATCTAGTGACCAGACCATAATGTTGTGTTATGTTAGTTTTAATTGTTAAAGCACAATTCTAGTCTAGCTGAGGTCTCTTTATGTAGTGGGATTTCCGGATTGTGTTTCCTGCTGTTTCCTGAATACCGGGGGCTGTTTGAAAGATGCACTATCCATGTCTTGCAATATGCATGTCTTCCAGAGTCTCCCTGTGAGAAGTGTCCACCAGTTTTTACCCTTCATCTAGACTGGGTACCAATATTGTCTTGTGTTTCTTATGTTACCGGTGACTGCATCCTAGCTTGCCTTCAAGTGTTTGGAATTGGCATACATTTTCTAAAATACAAGGTACCCAAAAATTTACTTGGGTTTGATTTCCGTAACACAGTTGCGTTTTACCTGTACTGTGCACATGTCTGCAACCCTCTTGTTTACTTTCCAGTGTAGATAGTTGCTTATTTTTTGCCGTATGTCGTTCAAGTAGACTTATATGTGGCACCCAAATGAAAGACATACTTACTTAACTTTTGCATTTCCCTTTTTCAATTACACAGAATGCGGATTAATAACAACTATATGATCATAGCCTCTACAAGATTGTTTAATGAAGCCCTTTTTATTTCACTAACAGGGTTCTAGATGTAAATCAGTCCCATGATGCAACATGTGTCCCCAGCCCCATCTCTGACAATGATGTCCACACAGATTGTGCCTCCACCTCCATACCAAGAAAACCAGCAGGTAAGTACCCTTGTCATCTTTAGCATTAAAAACAATTGTCACCAAACTCGAGTAAACAACGTTGGATGCATCTTAAAAGTTTTATGATACTCACTTTATGCATACAAATAATTTATTAATAGAGTTCGTATTACCAAAAAAGAGCGAATTGTTAATGACTGAGATGTGTCACTCAACAATCGTAAATGTTTTGCAAGTGATTATAAAGCCAGTGCATTTTTCAATCACCTTGATCCAAAATGTTGATCATAACTGCCGTATTCGTCTTCAGTTCTGCAGCCAAGACTTCTAGTTTTGTGGCGGGAAAAGCACACAGCCCTTCTGACCCTGTGGATAGCTTTCTGGTGCGATTGCTTTGTAAGTTATTCAGCATATTAATTCAGGTAGACTCTGGATTTCTTCAAGGATATGGTTATTTGTCATAGTCCTTTTACATTTTGGCTTGCAGCAAGAAGTTGTGACTTCAGAGGAGGAAGACAAGGCTGAGATTAGTAAAACTAGGGCTTGCACTGTGATTTGACTGTGCATGGCTTTAAATGAATCCACACTGTCTGTGCTTTTGTGCCTTGTGAGTCTTGAAATTAAGTTGCAAGTCAATATGGAATGCAGGAATTTTGCTTACTGGTAAGGGTTGGAGACAATCCTTGTGTACATTGTCAAACTAATATTGTTTGTGTTAGGGTTGCAGTTTGAATGAAGGAGTGACTCTATCTCCCTGGAGTTCAGTTTGTCAAAGATGACAGTTATTCGTATTGTACAAGATACTCTTTCCGCCAAATGACACCTGCCTGGGCTATACTGTTCAGCACAATTGTGTCGTCTGTGTACAGAAGTATACATTTCCCTTTGGGTTTGTAATGGAACACCCAGTGGTTCCACATATAAGTCAATGATCTGGGGTGAGAGGATACGGTCTTAAGGTACTCTGAATGAAGATGGGTGGCATTTTTTGCAAAGTCTTATGAAATTCGCAAAGTTTTGCAGGATTTTAGAGTTGTCAAATTTTGTGCATGCTTTTCTGCCACAGAAGACTGCTTGGAACAGTAAAACTGAGACGTTTCCTCCTTGAACCCGTGGGCACATCGAATGACTTTTAAATGCAAGGTATGCGCTCACGTTTAGCTTGCCTTCAAGATACCAACAGTAGCATTCGCCCACATAATCGAGACCACACAAATTCCTTGTAGCATAAAAGGCCACTTTATTCAAGACGTATGAAATCCCATCAGATAACAATTAATTTATTATATGATGCAATTTGGAATAAAGACCAAAACCATTTGTCATCTTAAATTTGTGTATATATATATATATATATATATATAACATTTCACCAAAACCATCAATATAATTGTCTTGTGTCACAATACTGAATTAAAACTTCCCCAACATTTTCTTTATATTCTTCCCCTCAATTGTTCTTCATAAACTCCCCCTATCCCCCTCCCACTAAGGACTGGACAAGCCCGCTCTAGACTTCTCCTCCCCCGCTTTACGCCACGAACATCTGCTAGGGAATCATGTCTTGAAGTGGCAATTCTCAAGGAAGGTCGGATAACTACCTTCGTTTTTTTTTTGGTTTTTTGGGTGGGTGGGTGGGATCTCCTCAGAAACGCGCCCTGCTGCCTCCGCCTCGCTCGCACACCTAACTGCCTTCTCTACGCCTACGCTATCGCACGTGCCTCCCTGCCTGACGTTCCACTAAACAGAGCGTGGACCACTCCATGCGTGCCAATATCCCCAGGGGGAAACGTCTCGCGCCGCTCCCCCTGAGGACCCATCGCCCACATAATCGAGACCACACAAATTCTTTGTAGCATAAAAGGCCACTTTATTCAAGACGTATGAAATCCCATCAGATAACCATTTATTTATTATATGATGCAATTTGAAATAAAGACCAAAACCATTTGTCATCATAAATTTGTAAATATATTTATATATATAACATTTCACCAAAACCATCAATATAATTTTCTTGTGTCACAATACTGAATTAAAACTTCCCCAACATTTTCTTTACATTCTTCCCCTCAATTCTTCTCCATAAACTCCCCCTATTCCCCTCCCACTAAGGACTGGACAAGCCCGCTCTGGACTTCTCCTCCCCCGAATTACGCCACCCAGGAAAACCAAAGAGTTTTCCTGGTCCTCCCCCCTCCTTTTTCCTGGCTGAAGGGAATTAGAATTTGGAATCGCACCATAAATTGACCTGTAACTCTTGAGCCAACATATCCCTGATTTCCATTAAATAGTAAGCTAAACCTAGAGGCGATGAATGTACTCCGTCCCCTCGAAAAAGGTGACTTTCCGTACTTGTTATATTGTCATGAGCAATACATTTGATCTGCATTACTGAACAAAATACTCTCATTGCTTTATTCATCTTCCTTCTAGCTTTCTCGACTGCTGCATGACACCTTGCTTTTCTCCATGACTGTCTTTAAACAAATTCAGTCCAAATCAAGCAAGTGCTTGGCCAATTGTTTTTTAAAACAGCTAAATCGAATTGCATCTTTTTGATTAGCGTTAAACCAGAGAGATCCACTAAATCATTCTCTCCTAGGTGGATAATCAGATAATCAGGACAACCTCTTAAATGAAACAAATTTGTGAGCGTCTGGAACAAGTCCTCCCATTTCATGCCTCCTTTACCCTTCCATACCAACTCATGTCCAGCGCCGGGAATACCGAGCGATCTTCCATAGATTTGCTTCTCTGCAAAAAGAGCCGCCAATTTAACAAAGGAATGACCCACCATCCACGTTTGCTTTTTAAATTTGGAAGATGCGCCCGAACATTACCTAAAGAGAAAGGCAGAAGTTAACATAACGCCACAGACTTTAAATATTCAAACATCATTATTTACGTTTGTAACAATTTGATTTCCATCTGCCAATACGTTGCAAAACTTCCACACCCAGCCCCAATCTCGATGCTTCTGTAGCAGCCTCAATCCTAAACGAATGCATGGCAAAGTCTTTTGGGTCGTTCCTTACTAACACTAGCGTTTTTTGCAATACCGCCAAACATTGAGCACTCGTTATTTTGCCACCATCTTTTTGCAGGATAATATGGCCCTTTTGAAACGTGCCTGACAAGGAAAACTAGACCCATTCTTGTACCGGGCAGCAATGCGCTACCCCACTGCCGTTTAGAAAAACCCATATGCCCCTGCCTAACTGATCAGTTTTTGATTTTTGAAGCCAGATCCCCAATTTGTGTCCCAATACAGAAACGTCTTCATTGCATAGACCCCGGTCCCCGCCCAAACCCAAAACCTCCGAGACCCTAAATGCTCTAAAAAACATCCAAATCATTGCTAATCTGAATCGGTCCCTTTTCCAAACATCATAACAACATACCAAAAGTTGCTTTAACCATTGTTGTAATAGGTCAAACGTAATAGGAGCCCAGAGCTGTTTGAAGCTAACTTTTTTCCTATTGAGGCCTCCCAGCATCTTCCCAACTAAAATATTGTCAACTGGATCAAAACCCCAGAACAGTTGTCCATAAAATGACACACCCGATAACTTATCCGCAATAGTTGTGTGGGATAAAGCTTTGTCTATCAACGTGAGAACAAAATCGCAAATACATGCACCACCTGTTCCTGTGGACCCTTCCTCAGATAAACAACTCTTATAACTCAAAAATTCTTCCCATGCTTGTAGGTAACTTCTTCTAGTCAAAAGTGCTATGGAATGCTCGACCAGTTGTACGATCCTCATTCCCTTAGGGCCCAAATGTTGTGGGGTACCATCGCTTTGCTGACTTCCGCCCCTGGCGCCAATGCCTGAAACTTCTGCCAATGAGAACGAGAGAGTGCGTCAGCAATGGAATTGTCAACTCCAGGGACATGCTTAGCTTTGAAAACCATGTTAAACTTAAGGCTCAAAAGCATGAAAATCCCAAGCAATTGCAGAACCTTCACATCTTTAGCTTTTTGGTGATTCACTAGGTTGACCACTGCGGTATTGCCGACATGAAACAATACAGATCTGTTCCTGAACTCATGTTGTCCCCATACCAACAAAGCAAAGATCAAGGGAAACAGTTCAAAGAAAGCAATACTTCGGCCCTGTTTCTCACAATTTTCCAGCCAACTTTCGGCACACCATCTCCCTTCCCAGAAAAAACCAAAACCACTTGATCCTGCAGCATCCGAATAGATCTGAATTTGCCAAAGAAAAGCATTGTCCACGAAATGCAAAGGGACACCATTGAAACTGTCAAGGAAACACAACCAAACTCTCAAATCCTCCTTAATGCCTTTACCAATTCGGACTCTGTGGTGTGGAAGATAAGCACCCGATAAGGCCATGCCCAAACGCCTACAAAATGTTCTTCCTGCCCTCACTACTCTACAAGCAAAGTTTAAGTATCCCAACAGGCGCTGTACTTGCTGCAACTCAATTTTCTTCTTATCCAGCACTAACGATAAAAATGCTCGAATTTCTTGTATCTTGCGAGCTGGAAGACATGCTGTCATTTCCAAGGTATCGATCTCTATTCCTAAGAAAGTCATTATCGTACCTGGCCCTTCTGTCTTATCTGGAGCCAAGGGGACCCCCAGAAATTCTGTCAATGCCTGAAATTGAGTAAGTGCTGCTATGCAATGGCCCGACTGAGCCTGTCCCACTTATAGGAAATCATCCAAATAATGACAGCTGGCACCTTTGTCACATACTTGTGAAAATATCCACTGAATTAAATTACTAAATGTTTCAAAAAGAGCACACGAAACCGCACTGGCCATTGGCAGAACTCTATCCACATAATGATGGCCTTGAAAGAACATACCCAGCAACTCAAAATCTGAAGGGTGTATGGGCATTAATCTGAAAGCTGATTGGATGTCACATTTCGCCATCTACGCTCCACTATCCATCTGTGTCACCAAGTGTATTGCCTCATCTACTGTTGTGTCTGACACTGAAGTATCTACTACCGAGATGAAATCATTGATAGAGCAGCCCTCTGGGCAGGACAGATGTTGTATCATCCTATACTCCCCTTCTTTCTTTTTAGGAATGACGCCCAGTGGGGACACCATCAGATTGTCTAAAGGACATTGTGTGAAAGGACCCGCTATCCTGCCTGCATTTATTTCAGCATCCAATTTGCGTTGTACCACCTCCGGCAACTCTTTTGCAGAACGCAAAGTAGCAGCCCACCTACGGTGACGAGGGCCTTGATATCCAAGCTTAAAACCATCTTTGAACCCCCAGAATAACCTAGCCGCTGCCTCTGTATCTGGGTACCTTTCCAACTAAGGTAGTAAACTGGACAGCTTAACTGGTGTATGTGCCCTTTGGAAAAGCAGGGAAAGCGGCGCCTCTACCCCTATATGCACCACTGCTCTGTTCTGGAAACCTGTGCTGCTCATTAAATCGTTGACCGCCAAAGCCTCCCATTGGGGAACCACAATGCGTGAGTGGATGTCGCCCTCCACACTGTGAACACTCATGTCTAAGGCACATTCCCCTATTGTAATTCCAGCAGGCCCCTGTCCCCGAACTTTGCCCCCGTCCCAAAACACCCCTGCCCCCGTTTGGGCGGGACGCCACAGAAAGGGCCGATAAACGACTGGCAACTCGCTTGCCGTGTGTGTCGTTGCAGGTGGGTGAGACGTGGAGATCCATTGTAGCCAAAGCTCAGAGTCCACATCCCCCCACAGCTTCTCAGCGCATAAACAGATTCTTGCTCTAAACTCCTCATCATAGTTTAACCATGAATACCCCCCAAAATTCATTTGTGCTTTTCTGACAATATCCATGTATTTATAAAGGGCTACAGACCTCTCAAGATATTTTTCACAATAAATACTTGCATATATCAGAAAAGCCGAAGTCCAATTTTCTATTGTACGAGGAACCCTGGGACGTTATGCTAACTCCCATTCCTCTTCCTTTGACCCCTCTTTAGCTTGTATATTTCTGTGTAGTAATTTGAATACGTCCACAAACTCATGATTCCATATTTTTTGTTTAGTTTTGTCAGTTAAATGAGTTCCCAGCGGCATCGCTAGACCCATGTTGGACAGGCCACATGAAGGGCCGCTCTCCCCCCGGCCCAACCCGGTCCGAGCCCGGTCACACAGGTACCACACACCACCATTGCACGTCCTCCGTCCCCTCAGGGACCCCTGCCTTCGAACATATCGACCTCGTGGACCCGATCCACTGCTGGCCCGCGCGCCCACCCTGGGCGCCATCTTGGACACTCCACCACGAGGCCGCCTGGCCCCCGATCGACCTCAACCCTGGGCCTGGCCAGGCCTCAGACATCCCGGCACCACCATCCACCCAGGAGGTGAGCGGGCTACTTGGCAAGTCAATGGGAGAAAGAGGTGTCGATGGCTCTCCCCGCCAAGTGCCGCTCGCCCATCGCCTCCCCGGGCGCTGGCCCCACCCCCCTGCTGGGTGTCTGGACTCCCCCATCCCGGACCTCCCGACCTCCAAGTGCGAGGGTCCGGACATCAAAGAACACCAGCCCTATAACTGGGGCAGCTCCAGAGCAGGAAGGCAGTTGTATCTTGGAGTCGAGAGACGTAAAGAAGAACTCATCCTTGACGGACTACTGGCGCTGCGGTAGCTCTGCCTTGTGCACCATCACCCTGCCTGCTGGTGCTGCCGCAACCTTCGTAACCTTCGGAATCCTTCATCGTCGTCGGGACCTGCTGGCGTGGCCGCGGACCGTTTGCAACCATCATCTTCTTCGGGACCTGCTGGCTCCGCCGCGGACCGTCACTTCCTTCGTCCATCTCGGGACCTGCTGGCTCCGCCGCGGCCCGATCATCTAGAACGCCGAGCTCGAGGATTGAGAGCTATTTCCATCTTTTGGTAACCAAGACTGTCCCGCTACCCTTTCCCCAAACCAGAGACCAGAATCGAGGGGACCCCTGAGTCCAGACCTCCTTGTACCATTTTATCGTACTTTAAGAATCGCCTATAAAATCTCGTTGAACCTTACCCTTGTGTGGTGTCCGTCTGTGGGGGGGAAGTTACTTGTCTGTACGGTCACTGGAGTCGGCTCTCCCTGGAGACCGCTCCCCTTATCCTCGGCCGACCCTCCCGGTCCGTCTAACATTGGTGGCCAGCGGCGCGATCCGAATCACCGCATAATCGTACAGACAGTAGCTCACCCCACGACGAAATCAAGATGACAACTAAAGAAAGCGGATCCACCGAGAAATTCCAGATGGAGAAATTGGACGAGTACAACCATCGTGAACTAAAACAATTCTGCATCGAACTAGGTATCGCTACCACCGGACTAAGTACCAAAGACGATTTCAAGCATGCCCTAGAGTCTTGGGCAGAGACCGGGGTCGCCGGAACCCCCGATCGAAGCATCGCAGCAAAAACCACCATGGCTCCTGAAGAGCAAAGAACGGGTCTCTCGCAAGACGAGATCCAGGAACGAGAAAAAACCCGACTACACGAGCTAGAAATGGCTCGGCTCAAAATGGACGTTGAACTTAAGTTGGCCGAACAGAAAATAAACTTAGAGCACCTACGTCTCCGAGAAGAAAGAGAGGAGAAACAGAGACAAAGGGAGCTCGAGGAAAAGAAACTGGCATATGAACACGAGCGACGACTAGCTGAGATTGATTTACGCAAGCAGAATAAAGAAATAGGGGTGTTCGAGCAACCCCACACCCCAGGGACAACGGAGAAAAAGGTACACATCCCCAAGGATGTCGTTCGAGAATACTTCCGAGAGGACGACATCCAGCAATGGTTTAAAGCCTACGAAATCGCTATGACTGCACACCGGATCGATAGAAACGACTGGGGAGCCGGCCTATGGGGGAGATTCCTCAATGAGGGCCGCGACACCCTGCTACAGCTCCCGGACCACCAGATGACCTCCTATGACCATATGAAAGCTGCCCTCCTCACCCGCTATGGCCTCACACCCGAAATGTACCGTCAGAGGTTCCGAGACTGCACCCGCATCCCGGGTACAACTTGGGTGGACTATGTAACCTACTTTAGCCGAGCCTTCGAGGGCTGGATCAAAGGAAGCAAGGTTACAACCTACGAACAACTGTTCAATCTCATGGTATGGGAGCACCTATCGAACAATTGCTTTATTGAACTCCGCCAGCACCTCCTCGACAGCAAGTTAACCGATCCCCGGCAGCTCGCAGCCGAAGCTGACCGATGGGAAATCACCAGAGTGGGCCGGAATGGGTCCTACGAACAGAACCGGAACAACAATGGTCAGCACCGTCCCCGAGGAGGAGGAGGCCAAGGACGCGGAAGAGACAACGCTTCGGTCGCCCCCGCGGTGAGCACCACCCCCCCGGCCAACCGGGGCAGCGCCCCGGCGCGACCGGGATACCGAGCCAATGTTACGTGCCATCGATGCCAACGAGTCGGCCACTATGCCAACGATCCAAATTGCCCACAGTACCAGAGCTCAAGACCCCGCCAGGTGGCTGCTGCTGCCCTGGGGGAAGAACAGATCTCCGAGGAGCAAGAAGAATATGAGCAAGAGCATCAGGAATGGGAGCCAGCCGCCATGGCTCTAGCCTGCTTAGGGGGGAAAGACATGGTCCCGCGGGTCCCCCTACCCGCTAACACCCAGAAGTACAGCCAATGGGTGAGCATCAATGGACGCCGGGCTGCAGCCCTTCGTGACACTGGGGCCAGTGTAACAGCCGTCCGCTGTCACCTGGTGACCCCGGAACAGTATCTACCGAACATTCTCTGCCCTGTACGTTCAGCCGATAACTCGGAAAGTCTGTGTCGGATGGCCTGCGTCCCTTTCGAATGGGGGGGGTCTCCGGCATGTTGAAAGTCACGGTCCGAGACGATGCCCCCGTAGACTGCCTCCTGGGGAATGACCTTGAAAGCTCCCCGTGGGCCGCCGTGGAACGAAGAGAACACCTGGGGATGTTAGGCGTCCCGGACTGGGCGTGCGTCACCACCCGGTCCATGGCCGCCCGTGCCAGCCCCCGCCCAGAGGAACCCGAATGGCCGGCGCCACCGCCTCCGGTCGCCCCAGCCGAAACCACCGACCGTGACGTCCCCCCAGAACAAGCTCAACCTCCAGACCTCACTAACCTCGACCAGTGGCCTCAAGAGGGGGGGCCCACGCAAGAACAATTTCGCCAAGAACAGAAGACCTGTCCCTCCCTCGAGGGACTCCGCCAGCAAGCGCTTGCCCAAGGCGCAGGGGATACCTCCGGCACTCACTGGGTCTACTGGGACAATGACCTGCTGTACAGTGAGCAAAGAATCGCGGAGCTGGGGGCCAGCCGAGTACTGGTGGTGCCCCTCCGTTTTAGAGACTTTCTGCTAAACCTGGCCCACGATGTCCCCCTGGCGGGACACCTGGGTCAAGATAAAACCTACAGTCGTCTGGTGACCCACTTCTTCTGGCCCAAAATGAGGAACGATGTACACCAGCATTGCCGATCTTGCCCCACGTGCCAAGCCAGTGGAAAGAGCGGCCGCAAACTAAAAGCCCCCCTGCAACCTTTTCCCGTGGTCACCACCCCGTTCGAGAAGGTCGGGATAGACATCGTGGGGCCCCTGGACCCGCGCACAAAACAAGGTCATCGGTTCATCCTGGTGCTAGTGGACCACGCCACCCGCTACCCCGAGGCTGTTCCCCTGCGAACTGTGACAGCCCCGGTAGTCGGCCGGGCTCTAATGGGGATCTTCTCCCGTGTGGGCTTCCCCCGAGAAGTCGTCAGCGACAGAGGCACGAACTTTATTTCCAAATATATGAAGTCCCTCTGGCAACAGTGCGGGGTTACCTACCGATTCACGACCCCCTATCACCCTCAAGGAAACGGACTCGTTGAGCGGTTCAACCGCACGCTCAAAGGGATGATCGGGGGGTTGGAAGAACCCCTCCGTCGCCAGTGGGATGTACTGCTGCCGTGCCTCCTCTTCGCATATCGAGAGGTTCCCCAGAAGTCCCTGGGCTTCAGCCCGTTTGAACTGCTATATGGACATCCAGTGCGGGGGCCGCTCAGCCTAGTCAAAGAGGGCTGGGAGATGCCCCCTCTAAAGAACCCACCAGATGTCTTCCGGTACCTCCTAACACTCCGCAACCAGACCCGGCGGTTCAGAGAGCTGGCAAAAGCCAACCTAGAAGCCAGTCAAGAGGACATGAAAAAGTGGTATGACCGGAATGCCTCCTCCATCGAATTTGAACCTGGGCAACAGGTATGGGTGATGTCCCCCACCGAACCCTGCGCCCTGCAAGACAAGTGGACGGGGCCCTTCAAAGTAGTCGAGCGCAAGGGTCCTGCCACCTATCTCATCGACATGGAATCTTCCCGGAACCCCCTCCGGGTCCTCCACGCTAACAGACTGAAACCCCACTTTGTGCGCTCCGAACTCGGCCTCCTGATGGCCACCGACAATGGGGTTGAAGAGGACTCCGAGCCCCTCCCTGACCTCCTACGGACTCAGGAGAAAGACGGCTCCGTGGATGGGGTCCGACTCTCGGAGGCCCTCACCCGAGAGCAACACCAGGAGTGTCGAGTCCTCCTGTCACAGTTCGCCAACCTGTTCTCCCTCACCCCAGGGGTCACTTCCTGGTGTGTGCACGATGTGGACACGGGGGACAGCCCCCCTATCCGCCACCGGGCCTACCGCGTGCCAGATCGGGTACGGGCCTGCATCCAGGAAGAGGTAGCCAAAATGCTCACACTCGGGGTCATCGAGCCCTCAGACAGCCCCTGGGCCAGCCCTGTAGTACTGGTCCCCAAAGCGGCCGCCCCTGGCACCCCACCGGAACTCCGGTTCTGCGTCGACTACCGGGGCTTGAATGCGGTCACCAGAACAGACGCACATCCCATCCCCCGGGCGGATGAACTAATCGACCGCATGGGAGCTGCCCGCTACCTCAGCATTTTCGACCTGACGGCGGGCTACTGGCAAATCGGCCTCACACCCCGGGCCCAAGAACGTTCTGCCTTTTCCACCCCCAATGGGCATTACCATTTCAAGGTCATGCCCTTCGGCATGAAAAATGCCCCAGCAACATTTCAGCGGCTCGTCAATCAGGTCCTGGCGGGACTCGAAGGGTTCAGTGCCGCCTACCTAGACGACATCGCTGTATACAGCCACCATTGGTCCGTGCACCTCCACCACCTCCGAGCAGTGCTACAAGCCCTTCAGCGAGCTGACCTCACGATCAAGGCCAGCAAATGTCAAATTGGGCAAGGATCTGTGACCTACCTCGGGCACCAGGTGGGAAGCGGCCTGGTGGCCCCTCTGCAGCTCAAAATTGCCGCCATCCAGTCCTGGCAGCCACCCATCACCCAGACCGAGGTACGAGCCTTCCTGGGCCTCACGGGCTATTACCGAAGGTTCGTGAAAGACTATGGTACTATCGTGGGCCCCCTCACAGAACTCACGTCAAAAAATCAACCCAAAAAAGTCAACTGGACCCCGGAGTGCCAAACAGCATTCGAACAATTGAAAGCCGCCATGTGTACCGCCCCGGTGCTCCAGGCCCCCGACTACAACCGGGAGTTCGTCGTCCAGACGGATGCCTCCGACCATGGCATTGGGGCAGTCCTGTCTCAAGTGGACACCGAAGGCCTTGATCAGCCAGTGGCCTTCATCAGCAGGCGCCTCCTACCACGGGAACAACGCTGGAGCACCATAGAGAGGGAGGCCTTCGCTGTAGTATGGGCCCTCAAGAAGCTCCGGCCCTACCTCTTTGGCACACACTTTCGGGTGCAGACCGATCACCGACCCCTGCAGTGGCTGATGCAGATGCGGGGGGAAAACCCGAAGTTACTACGTTGGTCCATCTCCCTACAAGGGATGGACTTCACAGTTGAACACCGGCCTGGGCCGGATCACGCCAACGCAGATGGCCTGTCCCGGTTCTTCCGCCTCGACGAGGAGAGTCCCCAAGAGGATGGGTAACTCTCCCCGCCTTCAGCTGGGGGGGACGCATGTTGGACAGGCCACATGAAGGGCCGCTCTCCCCCCGGCCCAACCCGGTCCGAGCCCGGTCACACAGGTACCACACACCACCATTGCACGTCCTCCGTCCCCTCAGGGACCCCTGCCTTCGAACATATCGACCTCGTGGACCCGATCCACTGCTGGCCCGCGCGCCCACCCTGGGCGCCATCTTGGACACTCCACCACGAGGCCGCCTGGCCCCCGATCGACCTCAACCCTGGGCCTGGCCAGGCCTCAGACATCCCGGCACCACCATCCACCCAGGAGGTGAGCGGGCTACTTGGCAAGTCAATGGGAGAAAGAGGTGTCGATGGCTCTCCCGCCAAGTGCCGCTCGCCCATCGCCTCCCCGGGCGCTGGCCCCACCCCCCTGCTGGGTGTCTGGACTCCCCCATCCCGGACCTCCCGACCTCCAAGTGCGAGGGTCCGGACATCAAAGAACACCAGCCCTATAACTGGGGCAGCTCCAGAGCAGGAAGGCAGTTGTATCTTGGAGTCGAGAGACGTAAAGAAGAACTCATCCTTGACGGACTACTGGCGCTGCGGTAGCTCTGCCTTGTGCACCATCACCCTGCCTGCTGGTGCTGCCGCAACCTTCGTAACCTTCGGAATCCTTCATCGTCGTCGGGACCTGCTGGCGTGGCCGCGGACCGTTTGCAACCATCATCTTCTTCGGGACCTGCTGGCTCCGCCGCGGACCGTCACTTCCTTCGTCCATCTCGGGACCTGCTGGCTCCGCCGCGGCCCGATCATCTAGAACGCCGAGCTCGAGGATTGAGAGCTATTTCCATCTTTTGGTAACCAAGACTGTCCCGCTACCCTTTCCCCAAACCAGAGACCAGAATCGAGGGGACCCCTGAGTCCAGACCTCCTTGTACCATTTTATCGTACTTTAAGAATCGCCTATAAAATCTCGTTGAACCTTACCCTTGTGTGGTGTCCGTCTGTGGGGGGGAAGTTACTTGTCTGTACGGTCACTGGAGTCGGCTCTCCCTGGAGACCGCTCCCCTTATCCTCGGCCGACCCTCCCGGTCCGTCTAACAACCCATATATGGAAGCCTTCTCTTAATGTTAAGGGATACAGTTCTATCAGACCCTTCATCTGAGGACAACCACTCCGCTTTACAAAATTGCCTATTGTGTGGTCCGACAAAACCCACTGTGCTAACCGGTGTCAAAACACCAGGTGATACTGATCTGTCTGACAACTCACCTCTACTACCTTCCATATCAACCACATTCTTTGTTCCAGGCTGCATTCTCCCCCCTGCCCTCTTCCCCTGCGTATCGTCCCCAGCTGCTGATAATCTCTCGGTGTTTGGTCGGTATGAGAGGAGTCCGCACTTGACCTCTGAAATGATAAAATAGACTTTTGCATTGCCCCCCTTCCCCTTTTTTACCCCCTTTGATTTTAGATACTGTACCTGTGGTGTTTACAGAAACTTTTTTACTATTAACATTTTCCTTACCCCTGAAATTTGGCAACTGTGGCTCTCCCAAGTTATCGATAGCAGTCCGCAACGTCGCACTTGTACTGGGACACGCTCCATCCTCAACCCCGCCATCAAAGGTTTTCCAAGCCAAAACAGCTCTCCGCTCCAGAGGCCTGCTCAACCGCACAAAATCCGCTCCAGATCCGCTATTTTCCTTAAAATTAAGTTCTCCCAGTGTCGCAGGAACATTGATAAGAATCGCCTTGCCAGATGTTACATTGTGTGTAACACCCAAAAATTCATCAGAAAGGTCGCCAGAACCCCGTGAATAACTGGAACTTGTCTTATGCACTCTCCGCTCTTCTACAACGTCCTTAAATGGGCTTAAGTGCTCTACCCAGACCCACTGTCCTTCCAAGTTCTGTGGCTGAGGGTAACCTACTTCATGCCTGGGAACAGGTGGCGGGCGAGCGCGCGGGAATAAATATCCTGTGTCCCATCTTTTGATAGCTAAACCTGGAGCAACGGTGTTCCCTTCTTCTTCAAGAAGGGGTTCGTCTTCACCTTCATCGTCACTGTTCCCACCCAAATCAATCTCCATATCCCTGGCACTAAAACCTTCCTGTTCCCTGAAAGGCTGTGTCTGCATTCGAGCGCTCCCGCTCCTTGCCAATGGTGGACCAACTTCCTTTGTTCCAACAGGCACCTCAGACCCTTCGGGGTTTTGTGGTAAATTAATCATAACCGTTGGAAACGGCGCTTCTTTCCTAGCTTGCGCCGCAAACTCCTCCCCTTCTTCACTGTCACTGGAATAAGCTACTAGGGAAGTGTCTTGTCTCTCGCATAATAAAGTCTGACCTCCGTCGCTGAATGCGGGGCTCTGACCTGTAGCAACCCTCCCCTTCTGGCGACAACTTACTGAGAACCGTTTTGGTATCATTGCAATCCCCGACCCACTTTGTCCAACCAAAGGGTTCCTAACAGCTTTCCCCTTCCCTCTTTTCTTGGCAGCTGCAACCTTCACCCCACTGGGCCCCCCGCCAGCATGCCGGTGTCCTGAGCGCTGGCGTCATGGAAAATAGACAAGGCATCCCGTTGACTCACCGTCACTGGAGGTGGGAGAGAGAGGTCCCTGCAAACGGCATGTCTGATGAAAGTGCGCCAGTTGTTGAGGCTCTCAAAGCTCCTGCACTCCACTAACGTGCCCTCTTGGCTCCTCGCTGAATGGGAGATTTCCTACAGGCTTCTACCGCTAACCGCACACCTTTTGCTGCCTTGCGTTGTGGTTGCCGTGTGGGGGGGAGCATCTCCAGGCATGTGTCAGCATATCTTCTCTCCCCTCCTGCTGAATCACACAAAGGGCTTCCACCAGCTTCTCACTCATGTTCATTGTTGCCGCTGAAATAATGCTGTCAGTCCTTGTCACGAAAATTAGCAAGGAAACGGGACCTCACTAAACTATCGATTTCCTCAGAAACGCGCCCTGCTGCTTCCGCCTCGCTTGCGCACCTAACTGCCTTCTCTTCGCCTACGCAATCGCGCGCGCCTCGCTGCCTGATGTTCCACTAAACAGAGCGTGGACTGCTCCGTGCGTGCGAATATCCCCAGGGGGAGACGTCTCGCGCCGCTCCCCCTGAGGACCCATTCTCAAAATGTAGAGTACTTTTGCATAATTTTCTTGCATTGTGGCAAATATCAGTATTTTGTGTACCACTAGTTAGAAAGAGTGTACTTGCCTACTTTGCCACTTCTTACATTGTTGTCTCTTCCACACTTTTTGTATCACTGATTTCGAGTTTTGAGGTTTCCTGAGGCGTTGGTGTATTTTAACCCAGAGGTGAGTATTCATCCCCACACAATGTGTAATTTAAAAAGAAAATGAGGCTGCTCAATGTGATTCATCGTCGTTTCACTCCACCCTCCCCTCCCCCCCGAGTTTTACTAGTAAAACAACTAAGTCATAGGAATAGAGATTCGACTCCATATTGAAATCAGTGACAGAGCTTGAAAGTAAATTGTTCCTTCTGCATGTGAGCCAGACAGAAATCCTTAGTTGACATGTGATCTGTTATCAATACATGAGGAGCGCCTTGCCTCTTCTGACTCTCATGTGAAAGTATAACAATTTGAAAGTCCTGCATATATGCAGTTGGTTCAGTAAAAAGGGCAAATAGAGTTGTAAGATGTTCTCAACATGACGACTGCGAGGGTTGTGGAAGTCTTTTTATGATTATGATTCATAGATGGCGCTAATCTCTGAAGTATTTTGAATTAAGTCTTTACCCGTTTGGGATTCCGTTCCTTTTCATGTGTCTTATAGTGTTTTTCGCTCTAGCTTGTTTAACGCTGAAACACAAACACTTAGCACAACCTTTATATGATTATTGTTGCTATGCGTGCCTTTTTTCTTGAAATACGTTTTTATTTGCGAGTTCAGGTTTTGAGTCAGAGAAGGGAGAATGTTAGGGGACCCTCGGATGACCTTTCCTGGTGTTGGAATGCATCAATGCACACGAGCAGAGCCTAGGCCGGAGCAAGCAAGGAAGCGAGCCCTGCCAACTGAGAGGCAGCAAAGCCAGGTTCCTGCATTGCTCCTATCCCCTGAAGACCCCAAACGAGACGCGTTTATTAACAACAGCTGCGATCTTTCAACAACTGCTTCACATCTCACCCCGATTACCAGCGAAATCCCAGGAAGTCCAAAGGGAGCTGGATGAGAAGTAAAGAAAATAAACTGGACTCCTAAGAGGTTGTTGTGTTCCACGGGCCCGGCTCTGCGCCAAGTACCCCACCGCTCTCGGAATACTGAATCTGTAGCACACTGTCTTATTTACGAATCTGACTCGGCCACACAGTGGAAAACATCCACACACCTTTCCGAATATTTGTACTCCAAGATTAAATAAATGGAGCTTTCATCAATCTAAAATGACCCATCCGTCAATGCATGGTTGACACTGGTAGGCCCTTCAGCGCTCAGCACCCTGGGTACCGCGGAGGTTATCAGACACCGGGGACATTGATGCGTCTGGTTTAAAGAATGAAATCACTGTTCATCCAGGAAGTGGTGCGATACTTGTTTACATTTTTGTCTCATGTTATGCAAAGTCATAGAGACTGGCAAGACAAGCTGCCATTCCGATTGAAAATTGTGATTTCTCTTTTTCGCTGTGCAGCATAGGCTCTGAAGTGAATAGTCCAATCCGTGAACCCAGTTTCGTTATTGGTTCTGTCAATTAATCAATCAGGGGATTTTTAGGCGCGCTACTCTCCCGTGAGGGTCTCAAGGCGCTGGGGGTAGAAGGGGGCAAGAGCTCCAGTCAGTCAAAGAGCCAGGTCTTGAGGGTCTTCTTGAAGGTGTGCTGGGTGGGGGTGAGTCTGATGTTGATCGGCAGCTCGTTCTAGGTCTTGACTGCGTTGTAGGAGAAAGTTCTACCCCCTGTTCTTGCTCTGCGGATGTGCTGGGGTTCGGCGAGGGAGAGGTCAGCGGATCGGAGGCTCCTACTGGGTACGTGGAAGAAGACTCTGTTGTTGAAGTATTGGGATCCGGTGTTTTGGAGGCATTGGTAGGCATGGGTGAGTATCTTGAACGTTACTCATTTCTTGACGGGGAGCCAGTGGAGGTTACGCAGCTGCTGGGTGATATATTTGTGTCGAGGGATGCAGAGGAAGAGTCTGGCTGCGGTGTTCTGTATGGTCTAGAGTTTTAGGAGCAGAGACTTGTTGATCCCGGTTTAGAGGGCGGTTCTGTATTCCAGTCTGCTGGTTATGAGTGCATGGGTGATGGTTTACCTTGAATCGGGGAAGGACTTTCGGAGGATGCGGAGGGTGTTGAAGCAGGTGGAGGGAGGAGGAGTCAAGTATGATGCCAAGGTTTTGCGCGTGGTCCGGGGGTGTTTGGGGCTGTCGAGGGCAGTGGGCCACCAGTGCAGCCAGTCTGTTAAAAAAGAAAGCACTTGCACCTATACTTTGCACATATAGGCATTAATTGAAAAGCATTTTCTGAACTGGGATGTTGTGTGCCTATCTACATTGGTGGACACTGTGTGCTCAAATGCTTACAAGTGAAAATAACATTTGTGCTTGTATCCAGGTGCTGTTTGTACTGCATTTGCACGAGTGCTAAGAAATAGGGACTAAAGTAAACAGTGTTTGCACCCTTTTTTTAGGCTCATTATAACTTCCAGTGCACTGTTTTGCTATTTGCTTCCCCCTCCCAATCAGAGCACATTTTTTAAAAGGTGCAAGTACCATATGGACTGGTGTTAAGTCGTGTTCAGGTATAGCTGACCTAGTGAATGGTGACTATGAAACAAGAGATGGGTGCTGATGTTGCCGGACCATATAACAGACAAAGGGCCCGATGTAGGTAATCTCGATTTACCTACTCTTAAATACCGAATCATACCGATTCGGTATTTAAGATTAGGTAAATTGGAAGTAGGCAGATGTAGGTAATTAATATTTTTCAATTACCGAATCTGTAAGATTCGGTATTTACCGATTCGGTAATTACCGAATCGGTATTTGCCATTGATTCCTATGGGCCTTGAAGCCCAAAGGAATCAATGGCAAATACCGATTCGGTAATTACTGAATCGGTAAATACCGAATCCTGCCAGGGGGAACGGGGTGTCACTTTGACACCCTGTAGCACCCCAATGTCAGGCTTGTGTGCCATGTGGCACGCATACATGCCCTAAGGGCATGTCTGTGTGTCACATGGCACAGGTGTACATGCACAGATGTGCATGTACACCTGAATTCGTTATTTACAATGCAATAGTATTACATGGTAAATAACGAATTCTTAGGGGCCTGTGGCACTGTTTAAAGCGCCAACTACATCTGCATTTACAGATTCAGTATTTTTACAGAGTCTGTATTTACCAATTCTGTAATTTTACCGATTCGGTAAATACAGATTCGGTAAAAATACCGAATCTGTAAATACATGCCCCCTACATTGGAAAAGGCATTTACCGGTCGGTAACGGCCGAATTCGGCCGTTACCGACCGGTAAATGCCTACCTACATCGGGCCCAATGTCTTTTGCTCCTCTGAAGCTTAGCGTGATGGGCCTAGTTTGCCCATGCCTCAGACGGGCCCTGCTAGTCAGTCTCTTCCCTAAAACCTCACGCCCAGTACCTCCTTACTGAAATCACATTCACTCTCCCCTCCGGAAATTCCCATCTACCCCAGTTAGAAAAGCCAGTGTGTTATTGTTGAAATACACGTTGACTTCCTCATACCCATCCAGTCCTGAAAGCTTAATGTATAGGCCCTTTTGAAATTCACACCCAGCTGAAGTTACAAAGTGTTACCCAGTGCCCTCCTTAAAAGCCTTAGCGAGTGCCCCCTTTTCAAAGCCATTGATGCTAAGTTTCCCAGGTCCATGCAACACTAGCTCGCTCTAGTCCAGGTTTTTCATCTGCATTCTCGGACTTGTAGGACTGGTTTTATAGTAAACCAAACAAGACCACAATCCCAGAATGTACTTAAAAAGTACAGGGCAGTTATGAATGTGTAGTTATCAATAGTGTAGCAGGTGTAGTGAAACCTAGGCACACTAAACTCTTAGTACTACAATTTTATCACAAACACAGCAAGATGGGTGCCAATGGGATAATTTTCCATGCTTGTCTAATGGCCCCGGAGCCCTTGCTATGCCGTTGAGCAGTTATCATGCATGGAGTTGGGACACTTGACAAGGCTGAAAAGCACCCTCCAGATTACCTAGTAAAAAACACACATGTACACCATTTCAAAGAATAATTCCCCTTCAGTCAACATCCACGGCTGCCACCCTCTCTCGCCTCTCAGCCCATACAGACTGCAGCTCTCAGCACATTAACACAGTGGCAAAAACCCTAAAATGCCACAGTGCTTATGTAATTAGCAAATCGGACTGAAAAAGTCTGCAGACAGCTACTAAAGTATTGGAAAGTGCTGTCAGAGCTCAATGCTTCAGCCTTCCTAACCATCTTCTGTTACTTGCTGAGTTTCGGTTGATTTTCCCGCGATGAGCCTTGACAAGAGCAGGGCCTAACGCAGTAGAACCCCCACTTCCCTTAAAAAAATAACCCCAAAAAACTCAACAGCGACAAGAACGGGATAAACAAATATCTCAGTGAAACTCGCACATACAATACAATGTTGTAGGGCTCAAGTGCGATTGGGGGCATGGTCTCTTGCCCCCCTTCAGATGACTCTATACCCCCTCCCACCCCCAGGGGGGTGGGCCCCATAGCTTAACCTCTTCGCTGACTGATAGGCCTTTTTTATTCCGGGCGTAGCCTTTATTTGGCTATTTGGGGTAGTTTGCCCTTAGGCCCCTGTAACATTTTGACCACATAAGGTATCCATGCTGAATTTGTGTCCTTTGTCTTCCAACATTATGGGGATTCTAAAGGTGCCCAGGGTTTGTGGAGTCCCCTGGAGGGGACCCAGACATCAGCCAAAATACAGCAACATTTAGTTTTTTTGAGGAAAAATGGGAAAAAAGTAGTGCAAATGAAAGCGTCTGTTTTTTTCCCTGCAAACGGTATTGACAATGGTTTTGTGGAGCTGAAATCACCATTCTCCCAACTTTTAGGGACTTTTGTCAGAAAACCAAAATGTTTTACACAGTTTTGGCATTTTACTGGATATAGCCTATTTTTGGACATTTTTGTGCTATTAATCTTCTTCCAGTTAATGGTAGAAATGGGTATGAAAACAATAATGGATCCTGGAAAGCTATACATTTTAAAAAAGTAGACAAAATTCTGAATTCAGCAAGGGGTCATTGTGTACACCCTTTAAGGTCTCTTTATAGAAACTAACAGTTGAATAGAGAAAAAATAGAAAATTAGCCATTTGTGCCTACGTTTTCACCTGTAACTTCTTCCAATTATGATAGCTGTTTGAAAGCAATATACTGTTACATCTGCTGGAACTTTATGGTTGTGTGGGATATATAGGACTTGCAGGTTCACCAAGAACCCGACGAACCCAGAGCCAGTAACTGACTCTTGCAATGGTTTTTTATTATATAGCAATTAATTTGGGAAAATAAATACATGGAAAAATCGGTATGAAAGACACCTATGTATTTCTGAAATTGGAAGAAAATATAGATGTTAGAAACAGTAGATGTTTTCACATTTCTGAACTTGTGAATACAAATACTAGCAATAGAATTATAGGCCATTTTTCAAAATGACTTATTTTTTACATATTGTCTTTCATTTGGAGGGCAGAAATGCATCAAAATGTAATAGGTAATAACAGTTGCTCTACAATTCGGTGTTACCCTGAGTCTCCCGATAAAAATGTTACCTTCCTTGTGTTGGTAGGCCTAGTGCCCGCGACAGGAAACGGCCCAAAACATTACGTGGACACACCGCATTTTCACAATAAAAACGGACCCTTTTTTAAAAAGTGCCTAGCTGTAGATTTTGAACCCTAGCTCTGCTAGCACCTAGGGAAACCTACAAAAAACACAGTTGATAGACAGAATGCAGTACAATGTCTTACATTCACCCCAGTACAAAGATCTGGGCCTAAATCCATCGTTCTTTTGCTCTCCACACCACCCTAGGTCAGACACTGGCTATATGCAAATCAGCATTGACCCTGTGCCTCATGGGAACAGTCCAGCCCGAACTACCAAGCCATGTCTTTCCTAGACCGGAATCAAGCATCCTAGGACCGGTTTCTGGCTATCAGCCTTCTTGAGCCTGGATAGCTTGACTCCAGTGATGTGGAGAGCCTGGGACTCACGTCTGAGCATACCCAGCCCACTCGGGGTGAAAATTGCAAAAAACACAGTTGATGGACAGAATGCAGAACAATGTCTTACATTCACCCCAGTACAAAGATCTGGGCCTAAATCCATCGTTTTTTTGCTCTCCACACCACCCTAGGTAAGACACTGGCTATATGCAAATCAGCCTTGACCCTCTGCCTCATGGGAACAGTCCAGCCCGAACTACCAAGCCATGTCTTTCCTAGACCGGAATCAAGCATCCAAGGACCGGTTTCTGGCTATCAGCCTTCTTCAGCCTGGATAGCTTGACTCCAGTGATGTGGAGAGCCTGGTACTCACGTCTGAGCCTACCCAGCCCACTCGGGGTGAAAATTGCAAAAAACACAGTTGATGGACAAAAAGCAGAACAATGTCTTACATTCACCCCAGTACAAAGATCTGGGCCTAAATCCATCGTTTTTTTTGCTCTCCACATCACCCTAGGTCAGACACTGGCTATATGCAAATCAGCCTTGACCCTGTGCCTCATGGGAACAGTCCAGCCCGAACTACCAAGCCATGTAATCCTTGACCGGAATCAAGCATCCAAGGACCGGTTTCTGGCTATCAGCCTTCTTCAGCCTGGATAGCTTGACTCCAGTGATGTGGAGAGCCTGGTACTCACGTCTGAGCATACCCAGCCCACTCGGGGTGAAAATTGCAAAATACACAGTTGATGGACAGAATGCAGAACAATGTCTTACATTCACCCCAGTACAAAGATCTGGGCCTAAATCCATCGTTTTTTTTGCTCTCCACACCACCCTAGGTCAGACACTGGCTATATGCACCCAGGGAAACCTAGCAAATCTATACATTTTTCAAAACGAGACACCCAGGGGAATCCAGGATGGGGTGACTTTACTAGCTCTCACCAGGTTCTATTACCCTGAATCCCGAGCAAACCTGAAAAAAATTCAAATAAACCACATTTACGTCACATTTTTGTGGTGGAAGGTTCTGAAATCTGCGTGGATCCCCAGAATTTCACCCACCCCGCATTCCACAAAGTCTTCCAAGAGAAATGGGACCTCTCTTGTGTGGGTAGGCCTAGTGCCCGCAAGAGAAAACGTCCCAAAACGCAACATGGACACACCACATTTTCAAAGTGAAAACAGATCCTTTTTTTTGCAAAGTGCCTATCTGTAGATTTTGAACCCTAGCTCTGCCGGCACCTGGGGAAACCTAGCAAACCTATATATTTTTCAAAACTAGACACCCAGGGGAATCCAGGATGGGGTGACTTGTCTGGCTCTCCCTAGGTTCTATTAACCAGAATCCCTTGCAAACCTCAAAATGTGTCTGATAAACCACATTTCCGTCACATTTTTGTGGTGGAAGGTTATGGAATCTGCGTGGATCCACAGAATTCCACCCACCCTGCATTCCACAAAGTCTTCTAAGAAAAATGGGACCTCACTTGTGTGGGTAGGCCTAGTGCCTGCAACAGGAAACGGCCCAAAACGCAATGTGGACACACCACATCTTCACAGTGAAACAAACCCTTTTTTTGCAAAGTGCCTAGCTGTAGAATTTGAACCCTAGCTCTGCCAGCACCTGGGGAAACCTAGCAAACATACATTTATGAAAACTAGACACCAAGGGGAATCCAGGATGGGGTGACTTGTCGGGCTGTCACCAGGTTCTGCTAGCCAGAATCCCTTGCAAACCTCAACATTTTCAAAAGAAAAAATCCACAAATATTCCTCACATTTCTGTGGTGGAAAGTTACGGAATCTGTGTGGATCCACAAAATTCTACCCACCCCACATTTCCCAGAGTCTGCCGAGAAAAATGGTACCACATGTGTAGGTATACCTAGTGCCCGCAATTGGAAACTGACCAAAACGCAATGTGGAAACACCACATTATTACAGAGAAAACTGATCCTTTTTTTGCAGAGTGCCTAGCTGTAGATTTTGAACCCTAGCTCTGCCAGCACCTATGGAAACCTAGAAAACCTATACATTTTTCAAAACTAGACTCCCAGGAGAATCAGGATGGGGTGACTTGACTGGCTCTCCGCAGGTTCTATTACCCAGAATCCCTTGCAATCCTCAACATTTGTCAAATAAAGCACATTTCCGTCACATTTCTGTGGTGGAAGGTTCTGGAATTTGCGTGGATCCACAAAATTCCACCCACCCCGCATTCCAAAAAATCTTCCAAGAGAAATGGGACCTCACTTGTGTGGGGAGGCCTAGAGCCAGCAACAGGAAACAGCCCAAAACGCAATGTGGACACACCACATTTTCACAGTTAAACAAACACTTTTTTTGCAAAGTGCCTAGCTATAGAATTTGAACCCTAGCTCTGCCAGCACATAGGGAAACCTAGCAAGAATAAACATTTATGAAAACTAGACACCGAGGGGCATCCAGGCTGGGCTGACTTGTCTGGCTCTCACCAGGTTCTGTTAGCCAGAATCCCTTGCAAACCGTACCATTTAAAAAAAAAAAACATCAAATGTTCCTCGCATTTCTGGGGTGGAAAGTTCCGGAATCTGCGTGGATCCACTAAATTCCACCCACACCACATTTCCCAGAGTCTTCCGCGAAAAAAGGTACCGCACTTGTGTGGGTAGGCCTAGTGCTCGCAACTGGAAATAGACCAAAATGCAACGTGAACACACCACATTTTCACTGCGAAAGCTGACCCTTTTTTGTAAAGTGCCTAGCTGTAGATTTTGAACCCTAGCTCTGCCGGCACCTATGGAAACCTAGCAAACCTATACATTTTTGAAAACTAGACACCCAGGGGAATCCAGGATGGGGTGACTTGTCTGGCTCTTACCAGGTTCTGTTACCCACAATCCCTTGCAAACCTGAAACATTTGTAAAGAAAATTAAATTTTGCTCATATTTCTGTGCTGAAACGTTCTGTAATTCTGCGTAGGTCCACAAAATTCCACCCAGCCCACATTCCCCAAAGTCTTCTGAGAAAAATGGTACCTCACTTGTGTGGGTAGGTCTTGTGCACGCAACAAGAAACTGCACAAAACGCATTGTGGACAAACCACATTTTCACAGTGAAAACAGTAGATAATTTTGATGTCGCCGCAATAGGTTTTGGGTTCTTGCCTGTCGCAGGTACTTGACCCTAACACGCGAGTTAGGCACCATTTTTATCAGGAGATCTGGGGGAAGGCTGGGTGGTAGGACATTTGTGGATCTACGCAGATTCCCGAACTTTCCCACACAGAAATTTGAGAAAAAAAGTTATTTTTTCAGCTGCAATAAGAATGAGCTAGAGTAGACTCCCCCCGGAGTGAGTTCAGGCCGTCAAGGCCACTTCGCCGTTTGTCGCCACTCTGGAGGCCTCCTGGATGGCAGCCGCCATTTCTGCCCGGATTGCGGGCGAGCCCGGACGCTCCGCCGGAGGAGAGGCCCCCCCCCCAGCTTGTTGCCATCCGTTACGAGTGCTGCGCCTCCGCCGTGGGGCCGGGGTATCTGTGTCCGTTGCTGTGAGGCCCAACACCGCGCAGACATCTTGGAGGGACCGAAGCTGATGCAAGACACCGTTCCACCTAAAGATCAGACGGAAGGGGTGCCCCCAGGAATACTGTGTCTCATGCTCTCGAAGGAAGTCCGTGGCGATCTTGAAGGATTTCCTCTTCTGTAGCGTGACTGTGGATAAGTCCTGAAACAGGGTCACAGGGTGGTCCCGGAATCGGAAAGGTTGCTGCCCTCGTGCCTCTCGGAGGATCCGCTCCTTCAAGGGAAAGTTCTGGAGGAAGGCCAGAATGTCCGGAGCGGGCGCCGTAGCTCTGCGGGGGCGACCCACCCGATGTGCCCGGTCTATGCGAATCCGAAAGTCCTCCGACTCTCCCAGGATCGCACGGAAGAGGGCCACCAGATATGCAGTCACGTCTTCACCCTCCTCACCAGACGGCACACCGCGGACCCGTATGTTGTTCCGCCTGGACCGGTTTTCAAGGTCCTCGGCGTGGGCCTGTAACTCAATCTGTTGCTCCCGTAGCCGCAGGACTTCCTGCTGCAGATGGGTGATCTCCTCATCCCTGGAGTGACCCGCTTCCTCCACTGTGTTCACACGGTCCCCCAGGGAGTCCATCTCTCTCCTTACTTCGCGGACCTCCCCGGCCACCTCACGCTTGAGCGTTTGAAAGTCCTCCCGAAGGGAGCTAAACAGCGACTCGAGAAATGATCTCGTCACCGGGGGCTCTCCACCATCCGCCCCCCTGGTCGGTGCCGGGGAGGTCGCGGCAGGTTGGGCTCCTCCGCTGCGTAGGGCGTCCCGTCCCAGCATTTCCGGCAAGGTCCGGTCGCCCCGTCGCTGTCCCCTAGCATTCGACATTGTAGCTCAAGAAAGGACGCCGAGGCTTACTGTCCAGCAAAGAAAGCAGCTATATGCCAGCCGGGAGCAGCCCACACAAAGAGCACCAGGAAGCCGAGCTGCCCGGCCGAACTTCACAAAATGGCCGCTCAGTAATGCCGAGGGGCCGACGCCCAAGATGGAGACCCCCTCTCCTTCACCGATCTGAGATCCAGAAATCCGGCCAGTGGGCAAAGTCACAGTGCAACTTTCGCCGGGGTCCACGGCTTCAGGGAAAGATCTTCCCCGGGAGACTCGTTCCTCAGTCCCACACAGACAACCAGCCATAGCGATCTCCTCCAGCGGGCCTCCTCAAGCCACGGGCTGGCGTAGTGAGGCGATGCCGACTCCGCCTCCGCTCTGCACCTCCGCTCCGTTCCGCTCCGTACAGCCGCCGTCGGGCAACTCCGAGCCGCTCGCGAAGCCGCTGCCGACTCCCACTCCAACAGCTCAAGCACCGCTACGGGCTTCACCCCTCGGAGGCCGGTCGCTCCGTCGCGCTCCGAGGGTCGGGAGACTCGCGGCTTCCGGCTCTCACTCGGGCCGTTCAGCGGGCTCCGACCCGGGCTTTACCGGTCAGAATCTCATCCCCGACGGCGCAAACCAGGCTCAGCAGGCTCTCTACACCTCCACCGTGGGCACCAGGCTCAGTTGCCGCTTGATCCGGGGGGGAATCAGCGGTTACAAGCGGTGAAGGAATTCAGGGGTCCGGGAGCTCTCGGCAAGTGCGACCGCTCAGCCCGCCATCTTGGCCACGCCTGCCTCAATAGGTTTTGAGCCCTTGCCTGTCGCAAGCGAGGTACCATTTTTATTGGGAGACCTGGAGGGAATGATGGGTGGTAGGAAAATTGTGGTTCTTCTGACGACAGACTAGTATGACACAATAATGCTAGGAAAATGCGTGACTATAGTCACATTTTGAGGTTTGCATGGCATTGTGGGTAAAACAACTTGGAATCCATTAGAAGCACACAACCCAGCACTCCTCATGATTTCTTTTACTTTACAGAAATATCTAAAGTTTTTTTTAATTTTTCAAACAAAAACTCATTATTGAAGAAATTGCACATCAGGTTACAAGGTATATAGGTGGAGAGTCCGCACTCAAACAAGAGAGAACACATCTGGTACATGCTTCATAGGAACAAATTGTACATAAGGAGCCCACAAAAATGCACGGAGGGGAATTACAGAGGCCGGGGCAAGAAGGGCATGGTGGAGCTCCCAGGATAGACCATGTACTGGCTGGGGAGGCCACAGAGAATCAGCAGAGCACGTAGATGGGAGAGCTGCACACTTCGAGCCATCGCCGGCGGCCGCCAGGGGGGCGTGGGAGCGGCCGCAGATGCCAAAGCACTCCGGCTCAGGAGGTAAGAAAAGAGGGGACCACAAACATCAAGCGGCCGGCAAGTAACCAGTGTCAAATCCTTGAATGCAGACAGAAGCGTCTGACAGAGCGCAGCATCCTCAAGCCAAGTGCCTACCCTAGGCGCGGGTCTCTGACCCCAATGCATGGCGACCCTACGCCGAGCAAGAACGAGCAGCATAGAGGTGGGCCGGAGGGAAGCGTCAGGACAATGTTTCACAAAGCCTAAGAGGCAGACCAGTGGGTCTGGCATGACACGCAGTGCACACATCGCGGCAGTATCTAGAGACCTTTGGGCACAACCAGGCGAGATGAGAGAAGTCGGCAGCGGGGGCGGGGCGGAGCATCAGAGAAATCTATAGCTAGAAATGAGGCCCATTGTGTGAAGCTGGACAGGAGAGCGGTGCAAACTGTGCAGATATTTAAAATGTGTGAGGTGCAGGCGATAGTTAGGGTACAGATGTTTGGTCTGCCTGCAGCAATACAGCCAGACTTCCTGAGAGAGAACATAGCCTAGGTCCTCGCTCCAAGCAGCGCGGACATGGTCAGCGGATACCGGGGATGATGCCAGTGTGAGGGAGTAAAGTCTGGAGACCAATTTGCGAGGGGAGGCGAAATGTAGGCCAGGTCGAGGGCAGCTATCAAAGGAGGGGGCTGAGGAAACGTGAGGTGTAGCTCCCCTCAGGATGCTCTAAGTTGGTAGTATAGCAGAGTGTCCATAGGGCCACACTCAGCTGGGAGAGAAAAAAAGCTGCTGGGTGGAGGTCCGATAGCGTGAACAGCCCCAGACCTGTTGCGCATTTAACCATCACAGCAGTATGCAATGAAGGGAATACCGGATTGTGTGCAATGGGCATTGCATTGGCAGAGAGCAAACCAGAGGCAGAGTATCTCCGGAGACTGTCCTAGGCCCAGCGCAGGGTCTCCACCGTATCGATCTCACCGTGTGGAGGTTTTGCGTGAGCAAAGATAGCAGTCAGGAGCGGCAAGGGGGGTGCAAGATCAGCTTCCACTGCCAAGTGAGGCTGGAAAGGAGTCGGTGTAGTCAGAAGTGAAGGAAGCTGGCTTGGGCACTAAGAGCGTATATTTTAAAATCTGGGGCGCCCAACACACAATGAGGGTAGCGTGAGAATATCGTATGCAATTCTAGGCTGAATTCCGGTCCAGACAAGAGAAATAATAAGGGAGCAGAGTTTACGAAAAAAATGACCTGTGAGGGGAATGGAGATATTCAGGAACAAGTATAAAAACTTTGGGAGCACCACCATCTTGGAGATGGCTATGGGCTCCGCCAGGGACAGGGGCAAGTGCCGCCAGAGGGGGATTTTAGTTTCCAGCCAGTCAACCGCCCGGCCGAAATTCGCCCTTATCCACGTTCCTGCTAAGCTCGACGCCCAAATATCTAGTGGGCCCGGCAGCCCCTACAAACGGATAATCCGAAGTGAAGGGGAAAGTGGCGTCCATCAGGGGAAAAATAATATACTTACTCCAGTTAACCTGAATGACAGACAAACCCCCAAAGCGCACGACCTCGCCGACCATGGGGCCGAGATTTTCTTGGGAACTCACCGCGGGTTGTGAGCCCCTTACTCACCCCGCTAGGATTGGCCCCCCTCCGATGCTCACCCTTCCAGGAACCGCGACCAGAGGCAGCCACGAAAGTGTCCATGACAACTGGAACCCCGCCCCTCTCTCTGTTGCAAGATCCAATACGGGGATGCCGCAGACCGGAAACGCTTCACCCTGACCCCGGAAGTCCCGCCTCACCGCCGACGTCAGGACAGAGAGGTAAGATGGAAGCCGGGATCCAGACGTCGTCGGAGTATCGTGGCAGGAGATTTCGACTGGAGCTGCGGAAGAAGAAGACGGGAGCGGAGAAGCAGACGAGTGGTCCGAAGACTGGTGGAGTCCCCAGGAGGTGGCTGAAGAGCGGCCGCAACTCGACGGAGAGTTGCGGCGGAGCGCGTGAGTACCAGCTACCCTCCTTAAAGCACGCTAGGTGCTCTGTATAAATACTACACCCCCCTTTTGTAAATACTCCCTCTATCCTAAGCACGTTCTCCTTAGTAGCTCGGCACCGTGTATAAAGTGCACAGCACCTCGCACTGTAAAAAGACTCTCCCTACACGACCCTCATTGGACACCCTCTTTTGCTTTGCCTTCCCCCATCATCCCCACCCTTTCCTCACGGTCCTTTCTGACTCCTCACACCTTGGTGACGGTAACGGTTGTACAAACCTCAAGCCTCAGCGGGACTAACGGCTCCTTCTCTTTTCTCTCTTACTGCCCTCCGAGGACCTTTCCCCACCAACCAGGACATCCCGAAGACGCCTACACCCAAGACCCGGACCCCTACCGAGACCCTACATCACCCGGAGGAGGAAGAAGACAGTTTACCTCGTTTTGTACAGTGGAACCATATCTTTTGTTCACCCCTGTTTTTTTAAAAGAGCTGCCTCGTGTGCAATAAAAGACCACTATTGCCCACTATATCCGGCCTCCTTGGCTGCTTTTCCAGCCCGCTGACCGCCCACGTTCATATCTGGTGTCAGAAGTGGGATTAGCTGGAAGCATGGAGGCCGTGATGAAAAGGATGGGCGAGTCCCAGGAACAATTGGGGAAATTAATGGAGCGGTTCCTGAAAACTGCAGATGACGACCGAGGCCAGCTACACGATGTCCTTAAAGGGCAGGGAGACACACATGAACACGTTATGGGGAAATTGACCGATGCCCTGGGACAACAGAGACCGATGGCCTCCCTCCCTTCTGTGGTTCTCTAGAAGTATGTGCCAGGGGACGACCCGGACTACTTTTTTACTACCTTTGAGAGGCTAGCACACGCCGCCTCTTGGCCTGTCGACCGTTGGGGCCAATACCTTGGGCCCTTGTTGACTGGCGTCTTGCTAAGCCGCATACCAACAGGCTAACATACAAGGCAACACCCTTTATGTGGACATAAAAAAGTGTATCCTCGAGCGTCTGGGCATAGACGATGAGACATACAGAGTAAAGTTACGACAGGCCAAAGAAGGTCCCCAAGAAATCCCCAGAGCCCTCTCCTTCAGGATCAAGGATTTAGCCAACCGGTGGCTTAGA
The DNA here is from genome assembly GCF_964263255.1 of Lissotriton vulgaris. NCBI lineage: Eukaryota > Metazoa > Chordata > Amphibia > Caudata > Salamandridae > Lissotriton > Lissotriton vulgaris. The sequence goes on along the minus strand of NC_141687.1, from coordinate 1,460,836,900 downwards.
CCAGATGCCTCCACAAAAGAAGAAATCCTTGAGAAGGTATACCTGGAGCAGTTCCTGGCTTCTTTACACCCAGGCACCCAACGGTGGGTCAGACAACATGCTTGTCTTACATTGGAAGCCGCCATTGAAATAGCAAGCGCCTACAGCTGAGCGCAGGACCTCCAGCGAGGCAAGGAGGAACACCCACATAAACCACACCCCTCTACAGGCATCCGACCCCACCGACCCCCTCTACCGAGAAGACCAGAACCACCCCCTCTCTTACCCACACCTGTCCTGTATCTACCTACCAACCCTGGGCCCCAATGTTACAGTTGTGGAGCTTTTGGACACATTGCACGGGTGTGCCCCCTCAAGGAAGAGCCCATGGAGGTAGGCCTTGTTCAGAACTATGTCTGCTCTGTTCCAGGTACTGCACCACCCCGTTCCGTTGTCCAGTGAACATTGACGGACAGACAGTCATGGCTCTAGCAGACACCGGGTGTCGACAGAGCATCCTTAGACCACAAGACCTGGCCTCCCCTGTTGGCCCTCCATCTGGCATGGTTGCCATACACTGCGTCCATGGGTACACCAAAAGGTATCCTTATCAAGACGTATTGCCGTGAATGCCCTGTGTGTCAAAGGCATAGCAGGTATCGGCCCCCTAGGGTACCCCTACAACCTCTTCCTGTCATTGATGTCCCGTTCAGCAGAGTAGGGATGGACATCATTGGGCCCCTCTTACCCTCCCGAAGTGGCTGCCGCTATGCTCTGGTTATCGTGGACTATGCCACGCGCTTCCCTGAAGCCCTACCCCTGCGGCAACCCACTACACAGAACATCGCCAAGGCCCTCATCTCCGTGTTCTCCAGAGTGGGGTTTCCCCGGGAAATCCTGACCGATCAGGTCACCCCTTTTGTCTCAGTCCTCATGAAACATGTCTGCTCCCAACTAGGTATAAAACAGATCAGAACGTCGGCTTACCATCCGCAAACCGATGGTTTAGTTGAGCTATATAAAGCCACATTGAAACAAACCTTGAAAAAGTTATTGGGTCTAGAAGCAAGAAGGTGGGAGGAAGTGTTGCCACTTGCCTTGTTTGCCTTTCGATGTAAAACACAGAGCAGCACAGGTTATTCTCCTTACGAGCTGCTGTATGGTCGACCCCCTCGTACCCTGTTAGACATGGCTCAAGAAGCATGGGAAGCAGAACCAGACCACACACGTCCCTTTCCTGAATACAACCTGAAAACACACCTGTCCGTGATTAGGGACATAGTCCGACAAAACATGGAAAGTGCACAAAACAACCAAAAAGGGCAATACTACAAGGGCACAAAAACACTGGCCTTTACCGTTGGTGATCTGGTTCTCTTGAAGATGCCGTCATCAGACCAGAAGCTCCTAGGCCAGTGGCAGGGTCCATATTCCATCCTCCGACAGGTGACCCCTGTCACATACGAGTTGGAACTAGACCCCACACGAGGCACGACACAGATATATCATGTGAATCACTTGAAAAGATGGGAAGAACCTCGTCCTGTCCTGTACGGGTCTCATGGTCATATTCCCCTCACCTTTGACCCCTGTTTAGATTCAGAGTTGACAACCTTACAAATCCTAGAGCTTAAGAAAGTCCTATACCCGCTACGACAAGTGTTTTCCTCCTCTCCCGGTCGTACCACCATCACCGAACATGCCATACAAACGGAACCTGGGAAGGTAGTCCGACAAAGACCGTATCGGGTCCCTGAAGCCCGCAGGGCAGTTATACGGCGGGAGACGGAACAAATGCTGAAGATGGGTATCATAGAACCCTCGGTGAGCGACTAGAACTCCCCGATAGGCCTTGTGCCGAAGCCTGACGGGTCAGTCAGGTTCTGTATCGACTTCCGCGAGGTCAACAAAATATCCAACTTCGACACTTATCCGTTGCCTCGCGTCGACGAGATGGTCGAACGGATAGGGAAGGCCCAGTTCATCTCCACGCTAGACCTCTGTAAGGGGTATTGGCAGATACCCCTCAGAGAGGAAGACAGAAAAAAGACAGCGTTCTCCACCCCTGAGGGATTGTATCAATTCATTGTTCTGCCTTTCGGCCTTCACGGCGCACCCGCTACATTCCAACGAGCCATGAACCACATTTTAAGGCCCCACGCCCTGTATGCAGGGGCTTATCTGGACGATATCATCAAATACAGCGATAGCTGGGCACAACACCTAGAACACCTCCACAATGTCGTCAACACCCTAGGGTCTTTTGGGTTTACGATAAACCCCGCCAAAACCCCCCTAGCAGCCCAAACTGTGAAATACCTGAGATACCTCCTGGGTGAGGGCAGACAAGCAAAACCGAAGCCATCCAGTCCCTCCCATTCCCCCAGACCAGAAGAGACCTTCGAGCATTCTTAGGCCTTTTAGGCTATTACCGGAGGTTTGTCCCCAACTTCTCACAGAGAGCAGCCCCCCTCACTGACCTTCTAAAGAAATCCTCCAAAACAGAAGCAGACCTACAAAATCCTACGCTGTTGCTATGGCGTGCCTTCTCCGACCTAAAAAACGCCCTGACCTCCAGTCCCGTATTAGTGAGTCCAGACTACTCACAACCATTCCTGCTCCAGACAGACGCTTCGGAACAGGGTTTAGGGGCAGTCCTGTCACAAAAAGACCGCTTGGGGTACGAAAAACCCATCCTCTACCTCAGCAGGAAACTATTCCCGCGAGAAAAAAACTCTGGAACGCTGAGGATCCAGCACCTACGCGCCTGACTGGTACTATACCTGGCAGATATTGGCAGCCATCGGCAACCCCAGTGCACGGCCTATCCCTGCTGACGAGGGGTGATACCCCGAAACACGTGTCCAGGGATGGCGAAGACAGCGAAGATAGCAGAAGATCGAAAGATGATGCATCGCGAACACTTTACTACATTGACCAGAGTCCTTAGGGGCGACACCGCCGGTGTGTGAGTAGTGTGCGAGCCCACCCCCATTTGTAACTTTAATGCTCCCGTGAGCAGTGGGCTGACGAGCCTGGGATCCCGTAACCTACGCGCCTGAGTGGTACTATACCTGGCAGATATTGGCAGCCATCGGCAACCCCAGTACACGGCCTATCCCTGCTGACGAGGGGTGATACCCCGAAACACATGTCAAGGGATGGCGAAGACAGCGAAGATAGAAGATCAAAAGATGATGCATCGCAAACACTTTACTACATTGACCAGAGTCCTAAGGGGCGACACCGCCGGTGTGTGAGTAGTGTGCGACCCCACCCCCATTTGTAACTTTAAAGCTCCCGTGAGCAGTGGGCTGACGAGCCTGGGATCCCGCACCTACGCGCCTGAGTGGTACTATACCTGGCAGATATTGGCAGCCATCGGCAACCCCAGTACACGGCCTATCCCTGCTGACGAGGGGTGATACCCCGAAACACATGTCCAGGGATGGCGAAGACAGCGAAGATAGCAGAAGATCGAAAGATGATGCATCGTGAACACTCTACTACATTAACCAGAGTCCTTAGGGGCGACACCGCCGGTGTGTGAGTAGTGTGCGACCCCACCCCCATTTGTAACTTTAAAGCTCCCGTGAGCAGTGGGCTGACGAGCCTTGGATCCCGCACCTACGCGCCTGAGTGGTACTATACCTGGCAGATATTGGCAGCCATCGGCAACCCCAGTACACGGCCTATCCATTCTGACGAGGGGTGATACCCCGAAACACGTGTCCAGGGATGGCGAAGACAGCGAAGATAGCAGAAGATCGAAAGATGATGCATCGCAACCACTTTACTACATTGACCAGAGTCCTTAGGGACGACACCGCCGGTGTGTGAGTAGTGTGCGACCCAACCCCCATTTGTAACCCTTTTGTAAATACTCCCTCTATCCTAAGCACGTTCTCCTTAGTAGCTCGGCACCGTGTGTAAAGTGTACAGCACCTCGCACTGTAAAAAGACTCTCCCTACACAACCCTCATTGGACACCCTCTTTTGGTTTGCCTTCGTCCGTCATCCCCACCCTTTCCTCACGGTCCTTTCTGACTCCTCACACCTTGGTGACGGTAACGGTTGTACAAACCTCAAGCCTCAGCGGGACTAACGGCTCCTTCTCTTTTCTCTCTTACTGCCCTCCGAGGACCTTTCCCCACCAACCAGGACATCCCGAAGACGCCTACACCCAAGACCCGGACCCCTACCGAGACCCTACATCACCCTGAGGAGGAAGAAGACAGTTCACCTCGTTTTGTACAGTGGAGCCATATCTTTTGTTCACCCCTGTTTTGTTAAAAGAGCTGCCTCGTGTGCAATAAAAGACCACTATTGCCCACTATATCCGGCCTCCTTGCCTGCTTTTCCAGCCCGCTGACCACCCACGTTCACACATTTATATGGTTTCTAAGCCATAAGATACTTAAAATGGATAAAATAAATACAATGATAAAATGATGACTAAACATACTCAACCGGTGTTTCTAAGATACGCCTACCCCAGTGTACCTAACCTAAGCCTAGTACAGGGGCGGAGTAGATGAGTTACAGTTTTTGCCAAGAATCTGAATCAAGAATTCTCTATGGGTCTAATCAGCTCCGTACCTTGGGTATAGAATGAAGGAGGTCTTGTATCTCTCTCTCAGGACTTGATCTCCCAGTAACCCGCAAGGGTATCAGGGAAACACTGGAGCTGGATTTCTTGGCAGGAGAAAAGACAGCGTCTCTCTCAGTGCGTCAGCAAGGAGGGCCGGCTTCCTTCGGCACTCGCATCAGCAGGGCGTCGGGCAAATAGATAGCTGATTCTGCTCCAAACCACCGTGTGTTGCTTAAGGCAGATGTTGGTATATTTATACCTGGAAGGCGCCGAGTTTGACGTAAGGTTGGACATAAGACGTCACTAAGAACTGGCAGTTCTTTCAGGACTCTCAGGAGTTCTATGACAAATCAAAACAGAAGCAGGGGGAATTCCCGGGCTGCTGGAGGCTTGGTTTGTTTAAGAACGCGTTGTACTTTCTAGGAGTCTATGGGAGTAGCCTTGCCGTACTCTGACTGCATTGGCTATGACTTAATATGGATATGATTCTTATGCCTTTATAAGGATATGATTTGTTATAACCACATAAGGGCGTAAATCGGGAAAATCTAATTAGGGTCCTAGATACATTCACAACAAGGTCTCCCCGGTACTCACCGGGCCTGTTTGGTGTTGGGCAAAACCGTCATATGAGCGTGCATCTACACCCCTAGCTACCATGGCCACTTTCCAGTGAGCAGCCACTGCTTTAAATTGGACTTGTGTCGCCATCCTCAACACTGCAGTGTGGCAGAAACAAATGGAATTACCATTTTAAGGGAGCTTTTCCCTATGGCTTTCCCTTCGTTCCAACTGCACCTGTAAGCACCCTCGTTCCCAGCAAAGAGAGGAATGGCAATTTCCAGTCAGGACCCAGGGAGGAATACTGAAGAGGATGGCGAGGAGGCCATCATGCCCCAGGCAGGTGGCCACCTCTCTGTAGCAGGGCCAGCCTTTGCCTCAAACTGGAAGTGAGGAGCTTCAAACTGTAAGTGAGATGCAGGTGTATAAAGGGGGAAAGGGGTAATGTCAGCGACTTAAGGGAGGGAACAGGAGGTGACTATAGCGGCCACCTATCTCTGTAAGAAAATACTGGCCATGCTTGTCTTTACATCTTCTCATTCTGCAGCAGCCAAGAGCTTGGAGGTGAAAAACAATTCTTGTAAAATTGGCCTGGGCCCTTACACCGCTAAAAAATCCCCCACGTCCTGCGGAGTCCCCCAGGGCTCCTCCCTTTCCCCGCTTCTATTTAATTTATACCTCCGGCCACTTATTCAATCTCTTCTGAAATGGGACATCATAGTCTATAATTACGCCGACGACTTGCAACTCATCCTCTCACTCAATTCACCACATGCCATCAATACGTTCCACGCAGCCATGATTCATATCCAACTCTGGATGAACCAGAATCAATTGAAGCTGAACCCCGGCAAAACCGAGCTCCTTCTCCCTGGACTCAGTCACGCCCACTGGGGCCCGCAGTTCTGGCCTCTGGAGCTCGGCTCTCCCCCTATCCCAGCAAAAACAGTAAAGAGTTTGGGTGTAATCATTGACGCCGAACTCTCCCTCAAAGCCCAAGTTGGAGCGGTAGTTTCATCTTGCATGTACCAACTTCGGAGTATCCGCAAAGTCCATCACCTTCTCCCCCCCCGCGGCACTTACTCAAACTGTCATCTCACTTGTGCTCCCCCGCTTGGACTTTTCTAACTCCATTTATCACGGTCTTCCACAATTTCTGTTACATCGCCTCCAAGTCGTCCAGAATCAAGCGGCCCGCTTGATCCATGGAACCCCCAGATGGCAATCAGCCAAGCCTCTGATCCATAGCCTCCATTGGCTTCCAATAGACCAAAGGGCTGCCTTCAAGGTGGCATGCCTCACCTTTAAAGCCCTTCATTGCTCTGGCCCTGGGTTCCTCAAATCCCTCATCCATCCTCACTGTCCAACACGCAACCTCCGATCAGCTCACCGTGACTTGCTAGTCACTCCTAAAAACAAAACTAAGAAATTCGGCGGTCGCCGTTTTTCCTTCCTAGCTCCTGTGCTCTGGAATCTTCTTCCTCTTTCAATCAAATCCTCTTCTTCCCTTCTTAACTTCAGAAAATTGTTAAAAACCCACCTCCCCCCCCCTTAGCTAGGTTTTCGCTTCCTGCGCTCCCTCCTCACTCACTCTGTCTATCAGCGCCAGGAAGCTTCGGCGTCAGTGCGCTTTACAAATCGCACCTAAGATAAGATAAGATAAGATTAAATTAAATTAAATAAGATAAGATTAAATGACAGTTATCTTGCTTGTTTTGTTAAGCATTCTCAAACATTATAGACAGCCATCGAAGACGTTTTACCAGATTTATTCATCTTGTTGCAGGTTTAGGGTTTATATCTATGCAGGGAAAAAATATTGTGTTTCTCTGGTTTTCCCATTATTAATACCAGCTGGTATCTAAAAATGCAGCAAAAACTGCCAGGTGGCTACCTTGGTGCCGGCACAAGGGGCCGGCTCCTGTCTTTCTTGTGCAGTAAATTAGTGTGGTTACTCCGACCCTCTCGATGAGATCAGGAGGCTGGCATTGATTCTCTCTGGTGCTGCAGTGACATCAAGAAAGTTTTTTCTTTTCCTGGTGTAGTGTAATGAAGATACTGGCTCCTATTCTGTCTGGTGGAATAGGATGCTCACTTTAGGATGGTCAGCAGTTTCTGCCGAGATCGGTGTGTGATGTCCTGGTGAAGATGTTTCAGCAGTTAATCCTTCCAAGGTCGATAAACTAGCCATCAATTTCGAATCAGATTTTTGTTTTAGGGTATGGAAAGGTCCTTTCTTTGTCACAGACCCACGGACTAACATAAAACAGGTGCAGTAGTTTAAGCAGAGAGCTGATTTGCTGAATCACATGACAAATTCAGGGAGTGTGGACTCTGCGCAGATGTAGGGCAGCTTCTCAGTTATCTGCTTAACATGGCACTGCAGGCACAGAGCTAGAATCCGCTGAACCACCACATTCCAAACTGAGATGTAAAGGTATCTCTTCCAGGTGGGTGTAAATCTTAAACATACATTAAGAACAGTAAAGAGCAGTGCTTTTTGGTCGAAACCAGTAAGAAAAAGTGAAAGGTACTGGGGAATCCATGTGTGGCACAGTACTTGAGCATCGCCAAAAATTATTACAAAATCAATTTGAGAGAAAAGCTCGGTGCACCCATCTGAAGTAAGCCGCTCTGGGCTTGCTTGCCCATGCAATCCAAAAGATTCCCAAAACCCGGGACTGGTGTTAGAAATTATCTAGCAGGCATGCGACTTTGATCCGCCTAAATTCTCAGGAAGTAGAATTTGGGAAAAACACCCGGTATTATTTCTACATTAAGGTGTTTGTTGTCGCTAATGCCTTACCGTCCTGAAACAGACATTCTAGTCTGTCGTTATCGCTAATTGTGGGGGGTTCATAAATTTTTCAACTCTGCGCAACCCGAAAAATGTCAGCCCTGTTTAGGACCATACACAGAACCACACATGTACCAAAATAATAAGTGAAAAAATGTGTGGCGGAGAGGAAGGCACCTCACGGGCGAACACCCTCGGGGCAATCTGGTCAGATATTTACCAGAGACTTGGCCCCTTTCTCATCATAGGCGGCCGTTCCTATTCCAGAATTTTGGTGAATAAGTGAGAGAAAAGAAAAGAGAGAAGGTGCATATCAAGGAGATTTAGAGCGTGACTCCTTGGACAGACAAAACAGAGTGAAGAATAAAATCAACAACCACACCACTCGTACTACTTTTATTTATGAATCGGGTGTGCGAAGTTGAAATAAAAAGGAGGGTAGCTTAAAGTTGCATACCACTACCTGTGACCAACATGTTTTACTGCCCAGAAACCTTTATGGCAGATTCATCAGGGTCAATACTCTGTTACTGCACCCCCTTCCAACATCTTTTAGACAGGAAGCTGCCGAGTTGAAAAAATAAACAGAAGAAAAAACTAAAATCACGACCAGTTCATAATCTAGACCAACCTAATGTTTGTGCTTTTCATAGCAAAGAATATTCAATGTTAGTTTACATTTCCAAAATCATTTACCCTTATTCAGCTATGCTCCCTCGTACCAGCTGAAAAAAGGGGGTACTCCGCCGAACAGTCGGTTGTCACATCAACCTGTAAGGTATTTGTATGTAATCAGTATCATGAGTATATAATGGCCAGCTCTTAAAATTGCCATTCTGTGCATGGGCTGCCGCCCCATTAGAGCAATCACGTCACCCCAATGCATACATATATATACACACACCCCAACAAGAGCATCCACAGAGAATGATGGAAAACCTCTCTATTCTGCCATGTCAATGCTGTCTGGCTAAATGATGGCATTCATTGGTGACTATGCAAGAAATGACCGACTACCTGTGCTTTATTAAAAAATGTTATTGTGTTTGCATAGGGTAAAAACGTTGAGCGTTTGCACATCATACATATTTCTTATTTTTTATGGCCCAGTATCAATACATGCATGGCAACCACATTGCTATTACTAGGGCGGTCATACAGATCAAAGTGAATACATTCATAACCTGTGGGGGGGATGTAATAAACTAGCAACCCGCCTAAAAGACTAGCTCACAGCGTGTCAATGGCATCCTTGCCAAACGGAAAACAGTTGTGTGAGATAAGCCAAGATCTTCATGCCAATCTTAAGTTACCTCCTTGATGCATGAAAACGATACGCATGCCTCGGGCTGGCAGCGGCGCCAGTGACCCAGAGCCCTCTCCTTACCGTACAAACGAGGAACATGGGTGTTGTATCATCCCAGGAACACCTAGCGGGAGCCGGAGTACACCATTTAAACGTCCCAGCCAGGTAATCCCGCATCGCGCACCACAGTCACGTGATCGGCGGATCCTCCCGTCACGTGATGCGGGCTACAGAGTGTGCAGGACTTCACTCACCAAAACGGGCGCCATTATAGAAAGGCAAAATAAACCGAAATGGGTGAATTCGAGTAAATAGAAGTTATCGAGAGACCATCACGGAAATCTCGAGTGAGGAATGTGGTAAAATTAAAGGATAAATAGAGTCATCCTCCTCATTTATAACGGTGTTCTCGCCCTCATACATCAGTTCCCCTAAGCTGTATACATACTCATAAGGCTGAAGGAGAATACATAACTAAAGTGGGTGCCATTGCAGAGTGGTAAAAAACATCATGAGATTGTGTCTAAATAACCTAAGGACACCAGAAGAGTTGTTAATGCACTAGACATTAGATTGGGGTAAAACACCAGTAATGTAGCATTGTATGTATATAGAGTGTAGCGCAGGTGTTGCTAATATCCAATAGTGGTGGCAGTTAGTGTAGCCACAGAGCAATTGAATTATAATACTGCTAACTACACTGTCTGTGGGGAGCCAAATCAGGCTGGCAGAGCATTATAGGTGGTTGACCAGTTATTTAACCTTGTTCCACTCTATAATCTCATTAAGGCCCTGTTTGTCACTGCTCTCTCTGAAAATCCATTTCGCTTCTTTTGTAATCAGGATTGACTCAACGTTAGTAGGATTTCCCTTTACAGTTTTTGTAAATCGGCTGTATTATGCTTCCTTGCCATGACTCCGGGCCATTTTAGATTTAATAACACCATTGAACAAAGTTGTTAAAATCTCTGACCAAAGATCAAGCTTTGCTTTAAAATTTTAATTTGGAATTCCGTTGGGATCAGGCGCACCATTTGATCTAATCCTGCCTATTGACATTTTTGCTGGTTCTGTAAGCCGTATCTTTTGAACTTGTGACTCGGCGTGGACATAATGCTGGACATTCCTAGATATTACACCATCTTCTCGGCTTGACGGGCTTAACTTTTGATGAACAGCATTATTATTAAGCAGTATGTCCGGGGATGAACCATAAAGATTAGAAATAAAAGACGCCCAGCAGGATACAGTGATATTAGCGCTATTCCCTCTTTTACTACCATTTTCGAGATTGTTTATTATGCCCCAGAATAATTTTGGATTTTGAGTTTTGCTGGAGAAATGCAGCATGGTCCATATTCCTTCATAGTATGTTTGTGTTTCTTTCCATATTTCGTTTTTATATTGTCTTCTGAGCCTTTTTAATTTATGAAGCTCCGAGGTTTTGAGTACTCCATTCGGTTTTCTAAAAGTCGCCCTTATAGCTCTATTAAGTTCTCTTTTTTGGCGGAGCAGCCAATTCGTATACCATCCTGATTTTTTTAGGCCTCATAATGAACCCTTTTGATGTGGTAAAAGGAGGGAAACGATCCAAAAGGGAAGCACACAAACAAGGCCAAATATCAACCATAGACTTCCCTTTTTTTTTCTCAGTTAGCGCCTTAGCATTTGTAAATTCTAGGAAATCCCATATTTCCTTTTGGTTTCTTGAGTTCCACACTAGCCTTTTAAGGCTAAAGGGTGTTGGCCCGATTTTCATGGATCTTGCTTCGGGCAGGTGGACTAGTGATAATGCCAGGGATATTGTTTGTGGATTGTAATCACCTTCTATCCTAGGTATCACTTGATAGTCATGAAGGGAGGATGTCAATTCCATTGAGGTAATGGAATAATCGATGATGGAGAACTGGCCTGATTTTTTGAACGTAGGTACACTCTTGTTGTGATTTTGGACGGCTTCCTGTAGTAACATGAGATTGTATTTATTGAGCTGGGAACTGCACATCGGTGTCAGCGCTCTGCTTGGTTTGCTAGCGCAATTTTTTGTGAGGGGGTGCATATTAAAATTTCCTGAGATAATTAGCATAGTTGCTGGGGAGTCATGGTACAACACTTTAACTACTTCCCATAGTGCAGTAAATTGAGATGTCTTGACAGAGTTTTTTGGACTTAGATAGACGTTTATGAATATTATAGGTTGTTTAAGTTTAGTGTAGTTCCTATATTCCCAATAGGCTCTGCGCATTGGAATAATATATTCAGCAGTGTAGACGTAGGACTGAGGTCGACTAGGTCTCTACTGACTATATTAGACTTAAGGTTTGCCAGCTAGCTCAGAGGTCACTAGAAACTTTCTCGAATAAACGAGGAGGAGTTTAACCTCCCTGGATAGACAAGAAGGGATTAGCTTCCGACAACCATATAACATGACAACTTTGCTCCCTCAGAATAAGAGTATATCTCTAGAGTCGTGTGAAAACAATAGACAGCTATTTTACTCAGTCAGATGTGCGTACTTAGTTTCACCAGAGTGCAGAGACAAGAGAGACGGGCGTTTTTCAATAAAAGGTGTAACTTATTGAGCAGTCTTCATTCTCATGCAAGAGAAATGAATTGCCATAATTGCAATACTTAATGTAAAGTAAAGTGCGTACAGTAAAAGGAGTATTATGAAATAATACTGTAAAAGCATTGATATGGTTTCTTAGCCATAAGATACTTTAAAATGGATAAAATATATACAGACATATATACATTGACTAACGTACTCAACTGGTGCTTCTAAATACGCCTACCCCGGTGTACCTGACCTAAGCCTAATACGTGGGAAGGAGTAAGTAAGTAGCAGTTTAAGTTAAGAAGGTTTTGCCAAGAATCTGACTCAAGAATTCTCTTTAAGGGTTTAGTCAGCTCCGTACCTGGGTAATGGAATGCAGGAGGTCTGGTATCTCTCTTTCAGGACTCGATATCCCAGTAGCCCGCGAAGGCGGCTGAGAACACCGGAGCTGGATTTTCTCGGCAGGAGAAAAGACAGCGTCTCTCTCAGTGCGTCAAAGAAGAGGGGCAGCGTCCATGGGCTCTCGCATCAGCTGGGCTCTCGGGCAAGTAGATAGCTGCTCGGCTCCAAAACCACCACTGTGTGTTTGCCTAAGGCAAGGTTGGTATATTTATACCTGAAAGGTGCCGAGTTTGACGTAAGGTTTGGACATAAGAAGTCAATAAAGATGTCACTAAGAACTGACTGTTCCTTTAGTGTTCGTAGGAGTTCAATGACAAATCAAAACAAAGGCAAGTGGGGATTTCTAAGGTGGCTGGAGGTTTTGGTGTGTCGATAGAACTCGTTGTGCTTTCTAGGAATCCAAGGAAGAAGCTTCTGCCGTGCTTTGGACTGCAAGGGCTATTTACTTAAATATGGATCTGATTCTTATGCCATTATAGGGATATTATTGATTATAGCCGTACAAGGGCATAAAATAGCAATATTGATTTGTTTCCTAGATAAAAACACAATACCCACTCCACGATCTAATGTCCATCATTACTAAAACTAAGCAATAGTAAACATTTAAAGGTGTGTATTCCAACCCACCCCAAAATACATTTTATGCATTCGAAATGGTGTATGCGAAATACACGAAAATGATTATTGTACTGTACGCTTTTCAAGCAGTGTAATCATTCAGTTAAACATGCTTATATATATTAGCTGAACGATTTGCGAAAATTACACATGAAATGACTCTTAATACAGAAAAGAAGGTCGCGACCATTCCATCACATATAAATACAGTTGTTGTAAAAATGTGCTAGAGGCTGAGGTAATATTGTCTCTAGAGTTCCTAAAAATAGAAGCTCTGTTCTTTAAGAATAGTTCTACTTTAAGCAAAGTACATGTGCCAGAAAAAGGTAAATATTTTGGAAGTTCGAGAAAAAAATAATTTTGTTTTTAGGGGAAAAAATAGTTCCAAATGTTTTCAATAGCTTTTGTTTATCAAAGCTGAAGGTCGAATTCAGAGTTCACGTGGAACGATGTGTGCTCGTTGATTAAAAAGTTATTCTTTCTGTTCAGGAGAGAACATAATTTCAGACAGACTCGCAAAAAACTGGTCTACGACATCAGGTGAAAGTTCGACCAAGTTTGAAAGTGCAGTCGTGAGAATGATTGCTACATTGATGTCAGGATCAGCAATGCTCACAGAAGGTCGTACCTGGGTGATGCTGCTCTCATCTCGTACTTCACTGCCACCTAATTGTAGTGGTGAAGTCTCAACGAATGCCGTCATCAGAATGGGTAGCCGCTGGGGACAACACGATGCATGAGCCGTTACGGGACTTAGCAAAGTATCTGTATCCAAAGGTACTGCTGATGGTAGTGTAAGACAGACGTCCAACACGCATTCTTCTCCACATAGCATACATCGAAGCACAGGTAAGATGCAATTTTGCCAGATAGGTCTGAATGAAAGAAACCAGGTCATATTCAGATCTCTTAGCCGGGCTAATCCAAGGACTTTAGTTATGCGGTCCCGATAGCGTATAGCTACGATAGTTTCTTCCATTGTTGCTTGAGTCTTGTCTGCGACTTGGCTTGCCATATCGGAGCAGAACGGTCAAAAATAAAATTCCTGCTATGAGTCCCAAAAGTAGTGGTAGGCCGCCAAAGACAGAATGGACAAAAGTAGGAAAAATGCCCAGAACTGCTTCAAGGGTGTTAACAGTCCTGAAAAAATTGTCTTAAATATATGTGGGATACCACTGGCATCAGACATATTTAGGATTTGGCTTAGCATTTCTACGAAATGCACGGGGCAATTTGTTGATAAAAGGGTATGTATCTCTGCCGTTGTCCTTGCAACTAGAAGATCATACGTTTCTTTTGATGACGTTAAAGGCACGGTTGTCTGTAAAAGAACAGACTTCATTCTGCTTAAAGTATCAATTCGTATAGAAGAGATATTCAAAGAAGGCCAAATCATCGCCTCCGTATCTGGAGAGCTGTTTGGATACAATACTTGCATACAGCAAGTGACCATGGAACTAACGCTTACGAGATAGGCTTTCCCTGGCACCATGCCACAACAGCTGTGGTCCATTACTAGAATATAGCTCCCATTAGAAAGCTGTCTAAAGAATGGCTCTATTTGTGTTGCAGGTGTGCCGTGCTGGTGACATGAAAGGTTATTTGAAGTCCCCTCACAGGCCCCATGTAAATTAATACCTTGGCATAGAAGTATACCGCTTAGTGATTGTTTACAATTGTTACCACTAAGAAATACATTCTGTTTCTTTTCACTATAACATGTGTGTGTGTAAGGTAATTTCCATGATGACTTAATGTACCCTTTACCCACCCTTTCATACTGGCCTGCTGGTATATATTCTTGGCAGAATTTAAATTGGAAAGTTGTTATCGAAATTGTAATTATTCCGTGTATTATCCATTCAATGACAGGTCTTTCTGACATTGTCAATGGTAATCTCTCAAGTTTTTCAATGCTCAGAATCGTATAGTCTGCTCCTTTTTGTGCCAAACTGATTTGTTTATCAGTAAGGTTAAAGATAGAGAATAATGACGTTGTGTTTATCAAACGCCATGGCACATAGCCTGAACGCAGATTTTGCAACGTCAAGCCTAGCTGTACAATAGAACGTAATTGGGACTGACCGTGTTGTAACATTAGTAAGTCCTGATCTATTATATCGATAGCAGATGATACAATACTGTCCAGTAAATATATTCTGGAGGACAGAGTTATTAACCCATTGTCCACAACAGAAAGTGATTTTTCCAAATTAATACGATCAATTTCTCGTATTTTCTCTACTTTCTCAATTTGAGTTACTTTCCAAGCTTCGTTGTACGCAGCGTATATACCGGCCGCTATGAAACGTTTTTGACGCTGTTTGCGTGGTCCCATCATGAAATCACGCAAGTCAGCACCGTCTTTAAGTAAAGTCAAGTGTTGCTTAATGTCAGCCAGTGTGGATGTTTGTAGCCATTCAAGGCATAGTTTCCCCACACTGTATGTTGTTACTATCCCTGGATGTTGTCTCTGTGAGTATCTAGGGTCTGGTCTGGTCATTTTAAACCCATTTTGTTTGTTCAGGAATCTATCTTGACAGTTATTTGTGTCTGTTGGCCAGATTAACCACTTTTTCCAAACAGGATGTGTTCTGTTTTGATGTGATATATTGGATACGTCTATCTCAACATCTGTAGTGGTATTACTATCAGGTATTGGCTTTGGAATAGACGGTTTGTTTACGTCTTTAATCTTAGCTAGGCCAAGACAAGTAGTCTGTTGAATGGTGTCATTCAAGAATATTATTTGTTCTGGGATCATGCAGGCTCTAAATAATGCTTCTAAACTTTGGACTTGCCAATTTTTTGTACCCCAGATGGTTTTTGTTTCAATGTTATTTTTCCAGAAATCAAAACCAAATGTAATCATTTTTTCATAAAAAAGTTTCAGAATAAATCAGTTTAGTATTTGTCAACATTGTTTTTATCCCTGTCTTATTTAACAGTTTAAAATAAAATGTTTCTGCATCACTTGTGTTAAACTTTGAGAAGTATGGGAATTTCTCATAAAATGTTTTCGAACTGACTTTTGGTGGAGTTGCACAATGTTCCCATTGATTATACTATAAAACATTTCTAGGTTGAGCAGATTTATGTAAATAGTGATGTGCAAAGTGGTTATAGCAGTACATTTGTTCATAATTCGACGAACCCTGTAAGTAATCATGTTCAGTAAATTTTGCTGACATTACTAAATCTAACATCATAATATTTATGCTTTCTAGTCCCAATCATCAGAGAATGTACTTGGTTTTACAAAGTCACTTAATGAAACTTTGAACTGATGTGGATATTTCAAGAGTTCAACCGGGCCATAGATTTCGTAATCCGTTTTGTCCCAAGCTACCCCGCCGGGTATTGGAATGGCTGGGACATTTACTGATGATAGTTCTCTTTTCTCGATGTGAGATGACTTGTGTGGCTTTAGGATCAAGTTGATGTTCTGACTTGCTGTGTCCATTGTACTGTATTTTCCCTCAATGAATTTTCCCAAACAAAGTACCATGATGAGCCAAAGCAGGAGGAAAAGTACACCTAACACAATCCAAAATTCTATCCATGGAGAAATCCGATAGGTTTCTTTTAGTTGATGGAAGAGTTCAATTGCTTTCTCTTTAAAAGTTTTTGTTGCTGGCGTTTCTTCTGGTTCGCTTGGATCTTCAGAAAAGTTATCGAAATTGATGAAGTAGCCAGATGCAGTTCTGTCAATTGTTGGAATTGCTTCAGAATTTTCCTTTGCTTTTTCATTTTTTCTTTCATTAGCATAGTCTGAGGCTACATCGTTTTAGACAGGTTTTCTTGACGAACTGTTTCAATTTGGGTTGCAAGAGGCACAAGTTCCATGGCATTGTTGCATAGTCCTTTTTTATTCACTGCAGGTTTATCAAATGTGATTAGTCTCTCAGTTTGAACCTCTTGGATTGTAGCAAATTTTGGTATTCTGCTATTTCTTGGGAGTCCACTGGGCCTACTACTTATTATTGGCCACATGATTGTGGTTTTTACCAGGTCGATGGATACAAGTCGGTTCTCCTTTTTACCAGCAAGGGGCGGTAGTACAACTGATCTTGTTCCGCTGATAGCTAAGACAGGTACTGCTTTTCTGTAAGAAGGCCCAAATTCCTTCTTCACCGTGATCTTCTCTCTGACCAGATCCCCAATCTTTGGAATCCAGACAGGCCTTGCTGGGACAGGTGGTTTATCTTCAGTGGCTGTTGGCTGCTGTTTTAACTTTATGTTGCTCAGGTCTTTTCTTGTTTCATTTAAGTCCTGTAAAACAGCCAAACGATCTTTGATGTCAAAGCATTTTCTTTCTACCACTGAAGTCTGACTATCTAAATCCTGAATATGCATTCTAGTCCTGAACAATAGTTCGAACGGGCTGAAACCTTTTAGAGAATTTCTTGGCAGATTGTTAAGACTACGTTGGACACTTGTTAAATGTTGGACCCACCCATCACCCGAACCTAATACCCTCGCCGTTATAGATTGCTTTATGTCCCAGTTTTTTCTTTCCACAATCCCATTTCCCTCAGGATGGAAGGGACAAGAGTACCGCAATGCAATGCCCGTGCTGGTCATGGCCTCCTTATGAGCTTGAGAGCTAAAAGCAGGACCCTGGTCAGAATGTAGCACGCCAATTGCATATGTGCCAATAAAGACTCGCAAATCTTTTATAACAGTTCTGGCGTCAGCCGAGTGCTGGTGTCTGTATTTTTAAGTGAATCTAGTCTTAAAAAGAAATTAATGGGACGCTGGATTTTACTTATAGATAGCCTTATGCTAACTACAAGAATGGCCATGGCAATACTCCGGTCGGTTCGCTACTGCGATCTCTGTTGCAGTTTGGACAGCTTTTTGCAAATTTGTAATGTTGCAGGCTCATCCCCGGCCACCAGTATTCTTTCAGAGATTCCTTGATCTCTCTGTGCCTTAGACCCAATCCCATGTGTGCGTCCGCTATTAAGAAGACTCTCCTGTTCGGAATTACTCTATCCCCCACTCCAGGGATTTGAGCAAAAGGAACGAAGTTTGCATCAATTATGTTTGTATAATTGAGTGGATAGTTCACGGGAAGAGCTGCACAGTCGCCTTTTGAAGACGTTTTTACCGCCAGCATGGTTTCCCCGTCTATGTATTTTTCTGAACGCTTTTTTGTGGCTACGGAAGCCGGTTGAGTTTCTTCCGCTGTGGCTGTATTAGCCAATGAATTCCCTGCAACGTGAACGCCATCACGTTGATGACTCAGTGTATGTATCACATGAGTCTTTCGTAGTTCTTTCTGCAAAAGAACTACCTGTTCCCAAAGCTTCTTATGCTTTATTGTGGCACCTGTGTCATCTTTGTAATCGTTTTGAACCCAGTTCTGAAAGTCATTCTTGTAAGATTTGATGCAGAAATGCGAATCGCACACTATTAGTGTCGGGAATTCACGATCGGCATTTTCAAGCGCTATGTTTAAAGATCTAATTTCAGCTGGCTGAGCCGAACAGTTTCTCAGTGATTCATTTTTTGTTATTTTTGGTCTGAATTTACCATACCGCCAGCGACCTTTAACAATCGTGCACGCTGCATTGTAGGATTTATTATCCACATCGTAATGTTGTGCAAATCTGTCCATATAGATTAGACAAGAATACTGTTGGAGAGGCAGAATTTCGATTGGCAGAGGATATTCTTCTTCATATTTTAGATCTTTCAATTTTTTCATGTTCGGGTCAAAATAGTATTTCACGTCTTCTGCAGCAAGAGAATTTTCCCACCGTATCCATTTTGGATCTAATGCCACCGTTTTTAGATTAACTGGGCTTAATAACACCTCAAGGGCTGATTATGCTGTAAAAACAGTTATTCTTTTGCCTTGGGCTTGGGCTCTTTCTTTTGCTACAATAGTTTGAACCGCATTTACAATATTCTCAGTAAGACTGAATGTTTTTTCAGCTTCTGTGTACAAATGTGATTTGTAAGCTATTGGTACCGTTTCTCTCTCATTAGAGGTCAGGTACGTGAATCTGCATCTTCCTGGGATGACTCTGATTACAAGGTTGCGTGTGTTGTCGTGAGTTTGTAATTTTGTTTTAGCTAACATGTCTGTTTGCAGTGATCTCAAAATTTCTGTGTGTTTCTGAGTCCAATTGATTGGCTTAAAATCAGGTTTTATTAATTCATAGAGAGGTTTAACCCTCTGTGCATAATTTAGAATGTAAGTTCTTCCGAAATTCAGGAAACCTATTATTGATTGTAAGTTCTTCAGCGTTTTTGGTGCTTGGAGTACAGCGCACTTCTCTAAGAAGTTGTCTGCTAGGCTTTTGCCTTCACTTGATATTTCATATCCTAAAAACAGGACAGTTAGATGGGCAATTCGTGACTTTTTAAAGTTGAATTTGTAACCCTCTGCTGCGAACTCAAGTATTATGGTGTTCACTCTTTTGAAGTGAGTATCAAGGTCATCATCTGTGAGATAGATATCATCGACATAAGATAATGCCTCATCATCATATATTTGTAGTAACTCTGTTACCATTGCTGAGAATAATCCTGGGCTATTCTTGAATCCCTGTGGGAGTTGACAGAAATTTTTCTGTGACCCCATTATTGAGAAAGCGGTTAAATACCTGCTTTCAGGTGCAATGTTTTGACAAAAGAATCCATTAGAGATGTCTAATGTTGTTTTGTATTTTATTCATTAGTGCTGCACTGTGTGAGTTTTGTGCAGCAAATGTCTTGCAACATGAGTTAAGGTGTCTGTAGTCCAAGACTAGACAATATGAATCGTCTGGTTTGGAGACAGGAAACAAAGGATTGTTCATTTGAGAGGTGCATGTTTCGATCACCCCTTGGTATTCAAGTTGATCTAAGATCTCCCTGACTTGTTTTGTAGCTTCTTGCTTAATTGGATACTGTCTTTGTGCAGTTGGTTGACATTTTAACTGGATTTTGTGAGGAGGAGAGTCCTCATCCCATCCTACATGATTTTTATATAATGCAGGTGCTTGAGCGACTGCCCATTTTCTCGCATATATGTATTTTCTATGTATTGTAATATGATTTGAGAAGGCAGGCATAATCATTTCTTCGCCACGAGGGCACTTCCTGACAAACTCTGGTGGCCAGTCTTTTTCAGCTAATTGGATGTCATAGCCTTTTGAAAGGTTATCCCAAAACAGACCCCTTACTTTTCTAGTCTTATCTCCCTCTATACGCAATGTTATTTCGTATATTTTATGAGGTTCCCTAACTCTGGTATCTGCAGTTTCCACCTGAATGTATTCATTCGTGTCACTGTCTCCAGATGATTCATCAGGATCTTGCGAGCTATTGTCACTTCTGCTGCGCTGTCTAGCATTGTCTGGGCCCACTCTCCGTTTTTCAGCTGTGTCCCCTGTATCCTCCGCATGTTTGATTATTTTAATACTTGCTACCTTCTTTCTTAGAAATTGTAATTTTTTACTTTGGGCAGGTTCCTTGTCTTTGGACTTGACGTGCTCTCCCCTGTGTTCTGAACGTCCTCTTCTTTCCGATTTCTGTGAGGAAGTCTAAAAAGATTGAGAGGGACGTGTATCAATATCTTGATATCTATCAGGCTTTTTCAAATTATCCCTATTTCTAAGATTGTATCTTTTCTCAGAGGGCTCCCTCTGGGGAGACTTGTGTCCTTGGTCCGGAGATCTTTCTCTCCGCCGAGGAGACCTTCCTCTGGACTGGAATCTTTTTTCTTTGGGAGTGGATTGTTTGTTTCCATCCCAGCTCTTCTTCAGAGTTTCTAGATTATTTTTAATAAATATCTTTTCAGGATTTTCAGTTAGTTGGGGTTTTACCGGTTTCCCACCCAAACTATCTCTACCTAGTTCTTCAAAAGATTTTTCTATGATTCTGGCAAGTTCAATTGGTTGGTCTGCTATGTCTGTTTCTTTCAATTTCTGGCGGATCACCACAGATGATGCTTCTCCTTTTATGTTGGCTAATAATATAGTCGAGACCTGCTTAAAGTCTTTCAGTAATTTCATACCCAGAGTTAAAGCAGGTGGAATTCGTGTGTTACAGCGTTTGCTGCTGGAAAGTTTATCCATGAATAGAATTCCTCTGTCTGCCGATATTTATGGGCCTCTTGCCTTACGGTTACCGGCGTATCTAGCATCTGAGCATGATTTCTGTCCCTTTCGCATACTCTGCTATGGGCAACGCTGTCAGCGATATACTTCACTGCCACAAAAGTTGTCTTATTTCGTTTTTGTGCATAAAGCATACCTCACTTTGCCGATTTTATCAAAGCAATGCACCCTAGCAACGCCATTCTGGCAGCCCATTGGCATCGCCAAATCAACCGCCCCGTAGACTGGACGTGAGGGCAAAATAAATGAAATAGTGCAACAAGTCCGCAGATAAAGCAAAACACAAGTCAGATCTGTTTACAAACAGACAGAGCAACTGAGTTCACGGCTTAGACATCAACTCGCAAAGGTGCAAGATGGTCTATGTTTTTCTTCTTATGGCAAATTACTCCACGCAATAACCAAGCGGACCAAAAAAACATCTGGTGGGTGTGAGTGAGGCAGACTGCATCCAAACCAATCTAGACACCTGTTGAGAGTGCACGGTGTGAAATCATTCTGCAAGGATGTCAGTGGTCGCTTAATGGAAACCAAATCTAAGTAACCTTCTCCTGGTACTAATAACCAATATAGCAAGGGGCCAGCTCCTAGCGCCCCACCCTTATCGGCCGACAGCCTCATGGAGACGATTGAAGCAGTCCCAGGTCGATCCGTACAACCATGCCCCCTGTTCACCGGTGAATACGCGCTAATATACTGCATTTGTTCGCAAAACTTTGTGTTGATGAAGGCAACTTCCTACAAAATTGCACATCTCTCCAACCATATTTCACATGTCCCCACAATTTGCTTAGGCCACAATGGAAGAAGGCAGCTAATGTCCAAAATTCTCCTCAAATGCAGATTTAAGTGCCTTAATGGGTGTTTTGTCAAAAACCAACCGACAAGTGTGGGTCAACGGTAAAAGCTGTGCTCAATCACCACTCTTCCTCTCCTCTCCGACAAAGGAGTACCCGGAGTAAAATGCGCCTCGGTAAACGATATGCCCCGACAATCGACAAAAGACAGAAAAAACCACCTGAGACCGTTAAAGTGGTCTCTACAACTCCAAAGAAACGCAAACTGCACTTAATTACGACAGCGCTGACATTACCGGCGCCTCTTTGTTACATACAAGCGTGCCTAATCCATTGCAGCGCTCTTTTGCCATCACCGCAGCACACTACCTTTGCCGCCGCCCCCACATACAGCACAGCACCCGCCTATAGCCGCGCCGCATCCTTTCCTACAGTACCTCAGTCAGCCATCACCCCGCCTCCCGGCCTACTTGTGCTTACCCCCCTTGCTTAAGGGGCAGCTGTCATGCAGCGCAGCTACGATACTATAATACGTGAATGCGCTATTAAAACATCGCGCAATAACCACTCCACGCATCAGTTTAGCGTAAAAGGCCATTTATTAGGACAGGCATGACAAACCAGAATTAAACATAACATCTTTCACAGTTAACAATCCCCCTAACATCCTGCCTTTCAACCATCATCCACTCACGTTCTCCACTGGGCACTCCCAATTCACACCACGACCTCTCCACGTATACCATTCACTTCCCCCTTCACTTCCAAACTCCTCCAGCATCTCCATCCATCACACTCCCATCTACCACACCCCTATCCTGCACCTGTAACCCCTCCCCGGAAGGGTGATTCTGCCCGTCATGGACTCCCCACCGCTCCCAGGTCCAGCAAACACCACCCCTGTGTCAACCTGTCCTAAACTGGCACGCCGCACAACTTGTCCAAACAAAAAACCCGCACCTCACTCCTGAACCACTTGTAGGGTGGGCAGGCGGACAAAACTAAACCTATTCCCTGAAGCACTGGGGACAGGAAGATGAAGTCCTTCCCCTCCTGTCCCCTTAAGTAACCTCCTATCCCCCCACCCCCTGAAAACCCACCCCCTGACCTAACCTTCTGCCTGCTGTCCTCTCGCGCGAACACCCTGGGGAAAAGACTGGTCTGTCGACCTGCTTCCCCCGGGGGCCGCATCGCGCAATAACCACTCCACGCATCAGTTTAGCGTAAAAGGCCATTTATTAGAACAGGCATGATAAACAAGAATCAAACATAACATCTTTAACAGTTAACAATCCCCCCAACATCCTGCCTTTCAACCATCATCCACTCACGTACTCCACTGGGCACTCCCAATTCACACCACGACCTCTCCACGTATACCATTCACTTCCCCCTTCACTTCCAATCTCCTCCAGCATCTCCATCCATTGCACTCCCATCTACCACACCCCCCAGCCTGCACCTGTAACCCCCTCCCCGGAAGGGTGATTCTGCCCGTCATGGACTCCCCACCCCTCCCAGGTCCCGCCACCCAGGGAACCCCTGGAGGGCGGTTACCTGCCCCACCAATCGTGCACCTTTCGTAACCAGTCACGCCTACACCATATCGATTAATTCCACAGAAAACTGTTCAGATTCCGCAGCTCCATCAGATAGTACGCATTCCCCATGTGTGAAAGGTGCATGCCATCATCGTGAAAGAGAAGGGGCTCCACCAGCCTGAGCCCGACATGAGCCAGAACTTTAATTCCATGATCAACACAAAAAAGTCTCATTGCCCTGTTCAACTTCCTGCGGCCCCTTTCAATGGCCGCAGGCTTAAGAGCACCCCTCCAGATCCGTCGTGGTATGAACTCAGTCCAAACAATACAGGCGCCAACCAGATTGCTCCTCATTGCCTCCAGGTCCCGCTGCATCAGGTGTAACAAGGACACCCCCGACTGTTTTACCAAGTCATTCTCCCCCAAGTGGATAACAAGCATGTCCAGGCAGCCCAGCTGTGACACCTTCTTTGTGAGCCATGGCAACAATTCGCCCCATCGCATTCCGCTCTTACCCCACCATTGGACCTCATGATGACTGCTCCTCAGGCCCTGGCTACAACCGTACACCTGCCTGTCTGCATACTTTGAGGCCCAGTGCACAAAAGAGTGTCCCACAATCCAGGTGACCGTCTTGGCCCCCGGCCCCCGAACACAACCTATGAAGAGAAGAGATTAGTGCCACAACAAATCAAGAGTGCAACAACAACCGTCGCCGCCATGGCTAGCCTGCGCCCCCCCTACTTGCGCACATAGCGTTCACAGCATCGAGACCGCCAACGACCAATCTGCCGAATCTCCTCCCACGACCAACCTAATCCTGCCACTGCCGTGGTTGCCCCAACCCAAAACGAGTGCGTGCCAAAACCAAAGGATCCCTGCCAAGCCTCCGCAAGGCCAACCGTAACACCGCCAGCAATTGAAAGGACGTCAAATGTCTCAAGGAAGCGTGTACAAAAATCTCACCAGCCGACCTCCGCACTCGTCCACAGAACCCCCTCCACTCATGCACCAGGCACACATCCGCACAACCACTCTCCGTCAGCCACCACCCATTTGCCACGACCAACCTGGTCCATCTTGAAACGTCCCAACCATATACCCAGCCGGGCCCCATCTAACCGCTCATCCGCAAACATCCGCCCCGGCGCCCCACGAGCCCTCAACAACTCCGACACCCGAAACGCTCCAAAAAACATCCATACCATGCATAAACGAAACACCACCTCATCCCCATCGTAACAGCAAAAAGGTAACTCCCCCAAAACCCTTTCCAACAAGTCAAAAGTAATTGCCTCACGAGGCAACTCCCCCCCCACCCCCCCTCCCCCCTCACCCGTCCCCAACCTTTCAACATATGACTCAGCAGATCCGTCCTAGCCGGATCAAAACCCAAATAGACCATGTTATAAAATGAAACGCCTGCCAACTTGCCAGCAATCGTCATCTGAGACAATCCTCTGTCCATGCAGTCCAGCACAAATCGCACCACCCCTTGCTCACATGCGTCCCTGGGCATCCGGCATCAACCTTCTTCCAACCCAAAAAGGCTCCAAACTCAGACCACGGCAACCTGTACGCCCGCCTAGTGGACTCAGCTATAGACTTCTCCACCAAACCCACCACTCTCACTCCCCTCAGGCCCAGATACCCTCCGGCGCCTTGGTCTTGCAAGCCTCCGCTCCCGGTGCCAGCTTCCTGAAGCACTGCCACTGCGAACGAGATAACGCATCCACAATTTCATTACTCACGCCAGGCACATGTTGCGCGCGGAACAGCACATTAAAACGCAAACACAGCAGCATGAAACTTAGCAGCAAGCGCAGCACTCGCAGATCCTTTGCTTTTTGATTGTTCACCAGGTCCACCACTGTCATGATGTCAACATGGAACAACACCGACCTGTTCCGGAATTCCCGGCCCCACACCAACAGTGCCACCAACAGAGGAAAGAATTCCAGAAACGCAATGCTCCTTCGCTGGCGCAGCCAATGGGCCGGCCACTGTTCCGCACACCAACGGCCGTCCCAGAAAACCCCGAAACCTGCCGCTTCCGCCGCATCAGAGTAGAGTTGTACCTGCCACACCATCCTGTCCCGCGCAAAATCCAAGGAGACACCATTGAATTCTTCCAGAAACACCAGCCAGACCCGCAAGTCAGACCGCACTCCCAGCATGACCCTGACCCTGTGGTGAGGGAGAACCGCCCCCGACATGGCCATGCCGAGGCGCCTACAAAACGTCCTCCCGGCCCTCACCACCCTGCAAGCAAAGTTCAACAGACCCAGCAAGCGCTGCACAGACCTCAACTCAATCTTGCGGGCACCGAGCACCTGTCTCAAAACCTCCTGCATCTCCGCCACCTTCTGCATCGGTAAGCGCGCCTGCCAAGCCACCGAATCCAATTCGATTCCCAAAAAGGTCAGACAGCAACTAGGCCCTTCCGTCTTCTCCTGCGCCAACGGCACCCCACAACTCCTGTGCCAACACCTGAAACTGGCCCAAGGCCACACCACATTCTCCTGTCTGACCCACACCAACAAACAGAAAATCATCCAAATAGTGAGACACCAGCCGGTGCCCTCTGCGGTCCAAAAAGGCCCACTGCAAAAAGGAACTGAAGGTCTCGAAAAGCGCACAGGAAATCGCACAACCCATCGGCAACACCATGTCGACAAAATGGCCTCATCAAACTGCATGCCCAACAAGGAAAAATCCGCCGGATGAATGGGGAGGAGGCGAAAGGCCGACTTGATATCACACTTGGCCAACTCCACCCCCCTCCCGCAGGCCCACACCAAATCGATGGCATCATCCACCGACGCATACAAGACCCTGGAGTCCTCCTCCACGATAAAAACATTCACCAAACCTCCTTCCGGCCAAGACAGATGACGAATCAATCTGAAATCCCCCGGCTCCTTCATGGGCACCACCCCCAAAGGAGAGACAATGAGATCCAACATCGGCCACTCATCGAACGGACCCTCAATCCTGCCTTCCAAAACCTCCTTCCTCAATTTGCGCGCAACAACCTCCGGCAACTCTTTGGCGGAGCGCAAGTTCCCAGCCCAATGCCTCACCTTCGGCCCCTGATAGCCAATCCGAAAACCTTCCACAAACCCCCAGTACAGTCTCAACGCAGCCTCTCTATCGGGGTACCGAGAGAGACATGGACCCATGGCCTCAACCCTAACCGGAGTATAGGCCCTTCGGCCCAGCCTGTCCCCTGCCTTTGGCAATCCTCCACTGCTCTGAGGGCGTAGCCAGCGTGAGGCATTGCGTGACTGCGTGACGTCCCCCGCACTTGGAACACTCATGGTTAAATTTACAGGAAGGGTTACAAAATGGGGGGGTCAACCCAGAGGGTCAGTGGGACCTGGGTAGTTATTCGATATAGATAGAGTGGTCCCTGACCAGAATAGAATTAATATAAAGCTTCTGAAGAACAATCAATGACAAAAGTATTTAACAAAACACTATGGTTTATTCACATAGTGTTCATGCGTATTTCATTGTATTTTTTCTTTTTTACTTTTTACATTATTGTACATATGAATAAAGTTTTCAGTGCCCACTATACAGGGAAGGGGGAGGGGTTTTGTGCAGTGATCGGGATGGGTGCAGATAGGTGAAGTGACAAGTCAATTGTAAATTTCTTTTAACAATAGACAATGGCTTCTCAAAAGAGCCATACAGGAGTACATCCAGAGATCTGTTGGCATTATTATCATAACATCACATTACAACCGGTGTTCAAAATCACACTCTAGTTATGTGTTCCAGTATAAAAATCAACGTTTCAACCCTCGTCATAGGGATGATGTCCCTTACAAGGGGGGTCTTCTTCAGGACACGGGGGAAGGGGTGGGCATGTCCTATAAGGAAAGATTATTAAAATTATTAAAAATTCAATTAATGGGGAAATGTAGACAGAGGTACATCAAAGTACATCATACATTAGTACTGGACCATATGGATGTCAGGCTGGTCCATATCAAAGTAGGTTTATAAATAGGGCAAGGGTCATGTCTAATGCGGACCGATTGACTGGGTTCTGTCTACGGTCAAAATAGTCAGAGACTTAATTTACAAGAATGAGACTGAAAAAATCAAACCGGTCTCAACGGAGATTGTCAAGATGTACCTTGTTTATGAACATGGGGTGGCCTCCAAATTGCACCTACTGAAAAACATTATATGGACACTGGTTGTGATGGTCAAGATTTACCTTATATTCGAATCATGGAGCTGCCTCCAAATCACGTTTCCTGAAAAACATTATATAGACACTAGTGGTAGAGTTTATGACCTAAGTTTCTTTTCATGCAATTTAACATGAGGATATACAAAGTTTTTACCTTACTGGTGTTCAGTAGGTTCTCAATGTTATGGTGCACCTAGAGGGAACGAAAGCGGGCCATAAATATCATATTGGTCATACGTTACTAGATGGTGATTCCACTAGTAGAAGCAAGGGAAGATTACCTGTTTCTAGGCACGCGTGCGTGAGCCAGGGTCCGTATTACTTCTTGACTCAGCCACTGGGGAAGAAAATCGGAGCAAGATTTTAATCTCACGACTTCCCGCCTAAAATATGTACTCCTTAAAGGAGTCAAACAAATAAACTGGCCATCAATACCTGAAAGAATCGGGTCGTGGCATCGCGTCCCAGGTCGTCTCCTGGATGATCGGGAGCTCGTCTGGCGTTTTTGCACCGCGTATGTAAAAGCGGGCAGACTTCCGCATCACGTGATTGCGGTAGTCATGGTAGAAAGACTAGAACCCCATCCCTATGGTAACCTGGAGAAGCCTCGGAAAAAAGAGGCATGGTATTTCTATGTATCTCCCAACTACAGTCGGGCATAAAGCGTCGGCCATTGGGTGAAGTTAAACCCATATTCTGGTATCTATACTGCGCGCGCCCAAATTGTCAACATTCGGACCCCCATTAATTGTTCAGGAAATACTGAAAAGACCGATAGGTGACCGGAAGACCACTGGCTGTATGTGTAGAAGCCGCCGCCTGCGTTAATGACATCCATTGAACCCAGAGTTCCTGGTCAACGTCCCCCCACGGCTTGTCCGGGTTAACACTAATCCTGGCCCTGAACTCCTCGTCATAGCTCAACCAGGCAAAACCCCGAAATGCAACTGCGCCTTCCTTATCACATCCATATACTTAAACAGCGCAATCGCCCGATCTGCGTGCTTCTCGCAATAGATACTCGCATAGATCAGAAAAGCCGATGTCAAATTCTCCATCGTCACCGGCACTCTCGGCCGCCTGGTCAACTCCCACTCCTCCTCCTTCGACCCCTCCTTCGCCTGAATCTCCCTGTGCAGGAGTTTAAACACATCAACGTACTCATGCCGCTAAATCCTTGCCCTTGTCTTCTCAGACAAATGCGACCCGAGAGGCATCGCCAAACCCATATACGGCAATTTTTCCCCACCATCCTCTTTACCCCCCTGGTCCTCAGTCTTGTCAGTCTGCGTGCTCACCGTCGCCACCTGCTTCTTACCATCCAGCAGAACAGGTCCTACCCCACCTGAGGACCCCGTCTCCCTCACAGACCCATCCCCAACACCCACCGACCGGCAGGCCTTCTTCCTCCCTGCTTTAGCCCCGTCCCCCACCTGATAAATTTGCTTGGACGTCCCGCTCTGTCCGCCGCGTCTCTGCCGGCATCACCCTCCCTCTGTTGGCCCAGTCGGCGCCATCCCATGCCTCCTGGAAAACACCAAGCTTGCGCGTGGCCGCTCTACCCTTCCCCCAACTCTCAACCTCACGCACCTCACCCTCTTCCAACTCATCCTCCTCATCCTCATAATCCAATATCTCATTCTCCACATCCGGCGCCACCAACTCACGCACCTCAGTCACCACCCTCTTGGCACCTTTCCCTTTCACTCCAGGCACAAACTCACACTCCAACATCGACGGTGCCCGCTCCCTCGGTGGAGGGCAAGCCGCCACGGACCCCCCTGCTGCTTTGTCCCGGCGTTTAGAGGCCGTTTTGCGCCCCGCCGGCCCACCCTGGCCTTTGCCAGCTGTCCCTGCCGGCATGCACCCACCCCCCCCTCCCCGAGCCGTATGCGCCCGGGGAGGCCCCAGTGCCACCAGGTCTCTGCGCCGCCAAGGCAGTCCCTGATCCCTCTACCCAGACCCACTCCACTTAGGCCCCAGGAACGCCTCTATCTCGGCAACCAACTGTACCTTTGCCACACACAGGTGCCAGGGCCCCTTTGCCCCTTTGCCCCTGGGCACCCCACCCACCTTCGCCTCCCTGGCCGCACATAGGCGCAGCCACTCCCCCTCCGACTCCTCAATAATGCGACGCTGGTCGCAAATCCTTTCCTCCTCCGACATGTGCTCCCACCTGGCATACCACGAACTCCTGCCCTCCAGATCCCCCAGTGGACCCTTCCCAGGCAGGGGTGCCGAGAGGCTCCCCGCTGCAGGCCCCGACCCACCTGCTGCTGTGCCTTCAGAGGGCCCTTGCCCTTGGATCCCTGTGCCCTGACCACACCCTTCCTGCCCCCAGAAAGGTCCATCGGCTGCCAACTCAGAGGGGCCCCCTCCCCTCACCCAGACTCCCCCCCGGACAGCGTGAGGGCAAACTCATCCCCATCTGCTACCTCCCAATCACCCAGGTCCTCCCGCCCACTACCTTCACCATCGCTGCTTTCCCCATAGTCCACCAAGGGCCCCTCGCTGCCCGACCCACCAGCCGGTGGGGCTGAAGCAACCAAGCCCTGCCTGGGATCCACACTAGTTTGCTGCATGGTCCTGGCCCCCTCCCCAAGGCCTTCCACCCCACCCGGCACCTCACCCCCCCTTCTGCACATGCAGGGAGGCTCAGCCGCCTCCCTCCGCGCTTGGGAGCTTCTTGCTGTCTTTTTCCCCTCCCCCGCCCCGACGTTCCTCCTCGAGCCCCCAGGGGCTCATCCATGCACGTGGCGACGGCCGCGGCAACTCCCCCAGAAGCGGACCTAGGCGTGCGGGTCATCCCGACCCACGCCTGGTTCAAAACGCCGGGCTGGAGGAGGTCGGCCCTCCCAGCCCGGCCGAGCACCAGCAATGCCACCCGCACCGCCTCCGCATCGGGCGTGGCCATGCCGAGACCGGAGCGCTCCGTGCACCTCCAACAATGAATGCTCCTCGCAGTGATTCTCCGCCTAACCGCACACCGGGGCACCAGTGGCGACTCGCTCCGTCACTGAAATAGCACTCCGCCTTGCTAACTAAACCCACAAATCTCCGCTAACCCTACAAAACTAAACCTATTCCCTGAGGCACTGGGGACAGGAAGAGGAAGCCCCAATAGACCCGCACCTGTCACTCGCTCAGCCGTGCCTGCCTCCCTGGCACTACAGACCTAATAGCACCGAGCTCAGCCCAAACTCTGGCTGAACCAGCGGACCCTCGCACTTTTCGTGGCCTCAAGCCCACGGGCCCTCCCTCATCACCAGGAGGCAGGCTGCACGAGGTGTGAGGTCAGAGCCTGGTGCTGCAGTTCATACCCTGGTGGGAGAAGCCCCCAGGATGCAGCGGACTCGGAGCACTGCTGAAGCACCACCGGCACACCAAAGCCACACAGTAGGGGAGGTGCATGGCAAAACTGCAACACCCTACCAAGACGAGACAAAAGGTGCGCCTGGCCCGACTACCACAGAACCAAAGGGTTAGTAATTGCCCCCGCACTCCCCAAACTGGTAGGTAGGCCCCCACAGCAGGTGCACACAGAGAAACCAAACCAGGGCCAGCCTGGCCCGCTCATCTCCTCGTTATGCTAATTTGTTCAAACTCCTCTGCTGCTGCCGTGATCGGGCGAGGATCAAGACCGAGATGACCACAGCACAACTAAACGGCATGCCCTCGGTGGTGCAACCTGCGATCTCACACAGACGGCGTGACTGGTGCAACAAAGGACGCCAGGATGGTGGGGGAAGACCTATATATCGTCCCCAATCCTCAGTGCGCCGGAAGTGACACACCTAGCGCGCCACAGGCATGGAGGGGGACTCCTTCCTGAGTCCCCGGATTAGAGAGGGGGGTGGGTTGGTGCCCACATGGCACTAGAGGGCCACCTGTTTGAGTGACCCCCTGAGTGGGGCGCGGGCAGCCGCATTCTCAGAAGTACCAATGGAAAGCTGCGCCTCAGGCACAGCTTTCCCGGTGTCCTGCTTGCAAAGCCATGGTGCACCCCCTGCAGTCTCCCATTTCCAATGTGCGGACATCTACGAAGCATAGACATCAGCACATGGGGAAAGTCCGCAATGCAAAGCCACATTCTTTTTTCACAGCAGTGGTGAGATGGGGAGTATTGCATGAAGAGGCCGTATCAGAGTTTGCCAATGCCCTCTGTTTGTAGTGCTTAATTTGCAAAAGGAAGAGTGCCGGTGTACCGAAGCTCTGCTCAGAAACTCGCAAACAGTGCAATGAATCTGTTGCTTAATGAATAATAGAGCTGGTAGTCTTGAATCCTCCTCACGTCGCTTTAATCCACTGCCAGACACCAGAGCTGTTTAGCTTACTCTTGCAGGTTCCATTTGAGCCTTCCAGGAATCAGTTTGTGAACTCCTGGCAGACTTAAATCAATACGTTGTCAGACGAAAATAACTTTGTTAATAGAGCCCAGTGTATAAAAACAGATCATTTTGCGAGTTTGGAAATCACTTATGGCTTGGCTTGTTGCATGGCACAATTAGAATATGAACAAGGATTTTTTGTTGGACAGTTATTTTGGCATACTGCAGTGCACAAAACGAAATAATGACTAGATATTCTTGGTCTTTAAAAAAGAGAAGTTGTACTCTATTTAAATTCCACACGTTTAGACCAAGATAGATTCTGTGGTAGGGTAGGTGGTATCTCCAGGATTGTGTTTTGTTGCAGATCTTAGGACTGGTGGATTAGCTCGAAAGCTGTTCCTCTCAGAGCTAGTGCGCCATTATAGCAGATGAGAAACAGAGGAGACACTCAGGGGTGTAACAAAGGCCCCCGCAGCCTCTGCAGTACGGGGGGCGCGCGCTCCAGGGGCACCTCACACTCTGCAAGCCTCTTCATTAATTAAATGGCCGTCTGACGGCCTCCTAATAAAATGCGCCTGCCCGAGGCCACGCAGTGGCCATCAAGAGGGCGGGCACCTAGTCAAGGAGGGCGGTCCCGCCCCCAGTTGCACGTCCGGCGCATCCGCCTCACCGGTTGGAGGAGGCGGCCTGCCGAGAATCTCGTCCGGGCGGCGGGGAGGGGCTTCATGGGTACTTATGCCACGGTGCCCTTCTCCTGAGCCTCTTTGCCGCCCGGACACCGTCGTGATCTTGCGGGACACTCTTTTTGGGACAATCTCGTCGTGTTGAGGTGAGCGAGGCCTTGGGCCTACCCTCTCCCCCCCCTTATCGTAGCCGCCTGCTCCCTCCTTGTGAGGTGTGAGCCTGGCGAGGCGGCCCGCTAGAGCAGGCTGCTGTGGGGGGGGACGTCCGGTTTTCCGTTCCGGTCTTTGTCCTCCGGTCAGTGTGGGCCCGGCCTGTACTTGTCGGGCCCCGCGGTAATTGCTATACCAAGTCCCGTTTTTTAAGAAAGGTTTTGTGTCTTTTGTGAAGTCTCCGGCGTCGGGGTGGCCATGTTTGTGGTATTGTGGTAAATCAAGGGGAACCTTTTCCAGAGTGTGCGTGTGTGCGTAATGTTGTGAATCTCTCGAGGGCTGCAAGGTATAGGGTCTCCGGTGCCGCAGCCGGGTGCCTCTCGGAGCCCGGTCCACGTGGGCGGGGGACTGAACGCGCGCTCGTTGTTAATTTACCGCGCAGCCCTTTCCTCCACGTGCATTCAGAAACGGGATATCCAAGCCTGCTGGCATACGATCCCTGTACAGGCCAAGTTCAATTGTTTGAAAAAGGATTAATTTCCATGATGTTAAATTTTATTTAAATGTCATATCCGTGCTTTTGGAAATTTTATCCCGAAGTTTCATGCCCCTTGTTTCACATTTACTAAATGCACTGTTGAATGTTTGTTGGGGTGGTGCGGTGTACCAGGTAACCTGTACGGGCGTTTCTACGCATTTCTGAATACTTAAATGCTCGTTGCGGTAAGGGGGGGGCGCAGAGCTTGCCGGTGTCCGGTCCACGTGGGCGCGGGATCCGGCGAGCACTTTTGCGTGTCCCCCCTCGTCCTGCCATATTGCATAGCATGCTGTCGATTGAACTGTTCACATTTGCGCCTTTCGTTCCAGTGGGGGGACTGTTTTGCTCAATTGCGCTAATTTTGCTATGTTATTGCCCGAGTTGTTTTGTGCTAGTTTAAATTTACTTATGGGTCCTCGTGTTGTCACTACCTCATCTATCCTGTTTAGGAGGTAGGCTGCGGAGCGCGTTGCTGGGATTCCGGTCCACGTGGGCGCGGGACCCGAAATGCGCCCAGCGAGTCTTTCAACGTGTTTTGCCGCATTGTCGGATGTTTCCTTCTTAGGGGGGGGGGGGGAGGGTAGGTGGTGCCTGCTTGGGCAGGGGCCCGGGCCTGCGAGGGTGCTGCTGCCTGGCGCCTGCCCCCTCCCTCGAAGCGGAAGGGTACTAATTTTTGTTTTTCCTTCTTAGGAGGCTCCTTCTAGGCTAACTGACTGGCTTTCATTTCTGTGTGGGTACGCAGCACCGGCTATTGCGGCCTCAGCGGTGTCCTGTTTAACTTGTCCCCTCCTTTTCTTGCAGAATTCGGCCGTTTCGTGCAATCGCTTCCGCACCTAGGCCTTTCGGGTTTGCATCGGTGCATCCACATACCCCCCCCCCCCCCCTTCCCCCGGACGCGCCCTTGATTCCGCAGTACCAGCGCAAGGTATGTTCTCTGTGCGTGTGCGATTAGACGGTTTGAGCAAAGGTTTTTTCCCGCTTTCTGCTTTGGTTGTGCCGCATCCCACGGGCCCCCCCCCCCTTTGTCTAGTTCCTTATTAACTTTGGTGCTCTTGGCGTCCCGATAAGGGCATTTTGTGTTCGTGACGAAGTGTTTACCCCGCCTTTGTTTTACAGGAATTGTACCCGGTCAAGGATCAGCATCGGGGCCGCGCGTTAGACCAGTCTCGTGAATAAATAGGAGAGGTATGTACGTGCGATGGGTGGGCCGACCGTAGGGGGGAGCCGGTCGGGTGTCATCTCTTCACCCTCTCAGGTCCATTTATAGGGATGTGAGGGGCGATAGCCTACTTGGGGTGGGAGGTGCCTGCTGGCTTTACAAAGTCGTTTCAATGTAGTTGCTTACGGTTATCTCTTTTGCAGGATACTTTCGAAGGCGGCATGGAGAGTCAGGGGTCCCCCGCTCTTTTCTCACAGACATCCCAGGTTGAGGATTCAGGGCTAGGACCGTCGCAGGACCCTCAGATGAAAGCCCTTTTGGACATGATAAAGACCAATGGGGTGGCGTGGGCAAGTGGACTTTTACTAGCCAACCCCCCTAAAGCACCAGGGCCGGCCCCTGCCCCACAAATAACTGAAATAGAGGTGGCAGAGGACACAGCCACAGTGAGGTCCAAGCGCACGAGGAAGCCAACAGTCAAGGACTTCCCAGCGGAGCCCCCCTCAAAGACCAGGGCGGCTGATCCGGTCAGGAATGTGATAGTGCCCCGGCATCCCCCCCAGCGGTGGTCCGGGTGTGCCCCCCCTCGCCCCCTCGCATGGTGGCCTCTAGTGCGGAATTCGCTACCCGGGAAGATCTGGGTAAGATTACAGACTCTCTGGCGTCTTTTATGTCAGAAATAAGAGCCAGCTTGTGCCCTGCCCAGTCACGATCACTTGTTTCTACGCAATCTGTAATTTTGCCACCGCTAGCAGTGGCCCCTTTGTCTTCTGCCGGAGAGGCAGATGTGGTGCAAGTGTGGGGTGGTACTTCTTTCCAAGGGGGGGATAATGCGGGTCCCATCAGTGTTTCTATTGTCCCTACGGTCAGCTCTTCCCCCAGTCTGGTGACTGGAGCTCTTCTCCCACAGGTTTTGCCGCCGGTGCAGAGTGTGTCCCAGGAGGCCCTCTCGCCTGCGGTGGTCTCAGTCCAGCCACAGGTGGGTGCATCTGCCGCTCCTTCACCCTTGCCAACTATCAGTGCTGTGGCCCCGCCGACAGCTGTGGTGTCCATCCCTGCGCCCACAGCCCTCATGACTATGGCACCTCTTCTGTCTGGCAAATGTTCCCTGGCCTGGCAAGTTCCTCAGGCGGCTAAGGAAGGCATTTGGCGGAGGGAGTTCATAGACATTTTCTCGATCCTCATGCTGGGGGCGGATGGGGTGGATGTGAGAAGGATGGGGTCAAAGGATGAGGAAAAGAAAGCACGCTTCCAAACCTGGCCCGAGAAGACTATAAAAAACTGGCGCCAGGCATTTGCCATCTTGGCGGCTGTCATAACTGAGCGTTTCCCAGAACAGGCACAGGGTCTTTTCCAATACAATAGCGTCATAATTAACGAAGCGGAAGCAACATCAGGGATGGGGTGGTACTTGTATGACTGCGAGTTCCGTGAAAAGATGTCTGTCTGCCCCGAGCTGGAATGGGACCAGGTTGAGGTCAGACTGTGGATGGTCCATATGGGCAAAGGTAAAGTAGAGAGTGGTGTCAACAGTGTGGTCCAGGTTAGGAAGACGGATAATGATAAGCAGTTCTCGCAGAAGAAGAGTAATTTTCGTCAGTCCTTTCGAGGGGGCGAGGGGGGGGCAGTTATAACAAACAGTACACCAAGAAGTATGTTCCTCCCTCATGCAGGATGTTCAATGCAGGGAACTGCACCTGGGGGAAAGCCTGTAAGTTCTCCCATGTTTGCAGCAGGTGCGGTGGTTCACACCCCGAGTCGTCCTGTGAGAAGAGATCCCCCGCCCCCAACGCTGCCAGCAAAGACAAGTAGTATCTCCAGGGACATCCCCCCCCCTTCCCCTGTGTTGAGGTGCCCCAGCAGCCAGATTTTCTCCAGCCCCCCCTTTGCCCACCTGTGCTGCCCGTCAAGGACCCCCCCCATCTTAGGTCCAAAGGCCCATCTCCAATCATTTTACCTAGGCTGCTTGCCCTCCTTCTCAAATACCCCAATGTGAAAGATAGGGATGCCCTGTCTCAAGGTTTCCTCGAGGGCTTCCGGATCCCCTATCAGGGTCCTAGAGTCAGCAGAGATGCTGAAAACCAAAAATCGGTGAGGGAGCTCCCGGAGGTTGTCGACAAAAAGATCATCAAGGAGGTAGTTCTGGGGAGGGTGGCTGGGCCTTTCTCGTCCCCCCCCCCCTCCCGGACTTTGTCGTGTCCCCTTTGGGTGTTGTCCCTAAAAAAGAACCTGGGGCTTTCAGGTTGATACACAACTTGTCCTTTCCAGAGGGGAACTCTGTCAATTCCTGGCTGCCTGAAGAGGCCTGTTCTGTCTCCTACTGTTCTCTTGACATGGCCATAGATTTAGTGAGGAGGGCAGGAGAAGGGGCCTGGCTGGCTAAGGCAGATATAGAGGCAGCGTTCCGCTTGTTACCGGTCCATCCGGACAGCCAGCATCTCTTGGGCTTCAAATGGAAAGGGGGATACTACTTCGACAAGTGTATGCTCATGGGTTGCGCTGTCTCGTGTGCCTTCTTTGAAGCTTTCAGCACCTTCCTTCAGTGGGCCCTCACAGAGGAGTATAAAGTAGCAGCGGTGTCTCACTACCTAGATGATTTTCTTTTCATTGGGAGGGAGGGCACGCAGGAGTGTCAGGAGGGCCTGGACTGTTTTGTTGAGCTGGCTAGTCGCTTGGGTGTGCCATTGGCGCCAGGTAAGACCGAAGGCCCCGCTCAGGTGCTGACTTTCCTGGGATTGAGCTTGACACGGTGCAGGGAGTGTCTCGTCTCCCAGCAGAAAAGGTGGTGGCCTTGAGGGGTGACATTCAGGCTGTGCTAGGCAGAGACAAAGCGCCTCTGGGGGTCATTCAGAGCCTACTAGGTAAACTAAATTTTGCTGCGAGAGTGATTCCTGTGGGGCGCGTCTTTGCAAGGCGCCTAGCCAAAGCCACTGCTAAGGTTAACAAAAAGTACCATTTTGTCAGGTTGACCTCCGGTCTCAAGAAGGATCTACGGATGTGGGATGTTTTCTTGGCAGATTTTAATGGGACCGTGAGGTGGAGGTCCCCGTGGGTGGAGAGTCCTGAGTTAAACATGTACACGGACGCCTCGGGCCGCGAGGGCTTTGGGGCCATTCTGGGAGAGCAGTGGTGCGCGCAGGGCTGGCCCAATTCATGGCGCAAGCGGGGCATTACTTCTAACATTGCTGTCCTGGAACTCTTCCCCATTGTCATTTCCTTACACCTGTGGCCTGAGGTCTTGTCCCACAGGAAGGTCTTGTTCTGGTCAGATAACATGGCAGTGGTGCAGGCGATTAATGGGTTGTCCGCCAGCTGCCCTTTGGTGCTGTCTCTACTCCGGGAACTGGCTAGCAGGTGCCTAT
The DNA here is from genome assembly GCF_964263255.1 of Lissotriton vulgaris. Classification (NCBI taxonomy): domain Eukaryota; kingdom Metazoa; phylum Chordata; class Amphibia; order Caudata; family Salamandridae; genus Lissotriton; species Lissotriton vulgaris. Next base: position 1,460,799,204 of record NC_141687.1, on the reverse strand, counting down.
TTTGCAATGTCGAATTTAGAGCCAGACACATTGTAGGGGTCACCAATGTCGCAGCTGACGCTCTCTCTCGTTTGCAGCTGGATCGTTTCCGGGCAGCTTGCCCCCAGGCGAGAGAGGAGATGACCCCCTTTGCGCCAAGGCTTTGGCACATCTTCGAGTGGAGCAGCACATGAGGGAACTAGGAGAAAAATCCTTAGCGTTGAGTACACGTAAGCGCTACTCAAGCCACCGTGCTACATTCACGAAAGTTATCTCGGACCTGGGTTTACAAACGTTGCCAATAGAGAAGAGAGTTCATGCCTTTATAGTATGGGCTAAGAAGCAGAAAAGATCGCATTCTTGGGTTTGCGGCCACTTAGCGGCCATTGGTCATGAGGCTAGATTGGGTGGGGGGCAGGATCCCACCTCTTCTTTTGTGATTAGGGCTGCCTTGAAGGGTTGGGCGCGGGAGGATCCTAGGGCCCCGGATGACAGGTCTCCCATTGATTTCCCTTCTCTCCAGGCCATGTTGCAGGTGTTGCAGGCAGTTGTGCACTCCGGGTACGAGGCTGCCCTTTTCTCCGCTGCCTTTGTTCTAGCTTTCTTTGGTGCGTTTAGGAGCAGTGAGCTGGTGGCTCGCTCTAAGTCAGATACCTCTATGGATGCCCTGGGTGTGGAGGATATTAATTTCGAGGGTGGGTTGTCTATTAAGCTGAGAAGATCCAAGACAGACCAGTCTGGTAAAGGGTCTCTTATTAGACTCTCCCCCCTTGGGGATTTTCGCTGCTGCCCCGTGGCAGTGCTGCGAGCCTTCCTGGCATTGCGCCCGACGGGGCCTGGTTACCTCCTTGTGCATGCCGATTTCAGCCCCTTAACGAAATACCAAATGGACACGATCATGTTGGCTTGCCTTGACAGGGCTGGCTTGTTGATTCAAGGGAAGAAGTTCTCTAGTCACTCCTTCCGCATAGGGGCGGCCACATCGGCCTTTCGCGCTGGGATGTCTCCAGGGCAGGTGCAGTCGGTTGGGCGTTGGGAATCTGCTTGTTATAGGCGTTATGTTAGGCCTTGATCCCATTTCAGTTTTGTGTTGATTTTTGTTTGCTGTGCTTCGTATATTTGTATAACATGTGAATTTTGAATAAACACCCTTGAACATATCGCGTCTTTCTTTGACAGGTGCTCGCGTATGGGTCTTGGGGCACTCTATGGTCAGCAGATTGGCATGATGGGCTGCCATCAGGCAGTGGACTGGTACCTTTTCAGAGATAGAGTGCGTGTGGTGGGGATTCCCGGGCATGCGCTGGCATAGCCTACTCTTTCGACTGCGGGAGGTCCTTGCCCGGGGTGGACTTCTTCCCCATCATTTAATAATCCACTTGGGTGGCAATGACATTACCTCCGTGGGGAAATCCGCTCTACTTCTCAAAATGAAAACAGATCTGGGTATCATTGGCAGCATGTTGCGCGAATGCGAGGTCTGGTGGTCTGAAATAGTGCCTAGGAGACACTGGCGGGGCGCTAAGTCCAGCGAGGCAATCGAGAGAGCAAGAAGGCGCATAAATGCGGCCATGAAAAGTTTACGCAGCGCAGAGGGCTGGGTTTCATTAAACATGACTTGATTCAGGAAAAGGTCAAGGGGTACTTCGAGGAAGATGGTGTTCACCTCACGCCTGTTGGCTTAGACCTCTTTCTGCTGGACTTAAAAGAAGCACTCATGAGCAGAGGTTGCAGGTAGAATAGGTAACAATGGTGGGGGGCCTGTGCGGCAGCGGTGACCACCGCACAGGCTGTGGCGGAGTTACGGGGCGATCCGGAAGAAGAGAGGTGCAAATGATGTACTTCAGCGGGCACATAGGGGTGCCAGAGCCTAACTGTAACCTCATGGGAGGTGCAGGAATCCGTGTCGGCGCCCCAGTAGTCCTTCGGGCGGTTGTGGGCCTGTGCAGCCGGGGGTTTGCCTAGTCACGCCCAGCAAATGGGTGTGTCTGTAATTAATTCTATTATACAGCAGTTGGGTGGTTCGCCACTGTGCTGTTTGGCTCAAACAGGCGGACAGGTGGCGAGAATGCGGCCTGTCCTGGATCGCCCGTAAGCTAACCCACCATCTTTACATATGTTGTATGTAAATAAATCCTGCAGCAATTTTTTACCCAAACTTCTAATTGTCTGTGTTTCCTTTGCGGGTTTGGGTATGTGGGGCGGGGGAATGTTATGTAGCCCTGAGGTGACTATGCGCCTGCCCGAGGCCACGCAGTGGCCATCAAGAGGGCGGGCACCTAGTCAAGGAGGGCGGTCCCGCCCCCAGTTGCACGTCCGGCGCATCCGCCTCACCGGTTGGAGGAGGCGGCCTGCCGAGAATCTCGTCCGGGCGGCGGGGAGGGGCTTCATGGGTACTTATGCCACGGTGCCCTTCTCCTGAGCCTCTTTGCCGCCCGGACGCCGTCGTGATCTTGCGGGACACTCTTTTCCCTCCCTTCCTCTTACCCAGAGTGTCAGTAGTAGGGGTTGGGGGGCGTTTTAATGTGTTTGTTTTTCGTTGCAGGCGGAGTTACGGGGCGATCCGGAAGAAGAGAGGTGCAAATGATGTACTTCAGCGGGCACATAGGGGTGCCAGAGCCTAACCTGTAACCTCATGGGAGGTGCAGGAATCCGTGTCGGCGCCCCAGTAGTCCTTCGGGCGGTTGTGGGCCTGTGCAGCCGGGGGTTTGCCTAGTCACGCCCAGCAAATGGGTGTGTCTGTAATTAATTCTATTATACAGCAGTTGGGTAGTTCGCCACTGTGCTGTTTGGCTCAAACAGGCGGACAGGTGGCGAGAATGCGGCCTGTCCTGGATCGCCCGTAAGCTAACCCACCATCTTTACATATGTTGTATGTAAATAAATCCTGCAGCAATTTTTTACCCAAACTTCTAATTGTCTGTGTTTCCTTTGCGGGTTTGGGTATGTGGGGCGGGGGAATGTTATGTAGCCCTGAGGTGACTATGATGCGTACGCACGCACGCCTGGATGGGGCGCTCGAGGAGCCCCCTAACACCCACTGTAATGACCAATGCCATTTGAATTTCTTGTCAGACATGCGCATTGAGGAGTGCCCGCAATTAAAAGTGTGTGTGAGACTTGTGAGCCTGAGGTGAGCGAGTCATCCAGGACTCAGCCATGCTACGCCTAACACCAGAGACTGAAAAGGACAGCACCGGCCCGGGCCATAATTTAAATTCTTACTAGCCCCTGCTGCCTGGCTAGCTTCTTTGCCCTGCCTTTTGTGCTGCCCACTCGCGCCTGCCTCTGAGTCTGAAGGTGCAGGTAGCCCTCAGGTCAGGTGAGTGAGTCTGTCAGAGGCAGGAGAGGGGGCCCCCGCGCTCCAGGGGCCCCCTCACTCAGAAAGCCTCTTCTGCTCTTCATTATGAATTAAAAGGTGCGGCCTCTTAAAATAAATTAAATGGTGCGCACGCATGCCTGGGCCCCGCTGGGCCTTTTTAGGCACTTCATAAATTAAATGGTGGGCATGCATGGAAGAGGCTGTTTGAAGACGGCCCCGGTTGTAAGCTCCACTCAGCACTGCAACTGTGCCCCTGTGTACGTCGTGTGATCTAACGCGTTGGTAAATATCTAGAAATACATATTCCTGAAAAGCAATCGCCATATGTTTGCATGCAGATCTGTTTAAAACATCGTTTGTTGGAATTAATTGGGACATAAATGTGAAAACAAATGCAGTTGGTTCAATGACTTACGAAAGGAGGTAGCTTATTTTACACATTTCTCACCGCCCGCAGCTCGTAAAAAACGATTGCATTAAACCAGTCACTAGTGTGTACCGAGAGACTACTGTGCACCTTACTCTGCACTATTATTACAAACAGGCTTCCTTGCCTCCTGAAGCATCGCCTGTTTGCATTTCTGCTATTTTTTCAAGTGACAAAGACCGAGTCAGTGGAGTGAAATCACGTGTTGACCCTCCAGTTTTTTAATCCTACTTACAGCCCTGATTATACAAGACCATTTACAGATGGGCCACACGCTGACTCAAGGTATGTACACAGCCACTCTTTACCCCCCAACTATTTGCTACATGACCCAGCGCTTACCTACCCCGACACTCAATGCGCGCTTCACCCAACACACAGACATCGCTGGCGCTGGTGGGGGAATTGCTACTGGATGCATACCCGCACAGTTCTCTATGTTGCCTGTGCGAGAGCACTTTGAAATACTTGCCATGATTAGGCACATGTTGTGCCCTGCAATGTGCCCATAACCCCCAGGCTTCACATGTTTTGATTTTTGTGCATCCGGGGATAAGTTATCTTCACCTTGAAAGTGACACTGTTTAGGCTCTGGGGCTTCAGGAGCTAACTGTACTTGACATAGTTCTTGTTGTCTAATACTGTTTGCCTGAAAGCAACTGTGTGCACTGATGCATGAGATGACGAGCACTGTACAAGTCTATTCCCGGTATCTCCGCGCCTAGATAAATCTCAGTCTGGAGTTCCCACCTTGCTATCCCCCTTTTCCTGTGGCATTTGATCGTCCAAAATAGTTGTGGATAGCACCACAGCAGCTATCACAGGCTGTTCGAAGGATATTTCAAAAACCAATGTCAGACTCGCCGAATCCAACAGAAAAGCATATGTAAATGATCAAACGAAATGTTTGTAATTCCCATACCGAGTACAAGTCCATCAATCTATCTAACCTACCCTCCCTTTGAGACACTATGACTAGTAGGATGACATCTATGATTATAATACCTTTATAATTATAATTATAATACATTCAGGATTCATCTCAATTATTTTCAAGGAGAAAAATGGAAGTACACCCAAGGCCAGGCATACACCCTCCCCATCCGCCCCAAAAAAGTAACATAATGGGGAGTCACAGCCAACGGCCAATAAGTCAAGGGAGCTGCTGGAGTTTGGAAAACACTGCTTAAGATGTGCCTGGTGCCATCTGTGAATATGATGGCCCTAATTGCCACATGGGCTGGCACATCTAGGTCCATGGAAAATATATTTTGTGTATAAAGTTTAGCAAAAAAACAAATTGTAGCAAAGGTGCAGAATGTTTAAACCCAGCATAAGTGTTTCTGTGGTGGTGCACAAACAAAAAGGGAATTAGTTTGACTAAATAGGTTTGATTTATGTAGGCTGCTGCTTGCTGCACTTGTTATTGTTTTACCAGTCACTTTGAAATATTTGCACCTTCATGCACAAGCACAAACGAAAAGGTCATTGGTTGACTAAAGTGGTTTGATTTTTGTATGCTGCTGCCTGCTGTACTTGTTACTGTTTTTCTAGTCACTTTGAAATATTTGAGCCTTCAAAAAGGGAATTGTTAGTTTAAACTGGTTTGATTATTGTACGGTGCTGTAGTTTTTATTGTTTACCAGTTGCTTTCAAATATATGTGCCTTTATGCACACACCAAACAGGGAATTGTGTGACTAGCCTGGCTTCATTTTTGCATACTGTGGGACTAGTTTTGATCATGTACTTTGAATGTATTTTCAAAATGATGCAAGAAGTTAATTGTTTTACTAAACATGCTTGATTTTTGTTTATTGCCAGACTGATGATTGCTTTATTGTGCACTTTGAAAGTATTTGCACTTTTCTATTGCTTTACCAACTACAGTTTGTATAGATTGCCATTAGGTGCTTGCTGAAATGGTTTGTTTTTATTCTACGTGAAGTGTTACTATGGTGTTGCTTGCACTTGTCTGCCATACGTGTGCCTTAAATCTTGTATTGACTGATACCGATTGTGTCCTCTGTGTGTACTGACTGGCGCGCTCATGTAAAGCCAGCCGCGCTAATACTTCCGGGTCGCATTCCCGCTATAGAAACATTAACATTAACATTAACATTTGAAGTGCAGAGTGACTACTTCTCTAGATTTTGTCTACAGGAAGTGAACAATATGTTAATCATAAAATTTAATTTCTTATTGAATGGTGCTTGTTTGTGACCTGTTTAGTTGTTTGTTTAGTTGTTTGTAGTTTGTAGTTTAAATAAAATAAATCTGTGAGGTTTTCAGCATTGTATCTTGAAGTCTGTTATGAAGCTCTGTGGTTGTACTGAATAAGCAGCTACCATGTTGTTGTTTTATGACATCCTTTTATCAGTGTAATAACTGCACTTTCACAATTGCTTTATTAACCTTCTTACTTCTCAAATTTGCTTGAAAATGCACCATTTACCAACTCTTTTTTCAAAATTTTCTCGGGGGGAGAACCCCTCTTTAATTGTTCAGGCTCGTTTGCCACAGTGCTCTCCCACAGAACATTTATGCCCACCACTTTCAAATGTCACCAGCCACCACTGATTGTCAGTCGAGTCATAGTTACTCTTCAGCCATAGGCAGTTCCTGAAACAATAGGACCGCTTTTTGGCATTGTTCTGGTTGTTGCCATTCCTGAGACAATAGGATCGCTCTTTGGCATTGTTCTGATTGTTGCCTCAGTTAAATAATCTGCTTTTGGCGTAGCTTATATGTTAAGAGGGTTTCCCACTTTACCATTAGAACTTTGAGAAAGACAATATAGAGGCATTTTATTTAAATGTTGGAGGTTTCAAATCAAAATGTGCCAGATTTTTGGACGGTAAGGGAAAAGTGGTAGGTGATGGGCCGAGCCGCCGGGGTGGCCCCCCTCCATGTGTTTTGCAGGGGTGCCCCCTCAAGTTTCATTATGCCACTGGAGACACAGGGTCTGGTAAAAACTTAGAGGCATGGGGAGTTCAGAGCGTTCAAAAGCCCCCGAGTGCCGCACTCTGTCAGAAGGGTGTATTCCAGTCATATGGGACATCCGCATTCTCGTACATGAGAATGTATTGTTTTACCGTGACCAAAGCCTGAAGGCTGCTTGGATGAGGCCTGCATGCTTGAAGAGAGGCAAGTGGCATGTCCTCACGTGGACGGATAGACCGAAAGCGTTCTTCTGGCCCTGGTTTCAACCTTTAACATACATGAATACCTACTTTAGTGGCTTCATTCCAATTTTGCATGTAGCCAACAACATAAGCAAAAAGATAATGTTATGTTCTTTGTTGAATGTGCCGTGGTGCACATATACATACATTTAAATGAGATGATATACCGTAGCTCTCAATGCTGATTGTTCTTGGACTCCAATTTAAATGTTGTTGTTGTAGCTCTCAGGATGATCATTGCTTCATTTCTTTGGGTGCTGATTGTTAAACGTGCCTTAGTGCACGATCGGACATTATCAAGACAAACACTGCTGTCTCACTGTGCTCATTACACATTTAATGGTGTTCTAATTGCTTTTTCTTGTGGTGCTTTATTAGCTTGCTGCGTAGGCGCATTAGCCAAACAGCAAATATTTGTTTTTTAGTGTTTAAAGCTGACTTCTTACTGATGCTCCTTGATGGCTGTGCAGCACACATGGTTTTTTGTCTTATGGCAAGCGCTTTTAAATTTCATTTCAGGGTTCCGGCTACTGTACATTGCAGGATTTATAAAGATGGCCGTTAGATCACTCTATCAAATGTAATTCTCATGCCTGATATATGATATGTAATCATTATAATGGTGCACATTGCTACACTTTTACATTTACACTTTGTTGCACTCTCATGCTAAATCTTGATGATGCGTGGTGCACATCTCAGAGTGTGCCTGATGAATTTAGAAATGTCTTTTGAGGGATCATGTTCATATCTCATGCGCCTAACTAAACAATATCCCATTTCACAACTTGATGGCCTTCTTGTGCGCACATTGAGGAAAGTCTTATGGAAAACATGACACACTTCTCATGTTGCTCATTGTTACCCTTCTTTTGCAACATTCTGAAGTTGTCATGGCCATTTGTCATGTTCTAAATTACAAAGCTGTTTTAGGGTTGTTGAATTACTAATAAAGCACATTCATGAATGTCTAGTTCACATTATGTTTTTTTTTCTCAAACAGAAAGTGATATGTTGCGAATTTAAGGCTTGATATATTAACGGATTTTCCCTATTCTGGGTCTTTTCACAATTGTATATATAGTGCACAATGAACAATTGTTTCTAGCACTGTAATCAATTATTAAATGTACAGTATAGAAATGTCAGTGCACATTGATTCATGCCTCATGATCCACGTTTATTAATTTTCTCTAGGGCACAAAATTGTAAATGAAATACACACTTTATTCAAAAAATGTCTTGCCCCAGGGTACTGATGTTAAAACGTATGAAAAGAATCATGAGTCAGTGTAGAATGTATTTTATTGAGACAGCTGTTAATAACGTCCAGGCAGCAGTAAGGAAATATTGTATCTCAGAGATCGAGGCTTTCTTAAAAACATACTTACTTGCATGTCATATGTTGTTTGCACGAGTATCTAACTTGTTTAGAATTAATGTGAGAAGTCCTTTATTGATGTCCCCCCTTATCTAACACAAATCTTTCAACAGCTGGTCCGCGTTAAAGTTCGGAGGATTAGCTAATAGCTTCTGTAGAGTTGAAGTAAATTAAAAAGACTACAGGCACATGCTTGTGTGATGTATGAAGAGTCTGGCTTAACTAACGTTGCGATTCTTTAGATACCCCAACGTAGGTTCTTTAATGCCCATGGGAGCAGGGTTCAGGGACCCCTGGAGTCACACTTGCCTAAAGGTGCTTCGTTCGCCGTACACTTAAGTATGGCCACTACTTCTCCCAATCGGACCCCATTTAGAGGCAGACATAGGTCGCCCTAACAAGTAAGCAATATCTACTACCATATTTTAAACCATGAGCCTGTCTCTCGTCCTGAAGAATTCAGCGGACCCTTAGAGCCAAAGGCAGAAACATGTTGATGACGGTAGCAGTGGTGATGGGGTAATACTTTCCCTAATCCCCACATCCCATATTTTTAATACCAAGTAGTATACCCTACTAGTGAGCAAATTGGGGTACTACATTGGTTTTTGCTCGTGACTCCACTTTAATAATTAGAAGGGCCTCCCTGTCATCAAGTGTATGCCCGCACTCTATCAAACCAAGTTTTTAGAGAGCGAGGGCTGCCTATGATGAAGCATGACACATGGTGGTGTGTAAGAGCAGCCCTTCACAATTTTTTATATGCCCAGCACTCCTATCAAGTAGTGCTATTGAGGACAAGGTAATGTAATGTAAGTGATTATAACTTTAGATTAGCTACAACTGTGTGTATAAAGTACACTCACTTGCCAGGCTCTAACCTTCCCTTTTCATACATGTGTAAGGCACCCTATGCTAGGCCTAGGTACTCCCATGGATAGGGTGCAGTTTATGTGAAAGGTAGGACATGTACTGGTGTGTGTGACATGTCCTGTTAGTGAAATACTGCCAATTCAGTTTTTCACTATTGAAAGGCTATCTGCCTAATAAGATAGAATGGGCATAACTTTGTAACATCTTACATGTATAACTTCCCATTGGGACAATATAGAGAAATAAAGTTTAGGCTCTCTGAACTCAGAATTTAATAACACATCTTTTAGTAAAGATGGTTTTTAAATGGTGTGTTTGAAAATGCCACTTTTAGAACATAATTGAAGAAACATATTATCTAGCCGTCTTATTAACTGCTGTATTTTTACTTAAACAGATTTAGACCATTCACTGATTTCATTGGTCCATAGTATTTATTTACTCATCATTCTCTATTTTTGATGCAAGTCATTTACTTGTTATGTTATTGTGTCAGAACAAAAGAACATATGATTATTCACACATTGAACATACATTTAAATTATAATCTTACAAGAAAAACATAACAAATTACAAACAATACTAACAGACAATGAATTAGTAATACATTTCACTCTTTTAGCAATTTAGGCATTTTTCACCACCGGGGGGATATATGCAATTGATTAAGATCTACTCTTGAGGAATAGTTAACATTCCTATCCTTAAGAGCTTAAATAATGTTCCCAGTGGGCAGCAGCATTTCAATAGAATAACCAATTGAGAAGTACAACATGATTAAGGTTCCTGCTGTTTAAAAATGATGACTGGCTTTATCACTCATTTATTGTCTATTTGTTTTGTTTGTAATGTATAATGTTTCTCTTGTAAGATTATGATTTAAATGTATGTTCAATGTTTGAATAATAATATGTTCCTTTGATCTGACAAAATAACATAACAAGTAAATGACTCACATCAAAAATAGAGACTGAAGAGTAAATAAATACTATAGAACAATGAAATCAGCGAATGGTCTAAGTCTGTATAAGTGCAAAAACAGCAGTTAATGTGACGGCTAGATAATATGATTCTTCAATTATGTTAGACCCTATCTAGTCATCTATATTTGGGCGAAACCCCTCCATTCTTCGAAAGTTTTAGAAAGTAGGGATTTTCTTGTTTATCCAGTCTGTATGCCTCTGCCCGTTTGTGTATTGACTGTCCGGTTTTGGAATGACAGGGCCTGGGGATGTGCATTGATTGTAGACAGCCACTCAGGAGTCTTGAGGCGTGCCTGGTCCTTCCTGGATGACTCAGAGCTGGACTGGATAGAACTTGGCTGAATTTAGTGTAGTGGGGGGAGGGGTTCCTTGCAGCTGAATAGGGCTTGTTTCCCTTGCACAATGCTGTCTCCACCCTCTGTGGTCATACTGCACCAGGGAGGACAGAACTGGTTTGGGCTGGGCTCAGAGAGCCTTGCACAAAGAGAACAAAGACAGCATGGGGTATAAGTAGAAGACCTTAAATCCCAGAACTTTAGATGACTTCTGGACTTTAGAGGAACATTTGCCAAGGAGAAAAGCTGAAGAGCTGTGAGGAGGAGTACTGCCCCTTTGCTGTGTGTGGTTGGCATGCATGTGCTGTCTCTGCCAAGGAAAGGGCGAAGACTGGAACTTTGTTTTGAACCTGCTTGAAGAAGATCTCCAAGGACCTGTGTGTGCTGGCCTCCTGTTTTGAAGTTTCAGGAACGCAAAGGCTTCACCTCCAGCTCCCCTGAAATCTGCTACTGAGAGTTCTAACCTGCAAAGGGGTGACTGTTCCAGTTCTGGGCCTCTGGAGGTTGTGCTTGCTGCTGGGAGCTGGAAGAAACCCAAAGAACTGAAGAAATCGACACATCGCTCTTCTTGCAACTGTTTTTTCAACGCAGCACCGCTGTGTGATAAGAATCTCCACACATTGCCGCACTGCTGCTGAAACCGACGCAGCATCTGTTGTGACTGCAAAAACCGGCGCATTGAAGGATCGCTGCTAAAGAAACCAACTCAGCGCCACTGTGCAGCAAGTTTTCCTGAAGTATCACCAGTGGACCAGAACCATCCTGGAGTTGTTGCATCACTTCCCCCTACAGACTGGATTAGACGCATCACATCTGCATGCAGAAATACTGTTGCATTGCCTCCCCATGGTCTCAGGAACTGACGTATCTCTTTGTTTGTCGATGCTTCCCATATCTGTGGCTGTGTGGCCTTGTGAATTTTGATGCATCTACAGGTACTTTGTGAGAATTCACACATCCATAGTTTTCTATGATCCCAGTTATTTGAAACCTTTTTTAAAGTCATATTCTTATTAAATGGATGTTGAATTTTTGTCATTTTGGTCTTGTTGAGTTTAGATAAAGATACTTTACTTTTCCTAAACTGATGTGGTGTCCATTTGTGGTGTTATTCCTGTATTACTGTGTGTTTTGAGTACAAAAACTTTACACATTGCCTTTGGGATAAGTCTATATGCTCGTGCCATGCGTCCAGGGCTTATCTAAAGTGTTTTCCCCCCTTACCCTGACTAGAAGCCAGGGTCATTATTTGGACAAAGGTACCTACCTCTGCAAATTAGAGAACCCAATTTCTAACATCATGAGTCCTGAGGCTGATGTTAATCTGAGATGAAGGTGGCCTCTGGTTCTGGTGACACACAAGCTTCACATAATATCCCTGGGCCATCACATATCAATCGATCAATCAATCAATCAGTCAGGATTTATAATGGACGTCTAATCACCATTAGGGTATCCAGGCGATTGAAGACCCCTTAGGCTTATTTGAACAGCCAGGTCTTGACGGCCATTCGGAGTTCCGAAAGTGACATGATGGTCCGGAGGTGTGTGGGGAGGCTGTTCCCGGTCTTTCTTGCTATGTGCGAGAAGAAGCGTCTCCACTTCTGCTTCTGTAGGTACGAGGAGTATGGACAAGCGACAGGGAGGCAGAGTGTAATTTTCTTGATGGTTGGTGGAAGTTTCAGGCAGGAGTTAATGTAGACAGGTCCATGGTTATGTAGAGCCTTGTGTGCATGGGTCAGCAGCTTGAATTGGCATCTCTTCTGTACGAGGAGCCAGTGGAGTTTCCTGAGGTGGGATGTGATGTGGGTTCGTTGGAGAAGGCTGAGGATGATTCTGGCTGCGGCGTTCTGTATGTTCTGAAGTCTCTGTAGAAGGGATTTCGCGATTCCTATGTAGAGGGCTTTGCTTCTCGTGTGTGATGGTAGACACTAGAAGATCTTATGTAGCATGCGCAGAGTGAGGAACCAGTTGGAGGAGACGGCGTTGATCTGTGATTTCATGGGAGCTTGTTGTCAAAGATGATTCTGAGGTTTCTGGGTTGGCTACAGGGAGTGGGTGCGGGTCCTAGGTCTGATGGTCACCAAGAGTCATTCTGTATGTTGCTGCTGTGCCGAAGATTAATATTTCCGTCTTGTCTGTGTTCACCTACAGGCAATTGTTCTTCATCCAGTCAGCAACGTTTGTCATGCATCTGTGGAAGTTGGCTCTGGTGGGGTCATTGGTGAGTGGGAGGATGAGTTGGGTCTGGGTAAAAAATTATGTTGAGACAGTGGACTCTGACGATGTTGGCCAACAAGTGCATATATGCGTTGAAGAGCATAGGGCTGAAGGATGAGCCCTGGGGTAAACCGCAGGTGATCTACTTGGGTTCTGAGGAGAAAGACGGGAGGTGGATCCTTTGGGTTCTTCAGGTGAGAAAGGAGGTGATCTATCTGAGTGCATACCCTTGGGTGCAGATGTGGTGTAGTCTTTCGATCAATGTGTGGTGGGATACAGTGTTGAAGGATGCCAAGAGGTCAAGGTGGGTCAAAATTGCAGTTTCTCCTCAGTCGAGGAGGGTTTGGATGTTGTCGGTTATCAGGGTGGTTTCGGTGCTGGGACTGCTGCAGAAGCCAGATTGAGAAGCACTTAGCAGCTGGTTCTGCCCCAGGTGTGTCATGAGTTGATGATCTTTTCCAGTAACTTTACTTTGAATGGGATCAGGGAGATTGGCCAGTGTTTTGAGTTTGCTGGGGTCGACGGGGGGTATTACGAGTAGTGGCCTAAAAATTGTCATGTTTCCAGGCATTGGGAAATGTTGCAGTGTGTGATAGAAGTGTTGAGCAGGGTGGTGAGGTCCTGGCCGATCCTTTGGTTTCTGAGGTTAAAGATGTGGTGCGGGCATGGGTCTGTGGGAGCACTTGATTTGATGGATTTCATGGTGGAGGTGGTGTCCTGGGTGGAGATGATGTTCCAGGTGGTCAGCGTGTGCTTCGAGTCAGTTACTGTGGTGGCATATCTATAGAGAAAGCCCGTAGGTGTGGGTTGGGGTTCAAAGTTTCTGTATATGGTTACAATGTTGACATGGAAGGAATGTGCGAGGTTGCCGCACTGCTCTTGTGGGGGTGTGATGTTGTTTTTAGCTGGCAGCCGGGTTGGAGTATTCCTTAACAATGTTGAAAAGTTCTTTGGATGATGTTGGTATTGATTTCCATGCATGCAGCAATGGCTGTCTTCTTTTTTGCCCTCAGCAGGTGGTGGCAGCGTTCAAGGGAGGTCTTGAAGGCTGCCCTGTTGGAGGTGTCCTTGCTGGTGTGCCATCTCCTCTCCAACTATTTGCTGTCTTGTTTCACTGTCCTGAGTTCTTGGGTGTACCTGCTAGCCTTTTCTAGAGGATATTCTCTGAATGTTCTTGACAGGGGCGATGCTGTCTGCGCAGTTGGGGATCCAGGCATTGAGATTTTTCACTCCCTATCAAGGTTGGTGGCGGTTCCAGGATTAGAGGTTTTCAGGGCGTTCAACCATCTGGTCTCTGACATTTTATTCCACCTCATCTGGGAGGCATTGTTCATCTTGAGGTGGCTGGAGATGCCAAGGCGGATGATGGAGTGCTGTGCCATGGCTGTATTTGATGTGGTTGCTGGAGGTGAAAATTGGGTCCAGCATGTGTCTTGCAGTGTGTGTAAGGTCATGGCTAATCTGGGTCAATCCGAGGTTGGTCATACTGTAGAGGAGGCGTGTGGTGTTTTTTTAATTTATGTCATCGATGTGGAAATGTAGGTCACTGAGGAAGATGTAGTCCTCGGAGTCCAAGGCTAAGGGTGCAATGAAGCCTGCAATGGTGTTGCAAAAGCTGGAGCACAGGCCTGGGGGTCTGGGTGTGAGGGTGCCTCTGATGGTTGTCTTGTCATCCGTGTGGAGCTTGAAGTTGAGATGTTCCATGTGGGTGGTGGTGGTGTTGGAGATGATGTTAAACTTTATGGTCTCTTTGTGGATGATAGCTGTTCCTCCTCCTGGCTTGTTGGTGTGGTCCTGATGTGTGATTTTATGTGTGTCAGGGATGCAGTGGTAATGTCTGGGTTGAATATGGGGTTCGAGCCAGGTCTCGGTGAAGAAGACTATGTCAGGTGTGAGGGTGGCAATAGGTCCCATGATTCAATAGAATGCTTGCATAGTGAGCATGTGTAGAGAAGGGCGCATGGAAGTTGGTGTTTTTGTTCAGATGGTTTCTGTGGTGTGTTCAGGATGAGGATGGTCAGTGGACTGGTGTGTGTGCAGTGGCAGGATGAAGTGGAAGTGGGTGCAGGTGAAAGGTTCTACAGTGGTGTGTGAGTCGAAAGGTGGCAGTGTTTGTTGGGGTATCCGGTTTTGAGGGTGTAGAGCTCAGACATGGTGTATCTTCGGGGAGCAGGAAGGCCGGGGAGGTGCAGTTCAGGCATGGATGGGCACAGACAGGCCTGTTTTTGGCATGCCGTTGGCACAGTTGCACTTCAAACTGCATTAGGGACGTCCTGGGGTGGGCAGGGCTTCTGTTGGCTGGAAGAATGGTTAGTTGGGAAACCCGGTCGGGAAAACCCGTGGGAAAACCTGGGCAGCTGTGATGTCACTGGATCAGTCTTGAACAAGCAGGAACTAGAGGCCACAGGCAAGTGGCAAGCTAGGTGCCCAGGTTCCTACATATGACAGTTCTACCATTGAGAGCCAGGCTCTGCCTGCCTTTCCCATGGTAAACTCTGAGGAGAGATCAAATCCTTCAACTGATAATGTCATTTTACTAAAGTTAATTTTGAAAGGTAGATTTAAAGGGGTGAAGGGAGAGTTGGTAGAGGGACTTCCCCAGCATGGTTCGAGTGCTTGTGTGGGCAGGTGGAGGACTGAGAATTGTTTGAAAAAAGCCACAAGCACCTGTAATAACACAACCACATAATACTTCTGCAGTTTAGGGACTGTTAGCAAACCCATGTCCTATCTAATTACCCGCAGCCAAAAGCTCATTCCTCCCACTAACTGACGACAAACAGATCCGCTATAGACACAGAATACACCGTTATCACCTTGAATGGGAGAGGCCTAAACAACCCTAGAAAGGATAGACACGTGGATGTCACCTTCTTGTCCCCACTCCGATTCACACAGACGTTGGGAAGCCCGGAGGTCGCTTCCCAGATACAGCAAACCTCCACTACAGCTCTGGACAGGGCCCCCTCTCATTCACTGTCTCAAAAGATTTTTTTCTCACTAACCAGAGGATGAATCGGACTGCGGATGCCTGGATGCGCATGCTTATTCCATTTTCCAGCTGATCTCCTACGATACAAACGTTGTATTTCTTCCCATTCGACCAGGATTCGTGTTTCCCACCCCAGAAACATTACCTAAAAGCTAAATTACATTTACCTAGCCCACCCAACTCCAGCACCGAAAAATTGCTGTAACCCGGGTCTGAAGATGACCTGAATTGTCACAGATTGAAACACTGTTAACCATTCAGCGCAATCTTTGGCACAATTTAGGCTGTTTAATTCATTAACGACTTTGAATTTCCAAAAGAATTTGAATTGGAACTTCTTGTAAAGAAGTATTTTCCAAGTGTTGGTACACTAATTACTTCCTTGCTCCGTTTTCCACAGTTTTCTGTGCCTCACTTGTCACTTGAACTGTTCAAACAACTGCACAAGAACTGTTGTGCACAAGCTTTTATAGGTTACTCCCACATTCAATGTAAATAGTGCTGATATATTGTCCTCAACTTCTTTCTCCTGAAAGACCCCTCCTTTAAGTAATCATTTTTGTCTCCCTGTTTCTTTCTTTCTGCAATTGTCATGCACGTACATAATTGTCTATGAATATTACCCGGTGAGACATTGTTGTGTGATAACTTTCTGTTGTTTTTTACTGCCTTCTTGCAGGAGACACACCTTTCCCTTTTTAACCCCTTCCCTGCTGGCCCGATTCCGCCCCCGTGCGGTAAACAAACGAACAGGGGCGGGCCATGACGAACCCCAGCCGTCATCAGCACACGAGCACCGTAGTGCATGACGGCTGGGGTTCGTCACCAGCATGGAAGGGGTTAATGATATCAAACTCTTTAAAAAAAACACACATGACACCATGTAACATCATCATATTATTCATATGCTAGGGGTGAAGGTATTGTCACCAGGAAAGGAATTCCCTTTAGATTAATGCACTCAATAGCTGATAAAATGGGGGAGCTAGAATCATTTTTCAGGGTGTCTTAGATGGGTGATATGTAACTCAGGTAAACATCAATGTCCCAAATAATAACATTTCAGAATTGTTTAATATGCTGGGGGGAAAATATAGGCATTAACATCAGGAACCTTGATTTGGGAGGCAACTTTAACACTACACTTGAGCCACAGGTTGACAGACCAACAGCCCAATTCAGAGGTAAAAGAGTTGCGAGTAGAACTCTGGGAGATATTATAATTGAAAGTGAACTGATTGATGTCTAGAGATGGTGACATCCATATCTGAAAGCAGAAACATACTTTTCAGCAAAACATTCTATGTGACCCAGACTTGACTAGCCAAGACAGAAGCACATGAATCCCCGAGGGTTTACATCTTGCTCACACTCTCTCAGACCACTCTCCGGTAATATTGTACACAATACCTCCAGGGACTTCTGAGGAGGAAAAACCACCATAGAGACTGTCCCCTAGTGCACTGTTAGATACTCTATTTAGAGAAGAGATCGCTATGGAGTATAAAAACTATTTTAAGAATAATCATGGGTCTATTCCTGGAGCTATAAGAACAGAGGAGCCTCCCTCTCCAAAGGGACAGGGCACCATATTTAGACTATCTAATCAAGTAAGAGCTCACTTTGGGTATCTTTAAATACGTCTCACTCACAGTTCACAGTCATCCTTCTTTGTTCTTCCTGGAAACATCAAAGTTAAACCCACGCTTATAGAAAAGGTCCATACTTTATTTGTAAGAAGACTATATATATATATAACTGAAAAAACCATAGGTTATAGACCATATAAAGTTAGGAATTAGCATTTACAAAACCTTGAAAATTCACTGAAAAAACCATTGGTTATAGACCATATATAGTTAGGGATTAGCATTTACAAAACCTTAATTTACTCGCACAAAACCATTGAAATTCGCAAATATAGTTAGTTGCAATAACTATATATCGCGCACCCGCAATCCACTGCTGATGATGTCACATATTACATCATTCATGACATGGTCAGTGACATCACTGATGACATCTCAAATGACATCACTGATGACATCACTGATGACATCACTGATGACAACACTGATGACATCACTGATGACATCACTGATGACATCTCATTTGACATTACTGATCACATCACTGATAATATCATTCATGTGATAATACGATGAACCTCTTCAGACTCTAATATAACCTTAGATACAATCAGTGTAAACAGACACTCACAGATTGTCACTCATCCATGGAGTTACTCATACATCTAGTCAGTCATGAAAAGAATCAATCACTCCTCCATTTCCTCAACTATACAGTTATACACACCTTACTAATTCAAACATATTCTAACACATATTTACTCTCTTATACAATCCCTGATACAAGTTCACAATGATCCATACAGCCACTCACACATTCACTGGCTCTTATGCACAGTTATTTATATATTCAACTCTCACATGTACTGTGTTTTACGGATGTATGACGTTACTCCGCATACCGTTACAACTACCTACCATTACAACGCGACCATTACAACGCATACCATTACAACGCATAGCGCTTTGGGGTGCTGGATAGTGGTAAGTATAATTTACTATTCTAACTCCAGTCCTCGTGGACCCTAGGGAAGGTGTTGGATAGTAAATTATACTTATTCCCTATCCTAGAGCGCCCCCCAGCGCAATGCGTTGTAATGGTATGCGTTGTAAAAGTCGCGTTGTAATGGTAGTGCGGAGTAAAAAATGCGTTGTAACAGGTGCATACCGTGTTTTACATATGTACTTACTTTGACATGTAGCACTGAGATATCCATTCACTCACCAATACACTCATGCACACAGTCAACTGCCCATGCAGCTGTTTCCACATGCACTTTTGAACCCATACATCTAGTGAATCAACTGCTCACACATCTATGCACAGAGTCATACACCTCCCAGCCACCCACACACATACTCAGTCTCCCATACAAATACTTGGGCAACCAATCAATAACCCATATAGTTACTCATATAGCTACTGATTAACACATGTAGCAGTTTACAGAACAACAGACATAATAATGCACAAATTAAGACAGTTTAGTCACTAACCCATGCACTCAGTGAGACACATTTAATCACTCACTCATACAGTCAGTCATGCACCTACTAAATCCTTCATCCAGACACTTATACATCCACTCATTCTTCAATATGTAAGACATATTTTAACTTTACAGAAACATACAGTCACTGGGTGTTGTCAAGAGTGATGTCATCAGTGATGTCATTTGAGATGTCATCAGTGATGTCACTGACCATGTCATGAATGATGTAATATGTGACATTATCAGCAGTGGATTGCGGGTGCGCGATATATAGTTATTGCAACTAACTATATTTGCGAATTTCAATGGTTTTGTGCGAGTAAATTAAGGTTTTGTAAATGCTAATCCCTAACTATATATGGTCTATAACCAATGGTTTTTTCAGTGAATTTTCAAGGTTTTGTAAATGCTAATTCCTAACTATATATGGTCTATAACCTATGTTTTTTTCAGTGAATTTCAATGTTTTTTTAATAGCAAATATCAAAAGCTGTAAAATGTATTCTTATTCTAATTCAAAAATATATTTTATATTTTTGTAATATTATCTTTATATTTATTTGTTAGCTTAATAAGGTTCCGCGACCCGCTCCGCGAACCGGTAAACGTTCCATTAGCGCAACCACCGCGTTAGAAAACGATATTGTGACGCGTCGCGTAAGCGCGATGTATTGCGTTACAGCGAAATACGTCTTATGACGCGCCGCGTTAGCGCACCCGGAAGCGTTCTGGAACGCGAAGCGCAGCTACTCGGAAGCGATCCGGGTCGCGTTATGGGAGGCGTAACGTAAGCATAACAGGTCATGTGACTTGAAAATAACACTTTTTATTGGTTGATTTCCTTTTTTATTTCTGAATGATGTAAAGCTAGGTCATGTGACCTAAAAACTACACTTTTCATTGGTTTAGAACATTTTCTTTTCCAAATAATGAAAGCCCCCTCCTATTTTTCTCACTCTGACTTTCAACTTTGTGAGAGGAAGAACTATTTTCATTATTGGAAGATGGCTTCAATTGTAGCTGCAGCTGGTGGACCCCCACCACCACCACAACCTCCTAGGAAGGATGGACCACCTCCCCAGTTTATTCCCAACCCTGAAGAAGAGGAGGAAGAAGAAGAACAAGATGTACATCAAATAAAATTTTTCCCTGAAGAGCCCCGGAAATCACACCGCAAGGCCAATTTTATTTGGCAGTTTTTTTCATTTCCTGCAGGCCAAAAAAAGGTGAATGCACGTTATGTTACATGCCTGATATGTAAAGAACCTCTGTCTCGAGGCACGGATAAAAAGTATAGCTTTGGAAACTATACAATGCATCGCCACATGCAAAGGTGGCATCCTATAAATTATAGTATGGCGGAGGTGCGTAACCTAAGTGAAAATCCACCAACTCTTGTGGCCACCACCTCATCCCATGAAAGTCTTTCGGGACCAGAGGCGAGGGAGATGGTCCCCGCTATTCAAACTAATTTTCAACATGTCAAGCTGGTGTGCATTTATTGTGGGGGTTTGCTTTGTTACGGCGAAATGAGCTTTCCATTAATGAACAGAGCATTTGAAAATCACAAGTGCTCAAAACGCCCCAGAAAGTGATTTTTTTTCTTGCTCCTGTCGAGCCGTTTCTAATGTCTGTTTTTCGTTCTTTCCCCTGAAAAAAACCCCCAAAAATATTAAACCGTTCAAAAAATACAAAAAAAGTATAAAAAGTGTTCAGAAAAATAATTTAAAAAATAAAAAACAACAAAAATAATAAAAAAAAGTTCTTTTAAGAACTACCTTCCCTTTATGAAAAATTGCTAGAATTCTAGAAGTCAATAATTCTTGTTTCCTTATAGTACGCTCCCCGGACCGCTTTCCGGTGCGCGTACAGGGCGCAACCCACGAAAAAACTATGCCCCGTTATGGTCATTTTCCCCTTCGTTTTGGCCTCCTCTTGTCTCTCGATCCTACCGAGAGACAAGATGGCGGCCGCTCCGGACTGTTTAGAATGTTGACAGACACCGGAGAGCCAATCAGCTTCGCTTCCCAAAGCTCCGTTACGCGAAAAGTACGCGAACTGGTGCGCTACCCTGGACGCCGTCACAGATATATCTGTTTTTTTAAACGTTAATTTCTCAAAATCCACTGGAGCACATATATTGAGACCCAGCAAAGGCACATCGGGCTAACAGTCCCTACAATTTTGCCAAGTTTCGTGCAAATCCATTCAGCCGTTCGAGCTAAAAGTGAGGCCAAACGCCCTATGGAAAACTCAATGTTAAAAATGCGTTTTGGGACCCCCCTTTTTTCTCGGCCCCCCCTGATGAAACCACCCCAAATTTTCAGGGGCTGCTCAGAAACAAAAAGTGCTATTTTCCTGATAATTTCAGCCGATTCCGTCCACAAACGCCAAAGTTATTAGACATAGAATTTTCAAAAGTCCCATAGAGAAAAAATCCTAACTATATATACCTACTGGCGACTGCCACTAGGTAATATATTACCTACTGGCGGTCACCAGTAGGTATATATAGTTAGGATTTTTTCCCTATGGGATTTCTGAAAATTCTATGTCTAATAACTTTGGCGTTTGTGGACGGAATCGGCTGAAATTTTCAGGAAAATGGCACATTTTGTTTCTGAGCAGCTCCTGAAAATTTGGGGGGGGTTCGTCAAGGGGGGGCCGAGAAAAAAGGGGGGTCCCAAAACGCGTTTTTCCCATGTTAATTTCCATAGGGCGGTTGGACTCACTTTTAGCCCGAACGGCTGAATGGATTTCCACGAAACTTGGCAAAATTGTAGGGACTGTTAGCCCGATGTGCCTTTGCTAGGTCTCAATATATGTGCTTCAGTGGATTTTGAGAAATTAACGTTTAAATCAAGATATATATCTGTAACAGCGCTCCGGGCAGCGATCCGGTTCGCGTACTTTTCGCTTATCGGAACTTTGCGAAGCGAAGCTGATTGGCTCTCCGGTGTCTGTCAACATTCTAAACAGTCCGGTGCGGCCGCCATCTTGTCTCTCGGTAGGATCGAGAGACAAGAGGAGGCCAAAACAAAGGGGGAAATGAAGGAAAGGGGGCAAGGTAGACCCCTTCTGACCCCCTAGGATTGATGAGGGGATATTATAGAGCCACGCTGGGCCCAAAAAAAAAAAAAAAAATCCGATTTTTTTGCTGTAGAGACGCGTCTTGGTACGCGAACCGGGCAGCTAACTGGGCAGCTAACCGGGAAGCTAACCGGCAGTGTAACGGGAGTCTGACGAGTAGCTGATTGGCTGTCAACATTGTAAACAGTCCGGAGCGGCCGCCATCTTGTCTCTCGGTAGGATCGAGAGACAAGAGGAGGCCAAAACAAAGGGGGAAATGAAGGAAAGGGGCAAGGTAGACCCCTTCTGACCCCCTAGGATTGATGAGGGGATATTATAGAGCCACGCTGGGCCCAAAAAAAAAAATTCCGATTTTTTCGCTTTAGAGACGCGTCTTGGTACGCGAACCGGGCAGCTAACCGGCAGTGTAACGGGAGTCTGAGGAGAAGCTGATTGGCTGTTATCATTGTAAACAGTCTGGAGCGGCCGCCATCTTGTCTCTCTGTGGGATCGAGAGACAAGAGGTGGAAAAAAGGTGTAAATGAATGAAAGGGTAAGGCAGACCCCATTGAACCCCTATGATTGATGAGGGGGCTATTAAAGTTCCCTGGGGGGTGAAAAAAAAAATGCGATTTTTCGCGGTAAAGGTGCTTCCTGGTACGTTAACCGGGCAGCTAACCGGCAGCGTAACGGGAGTCCGACATATTGTGTTTTTTGAACGTTTGTGATATGTGCACGTGTGGATTTTGTCTAATTAAGGTTAAAAAAATATATATATATCTTTAAGCGTGTTTTGGCGCGCTTACGTTTTGGGTTTGGTTTGCGCTGCAGAGACGATACGTCACGGTTATGCGATGCATCATGAGGCGTCTCACGGGCTACGTGATACGTCACTTAATAAAGAATATATTTTACAGCTATAGATATTAGCTTTTAAAAAACCAATGAAATTCACAGAAAAAACCATAGGTTATAGACCATATATAGTTAGGAATTTGCATTTACAAAACCTTGAAAATTCACTGAAAAAACCATAGGTTATAGACCATATATAGTTAGGGATTAGCATTTAAAAAACCTTATTTTATTTGCACAAAACCATTGAAATTCCATATATAGTTAGTTGCACTAACTATATATCGCGGACCCGCAATCCACTGCTAATGATGTCACATATTACATCATTCATGACATGGTCAGTGACATCACTGATGACATCACTGATGACATCTCAAATGACATCACTGATGACATCACTGATGACATCTCAAATGACATCACTGATGACATCACTGACATCTCATTTGACATTACTGATTACATCACTGATGATATCATTTATGTGATAATACATCTTCAGACTCTAATATAACCTTAGATACACTCAGTGTAAACAGGCACTCACAGACTGTCACACATCCATGGAGTTACTCACACACCTAGTCAGTCATGCAAAGAATCAATCACACCTCCATTTCCTCAACTATACAGTTATACACACCTTACTTATTCAAACATATACTAACACATATTTACTCTCTTATACAATCCTTGATACAAGTTCACAATGATTCATACAGCCACTCTCACATTCACTGGCTCTTATGTTCAGTTATTTATATATGTCAACTCTCACATGGAGTGTGTTTTACATATGTACTTACTTTGACATGTAGAACTGAGATATCCATTCACTCACCAATATACTCATGCACACAGTCAACTGTCCATACAGCTGTTTCTACATGCACTTTTGAAGCCATACACCTAGGGAATCAACTGCTCACACATCTATGCACAGAGTTATACACCTCCCAGCCACCCACACACATACTCAGTCTCCCATACAAATACTTGGGCAACCATTCAATAACCCATATAGTTACTGATATAGCTACTGATTTAAACATGCAGCAGTTTACAGAAGAACATAAATAATGATTGCCAAATTAAGACACTTTAATCACTAACCCATGCACTCAGTGAGACACATTTAATCATTCTCTCATACAGTCAGTCATGCACCTACTAAATCCTTCATCCAGACACTTATACATCCACTCATTCTTCAATATGTAAGACATATTTTAACTTTACAGAAACATACAGTCACTGGGTGTTGTCATCAGTGATGTCATCAGTGATGTCATTTGAGATGTCATCAGTGATGTCATCAGTGATGTCATTTGAGATGTCATCAGTGATGTCATCAGTGATGTCACTGACCATGTCATGAATGATGTAATATGTGACATCATTAGCAGTGGATTGCGGGTCCGCGATATATAGTTAGTGCAACTAACTATATATGGAATTTCAATGGTTTTGTGCAAATAAAATAAGGTTTTTTAAATGCTAATCCCTAACTATATATGGTCTATAACCTATGGTTTTTTCAGTGAATTTTCAAGGTTTTGTAAATGCAAATTCCTAACTATATATGGTCTATAACCTATGGTTTTTTCTGTAAATATATATATATATATATATATATATATATATATATATATATATATATATATATATATATATGTATATATATATATATATATATATATATATATATATATATATATATATATATATATATATATATATATAATATGATCAAGCCACTCCGGTGGTGAAACGCGTTATGGCGGACTCTTGAGAAATAAACGCTACTTGCTTTGCACTTACTCTGGGCTCGTGTCTGCTTCTTCGGTGCTTACTGGAAACCCTTTGTTGCACCCGACTCTTTTAAGCAGCCTCTGGGATATATATATATATATATACATATATATATATATATATTACCTACTGGCGGTCAAAGCAAAATCTCAAAATTCTATTGTGAATAACTTTGGCGCCGGTTGACGAATGTGCCTGAAAATGTCCTCAAATTTGTCTCGCGGAGCTCTGGTCCTCCCTAGAAAGTTTGGGGGGGATTCGTCCAGCGGGGGCCCGAGATAAAAGGGGGGTCCCAAAACGTGTTTTCCCCATGTTAATTTCCATAGGTCGGTCGACCTCACTTGTAGCCCGAACGGCTGAATGGATTTCCACCAAACTTGGCAAAATTGTAGGGACTGGTAGCCCGATGTGCCTTTGCTATGTCTCAAGATATGTGCTCCAGTGGTTTTTGAGTACTTTAGGTTCAAAAAAATTTATATATCTATGGCAGCGCCCCGGTACGCGCACCGGGGAGCGCTCTGGGCGCTCCACGCGAGGTGCGCACGGAAAGCTGATTGGCTCTCGGGTGTCTGTAAACATTCGAAACATTCCGGAGCGGCCGCCATCTTGTGTCTCGGTAGGATCGAGACACAAGAGGTGGGAAAAACAAAGGGGGAAATGACCATAAGGGGGCAGAGTAGACCCCCCTTGACCCCCTAGGTTTGATGTGGGGGCTATAAAAGGGCCCCGCGGGTAAAAAATAAAAAAATTTGATTTGCGCGGGGAGAGCGCCCGGTAAGCGCACCGGGGAGCGGACCGGGGAGCGTGCCATGGGGAAAAATGAATGATAGAGTTTAAAAAAAATGTTGCCTTTTTTTAGAAATTGGAGGTAGTTCTAAAAAGAACTGTTTTTTTTCTTGTTTTATATTTTTTTATGTTTTTTGAACATTTTGTACTTTTTTTTGCTTTTATGAACTATTTTGTATTTTTTTTGGTTATTTTTATGGGGAGAAACAAAAAATGAATTAATTGTTTTACTTATATTACATTGTCAACCTGGATAAGCAGATTTGGCTTTATGCTAATTCCGATGTATTTATACACTCTCATCCTGAGTTGTCTTTATGTTCAGTTATTTTTTGGTCTGTAATAAATTAACTAACCTTACATAGTGGTCTGTGTTTATTTACTATGTGTCCAAGAGAAGTATTGATTTATTGATTGGCTTAATGACGAATTTCCTCCCCTCCACGCTTACATGCTGCTAAAAAAACTTATCTAGATTAGTTCCAGAACTTATGGGCCCGGCTCTTTCAGACACATAAAGAGGAAGGACCTGTGTATGGGAAAGACAGCTCAAGAAGGGGAGGACAGTGTGCGATTGAGGGACAGAAACTAAGCAAGCAGTACAGAGGCGAGATAGGAAGCGTGAGGGATGACAGGGGTCAGTGGGATTGCTTGATAAGAGGGGGTGAGGCAGTAGACAGTTTTGTTTTCAAATGTATCTGTTGAAGTTGACATTCCTGACTGTACAAAACGTTCATTTTTCGCAAGTGGACTGAGAGCACAGGTTTGAGAGCCTTTAAAATGTTGCCAGGTTATGGGTCAAGAGGACACCGTCACATTGGTGGGGGTTGGTGGAGGTTGAAATGGGAGACTGCTTCTATAGAAAGGCTTGAGAGACAAGGAGCTAAACTCCATCTGGTAACAAATATGTGTGCCCCGTAGAGAATATATTTATTTGACAAAAGATACAATGCAAAGAGCTGATTTTCTGAAAGCACTGTGCTGCAAAGTTTTTTCGGTTTATATAACAGTGTCCTACAACATAGCTTGGCAAGTTAATAGTTGTCTCAGAATTCTGAAGATCGTACAAAATGATGCACAACAGTCAAGATGTGTGCCGAATTCTTTTGAAATAAAGTAAAGCAAATGCTCATATGGCTTTACAATAAGTCAATGACTCCACATGTTTTGAATAAAAGCTTGGTTTGGCAAATGGGGAAAATAATTCTGGTAATGTTATTCTTTTGACTAGTGTACGCATGTCAATAGTTTGCAACATTAACACATTGTAGCTGTACTTGTTTCTTCAGCAATACACAGATCACAATTTTCATGCATGCTCTTTCCAAGCATGAAAATTGGCGAATATTTTGACATTAACTTTTCCTCTGCATATACTCTCACCTAGGCTACTTACTTGAAATGGCAGTAGTAACATCTATGCTGAGCTGTGTGCCCCACTAGTAGTGCTGGAGTTAAGAAGCAAGTAATAAAAAAAGTGTCCACCCCGCCTGCAACGCATGCCCGGAATTGAAGTTCTGCAATGGTGTTGGTTAATAATCATACCATAGCAAGCATATGTTCACCCTATTTATATAACTTACCACGAAGAGGGTCGGCAGTGAATTTCTGCTCTGTTTTCTAATACTGCTGTGCTTTTATTTGATGCTACCCTAACACTACTGCAGCTCTTGATATTACCTACCCAAATGTAAATCCTCTGTCCTTAAAAAAAATCAAACAAGAAAAAGCTGGGTTGCAGGTGCAGCAGCAGATTGAAGGATTGAATAGCATCACTTGCAAAGTAATGTAGCTCTCTGCACAATGATTCTTTCTACAGTGAAATGAGATGCCATCTAGGTGAGGTCTCTTTCCCTTGGAGCATTCCCTGTGGCACAAAGAGCTAACCATAACCGCTACGTTGATACTGCCCCACTGAGATCATTCCCTGTATGCCTATGCAAACCTTGTTCAGGCGTGAGCCTGCAGTTCCATAATACCAGACCTGCCAAACTTAATAACAAATTTAACTTACTGCTGTCTGAGAAAAGTGGTGCGCCGATTTGTGTGAGGGCTGCCAAATGCAGACAAAGCTCCCTTCTGGATCAAGTTGTCAAAAGGCATCACATAGTCCCTGAGAGCGTGTGAGGCCGGGCAGTGCTCTTAGTGTAAAAAAATATCTTTTTAAACCAACAAAACATGTCTGCATTCACACCTCCTCCCAGCCTCCTGGCTCAATGTAACAGATCAGGAAAAAGAACCTCGTCGCACATGCACTACATGAGGTTTTGCGCTCGAGAAAAGCAGGGATGCATACACCTCATGAGGATTACGCTAACTTTTCACAGTGGAAATGCGAAGAAAACACATTTGCTTAGACTTGACCACTCGCACAGATTTATGCCGATGTATGTAAATGTATGTAAATGTATAGGCATTTATATAGCGCACTACTTACCCGTAGGGTCCCAAGGCGCTTCGACCGCTGCGAAACCCTTCCTGGCTTCCCTGAGAGATGGTCCCTTAATGGGTATCTCCAGGGTGAGACCAGGCATCCCCGGCGGTCTGGTGGGGCCGTTAGTGAAGATGAGGCAAGCTAATGCCCAGAGTTGCCGAGTGTGATCGCTGATCAGAGTGGGCACCGAGGCGAGAGAATTATCGAGTCCGCTGACCCTGGTCCAGAAACCTGCCGCGCCGGGAATCGAACCCTGGTCCCGGGCCGTCCTCTGCTCTCGGGTCTGCCGCCTCTAACCAGTGAGCCACACTACTTCACTAGCCACACTAAATATGTTACAGAAGTTTTGCGCCTGAGAAAACCTGGGATGCATTCACCTCCATCAAGGATTACCGCTAACTTTTCACAGTGGAAATGAAGAGAAAACACACTTGCTTAGGCTTGACCACATGCACAAAGTTAGAGTGATTAATACTTTACAGAGTTTATGTGCTCATGAAAAGCAGGGGACACATACACCTCTATCAAGGATTACAGCTAACTTTTCACTGTGGAACGTCCGGAACACTACACCTATGTCACGTTATGTGTAGTAACATCACGACTGGGATTCACACTAGCGCAGTGAATCAGATTAAAGCCCCACCCACTGCAAATCGTGCTTGTAGAAAGTAGCCAAAGCAAGTAATTAAAAAATGTGATGAAACATGAAGTGAAGCGGTCTGCTGTGGGGAGGAGATGGGAAGGAGCGTCTTACTGCAGATTTGGATTGCTTACATTATGAAGCTTATATGTTGTTTCCCAAACAGTGTGCTTGGTGCGGTGCCACTGGCTAAATTTTACACGCGCACTGGGATGCTGCGACACACATATTGTGAACCACTGAGAAGCTGTTAATTTTAATTAAACTAAAAAAATAGAAGCGGTCTCGGAGGGATCCTGGGGGCGGGCAAGCAGTGTTGTGGAAAGGGTAAGGGAAGTCGGCATGCTAAAAGCAAAGGCAACTAATAAAAAAATAATCTGAGGAAGCATAAAAAGAGGCTACTGGTGTGGAACAGGTAAGGAGCGTCTTTAGAAAATAAAGCGTGGCGTCCATGATCGGGTGCCACACTGAGCCTCAAAAACATGTGGACTCTGGTTTGCCGAAGCGGAAAGTAGAGAGCCTGTTGTGCCTGCAACAGCAGCTAGGAGAAAGGGATAAGAAAATAGTGCTCACAAACAATAAATAAAACATACTGAGTAACAACACTTGTAACAGGGACAGTTCTCCTGGGATCTTACAACAGGAGAAAAGGTGGTATTAAGGAGGGACTACTAAGCCTATTAACAAATCAGAAGCTACCATTTACAAAGGACAGTAATGGGAGCCAATTGAAAAGCTGGGTGGAAAGTGGGTGGAGATTAAAATCCATACCTGAATTCAACAAGTCTCAAAAAGACAGTGCAATCACTGTCTATGCGAGATCTAAATACATTGAACAAAAACTGCCAATACGTTAAAAGTAAGAAACTAATTCACTAAGAAGGAGTTTCCAGTGGTTTGGAACTATTTGGTGGGTGTCCATTCCAGAGACCACTCATGCACATACAGCTCCTGTTGCCTGAAACCTTCACTATGTTCAGGAGCTGGTTTGGACTTGGGCACTGATGGAAAATCCTTCGAATTTGGGAAGTAGCACATAAAGCTCAATCTGCTGGCACGAGGTACGCTATTGTACTATCTCTCTAAATTAGGAAAATATAACTGCTGATTTTCCTATTGAGTTAGTACTGCAAACTGGGAGCGTTTCCATTACCCACAACTGTGACTCGGGTCTGCAAAGTGATACTGCCTACCAGTGGCGGTTTCTCTTGGAGGGCGTGGGGACTCCGACCCTTTACATGATTCACAGTCAAAAGAAAGCTTTTGAAGCAATACTCAACTGTTTCTTTTAAAAATAAAAACATATTCACAATGCACATTAAATATCCTTACTGGGAGCTACTGTACACTCCCACTCACCGTATTTGTTGCTGTGATGATGGCAGTGACGTGATGCTTTCCAAAAATATGCCTGGGTTGGCCCAAACTCTTGAGTATTTGCCGGGCTAAAAATCTCACAGCCCTGAGGCCTGTGAGTTCATCAGCTCGGCAAAGACACTGCATCCGTGACTAGGCTCCACCCCCTCATGACGTTTGGGTAAAACTAGCCATGGGTGTTTAAGTCTGAAGCCCTGTGGTGCTAGGTCTCCATGTCAATCAGGGAGTGGAGCCACTGTCGCCATACCCTTTTCCAACTCGACAGACTGCAGGGAGGAAGCCAAGAAATTGAGTCTGCGCAGTTTGCCATTGGTTTTGAAGACACACTGCGCAGACTCGAGGTGTCTCTTGCTTCCCGCGCTGCAGTTAGACGCCATTTGAGCTCTGGCATGTCCTTAGATTTATTGCCAGCAACAGACTCATGGAGTCATGGAATGAAGGACAAAGTGTTACGCACTGTAGGTGCGTGTGTTTATATGAAGGAGTCTACATTGCCGACACCTCTGTCTTGAAGCTTCCCTCCGTGTCACTAAGTGAGGTACAAAAAATGTCAGCTGGCCGATTTGACTTGTGGTAATTATTGGAGGCCTGGCCTGCTAAAATTAATGCCTGTTTCGTTGCTTGCTTAATTATCCCATCCTTCATGCTGTTCGGGTTTTGGGGCCCATTGGGGAAAGGGGTGGGGGGGAGAAAGCACCGACTCGAGACGTAATGTAAGTGTGATAAAGGCCGCTTTATTGGAAGCAGGTGCATCCTACACAATCACATCCTTGGCCTGCGCCGCACAATCTAAACCTCATAAATATGTAATTTCCTGCCTCACCCCCACCCCCTCCCCTAACTGATTCCCACAATCCACAAACAGTAACAATTAGCATAACGTCAATTTGCCTCTCCACCTGGCTAAATACTTTATTATGCTTGACCTACCCCCGCTAATCCAAACAGTTCTCCTACTCTTCCCCCATATATTAGGAAGAACCGCCCCTACCTACAGAATGCCCCCCACACCTGCTCCAGCGACATGCGAAAACCCCCCACCCCATCCCAAACCCCCTTTTTGCACCGAATACAAAACATTGTGAACAGCCTCGAAAAAGCCCTGGCGCATTCGCCACCGGGCGACACACGTGTCGGCTGTCTACGTTTTTATCTATACAAATAAAGAGCAATTATCCACAAAGCCCGGACTCTTCCGATTCTATTCATCCAAAAAAGGATTGAGCCTCAGGACACCCAGATGTAACGTCTAAAACACTCATCACCCCTTTCAAAGCCCCTATTTGCACCAGCCTCCAACAAAAGCATGCCCAGGCTCCCCAAAACCCCCAATCCCCCGCAACGGACGCCCCACCGTAAAGGGCGATGCCTGCCCGTGGGAACCCCCCCTGAATCCTGGCCTGGGGAGGGAGGGAGGGAAAATTCGTCCAAACCGCCACCCCCCGCCCGGCAGCCGAGACACCTCACCTAAAATGGTGTCTCTGCCGCGTGGCCGGGCAGTTACCCCCGCCCAGCCCAAAGAAAGCCCAACCAAGCCCCGCCCCCAGCCCAAAAGCTACCGAGACCACCAGCCCCGTCTCCGTGAGGCGCCATCTCTACCCCCCCCCTCTCCCCGGCCCCAAATTCCCCCGGGCGGGGCAGGCCTCCCTTCGGTCGGCCGCCCCCCCCAGGACCCCATTGGGGCCCATTGGGGAAAGGGGTGGGGGGGGAGAAAGCACTGACTCGAGACGTAATGTAAGTGTGATAAAGGCCGCTTTATTGGAAGCAGGTGCATCCTACACAATCACATCCTTGGCCTGCGCCGCACAATCTAAACCTCACATTCCTGATTCCCACAATCCACAAACAGTAACAATTAGCATAACGTCAATTTGCCTCTCCACCTGGCTAAATACTTTATTATGCTTGACCTACCCCCCGCTAATCCAAACAGTTCTCCTACTCTTCCCCCATATATTAGGAAGAACCGCCACTCGAGGGACGTGCTAACGGTCCTCGACCCCCCCCCCTAGGACTCCCCATCCTTTAAAACCCGGACTTGCCGCATGACCCAGCCGGCAGGCCCACCCCCCCCAACCATACGCGTGCTGCGGGCCCCCCTCAAACACAGTGCTGTCAGGTCAATGCCTTCGTCCTCCCCCCTGCCCATAGGGCCATGCCCTCCATCCCAATGTATAGGGCCATGCCCTCCATCCCAATGTATAGGGCCATGCCCTCCATCCCAATGTATAGGGCCATGCCCTCCGTCCCAATGTATAGGGCCATGCCCTCCGTCCCCATGTATAGGGCCATGCCCTCCGTCCCAATGTATAGGGCCATGCCCCCCGTCACCAATGTATAGGGCCATGCCCTCCGTCCACATGTATAGGGCCATGCCCTCCGTCCCAATGTATAGGGCCATGCCCTCCGTCCCAATGTATAGGGCCATGCCCCCGTCACCAATGTATAGGGCCATGCCCTCCGTCACCAATGTATAGGGCCATGCCCTCCGTCACCAATGTATAGGGCCATGCCCTCCGTCACCAATGTATAGGGCCATGCCCTCCGACACCCTCGTATAGGGCCCTGCCCTCCGTCACCCTCGTATAGGGCCATGCCCTCCGTCACCAATGCATAGGGCCATGCCCTCCGACACCAATGCATAGGGCCATGCCCTCCGACACCAATGCATAGGGCCATGCCCTCCGTCGCCATCCCGGGGCGTGCTTCCTGACAGCGGAATCGAGCTCCCACGAGGTATGCCGCACTGAACCGGGGCCGTGCCCCCTCTCTGGCGCCCAGGCCCCCCCCTTGTCAACAGCAGGCCTGAGAAACCGCCCAGCGCCTGCCGGCAGTCCGCTGAAGCCGGCCGTCCCACCAGAGAGAAGCCCTCCGGATGCGTGTCCCACACCGGAGCCTGTCCGCCAGGAAGAAACCCCTGCCGCAGTGCCCCCCAACTCCCCCCATCACCGACCATACCCTGCAGCCCCCAACCTGGCAGCGTCACCGTCCCGCGCCAGATCCCCCTGCGCGCTGCGACCCCCCCTGTCCTCCGGCGGGCGTGCTCCCTGGCCACGGAGTCGAGCTCAATCGGAGAATGCCACACCGACATGGGACCGTGCCTCCTCCCTGGCGCCCTGGAAGAAGTCCTCCACACAGTGCGTCACCCCCCAGAGCCTGTCCGCCAGGAAAAAGCCCACTGCAAAGAACGTACCGCTCACCGACACACCACTTGAAATGCCCGCGGCCTAACCGCGCCGCTGTCCCCGTTCACGCCGATAACGCCCGTACCGTCCGCTCGAGCTCCCCAACCTGCACCTAGGCCGACCCCCAAAAAGTATACTCCTCGTTTCAACAAACCCAGACTTAAAAGGATTTCTATACCAAATGAAAAAACTTTTGCATTAATCTGAGTGCTTAATCTGAGTCCCTTAAACCTAACTGACGACAAGGTCAGTTATTATACCTTACAGTGATTGTGCTCCGTAATCTACATGTAGCTGATGCTAGGGATGATCCAGGTGTACTGAGTGTCTGAACAAGCCATCCTGAAAACCCTTTGAAATGTGGAAAGCCTTTCCTCAACACTTGATTTTCGTATACTATGTGATCCACCGATGAGGCGGTGTGCATCTGCCGATTGTTCCCCTCCCCTTGTGCCCCCTCCCTGTCCTTCTGTCAGACAAATACCCAGTTTGTTTAAATATTTGCCTATATTTGTGCCCATGCAAACACTTCACCGCCAAATGTTTTCCAGCTGCATTACTACCTGGGACTACATTCCAGTGGGCCCCCATCCCTTTTCCACGGGTACTACTTATGTACACCAACCAAAACCTAAAACTAACCCCATGGTCGGAATTGCTCATGTGTGGCCTTGGATCTACCTAGCACTGACATTACCGGCTGCACCCAAGTGCCCCTGTTCCCACATAATTGAATACACAACCCTGCCCATTCCAGTAAGAATGAACTCTGCTGATCAACGGATGCACTGTGCCGAGCATTGGGCTATTGCCAATTGTATTGTGTGCCAGGTGCTGTCACCCAAGGGCCTCTGTTACCTACTGCCCCCTATGTCAGCTCCCTGTGTCCAGGTCCCTTTCCTGTTGTGCTAGTGAGTTATATTCGCTTCACACCTTCAAGCCAAGGAGGGGAACCATGGGAAAAAAGACCAGAATGACACACAGTTCCACTTGTCCCATTCCCCAATAGGCCCCGAATGTCCCTCAACATACCACATCGGTAGTTCACCCCGGTAGAAGGCATCGCTAAAGGCAATGTATGGCACGCACCTGTCCGCTATAATGTCCCTGCTCCAGCTGCGATACTAATCAGTCCCTTCCAAAAAGGCATCGCACCACAACAGGCCCCACCAGACTCCCTCAACACAAGTATTAAACGGAACATGAGGCTAAGTGTGCTCGTTCCCAGTGACACGGTGTGTGTATTCGTGATTCCTGCCTGCACGAGACCATGGGGAAAAAAGGGGCTTAGCGAGCAGCGGTGGGGAAAAGCGTAAAATTTTGGGCTTACGTAGGATCTTTAAGCTCTTACAAATTCATCCGCATGAAGGGGACTCGCGCCAAGAAACGTTTCACGGTCTGAAACCCTTAGTACAAGGAAGATAGGGGAATTCAAAGGCCCCCATGCTACACGTGGCAGGGTAGAGGACTGTCCACATCAAGTAACTGAGCTACACCAACAAGCCCGCTTTGCGCCAACGGACCCAACTACCTGCCAGGTTTGCCGCCCATCGACAAAGAGGTACACATTATAAAACCTCCCCCTGTACAACACACGCAAACGAAACAAATCAGGCAAGCCGCAGGAAGTAGCTGTTGGAACTCGGGTGCCTGTCCCTGACCTCCGCGTAAACCTCCACCAAGGCACATCCTCAGGATTGGCACAACCCTTCCCACTGTATACCGCCCCCCCCACTTTGTGCTCAACCTCGCGACAAGACGAGGCAGAAGCGCATGTGCAACATCATAGCTAGAAAATACAACACCCCTAATTGCAATAGGCCTCATGTGAACGTCAGCGCAAAAGTAATTATCAAACGAAAGCAGTGCAACGTTGCGGATCCGTACATAAGAGATGGCTGCAAAAGTGAAACCCGACTGTCGGTCATGCCACGACGATAGAAGTGAAAGAGTGCGCAAACAATAGCGCTAAAATCAGGTTACTCGCGCAACTGACATAAGTAAACAGAAAAAGTAAGGCAAAATTTTCAGCGTGTAAACGTGCAGATCAGGCGGCAACCGTATCTGAAGGGAACAAATTTGTAACCCCGCGGGTCGCTATCCCGTACTCCACGCACCGTCCAATGCAACCAACATGTCCCCCCGTAGCCCAGCAGTCAGGCCGCCACCCCCACCGCTTCCAGATAGTGGCCCCAGATCAATGCGAAAGTACAGTACACTGCTGCCAGACTTAGGTTAATAAAACTGGTAAACACACGCGTTAGGGACTTTCCAATGAATCAAACATACAGGGGCGGGATCTGAGAAAAAGAAAACAAAATGCACTATTCATCCTGCCGTATAGTACCTTCGGCGCAATGAAAGCTCAGTACTTCATCAAACTGTATAACTGCTGCCTAAATTGATCCGCCCACGGCGTTGCCTGCTTTTGCCACATGCACGTGCTCGAGCAAGTATTCACGTTTAAACTTTGTACCTTACAAACGTACGAACGCTAGTCCTAGCAGCGCAGACAAACCCAAGTGGACGTTGTAGAAGCACCCCAATGTCGTGTGTTTAAAATTCAAAGCTGCCATTGCAAGACAGCCTTCCCCCACCCCCCTCTCATTCCCCCGGGTGATCATTGAATACACATACACATGCAGCAGCCTTCCCCCCATCCTTGAATACACATGCAGCAAACTTTAAAGGGTGCCCCCGTGCCCCCCGAGAGTGGTCTGCATTATTACCAAGCCCAAATTCGGTGTTACAGTCTCGGCCGCTCTCCCAAACCTGACGTCGGTCTGTCGTCCGTCATGCAGGTGTTCTGTCCCTGCCCCAAGACAAAACCCCGGCGGCCGTATGGACCCTTCGGGTAGGGGCAGCGGGCCTCACCTAGTCCCGCGTGGGAGCCTGACCGCCCGCACCAGGCAGAACAGGCCCATCCGCTCGGTCGTGTGGAGCCGCATGCTGCTCACCCGAGCTCCTCGTGTCTCCTGCGAAGTCCGTGAAACGACAAGCTCCACAGTCCAAAAGTCCATTCTGACTAAACAATGTCCCAAGAGTCAAAATTCGTCCAAAACCCAAAATTCGTCCAAACCGCCACCCCCCGCCCGGCAGCCGAGACACCTCACCTAAAATGGTGTCTCTGCCGCGTGGCCGGGCAGTTACCCCCGCCCAGCCCAAAGAAAGCCCAACCAAGCCCCGCCCCCAGCCCAAAAGCTACCGAGACCACCAGCCCCGTCTCCGTGAGGCGCCATCTCTACCCCCCCCCCCCTCTCCCCGGCCCCAAATTCCCCCGGGCGGGGCAGGCCTCCGTTCGGTCGGCCGCCCCCCCCAGGACCCCATTCAAAGACAGAGAGGAGCTGTTTTTATTGGACTATGTTTGTGGGATATGCAGACACGCTTAAGGAGTTCCTATTCTGAACTCTATAAAAAAAGATCAGGTGCATGAGCCCAATGACATAAATACATCACTTTGAATCACTTGGTTAAATATTTGTAGCTCCCCAAAAAGCATAATCATTTATTGCACTGCTGCACTCTAATCAACAAAGAGTTAAAACGGGAGGCAGGGACGGCATGTATATTGAAAACATTTTCCACATAGACAGAGCTCAAAGTTTAACCTGCGGCTACCTTAATTTAGACACTTTGCTTCGAGACACATTAGGTAAGAAAAAAAATTGTGCTGCACTTTAATTTCGAGCAGCCGGATATCAGATTATGTTCGTCTTTCTCTGATGGGGCAATGCAACAGTAAACTGTGTTTATTTCTATCTCTTGCTCAGCTCTATTTGGCAAATGCAAATGCAGTCCTTGGATGCCTTTGGTGTGGATGTGACATCAACAGCCGAAGACTTTTGATTTGTGTAGTTGATGTTCTTTATTGACTTTTAAAATACTTTACTTTTGTCTTCTCCAAGAGCAGCTTGGGTTCCTCAGTCTCCTGCCACTGCCTTGTGAGATGCAGTGAGCTCTTTCTGCACTGGTAGAACCCCACACCAGTTTGTGGGTGCAAGTTGTGTGTGTGCATATTTAAATAAAAAGTACTTGTTTTTATTTAGGCCTACTTGTTGCATTTTTTAAGTGCTGAACAGTCGGCATGCATGCGTAACTGCACTTGGTGTGTATCCTGCAGATTTTGGGAATGATGTATGTTTACATACCCTATTTGTTCAACATATTGGGATCAGTATTAGCTTGTAGAGGATATTTTAGAGTATATAGTGTGACAATGCTATTTGTGCTCACAATAATATTGGCTTATTTCGTTTGTGCGCCCACACACATACACACATTGTACACATTATATTTGCATGTGACCTGTGCATGAGTACAGTATGTGTGCATATTATTAATGTACAGTTATTTTGATGCTGTGCTGTGTGAAATACTGTGCATGCACATTGTGCTTTCCCTGTTTGTGTTCATTGTACAGTATAGTGTGATTACATGTCAATGTTCCTAATTTTTCTAGTGCATATTGTAAATGAAGCTAGAATATAGTGTAAGCACACTCCAATAAGCTGGATCATTTTATCTAATTTTCGTTAAATAACATTTGCACAGGAAATGGTGACTAGCTTTCACAAAAATGATGTGCCCCCCTAAAGTGACCCCCACCCGAACCTAGCCCAGCCTCGCCACTCTCAAACTTCACCAGCCGCCACTGCTGCCTACAATAATACTTAAAACTATCTGTAAAGAGGATCACCATCTTGAGGTGTCAAAAAAGCCAGTCACTTTAATTACATTTCCATTGCACGGTGGTGCTTTCGGGCACATTTTTAATTAGTTTCGGATTGAGGAGCCTTTAGATATTCAATGCAGTGTTGTGAAGAAACTAGGATGGAAACTTCACAGGAAAATAGAAGCTTCTGTCAAGACATAATGTAGACGAGCACCAGTGAAAGAGAGACAGGGAGAGATTTATTGGGAATTGGTGAAGGCCCAAGGTTCTTTTTTCAAGTGACCACATATTTTGACGTCCACGGGGGCTCGTTCGGACTCTGGAAAGTCCTATTTGGAATCACTCCAGGGCAGGCTCACCTCTTGCCTACACTGAATGATGGATAAAGCGCACAGACTCTGCTTTGAAAGGCCTGGGTCAGACCAGGCTGGAGATTTATAGAGTCACTTTGTAAAGGCAGAAGATGATGGCTTCTAATGTTGTGCCATGCTCGCAGCAGTCGAAGTCAACACGACTCGAGACTTGTGGAAATATGCAGACGGTACTTCTGCCTTTGCATGGATTGGCAACCCTTCACTGCGTGCCTAGGGCTGTTATTCTTCACTTGAAGCAAAACATATTGAAGTTGTGTGTTTAACACAAATGTCCCTGCGGACACTTCAACAATTGCCCTAACTGTTTCTCCTAACCCCCCAGCATTGGGAAAGATAGAATCGTTTTGCACTGATGTCCATGAGCCACCAACAGTAAAATAAGATTTAGATCTGACAACGTTCAAACACTGCAGTATTTTGGTAATCTAAATCTGTGCGGTTCTGGGAGTTGATCGGCGGTAACTCCTCGTGAGAGTCAGTATCGAAAAATCCAGCAACGTCCAGAAAAGCTGCACCAGTTTCTCTATACTTTCTGTTATCTCCGAAAATATCGGCAAGTGAAGACAAGGTGAAAATTGTCACTATTCACTTCTATTATTGTATAAAGCACCAATATGTAGGCGTAAGGTCACCTCTGAGTACATTGTTCGACGGGAGTAAATCTGCGTGAATTTCAGACTGGCACAGGCAGTGCTTAAATTGTGAAAGAATACGTCACTGTACCGAAAGTCAGGGGCTGTTCAAAATTCAAAACTTCTTAATCTGGATTTCACCTCATTCTTTTTTCATCTGTCGCCTTTTATATAATTCTTTCAGGGTCTTTTCCATGCCTGCTTTGTCACTGATTTCCTTCTTTACTTTTGTATTTTTCTCTCCTCTCTGCTCTTGGTCAAAGTCTGCCGAGGAAATATAAGTGTCGAGGCCCACAGTTGAGTGTCAGTGGGTGCAAAATGTAACCACTGGCTCAAATTTAGCACGTATTGCAGGTGCTCAGAGTGCTCAGGTCATAAGAAATAGAGGCAGTCTATAACCTTTAGAGTGAGTTCTGTGTGCCACAGCTCAGAATAGAAGACTGGTTTAAACAGGCAGGTTTTCAGTAGTTCCTGAAAAGCAAATATTATAGGCCTCAAGGAAGGCTCGGACTTAATCCGGAGGACAGGGTGCAGTGTGTTGAGACATATGCCTTGATGTGTTCACTGCTTGATATGCAGCTGTTTGGATTGGCAGTTTGTTGGTCGATGTAAGGTTCCCTGTAGGTGCATTAGGAGGGAGAAGTGCACTCTCTGCTGAGTTTCAGGCCCTTTGTTCCAAACCAGCCTTAAAATTGTATCCTGTGCTCTCGAATGGGTGTGGAACACTTTCATGTTTGCTTTGTATGCTTTCTTTTGCCTATGTTATGACATGGGCATTCCATTGTGAACCCCTGCAGCATCTCTGTAAGATGTTGAAGAGTTCCATCAGACTCCTTGAATCATCATATTCATTATCACCACTGAACTCATGTATAGAGTTACAGAAAACTCTCGGCGTGTATCCAACCGCGTGTTAGATGCTGTCTATCAGATCCACAAATGTCTTGGTGCATCTTCGTTGAATATAGGTGCACAACTATCTCATTCTGTAACTGTACCATCAAGTGTTTATATGAACAACATGTGAATATACACTCTAACGAATTTTGTCACAAGTAATATCATTCCTTTATTATATAATACAATGTGTGACCAATTTAACCTCCAGGCAAGGGGTGTGAGTGTTCCAGGGTGTGGTTTCTTGCCTAAGTAGTTGAACACCCACAAACATGTGAGTTTGTGAACATTCTTTTTTAAATTCTTTTTATTGCCTTTGTAACAACATAAAGACAAAACATAATCAGCGCCACATACAGGCTTTGCCAGGAGCATATAGCCTTACTAATTCAGCAATTCCAAAGTGATCTCCTAGTCCCACCCCACCCCAGATCCCAATGGAACACCAGCATAAGTATAGAGCTGGATTTAGTACAGTACAGACCAGCGGTGGCTGGTGATGTTAGAAAGGAGTGTGGCAAAAATGTCTTTGATTTTGAGAAAGACGAGATTAATCAAAATATAAAATTCAGATTAAAATCTACAGCACGCAGGCCGCCTCAACAACTATACAAACAAAACCAAAGAATAGCCTCTGACAAAGCACAATACAGAATCAAAGACACAAAAACACGTTCCAAACTCAACATCACATTCTTCGTTTATTCATGAGCCGTTCGGCCAATTCAAGACATCTGATATCTCACTGGACCGCCCTCATATCCTTTTTAACTTTACTCACGTTTGAACATGACACTCAGCTTTGCTTTTGGAACAGGGTATTAATTCTGAGCCTGTGAAAAGGTGCAGAAATTAAAAGACTTACTTGCACCTCTGAACCTGCACTTGTTATAGATGCACTCTCTCTCCTTCCTCTCTTTACTGCCAGGGACCTCAGTCTACATGGCGCCAGAGCGAGGTTTATGACCTTATCCTCAATTAGAAGGTCAGATAGGAAAGGAGGCTGTCCTTTTATTTTTTTTTTACTTTTTTTGGTTTTTTTCAATCAATAAACACACAATCAAGATTCAATATCGGCATGGACCAATTAGCTGGGACCAGGGGGATCATGTAATAAAGATACATCAAAATACACAAGTGCCAACAGACATGTACATATTTTAGCAGTTTGGACCATTTACATAACCAAGGGATTACAATACTTCAAGGAGCAAACAGGACATCAAACATTTGCCATTACAGACTGCAATAGGATGAGTGCGCCGTATATAATAAAACAGTTATAGTCCAGGAGGAGTATCATTAGGGAGGTTAGCGCGGCAGGATTAAACACTGCTTGCATGCTGGAAATCGCAACTGATTTATTTCTCAAAACAACACCAAGGTGAGCCTAGAGAATTTTTGCCCGGCCATCGTTTATTTCTGCCTTGACAGATGAAACTCTTAGAATCCAACCTGATGGGTCATCTGCACTGAATTGCGCCTAACTAGGCCTTTTACCCGCCATTTGTTAGGTTGCCCTCCCACACCCAAGTCCTGATGAAGACCCGCATGACGATTTAAGATCGCATACATAGGGTTGAAACGTCGACAACTTCTTGGCCCAGTTCAAGGCCCCGCTTGCAAAAGACCTGAATTATTTAGAGCAGCAGGGTCATTGTTTTCTGTCTTTCTTACTGGCCTCTTACAAACTTTTTAATCACCTTGTATATATTGCGCACTCATTGTGTCACCTACTTCACCATGTCACTTAATCACAACTCACTTTAAACTTTCACAGTGTTGACAGCCTCCTTTGCTACAAAGATTTACATGTATATGGGTGAAAGTATAAATGTTGCAATTTATATAAAATACCTTGCGACCCAGCAAACCTGATTCACTTGTGGTTACTGTATCCTTGTTTTTCCAGGTGTTCCTTCCCAATAATTTCCTTTGCAAAAATTTATTTGTAGATTGAAATCATTTGTTCTTGTAGATTCAATTGTAATGCGAAGCAATATTGTGGTCATACCTGACAGAACCCCTGTACCTTTTGCACGAGAAGTGGGGGAGAAGTTCAGCATAGGTACAGAGTTGATTTTGCCAAAGGAACATGTCTGTCCGCCAATCTTTAAATATGGGGCACATGACCCCTTCCCCATCTGCAGGCTGTGCGCCGTTCATCCAAAACCAGACAGAAGGACACACATTTACGGCGCTTGGCTGGAAGTTGTTCAGTATAACCCAAAAAAGCTACAAGCGGAGATCTCGAGAGATCATAGAGTTTAGGGCTGTAAAAACATTGTTCCAGTAGGAATGAATATCCGGGCAATACCAGGCCAGGTGAAGAAAGTCAGCTTGCTCCATTTTACACCTGTCACATCTGTGTGTTTCCCTTAAACCAAATATTATGGAGTGTAGCTGGGGTATAGTAGCTGTGGTGTAGGAATCTATAGTGTATGACACGGAGTCTACTATTTACAGAGATCTGTTCTGTCTGTTTACAGCAGTATAGCCATTGTGCATCAGTGAGATCTTGGCC
This sequence comes from Lissotriton vulgaris, assembly GCF_964263255.1. NCBI lineage: Eukaryota > Metazoa > Chordata > Amphibia > Caudata > Salamandridae > Lissotriton > Lissotriton vulgaris. The sequence continues at coordinate 1,460,757,163 of NC_141687.1, read as the reverse complement.
CAATTCTGCCGACCGCTTAGCAAGTGCCGCACATGGAGGGTACTCAGCCTCACTGTATAAACCGAGGTAGAGTATGGACACCAAGTGTGAAGCAGTGGAGGCGCGTAGGACAAAGTGTAGGGGGGCAAGTGTTGCAGGCTCTGAAGGGAAAACAGTGCTACTCGCTTGAATGCCATGGTGAAGGTGAGCATATAAAAACATTTCCATAGTGGATGGTGGAGGGTCAGGGAACAGTGGTTGGAGGGTGCGAAATTTGACATTACGATATAGGTCCCCCCAGCAGCGAATGCTTCGCATACACACAGTATTGGTAAAGAGTCCTGCTTGTATTAGTGATATTTCTGGGTGGTATGCGAGCGGTGGGAAAGCGGACTATAAACTGGTCGCGTGCATATGATCTAGGATGCGAGACCAGGCTGTAAGTGTGCAATCTACAGAAGATGGGCTAAGACCGCGGGGGACAGAATGTCACCCTCCAGCGGGATGGGGTCTGCAAGCCAGTGTTCGGTGGCAACATGGGGTGTATAACGAGGTGGATGGAACCAACAATGGGCATAGTGAGCCTGAGCACATACATAGTAGAGTTAAAAGTTGGGAATATCAAGGCCCCCGTGGGAATATGGCCGCATTAGCGTGTTCCATTGTATACGCAGGTGTTTTCCGCCCCACACCAGTCAAATCAGTTCCAACCGCAGGGTGGCAAAGCAGTGCCGTCCAGGGTCGTAGGGAATGTTGAGGAAAAGATATAAAAACCTGGGGAGGATCACCATTATGGTGATCATAAAGGATATGAGTACACCCATCGTTAAGGGTAAGGCAATCCATCGAGTAATGCAGCTCATGATATGTTCGATTGCACAGACATATTTAATCCGCATTAACTTGGCTTCATCTTCGCACCACGCGAGTGGAAAATCTGTGTCAAAGGGAGTAACCGAGCTGGTCAATGAGAATATGTGTGATTTGGACCGATTTATAAGGATTCCGGAGTGGTCCCCAAGTTTGGCAAATTCGTGTAATAGTGGATTAAGATTGTGTTGTGGGTCTTTAATATATAAGGTCACATCGTCCGCATATAGGGAGATGAGTATCGGGCGGAGGAAGCAGCGGAGTCTCATGTGGCTATAATGATGTCTAAGTTTTGCTGCTAAGGTTTCCATAAGCAGGGCAAATAGAAGGGGCGAGAGTGGGCACCCTTGACGTATGCCACGAGAATGAGAAATTGAGGAGGTTTGACCGTTAATTAAAACTTTTGCCTTGGGCAAAGTGTACAAGAGCCGAATCCAAGTGATGAAACCAATGGAAAGGCCCATACATTGCAAAATAGGGAATAGGTAGTCCCATTCTACTGAATCAAAAGCCTTAGAGGCATGGAGAAACACTGCTATCAGCTGCAAACATGGGTCCACTGCCTGCAAAATGGAAAACAAGGTCCTAAGGTTGTGGGATGTGGCTCTACCCGGAATGAACCCAGCCTGGTCTGGGAGAACCAGTTTGTCCATAAGCAGGCTAAGACGGTTTACCACTAGTTTAGCCAGGATTTTCTCATCTGTATTTATTAGAGAGAACGGTCTGTACAATTCACAACAATCTACGGGGTTACCAGGTTTCAGTAAAGACGTAATGAGCGCTTCCCTCATGGATTCAGGCAAGATCTGCGTCTCGTGGGCCTCGGAGAAAACCTCCTTAAGCACAGGGAGCAACCGATCAATGTACATTTTATAAAAATCAATGGGAAGCCCATCGGAGCCCGGCGCCTTCCCTGATGCCATTTGCATTATGGCTTCACGCCACTCGTCATCCTCAAATGGCGCCATTAGGAATTCATGCTGAGTGTCCCCTAGCCATCCTAGTGCTATATCTTGTAAGTGGGGGGAGAAGTCTGGGGGGGGCTGTATGTTGCAAACTGTATAATTCCAAATAGTATACAGTAAACATTTTAAGGATATCTACGCTGTCCCTGTATGGTACACCATCATCGTCCACAACATCCAATACGTACTTTGTAAAACAGGGTTTCTTAATAGCACTTGTCAGCGCTCGGCTTTGCCACTAAATTTTACCTCCCGGTTCGCAGTATCTGTATAGTCTGTGAGCTTCTTGCAGATTGTGGCGCGCACAACACCAGAATCAGCAGCCCACATGTCTGCTTCGAGTTGTTTAATTTCAAGTTCGAGGCGCCTCAGACGACTCCTAATTACACAAAGTACTCCAAAACATTTTGAGATACAAATACCCCTGACTGTAACTTTAAACGCGTCCCAAAGCAGACATATATTATCAACCAAACCCTTCTTCCTAGTTAATAAATCCACAATCTCTTCTCCCAATTCTAGATGGAACTGAGCATCCAAGAGTGCTTCAGGCACTAGCCTCAAGCAGCGAGGGGTGGCAATGGAGTAAGGGGGCATTAGTTCAAGGCATACCGGCGTGTGATCCGAATATGTGCGTGCCAGATGAGTAACCATTTTAATCCGTGGGGCCACTCCATGGGAGGATATCAAATATTCCAGCCTAGACCATGTTGCATGCCTGGCCGTGTAAAGGGTGCCTTCTTTAGTGGTGGGGTGTACATGCCGCCAGGCATCCACGAGGCCATGTTCCATAAGCAGCCCAGAAAGGGCAACCCAAGCTTTTGTGAAGCGATGTGGATGAGGGTTGGAGCGATCCATGGAGGGATTAAGAACGGTATTAAGAGTTCCACCCCATAAAACATGTCTAAAGCCTATTTTTAAAATGTGTCCCCATAGTGTTGTGAAATAAGCAGGGTCATCAGAATTAGGGCCATAACTGCAAGCTAGGGTGACAGATTGTGTGGCTAGGGTACCCCAGAGTAAACAACTGTTGTCAGAAGGATCACTATATGTGCCCCCCCAATATGAACAGTGTATTTTTGATAATTAAAATAGGCGTGCCCCTTGAGTATGTGGAATATGACGAGAACTCTCGCACAGAGGCCCACCTGGAGCCAAAGCATGTCGGACGTCTAGTGTCCATGTGCGTTTCCTGGATCATGGCTATTTGTATGTGGTGTCTGTCTAGATAGGCCAATATCTGCCATCTCTTGCGAGGATCTCAAAGGCCCCTGACATTCCTTGTAATCAGTTTAATGCACAGTGGATTTGTCTGCATCGGCATGACGGTGTGATGATGTCATATAATGAATTTGTTGAGTTCGTAAGGGCGAGTGTCCCAACACAAAATGACGAACATGTCTAGTTGTACCTGTCCGGTATGTGCAAAAGCAATAAAAACAATTACCATCCCAGTCCCTCCCTCCCAAACCAGTAAACCTCATTGTATTGTCTCCAAAGTAGACTAGTAATACCCAGCCTACCCCCCCACAACAGCACCCCAATCGTGCCGGCATAATGTTGCCCACCCAAAGATCCCAAAGGGCTCGACCAATCCACTCTACCAAGATTAGGTCAACTTAGCAAAAAAAAGTCCGAACAAAAAATAACAACAAGAAGGAAGCACCAGGGGGGATCTCCCATGGGGGGGTCGCCAGAGGGCAGTAGTCCCTTCCCTAAGCCAACCTCTAACTGCAACGCAGTCCCTGGGTGTTAACCCATAACAAGGAGAGAGTGGCACAAGGCGGGGAGGGTGCCTGGCGAGACATCAACGTTTCTACTCATAGTCCAGCAGGTTATACAAACACAGTTAAAACAATAATTAATGAGTGGTGTCTTTTGGTCGCTTGTCTGTCCGTGCTTCTGGACAGGAACACCAGTGCAGGCTGAGATTGCTGGCAGAAGTGACGGCCACCCATGAGGGGCAATGTGGAATTTGGAAGTGTCTCAGTGTAGCACAGACATGTTGCAGATAAGGCGAAAGCAACCCTGGACAATTGGACAGGGCCTGTGTTCAGCCACCTCAGCCTAGTCAATGGACGGTGAAGATGATCTGGAGAAGGTATCTTTGCACAGAGAGCGTCTTGGGATGGTTTTCAGAAAATCCTTCACCTGTTGCGGGTTGGTACAGAAGACGTGCTTGCCATTGTGGGTAATCTGGAGCTTTGCAGGATATAATAAAGCATATTCCAGCTGAGCTTTACGAAGTTTCTGCTTGACAGTGAGGAATTTCCTGTGCGCCTTTTGCACTGCCAATGTAAAATCTGGGTAGATGGTTAATGCATTCCCCTCAAATTGCAGCAGCTTCAGTTCTCAGGGTTTCTGGAGTGCCACGTCACGATCTCGATAATTGAGAAGGTGCACAATGATGGGTCGTGGGGCCTCTCCCAGGGGGGCCACGACCCCCACTTCACGGCATCCTCGGAAACCTGCGAAGAGGGTTGTGGTTGTTCCATAGTGAGAAGGTACAATTGGACAGGGCCTGCGTGGTACTCGCGCTCTGCATCGCGCTATGTGCCTTAATTACCGCGCTACTATTTTTAAAGCTACCCTTGTGACTATTTGTGTTATTCTTAGTTGTATTTTCCCCTCATTTTAACAGGACTCATGGTACCCCCCTTACCTGCACAATAATCGGCACCCTCACCGCTGTTTTGGCGGGTCCGGTTTCTGGGGTGGGATTGGCTTTGGGCGCCATCTTGGAGTGGTGTTCACTCTCGGTGGGTGTTATTGACAAGCGGTCTAGCGCTCCGGCTGAGTGGAGGGACGCCTATTTAAGGCGACCTGCCCTGTGGACTGCCCTGAGAAGGTACTCGCACTCTGCATCGCGCTATGCGCCTTAAATACCGCGCTACTATTTTTAAAGCTACCCTTATTTATTTATTTAGGGGTTTATAGAGCGCCTGGTGACCCGGAGGCATCCCCGCGCTATAAAGTCAAAAATCAGAAATGGGCAGAAGGAAGAAGAAGGGCCTATTTAGGAAAGAGAAAGGTTTTAAGTTGTTTGCGAAAGCGTAAATGGCAAGATTCTAGCCGCAAGCCACAGGGAAGCGAATTCCAGCGTGCGGCTGCCCTCACAGAGAAGCGAAGGCCTCCTGTGCGTACCTTCTTAAACTTGGGGACGGTTGCCAGTCGTTCATTGTCTGAGCGCAGAGATCTCGAGGCTTTGTACGCGGTGACCAGACCAGCTAAAATCGGAGGCCCTTGCCCATTCAAAAGCTTGTGGGCGATACACATAGCTTTAAAATCGATCCTCTCTTGCACAGAAAGCCAATGGAGGGCTTTGAGCGCTGGTCTAGCAGAGGCTCGGGACGGGAGGCCCAACAGCATCCTGGCTGCCGCGTTTTGTGTTCGTTGAAGTTTGCCAAGAGTGTATTCATGGGCCCCTAAGTAGATCACATTACTGTAATCCAGACGTGAGAGTACCAGTCCCTGGACTAGAAGCTTCCTGGACAGGGGGGGAAGCAAAGGAAGAATCTTACGGACAGAGCGTAGAAGACCAAAACAAGTTCCTGCTGGTTTTTTTTCCTGGGTTTTCATGGATAAGTCCTGATCGAGCCAGACCCCCAGGCTCTTGATTTCTGTTTTGGGAGCGGTAACCTCACCCATAGTATCGGGCCAGACAGATGATGGAATCGCTGTCCATTTTTTTCTTCACAACAGCATAATTTCTGTCTTAGACCCGTTGAGTTTGAGTGAGGAATCGCACATCCAAGATGAATTTCCTGAAGGCAGTGTAGCAGATTGTCTGAGCAGTGGTCAAGATGTGAGAGAGAGACAACCAATTGCGTGTTGTCCGCATAACTCACAATCTTGATGCGTAAGGGGGCAACCACATCTTCCAGAGGGGCCATGTAAGCCTTAAAAAGAGTAGGACTAAGTGAGGAGCCTTGGGGCACCCCACTTAGGAGGGGAAGATGGTCAGAACGAGAGTTGCCATCCCAGACCTGGAATGTACGGCCCGACAGGAATGACTCTATCCAGGCTAAGGCAGTACCCCCGAGCCCTGCTCTGGCTAGCCGATGGATCAGGACACGGTGGTTCACCGTGTCAAAGGCTGCACTAAGGTCCAGGAGGATCACTGCCACTGATCCCCCTGAATCCAGAATGCACCTAGCTTCCTCAATGACAGCGAGGAGGGCAGTGTCCGTGCCCTGGCCAGGGCGAAACCCCGTTTGGGAGCAGCGCAGGAGTTTGTTAGATTCCAGGAACTGAGACAACTGGACATTAACCAGTTTTTCGGCGATTTTGCTAATGCCAGGTAAGAGCGAGATCGGCCTATAGTTAGCCAGATCGGCCAGATCCAGCTGGGGCTTCTTTAATAGGGCTTTAACTACCGCTCCCTTCCAACTAAGAGGGACAGAGCCTTGTGATAGTGAGGAATTGATCAGCTCCAGTACTGAAGGAACAATCACGGGGGCAACTTGTTTCAAAAACCTCATGGGAGCGGGGTCACAGGGGGAGCCACTTTTCATAATGGCCAGGGTCTTATCAAGTTCATCCAATGATACGGCCCTAAAGGCATTAAGCTGTGGTCGAGGAGACTCTGCTAGGCAAGTCTCAGGGGCCACGCTATCCCAGCAAGGTAGCTGAGATGGCTGAGGAAGTGAGGTCAAAATATTAGAAATTTTAGAATCAAAGAACTTCGCGAGTTCCATACTCCTGTCCAATGAGGCCAGGGCCGGGGTAGGGGGCTGCGAAATCTTTAAAAGTTCTTTGACTATGAGATAGGTCTCTCTCGAGGAGTTTGTGGCATTTTTGATCCTATCATCATAGTGAGAGGCCTTGGCTACTTTCAGGGCTAGTTTGTAGGTTCTAACAGCCGACTGGTAGGAGTCTTTTTTTGTGTGGAGCCAGTCCTTTCTCCACAGACGTTCCAATTTTTTGCAATCCTTTCGGAGAGCTCTCAGTTCCGAATTGAACCAAGGGGCGGAGCCTATCTTCCCGCTCTTATTTTCTCGAGTCTTTATAGGTAGAATGGAGTCAAGTGAACCGGTAATCCAATTCCTAAAGTTGCTATCAGTCAAAGCAAGGTCCGCAGTAGGAGCGGGAGTCGTGAGTTCCAGTGCTCTAGACCAATCCTCAATCGAGACTCTAGACCAGGCCCTATCCTGGGTATAAGTAACAGACTTATAAGGTTTCCTAAAATCCCCTGGCCAGAAAAGAGAGACTAAGAAATGGTCTGTCCAGGGGAGGGGACCAGGAGGTTTTGCCTGGATAGAGCAGACATTCGTAAAAACAGGGTCCTACAAGTGGCCCTGGTTGTGGGTGGGACCATTATTAACCAGTTGAAGTCCACAAGCAGCCAAATCCAACCTCAAATCAGCGGCCCCCGTGTCAAGGGGATCATCAAAATGAATATTGAGGTCACCAAGAACAGTGAAGTTGGATGCAGAAGGGGCCAGAGCTGAGATGGATTCTAACAGCGAGCTGGCAAAAGGGCCAAAATGGCCCGGGGGCGATACACCAAAAGGCCTATAAGAGAGGTGGTAGGGGCCAATTGAATAGACTATTTGTGTTATTCCTAGTTGTATTTTCCCCTGATTTTAACAGGACTCATTGTACCCCCCCTTACCTGCACAATAATCGGCTCCCTCACCGCTGTTTTGGCGGGTCCGGTTTCTGGGGTGGGATTGGCTTTGGGCGCCATCTTGGAGTGGTGTTCACTCTCGGTGGGTGTTATTGACGAGCAGTCTAGCGCTCCGGCTGAGTGGAGGGACGCCTATTTAAGGCGACCTGCCCTGTGGACTGCCCTGAGAAGGTACTCGCGCTCTGCATCGCGCTATGCGCCTTAATTACCGCGCTACTATTTTTAAAGCTACCCTTGTGACTATTTGTGTTATTCTTAGTTGTATTTTCCCCTGATTTTAACAGGACTCATTGTACCCCCCTTACCTGCACAATAATCGGCTCCCTCACCGCTGTTTTGGCGGGTCCGGTTTCTGGGGTGGGATTGGCTTTGGGCGCCATCTTGGAGTGGTGTTCACTCTCCGTGGGTGTTATTGACGAGCGGTCTAGCGCTACGGCTGAGTGGAGGGACGCCTATTTAAAGCTCCCTTCAACGCGCAGCGGTTACGCGCAGCGGACGTGTCTTCGCTGTGCCTGAGTCGTGCCAGAGTCCTGCCCGTCTGCGCCCGTCCGCGCTAAGGAGGCGCGGGCCACGGCAGAACTCTGGAACTGGACATCATGACTTTGCCTCTGAGAACTTACAGTAGGGCCGATTTACTGGCCCTTCGGGATCGATGTACACGCTGCGAGTTTTCGCCTGTGGTCCCTCTTTGTGGCCCATATCATTGTAGGTGTGGTGCCTGGTCATTGGAACCCCCTTCTCTTATTCGCTCCTTGGGGCTTTCAATTCCTGTTACAAAGAGGGCAGGACAACGGGACCTGAGTATCTGGAGCTTAAACGTCAGATCAGTGGTAAAGCACCATCAGGAGGTTTACGATCTTCTCATTGATGGCTCCCCTGATGTGCTTTTCCTGACTGAAACTTGGCTCCAGGACTCTGACTCCTCGATAATTAACCTAGCCTTTCCCCCAGATTATGCTATTTTTACCTTAAATCGGACGACTAGAGGTGGAGGCATTGCGATGGCCACCAAGCGGTGTTATCCTTGCGAGTGGAAAGCCGCTGAACTCTTGGGGTGTGAGGGTGCCTTATTTAAAATAGCGTTTAGTCACCAGTTTACCTTTTCTGGTTTATTAATTTACCGGCCTCCGGGCTGCGACTCTGTTTTTAGTGCTGCTCTTCCTGAGTATATTAGTACAGAGGCATTAGGATGCGCCAATTTTAATGTTATGGGAGATCTTAATGTCCATTTGGACTGCCCCTCTTTACCCTCCATCAGGAGCTTTCTGGCGGATCTTGAGGCTCTACAGCTCTCGCAGATGATTACTTTCCCCACACATAGAGGTGGTCATATTCTTGACCCTTTCTTTACAAACCTAGAAGGATTCAGGGTTCTTGGTTCCTCCCAGTTGGTCTGGACAGACCACATGCTGGTGAAAACGGCATGTTCTTTGTCTGATTCTTCTTTTCTATCACAGGACAGACTTGTTCTTAAATGACACTGGAACAAATTAAGACAGGAGGATTTCTACCATCTGCTCGAGGAGGCTCCTTTAGGCCCGCTCACCGAGGTCGATCGTGGATACGACGCCTTTTGTGAGTGGATATCTGGTGCCCTCGATTCTCTGATTCCTATGTGTTGGTCCAAGTGTCGTCGGAAGGAGCTGAGTCCTTGGTATGACAGTATCTTGGCATCTCTTAAGAGGGTCTGTAGACAGGCCGAAAGATTATGGAGGAAGTCGTATGACCCAGATTTGAAGATCTGTTATCTGGCCAAGGTTAAGATCTACCACAGGGCAGTGTGTCAAACTCGCGCTTCCTTTTATGCCCAACAGTTTCAGAATTCTGCTAATCCATCAAAACTTATTTTTAAAGTATTAAAGGACCTGATGGCGAAGAGAGCAACTGCGGTGGAAATATGCTCGGACACCCATTGTGAGGGTTTGGCCTCCTTCTTCTATGAAAAAGTGCAAGCCATCTCTCGAACTTTCCCAACGGGTTCCCTGACGCTAGAGCAGGTTGGTTGCACCTTAAGTGAGGGGGAGTGTCTCTCTATCTTACCCCCCTTATCTATGGAGGTGTTTGACTCTCTCAGCGCCAAAATCAAGCCTGGACCTCCGGCAGACCCTCTGAAACCGGCCCAACTTAAGACCTTGGGGCCGGTCTGCCGCACCCCGGTGCTGTCTTTGATCAACCTGTCCCTCTTCTGGAGTGGTTCCCGTCAGATGGAAGCAGGCAGTAGTCACGCCAATCCTGAAGAAGGCGACCCTCGACCCCCTTAAACCTGAAAACTACCGTCCTATCTCCCTTCTCCCTTGGGCCACGAAAATAGCGGAGGCCCATGTGAATGCCACTCTTTCAGACCATCTTGGTAGGTTTAACATTCTTGACCCTACTCAGAACGGGTTCCGTGCGGGTCACAGCACGGAGACGGCCCTTCTCTCTATGGTCGAGCATTTGCGTTCCGTGCTGGATTCAGGTCGGACGGCGGCACTATTGTTATTAGATCTCAGTGCCGCCTTCGACACGGTCTCGCACGGGATTCTGCTTCGGCGCCTTGAGGGCGTCTCTGGCTCCGCCTTGCGCTGGTTTCGATCCTTCCTTACGGATAGGACATTCCAGGTAGCGATCCCGCCCGGTAAGTCGTCATCTTACAGGTTAGACCAGGGAGTCCCACAGGGGTCATCACTGAGTCCCACCTTTTTTAATCTGTATGTGAGACCGTTGGCTGCGGTCGTTAAGCGGTAGGGCCTGACTATAGTCTCTTACGCAGATGACACGCAGCTGGCGGTCACACTGAGCGGGGACTCAGGTCTGGAGGCTCCCAGGTTCTGTGAGGGTCTGCGGGAAGTGGCTAACTGGATGAATTCCAACTGTCTCCAGTTAAACACCAAGAAGACGGAGATTATGGTGGTTGGTAAACAGGTGGCTTTGTGGGGCGACAAATGGTGGCCTTCGGACTTGGGTGTGACTCCCCTCCTAGCGTCAGAGATAAGAAACCTGGGGGTGTGGCTTGATCCTTCTCTGAGTTTCATCTGTCATACCAAGAAGGTGGCGGCTTCTTGCTATGGCATCATCAGAGGACTTCGACCCATCCTCATCCTGATGCACCCACAAGACAACTGGTGGTCCAAGCATCAGTGCTGTCCAGGTTGGACTATGCCAGCTCACTACTGGCGGGGGTTAACCAGTCAGAACTCTCTCGTCTGCAGCGGGTTCAAAACGCGGCGGCCCGACTGGTGACAGGTCTGCCTAGGCGGTGCCCGGTGTCCAATACCCTGCGCTCTCTCCACTGGCTCCCTGTGCAGCAGAGGATTAGATTCAAGGTTCTTTGCCTTGCATTTAAAATCCTCAAGGGTACCTCCCCACAAATCTTGGAGAAACTGCTGATTTCCTATGTCCCCTCCCGCACTCTTAGATCGTTAGGCCAGAAAGTTAGCAGTGGTCCCGCGTTCTAAGTTGAGCAGAGTTGGTGGCCGCTCCTTCCGAGTCCTGGCGGCGAGCTGGTGGAATTCTCTTCCTCCGCAAATCCGGGCCATCAATGAGCTCCTTCAGTTTAGACGGGCCATCAAGACCTTTTTATTTGTCTAGCTCCATTGATGTGTCTCTTTTCCTTTCTGCTTGCTCATAATGCTGTGTTGTGTTTACCTTTTCAAAGCGCCAGGATGCCCCTTTGCTGGGGCAGCTGTGCGCGGTACAAATAAAAATAACATAACATAACATAACATAGCATAACAGAGGTGGGCTCAGCGTGGGTTTGATCTTGTTGCCGCCTTTTTTTGTGTATCAAATGTTAAATGCGGCTGGCGGCCATCCGGCTTCCCCATTGCACCCCACCAGACACTCAAGTTCCTCCACAGTACAGTTGAGTACGTGCCACCTAGTTAAGTATGGGTGAATTTTGCGAATTCGCGGTACGCGAATTTGTGCGAAAGTGTACTCGCGGTCCGCAAAATCTGCGAACTTCCACGAGATTGCGGATTTTTTTTTTGCGTGTTCGCTGGATTTTTTTTCACCGTGGCTACCGCGAACTTATCCATGCGGTCGTATATGGGCGTGGCCATCTTGCTTTCACTTTTCGCTTTGCGTATTTCCGTTTTCCGGTCGCTAGTTGCATGCTCGTGTTGCACTTTTCCTGTTCGGGCCACAGTTGCGAGTTTGCGTCTGTTTTTTGCGTGCTCGTGTGAACTTACCCACGTGGTTGCAATGGGTGCGGCCATCTTGTTTTTCATTCATTGTTATGGTTCTGGGCATGCCTTTTCTATCCACCTTCAATCTTTGTAATCCTTTGTTTTTTTAAACTTTTTAAAATCTTTTTTACTCATTATCTATCTCTTTATTTTTGTTCATCTTTTCTTTTATTTACTTTTTTCCCTATTCTTTCTTCTTTTTCCCTACTTTAACCCAGGACCATGGCAAAGGGAGCCGGAAAGTCCAAGGGGAAGAGTCCCGCTCCCGCACCCCACAGCCTGCTCCCTTGCGGGCGCTTACGGGGGGAGTCTGTAAGTCCCAGGGAGATCTTCAGCACAGTGGAGGTGGCCGCACTGGTCTTCTTTGTGCTGCGCCACCACCCGAAGACTGTCACAGCAGGTGGCAGGCCCGGTACTGGGTTCGGCCTCCGGGAGCGTCGCCAGCTATGCCGGGCCATGTATTCAGAGACAGGGGTCCGGCACACCTACAACCAGGTGACGCACCGGTGGTCCGACATGCTGGACAGGGAACAAGACCTGCTCAACCTGCTTGGCATTGAGATCCCTGGGCTTGGTGAGTACTAGTAGCTATTTAATAACTACATTGTTTTCTTCTGCTCTGTTATATTGCAAATATATGTTTTTTCTGAAGAGCAAGAATGCTGCCTATTACATTGCAGGTAAATTATGTTTCAAAGGCTTCTATGATTGCAGGTGCTCGCCTGTTGAGTAGTAGTGCTACTATGCTTACTTGTTTTCAATTTTGTGCTCATTTGTCCTGGGTGATTATGAGTGTACTTTACAGAACTGCGTAATGCTAGAGACTCAAGTCCAGTCCTTCCTTTGAACTCCTGCCACTAAGAAGAGATAGTGGTGGTGGATTGATAGGTTGAGTATATTATGACTTGTCATTTAGTAGGACATTTTTTAGTGGTCTGCAATCATGACAGACTGTGTCTGTCACTTCACGTGCTGCTGAGTGCTGCCAGTCGTAGTAGAACCTTTTTGTAGTTGGTTTAGTGAGTTATATAACTTTCCAAGAAGACGGTCAGCGAATCCAGCCATACTAATATACTAGTAGACCACATCAGATAGGTCAATAAATTTAGTGCAATTGTTGTTTATTTCCCCGAAATAATTTGTTATTGTTTTTTTGAAATGTTTGAATTCTTTGACAACAATCATCCATGTTTGGGTCTTTCTTTCATGTACATCAGCTCCTCCCAGGGGCAAGAGGGCAGAGGTGGCGGTGGCGGTGCAGGCAGGCCAGGATCGGTCCACCGAGGGCTCTTCTGCTGGCCCCAGTAAGTTTTCCTGTTAATATTAATAATTATACTTCCCTAACTTTTACAGCACCTATTTATTTCAAACGTTCATCATAATTCTATTTTTTCCTAAATCGTCTTTGATCTTCTTGTAGACTGTTTCTAAATTCTTATCCTGCCTCTACTATGACTCTCTCTGCTACTACTATTTATTATTATTAGTCTGTCTGTGTAGCTAGCAAAGCTTGCACAGTTGGCAAAAGGTGTTAAACAAAACTCCTATTCAGCAATAGCTCTAGGCACTGAGTGCAGTCCTCTGTGTTGTCCATAATGTCTATTGAAGTCTTCTTAATGTTTATGCTTTGACAATTCCCAACAATAAAATGTCAATGGCCACCAAGAATAAGATACTACTTTACTTTTTTATTGGATACTGTTCCAGGGACAATTGTGCACATACAGATCTATGGACAAGAAATAGGGCATTGGTGATAATAGGGGCAGTTAAACTTTCACCAACCTCAGTCATAACAGAAATTGAATCTCCTTACTGACTAGCTAGTGTGTTAGAGTCATTATTTAGCTACCGAATGCAGCCATGATCCCCAATAATTATACAACCCAGAACAAAAGACTACGGAGTCAGAGTCCCGACATCTCAGAGTCACGGAATCATGCTTGCAAATTGCAAACCCTTTCGCTCACTCACTCATGACCAAAAAAACAGAGTCTATGTAAATTTTAAAGCTTTAATAAAAGTAAAACAACTAGCTATGTGTGCACTCTGTATATTAATTTTCAATTGTGCATTATATAAAAACATTTATTAAAATTAAAACAACTTCATAGAAGAGAAAAGGTGAACTCTTGAAAGCTGAACAGTGGCAGCTTTTTTACACATTAATTGTGGGAGACCCCTCACCTGGTTGGAACTTAAAGTACTGGTGGTGATGAAGATGAGTAACATATTGCTCTTTTTCGTAGAAGGGAAGCTTCTGTCTGAAAAATGGTGCGTGTTAAAAAGCAAGCGCACATCAGTTGTGCCAAAAAGTGTAGCATGTTATGGCTAAGCATAAATAAAAACACCCTCCCCTTCCGAAAGGGGAATTTTTAGTTTAGACTAGAGAGTCACAAATAATTAAATTTGTTTATGTAGTAACATTTTTTTTCATTCCGAGACAAAATAGGGAGTGGTGTATATGGCATCTAAAAATATGAAATATATTTTCTAGGCGGAACACCATCGGCACAGCCCACCACCAGAGGCCAGCGCGGAGGTGGTCACTCCAGGGGCGGATGCGGTGCCAGCAGGAACTGCTGTGGGGGATGCCTCGGTAGTGGCGGGCAGTGGTAAGCTATTATATACCTTACTTATTGAGATTGCAGAGTAGGCTCGCTGTTGGGGTGTATATGTTGTACAGTACAAGTACACTTTACTGTTAAGAAGACTTACAAATTTAGAACTAAGTTTTTGTCAACCAGGTAGAAGACAGTCACCCTTGACTTCACATTAGCAATAGCATTAGCGGCAGGAGTTGACGAGTAACCAATGGCCTCCTCTAAATTTGACTTCAAATCAGCTGTGAAGGAAGAGCAAGTTAAATTAATGACTAGCAAAAAATGATACGTGTTTTTGAATGCATGCAAAGGTGGCTGGGAATCTGATGCATGGCCGGTTGAAGGCTGAAGCAAGGATGGGTGGAAGGAGAAAGAAAAGAGGACTGCCTGGGTGGGTGAAACAGAAACTGTATGTGTGCGCAATATATCCTTTGGGTCAAATTCAAATGCAAGTCAAGCACGAATGCATGGGTGGCGGTTTACAAAATAAAATAAAAAGGGTGTTTTTCGGTGAGAAAAATTAAGGTTTGTCCAGTTGAGACATTAAGAAGAATGATTGACATTTACTTTGAATGGATGGATGCATAGATGGTATCTTCCTCATAGATAGCATAGGTGTATGTAGAGTAGATTGTCACTGGATGAAGAGTGTTACTTAGAAGAGCATGTAACACTGCACTTCCGTGCCAGAGTAGCAAAGCCGAGTAGAAGTTGTAATTTTTCAGAATACTCCCTTGACTAACAGTAGTTTGCAAGCACAGCATATATTGTGTATCTATATTGTATAGTTCACATTATCAAGTCAAGTCACAAGTGCTTTCCTCCTGCGATTACGGGGACCACCCACTACCTATGTTAATAACAATTTTTCACCTGTGTCATTCATGTGTGGCCTATCGGTGTTCACTCAATCAATAAAAACAAAGCACCTAAAGTCATCCCTTATATAAGCAAATATCCTGTGAAGGGATAGATGATCATATTGTCTTCTTCATTTTCCTTTTGTAGTAGTCAGGGGCAGGGCAGGGTGAAAGTTAAATTAATTGAGCAGGAGCCCTTGTAACAGAGTATGGCCAGTGTCACCCGTAATAGAAAAGTAAGAGCTTCCCCACCTGCATGTACTGGACTGGTAACAGTAACGCGAGTCTGCGTCGTCATGGCTTGCGTCTGTTTTTCTTGGGTGCAAGCTCACTGCGCTGGCATTATGCCGGCTTCCACAAGTTTACGCACTAATTTCGCTAAACAAGAGAGAAGAAGACTGGTGTACTGTCTGGGTCTAATGTAGTGAGTCCATATAGTGCTAGTAGAATTCCTGAAACTCCCACTAATGTTAGAGCAGAGGCCGACGAAGTGGGAGGTTAGATAGATACATGCCACAAATGTTATGTACTGTGCTTGCAAGTTGCTAGTGCTACTGTGACACAACTTTCTGTTGAATTATTTTGTGTTAATCTTAAAGAGTATTGGTTACAGTATTTTTTCTTTCATCATATAGACACTCCTTCTAAACTATCAAGGAAGGAGTTGGCTATCCGGGCCAGGCAATGGAAGCTGGAGGCAATTGTTGCCGAATATCGGCGGCTGGTGGCTCAGGAGGAGGAGGATGATTCTCAGTCAACATCAACAACAACAGCTGCATCCTCCTCCGCTGCCCTTGGGTCATACAGCCAGCGTAATCCTCCAGCGGTACGGCGCCGTGGTCTGCAGCCACCCACCGCCGCCGAGCAGCGAAACCAACAGCTGCCCCCCACAGTACCTGCAAGGCTCATGTGCACCGACTAACCCTGTGAGTGGCCTACCTTGAGCAAGAGGTGGAGAGGCAGAAAGCCCTGCTCAAGGCCCTCCGGAGAGAGCTGCGTGACCACCTGGCCACAGGACACCGCCGGCCAAAGTAGAGAGAAACTGTCTCTTGCCCCTTTTTTAAAGAATTTTGGGGGGGTTGGGAATTGGGCGTTGGGGTTTTAGGACTTTTGGGGACATTTCATGGACATTGGTTGGGGGTTAGGGAGGGGGCTGGGTCGGGTCTTGTGGGATAGTTTATTTTTGTTAGGGTCGAAAAATAATTATTTATTTTCCACTTAAACATAGCATACACGTTTACTTTTTACTGTTTTGTGGGGGAGGCGGGGGGTTAACTGTACGTTTGTTTTCCTGAAACTTAACTGCTGGTAGATTCAAATTGTCTAAGTAATCGCCCAAATTTGTACAAAAGTGCCACTGTCAGAGTTAGTGAATTCAGTTGTCCTACTACTTTACTAGTACTACCGTCAGTCTCTCCTCTCCTCCTACTCCATTATTCTTCCTCCCCCAAAAGGTTATCTTACCTGGGATTCGTGTTTGAGAATAGGGCTAGGCACAGGGCTGGTTGCATGGAAAATGGCGATTAAGGTTGGCTATGGAATCCGGCACGGCTGAAGTGGCATTGTTGCGGTGGTAGTAGTAGTGGTACACACTGGCAGTAGCAGCATATGAAAAAATAGGAAATGGGACATTGAGTGGCCTGAGGAGCATTAGAACAGTACGATAGTACATAGTACAGTACACAAGAACAGTGCCGTATTGAATCAAAAGTTAACTACTAGTTGCGTGGATTATGGCTACTACAAGAACTAGTACTGAAGGACACAGCAGCATAAGCTTTGTCACGTGTAGGAGGATGTTGTTGTTGATGAATCCACTCAATGGCGGACATGAAATTTTGAATTGATTTGCAAATACTCATGGGTGTGTGTCAAGCAGAATAAGAATATTTCCTCGGATTCCTTGACCTGCCTTGAAATTGATTTTCTGTTGCTTTTGACCTTATCCTCCCCAGCAAGCATGTGGAATTATTGGTGGCGTTTAGTCACACCTCAATGAAAACCACACAGCCCGGGGGAAGAGGGTTAGGGTTTGAAAAATTGATGGGAATGGGGGTTTTTGGGAAAGTTTTTTGGAGAGAGAAAAAAAACCACAGCATGGACAAACAACAAATGAAGAAAAACAAATCTTTGGATACGAACATATCCATAAATCTTTTAAAGGACATTAAGGAAGTGCATGCATGAATTTGTTTGCTAAATGGATGGTTAGGTTACTAAAAAGTAGTACTTATACTACAACTTACTAACTAGTACTAAACAATTAGACAGTACGGGGCTGCAATAATTATGCAATTTCACTTGCCTATCTGCCCTCAGAGAGAATAAACACTTAGTAGTACATTACATTAGTTTTAAAAATAGCAAAGAAACTTATTAAATAGCTGTAAGGATGAATTTAAAGCAGAGAGCGAACGCACAGAGTCGCACTCATAGAAGTTCACAACAATAACATTATTTAAAAGATAAGGACAAGTGAAGTGGCTACTGTAACTGTATGTTGTAGTTGTTTAGGAAGTTGCATGCATCCAGCCATTCCTCTTATTCGCGTTACTCCTCCATTCCATCGGGGGGCGCTCCGTTGATCAATCTTGGTGACCACACTGTCCACTGCCTGCCTGGTGGGTGCGGAATTGCGGATTGCTATGGTAAGCCTTAGTTAATGTTTTTCCCATCGCACAGGGTAAGTGACGGCCTGTAATTGTCGATGGTAAAACAGAAAGGGATATTACCGGAGGAAAAATGTAACACACAGTGTGTAGTGCAAAAATAACACTTTCACTTTCAGAGTGGTTAGTATTACATACATGCATAATTTCTAAAGTGCCTACTCTGAGTCTCTGTTTCCAGGATAATAATTAGCACACAGCAGGCCAGGGCCATGCAGACGGTCAAGGCAGGCACCACTAAGTGAACCAACCTCCATGTAGCATACCTCTTTGACACAGACAGACAAAGCAAATGTAATTTAATACAGCAAGCCACATAGCCGCAAATTTACATGAACCGCTGTCTGGACTCTGGCATAACACTACACTGGATCGACCACTCCATACCACGACTAGACAGACATGTAGTTCTGCTGTGGTTGTTGTTGACTTGTTTACGACTCACAAAATGGCCATAGTTCTTCCGTAAATCGACGATGATGATCCATCCATCCCAGTGAGTGACTCTGAAGATATTATGTAACTTTGCTCATCATGACTCATCATCATCATGGTGTTGGCAAACTCAATGTTGTTCATGCAGTCACAGTCTACACACAGTGAGTCCAAGGACATTTTCCATATTAAAAAATGCAACGTAGTGGCCCCTGCAGTAGAAGTACAATTTGCATTAAACAAGGTAAACAGAGTAGATTTGAGTTACATTTAGTGTGTAAAAGATTAAATAATAACAGAGCACATAGGATTCATTTCATGCACAACAAACTAACAGCAATTGCTTTCATCAGAGCTAGTCAGCCAGTGTTGTCCACTGCATGCCATCTCATCATTCATTACCTGTTCCACTTTTTGACAGCATCTTATTCTTAACTGAAGGGCCACAGGGCAGCCTCTTGTGTCAATTTCAGAAGTAACAGTCAGCATAGTCAGTCATTCCAGTCCCACTTCTATTGAGGGGACTCGTCTACGAAGTGACAGTTTCTTGATTCTGCGTAATCCGGCCATCTGCCTTGAGGGAAATGGATAGGGGGAGTCTGGAGGAGGAAGATAGAGGAGCATGACTGAGTTGTGAACTTGTGAATTTCAGGAATGCAGACAGCGGCACCTTCAATATGGAAATAAGATGAAGACAGTGCTGCTGATGGATTTGTTGTGATTAGAGTTTTGTTGTGCTAAAAGTTGCAAAACAAAGAAAGACACACAGAAATAAAAGTGAATAAGGACAAAAAAAAAGTAAGTATTTCAATGTCTAGGTGTCATGGGAAGTAGAGCTCGTCCTCAAACTCTGTGAATTGAACCGAGAGTAGGTCAGCTAACAGAGAAGAACTTCCATCACTTAAGTCGGTGTCCTCTTCTTCCTGCGTGGATTCATATATTTTGTAATCTGGTGGTATGAAGTGCTGATTCATCTTGATCATTGTTAACCTCTCCACATTTTTGGGCAAGAGGCGGGTCCTTTTTGAAGTTACAATGGCACCAGCAGCACTGAAAACACGTCAGAAGACACGCTTGCGAGTGGGCAAGACAAATAATTTATAGCCAGCTTGGTGATCAGTGGCCATTGAGGCTTTTTCCCATACCAATACACCAATGGGTTCTGATCAAAGAAGACCTCTGTTAGGTCATCCAGATAGGCCTGCACCATCCACTCAAGGTCCTCCAGGGGTGCTCCACTTTGCGTACCATCTGTTGCCTTTGCATCAACACTGGAACGAGCAAACCCTTGATGAATTATCCAATCCGCTTCCGACAATATTATGGCTGGGCCTGGTGCAGGTGATGATACGATTGCTGGTGTTGTTAACGGCTCTGAGGGAAAGGGACTGCCTTCGGCCACAGAAGTGGACCTTGACGCCGGATGGCCTGCTGCGTCAGTAGCACTTGTGGTGGTTCCTTCAATTTCCTGCCGCTCTTTTTTGAACCGAGTGGCTTACAGAGCTAGCCAATGTTTGTACTTGGAAACATCTGCTTCAGAAAAAGGAATTAATGTATTGCTGGCCAGTGCATTTTTGTACCGTGGATCCAGAATAGTGGCACAAATTTAATGTTGTTCTGAATGTATTGCTTTAAGCCTTGCATTGTCAACTAGGCAGCTTAATAAGCTCTCCGCCAACCGATATGCGTCTTGTTTTTCAGCATCAACTCGGAACATTGAAGACACCGCCTTCAGTTGGTGCTCTAGCATGCGCAACAATGGGATAGCTTTGCCCAAAGTACCGTCCTCCCTGCTGACTTCACGGGTGAAGACCTCAAAAGGATGAAGATTGTCTGTCAGGCTTTTAACTAGGTCCCATTCCTCCACCTCTAGACTCATGTCTTTCATAGAAGCAGCCCGTGCGTGAAAGATATACTCATGGATTACCAAGTACTGCTCAAACAGACGCTCAAGCATGTAGAAGGTTGAGTTCCAACGTGTTGCCACCTCCTGGATGAGTCCTCTGACTGGCACTCTACGGTCACGTTGAATGATCCTCAGCTGCTTCCTGGCCTTAAAAGAAGGGCTGAAATGTGTGCAGATTCTTCGGCAGGTGGTCAGTAACTTGCGGACAGTGTTTTTTTTTTCAAGAAATCTTGAACAATAATGTTAATACTGTGAGCCAAACAAGGCACTCTGAAATAGCCACCATCAGCCATGCCCTTAACTATATAACTGCCATTATCCGTGGAAACATAACCAATCATGTGCTTTCTTGGATGCAGCCATTCAAAGACTGTACTGTTAAACTCCTCCAAAATGTTTACTGCAGTATGAGATTTCTCCATGGCAAACATGGCTACTGTTGCATGTTTCCGAGTAGCTTGAAAAATTGTGACACTGTCAACACCTGTAGCAGGGGCGGCTCTAGGGTCATGGTGGCCCTGGGCAGGGAGCGTAGGTAGGGGGCTCCGGAAGAGGGGGTCCGGGTGGGGCAGAGCGCAGAGGCCAGTAAAGAGAGGGGGGGGGCAGGGTGTTTAGAAGTGGAACTGAGCCAGAGGCCGCCAAATCCCTGCCAGGGGCCGCCACACAAATATGTATCCATCCTCAGAGGAAAAATATATTAAGGATATATATTGGTGTGGTGGCCCCTGGGGTTTGGTGGCCCTGTGCAGGTGCACAGTTTGCACATGCCTAAGGCCGGCCCTGCCTGTAGCCATCTTCTCTCTAACCCCCACAAAAGAGACCCAGTGTGCAGTGATGCACATGTAATCAACGGCTTGGCAACTGGTCCACATCAGGGCTCGACAAATGTACTCGCCCGCTCACAAATTCGAGTGAATTTTGTGCAGGTCGAGTCAGTTTCAAGGCCTACTTGACCGGCCTGGCGAGTGCTATCTGGTAGGTGCAGTAGCATGTGGAAGGCTCTCCGTGGCAGCATTGCGGTGCGGTGTGCGATGAAAGGCTTTAGGGGGCAGCATGTTCATGCACGCACGCACGATAGGTGGAGTGCAGGTGGTGCGGTGCGCGGTGAAAGGCTTTTGGGGGCATCATGCACGCACTGCCTATTGTTTGGGGGCCAGGGCCGTCAATCTTGTAGCGCGCGAAAGCGCTACCAATGACGGCCCTGGCCTGCCCCCGCGCTGTGCTGCTAAGTGCAGCAGTGACGTAACACACCACCACACGCGCTCTCCTCGGTGGAGTCGGGACTCGGGACAAAGCGCAGGGCGATTTGGCAGAGGTGAGTCAGTTTTGACGTTAAATTTCTTTTCATTACACAAGGCTCCGTCATGTTTCACCCTCACAGGTCAGCCCCCGAGTCTACGTTTTCCTTTTTCATCTTCAACAGCGTTTTAGGCTTAGCCGTGCAACACATGGTTTCTTTAAACTGCAGAGCTGGGAAAACTTATCATGGTGCCACTGCAGGGTGGGATGAGTTGATTCACTAATGCTTCAAATCGCAAATCTATTCATGAGGATCGCTGTGAGTTACTGGATTCTTGGTTAGTGCCCTTCCATTTCTAGTGCTGTGCAGCAGTTTCATCTTAGATCCGAGTTTGTCATTGCTCAATGGGTGTAATTTACGATATGTGTTTCCCGTAATCTTCATTGCTTGATTTGGTAATCTGTATTTGTTATTAAAAGATGATGACAGACACATACTGGTGACTCGAATCTTTTCTTCCTGCACAATTAAGGTGACCGACAACCTGTCCGCCACTTCTTTTCCTCTTGCCCAATGATGTGGGCCACCTGCCTACTGCTACTTTAGGACAGCCCGTAAATTTAGTTCAAAGTCCAAAGTCCGTTTTTTTGTTTAAATATTTTAAGAATGGCATTTGTCTCCTCGTTTCAGCACTTCCGGTTCGCATGACAGCCAATGCCAACACTGAACATGAACCAGGAGTTGCACCGGACCGGGGCGGACTCATAGTCTGTAGTGTGACCTAGGATTGCTTTAATGTCAGGACCTCGTCAAATTCTGGTTGGCTTAACAGAATTCATAAGTGCTTAATTTGGCTGGAGAGTCCGCAAGTGCCTGTGCTTTGCTTAAAACACTGCCCAGCCTAATCTGCTGCTGGTGAAAGGGAACACTGAGGTACCAATAGAAACTGGAAGACATTTGCTTTAAGGACACAGGGCTGTATTAATGTTCATTTCTTACTTCTTTAATAATGCTTGTTTCTCTAAAATGTAATGATGGGAGAATAGCATGAGTACTGACCTTCCAGAATAGCTTACTAAGCTGTTTAATGTGGATGGGGGGGGAACGGGCGCCGTCTCTGTGCTGCTATAAAGACCCATAACTGGACTCACTGGCAGCCAGGTTTGATGTCATCAGGGGCGGATGGATGCAAATGAGAATGTCTTTGCCAAGGATGTGGCACACTGAGGGTTAATTTTTCCTGTTACTAGTACTCAACACACTCATGCTGTGATATCACTTTTGGTCATCACTGACTAAGCCTGGAACAATCGTCACACATATCTAAGATTGCGCCAGTTTATACATTATTCTTTTAAAGAAAATACCAAGTCTGGTTATTTCCGCTGGCCCTGTCCTTGCTGTATTCCTGTCCAGAGCAGAGGGTTTCAGAGGAGAGAGAGAGAGATTGCTGCCCAGTGCCTGGATACTCTTGGGTATAAGGCACTAAACAAGTAGTAATAGTCACAGTAACCAAGTACATAGTGGCACTTTCTGTGAAGATCCAGACCACGTGTTGTAGCTTAGTCACCAGTTCATCTTAAAATAGCATCTTGCCGTCTGCTAAACTCAAAGTGTAATATACAGTGCATTGGTTTGTATTTTATGCAAACAGCTGAGGGCTACTGCTTTTGCTGTAGAGAGAGCCTTGTGTAACCTGCAATTTTAATTTAGCCTACGAGTCCCCATCAAGAAGGTTCATGGGCGGGGGACAGCAAGGCCGAACTAGTGTAGAACCTTACTGTTTTTTTCTCGGTCTTTGGTTGGTTGCTAGGATTGTTAAAAACAGCTGCTTCTTTGGGTAGTAATAAAGACTAGGTGCTGTAAAAACAAGCATTTGCAATGTAATAGGTCTCGCATTTACGCAAGTTTAAGCTATTGGTATTGTAAACGACACTGCCTTTTATATTTTAAAAACAAAAATAAAAGGCACCATTGTTATTTGCAATGTCAATAGCTATAACGCGTGTTATTGCGAGACCTATTGCATTGCAAATGCTTATGGTTTTCTTTCCTCTTATACTGCCTCTTTTTCTGCGAAGATCTATAGAACTCCACCACTGGGGGTACAGCTCTCCGGGGAGAAAAAATAGGACAGTTGAATGAGGTGTTATTCTGTCTGTGGTAGCTCTAGGGGTGAGGTGTACTAGGGAGTCACATATTTGCTTATTCTAGTCTGCCCAGCACAGCAAGATTTAATCTAAGTGATGTTGTGGTGACCATCTCCTTCAACTATTTTGCTTCTTTTGTCACATTGCTAGTGTTCTTTTGTGACCTAGTTCGAGAATGTCTGTTTGGCATTGTGTTGAGAGTTGCATTCGCTTTTGGTGTGGGACCTTTGTGTACCTGCATTTTCAGTTGGTAATATTGCTTGGTGTGCCAAGCCCTAGCGGTGTGTGTGTGTGTGTGTTTTTGTGTGTGTGCATATGTATTTGCGCGCTTGTGCACACATTCTTCCTGCTGCTGATGCAGGGTAGTCTTTGCCTTTCTCCCTCCAAGGTTGATAACAGTCATGGGTACCAGTGATTTGTGTGATGATCCAAGAAGTGATTTGGGTTTTGTGCGATGCAACTACTTCATACATTAATTTATTAGCTTAGTACGTACTCTGAATTTTTTCCTTTGGTCTTAATAAGATTCAATATATTTTATTGTGCATTGTGAGTTGAAAATGAATTTCATGTTGTAATGAATCTGTAAAGCGTTATGTGCAAATTGGCATTATATGCTGCAATGCATTATGTGCAAATTTGTTTACAGGTCGGACTGTCTGTGCTGTGCCTATATAAACTCACTGTTTAAAAAAGGTTTGCTTGCCTTTTCCCGGATGAAGCGCAATGTGGACAGTTTGATTTGGCTGTGTTGCACCGTAGGTTGCACTTTCATAAACGTCCGAAATTCTGTCAGTTATTATCCGAAGGTAATGGAAATTAAATGTCTTCCCAGAGTTTATACTGCTATGCAAGTTGCATTAGAACATGTTTACTATGCTGGTGTAGTTTATTTGTATGTTCCCTCACCTTCATTGCTTGATTTTGCTCGCAAGACAGTGTCACCATCACCTAAGGTGCGGATTGCGCAGATTGTGTGACAACTTGACTAATTACCACCCAGTTTCCGCCCAAAAAGTAGCTTAGGCCCAGAGTTAGGCTTTGGGAGGGGGAAGCGTCAGGCAGACCTTTTAGTTTTACTGACCAGGTATAAGCCTCCCCCATATTAGAACCCGCAATACTCAAGAGCAGACTAGTCTCAATAGTGAGTTATTTCAGAAGCTGCTCTGGTGTTGCACTTCGTTCAGTACCATTGATTAGAGCGCATTTCCAAATTGGGGTGCTTTTGTTCGAACCTGAGAGTGCCACAGTGAGTTACAGATCGGATGCAGATAAAAAATTATATTGGAACCATCATATATTATTAATTAATTATTGAAAGCAAATGTTATAAGCCAGTTTTGTAGTTTGTACAAACTTCATGTTAATATTTTAAATTAGTGAGTTATTGTTTTTGATTCTAGCTCAAAGCGGACAGAAGCAGTTAGTCAGTGCTGGCTAACTAGTGAGAACAAGGCAGACAACAGGCAGAGAGTGCAGCTGCAATGGCAGACATCAGGTTGTGGTTGGCCGGAAAAGCCACTGGAGCTAAAACTCCAATGAATAATGCAGGAGAGAATTCAGCAGTTGGGAAAAGGAGATTAGAAGAAATCCATGAAAAGCAAAGGGAGTATGATCAAAAAAAAATGACAGAGAGTTGTACAACAGAAATGGCTTGAAGATTTCAAGTGGGCAGTGATTGAAGAACAGGAAAGTAACAGAGCTGCTGCTGTCCTAGTTGAGCCCAGTTTTAAAAAATCTCAAGTTTTGTATTGTGGAGTTTGCAGGAAATTTCCTCATCTAAGTCTTCCCTATATGTTGGTGTGACAGAAAAATTCAAAAGGGAGACGTTGGAATGGCACCACAAGAGCCAATTGCATGAAAAATGCATATTACATGAAGCTGCAATTCAAAAGCCACAGGAGACCTGCATAGCCAAATCGATCACAAAAATGCATGAAAAAAATATCCGGCACTTAAACATTTTATTTAATACAGCCTATTATATTGCAAAACAAGGTGAGGCTTTTATTAAGTTTCCAAAACTCTGCTCACTGCAGAAAAAGAACAATCCTGAGTGGAATTTCGAAAATTATATGACTGATCATGCATGCCGTATCTTTGTAATAGCAATTTCCGAGACCCTAAAAATGACAATTCGATCCCAAATAGAAAATGCTAGGTTCCTCAGTGTTCTGTCAGATGGGTCAACTGACAAAGGAATTCAGGAACAGGAACTGATTTATGTACGATTCGTTTGTGAAGGCACCCTTGTTACCCATCTGTGTGACATTGTCAGCATGAAAAACTCCACTGCGTCCGGAGTGAAACATGCTATTATGGTTGGCCTGGAAAGCATGGGCATATCTCTGGATATTCTGAGCCAGAAATGCATTGGTCTGAATACAGATGGAGCTGCTGTGAACCTCGGTACTAAATCTGGTGCTGTGAAGCAGCTATTGGACAAAGTCTCCAAGCGTCAAGGATGGAACAGTTGCAATCAGATTGCAGTTGTGCACTGTGTAGCTCACAATCTAGAGCTTGCTGTGTGTGATGTTAAAAAAAAGAGTTCATACATATCCAAATGTGAAGAGGTGCTCAAAGGATGTTTCAAACTATATTATTATTCACCTAAGCGGAGAAGAGAACTTAAAGAGATAGCTGATAATCTGGAAGAGCAGTTACAACATTTTGGTGGCTTGCAGCAAATCAGATGGGTAGCAAGTCAGCACAGGGCAGTAACAGCGCTTAAGACAAACTGGGAATCTACAGTACTTCATCGTGAGCACCTTGCTACTGGTAGTGATGAATATTCAAACAAAGCCAAAGGATTGCTTCATGCCATGAAATCGGAGAAGTTTCTTTATTTCTTGCACTTCATGATAGACTTCACAGAGCTGCTTCAGCAAGTGTCTAAAGGCATTTCAACAAGAAGACACTCTTATTTCTGAAGTTGCAAGAAGAATCGAGGTGCTTCAACAGAAGCTAATACTGCTGAAAACAAAGCCAGGAAAAGCACTAACACAATTTCAATTGGTTTTTAAAGATGGTAATTTTGCAGGGGTCCCATTACTAACACAGGCAAAGCCCGCTAGAAAAGGCAGCTCTAATGAAACTAGTGTCATCAAGGAAGACACTATTGAGTTAATAGAGAATGCTCTTTGTTTTATGAGTGACCGCTTTCTGAAGCACATCTCAGGCAAGCCGCATTCTTTGTTTAACATTTTTGATTTCACTTCGTGGCCAGACTCTGTTGAAAAGATTAGAGTTTTTGGGGATCAAGAATTTGAGGACCTTGTTATGTACTACAAAAAGGTACTTACTGATGAAGAAATTCAGTCTGCCCCTGGAGAGTGGCTAGATTTTAAACTGTACGTCTTTCATCGGAGGAAGTCGCATAAGCCTGTATTCCTCTTCACTCAGCTATTGAAAAAATGCCCAGAAGAAGTTAAACATGTCCTTCCAATTTTAGAAATCATGCTTTCCATCAGTCCAACAACCGCAATATGTGAACGGGGATTTAGCAGCATGAACCGAATAAAAAATGAGCTCTGTACGTCCCTTAAAAGTGACACCATGTCTGCTTTAATGCGAATCCAAGTAGATGGGCCAGAGTTAGACACTTTTGATCCAAACCCAGCCGTTTTACATTGGCTTTCAGCAAATCCAGGAACAAGACATATTATGGGCCACAAACATCCTTGTCAAAAAAACACTGTTGTTACTGACTCAGAAGATAGCGACTCAGTTTAATGCTACTCTCTTGTTCAAATCAGCACCATTTTCCTTAACAAGTGTGCATTTGTGTTTTACCATTCACTGTGGTGTCTGTCAATACTTCTGACAATTTGCCATGGTGGCAGCTGTTTGTCTCCTTTCGAGACACTGACTCCCAGTCACAGACCTGGGTTGAATCCGTCATCGTTCTTTAGTTCACTGTTCGCCACCCCAGTTCAGGACTGGCTATGCAAATCAGTCTTGAACAATTTATTAAATACTTCTGACAATTTGCCATGGAGCAGCTGTTTGTCTCCTTTTGAGACACTCGCCCTCAGACCTGGGTTGAATCCATCATTGTTCTTTAGCTCACTGTTCGACACCCCAGTTCAGGACTGACTATATGGAAATTAAGTCTTGATGACCCCTGTGCCTCATGGGAACAGCCCAGCCCGAACTGCCAAGCCATGGACTCCTGACATGGCCCTTTGCACTTGTTTTCATACAAATTAAGCACTGCCACAGCTTCAGCAATATAAATGAAACTTTGAGGACTTGGCAGCATTAAACGGATTACAAAATGCCTACATTCATCTGCCTCAAAGCTGATGGAGCGCTAATGCAATACAAGACTTGACAGCTGAGAAGCTCGAAAGTTGACACTTTCATCCAACTCCAACAGTAGTGCTTTCGCTCAGGGGAAACACTGGACAATGACAATCTTGACACAGCCTTACCGGTCCATGAATATGCAAAACTGTCCCTAATATTTTGAAAGAACAAGCGCTTGACTCTGGCCATAAAGTTATTTCAAGACAGATTAAAAGGGAAGGACAGAAGGCAGCGATCTAAAGAACGCAAACCTTAGCTGAGCATCAGCTTCCTCACTACAAGTAAGTGCCAGCCTGATATGTTGTCTACATGTTAAAGTTTATAAGGTATTTTTTTGCCATGTATGTTTGCAGAAACCTTCACCACAGCACTTTGATACACACATAGGGAGGTAAATGGGTGAAATGTGCCGTTAATTTAGGTGGCCAACGTTTTCCTGGGTTGTTGGCGCTGCAAATGTTTTGAAAAAAGTCCATTATGCGATCAATTGTGGGTCGAGTGCATTGCTGTTAGGTCGAGTAGAAAAGTCTACTCACTCGACCTGCAGGTCAAGTGAGAATTTTTAGATTTGTCGAGCCCTGCTGACATGTCTGTTGTCAGGTGGATAGTGTGAACAGCACTCTTCTGCAAAGCTGCCCCAATCACGTCCAGCACATCTGGATGTAGTTCTGGAACCGCAACTCTGGAAAAATAGGACCGGCTAGGAACCTTCCATTTAGGGCAGAAAAATTCTAGAAAACCCACCCCTTCTACGAAAGAAAAAGGGAGAAGGTCCAGAGCTAACATTTTAGCCAGCATTGCATTATACAGACGTGCCGTTGGGTGGTTTGCGTTCAAATGGCACCTCCGACCAAAACATGCTTTTAATGGTGGTCTGGACCGTTTTCATATGTGATGATGATACAGACTTCTTCAACCCAGTTAGGCTCATTGATGTACTTTTTCGCATTGGTGTCTTTACCAGACTCTTACTGTGCCTCCTAGATGTTGCTGGGGTAGAGGGTGTGGGCGCTACCACTGCAGTTCTGCTGCCAGGGGTACTGTGTGTACCAGAAAAAATGTCTCTTGCTTCTTCACCTCTCCCTGCATGATCAGCTCCTCGTCATCAGATGCAATATCAATGGCTACATTTGGATTTGTACTTTTGGCTTTCCGGATGTTACTTAGGTGCCCCTCCCACTGGATGCTGTGGTGCTTTTGGAGATGACCTCTCTGGCCTCCGTTACCATAGTTGGTACCAAGCTTACCCCGACTAACTACTTGTTTACACATCGAACAAATGATGTGGTTTTCCGCCTTTTTGCTAATACTAAAGAAGTCCCAAACTGGGGAGTTGAGATTTCTGGTGGTGGTGGTGGAGGTGCCACTTTCAATGCCGGATGAAGTGGAGGATGGGTGTGGTGGAATTTGTCTCTGTTGTGCACTTACAGCACCACTACTTGAGGTAATAGGGGTCGAGCTGGATGGAGGTCCCTGCCGGCCCTTCTGAAGAGAAAATATGGAAGCTTTAGGTCGTGTTGGTGTAGTAGTCACCTGTGTTGGTGGTGGTACCAGTGCCACGCCGCCCACATCCCACGCAGCATTTCGGGGTAGGGTAAAAATGTCTGTCTGCTGCATGCCCGCTGGGGCTGGAGTGACGACTGTGATGACTGGGTTGTCATGGTCAGACTCTTCATCAGCAACAGAATACACCACTTCTACTTCTTCATCGTCATCAACCATAACTGAAAGCCTTGCGGGAACCTTCCTTTTACCTAGCGTTGTCGGCTCATGGTGTGCCTCCCTCTCAGACTGACTTGGTGGTTGGCAATCAAGATCTAGATCATCAGAAGGAAGGGGGCTTGAAGATCGATCCTATCCTTAGTATGTGCCAACAGGTCAACAGGACTGTATCGACCTGTTGGGGTATCATCCACATACTAAGGAAAATCAGGCATTACCTCTCTTTGAAGGCAAGAAAGCAACTTGCCGTTGCCCTTCTGGGCTCTCGTCTGGACTACTGCAATGCGCTGTATGCGGGACTGAATAAAAGTCAGCTACAGCGCTTGCAGGTGGTCCAGAACGCAGCAGCCAGATTCGTTCTGGATCTACCCCGACGTGCTTCTGCCACCTCTGCTCGGAAGCATCTCCATTGGCTTCCTGTTGAGGATCAGATTCTTTTTAAGACCATGTGTATGGTCTACAAGGCCTTAGCTAAAAATAGCCCTACCGGCATTGGATCTATTTTGTCCCTTTACAATCCTGGCAGGAACCTTCGCTCTCTAACAGACTTCTTCTCTCTGTTGCCCGTATTCGGAAAACTAGATGGGGGGGAAAAGCTTTTTCCAATCTGGCCCCAAAGTGGTGGAATGCTCTCCCTTTTGAATTAAGGTCTCTCCCTACTCTTCAATCTTTTAGATCTGCCCTGAAGACCCACCTTTCTGTACGTGCTTACCTGTAGTGGTGCTTTGCATTTTTGATCTTTTTGATAGGCGCCTTGACACCTTCGGGTTTAGTTTGCGCGATACAAATTGCATAATAAATAAATAAATAAATAATAAGAAGTTGTACTAGCCCTCCTTTTCCTTGCTGGAGATCTGGAAGACAATGGATCATCAGGAGTGGCTTGCTCGGCTGATACCTCCACATGAATCTCAATTTCCTCATGTGCCGCTACTTCTGGAGGAACAAGCATTGTGGGCAGTTGTGCCTCTCCTTGAGCCTCTCCTTGCGCCTCTCCTTGTGCCTCTCCTTGTTGCACCTGTGGTTGTCGTTGCACTCGTCAGATGAGTTACACCCTGCGTTGATTGGATGCTACTTTGTGATGAGTCAACGCCAACATCACTGGTCGATGGTGAAAGAGCAATTAAAGTGGCTGCCTCTGCGGCACTCATGGGTTTGGGCCTAACTTGGCGTGGTGGCACTGAGACCAATGAAGCGGAGGTGCTGCTCCCAGCTTGGTCCCCGGTGGACCCTGCTGCTGCAGGCGTAGTTTTTTTCCCCCAAAAAGTGTCGATCGGCACACCAGTCTCCTTGGTAAGTGGCGCCAGTTGCTTTTTCTGCTCCTTCTTACTGGCAGTGGCACTGGCAACTTTCTTGGTAGAGGAGCTACGGCCACCTTTCGTTGGGCCCATCTTCTTCAGATGTCAGAACAGCAGGACGCAGTTGCACGAGTTGCAGGGTTGTCTGTGGCCACACGTGACGTCACGTGACGTTGTGCACACACCGCACCAGGACTTCTTCCTGGCACTACAACAAGTGATGATGATGATTCCTGGTTCTCAGTATTTGTGCACTTAAAAGCAAAGAAACCAGAGGAACATCAGTTAAATAAATGTTGCATATTTCGTGCTTCAATTAATACTATTGCAACTAGGCATTTATTATTATTAACACAACACACCCAAAAACGGAAAGACCCAAAATAAAAATTGCAATTCCAATCAAAAATGCATGTTTAAATTAAGAGACCACACAGAGAGAGTTGTTTCATGCACCCATTCATCATAACCCTAGGCCTACTGGCCCGCAACCGCAAGCTTGTCGGCCTATGGCAAAAACTGCCTGACCTCAATATGCCCCCCCCCCCCCCCCACCCCCACCCACATGACCAGGCCCCAACAACACCCAAAAAATCGAAATATACACAAAAATCACCCAAATCCAATTCCATCCATGCCCTAAATGATGTTTCAATTCAAGAGACCCCACAGAAAGACTTGGTCCATGCACCACTGAGTACCCCTGGGCATAATGGATGAAAGCAAGGCTGACTGGGTACAGGCCAATGGCAAAAAGCACACTGCCTGGCTTCAACATGGCCCCTAGACCCCCATCCACATGGTCAGGCCCTGGACAGGCCTCAAAATGGCCCCCACCCACATGGCCAGGCCCTGGACCAGGCCCCAACAACACCCAAAAAATCGAAATACACACAAAAATCACCCCAATCCAATGCCATAAATGCCCTAAATGATGTTTTAATTCAAGAGACCCCACAAAAAGACATGGTCCATGCACCACTGAGTACCCCTGGGCATAAGGGATGAAAGCAAGGCTGACTGGGTACAGGCCAATGGCAAAAAGCACACTGCCTGGCTTCAACATGGCCCCTAGACCCCCACCCGCATGGCCAGGCCCTGGACCAGGCATCAAAATGGCCCCCACCCACATGGCCAGGCCATGGACCAGGCATAAAAATGGCCACCACCCACATGGCCAAGCCCTGGACCAGGTCTCAAAATGGTTCCCACCCACATGGCCAGGCCCTGGACCAGGCCCCAACAACACCCAAAAAAATCGAAATACACACAAAAATCACCCCATTCCAATGCCATCAATGCCCTAAATGATGTTTAAATTCAAGAGACCCCACAGAAAGACTTTGTCCATGCACCACTGTGTACCCCTGGGCATAATGGATGAAAGCAATTCTGACTGGGTGCAGGCCTATGGCGCAAAGCACACTGCCTGGCTTAAAAATGGCCCCTAGATCCCCACCCACATGGCCAGGCCCTGGACCAGGCATCAAAATGGCACCCACCCATATGGCCAAGGCCCAACAACACCCAAAAAATCGAAATACATACAAAAAACACGGCAATTCAATGCCTTCCATTCCCTAAATGATGTTTAAATTCAAGAGACCCCACAAAAAGACTTGGTCCATGCACCACTGAGTACCCCCGGGCATAATGGATGAACGCAAGGCTGACTGGGTGCAGGCCTATGGCACAAAGCACAATGCCTGGCTTCAACATGGCCCCTAGACCCCCACCCACATGGCCAGGCCCTGGACCAGACATTAGCATGGCCCCCACCCACATGGCCAGGCCCTGGACCTGACCCCAACACCCAAAAAAATCGAAATACACACACAAATCACCCCAATCCAATGTCATTCATGCCCTAAATGATGTTTAAATTCAGGAAAGCCCACAGAAAGACTTGGTCCATGCACCACTGACTACCCCTGGGCCTACTGGCTAGTGTGGCTTTAACACGCACCCCAAAATGAAAAAGAACTTCCACATATAACAGTGAGCTATTCAATGCCATGCCATACATGCTGTAAATGATATTTAAGTTCAACAAAACTCACAGAAACAGTTGTATCATGCACCCATGACTAACCCTGGGCCTACTGGTTACTGTGGCTACCCACAATATATATTTTTAAAAGTTGTGAAAAAGTTTATAAATTGTAGTTGCAGCAACTGAAATGCCCCAAACAAACAACACCAACTTACTTGTAAAATCTCAAATCCAAAAGTGATCCAAACAAAAAGTCCTCAAATACAAATATCCAGCAGCAGTCACAAAGAGTATTCCTTCCAGCTCCAGATCCAAATGAAAAGTGACCAGTACATGGACAAAGCACTGGGAGGAGCCTGCTGGACAGGAACAGGAAGTTGGAGACTCTGAAGCACTACCTTCCTCCCACCCCGCCAAAAATGGACTCCTTGCACAAAAAAGTGCAGCGAAATGTCAATCTGAGAAGTTATTCTGATCCAAATCATCATTTTCCGAAGGTTTATGCTGCCAGCGATAGATTTCTTGTGCAGAATTGCAATTTTTGTGACTTCGGGAAAGCGAGCTGTTCAAATCTCCCACTGGATGGCAGCTGTGCGTCGCATCTATGTATTCGCAATGGTTTACTCTTGCGATGCGTGATCGTGGGCCCTTATAACGTATTAACGTTCTTAAAGTCTCGCAGTGCAAGATGACGGAACTCCATGACGTACTCGCGGTCGAAAAGTCTCACGCGATCACACAGCCAGATCCCAAATGGCGCAGCGCACGCAAACCGGGAGGAAAACAACTCGGTGAACTCAGAATCACGGTAAGTCAACTCGCCATGCGCGAGATTGTATTTTTGAAGCGCGACCAAGCAAAACAAATTCGCCAACTAGCGAATTGCAGATTTTTGGGCAATTTCGTGCGATTCGCGGACCGATAAATTGCCAAAAGTCTGCAAATTCCGCGAGCGGAACGAATTTTCCGCCCTTCTTACACCTAGTGAATATGTGGAGCGAAGATGTGATTGCACTGGTGAGCAACTAAGGAGGGGGACCAGCAGTGATGGGGGGTATCTAGCGGCACAGCACCAAGGAGGATAAATACAGTGACCGACAATATTTCACCACAGCCAACCCTCCATCGTGCTACCACCCTACAGAGCAAATTGGAGTGTGAAAGGTTCCTCCGGGCAATGAGGGCAGCGTGGTCCCAAGCGAGGCAACTGGGGAGCAGCATGAGGTCGACAACAAGTGGCCAGCAGCAACGAGGCACCTCGCCCAAGCGTCGATGTCAGCACGTATCAAAGGGCCCAAGGGCAAAGCAAACAGCCGTGTGCAGGCGGGAAGAGCAGCAGCAGGGATTCTCCGCCGCGGAGCAGCCGGGACGTGCAGTGGGTCGGCAGTCAGGTAGCCCCAGTGCGGAGCAACAACAGCGCAGGCAGGACTTAAAGGCTTCAGGAGAGCAGGAAGCGGAGATGAACAGGTAGTTTCATGCAGGTAGGTGGTGGAATGTCCCCAAAGGCGGTGCGCCGATTAGAATGGCCCAAAAACCACACAAAGATATCCGGGCAACAGAAGGACAAAGCAGTACTCACTTGGCCTTGGAAGGTATCAGGAGCCGCCGATCGAGCACGGACCTCAGCGCGGGAAAGACACTCCACAGCTGCTGCACTCCGCACTGGACATCCCCCAGCGATTGCTCAGGCGGGAGGATAAATCAGTGGTACTCAGCAGGGGAAGCCATCAGGTAGAAGTCTTATGGGCCGTGATGGGGCACCAGCCCGATCCAGTACGGAATGAGACCTGGCACCAATTGAAGAGCCGCGGGCTCAAGTAGCCGCAGCAGGGGCCACCACTGCATCCGCAGCATGTAACGTCTCGCTGCCAAGTTTGTGGGGTAGGCAAGAGCCGCAATTTTTTCCCCCTCATGAAGCGGAGAGTTCAGAGGTCAGTTAGACCGCAATGAATCCTATGTAGCTGGAGTAGAAAGCAGGATAAATAACGGATTTTGTCACCAGGCTTCCAGAGACTCACGGGTATGCGGCCATCTTGGATGTGCGCCACCTAGCGCCCCCCGGAAAGGAGGCTGTCCTTTGCCTTAATCGAGGCTTCTGATGGGTAATAAGAGCACATGACAGACAAGTCCCATATCACCATTCTCTGAAATGCTGCACTGCCTGATGCTAGTGCAGAATGTCAGAAATGTATTGTGTCTGTGTGAGAACAGGCTGTAGCAGTCCGCGTCTGACACATGCGCATTACAGGCCAGCGAAGCCCTTCCCTGCTGTAAGGTGATATTGCAGGTTTTCTATGAAAACTAATGGTTGGTGAGATCATTTGGTTTCATGTAAAAACTGCAAAAGATAAGACATTAGATGCAGCTTGACGCAGTGATGGTTAGGGGCTCTTTTTGCCCTCTACGGAGGAGCCACCACTGGTACAGACCGGTCCTTAAGCTGGTTCAAGGTACATAACAATGCTCCCTCCAAGAGTCCTGTAATGTACTATATTTGTTCATACAACCCCTGGACTTGTTAACGGCTTCTTTGGTGATCAGACAATAGTCCATACTTTGCAGTCACTTCCTGAAAGGAGGGATCACTGTTGCTTAGCTGTATCTTATTTTACCAGCACACAGCCAATGCGCACCAAGGTGAGCTGGACCCGAAGCCCATCCTATCCCAAAAATACTTTTTTTTACAATGTTTAGCCTGCGCCCAATAATAATCATAACATTACATTACAAATGTATTCTTTGTGCAACAACACAGTTAACGAAAACATGTACTTCTAGCCCGGAAATCTTTTTTAAGCTTCCAAATGTCCTTTATTCTCTTTACTTTTCCAAATTCATTTAACATTTCAGGTCCAATCACTTCATTGGCAGCCGACATGTTTCACCCACATTGGGACTTTCTCAAGGCTGTGAAAGATAAGTATATAAATATAATTATCAAATATAATATTGAAATCGCAACATATTAGATAAAAACACCCTATTCAACTAAAACATAAACGGTTATCTTCAAATCAAAGGGTTCTTATTGAGACTGCACTTTATTTCACCAATATTCATATACACAAATGAAAGAAAAATATTTACAACATTCAAAGAATTAAGTCATCAGAAAAAATATCAATATACATCCTTATCGGTATTTTATTCAGTTTTCCAAGAGCAAACCACGTTTATAATAACTTGCTCTTATTTAATATACCCACATCCCAATTAAGTAAAACTCAATTAACTGTGGGAGACACCTATACAATCATTTGATAACCCTGCATGTCCTATAACATTAATTCATATTGTCAGTGTATGATGAATAATAGCATTACCTCATTTAACAATTAAAGCTCAATTGGCCACTAAATATTCCAATATTAAGTCTTCCGATTCTTTTACACTCATGGTAAGTCTCTGTTACCAATCATGCCCAATATTTCCAACACGTTGTTGTTGCAACAAACAACTAAGGCCATTGCTATTATATTAAGAAGGGTGCCACACAAAGTAGCAATGAAACGATGCGGTAATAAAACTGTTCTTTGGCAATAATCTTTACTCAGCAATGGGACACATATTAACGGTTATATCTTTTATTTAAAAGATTTCACTTTTGAAACCTTTGTTTAGGCTTCTTGCTTACAGTTCATGTCATAATCCAGTACATCAGGAGCTGCATTCTCCTTTGTATAACACAGTGTTTTAAATGTCAGATCTTGTGTGCATGTGTATTCATGTGTCCGACCAGTGATATGCAGCTAGATCTCCATGTGGATGTGTTTGTATGCATCTGCTTAGGTGTGTGCGCACACATGCATCTGGACACAGTCTGAATGCATATGAATGCCTGCAATTTGTGTTTTCTGTTAGTGCATCCAAACAGGATGTCCAGCAAAATTACAAAGAGCACATACTCCCAAAACAAGCCATACCCATTGGCTTTGACAATACTTACAAAAATAATATGTTTTAAAGTATGAGGTGTTACTCTGGACTATTTCTGCTGTAAGAATTGAACTATTATTAGCCTTTGGTCGACTCACGGCATCATATGGTGTTTGTGTCAAGTTAAGAAAGACCAAGCTGATTGGCTTTGTGGTCCTTTCTGGCTTAAAAATCGGTGATCAAAATAAAGGCAAATAAATGGGGGAAAGTGTGGTGCATATCAGCTACACACTGCTGATACCAAAATATTTTAAACCCTACTTCCAGTCAAGCATTACTGACTAATCTGGCACTGGATGACACTACTTTCACTCCCAAGCCCAAATCTTTCAAAATAGCAGATCCAAAATAGCAGCTGTGCTTATCTCTCTTTTGGACGCCCTCCTCCCCCCTGAAATTCTCTGCATTGGGCAGAAATCTACCAACTCTCCTAAGCCCCTCATTTAAGATGAAAGCATTCATAGCAAATGCATCCACTACAACATACTTTCGATTACTAAGCATTCGCAAGATATACTAATTTATACAATGTAGTCTTGCTAAACTATTCATAAATGTATTGGTATTCAGTATACTGGATTACGATTGATCTTATGCACTACTAGACAAGGTTCTAAACTTTGCCATCTGGGGTCATATTACACATAATCACTGTTTGCACCAGGCGCACCTTTCAAAAGTTGCGCAGGGTGGAAACAGTGACAATGCGCCTCATTATGGTGTATGCGCTGCCCCCAGGGCATACACCATAATGAGGCATTCATGTAAAAACACAGAGCAGCTGCTCCCTGTTTTCACAGTGCTGCACTTTCCAATGGGGTTTAGAGATCCCCTTGCAGGCGGGTTTATTCAGTGACTGCACCCACCTCCAAGGAGATGTCTGCAGGGTCCATTTGAACCCCGTTACCCCCTACTGAAATGAATGAAATGAAAATGATTTTTGTAAAGCTCACATAGCTGCCATGAGGCGTCCAAGCGCTGAGATTACTGCTGAGACTATGGTTGCTTGAAAGGAAAAGATATTCACCCGAATTACTGATTGTTAAACAGGAACGTTTTCAGCTGCTTGCGAAATGAGGTGAGATCGGGGTTGGACCTTAGATGCTGGGGAAGAGCATTCCACATCTTGGCCACAATATAGGAGAAAGAACGGCTTCCCGATCTTGTTTTCTTTATTTTGGGAACAGTGGCCAGGGTGGCATGGGTTGAACGCAGCTGTCTGGCAGGATGGTGGGAGTGATTAGGGATTGATTGATTACTGGGCCTAAAGACCAGAAGGCCTGATGTGCAATACAGAGGGATTTAAAGCTGACTCTTTCCCTAACGGGGAGCCAGTGTTGTCTCCTTAGCCCAGACTTTACTGATGATCTGCAAGGGATTTGTAAAAGAGTCCGGGCAGCGCAGTTTTGTATCAATTGCAGTTTGCGCAGAGTGAAGTCAGGGGCTCCCAGGTATAGGGCTTTCCCGAAATCCAGCCGAGATTGGATCAGGCCCTGAACCACGGTCTTTCTTGCTTCAAAGGGTAGTAGAGGGAGGATCTTTCTGATGACTCTGAGGATGCCGAAACAGATGGCAGATAGTCTTATTGCCTGCTGGTCAAATGACAGGGACCTATCCAGCCAGATACCAAGGCTCTTGATGGTATCCTTGGGTGCCGGGACAGGGCCTAGACAGGGTGGCCAAAAAGCATTGATGGAAGATGGTGCGAGCCGACCCAGAAGCATGAGCTCAGTCTTGTCTCCATTGAGTTTGAGACAAGACTTGATCATCCAGCTCTTGACTATCTCCAGACAGCCTGCAAGATCCACGCCCGCTAAGGAGCCCCCTTCCTGAATCAGAGAGACCACCAGCTGGGTATCGTCCGCGTAGGTAATGATCTTGATACCATACGGATGGACGATCTCAGCTAGTGGCCTCATATAGACGTTGAATAACGTCGGGCTCAACGAGGATCCCTGCGGAACTCCACAGCCCAGAGGCTTACTGGTGGAGGTGGCATTGCCCTCATAAACCTGGAAGGATCTGTCGTTCAGGTAAGACCTGAGCCACTCCAGGGCTCTGTCAGATATTCCAGTGTCCAGGAGACGCTGCAAAAGAATGCTGTGGTTAACGGTATCAACTGCAGCGCTCAGATTGAGGAGGATGACTGCCACCGATCCTCCCAGATCTAAGATCTTCCTGGACTCCTCTGTGACAGCCAGTAATGCAGTCTCGGTCCCATGCTTGGGCCGGAAGCCTGTCTGGGAGGGATCGAGCAACTGATTTTGTGCAAGAAAAGTTGTTAATAGACCGTTTATGTATTTCTCAAGAATTTTGGCTGTCCAGGGCATCAGGGAGATCGGGCAAAAGTTGTTAAGATTATTTGTGTCCAAGTAGTTTTTTTTGACAAGGGCCCTCACCATGGCCTGTTTCCAGGCCACTGGGACTGTGCTGGTGGAGATCGAGGTGTTAAGTACTTCTAGCAAAGTAGGGAGGATTGTCTGTATAACAGAGACTAGGATATGGGGAGGTGCTGGGTCACTAGGGGAACCCGATTTCACCTAACGCATAAGGGAGATGAGTCGGTCCGCATTCAACAGAGGAAATTCCGCCAGCACCGGGGGACAGTTGGATGTATTCTCTTGTAAGGGACATAGAGGTATCTCCTTTGATCTAATCTGCTCTGAGGATGGAAAGGGGGAGTATATAAGATCGATTTTTTGGAAGAAGAAATTAGCCAGATCTTCGCAGCGGAGCTGAGGATTATCATCGATTAGTGGAGGCATTGGGAGGTTAATGAGACTTTTTACAATTTTGTAAATCTCCTTAGAGCTGAAGCTAGCCTCTGCAATTTTTTGGGAATAATATAGGGATTGAGCACTCTTTATGTCTTTTTTATAGGCTCTAATGGCCTCTCTATAAATAGTTTTATCTAATTCAGCATATCCCAGCCGCCATTTTCGTTCCAGTCTTTTGCAGTAGCACTTTTTCTCCCGGAGCTCATCCGAGTACCAGGGAGCAGAGATCCTAGATCTTTTTAAGACAGTTTTCTTAATGGGGAGTGTGGCGTTTAGAGAGTTTTTTATCCATTCATTGAACATTTCCTTGGCTAGTGATGGAGTCTGACCAATTGATGGAATTGAGTTTTGTAGCTCATGAGTCCATTGATCCAACGGGGTTTTAGACCAATTGCGTGTTTCTCGCACCGTCGGTAGGTGCCACTCATTTTCCCTCGTTTTTTGTGCCCTTCTGCCTTCTGTTCCACTCGTTTTTTGTGCCCTTCTGCCCTCTGTTCCACTCGTTTTTGTGCCCTTCTTCCCTCTGTGCCACTCATTTTCCCGCGTTTTTGAGCCCCTTTTGCTTTCTGTTCCACTAATATTTTGTGCCCTTCTGTCCTCTGTTCCACTCGGTTTTTTGTGCCTTCTGCCCACTGTGCCACTCGTTTTTCCCTTGTTTCTGTGCCCCTTTTTCCTTCTATTACCTTTGTTGTCCCTCACCGCCCTCGCCGCTGCATGCCCTGTGCCCTTCTGCCTTCTGTTCCACTCGTTTTTTGTGCCCCTCTGCCCTCTGTTCCACTCGTTTTTGTGCCCTTCTGCCCTCTGTGCCACTCGTTTTTCCCTCGTTTTTTGTGCCCTTCTGCCTTCTGTTCCACTTGTTTTTTGTGCCCTTCCGCCCTCTGTTCCACTCGTTTTTGTGCCCTTCTGCCCTCTGTGCCACTCCTTTTTCCCATGTTTTTGTGCCCCTTTTGCCTTCTGTTCCACTCGTTTTTTGTGCCCTTCTGCCCTCTGTTCCACTCGGTTTTTTGTGCCCTTCTGCCCACTGTGCCACTTGTTTTTCCCTCATTTCTGTGCCCCTTTTTCCTTCCATTATCTTTGTTGTCCCTCACCACCCTCGCCGCTGCTTCCCTGTGCCCTTTTTGCCTTCTGTGCCACTCGTTTTTCCCTTGTTTTTGTGTCCCTTTTGCTTTCTGTTCCACTCGTTTTATGTGCCCCCTGCCTTCTGTGCCCCCCTATTTTTCCCTTGTTTTTGTGCCTCTCATGCCTTCTGTTCCACTTGTTTTTTGTGCCCTTCTGCCCTTTGTTCCACTTGTTTTTTGTGCCCTTCAGCCCTCTGTGCCACTCATTTTTCCCTCGTTTTTTGTGCCCTTCTGCCTTCTGTTCCACTTGTTTTTTGTGCCCTTTTGCCCTCCGTGCCACTCGTTTTTCCTGTGTTTTTGTGCCCCTTTTGAGTTCTGTTCCACTCATTTTTTGTGCTCTTCTGCCCTTTGTTCCACTAGTTTTTTTGTGCCTTTCTGCCCTCCGTGCCACTCGTTTTTCCCTCATTTTTTGTGCCCTTCTGCATTCTGTTCCACTCGTTTTTTGTGCCCTTCCCCCCTCTGTTCCACTCGTTTTGGTGCCCTTCTGCCCTCTGTGCCACTTCTTTTTCCCGCGTTTTTGTGCCCTTTTTGCCTTCTCTTCCACTGATTTTGTGTGCCCTTCTGCCCTCTGTTCCACTCTGTTTTTGTGCCCTTCTGCCCACTGTGCCACTCGTTTTTCCCTCG
Source organism: Lissotriton vulgaris (assembly GCF_964263255.1). NCBI lineage: Eukaryota > Metazoa > Chordata > Amphibia > Caudata > Salamandridae > Lissotriton > Lissotriton vulgaris. The sequence continues at coordinate 1,460,715,912 of NC_141687.1, read as the reverse complement.
TTTCTGTGCCCCTTTTTCCTTCTATTACCTTCGTTGTCCCTCACCACCCTCGCCGCTACGTCCCCTGTGCCCTTTTTGCCTTCTGTGCCACTCGTTTTCCCTCGTTTTTGTGCCCCTTTTGCTTTCTGTTCCACTTGTTTTATGTGCTTGTCTACCTTCTGTGCCACCCATTTTTCCCTCGTTTTTGTGCCTCTTTTGCCTTCTGTTCCACTTATTTTTTTGCCCTTCTGCCCTTTGTTTCACTCGTTTTTTGTGCCCTTCTGCCCTCTGTGACACTCGTTTTTCCCTCGTTTTTTGTGCCCTTCTGCCTTCTGTTCCACTTGTTTTTTGTGCCCTTCTGCCCTCCGTGCCACTTGTTTTTCCTGTGTTTTTGTGCCCCTTTTGAGTTCTGTTCCACTAATTTTTTGGGCCCTTCTGCCCTTTGTTCCACTTGTTATTTTGTGCCCTTCTGCCCTCTGTGCCACTCGTTTGCCCTAGTTTTTGTGCCCCTTTTTCCTTGTGTTACCTTCGTTGTCCCTCACCGCCCTTGCTGCTGCGTCCCCTGCGGCCCCACCCCCTGACTGCCCATTTGCTGCCCCCGCCTTCCGCCTCCCTGCTGCTACTCCCTCCCTCCTCCCCATATATGACGGCCGCTGCGCTGCTGCGCCGAAGGCAAACCCATCTGTGCCCGTCCGCGCCTGGATCGCGCCCAGCACCGGATCCCCTGGCCTCCACGCCCACCACGACGACCGCAGCCATTACGACACCAACACGCTGTCCGCTCTCAACTCTGGATGGAGCCACACCTGCTTCAAGGCCGCCCGAAACGCACACACAGCCCCTCCACCTTCCGAAACTGCAGCTACACCAGCCTCAGAGCCTACGAACCACCCGCCAAGAAAGACCCAAACCACCTCCAATGCATACTACTGAAAACCCGCTCCGCACGCAAGCATGCCGTCGAGCTCTGGGCGCCTTGCTGGACACAACATCCCCTGACGTCGCCTTCCTGACAGAGACCTGGTTTAATGACTCCTCCGCACCTGACATCGCCAGAGCCATCTCAGACGGCTACAAGATCACCCGCAGAGACCACACCAATGGAGTCGGAGGAGGAATCACCATTGTCCACAAGAACAGCATCAGGGTCTTGACTAGCACCGACGACGCGCTCAGCATTGCCGAACACATGCATTTCCAGATCCACTCAGACCCTAACTCCACCCTCAGAGGCACCCTCGTCTACCAACCCCTCGGACCCCGCCCCAGTTCAGCGAATCCATCACTGACTTGCAGTGACCTTCACCGACTCCATCCTCCTCGGAGACCTGAACTTTCACCTTGAGAACAGCAACGACAGCAACTCCACAACCCTAATCGATAACCTTGTCAACCTCGGACTGAAGCAACTCGTCACAATGCCCACCCACTCCGCCGGCCACACGCTCAACCCCGTCTTCTCCTCAAGACTGCAGTTCTCCATCAGCCACACCACCAAACTCCTCTGGACCGACCACCGCTGCATTCACTTCGCCTTCCAGAAACCTACCACACACAACTGCACCCAACAGATCCCCCGTCGCTGCTGGAGCAAAATCACCGAAGACCAACTACACGCAAACCTGGCTCTCAGCCCACCCATCGAACCCTCCAACACCGACGATGCCGCCCACAGCCTCAGACCCTGGATCGAGGACTGCACAAACACCCTCGCCCTGATGAAGAAACCCCCCCACAGAGACACCAGCAAGATGGCCAGCTGGTTCACCTCAGAACTCCTAGCCTCCAAGCAAGACTGCCGGAAACTACAGAAGAAATAGCACAGTGAACAAACTCCGGACAGCCACGCAGCACAAAAGGACGCCATCCGCAACCACCACCACCTCATCAGGGCGGCCAAGAGGACCTCCTTCAAAGACCGCCTCGACAACAACGCACACACTAGAAAGGAACTCTTCAACATTGTGAAGGAACTCTCCAACCCCAGCTCCAACACCAACTACATCCCGCCATCGCAAGCCCTGTGCAACTCCCTCACCACCTTCTTCCACCGCAAGATAGCAGACATCCACAACAGCTTCAACACCCAGACAGGCCCCAATGGACAGCAACACAACAGACCCTCCACACACCATCAACCATGACCCCCTGCTAGCCTGGGCCAGTGTGAGCATTGATGACTCCATCAAGACCATGCGCACAATCGACTCTGGCTCTCCGTCAGACCCTGTCCTGCACCACATCTTCAACAGAGCAAGCAGCTCCATCGCACCCCACCTGCGCAACTTCATCAATCTGTCCCTCGAGAGCGCAACCTTCCCAGAGATCTGGAAACACGCCGAGATCAGCGCCCTACTCAAAAACCTAAGGCAGACCCAAGAGATCTCGAGAACTTCCGGCCCATCTCTCTGCTTTCCTTCCCGGCCAAGGTCATCTAGAATACCGTCAACAGACAGCTAACCCGATACCGCGAAGAAAACAGAATCCTAGACCCTTCCCAGTCAGGGTTCCGCAGCAACCACAGCACGGAGACTGCGCTCATCGCCGCCACCGATGACATCAGGACCCTGCTGGACAACGGCGAGACCGCAGCACTCATCCTCCTAGACCTCTCTGCCGCCTTCGACACCGACTGCGACCGCACACTACGTGCATGCCTCCAAGCCGCAGGGATCGAATACAAGGCTCTGGGTTGGACCACCTCCTTCCTCTCTGGCAGAACCCAGAGCGTCCGCCTCCCCCCATTCTTTTCCAAAGCCTCTGAGATCATCTGCGGCGTACCCGAGGGATCCTCCCTCAGCCCGACGCTGTACAACATTTACATGGCCCCGCTTGCACACGTAGCCCGACAGCACGACCTCAACATAATCTCCTACGCTAACGACACTCAGCTGATCCTCTCCCTCACCAAGGACCCCATCTCGGCCAAAGCCAACCTCCACGAAGGAATGAAGGCCGTCGCCGACTGGATGAAGACCAGCCGTCTGAAGCTGAACTCGGACAAGATGGGGGTCCTCATCCTCAGCTCCAACCCTTCAACCTGGAACGACTCCTGGTGGCCGACGGCACTGGGCCAGCCCCGACATCCACCAACCAGGCACGCAACCTGGGAATCATCCTCAACTCAATGCTCTCAATGACCAAACAAGTCAACGCCATCTCCTCCTCCTGCTTCAACACCCTCCGCATGCTCCGCAAGATCTACAGATGGATCCCAACAGATACAAGAAAGACATTCACCCAGGCTCTCGTCAGCAGGAGACTCGACTACGGAAAATCCCTCTACGCGGGAGCCCCGATCAAGCTCATCAAACGACTACAACGCATTCAAAACGCCTCGGCACGACTGATCCTCGATGTATCACGCCACAGCCACATCACCCCCCACCTGAGAAACCTGCACTGGCTCCCCGTCAACAAGAGGATATCCTTCAAGCTCCTCACCCACGCACACAAGGCACTCCACAAGACCGGCCCAGCTTACCTCAACAGACGGCTCTCCTTCTACATCCCCAACCCCCAGCTACGCTCCGCCGACCTCTCACTCGCCACCGTCCCGTGCATCCGAAGAACAACCACCGGTGGGAAATCCTTCTCCCACCCCGCCGCCAAGACATATACCACCTCCCACTGAGCCTATGACAGACCGAAGACCTGCTGACCTTCAGGAGGGTGCTTAAGACCTGGCTGTTCGATCAGTAGCCCCCACCCCCAGTGCCTTGAGACCCTCACGGGTATGTAATGCGCTTTACAAATGATTGATTGATTGATTGATTGCTTGAGATAGACCGCATGTTGGTTACTTATGGTCAATGTAAACTTAAGGCATGTATCACAGCAATTCAGCCACTCCAAAAACTCAAGGAGACAGCTTTCAGATCCAGACCATATGCATAAGACATCATCTATATACCTCTTCCAGAGGCAAATATTCCTCTGGAAGGGGTTTGACGGATGATGGATGTAATGTTCCTCAAACTGGCCCACATAAATACAGGCCAGACTGGGTGCAAAAGGTGCGCCCATCATTGTTCGGGACACTTGCAGAAACAGCTTGTTCTTATAGCCAAAGTAATTGCATGTCAAACCATCTCCACGCATTGCAGGACAAATGACGGGGGTATCATAAAACCACTCCTGATCCCCAAGGGCGCCCACTGCTGCCACCAGTGTGGCCTCTTGGGGTATACTAGTATACAAAGACTCAATGTCTATTGTTACTAGACACTGCTGGGTGGAATCAAAATCTAGATTTTTAAGAATATTTAAAACGTCAGAAGTGTCCTGAATGTAAGACGGTTGTTTCAATACCGCCTCCCTCAAGAAAAAGTCTGCAAACTGTGACAGGGTCTCCAGGACTGATGAAAGTTCCAGTGGCGGTCATTGGACCTTATGTATTTTTGGCAGTATGTAAAATGCCGGTGTCCTGGGCTTGGTGTTAATCAAAAAGTCTGCCTCCTTGTTAGAAATCCATTTCTTATCTTTTGCCTGTGTGTCCATAGACTTAATCTGATCTTGAAGGTCACACACTGGATCTCTATGTAGCGGTTGATAATTTTCACGCACTCCAAGAAGTCTCATGACTTCTGCTTCATAGTCAGTAGTATTCATTATAACTACAGCCCTGCCTTTATCAGCAGACTTTATAGTTATAGTGTCATTATCCTGCAATGCTTTTATTGCCTGCCAGTCATCGTGACTCATGTATTTAAAACTGCGCTGTCTGTCTGATTGTTCCAGTGTATTATTGTCCTCGAGTACCCTTTCTTCAAACACCAATACCTCTGGTCTTACTGAGGAACTAGGGGGGCAGAACTGAGAAGGGCATTGTAAGTTAGTAGAAAATAATGAGGGAGGATCCAGTTCCTTATTAGCAAAAGAAATTTTTATCTTGATCAGTCAGTCAGTCAAACCATTTTATTTGATTAATTAAAATTATAAAAGTACAATGGACAATACACAATCTTATAAAATCATGAAATCAATAAAAACGTATGAGCGATATTAAAAAGGAATTAGAACATCAGAATCAATTATATAATACATCAGGACTTATAAAATTCAGTTAAGAGAAATTTCATGGAAGTATAAAACAAGGGTTTTCATACAGACTTTAACATTGGATACTTTCTTCTCCTAAGACGAACCGCTGCAACAAAAAAACTGGCAATATTAAAAATATCGTCGTCAAAAAAGAGGAGGGAGTGTGATCAATGGATCGAACGGGCACCAATTACCACCTCAGAAGGGAGGTGGAAGGTCCAGTTACAGCGTGTGCCCGTGTGTAGAGTACTCAAACAACAAGCGGGGTTGCTGAACTGTTCCTGGTAGGAAAGAAGAAAAGAAGATTGGCTGTACCGAGGGGGTATATTAACACCCTTGGGCATCCATTAGGTTGGACATGTTTGCCTCACACACCCCGAGGGATGTCATGCTTCATCATCGGCGGTTGCTCCTCGTCGGGGAGGCGGTGCAATCCCCGACGGGCTCACCTCAAAGAGGGGCTCTTTAGCGGAGATCTTTTTGTCCAGCTGCCTGTTGATGAAGTGTGGGTATGTGGGCCAGGGCAATAGTATCCTAGAAATGAAAAGGTAAGGTTTAAAATATAGTAGAGGGTCCCGGAAACAACTTTATTCTGGAGGTCCTCCTACTATTATTAAAAAAGGTGTAGTTTAGTTTGTAAGGTCACGGAGAGTTACGTGCCGTGTTTCAAACTAGACTAATGTGATGGTCGGTCAACATGTTTCTCGCTTGGGTTCTTCCCGCGATTCTTCAGGACCTGGTGAGAGTGTGGGTGGGGGTTAAAAACAGGGACATGCTAGTGTCATGAACCTTGTGTGTTTTACCTCAGGGGAATCCTATGCCTAAAGGTCTTGGAATACTAGCCACCTGAGTTATCGGCGGGTCGGTACAACAGAAGTTGCCTATAGTTCAGGCTTAAGTTATCCGTGTCCGTGCTGAGTCACCTACCCATCACCGCCGAGCTCGGCGGTGATGGGTAGGTGACTCAGCACGGACACGGATAACTTAAGCCTGAACTATAGGCAACTTCTGTTGTACCGACCCGCCGATAACTCAGGTGGCTAGTATTCCAAGACCTTTAGGCATAGGATTCCCCTGAGGTAAAACACACAAGGTTCATGACACTAGCATGTCCCTGTTTTTAACCCCCACCCACACTCTCACCAGGTCCTGAAGAATCGCGGGAAGAACCCAAGCGAGAAACATGTTGACCGACCATCACATTAGTCTAGTTTGAAACACGGCACGTAACTCTCCGTGACCTTACAAACTAAACTACACCTTTTTTAATAATAGTAGGAGGACCTCCAGAATAAAGTTGTTTCCGGGACCCTCTACTATATTTTAAACCTTACCTTTTCATTTCTAGGATACTATTGCCCTGGCCCACATACCCACACTTCATCAACAGGCAGCTGGACAAAAAGATCTCCGCTAAAGAGCCCCTCTTTGAGGTGAGCCCGTCGGGGATTGCACCGCCTCCCCGACGAGGAGCAACCGCCGATGATGAAGCATGACATCCCTCGGGGTGTGTGAGGCAAACATGTCCAACCTAATGGATGCCCAAGGGTGTTAATATACCCCTTCGGTACAGCCAATCTTCTTTTCTTCTTTCCTACCAGGAACAGTTCAGCAACCCCGCTTGTTGTTTGAATATTAAAAATATCCCATGTATTGTTAAGCATTTTAAGATAAAATAATGCTGGTCTAACCTGTAAAAAGCCCTTTCCCCTTAGTAGAGGGACTAAAAATCTCTTATGAATGTCATTATAATGTTCACAAAACTATATAAAATGTAGTGTATCCTGTGGTGAAAAATTATCGCAGGGACATGGGCCTATATCCTCTGGTTTACACCAGCCCTGCAGGTTACCCAACGAGAAATGAATTAGGTTAAAACGAAACCTGACTAGAAGCCAACGATGGAAAGGCTTGGTAACTATTCTCAGGTATGGCTCAATTAGTGGGGAGGTTTTTATTAAAAAAATGAGCCCTAAGTGAGGGTTTCTGTAACTCCTGGTCTTTGCGTTCCAGCATTAATAAATTCAGAAGTTGAGTTTGAACCCATTTCACATCTTTTTTAATCCCTTCCGGAGCGCTATATAGTTCTGTACGCCCCAGTTTGGAAAACATAAGCTTAACATAGTGCAACCACGGAATGCTACTGGCTCTATCCAGGGTAACACAGTTCTGAATAATCTGGTGGTTCAGGGTTAGATCTGGGTTAAGCCAAGTTTTAAGCCAGCAGACCACTGGGGCTAATCTCATCAAATCTGACACAAAACCAAGCCCCTGTTCTTGGTGAATGGTGAAAGTTGAGGTTGATTGAGGTACTGACAAAAGGGTACGTAGAAATATGTTTTTGGCGGTCTGCACCCCTTCCAGATAGTTATAGCCCCAAATGGCTGAGCCATACTTAGCAATAGCCAGGCATTTGGATCTGTAAATGGTAAGCATGGCTTTAAGGGGCCTAGCCCCAAGGCGCTGTGCAAACCCTTGTACAGCTGCAGTTGATCTAACCATTGTATTTTTTTTGGCTTTCTGTTGGGGGACCCAGGTGCTTCTATCATCAAATAGGACCCCCAGATATTTGAACGAGGACACCCTGGACACCTCTGCTCCATTGCAGTAAAATGATTTTACTTTTCTATTTCTTTTGCCTATTGACATGACTTGTGATATTGTTATATTCACCATCAAGTCCAGGGACTTCATATAGGCCCCAGAGGCATCTAATAGCCTCTGGAGTCCTATAGCTGTACGAGCTAATAACAGCGTCGTCAGCGTATTGGAGAACCGGAATACTCCTTTCTCCTACTCGCGGGATATCCAAGCATGCCTGATCTAGGGTCTTATCTAGATCATTAATGAAGACATAAAAATTAGTGGCACCAATATAAACCCCTGACGGATGCCTCTACCCGATTTAAAGTGCCTTGTGCATTTACCTTCCTGAGTCACCCGGACTGTTGCTGAAAGATCCCGGTGTAAATCTGCCAAGAAATGGACTAGGCAGGGGTCAATGCCCATACCAAGCAGAATAGACCACAGCTTAGATCTGTTAACCAGATCGAATGCCGAAGAGAGGTCCATAATCTGCAAGGTGCCTTCTTTGGCTATAGTATATTTGCCTATAATTAAGAATAGGTTAAGGCACTGGTCCATAGTGCTTCTACCTTGTCTAAAGCCATATTGTAGATTGGAAAAAACCTAATTATCTTTCACCCAGTCCGTGACTCTAGCTAAAATCGCTTTACCTAAAATTTTAATGGCAGAATCAATTAATGATATCGGTGTGTAGCACCGTGGATCCCCTCTCTGGCCCTTTTTAAAAACGGGTATAATCGCAGATATAAAGCCCTTGAAGCAGGAAACCCCTGTGCACTTAACAACATTAGTTTATATCTTGGCCCAGAATTTTGGGTTACATTTATACAAATCAGCAGGAACACAGTCAGGGCCAGGTGCTTTATTACTGGACATCTCTATTATCGCCCTTTCAATATCCTCCTCGTTAAAAACCATAGACGGTAAGATCCTATCAATTACCATGCTAAAGGAGGGGTCCACAGTGACATTAGATCCATAAATTGCTTCAAAATGGAAGAGCCACTGGGCCTCCGTAATATTGCATTCCAGCGTGCCATACTCTAAGCTGGAAAAAAGGGTTTATTAACATTAGTCCAAAATCTCGAGCTGTCCTTTAGAACTTCAACAGACAAGAGTGCATTCCAGGCCACCTCTTTGATCTCATTTTTCCGGATAAAAACAGCGTTCTTATACTGTTTCCTTAAGATGGCTATCTGTTCCTTATCTCGAGGTATATTTTTCAGGGATTGAACCAAATTGTGATGGGTCCGTGAGCAGTTGTTCTCAAACCACCTTTCACCCGACGTTAGTCTGGGTTTAGTTGTCTCAATTAGATCGGATGCTATCTGACCACAAATACCTTCATAGGCTCTAAGGACCTCGGCCCCTGGGAATGGTATATTCCACACATATTGCAATATTGTCTTTGACCTTCTCACTGAGATTCGAAAAGAAGAGTTCCTGAGTTACCTTAGCCCATTTAAGCCTCCTGCCCTGATCACTAGTTACCACGCAGCTAACTACCGCTTTTTTTTCCTGTTCTTTCCAAAAGACCAACCACAGTCTTTATCTAGCACTATTACTGGATTGTGATCACTAAAAGGAGACAACCTGGCACTGTAGAACTCTACCTGAGCTAACATGGAGGGGGGAGATAAATATATAATCAATAACAGTATCCCTCTCCCTAGCTTTAAAAGTTGGGATCCGATCAATTGGATCATTACAACTAGGTTCAAAGAGATCAGCACCAGCCAAAAGGTCCTCCAAAGCTTCCCCCTGTTGTGTGTGCTCACAGTGGGGTGTCGCAGAATGGGCAGGCCCTAGGCGGTCGTCAACATGACAGTTCAATTCACATATATGAGTATTAAAATCGCCCATAAGTATGATATAGTAAAAAGTGGTTTGCTTCAGCCTATAGTCTTCCAAAAAGCACTTCAAATAACATAAGTGTTGGTTTATGACATCACTTTCCCCAGAATTATAAAAGTTAGCAAATAATATTTTGGGGAAGTTAGGGGTTAATAATTCTACTATCAGGCAATTATGGGAACCTGCCTCCAGCCTCTTTGGAGACCCTTTCAGTTTTAGCGACAAATCATTAAAAGGCCCCCCTTTGCTCCAACTGCCGGGAAGGGGCGTGCGGGGGAACAATATGATTTATACCCATCCATCCAAAAATTACTCACCTTATCCCACGTTTCCTGGAGACTGATTATGTCATATTGTTTTATGAAATTCAGCCAGCTTGGATCATCTCTTTTATTTCTAAGGCCCGCTATATTCCAGCTGATGATCTTACATTTGGGGGCTATATCTACATCTATAACCTGATCGTTTTGGCTATCTCCGTGAGAACACTCATTGGGCGCTTCCAGTCAATCATTCACATCTAGCTGGGACAGTGGGAAAAATCTATTTCTTAGAGCTAAACCACCTCTTTCGTGCAAGGATTATGATTGTGGGGCTGTTACCGGTCTCAAGTTAGGCTTTTCTGAGCGGGTCTCTAGCTCTTTTTTTTTTTAGAGGGACAGTTATCGCTCTGATAATACATTGTTGGACATGCCTCACTTGGGGATCTACCTGGTGCTTTTGTTTGTCTTACTGGTTGGTAGAAAAATCCCAGGGGCAAAGCCCTGATGCCCCCTCCCCAACTCAGAGCTGTTCTAAAACAACCGGCCAGCTATGTCCTGTTTATCGAAGTTAACAATAATACAATCACCTTCGACCTGTTTGGGGCAATATGCAACCCACCCCACACGTCTAGCCATTACAATATGAGATGAAACCTCTGCATTGCCTTTACATTGTTGGTCACACCTGTATTTGGTTTTCCATAGCAAAGGCGGGGTAGATTAATTGTCACAGTCTTCAAGTGGAGGTACCCCTATAAGGACAGCTAGCAGGGGAGTGACTTGTGTGGAAGATTAAGTCTACAGCTATTTGGTCTAGTGTTCCTCTCATGTAGACCATGAATCCCACTAGTAGCCTGAGTCATACCATCAGATGGGCAATTTGAAGGTCTCTGACCAGCCTGATTGGGTCACCCCCCCCCTCTACTTGAGGCCCCTGGGCTACCCCTGTCCCATCAGGGGAGCTAGGTTTTGACCTATCCAAAGATTGCAGTTGAGATTGGCAACCAGCACGATCCTCACCTATATGAGACCTAGGTTCTATTTGGGCCTGGGGTATTATGGTTAAGTTATGGGTATCATACGGAGTTCTCGGATCCCTTAAGAAAGAATCAATATGTTCACATTTATTCAGGATACCCGCAACACAAATATTCAATGTGTCAATTACATCTTTAGCAATACTTGGGAGTATAGATTCCATCCGCAAGCTAAATATGTCCTCCACCAATTTAAGCAATATTAGTTGAATGTTCTTATCTACAACGTTCTCTGCATAGGATTACTTTTTTTTCGTTCTTTATCATGTTTATTTACTTTTTTGGTGGTCCTCTTTTTCCCTAAAGGACCCATAATTGCCCCTTTTGTTGCCCTGTCCAAATCTGACACAGATTTTCTTTGATTGCACCATCCGTGCCCCTGGTCACAGCAACATCATGAGTTGATTCTTCTAGCCCTACTGTCGGACTTTTTATCAGCACCGTTGGCTCCAGGGGTACAGGAATTCTGGTGGAAGTCTCAATTACAATATTCCCCTCCACAAGGTCTTGACTCATACCCAGTCCCAGTCCCAGTTCTTTTTCCGCATTGGCTATTTCCTTATTTAAAGCTCCCACCACCGAAGTTAAATATGAAATGATAGACACAGACTTCCTTGGAATTTTTACTTTTAACCCCCCTTGATCCTGGCTGCAAAGTTGTTTCCAATTACCCATAACTGCTGTTAGGGGTGTGGCCCAGCCCAGCCTCTTCCTGGCTCTGATGGGCACAGCTGGCCCGCCACCGGCCCGGGCGTGCGCGTCCTGGCTAGTGGGTGCCGCAAGGTGTTTTATATGCCCCTGGATGCACAGCAGCAGCAGCATCAGTGCCTCCTGGTGCGAAGTGAAGGGCCTTCTGGGGGTTGGAGTCCCCTTCCGGAGGTAACAGCCAAATGAGGGTAGTAGCGAAGCGGTTCCCGCAAAGCAGGTGCCGCAAGGTGTTTTATATGCCCCTGGGCGTACAGCAGCAGCAGCGTTGGCATTGTCTCTCTTTATTTTGAAACATGGGTTAAGATAAATGTTGGAAATGGCCCTTGGGTATCCAAGAGTATTCAAATGAAAAGAACTGAAAAGGGTTGTATAATAGCACCATGTCTGTTGAGTATATATACTGGTGACCTTGACAGAACCATGTGAAAAACAGGCTATTTTTCATTTAAAAATAGCTCCACCACATGCGCAGGTCCTTCTGTTTGCAAATGACATTGTCATTGTGGACTGAACTAGTTAGGTCTTTAGTAGATAGTGTAGGATCCGCTCATATTCAATCAGGTAAATAAAATGTCCGCCAAAACTTCAAAAACTAAAACTATATTTGCCAGTCAGAAAAATAAATTTAAATAAAATCTTGTTTTTGTTGGGCCCACGAAACTAGCCTACGATCCGGTGTACAGCTATTTAGGTGGCTAGATGCCAGATAGCAGCTACCTGAGAGTATCATTTGTCTTCCATAAAGATTTGAGTTGCTGCATTAACCTTTGCTTTAGGCACCCTATACACTAAATTAGACAACCCTTTGAAAAAGGCATTTCAAGAGAAATTAAAGCCAAGCTACTATCTGCCTTAAAGAATGGGCAGGAGGTGTTTCCACTAAAGACTGTGAAAACTCTGAACATACTACAATGTAAGGCTGTTAGGAACAGTCTTTGTCTGCCAGATCACAGCGGCATGACTGCCCAGCATTCGGCCTATTAGAGAAGTCTTGCCATGTAAATCAACTAATAAAAAGAGAGTGGAAAACTGTCTGATACAGCGCTTTCTGGGTCCACTTTCTTACCTATGGTCCCTCGATGGACCTTTTCCCCGACTCAGAGGTTTCTGAAGTTAACATTTCATCAATCAATTTCAATTAACAATGTAACCCATTGGCTACACAATAAGCACAAGGAGTCAGTAGCTATGGTTACGAAGATTTATTACAATTTAATAATCAAGCTAAGAAATACGACTCTTAGCAGCATGCATTAAAGATACAGAATAACGACTGGGATTGCAGAATAACAACGGAGAAGCCCAACCTCCTAAAGAAGGTTAGGTGAACCAGTATCAAGCAAACAAAGAGGAATATATGATGTTATTCCGCATGCGTTTAGAATGCATTCCTTCTGAACGTCATCATTAGAACAAACTCACTTTAGCACACATTCGTTCATCACGCAAATCGTTATGATGACTTACCTTAGGGGGGTGCTGGGTTTTGGAATAGTTTCATTTACTATTTCAACTCCAGTCTGTGCAACAGTAGGAAAGGTATTGGGCTTTAAATCCAACACCATTCTACCAATTTCGCCCCCCCCCCAAAGCAAGCTGGTTTAGCAACTTGTATGCTGAACATATGAATAGTAAAAAGGCATTTGTTCTATTGCTGGCGCTATGAAGGCACAGCGTGATTCCAGCTTCATCCTAAAAGACGTTTCCCAACAAGGAGTCACTGCATTACAAAAGATTAACAAAACTATGTGATGCTCAGAGAAGATTCTCAGGTTTTCTCGCCTATACATGGGTAAATCTAAAGCACCTAAAGTAAAGTTCAAGCTAATAGGATAGTTCTAGAGCTCTAAAGGTTCTCAAAAATCAAGAAATGCCATACAGGGAAATAGAACGGGGTGGGGATATTAGCAGGAATGTGTCAGCATTGCAGAAGCTCGGTCAAGAGTCTTCTTGTGTCAGGGAAGTAAGTGTTTGCCTAAGCGTCTCTCAGCAAAGAATCAAAGGAAGCACAGAAGTCTAAACCTCTCGAAGTCCAAAGAAAAAAGTGCTTTACGGGTCCGGAATGGTTCTGAAGAGAATCTGAAGGGAATTGATATCCAAATGGTGTGAAAACTAAGTTGTTGGCTATTCTCTACTTAAACTCTGTTGATAGTCTCTCTATCTTTGGGCCTCTATAGGACTTCACACAGTGCCATTACACCTTTTGGTAGCAGTCGCGCTCTATAAATTGCAATAACATTAACATAACTAAGAGTCCCTTAAGCAACATCCCTTTGCATGCTTCATCAGGGGTCCATTAACTTTCTCCCTTCTCATGTTGCAAACTCAGACTGCAATATTTGCAAAGTATCCCACATTGAACATGAGAATGACAGGGTGTTCTCACACTCAGGTTAGGCGGTAACATTGCTGGATAGACCTTTTAGTTATTGTTCTGGCTCTCTATGTTCTTTCGTCAAGGTCTTCTTCTCAGGCTCTCTCTCTCTATCACTAGTACAGTAATGTATCTACTCTCAATCCAACAATGTGTGTGAATACCTGCAAGAAAAGTCATGTTAGTGGAAAATGGAAAACAATAGATTATGCAGCATGAAGAATTGTAGGCCTAAAAGTCAACTTAAAGTATTGAAAGCAAGATAGCACATTTAATATGCATGTACACATTGAAACGCAAGTAAATATAAAATTTCAGTACATTAGGTGTACATTTCATATGCATACAGTAAAATCTTTTGACAATCATGTACAAGTATGGCTAAGAACTACATTTAAATGAAATGTACGTGTGACATTAGCGCACACATTATAAACTTTTGTCGTTTCTAGAGTCGTCACATTCTCTTCATAAGCGAGGATGGTTTCTATTCCATAATCTAACTAGTAAACACTATTTAATGCATTAACGGTACAAAGGGGGTGGTGATGGACGGAGCATCTGAATCAATCAAACACTCACACCCAGTCAAAAGATCTGGGTTTAATCCATCACCGTTCTTTAGCCTACTCTGCCGCCCCAGTCCATTACCACCCCCTTTTGTACCGCTTTTGGCTGCCATAAGTGTGGCAGGGTATGCTCAGACGTGAGTCCCTTGCTCACTTTGCCACTCAATTCAAGCAAGCCGGGCTGAAGACGGCTGGAATGCAAGAAACCGGTCCTCGAAAGCTTGTTTCCGGTCCAGGGAAGGCATGGCTTGGCAGTTCGGGCTGGACTGTTCCCATGAGGCACAGGGTCAGACTGATTTGCATATAGCCATGTCTGAACTGGGGTGGCAGAGTGGGCTAAAGAACAGTGATGGATTAAACCCAGATCTTTTGACTGGTGTGAGTGTTTGATTGGTACAGATGCTCCGTCCATTACCACCCCCTTTTGTACCACTTTTGGCCTCCATAAGTGTGGCAGGGTATGCTCAGACGTGAGTCCCTTGCTCACTTTGCCACTGGATTCAAGCAAGCCGGACTGAAGACGGCTGGAATGCCAGAAACCTGTCCTCGGAAGCTTGTTGCTGGGGTGGCAGAGTGGGCTAAAGAACGGTGATGGATTAAACCCAGATCTTTTGACTGGGTGTGAGTGTTTGATTGGTTCAGATGCTCCGTCCATTACCACCCCTTTTTGTACCATTTAATGCATTAAGGCTGGGACGCTCCTGGGTAACCACGCGCTCTATAAATCCAACATTCAATCATTATATAAATCGATTTAATCTTATAGTGAGTACATATCTACTTGGTAAGGATGGTTTATTAATAACATATGATTCCGTTAAAGCACATAGTTTGAGTAAATTCACAAAATCTACAATAAATGCACTTTAGTAATAATGTCAAATGCAACACGTATTTTAATATTGTTTGACCACCGAGAAACATGTGCTAAGTCCTTTATACCTGATATTTAAAGCATGTGTAACATCACAGCTGCTTTTAAATTCCCAGGTTATGGGCATAGCAGAATATCAACAAAAGAAGCATTCTGATGTATTAATTGAATCATATGTCACGTTAACACACTTTGGTATTGTGGAGCCTCTGCAAAAGCATGCATTCCCTCCTTAGCACAGTCAAACCTTTCAGCAAGTGGGGTTTGTGTGCCTCCAGCAAGTACTGGCTTACATTGCATCTCACAGAAGAAACCAACCATAAGTATCCCCTTGTTAGTACAGAGTACTGCCCACTCATGGCAAGAGCAGGTATTTGCTGTTTGCACTGGGCCCCTATTTTCTGTGACGCCACCCCAGGGCGATGAACCCCAAGAGCTCAGCCTAATTCTTGTTGTACTTTATGAAACATCCGTGGGCTGTACCACATAAAGTGTGCATTCGGGGAGCTACATTAAGACAGGTCTGTGTCACAGTTTTGGGCTGACTGGTGTCTTAAACTGCTGGAGCAGTACCTTTACACCACCTTAGACAGTGTAAACGATTGATGGTCACAAGGAGATATTGCAATTTTTGTTGACATATCTAAAGTAAACAAAATAACATAGCACAATACACAAAGTAATATAAAACTGAATTTTAAAAATAGCAGGGCACAATAAAACCATAGTACAAACTATACATTACATACCAATAATGATGGTAAAAAACAAAGAAGTACAAAAACAAAAGAAGACATCACGACCACAACCACACGGTGGTAAATGGTGTATGTACCAAGCACTACATTAAGTTACCAGCAGGACATGAGATAGCCCCAGTCAAAAATGTGTTTGGTCCAGACCCCTTGGCACTTTGTTTCTCACTTAGCTTATTGCTATTCATTAATTAAAAGAGCGCTTTGTCTGTAAATGCTGGCATTTGATATTTTTATTTGACATGAACCAATAAATGCCATGATTCAGTCTTCTTCAGATATTTTTAAATTAACTGATATTTCTTTTCTCTGGTAGACACCGCCACAGACGTAAATGTACTACACGTGAGGCTGCTGTGGTGTTTTTACCTCTGAATAATTTGGTGTTAAAGTGAGATTAGACATTGCTAGACTACGGGCCACATCAATCAAGCGAAAAGCGGGTCGCAAACAGGTAGATTCGCAGAATCTGCCCCTTTGCATTTGGGATGCACCATCCCAAATGCAAAAATCGTGGTTTGAGAAACTGCAAAAATAGCGATTTAATTGCGATTGAATTGCGATTCCCTGAATGCAATGCATGATGAAATTGCAAATAGCGATTTCGCAAATATGGGTCGCAAATTATCATCAATTTGAACTTGATGGTAATTTGCAAAACTGTGAAAAATGCACTCAAGTGCATTTGTCAAAGTTTCTGGTTACACACAAACACACCCATGGGGCATGTGTGTGTGCAACATATGTTCCCATTACAATTTCAGGGGTGCAGCAGGGTATCCTTTTGGCACCCATGCACCCCTGAAATTGCATGCCCAATTTGGGAGTACCTATTGGATACTCGCAAATTGCGCATGCAATTCCCATTCATTCCTACGGGCCTGTAAGCCCATAGGAATGAATGGGAAGCCATTCCTTAATTGCGACTCACAATTTGCGAGTCGCAATAAAGGAATGTTTAGGAATCAATATTTTTTGCGATTCCTACATGCATAGGCTTTTGCGATTCCTTAATAATCACAATTAAGGAATCGCAAAAGCCTTCCTTGATGCATGTACACCTATATCTTTTAGTTTCTCTAGCAGGGCACGTAAGTTGTTATTTAAGATACTAGAAGGCTGCAGAATGCTGCTTTGTTTTTACTCCCTTAGGATTCTGACAATCTTTTTTCTTTTCTTTTTATGACGGAGTTAGTGAAATCGGCACATTATGCGGCTCTGTGAAGCACAGATAAGTCCCTTTATGTTCATCTGCCGAAAGTGGCCCCCTGGTAGAAAAGGTCACTTTGTGAAAACGATGTCGATGTGCTTTTTATGGCTTTTCAGCGCCATAATTCGCCTGGTTCTCTGCTTTTTTTTCCCTTGCCAGTATTTATGTGGTAACCCCGTCCCTTTCATCTTGTCTTTGCATTGCTATGCAGCTGTCAGGCCGGGGCTGTTTCACTGCCTGCTTCTATGTTATGCCTGCCAGACTTGTCTCTGTGTGGAAGGAAAGAGCTAGGTCTTGGGGACTCGCTCAGTAGAGCAGTGTTTGTTTTATTATATTGATCACACTATATATGATACCTGACACTGTAACAGGCATACGGTGTGTGTATGTTGCTGTCTTGTAGAACGTCATATATCATGTTCGTAGCCAAGCTCTGTTGGGTTTCTCAGAATGCTTCTCAGGATCTCCCACCACAAGCAGTGCTCATCTCCTTTTCCAAATAATGCCTCATTATAACCTCCTTACAAGGTCCCTGCTATTAGTACTGGTAATTCCGCCCTGCAGTAAAGAGTTACTGTTACCAGCCAGTATACCACCATAGTAACTCTGGGGCTTATTTACAAGCCCCTTGCGCCGCCCATATTAACAAGCATTTTCAATGCAATAGGTCTCGCATTAGGAAAGTTTGAGGTATTGGTCTTGTAAATGACCCATTTTTGATTTATGTGTTGGTTTTGAAAATAGCGAAATTAATAGCTTTGTCATTTACCATGCCAATACTTTTATCTTTTGCAAATGTGACACCTATAGCATTTGTAATGCAACATGTGTTGTATTTACGTGACTTAGATGTATTGATATTACAAATAACAATGGCTTAAAGTTATTGTAATTTATAATGGCAATAGCTTTAACCTTTGTAAATAACTTGCGTGAAGATTATGTTCAGTGTATTTTATTGTGACGAAAATCCAAGAACAGAAGTGAAATATTAACATCTTTTTGTGTCATTTGTAATAAAGCTTGAAACATTAAGAGAACATATTTGAACCAGTTGTTGTTGAATGGTTGCACAGATTGATGCTGTGGTGGCGCTGAGTGATGCTGTGGCGTTCAGTGATGCTGTGGTGGCGCATAGTAATGTTGTGGTGCCCCTGAGTGATGCGGTGGTGATGCTGAGTGATGCTGTGGTGATGCGATAGAATGAGTGTGATATATAGATAGAGTATGGGCGATATATAGATAGAGTGAGGGCGATAGATAGAGTGAGGGCGATAGATAGAGTGGGGAGAGGGGAGATGGAGGAGAGAGGGGAGATGGAGGAGAGAGGGGAGTGAGGAGAGAGGGGAGTGAGGAGAGAGGGGAGTGAGGAGAGAGGGGAGTGAGGAGAGAGGGGAGAGAGGGGAGTGAGGAGAGAGGGGAGTGAGGAGAGAGGGGAGAGAGGGGAGTGAGGAGAGAGGGGAGTGAGGAGAGAGGGGGAGGGGAGAGAGTGATGAGAGAGGATAGAGTGGTGAGAGAGGAGAGAGTGGGGGAGTGAGGATAGTGAGGAGAGGGGAGAGGTAGAGAAGAGAGGAGAGAGGTAGAGATGAGAGGGGAGGGGAGAGGGAGGAGAGAGGAGAGGGAGGAGAGAGGAGGGAGAGGAGAGTGAGGAGAGGAGAGTGAGGAGAGGAGGGTGAGGCGAGGGGAGAGAGGGAGGTGAGAGGGGGAGGTGAGAGAGGGAGGGGAGAGTGGAGGGAGGGGAGAGTGGGGAGGGTGGGGAGAGGGGAGAGTGGTGAGAGGGTAGAGTGGTGAGAGGGTAGAGTGGTGAGAGGGGAGAGTGGTGAGAGGGGAGAGTGGTGAGAGGAGAGAGTGGTGTGAGAGGAGAGAGTTAGGATAGTGAGGAGAGGGGAGATTGAGGTGAGAGGGGGAGGGGAGAGTGGTAAGAGACGGAAGAGTGGTGAGAGGGGAGAGTGGGAAGAGTGAGGAGAGGGGAGAGATAAGAGGGGAAAGAGGGGAGAAGAGAGAGGAGAGAGAGGAGAGGGGAGAAGAGAGAGGAGAGAGAGGAGAGGGGAGAAGAGAGAGGAGAGTGGGGAGACTGACGAGAGGGGAGAGTGAGGATAGAGGGAGTGGAGAGAGGGAGGGGAGAGGGGGAGTGAGGAGAGAGGGGGGAGGGGAGGGTGAGGAGAGAGGGGAGAGAGGGGCGGGATTTCTGAAGTGACTGATAGCCGAGAAGGCCGGTCAGCAGAGAAGAAGAGCGTGTGGTCTTGGAAGAGGGAGGGAAGCGGAGAGAGGGAGGGAAGAAGAGGTGCTGGGGGAAGAGGACCCAGGCGGTCTTGTGAAACTCGAGCTGCAGTACCAGTGGGGGAGGGACAGCAACACTGAAATGTTGTTTTTCAACAAAACATTTGGGAGCAAACCTGGCGGGCTCGAGCAGGGGCATGGAGAGGGCATTTTAGAAAGAGTGATGCCTAGGTGAATTAATCAAATTGGTTACGCAGCAGGAGGTGGTGCGGGACGGACGTCGAGTCAACAAAAAAAAACCTAGTTAGAATGAAGTGACTGATAGCCGAGAAGGCCGGTCAGCAGGGAAGAAGAGCATGGAAGAGGGAGGGAAGCATTCCAATGAAGTTTGGTGCGAGGCGTGGGGGGTGGGGGAGGGGTAGCAGGGGACCAAGTACACAAAAAAAGTAACCTCCACAATTCAAGTGTCCTCTAACCCCTGCGTAGGGTAGAGAAAATATGCATCATAATCTTTGTGAAAAAATGAACGAAAGAAAATGAAACTACTGGCAAGTATAGTGTATTTCAACACCATGCTATGTGAAATATTCCTTAAAAGGAGAAATATGCCGTAGCTGCTACAATAATAACCCAATGTTCCACAGGAGTAGTTAAGCACAACCCTACAAATATAGGGGCCTATTACGATTGCGGTTTTTCCGCATCCTCCAGGCCGGCGGAAGCCACCGCCGGCCCGGAGGATGCGGAAAAACCGCAACGGACCCACCAAAGACCCACCACCACATTAGGATGGCTGGTGGGTCCTGGTTTCAGTCCGCAGCTTTTCCGCCGCCGTTGGCTTACAACCGCGGCGGAAAAGCTCTAATATGGCGACGGTGTCTCTCAGACACCGTCAGCCATATTAGGATATGCTGTTTAAAATGCTTTTCCGCTGCAAGTTTTCTGCCGCGGAAAAGCATGTGTAACTTCACTGCGGAGGCCCGTTGCGGGCCCCCTGGGTGAAGGGGGGTGGGGGGTGCACATGGGGGGTACCTATGGTACCCCCCTGCATTTGTATGCAGAAATCGGCAGGCACCGCACGGTGCCTTCCGCTTTCTGCATACAAATGCAATGTATGCATTTTTACCATTGCGGCGGATGCAGCTTGAAGCCGCACCCGCCGCAATGGTAGAAATAGAGGATGTGACCGCTAGGGTGGCAGTCACATCCTAATTGCACAGGAGGGAACTCCGCAGGCCATGCGGAGGTTCCCTCATAGTCTATGGTGGCGGACGGACTCAGGTCCGTCCGCCATCATAATCGGCCCCATAATATGTAAATGCAAAACCGTTCTCCCAATATTAAAAAATTGCTCACTATTCATGCATATCAAAAGAAATCTTACCAACAATAACAAGAAGATAAAGTGTTGTAGCGTCGATAATAGGCTCAGGAGATGGAGAATACTGCCAAGTAAATATAATAAAAAGGAGTCAGTAAAAAAAACAGTAATGGAATTCGATATGGTTCTGCTAGTGCTCTAAACAATACACTTTAGCATTTCCTTCTTGTGATGTCCTCCTAAATGTGGTGCCTGGCTATTTCTGTCCCCCTCCTTATGTTCAAGTTTGTGGTTTTGGAGGGTGTCGTAAGCCCAATGAGTATTTTTAATAGAAAATGTATTTCTTAGGAAAGATCAGACCAATGTCAACTGACATTATATTTTCCTCAATTCTCATGGATCCGTATAGGTCTAATTATTATCATAACAAACATCATGGTATGACCATTTGAGTAGTAAAAGCAAAGAAGTGTACTTGCTGGTTAGGCCTGCAACCTAGAGGCATGTTTGTTCTCAGCCTTTTTCTGGGGTAACTTGAAGTGGTGCAGGTAGATCTAGTTTCTAAATGGAGAATGTTTTTTTAAATAGTTTAAACCCTTTAAAAAGCTCAGCAATTACCCAGAAGGGTATCCTGGCACCAACACTGAGCATTGACATACAGGAGAAAGAATCCCAATATTCCGAATGACAACAGCTGATAGAAAGCCCTAGTTCCTGAAAAGTCAAGTTTATAAAGCCTTCCTAAAATGTAATAAAGAGTGGGGATGTACCATGTTACAACGCATACCGTTACAACTACCTACCATTACAACGCGACCATTACAACGCATACCATTACAACGCATAGCGCTTTGAGGTGCTGGATAGTGGTAAGTATAATTTACTATTCTAACTCCAGTCCCCGTGGACCCTAGGGAAGGTGTTGGATAGTAAATTATACTTATTCCCTATCCTAGAGCGCCCACCCAGCGCAATGCGTTGTAATGGTATGCGTTGTAAAAGTCGCGTTGTAATGGTAGTGCGGAGTAAAAGATGCGTTGTAACGGGTGTATACCAAAGAGTGGATCTTCGACAAGATACAGGGGAGCTCAGTACAACGTTTGACAGCTCTGACTGACAAATATCTATCTCCCCAGACCCCCAAGCCACTGCATTTGTTTCTAGGCTCAACCAGCAGTAGAGTTACATGGGAGCATTTGTACGGTGTAGGGATAATAAAGATATTTTTTTTTATAAATAGGCCAGGCCAATACAATGGAGTGCTTTTAGAAAATGGCAGAGAGATTTAAAAGCCACTCTTTATACCCCCGGAAGCCAGTTAAAAGATTTAAGAGCATCTGAGGAAAAATGTGGAAACCCTACTGCCATTCTGGTGACCGCGTTCTGAACCCTCTGCAACGTTCTCCTTTGGCCCGTATCCATCACTTAAAAAAGAAAAGTTGCAATTGTCCAGGCGACTAGGGGCCATATGTATCAAGCAAATTCGCATACGCAAATGCCGAAATTCGCAGAATTTCGGCCTTTGCGAATGCGCTAAATGGTATGTATGAAAAAAAATCTGGTGCAAAACAAGGAATCGCAAAACTTGCGATTCCTTATTTTACAATTTCTATTGAAGGATTCGCAAATTTTGCGATTCCTGGAATGCAATGTATGAAGAAAAAAAAAAGCAAATTGTCCTTAAGGAATCGCAAATTACCACCAACTTCAAGTTGGTGGTAAGTTGCGAATTCCTTGAAAAATGCACATTTTTGCATTTTTCAAAGTGCCATGTGACGCACATTCATGCCCTAAGGGCATGTATGTGCGCCACATGTGCACTCATGCTTATTTCAGGAGTGCAACAGGGTGTCTTTGGACACCCCTGCACCCTTGAAATTATTCTCAATGTGCGATTTCAAATTGCGAATCGCAAATTGAGAATAACTTCCCATTCATTCCTATGGGCCTCCTGGCCCAAAGAAATGAATGGGAAAGTATTCCTTAATTGCGATTCGCAATTTGCTATTCGCAATTAAGGAATACTAAGAATTCGAAAAAAAATCAAATTTGTACATACATACCAATTTGCGATTCTGAAATAGCGATTTCTAAAAATCGCTATTTCAGAATCGCAAATCAGCTTGATGATACATATGGCCCTACGTATAGTAGCCTAGATCATCATTCTTTGGAAGGAAGGGCGGAATTTTCTTAAGCACCTTTGAAAGGAAGAAGCAGGTTGAAGGGAAATGTATGGCTTGCCCAACTAAGAAAAGCTCCGGCTCCAAATATTCCCCCCCCAATTTCTAATTCCATGGTCAGGCCAGACAGACCAGAAAGGAGGTCAGAGCAGAAGGAAGACATTTTGGTCCACTGTCTCTGAACTTAAAACCAGCTTCAGGGCCCTCACTACCATTCCTTGTCATATTACTAGCAGTAAAATGAAGGAGCATTTTAGGGGCGTCAATGCTGCACCTTACTCGGCATGTACCTTTTGAGTCGATTTGTCCCTAGTTTCCGGTTTCCATGCATCCCTGTCGGAGGTTGAACTTGCGATTCAACAAAGCATTGGTGGAAAGGCAGCCGGCCCTGATGGAGGCCCTATCGACCTGATCAAACTGAACATACGCTTTTGGGCCCGTCTCCTCGTTAAGACCTTCAATGGTCTTGTGCATTCTGTCCTATCCAACACATGGAGCTTGTCAACCATAGATTTCATATTTAAAAAGGAGGATTGTCATTACCTTTCTGTTACAGTCGGATCTCCCTCATAGATGATGCTGCTAAAATATTGGTCCGAGTTATTTATAATAGGATAATGGAGTTGGTGTACACCTAATCTGTTTTGCAAAGATGCCAGTATGGGTTCAAGCGCAAACTGGGCACCATTGAACAATGCCTTAATCTTAACCTGGTGCTAGGTAAATACGTGGCTAGACAATCTCAGCTTTACCCATCATTTATGGATTTGACTTTGGAGTTCCTTTGTGTCAACAGGGCTAAATTATGTCACATTCCTATTGCCCCAGGCCAGTACTCCAAACTGTCCTGGTATACTTCCTGGCCGACCTACATGAGGGAATGAAGGCAAGGGTCCATAATAGCCAACATGAGAAGATTTCAGGAAATATTGAGATCCATTGCAGAGTTTGGCAAGGCTGCATGTTTGCTCCTCTCTTATTCATCCTATATGTGAATGATCTTCATCCCTCACTTCTGAGAGCTACTCAAGAAGTGCCAATATTGGGGGGACCCACTCCCATGCCTCCTGTACGTGAATGATGCAGTGCTTATAGCATGCATCCCAAGAGCACCCTATTGCCTAGTACATGCCTTTGTAAACGTTATGGCCTCCCTTGACCTCCGGACCAATTTCACCAAATCTCATGTTATATCCTGCGGTCCCAAGTATAGGCCCGTTCCAAACCTGGTAATCAGCCATATTTCCTTGACTAACACCTGCTCCTTTCCCTACCTAGGGATCCTATATTTCTTCCCTGGGCTCCTGGTCCCCCCATGTCTCACATCACACAACAAAATCTTCTATGGCTAATGGGTCCATATGAAGCCTTTCCCAGCCTCCAGGTGGTGGTTTCCTAATGCCATTGCTCCAAATATATAAATCTCAGTCCTTACCTATTGTCATGTACGGAACCGAGATATGGGGGATTTCAAATTGTAATCCCATTCAACTAGAAGACAATAGATTTCTTAGAAGGGTGCTATCTCTCCCCATATTGCTGCTAATTTTATTTGTCACCAGGAACTTGGGCTATCTTATCTTGAAGATTCGATCCAGGTACGGAGGACTGCTCTGGCTGTCAATCTGGACAGTTCTGAAACTGCCCTAACTAAGGAAATCATATCGGACTGTCTTTCTCTTGATAAGGGGCTAGTGATCCCCTGGATTTGGTATGTTAAATCTGTATATCATTGCATATGGTTGGAATCCTCTTTTCTTTCACCGCCCACCCGTGCCTCCTTAAGTAAAAGGTGTGTGGTTAATGAATTTTATCAGTTCAGGAAATCTCAGCGGTTCAGGAGTCTTTCGGGGAGATTGTCTGTACAGGGGCGGCTCTAGGCTCATGGCGGCCCTGGGCAGGGAGCGTAGGTAGGGGGCCCGGAAGAGGGTGTCCGGGCGGGACAGAGCACTCCGAAGCTCAGGAAGGTGAAACAGAGCCGGAGGCCGCCAAATCCCTGCCAGGGGCCGCCATGCAAATATGTATCCATCCGCAGAGGATTATTATATTAAGGATATGTATTGGTGTGGTGGCCCCTGGGGTTTGGTGGCCCTGTGCAGGTGCACAGCTTGCACATGCCTAAAGCCTCCCCTGGTCTGTAGCCAGGTATCTGGACCTATGGGACTCAAACACCACTACCGATTATCTCTTGATCACCCAGAGCAGGTCTGGACACTCCCTTCTACTTCACTTTCGATCGGACACAGTTAAATATCTGCTTTGTTTCCTGCTGGACTTTACTCACCACCTCAAAGCCATACATTGTCCCTGCGATGATACATCTGAACGAACAATGGCCATTTCACTTTTTTTGCACATATTATACACACTATACTAGACTCTTCTTAATTCGAATTTTCAAGAAGTATTGTCACAGTCTCATACAATTTAGACCTGCATTTAGATATGTATTACTTTAAAAAAACGAGGAAGTGATTTTTGATGTGGGTTCATTTTTAAAAGCTGCTACATGTGCACGTAGCTCAATGCTCGGATAAACGTGCTGCTGTTATTCGGTACTGTACTACTATGCCATTATTTTATATGCATTTTATTCAATGTAATTTGAATTGCTATTTGTTTATTCATATTATGACTCACTTTTATGGTTGCTCTAATGTTATTGAAAAAAGTTTTTTGAATTAAATTGAACTGCCTGTGACCTATTTCTTAAATGGGATCTGCACCTGTTTAACGCTCTGCCTCGATTCCCAATTCCCTGCAGTCTGATGAGAAGGATCGAATGCAATGTTTTGCCGAAAACTTCAGACAGATCTAATAGCACTAGGGCTGAAGGTTCTGCGTCGTTCATTTTCATTCGAAAGTCATCCACCTCCACTAATAGGGCAGTCCCTGTACTGTATGAGGGTCGAAATCCGACGGTGTTAAATCTCAAATTTGGCCATTAGCCAAGAACTCCAATAGGAGTTGATTAACCTGTGTCGCCATCTTGTTGTCAGATTAATAGTCAAGTCAAGTCAAGTCAATAGATTTATATAGCGCGCTACATACCCATAGGGTCTCAAGGCGCTTGAGGAAGGGTGGGGAATTACTTGTCGAATATCCAAGTTTTGAGTTGCTTTCTGAATGCTAGGTGGTTCTGAGTAAGGCGAAGGTGAGTGGGAAGTGGGTTCCAGGTTTTAGCTGCCAGGTAGGAGAAGGATCTACCTCCCATGGTGGTTTTGTTGATGCGAGGTACAGTGGCCAGGGCTTGGTTGGAGGATCGTAGCTGACGGGTGGGGGTGTAGAAGGACAGTTTTGTGTTGAGGCAATTGGGTCCAACTTCGTAGAGTGCTTTGTGTGCGTGGGTGAGGAGGCGAAACGTTATCCTCTTATTTACGGGGAGCCAGTGGAGGTTTTTCAGGTGACCAGAGATGTGTTCTTTACGCGGAATGTCTAGTATGAGCCTGGCTGAGGCGTTCTGGATGCGTTGGAGTTTTTTCTGGAGTTTAGCGGTGGTACCGGCGTATAGGGTGTTTCCGTAGTCCAGGCGGCTCGTGATCAGTGCGTGGGTGACCGTTTTTCTAGTTTCGGTGGGGATCCAGCTGAATGTATTTTTGAGCATGCGAAGAATGTTGAAGCAAGAAGATGAAACGGCGTTGACTTGTTTGGTCATCGAGAGTGAGGAGTCCAGGATGACCCCCAGGTTCCGTGCGTAGTCCGTCGGGATGGGTGCTTTTCCGAGGGCCTCTGGCCACCAAGAGTCATCCCAGGCGGAGGGGGAGGTGCCTAAGATGAGGACTTCTGTTTTGTCTGAATTCAGTTTCAGACGGCTGTGCTTCATCCACTCGGCTACTTCTTTCATTCCTTCGTGTAAGTTGGTTTTGGCGGTGTTAGGGTCTTTGGTGAGTGAGAGGATCAGTTGAGTGTCGTCAGCATAGGAGATGATGTTGAGATTGTGTTGGCGAGCGATGGCCGCAAGGGGGCTCATGTATACGTTGAAGAGGGTGGGGCTGAGTGACGAACCTTGTGGCACGCCGCAGATGACTTCAGAGGCCTCTGACTTGAATGGTGGGAGGCGGACTCTCTGGGTTCTTCCGGTGAGGAACGAGGTGATCCATTCCAGTGCTTTTCCCTGGATTCCGACGTTTCTGAGGCGCTGTAGAAGGGTGCTATGACAGACTGTGTCGAAGGCAGCGGAGAGGTCGAGGAGGATGAGGGCGACTGTGTCTCCATTGTCCAGTAGAGTTCGAATGTCGTCTGTTGCTGCGATAAGTGCGGTCTCAGTGCTGTGTTTGGCTCGGAAGCCGGACTGTGAGGGGTCGAGGGATTTGTTGGTTTCGAGAAAGGTGGCGAGCTGGATATTGACAGCTTTCTCGATGACTTTGGCCGGGAATGGAAGAAGCGAGATGGGGCGGTAGTTTTTGAGTTCGGTGGGGTCAGCTGTGGGTTTTTTCAGAAGGGCGCTGAGTTCTGCGTGTTTCCAGCTTTCCGGGAAGGTGGCGGAGTTGAGGGAGCAGTTGATGACATCTCGGAGGTGTGGTGCTATGATGGAGTGTGCTTTGTTGAAGATATGGTGAGGGCATGGGTCAGTTAGGGATCCTGAGTGGATGGAGTTCATCAGGCGGATGGTGTCCTCGGTGGAGATTGGGTTCCAGTCGTTAAGGATGTTCAAGGGGGGTGAAGGTCCTGCGGAAGGTTGGGTGGGTTGGTCTCCGGGTCGGTTGTCGAAGCTGTTGTGGATGTCTGCGATTTTGTTGTGGAAGAAGGAAGCTAGGGAGTCGCAGAGGGCTTGGGAGGGGGTGATGTCATTGGAGTTGGCTGATGGGTTGGTAAATTCTTTGACGATGTTGAATAAAGAGGAGGCAGGGGACCCAGGGAAGAATCCGATTTTAATGAGGTAGCAATTGAAATAACTTTATCCAGCGACAACAGCTCCCAGTGCTCCAGAATAATGCATACATTTGCTTGAAATGTCTGCATTACAGCTAGTTGTCTATCCTCGATGGGCAGCAATTTCTGTGGTATGAGATGAGTATACCACTCTTTGGTGCCAGAGGCTCACCACAGGAGCTTTTCAGATGGCGAATCAGAGAACAAATCACAGCTGAGAGGGCAGACCCTCAAAGAACCAGACACATTCTGTCCCCAAGCAGCAGGTCCTGAATCAAGGGTTGAAAGGTAGGGTACTAGCTACTGTCATTAGCAACTCTCAGAGTTGGTAACAGAGGGTAGTGCTTGAAAGGAAGAGGCCTGGAAGGCCCATACAAATGTGTTACCTTTAAAGTCCTGTGCCAACAAGCCCTTGTTCAGTACTATGATATAGCACCAAAAATAGTTTAGGGCAGCTGAGGGAAGGATTCTTGCATCATGAGGTAAAGATCACCAACTTGGAGCCCATCTGGAGGAGAGTGGTGCCTCAAAAGATTCATATCCTTCCCACTTTAAGGCCTGGAGAGACAGCAAAGAGATAACCTGACCCCTTCGGATCATCTCTGAGCCTAATAGGGGAAGAACCTTAAGATCATGTACCTTCTCTACTAGGTAGTATGTGAGAATTTTGTGTTTTACCTCTAACAGAGCATGCCCATTTGTGGGGTCTCTTTAATGTAAACATCATGGAGGGCATGGATGGCATGGGATTGTGCTGATTTTTGTGTGTTTTTCAATTTTTTGGGGTGTTGATGGGGACTGGCCATGTGGGTGGGGGCCCTTTTGAGTGCTGGTACAGGCAGGGCCTGGTCATGTGCTGGGGGGCAAGGGGCCATTTTAAAGGCAGGCAGTGTTCTCAGGCCTGCGCCCATTTTGCCTAGCTTTCATCCATTATGCCCAGGGGTATTCAGTGGTGCATGGGCCTAGACTTTCTGTGGGGTGTCTTGAATTTAAACATAATTGAAAAAGATTCCTTGATGAATTCCCTACCCATTGCTTCATAACTGCCTGCCTGTTGTTGTTCTAGGCAATATTGAAACTGGAAAGTTGTGACCGGTAGTGCTATATGGCCATGAATTAACCATTCTGTGGATGGTGACTCTGCCACATTGAAAGGTAACTTGTCAAGTTTTTCAATACGCAGGATTGCATCTTTTGCTCCCCTTTATTCCATTGTTATCTGCTTTTCAGTTCGATTGTATGCAGAAAATAGGGATGTGCTGTAGATAAATTTCCAAAGTACATAGCCAGTACAAGAGGGAGGGATCCCAGAAACGTTTTATTTGCAAATAAACAATAATTTAAGCATGGGCGTAAAATCCGTTCCGCTCGCTGAATTTGCGGATTTTCGGCAAATTCGCAATCCGCTAACACTCGCGAATTTGCCGAAAATCCGCAAATTTGCACGCAGCGGATTTTTTTGCTTGCTGATGCAATATTGCGGCGCGCGGCGTTCACATACCGTTATTCAGCGTTTGCAGAGTTGTTTTTCTCCATATTTTGCCTGTGCTGCGCCATTTTGGATCTTGCTGCGGGATCCCGCGGGAGTTTGGCAACCGCAATTACATCATCGCGGCTTGCCACCTTGCACAGCATGCATCGCGAGAGTTCGCAATTGTGAACACGTAGATGCGGCGGGCAGCAACAATCTCGCACTCCCAAAATTGCAAAATTTGCAATTCTGCACAAGAAATCCACCAGCAAGCAGCATAAACCTTCTGAAAATGATGATTTTTATCAGAATAACTCCTCAGGTTGACATTTGCCTGCACTTTTTTTTGCAAGGAGTCCATTTTGAGGGAGGGGGTGGGAGGAAAGAAGTGCCCCACAGTCTCCAACTTCCTGTTCCTATCCACCAGGCTCCTCCCAGTGCTTTCTTCATGTGCTGGTCACTTTCATTTGGATCTTGACCTGGAAGGATTACTTTTTGTGGATGCTGCTGGATATTTGGATTTGAGGCCTTTTTGACTTTCTTTGATTCACTTTTGGATTCGAAATTTCACAAGTAAGTTTGTTTGGGGCATTACAGTTGCTGCAACTACAATTTTGGAATTTTCAATTTTTGGGCTGTTGTTGGGGCCTTTTACCACATCATGGAGGGCATGGATGGCATGGGATTGTGCTGATGTTTGTGTGTTTTTCGATTTTTTTGGCTGCCATTGGGGCCTTTTGCCCAGGGGTAGTGAGTGGTGCATGGACTGAGTCTTTCTGTGGGGTCTCTTTAATGTAAACATCATGGAGGGCATGGATGGCATGGGATTGTGCTGATTTTTGTGTGTGTTTCAATTTTTTGGGGTGTTGATGGGGACTGGCCATGTGGGTGGGGGCCCTTTTGAGTGCTGGTACAGGCAGGGCCTGGTCATGTGCTGGGGGGCAAGGGGCCATTTTAAAGGCAGGCAGTGTTCTCAGGCCTGCACCCATTTTGCCTAGCTTTCATCCATTATGCCCAGGGGTATTCAGTGGTGCATGGGCCTAGACTTTCTGTGGGGTGTCTTGAATTTAAACATAATTGAGGGCATGGATGGCATGGGATTGTGGTGATTTTTATGTGTTTTTCAACTTTTTGGGGGTGTTGTTGGGACTGGCCATGTGGGTGGGGGCCATTTTGAGTGCTGGTACAGGCAGGCCCTGGCCATGTGCTGGGGGGCAAGGGGCCATTTCGAAGGCAGGCAGTGTTCTCAGGCCTGCACCCATTTTGCCAAGCTTTCATCCTTTATGCCCAGGGGTAGTGAGTGGTGCATGGGCCTAGTCTTTCTGTGGGGTGTCTTGAATTTAAACATCATTGAGGGCATGGATGGCATGGGATTGTGCTGATTTTTGTGTGTTTTTCGATTTTTTTGGCTGCTGTTGGGGGCTTTTGCCCAGGGGTAGTGAGTGGTGCATGGACTGAGTCTTTCTGTGGGGTCTCTTTAATGTAAACATCATGGAGGGCATGGATGGCATGGGATTGTGCTGATTTTTGTGTGTTTTTCGATTTGTTTGGGGGTGTTGAATGGGATTGGCCATGTGGGTGGGGGCCATTTTGAGTGCTGGTACAGGCAGGGTCTGGCCATGTGCTGGGGGGCAAGGGGCCATTTTGAAGGCATGCAGTGTTCTCAGGCCTGCACCCATTTTGCCTAGCTTTCATCCATTATGCCCAGGGGTACTCAGTGGTGCATGGGCCTAGACTTTCTGTGGGGTGTCTTGAATTTAAACATCATTGAGGGCATGGATGGCATGGGATTGTGGTAATTTGTATGTGTTTTTTTACTTTTTGGGGGTGTTGTTGGGACTGGCCATGTGGGTGGGGGCCATTTTGAGTGCTGGTACAGGCAGGCCCTGGCCATGTGCTGGGGGACAAGGGGCCATTTCGAAGGCAGGCAGTGTTTTCAGGCCTGCACCCATTTTGCCTAGCTTTTAGCCTTTATGCCCAGGGGTAGTGAGTGGTGCATGGGCCTAGTCTTTCTGTGGGATGTCTTGAATTTAAACATCATTGAGGGCATGGATGGAATGGGATTGTGCTGATTTTTGTGTGCTTTTCGACTTTTTGGGCTGTATAACTGATGTTCCTCTGTCTTCCATTGCTTTTAGGTGCACAAGAGAACCACCAGTGCCAGGAAGAAGTCCTGCAGCCGTGTGTGCAGCATAACGTCACGCGATGTCACGTCTAGCCACAGACAAGACAACTCTGCAACTCGTGCAACTGCGGCCTGCTGTTCTGACATCTGAAGAAGATGGCCCCAAAAAAAGTTCCCCGTAGCTCCTCTAGCAAGATAGTTGCCAGTAAGGAGCAGAAGAAGCAAGTGGCGCCACTTACCAAGGAGACTGGTGTGCTGCCCGCCACATTTTTTGGGAATAAAAAAAAAAGTACACCTGCAGCAGCAGCGGGATCTGCTGGGGACCAAGTTGGGAGCAGCACCCCCGCTCCATTGGGCTCAGTGCCACCACCACCACGCCAACTTAAGTCCAAGCCCTTGAGTGCTGCAGAGGCAGCCAGTCTAGTTGTTCAATCACCATCGACCAGTGATGTTGGCTCATCGCAAGAAAGTAGCAGCAATGTTCCTCAATCAACACAGGTTGTTGTAACTCATCTGACGAGTGTTCAACAACCACAGCCGCAACAACAACCACATGTGCCAGTACAAGGCCAAGTACATGTGGAAGGAGAGGCAGCGCAAGGAGATGCGCAAGCAGAGGTGCATGGAGAGGCACAAGTGCCCACAATAGTTGTTCCTCCTGAAGTAGGGGCACATCAGGAAATCGACATTCAAGCCGAGGTATCATTTGAGGAAGCCACTCCTCCTGATCATTCATTGTCTTCCACATCCCTAGCAAGGAAAAGATAAAGAATGGTGTC
Organism: Lissotriton vulgaris; assembly: GCF_964263255.1. NCBI lineage: Eukaryota > Metazoa > Chordata > Amphibia > Caudata > Salamandridae > Lissotriton > Lissotriton vulgaris. Next base: position 1,460,683,689 of record NC_141687.1, on the reverse strand, counting down.
TACATCTTCTTCAAGCCCCCTTCCTTCTGATGATATGGATCCAACTTGGGAAACACCACTGCCGTCTGAGAGTGAGGCACACCATGATCTGACAAAGGTAGCTAAGCGTAAAAGGAAGGTCCCCGAAAGTCTCATAGTTATGGGGTGTGATGATGACGCTGAAGAAGTGGCGTATACTACTCCTGCTGATGAAGACTCTCACGACGACGGCGCAGTCATCATACACGCCACTCCAGCCTCAGCGGGCATGCAGCAAACAGACATTTTTACCCTAGACCAAAAAGCTGCTGAGCGTGATGTTGTCGGCGAAGAGGCAATGGGACCACCATCATTGGAGTTAACTGGTACACCACCACCTACCGCTTCCATATTTTCTCACCAGAAGGGACCTCCATCCACCTCGACCTCCATTTCCTCAATTAGTGGTGCTGCAAGTGCACAACGTAGTAAAGTTCGGCAACACACATCCTCCACTTCATCTGGCATTAGCAGCATGACCAGTATTGCCTCCTCCGCCCCCACAGACATTTGAATTCTGCAGTTTGGGACTTCTTTAGTGTTTGCACAACAAGGGAAAACATAGTCATTTGTAGCATTTGTAAGCTTGCAGTTAGTCGTGGTAAGCTTGGTACCAACTATGGTACCGGAGGCCAGAGAGGTCATCTTGAGAGACAGCACACTGTCCAATGGCATGCGCACCTAAAGGAGATCAAGGAAGCCCGAATTGCAAGTCAACAAACTCTATCCGTTGATGTTTCATCTGATGATGACGAGGAGGAAGAAGAGTCAAACACTTCACTTACACCCAGTAACCCTGTCAGCAGCACACCCCCTGTGAGCCACACTAAGAGTGTGGGAGAGAGTGAGACACCAATGCAAAAAAGTTCATCATCACCGAGCGTAACTGGGTCGAAGAAGTCATCATCATCATCCCGTAAAATCATGGTCCAGCCCACCATTAGAAGCATGTTGTTTTCAGATGCGCCATTTGAACGCAATCACCCAATGACGCGTCTGTATAACACTAAGCTGGCTAAAATGCTAGCTCTGGACCTTCTCCCTTTTTCTTTTGTGGAAGGGGTTGGTTTTCTTAAATTAGTGGCAACGCTCTTCCCTAAATGGAAGGTTCCTAGCTGGTTCTATTTTGCCAGAGTTGCGGTTCCAGCACCACATGAAGATGTGCTGTAGGTGATTGGGGCAGCTTTGCAGAAGAGTGCTGTTCACACTATACATCTGACAACAGACATGTGGACCGGTGGCGCAGGCACTGATTACATGTGCATCAATGCACACTGGATCTCTTTTTCAGGAGTTACAGCAAAGCTACGGGCAGGTGTTGACCCGAACAACGTTTTTAAAGCTGCTCGGAAACATGCAACACTAGCCATGTTTGGCATGGGGACAAGTCATACAGGAGAAAACATTTTGCAGGAGTTTAACACAAAGGTCTTTCAATGGCTGTCCCCCAAAAAAACGCAAGATTGGTTATGTTTCCACGGATAATGGCGCCAATGTAGTTAAGGCCATGGATATGGGTAACTATTTCAGAGTGCCATGTTTGGCGCACTGTATAAACCTGGTTGTTAAAAAATTCTTGAGTGAAGAAAGTCCAGTGTGCGAGTTACTGACCACCTGCCGAAGAATGTGCACACATTTCAGCCATTCTTTTAAGGCCTGGAAGCATCTGAGGGGCCTGCTACATGAACGTCGACTGCCAGTGAAAGCACTCATCCAGGAGGTGGCAACACTTTGGAACTCAACCTTCTACATGCTTGAGCGTCTGTATGAGCAGTGTGCGGTAGTTGATCAGTATTTCTTTACACAGGGTACAGCTATGAAGGACCTGAGGATACATGCGGAGCAATGGAAGCTAGTTAAAAGCCTGACAGACATGCTTCGTCCTTTTGAGGTCTTCACGCGTGCAGTCAGCAGGGAGGACTGTAATTTGGGAAAAGCTATCCCATTGTTGCGCATGCTAGAGCACCAACCGAAGGCGGTGTCTTCTACGTTTCAAAAAGATGAAGAAAAGCAAGAAGCTTTTGATTTGGCGGAGAAATTATTACAGCGCCTACTTTGCGATGAACGTCTTCAAAAGATCCACACAGAACAGCATTACATGTGTGCTACTATTCTGGATCCACGCTACAAAAAGGCACTGGCAGGCAGAGCATTCTTTCCTTTTGTGACGCAGAAGTTTCAAAGTACAAACTGTGGCTAGCTCTGTCAGCCATGAGGTTAGAAAGAGAACGGCAGGAAATTGAAGGAAAAGGCAGTACATCAGCATCAGCAGGCCATCGGGAGTCAAAAGAATCCACTTCTGCACCTGTGGCTGTGGCAGAAGTGAGTGATTTTCCCTCTCAGCCGTTAAAGACACCAGCAACCGGATCATCTGCACCAGACGCAACAGTAACATTGTGTGAAGAAGAGGATTGGCTAACTCAGCTTGGGTTTGCTTCTCAAAAGGTCCCAGCAAAAAGTAAGCAAAGTGGAGGAACCGTGAAGAACCTTGAGTCGATGGTGCAGGACTGTCTGAATGACTCAACAGAGGTCTATGTTCATGATGACCCATTGGCGTATTGGCATGGGAAAAAAGAATTGTGGCCAGAGATCTCCAACCTGGCTAGAAATTACTTGTCTTGCCCACTCGCAAGCGTGTCTTCTGAACCTGTTTTCAGTGCTGCTGGCGGCATTGTAACTTGCAAAAGGACCCGCCTCTCGCCCACAAATGTGGAGAGGTTAGCAATGATCAAGATGAATCAGCACCTCATACCACCAGATTGCAAAGTACGAGAATACACGCCGGAAGAAGACGAGGAGGACACCAACTTAGATGAGGGAATTTCTTCTCTGTTAGGTGACCTACTCCCGCCTGAATTCGCAGAGTATGAGGACGAACTCTTCTTCCCTGACACCGAGCCCTGAAAATTAGCCAATGAATCAATAACTTTGTTTTTCGTCCTCTTTCAGTTTTATTCTTGTATGTCTGTCTTTCTTTGTTTTGCAAAGTCAATATAAATAAAAACTTTAATCACCTAATCACAAAAACAACAAGCCCATCAGCAGAACTGTCTTCACTTATTTGCTTATTGATCTGAAGGTTGGCACAGTCTGCATTCCTCAGGTTCACAAGTTCACAAGAACATGCTCCTCTATCCTCAAAGCAGATGGCTGGATTACGCCCAATGAAGAAAGACTCTGCACTTGTGGGGGTGTTCTACTTCTTTGCGAGTGAGTTGACGGCTTTGGGGCCATTTCTGGGAAGGTCTAATACCGGATAAAAGTGGTTTGGAGAAAATCAGAGTTGAAAACGTTTTTGCCTTTTTGCTCACTATCATGTTTTCGGGGGCCTTTTTGGGTGGGTTCCTGGTGTTTGGGATGGGTTTTGGGGTCTGGGAGCACTGCTGGCACAGTCTAATGTTGATTGCATTTGTTTTCTAGGACATCCATGGTGGAAAAGTGGAGTTATGACATAGCTGCACAGCGCGTTTGGACAGAAGGCCGAAAAATATTGTAAGTATGAGATTTTCCATTTTTGCTTTTTGCCTGTTTGGGGGTGTTGTGCTTTTTTGCAGGTGGGTTGGCGGGTCTTGGGGCATTGCTGGGAAGGTCTAATACCGGATAAAAGTGGTTTGGCGAAAATCAGACTTGAAAAAGTTTTTGCCTTTTTGCTCACTATCATGTTTTCGTGGGCCTATTTGGGGGGCTTCCTGGTGTTTGTGGGTGGGTTTCGGGTCTTGGAGCAACGCTGGGTAAGGATACTTTTGATTGCAAGTGGTTTGAAGCACATCCATGCTGGCAAGGGGAGTTAGGGCCTAGGTGCAGAGCGCGCGCGGAGTGGTTCTGGAAATTTGTCTGAAATTTTATAAGTGCCCATTTTTGAAGTTTTGCTTTTTGGCTGCTTGGGGGTCTTCTACTAGTTTGCGCCTGGGTTAACGGCTCTCGGGCCATTGCTGGGAAGGTCTAATACCGGATAAAAGTGGTTTGGACAAAATCGGAGGCAAATTTTTTTTTGCGTTTTTGCTGACTTGCTTGTCTTTGAGGTGCTGTTTGGAGGTGTTCCGGGTGTTTGTGGGTGGGTTTTGGGGTCTGGGAGCACTGCTGGCACAGTCTAATTTTGATTGCATTTGCTTTTCAGGAAATCCATGGTGGAAAAAAGGAGTTAGGGCCTAGCTGCACAACGCGTTTGGACAGAATTGAAGGAAGGCCGAAAAATATTGTAAGTATGAGATTTTCCATTTATGCTTTTTGCCTGTTTGGGGGTGTTGTGCTTTTTTGCGGGTGGGTTGGCGAGTCTTGGGGCTTTGCTGGGAAGGTCTAATACCGGATAAAAGTGGTTTGGAGAAAATCCATGCTGAAAAGCCTTTTGGCACTTTTTGTAACTTAGGGTTTGTTAGGGTTAGCACTAGCAGCAGGATTGCATGTGTTTTGGGGTGTTCTAGATTTTTGCAACTGAGTTCTGGGGTCTTACAGCACTCGTGGGAATGTGTAATTTTGGTTGCACGTGATTTGAAGAAAATCCATGGTGGGAAAGGGGGGATTTGGCCTAGTTAAAGAAAGCGTTTGCCACTATTCTTAACTTAGGGCTCGTTAGGGTTAGCAGTATTGTATTGTATGTTTTTGGGCGGGGGCTGTTTATGGGGGGTTTGCGAGTCTTGGAGCGATGCTGGGTATGGATACTTTTGCTTGCTTGCAAGTGGTTTGAATACAATCCACGGTGGGTAAGGGCGGATTTGGGCCTACTTTACTTTCAAAGTACGTTTTGTCACCATTTTTTTACTAGGCCTCGTTTTTTGAGATCTGATTGGGGGTCTTCTACATTTTTGCGACTGGGTTTAGTAAGGGTCTGGGAGCACTGCTGGGAAGGTCTAATTTTGTGCTAAAACACAGTGTACAGTACACCTAGCTTGAGGGGAAAGATCCGCTAAATTAATTCGCCCATACTTATTTATCCTTCAAAAGGAGACTCAGACAGAGTACGCACTTTCGAAAATATTGTACTGTCTATTAGGAAACTCAAAGTGTGATTGTTTGCACTACACAGAGTACATACCTTATATTTATTTGTCAGTGGTGTTCTAATATCACTTCCTGTTTTTCCATCAATAATTACAGGCCGGGTTTCAGTCTGTGCAATGGGAAAAAAAGGATAAAGTCAGGCTTCACATTAGCGAGCCGCAATTCAGCATCCGCCAGGCAGGCAGTGGACAGGGTGTCTTCTGGTCACCAACATTGATGGACGGAGCGTCAGCTGGAATGGACTGGAGGAGTCCTGCTAATAAGAGGAATGGTTTGATGCATGCAACTTACCAAATTCAACAGGACAACTACAACAACATACAGATACAGTATCCATTCTTTTCTAATGATCTTTTAAGTAATGTTATTGCTGTGAACTTCTATGAGTGTGACTCTGCATTTCTTTGATCTCTGCTTCTAAATTCATACCTACAGCCATTCTGTAGGTTTTCCTTCTGCTATTTTGTAAACCTAATTTAACGTAAGAAGTGTTTCTCTGAGTGCAGAGATAGGCAAATGAAAACGCTGCAGCCCTGTACTGTCGCATTCTGTCATTCACGGTTGTCGAAAGTACTACTTACTTTTCAGTAACAATGCATGCAGTAGTGCATGCACTTCCTTTATGTCACTTAAAAGATTTATGGTTAGCTTTGTACCCAAAGATTTCTTTATCTTCAATTATTGTTTGTCCATGCTGTGCTTTTTTTTTCTTCTCTCAACAAAACTTAACCAAAATCCCCCATTCCCATCCATTATCCAAACCCTAACCCTCTTCCCCCGGGCTGTCTGGTGTTGATTGATGTGTGACTAAATGACAGCAGTAATTCCAGACACTTGCTAGGGAGGATAAGGTCATAGCAACAGGCTGGTGAAGGAATCCGAGGATATATTCTATTCTTACTCAGCTTGACACTCAGTCACTATTGGCAAATGAAAGCAGATTTTCATGTGCGCCATCAACTTGATTGGTCATCAAGAACATCCTCCTCCTAGACGTGGAAAATTATTACACTGCTGTGTCCTTCACCTTCGGTACTATTTCTTGTAGTAGTAGCCAATGTCAAAAAAATTCAGCGCAAGTACTAGTTATACTTTCAATACTTTACCATTTGTTAGGCTACATTGTGGCACTGTTCTAGTGTACTGTCACCAGCTATATTCTCTATCGTACCGTTCTAATGCTACGGTAAGGACAAACAAGGTTTCATTTTCTTTTTTTCCAGATGCTGCAACTGCCACTGTGTAACACCACAAGTACCACCGCAATGATGACATTTCATCCACCCAGGATTGCCAACCTTAATCGCCATTTCGCGTGCAGCCAGCCCTGTGCCTAGCCCTATTTCCAAACACAAATTACCGGTAAGATAAGCGTTTGGGGGGAGGTACTATAATGGAGTATTAGGAGAGATGAGAGACTGACGGTCCTAGGACTATTGAATTCACTTACTCTGGGAGAGGCACTTAGTTTTGAAAACATTTGGGCCATTGGTACTTACACAACTTGAATCAAGATGCCACTTAAGTTTCTGGACTGTTAAACCCCCACCCACCAGCCTCAAAAGCAGTAAAAAACACGTATGCTAAGATAAAGTTTAAAGTATATTTATATATGCCTAAAATAAATAATCTCCCGCAAGACCCAACCCACCCCCCTCCCGAACCCCAACGAATGTCCCTGAAAACTAAGTCCAAAAAAATAGAAAACCCAACTCCCAATTCCCACCCCCCAGCCCCCAGAAGTCTTTAAAAAAGGGGCAAGGGACAGTCTCCTCCTACTGCTGTTGACTTTTTGGGCCAGGTCGGCATGCTCCTTGCGGAGGGTCTTGAGCAGGGTTTTGGTGTTGAGGAGCTCCTGCTCGAGGTAGGAAACCCTCAGGGAAAGGCGGTGCATCCTTTTTTTGATACTGCTGTGGGGGGCAGCTGATTTCTTTGCTGCTCGGCGGTGGCGGGTGGCTGCGGTACCCCGGCTCCGTACCGCTGGAGGCCTGCTGCGCTGACTGGCTGACCCAGAGAGCGCGGAGGAGGATGTAGGTGTCGCCGTCAATGTTGTTGACGTACTAGTCTGCGTGTCCTCCTCCTCCAGGGCCACCAGCCACCGATATTCGGCGACAGTGGCCTCCAGCCTCCGTTGCCGGGCCCTTTTAGCCAGCTCCTTCCGTGTTGGTTTGGAAGGAGCATCTATATGAAGAAAGAAAGACATAGTCTATAACCAATGCTCTTTAAGATTAACACAAAATGATTCAGCAGAAACTTGTGTCACAGTAGAACTAGCAACTTGCAAGCACAGTAAATAACTATTGTGGCCAGTATCTATCTAACCTCCCACTTCTTCATCCTTGCTCTAACATTAGTGGGACTTTAAGGAATCAATTCTATGAGCACTATGGACTCACTCCATTACAGTCGACTATGACAGTACACCAGTCTTATTCTTCTTCTTCTCTCTTGTTTAGCAAAATTGGCATGTTAACATCTGCAAGCCGTCATAATGCCAGCGCAGTCAACTTGCACCCGAGAAAAACAGACACCCGCCATGATAAGTGAGACAGACTTGCGTTACTGTACCAGTCCAGTACATGCAGGTGGCGATGCTCTTACTTTTCTATTATGGGTGGCACTGAGAATACTCTGTTACATGGGCTATTGCTTAATTAATTTAACTTTCACCCTACAGTGCCAATGAATACTAGAAAAGGAAAATGAAGAAGATAAATAATCTGATTATCTATCACTGCACATGGTATGTATTTGCTTACATATGGGATGACTTTAGGTGCTTTGCTTTTTATTGAGTGAACAGTGATACATCCACACATGAATGACCGAGTTCTACTAAACTTATTAACAGAGGTAGTGAGTGGCCCTCGTAATAGCCGGATATATGCTGTGCTTGCAATACAAACTACTGCTACTATTCATGGTAGTATTCGGACAAAATTACATCTTCTTTTCCTTGCCTTTCCTACACTGGGACGGACGTGCGGGTGCGGTGTTACATGCTCTTCAAAGTAACACTTAGTTCATCCAGTGACCGTCTACTCTCTCTAGTTACACATATGCTATCTAAGAGTCAGATAGTACCATGATCCAGGCATCCATCCATTCAAACTATATGTCAATCATTCTTCTTTATGTCTCTCATCTGGACAAACCTTTTGTTTTATCACGGGGAGCACACTATGCAGTCTGCAATCTCAATCAGTAAGGAATATAAGAGCTTACCACTGCCCGCCAATACTGTGGCAACCCGCACAGCAGTTTCGTCCGGCACTTGCACCGCCTCCTCCCCTGAAGTCTCCTCCTCCACCTCCGCGCTGGGCCCAGCAACAGATGTTCCACCTACAAAGTACATTTAAGAATGTTAGTTAGATGTCATAGACATACACCACTCACTAGTATTTTGTCTAGGAATGAAGAAATGTGAATACAGAAACTAATCTAATAATTTGTGACTGTCTACTCTAAAGTAAAAATGTCCCTTTTTCCAGGGAAGGGTGTTGTCTTGCTGCACTTTTTGGCACAACTGATGAATGCTTGCTTTTTAACACGCACCATTTTTCTCATAACATACAGAAGCTTCACTTCTAAGAACAAATCATCATCATCACCACTAGCACAGAGGGACCAACGATTTAGCACCAAAAAGAAAAACTAAAGTTCAAACCAGGTGAGGGCTCGGCTCGCCCACAATAAATGTGTGAAATAAATCACCATAAACACTTTTCCATTTTTAATCAACCGTACTTTATGTTTTATGACAAGCTTGATTTTAATAAATATTTTTACTTTTAATAAAGCTTTAAAACTTTAATAGACTCTGTGGTTTTTGGTCAAGAGTGAATGAGCAAAAGGTTTTGCAATTTGCAAGCATGAGTCCGTGCCTCTGACACTTCTGGACTCTGACTCCGTACTTTTGTCCTGTGTTGGATAATCATCATTGGGGATCAATCATCGATGAATTCGGGAGCTAAATGACTCTGCCACGCTATCTAGTCAGTAAGGAGATTGGGGGTTCTTCAAAGACTGATATCACTGAGGTATGTGGAAAGTCTACCTGCGCCTATCATAATTGATAAACAATGCGCTATTTAGTGTCCATAGTTCTGTTTGTGCAGATTTGTCCCTGCAACAGTAGTAGTATGGATTGTCCTCCTATCCAATACCAAAAGTAAAGTACTAGTATCTTATTCTTTCTTGGTGGTCATTCACCTTTTTATTGTTGGTAATTGTCAAAGAAGCATAAACATTTAGAAGACTTGAAAAGACATTATGGACATTCCCAGAGGACTGCACTCAGTGCATAGAGCTATTGCTGACTAGTATGGGAGTTTCGTTTTACACCTTTTTCCAAAAGTGCAATCTTAGTTAGCTACACAGACAGACTAATTAGATTAATCTAGTAATACCACAGGGAGTCATAGTCGAGGCAGGATAATAATTTAGATACAGTCTACAAGAAGATCAAAGACGATTTAGAAAAAATCTAATGAGGAACACTAGGAAAAAATAGGTACTCTATATTAAAATTAAAACTTACCAGGGCCAGCAACGGAGCCCTCGCCTGACCAAACCTGGCCTTGTTCAGCAGCAGCAGCAGCCTCCTCCAATGTCCTCTTGCCCCTTGGGGGAGCTGATGTACAACATGAAAGAAAGAAAGACCAGAAAACATGGATGATATTTGTCAACCAAATCAAACATTTCAAAAGAACAATAACAAAATGTTTTGGCGAAATAGCAAATAGACAAGTATTCCACAGGATATATTGACCTATCTCATGTGGTCTACTACGATATTAGTATTGCTTGATTTGCGGACCGTCGACTTGGAAAGTTATGTTACTCACTAAACAAACTACTAAAAAGGTTCGCCTAGGAATGGCAGGCAGCAGTCCGCAGCACGCGAAGTGACAGACAAAGTCCATCGTGATTGCAGATCAGCGACAACACTAAAAAGTTTCCTACTACATTAACCAGTCATTAAAATACTCAAACTATCAATCCACCACCACTATTTCTTCTTATTGCCAGGTGTACAAAGGAAGGACTGGACTTGAGTCTGTAGGGGCAGATTTAGAAGCCCCTTGCGGCTCTTTTGCTCCATTATTGCGTGACTTTTGTGATGCAGCGGCAGAACAAAAGAGGCGCCATGGTGCGGCGTATATTAACAACGTGACGCATATGGGAGATGCATCACGTTGTAAAGCCCTGCGCCATCAGGGGGGTTCCGGTGCAAGGGAGGGCGTTCCTGCGCAGGAACGCATCCTCAAAGTGGCTGAGGGAAATCTACAAGATTTCAATCAGTCACTTTTAGGACAATGATGCGTGACTCAAACCCTGCGCCTGCTTGAAGCAGACGTACGGCTTGATGCAGCATTGGGGAGATAGGGCACCCCAGAGCATTGCTGGAGCTGCGCCATCGTTGCGACGCAACTCCAGCAATGCGCCGCCTTTACGGCACAGATGCGTAACGCTTCGGTGACGTTTTGGGCCCATGGTGCGCCGCATTGTAAATACAGCGCACCATGGGTGATGGTGGCGTGGCGCACAATTACTGGTGCATCCCTGCTACTTTACAGGGATGCGCCGGTAAATAAAAATCTGACCCTTAGTGTCTAGCATTACGCAGTTCTTTAAACTACACTCATACATAATTTCTCAGGCCAATGAAATGAACACAAAATCGAAAACAAATAAGCATAGTAGCAACGCTACTGAGAAGGAGAGCACAGAAGATTTTGAAATATAATTTACCTAACTACAATGTAATCAGCAGCATTATTGCTCTTGGTAAAAAACAAAAATTTGCAATATAATAACACACAGAGCAGGAGAAAACAGAGTAGTGAAGAAATAGCTACTACTACTCACCAAGCCCGGGGATCTCAAGGCCGAGCAAGTCGATCAAGTCGCGTTCCCAGTCCAGGAGATCCGTCCAACGGTGGGTGGCCTGGTTGTAGTTGCGCCGGTCCCGAGAGTGTTGGTACATGGCCCGGCACACCTTCTCCCACCGCTTCCGGCGCTCTCGGATCCCGTACACGCTAGCGATCTTGTCGCCTGCCATGATGGTCCTGGGGAGGCGGGGCTGAACATAAAAAACTAGTGCGGCCACCTCCTCCGTGCTAAAGATCTCCCGGGCTGTGACCTGCTCCCCCCTCAAACGCCCGCACGGGAGCCGGGCACGGGGTGCGGGACCCTTCCCCTTCTCAGGATGCTTCCCGGCTCCCTTTACCATGGTCTGGGCAGAAAGGAAGGTAAATAATAAATAAGAAGTAGAATAGGGAAGAAGAAAAGAAAAGAGTTTAAAAAAGTAGTTTAAAATTAACCAAAATTAGCAGAAAACACAAAAATATAGAGCTCGAAAAATAGAGGGATAGATAATAAGTAAAATAGATCCAAAAAAACTTCAAACAAGCAAAGGATGGCAGAGATTCAGAGAGGATACAGAAAGCATGCCCAGAACCATAGCAATGAATAGGAAACAAGATGGCCGCGCCTGTTCACGACCGCGTGGGTAAGTTCGCGCAAGATTTCCCTCGCGATCACACGTGAACTTGTACTAGCGAGCCGCACACTTTGCGAGATTACACATAGCATTCTGGAAACGGAAATACGTCATGCAAACAAGATGGCCGCGCCTGTGAACGACCGTGAGGGTAACTTCGCGCCGTTGCGCTACAAGCGGCTCGCTAAAACGCACAAAACCTTGCGAACTAACACACCGCAAATAAACAAATCGCATATTCGCATGAATTTGCAGCTTCAGAATTCGATCTCGCGCAAATTCGCGCCCCGCGAATCCCGCGAAATTGCAGAAAAGCGAGTTTTGCAAAACTGAAAGCACTCAGCAGGTGCAAAAGTTCAAACTCATCATTAGTAACCATTCCCTGTAGTGCTTCCTGAGGGGCCCCTCCAGAGTTCAGTTGCCTACTTGCAACTATTCTATGACCCTGCTCTGACCCTCACAGCAGGCTCATAGAATAGCTACAAGTAGGCCACAAAGGTCCTGTGAAAAAAAATTGCACTGCAACAGAAAGCAAATTACAGATAAGGAAGCAGGTGCCAGACTGGAAGTTTAAATTCAGTGACACATTAATCAACCCCAAAATAATTCATGTCAGTTGAAGCAGGGCAGGTGTGCTTGCTTTTCCCCCCTATAATCTACAGTGATGAACCAGAGGGTGGCATGGGTGAACCAGAGGGTGGCAGTGGTGAAACAGAGGATGCTGTGAACCTGTGATGATGAACCAGACGTAGAAACAACATAGTCGCGACTGTTGCGAGCCGACAAGTAAGTTCGCAATTGCAAACTGGTACAAAACCCTTGCGAACTGGAAGAAACCCTTGCGAACACAAAAAAAAGAAAAAATCTGCAAATTCGCGAGAGTTAGCGGATTTTGCGGATTGTGAATTCGTGAATATGCAATTTTGCGAACCGCGAATTCGCAAAATTCGCCCATGCTGACAATAATTAAGTTTAAAGACAAATAAAACTAAATGCAAACTTATGAGCATACATTGTTATTTAATCACAATGTGTGGACACACAAATTAGTGGTACAAAGCAATCAGATCAAAATTAGCGCAATTGGTGCCCCAGAGGAGAGGGGGGTGTTGGTGGTGATGGGAATCGTGTAGGGTATTAGGGTAGCGACGTAATATTGGTCAAAAGACCTTATTAGACAGTTGAATAGGTCTGACTTGTAAAAACACAAAATAAATTACAAAAACAAATCTAGAAAGTCATGCTTCCAGAGATTACAGTAAATGATGAATTATGGATGGAAACGGATACATGGACCATCAGTCACATGGACCATCAGTCACCTGACAAAACATTTTTTTTAAAACAGTACAAACCCAGTTGCTGAGATTAGTGTGGGGGAATAAACAACCAAGAATTAGCTGGCATACGTTAACACAGACATATGAGAGGTGGGAGTTCAATGCCTCAGATTTCTATGTGTACTACCTCAGCGCGCAGGCCCAATATGCGTACTTTTGGTTTAAGCCTCATGACTTTATCCCACATGTGGTGGTAGAAGAAGGGGACGCTTATCCTGTGCCTTTGAGAAGCGTCATCACGCACTCTAATAGACAGACGCCTAAGAATGAGATTAACACAATAGATACTACCATAGCAGCCTGGCAGGAGATCTGTCGCGGGCACACAAATTCCCTCTATACGCTCCGGCACCACCCTTGCTGGGCATGCAGCGCTGTCTGTTGCTCAAGAAAATGGGCCTATAACGGCTCTAAAGGAGGCGGGTATTGCGAACATAGGTTACTTTTATCCGGAAGGGAAGTACCTCACAGGGGATAATTTAAATGACATACACATTATTATTTCAATATACATGCTACAGGCTGAGACGTGCTGTAAAAGACCCCTCGTTCCCTGACGAGCCGGAAACACTGCAGGCATTACAATTAGTGATAATTGCTCCGACTAGGAAAAAGTTGATAACTAAGCTTTACAAGGCGATACAGGGGAAGACGGCCCCTAGGCTGGACAGGAGCCTGGAACGGTGGAATGTCTCCTTGGCCTTCCAGATCACTGACAAAGAGTGTGAACAGATATGTACGCTGACTGGCCGATTGAAATCGAATAGCAACTTGAGAATTATCCATTTGAAGTTTCTGCATCAAGTATATTTCACTCCCAATAAATTACATAAGATAGGGCTCAGGGATTTGAAAATTTTCAAGACATGTGGGCAAGCAGGGCTGACTTTATACATCTAGCATGGCAGTGTAAGTAGGTGTTTCAATATTGGGAAAAGGTAATCTCTCTACTACATGCCATGACAGGGCAGATAATACCTTGCACGCCATTAGAATGCTGACTAGGACATGTCCCCCAAATAAACCCTGCAGTAGGTAGGTTTATTAGAGTGGCCTTGCTGTTGGCAAAGAGACATGTCTTTATCACGTGGGACAGGAGGATAGGCCCAACGACTGATATGTGGATGAAGGACATGGTGTACCGTCGCAAACAGCTTGAGATGTATGCTGAGGAACTACCGACAACCTCTAGACCTACAGATATCTGGGCTCCTTTGAGAGAATACTTTGTGACTCAGGGTGAAATAGATTAGGAATGAGGCACTGCTGTAAGGGACGTTTTTCAGAGACCTAGAACACCCGATGTACACATCTGTGTTGTTGAAGTGGAAAAAGTCATGTACATGTATGCTATATATTGATCACGAAAAAGTACCTGTTATGGATTATTTACTGTGATGTTCATTGTTATGATTGTTCTTGTTTTATACAGAGGGGTGCCAATGCATTGTATTATTGAACTGTGTTCATGCTGTATGATAATTGTGAGAGCTGGGGTCACCAATTCCACGGGGGTAGCTTGGCGCGAGCAGGAAGGCACCCGAAAGCTTAGGTGTAAAGTAGCAGTGCAGCACACACTCAAACTGAGACAGGAAACGCACACAATGACTTACACCACACCAGCTGGTCTGTTAAAATCAATAGACTTTTATCTAGAATTAAAGTCAAGGCTGACAAATCATTCAGGCTAAACCATTGTTCAATTCAGCATTAACCCAATAGCACATTTCATAAGGGAAGCAAAGGAAAAATTAATTAGATAGGGGGGGTCACAGGCCCTCCGCCTGCCCACTCGGGGTGTTACCTCTCTCTTCAGCCCTCCCGGGGGCCCTTGCGGCGTGGTCCGGGCTGGTGGACAAATTGTGGGCAGGAGGGGGTCTCTCTCTCTCTCGGTAGCCCCCTTGCTGGTATTACAGGTCTGCCGCAGATCAGGGGATTCGCGCGCTCCTCTGAGCCCCCTTACCGGCGTCAGAGCGGGTACCGGGCCTTCCTTTGCCACCTTGGCCCGGGGACCATTCGGGAAAGACCTCAACGAAAGCGCGCCCGCAGCCACCAATGGCAGTATGGCCTGCGGGGGCGCGGTTGCAAGGCCCAATGGGTGTGCAGCGCTGGCGGTCGGAGTCCGTGACGACGCCCCGTCACGTGATGGTGGATCCCGGCTCCGGGGCCTAGCACGGCCTACCGGAATGTGGCGGCGGCCCTCTCCTGGCTCTGGGGGCCACCGAGGGGGTGAGGATGGCGGCGCCGGCTCCGCCAATGGAGCGTCGGGGCTGCGACAGTGTCACTCAGCTCCAGGCGCGCTTAGGTTCAATGCCGCCACAGCGACTGGCAGAATGGTGCCTCGTCAGGACGGGTGGGGGCCGCGGCGGTGAGTGACCGGCTAGCGCTTCTCTTCACCACAGTGCTTCGCAGAGGGACACAACACATTGGGACAAGCGGCACTTCCAGCGGCAAGGGGAGCTTGGCAAATATAGCTCTCGGGACTTACGGCGCTTTGGGCCCAACAGTCTCTGGGGTCACGGCGCTTCTCAGGGACACAGCAGGAGAGCGCTTTGTAGGCAGTCTCTGGCAATAACAAGACAACTGTGGCAGGACAGCACAGGGGTTATAGCACTTTCAGCAAACAGCAGTTGGGAAAGACAGCGCTTTGGGGGCATTCAGCAACAGTTCTGGGCAGTCCAGGGCAAGGCAGCACAGGGGGATCAGTCGCAGCTTGGGCAGGGCAGCGCATGGAGGATACAGCGCTAGTACCTGGTTGATCCCCAGTAGTCCTTCTTGCAGATAAGTGTTCTGCTTGGCGCTTGATGGCTCCTGGGCCCTTTTCAGGTAGTTTCTTGGGGGGGATAGGTAACAAGGGGGGGGGTTGAGTTGGTGGCTTAAGGTCAGGCTGGTTCCTGTAGCTCACTGCAGGTGGTTCACCGGGTTGCCCCCACACTGGGCCAGATCAGAGGGTTGGGTAGAGTCCCTTACACAGCTTAGAAGGCAGTGCCTAGGCCCAGTCACTTCCAGTGGTATAGGTTCCTCCGCTAGGCCCTACCGCCTAAGACTCCTGCGTAGGTTCCCCCAGGTCAGTGATGCCCCAACTGGAAAAAAGATTTCCCTCCTTTCCTTAAGTATTCTTAGGTCAGGTGACCACTCTCTAAGGTGGCAAAATGTGACCCCTCCCCTGTTCCGGAAGGTTCCAGGAGCTTCCACAGTCTAGCTATGGGCAGGGAAGGCGGGCTGGTGTTGCAACATTATCTTAAGGTCCCAGCCAGCTCCTGGCTACTAGGGTGCTACTAAAAAGACCACTCCACAGTAGCAGGGGCCTGTGGCAGCCATTTTTGTAGGAGAGAGCACCTGCACCTTAGCACTGATTAGCAATGTTAAGGCGCCCGGAGGCCTAGGTCCAACAAGAAAAGGTGGTGAAAAAACAAGGCAAGGGCAAAAAAAACGGGGAAAGGCCACCCTAGGGCTGACAGGTCTAACAATATTGCAATAACTCTTAATAAAAGCATTAAAAAAAACTGCTCTGTATTCTGTTATAGTTGACATCCAGATATCATCAACAACCTGTTCTGATCCTACATGATAGTTCCTCTTCAGAAACTTCCTCCTGCAGACGCCTCACCTCATCCCAAATATTGTCAGCAGCCAATATACTGAAATTGGTCACCTCCGTGTCCTCATTTCTGTATTCTCTATTGAAAGTACATGCATTTAAAGCACCGTAATGTGCAACTGCATCTGCATATCGATTTCCTACAGAAACATAATCTTACAATGTGCAGACCATTTTACGACTGAACTTACCTTTTGGCAGTTGTAATTCGCCAAGAATTGTCTCACAGACTCTCCATTTCTAATCGGAGACCCAGATGACATCATAAATCCCCATTAAGACCTTAGCTGTCCAAAGTCAGGAACCACACCAAACCCATTCTCGCTGTTGGTATAGATCGCCACTCAGACCTTTTCAGAATCACAGCATGCACAGGTCAAGTCAATGTGTTCAGCAAACTGAGTGGAGTATACTCCTTGTAACCAAATGGCTTCCACCACTCCAGAAACAGTACAGACAGCAAAAGCAGCTCTCAGATTTCCTTCATTGTCTCTTAAGCATAAGCCGTCAACAAACAGAACATAATCAGGGTTATCGACAATGTCAGTACGTGGTTTGGTGCACAGTTCAGTGACATTGAGACAGTCATGATTTTCACATTCTTTCCCCCCAGAATTTAAAACTGGTAGCAAGGTAGCAGAGTTTAACACAGAACAGCGCTTCAGAGTGAAATTGTCATCAGCCACAATCACTTGCTTGTACCACGTCAATCAGTTATTGGTCAAGTACTGTTTTTTTGTTCCTGTCAACAGAATTTTCACTGAGTATAGAACATACACTGTTAATGAGTGACTCATCACAATGCTCTCACAATACGGACCCCAGTTGCAGCAACGGATTTGATATATCCGGGCAACGCTGACACTAAAGGGTCTAATATAGCAGAGAATTAGGCCACCGGTCTACAGGCACGTCCATGTAACTGTGTAAGTACAGAGAGCATACAGCCTTCTTGTTCATGACAGAATAGTTAAAATGCTTTGTTGTAATCGGGCATTCTTAGGCCTGGAGCACCACACAGACTCTCTCTGAGCTCCAAGAAGGCAAGAACGCAATTGTTATCCCATGGCACCAGTTCTGACATGTCTTTTTGTGTCAACATTTGCAAAGGCTTAGCCATTAGGGAGAAGTTGGGAAGCCACTGTTGACAGTAGCCCTCATTCCCAGAAATATCCTGACCTCTTTCTGAGTGTGTGGTGGATTCATTTGTGTTATTACTGATATTTGCTCTGGTGACACCTCTCTCTTGCCTTTCTCAATTTAACGTCCCAAGTACTGCACATTTTGCTGCAATATTGGAGCTTATTCTGGGACACTTTATGTGAATTTCAGTCATATGATTAGCAGCACAATGGTGTCATCTCTGCAAGCTTCTCTCATACTTGATTCAATCAGAAGACAGTCAATGTACTGAACCAGAACTGAGTTAGGAGGTGAGACTCGGGACTAAAGATTCTTTTTCAAAATCTGGTTAAAGATAGATGGGCTTTCAGTGTACCCTTGTAGGATACAACACCATGTTAAAACATGGTTTCTCAGCCATAAAGCAGATAAAACTTGGCTCTCTTGGTGGAGAAAAAGGCATGGGCTCCCCAGAATCTCTTTTAGAATGCCCTGTTCAATCATGGAGTTACTCATAGTTTTGTTACCCGCCACAGTTTTGGGTGTCAAATTGTACTGTGGTGTTCTTGGAAATTCAGCGTTTGGCTTAACCTGTATGCGAACTGGTTCAATCCTTTTTATGAGTCTGATCTCTTCCCCTGTGAAGTCCCACACCACAACTGACACCATTCCCTAAGGTCTAAAGGCATATCCTCCACCGTCAGCAGAGGAAACATTGTGACATACAGATTTTAGTTTGCCATTTTGAAAGCAAGGACCTTATCATTTGTCTGCAAATCATTTCCTTTTGGTGTGCAATATATGGTTCAATTCAGTTTGCACAGCAAATCATGTCCCAACAGACACACTGGACTTGAGTCACACACCACAAACTGATAATGGTCCTCAAAGGACCCAATCTTCACAGGTATCTCTTCAGTTAGAGGATTTTAACATTCTCTTGTTCGCAACTCCTACAACTTGTAAGAATTTTCCTGAGAGGGGTAGGGTTGGGGCTTCTGTGGTACTGACAGTAGAGCAGGTAGCTCCAGTATCAATCAAGAATGTAATATCGTCTCTGGTCTACCTTTAAGACTGCACCAAGTTTACAGTTTTCCTACCCTCTCAGGTACCATCATAAGAACGGATGTATGCCAAATTCATCAAAAGATGCTATTGGAGGCATTTGGTGGTATGTTCCATTTCCCTGTGATATCATCGAGGTTGTTTTTCTTGCATTACATGACCTTGAGGCCCCCCCCCCATATTCTGTGATCTCGGCCTCATTACAGTCTGTATCTGTGCCATATCATTCTGTCCCTTACTAAATCCTCCACCATGTGCTTGGTTTGCAGGGTTGAGACAACCATCACACTTCCAATGCCGTACCTTATTACAAAAATAACAGATTGTGGACTTCAGCATAGCAAAATCTGTTCCTGTCTTAGGATCTATGGTGATACCTCTACTTCTCCCTTGTCCTGGCAATCCTCCATTAGACTGCTCTTGAACTCCCACATGGTATGTTGTTCCTTGTGCACGAGAAGCATTTCCAACAGGTGCCTGTGCCTGTCCTCCCTTTTGGGAAGCCCGCATTTGTACTACCATCAATGTCTCTTTTATTCTCCTGTGTCGTGAGTCAATTTCATAAGTACAATACCTTGTATAGTGCAGAATTTCATCAACAGACTTGTTCTGCCAACAAATCAAATGCTGTTGTATAACGATACTAATCTCGGGCCTAATCCAATGAAGAAATTGGACACAAACTGTCTCATGTCTTTGGGGTCAAGGGTGTCTAATCCTTTGTACTATTTGAAGGCCTGTAACAGTTTTCATAGTAGGCATGAACGGTTTCCTTAGGTTGTTTGGTTGTTCGATCAATTTTGACCCAATCAATATGTTGTGGCACTATATTAGATTGCAAACGTGATCACCTGATCATATTTCTTCATTTCTATAGGTGGCAGACCGTGGATCACTGGATCCATCTCTGGTTCTTTCTCAGGCCATTCTATGGCTATCTTGCATGCAGACCACGAATCACTAAGGACCACAGTTTCACACAACGTATTCAAATCAATCCACATCCCATTCGAAATTGTCACAAATTGATCGACCAGTTTGTACCATTCGGCAGGCTTTTTCCTCAACTTCGGGAATTCATTTGTGATGTGCCTCGACTCCAAGGCACATGCATATAACCCCCCACTACGCACTTTCTGTAACAGATATGCCTCTACTCCCGCTCCCCCCACGGTGGAGGTGAACACCCTATAACTTTCTTTGCACTTTTCTTCTTTGACCATCTTTCTTCACATTTGTCTAACATACTCCATGCTCTCATTCCTATCGCCAATTCTCGATGTGTGTTTTTAATCCAGATACTCTCTTGTCTTCTATTTCCTGGTCATTGTAAGAAAGTATGTGATTCCCTTGCAATATTTTTGTTCGTGTCAGATCTACATCATATTTCTGAGCCAATTCTGTCAGCTTCTCATGTGCCTGTCTTGCTCATATGCTAACATCTTTTACCATAAACAGTAATTCATCAGGTTCATATGCCATTATCTGATCAATAGTTAGATTATCTCATCCAATTCTGCTCTCATCTTCACCACATCCAGCAATTTCAGTTTCACTGCAGATTTTATGGTACCCTAACTCGATTGCATATTTCGAGTCTCCTTGTATTACTGTGATCCCTAAGCCATGTTTTTAAAATCGGAGATATCAAAAATGTGCTGACTGTAGGGTACTCCCTGTGTCGCCCCTGTCTCCCAAGTTGTGCTACTTTGTATCCTGGGAAGTGTTCTCCTTACTGTTAAGCCAGAATCAGCGCTTCTTGCAGGTCTTGCAGTATGGGAGCTATTCTGAACTACAGAAGGTCTGCTGTCGCTACATGCGAAGTACTTGAGGTCACAGTCGTCCCATTCACACAAAGTTCCCTATCTTCTTTGGAGTCGTTGATGATGTCTCATGCTGAACCCCTCAAATCTTCAGCAGACACTCACTATCTTGGTGTCTTCTACACCTTCAGAATACCCTGGGATCTTAGGCCAATTCTGGACCTGATGACCTTTATATCAACTCCTTGGGCCACATCGGACCTGACAACCACATTCACTTGAATCTTGTGACAACTCTGCAAGACATCACACAATCAAATCATCACCCCAATCTTACACGCTTCTCACATACCCTATTAATACTCACTTCTTAGGCTGGGTTCCAGATTCTCCACTTACTTCATGTGGAAGCCATATGTCTCTGCTACCAACTTAAAAGGCCTGGACCCATCTGTTCAGTTATTCTTGGATGCCGATATTTCGATAGTTCTTTTTAGCTACATGAAGTGTTTAGGAAAGTAAACTTTGGTAAATCAATTTACGATACTGTGTAACTCAAAATATAGCTACACAATAACTCAGGTCGACAACCAAATGAAGGTTAGTAAAAAATGTATTATAAAATTCTAAATTATTTGGACGTATACGAATCTTAGCACGAGAGTATAACAATACAAAGGAAATAGAAAAAATTCAAATCTCCTGAAGAGATTTACTCGGTGGAGCAAGAAAAGAGATCTATACATTAAAACAAGAGCCATGGTTCGCCTGCACCAGCACTTCATTGGAGTAAAGCATTTAATTCTATCTATCTCTACTCTAACTCTCACTCAATTAATTAATTAGTGTTTCTTAAGAGTGAGTACTCACCTGCGAGAGTCTCAAAGTGCTGGGGGGGGGGTGGGCTGCAGGTCCTGCTGGGTGTTGAGGTTCAGTTTTAGAGCCAGGTCATGAGATCCTTCCTGAATTGGGTCAGAGACGGGGATAACCTGAGGTGGAGAGCCAGGGTGTTCCAGGTTTTGGCAGCGAGGTAGGAAAAGGATTTTCCTCTGGTCCTGATCTTGCGGATCCAAGGGACGGTGGCAAGGGCCAGTTCAGCAGTGCAGATGTGTCTGGTGGATACGTGGAATGAGAGGCGGTGGTTTAGGTATGCTGGTCCAGCACTGTGGATGGATTTATAGGCGTGTGTGAGGATCTTGAACATAACTTATTTGTTGACTGGGAGCTAGTTGGGTTCTTGCATGTGTTCAGAGATGTGGCTGTTGCAGGAGATGTTGAGGATCAGTCTGGTTGCAGCATTCTGAACATTCTGTAGTTTCTTGAGGAGTTTCTGGATGACACCTGCGTAGAACGCATTGCTGTAGTTGAGTCTGCTGCAGATGAGTGTGTGGGTGACAGTCTTTCTGGCCTTAATGGTGATCCATTTGAAGGTTTTTCGAAGAAGGCGAAGCGTGTGGAAGCATGATGAGAAGACATCGCTGATCTGCCAGTTCATCATAAGCAAGGAGCTCAGTGTGATGCTGAGGTTTTGTGCGTTTGTGGACTCGTTGGAGAGGGAGAGGATAGGCTGGGTGTCGTCAGTGTGGGAGATGATGTGGAGTCTGTGGTTCCTGACTATGGTTGCAAGTGAGGTGGTGTAGACGTTGAAGAGGGTGGGCTCAGAGAAAAGCCCTGGGGGACTCTGCAGCTGATCTCCATGGGTTCTGAGAGGAACTGTGGTAGTCTGACTCAATGTGTACTACCAGTAAGGAAGGTACAGTTCCAGTCCAGGGCTTTGTTGCAGATGCCCGCATCATGGAGTCTTGTGTTTAAGGTACGGTGGGAGACAGTGTTAAAGGCAGCTGAGATGTCCAGGTAGATGAGGGCAGCTCTTTCTCCCCAGTCGAGGAGGGAGCGGATGTCATCGGTGGCTGTGAGGAAGGCAGTCTCAGTGCTGTGGTTGCTTCGGAAGACAGATTGAGAGTAGTCCAGGACTTGGTTGCATTCTACGAACTCGGAGAGTTGTGCATTGATAGCCTTCTCAATTACCTTGGCTGGGAAGGGGAGTAGGGAGATGGGTCTGAAACTCTTGAGGTCTGTTGGGTTGGCAAATGGTTTCTTCAGCAGTGGGTTGATCTTGGAGTACTTCCAGTCGTTGGGGGAGGTGGCAGTCTCAATGGAGCAGTTGTTGGTTCTGTGTAGTTCGGGGATGATGGAGGCTCTGTGGAAGATGCGGTGTGGGAAGGAGTCCAAGGGGCTCTGGAGGAATGCTTTTAATGGTCTTGAGGGTGTTGTCCGTGGTGAGCGGGGTCCAGTTGAGCAGGATCCGTTGGGGAGTTGACTTGTCACGTGTGGGGGTGAGGGGGTGATGGGTGGGTCTTGGATGTCGAAGCTGTCATAGATCTGCTGATCTTGAAGTGGAAGAAGGTGCTGAGTTTGTTCAAGCAGTCTTGGGAGAGTGGGACTTCTGTGGTCTCGCTGTTGAGTTTGGTGACCTCCTTGACAATGGTGAAGAGTTCTTTGCTGTTGTATGCACTGGCATTAATTCTTTCTTGGGTGGCTGTTTTCTTTGAGGTTTTGAGGAGGATGTGGTGTGCAGTGGTGGTGATTTTGAAGGCTGCGTAGGCTTCCAGGGTTTTGTGGTTTCCCCATCTCTTCTTGAGCCATCTACAATTGCGTCTGGACTCATGGAGTGCAGCAGTGAATGATAAAATCTCCAGACGCCAAGTAGGTGGAGAACAATCTTTAATCCATGTTACACCACCAACAAGTTCCAGTCAGCTGAAGGCAGCTATGGAATGTTGGCAGCACAAGGATGATGAAGCCTACCAAGTGGGGAAGGAAGGGGGGGAAGAAACCGGTAAAACCCACAAGAGTACAACACACCTCGCAAGGCAGGAAAGGATAGCAAAAGTGTGCGAGAGACAGAGAGAAAGAACCAGGAAGAAAGCATTGAAAAGAGTAGAACAAGGAACAAGGAATTCAAAGGAAGGGATAGCAACAAGAACTACAAGGGACAGGGAAAGGAACAAGAAGAAGGCATGAAAAGAGTAGAACAAGGAACAGATACAAATGCAGTGATCAACCAACTTTATAGTTGTTGTGCCAGACTGGGCAACCAGAACTCCTAGATGACCTGCGAGGAGGATCTAAATTTGTGGGCAGGCTACCCACTCCCTCCAGACCAACTTGGGGATGTTTATATTTCACCACCCTGTACATTCCCCACGTCTGTCCATTTTCCAAGTGGACTACATTCCTTCCTACTCTTGCTTTCTTGAGGGGTTCAGAAAACCTTGAGTGGTCCTTCCTTCTAGCTTTAGGAAGGTCGATATGTAACCCATCACCTGAGTTATATATGTGTCTAAACATTCTTTGTGTCATCGTATCTAGCCTTGTATTTCTCTTGTTGTGTTTCTATTTCCTTAGTAATTTCTGATCTATCTACCGCACACAATCTGTCTTTGTGCAACTATCCGTCAGTGAGGTTGGTTCTGGGTTTCCTCTCTTTTAAGGAAACAAATGGAGAAACCCCTGTGACGGTATTAGGTGTGGGTCTGTATGCCCATATAATTTCTTGTAAGGCTGATTTAGCTGATATGTTGGTGATTTCTGCTCTCCGAAGGCACTCTTTGATAACTCTATTCATGCGCTCAACTAGTCCATTAACTCTAGGGCAGTATATCGCAGTTTTAATATGGGAAATGCGTAGATCTGAAAGAAAATCCCTCACAGAGTCAGATGTAAAATAGACCCCATTGTCTTTCACAATAGTATCTGGTATACCTTCTTCATAAAAGGTATCCTTCAAGAACTGAATGAGAGTTTTGGTATCAATTTTCTTTACACATTTTGTAATCACCCATCTTGAGTGGTAGTCTATGAGGACTATAATAAAACACTCATTCAGATGCTTAAGATTTAAGGGGCAAATAATGTCTAAAGCCACTTTCGACCATTGTTGGGTAGGAACTTAAACAGGAGACAAAGGTGGTTTCCTTACTGATAGTGTCTTGTCACTTTTGGCACACTCAATGCAGTTTTTGATGTGTTCTTCTACCATGGCATCCATCCCTGGCCACCAGTACTCTTCGCGTAACTTGTTTTTCGTGAGACTCCGCCCCAAGTGTCCTTTGTGAGCAAGACATAACATTTTATTCCTAACTCCTATGAGAGGCACTATCTTTTTCCCACGGTAGATGGCATCATTGATTATGCACAGTTAAAATCTTACCTCCAAATTTTTCTTGAGGAGTTCTGGTAGGGCACAATTGTCAGGCCAACCTTTTGTGATATATTCTTTTAAAGGGGTTATGGTCTCGTCAAGTACATTACAGTCCTCCCAATCCTTTTTGTCTAACACTGCTATTTCTAGGATTACATCCTCACTTTCCTCATCTTGTGTGTTTGTCATAGTGTTGAGAGGAGCACGAGACAATAAATCTGCTACTACGTTATTTTTTCCAGGTACATAATCAACTTTAAAATTGAAACCTCCCAAACCCAAAGTCCATTTGGCTATCCTGGGTGTGGTTCTGGTGGAACTCTTGGTTGTGAAAACGTAGGTGAGGGGTTTGTGGTCGGTCTTAACTGTGAAAGGTATACCTCACAAGAACATTTTTAAATGATTGATGGCCCAGAAACACGCCAGAACCTCCTTCTCTATTACGGAGTAATTTAGTTCTGAACCCTTTAGTGACCTAGAAGCAAATGCAACCACCTGCTCAGTGCCCCCAACACTCTGGGTGAGGCTGGCTCCTAACCCCTTATTGCTGGCATCAATTTTTTTAGGGTCCTATCTGCCCAAGAAAGGCGCATTAGTGATGCATGTCTGTATTTCCATGAAAGCATTTTGGAAGTCGGCATTCCACATGAAAGGTTGCTTAGCTCTGAGAAGATTACGTAAGGGTTCTACTCTATTGGCATAGTTTTGTATGAATTTCGAGTAGTATTCTGTTAGCCCTAAAAACGATTTTGAGCTCTTCTACATTGGTTGGAGCCACCGCGTTAAGGATGGCATCAATCAGATTCATTTTGGGTTTGATGCCATCACGAGAAATGGTATGCTCCAGGTACTCTACAGAGTTTACTCCAATTTGACACTTTTCTATCTTCAGAGTAAGGCCTGCTTTACTCAACTTGTGCAGGGTGATTCTCAGCATGTCGTCATGTTCCCTGATGTTCTTACCATATATGAGGATGTCATCCGGAAAACACAAGACTCCTGGTACATCCTTCAGCACGTGCTGCATGATTCTTTGAAATGCAGCAGCTGCGGAAGCTAATCAGAATGGCATACAGAGATACTGGCCGGCTGAAATGCCAGAAACCGGTCCCCGGAAGCTTGTTTCCTTCCCAGTATAAGAATTGGCTTGGTAGTTGGGTCTGCCCTGTTCCCATGATGCACTGGGCCAGGGTCAGATTAATTTGCATGTAGCCAGGTTCTGAGCTGGGATGGTGCAGTGAGCTAAAAAACGGTGATGGATCAAGCCCTGATCTTTGGACTGGGTAAGAGTGGTCTGCTTAATTCAGACACTCTGTTCATCACCACCCCCTTTTTTGAATCTTTTTTGTCCACCATTAGCGTGGAAGGGTATACTCAGATGTGAGTCCCTTGCTCATTGCACCATCAGGATTCAAGCAAGCCGGGCCGAAGACGGCTGAAATGCCAGAAACCGGTCCCCGGAAGCTTGTTTCCTTACCAGTACAAGAATTGGCTTGGTAGATTGGTCTGCCCTGATCCCATGATGCACTGGGCCAGGGTCAGACTAATTTGCATGTAGCCAGGTTCTGAGCTGGGATGGTGCAGTGAGCTAAAAAACGGTGATGGATCAAGCCCTGATCTTTGGACTGGGTAAGAGTGGTCTGCTTAATTCAGACACTCTGTTCATCACCACCCCCTTTTTTGAATCTTTTTTGTCCACCATTAGCGTGGAAGGGTATACTCAGATGTGAGTCCCTTGCTCATTGCACCATCAGGATTCAAGCAAGCCGGGCCGAAGACGGCTGTAATGCCAGAAACCGGTCCCCGGAAGCTTGTTTCCTTCCCAGTGTAAGAATTGGCTTGGTAGTTTGGTTTGCCCTGTTCCCATCATGCACTCGGACAGGAACAGACAAATTTGCATATAGCCAGGTTCTGAGCTGGGATGGTGCAGTGAGCTAAAAAACGGTGTTGGATCTAGCCCTGATTTCTTGACTGGGTGGGAGTATTCTGCTTAATTCAGAAACTCTGTCCATCACCACCCCTTGTTGCTAAATATGAGGATAAGTCATGGACGCTAAAGTAGCTGGCATCCTTGATGAGTGTTAGGATCTCATGTATCCTCTGTAGGGGATGTCTGTCCACCCAGATGTTTTTATTAAGGTCTCTTAGGTCTATGAAAAGTCTGACATCCTTGCTAGCAGCCTTAGACGTTATGACTAAGGGAGCTAACCACTGTAAGCTCTCGATAGATTCTATGACACCTAAACCCAATAGGCGGTCTAATTCTTTTTGTAGGGGGGCTTGCATTAAAAAAGGAATAGGTCTCACTTTGTGGGCAACAGCTTTAGCTTTGTCTTTCAGTTTTATGTTGTGTTGGAAACCTCTCAGAAGACCTAACTTCTGGGAATTCTTCACAGATGTCTTGTCCACAGACTGAGCGGTCAATCAAAAGTACCTTGTCTGGGCTATTAGGGTCAAGCTTCATGCCCCATTCTTTCTGGCGTTTTCACCCTAGTAGGTTGGACCCTTTTTCCATAATATATACTTTGCCAAATGTTCTCCTACCCTTGTACTCAAATAACATAGTGATCATTCCTAGTAAAGGAATGGGTTCCCCGCCATATCCCCCTGGTTTGATAACCGCAGCATTTAGAGTATTACGTTTATTGGGTAACATGGTATCAAAAGTCTTGCCCTCCAGTAAAGTATACGGTGAACACGAGTCAGCTTAGACATTAACCTGCTTATTGTCCAGGGTGATACTGCATTCTGGGTATTTGACCTGCTCCTCAATATTTTCCACTTGAAAGAAAAGTTTGGTCTCTGCAGGTATCGGTACTGATTCTATCATGGATATAGTTTTACTACGTAAGTCATGACATACCCTGGCTAAATGTCCTTTTTTTCCGCACTTATGGCACATTGAATTCTTGGCAGGTCAAGACTGGGTGTTCGCCAGATGTGCTGGATTGTCACACTTATAGCATTTAGTTTTAAAACTTGTGCCTGGTTGAGTATTTGATCATTATCAGGTTTAGGCTCTGGTTTGGAAATTGCGTTAATTTCATTGCAAGAATGTTACCTGCCTGCAGTTTCTCTTGTATCTTATGGTTATTCGTAAACCTAACTAACTGGTCTCTGATGAGTAATTTGGTTAAACGTTCAAACTCACAAGTGTTGGATAATCACTTAAGAGCAACGATATAGGGCTTGACTTTCTCATTTTTACCTTGCACCCTTAAAAAAAATGTGTGCCTTTCCAGTACGATGTTTATGGCTTGCCCAAATTGCTTTTATAACTTACTTACAGTTGCTAGGTAAACATTGAAGTCTCCTTCTCCATCCTCTACCTCTTGTTCACAGTCTTTTAAGTTATTAAATGTCTTGCGGCCTTCAATTCCCAAATTGTGTAATGAAATGTGCTGTTTTCTGAAGTTGGAGAATTTGTCTCTACCATTGGCAATGAGATACAAATCAAATATTTCCTTCCATTCTTTCCAAGGAATGCTTGGCTCCATGACTTCGTTCAGGAAAGGAGGGGGTAATGCCATATTGTGAGCAGCCATAATACAGGTGCGGTGAGAAGAATTGCGAGGAAAGAGAAGCCTGAGCTGCTGTGTCCCTGTATAAATCAAAGCTGTGCTAATGGCGTGCAGAAAGAGGAAGGATGTTTGAGGAATTGGCACAATGGTATGTAGAAAACAAACAAAGTTCCTTAAGATAACTCCCTAATATCCTGTGCCCATCAGCGAGAACAGGCATCCAAAACAAATGTGTGTGGACACAAAGCGAGTCAGGACTTTCCCTAACAAATTTGAGAAATGCAACAGTGTACAAGATACTGACTCAAAACATGCTGTGCCTATCAGCGAGAAAAGGCACTAAAGAAACTCATGTGCTGTGCCCATCAGCGTGTTGCAGCAATAGGAGAGGAACGGTGCATAAACACAAGCGAAAGCGACTAAACCTTATGCTGTGCCTATCAGCGAGAACAGGCCCTCAGGAAACTCATATGCTGTGCCCATCAGCGTGTGGCAGCTATTAGGTGAGGAACCGTGCATAAACACAGGCAAAATTACTCCCAATTTATGCTGTGCCTATCAGCGAGAATAGGCACATTACAACAAACATATGCTGTACCCATCAGCGTGTGGCGGCAATCAGGTGAGGAACGATGCACAGAGGACTACAATCTGTCCCCACAAGGTGCAATTTACCCTTGGAACGATCCCCCACACAAAAGAAATCAGCGTCAGCTGTGCCCATCCGCATGCACTAACAAGCGGTTAAAAGGTGGCCCGTAAAGGATTCCCTCGGGTACTGGCGGCTGAATGTGAAGGGAACGCCTCCAGAGGCCGACACTTCCGCAACTCTGCCTTCTGGGATATCCTCAGTAGACCAACCTTGGTAGCGTAATGGCGGCTGACGGCGAAGGAACCGCCTCCTGAGGCCGTCCCACAGGCCAACCCCGCCTCAGGAATTCCTCCTTCGTCACCACCTCAGCTGGTATGCGCCGACGTGAAATCCCAGTCAGGTCAATAGTGTGCCAGAAATGCCTGAAGGAGCACGCACAGTGAGGCACCACGGAAAACCGGAATCCTAATTTCTCCGATCGTCACTGCCTCAATTTGTAGGCGCAAATGTGGAAACCCAGGAGGAACAAAACACAGAAAAAAATTAGGTCATATAAGCATGCCAGAAATGCCTGAAAAGGCACACACTGTGAGGTGCCACAGAAATCGGAAACCTGTTCAGCACACAACGTTACTCAGGCTTGCTCAGCAGTCAGTATGCTACCCTTATTTTTTTTTTCTTTTAAGGAGTGCGCACATCAGGCGCAGCGGTGAAGGAGGAGCTAACACAATTTGAAAGTTACAAAACGGGGCGCAACTGCTTCTTCTGCCCTGAGAATGTCAATAATCATTTAACATCACAAAGTAAAAAGCGATATCCGTCAGAAAAGTGGTGATTTGAACACACCCATGGAGAGTTCCACACAAGAAAATAGAAGTTGACCACTACTTTGAGATGGAGGGTGAAGAAATAGGTAGAATCCCCGTTGAACTGGAGAACTGCTGTGCTGAGACAAAAAGCTGGGGATGGTGGTGTGGCTGTGTTACTCCCTCACCACGGACTGGAGCCGGTGAGACGGTAATTGGGGGAAAAAAGCCAGGCTTGAACAAAAACTACTGCCCAAGAATTAGAGGGAGGATACAGAGATATACATCTGATATCTAAATTAAGGGAAACTTCCCCATTCGGCTGGGCAAGGAGTAAATACCACCGTCCACCATAGGATTGTAACGAAACCAATCCAGAGAAAAACCTTGAGCAGATCTAACAATCACATCGAGAATTGAAAACTCTATCCTCAAGGGAAAGGCCACAGAACTAAGTAACAGTGCCAAACGAACAACAACTCAGAAATCGCGAATTGACAAAAGCGATCTTTGAACTACCAAGTAGTGATTTTAATTTGTGAAATATTGTCCTGAAGAAGGTGACAACTGACATCACCGAAACGACGCGTCAACACTTTTTCAGCTTTTTTAAGATTTTAATGTTTCTGATAAATAAATGTGAATGATCTGGTTTTTAACCAATTGGTCGGTAAAATCACCCAATAAAGACATTTTTATGCAATTTCTCCTGGTATTGTGCATATTCTCATTAGGACAGGGGTGTTATATAATGTTACTTGTGTAAATTTGTTATTTTCTGTGCAACCGTAAATATATCATATGGTCCATCCTTAACCTGTTGATTGAAAATCCCTCAGAGGGAGCTTTCCCTCTCCAAAAAACTTACGAAAAGGGAATTCTTTGTTGTTTTTGAGCATCTAATGACCCCATCCCTTTTCTTGAAAGGGTTACTCCTTGATATTTCTTTACTTTCTTGAGCAGGGGCCTGACTTCTGTGCATTTCCAGTCATCTGGGAAGGAGCCAATTTCGAAGGTGGTGTTGATGGTGTGTTGTAGTTCGGGGGCAATGGTGGCTCTGTGGTAGATGTGTGGAAGGCAGGGGTCTGTGGTGGCCCCTCCCTGAGTGGATACCTTTCATGGTTGAGGCGGTGTCTTTGGCAGTGATTGGCGTCCAGGTGGAGATGGTGGCTTGGCTGGTGTGTCTGGGGGGCGGGTCAGCTGTGGTGTCTGGTGGATGGTCGATGAAGTTTTCGTAGAGGTTTTTGATCTTGAGTTGGAAGTAGGTTCCAAGCTTGTCGCAGAGGTCTTGGGATGGGGTGGTGTCAGCGGCTTCGCTGGGGGGGTTGGTGAATTCCTGGATGACCGTGAAGAGTTCCTTGTTGGTGGAGTTGGAGTTCTGCCATAAGCAGAAAAGAAGCCAGCTAGCAGTCAGGTGTTCTATGGCAGAGAGGCAGAAGGGAAGTGGGAATCTGTCCCGCTCTGCATTGCATTACATACTCAAAGTTGCATTCAGAAAAAGTCCCCTAATGCTTTACTCACATGTACTCTACAGTAGGCTCAGCCATGAACATTTCCAGGATGCTGATTCCTTTTACGGTCTTCTCTATAGACAACCCTTCCCTCCCCCCAGTGTCTTGAGGCCCTCACGGGGGAGTAGCGCGCTACACAATTGATTGATTGATTGATTGACCTCTCTCCAACAGTACATCATTGGTCTCTTCTCCTTTTCCTGTGTAAATGCACCTCCCTCCATCTTATCTTCGCCAGGCCAAGCTAACCATAACTCCATCAATCCTCAACTATCTAATGGAGACAATACCCTTACTCTTCATTAACAAGTGTTTCTCCACCTGCAAAGCAAAATATGGGAACAAATAACATTCTACAAGACTTGCATTGGAATCTAAGCATTCGTTTCAGAAAGAACATTCAAAATCTACTCTGGATTCAGGCCTACTATGTGGGCTAAATTAATGAAGGCACCATGTTATTTACGTTTAGCATTTCCATAAAACCATAAACTTCTTCAGTAGAAGTGTTCACTAACAATATTAATACGTCTATACCAAAAGCATCATTAGCCTAAGAAACATTCGAAATAGTTTTAATATGCAATGTGTCTTATCACTAATGAGCTCTACATAAGTGCATCACATTGTTTTTACGTTTCAATACAAACAAATACTTAACAAATCTATGAATCATTGTTGAGCTTCACATTGAATTGTGTTAATTTCACAAGGACACGTTACTTGATTTACATTACCTCTAACATCTAGTTTCAGCAAAAACACTGAATAATAAGTGAGTGTGCATTACAAGCGGTTACATTGCACTCCTAGCAGGTACCCGAGGTAGGATACGAATTTTGCTCTACCAGCCCTGATGTCTCTCAGGCGGAGATGGTTAAGACCAATCTGCCTTCAACTGAACATTTTGTCTGCCACTGCTTTCAGTGCGGCTATGATTAACCCTCCAAATGAAATGTTTTGTTTTAAACTGTACACATTTTTCAAATGTTTTTTGGATCTGTATTAAGTTGGTAATTTTTAGATTGTTGTGTATTTTGATGCTATGTACCTGCTTGACATTTTACGTTTAATGCTTTCTCTGTACGTATATTTTATGTCTTTTATGTGGACCTCGTAATGAGTTCCGGTATCATAATAAACTAAACTTGAAACTTGAAACTCTACCAGCAGTGAAGCAATAGTAAAAACAACCCACAGGTGAGGCAAAATAAACAGAAGTCACTGCAGAAAGAAATATAATTGTAATGGAAAGGTGGGCTTCATTTAAGTGATGCAGTAGAAAAAGGAAAAGAACTATGGGGAGTGTGTGAAATCCCGTTGATTTTGATAAGAGGGGAAAGGGAAATAAAGAGGTGATACAGAGAGGGGTGAACTGCAAAATCATCAGTACAGCAGATGCAGTGGCAAGCGGGCCAACAAATGTTCAGGGATCACTAAAACCAATAACAACTGTAGTTTATTACCCAATGAGAGGGCACCTTTGTGACTCCATTTCTGCAGAAAACCTTCTATGACTTTTTATATTTGTAACGAAAACTTGAATAAGTATATGATAATTCCATTCCCTCTCTTTTTTTTACATCTGGCACCACATTACAATAATCAGGCCCATTGTCCTGGACAGTAGCATGCACAGCTTCTCTTGGTGCAGCTGGCACCGACCAGAAGACGTGTCAGATTAAACAAGCAATGTGTTTTCCCCTTTGCAGGCCCCTGCACTTTGCAGAGCATGCAGTAAAAGAGAAGCAGTAGCTTCAAACTACAGTGCCACAGTCGCTGCTCCTGCCGATGTACTATGGCGCGGCAGCAGGGGGGTGGGGGGTTGAAGGGGGAATTAATAATATATATTTTTTAAACGTACCTGATGCCGACCAGCCGACCACCTCGCTCCGCTATGTTCTTCTGCTCTTCCTGCTCCCAGCAGTCCATGGGACTCGATACACTGAGTCCCCATCCAATCCAGACACTGCTGTCATGCTATGAGAACAGCTTAGGGATTGGCCTGAGCGGGCTGGTTTGCCGCTTGTTCAGGCCAATCCTGTGTCAAGTCTGTGCAGTTTCTCCATCTTTCGAACATAGGTGTCTGATTCGCCGGCCTTTACAAGTGCCCAGGGCTCCTCCTTTCAGTCCCTGCCCTGTCAACAGAGGATTGCCTGGCCCACTCCACCCTAGACTTGAAAGGATTGGCTGCCAGTGAAAAATAAAATTGCCTTTGATGTTTCCTGCATCTGCACTGGATCCCAAAGAACACACCAGGACACCGGTAGGAATCGTCTTTCTTTATTCACAATTCTTGTCTCGTGCTCGTAGGCACATCCTGGCTCTTCCCTGGTCTCCCCAATACTGCCCTGTCCCCCTTCCTTGACTGGATGTGGTGTCCGGTGGCTGGCCCTTCCCTTCATCCCTGTGCAGGGTCCTAGTGACCTCTGCACCTTGGTCCAGCCGCTACGGTGCCATCTTTCAGTGGACTGACCTGTTTTATTGGCATGGGCAGGGCTCCCTGCGCCCTTGCAGTGGTGTGCCATGTGTGATGTAAGAATAAGGCGTTTCTTTATTTGCACGGGAAAATACCCACATTACAGTGTGCAGGCACACAAAGGCAACACACAAGATAGGTTTTACAGAAAGGGCCACACAAGCATCTGTAGCCCCTTCTTTAATACCGATGTGCCCCAGAGGAGGATGCTAAAACGAGTACACAAGCCTCTTACTTCCCCAGTACACCTCTGTGTTAACATGACCTCTGTATTTTTGCATTAAAATACTTTTTAACACAACAATTATTGTTTGAATTAGTTAGTATTCTGTCCTTGTTGCCTAGACTAGGTGATAGTTTTACAAAGAACATTTATCACCTTTCAAAAAGTATTAAATGCCACGTTCTCTAAGCCATTAAGATTAAAGGTAGGGCCCACATAGATAAACATTAAACCACTCATTTAATGAGCTAAATTAGTGCTAACAGAACCATTGTCTCATTAGAAGTCAGTTCTGAAATAACTAATCGAAATTCCTTATCTATGATTCCTCAATTAAAGCACATGAAAGCTAATCTTTGAGTGGTTGGGCCAAAGGAGATGGAGGGAAGTCCAAGCCCAATCTTAACCCATAAAAGTCTTAAAATGATAAGATGATTGGCAGGACAGTAAAAGAAACAAACCAAATAATACATTTAGTACAAGAACCATGAGATATGCAATCAAAACTGTGCCCACTGCCCTCCGGGCCATTTGCCTTGCCTGGCGCCCAAACTAATATTAAAGAAGCCCTTCTTTAACACCTATGTTTTCCATCTTTTGTTACTGTGTCCTTGCCAATGTGGAAATTTTCTCAATCGCAAGGGATTGTGCCCCTATTCAAATAATGCAATCTCTTTGCCCATATTACAGCATGCAGTAGGTTAAAAGGCTCTGGTGCGACTTGCTAAACGCATTTTAGCCTGAATGTGACACACTTACAACGCCCCAATTTCACTACATTCTTAGAAAAGGGGCATAGTAGACTCATGAGAACTTTTAGAGCCCCAAAGGAGAGGTAAACTCACAGTATGTCTCCATTTCAAATCGAGGTTCATGTGCCTGCTTTCCCACTGTCAGTACTAACACAGACACTGTTCTCCCACCTTCTCAGCGGGAGGTCTGTGGTCCATGAGGGGGGATACAATCTAGCACTGCACTTACCTTAGTGGTGGCGCCCCACCCATCTTCTAACATTGGTAAGTCAACATATCAACAAATCCAGAACAGAAGGTTGCTCTCTCAGGTTTGTGACTGTCTGCATCCGACTTTTTGTGTACGTGCTGCAAAGATAGTGTGTGCACAGGCTACTTTTTTAGGTCTCGCCTACGCAGCACACATGCGATGCATAGGAGACCTTTAGCCATCGTTCTGCTCTTTTTCGAAGCACTTACTTGTGCTTGTGGCGGCATCCACCTTTCGGGAGCGAGCAGGAGCTTGCCACAAGCACGAGTATGTGCTTAGAAAAGAAGTAGATGCGCATGCATGCACACACGAAATTACAGGTTTTCAGAACATGCAGATTTAAGTCTTCACTATAATTGTTTCTTTTATTTGTTCTGCATGTATTTATTTGCAAATAATAATGTAGTATCCTCAGAGCATTACGAATAGCCACAAATCGTTACATTCTGCAAACATGGACAGGTTTTATATTTGAACCAATGTCACAATGAAAGTTGAGCTTTAGAGTACTCATCCTAACTGCAAATGCCTTGTATTCATTGCTGACTCACTATCACTGACTATTACACTCTCACTGACACTCTCACAGACTCTCATACTCTCACTGACACTTTCACACTCTCACTGACACTCTCACTGGCTCTCACTCATACTGACTCTCTGACTCACTGACTCTCACTCACACTGACTCTCTCACTCTCACTGACAGACTCTCCGACTCTCACTCACTCTCTCTCACTGAGAGACTCTCACTGACACTCTCACTGACTCACTCTCACTGACTCACTCTCACTGACTCACTCTCACTAACTCACTCACTCACTCTCCCACTCTCTCTCTCTCTCTCTATCACTGACGCTCACTGACTCACTCACTCTCTCACTGACTCACTCTCATTGACTCACTGACTCCCTCACTCTCTCACTGACTGACTCACTCTCATGGACTCACTCACACTGACTCACTGACTCAATCTCCCACTCTCTCTCACTCACTGACTCACTCTCACGGACTCACTCTCACTCACTCACTCTCACTCACTCACTCACTCTCACTGACTCCCACTCACTCACTCACTCACTCACTCACTCACTCACTCACTCACTCACTCACTCACTCACTCACTCACTCACTCACTCACTCACTCACTCTCACTCACTCACTCACTCACTCACTCACTCACTCTCACTAACTGACTGACTCTCCCACTCTCTCTCACTGACTGACTCTCCCACTCTCTCTCACTGACTCACTCTCACTGACTCACTCTCACTGACTCACTCTCACTAACTCACTCACTCACTCACTCTCCCACTCTCTCTCTCTCTCTCTCTCTCTATCACTGACTCTCACTGACTCACTCACTCTCTCACTGACTCACTCTCATTGACTCACTAACTCACTCACTCTCTCACTGACTCACTCACTCTCATGGACTCACTCTCACTGACTCACTCACTCAATCTCCCACTCTCTCTCACTCACTGACTCACTCTCACTGACTCACTCTCACTGACTCACTCTCACTCACTCACTCTCACTGACTCCCTCTCACTCACTCACTCACTCACTCACTCACTCACTCACTCACTCACTCACTCACTCACTCACTCACTCACTCACTCACTCACTCACTCTCACTAACTGACTGACTCTCCCACTCTCTCTCACTGACTCACTCTCCCACTCTCTCTCACTGACTGACTCACCCATTCTCTCACTGACTGACTGACTCACTTTTACTGACACTCTCACTGACAGACTCTTCCACTCTCTCTCTCTCTCATTGACTGACTGACTGACTCAGTCTCACTGAATGTCTAACTCACTCATTCTCACTGAAACACTCTCACTGACACACTGACTCTTTCACTGACTGACTCACTCACTCTCACTGACTCACTCTCACTGACACACTGACTCTCACTGACAGACTCTCACTGACTGACTCTCACTGACTCACTCTCACTGACTGACTCTCACACTCACTCTCGCTCACTGGCTCTCACACTCACTCTCACTCACTGACTATCCCACTCACTCTAAGACTGACTCACTCTCGCTAAAAGACTGACTCACTATCGCTAAAAGACTGACTCAATCTCGCTAAAAGACTGACTCACTCTCGCTAACAGACTGACAGACTATCTCACTGACTCTCTCACTCTCACTGACTCTCACTGACTCTCTCACTCTCACTGACTCTCTCACTCTCACTGACTCTCCCACTCTCACTGACTCTCCCACTCTCACTGACTCTTTCTCTCTCTCACTGTCCCCTCACTCTCACTGACTCTCTCTCTCTCTCTCACTGACTCACTCTCTCACTCTCACTGACTCTCTCACTCTCTCACTGACTCTCTCACTCTCTCACTGACTGAATTCTCACTCTCTTACTGACTGACTCTCTCACTCTCTTACTGACTGACTCTCACTCTCTCACTGACTGACTCAGTGACTGACTCTCTCACTCTCTCACTCACTCTCACTGACTGACTCTCTCACTCACTCTCACTGACTGACTGACCTTCACCCTCCTGTTATGTATGCCCCCCATAACAATAAAAACACAACAAGCAACCATTGGGACAGGCAGATACAAGTTGCCTGCATTGAAAGGATAAAAAACTCAAGACACTATTTTTATTACTTATAGGTCGAGCCTAGCGCAGCTCGCATGCGCTGCTCGACTTTTTGTAAGGGCTTTGGGAAATCACACCACACGCTCGCACACGCTTGAGCCTGTGCTTTTACTTTTGCCCCGTGCTATTGGCCTTTGCTTGCGTCTTTTTAACAAAGACAGCACGCAATTGGCCAAAGGTTCTTTTTGTCCCACCCAGGTTCACGCCCACAGCCTAATGCTCGCGGTTACGCTCAGCAGCAGCATATGTTTCTTATTGTCGTTCCCAGACGCGGAGGCAATAATTGGAAACATATGCCTCTGCTCGCAACTGCGCGCTCACACCAGCAGCTCCCGCATCTTAGTGGTGCCATGTGCTTTAAATTATCGAGCCCATACGGTGCACGATAATTGTAAACACATGTCCTGGTGGTCGTGCGTTACAGAGCTAGTTTACTTTAATTCGAAGAGCGGTGCCCGATTTAGGGTCACTGCGCTCCGTTTATTTATTTCTTTTTATATATTTAGCAGCACTCGCGGGACGCCGAGACTTGTTGCCAGCTGCTCTCCTATCGAGCGGGAGGGCGCAGTACAAGTACAACAGATATGTAAGCGCGAGACTCGACTTAAGTGTATAGGACAATGGAGCCCGTCACAGAGTGAGACTCCATTTAAGTACATGGTGCAACAGAGGTTGCCAGGGTGTAAGATCACATTTCAGTGCAATGCAATAGACAACCGAGGACGTTTAAGTGCGAGACTTAACTAAGTGCATGGGGCAACGGAGTTTGTCAGGGTGTGAGACTCCACTCAAGCGTATGGGAATGAAACAACTGATACAGCCTATGTGTGCACCTTTCTTCTAATCCACGCAGCCAGTTAGACTGTCCAGGTTTGTAACTTTCGTCATTTAACACATTTCCTGCTCATTTGGTGAAGCCAGAACTGGAGCTCTAGTCTCTTGGTACTACATACTGCACGTTAATCAGTTAAAATACTTTGTATGGGGTAGTAAGCGCTAAATAAATGCAATTACAATTACTGCCTATTCACTCACTCGCCATTTTCACGATTGTTTGGAACCGCTACGTGAGAGGGTTCCACGGAAGTGCTGTTTGCTGTCTGGCATTCCAGTTGATAAAGCAAGTAGGGCAGCCGCACTGTTCGCGTGCCGGGGTGCAGCAAGCGCTGGATGCATGCTCCGCCTGGTATACGTTCCCTGCTGCAGCTGCGTGTTCGGACACAAGCGGGTGATATATGCAGAGGAGGGCGCACAAGTACCAACGTGCAGCAGGTGTGGTTAGTGCATGTGTGCCTGGGTGCACATATCCACGTGTGTAAGGAGTGGCGCACGAGTGAAGAGTTTTCATGCACGAATTTGAGTGCTGTGATTGGTGGCTGCGTTAATTCCCGGCGCGTGTCCTACGATGTTGCACACAGTGGGGAGGATTTATAACTGTATAAACATAACATTGGAAGCACGCATTGTGTAGCAATGTACCTTGGCATTTGATGGCTGTTTCTGGGCATATGAGTGTTTATCTTACCATATGAGCCTGCGCTTTGGCTTGTTACAGTAGTACCTGGGCAATTGATGGCTACCACAGCATATGGTGCTTGTGTCTTAAGCATATGATGACTCTACTTGTGCCTTTTGTGGCTGCACCAGGTATATAAATTATTACATGTAAACCATGTTACAGGTGTAGCTGAGCGCAGGGGACTTTACTTGGGTATATTATGATTGTATCTTCATGTTTTGCAGGATTGGTTTGGCGTCAACTTGGAGAATCTACCCAGTTATCTAGTATAGCATTTCTGAGCTTAATCTCTGATTTCCTAGAATATTTGCAAAACTACTTTGGAGCTTCATCAGTATATTTTTAGTACTTTATAATGGAGCCAGTGAT
Source organism: Lissotriton vulgaris (assembly GCF_964263255.1). Lineage (NCBI taxonomy): Eukaryota > Metazoa > Chordata > Amphibia > Caudata > Salamandridae > Lissotriton > Lissotriton vulgaris. Next base: position 1,460,644,409 of record NC_141687.1, on the reverse strand, counting down.
GTTCGTGGGCTTGTGTGGATATACCTGCCCATATGATGAATGTGGTAGCAATGTGAGAGTGTATGTGGTGTTCCATGAGAGAATCTGGGCATTTGATACTGTACTGAACATGTGAGGCTATGCACAGCACCCTTGTCTGCACCTCTGTGCCTAGGCATTTGAGGCTGTTACTGTGGGCACGATGGCTGCACCTCAGGATACACGACTATACCTGGTATATGCTGGTTGTTGTAACTGCCCTTGTAAGACTGGCTTACAGTGCAAACATGTGCATAAGCAGTAACGCACCTGGTGCCGTAGGCATATGGGGCTCTATCTAGTTTTACAAAGTTGGAACTGGCATATTTTGGTTGCTTTTTTGGTGTCCAATCAATGAAGGTATTGAATATTTCGACCTAATAATTCAGGAGTTAAGTCAAATGTATGCATTTAACTTTTCCCGCAGATATGTTTCTTGTGTTGTGTCCTGAGATGGGGACAGGATTGCCCTAGAGATACCACTCTGGGACCTACATTCCGGGGCATCTAATCCTAGCTAGGCCTAACACGTGGCCCTATAATAAACTCAGTCAGACACTGGGAATAAGTTTGCTTGCTCGGTCTGTGCGTCTCTCTCTGAACGCCCGCACACGTGCTAGACCTCTTTTTATTATAGGGTGTCACATGACCAGCGCGTCCAGCCCTCAGGGCGCCGGGGGCGGACCTCCAGGAACATAACATCTTGCATGAGACAATTTACCGAAAGCTGAAAGTCTAGATTATTTGGAAATTGATGCTGCTTTAAAGAACATTGTTAGGTCTATTTTGAGACACTATGCTCTGTTAGTAGCATTTAACGCTTTTATTTAGTTTGTGGGTAATCATTGCTGAGTTGCAGGACATTTGAGTCATTGGGTGAAATGTAAAGCTGCAGTACAGGTATATAGAATGTGATTGCGGCGATTCAGATAGGCTGTTTTCTGACACAGGCAATATAATTGGATATTATCTGCCAAGTGAACATTACAGGGATACCCTATCTCCCGCTGCATCATTTACAGATGTTCGTATTTCTTATGGTACAGGATTTTCATTTGGAACATAACACTGGTGATCCTTTTCCATGGTAGACTTTTCTCTTATTTGCATCTTGTTTCTACCTGATACTCTCACTATTTTTCGATAGCAAAAAAGTATGCATGCATCTATAACGAAAAAATCTTGCTCTGTACAAAAACTGGATGCACAGTAGGAAAATGTTTGTGCCAGAGGAGAACTAGCGTCTACCTCATGCACTGTGTTCCCAGCGGAAAATTCTGCTTGAAAACATGATGCCCGGAAATATTATACTATGTGGCAGAACAAAAGGCCAGTCGCTATTCCTGTACAAGTTGCTATTAAATCATCCTTATGGGTATTTGTCATGCTGCTTCACAAACGGTACTTTTCCGAGCTCAATTGATACAAATGCACTTCTACTATGAAAGGTGCCTCACATGTCCTGGAAGCAGGGCCCAGTGTTCAGGAGCAACGTGCCCTCCCTGCATTCCCCATTCCCACCCTCCTCCCCATTCCTGCTTCCCGTCTTCGTACACAAGCCACTGTGTGCACATGACAAGCATTGCCACATAGGATGCATGGAATGCTAGTCTTTCCATCAATGGGTACGTTAGTACCCAGAATATTTACAACGATCTGTCCCCCCTCTCCCTTGTCACGCCACTTGGACTGCTAATGATAGGCTTCGTCCTCCTTCTCTTGCTACTCTTCCCACCATCCTTAATTCCAGTCTGGGCTCCTTTCTTCCGTCTCTGCCTCCCACGCTGCAGCCCCCAGCCCCAACGACCCCTTCTGTCCCATCCACTCAGCCTTTTTACCTCACAGCCTTTATATTACTGCACATAAAGTATATGCTAGCTAACTACCCACTTACAAGATACCAAAAGCGAGACCTATTTGGCTATGCCAATGCTTGTTTAATATGGTCGTTCAGTTGTACATAATGCTTTTTTGGACATATCTAAGGTAACAAAAATGCTTCTGACACTTCTTTATTATAACTTTTCAGCACACTGCACACTTCTGTACAGCACAGCTTAAAGACATAGGTTAAGTCAATATCTCTGGCTAAACACTTATAAGTTCCCAGAGGCGAGATCTATTGGCTATGCCAATGCTTGTTTTTTAAAAATAAGGGTTAAGCCATTCTACTGTACCCCTGGCATTCCTGCTGTGCCTACACTTTGATAATGCAGCCCGTATACTGGAAACGTATCTCAGAGACTCAGAGAACTGTGTCAAGTTACTTTGCTACTCTTCCACCTAAACCCGGCGAAGCCAACTCCAATCCCGAGATATCACTAGTGTTTAGGCAAGATTGACAACTGAGTCACAGATTATGAAAATTCCACCAGTGCATTGAAACTGAGGGACTATGGGGCTCATTTACAAGCCCTTTGCGCCGCCTCTGCGTCACTGTTAATATGGGAAAAAGTGTTGTACCGGTGGCGCAAGGGACTTGTAAATCAGCCCCAAAATTTGCTCCATGCATCAGCGCAAAAACAACATTTTGCATCATTCAACTAATTCAAATGATTAAGCAGTCATGCTTGCGCTGGGGCAAATTGATTGGAACTCGTACAATTTAGACAATCTGGCGCCAAGACTCAGGTTTGTACAAATTGCAAACTCTGTTTCTTTTTATGCGTTAATATGCCTAGTAGAAGGCCAAAAGGCTTCTGTATCTGCCACCCAGGTCCTGCTCCACCTTACTCTCAAAGCAAAACTGAAGTTGTTGTCCAGAACATTGGTACGACTTTGTGAACAGAGGATGGAGTAAATGGACTAAAAAGCCAAACAAATATACGTTCGTAGGAACTGTATATTCCATGGGAAATAACTTTTTAAATTCTTATTAAGTATATTTCGGATATTTTTATATTAATTCATTTCTGTTCTGTAACTTCATATGGGGTTTAACTGATTTCAGTCAATTACATTTTTATACATAACTGTTGTTTTGTGTAATAATTTGAAAAAGTTCTACATGCACCAGCAAGATACAGCCAAGCAATAGTTTGTAATTGTCGCACCATGAATTAAGTCTGCTAAGTCATGTACTTTGCTTCTTTAGGCTAGTGAGAGTGCTTGGCTGGTTAAGGTGTCACAAAAGGTTGCAGCTTCCAGGCCTGCCAAGGTTGATGCCGTCTCTCTTGTTGAGGAAGATAAAATGAGAGCCATTCCAAATTTGGTAATGTATAACTATCACAGTAATAACCAAGTCTCATGATTTCAAAAACATACTCATAATTATAATTGCATAAAGTGAAAATCTGCTCATGCTCTCTTGATATACATCTGTTATGTCATAATAATTCTTATTCAGGTTGACATTGCGATCTTTGAACATGTATTTTTGTGTACCACTCAGGAAACCATGTGCAGTTTTTTTTGTATGACTATTGATTTTGTTGGTACAATAAATCTATTCATGAATGTCAGCAAAGCATAACTACTAGCATCACAGCAAGCACGGTCTCCTGATTGTAACATGCAATCAAGATTTTGATTAACTACCCATATATCACAAATTGATATTTGCAAACTGGTTATTCCAATCTCCCCAGACTTTTTGACGTTTTTCAAGCACCCTGTTGACTTATATACAAATCGGCCTGCTCTGGCACAATAATCCATACGACGAGTCCACTCTGCCAGTGATGGAGTTCATTCCTATCTCCGTTGCCATGCACCAACTCAATGATGAGACCCATAGGAACCAATAATCTGGTATTTTTCCTACCTTCCCGTTCGTCCACCAAGCTCAACAACACCATTTTGGACTCTGGTGTGATCGGCCTTTCCGCAACCTGGGATAAAAAATCACATATACTGCTCCTGTGTCTCTGCATTGTGGGGCATTCCCACATCATGTGATAAAATGTTCCTAATTCCATCTTGCATCTCAGGCAATGGAGGTCTAGGTTGCGCCTTATTTTACTTAGTCTTGTGGGACTGTAATAAACCCTTTTCAAGTATCTAAGTTGGTTGAACAATCTAATGGAGACGACCAGCACCCTGGGGGCCATGTTGGCCTCTACCCAATCGTCCTCCAGGGAACCCACATTACGCATTCAGGGTACATTTTTGAAATCACCATCCCATGTAGCACTGCTATTGTGATTTTTAGGTCTCGCAGAGAGACCTATTGCAGTCAAACCACAAAGCTGACTTCACGATGCGGATTTGTAGAAGTGCACGTGCTTGCGCTTCTATCCCCCTGCCTTGCTCTTCAAAGGCCCTCCTTACCATTTGCTCCTGCCTCCCCGCGCACTGGTTCACACTTCACGGCCGCCAGGCCGTGACTCGCATTTCTGCCCAGCCATCTGTTCCCCAGCTCCAGAACCTCCCCTCTCTCTCCCGGCACACAGCCTTACTCGGATTTCTCCTCCCCCTCCCCAGCCAGCTTCCCCCAGGCCGTGTTCCCTCCCACCTTTCCTCCTCTCTGTCCCTCTATCTCCGTACATCCAGCGCAAAATCCACGACTACATGTGCCTTCTAGCTATCAACCTAATGTGCCTCCTCCCTCCACCTTCGACTCCGGTTTGCTCTCTGCCACCAGAGCGGTTCCATCGGGTTATTTTAAGAACAGCTAATTCCTTGACGACAACCCCCACACGGGTCCAGTCAGAAGCAGGCTGCGAGCTGCCTTTAGACTGACAAAGATACCATACTGGAAATATACGGTTTTAACAACCTCGAATCCAGCGGGAACAGGCCCCGGTTAATGTTTCTAAGAAGTCCCGAGCTGAACTCTCCAATACGCCTGGCACATGTGACCGTGCCTCGCTGACCTGGGCTTCGGGCCTCCCTCCTCCCAGAAGCCTTTTGAGCCACTAAAAACATGCGCTGCCTGTGGCTGTGTAAAGATGTCCAGGGCCGGCTCAAAATGTGCTTTCCCATGTCCTAAAGAGATGCGCGTCAGTATAACCCTTAATCCAGGGTTATAAAGGGGTATCAACAATCATCCCTTAAATGTGACTTTAAAAACGTGTGACTTCAAGTAAAAATAAAAAGAAAGAATGAGGATGGCTTAAATAAAAGCTTTTCCGCGTTGCGTGTTTTAATCACATTTTTTATTTTGTCTTCTATTATACTCGCAAGTTCCTTCATGAAGACGTGTCAACGTCGCTACACAAATGCAATTTCATTCAGAAATGATGAACGGCGACTTTGTGAATGAAGTCTGTCAGGAACGCACAATCTGATTAACGAAACGTCCTCCAAACCTCCTGCTTCTCTTAGCACCTTAAACCTAAGAAGAGGTGACGATGCCCTACCTTTCCATCCCCATCACACCCATGGCTTTACACACACAACTACATTTTCAGGGTTTGCATAACCTCCAGTGCTCATGCGCCAAAAAACCAAAACAAGGAGGGCTGTGGGCGTGTGGCACCTCCAGGGACAGAAACAGCAGGGGGACAGAAACAGCAGGGGCTGTGGGTGAAGCATGGAGATGGGCATACGGTCACCATGGCAACCATCTTTTATTACAATAACGAAGATGTGGGGAGGAGAAGGGGAGGGGCTTCTCATGTGGTGGCAGTAATTGAATGGGGGGGGGGTCGTGCAAGTGTTCTTCAATAACAAATCCGGAGGATTACAAACACTTTACACATTCACTGTCAAATCCACTACACACTTGCATACTACTGTTCCTAACATTATCAATAAAACTAAATTAATTCTCTGGACCCTCAATGTCAAACAGACATGACCTCCCTACGCAGCATTTTGATCCACAAATCTTAACACAAGGCTTCAACGCCTCAAGAGGGTAGGAGGCGCGATATCGATGCATTTACATCTGACCTCCAGCCCACCCGCTTGAGGGTAAAGATGAATCCGGTCTATTTGAAGAATTAATCAAAATTGCTGTTCAGGGTAAAAACTGTACATGCAGTTTACAGTGCTGCGGATCATGGGTACTTACACACAACAAAGAACCCTTGACCCCCAAAATACGACGTTCCACCTTGTAAACAAAGCAGATTCCTTCCAAACCCACACACAAACAGGTGACCGCCACAGAGACAAACCGCATATACAAACATTCAGCCAGAATAAGTGTTGTAGCCTTCGACCAGAGGAGCTCACCCTATCTGGGTATAGAGAACAAGCTGGGGTACTGTAGGGAGAGACAAAAGACCATCTCAAAGAGGCTCTTTTAAGACTTTCTCTGAGCACCAACAAATGGCATTTCCTTTCATTTTTATTGTATTTATATAGCGCTTATTACTCCGGGCAAGGTGTTGAAGAGCTTTTTGGAAGGTAGCATCTACTCCAGAACCCAATGGATTAGTGTGAGTCTGTTAATTTGATTGGGACAAAAGAGGAATAGAGGAGGGAAGAGTCTGAATAGTTTTATTTGGGAGATCATATTAGCTAGGTGAGGTTTGGAGTGAGTCAAGAAGGATCATACTTAACCAGAATAAAAAGCACAACAAATCCAGAACTGCGACACGGTGACCACTTTACAATATTCTAACTCAAACACACTCAATTTTAAACTGTAGAGGCATTTAGCCACGTGATGACTGTGTGGTCTAATACCATTGGATTTATTTGGGTATGCAAGGTTAATGCACCCGATGTGATAAATACAGCAAACTGGCCATATGCAAGTCCAGGAAATACCTATATATATATATGATCAAGCTTTGTGGTAAAGCAAAACGAGTAATGGCGGCTGGCTTGCTGGAAGAAATAAAGCACCTTAACTGAAGCACTGAATCTGGGTCTGCTTCTTTGTCTTTTTTTAATTGGGCAGGGGCGGCTGCCTCGTGTCTAGTGACGGATTTACTGGCATATATATATATATATCTATATATATATATATATATATATAGATATATATATATATACACACACACACACACTTTCAAATTATGACTTTAATAATCGTTTTAAAATACATGGAAAACAAAGAGTGACATTAAAGATGTATTTCAATAAGAATATTTAGCCCCAAAACCATAGACTGCGAAGGCATACATGAATTTAAACGCCTATCATCTAGTACACGCTTCCTATAGCACTTTCAGGGGGAAAAAAATATTTCTCAGCGATTTTAAGGCTACGGAATCCTCTTCCGGGAAAAACGCAAAGGTGATTGGAGTGTTCCTTGTACAGCGGGAGTCTCTAATGAATGGCTTCCTGTCGGACTCGGCGCCTCGGACAACTCCATCCAAACGCAGTGACGGGCGCAATGTGGCCAAAACGAGCAGGCCCGGCAGGTAAACAAAGCAAAACCCACGCCTCAGCTGCAACATTTCCACATGTTCACTGTGCAGGCATATTTCACACTCACGCGTGCATGCAGTTCATGACTGACTCAAGAAAACCTAATCTGCGACTGTACCTCAAGAAGGTTAGTGCTGATGGGAACACTACATGAACATTTTGTGTGGAGCAAAATGCCACTCTCTGGGCGCCGCAAATAACAGGTGTTGCCCCTACCTAATTTGTGATACTCAGAGGAAAGATAACGTCTAATGATGTTTTTGTACATTATCTTTAAAATTAGTAGATCAAACACCTAAAAGGTAGCTATGGTACCAACTGCTACAGCACAAGCGTGACTGCAGGTGACAAATGCTCCCAACTGATAGTTGCCTCAGGCATTCACCAAAAGTACACACAAAGGATCCCTATCAGACATTTGCCTCAGGCATTAACCAAAAGTACACACAAATGCTCCGACCCCAGATATTCCCCTAAAGTACACTAAATCTAGTACCAAAAAAGCCAGTCTCATACAGGATGCGCTGGCAAAAGGCGTGAGGATGGAAAAGCTCCCTTGCTCCCACACTCCAGTTAAAGCGACGTTTACACTTCATCTGTATCAGTAAAACATAGGAATGAGCACTTCGGGCTGTTAGGGACTATGGAGCGCTATACAAACAATATTAAAAAACACACATGGGCTAAGGATCTTCATTTGCTTGAGCACAACACACTTTTTAACCCATGAACTGTGCCTCCCAATGAGTGGGTCAAGGCAAAACGAGGTGCAGACCAAGTCCTCATGCAAGGAGACTCTTCTCAACAATAACTAGGCTTGCTGTCTACGCTGCTTCCGGTGCTCTTCTAATGGGTGGTCATGTGACATCAATCGCCCCATAAAACGGCTCTGTTTACTTTCAAAATGTAAGCACCCTTCACTTTGTTTGCATAACAAGCACCTCGTATTGCGGTGCAACCCTGCACATTCCTACCCAGCGCAGAAATGCCCTTGACTCGGGTCGGGGAGTCGGACAGAGGTTACGTCCTTTACAACAGTCTGTGGAAGGCACAAGGAGAAAGTGCAATAGGTTCAATTCAGGTGCTGGCACACGGACTCCCATAATACCCAATCCAGCAGGTCTCGCCCAGAGGCAGTGCTCGCGGCATGCACCAATGGCTGGAACACTGGATACAGCTCATTGGGCAGAGCGAGGCACACGAAGGTGCGCACATGGGCAAATCACAGCCTAGCTCACAGGTGCAGGATCTACTTACTATCCCTCTGCTGCTTTTCACACTGCTGCACGCCACACACTGCTGCACGCCATACACTGCTGCACGTGGCATGCCACACACTGCTGCACGCCTCACACTGCTGCACGCCTCACACTGCTGCACGCCACACACTGCTGCATGCCTCACACTGCTGCATGCCACACACTGCTGCATGCCATACACTGCTGCATGCCACACACTGCTGCACGCCACACACTGCTGCACGCCTCACACTACTGCACGCCTCGCACTGCTGCTCGCCACACACTGGTGCACGCCTCACAGTGCTGCACGCCTCACACTGCTGCACGCCTCACACTGCTGCATGCCTCACACTGCTGCACGCCACACAATGCTGCATGCCACACACTGCTGCACGCCTCACACTGCTGCACGCCTCACACTGCTGCACGCCTCACACTAATGCATGCCACACACTGCTGCATGCCTCACACTGCTGCATGCCTCACACTGCTGCATGCCACACACTGCTGCATGCCACACACTGCTGCATGCCACACACTGCTGCACGCCTCACACTGCTGCACGCCTCACCCTGCTGCACGCCACACACTGCTGTACTCTTCCACCCGCCTCCTTCTTTAACTCCCTGTTCTCTTCTCCTGAGCTGATCTGCTGCTCTCTTCCACCCGCCTCCTTCTTTAACTCCATGTTCTTTTCTCCCGTGCTGAACTGCTGCTCTCTTCCACTCGCCTCCTTCTTTAACTCCCTGTTCTTTTCTCCCATGCTGATCTGCTGCTCTCTTCCACCCGCTTCCTTCTTTAACTCCCTGTACTCTTCTCCTGTGCTGATCTGCTGCTCTCTTCCACCCCACCACCTTCTTTAACTCCCTGTTCTCTTCTCTTCTCCTGTGCTGATCTGCTGCTCTCTTCCACCCGCCTCCTTCTTTAACTCCCTGTTCTGTTCTCCCATGCTGATATGCTGCTCTCTTCTACCCCGCCTCCTTCTCTAACTCCCTGTTCTCTTCTCCTGTGCTGATCTGCTGATCCCTTCCACGGCCTCCTTCTCTAACTCCCTGTTCTCTTCTCCTGTGCTGATCTGCTGCTCTCTTCCACCCGCCTCCTTCTTTAACTACCTGTTCTCTTCTGCTGTGCTGATCTGCTGCTCTCTTCCACAAACATCCTTCTGTAACCGCACACACACATACATACAACCACGCACACACACACACAACCACACAAACACACACAATCACACACACACACAGGCACACACACAACCCCCCCACACACACACGCATCACACCACACACAACCACGCACTCAACCACACACTCAACCACACACTCAACCACACACTCAACCACACATTTAACCACAACCACACACACAGCCACACATACAACCACACACACACACACAACCATACACACACACAACCACACACACACACACAACCACACACACCCACACAACCACACACACACACACAACCACACACACACACACATCTATCGCCCTCATCTATCTATCGCCCTCACTCTATCGCCCTCACTCTATCTATCGCCCTCACTCTATCTATCGCCCTTACTTTATCTATCTATCGCCCTTACTTTATCTATCTATCGCCCTCACTCTATCTATCTATCGCCCTCATTCTATCTAACTATCGCCCTCACTCTATCTATCGCCCTCACTCTATCTATCTATCGCCCTCACTCTATCTATCTTTCGCCATCCCTCTAGCTATCTATCAACCTCACTCTGTCTATCTATCGCACCACCACAGCATCACTCAGGGACACCACAGCATCACTCAGGGGCACCACAACATCACTATGTGCTCCCATAGCATCACTGAATGCCACAGCATCACTCATCGCCACCACAACATCACTCAGCGCCACCACAGTATCAATCTGTGCAACCATTCAACAACAACTGGTTCGAATATGTTCTCTCAATGTTTCAAGCTTTATTACTAATGCCACAAAAAGATGTTAATATTTCACTTTTGTTCTTGGATTTTCATCACAATAAAATACACTGAACATAATCTTCACAAAAGTTATTTACAAAAGTTTAAGCTATTGCCATTTTAAATTACAATAACTTTTATTTAAGTATTAATTATTTAAAAAAATTAAAAGCCATTGTTATTTGTAATATCAATACATCTAAGTCATTTAAATACAAAACATGTTGCATTACAAATGCTATAGGTGTCACATTTGCAAAAGATAAAAGTATTGGCATTGTAAATGACAAAGCTATTAATTGCACTATTTTCAAAACCAACACATAAATAAAAAAATTGTCATTTACAAGACCAATAGCTCAAACTTTCCTAATGCGAGACCTATTGCATTGCAAATGCTTGTTGTCTGTAATGGCCTGGAGTGGGAGTTGGGTCCGTCTGACAGGATAGCTTTATTGATACGTCTCAAGGGCACAATGCCGTTGTAAGTAGCTGTAAAATTGTGTTTTATGCATGTTATACACGTCCGTGAAATGTACAAATGTGCGTATAGGACCTCCTTCCCAGATGACGTCTAACTTATACATTCAAAAAATGTCCCATGCGCAAAAGCATTCTACTTTTAAGTGATTTAGCTAGCTTCCATTACATAATGGGGTTTCTGCTGTCAGCACTCCATCCTATCTAATCCATGTCAGTGCCTTGTGCCAATATAACAGTGATGTCTAGGTTGCTGGTAAAGCCAGTGTGTTTATTTGAACCTTATATTAGATTAAATATACCGTGGTGCTCATTGTCCATGAGCTTTGAGGCCCTTGTTGGGTCTCCCCAGTCTGCAAACATCCGTTCCTTATTTGGTACACTGTTGCTGGTCCAATATATATATATTTTTTTTTTCATCTTTATTTCGGCGATTTTTGCCCAAAAAGATATACAAACAATAATAAAAACTACAATATATAAAATCTTGAAAATACCTGGATGATGAATAATACGAAATAGGCACAATGATTATTATAATATTTATTCAAAATTCAATCAATAAACATCTGCATCATCAATTATAAAATTATTTTGAATAAGTGCATGTAGAAAAATTAAAATTAGGCATTATTTACTAGAGCCTTGCGCTTGACCCATATTGCAGCAAGGAATTTTGCTACACCGAAAACAACTGTGCTAGATAAATCTGTTTTTAAAATACAATAGGCTTGCATGCAGTGTGTGATTCCCATGTTTCTGCATAAAGGCACAAGCCAATACCTCCTTATTCTTCGATAGGCAGGACAAAAAAACATGATATGCAGGTCATTTTCCAAATTACAGCCGCAGCTGGGGCAATTTTCCGGGGAGGAAGGAGACCATTTGGTAGTAAAAGCTCTAATTAGTAAAGTACCATACCTCCACTGTAAATACAACTTCCTAGTTAAAACTGGAAAAATATCATCCAGGACACATTCAAAATAATAACAATCTTTTTCCTTTAAAAAACAATCAGTTAGGGTGCCAGTTTTTACATTGCGTAAGGAGATAGATAATTTATTTTCATAAAAGAGTTTAGATAAGCTCTTTCTTGAAACCCTGGTGCAGGCCATGTTGGGGTCATACCACAGTTCTGGGACCCCTAGTTTGATAAATTCATTTTTAATATAATCAAGCCATGGCATTTTCACCGCATTAGCCAGATTTAAAATTTCTAGGAGTTCCTGCCTGTACTCCAGGAGCTCCGGTGTGCTCCATAACCTCCTCCAAAATGTCAATGGCTTGAGGCCCAGCACCTTGTCTTTCGGCCTAAGGCCCATATCGAGTCTAAGAGGTAGCAGGGGGGTACTAGGGGGCAAGGCTAGTAGTTGTCTGAGAAATTTATTTTCTGTGATGACAATGTCAGACCTACAGACATGCCCCCATTATTCACCCCTGTAGGTGACTGCACCTCTTACCTGTGTTTTGTAGATCTCGAAGGGAGGACCAATAGGTTTGATTGTGGAGGAATTAGAGAGGCTAAAAATACCCCCTATTAGCTGTGCCTGTTTGAGTTGGGATTTGATTTGATGAGGGGCCCACGTCATACTTTCGTTTATAGTTACCCCTAAATAATCAAAAGTCTCAACCCTTTCCAGCCTAGTCACTCCAATTGTAGCGTTTGGGCGTGTAGTTACTGGGGAATTAAAGATCATAAATTTAGTTTTCAAGGCGTTGATTTCCAGGCCTTGTTCCACACAGAATGCCACAAACCCGTCCAATACCCGTTGTATCCCCATTAGGGATTTTGTCAGCAGCAGGGTGTCATCTGCAAACATTATTGCTGGCACCCTGCTGCCAGCTAGCTTGGGGGCATCTATGTTTAGCGTCCCGTTTAGGTGAGAAATGACCCCGTTGACATAGAGGCAGAACAGGGTGGATGCTAGGACGCACCCCTGTCTTACCCCCCTGCCAACGGGGAATTTTGAGGACAGCAAACCATTCCTCCCACAGCTCACCTGAGCAACATTTTCTTGGTGGAGCCATACTAATATATTCAAGAGTTGGGGGGAATACCCATCTCATCGAGTACTGCCCAGAGCTTGCCTGTTGGGACCAAGTCGAAGGCAGCATATAAATCCACGAAAACCGTGTATAGACATCCCCCCTCAATCTTGACAGTCTTCCAAAATAGCAGGGTTAGGCGGAGAATCTGATCCATTTTGGATATATTTGTTCTGAACCCTGCCTGATACGGACTCAATATGAAGTTTTCCTCCATCCAGTCCTGAAGGCGATCTAAAATTAGCCTGCCAAAGATTTTTTGCGGCACATCAATCAAGCTGATGGGCCTGTAATTGGCTGGGAGCAGAGGAGAGCCCTTCTTATGAATAGGTACAATCTCTGCGCCCAGCCAAGTACTGGGTACTGCATACCTCTAAGGACTGCATTGTAGATGACTAACAAATATGGAGCCCATATTGTGGGTTCATTCTTAAAGAGGTCGCCCGGGAGCTTGTCCAGCCCCGGGGCTTTTCCCGCGGCCAGTTTAAGTATTGCCTCAATGACCTTCTTTACCGGGAAGTCCACAACATCCATTCAACAAATGGGATCTGCGGAATGCACCCCTATGCCCCCCTCCAAGTTACCATCTCCTGTTGCATATAGGGTCCGGAAGTGGTCCTCCCATGCACTTGCTGCTATATTTGCCTCAACGGCAGATGCTGGCTCCGCCGAGCCAGTATTTACAATTGACCAGAATTTACGCAGGTCTCTCTGCAAGGGCATTGGTTAGACTTATCCAGTTATCATAGTCCCATTCCTCTTTAGCGCACTAAAGTAAGTGCTTATAGTTAGCTCTTCAAGCCTTTATTGCTAGTTTATCAGAATTCTGTTTCAGGGCAGAAACTAATTCGGCCTTCGCTTTTCTACAGGCGGAATAATACCATGTGGCTCTGTTGCCCTTGGTCTGCCGCTTTGTCCCGCGAGGGTAGAACACCTCAGCCAAGTTGTGAATTAGCTGTTCGTACAAGACCCCAAGCTTGAGTCGCATATCTGGGGAGTATGCGTACCCAATTAGGGTACCAACCTCATCGAGCACGGGTAGTATTCGAGCATAAAGCTCCGAAATCTGCTCTGGATGTGCTACTAATTTGGCCCACTTAACTCTTCGCCTATCATTAGATAGGGTCAGTCTCTGATCGGGAACATCACTACTATCCTTGTTCTCACTGTCGTTTCTTACAAGCACAGTGAAATCCCTCACTTTAGCCCAAGAAAGAGTTTCAACAAATATATAATCAAGGCGAGACTCTTGTCCCAATTTATTGTAGGTGCATTTTGGGGATACATCTGATTTCAGCCGTCCAATAAAAGCCCTGAAGGAATGCTTAAGCGTTAGCGCCATTATTTGGACTGCTAACTGTGTCCATGCTCTGGGAGGAGGAGCCGCCGATGGCGGTATTCCCCAATGCTCATCTTCTTCCATAATGACACCATCTGTCAAGCCTGGCAGTGGCTCCAAATGACAGTTGAAGTCACCCGTAATCACGAGCTGAGCACCATTTGAAATAGAACTTAAAAAAAGGGACAACTCGTCAACTGTTTTGGACTCTCCAGTGACACTCACTGGTCTAGAGCAAACGTTGACCAGTGCGAGCCTAGAGCCATTAGGCCACTCCAAAAGCACTCACTGGACATCGTTGGATGATGTGTATAGCGGCTTAACCATACAGCCCAGGTGGGAACCCACCCACCCTGTAAGGCCACCCGATGGCCGCCCCTTCCCCCCCATCTTGCCGGGATAAAGAGGCAAAGCCAATACACTTTTTGTCTTCTCTAGCCCATGTTTCCTGGAAAAGACAAGCGTCCTTCCCATCTATAAATGATCCCCACTCTGGGCAAGCCATCTTATTACAAAGCCCTGCGAGATTCCACGACAATATTGATAGGGAACCTGGATTGATGTTATTAACCAAACCCACCTTTACCACACTAGGACCCCTTATATTGGCTGTCACCGTTTCCTGTGTTTCCTGGATCGTTGGGGCGTTGAGTGAACCTACGGCCTGGTCAGGCTGATCAATATTATCAAAAAGTGGGTGCTCAAGGCGACTCGTGCTTTTACTCTCAACCTGCTTGGTGCTATGAGTATCAGGATGGAACCTAGCTTCATGGTCAGATGCAAGGGACCCGCTAATCTGTGTAAGCATATGGCCACAACCTACTGTTTCTGTTCTCCCCTCCCCCGCCGCTTTGGAGCAATATCAATCAACCATATCTAAACAGTTGTAACGGTTGTGGTTTGGCAGTGGGCCTCGGGGGTGGATATTCCCTCTCCTATCCTTATTTCCTCTTCTCCCTCCACTGGCTCCCACTATCATCCAGCCATCCTCTGCTACCCGGTCAGTACTCTGTAATCCTAGTGGATAGAAAAAAGACTGAGGCAGTGGCCGGATAGTCGTGTTAAAATCTTGGTAAGGCCAGGAGCATATGTGAGAGACTGTTCTCGGGTCTCTAAAATTAACCAAAACACAGTCCCCGCTGATCTTTTTGGTGGTGTTGCCTACCCATGATAGCCTACGTACCATCAAAATCTCGCTCGAGATTTAGGGGGGAAGAGGCTTATTTTAGCTCAACCAACTAATGACCTTGTTTTTAAGCGTGGCAAAAGATTCACTTGCGGATGCCTCCAGCACAGGCACTCTCGTTAGAACAACTACCAAGGGGTTCGCCTCGGGGGTACATTTAGTGTCAGCTTACTTGGAATGATACTGTCTTCTGGTGGTTCCTTTCGGCAAGATTGATCACTATTATTAGGTATAGTCGAAGTCCCCAACAGAGATTGGGACGGGGCATTCGTAATAGGGGTGCACTGCACTAGCGAGCCCCCCTCTGTATTAGGGTTGGAGCTATCTACTAAAGATTTCCCCAGGCCCTTCCCCTTCGCTCCCTCCTTCAGCATAGCTTTCACCTTATTCAGGCCATCTCCAGCAATCACAGTGGCCCTTTTCATACTTGTCAGCCTCGATTCCAACTGGCCTCGATTCCAACTGGGCAAGTCTGACTTCAAGAGGGTTCGGTAATGTCTTGAAAAGTACACCCAAATTAGCAATCGTCAGCTCATCTTCCGGTGATTTCAAAATACTGGTATTAGGATCGCCCGAAATTGAAGTAGGCGGACTCACCACTAAGGGGGCAGGAGTAACAGAAGTCTCTATGGTGACCATTCCTTCGGATACCAAGCAACCAGATTGCTTGCGAGCTTTGCCTTTCTCCCCACAGATTTATGGGCCACACGTTTCCTTTTAGGTATAGCCCCTTCACGGTTCCCCCATAACTGCCTGCCACTCTGTTTTTCTAAACTATCTTTTGCAAGATACACTTGTGCATTAGATAGAACATTGCTTTCACATATAGTTGGTAAATTAAGATCATTACATAGTGGTGCACCACCCCCGAGAGTTGAGACCCATTAGAGTTTACAATGTCTGTTCTATCTGCACATTCATTGATAGTCAAATCCTCGCGCCTCTCCGGCGTTTTCGCGTTCATTATATACCCCAGCGAGCATTAAGAAGTTTTTGTGAGAGGCGCCGCTCCAATATAGTGATTTCGTGCGCTAAATGCGAACTAGCTCTTATTATGAAGTTGTCCATGGTACCTGCAACTAGTTCACCTGATGATGCAGCTTTGCTCCTCAGTCCCTGACCTGCCATTTTGCTCAGTTCCAATGGGCGAGAAAGCGCTTCAACGGCTTACGGCGACTCTTGCTTCACTGCTGTGTAGGCGGCAAAACAAAAGGGGGGTGGCCCGGTCCGGTCTCTCCCGGTCTAGAACGGGCTAAAACGGGCCCGCCCTTGGCCCGGGCTTCGCCTGGCGCACACCCACGCGCGTCCCGCGATTCGCGGGAGCGGTCGTGGCTAAATAGAGGGAGGAGGTGGGCGGGAAGATGGCCAGCTGCGTCTGATCAGTAGGCGTGCAGAATTCTGGTACTTGCAGTCCCGCACCCTTGCTGTGCTCCTTCAGCCCAGGTCAGTAAATCAATTGGCAGCGGTGTCTCTCCAGCGGTCCCAGAAAGGCAAGTAATTTGGGCAAATGAAAGTCTCTGCACCCACAGGAAAACGGCTGCAAGCGGCTCCCGCGGAGCGGGGGCGCGAGCCGTAATGTATTGCAGGGAGGAGGTGGGCGGGAAGATGGCCAGCTGCGTCTGATCAGTATGCGCTCAGAATTCTGGTCCTCGCAGTCCCGCATCCTTGCTGTGCTCCGTCAGCCCAGGTCAGTAAATCAGTTGGCAGCAGTGTCTCTCCAGCGGTCCCAGAAAGGCAAGTAATTTGGGCAAATGAAAGTCTCTGCACCCACAGGAAAACGGCTGCGAGCGGCACCCCAATATTACATTGTATTATTAGCAATTGCGATTCTCCTATTATCATGCCTAGAGAATCTAGATTTCATTAAAGACACGGAGGCTCACATTATGCAATGACTTTTAATTGCAGATCCAAGCCAGTCGCGTCACATTACAAAGGTTCCAATAAGAACACTGAGAAAAGGTAAGACATAACACATAGCAACCATCAGCCTCTTTTAAATCAGGCGAAAGAAGATCCAGTAGATTCCAGAAGAGTCAATGTAAAAGCCAATTGAAGAAGGCAACCAGTTGGCTTCCTGGTGATGAAATATCCAAAGTAGATTAAGTAGAAGGGTTATCTGAAAGAAAGGAGACAATGAAAATTGTATCCTAAAGAACAATGCAAACTGTTTCATATCCAGATGAACAATTGAACAATAAATTATAAACATTCAAAAGACATCACATTAAGATTATAAATAACATTATGTTAATTTATACCCAATACCAAACAGGGATGGGTTGGGCGGGATAATGTGAGCCTCCGTGTCTTTAATGAAATCTAGATTCTCTAGGCATGATAATAGGAGAATCGCAATTTCATTACAAGAACGGAGGCTACATTATGCATGTTGGTAGCCCTGTAAAACTACATTAGACATGTGTTCAATTGGTTTACAATAATGTCTTGCAAAGGTATTTGCGTTAGACAGTCAGTAGCTTTAAGGATATCATCCAACTTACCTCCGGACCAAAGAGACTTACTTGCCATGGCACCTCTAAGAGAATGAGCTTGAAATTTGAGAATATCAATACCAGCTAGAGACATAGCAGACTTAACCCATCTGGGAATGGAAGTGGAGGAAATAGCCTTATGAGGCTTAACAAAGGAAATGAGAAGTTGATTCTCATTAAGCGGTCTAAGATTAGACATTGTCATATCATACGCTTTCATACATTCAACTAAACAAAGTTTCAGAGAAGGATCGAAACGAGGATAGAAGATTGAATCAGACATGGTTCTTTTATAGACCTCAAATTTAACTCCAAATAAATGATATGACCTATTAGAGATCTCCAGAGCTTTAACATCAGAAACTCTACGACAGGAGATAAGGCAAAGATGAGTTGCGAGTTTAATAGAAAGAAACTTTCTGCTAAAAAATGAGTTATCCAGCCAGGAAGTGAAGAGATCTAGTATCAAATTCACATCCCAGAGAGAATCATATTTCGGCCTTGGGGGTCTTTTTAGACGAATGCTCTTCATTACCCTACAAACAATCACATTTTTACCGATCGACTTGCCGTTAAGAAGGACATGACCAGTAGAGATCGCCGATCTATAACAGTTGATTGATCTATAACTCAATCCTTTGTCGAAGAGTTCAGCGAGAAAATTCACTATACCAACGATAGGTGCTTGGGTGGGATCCAAATCCCTCTCCATGCACCAACGAAACCAGCATTTCCAGATATTGTTGTATCTGTAGTGAGTTCCCGGTGCCCATGACTCTCTGAGGAGAGTAGAAGCTGATGACAAAAGTCCTGAGACTTCGTTAGATTGCCTGACACTCTCCAGCTAAGAAGGTTCAAACTCCCGGATAGGGTCATTAGGTGAGGATCTCCGTTTACGTCCGTAAGGAGATCTTTCAGGGAAGGAATCAGAAATGGAATTTCGAAGGTCAGTTCCAGAACAGTGGGGAACCACGCCTGTGATGGCCAGAAGGGAGTTATTAGGACTAGAGAGCATCGGTCCTGCCTCACTTTCTGCAAGACTCTCTGGATCATTGCAAATGGGGTAAAGGCATAAGCATTGATCCCTGACCAGGGTTTGAGAAATGCGTTCACTGCCTGTGCGCCGGGATCCCGCATCCAGCTGAAGTAATGCTCTAGTTG
This sequence comes from Lissotriton vulgaris, assembly GCF_964263255.1. Classification (NCBI taxonomy): domain Eukaryota; kingdom Metazoa; phylum Chordata; class Amphibia; order Caudata; family Salamandridae; genus Lissotriton; species Lissotriton vulgaris. Next base: position 1,460,625,223 of record NC_141687.1, on the reverse strand, counting down.
AGAGGTCAGATGGGTCCCAAATAGGTCTATTTCGAATGGACCCCAATAAGAATTTAGTGAGTCGAAGACAGCAACGTTCAGTTTCCAATCGCTGTAGTCCGTAAGGAATCTGGAATTCAAATCGGCCGAAACGTTCAACTTCCCTGGGTAGTATTCCGCTCTGAGGGTAATTTTGTGTTCTAAACAGAACATCCAGAGTTTCCTTGCTAAGTTCGAAAGGTCGGCAGACTTCGTACCTCCAAACCGATTGATGTAGGCTACTGCCGACATTGTCCATTTTCAGAACAACCGAACCCCCCTGTATTGAGTCATTGAAACTCATAAGGGCGTAAAGGTCGGCAGTTAGTTCTAGGAAATGTATATGCTGAGTTGACTCCTCCTGAGACCAAACGCCACCCGTATTCTGGTCTAGGAAACATGCACCCCAACCATGAAAGGAAGAATCTGATTCCAAAACAAAGTCCGATTCCGAACCGAAAATTCCAACCACCAATTTAGCTCTGTTTTGGCCTCCGAACCAAGCGTGATTCAGTCTTCGTACCAAAGACCGGATCTCAACGCCCTTCCTTTTATTCTTTGCAAGGCTCGGTAATTCAGAGGTCCTGGGAATATCGCCTGAATGGAAGAAGATAAGAGACCTAGGAATCTTGCCAGTTCCCTTAGAGGGATGTCCTGCTGTCTCAAAACATGACGAATCTCTTTCTTGATCTTCGAGATCTTGGAAGGAGGTAAAAGTAGAACACATTTGGAAGTGTCTAGAGTGAAACCCAGAAACTCCAGAGATTTGGAAGGGGTTAGAATAGACTTCTCTTTGTTGACAATGAAACCTAGACTTTCCAGCAGATTCATAACCGTTTCCAGGTCGATGCTACTCTGAGGCAGATCCTGGGACATTATCAAGATGTCGTCGAGGTAAATAATAAGACGAACACCCCGTTCTCTTAGGAAGGAAGCTACTGCTCTCATTACCTTGGTAAAACACCAAAGGGCGGACGAAAGCCCGAAAGGGAGAGCCTTGAACTGATAAAGATGATTTTTCCCAAAAAATTGTAGGTAAGGTTGATAAATTTCCGCCATCGGGATAGTGAAGTAGGCGTCCTTCAAATCTAGTTTGACTAACCAGTCTTCTTTTTGAAGAAGGTCTCTTAGGAGATGTATTCCTTCTATTTTGAAATGCCTGTAAACAAGAAATTTGTTGAGGCCCTTCAAATTTATAACCGGTCTCCAACCTTTTCCTTTTTTCTCGACAAGAAACAAAGAGCTTACAAAGGTTAGGGAATCCAAGGGAACTTCTAATATCGCTCCTTTTTGGAGCATAGAGGATATCTCTTCCTCTACTATTTTCTCCTTCTCTACTAAGATGGGAATATCCCTCGGGAATGAGGTTTGAAACAGAGTTTGAACAAAATCTATCATAAAGCCTATTACTGTGGACAGTACCCACGGATCTTGAGTTATTTCCTCCCATTTTTTCGAAAAGAGTTTCAGTCTGCCTCCCATTTTTGGAGGGGTAGAAGGAGAAAGTAAATGAAGGGAACTTACTTGGAGGGTTTGACGAGAAAGATGATCGAGATCTTCCACCTCGTGCTCGATTTCCTCTTCCACGGTTGGAGGTGTTGTAGTAGTTACTCTGGTATGAGCCTCTTTCGAAGGGGCGTGATCTCTGGTAGGGCCTTTGGTTCTGGTTAAAACAGCCGGAAGAAAGGCCCCTTCTTCCGGCCCTTCCGAAAAAATTATTGCTGAATACCCTCTTTATATTCTTTTGTGCCTTATCAAGTGCAGTAAAAGTTGAGACGTACTTTCCCAAGGATCTTAAAAGCTCTTCGCCAAAGAGCAACCCTTTTGGGTTAGAAGATGGCTCCTTCTCGGCCATATCTGTTAGTTTAGGATCTAGTTTAAAAAGGATGAGCTTACGTCTTTCAGCGTTAATGCTGGTATTGGCATTGCCTAGGAGAATGAGGGCTCTTTGACTCCAACCTCTTATTAGATCTGTATCCAGCTGGTACCTTTAAGGTAACACTCCTCAGCGGAGTCAAGAATTCTGGTAAGTGGACCAACCACATCCAGTAGGCGATCCTGACAACCTTTAAACGCTTTTTCAAGACCCTTTCTAGGGTCGCGACCAAGTCTAAATAGGTACTTAATTAATTCAGGATCCAAATTAGGAGCATAACATGCTTTCTCATCGATTGAGGGTCTTGAACACTCAGCCCTTAAAATATTCCTTGTCCCCCTTTCGAGAGGGAATCGGATCAATTTTTTAATACATTTAGATACATGCTCCTGGGGAGACCATTGTGTGGAACGTGGATGCTTTAGATTTAGCGGGGAGAACATCTCCTCTCCCAAGGGATTTAGAATACTATCCTTGGATGTAGAGGGGGCTTCATCCTCCTCATCAAAAATTCCAACATCCCCATCATCCAAGTCCAGAACGTATTCGTCTGGATCGAACTCATCATCATCATCCGAGCCCTCCTGGAAGTCTTGAGCACTTAGTGGTAATGAGCCGCTAAGGGCATCCAAGGTATTTGGGCCGTAAGGGGCACCCGATTGATGTGTGTCATAAAAGACATCTCTATTATTTGAGTTGCGAAGACCATCCGAAAATGTTGTGGTGCTAAGACCACCAACAATAGCAGAGGTGCTAGGACCTCCCGTGCTCACATGGGTCTCGGTAGCGATGTTGTTACCTTTTTTGGTACGTTTTGCACCCACTTTCTCACCATTAAAAACATCAGACATATCCTCTTGTGAAGGTATTGGTCTCTTATAAGGGGTGAATTGGGCAAAGGTCTCCCTAAAACAGGATTTCATTTCCTTCTGGATCATAGTCCGAAAATCCTTCCTATTAAAGTTAGGGATTGTAGCACTGTTTCCTTCTGAATCTGAGTCAGATAGGTTTTCCATATTGCCGAAGGGCTGATTAAAAATAGGGATTCTTAAGGAAAGAGATTAAGCATATACAGGTACATGCATCGATATTGCATTTTGCGATTCCTTAATTGCGAAGAATAAGGAATCGCAATTAAGGAATTGCAAAATGCAATGCATCAAGAAATCACTAAATAAATTGCGATTTCTTAATATTCCTTCATTGCGATTCACATTTTGCGAATCGCAATTAAGGAAAACCTTCCCATTGATGCCTATGGGCCAAAAGGCCCATAGGAATCAATGGGAAGGCATTAACATTTTGCGATTTTCATTTTGCGAATCGCAATTTGTTAATGCATTTCAAGGGTGCTGAGGGGGGTCCAAAGGACCCCCCCCCCCCTGCACCCTTGAAATGTTTTTGTAAGTGCAAGTTTCACACACACATGTCCAAAGGACATGTGTGTGTGTAACATGACACTTTCAAAAATGCATTTTTGAGCATTTTTGAAAGATTTTGCAAATTAACACGTGGTTCAACCTCGTGTTAATTTGCTCCCCCTATTTGCGAATTCACCATTTTTTAAACATTCATGCATTGCATTTAAGGAAACACAAAAATGCGATTCCTTAAATGCAATCCCATTTTCTGAAATCGCAAAAAATAGCGATTTCTTGTACTTTTGAATTGATGCATCCCATATAGTGATTTTGGAATCGCAAACGGCCGAATTTTGCTATTCGCACCGTTTGCGACTCCAAAATCGCTTGATGCATGTGGCTGATAGGTACAAATATTCAAATGCCTAGAGCCCTTTACGCTCCTTTTTAAAAAAAATTTTTTCCAGGTCTTGTCACTAGCTCTGTTGATAACTAGGGAACTAAAACCGCGAAGCTCCGACGTCCAGAAACAGCTGATTTCCAACTGTCATGGGGGGTGAGGAAAGTCCCTAGGCGAGACACTCACGAAGCGTGAGGCTCGTCAGGGAACTTTCCTCTAATGTACGTATTGCTGTTACCCTCAGCTGAGGTAGTCAAGGCTCCACGCTAAGCGAGAGGGAAGCTCCACGAAATTCGCGAGGCGGTAAGGGGCAGCGCTTCGTTTAATAGAGCCGGCGCTTCAAGGCCACGTTACGCTTCTGCTTCGGAGCAGGAGCGCGGCTCACTGCGGGTCTAAAGTTAACAAACATTTCGAGCTAAAACACAATACAGTTTTTAAAGTTGGGATATACGTGCCTTAAATCCGAAAGGTAACCTCCCTGGGGTACAAACGCGCCGTAACAGACGATCTAAATCTCCCACATAAATTTCCCCTTCAGCGTGCGAGGGGACACGAATGGGCGCTCACGAGGGGGAAGGACCTGGGACTGGAGTGACTCGCTAAAAGGGGTATAAGGCGACATAACTAAAGCCTAGAAAGTGAAAGGAGAGGGTAGGATCTCCATAAATTGCAGATCCGGAGAGGTGGGAGGGTAAGAAGTGCGGTAAACCTACATAAAGATAGTCAGAAACGAATTCAACAGCAATATGATGTGAGAATGAACTCACCCTTAAATTAAACCTCCCCAGAAATTAAGATCCATAACAATATTAAAAGACAATAGTTTTAAAATAAGGGAGAAAGAAGTGAGCTACTTATCTGATTGGCGCCGCATTTAAAAGAGGCTGATGGTTGCTATGTGTTATGTCTTACTTTTCTCAGGGTTCTTATTGGAACCTTTGTATTGTGATGCGACTGGCTTGGATCTGCAATTAAAAGTCATTGCATAATGTAGCCTCCGTTCTTGTAATGAAATCTTGTTAGACTTGGCATCCTTGGTATCCCTTCCTCTGAATTTTTTCCTCTACCTCCTGTATTTATGACAGTACACTGTATTTCGTTTTTGATGGCTTAGATGCTTTGGGCAGTTTGCCACAGCTGATCAGTGTCAAAGTGCAAGCTCTCCTCATGTAAAATTTTTATTATGATTTTTCATCCATTATTGGCATATTTGATTTACTGGTAAGTCCCTAGTACAGTGCACTGTGTGTGTGCCCATGGCCTGTAAATCAAATGCTACCAGTGGGCCTGCAGCACTGATTGTGCCACCCACATGAGTAGCCCTCTAAATGTTTTAGACCTGCCACTGCAGTACCTGCGCGTGCAGTTTTAAACTGCCATGTCGACCTGGCTAGTGCCCCCTCTTGCCAGGCACCAACCTTCACTTTTCTTACATGTAAGGCACCCGTCAGGTAAGTCCACGGTACCCCCATGGACAGGGTACAGTGTATGTGAAAGGCAAGACATGTACTGGTGTGTTTTACATGTCCTGATAGTGAAATACTGCTAAATTTGTTTTTCACTATTGAAAAACTATCTGTCCCATGGGTAACATGAAAGTTACTTTGTAATATCTTACAAGTATAACTCTGAATTCAGAATTAACTATCACATCTTTTTAGGGAGATGGCTTTTAAATTGTGTGTTTGAAAATGCCACTTTTTTTAAAGTAGGCATTTTCTTGTTTACCCATTCGGTGTGCCTCTGCTGTTTGTGTATTGACAGTCTGGTTTTGGAGTGACAGGAGCTGGGGATGTGCATTCGCTGTAGACAGTCACCAAGGGGGTTGAGGTGTGTCCTGCCATTCCTGGGTGACTCCTAGCTGGGCTGAAAAGACCTTGGCTGCATTTAGAGTGAATAGAGGAGTTTCACTTGCACCTGAGTAGACTGTGTCTCCTTTGCACAGTGCTATTTTCATCTGTGGTTATGATGCACCAGAGAGGACAGAACTGGTTTTGACTAGGCTCAGAGACCCTTGCCACAAAGAGAACAAAGAAAAAAATGGGATTCTATATTGGACCTTAAACCCAAGAGAATTAGATCACTCCTGGAATCAAGAGAAACCTGTGTCAAGGAAAAGAGCTGGAGAGCTGTAAGGAAGAGTACCGCCCCTTTGTTTTGCGTGCTTTGCTGGGTTGACATGCAGTTTCTGCTTCTGCCAAGGGGAAGATAAGACTGTAACTTTTCTGTGAACCTGCTTGAAGAAGAATCTCCAATGGCTTGTGTGCGCTTGCCTCCTGAAGTCTCAGGGAAACAAAGACTTCATCTGCAAACACTGACCAGTACCTGGACTCCTCTGTGGACTCCTTTATTAAAAAAGGTGACAATTCCAGTTGCTGGTCCCTGAGAATTGTGTCGTTTGTGCTGCAAAGCAAGAGCAACAACTCTGCTCCTATCGGCGCTGCCACCAGTGATGCCGGGACCTACACTGAGGTCAGGGGCACAGCTCATGAAGTGCATAATGCACCCCCCCACCAACACCACAGCTCTGACGCGCTTTGTTGCCTTTCAATGCCTGCAGTTATCGGCCTTCCCGATGCCAGCACTCACTCTGATGCCGTCAGCGCTAGCACATGCATCCCGTTATCGCAGAGCCGATAACCGACAAGGATGCCTTCACAAACTCTTTGACATAGCATCACTTTACCAGAACTGATGCGTCACCACCGCCTAACTTTCCCCTTCCTGGATTCATCGCCTCACCACCTCACGGACTCAATGCCTCACTTTCCTTTTGGCAGAAAGGAACCAGCTTGGCATCGGCACAGACATCTCACCTCCATGACAAGGCACTGTCCATGCTAGACTCCACGCACCTCGCGGTCAGCGCCTCACTTTGTATTTATGCCTGTTACTATGTTGTAATAGCCCTTGGCACAGCTGTTTATTTCTGCTAGTGCTATTTTTGGAATAAGTGTTCTAAAAGTGATATCTCAATACATGTATATTGGATATTTGTTGTTTTGGTCTTGTTTGGTTTAGATAAAGGTACTTAATTTTTCTAAACTGGTGTGGTGTCCATTTGTGTGTTTTCACTGTGTCACTGTGTTACTGTGTGTTCGGGTACAAATACTTTACACATTGCTACTAAGGGAGTGAACAAAGGTTATCTATAGTGTGTAACTCCATTACCCTGACTAAAAGCAAGGGTCCCTACTTGGACAAAGTTTGCTACCTCTGCCAACAAGAGACCCCCATTTCCAACAAATCTCCAGACCCCCCTCAAATAAACCAAATACACATTAGCAATGTGCAATTCTTGGGTGGCCTCCAACCCATATGAATTGTTTTTAGCTGAGTATAGAAAAAGGAAAATGTTATCAGTATTTAGAAGGGAAAGTTCTTCAAGGTGTATAGCCGTTATGGGAGAGAAGTCATTTTGAACAGTGCCTCCTTGCCTTCCATGTTAAAAAGGAGGCTCTCCTACATGTCCATGTGGTGACTTCCCCAGGACACTAGGGGTGCAATGGTCAAGACCCAGGCCTGATGTCTTGTGGTTGCTATATACATGCCTAGAAACGTAAAATATTCATCTTCCCATTCGTTAGTGGGATGTATGTGGATTTGGTCCAGTTGACCATCAAACCTGTCACTTCACTGTATATCATAAGCAATTGCATCAATCAAGGTAGGGAGGTCTCTGAGTAGCTGATGTAAACCAGGACGCCATTAACATGCAATCCATGCTTAAGTTGAGGCAGTGGTTTCCGGTGCTTTGCACCAGCACTTAATTTTCGAGTCAGCACTTATGACAGTCACCCATGTCACGGCGCTGTTTGTCTAATTTTGAGAGGAGAACAAAAACAGTTGTTTAATAATTCAATATACATTGAAAATTACTAATACCTGCTGTCCAGGCCATTCTTCTAGCTTGGGGGCCTAGAATAGTCTGAAATGGTTGCATAACCAAACCACACAAGGCACGTTATCAAGCTTGCCTTTACCATGACAATCTTTACCACAGAGATGCCTTTACATATATATATATATATATGTTCACTGAAAAAACCATAGGTTTCACACCAGTTATAGTAACCTGGAAATTTTACTGACATAAAACCATTGAAATTCCCACGTTATAGTTAGTTGGACTCACTATAACTTGCGTGTGTAATGCACTGCTGATGACATCACATATTACATCACTCATGAAATGGTCAGTGACATCACTCATGACATCACTGATGACACTATCCAGTGAATGTGTGTCTTTCTGAAAAATAAACATGTTTTATATATGTATATGTAAAGGTCGATGGAAGAATAAATGTTTCAATAAGTGTCTTAATGGATGTTTAAAAAAAAATTGATTGGTTAACTGGCTTATTAAGTGTATCATAGTGAATACATATATTAGCGAGTATTGTTTAAATATTTAAATGTTTGTATCAGTGTTTCACTTTGTGTATAAGTGGCTGCATGGGTTGGTGAGTAGCTATATGTGTGTGTATATGGGTTATTATATATTTTTTTTAGTATCTTTGTAATTGTCTGTTTGATTTGGTGGGGGTGTTACTTAGCACATAGATGCATCAATGATTGACTCACTGTTTGTATGTGTTTTGAAGACAGCATATGTGCCGGACTGTATGGGTGAATGAGTGTGTATATGTATGTGTTAGTAAGTGAATGACTGTCTTACTAGTGTCTTTATCTGTAACTACATATATTTTAATCTAGTGTATGTGAGTATTGATGTATATAAGTGAGTATATGTGAGAGTGAGAGATTAAAAGAGTTCTTGTTTTAATAAGTATGTGTTTCTATAAGTGATTGTTTAAGAGTGTAAGTATGTGTAAGTTTCCTTAGAAGTAAGGTGGTAGTGTGTGTATAGCAGTATATGCAAAAAAATGGATGTTCAATAGTTTATTTGCATGTGTGAGTATGTGTGTGAGCAACTTTTGGAAGACTGTCGGTGTGTTAACGGATGTATAGGTGTCTCACTACACATGATGAGTGAGTATATGTATGAATGACTATATAGAACTTTTGGTGAATGAGTGGATGTGTATATAAATGGTGGAATTACTGAATTGGTTGTTGTAACTGGTATAGGTATCTCCACTTTTTTAAATGTTAGTTTCCATTTTTGAATATGTGTTTCAAGGGTTACTTTACAGTGAAAGGAGGTCAGTCACTCTATCACAAGGATGGTGTCATCAGTGATGTCATGAGTGATGTCACTGACCATGTCATGAGTGATGTAATATGTGATGTCATCAGCAGTGCATTACACGCGCAAGTTATAGTGAGTCCAACTAACTATAACGTGGGAATTTCAATGGTTTTATGTCAGTAAAATTTCCAGGTAACTATAACTGGTGTGAAACCTATGGTTTTTTCAGTGAATTTCATAGGTTTTTTTAACTGTTAATTCCTAATTTTTTATAGGGCCTCATACCTATGTGTTTTTTAGTGAATTTCTAAGGTTATTTTTTCGCAAATATCTATAGCTTAGAAAGGTATTTTTTTCTAAAAATGAATCCTATATTGTATATTAAGTACATTTTTTTTTATATTTCACTCTGGAGCGCTTCCGGTGCGCGCACCGGTGAGCGCCTCGGTGCGCGTACCGGGGCGCGTCCCGTCAGCGCACCAAAAAAAAAAAAGAAAAATAAATTAATGAAGGAGTGAGCATGAGAAATGGGGACAAAGAGAGTGGTGTAAAGAGAAAGAGAGCTAGAGGGAGAAACACAGAGGGACTGTGTAATAGATAGTAAAACAGAGAAAAGGTATAAGAGGAAGTAACTGAGAAAAGGAAAATGAATAAGGGAGCAAAAGAAGAGAAGAAAGAGGAAGAAAACTAAAGCAGAGGTTCTGGAAGAATGTGAATGGGTGATGAAAGTAAAAGGAAGGAGAGTAAATGATGGGGAATGACAGGTAGTGACAGAACCAGAGAAAAGGAACAGTGGTGACGGAGGGAAAGAAAATAGCAGTGAGTGTAAGTAAAGAGGAGTGAAAGAGAGTGGATAAAAGTGAATAAGGGTAAGACATGGGGAGTGACAGAGAGAAAGAACAGAGAGAGTAAAGGAAGGAGTGTCAGAAAGGGACTAAGTGAACCAGAAAAAAAGGTAAGTGAGGGAGTGTGGATGAGCAGGGGCACTGAAAGAAGTTGAATGTGGTAGGAAAGTAAGGAAAATAGAAGTAAATATGGAGGATAAGAATAAGTGAGGGAAGCAGAGTAAGAAAACAGGGGTGAGGTAGGGTGAGAGAAAAGTAGTGAGGTTAAAGCAAAGGGTGATGACAAACTACATTTTGTAGTCACACTTACCATATAATTAATGAAAACTTACTTACATGTTTAAACTACACTTTGTATCTGTGAAAGACAAAAGAAAAAACAAGTTATAATTAGTAACATATATATTTTAAAAAAGAAGAAACAGGTCAAGAGGTAAAAAATCAAAAAAAGTCTACTAAGAAATAAAGCAATAGTGAAGGATACAAAAACAGAAATAAAGTAATGTAGAAAGACAAAAAAGAGGGAAAAAGAAATAGAAGGAGAACAAATTACTGAAGATAAGTAAGATAGTAAAAGAATGTGAGAAACCAAAACGAAATCAGGAAAGAGATGAAAGTAAAAGGAAAATGAGTGAAAAGGAAAGGAGTCTAAATGAGGATCCATTAATAAGAAAGAGGAATGGAAGATGACTGAGAGTGAGTGAAGGGGAGTCACAGAGTGAAGGGGTGAAAGGAATGAGGTTAATATAGAACAATAGAGGAAAAAGGAGTGAGAAAGTAAGTACACAGAAAGACAAAGGGAAGGACTGAGTGAACTACAGTACAATGAGTGAAGAAAGGAAAAAGAGTAAAGGAGCAAAAGAAGGAAAGAGAGGGGAAGAGAACTAAAGCAGTGGTACTGAGAGAATGTGAGAAAGCTGAAAAGTGGTGCAAGGGAGAGAGGAAATGCAGATAGATGAAATTGGATTGAGGAGTTGTGAAAGAAGTGGAGTAAAGGAACAGCGATGAAACAAAGTGAAAGAAAGGCACTGTAAGTGAGTAAAGAGAGCTAAATAAGGGTGGAAAAAGGAAAATGAGTGTGAGACAATGGGAAACAATATAAATTACACAATGCAAACTATAGAATGACTTATACAATATGTTACATTGTTTATTTTTGCTGTTCTCAGAATATATTGAATTTCACTTAAATTAGTGAGTTCAAACTCTTTATCATATTACAGCGGGAAAAAAAACACAATCTAAAAGATTGTGTTTAAAAAAAACATAAAAACGTACAACTCATATATGTACACTAATCTTTGATTCACTTACTTTTCCTTGAGGCCAAATAGTAGATAGTGAAGGTCCTTTTGGTGGAAAAAAAGTCTGCTAATCTCTATAACTTCCATTATATCGACTTCCTATGAAAAAAGATCTAAGAACATCATACCTTACACTTTCCTTACGGCCAAATCGTGTCAGATATATGAGTATTTTTTACTATGAGATCCACTTACAGTACCTATATGAGATAAATAATTTTAAACATTAGACTAACTAACTAACTAACTTTTATTAACTACTCCCGTCTTCAAAGGCCAATTACCTTTACTAAAACTTTGGTTTTAAAAACACTAGGTAAGAATTTTTAAAGTTATAAGGCAAACGTTGTTTATAAGTCAAATGAGAATCATTACAGTAACTCCAACCTTTTTGACATTTTAAGTAGCATGTATAATGTCCTGATGTTGTTGAAGGACCATCATGATAAATAATAGCTACAGTTGTAAAGGTTCTTCCTGAAATTGATAACTGAGAATCCACAACATTTTTGATACACGTTGTCAATTTAGTTCCATCAGGTCTACATCGTTGGAAAACTAAAATGATATACTGACCATAACTTTGTATAAATAATGTGGATAGCATTGGACACTTACATTGGGTACATACCATATTATGATCTGCTGCTTTAACTAGATTATTAAATGGCACTGATTTACAGTCTGGTAAAGTCAAATATATAAATCTTTCAGTGTCTATTCTAGTAGTACTTGATAAACTACAATTCTCGCAGTCATGCTGCCATTGATAAGAAAGGCTAAAAAGATTATCTACATCTACACCTTCATCTTCCAAAACACCAAACATATACATAAAAAATTCCTGACAATCCTGCTGAATGTTCTGTGAAATTTTATCTTGACCAGAACACATATCTAAAATATTTCGAATTTCTGTTACACTTTCTATTTTTGCTCTATCACTGCTACATTTCTCAAACACAGAATTCAATAAACCACACAATCTTTGATCCCGATTTTCAACAATCTGTTCTTGTAGAGTTTGAAGAAAAAAAACAACATTAACCACTACATTAGCATAGCAGTTGACACCAGAACTGTTTTCAAACTGAAATCCAACAACATTTTCATCAGAATCCTTTTTCTTTCTGTTTTGAATTACAGTTTCATCTACTTTTTGTCTTTTTGCTACTATTCTCATTTCTTCTTTTTCGGCCTACCACACGTTTTTCAAACAGAGGATATTGAGGCAAATGTGGAGCATACTCTCTTCTAAACCTATTGTATTCTTTAACACAATCTAGATCTGCACAAATCTTTGTCTCATCACACTCAATCAAGTACAATCCTGATAAAGTTCTGACTCGTGATAATGCCACATATGCCGTACCCTCTTTAAACACAGATCTTCCAATGTTCACCAAAGCACTATCTACACTTAAACCTTGAGATTTATGAATTGTCACCGCATATGCCAAACAAACAGGAAACTGTTTTCGGTGAACATATAAGTCTTTTACAAGCAAAAATCTAGCAGAACAACGACTGATTTGTTGTACTTGCTCAATGCCATCAAATTTTATTTTTAAAAATTCAATTCCATCTCTATTTCTATAATTCACAAAATCAACAACATAACCCATTGCTCCATTTACCAGACCTCTTTCAACATTTAAATTCCTTCTCAAAATGATACGACGATTTAAACACACATTCAGAGTCTTTTCAAAACTAGCTGTTTTAGAAATACTTTTCTCTAATGAATCCAATTTTGTTTTCAAATTTTCTGACAAAACAATTGTTGCACCCACGTGCTCTATTTTATCTATTGCTTCCAGTTTCACAATTTCTTCTTTTTCTAACTTTAACATTTTGTTGTTGAAGATGGAACATTCTTGCAGAGTTGCCATCAAACATATCCCAGATTTCTTCTCAGTCATTTTAAAAAAAATATTCTCTGGAAGAATGTTTTCATTTGGATACAAATTTGAAATTAATCGAGCATGTAAAGCTTCTTTCCCAAGGTCACTTGCTTTTCCGAATCTTATATCTTGTAGAATATTTTTATAATCTTCATCCTTTGCCTGTCGCATATTTTGAAGCAGTTCAGCATATTTCAAATTTAACCATATATTAACGTTTCCAATGCTTCCAAGGGACACCCTGGTATCTTCATGCGTAAGCATTTTAAACACTGGTTGTCCTTTTACTGGAGTCAACTGCAGTAGATCTCCAAAAACAATAATGTGTTTTCCTCCAACTAACACATCATACTCTGTTCTAAGAATTTCTTGTATTCTCAAATGCACAAAAGCAAGCATTAGATTTGAGACCATGCTTACTTCATCCATGATAAGAAGTTTCATTTTCTTCAAGACTCTGGAAACTTCAGAACACGCATCTCCAGATAGCTTGTTGTAATGCAATTTATTATCATGCTCAACTGGCAGCATCAGTAAACGATGTAGAGTAATCCCTTTAATGTTATGTGCTGCCAGTCCAGTTGGAGCAGTTACAACACAAGACAGCGGTGATTCAGTCCTTTTCTGCAAATAAGTTGCAATGGCTTTAATCAGAAAACTTTTTCCTGTTCCCGCTTCTCCACTTACGTACAGTCGAACAGGCTTACATGATGTACATGAGCACACTTTTTTCTCATGTCTGAATCCATGTTCAATCTGTACTGTAACTTCGTCATATATCTTTTTCTGCTCAACGTTTAGTTGCTTTACCAAATCTTCTAAGTTAACTCCATCCTCTTGAGCTTGTTCCATAGCTCTTTCCACCTCATCCATGGCAGTCGCAGCTTCATTTTGGATAATTGGTCCTCCTAGTGGATCCTGACTCAATGTAGTAGAACTCTGATTGTCTTGAGAACTGTCTCTAGCAATCTCTTCAGCAATTGTGGTTTCTTGCTCTATTTCTTCGTTCAACATTTGCAGATAATTTGGAAAAACAGGACATTCTATGGTATCCTTAGTTGCATTAATAGAGTCTTCATAACAGAGAAAATCTCCAAGTAGTTCCTCTTCTGTACGCCATGGCTTAAAGAGTTGCAATAGAGCTAAATAGTAAAATTCTCTTTTGTCTGGAGCTTCGCAACTCAATTTTTGATGATTAATCAAATGGCCTTTTCTCTGCTTCACTAGACATCCTTCATACCCAATGACAGCATATTTTCCATTATTGATATCTTCTGTGATGTTCCTCTTATAACTGTAGTTTTGCAGAACTTCATACAAACAAGTGTTCTCAAGGTGAGTACTTCTATTTGGATAGTATGTATCCAACATGTTTGTCTTCAAAATATCTGTATTGTTTGGTTCTTTCTCTGCCAAATATTCAATTTCTTGTACAGACTTCAAAACTCGGTTTCGTGTTGCAGCAAGACCTAGACTCACCCAAATGATTGTTCTTGATTTGGCATAGAGACTTGCTGATGATAACCGATCAGAACATTCATATGCTCCAATTTCTCGATGCGACAACATCTTCAGACTGAAACTGTATAATTTCTTGCTTGGACTCTTTTCATGTGAAATGTCCTCCCACATTTCCTTCAGTTCTGTCTTTTCTTTTTTTGTGATGTAAGGTGTCACATATCGAGCCACAGCAATAGAGTTGTCAGCAACGAACTGAATATCCATGTTAGCATTCCACATGGACAAAATCACTGGGTTGTAGTCGTTGATGTACTTGGACTCTTCGTTTCTTTTTAAATTATATGTATTTTTGGGTGATTTCCTCGTCACAGTATGTCGTAGAGATGACATCAAATTATTTACTCTTCCCTTAGAAATCACTGGTCGTGGAAATGCAAAACGACATTTCGTGTAGTACTTTTCCTTGTTTTTGAATTTTCGACTACAGTACTTTCCACAACGATGAGATTGAAAACGTAAAACTTGTTGCCTTAAACTGTTTTCTTCAGTAGTTTTCGGAACAGCACATGTTGAATACTCTTCAATGAAACTCATCACTATTTCATCCGAATCTGATCCAATTTCTTGCATTCTCAAATGCACAAAAGCAAGCATTAGATTTGAGACCATGCTTACTTCATCAATGATAAGAAGTTTCATTTTCTTCAAGACTCTGGAAACTTCAGAACACGCATCTCCAGATAGCTTGTTGTAATGCAATTTAATATCATGCTCAACTGGCAGCATCAGTAAACGATGTAGAGTAATCCCGTTAATGTTATGTGCTGCCAGTCCAGTTGGAGCAGTTACAACACAAGACAGCGGTGATTCAGTCCTTTTCTGCAAATAAGTTGCAATGGATTTAATCAGAAAACTTTTTCCTGTTCCCGCTTCTCGACTTACGTACAGTCGAACAGGCTTACATAATGTACATGAGCACACTTTTTTCTCATGTCTGATTCCATGTTCAATCTGTACTGTAACTTAGTCATATATCTTTTTCTGCTCAACGTTTAGTTGCTTTACCAAATCTTCTAAGTTAACTCCATCCTCTGGAGCTTGTTCCATAGCTCTTTCCACCTCATCCATGGCAGTTGCAGCTTCATTTTGGATAATTGGTCCTCCTAGTGGATCCTGACTCAATGAAGTAGAACTCTGACTGTCTTGAGAACTGTCTCTAGCAATCTCTTCAGCAATTGTGGTTTCTTGCTCTATTTCTTCGTTCAACATTTGCAGATAATTTGGAAAAACAGGACATTCTATGGTATCCTTAGTTGCATTAAAAGAGTCTTCATAACAGAGAAAATCTCCAAGTAGTTCCTCTTCTGTACGCCATGGCTTAAAGAGTTGCAACAGAGCTAAATTGTAAAATTCTCTTTTGTCTGGAGCTTCGCAACTCAATTTTCGATGATTAATCAAATGGCCTTTTCTCTGCTTCACTAGACATCCTTCATACCCAATGACAGCTTATTTTCCATTATTGATATGTTCTGTGATGTTCCTCTTATAACTGTAGTTTTGCAGAACTTCATACAAACGAGTGTTCTCAAGGTGAGTACTTCTATTTGGATAGTATGTGTCCAACATGTTTGTCTTCAAAAGATCTGTACTGTTTGGTTCTTTCTCCGCCAAATATTCAATTTTTTGTACAGATTTCAAAACTCGGTTTCGTGTTGCAGCAAGACCTAGACTCACCCAAATGATTGTTCTTGATTTGGCATAGAGACTTGCTGATGATAACCGATCAGAACATTCATGTGCTCCAATTTCTCGATGCGACAACATCTTCAGACTGAAACTGTATAATTTCTTGCTTAGACTCTTTTCATGTGAAATGTCCTCCCACATTTCCTTCAGTTCTGTCTTTTCTTTTTTTTTGTGATGTAAGATGTCACATATCGAGCCACAGCAATAGAGTTGTCAGCAACGAACTGAATATCCATGTTAGCATTCCACATGGACAAAATCACTGGGTTGTAGTCGTTGATGTAATTGGACTCTTCGTTTCTTTTTAAATTATATGTATTTTTGGGTGATTTCCTCGTCACAGTATGTCGTAGAGATGACATCAAATTATTTACTCTTCCCTTAGAAATAACTGGTCGTGGAAACGCAAAATGACATTTCGTGTAGTACTTTTCCTTGTTTTTGAATTTTCGACGACAGTACTTTCCACAACGATGAGATTGAAAACGTAAAACTTGTTGCCTTAAACTGTTTTCTTCAGTAGTTTTCGGAACAGCACATGTTGAATACTCTGCAATGAAACTCATCACTGTTTCATCCGAATCTGATCCAATTTCTTGCATTCTCAAATGCACAAAAGCAAGCATTAGATTTGAGACCATGCTTACTTCATCAATGATAAGAAGTTTCATTTTCTTCAAGACTCTGGAAACTTCAAAACACGCATCTCCAGATAGCTTGTTGTAATGCAATTTAATATCATGCTCAACTGGCAGCATCAGTAAACGATGTAGAGTAATCCCTTTAATGTTATGTGCTGCCAGTCCAGTTGGAGTAGTTACAACACAAGACAGCGGTGATTCAGTCCTTTTCTGCAAATAAGTTGCAATGGCTTTAATCAGAAAACTTTTTCCTGTTCCCGCTTCTCCACTTACGTACAGTCGAACAGTCTTAAATGATGTACATGAGCACACTTTTTTCTCATGTCTGAATCCATGTTCAATCTGTACTGTAACTTCGTCATATATCTTTTTTTGCTCAACGTTTAGTTGCTTTACCAAATCTTCTAAGTTAACTCCATCCTCTTGAGCTTGTTCCATAGCTCTTTCCACCTCATACATGGCAGTTGCAGCTTCATTTTGGATAATTGGTCCTCCTAGTGGATCCTGACTCAATGAAGTAGAACTCTGATTGTCTTGAGAACTGTCTCTGGCAATCTCTTCAGCAATTGTGGTTTCTTGCTCTATTTCTTCGTTCAACATTTGCAGATAATTTGGAAAAACAGGACATTCTATGGTATCCTTAGTTGCATTAATAGAGTCTTCATAACAGAGAAAATCTCCAAGTAGTTCCTCTTCTGTACGCCATGGCTTAAAGAGTTGCAAAAAAGCTAAATAGTAAAATTCTCTTTTGTCTGGAGCTTCGCAACTCAATTTTCGATGATTAATCAAATGGCCTTTTCTCTGCTTCACTAGACATCCTTCATACCCAATGACAGCATATTTTCCACTATTGATATCTTCTGTGATGTTCCTCTTATAACTGTAGTTTTGCAGAACTTCATACAAACAAGTGTTCTCAAGGTGAGTACTTCTATTTGGATAGTATGTATCCAACATGTTTGTCTTCAAAATATCTGTATTGTTTGGTTCTTTCTCCGCCAAATATTCAATTTCTTGTACAGATTTCAAAACTCGGTTTCGTGTTGCAGCAAGACCTAGACTCACCCAAATGATTGTTCTTGATTTGGCATAGAGACTTGCTGATGATAACCGATCAGAACATTCATATGCTCCAATTTCTCCATGCAACAACATCTTCAGACTGAAACTGTATAATTTCTTGCTTAGACTCTTTTCATGAGAAATGTCCTCCCACATTTCCTTCAGTTCTGTCTTTTCTTTTTTTGTGATGTAAGATGTCACAATACGAGCCACAGCAATAGGGTTGTCAGCAACGAACTGAATATCCATGTTAGCATTCCACATGGACAAAATCACTGGGTTGTAGTCGTTGATGTACTTGGACTCTTCGTTTCTTTTTAAATTATATGTATTTTTGGGTGATTTCCTCGTCGCAGTATGTCGTAGAGATGACATCAAATTATTTACTCTTCCCTTAGAAATCACTGGTCGTGGAAACGCAAAACGACATTTCGTGTAGTACTTTTCCTTGTTTTTGAATTTTCGACGACAGTACTTTCCACAACGATGAGATTGAAAACGTAAAACTTGTTGCCTTAAACTGTTTTCTTCAGTAGTTTTCGGAACAGCACATGTTGAATACTCTTCAATGAAACTCATCACTGTTTCATCCGAATCTGATCCAAATTTGGGTGCATCTTTAATCCATAACAACATATGTATATGAGGAGCACCTCTCGCTTGATATTCCTTCCTCCAAAAGAAATCCAAAACCTCTTCAAGAGGAGGATTTATTTTGTTGGTAATAAAAGACATCATAGCCTCAAATCTATGATTAAAATATCTGCAAACATTCACTGGATCCAAAGAACACAGTTCTCCAGGTGTTTTCAAATCTATATTTTGTATGTTTCCATTTGCCTCTCGTAGAAATTGAAGTAAGTTGTCCCATGCATACTCAGCACAGCTAAGAGTGAGGAACCATGTAGGAGTTCCTAAGTTTCTTAGCATACATTTCAATTCCCCATGACGACGGAACCAATACTCGTTTGTTCCACGCTGACATGCCATGAGATTGATTAGCTGAGATTCCAAAATACTGTCTTGCAGATTGACTTTCTCCATAAAGTCCCTTGCCGAAACATTTTGCAGATGAGCTCCACTTTTCAATATATGATTACTGCATAAGAAGCCCCGAAAAATAACTTTCATACAGTAGATGAAACAAATAAGGAATGCATTGACGAAACCTTGGATCTTCAGCATATAATCTTAACCTCTTGGCTGCTAAGGCATTATTAGGCTGCTTATATAATTTCCATTGAAATCAATGGAAAGTCCATGATGAGTTACCCTTGTCATTAGCAGCCAAGAGGTTAAAGTCCGGTATTCAGCTGCAGGAATTTGAACTGGTCGATCGTCATATCGTCCACCTCGACCTGTTGGAAATAACTGTGGAAAACAACGAGCTTCCAAACTTTCTTCCCATACACTAATAGGACTTCCTTTTGCTGCTTTCATTTGAAACAAGTCAATTGCATTCCCCATTACTTCTTTGGAATGCAAAGGATGAACACTATAATGTACATATATTTCTTCCCTTCTAGACACATCAACTTTTTCAATTTGGCCAACTGAACAATCACTGTCTTCTTCTGTAGCTGTTTCCTCTGCTCCAACACTTACATCTTTATAGTACACATTGTTTTTGACCAAATACAACGTTGCCTTTTTGACTTTCCGAACATCTACTAAATCTTGCCAGATTTTCTTACTCTTTGTCGGAACCCCATTAACTAGAATAACCAGAGGATCCTCTTCTACTCTTTCTACACCAATTGTATCAATATTTTTCTTGACATCTAGAGGCAAATAAACAACTCTTCCCTTTAATCCTCTTTGTAAATCTCTAGGAGGTAATTTCCCTATCTTAGGCTCCATGCGAACAATAGCTTGAAAAGGATGGACACATTGAATCAAAATTGATTCATAAGTATTTAAATCCATCAATTCAGAAGGAATATCTATCAACTGAAGATTATTATGAGCAGCTCTAGCAGGCATTCTATTTTCATTTAATTTTTTCAAACAATAATTACAAATACGCTGATCAAAACTCAAATCAAAAGAATTCTCCACCAACAAATAACTTTCAAAATCCTTCCATTCACTATTATTTTCCAATTCACATTTTGCATATAAATCAACTAACCTAGTCTGAGTCTTATAATGAGTCCGTCGACAACACACACAAGTTAAATTAGGCCTTTCACTTGCTTTCACCTTAAACTTGGTAATTTCCTCGTCAAACTTTTCTGTACTTGAAATCTGTACATTGTCTTCCACATTACCATCCATTACTATATCCATTTCTACACTGTCCTCTTTGTTCCCAAAATAACAAAACTCAATTTCTTCACAAATAGTCTTCACATCTACTTCATATCCATGCAAAAGAGCACTGTTTAACTGTTTAAGCTTAAGTGCTGGATTTTTTGCATAATACAACCTTCTCACTAATTTCCTCACCTTATTATGATGCACTGCTAACATCCTAAAATGATGAAAAACACTCTGACATACTTTTCTAGAAAGACAAGCCAGTGAATGCCCATGCAAACCTGTGTTTTCTCTCACTCTGCAAGGATCTAACTCTTGCAAGATCTTCATTTTTTGTTTTAGACTTTTCTTACTATATGTACGTAAGAAATTTCGAAGCAAATCGATTGAATCCTGTCGCACACTACAAATACTACTGCACTTCCATGTGTACACTGGACCCTTAGTACGTCTCCCTAAAACTTCATCAGCTAACACCTCTTCTTCATCTCTATACACAAGTTTCTCTTTTTCCATCACACAACCATCTTTCACCTCATATGCTCGACCACTGGTGTCAACTGCATGCACCAAATCATTTGCCTGAAAGTAACTTTCCTCATAAAAAAATGTCTCAGAACTTGAACTATGCATCCATTCTCCAGAAAATACTTCATAAAAATTAGTCTGATTAATTATTCTTTTCCATCTACTGTTCGATTTGAAAACATCAATTGCCTTATTAAGTATCCTAATTCTATTGATTACTAAAATAAATAATTTTTTCTTAACTTCAAAAGCCTGATCAACAATCTTCTCTACACTTTTCTTTTTCTGAGCAAAAAAAATCTATTGTTTAAACATACACATAAAATGGCACAAGTCCAAGCCAGTTTGCATAAAAAAGATTTTTCGCACCCTAAGGGACTCCCTTTATCTTGTCTTTCACTTTTAAATCTTGGACTATGGGTACTTGGATCACACACCCCTTTTTCTTTAACTTTTTGCATGGTATAACCACTTGAATTTTTCGGGTGCCTATTTCTCCAATAGGCATAGTTTGGTGCTTTCTGCCAGGGTCAAGCATTATGGCTTGAACTGGCCTTGTGATTGCAATGTACCGGTGAGGGTGTACCTGCTTTCACAAGGAGATTATTAAAACCTGTCACTTGGCAGATAGCAAAACTTGTCCAATGAGTTTGGATCTATGGGTGCGTCTTTTGAAACCTAAAAAAATCTTTTTTATGCAAACTGGCTTGGACTTGTGCCATTTTATGTGTATGTTTAAACAATAGATTTTTTTGAATACTTATGCATGTTAATATCCTTTTGCAGCCCTGATGAAATTCCCAAGGCACGAATGGGAATGAAACGCGTTGGCTGTGCCGTTGTATGTGAAAATAAAGAATACTTTAAAAAAAAAAAGAACAGAAGATCTACGCATTTTATGGACTCTTTTGTATCACTGACTTCATTGTGTGCGCCTCTCCACTCTTATATACTATTGCTCAGATACACATCCTCGGCAGCGGATGGTGAGAGTAGCCGCACCACCAAATATCTCTGAAACAGACAAAGTTGATGTGCAAAACCCTGGTCAGCTGCTGTGTGCTTTTGTTTATTGTTTACTTTTCTTCTCTGTTTACCTTTCTTTTCATTTTTTAGCAAATTTAAAACTACCCTATTGCGAAACATTTGTCTACGAATGTCCCTAAATTGATTTAACTTTCTATTGCTATCCATACTCTTCTCTCCTGCTCCAGTAAAGACATTTTTTGAGGGCCTCTCCTTCTTTTTCAAATTTGCTCTCTCTTTCTGGATCTTCACATTACCGTTAACATTTGTTTTTGTTTTACATATGTTGCGAAAAAAAGACTTAGTTGTCTTACCAGGACCTTTTTGGGTGTTTTTTGAAGTACTTGTTGTAGAGGATTCCTTTACTTCCGTTGCTAATTTTGTAATTTTCCGTTTGGTATTTTTTCTTCAACTTTGCCTTGACGGCATTTTTCCTTACTTTTTAAATGTTGATTTCAATCTGTGGTAAAGAAAAAAAGAACACATTATAGACCACTATTAGCAAACAACAAAGCAATGACAATAAGCAAACGATATAAACACTAATTTGCAACATATCTAAGTTTATACCACAGCAACTCTATAACTAGGAGTAAGACACAAACCATTGTGCATTGAAAAAAATCCTAACTATAACTACCTACTGGCGACCGCCAGTAGGTAATATATATATATATATATATATATATATATATATATATATATATATATATATATATATATATATATATATATATATATATATATATATATATATAACCTACTGGCGGTCACCAGTAGGTATATATAGTTAGGATTTTTTCCCTATGGGATTTCTGAAAATTCTATGTCTAATAACTTTGGCGTTTGTGGACGGAATTGGCTGAAATTTTCAGGAAAATGGCACATTTTGTTTCTGAGCAGCCCCTGAAAATTTGGGGGGGGGGGGGTTCGGCAAGGGGGGGCCGAGAAAAAAGGGGGGTCCCAAAACGCGTTTTTCCCATGTTAATTTCCATAGGGCGGTTGGCCTCACTTTTAGCCCGAACGGCTGAATGGATTTGCACGAAACTTGGCAAAATTGTAGGGACTGTTAGCCCGATGTGTCTTTGCTAGGTCTCAATATATGTGCTCCAGTGGATTTTGAGAAATTAACGTTCAAAAAAAGATATATATCTGTAACAGCGCTCCGGGTAGCGCTCCGGTTCGCGTACTTTTCGCGTAACGGAACTTTGCGATGCGAAGCTGATTGGCTCTCCTGTGTCTGTCAACATTCTAAACAGTCCGGAGCGGCCGCCATCTTGTCTCTCGGTAGGATCGAGAGACAAGAGGAGGCCAAAACAAAGGGGGAAATTACCATAAGGGGGCATAGTAGATCCTCGTTGACCCCCTAGGTTTTATGTGGAGGTTTTAAAAGGGCCCAGCAGGGCAAAAAAAAAATTTTTTTTTGTTTTGTAGTGGTGAGCGCCTAGTCCGCGAACCGGAAAGCGTTCTGGGCAGCGTACTATAAGGATAAAAGAATGATAGACTTTTCAAATACTGTATGTTAATTGTTTGTTGTTTTTGTTGATTTTTTTTTGTTTTCTTTATTTTTTAAGCATTTTTTTTATTTTGATTGTGTTTCATAATTCATTAAACTTTCTAACATTTCATTGTCAGAAATTTCAAAATTGTCATTGAATATATTTTGAAGTCTATGAGGGTGTAAAATGTCCTCATTTTCAAGCAGGTTATCCACTGCTTCCACACATTGAAGTAGTTCCTGGTCCCTACTTTCATCCATAAATTCATCAATGTTTCCTTGGCTGCTCTCTTCCAGTACAATTTTAAATTGAACTTGCTGCTCGTCTTCCATTTTGCCTGAAATTTGGATTAAAAAAATATATATTACTAGAGATAGGGCACTGTTGGGATTAATTTTAGATAGGCAGTTTTTATCAGTGAATTTATCTTTTGGCAGTGTATAGTATCAGAGTGGAAGTAGGACTATAAAAAAGTGTATGTGATTTAACCAAGAGAAGCCTAACTCCATCCATAACTATAACAGAGAAGTCTATCTAAATCTATAACTACTACAGAGGGATAGTATATAACTATCAGAAAAAGTTTACCATATTAAGTTATAGTGCACAATATACTTCAGTTTTAAAAATAACAACTTACCTTCACAAACAAGTTGAAGTGTTTACTAACAATTCAAATGTAATGTACAACAAGAAGTAGCAGTCAAAATGGCTGTGTTTTCTTCTCTTCCTTTATATATATTCAGGTATTTAACCAATCAAATGTCAGGTAATAAAAGTAGAAAATGAAAGTAACATTTTCATTGGTTGTCAATTCCAACACTTCAGATGTGTTTTGTAAAGTAATTTACCTCACGGTATTTAGAGAGGTCTACAGGCTTAATGGCTAAATGGAATTTCAATCAAATTTGTGAAAATGAAAGGGATTGTTATGTAGTATGAGCTAATGTATATTTGGTGAGAGTGTCTCCAGTCGTTTTTCTGTGAATTACTTTCCCACCTTTTTTATTGGACCGCTTCCCGGTATGCGTCCCGGTCCGCGAACCAGCAGCGTAACGGGAGTCCACCATTTTGTGTTTCGTTCGAATTAAGATACAAGATGGAGGGCAAATAATGTTCAGAATGGGTAGAAGGGGGGACGGTAGATGTATCTTGACCCCCTAGGTTTTCTGAGGGTGGCTGAGGAGGACCATATGTGCAGGAAAAAAACATTTTGTTTTGAAATTTTGCACGGTTAGCTTCGAGTTCGCGTACCGGGTAGCGCTCCGGGGAGCGTAGTTTGTTGAAAATTAGAGAAAAAAGTTAGAGAAAAATAATAATTGTGAGTGATCAGATGTAGGGTAGCTCTGAGAAGAGCTTTTGGGTTTATGGTACATTTTGGTACTTATAAGTAGGTACCAATGCACAGTCTTAAATTCAAAATGAAAATTCTGTTGCCCTCATCTGAGAAGTGAACTCCATCTCCTCTGTAGATATCTTGCATGTAGTAACGCAAGTTATTGTTGTACATGGAGCCCATTCCATGGTCTCTCATGTAAGCTGAAACAGATTTGTTTACATGCTTCCTCGACTTCTCAATTTGTGGACAAAATTGGTTGGACCACCTCCATTTCTGTCTTTGGCATATATTGGAATATACCAAGGCAGTTTGAGGAAAAAGTGCCATTAATTGCTCAAAGGTGTCCTTTAAAAGCATTTCCAGACCTACCCCAGTCAAAGTGCCCAAATCATTACCTCCACAGTGCACAATTAACAGGTCAGGTTTTGGCAAATGCATAAAGGTTTTCACCAATGGTATCAATTGGTGACATTTTAATCCTCTTTGGCCCAACCACTTAATTTCCACATCTTGTAAATTGAGGTTAGGTAAATTTCTGTTCTCAGCATACCTTTGAGCCCAGTAGATGTAACTATGTCCAACAATCCAGACATTAAACATGGTGAGAGAAGGTTGGGCTGCAGTCAGATGAAGTGTGGCAATGAAAGGGCAGTTGAAACAGTAGGAGTTTGTAAAGAAAAAAAACTGTGGATTTCCAGTGCTAATGATTCATTAGCAGTGATTGGTGCATTTCCATTTCTGAAAACAGAAAGTTAGGGTGCATGGATGTGTTCTTTGAAAGATGTAATTTGAATGGTCAAGGAAAAAACATTTAATGAAAGATTGCACTGGATACGCAGGTGCACTGAGAGTTCAGAGTTCAATTGAAACATTGTTGTGTGAACTTGCAAACATGAGAGGTCTTTCAGGAGGTGGTTGCTAAGCAAAAAAGGCAGAGAGGGCAGAGGGGGGAAGGGTTTTGATTTGAAAAAAGTGAGGGAAGAGTTATGATTGGCTAATATGAGAGATATGTGTAATGAATATCAGCATTTCTGTGCTTTCTATAGCTGCAGCCTCTGGAGTGCATCCTCTTTGTTCTGCTGAAGACAATTTGGAGTATTTCTGAGACTGTTTTGAAACTCAAAAAGTATTTGCTAAGGTGAGAAAAGATTTATTTAATTTAGATAGAGAATAGTATGATTTAAGGAGAAAATGATGAAGAAAGCTGTGTTTTTAAAATGTGGCTTTGTCTCAAGTGATATACAAATAGATTTTGTTTCTTTGAGAAATTGTAATTGCATATTCGGTGTAGCATTCTGGCATGCAGTAACACAAGTTATTGTTGTACATGGAGCCCATTCCATGGTCTCTCATGTAAGCTGAAACAGATATGTTGTGTTTAAAAACGATTTTTGAGAACAATTACATTTCTGGATATGTTCTGCTAGAGTTTCATAGGTTGTTTGGGCCATATTTATAAGGCATTTGAGTGTCTCTGATGTTATTGTTCCCATTTTAATTGAAGAGCTTTCTTCATGGGGCTAGTTTCTTGTAAATACGCTCCCACCTGTGCTTGGTAAATTTAGATTTTGATTATGGGAGTTACATAGCCATGTTAAAAATGTCCCAAAAATGGTGCAAGGGCATTCAAAAAAACGCCTTCATGTGTCTCAAGGACATTTTCAGTCATATCCTCTTGAATGTAGGTATACAATTGATTTATATGCTGTGTTTAAAAACGATTTTTTGAAATCAATTACATTTCTGGATATGTACTGCTAGAGCTTCATAGGTTGTTTGGGTCATATTTATAAGGCATTTGAGTGTCTATGATGTTATTTTTCCCTTTTCAAATGGAAAGCGTTCTTCATGGGGCAAGTTTCTTGTAAATACGCTCCCACCTGTGCTTGGCAAATTTAGATTTTGATTATGGGAGTTACATAGCCATGTTAAAAATGTCCCAAAAATGGTGCAAGGGCATTCAAAAAAACGCTTTCATGTGTCTCAAGGACATTTTCAGTCATTTCCTCTTGAATGTAGGTATACAATTGATTTATATGCTGTGTTTAAAAACGATTTTTTGAAATCAATTACATTTCTGGACATGTACTGCTAGAGCTTCATAGGTTGTTTGGGCCATATTTATAAGGCATTTGAGTGTCTATGATGTTATTTTTCCCTTTTTAAATGGAAAGCGTTCTTCATGGGGCAAGTTTCTTGTAAATTCGCTCCCACCTGTGCTTGGCAAATTTAGATTTTGATTATGGGAGTTACATAGCCATGTTAAAAATGACCCAAAAATGGTGCAAGGGCAATCAAAAAAAAACGCTTTCATGTGTATTAAGGACATTTTAAGTCAATGAGGAAACACAGGTGATGTAATTCTGAAATGAGGAAAAGAAACTCCACATTTTTCAATTACATCACTAGTGTTTCCTAAGTTTATGAATGACATTGTGCAGATGAAGTTTAGGTCTGACCACAGATTCAAAAGAGGTCTGCCCTTTGTTCAAGAGTGAAGTGGACATGACTTACTTCATTGGTAGGCCTTCACATGTATTATCTCCTTTGTTTTCTTCAACAAGCGAAAATCTCATCTGCAACCATGTGTTGGCCTCACCTCAAACAAACAAAACAGGTGATGGACCGAATGTGGATCAATGACACACATTCACCCCAGTCCAAAGATCTGGGCCCAAACAAACCTCTAGATAGGCCACACCTTTTCGTCATCCTGAATTAATCATTTAAAATGTTAGGGAGAGATTTATGATAGGTGTATGCCTGTTTTGTACCACTGTGTGTCACTTTTGTGACGCAGTGGTGGTGCAAAAGATTTGCTATGTTAAATAATAAGTAGGGTGTTAAGTTTTTGATGACTGTTATTCATTTACTGTTTGGTAATAGTGGTTAATAACATGTTTTATTATATTTTTCCACAGATTCAACCGCAGATCATTTCAAAATTTGAAAAATGCCAACTAAGAATCGAATTAGAAAGGCTAGAAAACGTCAAAGACAGCAGGATCATCTAGTATTGCAGCAGTCCTCTCCCCAAAAAACTTGTGAAATCACCAAGAAAGCTCCGGGTAAGACCACGAAATCATTCATAAGACATATTTGTAGTAAAAAAAGTATTTCAACAAAAAATGTTTCAGTCCAGAAAAAGAGAAGCAATTTAAATGGAAAGGAAAGACCAATCAAAAATGTTACTGCTAGAGCAAGAGATAACTCTGTGCATGATAGTAGAAGGAAACAACAGTTAAGGGACATTCGAAAACGAATGTTCCGCAACAGGATAATAGTTAATTTATTAAAAAATATTAAGAAAGGCCAACAGAAAGTGGCATTTTATAAGAAAAAGAAAAATGTAGAGAAAATTATTGATCATGCTTTCGAAATTAAGCGAAAGTTATTTATTTTGGTAATCAATAGAATTAGGAAACTAAACAAGGCAATTTCTGATTTCAAATCAAATAGTAGATGGAAGAGAGTAGTAAATCGTACTAACTTTTGTGAAGTTTTTTTCCGGAGAATGGATGCATAGTTCAAGTTGTGAGGCATTTTTTAATGAGGAGAGTTATTTTCAGGATAATGATTTGGTGTTTGCAGTTGACACCAGTGGTCGAGCTTATGAAGTGAAGGATGGTTGTCCAGTTGAAAAAGAAAAACTTGTGACAACAGAGGCAGACGAGGTGTTAGGTAATGAGGTTTTAGGAAGACGTCCTAAGGGTCCTGTGTACATTTGGAAGTGTAGTTCTATTTGCAGTGTGCAACAGGATTCCATCAATTTGCTTTGTGATTTTGTACGGACATTTAATAAGAAAAGTTTGAAGCAGAAAATGAAGTTGTTGCAAGAATTAGATCCTTGCAGAGTGAGACAAACGACAGGTTTGCGTGGTCATTCACTGGCTTGTCTTTCCAGGAGAGTATGCCAGAGTGTTTTTCATCATTTCAGGATGCTAGCAGTGCATCATAATAAAGTGAGGAAATTAGTGAGAATGTTGTATCATGCTAAGAGTCCAGCAATTATGCTTAAACAATTATGTGCTGCTCTTTTGCATGGTTCTGAAATAGATGTCAAGAATATTTGTGAATAAATTGAGTTTTGTTACTTTGGAAGTAAAGATGAGAATGTTCAAATTGACCCAGAAGTAGAGGGTAATGTTGAAGATAATGTACAGGTTTCTAGTACAGATAAATTTCAGAAGGAAATTGCCACGTTTCAGATGAAATCAAGTGAGAGGCCTAATTTCACTTGTGTGTGTTGTCGACGCACTTATCACAAGAATCAGATTAAGTTAGTGGATTTATATGCAAAAAGTGAAAGGGAAAATAATAGTGAATGGAAGGATTTTGCCACATACTTGATGGTAGAAAATTATTTTGATTTGGGATCGGATCAACGTGTGTGTACTTATTGTTGTAACAAATTAAACCAAAACCAGATGCCTGCTAGGGCGGTTCATAATAATCTGGAATTGGTTGAGATTCCTTCTGAATTGAAGGATTTAAATACTTATGAATCTATTTTGATTCAAAGTATCCATCCCTTTCAGGCTATTGTAAGAATGGAGCCAAAGACAGGGAAGTTGCCTCCATCAGATTTACAGAGAGGATTAAAGGGAAGAGTTGTTTATTTGCCTCTAGATTTGAACAAAAACATTAACACAATTGGAGTAGAAAAAGTGGAAGAGGAACCTCTGGTTATCTTGGTTAATGGGGTTCCGACAAAGAATAAGAAAATATGGCAAGATTTAGTGGATGTTAGGAAAGTCAAAAAGGCAACATTGTATTTGAAGAAAAATAATAAGTACTATAAGAATGTATATGTTGCAGAAGAGGAAGTAAGTGATGAAGAGGATAGCGATTTGTGTGCTGGCCAAATTGAGAAAGTAGAGGCCTCTAAAAGTGAAGAAATATATGAACATTATAGTGTTCATCCTTTGCATTCCAAGGAAGTCATGGGGAATGCTATTGAGTTGTTTCAAATGAAACAAGCCAAAGGGAGTCCCATTAGTGTTTGGGAGGAAAGTTTGGAAGCTCGGTGTTTCCCACAGCTATTTCCAACAGGTCAAGGAGGAAGATATGATGAGCGACCTCATCAAATTCCTGCGTCTGAATACCGGACTTTACGATTGTATGCAGAAGATCCTAGGTTTCGTCAATGCATTCCCTATTTGTTTCATCTCCTGTTTGAAAGCGATCTGTCTGGACTGTCATATGCAGTGAACCACATCTTAAAAAGTGGTATACAGATGCGAAACATCTCGGCAAGTGACTTTATGCATAAAGTCAATGTCCAAGACAGTATTTTGGATTCTCACCTAATTAATCTCATGGCGTGTCAGCGTGGTACTAATGAGTACTGGTACCGTCGTCATGGTGATTTAAAATGTATGCTGAGGAACTTAGGAACTCCGACATGGTTCCTCACTCTGAGCTGTGCCGAGTATGGCTGGGAAGACTTACTTGAATTTCTACGAGAGGCAAATGGAAATATTGAAAACATTGAATTCAAGACACCTGGAGAACTGTGTTCTTTGGATCCAGTGAATGTATGCAGGTACTTCAATCATAGATTTGAAGCTATGATGTCTTTCATCACAAATAAGAAGAATCCACCTCTTGGAGAGGTGTTGGATTTCTTCTGGAGAAAGGAGTACCAAGCAAGAGGTGCTCCTCATATACATATGTTGCTGTGGATCAAGGATGCACCTAAATTTGGAACAGATCCGGATGACTTAGTGATGAATTTCATAGAACAGTATTCTACGTGTGCTGTTCCAAATGCAACGGAGAAGAAAAGCCTAAGAGAACAAGTTCTACGTTTCCAAAGCCATCGTTGTGGAAAGTACTGTCGTCGTAAATTCAGAAACAAGGACAAGTTCTACACCAAATGTCGTTTCAACTTTCCACGACCGGTGATTTCTAAAGGAAGAGTGAACAGTTTGATGTCTTCTCTGCGACATAATGTGACGAGGAAATCACCCAAAAATACATACAATTTGAAAAGGAACGAAGAGTCCAAGTACATCAACGACTACAACCCAGTGATTTTGTCCATGTGGAATGCTAACATGGATATACAGTTTGTGGCTGACAACTGTATGGCTGTGGCTCGGTATGTGACATCTTACATCACCAAAAAAGAAAAGACAGAATTGAAGGATATGTGGGAGGACATTTCCCATGAAAAGAGCCTCAGCAAGAAGTTGTACAGTTTCAGTCTGAAGATGTTGTCGCATCGAGAAATCGGAGCTTACGAATGTTCTGACCGGTTGTCTTCAGCAAGTCTCTATGCCAAATCCAGGAGTATCGTTTGGGCGAGTCTTGGTCTTGCTGCAACGCGAAATCGAGTTCTAAAACCTGTCCGGCAAATTGAGTATTTGGCGGAAAAGGAACCAAACAGTACTGACATTTTGAAGACCAACATGTTGGATACATATTATCCAAATCGAAGCAGTCACCTTGAGAATGTTTGTCTATATGAGGTTCTACAAAATTATATATTCAAGAGGAACATCAAAGAAGATATTGAGAAAGGAGTGTATGCTGTAATTGGAAGTGAGGGATGTCTGGTCAAGCAAAGAAAATGCCAATTAGTAAACCATCGAAAATTGAGTGGCGAATCTCCAGAAAAAAAGGAGTTTTTCTATTAGCACTTTTGCAACTTTTCAAGCCTTGGCGTGCAGAAGAGGAACTGCTTGGAGATTTCCTCTATTACGAAGACTCTTTCACTGCCGCAAAGGAGACCATAGAATGTCCTGCTTTTCCCAAATATCAAGAAATGTTGACTTTGGAAATTGAGCAGGAAGCAACGATTGCAGCCGAGATTGCCAGAGACAGTTCTCAGGACAGTCAGAGTTCTGTTTCATTGAGTCAGGATCCACTAGGAGGACCTATTATCGAAAATGAAGCTGCCACTGCTATGAATGAAGTGGAAAGAGCCATGGCACATGCTCAGGAGGATGCGGTTAACTTAGAAGACTTGGAAAAACAACTCAACGTTGAGCAGAGGAAAATATATGACGAAGTTACCAAGCAAATTGATCATGGATTAAGTCATGAGAAGAAAGAGTGCTCATGTACGTCGTTGAAGCCTGTCCGACTGTACGTGAGTGGAGAAGCGGGAACTGGAAAAAGTTTCCTTATTAAAGCAATTTCTTGTTATTTGCAGGAAAGGACTGAGTCATCGCTGTCTTGTGTTGTTACCGCTCCTTTTGGACTGGCAGCACATAACATTAAAGGTATTACTTTGCATCGTCTACTGATGCTGCCAGTGGAGCATGACAACAAATTACAATACCACAAGTTATCTGGGGATGCTTGTTGTGAAGTTTCAAGAGTCTTGAGGAAAATGAAACTTCTTATCATTGACGAAGTAAGCATGGTTTCCAATGTCATGCTTGCCTTTGTGCATTTGAGAATGCAAGAAGTTCTTAAAACTGAGTATGATGTGTTATTTGGTGGCAAACACATCATTGTTTTCGGAGATCTTCTGCAGCTCACACCAGTAAAAGGACAACCTGTATTCAAAATACTCACGCATGAAGATACCAGGAAGTGCCTAGGGAGCATTGGCAACGTCAATATATGGTTAAACTTCAATTATGCTGAACTGCATGAAAATATGCGTCAGGCAAAGGATGAAGATTACAAGAATATTCTACAAGATATTAGAATTGGAAAAGTGACCGAGCATGGGAAAGAAGCTTTAAATGCACGATTACTGTCAAATTTATATCCAGAACAAGACGTTGTGCCTGAGAATATTTTTCAGAAAATTACTGAGAAGAAATCCGGAATATGTTTGATGCCAACTCTTGCAGAATGTGCCATCTTCAACAACAAAATGTTGAATTTAGAAAAGCAAGAGATTGTGAAACTTGAAGCTATTGACAGAATAGAGCATATGGGATCAACAATTATTTTGTCTGAGAATTTGAAATCAAAATTGGATTCATTAGAGAAGACTATATCTAAAACAGCGGGTTTTGAAAAGACTTTGAATGTGTGTTTAAATTGCCGAATCATTTTGAGAAGGAATTTACATGTTGAAAGAGGTCTGGTAAATGGATCAATGGGTAATGTTGTTGATTTTGAGAAATACAGAAGTAGAGATGGAATTGAATTTTTAAAAATTAAATTTGATGGCATTGAGGAAGTACAGCTAATTGGTCGTTGTTCTGCTAGGTTTTTGCTTGTTAAAGACTTATATGTTCGCCGTAAACAGTTTCCTGTTTGCTTGGCATATGCGGTGACAATCCATAAATCGCAAGGTTTAAGTGTAGATAGTGCATTGGTGAATATTGGCAGTTCTGTGTTCAAAGAGGGTATGGCATATGTGGCATTGTCACGAGTTAGAACTTTATCGGGATTGTACTTGATTGACTGTGATGTCACAAACATTTGTGCGGATCTAGATTGTGTTAAGGAATACAATAGGTTAAGAAGAGAGTATGCGCCACATTTGCCTCAATATCCTTTGTTTGAGAAACGTGTGGTAGGCCGTGAACGAAGAAATATCACTAATAGTAGGGAGGTTGTAGCAAAAAGCCGAAAAGTCGATGAACCGAAAATTGTAAGCAGAAAGAAAACGGATTCTGTTGAAGATGTTGTCAGTTTTCAATTTGAAAACAGTTCTGGTGTCAACTGCTATGCAAATGTAGTGGTTAATGTTCTCTTTTCACTAGAGACTTTAAAAGAACAGATTGTGTTCAATTCGGAACAAAGTTTATGCTGTTTGTTGAATTCTGTGTTAGAGAAATGTAACACTGATCGAACAAAAGTAGAAAGTGTGTCTGAAGTTCGTTATCTGTTAGATGAATGTTCAGGTCAAACAGACTTCTCTGAAAATAATCAGCAGGATTGTCAGGAGTTTTTAATGTATATGCTTGATGTATTGCAAGATGAGGGTGTAGATGTAGATCACCTGTTTGGGTTTTCTTATCAATGGCAGCATGACTGCGAGAACTGTATGGTATCAAGTACTACTAGTGTAGACTCAGAAAGATTTATATATTTAACTTTGCCAGACAGTAAATCAGTCTCCTTTAAT
Source organism: Lissotriton vulgaris (assembly GCF_964263255.1). NCBI lineage: Eukaryota > Metazoa > Chordata > Amphibia > Caudata > Salamandridae > Lissotriton > Lissotriton vulgaris. The sequence continues at coordinate 1,460,591,759 of NC_141687.1, read as the reverse complement.
AAGCTAGTAAATGCAGCTGATCACAACATGGAGTGTAGCCAATGTAAATCTGAAATGATGTCAACATTATTTATACGAAGATATGGCCAGTATGTCATTTTAATGATCCAACGATGTAGGCCTGATGGATCAAAATTGTCAACTTTAATAAAAAAATGTGTTGCTTCTCAGCTGTCAATATCAGGAAGGACTTTTGTAACTGTAGCAATTATCTATCACGTTGGTCCTTCAACAACATCAGGACATTACACAGCTTATTTAAAGTCTAGAAACGGCTGGTCATTCTGCAACGATTCTGTTGTAACTTTCAAAAAAAAAATTGCCGTTTGACCTTAAAAATTCTTACCTGGTGTTTTTAAAACCAAAATTTTAAGGAAATAATCTCGGGATTTCTTCTTAGGAATTGCAAAAGGTTCATGAAGTAGAGGGAATGTAAGTCTGCAATGCTGTCTAGATTATTGGTCCAAAACTTTTAATTATAATGTCATTTTAAAAATCCAACTATATAAACCTGATACAAGTAAGTCTGCTTCATAGTAAGCAGTATCAGTGTCATAGGAAAAGTAGAACATGAGTGAGCAAGAAGGGTAAGATATTAGTAGTCCAGGATTGTGAAAGTAATCTTAAATGTTTTCTTTTTGAAAGTTGCGAAAATAGAAAATGACGGGATTTGATTACAAGAATTACAAGAGTTGTAAATCGCTCCAACATGATTTGGCCAAGTGGAAACATGTGGTAGAATGTGAGAAGTCTTTTATTGTATGTAACATATTTTTCAAAACGATGGAGGTTTACTTTCAGAAAGTGGCGGGCTGAATATATTAATAGCACAGCAGAGTGTACGCTGTTCATAGGACATCCTTCGACGTTATGGAAAGTAAGTTAATTTTAAGGAGTTTTGAATTCAGATTTCTTATGTTATATGGGTTTTTTAAACACAATCATTTTGATTGTGTTTTTTTTTCCCCGCTGTTACATGATGAATACCTTCAAGTCACTGATTTAAGTGAAATTTGATACATTCTGAGAACAGCAAAAATAAACCATTTAACATGTATAATTAATGTTCTACTTTTTGTACTTATGATATACATTTAGAAATGTGAGGTAGACATGGAAAAACTGAGGCTTCTGTGAATATTAAAGTTAATGCATACACTGCTGCACTTCTGGGTACTGTTTCATATGCTGGACTACATCTGCACTATGAGATACCTAAGCAAAGGCAACACAGGTGATGTGATTGTGAAATGAGCAAAAGAAACTCCACATTTTTCAATTACATTACTTGTGTTTTCTAAGTTTACGAATGACATTGTGCAGATGAAGTTTAGGTCTGTCTATGGACACAGAAGAGGTCTGGCCGTTGTTTAAGAGTGAAGTGGACATGTTTTACTTCAATGGTAGGCCTTCACATGTATTATCTCCTCTGTATTCTTCAACAAGTATAAATTTGAAATGCAACCCTGAGTAGGCCTCACCTTAAACAAACTTTTGGAGAGGCCACACCTTATTGTCATCCTGAATCAATAATTTAATCTATCACATTTAACATCTATTAGTTCTACTGCTTCATTTCTTTAATCCTTACTTTCCTGCGTTTGCTACTTCCCTCATTCCTTTCTCTATTACTTAATTATTCTACTCCTTCCACTATTTTTCTCAGTCCCTCTCTTCTCATACTTCTTCATTTTTATTCACTCATTCTGTCTCTATTAATGTTACTGTTTCTGATTGATCACAAAAATTTTTTTAAAACAAGAACAGTAAGTATAAGGGAAGGAAACAGACAGTTATGTTACAAGAAAGACAGCTATAGGAAGTAAACAAAAGATAATGTTACTCGCAATCCACTGCTGATTGCGGGTAACAGTATCTTTTGTTTACTTCCTATAGCTGTCTTTCTTTTAACATGATGTCACTGACCATGTCATGAATGATGTAATATGTAACATCATCAGCAGTGGATTGCGGGTGCGCGATATATAGTTAGTGCAACTAACTATATATGGAATTTCAATGGTTTTGTGTGAGTAAAATAAGGTTTTGTAAATGCGAATTCCTAACTATATATGGTCTATAACCTATGGTTTTTTCAGTGAATATATATATATATATATATATATATATATATATATATATATATATTACCTACTGGCGGTCGCCAGTAGGTAGTTATAGTTAGGATAATTTTCAATGTTAAATCTCAACATTCTATTTTGAATAACTTTGGCGCCGGTTGACGAATCTGCCTGAAATTTTCAGGAAAATGGTCTCATGGCAGTCCGGTCCTTCCCTTAAAGTTTGGGGGGGATTCGTCAAGCGGGGGCCGAGATAAAAGGGGGGTCCCAAAACGCGTTTTCCCCATGTTAATTTCCATAGGGCGGTCGATTTCACTTTTAGCCCGAACGGCTGAATGTATTTCCACCAAATTTGGCAAAATTGTAGGGACTGGTAGCCCGATGTGCCTTTGCTATGTCTCAAGATATGTGCTCCAGTGGATTTTGAGTAATTAAGGTTCAAAAAAATATATATATCTATAGCAGCGCACAGGTGCGCGCACCGGAGTGCGCTCCAGGCGCGACACGCGAGGTGCGCATGGAAAGCTGATTGGCTCTCGGGTGTCTGTAAACATTCGAAACAGTCCGCAGCGGCCGCCATCTTGTACCTCGGTAGGATTGAGGTGGTAAAAATCAAAGGGGGAAATGAGCAAAAGGGGGCAGGGTACACCCCCCCTGACCCCCTAGGTTTGATGTGGGGGTCATAAAAAAGCCGTACAGGGCCCCCCAAAATTTTTTTTAAAATTTGCGCCGAGGGAGCGCCTGGTACGCGCACCGGTGAGCGTACGATTGAGAAAAAGAATGGCACTTTTTTTAAAAAAAAAAATAGCATTTTTTTATAAATTGGAGGTAGTTCTGAAAAGAACTTTTTTTTTGTTTTTGTTATTTTATATTTTTTTTATACTTTTTGAAACGATTTTATATTTTTTTTGGTTTTTTTTCAGGGGAAAAACAAAAACAGGGATTCAGAAAATGCTCAACAGGAGCAAAAAAAATGAGAAAATTTAGGGACGGGGAGAGCATTGGTGTTCCTGTTTCTTTATTGCAATGAGTTCAACGCTCTGCTCCCCGTAACAGAGTAGTTCGTCACAGTTTGTGCATAAACATTTTATTCCTGCAAATACCGGCTGGATGTTAGGGACCATTCTTGCACGTGCTGAACCTGAAGGTGTTGCTCCACCAGTGGAGGTGCTGCTGCCATCTCTTCGTGCCTTCTCTGCCAGCTCCCTGACACTCTCCCTGGAGTAATTGTTGGGGTGTCTTCTTTTGACATGCCTAATTAAATTGGCATTTCCAAAGCTGTATTTTTTTAGAGGATTGCCTCTGGATAAAATACTTCCACATATTTTACAAGTTACTTTACTTGCATTAACTTTTTTTTGTCCTTCAGGGATGTCATAAAATTTCCAGATGAAGTGGTTCTTTGTTTTCTGGTGAGGAGGGTCCTCTTGCACAAATCCATCTGAATCACTGCTGGAGGACTCCCTTGCAGCCATTGCTGTAGATCAGGAAAATTAATGAGTAGAGAATTCACAAAACACCTCTTGCTCTCTCCAAGTGAAAATCAATAGTGAGAGAAATGGGTGGGTTTCTCTAAATTTAGAAAAAAATAATTATTGAACCAATGAAAAGTGTTATATACAGGTCACATGACCATGGGCTTCATCATTATGAAACCAAAACTGTTATGAACCAATGAAAAGTGTTATTTTCTGGTCACATGACCCGACGCGCTTACGCGACGCGCCGCGGGGCGCGGCCAGAGGCGCGCCGCGTAAGCGTGTCAGACGCCTACGTTGCACGATCGTATTCGCGCGAGTACTTCCGGGTGCGCTTACGCCGTGCGTATCACGCGGTCGCGGCTACGCGAACGTCACAATCATGTTTTCGTTTGCGATATTGGCGCTCACGAGACGCTCCTCGGAGCGCGCCCGGGGGCGCTTTTCAGAAATACGCTTTTCGGGGCGCACTCCGGGGCGCGCTCTGGGAGCGCTCCCCCCAAAAATTAAAAAAAAAAAAATGGGAAAATTGTAGGGACAGGTTGTCCTATTCTGAAGTGGTTTGTAAAAAAATTAACTTTATAAAAATATGTATTGTGCTACATTGGGCTTAATATATGTTAGAGCCAAAATGTAGCCCAAATGTAGCCCAAAGTAGCTCAATGTAGCCCAAAGATGGCCACCAGAGATCAAAAATTGTAAATGTAGCCCAAAATTCAACTAGATGTAGCCCAACTGTAGCCCAATGACAGAATGTACCAGAGTGTTAAAAAGAACAACTAGAGTGCTAACAGTCTTATTTATAAAGTGAAACTTATAGTTAGGAATTAGCATTAAAAAAACTTTTGAAATTCAATGAAAAAAACCATAGGTTTCACACCAGTTATAGTTAGGAATTAGCATTTAAAAAACCTATTAAATTCACTGAAAAAACCATAGGTTTCACACCAGTTATAGTTAGCTGGAAATTTTACTGATATAAAACCATTGAAATTCCCACGTTATAGTTAGTCGGACTCACTATAACTTGCGCGTGCAATGCACTGCTGATGACATCACATATTACATCACTCATGACATGGTCAGTGACATCACTCATGACATCACTGATGACACCATCCAGTGAATATGTGTCTTTCTGAAAAATAAATATTAGTGAGTTATGTTTAAAAATTTAAATACATATATTAGTGTTTCACTTTGTGTATAAGTGGCTACATGTGTTGATAAGTAGCAACATGCGTATGTATATGGGTTATTTGATATTATTATTAGTATCAGTATGAGTGTCTATATGGTTTGGTGGGGGTATTACTTAGCACATAGATGCATGAGTGACTGACTCTTTGTTTGTATGTGTTTTGAAGACAGCATATGTACAGGACTGTATGGGTGGATGAGTGTCTATATGTGTTTGTTAGTGAGTGAATGACTGTCTCACTAGTGTCTTTATCAGTAACTACATATGTTTTAATCTAGTATATATGAATATTGATGTATATAAGTGAGTATATGTGAGAGTAAGAGATTGTAAGATTTCCTTTTTAAATAAGTATGTGTTTCTATAAGTGATTGTTTAAGAGAATAAATATGTGTAATTTTCAATAGAAGTAAGGTGGAAGTGTGTGTATAACTCTATATTCAAATAAATGGATGTCCAATAGTTTATTTGCACGTGTGAATATGTGTGTGAGTAACTTTTGGATGAATGTCGGTGTGTAACAGGATGTATAGGTGTATCACTTCATATGATGAGTGAGTATATGTATGAGTGACTATATAGAACTGTTGGTGAATGAGTGGATGTGTATATAGATAGTGGAATTACTGAATTGCTTGTTGTAACTGATATAGGTATCTCCATTTTTTAAAAAATTTCAGTTTCTATTTTTGAATATGTGTCTCAAGGGTTACATTATAGTGAAAGGAGGTCTGTCACTATGTCACAAGGATGGTGTCATGAGTGATGTCACTGACCATGTCATGAGTGATGTAATATGTGATGTCATCAGCAGTGCATTGCACGCGCAAGTTATAGTGAGTCCGACTAACTATAACGTGGGAATTTCAATGGTTTTATATCAGTAAAATTTCCAGCTAACTATAACTGGTGTGAAACCTATGGTTTTTTCAGTGAATTTAATAGGTTTTTTAAATGCTAATTCCTAACTATAACTGGTGTGAAACCTATGGTTTTTTTCAGTGAATATATATATATATATATATTTATAGATTTACATTACCATATCAACCCCCTAAACTAAAAACACACTTCCCACCCAAATACCCTTACCCACCCTAAACCCTTAAAAATTCATTGCCACTCAAATACCTAACAATAACTTTACCACCCAAATACCCTCACTCACCCTAAACCCTAAAAATACCCTTGCCATTCAACCCTCAACACCCCTAAACCCTAAAAACGCTTTCACTCAAATATATATAAATAATATAGATGAATCACACTTCCTTCCCAGCATGATAATCAAGCTGATCCAATCGAGAGGTAAGTAGAATAGATTTTAATTTAGCAGGCAGTCCAATAGTGTTAGCATAATGCTTTTCAACCCCCACAGGGTCTTAGTCATATGCAGCTGTGAGGATAAGTTGTCTTTGAATTTAAAAACTCTCCGTTTGTAAACAGTGAAAAAGGATGCTGTACAAAAATATCTGGTTCTAAAAGCATCAGTCACTTATACATAGTTGTTTTCATTTCCAATCTGGGACTGAATTCTCTTTTTCCTTAAACAATACTCTATTAATTTTATTGGCAATGCATTATTTTAAAGCAATGTCTGAGTTTGTAAAATTGCAATTCCAATATTCCTTGCGTTTGGACTACAGTGACCAAAATGCACAGTAGCCGTGTTTCAAAATACTGCATAGCGTCCTTTTTTATTTAGATTCATTCTAAATGTCCTGCCACGACAAAAATTTTTAGAAAGGTATATCATGTCCACCTTGTCATGCCTCAAAGGAGTTAATTCTGGGTCATCCAGTGGGCAGATATACTCTTTTCTCCTCCTTTAATCTCACGGGCATTGACCCTCACAGTTAAAGATGTCATTTACACTCTTTTTCTGGCTTCCCGTTTTTATTTCTCTTTCTGTTCTCAAAGTGAAGGGATGACCCCGCATACCCTGGCTGCTTACAGTGTTGCGAAATCTTAACCCAGCAATCTTCCCATAGAGATAGTAGCAGGGCCTCCCATTTCAATGACCGTTGTCACCAGTAGGTAGTTATAGTTAGGACTTAGTTTCTATAGGAAAAACATTTTATACTTGGCTATAACTTTGCCTTCATTTGATGTCTTTTGACCAATCTGCAAGAAATTTTCCCAAAAAAGTGTCAAGGTGGGTTTTATAGTTATGGAAAGTTTTGGGGTGATCTGTGCAGTCAGGACCGAAAATTTGGGGTGCGAAATAAGGTTGTGTTTGTAATGTTAATTCCCATAGGTACCTTTAGCTACACCTACAGCAGGATCCGCCGAATGGACTTACACCAAATATGGCAGGGAGGTAGATATCGGTTCAAGGAAGTGCCTTTTGCTTAGTTTGTGTAATTCGGTCAGTAGTTGTTGAGAAATGTAAGTTTAAAATTATAGTGATATCCTTAGCTGAGGATATTTCGCGATGAATCGCGAATGCACGTGCCAACTGGAATGCTCTGATTGGCTGGATGAAATCTAAATCTAAAGTTGCGACTGCCATTTTATCTATCGGGAATGGGTCCCGAGGCTGAAAATTTCCGTGAAAGCCCACATAAGGGGTCAGGGTGGAGATACTCTGACCCCATGTTTGAGAAATGGGGGTGTTAGTGATACAAGTTATGTGTCCAAAATAGATTTTTGTAATTGCACGCTATATTAGCGACAATGCCGCGACTGCCAGTGTGGCCTCCGTGTACCATCACAGGGAGATTGTGACTATCAACTTTTTCGCAAATATTGGTGGAAATATCAAACAAGCATTGGCATAGCTAATAGGTCTCGCCTTTGGGACCTTATAAGTGTTTAGCCATGCAGCATATTATGCATTACATTATATTAGCTATAAAAGCCATCAGAGTTTGTGGTAAATCATCTATGATGCACGGGCTCTATTACTACCAGGCATTAATTAAAGTCCTTTGACAGTGTTGGCGCCTCTTCTGTACTAAACTTTAATGGCCATTCTGTAATTAAATATGAAATAAAAAATGGATTACAGTGAGTGCATCACTAATGAGGATGAAATCAAAGTAAAAGGTGCCCTCTCCACTTGGAGCCTAAATGATGTGGCAGCGTGTCCTCTTCAGTTCGGGTTAGCATCTCAGAGTGACTGTTCTAAAGGGAACATGCGACGAGGAAAAACAAATAATGCCACTTTCCATATTTTTTTTACTGTGCCAGATCTTTAATTAGGCACCGATTCAATAGGCTCTGCTCATCCTTTTTGGTACTAATCTGCAAGTAACTTGATGACAGGACTTTGTTGGTCAATATTCTAACCCAAAGTCCCTCCTACTTAAAAAGTGAAAAAGTAATTATAACTGGCAAAGGTTACCTGTGTATTTAATTGTAGAGGAATGGTTTGACTTGTCTATATGGCAATGTATATGTAAGTAGTGTAACAATAATTTAGAAGATAATAAAATGAACAACACATAAGTATTAGATATCCGTTTTGTAAGTTACTATAAGGCCCGCTAATGCAGAAAAATTATAAATGGCAGCATTGAAAATCGCTTAAGCTCACTGCTCACCAGTGCTGATAAAAACACTACAGTCCAAGTAATACATGGCCATTCTTGAAAACTCTGGAGCCATATATGTTGTAGTAGTCTATAACTCTGAAGGGACTTTCTGGCTGAGGCATTGTTGCTGCTGCCATTGATGTAGATGGTCCTCCAGCTTCCCTCTGCTTAATGGGCTGTTGGAGACGTTTTTTATGATGAGTTTTAAGATGATATAACATGAACTTCATCCCACATGAGTCCAAAAAAAGTATCCAGCCAAAATCTACCACCTGCTCACATTAAAGTTCTGAAAAAGAAGATTAAAGACGGAGGAGTTGGTGTATACTCGCTATTCATTATAAGGAAAAGTATATCATCCAATGATATTCCTTACTTTCCCTGTCTTTTGATACTCCCAGATTGTGGATTGCACTAGTTTTGCACCAGTTTTTACTTCCCCCATGAGTTTGGGTAACAATGGGCAGTTTGATATGTGTTTGGTATTTATGTTCTATTTGTTCGTTTTCCTGTTGAAAGTTATTTTTCAAAGCGTTTTCTTTATTATATATGTGTTGTTAAAATATGTCTATATATATGTTTTAGACTGTTTCATCTGTATTCATGACTATTAATGTCATTACAACTTCCAGTGTTGCTGTGAATAAGGAAAAGGCATTTTTGATGTAGTTATTTCAACAAATAAATAGAAAGGGGAAAGTTAAATTAGTATCTTAATATATAGCTACACTGAAACCTCATGCAAAATATGTCTATAAATGTGTTTTACACTTCGTTAAACATACCCGGTATTCACAGTGTATCCTTGGCAATGGCACTCATAGAATCATACAGGCACTACCTGTGCAATCATCAAGGATGTTGTTTCTCCACCAGTCTGCAAACGAGCCTCCTGGCACTCTACTGGTTGAAGAAAAAGGTTATTTTGGATGCTAAAGGACCTTGGGGACCAAGAAGCCCTCCTGGTACTTTCTGTAAGCACTACTCCGCTGGATTCCTGAGAGCTGGTCAGAGGCTCCCTCCCCTTTCTACACTATTCTGCACATACCATTGCCACTTAAAAAAACATGGAAATTCACTGAAAAAGCCAAAGGTTACAGGTAAGTTATAATTAGGAATTAGCATTTAAAAAAAACCTTAGAACTTCCCTAAAAAAACAAATGTTACAGGGTTGTCATAGTTAGAAAATAGGATTTTAAAAAACCTTTGATATTCACCAAAAAAAACAAAAGGTTGCAGGGACATTATAGTTAGGCTTGGAATTCACATTAACAAAACCAGAGAAATTCAGCAGTTATAATTAGATGAGCTAATTATAACTCATATCCCCACAATGCACTGCTTAAGACCTCACAGATTACATCACTTATAGCATGGTTAGTGACATCACTATATACTTCTATGGTTTTGTGCATGTAAAATCTGAGCCTATATATATATATTCCGCTCCTCCTGCACCGAAAAGGTGCACTCCCGAACGGGTGCAGTTCCCGCGGCGGTGCAGCTGCGTTACTTATTTGGCTCACTCTCCGTCCAACAACAAGAGATAGGCACTCGGCGTTATGTTTTGCTGAAGAGAAAGATTAAAAAACGGATGAACATAAGCTCTGTGAGTGCCTATCTCTTGTTGTTAGACGGAGAGTGAGCGATATATATATATACACATATATATATATATATATATATATATATATATATATATATATATATATATATATATATATACTGAAAAAACCATAGGTTTCAGGCACGTTGTAGTTAGAAATTAGCATTTAAAAAACCTTTGAAATTCACTGAAAAAACCATAGGTTTCAGGGACGTTATAGTTAATTGGACATTTCTCTCATACAAAACATAGAAATTCCTCCCCCGTTATAGTTACTTCACCTAACTATAACTTGCGCCCCCACAATGCACTGCTGATAACATCAAATATTACATAATTCATGACATGGTCAGTGACATCACTGATGACATCTCAAATGACATCACTGATGCTTCTGATGCCACTAACTCAGTGCACCACAAGTCACCGTCACGTGGCCTTACTGAGGCAAAATTCATTAGACAAAAGACATTCTTCCCAGTGTGGCGCACTTGAACCACGTATTATCGTTGGCTGCGCACACGCTGAGCGCCACTGTTGCCACTAACTCAGTGCACCACAAGTCAACACCATGTGGTTGTTGGCCCTTGCTGACCGCTGCCTCCGGCCTACACTGCGGTCAGCAGGTCTCACACATATCCAATCCAATCCTGACCTGCAAGGACATGCCATCATCGCTGGCTGCGCACGCGCTGAGCTCTTCAGGTGCCACTAACTCTGTGCATCCCAAATCATGGACCCTTTATGATTGACTTTCGTGCTGTAGACACCAGACGCAACAATGTCACCTCAGGCAGCAGGAATATCCATAAGGGACATTAACAATTTCTTCACATGAGCACGCTCATCTCTGGTGCCCCTACCTCAGTGCACCACAAGTCATGGACCCTTTACGATTGAGTCTCTGTGTGTGATACGATGATCACTGTTGTAGTTGTTGACAGCACCAACCATTCCAGGAGGGCAGGCTTACGCTCACTGCACACACATCCAGCACAAGCATCAATGGACATGTGACCCTGGTAATAAAAAGGGGCCGAGCACACATGCCCCTAGCCAGTTCCTTATCTATCTAGCTGTGTGCGTTTGTTCATTATGTCTGCAAATGTCTCGTTTGGAGATTGCTGATCATAGAAATTAAGCCAACTTTTCCATTGTACCCCTTTGGTTAAGGTGGGCTGTGCATTCTGTGATGGCTCTGCTGTCGTATGCTTTAAACGCATCACACAACACATAACTGGATTTCGGTTGCAAAAAACTAATGAATGCCACAAGGAATTGCTAAGCATGCCCCTTTCCAAATAGAGATTAATAACAGTATCCCAATCCCGCTTTGAGTGTTCAGTAACATGTTACTGACTAGCTGAGTGGGTTTAGCATACTTGAAAAATATTTTCGTCACAAGCCCTGCGATTTACCAAATTGCAGGGTTTGCAACCAGAAAATGCGTTCATGCATTTGACCCATAGTGTGTTCATTCTTTAATCATGGACAAGAAATTCAACAGTGAAGGTGTATTTCAACAGGGCACCACATAGCTGACACGCTCTTTTCTTTATATGTACTCACTTTCAACCTGCCAGTAGATAATTGTAGACAGGTGCCAAAAAAGAATGCAGGTGCATACATTCTTCTATCCTCTGCACATCATATCATACTAAAGAGCTACACTTAATAATAGTTCTTATTGTATTCAAATAATATTATGCTCTAAGTCTATCCAACCATGATGATTTAGATGTATAATAAGGTAGACACTTCCTTAGTTAAACGTTTCTTAAATGTTGCCTTTCTGACGCGATTTTTCTCCCAGCTTCCACCATTATAAACGTGTAAATTCATACTATGCTGAAATCAGTTACTTGACCGGTATTATCACTTAAATTTTTCATATTATATATAGAATGACACACATATCTACCCAATAAAAGAAGTATTAACAGAATAACATAGCCATCAACCAGACCATCCGAGGAGTTTTTATATCCTGTACTGATTACATTAATTCCATGGGGATTTCTCATTTTTTTAGGGTCAGAGCTCACCACCTCGAGGGAAATTCAACAGAACTGAGCTTAGCTAATATATGAAAGGGAGGAATGCAGATCTCTACAGCTAATTATCTTAACCTCTTTTGCTTTAAATATGTTTATCATTCCAGTTGTAGAAGAACCACTAAAAGCAAGATCACATTTGGGCAAGACCCTCGTTTGGACATTAGCAGAATGGGTTCCATGTAAGTTTGCTGTTGATCAGTGGTGTAATGCAAAATGATATGGGCCCACTGTAGAAGGTGTTGCGGTACCCTTAAATCTTCCTTGTCTCACAAATAGTCATTTAGTTGAGCTGAATGGGGCCTGCATTGCCCCTGCTATCGATATCCATTCCCAGATGACAAGATTGATCAATGTATTCCCATCAATTGTTACAGGTATATCAGTCTTCAAAATACGGTTACAAACCAAATACGGCTTTTCTCTTTGTCTTCATGACACACAGATAATTTTTCTGACCATAGGCAGATGATATACTCAAGGCTGTGGTTTTCCAAGCTATGCCGGATTTAGCATATTGTTCATTAAAGTTTTATCAAAATTACCGAATTATAGCACAATCAAAAACTATGCTAATATGCAACCCCATTAGACACCTCGGCTAGTTTTTATTATCTTATTGCAAGTTAGTGTCTTCATCCAGTTCCTATGGCACCCACCCACTTTAAGGACTGTGTCAAATGTGAGCAGGATGCTTGGTCAGTCAAATACCTGGAACTGACATGATTTGCAGATCATAAGGTTAAATCACGGTAAGACTGACTCTGCCTTGCAAACAGGTAAATTAGTTACTATTAAAGTGAGAAATAATTTTAACACGGTTATTTTTATATCTTAGAAATTGAAGTCTAATATGAAACACTACATGAAGATGATTGTATTATCTCTTATTCGTGAATTCCACAAATGCACAACACAGCAGCACCACTCCTTTTTAATGACATGACAGACTTCTCTGCCACTGAGCACTGGCATAACGAAATTTGAGGGTGCTCCCCAGCAAGGTACGCGGATATGGCCTACTCTGGACTCAATCAAAAACTCTCTGGCCAGAGTACTGTGCTGAGGGGCCTCCTTTGAGTTGCCCACCCCCCGCACAGTGGGGGCTGCAGGGGTCTGTGATATGCCACTGCCACTGAGTCATGCATACTCTTGCAGAATGGCATCTTTTTATATAATTGAAGGGCTTAAATGTTCTGTACTGCATGCTCACTGAAGAAATGCTTCCTAGTCGCAAGGGAAAATTACCACATAATAATTTAATAAAAATGAGAGGCTTGGGCGAATAATGGTTATTTTAACCCATGCTCTTTTTGTGTGAATATTTAGAAATCCTGCTGTCTCACACACACATGCCTATAAATAAAAAATGAGTGGTTGTTTTATTTAATTTCTGCATCACATGAATTATACATGCAATGCCAGAACCTATTGTTTTAATCACCTACATCACTTAAGAAGAAGCCACTGTGTGAGTAACCTTCGTAACTATAGCCCCTTACAACCTAGCTCTTCTTGCAACACGTTTGCCTTGCAACCCGGAAGGAATGGGTGTGGATGGCCTATTGACATATCGTATCCATTTGGCAAAAGTGGGATAAGCCTATAACTTTGCTTTGCTTCTTCTGCTACGCCATATCTTCTTGGTGGTTGCAGATAGTAGATCTCCACTTCCTTATCCTGCTTTGGGTATGAGCAGGTATGAGAAACTAGGGATCATTTTTTGTCACGTTATCTGATTGAATTGGATATGTTCTAAAAAAAACTTCTTGGGAACAGGAAAGCTCTGACCATGCACTTATTCATTTGTCTGGAAATTAAGGTGCAGTCATAAATAAGTCGTAAATGAGTACAAACTCCCAACTAATATGGCTTCAAATCAAAAGTTAAAGGAAGAAATCCTGTGCCAGGAAGAACTTGTAGCACAAACTTCATTCCACCATATAATGCCCAGAGTAAATTCCAACTCATTAGAATATTGAGTTCTTCACATTAATCTGCAATACAATTGACTCCAGACTACTGACTACAACAATGGCATCAAGTAAGTTTATAATAAATAAGTAAATAGCTACTATTCTTAACTTCACTTCTACATACCTTGACAGTATACGTCTTCAAGGCACATAAATGTGAAATTAAGACCTGTACCTACCTACATGTGCTTACATTGACGTTATATTTGGAGTGGGTATTCTGTAGTGACATTTTGTAGGTCTACATTTGTAACCTCAAGACTATGACAGGTATTCAACTACTGTAAGACACAAAATCATGGAGAAAGAGAATCGGGGACTTTAGGGCCCTTGAGCACCTCTTAAGAAAACACTACACGCAGTTGTTTTTTCATGATTTTATCTGTGATACGCCAATATATTTGTTACTGAAAAATGATAGTGCATAGAAACCTTTCTATCATTAACTTATGAGTGACCTTAGACAAAAGATAAAACCCAGTGGATAGGTCACTTATAAGGGGGGTGACAATTATCTCTCCAGAGAAACTGTCAAGAAAATTGGACAGGTCTGTGAGCCTTCGTGGAGATTAGCATGAATGGAGGCATTGAACTTGGAGGCATCTGAATTATAATGTACTAGGTGTGCCCTGGTCTGCCGGCTGACAGGGCATAATACCGAATTCTAGCAGTCTGGCTACCAATAAACAATTAACCTGCACAATTTAGAGAGACTTTAATACCCCGCTGAGCAGGCCTCTCAGTCCACAAGCCAATAGGCTGCTGAGGAAGTTAAAATGCACACAATTCGTGCAGGCTGTACATAAGGCCACATATGACTCAGCAAGTATTCTGGATCTTTGCTTAAGAAGCAATGTAACAATTGACGCCATTGAACATTGTCTCCATTTATGGTATACGTCTATCTTATTTCAACATTCCTTACTTATGCCTGATGATCACAGGAGTTCCCCTGCTCTTAATGTATTAAAACAACACTGGAGAGGAACTATCAGATAAAGCACTGGCAGACCCATTTGCAATCAGGTGTTCAGATTGCCCGCCTATAAAAACAATGCAAACAGCTTCTACATGAGATTGTTACAAGACGGTCAAGTAAACTCCAGACGCATAAGACAGTTAGTTTACACCAGAAATTAAAAGAATTAAACAAGAGGGTAACAAGTAGAAAGGAAGTGGGGAAAAACGCGTTTGAAACTGAAAGTCCGCTTCAACAAAATCATGATAGGTCTTACTACATTCCATCTGAACATTGAGGAAAGAATCTGACAGCAAAAATTGTCAGAAATGCAACTGTATGCAAGGGCCTCACATCGTCTAAGAGACTCGGTTCTACCCACAGAATCCTAGACGCCATGCAATGCTTTTAGATGTGAAGAAATAGAGAAACTCCTTCAATAACGCTGTGTGGTAGGATCTGCACAGCTCACTCCACATGGCCTCCAACCCACAGGCACCTCATATGCATCAAACACTGCTCAGAATTGTACTTCTGATTAGATCAAAACTAACTAGGAATGCTCTCAGACCTTCAGATTTAGAACGGTATTGGAGAATGAGGTAATAAGTTTACTTTTAAAATGTAAACAGACTGAGTTAAGTTACGACCCCACCCTGGTTGGGCTTCTACAAAACCTTGCTTTGCCTGATGCTCCATCCATTATCAAATTAGTGAATGAAATGCTCATAGACATTCTACGCGGACTCTTAAACACTCTTTTAATTACACTGCTACTAAAAACACTTTGTTAATGAAGGTCACATTGGGAACAACCGTCCATATAATTGAAAACTGAAACTTGCACAACTGAACGTAAATTAAACTATGCATAATGTTCTTGCCCACAGAAAATGGGGTGATAGAGCAGGTCAAGGCAAGGAACGCCCTCACTGGACGTGATTGATGAACTGCTACAAATAGCAGCTGAAAGAAAGATCGTCACACTATGGAGTTAGGAGATTGGGCAGGATTGACTGCGTTTATGCATTGTGGTAGGAAGTTTGTAGCGCCTATTTCTTGAATTTGATTGGGATTATTTAAAAAGCTGATTGCTTTGTTAAGGTTTTTTATGGCATTAACATTTTTATTGCAGTGATATTTTTTATTCTGTTATCAAGACTACCATTTATAAAAGGCGCCATCAGATTGGCCGGGGCTATATTAAGAATATAGTTTTTCTCACTCCCAGGCCTTCTGTCAACATTTCTCCTGCCGTCCTCTATGGGGATCTCTCTAGTATGGATGCTTTTGCTTAATTCCTCGTTATATTGTGATGAAAAAAATGACCAGTCCCTATCATCTTGTGGGCGTAGGACCGTACATTTCTCGTGATTAAGTCAATCTACTCCATCTAGACCTGTGAAGGGACCGAATCTATTAGTGGTCGCGATTTAAAAGATGGAGGCCCCTTGAAATCTCTGATGAGCATTCTTCGGAATAGGTTGATGGAGTAATAGGGACCTTGGGTAAAAAAAACTCAAATCGTGAATCTGAATCCCATCCCCCCCAAACTCATGGTACCAGTCATTTAATTACGGGATGACCCTACTGTCCCTAAAGTTAATTATTACGACATCACCTATGGTGTCTTTTGGCCTCTGTCCCACCCAATCCAGCCTTCTCACAAAAAGGATTTCCCCATTAATATTAGGGGGTAATGGTCTGTTGGTTCCTAACTAATGGATAACTTTGTTTTTTAGTTCCCTGTGGCCTTCATTTTTCCCTGTTGGTAGTTCTGGGACCCTAGTCAGTACTGCAACATAGGGGGCTGACTCTGGTGAAAGGTCAATTTGGACAATGGAGCGAGTGTTTTTACTAATCTCTGAGTGAGCCCTGCCATTTTTTTCTCGTGTTGTAGGTGACCTGATTGCGTGTCTCACTGATCCCTCTGTCCTTGACGCATTAGCTCTACCTGTATCTTCCCTTGTTACCACAGGTCTGTTTTCAATTCCCTCAGATCCATCTGATCTTATCGTTGTTTTGGCAATTATTGAAATCTGAGTTTTCTCTACTAGTGTATGTGTATGTTCTAGTGTGTTATTGGTCTTGCTGGTGTTAAGTGTCCTGGGTTCCACTATCATGGGTTTGATGACTGCGCTGTTTGGTAGGTCCCTTAATAAGCCTGTATTCAATTTAACAGCTGCTTCAATATTACCTAGTTGCTCAGCTATCCTCTTAACTCTTTCAACTAGTGGAAGAAATAAAGATTTTACCAGAACTTCGATGTTTCCTATAAGCTCATGTGTTGAAAAAGAAGACGTTGGGACCTGACCTGGGATTGATTTTTCTGTTGTAATCTCTGTTCCTGCAGTTTGATGTAGAGACTGATCTTGGTCATTTTAGCCTGTCTACCCCTGTGCCTGTTTCCGCCTCTTTTGCTCTTTAGTGTATGTCCTTTTGTTTGTATTTGAGCCCGAGATTTATTAATTACATTAGAGTTACGGGGTTTCAGTGGCAGAGATTTGTCTGATGTTATTACTAAGGTACGCTCTATACTCGAATCTTTACTGCTCTGTAACCTATTGGACTCATATATATTTGTGACATCTTTAAGCTGGGGGGAGTACTAATGTTACTTTGCCAGGAGCTCTCCTTGTCTGGATTTGGCGTTGGAGTAGTCGCTAGTTTAAGGGGTCCCAAAGATGAACGTTTGTTTTGGAGTTCAGTTGAAATGCGACGCTCGGTAATGGCTATCTCATGCTCTAGCATGGAAGCCGCCCTGGTGATAAACTGATCAAGCGTCCCCCTCACAATACACCCACTAGTGATTTCCTTCCCTTTGGGGCCCTTGGTGACATAATATGCGATTTATATGCTATAATTATAAGTGACTTTGGAGAAGGTAAATAGATGAATAAATGTCCCACCAACAGAACACAATATAGCAAGCAATTGTAATCATAAGGTTCAGTGTCAGATGGGCAGGTACCTTTATCCTTGGATGTCTCTAGTAGGCTGATACAAGATGTAAGGGGATTGGCCCAGCCCAGCCTCCTCTGGCCCCGTAGCCCGGCTAGTCCCGTGTGCGTCCCGCGATGCGGGAGGAGTGGCGAGATTTGAAAGGCCTCCTGGCGACTTGTGGGCATGCGCAGAGTAGAGGCTCCTGGGAACTGTAGTCTCCGTTCCCCCTCTCGGCGGCCGCGTCTGATCCCAAATGGCGGCAGCAGCGGGGGAAACGGCAGCGGGAGTCACAAGCAGCAATCAGGGCACAAGACAAAGTGAGCCCACACCAAAACGCCAGCGTCAGTAGTCGATTATGGCAACCAGCATATGACACACAGTTTGGACTCACACTTTCATCCTCAAGTCTGGCAGCAGCTCAGCTTAGCAGCATGAGACTTTAGACAGTACCTCACATATTTTCCGTACCCCAGGACTTTCAGACCAGTATGGGTCAGTAGTTCGTCCTAGTAGTTATAAACACATACTGACACTACTTCCACAAGTGTAGTGCAGCGGCCACGGCACATGACTTCACAGCATAAGACACACAATTTGGGCTCGTGCTTTAATCCCCGAGTCCCGCACGAGCTCACCTAGACGTAGACGTAGAGACTCTAGGCAATATCTCACTTAATTTCCGTAGCCCACCACTTTCACACCGGTAGGGGTGAATACTTCACTTCCACCCCCTCTATAGCACACCCTAAACACCCCACGGAAGTTACAGTGCTCCTACCCTTCTCTTTCCCAATTTTTTCACCCTTGTTTCCCCTTACTCACTTCAACGGAATCACAAAATGGCGGTCAACACTTCCTAGAATCACCCCCAAACTTTTAACATAGGAGCTGATATCAACAAAGAACACCATTGCAGTGAACCGGGTGTTGGTTGCACTTTCGCCGCTCCTCCCACGGCTCCAGGAACGCCACCTTACTTTTGTTGTTTACGGCTGCACTTTCGCCGCTCCTCCCCACGGCTCCAGTGGCGCACATTGCAGTGAACCGGGTGTCGGTTCCGCGCTCCTCCTTGCGTCACACCCACACGCTATTGCGTTGTATGCACCAAACGCCGCGTTATGCGCCCATGACACTGATGCTGAACGCCACAATCAATCACTGTATGCCTATGCCTAAGGACTACTTTTCCCCTAACGTTCTTCCCCCACTAATGTATATGGTGTGGTGATTTATAGCCTATGTCCATCTCCTGGACCTCCCCTTTCCAACGCTGTATTGGGTGTTGTGATTGGTGGTGTACTTCTGGAGTTTACCTGGCCCAAAGGTTCCCAGTTCTCTCTTTATAATAGTAGTATAGATATATATATGAAACGTAGTGGGACGTTATGGCAACATATAGCAAATAACATTTCTGCACTTATCTGCTGGTCCGTGTCCGTGCTTTTATATATATATATATATATATATATATATATATATATATATATATATATATATATATATATATATATATATATATATATATATATAAAAGTGATTTCTCGCCTGACGGAAAGAAAGAGGAAGCCGCACACACCACGTTATAGGTATTGGTTTATTCACTGGCAGCATATGGCAGTCCTGACGCGTTTCGGTCAACCTTTGACCTTTCTCGAAGGTGAGCCTTGGCAATATATATATATCCAAACCAGCATTACTGCCTTAATCTAGTGTCTATAACCAGAAACAGCATGACACGAACAACAACTTGCATCCAGAAGTTGTTTTAATTAGCAAAATCCATACGCGTTTCGGCGTGTGCCTTAATCATTGCCAGCTTCGTGTTCTAAAAACGTGTTGGTATGGGTAGGGACTTTTCATACTGTTCCTGATGTTTTCATTGGTGCCGATGCATCCAATCACAGGCAAAAAGTTTTTTCCTCTGTGGGCAGTATTCGCTAAGCATGCTGGTGCATGTAGTCCCATTAAGTCAGTGAGGGTCCCACACATATAAAGTTGAATGGTCACAGTCTCACATTGCAAACTTCAATCCAGTGATTGGTCCGTGCATACCGTGATGCCCCAGCTTCTGCCAGCCCGTGAGTCCGCTCATCCACCGCCACAGGGACCATGGTAGCAAAAGCATCTCCCGACTCCGTCCAAATCGGCAGCATGCTGCCGCTCTCTCCCCGAACCAGGAACAGTGTCTTGGGCGAGGGGGCGCCGCTTTGTGCTTTCAACGCCAATTACCACAGAGATGTCGACTTTAAGCGGAGCACCAGAACGAGAGGCGTGCCGGTCTTGCAGCGTTGACTGCTGCACACATATCCACCACCATTCCCGCCTCTTTTCCAAGAAACGGGTCCGACACTTGCATTTTGGACAGGTCAGGAAATTTATTTTGCACCCATTCCTGACAGATAAGTTATAAAATACCTGGCAGACGTGTTTCGGCGTGTGCCTTAATCATTGCCAGCTTCGTGTTCTAAAAACGTGTTGGTATGGGTAGGGACTTTTCATACCGTTCCTGTGTGGATTTTCTTGCCTATGGATTTTGCTGATTAAAACAACTTTTGGATGCAAGTTGTTGTTTGTGCCTGGTTTAAGGCAGTACTGCTGGTTTGGTTTTAAGGCTCGCCACCTAGCACGAACCGCTGTCACTAAGAGGAGGGGTCATGGCGCTGTTCGGTGTTTGCCGAGCATTATGAGCTTGATATATATATATATATATATATATAAATTCACTGAAAAAACCATAGGTTATAGACCATATATAGTTAGGAATTCGCATTTACAAAACCTTATTTTACTCACACAAAACCATTAAAATTCCATATATAGTTAGTTGCACTAACTATATATCGCGCACCCGCAATCCACTGCTGATGATGTCACATATTACATCATTCATGACATGGTCAGTGACATCACTGATGACATCACTGATGACATCTCAAATGACATCACTGATGACATCTCAAATGACATCACTGATGACATCACTGATGACATCTCATTTGACATTACTGATCACATCACTGATGACATCATTCATGTGATAATACGATGAAGCTCTTCAGACTCTAATATAACCTTAGATCCACTCAGTGTAAACAGACACTCACAGACTGTCACTCATCCATGGAGTTACTCACACACCTAGTCAGTCATGCAAAGAATCAATCACACCTCCATTTCCTCAACTATACAGTTATACAAACTTTACTTATTCAAACATATACTATCACATATTTACTCTCTTATACAATCCCTGATACAAGTTCACAATGATCCATACAGCCACTCACACATTCACTGGCTCTTATGCACAGTTATTTATATATGTCAACTCTCACATGTACTGTGTTTTACATATGTACTTACTTTGACATGTAGCACTGAGATATCCATTCACTCACCAATACACTCATGCACACAGTCAACCGCCCATACAGCTGTTTCCACATGCACTTTTGAAACCATACATCTAGTGAATCAACTGCTCACACATCTATGCACAGAGTCATACACCTCCCAGCCACCCACACACACACTCAGTCTCCCATACAAATACTTGGGCAACCAATCAATAACCCATATAGTTACTCATATAGCTACTTATCAACACATGCAACAGTTTACAGAACAACAGACATAATGATGCACAAATTAAGACAGTTTAGTCACTAACCCATGCACTCAGTGAGACACATTTAATCACTCACTCATACAGTCAGTCATGCACCTACTAAATCCTTCATCCAGACACTTATACATCCACTCATTCTTCAATATGTAAGACATATTTTAACTTTACAGAAACATACAGTCACTGGATGTTGTCATCAGTGATGTCATCAGTGATGTCATTTGAGATGTCATCAGTGATGTCACTGACCATGTCGTGAATGATGTAATATGTGACATCATCAGCAGTGGATTGCGGGTGCGCGATATATAGTTAGTGCAACTAACTATATATGGAATTTCAATGGTTTTGTGTGAGTAAAATAAGGTTTTGTAAATGCGAATTCCTAACTATATATGATCTATAACCTATGGTTTTTTCAGTGAATTTTCAAGGTTTTGTAAATGCTAATTCCTAACTATATATGGTCTATAACCTATGGTTTTTTCAGTGAATTTTCAAGGTTTTGTAAATGCTAATTCCTAACTATATATGGTCTATAACCTATGGTTTTTTCATGAATAAATATATATATACATACATATATAAACATATATCATCTGTATATCTATATAAATACAAACATAAATGCATGCATACATATACTTATATGCATACAGATGCATGTTATTTACATGAAAGTTGAAAAAACACTAATAAAAGCAAAGCTAAAAAGCCACCTCATTACAAACAGAATGGCTTTAACTTAAACGAGGGCGAGATCTATTGCATTTTCAATGCTGGTTTACTTTGGTTCCATCAAGAAGGCATTCAGATGTGTCACACATTTGCCATAAATTCTGAATGTTAGCACTCTAGTTGCACATTAGATCACTGTAGTAAAGCTACTGCTCATCAGGGACGTCTGCTGCTGGTATTCAAAGTGCATGTTTCAGTCTGCATGTCAGAATTTTTTTAATGAAATAGAAGAGGATTTGAGAAGTCACTCAAAATGATCCCGAATTTTTCTTTCTGAAGCACTAATCATACATTCTATGGCAAAATTAACCCCCTCATGTTGTTCCTTTTTAAATTGAGTGTTTTCAGACTTACCACTTCATTCCAATCAAGATGGCTTCTGGTGTGCCATACCTTTGTAATAAGTAGGACTGTTAGCGATCTAGTTGTTCTTTAGAACACTTTGGGACATTCTGTCATTGGGCTATACTTGGGCTACATCTGGGTGATATTTGGGCTACATTTGGGCTCTTTTGTCTCTGGTGGCCATTTTGGGAGACTGCATGTCAGAATTTTTTAATGAAATAGAAGAGGATTTGAAAAGTCACTCAAAATGTGCCCTAATTTTTCTTTCTGCGGCACTAATAATACCTTCTATTGCATAATATACCCCCTCATTTTGTTCCTTTTTAAATTAAATGTTTTAAGAGTTACCACTTTATTCCCATCACGATGGCTCCAGGTGTGCTATACCTTTGTAATAAGTAGGACTGTTAGCACTCTAGTTGTTCTTTAGAACACTCTGGGACATTCTGTCATTGGGCTATACTTGGGCTACATCTGGGTGATATTTGGGCTACATTTGGGCTCTTTTGTCTCTGGTGGCCATATTGGGAGACTGCATGTCAGAATGTTTTAATGAAATAGAAAAGGATTTGAGAAGTCACTCAAAATGTGCCCTAATTTTTCATTCTGCAGCACTAATCATACTTTCTATGGCAAAATATATCCCCTCATGTTGTTTCTTTTTAAATTAAATGTTTTAAGAGTTACCACTTTATTCCAATCAAGATGGCTTCAGGTGTGCCATACCTTTGTAATAAGTAGGACTGTTAGCGCTCTAGTTGTTCTTTAGAACACTCTAGGAGGCTGCAGTAGAACACAAAGGAATCAACTGACAGTCTCTGTCCTTGTTGGATGTACATGTTTTACTGAGAATGTCAGACTTCATTTTCACATGACTGAGAAAGATAATGTGAATTTACAGAAAATATGCTTTCAGTTTAGCTTATAGATCCCCTTCCAAACCACTGTGGGAAAATCATGAGATATTAGTTTTCTTTCAAACAATATTCATGATATCACAGCAGAAGATTTTTTCACATGGTAAAATCACCTTAGAACCCACCACAATTCCTAAAACGAGTATGGTACCATCAACAAATGATTTATAATGTAACTAAAGTCCTAAAACCCTCTATTAACTACAATGCTTTTTAATGAGGTGCTATCATGTATATTGGTCCCAAGATGGCTGCCAACACTTCTTGGATGAAGTGCTGACAGCCAATCAGATCAGATGTGTGGTTAGGCTCCGCCCAGATATATATCTTTTTTTGAACCTAAATTACTCAAAATCCACTGGAGCACATATATTGAGACCTAGCAAAGGCACATCGGGCTAACAGTCCCTACAATTTTGCCAAGATTCGTGCAAATCCATTCAGCCGTTCGAGCTAAAAGTGAGGCCAACCGCCCTATGGAAATTAACATGGGAAAAACGAGTTTTGGGACCCCCCTTTTTTCTCGGCCCCCCCTTGATGAAACCCCCCCAAATTGTCAGGGGCTGCTCAGAAACAAAATGTTCCATTTTCCTGAAAATTTCAGCCAATTCCGTCCACAAACGCCAAAGTTATTAGACATAGAATTTTCAAAAATCCCATAGAGAAAAAATCCTAACTATATATACCTACTGGCGACCGCCAGTAGGTAATATATATATATATATATATATTCACTGAAAAAACCATAGGTTATAGACCATATATAGTTAGGAATTAGCATTTACAAAACTTTGAAAATTCACTGAAAAAACCATGGGTTATAGACCATATATAGTTAGGGATTAGCATTTACAAAACCTTAATTTACTCGCACAAAACCATTGAAATTCGCATATATAGTTAGTTGCACTAACTATATATCGCGCACCCGCAATCCACTGCTGATGATGTCACATATCACATCATTCATGACATGGTCAGTGACATCACTGATGACATCACTGATGACACCTCAAATGACATCACTGATGACATCACTGATGACATCTCAAATGACATCACTGATGACATCACTGATGACATCTCATTTGACATTACTGATCACATCACTGATGATATCATTCATGTGATAATACGATGAACCTCTTCAGACTCTAATATAACCTTAGATACAATCAGTGTAAACAGACACTCACAGACTGTCACTCATCCATGGAGTTACTCACACACCTAGTCAGTCCTGCAAAGAATCGATCACACCTCCATTTCCTCAACTATACAGTTATAATACACACCTTACTTATTCAAACATATACTAACACATATTTACTCTCTTATACAATCCCTGATACAAGTTCACAATGATCCATACAGCCACTCACACATTCACTGGCTCTTATGCACAGTTATTTATATATGTCAACTCTCACATGTACTGTGTTTTACATATGTACTTACTTTGACATGTAGCACTGAGATATCCATTCACTCACCAATACACTCATGCACACAGTCAACCGCCCATACAGCTGTTTCCACATGCACTTTTGAACCCATACAACTAGTGAATCAACAGCTCACACATCTATGCACAGAGTCATACACCTCCCAGCCACCCACACACACACTCAGTCTCCCATACAAATACTTGGGCAACCAATCAATAACCCATATAGTTACTCATTTAGCTACTGATCAACACATGCAGCAGTTTACAGAACAACAGATATAATGATGCACAAATTAAGACAGTTTAGTCACTAACCCATGCACTCAGTGAGACACATTTAATCACTCACTCATACAGTCAGTCATGCACCTACTAAATCCTTCATCTAGACACTTATACATCCACTCATTCTTCAATATGTAAGACATATTTTAACTTTAAAGAAACATACAGTCACTGGATGTTGTCATCAGTGATGTCATCAGTGATGTCACTGACCATGTCATGAATGATGTAATATGTGACATCATCAGCAGTGGATTGCGGGTGCGCGATATATAGTTAGTGCAACTAACTATATATGCGAATTTCAATGGTTTTGTGCGAGTAAATTAAGGTTTTGTAAATGCTAATCCCTAACTATATATGGTCTATAACCCATGCTTTTTGTCAGTGAATTTTCAAGGTTTTGTAAATGCTAATTCCTAACTATATATGGTCTATAGCCTATGGTTTTTTCAGTGAATTTCAATGTTTTTTTAATAGCAAATATCAAAAGCTGTAAAATGTCAAGTACGTGGTAGGTAAAAACATTTTCGTATTTATGCACGCTGATGTGCTTTGAACGCTGCCCCCCCCCCTCCTCTTTTCTTTTAGGACTTTTGTAAAATCTTCAAGGCTGAGGGGACGCTTTTGGGAATGGGTTCCATGCCCTAGCAGGCAAGCGTCCGAGTTCCAAGGTGTCCCAGGGCCTATTTAGTGGACCAGGCCCAAATCCGAAGAGCCGGCCGCCATTTTAAGAGTCCTGTGGCAGCCACCTATCGCTGCACCGCAAGAGTGGGTGCAATTCTACTGGATGGTGGACGAGACGCTGTAGCCGCAAGAGCGGGCGGTAAACAGCTGAATGGCGGATGAGGCACAGTGCAGCAAAAGCGGGCGGAATGGCAACTGAAACGGTAAAGGGGCGCCCCACTACAGCAGACGAGCCTCCACCTGGGGAGGCCCATTCAGCCCCCCCTCCCCCCCCCGGGGCACCCCACGCCGTTTTTCGGTGCAGCATTGTAGGATGCCAAGACCAGTACGGCAAGTAAAGGACATCACCTGGGTGGCGTCCAGATCTCAGCGCGTTGTGCTGCCTTCGGACTATTCGCACAACAGATCGCTACTGACGAGGCACAGTGCAGCAAAAGCGGGCGGAAAACAGCTGAATGGCAAGTGAAATGCTAAAGGGGCGCCCCACTACAGCAGACGAGCCTCCACCTGGGGAGGCCCGTTCACGCCGCCCCGGGGCGCCCACGCCGTTTTTCGGAGCAGCATTGTAGGATGTCAAAACCAGTGCGGCAAGTAAAGGACATCACCTGGGTGCCGTCCAGATCTCAGCGCGTTGTGCTGCCTTCGGACTATTCGCACAACAGACCGCTACTGACCATTGTTGCTTCTGTTTAAAAAAAGTTTTTTTAACGTGTTTACTGTTTATGGTGCGTTGTATATATTTATAAGTTATTAAAGTGTTATAATCCTACTACTTTGTTGGAGTGCTATATATTTTTAATGTGACACATAATTGTGAAGACTTTGATGTACAAAAAGGCATCCCTTGAATCTTCCGCTTCAGGCTCGGTCCCACACACCCTCACAGTGAGAATCCCCTCCCCAATCACAATACAGGCTCGTTATCTGATAGTAGGAACGCGTGTGGTGTGACGGATCTCATCGGGTGGGGGCCTTGATCTACTGTAACTCCTTTGAAGAGGGGTGATTCTTTACAGTTGAGGCCATAAACTACATCCGCAGGGCTAGGTGATAGCCTGGGACCGGCCTGGACAATCAGACACAGAGGAAGAGGAGTGTCAGAGGGTGCGGTAGTGAATAAGGTGAAAGGGAAATGTCGGGCGGGCACAGGGTGTGATTCTCAGGGAAGAGCAGCGCAGATGGGGGGAGGTTTATGGCCCATGCATAAGACAGAGAGCGGGGGTGACCAGTGGATGGGGGAGATGCTTGCGAGGGTGGGGAGCCATGCTGAGGATCGGCGGCGTGCAGAGAGTGGGTCTGGTCAAGGCATCTAAAATGGCTGCCGTGCACGACAAAAGTGTGCCATTGGAAAAAAAGCAAGATGGCGCAGACAATGTTTATCAATACGGATTAATTTATAACAATTATTTTTAACAATATATTTACTCGCAGTGTCAAAATGGCGGTCAACACTTCCTGATTTCCTTCGAATCAAACGTTAACAGACGTCACGCAGCAAAAAAAAAAAAAAAACGCTCACGTGCAGCCGCTGGAAGACAAGTATCAACATATATGAGCATCCTCAGCCACCCTCAGAAAACATAGGGGGTCAGGATACGTCTCCCGTACCCCCTTATACCCATTTCTCACATTGTTTTTCCTCCATCTTGTAATTAAATTAAAACGAAACACAAAATGGCGAATTCCCGTTTTGCGTCCCGGTTCACTACCCGGTTCGCGAACCGGAAAGCGCTTCTACCGCAAAAAAACAATATTTTTTTATTTGCCCCACGGGACCCTTTAATAACCCCAACATCATTCCTATTGGGTCAAGAAGGGTCTACCTTGCCACCTTTCATTAAATTCCCCCTTCATTTTTCTCCTCCTCTTGTCTCTCGATCCTACCGAGAAACAAGATGGCGGCCGCTCCGGACTGTTTAGAATGTTGACAGACACCGGAGAGCCAATCAGCTTCGCTTCGCAAAGTCCCGTTACGCGAAAAGTTTGCGAACCGGAGCGCTACCCGGGACGCTGTCACAGATATATCTGTTTTTTAAAACGTTAATTTCTCAAAATCCACTAGAGCACATATATTGAGACCCAGCAAAGGCACATCGGGCTAACAGTCCCTACAATTTTGCCAAGTTTCGTGCAAATCCATTCAGCCGTTCGAGCTAAAAGTGAGGCCAAACGCCCTATGGAAAACTCAATATTAAAAACACGTTTTGGGACCCCCCTTTTTTCTCGGCCCCCCCTTGATGAAACCCCCCCCAAATTTTTAGGGGCTGCTCAGATACAAAATGTGCCATTTTCCTGAAAATTTCAGCCGATTCCGTCCACAAACGCCAAAGTTATTAGACATAGAATTTTCAAAAGTCCCATAGAGAAAAAATCCTAACTATATATACCTACTGGCGACCGCCAGTAGGTAATATATTTATCCATCCATCAAACAGAGTTGCCCCTTGTGGGAGCACACCATCAGGTAAGTACAAGCTCGCTTGTGAGCGCTGCTCACAGACATGCTTTCCTCATCATAGAATCAGCAGCCAAACGCGTTTCGAGCCAACGCCCTTAATCATGGACTGACTTCAAAAAGAACAGCAGGCAGAAGCACACTAGCAATTTCCGTTTTTTTATTGTTTTTCCGAAGGTCACATGCCAATAATGGACCAAGGCATTCTGGGACTAGTAGTGCACACATTATTCTCTTTCAAAAATCAAAGCTGATTGCTTTTCTGCATGGGGAGCAGCATGTTAGCTGCTCCCAATGCAGAAAAGCAATGCCGGCTCCCGCAGGATGCGGGGGACCCAGCATGGACCATGGGGGGCTTGGGGACCCCCTCACGGCCCCCAACGAGGAGGGCCAGGCCCCGGGGGATGGGGCACCGGGGCCAGAAGTGGCCCGGGAGGGGGGCTACGCGGCCCCACTCCCTCCCCAAATTTTCTTTTTAAATGGACGGCAAAGCAGCCCCCCTCCTAATTTAAAAAAAAAAGGCCCATGCCCCGGGGGATGGGGTCCCCGGGGCAGAGTATACCCTTGGGAGGGGGGGTCACGCAGCCCCCTTCCCGATTTTATTTTTTCTAAAAATTGGGGCAGGCCCTGGGAGATGGGGTCCGCAGGGCCAAAAAAAAAGAAAAAGAAGGGGGGCTACACAGCCCCCCTTCTTAAAAAAAAAAAAAAAACAGGATTGGGAGGAGGCCACGCATCCTCCCTGCAGCTCTCTGCAAATGCGCCCCCTGGCTTGTTTGCAGAGGGGGAACTAATTCCCCTTGCATACTGGGGGTCCCTGGGAGCCAACTAGCCCACCAGAATCCTCCAGTATGTGCCAGGGGGCTGCTTTGCAGAGAGGTGTAAAAAGGGGCGTGGCATCAGAACACCTCTCTGCAACGCAGCCCCCTGGCGCATACTTTATTTATTTATTTATGCGTTTTTATATAGCACAGACTTTACCTGAAGGCGTCAGAGCGCTTCACAATAGGAACAGTAATGATACATGAGGAGAAAATTACAAGTGAGTAAATTACAAAAGCAAACGTTAAGTTAAGTTACAAGTGACAATTGTGAGCAAACAAAATACATGAGGCAGCAAACGGTGCAATACAGGAGGAAAAAGTGACATGTGTGCAGATTACAAGAGAAAAAGTACAAGTAGAGGTATAGTAGTGCAATATATGGCAGACACTCAAGCACAAGAACAAACGTTACATAGGCAATGGTGGCACTTGTGCAAGTGTCTACAGCAAACAAAATGTGAGAGGTAGCAAACAGTGTATTACAAGAGAAAGTGGCATGTGCATGTTACAAAAGAGTACCAAACACAGGTATAAGGATAATACTGCAATAAATGGCAAACACTCCAATCACAAGAACACACTGGGAAGGCACTTCCATAGTCATGGAGAATTGAATTTTCAATAATGGGAGGTCTTCCTTCAGATAATAGAGAGAGCGTGAATTAAATTTGGAGGTGTCTTTGGAGGAGGAGAGCTTTGAGGTCCGTTTTGAAGGCCTGGGAGGAGGTGGTGGTCCGGAGCTGAGGCAAAAGTGAGTTCCAGATTCTCACTGTGTTGCCTGAAAAGGATTGGACCATCGATCTTTCCTTTTTGAAAGTGGGAGGTTCAAGCAGTAAATTTTCCGCATTACAAGATGGTCTAGAGCCTCCAGAGAGTTTCAGTTTATTCACCAGGTAGCGAAGAGAGGAGGATTGCAAGGCTTTGTGGGTGATACAGGCAGTCTTATAGATAGCTCTAGCCTCAATGGGAAGATAGCGGAGGGTGGATAACATCTGTGTAATGTGGTCGCTTCTTTTGGCCCCATAATTGAACCGAGCTGCTGAATGGAGAACAGATTTAAGGGGGGACAGGTGGAATTTGGGGAGGCCAGTAAGAAGAGAATTGCAGTAGTCCAGTCTGGAGATGACCAGCGATTGCACCAGGGTTTTAAGGTCTTGCTCCGGGAAAAAGTGACAAATTCCCCAAAGAAGGCGCAGTTGGTATCCAGCAGACTTTGCAATGAAATTGATGTGGGAGATTAGATTGAGTTTTTTGTCGAGTATGACACCAAGGGATTTTGCGCTGTCGACAATGATGGGTTTATTGTTAAGTAGATTCGTCTGATCCATCCATGATTGAACCGGGGGAGGAGAAAGTGAGGAGGAGAGGAGGAGGAATTCAGTTTTGGAGGGATTCAGAATCTGTTGATGATATGACATCCAGTTTTGAATGGAGTCGAGAGTAGAGCTTAGGATGGCGAGTTCATGAGTGAAGGCAACCTTGAGGTAGATTTGAGTGTCATCTGCATAAAGATGATAGTGGATCCCGGATTTACTTAGGAGATTTCCCAGTGGTTCTGAATAGAGATTTAACAATGTGGGTGCAAGTATAGATCCTTGAGGAACACCTTGACCTACCGCCAAAGGAGATGAAAGATTGTTCGCTATTTTGATCATTTGGGATCTATCAGAGAGGAAGGAAGCAAACCATTTAAGCACAGTGCCCTCCATGCCCATTCTCTGTTGCAGAGTGTTGAGGAGAGTGTTGTGATTGACAGTGTCAAAGGCTACAGAAAGGTCAAGGTGAATTAGAAGACAGGACCCCCCTGAATCGAGTATCCTCAGCGCGTCATCAACCACTTGCACTAGGGCTGTTTCAGTGCTGCAGTTTTGGATGAAGCCGGACTGACAATTGTCAAGAAGATCATTGTCCTTGATATGACGAGAGAGTTGTTTCGCTATACATCTTTCTGTGATCTTCGCAAGAAAGGGTAGGTTAGTGATGGGGCGGAAGTTGTTGAGGTAATTCGCATCAGCAGTGGGTTTTTTAAGCAGATGGGTGACCTGCCCAGTTTTGAAGGAGACAGGAAGGGAGCTTTGACAGAGGGAGAGGTTGACTGGAGTGGTCCAATAGGAAAGAGAATGGGTATAGAAGTCCATGGCAATGGCACTGGGGATGGGGTCCAGAGAATGGTTGGAGGGCTTTGTTTCGAGGATGCAATTGAGAAGGGCATCTTCAGAGATGGGGGTCAAAGTTTTGCCAAATGGCTAAGGATTTGCGCTCCTCTGGAGGGGTAGGATGAGCGACCTGATAAACATGGAATTTCACTTTTTCGTCAAAGAATATAGCGAAATCCGCTGCTTTCTTTGTAGAATCCTCCAACTTAGAGGTTGGGGGAGAGCAGTTAGAAATCTTGATGAGATCAAATAGTTTTTGGGTCTATTTTTGGCTGAGTCAAGGAGGGTTCTGAAGTGTGACGCTTTCCCGAGGAAGATGTGCTTGTGGTACTTGGATCTTGCTGAACGAAGCGTGGTCAAATTATCAGTGGAGGGTGCTTGCCTCCATTGTTTCTCCAGGAATCATAGCTGCTTCCTTTCTTTTCCTTTCATAGAGGGATTTGTTGAACCAAGGTGCTGAGGGAGTGGGCCTTATTTTTTTGCTTTGGAGAGGAGCAACTTTATTGATTTCGACTGCAAGGACTGTGAGGCATTGGGAGGTGAGTTCGTCAACATCTAGGTTCGGGTCTAGCCTTGGAAGTGATAACAAAGCTGATTCACAGAGGGAACCAATATCAATATTTTTAGCATCACGGAACCAGGAGGCGCCCTCTTAGGTTGGCCAAGAGTTATAGAGTGTGATAGGTGAAGAGAGAATGGGATGAGGAGGTGGTCAGACCAGTCTACATGAATAGGGGTAGTGATAGAAAGCATGCCTGCTTTAGAAATAACAAGGCCCAGGATTGAGCCCTTAGAGTGTTTTTATTCTGTGCAGTGTTGGATAAGATTGTTTGCAGAGAGGAAGGTGGCCAGCAAGTTCGCAGAAGAGTCTTGCGGTAAGCCCCAGTGGAGATTGAAGTCACCCACGAAGGTCTGATTGTCACTTTGCGAGAATTGGTCGCTGATGAAGTCAGTGAGTTCCTCCATAAACGAAGGGCCACTACAAGGCGGGCGGTAAATGACATGGAATCTGAGGGGTGATCGGTGGTGCAATTGAAGCTCAAGAGAAAGGCATTCAAAAGTGTGGAAGGAGCTGATAGGAAAAGCCTTAACTTGAAGGGAGTTTCTAAAGATGACTGCAACACCTCCCCCAACGTTGTCAGTTCTGTCATTCCTAAATATAGAATAGCCTGCGGGTAATAGGAGATCAAACATAGAGTGAGACGTATCATTGAACCAGGTCTCTGTCAGGAAGACTATGTCAATATTGTGAAGGTTGATGGTACCGGAGATTTCAAGTTTGTGTTTTACTGCAGATCTGCAGTTATGGAGCAGACAGCGCAGCTCTGTCAAGACTCTGAAGGGTGATCGGGATATTGTACTTATACGGGGTGCTCAGGAGTGTTTAGGTGGATGGATGCTTGGTTCTGACAGAGGAGATGGTCAGAAATAGTGCAGATAGTAGGGTTACTAGGAGATGCAGGTTGAAGAAGGGTGGCGTTCACGGGCTTGTGTGAGTTAACGAAGTTTGCAGATGACAGGTTTAGCTTGGCTATAGTGGGGTGAGGGGGCGAAGTGCATCTCGTGGGAAGGTGAGGGTTTTCCAAAGGAGTAGAGGTGTATGGAAAGGTAGAAATCTTGGAGCTTAAAAGTGAAATGGCAGCTACAAGCTGAGAGATGAAGGTGATAAGAGAGCCTAGCTTATTTTCCAGAGAGAGTAAGGTAGAGCACGGAAGGTTGGGTGGCTCGTTGGAAACAGGAGGGTGTGGAATTGGTGGTGGAAGGCAGGGAGAGGTGGAGGACCGGAGGAGAGTTGGGATATAGGGTTCAAAAGTAGGGAAAGGTGGAGGTTGACAGCGGGAGTAGGTGAATCAGAGGTGAAGGGAGAGAAGTCTTTGTTGGTGTTGGAAGAAGGAAACGAATTAAGGACATATTTAGGGGGAGATGGGTGCGGATCAAGGTGTTAGGGTAGAAGGAGAGGGGAGGACAGTGTGGAGTCATGGGAATGTAGGCGGTTTGGGAGGAAAAGAGGGGAGGTGGTTGAAGTGGTCCTGTCAGCTAGAAGAGGTGGCTGTGAGGGAACGGGCATTTGGCAGAGTGAGGGGGGTTGGGAGAAAGGGAAGTTGAAGAAAGGAAGTGGTTCTCCTGGGCCCGAGGGAGGGAAATGGAAAGGGGGTAGCAAGGGGGAAAGGGGATAGCACAGCATTGCTGGAGGAATGGGAGGAAGGAGAGAGATGCAATGGGTTTGTGGAATAAGGGAAGTGTAGGGAAAGTTAACTGGGGGAGAAGGTTGGAGGAGAGGTGGACTAAAAAGGGGGGTGACAGGTAGGGATATGGGGAGGAGAAGAGATTGGAGTACCGGGATGATGCAGATTGGACGAGGAGCGTATTAGCTAGAGGTAAGGCTGAAGTGATGAAGGGGGATATACTGTGAGGGGAGGAATAGGAGAGAAGGGCACAGAGGAGGGGAGGGGAGAGGGACGACCTGTGCTTCTCGAGGGTGCAGCCTATTGGAGAGTAGGGGGATCAGGGGACCAGAAAGGGAGTAATGGGTGGAACTAGAAGAAGAGTCAGGGGATAACCCGGTCGCAGAGGAGGGGAGTAGGGAGGGGAAGAGGTGGTCAAAAAGCAAGAGACGGGTGTCATTGCCTTGGATCATGACAGTACCGTTGTTATAGAGTGAGATAGTGAGGTAGCCGTTGAAACACGCAGATGGGGACATTTTTAGTTGTTTCCCATGAGGGATAGAGGCAGAGGAGGTGACGTTAAGGGAATCATATAAGCTGATAGAACACGAGGGGGTGTCGTGAGTGAAGAAAATGAAATCGTTTTTGAGCCTCCCAAAACGACCATTGTAAAATTGATCAACAAAAAGGGAGTCCGGGAAATATTCAACAGTGTTATGCTTCAATCGTTTTACTGCAGCTTTAGTCTGGTCAGGAGGATAAATGATTTTGTAGCAATTAATTCCAGCCTTAACTCGAGTGGTGGCCATGTTGGGAAAATGAGTCGGAGGAGAGTGGGGGGGGATATGAGAAGGGTGTTACTAGGAAAGTGGTGGTGAGGAGAAGTAAAAGGGCATAAAGGGGGCACATATTCCAGACGCTGGGTGAAGATATCAGAACTAATGGGCCGTCCGGGAAGTGAGGTGGGTTTTTGTTGGGCCCTTCATCTAGGTATACATGATGGCACCTGGCACTAGATGATATTTACAAGAGAATTGTTTACATATGATAGGACCAACTGGACCACTTTCAGAACCATCACAAACCAAATTTAGTCCGAGTAGAACAGATTATAAACGAACACCCAGTGACCACTGGTGAACACTGTACTTAACATCAGCCTGTTAACAGAACCACATTCGGTACGCCCGTATTCTCTGCAGACTACTATTGGACCCTAATTTCCTGAGAATCACTAACATTAGGGGCAAAGAGCATAGGGTGGAACAGAATCTGACTAGCAAAATCCAACTATGCGCGACAACCTCGTCATCATAGGACCACCTTAGAGATACTCAGAACAGGGTGCGTAAATCATACTACATGAAAAACATTTCCTAGCACCACATATACGTACAAGGGTCTAGCGCCCTACAAACCTCGCAGTCTCCCTGGCCAACTGGCCACCTCAGAGGGGGACTCAAATGCCCTGAATCCATAATGTCAAGGCTACTGCCAATGCAGGGACCCCCAGTATGCAAGGGGAATTAGTTCCCCCTCTGTAAACACGCCAGGGGGCTGTGTTGCAGAGAGGTGTAAAAAGGGGCATTACACCTCTCTGCAAGGCAGCCCCCTGGTGCATACTGGAGGTTCCTGGTGGGCTAGTTGGCTATCAGGAACCCCCAGTATGAAAGGGGAATTAGTTTCCCCTCTGCAAACACGCCAGGGGGCTGCGTTGCAGTGAGGTGTAATGAGACCACGCCCCTTTTTACACCTCTCTGCAACACAGTCCCCTGGCGCGCTAGTTGGCCCCCCAGAGGCCTCCAGTATTCAAGGGGAATTAGTTCCCCGTCTGCAAACGTGCCAGGGGGCTGCCTTGCAGAGAGGTGTAATGAGGCCACGCCCCTTTTTACACCTCGCTGCAAGGCAGCCCCCTCGCCCATACTAGAGGTTCCTTACCCCCTAGGCCTGCTCAGGGGGTGCCACAAGGACCCCCAAGACCCCCCAATTATTATTCTTTTTTAAATCATAGGATACGCATAGGGTACGCGTACCCTGCCAACTCCCCCCCCAAAAAAAGGCACCACTCTGCAAACGCGCCCCATGCAAATTTGCAGAGGGGGAAATAATTCCCCTTGAATACTGGGGGTCCCTGGGGGCCAAGTAGCCCACCAGGAACCTCCAGTATGCCCCAGGGGGCTGCCTTGCAGAGACGTGTAAAGAGGCCATGCCCCTTTTTACACCTCTCTGCAATGCAGCCCCCTGGCGCATACTGGAGGTTCCTGGTTGGCTAGTTGGCCCCCAGGGACCCCCAGTATTCAAGGGGAATTAGTTCTCCACTGCAAATGCGCCAGGGTGCTGCCTTGCAGAGACGTGTAAAGAGGCCATGCTCCTTTTTACACTTCTCTGCAACGCATCCCCCTGCCACATACTGGAGGTTCCTGGTGGGGTAGTGGGCCCCCACGGACCACCAGTATTCAAGGGGAATTAGTTCCCCCACTGCAAACGCGCCAAAGGGCTGCGTTGCAGAGAGGTGTAATGAGGCCATGCCCCTTTTTACACCTCTCTGCAACGCAGCCCCCTGGTGCTTACTGGAGGTTCCTGGTGGGCTAGTTGGCCCCCAGGGACCTCTATTATTCAAGGGGAATTAGTTCCCCCACTGCAAATGCGCCAGGGGGGATGCCTTGCAGAGACGTGTGAAGAGGCCATGCCCCTTTTTACACCTCTCGGCAACACAGCCCCCTGGCGCACGTTCCTGGTGGGCTAGTTGGCCCCCAGGGAACCCCAGTATTCAAGGGGAATTAGTTCCCCTCCTTAAAACGCGCCAGGAGGCAGCGTTGCAGAGAGGTGTAATGAGGCCACGCCCCTTTTTACACCTCTCTGCACGCAGCCCCCTGGCACATACTGGCGGTTCCTGGGGGGCTAGTTGGCCCCCAGGGACCCCCAGTATTCAAGGGGAATTAGTTCCCCCTCCGCAAACGCGCCAGGGTGCTGCCTTGCAAAGACGTGTAAAGAGGCCACGCCCCTTTTTACACCTATCTGCAACGCAGCCCCCTGGCGCATACTGGAGGTTCCTGGTTGGCCCCCAGGGACCCCCTGTATTCAAGGGGAATTAGTTCCCCCACTGCAAACGCGCCAGGGTGCTGCCTTGCAGAGACGTGTAAAAAGGCCATGCTCCTTTTTACACCTCTGCAATGCATCCCCCTGGCGCATACTGGAGGTTCCTGATGGGGTAGTTGGCCCCCACGGACCACCAGCATTCAAGGGAAATTAGTTCCCACACTGCAAACGCGCCCAGGGGCTGTGTTACAGAGAGGTGTAATGAGGCCACGCCCCTTTTTATACCTCTCTGCAACGCAGCCCCCTGGCGCTTACTGGAGGTTCCTGGTGGGCTAGTTGGCCCCCAGGGACCTCCAGTATTCAAGGGGAATTTGTTCCCCCTCTGCAAACGCACCAGGGGGCTGCCTTGTAGAGAGATGTAAAGAGGCCACGCCCCTTTTTACACCTCTGCATCGCAGGCTTCTGGTGCATACTGGAGGTTCCTGGTGGGCTAGTTGGCCCCCAGGGACCCCCAGTATTCAAGGAGCATTAGTTCCCCCTCTGCAAACGCGCCAAGGAGCTGCCTTGCAG
Organism: Lissotriton vulgaris; assembly: GCF_964263255.1. NCBI lineage: Eukaryota > Metazoa > Chordata > Amphibia > Caudata > Salamandridae > Lissotriton > Lissotriton vulgaris. The sequence goes on along the minus strand of NC_141687.1, from coordinate 1,460,554,670 downwards.
AGACGTGTAAAGAGGCCATGCCCCTTTTTATACCTCTCCGCAACACAGCCTCCTGGTGCATAGTGGAGGTTCCTGGTGGGCTAGTTGGTCCCCAGGGACCCTCAGTGATCAAGGGGAATTAGTTCCCCCACTGCAAACGCGACAGGGGGCTGCGTTGCAGAGAGGTGTAATGAGGCCACGCCCCTTTTTACACCTCTCTGCACGCAGCCCCCTGGCGCACACTGGAGGTTCCTGGTGGGCTAGTTGGCCGCCAGGGACCCCCAGTATTCAAGGGGAATTAGTTCCCTCTCTGCAAACGCGCCAGAGGGCTGCCTTGCAGAGAGGTGTAGAGAGACCACGCCCCTTTTTACACCTCTCTGCAACACAGCCCCCTGGCGCATACTGAGGGTTCCTGGTGGGCTAGTTGGCCCCCAGGAACCCCCAGTATTGAAGGAGAATGAGTTCCCCCTCTGCAAACGCGCCAGGGGGCTGCCTTGCAGAGACGTGTAAGGAGGCCAGGCCTCTTTTTACACCTCTCTGCAACGCAGCCCCCTGGCGTATACTGGAGGTTCCTGGTGGGCTAGTTGGCCCCCAGGGACCCTCAGTTTTCAAGGGGAATTAGTTCCGCCTCTGCAAACGCGACAGGGGCTGTGTTGCAGTATGGGAAATGTATGCAAAGTCGATGTTCCCAATTCTGTTGAGCAATTGGTGCAAATGTAAAAATAACAAAAATGTTATTGAGTATTATGTTATTGTTGTAGGGTATTTTCATTTCTTGTTATTGATTTTAATATGTATAAGTCTTTATGTTTTATTGCAATTCCTTGTAAGGGAGGGAGATGTGTGGAGATTCCATTCTCTCCCATTGTAGAACCCAGTGATGTCATAGTATGATATCACTGGGAGATTCTGAAATAATGGTCACTTTATGAAGCTGGAGGTTGCTGTACACTTGTGTAGCTGTACTTATATGAATAAAGGCCTTTTATTCATTAACCACTGCCTCTGTGGTTACTACAATATTCCTCTAAAATCAGGCGAACTACGAATTCCGATTTACTCACCTGTTATCAGGAGAGACCTCAGTGCTGCATTTTTCAGCCCACTACTGATCCTGAAAAGTAATTCTAACCATACTTACAGTAACTTGAATTTCCTTCCATAGGCCAACACGGACTGCTTTCACTTGGAAATTCTTCTAAGTGTGGAGTTTTGGAACTTTAAAAATTCCTCTAAAATCGGCCGAACTACAAATTCCGATTTACTCACCTGTTATCAGGAGAGACCTCAGTGCTGCATCTTTCAGCCCACTACTGATCCTGAAAAGTAATTCTAACCGTACCCACAGTAATTTGTATTTCCTTCCGTAGGAATCCATTGTCTGGTTTTCACCAGAAAAGTTTTTGTGTCTATTTTCACAAACTCAAAAATATTCCTTAAAAATCGCCTGTATGACTTAAACGCATTCTTTCAACTATTTACAGGAGATGCACCAGTGCTGAAACCAGGATCCACCACTGAGTAGGAAAAAGTAATGATAACACTACTTACCTGCTAAGTGAATTTCCTCCCATAGGATAACATTGGTTTTTTCTATGTGAAAACATTTCTAAGTGTCAACTTTTAAAATATTATTCTTTAAAAATCACTACTGTAACTAAAACACTTCTACTCAACCGTTTACAGAAGATGTCCAAGGACTGATTCTAGGATCCAGTCCTGTAGTTAGAAAAGTAATCCATAAAATAACTAATTGCATTTAACTAGAAAAACACATTGAGGTCAATGTTGCATTGTGTTTCAAATTGTGTTGCCCATTGCAACAACTGTAACTACTGTACTTAAAAGTCTATTGCCTATTTGCAAAGTATTTAAACTAAAGTAATTTGTTCTGAGGAAGTATATTTTGTATTGTAATGTATAATGTAATTACAATGTAATTTAAAAATAAAATATCTAAAAATAAAGTTTAAAAAATGTAGTAAATCAGTATAAAAAAATATAACAATTAATACAATTAAAAATTGTCATTTACAAAACCTTCGAAATTCATTGAAAAGCAAAGGTTCCAGGCCTGATATAGTTAGGAATTAGCATTTAACACCTTGGGTGCTAAGGGTTTTCCCCCTCCGGTGCTGGATTCCCAGATTTCCCATTGTTCATGACAAGGTCAACTCGTCATAAGCACAGGGCAGGTAAAGCCCATGACGAGTTGACCTTGTCACTAGCATGGAAGTGGTTAAAAAACTTTTGAAATTCACTGAAAAAACGTAGGTTTTAGGGGTGTTATAGTTAGCTGGACATTTCACTCGTACAAAACCATTGAAATTCCTCCGATATAGTTAGTTGTACTAACTATATCTCGCTCGCCCGCAATCCACTGCTGATGATGTCACATATTACATCATTCATGACATGGTTAGTGACATCACTGATGCCATCTCAAATGATATCACTGATGACATCACTGATGACGATACACCTCATCATACACTAGTATAACCTTTCATCACTCACTGTAAAATACAGAGTACCATATTTGAATCCATTGACACACCAATACAAGTTTCAAAAAACGCACTCAGTGATTCCTAGATCTATACACACATCTAATCACTTACCTACAGATTCACTCATACATGCAGTCAATGATCAATAGAACACTATCAAATATACTTATAAACCTATATCAACATTACACACCAACACACATCCTATTTACTTATGAAGTCATCCTATTCACTTAAGCAAACAATGGATCATACTTACATTTACTTAGCTATACACTTATACAAACACCACTTTATCTATTCATATAGATAGTAACTTATACTTAGTGTGTTATAAAATCACTATTACAAGTATAGTTATCCTTACAGTCAATCATACGATGACTGAGTCTTATGCATACTTATTTATAAACAACAACTGACACATACATTGCCTTTTATTTTTGTACTTTGTTAGACATGTACCATTAAGAGAGATATTTGCCCATCACCACACCCATAAAATTATTCACTCACCCAAACAACTGTTATAACATGTAGTCTTAATGTCATATACCTACTAAATCAACTATTCACACATCTTTGGGCAGTTACACACCTCCCACCGAACCACACACACATTCACTCTCCCATACAAATACTCAGTTATTTAATCAATAACTAATATAGACTTTCAAATAGCTAGTAACCAACTGGAGAAGTAGTTTTTACAACAACTGACAAAGTGATACAGATGTTCACACAGTTTAGTCACTATCCAATATATTTAGAGAGACACTTTAAATTAGTCAAGTAAACAGTCAATCACACTGCTACTAAATCCTCCATCCAGATATTTATATTTATATGTATATATCCACACATTCTTCAATGCAAATTGCTATATATATAATACATATTTAAATAACGAAGCATACCACATTCACTGGATGATGTCATCAGTGATGTCAGTTGAGATGTGATCAGTGATGTCACTGACCATGTCATGAGTGATGTAATATGTGACATCATCAGCAGTGGATTGCGGGTGCGTGAGATATAGTTAGTACAACTAAAAATATCGGAGGAATTTCAATGGTTTTGTCCTGACTCGGCCTAAAGAGCTGGGTGCCCGAGGCAGGGTCAGAGAATAGTTGCAACTTGCAAGTAAGCAATTTCAACTCTGGCAGCTTGCCGGCGCCATTCTAAAATGGTTACAAAGTTAGCTTAAACTCGGGCACCTGCCTTAACTGTGTAAGTGCTTCCTGTGGGCCAAAAATTAAACCTCAACAGCAAGCACTTACAGATATAAATAAAGCAGGTGCCCGAGTTGAAGCTCAAATTCAGTAACGTTTTAATTAGCCCAAAACATTAGTGAGCACGGTCAAGGCTGGGCAAGTGTGCTTTAACCCCATATCTGCCGTCGAAAATTAGCTGTAATACTCGAGGGAGGTCTTTGAATCCATGAGTTTCTCAAGCGCAATCTCCGTGTAGTTCCTGTGACCAGGAGGCTGCTTTCTCCTCACCTGCTGCCCTGCTCGCTCTCTAACACTTTATACACAAGAGGCATGTTGACACGCATAGAAGCTCCGCCCGTTTGGCCCCGCACCACACACTAGCGTTATCAAACGTCTTCCCACCCTTTACCAACTATGATGGACAGCTCACTCAAGGGACCTCGGTGCCTTTTGACGTGGTGGCAAAGTTACAGGCACAGGTCAGTGGAGACAAATCTTCTGGCCCTTTACGCAGCTGCAGTGTAGGAAAAGCACTATACATTTACCCAACGAGGTGTGTTCGCGGGAAAATCCGTGAATTCGCAGATTTTTTTGCGATTTCGGTGCGGATCAAGGTGTTAGGGTAGAAGGAGAGGGGAGGACAGTGTGGAGTCATGGGAATGTAGGCGGTTTGGGAGGAAAAGAGGGGAGGTGGTTGAAGTGGTCCTGTCAGCTAGAAGAGGTGGCTGTGAGGGAACGGGCATTTGGCAGAGTGAGGGGGGTTGGGAGAAAGGGAAGTTGAAGAAAGGAAGTGGTTCTCCTGGGCCCGAGGGAGGGAAATGGAAAGGGGGTAGCAAGGGGGAAAGGGGATAGCACAGCATTGCTGGAGGAATGGGAGGAAGGAGAGAGATGCAATGGGTTTGTGGAATAAGGGAAGTGTAGGGAAAGTTAACTGGGGGAGAAGGTTGGAGGAGAGGTGGACTAAAAAGGGGGGTGACAGGTAGGGATATGGGGAGGAGAAGAGATTGGAGTACCGGGATGATGCAGATTGGACGAGGAGCGTATTAGCTAGAGGTAAGGCTGAAGTGATGAAGGGGGATATACTGTGAGGGGAGGAATAGGAGAGAAGGGCACAGAGGAGGGGAGGGGAGAGGGACGACCTGTGCTTCTCGAGGGTGCAGCCTATTGGAGAGTAGGGGGGTCAGGGGACCAGAAAGGGAGTAATGGGTGGAACTAGAAGAAGAGTCAGGGGATAACCCGGTCGCAGAGGAGGGGAGTAGGGAGGGGAAGAGGTGGTCAAAAAGCAAGAGACGGGTGTCATTGCCTTGGATCATGACAGTACCGTTGTTATAGAGTGAGATAGTGAGGTAGCCGTTGAAACACGCAGATGGGGACATTTTTAGTTGTTTCCCATGAGGGATAGAGGCAGAGGAGGTGACGTTAAGGGAATCATATAAGCTGATAGAACACGAGGGGGTGTCGTGAGTGAAGAAAATGAAATCGTTTTTGAGCCTCCCAAAACGACCATTGTAAAATTGATCAACAAAAAGGGAGTCCGGGAAATATTCAACAGTGTTATGCTTCAATCGTTTTACTGCAGCTTTAGTCTGGTCAGGAGGATAAATGATTTTGTAGCAATTAATTCCAGCCTTAACTCGAGTGGTGGCCATGTTGGGAAAATGAGTCGGAGGAGAGTGGGGGGGGATATGAGAAGGGTGTTACTAGGAAAGTGGTGGTGAGGAGAAGTAAAAGGGCATAAAGGGGGCACATATTCCAGACGCTGGGTGAAGATATCAGAACTAATGTGCCGTCCGGGAAGTGAGGTGGGTTTTTGTTGGGCCCTTCATCTAGTATTCATCTAGTATCCCGTATTCTCTGCAGACTACTATTGGACCCTAATTTCCTGAGAATCACTAACATTAGGGGCAAAGAGCATAGGGTGGAACAGAATCTGACTAGCAAAATCCAACTATGCGCGACAACCTCGTCATCATAGGACCACCTTAGAGATACTCAGAACAGGGTGCGTAAATCATACTACATGAAAAACATTTCCTAGCACCACATATACGTACAAGGGTCTAGCGCCCTACAAACCTCGCAGTCTCCCTGGCCAACTGGCCACCTCAGAGGGGGACTCAAATGCCCTGAATCCATAATGTCAAGGCTACTGCCAATGCAGGGACCCCCAGTATGCAAGGGGAATTAGTTCCCCCTCTGTAAACACGCCAGGGGGCTGTGTTGCAGAGAGGTGTAAAAAGGGGCATTACACCTCTCTGCAAGGCAGCCCCCTGGTGCATACTGGAGGTTCCTGGTGGGCTAGTTGGCTATCAGGAACCCCCAGTATGAAAGGGGAATTAGTTTCCCCTCTGCAAACACGCCAGGGGGCTGCGTTGCAGTGAGGTGTAATGAGACCACGCCCCTTTTTACACCTCTCTGCAACACAGTCCCCTGGCGCGCTAGTTGGCCCCCCAGAGGCCTCCAGTATTCAAGGGGAATTAGTTCCCCGTCTGTAAACGTGCCAGGGGGCTGCCTTGCAGAGAGGTGTAATGAGGCCACGCCCCTTTTTACACCTCGCTGCAAGGCAGCCCCCTCGCCCATACTAGAGGTTCCTTACCCCCTAGGCCTGCTCAGGGGGTGCCACAAGGACCCCCAAGACCCCCCAATTATTATTCTTTTTTAAATCATAGGATACGCATAGGGTACGCGTACCCTGCCAACTCCCCCCCCAAAAAAAGGCACCACTCTGCAAACGCGCCCCATGCAAATTTGCAGAGGGGGAAATAATTCCCCTTGAATACTGGGGGTCCCTGGGGGCCAAGTAGCCCACCAGGAACCTCCAGTATGCCCCAGGGGGCTGCCTTGCAGAGACGTGTAAAGAGGCCATGCCCCTTTTTACACCTCTCTGCAATGCAGCCCCCTGGCGCATACTGGAGGTTCCTGGTTGGCTAGTTGGCCCCCAGGGACCCCCAGTATTCAAGGGGAATTAGTTCTCCACTGCAAATGCGCCAGGGTGCTGCCTTGCAGAGACGTGTAAAGAGGCCATGCTCCTTTTTACACTTCTCTGCAACGCATCCCCCTGCCACATACTGGAGGTTCCTGGTGGGGTAGTTGGCCCCCACGGACCACCAGTATTCAAGGGGAATTAGTTCCCCCACTGCAAACGCGCCAAAGGGCTGCGTTGCAGAGAGGTGTAATGAGGCCATGCCCCTTTTTACACCTCTCTGCAACGCAGCCCCCTGGTGCTTACTGGAGGTTCCTGGTGGGCTAGTTGGCCCCCAGGGACCTCTATTATTCAAGGGGAATTAGTTCCCCCACTGCAAATGCGCCAGGGGGGATGCCTTGCAGAGACGTGTGAAGAGGCCATGCCCCTTTTTACACCTCTCGGCAACACAGCCCCCTGGCGCACGTTCCTGGTGGGCTAGTTGGCCCCCAGGGAACCCCAGTATTCAAGGGGAATTAGTTCCCCTCCTTAAAACGCGCCAGGAGGCAGCGTTGCAGAGAGGTGTAATGAGGCCACGCCCCTTTTTACACCTCTCTGCACGCAGCCCCCTGGCACATACTGGCGGTTCCTGGGGGGCTAGTTGGCCCCCAGGGACCCCCAGTATTCAAGGGGAATTAGTTCCCCCTCCGCAAACGCGCCAGGGTGCTGCCTTGCAAAGACGTGTAAAGAGGCCACGCCCCTTTTTACACCTATCTGCAACGCAGCCCCCTGGCGCATACTGGAGGTTCCTGGTTGGCCCCCAGGGACCCCCAGTATTCAAGGGGAATTAGTTCCCCCACTGCAAACGCGCCAGGGTGCTGCCTTGCAGAGACGTGTAAAAAGGCCATGCTCCTTTTTACACCTCTGCAATGCATCCCCCTGGCGCATACTGGAGGTTCCTGATGGGGTAGTTGGCCCCCACGGACCACCAGCATTCAAGGGAAATTAGTTCCCACACTGCAAACGCGCCCAGGGGCTGTGTTACAGAGAGGTGTAATGAGGCCACGCCCCTTTTTATACCTCTCTGCAACGCAGCCCCCTGGCGCTTACTGGAGGTTCCTGGTGGGCTAGTTGGCCCCCAGGGACCTCCAGTATTCAAGGGGAATTTGTTCCCCCTCTGCAAACGCACCAGGGGGCTGCCTTGTAGAGAGATGTAAAGAGGCCACGCCCCTTTTTACACCTCTGCATCGCAGGCTTCTGGTGCATACTGGAGGTTCCTGGTGGGCTAGTTGGCCCCCAGGGACCCCCAGTATTCAAGGAGCATTAGTTCCCCCTCTGCAAACGCGCCAAGGAGCTGCCTTGCAGAGACGTGTAAAGAGGCCATGCCCCTTTTTATACCTCTCCGCAACACAGCCTCCTGGTGCATAGTGGAGGTTCCTGGTGGGCTAGTTGGTCCCCAGGGACCCTCAGTGATCAAGGGGAATTAGTTCCCCCACTGCAAACGCGACAGGGGGCTGCGTTGCAGAGAGGTGTAATGAGGCCACGCCCCTTTTTACACCTCTCTGCACGCAGCCCCCTGGCGCACACTGGAGGTTCCTGGTGGGCTAGTTGGCCGCCAGGGACCCCCAGTATTCAAGGGGAATTAGTTCCCTCTCTGCAAACGCGCCAGAGGGCTGCCTTGCAGAGAGGTGTAGAGAGACCACGCCCCTTTTTACACCTCTCTGCAACACAGCCCCCTGGCGCATACTGAGGGTTCCTGGTGGGCTAGTTGGCCCCCAGGAACCCCCAGTATTGAAGGAGAATGAGTTCCCCCTCTGCAAACGCGCCAGGGGGCTGCCTTGCAGAGACGTGTAAGGAGGCCAGGCCTCTTTTTACACCTCTCTGCAACGCAGCCCCCTGGCGTATACTGGAGGTTCCTGGTGGGCTAGTTGGCCCCCAGGGACCCTCAGTTTTCAAGGGGAATTAGTTCCGCCTCTGCAAACGCGACAGGGGCTGTGTTGCAGTATGGGAAATGTATGCAAAGTCGATGTTCCCAATTCTGTTGAGCAATTGGTGCAAATGTAAAAATAACAAAAATGTTATTGAGTATTATGTTATTGTTGTAGGGTATTTTCATTTCTTGTTATTGATTTTAATATGTATAAGTCTTTATGTTTTATTGCAATTCCTTGTAAGGGAGGGAGATGTGTGGAGATTCCATTCTCTCCCATTGTAGAACCCAGTGATGTCATAGTATGATATCACTGGGAGATTCTGAAATAATGGTCACTTTATGAAGCTGGAGGTTGCTGTACACTTGTGTAGCTGTACTTATATGAATAAAGGCCTTTTATTCATTAACCACTGCCTCTGTGGTTACTACAATATTCCTCTAAAATCAGGCGAACTACGAATTCCGATTTACTCACCTGTTATCAGGAGAGACCTCAGTGCTGCATTTTTCAGCCCACTACTGATCCTGAAAAGTAATTCTAACCATACTTACAGTAACTTGAATTTCCTTCCATAGGCCAACACGGACTGCTTTCACTTGGAAATTCTTCTAAGTGTGGAGTTTTGGAACTTTAAAAATTCCTCTAAAATCGGCCGAACTACAAATTCCGATTTACTCACCTGTTATCAGGAGAGACCTCAGTGCTGCATCTTTCAGCCCACTACTGATCCTGAAAAGTAATTCTAACCGTACCCACAGTAATTTGTATTTCCTTCCGTAGGAATCCATTGTCTGGTTTTCACCAGAAAAGTTTTTGTGTCTATTTTCACAAACTCAAAAATATTCCTTAAAAATCGCCTGTATGACTTAAACGCATTCTTTCAACTATTTACAGGAGATGCACCAGTGCTGAAACCAGGATCCACCACTGAGTAGGAAAAAGTAATGATAACACTACTTACCTGCTAAGTGAATTTCCTCCCATAGGATAACATTGGTTTTTTCTATGTGAAAACATTTCTAAGTGTCAACTTTTAAAATATTATTCTTTAAAAATCACTACTGTAACTAAAACACTTCTACTCAACCGTTTACAGAAGATGTCCAAGGACTGATTCTAGGATCCAGTCCTGTAGTTAGAAAAGTAATCCATAAAATAACTAATTGCATTTAACTAGAAAAACACATTGAGGTCAATGTTGCATTGTGTTTCAAATTGTGTTGCCCATTGCAACAACTGTAACTACTGTACTTAAAAGTCTATTGCCTATTTGCAAAGTATTTAAACTAAAGTAATTTGTTCTGAGGAAGTATATTTTGTATTGTAATGTATAATGTAATTACAATGTAATTTAAAAATAAAATATCTAAAAATAAAGTTTAAAAAATGTAGTAAATCAGTATAAAAAAATATAACAATTAATACAATTAAAAATTGTCATTTACAAAACCTTCGAAATTCATTGAAAAGCAAAGGTTCCAGGCCTGATATAGTTAGGAATTAGCATTTAACACCTTGGGTGCTAAGGGTTTTCCCCCTCCGGTGCTGGATTCCCAGATTTCCCATTGTTCATGACAAGGTCAACTCGTCATAAGCACAGGGCAGGTAAAGCCCATGACGAGTTGACCTTGTCACTAGCATGGAAGTGGTTAAAAAACTTTTGAAATTCACTGAAAAAACGTAGGTTTTAGGGGTGTTATAGTTAGCTGGACATTTCACTCGTACAAAACCATTGAAATTCCTCCGATATAGTTAGTTGTACTAACTATATCTCGCTCGCCCGCAATCCACTGCTGATGATGTCACATATTACATCATTCATGACATGGTTAGTGACATCACTGATGCCATCTCAAATGATATCACTGATGACATCACTGATGACGATACACCTCATCATACACTAGTATAACCTTTCATCACTCACTGTAAAATACAGAGTACCATATTTGAATCCATTGACACACCAATACAAGTTTCAAAAAACGCACTCAGTGATTCCTAGATCTATACACACATCTAATCACTTACCTACAGATTCACTCATACATGCAGTCAATGATCAATAGAACACTATCAAATATACTTATAAACCTATATCAGCATTACACACCAACACACATCCTATTTACTTATGAAGTCATCCTATTCACTTAAGCAAACAATGGATCATACTTACATTTACTTAGCTATACACTTATACAAACACCACTTTATCTATTCATATAGATAGTAACTTATACTTAGTGTGTTATAAAATCACTATTACAAGTATAGTTATCCTTACAGTCAATCATACGATGACTGAGTCTTATGCATACTTATTTATAAACAACAACTGACACATACATTGCCTTTTATTTTTGTACTTTGTTAGACATGTACCATTAAGAGAGATATTTGCCCATCACCACACCCATAAAATTATTCACTCACCCAAACAACTGTTATAACATGTAGTCTTAATGTCATATACCTACTAAATCAACTATTCACACATCTTTGGGCAGTTACACACCTCCCACCGAACCACACACACATTCACTCTCCCATACAAATACTCAGTTATTTAATCAATAACTAATATAGACTTTCAAATAGCTAGTAACCAACTGGAGAAGTAGTTTTTACAACAACTGACAAAGTGATACAGATGTTCACACAGTTTAGTCACTATCCAATATATTTAGAGAGACACTTTAAATTAGTCAAGTAAACAGTCAATCACACTGCTACTAAATCCTCCATCCAGATATTTATATTTATATGTATATATCCACACATTCTTCAATGCAAATTGCTATATATATAATACATATTTAAATAACGAAGCATACCACATTCACTGGATGATGTCATCAGTGATGTCAGTTGAGATGTGATCAGTGATGTCACTGACCATGTCATGAGTGATGTAATATGTGACATCATCAGCAGTGGATTGCGGGTGCGTGAGATATAGTTAGTACAACTAAAAATATCGGAGGAATTTCAATGGTTTTGTCCTGACTCGGCCTAAAGAGCTGGGTGCCCGAGGCAGGGTCAGAGAATAGTTGCAACTTGCAAGTAAGCAATTTCAACTCTGGCAGCTTGCCGGCGCCATTCTAAAATGGTTACAAAGTTAGCTTAAACTCGGGCACCTGCCTTAACTGTGTAAGTGCTTCCTGTGGGCCAAAAATTAAACCTCAACAGCAAGCACTTACAGATATAAATAAAGCAGGTGCCCGAGTTGAAGCTCAAATTCAGTAACGTTTTAATTAGCCCAAAACATTAGTGAGCACGGTCAAGGCTGGGCAAGTGTGCTTTAACCCCATATCTGCCGTCGAAAATTAGCTGTAATACTCGAGGGAGGTCTTTGAATCCATGAGTTTCTCAAGCGCAATCTCCGTGTAGTTCCTGTGACCAGGAGGCTGCTTTCTCCTCACCTGCTGCCCTGCTCGCTCTCTAACACTTTATACACAAGAGGCATGTTGACACGCATAGAAGCTCCGCCCGTTTGGCCCCGCACCACACACTAGCGTTATCAAACGTCTTCCCACCCTTTACCAACTATGATGGACAGCTCACTCAAGGGACCTCGGTGCCTTTTGACGTGGTGGCAAAGTTACAGGCACAGGTCAGTGGAGACAAATCTTCTGGCCCTTTACGCAGCTGCAGTGTAGGAAAAGCACTATACATTTACCCAACGAGGTGTGTTCGCGGGAAAATCCGTGAATTCGCAGATTTTTTTGCGATTTCGCATAACTTCGTGGACTGCAGATCCTCAAAATTCGCCCATACTTACTATGTACTGCTTTTTTTAGGAGTGTTTTTGGTTGAAGTGACCTATTGATAATCGTGATTATTTATTCTGAATGTTCAAATAATAATTGCACTTGCACTTTATTTGTGGGTTGTTTGACTCAGGCAACCATGGCTATACTGCGCACTTTTTGTAATTTTTAAATAACTTTTTTATCCTGGAATTGTTTGATATGAATTTTAATATCATGTATTCTAAGATATTTTGTACTTTAGCTCTTTTTTGCACAACTGGGAGATTTTGTGCACTAGCACTTTAGTTAATCAGTTATGGTTAAGTAGAGGAAGAGTACTCATCTTGTGGGCTTGGGTTCTGTGACATGAAATGACTACGATTAATGGCCACTTGACATACATCACAACCAGAACTTTTATTAATTCTGTATTTTAAAGAGGTTTAATTCATGTGTATTTTATCATAGTTCATGTCACTGTGTATGTTTTTTAAATGTATATATTTATGATTTTAGCATTTAAATACAACAAACGTATTTAATTGGGGACCCAAGCTAAGCAGCCGTTTCAAGAAGTATTTTGTTTATCTCTATTTTGGAACGTAATGTAACCGTTTTAGCCAGGAAGTCACTAAAAATGCGATCAAAGCTGCTGCCACGCAGCCAAAACGCGTCATGCTGACATTGGAGATAAGACAATAAAGCACTAAATACTTTCAACAACGCACGTTTGTGGTCTGGTACCTGATTGCCTACTAAGAAAAAATAAAATAATATATATATATATATATTTTTTTTTTTTTAATTTTTTTTTTTTTTTTTGAGGAAGCCGTTTTACGGCGAAACGCGTTTGTCTTTCTTTGGGGGCAGGGGGGTCTGCCAATAAATTGTGAAATATTCCAAGCTTGGAGTGCCGTCTACTTTCTTGAAACGAAGCAAGTGTTTGTCGATATATATATATATATATATATTCACTGAATAAACCATAGGTTATAAACCATATATAGTTCATGTCACTGATCATGTCATGAATGATGTAATATGTGACATGATCAGCAGTGGATTGCGGGTGCGCAATGTATAGTTAGTGCAACTAACTATATATGAAATTTCAATGGTTTTGTGTGAGTAAAATAAGGTTTTGTAAATGCTAATTCCTAACTATATATGGTCTATAACCCATGGTTTTTTCAGTGAATTTTCAAGGTTTTGTAAATGCTAATTCCTAACTATATATGGTCTATAACCTATGGTTTTTTCAGTGAATTTCAATGTTTTTTTAATAGCAAATATCAAAAGCTTTAAAATGTCAAGTACGTGGTAGGTAAAAACATTTTCGTGTTTATGCACGCTGATGTGCTTTGAACGCTGCCCCCCCCCTCCTCTTTTCTTTTAGGAGTATTCTCTCTTTGCAGATAGTGGAGGGTAGGTAATGCAGGCCTTTGCCCCTGTTGTAATCCGTCGTGCCTGCTTCCCTCTCCATTTGATTGATTGTTATCCTAGCATTTATTGTTTTGGAATTGGTTCTCTTTGGTTCATTCTCTATTTACAAACAAGCACAGTGTCGCAATACTCTGTTTAGTCTTTGCAGATAGTGAACAATCGTTAAAAAAACAAAAGGAATCAAGCAAAATCAGTAGGCCACTAAAGGGATCTCTTTTTGACCTCGCTAAAATAGAAACATTATGAACAACCCCTCATGAGAAATACGAAACTAGTGAGAGGAACTGAGCTCGACACCATGATGGCTGCAAGACAGCTCGGCTCCGCCACCCACCCCACCCAAAATAACGACAAACCCTATGCAAATATTATAAATATATACAACACACCAGCAAAGTAACAGGGTAAAACGTTTTATTAAATAACTATTTACATGGCAGCCTGCTGCAACATCGATCCAAACAAGCCTTTGTATTTGGGGCTCAAAATCAACAAGCAACAGGGTAAAACGTTTTATTAAATAACTATTTACATGGCAGCCTGCTGCAACATCGATCCAAACAAGCCTTTGTGTTTGTGGCTCAAAATCAACCATCAATAGTAAGATTTTCATAGGTGAGTGTAGGTTCATGGTTTTCCATCCACAGACTAAAAGCCTGGAGTGGGAGTGAAAGAACAATAACTAGGTAAGAAGGAAGACAGAGGTTGTGGGAAGGACTCTGGATATGGTATGTTGCTTGGTCCGTGAGATGCTTCGATGTCACTGCCTTGCACAAATGGCATGAGTCCTGAATGTTGGGTGCCATAGTTGAGGGTTCCGAGCAGCGCTTGTAACACTGTCTGAAGCTTATTTACACCTGCTGCAGCTTCACTATTCTCAAAGTAAGTGGGGGCTGTTTGTGGACCTGACTGCATTGGAAAGCAATGTGATGCGGTGCCGCCCTGAACCGCTTGACGGAGGCCCCCAAGATAATTGCGACTGCTTCACACCTTGTCCCACAATCCGTTTGACCTGAAGACACGTCCTGCGGTGCCCTGGCCCGACCATCACATATACCTGCGCCAGGAGACGGCGTGGGGTGCACTAGAAGGGAGAGGCGGCGCGAACGAGCCTCCCCCACCTCCCAGGTGGAGGTTTCTCAGCTACACCCCAGCGCTTCACTCGACCAGCTGACTTGCGCCCGCTCTTGCGACACAGTGCCTCGCTCGGCCAGCTGAATTGCGCCTGCTCTTGCTATTACAACGTCTCACCCGCCATCCAACGGAATTGCACCCAATCTTGCGGTACAGCGACAGGCGGCTGCTACGGAGCTCACGAAATGGCGGTCGGCTCCACAGACTTGGGCCTGGCCTGCAAGGATGGCTCTGGGCAACCGTGGAACTCGGACGCTTGACTGCTAGGGCATGGGCCCCATTCCCAAAAGAGTCCCCTCAGCCTTGAAGATTCTACAACAGTCACCGGGACCCCCGACTCCCGCAGACTTCCGGTGGGGAGCGACTGCCATGATTGCTCGCGGAATGGCCACGACGTAGCCACAAGATGGTGGTGCTCTCATGCTGACGCCAGCTTCAGTCTGAAACATCCAGAAACACTGTAGACTACCAATTCGATCAGTTTCGGTGGAGCCCCAACGTGACCCGGTAGAGAAGAACTTGCCCTCCCCTCTTTGACTGATGGTTCTTGTTGCCTGTCCCTTCTGTTGTCATTTAACAGAACTTTTTGGACTGCTGAAAGGGGTTGTGTTCCGACCGCTGGTTGGTGGAGACATTTTGACTATATTCTGGACCTGCGTTGTCGCGTAATGCGTCATATGACGCGCCGCGTTAGCGCACCCGGAAGTGCTCCGTTGCGCGAGGCGCAGCTTCCCGGAAGCGATCCAGGGCGCGGCGCGCAGCGCGTAACGTAAGCATAACAGGTCATGTGACTTGTTAATAAAACTTTTCATTGGTTCATTTTACTTTTGTTTTTCTAATGATGGAATCTTTGGTCATATGACCTAAAAATAACACTTTTCATTGGTTTAGAACATTTTTTTTCCCAAATGATGAATGCCCCACCTTTTTTTTCTCACTCTGACTTGTAAAGCAAAGGACCCAGATGCATTTACAGTTTATCACTAACAATGTTCCAGGCTGATGTATTTTCCCGGGAAATTTACAACTGTCCTGCAAGTAAAATATTCCTATTTCGAGAAAAAGGGTGTTTCTTCGTCCCATGAGGGAGCCGTTGAACAAAAGAGGCTCGACCTGCTGTCTTAGTCGCTGATAGGCATGAATATCGGATTCTTATCGATCACTTTATGTTGCAGGAGTGGAAAACACAACAGCCCTTGACTATTTATCTTTACTGCTTTCCTGCGTATTATACCTTTTAACCGTCATGTAATCGGGCTGCTTTATTTCACTTGCCTTTTACTGATTCGAAAACAGTGGCTATTATTCAAAACTTTACCAATCTAGGTACTACTACCATGTTTTGTTTTAAAAACCTTTATTGTGAAAATGTCAGTATACAAATACAGGCCTATAACCACGTGGGCCGGCCAAGGAGCAAACTGTAATCGTATATGATGAGGGGACATTTACACTGTAGAAGAACGTAACGGGCGGGCCATTAGGTTGCAAGAACTAAGGTGTCTAACAGTTGTGGAATCGGTGGACGTACATTTTATAATTAAAGTACAACAGGGCCAGTTACAATAAAATTATCTAGATATACATTTGCGGGCAAGTACCATGGGTGACGTTAATTCAAACTTTCAATAGTACAGTAATCAATAACACATCAGAACTTAATATCAATAGGGATGTCCAAATGTTCAATCAGTACTCATCCCCGCCCGCCATGTGCTTCAAAACTGCATACGTATCTCGTGATATCAAGGTTGGGCAACCAGTACACAACAAGGAGTTACGAGTCCCATTTATACCGGCACCATTTTGGGCGAGGCCGGGCAGGTCCAGGATATAGTCAAAATGTCTCCACCAACCAGCGGTCGGACCAGAACCCCTTTCGGCAGTCCAAAAAGGTTCCGTTAAATGACAACAGAAGAGATAGGCAACAAGAACCATCAGTCAAAAGAGGGGACGCTTTCGGGAATGGGGCCCATGCCCTAGCAGGCAAGCGTCCGAGTTCCAAGGTGTCCCAGGGCCATTTTAGTGGACCAGGCCCAAATCCAAAGAGCCGGCCGCCATTTTGAGAGTCCTGTTGCAGCCGCCCATCGCTGCACCGCAAGAGTGGGTGCAATTCAGCTGGATGGTGGGCGAGACGCTGTAGCCGCAAGAGCGGGCGGAACTCAGCTGGATAGCGAGTGAAACGCCAAGGGGCGCCCCACTGCAGCTGAGGAGCCTCCACCTGGGGAGGCGGGAGAGGCCCGTTCGCGCCGCCTCCCCTCCCCCCCCGGGGCACCCCACGCCGTATTTCGGCGCAGCATTGTAGGATGGCCACACCAGTGCGGCAACTTGCTGGACACCACCTCGGTGCCATCCGGATCTCGGCGCTTTGTGCTGCCTTCGGCCTATTCGCACATCGGTCCGCTACTGACGCCGCCTCACAGGCCAACGGATTTTGTAGGCTTTTTATAGCCCAAAGCCGCATAACAGGTCATGTGACTTGTTTATAAAACTTTTCATTGGTTCATTTTACTTTTGGTTTCCTAATGATGGAAGGCTTGATCATATGACCTAAAAATAACACTTTTCATTGGATTGAAACATTTTTTTTTCCCAAATGATGAAAGCCCCACCTTTGTTTTTCTCACTCGGCAGTCCAAAAAGGTTCCGTTAGATGACAACAGAGGGGACAGGCAACAAGAACCATCAGTCAAAAGAGGGGAGGGGAAGTTCTTCCCTACGGGGTCACGTTGGGGCTCCACCGGAAGTCATCGAATTGGTAGTCTACAGTGTTTCTGGATGTTTCAGACTGAAGCTGGCGTCAGCATGAGAGCACCACCATCTCGTGGCTCTGACTTGGCCATTCCGCAAGCAATCATGGCAGCCGCTCCCCACCGGAAGCCTGCGGGAGTCGGGGGCCCCGATGACTTTTGTAGAATCTTCAAGGCTGAGGGGATGCTTTCGGGAATGGGGCCCAAGCCCTCGCAGGCAAATGTCCGAGTTCAAATGTGTCCCAGGGCCATTTTAGTGGACCAGGCCCAAAACCGAAGAGCCGGCCGCCATTTTGAGAGTCCTGTGGCAGCCGCCTATCGCTGCACCGCAAGAGTGGGCGCAATTCAACTGGATGGTGGGCGAGGCGCTGTAGCCGCAAGAGCGGGCGCAACTCAGCTGAATGGCGGATGAGGCACAGTGCCGCAAGAGCGGGCGCAATTCAGCTGAATGGCGACTGAAACGCTAAGGGGCGCCCCACTGCAGCAGAGGAGCCTCAACCTGGGGAGGTGGGGGAGGCCCGTTCGCGCCGCCTCCCCTCCCCCCCCCCCCCCCCCCGGGGCGCCCCACGCCGTTTTTCAGCGCAGCATTGTAGGATGGCCAGACCAGTGCGGCAACTTGCTGGACACCACCTGGGTGCCGTCCGGATCTCGGCGCGTTGTGCTGCCTTCGGCCTATTCGCACAACGGTCCGCTACTGACGCCACCTCACAGGCCGACGGATTTTGTAGGCTTTTTATAACCCAAAGCCGACTAAAAGACAGACCAAAGCAGCCCATTGTTGCTACTCCGGGGAAGGAGGGGCAAGGACAGTATCAAGCGGGCGGTGAATGCTTTGAGATGGATGTTGCAGCAGGCTGCCATGTAAATAGTTGTTTAAAATGTTTTTTTTTAACGTGTTTACTATGTTGGAGCGTTGTATATATTTATAAGTTATCAAAGTGTTATAATCCTACTACTTTGTTGGAGTGCTATATATTTTTAATGTGACACATAATTGTGAAGACTTTGATGTACAAAAAGGCATCCCTGGAATCTTCTGCTTCAGGCTCGGTCCCACACACCCTTACAGTGAGAATCCCCTCCCCAATCACAGTACAGGATCGTTATCAGATAGTAGGAACGCGTGTGGTGTGACGGATCTCATGGGGTGGGGGCCTTGATCTACTGTAACTCCTTTGAAGAGGGGTGATTCTTTACAGTTGGGGCCATAAACTACATCTGCAGGGCTAGGTGATAGCCTGGGACCGGCCTGGACAATCGGACACAGAGGAAGAGGAGTGTCAGAGGGTGCGGTAGTGAATAGGGTGAAAGGGAGGTGTCGGGCGGGCACAGGGTGTGATTCTCAGGGAAGAGCAGCGCAGATGGGGGGAGGTTTATGGCCCATGCATGAGAGAGGAGCGGGGGTGACCAGTGCGTGGGGGAGATGCTTGCGAGGGTGGGGAGCCATGCTGAGAATCAGCGGCGTGCAGAGAGTGGGTCTGGTCAAGGCATCTAAAATGGCTGCCGTGCACGACAAAAGTGTGGCATTGGAAAAAAGGCAAGATGGCGCAGACAATGTTTATCAATACGGATTAATTGATAACAATTATTTTTAACAATATATTTACTCGCAGTGACAAAATGGCTGTCAACACTTCCTGATTTCCTTCGAATCAAACGTTAACAGACGTCGCGCAGCAAAAAAAAAAATCTGCTCACGCGCAGCCGCTGGAAGACATGTATCAACATATATGAGCATCCTCAGCCACCCTCAGAAAACATAGGGGGTCAGGATACGTCTCCCGTACCCCCTTATACCCATTTCCCACATTGTTTTTCCTCCATCTTGTAATTTAATTAAAACGAAACACAAAATGGCGAATTCTCGTTTCGCTACCGGTTCGCGACCCGATTCGCGAACCGGGAAGCGCTTCTACCGCGAAAAATCAATTTTTTTTTATTTGCCTCACGGGACCCTTTAATAACCCCAACATCATTCCTAGGGGGTCAAGAGGGGTCTACCTTGCCCCCTTTCATTAAATTCCCCCTTTGTTTTTCTCCTCCTCTTGTCTCTCGATCCTACCGAGAGACAAGATGGCGGCCGTTCCGGACTGTTTAGAATGTTGACAGACACCGGAGAGCCAATCTGCTTCGCTTCGCGAAGTTCCGTTACGCGAAAAGTACGCGAACCGGAGCGCTACCCGGGACGCTGTCACTGATATATCTTTTTTTTAAAACGTTAATTTCTCAAAATCAGTCCCTACAATTTTGCCAAGTTTCGTGCAAATCCATTCAGCCGTTCGAGCTAAAAGTGAGGCCAACCGCCCTATGGAAAAATGATTGTGAAAAACGTGTTTTGGGACCCCCCTTTTTTCTCGGCCCCCCCATGACGAAACCCCCCCAAATTTATAGGGTCTGCTCAGAAACAAAATGTGCCATTTTCCTGAAAATTTCAGCCGATTCCGTCCACAAACACCAAAGTTATTAGACATAGAATTTTCAAAAGTCCCATAGAGCAAAAATCCTAACTATATATACCTAATGGCGACCGCCAGTAGGTAATATATATATATATATATTCACTGAAAAAAACAGTTATAGTTAGCTGTACATTTTTCTCATACAAAACCATTGAAATTCCCACGTTATAGTTAGTTGGACTCACTATAACTCGTGCGCCCGCAATCCACTGTTGATGATGTCACATATTACATCATTCATGACATGGTCAGTGACATCACTGATGACATCACTGATGACATCTCAAATGACATCACTGATGACATCATCCAGTGAATGTGGTTTGCTTTGATATTTAAATATGTATTATAAATACAGTACTTGGCATTGAAGAATGGGTAGATATATAAATATAAATGGGTGGATGGTGGATTTAGTAACAGTGTCATTGATTGTTTCCTTGACAAATTTGTAGAGTCTCACTATTTATATTGTGTAGTTATTTAACTGTGTGAAAGTCTTTATTGCTTTGTCTTAATAGGTATGTTAAAGACTATATTTGTTGTTTTTTCTCAACTGAGTATTTGTATGGGAAAATGAATGTGTATATGGTTTTGTGGGGGTATGTTATTGCTCAAAAATGTGTGAATAATTCATTCAGTCGATAATAAGGTTCTGACTACATGTTACAAAAGTTGTTTTAGTGAGTGTATATGTTTATAGGTGTGGTGGTGATGAAAAATATCTCTCAATAGTATATCTCTATTAAATTTGATTAAAAAACAGTATATTTTACAGTAATATCTAATTAAGTGAGCCTTAGAATTAGTGATTGTATGAGTCACTATATGGATAACTGTATATTTTAAATAGTTATTTTATAACACACTAAGTGAATAGATGAATATATAAAGTGGTTTTCGTATATGTGTGTAGGTGAGTAAATGTAAATATGATCCATTCTTTGCATAAGTCAATAAGATGTATTTATAAGTGAATACAATGTATCTTGGTTTTTTAATGTTGAAATAGGCGTATAGGTATATTTGTTAGTGTGCTAATAATTATTCACTGCAAATAACACTGAATCTATAGGTAAGTGATTAGATGTGTGTATAGATCTATGATTCACTGAGTGGGTGTTTAGAAAATACCATTGGTGTGTCAATGGTTTCAAATAGGGCACATTCTATTTTACATTGATGAAAAAAATTATAGTAGTGTATGATGTGGTGTATTTCATTACCACATGGATGATGCCATCAGTGATGTCATTTGAGATGTCATCAGTGATGTCATCAGTGATGTCAATGACCATGTCATGAATGATGTAATATGTGACATCATCAGCAGTGGATTGCGGGCGCGCAAGTTTTAGTGAGTCCAACTAACTATAACGTGGGAATTTCAATGGTTTTGTATGAGTAAAATGTTCAGCTAAATATAACTGGTGTGAAACCTATGGTTTTTTCAGTGAATTTCAAAGGTTTTTTAAATGCTAATTCCTAACTATAACGAGTGTCAAACCTATGGTTTTTTCAGTGAATTTCAAAGGTTTTTTAAATGCTAATTACTAACTATAACGAATGTCAAACCTATGGTTTTTTCAGTGAATTTCAAAGGTTTTTTAAATGCTAATTCCTAACTATAACGAGTGTTAAACCTATGTTTTTTTCAGTGAATTTCAAAGGTTTTTTAAAAGCTAATTCCTAACTATAACGAGTTTGAAACCTACGGTTTTTAAAGTGAATTATTACATTTTTTTAATAGCTATTTTTTATAGCTATTAATTATTATAATTTTTTTTAAATTATTTAAATAATGTAAATTTTTCTAACATTATTTTTCAATGTATTTTTCCTGTGGTTTTAAAAAAAATCTTTTTACCCCGGAGCGCTCAGGGTACGCGCACCCGTGAACGCACCCGTACACATAGGAAGAGCGCTATTCCCACGTGCGAAAAAATATATAATTATGTATTTAAAGAAAATAATAATGCAAGACATTCAGTGGCATACTCATAAAAGCACTAATTTTCCTTTTTAATAACCGTATTTCACCTTTAAGCGCATTTAAGAAAATTTAGCAAAACGTCATTGTGACGCGTCACGTAAGCGCTCCGGGAAGCATACCCGGAAGTGCCTACGTATGTGCCGCGTAAGCGCCCCGGAGCGCATAGCGTAAGCGTGCCTCAAGCCATGTGACCTAAAAACAACACTTTTGATTGGTTAAAAACAGTTTTTTTTCACCATTAGGGAAACACCCTACCCATTTCCCTCACAATCTCTTTGCTTTTGCTGAGACAACACCTCTTGTCTGTTCCTGCAACAACAAAAAATCTTATTAAACCATGTCTGGTTCCCAGAACCCTTCCAAGGACCAGTCCTCAGACTCTTCGGATGGGTTCCTGCCTGAGGCCCCCACAGAGAAAAGTGAAGGACCACAGTTTTTCTCTTTTCCAGAGGGGCAGAAAAAATGCAATGCTGCCAAAGTCACCTGTAAGATTTGTGACACTGTCCTATCACGTGGGGATCCTACCCGGAAGTATAGTTTTGGGAATGCTACTTTAATCTGGCATGTTGAAAGGAAGCACCCGAATAATTATGCACGGGAGAGCACCAGGGCCCTGGCTCGCAATCCACCGCAAGATGGCCCTTCCACTTCCACCGGAGCTTCAACATCATCGGTGAGAGGAAGACCAGCAGTGATGATCCCAAATATTCAGCCTGTTTTGCAGATATTACCATTCGTTGTAAGCAGTGTGACCAACTGCTCTGTTATGGGGAGCAGAGCATTGATCTGATTGTTAGAAAGAGGGAGGAACACCGCTGCGCCTCTCAGCCCTAATTTTTCCCCCTTTTTTTGCTCCTGTTGAGCAGTTTTGCATTCCCTAGTTTTGTTTTGGTTATGAAAAAAATACCAAAATTTTTTTAAAACGTACGGAAAAAGTAAAAACAAAATTTAAAAAAAGAAAAAAGAAGAAAAAAAACAGTTCTTTTTAGAACTACCTCCAATTCTCCAGAAAGAGCTACATTCCTTACATATTGTGTTGTTCTTTTTTTCAATGAATGTGTACTGCATAACTGTTTGGATGAAATGACTGAATGAAGGGTAGAAAGTGACTGATGGAACAAATGACAGAAGGGGAGTGAGTAAAGGTGAGTTGATGACAGTGAGGAATGCAAGGTGAGTGAGGGTGCGTGAAGGGGGAGTGACATAGTGAGAGGATGGAGGGAGTGAGGGTGAGACGGAAGGAATGAGGGAAGAGGAGTGAGGAAGTGAGAGGACAGAGGGAATGAGATAAGGAGTGAAATGGAGTAAGGTGAGTGAGAGAAGGGGCATTACTGAGGGAGTGAATGAAGGGAAGAGAGGGGAAGGGAAGTAAAGCAGGGGGGACTGAAAGAAGGTGAGTGTGGGAGTGGAGTGAGAGGAAGGGGAGTGAACATGGGGAATGAGGATAAGTGAGGGAAGTGGAGTAAGGGAACAGGGGTGAGGGACAGTGACAGAAGGGCAGTGAGCGTGAGTAAAGAGCAGTGCAAGAGGGTGGATAAAAGCAAGTAAGGGTAAGACAAGGGGAGTCAGGGAGAGAGGGGACAGAGGGAGTGAAAGAAGGAGTGACAGAAGGGGACTCCGTGAGGGACCAAAGAAAGGTAAGTGAGGGAGTGTGGGTGAGTTATAGGGAGTGAGCGTGACGGAAGAGGAGTGAGAGAGTGCGGGGACAGAGAGTGTGAGGCTAAGAGAGAGGGAGTGAGAGAAGGGGACTGAGGAAGTGAGAGGACAGAGGGAGTGAGAGAAGGAGTAAGTGAAGTGGAGTAACATGAGTGAGGGAAGGGGAATGAGTGATGGAGCGAAGGAAGGGAAGAGAGGGGAAGGGAAGTAAAGCAGGGGGACTTAACGAAGTTAAGTGTGGGAGGGGAGTGAGGGAAAGAGGAGTAAACAAGGGGAATGAGAATAAGTGAGGGAAGCGGAGTAAGGGAACAGAGGTGAGGGAGGGTGAGAGAACAATAGTGAGGTTAAGTAAAAGACTGATGAGAAACAAAATGTTGTTTGTCAAACTTACCTTATAAGTAATGTAAACTTAATTACATATTTTTACTAAATGTAATATCTGTGGAAGAGGAAAGAAAAATAAGTTATAATTTTTATAACATATATTTAAAAAAACTAGAGACAAGGCAAGAGATTAAAAGTCATAAAAAGGTACTAAGAGATAAAGTAGGAGTGAAGGACACAGAATGGGAAATAAAGTAAAGGTGAAGGACAGAGAGAGGGAAAAATAAATAGAGGGAGAGCAAATTACTAAGAGGATAATGAGGCGGATAGATTCAGTAACAGAGAGGAAGAGAGGAAGAGAGAAATGAACTGAAGGTGAGTAAGATACTAAAGGAATGTGAGTTAGGAAAACTAAATGAGGAAAGGGGAGTAAGGAAAGGGGAGTCAGTGAGAGGGAAGGGGGAGTGAGTGAGGGTGCATTCACGACAATGAGGGATGGAAGGAGAGTGAGGGTGAGTGAAGGGGCGTGAGAGAGTGAGGGGACAGAGGGAGTGTGGGTAACAGAGAGGGAGTGAGGGAAGAGGAATGAGGAAGTGAGAGGACAGAGGGAGTGAGAGAAGGAGTGAGTAAAGTGGAGTAAGGTGAAAGAGGGAAGGGGAATTACTGATGGAGCAAAGGAAGGAAAGAAGGGGAAGGGGAGTGAAGCAGAGGGACTGGGAAAAGGTGAGTGCGGGAGGAGAGTGAGGGGAAGTGAGTTAAGGATGGGGAATGAGGATAAGTGAGAAAAGTGGAGTAAGGGAACGGGAGTGAGGGAGGGTGAGAGAAGGGCAGTAAGGTTGAGGAAAGAGGGGTGATAGAGGGTGGATAAAGGTGAGTGAGCGTAAGACAAGGGGAGTGAGCGAGTGAGGACATAGAGGTAGTGAATGAAGGAGTGAGAGAAGGAGACTAAGTGAGGGAGCATAGAAAGGTAAATGAGGGAGTGTTGGTGAGTTAAAGGGAGTAAGTGTGAGGGAAGGGGGAGTGACAAAGTGAGTGGATGGAGGGAGTGAGTATAAGAGAGAGGAAGTGAGGGAAGAGGAATTACTGAGGGAACAAAGGAAGGAAAGAAGGGGAAGGAGAGTGAAGCAGACGGATTGAGAGCTGGAAAGGGGTGGAGGGGAGAAAGGGGAAGGGGAGTAAAGGAATGGGGAATGAGGGATAGTGAGGGAAGTGGAGTAAGGGAACGGGGGTGAAGGAGAGTGAGAGAAGGGCAGTGAGGGTGAGTAAAGAGGGGTGATAGAGGGTGGAAAAGGGTGAGTGGGCGTGAGACAAGGGGAGTATAATATATAATTCACAATACAAAATACAAAATAACTTGTACAACATGTTATATGGTTTATTTTTGCTGTTCTCAGAATATATTGAATTTCACTAAAAACAGTGAGTTCAATACTACTCATCATATGACAGCGGGGAAAAAAACACAATCAAAAAGATTGTGTTTAAAAAACCCATACAACGTTTCAATAAATAATGTAAAACTTAGATAAAACATATCTTAACTCATTTTTTATTCACTTAATTTTCCACGAGGCCAAATAGTATATGGAAAGTCCTTTTCTTTGGAAATTACTCAATAGTACTCTTAAATTCCATTTACCCGACTTTCTGAAAGAAAAGCTCCAACATCTTTTTGATCATGTAACAATAGTTATATTTCCTCCTCTGGCTCACTCATGATCAACATTTCCTATAATACTGATATCACTCACTATGTGATACACTTACACTACCTCTATGACAACTACAAGCTTTTTATTATCTTGACCACTCTCCCTCACAAAGTAGTTTTAAACAGCAGACTAAGTTTTATTAACTGCTCCAATCTTCATAGGCCAATTACCTTTCCTAAAATTTCGGTTGTAAAAACACTAGGTAAGAATTTCGTAAGTCAAAAGGCAAACGTTGTTTGAAAGTCAATTGAGTATCATTACAATTAGTCCAGCCTTTTTGACATTTTAAATAAGCTGTGTAATATCCTGATGTTGTCGAAGGACCATCATGGAAAATAATTGCTGCAGTTAGAAAGGTTCTTCCTGAAATTGATAATTGAGAAGCCACAACATTTTTAATTAAAGTTGTCAATTTAGTTCCATCAGGTCTACATCGTTGGAACATTAAAATGACATACTGTCCATATCTTTGTATACATAATGTTGATAGCATTGCAGATTTACATTGAGTACAGACCATGTTTTGATTTGCTTCTCTAACTAGATTATTAAAAGACACTGATTTGCAGTCTGGTAAAGTCAAATATATAAATCTTTCAGTGTCTATTGTAGTAGTACTTGAAAAGGAACAATTGTCGTAGTTATGCTGCCATTTATAAGAAAGGCCAAAAAAAAAGATTTTCTACATCTATACCTTCATCTTGCAATACAACAAGCATATACATTAGAAATTCCTGATAATCTTGCTGAATATTCTGTAAAAATTGATTTAGACCAGAACATATGTCTAAAACATTTCGAATTTCAGAAACACTTTCTATTTTTGTTCTATCACTGCTACATTTCTCAAACACAGAATTTAACAAACAACAAAATCTTTGATCCCGATTTTCAACAATCTGTTCTTGTAAAGTTTGGAGAAAAAAAACAACATTAACCACTACATTAGCATAGCAGTTGACACCAGAACTGTTTTCAAACTGAAATCCAACAACATCTTTAACTGAATCCTTTTCCTTTCTGCTTACAATTACTGGTTCATCTACTTTTTTTCTTTTTGCTACAACTTCACTACAATTTTTCTCATTTCTTCTTTTTCGGCCTACCACACGCTTTTCAAATAGAGGATATTGAGGTAAATTTGGAGCATACATTCTTCTTAACCTATTATATTCTTTTACACAATTTAGATCTGCACTAATCTTTGTCTCATCAAAATCAATCAAGTACAATCCAGATAAAGTTCTGACTCGAGATAAAGCAACATATGCCATACCCTCCTTGAACACCGAACTTCCAATATTCAATAAAAGCACTATCTACACTTAAACCTTGAGATTTATGAATAGTCACCGCATATGCCAAAGAAACAGGAAACTGTTTTCGGCGGGCATATAAATCTTTCACAAGTAAAAATCGAGCAGAACAATGACTGAATTCTTGTACTTCTTCAATTCCATCAAATTTAATTTAAAAAATTCAATTCCATCTCTATTTCGGTAATTCACAAAATCAACAACATGACCCATTGCTCCATTTACTAAACCTCTTTCCACATGTAAATTGGGTCGTAAAATTATACGACAATTTAAACATGCATACAGAGTCTTTTCCAAACCAGCAGTTTTAGATATTGTCTTCTTTAATTTTTGATTTCAACTTTTCTGACAAAATAATAGTTGTTCCTTCATGCTCTATTTTATCAATAAACCAAAAGATATGCCAGAACTGATATGTGAATTCAACATTAGATTTTGCTCATAAGTTAGAAAAACTCATTCCAACCTAAGATCTTGCTAACAAATAGCGATTTATTCAGTCAATTTAAGAGAAATTGTTTCAAACAAATTATTACATTTTATACAATACTACACCATTATTTCATGCAACACTCATTCAACTAGTCATCCATATCACAATCATACAAAATCAGACATCCATATGTACACAGAATTAAGGAGTTATCACAAGGAAAAAGAACGTAATAAAAGAAAGAAAGAGACAAAGGCTGCTCAGACAATACACATCTGTAATATACCATCTATCTATACATATATATACACCAGGAAATTAATCATAAACAACTTGGATGATGTCACACACTGTATATACACAGATTAGAGCATTCAAGTTAGCACGTGTTTGAATTTTTAACTTTAGAGAGAGCAGCACTTTGCGAGGGGGCCTACGCGTTTCGAGTCCTATACAATGAGGGGACTCTCATCAGGGCCGTCTGCCCTCTGAGTCCAAAGGCCGACTTTGCACAGGCCACCCCCCTTGACCTCGTCCGTGTCCACTTATTGAACAAGACAGTGGAGAACTACTCAGTCCCTGGTCCGCTTAGATTGAGCGAGTGTGACAACGCTATTTTCAAAAGTGAGCGCTACCGGCCGCATCCCTGCATTCTACACCTGTCAAGTGGCCTTGCAGACCAGTAGGATATTTCCTTTGGCCCTGATGAGAGTCCCCTCATTGTATAGGACTCGAAACGCGTAGGCCCCCTCGCAAAGTGCTGCTCTCTCTAAAGTTAAAAATTCAAACAAGTGCTAACTTGAATGCTCTAATCTGTGTATATACAGTGTGTGACATCATCCAAGTTGTTTATGATTAATTTCCTGGTGTATATATATGTATAGATAGATGGTATATTACAGATGTGTATTGTCTGAGCAGCCTTTGTCTCTTTCTTTCTTTTATTACGTTCTTTTTCCTTGTGATAACTCCTTAATTCTGTGTACATATGGATGTCTGATTTTGTATGATTGTGATATGGATGACTAGTTGAATGAGTGTTGCATGAAATAATGGTGTAGTATTGTATAAAATGTAATAATTTGTTTGAAACAATTTCTCTTAAATTGACTGAATAAATCGCTATTTGTTAGCAAGATCTTAGGTTGGAATGAGTTTTTCTAACTTATGAGCAAAATCTAATGTTGAATTCACATATCAGTTCTGGCATATCTTTTGGTTTATTGTGTTTAAGTGCTCAGCCTAACTGATTAGGAGCCAACTCTTCGCTGTTTATATACTATTTTATCAATAGCTTCCAGTTTCACAATCTCTTGATTTTCTAACTTTAACATTTTGTTGTTGAAGATTGAACATTCTTGCAGAGTTGGCATCAAGCATATCACAGATTTGTTTTCAGCAATTTTCTTAAAAATATTCTCTGGGAGAATATTTTCGTTTGGATATAAATTTGAAAATAATTGTGCCTGTAAAGCTTCTTTGCCATGCTCACTTAATTTTCCAATTCTTACATCTTGCAGAATATTTTTATAATCTTCATCCTTTGCCTGTCGCATATTTTGAAGCAGTTCTGCATATTTGAAATTTAACCATATATTAACATTTCCAATGCTTCCTAGGCACTTCCTGGTATCTTCATGCGTAAGCATTTTAAACACTGGTTGTCCTTTCACTGGAGTTAGCTGCAGTAGATCTCCAAAAACAATGATGTGTTTGCCTCCAAATAACACATCATACTCTATTTTAAGAATTTCTTGCATTCTTAAATGCACAAAAGCAAGCATTACATTTGATACCATGCTTACCTCATCAATGATAAGAAGTTTCATTTTCTTCAGGACTCTGGAAACTTCACAACAAGCTTCTCCAGATAGCTTGTAGTATTGTAATTTATTATCATGCTCTACTGGCAGCATCAATCAACGATGTAAAGTAATCCTTTTAATGTTATGTGCTGCCAACCCAGTTGGAGCGGTAACAACACAAGAGAGCGATGACTCAGTTCTTTTCTGCAGATAAGTTGCAATTGCTTTAATCAGAAAACTTTTTCCAGTTCCTGCTTCTCCACTCACGTACAGTCGGACAGGCATAAATGACGTACATGAGCACTCTTTTTATCATGACATAAACCATGCTCAATCTGTTCTGTGACTTCGTCATATATTTGTTTCTGCTCAACGTTTAGTTCTTTTTCCAAATCTTCTAAGTTAAGTTAACTACATCCTCCTGAGCTTGTTCCATGGCTCTTCCCACTTCATCCATGGTAGTGGCAGCTTCATTTAGGATAATTGGTCCTCATAGTGGATCCTGACTCAATGAAGCAGAACTCTGACTGTCTTGATTCTGTCTCTAGCAATCTCTGCGATTAACACCGGTCCCAATCACTCTATATCGGGCATTCTGATATATCGACCACCTGGTAGGCTATTTGACTTCACTTCCACCCTGATGGAAGCCATAACTCACTTAGCACTAAGGAAATCTCGTTTATTAGTGCTAGGAGATCTCAATGCCCATTTTGAAGACCCCTTAGATACTGACGCAACTGATATTCAAGCTGAGCTACTCTCGGTACAGCTTGAATTAAAGAATAAGGAAACGTCACATCAATTAGGACATTTATTAGACCCCGTTTTTGGCAACTGGAAGGGAGTTCATACCTCAGATCCTCAACCCATACCTTGGCCGGATCATTACATCATCCCCATAACAATTCAACTTGACAGAACCGAGCATTATCGACATCAATCTCTACGTTATAAACGCAGAAAATGGAAGAACTTCTCAATAGAATCTTTCACTAAAATTGTCCAGGATGAAGGCCCTCCTAAAGGGGATGATTGCGAGACAGTTAATAAGCACATACACAACTTCGTCACCAAGGCCCTTGATATCACTGCCCCTATTCGCACCACGACCAATGCCAGGAGAACAAAAAAAGCTGCTCCTTGGTTCAGTCAAGAACTGCAAACCATGAAGACGGCATGTAAAAAGCTTGAAAGAGCATGGCGCCAGAAATTTTGCCCAGAAATTAAAACCCAGTACAAAATAGCGCAAAGAGTATACAACAAAACTATACGCTTGTCTAAGGCAGCTCATTATCATACCCGCATTATGGAAGCAGAAAACTCCTCTAAGGAACTGTATCAAATATACAAAGAAATCTCCATAGTGGACGCGACTCCTTCCTCCCAAAACGATTCTGTGGAAACCTGTGACAAAATTGCCCATCACTAAAATCTATGCCAGCTTTTCCAATAATATAAAGTCGGCTACTGAATTTATTGAAAATGATAATCTCATAAACACTCCAGAGTGCCTAGGCTCATTCGAAGTTCCTCTCTTTGAAGCTTTGGCTAAAATGTGCAAGAACATCAAATCAGGATCTCCTCGAGACCCTGCGCCTCCTAAAATTCTAGCTGAAGCTTTCCCTGCACTAGAGCCTCACTTCAGACATCTGCTTCAAGTCTCCTTCTCCACGGCTTGTTTGCCTGTGGAATGGAAACAGGCAGTAGTGTTACTGATTAAAAAAAAGCCGAACATAAGTCAAGACATTTTGGAAAACCTTCGCCCAATATCTTTGCTACCTTACCTTGCAAAGCTAGCTGAGAAAATTGCTAATACCCAACTTATGGAACATCTAGAAGCCCACAATGTTTTTCATAAATCTCAATCGGGTTTCAGGTCTAATTTCTCCACAGAGACAGCTCTCCTGAGGGCTACTGAAACCCTACGAGAAGGAGCGGATGAGGGTAAGACCATGGCTCTCATCATGCTGGATCTCAGTGCCGCGTTTGACACTGTAGCGCATTCCATCCTGCTACAGTGTCTAAACAGAGCGGGAGTCATCAATAAGGCACTGGGATGGCTGAAAGCCTTTCTGATCAACAGGAGCTTTCAAGTCCAAAGAGGGACTTTTCTCTCAGACAGCGTGATGCTTGAACAGGGGGTACCTCAGGGCTCTGCCCTGAGTCCCACCCTGTTCAATTTATACATGGATCCCCTGGCAGAAGTGGTGCAATCGTTCGGCGTAGAGCTTGTCTCTTACGCCGACGACACGCAACTTCTAATATCACTGTCTCAAGCCCCTTCTCTGGAAGCAGACAACTTCAATGCTTGCATGAGTAAGCTTGACACTTGGATGACAGAGCACTGTCTAAAACTAAATGGCACTAAAACGGAGGTTCTTATAATTGGAGGCAATGAGGCAAAATGGACAAAAGAATGGTGGCCCAACTGCTTGGTGTCTGGGTAGACAATAAGTTGTCTTTTGATAGCCACATCATGAAAACAGTAGGCAAATGTTTTGGAGTAATGAAAACGCTCAATCGTACCCTTGACTTGTTGCCTCTGAACTCCAGACACACCATGACGCAGGCACTAATCACTTCCCGTATTGATTACGGGAATGTGCTGCTCCTGGGCACATCTGCTAAAAACATCAAGAAACTACAGGTTCTACAAAATTCTGCAGCACGCCTAGTGTTAAGGCTTCCCCGTAGAGCCCCCTCGAGACCCTCTCTGTCATCCCTCCATTGGCTACCTATTAGCAAGAGGATTGTTTTCAAAGCTCTACTATGGTGCCATAGGATAATCCACCAAAGAGCGCCGGCTTATATGTCGGATCTGGCTTCCCTGTATGAACCTAACAGATCCCTCAGATCTAAAGGAATGGGTTTGCTCATAACTTCTCGCCCCAAAAAAGCCAGAATGGGAGGCAGGTCCTTCCGCTCACTAGCGGCCATGCACTGGAATCTCCTGCCCACGGACACTAGGCTAGAGACCAATGAGGCCTCTTTTAGAAAGATGCTGAAAACCTTTTTATTTACTTCATAGTGGTACTCCTCTCTCTCCTCATAAAATGCTCTCTCCACAGCGCGGGGACACGCCGGGAGGCGTCACCAGGTGCTTTATAAACCCCTTTATACTAAATTGTAGCTTCTTGCTGTATTTCCTCATTCAACATTTGCAGATGATTTGCAAAAACAGGACATTCTATGGTATCCTTGGTTGCATTGAAAGAATCTTCATAACTGAGAAAATCTCCAAGTAGTTCCTCTTCTGTACGCCATGGCTTAAAGAGTTGCAAAAGAGCTAAATAGTAAAATTCCCTTATGCCAGGAGATTCACAACTCAATTTTCGATGATTAATCAAATGGCCTTTTCTTTGTTTCACCAGACATCCTTCACATCCAATTACAGCATATACTCCTTTATTGATATCTTCTGTGATGTTTCTCTTAAAAGTATAGCTTTGCAGAACTTCATAGAGACAAACGTTCTCAAGATGACTACTTCTATTTGGATGGTATGTATCCAACATGTTTGTCTTCAAAATATCTGTACTGTGTGGTTCTTTCTCCGCCAAATACTCAATTTCTTGTACAGATTGCAAAACTCGGTTTCGTGTTGCAGCAAGACCTAGACTCACCCAAATGATTGTTCTAGATTTGGCATATAGACTTGCTGATGATAACCGATCAGAACATTCATATGCTCCAATTTCTCGATGCGACAACATCTTTAGACTGTAACTGTACAATTTCCTACTTAGACTCTTTTCATGTGAAATTTCCTCCCACATTTCCTTCAGTTCCGTCTTTTCTGATTTTGTGATGTAAGACGTCACATATCGAGCCACAGCAATAGAGTTGTCAGCAACATATTGAATATCCATGTTAGCATTCCACATGAACAAAATGACTGGGTTGTAGTCATTTATGTATTTGGACTCTTCATTTCTTTTTAAGTTGTATGTATTTTTCGGTGATTTTCTTGTCACAGTATGTCGCAGAGAAGACATAAAATTGTTCACTCTTCCTTTAGATATAACTCGTCGTGGAAATCCAAAACAACATTTTGTGTAGAACTTGTCCTTGGATTTGAACTTTCGACGACAATATTTTCCACAACAATGGGTTTGAAAGCGTAAAACTTTATGTCTTAAATTGTTTTCTTCTGTACTTTTTGGAACAGCACATGTAGAATACTGTTCAATGAAACTCAGCACTGTGTCATCCAAATCTGTTCCAAATTTGGGTGCATCTTTGATCCATAGCAGCATATGTATGTGAGGAGCACCTCTTACTTGATACTCCTTTCTCCAAAAGAAATCCAAAACCTCTCCAAGCGGAGGATTATTTTTGTTTGTGATAAAAGACATCATAGCTTCAAATCTATGATTGAAATACCTGCATACATTTACTGGATCCAAAGAGCACAGTTCTCCAGGTGTCTTGTATTCTATATTTTCAATGTTTGCATTTGCCTCTCGTAGAAATTCAAGTAAGTCTTCCCAAGCATACTCAGCACAGCTAAGAGTGAGGAACCATGTAGGAGTTCCTAGGTGTCTTAACATACATTTCAATTCCCCATGACAATGGTACCAATACTCGTTAGTACCACGCTGACATGCCATGAGATTAATTAGGTGACATTCCAAAACACTGTCTTGCAGTTTGACTTTATCCATAAAGTCCCTTGCCGAAACATTTTGCAGATGTACTCCACTTTTCAGTATATGGTTCACTGCATAAGAAAGTCCAGAAAAGTCACTCTCAAACAGTAGATGAAACAAATATGGAATGCATTGACGAAACCTTGGATCTTCTGCATATAATCTTAAAGTCCGGTAGTCGGATGCAGGAATTTGAACAGGTCGGTCATCATATCGTCCACCTTGACCTTTTGGAAATAACTGAGGAAAACAACGAGCTTCCAAACTTTCTCCCCATACACTAATGGGACTTCCTTTTGCTTCTTTCATTTGAAACAAGTCAATAGCATTCCCCATTACTTCTTTGGAATGCAAAGGATGAACACTATAATGTTCATAAATTTCTTCACTTCTAGAGACATCAACTTTTTCAATTTGACCAGCTGAGAAATCACTGTCCTCTTCTACAGTTGTTTCCTCTTCTCCAACATATACATTTTTGTAGTAGTGATTGTTTTTTACCAAATACAGCGTTGCCTTTTTGACTTCCCTAACATCCACTAATTCTTGCCAGATTTTCTTACTCTTTGTCGGAACACCATTAATTAGGATAACCAGAGGTTCCTCTTCCACTTTTTCTACACCAATTGTATCAATATTTTTCTTAAAATCTAGAGTTAAATAAACAACTCTTCCATTTAATCCTCTCTGTAAATCTGATGGAGGCAATTTGCCTGTCTTAGGCTCCATGCGAACAATAGCCTGAAAAGGATGCACACATTGAATCAGAATAGACTCATAGGTATTTAAATCCATCAATTCAGAAGGAATGTCTACCAACATCAGATTATTTTGAACAGCTCTAGCCGGCATTCTGTTTTCATTTAATTTATTATAACAATATTTACAAATACATTGATCAGAACCCAAATCAAAACAATTTTCTACCAACAAATAAGTTGCAAAATCCTTCCACTCATTATTATTTTCCATTTCACTTTCACATATAAATCAACTAACCTAGTCTGATTCTTATAATGAGTTCGTCGACAACACACACAAGAAAAATTAGGCCATTCACTTGAATTGACCTTAAACTTTGTAATTTCATGGTCAAATTTTTCTGTACTTGAAATCTGTACATTCTCTTCCACATTACCTTCTATTACTGTATCAGTTTCTGCACTGTCCTCTTTTTCACCAAAATAACAAAATTCAATTTCTTTACAAATGTTCTTCACATCTAATTCATATCCATGCAAAAGAGCACTGTTTTAGCTTAAGTGCTGGACTTTTTGCATAATAAAACCTTCTCACTAATTTCCTCACTTTTTTATGATGCACTGCTAACATCCTAAAATGGTGAAAAACACTCTGACATACTTTTCTTGAAAGACAAGCCAGTGAATACCCATGCAAACCTGTTTTTTCTCTCACTCTGCAAGGATCTAACTCTTGCAACATCTTCATTTTTTGTTTTAGACTTTTCTTAGTATACGTACGTAAGAAATTACGAAACAAATCAATTGAATCCTGCCGCACACTACAAATACTACTACAATTCCAAGTATACACTGGAGCCTTAGGACATCTCCCTAAAACTTCATCAGTTAACACCTCTTCTGCATTTCTATGCACAATGTTTTCTTTTTCAACAGGACAACCGTCCTTCACCTCATATGCTCGACCGCTGGTGTCAACTGCATGCACCAAATCATTATCCTGAAAGTAACTCTCTTCATTAAAAAATGACTCACAACTTGAACTATGCTTCCATTCTCCAGAAAAAACATCACAAAAATTATTCCGATTAATTACTCTTTTCCACTTACATTTAGATTTCAAAACATTGATTACCTTATCTAGTGTACGAATTCTATTGATTACTAAAATATTTAATTTTTTTTCACTTCAAAAACCTGATCCACAACCTTCACTATACTTTTCTTTTTCTTATAAATAGCAGTTTTCTTTTTATAATTCTTAAATTTTTTTAATAAATTTAAAATAATTCTGTTATAAAACATTCGTCTACGAATGTCAATAAATTAATTTCTCCGTCTATTACTATAGTCAATATCATCTCCTTGTACAGGTCTAATATTTTTGGGGGAGCTCTGCTTTTCCTTTGTATTTACAGATGATTTTTTTTTCTTTGAAATTTCCTTGAAAAGTCCTTAGTTTGCTTACCAGGAGCATTCTTTTTTTTCACTGAAGATTGTGTTTTGGATGAATCTTCCAATTGTGTTTTCTTGGACAGTAAAGCATATTTATAACTTTTTCTTCTTCTTTCCTTCGTCGGCATATTCTTTTATCTTTCTATAGATGATTACAATCTGTGGTAAAGAAAAAATAACATATTATAGACCACTACTAACATACTACTTAGCAATAACAATAAGTAAACAATATAAACACTAGTTTACAACATAACTAAGTTTATAGCACAGCAACTGTGTCTCACCAGAATAGGAAATCATGCAGTAAGTGTTGTTTCTCAGTTTATGGCAGTGCAATAAGTTTCATTATTAATCTCACTCTCTGCCTCCACCATCTCACTCTTTGCGTGTGTCATCTCACTCTCTACCTGCACCATCTCTCTCTTTGTGTGTGTCATCTCTCTCTTTGCGTGTGTCATCTCTCTCTCTGCCTGTGCCATCTCTCTTTGCGTGTGTCATCTCACTCTCTGCCTGCGCCATCTTTCTCCTTGCGTGTGTCATCTCACTCTTTGCCTGCGCTATCGCTCTCTTTCCGTGCACCATCTCACTCTCTCCCTGCGCCATCTCTCTCTTTGCGTGTGTCATCTCGCTCTGTTTCTGCCCCATCTCTCTCTTTGTGTGTGTCATCTCTTTGTTTGCGTGTATCATCTCAATCTCTGCCTGTGTCATCTCAGTTTCTGCCTGCGCTATCTCTCTCTTTCTGTGTGTCATCTCTCTCTTTGCGTGTTTCATCTCTCTCTCTGCCTGTGTCATCTCACTCTCTGCCTGCGCTATCTCTCTCTTTCCGTGTGCCATCTCAGTCTCTGTCTGCGCTATTTCTCTCTTTCCGTGTGCCATCTTAAATGTATGTAATGCTGGCAAAAAAATGATTGGTGCATATTGGAAATGTATTTTGGAAATGAGTCAGGTTTCTGCCTTGTAATGTAGTGGTCATACACAGGTGACATTATAGAAAAATGTGAAAATATAATTCCTTATTTCACACAGACACTCAGTGTGATCTTTTTAAAAAATGTTAAACATTAAAACAGTACCATATAAGCTAAGAGATGCAAACTGTGAGGAGACACAGGTGACATTATAGAAACATGTGAAAATATAATTCCTTATTTCACACAGACACTCAGTGTTTTCCTTGTCAAAAATGTTAAACATTAAAACAGTACCCTGTAAGCTAAGAGATGCAAACTGTGAGGAGATACAGGTGACATTATAGAAAAATGTGAAAATATAATTCCTTATTTCACACAGACACTCAGTGTGATCCTTGTCAAAAATGTTAAACATTAAAACAGTACCCTATAAGCTAGTGTGATCCTTGTCAAAAATGTTAAACATTAAAACAGTACCCTATAAGCTAAGAGATGCAAACTATGAGGAGACACAGGTGACATTATAGAAAAATGTGAAAATATAATTCCTTATTTCACACAGACACTCAGTGTGATCCTTGTCAAAAATGTTAAACATTTAAACAGTACCCTATAAGCTAAGAGATGCAAACTGTGAGGAGTCACAGGTGACATTATAGAAAAATGTGAAAATATAATTCCTTATTTCACACAGACACTCAGTGTGATCCTTGTCAAAAATGTTAAACATTAAAACAGTACCCTATAAGCTAAGAGATGCAAACTGTGAGGAGACACAGGTGACATTATAGAAAAATGTGAAAATATAATTCCTTATTTCACACAGACACTCAGTGTGATCCTTGTCAAAAAAGTTAAAGCCATACATTTTACCCAAAAACATTTAGCATAGTAAATCGTTTCATACACAGAGCACAGCCCATTTAAATGACCACTACATTACAAGGCAGAAACCTGACTCATTTTCAAAATACATTTCCAATATGCACCAATCATTTTTTTGCCAGAATTACATACTATCATGAGACACAATGCACAAAGAAACAGTACCCTATAAGCTAAGATATGCAAACTGTGAGGAGACACAGGTGACATTATAGAAAAATGTGGAAATATTATTCCTTATTTCACACAGACACTCAGTGTGATCCTTGTCAAAAAAGTTAAAGCCATACATTTTACCCAAAAACATTTAGCATAGTAAATCGTTTCATACACAGAGCACAGCCCATTTAAATGACCACTACATTACAAGGCAGAAACCTGACTCATTTTCAAAATACATTTCCAATATGCACCAATCATTTTTTTGCCAGAATTACATACTATCATGAGACACAATGCACAAAGAAACAGTACCCTATAAGCTAAGAGATGCAAACTGTGAGGAGACACAGGTGACATTATAGAAAAATGTTAAAATATAATTTCTTATTTCACACAGACACTCAGTGTGATCCTTGTCAAAAAAGTTAAAGCCATACATTTTACCCAAATACATTTAGCATAGTAAATCGTTTTAGACACAGAGCACAGCCCATTTAAATGACCACTATATTACAAGGGAGAAACCTGACTCATTTCCAAAATACATTTCCAATATGCACCAATCATTGTTTTGTTAGCATTACATACTATCATGAGACACAATGCAAAAAGAAACAGTACCCTATAAGCTAAGAGATGCAAACTGTGAGGAGACACAGGTGACATTATAAAAGAATTTGAAAATATAATTCCTCATTTCACACAGACACTCAGTGTGATCCTTGTCAAAAATGTTAAACCCTTACATTTTACCAAAAAACATTTAGCATAGTAAATCGTTTTAGACACAGAGCACAGCCCATTTAAACGATCACTACATTACAGTGCACAAGCTTCACTCATTTCCAAAATACATTTCCAATATGCACCATTAAATTTTTTACCAGCATTAGAAAAAACATGATACACAATGCAAGAATAAAGAAGCCCAATATGCTTCTTAATCTTCCCCATAGTGCATACCACACTCTTTCTATATTAAATGAATCATTACTCACCTTTAAAAATGCTTTTGAAGATTTCGAACAGTGTCAGTCACACACACCAGATTTTCTTAAGCAGAATCTCTGAAATGCACCTCAGACACTGCAACCACAAATGGCCCTGAATTCCTGTAATTCTTCACACATGTCCCTGGACTTAACCAATCAAAATTCTTCCCACACTATTTCAAAACCAAACTAACATTTTAATTGGTTCTACGTAACACTTTCAAACTCACATAATATTCACCCATCCTCCCAGTGCTCATTCAGCGTGTTACCATGGTAACTCCCACCTAACTAAGCACACAGGTGAAAAGTTCATCATACTATGTTGCAAATCAACCCAGCAAGGGTGTTTGACCTCTCAATACACCAGCTTCTCCAGTGCAATGTTTCTTTAAATGACTTTTTCCCAACCATTAGAATTACTTCTTTCAAAAAATAGAAGCATGCACCCTAATTTTCAGTGTTGAATTTTTGAGAAACCACCACTCAATCCTTCTTTTTCAAGTGCACTGAATCTCAACCATTTTTTTTCAGAACTCCTACTTTCAAACTGCCATTTCATTTCCACGACTCATCTGAGTACAACCACATCTACCTTCAAAATGCCTAAAGTCTGGATTGTGGGACATAGCTATATTCGCTGGAGTGAAAAGTATGCAGCAAACAGAGGTATTCCCAACCTTGAATTACCAAATGTGGATATTATGTGGATTGGCCAGAGAGGATTGAGATGTCACCAATTGATACCATTGGTAAAATCCTTTATGCATCTACCACACCCTGACCTCATAATTGTGCACTGTGGTGGCAATGACCTGGGCACTTTGACTGGGGTAGGTCTGGAAATGCTTTTAAAGGACACCTTTGGGCAATTGATGTCACTTTTTCAAAAAACTGCCTTGGTGTATTCTAATATATGCCAAAGGCAAAAATGGAACTGGTCTAACCAATTTTGTCCACAGATTGAGAAAGCAAGGAAACATGTGAATAAATCTGTTTCTGCTTTCCTGAGAGACTACGGTATGGGTTCCATATACCACAATAACTTGCGTTACAACATGCAAGGCATCTATAGGAAAGATGGTGTACATTTCTGAGATGAGGGGAACAGAGTCTTCCTCTTGAATTTTAGACTGCATCGGTACCTACTTGTGCATCAGTGAACTCTCGCAAGTCAGGAATCAGTGTTACAGTAGCAGAATTACCAGGTTGGCTGGTGCAAACTGGCAACTCAAAAGGTCTACATTCTCTTAATTCCCTATGCGTGTATAAAACTCCAACAATGTGCTCCTTTTTAATGAGGGATATTACAAATGAAACTTTAATTTTTTGTATTCTGAAATGTATTGTCACTGTCTTGTTCAATGAAGGAATGAATTAATCTGATGTTCTTCTTCTAATAGTTGTTTCCCGTCTCTCTTAAGCATTGGAGATCCATTGCATATTGTGACCTGAACCGTGCAATTGGGCTCATCCTGCAGGCCCACCAGTTGGTTTCATGGATTTCTTCCATGGTTAAGGCATATCTTTGATTCCCCTTTTGGTGGTTCTAAGCTTGTGCTTCACAAGTGGTGAATAATTGCCATAAAGCAAATACTGTAATAGATGCAACGGGAAGCAGCTGGTCCCACAATTCTGACATGAGAATAACCCATTGACGTAAGGGAACGCCACTTTGGAAAAAGGCTCGTAATGAATTCTTGAAAGTGTATTCTATACTGCTGAAAAGGGTATGGCACATCTTATAAAGGCTCCATTGACAGTCTCCACTTTTGTACAGACAAATATCTTGGTTCGTACCGGTTTAAGCATTCAGCAAACACTTTGCAATCCACACCTGTAAGAGCATGAGTTGCTCTTTCATCAGCAACATTTTAAAACTTGCATTTGCTGTAAAGTATTGCCTTGCCCAGATGGGGAGATTCAGTTAGATGCCATCCAGCTGATGTTGAATTTATTCGAAGGATTGATGGCAGTTTCTTCAAATAAAACAAAATGTTTAAAACGCAACTAAAGGTCCTCGACCAACGTATGTGGTTGAAATTAAAGCTTTAAAGTTTTTAAAACAAAATTGTCCAAGGCAATTTATGCTAAATTAAGGCCACCGTTTATAAAACGTTTTATGTACAATATAATGTCCAGTCTCTCCATGGGAATTGTATTAACTAAGACGTGTTTATTTTTTGACCTCCAGGTAAGAGTATTATGGAAAAAAACTTTGCTTCCTTGTTATACAAGCATCATTACCTTTCCTACCAATTATTATTGAAACCTTAGAAAAAAAATGTTGCTTACTAATTTAATTAAGTTTCGAAACTTTACCAATCCAGAAGGGCAAGAAAATGTAAGAAGCGACGCAACGATTGTGTGAGAGAGAAGTTGCTAATTTAGTCATGTGTGTTATGGAGAGTGCACCAACCATTTGTAGCATGGTAGACAATAGAAGTGCGATCAAAGTTTGTGTTCTTGTGTTATACTTGTTTAGTTTGTAATGAAAGTTACAATGAAATGTAGTTTAGAAAATAATGTAATGCTGTTTCTGTAAGGTTTTAAGAGGTTTGATTTAATCTAAAAGGCAGGTTTATTACATCATATTTGCAGTTTGTAGATATTGTGGCATCCAATTCTTCTTTGGTACTTTTCTTTTTTCACGTTTGCTTGAATACCTTCATGTTTCAGACTCATTTATATTTTCATTTGTTTCTCGACAGATGACGGTCACCACTCAACAAACTGCCAAGGACCAGCCAGTTCGCATCCCTGCACCTCCCGCAGAAGCCAACACCCCTGTTCCCTCCACTGCCCCCCTCGATCCTCAAGCACAATTGGAGGCAGATAAGCGGGCTGTGTACAGGTATAAAAAAGGTTTATCTTCAGATCTTATTTGCATGATTGGAGCTGTACCTTCAGTTATTTTTACTTTGTAACCTAAGAATAATTCATCAGAAGAAATTAGACAAAACCTTCTTTCTTTCTTGCATGATATTACAGTCTTTTAAGCATTAGAACTTTTATGCTAAAACACACCAGGTGAAATCAGGCACAGATTGTTTATCTGTTTCCCAGAAAGCTTCAGATATGCAAATACCATTGTATCGTTGTAGAACTGTACAGATGGAAATGCAGAACTGATTACTGTCAGGACCATAATTTTGCCTAAAGTTTTACTAGCCTAATGTATGCATTAAAATGTTGTGTATATCTTGAGGGCATTGCTTTGAGGAACTTCCATCTGTTTCACCGGTAAGGCTTAGTCTGCGGGTACCAGCTCTGAAGCATGCATAGGTTTTCTCTTGAATACTCTAAAGTGGAGCTGCCCTGAGAATCTGAAATTCTCTTCCGTCGGAAATTTTAACAAATGTATCGACCAGAACTTACAAAAAAGAGGTGAAAAGAATTTTATGAAACAGATTACTTCCATAACAGTGGTTCTGGGCAATGCCATGATCATTTGACACACTCTCAATGAGCTACAGTTGCATTGGCTACCATAGTCTGCGCCAAACTATTGGATACCCCATGTCAGCCCCCGAGGAAGTGAAGGTCGCAGACCAGTCTTACCCTGGGGTGCTTCATGCTGACCTCAGGACAGGATGAAGGTAGGTTAGAACAGGGGGGAGGGCTGGGTTGTTGAGTGTGCTATATAGGCATCAAGAGAGGCATATCCGGCCTCTTTCTGAAGCCAAGCATCACCAGGATAGGGAAAGATCCTCCCGCCTGCCCTACATGTTGTAGGAGGTCACTGGTGGTGGTTGATTACCAGCGTGTTGCTAGTTTAGGACAGGTTGCAGGGTGTAGCCAGTATTTTGGGGGGTGATGAGTCACATGTGGGCCTATCCAACCCTCGGGGAGAGGAAGGGAGCACAGGTGGCAGATGGCAGTGCGTAGGATGTGGGGAGCAAGAAAAGGAACTTCAAGGGTGGATGTTTGTAGGGCAATTGAAGGAGTGACTGGTTATATGGACCGAGGTCAGCAAGTGAATGGGGGTAGAATGAAGCAAAGGATATGGACTATCTGGAAAACTGAAAGCAGGCGAGTATGAATGGTGCGGGGAGAATGGAACTGTCTGGTTCTCTGTCAAAATTCATAATGTTGAGATACGGTTAATACATTTTAATAGAATGTTAGCAACCCTGTCCTAGTAAATGGCCTTCTACTCTGATCCAGCAACGAGGAGTGTGGTTACAGTACAAAGTGCAGTCATAGACAACAAGCCTTTTAGGAGTGGAGTTCGCTCCCTTGCCATGCTATAAAAAAGGTCATGGAATAAACACTATAATACAGACCAGAGAATAAGTTATGCCTTTCACTGGAAAGACCCTCTGAGTTTTTTCTCTATCTTTGTTTTTGCCGTTACTTGACAGTGTATGTTTATGGAACAGGTTATTGCTTTTGTCTGTACAACACTCTGATACCCTTCACGCTTTATAAAACTCTCCTAATAAATAAATATATATAAATAAATAAACGGGGGTCGCACAATTAGCACAATAAAAATGAAGGCCTTGCCGGATTTCTCAGTGAACAAGGATTACTGATTACAATATAGTATTTAAACTAATGAAAGTTTACATAATGATGAAATTGGATACCCCCTAGTCACCAATAGGCACTTAAAGAAACTGAGTCAATAACTGTTTGTAGCAACCGCTCAGAAAGTCAGGTGTTAATAGTCTTCATCCGAGTACCTGAGGGAGTAAATGTTTTCAAGCAATTTCAAAAACGAAAGCACCATGCAGTAATCTGTTTAGGGCAAGTAATGGTTCATTAGATAATGAGAACCCTCTAATTCCTTCACCAGACCGACTTGATCTCATTATTCAACTAATAACTGCTATTCCTTTCTACATGATCGGTTTAATTCTCCCACCACTTCCAGTGGTGACCCCACTGGCATTGGTGCTCATCCCACTACTTTGGTAATGTGAATTGTTTTCTTCTGATGATCTTTCCTCTCCACATCATCAGTCGGTTGATATCTTGAAAAGTTCAGACTTTTCTTGTCCATTTTCTCTGCCTTGGGCTGTTGGAACCCCAGCAATGATTCTGGTTCCACTTCCGCCATTTTTGAGGTGGGAGTTCATTGATTCCAGTAAGTAATTTAGACAATTTGTTTGCCTCTAAACCCTTTGCATTATTGACATATACAGTGCAGTAAAATAATTACTCAAAACAGACAGCCAGAGCAAAAGGAGTGCCTCATACGGCACCCACAATACACGTAGGTGATAACAACGATGGATATCAACATGTTCAGCATGAGCATGACAATGGTCACACAAAGAATTGGTTACAAATAAAAATAATAACAAAAACGCAAAGAACTGCGCCACGTTGCTTCCACCAGACAGAGATAATTGTCGCATATATATGGAGAGTCCGTGCCACCTGGAATCACATCTATCAGGTATACAGTGCGCTGGATTCACAGCAATAGGTCTGCGATATCAGGCGGGGGGAGGAGGCTCTAGATATAGACCCCTGTAGTTGGCCCACCTCATCCAGATCCTATAATGTTTTCTAGGGCACCCCCTTGCTTCAAAGACCAGGATTTCCAGGCCCATACTGAAGTCCATTTTCCATACC
Organism: Lissotriton vulgaris; assembly: GCF_964263255.1. Taxonomy (NCBI): domain Eukaryota; kingdom Metazoa; phylum Chordata; class Amphibia; order Caudata; family Salamandridae; genus Lissotriton; species Lissotriton vulgaris. The sequence continues at coordinate 1,460,509,998 of NC_141687.1, read as the reverse complement.
CCAAGCAAAGGCAGGGATTCCTCCTTCCAGGCTCGGGCAATGTCTCTCTTTGCCGATGTAAAGCCCAAAAATAAAAGGTGACGCTTGTACCTATTGCCACCTAGGCCCTCTGTAATATGGAAAATGGCCAGCTTCGGGAAGAAGGGAACCTTCCACCCCAATACTTCAGACAGGCATGTAAGCATTCTCCTCTAGAACCTCGACCGGTTAGGCCAGGACCACACAGTATGTAGGAAGGTACCCTCCATTGACCCACAGCTAGACAATGCGGAGATGCAGCTAGACAATGCGGAGATGCAATTAGCCCAGCCTGCCACAACCTGTGCCTTGTATAGTAAGCTCAATAGAGATATTTAAACTGGATAAGGCGCAGGAGAGCTGCGGTAACCGCATTACGCGGGGACTCTAGATTCTCCACCCAGTCATCTTCCTCTAGGGGGCCAAAATCTTGCTGCCATGCCTCTCTGGTTTTATATAGGGTGGTGGGTGTAATGTTGATGATCGTACAGTATATTTTAGTGATCATATGGTCCCCCAACTCCCCCATAAAGACTTAAGCCTAAACAGCGTTAAATTCAGGTATCTCTGTAAAGCAGGATATATAAGGGGTAAAAGCATGTCTGAATTGTAAGTAGCAGTAGAATTGTGTGCGGGGTATATCATATTCTGTTTGTATATCAAGGAAGGACTTGAGGGTACAGCCACGCATAACCTCCCCCACTGTGTCTATTCCAATGGCCCCCCCAGCACCGAAAGCCAGGCAATCGTGCCAGCTCTGGTAGATGCCTATTATTCCATAGTAGAGTTTCCCTGCGGAGCCTCCCCCACCAACCCATCTAGCAAAGCACAGACTTCCAGATTTTGAAGATGGTGACAGGGCAAGCGGTAGCTCTTTCAACAGCGCCACCGAATAAAGCGTCATGTGTAAGGCAGTATCTCCCAGCAGCCAACATTTCACGGCATAAGCCTTGTCCCCACAATCACCATACCACAATTCGTTAAGGACTAGAAGGTGTGAGGCCAGGTAGTACACATGAACATCCGGAGTAGATACTCCACCGGAGGTAGCACAACTCGCGATGCACCACCGCCCCAAAGGAACTGGGCTAGAATAGCGTTCAATTGATAGAACCACGTCTGCTTGATCGGGTAGGGGTAATTCTGGAACTGATGAAGAAGGCGGGGTAGGGAAATTCTTTTAAAAATAGCTGATCTGCCAAAAAGAGATAATGGCATATGAGACCATACACGTGTCTGGTCGCTTACCTGTGTCCACAGAGGGGCAAGGTTTTTTTCCACGCCACAGACTGGGACGCTGAGAGGAAGATAACCAAGTATTTGAAGCCATCTGGAACCACAACTACTTCCTGCGACCAGCGACCAGCGCCCAGCCCCCCAGCCGACCCCCCCGCAGCATCCACAGAAATGATTTTCCACGATTCATCTATAAGCCAGAGGACTTGCCAAATATTTGCATAATGAAAGGAGGCGTGGGCCAGTCTGGTCAAGGTTTGTGAGAAAAAATAAAACATCCTCCGCATACAGTGCTATGCGATTGGAAATTCCCGGTGCCCATTCAAAACACCGCATCTGGGCTTCCACTAGAATCCAGGCTGCCAGTGGCTCCATTGCGAGCACGAAAAGATATGGGGAGCCCTGGCGTTCCCCCGTCCATTGTGAAAGTGTCTAAAAGCCGAGTCAGCCACCCTAACCAAAGCGGTTATATCTGTATACAGTAGGCGAATAAGCTTCAGTAGCTGGGGGCCAATATTTAGACGGCTAAGCAGGGCATAGAGGTAAGTCCAGCTAAGCGAGTTCAAGGCTTTATACATGTCCGCCAGAAGAAGCGCGGTGGGCACCCAAGTCTGGCAACTGCAGCTATAGCATTGTGCGCGTGTCTATTTATTTATTTTTTTGTGTTTTATAGAGCGCAAACTTGACCCGTTAGGGTATCAGAGCGCTTTACAGGATTGAAACTTGTATACAAAAGAACTTAGTAAGGGGGTGGAACATTTGGGAAAAGAAAACCAATATATATATTTTACAAGAGCGAGAGGTCCAAGAGTCTAAGGGAGGGATGCCCAGAGGTGTCAGGTGGATACAATCCGGTGAATCCAAGGTTTAGCAGTAGTAAGGTATAGAACAAGTCGCTGAGGTGAGTGCCATGCAGGACTTAGGCAAGGAATTTACCCATTAGGAAAGTTTTGGCCTCCTATTTAAAGCGTGCCAGGGACGGAATTTTTCTGATGGCGGGTAGGAGTGAGTTCCATATTCTTGGTGCAGCCCCTGAGAAAGCCCGATTGTACGTTTTTTTCTTTTGCAAGCACGGATGCTGAAGCAGGAGGTCTCTGGCGGACCGGGAGTTTCTGGTTCCTCCGGATACCACAAGTTTCCAGGTGAGAAATGCAGAAGAATTAGTGTATAGAGCTTTGTGAGTGATACAAGCAAGTTTAAGCTGGATTCTGGCCTTGAGAGGAAGCCAGTTAAGAGCTTTCAGGTAAGGTGAAATGTAGTTGAATTTCTTTGAGCCTGTTAGCAGTCTGGTGGCAGCGTTAAGGCAGGCGTTTAAGGCAGCCAGGGAGATCTTGGGGAGGCCCAAGAGAGTAGAGCAGCCATAAACGGGTCTGGAGATGACTAGTGCCTGGACTGCCATTTTGAGGTCGGGAGCGTCGAGGAAGGATTTCAGCTTTTTTAGATAGCTCAGATGAAATCTGGTGGTTTTGGCCATCGAGTTAATGTGGCCACGCATATTTAAACTGCAATCTAGGGTTATTCCAAGGGGTTTGGCAGAGTCCACTCTGGTCAGAGTGCAGTTTAAGGCAATGATCGCTTTGGTCCATTCCTGAATGTGGGGGTTGTTTTTGGTGGGAAGATTAGAAGCTGGTCAGATGTGAGCCACTGGACAGTCGACTTCAAGGCCTCGTTCAGGGAGAGGATCTCTTCGGGAGAAGAGATTCTGATATAGATCTGGGTGTCGTCGGCATACATGTGGTAGGAGATATTGGCTGTGCGTAGTACTTCTGCTAGCGGTTCAAGGTAAAGATTAAAGAGGGTAGGGGACAGGGTTGATCCTTGGGGGACTCCGACCGTGATCGGAGAGGGAGCGGACAGTTTACCGTTGATTAGGAATCTCTGAGAGCGGTTCTGTAGGAAGGACCTAAACCATTCAAGAACAGGGCCATCCAGTCCCAATCTGAGTTTGAGGCCTTTGAGGAGTATTTTGTGGTTGACCGTATTAAAACCCAAAGATAGGTCTAAGAGGATTAGGAAACAGATTTTGCCTTGGTCAAGGGCTTGGAGGCCCTCATCCACGATGTGGAGAAGGGTGGTTTTAGTGCTGTGCCCTGGCCTGAATCCAAATTGGAAGTCGTCAAGTAGGTGGAAGTTGGTGATGTGTTGGCTCAACTGCTCTTGTACACATTTCTCCAGAACTTTGACCAGGAGTGGGATGTTGGATGTAGGTCTAAAGTTGTCTTGGGAGGCGGAATTCAGCGTGGGTTATGTTAAGATGGGGATGACTTGACCGTCTTTTATAGAGTCAAGTATCGACCCCTGATGGAGGGAAGCACTGATTATTGCTGTCCAACTAGGAATGATAGATTGAGAGGCGGCAGGTAAGCAGTTAGAGGGGAGTGGGTCATTAAAGTGGTTGTTTTGGTTTAAGGAGGCTAGAATTTTTGATACGGAGAGGTTGTCATAATCTTTGAAGAAGGACCAGCGTGCATGGTTTTTGGGTGGTGTCTGGGGAGGCAGCGCAGAGAGATGAGGCAATACCGCGGGCGGGTTGGGAGTTGGTAACAGATCTAAGGTTGTTTCCTAGGGCAGTAATTTTGTCGGAGAATAAGGAGGAAAATTCCTCGCAAGTTATTAGAGATGTAGGAGTTTCTTTAGAGGTTGTAGCCAGTTTATTGGATTGGTATTTGACCATTTCGAAGAGCTTGCAAGGTCTGTTCTTGGTGTCCCCCAGCTCTGATCTGAAGAATTCTTTTTCTGACTTCAGGATGTTCTTATTATAGGCATTTCTGGTCTGGCGGGGAAGTTTTAAGTGGGCAGCTGACGGGTGCTGTCTCCAGATTCTTTCTGCCTGCCTGAGGGTTCTCCTTTCGTTGTTGAGGGATCCATTAAACCAGGGGTTTCTTTCTTTGATTTGGGTTCTTTTTAGTTTGAGAAGAGCATGATCATCCAGAATGTTAGATATAGTTTTGGTATAGTGTTCTGTGAGGTTGTTGACTGTTGTGATGTAAGGGGGGGGAGTCAGTCTCACGTCTTATATTGTGCCACATGGCATGACCCAGCATAAAGCATGCCTGGTCTGAATGAACCAGCTCCGTGATGTGTAGGACTAAGTGATTGCCAATCACCTTGGCCAAGAGCTTGGCCTCTACATTGAGTAAAGTTGGGCGGTAGGACAGGAATTGTTCCAGGGAGCATCCCGGCTTCAAGAACACTACAATTTCGGCATGCTGCAAGTCAGGAGGAAGACTATCACTCCCTGCAGAAGGTTCAAGAGCCACTAAGTGCATGTTTAGGAGTTGCAGATGGTGTTTCTGAAATAATTCGCAGGGGAAGCCACTCGGACCCGGCGCCTTTCCCGCTCGCATACTGAGCAGCGCAGTCAGCAGTTCCTCTAGTGACACAGGAACATCTAGTGTGTCTCGTACCTCATTGGATAGGGTCCGAGGTGGAAAGTCATCGATACATTTCTGGATGAGTGCCGCAGGCAGAACCTCGTGGGGGGCATATAGATCTGCGAAATAAGTGGCAAAACAATCTGCAATGGCAGACGGGCCTGTAAGCGCATTGTCATCAGAGCCACGTATACATGCGAGCGTCTGAGGGCGCAGCGCCTGTTGACATAGACGATGCAACAAGGCACTAGACTTGTTTCCACACTGATATATCTGGCTACGAGTGGTGAGCCAGTACAAATGGGCTTCCTCTCTGGTGTACGTCTGCTGTATATTCACCAGGTGTCTGCGCTCAACACGTCCCTCTGAGTCTCTACTCGCACGTTCCAAGTCGAGTAACTGTGCCTCAAGTCGTATTAGTTTGTCGCAGCACTGCCTGCGCCGCTACATACAAAAAGCGATATCGGCCCCCCTGAGGGTGGGTTTCAACTCCTCCCATAAAATAACAGGAACGGCTACCAAGCCGGTACTTCGGGAGAGGTATGCTGCAAGAGATTTGTGAAAATGTGCTCTATATTCAGCGTCTCGTAGCAGCCATGGTGATAATCGCCACTGAAATTAAGAGCACCTGGGAATTAGAGACAGGAGAAGGGAAACCGGTGAGTGATCCGATAAACCCAGAGGGAGAACATCAGCTGCAAGGAATCTATGGGTATGTGCCCCTGAAAGAAAAAGATAATCTAACCGCAAGAAGGACTCATGTGCGCCGGAGAAAAATGTGTATGTACATGTAGTGGGGTATAAGGTTGTCCACGAGTCAATCCATCCTAATCCCTGCACCAGGGGTAGTAGTTTAGAATCCTGCGTCCCTGTCATGCGAGCCGTGACATGCCACCTATCTTGCGATGGAGAGAGAACATTGTTCCAATCTCCACCAACCAACGTCAATCCCGACGGGAGTTCAGTCCAGAGTGCCTTCAGCTTTTCAACAAAGGACCACGATGAGGGGGGGGCGGGGGGGGGGGCGCAATGATACTGCCCAGAACAATGGGTTTCCCATAAAGAGTCCCATCAATCACAACAAATCTACCCTGGGTGTCCGACCACGTCTTTTGATGTACGAAAGGGACAAACCAGTGTATAAGAATCGCACCCCCCCGGGAGCCCCTAGTAAATCTTGCTCGATAGATATGTGTGAAACCATACGTCCCCAAGCAAGGTGTCTTGGTTCCCGCTAAATGAGTCTCTTGGAGATGGAGAATGCCTGCCCTATGGTGCTTAGCTTGGAGCAGCACCGCTCTTCGCTTGATCTTATCAAGCAGGCCTGTGGTTTCCAAACTGTGCGCCGCGGCGCCCTGGTGTGCCGTTATCAGGAGCCAGGGGCGCAGCGCACAATGTGGGAAAGGAACTGTGAAAGTCGCACTAAGAATGTGTCACTTTCGCCCCCCCGCCTCCGTGATGAATAGGTTGCTCTGCCCCTAGTCTCTGCCTTTCTGAAGCAGAGCATCACGGCGGCGGGGTTGCACAAACAGCGCACACAGGACTCGGCTACAGAAATAGCTGTGAGGCCCGCCTGCCAATGAAGATCCAGGCACTTCTTACTCAAAGGCAAAAGATGATGCCCATAATCCGGCATTTCGGTGCCTGGCAGTTCTAACCATTAAAAAGGCAATCAACTCTTTCAGCTGCTGATGAGCTGTGAAAGAGATGCTGGTCAGTGGCAGAAAGGAAGGTGTTGCAGCACAGGAAGGGGTCATGCCCCTTGTGGAGTAACAAGCACCTTTGGTTATTTAGATGCAAATAGCATTGAAAGAGTAAATGAAACTAATTTTTTCATTTTTTCCCCTCAATTTTTATATAGAGCTCACCCAACCCAAACATATTGGAGTGCTTTACATGAGCACCAATGAAATTTCATAGGGACATGTTCCTTTTTTAGATACGGAGAGATTAAGTGATTTGCCCAGGATCACAGGATGTTGAGCCAAAACCAGAATCAAACCTGATTCCTCAGTTCCAAAGTGGGTAGCTCTGGCCTCAAGCTCCATCTTCTCCACTCCTCTACCCATGCTCAGGACCTGTCCAGGGAGTACTCTCTTAATATCTATGTCATACATCTGTGGTTCCCAAAGTGTGCGCCGCAGCACCCCGGTGCGCCGTGAAAAGAAGTCAGGGGCGCTGCGCCGCTGTGCAGGATGTGGGTCTGAACAAATATATAATTATCCTCAAAATGTAGTGAACCGGGTTCGACCCTCGACGTCAGCTCAGAATCCTGTGTCATTCTGGGCAAATCACTTAATCTCCCACCGCCTACAAAAACAGAATACATGAATGTATCCTTGTGTAACGTGACTGGTGCTCTTCGGGTCGAGTTTGCGCTTTATAAATCTGCAGCAAAAAAAGAAATGCAGCCAACCAAAACACAGAAAAAGGGTAAAACTTTTCAACTGTCAAATGACATTCACGAATGTTCCTATTATGACGGCTTTTTCAAATTCATGTGCAACGTTGTACCAAGTCCATTATCAGGCAGAAAAATCACATTATTGATGACATATATTTTGGATTCTTTAAACGGTGGAAACATTTAATAATTGGGAGAGAGAGGGGGTGTTCGTGCGCTGCTTAATAAACCTGTGGCGGTATCCCAGTGTTCTCTCTGGGAGCACAGATACACATAAAATGACTGTCTTTAACCTCCATTGGGTGGGTGGGTGCAGGGTCAGGTCCTTGAGGAGAGCATTGGGTGGGTCAGGGGCCTGGTGGAGAGCGTTGGGTGGGTGGGTGCAGGGTGAGAGGCCTGGTGGGGAGCGTTGGGTGGTTGGGTGCAGGGTGAGAGGCCTGGTGGGGAGCGTTGGGTGGGTGGGTGCAGGGTCAGGGTCCTGGTGGAGAGTGTTGGGTGGGTGGGTGCAGGGTTAGGGGCCTGGTGGAGAGCGTAGGGTGGGTGCAGGGTCAGGGGTTTGGTGGAGAGCATTAGGTGGGTGGGTGCGGGGTCAGGGGCCTGGTGGAGAGCGTTGGGTGGGTGGGTGCAGGGTGGGGGGCCTGGTGGAGAGCGTTGGGTGGGTGGGTGCAGGGTGGGGGGCCTGGTAGAGAGCGTTGGGTGGGTGCAGCCTCAGGGGCCTGGTGGAGAGCGTTGGGTGGGTGGGTGCGGGGTCAGGGGCCTGTTGGAGAGCGTTGGGTGGGTGCAGGTTCAGGGGCCTGGTGGAGAGCATTGGGTGCATGCAGGCTGAGAGGCCTGGTGGAGAGCGTTGGGTGGGCGCCTTATGCCCTGATGCAGCCACACTCTGCCAGCTTCTGTCCTTGCCTCACTCCTCGTTGAGGGGTCGTCACTCATGACTGCTGCATGTTGGAGAGTGTGAGGGGAAAAGGGTGCAAGGCAGAGGGGAGAAGGGTGCAAGGCAGAGGGGAGAAGGGTGCAAGGCAGGAGGGAGAAGGGTGCAAGGCAGAGAGGAGAAGGGTGCAAGGCAGAGGGGAGAAGGGTGCAAGGCAGAGGGGGGAAGGGTGCAAGGCAGAGAGGAGAAGCGCCTTGAGACCTCACAATGACAAGCTGCGCTTTATAAGAACTTCTGACATTGACATTAACAAGGGTGCAAGGTAGAGAAGGGTGCAAGGAGGAGGGGAGAAGGGTGCACAGCAGAGGGTAGAAGGGTGCAACGGGGAGGGGGAGAAGGGTGCAAGACAAGGGAGAAGGGTGCAAGGTAGAGAAGGGTGCAAGGCAGAGAGGAGAAGGGTGCAAGGCAGAGGCAGAAGGGTGCAAGGCAGAGGGCAGAAGGGTGCAAGGCAGAGGGGAAAAGGGTGCTAGGCAGAGGGGAGAAGGGTGTAAGGCAGAGGGGAGAAGGGTGCGAGGCAGAGGAGAGAAGGGTGCTAGCCAGAGAGGAGAAGGGTGCAAGGCAGAGGGTAGATGGGTGCAAGGCAGAGGAGAGAAGGGTGCAAGACAGAGGGGAGAAGGGTGCAAGGCAGAGGGGATAAGGGTGCAAGGCAGAGGGGATAAGGGTGCAAGGCAGAGGGGAGAAGGGTGCAAGGCAGAGAGGAGAAGGGTGCAAGGCAGAGGGGAGAAGGTTGCAAGGTAGAGAAGGGTGCAAGGAGGAGGGGAGAAGGGTGCACAGCAGAGGGGAGAAGGGTGCAACGGGGAGGGGGAGAAGGGTGCAAGACAGGGGAGAAGGGTGCAAGGTGGAGAAGGGTATAAAGCAGAGAGGAGAAGGGTGCAGGGCAGAGGGGAGAAGGGTGCTAGGCAGAGAGGAGAAGGGTGCAAGGCAGAGGGGAGAAGGGTGCTACGCAGAGAGGAGAAGGGTGCAAGGCAGAGGGGAGAAGAGTGCAAGGCAGATGGGAGAAGGGTGCAAGGCAGAGGGGAGAAGGATGCAAGGCAGAGGGGAGAAGTGTGCAAGTCAGAGGGGAGAAGTGTGCAAGGCAGAGAGGAGAAGGGTGCAAGGTAGAGAAGGGTGCAAGTAGGAGGGAAGAAGGGTGCACGGCATAGGTGAGAAGGGTGTAACGGGGGAGAAGGGTGCAAGACAGGGGAGAAGGGTGCAAGGTAGAGAAGGGTGCAAGGCAGAGAGGAGAAGGGTGCAAGGCAGAGGGGAGAAGGGTGCTAGGCAGAGAGGAGAAGGGTGCAAGGCAGAGGGGAGAAGGGTGCTAGGCAGAGAGGAGAAGGGTGCAAGGCAGAGGGGAGAAGGGTGCAGGGCAGAGGGGAGAAGGGTGCAGGGCAGAGGGGAGAAGGGTGCAAGACAGAGGGGAGAAGGGTGCAAGGCAGATGGGAGAAGGGTACAAGGCAGAGGGGAGAAGGCTGCAAGGCAGAGGGGAGATGGGTGCAAGGTAGAGGGAAGAAGGGTGGAAGGCAGAGGGGCGAAGGTTGCAAGGTAGAAAAGGGTGCAATGCTGAGGTGAAGTAGGGTACCAGAGGAAGGGGGAGAAGGGTGCAAGGTGGAGGGGGAGAAGGGTGTAAGGCAGAGGGGGAAAGGGTGCAAGGGGGATGGTGATGAAGTTAAAAATGTCCCCCCCCCGAAAACCTTTCTGCGGATACCCATGATCAGAGCCCAGCTCACGTAAACTTCTTGTAACGCCACGGAGCTCATTGAGCCTTTCTCTAGCCTGGTTACTTTTAGTGGGAGTGCTTCATACTACTCTATGTATGCATTAAGATGTACTTTATAAGATCTTTGTGATTGCAAATAAAGTTTTATGGCAGTGATGGCTACTCTCTGAATCCTTCATCACGTCTAGGCTTGAGTCTTCATGTAGACCAGTGGTTCCCAAAGGGTGCGCCGCGGCACCCCGGTGCGCAGGTAACAAAATGGTGGGGAGCCACGGCCAACTGCCAATTAGGTCAAGGGAGCCACCGGTCAAAAAAGTTTGGGAACCACTGAAGCAGGCCATTAATGTTCCAACTAAGGACTCCAAGCTCTCTACTCCCGCCCCTATCTAGCTCCGGTGGCATGTATGGCAATAACGTAGAAGCACAGGAAGAGTGAAATGGACGGTAAGAACAACTCCTAAGTCACACATTGCAGAGAGCATAGTGGCATTAACAGAAGGAAATAGCAAAACCCGCACAAAATGTCCAATCACCCCCCTACCCCAATACCTCATAGACATAGAAGTATCTGTCGCGGCATGGTCCAGGCCAGAACCCCAACAGGGGGTAACAGCTAGGAGCAGCCAATATATTCCCTGTCCAAGTCTCTTGCCTATAGAGAAACAAAATAACAAAGGGTCAGAGACTTGTAAGACAATGGAAGCCTGCAATAAAAATATCTCGTAAGTGACATAAAGCATACATAGTTACAGTTTTCGGAGGTATATCTTTCAGGACGCTGAGCATTCTGGTTGATCATCAGGGAATCACCGATTGGTCTTGCTGCGAGCCTTGGATCTCTTCTTAGCATGTGTTCAACGTTGTTGTCCACCACCCTCTCCCAGGGGACCATGCCCTGGACCACTAGATGATGAGTCGGAGTCAAGCCTTGGCATAGTGTGGGGCTTAAGCCGGACCTTCACCTCAAGCCACTGAAATACCTTCTCCGAGGACTCAAAGAAATGGGGGTGCAATTCATATATCACCCGTGGGTGGGCTGGGTAAAGCAGGGAGTATGGGAGTTTAAGGCCCCAAAGGCGAGCCTTAGCCTCCAGAAATGACTGCCTGCAATGCTGTACGAGTCTGGTATAATCTGAGAATATGAGAATGCACTGCAAGTCATTCGGGTGTGAGCCAGCTCCTGAGCCACGTGGTGAGGAAAACCACTGTATCCTTTTCTTCGCAACGTTCCAGGAATCCAATGAAGCGAATATTATTCTGACGGGCACGCCCATCTGCATCCCCACCCAGCGTTGCCAGACCCCGCGTAAGAGATTTAAGGGTAGACACCTTCTTTGTCAGTGTGCCCAGTGTCTTCCACTTCTGATATGCGGGATTCCGCCTCCGTAATCCGCTGCACCGCATTGCGGACATCATGCCGAAGCAACATGACATCTGCGCCCACTGCACCTTTTTTGTATTCCAACGATTCCTGCGACTGAGTGATCGCTGACAGCAGGGTCGCGTTATCTGGTATTTGGTTCTCCGAGTCTCCCAACGATGGCCCCGAGGCCAAATTCCCCAGCAAACTTGTCCATGGTGCATTGCATGGAGGATACGCCAGGCTGCTTAACCTTGGCCATTATGGCGACGCACAGGGCCAGAGAGGGCAAACCAACCATCTGGGTACTGCAATTTCTCCCAATATGCGCCAAGGATCATGGGCGCTGCAAATCCAGTGTAGCCGCCATGATGAAAGGAAGGGAGGACCAGACCAGGCAGGCAACCGTACCCACAGGCCAGACCAAGCCAAGCCTATGCTTGGCCGCATCTGTGAGCAAGGCAACCCCAGCCACCCCTAGTGAGTGTCCTGGTACAACTCCTATTGCATGCTGCAGCTGGTGCCTCAACAGTAGGCAATGTCTCCCAATCACCGGTGCCAACTAACTTATCTAGGAGAGGGCACAGCAGCAACGCAGTACATATAGGAGTGAGTAGAGGCACCAGGAAGAACAGTGTCCGCGGCCGGTACCACCAGCTGGGTAAGTCTTCAAGAGGGCATCTGAGGTGGGCAGCAGCAGTGGCCTATTCAATGGGTGGAAACACAAAAGTTCCAGAAAAGCCCAAACCCCAGCAGACCGATCCGATGATCCAGGGGCTGAGGTAAGTAGGAATCCCACCGTGGCATATACCAACAATAGCCCTAAGTGTGCACGCTCCAAGCTCCGTAGCCAAGCCCAATGGAGAGACCAGGACTCGCAGTCAAAGCCCCCACGTCAACACGGTGCCCACCCTGCACCACAGCAGACCACCAGGTAAGGATGGGCGAGGGGGGGCACCACGCAGGCATTGCAGCACAGCCCAGGACGGGGATCCCACCACAGCACCCAACCGCCACCTACCGGGTCTGCCGGGTGAACAACACTTACAACGCAACTTTTACATCGCAGAGCCTTTACAACGCAACCATTAAAACGCAAACTATTACAACGCATTGCTCTGGGGGGCGCTCTAGGATAGGGAATAGGTTAATTTACTATCCAATAACCTTCCCTAGTGTCCACGGGGACTGGAGTTGGAATAGTAAATTAAACTATTCACTATCCAGCGCCCCAAAGCACTATGCGTTGTAATGGACTGCATTGTAATAATTGCGTTGTAAAGGCATGCAATGTAAATGCATGCGCTGTAACGTCATACATCCGGTCTGCCGCGATGCCAGAGCAGGAATGGACCACACAGTCGGCGAGCCGTCCACCAGAGCGGGGACTCCCAACGCTACGCCCACAGCTCCGCTCAGCAGGCACCATCTGTCTCCCCATGTCTCCAACAGGTAGGCCCCTAGGCAGGGAGGCCCGCATCAGCAAGCATCCAGATTCAAGCCGAAGCTGGCCCGATGCCTCCGTTTCACTCCCGCTGCATCCACCATCATTCACTAGGCCTCAGCCGCCCACATTTGCAGCCCCGCCATCTCAGGCCCAGTGCAGGAGATAACTGCAGGAGCCAACGAGGCAGGAGAGTAGTCTGCCACTGTTGGATCACCTCTCCGGCAAGCCCCATCTCGGAGCTCTCACCACCACCCTCCACCAGCTCAACCTGGTCACAGGCCCCATGGGGGAGGACACACAGGATGAGGGAGTGGGTCGGCAGGGCAGCAGGGCAGCCCACATGCACTAGGCCGTCAAGCCGTCGGCACACAGCAATCCTGGCAGAGTGAACTCATGAACAGCACCACAGCTGAAATAGGCACTCCTCGACCACATATAAGTTCTGAGATAGGAAATTAGACACTCAAAGGCAGGTTCAATAGCGGATTAATGGCAGGCTGCCAGGTTTGTGCTAAAGCATATCTGCCAATCTAGACGGCTAAGCCACGCCCCTAGTAATATATTTACTAACATAAAAGTTGAACTAGATCGTAAAACATATTAATACAGCTGCACTGAGTGATTATTCCAACATTCCCATAAGATCCCAGCACCAATTAAAACAAAATCCTGAAAAGCTCAAATTTGAGTAACTAATAACAGTAGCACATAAGCATCACAGCGGTAGATGGTGAACTGCTGACTGCTCCAGCAGTTTTTCCAGGTGTCTATTGGGTGTGTCAAGATCTATTATATCTTCAAGCTGTTCTTAAGATATATGCAGATGGAAGATCTAATAGGTACTCTTTTTGGTCCCTGCTGGCCACAATTCCTCAGGCTATGATACTCCAATCCTTGACTTCTCAACGGTCACTCTGGGACTAATTCTCATACCACAATGCATAATACCCATTACTATGATTCAATCTGTGTCACAAGTAGATAGACTCATAAAACCTATTTGAGATAAATGTTTTCTGATCTGCCCATGTATATGTGAAGACCACCTCTGAAGTAAAGTATATTTTGCGGCACTGCTATTACTACACTTAGTTAGTTTAAGGCTCAACTGATTGGAAATTTATACTTGGACTATCGATGCCCATTTCCTCCAAGATGTATGCACAGCATCCATCTTTGTATGAATTTCTTTTGTTTGAAGAAAATCATTCAAACATGGCTGTTACACATGTATGCATCTACTATTTTTTTCAAATCCATTCAAAGGTTTCTCCTGCAAGTGTGCATGCATGTGCAGGGTAAATTGTTAAATGGCTTTCTTAAAAGAAAATGAATTCAATCATACATTTCTGCTACACTTGCTTTTGCTCGAGCATGCCTAAGATGGCCGTCCACTCGTACCACAGCAGGCAACTCTCAGGTTGAGAAGAGGCTGAGAGAGCAGGCAAGGGTTAGAGGATAGTTTTTTTTAAAAATATAATGGTAGGAAAGAGGTAGAGAGAGGGGGGGGGAAATAGACTGTCATATGCACTGCTATCCAAGGTTTGATGTCAGCAAAAGAAGGCCACAAGCCATCAATTCACAATACAGTGGGACCGTAAAGCTCCTTTAAAGGAACAACACAAGAATAGGAAGGAAAACGAATTAGAAGCGGGGAAGTGAGGCAGGGAAAAAAGTAATCATGAATTGGAGCTGTCCCAAAACCCTCTGCATACATCTATTGTTTTGTTCGAAACAGGTAGCTTATCTATATAATATGGAGTCAAAAGCTAACCGTTATTCACGATCTTTTGATTTCTTCTAGTCCTCCAAACTTGTTTGCTCCTTCTTTTTTGTTGCTACTTAATCACAGTGGCTACACACTGTAGTTCGTTCTTCACTACTTGTAGTTTTGTTTGCTCATTTCTGTTACCTGTTTTATTATACCCACTCTCTATAGATTTTTTTCCATTTAGAATGGGACCGTTTTAGAGCCATCAGAAAAATATGCCGCAAAGTTGTGAATTCCTACCTTCATGGTATGTAAGAAATTGGCAAAGAGTAAAATTTCCATAATACCCACTAGATTCTCCACCAGTAGCCTTCTCTAAGGCTGGAGCTGATCATTTTTTCATTGCTAGAACCATATTGCCAATGGTCCACTTTTAATTTTAAATACTTATATCTACTGTCACTATTTTATTGTACTTTACTTTCTTTTACTTTCTGTCTGATTCTCTTATGAAAATTGACTAGTAAGTCAAACTTAAGTCAAGGTTAAAAGCCAAAAATTTCTATCAAGTGCTTTGTGAATGAGGCAGGTACACTCCGACTAGGTATCTGCCACCATTTGCCTTAGTTGTCTTGAACTTGATTCACAAACGTACATACAAATCTGCAACTTTTTAAAAGTGGGTTTTATTCTCTGAATCAATTGTCAGTATACAAATACAAGAATAGATTTCTGGCAAAGCTGAGGGGGAGGACGGCAACCAGTCAGTGTTGTGTATTCAGCAAAGAAGGAGATGAAAGCAACCGACTTTATAGAACATAGGCTGTTAACCTGATTCACAAAACTTATGCCTATCACTGTCCTATCACTCAAGGTCAAATTCTTCACCAACAGCGTGTAGATTGCCACACACATAGACTATATTTTTCTGCAGAATGAGAAAAATGTGCTACAAAATGGGAGTAGTAAAGGGAAAATTAATTAAGGGCAGAGGGAGGGGCATATAAATGCAAAACCAAACCAACAAAAGGGTAGCTGAATTGGAATTCTCCAAAGTTACACCCACTGCTATTCTGGTAGTATCACAACCCAAACAGGTTGAAATCTACTTCAGTCAAGGTTCAGAATGAATCATATCCCACATATTACCACTTCACAAAGCTTATTAACTAAAAACGATGGTTAAAAAAACAATTGTTTAGACCCTACAGACATAGATATACATCATATTGAAAACATATTTTTAGAAATATGGACAAATAAAATAATTTAACTTGAAAGACAATGAACTCTAAACAGTGCAGACACCTATACAACTCACATTATGAAAATGGAATTATAACATACACATACATAGAAAATTACAAATTGTTCATAATTTACAAAAACACAAGTCATCTCACATCTAATCTAACTGAGTCTGCAGACACTGAAAGCCTCAAGTGAAGATCAACTTTATTCATTAATATGAAAGCATTGTCCATTTGAAATAAGTATTTTAAAATGATTATTGAAAAGAGGATATTCTTACATGTGTTCTCTGTATATATGTTATGCTTTGATGGCAAATATGGAGAATAAGGACGATCTTGACTACTCTAAGCGTCATAATAACACAATGCATGGTATAAATACACAAACATGTGCACGCAGTTACACACAACACAACTGTAGCTGATGTCTCACATCCACAAGGTCTCAAAGTACAAGAGGAAGAGAACAGTGTCAGGACACTAAAGATGTGCAAATTTCCCTCGCAGAAAGTAAAATGTGGTCATTTCACCTGGTGTGTTTTTTCAATCCACTGAGCAGATTTGGGACTGATTCGCTAATCCATGGGCAAATTAACACTCCAAAAGGAGTGTTTCTTTTAGAAGCACTGTGAGGGGCTGGGCTATTTTTTTACCACAATGTTGACAGTATTAAGTTAAATATACTGCCAGAACTCCAGGCAGTGCACTTTAAAGCAGCTTCCCTAGCGGGAACATCGGTGTGCCATGTGGGCTGGCAGGGCCTTGTGACACTCTACAAAGGTAGGTGCCAATTACAAGCTTCCTTGCTGGTAAAGTTGCTTTGAAGAGCACTGTCAGGGCCTGGCAATTGTGATTAACTTAATGTAATCACCATCAAAATAATTGCATTGTCCGGCTACTGACATTGCTGGACAGCACAGAAATTCCTTGTCCCATATATTTCTCACCATGAGGACTGAAGAAGTCTTGTTCTACAAGATATTTCACCCATATTCCTCCTTTTTTAAACCGTGGTAGGCAGGTGAGGAAGGAGTCGAATTGCCTGCAATTTTGCAGCTGTTCATTTATTTGCTCTCAGTAGTAATTTTTGCCAGATGTATATTATTTTCCTCAGGTGATGTCTGTTTCCCTATTGTTTTCAAATTGTAGTTCTGAGTATGTTAATCAATCAGGGGGTTTACAGTGTGTTACTCATCTGTGAGGGTCTCAAGGTGCTGCAAGGGGAGCTGTGTGGGGTGCAGCTCAGTTCAGCTGAAAAGCCAGGCCTTGACGCTCTTCCTAAAAAGTGTCCAGAGTAGGGGAGCATCTGATGTTGAATGGGACCTCGTTCTAGCCTGTGGTTGCAATGTAAGAGAAAGCTCTTCCACCTGCTCTGGTTCTACGGATGCGCGGGATTCCTACTAGGGCGAGATCTGCTGAGTAGAGGTTCCTTTTGGGTACGTGGAAGGAGACTCCGTCGTTGAGGTATTTGGGTCTGATGTAGTGGATGGATTTGTAGGCATGGGTGAGTAGCTTCAAGGTCACCCTTTTTTTGACAGGGAGCCAGTGGAGGTATCGCAGGTGTTGTGTGATGTGTTCATGTCCTGGGATGCCCAGGATGAGTCTGGCCGCAGTGTTCTGGATGGTCTGGAGTTTGCATAGTAGGGATTAGTTTATTTTGGCATATAGGTGTTTCCGTAGTCCGGTCTGCTTGTTATGAGTTTGTGGGTGACAGTCTTTCCTGCGTTGCGGGATCCACCTGAAGGTTTTGCGGAGGATTCGGAGAGTGTTGAAGCAGGTGGAGGTGACAGCTTTGATCTGTCGGGTCATGGTGAGGGAGGAGTCGAGTATGATGCCAAGGTTCCGGGCGTGGTCCGTGGGGGTGGGGGAGTGCCGAGGGCCTATGGCCATCAGAAGTTGTCCCAAGCTGAGGATGTGGGTCCAAGGACGAGGACTTCTGTCTTCCCCGAGTTGAGTTTCAGACAGCTGCTGCTCATCCAAGTTGCAAGGTCTTTCATTCCTTCTTGGAAGCTGACTCTGGTGGTTTTGGGTCCTCTGTGAGGGAGATGATGAGCTAGGTGTCTTTGGCGTAGGTTACGATGCTGAGTCATGATGTCTGACTATGGAAGCAAGGGCGTTCATGCAGATGTTGAAGAGCATGGGACTGAGCGATGATCCTTTGGGTACTTGGCAGTTGATTTCTGTGGGTTCGGCTAGGAAAGGCCGGGTTCTGATTTCTAGCATTGTGGAGTCTGGCTGCGAGATTGCTGAGGGAGATGGTGTCGAAAACTGCGGAGAGGTTGAGTAGGATGAGGGCTGCAGTGGGGCCTTGGTCGAGTAGCGTGCATATGTCGTCTTTGGCTGCAAGGAGGGCGGTCTCAGTGCTGTGGTTGATTTAGAATCCAGATTGGGAGGAGTCGAGGATGGCGTTCTCTTCGATGAAGTTTGTCAGCTGGGCATTGATATTCTTCTAGGTAACTTTGGCCGTGAAGGGAAGGAGAGAGATGGGTCGGTAGTTCTTCAAGTCTGTCGGGCCTGCAAAGGGTTTCTTGAGGAGGGGCTTGACTTCTGTGTGTTTCCAGTCATCGGGGAAAGTGCTAGATCGAAGGGGGCATTGATGGTGCTTCGTAGCTGGGGCACTATGGTGGTGGAAGATATCTGGCGGCAGTGGTCCTTTGGGGCTCCTGAGTGAGTGCTCTTCATGGTCGTGGTGGTATCTTCGGTGGTGACCAGGGTCTAGGCGGGTCTGCTGTTGTCGCTGGTGGGAAGGGTGGTTTCTGGAGTCTGCTCGGTGAAGTTATGGTAGAGGGCCTTGAAGATGGGGTCGAGGGTGTGTCCTGCCTTGTAGGTGGTGACGAGCTATTTCAGTCCGATGTTAGCGAGGTTGTCCAGGAGGGCTGTGGAGTTGGGGTGGCCGAGGTTGTCGAGGTGGAAGTTCAGGTCTCCGATGAGTATCTAGTCAATGGAGCCGATGACGTTGGGTGCGATGAGGTCAGCAATTGTAGTGGCGGTCATAGCGCGAGGTCCGTGGGTCTGTAGGTGAGGGTGCCGTGAAGTGTGGTTCTAGGGCTGGTCTGGATCTGAAAGTGAAGGTGTTCGGTGGTGGCAGGGGACTCGCTCGTGGTGGAGGTGGAGAGTCGGAGAGAGCTCTTGTGTGCGATGGCGAGTCCTCCTCCTGGGTGGTTGGGGTGGTCCTTCCTCTGGATCTTGTAGTCATCGGGAATGGCAGTGGCGCTGTCGGGGGCAGAGGAGGCGTTGGTCCAGGTTTCTGTGAAGAAGGCGACATCTGGCGAGAGAGTGTTCCAGGAGGTTACAGATCTCTATGGAATGTCTGTGCAGGGAGTGCACGTTGATGAGGATGCACTTCAGGGCTTCGGAGGAGTTGGCGTCAGGCATGGGGGTGGTGGCCGTGGTGGAGCGGAGGGTGGTGAATGGTTGGAGGCAGTGGTGGCAGGAGAACTGGCCGTGGGTGGTGCTTGGCGTGGACTACTGGCAGTTGTTTTTCCTTCCAGGGTTGAGTGCGTTGAGGGCATCTGGAGATCCAAGGTCCCTGGCATTGGTCTCGGTTGGGTCGTGGACTTGCGCAGACGGGTTTGCCTTTGGCATGCCTTTGCCGGCCAGAAAATATAAGGATATATACAAGGGTCTAAGGGATAGTATTTATCGACCAACTAAACTCCATACCCCAAATTCAATACATATACAACATAAGGGAGATTGTCAGTCTGTCTAGTCAGACAAAAACCTCTTATTGCTCTGAAGGAGTGCTCACCAAACTCAGATAGCTTGCCCAGCTCTCGGCATGAGTGTGATTTCCATCAGCCCACCACTTCGGCGGAGCATCGTCATCTGGAAAAAAGAGGAGAAGTGTCTATGCAGCCAATGTTGCTCATAGGCTAACAATGTCGGCTACTTGACCTTTTACTCCAGATCAACTCGGCCAAAGTGATTGTCAAAGTATGTGAGTGCTAATGGTGTGCAGTGCTGTTGTGGACGTGAAAAGAAAAATGACTGAGGGTGAAAAATATGTTCATTGGAGATCGTCCAAATGTCATGAATAAAAACAACCTGATAGTATGGAACAAATTTACCATCTCATGGCAATAGGTATGGTCGACATGTTTCAGCCGCTATGGCAATATTACCCGGCTTTCTTCAGGATCTAATGGGTGAAATATGCTACTGCAAGACTAAAACCCTATGTGTGAAAAATAAATATATAATCAGTGTATGTTTCAAAAGGAATGAGTACATCAGTGGTCAAAGACCACCCTACCAGAACTGGATGGCGTGTACGTGTGGTAAATACGTACTCTTCTTTCCTAAATCAAACAAAAAGGAGGAAAGTTACACTGAAAAATGAGGAGCAAAACATTCTGAGCAAAGAGGTTAAGTCAGGTGTCAATTCTAAAAAGTAATTGACAATACCTGCCCTGTAAGTGACTCCATTCGGAAATACTATATTTCTAGAAGAAATTTTGAAATTACTCACCCAACTCGCTGTGCGAGTATGCCTCACCTCACCCGGCAACTGCTCGGTGGTTGAGGCCCCGCTCTATTTGTAAGTGAAACCAGGGAACAAAGGTGATGAAATCATACAACATGGTCCCTCAGTTTCATTTAAATATCAAATCAAATAAAATTAAACCTAAATCAGATCTAAGATCCGGAAATTCGTACACTATGCTGAAATACAGGTAGGCCCTTTTAGATAATATTTGTTGCCTTATGAGGGGATGATTAAAAGAGATTCATAGCTGATGGGGTATACTGGCCAATCAAAAGCTGGTATGTATGGCCATTATTCATAAATATGTACAGTTAGTCATAGTTGTTAGCAGGTTCAACATCTCTATACAAGCAAGGGATTTCAAGTCCAATGTTCTAAAAAGACCACGGTTCAACCTAGACCCTTTGCAGAAGGGTATAACCTAAAAGATTGTATAGATCGTTTGAAACCTTAAGAACATGCAGGAGAGAAAGTCAAGCAGCAGAAACCCTCCCATAGTGTCTCCTTGCCTGTCCGTCGGTACCCCCTGTCAAGCTCCGAGCCGAAGGGAAGGTACCTGACGGCAGGATGGTGTTTCTTTTTATAGTACCCTTGATTGGAACAAGTAGCGCTCATCAATCAATAAGCAAATGGACGGGTGCAATGTTATAATGCATGCCGCGTTAACGCCAATTGCGTAATGCGAGATTTGCTCTGAGCTATCCATCGCACGATAGAGCGCGCGTCTAGTAGAAATACTGCCTCTTTTGGAAAGCACGCATGTGCGCCCGGTAGTATACTCCGTCCATTTGTTGGCTAGATGTGTTGCGCTCACTATGCTTTCCTCAAACTAAAAACACTTCTGCCTACACGCTCACTTAAACACGTAGAACCATGGCTTAAACCACAATTGACACGTCTCACAGCAGCGAGTCATTTTGTGTCAAAAGTTTACAAACTTCTCCTCCCGGTGCCGGGGAAAGCCCAAAAGCGTAATGAACTACAGTGGGAGGGAGAGCCCAACACCACGGGGATTGCGTTTGACTGGAGCAAAATTCACGCCACGGCCCTTGTAAATAATGTCTCTCCAATACTGTCGCAAACTAAGTATATGATACTTAACAGGGTGTTCTGGACACCGCAAAGGCTATTTAACCTCCAATTAAGAGACAGCCCCAGCTGTTGGAATTGCAATCTGGCCGAGGGAGATCATTGCCCCTCCCTAAGGAACTACTGGGGTAAAATATTTAACTGCATAGAACATGTTCTTAAAATTAAACCTCTAAGAGAATTCGTTTATGTCATCCTGGGAGCCTTGGACCCAGCTGTGATCAATGATAATGACCATCAACTGCTAGACTTACTACTCACCTTGGCATGTAAGGTGATATTATGCAAGTGGAAGAACGCCTCCGAAGTCTCCGTTAAGACATGGCAAGAGTGGGCATCTTGCATTAGAGGCACAGATAACAGCTCCTTGCACTCTTCCCCCTGGCGTACTTCCAATAAGAAATTGTGAAAATCCCTTGATGCCTCTTCCTTCTCCTTTGACCCCCCCGTAGGCGTACTTGTTGTTGCTAATGGTTGCTGATTATCGAACTGATGTATGTAAATGTACTGTAACACTGATTGAGATAAAACCACTACCTTTGATGTGTGATATGTATTACATCTGTATTGGGCACATGGCATTCGACACTCTGTACTTGCATTTCATATCTGCATTTTTCTTCTATGTTTTTTCTATTTTACTTTATTTAATTTATTTATTTACTACTACAATCATGGCTGTACATCTCTTATAATTTGACACATGTATTCATCTATGTAAAGTGATATTTTATCTAGTATCAGTTATTCATTCTAATGTCAGCCGCAGCACGATATATCTCATGTATCCTGTTTTTTTATTTTTCAATAAAAATGATTTGAAATAAAATACAAGTGATTAAGCAGCTTAAACAAAGTGTTTTGTCGATCATTTGCTCCAACAATCATATGGATCTCAGATGTATTGCAGCCCCTTTCCTTTCTGCCCTAAATTTCGGATTGTTAGAAAAATAATTTCTATATACAGTGACCACTCATCCAGTGATATCTTTGCGATAACAAATAATGTAGTTTCATGGCAAAAATCCTGAGAGATCATGCTGCTGAAGTGGAACTTTATCTCGGCTACAAAATAGGATCTTACTTAACACCAGATGTTTTATCACCCTTACTTTCCATATTGTTCTTTTAATACATCACTAGTGACGCGTAATTTCAAAATGCAAGGTTTTGCTTTTATTTTTCACTTTCGTGAGCAGAAATGTATCTAAAAAGAAAATGTACAGGACACAACAACATAATGCATAATAGAAAAATTCTATAAAAATAATATAGAAAACTGTTACCATCAGTTATGCAACTTGCTGAAATAATGGTTTGAGTGGTAAGTTCGCTTGTTAGGCGTAATAGTGTTTAAAAGATGCCACCTGCTGAAAGGATAGATTGGGTGTTTGTGTCTTGTAGAATACTGTTCTAACCAACGGTGGATTGAGAATGGGAGGGTTCGTCAGGCTTTGGTTTAATATTTGCACAACAACTTGAGGGAGGAGGGGCTTGGTTAGTGCAGTTGTGTGCAAGCTGGGCGTGTCCGGACATGCGCAGTTCAAAACAGCTAGGCAAGTGTGTTGTATAGGGCGCATGTGATGTGTGTAACTACTTGTCATTTGGTTTTTGGGCCACATGCAGCTTTTCCTGTGCTGGTGCAATGCTTCATCAAAAAGAAATTCCCAGCTCTCGCAGGCTTCATGCCGTTATTAGGAAGCAATCCAGGCGAAGAAAAACTACCTCACAGGCCTCAGTCTGAAGGTAGACTATAGCTAGATAGGAGCTCCAATGATCCTAGTTTTTTACAAGTGGGCAAATAATATTTGGTGAGCTTGCTGAACGTTTCTGCATAGGAGAAATAAGTGGGGAATTGATTCCAGCCGGTAACACAGCAGGGACAAGAATGTGAGCTGATTTGGCATCTCTTGGCTCGAAGAAGTATTTTATTAGAAAACGTGCTGGAGCACCTAATAATATCTCAGGATAAAACAAATAATTGCCAACATAAGCTTATAGTGCGTTGTTTTATTAATTCCCCATATATAGTTGTATCAGTAAGTACCATACAAGTGACCTTTGACCATCTCTCGAGCTGAGGCTGTGCTAAAAATCTAGGGCCATATGTATCAAGCAAAATTGCGATCGCAAATGCTGAAATTCGCAGAATTTTGGCGTTTGCTATCGCAATTTTGCTTTGTGGTATGTATGAGGCAAATCTGAGTGCAAAATAAGGAATCGCAAAATTAGCGATTCCTTATTTTGCAATTGCATTTAAGGAATCGCAAATTTAGCGATCCCTTAAATGCAATGTAAGAAGCACCAAAAAAGTGCAATTTGGCCTTTAGGAATCACAACTTCAAGTTGGTGGTAATTTGCGATTTCTTTGAAAAATGCACTTTTTTTGCCTTTTTCAAAGTGCAATGTGAAGCACATACATACCCTTAGGGCATGTATGTGCACCACATGTGCACCCATGCTTATTTCAGGGGTGCAACAGGGTGACCTTTTGACACCCTGGCACCCTTGAAATTGCATTCTCAATTTGCGATTCGCTAATTGCTAAACGCAAATTGAGAATTTCTTCCCATCTATTCCTATGGGCCTCTAGGCCTATAGGAATAAATTGAAAGGTATTCCTTTAATTGTGAATCACAATTTGAGATTCGCAATTAAGTAATATGTACGATTCGCAAAATTATTTGCAAATCCTACATACATAACATTTTGCGATTCTCAAATAGCGATTCTCTAAAAATCGGTATTTGAGAATCGCAAAATGTAAGTTTCATACATATGGCCCCTAGTTGTTTAATAATTTGAGTGCTTTCTTTTTTGTAGCATCAAGGAAATCCAGCAACCCTCCCCCTTCACAGCAGTTGTATAAAGTGGATTGTAAAAAATGGAAATTAAAGGCTTGCCTACAAATTTACCATTCGAAAGGGCTAGAGAGGTTTGCGAAATGGAACGTTGGAAGCTTATGTTAACTGCAGTGATTGATAAAGACCGGCGTAGCTTCTGGAATTTGGTTTTGTTGGGCAGTAAAGGTAGAGTAGGTCCACCTATGTCCAATATCTCGGCTACAGACTGGCTAACACGTTTTGCAGAATTATATTCACTGGAGGGTGGTGGTGATTCTCACCTACAGTTGAATTGATTCGAAAATTTACAGAAGGAACAGTGTAATCTGCCATAGGCAAAAATGTTTACATCTATTTCCCTGGAGAAAGTTCATTCCGTACTTGGTAAATTAAGTTTTAGAATTGAACAAAATCCCAGCGGACCTCAACAGGCAGAAACTACTGAGCTTATAAAACCAGCTGTGAGAGGGCATGTTTTGCTAAAAATCAGTGCAGGGAATGGAGAACTATATATTTACCTTTAAAAACCATTCTGATATATTTTTAGTAACCCGTTTTAGATTCAATCAGCTCCATCATATCCTGGCGTCCCCATCGGGTTTTAGGTCTCGGCCTGCGATGGCTGTGCAGACATGCGCAGTCGAGCTGGCGAGATTTAATGACTGAGTATTTTTCACTAGCGAGGTTAAGCCCGCCCCTCTTTTCCATTGGCTGGCGTCACCGTTCATGCTAAACGGTGGCCAGCCATAGGAGGAGAGGTCCTAGTGACGTTCTTCTTTCTCTTTCAGCCCCGTCCTTTTCAGACTGAGTTCCTTGTCTTACTGGTGACGTAAAAGGTTTCTTAGCTTCTTTATGGCCCTGTTAAATATTGGATGGATTTGTTAGCATGAGCTGAAAGCTATTTTGTATTTCTGGCAGCCATTTTTGTTTGCCATGTGCTGCCACGTGCTCACCATGTGCTCTGTCCTCCCTCAGTGTAGACTGCTCTTGTAATCTGCCTAGAAACGAACTATGTTCAGCATCTTCCACCTTCGCACATGCTCACTTGCACTATCCCGAATCACTGACAACGTGTCCCATTGGATAAAGCTCCCTCTATCACTGGCCGGGTTGGCGTCTTTGATTAAAATGGTCATACTTCCCCAACTACTCTACCTCAACATCCCATATTACCCGGGGCTACACTTCTTCTTATTATTAAAAACTGAATTGATTAGACTGGTGTGGGAGGGAGGCAAGCTCGCCTACAATGGACGATTCTAACCAGGCCTTATGTTGTGGTGGTTTTGCCATCCCGGACCTAGAATTATACTACACATGTGCACAGGCCCACTTCCTATATTACTGGATACAACGTCCCAGATTCATGCCGCAACTGGCAGACGAACATTGGCTTGCACACCCGATTCCAATAGAAGGGGTACTGTTTGCTGACCTGCAGGCTCGAGAGCACACGCGCAACACTGTAAATGCTACAATCACGGCGTGGCGCCGCACGAGAAGCTCTTGGGGCAGATTTGTTATATTCTCCAATATTGCCCGTGGTTTATCACCCTGCTATGCCATTACTGCAGGAGACAATTTTTCATAAACTTAAGGAGAAGGCTGATCTTACCACGTGGGGCGACTTGTATGAAGGAGGTCACTTCCGCACTTCGGACAGCCTCTTTCAAAATTTGACCCGCACACCGCTGAACAGCTTTCTATATCTGCGACTCCAACATGGGATCAGAGCCTTAGATGCTACTTTCCCAGCGGAGCCCCCCACGCTTGCACCCCTCCACTTACTCCTGTAACGTGAAACGCCCACAAAACTGGTCTCCTTGTTGTACCGTAATATCCAAGAGCAACGGGATGAATCACCTCCACAGTCCCGAATGCGGTGGGGGAAGGAGTTGGGGATTGTTATCACTGACGACCAATGGGAATTTTGTTGCCTCCAGACTGAGCGTATATCAGCTAGTAGTAGACTGCGCATCATATACTACAAATACCTCCATAGGTTATACTATACACCGGCCAAAATGCACTGATTTAAGCTGCGCGATTCAGATGTCTGTG
Source organism: Lissotriton vulgaris (assembly GCF_964263255.1). Lineage (NCBI taxonomy): Eukaryota > Metazoa > Chordata > Amphibia > Caudata > Salamandridae > Lissotriton > Lissotriton vulgaris. Next base: position 1,460,484,089 of record NC_141687.1, on the reverse strand, counting down.
ATAGATGCCGAGCGGCCAATGCAGACATGTTACACTTAGTTTTGAGCTGCCCGGTAGTCCATGCCTTCTGGGAACAAGTCTTTGCGGCTCTGCGTCATATGACTGAGATACACTTAGACAATACACCACTAATGGCATTGCTTGGCTATGTTAAGCCCATTCCATTGTCATCTCGTAGAGACATAGCATTGGCGTTATTGATGGCAAAGAGACGGGTGGCATGCTGATGGGGCAGAGGGAGGGCGCCCAAGTTTAAGGAATGGTTGGACGACATGATTTTTTGTCAGGAACAGCTTTCCAATTATGCAGAACTGCTCTCCACCTCCTCTAGACCTCGTGACATCTGGTCACCCCTGACGTCCTATCTCTCAGCCATTGCGGCTGACGCTGGGGGAACGAACTCGACAGATCGTCACTTGTGAGGGCTTTCTATGGCCCCCCTTTATCTTTGTTTTCTGTCGGTCCTGATGATCAAGGCCTTGATGCACTAACCAACGACACTATATGCATTGCTCCTTCTTCCTAGATTTAAATTAGCACACACAGTCGTGAGAGTTGATGCTACTAGCGTTGACTGATGAGCTACTGTACTGCGTGGGTACCCTGTTGCCCTAATATCTGGTGGATGTCCTCTTGTGAGTCCCATCTTAGAGGATCCTCTTTATGTACTTGTTGGCATTGCCCCGCCTAGGTGTGCAGTGCCCTTTGACTGCCTCTGTTTTTTCTTATCTCCTTTCTCACTTTATTTATTTCCTTTATCTTGCTCACCCGTGCCCGCGGAGTGTAAATGTAGACTCACCACCAGTTTACATTCAAGTGCTACATGCTACATTGCAGTAATTTCCAAGGATTGTTCAACGTGGCCGGCCCGCAATGGTTGTAGGCGACTTGCTGTGTATCATGATATTGTTTTTCCACTTCATATGATTTGCTTCTATGCCCAGCGGCCAACCACTTTGTGGATGTAGGCTGTAACGCCTGTGTTTGTTGTAACACCTAATAAAATAAAATAAAAAATAAAAAAGTATAACGAGAACCCCTGTGGACTGCGTACTTTTGCGAGTGCATATGCTCATTAGCAATTCCGAGCTTGTGAATTGGACTCCGTGTAGCCCTGAGCAGTATTTGCTCTGTGGGCTGGTACTTTGTGATCCTGCTCGAGGTCCCCTCACAACTCCTGGGTATTCGACCTGTGGGTCCTCTTGAGGGTCATCTTGATTTCTATTGGGTTTTCCTGGTTGCTTCAGACATGCCCTGACTCTCCAATGCTTGGTGAGTCCCCTGAACCTTGCTGGTCCACACTGTAACCTGCTTGACCTTCCTGCGTGGGTTGCTGTTACCAAGGCTTGGTGGTGCTCCAGCTGGACACTGACCCCTCAGCACTCGACATCCTTTGTGGAACAGCTCACATCTGGCTGCTGGTCATCCTCAACATTTCCTTGACCTCGTGGCTGCAGAGTCAATCAATCAATCAATTATTTGTAAACCGCACTTCTTACCCGTGAGGGTCTCAAGGTGCTGACGGGTGGGGGAAAGGGGGAAATGCTGCTACTGTTCGAAAATACAGCGTCATGAGGAGTCTTCTGAAGTTCAGTAGGTCCTGGGTCTGTCGTAGGCAGAAGGGGAGGGTGTTCCATGTCTTGGCGGCGAGGTGGGAGAAGGATCTGCCCGCGTCGGTCACTCTTCGGATACGTGGGACAGTGGCGAGGGCGAGGTCGGCAGAGCGTAGCTGGTGGGTGGGGGTGTAGAAGCTGAGTCGGCTGTTGAGGTACACTGGTCAGTGTTGTGGAGTGCTTTGTGTGCGTGGGTAAGGAGCTTGAAGGTTATCCTCTTGTTGACGGGTAGCCAGTGCAGGTCTCTTAGGTAGTGTGTGATGTGGCTGCGGCAAGGGATTTTGAGTATCAGGCATGCGGAGGCGTTCTGGATGTGTTGGGGCCGTTTCAGGAGTTTGGCCGAGGCTCCTGCATAGAGGGCTTTTCCGTAGTCCAGGCTGCTGCTGACGAGGGCCTGTGTGACCGTCCTTCTCGTTTCGGTGGGGATCCACTTGTCGATCCTGCGGAGCATGAGGAGGGTGTTGGAGCAGGAGGAAGAGACGGCGTTGACCTGCTTCGTCATGGAGAGGGTCGAGTCGAGGATGACCCCTAGGTTGCATGCCTAGTCAGTGTGCGTTGGAGCTGTTCCTGGTGCGATCAGCCACCAGGACTCGTCCCAGGCCGAGGGCGTGGGTCCAAGGATTAGGACCTCCATCTAGTCCGAGTCAGCTTTAGTCTGCTGTTTCTCATCCATTCGCCGACGGCCTTCATTCCTTCGTGGAGGTTGGTTTTGGACCCGGGGGGTCTTTGGTGAGAAAGAGGATCAGCTGGGTGTCATCGGCGTAGGAGATGATGTTGAGGTCGTGCAGTTGGGCGACGTGGGCGAGCGGTGCCATGTAGTCAAGCATCCCTTCTTCGCACCTGAAGCACCCGACATCGGTGGGCATTTGTCTACCGAGCCCCGGTTCACCCTTAAGTGACCCAGACTCTGTCCCCTCTGCTTTTAGGTTCCTTCCATCATGAATCCAACCTTAAATTCCTATGGACACTTTCTTCTTTCCCGATAGCAGTTCTTCTTTGAAGCCCTCCATTGAAAGCAACAATGGTTTCCGACACCAGTCCAGACCTATGCACCCGGCTCCTCTGGGATAGGTAACTCGAGTATTCTCGTATCCACGAGTGGGATGGCTCTCCAACCTTCTAAGTTCCAAAGGGTTTTCTTGAAGTCCACGAGAAGGGTCCTTAAACTTTAAAATTGTAACAGCCACTTCCCAATAGAATGGTACGGAGTTCGCGGTTGTGTTAACATACTGCACCCATCCTCCATGAAGTCCCTTTCTACTCACCTTGGGGTCCCAGCGATTCTACATGTTCTAGACTCAGGCTTGACTCCAGTTATGGTTCTCATACCACTATTTTAGTATATGGTTTGGTCTACCTGGGGTGCCCACTGTGTATTGTGCTACTTACAACTGTTTCTTTGCTACAGTATTGTGTGCTTTGTGTTGTATCCTCGTGTAGAGGCTACTCGAGAGTGTTATATAAATAAATACATATTTTTATAACTACTGTGTGGTTCTCCTTTTATTTAATTAGCACTAAAGGTGATATTCTAGTAAAACAGCTGCTTTACATTACTTCAAGATTAAGCCTGAAGGCTGCTCTCCACAGCTACCGCTAGGATAGTTTTCTAAAGGTTATCTTTGACCTCATACTTCATAAGGGTCGTTTAGACTGGTGCAAGGTTCTCACTTTAGTTAGTGAACAGGATATTCCAGGCCAACTTCTCACAGCTTGTCCCCATGGTTTTGCACTTAAAAATGACAAATATTTGCATTTGTATGTTGATTTGCGTGACCTTCATAGTGGCATTTTGGTAGATAGGGAACCCCTACCTAACATTGGTACCTAACATTGGTAGGATGTTGAGTACTTTGGAGGGTGCGTCAGTGCTCTCCACTTTGGATTCGCTGCAGCATACCACCAAGTAGTTTTGTGTTTGGAATCCAGGCATTTAACTTCATTTGTCACGCCTGAAGGCGCTTCTCAGTTCATGTGCATGCTATTTGGATTGGCATCTGCTTATTCATTCTTTCAAAGGCTCATTTATTTATTTATTTATAACAACATTTATAAAGCGCGAACGAAGGCCCTAGGGCATCTCGGCGCTGATAACTGCAATGTTTAACCCACAAGGGGTGCTGAAGTAAAGAGTAAAGGATCATAGGTTAAAAAGCCAGGTTTTACTATTTTTTCGGAAAGACCAGAGGGAAGTGCTGGCCTTGATTGAGAGAGGGAGTGTGTTCCACAGCTTCGGTGCAGCTACAAAAAATCATCTGTCACCCCAATGGACCGTTTTGGTTCGGGGGACCACCAGATCAAAGGAGCTGGAGGAACGCAGTGTTCTGGAAGGGCAGTAGGGGGTTAAGTTCTGAGTGAAGAACACTGGTCCGGCATTATGTAAGGCCTTGTATATCAAGCACAATGACTTGAACTTGATCCTCTTCTTCACTGGAAGCCAGTGAAGTTGTCTAATGATGGGAGACACCGGTTGGTATTTAGAGGTTCGCCCTAGTAGCCTAGCGGCCGCGTTCTGGGTGGCCTGCATTTTCGAAAGCACTCTCTCCTGGGCATCTAGGAACAAAGCGTTGCAGTAATCTAGGGTGGAGAGAACTAGGGCGATCACCAATGTTTTGGCGGCATTTTCGGGCAAAAAAGGCAGAATTTTCTTAATAAGCCGTAGCTTGTAAAAGGCTGAGGAGGAGATCTGGTTGGCATGTGGTAGGAAGTTCAGACGGTTGTCGAACAGAACACCCAGGTTCCTCACCTTGCTGACCGGGTCTGGGGGCTGGCCCATGGGTGAGGGCCACCACAAGGGGGACCACTCCGGGGAAAGATTGCCAAAAATAACGACTTCTGATTTATCAGAGTTTAATTTCAGGCAATTGTGGGCCATCCAGCTCCCAAATGCCTGCATACCCTGATTGAACATGTTGGCTTTTTGAAGCCATCATTCTTGACAGAGAGGACCAATTGGGTGTCATCTGCGTAGGATGTTAGGCTCATCCCGTGTGCCCTGATGACATTGGCAAGGTGTCTCTCATGAGGCAGATATTTAAGGATTGTGAGGGAATTCGTTACTTTCAGGACAACATTTTAGTTTTTGGTCAGAATGTGGAACAACACAATGGGCGTTTGAACAAGGTTTTAAGTATACTACAGGAAAAAGGATTAACCTTACAAGAAGACAAGCATATATTTGAACAACCAGGAGTTGACTACTTAGGCCACTATATATCTAAAGATAGAGTCACCAGATGGAGCTAATTAAAGCTGTGCAGGGAGCCCCTGTTCCTGGGAACAAGGATCAGCTGAGATCCTTTTGAGCTTAGCTGAATACTGCTCAAAATCTGCACCACATTTTGCAGACAAAACTAGCCCCCTTAGATATCTGTTAAAAAAAGGAGTTTTGTTTGTGTGGAATGATGAATGCCAGGCAGCGCTGAACTAAGGCTTAGATGTATCAAGCTGTTTGCGAATCGCAAAGGCCGAAATTCGCAGAATTTCGACCTTTGCTAATGGCAAACGGTCTATTTACATGTTTTGGCATGCATCAAAAATTTGCAAATTAAGGAATCGCAAAAATTTGCGATTCCTTATTTTGCCATAGCATTTAAGGAATCGCAATTTTGCGATTCCTTAAATGCTATGTATGTAGCATTTTTCTATTGCGAATTTTGGTTAAGAAATCGCAAATTAACACCAACTTGTAGTTGATGTTAATTTGTGGATTCTTTTAAAAATGCACAATTTGGCATTTTTGAAGGTGGCATGTGACGCGCACACATGCCCATAGGGCATGTATGTGCGCCATATACACACACATGTACATTTCAGGGGTGCAGCAGGGTGTCCTTGAGACACCCCTGCACCCTTGAAATTATTCTCAATTTGCGATTAGCAAATTGCGAATCGCAAATTGAGATTAATTTCACAATCATTCCTATGGGCCTCCTGGCCCATAGGAATGAATGGGAAATTATATCTTAATTGCAAATTCGCAAATAAGGAAGATTAAGAAATCGCTAAAAAATTGCGATTTTTTTACATACATCCCATTTTGCAATTTCTAAATAGCGATTCCTTAAAAATCGCTATTTAGAAATCGCAAAATGGAATCTTGATACATCTGCCACTAAGTGCGGTCAGACATCGTATCTGCATGTCCTTTGAAGATGTTTGATACCAGGGACAGTAGAATCATAGTCACTGCTACAAGCAATTTTGGTTGGTGTGCAGTACTTATGCAGAAGAGGAGTAATGGTAGAGAGGATGTAATTGCAATTGATTCCCAAACACTTAGAGGAGCAGAGCATACCTATTCTTCCATTGAAAAGGAAGCCTTAGCGTTGTGGTAGGGAACTCAACATTTTCGCACGCATGTATGGGTTTTCCTTTGTTGTTGAGAACTGATCACAAACCGTTAGTGGAACTATTCAACACACAAAGGGGTGATGAAGCCACTCCCTGGATTGCTGAGTGGAAATATCGGTTGTGGAGTTCAAGTATGACATTGAATATGTTCCTGGTAAAATAAACATGATAGCTGATTGTTATCCCTTATGCCTGTGGATTATTTGGATGGGAGTGCAGAACGGCCATTGATAGTGACGATGAGTTGGTGTGTTTAGCAAATTCCATTAACGGTGTTGCAAGGAACATTAGATGAAAGTGAGTGGAGAACAGAGTTGGGCAAGGATTTCATTTTGTGCAGGGTCGTGAGTTCAGTTGGGCATGGTTGGCCTAATTTGAAGTTTTTGGAGGAGAGTTTCATACAATATGAACAGGTTGCAAGAGAAATGACATGTGAAGGGGGACTATTAAGGAGACTTGGTCAGTTAGTGGTTCGTTTGAGTTGGAAGATGTTGGAACTGGCTCATGAGGGCCCCTGCGGCATAAGAGCCATGAAACATAGAGCACGATAAGATTTCTAGAGGCCTGGGGTTTGATAAAGCGGTGGAAAGCCCTGTGAGTAATTGTGAGCCATGTATAGTGAGTGATAACTCGCAGGTATTTAATTCCCCCCCCCATTGACCCGGTAAGCTCTCCTTTGGTTCCATGGGCGAAGGTAGCATTGGATATTGCGGCGGGCCCCATTAATGTTTTAGGCCATAAGTCAAAATGTGCAATTGTTCTCATAGATTATATGTCAAAATGGGCCGAGGTTAGTTTTGTAAATAGTATTACCTCTTGTAATAGCTTGACCTTAGGGCGACAACCGACGACAGGGCACTAGGACCCTGTGGGTCATAGGGCAGTGACCAGGTCACTGGACACCACATCCTGTAGGGACAGGAAATGGACAGAGAAGCCCAGGACTGACCAGAGGACAGACGCGCTGCGACGCGCTCCAGCGACACTAATAAAAGAAGTATTCAGACACCCACCTGCTGTCCTGTGATTGATGCGCCGACTGCACCCACAGGATATGACATCTGGCGACGAAGGGAAACAGACACACACGTGAAGCATCGCGTGTCCAAAACGAGCATCGCAGCAGCAATGAAAGAAAAGACGCACGGAGCTACACAAGAGCCCACCCCGACAGCGTCCAACAAAGAGCACCTGATCGAGGTAAGGGAAGCGTCAGCTAGCAGCGCGAGTGCCCCGGAATGAAAGCGCAAGGTCCTCGCGCTTCAAAATCAAAAGCACGAGGTCTCGCGAGAGCTAAAATCTCGGCGGCCATAGTGGAGTTAGGCAAAAGGAGCCAATAAGAGCACAGAAACAGCAAGGCGGCCATTTTAAGGACAGGCAACACGAGATTTCGATCGCAAAATCTTGCGTGATTGCCTGCGGCCGTTTTGTGTGTGACACAAAGGCCTAGAAACATTAAAGAAGTGCATGGCAGCCATCTTAAGGACAGGAAAACAAAGAAACCAGTAAGAAACAAAGAAAAACTGGTGACAAAAAATGAGAAAAGGGACAAAAGATCCAGGAAAAGGACAAAAGATCCCCACAACAAATAACAACCAGTAAGAACAAAGAAATAAGAAAGGAAAAGTGACAAAATAATATCAATACATCAGCAAGCAGAGGAAATAATGGTGAAACCAGGCAAAGACACAGAAGATGCCTGAGACCAAACAAAGTGCACAGTATTGCAGACCACTGCCATTCAGCGTATCAGAACCACAGGTGGGAATAAGATGGGAGAAGTGGATTGTGAAATTTGAGCGATAACTGGAAGCAACGGATGTAGTAGAAGAAAAAAAACTAGGATTCTTCCTGAATCTGGTGGGAGATGAAGTGGATGACCTTCTAATAACGCTCCGAAAGAGCGAAACAAGCACATACAAAGGACTAATAAAGTGTCTGACAAATAAATTTGATCCTCAAAGAAACATTGATTTTGAAAGATACAGCTTTAACATAGCTTTTCAACAACCGGAGGAGTCAATGGACGATTTTGCAACAAGGCTAAGGAAATTAGTGGCCCATTGTGAATTTGAAAAATACGACAATGAGCAGGCCATCCGCCTAAGACTGATAGAAGGATGTCGTGACACAGACTTTCGTACGAGAATACTAAAGGAACCGACCACGCTAGAATTTTTTTTAGATCTAGCAAGAGCAGAGGCAAGGGCGATGGCGCATGCAAGACAAATGGACCGACGAGAGGAGCAAGTTCACAGAATAACAGACACGGGTCGAACTGGAAACTGGAAGAAGGGGTCGAAGGACCAATTGACAAGAAAACGACAAGGGTCACAGTGTTACAGATGCGGGCTGGAATTTCCACATCGAGGAGCGTGCCAGCATTTGGTCAGACATGTCGAAAATGCAACAGAAGCAACCATTTTGCCACCATGTGCCAAGGAATGCACTTCACGAATGAAAGAGGAAGGCCAGGGAGACCTAGAACAACAACTAACCGACATGTGCAACACATGGAAGCGACAACAAGGAGCTCTTCGCTGGAGTCGGGAGAAGAAGAAGAAGCAGAGGAGAAAGTGGAACGCCTATATCTCATCTCCACAGCCGAGGGACATGAGGAAGAAAACATCAGGTTGGTAGACAAGCAGTCAATAGAAACAACAGACTGGGTGACCATCGACGTAGGGCCGCACCAAGCAGAATTTGTGTTAGACAGTGGGGCCACATGCAACATCATGTGCACCACGGAATATGATAAAATGAAGAGAAAAAGAGAAAACCACCCCTACAACCATCAAGTTTTCCGAGAATTTACCTGGGGCGCAAAAAGGCCAGTAACAAATCTGGGAAAATTCACGGACACCATGACACACAAAGGTAAAACCGTCACAGAAGAGATTCATGTACTACGAGGAGATATCCCCGCACCATGCTTATTAAGCAATGTCACAGCGAAGGTCATGGGCCTACTACAGATGACATATCACGTGTCTGACAAAAGAAGCATCTTACGAGAGTATCCGAAGCTAACAAAAGGACTTGGAAAGCTGAAAGGGCGGCAGATCACACTGCACATCAATGAATCAGTCAGACCTGTCGCTCAGCACCACAGAAGGGTACCGATCCACCTACAACCGTGGAAGAAGAAATAAAGGCACTGCTGGATCAAGACATCATCGAACCGGCTGAAGGGCCAGCGCCATGGGTGTCTCCAATAGTGGCCGTACTAAAAAAAGACACTGCACAAATCAAAATATGTGTAGACATAAGAATTCCCAACACGGCCATTGAAAGAGAAGGAAACCCGGGGCCACATCTAGACAACATGATTAGCTGTTTGACGGGAACAAGAAGATTTTCAAAACTAGACTTATGTAAAGGGTACCACCAACTAGAGCTAGACCAACAATCAAGGTACATAACAACGTTCTCGACACACCTAGGTCTGTTTCGTTACAAGCGGCTAAGCTTCAGAATATCATCAGCAGCTGAGATCTTCCAGGAAACAATCAGACAAATAATATGACCAATCAAGAACAGCCTCAATTACAGTGACGACATCCTGGTATTTGGCAAGTCAGATGAGGAACATGACAAAGCACTGAGAGAAGTCTGCTCACAACTTGAAGAAGTAGGCCTGACGGTAAATGAAAAGAAGTGCGAATTGGGAAGAGAAGAACTGGTGTTCTTTGGGCACATCTTCTCGAAAAAATGAATGAGGCCGGATCGCAGCAAAGTGGACACTTTAGAGAAGGCAAAACAACCAAAGGATGTAGCCGAGGTACGATCGTTCCTCGGTCTTGCCAGTTAATGTGCACGCTATATCAAGGACTTCACAACAGTGAGCGCACCACTGCGAGAACTCACAAAGCAGGGTCAAACGTTTGACTTGACCACAGAATGCAGCAAGGCATTCGAAGAGATAAGGGCGTCAGTAACGGCAGTAGACCACCTGGCGTACTTTGACCCGAGCCTATGCATTGAACTGACAGTGGATGCCAGCCCAGTAGGCCTAGGAGCAATACTGGCACAATACAAGCAGGGAAAAGACTCACCACGACGGGTCGTGGCCTATGGAAGCAAAAGTCTGTCAGACGTTGAGAGAGCCTACTCTCAACCAGAAAAAGAGAGTTTGGCTGTGGTATGGGCATGCGAGCACTACCACATGTTTATTTATGGAAAGCCGTTCAGGATCGTAACGGATCACCAGGCCCTAGTAACCATATATGGCAACCCAAGCGCCAAGATACCACCAAGGATTGAGCGGTGGGGGATAAGATTGATGGACTACAACTTTAAAATAGTTCACAAACCTGGAAAGGAGCAAAACCCGGCTGACTACATGTCACGACATCCGCTACCCCATCAAGAAGATGGCACCACCATGGCAGAAGAATACCTAAACTTCATCCTCAAACAAAACACTCCGGCGTCAATAACGATTGCCGAACTGGAGAAAGAAACGAAGAGAGATCCGACTATGCAGGCAATAGGGAAAGTAGTGCGGCAGCAGAGATGGAGACACATCAACAATAATAGCCCGACAGAAGAAGAAGAAAATGCTAGCCTTCAAGAAGATAAGTGAAGAACTATCTGAAACAGAGAACGGAATTCTAATGAGGGGATCCAGAATAGTGATACCCTACCGGCTGAGGAAGAGAACAATTGAATTAGCTCATGAATCGCATCGAGGCATTGTAGCGACAAAGAAGATGTTGAGAGAAAAAGTGTGGCTCCCAGGATTGGATGGCATGGTGAAAGAAGCAATAGCACACTGCACCGTCTGTCAAGTAACGGGACCGGCATCGAAACCAACACCGCTACAAATGTCAGAACTGCCACAGACAGTGTGGACTGAGCTGGCAGCAGATTTTTATGGACCCCTAGAGACTTGGAACTACTTGTTAGTGGTCATTGACGAGTTCTCAAGGTTCCCGATTGTAAGACAGATATAGTCGACATCAGCAAGCGCCACACTACCAGTGCTAGATGACATTTTCGCTGCCTGGGGCTCCCCACAAACATTGAAAACGGACAATGGTCCCCCATTTTCTGGAGAAGAATTCCGTCGACTTATGGAATATCTGGGGATCAAGCATCGGAAGATAACACCTCTGTGGCCACAGGCCAAAGGAATGGCAGAACGATTTATGGGAACTATAAAAAAAGCAGTACAGCGAGCAAAACTGACACAAATATTGATTGGAAAAGCCCTGTGCCATATAATGAGAGATTACAGAAACACCTCTCATAGCTCCACAGGTCGATGCCCAGCGGAACTGGTGTTGGGACGATCGAGCAAGACAAGACTGCCTCAAATCGATGCCACAGTGAGCAGAGATCGAAATGACCTTGTGGAGAGGGATCATGAAGCAAAGAGGAGAATGAAAGAATATGCTGATAAGCGGAGACACGCATCAGAATCACAATTAAGCGAAGGAGACCTGGTGGTGGTGAAACAGAGACAACAACGGACAGCCCATTTTCCAAAAATCCGCTGGTAGTGACCAAAGTGAAGGGATCAATGGTGACAGCAGTCTCTGACCACCAAAGAATAACGAGAAACAGCTCCCATTTCAAGGAGCTCAAGGTGGAAGATGAAGAATCAGCAGCAACACCACCGAAAGTGGAAGACAGAGAGCAAGAAATCAGTGGAGGGACAAGACCAAGAAGAACATGCAGGAAACCACAAAGACTCATTGAAGAAATGTAGAACGAAGAACTATATATCTCTCTCTCTCTGTCTGTCTCTCTCACTCTCTCTCTCTCTCTCTCTCTCTCTCTCTCTCTCTCTCTCTCTTTCTCTCTCCCTACCGCTATCAGCAAGCATTGTTGACAAAAGAAAAAAGAGGTGACAATGACGAACACAAATGCATCAGGAACTTTTGTTTGTGACAAAGGGGGAGATGTAATAGCTTGATCTTAGGACGACAACCGACGACAGGGCACTAGGACCCTGTGGGTCATAGGGCAGTGACCAGGTCACTGGACACCACATCCTGTAGGGACAGGAAGGTGACAGAGAAGCCCAGGACTGACCAGAGGACAGACGCGCTCCAGCGACACTAATAAAAGAAGTATACAGACACCAACCTGCTGTCCTGTGATTGATGCGCCAACTGCACCCACAGGATATGACACCTCTGAAGCTGTTATACAATTTGTACACAATCTCTGAGGGCCGGTTCTCCTGCAGAAATTGTTTCAGAGAATGGCACACAATTATTTTCCAGCGAAAAGGAAGCATTTCTGGAATCACAGGGAATCAGGCACACGCGGACGTCATTATAATATCCTAGAAGCAATGGTCTAATCAAACGTTTCAATCATACACTGAAAGACCATTTGCAACTGGCATCCGTCAACAATTTGGATTAGAAGTCAGTTGTGGATGATATGTTGTGGCATATAAAGCGACCTCATATTGTTCAACAGGAGCTTGCCCTTTTGTTCTTCTTAGTGGTAGCATTCCAGTTCTAAACTGAAACGTGAATGGATGGACCGGCATGATATTGATGATGCTAGTTTGATGGGTGAGATGGATGTGAGAAAGAAGGGGAAAAATAAGTATGAAAGTGTCAATTCTAAACGTAATCCTAGAGATTTATGGGTTCGAGCTTGCGTTAGAATCATGAAACTGGGACATGTTCCCAAAGGTGTTTCTCGATTTTCTGCTCCCAAGTTAGCGGTTAAGATGTCTCAGAGCACTGTTCACACCAGTGATGACAAGATGTGGAAGAAAGAGAAGATTTCGGTTGTTCCTGGAAGTAAGGTTGATCTGGTGCAAACTGATTTTGAGAAAGCATTGAGGGATGTGAGGTTGATATAACCATCTTTGGACAGAGCATTTAGCAAGCGGACCAAGCCAGCTTGACATAAGGATTATATGGCTGGGTGATGTCTCAGTCAAATGTGAGGTTTGGTTTGTTTTTTGGTTAATTTTTTTTTTATTTCAGTAATTTTTTATTGAAAAAAAAACATATTTACATGGTGCAATCTTTCATTTGTTAGGGGGTAGGATGTGTTGGTTGGCGGGGTAGAATGTAATCTGGGAATGTTATGATGTGGAATGTTGGGTGGGGGAATTCGGAGGACCAGCAGTTGGCTGCTCGGGGGATCCGGGGTGAGATGTACTGGTGACATGTACTTGGGACTTACAAATAAAAGTACATACCTCACCTCGAAGAATTGTCTTCTTTTCAGTGGTCTCTTCGTCCAGGTTCACTTAACCAGGGTTTGTATAGAGCTGCTGTTTGGCCACTTCTGGGAGTTTTACTCTAAAAAAAGAAAGACACTTGGTATAAAATGTTGTTTATTTCAGAGGCAGACGATTTTAAATGTGATGTATTTCACTGGGAGTGTGTTGGATACATTTCGGTCAGCTTTTCACACTGAGTACTACAGATTTGCTCTGTACTCCCTTTCGTACCTGACGCACTTCCAGTTCCCAGTCATTGTTTGTGTAAAAGGTGAGAAATAGGGTCCACTGCAGTTTTTATGAAAAAATTACAAGAATCCGTAAATTGCGGCAGTATCGCTTTTGGAATCTTCTATGTACGGTTGCTGGGCAACTGACTAAACTTAGGGTGTGGTCATTCATTTATTTGTAAAGTGTGCAGTTTTACTTCCATACTCATTCCCCTATATAGCCTTGAGATGGTCCGATACTTCTTCCCCAGCACAGAAGATGATTTATCAAATATTGGCACAAATTGTCGTTGACTAATCAACTCTATAATCTGCTCTTGTCTGACTTAATTGGATGGAGTCGTGTGATTGGTCTTTTTAAAGGGGACCAATTTAAACATGCCACCGTTTTTAGGTCTCGCCTAGCGTTGCTGCCCACATGAGCAGCTCACTCAGGGAGATTTATTGCCGATGAGTAGTTTCTGAAAAGGGCTTGAAGCCCCGCCCCTTATTCCCATTGGCTTGCGTCACCGTTTATGTTAAACGGTACGCTGCCATTGGAAATAAGGTTTCCAGGGTGCCTCCTTTTGGCTTTTTTGCCTGGCCCATCCAGACTGGATCACCTGCATTACGGCTGTTGTGGGGAAGATTCTGGGTGCCTCCTTTTGGCTTTTTTGCCTGGCCCATCCAGACTGGATCACCTGCATTACGGCTGTCGTGAGGAAGATTCTTATCAGAAGCTTTGTCACGCTGGCTTGCACGCTTCAGTCCCGCTCTCTGATTGGGCTGTACAAAAATGGAGACAGGGTGCCACATGTTTATTTTTGCATCGCACTTTTGCAAGCGCGATGCAAAAATAAACAGCGGCGCTTGTTCTTTAATCTTGCTCCACTCTAGAGAAAACACTCTGGTCCTATGTAAAGCGCTCGGCTAACCTTTGGGGGCTTATTCGCAGTATATACAATTGAGAACTAAGTAAATAAATATACTTAAGCAAACGTATTATTCATGTCGACTTCCAATGTAGCTGCACTTTACTGGTCTACACACTGGGAGATGGGCCCTTACCCTTGCAGTCCACAAAGAGTGCTTTTAAAAGGCGACTTACATCAGCCAACATTCTGCATAACCGTCTGCATACCGAAGCTCTCAAAGATGCATCATCCCTCAATGCAATCAGTAAAACGCTTCTATGTTCATTCAAATTTTATAGCTGTCGGATACCATTGTTGCACAAAAATATGGAAATCTAGAAAACAACATTAAACAATAATGAACAGGGCCCGCCCATCAGTTTCGTTGCCCACACGCAGTGAAAACGTGCCTGCAATAAACATGACACCACCTTACTCGGTTACAAGTAAAATTAACAAGCTGCTCAGCCGGCTAGACAGGTTTTACAGTTGATCTTCTTCCGCATGTGGGCAGGCGGGGCTCATCAGCCCCCTTCCAGTAAAATCGTTTCCTCTGGGGCTAAAAAGTGTTCACTTCTAGTCTGAGGTAGAGGTGTGTGCCGTTCAAGGCAGAGTTAGAAAGCATTAGATTAAAGTGCCATCACGACTTGCTCCTGCTGTGATAAAAAGCGTGAGTCGCCGTTCCATTTTGGAAAATACCGAACACGGGCATATTATCAAGGGGGTTTATCTCCGCTTTTTTGGCTTTAAAAGCCAAGAAAGCGGAGATAAAATTATCTCCCTATTACCTAGCTGTCGCTAACACCAGTTAGCGACAGCTAGTAGGAGATAGCGACCATCTTGGGCCCCACTTTGCATGTCAGTGATATTTATCACTAATGACATGCAAAGTGGGCGTGCCAAGATGTTAGCGACTGAAAACAGTCGCTAACATCGCTATCTCCTATTACCAACTTATGGAGATATTCGCGCTAAGCAGTTCTTAGCCATGTTATCCAATGGGAGGTGGATAACATGGCTAAGAGCATATTCAATCAGCGATAGTCATGCATTGCGGCGATTTTTATCGCATTTGTGATAAACCTTGGTAATACCACGGTTTATTTGCAGTAAAAATCGCCGCAGCTCAGCGGTAAATTTTTCCGGCTAACCAAGCAATAGCGCTTGGTAATATGCCCCACTGATTGTCCCCTGTTGTCTGTAATAAATGGAGGTGAACTGGATACCTAGCGAGGATACGTACCCTGGCAGTGGTAAACTGTCCTGACCAAGAGGCACATTCACACCACCCAAAGATGAATGGTTCACAGGAAGGGGGGGGTGGATGGATGGATGGAATATTACGGCCCGAGTTACCACTCGACATACGAACTAAGGAAGAGGAGTGATAAAGTGCATTCTACAATGGAGAACGAGGCTGGTTTATACTGATGACCTCTAATACTACAGCCACCTGTCTCCGATTACTTTCAAGAGGGACTGATTGAAAGGTTCTTACATGAGAACACCAAGGCAGCTGTAATCTTCAGTATGCTGAAGAGCTAATACCGTTTTGTGAGAAACACATTAACAAACAAAACAAGCATTGGCATAGCCAATAAGTCTCGCCTTTGGGAGCTTATAAGTGTTGTTATCTAGCACAATATCCTTGGTGCAACAACATCAAGTGTTGCATGGCTAAACACTTATAAGGTCCCAA
Organism: Lissotriton vulgaris; assembly: GCF_964263255.1. Lineage (NCBI taxonomy): Eukaryota > Metazoa > Chordata > Amphibia > Caudata > Salamandridae > Lissotriton > Lissotriton vulgaris. Next base: position 1,460,468,103 of record NC_141687.1, on the reverse strand, counting down.
AGGCGAGACCTATTGGCTATGCCAATGCTTGTTATTTCAAGGCCCGATCAGCAGTGCCATGCTTCCGAACAGTGTGGCTCCACACTAAACGCTTCTTTAAATGAGGTCACTCGTTCATTCTCCCTCCCGTCTTCTGGTACTTTCTTCCCTCTGCTTCCTGCTCTCTGTCTAGATGCAGGCTGCTCCCTGCTGAATGCGCTAAATGAGGCCATTAGAGAAATTCATTCTCTTTATTAGCCTGTTTCAAATCCTTTTTTATTAGCGGCTGAAAACGACCTTTCGGCTGCAGTAAAATGCCATGCCAGTTCAGCCCTTTCATTTGATCTGATTTGGATCAAGTTGTCCATTAATTAGTGAGTATGGATTTTTTCTTCAAAACACGAACAGGTTGAAAAAAGTAAGGAAACTATTGAAAGGGTTATTCCCGCTCTGCTGTTAGGGGACATCTGCACACCACCACGTCTCTAAGGCATACAGTTCTGCAACAGAGTGTTTATGAGAACGTTTTCAAAAGGCTTTCAATTACAGAGGTGATGTGAGCGAGATATACTACATTAGAACTGTTTGTCTCTTATTTGTCAGTTCCCGGCTGTCTGTCGAGTTTTTTAGGCTCCCTTGTCTTTCAGAGGCTTTCCATTTATCAGGTTTCATGACTCAAACTTTCCATCCTACAATATTTTTCTCTCTTATTTTATTTTACCTCTGACCAAACACCATTTCTCCCGTGGTCTCACTCTGATTGTTTTTCTTCATTGCTCTTTGGCTTTCTAGTACCTTCTCTCTCAACCCACACCCAAGGCCGGACTGGCCATACCAGGCATCAGGTGTTTTCTGGGAGGCTGGAAGGATGGGGGGGGGGCACATTTGTAACTGGGGGCCGGCTTTGTAGAAGTGCAGCAGTTTTTAAAGCACTGCAGAGTTCTTTGCATATCCAACAGCTTCAGGAAACCTGAAATGTGCCAAGAAGGTAACTGGTGATTAATGGGCTTGCTGGAAAGAGATCAGAGTTTTGCCTAGTGGCAGTTTTGACTCATCGGAGGTAGCGCAGAGGGTTAAAATGCCTGCTGTGAAGAGCATGTACTATTTAGATCAAAGAACAGTATTTCATGTGCACAGCTCAGTGGTTTACTGCTTGTGTCACAGATGTCCGTATGTTACTGTACAGTTCATAAATTACAATCAATCAGTCAATCAGGGAATTTTAAAGTGCGCTACTCACCCATGAGGGTCTCAAGGCCCTGAAGGGGAGTTGGGTGCAGCTCTGGGGTTACCCAAAAAGCCAGGTCCTTAGGCTCTTCTTTAAGGTGCACAGGGTGGGGGAGCGTCTGATGTCGACTGGGAGTTCATACCAGTCCTTGGCAGTGACATAGGAGAAGGCTTTTCCACCTGCTCTGGCTCTGCAGATGCGCGGTTTCTGCCAGGGCGAGGTCAGCTGAGGGGAGGTTTCCTTTGGGTACGTGGATACAGACTCTGTCGTTGGGGTATTTGGGTCTGATGTTGTGGAGTGATTTGTAGGCGTGGGTGAGTAGCCTGAAGGTTACTCTCTTCTCAACGGGGAGCCAGTGGATGTCTCGCAGGTGTTGGGTCATGTGCTCCTGTCGGGGGTCCCGAGGATGAGTCTGGCCGCAATGTTTTGAATGGCCGGGAGTCTGTGTAGCAGGGATTTGTTGATTCCAGCGTAAAGGGCATTCCCGTAGTCAAGTCTGCTGGTTATGAGTGTGTGGGCAACAGTCATTCCGGCTTTGGGGGGATCCACTTAAAGGTCTTGCAGAAGATGCGGAGCGAGTTGAGACTGGTGGAGGCAACAGTGATGATCTGGCGAGTCATGGCAAGGGAGGAGTTGAGGATGAAGCTGAGGTTGCAGGTGTGGTCCGTAGGTGTGGGTAGGTTTCCGAGGGCGGATGGCCACCAGGAGTTGTTCCAAGCATTGGTGGAGGGTCCAAGGATGAGGACCTCTGTCTTCTCTGAGTTGAGCTTTAGGCAGCTGTTGCTCATCCAGGCTGCAACGTCCTTCATTCCTTCCTCGAAGCTGAGTCTGGAGTCTTCTGGGTTCTTCATGAGGGAAAGGATGAGCTGTGTGTCGTCTGCATTGGATACTATGAGGAGTCCATGCTGTCTGATGATGGAGGTGAGGGGGGTCCATGTAGATATTGAAGAGCATGGGGCTTAGCGATGATCACTGGGGTACTCCGCAGTTGATCTCTGTGGGCTCGGGAAGGAAGGGAGGGAGTCTGATCTTTTAGGTTCTACTGGCGAGAAAGGAGCAAATCCAGTCGAGGGCGGCTTACTAATGCCGGCATAGTGGAGTCTGGCTGCGAGAGTGTTGTAGGAGACGGTGTTGAACGTTACGGAGAGGTCTAGCAGGATGAGTGCTGTGGTGTGGCCCTGGTCGAGGAGCACGCGGATGTCGTCTGTGGCAGCCAGGAGGGCAGTTTCAGTCCTGCGGTTTCTTCGGAATCCGGACTTGGAGGAGTCCAGGATGTTGTTCTCTTTGATGAAGGTGGTAAGCCGGTTGTTGATGATTTTCTCAGTGACCTTGGCTGAGAAGGCAAGGGTCAAGATGGGACAGTTGTTCTTTAGGTCTGTCGGGTCCTCAGAGGGTTTCTTGAGGAGGGGCTTGACCTGGGCCTGCTTCCAGTCATCGGGATAGATGCCAGATTCGAGGAGGCGTTGATGGTGTGATGTAGTTCGGGTGCTATGGCGGCAGCGGCTCTGTGGAATATGTGCGGCAGGCAGGGGTACAAGGGGGCCCCTGAGTGGGTGCTTCTCATGGTCATGATGGTCCCTTCAGTGGTGACTGGGGTCCAGGTAATGATGGTGGGCTGGCCGTCCTTCCTGGAGGGGAGGGTGCCTTCTGGAGTGTGCTCACGGAAGTTATCGTAGAGGGTCTTGATCTTTGTGTGGAGGTAAGTTCTGAGCTTGTTGCAAAGGTCCTGGGAGGGTGTGACGACAGTGGCTTCGCTGGGTGGTTTGGTGAATTGCTGGATGATGTTGAAGAGTTCCTTCAGGTTACTGGAGTTAGTAAGGATTTTGTTCCGGATGAAGGTCCTCTTAGTGGCTCTTAAGCATTGGTGTTATTCTATCATGGCGTTCTTGTATGGGTCTGGTCTTCGGGGGCTTTGCCGTTTCTCTATCATTTTCGAGGCACCTGCAGGAGCGTCTGGCTCCTAGGAGGTCTGTGGTGTAACAGGGGGCCTTCAGGGGGCACTGTCTGTCAGGTTTCCAGAAGGGTGCTAGTTTGTCTCTGCAGTTAGAGATCCAGGGGTGAAACTCCTTGGCAGCGGAGTTGGCGTTGGTTGTGGCGGAGGGAGGGTTGTGGGTGAGGATTTGCGTGGAGGTGTTCTTTTATGACTTTGCCCCAGTTCTGTCATGGCGGGCGCTGCGTGGGCAGGTGCGCCATGGTGGTGATGAAGGTGAAGTGTACGCATTGGTGGTCTGTTCAGAGGGGCTTCGAGGTGTGGCTGAAGCGGACTTTGTTCCCTCCTGCGAAGATGGAGTCAAGGGTGTGTCCTGCCTTGTGGATAGGGGTGGTGATGAGCTGTTTTAGTCTGATGTTGGTGAGGTTTTCTAGGAGGGCGGTGGAGTCGGGGTCACTGTGGTTGTCAAGGTGGAAGTTCAGGTTTCCGAGTAGAGTGTTGTCCATGGAGTGCGATAAGATTGACAATGTAGGTGGTGGAAGAGGTGCGAGGCCCGAGGGGTCAGTAGGCGAGGTTGCCTCGAAACGTGGTTCTGGGGCTGGCCTGTATCTGGAAATTGAGGTGTTTGTTGTTGGAGAGGGAGTTGTTCTTGCTGGAGGTGGAGAGTCGAAGGGATCTCTTGTGCATGATGGAGAGCCCTCCCCTGGGTCAGTGTGGGTGGTCTTTCCTCTGGATCTTGTATCCGTCGGGGATGGGGGTGGCGATGTCCGGGCGGAGGAGGCCTTGGTCCACGTTTCTGTGAAGAAGGTGACGTCTGGTGAGAGGGTGTCAAGGAAGTCCCAGATCTCTTTGGCGGGTCTGTGCAGGAAGCGCACATTGAGGAGGATGCAGTTTAGGCTCCGCCGGCATTGGCGTTCGTTGTGGGGGTTTTGTCCTTCGGGGTAAGGTCAGAGGCGAAGGTCTTGCGGAATTGGTGGCAGGAGAACTGGCCTTGGGTGGTGTTTGTAGTGGTCAGTTGGCAGTTCTTGTCTCTTCCTGGGTTGATTGAATGGGGGGCTGCTGAGTCATAGAGGTGTGTGATCGGAGATGTGGGGTTCTGTCACTGGTCACGGTCAAGTCCCAGATGGGCGCAGTCGGGCTTGCCCACTGCGCACATCGCGCAGCGGCTGCCAATAAATAGGGAAGGGAGAGGAACGTGCAGCTGGGAGGCCGGAGCGGGAAACGAAAGGGGGGAGGGGCTGCAGGGGCAGCAGCGGGGAAGGAGACAGGTACGCGGATCAAAACTGGCTAAGAGGACTGAACAGGGCACAACAGAAGCTGGCAACAGGAAACAGAAAGAACAGGAAACAAAAGAACAGGGCACAGACAAGATAAATAAAAGAATGAAAAATAAAAATAAAACGGGCACAGCACAGAAGCGGGCTATAAACAGAACAGGGCACAACAGAGAACAAGGCACTGACAAGAAACAGGCACTGACCAAGAAGTAAAAATGAAATAAAACAGGCACAGCACAGGAGCGGGCAACAGCAGCCACGCACCCCTACCTTGGCGGTGGTGAACTGGGTCAGCGGTGGGGTACACACAGTGGAGCTGCTGGGGAGAGAGAAGGTCTCAGACCAGAGGTCAGAAGTCTTGCTCACAATAGTGATCAAGGTTAGAAAGTTGTGCCTTTTTCCCAATATTTCATTATCCTAATTTTGCTAAAAAGGGTTTATTTGAGTAGAAATAAATTCTTATTAATAAAGTGAACTCTAGCCACTGTATTATGCTCTGAGTCCTGAGTGTGTGCTTCCCTAGACCAAGCACTCTTAAAAAATGCCTACCAATATGGATCACATGTGAATTTCTCACCTTGTAGTCCCCTTTGTCTCAAGTACCCTTTTTATACACTGATTTACACACTTATGGTTCAGTGTTTCTGTTTGTGCGTGATGTAAAATGCTCCAATACCCGAGAATGGTATGACAGGTGCTATAAAACAAATGAAATACATGTGAGAGAGGGACTATGGCGAGATGAGAGGCACTGTTGGAGGGGGTTATTGAGGGAATCATTTAAGATACACAATAAAGATTGCCGTACCCTAGTGCACTGTAAGGTCATCATTTACTATGCTTTAAAAACGAATACCTTTGAATATATAATGAAAAATGTGCTGTAGAATTCACCATTTTCCCCAAAATATTCTAGGGGGAGAACCCCCAACCCCTCCTTGTAATTGTCAGGCTCACTCGCTCACTATGCACCCTAGGGGGGCTGGTCTGACAAAATATGCCGGGCTGCTTTGGGTTCCCAGTCCGGCTCTGCAAGGATATTTTCCCAGTATCAGTTTGTTGTATTCTGTGATGCTGCTCTGCTGATGCCGTGATGTCAGTGTCTGGAGCATGCTGAGAATGTTACCCTTCAAAGGTCTTACTCTGTAACTTTTTCTCCTGCTGCTGCCAGGCTGTTCTTGGCAGGTGACGACCTTCAGCTGTGTAGTCTCTCTATCAATAAATTCACCCTTCAAAGAACCCACCTTGGAGTGAATTACTATAAATTTCTGGGGACGATTTGACTACACAGCGGAACCCATAGCATGTGCTCCTCGCACTCCCCGGCTTCATTTCAATCATCCTGGCTCACCTCGACCTCTACTCTCAACTTCAGTCATCTGCCTATGTTTCTTTCAAGTCTTCCAGTGTTTCTCTTCAACAACTACAGCTTCAACCAGCCATCCAGCCTCATCCACCAACCAGCTTCCATACCTACATAAAGACATTCTTCAATATGGACTCCAGCTAATTGTACCTGCTCAGTCTTGCCTGCTGGTATTTTCCTGTCACTCCCCTCTCAGCGGCTCCACTTCGATCCTCATGTTCCTGTTTCCAACATCGGGGCTATCAAATTGAACTCTCCTGGCTCACGGAGCTGCCGCTGAGGAGTGGTTGAGTCCATTTTTTCATCACAAGTTCGCTGTTCTGAAGTGGATGAGTTGCGTTCCTGGAATCAGCACCTTCAAGTTGCCGATGGGTCAAATTTCTTTATTTTACCTCTTTCAACACGTGCGCTCTTCACGAGGACATGCTCAAGCTAGTAGCTAGTGCATGCGCATTTCAACCTCTCTGTACGTGCTTGCGTTGACGTCATCTGTTACCATGGTGAACGTCATCAATGGTTGCTGCATTCACATCACTTCTTCCGGCTCTACCAGCATTGCCATGCTTATTATTTAGAGTGGTCTCTCTTTCACATTAGCTTGCTTTATCTTCACAACGGCCCCCACAACGCTAAGGATGCCTGGCCTCCCCCTTGGGTGTGCCCAGGAGTGGACGCCTCACAGGGAAAGCCAGGATGGGTTCCACAGCGGTATTCGTACAAGCGCCTTGAGACCCTTGCGGGTGAGTAGTGAGCTATACAAGTATCAATTTACATTACAATCCCAGCCATATTTACTCTTTGTTTTTACTTATCTATGCGAACTTCGGTGATTCGCACACCATTTCCACTTTGTAATTATCCTGCTTGTTTTGTGTTTCAGTGACTCCCACACTTTCACTAGATCTGCAAACTTTCGGCACCCAGTTTTGCAACGTGTGCATCACAGTGATTCACACACTTTTATGCATTGGTGTACATTACTTCATGCAGATTCAAGTGATTTGCACACTATTTACTTTTCATTGTTCGATCCACACCCATTTTCTACTTGGATCCCAGTGTTTTAATTATTTTTTGCCCTGTTTGTTTTTTTCCTCTTTCTTCCATCTCAAATCCACATTGAATCTATATTATACCGTATTTATTTAACTATCCCTATTTATCTACCATGTGTACCATGCAAGCAATCTCTCCACTTCCATCGCTCCTCAATAATCCAGGAGAACCACCTCTTAAATGAGACGTTGGGTTCGATGGGTTCAAAACCTATTTGGGCGCCATTGGAGTTTTAAGGTTTTCTGCTGAGAGGAAAAAGTGCCTACTACTTTATTCTCTAGGTTTCGAGGGAAGGTCAATTTTTAAGCACCTACTACAGTTAGTTCCCAATGGCAATGAAGTTTTGGATGAATATCAAACAGCTGTACACAAACTCAAAATTTGCTACGACTAAAACCCAGTTTAATGGTCTTAAGGCATAAATTCTTTAAAAGAAGCAAAATGAAGGAGAAGTTTTTGATGCCTACATCTCTGTTTTTAGGAGATTAGCTTCAGTTTGTATTTTCAAAAACTTTAAAGAACAACTCATCAGAGACCAGTTTGTCAATGCAGAGATAAACGTATTAGGCAAAAACTACTTGCTATGGGAAACCAGTCTCTTAATGAGACGATTGAAGGTGCAAAAAGCATAGAAATTCCGCCAGTTTCTCTTAAGGAACTTGATGAGAAGCCCATTGAAAATATAAATGCTGTTGGAGTCTATAAAAAAAATCAAAAATAGGTTTGCTAAAAATAGTACCAACAATGCAATCAGATTTAAATCTGATGTCACCATTCCCAACATGTGTCTCTGATGTGGTAGCCCTCCTCTCTCTAAGGATAATAAATATCCCGCCACCAATGTCATGTGCAACTTTTGCAAAAAAATGGGTCACTATTCTAAAGCCTGTCTCAAGAAAAGATTCCAAAAGAAAAGTGTAGCTTGTATTGCAGAGTCAGATGGTGATTCTGATCCTGAAATCATCTCTGTTGTTTTGGATGATTTTCTTCTAGCAATATTATGAGTGAACCTCTAACTGGCAATCCCTCTCTTTGTGTGGACCCCATTGTTGAAATACTTGTTGATGATAAGAAACTCCAACTGTTGGTGTACTCCGGTGCCAGGAGCACCATTATAACTCAAAGGTTGTTCACTGAAACATGGGGTAACAGGGAATTATTTCCTCTAGATCGTTCTCCTGTCTCCCGTGAGGGACGCAACATTGAACTTGTAGGTTTCATTGAGGATGTCTTGCTGTTGAAAGGTAGAATGATCAGAGAGACAATTTATGTTGCAGCCAAGGGGCTAAACATCCTTGAGTGGTTCCACCAAGGCTTGTTTAGTATGATACTCAAGCCAGGCACCAAAGAACAAGTTATGCTTGTTACCTGTGAAGATGAAGGTATCAAATGGAAAATCGAGTTTCCTTCTGTTTTTGATGACACACTTGGAAAAATATCAGGTATTTGTGCACTTTATAAATCCCATTAACATTAAGAGATGGTGCTACCCCAGTTAAGCACAAACTCATAAGTGTCCCATTTAGCATTAGAGATTACCTGAATAAAGAGCTCAAGAGTTTGTGTGACAGGGGTATCATTGAACCAACAGAGTTATCTCTATGGTTGTCACCACTGGTTGTGGCTTGCAAACGTGATGGGTAGTTGCGCGTGTGTGATGACCTCAGGTTTCTCAACAAAGAGGTCTGTATAGACTCACACCCTCTGCCTAGAAGCACTGGTCTATTCACCAGTGTCAAAGGTGCCCAAGTGTTTTCTAAGCTAGACGTGGCTAGCACATATCACCAGATCGAATTGCATCCTGACACTCGCTCCCTCACTGCTTTTGTGTCCACTCTTGGAACATTTCAATATCAGTGGATGCCTTTTGGACGTGCTTCTGCTGCGTCCGTGTTCCAGAGGGTTATGCAGAATTTGTTGAGAGGGGTTGAAGGTGTGCATGTCTTTCAAGATGATGTGCTGATTTATGCCAAAGACAACGACTCGCACATTATCCTCAGAAAGGTACTTAATATTTTCAGAAAAATTGTGTTGTTCTCAAGACTGAAAAATGCAAATTCCTCTGTAAAGAGACTGAATATCTTGGTCATCTGCTATCACATGAAGGGATTAAACCTAGGCAGGGTCTCATTGAGGCCATTTCTAATGCTTCTGTACCCAAGGACAAGACTGGTGTCAAATCTCTGCAAGGTTTATTCAAATATTGCTCAAGATTTATTCCTAATTATGGGTCAATTGTTAGTCCCATTAGTGACATGCTTAAAATGAGGGTCAAGTTTGATTGGTTTGAAGAATGTGATATTGCGTTCAATGCTGTTAAGTCCTCTCTTAAGAACAGTGATGCCCTCGCTCCATTTGATCCTGATTTGCCCTGTTGTATAGCTGTGGGTGCTAGTCAGTTTGGATTAGGCGCTATCCTCACACAAAGTTGTGGTGACAAGGAAAACACTGTTGCTTTTGCATCTAGAGTTTTAAGATGTGCTGAGGTCTAATATTCCGTCATTGAGAAAGAGTTGCGTGCATGTTTGTGGGCCATTAAAAAGTATTGCATTTATGTGTGGGGAAGGCGTTTCAAACTTGTTACAGACCACAAACTTCTAGTTTCCATATTGGGTTCCGGTCCCAGTAACTGTTGTACCCCCAGGATAACCAGGATGGTTAGCAAGCTCCTTCAATATCAATTTGATGTTTCACATATCTCTGAGGTGAGGAAGGGGAGGGCAGATGTCCTTTCTCATTCCCGTCAGAGCAGTGAAGGTACCAGTTTTCAAGAATTGGATGAGGAGGACGCAAAAGATTGTTTTGTAGCTGCCATGGATATCTCTGATATTGCTCTTGGGTCTGAAGGTGATTAGAGAGTGGCTTTATTGGAAGATGGTCTCCTCCAGCAAGTGAGTAGATTTGCCAGGGAGGGGTGGCATAGAGAAAGGATAGTATCTTCTCTCCAGCGACTCTTTTGGAAGGTCAAATCTGAAATTTCATTAGAGGATGGTCTTCTCATGAGGTCTGACAAACTCATTCCACCCTATACTATTGGACCAGTCATTATCAAAAAAGCTCATGAGGGACATTTCGGTTCCACGCTCACCAAACGGCATGTCCATCAAGATTTTTGGTGGCCAAGCATGGATGTTGATATTGGTGTTATGTTAGAAAACCGCCCTGTGTGTTGCTCGGCTGAGAAAAACTTCAAGGTTACCATTCCTCCTCTTTTACCTATTTAGTGTCCTTCTGGTCCCTGGGTCAAATTGGGTGTCGATGTTATGGGGCCTTATGAGGTATTACCCCTGGGGAGGAAGTACATTATAGTTTTGATGTATTATGCATCAAAAATGGCCTGAGATTAAGTTGGTCAGAGAAGCCAGTTCCACCAGTGTCATCAAATTTTTGAAGGAGATCGTTCTGAGAGAAGGGTTTCCCCAGTTTTTGGTTTCAGATAATGGACCTCAATTTCTGAGTAAAGAATTGTAATCTTTTTTAACCTCAAGTTATGTGAAACATTTGAAGAGCTGCCTCTATCACCCACAGACCAACGGTCTTGTAGAAAGAATGAATCGGTGGTGGGTGAGTGTGTGAGGTGGGCTGTGTGTGGTCACCATAATGTTGTAAAATCATTAGAGTATTCTTTGATTTTACAGGACCACTCCCCACTCACCTACTAAAGTTTCATCTTTTGAGCTTCTGAGGGGAAGGAGGGCCAATACATGTTTCAGGCCTGCATGGATGAGCAGATGGTTAAAATCTGAGTCCAATGTTGACTCCCTAATGGAAATTGTCAAAATAAATTCTGAATTTGTGCAAACTAAACAAACAGTATGGTTTGACAAAAAAAGGGGACCAAGGTTGTTTACCTTAGTGCGGGTGATTTTGTTCGCATTAAGATTCCTGTGCATACCAAGAAAAGGAAGCGTAAATATGGTGAACCTATAAAGGTTATCAAGATTGGTAACAATGCTGTTCAAGTGGAAGGAGGTCATTGGTGGAACCTGTCTGAAGTTGTAAATACAAGATCTAGTCCCATGTTGAGTGGTCAAGAAGACAGTGTTCCTCCTGTTCCTCTTGAACGCAGGAGGAGTTCCAGAATCATCGTTACACCCAGAAGGTTACGTGAATGATCTTTGCACCTCATGATTAACTTTGTGTTTTGTGCATTGTGCATATCTTACTTTAGGTTTTTTGTTGTTTATTCATTCTGTTGGAGAAGGGGAGGTATCTTGTATTCTGTGATGCTGCTCTGCTGATCTGGTGCATGCTGAGAATGTTACCATTCAAAGGTCTTACTGTGTAATTGTTTCTCCTGCTGTTGTTAGGCTGTTCTTGGCAGGTGACGACCTTCAGCTATGTAGTCTCTCCATCAATAGGAGTACTTTGATGAAGGTTTGGTGGGGACAAGGGTCAAAATACGTCTCACAAGTGAATGGTTTTCATGGTATCAGTGATTTCGACCATGTTGAACACAGGCCTCGAGGTCAGTTTCATTCTTCAGCCATGATAGGACAGGGTCCAGTTAGGGATAGAATATGTTGCATATGGACGTAACTTTGTTACAGAAGAATTCCAAGACTTTGCTGCAAAGGTCTTGTGAGGGGACGATGTTCCTATAGGCAGAGGCAGGTGTGGTGAAATCATTGATGATGACGAAGATTTACTTGCTACTGTTAGTGCCTGTGTTGGTGCCATCTGAAAGAGCTGTGTGCTTTGTGTTCCCTCTCTGCTGGCGGTAGCGTCTTAGACCGATTTTGAAGTTGTTTGTATCAGTGATGATTTGTTCTCCATTTTAGCTCCAGTTGCTTGTAGTGGTGTTTGGTCAGGTTGAGATAATTTGTGATCCAACTGGCCTGTGGTCTGGCTTTTGCCAGTGGGTTGCGCTTTTAGGGGAGCCAGACTGTCCACACTGATCCAGCTGTTGAGGTACTTGGTGGGTTTTGGCAAGTTGCTGGTGTGCTTCAGCTGGTGCATGGAGAGGGTGGAAGCTCATGCCTCTTCCTTGATGCCTTTCCGCCTGCTACAGGTGGTTCTGGTGTTCTAAGGTCTCCTTAGACGAGTTACATGTAGTTGGCGACTCAGCTGGCCTTGGCTCACATTTTTAAACTGTAATGACAATTTGGTGCCTACATGCTTAAGAAATCCTTGGTGATCAACCAGCTTTACTTGGCTCTAGACTATCCCAGGGCTATACTTGTTCATTAGGAAGTTGAAAACCCATAGGAACCAAAGCACCATTCTTAGTGACCAAACAAATAATTGAAATGTTCTTGTCTAGGAATGCAAAAGCTTAGGTATCGGGTATTGGTGTAGGGCTTGTCTTTTTGGTTTTTGGTATTGTATTTCTCTAGGGTGTGTGGTCTCCCCGTTTTGAGAACATTCATGTAGGCCATGCCATTTTTTCTCTATTACACTGGTTTGTACGTTTAGTTTTTAGGTCGAGCGTAGACAGCGCTTGCACTGTCGTTTAGCGACTAACCTCTTGTGTATACTTTATGTTGAACTCCTCCCCCTCCCATTGCTGCCAGATGGTTTTAATTTGGCTGTGTTACTGTCCTTCACAAAAACTTGTTTGTCAATTGGTAATCCTCCCTTTATATCCCTCCTTTTCATTTCCGTTTCGGCAGGATGCAGCACTGCCTAAGTACTATATTGTTGAGCCTCGTGTGGTGATGTCTTCATCTGAGGATTTCTTTTCTTCTTTATTTCAGCTGCAAGCCTCCTGAGCTGGAATGATGGCAGGCGTACTTTCCTTTTCTTCATTGTATTCGCGATAGCGTGCACACCACGCTAAATATGTAAAGTGGTGGCCGCACTTTTGTTTTAAACGTTTAAAAGATTTATTTAATGATTTTTTTAACAACGCTGCATACTCCGCTTTCACTTTAATTGTATTCGATGCCTGGCGGGGACACAAACATTAACCGCAGGCACACAGGTTGTCGCAAATAATTACTGTTTCAAAGTAATTCAATTCAGCTTGATAGCTGAGTTGTATTATATGCGGGCAATGTGCACATATGATTGCACTGGTGAAATGGCAAATTAATTGACTTGTAACATTGTTCTTTCACTTTTGACGTGAAGATTGTCTGGTTACTTACTTCATTTAAAAGGGCGTTGTGTCTCCTAGAGGCGGGGTGATTACAGTGTGGACGGAGTAAAGTATGAGGTGGAAGGGCCTCACACATGCTGGAAACTGTTAACATTTATACACCTCTACACTCCCTGTTATGTGGTCTTTTCGCATCCAGAGGCATTAATTCACAGTCATTAAAGTGCGAATATTATTCTTCACCGTGTCAAGGGCAGCTGCTCATATAGATATGGAGGCATGCTCATCCTTCTTCCATTGAAGGTAGAGACTACATTTCAGTCAAACAAGCCCCAGTCCTCTCTTGCATATTCTTGTAGTGTTAGACGTTACGTCTCAAACAAAAAAGCCTAACACTTTAATTAGCAGCTTTCTTTCGGTTCGGATTGCAGCAGATGCTTCTAGGGACTTTGGGGACTGGATTCCAATTCCAAGCCCGACTTCGGCACTGGAGGTCGTGCCATCCTCCTACACATTTCATTTCTCTACCTTCACTGCGTTCTCCAGCCTCTTTCCATTTTTCGGCAGTGGTAATGTCCAAACGGTGCAGGCTGGGGTTGCTACTGTTCATTTTATCATGCAGATGTCATGTGGCAGCTTGCGTGATAACGTGCAGGAGCCCTCAAGAGAAAATAAACACTCTTCTGCAATGCAATCGGTCTCGCATTTGAGAGAAATTGAGCTATTTACATTGTAAATAACAAAGCATTTCATTTATGGGATTCAGAAACCTGTAATAATAAAAGACATTGTCATTTACAATGCCAATAGGTCAAAGTTTTAACAATGCGAGACCTATTGCATTGCAAATGCTTGTTAAAATCAGTCAGTGGATTGAGTTAGGGATCTTCATCCAATGCAGGCTTACAAGCAGCCCAACGTATTGCATCCGAGCATAATTTTAGTACAAGGGCATACAGAGTACTTTGCTGCAGATAAATAATTAACTGGCTGCTCTGCCAAACTGTGAGGTTTTTGCTTATTTCAGCTGTTTCTCTTCGAAGTCTACTATAAACTTTAACTCTTTATGCAATAAATGCAGAGAGTTGTGCTATAAAATGAATCATGTGGTCCCATTGCATTTTTTTTAGGTCGAGCTAGACAGTGCATGTGCTGTCTCTTCGAGACCTGCTGTCATCAGTATGTGTGCATCAAGTCCATCCCTTTTTTTCTATTCCTTTTTTATTTATCTGTGTCTATGTCCTTTAAAAATCCTTGCTTGGTAGTGGTCAGTCCTGCCTCTTTGTCCCTCCTGCCTCTTTGTCCCTCCTGCCTCTTTGTCCCTCCTGCCTCTTTGTCCCTCCTTTCTCTCTTCTGTTCCTCCCACAGAGCAGGGACTTCGTACTGTCTCATTCCGCCATGGCTCTTTATCTGTTTTGTGAGGGACTCATTTTTAATGGTTCCCTGCTGCTCTGTTACTGGTTGTATGTTCAGCTTCAGTGCCCTAGCTGCTTACATTCAATATAGCATTCTTCCTCCCACCCCTCTGAACAAATGATGTGTCCCGGTGTTTAATGCTGTTCCATCGCCAAAATAAAAGTTTGAACCGGCCGAGTGTTTGCTATTGTGTGCTGAAAATTCCAATGTGCAATTTGCTTCTGGCTAAGGTGTTAAATGTGGCACATTGGAATTTTCAGCCCATTCTTGTAGTGCTGAAGACAAAATGACAGATTTCAAAATGCAGTGCGTTGCTAGCTAAAATATAATGGTTGACTAAAGGTGTTGCATGAAAAAGGAAGCTCGTAACCTGTTTAAATTTGAAAAAAATATGTTATCCCATCCCTCATTTCCTCGCCCACCAACTACTTGAACTCATTGGCCTTAAAGCTGGAAGAGTTAAGAGCATTCTATACGTTTTAAGTAGTTACAGCAAGATTCATGAAGCTTAATTGCGCTCGCAAAGGGCCAGATTCTGGGAATCTGGCCTTTGCGAGCGCAATTTTTGCCTTTGGGATTCATCATCCCAAATGCAAAAATCGGTAAAAGCAATTTCGCAAAAGTGCGAGGAATTACATTTAAGGAATCTCTATTTGAGATTCCTTAAATGCAATTCATTAACCATTTATAAATTGCGAATTCGCAATTTCGGGCCGCTATTTACCATGAGGTCAAACCTCGTGGTAAATAGCGAAAACTTAGAAAAATGCTTTTAAATGCATTTTTCAAAGTTGCATGTTGCACACGCACACATGTCCTTTGGACATGTGTGTGAGCAACTCCAATGTAGAGTACATTTCAGGGGTGCTACAGGGTGTCCTTGGACACCCCTAGCACCCTTGAAATCGCATCCTTATTTGCTATTAGCAAATTGCTAATCGCAAATAAGAAATGTGTAGGGATCGCTTTTTATTTTGCGATTCCTACATGAATCACATTTTGCGAGTCTGTAATAGCGATTCCTTATGAATCGCTATTAAAGACTCGCAAAACGGGTCTTAGATGAATCTGGCAGTTAGTGCACACAATAGGAAACACTCGGCGTTTCGTAAACCATCATGCACGTCTTTCATGTAATCAACTCATTAATTTTATTTTATGCACCAGAATTCCAAACTCCCATTTCTTTTTCTTCAGAGGTTTATAGAACGCGAACTTGACCCTAATCGGGTATCAGAGGACTTTACATAGCACCATTTGCATTACATACGGACAAATGCACTTTTTTGTTGTTTTGTTAGGCACAGGGAGATTAAGTGGTTTGCCAAGAATCACAGGATGTTCAGCGTCATTGCCGAGACTCGAACCCAGTTCCCCAGATTCGGGGTCGACCACCCTAGCTGTTAAGCTAACTCCTCTCCCATCTGTGCGGCATTCATCTATTCACACCCTCTCAGTTGCAGCCCTTCCCTCTTACATTATTTAGCAGCACATCCGAACATTTTTTTGTAATGGCTGCAGCTGATTACCTACCCTCCAAACTCAGCCTGCAGATTCTTGACGAATTGGGGTAAAATCAATACAAAATACTCTATCAACTCTAAACTAAAAACATAAATAAAAAATGACGCATTTATAACACCACTTGCTCTCACTTTCACCAAGGCGATGCCTATTGCCTTGCAAATGCTTATATTCCTTCCTCTGCATCCCAGCGCTTGAGACGCAGACTTCCTGGCTTCTATCCTAGGCCCTAAAGCAGCACAGCCGAACTTATGTGACTTTTCTCCCACCCCAGGGTTTGTGTTTTTCTCAACACCAGCCCCCCCAGGCTCTTCCGCCTTTATCCCCTACTCCTAAGGTCCTACTGTGTCCTGGGCTCACACTCAAGCTCTGAAAATATTAACGCTTTCAGCAATAACTCGGACTCTGCTTTATTAGAAGGCGCTTCCCCCATCTGCAGTAATCTAATGCAGTAAGTGCACTTTGACATTTTCTTACTCCTATGTATTTATTTTTGTATTCAATACTGCTTGCTTTGCTACTGTACAATTTCAAAAACAGGCCATTTAAAGCCAATATTGTCTACTTGCCACCCTGTGTCATTTGCAGGAATGTTTCATTTAGAAGTTGTGATCTTACTTTAGGGATACTGAAAAGGCAGTTTGAGTTCCCATGCATAACTTGTTATTTGTAAGTATAATTTCAAAATGACTGTTTTGGGAAACCTTCTGTTTTTGGTGGGTAAGGTTAAGGGAAGCAGTGTCGGCTGTTCAAAGGGCTTTTGAAAGGTATGCCGCTCGCTGAGGAGACTTTGGAGTCTGTGACCGCCTGTAACCCTGCTGGGAAGTCGCCGCTGGAGAGGAGAAGCTGCGCCAGGGGAGAAAGCTACTGACACGGAGGACGGGACTGCGAGGCCCACCAGGCTGTGCGCGGAACACCTGGCACACCTGCTGCCTCTTCCCGTGACTCCTCTCCTTATTCATCTTCCCGTATAAGACCTGGTGCCGCAACGCGTGAGCGGGACGTGTGTGCGGGACATATCCCGGGACAAAGCCCGGACTAAGGGCGGACCCTCTGAGACCCTCAGAGAACCGAGGAGACTGGACTGGGCACGTCCCCTTGAACGACAGGTACTGCTCGCCTCTGAAGTTGTCTATTATCAGGTCTGATTTATTTGCCTTGTTGGACCATCTTATATAAATGTCTTCTACAAACACCGATCAGCCCGTGCCAGATAAACAGGGTGTACTGTTAAATTGAACCCTTGACAACTACTTTACCAAATCCTCCCCTGATATCTCAAGGGAAATTGCCATGGCGGAGCAGCGGGCGGAACGCCGCCGTTCTGTGGAAAGTATAAAGAACAGGTCAGTTTCACTGGCATCGCTTCCCGCCACTAGTTCCACCGACACTGATACTGATGTAATAGCTAATGAGTCGGTAAATATCTTGGATAGCCAGCCTTTGGAAGTGAGTGTGATTGCGCTCACACCAAATACTCCCCCAAAGACGGACATGAATGGTTTACCCTCAACTACTCATACAAGTAGTCCAAGTATCTTGAAGGGAAATGTTCTGCCTTCTGCGAAATTACTCCGCAATAGGGCAAAAAAAACGATACCCCTGTCAAAAAACTATGGACCACCGCCGAACAAAAAACGGCGGAAAAGGGGGGATCTGCTACAAAACAAGTTGAGTTGCTCTGATTTCGGAAAAAAGGCTAATAATACTGCTAAGAAACCTAGTATTCTACAAGCAGATATAGAGGGGACCCATACCTCATCTTCATCCTTACCAAATTTGCCTGCAGACAAAGAGGACAGTATGGACACTAGTGTGGCTGTTAATGTGCCCATTGAGGATAAGGGTCTTGTCACATTATTAAATATAGAGAGTCTGATTAAATCCTACTCTGCATCTATTCTGGAGAGGTTGATGGAAGTAGAATGTAGACTGTGTAAAATTGAGTATGCATTGGGAAGTAAGGATGCTGTACTTAACAATGGTTTAAATAATGCAACTAGTTTAGTACCAAATAATGCATCACAAAATAGATTAACACCAGCTCAACCACCCTTAACCATCCCTATTGCCATTCCTTCTTCATCAGCATCTACCTCTAAACCCACGGGGAACACAGTGACAGCGATTCTCCAACATAATCCACCCCCTAAACCGCCCCAACAAAAAATTCAAGACCAACCGTCGGCTAATGCTGCAAACAAAACCATTGATAACACATCTAATACACTCCTGGGGAAATCAACAAGGGAGGTGGGGGAAACTAGACATACCTGGGGGAAACCTAGAAGGACTCCTTTGCCTGAACTCCCGCCAGAGGCAGTACCCTATGTGGTCGTCCTAACAGGGGTGCCTGTGCTGGAACAAAACAAGAGGGAGGGTTTCGCACAACTAAAGAACAAGATTATGCATTGGCTGAGTCTATACAGGCCAATTGCAAATCATATTAATGGTGAAATTGTCCATGTTCGACGTCTTCAATGGTTGGGGGGTAGACCCAAAGATATCGATGGCGACGTGGTGGTCGTGAACTTTAGGGATCCTAATGCTGTCCAATTTATACTAAACTGGCAGATAGGTAGCTCTAATAACACCATAATCCCTAAACCATTAACGTATTTTTACCCAAGGTCAGTGGTGTTTCCCCCCAGCACCATCCACCTCAGTATATAACCCAAACCCAGCCAATTAATCACCCTATTGCACAGAATGTTGGGAGCAATCAATATGCCCTGTACCCTCCGATTTTACAGAGCACAAGGAATTTGCATTATGTTCCCTGCCCTGTGACAGCCCCAGACTCCATGGGATGGAACTACGCACCAGCTAAAATACATAACTCCCAGAACAGAAGGATGGATCACCTAAAACCCTTCACACCTCTAGAAACTTCTAATAGATTTGATATTTTTAGCGGCCTAGATGATTGCGACTGATGTTTCTTGAGCCGGGGGGGGGGTGAGGGATGTGAAATAAGGAGTCTTGCTGATGTGGGTGTTGTTAACAAACCTGATGTATTGGTGAATCCTGTGCCTTCTTTATTGGACAAAACTGTACCTCATGACATAAACACTCTAGAAGAACTGGTAGTACCCACAACCATTCTGAGCAAAATGCCATCTCTAGAGGAAACATCCTTGGTAATACAATCTGTGGTTCCCATTAGTTGTGAAGAGATGCCAAGGGCTTTCCCCGAGAGGTCATCTGCACTTGGGGTGCCCGTAAAATTGGTCTGTTGGAATATAGCTGGAATTGCAAAAAACCTGAGGGATCCGGAGTGGGCTAGCTTTATAGAGCCTTTTGATTTCTGTTTGTTACAGGAAACCTGGGCAGTGGATACGCCCCACAGGGTGGGTTACAAGACTTATGGAATTGGTGCGATCCCCTCTAGAAGTGGAAGGTCGTCGGGGGGACTCTTGATCTGGGTGAAAATAAATCTAAGGGTAAATATTGAGGTGATAGTTACAAATTCTGTAGATATACTAGCTCTAAAAGTCACAATCTGTAATGGGAAGAAATTATTTCTAATAAACATCTATAATAGGCCTTTACCCTCTTCAAAAGAATCACCAACCCTTTCTAAACTAGATTGCTTTCTGAGTGGATTGGACCCCAGGGAGGATTTTGTTATCCTTGCTGGTGATTTTTAAATTGTAACTTTGAGCCAGTTTGGGGTCTTAGTGAAATCTTTGATGAGGAAGATCAGGCGAATAAAATCCCTTTTTTGGAGAACATTAAATCGGTTAAATGTTCAACACTGGTTCTCCAGCTGACTAAATTATGCACGGAGCATTTCCTTAGGGCTTGTAACGGACGGTTACCATCCGACAGCTTGAAGAAACCAACATTCAGTAGGAATAACTACAAAAGTAACTTAGATTTTGTGATCGCTTCCATACCCCTCTGGCCACATCTTTTGGACCTCGAAGTAACGGAACGGATCGAAAGTGATCATTTTCCCTTAAACTTGACTTTAGATGTTTCACTGTTTAACGATATAGTTCAACCATTCCCACTTGAGGAAAGTGGTGTTGATAATTTCGAGATCCATATTAGTAACAATAGGAGATCACTTAAATGACCATTTATATTGGATCACAGTGACATCCTCAGTGAAATATATTCACTTTTCGCTGGGACCTTTGGACCCTACTTAGCCTTAACGTCTGAGGATGAAACCAAAACATCCTTTTTGACAATACACCAGAAATTTTTTGTTGACCTAAAATTATTAGTCACCAAAATGCCCCAAAACAAACAGCAAAAGATCCAGAATCTGTCCCATAGTAAGCCATGGTACGATAGATCCTGCAGAGAGTCAAAGAGGGAACTATTAATTGCGATTAAGACCAAGTCTCCAATAGATGTACAAAAAGCAAGGAATAACTATAAGTCTGTTCAAAGGGCCTCAAAAATAGCATGGGTGGAAGATAAATGGGCTGAACTGTTGCTAGCCGCCAGATCGCGGGATAATGTGGCCTTCTGGAGGCTAGTCGCAAATGGGAACCATGTAGGTAGGGTGGTTAAGGATGCTTTTCTGGACGAGCAAACTTGGGTTACCCATTTTACAAATTTATACAAAAAATATGATGATCCCCATATGGACACAAATGCGGTAAGCCTCCAAACACCAGCAGACTACCTTGTCTTTACCCTAGGGGAAACAGAGCTGGCAATAAGCCAAATAAAATCTGGCAAAGCCCCAGGTCTGGACAAGATTCTGGGGGACCTATACAAGCATGACTTAAAAGTATGGGCACCTTATATCAATTACTTGTGCAATAAACTATCCCGCACTTTAGAATTCCCTGAAAGTTGGAAGGGAGCTGAAATTGTTTTAATTTTTAAAAAAGGAGATAGGATGGACCCCTGTAACTACTGGCCAATTAGCTTAATGGACATCCTCCAGAAAATCTACTCACGACACATTTTACTACGTGTGAGTGATTGGTTGTAGGAAAACACAATTTTAAACAAATTCCAAGCCGGATTCAGATCAAAAGTCAGCACAATAGACCAGATTTTTAGATTCTGCTGCCTTTACTGGAAGTTCGTAAAGATTAAAAGGTGCCACTTATATGTTGCTTTTGTTGATTTAGGGGCAGCATTTGATCTGGTGCCACGCAATCTTTTATGGAAAACCCTGAGTGCAGCAGGTATGCCAAATAACTTAGTAGTTCAGATCAAAGAGTTACACGAAGGGAATTTTGCGAGAATCAGATGGGGCCCAAATGGCGAACTAACCCAAAAAATTCCTATCGAACGTGGAGTTCGTCAAGGCTGCGTTTTGGCCCCTACGCTCTTTTCCCTTTTTGTGAACGACATCCCTTTATACCTAGAGGGATGTAAAAATGACTCCCCCAAACTGAACGGCGAAAAGGTAACATCCCTATTATTTGCTGACGATACTATCCTGATTTCCCAAACATAAAATGGCTTACAGACACTATTGGACACTTTCAGTGATTATTGTAGCCAAAAGGGGTTGGAGATTAATGGGAAAAAGACAAAATGTATGGCCCTAAATCCGACTAAACCGGATAAGGGCTGCTTAACATTGAAAGGAGTAAAGTTGGAATCGGTGCCCCATTTCTCATATTTAGGGGTAACGCTAGATTCAAACTTCACTTGGAAAGCCCAAATGGATAAAAGCAAACTGATATTTGCCCAGAATGTTAAACCAATTCTCAGGGAGCAAAGCCTGAGCACCAGTAAAGCGGTGTCCCCAGTGATGGAACTATTTAAATTTAAAGTCCAACCATCAGTCCTTTATGGCGCAGAAATATGGGGCCCTGGGTCCAAGGAGACTTTCAGTGTCCTAGATAACAACTTCATGCGAAGTCTGGTAAGGGTCCCGAGAGGCATCCCACTACTACCCTTGGATTTGGACCTAAACTTCAAAAGAACTGATCACCAAGTTCTGATCCGACCTTTAATGCTATGGGTTAGATTATGGCATGTTTCCGAACTCCAAGACTATAGAGACGGGTTAAAAGAAATCATAGCACTTGACAGCCAGAAAGCTATCCCGTGGCTGAGGCACGTTAAAGCTTGGTTCGGCAATATAGGACTGAAACATTTCTGGGAGAACCCCGAGCAGTTACCCTCCAACCCCAAATTAATTTTAAAAAGGGCCTTTTGGACCTTTATAGTAAATAGGACTGCAAGCATCACAACTAGTGGGACCTTAGTCTCAACATTCTTAAATTTCAAGGATGAACCATTTTAGGAGACTTTAATGGATGAAATAGAGCCCCCCACTTGCCAAAACATTATTTTTAAAACTCAGATATGGAAACCTTTTAATAAGAACAACCTTGGCACGCTGGGCTAGGAATTGCGATCCATCGTCCTTAGTATTGGACGAAATTTGTCACATGTGTGAACATAACCAGATAGAAAATGAGCAACATATCCTCCTTTTCTGCCCTTTTTATGCCCAGGCCAGAAAAAGATGGATTAAACCAATATGTCTATTGCTAGGCCTGAGGTCATGTTCACAGGCTCTGAGAATCCTAACAACAAATACATCGCAACAGATAACATTTAGTGTCAGTAGATTTTTACTTTCTATTTTCTTTCAAAGGAAAACAATGGGGCATCAACTGTAATTGAGTTTTCTTTCATGGGCTTGAACTGATTTGCTTGGAACTGATGTGGTGGTCCATCCTATGATTTTATGATTGTATTGTTCCGCTCCAATTGTCTTCCAACATGAATTGCATTGTCCTAACTAATGATTTTAATATTGTAGTGAAATGTTTATTTTTTATTCAATGAAATGTAATGTAATGTATGTATTGTTCTTTTATGGCATCAAGCCGAAATAAAGAATTTTGAAATGAAATGAAATGTTAGAAAGGAGCAGCTGAATTGTGCTAAATATTTGATTTTATTACACACGCTGCATTATTCATAAATTGAAAGGCATTAAAAAGCACGTTATTGAAATGTCGGCAGGGAGCTACATTTTTCATGTTGCGATCAAAGCATTTATTTACAGCAAAAGTAGCAAGGGCAATGCACATTACAGGTAGACATGCAATGGAAAACATTGCTCTTGTAACGTGTTTGCATTCGCATAGTAAAGCTTAACGGGCAATACTGGAGCCCCTGTATAACAACTGTTGCCAGAGCGTATTACCCATAAAACCTCTTTCTCTCTCTTTTCTCTCTATACCTTCTCTCTCTTCACACGCACATTAATTTCTCACCATATCTCTCCAAATATCCCATCTCTTTATCTTGTTCATTCGCACAATATACACATTATTTCTCTTACAAAATATGTTTGCTTTCACTAAACTGCATCTCACTTTTGCTCTCACTCTTTTCTTTGTTTTCTATCTATACCTTTTCTCTCATATCTAACTCACCCTCTCAATGATCTCTCTACTGCTCTCAAACCGCAGCCCCTGCGGCTGCAGGAGATAAACTGCAGTGACTTTTCACCCAACTTGGGGTCTGTCTTGTTTCCACACCAGCCCTCCCACCGTCTCCCTCCCCAGACGTGCTAGGTCCTGCTCCGTCCGTCCTTAGCTTGGGCTTAAGGAGCATTGACGCTCAAAAGCAACATAACATTTAAAAAATCATCCAATTAATTTGTGAGACAGGTTAAGCATCTGCTGTAAAGCTTTAAGAGTAAACGTGCAGGCACTAACATAAATTCAGGCAGAGCTACCTAAACCTTACAACCATCCCCTGGTCAGTGAGAAAAGTGATATTTTGCAATTCTAACAAAATTGGATGGGTCAACAGGTAATTCTGTTTGTTGCATAGGGTACAGAGATAAGCAATATAGCAGGGACATGTATTAAATCATTACATCAACAGGTGTAAAGTGTTTTGTTTTCCTAATTGCTGAACATGGGGGTTATGCTCACTATGCCTTCTAATATCACTCCAGCACTTTCTAAAAGCTTACAATCAAGCTAATACATCTCTAAAAGTGTTTATCTGCAATTTCCCTGTGCAATGGCTGTGACAATATCTGTCAGTCGTCATCTCATTCTGGTGGGACAGGGTAACATTGTGTGTGCCAGAGGCTCAGAAGCACAACCTTCTTATGGATTATGCTGTCATTAGTCCTCTAGAAAGAACCTCAAAAGGAAAGAATAAGTCCACCCCTTAAGGTAACTGTTTAGCAGTTCTATTAATACAATCCATATCTCTATATAAATATATATAATTAATAGCGTACACGTGCTGTTTGTAAACACTGTAAAATAGAGGCGGTAATGTTACAGATAAGAGATGTTCATGTTACTTATAACTTAAATCACCACTAGTTCATTTTCTACCACACTTTTCCACTACACACAATTCCATTTCACATACATTAAACACATACTTTAAATGCACTACACAAATTCCCACTAAACACCACATAAATCCACAACACACTACATACATACCACCCACACCAAAGCATACTTCCACTCCAGATAATACCACATCATAACAAAAAAACACACTCAATTCCACACCACACAAACCAATTCAAGTACATACCACATAATAACACACAACAAAAATCATGTCCACAAAATTGAAATCAAGTCCATACCGTATACTCACCATACATCCACTATACATACCGACAATCAACATAAAAACATTCAACATTATTCCACTCTATATATTTCCAAACGCTACTACATATTTATACATCACACAATTAAACTACACAAAAATAAATTAAAAAACACATACATTCCACAAAACACTGTTCACTACACACCACATATTTTTACAAAACACCACATAACTCCTATACACACCACATACATTTAAACCACAGACAAAATTAATAATTCAGCCTACAAAAAAGTACGTAATTCAACTACACTATGTAACACTTTACAACACACAATAGCACTCCACATAATTCTACTATATAACAAACATTCACACTACACACTCCACATAATACACTGTATACTATAACACATAATTACACTCAATATGCTTCCACTTGTTGCCATTTTCACATCAAGCAATTCAACTCAACACAATTCCATTCTACACCACATACATTCCACAACCCATACTTTCTCTCCACAACACACTCTACCACAAGTCCACTCACCACTCTTTCACTAGTTGCCAAACTATACCACATAACACTTCACATAAATTCACTGCATGCCATTACACATAATAATTACAATCAATATACTTTCATTCAGTGCCACGCATTTTCACACCACACAATTCAACTCAGCACAATTCTATTCTACACCACGTACATTCCACAACCCATACTTTCACTTCCCAACAGTTATCCACTAAACACAACATAATTCCACTACATATAACTCCTATCACCACTTTTTCACTCACTTTAACTAAATCTAGTTTTCTCATCCCATGCATTCAAGCACTCTTTACCACCCTTTCCAGCTACCCCACCTTCGTCTTTCCCCAGATCATTGTTATTTTGAAAGCCTTACAATATACGGATAAGGCAAAAGGATCTCCTATGTGTTTCACCCCGAAAAGGTTTACCTTTCATTCATAAGTACACATGCCATAAAAAAGCTCAAATTTCCACAATAATTTTGTCCTACTTTATAACCGAAGAGAATAACATTGTTCCACCTGTTTTCATACATTTGCATGTCAAGCCTACGCAGCGAATACGCTGCTCTGCAAGGCATGCTGTGTTCGATATGTGGACTTTAATTCCACCCCTCGCCGGCGATTCATTAAAATGTGTGTCCCTTGTAAAAGCTTGCTTTTGCTTGGTTTATGGCCTTTATTTGTCACACGTTTTCAGATCTCACTCTTCCCCTGAAATATTAGCCTATTACATATGCCCTTTCTTTAAAGGCTTTTTACCTTTGTTTTTGCACACTATATTATTCTTGTTCAGGCTGGCACATTTCAGACATGCCAACCCTCCCGATTCAGGCGTGTGACTACCGATTTGAAGGCTAGTCTCCCGCCTCCCGATTCCTACAAGTAAAAACCCGATTCCTCGGTGGTTTCAGCTGACAGGGCTTGGTATTGTGTAAAGTGCTAATTCTTCCAGCAAAGAGTGGAGATGCAGGGGCTCTCGAAGGGGTGAAAAACCAACAAAGCGTCATTAACAAGGGAATCGTCTTTTAAAGACCTGCGAAGTACTTGGGGGGGGAGGGGGGGGAGCTGTTTCAGCCCTGGCTGCCACAGGGGGGTGGGGGTGCATGCACTGCCAAAAACCTGCCAGGCCAGTGCCCAACACTTGCATCACCCTCTCTGCCTGCCATTATGCTCCATGCTTCTGAAAGTTAAGAAAAAACGCGCATTTACATTTCAAATGTCCGATCCTACAGCAGCACACTTCCAAAGCCCATACATGCCAGTAACCCGATTCAAAGCCCCATTCTCACGATTTTTTTTTTAAATCTCCCACTTTGCTCTCCTGAAATGTTGGCATGTATGCATTTTGTAAAAATGTTTCCTTTTTTGGTCTCATTCTAAGTCCTCTAAACAGTGCTGCAGCTGCTTCTCTGGTCCACTTAGTAATTCCTCATTCCAAGTCCTCTAAACAGTGCTGCAGCGGATTCTCTAGTCCCAGTGGTAATAATTCCTGATTCTAAGAGCTCTAGGGAGTGCTGCAGCTCTGTCTCTCTTTTTACTGGTAATTCCTAATTCCTAGGCTTCTAGGCTCCTATAGAAAAAAACAATACTATTCACAACGCCAATAGCTCTAACTTTCACAAACGATAGACCGATTTCATTGCAAAAGCTTGTTTTCTGTTGAGGTGGCATGAAATACACCCAACTTTCCCCTGAGATGGCTGGCTTGCCCCGTGCTGTTATGACATCATGTTCATTGGCTGCGTGTTGCTCACGTGCAGGCCTGCCTTGCATAAACAGCAGAGCGCTGCGGTCCTGTGATCATAGCCTAAAAACTCCTTGGTACGAATTAACCTGACAGGGCACGTTCGAAAAATGCAGAGAGCTTTGATAAAGGGACTGTTGCTGATCTATCAGGGAAGAGTCAAAAACCGACTGAAGCCGAAGCTGTCAGTCCTATTGGAGCTGAGGCATATGTGTGTCCTTTTCCCACCCCGAAGAAAAACGACGTACTTACTGTCAACAGTTTTTGTGAGATTAACATATAACATATTGTCTTTATACTTGTGTCGCCTTAACTCTTCCCATAACATTGTTAGTTGAAGAAAGAGAATGTGAGCTTGTGAAGAGGTTGACGAGCGCCGCAGAGGTTGACGCGCATGGCTGCTCTCTTCCCACCTGGCATTATTCCCCGGATTATTAGTTCCTGGTAATTTAGTGCCCTTGCACTGGGTCGATTTGTGCCTTTCATTTCTAATTGATCTAGTGGCTGTTTAAATGGCAGCAGGCATCTGTAGAGAGTTTGATGGTTCATGAGGCGCAATAATTCATAACATCGCATGGTATTTGTCTTTCATATCCCTCAGTTAAGCCCCAGCCGAGCCGCCGAAATTGCCACTGCTGAGGCTTCGCATTTTTTTGTCCTTCGTTCGGGAAACCTTGCATTAAATTGGGATCAGTCTAGATTAGGCCCATAATAGCTGAAATGATAGGGCCAGCAAATGAAGATTTATTACGGAGTTTAACTCCTTCAGCCCAGCTTCTCTTTCCTGGCCTAGTCCGTCTGGCCCATTGTTTCCTGCCTTGACTGGATGGTATTTAAAATATCGTACTGTGTGTAGGCACTTGGGGGCATATTACCAAGCAATAGCGATAATTATCGCTATTGCTTGGTTAGAGACAAAAATTTACTGCAGAGCTGCGGCGATTTGTATCGCAGATAAACCTTGGTTATACCAAGGTTTATCGCAAATGCGATAAAAATCGGCCGCAATGCATGAATATCGCTGGAAAGTCAGCGATATTCATGCATTATCGAGCTAATGCTCTTAGCCATGTTATCCACCTCCCATTGGATAACATGGCTAAGAACTGCTCAGGGCAGGTGTTAGCTTTTGGAGATATTCGCGCTTAGAGTGAATATCTCCAAAAGTTGGTAATAGGAGATAGCGATGTTAGCGACTGTTTCCAGTCGCTAACATCTTGGCACGCCCACTTTGCATGTCATTAGTGATAAATATCACTGACATGCAAAGTGGGGCCCAAGATGGTCGCTATCTCCTACTAGCTGTCGCTAACTGGTGTTAGCAACAGCTAGGTAATAGGGAGATAATTTTATCTCCGCTTTTTTGGCTTTTAAAGCCAATAAAGCGGAGATAAACCCCCTTGATAATATGCCCCTTGGAGTCCTCTCCGGCTGGTAATGCCCTCAAACTGCAGGCTGCACTGAGCCTCAAGTCACACAAGTACAAACAGACGTTGACGCAGACGTTCACAAAGACACACTCACAGAGGGAAACACATACACACCTACACAGAGAATGTATTTTCTAGTTGTTGATAGAATGCCAGAGCTGGAGCGCTCTGGGTCTTTAGGTCCTGTGTTGTGGAATATTGGCTGAGATTCGTGACAGTTGGATGAAACGGAGGAGCGGGGGAGTACCTGCATACTCCTCCTGGACAGCTCCTTACTTCGAGAATAAACTCATTCTGCGAGTCACTTACAGTCTCTGTAGTCTTAACTACAGGATTGTTGGCAGTGGTGAGGCATAAAATGTGTTTGGAGTACAACCTAAGGGGGGCGGGGGTGGGGGGGGGTTCTCCCACCTCAAAAATGTTGGAAAAAGCGTGGGTAAATGGTGCATTTTAAAGCAAATTTGAGAAAGCGGGAAGGTTAATAAGGCAATTGTGAAAGTGCAGTTATTACATTACCTTTTCTAAGGATGTTGCATGAACTGTGAACTAGCATTTCTCTGCAAAATGTAACTGTGTAATAGACTAGTTTCCCACATCACCCACATTAAAAAAAATGTCAGGAAAACGGTATTAAAAAATTCTGTTTATGAAGATCATCAGGGCAAGACTACCGAACAGAGCTGGCAAAGGTGTCTGCGCACCTCCCTCTGAGAAGCGTACACGGTGCCCGCAGGGCCTAGCTCCAGAAACATTTCTATTCGCAAGAAAAGTTATGCTTCTGAAGCGAGGCCCTGCTGTCACGCAGCGTGTATGCTTTTTAACACTGCCTCCCTGAGTAAATCTGAGGCTGCCCCACACACACACACACACACACACATATCCACCTTGAGAGGCAGTTGCTGAAACTGTGTGCATGGTATGCAGTACACAGAGTTATAGGAGTCCCGCCCAGGTAAAATAGTGGTAAGGAACTTCAGCACCTTGCTTGGGGCTTACAGCCTGATTCATCATTGTCCCGTTTTGCGAGTCTGAAATAGCGATTCATAAGGAATCGCTATTCCAGACTCGCAAAACGGGATTCATGTAGGAATCGCAAAAACATTTGCGATTCCTACACAATCCTTATTTGCGATTAGCAAATTGCTAATCGCAAATAAGGAATAACTCCCCATTCATTCCTATGGGCCAAAAGGCCCATAGGAATGAATGGGGAGTATTCCTTTTTGCGATTAGCAATTAGCTAATCGCAAATAGGATAGCGATTTAAAGGGTGCCAGGGGTGTCCAAAGGACACCCTGTAGCACCCCTTAAATGCAAATTGAAACAGGTGTTGCGCACACACATGTCCAAAGGACATGTGTGTGTGCAACATGCAACTTAGAAAAATGCTTTTAAAAGCATTTTTCTAAGTTTTCGCTATTTATCACGAGGTTTGACCTCGCGGTAAATAGCGGGCCGAAATTGCGAATTCGCAATTTTTTTATGGATGATGAATTGCATTTAAGGAATCTCAAATAGAGATTCCTTAAATGTAATTCCTCGCAAAATTGCGACATCGCTATTACCAATTTTTGCATTTGGGATGATGAATCCCAAATGCAAAAATAGAGCTTGCAAAGGGCCAGATTCTCAGAATCTGGCCCTTTGCGAGCCGATTTCGGCTTGATGAATCAGGCTGTTAGTACCTCAGTTTGCCTAGGGCTACACACTGGTCTGACACCCCTGCTTTAAAAGATCACTGACCTTGAATTGATAAGTATTCGAAGAAACTTGCTCATCATGTTTTAAAAAGGAGCATGCTGCTACATGATAAAACCGAGTAGTCCTTTTGCAACCTAGTTAGTGCTTCACTCCTTTACTTGCTTTAAACTGTATGCCTAGATGGATCCTAATGGGCAATAAAGATGCTGATTATAGACAGAAAAATAGTTTAAACAACAGCAGATGTAAGATGTGGAACAGTAATAAATCATGTAAATACAAAGAGAACAATCGAAATAGATGAAAAGAAATGGACAACTGAAGGAAATCTCAACAAATGTATTGATTGTGTAAGCTAGGAATGCTATCAGGCTGGTAGTATGGGTTGTGGAAAGGGGTTTTCCTAATGCAAAGTATGATTTACCTAGGGAGCAATGGGAATTGCTCCTCTTCTGGGTACAACTTTTGCGAAACGTGCATAACTTTGAAGCAGACTCTGTAGATAAATATTACCATTCAGATTGGAAATAAAGATAGATTGTTAAGCAAAAGTTAACATTCTGATAACTCTCTTTAAAAAAGAAAATAATAAATATGTTAAAGACGGCGGTAATAGCAAAATTATAGTTTTTTTCCTGGAGAAAAAAAACAAAATTCACCAAAAATGTAAGCTTAATTTTTCAGACGGTTAAACCAACTATCTACCGTGGGTTAACATTTCAAAACGGAAGAACCGCAACAAATACAGCCTCAATGAACTACTTTCAGCCCAAAAGAATAAAGATGCTAGTGATGGGAATATTTACTATAATTAGCTTGACATCTTTTAGGACTGCTGTGGCGTCAATCTGCCCCGTATCTCCACCTCCCATCCCTTTCTAAGCTACTTTGTGCAATTTATTGTCTGTACTTTCCATGAAGAATTAATTGCAGGCAGATCTATTTAGAGACGGAGATCCAGAATGAGTCAAAATGGTCCATCTGTTTCAGGAGTGCAGGAAGATCAAAGGACCCTTTGCATCAAGTAACTTTTTTGCGATTCTCAAATAGCGATTTTTAGAGAATCGCTATTTGAGAAGCGCAAAACGAAATGTAATTAGAAAATAGCAAATATTTGTGATTCCCTCGCATTCCTTAATTGCGAAACACAAATTGCGAGTCCCAATCAAGGAATGGCTTCCCATTCATTCCGCTGTCACAAGAACTCTGCGACTCTCTAGCCACCTTCTTCCACCGCAAGATCATAGACCTCCATGACAGCGTCAACACTCAGACCCCCCCGACAGCCGCTGACGCCTCAGATCCACCGCCCCCCAGCCACACTAGCCTCCTGCTTTTTTGGAACCATATCAATGACGAAGACACCATCACAAACATGAACACCATCCACTCCAGCTCACTGTCAGACCCCTGCCCTCAACACATCTTCAACAAAGCGAGCCCCATCATCGCCCCCCCAACTCCGGAAGATCTTCAACAGCTCCTTCGAGACGCCATCTTCTCGGAGAGCTGGAAACACGCTGAGATTAACGCCCTACTCAAGAAACCCAAGGCGCACCCAAAGGACCTCAAGAACGTCCGGCCCATCTCCCTGCTCCCGTTCCCAGCTAAAGTCATCGAGAAGATCGTCAGCAGACAACTGACCCGCTTACTCGAAGAGAAAAACACCCTGGACTCGTCCCAATCCGGATTCCGCAGCAACCACAGCACCGAAACCACCCTCATCGCGGCCACCGATGACATCAGGACCCTGCTGGAGGATGTATGACGTTACAACGCGAACTTTTACAACGCACACCGTTACAACGCAATTTTTACACGCATATACATTTACAACGCATACCTTTACAATGCAAGACATTACATAGCAGATGCTATTACAACACATGCCATTACAACGTAAGTATAGGTAAGTATATTATTTTATTGAAAAAATGTAATTTAATAAAATTTTATTAATTAACTAAATTAATTTATTTTTAAATAATTAATTTGTACTTATATATAAATTTTAAAAAATAGTTTATTTTTAAAAGAACTATTATTATTAAAGAACTATAATTAATAAATAAAATTAATCAAAATCATTTTTAAAAATATTTTAAATTATTTATTAAAAAACTGAAGCCTAAAAATACCCCTGTACCCCAAAACCCAAACCCAACCCTGAACCCTAAAAATACCTCTGTACCCAAAAACCCAAACCCAGCCCTAAAACTTAAAAATACCCCTGTACCCGAAAACCCAAACCCAGCCCTAAAACCTAAAAATACCCCTGTACCCCCAAACCCAGCCCTAAAACCTAAAAATACCCCTGTACCCCTAAACCCAAACCCAGCCCTAAAACCTAAAAATACCCCTGTACCCCAAAACCCAAACCCAACCCTAAAACCTAAAAATACCCCTGTACCCCTAAATCCAAACCCAGCCCTAAAACCTAAAAATACCCCTGTACCCCCAAACCCAGCCCTAAAACCTAAAAATAACCCTGTACCCCTAAACCCAAACCCAGCCCTAAAACCTAAAAATACCCCTGTACCCCAAAACCCAAACCCAACCCTAAAACCTAAAAATACCCCTGTGCCCCTAAATCCAAACCCAGCCCTAAAACCTAAAAATACCCCTGTACCCCAAAACCCAAACCCAGCCCTAAAACCTAAAAATACCCCTGTACCCCTAAACCCAAACCCAGCCCTAAAACCTAAAAATACCCCTGTACCCCTAAACCCAAACCCAGCCCTAAAACCTAAAAATACCCCTGTACCCCTAAACCCAAACCCAGCCCTAAAACCTAAAAATACCCCTGTACCCCTGTACCCCTAAACCCAAACCCAGCCCTAAAACCTAAAAATACCCCTGTACCCCTAAAACCAAACCCAGCCCTAAAACCTAAAAATACCCCTGTGCCCCAAAACCCAAACCCAGCCCTAAAACCTAAAAATACCCCTGTACCCCAAAACTCAAACCCAGCCCTAAAACCTAAAAATACCCCTGTACCCCAAAACCCAAACCCAACCCTGAACCCTAAAAATACCCCTGTACCCCAAAATCCAAACTATATATCTAAAATTACTTTAATTAAATTATTTTATTTATTTTAAATATTTTAGTAATTAAAAAAAAGGTAAAATATAATGAATTACTTAACTATACTTACGTTGTAATGGCATGCGTTGTAATAGCATCTGCTATGTAATGTCATGCGTTGTAAAGCCATGCGTTGTAACGGATCCTGCGTTGTAATGGTGTGCGTTGTAACGGTGTGCGTTGTTATAGTTGCGTTGTAACGGTGGTTCCCCTGCTGGACAACGGTGAAACCGCGGCCCTCATCTTCCTAGCAGCCACGGCCTGTGGTGGGAGTTGCGGTGGGGCAGGGAGGCGGGGCGGGTGAGGGGCAGGGTGGGGGGGAAATACAAATTGGCATATGGATATTTGGAGGTAAGTAAACAATTTAATTAACAAAACGAATTTCGTAGTGTGCCCTGCATCGCATTTTGCTGCCTTCGACACCATCTGCCACCACACCCTACGCACACGCCTCCTCAACGCAGGGATCCACGACAAAGCCCTGGACTGGATCACCTCCTTCCTCACGGAAAGAACCCAAAGAGTCTGCTTCCCTCCATTTTGATCCAAAGCCACCAAGATCACCTGTGGCGTACCCCAAGGATCATCCCTCAGCCTGACCCCCTTCAACATCTACATGACACCACTCGCCAACATCGTCCGATCACACGACCTCAACATCGTCTCATAATCCGATGACACCCAGCTGATCCTCTCCCTCACCAAAGACCAAGAGACCGCCAAAACCAACTTCCATGAAGGAATGAAGGCCGTCGCCGAATGGATGCAGAACAGTTGCCTGAAACTATACTCTGACAAGACGGAGGTCCTCATCCTCGGCTCCACCCCCTCCACCTGGGATGACTCCTGGTGGCCGGCCTCTCTGGGAGGTGCGCCGACACCCACCGACCACGTATGCAACCTAGGGTTCATCCTGGACCCAGCACTGTCAATGACCCAGCAAGTCAACGCCGTCTCCTCCTCCTGCTTCAACACCGTCTGCATGCTTCGCAAGATCTACAGGCGGATCCCCACCAGAACCAGAAGGACGGTCACCCAGGCCCTCGTTCCCAGCAGGCTGGACTACGGCAACGCCCTCTATGCAGGAATCACGGCCAAACTCCAGAAAAAGACTCCAACGCATACAGAATGCCTCCACACTCCTCATCCTTGACATGCCCCGCCACAGCCACATCACTGCCCACCTGAAGGACCTGCACTGGCTCCCCGTCAACAAGAGGATCATCTTCAAGCTCCTCACCCACGCTCACAAAGCACTCTACGACGCTGGACCAGCATACCTCAACAAACGACTCACCTTCTTTACCCCCAGCCACCAGCTTCGCTCCGCTGACCTCGGCCCCCCCACTGTCCCATGCATCCACCTAATGACCACCAGCGGCAGATCCTTCTTCCACCTCGCCGCCAAGACATGAAACACCCTCCCCATCCTCCTACACCAGACCCAGGACCTGCTGACCTTCAGGAGACTTCTCAAGACCTGGCTGTTCAAACAGTAGCAGCCCCCCCCCCCCCTTAGCTCCTTGAGACCCTCGCGGGTGAGTAGTGCGCTTTACAAATGTTTGATTCATATGGGCCAAGAGGCCAATAGGAATGAATGGAAATTGCGCATGCAATTTTTGAGTACCCAATAGGTACTCGCATATTGTGCACATAATTTCAAGTGTCAAGGCTTCAAAAAGGACACCCTGTTGCACCCCTTAAATGTGCATGTGCGCACATGTGGTGCACATACATGACCTAGGCGCATGTATGTGTGCCACATGGCACTTTGAAAAAAGCAAAAAATGTGCTTTTATAAAGGAAATCGCAAATTACCACCAACTTGAAGTTGGTGGTATTTTTCGATTCCTTAAGGCAATATCGCAATTTGCGAGGCCTACTAACATAGCATTTAGGGAATCGCAAATTGTGATTCTCTAAATGCTTTCGTAAAATAAGGAATCAGAATTTTTGCGATTCCTTATTTTGCGAATAGCTCTTTGCCTACCTACAGAGCACACAGCTAAATTTCAGCATTTGCGAACGCAGTTTAGCTTGATAAATCTGATCCACAGACCCTTGTTAAGCGGAATGTCCGATTCTTAGCCGAATGCTCATCCATTTCCCATTCAACCCGGCATCTATAGCATTAATACATTCTACCTTGCACAATCAAAAAATCATTTTTAAGCTCTGTGTATAATAACAGGTGACAGAATTGACATTTTTGCAATTATAACCAAACCTCTGAGTGAACAACTAAAAGACACTTACTTTAATGAACTCACTAAAGATAACATGTATGGAATAACTGGAGTTCTTTTGTTTTTGTGAAAGGACGGGGAAACACCACGCGTGGGGAAGCTGCTTTGGAACTTGTGTCAAAGTCTAAAAACTGTTTACTTTGGAGTGCGCACAGTGCATAAAATGTGCGACACACTGGAGAAAAGAATTAAATTAATATCTAAAAATCAAAATGGTTACAAATAGAAGAATGTAATCGATGAATTTATGCTACGCTAATAAATCGCTCCTAACAGGTAAATGTATGCATTAAACTCAAAACACATTCTGAGTTAATTTCGCACATCAAGCGATGAATTATAAGGTTCTAGAAAGCAGAGGAGAAATTGCTGTAGCTTCAGGTGTGCGTGTAAAGAATGTTTGCAGTGCTCTTGGGGAGAGGGTCAGTGAAGGCAACATTTGAGGAATGAGTGCGTTTTCAGAGGTGCCTTCAGCAGAGCAGGGCCTAGCTTCAGAGACAACATAGCATTTCTTGTAGATAGAAATGTTTCTGGTGCTGGGCCCTGCTGGCACGCACCCTTGAGGTGCGTGCCAGCAAGGCCTAGCTTCAGAAACATTTCTGAGTTAATTTGCTCCAGTCTGCGGTCCCACTATAAACACTAACACCATTTGAAGTGCAGAGTAGTCACTCTGCACTTCCAAAAGTGTTAATGTTTATACAGCGGGAATGCGACCCGAAAGTATTAGCGTGGCTGGCTTTACATGAGCGCGCCATTACATGAGCGCACCAGTCAGTACACACGGAGGACACAGTCAATCGGTGCCCCCCAGGCCTCACACATAAAGTCAAGCATTGACTGGCATGCTCATGTAAATCCAGCTGCGCTCATACTTTCGGGTTGCGTTCCCGCTAAATAAACATTAACACTTTTTTAAGCACTTCAAAGAATGTTAACAAAAAAGTATGTCATACGTTCCGCCATGGACTTTGGGCCAGATGCATCAAGCATCCATTTTGCGATTCCTTATTAGCGAAAATTAAGGAATCGCTAATAAGGAATAGCAAAATGGAATGCATCAAGCAATCACACAAAAAATAGCGATTCCTTAATTGCGACTCGCAAATTGCGAGTCGCAATTAATGAATACCTCCCCATTCATTCCTATGGGCCTAGAGTCCCATAGGAATGAATGGGAAGACAATCTCAATTTGCGAATCGCAATTAGTGATTCGCAAATTGAGATTGCGAGTTCAAGGGTGCAGGGGTGTCCAAAGGACACCCTGTTACACCCCTGAATGTGATCTGTGCACATATGTTGCGCACACACATGCCCTTAGGGCATGTGTGTGCGCAACATGAAACTTTGAAAAATGCACAAAATTGCATTTTTCAAAGTTTTTGCAAATTACCATGAAGTTGTACTTCATGGTAATTTGCGTGCCCTATTAGCGAATTCGCTATTTTTGATACTTTCATGCATTGCATTTAAGGAATCTCAATTAGAGATTCCTTAAATACAAACAATCGCATTTTAGCGAATTCTCTATTTGCGATTTTTGCATTTGGGATGATGCATCCCAAATGCAAAAATTGCACTCGCAAAGGGCCAGATTCTGAGAATCTGGCCCTTTTGCGAGCGCATTTCGCTTGATGCATCTGGCCCTTAGTGAAGTCACTAACAGTGAGTTCGCAAAGTTCATGATGGAACAAACTACTACACATGTACTGGAATAGGAACAACATACTTTTTTGTTTAGCACAGGGAGATTAATGATTTCCCCCCAATCCCCAGTGTCACAGGATTTTGAGCCGACGCCGCCGATTCATGAACCTAGTTCCCTTCAGGAGAACCAGGTCCGAGTCTCAGCGTCGATCAGGGATGGCTCAACATTTTATTGTCAACGTCATCACATAGTGTGCAGCAGCAGGGTTCATGGCCGTATAGGCCAAAGCAGCACAGCTGCTGACTTTGTCTGGAGAGGGTGTGCACTCACTGTGCGACGTGTTCTGTGCACTGCAGTCATGGCCGTAATGGACAGAGCAGAGCTGCCGACTTTGGAGGCAACAAAGTCGGCAGCTCTGCTCTAGCCATTAAGGCGGCGGCCATGACTGCAGGCCACTGTTCCACACGTTGCCTGGACTGCACCATGTCACTGTGCCTCAAAACATAAATTATTTAAACCTTACTAAACTCACTATGAGGAATCCTCCATCCGGTCTGACTCAGTGCTCAGCCATATAGGGTTTAAGGTGGCAGGCCGGCAGCAGGCTCAGTCTGAGAGGCAGTGTTCACCTCACAATGAGCTGAGGCCTAAGGCCTGCCAGGGCAACAGGTCAAGCCTTAGCGGAGCTCTCCTGACTCTCTCTCCATGGACCACGCCCTTGCGTGTAATCAGGAATCTGGCAATGAGGTGCACACACAGAGGGGAGGGGGAGAGGGAGGCTGAGCTAGGGGAGCAAATTACCAATCGCTGAAGGGCTTTACAATAAAGCCATGCAGTGTGTTGTGACGTGATTGACACCGTGGCTCGCTCCACGCGCCATGGGTAGAATGTTGGTATTCAGAACGTTCTAAATTGAGCGCCGCCGCACGCTGTTCTGTCAGTGTGGATTTGCTGCCTGAAGGCGGTGGGCGCGCTGATGTCTTGTTGCCATGTTTAATAAAACTTGAACCGAGTCTCCGCTTCATGTTGTAGTCACAACACAGTGATTGGTGAGTATGCTCCCCATGGTCTGCTAAAGCAGCACCTGGATTGGCCTGGCCAGGGCAACTCGCTGCTCCTTATGAGACCGGAGGCTGCAGCTTCGATCCTGCCCGGCTCCTTCATTTTACAATAGAGGTTTTTAACATTAGGCATGTCAGGCTGGCCAGGTAAAGGCTCCCGGCCAAACCGACATGCACATTGCTGCTCCCCCTCTCTGAGCCCTACTCCTTGCTCCAAACCCTACCCCCCTAAGCCTGCCACAGAGGCAGGTAGCAGACTAAAGTGACATTACCATCACGTATAGACCACCAGGTAACGCCTGAGACAGCTGACTGTTCCCATGAGGCCCAGGGTCAAGACTGATTTGCATATAGCTGTGCCGGTATACAACCTTATTTATTTATTTATTTATTTGCTTGTAAAGCGCCTGAGTCAATTCCCGAAGGGATATCTCTGCGCTGTTGCTTGCAATTTGAGGCAGATTACTTTGTGCGTAGAAGCTGAAGAGGGGGGATGAAAACTATGGCCTGGTGAAGAGGTAAGTTTTCAGTTTTTTTCTGAATAGCACTAAATTCCTGATCCGTTTCAGTTCGGTGGGTAGGGAGTTCCAAAGTATGGGTCCTTTGTAGGACAGGGCTCGGCCTCCCTGTCTGGCTCTTCTTATCTTAGGAACCTGTAGCAGCAGATGGTTACTAGAGTGAAGTGCGCGTCCAGGGATGTATGGTACAAATTTTTCTCTTAGATATTTGGGGCTGGTGCCATACAAGCATCTGTGTATTATGTTACAAATTTTAAATTTGACGCGCTGCTTCACAGGAAGCCAGTGGAGTTGGTGAAGTAAGGGGCGGGAAGGCGTTCTGGGGGGGGGCATTGAGGGCCAATCTAGCTGCTGTATTTTGGACAACCTGAAGTTTGTCTAGTTGTTCTTCATTCGCCGATAGGTATAGTCCGTTGCAGTAGTCCATTCTGCCTATGATTAGAGTTTGGATAAGGGTCTTTCTGTGGTTGTCTGGCAGAAATGGAAAGACACGTCTTAGAAGCCCCACCACATGAAGGCAGGCACCTGCCACCTGAGCGGTGTGTTCTTTGAGCAGGAGCGCTTGGTCCAGCTTGACACCAAGGTTTTTTGCTATGGGTTTGGGGTTAGGGACCGGGCCTAGCTCCAGAGGCCACCATTCTGGTGACCAGAGAACCTTTACCCCAAAACTATCTCCCAGCATGGAATGACAATGTGGTCGTTACCACGACCGCGTTGTGATTCCGCATACCATTACTCCGCAAGTCGGAACAACGACTTGCGGACGGGGGGCGGTGTTGGATTTAAAATCCAACACCTTCCCTAGTGTCGCACTGACTGGAGTTGGAATAGTAAATTATACTATTGCAACATCCAGCGCCCCCCCTCCACAAGTCGTTGTTCCAACTTGTGGAGTAATGGTATGCGGAATCACAACGGGGTCATGGTAACGATCGCGTTGTTATTCCCTGCGGGGAGAAAGACTGCACGGTAAAGAGACATATTCAGCTGAGCCTGAACTGGGGTGGCAAAGTGAGGTAAAGAATGATGATGGATTCAACTCAGATCTGTGACTGGGGTGAGTGTCTGAAAAATTTCAGTGCTCCGTCCATCATCTCCTTTTGTTTACTTTGTTCGCCCTAAGTTGGCAGGGTATGCCCAGACCTGGGTTCCCTTGCTCACTTTGCCACTGGATTCAAGCTAGCCTGGCTGATGAGGGTTTTTATCCCGAAACCGGCCCCGGGATGCTTGTTTCCGGTCCAAGGAAGACATGGCTAGGCAGTTCGAGCTGGACTGTTCCAAAGAGGCACAGGGTCAAGACTGATTTGCAAATAGCTGTGCCTGAACTGGGGTGGCAAACTGAGCTAAAGAAGGATGATGGATTCAACCCAGATCTGTGACTGGGAGTGAGTGTCTGAAAAGTTTCAGCACTCCGTCCATCATCTCCTTGTGTTTGCTTTGACTGTAGCCTCGAGCTGAAATTTTATAGAGAAAAAGTAAAAGTAAGTACACAATACACTGTTTATTTTGGCAAAATAAATCAGTGGGGCGATGTCCAAAAGCTCAAATGCAGGAACTGCTCCTGATTGTTGGCGACGACTGTAGCTGCTCAGCAAACCCTGCCTTCTGACTCATCTATGTTGTGTCCCAGATTATGCCCGGGTGGCCTGACCATCACCATGTCATTTTGGTCAACTTTATTGAGATCATATGCACTGGTGCTCTTTCATTGGATCTATTTAGGATTTACCATTAATACAGTGAGTGTCAGAGCTCAGGATCATCTGTTAATGGTTGCGGGGTTCTCAAGGATCCTGTTGCGCATGTGTGATAACATAAAGACTTGTGTGTGCGCTCACCATTTTAAGGCAGCATAACTGTAAAGCCTAGAGCAGCTACGTTTCAGTCTGCCTTTTTTGGACTTCATTAGAGCGACAGTTTCCTACTTTAGGCCGCCATGCTAGTGCTGTGCCTTCAGCCAAGCACAGCTTCAGGGGAATCAAACAATTTGCTGAGCTGAGGAACACTAGAGCGTTGCCTTGCTTGGGTTGTTTTGCGCATTTTGTGGGGGGTTTATTCTGCCATTTCAGAGAAGCTGTGTGCTTGCACATGTATGTTGTTTTATTCCTGATATTATCTGCGTGCTGCCTTTGACCAGGCTGTATAAATCGTTGATGAACTGGTGCAAGAATTTCCTTCTGATAGGCTTAGGTAATTCTGTTTTGCAAAGTTTCTGGCAAGAATATGTATATTTTGACATGAACTTTACCATCATCACTGCAACATCATCTCACGTCTGTACGTTCCAATTAGTTGACTTTACAAAAAGATAGAGACTAGATTTTTTTAAACAGCAATTTAGCCATGGAGAGTTTTTGTATTTTATTTTTGTAGGAAAATAGTATTTACGTCTTATGGTTACCCCCACTTTTTGCTGATGTCACACTGCTTTTGGACTAGTCAGACTGGGTTCCTGCTATCCAGGACCCCACTCTAGCTGCTTTCTCCCTTAACTTGCTATGTATGTACTTTAGGAACACTCCAGATTGGATACTGGGGTACCCTTATTAGTCCCTAGTATATGGTACACCATGTACCAAGGGCATAGGTACCCCAGAGGCCTCCTCTGGGCTGAAGCATGTATTATGCCACCCATAGGAGGCCTTTCAAAATGACACTACATGTTTGCTACAGCAGCCTGGTGGAAGCTGGTGCTTGCACCACTTACTTAGATATAGGCTCCCTATATCTATCTAAATCACTACACTCAAAAACGTATCAGTCACCCATATGGCAGGCCTTATCAATCCTGAAGGCAGGGTGCTGGGTTTTACATGAGAGGGTGCCCCTGCATGAGCAGAGCCCCTCTGCAGCCTTCAGAGACCATTCTCCGGGGTTGTATGTGATGTAGCCAGACATATAGGTTAAGTTGCCTAATAACCTTGCGGTAAATGCTAACTTTGAAATGGCTGCTTAAAAACATGTTGTGTTTGGTGTCAAACACCTTGGAATCATGCCTCTACACCAGTAACTGGTGTGGGAGATATGATTTCACCCTTCTGATACCACTACTGTGGGTCACTGGTCTACCCAGTACCAGCTTTCTCGACCCGGGCAGCACAAAATGGATGCTGCCAGCCACAGACACGATTCTGCTCTCCTGCTGCTGAGCCAAGCTCGAGAAGAGGAAGGCATGACAAAAAGCATCCTGTCACAGGGAGGTGTGACCACCTCCCAGACAGGATTTACTGTATTGGGTCTGGGTGGGTGTACTCAGTGTGCCAGAACGTCTTCACTGGGGGCACATTTGGTGTCCCTGTGCATAGTCCAGCTCAAACCAGTTCTGGGAGCCATTGGCTCCTGCTCTGGCACAAAACTGGACAAAGGACATGGGTGTAGCCACCCCTCTGTCCTGCTCCTCCACTATGGGAAAGTCCCCGACTTTCCCATAGTGTTGTACGGAGCATGCAGTTGTGTTTCCTCACTGCACCCATCCTCCGTGGGCTCCCTGTGTCACTGCCTTGGGTGGTTCCTTGGGGTCCCAGCAGTTCTACGTGCACGAGGCCGTGTGTCTAATCAAGTCATGATTGTTATAGCATTTGTTTAGTATATGGTTCGGTCTCCCATAGGGCCCCGCTGTGTATTGTGCTACGTACAAATGTTCTATTGATTCAGTATTGTGTTCTTATCACATGTAGAGACTAATAAAGAGTGTTATATTAATAAATACATGTTTGTATATAACTACTGTGTGGTTCTCCTTTCATTTAGTCATTCAGGAGGTGATATTCTGGTAAAACAAGCTGCTTTACATTCCTTCAAAATTAAGCCTGAAGGCTGCTCTCCACAGCTACCACTAGGATAGCTTTCCAAAGGTTATCTTTGACCTCATACATCATAAAGGTCGTGTGGACTGGTACAGGGTGCCCACTTTAATTAGTGGACAGCATATACCAGGCCACCATCTCACAGTTTTCTTCAACCTTTTCTTGTGTAATTTAGCCTTCATTTCTTTTTTATTTGGGTCTACTACAGTTGTACTGAGGTCTACTTTACAAAGACACACTCTCGTTAATAGCCACTGCTTGTCTGACAAGGCTGCAGTTTCTCATATCCCCTGTTTATTTGGTACCTTCTGCACCTAATCACCAGTCTTAGCTTCTTCCTTCATAATACAACCAGTTACTCCACTGCCATCCTTTCTAGATTCTCCAGGTAAGCTTCCGGTAAGGTGTTCAGTGTGATTTGATACATTCAAAACATACTCAGGGACGGTAGGAACTTCAAGGTCCGAGCAGAAAGGAAAACATTTCTTTTTCTACACTCCTTATGTTTTGGGGGTGGGTCTACCTTTTACATTTGCTGGACCTGATGGTGGTGGAGGGTGAAGTGCTTGATGAGTGTCAAATAAGATTTCCCTCATCATCATCAAAACACTTGATTTGGCTCTAAAGAGCCAAAAAAGTTCATTAAAAAATCATATCAATACATGAATATCAAATATATATCACCGTTACAGATTTGTCTAAGTATAAAATACAATTCAAAACATAGATAAAAAAATACAAAAGATAAACAATGTCAATAAAAAGGCAAATGCAGTTCCTCAGTATTTGCTTCGAATTTGCAGGACACTTATAAAATTTAGCACAGCATGACAGATATCTAAACCTCCCAAACATTTTAAATGTACAAATGCCAGCTCATAGGATCTAACCTTGGTTTGCCTCAGAGCTGGGAGCAAAAACTGTCTCCTCTGTGTCATATAAAGTGGGCAGAATAGAGTAAAGTTCAATGTGCTTTGTGCTGTACTTCCAATCACAAGGGCAGGGAGAAGGAGATGAAAACCATGTGTCTTGGATGGGATAAGCCAACAGAAAATGGAGAGCATTAAGTCAGAATCTGGTTAATAAAAACTTAAGACACTCTTTAGTAATCACTTGTAAATACAATTCGTGCGATATGCTCCCATTAACATTCCAGTGAAAATGTCCCTCAACCGTAGTTCTCGAATAGGGCAGGTGCAGAGCTTGACTGCGTCTGTTAAATAGCTCTTTAACTTCATAGAGTGACAAATTGGAGGTGTCAGT
Source organism: Lissotriton vulgaris (assembly GCF_964263255.1). Lineage (NCBI taxonomy): Eukaryota > Metazoa > Chordata > Amphibia > Caudata > Salamandridae > Lissotriton > Lissotriton vulgaris. The sequence continues at coordinate 1,460,424,704 of NC_141687.1, read as the reverse complement.
GGGACTGGAGAAATATACTGAGAGACCAAGTTCCATATTTTAACCTTTGTTTTACATATTGGAGCCATAGGATGTCTAGCGAGTTGCCTAAGGCCAAACAATCAACCAAAATATCTCTTCAAAAATGTGCCCCTAGGTTCCTCCACATTCCAAGCCACAGTAGGAGGGGCTGGAGTTTGACAAGGTCCTCTATGAAGCCAAGCTTTACATCTGGATGGCAGAAATTAGTAGGTGCTGATTGAGGGATGGCCAACAGCCTTCTTGTGATTTTGTTTTCTATTGTCTGTAGACAGTCAGTATTAGTGTAGCCCCACACACCGAAAGAAGCAATAGATCAGTATGTAGTAATACAAATATGTACTAATTCGCCCACCAGTTTGTGGCAAGTCTTTTAGAAAATGGGAGGACAGCCTTCATGGACTTTTGAAACTGTGATATTTTAACATTCAATACAAATGTTAAAAGCAAAATGAATGGGATGCCTGAATAAGTAAAGTGTGGGACTTTGACAATTTCTGCTCCACCAAGCATGAACTTCCTTGTTTTCGATAGCCTAGGCCCACACTTTATTTAAAGGACTTTGTTAGATTTGTCATTAGCGCTAAGTCAGCCAAAACCATGTTAAAAGCATCTAAAAGTATCCGTAGGCCATTTGCTGTTCTAACAATTAGCACCGCATCATCTGCGTACTATAGTATTGGTACATTACGGGAACAAATCTTTGGGATATCTTTTACTGTAGAGCACAGATAATCTGGTGGCCATTAATATATAATAAAAAAGAAACAAGCCCAGTACATAACCTTGCCTCACTCCAACAACTGAGCTAACTGCCTTTGTGAGGTCTTCCTTGCTATCGAGTATTTATGCTGTTATTCTCCTGAAGATTGCATAGTAAACTAATAATTTCAGTGTCTATTTCTATTTTTTCAGAGTTCTGAACATTGCACTGTATCGAATGCACACACTAAATCCACAAAGGCCAAAAGTACACCGCCTTTTTTGGCCTTTCTGTATTTTTTGTGTGATAGATACAAATTTAAACTCCGCTGTACAGTTCCTACCACTGGGCGTAATCCAAACTGTGCATCATTTTCACCCTATTCTCAGTTGCCCATGTTTCCAACTTAGGCAGAATGACCTTGCCCAGTATTTTGACTATCCTTTCTAACAGAGAATTTGGGCAATAACAGTGAGGCAGATTCTTATCTTCCTTTTTAAATATTAACACAATGATTGCTTCCTGCCACATCTGGACCAAGAGGCTTACAATTGCTGATCTTATACCAGTGATTCATTGGCTCTAAAATTGAATTAGCATTTTATATAGGTCAGATGGGATTTTATCTGGGGTTAAGGCTCTATCTGAAGGGTTGCTTTCAATGGCTAATATAACATCAGACACAATAATGGAATTGCTTAAAGCAAGAACCGCCTCCAAGACAAAATTATTTTCTTCCTTTGTTACCATGAAGTGTGTTGGGTCGCCAGGCTCAAACATTTTAGAGAAATGCTCTACCCATGCTTACGCAGGAATGACTATGTCAAACTATATCAAACTTTAGGCTATCATAGTACGAAAGGATGGGGTAGTTCATAACCTTCCACAAGGCACTGGAGTCCTTCAACACACTTGTAGCCTTAAGATCCTCTCAATCGATTCCGTATTTCATTTTTCCATGCTGCCATTGCTTCTTAATAGGCTTTCCTGACTTGGGCTTGGCCTAGCTGGTCCCGGGTTGCTTTTTAAGAGCCAGTTTAAGGATTTGGTGAGCTTGAGTGCATGCCTGGTTAAATCAGCTTGGATGGAGTCTATTCAAGGGCATATATTTTTGGTCAATTTCACGGTGATGTACGCACTTAGGGCACAATATGCCTGAATATCTACAGGGGTGACGTCATGTTGTAACACAGAGGCAATGTGGGCCTGATTATTCATCACCAGATCCTTCATAAAGAGATCTTTGTCAATGTTGCTCCATTTAATATTTAGACCTTTGTTCTTTGCATATTCGAGCCTACCTTGGGAAGTATAAGATCCTTTTGTCAAGGTCCAATTTTAATTCCAAGGTAAGACGGTTATGATCACTTAAACGGCGTATTAGTACCTCATGTTTATTGAAAAGTGGAGTTAAATACTTTGAGAATAATATGTGGTTGCTTATAGAACATGAGTCTGATCGCATAAATGTTGCTACGTGGCTAGTTTTAGAGTAGTTAATATCTCACACAAATTTAAAATTTCTAGAGGCAACTACACTATTCAACGCATCTCCGCATGGGGTGTGCCTAAAATGTGATACAGGTAAATTAACTTCACCCCAGAGCCACAGGTCATCATGATTTTAGGATTGCATGCACATATATAAAAATCTCCAATCCAAATTATTAAAAGCTCCCTCTAAATATAATTTTTGACCTTAAATAGGTTGTCCCCCAGGTCATCCACGATCCTCGTCATATCAAAAACACCGTGATAGAATGTAATCAATAACATGTCAAAACGATTTCATCAGTTTCAATATTGGTATTTAGTAATGCGGTGTACTGTACATTTCACGGACAGTCATACCAACCAAACTGACAGAAATAAAAGTTACCAAGCTCCCCTATGCCCTTCCTGAGCTTGATGAGATGACTGTGACACTAAATGTTAAATAGCCATTAGTATGCAGGAGATCTTGTGACCATGTCTCTTGGCAGCAGATAATTTAATCCTGCTCAACTAACTGTGACCAATCAGGGTTATTTAATTTGGGCCTGTAGACCTGCCACATGCTTAGAAGTTAGGTCCCAAGATTTCGACGACGGCACAGATGTCTCAGTCTTAGGAGGGAGATTGAGTTTGTGGTTGTCACTGGGGTGCCCAAAGATTTTGTAGTGATCAGTCCAATTGTTTTAAAGATGGCAGAAACTCAAACCTTTCGAAACTTGCACACTAACTTGGTGAGACCGATTAACAGTTCTGTCTCTTGTGGGGCCAATATGTTTTGACATGCTGTTTGTATACTGAAGATGATTTGTCCTTCGGCCATGGAAAAATCCCAATGGTTGAGCTTTAATGCCCTCCTTCTGGGAGATTGAGAAGTTTAAGCAGTGTAACATGGCTTGCATTAAGTCTGGCCTTCTGAAGCTGATTATAATAATGCAGTCCCCAAGCAAGATTGTATTCATAGGCCCTACCCATGAAACTCTTCTGTCACTAATAATCTCGCTTGAAGGGTTTGAGGTCCAGCCTGAATGTTTCCTCAGCCAATGTGACCCTTTTTTCAATAGGGACATGTGTGTTTCTATATACGAAAAGCCTATCTTTTGCACATTCTCAAGGATGATTATAAAAGGGGCGTATTCGGGAGGAATATGCGGGCGAACATCAGATCCCTCACTTGACTTATTTGACTATTTATTTTCAGCAAGTTAGTTACTATGGGCATCCTCTTCTGATCTCACAGTCCATAGCCTTTCACGGGGGGGGGGTGGTCTGGGTGCCATACAGTTCTCACATAATAGCTCATCATGGTACCTTACAACTTCCAATTGAATACTCCCAAGATTAGTTAGCTTCAGGGATTGTGCATTTCATGTCTGGGCATTTTGCTGGTTACTGCCTCTCCTGCTCTGTACTCGCCCCGTTCTTTCAGACACTTCCTTGATCTAGGTGAAGGTTTGCTAGCTTTCCATCTAGATTATTTAGCTTTGGAAATACTAAAGAGCAGAAGTCACTTATTTCTTTTATTTGACTGTAAAGAAGGTCTAATCTCTCTAGACATTTGCCACTTCAGTCTTTAAAATCGAGTGTCTCGTTGGCGGACACCTTTGCCAGCTTCCTCCCCCACTGGCTTCTTGACTCGGGCACTTTGCTTAGACTGTATAGTGGATTAAGTCATGTGCCACATTGGTCAAATCTTCCCTGCTCTTCTTTTGTGGGGGCTCTCCGATGGAACTATAGGCTCTAATGGTATCAGTGCTCATGAAACATGAATAACATATGGATTTAACCGAACAATCTCAGAAGAAGCCCCAGATGGGATGGGTCACGTTCCATCGCTGTTAGGCCGTCTGACAAAGCTCGGGGGAGTGACTCCCCTGGGCTAAGCTGATTCCTTATTGTGACTTCTTGGGGGCTGGCCACATGTATTCCGAGTTTCTTAAAGTAAAATGTAGACTTGCTTCAACCCTGCCAATTTCAGTGTTAATAGCACCCATAACAGAGGAAAGATAGCTAGTTATGGACTTTAAGACCACTTCCCTTTCTTGGAACTTGTGGTGAGTTGGCCGCCCTTCTGTCTGCCCATTTTATATAGCCAGGTCCAATGTTAAAAGCAGAAGAAATAAAGGGAGATATAAAACAGAAGTTAACCGACTTTAACAAAGTGACATAACTCAATCAAATCAGTTGCATGTGTATAAGAGTCCAAGGATGATGACAATGCTGATACTGATTCAGATATTGAATGTTCTAATGATCTTGTGCTAATGGTGGGGGAAGAATGCTGCTGCTCAGATATTTCTCCAGAACCTGTTTCGGGAGATTATCCATCTTGTATTGATCCCACTATAGATTTTTGGATGGGTAATACAATTCATAAACTATTGGCAGATTCTGGAAGCACAATCACCATGATCACTTAACATTGCTTAAGGACACATGGGGTCATTGGAGTTTGTTCCCACCTGACCATTCTCCTGGTTCCTATGAGGGGTACAAGATAGAATTTTTACGTTACATACAGGATGTGCTTGCATTGAAAGGGAAGAGAATTGAAGGGAAAATCTATGCTGCTGTCAAGGGTTTGAACACTTTGGGGTGGAGCTAAGGAGCAGGTGCTTATGGTTAAGTGTGACTATGTGGCAATGGAAAGGAGCCGTAGGTTCCATGAGGTGTTACTGAATCCTTATGTAAGATCAAAGTATTCGAACATAAAATCAAGGTCAAAGCAGCAGCAATTCCTGTCAAGCACAAATTACTTTGAGTACAGTTTAGTGTCAGAGATGACCCTAAAACAGAGCATAAAGATTTGTGTGAACAGGGAATCATCAAACCTACTGAATAATCCTTATGGTTGTCCCTGTTGGTCATTGCTCACAAATGTCGTGGCCAATTACATGTGTGTGTTGGTTTAAAGTCTTTGAAGAAAGAAATGTGGGTGAACTCTCATCCTTTACTCAAAATCAGTGATTTGTTTGCTCACACCGCAGGGGCTAGTTTATTTATTTCCAAACTGGATCTTGCCTCTGTGTACCATCAGGTGAAACTACACCTGATTTGATACATTTTTACAACTTTTGTTTCACCCATAGGCCATTTCAGTATTGTTTCATGCCGTTAGGGCTTGTGTGAGGAGTTCTCTGTAGAAGATGGGATGTTGCTGAGATCAGAATAATGTATTCCTCTGCACATTGTAAGGAGGGGAATAATTAACAGTGGCCATGAGGGGCATCTTGGTTTGACCACCACCAAACAATACATTTGTGATTCATTTTGGTGGACCGAAAATGGATACGAATATTGAAGAGGTGGTGGATGGGGTGTTGTGTTTGTGCATCGGCAGACAAAAGTTTAAAAGTTTCCATTCCTCCTTGATTCCTATTGAATTTCTGCCTAGACCTTGGTTAAAATTGGAAATCAATATGATGGATACTTATGACTCTTTACCGGGAAGTACCAAGTTCAATCTGGTACTGGTGAACTATTATTCTAAGTGACTGGAGCATAAGTTCGTGAGAGAACCCAGTGGTGGTGGTATTCCTTAGAGAGTTTTATTTTGAGGGAAGGTTTTCCCAAAACTCTTCTTTTTGATTACTGTACCCAATTAATCAGCAACGAGTTTCAGAATTTACTTGAACCATGTGGGATCAAACATCTTAAGAATTCTTTATACCATCCCCAACTGATTGGTCTCGTAGAGAGAATGGTCAATGTGGTTGTGGGAGTGCATAAGATGGGATAATTGTGGGAATCATGCCATTGTAAACTCTGTAAGGAGTATGTTGTGGTTTTATAGAACTACACCCCATTCTTCAACAAATGTCCCACCTTTTTAATTGCTGAGCGATAGAAAAGCTAACATTATTTTTCGTACTGCTTGGATGCCCAAATGTCTTAAAAGCCAATGTGACATGAAGAGTTTGATGCTCTTGGTCTGGAAGAATGTGAGCCAAGCTCAGAACAAACAGAAGTGATGGTATGATCAAAGAACAAGAGTCAAATTGGTCAGAGCACAAGTAGCTGTGTTTCGATAGGGGTCTTCCTAGGCCTACTCCTTGGTCCACAGTCCTCTTGGGGAGACTTTGGCCACAGGAGGTCGACGTCCCTCGAAGTCCTCTTTGATCCAACAATTCTCTAGTTGCCACTAGACTACTGGTTGCTAGCAGAATGAAACCAGTGGTTCTCTTCTTTTGGCAATAACTATTTTTCTGGGCATCCAAACTGCACTTCAACAACTCTCCCAGGGCCAGCTGACTTGGGTGCAACTTTCAAGCTCTGGGTCTCAGTCTCCTGGGCTGCACTGTTGCAAGGGCCAACAATCAAGTGATCTGGGCTACCAACTTGCACATTCAAGCTTCTTCAGCTTTTGCGGTCCTGTGCTGCAAACAGGAAGTCAGCCAACTGAATCTTGGCATCTTTGCTTTCAGCTGGGCTTGACTTCTCCACAAGCAGGACACAGCAGGTACAGTCCTTTTACTTCTCTGCCACAAGGAGCAGCAGGTGCAATCTAACTTCCGTGCAACCTCTTCTTTGCCACTCCCAGGGTCAGAAGGGCATTCCTTTAGAATATAGGCTAAGGAACTGACTTGTTCCGGTGTTGGCTTTGAGGAAAGGAACATCGGGGCTGTTTATGCCGCAAACTGCCAATGAATTGCTCTCCTGCAGAACGCTAACCGTTAGTGCAGTTTTTGATGTTTTTAAATTTGTTTTAATAAGAGCAATTATGTCGCACTAAAGTCCGCACACTCGCACTGTAAAAAGAACTTCATCTCACCTGCTGCTTGAGCAGGGCTCACTACTTTATCCTTCGCTTCAGCGCTATCTTGGCTGAGGACTCTTGCCATTTTTCGGGCGTCATATTGGTGTGCGCACTAGTGGCGAGGCAGTCTACACTTGCTTGCTTATTTAACTCAGGCAATGCAAGCGCGCAGCGATATAGGCTAAGGAACTGACTTGTTCCGGTGTTGGCTTTGAGGAAAGGAACATCGGGGCTGTTTATGCCGCAAACTGCCAGTGAATTGCTCTCCAGCAGAACGCTAACCGTTAGTGCAGTTTTTGATGTTTTTAAAGCTGTTTTAATAAGGGCAATTATGTCGCACTAAAGTCCGCACACTCGCACTGTAAAAAGAACTTCATCTCACCTGCTGCTCGAGCGGAGCTCACTACTTTAGCCTTCGCTTCAGCGCCATCTTGGCTGAGGACTCTTGCCATTTTTCAGGCACCATATTGGTGTGTGCACTAGTGGCGAGGCGGCCTACACTTTCTTGCCTATTTAACTCGGGCAATGCAATAGCGCAGCGGGCGTGCCGATGGCGTGCCAGAGGCAATCTCCTCTGCGCCTATCCGCACCTCGGACGCGCCTAGCGCCAGCCATGCTGCCCGTTTCGGCTGTGAAAAAGGGCATGTGACATACTCTAGGGAACAGCTGATGGATCTAAGTAGGAGGGTACATAAAGACTCTATCCACCTGCGGTCCACAAAGAATGACGCAAGTAAAACCCCTACATGTGGTCTGATCAACAGCCGGTCGCTTGTTAAACATCATGTGGAGGTGTCAGTTCTGATTGAAGACATGAACTTGTACGCACTGTTCCTAACAGAAACATGGATCAGTGCCGAGTTTGTGGTAGAAGTAGGACTTGCATGTCCCGCTGGCTATAAAATTCTGCACAATCCGACAATAGAGGGTAGAGGAGGAGGAGTTGGAGTGATTTTTAAGGAGGAGCTTAATTTTATTCCCCTGAAGATTGACCAGGTTTGCGGGATAGAACTCATGGGCTTCACGTTGCAGGAACCTAGAGGCAGCTTGTTCTCAGGAATGGTATGTTATAGACCCCCAGGGAGTGCCACTCAATATCAATCATTTTTAGATACTATCACCAATCAAACACTAGCAAACTCTAGAACGATCATTCTGGGAGACTTCAATTTGTGGGAGAATGGGAACTTGAGCAACCATCTGAGAGATTGACGAGGTTGCAGGGATAGAACTCATGGGCTTCACGTTGCAGGAACCTAGAGGCAGCTTGTTCACAGGAATGGTATGTTAAAGACCCCCAGGGAGTGCCACTCAATATCAATCATTTTTAGATACTATCACCAATCAAACACTAGGAGAATGGGAATTTGAGCAACCATCTGAGAGATTTGAATTACACCTGTGCGAATCTTAGTCTTCAACAATTGGTTAAATCCCCCACCCATCAGGGAGGACACATTCTCGACCTGCTGTTTGCCAGTCCACTTGAAACTGAAGTACTAAATATAACACCTCAAAAATGGACGGATCATTACTTAATTCTTTTTTAAATTACGCTACCCTGCATAGTGGATAACTCTAAACATTCAGCTACCTTCCGGAGAGGAAAGGAGTGGGCAAAATTAGGAAAGAATAGTGCCCATTTAACCCTCCCTAATGTAATTTTTTTTACCCCCACCGCTTCAGTAGAGGAGAATTATAATACCTATCACAAATATATAACGGAGGCTAAGGATCAATTAATTCCGGTAAAAAAATTAAAAATCAGAAATAAAATAAAAGCACCATGGTATAACGATGAATTGAAACAGCTACGATTAATATGCAAGAAGGCAGAGAGGAAATGGAGAAGGAAGTGCCTAGAGGTGGATAAGCAAGAACTGAGATTAATGCAGATCAAATATAAGGAGCTTATTATAGAGTGCAAGACATTTTTTTACACTAACTCTATTTCACAAGTATCTAATGGTACTAAAGCACTCTTTTTTTTTATTCAAATCATTTTTATTGAAAAAGAATATATACAAAGGAATAGACACAAAATTAACATGTACATGAAATGAGCTACATGCGCTGTCATAAAAGAAAAAGAAAATAAAATAAGGCAGGATAATACATAATCTCACGATATAACAGATAAGCATATAATATCCACAAAAAGCTAACAAATAGGTCTGACACAATGAAGAAACAGGTCAATCAGTTGTTACATATAAAATGAATGCTACGTACAAGATGTCCTTGTCCAGGTCCCTGGGGCTCCAATTAGGTCCAACATCCTGTGAAACTATGCGAGAGTGGTAGTGCGTAGGGACGGGTGTTGCCGCATCCAACAAACCAATACATAATACATGATATTCCACCCCATCACAAAATAGTGTACACAACCAATTTGCACTATGGGGACATACAGCACATCACGGGGGGTCAAATGAGAATGATGATGCATCAAGGGATTTCCAAAGATTCTTATGGGATATGCGCCAGGGAGAGGAGTACAGCGCAGGGTTGTCAGCTCCTCTTAAAAAGGATAACCATTCTTGCCAGATTTTAAAGGACACTTCTAAGGCGTTCTTCCACTTATATAATACTACTTTAATAGCCAGAGTGAGCAATAGATCAAGCAATAGACGGTCATAGTCGCTGACTAAGTTCGGATCGAGAACACCTAGTATAACATATATGAATGGAGTTTGAAAAGCCTATCCGGTGTCCAATACGTTCTGTTTAGTAGCATGTACCTGGTTTGGGATAGGATTGGGGAGATTTTATTCGAGAAGGCAGTGTTATGAATCTTGCCCCAATCAAACGACAAACCTGTAGAGTTGGCCTCCGAATCCCATTTAAGTTTGTTTTGTTTATGTGATTTCTTAGGTAAAGGGAGGAGGAGTTTATATGCTTTAGAGACAAAATGACCAGCTTCCATGATGCGTGATAGTTGAGTCAAAAGCCAGGGGTTATAGGGCTTGAAGGAGTGCATCGAGAGGAGGACTTTCAGTTTCAAGAAGTCATAAAATTCTATAGCTTCTAGGTTATGTAGAGACTGAAGCGATGAGAACGGTAAAGGATGTGTCCCGTCAAATAGGTCACTCACTAGGTTGATCCCTTTCTCAGACCAAGATTTCCAGTGAAAAGGTTTGCCCTCGATTTTAAGGGAAGGATTCCACCACAGGGACACCAGGGTAGATTTTTTGATTTTTAAGTTGGATTTGTGGGACTGTTCTAGTCTTAAAAGAGCACGTCTTGTATTAAGCAGGATGTATTTGGAGTGAGACAGGTGGGAGAGATCCATAGTGAGTAGGGCAGGGAGGGGAGCATTATCAGTGAGCGATTTCGCTATGTCCAGCCATAGCGGGGTATATGCCGGGCTCGCAGTCAGCCAGAGTGCGCCTTGTTTACATAGGAATGCCGTCTAGTAATTTCTGAAGCTGGGGAGACCCAGGCCACCTTTTTCTTTAGATAGCTGTAGCTTCGTCATTGATATCCTGGGTTTCTTCCCCTGCCAAAGGAAAGTGCCAAAAAGCTTGTAGACCTTGTTTAAAAAGTCCCCTGAGAAAGTCATCGGCAGCATACTTGCCAGGTAATTTACCAGCAGAGTCACCATCATTTTCAGGGTTTCGGCCCTGCCCCACCATGAGAGGTATTTAGGTGACCACCCATCTAGCAGTGTGGAGATTTTTAAGATCGTCAGGGACCTCGCTGCCCCAACTTGCTTCAGTAACAAAGTGGTGGCTTCGCAAAAATTGTGCGATGAGATTACCTTTCACTTTACTGATAAAGTGGCCAAAATTGTTGGAGCTATCCAAGCCAATGACACCACTGCCCAGGACAATTCTACACAGGCGGCTGAAGGGGATCTGGGGCAGTTAATCACTCTGGATAGCCTTCAGATTTTTACAGACCTCTCTTTTAACATCTTGGTGCATGGTGTATCCTCAGAATCTCCCTCTGACCCCTTTCCCCATAAAGTCTGAAAGACCTACGGCCAAATGACCTTCCCCTGGCTGCGGCAGATATGTAATCAGTCCCTAGAAGAAGGTACCATTCTGGAGGGATGGAAGCAGGTGGTGGTGACACCCCTGATTAAGATGCCCTCTTTGGATCCGACAAATCCAGCAAGTTTTAGACTGATCTCTCTCCTTACTTTTCCAATTAAAATCCTGGAAAAGGCTGTAAGCAGGATTTTATCTTGCTTTTTGGAGGAGAATCAACTTCTGGATAAGGACCAATTTGGGTTCCGGCCGGGTCACAGGACTGAGTCAGCTTTAACCACTATGATGGATGACCTGCGTATGCGGGCCGACAACGGGAGTGCCACTGTTCTAGTGCTTCGTGATATGTCGGCCGCATTGGACACGGTGAACCACTCAATTTTACTGGAAAGACTGGAGAAAATTGGGGTGAAGGGATGGGCTTTGCAGTGGCTGCGGTGGCTGCGGTCCTATCTGACTGGGAGACAGCAGGTGGTAACCTTGGCACCGTTCTCATCCGTTCTCATCCTGCAAATCCCTGGTAGTTCATGGGGCAACGCAGGGCTCTGCCATCATCCCCATTCTCTTTAATATTTATCTGCAGCCTCTGTTTCCCATCATCAAATCGTTCAGGGTTGATTTAGTTAATAATGCGGATGATGCGCAACCGGCGTTTTCCATCGAAGGAACACATGCAGTTTCCATGGATGCGTTTCAAGAGTGCATGCGCCAGACTGCAGGAGGGCTACGGAGGACTTCCCTGCAGTTTAACGGAGGGAAAACTGAGGTGCTGTATTGTTGCTCTGCGAAGTTGCCCATACATATACCTGTGTAGTTCAGGCTTACCCCTGAGGAGGGACCGTTGGTTCCTGTCCGCATGGTGCGTAATTTGGGGTCCTGATAGATAAGAATCTCCAAATGGAATCGCAAGCAAACAAGACAGCCAGTGTGTGCTTTGGTCTGATGCATATGTTGCGTCAGATACTTCCAATACTACCCAAGGACTTGCATTCCCTTGTACTAAGAAGCACAGTGTTAACTAGACTGGACTACTGCAACTCCCTGTAGCTGGGGGCTCCACAGTATATTTTTCAGGGGTTGTAGAGAGTCCAGTCGGCAGCAGCAAAATTGGTGCTAAATTGGCAACGCAGATCCTACACTACTCTTGCTCTGAGAGACCTCCACTACCTGCCTGTCAAGGAAAGGGCTAATTTTAAATCACTTTGTTTGATGCGCAGAGTGGTACATGATCTGGGCCCAGTCCCATTACAGGAAAAGTTTGCCTGGTATTCCCCCAAGCGGCAACTCCGTTCCTCCAGTGCTAGTCTGCTGGTAACTCCTAGATTCAAGTGTTCTAGGATGGGGGGGAGGGCCTTTAGCGTGGCTGCTGCTCACCATTGTAATGAGCTGCCTCAGAGCATCAGGCAGATCAATTCCCTAACTGAGTTTAGAAAGAGCCTAAAAACTTGGCTCTTTCCTAAGGTATGACTCTTCTCTGTTTAGTGTCTTCGACCCCTCCCCTTGATGGTTATTTCCTTTAGTCTGAGCGCCAGGATACCCGTAGGGTGGCAGTTTGCGCTCTATAAGAACGCTTACAGTTACAATTATCAGACCACTTCTCTGGTCCAAGTGAGATCTGAGATTGGGGTTCACTTACTAATGCCCAGAAAGTGCCCTCAGGGAAGGTAGGGATCACATGTCAATGGGGTACTAGGTTCCTGTCTTCCTCATGACAATGTCCTGTGAAGTGTGACATCTAGGTATCCCAGAGTGCTCTATTCTGTCCACTCCCAAGATTGATAAAGCCCTTTCTTGGTGTGTGGAGCACGGTAGCCCACCCTAGAGGTGTGTCTACATGGGGGCTTCACACACATGGAAAACTGGTTTAACCAGTGTTCTGTCGCCTTTCCCCAGGCAGACTGCTCCTGGTGGGGCTGTACTGCTGTATCTCTACAACTCAACTTCTTGTAATTGAACTCAATAAATCTACTGAAAACCACATCCTCGCTGCTGACTTTGTTACTACACTGTGGAACCAGAGATGTACAGGTTTAAAGATTTCAGTAAAAATAGTGCTAAGAAGCACAAAGCACCAACTCTGGATATCTGGTTGCGTTGGGCTAAGACAAAGTCACAAGTTTATGCCAACTGTGATTGAGCACATGCCTGCTACAGGGACCCATTTAAGCCAGCTGAACAAAGTACCTTCAATTCAGGTTTGCGAAGCGTTGCAAGGGTCCACACCGAATATGTATCACACAGCCAAAGCGATGCATCGGTTCTGAGAAGTGGAGCTGTGATGTGAGGTCCTGCATCATCTTCAAGGATCCTTTTGAGGAGAGCTTGAGATGCGAAGTCAGGCATCAAGGAGGCAGCGTGGTTCAGAGGAGCTCCAAGGCTACAATGCCGAAACCTGTGTCATCATTGAGGCTGCCACCAAAGAGGGGTGCAAGGACTTGCGTTGGGTAAGCTTCACACTGGCAGGGGTTTTGATGCAGCTGCAGGGTTGATGTGGGGTCCTTTCTATGGGAAGAACCCTCATAGCATAGGCGATGTGTCGGTTCTGCTCTGGTTTATGCTGTTCAGAGGAGATTTCTAGGTGGTGGTGGACCACAGATGGGCTGGCAAAGCAACTTCAGGCTCAGCACTGGATGGCACCACTTCGCAGGGTAAGGCACACAGAGGGCAGAGCCAAAGTGCTGGGTTCAAGGTTGTTGGAGACTTCTGTCCCTGAGGCAATAGTCAGGAGGCTGTCCAACTTGCCGTTGGAGTCTCTTTGTAGTTCTGAGTTTAACAGATGCCGGTCCAGTCCTTCTCACCCAGGCAAGAGGACATCAGGCAGCAGGTCAGCTCAGCAAGACAGCAGTCCAGGAAAGCAGTAGTCCTTCAGGCAGAAGTCCAGTAGAGTGGCATTCCTTCTTCCTAGTAGATTATCCACTGATCAAGAAGTGTACTGAAAAGTTGACATCAAACATCCAATATTTATACCTGATACCCTTCCTCTGTAAGGTGGGAGAGGCTTCTCGAAATCCTGTTTGAAGTCTTGAGCCATCCTACCTTCTGGGTCCTGGCTCCAGACTAACTAAAGTGGTTTGAATCCCTATGTGCGGAGGCAGGACACAGCCTGTTCGAGTCCAAGTTGGGCTGGGCGTAGCTCCGCTCTTCATCCTGCCAGCGATGGGGCTTCCAGGGACACCTCAGCTCTAGGAGGAATACTCAAAGTCCATATGCCAGCTACACCTAGTCATGTGACCCAGGGGCAGGCTACAGGTACTAAATGGTGAAGGCAGGAAAATGCCAAATTCTATTAGTGGAATTTCCAAAATTGTATTTCAAAATCTGACTTTACCATGAAAGAATTTTTCATTCCAATTCCAAAGACACCAAACAGGAACTGATACCTGTTCCCATTTGAAAATTACAGCTTAGGGCGTGGCTTGGCTGCCGAGCGGGATGGCTGCCTAATTTCGCAGCTCCGCCGATCGAGCGAATTCATCCGGTAATTATCTGCAAAACTGACGTTGCAGCTCAGACCCATGGACAGAGGGGGGGTGTCCGGTGAGCCCTGCGTAACTCCTGTGCCTGTAACTGCGGAGAGCGTGGAGATCTGCTGACCGGAATACTGCCGCGCTGCGGCCTAGTGCCCTGCTGAAAGCCGGGAACTCGAGTGCGGACTGACCTGATTGCCGAATGTGGAATGGCGTACGGCGCATTTGCCCTCGATCGTCTGTGACCTGGAAGAGTGTTGTCTGCTGCGGGACTACAGCCACCTGGGATGCGCGACTGTTGCCTGGGGCTCTGGTAATCCCGGGGCCAATGATACCGATCCTCCGCGAGACGGCTGAGAGAGGAGTGGGGGGTGCCGCAAGCGGAGGACGAATACTGCCGTGCACGTATAACAGGTACGGAGAGAGCGCGGCTCCTCTCAAAGCACAGCTAAGAGCAGAGTGAGGACTGCGGGACACACGACGTCGCAATTGCAGGCCAGTGTACACCTGGGCACCAGGAGAGCCGAGGAGCGAGCCACCATGTTGGATTGGGCACAGTTCAATATAGTGCACGCCCGAGGGAATAAAGAAGATCGGTGAAACAGTGGGTCACACCCACAGAACCAGAAACACGCATAGAGGCCACAGTTACCAAAACGGAGCATGTTAATATTACTGGGTCATTAAGGAACTGCGAGGCGTGAATGCAATACTGTGATTAGGCGAAAACCGGACCCCAAACATCCGAAGGTCTGAGACTGCATAGCCGAGCCATGCGACTGCTGGGATAACTATAGGAAGCTGGCGACTATCGTTTGAAGGTTGTATGTGAGACGGATGCCTGGCAACCTGCCACACGTAGTAAAGAAACACCCGTAAACTGGCGTAACCAGTGTCTGGAGGTTATGAGTAGACTGCAAAATGGCGGGTCATGATAGCAGGATATAGTCATTGCCACAGGGAGGGTGCGACAGGAAGGGTGCGCAGAGCTACACGACGGAAGTTGACCGCCAAAGATAAGAAGCACCCCCATATAGCACACACGGCTGAGATTCGCCATGGGTAAACCGGACACCAGACAACCGAAAATCACCTTCGATAAGTCGAAGCAGAAGACGACTGGACCGGACCGTCTAGACCAGGAAGCGGCGAGCAATGACCAGGGCGGACCATCCTCGGAGGATATACAGTCCATGTTTCAGGATCTAATGACATGCCTGCAAGGCATAGACACGAAAATGGATGCACTAGCTACTCGGATGGACAGCATCACAAAGAGGATGGACAAACAAGAGGGGCGAGTAGGAGTGCTCAAAACGCGGGTGACTGAAACAGAAGAAAGTCAGACAGACCTGGACAAAAAGGTACGTGGCATGGACAAAGTACTGGCCCTAATTCAACAAAAGAACGAGGAGTTGGGGGCGAGGTCGAGGCGAAACAACGTCCGCATCACGGGTGTGGCAGAATCAACGGACATAGCAAACATGGAACGCTACATCGAACAGATGATGAAGGACCTTTTTGGATCTGGACTCTCACCGATGTTTCTAATAGAAAGGGCGCACAGAACTTTGGGACCTAGGCCAAAACCAGGGGCACCACCAAGGCCCATACTGGCCCGTGTCCTCAACTATAGAGACCGCGACACAATCTTACGCTTGGCACGAGATATGGTAGACTTGCAATATCAAGGGAACAAATAGCCATTTATCCAGACTTCACACTACAGGTGCAGGTGCGCAGGGAATTCATGCCAGCGAAGAAGATCATCCAACAAACTGGGACGAAATATTCACTGATATACCCGGCGAAGTTGAGAGTACAGGGCCCGGGCAGGCTCACCTTCTTTGTGGACGCAAAAGCAGCGCTGCAGTACGCAAAACAACTTGCCAAAGACCAGAAACATCAGGCGAACCCGAGGGAACAAGAGTCAACAGACAGGCTAAGTGACATTGAATAATCTGTAAATGATGATCTAAAACATGGGATTCAAATGTGATATGACACCTGCTGAGTTTGGGGCACAGGTCTTTACATTGAGTACAACCGACTTTTCATGGCTTGGGAACAGGTGCACATAACTACACGCACATACGGGCTACGGGGATCCTAGAGACGAAACTGTCAGTTCAACGCTCGATCACCCTGGCATAAGTACAGGGGTTGAGGGAGGCCTTCCTGCGTACCCCATGGGATGATTCCCAATAACTGGTTAATCAGTTTGTTGTCAATCATGGTTGCGGTTGGGGGGGGGGGGGATGGCTGGGTGGGGAAATGCACAACCTAATTGGGGGGTTGGAGCGGGTGGGGGAGACGAGACCATGAGTTTGGGATGTTACATGAAAATGTTGTTGTGTAGAAGCAAGATACTGAGTTGGATGGTAGTGTACGACTTGACTTGGAGAATAACAAAATTGGCAATGCATAAACGGCACTTTCAATACCTGTCCTATGGGAGGTTGAGTATGAAACTGCCCGCAGTGCGGCCGTTGAATGGTACATCAAGCATGGGTGGGGCGTTATGTGGCCCTGTCTTCTTCGTGTCGCACTCTCTGTATTGTACTATGCCTAAGAGTCTCCCAGATGGGTCTGGCTACTTCAGAGACCTCAAACTGACATATGTCTGATGCTGTGAAGTCCATAAAATGTGTATCTTGGAATATACGGGGCATGAATGATAGAAGAAAGACAAGGCTTATACACTCCTATTTGTTGAGGAAGGAAGTGGATATCTGTTTATTGCAGGAAGCTCACCTGGCTAGCACTGGTACACCACAGAGAAGACACAGTAGATGGGGGGAAATAGTACACGCACCTTATTCAAGCTATGCAAGAGGGGTAGCAGTGTTGATTCCGAGAGGGCTACAATGGAAAACCCACAAGGAAGTCATAGACCCCGAGGGCAGGTACATACTGCTTCTAGGTACACTATGTGGAATGCAGATTCGAATTGTGAACGTATATGGCCCAAATGACGATAATCCTGATTTTTTTCAGAACCTATGGCACAGAATACAGACCTGCGGCTCAGCTGCGATCATGTGGGGGGGTGATTACAATGTCGTACTTTCAGATACGCTGGGCAGACAAGGGGTCACCCGAGAGCATCACCCGAGGGCGGCTGCGATGCTCGGAGATATAATTGCTGACGGGGCCCTGGTAGACTCCTGGAGGCTACTGCACCCGGGGGTACGTGCGGGCACTTGCATCACAGCTCACAGAGCAGCCTGGTCCCGCCTAGACTACTGGTTATTGTCCAGAGACCTCCACGCATCAGTACTGGAGGCAACGCACTTGCCGAGATCACTATCGGATCATGCGCCGGTGTGTGTGACACTGGTCACACCGTCACAATATGTGCAGCCGGTTCCCATCACACGCGCTACTTGACCAGGTATTTAAAGAAGAAATAAGGGACAAATTGACAGAGTACTTTGATATTAACGAAGGTACTGTGGATTCGCCGGGCACCCTCTGGGAGGCCTGTAAGGTGGTCACAAGGGGTAACTGTATGGCGATTAAAACAGGTGTCTTACACTCTATAAGAGGCACACTAGATAGATTGGAAAAAGAACTGACTACGCTGGAAGCTACTCTAATAATGGCTTCCTCTGACAGTGCCCAAGCTGACTTCAGAACAAAACTTACCCAGTTTCAGGAGGAGGCGGAGAGAGAAGCAACATTCCTTAATAAATACACTCAGGCCAGGCGATACGGAGAAGGGGACCGTGCGGGGAGGACTTTAGCTAACATGCTGCGCTCACCTAGGGGGACAGACTATATAATGGAACTACAGGCAGAAGATCGACGACTGGTAAGAACGCCACCAGACATACTGCACACCATGACGGAATATTACACAACGCTATAAACCTCCAAGGTGACACCGGAGGATCAGGTACTAACAGACTATCTAGACACGATAGCTCTTGCCTGGTTCAATGATGGAGCAAGGCAATATATGGACCTACCGATTACGGTGGAGGACGTAAGGGAAGTCATAGCAAGTTTACCTTCGGGCAAGGCACCAGGCCCAGATGGCCTGACTGCAGCATTTTATAAGGAATATGCAGACATCCTAGCACCCAGATTACACAAAGTATATATGGAAGAGATTGAGTCGGGAATATTGCCACCGTGGCTAAGAGAAGCAATGATAATCACACTTCTTAAACCTGATAAGGACCCGACAAATCCAGACTCGTATTGCCCACTTTCCCTGATAAATCTAGATGCAAAGATGTACGCGAAACTGCTGGCTGAAAGACTCAAATACATGATGCCTCATATTGCACTGTCGGACCACTCAGGATTTGTGATAGGCAGATCCACCTCCCATAATTTACGGGTACTCTTTGGGCTTCTGCACTATCTAGCCCCCACGGTGCAAGCCACTGCCACCTTATTGGACGCCACTAAGGCTTT
This sequence comes from Lissotriton vulgaris, assembly GCF_964263255.1. NCBI lineage: Eukaryota > Metazoa > Chordata > Amphibia > Caudata > Salamandridae > Lissotriton > Lissotriton vulgaris. The sequence continues at coordinate 1,460,405,852 of NC_141687.1, read as the reverse complement.
TGACTCCCTTGAATGGAAGTTCCTGCTTGCCTTATTCACCCGAATGAGTTTTAGTCGGTTATTTACCCAACAAATTAGCATTCTTTATAATAGTCCGATGGCGCCAATAAGAGTGAACGGACAAGTCTCTGATCCTATCAACATCACAAGGGGGACTAGGCAGGGCTGCCCCTTGTCGCCATTGCTATTTGCCATTGCCACGGAACCACTGACAGCGCGTTTACGGCAACATCACACACACCGTAGCATTGGCTTTACATCAAGGGGGCTGCTTATATCCATGTATGCGGATGACATGACGGTATATATGCAAAACCCAGCGGAGAACTTTGACCCATTGATGAGGGAAATAGTGAGGTATAGTGGCCTAACTGGCATTAATATAAACTGGTCTAAATCGACGATGCTGCCCCTAACCGATGGCACGAGCAAGTGCCAAACTGAGTTCCCTATAGAATGGGTTACAGATGAAGTGAAGTATTTGGGGTATCAGAATTAGCCGCTCGATTCAAGATATCTGGCTATCTAACTATGGAGTGGCGATGGAGTGGCTGGAGGTCAAAGTGAAAAAGTGGAAAAACTTGCCGCTGTCATTGGCAGGCCGAATAGCTATAATCAAAATGGTAGTCCTACCAAAATTGCTGTACCTCTTCGTGAATATTCCCTTGCCACTCACGGTGTCGTTCTTCCGCCGACTTAAGTCTGCGATCCTAGAGCTGGTTTGGGCGGGCAAACAACCCAGGATGTCCTGGACACTACTGACGCTTCCATTCCGTCATGGGGGGCTAGCGGCCCCGGACTTTGAACTGTATGCATACCATGCCACTAGAGGGAAACCCACTACTGGGACCACTGACGGATGCAGCAGTGTCGCAGAGGGCACGCAACTGCGGTCTGACAGTGGCGGGAGATATATACCCAGAAGACACATTTCTGTCTTTGCAGACCATGTGTACTTCGGGGGAGCCCACGGCATCTGAAATGCTCCTTTATTACCAATTACGGGCGGCGTGCAGGTCTAGGTATCCGATGTTTCCTGCAGCACCACCGACGCTATCGGCACTGGAAGATGTTCTTGCTAATAGCTCACCTCGCAAGCTGATAACACGTATTTACAGAGTCACGCAGAACACTGCCCCTGTTATACAAAATGAATCGAGATTGCACTGGGAGAAAGAGGCGGGTGTTAGAATTACAGAGAAGCAGTGGTTTTTCTGTTGCACTCAACTCAAACACCTATCGCCCAATTACAGGCTGAGGTTAATACATTTCTATTTTCTACATAAAACATACTGCACACCCAAACAGCTATTTAAAATGGGACTATTAGCTGACGCAAACTGCTGGAGATGCGGGAAACAGGAAGAGACATTTTATCACTTGACATGGGAATGCGGGCCTATAAACAGTTATTGGGAGGAAATATTTAGAAGGATAGGACAGATAGTGGAAGAAACAATAGACCCGGACCTGCTCCTGGCACTTCTTGGATTTGTCATGACCATACCATGTGCTTCTCGGAAGCTGGTAGCCCTACTACTGCTGCTGGCCAAGAGACAAATAGCAATTCACTGGAAGCAAAAAAATCCGCCAACACTAGCAGGCTTGGTGAAATCGGCCATATACTGCAAAGACCAATTGACAACATATTGGGAATTAATGCCACAGCGATCTAGGCCGGTGGATATCTGGCAGCCACTGGTGACCTGGTTGGGAGGGGCAGATGTGGATATATGAGGCTGATTGTACGTAGGTGGGTCGAATTTCAATATTGTGGAAGTGGGATAGGGAATAGGACACGGATTGGATGACAGAGTGTGGGAGTAGAGGATAGGGCGGGAACAGTCAGAGGAGGAATGGGAGTGAACGCATGTAGAGTGCTCAGATGCACGGGGAGGGATGGGATGCTTGTGACACGGATGGGGACGGGGTCTTGAGATGTGAAGACAGGGAAACGTGACAAACACACGATTGATGCCTGATACTTGGATTTACTAAGGACCATCCTTCGATTCAGTACGTTTCTATTTGTTACTGTTAATTGACTTGTTGATTTTGTGTATTGATGCTGTGCACAAGTGTGTGGATACAACTTTGAAAACAGTGATGTGAACTATACCTGATATGCTGCCTGCCCCCGGGTTGTTGGCTGAATAGCAGTCTAGCACTTGTGCGAACAAATAAAGGTTTTTGAAAACAAAAAAAACAAAAAAAGAAAGAAAATTACAGCTTATCAAATGTAATGAGGTAATTCCAATGTTCTCCTATGGGAGAGGTCGGCCTTGCAGTAGTAAACAAAATCGAATTTAAGACTTTCTCACTACCAGGACATGTAAAACTTAAAAGTACATGTCCTAATTTTTACAGACTCTGCACCATGCTCTCTGGTATGTTCAGTGCATACTCTAGGGGTGACCTATATGTATTAAAAAGGAAAGTGTGGTAACTGGGCTTCATCACGAGCCCGGTTATGGTAGAGACATGTATGCCTCTGGAATCCCAGGGTCAAGGATTTGACGTGAGGAGGGTTGGGGCTGAGTGGTGACGGTCCCTGCCGGAGCTTGGTGGCTGGGGTGTTTCTGATAGTGTACTTGGAAATGAAATAAAGTATTCGATTTTCTCCTCATCTTGTCAGCACCATTTTATTATATTGGCAATGACATGAATTGTCAGAGAGGAATGGGTTGTTATTTCAAGGGACAAGACTTGTGCCTGCAGTAGTACTACGTACAATTTTACTGGAGCTAGCTCATGAGAGTCACTTGGGCATCTCTAATACCAAGGAAATGTGGAGAACAAAGTATTGGTGGCCTGGTATGGATCTGGAGTCGGAGAGGTTAGTCTGTGAGTGCGTACATTGGGTGATGAGCGACAAGATTTTGAAGCCAAGAGTACAGCCCATGGTTATGAGGCGCTTGCCAAAGAGTCCTTGCGAATAAGTGACTTTCTATATTGTGGGGCCTATTCATGATCGGAGTGGATCACATTATGTGTTGTTGGTGGTAGATTTCTTTTCACGGTGGCCTGAAATTGTTGTGATTAGGGGCATTGAAACTCGCCATGTGATATCTTTCTAACAATATCTGTTTGGGCGCGAGGATGTCCATGGCAAATTGTTGACTGACAATTGTGTGCAGTTGGTGTCGAGTGAAATGGAATCGTTTTTGTCAGAAAGAAGTGTGGTGCACGATTGTGAAAGAGGGTAGGTTGGACTGGAGAGAGGTGATACATAGGAAAGTATGTGTGCATCGCCTAATGCCTCACTCTGTTACAGACATGACTCCTTTTGAACTTAAGGAAAAGGAAGACTAATTCTCTCCTAACACCTAGTTGGGTTATGAGTAAGTGTGAAGTGAACAAAGAAGATTCTTCTGTGATGGCAGAGAAAACAAAAACATGTGTGTGAGGAAGGAATCTTTTGATTCTAGGATTCGTCTCAGATGCACAGTGGTGAATGTTGGTGATTGGGTTAGAATCAGGTTACCAGGAAGCCGTGCTGAATTTTCCTAAACTCATTCAAGTTGTGAAACTGTTCAAGAATGCGGTGAAGAGGTCAGACACCCGGGCGTGGAATCTCAATCGTGTTGCTGCGTGGTGTGGTGATGCTGAACGTGACGCAAGGGTGAATTCTGGTGGTGCCGAATGGTAACAGTAAAACTGTGAATTCCCCTGCGGTGAGAAGAAGTGCCAGAAATGTGGTTCCTCCGAACGACTTGAAAGACTTTGTTCAATCCATTAGTGTGATGTGTTCATGAAGCTTGGTTAATTTTTTCCATTAAACTGGTTTCTACCAGGTTATCTTTTTTGGTGTGCATTTGTCTGGCCTGTATGGTCATTTTCAGTTTCTTTGGAGTTTTCTTTAGAAGGTTCCTTATTTTATGTTGTTGTAAGGAGAGGGAGGTGTGTGGTAACTGGGCTTCACCACGAGCCTAATTATGTCAAAGACATGCACACCCTTGGAATCCCTGAGATTGAGGGTTCGATGTAAGGTCAGTTGGGGCTGAGTGGTGACGGTCCCTGCAAGAGCTTGTTACCATGTTTAAAGAAATGATCACATGCACTTTAGCACTGGTTAGCAAAGGAGGAGGAAGGTAAAATGTTTGAGAGAAGACCACCCTAAGGTTGACAGGCCTAAGAGGCATCAAGTCGGCCTTAATGTAGAGTTATTTATTATCTTGAAGTAACAACTTTGGAAGTCCCATTCAGAAGTTAGCACAGCTGAGTTGCCAGTGTGTAACTCTGTGCTCATGAAAGGGGCTTCTAACATCTCCCACAGTTAAATTGACAATTGCAGGTTTTTACTCTTAGAACCTGTTAAACACTCATTCAACTTTCTAATATGCTGCACCCTGACTTAGGACATGATAGGCCTGCTGTTGGAGGACTTACACACATTAAAAAGGGTATTTCGGTTTGCCACTTCTTCAAAAGGCGAAGTTGGGTTAGCAGGTTTAAACTGCTCTACCAGCCTACAGTGGCAGGCTGGTAGCTATGTTTTATCATGTCCCAATCCGGGTAGCACAACAAGTGCTGCAGTCCATGAAGGGAAACTTTAATTTACAAGCCCTGAGTACACCTGGTACTATATATTAGGGAGTTACAAGTAAGGTGTCTTATGCCAATTGAGTGTAGACCAGACAAACATACACTTTTTAAGGGTCAGTGCATTGGTACTGAGGTCTATTATCAGGCCCTTGTTCACTCTCAAGAGTAGAAAAACGAGCAGCATCTGTCCAACATTTTGGGTGTGACCATACAAAAAGAGGCATTACCTTACAGTGACCATGGGCAATGTTGATAATCCTTGTTTCAGAATAGGAAGATAATGGGAGGAATACCTGAGTGCCAGCAACTAGCTCCTCCTCTTCCTCATTCCAAGCCCTTTTGCTCTAATCTTTGACATTGCTTTCCATGGAATCACTCCTTTGGACAGTGCTCCATTCCATTGTAACCAAGCTTGTGATCTTTGTGTCACATAGATAAATACATAACTGAATATATTGAGAAGAAATATAGGAAGGAGAGGCAGAGAGATATATGTGGTGGGAGAGAAGTATTGTGCTGGAGGGACAGGTAAACAGAGAAAGAACTAGATGTAAGTTGAGAGACAGTATTACAGAGGAGAGCGAATGGGAGCAGTGGAAGAGACAAAATCGACTTTATAGGAGGAAAGTAAAGCCTCTGAGACAAAGTGGAGATAGAAACAGGGGGCACAGAGGATTAAGTGAAGCAGAGAAAGAGAAAGGAAGAAGAGAGAAAAAAGGTTCAATGAGAAGAGACAGAGAAGTAATGAAGATGGTGCGAGGCACGGAAAACATATAGGAAAGAGACAGAAGAGCAGATGTGACTTTAAAGAAAGAGGGGAAGAGCTAGAGAAAAGAAAAGGAGAAAAAAGCAGGTGGTACCCCGTGAGCGAAGGGGAAAGCAAATTAGCAAAGTAAGCATTTAGGGGCACATGCATCAAGCTATGCTTTTGCGAGTCCTTAATTGAGATTTTCAAGGAATCGCAATTAAGGATTCGCAAAAGCCTATGCATGTAGGAATCGCTATAAAAATAGTGATTCCTAAACACTCCTTACTTTGGAATCGCTAATTACAAGTCACAATTAAGGAATGACTTCCCAGTCATTCATATGGGCTTACAGGCCCATAGGAATGAATGGGAAATTGCATGCGCAATTTGCGAGCACACAATAGGTACTCGCAAATTGTGCATGTAATTTCAAGGGTGTCAAAAGGACACCCTGTTGCACCCCTGAAATTGATCTGTGCACACATGTTGTGCACACACATGTCCCAAGAGCATGTGTGTGTGTAACCTACAACTTTGAAAAATGCACTTTCAAAGTTTTCGTTATTTACCATCTGGAATAATTTCTCAGTAAATAGCAGTCCCAAATTGCAAAATCGCTATTTTAAAAGGCATCTTGTATTGCATTTAAGGAATCACAATATGCGATTCCTTAAATGCAATCACAATTTGCGTTTTGTGCATTTGGGACGATGCATCCCAAATGCAAAAATACCGGCCGCAAAGGGGCAGATTCTGCAAATCTGCTCATTTGCAACCGGTATTTCCTTTGATGCATGTGCCCCTTAGGTTTTAAGGGAGATAGAATTGAAAAATTGAGATATTTGGAATACGATGGAACTAAAACGGAATAAAGCAAAGATAAATGAAAGAATGCAAAAAGGAAGAAGCGGGTTGAAATGTAGAAAAGAAAGATGAGCAAAAGTATAAAGGAAATGCAGAGAAGGAAAAAGGCACCAGAGAAGATTAAAAAGCAAAAGTTGTTTAGAGATGCGAGCACATGGTGAAAACGAATAGCTGAATTAATTCAGAGCAGGATAGTGAGTGGATAGACGCCGCTTGCAGTCCGCTTTACATCCAAATGAGTGTTGAGGAGTGTTAACGTGTTAAGATTGTGACTTTCAACTGAATCTGGAGTCCAAAAGTTGAAGTATGTTCTGGGCAATCATAGAATTTTGCATCTCTATAACATGTAAAGAATAAGCACTGCAATATTTCGAGGTTCTTCAATCTGCGCGTACGCTGGGAGTGTGGTCGACGCATTTAACACTGTAATTAATCAACTGATTCTGCTTTCCCCTCTACCTGCAGGCATCCACTTTTCCCGCTCCTCACCCTCCTCTTTGAGAAATGTGAGCAGGCCACACAAGGTTCTGAGTGCATCACCTCGGCCAGCTTTGATGTAGACATCGAGAACTTCGTTCACCAGCAGGAGCAGGAGCACAAGCCTTTCTTCAGCGAGGACCCTGAGCTAGACAACTTGGTAATGTAAAGAATGTTCCATAAGGCCTAGTGCCTGCTTGCAGTAGCTCGGGGTCGCTGCATGCACAGTTCGGAAGGAAGGCACACCTCGCTATTAATAGTTGAGCTCACACGACCATTGGCAGACAAGCGTGTACTTAGAACACTTCTTAAGGCTGCAGGCTTTGGAACCAGCGCCGGCTTTAGCGTGGTGCGACCGGTGCAGCCACACCTAGCGCTAACTTGGGGGTTGAGCGGGGTGGGGGCGGGCACTGTCCAAACATAACTATTGGCTTAAAAGCATGCCCTGCAGAGATCCTTGTGTGTCCAGTAGATTTCAGGCAACGATAAAAATCAGTGGAAATGAAGGTCCTTGGGGGAGGCAAAGAAGACTGTTCCACCAGGCGCCACCTGCACAAAAGCCTGCCATGTTTGAAACTTATCTCTGATAGAAGATGAGATTGGCTCATGACATAGATATGTAGCTGCTGTATTCGTTGTTAACTTTTCCAGTCAATACACTCTGCAAATGTGTGCCAAGAGTTGTATACTTCCTTCTTTGTAGGTTTCGCCTAGACAGCACATATGATGACTTTGCAAGACTTTTGTTTGCATACAGGGGGCTTACATCCCACCCATAGCTTAACTTCAGTGCCGCTCTCATTTGCTTCACTCACGTTTGCCATGGCATGTGGGCACATGTCCTCTTATTGTGTTTGGCCCTCCTTTAGAGCATGGGCCAAGTACTTGTGTCCATCCCCTGCTCCCATTTTTGGAGCAACTTTTTTTGTGTTCAGGCACTTTAAATAAGTGCTTGTGTTTTCAGTCTGTCTTTCATATCCATGTAATTGTAGCTTTTATTCCCTCTCACCGACCCCCTTCCTTGCTGCTTCGTTTCACTCTCACACCATACTCTGCACTCTATGCTACTGCACGCTACTCCACTGAACTCTCTACTACTGCACTCTACACCCCTTTACTCTACTGCAACCACTTTACGACACTGCACTGAACGCCACTGGACACTACTGTGCACCACTCGTCACTATGCCACTGCACAGTACGCCACTCTACTCTACTTTGCGCCACTCTAGTCTGTGCCACTGCACTCTACGCCACTGCACTCTATTCCACTCCACTCCACGTCACTGCATTCTATGCTTTTGCACTCTACTATGAAGAACTTCACTCTACCCCACTCTATTCTACTTTGCACCACTCTATGCGCCACTGCATGCTATGCCACTGTAATCATCTCTGTGCCACTCTACTTTATTCCACTGTACTCTGCCACTGAACTCTGCACAACTCTAAACCACTGCACTTTACCCACTCTACTCTGCACAGCTCTACTCTACTCCCTTGCACTCTACACAACTGCACTCTATGCCTCTGCACTATATGCCACTCTACTCTCCATCACTACACTCTATGCCACTACACTCTACTCTACACCTCTCTAGTCTATGCCATTGCTCTCTATGCCACTTTACTCTGCACCACTCTACTATGTGGCACTGCATCTACGCCACTCTAGTCTACTATGCATCACTTTATTCCATGCCACTGCACTCTATTCCACTCTACTCTACTCTGTGTAACTCTACCTTATCCCACTGCACTCTATGCCATTCTACTCTACTCTCTGCTAACGTATTCTATACCACTCCACTCTGCACCGCTTTACTCTACAGCACTCTACTCATCCCCACTCTCTTCTACTTTACTCCACCTTACTCTAGGCCACTACATTTTACTCTACACCACTTTACTCTACGCCACAAAGCCAATGCCCTGTATGCCACTGTACTCGAAAGCACTCTACGCCACTGTACTGAGTCACCCTACTCTGCACCACTCTACCCTACACCACTGAAGTCTATGCCACTACTCTCTGACACTCCACACTGCACCACTCTTCTCTATGCCACTGCACTCTATGCCACTGCACTCTACACCATTCTGGTTTACTCAGCACCATTCTACTCTGCACCACTGTACTCTACCCTCCGGCACTGTACTGTGCCCCATTCTACTCCATGCCAGAGCACTCTATGTCACTCTTCTCTGCACCACTGCAGTCTATGCCACTGCACTCTACACCACTCTACTCTGCACCACTTTACTCTGTCACAGCACTCACTGCCACTGCACCACTCTACTCTATGCCACTGCACTCTATGTTCCTACACTCTACTCTGCACCACTGCACTCTACAACACCCTACTCTATGCGACTTCACTCTATGTCAGTCCACTTTGTTTTACTCTATGTACACCACTCTATGCCACTCCAGTCTATGCCACTCCACTCTACTTTATGCCATTCTATTTTATGCCACAGCAATCCACTCCACACAGTGCCACTCCACCCCACCCAATGCCCCTCTACACTACTCTACTCCACTTTACACAACTTCACTCTATGCCACTTCACTTTACCCACTCCACTCTACACCAATCCGCCCTACAGCACTCTAAGCCACTACTCTCCACTCCATGCCACTCTACACCCTCTACGCCAAGCCACTCTACTCCACTCCATCCCACTGTGCTCCACTCTACGCCACTCAACTCCAGTCAATGTCATGCTAGACTACACCACTCCACCCTATGCCACTCAACTCCACTCCACTGTATGCCACTGCACTCCACACCACACCATCCTACTTCTCTCTACTCTTTTCCAGATGTGAAGAAAATTGATAATGAGCGCCATATTCAACATTTTGCATGTGAGTCCAACATGGGGATTCCACAGAACTAAGGACTTGCTTCCCATAATAGTACTCGGAACACATACGTGAAACCACCTGCATCGCGTGGAGAAGTGTGGCTCAGGGGTTAGAGGCGGCAGACCCGGAATCTGAGATCGGCCCTGGACCAGGGTTCAATTCCCCGCCTCGGCGGGTCTTGGGCTCAAAAATTCCACGGACTCGATAATTCTCGCTCCGGTGCCTTCTTGACTCACGGGTTCACACTCTGCGACTCTGGGCAATAGCTTGCTTAATCTCCACAACGGCCCCTCGCGGCGGGATGCCTGGCTTTCACCTTGTGGATACCCTGCCGGGGTTATCTCACAGGGGAATACCAAGACGGGTTCCCTAAGCAAGCGCCGGGAAACCCACTGCGGGTAGCTGTGCGCTATATAAGCTCAAATACATTTACATTTACATCGCTGAAGGGTGGTCGCAGCCTTCCATACACTTGATGACCTGCCTCTGGCCCCTCCCCTTCAACACCATGCTGCCACAAGGGCCCATGGATGCAAAGCCAAGAGCTACAGCCCTGTGAGCTCTGTTGCTAGAACTGTAACCGATGTCCCCTCAGCCGGTGTGACCATCCTCTGTAGAATATGGATTACTACCCATTCCCTCAGTGCTGTCCTAAGAAATATTTGTATGGAGAGTCCAAATCATTCTCTGCTTCCTAAATGGAAGTAGAAACACGGCAAAATTGTTTCACACATCATGGAGCGCAGCCGTAGACCTGGTCATGATGGCCCAGTTAAAAGGAAAAGGCCAAGTCAGTGCAGGCATCCCTCATTCCTTGGTGACAAATCTGTTTTCCCTCCAAATTTCTCCTTTGCTCTGTGCTAGACCTGTGTGTTAAAACAGTGCACCCCCAGCCACCATTTTGTGTTCACAAGCCAGTGAGGCCAGCCCCCCCTGCCCCCCCACCCTCCCCCAGCAACAGGGCTATTCTAGATCAGAGGGTGCTTTTGTGAGCTGTTTAAACTGTATTTACTGGGGCTTGTGCACTTCATTTTTTGGCCAGCAGGGGGAGTAAAGTTCTATTCAAACAGTATTGTTAGATTTCGAGTTAGTGAAGCCTTTACCTGCAGAAGCCCAAAGTGTGGATTGAGCCTGTCTGTCTCCTAGGAGGCCGGCCGGCAGACTATTGGCTATTCAGCTACCAGGCAAGTCTGTGGCCTCCTCTCACACCTGCCCAGGCCCCTTAAGGCATTGCTGGGTGCACCCCAAATCATTCTCCTCCATCTTGTGAATTGCAGCCTACCTGTGCCCCAGATTGCAGTGAGCTGAGTCCAGGAAGTGGTAAGGAGACAGACTAGTGCTGTCTCTTCCCAAAACAAAAGTTGATTAAAAAACGATTTTCCCTTTCTGTGATTACTGTCTTTGCATGTGGTTGTTACAGTTTAAAATTGCAGTTTTGACCTGCCTGTGATTGCATATGTTATCACCTGTTTTGTGTTTTAAACTCGTTGTTTTCCCTGCCCACGATTGCTTGCATTTAACGTGTTGAATTGTGGGATTTGCAGTCCAACCTCTGTAGTTTGTCCCTCTCATTCCTTGGTGACAAATCTGTTTTCCCTCCAAATTTCTCCTTTGCTCTGTGCTAAGACCTGTGTGTTAAAACAGTGCTCCCCCAGCCACCATTTTTGTGTTCACAAACCCTATTTCTCATCCTGTGCCTCTATCAATATATTTTATCTAAATATACTTACTTCCTTTATGTATCTATATACTTTAAATGTACTTATGGACCTATAAATGTATCACTTTCTTCTAATTTAGCATTTCCAATGCACTAGCCTATTTCGCAGCCTATACTTCACTCAATATATCTTCTAGCCCAACCTTCTGACTCATCTCAAACTTTTTTCTACTACTCCTTCCAATGCACTACCGTAGCTCTCATCCTATACATCTATCAATATATCCTCTACATCCACTCTCTCATTTATCCCAAACCCCATACCACTACTATGATCGCCAAAATATCCCTTTCTAGACTCTCTCCTGCTCTACCCCTCCTTGCATCATCTGACACCCTCTTACTACACCAATCCCCTAAAACAAACCTTTCTAAACTTTCCTCTCTGACTCTTCCCCTCCAAAACTCCTTTTAACTCATCCAAAAGCATCTTCCTACTGCTAAGACCTAAAAAAAAAATCCTTCACTCTTTTATCCCTTCACTATCCTTTTCAATCAAAATTAACAGACTAACATGTTCACTTCTCAAATTCCATATTCAACTATACTAATATACTGCCCAAATAACTGAATAACATATCTACTACTCAAATTACTTCATAGTTATACTATACTAGTTTTCAACACTAATCCTTTATGGGTTCAGGAGTGGCGTGCTACTCGCCAGAAAAGCGCTTCAACACCCATCAGGGGTAACATGTGCTATATGAATGCAAATCTTTCTTCCCCTTTTATTCCTCCGCTATCCTTCTTACTCCAAGTAACAGACTAATTGTCAAGGTTAGCAGCAGACAAGTAACCCAAGAGAAGAATACACAAGCCACTAACCTTAGGTGTCTAGCCAGCGGGGACCACGGAGAGAAGATAGTCTTCCCTATACCCGATAACACTGACCCTCTCCGGGTGATGTACACACCGGAGACAGGTAGTCCTCCAGGTAAGGGGAAGGGTAGTTGCTCGGGGAAGGTTGTTGTGAAGACACCCCTCAAGGTCTCGTCTAAGGCTTCGGATGACTTCAAGTCACAACAATGTCTGTAAATACAAGAACACTTGTTTAGTACGGCTATGAGGCAAAGATCACATTGATAATATATACACATATAAACAAGTAGTCACTTACGAATAACCACCGCTTGAGACGGCCTGAAGTCTGGGAAAGATGGAGACTCTAGTTCAAGCGGGAGGGGGGGCTGTTAAATCACAGCTTGATTCACAAGAAGGAAATTCAAGTTAACTCTCTCCTCGAGTAGTTCTAATCACCAACGGGAGGAAAAGATGTTTTTAGTACGAGTTAGGTTCGGTGATATCCTCTGGGAATATCCGAAGGAAAGTAGATACCTACACTCGGATAGCACGGCCGTGCTAATTGAATAGATCAGATTTCTACTTACTAGAAATTCTCAAAGTGTCTCGGAGTCCTCAGCGGGAAGGCAAGCGTCCGCGCACCCTCAGCACTCGGCGTCCTCAGCGGGAAGGCAAGCGTCCGCACACTCTCAGCACTCGGCGTCCTCAGCGGGAAGGCAAGTGTCCGCGCACTCTCAGCTCTCGGAAGGCTACGTCCATTCACCATCAAGAAACCGGAAGGATTGACAAGCATCCTGTAATGGGACGGAAGTGTTTTTATACCCTCTCAGGGGGCGTGGACTGTTTTGTCAGGCCCCAGGGCTTTCTGGGAGATGTAGTGCTGCCGCGGTATTTCTTTACACTAGCTCTCCAGCTCTGGGTAACCGCTACACTAATATCCACCACTGAAATTACCTCATATTTCACCATATTAATTCACCGCTAATCCTTTAGAGGCTTCCTGAATGCGTCAAAAAGTGATAAATAAATACAAACCTTTGTCCTCCTCTATCCTTCTGCTATCATTCAAAATCCAAATAACTGACTAACCTATCCACCACTTAAAAAGTACTTGCATGTTTCACTATACTAATTCAACACTAATCCTCTATGGGTCCCGGAGTAGAGTGATACCTGCCGAAAAAGCGCTTCTACGCCTCGTCATGGGTAGTAAGCGCTATATAAATGCAATTACAATACAATACAATACAATATAACATAAGATCTCCAGAGCTCTCCTTTCTGGTTGGTAACGTCTGCTTGGGATGGTTAAGAATTCGAATTGCAGATGCTAGAAGAGTTGAGTTGGCGGAGTGGTACAGCCACTTTAATCCTACGAGGTACTGACATTGCAAAATGGCTTTGTATTTTACAGAAGCATGGCATGCAAGGATCACACACGATCTCAATATTCCTGTTGCATCTGTGTAACTGTTGAATATATAGAACTAATTGTTTCATCTCTGAGAGGTAGGGCGTGCACAGAAATTTTTCCACCTCTTTGCAGAATTGTCTGGACACACTCTGAGGCAGGGTTGGACTGGCCCATAGGGCAATCTGGTAGTACCTGCGGGGCTGGTCTGAAAGGGCAGTGTGTAGATGCGTTTTTGGCTGGTTAAAGGCCTGTTTTATGGTCTGCTGGGCCGGTTTTTACTACTAATTTATCTATTTGTGCAGTCTTTCATGCCTCTCAAAACACTTATACAGCGTGTCTTTATAATTTCAAAGCTGCCAAACTTTGCAAATGTGAATGACTTTTTTTAGATATCTAATTCACTAATGAGGGACACTTTTAGTTTAGTGCCAGGACCTATTTTCTATCCCAGTCCGATCCTGCACCAACAGCAAGATAAACCTTCTCTGTACCTGGTTTCGTTCCACTAAAACGTATCTCTTTAGGAATGGCCATCCATTTCGGAATGCACCAGGTTTGCTGTGAAATTGTTTTAGGGCTGTTATTTAGCTGCCAGGCAATGAAGTAAGCAGTAGACAAAAGCGGAATGAACATTGTTTTTTTTACACCAAGGTGACAGATGCCCCAGCCTAGATTTTATAGGTCTTACGCCGGGCATCAGATGTCATCAGCTTGGTGGCTTCAATGCAGATGTGACCTGAAAACAGTTGCCTCTTTTGTGCAAGATCCAGGTTCGGACCGTATTTTAGTGCCCATGTATATGACCGTGACACACTGGTGCAAAGACTCTACGAAGTCAGCATAGAGGACACTGCTCTCGACTGAATCACATCCTATCCTTCCCAACAGAACCTTTTTGTTCCTGCTGCACAATGATATACCTGTGTGGGTGATTCATGCGTATTACAAAAAACTAAAATAATAATATTAACAGAACTATTGTCATCCATTACCCCCCTTTCTCTTCCAAACCATACTTCACAAAAACAGGGGTCCCTGAAGGCTCCATCATCTCAACCATGCTTTTCAACATCTACATGAAGTCATTACCAGCACTGATCAATACATTTCAACTCACATGCTATTACTATGCAGAAGACACACAAATACTCCTTCAACTGGAATGCCCCAAAGACATTCGAAACTCACCAATTTTCAGTTGTCTCAGAGCCGTGGATCAATAGGTGACATGGAGCCATCTCAAAGTGAATGCTCCTAAAACGGAAATATTCATGTGTGGTGATTCGAAACATTATGACCCAGTTGCCGCATGGCCTTAAGATCTGGGAAAACTGCCTAAAGTATCAAAGGAAGTAAAGAAACCTTGGAATGACCATGGACTCCAAGCTATCAATGAATGCCCAAGCGGACAAACTAGCAAAATCAAGCTTGTTACTATCAAAACTCTGTGACGCATATTCTCCTACCTGGGATTCCCTCACACGTTCCAGGCTACCATCTCTCTTGTTCTGTCCAAACTCGATTATGCCAATAGCCTCTACCACGGATCACTTTTAATAACTATGAAAAGACTACAACTGATTCAGAACTCTGCTACCAGACTACTCTTACATATAACACTGTAAGCCCACATCTCCTCTACCTTGAAAGCCCTACATTGATTACCGGTTGCCACAAGATCCACATTCAAGCTAATTTGTATCTCCCACAAAGCAAAACATGGAACAGGACCGCTCTTCATCATGAATAAAATTACAAAATAGATTTAACAAAGGAACCTCCCCTCTAGAGTGGCACCTTGCCTCAAAATGCCACCGTACAAGAAAAAAAAATGTGGGTGTTACATCCTTTTCTGTCCAAGCAGCCAAACTATGGAATTCTTTACCCCCAAACATAAGATTCATGGATAACCACCTTATCTACAGAAGACTACTCAATAACTGGCTCTTCCCCACGTAACCACCATACTCAAACATAAATGTACCACATATCCCTCTGTATATAAGGTTTTATTTGGACTATAGATGTGTACCTACATATGTGTATTTCTTTGTATAAACACGTATATTAATTATGTTTTTAAAGATATAGATATTCGTTAGTTCTGCTTAACAAATGCACATATTACTCATAGTCACAATATTCTATGTTTAACATGTATATATGTGACTGGGTAAATAAGTACATCTTTTTATCATAACTATCTATCAACGATTGCTTCACTATTTATAATTAAAAAATAAAATATTTTAAAGTACAGCAACACTTGAAAGTGTGGGTTTATTAAATGCACTTTAATCTACATATATTACCTTCTCACCCTGTACCGCTCTCAATATATCCTCTACCTCAACTCCCTTACTCATCTTAATCCTCATTCTACTACTCTTTCCAATGCACTACCATATTTCTCACCCTATACCTCTTTCAATATACCCTCTACCTCCACTTATCCCAAATCCCTTACCACTACTTTGATCCTCAAAATAACCCTTTCTAGACTCTTCCCGCTCTATCTCTCCTTGCATCATCTCATACTTCTTTTACTATTCAGATCTCTCAAAAAAGCCTTTCTAAACCCTTCCCTCTGACTCTTCCCCCTCCACCTCTCCTTTACTCATCCCAAACACCCTCCTACTTCTATGAATTCCCCCTCAAAAAATCACAAAAAAACTTTCTAGACCCTCCTTTCTTCTATCGCTCCCCTATTCTTTTTACAATCCAAATAACAGACTAACTTGTCCTCCGCTCAAATCAAATTAATTTCATATTTCCCTACAGTAATTCACCACTAACCATTTTTGGGTTCCAAAATAGCCTGTTTCTTGCCGAAAAATGCTACAACACCTCATCAGGGAAGCAAGCACTATGTAAATGCAAACCTTTCCCTCCTCCATCCCTCCACTATCCTTTTCAATACAAATAACAGACACGATGTGCACCACTCAAATAGTTAAATATTTCCCTAGACTAATTCACCACTAATTATTTTCTGGTTCCAGAGTAGTGTGCTACCTGCAGAATAGCACTTCAACTCCTCCTCAGGGGTAGCAAGCGCTATATAAATGCCAACCTTTTCCTCTTCTATCCCTCCACTATCCTTCTCAATCCAAATAGCGGACTAACATTTCCACAGCTGAAATTAATCTCATATTTCACTATACCAATTCACCACTAATCCTTTTTGGGATCCAGAGTAGCGTGCTACTCACCGAAAAAGCACTTTGATGCCTCGTCAGGGGTAGTAAGCGTTATATATATCCAATTGTGATACAATACAATACAGCAAAAACAATAATGGTTCCTACAAATGACTAGGGCACAGAAAACCCATCCTCCTTTTAAGAAAATGTTTGAAATATTATTTCTCCTAACATTTGTACTGGTGCTTGAAATATCCACCTCATCTTCCTCACTAAAGCAGTAATGAGCCTTTATCAGTCTTATTAGCTGTTAAGCCAGCCGTGTGCTGCAGAGGTGGGTAGATATTCCGAGTAATCCAGTCACATAAACACAAGCTCAAACTGCTCTGTTAAATTTATTCATTGCCCTTAAACGACATGACATTTGCAATCCATCCGCTATTTGTGGCCAGTCCAGTAGTCTGCTTGATCTTGAATCAGCCGCAAACACAAGATGCACCCTGTTTGTGGAATCAAACACTATCATTAAGCTACATCATGGGGTTAGCAGGTTAGTGACTCTAGCTGATCCCTACTCACCCGCCATCAGATATCCCCAATCTTCCTTGTTCAGAAGCGGCAGCATTGTATCCCTTGAAAACATGATTCACTGGCATCCAAAATGTAAATGTAAATGTACATGTATTTTATATAGCGCAAATCACCGACCCGGTATCTAAGCGCTTGCTTAGGGAACCCGTCCTGGTATTCCCCTGTGAGATAACCCTGGCAGGGTATCCACAAGGTGAGAGCCAGGCATCCCACCGCGAGGGGCCGTTGTGGAGATTAAGCAAGCTATTTATTGCCCAGAGATTTAATATATTTGCAACAGCCTGCAAGCTCATTAACATTATTGGGAGCCCATACATATTACAATAAAGAGAGTGCAGCTTGTCCCTTCTTACCCTTATTTAAAATGTAAAATGATTCTAGAAGATGGGAAGCCAATGAACAGCTGTATTCAAAATATGTTTGAGGGAGAGTTAATGTTTATTGAAAAACAGATGCATAGGATTACTAATTGTTCTATTTTTTAAATCACTTTCAAAATAGTGCCCTGAGTCCTAACAATTGTGAGCTTGGGAGTATCCATATACCCAGAGCCTTCCTTTCTATCAACTCATTTTGGCATGAATGGTAGTCACCCACCAGTGACATCAGCTGTAAGAAACTTAGCTGGAACGTGGTAAACTAAAGGAACGTTATGTGGATTCAGAATGTGCTGCCGGTTTGACATTTGAGTGACTTTCACCTTTGTTATCACTTAGTCAAATGTTCCCAGTCTGTGAAGCTCCTGTGTCTCCGGGTCTCCTCCCGCCCTGCCGGCATTTGAAAAGATCTGTTTCTCATGGCATTCCCTCCCTATCCCATCTTACATACATTTTATAAACATATATTATTTTGTATCTCCCCCTCCATATAAGAAGATTCATCTCCATCATCCATCCTCCCTTACACTAAAATCAGTAAAATCGGTGTATTTTGCTCACCTTTTACTTTAAATGCATTTGACAAGATCTGTTTGAATATCGGCTCCAGCACATATACAAATGCCTAATCAGTACACTTCTGCATGGTTCATCGAATCTGCTGTCACAGCTTTTGTCCGCAACACTTTCTTTTCCTATCACCTTTTAATTAGTGGATTTGATGATAAACACATAGGTCCGGTTCACAATTTTTTATGTGTGGCATGAAGTGACGTACTCCTGAATATCCATGAGTTGGTCACAACTACTCATGGAAAGCGGTTTTTTTTGTGCACTTATCTTTATCTGCCTGGCATGAATTGTGTCTCGTGTTCCAACACTAACTTAGAAGGTAAACACTTCACAGTTTACATGATTTTCAACATCTGTATGACACATAAACCAGAATGTAAATACCACATTGTTGTTGAGTTTTAGCAATACACTTTACAAGGACAAGCGTTTATGATTCGGACCTACGCCTCACATTGTTACAGTTTTGTTGGCTCTTTTATAGGTGTAGACAAAAACCCTTTGTTTCACCTGTCTGTATTTATTGATAATAATACAGAACCCTGTCAGTCATGACTACCAGGCCACTATTTGTATAAACTGACAACAAGAGTAAAAAAAACCTAAGTAGAGCGTATATACCGGTAATACACATGTTGGTACAATAATGTCAATATGTTATGTCAGGGCACTGGTATATAACGTAGTACTGCATATAGTGCTACAACCCAACAATCAAAGTATGAGTGCACATTTATCAGGTAAATAAATGTAGAAATATACTAGGAGTAATTTGGCATTTTTTCTCAAAACCAAATATATATATTGATGTATAAATACCGATACGAGTAATGCAGAGCGAACTGTTACCAAAAATATATATCATAAAACTGGGATCTCTGGTCGTATTTAATGGTTACATGCTTTGCGGTGTAAGAAAAGGCATGCAAATCCCTGGGCTGTGTACCCTAGGTGACGCATTCTATCATTTTAACGAACATTCCAGTTGACGAAAAAGGTTTTTGCTATCCCATTCAAGAGTAAATGTACAAGGGATAAAGCCATTTGTTCAAACAAGTCTCTACCCTACCCTATGGCCTTCCATTAATTAAGATAATGTCTCTGACAGAGAAAACTGTTGTTATGCTCCACTGCTCATTTCCAGAATCATTCCAAATGAAAGCATCCTTTCTGTCACATAGAGATTTTATGAGAAGCATCCATGTTGGCTCCAAACTTTTAATATTTTGTGTTGTTTTATGTTAAGAAGAGAGCCCACGGCTAAAAACTGCACCTCACAAACTGTGCCTTGCAGCTTCCATTATTACTTTACTCATTGGCGTAAAACAACATTATTCTCCCTCCCGGCACAATGTGATAAGAATCCCATAAACCACGATAATCAATATGACTTAGACTAAATGGGGCCCTCTGACGGCGAGGGTCCTCCTGCACTAGTGAGGCTGCAAGGGCTTGAATTTATTTAGCAACCCCCTGAAGAGTAGAAAGTCTCTTTCACCTCTACTTGTGTGTCTGAAAGACTTAATGGACCAGAGAAGCCTCAAGGCACAGCTGAAAGGATGCACCTCATGATAAAATTATCAGTCAAGAACAGTATTTGGTTGCATTGTGGCATGTTCCTCATTGCGTACAGTGTTATATTAATTGCAGTCTTCCAAGAGTTCTCGCCACTTGGGAAGCAATGGCAGAACCTTCGCTTTTGTGCCTCCATTGGGCCGCACCTTAGGAGCTAAAGAATCTGACACCCATTTCAGTTTCTGCATCGATTGACTGCCTTGAGGATCAATTAAATGCTTCACTCGTTCCCACTTACAAATCCAACACCTTGTCCCAGACAAAGCACAAGATGCTTTATGCACATATTGTCTAAAGAGATACAGGTTAGAATCTCCGACGTTCACTTTTGGGCACTCCACTTTTTAAAAACATTTTTTTTATTTACTTGAGTTTTCAGTTCAAAAATCAAGTTTATTTGGACCATTGTCCTTAAACAGATAAAACATTCTTAAAACAATTCATTGTCAGATAAAAACTTTAAAACCATATACACCTATAACTCATTAAAATTCACCACACAGGGCTTAGACTAATCGCAATTCATAGTTTGTTTAACTTTTTGCATAAAACTCCCCAGAGCACGAGCGATATCCAAAGAGAACATTTCTGTTAGGAGCATACTTGCAGCAAGTCTATTATGGACACCATATTTTTTTAAAATTGGACATAAAATCTCCTTTCGAAATTCTAAGAGCTTTGAACAGTCTAATAAAATATGCATCATATCACACGAGGTTTCCACTATACACTTACAATTTCAAGCGCTATCTATCATCTCTGATTTTGCTCTAATATTACCATAATAGGGGTTCAATCCAGATCTTAGTCTTAGAACTTCTCTCCTCAGCCATCTATTCGTTAATCTATCCATATAAGGGAAGTGTATTTCTTTTTGCCAGGCCTGGGCCATAAACTGAACTGACTTTTTCATCGCCAGATAATCTAGGTCCTCTGCTCGAGATACCTCATATCCTACCTCCCTCAAGGCCTTTCCCGTGATCTCCATTTGCAGAGACACAGGGTTTACATCAAGACTTAGCAGTTTGCCAACCATACTGAGGGAATTTCTAATCCCTTTAGGCCATATTCATTCACTCACCAGCACTTCTCTCTTACACCATTGCGAGACCTTTAGTTCGTCCTCAGTACACAGGCGTTGCCAAAATCTCACTAAGGCCATACAAACTGTTATCTTCCATGAGGTTACACATGTTTCTAACCTTACAGCTTGCACCATGGAGCTTTTAGGGAGTGAGAATACGTTTTTCAAAGCTTTTCCCTTCTCTACATCCCATCCATGTTTACCATCCAAGAATAGTAAATCTGCCCCATACAGGAATTGCGGGGGGACCATAGCTAGATAAGCCTTTAAAACTGGCCTTTCCGATTTTTCTCTGTAAATTCCATTAAATTTCTTAAGGCCATTTATAGATGCTGCTGTCCTTGTTCTACAAGCATCTAGGTGGGTTTTCCATTTTAGATTTTTCTGAAACCACATACCCACATACCCAGATACCTGTACTCTTCTACAGTTTCCAGCTTTTCAGGACCTAGGCACCAACTGAATCTTACTTCCTTTCTCCCAAAACATAGAATCTTTGTTTTGTCCATATTAACCACAAATTTTTTCAACTTACAATACTCATGGAAGCTATTCAGCTTTCTTTGTAACCCAATCTCCGTTTGATCAAAGATTACCAGGTCGTCAGCGTATAAAAGGCATGCTATATATGTCCCATTTATATTGGGGCTTGCCCCCCTTGCACTACCTAAAGTAGAGGGTAGGTCTGCTATAAAGAGTGAAAAAAGTTGGGGGCCAAGACACACCCTTGTCTTAACCCAATTCCGATTTCAATTTTTCTTGATATACTCCTGTCTGTGTCTAAGATAATCCTTGCCCAGTTTGCAGAGTGCAGAAGTTGTATTAGGCTCAGCAATTCTCTGGGGATATCATAGCCAATCAATGTCTCCCACAGCTTCCCACGGTCTACAAAATCAAACGCAGCACGGAAGTCCACAAAGCAGCAACACAACCTACCATTCTGCTCTATGGACTTCCCCGCTATAGACCAAAGTGCAAAGCAGTGGTCGACCGTCGAGTGGCCCTCCTTAAACCCCCCTTGTTCTGGTGGTATGACTTGGTTCAGCTCTGACCAATCCTCTAGCTTTTCTAGGATCAATTTGGCGAATACTTTTTCCCCTATATCCAACAAATTAATTAACCTATAATTTTTGGGTGAATTAAGGTCCCCTTTTTTGTGGATCGGCCTTATTATTGCCCCTCTCTAAGTTTCTGGGATTTGGCCTGAGGTAAGAATCCCTTGGAACAATTTAGAGTAGAACAGAGCCCACCAATCCATCCTCTTTTTTATCACCACCGCAGGGAGATTGTCTGGGCCAGCTGCTCTTGTCAAATTTAAGTTAGACCCAATTTTTTTGACATTTTCGATAGAAAAATGAGCCTCCTTGAGTTTTATATAGCGCTGGCTAGATATCAGAGCGCTTTACATGAGGAAAGTTACATTGGTTACAAAAAACATTGTTATAAAAAAAATAAATGAGTTACAAGTTGCATCTGTTGATTAGTGGTGCGTAGAAGGGTGAGGGGGTAAAGTAAAAGGGTAACAGGGAGGGGATACAGTGGAGAGACGAAGGAAAGTCTGCCCAATGTCCGGCTGGGTAGATGACGGCCGAGGGGGAAGTCTGCAGCCCATCTCCTATATATCTAACAAGGTAGCTCCACCGGGCAATGGTCAAAAAGATAGGTTGACTCTGCCGGTGGAACTTTTCATTCCCTAAAAATAAGCGTCATAGCTGAGACACTTGTCCAAGGCCAAAGGATAAAAAGGGTCAATAGGAAGAAAATAACAGCGGAAAAGGCAACAAGAACATATGTCCAAAGTCCGGCTGGGTAGGTGACGGTCATAGCGGTGTGCCAGAGTCAATCTCCCCTATAGCTGACGGTGCAGCTCCATCGGGAATCGGCCATGTGGTTCGGGCTCCGCCGGATGAGTGAAGATCAGGAAGTGATCAAAGATTTTGAGACCAGAGGCGGGCGAGTGGAACTGGCCAGGATGGTAGGATCGGTAAGGGTTTATAGCGAGGCTGCCATCTTGTAGTCAGGCAAGTTAAGTCTGATTGGCCACCGTGATTCAGCAGCTGGGCATGCCTCAAGTTCTATTTATTTGTTAAACTCATTTATGCCATTTGTGCTGGGAAAACATCTGGGCCCCCTCATCTGATTGGACATCTTCCCTCATCGGTGAGAGTACCTAGGCGGGCGCCATTTTAAGATCAGGCTCAGTAAGTTCAGATTTGAAAGTAGATTGTCGAGCTCTTATTGGGAATTAAATTAGGTGCCAGAGGTTCACAAAGCCCACAAAGGGATTGTATGTGGCTGTTATTTCGTTTCCCACTCACTGCCTCAGAAGCGTCTCCTGTGGTTTTTGGAGGACACTGCCGGCAGCGTATCAACAGCTGATGGCAGGCTCCCACCAGTCAGCCCTGCCCCATGTCTCAACAAAGCAGTGCTGAGCCCAGCTGCCGGTCTAATGATGCAAACTAAATGCAGGTCCTGTTGCTGGATGTTGGGCATGAAGCTGCCCTAGGCGAGACCAGGAACGGAGTGTGCCAGTTTGATCGATTTACATCTGGTCACTCCGTCTGTCTCAGCAATAACGCCGCTGGCCCAGTGACAATGCAAACTCTGGCAAGAACTGCCACCCAAGATCATAAGGGTCAGTGCAGTCTCCAGTTTTAGAAATGCGGTACTTGCTAGATGATTATAGGAGGTCCGCGTCAGCTTCAGGGTCCTATCTACGGCTCAGTGCCGTAACCAGGGTAGTCTGTAACAAGTCAGCTCGGGATAGGCGCTATCTTGCTCACCGGTGCTCTGAACCGTGAACTCTCGATTCGGGGCCAGTTATTCAGGTTAGGGCAGTGATGTTATGCCCAAGCGTTTCCAACCATATTTCAACACCGGAACCTGCCTTTTGTTCCAGAGTGGAGTGCTGGAAAGCTTACTTCTGCAGCCTGGAGTGCAGGGTCGACACAGAGCTTCAGCTCCAAACGGCCTTGGCTGCCCGAGGCCACACCCACCTTTTGACCAATGACTATCTGACTTGACCAGGACCAATCAGACCGGCACAGAAAAAAAAGATAAAAAGTACAGGACAAGAGACAAAATGTTCTGATCTAAAGTGGAGGCACCAGGCTAGAATCCTCTTGGAAACTCCAACGTTTATGCTTTTAATTGAAATAGTTCAGCCTTGTGTATCACCTCACAACAGTATACTAGTCAATACTCCATTAAATAAGGCTAATTGAGAACACACCGTGTGTGTCAGTTTGATGCCAATACAATGTAAGTAACGTAACCGCTGTGACATGAAGGTTTGACAGAAGGGTAATTGTACGAAAAATTAGCACACTAGAGAGAAACAGAGAAAGTGGGCAATGTGTGAACATTGGTCATTGTTAACACCTAATTATCAAAGTAACTGTTTTCCAGAATACTTAAAATAGTATTTTTATTTGGTAATTTGTAGTCTGAAATTTGTCTTTATTGTTTGATTATTTAAAATCATTACAATTAGAAAATACTTTATATATGTAAAAAGATTTAAAAAAGACGAGGTGTTACTACAAAAGTTACAAATTATAAAATTTCTAAGTTTTAGTGAGGCATAGTGTCCCAGATATAATATGTGCACAATTTTCCAGTGGTGTTATGTTTTTTTGATGAAGGGTGTGGACCACAAGGAACTAAAACTTAATTGTTAAAATGACGGAACAGTCTCGGCATAGACAAAGAGAAAAAGAAAAAGAAGAAAAAAGGGATACAAACTTGGTGCTTGTCTCTAAAGGGTTCGAAAGTTCTGTGTGGTCTCGGGTATCGTCAAGAATGTACGAATGTACGCAAAAAAATTGGCTGCTCTTCAAACTATTTTTTTAACCGAATGTTAAGCATCGTATTTTCTGGCTTGCCGGTCCCCAAGTTTGTTCCATTTGCCTGCAGCAGAATCCTTCTGTCGTTGAGTAAGGTGGGACAGATACATACCCAGTGCCGGCTCACCGAGGGAGTGCTGCGGGGCGATGGGGAGGGGGGAAGGGGTATGGTGGGGGGTAGTGGAGTCTGAAATACGACAGACAGGAGTAAGGTAAGTAATTAAATAAATAAAACAATTTACCTTGCGCACGCTGTATCGCGGAAATGGTTTGTATTTTTCTTGAGGGGTGAGATCCCTCTCCCAACTTTATACGAATCCAACTATCTGAGTGGAGTTGGGTTATTGCCTTTAAGAGGGCAGGAGGGATTTCCCCTTGCTGCAGTTTGTGCCATAGCAGACCCCTGGGCACCCGGTCAAAGGCTGCTTTAAAGTCGACAAAGCAACAATGGAATGGCATTCTTAGAACTGATGCTTTCTCCTTCAATACAGATAAAGCAAGCAGATTACTAGCGGTTCATGATTTGGCCACAAATCCGGTCGGATTGAAAGGTAGACAAGGGTTTTTATGTGCCTAGGACGACAGCTCTTCAAGCAACAGGCTGGCATAATGTTTAGATTCGATGCCCAGCAGGGCTATCATTCTATAGTTTTTGGGGTCATCTCTCTTACCTCCTTTAAAGTTAGTATAGATAATGGCTCCTTTCCACAACTCTGGTATCGGATGGCTGAGCCAGCAGTAAGAGAATAAAGGGGCTAGATGTTCAGACCACAGCTTAAAATCTGCTTTATACAGGATTTGGGAAAGACCGTTTGTTCCAGGAGCCCCATCTGACCCGGTGTTATTTGTGTTGCGTGCTATTTTTGATCTCAGAACTTCAGGAACCTTTAAAGCCTTGGACAGGAGCTCTTTTTCCTGGTTTGCAATATCAACAGTGTTAGTAACTTGAGCGTGAGCAGACGGTTAATTTTGCAGGGCTTACCTTCCGACACTCATTGTTTCCAATAGGGGCTGCGAAAATTCAGGTAGTATGAACTTATTAAATCGTTGCTCTCCATTTTTGGATTCTTTAAAGTAGTCTGTTAAATAGAGTGCCCATTCAGCTTTGCTTATGTTTGCACTGCTTTGCCCTCTAGAGTCCAGTGTCCTCCTGTTCACAAGCGACCAAAATAACTTTGGATTATGAATTTTGCTGGCATGTATTAATTTCAGCCCAAACTGGTCAGCAGTTATTTGTTTGTCTTGGTAATTGGCTTGCCTAAATGCTTTTTGGGCTTGCTTGTAGATTTTAAATAACTGAGCATCTCCCGGACTCTTCCTGGTGTAACGTAGGGCTAAGTTACGCCGAGTTTAAGATTTTTTAGTCTCCTCTGAGATAAGCAATCGGTCGCTTGTTGATGGTTTTCTAGAGATGGACGGAAATTTGCTAAGTAGTTGATTTAAGAGAAACCCCCATGCTCTGTTAGTGCGATGTCAACTTCTCTTCTTGCTCCTAGAAGAGCCCTGCATTTTGTCATGTTTGCGGGGTTTGAGCGATCTGACCATTTTAGCTTTATAAGATTCTTTGTGTGAATTCCGATTTGTGTTTAACTAATTGCTGCATCAAAGGTGACTCTGAGGGATAAGCTAATTATTTGAGGGCGGTGGTCACTCTCTCCCTGTGATACGATCAAGTAATTCTTCATCAGTGGAAGCATTATGTTGTTACTTAGCGTGAAGTCCAAAAATGAATGGGTGTGACTGTTTGTTTTTGTCCAAGATGGTGGGGCATCCATGGGGAAGTGCCATTCATTATTGTGTAACCCAGGCGGTTGAATTGAACAACTGTATATTCTCCCAATTTGCTTTGCCTGTTACCGGCTGATTTCAATTGGGCCACAAGGTGTAATGAGACTTCTGGTTGTATATCATTATACACCTCTGTAATGTTTTGAAAAAGAATTGTGTTGAAATCACCTGAGATTAGACAAAGTTTGCTTCCATTTTCACTTATTAGATTACACACAATCTGGATCAGGCGATTCAGTTTAACCTTTTTCTCTCTGACATGTGAAGAAATGTAAACATTGAGCAGAAGCAGTTGTTTAGCCTGATTAAGGCATTTGACTCTGATGCCCGTAATCCAGTCTCCAGATTTTCGCTGGTTGATGCTTAAATTTAGTTTACAGGCAGCAGAAATCGAAAGCCCACCCCAAGGGCTACCATACTTATGCATTCTTGAGGCGGGATACGTAAATTTCCAGGTAGCCTTCTGTTGGTAAGTTGTACATTTAAGCCACTTTCTTAATTATGGCAATGAGCAATCTTACAGGATCTGTGCTTCTTCCACATATGCCTGTCTGTAATTTTTCCTGTAGATGCAGCAAAGGCAAATGCATGCATATGGGCAAGCTTACCCTCCTCAGGACAAGTTGAATATTGATCACCCAAGAGGAGAGGAAAATGTAGCTCGAGACCGGGAGTCACTTTCAGAACCAGCTCTAAGGATTGCTGAGACCATCTGGTTGCCCAATCCCTGTTTAGGGGTAAGGCAATGGCCACCCCCAGAGATATTATGAGGCTGTCACACTTCAAAATGGAAAGAGTTGTACATATGGGTTCAGTCTGTCGGTGTGGCCAGAGTGACACTAACAGGCGGTGATCCTGTGCACCTTTCACCATGATCCGTGAAGAGAGGTGAGAACCCACTATGAGTCCTTTCAAGGACCTCCAGGTCCTGCTTCATGTTTGGGAGGCAGCGAGCACCCAATCAAGGAGAACAGGTGAACCTGTCACTCAGCGACTCTTTGCAGCACACTCCCTGCACAGGCCTTGAGAGTGTTTGTGTATACCAAAGTATTCCATAGGGTGACTATGATGTGTATGAGTTAACTTTTTTATGTTTATATGATATATATCTGTCAAAGTGAAGATCAGATTGGAGTAACGAAAATCATTTAGGATCATGTTTAACTTAACTTTTCCTTGATACATGGTTGTGGTTTTGTCTCTGCTGCAGAATAAATACCGGTGCGGTTGCTATCCGGGACTGCCCCAGCTCCGGGTTCTTCTGCCGCTCCCTGTCCCAAGCACCCTCACGCTCTCGTTCCCCTCCAGCCCAGCCAATGGGAGTATTAAATGATGAGACTGACCCGCAAACGCATCTGCTCCGTCTTGGTGTTCGTGTACTTGTCTCTTTTCCCTGATTGCGGCTTACAGCGTGTTCTTCAAGCCCCAGAAGGCGAGTCGTGTTCACAAGGTGGTACATAACTAGGGGGCTGTTGCGATTGTGTTTTTAAAAAATAGTGTAAATAGGTAGCGAGATCGGGAGATAAGTGTACGGCCGCCATGAATACAAAGCTTGGCGTGCCGCACTTTATAAAACCAAATTAGAAAAGATAAGCATTTTGGCGGTGCGCACAAATGAAAAAAGTTAAAGAGCACCATGCGCGCGTTGCACGCACAACACGCCGTGAGCGTGCACATCAGCGTGGCCTGCGGCTCGCGCCCGTGGTGCAGAGGGAACCCTGGCACCAGAGAGGGAGCGCAGGAGCTGACGTCCAGGGTCCCAGGAGGGGGCCCGGGTGAAGATCGGCCGATAGAAGTGCGGGCTCGCATGACTGAGGAGAGAGGCCGATAGAAGTGCGGGCTCCCATGACTGATGAGAGAGCCCCGCATTGTGCTGGCAGAAGTACAGGAGAGATGGAGTGCTCCGGAAGCGTGCCGCATTCAGCCGCAGTTCAGGAGGATTCCCCCCCCCCCAGACCGGGGGAGTGGGGGATTCTCAGTTTGTCTAGTGGTTGCGCAGATGAAGGCACAGTGTACAGGTTGATTTCCTGAGCGGACCCCCCATTGGTAACTGCTCCAACAATGGGGCAAGTTTATTTAAAAGCACCTTTTGGGGGCCAGAAGGTTAAACTGAGCGCCCGTGCGCATAAAAACAAAAGTAAAAGTTACATTGCGGAGGCTTGCGACGAAGGGAGATAGGAGACATCGCATGGCTGCACGGGCGCGCCCACAGACTCCAATCGCCAAAAGACCTGCGCGTGCCCATCTCTGTCCCACTTCCGAGGCAAGTCGGTGACAATAGATCTCGCTGGCGACAGTGCTTTCGCACTGCGTCGCCAGACGAGACCTAAAAAGGGATGGGAGTGCATGTGGGAGGGGAAAAGTAAAAGGAGAGGGTGGGGATAAATTAGATAAGGTTTTTAAAAAGAGTAATGGACAAGGCAGCAAAGAAGAGCAACAGTGCTCACAACGAATGCAGTGGGCGGTTTCCAAGCCCATTGTTAGACTAGAGTCTCGCAAGCGAAAGTGTGGCATCTCCTGACCCAGGGGGCACCGATGCCGCATCACTCACCCTCCTCCCCCAGGTTAACTCATGGTTGACACCGCTGTGACATCATTTGGAATGCCACAGCGGTGAACGTTCGGAGCAGAGCACCCTGTGAAGGAAGCAGCCATCGTTCGTGATGAAAGCTGTGGCTGAGGTCTCCTCACCTTTGAACTGTAGACAATAAAACCCAGTTAAACTCTCTACAGGCCTTACGTGTGTTATTACCAGCTTTCTACAGAAAGCACTTGTACTAGTATATGCTTTTACAGGCTTGGTTTCGCTTCAACGTCCTGTGACTCTGGGCAAACCACTTAATATCCCCGTGCCAAAAACGAAACATAATGTTTCTTTGTGTGATGTAAATGCTGCTCATATACAGCACTCCAATGCCTATGGCTCACGTTCTCGCTATATAAGACAAAGCCAATAGGTTTTTCCTTAAATAAAATATTCTCTTTGCATAAGTAGTGAGTTTAACAAGTGTTAGAGAGTATAAAGTATGAATTATTGTTTCTATTTATTAATAAGGTATGTAGAGAACGTGTGATGGAATCTGTGTGGAAATTAATGGATATACTGCAAAGAGGAACAAATGTCTATTGTTTAAGACATGTTTAGCAAGTGAACAATAAATTTGGTGTATGGTAAAGAATGTCTTGTAAAATGCCATGTGTTAGAGCATATATCAGTTTTGCAGCTAATGACTGCCTTTGTTACAGTAACTGTGTTGCATTTACATTGTAAAGTAGCACTCTAACTTCCCAGTGTGGCTCACTGGTTAGAGGTGGCAGACCCGAGAGCAGAGGACGGCCCGGGACCAGGGTTCGATTCCCGGCGCGGCAGGTTTCTGGACCAGGGTCAGCGGACTCGATAATTCTCTCGCCTCGGTGCCCACTCTGATCAGCGATCACACTCGGCAACTCTGGGCATTAGCTTGCCTCATCTTCACTAACGGCCCCACCAGACCGCCGGGGATGCCTGGTCTCACCCTGGAGATACCCATTAAGGGACCATCTCTCAGGGAAGCCAGGAAGGGTGTCGCAGCGGTCGAAGCGCCTTGGGACCCTACGGGTAAGTAGTGCGCTATATAAATGCCTATACATTTACATTTACATTTACATTTTGGCACAGTGGTGCCCGCCGAACTGTGAAACAAATGTGCAAGGCAGTTGTACTTCACATTTTTTACAGAATATGTAGGGATACCTTGTATTTAAATGTTTGGATGTATAAAAAGAATGTCCTTCCTTTCACATGTTGTGTAAAGTAATGGGTCGTATGCAAAAAGATCAAAATTGTGGGACGCACTTTTTTTTGCAATGTATTGGAGGTGCAAAGGAAAGAGAATAATAGTCAGGTTAAGGGCAACGAGGAGGCATCAACGTACAGAGGAGCAGATCGAGGAAAAGAGAGGAAAGTGGTCTTTAGGGGTGAACAAAACTTACAAAGGACTGGAGAATGTTGATGAAAAAAACGGAAATGTGTAATTGGGGTTCAAAATAAACACAATAGTAGTGGGTACAGAGCTGAAACCAATGCAATTGCTCATCTATAAGTCCTAAAAAACACAGAGGTAGAGTAAAAGCATAGGTACTGTTGCCTTGAAAGGAATTCATAAGCAGGAAATGGGTGAAGTTAAATATAGCTGGACTGTGAGTGTGAAAGTAAGTTCCACAGAAGCAAATCACAAGTAAGATGCAAAGACAAATTGTAGAGAAAATGTGGTGTCCAAGATAAGAAGCAAATGGGAATAAGAATGTGTCATGACCGACACTGTGAAACAAGTATATGTCATAATAATAATTGAAAACAGTGTGAATGCCAAATAAATACCTCTATGTGAACTCCTGTAAGGTTTACATTTACAATTCAATAATGTGCATATATGCATTAGTTCTGGGAGGCTTAATTGTTAGTTGTAAATGATCAAATAAGGTAACCATGTGGGCTCCCATGAAACGAAGTAGCAGAATGTGGGTGAGGTTGGAAAGCAAAGTTGTCTGTGTGGGTGGGAGTAAGAACAGAGGAGCAGAGATAAACCGGTATAGAGACTTGTGTATGCGTGTTTGACTGTAAGTGAATAGCAGAGATACCAAGCTTAAAAGTCAACACCATAACTCAGTGCTAAAAACCAATGAAAAACAGAGGCCACTAATGAGAGTTGGAAATTAACAAAGTAACTGGCAGCAACGACATAGTCAGCATGTACAAAGGCAGAGAATGGAGCTGTAGAACACTGAGACCACTGAAGAGAAGCACCCCATGCTGCTGCACTTGCGTTAGACAGCACATTTCGCTCAAGCCCGATTACGTCCTTGCTCTGCAAGTTGTCTCCCCAGTATGTTTACTCGGGCAGATCTGTGCTGGTTCAGCAGTTAGAGATGCGGAATTGGTATTTTATCTGATGCCATGCTTTTGTATTGTGTGAAGCGCACTTGATGGGCAGGGGGAGCAGTACAGTCGTAGGACCTATAAAGCGCCAAACATGTATTTACACCCTTTCAGGGCACTTTAGACCGTGTGTGTACGCCAAATGTTTTACATGCCGATACAGGAAAACGTTTGTTTTCTACATACAAGATATTTTACCAGATTAACCCTCAACAGTGCCACACTTAAGATAGTAAATAAACCGGTATGTGAAAATTGTCAGACCAAACGAACATTTATAATCATCCAGATCTGTAGAAGAAACAGAAGAAAGAACAAAAGTGAAATTTCAGTGAATGGCTGGCGGCTTAAAAAGGAACCGATGTAGCGACTACACAGGCAGTGGGCTGTGGAGCTCTCTCTGTCTCGTTGTTTGATCAAACGGCGCAATGTGGCTCAAGTAGAATGCATAATGGACAGTGCAGCTTCCCATCTGACAGCAGCATTCCAAGAGGCTGCACCTGAGACAAAACAGAATTTCTCACCTCAGAGCAGCATGAGCTCAACTGTCCAATTTATTTCACAGAGAGACTCTGACTAAAGCAGCCTGAAGGCTTTAGAGAAAAATAATGTATCCAGTCCTCCGAGGGTACCATATGCCTGTGTGCTGAGACAAGCTGCCTTCGCCACTTCGTAATTAAACAGGCGGAAGAATTGTAAGAGCCTGAACAAACAAGCAACAAACCACATAGGACAGGGGGTCAAGAAAAACGGAGCAAGCTGATGACAGAGGAAGCAGCCATAAGGAAAAAGAACTCAGAACAAGCACTGTGGATGTAGAACCTTAAAAAAGTAGTTCCTCAAAAGCGGATGGAAACAGTACTTGGTCGCCGGAAAATGATAAGAGAAGCGCACGAGGATCAACAGGAAACAGTGTGCTTCAGCCAATAGAACCTGAGGAAATGTGAGAGGCTATCACAGGAGCCAATGAAAAGCAAGTAAAGCAAGGGGGTGAGATGTAAGCCCCTTTTAAGATTGATGTTAAATTCAATAGATTTCACAATCACAGCACAAGTGCTGTGCAGGCAAAACCTAATAAATGATAGGCGCAGGGTTGGGCAGAGGCGTTCTATCACAAAACTCATACGGCTTGTGGAAGGGAAGTAATGCGTCAACAGCCCTTTCAAGCCGGCAAAAACTACCCTTCACAGGAGGTTGATTGAGTGAAAGAACCGGGAGAGGATAAGGTTAAAAAAACAGGTACTAAAGACCAATGACGTGGCTCTGACCATGTCATATCATATAAATGGTACCTGAATTCCAACTCGAGCAGCAGGAGATGAAGTGGTGTAACAGCCAGAGCTTTTGACTCTGGAGCTGCGAACTAGGTTCAAGCCTCAGTGTCAGCTCAACATCTGGTGATTCTCGACAGATCACCTTTACTTTCTGTGCCTAACATAACCAACAAGTATTGGTAAATGCAATGGGTTTTTCCTATGTGCTCAATAATAAGCTGTTTTTTGTTGTAAGTTGTAGCTTGGTGAGCAATATTAGTAGAGTGAGCAGTTGGATATGAGTGTAAAGTGTGTGTTTTTGAAAAATATTGTGAGCATGTCGTGTGAGTGCGTAAGTGATTGTGTTTTGAGCGTGTCAATGAAATGCAGGAGATAAACTTTCTTGACAGATGTGTGGGACACACGCGTTTCACTTATTTTTCAGTTAATGTTAAATTCCTAAATAATGTATTTTTATTATTGTTTGTTATACAAAAGTGTTTTACTCCAATCACACATGCACTCACACATACCTGCTACATGTACAAACCACTATTATCTTACCAAGACACACAGTTTTGAATCAAAATATTATTTTTTTCTCTTGGCAACTTGTGAAGTAACAGGCAGAGCGTATCTTTCATTGCTGAGTAAGGCTGCAAGGTGAGAGGCTACTGCTGTGCTGTGCCTAGTCTGACCTCAATCTACTCCTAGGAAAGACACCCGTGGACTAAAGGAATTCAGGACTGTCAATAAAGGGAGACATTTACACCTGTGACGCACCGTCAAATGCTGCTGTGCCCGTCGAAGTTCACAATGATTGTGTGTTTCGGTGTCAGCAGACTGCACTGGGACAAGTTCAACATGATTAGACAGGTCGAAAACAGATCCTGGTTCCACTCAAAAAAGCCTTCTGGTACAGAATCCATTTGGTATTGGTTAGAAACCTCTTACAATTGTGCATGAAGCTTTTAGCACACAATATAAGGACTGGACTTTCACATGGCACAAATTGTACATATGGAAGAGTCAAAGTGCTTCTGCCCCATCTGAGGGTTTCACCCTGGCCAGCAGCGAAGGAAGATGCCTGAACCTCGGAGACAGACTGGGCGCAGGTACAAAGGGCTATGACTGCATTGAACGGAATCTCCTCATTGGACAGTGAGACGACGGCGAGTAGATAATCCTGGCTTCAGATTAAACAAACAGTGTGATCCTGGGAAATTAACCTTACCTTACATCGATTGTTAACCTTATTTGCCCTGCAAAAACTACGGAGTGGGGAAAACTGTTATTTAAAAGCTGACTATTACACTTCAAACCTGCCTTTAACAAGTTGGCGGTATGACTTCAGTATATGTGTTTGCTATGACCCACTTCAGAAGCATGTAGTGCAGGTTTAGCAGTATTTCCACATATCAGTGCATATTTAAGAATCATTGTAAATGCTACAGGAAGGAACTGCCCAGGAAAACGATAACATTCCAAGGTCACAGGGTGAAAAAAGATGCTAGTAATGAGTTGGACTGCTGTGAGGTGGTGGAGGGACAAGAATGGGTAGGTTTCAAAGAAGGGAGCGCCATCAGCAGAACGTGACATTAGTGGAAAGGTGGGGTTGTCCAAGCTGGAGGGCAGCAATTGAGGGAAGCAATCTAGTGTCTGTGATAAATAAAATAAAAAAACATAAACTCCACTCTATATTCGCCTTTATCGCACATAAGCCTACTGAGCTGTCAAGCTGTGCCAGCAGTCAAAACATGAATACATGTAGGCAAAGCATTAAAAAAGTTACACAAAAGCACATTTACCATGTGGGCTTCTGTTGCCGAGAACAGACTGCGAGCGCTTCATTGTTCTGCTCGTGGAGGCTGTGGGAGCATGTGCTATGTATGCAAAACATTAATATACAAGCAGCGGCAATGTACAGAATACTTACTCAGTAACAGAAACTTTAGAACTAGTAGAAGGACTACTGTAGTATTTGCATTCAGGATAAGTGAAAATGCTGCAAACATCATAGACAGGCAACAATCGGAAAAACAAAATAAACTAGCTTGCAACAAAAACATACGGAGGGAGAAACACAAGACCCCTGGAAGTAGCCAACAGCCCTCAAAGTACTTTGTTAGGTGCATGGGCATCCAATTTCGGCAGATCAACTGCTATTATTTATCCCCAGAGAAAGGTGCTTCTCCCTGGACTATATTTCTTAAGAGTGCGTGCCTTGATTTAACTTTGCCTCTGAAAACGTTGTGCCTAGCTGTCAATGCTAATTTGGAGATAGACGCGGATGAAGGGAGGGGGAAAAGAGGGGAGGTGGAGAAGCAGAAAGGTGGCCATGGAGGCCTTTGTGCCTACGCTCTGTGCCCCTGTGGCCGGAACACAGAGAACAGCAAACTGATAAGCGGATGGAAAGTACTTTGACAATGGGAAACTGATAGGAAAAACACGAGGAACAACACAGAAAAAAGCAGGACAAAATACCTATGCACACACAACCTAGATACAGATATTTGATAATTTTGTTGGTCTTATTTCAAACCAGCGAATTAAAAGTTCTTTGTGAGCGAATGTTCAGAGACTGTCCAAATATTCCACAATTAATACTGTAACAGTGTCCCAAGATAATGTTCCAAACCGGTGATCCAGGCGGAAAGATGCTGCCACAATGGGCGCTCAGTTCTAGCAACAACCCTCTAGCGATGTCCCGCAACTCCTCTCAGCGTCCTCCGCGTGCTGATGGGTGCATCACAAAGAACTTTTAATTCTTACCCGCATCGCCCTTACCTGTCCTGGCCCATTATCAGCGCAAGACCATTTCTTTCGACTTCTGACTAAAGTGCGCCTAGACCCCTTTGGTCTGTCTCACCGGAATATCCACCGATACCCGGACTGGGTTGGAATTATCACCAGTCGTGGGGGATTACCCTTCTTTTCCATTAGGATCTAGCCCTGAAGATTTGGAGTGTACCCCACTCCAATGAAACACGTGTCGGCTGGCGCAATGAATGCAATTGTTACATACACCAACTGCCCCTCGTTGTTGTTTTGAAATAAGACCAAAAAAATTATCAAATATCTTTATCTAGGTTGTGTGTGCATAGGTATTTTGTCCTACAATTTGTAAATGTATGCTTAAGTATTACATTGTCAAGGGGTTGTGAGGGTGACCCCTTTGCTAATAGCACCACTTCACCATAACCATTCCTGAAAACCAAACCAATATCCTGTGGTGCGCAATCTTTCCCTTCAGCTACGTATCCTGTTCTTGCTTCAAACTAACACAGAAAAAAGCATTGGTAAATGCATGAAATTATGCTACAGCCAATAGAAATGGAAGAAAAGTAAGTGGCAAGCAAAGGAACCAATTA
Source organism: Lissotriton vulgaris (assembly GCF_964263255.1). Taxonomy (NCBI): domain Eukaryota; kingdom Metazoa; phylum Chordata; class Amphibia; order Caudata; family Salamandridae; genus Lissotriton; species Lissotriton vulgaris. Next base: position 1,460,369,890 of record NC_141687.1, on the reverse strand, counting down.
AAAGCAAGGAAAAAAAGGGTTCGGGATGAAAGCCCCTTTTAAGATTGCTTAGCAGAGTGTGCTGCAAGGTTCTGCCTCCTCAGCCATCGCATCCGGTTATGTAATCAACACTTATCATTCCACCTACAGCAAGCAGGATTATGGACTCCAAGAGTCACATCAGGAGTCACAGCCACTATGCCGGGAACGGACGTGCTCACCCCAACCTACTGATGCTCAGACCGCTTTCTTAATGCTCACATACTCACAGTATGGCAGAGACAAGAGAGGCTGTAAATTAAAAGCCCTTTGAGATGATCATTAGACAGACCCGACAGGGAGAATCCTGTGAAATGAAGTAGGGACTACCACCCCCACACCCCGCCTGTGAATCAGCCCAGGTGTATTTTGTCATGACCCCTACTAAGCCCTTAGAGATCCCCATCAACAACCTGCAGTGGCCAAGTGGCAGGCACCCAGGGGGACCTTCAAGTCCTATTTCCTCACCAACTCCTTGCTGCCTGGCGGCACTCCCTGCTGCAGGTGTCTTGTTGCCACCACCACTCGCCCCACTTGACCGTAAGGATTTACATCGCTGAAGATGTGTGGTTACCTTTCATCTGGTCATATGTCCAAACAGAACTCACACAACTGCATCCCCCTTCTGGATGACGATCTATGTGCTTCATGTTAGCCGGCTTGACTACCAAGTGTCCCACATCATGAACTGCTATATCCAACCAGATTATCTACTTTCTCTGACCACAAGTGAAAGCATAATGTCAGTCAGTCAGTCAAGAGGTCTTTATTCGATTCACATCATAAAAGACAAATACATATATATTTAAAGACAATTCATTTTGCATATAAGATAATAAATACATTACATTTAAAAACAAGTTAAGAAAAGTATTAAATTTTTAAACGATGAACGAGAAGACCCCTTGCTACATAATAACAGTGCTACTTTAAACAAATAGTCATAAAAACTATATAATAAAAAACGTCATTTGCCAAGGTTACGGGTTCGGATTGACCACGCCCAACTCACAAATTTTGCTACACCAATAACGATGGAGGGGGAAGTATCAGTTTTAAGAATCCTAAACGCTGCAAGAGCAGAGCTGGTGCCTAGTAACCGACAGACTGGTAAAAGCCAAACTTTCCTGGGTAACAAATACATAGGGCAGCAGAAAAAAAGATGTTCAATATTTTCCACTGCTGTTACACAGAAGGGGCACTTATCACTACCACCAGTAGTCCAAGAGTGCGTAAGCCCCCGCACAGGTAACGAGCCTACTCGTAGTTGGTGGTACAGTTTGCGATCCTTTGGCTTGGTGATTAAGTCCCAATAAGCTTCATATTTAGGGACATCTTTTACAACCAGAAATTCCAGTGTCATGGTAGGACCATCAACCATAGCGGATCTCCTCTCAGTAATCCAATGCCAGTAAATATCTTTGAGGGCCTTCTTTGAGGGAAAGGTCGCGCGTGCTGGATCAACCCATAATGCCTCCAAATTTAGATTTTTCAAGAGCCTCCTGAGGTGACTGAACCAGGGTACCCTGTGAGACCCTTCAAGACCCCTCACATCGTCAATGGCCTCAGTGAACAAGGATAATTCAGGTGTAGTCCACAGGCGCCGCCAAAACGCCAGTGGTCTATACCGTACCTCATCCTCTATGCATTTGACACCTAGGTCAAGCTGCAGGGGTAAGCAGGGTGTCGATTGTGGGAGACCAGTTGCCATTCTCAGGAACCTATTCTGAGCCACCCTCAAAGAGGATAAATCACTATACCCCCACAGTTCGGCACCGTAGATAGTTGCAGGAATTACCTTGGAACCATAAATTTTAACCAACAGTGCCATGGGTTTGGTGAGAGATTTTGCATACTCCTTCAATAAGGCTCCCCCAAGTTGCGCGTGTTTCAGGGTCATAAGATCCATTTGAGGTTTCCAGCTCAAATTCTCACTTAATGTGACACCCAGGTATGTAAAAACCTCCGTTTGATCCAAAATGGCGCCGCTCATTGACACCTTGGCCTTCACAGCCTTGGGGCCTCGCAGAACCATGAATTTGGTCTTACTGACATTCACCTCTAACTCGTGCTCGCTGCAGAAACACTCAAAACGGGCCAGGGCGGACTGCAATCCCTGCCTCGTTTTAGAAATAATAAGCGTGTCGTCCGCGAACATGAGGAGGGGAATTTTCCTTCCAGCAAGGGTGGGCGCATCCGTTGGGTAGTTAGAAAAATACTTGGTCACCCCATTAATAAACAAAGAAAAAAGGGTGGGGGCCAACACGCACCCTTGTCTAACCCCCTTAGCTACTTTAAAACTATCAGTGACTTCCCCTGGACCACCCCATCTTACTTTGGCATAGGTATTTGTGTGCAAATTGATCAGCAGCACCACCAGCTCTTTGGGCATGCCTAGATCCAGCAAAACTTCCCAGAGCTTGATCCTGGGTACAAGGTCGAAGGCTGACCTGAGGTCCACGAATGCCGCGAACAACAGGCCTCCCCCAAGAAGGACCACCTTCCAATATATTAACATAAATCTAAAAACTTGCTCTAAGGTCCCCATATGTTGCCGAAAACCCGCCTGGAGAGGACTTAAAACATCATGGTCAGAAATCCAGGTCTGGATCCTACCTAAAAGAAGGCGGGCCACAATCTTTTGTAGAGCATCAATGAGGCTTATGGGTCGGTAATTTGCCGTTACTGAACGGTCACCCTTCTTATGAATGGGGAGGATCTCCGCCCCAAGCCATGATTCAGGGACTTTCGCACCCCTTGCCAATGCATTGGCCAGGAGAACAATATATGGGACCCAAAGGTCCTGTTCCTGCTTAAACATGTCAGCTGGTATGCAGTCAGGACCTGGTGCTTTACCCCCCGGGATAACCCTTAGTACTGCCCTAACTTCAGTAGGCGTAAAAACCAAAGCTTCGTTGGTAGTAAAATGCGTCAAATTAGCGGGACTTGAAACATTCTCTTTGAATTGGTTCCTGTAATACTCAACCCATTCCCTTGGCTCTACACTATTTGTGGGGGATCTGTCCTGTGGGCGATTGCCCCATTTAAGCTGCCGCCAGAATTTGGTCATGTTATTACTCTGGCAAGCCTCCAACAATTCCTTCCAACGGATCTCGTCCCAATTCTTCTTGGCAGTGGCCTGCACAACTTTATAAGTGGCCCTGCAGCAACGAATTAGGGTCTGATCTCTTGATCTTAAGGCTGCATGTAGCGCCCTTTGTGATTCCCTGCAGGCGCTATCATACCAAGTTAAGGGTTTCAGCTTATGCCTACTAGGGGCAATAGATTTAATAAAGAAGGTTTTGAGATTTAAAAAAAGGTCACTATGTAGAGATGTAATATTATCCAGAAGGGCCGACTCCTGACTGAACCCGCTGATTTGGGTCATTGTATCCCTCAACATGGTTCTAATCCTTAACAGAACCTCCTCATCCAGGGCTATTTTGGGCCAACTAACCCTTCTTTCATTGTTGGTCAATAGGACCTGTGGCAGGGACGCCTCTGCCACCGTAGGTACTGCAAAAGCTCCTTCTTTAATCGATAGAACCAAGGGATGATAATAATGTATTCACCCAAACCCAATGCAAACTAAAATTGCAAGTGCCACTTGTCAGGAGACATTCAACCTCTGTCCTTGAAGTGCAGCAAACCTGGCAATCGAAATTAAAGAGCTGACAAGCCTCTCTTTCCCTTGAACTCCAAGTGTGACAAATGAGGCAATCCAGGCACCCCCCCAAGGCTGAAACGATGGCTTGGGCAGAAGGAAAATTGACTGTAACCGACAAACCCAATCCTACCACAGGTAAGCTCACAGTTACTGCGAAAATGGGCACCCTTACATTCAACAGCAGCCAACAAAAGACAGTCATGTTAGCCCTAGTGGTATCGGTTCAACTGCCTCACTCATAAAATTACCGGACACCCAAAGTAAAGCCCCCTCCTGTATACCTATGCAAAGCTTTTAGGTTGGCACTGGGCAACATGCCCACAATCAGTTAATGTCATTCCGGGTCGAACATTGACTGTCCTGCCGTTACTAATGGAGTCTTGAGCAGACCTAAAACCTTGTGCTCCTGGGGTTGCACGCTGTGTATCAATTAAACAAACATACTGCCAGGTTCAAGTATGTAAAGAGTGCATCACTGTGGCTTTATGTGGCAGGGGAGAAATATGATTGGGTCCCTCCCCCTAGAATACTGAATAACCAATTGTAAATCCAATAAAATGCAAGTCTCGGTTGATCTATCACTGTCTTGTAAATACATAAAACTACCCTTATGCGGAGTTACTCTCGTGCGTACACATGCTGCCCAGGTATAGAGCATTGCACATGATCGCCAGGTGTGTCGCTGGTGGACCCATTCGGGTGGTTAGGCACGGGGGATTGCGTGCCCGAAAGTAAAATAAAACAAGGGGCGGTGATGCCCATAGGTGGGAACCCCCCCCCCCACGCCCCCTTGAGGGCAGACCACTACCATCTAATTACTTACTACCTGCAAATACATGCTCCAGCCCAATTTAAGGCCGAGCTGGCCACCCCACTAGCCAGCTACAACTAGGAGCCCCTGAATACCTAGAACTCCCTTACACCACTGCATCATACACTGCGGGCCGCAGTATTCAACACTGGTAAGCCTGGGCAAATTCGGGCAATTCCTTTGCTTCCCCAAGTATCTTACATTTGCTGTGGTTCATCGCCTGGTAGGACATCCGCAATGCATGACCACCAGAAAAGCATGTATATCTGGTGGCGGTATTAAAGACTAAAAAAACAAAGGCCGGGAAAAGAACTGGACACTGAAATACTTGTCGCTTGAGAGACTTAGTACTGTTCGTGAATACCACCTACTTCCTATAATTAGATATTTGCCAAGCCTCCCTTCCCTAACCTTTCTTGATGTCATCCCTAGCAAGTGACATAAGCGTGATTTATTATTTATTAATTTATTTTTTAATTGCCCGAGTAACTGCCTTTAGTCTTTCTTTGCACTTAGACGTAATAGCCAGTGCAAAGCTGCAGCATACATTTAGGTCCCTGATTGGAACAATAAGAACCCCTGCATTTTTATCGGTAGCATGTATCCAATATGTGCTAGCTCTGTCTTTCATGTGAGCGGCTGGGTCACTGTATCTTTGCATGCCTTCAGGACTTGACTAAGAATATTTATGTATTTTACTTATTTACAGAGTTTTATTTAGCGCGAACTACGACCCGAGCTGTCTGGTATCAGAGCGCTTTACATGAGCACCAGTTCCGTTACCCGAGGACCCTACATTTTGTAAGGCACAGGAAGTTTACGTGATTTGCCCAGAGTTCCAGGATTTTGGGCATTGCTGCAGAGACTACAAAGTGTATGCTAGATTTTAGCCCCAAACAATGTAAGTATTCTATCCTGTCATCCTTGAAGCATCACCTTTCCCTTTGATGACAGAGACCCTCCCGGGAACTTCCTAAGCCCCTTGTAGGCCCACCTGCTTCCCTCGCTGCCCCCTGCAGCCCGATGTGCAACTATGTGCCTGCACCCTCCTCAGGCGGCCACCTCCGTTTGCCCCACACCTTGCTCCTGCCGTGCTGCCAAACAATGTAGCATCCCAGCAACTAACCATGAGCTTGTGCAAGTGGACATCCAGACTATACCTGACGCTATAAGAGTGGCTTGCGCAACAGGCACTAGAAATTCAATGCATAATAAGTTGCTTGATGCCTGTAGGTGTGGTCCTCTCTAAAATAGGCGGCGCCCTTGTGGCAGGGTGTCAGGGCGCTGGTGTTGAAATTCCATGGCGGTGCCGTGCACCCTGACCCCCCCTGTCAAGTTTTAACCAGATAAACATGCTGCTGGGTATAACATTAGTAGGCCGTGCAACGGAGCCTTGGCTTCTCAGTTCTCAACAGCATCAAGGCGCGCAACTACAAGACCCAAGACCAAGAGGAGGGTTATTAGCCTACCAACTCTAAGCTTAACCTGGTCCCTCATACAAACTTAGTTTATTTATTTATTTCGAGAGTTTTATATAGCGCTACTGGACCCGAGGGTATCAGAGCGCTTTACAAGGTCGATATACATACACGAAATAGATCACAGTGTGCAATAATCATGAACATTCGAAAACATTACATTCACATGGAAAGGAGGTAGCCAAGTATGATGGCATAGCCGCGTGCAAATAACCATGGAGGATAAGAGTGGGGAGCGGAGGCAAGGAGAATGATAATAGGATGGAGGGTATAGAGAGTAGGGGAAATAGGAGTAGAGAGGAGGTTAGAGAGGTGAGAAAAGGGGTGGGATGATGGGAAAGCAGGGGGTAGAAGTCGAACAGCACTCAAATCAGAGACTTTAGGTGCCCCAGTATTTGTCAAGAAGAAGTGATTTGAGCTTTTTTTTGAAGAGAGGGTAGGAGGGGTTTCCTGCGAGATCAGGAATCATGATGCTTTACTTCTTATTGCATTCAGAAGCTAACTTGTCTCTGATTCGTGGCAAGTCAATTGGGAGCATGACAATGTGTATTCTCTCTCTCCATCTGTTTTGGTTGGAGATGACACGGACAGGCATGGGGCAGACATCTGCTGTACACAAGGGTCGAGGTTAGGCTGGAGGGATTGCCCAGGGGACAGCATGGCAGTGGGAGCCCAATGATTAAACCAGAGGTCCTGTGTAGTCAAGTGTCACAATTACCAATAGGAACGATGTGCACCTGTGCTGGCCTCCCGCGTCCAATTCGACAACCACATGCCTGCATCAAACCCTGTCGCCAATTGCAAAGCCTGTTCACAGATGTTGGGGTACGAGGCATTTAATGAACATCAGGCAAACAGACAACAGCCACCAGAAAACCGAGTCATATCCCCTGCTGAGGTGAGAAGTCCAACCACTCGAACCATCGTTATCGCGCCCAAGCAGGGACTCCTCATTGCCTCGAAAGACTTCTTTGCCGTACCCAAAGTCAGACAATGGGGGGCCTTGACACTTTAGCCTAAAGCCCAGAAAGCAGCCGCATAACAGTGTTACCCCCGGCCTGCAGTAGCGTCGGAAGAAGCTCTACCCGAGTTACCCTGCTACTGCGCAACACAGACACTCAGTTTGTGCCCGGTTTCCGCCTATCGCAGGCCCCGTTTTTCCGACCAATTGTGGCCTGACCGGGTCAAAAAAGCAACCCTGGCAAAGTCATACCCTTGTCAGCCACATATCTTCCAAGATGATTGGCCTGCTCGGCTGTTGCCATGCCCACACTGTCACCATACTGCCTAATTGTTCCCTACACTCCCAAACCCACTAATGACCTGCCACACTGAAAGGCCACAAAGAGGAGGGGAGAGGAGGGTTGGCTGCCCATGGGCCATGCTTGCGTGGACCTACAAAACCGATGCCCCCCACCACTGCACGCTCGGCCATTATGCAGTTGTGCTGGTTCTCTGCCCTATGCGACGCAATGCACCTAGAACACAGTGGGAGCCCAGGCACCTGCTGGGGATGCGGCTCACCCACGCAGTTACACTGCGGATTACCCCTGACACGAAGTGTCTAGGCAGTTCAACTATACTGCTCCCCTATGAGCTGGGTCCGAGACCCAACCGTCCCCGACGCAATCAGGACGCGATCCCTGAACCTCTCTTACTCTTAGTGCCACCCAGCTCACAAGCTGAAAACGGCTACCGTCGCGGCCCTCGGTCACGGAAACGGACCGTATTGGGTGACTGGGCTTGCCCAAGCCACTCTAACGCATGGGCACCCACACAACCAGGCATCCCCGCTCAAACTCGGGTCAAAAGTAAACAACTGCCTGCCTAAAACCACATGCCCAGTCTACCTAGTTCTTAAAGGGACAACCGGCCCCAGGAACCCCAAATCACCATTGAACAGCGGCCACCCATGCCTTCGACAGTCAAACTGAGGCGCCTACCCACGCTGCCGAGCCCGCCCGCACCTAGTGCTCTCCCAAATTGGGCCTCGAGGCGGGCGGGCTTGCAGGTCACACCAGACCACCCAGCAACCGGGCGAGTAGCCGACCTCTCCGCCAAATTTGGCACACGAGGCCTCCCCAAGAAAAAACAGCATCCCACCATTCCCGAGCCGTGCAACCTGTGGACACCCCGGGGTGCAGGGCAGGAGCAATGTGCACCAGAAACATGGAACCCTACGCTCCTTTTTAAAAAAAAATTTAAACCAGTTCAGTAGCTGCAAATTGGGCAAAGTCTGCGGGTAAGGAGTGATCCAGCGCTCCTATTGGAAAACTATCTCATAAACGCTACTTATCACCTCAATACTCACCATTAATCATAAACACTAAACACAGGCCCATATTACCAATGAGACAATTTCTGAGCAACTGAATCAGGTGATCTGATTAATCAAACTTCTCATGAAATATTTACATTATTATATACAACTGCAGTTTATCTTTCTTTACCATGGTTTTTTAAACATTTATTATTTATTAATCGGATCACTAAGGCGATTGGATCAACTAATGGAAACTAGACCATGAATAAACAAGACCAGCTTGTTGTTTCAAATCTAATTTATTAACTTTATTTTTCATAAAGAAAAAGCATTTACGTTTTAGAATCTTTATTTTATAAGCTAATAAGAAAACCGCATTTTAATAAGGAAATTCATTATTGAACTGACATTATTCAAGCAAATTCAGAAACATGAATTATTGGCAAATAAACAGTTTCCATTCCATAAATCTATTTCCCTGTCTATTTCTCACTTCACCTGAAAAGGAAAATATAATTTAAAGTCTGCTGTACTTACGTGCACCAAAAGTCTAACAGCATGTCACATCATTCAGGAATCGGGAAGCAAGAGTTTTTTCTCTGCTCAAAGTGTCAGGTTTTATACCTTTTTCTCTAGCTAAACTTTCTACATTTCACATTCTTTAGAGCGAGTCCGAGCTTTTCATTGGCTGTCCTGTGTCAGACTACGATAAAATTGTTAGGTCATCTCCGTTCCTTGACCAAGTCCAGGCTTCACATAAGCCCTATTGTCTTTAATTTCCACAATATTTTACTTCCTCAAAAAAGTTACTTTTCCTTGAGTTTTGTACATTTCACTTCCTAGCCTTGGCAGACTTTTACGGTTCCTGTCCTTTAGTTTTTTCTTCATGAGCACATCCATGTTAACCAAAGAACTGTTTTTCAATTAATAATGACAGTGCAGCAAAAATCTTCACAGCTGCGTACGTGCCAATACTTCACTCTGGACAAGGTTTTGCATTTGCAGCTCTGTCAGCCATATTTTCTGAACCACCTTTCAGGCCTCACTTTGGAAACTATTATTAAACAAACACAAATCATCAATTAATTAAAGAATTGAGACCCATTCTGTTACCCTCCCCGTTTTCTAATTAACCTTGTTAATTGTGTTACCTAGCAAAAGCACAAGTAGGCAGCATTATATTTACTCTTCCTCCAGGAACTGCACGAACTCCATGAGCTTTTGTCACAGAAAGGACATAACAAAAGCACACATAATAAGCACATGCCATTAGTTAAACAGACGCATTTAATACTGACAAAGACAATAGACAGGGTTAGTTTATTATTTTTCTTCTTTGCGTTTGCAACATAAAGCACATTAGTTTATCCCGCGCGTACTGTTGATTGCATTTTTAAACTTGATTAGTAATTTCACCACATGCTCATTAGTTTAATTATTCATTATGGGAGATTAACTTCACAAGTTTGAACAACATTTTGTTCTTTATCTTGCTTCATCAACTCCCTCATCTGGTGATTTCAAAATCACCAAACAATACCCAAAATTTATACATTTTCAACCCTTGAATATGTTTTGGACTTTCTTAATATTAGTATTTCTAAACTTTAGATTCATCTGTTTTTCTGCATTTTTCATATTGAGTTCTCCGAAACTCTTCTAATTCTATTTATTTTTATTTTTATTTTCTCAGTTTGTAAATTCCTTTCTTTTCTATTAAATGTTTTCTTCTCTTGTGTATCATGCAACTAATTTTTAACAAAAGTGTCATTATAGCTATAACTATTAAAGGAAAAACTATTTTACCTATAATTGAACTACCAATTTCTTGAAACCAGCGTTTAATTGTTGTAAATCTTTTACCCAAACGTTCTGAAAAACTTTAATCTTCTAAGGGTACTATTTCACTATGTAACTCAGTAATATTTTTTATATACATTTCTATATTCTGACTCTTATCAGGTATGTATGTACAACAATATTGAACATGCAAAATTCCACAAACTCCACCTTCTTTAGCTAGCAAAATGTCTAGGGCAAGACGATTTTGCATTACCATGGTTCTCATGGCAACAAGTTCTGTGTCCACTAACTGAAAACCACTTGCAGTGTCTGTTAACAATCTATCAACAATTGTGGACATTTTTCTGATTTTGTTTGCATTCAGGAATATTCCTACCATAGGTATTAATGCACCAAATATATCTCCCATTATTTCTGAAAAGCTTTCCCTTCTAAATCTACTCAAGTGATTACCAATTTCAAATGAACTCTTTGTATTTCTATTTACATGAAATGTTTTTGGAAAAACTAAACCTATATAACAGGTCCCATACCAGTGGTCTGGGAGATTGTAATAAGCGTTATTCCCACAAATAAAAATAAATTCCAGGAAAAATGAGATCTTTGTCTCCTTTAAATCCCCATCCCCCTACAATACGATAAGTGTCTTCACATTGACTTGCACCAACAAAACAATTATCAAACATGGTATTGTCTCTTCTTATACAAAATTTTCCACTAACAGGTTTATCTATATGAATTGCAACATTTTCATTTTTACCATTAAGCTTTTCATCTTCCATCTGCCAAAATTTAGACTTAGTCTGTTTCAGCATCTCATTTCGCTTGTAAATTGCCCTTCTCTCTTCCACCATATCTAAAAACGTTTTCTCTTCTGTTCTCAATTTACATGTTAGATTATTTCTAAAAGCATACTCATAAGTAAGTTCACTAGTCACTAAGAAAAATTCCCTCATCTGTTTAGCATATTTCACTTTATTCAAGCTTTCTTCAATTTTTAGATTTGCAAAAATCTCATCAAAGTCAGAATAGTGATAATCCAGACGTCCAGTTTTATAAAAACAAACTAGCTATTACACTACATGTTATATCATAAGTAAGAGGAAGCATAGTATATGTAACACCTTCAGACACAGAAGTAGTTAACTTCACACAAACATAGCAATCTTTTTCATTCATCACCTTAACATATTCAGATAAAAGTCTTGAAAAGGTATTTCTAGAAAAATCTCCAACAGATCTATCTTAATGAATCTCTGATTTATGTACAATAACTTTATCAGAGTCATCAGTTTTGTCATGATTGACCACAACTTTACTAGACATGTTAGCTTTATACATTTCTTTATCTATTCCAGAAGGAAAAATGACAGCTAAAATTAACCAAACTAAAATGATCAAAATTACACATATTAAAGATAATTTGCAACATCTTTTAAAAATTAAGCATCTCTAATTATTATTATAAGCAGGCATCTTTATTTAAAAATAAAAAATAAAAAATAAAAATTGAAAAATTACTAAATATACTCCCCTCTTTTTTTTTAACAGACAACTTTGTTTTCTAACAGCTTTTCTTCGACCTTATGTCATACAATAATGTGTTTTCCAGCTAACACAATTTCTTCAACCTTGTGTCATTTAATGAATAAAATCAATCATTGTCACTTGTATCATCCAAATTTATTTGACTACTATTCACTTCTTCTACTGGTGGTATGATGATACAAGTCCACTCAGGTGACTTATACTTTTGATTTGGCTTTATCACTCTTTTAGCTCTGCTGCTTATCACTTCTATTTTCTTTCCTTTCTTTTGACTTGTGACCTCATTCACTTTTGCTTTGTTCACTAATTTAAATTTTAGGCCTTCGTTTTCATTAGGCCAATTATCTCATTTTCTTAATAATTTTCTCTTTGGTTCTGCTAAATTGTATTCCACTCTCCAAGCTCTTTTTCTTGATCTCTTTACTTTTGATTCATTTTCACTTTCATCTGTTTCACTTTCTGTGTTATCAGCTGATTCATTACTAATCAATTTTATTGCATCAGATTCTTCACAAGATCCAGGTACTTCTTTACTCGGCAGTTTCACTCTGTTAGGAACAGCATCCTTATAGCTGGTACTTGGAATTTCTTCTTCTTCTTCTTCTTCTTCGATTACTTCCAATTCACCAGTTTCAGAATCTTCGTTCCTTCTTCCAGAGCTTCTAAACTGCTTTTCAATACTCTCCTGATCTTGATCTTGAATCACTTCTTGTTCAGTTTCTGCTTCTTGATCTAGCAGATTTTCATCATTTTCTTCTTCAGAATCTTGTATTACAATTTCTTCATTATCTTCATTCAATTCTTCATCCGCATTTAAATTTTCCAGATGTCGACGTTCTTCTCGATCTTCAGGATCTGGATTTCTTTCATGTTCTTCTTCTGAATCTGAATCAGCTGTTGTATCACCTTCGTCGGGATTCTCAGGTGCTGGCACACATATGGTATGGCTATCATGAACTCATCTCTTCAGACCCCTACACTTTACTGCATTTGTTGTGACTAGTATCACCTGTCTTGCCTTTTGCCACCTTGGTACTAGGCAATTCTTCTTCGGTGTACTTTTGTTCTCACCAAGTCTCCTGGTAATAGATCATGAACTTGTTCTTTCTCTTTTGTAATTACTTCAGTTCCCACCTGATGGAACACAGAAGTCACCACATCAGATAGATTTTTGCAGTAATCCATAATGATACTGTCATTAATGCTCAACAGTTTATCAACTGGAACAAATGCTTGCCTCATGACCCTGCCCATTAAAATTTCATGAGGACTCAAACCTGTTGTTCTATCTGGAATGCTTCTCAAAGACATCAACACAAGTGGAAGTGGCCCATTTCTCTCCTTCCTGCATTGGCTAAGATCCTGGAGAAGCACGTGCATACTGTGCTTTCTAATTTTTTGGAATCACACGATCTGCTTCACTCCACTCAATCGGGCTTTCGCCCTAATCTTAGCACTGAGACGGCGCTGTTGGAGGTGTCCGAAGCCATCAAGGAAACACTGGACTCGGGTGGCAGAGGCATGCTTATAATGCTTGACCTGTCGGCTGCCTTTGACACCGTCCCCCATGAGGGCTTGCTCGACAGACTTCATGAGATCGGTCTGAGGGGGACGGTGCTTAGCTGGTTTACATCATTTCTGGCTGGCCGCCGACAAACGGTCTGGGCCTCCTTTAGCTCTGCTGAGATGCCGCCATTGGGAGTCGGAGTCCCGCAGGGCTCTGTGTTGAGCCCGACTCTCTTCAACATCTTTATGACCCCTCTGGCGGCCTTGGCTGAGTCTTTCGGGGCCCAGATCGTATCCTACGCCGACGACACCCAGTTGCTCTTTACCTGTCGGAAAGGAGAGGATTTTGATGGAGAGAGTATCCGTGAGTGCCTTGGGGCTGTTTTCAAATGGCTCCAACTGAACAGCCTCAAGTGCAACTCAGATAAATCGGAGGTACTCTTCTTCGGTTGTCAATCCGATCCGGACTGGCAGGTATGGTGGCCCGCTGACATGTCTCCTCCGATGCGGTCGTCTCAGTTAGCGAAGAATTTGGGGATTAAAATTGACAATGGCCTGACTTTAAGATCTCAGATCCTTGCCCTCACTGGCACCTGCTTTGGTCTTCTCCATATGCTTCGGAAGTTTTTCCCTTTGCTTTCCGAGGAGCACAGGAGGACTACGGTACAGGCCTTGATCGGTTCAAGACTGGACTATTCCAACGTCCTATATCTTGGCCTGCCGGAATATCTCCTGCAACGGATGCAGGTGGTCCAGAACGCGGCAGCACGCGCCATTTTTGGCCTGCATAGGCGAGTCAGAGTTTCTGGCTTGTTGCAGTCCCTTCATTGGCTGCCTATCCGGAAGTGGATAGTTTTCAAAGCCCTAACCCTCGCTCACAAGGCCCTTTATGCCGCAGGGGCTAAATACCTTCAAAGGAGGCTTGTCTTCTATCGTCCTTCACGATCTCTGAGATCAGAGTCGATGTTTCTTGCCACTGTTCCTCGTGTGAGGAAGGCCCGGATTGGAGGTCGCTCCTTTATGGCCCTGGCTGCACAGCTTTGGAACTCTCTACCCCTGACACTGCGCAGTACCTCAAACTTGTTGACCTTCAGGAAGGGCCTGAAAACGTGGCTTTTTGCCTCCTAGACTTTTTGTTCTGCTGACCCTGTTCTCTTTTAATTTGTGTGTTGTGCTTGTCTTTTTCAGGCTGTCAATAAAGCGCCGGGACACTCTTCTGAGTAGCAGAGCGCTATAAAAGACACAAATAACATAACATAACATAACATAACAAGTGCATCTGTCCATTTCATTCCTGTTGCTAAACACATTTTGATTATTCTGTTTTTTATTGTACCATTCACTTGCTCAACAACACCTGATGCTTCTGGTCTGTAAGCACAATGTAATTTTTGCTTTAGATCCAGTGCTTCACAAATCAATTTTAGCAATCTTTTTTCAAAATGCGTGCCGCGATCTGTCTCAATCGTTACTGGAAATCCATACCTCGGTATGATTTCTCTCAAAAGCAATTTTGCCACAGTAACTGAATCATTGTGACGTGTTGGAAATGCTTCCACCCATCTTGAAAACAAACAGATTATCACCAAGACATATCTGAGTTTGTTGTGAGGTGGCATGTCAATGAAGTCAAGATGTATTCTGGTAAATGGACCACCCTCCCGTCCTATGGTTCCCATGCTCACAACAGTTTTTCTGTTTGGATTGATCTGTTGGCAGATAAGACACCGCTGGCAAAGAGATTCTACAATTATCCTGAATTTTGGATTGTACCATATCTGTCGAAATAATCTGATCATTGAGTCTCTGCCAATATGTCCTGGACCATGGTACATGCGTGCCATGTCAGAAATCATACTATCTCTCATTACTGGTCTGTCATCCTTGTAATCCCAAATCTCATCTTCTTCTCTCTGTCTGCACCCTACTTTTAACCATGTGTCTTTCTCCTCATCATTTGCCTCATCTTGCAATTGTTTTACTCCCTGCCAAGTTTCAACTACAGATGTTAGCATAAGTGAGTTCAAAACATGTTCATTTTCTTTTTCCCGATTAATGGACACATTTTGTTTTGCACAAAATGTTGCTATTGTGTCAGCATATGCATTTCCTAAAGTTATGTAATCTTCGCCTTTTTTGTGAGCTGTGCATTTTACTACTGCAATTGTTTCTGGTGGCTGAATTACATCAATCAGTCTTTTGATTAGCTGAGCATTTCTTATTGGTGATCCCGCAGAAGTTAAATAACCTCTTTGAGACCAGAGCTGGCCATAGTCATGGACTACACCATATCCATACTGACTATCAGTCACTATGGTAATTTTGAACTCTTCCCCCAATTCACATGCACGAATCAAAGCAATTAATTCTGCTATTTGAGCTGAACGAATTCCTTTGAGACAAGAAGCTTCAATTACATCTGCTACTGTGCACACAGAATATGCTGCACTCAGAACACCTTCATGTGTTCTTAAGCATGAACCATCAACAAACAAAAACATAATCTGATTCAGCTAATGGGACATCTTTTATGTCCTGCCTTGGTTTAGTGCAATACTCTAATACATCCAGGCATTCATGATCAACTTCATCTCTGATTTCGTTTCAGTAGTGTCAGGTAATAATGTGGAAGGACTTAAATTCACACATCTTGAAATCGAAACATTATCTGAACCTTTTCATATTTTGTTAAACTATTGTTTGTCAAATGCTGTGTTTTGCTTCTGGTGAGGAGAATTTCAACGGAGTGTGGTACATATACTTTTACAGGAAATCCCATAATTATTCCTTCACTTTGTTCCAAACTTACACTTGTTGCAGCTAGTGCTTTTAGGCAACCTGGTAATGCTTTTGCAACAGGATGAGAAATATGCTATTGGCTTTCTCAGTCTTCCATGTCTCTGAATCAGAACTGATAATGCACAACCTTCTCTTTCACTGCAATACAGCTCAAATTCTTTTTCATAATAAGGCATTCCCAATGCTGGAGCTTCACACAAACTTTTCTTTAGCAGTTCAAAAGCTTCTAATTCAGTTTATGTCAAGGTAATCGGGTCTTTTATGTCTGTTTTTGTCAGTCTCTGCAATGGTTTTGCTATTACTGAAAATCCACAAATTCATTGACGACAATAACCTACCATTCCTAAAAACATTCTAACCTGTCTCTGTGTTTTTGGAGGTTGCATTGCTTGAATCATTTTCATTCTTTCTGTTGTCACTTCCCTTTGCAATTCTGTGACCAAGATATTTTACTTCTTGTTTACAAAACTGTAATTTTGCAGATGACACTTTATGTCCCTCATCTGCCAGATGATTTAAAAGAGTAATGGTATCTGTTAAACAATTATCTCTTGTTTTTGCTGCCACAAGGAGATCATCAATATACTGCACTAACGTAGATTTTCCAGGTAAATCTAGATCTTCCAAGGATTTCTTTAGCAACTGACTAAAAATAGATGGACTTTCGGTGTACCCTTGAGGGATTCTACACCATGCTAATATACGTTCTTTGAACCGGAACGCAAACATTTGTTGGCTTTCTGGATGCAATGGAACAGTAAAGAATGCGTTAAATAAATCAATAACTTTATACCATTCTGTATCATGCGGAATCTGATATAAAATTACCGCTGGGTTTGGTACAACTGGGCAACATGGAATAACAATGTTATTAATCATTCCCATGTCCTGAACAATTCTGAAAGTTCCATTGGGCTTCTTAATTCCCATAATCGGTGAATTACATGGACTACTCTCGATTTCTTTTAGAACACCTTGTTTTATGAATTTGTCTATTACAGGAGTAACTCCTGCAATCACTTCTTCTTTCATTTTATACTGAGGAATATTTGGATAATCTACTCCTTGGTTTACTGATATTTTTACTGGGTCTACATTTTTCATCAAACCCATTTCATCTCCAGTGAAATCCCAAATTTTTACATTCACTGTGTCTTTTAATTCTTGAGGCAAATTATTCTTATCAAACACAGGAAATAATTTACTTTCCTCTGCCTCAACCATTGACATTGTTAATTTGTAAAGTCCATCTTCTTCTGGAGTTTGCAGCTCAACACCATCCGATGAGCAATATATTTTACAATTCATTTTACAAAGTATATCCCTACCTAAAAGATTTACAAGACTGCTGTCACAAACTACAAATCTATGCATATCTTAAAATGTACCTATTTCAACTTCAACTGGTTCAGTTAAATCTATTTTTATTTGCTGATTAGCTACACCTACTACTTGTATCTTATCACCAGAGAGAGGAAGGTTTTCTATTTCCACTGATCTAACAGTAGAACGGGTAGCACCTGTATCTACTAGGATAGTAATTTCTACATCATTCACTTTACCATTTACAAATGGACCAGATTGATCTACCTCAAGAGTGGGTCCAAGCACACACTCTTCCTCCTCTCTCAGGCACCGTCAGAAGTAATCATCAGATTCACTCCCTCCATCTTCTTTCAACCAAAATTGTTGAGACACATTCGACACATTCACTCTTGGCGATCTGTTTACCTGTTCACCTCCGCTGAATCCTGTTTCTGCACTGTATCTATGCACATTTACACAGTTTAGAAGTGGCGGTTGTGGTAACTGACTTGGCTGATTCACTACCTGTCACTGTAGCTGTTGCTGCAGATTTATCTCATTCTGCATCTGTGGATTTAATGATGCATTTTTTAAATTAATTTTGGGCGGATTCTTACATTCTTGCTTCCAGTGTCCATTTTCGCCACAATTAAAACATGGAAGTTTCTGTTTTAACTCTTCTATATTTCCCATCAATTTTGGTTTATTATAATTACCTTTAAATTTCCCTTGATTCTGGTCAATATTCTTATTTCCTAAAGTTGCTAGTTGTTGTTCAGCCACTTTTACCTGTGCCCACATAGCTTTTTCTTCCGCTTCTTTTGTTTAGCATCTATTTCATCACTGCAGTATTTTGCTTTTCTCAAGATATCATCTACCGTGAGTGATTGCCAGCCAACTATTCCAGTTCTTACCATCTCACTAACTTCAGGTCTTAAGCCATAATTAAATCTGTATATGAAATGGCTCATATCCTTTTCACTTAAATGTTCATAACCACAGTATTGTTTAAATACCAGCAGTAATCTTTCATAAAATGAATGTACTGATTCCTTTGGCTCTTGTGTTGTTCTATCTATTTTAACCCAATGTACCTCTTTTGGGGGAATCTTGTTTTTTAAAAACACAATTACCTGTTCATATTTTCTCATTACCTCTGGTGAAGGAGCACCTGTTACTTTATCTCTTTCAAATTCTTCTCTAGGCCAATCTATAGAAATTGTACATTCTGTCCAAAGATCTGATGGGACAACTATGTCAAAGAATCCATCAAGATCAACCCATAGAACTTTTGAAACCTTCACAAATCTGTCTACCTGTCGATACCATTCTACAGGTTTTTCTCTTAATCGAGGAAAATCATTTGTAAACATTAAAATGTCCTGTCTTGTCCATGGGACATGCACATACCCACCTCCTGCTATTTCTCTCATTGAAAATTCATTTACTACTTTTTCCTTTTCTCTGATAGGAAAAGCTAAGCTTGTTGTGTCTTCATCTTTTTTCTTTGCCCATTTTGCTCTCCATTTACTTAATTCACCCCATTTTCTCAAAATCACAATTACATCTTTTATATGAGTAATTCTTCCTGTGGTATTCACATTTTCAATGTATTTTTCAGAGAAATCCACTCTATAATTTTTCTGCAAACTCTTCTGCTTGCTTAAATCTACTTCTAATTCAAAAGCCATATCCTCTAATTGATCATATTTGTTTTTTGTTTTCCATGTTATACTTTTGAAAATAAATAATAATTCATCATCCTGATATGCCTTCAATCTGTCAGTTCCAATCGTTCCAATTATTAACTTCTCTATGTCTGCTTTCAATTTTGCAACATCAAGTAATTTACATTCTGGGGTTTGTGTGAAATCTATTTTACTCAGACTCTTTTCCGGAGTTCCAGAGTCAGAATCTGCACCAGATGGAGTTTTACATGACAAACTTTGATTAAAAGTTAAGTCAGGCATCATTATTTTCTCTCGATGTATTTCAGACAAGTCTGAATATTTTTTTTCAGTCACTTTCTGTGATTCTGGATTTAATGGAACAGTTAAAGCTGAATGTCTAATTTCTTTTTGATCAAATACTGGAAGAACAGGTCTAATCGTTACAGGTACTGTTACTGCTTCCATGCTTTTTGTTAACTGCTGTATTAATTCATTCGTAGAACGAATGTATTCTGAATTGTTTGGTAATTCCTCATACCTTTCTGTTCTATTTCCATTTCTTGGGGTTTCATTCTGAACTGGAGTTTCAGTATAATTTTTATTTTCTTCAGATATATTTGAATTACATCTCGTTTCTACTCTTTCAGGCGTTTTCTATAATTCGGATTTGTTTTAGGGGATGCCTCATCAATTATTTCTCTTGGAGGGGCACTTGGAGAAGTCCATGAACAAGATGGCGGTTTTCTAGTATGAATTTCTTCTAATACCGCATCTTCTGTATCACTTTCTTCACTAATATGATTTTTCTTTCGGGTACATTTTTTTCCAGTTACCTCATCAATTAGTCTCACTGGGTACAAACCATCACACATGTCTGCCTTTCTCCATCGACGCATTCTATCCTCATGTGTTTCTCTATCAAGACCTAATCCTGGTCCTCTTGATATTCCTCTACTCTCTAGTTCTAATTCAAACATTTCATCCTCCCATTCAACTAAGGCTTCAAATTGAGTAGGTCTAGGCTTTGGTACAAGTTCCATCATTCTTTCTCTTAAATTTCTCAAAACCGCTATGTTAAATGATCCATCTTCTGGCCATGCTAATATACCATCATTTTCAGTATATTTCATCCAATTCTCAATCCAAAGACAAGTATGATAACCATATTCACCCAACATATTAGCTGCAGGTGTTTTGTACTTATGAATTAATCTTCCACTTCGCGTTAAAATTTTCTTGTCAGGTTTATTTTTTTTTTTTAATTTCTGAAACCATGAAAGTTTTTTTTTTCTTTCACGTAACAATAATCCATGTCTTTTAAACACATTTTCCTTACTTAGGTAAAGATCGTAACAACTTTCTTGTTATTCCGCAACACCAACCAATCCGTGCGCGAAACTCACTAACAAACCAATCAGGTTAAGCTACCTCACTATTCTGCTCAACCAATAGAATTACTGCTTTTCAGGATGAGCCAATCAGCTGTAAGCTTGGCTTAGTCACATGCACGAACACTGTGACGTATGTTAGCCAATCACAGCGCGACACTTGTGACGTATGCTGCCGCTGCAGCTTCTCTGTCTCACTCCACTCCGTAAACTGACACCTCCTTTACAAAAAATTTTCACAGCGCCATATTTACAAATCTTTCAATTGAATTCAGTTAGTAACACCACAAAAACAAACCATTTGTCTGTTTCTCTAAATAAAGTGATAGTTTTTCTCAAACATTCAAGTATTCTTTCACGTGAAATAGACGACGCTATTTTCACAGAATATTTAAATTCGTCGATAAAGTAAGGCTACTCTACCCTTCTAGCAGGTGATAATGAACTCGCTTCTCTCTAAATGCACATACAGAGACATTTTACAACTCCTTAGAAACAATTTATAGTTTCACTTGATCGTATATTACAAATTCATTTACGCACATTTATACGAGAAAATCCCTAACCATGCATACATAAATCTTTAATAGGACTCTAACCCATTAACAGAAATCCTTACTCGCCAGTAAGATAGATGACGATTCCTTACCCTTCACTCAAGCTTAGATAAATTCTACTACTTTTTAAAACAGGACAGAAGTCCTTATACTCAAAAGCTACGATTTCATACAAAATCCTCACTATACATTCCACCTTACACACCTAAAATCCCTAAACTTGTGCTGTACATCCACAACACTTGTGATATACGGCGATACCACTATTTTGAAACAGAACAAATGCACTGTGTAACTTCACCCGTCACACTACTCATGCCGGCACAACCAGGAATTTTCACACTGCTGGAAAAAACTTTTCGACTACATATAACAACTGAACAAACTTAACTTGTCTTAGACATGAATCCTATGTATTACCATGTAACATGTCAGTTACCATGGTAACCGAACTCTACTACCAAGAAATTGATCCAGCGCTCCTATTGGAAAACTGTCTCATAAACGCTACTTATCACCTCAATACTCACCATTAATCGTAAACACTAAACACAGGCCCATATTACCAATGAGACAATTTCTGAGCAACTGAATCAGGTGATCTGATTAATCAAACTTCTCATGAAATATTTACATTATTATATACAACTGCAGTTTATCTTTCTTTACCATGGTTTTTTAAACATTTATTATTTATTAATCGGATCACTAAGGCGATTGGATCAACTAATGGAAACTAGACCATGAATAAACAAGACCAGCTTGTTGTTTCAAATCTAATTTATTAACTTTATTTTTCATAAAGAAAAAGCATTTACGTTTTAGAATCTTTATTTTATAAGCAAATAAGAAAACAGCATTTTAATAAGGAAATGAATTAATGAACTGACATTATTCAAGCAAATTCAGAAACATGAATTATTAGCAAATTAACAGTTTCCATTCCCTAAATCTATTTCCCTGTCTATTTCTCACTTCACCTGAAAAGGAAAATATCATTTAAAGTCTGCTGTACTTACGTGCGCCAAAAGTCTAACAGCATGTCACGTCATTCAGGAATCGGGAAGCAAGAGTTTTTTCTCTGCTCAAAGTGTCAGGTTTTATACCTTTTTCTCTAGCTAAACTTTCTACATTTCACGTTCTTTAGAGCGAGTCCGAGCTTTTCATTGGCTGTCCTGTGTCAGACCACGATAAAATTGTTAGGTCATCTCCGTTCCTTGACCAAATCCAGGCTTCACATAAGCCCTATTGTCTTTCATTTCCACAATATTTGACTTCCTCAAAAAAGTTACTTTTCCTCGAGTTTTGTACATTTCACTTCCTAGCCTTGGCAGACTTTTACGGTTCCTGTCCTTGAGTTTTTTCTTCATGAGCACATCCATCTTAACCAAAGAACTGTTTTTCAATTAATAATGACAGTGCAGCAAAAATCTTCACAGCTGCGTACGTGCCAATACTTCACTCTGGACAAGGTTTTGCATTTGCAGCTCTGTCAGCCATATTTTCTGAACCACCTTTCAGGCCTCACTTTGGAAACTATTATTAAACAAACACAAATCATCAATTAATTAAAGAATTGAGACCCATTCTGTTACCCTCCCCCTTTTCTAATTAACCTTGTTAATTGTGTTACCTAGCAAAAGCACAAGTAGGCAGCATTATATTTACTCTTCCTCCAGGAACTGCACGAACTCCATGAGCTTTTGTCACAGAAAGGACATAACAAAAGCACACATAATAAGCACATGCCATTAGTTAAACAGACGCATTTAATACTGACAAAGACAATAGACAGGGTTAGTTTATTATTTTTCTTCTTTGCGTTTGCAACATAAAGCACATTAGTTTATCCCGCGCGTACTGTTGATTGCATTTTTAAACTTGATTAGTAATTTCACCACATGCTCATTAGTTTAATTATTCATTATGGGAGATTAACTTCACAAGTTTGAACAACATTTTGTTCTTTATCTTGCTTCATCAACTCCCTCATCTGGTGATTTCAAAATCACCAAACAATACCCAAAATTTATACATTTTCAACCCTTGAATATGTTTTGGACTTTCTTAATATTAGTATTTCTAAACTTTAGATTCATCTGTTTTTCTGCATTTTTCATATTGAGTTCTCCGAAACTCTTCTAATTCTATTTATTTTTATTTTTATTTTCTCAGTTTGTAAATTCCTTTCTTTTCTATTAAATGTTTTCTTCTCTTGTGTATCATGCAACTAATTTTTAACAAAAGTGTCATTATAGCTATAACTATTAAAGGAAAAACTATTTTACCTATAATTGAACTACCAATTTCTTGAAACCAGCGTTTAATTGTTGTAAATCTTTTACCCAAACGTTCTGAAAAACTTTAATCTTCTAAGGGTACTATTTCACTATGTAACTCAGTAATATTTTTTATATACATTTCTATATTCTGACTCTTATCAGGTATGTATGTACAACAATATTGAACATGCAAAATTCCACAAACTCCACCTTCTTTAGCTAGCAAAATGTCTAGGGCAAGACGATTTTGCATTACCATGGTTCTCATGGCAACAAGTTCTGTGTCCACTAACTGAAAACCACTTGCAGTGTCTGTTAACAATCTATCAACAATTGTGGACATTTTTCTGATTTTTTTTGCATTCAGGAATATTCCTACCTTAGGTATTAATGCACCAAATATATCTCCCATTATTTCTGAAAAGCTTTCCCTTCTAAATCTACTCAAGTGATTACCAATTTCAAATGAACTCTTTGTATTTCTATTTACATGAAATGTTTTTGGAAAAACTAAACCTATATAACAGGTCCCATACCAGTGGTCTGGGAGATTGTAATAAGCGTTATTCCCACAAATAAAAATAAATTCCAGGAAAAATGAGATCTTTGTCTCCTTTAAATCCCCATCCCCCTACAATACGATAAGTGTCTTCACATTGACTTGCACCAACAAAACAATTATCAAACATGGTATTGTCTCTTCTTATACAAAATTTTCCACTAACAGGTTTATCTATATGAATTGCAACATTTTCATTTTTACCATTAAGCTTTTCATCTTCCATCTGCCAAAATTTAGACTTAGTCTGTTTCAGCATCTCATTTCGCTTGTAAATTGCCCTTCTCTCTTCCACCATATCTAAAAACGTTTTCTCTTCTGTTCTCAATTTACATGTTAGATTATTTCTAAAAGCATACTCATAAGTAAGTTCACTAGTCACTAAGAAAAATTCCCTCATCTGTTTAGCATATTTCACTTTATTCAAGCTTTCTTCAATTTTTAGATTTGCAAAAATCTCATCAAAGTCAGAATAGTGATAATCCAGACGTCCAGTTTTATAAAACAAACTAGCTATTACACTACATGTTATATCATAAGTAAGAGGAAGCATAGTATATGTAACACCTTCAGACACAGAAGTAGTTAACTTCACACAAACATAGCAATCTTTTTCATTCATCACCTTAACATATTCAGATAAAAGTCTTGAAAAGGTATTTCTAGAAAAATCTCCAACAGATCTATCTTGATGAATCTCTGATTTATGTACAATAACTTTATCAGAGTCATCAGTTTTGTCATGATTGACCACAACTTTACTAGACATGTTAGCTTTATACATTTCTTTATCTATTCCAGAAGGAAAAATGACAGCTAAAATTAACCAAACTAAAATGATCAAAATTACACATATTAAAGATAATTTGCAACATCTTTTAAAAATTAAGCATCTCTAATTATTATTATAAGCAGGCATCTTTATTTAAAAATAAAAAATAAAAAATAAAAATTGAAAAATTACTAAATATACTCCCCTCTTTTTTTTTTAACAGACAACTTTGTTTTCTAACAGCTTTTCTTCGACCTTATGTCATACAATAATGTGTTTTCCAGCTAACACAATTTCTTCAACCTTGTGTCATTTAATGAATAAAATCAATCATTGTCACTTGTATCATCCAAATTTATTTGACTACTATTCACTTCTTCTACTGGTGGTATGATGATACAAGTCCACTCAGGTGACTTATACTTTTGATTTGGCTTTATCACTCTTTTAGCTCTGCTGCTTATCACTTCTATTTTCTTTCCTTTCTTTTGACTTGTGACCTCATTCACTTTTGCTTTGTTCACTAATTTAAATTTTAGGCCTTCGTTTTCATTAGGCCAATTATCTCATTTTCTTAATAATTTTCTCTTTGGTTCTGCTAAATTGTATTCCACTCTCCAAGCTCTTTTTCTTGATCTCTTTACTTTTGATTCATTTTCACTTTCATCTGTTTCACTTTCTGTGTTATCAGCTGATTCATTACTAATCAATTTTATTGCATCAGATTCTTCACTAGATCCAGGTACTTCTTTACTCGGCAGTTTCACTCTGTTAGGAACAGCATCCTTATAGCTGGTACTTGGAATTTCTTCTTCTACTTCTTCTTCTTCGATTACTTCCAATTCACCAGTTTCAGAATCTTCGTTCCTTCTTCCAGAGCTTCTAAACTGCTTTTCAATACTCTCCTGATCTTGATCTTGAATCACTTCTTGTTCAGTTTCTGCTTCTTGATCTAGCAGATTTTCATCATTTTCTTCTTCAGAATCTTGTATTACAATTTCTTCATTATCTTCATTCAATTCTTCATCCGCATTTAAATTTTCCAGATGTCGACGTTCTTCTCGATCTTCAGGATCTGGATTTCTTTCATGTTCTTCTTCTGAATCTGAATCAGCTGTTGTATCACCTTCGTCGGGATTCTCAGGTGCTGGCACACATATGGTATGGCTATCATGAATTCATCTCTTCAGACCCCTACACTTTACTGCATTTGTTGTGACTAGTATCACCTGTCTTGCCTTTTGCCACCTTGGTACTAGGCAATTCTTCTTCGGTGTACTTTTGTTCTCACCAAGTCTCCTGGTAATAGATCATGAACTTGTTCTTTCTCTTTTGTAATTACTTCAGTTCCCACCTGATGGAACACAGAAGTCACCACATCAGATAGATTTTTGCAGTAATCCATAATGATACTGTCATTAATGCTCAACAGTTTATCAACTGGAACAAATGCTTGCCTCATGACCCTGCCCATTAAAATTTCATGAGGACTCAAACCTGTTGTTCTATCTGGAATGCTTCTCAAAGACATCAACACAAGTGGAAGTGGCCCATTTCTCTCCTTCCTGCATTGGCTAAGATCCTGGAGAAGCACGTGCATACTGTGCTTTCTAATTTTTTGGAATCACACGATCTGCTTCACTCCACTCAATCGGGCTTTCGCCCTAATCTTAGCACTGAGACGGCGCTGTTGGAGGTGTCCGAAGCCATCAAGGAAACACTGGACTCGGGTGGCAGAGGCATGCTTATAATGCTTGACCTGTCGGCTGCCTTTGACACCGTCCCCCATGAGGGCTTGCTCGACAGACTTCATGAGATCGGTCTGAGGGGGACGGTGCTTAGCTGGTTTACATCATTTCTGGCTGGCCGCCGACAAACGGTCTGGGCCTCCTTTAGCTCTGCTGAGATGCCGCCATTGGGAGTCGGAGTCCCGCAGGGCTCTGTGTTGAGCCCGACTCTCTTCAACATCTTTATGACCCCTCTGGCGGCCTTGGCTGAGTCTTTCGGGGCCCAGATCGTATCCTACGCCGACGACACCCAGTTGCTCTTTACCTGTCGGAAAGGAGAGGATTTTGATGGAGAGAGTATCCGTGAGTGCCTTGGGGCTGTTTTCAAATGGCTCCAACTGAACAGCCTCAAGTGCAACTCAGATAAATCGGAGGTACTCTTCTTCGGTTGTCAATCCGATCCGGACTGGCAGGTATGGTGGCCCGCTGACATGTCTCCTCCGATGCGGTCGTCTCAGTTAGCGAAGAATTTGGGGATTAAAATTGACAATGGCCTGACTTTAAGATCTCAGATCCTTGCCCTCACTGGCACCTGCTTTGGTCTTCTCCATATGCTTCGGAAGTTTTTCCCTTTGCTTTCCGAGGAGCACAGGAGGACTACGGTACAGGCCTTGATCGGTTCAAGACTGGACTATTCCAACGTCCTATATCTTGGCCTGCCGGAATATCTCCTGCAACGGATGCAGGTGGTCCAGAACGCGGCAGCACGCGCCATTTTTGGCCTGCATAGGCGAGTCAGAGTTTCTGTCTTGTTGCAGTCCCTTCATTGGCTGCCTATCCGGAAGTGGATAGTTTTCAAAGCCCTAACCCTCGCTCACAAGGCCCTTTATGCCGCAGGGGCTAAATACCTTCAAAGGAGGCTTGTCTTCTATCGTCCTTCACGATCTCTGAGATCAGAGTCGATGTTTCTTGTCACTGTTCCTCGTGTGAGGAAGGCCCGGATTGGAGGTCGCTCCTTTATGGCCCTGGCTGCACAGCTTTGGAACTCTCTACCCCTGACACTGCGCAGTACCTCAAACTTGTTGACCTTCAGGAAGGGCCTGAAAACGTGGCTTTTTGCCTCCTAGACTTTTTGTTCTGCTGACCCTGTTCTCTTTTAATTTGTGTGTTGTGCTTGTCTTTTTCAGGCTGTCAATAAAGCGCCGGGACACTCTTCTGAGTAGCAGAGCGCTATAAAAGACACAAATAACATAACATAACATAACATAACAAGTGCATCTGTCCATTTCATTCCTGTTGCTAAACACATTTTGATTATTCTGTTTTTTATTGTACCATTCACTTGCTCAACAACACCTGATGCTTCTGGTCTGTAAGCACAATGTAATTTTTGCTTTAGATCCAGTGCTTCACAAATCAATTTTAGCAATCTTTTTTCAAAATGCGTGCCGCGATCTGTCTCAATCGTTACTGGAAATCCATACCTCGGTATGATTTCTCTCAAAAGCAATTTTGCCACAGTAACTGAATCATTGTGACGTGTTGGAAATGCTTCCACCCATCTTGAAAACAAACAGATTATCACCAAGACATATCTGAGTTTGTTGTGAGGTGGCATGTCAATGAAGTCAAGATGTATTCTGGTAAATGGACCACCCTCCCGTCCTATGGTTCCCATGCTCACAACAGTTTTTCTGTTTGGATTGATCTGTTGGCAGATAAGACACCGCTGGCAAAGAGATTCTACAATTATCCTGAATTTTGGATTGTACCATATCTGTCGAAATAATCTGATCATTGAGTCTCTGCCAATATGTCCTGGACCATGGTACATGCGTGCCATGTCAGAAATCATACTATCTCTCATTACTGGTCTGTCATCCTTGTAATCCCAAATCTCATCTTCTTCTCTCTGTCTGCACCCTACTTTTAACCATGTGTCTTTCTCCTCATCATTTGCCTCATCTTGCAATTGTTTTACTCCCTGCCAAGTTTCAACTACAGATGTTAGCATAAGTGAGTTCAAAACATGTTCATTTTCTTTTTCCCGATTAATGGACACATTTTGTTTTGCACAAAATGTTGCTATTGTGTCAGCATATGCATTTCCTAAAGTTATGTAATCTTCGCCTTTTTTGTGAGCTGTGCATTTTACTACTGCAATTGTTTCTGGTGGCTGAATTACATCAATCAGTCTTTTGATTAGCTGAGCATTTCTTATTGGTGATCCCGCAGAAGTTAAATAACCTCTTTGAGACCAGAGCTGGCCATAGTCATGGACTACACCATATCCATACTGACTATCAGTCACTATGGTAATTTTGAACTCTTCCCCCAATTCACATGCACGAATCAAAGCAATTAATTCTGCTATTTGAGCTGAACGAATTCCTTTGAGACAAGAAGCTTCAATTACATCTGCTACTGTGCACACAGAATATGCTGCACTCAGAACACCTTCATGTGTTCTTAAGCATGAACCATCAACAAACAAAAACATAATCTGATTCAGCTAATGGGACATCTTTTATGTCCTGCCTTGGTTTAGTGCAATACTCTAATACATCCAGGCATTCATGATCAACTTCATCTCTGATTTCGTTTCAGTAGTGTCAGGTAATAATGTGGAAGGACTTAAATTCACACATCTTGAAATCGAAACATTATCTGAACCTTTTCATATTTTGTTAAACTATTGTTTGTCAAATGCTGTGTTTTGCTTCTGGTGAGGAGAATTTCAACGGAGTGTGGTACATATACTTTTACAGGAAATCCCATAATTATTCCTTCACTTTGTTCCAAACTTACACTTGTTGCAGCTAGTGCTTTTAGGCAACCTGGTAATGCTTTTGCAACAGGATGAGAAATATGCTATTGGCTTTCTCAGTCTTCCATGTCTCTGAATCAGAACTGATAATGCACAACCTTCTCTTTCACTGCAATACAGCTCAAATTCTTTTTCATAATAAGGCATTCCCAATGCTGGAGCTTCACACAAACTTTTCTTTAGCAGTTCAAAAGCTTCTAATTCAGTTTATGTCAAGGTAATCGGGTCTTTTATGTCTGTTTTTGTCAGTCTCTGCAATGGTTTTGCTATTACTGAAAATCCACAAATTCATTGACGACAATAACCTACCATTCCTAAAAACATTCTAACCTGTCTCTGTGTTTTTGGAGGTTGCATTGCTTGAATCATTTTCATTCTTTCTGTTGTCACTTCCCTTTGCAATTCTGTGACCAAGATATTTTACTTCTTGTTTACAAAACTGTAATTTTGCAGATGACACTTTATGTCCCTCATCTGCCAGATGATTTAAAAGAGTAATGGTATCTGTTAAACAATTATCTCTTGTTTTTGCTGCCACAAGGAGATCATCAATATACTGCACTAACGTAGATTTTCCAGGTAAATCTAGATCTTCCAAGGATTTCTTTAGCAACTGACTAAAAATAGATGGACTTTCGGTGTACCCTTGAGGGATTCTACACCATGCTAATATACGTTCTTTGAACCGGAACGCAAACATTTGTTGGCTTTCTGGATGCAATGGAACAGTAAAGAATGCGTTAAATAAATCAATAACTTTATACCATTCTGTATCATGCGGAATCTGATATAAAATTACCGCTGGGTTTGGTACAACTGGGCAACATGGAATAACAATTTTATTAATCATTCCCATGTCCTGAACAATTCTGAAAGTTCCATTGGGCTTCTTAATTCCCATAATCGGTGAATTACATGGACTACTCTCGATTTCTTTTAGAACACCTTGTTTTATGAATTTGTCTATTACAGGAGTAACTCCTGCAATCACTTCTTCTTTCATTTTATACTGAGGAATATTTGGATAATCTACTCCTTGGTTTACTGATATTTTTACTGGGTCTACATTTTTCATCAAACCCATTTCATCTCCAGTGAAATCCCAAATTTTTACATTCACTGTGTCTTTTAATTCTTGAGGCAAATTATTCTTATCAAACACAGGAAATAATTTACTTTCCTCTGCCTCAACCATTGACATTGTTAATTTGTAAAGTCCATCTTCTTCTGGAGTTTGCAGCTCAACACCATCCGATGAGCAATATATTTTACAATTCATTTTACAAAGTATATCCCTACCTAAAAGATTTACAAGACTGCTGTCACAAACTACAAATCTATGCATATCTTAAAATGTACCTATTTCAACTTCAACTGGTTCAGTTAAATCTATTTTTATTTGCTGATTAGCTACACCTACTACTTGTATCTTATCACCAGAGAGAGGAAGGTTTTCTATTTCCACTGATCTAACAGTAGAACGGGTAGCACCTGTATCTACTAGGATAGTAATTTCTACATCATTCACTTTACCATTTACAAATGGACCAGATTGATCTACCTCAAGAGTGGGTCCAAGCACACACTCTTCCTCCTCTCTCAGGCACCGTCAGAAGTAATCATCAGATTCACTCCCTCCATCTTCTTTCAACCAAAATTGTTGAGACACATTCGACACATTCACTCTTGGCGATCTGTTTACCTGTTCACCTCCGCTGAATCCTGTTTCTGCACTGTATCTATGCACATTTACACAGTTTAGAAGTGGCGGTTGTGGTAACTGACTTGGCTGATTCACTACCTGTCACTGTAGCTGTTGCTGCAGATTTATCTCATTCTGCATCTGTGGATTTAATGATGCATTTTTTAAATTAATTTTGGGCGGATTCTTACATTCTTGCTTCCAGTGTCCATTTTCGCCACAATTAAAACATGGAAGTTTCTGTTTTAACTCTTCTATATTTCCCATCAATTTTGGTTTATTATAATTACCTTTAAATTTCCCTTGATTCTGGTCAATATTCTTATTTCCTAAAGTTGCTAGTTGTTGCTCAGCCACTTTTACCTGTGCCCACATAGCTTTTTCTTCCGCTTCTTTTGTTTAGCATCTATTTCATCACTGCAGTATTTTGCTTTTCTCAAGATATCATCTACCGTGAGTGATTGCCAGCCAACTATTCCAGTTCTTACCATCTCACTAACTTCAGGTCTTAAGCCATAATTAAATCTGTATATGAAATGGCTCATATCCTTTTCACTTAAATGTTCATAACCACAGTATTGTTTAAATACCAGCAGTAATCTTTCATAAAATGAATGTACTGATTCCTTTGGCTCTTGTGTTGTTCTATCTATTTTAACCCAATGTACCTCTTTTGGGGGAATCTTGTTTTTTAAAAACACAATTACCTGTTCATATTTTCTCATTACCTCTGGTGAAGGAGCACCTGTTACTTTATCTCTTTCAAATTCTTCTCTAGGCCAATCTATAGAAATTGTACATTCTGTCCAAAGATCTGATGGGACAACTATGTCAAAGAATCCATCAAGATCAACCCATAGAACTTTTGAAACCTTCACAAATCTGTCTACCTGTCGATACCATTCTACAGGTTTTTCTCTTAATCGAGGAAAATCATTTGTAAACATTAAAATGTCCTGTCTTGTCCATGGGACATGCACATACCCACCTCCTGCTATTTCTCTCATTGAAAATTCATTTACTACTTTTTCCTTTTCTCTGATAGGAAAAGCTAAGCTTGTTGTGTCTTCATCTTTTTTCTTTGCCCATTTTGCTCTCCATTTACTTAATTCACCCCATTTTCTCAAAATCACAATTAAATCTTTTATATGAGTAATTCTTCCTGTGGTATTCACATTTTCAATGTATTTTTCAGAGAAATCCACTCTATAATTTTTCTGCAAACTCTTCTGCTTGCTTAAATCTACTTCTAATTCAAAAGCCATATCCTCTAATTGATCATATTTGTTTTTTGTTTTCCATGTTATACTTTTGAAAATAAATAATAATTCATCATCCTGATATGCCTTCAATCTGTCAGTTCCAATCGTTCCAATTATTAACTTCTCTATGTCTGCTTTCAATTTTGCAACATCAAGTAATTTACATTCTGGGGTTTGTGTGAAATCTATTTTACTCAGACTCTTTTCCGGAGTTCCAGAGTCAGAATCTGCACCAGATGGAGTTTTACATGACAAACTTTGATTAAAAGTTAAGTCAGGCATCATTATTTTCTCTCGATGTATTTCAGACAAGTCTGAATATTTTTTTTCAGTCACTTTCTGTGATTCTGGATTTAATGGAACAGTTAAAGCTGAATGTCTAATTTCTTTTTGATCAAATACTGGAAGAACAGGTCTAATCGTTACAGGTACTGTTACTGCTTCCATGCTTTTTGTTAACTGCTGTATTAATTCATTCGTAGAACGAATGTATTCTGAATTGTTTGGTAATTCCTCATACCTTTCTGTTCTATTTCCATTTCTTGGGGTTTCATTCTGAACTGGAGTTTCAGTATAATTTTTATTTTCTTCAGATATATTTGAATTACATCTCGTTTCTACTCTTTCAGGCGTTTTCTATAATTCGGATTTGTTTTAGGGGATGCCTCATCAATTATTTCTCTTGGAGGGGCACTTGGAGAAGTCCATGAACAAGATGGCGGTTTTCTAGTATGAATTTCTTCTAATACCGCATCTTCTGTATCACTTTCTTCACTAATATGATTTTTCTTTCGGGTACATTTTTTTCCAGTTACCTCATCAATTAGTCTCACTGGGTACAAACCATCACACATGTCTGCCTTTCTCCATCGACGCATTCTATCCTCATGTGTTTCTCTATCAAGACCTAATCCTGTTCCTCTTGATATTCCTCTACTCTCTAGTTCTAATTCAAACATTTCATCCTCCCATTCAACTAAGGCTTCAAATTGAGTAGGTCTAGGCTTTGGTACAAGTTCCATCATTCTTTCTCTTAAATTTCTCAAAACCGCTATGTTAAATGATCCATCTTCTGGCCATGCTAATATACCATCATTTTCAGTATATTTCATCCAATTCTCAATCCAAAGACAAGTATGATAACCATATTCACCCAACATATTAGCTGCAGGTGTTTTGTACTTATGAATTAATCTTCCACTTCGCGTTAAAATTTTCTTGTCAGGTTTATTTTTTTTTTTTAATTTCTGAAACCATGAAAGTTTTTTTTTTCTTTCACGTAACAATAATCCATGTCTTTTAAACACATTTTCCTTACTTAGGTAAAGATCGTAACAACTTTCTTGTTATTCCGCAACACCAACCAATCCGTGCGCGAAACTCACTAACAAACCAATCAGGTTAAGCTACCTCACTATTCTGCTCAACCAATAGAATTACTGCTTTTCAGGATGAGCCAATCAGCTGTAAGCTTGGCTTAGTCACATGCACGAACACTGTGACGTATGTTAGCCAATCACAGCGCGACACTTGTGACGTATGCTGCCGCTGCAGCTTCTCTGTCTCACTCCACTCCGTAAACTGACACCTCCTTTACAAAAAATTTTCACAGCGCCATATTTACAAATCTTTCAATTGAATTCAGTTAGTAACACCACAAAAACAAACCATTTGTCTGTTTCTCTAAATAAAGTGATAGTTTTTCTCAAACATTCAAGTATTCTTTCACGTGAAATAGACGACGCTATTTTCACAGAATATTTAAATTCGTCGATAAAGTAAGGCTACTCTACCCTTCTAGCAGGTGATAATGAACTCGCTTCTCTCTAAATGCACATACAGAGACATTTTACAACTCCATAGAAACAATTTATAGTTTCACTTGATCGTATATTACAAATTCATTTACGCACATTTATACGAGAAAATCCCTAACCATGCATACATAAATCTTTAATAGGACTCTAACCCACTAACAGAAATCCTTACTCGCCAGTAAGATAGATGACGATTCCTTACCCTTCACTCAAGCTTAGATAAATTCTACTACTTTTTAAAACAGGACAGAAGTCCTTATACTCAAAAGCTACGATTTCATACAAAATCCTCACTATACATTCCACCTTACACACCTAAAATCCCTAAACTTGTGCTGTACATCCACAACACTTGTGATATACGGCGATACCACTATTTTGAAACAGAACAAATGCACTGTGTAACTTCACCCGTCACACTACTCATGCCGGCACAACCAGGAATTTTCACACTGCTGGAAAAAACTTTTCGACTACATATAACAACTGAACAAACTTAACTTGTCTTAGACATGAATCCTATGTATTACCATGTAACATGTCAGTTACCATGGTAACCGAACTCTACTACCAAGAAATTGATCCAGCGCTCCTATTGGAAAACTGTCTCATAAACGCTACTTATCACCTCAATACTCACCATTAATCGTAAACACTAAACACAGGCCCATATTACCAATGAGACAATTTCTGAGCAACTGAATCAGGTGATCTGATTAATCAAACTTCTCATGAAATATTTACATTATTATATACAACTGCAGTTTATCTTTCTTTACCATGGTTTTTTAAACATTTATTATTTATTAATCGGATCACTAAGGCGATTGGATCAACTAATGGAAACTAGACCATGAATAAACAAGACCAGCTTGTTGTTTCAAATCTAATTTATTAACTTTATTTTTCATAAAGAAAAAGCATTTACGTTTTAGAATCTTTATTTTATAAGCAAATAAGAAAACAGCATTTTAATAAGGAAATGAATTAATGAACTGACATTATTCAAGCAAATTCAGAAACATGAATTATTAGCAAATTAACAGTTTCCATTCCCTAAATCTATTTCCCTGTCTATTTCTCACTTCACCTGAAAAGGAAAATATCATTTAAAGTCTGCTGTACTTACGTGCGCCAAAAGTCTAACAGCATGTCACGTCATTCAGGAATCGGGAAGCAAGAGTTTTTTCTCTGCTCAAAGTGTCAGGTTTTATACCTTTTTCTCTAGCTAAACTTTCTACATTTCACGTTCTTTAGAGCGAGTCCGAGCTTTTCATTGGCTGTCCTGTGTCAGACCACGATAAAATTGTTAGGTCATCTCCGTTCCTTGACCAAATCCAGGCTTCACATAAGCCCTATTGTCTTTCATTTCCACAATATTTGACTTCCTCAAAAAAGTTACTTTTCCTCGAGTTTTGTACATTTCACTTCCTAGCCTTGGCAGACTTTTACGGTTCCTGTCCTTGAGTTTTTTCTTCATGAGCACATCCATCTTAACCAAAGAACTGTTTTTCAATTAATAATGACAGTGCAGCAAAAATCTTCACAGCTGCGTACGTGCCAATACTTCACTCTGGACAAGGTTTTGCGTCTGCAGCTCTGTCAGCCATATTTTCTGAACCACCTTTCAGGCCTCACTTTGGAAACTATTATTAAGCAAACACAAAACATCAATTAATTAAAGAATTGAGACCCATTCTGTTACCCTCCCCCTTTTCTAATTAACCTTGTTAATTGTGTTACCTAGAAGAAGCACAAGTAGGCAGCATTATATTTACTCTTCCTACAGGAACTGCACGAACTCCATGAGCTTTTGTCACAGAAAGGACATAACAAAAGCACACATAATAAGCACATGGCATTAGTTAAACAGCCGCATTTAATACTGACAAAGACAATAGACAGGGTTAGTTTATTATTTTTCTTCTTTGCGTTTGCAACATAAAGCGCATTAGTTTATCCCGCGCGTACAGTTGATTGCATTTTTAAACTAAGTTGATTAGTAATTTCACCACTTGCTCATTAGTTTAATTATTCATTATGGGAGATTAACTTCACAAGTTTTAACAACATTTTGTTCTTTATTTTGCTTCATCAGGAGCAATGCGGGGGTGGGGAGAAAAACTAAAGTCCTGCAGCCACCCAAGGGATTAGCAAGCCAGGGAGGAGGCCTCTCCCCTCACCCCCCGGGCCTGTGGATGGTTGCAGTCCAAGGTGAGGGGGAGCCTTGAGGCGCCTGCAGCTCTTCCCCCAGCAGGCCATGGGGTCTACACCGGCTAAGCCCTGACCGGGCAATCTCGTGGCACTGCTAGTGGAGAGGGGGGAAGGATCCTTGCCCTCCCCAACCCACGCAATATTCGGCTTGAGCGGGCCAGAGGCCAGACCAGACTCCGCTGAAAACAGAACAGCGGAGTGGATCCTGGTTGCTATAGGGAAAGTTTTATACATTGGTCTATTTCTGATTCATGTAGTTCTTCCATTGCACCCTTTATTTAATCATCATGTCGTTATCATATCTAAAACATCCTTTCCTTGAAACACAAAGATGACATGTACTTGGGTGAGTCTCTGTAGCTTATGCTCTCATAAATGCTGGGATAAGGCGCCAAATGTCGCAGTGGTAGAGCCTGGTATTCCAAATTATGCATTATTATGACACTTATCCAAATGAGAATTGAGGGATGAAGATACCATAATACCATATCAATAGTCTCAAAAAGTTCTCCAGCTCAGCCCACTTGAAGCAGGTAAGACTTAAAGTTTTTCGGTACAATGTAGGGCAATATATTAAGAATTTGAAGGCTTCTCTAAACTTCTCAAATGGGCTAGTGTAGTGTAACTATGGGCGCATCACACACTTCCAAAAATGCTGTTAATATTTCTATTACCTACATCAAGATAGCCAATGGATTGAGTCTCAATTGGTTGAAGACCTGCATGGGGGTGAAGTTTGGAAGTGATCAACTCAAAAAGAATACATCTGGGAACTGCTGACTTGCTTTGATGCACCAACTATTAATTTTAGTGCTGTGTTTCTATACTGTATTATATTCCGAAGTACGTGGCTAACTGTGAAAGAACCTCGGGCTAGCTGATTTAGGTGCGCAGAGAATGCTCACTTGAACATTTACCTGTAGATCGTAGGTAGACAGGAAATGTTTAACTTGTATTAGGACACACGAGTATGGGGGCTGGGCTGCAGTGTGTGTCAATATCGATAGTGTGTTACTGAGATCCAAGCTTTCAAAAAACGTAACAATTCCAAATGTTATGGAATGTAAAATCAGTTAATATAAATATGTTAACTAAAAAGAAACGCAGAAGAGAAAGGGAAGGGAAGATAGAACAACATAAGAAGATATGAAGTCTATTGAATCGATATGGTAACCATTAGTGGTTCCGAGTTCAATTATAACTCTGCTGGAATTAGTGAGTTTGGAGGTGGGGCTATAAATGTCACTTAGAGAAATCCTCATGCATCCAGCTATAACTTCAAGTTTATAATCAATTTCCAGTCGACATTGTGACAGTTGCTCTGTTTGCTTGTAAGGCAATTTTGCTCAATAGGTGATTGTGATGACAGCTGCTTTTATGATGGGTCAGTCAGTGTGCTGTATATTGTTGTCTGGGGAGTCGGATATCAACAATGTGAGCTAAAATGGGTTGAATCTCCTTTGTCTGCTGTGCTACTTGCTGAGTTACTGCCTGTCTCGTCTCTGTCTGTAGAATCCACTGAGGGTGACCCACGGCACAATCCAGGTTTATGGACCAAATCTTTAATAGCACTCCTTGATTTACTGATTTGACAGATGTTTGGAATATCTGATGCAACCCGCATATAGATTCAAGTAAACATGTTTCAAATGCTGGAAACAGTCGGAACACCACAGCCACAGCCGCGCATGTTCCGACTAGGTAAGCACAACCACCCTTGCCTTAGCCACGCATATGCCTTAACCACTCATATGCGTTATTCAGACAGTGAGCAGTCTAGCTGCTGGGTGCTGTGAAGGCTGAGGTATGACGAGGTGAGGTAAGTGGTGCTGGGCTGGGGGTTTGGGGTAGTTTTAGGGATAGCGTGG
Source organism: Lissotriton vulgaris (assembly GCF_964263255.1). Taxonomy (NCBI): domain Eukaryota; kingdom Metazoa; phylum Chordata; class Amphibia; order Caudata; family Salamandridae; genus Lissotriton; species Lissotriton vulgaris. The sequence goes on along the minus strand of NC_141687.1, from coordinate 1,460,332,047 downwards.
GGTTCGGGGTTCGGTATAGTCTATCTAAAGGGGCAGGGGTTTAATCCTCAGGGCAGAGGGAGGTGAATCAGTAGTCGGGGTGTTTTTAGGGCTGGAAAGGCCGTGTTAGTTATAGGGACAGCACAGGTGGTGGTATTGGGTACTTAAGACCTTAGCCATGCATATTCCCTTACCATTCATGCCTTTACTATGAAATATTGTGGTAAAGGGGTGTGTGGTAAAGGAATGCATGGTTAAGACGCTTTGGTGGTTTGGGCTGTGTAGTAGAAGCATGCATGGTTTAGCCACGCATGTCTCTATCATACAACCTTCAAATGTTGCTGACCAGTATATTTTTCTGGCCTACATACCATATGTGTAACCAGATGTCATCGTCTGCACCCATAGCATCATGGAAACCATTTCTGAGGGGATCATTTACAGTATGGCAGAGTGGGAGCACCTCTGTAAACCTGTGGGGTTCCTGTTGGGTTTTGTTCCACCAATGTCGTGACTACCCCCACACTTGTTAGCATAAGTGGAAGTGTCAGTTTAACAGTAGCTGATTCTAAACTGGCTATTCTGGCAGGAACCTGGAACTCATACTCAAACTCCCACCCCTCACTCACCTCTCACGCACCTGAACGACATCCACTGGCTCTGAGCTCACAAATACATTATCCAAACTCCTCACGCACACATACAAACCCCTATGCAACTTGTGCCCCATTCACCTGAATTGCTGCATCAAATTCCACAGACCTATCAGAAACCTTCGCTTGGCCAGCCTCCTACTCGCCCACATCCCCCTTAGCTTAAGAACCAAAGCATACAGACTTCTTGTACATGGCTCCAAAAGCCTGGAACAACCTCTCTGGCACATCAGTGCTTCCAACTCAGTCCTTGAATTACGCAAGAAACTGAAAACCTGGTTATTCTAAAAGGTTCCAGAAAGGACAACATTGTCCTTTTGTAAGCATCAGGATGCACTTCCGGGTGAAAAGGGTTCCATAAAAATGTACATTACATAACATCATATCCTGTTGGCTCATCTTCCACTGGTTGGATAGGTCATAGTGACTGTCGCCATACCCTATATAGGGTAAGGCAACTGTCACTAGATTCCTCTACCTTGGACCATGAGGCTAGGCAGATAGGGAAATTGATCAATGAACTGAGTGGGCAGGAACAAAACCTCCTGCCCATCCTGGGCATTGGTTTTTGTTCTCAAGAAACTAACTGCCACTTGAGAATTTGTTGCCTGAAAAAAAAAGATTTTATTGAGCCTACGCTGCAAATGTGAATGCCTCAAATTGAGCCACCTCCATTACAGGCATAGAGATCCCTGCCTGCCTGGCGATGATTTCAAACTTTGGCAGAAGGTCTTTTGCCAGAGAAACAGAGGAAATGACCCACACTGACAATTTGAAGGGTAACCTTGCAGGGTCTGAATGAACCTGTGAGTTTTTATTGTTTTCAAGGAGGGATTTGGATTTTTCTAATATCCATCCATGTTTCTAAAATGGATCAATAGTGATTAGTAGACTCCAGATGGTCACTGTTTTATCATGATTTCAATTAAAACAGTCTAAAATGGGTTCTACATCAAATCCATATAAGGAATGAAATGTTTTAATCTTGAGTGTTTTGGGTCCATACCTTAAGGATAACATGTAGTTCTTCATCTTACATTAACACATGCCACTAATTCCTGTGATATCGCAGAAAGCGAGAATAAAGGTCTCTATAGTTATAGTTTACCAATTCTAACTGCACCAGAATATCAGATTTGATTTGGGTATTTGCCCATTTAAACAAAGGATGTGTAAATACCCAAAGCACACAAAGAATCTTTTTGATAAACCACATTTCACTAGTTCAATGGGCTTCAATAGTTTTATGTTACTAGAGTATATCAAAATCTAATCCTTACCTTAAAGGTCACCTTCTCACTAACTATAACCTTAACTCAAAACCTCTTCTTATCACTAGAAGCAATTTACAAAAGGGGGTGGTGATGAACAGAGTGTCTGAATTGAGCAGACCACTCTTACCCAGTCCAAAGATCAGGGCTTGATCCATCACCGTTATTTATCTCACTGCCCCATCCCAGCTCAGAACCTGGCTATATGCAAATCAGTCTGTCCCTGGCCCAGTACATCATGGGAACAGGGCAGACTAAACTACCAAGCCAATTCTTTACCAGAAAGGAGACAAGCTACCGGGGACCGGTTTCTGGCATTTCAGCCTCTTCGGCCCGGCTTGCTTGAATCCTGATGGAGCAGTGAGAAAGGGACTCATGTCTGAGTATACCCTGCCACACCTATAGTGGCCAAAATCGATTTACAAAAGGGGGTGGTGATGAACAGAGTGTCTGAATTGAGCAGACCACTCTTACCCAGTCCAAAGATCAGGGCTTGATCCATCACCGTTATTTATCTCACTGCCCCATCCCAGCTCAGAACCTGGCTATATGCAAATCAGTCTGTCCCTGGCCCAGTTGTAAATATTTTTGTCCACCCTAAGCGTGGAAGGGTATTCTCAGATGTGAGACCCTTGCTCATTGCACCATCAGGATTCAAGCAAACCGGGCCGAAGACGGCTGTAATGCTAGAAACCGGTCCCCGGGAGCTTGTTTCCTTCCCAGTGTAAGAATTGGCTTTTGTAGTTTGGTTTGCCCTGTTCCCATCATGCACTGGGACAGGAACAGACTAATTTGCATACAGCCAGGTTCTGAAACTGGGATGGTGCAGTGAGCTAAAAAACGGTGTTGGATCTAGCCCTGATCTCTTGACTGGGTGAGAGCTTTCTGCTTAATTCAGAGACTCTGTCCTTCACCACCCCTTGTTGTAAATATTTTTGTCCACCCTAAGCGTGGAAGGGTATTCTCAGATGTGAGACCCTTGCTCATTGCACCATCAGGATTCAAGCAAACCGGGCCGAAGACGGCTGTAATGCTAGAAACCGGTCCCCGGGAGCTTGTTTCCTTCCCAGTGTAAGAATTGGCTTTTGTAGTTTGGTTTGCCCTGTTCCCATCATGCACTGGGACAGGAACAGACTAATTTGCATACAGCCAGGTTCTGAAACTGGGATGGTGCAGTGAGCTAAAAAACGGTGTTGGATCTAGCCCTGATCTCTTGACTGGGTGAGAGCTTTCTGCTTAATTCAGAGACTCTGTCCTTCACCACCCCTTGTTGTAAATATTTTTGTCCACCCTAAGCGTGGAAGGGTATTCTCAGATGTGAGACCCTTGCTCATTGCACCATCAGGATTCAAGCAAACCGGGCCGAAGACGGCTGTAATGCTAGAAACCGGTCCCCGGGAGCTTGTTTCCTTCCCAGTGTAAGAATTGGCTTTTGTAGTTTGGTTTGCCCTGTTCCCATCATGCACTGGGACAGGAACAGACTAATTTGCATACAGCCAGGTTCTGAAACTGGGATGGTGCAGTGAGCTAAAAAACGGTGTTGGATCTAGCCCTGATCTCTTGACTGGGTGAGAGCTTTCTGCTTAATTCAGAGACTCTGTCCTTCACCACCCCTTGTTGTAAATATTTTTGTCCACCCTAAGCGTGGAAGGGTATTCTCAGATGTGAGACCCTTGCTCATTGCACCATCAGGATTCAAGCAAACCGGGCCGAAGACGGCTGTAATGCTAGAAACCGGTCCCCGGGAGCTTGTTTCCTTCCCAGTGTAAGAATTGGCTTTTGTAGTTTGGTTTGCCCTGTTCCCATCATGCACTGGGACAGGAACAGACTAATTTGCATACAGCCAGGTTCTGAAACTGGGATGGTGCAGTGAGCTAAAAAACGGTGTTGGATCTAGCCCTGATCTCTTGACTGGGTGAGAGCTTTCTGCTTAATTCAGAGACTCTGTCCTTCACCACCCCTTGTTGTAAATATTTTTGTCCACCCTAAGCGTGGAAGGGTATTCTCAGATGTGAGACCCTTGCTCATTGCACCATCAGGATTCAAGCAAACCGGGCCGAAGACGGCTGTAATGCTAGAAACCGGTCCCCGGGAGCTTGTTTCCTTCCCAGTGTAAGAATTGGCTTTTGTAGTTTGGTTTGCCCTGTTCCCATCATGCACTGGGACAGGAACAGACTAATTTGCATACAGCCAGGTTCTGAAACTGGGATGGTGCAGTGAGCTAAAAAACGGTGTTGGATCTAGCCCTGATCTCTTGACTGGGTGAGAGCTTTCTGCTTAATTCAGAGACTCTGTCCTTCACCACCCCTTGTTGTAAATATTTTTGTCCACCCTAAGCGTGGAAGGGTATTCTCAGATGTGAGACCCTTGCTCATTGCACCATCAGGATTCAAGCAAACCGGGCCGAAGACGGCTGTAATGCTAGAAACCGGTCCCCGGGAGCTTGTTTCCTTCCCAGTGTAAGAATTGGCTTTTGTAGTTTGGTTTGCCCTGTTCCCATCATGCACTGGGACAGGAACAGACTAATTTGCATACAGCCAGGTTCTGAAACTGGGATGGTGCAGTGAGCTAAAAAACGGTGTTGGATCTAGCCCTGATCTCTTGACTGGGTGAGAGCTTTCTGCTTAATTCAGAGACTCTGTCCTTCACCACCCCTTGTTGTAAATATTTTTGTCCACCCTAAGCGTGGAAGGGTATTCTCAGATGTGAGACCCTTGCTCATTGCACCATCAGGATTCAAGCAAACCGGGCCGAAGACGGCTGTAATGCTAGAAACCGGTCCCCGGGAGCTTGTTTCCTTCCCAGTGTAAGAATTGGCTTTTGTAGTTTGGTTTGCCCTGTTCCCATCATGCACTGGGACAGGAACAGACTAATTTGCATACAGCCAGGTTCTGAAACTGGGATGGTGCAGTGAGCTAAAAAACGGTGTTGGATCTAGCCCTGATCTCTTGACTGGGTGAGAGCTTTCTGCTTAATTCAGAGACTCTGTCCTTCACCACCCCTTGTTGTAAATATTTTTGTCCACCCTAAGCGTGGAAGGGTATTCTCAGATGTGAGACCCTTGCTCATTGCACCATCAGGATTCAAGCAAACCGGGCCGAAGACGGCTGTAATGCTAGAAACCGGTCCCCGGGAGCTTGTTTCCTTCCCAGTGTAAGAATTGGCTTTTGTAGTTTGGTTTGCCCTGTTCCCATCATGCACTGGGACAGGAACAGACTAATTTGCATACAGCCAGGTTCTGAAACTGGGATGGTGCAGTGAGCTAAAAAACGGTGTTGGATCTAGCCCTGATCTCTTGACTGGGTGAGAGCTTTCTGCTTAATTCAGAGACTCTGTCCTTCACCACCCCTTGTTGTAAATATCACTAGAAGCAAGCAGTTTATTTTCATTCTGTGGTAGGTGGGAGCAGATCATGCTTGGGTGGTGGTACAGGCCTGAAACCGAGAGCTGTATATTTGGCAGGAGCACTCACTAGCAAGTGTTGTGGAGTTATAAAAGGCCTGAAACCAGGCAGGGAACTTCGGATGTAAGGAAGAGAAGAGGGAGAGGTTAGACATGGAATGACATACTCTGCAAAAGGTTTTGCTGAAGCATGTCTGCTGAAAGGCAGAAGCGATTTGGAACATGTAGGGAGCCACACTTTCTTCTATTTTACCCACAAGGGCAGATTTAGGTAGATTGTTTTACTTCCGATCTGCTATGTGGATGAACTAAGATAAGGGCTTATTTCATCCATTTATCATTTCTGCAAATACTATGCTCATCCTTGCTTATCAATAAACCTAACCTTAAACCTAACCCTTTCCATAATAACTCAATTGCTCTAACTTTACCCTATCACTAAAGGGGACCCCTAAATTAATGTGTACCTTATAGTCTATCTTTCCCTTGTCCTAAACCTCACACTCTAACCACAACTCTTCCCTAACCCTAACCTTAGTAATCACACTAATCCTAAACCAAACTGTAACCCACCCTACTCCATACTATATTTCCAAACTGTACCAGCCTAACTCTGAAATTAATCCTAAAAATATTGCAAAAACCCTACCTCTTTATCTTTCTCTACCACTAACCATAATACTGGTGAATGCAAGGGCACCACTCACTTCAATATGTTTACATGCCTATTTGTTTCTTTACCATAGATCTTTATCCATTAGGATTTATTTTTGATATGATACAACTGCATTTCACTGTTGTTGAAATCAAAAGGCAAGTCTCCCATAGTGCAAATGACTTAAAAGCTGGAGAGGTCTCATAATGTGAAAGAATCTTAAAATAGGCCCATTATCATGTTCCTGACAGAAGTTAACAAATTCCTAACAGCTCCACTCTTACTGTCACTGTGTCTGCAATTACACAAAGCAGGATTACTGGGAGATCCTCAGTTAAACCTTACTGGCCCTTTATGGAATTGGGAATAACATGTGCATATGAAGGTATGCACACTGTTTAATGCTTACCATTCTGTAATTGTGGCCCTTTTCCTTGGCACAAAATACTTTCAGATCTAACCTGGAGGATTTGTTGCCAAAACCGGTACAGTAATAATCCTTGCAGTGTCACTGCATGCCTCTTAATACTGGTATGGCTAAAGGATCCTTTTTTCGCCCAAATCGGTACTAAGCACCCACTCTCTAAATGGGCCGTATTGTGGAATATCCACCCACTGTTGCATTCAGGAGACCGTTGATGTTGGCATGCCTGAACTATTTCAGTAATGTTTTCACTGAACTCACAAACAAGCTCATTGTTAGGCTGCAAAGCCTACCAAGAAACATAGTCAAATTAAACCAGTCCTAAAAGACTTTCTAGACGCAATGATCAAGAGCGAGTTTTTTTGTTTCATACAGGTAGCATGGATACCCACAGAAACCGGAATCACACTTCCAACCATCCAGAACCCTACAATTATCAACAGCACATCCCATCAACTTGGAAGACTGCAAACTGGTGAAAAATGTATGGTGAACCCTAGGCATTTCTGGCCACTTGGCCAGGGACTCCCAAACAGCGTAAGACCTTGAAGACATGGCTCTTGCCAAACCAAAAGCTCAGAAGAACAAGCATTGGCATAGTCAATAGGTCTTGCATTTGGGACCTTATAAGTGTTTAGCCATGCAACAGTTGGTGTTGTTGCACCAAGGATATTCTGCTGCATAACTAAATACTTATAGGGTCCAAAAAGCGAGACCTATTGGCTATGCCAATGCTTGCTTGTTTTTGTTTCTGTTTTGTTTAAGTTGCCAGATCTACAATAGCTGGACATGGTTTTTGTTAACAGTTCCTTTCATCAAATTAACTTGTTTTTATTGCTCTGAATGTTATTTCCATTCTGGTTGTAGGAAGCAGTCATTCTCGGGGGTGTGAGGGCTGCCTAGCTGTGCGCATGCGCCAAACTTTGCAAATGGGAAACAGCCTGGTGCAGGCGCAATTTACAAGTGTGGAGTGAGTGAGCCCCAGGCAGCATTACTCACTCACACAGGAGTTCATGCACTGCACCTGCATACTCAGCATGGTTTAAGGAAACTCAACCAGCTCCCTCCCAGGCATCGAATAAGCTGTAGGCCAGCAAAAGCCTCTGGTGGTACTTTAAAAAGCCCCTTCTAAATGTCTCAAATAGACAGCGAATGCACTGTCTCAGGCGAGACCCAAATACCTGAAAACAGCTCGATTCAAACTGGCTTCTAACAGAACTTCACCACGTTCTTTAATCTTGCTTAACGGGTGAAGGCATGGCCTCGGCCATTCTATACTGGTATCTAACTTTCTCTGTTCCTAGGCTATAGTACAAACTTGGTTATTAGTGCAGCACGGGAAGCAGTTGCGCAGGGTTTTATAAAACTCCGAACTAAATGAATAAATGTATCCTTCACAGTGATTTGAGATGCAAAAACAAGTCATAAATTGACTCTTTACTTTAGAGTATAGTTACTCATAGTGCACCTTGCTATCCAAAACGTGAGCTAACTTTACTCATAAATGTGTACTGTTTTAAAGTGGAGAGAGTGCATAGTACTCTTCTAAATCAATTGGTAATTATTTAGTTGTACTTTATTTTAAACAGTGAAGCTAAATCTTCACTTTTTTCAATTACATGCATTCTCAATGTTACTTGAAATGGCCTCATTCACTATTGTTTTATTCATTCAGTCTGCACTCAGCAAATGCTCTTATAATCAACACATGATCAGTATAATTTCCCCATTTCATGCGCTTATTACACGTAATGATTTCATTCATTGTTTTTTTCTATTTTTCCATTCATGAAGTATACGTACTTTTTTGTTTCATCTCCAAAAGGAAGTTCATTTAATCGATTATATTTTACTCTCCATGCATACTTTCATGTGTTTTTTTCGGAACAGTGTTAATGGAAACTTTGTTTATATTATTTTTAGTTTTTTCTACTTTCATACTTTGGAAGGCAGAGCATGATGATGATACATTCTCCGAGAACAGCATGAATGCCTCTATTTGACGTGAAAAATGGCCTCCAGAGGGTCCTATTTTATGTTTCAAGGAACGGATGGGTGAAGCATCACATCCGTAGAACCAGAGGAGACGGTCGTATGGCTGTTTAGTAGGCAGATTTAGAGGGCGTGAATAGCCACCAATGACGACATACATGAGGGCAAAGCAAAGAGCTTCAATGTGGCCGATTTACTACCTCTGCACATGGCAAATTATTTTGGTGAACCTCACTCTCCTTGTTCCGTTAAAAAAAAAAAAGATAGGCTTGAGTTGACTATTGTCACCAGTGTTAAGTATACCTATTTCTGGATGCTAGAGCAGTTATAATTTGCTATTGTTTCTAGGTTTCATGTAAGTGAATCCTTTGCTCTTCTGGCTCTGTCTGGGCAGGTCTTTGCCTGGCACACCTAGGGCTGCCCACATAATTACAAACAAGCATTGGTAAATGCATTAGGTTTCACCTATGTTATGTTATATGTTATGTTATAGTTTTGGTAAAGCGCAAACAGCTGCCCCAGCAAAGAGGCGTCCCGGCGCTAAGGAACCACAGACACTATACTGAGGATGGGAAGAGTGGGAATAGAGGTGGCCTAAGGAGAGGGGAACAGGTGGGTCTTGATGGCCTTCCGGAAGGTAGACAAGACTATGTGATCAATAAGACTCTATTTTTTGTTGTAAGCTGTAGCTTTATGAGTAGTTGTACAATATAAGTTACAGAGAGTAAGTTAAAGTGTTTTGACTTGTATGTACAAAAAGGCAATATATTGTGCTGTGACTAGTGATATAGTGCTGGTAACTAATAGCAACATTTTGAAAAATGAGATGAAAGGGGGGAATAATAGAATTAATTGATGTAATAGAAATATTAGGTGTTTAGAGAAGTTCTGACAACTTTTGGGCCCGGTGCCACTGCACCTGCTGCACCATTCAAATCATGCCCCTAGTGCCCTCAAGATACCTACTTTTGTATTGTAAGTGCATTTATATAGCACTTACTAACCCTGATGAGGCATTTAAGTGCTTTTTCAGCAAGAAGCATGCTACTCCAGAATCCATAAAGGATTAGTGGTGAATTAGTATAGTGAAATCTGAAAGTGATTTGAGGGATGGATATGTTAGTTAGTTATTTGGATTGAGACGGATAGTGGAGGGATAGAAGAGGGAAAAAGGTTTCCATTTAAATAGTGCTCGCTACCCTTGATGGGGTGTTGAAGCGTTTTTTCAGTGAGTAGCACGCTACTTCAGAACCCAAAAAGGATTAGTGGTGAATTAGTATAGTGAAAATATGAAATTCATTTAAGTGGTGGGTATGTTAGTTATTTGGATTGAGATGGATAGTTGAAGGATAGAGAAGGGAAAAAGGTTGGCATGTATATAGCGCCTGATCCCCCTGATGGGGTGTTGGAGTGTTTTTTCGGCATGTAGCACGCTACTCTAGAACTCATTTGTGACTGCCTGTTTAGTAGTAAAATATAGCAATATTTGGTGTTCAGAGTAGTAGACAATTTTTGACGTCAGTGCCACTGCACCTGCTGCACCATTCAATTCATGACCCTATTGCCTGTAAGGTAATTTCAATTTTTAATGCATGTTTAGTAGTAAAATATTGCAATATATGATGCTTAGAGGGTTTCCTAGATCTTTGGGCCCCAGTGTCACTGGACCTGCTGCAATATTTAAATCATGACCCTGTTGTATGCAAGGTAACTGCACTTATGACTGCATGTTTAGTTTTAAATGTTAGCAATACTCTGGGTTTAGTGGGGTCCCTAGAGTGTTTGGTTCCAGTACCACTGCATCTGCTGCACCATTGACGCTCCCTTACTCATCTGTTTGTGCTTTAGAAGTTCATCATTCATTCATTCATTCAAATCAAGTTCCTTTTAACTGCAAGTTCACTACAATTGTGACTGCCTGTTTAGTAGTCAACTATAGCTATACTATGTGCTTTGAGGAGTTCTAACAACTTTTGGTCCCAGTGCTACTGCACCTGCTGAACCATTCACATCACGACCCTGTTGTTTACAAGGTAACTGCACTTGTGTTTGCCTGTTTAGGAATAAAATATAACAATATTAGGTGTTTAAAAGAGTTGTGACACCTTTTGGGCCCAGTGCTACTGCACCTGCTGCACCATTCAAATCATGACTAGGGGTGGGCGGTATTTGCATAGTCGTGCTACGCAAAGCTTCGCGAAATGGTAAAAAATCTCTGCGAGAACGCAAAAGTTCTGTGAACACGCGCAATTGCTTGTTCCGCGTGTTCGCAATGCTTTTTTCCTGTTCGCGAACGCGGTTTGTGCGCTCGGAAAGAAATATCTTGTGAACACGTATTTTGAAAGCGCAAACAAGCAAAAAAATTCTGCGAAGCCGTGGATCGCGGAATTTTCGGTAATTCCGTGTTCTCCGTAGAATGCGAAATTACCCAAATTCGGGAGCGGAACAGAATTTACCGCCCATTACTAATCATGACCCTGTGGCCTGCAAGGTAACTGCTCTTATGGCTGCCTGTTTTGTAGTAAAATATAGCATAGCTCTTGTATATTACCTTTATGTTTAACATGCAATGTTTATTGCAACATTTAGGGCCATATTCACAAAGTCAATCTGAGACAAAAGTCTAATTTTGTGACTTTTGGTATTCACAGAGGTCATTTATGAGTTGTATCTTTACATCCGCAGTCGGACAATACACTCCGGCTCAGGTTGGAATCTCCACACACAGGGCAGAATTTCAGGCTCTGGCCAGATGAAATGTAATCAATTGGCCAGCATGACTGCGAACGTTAAGATATGACTCGTAAATGACCTCTCTGAATACCAAAAGTCGTAAAGTTAGACTTGTCTCAGATTGCCTTTGTTAATCAGGTCCTTAGAGTTTGATCATAATGACCAAATAGATTACGTTGAAAACATCAATCCAGTAATGCCTACAAAATGCAAAGAAAGGTTCTGAGGCATGAATAGGAAATGTCACAAAGGTTCTAAGGCTAAGGCATCTGCTTTAAACAACTTTGTAATAAAAAGCAAGCATTCCAGCATACTGTTAGAAGCTGTCTGCCTTTTTCGTGGTAAGAGATCTTGTTTAGACAGTGAATGGGACTTAAACAGTGTGAACAGCTTTAGTAGAAGTAGTGTAATTTAACAAAAAAAAGGTTCCACACAAAAGCGAATGAACACAGTAATTCGGCATGGGAACTGATAAGATCCCCCTTTTAAGATATATTAAGTGCTAGAGATTTCACAAGCACAGCGGAATCGATGCGCAGGCAAAACCTAAAAATGGTGCTGTCCTCAAAGCAGGTTCAAGCTCACATGTGCACTAGAGACAGCCTTATAGTGAAAGAGGGAGTGGCAAATACAAACCTCTGCCCCATCTTCACTGCTGAATGAGCAGTCTGATATAGATGCAAGGGGCTGAGGCATTCACTTCTTAACTGCATGGTATTTAACTTTATCTGTCTGGCGAGGAGTGCCTTTATTCCACTGAACCTCTGCCCTCTTTCCCTTGGATGGCGTCGTAGTCTTTTAGGTGACACACAGTTAGTGCACCTTCCAAGATCTAATATGCTGCTGTGCTTGCGTTGGCAATGTGGCATATGCTACATTTTACAACTACAGCATATCTAACCCCTTTAAAACCTTTGCAGCCATTGGCTTAGCCCTTTGAACATGTGTCTAAGCAATGCAGGTAACAGTGGAGGACAGATGCGAAGTCTGATTTCCTGTTCAAAATAAGTAGCAGTTACACAGTGTTGTTCTGAAGTGCATTGACTTTGAACATGTTGGAATTGCTGTCTCAACCTGTGCCTTAGCTCTGGTGCACAGTGCTTGCATTAACAAAATTGTTGTTGGATCCTTCATATATTTTATTACAATGTCCCTGACAAAAAAAAACATATGTTCTTGTATATATGAGCAGCCAAATGCATGTATATTCCTTCTACACTCTACTGAGGTTCTGCTTTGTGTTTTGTAAGTTGAGAACCCAAACAGTTGCTGCTATGAACCAGACCGAACCTCATTTTAGAGTTGTTTTTTTCGGCCTCTATGTCTTAACGTTGCTCGTCCGTGAACCATTATTCTGGTGTAAAGGAGACGAAAAGGGCAGCAGCATTAGCCATCATTAGATCACAAATTATGTATTCCTCACAGCCGAGATATGCATAATTAAAATTAGAAAAAGGTCACATATAGCCATTACCAACTCAATCAGCCGCAGAGTGCCGGGCAGTCAATTAATTCAGCTTCTGTAATTTTTTATAACCTCGCATTCATATCAGTTCGAACTAAAAATCTTTATTACAAAAGATACTGCTGGGCTTGAAGTACCTCAGTTCAGACGCCTGTCAGATGAATGGTGATGATTGAGTGATTGCTTTGATTACAGATTGTAGCTAGGGCTTGTTTGTAGGTGTAGTATTGTTGTTATTTGAGTAGAAGCTGGGAAGTAAGAAAATGTGTGACATGCTTTACATTCACAAGGGTTACACCACTGAGGTAAAAACACAAATATCCTGAGATACCTTGTGGTACAGTTTAATTTTGAACCCACCGTTACACATCACAAATGCATAATCAAAACGTGCACTAAACACATGTTCCCTGTGTGGCCTAACAGCATTAATACGAAATGTTGTACTTGACATCATTATTGAAGTGCATTCACAGTAGAATTAGAGAATTTATACATAACACTGTGTGCCTTAGCAGTATTGAATGAGATAATCTTTGAAGACTTGATGAATAAACTATCCTTACATATGTAGAATGTGCTTTTTTTAAAAAATGATAATAGGATTTATGTAATATGTGCACTAATGTTGCATGTATATTTCTTATAAAATGTAGTTCTTAGCCATACTTACACATGAATATTAAAGATTTTCCATGTGCCACATGCAATATGACCCTAATGTACTGAAAAGTAATATTCATTTGTGTTTGAAAGTGCGCACACATTTTTTATTGTACATCGTTGATGTAATAGTTTAAGTTGCCCTTATTTGGCCTCTTTTCCATTCTGCATAAAATACTGTTTTCCATTTCTGCTGACATTACTTTTTCCTTACAGGTATTCACACACATTGTTAGTTGAGAATAGATACAACAATGTATTAGCGATAAAGAGTGAGATACCCTGAGAAGAAGACCTTGACGAAAGAATATGTGGATTCAGGGCGTTAACTGAAGAGTCCTATTCAGCAATGTTATCACATGGGTTTGCTGAAGCAAGGATGATTTAGTTCCCATGTTTGGTGTGGGATAGTTTGCTGATGTTTCAGTTTATAGCATGAGAATGGAGAAGGACAATGGAACACCTGAAGATGAGAACAGTGGGGTGTTACCTGAATGATTTTAGTATGAATAACTGAAGCCTACACTGTCGGATGCTGGAACACCTTTCCTTGGACCGTGAGAGGTTAAGACCAGGTTATTCCCTTTCATTCTTCCTCAGTGTGGCTTAGGCTAGACACTCAAAATTCCCCTGATCCCAGAAGAGTCTTGACCAAGCTTCTGCAATGCTGACACCTTCCTTCATTTTATCACTTCCCATCCTATATTTCTTAATTTTTCTTCAGTTCCCTGAATTTTGAGATTCCTTAGACTAATGAACCCTTCTCTTAGTTTGTACTTTAAATTAGATTTACTCATGTATAGAATAGAGGACTGAAAACTCTTCTCTAAGCACCAGATCCTAATGCTAATCTTTTGTATTGCTGTGACTGAACTTCTTGTTTGTTTATTACTCAAACGCCTAAACTTCTTTAGGAGGTTAGGGTTTCCCATTTGGTTTTCTTTATCTTTATAGCAGGGTACTGAGATGTGTGTACCTTAACTCGATTGCTAATTTGTAATACACCTTCTTAACTTCTTAACCTTGGTCACTGTTTACTGGTTATTATTGTGCAGCCAAATGGGTTACACTGTTAATTGAAACTGATTGTTAAAATGTCAACTCTCCTTACCTCTCAGTTGAAATAAAAGTTAATCCAGAAGATGAATTGTAAGAGGGTAGGCCCAAAATGGTGCATCAGCTTGGTAGCATGTCAGATGGTTCTCCACTGCCTTGAGGGAGTTAGGGTGTCCTATTTGGAAATTGGCAATGTTCAGACCAGGAGTCTGCCGAGCATGCCGACTCAGCTCTTCACTTAGAGTGGCAGCAACCCATGTGCAGAAGCATCCTTTCTTCAAATAAGAGCCTGGCTTCTGGCTAGAAAGATTAAACTTAATTTTTGCTTCAAGTCAATATGTCACGCCACAGAGCAACACTCAACCAATGCAGGTATGCACCCTGCAAGCAAAACTATACATAGGCTTTGAAGGAATTATATCTTGTACTTTTATGATTCCAGCAATAGTCAACTGGAGTCCTCTCTTTCACTCTGAAGAACTCTCCTGGTGACTGGAGCACTTATGCTACCCTCTATCAGGATTATCCTGTTTGTACTCCCTTTGGCTGTGAACTAATTGATCGGTTAATGATGCCAGCTGAGAATGATGTTTAGCAAAGTTTGTCCTCTGCCTGTTCAATTTGCTGCATCTGAAAGGAGGTGCAGTAGCCACACCTGCACTGAGCTGGTGGTAGACTAGGCTAGCAGTAACAGAAGCCATGCGGCAGAAGGTAATGCAAAAGATAACTAAAAGGATGAGGGATATTAGGGTGGATTGCTCCTGTTATTTGTGGTGTCTTTCCCTGTGTTTGTGTATGTATGTGTGTATTAGCACTTGCAGAGACCGCTTTTCTCATGTTCCTAGTATTCTTGATAGTCATTTCAAAAACCTGTATAGAAGGGAATTAATGAACATGAATATCTTCCCATTCAAGAACTGCACACCAAATTGATCAGCATATTTTAATGAATTCAATCCAGGTTGTTCAGTTCTAGTGCCCATTCACAGCTCTATCACATTAATGTCTCTTCATGAGCAGATGTCTAGGGCACATTAGTACACTGTAGGGTTTACTTTTCAAAAAGTGGCAAACAGTAAATGCAATTAAACTGCATGTAGAAAAGAATGGATGTTATTATTAGTAAATCAGCTGGGCTTCTATGGCTTTCCCCTTATTCCTCTTACATGGTCACCTTACTCTTAAGTGCGAGTCCATGGTATTGCTGTTTTTGTCATGGTGAGACTTGGTACCAAGTTAGGGACAAGGTGAGTCGCTTATGTTCAGTTGTCTGTTCAGCACGGAACAAGAGGCAACATTTGTCAGTTTCTAGGATAGCTGTGCGACATGACAGTTAGCAGTATATCCTCTTCCTAGCAGTGCCTGTAAGAACTTGACGCACAGAGGGCACCAACGGCAGGCCAATGGTCATGTCCAGAAATCCTCAAAGGTACACATTCTAAACATGTGTTTGTGAATGTAGTAATCCATAAAGGTCACTTGAGTTAGTGGGAAAATCTAGGCACTCTACTGTTCATTGCAATACTAAACTAATTTGTCCTCCTTGCCTGTAGTGGGGGTCACTCGCATAAATAATAGACTCTGCCCTCGTTAGGGCTCAGTGCGTTGACAGGTTAGTAAGACTGTATGCTAAGTAGTTTAGTATCAGTTTGCCGTTTTCTTTGATATTTGTGATTTTAAGGATGGTAGGGCACTGCTCACTTGCTATAAATATGATTGAATAAACGTGCTGTTTGTTCGGAAGAAATGTATGCAGAGGCTGGAAGTGTTTTTTAAGACCGTGCGGTGTTCCGCCACACCCAGAACTCTGTGTAATTTCACAGTTTTTTAGGTAGCTCTGTGGAATTCAACAGAGTAGAACTCCGCGAGCTCCCCCCAGCCCTAGTCTAAACCTCTAAAGCCCATGGTTCGAACAAATGACTGGTGAATTTCCAGCAGTTTGGAAACAAGCTGTGATAGTGGAGAATTGTAAGTATTAATATGGTTCAATCAATCAATCAATCAGGGGTTTGTAAAGCGCACTACTCACCCGTGAGTGTCTCAAGGGTTGCACGTTGCAATTGCTTGAACTTGGATTGCAGTATTTTGCAGTGGCTGTATGGTGTTCTGCAGAGAGGATTTAAATTGTGTGAATGAGGCGCTTAACGCAGAGAGTTGGAATGGTTATCGGGTCCATTGTGGCCTAAGATCCTTGGATAAATCGACGAAAGTCAAACTGTCAGCGTAGAAGACACTGGGTGTAGTTGTCTGCTGTGTTGTTATTCTGATTGTGATACATCGTCGACAGTATTATTGAGATAGGGAACTTACCTTTGTGTGAGTGTGAGGCGTGGTTGGTATGGCTGATCTCAGTGCACAGGGTAGAACTGTGTCAATCTGGATGAGATCCCACTGGTTGAGGTTTCATTTCAAGTGAATGCTAGAGTAGGTTGAAAAGTGTTGTTCCGAACTGGTCCTTGTGTGTATGAAAATCTTTAATTTCATTAGAGAAGCAGACAGTTAGTTGTTGAACTTGTTTGCATTTTGTTGTGTATAAATTGCTGGCAGAAATGCACTCAAGAGATTTGTAAGGGAGGGTAAGCTGCTGCAAGGAGTAAGATTGATGTGACAGTGTGCAGCACTGTTATTGGTCCATGGGTGTAAAGCTGTGCTGGTATTGGTTGGATATGTCATAGAGAGCCGCCCTGACATTGGTTGTGATCACAAACTGAGAATTGTTGTTTACATTTTTTTTCCTGGTTTAAACAAAAAGTGATTGATGAATTGTGCATATTTTGATCAAAAATGAAATTCTCTAAAGTACTACAAAGTCTAATGAGGGTAGATGTTACTGTACCCATAAGAAAAGGGGAAGAGGCTCCACCCGAAGGTGTCCAAGGTCATAATATGGCACTTGAAGGGGATCTTCACACATTTATTTGTCTCAAACCATGGCAAAAGATCATTGGGAAAGATGGTCCTTTGACATTTCCTCGCTGTGGGACATTTAATTTGAACATTATTGAACATGAAACTACCTCCTAAACCTACACAATTGAAGCACTTAAAGCCTTGGAACATACAGCTTACCTTAGGCAGAGAGACAGAATTCAAGGAAGGGTAAAGAAAGCCATACAAACTTGGGCAGATGCTCAATGGGATGTAGAACAGAAATTTTGAAGAACTGATATGATCAAGGGAGCTAGGTTATATCCCACATTAACGAGTGAAGAAGAAAGGAAAGATAAACAAAAGGATAAGAAAAAGACAGGTGAAACAGAGAACATAGCTGAGGACAGTGATAGAGATTCAAATGAGGACTTAATACCTGAGCTATTGTTGTACCATCCACCACCATATAATCTGACTGAAACTGGAGGGGTGAGTAATGTACATACAGGCAAAACCTTTGATGTGCATCAGCACCAGTAAGCCTAACTTCTAATCCAATGTTGGAAAGTTCAGGAATTTTCATACACACAAGAACCAGTTCAGGAATGACAGCCCCTTCAAATTCTCTAGCTCTAAATTCCCCAGATGCACATACAGTTCCTTTTACAATTGGTCCTGTAGTTCCTTTGTATAATCCTAGAGCGGTAGGAAATACAACACATGTTTTTTCTGTTCCGACTGGAATGAGTACCTTAGGTAGCAATCCTGAGGGGTCGACGATGAGACAAATTCCTCAAACTCCTCAAACTCAAGGGAGTACCCCATGTGCTGCAAGTGCAGACCAAACATTGAATCAGACAAGATTTGACCCAAATGGAAGGTTGTCCCAGAGATCACCACCCTTTATAATGCCTAACATGAATGTGCCTCCAAGCGCTAAGAACAGTACCACCAGGACAGAAATGCCAATGAGTTCGCCAAACGTTGACATGTCCCTTCTGAATTCACCACCTGATATAAATCATGGGTCCTTTAGCTGAGAGATAAGTCTTAGCACTCCGATAGAATAAAAAGGTCCTACTGCTCGAGAAATGGATTATGGCTCCAAAAGTAAAGATTCCAGGACTGGAAATGGAAACCCCAGAACAAGTGGAAGGGATACTCAGGTCCCAGAGAGGGAAAGAACAGTAGATGGGGCTACATTGAAATTACAATTGGAAGAAATTATACTGGGAACTCTTGACATGTCCCATTTAAATGTCTGTTTGGAGGACAAGCTGTTGCTCATGTGTAAAGACGTTACTCAATGTGCAGGACAAGCTCATGAAAGGAATGAGTACCTTAGGTAGCAATCCTGTGGGGTCGACGATGAGACAAATTCCTCAAACTCCTCAAACTCAAGGGAGTACCCCATGTGCTGCAAGTGCAGACCAAACATTGAATCGGACAGGATTTGACCCAAATGGAAGGTTGTCCCAGAGATCACCACCCTTTATAATGCCCAACATGAATGTGCCTCCAAGCGCTAAGAACAGTACCACCAGGACAGAAATGCCAATGAGTTCGCCAAACGTTGACATGTCCCTTCTGAATTCACCACCTGATATAAATCATGGGTCCTTTAGCTGAGAGATAAGTCTTAGCACTCCGATAGAATAAAAAGGTCCTACTGCTCGAGAAATGGATTATGGCTCCAAAAGTAAAGAATCCAGGACTGGAAATGGAAACCCCAGAACAAGTGGAAGGGATACTCAGGTCCCAGAGAGGGAAAGAACAGTAGATGGGTCTACATTGAAATTACAATTGGAAGAAATTATACTGGGAACTCATGACATGTCCCATTTAAATGTCTGTTGGGAGGACAAGCTATTGCTCATGTGTAAAGACGTTAATCAATGTGCAGGACAAGCTCATGAAAGCTTGTCTGAATTGGCTCTCGGATATATAATTGACTTACAGAAATCTAAAGCCCTACCGAGAAGTTACCATTTAAGTTTTAATGAAAGGGATCTTGCTAACATGAGACCGGGTCTAAGACGTGGGATATTTTGTGTACACGTTTGTGCATGAATTTAAACCTGAGATTAGCTCAATGATTCAACAGCATTTGATTTGCTGGCAGAGTAAGCCCATTTATGAGATATTGCTATATTCTAAATAGTGCAGCTATGAATTGCTAATGGTACTACAATTGAAAGCTCCACAGTGAGTTCTAAATCAAGTTTGTTGGGAATGTTGGTCCCATGCAGAGAGTGTACCTATAGTGTACCTATAGTGTACCTATAGTGTACCTGTGAAGCAAGGTGGTAAGGGGTTTCAAGCAAAAGGTAGAGGTCATGGTGTTTCAATAGTTCCAAGTACAGGGATGGATGTGACGACTTTAAAGAAGTCCAATCCTTGCCTCATCTGCGGCAAGTTGGGGCATCGAAGGCTGGAATGTTGATTTAATGCTGTGAACATAGCAAATGGGAATCAGGTTCAAAATTGGGGTTTTGTGCAATCTCAAGGTAATAATATGGCTCAGACATAGCAAGTACAGAGACAGCGAGTATCAAACTACAATTTTGTCCAAGCTCAGGTGATGCAGGTTCCACAGCCCCAATGCCACTACAAAATGCAAATGTTCAGAGATTTAATTTGACTCGAATTCCCAATGTAAATACTAATCCTTTTGTGAATCAAGGTACTTCCCAACAGTACTCCATGATACAGACGGATGAGGATTACACCTCAGACCTGTCACAACGACTTGGCCTGAGAGGGGAGGACGATTGCACACTTGGCACAATCTTAGAGGTAGACCAGAGTGGTCCATTGGTGGATGGCAAGGTGAATGGTTATCCCAGACTCATGATGAGGATATTGTCTTTAAAATTCTTAATCAGAGGACAGAGATCAAACTTTAACCCATGCTGGCAAAAGATGATTTGTCATCAGAGCTAAGAGAGACAGTGTTGTCTTAAGTACGTGGCTTTTAAGGGAAAGACATGTCTCATAAAGGGTGTTGAACAAGTCTGTATATTAGGGAAATCTAATGCAGAGTACCAGAGAATCCCACAATACAATCTGACCCATGAAACCTTCACTGGTTTTCCTCCTGTTATTGACTCAATGATTGAGCAAGCTATTCTGAAAAAGACAAGGGGGAGTCCATGTAACTCACCCATCATGGGTTTACAGAAACCCAGTGGAAAGTAAAGCATTGTCCAAGACCTTCCAAAGGTCAACTCCATTGTTGTCCCTTGTCCTGTGGTACTGAATCCAGCTGTGATTTTGTTTCAGATTCCATGTGAGTGAGGCTAAGTGGTTCTCTGTCATTGATTTATGTCAAGCCTTCTCCTCTATACTATTGCATGAGGATAGCCAAATCTTTTTTGCAGTCCAGTTCAGCAGTTATTTTTTGGCATGGTGCAGAGTCCCACAAGGGTATACGAAGAGTCCGCAAAATTTTAATCAGATACTTAAGAAGATTCTGGTGTCTTTGATAATGCCCTATCACTCAGTTCTGGTCCAATACATTGATGACCTATTGGTGGCATCAAATACTCAAGAGGCTTGCAAACAAGACACAGTTGCTCTGTTGAACCACTTAACTGAGAATGGTCATAAAGTACTGCCAGAAGGAAGTCCTGTTCTTAGGACATCATATTGCAAAAGGGCGAGGAAGTTGTCACAGGAGAGAATATTGACAATTCTGAAAATGAATCCGCCAACTACCGAGATAGAAGTCAGGATGTTTTGGGGAATGGTGGGCTATTGACCACAGTGGATTCTCAAACTTTCCCCAAATGGCCAAGCCTTTGCAGAGACTCACACCGAGATATGTCAATTCCGGTATGCAGACATAGCTGGGCTCACCAGCAATAAAGCTGATACATTTGAATTCAACACCAATGATACGGATAGGATCTACTCACTAATTCAGGAGCCGGAATACATGGCATCAAGTACAGGGTCAGTCCAAGCAAATGTACGCCAACTATTATTCACAGCCAAACGAGAGATCAATCAAAGGCTCCACGCCTCAACACTCATTAGATACCACCGCGTCCAACGCATCCCCAGAGGTCTGCGAATACCTCTAAAGTCAACATTGTGTAAAAATAATCCACGTTTCACAGAAAAGTGGTTCGGCATACTTAATAAATGCTCACTCGACCTAATTCTTTTGATTGTAGAAGAACTTTCAAAACTACTAGAGGAACTTGAAAATGAGGTCAAGCAACTTAAACAAGAACTCAGCCAAAAAATTACATCAGAAGAATTTTCCACGATCTTGGAGGATATTAACAGCAAATTGGATACCTATATCAAAGAAATTAATGAAAGAAAACTTCGCAAGTTCAAACGCGATACGGTTGATTATAAATTGGGAGAGGTGTACAATTGGGCCGAGATATACGCGGCCAGGAGACAAAACCGCAATCCCACCAATAGATCAACAGATGGAGAAACATCATCTTCGGACGATTCCACACGAAGGGTTCCCCCAAGAGGCAAACCTAGACAACAAACAACAACAGAGAATACAAGATCTGAACAATCAACCACCTCTACAAATGTCTCAGATTCAACGGCCACCACAAGTGCGGATCCTTTTTTAGATGTAGGCCCCGAACCAATCGACGATCGAGGAGGTTCAAAAACCACAGACAACTTACCACCACCGGCGAAATCGACCAGAAGTCACAGAATTTAGTTGTCAACATCTCTCACAGTTCACTTAGTCCAACACAAGAACAAGTTCTACAAAAAGGGTTGAATTTTGTTCTTACTTACCAAACTAATGAACTTGAAATTTCCATCTCATTCTACAAATTCATGAGAACACTTCGACTAAGACATTTCTTTGAGAACATTTGTATACCATCTAATACCGGAGACAAAGATACTCTCATGGGACTACGTCCCCATAGCAATTTCATGGCACCTACCAGCCACAAGGTTTTGGACGTTTTTGAAAAAGCTGTCCAACAAGATTTACATTCAATGTTTGACACTCAAAAGAGCTATCGGAGCAATCTTAAGATTTCTGAAAAACAAGCTATACAACAACTCGCTAACAACCAAAGTTTGACCATATGTAAAGCGGACAAGGGCGGCGCCATTGTCGTCATGGAGTCAACGTTCTACTCAGAAAATCTCAAAAGTCATCTGAACAACACTGACCTATACATGCTATTGAATTCTGATCCTACCTTGGCATTTAAAGAGATACTCCTTAAAATAATCAACAAAGCAATATCTGCTAACACAATTTCTGACAGAGACAAAAGATACCTGATCAAGGACCATCCGCAAGTACCATACATTTATCTTGCACCCAAAATTCACAAGAATTTAAGACAACCGCCTTTCAGACCAATTGTTAGCACCACCAACTCAATACACGCTCCCACTGGAGCCTACATTGATAAACATTTACAAGTGAGTGTCAAAGGCATGACAACATATATTCAAGACACGACAGACTTTCTCAACAAATTGGAGCAAATTGTGATTCCCAAGGACCAATCCATCATCTTATGCACTATAGACGTTAACGCTTTGTACACCTCAATTCCACACAATCTGGGATTAGAAGCACTGGAGAGAGCTTTAGTACAAACCGACAAACCACTGGAACTACAGGTGTTCATACTGGAACTTATGCAATTCATCTTACAACACAGTTATTTCAAGACTCCGGATCATCATTACTACCTACAACTGTCTGGAGTAGCAATGGGCAACTGTGCTGCCCCAGCATACGCTAATCTGTTTATGTACAACTTCGAACTTCAGCATATACTCCAGAACGCACTATGGCAACCATTTATATGTGCATATTATAGATACATTGATGACATCTTCCTTGTGTGGAAAGGTACAGAATCTCAATTTTCCATTGCAATTAACCATCTGAACACAGTGAATGAACGGATCCAATTCACTCACACTCTCAACAGGACTGAAATTCCATTTCTAGATGTACTTGTTCAATTCCATGATACTAAATTCAGAACCTCCGTGTACACCAAAGTCACGGATCGTAACAATTATCTTCACCACAAGAGCTTTCATCAACCCAGCTTAAAACGACATTTACCGTACTCCCAGTTATTGAGAGCTAAACGGATTGCATCTACAGAGGAAGCTTTCAGCACCAACAGCTCTAAAATTCTGGAAAAATTCCACCAGCGTGGATATCCCAAAAATACCACAGAATGTGCCAAAGAGAGGGTCAAACTCAAGACTCGTGAAGAATTACTCAAACCCAAAGCTAAGGTTGAACAACAAGAGACACGGTCTGTGTTCACATCTAAATACTCTACCCATGCTCGCCAAATCAAAGAGGTTATTCGCAAACACTGGCCACTTTTGCAATCAGAAACCGATTTCAATCAAATATTTGGACAACCACCGATTTTTGCATACAAACGCACTAAAACCATACAACAGATCATTAAACAACCGACAATTACCAGTCAAACCATCTACAAAGGCACCATTCCATGTCACAATTGCAGTCATTGCAACAGTATAATTCCTGGATCAACCATGACTCACCCTACGCAAGGTACTATTATCAACCTTCGTGTAAATGCCACATGCGATACCACCAACGTGATCTACATGATCAAATGCCCGTGTGGCCTCCCATACGTAGGCAAAACAGAACGCAAAATCAAAATCAGGTTAAACGAACACCGCAGCAACATCCGCACCAAAAATCTCAAATCCTGTATCGCCGCTCATTTCAACCAACATTTACACAACCCCAGTCAAATTAGATTCTTAATTCTGGAAACTGTTGATAAATTACCACATCAAGACAACAACAAAAACCTATTGAAACGCGAATTATACTGGATTTACCGCCTTAGGGCGGTTCAACCGAAAGGACTTAATGATCGCTTAGAATTCAGCTGTCATTTATGACCTACTATTATCTATGACTCAGTTGTGCAACTGTCTGTATTTATGATCTGATAATGATTGTTCTCTTCAGTAAGCTGTGATATAGTTAGCAGTTTTGTATACCTCTATTTTGTACACTTTGATCTCTGTACCACTCCTCTCTCACATCTCGTTTTCTTTTTCTTATAACATTCTCTATTTTTACCCCTTTTACAGATTCTTTTGTAGCTCCGGTCATTACCAATATTTTTTGTTTCACTTTAGTATACTGCATTGTCTTACTTTATTTATCCTTTTCACTTCGTTATACATTTTGTTTTATTATTTCTCTTGTATGCTCCGATATTTATGTAATCATTCACCATGTTACTCCGCTTCCCCATTTCACTTGTTCCCGTAGTCCGCCTTTGATGCAGACTACCTTTTCACTTTTTAAACACTCGCACGCGCATGCGTGGCGTCTTCCGGGTTCCTCCTACTAGCGGAGCCTGGTTTTCGCCGACACACGGAGTACGCCGGTTCACTTTTCCATTGCTGACATAATCGCGGTAAGACCCGTTGTTTCACCCATTGTGGCACGGTGAACTTCTTGTATGCCAATGCTAGGTTCGGGTTCTATAATATTTTGCTTATTCACACGCATTTTCTCGAATAACCACTGGGCACGTTATCTGATGCATCTTTACGCTTTTGGGACTTACACTTTTCACAAATCTTCGTTCTGTTCGGGACGCCACCAATTGTTTGGGTGCACGTCAGTTATCACTTTTGTCATCTTGGTTTTCTCACCTTTATAGTTGTTTTCACCTTCCACAGTCTTTAGCACATTAGGTCATTAAGCATGTACTTATTTTACTTCATTTCTTCTCTTCGTGTATTCCGCGCCCCACATGTTCCACCTATACTTAGTAGTCCTATTTTCTTTTCAACTTACAGACCCCCTGAGGAAGCGCACTGCTGTGCGAAATGCATTGGGGAATCTAAAATTTCTGTGGACCGTATACATGATATACAAGCATTATTGATGTTCAAAACTATCAAGTTGTGACTGTACAATCATATGAAATCAATATGATATTCAAATAAATGAATCGTCAAAAATGACAAACACTTTGGAGTAAAGATTTACCTTCTTTCCGAAATACATTGGGAACACATGTGCACACTCTATGCTCAAGAGTACTACTAGTTTTGTCTTACTCGCTGTAAGATTTTCCTATTCCCTAATTCCGGTACCAGGGCATGACAGCTGCACACGTGCCTTCTCAGAGCTAAGAGAATGTCACTGCTGTGTCCCGCAATGGGAATGTCTGATCGTAATTAATGTTTTTCTTTTTTTTGTAGTGAGCGGGAGGGCTACACTCTCTGTGCTAGCTTAGATGCTTGGAAATGCTTGCAGACCCATAGCATACTTTTCAGCCGCACCTGATTCAATACCTGCTGTTTTGCCTGTTTCAAAGCTGTGGCTTCCACTGGTATCAGCATTGAACAGTGAAAAAGTATTTTTATGCGTCCCCCATGACAGTTTTTGTACCTCCTTCTGTGTAAATATTGCTAACTCACACAAGAACCCAACACCTTACCAACAGTCATCTTACTAAGTATGAACAAGTCATATTTTGTGCGGACAATGTCACATTGAGGAGATGTACTATACTCAATCTTGCTACTCTATTGCCGATACTGGGAATGATGTTGTTGAGGGTAAAGATAAGCATGACTGTTTTGATGTTACTGAACTATGTACCAAGCCGAGACTTGAACTACAACATGTGCAACAGATTATGTGATTTTTGTTAAAGACCCCTGCTTACGAGAGCATGAAGGAAACCTGATACCTGCCTATGCAGTCTGTACTTTCTCTGGTGTGATCAAAGCCTCCTTGCTTCAAGGAGTGTTTTCTGCACAAGTGGCCAAATTGATGGCTCTTACTAGGGCATGCTGTGTTTTAGATCATCTTAGAGGGACCATTTACATTGATAGTCAGTATGGCTTAGGTGTTGTTCATGATTTTGGACAGTTCTGGTCACAGCGTGGGTTTATGACCTCTTCAAGGTCACCAATCAGGAATGGTGAAAGTGTCCATAAACTGTTACCGGCATTACAGCTGCCTGCCCAGATTGCAGTAGTCAAGTTTGCTTCACATCGCACTGGCATAGAGTACATGACAGTGGGCAATAGATATACGGTTGAAACCACGAGATGTTGTGCACTGAACGTTTGTACCGTTATGGGGAGTTCAGTACTGGAAGAAGGGTAAAACAAATTGCAATTTATTGTTAAGTACAGTTGAATTGGGAGAAAGGTAACAGGTTGCAGGAAAACGTGTCAGAAGCAGAGCAACAAGGCTGAATTAGATAAGGTTGTGTTTAAATAGATGAAGACAACATTTGGGTTTCAGGAGATGGAAGGCATGTGTTGCCAGACATCTTGTTACCTCCACTGCTAAGACATTTTCATGGACCTGCACATGTAGGTAGAAACGCCATGGTGCAGTTGTTTAGGCAAACTTAGTTTAATCCTAGGTTCAAATTGATGGCTGAAGGGTTGTGTCACAGATGTGTTGTGTGCCAGCAACAAAACGTAGGTAGAAGGACAGCAGACACAAAATGTCACATAGAAAGATCTGGAGTTTCATCAACAGGATGCTACTGGACTTTATTGAAATGCCTGTGTGCAATAGGTTGAGATATGTACTAGTGATTTTGTGCATTTTCGTGCATTAGATTGAAGTTTCAGAACCAGAAGAAGTGATAGTCTCATGGTGGCTTAGCTGTTGTTAAGTGAGGTAATACCAAGGTTCTGTTTCTCGACTTCTCTGGAGTCAGACTGAGGGACCCTTTTTAATAACAAGGTCCTGAAGATTTTTTGCACAGTATTGCAAGTCGAACAGAGGCTACACTGCAGTATGTTTCTCAACATCTCTGCAATGGCCTGATGCTTTGCCTCTTGTGTTGATAAATCTAAGCAGTAATCCAGATAGGAGAACAGGATTGTCTCCCCAATCATCATGGACAGAGCTGTGAGACAGCCAACTATGCCTGCAAATGCATTTGTGCCTCTTACAGATTACATGATTCTTAATTACTGCAGCGGAGTAGCTGAAGTAGTGTGTTCTGTGTCTCACTGGGTTAGAAACGCTACAGCCCTGTCTTAACAGGAGCAGTGCCATTAGCTTTGTCCCGGTGACTATGTTATGGTGGAGAAGCACGTACGTAAGTCGTGCTTGGAACCTCGATGGTTACTCCACACCAGGTTATTTTGGTCCTTACAACAGCTGTTAAGAGTGGAGGTCTCTCCAACTGGGTGCACGCTGCACATACTCAGAGAGTCCCTTGTCCCTTTGATGAGATAACAGCACCTGTCCCTGAATTGCCTGTGGTTACAACAAGATAAAGGGAGCTGGTTGGTCAAACTGTTAGGAATCAGCAAGAAGCTGAGACAGCACTAGTTCGGCCTGAAGGGGGTCTGAGAGAGTCAACAGTTGAAGTCAGTATAGAAGGGTCCCATCCTATAATGTTGACTGCATCAGAATCAGACCCTAGTGATGGGCCTAGTGCAATAGTAACGTTAGTTGTGCCTGGCGGTTGATCGCCAAGAAGAGAGTAGAGAGGGTTTGTCTGAAGTGTGTGTGTTCCATGTACTATCCCAGAAGATACTGAAGGATCTGGCCTAAGTGACAATAAAGAGGAAGGGCCAGCAATAAGGAGACCAAACAGCTAGAGTACCCTGTTTGAGATACTCCTCATCTGAATGGACGTATCTGGCTGTCAATGACTGGGAGAGAGCATTTTGGACATTTTGGTATAACAATTTGCATTCAATTGAGGCTCATTGAATTAAACTTTGTGGCTGAAATTAGTTTTGAAATTACATTGCCATTAAATAGACTGAGTCAATTTATTCTGGATGTGATCATTAGTGAGTTTAAACTGGGCATTTATTAGAGAAAAAAGTTATAGATTAGCCCAGACTACTGAGAAGAATACCAAGGCCTGAGTTGGCTGAAGAAGAGTAAGGTTGTCACTTAGAAGAAGATGGAGTAGGGCTAAGGAAGTGTCACAAAGATCATTTGCCTATACTGTGCTGAAATGACATTGGAACTTTGCATTGCTACATAAGCTAGTGGGAACAAATTGAGAAAACCGTGCTGAAATCTTCATTTTAAATGGTCTAACATCAGAGAACTCATTGAGCCTAGATCTAATACTAGAGGCATAGATGCTTATATGTAGGAGTATTTTTAGCAGTAACACTAGTATTGATTTATTTACTTGTAACATTGAGTCTGCTTCATCCTTCTTCTGTAGACTAGTTCAGATCTACAAGTTCCCCTCAAGCGCTATTTCCTACTGACAATTGCTTACCTGCAGTAGATGACAAAGACTTGCATGTAGATGTGTCTAGAGGAGATTATTCATTGAACACATACTCTAAATTGCTTTATGAGTATGTTGACACTAAGCATTGTAGCAATTGCTAAGTTTGCCTGCAGTTACCTGCATCAGTTGCTGAGAGGATTACATACAGTTACAGACCATTGACATGTGGAGTTACATATAGTTTATTGTTGAGCCTAATTTATGGAAAGGGTCATCTTCAATAACATTACCTCAATGGCCTTCCTCTGCATCTTAGATGCATGGCAAATTTACTTACTTTAAGGAAGATCCTTAAAAACTTGGCTATTCTTTACTTAAACTCTGTTGATAGTCTCTCTATATTTGAGCCTCTATAGGACTACATACAGCGCCAGGTCACCTTTGGGTAGCAGTCGCGCTCTATCAATTGCAATAACATTAACATTAACATCATTTAGAATTTTCAAAAGTTCCTGTGCCTAAGCATCTGCATTGTCAGCCTGATGCTAAAACCTCGGAGATAATGGTGCAGTTCTTTAAACCCACTATGACAATAGATCCAGCTTTTGTGCATAGTCATAATTTAACTTGTTCCTTAACAGGTATAGAAAATAAATGTAGGGGTTCAAGTAGAAGACATATGAAGCGATAAACTGGCTAAACCAGCAAATCATTCAAAAGTACCTTATTGGGCTAAAGAGGAAAGTGAGCATAGGTTAGTGGGAAATTTAGCAGCAAGAGCTCCAGAGTGAAAACATAAAGGGGATTTATGCATATTCATTAGAAAATCCACAACAGACACAAATAATGTGGGAAACAGTAAATGTGATCATACATTTGAAGTTCGTGGACATTGGGGATTATTTTTAGATGGGGCAGATTCTGTTTTTCCTGGAGTTTATTAGTTTGTGAAAGAATACATTTTACAGGTTAGCCAAGACATAGTATGGAACATGTTACATAGGGATAGTTTTTACAAAATGTATCATGTGGGGCAAGTTGATGACCCAACATGGGGAGAAAATCAGAGAACAAAGACAGGTGCCAGTGCTAGCAAAATTGTAGGAGACATCTTCTTTGCTTTGATGCTTTAATGCCATCTTCAGAAGTGATACTTAACTCAAGTACGATTAGAAAGCTTTTTACCGTAGTTGATAAGTTGGAGGATTTTTAGTGATAAATACTAAAATGGTTGCCATCAGATCTATGATTTTGCAAAATTGACTAGCATTAGATGTCATTCTCACAAAGGAGGGTAGAGTCTGTCAGATGGTAAAACTTACATTCCAGACAACAGTAAGGACTTAAAGAAAAACAGTAAGAACATTACTGACTTAAAGAAAGATTTGAAAGGGTTTGAAGCAACAGGTGCTTGGGAAGCAGTAGGGATTTTTTTTTCTACTGTAGGTAGATGGTTTGGAAACTTAATGAAAGGAATTTTGTAAAGCATCTTGAAACCAGTAGTGACAATTGCTCCTTGTGGATTATTCTTATTTGTGCGTAAACGAAAAAGGGAGTGAGGAGAAAGAGAGCAGACGTAGAACTAGAAATAGACAAAGCAAATATTATGATGACATGAAATTTCTGGAGGATTCCAGAAGAAAGATGGTGAAAACTACCAGATTGTAATTTATTCATCTGAGAAAAAGATTAATCTTGACCGCACATTTACTCGTCAGAAATACATTTTTTTTTAAATGTGCAGTTACGACATGTTTCCTCTGTGGCCAAAATTATTAAGACATGTTGCACTTGACATCCTTATTGATGTGCATCCACTGTAGAATTAGAGAATTCATCGATAACACTTTGTGCCTTAACTTTTTAAATGAGAAAATCTTTGAGGGATTGATGAATAAACTATCCTTACATATGTAGAATGTGTTAACTCTAGAAAAAATAATGTATTAATGTAATATGTGCACTAATGTTATGCATATATATTTAATATAAAATGTAGGTTCTTAGCCATAATTACACATTTTTATAAAAGATTTACCATATGCCACATGAAATATGAATCTAATGTACTGACAAGTTATATTAATTTCTGTTTGAAAGTGCATACACATAATAAGTTTGCACCATTGATCTAATAGTTTCGCTTGCAGTATTGTTAGTTGAGAATAGATACACCACTTTATTAGCGATAGAGAGAGCCCCTGAGAAGAAGACCGTGATGAAAGAACATGGAGAGCTAGAGCTTTAACTGAAGAGCCCTATACAGCAATGTTATCACGTGGGTTTAGTGGAGCAAGGACAATGCCGTTCCTATATTCAGTGTAGAATAATTTGCAGATGTTTCAGTTTACAACA
The DNA here is from genome assembly GCF_964263255.1 of Lissotriton vulgaris. Classification (NCBI taxonomy): domain Eukaryota; kingdom Metazoa; phylum Chordata; class Amphibia; order Caudata; family Salamandridae; genus Lissotriton; species Lissotriton vulgaris. The sequence goes on along the minus strand of NC_141687.1, from coordinate 1,460,301,306 downwards.
CAAGAATGGATAAGGGCAATGAAACCACTTAATGATGCAAACAGAGGGATGTTATCTGAAGGATTTTAGTGTGAATAATTGCAGTCTACACAGTCTGATGCTGGAGCACTTTTCCTTGGAGTTTGAGAGATGTAGACCTCCATGTGGATTCCTTTTGATTCTTGCACAGTATGGCTTATGCTACACATTCAAAATCCCCCTGACACATGAAGACCCTTGACCGAGATTTGAAAATTTGGAGTGCATACCACCCCCATTTGTACTATGATTCACAGGTGGCAAAGCTTTTATTAATTCATGATTCTCTGCTTCAACCCTGTCGATGGTAATACAAATATTACATCTGCAGGTATACTTTATGCCAGGAAATACCGAAGTTATTTACTTTTTATTTATTTATAGTTATTACGTTGTTTATACCATCCTACAAAGCCATAAACATCTTTTGTAAATATCCTGATTCAGTACAGAGTCTCTCACTTTCCCAATGGAAGACTGCTCCACTACCTCGTCAGTCTCTCAAGTGTCCAAAAGGTGACACATTAGAATATACAAAACTCCAGAAATGAATTCATAAATAACTAAGGAAGGAAAATAAAATTGGCATTTAATGCAAACAATTTATTAATGTGGCAATTGTGTCTGTAATGCCTGGCTCCCATTCTCCAACATTTTTTTTAAACTGTACTGCTGAAGAAAACTTGCTTAGAGCTACAAAACAATTTCAATGTTAATAAGCAGGCATATATTATGAAGATGGAAGTTTAGCTCTTGGGCCCGACTACGAGTGACCTTGTCACAGTTGCGAAAATGAGTGCACCTGTTAGACTCCAATAATATTACGCTGATTTGGATTATTAAGTGCAGTACTTTTCAGCTATTGTGAGTTACACGATTATTAAACAAGCATCTTGATATTTTTCAGGCATTTTGACCTGCCGATATGATCTTGGGGAAAACTGCTTTATGTAAACTTTATTGCAATCAGTAGTTACTGGGTGCAGCAAACTTTGGAATACTTCTAATGCCAACTGCTGTGCAAATTGTCAGAATTATCTGGCTCACTTGTAATCGCACCCCTGGTCGAGGGGTGTAGCTTAGTCAGTTAGATTTGAGGGGGGTGGAACAGAGATTTCCCAACCATCACTGCCATTGAAAGGGCAAAATGGATTAAAAGTATATTATTGAAAAGGTTTCTGTGCTCAACATAAGAGCCACCCTGTCCTTTTTAAAAATGTTGGCCTGTTCTGTGTGAGAGGGAAGAGGTGGGTTGGATTTATACAAGCTCTGAAAAGTTTCACGGAGATGTGGGTCTGTACTGTAATGGCTGCTAAATCCAAGTGGAAAATTAACCACAAACAGTGCAGCCCAACTGGAGGCCCCGGGATCCAACTACACACAACAGAATCCATTTATTAGGTGGATGTCACACCCCTATCCCTCCCCCCTCCCCCCCCGAGCAACGCCCCTATCTTGGTCTTTGAGTCACTGTTAATTTTATGATGTACGTTTCTGATTGATACTGAGGCACACAAAGCTGCATAACTGGAAAATGGTATTTCATTTCAGTACTTCAGGTTTTATTTTTCTCAGGCTGTCAAAACATACATCGGTGCACGTATTTGGTAAAGTTGACTTTTCCAAACCTTCATCAGATTGCTCTGTTCTCAATTTACCTCTACAAACTGCTGTTTCTTTGCAGTTACATAACACCATGATAGATAGTGGAGTGTCTGTTAACACAGTTAGCAACATTCACAAAACCTTACGTGTACCAACATTTGGTTACTTTTTTTAAGTTCCAAATCCTGATTCATATAATAATTATTTCTACTTTATAATGTACAGAAAGTTTGCTTTGGTACCCAGAAAAGTCTGTTTACCAAGTGGACATTTCTGCAGGACTATGTCTGAAATATGGCGGGGGAAGGGAGTTTTGTGGGTGGAGGGCTTCTAAGGTCTAGACATGCAAGCTCCTGAGAACCTCTACAGTGTTGGAACTTATGAGTATTCACAAACATTTCTCAAGCATTCCTCACCTTGAAAACTCTCGGAAAACTACTCCTGAAAAAGTTATTAGTTATGACTTGGTTTACAGTTTGGTAAAACCAAAAAATGTTAAAAATTGGGAGATTGAATCCACCGGCTGAATTGCTTCTATTACATTCCGAATTTCTTCCATGATTAGGACGATTTTCAGGTACCGATCGTGCTTATTGAAATACTTAGAAATGTTCTCAATTTTCCCTACAACATCTGGGAATGGCATACAGTTAGATTGAGATTTTCTTTATTGAGCTCTATTATTACTAATCTCAATAGGGCCCAGTTTTGTGTCCTTGCAGCTTTATATTTCTTTCAAAAATGTTGATTAAAGAATATAACTGGGTACAGCTAGATCTACTTTGGAGGTCCAAAGAAACTCTGCAGATCAATTTTAATTTTATTAATGTTAGACAAATACATCTCTCATGCAAAATCAATGATAACATATAAATCGGTATTGGAAACAATTTAAAGGTACGGAGATATAGCATGCCCAATTTATGATAGGAAGACCTTATTGGCCTTTGATTACAGAACAGATTTGGGTTTATTTTGTATTTTTATGATTCTGAGAAATGTGTGTATTTTGCATTAGATATATTTCTAAAAATAATCCTGCAATTTTGTGGGCATGACATTTCACTTAATTTTCACCCGGATGACTCTGTGTTTTTCATGGGAACACCAAGACTACATCCAAGAGAAATTTGTCACCTTGTGACAATTTTGTATAACTAGTGTTCACTTGTGCATATTTCAAGGGAGATACCAGCCAAGTACATTTCACAAATGATGCATAAGTATATGTATATATTTTAATGAGCATATTTCGCACAGAAAATGCCCACCCCTTAAAATCTACTGTGGCATGCTGTCTCAGAAGGACACACAAGGAGATGATGGATGGAGCGCCAAAACTTTTCAGACACTCACCCCCAGTCTCTATTCTGGGTTGAATCCGTCATCATTCTTTAGATCACTTTTCCAGCTCATACAGACCCAGCTATATGCAAATCAGTTATGACCCTGTGCCTCATGGAAACAGTCCAACCGGAACTGCCAAGCCAGGTCTTCTCTGAACCGGAAACAAGCATCCTTGGGCCGGTTTCGGGCTAACAGCCCTCATCAGCCAGACTAGCTTAAATTGAGCAAGGGACCCACGTCTGGGCATACCCTGTCAACTTAGGGCAAACAAAGCAAACACAAAGAGATGATGGATGGAGCACTGAAACTTTTCAGACACTTACCCCCAGTCTCAGATCTGGGTTGAATACATCATCGTTCTTTAGCTCACTTCGCCACCTCAGATCAGACCCAGCTATATGCAAATCAGTCTTGACCCTGTGCCTCGTGACAACAGTCCAGCCCGAACTGCCAAGCCAGGTCTTCCCTGAACCCGGTACCAAGCATCCAGGGACCAGTTTGGGGCTAACAGCCCTTATCAGCTAGGCTAGCTTGAATTCAGTGGCAAAGTGAGCAAGGGACCCATGTCTGGGCATACCCTGTCAACTTAGGGCCAACAAAGCAAACAGAAGGAGGTGATGGAGGAAGCGCTGAAGCATATCAGACACTCACCCTCAGTCACAGATCTCGGTTAAATCCATCACCGTTCTTTAGCTCACTTCGCCACCGCAGTTCAGACCCAGCTATATGCAAATCAGTCTTGACCCTGTGCCTCACAAGAACAGTACAAGCCAAACTGCTATCAGTTGTTCCCTGAACCGGAAACAAGTATCCTGGGACCGGTTTCGGGCTAACAGCCCTTATCAGCCAGGTAGCCTAAAGTGAGCATGAGAGCCACGTCTAGGAATACCCTGCAAACTTAGGGTGAACAAAGCAAACACAAAGAGATGATGGATGGAGCACTGAAACTTTTCAGACACTCACCCCCAGTCACAGATCTGGGTTGATTCCATCATCGTTCTTTAGCTCACTTCACCACCTCAGTTCAGACCCATCTATATGCAAATCAGTCCTGACCCTGTGCCTCATGGGAACAGTCCAGCCCGAACTGCCAATTTGGCCTGGACTGTTCCAATCTTTTTCCAACAAGTTATCTCTGAGACACTCCATCTTGAAATGATGATAAACATTGTGATTGTTTAAAAGACCTTAGTTTTATCTTGGGTCTGAATTTATTGTTTTTCTTCTGAACCAAAAATATTGTGCTTAAAAACCCTGATGGATTAAGGGATTATATCTCTATGGCTTGTTTAGAGAGAAGAGGATGACTCTCTTGAGACATTTGAGCATCTAGTTCCTGTGAAAAAGGAAGGGGTGTTGGATTCATTTCCAAAACTGGAAGAGCTTAGAGCTCTATACAATAGCCTAAAATTGTCTGTAGCTCTCAAGATCTGCGGTTAATAATCGCCAAGCAGGCAGAAATAAACTTGTGTGCCCTCCCACCAGAGGATGGCCAGAAAAGGGAAAACTTACCTGAGTTTTGGGATTTTAAGTTTCTGAAACCACGTTATCTAAAGCCTCTGTTCTTTTAAGGGTAACATTGTGGTTTGTGGTCTTGCTGCTATCCGGAGGAGCCTCTAGTTTGGTGGAATGCACCGCATGAGGAATAGCAGCTGACAAAGCGTCTTCTGCCTTTGCAAGCCCTGCCAAAAATCTGATTGTTAAAACTCTTTTGTAAAGAAGTTTGCACCTTGTCTGTCGATGCAAAGGTGGCTACATATTCCCAAAGGTTTTGATGAATGAATCGCCAAAAAGTAAATTACTTATTTTGGGGTCAATCATCAAGAGTAAACCTTTGCGTCTTTCTTGCACCATAGCTGAATTGGCATTGCCTAAAAGACAAATTACCCTCTGGGCCCAATTACTTTTAGCTACAGGATCGACATTGGTGCCCTCAATTCCTGCCTCTTCTGCCAGGTTCAAAATTTGAGTGAGTGGACTCGTGAGATCCAATAATTTATCCTGGCAATTGATCCAGGCGCTGTCTACTCCCTTCTTTTTTTTTTAGCAAACTTCGTGAAAAATACCAGCATATTTGGATCTATAGGGGGAGTGGCCATAATGTTGTTAGGCAAGGAAGGGAATGGACATTCACAACAAAGTCGATTACTGGAAATTGTGTCCAAAGGTTGCCTCAGTTTATTAGAGGCGTAAAGGGATACATGTTCATAAGGAGACCATTCAGTGGAATAAGGGTGACTGATAAGGGCAGGATCAAACATCGGTTGACTGAATAATGAAGCAGGATATCAGACTTCTCATTAGTACCAGAAATAGAGATTTTTGATGACTCTCTCAATTCATTTGGAACATTTTTCACGCCTCTTTTCCGCAGGCCCAGACCAGATCATTATGTCTGGATCATACTTATCCACATCATTATCAGTGTCACCCATATCATCATCGGTGTCCCATAATTGAACCATGTCAATCGGTAGTTTAAGCTTTTTGAAACACCAACATCCTCAAAAAGAGGAAGAGGTGGTAAGGAAGGAGATTCTTTAAAGGTATTAGAATTAACTGAAGGTGCGTTTCTTGGCCTTTTAGGCATTAAAATCTTTTTAATCATTCGCCAATACTTTATTCATGGAGGCTTTCAATAGTCTTTCCAATATGAGACATGGAATCCAATTCAGCCTGTTGTACGTAATCGTCTTTAAAATTGTTCATGTTGTCTCTAAACATTTGAGCCTCCACATTTTCAAAATAAAGTCCACATTTATAAATATATATATTAAAAGAAGTTGAGTAATAATGGCCGCATAGTAACGTTGTAATAGAATAAAAAGAACAGCTCATAAAAATGGAATATCAATAATATTGCCAGCGAACAAAGGTATGAAACTGCCACTGTATAGTGTCAGCCTGGGGTGTTTACCAAAATGGCAGGCAGGGCCGAAGGCATGTCGCACTGTCCAGGAGGCGGGCCTACAACACAAGGCAGGAGGGAGACAGACATAGAAATTCGAGTCGGAAGGAGCAGGAGAGCTTGTAAGAAAAAATGGGGTCTACAGCCTCTGACTCACAAGAGCGGCAGTTGAAGAACGTGGTGCAGCACTGTAGAGTCTAGCATTGAGAAAAGTCGAGCTGATGCCTGTGAGGGAAAAATGGCTCCCGCACTCATAAAGAAAACTTTGGGCCATCGAATGTTGGCTGAAATTCAGGTGATATGTATACTAATGCAGTAAGTAAATATACAAAAACAAATAAGAATAATAAACTAAAAAAAATTGAATTATTCCTATAAACCAATTATTAGGAGAGATATAAATCTAAAGGTACTTATCTTGACTGTGAGCAGCAAGAAAGAGGACTTGTTGCTCCTAGTCATGACATTTATAGAATTACCATTCTGTGATTGGTTGTTTACTCTTTATGACAGCATTCTTTATGACAGCATACTGTAGTTCGTTTCTATAAGAACGCTGGAGTTGTAATTTTTTTTTGTTCTTGGCTGCTATTTGAATAAATGCTAGAAAAGATAGCATAATAGAAGCCTCTGGGTCTTGTAATAAAATTGTTTTGAACAATATAGTGTCGTTCCTGTGCTCCACATTAAGCTATGGAAGGTATGCTTTTTGATTTAAACAGTGCTTACTAATGTTTACATTTTTGACTGCAAGTCAAGTCTCTTGAGCTTATTGACATACATATCTTAACTGTTCTATGAACTGAAACTTGCAGAATCAGAACATGAAGTGTGCATCTTCCTCCAAAATGACAAACCACATTTGACTAATTTGGAACCTAGGGCCCGATGTAGGTCGGTCGGTAACGGCGGAAAATCAGTATTTTCGGCCGTTACCAATTGGTAAACAGGTGAATGGCATGTAGGGGGCATTATTTTACTGAATTGGTAAAATTACCGATTCAGTAATTTTACCGATTCAGTAAAATAAAAAATCGGTAAATTTACCGATTCGGAGCCACCCATATGTAGGTGGGACTCTTCAGAGTCCCAGGAGCCTTAACGAATCGGTATTTTACCATCAAATCCAATTTGATGGTAAAATACCGATTCCGGTGTGCATGCACATGTGTGCATGCACACCTATGCCATGTGACAGACAGACCTGCCCTTAGGGCAGGTATGCCTGCCACATGGCACCCGTGCCTGTTTTGGGGGTGCCAGAGGGCGTCAAAGTGACACCCCCTGCACCCTTGTGAAATTCGGTATTTACCGATTCGGTAAATACCGAATCGGTAATGCCTATTCATTCCTTTGGGCTTCAAAGCCCATAGGAATGAATGGGCATTACCGATTCGGTATTTACCGAATCGGTAAATACCGAATTCAGCCGATTCCGTATTCCAGCACATCTGGAATACCTACATGTCGGACCCATTGATTTACCGATTTTAAATTACCGAATCGGTAAAATTCGGTAATTTAAAATCGGTAAATCGTTCCTACCTACTTCTAGCCCTAAGTCTCCTCATTCTGAACAGTAACTATCTTCAAAGTCTGATAGCATATAGAAACTTGAAAAACAAATGCTCAGCTTGGTTTGCTTATTTTCTTTTGTGAGGGTTGTTTTGTTTTTGGATTTTGCCTACAGAAAGCCTTAGCTGTTTGTTGGTAAATTGACCTAATTTATACAACATAAACTTCAAGTGAGCGTTGTGTACTCCTCTTGCTTATGATTTGATGACTTTCTTGGGCTTGGGTAATTCAGTTCCTACTCCCTTTTAAATGGCAATGCTCCAAATTCCAGTGTTTGTCCCTCCCAAGGAGCATTTGAGTCTCACTTTATTTTGATTGGGGATCTTATAGCCTGCCACTGCTCATGTGTTATCTTGTCAAACTATGCATTGTCAGGTATGATGCACAGTTTTCTCTCATGTGATCTTTGCTCCTCCACTCCTTTCTCGCTCGATTCTTGTGAACAAATCGGCCGGTCCAGCTCCCACTTGCTCACCAGGCCCTTCATGCACTGAGAACTGCTTGCATCTGTATGTATTGCTCATGCATTCAGGGTGGCCATCCGGGAGATCACTGACATAATATCGATCGCTACAATATCATGATTCAGAAATATTGTGTCAAAAATATTGTTTCCCTATACTTATGATGGTAAGTGCAAAAATATAGAAAAACAAAGTAGGGAAAGCGTTGTAGCTTGTAGGGTAAGATTTACTATTCCTACTCTAGTCTGTCCAACAGTAGGGAAAGGTTTGGCCTTTGGAGGAAATACATTTACTATTCCCACTCCAGTCTGTGCAACAGTAGGGAAAGTGTTGGACTCCAGAGGGGTAAAATGTACTAATCCCACTTCAGCTTGGGCAACAGCAGGGAAACTTTTGGACTTCGTTTTGGTAACATTTACTATTCCCACTCCTGTCGATGCATCAGTAGGAAAAGTACTTCACTTCAAAAACATAACATATGTAAAGTAAAACTCTATTAATTTATAACAAATATACAACTTCTAACATAAACTTTATTACTCAACCCCCAAAAAAAAAAAAATATATATATATATATATTTATATATATATATATATATATATATACACAGTTAACATGATAATTAAACAATTTCATCAGTAATTATCAATTAAAAAATGTGAATTATTTATTACTTAACTTAGTACACTATCCCTCCACAAACCTAGCAGCCCACACTTACATTTATTTTAGTATTATTAAGTAATTTATCAAGTAATAATTAACTTCCCAGCCTATTTCACTGCAATCAAAATATTGTTTTCTGCTATTTCTGCAACTCAACATTTAAGAGTCAATATTTTGTCCAAATACACATCCAGGAATATAGCAAAGCCAATAGTTTTCATGTGCGAGACCTGTTGGCTTTGCCATTGTTTATTTCCAATTGTTATCCTTTAATAAGTAGGTTTCCTGTGAACATTAGATATGTGACATTTAATTGACAGTTGATTTTGATTCTAGGTGTGAATGTAAATGTATACGTTTCAGAAAACACTAGAATATAAAGGTGAGAAGAGTGGACAAGAGTTACCTATAAACGTGTATTCATTGTTTATATGTGCAACTAGGATAGGATAGGATAGAGATTTGTAAAGCGCACTAAACCAAATAGGTGTCAAGGCGCTAAGCGGGATGATAGGGAAGCAGACAATCACCAACTATGATGCAAAAAGCCAGGTCTTTAACATCTTCTTAAAGGAAGCAGGTGAGTTAGCCGTGGTGATAGAGAAAGGTAGTGTTCCAGAGTTTGGCGGCCACCTTGGAAAAAGAACGACCCCCCCCTCCAATCTCTAATGATAAAATCTAGGCGAGACAAGCTTTTTCTAGATAGAGCACCTCAAGGACCTGCCTGGGGTGTACCGGTGGAATAAAGTTGCAAGGTGAGATGATTCAATACCATGCATGGCCTTGTACACCAAATTCAGAGCCTTAAAGGTGATGCCTTTCCTAATCAGAAGCCGATGTAAGTTACGAATTCCTTCACTAATGGAGTGATATTTGGGGATGTTCAGTATAAGTCTTGCCACAGCGTTTTGAACAACCTGCAGCTTGTTCAGTGAGCCTTTACTGATATTAAGGTATAAGGCATTGCAGTAGTCAAGCCGTGATGTGACTAGGGCAAAAATAGTCGGTCGATGAAGATCTTGGGGACTATAAGGCAACACTTTCTTAAGCATTCTAAGAATATGAAAACAGGTGCTCACCGTACTGTTCACCTGGGCGTCAAAAGCCAGCCCCTTGTCAAAAATGACACCTACGTTTTTGGCAGTTTTAACGGGACAGGAAGAGGGCCACAGGTATCAGGCCACCAGGCGGCAGACCAAATTAGGGGCTGAGTGCCGAAAACCAGAACTTCAGTTTTCTCTGTGTTGATTTTAAGAGCAATATCCTGTATCCAGTGTACTATGCTGGTCACCTGAAAATCCTCAGAGATTGAAATAATGATTTGCATTTCGTCCACATAGGAGAGAACTTGGAAGCCAAAAGATCTCACCAATGAAGCCAAGGGAGTCACATAAAGATTGAAACGAGTAGGGCTAAGCGAAGAGCTCTGGGGACCCCACAAGGAAGACTGAAGGATTTTGCTTTGAACCCGCCATAGCTGACTACATTAGTCTTGTTGTGCATAAAAGATTGATGGAGCTGTAAGGCCTTCCCTGTGACACCAACATCCCGCAGTTGCTGAATCATGCGAACTGGGGTTATGGTGTCAAACGCCGCTGAAAGGTCGAGCAGGACCAGCACCGCTGACCCGCCCTGATAGACCTGCATGCAGATACAGTCAGAAGCTGCAACCAAGCCGGACTCGGTGCTGTGTCCTGCCCGGAACCCATTCTGGGAGCTATCCAGAATGTTGTGTGTTTCGATAAATTTAATGAGTTCAGAATTAATCAATTTTTCCAATATTTTGGCTGGGCGGGAGAAGAGAAATAGGCCTATAGTTCTTTAGTTCTGAGGGATCGGCATTAGGTTTGTTAAGGAGGGGTGAGACAGTGGCTTCCTTCAAGATGACTGGATAATGTCCAGATAGAAGAATGTTATTACACATTTTGCACAAAGACTCTGCTTTAAGATCATGGCACCAGCTTAAGTGTGGAGACTCTACAAGGATCAGTAGGGGACCCAGATTTGAGACCAAGTAGGAGTTCCATAATACGCGGAACTGTAATAGCTGGAAATAGTGCCAGGTTAGGCGTAGTTGGCAGGAATGCCAGATTGCAGCCGGTAGCAGGCTTAATTTCCTCAGAGGAGGAAAATTTGTGAAAAACTTTCAGGACTTTCTGCTGAAAATGAAGAGCTGTGTCATCGCAAAAGTCTTGGGTAGGATTAAGGAGTGGAGCTCCTAGGGGTTCGGTAATTTTTTGATTTTCAAAAGCATGCTAGATGAATTATCGGCAGACCTAATTTTATCAGTAAGATACTGGGTTTTCGCCAGGGAGATGGCATGCTTATAATCCTTCAGGAAGGACCACTGTATCAATTTTTCCTGTAAACAGGGGGATGCCCGCCACTTCCTTTCTTGTTTGCGACAGAGCTGCCTAAGAGTTCTAAGTTCATTTGAGAACCACGGAGCTGAAGGTTTTGCTCTCTTAGTGGTACAGAATTTAATAGGAGCAACAGTGTCCAGTGCATTGGTAATCCAATCATGGAAGCCCTTAGCCGTTATAGAATAAACAGTAGGACTACTGGCCGAGGTTAAAGGCAGAGCCTTCCTCCAGTCCGTGGCCTTTTGCATTTTTCTACTGAAGATATTTTTGGGAGGCAGATTAGATGTGATTTTAGTACAGGAGGGAAAGGTGATAACGAACTCAACCAGCCCATGGTTAGCCCAGCTAAGAGGCAAAACAGTTTTGAACTTAAGATAGCTGTGATTGACAAAAATGCCGTCCAGAGTATGGCCGGCCCTGTGTGTGGGGGAGTGAATAAGTTGCTCGAAACCCATGGACTTCATGAGGTCAAGAAGGTGTACTGAATCAGTATTCAGGTTACAATCAAGATGGAAGTTGAAGTCCCCAAGAATTGTATAATGTGTCATAATAGCAAAGGGTTCTAAAATCTGACCCCATATTTCAAGAAAATTTGCTCTAGACCCTGGAGTGCGATAGACCAGGCCTGAGTAGCTACCGTCTCTCCTGATTTAATGCAAAAAGTGGCCACTTCAAGAAGCGAACCTGGAGCTCCCATCAGCGGGGTGAGGGTACAGTTAAGAAAATCTTTAGCCAAAAGGGCTAGGCTGCCACCCATTCTGCAGGGACGGTCATGTCTAAGGATGGTATAGCCTGGGGGAACAGCATTGGTCAGGTCAGGCTAGAGTGTTCCTTAGCCCAGGTTTCAGTAATAAAAAGACAGTCCAGATCAAGCTTTGTGATAGTGAAAGCAATTTCTATCTTATGCTTGATCATAGAATGGGCATTAATAAGTGCCCCCCCAAGGACAAAAGATCTGATGGTTATCAGAGGTTCATGAATATGCATCTCTGCAGCTCCCAACACCTGCGGGAATAGTCAGCCGACCCATTAGTTAGGTTTATACTAGGTTCACACTTCCTAAGTGGGGATTTGGGTTGTAGTGCAAGTAATTGAGCCCCAAATACCTAATAACCTGGTAGTTACTATTTTTAGAGGAACTAACAGCATGCCTGGCCACTGGCGCCGACCGGGCACAGACGGGCGCAGACAGGCTTGCCTTTGGCGCGCCCCAGCGGCGCATCTGCTGCGCGCTCGGTGAAGCATCCGATGAATATGCCCCTTCACCGGAACCGGAAGGGGGTAAAGGCGGTGAAAAACTAGACTGCCAACCCAAAAAATGGCGTCTAGGCAAAGTTATACCGAGGGACAGTGAGCAACAGAAGAAACTCTTTCCAGGGCTCTTTCTGCTCAAACGGGGAGCACCGCGGTGGACCGAAGAGTCAGGGAAAGTGAAAAGGAACAAAGAGCTTCACAACAACAAGGTGCGTAAAAAATGTCAGTTCAATAAAATCGGGTAAAAACAGTAAAAGAATGGCGCGATATAGCACCCAATGAGGCAGGAGCAGAGCAGCAACTAGCGTCAAAGGCAATTCATTTAAATCACAACAGAGGTGCAGAGTAGTAGGCAAAAAAGTGTTTTTAAAATATGTTGCCGTAAGTTATTGAATGGGTATATAATTTTTTTCTTTGAAAACAATTCACTAATGTAAGACCTTATGTCTAAAAATCTAAACGCCCTTTAAGAAATATTCATCTTTTTAAGACCAACAAACAAATGAGTTTAAGTATGGCGATGAAGCCTCTGAGGAGGCTCAGGATGGTTTAATTTTAGGGGGTTTTCTCCTTTTATTTTCTGTCTATTTTATGTGCTAAAGAATGACTCAGTTCAAGGCACACAACAATTCTGTTGTTCTAAACATTCTTTTTGATAACTGCCTCGAAAAAAGAGCGGATAATACTGATTTAAAAGCTTTTATTTTTGGTTTTCCAAGCCTCTTGGAGTCAATTTTACTTGTCAGGGTTTATGAGGCTAATGCCCACCCATTTTTCATGAGCACCATCCAAAAAAATATTTAAATGATTTTTCTGTGATTTCACAAAATGTTTTTACATTTCACAAACCACATGACAGACACAAAGAGTCTTGGTACAGCCAGGAGGTATGTGTGGGGAACAGAGATTGGATTAGTGTGTCAGCTGCCCCCTACCCCAGCATGCCGCAGACGTTTTATAGGTCTTGCACCTAGGGATCGTGCAGCGAGAGTCCTTTTGTCAGGGTTTTCAAAATGGACCTGGGAAATGCACACGCTCGTGCGTGGGATTTTACCTTTGTGGCCTGCTATTGGCCTTTCCCTCTGTGTTCTTTAGTAAAATAGCACACAATAGGCCAGAGGCTGGTGCATAGCTCCGCCCCTGGCCTATTCGTGTATTCGAATATCGCCCCTTCCCTTTCCTCCATCACCCCTAACTCTTTAATGGATAGTAGGCGGCGTATATTCAGAGTCTTATTTCTGCTTGGGATGAAGCCCGTTTGATCCTGGTGTACCAGGGATGTCATATATGGGAGCAACCTTGTTGCCAATAGTTTACTTAAAACTTTAAAGTCGTGGTTCAGCATCGACAAGGGTCTATACGCCATGTTCTTAAGTGGAGATTTGTCGGGCTTCAGTAGCGGGATTACCACCGCCTCTCTAGTTGTGGTTGGTAAGTGCCCCCTCTCCCTGCCTCCGCATACATATCTGCTAGCCTGGGGCTAATTCTTCTTTATACGCTGATAAAATTCCTTGGGGACACGTACATCAATTCCCTTGAGAGCTTTAAGGGGTCCCTCTCATTATTTTCCCTTTGATTTGTAGCCAGCAGTGCCCCCAACTTATAACTATATAAACCCCCCAACACCCCCTCCCCAGGACAAGTGAGAAACTCTTCCACCACACAAACTACGCTCTGGCGTGTAAACAAAACAAGTGTCCAAAGTTTGGGTGGTGAGTAGGCTAGTGCTCACCTGGAGGGAAGCCTTCCCCACCCCACCGCCCGGGTCCCCCTCATCCAGTGTTTGAGCATCAGATCACCTGTCCCAGGCCCCTCATTTACTCATATCAACCTCTAATCAGGTCGCCTCACCCCCCCTCTGCCCAATAGTCCTGCAAGTACTTATGTGCTATATGTCCATCAGATCATGTTGTCTGCCGTTCTGAGGTCACTTCAGGAAGGGTCTGGCTGGCCTCTTCCACGGTACTCAAGCTGGCATCAGATTCTGAGTCTCTTGGGTCCTCCTCGGATAGGGAGGAGGTGCCTCGTGTTCTATGGTCGCTCAAGGACCCTATCACCGCCACTGTCCTCTCCCTGCCTCGCCGAGATTCTTCCATTGTTGGGAGACACTTGGGTTTCCCCCCTTTTCAGGGGGTCTCAAGGAATCCTTCTCTGGGTGTTCTTGTTCTTCACTCCTCTGTTCCTGTGGCCCCTGCTCCTCAATCCAGTCCCACACTTCTTGCGGTGTAACAAAGAACTTGGTCCCCCCGGCGGACACCATCCGGAGCTTAGTCGGGACCACCATAGAGTATGATATCTCCATTTGTCGCAATTTTCATTTAGCTGTAACGAAGGAAGCTCTCTGCTTCTGCACTTCCAGAGAGAAGTCCAGGAAGATCCGAACGGTGCTGTAATCTATTTTGAGATGACCTTTAAGTCGCACTTGGCTCAGCACGTGATCTCTGTCCTTGTGAAAAAGGAGTCTCGCCACCACTGGCCTCTGTGGCATCCCAGGCGTGAGTCCCCTGCCAGGAACCCTGTGTCCCTGCTATAGGGCAAAATAGGGCAATAGGCCCTCCTCCGCCACCTCAGTGCGGATCCAGTTCTCAAGGTAGGCCATATTGTTTTCTTTGACTTTTTCCGGCAGACCTATAACTCTTATGTTGTTGCATCTTGCCCTATTTTCAGTGTCCTCCGCCCTCAACTCCAGTACATTCACCCCTTTTTTAATGTCCATGAGTTTGTGGGTACACGTGGACAGCTGCGGTTTCAAGTCTCTAACATCTCCTTCCACTGACGTGACTCGATCTGCCAGCTTCCTAAGATCTTCCTGCAGTAGGCCCAAATCCTCCCAGAGCCTGTCAATTTTGGATTCAATGGCCGTTATTGATTTTTCTATGGCCTGCAGGATATCATAGAGCGATGGGTCTTCTTGGGTTCCATTCCCTTCGCTACGGGTCCCTGTATGCAGTCGCGACCCTCCAGCATCTTCCCCCGCTGGTTCCTGCTGCTCGGTATTCCGCCATTTGGTAACTCTCTGCATAGTGATGGTGACCCTCTGGGGAGGGCTTCCGATCTCCCTGTCTCTCCCAGTCAGGGCTCGTCCAGGGGCTAATGCTCCCTCTATGTCTTCTAGTTGGTCACTGCTGTGGCTTGTGTCCTCAATGTGCGCCTCCTCCTAGCACCCTCTGTGCCCTTCTAGACAGCGTGGCCTCGTCACTCCACTTGCTCCTGCATCAGTTTCCCTGAGCCTCCCTCAGCCACTGCTGCTGCCATCCAATCGTTGCTGGGGCACAGTGCTGTCTCTTGATACTCAGCTTGCAGCGCCTGGGCTCCCATTAGCGCTATCTGCCCACCTACCAATACGGGCATACCATCCTGCCTGGTGCCCCTCTGTGGAAGTTTGTTTTCGCCATTGTTGATGCAGGTCGCTCATGTGTAGCGCTTGGTGCGAGTCCTCCTCTCACCTCGTGATCTCACCCAGCCCAGTCCCTCCATGCACAGAATTTCCCCAGTATTCTGTCTCCTCTCTGCCCTCCAAGGGGGCGCAGGTCCCAGCTCCTCTGGTCCCGATGCCCTGTGGAGGAGTGTGTTGCGACGGTCACCAGCGGGACTGCCAATGCTCTCAGCTCACTGCTGATAATCCCCTAGGTGCCTTGTGTTATCTCTAGTTCAAGTTCAAGTTCGGGCATTTGTATAGCGCACTACTCACCCAGAGGGTCTCAAGGCGCTTGGGAAGGGGTTCATTATTTGTCGAATAGCCAGGTTTTAAGTTCTTTTCTGAAGGAGATGTGGTTTTGAGTAAGGCGGAGGCGAGTGGGGAGTGAGTTCCAGGTCTTGGCCGCCAGGAAGGAGAAGGATCTTCCTCCCATGGTGGATTTTCGGATGCGCGGGACTGCGGCGAGGGCTTGATTGGACGATCTTAGTTGGCGGGTGGGTTTGGAGAAGGACAGTCGAGTGTTGAGGGATTCGGGTCCAAGATTGTAGAGGGCCTTGTGTGCGTGGGTGAGAAGACGGAATGTAATTCTTTTGTTGACGGGAAGCCAGTGGAGGTCTTTTAGGTGTCCGGTGATGTGATCTTGGCGAAGGATGTCCAATATGAGTCTCGCTGATGCGTTTTGGATGCGTTGGAGTTTTTTCTGTAATTTTGCTGTGATTCCGGCGTATAGCGTGTTACCATAATCCAGTCGACTTGTGACCAGTGTGTAAGTGACAGTCTTTCTTGTCTCGAGGGGGATCCAGCGGAAGATCTTTTTGAGAATGCGAAGTACGTTGAAGCAGGAGGATGAGACTGTGTTGACTTGTCTGGACATCGAGAGAGAGGAGTCTAGGATGAAGCCAAGGTTACGTGCATGGTCTGTGGGTGTGGGTGCTGTGCCCAGAGCGGAAGGCCACCAAGAGTCGTCCCAGGCAGAGGGGAAAGATCCTAGGATGAGCACCTCCGTTTTGTCTGAGTTGAGTTTTAGGCGGCTGTGTTTCATCCATTCGGCTACTTCTTTCATGCCTTCGTGAAGATTGGTTTTGGCGGTGTTGGGGTATTTGGTGAGGGAAAGGATTAATTGGGTGTCGTCGGCGTAAGAGATGATGTTGAGGTTGTGTTGGCGCATGATGGATGCGAGTGGGCTCATGTAAACGTTGAAGAGGGTGGGACTGAGTGATGATCCTTGTGGAACTCCACAGATGACTTCAGTGGCCTCTGAGTTGAATTGGGGAAGTCGGACTCTCTGAGTTCTCCCAGCTAGGAACGAGGTGATCCAGTCCAAGGCTTTTCCATGTATGCCGATGTTGCTGAGGCGTTGTATGAGGGTGCTGTGGCAGACTGTGTCGAAAGCGGCGGAGAGGTCGAGTAGAATGAGGGCCGCTGTTTCTCCGTTATCCAGTAGTGTTCAGATGTCGTCTGTTGCTGCAATGAGGGCGGTTTCGGTGCTGTGTTTGGCTCGAAATCCGGACTGAGAGGGGTCGAGGGAGTTGTTGGATTCAAGGAAGGCGGCGAGCTGGCTGTTGACGGCTTTCTCAATGACTTTGGCCGGGAATGGGAGGAGGGATATGGGTCGGTAGTTTTTAAGTTCAGAGGGGTCTGCTGTGGGTTTCTTCAAAAGGGTACTGAGTTCGGCGTGTTTCCAGCTTTCTGGGAAGGTGGCAGAGTTGAACGAGCAGTTGATGACATCACGGAGATGGGGTGCGATGATGGAGTCAGCTTTGTTGAAGATGTGGTGGGGGCAGGGGTCGGTTGGCGAGCCAGAGTGGATTGAGTTCATTAGGCAGATGGTGTCTTCAGTGGTGATTGGGTTCCAGGCGCTAAGGTTGTTAGTTGGCGGAGTAGGATCTGAGGGGGGTGGGGAGGGTTGATCGCTGGGAGTATTCTCGAAGCTGTTGTGGATGTCGGCAATTTTGTTGTAGAAGAAGGAGGATAACTCATCGCAGAGGTCTTGGGAGGGAGTGATGTTGTTAGATGCTGCGGTGGGGTTGGTGAATTCTTTGACAATGTTGAAAAGTTCCTTGCTGTTGTGAGTGTTGTTGTCGAGACGATCCTTGAATGCTGATTTCTTGGCGGATCGAATCAGTTGGTGGTGTTTGCGGGTGGCTGCCTTAAGGGTGGCCATGTTGTCAGTGGTTGGGTTTTTTCTCCATGTTTTCTCCAGGGTGCGGCATAGCTTCTTGGATTTTTTAAGGTCATCATTGAACCAGGGAGCCTTTTTGCTGGCTGATTTGATCTGGTGCTTTTTCAGGGGTGCTAATTCGTCAGCACTGTGCGTGATCCATTGCTTGAGATTGGTGGCCGCTTGGTTTGGTTCCAGTGAGAGGGTGAGAGGGTGGGAGGGTTTTGGTTGAGTGATGTGAGGAGTTCGTCGGAGGTGATTTTGTTCCAGTTTCTCCGAGGAATAGGTTGTGGGCGGTTGTGGGTCAGGGTGGTTTTGTAGCTGAAGTGAACACAGCTGTGGTCCGTCCAGTGGAGAGCTGTGGTGCGGTCAAAGATGTGCTTGCTGGAGGTGAAGATAGGGTCGAGCGTGTGTCCGGCTATATGGGTGGGGGTGTCAACAAGTTGTTTGAGTCCGAGGTTGGCCAGGTTGTCCAGAAGGGTGGAGGTGTTGCTGTCGTGTTTGTTTTCAAGGTGGTAGTTGAGGTCTCCTAATAGAATGTAGTTCTCGGAGGCGAGGGCATGTGGGCTGATGAAGTCCGTGAAGTCATCGCTGAATTGAGTGCGGGTACCTGGAGGCCTGTTAATGAGGGTGCCTCTAAGTGTGGTCCTAGGGTCGGTGTGGATCTGAAAGTGGAGATGTTTGGCGGTTGCAAGATTATCGTCGGAGCTGGTCGTGATTTTGATGTTGTTCCTATGGATGATGGCGATGCCTCCTCCTGATTGATTGGTGCGGTCTTTTCGGATAATCTTGTAAGCGTCCGGTATGGCTATGGCGATGTCGGGTGCTGATGATGTGTTCATCCATGTTTCTGTAAGGAAGGCGATGTCCGGTGACGCAGTGTCGAGTAGGTCCCAGAGTTCAGTTGCGTGTCTGTGGACCGAGCGGGTGTTAAGCAGGATGTACTTCAGGTGGTTAGAGTCGGTGCTGTGTATGGAGGAAGTGGATTTGGTGAGGGTCCTGAAGCAGTTGAACTTGCAGGAGAGGCAGGCGAATGGGCCGTGGGTACGTCCTGGGATGGCTTCGCAGCATTGTGGTGTGCGTCCGGGGTTGAGGGCGAGGAGAGTTGCGGCATCATATGTGACTCTAGTGGGTTGGGTGCGGCGGGGACCAGGGGGACAGGCGCTGGGCGCGGTCCAGGCGCGGACGGGCATAGACGGGCTTACCTTTGGCTTACCTTCGGCGCGCATGGGGCGCGACCGCTGCGCGAAAACGCATCTGTCATAAATGGGTGGTGAGGGGGGGAGGGGCGAGGTAGGAGCAGCTGGGAGGCGGGTGCGTGGTGGAGGGGGCGGGCTCCGGGCACAACAACACCAATAATGGCGGCTGAAACGGAAGCGCCGACCGGGTTGGGGGAAATTGATTAAATATTTACGCGGTGGTCAGCGAGGCGCCTGAGGAGCGGAGCACACAAGCAATGGGTCACAGCAGCAAATAAACAAACGATCGGCAATGCGAGCAAGCACAGGCACTCAAAATCAATGAAACAGTGCAGGCAAACAATACAGGCACTTTGAAATAATAAAATAATGCAGGCACGGTCAAGCGCTATTAATATCAACAGAGCAGCGCTAACGATACCCAGGTAGAGTAGGCAGGAGAGAGCAGGTACGCCTGAGGGGTCCCATTCCACGATCGCCAAGGCCTTCTCTCTCTGTAGCTTGTGGCTGGTGTTGGAAGCCGCACGTAGTTCCGACCCTCCGTTCCTCTGGGGCTGCAGATATGTGCTCCCACTGCCTCTAAGGCCTCATGACTGCCGCTATCTACCCCTAGTTAGGCTGCTGTCAGCATCTTGCCTGACCTTGAGGTTTCAATTTTGTGGTATCAGTAGCAGCCCGGGCCGCCTCCAACAGCCAGTCCTCTGCCCCCAGCGGTGAGAAGCATGTCCCAGCTTGTTCTTTTCCCCTGGCACTCAGGGTACCCCAGTGGGCGCCTTCCGGGTGTCTCCCTCCTCCGCTGTATGACCTCGGCGATTCCCGCATTGGCGCCACCCGGGCCCCTCTTCTTATCACCTCCTTACTGCTCTTTGGCTTTGCAGTTGTGAGATCCTGGTTCTCCATCGCTCCATTCCTGCAAACAGCTCTGCTGCCTATTGCTGGCAGCCTCCAGGCTCACTTCGGGAAGAGGCTCTCAGGTCACAGGAGCCATCTTGACGGACCTCTCGGCTCCTCCATCAGGTTCGATTTTTCCACAGAAACTTGCGTATCCGCACCTTCCTTCCATCCTATTCCGTGCCCCTGCCTTTCAGGGGTCGGGTAGGTTACTTATGCTGAGGGCTCCCCTATAGCGGGCAGGATGGAATTAAATAGGGGAACACCCGCGGGAGCTCCGGTTCAGGCTCCCTGCTCCATTGGGAAGCTAGGATGGCACTAGCTTCCCGAATTCACACATGTATTTAAACCGTTCTGCTGAGCGAACCCGGTGGATGAAAGGGGGCTTCATCGTGGCTATTGAGGACCTACTGTATTGTTTCATTCTCATTCTGTCCTGTGCCTTTTTTTTTCTTGTTTTTAGCCCAAAAGCACATTGTATGAGTTTGAATGTGAAGTAGAATTTTAAAACTGCATTTTACCTAATTATACTCACCTCTCACTGATCTGTGGGGGGATTGCCTTTACTGCTGGAGGGGAGCAGTGAGAGTCGCTCGGACCGCCAGTCTCGAGTTTGTGAAGACAGCGGCCATTTTTCCCCTCAGGATTGCTAGAGCTGCCATTCTGTGTCAGTGCGCCCTCTAGCTTCCCGTATACACACATGTATTTAAACCGGACCGCTGCTAGGACCCGGTGGATGGAAGTCTAGCGGTGGGTGCTTATTTGACAGGGGGCCTCGTCTTGGCTATTGAGGACCTACTGTATTGTTTTATTCTCTTTCTGTCCTGTGCCGCTTTTTACGTGTTTTTAGCCCAAAAGCACATTGTATGAATTTGAATGTGAAATAGAATTTTAAAACTGCATTTTACCTAATTATGCTCACCTGTCACTTGATCTGTGGGGGGATTGCCTTTACTGCTGGAGGGGAGCAGTGAGAGTCGCTCGGACCGCCAGTTTCGAGTTGGTGAAGGCAGCAGCCATTTTTCCCCTTGGGATGCTAGAGCGGCCATTCTGTGTCAGTGCGAGCTCTAGCTTCCAGAATTCACACATGTATTTAAACCAGGCTGCTGCGCGGATGCGCTGTGGGCGCACCAAAGGCGCTAAAAAAGGCTAGCGCGTCTACACCCGTCAGCGTCCCGGAAGTGTCCAGTGCCAGCCACTATGCTCAATTGCGTACTACTGGTAAGCATCAGCTTACTTATAGCATGTCACAACTCCACGCTTTTAACCTTCCCTCTAGCTGTACTGCACTGAACTTTGACAACCAAGGTTCCTTGGGAGACTCATGTACGTCTTGTAATTTCATTTTTAGGACTCACAGACTTGTACCCCGATATTACTCTGAACTGTTCTTCCCTTTTAAAGCAAAATTCATTAATGCACGCTCCCTCCCAAAGCTTTCGAATTAAATCTATGATCTATTAGGGGAGGAAGCTTTCGATGTTTTGTTTTTAACTGACACCTGGCTCACAGATTCCTCGAGTCCTGACATTTGGTCAGCTGTTCCCAAGGGCTATAAAATCATAGGGAAGGATAGAATTGGGGATAGAGGTGGAGGGATCGCCATTATTTTTAAAGATGGCTACACTTTGACCCAGTTTCCCCAGGTAAATATGGAGGCGGCAGAGATACTGGGGATTACCTTTTCCCTATCACCCAAACAATCACTTACCGGGGTCCTTATATACAGACCCCTAGGCACGTCTGCAGGTTTTGTATCCGCATTTACATTTCCTGCACCTACAAGAATTCTCTCGTACTTAGTCAGCCGACTAGGTGTGAGATACTGAGTCTTAGTCCTGGTTAGAAAGATTATAACTGCATGTGGAACATACACAGTTACAGGATGTCCCATAATGATGGATTCACTCTGCTCAAGACTCATGCAAGTTGCAGCTACTGCTTTTAGACATCCGGGCAATGCAGCTGCCACTGGGTCTAATGTGGACGAAAAATATGCCACAGGACGTCACACTAGTCCATGAATCTGAGTCAAGACTAAAAGTGCACAATTATCTTGTGTGTCACAAAAAAGTGCAAAATCTTTTGAATAGTCTGGCATTCCCAATGCTGGAGCTGTACACAGGCAGTCTCATAAATTTACAAAAGCAGTCATGCTTTCATCATCCCACTCTATTGGGTCCTTGGCTCTTTTCTTTGTCATTTGTATCAGGGGTTTTGCAAGGACTGCAAATCCCACAATCCATTGCCTGCAATATCCTACAACTCCAAGAAACCTTCTGATCTCTTTTTGTGTTTGTGGCAAATTCATGTTTTTAATTATCCTGATTCTTTCTGAGGTAACTTTTCTGACACCTCTCTCTATCTGATGCCCCAGTTATTTCACTGAGGTAGCACAACATTGCAATTTCTCTGGGGACACTTTATGTCCTCCTTCACCCAGATAATTCAGTAAAGCAATGGTATCAACAACACAGTCTTTTCGTGTTTTAGACGCCACCAAAATGTCGTCTATATACTGAACCAAGACTGACTGTCCAGGTAGTACTACTGACTCAAGGCACTTTTTCAAAATCTGATTAAAAATCGAGGGGCTTTCTGTGTACCCCTGAGGGACACGATTCCAAACATAGACATGACTGTCGAATTCAAATGAGAAAATAAATTTGCTATCTGGGTGCAATGGAATCGAGAAAAATGCGTGACATAGGTCAATGACAGTAAACCATCCAGCTTCCCACGGTATCTGATACAGAATCACTGCAGGATTTGGCACGACTGGACCGCAAGGTACAACAATCTTATTAACCTTTCGAAGGTCTTGTACCACCCTGTACTTACCACTCGGTTTCTTTATACCAATTATGGGAGAGTTACATGGACTTCTCATTACTTCTTGCAGAATGCCTGCTTCCACCAAACGCTTTATTTGTACTGCAACACCTGCCTTTATTTCTGCACTCATTTTGTACTGTTGAGTATTTGAGCAAACTGTGTCTTCTTTAAAGGTTACTTTTATTGGGTCAACATTTGACATTAGTCCTACATCCTTTCCAGTAAAGTCCCATACCTCTGGTTTTACCGTCTGTTGCAGCTCTTCTGGTAAGTCTTTTATTGTCATTCTTTTAATTTCTGTCTCTGGTCATGCTAACATTAACTTATAAATTCCGTCTTCGTCTGGGGTTTGAATTTCAACACCATTTGGAGTGCAAAAGATGGTGCAATTAATTTTGTACAACAAATCTCGTCCAAGTAGGTTTACAGGACTTGAGTCACAGACAACAAATCAATGCATTTCTTTAAAGTTCCCTATTCTCACTTCCATTGGTTCTGTAACTGGGGTACTAATTTGTTTATTAGAAATGCCCACTACTTAGATCGCTTCTCCCGAGAAGGGTAGGTTTGGAATGTCTGCTGTTCTCACAGCAGAACGGGGAGCACCAGTGTCAAACAGAAAGGTGACATCATTTACTTCAACCTTTCCTTCAATGTATGGCCCTGACTGGTCTACTGGCAAGGAGGCGCCAAGCATGCACTCCTCGTCCTCCCCCCTCAGGCACCGTCAGTAAGTTTCTTCACAAAAGAATGTATCATTCAAAGGAAATTGTGAAGTTGCTGCATCTCTCTTTTTCCTTCCTTACCAATTCGAAGTATCTACACTCTGTTGTGCTTTGCTCCTGTAATTTTTTTATATGGCATAGGTGCTGGGGGTAACTGATTCTGTATTACCTGCTGCTGGGTCTTCCGTGGCACCTCATTCTGGGTCCGTGGATTTAAATCATTATTTGGCACATTACCATTCTGCACAGCCTTACACTCGTCCTTCCAGTGCCCCAACTTGCCACACCGGTGACAGGGGAACTTCTTCTTAGCATCCTCCCTATTGAATTTCCCCCTAGGCCTTCCTCCACTTCCATCACCCTTATTCTGGTTGCTAGTGATCTGGTTTAACTGTTGTTCTTGTTACTCTGCTAATTTTACTTGTGCCCACATGACTTTCTCTTTCAACTCTTTCCGCTTATTTTCTAGCTCATCTTCACAATATTTTGCATATTTAAGGACCTCATATATGGGCTTAGCCTGCCAACAAATTTTATTGTCTTTAATCCATTGTGAAATTTCTGGTCTTAAACCTAACTCAAATCAATCAATAAAATGTGTCATATCCTTCATATCAATGTTGTCTAATCCACTGTATTGTTTAAATGTCTGTAATAAATGTTCATAATAAGAATGAACTGACTTGTCTTTATTCTGAGTGGTTCTATCTATTTTCATCCAGTCTGTTTCCTTTGCAGGCACCTTTCCTTTAAGGTAAAGTATTACCTGATTGTATTTTTTCATTACATCCTCGGAAGGTGCCCCTGTCTTTGGGTCTCTTGGGTACTCATCGCTAGGCCAGTCAACAGCAATTTTGCATTCTGTCCACAAATCTACGGGAACTACAATGTCAAATAATCCATCTAAGTCTTTCAAAAGACACTTTGATACCTTTACAAATCTCTTGACTTGTCTGTACCATTCTACATGTTTTTCACAAAGTTTTGGGAAATCATTCGTAAATGACAAAATATCCTGTCGGGACCATGGAACATGCACATAGCCTCCACCTGGTACCTCTCGCATGGGACATCATTTTTCCACCTTCTTTGCTTCTTTTAAAACATACTCTGATGTCATTTGTCTTGATCGAACCTCTTCCTTCTTCTTTGCCCAACTGGCTTTCCATTTTTCTAGTTCTCCCCATTTTTGCAACAGTGTCAGCAGCTCTCTTATCTGCACCTTTTTTCCTGATACATTCATGTTCTCTAAATCTTTGTCAGAAAATTCTACTCGATATGGTTTCTGCAATACTTTAGATTTTCCAATGTCGATTCCCATGCTAGCTGCAGTGTCCATTAATTTCTCATGAAACACCCGTGTATTCCTAATAATACTTTTACAGATGAATAGTAATTCATCCTCACTTAGGGTATTTACCCTGTCCATTTCCACATTTCCAGCCATCAATTCCTCTATTTCGATTCTTAATTTATATATATATCTAATGGCTTTGGCTGTGTTTTTGTTTTTTTCTATTTCTCGTGTCCATCCATCTATCTCTTCAGGAGTTACTACAGTGGCACTTCTCGTACCTGAGGATGTCTCTATCAGGACTTCTCTTGAGTTTGAAGGAGTGGTCTTTCTCATTGAACTACCTTCTGGTTCTCTTATTGGTAAATCCATTAAGGAGATAACTGACTCACATTCGCTTGCTTGATCATCTGTTATCAATAGTTCCTTTCTTGGCTGTACTACTGATGTAGTTATAACCAGAGCTTTTGGACTGGCTTGCTTATCTCCATACAAAGGAACAACTAGGCCAATAGTTACTGGAATTGTCAAAGCTTTGGGACTTGTATTTAATTGGGAAATTGTCTGAATTAATTCACTTCTCTGTTTATTCAACGCTTCCCTTTCTCTCTCTTGCAATACCCTTTCAATGGAGGTCTTATGTATCACTTGCAGAATTAAAGGCGGTTTTAAATACGGGGCATTTGGATTTACCGTACTCGGTTCTTCATTGTAAGGCGGTGGATTTTTCATTAATAAATCCTCCATATAATCATCGTCTGAGTCACCACTAGTCATTAAATGTTTTTTTTTCCAGTCCTCTTACCTCCTGTGGGCTCTTCTAAAGTTAGTACTGGATATAGCCCTTCCACTAATATGTTCTGTCTCCATTGTTTCATTTGTTTATCTTTGGAATCTCGTCGAACCTTTGGGTAAAATGTACTCAGTCCTTTGTCAATTCTAGGTCTGTCTCGCTCAAAAGCCTCAATCTCCCATTCTTCTAGTGCCTCATATTGCGTTAATCTAGGTCTAAGATGTAAATCATTCATTCGAGTCCTTAAATTAAACAAAATTCTTCCATTAAATGTGCCTTCTAAGGGAAATGCCAGAATTCCATAATCTTTTGTGTATTCCACCCAGTTTTCTAACCATACACAAGAGTGGTAACCCCTGTCAAACATCATAAATGATGCAGGAGTATTCAGAGGTGGAATAATGACTCCTTCTCTAGTTTTAATGGGCTTGTCTTTTTTAAAGTAATTCTTAACTCTGTCTACAAGTGAAAATGTACCTTTACTTCCGTACATATTGCGAGGTCTGCCTCTTATCATCTGATCCCTAACAAACTCTTGGTATCTTGGATCAGGTCGAGTTTCTGGATGGCTTGGATGCCACATACATTTTGCAAAAGTTCAAAGTGTGCGAAAATACTTATTTCTATTTACTAAATGCTTCCAATACTAGCGCGTCTTTTATTTTTCTTCATCCAACCAACACTACGGTTTCAAAATAATTTCAACCAATAATTGCTAGGCTTTTCCCGTGAGATGAGTTCCCACGCTCCTCTGCTCACCCCTCCTTTACAATGCTATCTCAGCTAAACGCCCGCTGTCTTGACCAATATCAGCGCGGCTCTGAGTGACGTCTGCGCAGCTCCGCAACGGACTCCCTCCTTCACAAGGTAATGCGAAACTCAATTCTTTTATTTTTAAATTGCAGATTTTATTATTCAACAATGTAAATACATTCGCCACTGTACCCGAGTGACTAAAAAGGAAAGATATATTTCACTGCAAGTAAATCCCTTCCGTTTACTTTTCATACACTACGAGTAGATCCCTTCCGCCTACCCTTCACACAAGCATTAGAGAACCTGCTACTCCTTTAGACTTTATCCACTCCGGGAATATATACTAAGACCAAAGTTTCACCAGCGAACCCCTTTGCTATCAATCAAGCTCAGACAACCCTGCTACTCCTTCCGTGTAACCCTTTCTAGGTGATATCACAACAAACGTTTTGCCAGCGAACTCTTTGCTATCATTTATTCACACATTCATACAGAAAACCCTAAATAGTGCTTCCAGTTCTGCCAAACCATGCACTAACTTCCTGCGGGTAAGTGACCTCACCGCAATGTGGCTTCTATTTACCACCCGCTATTCTGCCCCCGGGAATTCCAGACAAAACACATAACAGGTACGAACGATTTTTGTTAATACATAAATTCAATATAGCAGCATCAAATTCAATAAGATTTAAAACATTTCAAATAATATCACATTTGATCGATCAATAAAATATGAACCTTAACCAATTAACTAACTACCTAACTTTAACTAATCCCTAACCATACTACTGCTACCAAAAAAATATACTGATAAAGCGCGCAGGTCACCCGACTATAAATTGTACAAATACTAACCTGGGCCCATAATTCAAATACACATTTTATTCAATCAGGTAACCCACACTCTACTACCAGTCTATTTTATTCCACTTATTCCTATACCGTTGACTTACCAATCCTTGTCACTGGTACCTATGACCTCATGGATCAGGGAGTTCGTTGTAAAGAAGGCAGTCAAAAATACATTAACATTTGCACTCATATAATAACCACAGACTCAGGGTAGGTTCAAACTCTTTATCTAATCATCATCAAAAGTCATGAGCCATAGATTAAAAGTAATTAGACTATCAATAACCAAGATTAGAAACAATGTGTAACTATGCAAAAGATATATTACGCCAACCATTTAGTAAGTTTGAAATAAAAGGAAGGTAAAACAAGGAACATGCTATTTTCAAAAACAGACTTTCGCAAGATAGTGGAACACGCTAATAAATCGCAAGACATTGAATTTCTCATTTAAAAGGGAAGGGTAAAAAAAAAAAAGGAACATATGCAATCAAAGCTTTGCAAATTCAGGGAAGGTAAAGAAAAGGACGCAAATTATATTGACAATTACCCACACAGATTTATATTTATCTAGAATGGTGTGAAGACCAACCCTGGCCACGGGTCAGTTAAAAGGACAGAAGAACCCCCAAAGATTTCAGTGCCAGTAGGCGAGCAGGTGCAGATTGGAAAATCAGGACAGGATAACCCCAGAATTTGGATCAAGACCGGACACCAAAGGTTAAGACCAGCACCTGCAGTTCAGTTGCAACACCTGCGCTACTCCCTCTCTGCAAGGAATCAGTCAAAAACCCTGATTAGGTTACAGCATTCACCAGCAAAGTGCTTCGCCAGCACTTCAACTTCCCAGAACCCCAATTGGGTTCTCGAACCTCCCGACAGAGTGCTCAGCAGCCCTCTGCTCTTAGTCACCTATTGAGTGTGTTGGGTCAGTGACAGGTCAGCTATTCAGACAAGTCGGACAATTTCTCTAGCTAAGCCTACGCTAGTTATACTGTTTTCCAGGTCAGTGTACCAACCCCCAAATGTTGCAAGTGTAAGGATCCCCAATTTTGATTGGACAAAGGAGGACAGATCATCACACCACCTAAATTTTAGACTTTTGCTGTCTCCTATTCAAATTTTGTTCCCGCCCATCAAACTTCAGGTTCTCGTGACGCTTTATTTCTCCCAACAATGGATGTTCTATTGACAATTACAATGGTATTATTTAGAGTTCATCGGGGCAAGTTCCCAGGAGCATCTTCTAGTCAGTCAGCTCCTTGGCAATAGTCCAAAGGTCACTGTCCTCGAGACTTGAGAATTTCGCGCAGCCTCAGTTTCAACAAAGATGGAGTACATCGTTACGAGAAAGGCCAGTTTTCAAAGTGTAACATGAAATGGAAAAGAAACAGTTTTAGAACACAGAATAAATGAACACACTGTATACCATGAATCTCTACACTATACCCATTACTTTATAATAGACTATAGCATTAAGATTAGGCAGAACGAACAGCTTAGCATAAGCAGCAGTGCAAGACTCTCGCATGTGAGAACACAGAGCAGCCATATTAGCTCTAGTGCGCAGAAGCAACAGTTTCCCTCAAAGCTGCGAGTACGTCATGTCACGTGGGTATGACAGACGCATGCGCAGACGAAAACCCCGCGTAGCAGCAGCCATTTTAAATGCAAGCGTATTAGGATTAGTAAAACACATAAGCAAGCTTCACTCAGACACCCAATAATTATATAAAAGGGCAAATTAGTCAGACAAACATGTTGATTACATAGTTAGCGTTATTCGAGGTTCATGATTACAAGCAAGTCACTTCTCGTGCGAATCCTTGCTCCATCAGATGTGTTTTAATATTCAAGCTCTATTTTGCATATTTTTTAATTGTCCTTTGTGGGTATAAGATAGAAAACTTTTCACGACCTGCACAATGTAGTTGGTGTCTGTGGTCACTGTTCGTACCGATTTACATTTCAATGGTAAAGGGGATAGCAATTAAGCCTCCTGCTCTGAAGTAGTCTGTAGCATACTGTGACAGCAGCAGGTTTGTGTAGATCAACTTGCACCTCTTAGCTCACTTTAAAGGATCTAAGGAGGGCTGAAGAAGGCATTATCTGATGTACCAAGTCCACAAGTGAAACTGGGAATTCAAAAGATGTAGATCATATAAGTATATTGGTTGTGGAATCAACATACTTAGAAGGTTGTCTTGCTCCTGTCATTTGTGTTAGAGACCTATGTGTACATAAACTGTACACACTATGATTTCTGTCCCCTAATTGAAGTCTATGTGAATTTGAAGTATAATCTGCAATCCATCAGCGTAGAGTTAGTATGATGCCATTATCTGCAATGATTTTAAACAGTGAGAACATGGAGATTTAAAGAGGAGTAACCTTATACACTCTACATCTCACTTCCAAGCATTCAGAACAAAAGACTCCTGGTCTAACTGTGAGCCACTTCGAAGATTGTTGGCGATATCCAGGAAAACACTGAACTTTTACATCCTTTTTTGTTCAGGTTTTTAAGCTGAATCTGGTTATTAAACATGTCTAAATCTGAGGAAGCCTGAATTCTACAGACAACACTCTTTACAATGTTCTTAGCCAACAGAATATGTGCATGTTGTTCCATTGAAGACAGCTGGGTGTGGAAGATGTGTGGATTCAAAAAAGAGGAAGTTTAAATAAGTTAGGAAACTGTCGTGTGTCTTTGTCTTCACTTTGTTGTTCACAAACTACTGAACAAATGACATAGATCTTCTGAAAAGAGTTGCCCACATTATCACTAAAATTGTCAGTGACAGATTATGCGATAGGAGAGAGACTTGCAAATCCATGCATGTATATCTGCAAACTGCACTTTGTTCCTTGCAGCTGTGCAGGTGCAGACTTCCTACATACAGATCCAAATTTAGGAACACGTCCTGCAAACCGAAGGCAAGTACACTAGGTAGTGGAGGTTCTGCTAAGCCTGTTTGAGTGAGGCACTGTTTTGTTATGTTTTACTCATTTTAGTTACTTGAGGCAGGGTCTCCTCATCCGAGCGGACCTCCGGTCATTCACCCATGTAGGTCAGAGAATTCATTTACTGTACAAATCCTAAAAGTCAAATCCAAGCAAATGTGAAAAGTTTCCTTTATACCACTAATTTACCAATGAAACCATATACATCATTGTTAATATCTTGTAGAAGCATTGGTTTACTGGAGTCTGCAAGGCAAAAAACGCATCTTGTTTTGAGTGTAGAGTCTGGTGTATCCCTCTTTGAGTGAGGAGGTGGCTACAGCTGTAATGAGACATTGAAAGGAATGTGCAAAGTGGGCAATTGCCCAACGCGCACTCCTTTCAAGTGCCCCCCATGGGAGGGTGAACTCTCTTTCTCTCTATCTTACCTGTGTCTATTTCTGTATCTTGACCTGACTACTACACTCTACCTATGGATACATCTGATACTGTTTCTCTTTGCACAGTGACATCTTCAGGATTTTTGGTTCCCAGAAATAACATATTTCATGTTTATGTAACCTCAAAGCTGAAGTTTTAATTGGCATCAACTGGGCAAAAATGGCAAAATTGTATGTGGACATTAGTTGTATGCACACACGGAACATTTGAAGTCATGAGTTTCTTTTGTGCCTTTGCAGAAAGAGGTTTTTTCCCAATTTGCACATGGGTGGAATGGAAAGAAAAATTGTGAAATGGGATCTTTCAGTGAGCGGATCAATGTCCCATAGATCAATAGTATATGTCCATTTGCAATAGTTTTTTCTGAATGAGAATAAGAAACCGATAAAAGAGTAGATTGAAAATAAGTTTGTGTGTTTTGATGTTATTTGAATTTACTGAAAGCACATATTTCACAAAGGCCCTCATTCCAAATTTGTATCACCAAAGAACTTTGGTTGTTGAAAGTCCCTTAGAGTGAAACTCTGGGGGAAATGGGGAAATACTAATTCCCCTGGTAAATTATTATTTCTTAGGGGGCCCTAAGGTTTCACTTGTAATCCCATGGTAAAGGCACCCCACCAGAGTTACTGGATTCACCTGGTATCAGGAGAAATAATGGACACTTAAAATAAGGCACAAAGACTTGTTTTGTGCTGTTGAGAAAGGCGTCATATGAGAATACTTTTTTAGTTTAGCTTTTACCGGTCTTCTGAGATTTTACTGAAAGAAATGTGTGATGACAGGGAACTACATATTAAGGCTTTCTAAACAATAATGCTTGCCTAAGCCCCATCTTTCTTAGTTGAAGGATTTGTAGGATCAATGACACAGGATATCTTTAACTGTACTGTGAAATGCATTTCTTGAATTTATTGGTGCGGAGAGAGAGTAGGAAAACTATAGGCACAACCCATAAAACAAAACCATATTGCCACACTAAGCCAATAGAGGAAATGAAGGTCTTGCCTAGTATATCCCTAGTTAATCTAGTTTATGGAAGAGAAGAAGAGAAGACAGAATGGAAGGCGCACTCAAAGGAATTACGTAGATACTTGTGGTCTTGATTTTTCTTTTCTTTATTTAGGTAATTATACCAAAAAGGAAATACACAGCCAACGCGTTTCGTTACGTGTTGTAACTTCGTCAGGGCTAGGTCTGTGATGTGGATATGGAATGGTAAGGTAGACGTGGTATGGAACAGGCACCGTAAAAGGGTACCGAAAAATCTGAATAATATGCTGGGTAGAGCTGCTCAATATGCCTGTTTCCAAAAAAAGTAAAGCATGGCCTGCCACCGTTGGTGGAGATCGATATTGGTAGGTACAGAAATCTTGTCACTGTAATACAGCTAAAGGTGGTTTCTATACCGAGGGTCGCTCAGCAACATGTGTAGAGCTCCTATATGATTGGTACGATATGTGCTCAAGGACCGCGTCAGAAGTCAAGATAGCGGCCCACTGGACATGATATTCTCTCCAATAAGGGTTGGCGGTCTCCCGGCACGGTAACACAGGTTTGAAGCAAGATACCTGTTGCTTCTGTTAACATAGTTTATGGAAGAGAAAGAGCTAAAAGTCTAGAATAAATCTGAACCAGACAACTTAGAATACGTACTAGACTTCAGTGTTCACCTGGACCCAGTCATCAAAACTGAAGATGAAGAAAGGAGGTCACCAAAATCAATACCCAAGCATGGCCAAACTTAGCAAGACTGGAGACATCTTATTTGAATTTATTCTTGAGGACACTGAATTGTAGACCACTTCCTCGTCAAAGTGGTTCTGTGGGGAGTGAGCGAGTTTGGGGTCTGAAATCTTGATGGAGTAGCACACTATTGAAAGAAGGGGCCGTTCTCCCTGGCATTTCACACCACTTCATCTTTGACAGAGAGTGGCTGTGGCATATTAGTGCTACCTGACAGTGCACTGTTCCGAAGAAAGAAGCCTTTTGGTAGCAGGAGACAAGGTGAGAGGAGCAACCGTCACTGGCAATGGGGAGAAGGAAGCATGCCTCACAAGAAGGAGGATACACAGGAGCGGTTTAGGGTAGAGAACTCTGGAAGCCTGAAACTACTCAACACACATTGCAGAACACCTTTCCTCCACTGTCACTCACGTTCATACCTATTGAGGAAAGATGCAATTAACCAAGAGGCCAGGTGACAGGGTCCCACTCTTTTTGAGTGTTGGAAATGGCCCTTTTTGCAGGATTATCCCCAAACTGTTTGCTTCTTCCTCCTATCTTTCCAGACCTGGTTGCGTGGGTTTTAGGACTCTGGGCACTTTACCAATGCTAAACAGCGCTAAAGTGCATATGCTCTCTGTAAATTGTTTTATGGATTGGTGTTTCCATGATTGGAAATTTGATTTAATTGTTAGTCCCTAGTAAAGTGCACTGAGTGTGCCAGGGCCTGTAAATCAAATGCTACTAGTTGGCCTGCAGCACTGATTGTGCCACCCACTTGAGTAGCCCTGAAATGGTAATTCAGACCTGCCATTGCAGAGTCTAAGCACAGTTTGTAACTACCATGTCGACTTGGCCAGTGCACACACTTGCCAGTCCCTAACCTTACCTTTTTGTACATATCATCCACCCTTAAGGTAGGCCCAAGGTACCCCTGTGGGCAGGGTGCAGTGTATGTGAAAGGTAGGACATGCCCTGGTGTGTGTGGCATGTCCTGATAGTGAATTACGGCCAATTTCGTTTTTCACTGTTGCAAGGCTACCTGTTCCCAATAAGACAGAATGTGGAGTTTGTCTCTAACATCTTATAACCATAACTGGCTCGGGGAATTAGGTAAGAAAATAAAGTTTAGTATGCCTGAATTGAGAATGTAGAGATGCATCTTTTAGTGAAGGTGATTTGTACATTCTTCGTTTGAAAATACCACTTTTAGAAAGTAGGTATTTTCTTGCTGAGTCATCCCGTGTGCCTCTGCTGGAATGTGGATTGCCTGTCTAGGTTTTGGATGACAGAAGGCTGGGGAGCAGCACTGGCTCCAGATAGTCTAAGTGGGCCAGGAAAGGGCTGAATAGACCTAGGCTACAATTGGGGAAGGGGGAGGAGATATCCAAGCACCTCAAAGGGCCTTGTCTGCCTCTGACAATGCCGTCTCCATCTCCCGCCAGGAAGTCACACCAGAGAGGCAGAACTGGTTCTGGCTGGTCACAGACACTCTCTACCTAAGAGATCAAAGGATTTTGGGATATAAATATTGGGGCATAGACCCCTGAACTTTAAAACTCTTTTGGATCAAGAAGACTGCCAAGAAGAAAAGCTGGAGAAGCTGTGAGGATGGACTGCCATTTTACTGTGTGCCTTGCTGTGTGGCCTGCAGTGGCTGCTTCTGCCTAGGGCAATGAAAGGACTGGACTGAACTTTCTGCAATCTACTTTTGTGAGTTTCTCCAAGGGCTTGAAGTAGAGCTTGCTCCCTGTTCAAGAAGTCCCAGGAACAGCAAATACTTCAAGCTCTTCTGCCCTCTTCACTGGGGACTGTGTGTTTTGTGCTGCAACAGAGGAAGAAACAACCTGACATTGTCTACGATGCTGCTGCTGACTCCGTGTCCTGAAGGCACCGTAGAGGGCACTGCGGCACCGTGACCCTGGTCTCACTGATGCCGCCACCGAGCCGCTGCTCGCATCACGACCTGAGGGTGCCGTACTCCACACCACCTTGCTTTGCATCGACGCCTTGGTGTCCCCAATGACACTGCTCCACGCTGAAATCTACGCTGCTGCTTGCACCGTGGTTCGAGGGCACCGCTCGTAAAGTTACACGACACACCGCTCTCAACCCGCACCGCAGCCTTGGCCTACTGACATCGGCACTAGCAACTCCAGTTCGTCAGCCGACGACAGTGCTTCAGCCAAGATGCCGCTGCTGCTTGCAACGTGACCTGTCAGCACAGCGATGAGCACCGTCTTCACCTCGCACCGTGACCTTGGTCTCACTGATGACGCATCTGATGCCGCCACCAAGCCACTGCTCGCACCACGACCTGAGGACACCGTACGCCGTACAGCTGCACTTCACACCGCAGCACCCGACGCCTGCTGACGCCAGCTCTCCTGACTTCAACAGAGGGAGTTCGACCTGCAACGTGTGTGACTTCAAGGGCCCTGACGACTCCTGCACCGACCTCCAGAACCGACGCTTGCGGATGCCGTTCTTTCAGAAGCTCAACGAGAGGTCGGCGACGCCCTGCATTTCTAAAAGATACTGTTTGCGGGTCTTCCCAACACCGTAGCTGGCCCGTGATGCCGCAGTCAGCCAGAACTGTTTGGATTTGTTTGCTTACAATGCCGTGATAGCCCCGGACGGAGCTATTGATATCATGGAACTATTGTTCAAGCATATTTTGATCATTTAAGATTTTTAAGTAATGTATTGTGGATTTGTGTCGTTTTTGGTCTTGTCTTGAATATATAAAAATATTGGATATTTTTCTAAACTGGTGTGGTGTCCTTTTGTAGTGCGTACA
Source organism: Lissotriton vulgaris (assembly GCF_964263255.1). Classification (NCBI taxonomy): domain Eukaryota; kingdom Metazoa; phylum Chordata; class Amphibia; order Caudata; family Salamandridae; genus Lissotriton; species Lissotriton vulgaris. The sequence goes on along the minus strand of NC_141687.1, from coordinate 1,460,266,251 downwards.
CTGTATTACTGTTGGTTATGTGCAAATGCTTTACACACTGCCTCAAAGATAAGCCTGACTGTGCATGCCAAGCTACCAAGGGGGTGAGCAGGGGTTAATTTATGAGTGTAACTCCCTTATCCTGACTAGAGTGGTGGTTTCTGCTCGACTTTGGCACATGCCCTAGCCGACCAAAAATCCCATTTCTAACAGTGAGAATATGAGAGTTCTTATTGTTGCTAGACTATTCTCAGGCTGTACAGAAGAAAAGACTTCTTCAACCGACTCCTTACCAGATTAAGTATATTGGAAGTGTATGATGCTGTTACCAGCCACAATATGCAAGATTGCAGAGGGAAAATCATGGTACTTTCTGGAACTGGAAGAGGTCTAGAACTGGCTAGGTTGCTGAGCAAGCTGGGCCACTGGAATGTGTCTCCAGCAAAGACTGATAAAGACTGCAACATGAATTTAAAAGAAGAAGGAAGCCAAACAGAAAATTAAGTCCTGGTGACTGCTGCAATCATATGTGACAAGATTACTTCAGCAGAGGAGGGATTCCAAGTAGGGTGTAAGGGCAGCAAGGAAATAAATGAATCAAGAAGGGTAGAGACTCAATCTGTCACATACTTGTAGAGTGCACTGTAGCCTAAAGGGCATCCTGGCACTGCTTATCACCAGAATGCCTCAGGCTCAGTACTAATCCAAATGGTTGGTTGTTGTGCTGGGCTGCTATCAATTTCGAAGTTGGGCCCACATCAGAAATGCTAGTGCGAAACGGTACAAAATAAATGTTTTTGCACCATTTGAACAGGTGGGGTGCTCAATACAGAAAACCAAAAGTGAATGTAGTGGGTTGAGAGTGCCTTGGGCACACTTATCTGCCTTTGTAGATTTGAGGCATCCAGAACTTGTGATACTCTTCTTTATCTATGTTTACAAGTCAAGTTTATGGTAAAGGGCCTCATTTTGACCTCGAGAATCAAAAGACAGGTCCAAATCAATTCAGATGTATGCACATATCTTGGAAATTGTGTTAGAAACAAAGTGGCTCCATGGGAGATATTACTCAGGAGGAGGTAAGGTCGGGCCTTATGCTATTGAAAAGGAATAAAGCTCCACATCTTCATGGTTATTCTGATGAGGATTATATGGCAATCTGCACTATTGTGGTGTCCCTACTTGAGTAGTTGTTGTACTTCCTTTGGGGGTTGGCTTCAGTCGATGGATTTCTACTGTCAGACTCATCACCACTAACCTTTAGATCTGAATGTTGTAGATTGAATGTGGTGAAACCTGCCAGTCTCCTTCCCCATTGACAGTGCCAAACATGCCTAAGTCTGTGCTTAGAGCTGAAAGTAAAGAAGGGGGAAGAGGAATAATGATATCACAGAAGACACACAAGAGACATTGTTGGTTTGTGGTCACACAGCTAATCTGACCCAGTGTAGGTTCTGTCAGATTTTCTGCAGTCTCTCTGGAGTGCTGACTTTTATACTAAAAAGAACACAAGATTACTGATTTTCTCCTTTCTTACAACAACCTAAAATACAGAATTTTTTTCATTGCATTGAAAGCTGGTTTAGAAATGGTTACTGATTTGCAATTCGGAAGGGGCATGTATTGGCCGCTTCTTCCAAATTGCGATTCTATAACGTGTACCAATGATTTGCGAATGCAGTTCCGGTTGCAAACAATTGATCAGCTACCGGCTCACAAGGTAGGGTAGTAACTGATTTGCAAAGGGGAAGGGCTCCTTTTCAGACCCCTTAACCATCACAAGAAAAAGTCTCCCTCTCGACCTATATTCCTTTTTCACTTGATTTGACACAAATACAAAGCGTGAGCTCAGAAACCCTTAATGACAAAGTACTCAGACAGTTAACAAAAATATATATTGTTTTATTTCATTTCTTTTATCAAAAATGTTTTCATCATTATTCTGTATTTTTGTTTCCTCTATATAAACAACTCAACACATTATCCTTCAGGTAATAGTATAATCACATCTTAGTGGAAAATACAGTAGAACAATAAATAAAGAATATCCCCAGGTATCATATTTTCCCCTCTTCTCTCTGACCTTGATTGTTTTTTCAGAGGGGGTCCCTAACAGATTGCATGGACCCCTTAACCTTTATAAATCATGGTGACAACTTCAGGTGATGAGGCAGTGCTCCAGCGGGCCACTTTGAACTTTCACTGATACATTTTTCAAAATGTAAATCTTTCTTTTATAACAGGCCCATTTATTTTAAGGAAATTAGACTGGTTTAAAAAAATGTTTTCCCTTTTGAAATACAATGACCATGATGGGGTTCTGCTGCCCCTTGCAGAATACCATTCTTGTGATTGTAACCAATCACAGGAGGTCGCAAATTGGGAGAAGCCAAATAACTGTGAATTAGGGAGGTCATTTTGTAACCCGATGCTAGTCCTTGTTTTATGAACCATCCTATTGTGACAGAGGTTGGTTCGCAAAATGAAAAACTGATCAGAAAAAGTCGGTGTGAAATTTGCAATAGATTTTGATGACTAATTCATCTGGCCCTTGAAACTTTAATTTATTACATTTACAACAAAACACATCTGCAATGGAGATGCATCTTAGCAGGCTAAAACATAACATTCCTGTATGTACTTGGGAAGAGGTTATCCATTTAAATGAAAATAATGTATTACTATTTCTATCCATGGTGAACGTTACATCCGATCTAGCCTTATTGGTAAAGCAAAAACTAAATGTTAAAAATGTTATAAGCAACACCATTTATTCCAGATGTTTCATGTTAATCTGGTATTGATACACTTGGAAGGTTATGTTCCTCGATGGCGCTTCTCACCCTAACATCATTTAAATCGGCTGATCTGACTGTGACCCCTGGATCTTTCTGCTTCACTTTCAGATGGTAAAAGCAATTCAAGTGCTGCGGATTCACCTGCTGGAGCTGGAGAAGGTGAACGAGTTGTGCAAAGACTTCTGCAACCGTTACATTACTTGCCTCAAGACAAAAATGCACAGTGACAACCTCCTCAGGAATGACCTTGGGTGTCCATATTCACCTAACCAGCCATCCATGAGCCTTCATTCGCAGGTAACAATGATAAATATCCCCTTTCCATTCCTTGTAGAAAGCTATTGATGCAGTATAATTCCTGAGGTCATTCTAATCGTAAGAATTGTGGAAATTGTGGGACAGATATGCAAAGCATTTTTGTGTTTGCAAATGCTCCGATTTGAAGTTTACGATCCCCAAAATGCTTTTTTACAATGTACTAAACCCCTGTTAGTCTTTAGTATACTTTCTCTGACTCCTAAATATGGTTTAGAAATGGATACGGAATCTGTATTTGGTACTTAGTACATCTGGCCCATAGTGTGTCATGCATACCTTCTAAACAGTCATTCCTAACCAGATGTATTGAAGTTATAGGATTGCAATAGCGGTCATAAATCGTTGACAAATTACTGATTCCAAAGTTGGTGTGCTAACCCATTTGTGTAATCGGAGAAGGGCCCCTGGGTACCCTTCCTCTTTGCAAATATAAAAATAAAAAGTTTGCTGGGAAGTAATCAGTGGTCCAGAAGACTACTGTCTACTCTCAAACACACGTTGAATAGTTTTAAAACCTTTTCTTATTATACACAGCCCCTTTCATTTAAGGAAAACAGGCAGAATTAAATATATAACCGCATATTACCAAGGGGGTTTATCTCCGCTTTTTTGGCTTTAAAAGCCAAGAAAGCGGAGATAAAATTATCTCCCTATTACCTAGCTGTCGCTAACACCAGTTAGCGACAGCTAGTAGGAGATTTGGGCCCCACTTTGCATGTCAGTGATATTTATCACTAATGACATGCAAAGTGGGCGTGCCAAGATGTTAGCGACTGGAAACAGTCGCTAACATCGCTATCTCCTTTTACCAACTTTTGGAGATATTCGCGCTAAGCGCGAATATCTACAAAAGCTAACACCAGCCCTGAGCAGTTCTTAGCCATGTTATCCAATGGGAGGTGGATAACATGGCTAAGAGCATTAGCTCGGTAATGCATGAATATCGCTGACTTTTCAGTGATATTCATGCATTGCGGCCGATTTTTATCGCATTTGCGATAAACCTTGGTAATACCAAGGTTTATTTGCGATAAAAATCGCCGCAGCTGAGCGGTAAATTTTTGTCTCTAACCAAGCGATAGCGATAATTATCGCTATTGCTTGGTAATATGCCCCATATTTTTGAAAAGGGATTAGAGACATGGTGGTCTGCCGTGATAGCCACCAATTGTAGTGAGTTGCCATTTGCAACCTACCTTATGAATATTGATGAGATAGGTTGGAACTCACTACTATTCAGATTTTTGTGAATCAACCTTTTAGAACATTGGTCACTTCACAAAATTCCACACTGGTTACAAAATTACTGAATGCAGTTTGTGATCTGTAATTTGCGAACAGTAGGGCATATTATCAAGGGGGTTTATCTCCGCTTTTTTGGCTTTAAAAGCCAAGAAAGCGGAGATAAAATTATCTCCCTATTACCTAGCTGTCGCTAACACCAGTTAGCGACAGCTATTAGGAGATAGCGACCATCTTGGGCCCAACTTTGCATGTCAGAGAAATGTATCACTAATGCCATGCAAAGTGGGCGTGCCAAGATGTTAGCGACTGGAAACAGTAACTAACATCGCTATCTCCTATTACCAACTTTTGGAGATATTCGCGCTAAGCGCGAACATCTCCAAAAGCTAACACCTGCCCTGAGCAGTTCTTAGCCATGTTATCCAATGGGAGGTGGATAACATGGCTAAGAGCATTAGCTCGGTAATGCATGAATATCGCTGACTTTTCAGCGATATTCATGCATTGCGGCCGATTTTTATCGCATTTGCGATAAACCTTGGTAATACCAAGGTTTATCTGCGATAAAAATCGCCGCAGCTCAGCGATGCATTTTTGTCTCTAACCAAGCAATAGCGATAATTATCGCTATTGCTTGGTAATATGCCCCAGTGTTTCTTACACCTGGCCCTAAATGATTTTCTGGCTGTTAACTTTATTCTCATGTCTACGACAGTGGCATATTTCAGCCACCAATAAGCTCTACGTAGGGCACCTTATGGGCTGCTGTTCAGCATCTAAATATAACAGGCACATTTTCCCAGTATTACAATGAATTATTTCAAAGTTACACAGTCACTCTCACAGCTAATCAATAATAAATAAAATAAAAATCAATAAATTATTTTATCTGTTTTATATTTTGTTGGGGTTGTTTGATCAATAGTCATGCCTGTATCCTTCACAGGAAACACACATCAGCCTTGATTATGAGCAGATTGAAATTCCTGTGTGAAATTCCAGTCAGTACAGTCATGGGTGAATTATTGTTTTCACTCCTGGATTTAGAGGCTGCGAGTACCACAGACCCAATTTTCCTAACTGCAAAATACATTTGTTAAAAATGTCTTGGTTTCTTTTCTTCTTTACCATTGGCAAACTGTTGTTTTAAGCGTGGCAAGTAGGGCGACGTGTGCCTTCTATTGTGTGTTGGTAACCATAACTGTTGAATTTCATTGTTTTTGCAGGTTTGGCCATAACCATAGGACAGTTTTTAACTGAGTGTTTTTTCAGTTTTATGGATCAAGGATTTGAAATCACTGCACCTAAATGGACCCAGGCAGCCAATCACTGGTACTCACTGCCTTCGGGGGTTAGCTGCATGGCCTAACCTGCACCCAGGTCCTGTGCCCAACCGCCTGCCGGAATTCTTGTGTTTCCACACATGTGCATCCATACCACCCGTGCACTGGTGGTCAGAAACTCATTTTAGTAACTCCCTTCCCTATGAAATCATAATCAAAATCATGAATCATAATCAAAATGCAAAATGTTCACAAAATAGTGAATCCAGTAGCATAAAGGAGACATTGTTATCGCTTTTGATTAATGAATAACTACCCTGTTTCTATATTTCTTCCTGGTGTGGGACTCAAGTGTTCCAAACCTCTGGGTACCCCTTAGCTCTCTACTTTGGTTGGACAACTCTGTGGGTGGGCCCCTGCGACTGCAGATTTTTTTCCACAGTACAAAAACTGCAAATTGAAATCAATTTATGATTTTCAAGATGGCAGGTAGAAAATTCTGACCCCTTACCCAACCAATAACTTTTGTGAAAAGATGTACAATATAATTGACATAAGTCGTGAATCATGATTCACACTTCTAAATGGAACAGATACAGAACAGGAAAAAACACACAGGGGATGCTATTGGTCTGAAAAGGCTGTAGGTTGTCTGCTTTCTCAAGTGTGGTACGTGTAAAGACTAGGCAGTGTAAGGAAAGAAGAAAAGAAAACCCATCAGCCCACTCATTGGCAGAGCCTCATCATCTGGGATTTTTGGAAACTGGTATCTACTAGGTTCCTCACTTGCAGATATCGTGAGGAAACCCTAGTGCAGAAGTCTTCAAACTTTTGGATGCCGAGACCCCCTGTCAAAAGTTTTCAGGCATGAGGACCCCCTTCCAAAAATATCTACAACTTAGTACTCCTCATAATTAGGGCTCCCTGTTTTCCGTTTTTACAGATTTTTACAGATATCTACAGACAGAAAACATTGTATATCCTGTCTGTAACTACTTTTACAAGTGGAAAAATACAGAGAATTGGCTACTTTTGGGTGACTCTCTATGGCTATGCTGAGATTATTGACTTTCAGGCCAATAGCTGTACACATTGCCAGCATAGGGAGTTATACAGCTCACTGAGATTTAGTTACATTAATTGTTGCATTTCTCAATAGGTATTTGTGCTATTATGCCAATTGTTTGATGTTTGTATTATATTATTTTGGCAGTGTCATTTGCTAAAACACGACAGGCATCAAATTATGAGTGCACATCTATCTGTTAAGTAAATGTGGAAACATACAAGTTATCACATCATCTGTTCACAAAACAAAAAATAAATATGGATAAATACCAAGAAGATGGGCAAAAAATAAATATGGATAGATACAGACGACAAGAGACTGGTTTGAGTACAAAATGTTTCTCATCAATTCTTTCTAAGCATGGCCCACTCTCCAACTACCCTCCTTTAGCCTTACTGCCGCAGGTGAAACCTGCCTCCTAGTCCTTACTTTCTCTGTCTCAGGGTTGCTACCCTCAGAGATCAGGGCCTGGGCCACAGCCCACAAGGCAACCACAGACAATGCAGTATCTATCTGTTTCTCAGGGTCCATGCCAACCACCCCTGCTTCTGGCCCTCCTCCAGGTTTCATTCTGCCCCATCAATACAAATTGGGATGCAAACCACCACCTGCTTACTCCTCATGGACAACCTCCATACTACCAGGGGGTGCTATGGAGTAGATCACCCAATTCCTGCCTCTTCAGGGTCACACCTTACCTTCTCCAGGGAACCACATTGCATCCCTCTTTACTGAGAGGCCAGGCTTGGAAGCCAGCCTTAGAGTGTCGCAAAGAACCCTAGTTTGCCTAGGGACGCTAAATTACACTATGCTACCAAATCACTATGGATCTAGATCTGAGAATGAAGGCCAAACACCATGGCGTTTATTTACTAAAGTATGCATTGGCGGGTGCATAACACTACGCAATAAAACATACAGACCTTTAAAAAGTACGTAGATTGACACTAACTTTTGTGTAGCCTTTCAGCGTGCAAGCGCCCTTACAAAACATTAGTAAAAGGGTGTCCATGCATCTATTTTCGGGCTTTCATTTTTACAAATTATTGTTATCAGGTTCAGCAATCCAACTGATCTTAAACATTGGAGGACTGCAATTCCCAGAAAGCAAATCTTTGTTCAAATAAACAGGCAGTACAGGAAACCGTGTTCCTGTCTAGAGAGAGACCAGGTTCTATGTGAAGTTTGAGGCAAATTTAAAAAAAATGTCAATTCACCTGTTCTCCAGAAAACCATTAAAGTCAAAAACTTAGTTTCCCTGGTTAATATATTGGATAATAATAGAAGAGGAGACCTTGTGGAATGGCAGTCCCACTGGATGGGTGTGCGGGCAATCGCCACCCAAGAGATCCCCAGTGTGGGAGAGACACTTCTTAAACCAGAGGGAGACCTTATGGAACAGAGAGCCTTGCCCTGGCAGACCCACTGGAGGAATGAGAGGGCATCACCCACCCAAGAGAGCCCCAGTGTGGGAGAGACTCCTTACTCACAACAGAGGGAGACCTTTGGCACAGAGAGCCAGGCCTTGCCATGCCAGCTGGAGGGTGAGAGGGCAGGACCCACAGAGAGATCCCCGGTTTCGAAGACACCAGCGGGAGACCTTGTGGAATAGAGAGCCAGGCCCTGGCAGACCCACTGGAGGGGTCAGAGGGCAGAACTCACCTGGAAGAGCCCCGGTGTGGGAGAGACACTCCTTACTCAGATCAGAAGGATAGACCTTGTCTAAGACAGAGCTAGGTCTTGACCACTGGAGGGGTGAGGTGACAGGACCCACATGATCCTGATGGTAAACAGTCATAATATCTATTCCAAAATATAGAATGGACATAATATCGAAGTAAAAATATAGAATGGACAAAATATCGAATGGACACAATATAGTGGCTAAAAATATCGAATTTAAGGTAAGTAATATCGATTTTCAAAATATAGAAGTCAAAATATCGAAGTATACAATATAGGCATTAAAAATATCGATTTTTTAATAATATCAATTTTTTTTAAGTGTTTTGTATGTTAGTATATGTGTGAAAAGTGTATATTAATTTTTGTAATGTATGTTTGATGTATTTTAAGTAATGAATTTTATGTTATTTAATTTTTGCATAATTTAATTCTGTAGCGGGTTGTGGGTTTATAGGGGAATAGGGTGGGAAGTAATTGAATTATATTAAATTAAATATGAATTTTTAGCAATTATTATTAATTTTTAATTAAATTTTGCTTTTTAGTTCTGTAGCGGGTTGTGCGTTTATAGGGGAATAGGGTGGGAAGTAATTTAATTGTAATTAATTAAATATTTTTATTTATTTATTGGTATTCATTTTGAATTTATTGTTATTTTTTATTTGGTAATTAATTTTTATGAATTGCCAATTAATTTGTATTAATTGATTAATTGTTAATTATGTTAATTCTCTAAATTTATTTTCTGTAGCGGGTTGTGGGTTTATAGGGGAATAGGGTGGGAAGTAATTTAATTGTAATTAAGTAAATAATTATTTTCATTCATTGGTATTGATTTTAAATTTATTGTTAAATAATTTTTAATTGGTAATTAATTTCTATTAATTGGCAATTAATTTTTGTTAATTGGTAATTATTTTGTATTCATTAAATATTTGATAATTATGATAATTGTATTAATGTATTTTCTGTAGTGGGATGTGGGTTTATAGGGGAATAGGGTGGGAAGTAATGTAATTGTAATTAATCACATGTTAAAAATACTTTTTGTGTATTGATAATTAATTTACTGTTAATTTTTAATTGGTATTAATTTGTATTATTAATTAGTTTTTGTTGAAAATTAATTAGTTGTTAAATAATTATGAATAGGTTATTAATTTTTAATAACTAATATGTAGTTGTATTTCTAATTAATCATTATATAATATTAAATTGGTTATTAATTTCAATTAATGTTTTATTGGGATTGATATTTAATTTATTTTTAATAATATATTAAATCATTACTTTCCCTACTGTTAAACTCACTGGAGTGGGAATAGTAATTTTCACCCTCCCGCTATCCAACGCTTTCCCTACTGTTGCACTCTCTGGAGTGGGAATAGTAATTTTTACCCCTACGCTATCCAAAGCTTTCCCTACTGTTGCACTATCTGGAGTGGGAATAGTAATTTTCACACTCCTGCTATCCAACGCTTTCCCTACTGTTGCACTCTCTGGAGTGGGAATAGTATTTTTTACCCCTACGCTATCCAATCCCTTCCCTACTGTTGCACTCTCTGGAGCGGGAATAGTATTTTTTACCCCTACGCTATCCAATGCTTTCCCTACTGTTGTACTCTCTGGAGTGGAAATAGTAATTTTTATCCTTCGAATATCCAACGCTTTCCCTACTGCTGCACTCTCTGGAGTGGGAATAGTATTTTTTACCCCTACGCTATCCAACGCTTTCCCTACTGTTGCACTCTCTGGAGCGGGAATAGTAATTTTTACCCCTACGCTATCCAATGCTTTCCCTACTGTTGTACTCTCTGGAGTGGAAATAGTAATTTTTACCCTTCGAATATCCAACGCTTTCCCTACTGTTGCACTCTCTGGATTGGGAATAGTCATTTTTACCCCTACGCTATCCAACGCTTTCCCTACTGTTGCACGCTCTGGAGTTGGAATAGTAATTTTTACCCTCCCGCTATCCAACGCTTTCCCTACTGTTGCACTCTCTTGAGTGGGAATAGTAATTTTTACCCCGACGCTATCCAACGCTTTCCCTACTGTTGCACTCTCTGGAGTGGGAATAGTATTTTTTACCCCTACGCTATCCAACGCTTTCCCTACTGTTGCACTAAATGGAGTGGGAATAGTATTTTTTACCCCTATGCTATCTAACGCTTTCCCTACTGTTGCACTCACTGGAGTGGTAATATTAAATGTTACCCTCCTGCTATCCTACAGTAAAATATTGTACATTTTTTATTAATAACTTAAATTAATTATATCTTAATTTTAAGGTTATTTGAGTATTTTTAAGTATGTTTTAGTTAATTATATTTATTATTTCATTAATTTTAAATTACTTTTAAGACATTTAAAAAAATTCGATATTTTGACTGACTATATGTTTTACAGACTATATTTTGGATTCGATATTTTTGTACTTACCTGTTTGTAGATAGGAATTCGATATTTTGGCATTCTATATTTTGGTGACTATATTTTGGTAAGTCTATATTTTGTCATTCTATATTATGTCAGTGATCCGATCCTGATGGTGGGGAATGCACTAATATAACGAAACAGAGAGTCATGCCTGCCCTGGACATGATGGCAGCAGGACGAGTGGGAGGACAGTTGTAGAGAAAACAAAACCGGAAGTGAAGAAGCCACCTGAAGGAAATTAAGGGAGAGGAGATATGAAGAGAGACAGTAAGTTTGACAAGGAGGTAAGGGCGGAATACACCCCCCACCCCCCTGCCATGGACAATCTTCTAAACAGAAATACAGCAAAGGGACCACCAGGGCTTACTATGGTGGAAGCTGCACATTTGGCAACATTATATGGGTGACGTCAGCAGCAGGACAAAAGTGAAAGAAAAGAAATTAGAATTAAAGACAAAGCTGTGTGGAAGGAAAGACGAAGTTTCAAGCAGAGGATGGAAGAAAATGGGAATGTCTAAAAATTGTACTTTAACACAGAAACACAGTATCAGCTCATGTACTAATAACATATTTAAAGAATGTTTAAATAGTCATAAACCACAGTGTAGAGTTTTTGGTGATATCAAGCAAAGTATAAGTAGTCTGAAAGCACAGCCAAGGCAAATCAGCAGGCACCTGGCTAAACCTATGAGAAATGCTCTCCAGCCTGCGTTCACTATTCCAACCTCGTGCTATTGGTTGTCTGACTTACTTTAGCAAAGGAATCCCAAAGACAGCAGTGGGGAAAGGGTGGGCGTGAAATTTTGGAGATAAGAATGTGTGTGTGTGTGCGTGCATGTATGCTTGTGTGTGGGTCTGAGGGGTGAAAAGCCAGGGAATGGTGGAGGAGGTGGGGCAGAGGCAGCCTAGTGGGTTCCTGCAGATGGCCAATTTTTCTGGGACACACCCTTGTCCCCTCCTCCTGGTTTGAAGGTGCAACTTTCCTTTCTCTAACGTCCTTGCATGAGACCGATTCTAGAGGGTTAGATCCATGATCCCAATGGATGCGGACAAGTGTGCACCACTCCGGCTCCCAGAGACACGCATGCATAATACCACACACACACACCATGTTCCTGTCACAGTGGTAACTAGGTGCCAATGGTGGCTCTGTATAACGTGTTCAGCTGGAGACAACAAGGGTTTGGTTGGTGAGGGGGAATCTTAGTACAGCCTCTCACATGCTCCTCAATCCATGAGGCCAGGTGGAGATGCTACTCGTTACTTTCTATACTAGGAAAAGTTCTTGAGTGAGAATGTAAGTCTGGGTAAATGTTAGTCTGAGTAAATGTCAGTCTGAGTGAGGGGTGGGAGGGGGAGGAGCGGGAGAGAGCAAAAAAAGCACAATCACGGTTATTGTGAGTGAGACCCAGATGAATGACATGAGTGAGTGTGAGGGGAGTGATAGGGATGAGATGAACTGTGTGAGAGAGGAGTGAGAGTGCACGGGAACTATTTTCAGCTCTGAAAACAACAATAGCACTTATTTTTCCACTGGTTCTAGCAACATGCCCCCTACTTAACAATCTCTCAAGCAGTCCAAGTGTGAGCTCATGCCCTGCGGCCACTTTGTTCTTCACATTTCTGCTTGGATTTACAGTAACATCTCCCTTAATCTACTACTGCTGACTTCGTAAACCTAATTTGAAATGACTGACAGGCGCCCCCGAAGAACAAACACATCAGCTTGGCTGGGCTTCACAAACACCGAAGGAAGCGGGAGCGGGAGCTTAACCAAGGCGCTGATGTACACACTGAATGCGCCCCACATTTATTAATGTCTATTTATATTTCTTTAAACTGGTTGGGTTAGTTTACTGTCCTCACTAGTATTGTGTGCTAGCAGTTTTCGTTGGTACAGACAAGAGAAACCAACCGAACTTCCGGTTGCTGTGGAAACCAGCAAACAGCCACAAGATCGTATTTCAAATGCAGCTACGAAGAAGATGCACGAAAAGGCATTTCCTGGTGTTCAATCTTCACTTTCTCTGATTGGAGAACAACGCTGCATACTTTCACGATGTCCTGCAATCACAGAGTGCCTGAAGATGCCACTATTTGGAATCCAAAACGAAGAGCAAATGTTTTGGATTCCAGATTCAGGCAGTAAAAGGCGAAAGTCCAACGGGAATGTGCGACCCCCTTTCTAGGACTCCAGGCCCCCCCTGGGGGTCGCGCCCCACAGATTGTAGACCCCTGCCCAGTGTCAGATCCACCAGTGATGGAAAGCCAACAAGCTGTGGTACATGGGGCTGTATGGAAAAAGTTGCAGTGCTCAAAAGTGTGTTGACAAAAATAATAAAGGGTGATAGTTAAGATTGACTATTATGGTGCCAAACTGCAAACTTCATTAGGGGGGGTCACCATAATGACAAGATTAAAAGCAGAGTGTGGATAGTATGTGAAAAAATGCTACTATGACATGATGGAACAAACTGGTCGACATGTTTCAGCCAAACATGGCTTTCTTCAGGACCTTCTAGTTTAACACTACTGCAACTGTGAGGACAAATTATTCTATATCTGTCCACAAAACAAAATATACCATGCAAAGAAAATAGCCTACCATGTGTTGGATGCTTGATGGTAGGATAATGAAGTCACGGTTAGTAGAATTCTGTCCTGTAACAAAACAAGTGTATACAAGCACACAGTGGAATAAAGCATGAAAGCGATACATATACAGATGTAGACATACAATAGCCTACGAGCGAATTACTCATTCTTTTTTTATTAACTCAACCAAATTTTGCTTGGGGATAGCCTCACCTCTCCTGGCATTCGCTCAGGTTGAGAGGCCCTGCCCTGTAGAAATGGAAATTAACATACAATTTGATTAAAGTTGTAGAGGTAGTGATCCATCTCTCACAATAAACTCTGGTGTGTGGTGAACAAAAGTAAAAGACAGTGATCTCAGCTGGCCTGGGTAGCTGATGATCAACATTACTCAATGGCTTCTGTTTGTAGGTATTGTGAGCAGAGGCACCAAGGATTCTGAAAAAACCTTTGAAACATTTCAGTTTACATGATAAAGACTGAGTTAAAAAAGACCCTAAATCCAGGCAGGTCGCTCCTTCTGCCACTGCGCAGACCTCCGGCTTACCGCTGCTGCTGGCCCGTTTCCTCCATCACCTCCCCCCCTGGCGCGCCATCACGTCGGACAGGTGGGTTTTGCATGTAGTCCGAAGGGGCTAATCCCTCCCCTTCGAGACTACCCCTCCAGCCATGCCACCACAATACCACCACATGTCGGGAGATCACCTGGCCCTTCTCTAGCAGGAAGTGACATCTCTCTTGGCCAAGGGATCCATTGAACGTGTTCCTGTCCCAGAAGTAGGTCGTAATTGTTACTCCCACTACTTTCTGGTCCCCGAGAAGGATAAGGGCCTGCGTCCTATCTTGGATCTCAGGAACGTCAACTGCTTCCTCTGGAGGGAAAAGTTCAAGATGTTGACGCTGTTTAGGTCTTGTCTGCCCTTGACCCGGAAGACTGGATGGTAGCGTTGGACTTACAGGACGCTTATTTCCACCTCCCTGTCCTGCCAGCCCACCGGCATTACCTGCAGTTCACAGTAGGCCATGAGCATTTTCAATTTACTGTGTTCTCCTTTGGCCTTACCACTGCCCCTCGGGTGTTCACGAAAGTGATGGCGGTGGTCGCAGCTCATCTGCGCCGGTCAGGGGTTTCAGTCTTCCCCTATCTAGACGGCTAGCTGTTGAAGCAGAGCTCCCCCAGGCATTATTCTCCCACCTTCAGACTATGGCCAACCTCCTGCATTTGCTGGGGTTCTCCATCAATATGCTGAAGTCGCACCTGATTCCCTCTCAGAAGCTCCTTTTCATCGTAGCGGTTCTGGACACGATGTAGTTTCGGGTCTATCCTCCCGAACAGCGAGTCCGGGATAGTCAGGCTATGATTCCGATCTTTTAGCCTCTATCCCAGGTTTCAGTCAAAATGACCCTAAGGCTGCTGGGCCTCATGGCCTCCTGCATCCTGCTGGTGATCATGCCAGGTGGCATATGCGGGCTATGCAGTGGGACTTGGAATTCCAGTGGGCGCAGCATCAGGGGAATCTGTTTGATTGCGTCCAGACAATTGCAGTGGTGGCTCACAAACCAGGATTCCATCAACAACAGATCCCTCTTCCTTCCCCACCTGTAACACATAGTGGTGACGGATGCACCCCTTCTGGGATGTGGCAGCCACATGGGGGAGGTGGAGATCAGAGGCTACTGGTCTCCGGCGGGGTCCAGGCTCCACATCAACCTTCTGGAGCAGCGGGCGATTCATCTTGCACTCAAGGCATTCCTTCCCTCTGTCTGGGGAAGAATAGTGCAGGTGTTCATGGACAACACCACCGCCATGTGGTATTGAAACAAACAGGGCGGGGTAGGGTCATGGATCCTATGTCAGGAGGCTCTCTGCCTCTAAACATGGCTGGAACATCAGGGCATTACTCTGGTGGTTCAACACCTGGCAGGTTCACTGAACACCAGGGCCGACGAACTTAGCCGCAGGTGCATGATGAATAACAAATGGCGTCTTCACTCGGAGATGGTACAAGGTCTCTTTCAACAGTGGGGAAAGCCTTGGTTAGATCTTTTCCCACCGAAGAGAACACGCACTGTCAGCAATTCTGCGCGTTGGAATTTCCTAGGCGACGCTTTTTGTTGCGAGTGGCGTTGTGGTTTGTGGTATGCCTTTCTGCCTATACCACTTCTGCCCAAAGTGCTGAAGAAGATCAGGCGCAACTGGGCCCAAGTCATTCTTGTGGCCCCGTATTGGGCATGAAGAGTCTGGTATCCCGAGCTGCTCAACGTGGCCATCGATCCCCGACCCGTCTGCCTCTTCAGGAGGATCTTCTGTTGCAGCAACTGGGGGCGTTCCTCCACCTGAACCTGTCCAGCCTCCACCTCCTTGCGTGGAGATTGAGTGGGGGAGTTGACGTCATTTGACCTACCTCCCGTAGTCTGCGATGTAATTCTGGCAGCCAGGCATCCCTCCACTAAGACGGTATAAGCCAGCCGGTGGAACAAATTTGTGGCATGGTGCACAGAAAAGGCAGTAGATCCCCTCTCTGCTGTCTTTCTGAGCTTCTTTTGTTCCTTCTTTCTTTGGCCCCGCAGGGCTCTGCTCTGGGTACTATCAATGGCTATCTTTCGGCCATCTCTGCATTCCTTCGGCTACCAGATCAGCCTTCCCTCGTCAAATCCCTGGTTGTCAAACATTTCTTGAAAGGCATAACTCATCTCTTTCCTCCTCTTCCTTTCATTATGCCTCGGTGGGACTTGAACCTGGCTTTAATTTATTTAATGTGCTCTCCCTTTAAGCCACTTCACAACTGTCCTTTGAGGCTCTTGACTCTCAAAACTGCGTTCCTGGTGGCCATCCCCTCTGCCAGAAGAGTGAGTGAGGTCCAGGCGCTTTCTTCTAAGGCTCCTTTTCTCTCTGTACATCCGGACTAAATTGTCCTCAGGACTTGTCCATCCTTCCTGCCCATGCCCAAGGTTGGTACAGCCTTCCACATCGAGCAGACCATCACTTTAACCACCTTCCTTCCGCCTCAGCGTCCTTCGAAAGAGAAAGAGAGGCTCCACTGTCTGGACCCAAAACGTGTGCTTTCCTTTTATTTGGATCGCACAAAACAGTTCCAGGTGGACAACAAGCTCTTTGTTGGGTACGTGGGTGCCGAGAAAGGTCAGGCCGTACACAAGTGGACTATCTCCCGATGGGTTTTCTTGTGTATAAAAGCCAGTTATTCTCTGGCAAAGAAGGAGCCTCCAGTGGGGCTGCGCGCTCATTCCACCAGGGCGACAGCCCCAACTACTGCTTTGGGACGGGGAGTTCCTCTGAATGACATTTGTCAGGCAGCAACGTGGGCTTCATTGCACACCTTTACCAAACACCACTGCCTTGACAGTCAAGTCCAGAGAGACAGCTTCCTTGGCCGTACTGTTCTCCAGGACGTTCTGTTGTGATCTTGGTTCACAGACCCACCACTGGGGTTGGTTTTGCTGGGGTATCTATTCTAAGGTAAGGAATATATAACTAACGTGTTTCTTTCAGATGAACAAGTTACTTACCATCAGTAACACTATAGCTGTAGGAAACATTAGTTATAGATTCCTTCCCACCCCACCCATCCGCCCCGTTCTGCAAACTGAGTTCTAGAGTTAAGGACATCCCTTCAGGGCCCTAGTTTTGTGCACAAGTGGTCAGTGTCTTGCATGGCTCTGCGATTCTGGCATGGAAAGCCGTGTACAGAACAGATGTCAGCGCGCGAGTGCATCGTCAATAGCTACAGCGACGTTATCCCAGTGACCACGACGCCAGCGACGGACGCTGAGCTGACCAACACCACCTTCCGACATGAAGAGGTACTGCTGATGAAAAAACTTTCCGGATCCAGTCTGACGCCTGGGGATAATTCTAAAATAAGGAATCTATAACTAACTAATGTTTCTTACAGATATATTGTTACCGAAGTTAAGTAACTTGTTTGCTCGGTCTGGACTGTTCCCATGAGGCACAGGGTCTAGATTGATTTGCATTGGCTGGGTCTGACCAGGAGTGGCGAAGTGAGCTAAAAAACGATGATCGATTCAACCCAGATCCATGACTAGGGGTGAGTGTCTAAAAAGTTTCAGCGCTCCCTCTATCATCTCCTTGTGTTTGCTTTGTTCGCCCTAATTTGGCAGGGTATGCCCAGACATGGGTCCCTTGCACACTTTGCCACTGGATTCAAACTAGCCTGGCTGATGGGGGGTGTTACCCTGAAACTGGTCCCAGGATGCTTGTTTGCGGTCCAGGTAAGACCTGGCTTAAAAGTTCGGTCTGAACTGTTCCCATGAGGCACAGGGTCAAGGCTGATTTGCATATGGCTGAGTCTGAACTGGGGTGGTGAAGTGAGCTAAAAAACGATGATGGATTCAACCCCGATCTGTGACTGGGGGTGAGTGTCTGAAAAGTTTCAGCATTCCATCCATCATCTCCGTGTGTTTGCTTCATTTTATTCTATTAGGCATGGAGAAAGGCATTTTGCAGAAATGCGTCTGCCCTGTAAAAACAATGGAAGTGAGACCTCATTTGTTGGAGCTTAATGTTTAAACTTGAAATCCACCTTCACACAATGAAAAGGCACCCGCTGTGTGTTCGGGAGGCATAGGTGGGTAATGTAAAAAATAATAAAGAAGTAAAGCACACTTTAAACCAGCTTTATCATTGAAGAGAAATGAAGTATTTTTAGGTGGATGTGAACAATTTGCAGAGGATTTTTTCAACCACTGAAAGTGAATGGAGCCACTGGGTAACGTGGGTTGACTCATTGCCCCATGCAGTATGCTGCAAGTGGATGGAAGCAAAATATGAATAATAATATAATAGTCCGGTGGATGAATTAGCTAACCAAAAGCACCTCTCTGTATCTATATTATGAATGATTTTTTTTAAAAACATGGTCCGACAAGAGAGCAGTAGCTGCCTCAAAGGCTAATCCTACAAAGGTAAGCAGATGGGGTTAGGGTTAGAGTAGTGGATTAGTTTTAGGATGAAAGTTAGGATTACGGTGACAGTTGGAGTCACAGTGAAAGTTGTGGTTTGGGCTAGGAATAAAGTTAATCGTTTTTTTGCTCACCATGCCTTTCCAGTTTGAACCCAGCCATATGCAAATCAGTCTTGACCCTGTGCCCCATGGGAACAGTGCAGCCCGAACTGCCAAGCCAGGTCCTCCCTGGACTGGAAACAAGCATCCAAGGACCAGTTTCGGGCTTTCAGCCCTCATCAGCCTGGATAGCTTGATTCCAGTGGCACGGAGAGCATGGGACTCACGTCTGAGCATCCCCGTCCCACTCGGGGTGACAAATGCAAAAATAACAGGTGATGGACAGAATGCAGAAAAATGTCATACATTCACCCCAGTACAGAGATCTGGGCCTAAATCCATCGTTTTTTTGCTCACCATGCCTTTCCACTTTGAACCAGCCATATGCCAATCAGTCTTGAACCTGTGCCCCATCTGAACAGTCCAGCCCGAACTGCCAAGCCAGGTCCTCCCTGGACTGGAAACAAGCATCCAAGGACCGGTTTCGGGCTTTCAGCCCTCATCAGCCAGGATAGCTTGATTCCAGTGGCATGGAGAGCATGGGACTCACGTCTGAGCATCCCCGTCCCACTCAGGGTGACAAATGCAAAAATAACAGGTGATGGACAGAATGCAGAACAATGTCATACATTCACCCCAGTACAGAGATCTGGGCCTAAGTCCATCGTTTTTTTGCTCACCATGCCTTTCCAGTTTGAACCCAGCCATATGCAAATCAGTCTTGACCCTGTGCCCCATGGGAACTGTCCTACCCGAACTGCCAAGCCAGGTCCTCCCTGGACTGGAAACAAGCATCCAAGGACCGGTTTCGGGCTTTCAGCCCTCATCAGCCTGGGTAGCTTGATTCCAGTGGCATGGAGAGCACGGACTCATGTCTAAGCAATCCCGTCCCACTCGGGGTGACAAATGCAAAAATAACAGGTGATGGGCAGAATGCAGAACAATGTCATACATTCACCCCAGTACAGAGATATGGGCCTAAATCCATCGTTTTTTTGCTCACCATGCCTTTCCAGTTTGAACCCAGCCATATGCAAATCAGTCTTGACCCTGTGCCCCATGGGAACAGTCCAGCCCGAACTGCCAAGCCAGGTCCTCCCTGGACTGGAAACAAGCATCCAACGACCAGTTTCGGGCTTTCAGCCCTCATTAACCTGGATAGCTTGATTCGAGTGGCATGGAGAGCATGGGACTCATGTCTGAGCATCCCCGTCCCACTCGGGGTGACAAATGCAAAAATAACGTGATGGACAGAATGCAGAAGAATGTCATACATTCACCCCCAGTACAGAGATCTGGGCCTAAATCCATCGATTTTTTGCTCACCATGCCTTTCCAGTTTGAACCCAGCCATATGCAAATCAGTCCTGACCCTGTGCCCCATGGGAACAGTCCAGCCCGAACTGCCAAGCCAGGTCCTCCCTGGACTGGAAACAAGCATCCAAGGACCGGTTTCGGGCTTTCAGCCCTCATCAGCCTGGGTAGCTTGATTCCAGTGGCATGGAGAGGACGGGACTCATGTCTGAGCATTCCCGTCCCACTCGGGGTGACAAATGCAAAAATACCAGGTGATGGACAGAATGCAGAACAATGTCATACACTCACCACAGTACAGAGGTCTGGGCCTAAATCCATCGTTTTTTTGCTCACCATGCCTTTCCAGTTTGAACCCAGCCATATGCCAATCAGTCTTGACCCTGTGCCCCATGGGAACAGTCCAGCCCGAACTGCCAAGCCAGGTCCTCCATGGACTGGAAACAAGCATCCAAGGACTGGTTTCAAGCTTTCAGCCCTCATCAGCCTGGATAGCTTGATTCCAGTGGCATGGAGAGCACGGACTCACGTCTGAGCATCCCCGTCCCACTCGGGGTGACAAATGCAAAAATAACGTGATAGACAGAATGCAGAACAATGTCATACATTCACCCCAGTACAGAGATCTGGGCCTAAATCCATCGATTTTTTGCTCACCATGCCTTTCTAGTTTGAACCCAGCCATATTCAAATCAGTCTTGACCCTGTGCCCCATGGGAACAGTCCAGCCCGAACTGCCAAGCCAGGTCCTCCCTGGCCTGGAAACAAGCATCCAAGGACCGGTTTCGGGCTTCCAGCCCTCATCAGCCTGGGTAGCCTAATTCCAGTGGCATGGAGAGCACGGGACTCATGTCTGAGCATTCCCGTCCCACTCGGGGTGACAAATGCAAAAATAACAGGTGATGGACAGAATGCAGAACAATGTCATACATTCACCCCAGTACAGAGATCTGGGCCTAACTCCATAGTTTTTTTGCTCACCATGCCTTTCCAGTTTGAACCCAGCCATATGCCAATCAGTCTTGACCCTGTGCCCCATGGGAACAGTCCAGCCCGAACTGCCAAGCCAGGTCCTCCCTGGACTGGAAACAAGCATCCAATGACTGGTTTCGGGCTTTCAGCCCTCATCAGCTTTGATAGCTTGATTCCAGTGGCATGGAGAGCACGGACTCACGTCTGAGCATCCCCGTCCCACTCGGGTGACAAATGCAAAAATAACAGGTGATGGACAGAATGCAGAACAATGTCATACATTCACCCCAGTACAGAGATATGGGCCTAATTCCATCGTTTTTTTGCTCACCATGCCTTTCCAGTTTGAACCCAGCCATATGCAAATCAGTCTTGACCCTGTGCCCCATGGAAACAGTCCAGCCCGAACTGCCAAGCCAGGTCCTCCCTGGACTGGAAACAAGCATCCAATGACCAGTTTCGGGCTTTCAGCCTTCATCAGCCTGGATAGCTTGATTCCAGTGGTATGGAGAGCATGGGACTCACGTCTGAGCATCCCCGTCGGGGTGACAAATGCAAAAATAACGTGATGGACAGAATGCAGAACAATGTCATACATTCACCCCAGTACAGAGATCTGGGCCTAAATCCATCGATTTTTTGCTCACCATGCCTTTCCAGTTTGAACCCAGCCATATGCAAATCAGTCTTGACTCTGTGCCCCATGGGAACAGTCCAGCCGGAACTGCCAAGCCAGGTCCTCCCTGGACTGGAAACAAGCATCCAAGGACCGGTTTCGGGCTTTCAGCCCTCATCAGCCTGGATAGCTTGATTCCAGTGGCATGGAGAGCACGGGACTCACGTCTGAGCATCTTGGTAAAAGTTGTCAGCGAAACTACAATTACGTACTCTTTACCAAACTCTGTTGAAGTTCTAGCACAAGTCATCTTTGATTTTGTTTCCTACTGAGATACTTCAGTAAACTCTTTATGTAGTCGTTCTGCGTTGCTGAGCAAGATAAGAAGATATTAAAAAGATGATGTTTAAAGAAAGCACGTATTTATAATGTGACGGCTTTGTCCAAGATTGTTTTTTTTAGATAATCGTGCATGTTTCTTTAATTTACAAAACTATCTATGCGATACAGGTTTACTAGAAAGCTCGTACTACTTCAGTCATTGCAAGTTCCATACATTTTGCAGCTTGCCCAGTGGACTTGCCTCTCCTATCCTCCCTTCCAGCCCCCAGTCAACCTGTTATTGACACCATTGCTCAGTTTGTGCACTTAGAAGTTTGCAATTACCCTAAATCTCATGTGAAGCTGATTAAAATATTTCTAGTGCGGGCCTGAAATTAGATGATGTATGTCAGAGAATGTTTTTTCTGTGCTGTGGTTTCTTAAAAAATGCGTTTTTCAACATGGGCAACCCGTATACCTGCATTTCGTGACTACGCCGTTTTCCAGTGTCCTGTACATCACTTCTCAAAAAGCCTTAACCCTCTCAACGATCGATGGTGATAGTGCTTTTCAAGAAAAGTAGACTTTATTTTCCCAGTCTCCAGTATTTTTTTGTAAATAGACTGATTAAACCTTTCTCGGCTGCATTTCTCGATTCCCTTAATAGCAGAATTAGCAATAAACGTGCATAAAAGAGGACAGTAATTGTTCGAAGAGCATCTCATTTGTAATTTATTAGTTTCTATTATTGCGGTCGCCATGACAACGCCTCACAGCAGCACGAGCAACCAGAAAGATGCGAGATAGGAGCCGAAAAAGCAAAGCGCACCAGCTAACGGAGAGGTACATTTTTATCAGTAATTTTCAGGAAAATATTAAGTGAGAAGTTAATGAGATGTAAAGCTGTCCTGTGGCTGTTGTGAATATATTTTTTTAACGTGTTGATCTAATTAGAATGCATAAACCAGGAAAAGTAATGAGGATTTCTGTTTGCAGAAAGATGTAAGGCTGCTATTAAAAAAAAAAGGAGCACACGTCTCAGGAAACAATCGGGACCCTGGAGGCCTGACATGACCTTACCCGCTCCCCCTTCATATTTCCCCTCCTTAGTTGCACAGCCGAGAACAGCATAGCTTTCTTGACTTATTTGGTGTCAATACCGTACCGAATTAACTTGCTGCTAATGGCCAATGGCAGGATATGGTGGTTGGACTGAGGGATATTGTTTATCCGGTACGCTCTGCCGGCGAGCGCCGAGCGCGCCACTTTTCAAGGGTCCATCGATCAGGTGGTTGGTTACCAATGTCATGTGCCATTAGCGACCTGTGAAAACACACTTGTCCCGAATCTAAAAAAAAAAAAAAAAATCATAAACACCCATTTCTGCAACCCTACAGGGTTTACTCCACGATCTAGGGGCGAATTTACCATCTTTGAGTTGCCCAATGTTTCCAAATAATACTGGATGAAACCTGCAACAGTCTCAAGTTTGTTGAAGGACTCCTACACATATTTGTGTGGGCATTGTGCATTGCTGCATGCTAAACTGTGCATTGTTACAACTGTGCATGGAAAAGTGCTATATATATATATATATATATATAACAAAACGTCGCCCTAATGGACTGCAATTCCCAGCATACAGTTTGTATAATGAAATGCACTTAGCATGCCTGTAACCAATTAAAGAAGTGGAGGCTTTTTTTAAAGAAGGGCTGTCTTTGCGGTGTTCAAACAAAGCCTGTTAAAAAGGGGCCGTTGAGCCTTGAAACGCTTCAGCAGTTAATAGTTACCTGAGCACGGAGGTGAGCTGATTGAAAGTGCCGGATGGCAGGGCATGCTGTCGAGTGATGCCTTAGAAGCTGAAAGGCATTTTGTTTATATATATATATATATATATATATATATATATATATATATATATATATATATATATATTCACTGAAAAAACTATAGGTTTCACACCAGTTATAGTTAGCTAAACATTTTACTCACACAAAACCATTGAAATTTCCACGTTATTGATAGAGCGCGCAGGTCACCCGACTCCTATTTGACCAAATATACACTACTGGGCCAACAACGTGTATATCACTATATTTCATAAATCAGGTAACCTACACACTGCTATCAGTAATTCGAGTTTCCTTTATATTTATTTCCGTGTACCTGACTTACCAATCCTCGAGAACAGGTACCTAAGATCACAATGGATCAGGAGCTAGTTATGAGGTGCAAGCAGAAAAACACTAATACCATGTACATTTATATTTGTTTATACTTTTGTAATAACCACAGACTCAAGAAGTTTTTAAAGCTTTATCTAATCATCAAATTCATTAATATGCCATGAGAATGAAATTCACACAGATCAAAACATCTATCATCAATATTAGAAAAATAGTGTAACTATGAATCAACATAAGGATCATCTAATATCCGGGAAAGATAAAGGAAATGGTGAAAAAGGGAACATGCTAATTTTGTCTAACAGATTTTTCACGTTACTAAAGGTGGGTAAGAACAAGGGAACATTCTACTAATGCTAATTTGAATATACTAAACGATTTAGAAAAAACGATACTTTCCAAAATGTACTTATTTTCTATAGGAAGGGTAACAGTGGAACATACTAGATATATAAAACAGTTCAGTGTTTGAGTAAGGGTAAGGAGAAAATAAGGAACATGCTAGAATAATACTTTTCGTGAGAGTCAAATGTCAGAGAAAAATCACATAGGCAAGTTTGCTTTATTAGGAAAATCAGAAGAGAAAAGATTTAGATAGACAAACACCCACATTTATTATATTTACCTAGGACAGAATGAAGACTAACCCTGGCCAAGGGTCAGTTGGAAAAGGCGGGAAAGGACCCTCAAGGACTTGGAATGCCAGTAGGCGAGCAGGTACAGCTCATGGACAGTCAGGACAGGATCACCCCAGGATTTGGATCAGGACTGGGCTCACCAAAGTGTACGACCAATACCTGCAGCTTCGGATGCAACGCCTGTGCTACGCCCTCTCTGCAAGGAATCTGCCAATAACCCCGATTGGGTTCTCGAATCTCCAAGCAAAGTGCTTCGCCAGCACTTAAAGGTTTCTCCACCCCCGACTAAGTTTGTGGAAATTACGGACAGAGTGCTCCGCAGCTCTCTGTATTAGTCACCTATAGAGTTCGTAGGGTCAGTGACAGGTCAGCTATTCGGACAAGTCGGACAATTTCTCTAGCTAAACCTAGGCCAGTTATACTGTTTTCGGGTCGATGTACCACCCACAAATGTTGCAAGTGAAAGGATCCCCAACTTCGGATTGGACAAGAGAGGCGGTTAGGTCATGACACCACCTATAATTTGAACTTTCCCATAATAAATATTCAGTTTTCGAACCCACCCCTTTCATTCCAGTTCCCATGGCATAGAAATTCAGAGCACAATAGGCCATACAAAAATTATCGCAACATGTAGCGAGTTCAGGTACAAATCGAAGTCTTCTCCTGGAGCATGGGTGACTTTCCCAGGAGCATCTTAGCTTCGGCAGCCAGCTGGCTGAGTTCCACTGCTGTATGGCTCACTTCTCCTTCATCACTTGGTTAGTACCACACGGGCTTCAAAGATGGAGTGGCGCACCGCTCCCAGGCCCACAAAGATCGATACATGAAAGGTAAGCGAAAACAATTTAGAAACACAGAAAAATTGAAGACACTGTATACCATGATTGGCTATACTACACCCCTTACTTTATAATATCTATAGCATTAGGAGTTAAGCAGAACAAAACAGCTGGGCCAAAGCAGCGGTGGCAAGCGAAGAGCATGTTAGAACAAAGCGGCCATATTTAGCAGTACTGCGCATGAGCGAAAAATTCCCTCCAGGACTGTGAGTGCGTCACATCACATGGGTATGACAGACGCATGCGCAGACTAGAATCCCGCATAGCAGCGACCATTTTAGCTGCAAGCGTAGTTAGGATTAGTAAACACATAGGCAAGCATCACTGGGACACCCGCGTGTATTGTAAAAGTGCAATATTAATAAGACAAACATGTTTATTATGACGTTAATGTTTATTCGAGGTTGATGAGTACAGCAAGTCGCGTAACGTGCGAATCCTTGCTCCATCAATCCCGTCTTTGATGATATTTTCTATCATCACTATTAATGGAACCAGATGCCAACTTTCTCTTTCACATTTCACCCATTTCAATTTCTACAAACTTTTTGTTGAGCCTTTTTTCTGCATCCTTATTAGGATGGTAATTCTTCATTTTCTTATAAATCTGATTATTCAGCTCTTCCAATTCAAGCTCATCAACATTCCGTTTCACTCCTCTCTTATTCACAGCATACTTCTTTTTGCATTTTTGACATTTACAGCAAATTATTATTATTATCACAATCAAACTTATTCCTGCTATTGGCATCAGTATTTTACTCACGAGACTTTTACCTATGTTAGAAAACCAACTACCTACAGAGGAGAGACCATCAGTTAGTCTCTTCCAGGCACTGTCAACCTCCAGTGGTTGGAGTTCCTTTTCCAAATTAGTTATGTTTCTCACATATTTCTTAATTTCAACACTCTTATCAGGAATGTAAGTGCAACAATGCTGCGCTTTCAACATTCTACAGACTCCGCCCTCTTTTGCCAATAAGGTATCAAAAACAAGTCTATTTTGTAAAACCATTGATCTGATCGCAACCATTTCAGTATTGACCAGCAGGAAACCAGCAGCAGTGTCAGTAGATAAACGATCCACCACTGTAGACAATTTGCAAATTTGGTGTGTATTCAGAACCACTCCCACTCCAGGTATCAATGCACTAAATATATCACCTATAATTTCTCCTACACTTTCTCTTCTACTACGCACTAAACCATTAGTATTTTCATTGCTTCCAGTGGCGTCATTCACATGGTATATTTTCGGAAAGACAATGCCAAAATAGCAGCTTCCATACCAGTGATCCGGCAATTTGAAGTAAGCCTTGTTTCCACATATATAATAAATTCTGGGAAACACAGGTTCTGACCCATTTTTGAAACCCCAACCTCCAATTACCTTATAATTGTGTTCGCATTCACTGGAACCGATGAATATATTATTATAATAACTGGTCTTTTCTCTATGAAGACAAAGTTTCCCCTTTCTTTCGAAATCCCGTAACAGTGCAGCGTTCTCTTCACGATTTGAGGTGCTTTCCATGTTTTCTGCCCATTTAGGAGTTTTCTGTCTTTTATCATTTGCCTTTCTTTGGAAACTTTCCCTTCTTTTCTCAGCCATGTTTAAAAACATTTTTTCTTGTTCATGTAATGAACAGAGTAATTGGAAAACAACAACCTAGGCAACTGGTGTATTAGAACAAGTAAATAATACATATAAAAGGACAGTCGGCTACAAATTACTTATAAAACTCAGATTTTTATTAAGTAGTAAAAAAATCAATGACATAGCATAATTAAAAATGATGACAAATTAACAAGATTAAAATTCTGCAAAACACATAATCAATGAGAAATACATATTAAGGAATTTATACAAACACAAGTTAAAAATTATGAATAGGTGGCACAATAAATCTCTACGCGCGTTTCGGCGACCAGCGCCTTCTTCTGGAGCAGCCACGTAATTTCTACAAGGTAAAAGTGTATACAAACATAATTATACATTAGAAATGCAACATATTTGTGAAGTTAAAATCATATCATCACGAGTTTAAATGTCAGTAGCCACATAGTACCTTTTATAATCATACATGGTCACAAAGACTCTAAATACAAAATTGTATTATTCTCATTTGTTTACCATTTTCATTTCCTTGCAGTATCTGACTATTATGTAAATGAAAATAGACCTATAGGGATAGGGGGAATGGCAAATGATGGAAGAATCTATAGCAGCCACTAGATTTTAACTAGGCTTGCCAATTCAGACGTTGAAGAGAGGGCGGGGAAAAGATATAGTAACCAAGGCGCACCGCGTGGGATACATATAATTTGTTGGCCCATTATTTGCAATGGCCAACTAGACTCCATTTCAAAGGTTTTTTTTATATTTAGGCTAGTATATATCTCTCATATCTTGCTGTCATTCGGTCAAAAGATTGTTGAGTTTATAATTGCCCTCTAACTCAGCATTTATTCCATTATTTCATTTCATATGCAATTGATACTTACAAGCAGTAGTTAGGGTAAAATTATCAAAGTACGGTATCTGTTTCTGTTTAATTTCCTGTTCTGCTGATAAGGTCTTACAGGAGCTTAAAAAGGAGACCTAGGAACTACAGTATCTATGTTTTCAGGGGGTCCTTGATAAATATACGCCATGTAATGAACAGGTCAAGTTATCTCTGTGTGCTTTACCTAAGTCTATTTCACCTATAGTCAGAAAGTCAGAAAGTATTCTCCCATATAACGAGTCACGTCACTCTTGGTGTGTACAATGTTCAGGTTTCACTGTATAGGAAGTTCAGAAAAATTACGTCAGAGTTAAAATAGTAATACTGCAAAGTTCCTCTATAAAATAAGCTTGCTAAAATACTACAGGAAATTCCATAGGTCAGGGGTAAATGGTGATAGGTCACACCTTCAGCTACAGAAGTGGGTAGCTTCATACAGACATAGCAGTCTTCTATTTCCATGGCTTCTACATAGTGTAATAAAAGGTTTGCAAATACATTTAAATGTGTTCTGTTTTTGATTCTGTGATAATGTAGTCCTCCCTCATCTGATGCATCTATGTCCATTTTTGTCTGTCTAAGACTAGATGTTTTCTCGCGTCTTTCTACACTTCGTGGTGTCTCTTCTGTCTGCGGAATTTCTGAGTCTTTTGTCACTAGTTTAGTAGGATACAGGTTAGAGTCCTTGCTTATTATGAAAGGTATTGAGATTGTTAGTCCTATACATAATATCAGTACTATTGCTACACTACACAAACATATTTTACAGCATGTTTTACAGCAATTTTGTCTAGGTCTTCCATTCACAATTGAATCAGACATGGTGGCTTAAAAGAAGTTTTCCAACCCCTCTTTGTAACTTTACACAGGTGGCTTACGCAGGTTAACTTCCAGGTTCAGTCTTCTTTTTCCGAACCCTGATCAGCAATCAGTTCTCCATCACTCTCGTCACTTATCTCGAGGTCTTCAAATTCCTCTAGTACCAGGTAAGTCCATTCGGGACTCCGATATTTTTGGTTTTGTCTTTTTATTCTGTCACTTCTTCTTTTAGGCTTGGCTCCAGCCTTTTCTTTTTCACTGGAGGCCATTTTCCTGTCTTCTAGCTTTTCCTCTACAGTTTCAATCTTAGTTTCAGTCTTTTTATGAATCTTGGTTCATTTTTCTTCTTTTTAAGTCTTTTAACTGGCACTGTAATCTGGCTTTCCTCACGTACTCTTTTATTTTCGTTCAGTTGTGGCACATTTATTTCAACGTTTCCTTCTTCCTTTCCTGTCTGACTAGTCCCAGGTCTTACTTCAGTTTCTTCCGCCTGGTTTCTAAGCTGGCCTGGTTCAGGTGTATGCTGATTTTGACTTTCGTTTGTTTGAAGTTCTGTTTCCTGAACACATTCGTCTATTTCTATCTGATCCTGTTCATGCACTTCGAACCCTTGATTTTCTTCCGCATGAACTTCCGCCCTAATTTCTAACTGTCCCTTTTCAGTCTCTGGAGTTCTTGGAGGTGTGTCGATAACATGCCCTGTCCCTATCTGACCTCCCCCCTCATCAGATCTGTCATGGATTTCGATTATCTGATTATCTGATTATCTTCTCCTGGTCCTGTCTCGTCCTCACTATCCCACTCTCTATCTAGGTAGGTGTATTTTCTGGTTCTTATTGGATCAAGAGTCAGATCATCTGCTGGGACCCACTCGTCTTGACTGGTGCTCGGTTGTTCGTCATCAGCTATTTCAGGACCCACGTCTGGAGACCCCTCAGCTGCACAACCTTCAGCCTCAGTTGCTTCTTCTTCTGTCACTCTCTTGGTATGACTGGCATGGATCCACTTTGGCACACCTAAACACTTCACCGCAGTTGTGGTGACAAAAATCACTTGCCTCGGTTTTCCCCACTTCGGTGCTAGGCAACTCGACCTGGTGTGTTTCTTAAGAACAACCCAATCACCTGGGTTCAGATTATGGACTGGAGTTGTTGGCCTGGCGACAGCGTCTTCCCCAATCTGGTGAGAGATAGAACGCACTTGGTCACCCAGCTGCTTGCAGTATTCTAGTACTAAATCATCAGAAATACTTAGCAGTTTGTGTCCTGGTACCCATGCCTGCCGCATCACTCTTCCCATTAGTATCTCATGGGGGCTCAGGCCTGTTTTCCGGTCTGGGATGCTTCTCAGTCCCATCAGGACAAGGGGTAAAGTGTCTATCCAATTCAATCCAGTAGAGTTACACATTTTTCCCAGTCTTGACTTTATAGGGCCATTCAGCTGTTCTACTACTCCAGAAGCCTCTGGATGATATGCACAGTGCAGTTTTTGGGTAATTTTAAATGCTTCAAAGAGCTGAGTTATTACGTCATTGGCAAAATGCCCACCTCTGTCTGATTCAACTGTGACCGGAAAACCGAACCTAGGTATCAGTTCCCTTAGTAACAACTTGGCTACAGTAATTGCATCATTTTTCTTAGCTGGGTAAGCTTCCACCCATTTTGAGAATAGCTGACTATGACAAGGACGTACTTCATTCCTTTGCAACGGGGCAACTGTATAAAGTCAACTTGTAGTCTGATAAAAGGACCCTCTGCCTTTCCAATTGTACTTGGTAACACTACTGTTTTCTTCCCAGGATTAAACTGCTGACAAGTTAAGCACCTCTGGCAAAGCGCCTCTGCAATGTTCCTGAACTTCGAATTGTACCATGTTTGTTTGAAAACACGAACCATTGCATCTCTCCCTATGTGTGAGTCTCCATGTATCAGTCTAGCCATAGTAGCAATCATGCTGTCTGGTAACACAGGCATACAATCAATATAGACAATGACACCATCTCTATTCCTTGGTCGACAACCATTTTTCTCCCATCTTTCCTTTTCTTCTGGTTCTGCTGCCTGTTGCAACCCTTTCAGTTCCTCCCAAGTTGATACATCCTCAAACACCATAAGTTGGCAGCTGTTTCCGACTCCCCCCGAAGTGATTTTCAATGACATTTTGTTTTGTGCACAATATTGGGCTATTTGGTCAGCATATCTGTTACCAGCTGTCACATCGTCATTGCCAGATTTGTGAGCAGCACACTTGACCACTGCCAATTCTTTTGGTAACTGGATTGCTTCCAGTAGGTTCTGTACCACTTTTCCATTTCTGATAGGGGTACCCGAGGAAGTCATGAATTCTCTTTGCAGCCACAATTGGCCAAAGTCATGCACAACCCCGTAACCATACTGACTATCAGTGTATATGGTTACTCTTTTGTTTTTCCCATTTTTACAAGCTCTTGTCAATGCAACCAATTCGGCTACTTGTGCAGACTTTACTCCAAATAGGTAGAATGCTTCTATTGTTTTTTCTAGAGTGACCACAGCATAGGCAGCACTTAGACCTCCATCCTCATGTCTTAAACATGAGCCATCTACAAACAATTCACTGTCTTCTATGGGCAACGCCGTTTCCTTGATATCTGGGCTTGGTTTCGTGCTATATTCAGTCAGATCAATGCAATTATGCTCAACCTCTTCCCTGACTTCTGCAGTCAGTGTATCTGGTAATAGAGTTGCTGGATTCAGTATATTACATCTAGTGATAGTTACATTTGCTGCACCCACTAATATTCTTTCATACTTAGTCAGCCGACTAGGTGTGAGGTACTGAGTCTTGGTCCGGGTGAGTAGGATTACTACTGCATGTGGAACATACACAGTTACCGGATGTCCCATGACAATGGATTCACTCTGTTCAAGACTCATGCAAGTTGCAGCTACTGCTTTCAGACATCCAGGTAATCCAGCAGCCACTGGATCTAAGATAGCAGAGAAATATGCCACCGGCGTCTAATTAGACCATGAATTTGGGTCAGGACTGAAAGTGCACAATTGTCTTGTGTGTCACAAAACAAGGCAAAGTCTTTTGAATAGTCAGGCATTCCCAATGCAGGAGCTGAGCATAGACAGTTTCATTATTTTATAAAGGATGTCATGCTTTCATCATCCCAATCGACTGGATCCTTAGCTCCTTTCTTGGTCATTTTTATTAATGGTTTTGCTAGGACTGCAAATCCCACAATCCACTGTCTACAGTATCCTACTACTCCCAGGAACATTCTGATTTCTTTCTGGGTACGTGGTAATTCCATGTCTCGAATTATCCTAATTCTTTCTGAAGTAACTTTCCGGATACCCTTTTCTATCTGGTGCCCCAGATATTTCACTGAGGTTTTACAGAACTGTAATTTGTCTGGCGATACCTTATGCCCTCCTTTACCTAGATGATTCAACAATGCAATGGTATCAGTAACACAGTCGTTCCGACTCTTAGACGCCACCAAGAGGTCGTCTATATATTGGACCAAAACTGATTCTCCAGGTAAGACTAATGATTCAAGGCATCTTTTCAAAATCTGATTGAAAATAGAAGGACTTTCTGTGTACCCTTGAGGAACACGATTCCAGACACAGACATGACTGTCGAATTCAAATGAGAAAAGAAATTTGCTGTCTGGGTGCAATGGGATGGAAAAGAATGCGTGACATAAGTCAATGACGGGAAACCATCCAGCATTCCATGGACTTTGGTACAAAATCACTGCAGGGTTTGGCACAATAGGACAACATGGAACCACAATCTTGTTTACCTTGCGTAGGTCTTGCACTACCCTGTACTTCCCACTAGGTTTTTTAATTCCAATTATGGGCGAATTACAAGGACTGCTCATTACTTCCTGTATGATGTTTGCTTCTAGCAATCTTTTTATTTTTATGGCAACTCCTGATTTTACTTCTGCATTCATTCTATACTGCTTGGTATTTGGGTAAACTGCATTTGGTTTTATGGCTATTTGAATCGGGTCTACATTTGCCATTAATCCTACATCCTTTCCAGTGAAATCTCACACCTCTGGTATCACTGTCTGTTGGAGCGCTTCAGGTAAGTCTTGTATTGTCAATTTCTTAATCTCTGAGTCAGGCCTTAATAACACTAATTTGTACAGTCCATCTTCATCTGGGGTTTGAATTTCAATGCCTTTTGGTATGCAAAAGATGGTACAGTTCATTTTGCACAGGAAATCACGTCCCAATAAGTTCACAGGACTAGAATCACAGACAACAAATCTGTGCATCTCTTTAAAATTCCCTATCGAAATCTCCATTGGTTCAGTTACTGGGGTACTAATTATCTGATTTGACACGCCCACTACTTGGATAGCTTCTCCCAAGAGGGGTAGGTTTGGAACGTCTGCTGTTCTCACAGTAGAACGGGTAGCACCAGTGTCCAACAGAAAGGTGACGTCATTTCCTTCAACCTTTCCTTCAATGTATGGCCCTGTTTGGTCTACCAGTAAGGAGGCGCCAAGCACGCACTCCTCGTCCTCCCCCCCTCAGGCCCCGTCAGTAAGGTTCATCACAGAGAAATGTATCATTCAACAGGAATTGCGAGGTTGCTGCATTTCTATCCTCCCTTCCTTCCCATACCTTGACCTCCTCATTCTGCTGAGCTTTGCTCCTGTAATTAGGTCTAGGTGCACGAGGCAACTGATTCTGTTTTACCTGTTGCTGAGTATTTCGTGGCCGCTCTTTCTGCACCTGTTGATTTAAATCATTAATTTGTACATTACCATTCTGTAGCATTGGACACTCGTCTCTCCAGTGCCCTATCTGACCGCACCCGTGGCAGGGAAATTTTTTCCTGGCTTCCTCTTGACTCATTTTAACTCGGGGTTTCCCTCCTCCCCCAGAACTTGTGTTCGGGGTATTATTATACAATTTACCTAACTGTTTTTCTTGCTGTTCTGCCAATTTCACTTGAGCCCGCATGACCTTCTCCTTTAATGCCTTTCGTTTGTTTTCCATCTCATCTTCGTAATACTTGGCGTACTTCAGGACCTCATCTATGGGTTTTCCCTGCCAACAGATTTTATTATCTCTAATCCACTGTGAGATTTCAGGTCTCAATCCCAACACGAATCGATAAATGAAATGGGTCATATCCTTAATTTCAAAGTTATCGATTCCACTGTAGGTCTTGAATACCTGTAACAGTCGTTCATAATAGGAGTGAACAGTTTCATCACGATTTTGGGTAGTTCTATCTTTGCGAGTCCAATCAGTTTCTTTGGCTGGCACCTTCCCTTTCAAATACAGTATTACTTTATCATATTGTCTCATCACCTCCGGAGAGGGAGCTCCGGTTCTTGAGTCTCTTTCATACTCTTCACTGGGCCAATCAACTGCGATTTTACATTCTGTCCATAAATCTACAGGAACTACAATGTCGAAGAACCCATCTAGGTCCTTCAGGAGACATTTTTGAACTTTGACAAATCTCTCGACCTGCCTATACCACTCAACAGGCTTTTCTCGTAATTTCGGGAAGTCATTTGTAAAGGACACAATATCTTGTCGGGACCATGGTACATGGACATACTTCCCACCTGGCACTTCTCTCATGGGATACAAAGTCTCTGCCTTATCGACTTCTTTTAGGACATATTCAGAAGTCCTTGGTCTAGCCTTACTGTCTTCCTTTTTCTTTGCCCATCTGGCTTTCCATTTTTCTAAATCTCCCCATTTCTGTAATAGATTTAACAATTCTCTTATCTGTACCTTTTTCCCTGACACATTCATGTTTTCTAGATCGTTATCCGAAAATTCTGCCCTGTAAGGTTTTTGTAAGACTTTGGATTTGCTAACATCTATTCCCATATTAGCTGCGGTGTCCATTAGTTTCTCATGGAACACTCTGGTGTTTCGGGTAAGGCTTTTGCATATAAACAGTAACTCTTCTTCACTAAAGGTGTTCAATCTGTCTAATCCCACATTTCCGGCTATTAGTTCTTCCAGCTCTATTCTTAGCTTGTAAATATCTAATGGTTTTGGCTGAGGAGTTTCCTTTTCCAATTCTCGAGTCCATCGGTCTAGTTCTTCCGGAGTCACTACTGTGGCGCTTCTAGTACCTGAAGCTGTTTCTATCAGGATTTCCGTTGCCCTAGTCTGAGTTCCCGTCCGTGGTACACTGCTTTCCGGTTCCCTTATGGGCAGATCCATCAGGGAGATCACAGATTCGCATTCACTTGCCTGATCATCCACTATGAGAGGCTCCTTTCTGGGCTGCGCTACAGCTGGTGTAATAACGGGTGTTTTTGGACTAGCCTGTCTATCCCCATAAAGAGGAACAACGGGGCCAATAGTTACTGGAATTGTCAGAGCTTCAGGATGGGATTTATCTCTGAATGAGTTCATTTCGCTGTTTAATTAAGGCTTCCTTTTCTCGTTCGTGTAAAACCCTGTCAATGGCTGTGTCATGTAACACTTGCGGAACTAAAGGAAGATACAGACTCAGGGCAGTTTGGACTGTCATAGCTGATCTTTCCTCACCGAATGGCCTATAATTTGGGACAGTTGTATCATGTCTACAAAATCCGTCTTTACTATTTTGCCTATTACCTATACCTGCTGTATCTGTTTCACTTAAAAAGCAAAACAGTGGCCAATACTGGATTTAATTCACACTAGTCTGGTAGTGACATTTATGAATGAAGCATAACGGTCCGTTTTGCGTCACTAGTTAAATTTTTATTTTCTTCACTAGTTGAGCATTGCAATTTTAAACCATATCAAAGATAATATCCGCATGTACAAACAATTATAAGGTTAGACATATCAAACCGGCAATTTGATACATAATTACAATTTATACACATCCTACCAATAACACTCATACTTCACTCACACAACTATACAAAACCACAACAATGAGGCCCTTTGTCAACAAAAAGTCTAGGTAATGGAGCCTATAAATGGTATTATTTTCTTGTTTCAAAACTATTTACAACTATATATGTTGAACACAAATTCTTATTTTGAAATCAAATATAACGCTTTTTAAATATTCGTGGTTGACAAAGAGTCCAGTCAAGTCAGTACAGGTCGACGCGTTTCAAACCACTGATGGCGGAGTTCTCATCAGGACCAACATTTTCTACAACAAAGACCAAACCAATATTAATAAATCAGCTCAGACTAATTCAGATTTACATGTGCATGCCACCAGTTGGCAAAACCACCATACCTTATAAATACGGTCTTTAGCCCAGTTCATTTTTAGTAGAAAACCTTCAATTTCGTAGTCACACTAGACAAAAAGAACCACAACATGACATAAACCTCATGGAGCATAGTTTATAATGTGGGTCTGTTTTAAACATTAATTGAGCAATACTGCACTCACCTCTATAGTCGATAGAGGCAAAACACCTATTAAAACATAAAGACACGTTGTGTCAGGGATTTAGGAAGACCAAATGTCAGAGGCAGCCGAGGCATATGAATTGGATAATTAGCAAAAAGCTTACCGGGCTCTGTGGGGCTTCAGAAATGTTTGCCCGTGTGTTGTCGTTATTGTGCAGTATTTGAATTCCACCTGAAAAGGAGGAAGCGCATTGTGAGCCACTTAAACGCAATCGGGCGAAGTGGAATAAATTGCTGCTGAAGGAGGATTCTTACCTTCTTTGAAAACACCGGTCGCGTCTCACAGTATTTCGGCAAATGAACGCTGCGATCAGTGGTCCTGCGTCTATATTTTCCCGGAAGGGTTGCGGGGACACATGACTGGATTGCATTCCAAAGCGTTTAACGATTGGATCGTGAAGCATTGGTCCTTCTTCAATGTTGCCTGTTAGGGCTGGTGTAATCACATAGCGTTTTTTTTCCGAAGGATTATTGTTCACTTCTAGTTAACAAAGCGTGCTTGAATGAAGGGTCTAAACCTAGCGTTTTTTTACTGGAAGGATTATTGTGCAAACTGGTCAAAAAAAGCATACTTGAAGGCAGGTACTGAACGGGGGCAGCTATCTGGTACATGTATTAACATGTTTGGGTTGATCTGCCAGATTCTATAAATGCAGAGCAAAAGTCAGTGGAAAACTGAGTATTTTAGATAAAATAAAGAATAGTACTGCAGGATGAAAATGAATCATGTATTGATTTGAAAAATTTCTGAGATTTCATTCAGGCCCGTTATTGCAGTATTATACTTCATTATGAGCAAAGCTTCTCGCTGGCTCAATCTTCCTTCAGTATCTCCTACTCTCGGATCTATGTCAATCTTTGAAACAATAGCCCATTTTAGATCCTCTTTTCGGTGTTTATGCACCTGCCAGTGTAAAAATAGTGGAGCATTTTGCGTTTCTTTTCTTAATCGTGATTTGTGCTGCGTGATACGCTGTCTTGCTTCCTGGGATGTTTTCCCTATATACAATTTAGGGCAAGGACACATAATGCCATAGATCACATTTTTGGTCTGACAATTAGAAAATGAGTCGTGTTTCCAGTGGATCCCATTGAATGTAAATAGGGACCCTTTGACTGTTTGAGCGCAACATGAGCAATTGCCACATTTATGGTGCCCTGTTACTGGGGGTAGACCCAGCATGCCTCTTAAAGTGGGTTTTGAAGTCATAGGTAATGCTGCCCTGACAATGTGGTTGGCCACACTTTTTTCTTTCTTAAAAGCGAAAAGTGGAGGGTCGGTAAAATCACTGTGAAGATTGTTAACCAAGTGCCAGTTCTGTGTAACCATTTTTCGCAGTTGGTGTGTCTGAGGTCCAAACGTTGTGACACAAACAGTTCAACTTTGTTCGGGTCGTTCTTTCTTTTGAAGAAGCGTGTCTCTTGGGACCCACCAGGCTCTATTGATTGAGTTTTTTAAAAGTTTCTTAGGATATCCTCTCACAATTAATCGTTCCATTAGTTCATTTGAATGATGGAAAAACTCCTCTTTATTTGAACAATTCCTCCTTATTTGAAGGAATTGTCCAAATGGTAGATTTTGTCTAAGACTTCTTGGATGGTGACTAGTGAAGTGTAGCGCTTTGTTCCGGTCTGTAGGCTTACGAAAGAGTGTCTTACCTAGTGTTCATCCACCGCGTAGACTTGTACAACCAGGAAAGTTATGTTATTGTTTGAAAAATTGAAACTGAATTGGATATCTTCCATTCTTTGGTTAAGCCAAGTCATAAATTCATGCAGCTGTTCCATTGATCCAGGCCAAATCATAAATACATCATCGATGTACCGGATATATTTATTGATATGTTCAGAGAACGGGTTGGAGTTGTAAATGAATTTATTTTCGTATAAACCCATTAACAAAACCACCAGTTCCGGTGCAAATGGACAGCCCATCGCTACTCCTTTCGTCTGGTAGAAGGAGTCCCCGTCAAATTGAAAATAATTTCTTGATAAAGCAAATTTAGCCAATTGAACTAGAATGTTTGTAGGTACTCTAGCTGGCTGTTCCCTTTGGTCTAGAAAGAAGATGATTGTTTCTAACGCTAGGTCCTGAGGAATCTGCGTGTAAAGTGGAACTACATCCATAGTCACTAATAGTTGTTTGGCACCATCGAACTGGACTGATGCTATGTGGTTGAGAAATGCTGTCGTATCTTTCAAGTGTGCTGGAATTTCATCGATGAAAGGTTTCAGAAAATGATCGATATATTTAGAAACTGGTTCGATCAACGAGGAACAACCCGAAATTATCAGGCGTCCTGGCGGGTTGACTTCGTCCTTATGCATCTTAGGAAGGAAGTATAGTATAGGTATCCTTGGATGTTTGTTCTGAAGAAATATAAATTCCTTAGGTCCTAGGATCCTTAGGTCATGTCCTTCTTGTAATATCGCAAATAGTTCCTTTTGTAGATCAGTAGTAGGATCTTTGTTAATCCTTTTGTAGCATTTTTGGTCACCAAGTTGACGGTTGACTTATGTTTTATATTTGTTGATATCCCAGATTACTACCGCCCCACCTTTGTCTGCCTGCTTTATAACCAATGATTGGTCATTTTTTAAGGAGAAGATAGCTTCTTTCTCTTCTTTAGTTATGTTATAATGGATGAATTGTTTTTTACTTTCCAAAGCTGTTATTCCTGACAGTAAAGTTCTCTCAAAAGTGAGTAACTCCTTTGGAATCTTTAAAGATGGTGGGCAAAACGATGATTTATTGTGGAGACCTGTAGTCTCACTAACAGTTGGAGTGGGGATATCTTTGAAAAACATTTTCAAGCGAATCTTACGGCAAAATTCAAGAATTTCTAATTTCATTTTTACAAAATCAGTTGGTCGAACTGGAACATAAGACAGTCCTTTCTTAAGAATTGATATTTCTGAAGTCGATAGTAAACGGTCCGATAGATTAAACAAAGGTAAAGGTTCTAACTCCTGTAATACTGACGCCTGGTTCTCATTTCCCATGGCTGATATGTTGGGCGTGTACGGCCGAGTGTTCTTCGCTGGCCCCTGCCTAAAAAAGGTTGAGGGTTTGATTGTTGGTTGCTTTGATTTCCTCTATAGGGCTGATTTAACCTTGTGTCACTTGAATCTGTTTCTGTTCCGGATGAGGAAGACGTGTCCGAGAAGGTGAGAAATTTGTTACGAGAGCGGCCTTGATTGTCCTAAAAAAATCGCCGTTGGGCTGGTTTAGAATAAAAGTCTGCTTGCAAATATACCACTTCCAACGAGAAGTTTTTTTGGTCCAAATCAAATTTGTTGCCTTTTTGTGTAACCGTATAATCTTTAAATTCAAGAATTTATTTTTCTATTTTCTCTAGTAATCCCTTTGCATCTGTGATTAATTGGTTGTTTTGAATTTCTAATTCAAGAGCTGAGATTTCCGCTAGCTCCTTTAGGGAAAGTCTATGAGCTGTTTGAACAGTGAGGACCATCAGGTCCCTATTGCATTTTGTTTCAATTCCACTGAAACCTTTTTTATATTCTGGGTCATCAGTGAAGACCATAGGTGTGTTACGAATTTGTAGGCCTGTTGGTATTGTGCCTGCGCGCAGATGTTGGAGTAAAAAATGACCGTGTAGATCAGCTCTGATCTGTTTTTTCTTTAGTCTGATTAATCTATCAGACTGATTTTGTGTCTTAGCTGTGACACTCAAGGTGGCAGAAGCGAAGACCGGTGGTGCGCTGATTAATTTCTGGATGTGATCCTCGCTATACGAGAATGTATCCTTTTCCGACATAACAATGAACACTTAACTTGAAACAAGACTGACACACATGCACAAGACGAATGGATCACACTAAGTCAGCTAGTTCCTTAATGCAATGAGGTACAATCCTACCTCTTTCAACCTTGCGAGCCAGTGCCCACACTAGAACTGGAAAAAAAAACACAGGGTCCTGGCTGTGTCCAGTAAGGCTAAGCCAAATACAACAAAAAAAAAAACAGTGGCCAATACTGGATTTAATTCACACTAGTCTGGTAGTGACCTTTATGAAGAAGCATAACGGTCCGTTTTGCGTCACTAGTTACATTTTTATTTTCTTCACTAGTTGAGAATTGCAATTTTAAACCATATCAAAGATAATATCTGCATGTACAAACAATTATAAGGTTAGACATATCAAACCGGCAATTTTATACATATTTACTATTTATACACATCCTACCAACAACACTCATACTTCACTCACACAACTATACAAAACCACAACAATGAGGCCCTTTGTCAACAGAAAGTCTAGGCAATGGAGCCTATAAATGGTATTATTTTCTTGTTTCAAAACTATTTACAACTATATATGTTGAACACAAATTCTTATTTTGAAATCAAACATAACGCTTTTTAAATATTCGTGGTTGACAAAGAGTCCAGTCAAGTCAGTACAGGTCGACGCTTTTCAAACCCCTGATGGCGGGGTTCTCATCAGGACCAACATTTTCTACAACAAAGACCAAACAAATATTAATAAATCAGCTCAGACTAATTCAGATTTACATGTGCATGCCACCAGTCGGCAAAACCACCATACCTTATAAATACGGTCAGTAGCCCAGTTCGTTTTTAGTAGAAAACCTTCAATTTCGTAGTCACACTAGACAAAAAGAACCACAACATGGCATAAACCTGATGGGGCATAGTTTATAATGTGGGTCTGTTTTAAACATTAATTGAGCAATACTGCACTCACCTCTATAGTCGATAGAGGCAAAATACCTATTGAAACATAAAGACACGTTTTGTCAGGGATTTAGGAAGACCAAATGTCAGAGGCAGCGGAGGCATATGAATTGGATAATTAGCAAAAAGCTTACCGGGCTCTGTGGGGCTGCAGAAATGTTTGCCCGTGTGTTATCCTTATTGAGCAGTATTTGAATTCCACCTGAAAAGGAGGAAGCGCATTTTGAGCCACTTAAATGCAATCGGGCGAAGTGGAATAAATTGCTGCTGAAGGAGGATTCTTACCTTCTTTGAAAACACCGGTCGCGTCTCACAGTATTTCGGCAAATGAACGCTGCGATCAGTGGTCCTATGTCTATATTTACCCGGAAGGGTTGCTGGGACACATGACTGTATTGCATTTCAAAGCGTTTAACACGATTTGTTGTAGAAAATGTTGGTCCTGATGAGAACCCCGCCATCATGGGTTTGAAACGCGTCGACCTGTACTGACTTGACTGGACTCTTTGTCAACCATGAATATTTAAAAAGCGTTATGTTTGATTTCAAAATAAGAATTTGTGTTCAACATATATAGTTGTAAATAGTTTTGAAACAAGAAAATATTACCATTTATAGGCTCCATTACCTAGACTTTTTGTTGACAAAGGGCCTCATTGTTGTGGTTTTGTATAGTTGTGTGAGTGAAGTATGAGAGTTGTTGGTAGGATGTGTATAAATTGTAAATATGTACAAAATTGTCGGTTTGATATGTCTAACCTTATAATTGTTTGTACATGCAGATATTATCTTTGATATGGTTTAAAATTGCAATGCTCAACTAGTGAAGAAAATAAAAATTTAACTAGTGACGCAAAACGGACCGTTATGCTTCATTCATAAAGGTCACTACCAGACTAGTGTGAATTAAATCCTGTATTGGCCACTGTTTTGTTTTTTAGTTGTATTTGGCTTAGCCTTACTAGACACAGCCAGGACCCTGTGTTGTTTTTTCCAGTTCTAGTGCGGGCGCTGGCTCGCGAGGTTGAAAGAGGTAGGATTGTACCTCATTGCATTAAGGAACTAGCTGACTTAGTGTGATCCATTCGTCTTGTGCATGTGTGTCAGTCTTGTTTCAAGTTTAGTGTTCATTGTTATGTCGGAAAAGGATACATTCTCGTATAGCGAGGATCACATCCAGAAATTAATCAGCTCACCACCGGTCTTCGCTTCTGCCACCTTGAGTGTCACAGCTAACACACAAAATGAGTCTGATAGATTAATCAGACTAAAGAAAAAACAGATCAAAACTGATCTACATGGTCATTTTTTACTCCAACATCTGCGCGCAGGCACAATACCAACAGGCCTACAAATTCGTAACACACCTATGGTCTTCACTGATGACCCAGAATATAAAAAAGGTTTCAGTGGAATTGAAACAAAATGCAGTAGGGACCTGATGGTCCTCACTGTTGAAACAGCTCATAGGCTTTCCCTAAAGGAGCTAGCGGAAATCTCAGCTCTTGAATTAGAAATTCAAAACAACCAATTAATCAAGGATGCAAAGGGATTACTAGAGAAAATAGAAAAAGAAATTCTTGAATTTAAAGATTATACGGTTACACAAAAAGGCAACCAATTTGATTTGGACCAAAAAAACTTCTCGTTGGAAGCGGTTTATCCATATTTGCAAGCAGACTTTTATTCTAAACCAGCCCAACGGCGATTTTTTGAGGACAATCAAGGCCGCTCTTGT
This sequence comes from Lissotriton vulgaris, assembly GCF_964263255.1. Classification (NCBI taxonomy): domain Eukaryota; kingdom Metazoa; phylum Chordata; class Amphibia; order Caudata; family Salamandridae; genus Lissotriton; species Lissotriton vulgaris. The sequence goes on along the minus strand of NC_141687.1, from coordinate 1,460,223,705 downwards.
AACAAATTTCTCACCTTCTCGGACACGTCTTCCTCATCCGGAACAGAAACAGATTCAAGTGACACAAGGTTAAATCAGCCCTATAGAGGAAATCAAAGCAACCAACAATCGAACCCTCAACCTTTTTTAGGCAGGGGCCAGCGAAGAACACGCGGCCGTACACGCCCAACATATCAGCCATGGGAAATGAGAACCAGGCATCAGTATTACCGGCGTTAGAACCTTTACCTTTGTTTAATCTATCGGACCGTTTACTATCGACTTCAGAAATATCAATTCTTAAGAAAGGACTGTCTTATGTTCCAGTTCGACCAACTGATTTTGTAAAAATGAAATTAGAAATTCTTGAATTTTGCCATAAGATTTGCTTGAAAATGTTTTTCTAAGATATCCCCACTCCAACTGTTAGTGAGACTACATGTCTATACAATAAATCATCGTTTTGCCCACCATCTTCAAAGATTCCAAAGGAGATACTCATTTTTGAGAGAACTTTACTGTCACGAATAACAGCTTTGGAAAGTAAAAAACAATTCATCCATTATAACATAACTAAAGAAGAGAAAGAAGCTATCTTCTCCTTAAAAAATGACCAATCATTGGTTATAAAGCAGGCAGGCAAAGGTGGGGCGGTAGTAATCTGGGAAATCAACAAATATAAAACGGAAGTCAACCGTCAATTTGGTGACCAAAAATGCTACAAAAGGCTTAACAAAGATCCTACTACTGATCTACAAACGGAACTATTTGCGATATTACAAGAAGGACATGACCTAAGGATCCTATGACCTAAGGAATTTATATTTCTTCAGAACAAACATCCAAGGATACCGATACTATACGTCCTTCCTAAGATGCATAAGGACGAAGTCAACCCGCCAGGACGCCCGATAATTTCGGGTTGTTCCTCGTTGATCGAACCAGTTTCAAAATATATCGATCATTTTCTGAAACCTGGCATCGATGAAATTCCAGCACACTTGAAAGATACGACAGCATTTCTCAACCACATAGCATCAGTCCAATTCGATGGTACCAAACAACTATTAGTGACTATGGATGTGGTTTCACTTTATACGCAGAGTTCTCAGGACCTAGCGTTAGAAACAATCATCTTCTTTCTAGACCAAAGGGAACAGCCAGCTAGAGTACCTACGAACTTTCTAGTTCAATTGGCTAAATTTGCTTTATCAAGAAATTATTTTCAATTTGACGGGGACTTCTTCTACCAGACGAAAGGAGTAGCGATGGACTGTCCATTTGCACCGGAACTGGCGGTTCTGTTCGTGGGATTATACGAAAATAAATTCATTTACAACTCCAACCCGTTCTCTGAACATATCAATAAATATATCCGGTACATCGATGATGTATTTATGATTTGGTCTGGATCAATGGAACAGCTGCATGAATTTATGACTTGGCTTAACCAAAGAATGGAAGATATCCAATTCAGTTTCAATTTTTCAAACAATAACATCACTTTCCTGGAGGTACAAGTCTACGCGGTGGATGGAACACTAGGTACGACACTCTTTCGTAAGCCTACAGACCGGAACAAAGCGCTACACTTCACTAGTCACCATCCAAGAAGTCTTAGACAAAATCTACCATTTGGACAAATCCTTCAAATAAGGAGGAATTGTTCAAATAAAGAGGAGTTTTTCCATCATTCAAATGAACTAATGGAACGATTAATTGTGAGAGGATATCCTAAGAAACTTTTAAAAAACTCAATCAAAAGAGCCTGGTGGGTCCCAAGAGACACGCTTCTTCAAAAGAAAGAACGACCCGAACAAAGTAGAACTGTTTGTGTCACAACCTTTGGACCTCAGACAAGCCAACTGCGAAAAATGGTTACACAGAACTGGCACTTGGTTAAGAATCTTCACAGAGATTTTACCGACCCTCCACTTTTCGGTTTTAAGAAAGAAAAAAGTGTGGCCAACCACATTGTCAGGGCAGCATTACCTATCACTTCAAAACCCACTTTAAGAGGCATGCTGGGTCTACCCCCAGTAACAGGGCACCATAATGTGGCAATTGCTCATGTTGCGCTCAAACAGTCGAAGGGTCCCTATTTACATTCAATGGGATCCACTGGAAACACGACTCATTTACTAATTGTCAGACCAAAAATGTGATCTATGGCATTATGTGTCCTTGCCCTAAATTGTATATAGGGAAAACATCCCAGGAAGCAAGACAGCGTATCAAGCAGCACAAATCACGCTTAAGAAAAGGAACGCAAAATGCTCCACTAGTTTTTCACTGGCAGGTGCATAAACACAGAGAAGAGGATCTAAAATGGACTATTGTTTCAAAGATTGACATAGATCCGAGAGGAGGAGATACTGAAGGAAGATTGAGCCATCGAGAAGCTTTGCTCACAATGAAGTATAATACTGCAATAACGGGCCTGAATGAAATCTCAGAAATTTTTAAAATCAATACATGATTCATTTTCATCCTGCAGTACTACTCTTTATTTTATCTAAAATACTCTGTTTTCCACTGACTTTTGCTCTGCATTTATAGAATCTGGCAGATCAATCCAAACATGTTAATACATGTACCAGATAGCTGCCCCTGTTCAGTACCTGTCTCAAGTATGCTTTTTTTTACCAGTTTGCACAATAATCCTTCCAGTAAAAAAGACGCTAGGTTTAGACCCTTCATTCAAGCACGCTTTGTTAACTAGAAGTGAACAATAATCCTTCGTAAAAAAAAACGCTATGTGATTACACCAGCCCTAACAGGCAACATTGAAAAAGGACCAATGCTTCACGGTCCAATCGTTAAACGCTTTGGAATGGAATCCAGTCATGTGTCCCCGCAACCCTTCCGGGTAAATATAGACGTAGGACCACTGATCGCAGCGTTCATTTGCCGAAATACTGTGAGACGCGACCGGTGTTTTCAAAGAAGGTAAGAATCCTCCTTCAGCAGCAATTTATTCCACTTCGCCCGATTGCGTTTAAGTGGCTCACAATGCGCTTCCTCCTTTTCAGTTGGAATTCAATTACTGCACAATAAGGATAACACACGGGCAAACATTCCTGCAGCCCCACAGAGCCCGGTAAGCTTTTTGCTAAATATCCAATTCATATGCCTCCTCTGCCTCTGACATTTGGTCTTCCTAAATCCCTGACACAACATGTCTTTATGTTTCAATAGGTATTTTGCCCCTATCGACTATAGAGGTGAGTGCAGTATTGCTCAATTAATGTTTAAAACAGACCCACATTATAAACTATGCCCCATCAGGTTTATGTCATGTTGTGGTTCTTTTTGTCTAGTGTGACTACGAAATTGAAGGTTTTCTACTAAAAACGAACTGGGCTACTGACCGTATTTATAAGGTATGGTGGTTTTGCCGACTGGTGGCATGCACATGTAAATCTGAATTAGTCTGAGCTGATTTATTAATATTTGTTTGGTCTTTGTTGTAGAAAATGTTGGTCCTGATGAGAACCCCGCCATCAGGGGTTTGAAACGCGTCGACCTGTACTGACTTGACTGGACTCTTTGTCAACCACGAATATTTAAAAAGCGTTATGTTTGATTTCAAAATAAGAATTTGTGTTCAACATATATAGTTGTAAATAGTTTTGAAACAAGAAAATAATACCATTTATAGGCTCCATTACCTAGACTTTTTGTTGACAAAGGGCCTCATTGTTGTGGTTTTGTATAGTTGTGTGAGTGAAGTATGAGTGTTGTTAGTAGGATGTGTATAAATTGTAAATATGTATAAAATTGCCGGTTTGATATGTCTAACCTTATAATTGTTTGTGCATGCAGATATTATCTTTGATATGGTTTAAAATTGCAATGCTCAACTAGTGAAGAAAATAAATATTTAACTAGTGACGCAAAACGGACCGTTATGCTTCATTCATAAAGGTCACTACCAGACTAGTGTGAATTAAATCCAGTATTGGCCACTGTTTTGTTTTTTAGTTGTATTTGGCTTAGCCTTACTGGACACAGCCAGGACCCTGTGTTGTTTTTTCCAGTATCTGTTTCACTGGCACTTTTCCTTCTAGGATGTCTGAAGAATGGGTTTTTCGAAGTCAGGGACCTAGAATCCTCAACATATGGGGGTGGATTTTTCATAAATAAATCCTCCAGGTATTCATCTTCCGAATCACCCATAGCCATTAAGTGTCGGGATTTCTCTGTCCTTTTTTCTCCCCCATGCTCGTCTATAGGAAGTACTGGAAATAGTCCCTCAAGCATCATATTCTGTCTCCACTGTTTCATCTTTTTCTCTTCAGTCTCTCTCTGCATTTTCGGGTACCATTTACTTACACCCTTATCCATTCTGGGTCTGTCTCGTTCTAAGGCCTCAATCTCCCATTCTTCTAAAGCCTCATATTGCGTTAACCTTGGTCCGGGATGTAAGTCATTCATTCGGGTCCTCAAATTAAACAGAATTCTACTATTAAAGGTGCCATCTAAGGGAAATGCTAAGATTCCATCTTCTTGGGTATACTTTACCCAATTCTCCAACCATACGCAGGTATGATAACCTTTATCAAACATCATAAATGATGCTGGAGTATTAGGTGGTGGAATAATTACACCTTTTCTAGTTTTAATGGGTTTGTCTTTCTTGAAATAATTTTTGACTTTGTCAGCAAATGACATTTTCCTCTTGCTCCCGTACATATTGTAAGGTCTGCCTCTTATCATCTGATCCTTGCGAAAACCTAAATGTTGTGGATCAGGTAAGAATTCGGGATACCACATAGACTGCGTAACCAGAAGCTCTGTGGTTAACTACATCTTTTGTTTACAAATCCACTTCCAATGCTTGCGCGTCTTTTAGCTTTTTCACAACCAATCAACACTGTGATTGCAAATATTCTCGACCAATGGGTGCGCGGCCTTTTCGCGAGACGCGGTCTCATGCTCCGGCACTCACCCCTCCCTTACAAATACCAGCTCCGTTATACACCCGCTGTTTCAACCAATACCAGCGCGACACGGAGTGACGTCAGCGCAGCTCTGCGACCAACTCCCTCCTTCACAAGGTAACGGAAACGTTGAATTTTTCTTAAAGTGCAAGTGCTCAATTTAGTTTACAACGTATAACATTCGCCACTGTACTTGAGTGTCTAAAAGAAAGATTTGTTTCACTGCAGGTAAAATTCTCTTGTCTACTTTTCATACACTATCGATAGACCCTTCCGCCTACCCTTCATACAAGCATTAGAGAACCTGTTACTTCTTTTGACTCATCCACTCTTTCTGGGATATATACTAAGTCTAAAGTTTCACCAGCGAACTCCTTTGCTATCACTCAAGCTCCGATGAACCTACTACTCCTTTCTCATGTGACCCTTACTAGGAAATATCACAACTGAAGTTGCAATAGCGTACTCGTTGCTTTCATTTATTCAACTGCTCATTCAGAAAACCCTAATTAGCGCTTCCAGTTCTACCTAACTATGCACTAATTTTCCTCAAACCAGTGACCTCACTGCCAAGTGGATTCTCCTCACCACCCGCTATTCTGCCCCCGGGGATTTTTCCAGACAACATATAACAATCACTAACAAATTTTTAATACAAAAACATCATATAGCAGCATTTCATAAAAACATTTTAAACATTTCATAACATTTCAAACCAATATTTTTGCAATCGATCGATCTCAAGAAAAAAATTATTTTTAGCAGCACATCAAAATATTCACGGTTTATCAACAATTAACCTATCTACCTGTCTCAACTAGTCCTAACCATCATTCTGCTACCAGAAAATTACTGATAGAGCGCGCAGGTCACCCGACTCATATTTTACCAAATATACAGTACTGGGCCCATAACGTGTTTATCACTATATTTCATAAATCAGGTAACCTACACACTGCTATCAGTAATTCGAGTTTCCTTTATATTTATTTCCGTGTACCTGACTAACCAATCCTCGAGAACAGGTACCTAAGATCACCATGGATCAGGAGCTAGTTATGAGGTGCAAGCAGAAAAACACTAATACCATGTACATTTATATTTGTTTATACTTTTGTAATAACCACAAACTCAAGAAGTTTTTAAAGCTTTATCTAATCATCAAATTCATTAATATGCCATGAGAATGAAATTCACACAGATCAAAACATCTATCATCAAGATTAGAATAATAGTGTAACTATGAATCAACATAAGGATCATCTAATATCCGGGAAAGATAATGGAAATGGGGAAAAAGGGAACATGCTAATTTTGTCTAACAGATTTTTCACGTTACTAAAGGTGGGTAAGAACAAGGGAACATACTACTAATGCTAATTTGAATATACTAAATGATTTAGAAAAAACTATACTTTCTGAAATGTACTTATTTTCTATAGGAAGGGTAACAGTGGAACATACTAGATATATAAAACAGTTCAGTGCTTGAGTAAGGGTAAGGAGAAAATAAGGAACATGCTAGAATAATACTTTTCGTGAGAGTCAAATGTCAGAGAAAAATCACATAGGCAAGTTTGCTTTATTAGGAAAAGCAGAAGAGAAAAGAATTTAGATAGACAAACACCCACATTAATTTTATTTACCTAGGACAGAATGAAGACTAACCCTGGCCACGGGTCAGTTGGAAAAGGCGGGAAAGGACCCTCAAGGACTTGGAATGCCAGTAGGCGAGCAGGTACAGCTCATGGACAGTCAAGACAGGATCACCCCAGGATTTGGATCAGGACTGGGCTCACCAAAGGGTAGGACCAACACCTGCAGCTTCGGATGCAACGCCTGCTCTATGCCCTCTCTGCAAGGAATCTGCCAATAACCCCGATTGGGTTCTCGAATCTCCCAGCAAAGTGCTTCACCAGCACTTAAAGGTTTCTCCACCCCAGACTAAGTTTGTAGAAATTACGGACAGAGTGCTCGGCAGCTCTCTGTATTAGTCACCTATAGAGTTCGTAGGGTCAGTGACAGGTCAGCTATTCGGACAAGTCGGACAATTTCTCTAGCTAAACCTAGGCCAGTTATACTGTTTTCGGGTCGATGTACCATCCACAAATGTTGCAAGTGAAAGGATCCCCAACTTCGGATTGGACAAGAGAGGCGGTTAGGTCATAACACCACCTATAATTTGAACTTTCCCTTAATAAATATTCAGTTTTCGAACCCACCCCTTACATTCCAGTTCCCATGGCATAGAAATTCAGAGCACAATAGGCCATACAAAAATTATCGCAACATGTAGCGAGTTCAGGTACAAATCGAAGTCGTCTCCTGGAGCATGGGCCACTTTCCCAGGAGCATCTTAGCTTCGGCAGCCAGCTGGCTGAGTTCCACTGCTGTATGACTCGCTTCTCCTTCATCACGTGGTTAGTACCACATGGGCTTCAAAGATGGAGTGGCGCACCGCTCCCAGGCCCACAAAGATCGATACATGAAAAGTAAGTGAAAACAATTTAGAAACACAGAAAAATTGAAGACACTGTATACCATGATTGGCTATACTACGGTATGCAACTCTTACCACGCATTTTTTACCACGCATACCATTACCACGCATACCATTACCACGCAAAACCATTCACCACGCATACCTTTACCACGCATTACACTACAACGCACATACTATTACAACGCATACCATTACAATGTAAGTATAGGTAAGTATATCATTTAATTTTATATATATGTTTTAGGGGTGGGTTTGGGTTTTGGGGTACAGGGGTATTTTTAGGTTTCAGGGCTGGGTTTGGGTTTTGGGGTACAGGAGTATTTTTAGGTTTTAGGGCTAGGTTTGGGTTTTGGGGTACAGGGGTATTTATAGGTTTTAGGGCTGGGTTTGGGGGTACAGGGGTATTTTTAGGTTTTAGGGCTGGGTTTGGGTTTGGGGGTACAGGGGTATTTTTAGGTTTTAGGGCTAGGTTTGGGTTTTGGGGTACAGGGGTATTTTTCGGTTTTAGGGCTGGGTTTGGGTTTTGGGGTACAGGGGTATTTTTAGGTTTTAGGGCTAGGTTTGAGTTTTGGGGTACAGGGGTATTTTTAAGTTTTAGGGGTAGGTTTGGGTTTTGGGGTACAGGGGTATTTTTAGGTTTTAAGGCTGGGTTTTGGGGTACAGGGGTATTTTTAGGTTTTAGGGCTGGGTTTGGGTTTGGGGGTACAGGGGTATTTTTAGGTTTTAGGGCTGGGTTTGGGTTTGGGGTACAGGGGTATTTTAGGTTTTAGGGCTGGGTTTGGGTTTTGGGGTACAGGGGTATTTTTAGGTTTTAGGGCTGGGTTTGGGTTTTGGGGTACAGGGGTATTTTTAGGTTTTAGGGCTAGGTTTGGGTTATGGGGCACAGGGGTATTTTCATTAATATAATTATTTAATAATTTAATAATTAATAATTAATGTAATTATTACAAAAATAATTATTTAAAATATATATTAATATTATATACTTACCTATACTTACGTTGTAATGGTATGCGTTGTAATAGTATCTGCGTTGTAGTGTATTGCGTTGTAAAGGTATCCGTTGTAACATGACCTGCGTTGTAAAAAATCCGTGGTAATGGTATGCGTGCTAAAAGCACGCGTTGTAACATCATATATCCCTATACTACACCCCTTACTTTATAATATCTAAAGCATTAGGAGTTAAGCAGAACCAAACAGCTGTGCAAAAGCAGCGGTGGCAAGCGAAGAGCATGTTAGAACAAAGCGGCCATATTTAGCTGTACTGCGCATGAGCAAAAAATTCCCTCCAGAACTGCGAGTGCGTCACATCTCATGGGTATGACCGAAGCATGCGCAGACTAGAATCCCGCATAGCAGCGACCATTTTAGCTGCAAGCGTAGTTAGGATTAGTAAACACATAGGCAAGCATCACTGGGACACCCGCGTGTAGTGTAAAAGTGCAATATTAATAAGACAAACGTGTTTGTTATGACGTTAATGTTTATTCGAGGTTCATGAGTACAGCAAGTCGAGTAACGTGTTAATCCTTGCACCATCAATATAGTTAGTTGGACTCACTATAACTCGCGCGCCCGCAATCCACGGCTGATGATGTCACATATTACATCATTCATGACATGGTCAGTGACATCACTGATGACATCTCAAATGACATCACTGATGACATCACTGATGACATCATCCATTGTCTGTGTGTTTCTAAAAAGTAAAAATACAATTAAGTTAAAGTTAATAATTTACATATTGAAGAATGAGTGGATGTATGAGTGTCTGGATGAAGGATTTAGTAGGTGCGTGACTGACTGTATGAGTAAGTGATTATTATTATATGTGAGCAGTAGATTCACTTGGTATATGGGTTCAAGAGTGTATGTGGAAAGAGCTGTATGGGGTTTGACTGTCTGCATGGATGTGTTGGTGAGTGAATGGCTATCTCAGTGCTACATGTCACAGTAGGTACATATGTAAAACACACTGCATGTGAGAGTTGCCATATAGAAATGACTATACATGAGAGCCTGTGATTGCGTAAGTGACTGTATGCTTCAATGTGTACTTGTATCAGTGATTGTAAAAGAGAGTAAGTATGTGTTACTATATATTTGAATCAGTAAGGTTTAGTGTGTATAACTTTGTAGTTGAGGAAATGGGAGTGTGATTGATTCTCTGCATAACTGACTAGGTGTTTGAGTTACTCTGTGAATGAGTATCAGTGTGTAAGTGTCTGTATAGGTATATGACTGGATATGATAGTGTCCTATTGATGAGTGACCGTATGTATGAGTGATTGTATGGGTGAATGAGTGGATGTGTGTGTAGACCTAGAAATCAGTGAGTGCGTATGTAGTTACTGGTGTTGGTGTATCAATAATTTCAGGAATGGTAGTTTGTATTTAACATTGGGTGTATCAAAGGTTAGATTAGAGTGTGAGGAGGTGCATCGCATTATCACATGGATGATGTCATCAGTGATGTCATCAGTGATGTAATTTGAAATGTCATCAGTGATGTCTCTGACCATGTCATGAATGATGTAATATGTGACATCATCAGCAGTGGATTGCGGGTGCGCGAGTTATAGTGAGTCCAACTAACTACAATGTGGGAATTTCAATGGTTTTGTGTGAGTAAAATGTTCAGCTAACTATAACTGGTGTGAAACCTATGTTTTTTTCAGTGAATTTCAAAGGTTTTTTAAATACTAATTCCTAACTATAACGAGTGTGAAACCTATGTTTTTTTTTTCAGTGAATTTCAAAGGTTTTTTAAAAGCTAATTCCTTTGTATATCGACTTTGTAACCTACGATGTTTTTTTTTTAATTATTTTTTTTCCCCGTGGTGCGCTCAGGGTGCGCGTACCGGAGCGCGCACCTAGGAGCGCACCCAGCGCTTACCCCGGAAAATGTAAAAAAAAGTTTTTTTGACCTTCAGGGTCCTACTAGGCCTCCCTCAGAAAACCTAGGGGGTCAGGGGGTGTCTACTCTGCCCCCTTTTAATTATTTCCCCCTTTATTTTTCACCTCTTGTGTCTCTGTTCTTCAGAGTCACAAGATGGCGGACTATGCAGACCATTTAGAATGTTTACAGACACCCAAGAGCCAATAAGGTTTTGAAATTTGGAACCGATTAAAATGTTTCTTTGCATTTGAATTTCTATGTGATGAAGTTTCATTGGTTTTCTACATAGATATACATGAGAAATGAGAGGGAAACACAGCCATTTTGTGATAGTGCTCTTTGAGGAACATTTGTGAGGAATTTTTGGTGTTCTATTTCTGGAGTGAAATTTACACAGTACTAACTCTTCAACTGCATCTAAAAGGTGAGTTGGTAATTTGTAAGGGGAATTTAATACTTGATATCTATTACTAAAAACGAAAAAATAAATTGATTTTTTTCCTGCAATTTACAGCAAGAAAATTGAAAAGAATATGGATCTGAATGAGGATACCGTTGATATTAATTTTGAAATTTCTTCGACTTTTGTTGAGGCGAGTTCTATTGAGGTCTTGAATGATCCTGTTGATAACACTATCCATGGTGAAGACATTTTTTTGACAGGAGATGGAATGGAGGATTTTAATGATGAGACTTTGGATGCTGAATTAATCCAATGTTTGGACTATATTGAGTTTCAGGACTCATGTATGGAGACTTCTGATGAGGAGATTCCTGATCAGTTAATGTTAGAAGTTCTTCTAAATTATGAAAATTCTGAAGAATAAATTTATATTGATAAATTATAAATTGTTTGAGACATTTTTTATTATTCTATTTGTAATTTATGAGATAGTAGCAAAATGATTGTGGTATAAAGTGAGACTTATAGTATAGAGTGCAACATTTCTGTGTTACATAGTAAGTTTACTCACAGTTACTTTCCTTATCCCACTATATTTTCTCCAATGCTGGTTCACATCTCTTCTTCATCTCATGCCTTCTTTCTCTCACTGTCTTTCTCTAATGTATACTATTGCCACCATTGTGTGTACTTTCGGAAGACAGTGAAATATAATGCTCCAAAGGTGGAGTGCAAGATCTGCCATACTGTACTTTCCGGAGGAGAGCCCACAAAGGGAATGAGGATAAGTGAAGAAAATGTAGTAAAGGAACGGGGGTGTGGAAGGGTAAGAAAAGAGCAGTGATGTTTAAGATGCAGAATATTAAAATTGGCACCCAGGCAAGAATATAAAATGATGTGAGAGATGTTTAAAGCTTTTTTTAAAATGGCATAAATTGAGATAGAATATACAAAAAAAGAGAGGCATATTTACAAGCCGCATGCACAATCTTTGACATAGCTGTGTGTTTATAAGGTAGACTCTCACAATGTTAACATCTCTCACATTACATGAGGTAATGGGCTTGCCCATGTGAAAGGATGCATTGCTGGCAATTATTATTTTACTACAATTTTTTACACTTTTTTGCCCCGTGGTGTGTTTGAGGGCCTCATTTATGAGGCCATGCGTCACTTTTACGCCGCTGGTGCGTCACTTGTTGTGACGCACCAGTGGTGTAAAAATACCACCTTGTAGAGTCATATTTACAAAGTGACGCATGTAGGTAGATGCGTCACTTTGTAAACCCCTGTGTCACATTATACCTGCACCAAGAGGACAGAGGGATAAGAGAAGGAGTTAATGAAGTGGAGTAAGGAGAGTAAAGGAAGGGAAAAAATAAAACAAAGAAGTACGAGAAGAGAGAGGAAAGAAAGTAAAAGAGAAGGCCTGAAAGAAGGTGAGTGTAAGAGAACAGTGTGAAAAAAGAGAGTAAATGTGGGTATTCAGAATAAGTGAGGCAAGCACAATAAAGGAACAGAGGTGTGGGAGTATCAAAGAAGAGTAGTGAGGTTATAGAAAACAGTATAGAGAAAATAAATATTGTACATCAAACTAACCTTATAAGTAATGTAAATTTAATATTATACTTCCATTAAATTTAATATCTGTGAAAGACAAAAAAAATTGGAATATTTATAATATATATTTTACAATACAAGCAAATGAGCTTGAGACAAAGGAAGTGAAGAAGTGAGAACATAGAGGTAGTGAAGGAAACACTGGCAGAAAGAAACTGAGTAAGAGATTAAAGAAAGACAAGTAAGGGAGTGTGGGTGAGTTTTAGGGAGTAAGGATGACGAAAGAGGAGTGAGAGAATAACAGGATCGAAAGACTGAAACTAAGAGACAGGAAGTGAGAGAAAGGAAGTGAGGATGTGAGAGGACAGAGGAAGTGAGAGAAGGAGTGAGGGAAGTGTAATAAGGTGAAAGAGAGAAAGGGAATTATTAAGGAAACAAAGAATGAAAACAAGGGGAAGGGGAGTGAAGCAGACTGACTGACAGCTCGAAAATAGTGAATGGGAGAGAGGGAAAAGGCAGTGAAGGAGTGGTTAATGAGAATAAGTGAAGAAAGTGGAATATGGGAAGAGAGGTGAGGGAGAGTGAAAAAAGGCCAGTGAGGGTGAGTTAAGAGGAGTGATAGAGGGTGAAAATAAGTGAGTGAGCATAAGAGAATGGGAAAATAATATATATTTAATAATAATTGATATTACAAAATTATTTCAACATCATGTTAAATGATTTATTTTTGCTGTTCTCTGAATATATTGAATTTCACTTAAAACAGTAACTTCAATAGTACTCATCATATAACAGCGGGCAAAAAAAACACAATCAAAATGATTGTGTTTAAAAAACCCATTGAATAATTTCTTAAAAAATGTAAAATTTTTAAAACCATATCTAAACTCACTTTTGATCCATCCACTTTTCCGCGAGGCCAAATAGTATATGGGAAGTCCTTTTCTATGTAAATAAGTCCACTGTTTTCTTAATGTCTCATTTACCCGACTTTCTGAAAGAAAAGCTCTAACACCTTTTACATTATGAAACACAAATTTTACTTCCACCTCTACCTTACTTTTTTCATAAATAATTTGTCTAATACTCACAGCACACACTATATGATAAAATATACTATCTCTATGAAAAATACATGTTTTTTCTTATCTTCATCACTCTCATTCAGAAAGTAATTTTGAAGAGCAAATTAAGTTATATTAACTGCTGTAATCTTCATAGGCCAATTACCTTCCCTAAAAATTTGGTTGTAAGAACACTAGGTAAGAATTTAGTAAGTCTGAAGGCAAACGTTGTTTAAAACTCAATTGAATATCATTACAGAGCTTCCACCCTTTTTGTTATTTTAAGTAGCATGTATAATGTCCTGATGTTGTTGAAGGACCATCATGTTAAATAATTGCTGCAGTTGTAAAGGTTCTTCCTGAAATTGATAATTGAGAAGCCACAACATTTTTAATTAATGTTGTCAATTTAGTTCCATCAGGTCTACATCGTTGGAACATTAAAATAACATACTGTCCATATTTTCTTAAAAATAAAGTTGATAGCATTGCAGATTTACATTGACTACATACCTTGATTTGATTTGCTGCTCTAACTATATTATTAAAAGACACTGATTTGCAGTCTGGGAAAGTTAAATATATAAATGTTTCAGTGTCTTCTGTAGTACTACTTGAAAAGGAGCAATTGTCACAGTCATGTTGCCATTTATAAGAAAGGCCAAAAATATTTTTTACATCTACACCTTCACCTTGCAAAACAACAAGCATATACATTAGAAATTCCTGACAATCTTCATGAATATTCTGTGTAAATTGATTTAGACCAGAACATATGTCTAAAATCTTTCGAATTTCAGAAACACTTTGTATTTTTGTTCTATCACTGCTACATTTCTCTAATACAGAATTTAATGAACAACAAAGTGTTTGATCACGAGTTTCAGCAATCTGTTCTTTTACAGTTTGGCGAAAAAAACAACATTAACCACTACATTAGCATAGCAGTTGACACCAGAACTATTTTCAAACTGAAATCCAACATCATCTTTAACTGAATCCATTTCGTTTCTGCTTACAATTACTGTTTCATCTACTTTTTTTCTTTTTGCTACAACTATACCACAATTTTTCTCATTTATTCTTTTTCGGCCTACCACACGCTTTTCAAACGGAGGATATTGAGGTAAATTTGGAGCATACTATCTTCTTAACCTATTATATTCTTTTACACAATTTAGATCTGCATTAATCTCTGTCTCATCAAAATCAATCAAGAACAATCCAGATAAAGTTCTGACTCAAGGTAAAGCAACATATGCCATGCCCTCCTTGAACACAGAATTTCCAATATTCACCAAAGCACTATCAACACTTAAACCTTGAGATTTATGAATAGTTACAGCATATGCCAAACAAACAGGAAACTGTTTTCTGCGTACATATAAATCTTTCACTAGCAAAAAACGAGCAGAACAACAACAGATTTGTTGTACTTCTTCAATACCATCAAATTTAATTTTTATAATTTCAATTCCATCTCTATTTCGGTAATTCACAAAATCCACAACATGACCCATTGCTCAATTTACTAAACCTCTTTCCATATCTAAATTACGTCGTAAAATTATACAACAATTTAAAGATGCATACAGAGTCTTTCCCATACCAGCAGTTTTAGATATTGTCTTCTCTAAAGAATCTAATTTTTATTTTAACTTTTCTGACAAAATAATAGTTGCTCCTTCATGTTCTATTTTATCAATAGCTTCCAGTTTCACAATTTCTTGATTTTCCAACTTTAACATTTTGGTGTTGAAGATTGAACATTCTTGCAGAGTTGGCATCAAGCATATGACAGATTTGTTTTCAGGAAAGTGCATGTAAAGCTGCTTTCCCATGCTCACTTACTTTTCCAATTCCTACATCTTGTAGAATATTTTTATAATCTTCATCCTTTGCCTGTCGCATATTTTGAAGTAGTTCTGCATACTTAAAATGTAGCCATATGTTAACATTTCCAATGCTTCCTAAGCACTTCCTGGTATCTTCATTCGTAAGCATTTTAAACACTGGCTGTCCTTTCACTGGAGTTAGTTGCAGTAGATCTCCAAAAACAATAATGTGTTTGCCTCCAAATAACACATCATAGTCTGTTTTAAGAGTTTCTTGCATTCTTAAATGCACAAAAGCAAGCATTACATTTGACACCATGCTTACTTCATCAATGATAAGAAGTTTCATTTTCTTTAAGACTCTTGAAACTTCACAACAAGCTTCTCCAGATAGCTTGCTGTATTGTAATTTGTTATCATGCTCCACTGGCAGCATCAATAAGCGATGTAAAGTAATCCCTTAATGTTGTGTGCTGCCAACCCAGTTGGAGCAGTAACAACACAAGAGAGCGATGATTCCGTTGTTTTCTTCAAATATGTTGCAATCACTTTAATCAGGAAACTTTTCCCAGTTCCTGCTTCTCCACTCACATACAGTCGGATAGGTACAAATGACGTACATGAGCACTCCTTTTTCTCATGAGATAAACCATGCTCAATTTGTTGTGTGACTTGATCATATATTTGTCTCTGCTCAACGTTTAGTTCTTTTTCCAAATATTCTAAGTCAACTCCATCCTCCAGAGCTTGTTCCATGGCCTCTTTCAACTCCATCCATGGCAGTGGTAGCTTCATTTTGTATAATTGATCCTCCTAGCGGATCCTGACTCAATGAAGCCGAACTCTGACTGTCTTGAGAACTGTCTCTAGCAATCTCTGCTGCAATTGTAGCTTCTTGCTGAATTTCTTTATTCAACATTTGCAGATAATTTGAAAAAACAGGACATTCTATGGTATCCTTGGTTGCATTTAACGAATCTTCATCAGTAAAAAAATCTCCAAGTAGTTCCTCTTCTCTACGCCAAGGTTTAAAGAGTTGTAAACGAGCTAAGTAATAAAATTCCCTTTTGTCTGGAGAATCACAACTCAATTTTCGATGATTAATCAAATGGCCTTTTCTTTGTTTTACTAGACAGCCTTCACATCCAATTACAGCATATACACCTTTATTGATGTCTTCTGTGACGTTCTTTTTAAAAATATATAGGTTTGCAGAACTTCATAGAGACAAGCATTCTCAAGGTGAGTACTTCTATTTGGATAGTATGTATCCAACATGTTTGTCTTCAAAATATCTGTACTGTCTGGTTCTTTCTCCGCCAAATACTCAATTTCTTGTACAGATTTCAAAACTCGGTTTTGTGTTGCAGCAAGACCTAGACTCACCCAAATGATAGTTCTAGATTTGGCATATAGACTTGCTGATGACAACCGATCAGAACATTCATATGCTCCAATTTCTCGATGCGACAACATCTTCAGACTGTAACTGTATAATTTCTTGCTTAGACTCTTTTCATGTGAAATTTCCTCCCACATTTCCTTCAGTTCCGTCTTTTCTGATTTTGTGATGTAAGACGTCACATATCGAGCCACAGCAATAGAGTTGTCAGCCACATATTGAATATCCATGTTAGCATTCCACATGGACAAAATGACTGGGTTCTAGTCATTTATGTATTTGGATTCCTCATTTCTTCTTAGGTTATATGTATTTTTGGGTGATTTCCTTGTCACAGTATGTCGCAGAGAAGACATAAAATTGTTGACCCTTCCTTTCGATGTTACTGGATGTGGAAATTTAAAACAACATTTCGTGTAGAACTTGCCTTGGATTTGTATTTTCGACTACAGTATTTCCCACAACGATGGCTTTGAAAGCGTAAAACCTGATGTCTTAAATTGTTTTCTTCTGTACTTTTCGGAACAGCACGTGTAGAATACTGCTCAATGAAACTCATCACTTTCTCATCTGAATCTGTTCCAAATTTTGGTGCATCTTTAATCCATAGCAGCATATGTATATGAGGAGCACCTCTTGCTTGATACTCCTTTCTCCAAAAGAAATCCAAAACCTCACCAAGCGGAGGATTTATTTGTTTGTAATAAAAGACATCATAGCTTCAAATCTATTATTGAAATACCTGCATACATTAACTGGATCCAAAGAGCACAGTTCTCCAGGTGTCTTGCATTCAATATTTTCAATGTTTTTATTTGCCTCTCGTAAAAATTCAAGTAAGTCTTCCGAAGCATACTCAGCACAGCTAAGAGTGAGGAACCATGTAGGAGTTCCTAAGTTTCTTAGCATACATTTCAATTCCCCATGACGACGGTACCAATACTCATTAGTACCACGCTGACATGCCATGAGATTAATTAGCTGAGATTCCAAAACACTGTCTTGCAGTTTCACTTTATCCATAAAATCCCTTGCTGAAACATTTTGTAGATGCGTTCCACTTTTCAGTATATGGTTTACTGCATAGGAAAGTCCAGACAAGTCACTCTCAAACAGTAGATGGAACAAATATGGAATGCATTGACGAAACCTTGGATCTTCTGCATATAATCTTGAAGTCCGGTATTCAGATGCAGGAATTTGTCATAACGTCCACCTTCACCTGTTAGAAATAACTGTGGAAAACAACGAGCTGCTAAACTTTCTTCCCATACACTAATGGGACTTCCTTCGTCTTTTTTAATCTGAAACAAGTCAATAGCATTCCCCATTACTTCTTTGGAATACAATGGATGAACACTATAATGTTTGTAAATTTCTTCACTTCTAGAGACATCAACTTTTTCTATTTGTCCAGGAAAGACATCAGTGTCGTCTTGTACAGTTGTTTTCTCATCTCCCACATACAAATTTTTATAGTACTGATTATTTTTTACCAGATACAACGTTGCCTTTTTGACTTTTCTAACATCCACTAATTCTTGCCAGATTTTATTACTTTTTGTCGGAACACCATTAACTAGAATAACCAGAGGTTCCTGTTCTATTTTTTCAACATCAATTGTATCGATATTTTTCCTAAAATCTAGAGGCAAATAAACAACTCTTCCCTTTAATTCTCTCTGTAAATCTGAAGGAGGCAATTTCCCTGTCTTAGGCTCCATGCGAACAATAGCCTGAAAAGGATGCACACGTGGAATCAAAATAGACTCATATGTATTTAAATCCATCAATTCAGAATGAATGTCTACCAACTCCAGATTATTATGAACAGTTCTAGCAGTCATTTTGTTTTCATTTAATTTATTATAGCAATATGTACAAATACGTTGATCAGAGCCCAAATCAAAACAATTTTCAACCAACAAATAAGTTGCAAAATCCTTCCACTCATTATTATTTATCTTTTCGCTTTTTACATATAAATCAACTAATCTAGTCTGATGCTTATAATGAGTCCGTCGACAACAAACACAAGAAAAATTAGGCCTTTCACTTGAATTGACTTTAAACTTTATAATTTCATTTTCAAATTTTTCTGTACTTAAAATCTCTACATTCTCTTCTACATTACCTTCCATTACTGGATCGATTTCTGCACTAACCTCTTTTTCACCAAAGTAACAAAATTCAATTTCATCACAAATGTTTTTGCCATCTAATTCGGTTCCATGCAAAAGAGCACTGTTTAACTGTTTTAGTTTAAGTGCTGGACTTTTTGCATAGTACAACCTTCTCACTAATTTCCTCACTTTATTATGATGCAGTGCTAAAATCCTAAAATGATGAAAAACACTCTGACATACTTTTCTAGAAAGACAAGCCAGTGAATGACCATGCAAACCTGTTTTTCCTCTCACTCTACAAGGATCTAACTCTTGTAAAATTTTCATTTTTTGTTTCACACTTTTCTTAGTATATGTCCGTAAGAAAGTGCGAAACAAATCAATTGATTACAAATACTACTACAATTCCATGTATATACTGGAGCCTTATGACATCTCCCTAAAACTTCATCAGCTAACACCTCTTCTGTATTTGTAAGCACAATCTCTTCTTTTTCAACCGGACAACCGTCCTTCTCCTCATATGCTCGACCACTGGTGTCAACTGCATGTACCAAATCATTATCCTGAAAGTAACTCTCTTCATTAAAAAATGGCTCAGAACTTGAACTATGCTTCCATTCTCCAGAAAAAACATCACAGAAATTAGTTTGATTAATTACTCTCCTCCACTTACATTTTGATTTAAACACATTGATTATCTTATCAAGTGTACAAATTCTATTCATTACTAAACAAAACAATTTATTTTTCACTTTAAATGCTTCAACCACGATCTTAACTATGTTTTTTTTCTTGTAAAAAGCTGTCTTTTTTTCATACCTTTTGACATTTTTTAGTAAATTTAATACAATTCTGTTGTAAAACATTCGTCTACGAATGTCAGAAAATTGTTTGCTTCTTCTATTGCTTTGCAAGATATTGTCTCCTTCTACACGTCTAACATTTTCAGAAAGGACATCCTGTCTTTTTTGAAATGACAGGTGTTTCATTCTTCTTAGTTAAAAAACTTTTTTTTGCTTGACATTTCAATACCTTCCTGAGAAAATTTTTACTTTGCTTACCAGGAGCATTTTTCTTTTTCTCTGAAGATTTTATTTTGGTTGGTTCTTGATTTTCTTTTTCCTTAGACCTTAATTTTCTCTTATAATTTTTTTCTCTTCTTGTTTTAGAAGGCATCTTTTTGTTTGTTTGTATAGATGATTATAATCTGTGGAAAACAAAAAAAACCAGAATCTATTGCATTTTCATTGCTTGTTTACTTTGGTTCCATCAAGAAGGCATTTAGATGTGTCACACATTTGCCATAAATTCTGGAAAGGGGCGACCACTCGGTCCCCCCGAACGTATGGTGGAGTGCCCCGATCCCCCCGGGAAGCCATTTTGGGCGGGAGGCAAGTCTCGGCTGGTATGCCCGAAGCGGCGTAGCCGGGGCGCGCCTTTTTCCCGCCCAAGAGAGGGTTGTCCTAGACACCTACACCGTTGGCCACGCCCCGGAGGCGGATTGGAGGAGGGTCCACGCCCGCCCGAAGAAGGATAAAAGCAGCAACAAGCCAAGGAAGCATCCTCTTGTTCCTGTGCCCTGAAGCTGCACCTCCCCGTTGCACGTGAGCTCGAGACGGAACGAAGAGCCAATTTTGAAGAATTTAATTTTTGTGTTTCTTCTTTCAGCGAGTTCGGAGCTTCCTGACCTAGGACCTTGAGGATTATCCGTGGACGATGCCTGGCAAGAAGGTCGGAAAGAGGGTTGGGACCAATCAGATGCTTCGTATGCTGGTGAAAGACATGGCGGACATGAAGAAGCAGATGGCGGCAATGAATGGTGCGGGGGGACCAAAGAGAGTCGTCGGACCAGCATTGCCGGGAGTGGTCCCTAACGGGAGAGGTAGAAGGGCCAAGAGGGGAGCGTCGGGTGGGGAGGCCCCGGTTCCCGAAACACCTCCAGCGCACCCGGTCGCCCCGATCGAGGCCCCGGTTCCGGTCCCGAACGCGGGGCAACCAATCCCTGTGGTGGTCACTCCTGTGAACGGGGAGGATATGCCTCCTGAGCTGGCTGCCCAGTTGGCGGCATGGTTGGGCAGAGAGGATGGGGGGCCACGGCTGAAGAAGCCAGGTCGATAATGAAGCAGTTGCAGCACTCGAAAGATGCTGCGAAGGCACCGTGTCCTCTTGTTTCCCCGCAGGCTCCCGTGGAACAACCAGCATCGGGCGTTGGTTCGGCAGCGACAACGGTCACAGCTACCGGTTCAGGTAAGCAGCCATTGCCGATGGCGGGGGAGGGATCGGTACCCTCAAGGAGGGAAAAAGTTGTTCAACATATCCCGATTGATGTGAAAGAAAGGATATGGGCGGATAAATATGTGAACATGTTTTCCTTGTTGACCGATCACTATGAGATTGAGCATGTAAAAAACCAGAAAGAGTTTTTGCATCCCAGTGTATGGCGCGCAAAGATGGCCGGTTTCAGAGTAGATGAATCGATAGCCAATTGGGCCAGAGCGTTTGGAATGTTCACTGCAATTATGGGGGAACGTAGGCCCGAATTATTGGTGGAATTAGCTGTTTATCAGACACGTATCATGGAATTTTATGAAACATATGGGGGTAATCAATGGTTTTGTTATGATAGCATATTTCGTAAGTCCAAGGAGCACAACTCATCCCTGACGTGGGATTGTTTCGACTCCATTTCCTGGCAAAAAATTGAGAAGTCGAGCACGGCGAAGTCGCCATCTTTAGGTGGAAACGGGGTTGAGCCTTCCCGCCATTCGGTGGGGGCGCCCATTCGGGCAGGTACAAGCAGTGATCAGAACACGAGGAATAATGGTAACTCAGGTAAGAAAGGGGTCTGCTGGAGCTTTAACAGAGGCAAGTGTTCTAGGCCACAGGGGTCTTGCAGGTTCAGGCATGAGTGTGAAGGGTGCGGACAGTCCTCGCACCCCGAGAGTACGTGCAGATCCAAGACTGGTGATACGGGAAGTAGAGGAGGCGCCAAACAGGTCTGAAGTAGTCCGAGGGGCGCCTTTACCTACCCCGGTTGATATCATGGCACTGATCCCTTGGCTGAACGAATACCCTGATCATATCTCCGCTGGGGTGTTGCGAGACGGTTTTTCGTATGGTTTCCGCATCCCGGCGGGGGATTTTCAGGGGGAAGCACAATGTAAGAACCAACTATCGGTTCAACAGAATACGGCAGTGGTACAAGCAAAGATTGGGAAAGAGGTGGCCCGAGGTCGGGTTGCTGGACCATATGACATACCGCCAGTTGGCAATTTTGTTTGTTCACCTCTGGGAGTGGTCCCCAAAAAGGACCCAGGGGAGTTCAGGTTGATACATAATTTGTCAGCTCCAAGGGGCCTTTCGGTAAACGATGCAATTGACCCGGGAGTTTGTTCGGTGCGGTACGCATCTTTTGATGAGGCCGTCGCCATTTTGAATCGCCTGGGGCCCGGAGCGCTGATGGCTAAATCAGACATCGAGTCAGCGTTCCGGTTGCTCCCGGTACACCCAGATGATCGGCGTCTCCTGGGTTTTATGTTTCAGGGACGCTATTACATGGATAAATGTATGCCAATGGGTTGCTCCATCTCTTGTGCGTATTTTGAGAAATTCAGTAGTTTTTTGCAATGGGCGTTCAAAAGAGCCACGGGCTTTACACATGTTATGCATTATCTTGATGATTTTCTGTTTCTGGGGGCAGCCGGGGACACAGAATGTGCACAGGCTTTGAGGGAATTCTGTAATCTGATGGAGGAGTTTGGCGTGCCGCTGGCACCCGGTAAGACGGTAGGGCCATCTACTACACTCGAGTTTCTGGGAATTGAGCTCGATTCTGTGGAGGGGTGCTTCCGCTTGCCCAAAGAAAAGGTGACGAAGTTCAGGGCCTCGCTAGAAACATGTCTTGACGAAAGGAAAGTAACTCTCCATCAGTTACAGCAGGCTGTGGGTCAGCTGAACTTTGCCCTGAGAGTTATACCGATGGCTCGCCCCTTTTCTCGTTCTATTGCACAAGCCATGGTGGGCCTCAGGGAAGGGCACCACCGCACAAGACTGTCAGCAGAGGTTCGCCAGGATATGTGCATATGGCTGGCATTTCTGGCGGATTTCAACGGTCGTGTGGTCTGGACCGAGCCACCTGTTTCCTCGGAAGAACTGGGGTTGTGGACTGACTCGGCGGGGAGTGTAGGTTTTGGCGCCATATTCGGCAATCGATGGTCGGCACGGACCTGGCCAGAGTGGTGGCACAATAATGGACTCACTGGTAATATTGGGTTTCTGGAGCTGTTTCCCATTCTGGTGGCCTTGGTAACCTGGCCTGAGGGGTTTCGTGATCGCTCTGTGGTGTTCTGGTCTGATAACATGACCGTGGTTGAGTGTATCAATAGTCAGGCAGCTCGCTGCAAATGGATCTTGAGATTGCTGAAGGAAATTGTCCTGCTGTGTATGAGACTAAACGTCCACTTTAGGGCAAGACACGTGCCAGGGGTACTAAATCAGGCAGCTGATGCGCTTTCTCGTTCCCATATTCAGGCCTTCTGGGGTTTTCTGCCCTCAGCGGACCCGGTAGCGGCACCATTTCCCGAAGCTCTCTGGTCTCTCGGTGCCCCGGACTACAAAACCTCGTGGGAGAGAGTCTAGCACCCAGGACAAGGAAGGCATATGAAGGGGCGTTCCGTTCTCATTGGTCCTTTTTGGGTTCAGCTAGGGGGGAGCTTTGGGGCCAAGAGGAGTATGTCCTGAAATTTCTGTTATCTTTACATCAGGCAGGCAAATCAGTGGCTACGGCCAATAGGCACCGGGCCGCCATTTCTTTCATGGCACGGGCTCATGGCATCCAGGACCCCACATCGTCTTTTCTAGTACAAAAGGCGCTGCGTGGGTGGCAACGCCTTGAGGGTCGCAGAGTGGATGAGAGGCACCCGATAGGTCTGGAAAGGTTGGCCCTGTTACTGTCCGTACTCCCTGCGACATGTTCATCTCAATCAGAGACAGTGCTATTCCGGGCCGCTTTTGCATTAGCATTCCATGGGGCTATGCGGGTAAGCGAACTGGTAGCAAGGAACAAGCAGGATGCGGGGGGAGGTCTGTGCCGAGAGCACGTTCAAATTAAGGGGGAGACAATGGTAGTCTCATTTGCCAGGTCCAAGACCGATCAGGGAGCGATCGGGGTCAGTGTAGTAGTCCAGCGGATTCCGGGATCTCCCATGTGCCCAGTAACATGCGTTGAGGAGTATTTAGCGCAGAGGGCGGCATCATGGGGGGGAAGCTTGCTGAGGCACGCCGACGCCACCCCACTGACTAGGTTTCAGTTCCAGCGGGTGCTAACTATGGCAATCGCAGCTGCGGGCTTGAACCCGTGCGATTTTGGGACCCATTCCTTCCGGATAGGGGCTGCTACAGAGGCTACAGCCAGGGGTCTGAGTGTGGAAAAAGTGAAACTGTTGGGGCGTTGGTCCTCGAATTGTTATAAAAGGTATGTGCGGTTGCACATGTTGTGAAGCTAATGTCATGCACTCACGCTTCTTGTCTTTTGTTTGGTTTACAGTTTCGCGAGCTTGCGAGGCGGGGCGGACTGTGCAGTCGACCCGACACCTGTGAACCAGCGGTCAAAGATCACCGGCTGAGAAAAGAGTGGTGTGGGTCGTGGGCCACTCATACGTGAGGCGTGCCGCAGACGTATTCAAAGCAGGTGACATGATTCACATGGCTGGGGAATACGGGTACAGGGTGACCTTCCACGGAAGGGGCGGGCTCTGTATTGACCAGTTTCAAACTTTTATGGAGGGTTTGTTAGGGCGGACAAGGTCACCACCATCTGTAATCATAGTACATCTTGGGGGCAATGATTTGGTGACCACTGGTCGACGAGTACTTCTCGAATTGATACTATCCACAGTAAGTTGGTTGGCGAGGAGGGTTCCGGGGTGCACGATTGCATGGTCCCATATGATTCCGCGGAAGGTGTGGCGGGGGGCTAATTCTGTGTCAGCTTTAAATCATTCGGTGAAGAAAGTGAATAACAAACTTGGTAGGTTGTTCCGTACAGGTACATTGCATTCTATTCCTCATGGATGTATCAGGGGGGACCATATGTATTTAGAGGATGGGGTCCATTTGTCCCGGGTGGGGAATACTTTACTCATAGGAGATTTCGTAGCTTGGTTAATGAGTTTGTGCAGTCATGACCTTTAAGTAGGAGTTTTGTGGGGGGTCCGGATAGCCGGTCAACTATCCGGCCTGTGGCGGTAAGGTCATGATCGGTGAGCAGTAATTGGAAGATCCCTAGAGGTGGGGCATCACCCATTATGGATGGGAGCGCCCGGGGACAGGCGGCCATTGGCCCCTCAAACGGGGAGGCGGTCCCCTCTAAGGATGGGGACGCCGAAAGGGAAGGTGGTCATAGGCCCCTCCTTGGGGAGGAGGGGCTACGGGCCCCTCCTGGGAATTTCCCGGGGCCAGGACATCTGCGACGGCAGATGTGGTAAGTAGTGTGGGGTGGGAGGGGGATCTACGCTACCTTCTAGACACCTCACACGAGTCCTCGGACGACCACTAAGATGGCCTCGAGTTAACAGGGGCCCCCGCTAAGACAAGGGAAATTGGAAGTTGGCACAGAGGTACAGTCCTCTGTGCGCCCGCCCCTCACAAGTGAGGGGGGAGTCTGGTATTAGGGATCTGACACCGGTTACGACCTTGCCGTTGGCCCGTAATGTTAGGATGTACAATTTCAATTTTGAGAAATGCATTTACAGGATGTTTAGTATCGGCTAGGAGAACCTTTGTATTAGAGATGTGTTAAGGTCAGCCAAGAACATCGTAATGTGTAAATGAAATTGTACATGATATGAAACTGTTATTTTAATGTTTTAATTTTGTTTCATATTTTTAATAAATACGGCCGGGAGGGTAACTCCCTCCCGCCTTCCAAAAGTTCAGAACCGTTTCCGTCTTCCCATTCTTGGGGATTGTGTTGAGAGGGGGTGGCGGGTATCTCAGCCATATGGAAAGGGGCGACCACTCGGTCCCCCGAACGTATGGTGGAGTGCCCCGATCCCCCCGGGAAGCCATTTTGGGCGGGAGGCGAGTCTCGGCTGGTATGCCCGAAGCGGCGTAGCCGGGGCGCGCCTTTTTCCCGCCCAAGAGAGGGTTGTCCTAGACACCTACACCGTTGGCCACGCCCCGGAGGCGGATTGGAGGAGGGTCCACGCCCGCCTGAAGAAGGATAAAAGGAGCAACAAGCCAAGGAAGCATCCTCTTGTTCCTGTGCTCTGAAGCTGCACCTCCCCGTTGCACGTGAGCTCGAGATGGAACGAAGAGCCAATTTTGACCCACCCACCAGCCCCTGATGACAGCGATTTGTTTGAATAAAGTCGAGTGACGTGATATTGTTTCTTTTACAGGTTGTTGTGAATAAAAGTTGGTAATTTGGTATGTAATAAAGTTATTATTTTTCAGCATGTTTTCAGTAAATTAGTTGCACCTGAGTTGAACAGTGATGCTGAGTAGAAGTTATACTTTGAATTGCTTAGTATACTTGTCTTTTTCTCCTCTTAGCTTCAATTGTCGTATTTATTTTGGTCGGGCGGTAAGGTCATGATCGGTGAGCAGTAATTGGAAGATCCCTAGAGGTGGGGCGTCACCCATTATGGATGGGAGCGCCCGGGGGTAGGCGGCCATTGGCCACTCAAACGGGGAGGCGGTCCCCTCTAAGGATGGGGACGCCGAAAGGGAAGGCGGTCATAGGCCCCTCCCTGGGGAGGAGGGGCTACGGGCCCCTCCTGGGAATTTCCCGGGGCCAGGACATCTGCGACGGCAGATGTGGTAAGTAGTGTGGGGTGGGAGGGGGGTCTACGCTACCTTCTAGACACCTCACACGAGTCCTCGGACGACCACTAAGATGGCGTCGAGTTAACAGGGGCCCCCGCTAAGACAAGGGAAATTGGAAGTTGGCACAGAGGTACAGTCCTCTGTGCGCCCGCCCCTCACAAGTGAGGGGGGAGGCTGGTATTAGGGATCTGACACCGGTTACGACCTTGCCGTTGGCCCGTAATGTTAGGATGTACAATTTCAATTTTGAGAAATGCATTTACAGGATGTTTAGTATCGGCTAGGAGAACCTTTGTATTAGAGATGTGTTAAGGTCAGCCAAGAACATCGTAATGTGTAAATGAAATTGTACATGATATGAAACTGTTATTTTAATGTTTTAATTTTGTTTCATATTTTTAATAAATACGGCCGGGAGGGTAACTCCCTCCCGCCTTCCA
The DNA here is from genome assembly GCF_964263255.1 of Lissotriton vulgaris. NCBI lineage: Eukaryota > Metazoa > Chordata > Amphibia > Caudata > Salamandridae > Lissotriton > Lissotriton vulgaris. The sequence continues at coordinate 1,460,196,715 of NC_141687.1, read as the reverse complement.
CAAGTTCAGAACCGTTTCCGTCTTCCCATTCTTGGGGATTGTGTTGAGAGGGGGTGGCGGGTATCTCAGCCATATGATTGTTTGACATTAATGCTGGTCCAGAGATAGTGTAAAGGTTTCATTCGCATACTTACAAGCCGCTTGCGCAATGTTAAATATAATTTACAAATGAATGTTATATCTTGTTTATATATAGGTGGCCTGTTTTTAGACTGTAGGTACAGAGAAATAATGTGTGCAAAGACACACATACTGCTTGCAGAAACAGAGATGGTAGATTACATGTAATATCGTGAACATGTGCTTAACATCACACCAAATCTATTGCATTTTCAATGCTTGTTTACTTTGGTTCCATCAAGAAGGCATTCAGATGTGTCACACATTTCCCATAAATTTTGAATGATTGACATTAATGCTGGCCCAGAGATAGTGTAAAGGTTTCATTGGCATACTTACAAGCCGCTTCCGCAATGTCAGATATAATTTACTAATTAATGTTATATCTTGTTTATATATAGGTGGCCTGTTTTTGGCCTGTAGATACAGAGAAATAATTTGTGCAGAGACACACATATTGCTTGCAGAGACAGAGATGGTAGATTACATGTAATATCGTGGACATGTGCCTAAGATAACACTATGAGTGAAGCTTGATTTTAAATGGATGTGGATGTATCAGCTCTAATGTCAAACATTGCGCACGCAGCTTGTATATGCCAATGAAATCAATACACAATCTCTGTATCAGGTTTATTGTCAAACATTGCACACGCGGCTTGTAAATATGCCAATGAAACCAATGCACTATCTCTGTATCAGCTTTAATGTCAAACATTGCGCAAAAGTCTTGTAAATATGTCCCTCTTTATCTTATATTCCATCTCAATTGATACCATTCCTGAAATACTTTATGCATCTCCAACACCATTTCATATGGTTTTCTATCTGCTACTCCTATCCCTACACACATACATACATACATTCACTGCCTCCACCCATGCTAAAGGTTGCACAAGGCGCTTCCAAAAAAGGAGCATATTTACAAGTCCAATGAAACCATTACACAATTTCGAAACCAACATTGAATCCAAGCATAAAATACAATTTATAAAGAAGTCTACCTTATAAACACACAGCTATGTCAAAGATTGCGCACAAAGCTTGTAAATATGCTTCTCTTTTTTTGTACATTCTATCTCAATTTATGCCATTAAAAAAAAGCTTTAAACATCTCTTATGGGATTTCATATTCTTGTCTGGGTGCATATTTTATTATTCTGCATGCATATTCTGCTTGTACCCATGTCAAAAATTGTGCAAAAGTCTTGTTAATATGTCCCTCTTTATCTTATATTCCATCTCACTTGATACCATTCCTGAAATACTTTATGCATCTCCCACACCATTTCATATGGTTTTCTATCTGCTACTCCTATCCCTACACACATACATACATATATTCACTGCTTCCACCCATGCTAAAGGTTGCACAAAGCGCTTAAAAAAAGGAGCATATTTACAAGTCCAATAAAACCGTTACACAATTTCTAAACCAGCATTGAATCCAAGCATAAAAAACAATTTATAAAGAAGTCTACCTTATAAACACACAGCTAACATTATGGAAAAAGGTAAAAATATAATTCCTTAATTCACACAGACACTAACTATGATACTAGTCAAATATCTTTAAGCTCTCTATCTTTTTTAAAAGAATCATTACTCACCTTTAAAAATGCTTTGGAAGATGTCAAACAGTGTCAGTCACAGTCAACCGATATTCTTAACAAGAATCTCTGAACAATGCTTCCTTCACTTGAGCCTTTCAATAATGGCACAGATTCTTTCTAATTTCAGAGCCATATTCTTGTACATAGCCAATAAACATTGTTCCAACACAAATTCAAAACCAAACTGCACTTTTTAATTGGTTGTACATTTCAAGACTTTGACAATCACATAAACTTCACCCATCCCCCCAGTACTCATTCACCAAGTAATCATGGTAACTCCCTCTTAAACCAGCACACAGTTCACAAGTTCAGCATACTAAGTTGAAAAACAATCCTTCAAGGTTGTTTGACCTCTCAATCTACTAGCTAATGAAATGCAATATTTCTTTAAATGACTTTTTCTCAACCATTGAAATGACTTCTTACAAAAAAAAGCATGCACCCTAATTTTAAGTGGAGATTTTTAACAAAGCAGCAATCATTTCTGGTTATTCAATTGCACTGATTCCCAAGCACTTTTTTTCATAATCAAACTGCCATTTTATTTCCACAACTCATCTGACTAGAAGCACATCCACCTTCAAAATGAAAAAAGTTCGGTTTGTGGGTCATAGCTATGTCCACTGGAGTCATAATTATGCAGCTAACAGAGGTATTTACAATCTTGATTGACCAAATATGGACATTGTATGGATTGGACAGAGAGGATTGAGGAGTCACTAAATGATACCTTTGGTAAAATCCTTTATGCATTTACCACACCCTGACCTTATAATTGTGCACTGTGGTGGAACTGACTTGGGCACTTTGACTGGGGTAGGTCTGGAAATGCTTTTAAAGGACATCTTTCGACAATTGATGTCACTTTTTCCAAAAACTGCCTTGGTATTTTCTAATATATGCCAAAGGCAAAAATGGAACTGGTCCAACCAATTTTGTCCACAGATTGAAAAAGCAAGGAAACATGTAAATAAATCTGTTTCTGCTTACCTCAGAGACTATGGCATGGGTTCCATTTTCCACAACAACTTGCGTTACAACATGCAAGAGATCTATAGGAGAGATGGTGTGCATTTTACAGATGAAGAGAATAGAGTTTTCCTCTTGAATATAAGACTCTGCATTGGTACCTACTTGTAGGTACAAAAACACCCACTTAACACAACAGCTCTTTTCAGAGCTAACTTACCTCTAAACACTTTACAATATTTTTTTACTCTATTTTTTTACACTGTTTTTTCCCGTGGTGCGCTCAGGGTGCGCGTACCGGGAAGCGCAGCCAGCGCTTCCCCGCGAAATTTAAAAAAAAAAAAGGTTTTTTGCCCTTCAAGGTCCTTCTAGGCCCCCTTCAGAAAACCTAGGGAGTCAGGGGGTGTCTACTCTGCCCCCTTTTCATCATTTCCCCCTTTCTTTTTCACCTCTTGTATCTCGATTCTACCGAGACACAAGATGGCGGACTCTCCGGACTGTTTAGAATGTTGACAGACACCCGACAGCCAATCAGCTTTCTGCTCGCGCACTCCCGTAGCGCGCCCGGTGCGCTCTCCGGTACGCGCACCTGTGAGCGCTCAGAGCGCGCCTATAGATATATATGTGTTTTTGAAGTTAATTTTTGTAAAAACCACTGAAGCAATTTTCACCAAACATAGCAAAGGCACATCTGCATACCAGTCCCTACAATTTTGCCAAGTTTGGCTTAATTCCGTTCAGCGGTTCGGGCTGTAGACTTGTCAGACCGTTCTATGGAAATTAACATGGGGAAAACACGTTTTGGGACCCCCCTTTTTTCTCAGCCCCCACTTCACAAATCCCCCCGAGAATTCCAGGGAAGGAACGGAGCGGAGCTGGCCAAAATTTTCTAAAATTACACAAATTCCTAAACCGGCGCCAGAGTTATTCCCAATAGAATGTTGCGGATTTCCTATGGTAGCCAATCCTAACTATAACTACCTACTGGCGACTGCCAGTAGGTAATATATATATACTTTTATTAACTGCCACAATGATGAACTCACACGAGGTAAATGGTGTATGCACTACAAGACCCAGAAGGCCATTTCATCTGACCCCGCCCTTGAAGGCAGGCTTTAATATCACGAGTGCATACTGCATCATCATTGCCAAGCAGGAGCCATTGAAGAAGGGATAGACTCCGAAACCGGTCTGGCTGTACATGAACAGATGGTGACTGTTCTCTCTGCGTCTCCTGTTGCAGCTGCTCCTTAAAGAAATGGATCCAAATTTTACCATTCTTGTGGCTTCTTCCACTGAGGGCTAAACTCTTTGTTTGAATATATATATATATATATATATATATATATATATATATATATATATATATATATATATATATATAAACGCTCCAATTCCTCTCGATCTTTTGCGAAAGGACAAAACAGCACTCGGAGAGCAAATATGTCAAACACGCTGGTTTTTATTGCGCGAAAGGGGCACACATAGACGCGTTTCGGCGTGCTGCCTTCATCAGTGTGTGTTACACTGAGATTCGTGTCGACATGTTTTTAAAGCCAAACACACATCATTTCGGACATCGACATAGACAGGGGACTTTCTCCACAACCAAAGAAGGGGCGCGCCATCTCTCAGTATTATCGATATTATTCATGCAGTTCATTATTATGCATTCAATAAAAATTCAGCCCATAGATGAGCGGTAGCCCCAACAAAGTTGTGGTACAATTAATATACATAGTCCATAAAATGAACAGTGATTAAGCCGTGGATCAGCTAGTGTCCCTTGTCATACAAATCAATACTGTCCATCATATTATAAGACTTCACATTCTATAACATGCATTTTGAAGTTACTTATAAATGAATTCAGAAAGTTAGTAAGGCTAAATGCTGTTCGTGTGGCGGCGGATAGAAAGTGGCATAAAAATCAAAAATTAATAAACAACCATAAACATAACAAGTGCCCATAATGGAATAATCACCCAAAATTCCATCATATCTCAAGTTCCGGCAGTAGCGTTGAATAGTCTTACTTAGTAATACTTTTCATTCAAACCATTCAAGTATGCTCAGTTTTGAGTAATCTCGGCTCATTTACCCTGTACTGAAAAGATTGTTCTAAATACAGAGAATTAGATACATCATATGATCTCAATCAGAATTCATAATGTCAAAATGTCATCATAAAGGACAAAGTAAATTATATGAATCTGAATAAAATTTCTGTGTAACAATACCATTCACCTGACAGCTGTCAAAAATTGCAATATTCTGTTATACATAGAACCTTCTCATGTAATGATGGAAGGCCTAATTTCAAAAGATACATTACCATTCAGACAAGATCTTATCATAGCAATATGATCTGACACTATAACTCTTCAAGGTCTCATAGCTTTATGGGGGTTAGTATGTTTCATTTCCCCAGATGAAATGCCATCTCCTCCCCACTATTGAGGCCTGTTGGGTGTTTTGTTGAAAGATCTATAATGTATCTAGATTCCAACCTCCGTAGTCTCCGTAGCCGATCACCACCTCGTGCATTGGGAGGCACAATGTCCAGACCGAAGTATTGGAGTTTATTGCGGTCCTGCTAATGAGCCTCCTCGAAGTGGCGGGCCACTGGATAAGCCTGATCCACCTTGTCAATAGCTCGTAGGTGCTCAAGGATTCTTAGCTTGAGCTCCTTAATACTGCTCCCGATGTAGCAGAGGCCACATGGGCACTGTAGACAGTAGACAGCATATTGCGTACTACAGGTGATAAATTTGTTTATGGCTATTTTTCTCCCTGTGTCTGCTATTACGTACGACAGGACCCGTTTACTGCCTGCGCACGCTTTGCAGCTGCCGCAGGGGTAAAAGCCTTTTTGATCCCGTAGGGTGTTAGTTCTCCGGGGTAATTTGTCAAAATGGCTGGTCACTAGCATGTCGCCTACTGATCTGGCTTTACTAAACGTTAGGAGAGGAAGGATTGGTAGGTCTTCCCTAAGCACATTGTCCGTCAGGAGAATGTGCCAGTTTTTCTTTAGCATCACTCTTAGGTCTTTTGCCCCTGACGAGTATGGAGTTATTAATCTGAATTTTCCCTTGCTGTTACCTGTTTGCTCAGTACGTCTGCCCCGTACATGGTTAGTAGTTAAGAGAGTACGTCTTTCAATTTTCCTTACTCTATTTAGAGTCTTTCTCAATAGTTTTTCACTGTATCCCCTGATCATAAAACGGGATACGCACTCCGAGGCAGCCGCTTCGAAGTCAGACTCCCTTGAACAGTTTCTATGAAGCCTAAGTAGTTCCCCGTAAGGGATGCTGTTAATCAGTTGGGGAGGGTGACTGCTGCTGGCAAAGAGTGTAGAATTGCCAGCCGTCTCCTTTCTGAATAGGGATGTATGGAGATGTCCTTCTTCTACAAATATTTTCAAGTCCAGGTAGTCCCCTGCCACCGGACTAACTGTGCCCGAAAAGTGAAGGTTAACATTGTTTCTATTCAGCACACAGGATGAAGGTGTCATTCCAAATTTCATGCAGCAAAGCCAGACGCGTTTCAAGTCCGTAAGACCCTTCTTCAATGGCAGTTGGCAACAAGCATCACAACACTGTTTTATGTGCTGTTTTCATTAATCAAGCTCCATATTTCACAGTGGGCGTGGCCTCACTTTCAGGCCTTCTGGTCTCTGTAGTCGCACTCCTTTTGCTCAAGTAAGTCAGTGTTGCAATACTCAATTAAAAGTCAATAAAATCCCAGTGGATTAACGATCACCTTAAAATCCTTCTGTGGCATTCTTATTCCTTTGTGCATGACAGCTACCAGCCTCACCGGGAATGTCGAGTGAAACATCACCTTGGGAACGCTGTGCCCACAGCGGGGCTCTTCCGCGACCGAGGAGGCCGCTCCACATCCAAAACCAAAGAGTTCCCTCTAATGGAAGAGCAAACAAACAGGTAGGTTAATTTTCAATCTTTATTGTGTACGAAGGCTGCACAGACAGTATAAAGGAGTCATTCCAAATTTTATGCACCAAAGCCAGACGCGTTTCAAGTCCGTAAGACCCTTCTTCAATGGCAGTTGGCAAAAAGTATCACAACACTGTTTTATGTGCTGTTTTCATTAATCAAGCTCCATACGTCACAGTGGGCGTGGCCTCACTTTCAGGCCTTCTGGTCTCTGTAGTTGCACTCCTTTTCCGCCGTGGAAAAGCATGTTTCCTGCCCCATCGTAATATGGCTTCCGGTGTCTGATAGACACCGCCACCATATTAAAGCTTTTCCTCCGCGGTCGGAATGCGACCGCGGCGGAAAAGCGGTGAACGGTTTTCCCGTCCGCTGATGACCCCCCAGCCATCCTAATCTGGCGGGGTGTCTGTGGAGGCACTGCTGCGGTGATTCCGCATCCTCTAGGCCAGCGGTGGCTTCCGCTGGCCCGGAAGATGCGAAATCACCGCAATCCTAATGACCCCCTATATCGGAGGAATTTCAATGGTTTTGTATGAGGGAAATGTCCAGCTAACTATAACACCCCTAAAACCTATAGTTTTTTCAGTGAATTTATAAGGTTTTTTAAATGCTAATTCCTAACTCTATCAGGCCTGAAACCTATGTTTTTTTCAGTGAATTTCAAAGGTTTTTTTAAATGCTAATTCCTAACTATATCAGGCCTGAAACCTATGTTTTTTTAGTGAATTTCAAAGGTTTTTTAAATGCGAATTCCTAACTATATCAGGCCTGAAACCTATGTTTTTTTCAGTGAATTTCGTAGGTTTTGTAAATGACAATTTTTAAATGTATTAATTGTTATTTTTTTATACTGATTTACTACATTTTTTAAACTATTTTTTTAGATATTTTATTTTTTAAATTACATTACATATTTGTAATATAAATTGAAAAAAAATTGTTTTAAAAAATATTGAAATTGTAATATTTGTTTTTTTATATTTATATATTTTTTAATTTATATATATTTTATATCACAGGCAATGATATGCTGTGGAAGGAAATTCAAGTTACTGTAACTACAAATATAATTACTTTTCAGGATCAGTAGTGGGCTAAAAGATGCAGCACTGAGCTCCCCTGATAATAGGTGTGTAAATCAGAATTCATAGTTCGGCTGATTTCGGAGGAATTTTTAAAGTTCCAAAACGCCACACTTAGAAGAATTTCCAAGTGAAACCAGTCAATGTTAGCCTATGGAAGGAAATTCAAGTTTCTGTAAGTATGGTTAGAATTACTTTTCAGGATCAGTAGTGGGCTGAAAGATGCAGCACTGAGGTCTCTCCTGATAACAGGTGAGTAAATCAGAATTTGTAGTTCGGCTGATTTTTGAGGAATGTTTTAAAGTTCCAGAACTCCACACTTAGAAAAATTTCCAAGTGAAACCAGTCAATGTTAGCCTATGGAAGGAAATTCAAGTTACCGTAACTATGATTTGAATTTCTTTTCAGGATCAGTATTTATTTATTTATTTATTTTATTTTTTTCCAAGGTTTTATATAGCGCTACTGGACCCGGGGGTATCAGAGCGCTTTACAAGGTAGGTAAACAATTACAATAAAGTAAAACAATGTGCATTAAAAACATGAGTTACATAAAATAGGGTAATAGAATGTGCTGGGTGTTTAGGGGCGATGGAGATCAATAGGGGGTGGGGGTGTTGAAGTTCAGAAGGAGAAGGGGGTGAAGAAAAGGGGAGATGCAGAATGTTTTAAAGTTCCAAAACTCCGCACTCAGAAACATTTCCAATTGAAACCAGTCAATGTTAGCCTATGGAAGGAAATTCAAGTTACTGTAAGTATGGCTACATTTACTTTTCAGGGTCCGTACTGGGCTCAAAGATGCAGCACTCACATCTCTCATGATAACAGGTGAGTAAATCAGAATTCGTAGTTCGGCTGATTTTAGAAGAATATTTTGCTCAATAGTGAAGGAAAGGGGCCGGGCCTGAGGTGACATGTGTGCAAGCACGCCCTGTGGCGCATTTTAGGTTGGGGAATTAATTCCTCTTCAATACTGAGGTCACCTGTGAGCCAACTAGCCCACCAGGTACCTCCAGTATGCGCCAGAGAGGTGTTCAGAGGGCACGCCCAATTTTTACAACACTCTGCAACGCAGCTCCGTGGAGCTTACTAGAGGTACCTGTTGGACTAGTTGACCCCTAGGGAACCCCTGGATTGAAGAGGAATTAATTCCCCAACTTAAAACGTGCCAGGGGCTCGTTTGCAGAGAGGTGCAGGAAGGGGGCGTGGCCTCCTCCCAATCCCGTTTTTCTTTTAAATCTGCTTTGAAGAAGGGGGGCTGTGTAGCTCCCCTTCTTTTTCTTTTTTTTTGGCCCTGGGGACCCCTTCCCCCAGGGCCTGCCCCCAAATCTTTATTTTTTTTCTTTTTTAGGGGAAGGGGGCCACATGGCCACTCTCCCGTTGCCAATTCCGCCCCGCAGACCCCATCCCCCGGGGCATGGCCAACTTTTATATATATTTTTTTTGTGGAGGGGGCTGCATAGCCCCCCCTCCTATGCCCCTTTACGACCCCGGGGACCTCATCCCCCGGGGCCTGCCAATTGTTTATTTATTTCAATGGTGGAGGGTGGCCCCCCTGCTGGGCAACTTATGGCCCTGGGGACCCCATCCTCCAGGACCTTCCCTCTCCGTTGGGGACCGTGGTGGGGTCCCCAAGCCCCCCACGGTCCCTGCCAGCTACCCGCATCCTCCGGGAGCCGGCACTGCTTTTCTGCTTGGGGAGCAGCTAACATGCTGCTCCCCATACAGAAAAGCAATCTCTTTGATTTTTGAAAGAGGGAGCAGGTTTCCTGCTCTCTCTTTCAAAAATCTAAGCAGTTTGCTGTAGTGCTCCCGCCCTACCATACCAAACAGCAGTGTCCCGGGGTAGGCACCCCGGGACACAGCAGGAGCCGACCCTGGGGGGTGGCGGTCCCCAGGGCCATCGAGGGCTCCAGGAGGGGGGCTGTGGGTTCCCCATCCCACCTGTTAAAAGCCCCAGGGGGTGGTGGTCCCCAGGGCTGGGAGGGGCCGTCATGGACCCACCAATTTAAATATTAGTGCCCCGGGGAGGTGGCGGTCCCTGGGGCGTGTAGGGGGGCTTGAGCCCCCCCACACTAGTTGTAATTTATTTTTTTTAAACGAAGCCCTGGGGGGTGGCAGTCCCCTGGGCTGTTGGGGGGCCGTGAGCCCCCACATAATTAATAATAAAGACCCAGAGGGTGGCGGTCCCCAGGGCTTGGGGGGCCTTAGAGGCCCCCCCATACGTATTGAAACCCCGGAGGGTGGTGGGCCTTAGAGGCCCCCCACCATATGTATTGAAGCCCCAGGGGGTGGCGGTCCCCGGGGCTGCGGGGGGGATTGGGGTCCAACAGAAGATCTCTGAAAAACAGAAATCAAGAAGCCTAGCTACTAACTATAGTTCCATTCACAACACTCATTGGGGTTGGACTGGTAGGTATAGTAAATGGAAAAAGAGAATTGCTCTTTTTCTTGGTGTCCCCTCACTCACCAGGGTTGCCCCATGGTGACATGCTTCATCCTAGGGGCCATCCCAGTCCTCTACGGACCGGGGCGTGCTGCGACTGATGAATTACGTAGGAGCACTTATAATTTGACTATGTGTGGTGCAGGTGTGATAGTGGAGTGATATAAGTGAATGGTTAAAAATACCTGCCTTGTAAGCTTTCAATAAATTTTATTCTTGCTTCCAGGTGGTAACATTAAAATATGGGGTGGAAATACTAGGATACCCAAACGCAATGTGTTAAGGTGTACCTATCAACTCCTGTCTTGAAAGCTTACTAGGCAGGTATTTTTAACCATTCACTTAGCGCAGCACGCCCCAGTCCGTAGAGGACTGGGATGGCCCCCATGATGAAGCATGTCACCATGGGGCAACCCTGATGAGTGAGGGAACACCAAGAAAAAGAGCAATTCTCTTTTTCCATTTACTATACCTACCAGTCCAACCCCAATGAGTGTTGTGAATGGAACTATAGTTAGTGGCTAGGCTTCTTGATTTCTGTTTTTCAGAGATCTTCTGTTGACTAAAGTAATTGGAGGGTGAGCCTATGCCCTTTCCTCCCTCTACCTCCCTTTCCTTTTGTGCTAGGGGATTCGGGTCCCCCACACTTTTTTCATAAAGCCCCCGGGATTTGGTCCCCCTGGGGGCTAATTACAAAAAATATCAGACCGGCTTTTTTTTTTCACGGGGTACCATGAGTCATGTGTCATGAGTGATGTAATATGTGACGTCATCAGCAGTGCATTGCAGGCGCGCAAGTTATAGTGAGTCCAACTAACTATAACGTGGGAATTTCAATGGTTTTATGTCAGTAAAATTTCCAGCTAACTATAACTGGTGTGAAACCTATGGTTTTTTCAGTGAATTTAATAGGTTTTTTAAATGCTAATTCCTAACTATAACTGGTGTGAAACCTCTGGTTTTTTCAGTGAATTTCATAGGTTTTTTTAAATGCTAATTCCTAACTATAACTGGTGTGAAAACCTATGTTTTTTTCAGTGAATTTAATTGGTTTTTTAAATACTAATTCCTAACTCTATATAGGGCCTCAAACCTATGTTTTTTAAGTGAATTTCAAAGGTTTTTTAATAGCACATTTCTATAGGTATGAAATGTAATATTTTTTATAATGAATCCTATATTGTATATTTATGTAATACTATTTTTTTAATGTATATTGTTCATGGGGTTTTTTTTGCCCTGGAGCGCTCCCAGTGCGCGTCCCGGTGAGCGCACCGGTAAGCGCAGTCTTGCTGCGCGCCCCAGGGCGCGTACCAGTGAGCGTCCAGTTAGCGGTTTTGCCGCGAACGAAAACATCATCGTGACGTATCGTGTAGCCGCGTCCGCGTGATACTCACGGCGTAAGCGTACCCGGAAGCACTCGAGCGCATACGATCGCACTACGTAACCATCCAACGCGCTTACACGACGCGCCCCTGGGCGTACCCCGGGGCGCCCCACGGGACGCGTAGCATAAGCGCGTCGGGTCATGTGACCTAGAAATAACACTTTTTATTGGTTCAGGACAGTTTTGGTTTCCAAATGATGAAAGCCCCACCTTTTTTCCTCATTCTCACTTTGTTCTTTGAGTGAAGAAGACCTGTTTTCATTCATTGAGAAATGGCTACAGTAGCAGCAGCAGCAGGAGCATCTGCACCACCACCACCACCACCACACGGACCACCACAACACCACATTGATGGTGAAGAAGAGGAGGAGGAGGAGGAGGAGGAGGAGGAGGAGAGGACGTTCCTTCTTGAAGACAATCCCCCTTACAAACCGAGAGAGCACATTGTGTGGGAGTTTTTTAAATTCCCAAGAGGCCAGAAGAAAGTCAATGCGGCAAAAGTGACTTGTTTGATTTGTGGCTGTGAACTTTCCAGGGGGAACCCTACAAAAAATTATTCTTTTGGCAATCACACCATGATTCGCCACATGCAACGCAAGCATCCTAACAACTATTCTGTGGCACAGGTTAGAGAACTGTCCAGAAACCTTCCCCAATCTTCTTCCAGAACCTCAACAAGCAAAGAACCCACTCCATTGGGTCATTGGGCCAGAGGCAAGGGAGATGGTGCCAAACATCCAAACCAAGTTTGGATGTTTTAAAATTGTTTGTATCTATTGTGGGACTACAATTGCATATGGCGAAAAAAGTATAAACCTAATCAACCATGCAGGAGATAACCATATCTGCAGAAAAAAAACTGATTTTTTTGCTCCAGTTGAGTCATTTACAATTCCCTGTTTTTTGTTTCTCCCCATAAAAATAACAAAAAAATATAAAATTGTTCATAAAAGCCAAATAAAGTACAAAATGTTAAAAAAACAATAAAATAATAAAACAACAAAAAGAAGAAAAAAACAGTTCTTTTTAGAACTACCTCCAATTTATAAAAAAAGGCTACAGTTTTTTAAAAACTCTGTCATTCTTTTTTCCCCATGGTACGCTCCCCGGGACGCGTACCGGGCACTCCCCCCGCGCCCTTTTACGGCCCCCACATCAAACCTAGGGGGTCAGGGGGGTCTACTCTGCCCCCTTTTGGTCATTTCCCCCTTTGTTTTTTCCACCTCTTGTGTCTCAATCCTACCGAGACACAAGATGGCGGCCGCTCCGGACTGTTTGGAATGTTGACAGACACCCGAGAGCCAATCAGCTTTCCGCTCGCAAACTCGCGTAGTGCCTGGTACGCGCCCTGGTGCGCGTACCGGGGCGCGCTCATAGATATATATATTTTTTGGAACCTAAATTACTCAAAATCCACTGGGGCACATATCTTGAGACATAGCAAAGGTACATCGGGCTACCAGTCCCTACAATTTTGCCAAGTTTGGTGGAAATCCATTCAGCCGTTCGGGCTAAAAGTGAGTTTGACCGCCCTATGGAAATTAACATGGGGAAAAAACGTTAAGGGACACCCCTTTTATCTCGGCCCCTGCTTGACGAATCCCCCCCAAACTTTCAGGGAAGGAGCGGAGCGCCGCGAGGCAAATTTGAGGAAAATTTCAGGAAGATTCCTCAACCGGCGCAAAAGTTATTCCCAATAGAATGTTGCGAATTCCCTATACAAAATAATCCTAACTATAGCTACCTACTGGCGACCGCCAGTAGGTAATATATATATATATATATATATACACATATATATATATATATATATATATATATATATATATATATATATATATATATATATATATATATATATATATATATATATATATATATATATATATATATATTACCTACTGGCGGTCGCCAGTAGGTAGTTATAGTTAGGATAATTTTCAATGTTAAATCTCAACATTCTATTTTGAATAACTTTGGCGCCGGTTGACGAATCTGCCTGAAATTTTCAGGAAAATGGTCTCATGGCGGTCCGGTCCTTCCCTGAAAGTTTGGGGGGGATTCGTCAAGCGGGGGCCGAGATAAAAGGGGGGTCCCAAAACGCGTTTTCCCCATGTTAATTTCCATAGGGCGGTCGATTTCACTTTTAGCCCGAACGGCTGAATGGATTTCCACCAAACTTGGCAAAATTGTAGGGACTGGTAGCCCGATGTGCCTTTGCTATGTCTCAAGATATGTGCTCCAGTGGATTTTGAGTAATTTAGGTTCAAAAAAATATATATATCTATAGCAGCGCACAGGTGCGCGCACCGGAGTGCGCTCCAGGCGCGACACGCGAGGTGCGCATGGAAAGCTGATTGGCTCTCGGGTGTCTGTAAACATTCTAAACAGTCCAGAGCGGTCGCCATCTTGTGTCTCGGTAAAATCGAGACATAAGAGGTGGCTAAAACAAAGTGGGAACTGACCATAAGGCGTCAGGGATAGACCCCTTTGACCCCCTAGGTTTGATGTGGGGGCTATAAAAGGGCCCCGCGGGGCATTTATTTTATTTTTTTTTTTTTCGTTTTGCGCGGGGGAAGCGCTCGGTGCGCGCACCAGGTAGCGCACCGGGGAGCGTAAAATGAGGGAAAAAGATGACAGAGTTTTAAAAAAATGAAGTTTTCATTTAGAAATTGGAGGTAGTTCTTAAAAGAACTTTTTTTTTTCTTCTTTTTGTTGTTTTTATTTTTTTTGTGTTTTTGGAACTTTTTAAACTTTTTTTGGCTTTTCAAAACAGTTTTATATTTTTTTTGTATTTTTTAGGGGGAGAAACAAAAAAAGGGAATTGAAACTGGCTCAACTGGAGCAAAAAAACAAAAAAACCAAAAAATTATTTCTTTTTGGGGCACTTGTGATTATCGCCTGCAAGGACGATGAGCTTAACACTTTGTTCCCCATAGGAGATAAGCTTGCCACAAGCCTTACAAGTAATTTTAAAATCAGCAAATCTTGGCTGAATGGTAGGCATCACCTCAGATGTTTCTGGTTGCGAGGAAGAGGGTTGTTTTCTTTGGGAGGGGGTCCTTGATGACTGGGGGAGGTTACTGGCCAGTTCCCGGAACTCTGCGCGAGAGTAGTTGTTTGGATGTTTTCTTGTCATGTGCCGAATCATGGTATAGTTACCAAAAGAATATTTCTTATTTGGGTTGCCCCGTGAAAGTTCATCATCACAGATGAGGCAAGTGACTTTGGGCGCATTCACCTTTTTTTGCCCCTCTGGGAATGAAAAAAACTGCCAAATGAAGTGTGGTTTGGGTTTATAAGGTGTGTTTTCTTCAGGCAGCCATCTTCTTCTCCCCTCCTCCTCTTCCTCTTCCTCCTCCTCCTGTTCTTGACCACCAATATAATTTGGAGCTGGTCCTCTTGGTGGTGGTGGTGGTGGTGGTGGCTGAGATGCACCTGCTGCTGCTGCTACTGAAGCCATTTTAAAGTACAAAAAGGTACAGAGAGTTCCAAACAGATCTTCCTCAGTCAAAGGACAAAGTCAGAATAAGGAAAAAAGGTGGGGGCTTTCATCATTTGGAAAACAAAACTGTCCTGAACCAATGAGAAGTGTTATTTTCAGGTCACAAGACCAGGGGCTTCATCATTATGAAACTAAAACTGTTATGAACCAATGAAAAGTGTTATTTTCTGCTCACATGACCCGACGCGCTTACGCTACGCGCACGGGGGCGCGCAGCGTAAGCGCGTCGGAAGTTTACGTTTTGCGATCGTATTCGTTCGAGTACTTCCGGGTGCGCTTACGCCGTGCGTATCACGCGGTCGCGGCTACGCGATACGTCACGATCATGTTTTCGTTTGCGATATTGGCGCTCACGAGACGCTCCCCGGAGCGCGCCCGGGGGCGCTTTTCAGAAATACGCTTTTCGGGGCGCACTCCGGGGCGCGCTCTGGGAGCGCTCCCCCCAAAAATTTAAAAAAAAAAATGGGATAATTGTAGAGACAGGTAGCCCTATTCTGAAGTGGTTTGTAAAAAAATTAACTTTATAAAAATATGTATTGTGCTACATTGGGCTTAATATATGTTAGAGCCAAAATGTAGCCCAAATGTAGCCCAAAGTAGCCCAATGAAGCCCAAAGATGGCCACCAGAGATCAAAAATTGTAAATGTAGCCCAAAATTCAACTAGATGTAGCACAACTGTAGCCCAATGACAGAATGTACCAGAGTGTTAAAAAGAACAACTAGAGTGCTAACAGTCTTATTTATAAAGTGAAACTTATAGTAAGGAATTAGCATTTAAAAAACCTATGAAATTCACTGAAAAAAACCATAGGTTTCACACCAGTTATAGTTAGGAATTAGCATTTAAAAAACCTATTAAATTCACTGAAAAAAACATAGGTTTCACACCAGTTATAGTTAGCTGCAAATTTTACTGATATAAAACCACTGAAATTCCCACGTTATAGTTAGTCGGACTCACTATAACTTGCGCGTGCAATGCACTGCTGATGACATCACATATTACATCACTCATGACATGGTCAGTGACATCACTCATGACATCACTGATGACACCATCCTTGTGACACAGTGACAGACCTCCTTTCAGTGTAATGTAACCCATGAAACACATATTCAAAAATAGAAACTAATATTTTCAAAAAAGTGGATATACCCATACCAGATACAACAACCAATTCAGTAATACCACCATCTAATACACATCCACTCATGTGTATGTATATGGGTTATTAGATGTTTCTCTTAGTATCAGTATGAGTATCTATATGGTTTGGTGGGGGTATTACTTAGCACATAGATGCATGAGTGACTGACTCTTTGTTTGTATGTGTTTTGAAGACAACATATGTACAGGACTGTATGGGTGGATGAGTGTCTATATGTGTTTGTTAGTGAGTGAATGACTGTCTCACTAGTGTCTTTATCAGTAACTACATATGTTTTAATCTAGTATATATGAATATTGATGTATATAAGTGAGTATATGTGAGAGTAAGAGATTGTAAGAGTTCCTGTTTAAATAAGTATGTGTTTCTATAAGTGATTGTTTAAGAGAATAAATATGTGTAATTTTAAATAGAAGTAAGGTGGAAGTGTGTGTATAACTCTATATTCAAATAAATGGATGTCCAATAGTTTATTTGCACGTGTGAATATGTGTGTGAGTAACTTTTGGATGAATGTCGGTGTGTAACAGGATATATAGGTGTATCACTTCATATGATGAATGAGTATATGTATGAGTGACTATATAGAACTGTTGGTGAATGAGTGGATGTGTATATAGATAGTGGAATTACTGAATTGCTTGTTGTAACTGATATAGGTATCTCCATTTTTTAAAAAATTTCAGTTTCTATTTTTGAATATGTGTCTCAAGGGTTACATTATAGTGAAAGGAGGTCTGTCACTATGTCACAAGGATGGTGTCATGAGTGATGTCACTGACCATGTCATGAGTGATGTAATATGTGATGTCATCAGCAGTGCATTGCACGCGCAAGTTATAGTGAGTCCGACTAACTATAACGTGGGAATTTCAATGGTTTTATATCAGTAAAATTTGCAGCTAACTATAACTGGTGTGAAACCTATGTTTTTTTCAGTGAATTTAATAGGTTTTTTAAATGCTAATTCCTAACTATAACTGGTGTGAAACCTATGGTTTTTTTCAGTGAATATATATATATATATATATATATATTCCTCGCAATCCGCCTCAGCTTTTAGGAGTAACACTACAGTGTGTCCATGGACTTGGCATTCAGAGTTAATTAAAAGACGCCCTACGCATTTCGAGATCATTTACCTCTCATCAGGGGCTGGCCTCTTTGTCATTGGTGCACGTGATGTATGGCATATAGTACGCTCGATTTCCACTGCATGTTGGGACTTATAGTCCTAGGGAGTTCTTATTCTCTCTTTAGTAGATTTGCACAGGCACCTTGAAGCAGGTCTTGTCCTTAGTAGGAATTGAACGGTGAGTCAGTTTCTCTTGTAGATGCAGGACTCACTGTGAAGCAAGTTCGGCACAGTTCCAAACTGCAGCCTCGTCGTGTTTCACGATGGTGCTCTCCTCACGGCAAGGCAACCGTGTAAACTATTCTTCGCAATCCGCCTCAGCTTTTAGTAGTCACACTACAGTTGTCCATGGACTCGGCAGTCAGAGTTAATTAAAAGATGCCCTACGCGTTTCGAGATCATTTATCTCTCATCAGGGGCTGGTCTCATTGTCATTGGTGAACGTGATATATGGCGTATAGTACGCTCGATCTCCACTGCATGTTGGGACTTATAGTCCTATGGAGTTCTTATTCTCTTTTTAGTAGATTTGCACAGGCATATATATATATATATTCACTGAAAAAACCATAGGTTTCACACCAGTTATAGTTAGCTGGAAATTTTACTGACATAAAACCATTGAAATTCCCACGTTATAGTTAGTTGGACTCACTATAACTTGCGCGTGTAATGCACTGCTGATGACATCACATATTACATCACTCATGACATGGTCAGTTACATCACTCATGACATCACTGATGACACCATCCAGTGAATGTGTGTCTTTCTGAAAAATAAATATGTTTTATATATGTATATGTAAAAGTTGATTGAAGAATAAATGTTTAAATAAGTGTCTAAATGGATTTAAAAAAAAAATTGATTGGTTAACTGGCTTATTAAGTGTATCTCAGTGAATACATATATTAGCGAATAATGTTTAAAAATTTAAATATATGTATCAGTGTTTCGTTTTGTGTATAAGAGGCTGTATGGGTTGCTGAGTAGCTACATGTGTGTGTATATGGGTTATTAGATGTTTTTTTTAGTATCAGTATGAGTGTCTATGGTTTGGTGGGGGTGTTACTTAGCACATAGATGCATCAATGACTGACTCACTGTTTGTATGTTTTTGGAAAACAGCATATGTGCAGGACTGTATGAGTGGATGAGTGTGTATATGTGTGTGTTCGTGATTGAATGCCTATCTCACTAGTGTGTTTATCAGTAACAAGATATATTTTAATCTAGTATATGTGAGTATTGATGTATATAAGTCAGTATATGTGAAAGTGAGAGATTGTAAGAGTTCCTGTTTAAATAAGTATGTGTTTTTATAAGTGATTGTTTAAAAGAGTACATATGTGTAAGTTTCCTTAGAAGTAAGGTGGTAGTGTGTGTATATCTGTATATGCAAATAAATGGATGTTTATTAGTTTATTTGCATATGTGAGTATATGTGTGAGTAACTTTTTGATGACTGTCGGTGTGTAACAGGATGAATAGGTGTATCACTACATATGATGAGTGAGTATATGTATGAGTGACTATATAAAACTGTTGGTGAATGTGTGAATGTGTACATAGATGGTGAAATTACTGAATTGGTTGTTGTAACTGGTATGGGTATATCCACTTTTTTGAAAATGTTAGTTTCTATTTTTGAATATGTGTTTCAAGGGTTACTTTACAGTGAAAGGAGATCAGTCACTGTGTCACAAGGATGGTGTCATCAGTGATGTCATGAGTGAAGTAACTGACCATGTCATGAGTGATGTAATATGTGATATCATCAGCAGTGCATTACACGCGCAAGTTATAGTGAGTCCAACTAACTATAACGTGGGAATTTCAATGGTTTTATGTCAGTAAAATTTCCAGCTAAGTATAACTGGTGTGAAACCTATGGTTTTTTCAGTGAATTTCTTAGGTTTTTCAAATGCTAATTCCTAACTATAACTGGTGTGAAACCTCTGTTTTTTTCAGTGAATTTCATAGGTTTTTTAAATGCTAATTCCTTTCTATATCGAGTTTCTAACCTTTTTTTTTTTTTACAATTTACTGTTTTGTGTAAGTATTCATTTTTTTTTTAATATATAATTTTTTTCTTTTGCGCTCTGGGTGCGCGCTCCAGTAAGCTCTCCGGTAAGCTTTCCGGTAAGCTAACCGGTGAGCTCACCTGAAAGCGCACCCAGAGCGCTACTTTCGTTCGTGAAAAAAAATATGAATGAAAAGTTAATAATAATGCAAAACATTACGTACCATACAAATAAAATCAGTTTTTTTTTATAAGGAAAATGATTATGCATTTCCGTAAAAGTTTGATGACGTCACTTTGGCGCGCAACGTAAGTGGCCTCTGAAGCGCCTACGTTCGCGCCGCGTAAACGCACCCGGAAGCGCCTACGTTCGCGCCACATTTGCGCCCCGGAAGTGCCTACGTTCGCGCCGCGTAAACGCACCCGGAAGCGCTCCGGAGCGCGCAGCGTAAGCGCGTCGGGTCATGTGACCTTAAAATAACACTTTTCATTGGTTTCTAACAGTTTTTTTTTACAAAGAATGAAATCCCCACCCATTTCCTTCACTTCTTCTTTCACTTTTGTGACTGAAAGACCTGCCTTTTTGCTCCAGGATATTTCTTGGTTTTTCAATGGCTGCCAGACAATCCAGCAGTGAGGATGACTCCAATGAATTCATCAATGAAGAGCCTCCTGAACGAAAAGTTAAGGAACATTTCATTTGGAAATTTTTTATAATCCCACCTGGACTAAAAAAGGTAAATGCTCCAAAAGTGCAGTGCAAGATCTGCAAAGAAGAGCTGTCACGAGGAAACCCTTTGAAAAAGTACTCTTTTGGGAACTTCACAATGATCCGGAATGTGGAGAGGAAGCACCCCCAGAATTTTGCCCGGGAAAGTGTCAGGGCTCTGGCACAAGAGGTTCCCAGTCATGGGGCCTCTACATCAACCGGAGGAGCAACTTCTTCTGGGAGGGGGCAATCACAGGAGCAGGTGCCAAACATTCAACCTGCATTTAACCATGGTGTCCTCAGATGCAGATACTGTAATCAACTCCTCACCTTTGGGGAGCAAAGTGTCCAGCTCATGGTTCGAGCATTGGAGAACCATCGCTGCCCTTCCCACCCCTAATTTTTTTTGTTTTATTTTGCTCCTGTTGAGCAGTTTCCATTCCCTGTTTTTGTTCCTGTTTTGAAAAAAGAAGAAAACCAAAAGTTCTTTTCAGAACTACCTCCAATTCTCATCAAAGAGCTATATTCTTAAAAAAATGAAAAAGAGTAAGTGAAATGGAGTGCATTGATAATTGAAAGGAGAATGAGGAAGAAAGAACAGAAAGGTATGAGAGGAAAAAAGAAGTGAAGTAGGAGGACTGAAAGAAGGTGAGTGTTAGGAAAGAAAGTTATAAGAAGAAGAGTGAATATGGGGAATGTTGATATTCAATGAAAATGTTGAAAAAGAAGTCAAGTCAAGTCAAGTCAAGAAATTTATATAGCGCGCTACATACCCAGAGGGTCTCAAGGCGCTTGAGGAAGGGTGGGGAATTACTTGTCGAATATCCACGTTTTGAGTTGCTTTCTGAATGCTAGGTGGTTCTGAGTAAGGCGAAGGTGAGTGGGAAGTGAGTTCCAGGTTTTAGCTGCCAGGTAGGAGAAAGATCTACCTCCCATGGTGGTTTTGTTGATGCGAGGTACAGTGGCAAGGGCTTGGTTGGAGGATCGTAGTTGGCGGGAGGGGGTGTAGAAGGACAGTCGTGTGCTGAGGCATTCGGGTCCAATTTCGTAAAGTGCTTTGTGTGCGTGGGTTAGGAGGCGGAAAGTAATCCTCTTATTGACGGGGAGCCAGTGGAGGTTTTTCAGGTGACCAGAGATGTGTTCTTTACGCGGGATGTCTAATATGAGCCTGGCTGAAGCATTCTGGATGCGTTGGAGTTTTTTCAGGAGTTTTGCGGTGGTACCGGCATATAGGGTGTTTCCGTAGTCCAGGCGGCTCGTGACCAGTGCGTGGGTGACCGTTTTTCTAGTTTCGGTGGGGATCCAGCGAAATTTTTTTTGAGCATTCGAAGAATGTTGAAGCAAGATGAAGAAACGGCGTTGACTTGTCGGTTCATCGAGAGTGAGGAATCCAGGATGACGCCCAGGTACCGTGCGTGGTTCGTCGCGATGGGTGCTTTTCCAAGGGCCTCTGGCCACCAGGAGTCATTCCAGGCGGAGGGAGAGGTGCCTAGGATGAGGACTTCGGTTTTGTCTGAGTTCAGTTTCAGACGGCTGTGCTTCATCCATTCGGCTACTTCTTTCATTCCTTCATGCAGGTTGGTTTTGGCAGTGTTAGGGTCTCTGGTGAGTGATAGGATCAGTTGGGTGTCATCGGCGTAGGAGATGATGTTGAAGTTGTGTTGGCGTGCGATGACTGCGAGGGGGCTCATGTATACATTGAAGAGGGTGGGGCTGAGTGAAGATCCTTGTGGTACGCCGCAGATGACTTCAGTGGCCTCTGACTTGAATGGTGGAAGGCAGACTCTCTGGGTTCTTCCGGTGAGGAACGAAGTGATCCATTCCAGTGCTTTTCCTTGGATTCCGACATTTCTGAGGCGCTGTAAAAGGGTGCTATGACAGACTGTGTCGAAGGCTGCGGAGAGGTCGAGGAGGATGAGGGCGACTGTGTCTCCATTGTCCAGTAGATTTCGGATGTCGTCTGTTGCTGCGATGAGGGCGGTTTCGGTGCTGTGTTTGGCTCGGAAGCTGGACTGTGAGGGGTCGAGGGATTTGTTGGTTTCGAGGAAGGCGGCGAGCTGGTTGTTGACCGCTTTCTCGATGACTTTGGCTGGGAATGGAAGGAGCGAGATAGGGCGGTAGTTTTTGAGTTCGGTGGGGTCAGCTGTAGGTTTCTTCAGGAGGGCGCTGAGTTCGGCATGTTTCCAACTTTCCGGGAAGGTTGCGGAGCTGAGGGAGCAGTTGATGACGTCTCGGAGGTGCGGTGCTATAATGGAGTCTGCTTTGTTAAAGATGTGGTGAGGGAATGGGTCTGTGGGGGATCCTGAGTGGATGGAGTTCATCAGACGGATGGTGTCCTCAGTGGAGATTGGGTTCCAGTCATTGAGGATGTTCGAGGGGGGTGGGGGTCCTGCAGACAGGAGTGTTGAAGGATAAGAAAAGATGCATTGCTGGAGTTGAAGGTAGAAGGCCTCATTTATGAAGCCATGCGTCACTTTAACGCCACCAAAGCATCACTTTTTGTGACACAACATTCCAATAAAAAATGCACCTTATTTATTCATATTTATAAAGTGGCGTTTCTTGGTAAATACATCACTTTGTAAACCCCTGTGCCACATTATTCCTACATCAGGTTTAATGTATGCAAAAGGGACGTATTGACGCAAGAAAGGGTCGTAGAGGTGACACAGTGAATAAACTGGAGGCCTCATTTCTAAAAAGTGACGCATCGCTACGTGAAAACAGCAATGCATCACTTTTCTGGGCGCACTCCTTATGACATTCCAGATATGTCATATTTAATTTATGACTAATCAATTCGCAAGGAGTTATAGATATGTCAGTATTTCTGACGTATCTGTAAACACAAAAGTAACGCATTGCTGGAGTGCGTCACAAAAGTGACGCAACTCCAGTAATGCGTCCTTTCACATGGGAAAAGCACCATGTGAAAGGTCTTGCGTCAGTCTTACACCTGCTGTGAGACAGGCGCAAGATTTTGACGCAACAGCATCCTAAAAGTGACGCAGTGAAATCTCATAGATTTCACTGCGTCGCTATTGCAAAGCTTTTTGCGGGGGAACACCCCCTCTGCATACATTATACCAGATATAATGTGGCGCAGGATTTTAAAAAGTGACCCATCTACCTAGATGCGTCACTTTTTAAATATAGCGCAACGAGGCGCATTTTTTTACACCGCTAGTGCGATGCGTCACTTTTCTGTGCGCACTCCTTACGACATTCCAGATGTGTCATATTTAATGTATGAGGAATCATGTCGCAAGGAGTTACAGATACGTCCGTATTTCTGACGTATCTGTAAATACAAAAGTGACGCATTGCTGGAGTGCGTCACAAAAGTGACGCAACTCCAGTAATGCGTCCTTTCACATGGGGAAAGCACCATGTGAAAGGTCTTGCGTCAGTCTTACACCTGCTGTGAGGCAGGCGCAAGATTTTGACGCAACAGCATCCTAAAAGGGACGCAGTGAAATCTCATATATTTCACTGCGTCGCTATTACCAAGCTTTTTGTGGGGGAACGCCCCCTCTGCATACATTATACCTGACGCAGATATAATGTGGCGCAGGGTTTTAAAAAGTGACCCATCTACCTAGATGCGTCACTTTTTAAATATAGCGCAATGAGGCACATTTTTTTACACCGCTGGTGCGATGCGTCACTTTTCTGTGCGCACTACTTACGACATTCCAGAAGTGTCATATTTAATGTATGACGAATCATGTCGCAAGGAGTTACAGATACGTCAGTATTTCTGATGTATCTGTAAACACAAAAGTGACGCATTGCTGGAGTGCGTCACAAAAGTGACGCAACTCCAGTAATGCGTCCTTTCACATGGGGAAAGCACCATGTGAAAGGTCTTGCGTCAGTCTTACACCTGCTGTGAGGCAGGCGCAAGATTTTGACGCAACAGCATCCTAAAAGTGACGCAGTGAAATCTCATATATTTCACTGCGTCGCTATTACCAAGCATTTTGCGGGGGAACGCCCCCTCTGCATACATTATACCTGACGCAGATATAATGTGGCGCAGGGTTTTAAAAAGTGACCCATCTACCTAGATGCGTCACTATTTAAATATAGCGCAACGAGGCACATTTTTTTACACTGCTGGTGCGATGGTGCTTTCCCCTTGTGAAAGGACGCATTACTGGAGTTGCGTCACGTTTTTGACGCACTCCAGCAATCCGTCACTTTTATGTTTACTTTTATGTCAGAAATACTGACGTATCTGTTACTCCTTGTGACATGATTCGTAATACATTAAATATGTCACATCTGGAATGTCGTAAGGAGTGCGCACGGAAAAGTGACGCATCGCACCAGCGGTGTAAAAAAATGCGCCTCGTTGCGCTATTTTTAAAAAGTGACGCATCTAGGTACATGGGTCACTTTTTAAAACACTGCGCCACATTATATCTGCGTCAGGTATAATGTATGCAGAGGGGGCATTCCCCCGCAAAAAGCTTGGTAATAACGAAGCAGTGAAATCTATGAGATTTCACTATGTCACTTTTAGGATGCTGTTGCGTCAAAATCTTGCGCCTGCCTCGCGTCACTTTTATGTTTACAGATATGTCAGAAATACTGACGTATCTGTAACTCCTTGCGACATGATTCGTCATACATTAAATATGACACATCTGGAATGTCATAAGGAGTGCGCACAGAAAAGTGACGCATCGCACCAGCGGTGTAAAAAAATGCGCCTCGTTGCGCTATATTTAAAAAGTGACGCATCTAGGTAGATGCGTCACTTTTTAAATATAGCGTAACAAGGTGCATTTTTTTACACCGCTGTTGCGTCACAAAAAGTGACGCACAGGCGGCGCAAAACTGGCAGCACAAGGCCTTCATAAATATGGTCCTGGATTTTCCCCGTGCTTCGCTCCCCGGTGCGCTTCCCGGTGCACGTACCGGGCGCTCCCCCCGCGCAAATCGAATTTTTTTTTTTTTTTAAATGCTCCGGAGGACCCTATTTTAGCCCCCACATCAAACCTAGGGGGTCAGAGGGGGTCTACTCTGCCCCCTTATGGTCATTTGCCCCTTTGTTTTTGCCACCTCTTATGTCTCGATTTTACCAAGACACAAGATGGCGGCCGCTCCAGACTGTTTAGAATGTTTACAGACACCCAAGAGCCAATCAGCTTTCTGCGCGCAAGTCGCGTGGCGCGCCCGGTGCGCTCCCCGGAGCGCGCCTATAGATATATATATTTTTTTGACTTTGAACCTAAATTACTCAAAATCCACTGGAGCACATATCTTCAGACATAGCAAAGGCACATCGGGCTACCAGTCCCTACAATTTTGCCAAGTTTGGTGTAAATCCATTCAGCCGTTCGGGCTAAAAGTTGAATCGACCGCCCTATGGAAATTAACATGGAGAAAACGCGTTTTGGGACCCCCCTTTATCTCGCCCCCGCTTGATGAATCCCCCCCAAACTTTCAGGGAAGGACCGGGGCGCCGCGAGGCCATTTTCAGGAAATTTTCAGGCAGATTCGTCAACCGGCGCCAAAGTTATTCCAAATAGAATTTTGAGATTTAACATTGAAAAAAATCTTAACTATAACTACCTACTGGCGACCGCCAGTAGGTAATATACATATATATATATTCACTGAAAAAACCATAGGTTTCACACCAGTTATAGTTAGCTGGAAATTTTACTGACATAAAACCATTGAAATTCCCACGTTATAGTTAGATGGACTCACTATAACTTGCGCGCCTGCAATGCACTGCTGATGACGTCACATATTACATCACTCATGACGTGGTCAGTGACATCACTCATGACATCACTGATGACACCATCCAGTGAATGTGTGTCTTTCTGAAAAATAAATATGTTTTATATATGTATTTGTAAAGGTCGATGGAAGAATAAATGGTTAAATAAGTGTGTAAATGGGTGTTTTTTTAAAACAAAATTGATTGGTTAACTGGCTTATTAAGTGTATCTTAGTGAATACATATATTAGCGAGTAATTTTTAAATATTTAAATATACGTATCAGTGTTTCACTTTGTGTATAAGTGGCTGCATGGGTTGGTGAGTAGCTACATGTGTGTGTATATGGGTTACTAGAAGTTTTTTTAGTATCAGTATGAGTGTCTGTATGGTTTGGTGAGGGTATTACTTAACACATAGATGCATCAATGACTGACTCACTGTTTGTATGTGTTTTGAAGACAGCATATGTGCAGGACTGTATGGGTGTATGAGTGTGTATATGTGTGTGTTAGTGAGTGAATGACTGTCTCACTAGTGTCTTTATCAGTAACGACATATGTTTTAATCTAGTATATTTGAGTATTGATGTATATAAGTGAGTATATGTGACAGTGAGAGATTTTAAGAGTTCCTGTTTAAATAAGTATGTGTTTCTATAAGTGATTGTTTAAGAGAGTAAGTATGTGTAGGTTTCCTTAGAAGTAAGGTGGTAGTGTGTGTATAGTTGTATATGCAAATAAATGGAGGCTCAATAGTTTATTTGCATGTGTGAGTATGTGTGTGAGTAACTTTTGGATGACTGTCGGTGTGTAACAGGATGTATAGGTGTATCACTACATATGATGAGTGAGCAAATGTATGAGTGACTATATAGAACTGTTGGTGAATGAGTGGATGTGTATATAGATGGCGGAATTACTGAATTGGTTGTTGTAACTGGTATGGTTATCTCCATTTTTTTTAAATGTTAGTTCCTATTTTTGAATATGTGTTTCAAGGGTTACATTACACTGAAAGGAGGTCTGTCACTCTGTCACAAGGATGGTGTCATCAGTGATGTCATGAGTGATGTCACTGACCATGTCATGAGTGATGTAATATGTGACGTCATCAGCAGTGCATTGCAGGCGCGCAAGTTATAGTGAGTCCAACTAACTATAACGTGGGAATTTCAATGGTTTTATGTCAGTAAAATTTCCAGCTAACTATAACTGGTGTGAAACCTATGTTTTTTTCAGTGAATTTCTTAGGTTTTTTAAATGCTAATTCCTAACTATAACTGGTGTGAAACCTATGGTTTTTTCAGTGAATTTCATGGGTTTTTTTAATGCTAATTCCTAACTATAACTGGTGTGAAACCTATGGTTTTTTCAGTGAATTTCATAGGTTTTTTTAACAGTAAATTTTTAACTTTTTATAGGGCTTCATACCTATGTACTTTTTAGTGAATTTCTAAGGTTATTTTTTCACAAATGTCTTTAGCTGAGAAAGGTATGTTTAATGAACCCTATATTGTATATTATGATAATATTTTTGTTTAAATATAGGTTTTTTTTTTTCATTTTTGACTTTGGTGCGCTCCCGGTGCGCGTACCCGTGAACGCCCCGGTGCGCGTACCGTAAGCGCACCAACCCAAAAAAATAAAAAAAAATTATGAAGGAGTGAGCATGTGGAATGGGGACAGAGAGAGTGGTGTTAAGAGAAAGAGAGCTAGAGGGAGGAACACAGAGGGATTGTGTAATAGATAGTAAGACAGAGAAAAGGTGTAAGAGGAAGTAACTGAGAAAAAGAAAATGAATAAGGGAGCAAAAGAAGAGAAGAAAGAGGAAGAAGACTAAAGCAGAGGTTCTGGGAAAATGTGAATGGGTGATGAAAGTAAAAGGAAGGAGACTTAAGTATGGGGAATGACAGGTAGTAACGGAACAAGAGAAAAAAAACAGTAGTGACGGAGGGAAAGAAAATAGCAGTGAGTGTAAGTAAAGAGGAGTGAAAGAGGGTGTATATAAGTGAATAAGGGTAAGACATGGGGAGTGACAGAGAGGAAGAAGAGAGAGAATAAAGGAAGGAGTGTCAGAAAGGGACTAAGTGAACCAGTAAAAAAGGTAAGTGAAGGAGTGTGGATAAGCAGAGGTACTGAAAGAAGTTGAATGTGGTAGGAAGTAAACATGGAGCATAAGAATAAGTGAGGGAAGCAAAGTAAGGAAACAAGGGTGAGGTAGGGTGAGAGAAAAGTAGTGAGGTTAAAGTAAAGGGTGACAACAAACTACATTTTTTTAAAACACTTACCATATAATTAATGAAAACGTACTTGTATCTGTGAAAGACAAAAGAAAAAACACATTATAATTAGTAAAAAATATATATTAAAATAGAAGAAACAGGTCAAGAGGTAAAAAATCAAAAAACGTGTACTAAGAAATAAAGCAATAGTGAAGGATACAAAAACAGAAATAAAGTAATGTAGAAAGAGAAAAAAGAAGGAAAAAGAAATAGAAAGAGAACAAATTACTGAAGGTAAGTAAGATACTAAAAGAATGTGAGATACCAAAACAGAATCAGGAAAGATAACAAAAGTAAAAGGAAAATGAGTGAAAAGGAGAGAAGTATGAATGAGGAACTATTAATAAAAAAGAGGAATAGAAGATGATTGAGAGTGAGTGAAGGGGAGTCACAGAGTGAAGGGATGAAGGGAATGAGGTTAATATAGAACAATGGATGAAAAAGGAGTGAGAGTGTAAGTATATAGAAAAACAAAGAGAAAGACTGAGTGAACTACAGTATAATGAGTGCGAAAGAAAAAAAAAGGAGAAAAAGAAAGAAAGAGAGGGGAAGAAAACTAAAGCAGTTGTACTGAGAGAATGTGTAAAAGATAAAAAGTGGTGGAAGGAAGAGAGGAAACGCAGACAGTTCAAATTGGATTGAGAAGTTGTGAATGAAGTGCAGTAAAGGAACAGCGATGAAACAAAGTTAAAAAAAGGCAGTGTAAATGAGTAAAGAGAGGTAAATAAGGGTAAAAAGGGAAAATGAGTGTGAGACAATGTGAATACAATATAAATTACACAATGCAAACTATAGAATAACTTCTACAATATGTTACATTATTTATTTTTGCTGTTCTCAGAATATATTGAATTTCACTTAAATTAGTGAGTTCAAAGTCTTCATCATATAACAGCGGGAAAAAAAAACACAATCTAAAAGATTGTGTTTAAAAAAAACCATTCAAACATACATCTCATATATGTACACTAATCTTTGATTCACTTACTTTTCCTTGAGGCCAAATAGAAGATAGTGAAGGTCCTTTTGGTGGAAAAAAAGTCTGCTGTGCTCTATAACTTCCATTTCATCGACTTCCTATGAAAAAAGATCTAAGAACATCATATCTTACACTTTCCTCACGGCCAATTTATGTCAGATATATCAGTATTTTTTACTTTGAGATCCACTTAAAGTACCTATATGAGATACATAATTTAAAACATTAGATTAACTAACTAACTAACTAACTTTTATTATCTATTCCCATCTTCAAAGGCCAATTCCATTTACTAAAACTTTGGTTTTAAAAACACTAGATAAGAATTTGTAGAGTCATAAGGCAAACGTTGTTTATAAGTTAAATGAGAATCATTGCAGTAACTCCATCCTTTTTCACATTTTAAGTAGCATGTATAATGTCCTGAGGTTGTCGAAGAACCGTCATGATAAATAATAGCTTCAGTTGTAAAGGTTCTTCCTGAAATTGATAACTGAGAAGCCACAACATTTTTGATAGAAGTTGTCAATTTAGTTCCATCAGGTCTACATTGTTGGAAAACTAAAATGATATACTGACCATAACTTTGTATAAATAATGTGGATAGCATTGGACACTTACATTGGGTACACACCATATTATTATCTGCTGCTTTAACTAGATTTTTAAATGACACTGATTTACAGCCAACAAACTCAGGGCCTTATTTATGGAGGCCTTGCGCCACTAGAGTGTCACTTATTTCCCATATTTAAAGTGATGCACCAGCTGCACAAGGCAATCATAAATAAGGGCCAAATGAAAATACCAATGAATTGCACCCAAAATCGTTTTTTGAATAACATTTAAGAAACACTGTGCAGAACCTATGTACAACCACTCAATATCACTTTTGAAACATCACTGTGTCCCAAAATACAAATCCACTATCTTGCAAATGTTCATAAAAAGTATTATCAAAAAGCAAAAAACAAATCAACAGCTAACAAGCTCAGGGCCTTATTTATGAAGGCCTTGCGCCAGAAGAGCGTCACTTATTTCCCATGTATAAAGTGATGCACCGGCTGCACAAGGCAATCATAAATAAGGGACAAATGAAAATACCATTGATTTGCCCCCAAAATCGTTTTTAGAATAACATTCAAGAAACACTGCGCAGAACCTATGTACAAGCACAGAATTTCACTTTTGAAATATCACTGTTTCCCAAAATACAAATCCTCTATCTTGCAAATGTTGATATCAAGCATTATCAAAAAGCCAAAAGAAACCAACAGCAAATAAACTCAGGGCCTTATTTATGAATGCCTTGCGCCACAAGAGCATCACTTATTTCCCATGTATACAGTGATGCACCGGCTGCACAAGGCAATCATAATTAAGGGCCAAATGAAAAGACCATTGATTTGCACCCAAAATCGTTTTTTGAATAACATTTTAGAAACACAACACAGGACCTATGTACAAACATACAATTTCACTACTGAAACTTAACTATCTGCTTCCAAATATTCTCCATAGAGCAAACAAGTCTCTATCTAAATTAAATAAATCATTACTTACCTTTAAAAATGCTTTGGGAGATTGAAAACAGTGTCAGACACACACACCAATTTTTCTTTAGCAGAGCAAAAGGTGTGCACTCAATACACTGAAACCAAGACTGGCATAGCAAATCTCTAACTTTGCACACATATGCCTTATTTCAACCAATCAAAAGTCTTCCCTCACTATTTTCAAACCAACACCCTTCCCCCTCTCAGATCTTTCTATCTGTTACCATAGCAACTCCCTCCTATCTGAACTCTCAGGTTCAAAAGTTTATTCTACAATGTTGCAAATTAATTCAGCAAGTATGTTTGACCTCTCAATACACCAGCTTGTCCAGGGCATTATTGCTTTTAGTGACTTTTTCGTAACCATTCAAATTGCTTCTTACACACAACACAACCATGCACCCTAACTTTCTGTTTTCAACTAACTGAATCCACCTATCATTGCTTGTGATTCAACAGCAGGGAAACTCCACAATTATTTTTTTGTGAACTCCTACTGGACCAACTGCCATTTCATTCCCACACTTCATCTGACTGCACCAGAACCTTCTCACATCATGTATTCTGTATGGATTATTGGACATAGCTACATCCACTGGGGTCAAAGGTATGCAGCAAGCAGAAATTATCACAACCTTGATTTATCAAATATGGAAATCAAGTGGATTGGCCAGAGAGGATTGAGATGTCATCAATTGATACCATTGGTGAAAACCTTTTTGCATCTGCCAAACCCTGACCTCTTAATAGTGCACTGTGGAGGAAATGATTTGGGCACTATAACTGGGGTTGGTCTGGAAATGCTTTTAAAGGACACCTTTGATCAATTGATGACACTTTTTCCACAAACTGCCTTGGTATATTCCAATATATGCCAAAGACAGAAATGGAACTGGTCCAACCAATTTTGTCCACAATTTGAGAAGGCACGGAAACATGTGAATAAATCTGTTTCTGCTTACATGAGAGACTGTGGAATGGGTTCAATTTACAATAATAACTTGCGTTACAACATGCAAGACATCTACAGAGGAGATGGTGTGCACTTTTCAGATGAGGGAAATAGAATATTCCTCCTGAATTTAAGACTGTGCATTGGAACCTACTTGTAGGTACCTAAATCAGCCACAGAACCCAAAAGCTCTTTTCAGAGCTACCCTACCACTGATCATTCAAAACGTTTATCTTTTTCTAACTTTTTTCACTATTTTTCACCAAAGTACGCTTCCCGGTACGCTCCCCGGTGCGCGTACCGGGCGCTTCCCCCGCGAAAAATTCAATTTTTTTTTTAATTTAGCCTTTATGAGCCTCCTAAGCCCCCCTCAGAAAACCTAGAGGGTCAGGAAGTGTCTACCGTGCCCTCTTCTACCCATTCCAAACATTGTTTGTCCTCCATCTTGTGTCTCGATTGTACCGAAACACAAAATGGAGGACTCCCGTAACGCTGCTGGTGCGCGTACCGGAGCACGCACCGGTAAGCGCTCCCTAAAAAAAGGTGGGAAAGTAATTTACAGAAAAACCACTGGAGACACTTTCATCAAATATAGAATAGACCCTACTACATAGCAGTCCCTACCATTTGCCCAAATTTGGTGGAATTCCATTTAGACATTTAGGCTACAGGCCTGTCTACATATCCTGAGGTAAATTACATGACCAAAACACATATGAAGTGTAAGAATTTACAACCAATTAAAAAGTTTCTTTCATTTTCTATGATTATATCCTGACATTTGATTGGTTATCTACATGAATAAATAAAAAATAAAAAAGGAAACACAGCCATTTTGACTACTACTTCCTGAAGTACATTTGAAAACAAATTACACTGACAACTTCAACTGCTTTATCAAAGGTAAGTTGTTATTTTGGAAAGTGAAGTATGTTGTGCACTTTAAGTTAATTTGAGAAAAAATATTCTGTTAGTTATATACTATCCCTCTGTAATAGTTATAGATTGAGATATGCTGCTCTGTTATACTTATGGATTGAGTTAGGCTTCCCTTGTATTATTATAAATTTACTTAGGCTTCATCACATACTCTTTTTTATATTTCAAATTCCAGCCTGATACCATACACTGTCCAAAGATAACTTCACTGTTAAAAAATCCAAACTACATGTCTAAAGTTAAACACAACAGTGCCCTATCTCTACTGATATAATTATTTTTTATGCAATTTACAGCAACAAAATGGAAGGAGAAAAGAATATTTCTTTTGAAATTGTTTTGAACAACAACCCGGATGGAAAAAATGATAACATTGACTTTATGGATGAATCTCTGGACCTTGAATTACTTGAGTGTATGGAATCAATGGAAAAACAGAATGTAAATGAAGAGATTCCAGACAATATTTTATTCGAAGTTTCATTAAATTATGAAAAAGAATCAGAAGAATAAATTTATATTTAATAATCAAAAATTGTTCGAGCCATTATTCATTTTTATATTTAATTCATCAAGTAGATCAAAAATGTTTAAAAAATAAAATGAGACTTATAGTATACTGTGCTTGCTTTCTCCCACTATATTATCTCCAATGTGTATTTAACATCTCTTTATCATCTCCTGCCTCCATGTTGTTATATACCACAAAAACTTCTGTAACAACATGCAAAATATCTACAAAGGAAATGGTGTATATTAAATCATAGACTCTGCTTTGGTACCTACATGTTGGTACTTAAATAAATAAAAAAAACAACAAAAAGAACAATTATTAAACATACAATTTTTAAAAGTGAATCTTTTTTCCCCATAGAACGCTCCCCGGTGAGCTCTCCGGTGCGCGTACCGGGCGCTCCCCCCCCCCCCGTGAAAAACGAAAAAAAAAAATTGAGACCCCGCGGGCCCCTTTAATGGCCCCCATATCAAACCTAGGGGGTCAGGGGGGGTCTACCCTGCCCCCTTATGGTCAATTCCCCCCTTTGTTTTTGCCACCTCTTATGACTAGATTTTACCGACAGACAAGATGGCGGCCGCTCCTGACTGTTTCGAATGTTTACAGACAACTGAGAGCCAATCAGCTTTCCGTGCGCAAGTCGCGTGGCGCGCCGGGTGCGCTCCCCGGTGCGCGCCTATAGATATATATATTTTTTTTAACCTAAATTACTCAAAATCCACTGGAGCACATATCTTGAGACATAGCAAAGGCACATTGGGCTACCAGTCCCTACAATTTTGCCAAGTTTGGTGGAAATCCATTCAGCCGTTCGGGCTAAAAGTGAAATCGACCGCCCTATGGAAATTAACATGGGAAACACGCGTTTTGGGACCCCCCTTTTATCTCGGCCCCTGCTTGATGAATCCCCCCCAAACTTTCAGGGAAGGACCGGAGCTCGAAGAGGCCATTTTGAGGAAATTTTCAGGAAGATTCTTCAACCGGCGCCAAAGTTATTCCAAATAGAATTTTTAGATTTAACATTGAAAAAAATCCTAACTATAACTACCTACTGGCGACCGCCAGTAGGTAATATATATATATATATATATATATATATATATATATATATATATATATATATATATATATATATATATATATATATATATATATATATATATATATATATATATATATATATATATATATAATACTTAAACTTTTCAGAAACACACAGTCACTTGATGATGTCATCAGTGATGTAATTTGAGATGTCATCAGTGATGTCACTGACCATGTTATGAGTGATGTAATATGTGTTATGTGATGTCATCAACAGAGCATTGTGGGGCGCACGTTATTGTTAGCTCAACTAACTATAATGGCTGAATTTCTCAGGTTTTGTACGAGTGAAATGTCCAACTGACTATAACATCCCTGAATCCATGTGATGGAGTGGTTCCAGGTCGGAGGTCGGCGTCCGCTGGCCAAGGACGGGAGCAGCACCGCCAGTACCTGCAAGCAGTTCAAACTCTGCAGTAAGTCCCGTGTGGAGTGTGCAAGTTGTCGTTGGCAATATTATTGGAAGACGGAACTTCAAATTAAATTATTGCTCATTTACACGCCATGTCCACAGACACATTGCAGGGACGGTTGGAGGCAGCAAAGGGTATGTTTGTCGATTCCCCGGCTGGGGAACAAGTACACAATGTGACTCAGGGTGCCTCACAAGAGCCGCACAGTAACCTTAAAGATTTGTTCAAAGCACTGGAGAAAGCCTGTAAATCCGAACAAGCGAAATGGTGGGTGCACAGCTCTATAACGGGGTATCTTGAAGTTGGAAGATTACCACGGGGGTTAAGGATAATGCTAGCCCCCTCTTACGAGAACCCAGATCCTCGGATGTTATCTGACTGGGCAGAATGCAACTTAGACTAGTCACGCAGGCTTATAGAAATTTTGATTAAATATGCGGAAAGTGACAGAGTTAAACTCTTAGCGGAAATAGACAGGCTGAATGAAGAAATTGAAAAACTGCTGAGTACTCCTTTGACAATTAAATATCGGGATGAAATGGCTGTACGTTAAAAAGGGAGGAGGAGGTTATTAAGAGGCGTAAAGCCTTCAAGTTTCAAAGGGATCGTTTGGACTATGAACATGGCCAAATCTTTACTTTTATGAAGAAGTACGATAACTTGAAAGCTCACCAAAAGGCTGTTGTCAGTACCACTTCAGTCAGACAAACGAGTGGCGCGGCGACGGCAGAAGCCTCTTCAGTCTCCGATGGCAGCTCCAACATAGACAGTGAATCAGATAGTGATTTGAAAAGATCCCAGAGGTTGGGGTTTCGGAAATTACCCTGGCACAGGAGTTAGAAGTGGTCCAACAAGATCGGAAGCAGACCTTTTGCTCCGGTGCCCGGGGTGCTGCCGTAAGCAAAACAACAATTTCAAACGCACAGAAAGGAGACGGTGCAACAAGCAATGAAAACGCCAACAACAAACAGAAAAAGCCACGGAGACAATGGAAACGGAATTAAGTCTCCAAGATGTCGATGTACAAACCATGGTAAATTTATCTGCAGTTGTGCTCACTCCGAATGAAACTCTTTTGCTGTCACTGGGCCTATCTTACAGCGCTAAGAGTAACTTTGACTATGTCGGCACTAAAATAGACGTATTCAAGTATGTGCGCAAACTGAAGCACCGCAAATATCACAGCCTGCACAAGAAAGCTGACACAGTTCAAACAATTGAGTATAGTATTGTGTCACCCAGTTTGCCTATTTCGGATTCTATTTTTTTAAAGGATTTATTGGACATACAAAATGAACCTGCGCCAATACCTTCTAGCCCAGGCCGGGGCCTAGAACCTGTGTCAGTTTTAACTCCGTTTAAACCTAAATATACATTTTGTCCACTGATGCTAAAAGATAATTTGGACTTGTTTCATGACAAGGTTTCTCTAGAGCTCAGGGTATTAGTTTTTAAACAGACTAATACCGCAAAGAGGAAACCCTACAGGGACCTGGAATATCACAAATTGATCAAGAAATTGAAAAATAATGCAAACGTTATCGTTCGGCAGTCCGACAAAGGGGGCAACGTGATGCTATGGCCTCGACAAATGTATATGGACGTAGCACTAGGTCAACTCAATGATCGAGACTTTTACAGAAGGACAAATTCAAATGAAGTACAGCAGGCTAAAAATGATATTTATTCCAAGTTAATGGCCTGGAGAAGTATGGGTCTAATCACGATGGAGGAATATAAGTTTATGAAAAATGAATTTCCTGTAACACCAGTAACCTACTTTATTCCTAAAATCCATAAAAATAGTACTAAGCCACCAGGTCGACCCATTATCTCTGCCTGCAACAGTATCCTTGAAAACGTTAGCAAATATGTAGATTTTTTTCTACAAGATCATGTTAAAAATGTACCTTCATTTGTATTGGATACTGGAGATTTTTTAAGAAAACTGTCTGATTTTAGGTGGGAACCCAGTTACCTTCTAATCTCTCTGGATGTCACGTCCCTTTATACTAGCATATACCATAGGGACGGTACCAAAGCAGTGCAGCATTTCTTAAGTACAAGACCTGCATGTCTGAATGAGCATACGAGAATGATTTTATCTATGATCAGTTTGTGCTTAGAGAACAATTTCTTTTTGTTTGCTAATCAACTCTTCTAGCAGGTCAGACGAGTGGTAATGGGGGCCTGCTTCTCTCCCAGTTATGCCTGTTTACACATGGGATACTGGGAGTAGCAGGTCCTCATGACCAACTATCAAACCATCATGAATTCTAAAATCAAGAAATGGATGAGGTACATTGATGACCTTTTTATAGTCTTGGATGGGTTGAGAAGCGAAGCTGAACAGTTAATTGAAAGCCTTAATGTGAACAATTTAAATCTAGAGTTTACAAGTAGCATCAGTGCCACTTCCATTTGTTTCCTAGACATGGAAATATTTGTTAACAATGGTAAACTAGAGACCAAGCTCTACCGAAAATCCACAGCCGGGAACACAGTTTTACATGCTGCAAGTCACCATCCAGCCCACCTCATACGGAGCATTGCATATGGTGAAATGCTGTGAATTAGGCGTATATGTAGCACAGAAACTGATTGTAGACAGGCACAAATGGAGTGTAAAGCCAGGTTCCTGAGGAGATGTTACAAAACTCAAATCATAGATAAAGCTATGAGTAGAGCCAACTCTCAGGATAGATTGAAGCTCTTAGCCACTCATGCAGCTGGAAAGGGTAAAACTGACAAAATTGAGCAGGGTGTGACCAGGCTTATCTTTGCTTACAGTAATCAGCACCAGATTATTCACAGGATTTGAAACACAATTGGTCGCTTATCACAAGTGATCCGGTTGTGGGAACTCTGGTTACTAAGGCACCTAGCATAACATATAAGAGAGCAAGAACTATGAATAGTTGTCTAGTTTCTAGCAGTCCTGGAGTACGGACCACAGTATTGTAGTTGAACAGTAGCAAAGGCTTTTTGAAATGCTCCTCCTGCAAGGCATGCAGAAAT
Organism: Lissotriton vulgaris; assembly: GCF_964263255.1. Lineage (NCBI taxonomy): Eukaryota > Metazoa > Chordata > Amphibia > Caudata > Salamandridae > Lissotriton > Lissotriton vulgaris. The sequence goes on along the minus strand of NC_141687.1, from coordinate 1,460,159,094 downwards.
GGAGTAAGTAAGTCTGAATACATGACTCACTTCAATACTAAACCTATCAGCATCAAACACAAATTGACGTGCAGGACGGAGTACGCAGTGTATGTGCTGGAATGTCCCTGTGGTCTAAGGTACATGGGAAGTACGAGACCACAGGTGTACAAAAGGATTTTACAGCACCTTAGGGCTATCACGAATGGTGACACTGCGTACCCGGTCGCACGTCATTTTGATGAGTGTCACAATAAGAATGCTGCTGAACTGAGGTATTTTGTTATAGACACAGTGCCACCACAGAGGAGGGGAGGGGACCGAGAGTCCCAGCTGCGTTTATTAGAAACTAGACATATAATTCTGCTCGACACAAAAACTCCTAATGGTCTTAATGCAAGTGAGGATTGTTTTATATATCAATGATTCTGCACTAATTTAAGAGTTTGTATCTGTCTGTGTACTATGAATATATTAGCTGTCTCTCTACATTTTACATTTAATCATTTTCATTATTATTCACTTTTTTATCTCTATGCATTTTATCACTGGGTTGCACTAATCTTTGCCATTATTTATATACAAAATTTGCACAGCTAACCTTGCACAGCAATACGAGTTTGCCCACTTGGGCTGCATTATGTAGTGTACCTTGAAAATTATAGGTGAACACTCAGTTTGCATCCTTTTACTATTTTCAATGAATCTGGCTAGTTCAAGATATGTATCTCCTAGTTTATTCTAGTTTTAAACAGGATTTGTTTCTTAAGCATGATTTTAGCCATACATTGATGTATTTATGGATGTATATTCCTTGTAGTTTAACAGCAATGATATGGAGTATTTATATTTTAAAGCATATTTATTTACTTATTAATATGTTTTATAATTATTCTAAATTGGTGCTTAATGAGAATATCAAATAGCTGTGCCATGTTCTGCATTCTGTATTCCACAAACTTGGTACAAGGATTATCCTTGAAGGTTTAACAAATGGCGTTTTTTAACATTGTGACATTATGTTTTCTATGTCTATTAAATTAATGGCATGTAGCACTTTAAAAGGGGGATATCCGCCCCTTTAACGCTGTCATTTGATCAAGGCCTCGTCAGGCCGAAACGCATAATGGCGGGATAGTGTAGAGCACAATAAAAATACTTATGCACCATTACTGGGTTCGCCTTGTCTCTTCAAGCTGAAAATTTGCTGTAAGACGTCTTTTATACCATATATATATATATATATATATATATATATATATATATATATATATATATATATATATATATATTCACTGAAAAAACCATAGGTTATAGACCATATATAGTTAGGAATTCGCATTTACAAAAATTTATTTTACTCACACAAAACCATTGAAATTCCATATATAGTTAGTTGCACTAACTATATATCGCGCACCCGCAATCCACTGCTGATGATGTCACATATTACATCATTCATGACATGGTCAGTGACATCACTGATGACATCACTGATGACATCTCAAATGACATCACTGATGACATCTCATTTGACATTACTGATCACATCACTGATGATATCATTCATGTGATAATACGATGAACCTCTTCAGACTCTAATATAATCTTAGATACAATCAGTCTAAACAGACACTCACAGACTGTCACTCATCCATGGAGTTACTCACACACCTAGTCAGTCATGCAAAGAATCAATCACACCTCCATTTCCTCAACTATACAGTTATACAAACTTTACTTATTCAAACATATACTAACACATATTTACTCTCTTATACAATCCCTGATACAAGTTCACAATGATCCATACAGCCACTCACACATTCACTGGCTCTTATGCACAGTTATTTATATATGTCAACTCTCACATGTACTGTGTTTTACATATGTACTTACTTTGACATGTAGCACTGAGATATCCATTCACTCACCAATACACTCATGCACACAGTCAACCGCCCATACAGCTGTTTCCACATGCACTTTTGAAACCATACATCTAGTGAATCAACTGCTCACACATCTATGCACAGAGTCATACACCTCCCAGCCACCCACACACACACTCAGTCTCCCATACAAATACTTGGGCAACCAATCAATAACCCATATAGTTACTCATATAGCTACTTATCAACACATGCAACAGTTTACAGAACAACAGACATAATGATGCACAAATTAAGACAGTTTAGTCACTAACCCATGCACTCAGTGAGACACATTTAATCACTCACTCATACAGTCAGTCATGCACCTACTAAATCCTTCATCCAGACACTTATACATCCACTCATTCTTCAATATGTAAGACATATTTTAACTTTACAGAAACATACAGTCACTGGATGTTGTCATCAGTGATGTCATTTGAGATGTCATCAGTGATGTCACTGACCATGTCATGAATGATGTAATATGTGACATCATCAGCAGTGGATTGCGGGTGCGCGATATATAGTTAGTGCAACTAACTATATATGGAATCTCAATGGTTTTGTGTGAGTAAAATAAGGTTTTGTAAATGCGAATTCCTAACTATATATGGTCTATAACCTATGGTTTTTTCAGTGAATTTTCAAGGTTTTGTAAATGCTAATTCCTAACTATATATGGTCTATAACCTATGGTTTTTTCAGTGAATTTTCAAGGTTTTGTAAATGCTAATTCCTAACTATATATGGTCTATAGCCTATGGTTTTTTCAGTGAATATATATACATACATACATATATAAACATATATCATCTGTATATCTATATAAATACAAAAATAAATGCATGCATACATATACTTATATGCATACAGATGCATGTTATTTACATGAAAGTTGAAAAAACACTAATAAAAGCAAAGCTAAAAAGCCACCTCATTACAAACAGAATGGCTTTAACTTAAACGAGGGCGAGATCTATTGCATTTTCAATGCTTGTTTACTTTGGTTCCATCAAGAAGGCATTCAGATGTGTCACACATTTGCCATAAATTCTGAATGTTAGCACTCTAGTTACACATTAGATCACTGTAGTAAAGCTACTGCTCACCAGGGACGTCTGCTGCTGGTATTCAAAGTGCATGTTTCAGTCTGCATGTCAGAATTTTTTTAATGAAATAGAAGAGGATTTGAGAAGTCACTTAAAATGATCCCTAATTTTTCTTTCTGAAGCACTAATCATACTTTCTATGGCAAAATTAACCCCCTCATGTTGTTCCTTTTTAAATTGAGTGTTTTCAGACTTACCACTTCATTCCAATCAAGATGGCTACTGGTGTGCCATACTTTTGTCATAAGTAAGACTGTTAGCGCTCTAGTTGTTCTTTAGAACACTCTGGGACATTCTGTCATTGGGCTATACTTGGGGTACATCTGGGTGATATTTGGGCTACATTTAGGCTCTTTTGTCTCTGGTGGCCATCTTGGGAGACTGTATGTCAGAATTTTTTAATGAAATTGAAGAGGGTTTGAGAAGTCACTCAAAATGTGCCCTAATTTTTCTTTCTGCAGCACTAATCATAATTCATATGGCAAAATATACCCCCTCATTTTGTTCCTTCTTAAATTAAATGTTTTAAGAGTTACCACTTTATTCCAATCAAGATGGCTTCAGGTGTGCCATACCTTTGTAATAAGTAGGACTGTTAGCGCTCTAGTTGTTCTATAGAACACTCTGGGACATTCTGTCATTGGGCTATACTTGGGGTACATCTGGGTGATATTTGGGCTACATTTAGGCTCTTTTGTCTCTGGTGGCCATTTTTGGAGACTGCATGTCAGAATTTTTTAATGAAATAGAAGAGGATTTGAAAAGTCACTCAAAATGTGCCCTAATTTTTCTTTCTGCAGCACTAATAATACCTTCTGTTGCATAATATACCCCCTCATTTTGTTCCTTTTTAAATTAAATGTTTTAAGAGTTACCACTTTATTCCCATCACGATGGCTCCAGGTGTGCTATACCTTTGTAATAAGTAGGACTGTTAGCGCTCTAGTTGTTCTTTAGAACACTCTGGGACATTCTGTCATTGGGCTATACTTGGGCTACATCTGGGTGATATTTGGGCTACATTTGGGCTCTTTTGTCTCTGGTGGCCATTTTGGGAGACTGCATGTCAGAATGTTTTAATGAAATAGAAAAGGATTTGAGAAGTCACTCAAAATGTGCCCTAATTTTTCATTCTGCAGCACTAATCATACTTTCTATGGCAAAATATACCCCCTCATGTTGTTTCTTTTTAAATTAAATGTTTTAAGAGTTACCACTTTATTCCAATCAAGATGGCTTCAGGTGTGCCATACCTTTGTAATAAGTAGGACTGTTAGCGCTCTAGTTGTTCTTTAGAACACTCTGGGACATTCTGTCATTGGGCTATACTTGGGCTACATCTGGGTGATATTTGGGCTACATTTGGGCTCTTTTGTCTCTGGTGGCCATTTTGAGAGACTGCATGTCAGAATGTTTTAATGAAATAGAAAAGGATTTGAGAAGTCACTCAAAATGTGCCCTAATTTTTCATTCTGCAGCACTAATCATACTTTCTATGGCAAAATATACCCCCTCATGTTGTTTCTTTTTAAATTAAATGTTTTAAGAGTTACCACTTTATTCCAATCAAGATGGCTTCAGGTGTGCCATACCTTTGTAATAAGTAGGACTGTTAGCGCTCTAGTTGCTCTTTAGAACACTCTAGGAGGCTGCAGTAGAACACAAAGTAATCAACGGACAGTCTCTGTCCTTGTTGGATGTACATGTTTTACTGAGAATGTCAGACTTCATTTTCACATGACTGAGAAAGATAATGTGAATTTACAGAAAATATGCTTTCAGTTTAGCTTATAGATCCCCTTCCAAACCACTGTGGGAAAATCATGAGATATTAGTTTTCTTCAAACAATATTCATGAGATCACAGCAGAAGGTTTTTTCACATGGTAAAATCACCTTAGAACCCACCACAATTCCTAAAACGAGTATGGTACCATCAACAAATGATTTATAATGTAACTAAAGTCCTAAAACCCTCTATTAACTACAATGCTTTTTAATGAGGTGCTATCATGTATATTGGTCCCAAGATGGCTGCCAACACTTCTTGGATGAAGTGCTGACAGCCAATCAGATCAGATGTGTGGTTAGGCTCCGCCCAGATATATATCTTTTTTTGAACCTAAATTACTCAAAATCCACTGGAGCACATATATTGAGACCTAGCAAAGGCACATCGGGCTAACAGTTCCTACAATTTTGCCAAGTTTCGTGCAAATCCATTCAGCCGTTCGAGCTAAAAGTGAGGCCAACCGCCCTACGGAAATTAACATGGGAAAAACGTGTTTTGGGACCCCCCTTTTTTCTCAGCCCCCCCTTGATGAAACCCCCCCAAATTGTCAGGGGCTGCTCAGAAACAAAATGTTCCATTTTCCTGAAAGTTTCAGCCAATTCCATCCACAAACGCCAAAGTTATTAGACATAGAATTTTCAAAAATCCCATAGAGAAAAAATCCTAACTATATATACCTACTGGCGACCGCCAGTAGGTAATATATATATATATATACATATATCCACAAATAAAGTTACCACTGTGGGGAACCTCACCCGGAAGGTTTACTTCTGGACGTGAAGACTCAGCAATCCAGCCTTCAGCACACCTCATCTAAAATTGCTGGCTTGACTCGTTTCAGATGGGTAGTCCTTCTTAAAAAGCCTTTCAAATGAAATGCAGCAACAGACTGTATCGTAGGACATCTGCTCTTTTGTTCGAACACATCGCCTCAGTCGGCGTGGCAGACAGGGGCAACCTGCCCCTATGAAACATGGTACTTGCAGTTCCTACCTAGTCATGAAACCCCAGAGGGTATGCCGAAATCTCGTAAGTCTCTTGTAATTATTTTAATATCCAAGTGGATTGATTTGGAGGCTAAATGAGTGAATTGATGCAATACTCAGTACATTCTCGCCAGAGCCCTCCGTTCCGTTTTGATGCTCGGCGATCCTTGCGCCCAGATCCGCACACCTGCGGCGGTTCGACCCCGCAACCTGGTCAGCCGCTAAACATCCACAAATAAAGTTACCACTGTGGGGACGCACACCCGTAAGGTTTACTTCTGGACGTGAAGACTCAGCAATCCAGCCTTCAGCACACCTCATCTAAAATTGCTGGCTTGATGCGTTTCAGACGGGTAGTCCTTTTTCAAAAGCCTTTCAAATGAAATGCAGCAACAGACTGTATCGTAGGACATCTGCTCTTTTGTTCAAACACATTGCCTCAGTGGGCGTGGCAGACAGGGGCAACCTGCCCCTATGAAATATGGTACTTGCAGTTCCTACTTAGTCATGAAACCCCAGTGGGTATGCCGAAATCTCACAAGTCTCTTGTAATTATTTTAATATCCAAGTGGATTGATTCGGAGGCTGAATGAGTGAATTGCTGCAGTACTCCGTACATTCTCGCCAGAGCCCTCCGTTCCGTTTTGATGCTCGGCGATCCGAGCACCCAGATTCGGACACCTGGGGTGGTTCGTCCCCGCGACCTGGTCAGCCACTAAACATCCAGAAATAAAGTTACCACTGTGGGGACGCGCACCTGGAAGGTTTACTTCTGGACGTGAAGACTCAGCAATCCAGCCTTCAGCACACCTCATCTAAAATTGCCGGCTTGACGCGTTTCAGACGGGTAGTCCTTTTTCGAAATCCTTTCAAATGAAATGCAGCAACAGACTGTATCGTAGGACATCTGCTCTTTTATTCAAACACATCGCCTCAGTGGGCGTGGCAGACATGGGCAACCTGCCCCTATGAAACATGGTACTTGCAGTTCCTGCTTAGACATTAAACCCCAGTGGGTATGCCAAAATCTCACAAGTCTCTTGTAATATTTTAATATCCAAGTGGATTGATTCGGAGGCTGAATGAGTGAATTGCTGCAATACTCCCTACATTCTCGCCAGAGCCCTCCGTTCAGTTTTGAGGCTCGGGGATACGAGCGCCCAGATCCGCACACTCAGCAATCCAGCCTTCAGCACACCTCATCTAAAATTGCTGGCTTGACGCGTTTCAGACGGGTAGTCCTTTTTCAAAAGCCTTTCAATTGAAATGCAGCAACAGACTGTATCATAGGATATCTGCTCTTTTATTCAAACACGTGGCCTCAGTGGGCGTGGCAGACAGGGTCAACCTGCCCCTTTGAAACAAGGTACTTGCAGTTCCAACTTAGTAATGAAACCCCAGTGGGTATGCCGAAATCTCACAAGTCTCTTGTAATTATTTTAATATCCAACTGGATTGATTCGGAGGCTGAACGAGGAATTGCTGTAATACTCCGTACATTCTCGCCAGAGCCCTCCATTCCGTTTTGATGCTCGGCGATCCGAGCGCCCAGATCCGCACACCTGCGGCACTATGTCCCCGCGACCTGGTCAGCCACTAAACATCCACAAATAAATTTACCACTGTGGGGACGCCCACCCGGAAGGTTTACTTCTGCATGTGAAGACTCAGCAATTTAGCCTTCAGCACACCTCATCTAAAATTGCTTTCTTGACAGGTTTCAGACGGGTAGTCCTTTTTCAAAAGCCTTTCAAATGAAATGCAGCAACAGACTGTATCGTAGGACATCTGCTCTTTTATTCAAACACATCGCCTCAGTGGGCTTGGCAGACAGGGGCAACCTGCCCCTATTAAACATGGCATTTGCAGTTCCTACTTAGACATTAAACCCCAGTGGGTATGCCAAAATCTCACAAGTCTCTTGTAATTATTTTAATATCCAAGTGGATTGATTCGGAGGCTGAATGAGTGAATTGATGCAATACTCCGTACATTCCCGCCAGAGCCCTCCATTCGGTTTTGATGCTCGGGGATACGAGCTCCCAGATCCGCACACCTGCGGCGGTTCGTCCCTGTGGCCTGGTCAGCCGCTAAACATCCACAAACAAAGTTACCACTGTGGGGGCGCCCACCCGGAAGGTTTACTTCTGGACGTGAAGACTCAGCAATCCAGCCTTCAGCACACCCCATCTAAAATTGATTGCTTGACGCGTTTCAGACGGGTAGTCCTTTTTCAAAAGCCTTTCAAATGAAATGCAGCAACAGACTGTATCGTAGGACATCTGCTCTTTTATTCAAATACATGGCCTCAGTGGGCGTGGCAGACAGGGTCAACCTGCCCCTATGAAACATGGTACTTGCAGTTCCTACTTAGTAATGAAACCCCAGTGGGTATGCCGAAATCTCACAAGTCTTTTGTAATTATTTTAATATGCAAGTGGATTGATTCGGAGGCTGAATGAGTGAATTGCTGCAATACTCCGTACATTCTCGCCAGAGCCCTCCGTACTGTTTTGATGCTCGCGATCCGAGCGCCCAGATCTGCCCACCTGCGGCGGTTGGTCCCCGTGACCTGGTCAGCCGCTAAACATCCACAAATAAAGTTACCATTGTGGGGACACCCACCTTGAAGGTTTAAATCTGGACGTGAAGACTCAGCAATCCAGCCTTCAGCAAACCTCATCTAAAATTGCTGGCTTGACGCGTTTTAGACGGGTAGTCCTTTTTCAAAATACTTTCAAATGAAATGCAGCAACAGACTGTATCGTAGGACATCTGCTCTTTTATTCAAACACATCGCCTCAGTGGGCGTGGCAGACAGGGGCAACCTGCCCTTATGAAACATGGCACTTGCAGTTCCTACTTACACATTAAACCCAAGTGGGTATGCCAAATTCTCACAAGTCTCTTGTAATTATTTTAATATCCAGTGGATTGATTCGGAGGCTGAATGAGTGAATTGTTGCAATACTCCGTACATTCTCGCCAGAGCCCTCCATTCCGTTTTGATAGTTAGCGATCCGAGCGCCCAGATCCGCACACCTGCGGCGGTTCATCCCCGCGACCTGGTCAGCCGCTAAACATCCACAAATAAAGTTACCACTGTGCGGACGCCCACCCGGAAGGTTTACTTCTTGACGGGAAGACTCAGCAATCCAGCCTTCAGCACATTTCATCTAAAATTGCTGGCTTGACTCGTTTCAGACGGGTAGTCCTTTTTCAAAAGCCTTTCAAATGAAATGCAGCAACAGACTGTATCGTAGGACATCTGCTCTTTTATTCAAACACATCGCCTTAGTGGGCGTGGCAGACAGGGGCAACCTGCCCCTATTAAACATGGTACTTGCAGTTCCTACTTAGTTATAAAACCCCAGTGGGTATGCCCAAATCTCACAAGTCTCTTGTAATTATTTTAATATCCAAGTGGATTGATTCGGAGGCTGAACAAGGAATTGCTGTAATACTCCGTACATTCTCGCCAGAGCCCTCCATTCCGTTTTGATGCTCGGCGATCCGAGCGCCCAGATCCGCACACCTGTGGCGGTTCGTCCCCTCGACCTGGTCAGCCACTAAACATCCACAAATAAAGTTACCACTGTGGGGACGCCCACGCGGAAGGTTTACTTCTGCACGTGAAGACTCAGCAATCCAGCCTTCAGCACACCTCATCTAAAATTGCTGTCTTGACACGTTTCCGACGGGTAGTCCTTTTTCAAAAGCCTTTCAAATGAAATGCAGCAACAGAATGTATCGTAGGACATCTGCTCTTTTATTCAAACACATCGCCTCAGTGGGCGAGGCAGACAGGGACAACCTGCCCCTATTAAACATGGTACTTGCAGTTCCTACTTTGACATTAAACCCCAGTGAGTATCCTTAATCTCACAAGTCTCTTGTAATTATTTTAATATCCAAGTGGATTGATTCGGAGGCTGAATGAGTGAATTGATGCAATACTCGGTACATTCTCGCCAGAGCCCTCCGTTCGGTTTTGATGCTCGGGGATACGAGCGCCCATATCCGCATACCTGCAGCGGTTTGTCCCAGCGACCTGGTCAGCCGCTAAACATCCACAAATAAAGTTACCACTGTGGGGACGCCCACCCGGAAGGTTTACTTTTGGACGTGAAGACTCAGCAATCCAGCCTTCAGCACACATCATGTAAAATTGCTGGCTTGACGGGTTTCAGATGGGTAGTCCTTTTTCAAAAGCCTTTCAATTGAAATGCAGCAACAGACTGTATCGTAGGACATCTGCTCTTTTATTCAAACATATGGCCTCAGTGGGCGTGACAGACAGGGTCAACCTGCCCCTATGAAACATGGTACTTGCAGTTCCTACTTAGTAAGGAAACCCCAGTGGGTATGCCGAAATCTCACAAGTCTCTTGTAATTATTTTAATATCCAAGTGGATTGATTCGGAGGCTGAATGAGTGAATTGCTGAAATACTCCGTACATTCTCGCCAGAGCCCTCCGTTCCGTTTTGATGCTCGGCGATCTGAGCGCCCAGATCCGCACACCTGCGGCGGTTCGTCCCCGCGACCTGGTCAGCCGCTAAACATCCACAAATAAAGTTACCACTGTGGGGACGCCCACCCGGAAGGTTTACTTCTGTACATGAAGACTCAGCAATCCAGCCTTCAGCACACCTCATCTAAAATTGCTGGCTTGACGCGTTTCAGACGGGTAGTCCTTTTTCAAAAGCCTTTCAATTGAAATGCAGCAACAGACTGTATCATAGGATATCTGCTCTTTTATTCAAACACGTGGCCTCAGTGGGCGTGGCAGACAGGGTCAACCTGCCCCTTTGAAACATGGTACTTGCAGTTCCTACTTAGTCATTAAACCCCAGTGGGTATGCCGAATTCTCACAAGTCTCTTGTAATTATTTTAATATCCAAGTGGATTGATTCGGAGGCTGAATGAGTGAATTGCTGCAATACTCCATACATTCCCGCCAGAGCCCTCCGTTCCGTTTTGATGCTCGGCGATCCGAGCGCCCAGATCCGTACACCTGCGGCGGTTCATCCCTGCGACCTGGTCAGCTGCTAAACATCCACAAATAAAGTTACCACTGTGGGGACGCCCACCCGGAAGGTTTACTTCTGGACGTGAAGACTCAGCAATCCAGCCTTCAGCACACCTCATCTAAAATTGCTGGCTTGACACGTTTCAGAAGGGTAGTAATCTTTCAAAAGCCTTTCAAATGAAATGCAGCAACAGACTGTATAGTAGGAGATCTGCTCTTTTATTCAAACACATCGCCTCAGTGGGCGTGGCAGACAGGGGCAACCTGCCCCTATGAAACATGAAATAAAGTTACCACTGGGGGGACGCCCACCCGAGCATCAAAACGGAAAGGAGGGCTCTGGTGAGAATGTACGGAGCATTGCAGCAATTCACTCATTCAGCCTCCACTTGGATATTAAAATAATTACAAGAGACTTGTGAGATTTCGCCATACCCACTGGGGTTTATTGACTAAGTAGGAACTGCAAGTACCATGTTTCATAGGGGCAGGTTGCCCCTGCCTGCCACGCCCACTGAGGCGATGTTTTTGAATAAAAGAGCAGATGTCCTACGATACAGGAAGAGCTGCAAAAGAGCTTGACAAAAACTGTTCAATATGGCAAAATACACAGAATTACATGGAGGAATTACAGACTGAAACGAACCACAAGACAAAGCGGTGATAGCAGGGCACAGCAGGTGCGAACTCACGCTCCGGGCAGCTGCAGGCGGTGAACAGGTGGAGGTGTTCGGCGGTAGGGGAAGACCTGGCCTGCAAGCAGGGCAGGGTCACTCCTAATGCGGCGCAGCGGCCTCCATTTTAAGGCTGGGAGGGAGGGAGGAGCAGCTGGGAGGCGGGAGCGGGGAGGCGAGGGGGCGTGGTCGCAGGGGTAATGGCGGGAAAAGTGGGGAACAGAGCAAGAAGGGGGTGGGGAAGAGATGAGAGCAAAACAGCTTGACAAAAACGGTTCAATATGGCAAAATACACAGAATTACAAGGAGGAATTACAGACTGAAGCAAACCACAAGACACAGAGGTGATAGCAGGGCACAGGGCACAGCAGGCGCGAACTCGCGCTCGGGGCAGCAGCGGGCGGTGAACAGGTGGAGCTGTTCGGCGGTAGGGGGCGACCTGGCCTGCAAGCAGTTCAGTTCAGTATTTTAGCCTGTGTTATTTATGTAGGTATTCTTATATGGCTTAGAAACCGTACAATGCTATTACAGTATTATTTCATAATACTATTCTCACTGTACGCATTATACTTTGCAATCTGTTTAACGATTGTAGCAGTTCATATCTCTTGCATGAGAAATGAGACTGTTCAATAAACCTTTTACTGAAAACGCCCATCTCACTATTTCTCTCCAACTCTGTAGAAACGAAGCACGATTGACTGAGTGAAATTCTTATCTATTGTTTCTACGACTCTGAAGATACTTTCCAGTCCTAGGGAAACAAAGTTGGCATGCTTATGCGGTTGTCAGAAACAAATCCCTTCTTGTGAATTTGAGAAAGTTTCTAGTGACCACTGAGCTAGCTGGCACTCACAAATAAGTTTAGTATATACGATAGAGACCTACTGACCTAAGTCCTACCTCAAATCTATAGGATATATTATTCCAATGCGCAGAGCCTATTGGGATTATAGAAACTACACTACAGTTTTATATGTAAATCGATACATGACTAAGATTCTTATTTGTTCAACCTCACAAGTATCATTTTTAATAAACTACAACACCAGCCAATTTCTTAGGCTCAAGATTTAAAATCGTTCCTGTCACATTTGTTTGTGGGGAGTGAGTGGGGATGGCGGACAAAGTGCTGCTGGAGACTTGGGGGCCCAAGAACGTTGTTGAGAAAATGCTGGTGATGTGGGAAGAGAGTGCATTACCTGCTGATGTAGGGAGAGACAGCGTGAAAGGTGTATCTCTCAAAAAGGGCCTAAGGTATGTTTTCAGAATTACCTCGAACAGATGCAAGCTGACATACTGAATCACAAAATGGCTTTTCAATGCTCATATAGTGTGACTTATCAACAGTTCGCATCCAGGCTCACAGAGGGACACCTGCGGCCCGTGCGCTCCACTCGCAGAGGGAGAACTATGGGACGTCCGCTCCCAAAGGAACAGCTACGTACTAGCTCGCATGGGTAGAGGCACAGCAGTGTAGTAGCTCGCAAAGGTAGAGAGCTGCGAGCCAACCCCCTGGTAAGCATGGGCGAATTTTGCGAATCTCGCGTTCGCGAATTTTGCGGATTTGCGAACTCGCAATCCGCAAAATCCGCGAATTCTCGCGAATTTGCGGATTTTTTTTTTTTTGTGTTTGCGCGGGTTTCTGCCAGTTCGCGAGGGTTTTGTACAATGTCGCAAATTGCGAACTTACCTGTCGGGTCGCAAGTTTCGCGAACTTGTTGTTTCTACGTGTCCAGCCTGTTTGGGACACTCTTCTTCATCACTGCCACTCTCTGTCACCACTGCCACTCTCTGACTACTCATGCCACCCTCTGGCCCACCCATGCCACCCTCTGTTTCATCACAGCACCCTCTGGTTGTCCAGTCAGTGTACATTATTGTGGCAACGCAAGCACACCTTCCCTGCCTCAAGTGACCTGAATTAATTTGGGGCTGATTAATGTGTCACAGAATATTTTTTTAGCTGGCACCTGCTTCCTTAGTGCTTCCTGATTAGTGAACTTTTGCACTTGCTAAGTGCTTTCATTGTTGCAAAATTAGTTACAACACCTGCCCTGCCCCTACTGACAATAATGAATTAGGGGCTGATTAATGGATTTGAACTGCCAGCCTGGCTCCTGCTTGTCTCCCTTAGCTGTAATTCAGGACCTTTGTGGCATATGTGTAACTATTCTGAGGTTCAGAGCAGGGTCACATAATAGTTGCAACTGGCAACTGAACTCTGGAGGGGCCCCTCAGCAAGCACTACAGGAAATGGCTAATGATGAGCCTGAACTTTTGAACCTGGTAAGTAGTTTCAGTTTTGATTAGATCGTATTTCTGCAATTTTGCACTTATTCGCGGGGCGCGAAGTTGTACTGGGAAGCCGCGAACTCACGCGAACAGTGCGAGCAGTGCGAGCAAAATCCGCTGCTCGCGGATTTGCGGATTTTGCGGGAGATTTGCGAATCTCGCGGATTGCGAATTTCCCGAAAATCCGCAAAATCCGCGAGCGAAACGGATTTTCCGCCCATGCTTACCCCCTGGCTTCTAAAGGCATAGCTGAAAAGTGGTGATGTAGGGCAGAGAGAGCCTGAAGGGGATATCTCGCAGAGAGAGACCTGCAATATATTTCCAGTCTTGGTTTCACAGATACAACTGCAGTCCTGAGAAGTCCCACCAGACCACCTGCAAGCCCACCAGTGGTTCGCAGAGGGAGACTTGTGGGCCCAAAAAGGTTGTTGGGGGTATACTGGTGATATGGGAACAGGGTGCGTTACCTGCTGATGTGGGGAGAAGCAGCATGAAAGAGGTATCTCTCACAGACAGAGCTACAGGATGTTTTCAATGCTCATTTAATGCGACGGACTTATCAACAGTTCGCACCCAGTCTCGCAAAGGGACACCTGCTGTAATGGTTCGTCTGTACCCCCCCCCCCCCTTCCCCTGTTACCTGGGTGCTTGTGTGCGGCTGATCGCGGCTCCTGCGGGAAGTGAGCCTCCTCACCTGCAGGGTTTCCAGTGGTTAGCGGTCCAGCTTTCCTTGCCGGAACCACTACTACGTCACCAGCGCTTCCGGGGGAATCCGCATAACAGTAGCGGCTTCTCCCCGGTTCGGCACTTTACATTTCACCAGTTCTCTTGGCGGATGCCTGCCATGTTCCTGAACGTCCTTCAGGTAGCCCTTGCTGCGCTGGAGTTCTTCGTTGCTCATCAACTTGCTGTGCAGGAGCGCTTGTTGAAGTGTCCATGACCTTGCCTTTCCGCTCTGCAGCGCTTGTCTATCTTGCCTGGAAGCGCTGGAGCGCGCATCTGCCTTGCCATTCTGAAGCGCTTCATTCCTCATTATCTTTGCTGCGCAGGAGCGCTTGTTTGTGTGCCCATGACTTTATCTTGAAGTGCTGGAGCACTTATTGACTTTGCCTTAGCGCTAGTGCACTTGTATTGCTGCTTTACCCTGAAGCACTAGAACGCTTATTTTGTCTTCCCTTATTATTGCCACACCGCGCTGAAGCGCTGTTTATTATTGGGTTTTTGCTGGAGCGCTGCTTGAACATTCGTACATGGCGCAGGAGCGCTGTTTGCTTTTTTGGTACACTGCGCAGGAGCGCTGTTTGAATATTGGTACATTGCGCAGGAGCGCTGTTTGGTTTTCTGTACATTGCGCAGGAGCGCTAGTTACTGTGGCACGCCTTTTTGTTCTATCCTCAAGATGGCTATTGAACCATGATGTCCAAGAATGAGGTAACCGCTGACTTCCACATGAGTGTATGTTAATAATTGGTAGAAAGTTTGTCTGTGCAAATCAGTAACAGGTATTTCCTTATCTCCCTGTCCTGCTGGTGTCCACGGTTCATCCGAACAGAGGGACTTCCTTTACTACGTTTCCGACATCATCCTGCTATTTTTTAGTTACCTTCCCCATTCCCATCTTCATCCTAACTTGTTATCAATTCTAGAGTGCGGTAAGGTGGGCGTGAGGGCGATAGCTCATGTCGTCTCTGCGAGATCTCTCCGCAAGAAACAGGTAATCTTGTGGGGCAACCTGACACCTGTGCCCTACAGCAGCTTACTAGCTTGCAAACATAGAGAGGTGGGAGCCTATGAACGGGCTTCTAAAGCCATAGCCGCGACCTAGTGGTATGAGGAGAGCCAGCGTGAAAGGCATATTGCACACAGATGCCAGTGTTGCCTCACAGAGGTAAAACTGCGGACCCTATGGCTTCTACACAGAGACATGCGAGCTAACGGACTAAATCACAAAATGGCTACCAACACTTCCTGGTTTTGACAGTTCACAGTCAATGAGCTGTACGCATGTGCTTTTAACCCCTCAGCCAATCACATGTCACAGTTCTCAAATATCGATATCTGTAAACTTTGATATTTCTCAAAAACTACTGAACACATTTACACCATTTAAACAAAAGCGTGCTTTCTGGACCATCACCTTTCTCCCTGCCAAATATGCTGTAATTCAGTTCAGCATTTTCACCTGTAGTCTTCTGTAAGGTTTCATATCGAAACTGCTTAGAGAAAACATGTTTTGGGATCCTCTTTTTTCTCAGCCTCCGCTCCACCAATCACCCCCAACCTTTCAATATAGGACCTAATAAAAAAAAGAGAATTTTTTTTGATAATTTCGTATAGCACATACTGACCTCCAGGAGGGGGGCCGCACAACCCCCTCCCAACATGAGTGAAGCCCCGGGACTGCGCGAACACCAGCAGGCACCTGCAACCCCTGCGAGCCCCTGCTATTATTTTTTAATAAATGCCCCCGGAACCAAGCCAAACCAAGGGCCTCATTAAATTAAAACCCATGACCCCAGCGCAAATTCAGCCTATATTTTTCTTTTTTTTTTAATACATTTTTGGGCCATAGGGGTCATTCTAAGACCCACTGAGCAGGCCTCGGGGGTCAGGGTGATTCTACCCTGCCCCCTTCCCTTGTTTTATACCTTTGTTTCTCCGTTTTCGGGTGACTCGCTTCTACCGAGCCACAAGATGGCGGCTAACACGTCTTGGTTTCCACTACTAGCAGACAATCACAGTGAAGCTTGCGCACGGGACTTGAAGCTCCGCCCAGATATCGAAACTTTTATTTTTCTAACTTCTCAGACACTACTAAATGGATTTACACCATTTAAAAGAAAGATTGCTTTCTATCCCACGCACTACCTTTGTGCCAAATTTGGGGTAATTCCGTTCAGTAGTTTTAGCTGTAGCCTTGCACAAAGTTTCCTACGGGAAATTGATTTTTTTACTCTTATTTTTTAAATTTCTCAAAAACTACTGAACAGATTTACACCATTTAAATAAAGGTCGCTTTCTGAACCAAGCTCTACCTTTCTGCCAAATTTGGGGTAATTCCGTTCAGCAGAATTTCCTATGGAAATTAACATGGAGAAAACAAGTTTTGGGACCCCCCTTTTTTCTCAACCCCCGCTTTACGAATCACCCTGAAACATTCAGGATAGGAGCTGACCTGGATAGACTTTTTTTGGGAGAATTTCAGGAAGATTCATCAAACAACGCCAAAGTTATTAGCAAATCAACAAATGCTTTTCCTATGGAAACAGGGTTCTAACTATAATTACCTACTGGGTTATACATATATCCTACTGGTGGATGCCAGGTTCTAGTTATAGTTAGAACCTAGTTTCCATTGAAAAAGAATATTTTGATTTGCCAATAACTCCGGTGCCGTTTGACGAATCTTCAAGAAATTTTCAAAACAAATTGTTCACTGAGGTCAGCTCCTGTCTTAAAAGGTTTGGAGTGATTCCTCAAGGCAGTGCTGAGAAGAAAGGGGGATCCCAAAACAGGAGCCGCGTTTGCAGAGTGGTGTAAAAATGGGTGTGGGCTCAGACCACCTCTACGCAAGCCAGCTCTGTGGTGCTTACTGAAGGTACCTAGTGGGTAAGTTGGCCCCCATGGACCCTCAGTATTAAAAGGGAATTCATTCCCCAACTTACAATACGCCAGGGAGCGTGTTTGTAGAGTGGTGGAGAAATGGGCGTGGTCTGGTATGAAAAGTTAGCAATCTGCTGTGTGGGACTTACTGGAGGTAATAGGACGGGTAGTTGACCCCTGAGGTTGACATTGGGGGCTAACTACCCCTCCTGTTACCTCTAGTAAATCCCACACAGTAAGATTTCTAAGAGGTGTTTGGAGGGCACCCTCACCTTTCTCCACCACCCTGCAAATGAGACTACTATGTTATAATTAAAAATTAGCATTTAAAAAACCTTTGAAATTCACTGAAAAAAACATAGGTTTCAGGGACATTGTAGTTAGAAATTAGCATTTAAAACACCTTGGAAATTCACTGAATTTATATAAAGCATATGAATATTTGGATAAGGAATTTCTGGGAGGAGGACAGAGGGACTGCAGACCCAGGCATCGTATGGGACACTTTTAAAGCTAGTGCTAGGGGAGAGACACTGAGCTATGCACTTCATAAACAGAAGTTGGAGAAGAAGAAGGCAGAGGAATTAATCAAAAGCTTGATCAAAGCTGAAGAAGAGTTAAATCTTGGCATCCAACTGCATGCATCATTAGAACAGCAGCTTCTAAAAATTGTTGCCCTTAAGTCAGAAACCTTAGAGTGTATTGCTAGCAAAGCTGCAGTGAATTATTTAATCAAAAAAGAAAATGCGTACGAACTGAGCGAGAGGGTGGGCCATATACTAGCCATTCGAACTAGGCAGAGGCTTTCCTCATCAGTTAATAAGGAGATCATAGATGAACAGGGTAACGTCGTGTCACAAACCGAAGAGGTGAGGGAAGTTTTTAGACGATTCTACACAGATCTCTATAGTCTAGATAATGGAAATGAACAAGTGAATATATCAGGGTATTTAGGTAATGTTCCAGCACCCTCCCTCCCAGAGGAGGAGAAGGTGGCTTTAGATAGACCATTCCAAATAGAGGAAATCATAGAAACTTTGAGCAGTCTGCCTTCTGGAAAGGCTGCTGGCCAGGACTTGATCCCTGTGGAATTTTATAAAGTATTTCAAGGTGTGTTGATTCCAGATATGTTTTCCACTTTAACTCAGGCACAGCAAGGGGAGTCGGTTCCCATGTCATGGGGGGGCGCTGACATCATGGTAATCTTGAAGAAAGGGAAACCCTCATCAGTTTCTGGGTCCTGCAAGCCAATTACTCTAATGAATGGCGATGCAATTTTTTTTCCAAGATATTAGCTAGGAGATTGGCAAGAATTATTGAGAGCATGGTTAGCCCCTCTCAACATGGTTTTATTCCAGGCAAAGGCACTACCCAGCATGTCAGACAAGTTATTACTTTGTTCGACACTGCGGCAATCCCGGGAGACCCTATGGCAGTATTATTTTTAGACGCAGAGAAAGCGTTCAATAGGGTCTCCTGGGACTACCTCTGGGTCGTAATGAAGCAGTATGGAATAGGGAAAGGCTATATAAAGGCTATTGAGTCTTTATATAAAGAACCAACAGCCAGAATTAGAGTCAACTGAGGGCACTCGGCGCTGGTCAAAATTAGTAAGGGGACTAGGCAGGGTTGCCCCTCATCTCCCTTGTTGTTTGCACTCTATATGGACCCACTGCTCCGAAGTTTAGAAGCTAATATCAATATCCCCCCATTAACCGCATCCTTGCTATACTACATTCCTGCTGTGCGCTGCAATTTTCAAAATCCCATTGTTTGTGACAAGGTCAACTCGTCAAACGCATAGCGCAGGTAACACCCATGACGAGTTGACCTTGTCACAAGCATCGAAGGGGTTAAGAGTGAGTGGTAAGGAATTTAAAACTTTAGCTTACGCGGATTACATGGCCATCTTAACCTCAAGTCCAACTATAGCAATCAGGGAGGTGGAATTCGAAGCTGAACGGTTTGGGAGGGTCTCAGGGTATAGAATGAATAGGTCAAAGACTCAGGTTGTTAAAAACCCCCATGCAGATTGCAATGATGTCCGGGTAGTCAGCGCAGCAATATACCTAGGGGTTGAGATATCTGCAGAGCTAGATAGGGTCGTGGAACTGAACATCGCCCCACTAATAATAAGGGTAAAGCTAGACTTGGAAAGAATAAATAACCTTCATCTATCCCTAGTGGGATGAAATAATGTGATCAAAATGATAATTTTGTCCAAATGTCTTTATTTTTTTAGAGCTATCCCCTTATGTTTTGAGAATAAATGGTTTCACGCATTAGAGTTAATTTTAAATAGGTTCATCTGGGCACTGGGGAAAACCAGAAGTGCATACAGGTTTATTTCCCTCCCAAGAGAGAGAGGTGGTTGGGGCTACCGGACTTTAAGCTATATTATTGGGTGGGTGCACTGCAACACATGCAGGGTTTGATCGGAGGTGCTGGAGTAGACCAAAGGATCACCAGCTCCTCTTTAGATGTTTATGCGGTGGTTTTGGGAGCAGAGGTTGAAAACTGTTTTTTAAACTGTACTGATTTTGCATATTTTAAAAGGATTAGGTTCAAGACAGTTATTACTGCCGTTAAGATTTGGACTGCATTCTTGAAAAAATATAGGTTGGGGAGATTCAATAGATATACGCGCCTATATAACAACAGATCCTTCCCGCAGGCAGTCTTTGCAGATGCAGTCATGGCGGGGTGGACCGGAAAAGGAATAGTACAGATTGGTGATGTTATGGATCTAGAGGGGATGGTTCAATTTACAGAATTACTCACCAAATACAATGTAGATAGTAGGAGCTTTTTTAAATATTTACAAGTTAGAAGTTTTTTGAGTACTAAGCAGGGAGGCCCCACAGGTTTTGGTAATAATGACATTCTTGAGAGAATAGGGAAAAGGGGTGATTGCACTATTAGGGGGTTCTATGCGTGTTTAGCTACAGGAAAACCGGACGATCTCTGCACGCCGGGTAATAAGTGGGCTCAGAGACTGGGTATCGAAACACATTGGTTCCAGGAGTCGTTGCAGTTAGGGTGCACTATTCTCTGCTCTGCCCCGCTCCAGGCCCAACATTACAAAACAATATATTCCCTCTACTTACAATATATCCCCAGGCTAGCACAATGGGGCAGCACCTCGGGGACTACTTGTCCATGATGCAATTTTCCGGAGGCTGATATTGTACATATCTTTGCTACCTGTCCACAACTGCACACGTTGATTCAGGGTATGGAGGCGTTCTTAGGTAGACTACTAGGAATTCAAATTGCACTCTCACCAACTTTAATATTATTAGGGGTTAGGTTAGACCCTGACACTGCCCAGCGTGAATTCATGTTTGTAGCTATGGCAGTCTATAGATTAACAATTGCTAGGGTCTGGTTAGACAATAGACCGCCGGTGCTTCAGCAGTGGTTGGCAAGCCTGCTTGCAGCTTACAATTTAGAAAAGGCAATATATGCAAGGAGAGGTAAGAGAGGGAGGCTGCTTGGGTTGAGAATCTGGGACCCTATCCGGAAGTGGAAGGAGGGATTAGAGATGATCTAAGTGAATGATTTAGATTCCTAATACTTACTCTTTATTTTATACTTGGATATTACTCTTACCCTTGCCGTATTTTGCTATTTGTTTTTTCTCGTTTATGCTCCTTTTCTTGAAGAGATATGTAACCTAAGGGACAATCTAGATTGTTGGTAACCTTACTTTTTTGTTTTTTATGATGTTTTTTCATATGCTCAAATGTTTACGTTTATGCTTAACCTAAACTCCGAGGTGGTTGGACTGTGATACACAATGTTTGTTGGAAAAACTTTCCTTTAATAAATAAAAAAAAAGGAAATTCACTGAAAAAACTAATCATGGGCATCGTAATCCGCTCCGCCAGCAGAGTTTGCAGAGATTTACCAGCTCCTCTGGGAACGCGAAGTTGGGAAAATCTCTGCCTTCGTGGCAGAGTGGAGTACGAGGCTAGCCCCCATCAACAAAAATGTAAAAAAACACCACTTACATTATCTTCTGCCTTCCCTCCTCCTTCTTTCTTCCGGTGTCCTCCTCCTCGCCGCTGTGTAGGTATTACGTAATGCGTGAACTGAGCATGCAGAGTTCACGGAAGACGTAATACCTACAGGGACGCGAGGAGAAGGGTGCAGGAAGAAGGAAGGCACCGCGGCAAGGAGAAGGTAAGGCAGAAGACAAGGTAAGAAGTTTTTTTTAAAGATTTTTATTTTATTGCTGATGGCCGGAGGCCGGAGCGGAGACCCCGTAGTTCCACAGAGGGTTTATTTTTACTACATGGAGCTAGGCAGAGCTCCACTACAAATACTCTGCCCAGGCTTAGAAAAAACCATAGGTTCCAGGGACGTTATAGTTAGAAAGTAGGATTTAAAAAACCTTAAACATTTACTGAAAAAAACATAGGTTTCAGGTATTTTATAGTTAGTTGGACATTTCACTTGCATAAAACAAGAGAAATTCCGCTGTTATAGTTAGTAGAGCTAACTATAACTCACGCACCCGCAATGCATTGCTGATTACATATTACATCACTCATGACATGCTCAGTGACATCATTGATGACACCTCAAATGACATCATTGATGACATCATCCAGTGACTGAGTGTTTCTAAATATTAGAGCCTAAATATAACATCCCTGTAACCTTTGTTTGTGTTCAGAGAATTTACGAGGTTTTTAAAATTGTATTTCCTAACTATGAAGTCCCTGTACTGTTTGTTTTTTCAGTGTATTTCTGAGTTTTTTTAAAACTCTATTGCCTAACTTTAACCTGTAACCTTTGAGAGCAGGTAAGTGCATGAGTGTCTCAGTGGGTGTGTGAGTGAGTGCGTGAGTGTCACACTGGGTGTGTGAGTGGGTATGTGAGTGCCCTGAGTATGTCTGTGAGTGAGCGCATGAGTGCCTGAGTGGGTTCTTCTAATTTTTCTTCCTTTTTCTGCTAACTTATGATCTTTGTTTTGCCCCTTTCAGTTTGTTGATGAACTTTATTTTTCCTCTTTCTGCTAGGCCTGGGTGGAGATCGCGAAGTTTCACTGTGTGGAATTCCGCAGATTTACCAAAATAGTCTTCTTTGATTGGGCGGATTATTGCTCACCACCCATAATTAAGTCCCCTTGGAAGATGAAAGTAGTTAGGGGTCTAGAACCCCTCCTGTTACCACCACTAAGTCCCCTACAACCGGATTGTTGAGACCTCGTCGGTGGCCTCACCCCATTTCTCATCCTCTCTGCAAACGCTCCTCCTGGTGCACTTCTGGTTCGGGATAATGCTCTCTTGGCTTACGAGAGTCATTATGGGCTTCTTTCCGATTGTTTTTAATCTGTATTTGTGCCTCATTCTGCCTGTTTTTGACTTTTATTTTGCCTCTTTCCGCTAGTTTCTGGTCTCTAATTTACCTCTTTCTGCTCGTTTCTGACCTTTATTTTGTCCCTTTTTGCTAGTTTCTGATCTCTATTTTGCCTCTTTCTGCTTGTTTCTGACCTTCGTTTTTTTCCCCTTTCTGCTAGTTTTGGATCTCTATTTGATCTCTTTCTGCTCGTTTCTGACCTTTATTTTGCCTTTCTCTTCATTTCTGATCTCTTTTTAGTATCTTTCTTCATGTTTCTGACCTTTATTTTGCCTTTCTCTTCATTTCTGATCTCTTTTTAGTATCTTTCTTCATGTTTCTGACCTTTATTTTGCCTCTTTCTGCTTGTTTTTGACCTTTAATGTGCCTATTTCTGCCAATTTCTGACCTTTAGTTTGCCTCTTTCTGCTACTTTCTGATCTCCAATTTGCTCTTTCTGCTCAGTTCTGACCTTTATTTAGCCTCTTGCTGCTTGTTTCTGTCCTTTATATTGCCTCTTTCTGCTCTTTGCTGATCTTTATTTTGCCTCTTGCTGCTCGTTTCTGTCCTATATTTTGTCTGTTTCTGACCTTTATTTTCCCTCTTTCTGCTTGCTTCACACCTTTTTTTAGCCTCTTTATGCTAGCTTCTGACCTTTATTCTGCCTCTTGCTGCTTGTGTCTGATCTCTTTTATGCCCATTTCTGTCTGTTTCTGACCCCTACTCTCCCTCTTTAAGCTCAATCAATCAATCAGGGTTGGTAAACCGCAGCTACTCACCCGTGAGGGTCTGAAGGTACTGGGGGGATAGGAGGCGGCTTCGTTGAGTGCTGGGGTCATCTGAAGAGCCAGGTCCTGAACTGGGGCATTGTGGGAAATTGCCAAAGGTGGAGGGGGCGTGTTCTCGCAGGGAGGGAAAGCAAGGAACTGCTACACATGCAGCTCTCTGTCTGTGACAGCAATCCTTTTGTCTGTTTCCCTGCCCGCTTGACAGTGGACAGGTAAACAGATGAAAGCTCTGTTTCATGGAGAAAAGAGCATTAATCAGCCCTCCCATGCTGGAAGCAGCATGTTTGATGTGACTTGGTGGGAGCTGTCAAAGCTCCCACCATGCCAGAGCAAACAGCTATTTCCGGGAGGTGGGCCCCCTGGAACATAGAAGGAGCCGGCCAAGAGGGGTGGCAGTCCCCAGGGCCATGTATGGCTCCAGGAGAGAGGCCACTTGTCCCCCTCCTTTGATTTCGAATGGCCTGCCCCAGGGAGGTGGCAGTCCCTGGGCCGAGAATGGCCCGGGATGGGGTCCATGCAGCCCCCTCCTTAAAAACTATAGAACGCCCTCTGGAGGTTGTAGTTCCCAGGGCAAGGGGTCCATGTACATCCCCTCTTGTACATGTATTTATGCCCCGGGGAGGTAGAAGGTCCTTGCGCTGGGGGTCTGCGCTTCCCCCCAATTTATTTTTGTATGTGGCACCTGGGAGTTAGAGGTCCCTGGGCCGGGAGGGGGGTCCAAAAGGCCCTCCTAGATTAAAAGATAAGCCTTAGGAAGGTGGTGATCCCCAGGCTCAAAAGAGCCTCATGAGGGGGGTCCTATGCCCCCCTGCTTTTTATAATTCCTAATGCCCCCGGGACTGACCCACCCATGGCCTAAGCATTAGTGAAGCACACTGGCCTATGCTTCTTCTTTAAAGAAATACCGTGGAAGTCGTGGATCCAGTGCGAGTCCCCCTGGAAAACAAAATGCTTTTATTGACCCAGGTGAGGTCTCCGCGGAACCCCTCCAAGAGGTCTAGGAGGTCAAGGTATTTCTACCCCGCCCCCTTTTCTTTTTTAGGTCGTAGGCTGCGCTTGCGCAGATCGGTCCGAAGATTTTATGTTCTTTAGTTAGGGGGCATGAACCCGCCCCTCTTCTCCATTGGCTGGCTTCCTAAACGGAGGCCAGCCATTGGAGGAGAGGGGCGTCACTCTGTTCAAGCCCCGTCTTTTTCGGATTCGGTGGCGTGTTTTTCGCGTTCTTTTTATCTGTGACTTCATCTGTCACTCAAACGCAAAAAACATGCCCCCGAATCCGAAAATTTTGAGCCTTGGGCGCGGCCATTTTTGTTGTTGTTGTTGTTGTTGAATGATTTTGACTCCGACGCTCCTGATGATCAGCCTTGTTCAAGTATTGGTCACTTCCTCTTCATTGTCCCTCTAAGACCCCAGTACTGCGGAGGTCTTTCCGTCTCTCCCACCCCCCCTCCCGCTGCCATGAAGATGTCCGCTATGGAGGCCCATGACCCAGGGACCGAAGCCACTGCATACAATTTCTTTCTGTGGCCGCACCTGATTAATGAAATCGACTGAAACTATGAGGACTCGGGTGGAAACCGAATGGGTGAAGCAAAGAGCAGGCGGACGTACAAAAGAGATGTCACGGTCGCCGTGGCCATACTCACCTTGACGGAGAAGGCGAGGGCGGCGAAGCCCAGGCAGTAGAAGGTACAGAGCATGGCATTGAAGAGCGACCAGAGCACGTAGTATTTGGGCGGAGGGGTGGGGGCACTGTCAGCTACACGGTGTTGAGGCGGCTGGAGCTCAGCGCGGACACGGGGGACGGCTGCAAAACATAGGATGGGCGCCCCGAGTAGGGTGGCAGCAGGTCTTGGCACTTCGGGTGCTCTTCGGGGTTCATGGGCAAGGCCACAAAGCCCTTCTCCGCGGAAGCAGCCATCTGGTCTAGCTCGAAGTTTCGAGAGAGTCACGTCCGGGCAGCCCGAGGAAGGTTTGTGCCTTGACTCAGAGCTGGAGCCCTCTCCGACTAGAAGCAGGGCCTGGGCTCAGCGCAAGCTGGAAGAGGGGGCGCAGGGCCCGGAAACGACCACGAGTCCTGGCTGACGACCCCATGAAAGCTGTGCACCTCCAAACATGGGCATCCGTCTGCCGCACCTTCCACACGAAGGGGAGCCTCTGTCCGTAGCACCCCACAAGGGCGACAAAAGAGAGGGGGCGCAAGGATAAGGGTTCTTCCCAGACGTGGCTACAGCCATTCGCGCACATGCTCCGACCCTACACACCTCTCACAGGCTCTCTCTACATGTGACGTCTCTCAGTTCTCTGCCTCGCACCTACCGACATTTAAAAACCACTCTTGGCACATGGTGTCACAGCCCCAGCCCTAATAGCCTCTCAGCGGGTATGCAATACTAGTCACAATGGGTTAGTACGGGCACTTCTCAGAACCAAAAAGGTATTCTGGTAGAGTACGTGTACTTCTATATTTTAATTTCAAGCACTGGCCCCAGTCTTTCTGACAAATTCTTAACAGTATTTAAGAGGTGAGGTTGGCATGGGAGAAGTCTCTGCTGCCCCTCCTTGAAATGCGTCATGGGGGGCACCAAGTAAGTGACGCCTCTTTGCGCTGAATTGCAGGTATATCCCACCGCCTGGTAACCACCCGCCCCAGGCACAATTAAATGTTCCTCCCCTGCCTGTGTGTTTTTTAGAGCCGATACCTGTCTTGATCTCTCACTTCATTTTTTTCACGTTTTCAGAACAACTGCGAGTTTCCGCCTCTGCTCTCCGGGTGTTCCCTTGTTTTTTAATGACATATTGCACCCCTGTGTTTGTCTCCATTGTTTTCTTTCTTAGCTATAACGTACATTCCTCCCCTGTGTTTGTCTCTGGCCTCCAGCTTGGTTTGCCCTTGTTTTCGCAGTAGCACTGCCCGAGTCGCACTACTGCTTACCAGTGCCAGTTTACTGGGTCCATCGTCCTGGGGTCCAGCACTCTCCATACATGTTATCACTGCTATCAGTTGTTAAGTCCTTCAGCTTTACCATTGCTTTAAAAGCTGTGTCTTTCATTTGTATCGGACAGTGTCTGTCTTTTGTCTGCATTTGATTTACTATCACTGTCTCAATATTTTTTCTCTCCATTTCTTGCCACTGGTCTCCAGTTTTACATGTTCGTTCCGAGCAATGCTATTTGTCTTTGTTCTGCACCCCCAAACACGGGCCTCCGTCTGCCGCCCCTTCCACACGAAGGGGAGCCTCCGTCCGTAGCACCCCACAAGGGGGACAAAAGGGAGGGGGCGTAAGGATAAGGGTTCTTCCCAGTCGTGGCTACAGCCATTCATGCACATGCTCCGACCCTACACACCTCTCACAGGCTCTCTCTACATGTGACGTCTCTCAGTGCTCTGCCTCGCACCTACCGACATTTAGAGACTGCTCTTGGCACGTGGTGTCACAGCCCAGCCCTAATAGCCTCTCAGCAGGTATGCAATACTAGTCACAATGGGTTAGTACGGGCACTTTTCAGAACCAAAAAGGTATTCTGGTAGAGGACGTGCACTTCTATATTTTAATTTCAAGCACTGGACCCAGCCTTTCTGACAAACCCTTAACAGTATTTAAAAGGTGAGGTTGGCATGGAAGAAGTCTCTGCTTCCCCTCCTTGAAATGCGTCATGGAGGGCACCAAGTAAGTAACGCCTCTTTGCGCTGAATCACAGGTGTCTCCCACTGCCTGGTAACCACCCGCCCCACGCACAATTAAATGTTCCTCCCCCTGCCTGTGTGTTTTTTAGAGCCTATACCTGTCTTGGTCTCTCATTTAATTTTTTTCACGTTTTCAGAACAACTGCGAGTGTCCGTCTCTGGTCTCCAGGTGTTCCCTTGTTTTTTAATGACATATTGCTCCCTTGTGTTTGTCTCAGTTGTTTTCTTTCTTAGCTATAACGTACATTGCTCCCCTGTGTTTGTCTCTGGCCTCCAGCTTGGTTTGCCCTTGTTTTCGCAGTAGCACTACCCGAGTCGCACTACTGCTTACCAGTGCCAGTTTACTGGGTCCATCGTCCCGGGGTCCAGCACTCTCCATATATGTTATCACTGTTATCAGTTGTTAAGTCCTTCAGCTTTACCATTGCTTTAAAAGCTGTGTCTTTCATTTGTCTCGGACAGTGTCAGTCTTTTGTCCGCATTTGAGTTACTATCACTGTCTCAATCTTTATTCTTTCCATTGCTTGCCACTGGTCTCCAGTTTTACATGTTTGTTCTGAGCAATGCTATTTGTCTTTGTTCGAGTTAGTATCCCACGTTGCCCGTGTTTTCTGAGCAGGGTGACCAACTGGCATGGGTGCAAATTTAGGGCGGTGAGTGTAAATATTCAGGACAAAAATTCAGGACAAAAGGTAAGATTTACAGACACATCAGAAGAGGCCGAGCAATAGTATATAAGTAATTATATAGACAACCACTTAAGTACAAGTCTAAATAAGTATATAGTAGGTTGTGACAATTGTGCACCTCACGGTTTTTCAGTATGCCCGCAGCTTGCTACTGTAGACGATTCAAAACTTGCATCTCACTCCAGCAGGTATATTAGTCACCAGACAATGATGAACCGCACCTGCAAATAAGTGGGGCCACTTTTATTGTTGATTGAAAACTACTGGATATACAAGGAACTTTGCAGTGCCAGCCCCCAGTAACAAAACCGGTCTCCCCCTTTCCAGTGTCCCAGGAAATCACCTGATGCCCAGTCCAGCCTTGCTACAACCCTCCAATGGTGCCCCTCATCTTCACATAGACCGTCTCTCATGTGTATTTAATTTATTTTATAGCGTTACTCATCCCAAGTATGTAGGGCTAAGTGTCGGAGTGCGTTATATCACACACACATTATATAGAGACAATGACTCATAAACGTGAAAGTCAATGTATAGGAAATGTTACTTAAGATAATGGGTGCTAAAAGTTGTAATCATTCTTTTATCTATCATTCAGTGTTTCACCATTCATTTTGTACTTCCATCTGTGTGCCCATCTATATCCAAACATATTCAATCATTTGCAAACATATCCACCATGTATCCTTCCATCTATCAATTCACTCATCCATCCCTCCATCCACCCTTTCACTCATCCAGCCATTATTCATCCATCCACCCTTTCACTTCATCCATCGGTACAGTCATCCATCCACTCTTCCATCTGCCCATCTTTTCATTCATCCATCCAGCCATTTACCCTTTCACCCATCCAGCCATCCTTTCACTTACTCATCCATCCACCCAGTCACATATCCTTCCACCCAGTCACCCTTTTCAGTCATTCATCCTCACTTTCTCTCTCCATCCCCATTCATGAATCCATCCATTGACCCTTTTACTCATCCATCCTTTCACCCATCCATACATCTGCTCTCTCATCCATCCACCCGTTCACTTCTTTACTCATCTATCCATCCTTTTGTCCATCTACCCCCTTTCACTCACTCATCAATCCTTACATCTACTGTTTCACTCATCCATCCATCCACCCTTCCACTTATCAATTCATCAATCCATCCGTCCTTTCACTCATCCATTCACTTGCCCATCATCTACCCTTTCACTCATCCATCCATCATTTCACACACCCATCCACCCTTTTACCCATCCATCTACCCTTCCACCCATACATACATCTATTTACATTTTCTCTCATACATACTTTCACTCATTCACTCATCCATCCATCCTTTCTTTCATTATCCATTCACTCTTTCATTGATCCTTTCACTAAATCATCCAGCCATTCACACATTCCTTCACTTATTTACTCATCCACGTTTTCACATTATGAGCTGAGCCTTTGTCGACAGAGTTGCAGACAGAAGAGGCCCATCAAGTACTTCACCTCGCTGTAGTTCCTGAAGCAAGGAGTGGGGTGGGTTCACTATGCCCCTGCACATAGGCAATCTGAAAACGTACCACACGTCCCCAGGCCTATTGGAAGCGGCCTTAACAAATGTCCGAGATATGATGAAGATCGAGGCCTGTGTGTGTGGGGGGCTCTGTGTGTGTGTGATGGGCTCTGTGTGTGGGGCTCTGTGTGTGGGGCTCTGTGTGTGTGTGGGGCTCTGTGTGTGGTGGGCTCTGTGTGTGTGGTGGGCTCTGTGTGTATGGGGGGGCTCTGTGTGTGTGGGGGGGGCTTTGTGTGTGTGTGGGGGCTGTGTGTGTGTGGGGGGCTCTGTGTGTGTGTGGGGCTTGGTGTGTGTGTGTTGGGCTCTGTGTGTGTGTGTGGGGCTCTGTGTGTGTGTGTGGTGCTCTGTGTGTGTGTGTGGGGCTCTGTGCGTGTGTGTGGGGCACTGTGTGTGTGGGGGGCTCTCTGTGTGTGTGTGTGGCTCTCTGTGAGTATGGGGCTTTGTGTGTGTGTGGGGGGGGGGCTCTGTGTGTGTGGGGGGGCTCTGTGTGTGTGGGGCTGTGTGTGTGTGTGTGTGTGTGTGTGTGTGGCTCTGTGTGTGTGTGTGTGGGTGCAAATGCAATAGGTCTCGCATATGCAAGTGATTAAGCTATTGGCAATATAAATGACAATGCCATTTATTTATGATGTAAAAAAAAGAAAAAAAATGTCATGAGCAATGCCAATAGCTCTACCTTTAATAATGCCGAGACCATTGCATTGTCAATGCTTGTTTTAAACTTTTTGGGGGGACTCAGCTGTAGGTATTAGTCGTCCTCAATGTATATTGAATTATTAAACAACTGTTTTTGTTCTAATCTCAAAATAAGACAAAGAGCGCCACCATGTGGGAGAGTGTCATAAGTGCCGGTGTTAAAATTTAAGTGCCTGTGCCAAGTACCAGAAACCAACAGCTCAAATGAAGCACTGTATAGACTCCCTCCCTCCTCGTCGCGCCCCATATTGGACAAAATGTAGGTAATCTGAAAGCAAATAATCTGGAATGTTTTGTCACGCAAATAGGTTTCTCACATAAGGTGTAAAAAATAAACATAGTCAAGCCTAGGTGAATAAAAACAATCATGTGTACATAAACTCAAAATTTAAGAGTAATGCCAATTTTTGTTTTAAATGGTTTTCTTCATTTCCTGGTGACTGTGAAACCGAGGCTTATGCCTATTGGGGGGTGGAAATAGGTCATCCTCTTTCAAACACTGATTCGATAGATGCTTCTTTTAGGACACACATCAGCAACTGCTAAAGAGACACAAGTTAAACTAGCTATTTATTTGTACTATATTCGAGTAAAACTTTGTGAGTGAGGCAAATGCAAATCGGATAGTCGCTTTAAAATTTTATAAAACTTTGACACTAAAATTGTTTTTCTTGATCCTGTTCAAATCACGATCTTAACAAAACAGCCCTATTAGCAATAGTAAAGTCAGAAATTTAAAGAATTCATAAGATTATACATCTCTTTTCATGGATAGATATAAAAACCGTTAAGAAAAGCTTTGTGTATCATATTCTTTCTTCTAAGATCGATTTTTGAACAGCAGGTCATATACCTCTTTATTAAACTTATACACTTGTTCACGATCAGTGTGATCCCATTTTCGGTGCTGCCCACATTCCAAATGGTGAGAGGCTGACCCTTTCCTAATAAGGTAAAATGACATATAATAAATTTAAATAAGAATCATTTACATAGTAAGTGGTTATCCTGAAAAGTTTGCGTGGATTAAGCACTCTTGGACCAACACTGGACTCCTCTGCTCTAATGTGTATTAACTGAACCCACATTAGTTGTAGATGTTTCCTGAATCTCACCACAGCGTGTATATTTATTATTCACCAGACCATTATCACTTCCCTCTAGCAAAAAACACAGGGAAAATCTTTTACCTGCTTTGCAAAGTGCAAGCTCATAAAGTAACAAGAAGGGCAGAGCAACTTCATCAACTCTCTTTGGCAATGGGAAACATTCCATCTGACTTAGACTGGTTGCCCTTGACAGCCATGTCCAGCACCTGCTCTAAAACCCACACCCTAAGTATCAGGGCCGGCTTTTACGCTGGTGGTGCCTCGTGCCACAAATCTCTTTTGGTGCCCTCCCATGACCTTCTCCTCAGATTCTCTCACTACCACCCAGCAAACGTGCCCTATATATCTCCATATCCCCTCTCTTCCATACATTTCATTTGTTCTTAAGTGCTGGTAAAGACTCAGCTATCCACAAAAAATACATACCTGTTCTTTGCAGCAGGCATACTAACCCTCAGTGCTACATTATGGTGAGTCAAAACTGCCATTAGACAAAATTCCCATCTCTCTTCCCAGCAGGAACTTTAATCACAAGAGGTATCTTGACATTTAGTATGGCTGCTTGAAAGCTCCACTCACAAGGAACTCGGCAGCAGCTGCTTTTAAATCATGTTATTGCTAAACACAGCTCTCCCCCCTGAGGTCAGTATCCACCCTCCGGGTCACCGTTTAGTGGGCCGCACTGGTCACACCGCCCTAAAGCCAGTCCTGCTAAGAACTGAACCTCACCAAGGTTTTTCTTGCCTACCTGCCTTTTTACCCTGCACTTGCAGGTTTCCCACCTGGTGCTGCTTCTCACCCCCTAGTCCTTCTGTCTTCCTAAGCTGCTGCACATTCCCCTGCGACTCTCTCAGCATATTTACCTGATGAGTGCCTAAAAGCTGCCACAATTTTCTGTCCCAGGACATTCTGCCTACGGGACATATGGGCCATCAAATAAATCCAGGCCACCAGGCACCTTGGTTTTCATGCCAAAGCATTCAGTTAAAAATCTGCACATACTAGCATTTGTGGTTTTTGATCACTTTAGTTTGCTCTGTTGGCTGGAACACCTGAAAACAATGATTTGTCAAGGGAAATTCTAGTATTCAGATGTCGTGCCCTGGTTAAATTGAGCCATCTAGTATAGATACTAATACCGACTGGGACAAAATAGCTCGTTTAAGTGACGTACAAATGTATCTATGTATAAATGTGGACTTGGGAGAACGCTACCTGTGTTATGTTGCATGTACTGTGGCGTAGCACAAAATGATGTGCATCCCTGCAGAATGTGAGAAGGGGTCCCTGAGTCTCCCATATATCATATATATTATTTGGCCATGGGCTGAATGGGTGCACACCTTCATCGCAGAAGCTTCATGGGCCTGTCTCTTGGATGCCTCTTCCCTCACTCTCACCTGTCACCTTCCCCTTTCTTTTTTCACTTTCCTACTTGACTCCCTGTCTTGCCCTCCTCGCCAGTGCTTTTTCTGCCTTGCCCTTAGTGGCTTCACCGTTCTGTGCTGTCTAACCTATGCAGTTGTCCCTCTTCTTTCTAACTTCCCTCTAATAGTCTGAGAAAGCTAGAGCCCAGAAGGCACATTTTCGGTAGGCCCTTTCCACTACACATTTTAAATCAGATAATGTTGCAGGTATGTTTTTTTATACTCGGGGTAATAAAGCAACTTCCACAAGCTGCCAGTTGTTTTGCTTGTTGTTCTCCACTGAATTTATATCACAACAGACATGAGTGCCACCCTGCCAAATGGATGGAGCAGCAGGGCCCTGTGTTACACCCCTGGTTGTGCACGTGTCCCCATTCATTGTCTAATGGTAGAACAGAAACATGCATATGATATTGCTTTGTTTACAAGTGTTGATTTTTGTTCAAAAAGACCATATTTGTGCTTTTGTTGTAGGATCTCCTACAGCATTCTCCGAACTCTATAACTTCAGTGTCAAGCAACCCACAGGGAATTGTGGTGCCAGCCTCAACACTGCAGCAGGGGAACATCTCCATGGCAACTCTCAACTCTTCCCCTGTTGTGTCAGGTGGGATTTCTTTTGTCTCTCGAATTGGTAATGATGTGAAGTTTCATGTTCATGACTATTGTATCCATTGTGGTGTGTCTTTCAAGGAAGGCAATAGGAGAAAATGTCCCAGTCTAGAATTATGAATCCAGTAAAATCCCAAGGTCCATCTAGCACAAGCCCAATTGCTGCCCACACTACCACATAATCTCTTTTATTTACAACTTCAATTCAGCCTGTTAAAGCGTTCTATCGAATTTTATTTTAGTCTGCTTAAGGATTGTGTCTCTAGGATGGGTTACCAAGAACAGCTTGAACACCTTTTCTACTCACGAACTCTCCAATACACAACCATATGCAATTTTCATATTTTTAGATTTTGATGAGAAAATGTGCACATCATGTGGGTCAAAAACGAGCTTTTACTCAGTATCTCAAGAAATATCTAATCTTTGGGCCTTTGTTTTTTGAATGGTCACAGTGAGTCTCACAGTTTGCTTGGGAGGGAGAAATGAATAGAGCTTCATACGTGAATAATTCCTTGGTCAGTATGTCACACTTGAAAATTCCATCACGTTTTGAGTTTTCATACCTGTTGATGGAGGTCTTTGAAACCTCGTAGGATTTACTTTGGTTAGCAAAAAAACAAGAGATAATCTGCCCATGGCCAAAGTGGGTGGTTTAATTTAGATAAAATGTACTGACGGGGGATGTACCCTGAAAGTGGGGAAAACTTGCTAGAGCCCACATGGCTAATCTATCAAGTAAGTTTGAGAGTGGCTCCCAGCAGGTAAAGAACACTAAAATTAAAGTATAAATAGTCTCCCACACCATTCATGGTGGTCTTTTACTGGCTTAACTCGACTAGACATGGTGGTAGAGGAGTCATCCTAGTTCTAGGACACCCCCGCGCCACACGGCCACCAGCTGCTGCGTGTGCTCCCCGCCTTCTGCCTCACTGCCCCGGCTCCGCCGCGTGACCACGCCCCCTGACATGGAGCGGCGTGGTCTCTGCCAGCTTCCCGGCCTGTGTCCCTGCCTGCTGTTGCCATAGTGATCTGTTTGTTTTGTATTGATCTGTTTGCTATTTGCTGTTGATTTGTTTTCTTTCCTTCCCCATTTGTGCCTGCTTTCGCCTTCGTTTTTCTCGTCCCCGTCTCGTCCCTGCCTGCTGTTGCCATAGTGATCTGTTTGTTTTGTATTGAGCTGTGTGCTATTTGCTGTTGATTTGTTTTCTTTCCTTCCCCATTTGTGCCTGCTTTCGCCTTCGTTTTTCTCATCCCCGTCTCAACCCTCCCCGCTTCCCGCCTTCACCGCTAACCCCGCCCCTTTTCTTTGTGTACCCTCCCCGCTCCCGCCTCCCAGCTGCTCCGCCCCCCCCGCACACTTGGCCATATATGGCGACCGTGCGACGCAGGTGAGTGTGACCTAGTTCTAGGACACCCCCGCGCCGCACGGCCACCAGCTGCTGCGTGTGCTCCCCGCCTTCTGCCTCACTGCCCCGGCTCCGCCGCGTGACCACGCCCCCTGACATCGAGCGGCGTGGTCTCTGCCAGCTTCCCGGCCTGTGTCCCTGCCTGCTGTTGCCATAGTGATCTGTTTGTTTTGTATTGAGCTGTTTGCTATTTGCTGTTGATTTGTTTTCTTTCCTTCCCCATTTTTGCCTGCTTTCGCCTTCGTTTTTCTCGTCCCCGTCTCGTCCCTGCCTGCTGTTGCCATAGTGATCTGTTTGTTTTGTATTGAGCTGTGTGCTATTTGCTGTTGATTTGTTTTCTTTCCTTCCCCATTTGTGCCTGCTTTCGCCTTCGTTTTTCTCATCCCCGTCTCAACCCTCCCCGCTTCCCGCCTTCACCGCTAGCCCCGCCCCTTTTCTTTGTGTACCCTCCCCGCTCCCGCCTCCCAGCTGCTCCGCCCCCCGCGCACTTGGCCATATATGGCGACCGTGCGAACGCGCAGCGGTCACGCACAGCGGGCGCGCCGTTTGTGCGCCGAAGGCGCGCCAAAGGTAAGCCCGTCTGCGCCCGTCCGCGCCTGGACCGCGCCCAGTGCCAAGACCCCTGGCCCTCGAAGACCCCGGCCGACCCGCCTGACGTACACCGCCGCCAACCTCAGCGCTCTCAACGCCGGTCGACTCCCAGGATGCCACCAAGCCACACCACGACGCACCCACGGACCCTTCAGCTGCCACGCCTGCAAGTTCGCCTGCATCCGGACCTGCCTCGCACCAGCACCCGCCAAGTCGAACACCAGCAGCACCCACCTCAAGTGCATCCTGCTCAACACCCGCTCCGTCCACAGACACGCCATCGAACTCTGGAACCTCCTCGACACCACAGCCCCTGACGTTGCCTTCCTCACAGAGACCTGGATGAACGCCTCTTCAGCGCCCGACATCGCCATCGCCATCCCAGAGGGCTACAAGATCACCCGGAGGGATCGCACCTCCAACCAGATGGGAGGAGGCATCGCCATCATCCACAGGAACACCCTCCGCATCACGACCAGCACCGACAACACCCTCACCACCGCCGAACACCTGCACTTCCAGATCCACACCGACCCGAAGACCACCCTCAGAGGCACCCTGATCTACTGACCTCCGGGACCACGCACCCAATTCAGCGAGGACATCGCCGACTTCGTCAGCCCGCATGCCCTCCCCTCCGCTGACTACATCCTCCCGGGGGACCTCAACTTCCACCTGGAGAACAACAACGACCGCAACACCAGCACCCTGCTCGACAACCTCGCCAATCTTGGACTCAAGCAGCTGGTGTCCACCCCCACCCACCTCGCCGGACACACACTCGACGCAGTCTTCTCATCCAGCACAGACATCGCCTTCAGCCACGCCACAGAGCTTCAATGGACGGACCACAGCTGTGTCCACTTCACCTTCAAAAGAACGACGACCCACCACCACCAGCAACAGGTTGCCCGCAGAAGCTGGAACAAGATCACAGCCAACCAGCTCGCCACCTCCTTGAGCCAGCACCCTCCTGCCAGCTCAGCGAACCCCAGCCAGGCCGCCGACAACCTCACGAAGTGGATCAGCAACTGCGCGGACGAGCTCGCCCCGCTGAGGACCCCGCCCAGCAGACCCGGCAGCAAGAAAGCCCCATGGTTCACCGACGAACTCAAGAGCTCCAAGAAGAACTGCCGAGCCCTTGAGAAAGTCTGGAGAAGGGAACCAACACCGGACAACAGGACCACCTTCAAGCTTGCCACCCGGAAGCACCACCAGCTGATCCGCGCCGCCAAGAAAACTGCATTCAAGGACCGGCTGGACAACAACGCACACAACTGCAAGGAACTCTTCAACATCGTGAAAGAGCTTTCCAACCCCAGCGCAGGAAACAACGACATCACCCCATCGCAAGACCTCTGCAACTCCCTCGCCTCATACTTCCACAACAAGATCGCGGACATACACAACAGCTTCAACAACCAACCAACGCACACCACGACCGAACCACCACCCCCCACCACCACCCTCCGTGCCTGGAATCCAATCACCACCGAAGACACCGTCCGCATGATGAACTCCATCCACTCAGGATCTCCGACCGACCCCTGCCCCCACCACGTCTTCAACAAGGCCGACGTTGTCATCGCACCCCACCTGCGAGACATCATCAACACATCCTTCGACACAGCCACCTTCCCTGAGAGCTGGAAGCACGCCGAACTCAGCGCTCTACTCAAGAAACCCACAGCGGACCCCACCGAACTCAAGAATTACTGCCCCATCTCGCTCCTCCCGTTTCCAGCCAAAGTCATCGAGAAGACCGTCAACAAGCAGCTGGCCGCCTTCCTGGAGACGAATGGATCCCTCGACCCCTCACAGTCTGGCTTCCGAGCCAACCACAGCACCGAGACCGCCCTCATCGCCGCCACCGATGACATCCGAGCCCTTATGGACAACGGAGAAACAGCGGCCCTCATCCTCCTGGACCTCTCCGCGGCATTCGACACTGTTTGCCACCGCACCCTAGTACAGCGCCTCAGCAGCGTCGGAATCCAGGAGAAGGCTCTGGAGTGGATCATCTCCTTCCTCAACGGAAGAACACAGAGAGTCCGCCTACCACCGTACAAGTCAGAGGCCACCGAAGTCATCTGCGGCGTCCCTCAAGGATCCTCGCTGAGCCCCACCCTCTTCAACGTCTACATGAGCCCCTCGCAGCCATCGCACGCCAACACAACCTCAACATAATCTCCTACGCCGACGACACCCAGCTGGTCCTCTCCCTGACCAACGACCCCGCCGCCGCCAGAGCCAATCTGCACGAAGGGATGAAAGAGGTAGCCGAGTGGATGACGACCAGCCGCCTGAAACTGAACTCAGACAAGACGGAGGTCCTCATCCTAGGCTCTTCGCCCTCCGCCTGGGATGACTCCTGGTGGCCTCCCGCCCTGGGCACCGCACCCAAGCCGACAGACCACGCACGTAACCTGGGCTTCATCCTGGACTCCTCCCTCTCCATGACCAGGCAAGTCAACACCGTGTCCTCTGCGTGCTTCAACATCCTACGCATGCTACGGAAGATCTT
The DNA here is from genome assembly GCF_964263255.1 of Lissotriton vulgaris. Taxonomy (NCBI): domain Eukaryota; kingdom Metazoa; phylum Chordata; class Amphibia; order Caudata; family Salamandridae; genus Lissotriton; species Lissotriton vulgaris. Next base: position 1,460,121,251 of record NC_141687.1, on the reverse strand, counting down.
CTGGTGGATCCCCACCGAGACCAGGAAGACCGTCACCCAGGCCCTCGTCACCAGTCGAATGGACTACGGCAACGCCCTCTACGCCTGTACCACCGCCAAGCTCCAGAAGAGACTCCAGCGGATCCAGAACGCCTCAGCCAGACTCATCCTCGACATCCCACGAACCAGCCACATCTCCGGACATCTCAGAGACCTGCATTGGCTCCCCGTCAACAAAAGAATCACCTTCCGCCTCCTCACCCACGCACACAAAGCCCTACACGACCAAGGCCCGAGCTACCTCAACAACTGAATCAACTTCTACGCTCCCAAACGCCACCTCCGTTCAGCCAACCACGCCCTCGCCGCCGTCCCCCGCATCCGAAGAGCGACAACAGGAGGAAGGTCCTTCTCCTACCTGGCCGCCAAGACCTGGAACTCCCTCCCGACCGACCTGCGCCTGACCCAAGACCACCTCTCCTTCAGGAAGAAGCTGAAGACCTGGCTGTTCGAGCAGTAACGGCACCCCCCTCCCCCCAGCGCCTTGAGACCCTACGGGTAAGTAGTGCCCTCTATAAATGTCCTTGATTGATCCTAATGTAAGCTCCAGCACCACCAGCATTTCTTGGAGTGGTGAAAGATGGTTCGGTTGCCAGAGGTAAGATTGAATCTAAAAGTCATTAGCTAAATCAACTTCAGCAAGGACCTGTCAATCAGACCTAAGGCTTCCAAAGCTCTATCCACTTTCTAGTTTTCCTGTTAGACTTATTACAGTACAACTGCCCTTTTTTCAATATAACATTTTTTTCAGTTTGTGAATTTGCTTTTCTAATCTATATTTTGGTCAATATTGCTCAACTGTGACATGAAAAAGTTATTTGTTATATTTTTTATTTACTATTTAGGAGCTCAATACAATGTTGGGCGGAATGCCTCCTCCCGACAGTTGGAATCTCCTCAACCATGTCGGAGCCCTTCTAACCTACATTCCGACTATCTGTATATGATGTTCACGGTCGGAACGTAAACAGCACGTCATTTCTAATCAGTTCCGACCGACTCACGGAGTATTCGTGTCAGTCGGAACCGCATGGTACAACCCAATGGACAACGTTTTCGCCCTCGGGATTATGATGTCGATTTACAATGGCCTTTCTGCATCAGCCTGTCCTACACAGAGAGGCTGTTTACACCGTATTCTTTTGTAAACACTTCTCATGTTTGGACAGAAATTTATAAAACCCTTGTTATTACAACTGGGCTTCAGATACTGTCGACCGGCGTATACATACTTGCAAACGCTTCCAGACATTTTTACATGCTTTTGTAATGTCGCGTTTTTTGTTGAGTGTCATAAATCCTAGGAAAAAGCTGTAAATTGTAATTATATCATTGTGATACCATGTTGGACCGTTTAATATTTTAAGTCTTCAATTTTTAAATAAGGATGAATTTTGTATAATTGTTTTTAATTTGTATTTTTGTTCATTCTTAAATCATTGTAGCCATGTATTTTGTAGCTTTTTATGACTCACTTTGTGATCTCGAATAAAACTTATGTTGATTGATTGGCTGTTGTACAGTGACATTGGGGGCCCCTGGCAGGGCCCCCTAGGTCCCTGCAGCCTAATGTTGATGGCCAAAGGGTACCTGAGGGACCCCCCCTGTAAAATCCTGCACTGTGTGTTAGGCACCATGGGGTGCCTGTGACAGGGTGCAGGGTTTTCCACGCACACCCTATTTCCCCGTAAGAGCTTGTGTTATGGATGGATGTCAGGCATAACATGAGCTCTCATGGGAAACAATGGGAATCCGACCAGACACCGTTTGGTCGCATCGTAATCCGGCAGTCGGAATTGCCAACCGCAAGTCAATCGGTCCCAATTCTAAGTCTATGTCGGGAGAGGCTTTCTGCCCAACATTGTAATGACCCACTTAGTGTCTTGCTGAAATGGAATAGAAACATGAGAGCACTTACAGAAAAAACTTGTGATCAGGGTATTCAGAGTGCACATGTAGTGGAAAGGAACCACTTGATGGCACCTAGAGTGGGTGATGGGTAGAAAATGCCATTTGGCACACGAGGGATGGGTACCTGGAAGCAGCGGCTCTCCCACTAAGGCGGAGGAGCATCACCCCACTGCTTCAACTGCAAGCTTAATACAAACAAAAAATGAGAATAACGCTTTGATATTATCATCTTATTTTATGTATTGAGACTGCAGTTGAAGTGGCTGTGCGGGGCTGGGATCCCTGTTTCACAGGAAGGAGGAGTGAGGGTTGCACCTTAAGTGTGCAATGACTGATTGTACTTTGCACGTTTTCACCCAGGCTGCATTACAGCCTGATTGAAGCACATGCCCAGGCTTCCATTCCCCATGTGAGTGCCGAACTACAGAACTCAGACCAGTCACAATGCTGCATTGCAGGGTTGTGATGGGCGGAAGCCTGTGTGCTTGCTTCCTGGTTCCTGCGTCCCAGGCTCCTATGTGGCGAAGAGGGCACGGCTGGTGACCAGCGCAATTAGCAGGTAAGTTTATTTTTCTGTTATTTTTATTTTTACCACTCCCTGCCCCCCCCCACCCCCCCCCCCCCCATCGTTCCCTACCAGCCCCCACTGGCACCTGGACTGTCCTAAAGGAGGCCTTTGTTGGTGGAGGCAATTTAGGGCACAAAGGGAGTGGGCACCTAATTGGGTGATTGGTGATGGGGAGCACAACATCCAGGAGCGGCTAATCAAATTGGGTGAATACCAATATGGTGAGCTATAGCTCTCACAGTTCACGTGATATTAGGAGGAGCCTTATTGCCTGTCGCAGTGCTCAAATGGAAGGAGGAATCCCCCTGCCATCTTAAATTAGATCCCAAAGGGACACTGTAACATTATATAAATTTACCTCGAGCACCCGCTAGATAATACCACACATTATGTGAACAGTGCATGCACAATAATAAGTCTTCTAGTTATTTCTTTTCTTTTCTTTTCTTATTTTGCCCAACCAACACGTGTTTCTTCATATAGGGAGTTCCCCACAACTTCTTCAGGGCTAAATGATACAATAAACACCACCAAAAATAGTGACAGTGTGCAGACCACACACAGTGACAAGAACACCCGTGTCATCGTGTCTCATAATTATAAATTTGACAACAGTGGGTATTTAACAGGTAGAAACCCATGCTCAAATGTTAAACATTCTTTTTGGACTTTGCTATGTATATCGTAAAAAATCCATCATGTAAACGTGTAATAATTTTATTCAGTAATATCAAGATCTCAACTCGTGGGACGTGGTGCGATTCTGGAAGAATAAAATTAGCTCTCTCTGGCAGGATTAGCCAGCCGTCAACACACTGTGTAATATCAATGTCACATGTAACATTAAAAGTGCAGCCTATTGACTGCAGCACACACCTGTCTTCTCTTGGAACGTTTGTCAAATCAATCCTGTGATTCAATATTAAATGAACTAGATATACCATTTGATATACTATGCAAAAAAGGCAGGTCACAATTACAATCTACAGATTGCCTCCTATCTTAAAACTTGTTCTACTTCAGTCCCGGCAGTCCAAAGTGTAACACCTCTGTTTCCTGTTTCTGTGTATTCTTATTACAGTATATTACATAGCATGTGATATGAAGCCAGTCTCAGTGTTTAGGTCTCACCTACGCAGCACGCATGCACTGTATAGGAAAAAGACCTTTAGTAATGGATTCAGTTTTGGCCCCAAAATTGTGCACGCGTTGCAATGCTTTCAATGGCAACGCGTGCACGTTTGGCGATTCACTTGCGGGAGCGAGCTTTGAACCATCTGTTTGTAATTAACATATGGTTTCAAAGATCGCTTCCACAAGATAAACAGGCACAGGCCCCCTCCTCTATCCCCTCCCGCTGCTGCCACCTCCTCTCCCCGTCAGCGCGAGGCGTGTGCACTTGTTTTTACTTAAAATCAACCTGCGACTTCATTGGCACAAACAAAACAAATTGATTCTGGCATTTATTGGAAAGTGCGCGCACGCTTTGTTTGAGTGATTAGCATAGGTCAGTTTTCATTCTTTGTTGACAGTGTGCGGCCACATATTGATTTTTTATTGAGGGAAGAATGGTGATATGTTTCACAGCTCCCCCTGACTTCTGCATTAGCGCTGCTCTGCCGTGCAGTGTGCATGTGAATAGTTTGGTGCTTATGCTATATGTAACAGTCTAAAGAACATCTTGTCACCATTATATTTAGCTGCATAGGTTTCCATTATCAGCGAATCCATGATTTAAGGGTTTGCTTCACATGTGTCACATTTTAAAAACACTTAAATGTGGTGTGAGTACCGAGGTGACCGTGTGGGGCACGAAAATTGGCAGCTTGGCTTCTACATTATTGTGAATTTATATAGCGCGTTGAAGCGCGCTGTGAACAGGTACATGCTTCTCAGTGGAGCCCAGGGTTAGTTTAGCAGTATCCTACATTCCCGTCTGTACATTTAGCACTGTTTAATCGTACATGTGTGTTTGTCTGAACAGTGGCATGTCTGGGTTTTAGCGTATTACGCCGCTTGTGTGCACGCGCGCAGCGTCCACTTCAGGGACACCACGCTCTGTTCTTTTTTTTTTCTTACTTTGAAACTGAGGGTGGCACTGCTTGAAAGACACTGCGCTCCGTTCCTTTATATATATTTTACCTTTAACACTAAACGCAGCGCCCGCTTCAAGGACATCACGCTCAGTGTTAAAGTAAAAAAAAAAAAACAAGCACAGTGTCCTTGAAGCAGCGCCTCTCTCAGTTTTAAACTCAAGCATTTGCAATGCAATTGAACCTATTGAATTTGCAAATGCTTGTTAGTGCTATGGTGTTCCTCTATTTAGTTAGCGCCTGATATTGGATCTGTTTTCACACACAGGTCCGGACTGGCCATAGTGGGCACCGGGCAATCCCCCAATGCGCCGCACGGGTGGGGGCCAGTTTTGGGCCCCTGGGTGCTGTTTTTGCAGCATAGCTGCAAAATCGGCCTGGTACCAAAATCGGACGAAAACAGGCCCAGGCAAAGAGCTCGGCAGCACCTCCAATCCCCCGAGTGATGAGGGGGGGGGGGGCGGCCGAGCACTTTGCCAGGGCCGGTTGTGGTTCCCAGTCCGGCCCTGTTCACACCCATTACATGTCTGTTGAATGGGAAAAGGACACAGACATCTATCAACCCCGGGGCCCATCTGAAATACACATGAGTCAGTGCAAACTACCCTAATCTGTAATGGGTTCAGAAACTATTAGCGTTCAGCTTTCCTATTGACATTTTTTAGTATTTTGTTAGCGTGAAATCTATTGACTGTTTGGAGTTAAAGTTGCTGCGCACTGCTGGTCTGAACTTGCATATTTTAAAGTCAAAGTTGTTTCTGGACAATACCGTCATAGTTGCTGCAGAGTTTACACTACAAGGCTCTCACATCTCACTTTGAGCCCTTTCAAAGATGATGCAGTGTAAAAGACACCGGCATCTACAAAATGTTGGCCTTTAATGCTTTTGCCCAGGGTTCAGTTTTATTTTAATTACTTTCCTAGCTCACAAACAAAAAGTAACTGATTACTTTTTTAATGTAGCAATTTTCTTGTGGCGGTGACTAATGTTACTCGTGGGCTTTTGAATGTCTGCATTGTCTTTTGATTTTTATTAGATCATTGGCGTGTTTTCTATATAGGATTTTGTTTCACATAAAGGTCGCCGTTTATCAGACAGCACAGCTGACTGGCTGGGTATGCAAAAGACATCTTGGTGAAGTTGACCTAGTGATTCATTTCCGCCCATGGTTTGCTATTGGCTTTGTGGTTTCTAGCTCACATCAGTATTCTTGCACAAACTAGTTTTCTGTAATAAAAGGCCTTTAAATCTTACCCCGTCACATTTGCTGAGCATCCACAGACAGAGGTAAGATGTCAAGCTGTGTTTTCTTGTCCGCCTGGTGTTTATTTTGCTTTTGAGTTGCTCGAAAGTGAAAACGTTTATTTAACAAGTATTTGCAATGCAATAGGTCTTGCATTTACACAAGTTTAAGCTATTAGCATTGTAAATGACAATGCCTTTTATTTATGTTTTAAAACAAAAACAAAAATAAAAGGCATTGTTATTTGCAATGCCAATAGCTCAAACTTGTGTAAATGTGAGACCTATTGCATTGCAAATGTTTGTTTTGACTATGTGGTCAGTTAAATGGCATTATCTATTCATCTCACGGTATCCTGTGGAAAAAGGTATCCCGTGCCTCTTGATCCGTCACTCCAAAAACCTGGTCAATTTCCTCTCCAGAATAATTCTATGAGTCCTTCACACCCTGTAAGTAACAAGCATTTGCAATGCAATAGGTCTCACAGTTGTTAGAGTTTGGGCCATTGGCATTGTAAATGGCAATGTCTTTTATTTATGTGTTGGTTTTTAAAATGTAAATAAAAGGCATTGTCATTTACAATGCCAATAGGTTAAACTTTTGCAAATGCGGGACCTATTACATTGCAAATGCTTGTTTATGAATTCCCTCCGAGGGTACTGGCCAGCCTTTCTCCTTTTTAGATGCCCTCCTCTCTTACGGCTGGACAGTAGCTGCCTTACACTGTTAGCACCCAAGCGACCCCGCTTTGGGATTTGCATCCCTCGCGACCCCTTTTATCAGTGTGCAGAGCACTTCTCTACTGCAAGTCACAACGTACCCACGGGGCGGACGAGCCAGAGCCATGATAACAAATTACAGCAACAGGACACAAGCGGCTAAAAAAAAAACCAGAACTCAAACGTAGACTTTTTTGTCTCACTGCATAAACGCTTTCTTTGATTTTATGGGCCCGAATTACATGCGCTGCCTGGGTGGTACTGATTTTTCTGGGCCGCTATTTTACATAAGTGCCGTATTACATAGGTGCGCACAGGAGGTAAAAATAAATAGTAAAGGCTGGATAACCAGCATAAGGAAGAACGAACATTCTCGGATTACTTAGTTTGCAGGTTGCTTAATTGGCGCCGATATTTGAAAAGATAGATGCAAATGTTTATTGTAACTTGTCAACACATGCAGATTTCAGTGCAAATGGCAATTAGACACGTTTTGCTCCACTAGGTTCATGAGCTTAACCTCTACCTGGTCTATCTGCTGTGAGCTCAGTTGGGACCCGGCGAAGCCTTCTTCAGAAATGCCCTGTTCTGCGCCAGCGAGCTGATGATGGCGTCCAGGGGCAAGAGGAGGAGACGCGGAGAGACTGACATCGGGGAGAGTGAGCCCGAACAGCAGAGCCATGAGAGGAGGGATGCATGCACCTGGACATCTTGTCATCATTTATTTATTTATTTATGCGTTTTTATACAGCGCAGACTTCACCCGACGACGTCAGAGCGCTTCACAGTAGGAACAGAAAATTACAAGTGAACAATTATAGTGGACCCGCCTACAGGAAGAATGAGAGTCACGATCAGGAACACCGGTTCTGTGCATGTTTTACTCCTCCCTGGGGCGTTTGACAGCCCTTGGGCTGATGCACCTATTCCTGGCAGAGACAGCTCCTGTCATCTTTCGAGTCGGAGCCGCCTCACTACAATGGCCAGGTCCTGTCTCGAGCAGCCCAGGGTTACATATTACACTGCAATCCTTAAAGGCCGCAGTGCCCCCTAGAGGCTAGCCGATGATACGGCCTCTGAAGTTAACAAGCAAAACAGAAAGCAGCTTGACATCCGGCCTGGGGAGGAGACTTGGGATGGCGAGGGCTGCCCCCGCATGCGCTGACCTGCAACTTTTGCGTGCCCCGGCGCCAAAGAGGAAGTGCGGGGGCTGAAGTCCCGGGACCCGGGTGAAGAGCAGGACATAGCAGTGCGGGGCTCCCATGCCTATGAAGAGAGCCCCACATTGTGCAGCCAGAACTGTTGAAGAGCTGGAGTGCTCCATCCCCCCCAGACCGGGTTAGTCGATGGCCCGAAAGTTACACTGTAGTGGCTGAACGTGAAAGTGAAAGTGTATGCCGGCTTGCCTGCGAAAGCGGGACAAACGATGTGTGCGTGGCTGTGCGCGTCGATGGCCCGAATGTTACACTGTAGTGGCTGAATGCGAAAGTGAAACTGTATGCTGGCTTGCCTGCGAAAGCGGGACAGGCGATGTGCGCGTGGCTGTACGTGCGCGTCCACAGACCCCAATCACTGCGCGCGCCCCTGTCTGTCTCCCTTGAGAGGCATGACGCTGACAATAAGTCTCGCTAGCGACAGCGCTTTCGCGCTGCAACGCCAGGCAAGACCTAAAAACCACCCGTCACTCTCCATTATTATTATATCCATTAGTAATTTATGACAAATCTCTACTTTCAAAAAGAATTACCTGCCTAAAATCGATTACTCTTCAAGCTTTCATCCGGCATGTATTGACCACTTCATATTCACTGAAGCGGAACCATTACCTATGACCCCTCCAGTATTTGTCTGCAAATACTGGCCAGAACTGCTATAGCGCATATGCTCCGTACAGTATATTGGCCCCGGCCTGTCGCCATGTTGGAAGGGCTGGTCACCATCAGCGCGGTCTTAACAGAACAGCTCTAAAACTGCTTCCAAATAACATACTAATCAGAAAGCCCAAGCTCATATTGTAATTGTTGTTAATAACATCGGTCATTCCATACTCTCCATGTCAGTATTTTCTGTTCGTTCTTGTACAAAACCTTTATCTCTCGTGGGTGCATTAGTATTTTAGAGAACTCAACTCCACAAGTGAATTAACCAATTTCTCACAGGCTGCATTTAGAGAATTCAAATAACTTCTTAAGGTATGTCATAACCTCTATCTGGTCAACTTCTTCGTGCCAGAAGGCACCAAGTCTCTCTAAACAAACTTCAATTTGTCATGAGTATTATTATTCAAAACACATCACCCCCACTTCTATAAGCGGCGATTTTATTTGTCTAAATATGTTTGATGTTTTTAATGCAGGCATTAGGTCACAAGTTCAAATGCATTCCAGTTACATTCCTCCATGTTTGCAAAAGAGTGCATCTACGCATTCGTCTATCATTGACCGTCCAATTGGTCATTGTGGATTAATGATAAAAAGTCCATTGATACATGTGTGCCTTAATCACCTAGAACATATTGTAATTTTTGATCAGTGTTAAGGCCTAGCTCTCCGACTTTTAGGACAATGAACCAGATTGCCTCCTTACGTCTTCGATTGGGTTCCCTATTCCCCCTTCAGGGATCTAGGTCCATCTGGTCTATACTGTAAAACAAGAACCGTTTTTGTTGACATTCTGCTGCATGAATTGCCATCGGGTATCTTATGTCCTCTTGTTTGAGGGCTCTGAAGTGTTTACTGATTCTCTGAGTGCTCTGATTGTACCACCAACATAAATGCGTTTGTATTTGCTTTCAATGATGTATACTACATATTTGGTGTTGCAATTGATATTAACCCCTTCCACACTCATGACGAGCTGGGCTCGTCATGGTGTAGCCTCCTCGCACACTGATGACGAGCCCAGCTCGTCATGTAAAGTGCGATTTACTAAAACTCAGCATACGAGCAGAATAAGAGCAGCGCGCATGAGGTTAAGTCGTACATCATACATCCTCCTGTCTGCTCCATTGAAGTTCTTTTTCTTGTTATGAGCCCATCTGCACCTCCCGCAGTGTCCACATTTAAAAAACCTCGGGGCATATTACCAAGCAATAGCGATAATTATCGCTATTGCTTGGTTAGAGCCAAAAATTTACCACTGGGCTGCGGCGATTTTTACCGCAAATAAACCTTGGTATTACCAAGGTTTATCGCAAATGCGACAAAAATCGCCGCAATGCATGAATATCGCTGAAAAGTCAGCGATATTCATGCTTTACCGAGCTAATGCTCTTAGCCATGTTATCCACCTCCCATTGGATAACATAGCTAACAAATGCTCAGGGCAGGTGTTCGCTTTTGGAGATATTAGCGCTTAGTGCGAATATCTCCAAAAGTTGGTAATAGGAGATAGCGATGTTAGTGACTGTTTTCAGTCGCTAACATCTTGGCACGCCCACTTTGCATGTCATTAGTGATAAATATCACTGACATGCAAAGTGGGGCCCAAGATGGTCGCTATCTCCTACTAGCTGTCTCTAACTGGTGTTAGAGACAGCTAGGTAATAGGGAGATAATTTTATCTCCGCTTTCTTGGCTTTTAAAGCCAAAAAAGCGGAGATAAACCCCCTTGATAATATGCCCCCTCAATGTTTATTTTTTCATCCAGTGTGCTGGTTTCTTGTGTCGAGGATAGCTAGGGCTCAATTTTGATTTCAATGTCCTGGCCTGTCTAGAACTGATCTCTGGTCTCCCCAAGGGGAATTCTTCTAGTGTTTTGTCTGCACGCAAGATGTCCCATTGCTTATGCATGCTTTTCATAAACACCCTGGATGATCCATTATAATCAGTTATTAGCTGTATCCTGTTTGTCGTATGAGGTTTTTGTGCTTCGTCTCTCAAAGTATCCTGTCTCTCGATTTTGAGGACCTTTTGCTCAATTGTTTTCATCGTCTGTTTATCAAAACCCCTAGCAGAAAAGCATGACTTCATATTCTTTATACATATTTTGAAGTCTGCATCATTACTACAATTTCTTCCTGCACTAGTTAGTTCACCAAAAGGAATGGCCCGAATCTGATGTCTAGGGTGTACACTTGTTGCATGTAGTATCGAATTACATGAAGATTATTTCCGGTACAGTCTACTTTCTATCTGGGTATCTTGTATGAACAACTCAACATCTAAAAGTACAATGTTAGTCATGCTATACTGGTATGTGAACCTGATGGCCATATCTTTGGTGTTTAAGTGTTCACAAAATTGTTTCAGCTTCTCCATTGGTCCAAACCAGTTCATAATTTATCGGAGATTTTTGTAAAATGCTGCAGCCCATCACTAGGTAGCCTCTGAGCACTGTATGGTGAGATACAATGGTGTGGTAGAGAGTCAACAGATGTGATGGTTAGCAACATGAACCAAATACAAGTGAAATTACGTAAAGCCTTGAAAAGAAACCATAATTAGAGGGATGAGATCGGCAGACTGATATCAGTTGGTTTTAGACATCTAACTAACATAGATAGCCTGGTCAAGGCAAAGAACGAGGTAGCATGGGAAGGCTAGCCGTATTGTTGCCTGAATATGTGGTTTTAAGCAGTCTTCTAAATCTGAGGAGTTCAGTTTAGGATGCAACTTGGAAAGAGGCATTAGGGTCCACAGAACTGGTTTTGACTAACAGAGCTGCTCGCTGTGGCAGAGTCAATGGTATCTGGGCGACTATCTAGTGCAAAATAGGGCTAATAAAAGGGTATCTCTATGAGTAAAAGGAAGAAGTATCTCTATGAGTTAAAGGTCTTAGGACAATTCGCATTTGGTACGCTCTGGCTGGTGCTGTTTGAATGTGGCTGTTGATACACAGATCATGGAGGCATTAGAGTGGGCAAATTCACTCTGGGTGTTATGAAGGATTGGTGGGTGCTCTAGTATGTTGTGGAGTAAAGGGAAATATTTTATGTTTTAAAGATAAAATGTAATATTTGAGTCATCTAGTCACATTAGGGGTTTTACTTCAAAGTTTTTTAATTAGACATTGACGCTAAAGATTTCATTCAGAGTCTGTCTGACTGTGGTTCCCTTCATAAATTGACTGAAACAACGGGTTTCCAAAACTCATCCAATTCAATGACACACATGTAAAGTTGTGAGAACAAATGAAGTAGTTGCATCCTGTGTCTAGGAATTCGAAAGATTTCAGTGTGCAATATTTGATTTTTTTATGGCCGCATCCTGCATTCAGTTCCCAATGGTGCTCCTCACCTCAGCAGGAAACAGGCTACACTACAGCAGCAACAAAGCCGCATATGCTCTGTGGTTCACCGGTGGAAACAGCAGGTACGGTGCTGGGAGCGGGAGCAGGCAGATGGATGGGTAAAACCCACTCATTGTCTATTTGTTGAGTCTGTGTGGGCGCCAGTGCTATCGGCAAAAGGGCCTCTCAGTGTAGGCAATACCATGGAGCAAATAATGAGGCATACACGCTCTGCAGTCAGGTGCTGGCTGAGGAACCTCGTGACCAGGTTCCATCCTTAATTGTTATCTCCCACTTAAAGTAACAGGTCAGATCACCTGATGCATGTTCACGGACCCAGAAAAACAAACACGCCTATACCGGTCATAAATAATAGAGGAATCGACCCCAAAAATTGCATTTCTCCTTAACCCAGACTTAAAAAGTAAAAAAGAGAAACTGTTGTGTCGTACTTAATACAAATACACAATGAGAAAATGACTAGATGGCATTTCAACAATTAACAACTTGGTGAAATGGGTGAAACAAGAGAGAGAGAGAGAGATCGAGAGAGACGAACAAATACTTCTCCTAGTATTGGCACATTAGATCAATTTATTACCACAAAGTCCGCCAGATGGGAGGACCTCATTGAGAGGGGCCTGAGTTGGTACTTCTCAGTCCTGTTGCTACCTGGGAGTCTCACCACCAGCTCCAGACCATTCTAGGGGTTGACATACCTCAGGATCATAGTGCAGACTTGTACTGTCCTCTCTTGACCTGTCACTGGACATGGACGTGGTTGCTGACACGGGTAGTTCATCATCCTCTGGAGAGGGTGTTAGCATGGGCAAAGAGACTTGGCTCCTTGGACATCTGGCTCCTGGGTAATCCTCCTCAGGTTTTGCACACTGTGATTGTTTGATGGTGGTGGATCGGCAACAGTGGCAGCCAGTCACCAAAAGGGCTTAAAGAAAGGCACATTTTGCGTGACATTCTCACCTTGCTTTTGAGCAGTTATCATAGTTTCTTTCACGGAGGTCACTTTCAATGGGGCACCTCAAAAGGCAGCAAAAACTTGCTCCGGGATGCTAGTTCCTAACTAGCACCATTTCACCAACATCAATGACTCTCCACTTGACACGTTGTGCTTGAGAAACATGAACATTCTGTACCTGGTACTGACACTGTAATACATCCACTTGGTTGCATACAACTGAGGGTTTCTCTATATGGGGAATGGTATCATTCAAGTCCTGATTCAAGCACAGGTCACTGGCACTCACCTTGGTTGTGGCATGCGGCATGAGCAGGTGTTACCTCAGAAGTGTACAGGACACATTCCATATTCTGTCCATTTGCCAGGGCAATTCTAAGAGTCTTGTTAAGAGGCTGCATAAATATTTCAACCTCTCCGTTGGCTTGAGGCCAAAGTGGTGTAATTTGTCCGTGACGGATGTCACATGATTGTAAATACTGTGTGAACTCCTGAAAGGATAATGAGGGACCATTGTCTGTTTGAATCTCACTCAACAACCCATGAGTGGCCATGACTTTTTCCAAACAGTGGATGGTATTGCTGGCTGTTGTTTGACTCAATGACCTCAACTTCAGGGTAATTTGAAAAATCATCTGTGACAACCAGCATGTGACTGTAATTGGGTAGACTTCGGAAATCAGCACTAGCTCTGTGCCAACAACAACAACAACAACAATTTGTATAGCGCGCTACTCACCCGTAAGGGTCTGAAGGCGCTGGGGGGGTTGCTACTGCTCGAACAACCAGGTCTTGAGTTGTTTCCTGAAGGAGAGATGGTCCAGGGTCAGCCGTAGGTGAGTGGGGAGGGAGTTCCATGTCTTGGCTGCCAGGTAGGAGAAGGATCTTCCTCCGACGGTGGATTTGCGAATTCGTGGGACGGAGGCGAGGGCGAGGCTGGCGGATTGGAGCTGGCGGGTGGGAGTGCAGAATGTGAGGCGGCTGTTGAGGTACTTCGGGCCCTTGTCGTGGAGAGCCTTGTGTGCATGGGTGAGGAGTCTGAACGTTATCCTCTTGCTGACGGAGAGCCAGTGCAGGACTTTCAGGTGGGCAGAGATGTGGCTGTGGCGAGGGATGTCCAGGATGAGTCGTGCTGAGGCGTTCTGAATGCGCTGGAGTCTTTTCTGGAGTTTTGCTGTTGTTCCAGCGTAGAGGGTGTTCCCGTAGTCCAGACGGCTGGTGACGAGGGCCTGGGTGACCGTCTTCCTGGTTTCGGTGGGGATCCATCTGAAGATCTTCCGGAGCACGCGCAGGGTGTTGAAAGAAGATGATGAGACGGCGTTGACTTGCTTGGTCATCGTGAGGGAGGAGTCCAGGATGAAGCCCAGGTTGCGTGCGTGGTCCGTTGGCTTGGGTGCGGTGCCCAGGGGAGGGGGCCACCAGGAGTCGTCCCATGCAGAGGGAGATGGTCCGAGGATGAGGGCTTCCGTCTTGTCTGAGTTCAGTTTCAGACGGCTGATCTTCATCCATTCTGCGACGTCTTTCATTCCTTCCTGGAGGTCGGCTTTGGCGGTGGCGGGGTCATTGGTGAGGGAGAGGATCAACTGGGTGTCGTCGGCGTAGGAGACGATGTTGAGGTTGTGTTGGCGAGCGATGGCTGCGAGAGGGCTCATGTAGACGTTGAAGAGGGTGGGGCTGAGTGATGATCCTTGCAGAACGCCGCAGATGACTTCGGTGGCTGCGGATCTGAACGGGGGGAGGCGTACTCTCTGGGTTCTTCCGGCGAGGAACGAGATGATCCACTCCAGTGCCGCTCCTTGGATTCCGGTGTTGCTGAGGCGCTGTATCAGGGTGCAGTGGCATACGGTGTCGAAGGCTGCTGAGAGATCCAGGAGTATGAGGGCAGCAGTTTCCCCGTTGTCGATCAGGGACCTGATGACATCAGTGGCTGCGATGAGGGCGGTCTCGGTGCTGTGGTTTGCTCGGAAACCGGACTGTGAGGGGTTGAGGAATCCGTTGGTCTCGAGGAAGGCGGGGAGTTGTCTGTTGACGGTCTTCTCGATGAATTTGGCTGGAAAGGGGAGGAGTGAGATGAGGTGGAAGTTCTTGAGGTCCGTGGGTTTCTTCAGTAGGGCGCTCAGCTCTGCATGTTTCCAGCTCTCCAGGAAGGTGGCGGATGCGAAGGTTGGGGTGCGATGATGGAGTCGGCTTTGTTGAAGATGTGGTGTGGGCAGGGGTCGGTAGGGGAGCTGGAGTGGATGGTGTTCATCAGTGGGTGGTGTCTTCGGTGCTGACAGGGGTCCAGGTGCAGAGGGTGGTGGTGGGGGCGCTGGTTCGGTGGTTGGGTGCGTGGTCTGTGTGCCGAAGCTGTTGTGTATGTCAGCGATCTTGCGGTGAAAGAATGTGGCGAGTGAGTCGCAGAGGTCTTGCGAGGGTGTAATGTCGTTGTTGCAGGCGCTGGGGTTGGAGAGCTCTTTAACGATGCTGAAGAGTTCCTTGCTATTGTGGGTGTTGTTGTCCAGTCGTTCTTTGAATGTCGTCTTCTTGGTGGTGCGGATCAGCTGGTGGTGTTTGCGGGTGGCGTTCTTAAGGGCTGTCATGTGTTCTGCTGTCTGGTCGTGGCGCCAGGCTTTCTCGAGGGTGCAGCAGGTTTTCTTGGAGTTTTCGAGGTCGTTCCACGAGGCTTTCCTGCTGCCAGGTCTGCTGGGAGGATTCTTCAGTGGTGCGAGTTCGTCGGCGCAGTTGGTGAGCCATTGTGTGAGGTTGTGGGCTGCTTCATTGGGGTCCGTCGTGTTGGTGGGCGGGTTCTGGCTGAGGGTGGTGGTGAGCTGGTCGGCGGTGATCTTGCTCCAGCTTCTGCGGGGAACCTTTTGCGGGTGGTGGTGGGTCGTGGTTCTCCTGAAGTAGAAGTGGACGCAGCTGTGATCTGTCCAGTGTAGTCCGGTGGAGTGGCTGAAGGAGATGTGCTTGCTGGAGGAGAAGATGGGGTCAAGCGTGTGGCCGGTGTAGTGGGTGGGGGTGTTTACCAGTTGCTTGAGTCCGAGGTTGGCGAGGTTGTCCAGCAGGGCGGCGGTGTTGCAGTCCTTGTTGTTCTCCAGGTGGAAGTTGAGGTCCCCTAGGAGGATGTAGTCTGTGGGGGTGAGGGCGTGCGGGCTGACGAAGTCTGCGATGGCTTCGCTGAATTGTGTCCGTGGTCCCGGGGGTCTGTAGATGAGGGTGCCTCTGAGGGTGGTCTTGGGGTCGGTGTGTATCTGGAAGTGCAGGTGCTCGGCGGCGGTGAGGGTGTCATCGGAGTTGGTTGTGATGCGGATGGTGTTTCTGTGGACGATGGCGATGCCTCCTCCGGTTTGGTTGACGCAGTCCCTCCGGGTGATCTTGTAGCCATCCGGGATGGCTATGGCGATTTAGGGGGCTGAGGAGGTGTTCATCCAGGTTTCTGTGAGGAAGGCGACGTCTGGTGATGTTGTGTCGAGGAGGTTCCAGAGTTCGACGGCGTGCCTGTGGACGGAGCGGGTGTTGAGCAGGATGCACTTGAGGTGGTTGTTGCTGGTGCTAGGCTTGGCGGGTGCGGTGCAGGTCCGGAGGCAGGTGAATTAGCAGGCTTTGCAGGTGAAGGGTCTGTGGGTGTGTTTTGGGGTGGCTCGGTAGCAGGCGGGGTTCCGGACGGCGTTGAGTACGTGGATTGTGGCGCCGTCGTAAGTTTGGGTGTGCTGGCATTGAGGACCAGGGGTCCTGGCGCTGGGCGTGGTCCAGGCGCGGACGGGCGCAGAGGGACTTGCCTTTGGCGCGCCTTCGGCGCACAATCAGCACGCTCGCTGTATGTGAACGCTGCGCGTATGCGCGGGCTCCATATGAGGCGAAGTGGGAGGGAGGAGTAGCTGGAGGCGGGAGCGGGGCGGCCAATGGGGAAACAGAAGAAAAAAGGGGGCAGGGCCGCGAAGGAGCAGCGGTGGGAAGCGGGGGGGGGCACATCAGGGGTACAATTCAGCGAGGCACACAATCAATTAGCAGGAAGTAAAGAGAAAAAAACAAAAATACAATCACGACTTTACAGAGTGAGGGCAACAGCGGGGAGAGAGAGATCGAGCAGCAGCGAGGGGCACCAGGGGCGCCGGGGCATAGACGCGCTACAGCCGGAGAGCCGTGCGGCGTGGTGGGTGTCCTGGGGTCATGTCACCAAGGAATATGTGGTCACCAAGGAATATGTGGAATTGTTTCCGTGATAATGGGTGCTGATAAGTCCACTGGTCCAGCAGCTTGACACAACAGGCATTGTCGGATGGTACACTCCACTAAAGCATCCACGTTCGGGAACCATACCTTGCATTGCAGTCTTGAATTGGTTTGACGATCCCCTGGTGAGCTGTGTGAGCGAGTTCTACCACCCGTTTCAGCATGTTTTTTTTTATTAACAATCAGGAACCCCTTCAGTAAACACTCTTCCGGAGAGACAGGTAGCTCCAGATGAACATTGTGGAGGGAAGTCAGAGTCATCCTCACTTCCTCAGTACGATGGGAGGCTTTGTGAGTAAGGATGCCTCAATTTCCAGAAGTTACTGCGGAGATGGCCAACTGAAGCCATTCATCAGTATAAGTTGCTTTAATAATGTGAGCAAGGGAGATGGACAGTGGCCTGGACCTTTCTTCCACCAGTCAAAATAATTCCTTGACTTCGTCAGCATCTGACTTCTCTCCCCAGTGGCAGTCTTGCATGCCTTGATAGATAATCAGCGGGATTTTGTGATCCGGGCGATATATAACAGAGAAATGGTTTATTTGAAATTGAAGAATCCATTACTCAATTCTAGGAGGTGGTTTAGATGAGGATCCAGTGCCAAGTTGGACTAGTGGATTATGGTCTGTATGAACAGTGAATGGGTGGCTATACAAGTAGATATGAAAATGGTGGCAGCCTCAATACACTGCAATGGCCTCTTTTTCAATATCAGATTAGTGCTGCTCTGACTCAGTGAGGGCATGACAGGCGTATGCCACTGGGGCCCATTCACCATTAGATTGTCTCCCTGATAAAACAGCCCCTAAACCAGTGGGGCTGGCATTGACTGACAACTCTAATTACTGCTGAGATCAAAATCAACCAATGTTGTGTCGGCTGGCAGTGCATGTTTGGTTTCCTGAAAAGTTTCTTCCTGGGGTGCACCCCAAGTTTCGAGGCAGGGCAGCAGGTTCCGTATAAAATGCTTGCAGTGTGTAACCATTCCTAAAAAACTGCACACTCCAGTTGTGCCGAATGGATGTCATGAACTTTTGCGGGATCAGGCATGACCCCCTCCCCTGAGAAATGGTATCCAAACAATGCTATCTTTTTTTGAAGAAAAGCGCATTTCTCTTTGTGGAGCGTGAGGCCATATCATTAAGTCTTTAAAAAGTGGCTCGCAGACGGTTGAGATGTTCCACCAGGGTCAGAGCATGGACCAGAATGTCATCACTGACATTAAAGACTCCAGTGAGGCCAGCCAGAACCCCCCAAATTGTGCATTGAAATACTTCTTTTAAAATGTTATGAGAGAGGCCCTTTGTGCCAAAGGGACAGGACTGAAACTTAAATGAAAAATGAATATTCCCTTTGGTATTTAACTCACTAGTATCTCCTTTTTTAATCCATACGACATTCATTCATACTTCATATATTCACCCTCCTCATCCCGATTCAATAGTTGTAGTGCCACAAACACTCAAACAGGAAAAAAATATACACAATTTATTAAAAATAGCCTGAAATGTTATTCCACCATAATTCAAAAAAACAATTTATACATAAACCATTACATGAACATAAGATTAGCCCAATATGGTTTGATTGTTACACAGGGGTCAATAGGCCCATGAAGTCTAGTTACAAAGATAGCCTACTTTTTATAACTTTACAATAAAATACTCTATAAAATCCAATCCCTGGAGGGCAAATATGAAATCGTTTTTTTCCCTTTTACATAGGAAGTAAAAAGGAAAAGAGAGATAGAATGAGAGACAAAACATAAAAAGTAGTTAATTTATATGTAATCCGTAAAACTAATCCATATATTCGGTAAACATAGGCATCTGATTAGTGCAAACTTATTCAAAGAATTAAGTCTGTACAGTGTGTTGATGCGTTTCGGTTGTATTATACATATTGCAACCACCTTTTTTAAGACCAAAATGTATGTCCCTCTTTACAACCGTTGTCTGTGTAACTTATACGCAAACACATAAATATGACTAATTATAACATTATTTATTGTCCAGAAATCAATTAATAAAATATTATTTTTTCTACTCAAGTATTTAAATGTTTCTTGCCATCCCCAAGTTAAAGCTATAGCATATGGCACCAAAACTAACAAATATTGGATAACTCATTGTGTCATCTTGAGTCCCCACCCACACGTCAATCATTCACAGGAGTGATTCTCAACCTGACCTCATAAAATCAAGTTAAAATATGAACCGCTTTCTTTGTAGCAATTTTCATTACCAACCATCCAACCTAAAAACAATCATATTCATAGGTGCCATTTATCTCATTCCAGGTTGGCTAAACCTTCACATTCTTTCCCACATAATTCTAGCTTGTGTTAAGCCTAATACACTCCCATTCGCATAGATTCCATGCTTGTTTTAATCTGTCTCCTCACTCACCCATTGGACCGTTTAATATGTCCTAATCTGGTTGTGGAACAATGTCCTTTATGATATTACCAACATAAGCTGAACTCTGTTGTTCCAGTATACAGAGAACCAATTTTAATATTATCTGTATTTGGAAAATAAGAAAAAAAAAATTTCACTGCCCTCACATGGTTCTTATGTGCGTTAGATGCTAGATGAATTAATATGAAGTGTTTTGTATATCAACACTACAGTGGCATTTTATCTTTTAAAATGGTGACTTAAAACTTAACCAAAAGTTCAAGCTACAGTGGCATTTGTCTAGTTTTTTTTAAAAATGTTGTGACTTACAATTTATGCAAAAGAAAGAATTTGATGGACGGAATGCTGGACAATGCAAACATCCACCCCCAGTCTTGACCCTGTTCTTTGTGGGAACAGCCCAGCCTTAACTGCCAAGCCAGTCCTCCCTGGACCGGAAACATCCATCCTGGGACCAGCGTCAGGGCATCACCGTTCATCATCCAGGCTAACTTGAATCCAGTGATGTATTGAGCACCGGACCCACGCCTGGGCATACCCTTCCCACTTAAGGAAACATATGCAAAAGAAACAATTGTTGTACAGAATGCTGGACAATTCAAACTTTCACCCCCTGTCACAAGGACCTGGGTTAAATCCATCATTCTTTTACTCACCACACCACCCCAGTTTGGGCCCAGCCATATGCAAATCAGTCTTGACCCTGTTCCTTTTGGGAACAGTCCAGCCCGAACTGCCAAGCCAGGTCCTGCCTGGACCCGAAACAGGCATCCTGTGACCGGTTTCAGGGCATCACCCTTCATCAGCCAGGCTAGCTTGAATCCAGTGGTGTATTGAGCACGGGATCAATGTCTGGGCATACCCTTCCCACTTAGGGCAACATATACAAAAGAAACAATTGATGGAAGGAATGCTGGACAATGCAAAGACTGATGAAGGATGAAACCCCGAAACCGGTCCTAGGATGCTTCTTTCCAGTCCAGGAGGACCTGGCCTGGCAGTTCGAGCCATTGGGTTCAGGGTCAAGACTGATTTGCATATGGCTGGGTCAAAACTTGAATGGCATGGCGAGCAAAAAACTATGATTTTAGGCCCAGATCTCTGTACTGGGGTGAATGTATGACATTGGTTTGCATTCTGTACATCAACTGTTCTTTTTGCATTTGTCACTCCGAGTGGGACGGGTATGCCCAGACGTGGGTCCCATGCTCTCCAGTCCACTGGAGTCAAGCTATCCTGGCTGATGAGGGGTAAAACCATGAAACCGGTCCTAGGATGCTTGTTTCCAGTCCAGGGGGGACCTGCCAGTTCGGGCGTGACTGTTCATTGGGTTTTGGGTCAAGGCTATTTGCAAATGGCTGGGTCCAAACTGGAATGGCATGGTGAGCAAAAAAAATATGGATTTAGGCCCGATCTCTGTACTGGGATGAATGTATGACTTGTTCTACTTTCTGTCCATCATTGTTTTTTTTGCATTTGTCACCCCGAGTGGGATGGGTATGCCCAGACGTGGGTCCCGTGCTCTCCTTGCCATTGGAGTCAAGCTATCCTGGCTGATGAGGAGTGGAACCCCAAAACCGGGCCTAGGATGCTTGTTTCCAGTCCAGGGAGGACCTGGCCTGGCAGTTTGGGCTGGACTGTTCCCATTGGGTTCAGAGTCAAGACTGATTTGCATATGGCTGGGTCCAAACTGGAATGGCAAGATGAGCAACAAAACAATGGATTTAGGCCCAGATCTCTGTACGGGGGTGAATGTATTACATTGTTCTGTATTCTGGCCATCAATTGTTCTTTTTCCAGTTGCCACCCCGAGTGGCACGGGTATGCCCAGACTTGGGTCCTGAGTTCTCCATGCCACTGGAGTCAAGCTATCCTGGCTGATGAGGGGTAAAACCCCGAAACGGGTCCCTGGATGCTTGTTTTGAGTCCAGGAAGTACCTGGCCTTGCAGTTCGTGCTGGACTGTTCTCATTGGGTGCAGGGTCAAGACTGATTTGCATATGGCTGGGTCTAAACTGGAATGGCATGGTGAGAAAAAGAACAATGGATTTAGTTCCACATCTTTGTATTGGGGTGAATGTATGACACTGTTCAGCATTCTGTACATCAATTGTTCTTTTTGCATGCCCAGACATGGGCCCCGTACTCTCCATGTGACTGGAGTCAAGCTGTCCTGGCTGATGAGGGGTAAAACCCCGAAACTGGTCCTAGGATGCTTGTTTCTGGTCCAGGGAGGACCTGGCCTCACAGTTCATGCTGGACTGTTCCCATTGGGTTCAGGGTAAGTCTGATTTGCATATGGCTGGGTCCAAACTGGAATGGCATGGTGAGCAAAAAAACGATGGACTTAGGCCCAGATCTCTGTACTGGGGTGAATGTATGACATTGTTCAGCATTCTGTCCATCAATTGTTCTTTTTGAATTTGTGACTTAAAACTTAACCAAATGTTCAAGCTATATCTAAGCATTTTTATATATTTATTCTTGTAGGTGTAACGTCCATAATCAACAAAATCCCACCACTTACTATGGTTAATTGGTGGTGCTTGCTCTCCTGCACAATGTCTTTATTCAAGAGTTCTGTGTCCGATATCTTGTTTATAATGACCACATAGCGTCAGTCTTCACGGCTTAGAGTTAACTAAAGGCAGGGAATAATAAAAACTGTGCTCTTAACTAAAGTGACTGAAGTTTTAAAAAGTGCTCAAGAAGTTTTATGCAGTCCCCAGACCTTAGCATCTTTTCTTGGGTATGCTGTTTCGTACACTTCTCTTACCTCTATTTTCGTGATTACTTATGTCATCCGTATGGTTTGCCTTCGCCTCTTCTATTTAAATCACGGGCGCCAAGCATCAGATTTTATTGCTCGCCTCCACACTTCGTGTCCCACTAATTATTTTCTGCTCCTGTTCCATTCTGTGGCGTCTAGCATATTGCATCCCTTATTAGTGATTGTGAGAAGTTGGCCTGGTATATGATGTTCACTATTCTAGTGAGCACCTTGCACCAGTCCAAACGACCCTTATGGTGATTGGTTGTAAGTCAACCTTATAGACCAGCTATCCTAGGGGTAGCATGGACAAAAGCAGTCTTAGGCTAAACTCAAGAGGGCATGTGAAGCCAGCTGTTTTACCATATGCAATCCTTTTAAATACCAAATGAAAGGACACCACACAAGTTATATATTACAAAATATATGTATTTATTTCTAGAATAATCCCCTATACTCTTTATGAGCACAGAAGCACAAGCGTTAAACAAAGAACACAGTATAACATACAATAAGCTGCACAATTATGGATAGGCCGGGTGGCCACTCAAACCATATATTAAGAAAGTGGTATAAGTACCACGTCACAAACTATGAACAGGCCTAGGTCCTTGGGAATCACTGGGCCTACACTGGACTAATGAAGGCTAGGTCGGGAGAGGCCCACAGCATACGGGTGCAGTGTCTATAGGCAACCGCGTGTACCATACAAGTCAATGGTGCATAAAAATCAGAAATTTATAGGTTTAGGAGACTTTCGACTGGACTAGAACTTAGCCACTTAAAACTAGGACACTAGAGGTGTAAACCACAATAGGAGCACCGGAGTTAACTCGTTACCTCACCCATGGGAAGCGGGTGCATAGGTGTCAAAGTGTGTCGGGTTTCGTCGTAAAGTTCTATGGAGCCTGGAGATGAAGATGTTGCAGGCGGCCAGGAGAGAAGAGTCCAGTTGGATCCAAGGGTCGATCGAAGATGTAGTGTACCTGAAAGCAGAGGGGACAGAGTTCAGGTCACTAGCCAGTGACCAGCGAGGAACCAGGAATGAACCAGGCGATGTTGGGTTGCGATCAGGTGATGTCGAGGTGTTTTTCTCCGCTGCCACGTGGACCAGGAAGGATCAAGGATGACCAGCTGGTGAGCACAAGCTGTCCCACAAGGGCTCTTGCTGTCAGCAGTGTCGGTACTCAAATCGGAGTCACCAAGCCTTGGCAAAAGCAACCCACGCAGGACTTGAAGATGTCTTCTTGATCGGACCGGGAAGGTCAGATCGATGGCTCCTTTTCAGGGGAGCTGGGGCCAGTCTGGAGCAACCAGACCAGCCGTGTAGTTTCAATGTTTTGTCGTCACAGAGGCCACTAGCCAATGGGCAAGCGACCGGACAACGTGTCGAGCAGGAAAAGTGCAAAAGGGCCCCACGCAGCACTCGGAGAGTGTGGAGAGGTGATCTCTGGAGCACAGGCTGCTCGGGGATGGGGCTTCTCAAACCCCAAAGCACAGCATCGAGGGAGCCTCGGGAGCTGCACAGGAAGCACTTTATTGAATTTTCAAGATGGCTGGTCCCACGTCTCACGTCGCCTCCACAGGTCTAAGCTTTGCTAAGACTGTGGATCCGGCTGTTGGAAGTCTGGGAGTCCAGGTCTTGTTGGTCTCTGTTGTTCGAGCTCCGACGGGAGCAACGGCAAAGAAAGTCTCGATGCGCTGATGGTGCCTGCTTGCACAGGGTGGTCACTCCTTGACCACAAGGGAGATTCTTCAGTCTTCTACGTTGAGTAGGATGTCGAAGGGTCCAGAGTTTCATTTCAAAGTTTCAGTCAGGATACTCTAGTTTGCATTGGCACAGCTCCTACCTTCATTCCAAATCAAGGGGCTGGATCTCCTGCTAGGTCCCTCCTATGGGTGGGACCCAGGAAGGGGGTGGTTACACCCCTTTCTCTTTGTCCGGTTTCGCGCCAGAGATGGGGCTGGAGTGCCCCAGCACCGGTTTGAACTGGACTATGCATGGGACACCTTGTGTGCCCCAGGCAGTGTCTAGTTTCATTCAACCCTCCCTGCTACAATCCACTATCTCCTGTCTTGGGTGGTGTAACACCTCCCTGTGACAGGATACCATTTGTCCAGGACTCTCCTGCCGGAATTTCGGTCAGCAGCAGGAGGCCAGACTCGTGTCTGTGGCAGCAGCATCCATTTTGTGATGCTGGGGCTCCGGTTAGATTTAACCGCGTTTAAGCAAAGTAACATGTCTTTTCCCTCTAGAAGGGTGGAATGCTACCCCCGTCGCCAGGACTGGTGAGGGGGTAGTATTCCAAAGCGTATCACACCTTACACAACATGTTTTGATAAAGCCAAACCAAAGTTAGCAAGTTGCTGCGAGGATTATAATGCACGGAAGAGTATATGGTATGGCAATATCCCAGGACAGCTAAGGGAGTTGGTCTCGAAAGCTGCAGACAGGCTCAGCTCATGCTAGAGCACCATCTCACATAAAACCAAGAACTCTGCCTCCAGGATTGTTAAGGCCTGCCATAGGAGTGACTTATAGGTGTGTATGTGTCCAGATATAGGTTTAAATATAGGTATACTATATCTAAGCAAGGGGTGATTACACCACCTTTCCCCAGCTGAGTGATCAGCCAGTTGTCTCATTTTGGATAGCCAGCCAGGGGTGGCAAGATATGCTGCAGCCCCTGGTAGGCCTTGGATGCACCTATGCCCTGGGTACCTATAGTACACTGTACAGGTGCTGATAAGGTGACCCAATATCCAATTGGAGAAGTACCTAGGGTACATGGTGTCCATTTTACAGAGAGCAGATAGCCTGGGGCCCTGATTAGAAGGATCCCAGGCCAACTAAGTCGAAAACAAGCTAAACACTAGGCAAAAAATCTTGGGTAACCATAGTCGGGTATCCACCTTCCTACAGTGATCATGGTGCAGCAATATTTGAATGAGGTTGCGGTGTTTTGCTGCACTGCCTGTTGGTTGCATACATCGCTTTCCCTACTTATACCAAAGCTACCTATTGGTTGTTTGGTCTTTTACTGAGGAATTTTTCAAAATGTATGATGTAAAAACACTTAATTTTATGGAACAAATCTGTTATTGGGTTATTAGGTAGGTGACTCGACATTTGCACATAGCCAATTGCCTACAACCACAGGGGCCAGCGGCTAAATACAATGTGTTTAATAATCAGTGTGTACATGGTTTATCTTATTAAAGCCAACATCCAGGAGGCTGGTAACACACAGAATCAAGGCTAGGAAGTCAGAACGCTATGTATAGTCAAAGGATAATGCCGGTCCTGAAATGAGAGCCCACCTGAAAATGGGAACAACAAATAGAAAAACGAATCCCACCCTCCCATCCACCCCTAAAAGAGAAGGAAAGTAAAACAAAAGGGGACCCGTACCAAGATGTCAAAAGCTGCATAATGACCCCAAGAACCCATTCCGCCTGCTCCCAGTCCCTTCCGCTCCCCTCACAGGGGCCTCACTCATTCCGTATTAAACGTAGCACTTGTGGGAGTTTGGGTCAAGTGACCTCACAAAGATCTTTAAATAACAATGCTATGAAGGGATCCCAAAGTTTGGCGTATTTATCGCCTTTCTGGTTTTGGATCAGCGAGAGTCGCTCCATGGCCAGGGCCATCCAGAGCCTGTGGAGCCACGCAGAGTGATCCAGAACCATAGCAGTGCCCCAATGCACTAATATCGCCTGCCTCGCTGCAATGAGAGCTAACGCCATCTGCCTACATTGTAGTGACCGCAATGAGAAGGTGAGGGGGTTCATTAGCCCCAGCAGGGTGTACGCCAGAAAGCGAGGTATCCAGGTGTCAAATGCCTCATCAATGTCATTTAGAATCCAGTCCCAGAATCGCTCTAGCCTCGGGCAATGCCACAAAAGATGTTCTAGGGAGCCTGATATGCTGCAGCCTCGCCTGCATTCTTCAGTGTGGTTTTTGTTCTGTTGTTGTATCCTAGCCGGGGTAGGATACCAATAAGATGTGACCTTATACGTGGATTCAGTCCCTGCCGTGCTGTATGCTGTGTGATGTGCTCTGTAGTGGATGTTGTCCCATTCCTTATCCGTGAGGCCCCGTCCGAGCCCTACCTCCCACCGAAGTTGGCCACGAGAGCGAGTCCCTATCTGGCGCTGAGTAAGGAGAACATATAGTTCCGCTAAGAGATGTTTGTCATCTTTTTTATTCACTATCCATTGCTCGAAAGGGGTAAGCTTATGAGAGACATGTGGTAGGTAGGCCTTAGAGGTAGCCCAGTGTCGGAGTTATAAATAATACAATTCATCAGAACAAGGAAAGTCCAGGGCGTGGCGAACGCGGTCAAAAGGGAGGATGTCGTCGAGATCAAATAGATGGCCCAAGTGCTTGCCACCAGCTTCCCTCCATCTCTGAGCAACCGCAGTCTTATTACCGGGAGGAAAATCCGGGTTGTCCACCATTGGAGTCGTCGAGGAGGGGAATGTAGTGAGGCCCTTTTGAAAGTGCTACCTCGTCCCACACTCTCATGGTGGCTGCTGTGACCGGGGAGGAGTAAAGGTCCCAAGAGCGGAGGCGAAGGCAGATATCACGCCAGACCTTCACGCCAGCTACTGCCTGGCCCATAAAGGTCCAGTGCTTCTCTGAAAATTGACGGTTCCATACCAGCACATACCGTAGCTGCGCGGCCTGTAGATATCTGTGAACTAGTGACAGCTTCACCCCTCCATCGTCCCTGGGGAGCAAAAATTGTGCCCCCGAAAGACGTGCCTTCTTATAGCCCCAAATGAATTCATTCAGAGTAAGCTGTAACGTTCGCAAGGCTTTAGGCGGCGGAATTAACAGGTGGGTCTGGAAGAGGTATAGTATGCGCTGCAAAATAGTCTTCATGACCGCTGCAATGCGCCCAAACCATGGCAACTATTGTTTGGCTCACCCATCCAGTGCCTTCCGTTTCTGCGCCACCAGACTTGTGTAGTTCAGCTCCAGCGTGCGTGGGAGCGAGGGGGTCAGAAGGATGCCCAAATAGGGCACAGGGTTGCAGTACCTGTGCAGGGTGTTCCATGTAAAGGGATAATAAAAGGAATTTCAAAAGGGGATGAGGAGACCCCATTAACTCTGACAAATGCCCATGGGGCATGACATATGCACTGAAACCATTTGATGAAAAGGGGGTCAAATCCGAAGCTCCGAAGGACATTGATGAGGTATGCCCAGCACACCCTATCAAACGCCTTCTCAGAATCGACAGAGAATAGCACAGTACCTACCTGACAGCGGTGAGCACTATCAGTGAGGTGGAGAAGGCGCTTGGTGTTGTGTGCTGGGCATAACTCTTCGACGTCCTTTGTTGGTGGGTAGGAATGAAGCCCCCCTGATCTGGATCGATGAGACCAGCCATTAGGGGATTCAGCTGAGACGCAAGAATGCCTGTGAAGAGGTTTGCATCGATGTTAAGCAGAGAAATCG
Source organism: Lissotriton vulgaris (assembly GCF_964263255.1). Taxonomy (NCBI): domain Eukaryota; kingdom Metazoa; phylum Chordata; class Amphibia; order Caudata; family Salamandridae; genus Lissotriton; species Lissotriton vulgaris. The sequence continues at coordinate 1,460,093,603 of NC_141687.1, read as the reverse complement.
GGCGGTACGAGCCACAGAGTCCTGGGTCCTTATTGAGCTTAAGGATGACAGAAATCGCCGCCTCACACATTGATTCCATCAGCACCCCATTGTCTTAGAAGGAATTGAGCAGGCGGGCAAGGAGGGGAGTCAATTCATGACAAAATGCTTTGTAAAATAGGGCAGGGTAGCCATCCTGGCCAGTTGACTTATCCAGCACCAGCCTAGAGATGGCTGAGATAGCCTCTTCTAAGTGGATGGGGTTCTCCAGAAGATCTGCCTCTGGTTTCGGGAGACGGGTGAAGTTGCTAGAGTCCAGGAAGTCCCGGGCAATAGGGGCATCCGGTGCGTCTAAACTATATAGGGAGCGGTAGAAGCATCTGAACACTTCGACAATCTGGGAGCCCAAATGGATTTTCTCTCCCGTTTGGTGCTCAAGGAAAGGGATGTTCCTTGCTATTGCTCTGGCAAGCAATTTCTGCGCTAACATTTTCTCGCATCTGTCACCCCCCAAGTAGAACTTGTGTCGGAGGCGGAGTAAGGCATATTCCGCCCTATTGAGGTCTAGGCGTTTTAGGAGCATCAGCTTCTTCTTCATCGCCCGCCTCACCCACGGGACTCTTGTGCGTTTATGTATCGCCTTCAGTTCTGCAACTTCTTTTTCAAGATCTGTGCGGGCTTCCCTACGCCTACAGGTATCAGCAGAGGAAATAGCCATAAATTCCCCACGCATCACAGCTTTGAGAGTGGCCCAAACAGTAGCCAGGGATGTCGCACCGGTATCATTATGTTGGAGATAGTTTGATATCCTGGTACGTACATCTTTTACAATGTCGGGGGAGTGTAAGAGGCCTACGCGCAGTTGCCACCTAGCAGGAGCATGTCCACCTCCATCAGGACGCAGGGAAAGAGAGATGTGTGCGTGGTCAGAGAGGGAGCATGTGGCTATTAATGCATCATGTACCCTAGGGAGAAGCACATTGCAGACCAGGAACATGTCCAGGTGTGCATATGTTTTGTGTGCTGCTGAGTAATGGGTATAATTGCGAGTGTCCGCATGCTGCATGCGCCAAACATCGTGGAGGCCGCTCTCTGCTAGCCATTGCTGTCCCTCTGTAGAGAGGGCTCCTACTTGATTGTAATGCTGCCCAGAGCGGTCGCAGTTGTTATCCATGACTAAGTTAAGGTCCCCACACACTAGCAGTGCAGAGTCTGGGGAAGTCACATGTCTGCTAAGAAAGGCCTCTTGATGCGCATTGGGTGCATAGATATTAAGTGGAGTGAGGACAGTAGAGCCCCACTGGATCCTAAGGGCCAGAACCCTTCCCTTGGACTCATAGAAGGTAGACAACACCTTGCCATCGAATTTAGCCCTCAGTAGAATGACCTCCCTATTCTTTTTCACCACCTCGAAAGACCAGTATTGGCGCGGAAAGCGCCAGGAGCAAGCAAATGAGGCTCCTCAAGCAGACAGATATTTCTGTTGGATTGCTCAGGGAGAGAAAGGATTGCAGCCCGTTTTGTGGGGTGGTTCAGGCCTCAAACATTGAGGCTCACAATTTTCAGGTCTCTAGGCATAGTCAGTGGAGGTGAGTATGCGAGACGGGCTCCCAAGACATAGGGAGCGCAGCACAAATGGTGGGCTGGAGAGTGCGAGGGTCAGCAAGGAGGAGCAATAATCGCAGTGCCTGATACAGGAAATTTCCAAAAGAAAACCCAGCAAGAATGCAACAAAAAACACACATCCCAGAATAACACAGTCCCATAGGAGAACAGTAGCCATGAGTCCGCCTATAGAAAGAACAGAAATAAATTCTCAAGAACTCAGAACAATAGAAGAATAATAGACGTAAGTCTGTCTGGTATGAAAGATCAAAAGGGAGCATGACCTTGGCGGAATACCGCAAAACAGGCTGTTGGGGCAAAGGCCGCACTCACCGGTGATAGGTGGCTGGCACGCCACTTTCCAGATAGTCCACAGGTTCGTTGGGCGCCAATCCTTGCGCCAGGCTGGGTGGGCTGCCAGGGCGGTCGCTGACTCGGGCTCCGCGTGAAGAGAGCTTCAGGGTCCAAGCCCAGCAGTCCCTCGTCCGTAGGGTTGGCCAAGCCAGGGTAGGAAACAAGATGGCGGGCTAAAGGTAACCCCCTTTTCCCGGCACTCCCGCCGCACCTTGAATGTGTTTGGCGATATTCCTCTCACCAGGCAGGGCGGGCCACTAGACAGGCAGCGTTCTCTGGCTCCATGAGGCGCAGTATGAGGCTACTGGTTCCGCAGTCGCCAGTGCATGGGCCTGGCTAGAGCAGGGGAGGAGGCAAAATGGTGGGCACCTGGCAGGCCGCACTCCGGGCCACCCTCGCACTCCCGTAACGCAAGGGTAGCTCGTCCTCTGGGACCTCTGGCAGGAGTTCAGGGCTGCACTCGATCAGATTGGGTGCTCCGGGGCTCATGCTGCCTCAATCGCGGGAGCTCCATTGCGGTCTCAGTAGGAGCGCATATGCTGCAGTCGGAAGTCCCCACAGTAGTGCCGGAGGAAGCGCAAGCCGGTACCGGTCAATGTTCCTCTGGTTGAAGACGGGAGGATGGGGCACATACAATGCTGAGAATCGGCGGTCCGGAGGGAAGGAGTTTCATGTCCTACTGAGCCGCCATCATGGCCATGCCCCTCTTAATTCATTTTAATGACACACATCATGACCGATTTTACTATTGATGTCATGTTCTCACCAAAGAGTCTCATCCTTCATTTTCGGTGGTTAATATTTAAGAACATAAACAATGGCGTCTAAGGAATAGGCCAATTTAGAACATATGAGCTAAATGTAGAAATCATGTCTAATCATACTGTCCATCTAATGTAGAATATGAACGGGATAACGAGTAAATGTTATTGTCATACTTCTTTTCATTACGTGTTATATACTACACGTAGGAACCACTCTGAACTGTAGCTTCTTTACGATATACTCTTTCTCAATGGTCTCCCATTAAGTTCAGTAACCTGTCTCCAAATTGTAGGCCAAAAACAGACCTAAATAGAAGGAATGTCTACAATTGAAAAAAATGTAATCTATATTGTATTCAAATAAATGTAGTCCATTCTTCTCTTGTATTTAATCCCTGTCTCACAGTATTTAGCCTAGAAATGTACCATTGCTCCCTTAGTTTTCTCTTTTCTTTCAGGCAACCATCACGCTTATTCAGTATTATTTTCTCCAATATGAACCATCAAAAATCCAGATATCCGTGTTTTGCCTGTGTGTAATGCTCAACTAGTGGCACATTTATCTTTCCAGTTTTTAATGCTGATTGATGCCCTGTCAGGTGCAATCTTAATTCACACCCTGTTTCGCCAATGTAACCAAAACCACAGGGGCATTCAAAAAAGTATATAATGTTACTACTGCGGCAGTTATTGAGACTTTTAAATGTCATTTTAATGCCATTATTTTTGATAATTTTGCTGACAATGCACTGATTGCAAATTGCACAGTGCCCGCATTGGTAGGTACCTTCCACCCTCCCATGATTCAGTGTGATTTATACCGTGCTCACCCAACGGAATGGGCCATATGCTTTGCCCTTTTGATCAATGCCCTCTTGGCGGGGGCATCTATCCCCGCCTCTTGGAAGGGGGCTGAGGTAATCCCCATCTTTAAGAAGGGTTCTAGGGGAGACCCAGCCAACTACCGCCCGCTTAGTCTTATAGATGTCGGTCAGAAGGTGGTTGGCCAGGTCCTCCTGGAGAGGATCCTCTCCTGGGTCTTGGAGAATAATATCTTGTCGGACTATCAGGCAGGGTTCAGGGCCTGTACAAGTACGATCGACCAGACCCTTAGGTTGGCCCTCCTACATTGAAAGGTGGTGACCATTGGCAAAGGCAGTCTTTACCTCGCTTTTATCGATCTAAAGACTGCATTTGACCTGGTCCCACGAGACCGCCTCTGGCTGGTCCTACATGAGATGGGGACACCCCCACTGATACTGAACCTTTTGGAGCGTATGCATGAGGGCAATTATGCCCGAATCAGGTGGGGTACACAGGGCCAAAAAACTGAGAAAATCCCAATTGAAAGAGGGGTCCGTCAGGGCTGTGTTATGGCCCCAACCCTCTTTTCTCTTTTTGTGAATGGGGTTATCTCTTACTTACTAGAAATAAATGCAGATGCACCAGTCCTGGTAGGTGATAAGGTGCCCGCTTTACTTTTTGCGGACGACGCTGTACTAATTTCCAAAACTCCCGCAGGCTTGCAGAAATTGTTAAATAGTTTTAATTTGTTTTGTAATCTGAAGGGACTGGTAATTAACACAACAAAGAATAAACTTCTCTTTTTTAACCCTAGTAGGCAGTCAAAGTCTATCCTTACACTAGATGGGGTGCCTTTAGAGCGTGTCAAAACATTCGTGTACTTGGGCATCAGAATTTCAGATAAATTGTCCTGGAAACCTCATATTGATAAAATGACTCTGAAACTCAAGAGGGTTGTGGGAGCCATAGGTAGAGAGCACCGCTCCTCAAGTTCCAAGCCAATTGCTCCTGCACTTGTGATCTATGCTGCCGAGGCCGTAGGCTCAGCACTATATGGTGCTGAGCTCTGGGGCTTTGAGAAAGCCGACGAAATGGTTAAGGCAGAAAATACATTTTTCAGAGAGCTGGTCTCTTTGCTGCAAGGAACCCCAACCAAGCCTTTGTTGAGTGACCTGGGACGTCGTTCATTGAATGATCTTGCCATTTTACGTCCTCTCCTTTATTGGGCCTGCCTGCGGCGTACACCTGAGTTATCCAAATACGCCGACGGCCTAAGAGAAGTAATGCATCTTGAGGGATCTCAAAAAATCAGTTGGCTCTCAAACATAAAAAAACTCCTTACAGCATTGGGTTTTAGAGAAGCTTGGGACTCTGAGATCCTATTGAGTAAAGTAGACATCAAGAGTGCCTACTGGGCTTGGGTTGACAGTCAGGAGTCTAGTAACCATAGGTTAGGTAGGTTCACTGATGATTTTCGTCTACACAAACAGGCCCCAAACCTAGAACCCTACCTGGACTTTATCAAGAAACCTAAAGACAGGGCTCTTTATATCCAGTTCAGGTTAGGCACATTACCTGTCCGAGAATTTACTAGCAGTTGGAAACCGCCGTACCAGACCCAATCATCCTGTCCCCACTGTGATGAAGTAGTGGAAAGCGTCCCGCACCTTATGTTTGCCTGTACTGCTTATGTAAAACCGAGAAAAAATGGTTGATTCCGGTTTGCTGCCAATTAGGAACCAGAAACCATTGTGAGGCCCTGAGAATATTACGCACAAATACTAACACTACTCTGGTCTGTGGGGTGGCCAAATTCCTCAGGTGGTCATGGGTGATCCGTACGAAAAAGTTATGTTTGGGATGAAGCTTTCTCCCAAACTGTGTTTTAACGTTGCATCAAAGCTGTGATTATTTAATTCAATCTTAATACATATGTACTGTATATCTTTACCTTCAATGATTTGATGGTAATTGATTTTATAACTATGTACTCTCCTTTCTTAGAATGAATTGTTATTTACTGATTGTATAAGAGGGAAAAATGTTTTATCCTGTTGTGTTTTAAATTTTGTTTTTAATGCTTTAAAAAAAAATAATTTGGAAAATGCTTTTATGATATTTCTATATCGAAATAAAGCTTTGATGATTTGCTGATACCCTTTAGTCTCTCTGTATGTTTGTACTAAAGTATTTCTCAGATTTTGGTTACGTCTAATAGCAAAAATAGGTGTGTCTATTTTTATTTCTTCGCCCCTTTTAAGAGGTTCCAGTTTTTATTAGTTATGTTTTAATTTGGTTGCTTGTATTAGAAAATTGACTGACCATACATTATTTTATCATTCTGTTTATTTCTCTCATTTTCGTTAAACATACTTCCTCTATTTTAAAATCTGGCCCTTTTAAAAGAACGAGTAATCAATTTCTTAGGATAGCCTTGATCTTTCTATTTCATGTTTAAAACTTTTGAGTGTTTATAAACATCATTTGGAGTAGAACAATTTCTACCCAATCGTGGAAATCGTCCTAATGGTATATTGTATTTTTGTGACCTAGGGTGACAATTAAAATAGTGGTGGAGTGTTTTTTTTATTAGTGTGTTTCGTAGATAACTCCACTTCTAATATTACCCCACAGTTTTTAACCGTAATGTCCAAGAAATTAACACTAAAGTTACTCCATTGGGCTGTATATTTTAAGTTTTGTTCACCTAGGTTCAACCATTCTAAAAATTCAGTTAGAGTTTTAATCAGGCCATCCCATATGAATAAAACACCATCGATAAATCGATACCAGTTAATTATATTTTCCAAAAATTGGTGCCAATTCATGAAAAATATTGGGGTTTCAAATTCACTTACATAAAGGCAGGCCAGGCTTGGAGCACTGGCAGCCCTCATGCTCGTCCCTTACATTGCCTAAAGAATTCATCTTTAAATAAAAAAATATTGTCCTGGGGTATATTAGTATATAGACCTTCAATGTTGAGGGTAACACACATGTCTGTGCTCTCATTGAATCTCTTCCCCTTTCTGGATTGAAACAATATGAGCTGAGTCCCTGATATATGATTTCTGTCTAATAACCAGAGGTTTAAAAAAATAATCAGCATACTTACCCAATGGTTCTAAAACGGAGCCTAAGGTGCTCACAATCGATCTCACGGGGGATCTAATTCATCTTTGAGTTTTTGGTGAGCCATAGATGTTGTCATTCTGCAGAAACATGAATTCCTCCTCGCATATCCAATTATTATCCCTAGCACTTCTGAGACATGTATCAACCTCTCTTTTTGAAATCGAAAGCCTACTTGCTGATACTTTCATATAATGTTAGTGTAGGAGAGTAGGGTCTGCAATCCTATGATCACCCAGATTTTTTGCTTTTGTTTCACTGGTTTACGACTTTCTCTGGCTGTGGGCCTGCCAATCAGACCCACAGCCTGGCTGTTCTCTTTCTAAATTACGATATGTACCCTAGGTGCATTTACCAATTGGTACTGGGCCACCTTATCAGACCCCGTAACGCAGGGCATAGGTGTACCCAGGGCCGCCAGGGGCTGCAGCATGTATTATGCCACCCCTGGCTGGCCTCCTAAATTTGACACAACTGGCTGCATGACAGCTGGGGCGAAGTCGTGTAATCACACTTTGCTTTAGATATAGTAGCCCTATATCTAACCATACAATGGGCACTCGAGTTCCTATCAGTCACTCCTATGGCAGGCCTTGACAATCCTGAAGGCAGAGTGCATGGGCTCGTGTGAACTAGGTTCTGGCCCGAGCCGAGCCCGGTTGCAGCTTGCGGAATCAAGACCCAATGGCTGTTCCATGATAACGCGTACCACATCGGTAACTTCGGTGTCGCGTTATCAAGACATGTCGAGTAAGGTGTCATACGAATCGGGATGCTGCCCTCTCACCAACTCTGGCGACGAGGTTAGCATTCCGCCCTTCTAGAGGGACACGACATGTACGTAACTGTGAACCCCGGTTAAAGTTAACTAAAGCCTCAGCTCCACAAAATGGATGCTGCCACCACAGACACGAGTCTGACCTCCTGCTGCTGGGAGTCCTTCTAGCGAGGAGAGCTTGGACAAAGGGTTTCCTGTCAAGGGCGGTGTTCGCACCGTCCCAGACAGGGTTTGTGTATTCTGGGTAGGTAGGGCTTTTGCGAGAAGGTGACTGCGGAGTGGCACCCCGGTGCTCACTACGCATCTGCCGGTCAGAACCAGTTCCAGGGGCGCCAGCCCTGGCCTGGGGAAAGTCCAGCAGGGGAGAGGGGTGTAACTACCTCCCTTCCTGGTCCCACCCTTAGGGCAGGACCTAGTCATGTACCCACCCCTTTCTTTAGAATAAAGGCCGGAGCGGGGACCCTTCCAAATTAGAATCATCTTTGAATCAAGAACTACTTTCTACGAAAGGACACTCAAGACTCTTCTCAAGATTTCTCCCTTGTGACTAAGGAGTAGTCACCCTGCATCAGCGGGCACCATCTAAGAACTCTGCGGTTTGCTGTAAGTCCTTCCTCAAGGAACCCGACGGCCCAGCTCGACGAGAACCGGCTTCCCTGGCACCTCTGACCTCTACCCACGTCATCAGCTCAGCTGTGATCTGTGGGTGCGACGAGACCTCGAGGGACCGGCCATCATCAGAACCTGCACGCTCTTAACCAGCACGACCTTCGAAGCAATTCCCTGGTGAGTGCTCTGGGGTCCGAGAAGCCCCGACCCTGAGCCGCTCCAGCACCGAAGTGCAGTCTCCCAGCATCTCCACGATCTGCGTGGGGCCCTTCTGCTCGCTGCTCAGCACGTTGTCTGGTCACTAGCCGCTGGCCTGTGCCCTTCTGTGACGACATCCGACAATCAACACTGCTGGTCTGGTTGCTCCAGACTGGCCCTTGCTTCCATCTTTGCGAGAAGCACCCCGGACCCTCCTGGTCCACTCAAGACGCCATCTTAGGCCCACCACGTGGCCCTGAGATCTGCCAAGGCTTGTTGCCCCATCCTGGGCCCAGCGACGCCGACAGCACCATCCTTCGTGGGACAGCTCGCACCTCCGCCGTGGTCGCCGACAACGCCTCCTGGTCCGTGAGACTGCAGAGCCTAGCGTCGCCCACTCACCTGGTCGAGGTGACGGCCAACCAGTGATCCTGGTACCCTCTGACTACTGGCTAGTAGTACGAACTTGGTCCCCTCTGCTTTCAGGTATCATCAATCTCTGATCCAGGCTTGGATCTCTACGAACTATTCATCACTGGTCGCCGGCCAGCAACTCCTTTTCTTCCGGCTCCTGGCTCGTCAGCGAAGACCCCGACGCCTGTAAGACTTGTGCAGCCGCAGCCCTCGTGGCTAGGTAACTCGGCATTTCGGTGCCTGCATAGCCTCTTTACTCTAGGGTCCCGAGTCCCTCGCTTCCGACTTGCCTTATCGGGTCCGCCCGAGACCTTAAACTTTCCGTGTCCTCGGACACTTGTTTTAATTGTGCACTTGAAGTATTTTCCTAAGAGATTTGGTTTGTGCTTAGTACCCTGTCCTCATAAAGAGTCCAGGGCTGTTGTGAATCTTAATAAATATCCTGTTTATTTTCATAACACTTGTGTGGTGTCCTTTCACTGGGTGTTCAAGGGGTACATGTGTGGTAAACAGCTGGCTTAACACGCCCTCTCGAGTCTTTAGCCTTAGACTGCTCGTATCCACGCTACTAGGATAGCTGGTCTATAGGTTGACTTACAACCAAACACCATAAGGGTCGTTGGAACGATACATAGCGGTCGCTAGAATAGCGAATGTTGCATATCGGGCCAACTTCTCACATTGGTGAGCAGCGGTTGGGATTTGAGCTTGCTGTTGTTTTACCACACGTATCCTAAGAATATCTTGTTGAAAGATCGCATAAGTACTGTTAGTACATATAACCAAAGCTTAGAATACTCTGAGTTCTACTGAACCAGCTGTTGCAGCTCCTCAAGGCTTAGCACACCTTGGCTGCAACTCTTAGCAAGGGAACAGTAGGTAAACACGTAGTGTAGGTAGGTGCATCACTTACACCACACTAGAAACAGTATGTCGGACAAAGGAGGAAACTCTGAGTCTCCCCTTGTGTCAGTTGACCCTCCACAGGTCATCCCTTCAAGATATACTGTGCTGAGCTTCAAGGAGTTAAGACAGGTGTGTCACTCCCGGAAGATCAAGCAGGGGTCTAACCCCACCACGTCCTTTCTGATTGGTCTCTTGGAGACTTATGATGCCAGAAAAGCTGAGACCCGTCTTAGCTCTTCTAATCCAGAAGGAGACATGCCTCCCCTTGAGGGAACCAGAGACGATCCTGACCTCATCCACCTCGCAACTGAGAACGAAGATGTGGAGGAGGATGAGGATGAGGATCCCTCTGGGGATGAGGCAGATAAGGGACAGGTAGAAGTCGTCAGACTAAGCAGGTCCAACTTAAGCAAACATGATAGCGGTACTGGGGGACCCCTGGGGCCACTATCAGGTCAGCTTAACATTGGGAATGGACGAGCCCGATCTCTGTCAAGAGACTCTGGCAGATCCCTTCAAACCAATGGCTCTCGCAACTCTTCTCAGAGAGGGATGACGTCCCCTCAGCGGAGAGTGTACGAAGCTAAGGAAAGGGCAGCTAATCTGAGGATCGAAAGGGAAGAACTTGCCCTGGCCAAAGAAAGGCTTGCCTTTGCGAGAGAGCAACAGTTAAGTGGGGTAGTCCCCACTGGTGGCAGCAATGTACCTAGCAATAGGGAAAAGAGTTTCGATACGAAACACCTTGGTAAGATAGTGCCCCCCTTTAAACAAGGGGACGACATCCACAAATGGATTACTGCTTTGGAGAGGGCCTGCACTGTGCAAGGTGTTCCCCAGAGTCAGTGGGCAGCTATCTTGTGGCTCTCCTTTGAAGGTAAAGGAAGAGACAAGCTCCTCACCACAAGGGTGGAGGATGCGAACGATTACCAAGTCTTGAAAAATACACTCGTTGAAGGGTTCGGCCTAACCACTGAGCAGTACAGGGTGCTGTTCAGGGATACCCAGAAAACGCAGTCTCAAGATTGGTCTGACTTTGTCGATTGTGCCACTAAGGCTTTTGAGGGCTGGTTGCTGGGCAGTAAGGTTACTGATTACAAAGGATTGTATAATTTGATGATGAGAGAACAAATTTTAAACAATTGTCAGAACCAGTTGTTGCATCAGCATCTTGTCGACTCGGATCTGACCTCTCCCCAAGAATTGGGAAAGAAGACAGACAGATGGGTTCGTACGAGAGTTAAACAGAACCAGGGCCAGAATCAAGGTGGTCAGAAGAAAGCAGACCAGAAGGGTAAAGATTCTAAAGGGGAACAAAACGACCAGAAGTCTTCGACAGGTCCCCAACAACCCAAAGAGGGTGGGGGTCAGGCTCCCCAAAAGAAGAAAGAAGGCCAATCCAAAAGATGGTGCCAGTACTGTAAAAGTAAATCTCACTGGTTTAGTGAGTGCACCAAGAAAGGAGGAGGGCAGACTCCTGCCACTGCAGCCCCTAAGGCACCTGTGCCCCCTAGTACAGTCAGCAGTGGTAGTGCGCCTCCCAAGGGTTTAGTAGGGTTAACCCTGGGTTCTGAGGGGCGTGACAACTTATTTGGCACACTCACTCAGGCTGTCCTTGTCAGTACAGGGGACGCGGACGTGTCCCCTGACATAAGTCCCAATACCTTGGGCAAATACAGACAGACGCCTTTCATAAATGGAAAGATGGCTCAGGCCTATAGGGACACTTGTGCCAGCGTCACCATGGTGACGTCTAACTTTGTGGACCCTGGACAGATCATGCCAGGTACAGAGTTCCTGGTGACCAATGCAAGCAATGTCACTACCAATCACAGTATGGCAATTGTAGCTTTCTCCTGGGGAGGGGTAACTGGCCAAAAGAAGGTTGTAGTTAGTCCAGACCTCCCAGTGGATTGTTTGTTGGGCAATGATTTGGAGTCATCACAATGGTCAGAAGTGGAGCACCGGACTCACATGGAAATGTTAGGTTTGCCAGCACATGTGTTCGCTGTGACCAGGTCACAGGTCAGGAAATGCCCCACTGAACAGGTGCTGGATCCTGGAACAACGGACCAGACACCTCCCAAGAAAAAGAGCAGTAGGGTTAAGGCTACGCCTTCCCCCTTGCCCCAGGTCGTGGATCAAGTCTCAGAGGAGGCTGACCTACAGGAATTGAGGGAAACTGAGCCTAGGGAGTTCGAACTTGATCAAGTTGAATTCTTGGGTTCAGGGGGACCCTCAAGGGAAGACCTGGGGAAGGACCAGTTAGACTGCCCTTCTCTTGAACCCCTCAGACAGCAGGCTGCTGCTGAGGCTGCTGGGAACGCCACAGGTACCCACAAGGTATACTGGGAAGATGGACTCCTGTACACTGAGTCAAGAGACCCCAAGCCTGGCATGACCAGGAGGCTGGTTGTACCCTTGTCTCAGCGTGGTTTCCTACTTACCTTGGCCCACGAGATTCCCTTAGCAGGTCACTTAGGCCAGACGAAAACGTGGGACAGGCTTGTCTCACACTTTCACTGGCCTCATATGAACGAAGATACCAAGGAGTTTTGCCGCTCCTGTGTCACTTGCCAAGCCAGTGGTAAGTCAGGTGGCACGACAAAGGCCCCCCTTATACCAATGCCTGTGGTGGGGGTGCCCTTTGAACGGGTGGGGATCGACATCGTCGGTCCCATGGAACCACCGACAGCATCAGGGCACAAGTTTATACTGGTGGTAGTGGATCATGCCACCAGGTATCCTGAAGCTATTCCCCTTAGGACCACTACAGCACCTGTTGTGGCAAGAGCCCTAGTTGGAGTATTCTCCAGAGTGGGCTTCCCTAAGGAGGTCGTCTCCGACAGAGGTGCAAACTTTATGTCGAGCTACTTAACTGCTATGTGGAAGGAATGTGGTGTCAACTACAAGTTCACTACACCCTATCATCCACAATGCAATGGGCTTGTTGAGAGATTCAACAGGACCCTTAAAGGGATGATTCATGGACTACCTGAAAAGCTTCGGCGTAGATGGGACGTCCTGATCCCCTGCCTCTTGTTCGCCTACAGAGAAGTCCCACAGAAGGGGGTTGGCTACAGCCCTTTTGAACTTTTGTACGGGCATCCTGTAAGAGGACCCCTGTGTTTGGTGAAGGAAGGATGGGAGAGACCTCTCAAAAAGCCTGCAGCCAACATAGTGGACTATGTGCTTGGCCTCCGCTCGCGGATGGCTGAATACATGGAGAAGGCATCTGAAAACCTTAAGGCCAGCCAAGAACTCCAGAAAGCTTGGCATGACCAAAAGGCTGTCTTGACTGTTTACCAGCCCGGACAGAAGGTGTGGGTGTTGGAGCCAGTGGCCCCAGCAGCACTCAGGGACAAATGGTCCGGGCCCTACACCATCCTGGAGAAAAAGGGAGAGGTCACCTACCTGGTCGACCTGGGAACTCCCCGGAGCCCCCACAGGGTGCTTCATGTCAACAGGCTCAAGGCATATGTCGACAGGAAGGACATGAGTTTGCTCATGGCCCTAGATGAGGGACAGGAAGAAGAGAGTGACCCTCTCCCCGACCTGCTCACTCAGAATCCTGATGATGGATCGGTGGATGGTGTTGTCTTTTGTGGCAGCCTCTCCGAACGTCAACAGAGCGACTGTAAACAGGTTCTTCAGTCGTTCAGACATATGTTTTCTCTAACACCCAGCCAGACCGATTGGTGCACCCATGAGGTTGACACTGGCAACAGCTTGCCCGTTAAGAGTAAAATCTACCGGCAGCCTGATCACGTTAGAGACTGCATCAAGAGTGAAGTGCAGAAAATGTTGGAGCTGGGAGTCATTGAACCCTCGGACAGCCCTTGGGCTAGTCCCGTAGTTCTAGTGCCGAAACCTCACACCCAGGGTGGTAAGAGAGAGATGAGGTTTTGCGTAGACTACAGGGGTCTCAATGCAGTCACTAAGACTGACGCCCACCCAATACCGAGGGCAGACGAGCTTATCGATAGATTGGCCTCGGCCAACTACTTAAGTACGTTTGACCTGACAGCTGGGTATTGGCAAATCAGGTTAGCTGAGGACGCCAAGCCTAAAACCGCATTTTCAACCCCTGGTGGGCATTATCAGTTCGTGGTGATGCCCTTTGGTCTGAAAAATGCACCTGCCACCTTCCAAAGGTTGGTGAATCAAGTCCTACTGGGCTGGATGACTTCTGTGCGGCGTATCTTGACGATATTGCTGTCTTTAGCTCCACCTGGGAGGATCACCTGGTCCACCTGCGGAAAGCGTTAGAGGCTCTGCAAGCAGCAGGCCTCACTATCAAGGCCACCAAGTGCCAGATAGGGCAGACACAGGTTGTATACCTGGGCCACCTTGTAGGTGGAGGCCAGGTTCAGCCACTGGAGAGCAAGATACAGTCAATCAGGGACTGGGCTCCTCCAACCACCCAGACTCAGGTTCGAGCTTTCTTGGGCCTGACTGGATACTACCGGAAGTTTGTCAGGAACTATGGTTCCATCGTGACACCATTAAATGAACTGACAAGCAAGAAAATGCCAAAAAAGGTTCAGTGGACAGCGAGCTGTCAAAAAGCATTCGATGACCTAAAGCAGGCCATGTGCACGGCGCCTATCCTCAAAAGTCCGGACTACTCCAAACCATTCATTGTCCAAACAGATGCTTCTGAGTTGGGTGTGGGAGCTGTTCTTTCTCAACTGAATTTTGATGGTCAAGACCAGCCCATTGCTTTTATAAGCAGAAGGCTGACCCCTAGAGAGAAGAATTGGTCAGCTATTGAGAGGGAGGCCTTTGCTGTGGTTTGGGCCCTGAAGAAGCTGAGGCCATACTTGTTTGGCACTCACTTCAAGATTCAGACCGACCATAAGCCCCTCTTGTGGCTAAATCAGATGAAGGGTGAAAACCCCAAACTGCTTAGGTGGTCCATTTCCCTACAGGGGATGGACTTTACAGTGGAACATAGACCTGGTACTGATCATGGCAATGCCGATGGGCTCTCCAGATATTTCCACTTAGAACAAGAAGACTCACCTGGTCAAGGTTAGCTTATTGTTCCGACGTTTGGGGGGGGGGGTCATGTAGGAGAGTAGGGTCTGCAATCCTATGATCACCCAGATTTTTTGCTTTTGTTTCACTGGTTTACGACTTTCTCTGGCTGTGGGCCTGCCAATCAGACCCACAGCCTGGCTGTTGTCTTTCTAAATTACGATATGTACCCTACGTGCATTTACCAATTGGTACTGGGCCACCTTATCAGACCCCGTAACGCAGGGCATAGGTGTACCCAGGGCCGCCAGGGGCTGCAGCATGTATTATGCCACCCCTGGCTGGCCTCCTAAATTTGACACAACTGGCTGCATGACAGCTGGGGCGAAGTCGTGTAATCACACTTTGCTTTAGATATAGTAGCCCTATATCTAACCATACAATGGGCACTCGAGTTCCTATCAGTCACTCCTATGGCAGGCCTTGACAATCCTGAAGGCAGAGTGCATGGGCTCGTGTGAACTAGGTTCTGGCCCGAGCCGAGCCCGGTTGCAGCTTGCGGAATCAAGACCCAATGGCTGTTCCATGATAACGCGTACCACATCGGTAACTTCGGTGTCGCGTTATCAAGACATGTCGAGTAAGGTGTCATACGAATCGGGATGCTGCCCTCTCACCAACTCTGGCGACGAGGTTAGCATTCCGCCCTTCTAGAGGGACACGACATGTACGTAACTGTGAACCCCGGTTAAAGTTAACTAAAGCCTCAGCTCCACAAAATGGATGCTGCCACCACAGACACGAGTCTGACCTCCTGCTGCTGGGAGTCCTTCCAGCGAGGAGAGCTTGGACAAAGGGTTTCCTGTCAAGGGCGGTGTTCGCACCGTCCCAGACAGGGTTTGTGTATTCTGGGTAGGTAGGGCTTTTGCGAGAAGGTGACTGCGGAGTGGCACCCCGGTGCTCACTACGCATCTGCCGGTCAGAACCAGTTCCAGGGGCGCCAGCCCTGGCCTGGGGAAAGTCCAGCAGGGGAGAGGGGTGTAACTACCTCCCTTCCTGGTCCCACCCTTAGGGCAGGACCTAGTCATGTACCCACCCCTTTCTTTAGAATAAAGGCCGGAGCGGGGACCCTTCCAAATTAGAATCATCTTTGAATCAAGAACTACTTTCTACGAAAGGACACTCAAGACTCTTCTCAAGATTTCTCCCTTGTGACTAAGGAGTAGTCACCCTGCATCAGCGGGCACCATCTAAGAACTCTGCGGTTTGCTGTAAGTCCTTCCTCAAGGAATCCGACGGCCCAGCTCGACGAGAACCGGCTTCCCTGGCACCTCTGACCTCTACCCACGTCATCAGCTCAGCTGTGATCTGTGGGTGCGACGAGACCTCGAGGGACCGGCCCTCATCAGAACCTGCACGCTCTTAACCAGCACGACCTTCGAAGCAATTCCCTGGTGAGTGCTCTGGGGTCCGAGAAGCCCCGACCCTGAGCCGCTCCAGCACCGAAGTGCAGTCTCCCAGCATCTCCACGATCTGCGTGGGGCCCTTCTGCTCGCTGCTCAGCACGTTGTCTGGTCACTAGCCGCTGGCCTGTGCCCTTCTGTGACGACATCCGACAATCAACACTGCTGGTCTGGTTGCTCCAGACTGGCCCTTGCTTCCATCTTTGCGAGAAGCACCCCGGACCCTCCTGGTCCACTCAAGACGCCATCTTAGGCCCACCACGTGGCCCTGAGATCTGCCAAGGCTTGTTGCCCCATCCTGGGCCCAGCGACGCCGACAGCACCATCCTTCGTGGGACAGCTCGCACCTCCGCCGTGGTCGCCGACAACGCCTCCTGGTCCGTGAGACTGCAGAGCCTAGCGTCGCCCACTCACCTGGTCGAGGTGACGGCCAACCGGTGCCATCCTGGTACCCTCTGACTACTGGCTAGTAGTACGAACTTGGTCCCCTCTGCTTTCAGGTATCATCAATCTCTGATCCAGGCTTGGATCTCTACGAACTATTCATCACTGGTCGCCGGCCAGCAACTCCTTTTCTTCCGGCTCCTGGCTCGTCAGCGAAGACCCCGACGCCTGTAAGACTTGTGCAGCCGCAGCCCTCGTGGCTAGGTAACTCGGCATTTCGGTGCCTGCATAGCCTCTTTACTCTAGGGTCCCGAGTCCCTCGCTTCCGACTTGCCTTATCGGGTCCGCCCGAGACCTTAAACTTTCCGTGTCCTCGGACACTTGTTTTAATTGTGCACTTGAAGTATTTTCCTAAGAGATTTGGTTTGTGCTTAGTACCCTGTCCTCATAAAGAGTCCAGGGCTGTTGTGAATCTTAATAAATATCCTGTTTATTTTCATAACACTTGTGTGGTGTCCTTTCACTGGGTGTTCAAGGGGTACATGTGTGGTAAACAGCTGGCTTAACACGCCCTCTCGAGTCTTTAGCCTTAGACTGCTCGTATCCACGCTACTAGGATAGCTGGTCTATAGGTTGACTTACAACCAAACACCATAAGGGTCGTTGGAACGATACATAGCGGTCGCTAGAATAGCGAACGTTGCATATCGGGCCAACTTCTCACAGTTAGCGTACCTCCGAGAGACCCCTCATATGTCTCTCATAATCTGCTGAATCAAAGATAACTCTACACCCTCACCCTTATAAGCAGGCTTAATTATAATACTGTTGTCAGCCTTAAGTGAATTCAAAGATTCTCTCTGTTCTTGTGACATGGTACTTGGTAACCATTTAGAGTCCTTCGTAAGTTCATGTACATTGTGTTCCACTACTTTTTCAAATACTTCCACTTTCTTATTTACCTGATTAATGGTGTGTGTAAAAGTTGCGTCCGGTTTTGATCCAGAAATATTCTCCATGGGTCCTTTTTGACGCCCTTAGAAGAACCTGCATAATCTTTTTTTTCTAAAAAAGCCCCTCAGGTTTCTTTCTAAATGATTTTTTTTTACATTAGACCTTTTTTGTAAAAACCTTATCCTCTGCCCTACTAAATTCTCTCCTGGAAAGATTAATGATGGGAAACTTTTTTATGTCCAATAACTTAAGATTTCTCCTTTTCAAGTACTCCTGGAGTGGATAGTTCCTCATTGGCTGGTCCCTTCCCCGACAGGTTGTTCCTGTGCCCCCGTCTATGGCACTGCCCTACAAAAGCTTCATAGTCTGAGCTCGAATTTTGTGCTCTCTGTTCTTCCCTTGGGGGTTCTTCATCCCCACTACTGGGCCTTGATGTTTCCGAGAAGGTAACCGGTATATCTCCCCCTCTTCAATTCAAGATGGTTGTCTATCCCAACCCTGATCTTTTCCCTTCTGGTAGTACTCTTTGTTAAGATATGGGTATGCTCTTTCAGAACGAAATCTCTCAATATCTTTTTTTGATATGTATTTTTTTATTCATAAGGTATTTGTTATATCAATTGACTTCCCTATTAATTTCTTCTAACTTCCTTTTTGCTTCCTCAAGCGCTGCACCTTCTTTTATGCTGGATTCTAGTTCTTCAATAGCCCTTTTCTCTATGATGATAGTCTCCTGGGCTGTTTCAATGATTAATAAAATCCGGTTACAACTACATCTGTTGGCTATTAATGTCCAGGTTTCTATAAATTTTCTATTTTTGACAAATAGCCCTGGTTGCCCCACTAGGCACATTAAAGCTGAGGCATTTGTACCTCAGCAGACCTACATGGGTGGAAAATGTGGTGATCACTCTAGACCCCGGGGCACGCATGAGGTGGTTGTACCCTGCACGGAGGTCCATTTTAAAAAACCTCCTGGAGCTGCTGACTTCAGCCACTATGTCATCGACCATGCGTGTGAGATGTCTTACAGGGCGCATGGCCAGATTGGGCAGATGCATGTCAACACAAATACTGACTTGCCCCAGCTGCTTGTGTTTTCTTGCCACCATCATTGGGGATACCCAGGGTGTAGGGCAGTTAACCATCTTGAAGATATTTGTTTACTCAATTTCCGCAGTTCAGTTCCACCTTGGGTCGTAGTTGAAAGGCTACACTCTGATGCTTCAGAGCAACAGGTTGGATAGAGTCATCAATGGTAATGAATCAGACGGTCTGTGAGACACCCTATCCCTTCAAGCAGTGATGCAAACTCAGCCACCAGGTCCCCCATGCTTCTTAAGTGGATTTTGAAGGCAAATGCAATGAGTTGGAAGACACTATGCCGTCTGGTAACTTAACAGCAGCCCTTTGGTTACATACACCTTGGCCCTAGTCAAATGAGACTCATGTGCGATTTCCATCATGAAGATGCCGGCTAGAGAGAGAGGCATGGGTGATCCATATGCAAAAAGCTTGGTGGAGGTGGGGCTTAAGACTGGTTGAAAAGGGAGTATCTTGAGGATATCTTGGGACAAAGTATTGTTTGAAGCTCCAGTGTCGATTAATGCAGGTATCTTATATTCTGCAAGGAGAACATTGCACTTAGGAATGCGCCTTAACGGATATCCACCAGGTTGGAGTGATAGGAACGTTTCCTTCTGGGTCATCATTGTCATCCATATCTTCATCATCTTTTGACATAGTGTGGGATTGTATCGAGCTGATTGTTTTGTGCCTCTGCTCCTTTTGGTTGTGGAAGAACGGCAGACCTTGGCAAAATGGTTAGGCTTATTGCATGCCAAACATTGTTTTCCAAGAGCAGGGCAGGGTCCTTGGTGTGGATTATGACCATCCACAGCCATAACACGTCTTAGGAGCTGAGTTGGATTTGCGGCAGCTTTTCTTTTGTACTGTATTCACTACATTAATGGATTCCATTTGTACCTGGTGTTGCAGAGCCGCTTCTATATGTGCAGCGCACACTTTGGAGAGTTCTTTGATGCAACCCATAGTCAGTATGTCGGCCATGGACATCCCTTGAACTTGGAGAATGCTCTCTCTGAGCTTGACAGAATTGTGCACAAATTTCAGCATCCGGCAAAGTTCAGGTGCTGCCCAGATCTCTCGGGTGTGCATAAAAATTGTTCACAGATTTTTCAGGCTTGCTAACATGCTTGACGCACCAAGAAACTCTCATAGGATGGATTTATGAGGGGTTCGAAGTGAGCAGTCAAAGCTTGTTTTAGCATAGCATAGGTGAATAGAGGCCCAGCCTCAATAACAGATTTTCCCAGTTTGTGAATTGTAGCCTTTCTCAAATGAAGTAGTATAGGACGCCATCAATCGTTTTTCAGGCCTACCATCGCTAAATAGGTCTCCAGTCCCTCACCCCAGTCCTCCCATCTCACTGCTTGAGTGGGTGGGGGGCCATCCATCACAAACAGTTCCAGAGTGGGTATGGAGGCAATGGTGAGGGGCGTAGCAAAAAACTGGTAGAGGTAGCGCAGGGGTCAACAAACTGACCATGGGTGAAGATGACCCCCACTAGCGATGGAGCAGTTCAAGAGAAGTAGTCATAGGATGGCGGGAAATGGCACCAAGCTTGCTGTGATACAGTCTTAGAGTGTTATGCACATATCCTAGGAGGGCTGGAGCCTGGATTGCTGATATTTTGTGCAGTGGTGGGGTCTAGTGTCCCATATGTTTTTCAGGTGTGTCTGAGGTGGAAACGTGAGGAGGGGTGCTATATATGCAGGCAGGAGGTAGCAGGTGCATGATTCATGATTCCCAGGCAACCCAATGATGTGCAGACAGGCAGGTCAAGCATTGTTCGACGCCTGAGGAATGGCAGCAGAATCAGTGAGTAACCCAGTACTATGGCAGTTCTGCAAGCACTCCTCCTACGAGGCACTCAAATGTCCAAGGATAACAGAGCTGCAGTTGAGGATCAGGCATCCCTGACAGGCATCTCTCCCAGGAAATACCAGCACTGTGGCCCCTGGTGCAGGAAGAAACGAAACAAAACATGAGAAAACAGGCTCGTGTCAACACAACATGCAGGAGACCAGACAAGTGAGACAGGATATACTCCCCCTTCCTTCCAGAAGACCAGAGGGCGTGCGTGCACAGGGAGGTGCAGCACACAGTAATGTTAGAAGCAGCAGCAGGCCTCAGTGCAGGCAGCATGAGTCACAGGGGACACTCCACACTCCCCACAGACAGCCCAGCAGGATCAGCCTTGGCACGGACAGCAGAGCAGCAGCGCCTCTTAGTGTAGGCAATACCATGGTGCAAATAATGAGGCATATGCACTCTGCAGTTGGTCGCTGGCCGAGGAACCTCGTGTCCATGTCCCAGCCTACTTTATTATGTCCCACTTGACGTCACCGCTCAGACCACCTGATGCATGCCGATGGAGGCCAGGAAAATGAACACCCCTACACCGGTGATGCATAACAGAGGGATCGACCCCCCAAACATTTCATGATTCAGGTGAGTCATCTGTTCTGCTGTGACCAGCCTTTCACGCTTTCAGTTTATTATGTATATACCTGCAGATTCCTTCAAATGTCTGTGATCGTCTTACTTGTCATTGTGCTATTTTCATAAAGATGTTGTGGGTTTCTTGTACAGTTCCCTTGTAACACCATATCAGGCCTAAGCTCCTCGAATCTCAATCATTTCCGTTACAGTGAGTGGTGAGTTTAAAATATATTTTCAACCCTAGTGTTTAATAGTAGAAGACGATGTCAAGCTTTGATTTCCTTGTTTCAGTACATCACTATGTGTGAATAACAAGACTTTCTGTCTTGCTGTTTAGGGCTGTGTTTATGGTTGTTTTTTTTTTTACAATGGTGTTATCACTGGCATTCAATTGTGATCTCCCCAGCTCTGAAACATTGACCGTATTTTCTACTGGGCATTTGTACCTGCTAACATTTACAGGCTTCCTTAATTTTTACAGGGGCAATTAAGTTTCTTTGGTCCTCTGCCAGTCAGGTTTATCCTTAATCTATTTTCATTGCAACTGCTACTTGACACAATAGGGCTTTGGGAGGGGCGGCCGACCAGTGGGAGGCCTGGCCCTCCTGGGGGATTTTGGCCTGGGGGGGAGGGACAGCCAGCACCTCAGTTGGGCTGGTTGTGCTTCGTGGGCTCCTTTTGGGCTAGTTGGGCTGGTCTTGGGCTATCTGGCAGCCAGCACCTCAGTTGGGTTGGTTGGGCTTTGTGGGCTCCTTATGAGCTGGTTGGGCTGGTCTTGGGCTATCTTTGGGCTAGTGGCATATTTAGCCAGACATTTTGGGAAACTACCCACTATTTTGGTGGTAGTGACCCAGCAGCCGTCTGTAGGTGTCCTGGGGGTTTATCTGTTTGGTTTCCCTGTTTGGGTTTTGTGGCCTGTGACTTGGCTTGGTGTTTTGCCTGTGTTAGTTGGCTGTGGTGGTGTACTGAGGACTTCCCTGTCGCAGGTGGAAGTTTGACTTACTGGGAGCCTTCTGTCCTGCGTGGGCCTCGTGGCGGTGACTGGCTGGCCTGGGCGCGGTTTTCTGCACTCTCTTCTTAGCCCCTGTATTGTGGGTGCACTGCCTTTCCTTGCGCGACATCTGAGACTGCGGTGAATCTGGCGATGTCGGTGTACGAAGATCTGAAGGTGCTGGAGGCCCTCCGCCTCTTAGAAGAGGCGGGCCACACGGACCTGAGTGGCCCGGTGTGAGGGTAAGGCCGCTACGGCACACAGCGAGCGAAGCAGCAGCGGCGGCTGTGCTGGTGATGGAGCCGCCGCGTGTTCGGCGGTGTTTGGGGGTGGGGCCACGGAGAAGGATAGAGTGCTCGGCGCGGCCCCATGTTTGCTGAGGCGGCGCGCAGGGGGCGGAGGCGGGGGGAGGGTGGGCACGGCCCCGCGGCCACAGATTATGTTCGTGGAAGGGGCTCCAAACACAGTCACAGCAGCTGGAGTGGCGGCACAGGAGGGGAGGGGGGTGCTCGGCGGGGGGGGCGGGGCCCAACTGGGGATGCCCATGTATGAGAGAGTGAACAGGTGGGGGGGAGGCACCTGGACAGGATGGCATTGGGGGGGTCCCCCCTCCTAATTGATAGCTTGGACACGGTCGGGGAGGGAGGAGGACGGGAGGGTGCGGCGGGGTGAGTGCTGGGGGTGCCACTAAGGGGGTGGGAGTGCAGCGGGGGTGACCAGGCCGATGTCCCCTGGGTAGGCGGATGACAGCGATTGCAGTTCCGGGCACAGGGGTCCGGGTGTGAGGAATTGGGGAGTGAGGGGGCGTGCCGGGGGCCGTCCTGGACTGGTGGACCTTGCGGTGCGGGCCGGCTTCCACAGCGGGCCGGCTTCCACAACGGGATCGGGGCACATGGAGGGTGGGGGGGTTGGGCTGGACGGGGGCCCGAGAAGGGGGAATCAGGTGGGGCACAGAGGGATCAGAGGGGTAGGTGGTCGGTGCGGTGGGAATTGGAATAGTTGGTTTGGAGTTGGGGGAGGAGGAGGGGGGCAGTTTGGGCAATAAGGCGGTGGGGTTGTCGGGCCCTGGTAGGGAGCAGGTGGCGGGACACACTGGCGCATTGAGTGGGGCATTCAGCGGGATGGGGCTGGGGGACAGGGGCGCATGGGGGGAAGCGGGGGGATCTACAGGGCCATGGAGTCGTATTAACCCTGGCATGCTGGACTCCACCTATTTTTCCCCACAGGAACGGCTGGTGAGGTGCTCGGGAGAGCAGCATGCGGCTCAAAACCGCCGAGAGGATGGGTTGGCTCTGCTTTATGCAGGTGGTCGCACTTCCACGAGGGACCGGGCGATAGAGCCTATGAGAGGCGGGCGGTAAGTCCCCGCCTGCCCCATCCCAAAGGGTCGAAATGGCTGCCGGGGGACGGGGGCGGAGGTCGGTTGGTTCTGATCGGGATGTAACCAGAGGAGAGGAGAAGAGGGAGTGTGGACTTGGGTGAATTGTTGCGTAACTGCAGGGAGAAGACGGGGCTTAGTCGGCCGGAGCCCATGGAGGGCGGCCGTTGGCGTGACTTCTGCTTCCCTTTTCTAACTAATCCAAAATGACAATTAATTATTTTTACTTCATCCACGGCAGACAGATAGCCTTGTCAAAGTATTTATTTTTTCATCCTTTCATAATTTTGCATTGTTTGCTATGTTTGTCACATCTGATTAAATGTTGTGTTAGTTCCTTGTAGATGACTGTTGTTTGTGAATGTATTTGTGGTGTGTAGTTGTGAAGAGCTCCAGATAGTGAGGGTATTCACACAAAATATTGAAGTGAAAATATTGTCATATCAAATTATAATCTCCAAAATATCGTGATATGGCAATATCATCTGCAAGATTATCGTTGTCAAGAATATTGATTTTAAGGTAGGTGATGTTGATTTGAAAATATTGAAATCAATAATATTGTTTACAAAAATATGGTTGTTTATAATATCCTTCTATAATTAATATGTATTTTAGTATATATTTTAAATGTATATGATGTGAATTTTTTGCTTAATTATTGTTTATTTTTTAAAAAAGTTATCACATTTTCAGTAGTAATGAAATGTTATGTATTCTTTTGTGATTTTTTAGTACCATAGTAGGATGTGAATACATTATGAATTCGTTTTTATTTAATATTATTTAATAGGTAATTAATTATGTTAATTGTGCAATAATTTTTTTTAATTAAAATATTAGGTGTGGGTTGTGGGGTTTATAGGGGTATAGGGTGGGAAGCAATTTAAATAATTAGTTGGAGAATAATATTTATTTAATTGATAATTAAGTATGTTAATTGTGTAAATATTTTTTTCTAAATTTTAGATGCCGGTTGTGGTGATTATAGAGGTACAGGGTCGAAGGTAAATTAATTCTAAATAATTAATAATTAGTTAATTAATATTAATTGTTTAATTGATAATTAGTTATGTTATTTGTGTACTTAATTTGTTTTTATTTTTAATTGTAAGTGCAGGTGTTGAGGTTTATAGAGGTACAGGGTAGGGAGATACATTAATTATAAGTAATTATTTAGTTTTAATTATTAATAAATGTTTAATTGATCATTAATTATGTCAATTGTATAATTAACTTTGAATTTTAGGTGTGGGTTGTAGGTTTTGCAGCGGTATATGGTGAGAAGACAAATAATTTTTTTAAAGTTATATTTAATTAGTTTTTTATTTTAATTATTAAATTGATTATTAATTATGTTATTTGTGTAACACATTTTTTGTTAAGTAAAATGTTTGTGTTGTGTGTTTTGTGTGGGTATATCCTGCTATGTAAATTAATTATAAGTAAGACATAATTATTTTTTAAATAATGAAATTAGGTTATTGATAAATATTTATGTCAATAGTGTAAATCATTTGTTTTTGAAAATTAAGTTTTTGGTGTGGGTTGTGAGGTTTGTAGGGGTATATGGTGGGAAATACCTAAAATAAAATGATTTAATAAATGCTTTTTGTTAAAAAATCCTTTTTAAATAAAAGTATTTATTTAAAGGTCTTTTATTATATTATTTGTAGTTATTTATATGTATTTAACATTGCCATATGTATTCATTGAATTTAATTATTTATATAAAGTATATATATATTTTATTTACATGTTTATCTTTTTATTTGTTGACTAGGTGTTTTAGAGACTTTGTTTGTTTCTAATATTGCACTGCCTGGAGTGGGGATAATACATTTGACCCCTTTGCAATCCAACACTTTCCCTACTGTTGCACTAATTGGAGTGGGAATAGTAAATGTTACCCCTCTGCTGTCATATAAAACCTATACAGGATCTGCGCGTTTAGACAACATAGACTGCGGGCTTGATGTCCAGAATAATTCCAGACACCCCCACCGGGTATATTAGCCTGTATATCAGCTAGCTCACAGTGCCACTAGAACCTCCTATTACCAAGGAGAGAATAGTTCTTGGCAACTATGGAACATGACAACCCCGATCCCTCAGGACCGTGGAAACAGTACACTACTATTTGCTCAGTCACTCATGCTCCCTTTGTCTCAGAGAGATACACAGAATAAATGATATGGACGTTTTTCAATAAGCATTTATTGAACATTTGTCATTCTAGTGTAAAATAGGTGTGCTGAAACATCCACTAGACAGAAACAGAAATAAATGATTAGAAGCACTAAAAAGGTAAAAGGATGGTAGATTTGTACCATCTTGCTTTATCCATGAATACAGACAAGCAAATAAAATACATGATAATAAAATATGTACTCTGACAATATTACCCTAACTAGATGTACCTAAGTGTACCTAGCATGTGTGTATGTGTTAAGCCAAGAATCCCTCTAGGATAAAGTGAACCCCATTACCTAAATTGAGAGACTATCTTGGTATCATGTTAGACAGCTTGCAGGAGATGTTAGACCACTGCCAGTATCTGCATGCAGGAACCTCAGCATCTTGGGTCAGTGTGTCGGCATGGAAGTCCTGATCTCCTCTGACTATCTCAGCAAGATGTGATGTCAAGTGATGTGATGTGATGACAGGTCAAGGATATAAGGCATGACCTCTACGCAGAGTTCCTGTAGGCAGGTTTAGACAACTACCCCTTGAGGCCTTAGTCCCTGACAACCTGCCCTTTTACAACAGCCTAGGACAGTGTACACATTTGGGGTACAATTAGGGGAAGAAATGGAGGAATCCTGTTTCCTACTGGAAACCCTGATACCTTCTCAGAAGGCAACCCGCTATCTGTCCATGCTGCACAGCATCTTGGACCAGGGGAAAGTGTCTTTCAGAGAGCTAGCCACTGCAAGGGAAATAACCCCTCTTGTGGAGAAGTACAAGCATTCCATACAGAACCCCCCAAGAACGTAAAGGGGAATGTCCTTGCGGACTCTATCATTGTGACTGCAAGGAAGAGAAACAATGCCCTCACATCAACAGAGCCACTGTCAGAGAAGGACAGCAAGAGCCTGTACCTAGTAGGCTGAAAGATGGAGAGAGGTGGCCTCACAATAGAGGTTAGCCAACTCAAAACACTCCTTAACAGCTATGAACACCAGCACTGGGATGATATTGATGGGCTGATGGAACAACTTTCAGAGGAGTTTCACATGAGATCTATGGTCGTAGTCCACGAGGGTACATATATCACAAACTACTGCCTCAAGTCTGCCCTGGATGCGACAGACACGGTCAGCAGGCAGATGTTCATGGGTGCCACACTCAGGAGGCAGGCCTGGCTGAGAGTCTCAGGGCTTAAACCGGAGGTACAGACTTCAGTCATCAATATGCCTTTCACGGGTGAGGCCCAGTATGGACAAGCAGTAGATTAGGCGCTACAACAAATTAAAAAATGACAATGACACCATAAAGGCCATGAGGACCCTGCAGTTCAAAAGATCTTTTAGGAGAGGAGGTACATCTACAAGCAGACCAACAAGCAGGGTGGCCTTTCCAACTGGCCAACAATGCCAGCAACAACACCAAACCCTCACTCATCAGGCATCACAAGAACTATCATACCATCAATGGCAACACCCCGACAAGACAGCCCTCTCAAGGAAGGTCAACAGGAATAGAATAAACAAGCATGTGATCCACATCCCTCTCCAACCCACACCACCACAAAACAGAAGCGGACAGAATATTAGTGTTTATTCAGGAGTGGTCAATCACCTCGGGCAACTGGATGTTATCCCCCTAGCAAGACATGGCTGCTCCATAGAATTTACCAAACCATTGCCACATGTCCCTTCAAAAGTAAAAACCATAAGTGGTACAGAAACTCAGACAACTGTGGAGAGAAGCCAAAGAGATTATCCAAAAATGAGCCCCTGAAAAGCTTCCCCCAAGAGAGGCAAGCAGTGACACCTACTCACCGTACTTCCTTGTACCAAAGTAAAACTTAACACTGAGGCCAATCCTAGACTTCCGGTACATAAACAAGTTCATACAGACTAAACACTTCAAAATGACAATGCGATAGGAGGTAATAATACTCCAGAGGAAGAAGGATTATGTGGCCACCTTGGATCTAAAATACACCTACCTCAACATACCAATAAACCACCAGAAACACAGGAGGTACCTCTTATTCATTCTAGATAGGGAACTCTACCAATTTAGAGTGCTAGTATTTGGCAAAGAATTTGCACTGAGAATGTTTATAAAGTGTCTTGTAGCAGCACATCTGAGAAAACAGGGTATCCATGTTTACCCTTATTTAGACCACTTGCTAGTAAAAGCAAAGTTGAAACTGAAATGCCACAAAGACATTCAAACAGAAATTGCAGTGAAACAACACCTCATGTTAACCATACACCACGAGAATTCTTCACCTAAATCAGAACAAGTGAAATTGTTCCTGAGAGCAACTCAAGATTCAAGAATTGCATCCTGCACGGGCATACCCAGTCTCCAAAACATTGCAGCTGTTGCAGGGTACACTCACTTTTACCAGAGGGGTCACTCTCTTTCATTGAAGACTGTTAGGAAATTGATTGGCATGATGGAATCATGCATTACCCTCATACCACATGCAAGACTACACATGCGCCCCATACAAGAATGGATCTGTAACGGTTGGTTACAAGCCACAGAGAGCTGGGAGGATCTATTGGTTGTCAAAGCAAGCGTGCAAAAGTAGATAGAGTGGTGGAGCCCGACAAATGTGGGTATTGGGAGACCTTTCAAATCACCAGCCCCCCCAGTGACCATGACAACGGATGCATCCCACAAGGGTTGGGGAGTGCACATTGTCAACCTTAAGGTCAGAGGAATGTGGAGCCCCACGATTGGCGTGAAACATATACCCTACCTGGAACTAAAGATCGATTTTCTAGACCTGAATGTGTTCCCTGTATATGTAAACAATTTATACACTTGTTCACTGAGTGCAAGACGGTTGCCATTCCTCCTCATTATGTAAAAGGAAAGACAGTACTAATCCAGGCAGAGAACACAACAATCATGTTCTATCTCAACTAACACGGGGGAACGAAGCCCTTCCCGCTGTCGAGAATAGCACAAGAATTATAAAAATGGTTGAGCCAAAGGAACACCACCCTATTAGCAATCTGCCTTTCCGGGAAGCAAAACAGTGAGGCAGAGAGATTGAGCAGGCAACAGCACTTCCCACGAATGAGAGAGAAAACAGAAAGTACAGGGCTAAGCTAGACAACCAGGGACATTATTCATTCTCATAGCCCTGCAGAGGGCTAGGCAGACATGCTATTCAGATCTGCTGGCGATTAAGCATGGGCGGAAAATCCGTTCCGCTCACGGATTTTGTGGATTTTCGGTAAATTTGCAATCCGCGAGATTCGCAAATTTCCCGCAAAATCCGCGAATTCGCACGCAGCGGATTTTTTTTTCTTGGTGATACAATTTTGCGGCGTGCGGCGTTCACTTACCGTCATTCAGCGTTTGGCGAGTTGTTTTTCTCGATATTTTGCGAGTGCTGCGCCATTTTGGATCTTGCTGCGGGATCCCGCAGGAGTTTGGCGACGCATCGCGCGAGTTCGCCATTGCGAACATGTAGATGCGGCGGGCAGCAACAATCTCGCACTCGCGAAATTACAGAATTTGCAATTCTGCACAAGAAATCCACTAGCAAGCAGCATAGACCTTCTGAAAATGATGATTTTTATCAGAATAACTCCTCAGGTTGACATTTCCCTGCACTTTTTTGGATTTGAGGCCTTTTGACTTTCTTTGGATCACTTTTGGATTAGAAATCAATTTTCACAAGTAAGTTTGTTTGGGGCATTATAGTTGCTGTTCTGCAGAAAAACGAGTTTTGCAAAACTGAAAGCACTCAGCAGGTGCAAAAGTTCACTCATCATTAGTAACCATTCCCTGTAGTGCTTCCTGACTGGGGCCCCTCCAGAGTTCAGTTGCTAGTTGCAACAATTGTATGACCCTGCTCTGACCCTCACAGCAGGCTCATAGAATAGCTACAAGTAGGCCACAAAGGTCCTGGAAAAAAAATTGCACTGCGACAGAAAGCAAATTACAGATAAGGAAGCAGGTGCCAGACTGGAATTTTAAAACAGTGACACATTAATAAATCAACCCCAAATTAATTCATGTCAGTTGAAGCAGGGCAGGTGTGCTTGCTTGCTTTCCCCCCCATAATCTACAGTGATAATGAACCAGAGGGTGGCATTGATGTACCAGAGGGTGGCATGGGTGAAACAGAGGGTGGCAGTGGTGAAACAGAGGGTGCTGGGAACCTGTGATGATGAACCAGACGTAGAAACAACATAGTCGCGACCGTTGCGAGCCGACAAGTAAGTTCGCAATTGCAAACTGGTACAAAACCCTTGCAAACTGGCAGAAACCCTTGCGAACACAAAAATAAATACGCAAATTCGCGAGAATTCGCGGATTTAGCGGATGGCGAGTTCGCAAATACGCAAATTCGCGAATGCCAGATTCGCAAAATTCGCCCATGCTTACTGGCGATGTCCAGTAGTCAGATGATTCAAATCAAGGCAACAGAGGACCTGTTAACCATGCTTTCCTAATAGCAATCACATCCCTATGCATTAACAATACAAGAGCCATACCTGCAAATCACAAGGACAAGGGTGTCCTATGAGCAAATTCAGAGTTCCTACCAAATATGGTATCTCATATTCCACGTCAACCAAAGCATCCAACTACTTTTCAGGAACCAAAGTTGCAGGCTGAGAATGTAATTGACACACTGTATGTGCGAGGGCACTAATGTGCTAACTAAAGGAGACTAAGACATTTCGGAAAGGGAACCAAATCTTCATCCCCTTTGCCAGGGCAAGCAAGGGAAGGGAACACCTGTGACCAGTGCTTTAAGTGGGATGAAAAAACGGGGGGGGTCTCTCAAAGGGGTGTGGCTAATGAAATTAGGGGCATGACTTATAAAATCTGTGCTTAGCATAGTGTGCCGCCCAACTTGTATTGTGCTGTTCCGGTTATTGCATCCAGATATATGAGACACCAAGTAACATCATACCTACAACAAGTCAGGACCATTGGCTTTGTCGTGGCTGTTAGTTGCATAAGATAAATAAGCAGCCACGATGGCTTGTTATATATAATACTGGAAAAGCTTCAACTTAAAGTCTTTGTGACACCAAGACAATGTTGCTGCTCCTGAGTTTCAAAAAGAGAAGGGAAATCCAGAGAGAAAATGACTCTCTTTAAAGGATTTCCCTTCCCCTACAACGCTCACGTAATGCCCTAACTTCTCCACTAGTGAGAAGTGAGCAGTGTGAGCACGCACACTTCCATGTGCCTGCTGTCACTGCAATCGGAACAAAACAGACCGCCTGTGCCAGGGCACAAAACAGATCCCGATAGAGACCCATTTTGAGCCTCCCTTTAAAAAACTACTGTTGCTCAGATCCGGTGCAACCCGGCCCACTTAAAGCCCTGCAGGTCACCAAAGGAACGATTGCACAATGGATAGTGGAGACTATACAAACATGCTACACTAGGGCTGGAAGCACCCTACCTGTATGCACATTGAGGACATCTGCATCACCACGACTTGGTTGCCGCCAAACCTTTACAAAGCACTTCTGGGTGGACATTCAAATAAACAAAGAAGCACATGTTGGATAAAATGCACTAATAGCATTTGGATCAGCATGTGGTTGTGTCATGATAACTTTAGGGTTCTAGCCCATCCTAAACTGCTACGCAGCTGACTTCTGCTATGATTCCGGTTGGATCTTGTATGTTGGCAAGTGGGTATTGTAGGGTCCAGGGTAGCAGCGTGTATCACATAATTCCAAGCCAGAACCTAATTCTGCTTCTTGAAAGTGAATTGATTTTGTGACATGCTTTGGGAACTATTGTCCTGGT
The DNA here is from genome assembly GCF_964263255.1 of Lissotriton vulgaris. NCBI lineage: Eukaryota > Metazoa > Chordata > Amphibia > Caudata > Salamandridae > Lissotriton > Lissotriton vulgaris. The sequence continues at coordinate 1,460,062,414 of NC_141687.1, read as the reverse complement.
CATGACACAAAATAAATTATAGGAGGTTATAGTAAAGCAGGCTGGAGTGGGTAAAATACTTATTTTCCAAGGGGCATCTAATTTGGTCTGCCATCAGTAATATAGGTCGGCCCATGAGACTTCTTAATGGCCGCTATTCTGGTGCATAGGGAGCATTTGTGGTATAACCATGTCCTGTAGCTCATTTCTGTGTCTGCAAGGGTTAACACATGCTGTTCACTTTCACATAATAAAATCTGGCTTGATCCTGCTTGCTTTCAGAGCTCAATGTATTCACCGACTCAAGGGGTGGCCCGAGTTATAGCTTGTACAGTATTCCATATAGGACTTTGCTTAATGGAGTAGATTCCTAACACATTACCTCTAGTGGTGCCACAATGCAGTGAAACTGGCTATTGCAAGATATGAATGTATGACCAGCTGAGGCATCGCAGGAGATGTCTTTTTTGTCACTTTTGCCAATCGTTGTGGGTTCCGGACATCTTTCCTTAAAGTGGTTAAAGGTATATGCTGACCTAAATTAATGTGACTATTTAGTAAACTGCTCTGGTCTTCGAAGTGAGAGACACACTAGCAAGCAGAGTTACATTTCTGCTTTAAAACTATTGCACAAAAATTTCCCAGTATTAAATATTGGCAATATCGCTAGCCTAATGATAGATAGAATCAAGGTGCCAACTGCAGGGTGCTCACTTGCAATATTCATTGTTTTTTATAGTGTTAGATTCTTGTTCACAATTGGCTAGAATTTAGGTCTGAACTGACATGCTTTAGCCCCGTCAAGACTAACCATGTGCTCAAACTTTTTTGGAATATAGTTGTGAAAAACTAGCACTAGCATATTTAGTGATTTCGTGAGTTTGTGCTAACAGAGCTTTCATTGAATTGAATCACCTCAGTACTTGTGTATCACAATGTATAATGTAGGCCTTCAAAGCACTAATCCAGTAATACTGTCCAGCTGCTAGTCAACACCTTGTGCCAATGTACCAAAGCATCTTGCTCCCACCATCATTCAGGTGGTTCTAAAGGAATATCAGAGTTGACAGCTTCTGCATGCTGATGTGGCCCTTGTCATACTGTACTAATGTAGAACCTTCACTGTTGTTACCGCAGTCTGGTTACACAGAGACACTGGATCTGGTCCATCCTGGTCAAGGTCACATAGTTCTTGAGCGGATGCCATGATCAAGTACAACTGTTGTGAAGGCTGGCCCAGGATACGTCTCCCAGGGGGTTCTTGCTGGTCCCACAGGGTTGCAGGGAAGAGACTGCATATTACAGCCTAACAAGGAATAGACTGATCCTTAGAAAAAAGTGTGGAATCAACATCAATATACATTAAACACTCTCTGGGCATTCCTCTAGGGTTGACACAAGCTAGACAGGAGTGGCTGAACAACCTGGCCCACCTACATCTTTTAGCCCCAGCCTCTCTGTGCCCTAAACAGCCCAGTGAACAAACAACCAAGGTGGTAAGAACAGACCTGTGCTGTGAATTCTAGAATTTTTAACGTGCTGTTTTTCTACTTGTGTCTATTTGAATCGAACTCTTGGTTTCTGCGCAATTTGTACTGTGAAAACTACTGTGTATCCACCAGAGACTGTTTGAATATTTGACCTAGTTTCCCCTGTACTGTGCTTAGGCCTGCCCGGGCAAACCTCCAGCTCATACTCCTCCCTAAAGTTAAAAACAGCAAAGTACACCCTCAGAGGCTAAGCAGAGTGTTTAAGAGACTGCTTCATGGTTTACACGGTTTGAAAAGTGTATGTAGCACTCGTTTTTGGCTAGAAAAAAAAGATTTGTTTAAGTGTGTGAAAAGCAGTATATTAAGTGGCTTGGATTGGGCTTGGATTTGGGCCTTGCCTGCAGGGTTAAAACCTGGAACTGCAAAGCGTGGATTGAGCCTGCCTGTTTTCAAGGAGATTCTGGTCTTCAGGACAGCTTCCTGTGCCCATCAGCATGTACCTTCCTAATTACCCCTCTAGTTCCCAAGCAACACTGAGTCCTCGAGCCCTCCTACTCCCACACGTGCAGAAGCCCTTTAAGGTCTGTGCAGGGAACTGCAAGACAGGCACCTCCATCGTGTAGCCCCAGCCTCTCTGCACCCTAAACAGCCGTGTGAACAAACAACAAAGAAGATGGTAAAAACACAGACTTGTGCTGTGAATGTCTGAATCTGTAAAACTGTTGTTTTATCGACTTGTGGCTTTTTAAATAGAACTCTTGGTTTCTGTGAAATTTGTACTGTGAAAACTGCAGGTTTTTTCCACCTGTGACTGAAGTTTTGTCCTAGTTTCCCCTGTATTGTGCTTAGGCCTGCAGAGGTAAGCCCCCCCCGCGTTTTGATGTTTGAAAGTTAAAAAAGCAAAGTACACCCTCTGAGGCTACGAAATTTGAAAACCTAATGGAATAGTTAGAACTTATCCCATTACTCAAGAATTCACAGATAAACTGGCATATCATTACACAACCAAAGCTGACACATTGGACTATTTAAAACAAAGGAAAACCACCAGCACCAACCTATTTCCAAAAACACCCTCCATGAGTAACCTACCCCAGCCTCTCCATTCCTTCAAACAAATATCACAAAGTGAATTTATGGATCTGGTCAAAGCTAGCAGTCCTAATGGCAGCCCTTCTGATCCTTGTCCACCACAAATATTCAAGAACATTCTTCTAACTACCTCTGCTGGCACACTAGTAAGAACAATCATATATAATTCCTTAATTCCATACACCTTTCCAGAAAATCTAAAAAAGGCATACATACACCCATTATTTATGAAAACTAAGCTGGACCCACTTGACCCCATCAACCACAGACTGATTACAAATGGACCTTTCCTAGTCAAACTCATAGAAAGAGCCGCATTCACCCAGCAGTCACAAATAATAGAAGACAACTCTCTACTTCCCGACTTCCATACGGGATTCCATCAATGAAGAGGCACAGAATCTGCCCTCATTGCTATCTGGGATAAACTTAAAAACACAGTAGACTGCAACAGGGTTGCTGCACTACTTCTCTTGGACCTCACCGCTGCCTTCGACACTGTTGCCCATGATAGGTTAATACAAAGACTCTACGAAGCCGCCATAAAGGGTACTCCCTTCAACTCGATTATATCCCACCTTCACAACTGAACAAATGTCATCCATTCTCCATCTTTCCCATCCAAACCATACTTCCAAGAGCAGGGTTCCCTCAAGGCTTTATTATTTCACCCATGTTTTTTAACACCTACATGAAGTCATTACCAGCAATCATCAAATAATTCCCGCTCACATACTATATAAATGCAGATGACACAGAAATGCTCCTTAAACTGGAAGGTCCCAAAGACATCGGAAAGTCACACATTTTCAGTTGTGTCAGAGCTGTTGATTAGTGGATGACATGGAGGCATTTCAAACGGAATGCTTCCAAAATTGAGATACATGTGGAGGTAGGAAAATTGATGACTCTAAGTCATCAATGAATGCCCAAGTGGATAAATTAGCACGTGGGATTTCCATACAAGGTCCAAGCCGCTATCTCTCTTTTACTGTCTAAACTTGATTACACCAATGGCCTCTACCACAGATCATCTTTATCAACTATGAAAAGACCACAATGGATTCCGAACTATGCTGCTGGACTACTACATGTCAAGCCACAAGCCTCGTCTCCCCTGCCTTGAGGGCCCTACATTGTTTACTGGTAGCAAGAAGATCCACATTCAAGCTCCAATACATGGAACAGGCCCTCTTTGCATTACGAATAAAATCACCAAATGCATTCAACAAAGGAACCTCTACTCCAGAATGGCACCCCATCTCAAAATCCCACCATACCAAAAAAAAACAGGTGACACATCTTTCTCTGTTCAAGCAGCCAAATTATGGAATTCATTACCCCAAACATAAGATCCACAGATCACTATCTTAGCTTCAGAAGACTGCTCAAGACCTGGCTCTTTTACATAACCACCATACTCAAAAAAACACATACCTCCCTGTGTATATCAATATTTAATTTGATTATATGAATGCATCTACATATGTGTATGTCTTGATATTAATATGCATAATATGTACTTATGTATTTATTTATACCTCTGCTACAATGCCTGCCTACACCGGGTGATCCTTGCTGCCTTCCTTGATGGGCTCCCGGCATCCGCCCTGGTTCTTTGTGGCTCCGCTCCCCGGTCGTCTTGTTGAGGGCTTGCTGTGTGGCTTGCTGTGGGCTCCTGACATCGGCCCAGGTCGCCCCCCGCAGCCAGTGACGTCACACCATCCTGCGTTGTGGCAGCCGAGAGGGGGGACTACAGCCCCCAAGAGCCCTTGCGCCGCCACCCACACCTGGCGCCAGGAGGCGCATAAAACGCCCGGACTCCTCCCGAGACGCGGGAGCGCACAGGAGCGCGCCAGGAGAAGCCCGGGACAAGGGCGGGACAGTCTGTGACAGTCCGGGACAGACAGGGGCAGGGCTGGCCTATCCCCCCTAAGTTGTGGTGTAGCAGCGAACAAACTGCAAAAAGGTACTGTTTGACTTGGAAAGATTAACTGTTCGACTGTCCTTGTGGAGCAAAACTACTAAAAGTACTGATTATTATACCTTAACAAGTTGGGAGGGGTTTTAAAAAGGGATGGGGAAAAGAAAGTCAACCGAAGGGGGCGCTGACCAAGCAAATGGGAAAAAGGGAAAGAAGGCTAAAAAGTTATTTCATGCAGCATCTAATTGTGTACTGTCTAGCATTGAAGAACTTGTTGAGGAATGTGAGGAGATCTTATTGGGGGCCCAAAATCCATCAAATGCAAGTCCCTTAGATCCCTTGCTAGAGAGTGCACCACAGAAGCGGGGTAAAGTAGTGATTCCGGCAATTTTTCAAAAGAAAGCCCAACCGGCTGTCGAAATTTACCCAGCCCCAAAAATCCTCCCTGTGTCTAATATTATAGACTCCCCATGTGGGCGTAATAAGAACAAGGTGGGAGATAGCACAGTTCAAATATCAGAGATCCAAGCTAGATATGGTCTGGAGGTGAGAAACGAAGTTGGGTTTAGCTGTTCCAATAGATACGCTGTCCTGGCAGGCGAAACAGGGAACGGGGCGAGGCTCAAGCACAAGGGCTAAGAGACAATGAGCCGAGTCCAGAATGTTTGAAGTGTCAAAACTTTAAAGATCTCCTTTTAAAGAAAATAGGCTGCCTGGAAGAGGAAATTGTGCAGATAAAAGAATTACTTGAGCGACCTAGTTAAGCAGGGTGGCAAACAGGTTGCATGCACTCCCCAATTAGTTGCACCAACTTCCCTGCCAAAAGTCCAAACTCATCACTTAGCATCCATATTAGGCCGTAACACTTCCTTTTTAACCCAACCGGCCTTCCTAAAAGTCCCACAAAAGGGTATGACTCCCAACATAATAAGAACACCCAATATAAGGGAAGTTCAACCTAGTGGTTCTAAAACACAAGAAGGGCTGGTAACAAAAACAATAACTACGGACAGGCTATCTGGGGGGGCAAGCAGGGCGGGGCAATGGTAGCTCCAGTTCCTATGCAGGCGCAGTTAAACAGTCAGGCCTGTTGGGGAAAAATTACCAGGGGCGGGAAAAGTTGCCCAGTAATATATTAGTGGGGGAAAATACAGCAAGCGAGGGGGGCATGTGGTCTAATGTCCAAACTACACATCATAGTACCCCAAATACCATTGTCTACTTGACGGGGGTTCCTAAACTTAGTTGCAATGCACACGAGAGTAGGGATTCAATCTGCAACAAAGCAATCCATTGGCTGCGTCAGGTGCGAGGATGCAGATCAATTATCAGGGAAGATATAATCAAGGTACAAGGACTGTCCCTGGCAAACTCTGTTACCGATTGTATTGAAATACACCTAGGTGACAAGGGTTTAGCGGAGAATTTAGTCAACCTAGAGTATACATCATCCCCTCCTATACATTCAAACATACAAATTAGACAGACACCCTGGTGGTCAAAAGCTAATGTTCAAAATAATTCTGACCTAAACACTGTGGATTGACTAGGGAAGGGCTATCAGACAAATGAGCCATCGGATACAAACAAACCTCCAAGGTCAAAGCACGAGAGTAAGCTTATCACAAGTATTGCTGAAAGGGAGGCGGTAGATCTTACTGGAATAGAGTACCCCTGGAGGAGGGAGGGACTAACTAGCAACAGGCGAAACAACCCAAACTTAGCAGCTAATGGTTCATCTTCCTATTTAACCTCTAGGGGAGCAGCTCCAGCTTCTAATGTCATCAATCTCCTTTCATGGAATATAGCAGGGCTTAAAAAAAAACTGACCATTCCTGAATGGATCGATTTTATCGATACATTTAATATCTGCATGTTCCAGGAAACATGGAGCACATTCCCATTACATAAAAATGGGTTTGCTACTTATTTTATTCCAGCAATCACGGGAGGGAGAGGTCGACCGTCAGGTGGCCTGCATATATGGATTAGTGTGGCACTGAATTGGGCCGTCACCGTCCATAATTTACCTTCAAATGATATATTATATTTATCTATTAAGGGCCCGAAGGGGGGAACATACTGGAATTGTTCTGTGCATATGCCAGAGGCTCCCAGGGTGGCCAATCCTCACCTACAATAGCATTACTAGATGCAACACTAATGGATAGCTCTCCGAGGTCTAAAGTGGTAGTAGGGGGCGATTTTAATTGCACCTATGAACCCTTAGCTGATGAAGATGCCCTTGGTTTTAGTGCAGATGATTGGAGGCAATCTATTCCCCCTTTAAATTTAAAACCCATTAAGAAATGGTCAGCCAGAGCATTACAACTGAACGCTCTTACATTAGAACATAACCTACGGGCTCTTAATGGGAAGACTGTCTCAGATCCTAATGGGGCAATGACTTACAATAGAATAGGTTGCCGGTCACGCATAGATTATATATTACTGGACATCCAATCTTGGGACTGCCTAGTGGATATGGAGGTCAGGCCGTCACAGGATATTGACCACAATCCACTCTGTATGTAAATCAACTGGGGAAGTGAGATTGAATTTAGGAGTGGTCCGGTGATGATTGCCAAAGAAGTAATCCCCACAAATTGCAAAAGGAAGTTAAAATGGAGTAGGGTAAGATGTGAAGAGGAAAAACTAACTAGTATCAAAGAGCTTGTGGAAGCTGAAATTAGAGACCTCACATTCAGCAGGCTAGCACAGCCTAATTCCTTAGATTTTAAATTGATTGATTCCTATAAGAACCTAATAGACAAAATTGGTCTGTTTTTCACTTTGGGGGAGAGTAGGGGATTTATTAAACCAAATCGAAAACCCTCGAATAGTACTCCTTGTTATACGGCCCAATGCAGGGAAAAGAGGAAGGCAATATTAACCTCCATTAAAAGAAAGGACACAATAGCAGTAAGATTAGCTAGGAAAGAGTACAGTAGAAGCATTGAAGTAGCGAAGAGGGATTGGGAGGAGGAGCACTGGCAGCAACTTAGGCAAGCTGCCAATGCAAAAGACTCAACTTTGTTCTGGAATCTGGTCAATAAATTGGACAGAAGAGGGGCGGAGCCAATACCAAACCATATAATGGAACAACAGTGGTACTCCCATTTTTTAAAATTGTAATGTGAGGAAGCAGATCTGGGTCAATCAACAAGGACACATATTGACTTTAGTATGGAAACCCACACGCATATAGAAGCCTTTGCTCCCCGGGAAGTGCAGGATGCTATCACAAATATAATACCCGGCAAGGCGGCAGGCCCGGATGGGCTACCGGGCGATTTACTTCTGCACGACCCAAAGTTATGGTCCGACCTCATTGCCCGCATAATGAATCTAATCCTGCACGGACATCCTGTCCCCGAATCATGGAAGGGCGCGGAGGTTGTAACTATATTTTAAAAAGGCGATACGGAGGACCCTGCCAACTACAGACCTATCAGCTTAATCGATACAGTCCAGAAGGTAGTTGGCAGGGTCATTGTTACTAGAGTAGGGACATGGCTAAATGAGGATAATATTCTGTCCCATTTCCAGGCGGGGTTTAGGCAAGGTGTGGGCACGATGGACCAGGTTTTCAGGGTCTGTGCGGTATACTGGAAATCTGTGTCCATCGCGAGGGACAGCCTATACTTAGCCTTCAAAGATTTAAAAACGGCATTTGATATAATTCTCCGTGCCAAGCTCTGGAAGGTCCTGCTGGACATGGGGTTCCCGTGTCACCTTTTACAGTTTGTTGTTAGGCTCCATGAAGACAATTATGCCAGAATCCGGTGGGGGAGGCAAGGACAGCTAACTGGGAGGGTGCCAGTCAACAGAGGGGTTCGCCAGGGCGGTGTGATGGCTCCGACATTGTTCTCCTTCTTTATCAATGGGGTGGTAGACCATTTGAGGGAGGACCCTGCGGATGCCCCAGTTCTGGCCAGGGAGAAAACACCCACCTTCCTCTTTGCAGACGACACCCTCCTGATGTCTAAAACCCCATCGGGCTTACAGAAACTGCTTGATCGCTTCAGTGTATTTTGCGGAGAGCGTGGGCTAACTGCCAATACCACCAAAACAAAGTTGATGGTGCTGTCCTCCCAAAATAAAAATTTGGGAAGTTCATCTTACTTTAAATGGGGCTCCGCTAGAGGTGGTGAAAGAATTTGATTACTTGGGAGTCAGGCTGAGCAATAACATGAAATGGGACACCCACGTATCAAAAATGCTGCTAAATCTCAAAAGGGTTTCCGGTGTGATCCTGAGGAATCAACGCTTGTCTATTAGTAGGCCAATAGCCCCAGCACTGGCAGTTTATGAGGGGAAGGTACTAGCCGCAGCGGTGTATGGCTCCGAACTGTGGGCTGGAGAGAATAGGCTGGACTTGGTAAGAGCTGAGAATAAGTTTGTTAGAGACTTAGTATCACTCCCTCCCTCAACGCCTTTGAAGCCTCTTTTTTATGATATGGGCCACCGATCAATTGCGGATATGGTATACCTCCGCCCTTTGCTGTTCTGGGTGCACCTGAGAATGACCCCTGAATTGGCAAACTATGCCTTGGTGCTGGATGAGCTGATTATCCTGAATGCATCTAACAAGATAAAGTGGCTTAACAAATTAAGGCAGTTGGTGGTGAGTTTAGGAATGGCCGAATCATGGGTTTCCCAATCCCCACCCCCCAAACAAGTTGTGAAAAAAATATATTGGGAGTGGGTTGAGGCTGAGGATTTGAAAAGAACAAAGTGGGGGCCTCTGACTAATCAGTTCTTGGAACACAAGCCAACAAGGAAGTTAGAGCTATTTCGGAACTACATTCAAATGTCAAGAGATAGATCCCTCTTCATGAAGATGAGATATGGTATACTCCCCCTTAAAAAGTTCACAGAGGGGTGGAAAGGAGTGAGGGATCATGATGTTACCTGTCCAGGCTGCCCATGTACGAAAGAATCTCTACCTCACTTTCCGTTTGTTTGTAAGGCCTACAAACACCCTAGGAAAAGATGGTTGAAACCTGTGTGCAGGGAGATGATTGTTAGAGATTTTAGGATTGGACTGTATATCCTTTAAACCGATACAACATCCTTGTATATGGTCTGCGGGGTTGCAAAGTATCCTGCTAGCGCCTGGTTCATACGGACTAGGCTGTTAGGTAACAGTAAAATCTAAACTCCGCCAAAATCCAGAAATATGAACATTCGGAGAATGCACTTTAGTCCCCTGTAAATAACCTTTTAATTGTATATAGATGTTTAACCTTTTTAAGATGAAATGGATGTAATACTACTGTACACTGGTTTTATGGTTTGTAATGTTTGTACTTTTATGATATGAATATATCGAATTTAAAAATATATATATTTATTACTTTACTCTTACTGTTAAAACACTTTGAATCTATCCAATTTACTACCTTATGTTTCACCCTATACCTCTCCTGATATATCCTCTATTTCCACTCTTTTACTCATCCCGAACCTCATTCTTCTACTATGATCTCCAAAATAACCCTTTGTAGACTCTTCTCTCCTCTATCCCCCCCTTGGACCACCCCAAACTAATTTTAATGCTATGATTTCTCAAACAACCCTTCTAAATTCTTCCCTCACCTATCCCTCCTTTGACTTATCTCAAAACTCATTTTACCACTATTATCTCACTAATCCATTTCTAGAGGTTCTTCCCTCCTCCAACTCTCCTTATACTCATTCTAAACCTCATCTTACTACTATGATCTCCCAATAAACAATGTTAGACTCTTCCCTCTTCAGTTCCCCCATTATTGTTTTCAATCCAACTAACAGACTCACAAGCCCACCACTCAATGGCTAAAATTGACTCAAATTTCACTATACTAATCCATCACCAATCCTGTTTTGGGTTCTGGAGTAGTCTGATATTTGCTGAAAAGTGTTTTGACGCCTCGTTAATGGTAGTAAGCACTTTATAAATACAATTACAATATGACAGCCACATAGCAGATTCACTTTCTGTGCAGTATTCCCTCCCTTAGTCTCATATAGTGCCAGATAGTTGTCTTCCCCATTACGAGCTGCAGCATTTTGTAACTGCCCTGTTCAATTAGAAATTTCAGCCTTTATCTGAGTTGTGGGATTTGTTTGCAACTGTAAAATATGTCATGACTTCACAGTTGCTCAATAAAATGCGCCTTAACATGTGGAACAATGTTTCAATTCTTAGGCTCCGCAATTGTACGTACCTTCCCACTTGTCAGACAGTTACAAACTCCCTAACTATTGCTCTCAGCACAAAACAATATTATCAGTATCTTAAGGTAAACACCATTGGCTTTGACATATACTGTTATCAGTCAATGGCTCTTGATCCCAGTGTCATGCTTTTAGACGTTTATCTTTTGGACTCAGCCTATGTTTCTTATGATGTGCTTTCCAATGTATGTCTTTTCCTTCCAGGTGGAGCCCTTTACCAGCCTGTCACCATGGTAACCTCACAGGGTCAGGTGGTAACCCAGACCATGCCACAGGGATCAATACAGATTCAGAACACACAGGTGAGTGCCCGACTGTCATTTGCGTCTCGTTATTTCTCTGCTTCTTGAACTACACAGACGGGTGTGGAATTTCTTTCTTCTGCTCTCAAAGGTGTGCTTTTCCTTCGCTTATTTATATTTGTTTTTCTGGGCATGTCTGAATAATTATTATGTCATAGTTCACAGAGAGAGAGAGAGAGTAAGCGAGACACGGAGATTTGTTGTGAATATGGTGGTTGAGTGTTATTCTAACATTTTTATGTTTTATGTTTTTATAGTGGGCACACAATCCAATTTTGTGGGATGATATTTTGATGGAGCTATGCAGTGAATAAAAAAAGAACAGTTCTCTTTACCCACTTCTGCATCGCTAACAATCAACAGCAATAACAATATTGAATGTTCTTTTGTTTGAAGATGTTTTCTTGTGTTTTAAAGTAATATTGTGACATAGTTCAACAGAGGGCCTCTTTAAAATGTGTTTATACTCCTAAAGGTCCTGAAGAAAGCCCTTTGCTATGGAAAGTGGCATCTGCTTTACCATATCTGATTTACTGTGATAAAATCACTTAGCCAAAATAACATGGAAGCACATTACTGGATTGATGCTCTGCTAGTGCCTTGTACATACTGGAGCAGCCCTACAGAAACAAGTCTGGCTGTAGGACCTTATCCTTATTATAAGTGTACATACCAGCACAAAGTATATGGTTCTCACTGACCCAGAACAATAAAGCAAATGACCCTCTCTGTTCTTTCTCTTATTCTAAGTTTACTCTGGAAAATTCAGACCAGTTCTTCGAGGCCTATGAGGCTCCCTGGCATTACAAAATCCTTGCAAAAAGTATTACCAGTCGTCCCGGTCAGTCAGGACGAGCATGCAGCACTAGGGGCAGGGGGTTACAAAAGCCTGCTCACTGTTCGGTAAAGCAAGAGATGAGAAGCATTTATCAGTGCCAGGTACGCACTGAGGTACTTGGCTTTGCATAAATCCTTAGGGCCTCATTTATGAGAAATAACGCATCGCTGCGTGAAAGCAGCGATGCGTCACTTCTCAGTGCGCACTCCTTGCGTCATCATTGATGCGTCATATTTACAATATGACGCATCATGTCGCAAGGAGTTACAGATACGTCAGTATTTCTGACGTATCTGTAGGCGCAAAAGTGACGCGTTGCTGGAGTGTGTCACAAAAGTGACACAGCTCCAGCAATGTGTACTTTCACATCGGCAAGTCCCATGTTGTTAGTGCCTGCGTCAGTCTTACGCCTGCCATGAAGCAGGCGTAATATTTTGACACATTAGCAGCCAAGAAATGGCGCGGTGAAATCTTATAGATTTCACTGCGTCACTTCCATGACCCTTTCTTGCGTCAAAACGCCCCCCTCCTACATACATTATACCTGGCGTAGGTATAATGTAGCGCAGGGGTTTACAAAGTGACGCATCTAGGTAGATGCGTCACTTTGTAAATATGGTGCAACAAGGCACATTTTTTTCGCTGCTAGTGCGTCACAAAAAGTGACGCACCGGCGGCATAAAAGTGATGCACAGCCTCATAAATGAGGCCCTTAGTTTTGAAAGAAGTCATGTAACCTAGAGTGTAGCGCACAGACTCAGGACATCTAGGGCAGTTGATTCAGTGGCCTTGCACTCTGGTTTGCTCTACTGTTGGTCATAGAAAACAGATGCAAAGTAAGAGTTGCAGCAATGCTGGGTGTGTCACGTTGCTCTTTAGATCACTTGACACAATAGCAGATGCCCAGGAAATTCATTCAGCGTAAGTACACATCAGCACCATGTTACCACATGATCGTCAGCTACTGGAAAAAGTACAGCGAATACAGGGTGAGGTTTGCCAGTCTTCACAATCATCAAGCACAGGAAGAAATGCAGCAAAATAAAATGGTGCATGCATTTCAGCCTCACACGATCATTTGATTCAGGAATAATTTCCTTATTGCAATATCAAGACTAATTGTGCCAGCTTTTGGGCTACGTTCAGAATGAGGTATGCTGGGGTAGTTTGTGAGTGCTTTCTCTGAGTCTTGGTGTGCTCCTTTTACAAGTAGAATACCCTTGGCGCTTTACTACAAAAATATCAGATTATCCTAGAAAGCTTCTGTGTACCTTTCAGCAGCACAAGATTTAATTCAGGGGCATTAGGTACAGGAGGATTTTTTAATATGGCATATGAAAAACATTAAATCAAGTTGTCGGACGTTTTCAGGTTGAAGTAAAAACAAATATGCGAAAGGTGAATTTAGCGGGAAAGTAGTTGAGGAAGAAAAATCGTTGGTTTGATACAGCATGCAGAAGCATAAAAAAACAGATACAAAAATGAAAAAGGAACCTGTAGAATAAATATGGCCAGGAGCAAGAAAACATCTTACAGAGGATCAAAGAAAAGTACAAGAATTCAATAACCACAACAAAAGGGATTACCGGAAAAAAAGTTGTGAAAATACGATAGAAGTCCTTGAAACAAAAAATGTAAGGAAATTCTGGGAGCTCGTGCGCGATGCATCAGGAAAGGAAGAAGTGAAGTTAAGGTGCATAATGGGTAAATATGCTTGGGTTTGTTACCTAAAGGAACGATATATTTAAGATAGTTGGGGAGGTCCCCAGAGTAGAAAATGTTCAAATCAGCAAGGCCCTCCATTAGCTATTCTCTTTCAAAAATATTAAAGAAAAAATACCTTATCCCTAAAACAAAAGCAGGAGGGACTGATAACCTCCCTGCTGTAATAATGAAACTAAATGCAGACTGGTGGGCACAATTTTATTTATTGACATTTTGAAGAGTTTTAGGTCTGGTCCTTTCCCAAAATGTTGGAAGGGGGAAATTATAAGAGCCACTTAAATGACCTTAATAAACATATCACCATCCACTCCCTTGCTAACAGAGTTACTGAGTCGGAAGGTGGAATTTGCCCTGACCCAAAGAGGGAGACCCTCTGATGGAAGACTTACCTCTCCCAGACCTCAACATAAATATAAATCTGACGCCAAAGATTTTTCAGGCACCCAATACAGAGTCATCCAGGCTTCATAATCCTGATATCTCGCCTTCCCCAAATTTTCGGGAATTTCCTCAGGGTCTTCCCATTTAGCTGCAGTTGTTTAGTAGCACACCTAGCGGAACAAGTATATTAAATTCAAGGGTGTCTGTTACTCCCGATCTGTCCTCAAACTTTCATCCCTTAAACAATAATCCAGAGGAAAAAATGTTGATGTCTGAATCTTTACTTTGTCTGGAAAGAGTTTTGTCTGCTATCTTAGCCTTTATGGAGAAACCAGTAAGTAATTCTGATTATATTCTGGATTCACTTGTGTCTTTGACTAAATTCATAATCTCTGAACGAAGACCCTCGCCTGGCAAAGAAAGCCTATTTCCTTCTCATAAGCCCAACTCCGGTAAGGGGAATTTTTCTTTACCATCTTTTGAGGATAATTCCAATCAATTCAAATCTACCCAAGCATGTTCTCTGTTTTGTGCTAAAGGGCGGGACTTTGGGTCTCAGGCTGGTATGCCTTTTTGTAGTAGAAGGTATAAAGGTAAAGAAAATGCAGACATAATTGATGAAGTACAGCCTCCTTCCCTACTGCAGGTCTTTGTATCTGAGGACTCTGTTTCTGTATCTGCATCTTTGTCCTGTCAGCACGCTGAGAAGGAAAAATGAAATACAGTATGAAATGCTTTCCCCATTTTTTTTTTTAAACAGGTGCAAAACAATCTGAGCATTCCATAGTGAAGCAGTTTTTTCACCACCCAAGGAAAAAGATATCAAGAACAAAAGTAAAATTGTCTGCAAGAAGAAGACGAGAAAAAGGGAAAAACTTTGAAGGCTAACTAAAAAAAAGAGCAAAACGTCTATTCTTCGACCCTAATTTAATTTTAAATCTGCCATTGAACTCTGTTCGAAATCCCTAAAGAAGGAAGATGGACAAGTTGAAATTAATTGAAGGGGACCTCAATCACCCTTATTGAATTCTTGTGCCCCAATTCTAAACTCACAAGAAGTATCTGTACTAGATCCAAACTTGCCATTGATATTACAAAGTAACTTGAATCCCAATGCCACGTTATTTTCCTCCTCTTTAGGTGGTAATGTCCTACTGAAACTGTTCCTGAGGTAACTTGTCAAGCTAATCACTCACTTCCTGTACCCTTTACTGTAGTTTTTTTTTCTATTTCATCATGAGCCGTTTATGAACAGATCTATTCTATTGAGTTGCTTTGTTGAAACTCGTGACCTCCAAATGATCCAGAGTATTGATCATGCACTATTTCAGGTTAAAAAATATAACAATCCTAGGGGAGCAAGAGTAACCTTTGCTTCCAAAGTGATCTCCTATTTCATAAGGTACAACAGTGATAAATTGCGATGCTGTGGTATCGATGTTATGGTACCTGAGGAGGAGCTAGCTTCTAAAAAACTAATTTATAATCGGCTGACTAATACTCATTCAGATCCCCCTACAAGGGTTTTGCCATAACTGGAGAGAAAGAGTATATTGCAGGTTTCCCCTTGGTAAGGAGGGAAGGAGAGATTTTCTTCTTACAGAGATAAAGAATCACTATGTACTGTCTGCAGATGAGGAAGATGAAAAAGGTAGTTGGGTAGCAGGGGGACTTAATACAAATATATCCTTAGGTTTAAAATGCAGGGATTCTTTCTAGCAAGGGTCTCAAATTGATCTCTTGGAATGCAGCCGGCTTAAGCACAAATAAAACGAAACTTTTGTTCTTGAAAGAACAGAGTGCCTATATAATCTTTATACAAGAGACTTGGATCACAAAGAACCAGTCCATTGCAGACTATACTGTGCTGAGCTGTCCTGCGCTTCCTGTGAACAGAGGACATGCTAAGGGAGGTATTGCTATATTGCTTAGAACACGTTTTAGATGGATATATAAAGTAATCTCCCAAGCATCTAACTTAATTCAGGCGATTAAGCAAGGTTTTAAGGAAGACCAAGATCATTCAGATTCTCTGCTGATCGGAAATGCTTGTTTACCTCCAGATGCCTCTTACTCTTATTTATTAAAAGATCTATTTGTTTTCATCTCCACTATTATGAAAAGTGAAGATTGTAGGCATCTAAATCTGGTCGGGGATTTGAATGCTAAAGTTTCGACCCATAGCATTAGGTTATTCACTAATACCCCAAGAAATGAAGCCTTAAACATTCCCCCTTCTTATTTCCCGAATAACAGTCGGACTGATAAAAGAGGAGCATCATTGTTTGAATGTTTGAAATGTTTAGATTTTTTGTCAATGGAAGGTTAGGAAATGAAATACAAGGTAAATATACCCATTGGGCGCCTCCTGGGGGAATTATTATTGATTATTTATTTGTTGCAGCAGATTTGTTTTGTAAGCTCACACGTATGGAGGTTTTGGAAAATGCTTTTAGCGATCACATGGTGATCTGTTCTAAATTTGAGTTGATCTGTGCTAAGGTAGGCTCTTGGAATTTTAAAGATAGTTCAGTAGGTTTTAATATAACAAATAGTAGCATCCATTGGAATATCCTAGCTACCTCTAAACCAAAAGAGAATTTAACAGTTTGATAGGAGACCAGCAGCACTTAGCAATGGCCGATTGTTACTCTCCTCAAGCCAATTTATTCCAATACTTTTGTCGTAACACAAGTACCTTGGCTTCATTATGTAAATCCTCCTGCATTCCAGCTAAATGGAGACTGCATTTTAAATGGAGACTGCACTTTAATCCAATGCTTCCTATAAATAGGGAAATACATTAGTGAGGGCCCAGTTCCTGACCATTTATCCCGAACAAAGCAAATTACTAGATTTTTTAATGAGGAAAAGACAGAGAAAAAAGCATTCCTTAAAGCAAATAAAGGAAGATCATGAATGGGTGCAGTTAAAAGAGGCGGCTTAAAAAACATAACTCTAAACGGAATTGGGAAATAATCGCTGATTGTTGCGGTACAGGAGTAAAATCCCTCCCCATGCCTATAAAAGAAGAAGAATGGTAACTACATTGGTAGAACTTTACTTTGAAAATCCTAATTCTTCCTGTAATGCCTCCACTCCACCCTATTCTTTCCAAATTTCTGAATTCAGCTATGCACCCTCAATAGGTGAAGTGGTAGGATTTTTTTAAAAATATGAGAGCCTTGGGAACAATGGGTCCTGATGAAATCCCCATGACAATAATTAAAAAGGAGCCCCTGTTGTGGGCTACATACCTGACTCCACTGTTTAATTTTTGCTATTTGCAAGGGAAGACGCCTCCATCTTGGTCCGGATGTATTCAAATCCCTCTATATAACAAGCATTTGCAATGCATTCGGTCTCGCATTTGTGAAAGCTAGAGTTATTGGAATTGTAAATGATAATGCTAACGTATGTTTATTCGGTTTTGGTGGAGTGTATGTATGTTGTCTGTAGTGGTATTTTGTGTTTTTTGTTGTGATTGTTAGTTGTGGAATTGTGTGGGGTGTGCAGTTTTTTTGGGCTATGGAATTATGTGGTATGGTGAATAGATAGTCGTTAGATTTGTATTGAATATATTGAAAGTATTTTGGATGAGAATAGGTCGTTTGTGTGAATGCAAGAACGTATTTATAAAAACAATAATTTTCACATTTCCAGATGTTTAAAGCTTCTACTGCCCCATAAGCAAACTGTTCATTATTCATTAACCTGAGATCTGCTCTTAGCCATGTAAATACATGCATCACAAGTACATTCATGAAAGCCCTGTACTAGGCAAGCCACACTGCATACATTTTTAGTCATATGATCCAATATTAGTTAAATAGGGGTTCTGGGTTGATGAAGGAAGGGTCAATGATGGGTGGGAATCAGAAGGCAGGGGTCATGAGCAAAGGGAAGTCTTTGGGTAAACAGACAAATAAGTAACCTTTTCAGAGCAGAAACAAATATAAGTCAGTCATTTGACCCTATGAAAAAAGGCATCCTTCAAATCATTTACAATGTTATACTAAAATCAGAATTATGCTATACAAATATAAAAAGACAATCATAGCATCTCTGCTTATCCTGTCCCAACAGCTTAGCAAATTACATTTGTACAAAAATCTAATGCCATTTATATGCTAAGATTAAGGCTTCAAAGTTTTGTAAGTCACTTTCATTTATTTATTTATTTATTTATTTGGTGTTTTCTATAGCACAAACATGACCCTGCATAGGGTATCAGAGCACTTTACAGGAGCATATCAACACACCAACCCTTACATATTAAGAGACATTACTGATTTGCGACATTTACATTTCCGTAAGGTATAAAAACATATATAGTGTTCAACAGATAGATTACCATAATGCCTCTAGAACCATACAACACAATAAGACAAAAGGAATATACAAGTCCAAAACTGTACAGTGAGCTGCTTGCGTGAAAATTCGAACAGCATGACTGAATGAAATACAGATTGTTCAGCTGTAAGGTATTCGGAGAGAAATTTCTCATGTAAAACAATTTTGCTTCCTTTTTAGGTTTCGACCTTGGCCGTAGCACCGCAGGTGCTACGCCCAAGGGCGAAAGCTTTTGTTTACACTAGGGGGAATTGAACACTCCCCTTCTTCCATTGGCTAGCTCCATAAATGGAGGCTAGCCATTGGAAGACATCAGCGTCAATCCCTTTCTCCCGGTCAGAACGCGAATCGTGGGCGTTTCTGACTATTTTTTTAAATCCCGCCCCTTGATGTCGTGTGTCCCGGGCCGCGCTGTGATTGGCTGTCGGCCCGGGACACCCCAGTGACGTCATTTCCCGGCCCGCGCTGTGATTGGCTGCCGCCCGGGACACCCCCGTGACGTCAGCCAATCACAGCGCGGGCCTGGGCAATGACGTCACTGGGGTGTCCCTCTGGAGGCAAAAACGTTTTGGTGGAGGGGGCAGCGGCGAGCGGAGTAAGGAAAAGGGAGCTTGGCAAGCAGGGCCTTGAAAGTGAGGTGTAAAGTAAACCGTGAGGGCTGTAGTTAAGTTGCAGACTGGGATATCGAGTAGGATGATGTGGAAAGAAGCAGGATAATGTAAAGTGCGAGGGACAGTTTGGGGTATGACCCTTGCCTGGATTTAATGTGCTTAGGCAGTGTCTGTACTAGTGAGTATCGAAACAGGGCATGCTGTTGATGGTTAAGAGGTTGTTCCTTGAGGTCTGGGTGTTGGTTAAGGTCTTACTCAGATTTCCATGTCTTAACATGCATGGTTTCAAGCCCTTCATTTTTAACCTACAAGTCTTAGGTAGTTGGGTGAGTTCGAACTCCATGAAGGCACAATAAAACCACAATCCCCAGAATGCACCACGTTATTTCATGACAGCGCAGGATTCGGAATAGACTGTCATGGTGCAAACCATAGGCAGTGAAGAGTGGTAGAAGTGGTACGATAATGCAGGGTGTGTGAAAAGCATCTCCCGGGGGTGCTTATGAGATGTATGGTGAGGATAGAGGTATTCTAACAGTGTGTGTGTGTAGTAGAGGTGCCTAAAATTTTTTAAAAATTGGGTGAGTTCTAGGGTAGTTATGAAGTAGGAAGCGTGATGAGGGTGCACGTTTTGTATCTGAGAACACGGAGGCAGCAGTACATAGATGCAAAGTTACGTGGTGTATTAATGTCTGGCAATGGTTCGGAGGCAGACAAGGTACGAAAAAGCTCAGTGAAGGTAGTTGGAGGGTGCAGACTGTGATAATGCTGAACATATGAATGGTGTAAGCAGTTTATGGAAGATAAGTTAAAGTTTTAAACCATGTGCGTCCTCGTCGAATGGTAACAAGCCTTTAACTGACTAATTTCTGTTCTATTAGCAACACAGGTGCAAGGCACAGTGAAATGGTTCAATGTCCGTAATGGCTACGGATTCATAAACAGGTATTTAATATGTTGATGGGACGAAGTGAAATATTTACTCTGGTGAAATTTCTGGAAGCTAGTATGAGAATGTGGGTGTCCGAAGTTGGGATGGGAGGAGTTTGTAGTTGAAGTGATTGGTTAGTGGCTGTTCTGTGGCAACAACGCCTGTGGAATGTGAGCGCTGGCCACTTTTTCATGTGATAGAACCTAGTCACTTTTTTAAAGCCAATTAACACAACCAACTTTAAAAGGATTGTCTGTGAAACTTCGGCGAGAGCGATTATATTTAATTATATTTTATTGTTGAAGCAGAGGACATTGCTTATTGCTAGTTGGTAATGGAACTTGTTTGTGACAAGTTGCGCAGTCTACAGTGCCTGTATGTGGTTGCATGTGTCCATATTCTTTTATTTACATGGAGTTTTGCCACATGATTCTGCCTTTCATATCCACAGGAATGACACCAAAGAAGATGTCTTTGTGCACCAGGTGAGCATCTTCACTTTTATTCTCATTCTGTTGTCTCAACAGCAGTTCTATTTTGCGGGCTACTTATCATGCTTTGAAGGGTGACGGGCCTCTTAGAATAAGTACACCTTTGTTCTGCGATGTCTCTCATAGGGTATGGCCTTTTGTCGATGCAATTGACTGCAAGAGAATTAACTTGGTATAGGTTTGTTGGCTGATCTGCTCCTAGCTTATAAGTCTCACATACCAAGCTTTCTCATTGTAGCGTCTGCAGGTATTATTATTCGATACTACTTACTTTGGCTAGGGTTCTTATAACCACAATTTAATGAACCTTCCCCAACACAGGGTCATTGAGCAATAGTCGGGCTTGTGCGGTGTGGGGGGGAGATGGGGGTCTTTGCTGCCAGGTTAACATCGGAAAAATATTTTGTATAGTAAGTTTACTGACTCGAGGCAGGGAAAAAATAGGAAACTGTACAGCAGGGATTAAAAGGGCCTGCAATAAATCGGGCAGGTAGCCTTGTCTTAACTAGGAGTGCTAAACAGTATGTCGTCCTCTGTAGAAAGGCATCTTTTTGGATAAGAGCTGAATTTAAGCACCCCGTGTGCTGAAATGTACTTGGTTTTTAGAATGGGGTGACATTTTGCACTGAGAATCAAATCTGGATAGATAAAATGTTTGCATGACTACCGGGGCGTTTAATCTGATACTTGACCTTTCTGAGTGGCCGGAGTTCGTCATTTGATTTAGTAAGTGTTACGTTTTTACTTTGTAAATCTCAGGCATTTGCCGCTTGGTAGCCAGCCTAGATAACGCAGTGGCTGTTGTAGGCTCACCGAAGTGTTACGGTGTAGAACATTGTAGCGCCGAATTGGCTTCCTTTGCCATTTTAAGCATCTGCGACGTGTTCCTGCAGCAGGATGTGTGCAGCAAGCAGCCAGCAGCACACAGGACCGATATGATACATTGTGTACTTTGGAAAGAATTGTAGTTTAGGCATGCAGTTCACCGTAGTCTGCCAGGCAGTGGTATCACGAAAACAGATGCTGCTCGTTCCGCTGCTAATCGGGTTTCTCACCGAACGTCAATCTGATTGGCGCAGCTGGTACGTGTGTGTTGCAATATTTATATAAAATGGTCTCAACTCTTGGAATTAAATCTGTCATTTTCTGGAGTTCAAACATACTAGCCCTCATTTTTAAACCGTTTCTTTTACTTATTTGTAAGATGTATACTATCATTTTCAACACTGTAATAAACTATCATGCTCTGGTTTAGTGTAACCTGTACAGTTATAAAATGTGTATTAATCCCTCAAAGATTCGAAAACAGTACGGGGACACAAGAACCCTAATGCAGTAGTCACTGCTGCATACCACGACCACATTATTATTTGTAATGTCAAAGCAACCCTTACTACAATGCCCTCCCTTTTCCACTCTTTGTTTCTCTGGCTATTTAAACTACTTCATATGTACGGTGACCAGACTTTTAAAAACGATATCGGAAAATTCTGCAAGTATATAAATAGGGCTACACATTCACATAAACAGAAGAGCTTAAGCAACCATCTTCACTAACATTGTGAGGTACTATGGGGAATCATGTGCAACGTTTAGCCACTGTGCCATCTGTTAACTGAATCACCGTGTGTGGCGGCTCTGGGTGGGTGTGTGTGGCGGCTCTGGGTGGGTGTGTGTGGCGGCTCTGGTGGGTGTGTGTGGCGGCTCTGGGTGGGTGTGTGTGGCGGCTCTGGGTGGGTGTGTGTGGCGGCTCTGGGTGGGTGTGTGTGGCGGCTCTGGGTGGGTGTGTGTGGCGGCTCTGGTGGGTGTGTGTGGCGGCTCTGGGTGGGTGTGTGTGGCGGCTCTGGGTGGGTGTGTGTGGCGGCTCTGGGTGGGTGTGTGTGGCGGCTCTGGTGGGTGTGTGTGGCGGCTCTGGGTGGGTGTGTGTGGCGGCTCTGGGTGGGTGTGTGTGGCGGCTCTGGGTGGGTGTGTGGCTGCTCTGGGTGGGTGTGTGTGGCGGCTCTGGGTGGGTGTGTGTGGCGGCTCTGGGGGGGGTGTGTGTGTGGCGGCTCTGGGGGTGTGTGTGTGGCAGCTCTGGGGGGGTGTGTGTGGTGGCTCTGGGGGGGTGTGTGTGGCGGCTATGGGGGGGGTGTGTGTGGCTGGCTCTGGGTGGGTGTGTGGTAGTAATTGCTGTCTGCTGAGCTTTTCCATAGGGTACAATAGGTCTCACATTTTCGAGAGATTAAGCTAATGGCAATGTAAATGACTATGCATTTATTTATCTGTTTTCAAAACCAACACATAAATACAAATTTTGTCATTTACAATGCCAATAGCTCTAACTTTTCCAAAGGAGAAACCATTGCATTGTAAATGCTTGTTTAATGTTGCGATGGATGTAATTCTTCTCATGTAGGGGGGAGGGTAGTCCAAATTCTCGGTACTGCCCCTGAGAATGCTCGGTCATAAGTTCTTTTCTTACAGAAACGAGCCGGTTTCAATAGTAAATCCACTTTGCTCCTGGAGGAACGTGTCCCTCCTGAAAGCTTGAGTTTCTGGGCAAGGTAGACTGGAGTTTTGTTGTGTATTACTTTATGAGTGATGCATGCCAGCTTGAAATGAATTTGTGCTTCGAAGGGTAGCCAGCTGAGAGATTTCAAGTGAGGGGAGATATGGTCAAATGTTTTGGATCCCATTATACGTCTTGTGGCTGCATTAAGGCATGCTTTCAATGGGGCTGTTGAGATCTTAGGGAGCCCTGCTAAGGTTGTGCAACCATATTCGATCCTTGAAATGACCAATGCCTGAACTTCTGTTTTGAGGTCTGCTTTATTTATAAAAAGGTTTTAGTTTTCGTAAGTAGCTTAAGTGGAACCTGGCATTTTTTACTATTGTGTTGATATGTGCTGACATGTTCAGGTTTTTCTCCAGAATGATACCCAGTGATTTAGTTGACTCAACAATCTTCGGAGTGCACTTTAGAGCAGTGATGAGGTTGGACCATTCTGCTATCATTATTTTGCTTTTCTGTGGTGTAATCAGTAGGAATTCAGTTTTCTGAGGATTTAGCTTTCGGTGGTTCTTGGTTAGCCATAGAGGTGTTCTCGCTAGAGCTAGGTTCATTGTCTTTATATCATCAGTCGACGCAACCTTGATGTACAGCTGAGTGTCATCAGCATACATGTGGAAAGGAATGTTAGCTTTTTGTAGTATTTCCATAAGAAGTTCTACGTATAGATTGAAAAGTGACGGAGATAACGTTGAACCTTGCTGAACTCCTATAGTATTGTTGGTTGCGCTTGAAAGGATTTGGTTGACATTGACTTTCTGCGATCTATTCTCCAGAAAGGAGCTGAACCAGGTTAGCACTGTACCCTCAAATCCCATTCTGTTTTTCAGTCGATCAAGTATATTGGCATGGTTCACTGTGTTGAAAGCTGACGACAGGTCCAACAAGATTAAGAGGCATGTTTCGTTCTGGTCGAGAGCAAGTAAAGCGTCATCTACTATGTGCAGAATTGCAGTTTCTGTACTGTGGTTTGAGCTGAAACCGGATTGAATTAAAAAGGAGCCTCTGTTGTGGGCTACATACCTGACTCCGCTGTTTAATTTTTGCTATTTGCAGGGAAAGACGCCTCCATCTTGGTCCGGAAGTATTCAAATCCCACTATATAACAAGCATTTGCAATGCATTTGGTCTCGCATTTGTGAAAGCTAGAGTTATTGGAATTGTAAATGATAATGCTTACGTATGTTTATTCGGTTTTGGTGGAGTGTATGTATGTTGTCTGTAGTGGTATTTTGTGTTTTTTGTTGTGATTGTTAGTTGTGGAATTGTGTAGGGTGCACAGTTTTTTTGGGCTTTGGAATAATGTGGTATGGTGAATAGATAGTCGTTAGAGTTGTATTGAATATATTGAAAGTATTTTAGATGAGAATAGGTCGTTTGTGTGATCAGTAGGAATTCAGTTTTCTGAGGATTTAGCTTTCAGTGGTTTTTTGGTTAGCCATAGAAGTGTTCTCGCTAGAGCTAGGTTCATTGTCTTTATTTCATCAGTCGACGGGACCTTGATGTACAGCTGAGTGTCATCAGCATACATTTGGAAAGCAATGTTAGCTTTTTGTAGTATTTCCGTAAGAGGTTCTACGTACAGATTGAAAAGTGCCGGAGATAACGTTGAACCTTGCGGAACTCCTATAGTACTACCAGGTTAGCGCTGTACCCTCAAATCCGATTCTGTTTTTCAGTCGATCAGGTATATTGGCATGGTTCACCGTGTCGAAAGCTGACGACAGGTCCAACAAGATTAAGAGGCATGTTTCGTTCTGGTCGAGAGCCAGTAAAGCGTCATCTACTATGTGCAGAATTGCAGTTTCCGTACTGTGGTTTGAGCTGAAACCGGATTGACAATTGTTTAAAAGCTGGAAATCAGAGATGTGTGGACTCAGTTGTTGTTGGACATATTTTTCCAGAATTTTGGTCAACATGGGATGCAACGATTTGTTTGCATGCCCATGTTAACACATTTCATTTTAAATCTCTACAGAACAGCTTTCTCTCACCTTCATTTAATTAGGGAGTGGTTTTGGCAGCAGAAGCAATACTCAGTCTTTCTGCATATTACCATCTGCATTTGGGAGAAGAAGGCTTGCCAGATCTATTGCCTTATACAGGCTGGAGTCTGTCCACTGGGACCATGTGTTATAGTTGTTCGAGAGCAATGAGCCTCATCAGAGCACACAGTGCGAGTGTTTCATCTTGCTGATGTGTTCCTTCCCGAGCACCACAACATATGATTGGTATATTCAGAAAATAAAGCCTCTGCAAGTGGCATCGCTGGGTGGGGCCCGTGCTTCATCTGTAGTCGTCCTGCCGGAAGTGGTGCACAGAGAGAGGAAGGAAAAATCAAAA
This sequence comes from Lissotriton vulgaris, assembly GCF_964263255.1. NCBI lineage: Eukaryota > Metazoa > Chordata > Amphibia > Caudata > Salamandridae > Lissotriton > Lissotriton vulgaris. Next base: position 1,460,037,184 of record NC_141687.1, on the reverse strand, counting down.
AACGCTGATGCTGATAGAAAGAGAAGTTCTATTTCCCTTTTCTTGTAGAAACGTTGATGAGGCGGAATCTTTGCTCATACAGCTTTAATGTGGGTTAATATGACAAAAATAGTGAAATGATATTGCCACACAATGCGCTGTATTCCACCGCATATTTCATTGCTGCATACTTCATTCATCCCCGCCACATTATTTTGGCTTTCATTTACACATAACTCTAGTGTTCCTGTAATATAGTGCTTATGCATCATGCCAGAGGGTTGCCACCTTTCTCCATGTTCTCAAAGCACAATGCTTCCAAAATTAGTAATTTATAGAGTGACACAAATCACCTTCAAGACTCTCAAGAGGCTGGTTTCTGGTTGTGAACTTTACCCGTGCAAATCATAGGTAACAGGTGGGATAGTTGAACTGAAGCAAAACAAGACTACAGTTCCCAGAACTCAGTGTGCCATCAAACTCTGAGTCCTGGCAACATTGTGCGCTGATACTTTGGAGAACAGCGGATGTTGGGACACCTGTGGCAGCTTTAGGGCGGTGCGAACGGTGCCAGTGTACCATCTTTCCTGGTATGGGGGACCGTACTCTGAAACATCCCAGGTCAAAAGCACCTACTGCAGAGCTCCAGGTGTAGTCAGCAACCTCCAAACAACAAAAATGTCAAAATAACACTAAAAAAGAATGCATCTGTCGGATAGATCAGAGCTTCATCTAGTCGCAACAGTTAAAGCGCAGAGTCCAGAGCGGGCGTTTATTGTAGTTAAAGTCAATGCGCGGTGTCGGTGCACGCTACAGTATATACCTTTAGTAAAAACGGTGGCGCACAATGTTAATTAAATACAGAAACCACACTTCTAGAACACGTGGGTGCATTATCTGCATCGGGTATGCCGTACACATTTCCCAAACACCAACCGAAAGGAACAACGCTAAAACAACAAGCATTTGCAATGCGATAGGTCTCCAATTTACTCGAAACCTATTGCATTGCAAATTGGTGGCAACTTGATATCTCTGACAATGAGAGGAAAGGCGAGGGGGAGAAGTACGGGCATCGGTAGGAATGGGGAGAAGGCATGGACAACGGAAGGGTGGACAGGGGCGTGGGGGTGGAGAGGAGAAAGCATGGACAACAGGAGGGAAGGCAGGGGGTGGGAGAAGGCACGGACATTGTTACCACTGGCAATCCGCACACCAGCCGCCCCTGCTGCAGCATTATCCAGGCTGTTTGAAAAGTGAAAGCGGGCGTGGCCGGTAAATGTAAGAGAAGCACGACGTTCGCCTAATGGAGAAACTTAAGAAAGGAAATAGTACACAACCCTTGTAACAACAAAGTAAAGGGGCCAGTAGCTATGGGAGGATACAAATGACAACATGGCTGTACTAAGGAGGGACTTACAAGCCTCATAATGAATCAGAAGACAGCATTTACAAAGGAAAAACACACAAGCCAATGAAAAATAAGGGCGGCGGAGTTGGCAAAGCTTCTCTCCGTACTACCAAAACTTCTTCGCAGAGCAGCGCTTGTGCCCTGGCTCATGCTTGACCTAAAAAGGGACATAGACATCATTCATGTCCCTACCAGCTAATAGCTATACTAGATGCAGTGGGGAAAATATTTTCTCGTAGTATTCTTGACCATCTTACTGAATGGGTGGTGCAGGAGAAGGTTCTTCCTATAGAACAAGCAGGTTTTAGGAAAAATAACTCTACCCTGGATAACCTCTCCATGCTGTAATTAATTGTTGAGAAATACACGATATCACAGCCAGAAACCACTGCCTGCCCTTAAAAAAATGAAACTGAAAAGTTTAATTTTCTTTTTTTAAATGCATCCTGTTTTACTTCAAGGAAAATGGGCTGCATTAAAAAAGACTGCTTTATTTAAAAGCTGTCCTAGACATGGTGGTCTGCTGACCCCAGCAGGCCACGATCCCTGGGAGTGCTAGCCATTCCTAATGGGGTCACTAAGTGTGACAGCCTCATCAATATTCATGAGGCATGCAATTTGCAACCCCATTATGAATTGCTAACAGTGCCTGAGACACTGTTATACATCCAAATTTGTGAGTCACAAATTGTGAGTTGCAAATGCAATGCAATTTGTGAGTCACAAATTAGAGGGTTGGACATCTGTGTCTAAATCCTTTTTGAAAACCACAAGTTGAATGATCAGCTACAATAGAGATGTCAAAGAAAGGCTAAAGATTATAGCCATGTCGAATACACTGAGAATTTCTCAGAAATACCTATCTTGGAACTTAGAACATGGTATTTGACAATGGCATACTCTATGCTGCATGAATCTTTTACCTTTAAATGACCTAACAGCAATGAAAAATGGAAACATTTGCAATTTTTGAAATTTGGGCACTCAGAATCTGGATCATGTCTTGTTTGTTTGCCCAGCATTGGTTTTGTGTTGTCATCGTTGGCTTCGACAAATGTTTTCACAAAACTGTACCAAAAATGTAGCATCAGACCATGAATTTCTTTTTTGTACAAAGAATGAAACAGTGTTTGTAAATTTATTCCGTTTTTTTTAAGGTGTTTATGAACATATTTTAACATCCATTATGTATGATTTAAGCAGGTTCTCTTTTTAGATTCAAGGCTCTCCCTCCAATCATGCTTTTGAGTTTTGGGCCTCGGTATCTTTAAGATGAAAGGTGTTTTATTACTATTTTTAGATAGAATTTTGCAAATGCTATAACTGCAATTCAACTTTCCTTTGCATAACTTTTGCTTCTATTTAAAATGTGATTATACTTAAGAAACTGCTACTGCTACTGTACAATGCTGAATAATATTCAAAAAATGTGCACATGGGAGGAGCTTCGTGGGCAACCAAGATGGCCGCGTGAGCTCGGAGCTCCGAAGACCCTCCGATCCTCCGTATTGATCCTGCTACCTATCCTGTCCCACAGTAGTGGGATTCTGTTGCGGTGCTGTTGCTGAGGCGGGGCCCGTTCTCCGATCGAAGATCCGGGCTTCCTGAGCTGAGTTACACCGTGGTGAAGACTGGCGACGACGACGCCATAACAGTCTGGCATTAAGAGGGGGACGGTGGTGCTTCCACACGGTGGCAGCTCGAGAGGGTTGGAGCTGCCCCGTTTTGCGCTGATGGCTTGACCAGATTGTCCAGCGGCCTGATGTTCTGATGAGACGGTGGAGGTGATTACTGATTTCTGCCTCCTGGAAGTGGTGGTGCCGGTTGGACCTCTCTCTGTGCTGCGATCCCCCGTCGCCCATCATGGCGGGCAGAGGTGACCCGGACAAAGGGAAGCCCCCAAGAGTCAGCAGGAAACCTTCCCTCTCGCAGACCACCATCTCTGAACGTTTTTCCCTCCCAAAGGGATCGCCTGGTGCTTCAGGCCGCACTAAAGACTCGCAGCGAGATGTGTCTCCGGATGATGCTGAACCTACCCTCCGGGAATTTATGGGGGCCATTGCGGGCATCAAGGCCGAAATGCATAAGCAGCACGAAGTGTTGTCGCACAAGGTCGACACGTTGGCGATTGAAGTCACCCTTATCAGGGCCGACCTCGGAAAGACGAACGACAGAGTCAAGTCTCTCGACATCAAGACGTCGAGTCTGACTACCGATATGTCCGACGTGCAAGCGGAGGTCCGGGACCTAAAAGCCGCCAACACGTTGCTTGCCCGCAGGCTCGATGATTTTGAAGGACGGGCAAGGCGCCAGAACGTCCGCATTATCAGTGTGCCGGAGGGCGCCGAGGAAGACGCTGCCGATCTCTTCGTTGAGACCTTGGTGTTGGAGCACTTGGCTCCTGGGGGGCTGAGCAAGTTCTTTTCGGTGGAGCGAGCGCACAGACTACCCGGTGGCCAACCGAAACTGGGAGCATCTCCGCGCCCCATCATTGCCAGACTTTTCAACTACAGGGACCGTGATGCGATTCTGCAGGCATCGAGAAGAGGTGGTCGGCTGAAGTTCCAGAATGCCGAGGTGAACTTTTTCCCCGATTTCACTCAAGCGGTTCAGAAACGCCGGCAAAGTTTTATGGGTGTCAAGCGTAGGCTGAGGGAGATGGGGATGAAGTACTCTATGCTATTCCCGGCGAAACTTCGGATTGAACATGGCTCCCGGTGGTGTTCTTTGACTTGCCGGAGGCTGCCGGGGACTGGTTGGACACCTTGCCTCAACGTCGGACTACCCCTGAGGATCAGTCGGAAGAGGCGTCGGGTGGTCCTGCTCTTCAGGAATGAACAATGTTTCTTCGGACTTCTTTCGGTGGAAGGCCCTGCAAGTGCAATCAGTCACGGACTAATGTTTTTCTTTTTCTTTCTAATGCTGCTTTTCAACTTTAGAGGATAACGGGAGGTGATAGGATGTCTCCTTTCTCCTCTAGGGTCTTTCCGTAGATTAGTTTTCGGGGGTGACAGGCACACTGCTGGTTGGGGGGGCTTTTTAGTCTAATGCAGGGGTGCAGGGTGGGGGGTGGTTGGTTCGAGTGTTTTCCTTATGTTTTTTTTTTCTTTTTCTCTTAAGGCAAGGTGACTATTCTCCTGTTTATTATGTTGCGGTAGCTGCTTTCTGGGGGTGGTGGTTGGGACGGTGCTTCTTTGATGATGGGGGGTAAGACATTAAATGTATTGAGTTGGAATGTGAATGGGCTGGGGGATCGCATTAAACGTGGGGTTGTGCTGCAGATGTTTAAACGGTGTGAACCCAATGTCATTTTACTACAGGAGACGCACCTCATCGGCAATACGTGCCACGCACTTAATAGGAAGGGGTTCAAGATGGTGGCTCACTTTGGGTTCTCTTCGGGATCCCGTGGGGTCGGGATCATGGTGCGCATGTCTCTCCCGTTGGAGGTGGAGACTAGGGTGATTGACGACAGAGGCCGCTATGTTGCTGTTGTGGGTAGATGGGAGGGGCGTACCCTGGTTTTGGTTTCTGTTTATGTCCCCCCCGGCCTGCAGACGACTACCTTCCAGGACCTTGGGGGCGCCATTTTGGGCCTGCCGGAGGGATTGCTCATTCTTGGTGGGGACTTTAATGCGGTGGTGTCGGGGACCCTTGACCGTTTTCCATCCAGAGATCTTCGTGGTGCGCAATCATGGCTCCCAAATTTCCTGAGCACTATGGGTCTTATTGATTGTTGGCGGCTTCTCCATCCCGCCCAGCGGCAGTACTCCTTTCACACGGGTGCGCACGGCAGCCTATCCAGGATAGATTATATCTTGACTCCAGCGGTCCAGGCATCAACCGTTTCCGGAGCCCGCATGATGGCCAGAGGCATATCGGACCACTCCCCGGTCTGGGTGTCGTTTGACTTTGGTGTTGCAGCAACCTCTAGACTAGTGCCGGTCAATCCTTGGTACTTTTGTAACCCCAAGACTCGTGACCTCCTAGCCAAAGCTATCGACCTGTATTTCTCCGAGAATACGGGCTCGGTGTCGTCGGCCTTGTCTCTGTGGGAGGCCTTCAAAACTGTGCTGCGAGGAGAAGCCTTCTCCTTGATAGCCGAGGTGCGCAGACGCAGGGACGAGAAAATGGTGCGGTTGGAGTCGGAAATTGAGGACCTTGATTCTCAACTGGAAACAGACCCGACACCCGAATTGCTGCACGACCTCTCCTTAAAGCAGTCGGAGTATCGAGCCACTGCCACTGACGCTGCCAAGGCGATGGGCAGGAAACAGCAAGGGAGGATCTATGATGCAGGGGACAAGGCGGGCAAGCTCCTTGCCTGGTTGGATAGGAGGGAGATGGCATCCCGCGTGGTGCCCGAGGTTCTGGGTGAGGACGGGGTGGTTGTTACTGACCCCAGCGCCATTGTTTTGGCTTTTGCCGATTATTTCGAGACGGTTTACACCTCGGTCTCCACCTTGACTGAGTCGGATTCGGCCTCTTTTCTGGTGGGAGTTGAGCTTCCTTGCCTGTCGGACACTGAGCGTGACGACATGGACAGGGGCATTACGGCTGATGAGGTCGCGATCGCGATACGATCTTTGCGCTCTGGCAAGGCTCCCGGTCCCAACGGTCTTCCAGTGGAACTCTATAAGATTAAGGCTGACACTGTCGCAGTGCCCCTGCGGCGTATGTTCCTGGAGGCTCGTGAGGCTGGTGAGCTTCCGCCGGACCAGCGATTGGCCACCATTGTGGTTATTCATAAGGAGGGGAAGCCCAGGGACCTTTGCAGATCGTACCGTCCGATCTCCCTGCTGAACGCCGAACCCAAGATTCTGGCCAAGTTACTGGCTAACCGGCTGGTAGGTGTGATCGCCGACTTGGTCCATCCGGACCAGTCGGGCTTTATACCCCACCGTAACACCGCCCTTAATCTTCGGAGGCTTCACGCTGTCATGGCGCGAGTGCATAAACTCAGCGAGCCGACCGTCCTGGCCTCATTGGACGCGACGATGGCGTTTGATTCTCTCGAATGGAACTATCTTTGGGCAGTGTTATCCAAGTTTGGGTTTGGCCCCGACTTTATTGGTTGGGTCAGGCTTCTCTATGCCTCCCCGCTGGCCAATGTAACGGTCAACGGCCGGGTATCGGCTTCCTTTGTCTTGCGCAAGGGTACTAGACAGGGTTGTCCACTGTCACCGCTCCTTTTTGCTTTAGCGCTTGAGCCGCTCGCTGCCTGGATACGCACCCACCTTGACATTTGTGGGATCAAGTGGTCGCCGGGCTTTGAGGACCGAGTCTCACTGTACGCGGACGATATCCTGCTTTACCTCACCTCCCCCTGTCGATCCTTGATTGTGGCTTTTGACGTGTTGAGCACTTTCGGTGGGTACTCGGGCCTAGTTATTAACTGGTCGAAATCCTATCTTTATGTGCTCAGTGGGGAAACCCCGCGTCTTCCTAGGGGTTGCGCCATACAGGTCTCGCAGCACGGGTTTAAGTACCTGGGCATCTATATATCAACGGATGCCCGGGCACGATACTCTAACAACTTGCTTCCCCCTCTTGCGCGCCTCTGACGCGATGTGGAGGGCTGGAAAAGATTGCCGCTGTCCCTGTTGGGCCGCGCAGCATTGTTCAAGATGATGTCCCTGTCGAGATTCTTGTACGCACTCCAGAACACGCAGGATCCCGTCCCTTCCAAGTATTTCAAGGAAATTGAAGGTCTGCAGCGGACCCTCTTGTGGGAGGGTAGACAGCGTATTGCCGTAGTTAAACTGACTATCCCCTGGTATGATGGCGGTATTGCTCTGCCCGGCATCCGCCAGTACTACTGGGCCTCCCAATTGGCCGCTCTTAACCACGGCTTTTATGGGCCGGCGGAGAGTCCGGGGTACGCCATGGATCGTTGGCTCTTGAATGATGGGATGTACTACAGAGCGCTATACTGTAGATCTCTGGATGGGAAAATGACTGGTCCCACCAAGACTGTTGTGCACATTTGGAGGGCCCTTACGAAAGCATTGGGGTGGAAGGGCAGACTTACTATGGCCACTCCCCTCTATGACTCCGACTTGCTAGGTAGGCTGTGGCACTCGAAGGGTTTTGACCGGTGGGACCTCATCGGTATTTCCAAGGTGGCTGATGTGATGGCTAGGGGGGAAATCAAGTCTTTTGAGGTACTGAAAACTGAATTTCAGCTGGGTGCCACTGAGTATTTCAGATATGCCCAGTTGAGACATGACCTTGCGTCTGCCCTGCCTATTGGTGAGAAGGTCCCCGAATCATCCCCGCTGGAAGACAGGGTGCTGGACGGCCATATGCCTGACAGCGCCATTTCCCTGACCTACAAAAAGCTGATAAATGTTCGGACGGACCTGTTGTTGAATGTGAGAGATCAGTGGGTGCGTGATGGGATTGAGTTGGATGATGAGGATTGGCAGTGTGCGGTGTCTTCTCCCAAAGAAGTGGCAATCTCGGCTAGGCTGCGCCTCGTCCAATTGAAGATACTCCACAGAGCTTATGTAACCGGCCCTAGATTGATTCACATGGGGCTCTCCTTGGATGGTCTCTGTAGGCGTGGGTGCGGTGCACTGGCCACTTTCATGCATACCATCTGGGAATGCCAGGCTGTTGCTTCCTACTGGGAACGCGTGCATGTGGTTATGCGTGAGGTGACTGGTGTGGATTTGACTGCAGAAGCTCGGCGCTGCTTGTTGAACGTGTGGGGTCCGACTGACTACACTACTGCTCAAACCCGTTGGGTCACCTTGGGGTACATGGTGGTCAAGCGAGACATTGCTCAAAAGTGGGGTGCCCCAACTCCCCCCACCGTGGAACTGTGGAAAGCCAATATGGATTGGTGCATGCTCCGTGAGAAGACCGTGTATGTTGCCAGGGGTAAGCCCAAGAGGTGGGGGGTGGTTTGGGGTGCGTGGAATGAATATAGAGGTGATATTTGTGTGCCCCCCGATACAGGTCCAATGGAGGTTCGTCTCTCTCCCTAGCCCTTTCCTCCGCTCGACTTTTATACTTCAACGGAATCCTGCTTTTCTTCCCCCCTCTATTTTGTATGCATCACCGGTATGGTTATTATAGAGAGCAGCATGGTCCCACCTGCCCAGTGGAATTGTGCATTGCCACTCATGTGTTATACCTTGCCACCTTCTTTCTTTATTGTTCTCTTCTTGTTGGTTTTTTTAGGTTTCTAATTTATAATATAAAATTAAACCTGATTTGCCTTTTGATTAGATTTGTGCGCACATCTTCTCCGTTCTTTCTAATGCTGCCTAGCCTCAGGGATGTAAGGCTGAATAGCTGTGTGCCTTGAATTTTCAATAAAGGTTTTCCAAAACAAAAAAAAAAAACAAAAAAAGAAATGTGCACATGTAGCTGCTGCTATTTAAAAACGTTTTTGCACGAAATTAACATATATTTAGCTTTTAGGTTTTGATATTAAAGGAAAATGTAGTGTTTATACGAATATAATTCTACTGGTCCATGGTCGTAATGAATATTATCAAAGTCATTGAGAGTGCTACTCTGACAGGTACATTGATAGAGTACGAGCCATTCTGGGATGTTAGATCCAAGCCCAGAGACAGAACTTTTCAATTTCGGGTGGGTACATTACCATTGAAATCTTTTACCTGCAAATGGCATAATTTAAATGACAGCATATGCCAATTGTGTGTAGAATCTGAGGAGCCTTGTTTACACATCCTATATGTCTTTCCAGCTTATAAGACCCCTCGGGAAAAATGATTAAAACCATTATGTAGAAACATGGGCATCAGGCTTAGCACCATCGCACTGCAATTTTGTTGCCAAACACAAATGAACCATGTATAACAGCAACTGCCAAATTCTTAAGCTGAAAGTGGTCAATTCGTGACAAAAGGTCAAAGACCTTTGTGGCCAATCAATCCTGTTGTCAACAAAAAGAATAAAGTTGATGCACAGAACGATTAGGCTAATGCAAATATTGACAGAGTAATGATTAATGTAAACCTCTGTTTTTGTATAAGTGCAGTTACAGTTATGGAAATCCACAGTCTCTTAGGCCCACATGCATCATTGTTGCCGTTTGCGATTTCTTAATTGCGAAAATTAAGGAATCGCAATTAAGAAATCGCAAAAGGCTATGCATTAAGAAATCGCAATTTTTTTTGCGATTTCTTAAAATTCCTTATCGCAAATTGAAAATGCAATTTCAAGGGTGCAGGTGGGGTCCAAAGGACCCCCCCTGCACCCCTGAAATATAACTTTAAGTGCATTTTTCAAACACACATGCCCCAAGGGCATGTGTGTGTGTAAAATGAAACTTTCAAAAATGCACTTTTGTGCATTTTTTAAGGTTTTCGCAAATTGCCATGAAGTTCAACTTCATGGTAATTTACCTCTCCCTATTTGCGAATTCGCAAATTTAAAATGTTCATGCAATGCATTTAAGAAATCTAAAATTGTGATTTCTTAAATGCAATCGCAATTTTAGAAATCGCAACATGATTGCGATTTCTAATATTGCGAAAAACATGATGCATCTAAATTTTGTAAATTGCATTCGCAAACGTCCGAAAATTGTGATTCGCACCGTTTGCGAATGCAATTCACAATGATGCATCTGCCCCTTAGTGCTGTAAATACTGATGTGTATCTGACAGACATCATGTTGCCCATTGTATGGCCCATTCATCGAAGCACATTTTAAACTATCCAACCAACTGTTCATTTTATGATACTTTTATGAAATAGATATTTTAACATTTTAAAAACAAAATGAATGTTTTACGTATGAGAATGTAATGGTTTTATGGATTTCTCTCACTTCTTAATCTTTATATGGCCCTGAAGCCTTCAAACTCCAATATTAAACTTTTGTATATATGTCAAGTACTATGGCTAAAAGGTCGTATACACCCCCAATCGAAATGCCGAGTATGTCGTTGTGAATGGGTTTTGTGATCTAGGTGATCAAAATAAAGATTATGAACAAATATGTTGGATGTTTTAGAATATTTTCCTGTTTTTTTTATTTTTATTTTTGCATACCCAGAGCGCCATGTGTCCTTCCGTGCCCATGTCTCCTGAAACAGGCATATATCTTGAGCATCGATGAAAGACCCCCACTCAGGGGAGTCTAACTTGCCCGGAAGTCCCGCCAAATTCCATGAAAGAATGGAAAGTCGGGTTGTGCGGTCTCCAGATGGAGTGGCAGGGGAGTTAGGTACAGAAGGCTCATTAAAATCCGCCAGCACAATAGGGGGTTTGGTGAATTGGGATTGCACACCAATCTCCCCCTCGCCGGTGGCATTTAGATGGGTACCCATACTCTGTTGAGTCTGTGAACTTCAATCACAGTTATCCAATCCTGAGAGCACATCAAACCTGTTTGCTGACTCCAGTGGTGTGAAAGGTCTCAGGTGGTCCATTCTACTGTTCAAGTTCCTATTAGGCCTGGAAGGTACCATATTCCACCCAAAGGGGTCAGAAACAGGTAGGGGCTGGGGAACTTGTAATGGATATCCAGAGTTGAGAGGTAATATGGGGTAGTATAATTGAAAGCCATGGGACCAGAATAGGTGTGTGGGAGCACTATGGATCTCGGATAAAAGTAGGTCAGCGGGCGTGGGACGATGGAATTAGAGCCACTACCTAAGGGCCAGTTTAGTATATAATTGACCGCTCGCGGGTCTCTGAAATTTATGACGACCACATCCCCATCGTTATCCTTGGTCCTATTGCCTAGCCAAGGCAAACGCCTTACATGTACAATTTCTCCATTGATATTTTGTGCAAGCGGTCTAAATTGGCTGAGCCAGTGCATGATTTTATTTTTCAATTGATGAAACCCTTCCCTCTTGTTGTCAGGTAATCTAGGGATCCCTGTCAGCACAACCACGTAGGGGAGTGTTTCCGGGGGTAATTCTATTGGAGGAAGTTTACGAGACGGTGACCTGGAATTTTTAATGGAACCCCTTGTGTTCTCCCGTGTGTTCTCCCGTGTGTTCTCCAGTGTGTTTCCCTTTTCCTGGTCCCCTATTGGGTGCACCAGCCGAACTAAGAGTTAAGTTAGAGAGTTCCTTAGCCGCTGGAGCCCTCGGTTGCTTAGGGTGTGTTAAGTCAATAGATTTGACCGGTGGTTTGGGGGGAATGGGAATGGCTGGTGTAGCCAGGGCTGGGGGCGGAACAGTGCCACTCACCGATCCATTGGATAATCCTATGTGCTTGCTGAGTACAGATTCGATATCCTCGAGCCTGTTCTCTACCCTCCTCAGCCTCTCTATGATAGGTAAGATGAAAGACCTTATTAGGTGTTCCATATTATCTAGAGAGACTGCAGGAGGAGTGTCCTTTGGAGCAAGGTCTGCAGGGATGTCAGATTGAGGCGTATTATTCGCTGGCTGGGGAAGTGATTCCAATGGTGGGGGAAGTGTCAGGATTGGTTAATTAACTAGTGCAGCCGTTGAGGCCGAAGTAGATGTGATGGTAGGCCTTGAAGATTTGCCGAAGTCAGTGTGTCTGATCTTAGGCTTTTGTGGAATGCCACCTTTCCGTCTTCTCTTGGCAGGTGGAGGGCCATGTACCTTAGCGGACATTGATTTTTTGGATTTATTTAAAACTGGTTTGGTTCGGACAACAGTCCGGGGTGTCTGATGTGTCTCTATTTAAATCGGACTTGAAAGGGAGGTGTCAGCTGGTGGCTGAGTTATGGGGCCTAGAGGTGTCGGGGTGGATTCAGGTAACAAAAGGGGGAAGCTTCATTATTGCCAGTTGGGACTAGAGTGGGTGGAGGAACATGAGGTAGGGGATCTATAGAAATCCTATTCTTTAAGCTTTCTACAGAGCGACAACGTTCTGCTCGGAGCACAGCCAGTAGCTTTTCCCTACCTGGGTCGGTGGGAGCCCGTGTGAAATAATTGTCAAGTGTCCCAGCAGTAATGATTGCCCCCGTTTTTTCCATAGTAGCTTTATCAGGATTTGCGCCATTGCCAAGGGATTAGCTGGAAGGTGTAGTCCACAGAAGTGATAAAAGGGAGTAGGCCCAGCCCGGCCTCACTCGGTCTCTGAGGGCCTCAGAGGGCCCGCCCTTGTAACGGGCTTCTCCTGGGGGCTCCCGCGCAGCAGGATTATCCGTTTGTTTCTATAGGGCCTTGAGTTAGTGGGGCGGGGCAAGCAGGGAGAGCGGCCCAGGTGATGGTGATTCGGGCTGGCGGGGACTCCTGGGATATGTAGTCCCGGTCCCACTGCTCGCAGCCCTACCGCCAACTCACGCACCCACAACTAGGTCACTAGGTCCAAGGGCCAACACTTCCTCTGACCACAGGCCCACTCGAGCACACCCCACTAAGCGGGACCCGCGAAGCGGGTACCGCGAGGAGCTGGTAATAAACAGGAATCACAAACAGGGTCCCGGCAGGTAAGACAGTCAGCAGAGCGTCCCAAATAATCTCCAAAGGCTGGGGTTTTTCAAGTTCGTTGGTGGGGCGGGGCAAGCAGGGAGAGCGGCCTAGGTGATGGTTATTCGGGCTGGCGGGGACTCCTGGGATATGTAGTCCCGGTCCCGCTGCTCGCAGCCCTACCGCCAACTCACGCACCCACAACTAGGTCACTAGATCCAAGGGCCAACACTTCCTCTGACCACAGGCCCACTCGAGCACACCCCATGAAGCGGGACCCGCGAAGCGGGTACCGCGAGGCGCTGGTAAAAAACAGGAATCACAAACAGGGTCCCGGCTGGTAAGACAGAGTCAGCAGAGTTTTAACATGTAGCTGTTGTGATGCACTGTATTCAAAATTGAATCCATTATGAAGCTGCTTTTGAATAGTATGGAACCAAACTTTAGCTATTTGTTTTGGTAGAGGATTCATTAAGGGTATTTTAGCCTGCTTATCTGTCTTAATGATGATAACTTTTATTTACATCTCGCTTATTGTGGAAATCGATTACACCCATCTGCTTGTGGACATGTATTCATCTATGCCATATAAGGGAGAACTTAAGACTGGCTATGAAGGGTTAGGATATTTTCAAAATGGACTTGGATATGAACTGAGCTTATATTTTACTATATTTATTATTGAATAATAATATGTATATTTTATGTGGACTTCATTGGAGATCCAGATCTTTAATAAATATTGAATATTGCCTTAATAAACATAATTTATGACTGAATGACTAACTTGGCATTCTCAATATCGTCGACCTCCCCAAAATAAGGGGCTGAATTCTGAACACAGGCTCTGGCTGAATAACACCTTTATCCTTCAGCCATAGATGAAGTAACAGAGATTCTTCTTCAGGCCTACAGGGGTAGTCGTTATATCTAATAGAAAGACAGACAAGATTCCTGTTTCTGGTTCTCAACTTTCCTTACACCAGTGTGCAGAGCTCCTTGAGGTGAATAAGGAACCAGTTAATATGCAACAAGGATTAGCGTCTACCACATATTGAGATAATTGGCCCATATCCAGTTCTCTAACAGAACTCAAATTTAGCCCCAAACTTTTGATCGGAACAATTACATTTGCAGTGCATTTTTCTTTCAGTTTACCACACATCTGTGACACTAAGTTTCAGGTGATATTGCCCTCCTGCAATTCAGACAGTTCTTTCTAAAAGTACAGCACACACTAAGAGTGGTGGTAGGGCAAGCAGGTGTACGGATGGGCCTTGCCTTTTGGTCATTCCTTTTATATGTTTTGTTGAGGCCAAATCTCAAGCTGACTACATTTAAGCCAGCCCTGCAAACAGAACTAATCTTTCCTCATTGCTGAGTAATCAAGTCAGACATTTGCATTTGCTTTAGAAAACATTGTCGAAGACAGGGGAATAAGAGGAGCTGTGCAGGTAGAGGAGAAACAGCACCCTGTATCTGCCACCACTATGGGCCAGTGTACAATCCAAGGGATCCATATTTGTTGAGGGTAGCTAGCATAGGAACCCCAATCCACATGTTACCAAGATGTGCCACTTTGTCGCCTGTAAACAAGTACCTTCTGCGGGTGTTTTGGCATCCTTGTTGTTGAAGAACGTGGTGAGATTGCACGGCCCGCCCACCGTGATAGTGTCAGACAGGGGGTCACAGTTTACCGCCCAGTTCTGGAGAACGTGGTGTTCGGCGCTGCACGTCAAATCGGCCATGTCCACAAGTTACCACCCTCAGACGGATGGCCAGACAGAACGCCTGAATCAGTCGCTCAAACAATACCTACGCTGTTTCGTCGAGCAAGGGAAGGATGAGTGGGTGGATCTGCTATGGATCGCTGAAATAGCATACAACAATGCTACGCATAGCTCTACCAAGGCTTCCCCTTTCTACGGCAACTACGGTCATCACCCCAGGTTCCTCCCTTTTGTTCACCCTCTCAAAGAAGACTAGATGCCTGAAACATCAAAGAGAGTAGCTAACATCAAGGAAACCCTGATTCGATCCCGGCAGTTTTTGGACAAGGCTAAGGTGGAGTATAAGTCTGTGGCAGATAGGAGGAGGAGGCCTGGGCCTCTGTACAGAATGGGAGACTACGTTTGGGTGTCTACTCGGAACATGAGGTTTCTCAATCGCAGCTTGTTTCATCCCAAGTATATTGGCCCCTACCATATCACCAAGAGCATCGTCCCCGTGAACGTGAAGGTGTGTTTGCCTCCAAGTCTGCGTATACATCCTGTCTTTCACATTTCCTTGCTCAAACCGGCAAATGAAAGGGCAAGACCAGTCCCGGCCCCCGTTGCAGTTGATTCTGAAGAAGAATATGAGGTCGCTGGCATCAAGGACTCCAAATGGCGACGGGGTAAACTATGGTAACTGGTAGCCTGGAAAGGCTATGGACCAGAAGAACAATCCTGGGAGCCGGGAGCAGGGATCCACGCACCCCGCTTGATCTCCCTGTTCCACAAGAAACACCCGAATAGTGCGGGTCCAGTTGGGAGGGGCTGATGGAGGGAGGATGTACTGTCATGATCGATCTGACCCGCGGACTACCCCGAGGCACCGAGCGGAGCCGTGGGAACTACGATTACCAGCATGCGTAGCGGCAGGCAGAGCGGAACGAACACGCCTACATAAGCCGGCAGGTGCGAGGACGCTGCGTCGGATATTCGTACTGTTGTTGGCGTCGTAGGATTTCCCTCCCTAGTGTCCAAGCAGGTATTGACCATAGGACGCCAAAACCAGATTGAGCGGACGCTCTCTGGTTTATCTTGATATCGGCAAGTGATTGTATCCCTGATGCACACCACCGAGGTGTTTGCCGCGTCTGAGATACAGAAGCCGGAGAAGCACAGCTGTGCTTAACTCTCTCATTACCCGGGTGCAGGAACGGGAGTTCCCTGCTCCTACTGGAGAGACTTAACTTATTCGTCACTGAGACGCACACCACGGAGGTGTTTGCCGCATCTCAGTGTATCGGAACCAAAACCCCTTGTTCCGAAGTCAGGCAAGATAGAGCGGCTGCTCTCTACCTGAGCTGTACTGTTTGAGCTTCCTGAGAAGCAGTAGGTTAGGGCTCAAGAAGTGGTTAGTAGCGTGCGCACCACAGCCAAACAAATATACATTGGATAATAATATTGATAATGACCACTGTTCTCTGGCTGTTTGTTCCCATTTCCTTTTAAATAAAATGTGTAAAATGACAACAATAGGAAAAAAAGAATTAAAACGAACATCATTTAGACACAGTCAAGCACAATCAAAGTTTGGAGTAAGTCTGCAGCATTTTTGGCAAACAGAAAAGGCAAATAAACATTAGATTGGGCACAGGCAATGCACGTGGTTTTCCTGCAAATTCAATGTTATCTCATTTGATTTGACACAGCTGCTTCTGTGTGTTGGGCTCCTTCCTGTTGATCGTTCTAGATTCAGGAAAGAGAATAAGAACGGCACAATAGGGAGCTAAAGGAAAGGTGTGATGAAGCACGTTCTAGAGAAGAAGGGCACAATGGGGAGCTAAAAGAAAGGTGTGATGAAGAATCAGCCTTGGAATTTAGAGGCCTGGATGTTAACCCTTGTTTCGATCAGCTCAAAAAACATGCAATTGTGGACAAACGTCTGTTTCTAACCACTCTAAATTTTAAATATTTGTAATAAAAAACAGCAGTGTCAAAACTAATATTATATTGTGCTGTGAGATACTGCAATGTTAATCCTAAAGGTTTCTACTGGCATTTGCTCTTGTGACCTGCAGGTCTGTTGCACGCTTATGACTGCAGCAGACTCTTAACCCTCTGAATTATCTAACTGAGATCGGAGCAAGTTTTTTGTAACCTGTAAGTCACACTGTGTTATATCCCTTGCTCCTCACGTCCCACTTTTTTCTGAGTAAATGCATAAATGATATATGTGCCTCTTTGCAAATAGATACGTTATCTTACTGCCTATCTCTGGCGCTAAGGCCTCAGCAGCAGCTTTAACATTTTTAAAGACCTTAGTAGAGTCTGTGTTGAGCTATGCTGCAATTCTTGTTTAACCTGTCACCTCCAGCTGAGCTTAATGAAGACAAATGACTCCCACTGTATGTTAACATGCCTTACTGAGTGTAAAATGACCCACGGGTTGCTTGATGTGTTCTCTGTTGGTGAGACAGCGGGCTTCACCTCACAGGACAATGTGAAAGCAAATGCATTGAAATATCCTCGTCTCCCTGCTGTCCTGATACTAGATGCCTTGAAAATGAGGTTGCACTGCCCTATTCTGGCCCTGGGCAACCACTGCAGGCCTGATCACATGGAGCAGTGTTTAATTTAGATGCATGTAAGAAAAGCAACATACAATTTATTAATGATTGCCAAACTGTGTGCTCATCTGTTCGTGGCGCCCCTGGCTACTTTTCACGGCACACCAGGGAGCCGCGGCGCACAGTTTTGGAACCACTGCTGTAACCGACTGATGTCAGGGATGGATCAACGTCACATGTGCCTCTGCTGCCTGGAGCGCAACCAGGACCCCTGTCATGCTCCGACTGCTGGACCATGGCCCTGAAGTCTTTGCGGTAGCGGTCCCAAGAGATACTCGAGGACTGGAAGTCAGCTCCATGCTGTTTGAGGTCCCGGTCGTGGAGGAGGTCGAGGGACCGGTTACAGAGCCAACATCATTCTTCCTTTAAGTCTTCGCACTCGGATCAGGTAAGTCGAAGCACAAAAAGAGGTTGAAGAAGCATCGTCGCTCTTCGACTTCTCGCTGCCCATCAGCGGACGCGACGAGGGATGCAGGTAGTGCCCTTCCCACGGCTCCGCTTGCGGAGACCATACGGTCGGCGCCATGTTCCCCCCTCCTTAGTGAGACCCGCAGCAACTTCTGTCCGGCTTGGTCAGTTCTACGAAGCGATGCATGCCATCTTTGGGCAGCCTGACTCTGCAGGTGCGCCTTCGGGCCCACAGACTCAGGATGGGACCCTGGGACTTCAGCATCAGCAGCTTCAGCCCAGGCGCCCCAGGGTCCCCTTGGACCCAGGCCTGGATCTGGATCGGTGCCGGTTGATCTCGTTACGCCTCCCTGGCGCTGATTCCACTGGCACTACGTCCACCACCGACATCAACTCCGGCCTCCACCTCGAGGTAGATACGGATCTGACGCCGGAGGGTACTTTTGTGCCCCTGTTCTACCCTGGTCTTTGAGACCAAATTGGCAACCAAAGGAGGGTGAGGAGGACAGGGAGTGTTCTGGGGACACTTTAACTGGCCAGCTGGTGTACAAACCGGACTGGCGAGAGGAAATGGGGGAAGCCAGTGGTCTGGATACCTCACCAGACCTTGGCATGTTATCTGCTCCTACCCTGGCTACGGAGGAGGGAGCGTCATACGCAGTGGTATTGCGTAGTGTGGCCGAGGCTCTCCACCTCAAGCTACCTATGGTGGCAGTCAGGATTAACCTCCTGACAGTGGTCCGTTAACCGGCAGCGAGCTCTTCGAACCCCCAGCTGCCATTTAATGAAGCCCTCACTTTCATCATTTTGGGCACGAGGTCCAGACCCAACACAGGGGCTTCTGTGGACAGGATGATTGCCCGACACCACCGCCCGGCCCCAGGCAACCCCACTTTCCTCGCCCAACACCCCACCCCTGAGAGCTTGGTGGTTCAAGCCTCCACTTCTAAAGGCACCTTCCCTACAGAAAAAACAGATAGGGAATCCAAAAAGCTGGACCTCCTTGGGAAGATGTTTTCTTCTGCAAGCTTGGGACTGTGGTGGGAAAACACTGCATATCTTTTGGGCCGTTACACCCACTATGTGTGGGATACAGTGGGGTAGGTGTTTCCTCAGTGCCCGGAGGAGGCTGGTCTGTACTCTTCTATGCAGATGCCGAGGGGAGACACGCAGCAAAGTTTACCATCCGCTGTGGGCTGGATACCGCAGACCCACTTGGCAGGACAATTTCCACACCAGTGGCCCTTCGACACTACGCTTGGTTGCGTTCAACTGGTTTTTTGAGGGATGCCCAATCTAACCTGATGGACATGCCGTTTGAGGGCCGTTGCCTTTTTGGCGACAAGGGAGACAACGCGCTAGAACGCTTTAAGGACTCTTGGGCTACAGCTAGTTCTTGGGCCTCTCCACCACCCGCCCTGCACAGTCTGCCTTTCTCCCATTTAGTGGCTGCAGAAGGGGTGCCCGCTACGTCCCACTCAGAGCCACAGGCAGGCACAAGCTGTACAGCCCCAACGCAGCCCGGGATGTGGGAACCACTGGTATGGTTCTGGGGGCCAGGGGGCGGGCCAATCCACCACAGCTCTCTCGGCAGCAGCCTCCAAACACTCCTAGTCCAACCTTTCAGGGCCAGGGCGGCAGGATCCACCATCACCTCCCCCACTGGTGCACCATCACGTTGGACAGGTGGGTTTTGCAAATAGTCCGAAGGGGCTGCTCCCTCCCCTTCGAGACTACCCCTCCCTCCATGCCACCTTAATACCATTGCATGTCGGAGGATCATCTGGCCCTTCTCCAACAGGAAGTTTCGGCACTCTTGGCCGAGGGTGCCATCAAGCACGTTCCTGCCCCAGAAGTTGGTCATGGTTGCTATTCTCACTACTTTCTGGTACCCAAGAAGGACAAAGGCCTGCGTCCTAACTTGGATTTCAGGAACGTCAACCGTTTCCTTGGGAAGGAGAAGTTCAAGATGTTGTCGCTCACTCAGGTCTTATCTGCCCTCGACCCTGGAGAATGTATGGTAACTTTGGACTTGCAGGACGCTTACTTTCACATCCCCGTCCTGCTGGTCCACCGGTGTTACCTGCAGTTCACGGTAGCCTGCGAGCACTTTCAGTTTACCATACTCCCCTTTGGCCTAACCAGCACCCCTTAGGTGTTCAAGAAAGTGATGGTGGTGGGCGCAGCTCATCTCCGCAGATCATCTGTTCCAATCTTCCCCTATCTCGACACCTGGCTGTTGAAGGCGGGCTCACCCCAAGCTGTCGTTTCCTCGCTCCAGACTACGCTCCAGACTACCTCCTGCTTTCATAGGGCTTCTCCATCAACGTGCCGAAGTCACACCTGACCCCCTCTCAGAAGCTCCTCATTTGAGTTGTTCTGGACATGACGCAGTTTTGGGTTTATCCTCCTGCACAGTGAGTCCGGGATATTCGGGCTATGATTCTGATCTTTCAACCCCTATCCTGGGTTTCGGTCAGGATGACCCTGAGGCTGCTGGGCCTCATGACCTCCTGCATCCTCTTGGTTGATCATGCCAGGTGGCAATGCTGGCTCTGCAGTGGGACCTGAAGTTCCAGTGGGTGTAGGATCAGGGGAATATGTCCGATTGCGTCCAGATCTTGGCAGGCACTGCACAACAATTGCAGTGCTGGCTCAAGAACCAGAATTGGGTCAACGCGTATCTCTCTCCCTTCCCCAACCAGAACACACAGTGGTGACAGACGCATCCCTTCTGGGATGGAGTGGCCACATGGGAGAGGCAGAGATCACAGGCCTCTGTTCTCCTGCGGACGCCAGGCTCCACATCAACCTTCTGGAGCTTAAGCAATTACTTCCCTCTCTTCAGGGACGAGTGGTTTAGGTGTTCACGGACACCACCACCATGTGGTCCTGCAACAAACATGGCGTGGTTGGGTCGTGGACCCTATGTCACAAGGCCCTCTGCCTCTGGACATGGCTGGAACATCAGGACATATCTCTGGCGGTTCAACACCTGGCAGGTTCACTGAACACCTGGGTGGACGAACTCAGCCACAGTTGCATGATGGATCATGAATGATGTCTTATATCGGAGGTAGTGCAAGGTCTCTTTCAGCAGTGGGGAGAGCCTTGGTTAGGTCTATCCGTCACCGAAGAGAATGTGCAATGTCAGCAATTCTGCTCGTTGGAATTTAGAAGGCGGCACTCACTAGGTGACGCTTTTCGTCTCAAGAAGAGTTAAGGTCTTTTATACGCCTTTCCACCTATACCACTTCTGCCCAGAGTGCTGTAGAAGATCAAGCGTGACCAGGCCCAAGTCATTCTTGTGGCTCTGGATTGGGCACGAAGAGTCTGGTAACCCGAGCTGCTCAACGTGGCCATCAATCCTCCAATTTGACTGCCTCTTCAGGAGGATCTTCTGTCCCAGCAGCAGGGGACGGTCCTCCACCCAAACCTGTCCAGCCTCCACATCCTTGCATGGAGATTGAGCAGCGGCAGTTGACATCGTTTTACCTAACTCCCGAAGTCTGTGATGTAATCTTAGCAGTCAGGAATCCCTCTACTAAGACCGTATACGCCTGAAGATGGAATACATTTGGGGCATGGTGCACAGCAAAGGCTGTGGATCCCTTTTCTGTCTCTCTTTCTGAGATTCCCTTGTTCCTCCTTTCTTTGGCCCAGCAGGGCCCTGTTCTGGGCACTCTTAAGGGCTACCTCTTGGCCATTTCAGCCTTCCTCAGGCTCCCTGATCAGCCTTCTTTTTTCAAGTCCCCTTTTGTAAGTACATTTCTTAAGAGCATAACTCATCTTTTTCCTCTTGTTCCCTTCATAATGCCCCAGTGGGACTTGAAATTAGTTCTAACATATCTTATGGGCGCTCCCTTTGAGCCACTGCATAACTGTCCTCTCAGACTTCTCCCTTTGAAAACTGCTTTTCTGGTGGCCATCACCTCTGTACACAGGGTGAGTAAGCTGCAAGCTCTGTCTTCCAAGACCCCCTTTCTGTCTGTCCATCTGCACAAGGTCGTCCTTAGAACTAGACCTTCCTTTCTTCCCAAGGTGGTTACTTCTTTCCACATTTGCCAAACCATCACTTTACCCACCTTCTTTCCGCCTCCTGATCCTTCGAAAGAGGAAGAGAAGCTCCACCGCCTGGATACAAAACATGCACTTTCTTTCTACTTGGATCATACCAAACAGTTCTGGGTGGATGACCAGCTCCTTGTTGGTTACGTGGGCGCTAAGAAAGGTCAGGCTGTGTACAAACAAACCATCTCCAGGTCGATCGTTCTGTGCATAAAAGCCTGCTGTTTTTGGCTAAGAAGGAGCCTCCAGTGGGGCTGCATGCTCATTGCACCAGGGCGACGGCAGCTACAACTGATTTGGGACGAGGAGTCCCCCTAAATGACATCTGTCAGGCAGCTACGTGGGCATCGCTGCACACGCTTAAGAAACACTACTGCCTGGACCGGCAAGTCTGGAGAGACAGCTTCTTTGGCCGTTCTGTTCTCCAGGACTTTCTGGTGTGAATTTGGTTCGCAGACCCACTTCCAGGGTTGGTATTGCTGGGATATCTATTCTAAAGTAAGGAATCTATTACTAACTGTTTCTTTCAGATGAACAAGTTACTTACCTTCAGCAACTATATATCTGTAAGATTCCTTACCGCCCCACCCATCCTCCCTGTTCTGCGAACTGACTTCTAGGGTTAAGGACATCCTTTCATGGCTCTAGTTTTGTGCACCAGTGGTCAGTGTCTTGCAAGGGCGGTGTCTATGTAGCTACCATGTGTGTAAGAACAACAGGAGTAAACCCATAGACCACGTCGGGATGGGTGTGAAGTTAGAACAATAACAATTCCCAACAGGTTTCAATTTGAGACAGTTAAGCAATGTATGCAGTCTGCATTACAAAAACAAGAAAAAAGGAGGCTCATATGGTTTAAAAGCTTGTTATCTCACCAAATTAAAGGGGGGTGTTTCACATGGAAATAAAGTTAAACAGCACTGTACAGAGGAAATCATGTGACAACCCAAGGGCACTTGGTGAGTGAAGAATATATACAATTAGTGAAAAGTGAAGACGCAAGTGCTGAAGGTGAACAGCGTGAACGGCACAAGGTGACAAGAAAGTAATACAGTGATGGCTCCGCAGGGTTAAGTTAAATTCACTTAAATCGTGGAATAAACAGTTTTACAGGAGCACAAAACTTAAAGAGGCACCCTAAAATTGTGCTGTGATGTCGACGGCGTTTCGATCCCCGTGAGTCGGGATCGTCATCAGGACAGGGTTGTCGATGTCAGGCAGTGTGGCTCCCGTGGTGTAGATCCCGTGAGTCGCTGGACGCCCTGGTAACATCTGTGAATGCGGCGTCTGGAAGACAAGTGCGCAGTCGAAGGCTTGGTAGATTGGGCAGCGCCTGAATCAAGCAAGGCGGCCGAGGGCGTTGAGAGCTCTTGATGTGTGGGCAGCTCGCGGTTAGTGCGAGGCTCCGTCAAACTATTTATTCCCCTGATTGTCCCACTAGCGCTGATGAGCCCGCACTTCACCCCACAGTTTCCAGTTCAAATAGGTTTGCACCACTGGCCACAAACGATACCAATGCTGATATAAACAATACATAGCTCCCTGGCCGACAAGCATAACACAAACACAAGGTAGTGAAGTCCAACTAACACTTGCTCCACATGATACTGCTCAGTCCATCAACACGCTTAGGTGCGAGATAACAACCATGAGGCACATGATTGAAGATCTCACTGCACCAGTTAAAACTTCACTACCAATGGTCCCACCCTGTCATCAGTATGCAATCCAGCCACTTAACTATAATTAAAAAAAAGGAGTCAACAAATAAGTTGCCTCCAAACTAAAGGGCTAAACCAATCGGCATTGCCAATTCTGACTCTGCACTCGTCACAAAACCTGTTATTTAAACTGCGAAAGGTGATCATTATAATAGGGCAAAGTTTATTTGATCCAAAGGCTTATGCAACAGGAGATTGCCTTAATCAAGCTGCCCACAGAGCCTAGTTAGAGCATGCAAACTACAGAGGTACACCATTCGAAATTAACACTTTGGCAAATTCACCCCAGCAGTCTCACAACCCAAATGCAGCTCCCTTATTACATGGCCAAAAAATGTATATGACATGTTCCTAAGCTCAGCCCTAAGAACGCCCGGGAAAGCTATGAATATCTAACAAATAAAGTGATACATTGGATTCGCTACATTAGGGGCTGTCGTTCGGTGATATGCGAGGACATTATCTGCACCCGAAGATGCTCACCTCCTGTGCAAACATTCGACTACATTGAACTAACACTTGCTTCAACCGATTTGGCAGAGAATCTTCTTGCCTTAGAATATCGCACTGGCCCCCGCCCTCACTTCATCTATACAGATTAGGTGCACACGACCTTTCATTGGGGGTGGGAAAGTTGACATTCTGGATCGAGGGATATCTTTAGAAGCAGTCCACTGACTAAAGACAGCTCACGGCACAAACTGTGACCCAAGTACTACCATCCTGTGCCCTATGCGTAACCCTTAAATCCTTTCACCTCATCCCGACGCACAAGAGCTGGCAACGGTTACCCCGTGAACTAGGGCGCAAAACCCCCAGTGTATCTATTCAGAGGAAACACAAGAAAGGGTTGTGCATACCTTTAGATCACCCAGAGATCCAAGGCCCCCAGGCGCAGCTAATTCTGCCAACATCTGCAAACATCAAGCTTAAATCATGGAATGTAGCAGGTCTACAAAACAAACTCCAACTCCTACACTGGAATGAACTCATAGAGGGTTTTGATATATGTATCTTCCACGAGAAATGGAGTCTGGTGCCACTACACAAAACAGACTTTACTTGCTTTTGCATACCAGCTACCAGCATGGGGAGAGGGCGTCCCTCAGGGGGGTTGATTGTCTGAGTGAATATTGCTCTAGGTCTTCGAATTCAAACGCACCCAAGCCTAAGCCATGATATTCTGAGACTCACCATCAAGGACCCCAGAGAGGGAGTTAGTTTAGATCTGTTTAACGTCTATATCAGGGGAACTAAGGGGGGCAACTCATCACCTTCCATCATGCTCCTGGAACAAACCTTATCCAGCTGCTTGCCTTGTTCTGGAATCGTGATTGCAGGCAACATCAACTATACTTTTGAGCCTTTGAGTTCAGATGACATGCTGGAGCACAAAGGTCTTGATAGCAAATGGGCAGTCCCTCCACTTAATATACCTCTGATCAAAAGATGGACTAACCTAGTGACGCAAATCAATGGATTAACAACAGAGTTCGATCTAAGGACAGTGAACAGTAGAACCCCTTAAGACACTCAGGGGGCCAACACTTTCAACAGAGTTGGCTGTCATTCACGCATCGACTACGTTTTAGTCGATGTGAAACTGTGGGACGAGGCGACCGATATGTTTGTGGGCACCACGACTGATAGCGACCATAACCCTTTATGCATGAAACTTAAGAACCCGTGGGCTCCATTACTCCGCCCGCAGATTAGCCAGGCAGCTAATGTTATCACTGACATTGTTCCTTCTAACTGCAAAAGGTATCTAAAGTGGTGCAAGTTCTCCTTGCACGATTCAAACTTCGTGGCCATCCGCGAGATCTTGTCTAAAAAACTGCAGAACTTCAGGTTGAGTGGGAAGCAGTCCTTGTTATCCACTCTAGCACTGTAGATTCAAAGAGCTCCTGTTTTCAAGCTCCTTGCAGGTATAACAATTCGGGTGGTCACCAAAACAAAACGCACCCATGGTACACTAAGAACTGCAAGCTTAAAAGTCAGGCTCTGACTTTAGCCATCAGAACCAGAAACTGCCCCAGGGTCAAATTGGCGAGAAAGGAATATAAGGCTGCCTTGCATAAAGCTAAGACTGAGTGGGATGAACGGTATTAGCAGGAATTCAAGGACGCAAGCCTCAGTAAGAATAGGAATTAATTTTGGTCATTAGTGAGTCGCGGCAATAACAGGTATTTAGGTACACTGCCTAACCACATCACCTGCCATGAATGGTACGACCACTTTGTGAACCTATATTCCAATACAGAGGGCGTATGTCTGGAGGAGTCATGCGGCCCCACGGACGTTCCTCTAGTAGGGAATGTTAGTGATCCCTTCTCACAGGTTGAAATATAGGCATCAATTAAGAAATTGGTCCCTGCTAAACCCCCAGGACCAGATGGACTCCCAGAAGACCTATACCTGTCTGACCCTAGGGGGTGTTCACGTTATTTTCAGCTATTGTTCAACGCCATAGCTGCTGGATGCCAGTTCCAAAATCCTTGAAAGGTGCTGAAGTGGTCCCTATCTATAAAAAAGGCGACAAGGAAGACCCTTCAAACTACAGGCCCATAAGCCTGATTGACATTATGCTATGACATTAGGGTCCTCCTACAGAGAATCCAATCATGGTCCGCAGAGGAGGATGTCCTCTCTCAATACCAGGCGGGCTTCAGGGCCAGTACCGGGACGATCAGCCAAGTATTTAGGCTATTGCTTATATCTTGGAAAGTCGTGCTCATAGGAAAGGGCCGCCTTTATCTAGCATTTATCTACCTGAAGACCTCATTTGATCTGGTACCTAGGACCAGAATGTGGCAGATCCTTAAAGATATGGGCATTCCACCTCTAATTCTCAATCTATTGATTCGCCTCCACGAGGACAACTATGCCCAGGTGAGATGGGGAGCCCAATGTCAGCTGAAAGAGCAGATTCCTGTTGGCAAGGGAGTTCGCCAGGGTTGCGTCATGGCCCCCACCCTATTCTCTTTATATGTGAATGGGGTGGTGAGATTTCTCCAAGAAGATCCAGCCAAAGCTCCAATCCTGGTGGGCGGCAAAGTGCTGGCACTCCTGTTTGCTAACGACACCTTGTTGGTGTTGAAGACCCCAACTGGGCTACAAAAATTGATGGACAGATTCCAATCTTTCTGTGAGTCACGGGGTCTAGTTATTAACACCACAAAGACAAAGCTTATGGCTTTCAAACCCCCGAAATCTTTCAGGAACAACCTTACACTGAATGGTACCCCCCTTGAGAGAGTCAGGACCTTTGAATTCCTTGGCATTCCACTCTCTGATAAAATGCACGGGAGGCCCCATTTAGCCATAATGCTTTTGAATCACAAACGCGTGACCGGGGCACTAACCAAAGAACATCGCCTCTTGTATAGTAGGCCAGTTGCCCCGGCCCTAGCAGTTTATGATGCTAAGGCAGTCAGCTCGGCTCTCTATAGAGCCGAGCTATGGGGGTTTGAAAATGTAGAAGACATCAGCAGGTCAGAGAACAAGTTTCTGAGGGAATTGGTGGCGCTTCCCCGTAACACCCCATTAACATCTCTAATGAATGAAAGCCGTCGCTGACTGGATGAAGACCAGCCGTCTGAAGCTGAACTCGGACAAGACGGAGGTCCTCATCCTCGGCTCCAACCCTTCAGCCTGGGACGACTTCTGGTGGGCGACAGCACTGGGGCAGCCCCGACACCTACCGACCACGCACGCAACGTGGGAATCATCCTCGACTCAACGCTCTCAATGACAAAGCAAGTCAACACTGTCTCCTCCTCCTGCTTCAACACCCTCCACATGCTCCGCAAGATCTACAGATGGATCCCGACAGATACAATAAAGACAGTCACTCAGGCCCTCGTCAGCAGCAGACTCGACTACGGAAACGCCCTCTACGCGGGAGTCCTGTTCAAGTTCATCAAACGACTACAATGCATCCAAAACGCCTCGGCATGACTGATCCTCGATGTACCACACCACGGCCACATCACCCCCACCTGAGAAACCTGCACTGGCTCCCCATCAACAAGAGGATACCTTCAAGCTCCTCACCCATGCACACAAGGCACTCCACAAGACCGGCCCAGCCTACCTCATCAGATGGCTCTCCTTCTACATCCCCATTGACCAGCTATGCTCCACCGACCTCTCACTCGCCACCGTCCCGCGCATCCGAAGAACAACCACCGGTGGGACATCCTTCTTCCACCTCGCCGCCAAGACATGGAACACCCTCCCACTGAGCCTACAACAGACCCAAGACCTGCTAACCTTCAGGAGGATACTCAAGGCCTTGCTGGTCGATCAGTAGCTCCCCCCCCGCCAGCGCCTTGCGACCCTCACGGGTATGTAGTGCGCTTCGCAAATGATTGATTAATTGATGCATGACATGGCCAGGCGGCCGTTTAGAGACATTTTTTTTTATTGTCCTCATACGCCATTAGATGTACCTAGCGCTGTGTTTATTTACTCTGCGGCCCCCCTTTTGATTGATTGGCACCAGCAAGAGAGCTCTGATCTAAATGGATGCACTTTACACAAAACCTCTCCTATTCGGTCTGCTCGGTTCTTCTATCTGGTTGGACCCTGGAACTGACCTGAGTGGTGAAGTAACTCAATGTAAAGGCATAATCATTGAACAGATAAAGCTCTGATATCAAAGATCATCAAGCCAATCCATGCATGGCAACCAAAAATCTTTTTTCCTCTTCCAAGTGGCCCTATCCAATTTCATTGTATACGTAATCGAATTTACCCAAATTAGAAAAGTCGGGGGAGTGCTCTTAATCCAGCATTTGCAAATTTCTCTCCGGGCAAGTAACGTTAGGTAGAGAGATAACTTACTTTTATCTGTGGATAACAACTCATGAGTTGGGAAGAGTTGGGAAGATACGAAAAAATACTAAAGTTATGCTCACCTGGATGTCAAAACCAAACATAGCTTCCATACCTTCAATGACAGAACCCCAAAACTGATGTAACATTAGGCAGCTTAAAAACATAGAGACATTGCTAAACTCCGCCCATTGCTCTTCTGGGCTCGTCTGAGGTGCACTGCTGACCTTGCTATCTACGCCACAGCCCTAACGGAGGTAATGAACTTAGATGTGGGCCATAGGGTCAAGTGGATATCATACGTAAAGAAAATTATGATACTACTTGGCATTAAAGAATCATGGGACACCCAAATCCCCCGAGCAAGGAGGAACTCAAGCGCCACTATTAGGATTGGACTGATTGTCTGGAGCTTAGCAAGCCAAACAGGGGGAGATTAACAGACACATTTCTTATGTTCAAGCAAATCAGAGGCCTAGAGCCTTACCTAGATGTGATCCAGGTCCCACGGGATAGGGCTCTGTACATCCAGTTCATGTTTGGCATGCTCCCTGTTAATGCTCTAACAGCAAAGTGGCACCCAGCAGAAAGTTGCCCTTGTTGTGGCGCATCTACAGAGTAGGTTGCCCATGTCAGGGCAAAATGGCTAAGACCTATTTGCAGTGACATGGGCACCCGCGACCATCCGGTTGCCCTGCAGATCTTAAAATCCGAACCTAGCATCCTTTTCTCTTGTGGGGTGGCCAAGTTCTTAAGCCATATTTGGTTAGTCAGGAATAAAGCACTACACAGGGTGCCCATACCTTAGGCTTTATGCTACTTTGGTGACAGCAATAATAAATATCATGTGGTGTTGCACTCATTAAGACTGCAGATTAGCTTGTATTGTCAACCCCAATTTAGAACATCTTTTTTGATGGATATAGCACTAGCACTTTGCACTATTACTGCTGCGAAGAATTGTGTTAATCAGTATCCCTTTTTTTCCACTTATATTTATTCAGTTGGAGTACTTGCCAGGGTATGAACTCGTATTTACTTGCACGCAGACTTCTTAGAAAATTGATTTTAGTGTTATCGGTTTTAAATTTTGTATTTTAAAAACATGCAAACAATATCTTACAAGAATACTGTTAGTGAATTTTTAAGTATTCTAAGGCTTTTTATCATCAAGTTTATGTTTTTAGTTCCTGTACAACTGTCAAACAATGCTTTTATCATATAAGATGTCGAAATAAAGCTATTGGTTTATTGATTGATTGATTGATTAGGTTAATGGTTTTAGTTGGCCCCCGTTATTTCCTATTATCTTAGCGGACCCTAGAATGGAGGTTTTTCTATCTTAGGTTTTATTAGGATGAGCCCTTACACTGTTCATTCACAACCATTTTTTCCTTATTAGGAGACTTTTCTCATTTTTTGCATTTATATTTGAAATAAGAGAGACAAGCATTACTGTATTTGCAGTTTGTAGATAATTGAAATGTATGCGGCTATTTATATTGGTCCTGATTCACAGAACTAACTTAAGACAAATCCTAAACTTACTACCATTTAGGTATTCACAGAAGGCACTTACTCATTTCGGTATTCACAGAAGTAAGGACTCCTAACTTTAGGACTCCTAAATGCCTTCTGTGAATTCCGAAAGTCTTAAAGTTAGGATTTATCTCAGTTTAGGAGTCCTACAGTTAGGAGTCCTAACTTTACTACTCCTAAACTGAGAAAAATCCTAACTTTAAGACCTTCAGTGTTCACAGAAGGCATTTAGGAGTCCTAAAGTTATGACTCCTAACTTCTGTGAATACCGAAATGAGTAAGTGCCTTCTGTGAATATCAAAATGAGTAAGTGCCTTCTGTGGATACCAAAATGGTAGTAAGTTTAGGATTTTGTCTTAAGTTAGTTCTGTGAATCGGGCCCCCTAGACTAGCTCATGTGTTCACTGAATATTTTCAACTGTTTTAATTGTTTGTACTGTGCTTTTATGATTTCTGTTGCAAATCGAATAAAACATTTTTTACTTGAAGTTCTCTATCTCTGGGTGCTCAATATCCACCATGATTTGCTGGTAGTAGAATGCGCTGAACATGATTTGTAGATTTTTTTGCTTCTTTTCTTTTCCAAAACACTGTCGTTTCCTCCACTCTCCCTTACAAAGAAATACATCACTGCCAAAGTTTGCCCCCAATCTGTATTTATGTTGGTCTCCTGAGCATGAGGTTAGCAGACATTATAGATTTGCCTTGAGTTTGGGGTGCACACTGGCGATAAACTGAGTGTAGTGCCTTTGAAAAATGTGGAAAGCAACTGGAAGTGAAATGGCAGTTTAGGTTACCCTTTTTTGTTTGTTACCATGATCCCTAATCTGTATGGAAACATACCCTAAGTATATATTTTCAACATCTGCACTTCCTAAATTTTTTTGGGTAGCAGCAATTTCTTCGTGAGGATGTGGTGGCATCGTCCCCCCTCCCTCTGCAGTGGCACTAAACGTGAAAAATCATATGGCAATGAAATGAATTCAATGCGATTTTATTTTTCACGTTTAGCAAGCAAGCAGCCTCAAGACAGATTAATGGGGGGTGTCCTTCTATGCTGCTGATTTGCAGCATAGAGGACTGGAGAAGCAAGCTGGACATGCCAAAATATGCATGTCAGTTTGGCACTCTCTCTTGAGCCAGTCAAAGTGACAAGGGCACTTTGCAGCTTTCCACTCAGCTGTCTTAGATTGCTAAGTGGACCACAAGCACAGGCCTGATGGAGCGTCCAACCAGGATGCTCCATCCAGTCCTGGCACTGCTCTCATGCTGATGACAGTAGCAATAGGATTGGATAGTGGAATTTCCTGGAGGCTGGAGCACATGGAGCCGACAGAGGAAGGACCAAGGAGGACTTGCACCACGCACGGTAAGTGCATTTATATTTTATTATTTGCCACTTGACTTGCCTCATTCACGCACCCACCCACTCATCACTTAGTTGCCCGCCCCCCTGGTGCATGTACATGCCAGGCTCCCCTGCTTTTTGGTATGCGCCAAAAAGCAGTGGGAGGGTGGGAGAGTGCACTCAATATGATGTTTGCCAAATGTTTAGCATTTTCTTTTCAAAACATGGCGATTCCCTCTAGTCTCCCTTGAGCAAGGACATATCCCTTGTTCCCCTTTAACCTTTGTCTGTTGAGGCTCTCCTCAGTGTGTGGAGTATCAGGCATGTTGAGTAGTTAAGTGTAGTGCATTTGGGAAGTTTATTTAGCAACTCAATAGGAAATGTCAGTTTAGGGTACCTGTTTTTGGTGACAGGTATGGCTCCTCAACTGTATGGAAACACTTCACAAACATTTTTAACATCTACACAGCCAATGGTTTCTATTGATGGGTGTTGGCTTTGGACCACTATTGCCTTGATTGGCTGGTCGGGACAGTGGCCAGGCCACATGCCAAAGGGAGAGTGATACGCTCTATAGAAAAATGTAAATTGCTAAATTCGTATCCCATAATTGGGAAGAGAGCAAGGCTGTAAATGAGCAGCAATATTTTCATTTCTCCTTGGTTAGTTCCTCCGGCAGGTCGGCCTTTCACCTTTCCAGTGCCTTGGGGTCCACCACAGGAGCGTTGTCTTGCATTATGGCATATTGACGTGTGATTAGAATTTTTAGAACGGAGGTCAAGGATACCTTCAAGGCTGTGCACTCCATAAAGGGGAAAATGTCCAGGGGCATGCATGTAGCTGTTGCCTGCACCTCTCAAAGTGATCGGAAATTCCCCCTGCATATAGGTCCCACTGTCTCCACAGCTCAAGGGTGTTCAGCTGGTTCATAGCCTTTTTTTCTGTAGTAGGAGGCAGTATCAGGTTATTGGCAAGTGGCAAGTCAGCGAGATAGAGACAGCACCTCCCTGCAATCAGTACCATGCCCAGACAATGCATTGGACTGGACTGTGTCAGAAGAATTTCTAGGGCAAGTGGGTTCGGACAGATCACTGCCATGAGCGGACATGGATTGGCATTGACCGCCTCAACAGCTGTGTGAGGTAAGAATAGTGTGGGGTGAAACCAGTGAAATGCTTATTAGGTTTGTGGGCAATATTAGTATAGCTCTATATCAGGAGCGTATAATTTGCCCTGACTGAAGGACAGGGTAAACGTTTCCCAGGCCAGCCTTGGTTGTTGGCCAGCCCATGTCAATCACTCCAGAAGGGATCGGAATTAGGCAAAAAAAAACACCCTAGTGAGTGAGATAGGTGGATTCCTGAAAATATATAACAACATTAGCAGAAATACCCTCTTAGCAATTACCAATCTGCCAGCAACACAGAGTGACAGCAAATATGTCTGTAGTCCGCGTTAAGGGAAAGATCACACATTTAGACCAATTTATCATGGCACCAGTGTTTGTGCTGAAAAGAGTACATTCACATAGTGATGGGGCTAAAGGCAAGGAGTACGGCCATTTCATTTTGTGAGCCTCTAATTGCGATTTTTGGCGACTCAAAATGAGGGACTTGCAAAATGTGATGTACTAATATGTCTCCGACACATTTTGCGATTCTTTATGCAGTGCTAAGTGACCTATCTCATTCATGAGGTAAGTCGTCATTTGCAACCTATTGGGAATGTCCTGTAATCACAGGGATGGTGGCCTCCTGGGCTCAGCAGACCACTATACCTGTGATTGTTTTTTAGATAATAGTCGCATAGCAATTTACTAAGGGCCGGGGGCAATGGGATCTGCTCAGATCAGGATGGCAAAGCAATCCCCAGGGAGAAGTCTACCCCAGCATGCACTCCAAATGAGCACACAGGCTCTAGGCAATCAACAGATTAAAGAAGGCCACTGGATGCCCTCTCTGCTGAAGGGTGCATAGGTCTGATAGGGGTTTGCACCTCTGCGGGAAACCGAGGGGCATATGCAAGTCACAGAAATGGTAGTCTAGGCGTACTTGTGGTGCGCTGCAATCCCGAAGCTTTCTGGGTGGAAGTCAGGTGCTTAATGGTGATACCACTCTCAGTCTGCTTGGACTGGCTCAATGATCAAGTAGTCGCCGATCTTGCATGCTGCTGGAAGTGATG
The DNA here is from genome assembly GCF_964263255.1 of Lissotriton vulgaris. Lineage (NCBI taxonomy): Eukaryota > Metazoa > Chordata > Amphibia > Caudata > Salamandridae > Lissotriton > Lissotriton vulgaris. Next base: position 1,460,003,970 of record NC_141687.1, on the reverse strand, counting down.
ACTAGGGGTTCACCTAACAGGAGTCCAGAGGATGCAGGTCAGAGGGGGATGACTTCTCTCCACCTCCACCCCTCTGAACACCTGCTGATTTGCTCACCTGCCTCAGCGGGAGCCCAGTCTGCCTGGATCTCGGGGCACGCCAGGATGCCATAAGCACCGCAACAGGGACCTTACACAGCAACACCTACTCCTGAGGGCCTCGTGCCGTTGCGGGGCCTTGGTAGTGTTGGGAAGCTATCCTTCATTAGCTCACACGTTCCAATCAGCCTGATAGACCTGTGAAGACTGCGGGCCGTGCTGTAGTCTAAGGCACCAAAGCAGTACTGTGCCACTAGCAAGCAGTAAGACAGCCAGCACAGCACTGCAGGTCATTGGCGGCTCATCTACAGGACGATGAGCTGATTATTTGCAGGGCCGGCAGAGCCTCATGGAGTGATGCCTATCTTGCTATTCAGCTTTATCCATCCCAAAGTGGCTTATATGCCTCCCAGCACATTTGATTACCCAAAACGCCCTGCAAACAGTAAAGTATTGGACAAAGAAAATCACAATGTCTTCCCTTTTCTTTGACAGAAAACTTGAGAAAATCAGGCAAATAACAAAAATCCCACCATCCAATATTCCCACATGTATCTTCAACAAAAAGATACTCAAAATGTGTAGATGGGCAGATTGCACAGGACTGGAATAGGCCAAAACCATAACTGTGTGGAAATCACATTTACAGTACACTTGCTTCACATAGTCAAAGTTTCGGCCTGTTCCTCTCTGTTATGATAGATCCACTCACACATGTTAGGTGCTGTTATTATTGTTAGAAATGTGGGAATGCTGAGTGGTGGGAGTTTTGCTGTTCATTGCAAAATCCCAACATTTTCATAACACCAATATGAAGGAATTCTGTGTTTTGAACCATAGTTTGATGGTTGCAGGGCAATCGAGGTAAGCAAAAATGGTGGCCTCCAAATAAATCATACCTCAAAGGAGTCTTCCGGGTATGTAGGTTTTCGGAAAATCTGGGTCTGGCAGTATTCCATAGGTACTGACCAATTCCAGGTTCGAACATGCTGAAAATAAAACAATTTAATTTGTACATTCTTTCTTGTGCTTTCCTTGGCAGTGTTCTTAGGCCTTTCCTGGCCTACCAACACTTGTGGGGTGCTGATCTAATCAGAAGAAGTGTGGAAATACAGCATGATGTGGCATTTGCTATTATCCATTGAATTTACTTAAATTTTTAGCTTCCTATTGCAATGGAGTGTCAACAAAAACACTGTTGCGAAAAATGTTCTCAGAATTACCTACTGGTGGAAATGCACAATTCATGTGAGGCCACCCCAGATTTTTTACCTTTTACTGGACCCTATATTTTTACTGGCTTTAGAACTCTGCATGTTACCCATGATACTTACAAACAACAAGAGAGAAAGGGAGAGTCACGAACACTCTTAGTCCCCAAAATATAATATGTATCAACAACAAAAGAGTGTTCCTGTTCTGGTTAAGGTGGAAAAAAGCACAGAGCACAAGAAAACAACAAAGCCCTATAGGTTTGTTAGGAAAGCCCTCACTCACCGACCTGGTCGGTGACTTGCTTCATCATCGGGCCCCACCGGGTGTGACCGAATGCCACCCCGGTGTGCTGCGACGCCAGAATTACTGCGGAGCTGGTTTTGTGATGGGAGGGCTATGTGAAAAATTACGTGAATAGTGTCAAGTGGTGAAATTAAAATATGCCTTGTATGTATCAAAAATTTAATTTTAATCAAAGACCATCAAGGGCAAGGTTAAAAAATGTGTTGGTGAGTAGGGCCAACTAATTGGATGGTCTTACTCCCACTAGCATTAAGTGAAAATGTGAATGGTCAACATGGACATGTTTCAGCCGGTGTGGTATCATTAACCTGGCATTCGTCAGGACCTATGGTGTAAAACCTCGGCGGTATGGGCACTCTAAGGCCCACCCAACCAGAGGACTTGAAAGTTAAAAGTCTGTGAAGTGCAAAAAAACGGGGGGGCGGGCTTCACCACCCGAAGGTAGGACGCACACACCTCCAGCCTCTAAATTTTAGAGACCAAAAATAAAAGGCACCTGTGAGGGTTAAAAAACAGACAGACAACACAAGACAAACAAACAATTAGAATGTTTTGTCGATTGATTTGGCCGATTTCAGTTTATTACTTGTGCTCATAGTGCCAGGGTGCACAACTCATGCATAATAGCAGAGGTGCGTGGCTCTGCCAGTGGCTGAGGCTACACGATAAGTCATATTGTTAATGTGGTGGCACTGTCAAGGTAGATTGCCAATTTTGCAGAATCTAACTGTGTAAGTGCACAGGGGAGGGTTTTGATAAGTGAAAAGGGAGGCGAAATGGCAGTGAGAATAATCACGCAACATTCTATCACTCATCGATCAATGGGCCAAATGGCCAGTGGCCAGTCAGCAATGGAGCAGTAAAAGAGGTGAGAAAAAGGAAGATTCTCACTTCACCAGGGATGAAAATCCACCCCATAGACCGCGGGAGGGAGGGGACGGCGCATTTGGCACATCCTACAAAGCAAAACAGAGGGAGGAAAAGGGACACCAAACCTGGTCAACACGCAGTAAATAGTACTTAGCTTTGTTTGATCTCTCAGCCAGAATCGTACTCACGCCCACGGCGTCCGTCTCCTGCAGGTAAGCCTAATCGCCCTCAGGACCGGGTCTCGTCGATCCGGTTGGGAAGAGCGAAGGCGATTTTATGTGTTGCCGGTAAGGAAAAGGCGCGATAGCGCTTCCGGGAGTGGAAGCCTACGTAACGCGCATGCGTGGAGGCTGTCAACACGGACTAGACTGCGAGCCTGATCCGGGCAGAATACTCACTTCCGGAGATTTAGGCGTGGAAGAAAGCGCATGTGCAGGCTTGATTAGCATGGCAATTCGGGTCAGTGACACTGATCGTGATGCGCATGCGCAGACGGAGTGTGTCAAAGACGCAGAGAAAGTAAAGTAAAAAGTAAATAAAAGTGCGCAATTGGTTGTAGTGCGCGTGAAGGGTACACACAGAGTCAGTTTAACATACAAGTGGCCCATGAGTTCGGGTAGAGTATTACCTGAAAGATTAAACAGGACCAGTTGTGTAATAAAACTAGTATCAGAAAGTTAAATAGTTCAAGGGACACCGTAACAGACAGGGGGAGTTAATGGGAACAGATACAGATCATGGGATTCAGATGTTTATTTTAGAACAGAGCCCCAAGGTATGTCGTCATTGAGGCCATTGGTATGGGTGCCCAGGCGGTACACCCAACGCTGTTCCTTTTCAAACAGTCTCTCAGATATATTGGAGCCCCCAACGATTTGTTCAATCACAGTCCATTTCAGGTCGTTGGTGGTGTGATTGGTTTGGAGGAAATGGTCACTCATTCTTGTCGTCGCTTTTTTGCATCTAATATTACTTCTGTGCTCACATATCCGTTGCTTAATTTTGCGGGTTGTCATTCCAACGTAACGAAGTGAGCATGGGCAGGTGACGAGGTACACAACATTTACAGAATTACAGTTAGTGTGGGCTTTTTGCCACCAGGTTTTCCCGGGTTCAAGAGTCAAAGATTTTGTAGGGGTTGTCAGATGACAGACAGAACAGTTTGAGCAAGGGAAGTGGCCCGTCACTTTCGGAAGATTCCAAGTGTCAGTGACACTCCTCATCGGGGTTATGGGTAGTATTTTGGGTCTGGTGTGGACCAAAGCATCCTTGAGACTGTGCCCTTTCTTAAAAGAAAACAGTGGTTTTTGCCAGTCCTTCTTGATGCTGGTGATGATTTTCCAATTCTTGTTTATTGATTTTTTCATTTGGTTGGATAGTGCACCGTACGTGGTTACACACGTTAGGGGGACTTCCGTTGTTGTTGTTTTTGTGATCGGTTCCAAAAGTGCTTCCCGTGGTTGGTTCCGTGCACGTTTGAAGCCTTTATTTAGGAGGTGACTGGGGTAGCCTCTTTGTGTCAACTTGGCTGTTAGATCAGTTGATTGGCATTTAAAATCAACTAAGTTGCTGCAATTCCGGCGGATCCGTAAATATTGTCCGTACGGGAGATTCTCCCTTAACGGGCGAGGATGAAAGCTGGAGAACTGTAACAGATTATTCTTAGCTGTGGCTTTGTAATGAGTCTTGGTAGTTAAGGTTGTTCCACTCTTAGTGATAACCACATCAAGAAACACCACCTCCGTAGTGCTCACTGTATGGGTGAATTTCAGGTATCTGTTAAGTGTATTTAGCCAGCTGAGGAAATCCGTTAGCCTTTCCATGCTGCCCTTCCAGATGAGCAGCACGTCATCAATGTACCTTTTCCAGTATGTGATGTTTCTGCAGAACGGGTTGTTGATAGACAGTATGTTTTTAGCCTCGAAATCTGCAACATACAACCCCGCTATGCTGGGGGCAAATGTGCTGCCCATCGAGGTACCCGAGCATTGCAGAAAGAGACGCCCTTGGTAAGAGAAGAAGTTTTCTTTCAGTGCAATAGTGGCACATTCTGTTATAAATTCTCTGGGGGTGTTATATTCCCAAATGGTAGAGTGCAGGGCAGCCTTTAATACCGTTATAGTCTCGTCTTGCGGGATACTGGTATAAAGGCTCTCAATGTCTAAAGTGGCCAAGATGATGGTATCTGGCTCAAAAGTAATGGTCTGCAGTTGATGTAGCAGGCTTTTTGTGTCCTTGAGGTATGTCGGTGTGTTTTGGACAATTGGTTTCAAGAACTGGTCGCAGAAGGTGGACAGGGGTTCTAGTATGGACCCGATTCCTGACACAATTGGGCGTCCAGGGGGGGGCAATTTGTTTTTGTGAGTCTTCGGGAGTGTGTAGAAGTAAGGAATAGTTTTATTACTAATCGAAAGGAAGTCTGCTTCATTTTTAGAAATATGACCCCTTGATTCGGCTTCCTTAACCAGATCAGTAATGCGACTCTGGAGTTCAGGAGAAGGATCTGTGGTAAGTGGCAGGTAATTGTTGGTGTCACTTAGTAATTCTTCGCATACCCTCTCGTAGTCCGTCGTATTTTGGATTACGATGCCGCCGCCTTTATCGGCTGGTTTGATGGTGATAGCGTTATTGTTTTTTAGTTTCTCAAGTGCCCGGTACTCCTCGGCACTGAAGTTGCCATAGTGGTGCGGTTCAGGGCTTGTTTCCAAATCCAGGAACACTGCTTGTTCGAAAGCTGTGATAGCAGCTGGTACAGTGTGCGGAGGGGGTACAAACGTCGATTTTGGTCTCAGGCCAGTATCTCCTTTCCGCATTTCTGCATTAGGATCCTCTTTCCCTTCAAAAAAGGCCTTCAGTTTTAGTTTGCGGAAAAAATCTGTGAGTTCGCAATGTAACTTAAATTTATCAGGACGAGCTGTAGGAACAAAACCCAGTCCTTTCTCTAATACTCGCTGTTCCGCGGGTGTAAGTTCAATATCCGACAAGTTGGTGATTAGACTTGCTGGTTGCTGGTCCCTGGTTGCGGTGTCTGGCTCCTCGTGCGGTTCCCGACAGCTTCGTCTGTTTGCCAGGAGACTTGGTTGGGGGTTCTCTTGTTCTTCCCTCTGCCTCTGCGGCCCCGTTCTAAAAAAGGCTGCTGGTATTGATTTTGGGGAGGTGGGTGATGCCACCCTGGGTTCCAACCCATCATAGGAAATTGTGGGTGTGGAAAGGGGAATGGTGGCGGCCCGTATCCGGCATGTGGTGCCATTGCCCAACTTGGTGCTTGGTTGTGATTCTGGAATCTTTGATTGCCTCTATGGCCTCTATTGCCTCGTCTCCCTCCTCGTTTGTATGAGCCTATGCTAGACCCACTGCTATTGGAGGAATTATCATCTGTTGCATCTGATTCACTCAAGCCCTTTGCTGGTGCTGTATAATCAGGGTCAGCGTAAGGGTAGGTTTTGTTGAATTCAAATTTCTTAAGGTCTTTCTGAAATTTGGTTAGTTTGGACTGCAATAGGTTATCTTTATATTCATTCATTTCACGATTGATCTCATCCAGTTTCTTTTTGTAGCCGGTCACAGTTGCTTTAAATTGTGATTCCGTCTCCTGTATTTCTATCAATAGGATGTCAGAGAGACGCAGGGCAGTCTTTATGATCAGAACGAGCCAATCACGCGTGCAATGCCACGCAATCATGGCCCAATCTTTCCTAAATTGCGCATCATCTAGAAAGATGCGGGGGGCATTGGTCACCAGGAGGCCTTTTGGTGCTGAGTTTGAAGTCAGGTATTGCTTCATTATCGTCCCATGTAAGATGGTGCGTATACGATCACGTTTCTGTTCCGTTAATTTCTCCCAATCTGAGGTGTGTGCTATGGCTTGTGAGATTGCCGGGTCTGCAAAGAGATTGGCATCCGCCATTATCGCATCTATTTCTGCTTCGGAGTAGGTCAGTCCCAGATTCGCCATTATGTAATCCGTTTAGTGGGTGGTACTCAATCAAAGTTGAGGGTAAACCAACAGGACGTCTCTTGGTTTAGGAAGGGGGAAAGGGAGAAGAGAAAAACTCTCACAGCTGTACGCTGCTTAATACTTACAAACAACAAGAGAGAAAGGGAGAGTCACGAACACTCTTAGTCCCCAAAATATAATATGTATCAACAACAAAAGAGTGTTCCTGTTCTGGTTAAGGTGGAAAAAAGCACAGAGCACAAGAAAACAACAAAGCCCTATAGGTTTGTTAGGAAAGCCCTCACTCACCGACCTGGTCGGTGACTTGCTTCATCATCGGGCCCCACCGGGTGTGACCGAATGCCACCCCGGTGTGCTGCGACGCCAGAATTACTGCGGAGCTGGTTTTGTGATGGGAGGGCTATGTGAAAAATTACGTGAATAGTGTCAAGTGGTGAAATTAAAATATGCCTTGTATGTATCAAAAATTTAATTTTAATCAAAGACCATCAAGGGCAAGGTTAAAAAATGTGTTGGTGAGTAGGGCCAACTAATTGGATGGTCTTACTCCCACTAGCATTAAGTGAAAATGTGAATGGTCAACATGGACATGTTTCAGCCGGTGTGGTATCATTAACCTGGCATTCGTCAGGACCTATGGTGTAAAACCTCGGCGGTATGGGCACTCTAAGGCCCACCCAACCAGAGGACTTGAAAGTTAAAAGTCTGTGAAGTGCAAAAAAACGGGGGGGCGGGCTTCACCACCCGAAGGTAGGACGCACACACCTCCAGCCTCTAAATTTTAGAGACCAAAAATAAAAGGCACCTGTGAGGGTTAAAAAACAGACAGACAACACAAGACAAACAAACAATTAGAATGTTTTGTCGATTGATTTGGCCGATTTCAGTTTATTACTTGTGCTCATAGTGCCAGGGTGCACAACTCATGCATAATAGCAGAGGTGCGTGGCTCTGCCAGTGGCTGAGGCTACACGATAAGTCATATTGTTAATGTGGTGGCACTGTCAAGGTAGATTGCCAATTTTGCAGAATCTAACTGTGTAAGTGCACAGGGGAGGGTTTTGATAAGTGAAAAGGGAGGCGAAATGGCAGTGAGAATAATCACGCAACATTCTATCACTCATCGATCAATGGGCCAAATGGCCAGTGGCCAGTCAGCAATGGAGCAGTAAAAGAGGTGAGAAAAAGGAAGATTCTCACTTCACCAGGGATGAAAATCCACCCCATAGACCGCGGGAGGGAGGGGACGGCGCATTTGGCACATCCTACAAAGCAAAACAGAGGGAGGAAAAGGGACACCAAACCTGGTCAACACGCAGTAAATAGTACTTAGCTTTGTTTGATCTCTCAGCCAGAATCGTACTCACGCCCACGGCGTCCGTCTCCTGCAGGTAAGCCTAATCGCCCTCAGGACCGGGTCTCGTCGATCCGGTTGGGAAGAGCGAAGGCGATTTTATGTGTTGCCGGTAAGGAAAAGGCGCGATAGCGCTTCCGGGAGTGGAAGCCTACGTAACGCGCATGCGTGGAGGCTGTCAACACGGACTAGACTGCGAGCCTGATCCGGGCAGAATACTCACTTCCGGAGATTTAGGCGTGGAAGAAAGCGCATGTGCAGGCTTGATTAGCATGGCAATTCGGGTCAGTGACACTGATCGTGATGCGCATGCGCAGACGGAGTGTGTCAAAGACGCAGAGAAAGTAAAGTAAAAAGTAAATAAAAGTGCGCAATTGGTTGTAGTGCGCGTGAAGGGTACACACAGAGTCAGTTTAACATACAAGTGGCCCATGAGTTCGGGTAGAGTATTACCTGAAAGATTAAACAGGACCAGTTGTGTAATAAAACTAGTATCAGAAAGTTAAATAGTTCAAGGGACACCGTAACAGACAGGGGGAGTTAATGGGAACAGATACAGATCATGGGATTCAGATGTTTATTTTAGAACAGAGCCCCAAGGTATGTCGTCATTGAGGCCATTGGTATGGGTGCCCAGGCGGTACACCCAACGCTGTTCCTTTTCAAACAGTCTCTCAGATATATTGGAGCCCCCAACGATTTGTTCAATCACAGTCCATTTCAGGTCGTTGGTGGTGTGATTGGTTTGGAGGAAATGGTCACTCATTCTTGTCGTCGCTTTTTTGCATCTAATATTACTTCTGTGCTCACATATCCGTTGCTTAATTTTGCGGGTTGTCATTCCAACGTAACGAAGTGAGCATGGGCAGGTGACGAGGTACACAACATTTACAGAATTACAGTTAGTGTGGGCTTTTTGCCACCAGGTTTTCCCGGGTTCAAGAGTCAAAGATTTTGTAGGGGTTGTCAGATGACAGACAGAACAGTTTGAGCAAGGGAAGTGGCCCGTCACTTTCGGAAGATTCCAAGTGTCAGTGACACTCCTCATCGGGGTTATGGGTAGTATTTTGGGTCTGGTGTGGACCAAAGCATCCTTGAGACTGTGCCCTTTCTTAAAAGAAAACAGTGGTTTTTGCCAGTCCTTCTTGATGCTGGTGATGATTTTCCAATTCTTGTTTATTGATTTTTTCATTTGGTTGGATAGTGCACCGTACGTGGTTACACACGTTAGGGGGACTTCCGTTGTTGTTGTTTTTGTGATCGGTTCCAAAAGTGCTTCCCGTGGTTGGTTCCGTGCACGTTTGAAGCCTTTATTTAGGAGGTGACTGGGGTAGCCTCTTTGTGTCAACTTGGCTGTTAGATCAGTTGATTGGCATTTAAAATCAACTAAGTTGCTGCAATTCCGGCGGATCCGTAAATATTGTCCGTACGGGAGATTCTCCCTTAACGGGCGAGGATGAAAGCTGGAGAACTGTAACAGATTATTCTTAGCTGTGGCTTTGTAATGAGTCTTGGTAGTTAAGGTTGTTCCACTCTTAGTGATAACCACATCAAGAAACACCACCTCCGTAGTGCTCACTGTATGGGTGAATTTCAGGTATCTGTTAAGTGTATTTAGCCAGCTGAGGAAATCCGTTAGCCTTTCCATGCTGCCCTTCCAGATGAGCAGCACGTCATCAATGTACCTTTTCCAGTATGTGATGTTTCTGCAGAACGGGTTGTTGATAGACAGTATGTTTTTAGCCTCGAAATCTGCAACATACAACCCCGCTATGCTGGGGGCAAATGTGCTGCCCATCGAGGTACCCGAGCATTGCAGAAAGAGACGCCCTTGGTAAGAGAAGAAGTTTTCTTTCAGTGCAATAGTGGCACATTCTGTTATAAATTCTCTGGGGGTGTTATATTCCCAAATGGTAGAGTGCAGGGCAGCCTTTAATACCGTTATAGTCTCGTCTTGCGGGATACTGGTATAAAGGCTCTCAATGTCTAAAGTGGCCAAGATGATGGTATCTGGCTCAAAAGTAATGGTCTGCAGTTGATGTAGCAGGCTTTTTGTGTCCTTGAGGTATGTCGGTGTGTTTTGGACAATTGGTTTCAAGAACTGGTCGCAGAAGGTGGACAGGGGTTCTAGTATGGACCCGATTCCTGACACAATTGGGCGTCCAGGGGGGGGCAATTTGTTTTTGTGAGTCTTCGGGAGTGTGTAGAAGTAAGGAATAGTTTTATTACTAATCGAAAGGAAGTCTGCTTCATTTTTAGAAATATGACCCCTTGATTCGGCTTCCTTAACCAGATCAGTAATGCGACTCTGGAGTTCAGGAGAAGGATCTGTGGTAAGTGGCAGGTAATTGTTGGTGTCACTTAGTAATTCTTCGCATACCCTCTCGTAGTCCGTCGTATTTTGGATTACGATGCCGCCGCCTTTATCGGCTGGTTTGATGGTGATAGCGTTATTGTTTTTTAGTTTCTCAAGTGCCCGGTACTCCTCGGCACTGAAGTTGCCATAGTGGTGCGGTTCAGGGCTTGTTTCCAAATCCAGGAACACTGCTTGTTCGAAAGCTGTGATAGCAGCTGGTACAGTGTGCGGAGGGGGTACAAACGTCGATTTTGGTCTCAGGCCAGTATCTCCTTTCCGCATTTCTGCATTAGGATCCTCTTTCCCTTCAAAAAAGGCCTTCAGTTTTAGTTTGCGGAAAAAATCAGTGAGTTCGCAATGTAACTTAAATTTATCAGGACGAGCTGTAGGAACAAAACCCAGTCCTTTCTCTAATACTCGCTGTTCCGCGGGTGTAAGTTCAATATCCGACAAGTTGGTGATTAGACTTGCTGGTTGCTGGTCCCTGGTTGCGGTGTCTGGCTCCTCGTGCGGTTCCCGACAGCTTCGTCTGTTTGCCAGGAGACTTGGTTGGGGGTTCTCTTGTTCTTCCCTCTGCCTCTGCGGCCCCGTTCTAAAAAAGGCTGCTGGTATTGATTTTGGGGAGGTGGGTGATGCCACCCTGGGTTCCAACCCATCATAGGAAATTGTGGGTGTGGAAAGGGGAATGGTGGCGGCCCGTATCCGGCATGTGGTGCCATTGCCCAACTTGGTGCTTGGTTGTGATTCTGGAATCTTTGATTGCCTCTATGGCCTCTATTGCCTCGTCTCCCTCCTCGTTTGTATGAGCCTATGCTAGACCCACTGCTATTGGAGGAATTATCATCTGTTGCATCTGATTCACTCAAGCCCTTTGCTGGTGCTGTATAATCAGGGTCAGCGTAAGGGTAGGTTTTGTTGAATTCAAATTTCTTAAGGTCTTTCTGAAATTTGGTTAGTTTGGACTGCAATAGGTTATCTTTATATTCATTCATTTCACGATTGATCTCATCCAGTTTCTTTTTGTAGCCGGTCACAGTTGCTTTAAATTGTGATTCCGTCTCCTGTATTTCTATCAATAGGATGTCAGAGAGACGCAGGGCAGTCTTTATGATCAGAACGAGCCAATCACGCGTGCAATGCCACGCAATCATGGCCCAATCTTTCCTAAATTGCGCATCATCTAGAAAGATGCGGGGGGCATTGGTCACCAGGAGGCCTTTTGGTGCTGAGTTTGAAGTCAGGTATTGCTTCATTATCGTCCCATGTAAGATGGTGCGTATACGATCACGTTTCTGTTCCGTTAATTTCTCCCAATCTGAGGTGTGTGCTATGGCTTGTGAGATTGCCGGGTCTGCAAAGAGATTGGCATCCGCCATTATCGCATCTATTTCTGCTTCGGAGTAGGTCAGTCCCAGATTCGCCATTATGTAATCCGTTTAGTGGGTGGTACTCAATCAAAGTTGAGGGTAAACCAACAGGACGTCTCTTGGTTTAGGAAGGGGGAAAGGGAGAAGAGAAAAACTCTCACAGCTGTACGCTGCTTAATACTTACAAACAACAAGAGAGAAAGGGAGAGTCACGAACACTCTTAGTCCCCAAAATATAATATGTATCAACAACAAAAGAGTGTTCCTGTTCTGGTTAAGGTGGAAAAAAGCACAGAGCACAAGAAAACAACAAAGCCCTATAGGTTTGTTAGGAAAGCCCTCACTCACCGACCTGGTCGGTGACTTGCTTCATCATCGGGCCCCACCGGGTGTGACCGAATGCCACCCCGGTGTGCTGCGACGCCAGAATTACTGCGGAGCTGGTTTTGTGATGGGAGGGCTATGTGAAAAATTACGTGAATAGTGTCAAGTGGTGAAATTAAAATATGCCTTGTATGTATCAAAAATTTAATTTTAATCAAAGACCATCAAGGGCAAGGTTAAAAAATGTGTTGGTGAGTAGGGCCAACTAATTGGATGGTCTTACTCCCACTAGCATTAAGTGAAAATGTGAATGGTCAACATGGACATGTTTCAGCCGGTGTGGTATCATTAACCTGGCATTCGTCAGGACCTATGGTGTAAAACCTCGGCGGTATGGGCACTCTAAGGCCCACCCAACCAGAGGACTTGAAAGTTAAAAGTCTGTGAAGTGCAAAAAAACGGGGGGGCGGGCTTCACCACCCGAAGGTAGGACGCACACACCTCCAGCCTCTAAATTTTAGAGACCAAAAATAAAAGGCACCTGTGAGGGTTAAAAAACAGACAGACAACACAAGACAAACAAACAATTAGAATGTTTTGTCGATTGATTTGGCCGATTTCAGTTTATTACTTGTGCTCATAGTGCCAGGGTGCACAACTCATGCATAATAGCAGAGGTGCGTGGCTCTGCCAGTGGCTGAGGCTACACGATAAGTCATATTGTTAATGTGGTGGCACTGTCAAGGTAGATTGCCAATTTTGCAGAATCTAACTGTGTAAGTGCACAGGGGAGGGTTTTGATAAGTGAAAAGGGAGGCGAAATGGCAGTGAGAATAATCACGCAACATTCTATCACTCATCGATCAATGGGCCAAATGGCCAGTGGCCAGTCAGCAATGGAGCAGTAAAAGAGGTGAGAAAAAGGAAGATTCTCACTTCACCAGGGATGAAAATCCACCCCATAGACCGCGGGAGGGAGGGGACGGCGCATTTGGCACATCCTACAAAGCAAAACAGAGGGAGGAAAAGGGACACCAAACCTGGTCAACACGCAGTAAATAGTACTTAGCTTTGTTTGATCTCTCAGCCAGAATCGTACTCACGCCCACGGCGTCCGTCTCCTGCAGGTAAGCCTAATCGCCCTCAGGACCGGGTCTCGTCGATCCGGTTGGGAAGAGCGAAGGCGATTTTATGTGTTGCCGGTAAGGAAAAGGCGCGATAGCGCTTCCGGGAGTGGAAGCCTACGTAACGCGCATGCGTGGAGGCTGTCAACACGGACTAGACTGCGAGCCTGATCCGGGCAGAATACTCACTTCCGGAGATTTAGGCGTGGAAGAAAGCGCATGTGCAGGCTTGATTAGCATGGCAATTCGGGTCAGTGACACTGATCGTGATGCGCATGCGCAGACGGAGTGTGTCAAAGACGCAGAGAAAGTAAAGTAAAAAGTAAATAAAAGTGCGCAATTGGTTGTAGTGCGCGTGAAGGGTACACACAGAGTCAGTTTAACATACAAGTGGCCCATGAGTTCGGGTAGAGTATTACCTGAAAGATTAAACAGGACCAGTTGTGTAATAAAACTAGTATCAGAAAGTTAAATAGTTCAAGGGACACCGTAACAGACAGGGGGAGTTAATGGGAACAGATACAGATCATGGGATTCAGATGTTTATTTTAGAACAGAGCCCCAAGGTATGTCGTCATTGAGGCCATTGGTATGGGTGCCCAGGCGGTACACCCAACGCTGTTCCTTTTCAAACAGTCTCTCAGATATATTGGAGCCCCCAACGATTTGTTCAATCACAGTCCATTTCAGGTCGTTGGTGGTGTGATTGGTTTGGAGGAAATGGTCACTCATTCTTGTCGTCGCTTTTTTGCATCTAATATTACTTCTGTGCTCACATATCCGTTGCTTAATTTTGCGGGTTGTCATTCCAACGTAACGAAGTGAGCATGGGCAGGTGACGAGGTACACAACATTTACAGAATTACAGTTAGTGTGGGCTTTTTGCCACCAGGTTTTCCCGGGTTCAAGAGTCAAAGATTTTGTAGGGGTTGTCAGATGACAGACAGAACAGTTTGAGCAAGGGAAGTGGCCCGTCACTTTCGGAAGATTCCAAGTGTCAGTGACACTCCTCATCGGGGTTATGGGTAGTATTTTGGGTCTGGTGTGGACCAAAGCATCCTTGAGACTGTGCCCTTTCTTAAAAGAAAACAGTGGTTTTTGCCAGTCCTTCTTGATGCTGGTGATGATTTTCCAATTCTTGTTTATTGATTTTTTCATTTGGTTGGATAGTGCACCGTACGTGGTTACACACGTTAGGGGGACTTCCGTTGTTGTTGTTTTTGTGATCGGTTCCAAAAGTGCTTCCCGTGGTTGGTTCCGTGCATGTTTGAAGCCTTTATTTAGGAGGTGACTGGGGTAGCCTCTTTGTGTCAACTTGGCTGTTAGATCAGTTGATTGGCATTTAAAATCAACTAAGTTGCTGCAATTCCGGCGGATCCGTAAATATTGTCCGTACGGGAGATTCTCCCTTAACGGGCGAGGATGAAAGCTGGAGAACTGTAACAGATTATTCTTAGCTGTGGCTTTGTAATGAGTCTTGGTAGTTAAGGTTGTTCCACTCTTAGTGATAACCACATCAAGAAACACCACCTCCGTAGTGCTCACTGTATGGGTGAATTTCAGGTATCTGTTAAGTGTATTTAGCCAGCTGAGGAAATCCGTTAGCCTTTCCATGCTGCCCTTCCAGATGAGCAGCACGTCATCAATGTACCTTTTCCAGTATGTGTCCCCATGATAACCAGTAGGAAAGTGCCTGTGCTCCTCCTTTAAACATGGTTGAATGGGCACGTTCTTTATTGCCATATTTAACTTGCCTATAAGTCCCTAGTACATGGTGCAAAGTGTTCCCAGGACCTGAAAGTTAAATCCACCAGTGGACAGAAACACCTGTTTTGCAATCAACTATAGTAGCAGTGCAAATATGTTTTCAGGCCTTCACTGTGTAGCCTTACTGTAGCACTGTAAACACTTCAATTCAACCTGTCAAAAAAAAATATTTGACAGGTGAAAGCCTCCCTTTTAAATATTAATAAGTCAATCCTAAGTAGGCCTTGTAGACACCTCTCAGGATGCATGATAGTTAATAGTAGGACATGTAGAAATGTAATGTTAAGATGTCCTTATAGCAATTAGCACTCAAAAACTATTTTTCAGTATAGCAGGCCTAGATGTCCTATTAAGAAAACCAGACTACAGATTAAAATCCTTAGCGCTATAATAATATTAATAATTAAGCAACACATTTTATCAGTTATTTGAAATCCAACTCAATTGTGTTGCCTGAATCTCTTGAGATATAATTTATATTTGCTCCCCATCTTCTCCCAGCCAGTGATTAGCATTTGAATAGGTGTAAATGAGGTGTAGGATTCCTCCCAGGAGCTATACAATAAATCACTGTAATTTACATATCAACCTTAATGGGCAGAGATAGCTCCTTTGAGTGCAGCCGAAGGATAGGGGCTGCGGGCATCCTTTTTAACATTACAGGGGGCTTCCTGTTTGAGATTATAGTGTCAAATCCTGCTGGAGTTTCAAATCCTACTTAACAGATCTGCTGAGGTCTACAGATAACATGTGGGGTACACTTGAATAGAAGGAAACTGGATGCCAATACAGTTCTTGGGTATCCACTGCCTGACCTGCTTTTATGCAACCACACACCTGTCTCTATACTGTACATTTAACACTTGGAGTCCACAACGACAGGACAGCCCCTTCAATAGCTCCTACGCAGAAGCTATGTGATTCCCTGAATAATTTTTTCAGAGAAAAAATTGTCACTATCAAATCGAGCATTGCTAATTCCCCAACGTCACTTCCTCTGGATGACGTTTTTTACAATCCCTCTGTATTAGATACCTTCCCGGCCATTGATGGTAAAACCTTTTCCTCACTTTTGACGAGGGTAAAGTCCGGATCCCCTAACGACATCTGCCCCCCCCACATCTTCTCGGAAATCGGTCGGACTATCCCTCAGGGTATTCTACCCCTACTAAATAAATCACTGACCCAGGGCAGGGTACCCACTGGCTTTAAACACGCTTTGCTAATCCCTCTAATTAAGAAACCAGGTCTGGACCCTCAGGACTCATCAAACTATCGTCCTATATCCCTGTTGCCGTTCCTATCCAAGATATTGGAGGCTCACGTCTCCAATTGCCTTTCCAACTTTGTGGAAACCACTGGATTTCTGGAGCCAAATCAAGCTGGGTTCTGTCCAGGCCATTCGACCGAGACGGTAACCCTGGCAGTCCAGAATACACTTCGGTGCAACGCGGACAGGGATGTCCACCAGGCACTGGTGCTTCTTGACCTGTCTGCTGCATTCGACACGGTCGACCACACTATTTTGGTCGGCCGTGTCGAGCAGGCAGGCCTCAGAGGTACTGCCCTGAGCTGGGTGGAATCATTCTTGTCCGACCGGACTCAAGCAGTGAGACTGGGCACCTTCACAGCCCCTAGAATTAAGAACGATTGCGGTGTCCCTCAAGGCTCATCCCTGTCTCCCCTTTTATTTAATTTGTACCTGCGTCCCCTTTTGTACTCCTTGAGGAAATTCAAAGTGTGGATCTTTAATTACGCAGATGATCTGCAATTGGTGTTCCCCCTGGGGTCGCCGGATGCTGTCACTGAGTTTAGGGAGGTCATGGCTCATATCCAGAGATGGATGGGCCTTAACCACCTAAAACTTAACCCAGGCAAGACTGAACTGATCTTGCCTGGGAAGAGCGAACTCAGCTGGGGACCTCAATTCTGGCCTCCGGAGATGGGAAATCCCCCCTCCAAATCCCGCACGGTTAAGAGCCTTGGAGTCACCTTCAGTGAAGACCTCTCCTTGAAAAGTCAGGTAGGGTCAGTTGTTTCCGCATGCTTCTTTCAGCTGCGCAAGATTAGAAAGATTGCCCATTTCCTAACCCATTCTGCCCTGATACAGGTGACCATCGCCCTTGTGCTGTCTAGGCTGGACTACTCAAATAGTTTATATTTGGGCCTTCCAGCCGGGCAGCTCAAGAGGCTGCAGCTGGTTCAAAATCAGGCGGCCAGGCTGATCTGTGGGCTTCCTAAATGGCAGTCCATCAGGCCAGGCCTGGCAGATCTGCATTGGCTGCCGGTAGCCCAGAGGGTGGCTTTTAAAACCGGCTGCATTATCTTTAGGGCATTACAAAGCAAAGGCCCCAAATTCATCATCAACCTGCTTGCCAGATACACCCCCTCCCGCAACCTCCGTTCTGGTCACAAAAACTTGCTCACAGTGCCGGTTGTTAGGAAACAACGTCAGGGCGGCAGCTCCTTTCATTTTCTTGCTGCATCCCTCTGGAACTCCTTGCCAGCTTCTTTAAGGTCACACGAGGATATTCTAGCCTTTAGACTAGCCTTTAAGACCTGGCTTTTTAGAGAAGCCTATCCTTAGATGTTCTAAGTGGTCCTCCTGTTGTTGTGTTATGCTCTGAAAACTTCCTACAGCGCCATGAAGCCTACGGGCGTACGTGCGCTTTATAAGCTAAATTTAACATGAAACGATTGAACCAGGATGCTAAAACAATTCTTCTGTATCCACCGTCTGGTTGCTGGAACATCCTATTTTTCCTCTACCAGATGTCTGTCTCTGGGTTTATTGAAGATACAGTGGCTGCCTCCAACTGGATTTTAGTGTTAAATGTGGGAGGACTCTAGAATTGCCATAGTACACTCCCAACACACTTCCCAGGCCCCAGACTCCAAGATTAGTCTGAGGGAAGACTTTTACCAACTTGATAATGTCCAAATTTGTGGAGGGTTGGTCAGTGGAGCTTTTACCTTATTGGTTAATGTGTATCTATTTCCTCCCACTTGCCAGGTATTAATGTAAAAAGAACAATTGATGGATGGACTGCTGAACAATGTCAAACACTCAGCCCCAGTCAGAGATCTGGGCCCAATTCCATAGTTTTTTTTGTCACCACGCCACCCCTGTTTGGACTAAGCCAAATGGCACATCAGTCTTAGCCCTGCTCCCCTTGGAGCAGCCCAACTCGGGCTGCCAGGCCAGATCCTCCATGGTCGGAAACAAACATCCCAGGACTGGTTTTGGGGTATCAGCCAGCATAGCTTGAATCTAGTGGCATGGCAAGAACGGGACCCACGTCTGGGATTCCTCCCCTCCCCACCTGGGGTGATAAAGCAAAAAGAACAATTGATGGACAGAATGTTGAAGAATGTCAAGCACTCACCCCAAGTCAGAGAGCCTGGTCAAAAATCCATTGTTATTTTTGCTCCTCACACCACCTCACTTTGGCTCCAACCATATGCAAATCAGTCTTAACCCTGCTCCTCATGGGAACAGTCCAACTTGAACTGCCAGGTCCCTCCTGTAGTGGAAGCAAGCATTCTAGGATCAGTTCAGTGGTATCACCCCTCATCAAGTGCGCCCGTCATAGCGAGCACAGATAAATGCAATTATAACAATTAATGTTCGGAATGCTTAACAGTGTCAAATACTCACTCCCATTCAGAAATCTGGGCCTAAATTCATCAGTTTTTTGCTCACTACACCACTCCAGTTTGTACCCAGCCAAATAGCAAATCAGTCTTAATCCTGTTCTCCCTGGGAAGGAACAGTCTAGCCACAATTGCCATGGCAGGTCCTCCCTGGACCGGAAACAAGCATCCTACAACTGTTTTTGAGACATCACTCCTCATCAGCCAAGATTGCTTGAATCTAGTGGGATGGCTAGCACATGACCAACATCTGGGCATCCGTGTACCACTTGGGGTGAAAAATGCAAAAAGAGCACTTAATCGACGGAATGCTGAACAATGTCAAACACTCACTCCTAGCCAGAGATCTGTGCCTAAATCCATCATTTGTTTGCTCACCACGTCACCCCAGTTTAGACCTCGGCCATATAGCAAATCCATCTTAATCCTGCTCCCCATGGGAACAGTCTAGCCCGGGTTACCAGACCACGTCTCCCCAGACCGGAAACAAGCATCCTAGGACCAGTTTAGGTGTATCACCCCTCATCAGCCATGATATCTTGAAACCAGTGGCATGGTGAGCATGGGACCCACGCCTGGGTATACATTTCCCAATTTGGGGGAGAAATGCGAACAGAACAATTGATGGATGAAATGCTCATTAACGTTATTCACTCAAACCCTGTCAGAGATCCTAAATCCAGGGGCCAAGGTGGCGCTGGACTGGCATGGCCGCTCTAGCGTAGAGCTCTCGTCCAGCCGGGAGTAAAATAGCCATAATCCTTATCCTGCCGTTGAATTGAAGCCTACAAACGCAACCGCAGCATTCAAGAGATCGTGGTGACCAGGGGAGAGTCACTATACAATTGCAATTCCTCGATGCGGCTGGAGGCTGGCGGGGATAGATTTTGTTGCACGGGACCGGAGGGAAGAAGAGAACCCACTGAGGGTGGTAATGTAAGACGCTGCGGCAGAGGAGTCGCGCCCGCCATTTTGACGTCCCTGGCTCGCCCGGATCCCCACGCCTTTTATGCACTGTGCTTGCCGATCTGCATTGACGGTGCGGCTCTTGGAGGGCGAGACAACTGGGAGGCTACTGACGTCGCTGGACATACTTCCACCAGTCGGGAGCGGGCGTTCTAGCTGGTAAAAATCATTCCACTTCCCCCCCCCCCAAGACGCCACTAAATTGCAGAGCTGCGCTCACCGAGGTGGATTGGCTTGGAAAAAAATCTACCTAGTACTTTCCTAAACTGGACCTGCCCAGGCAGTCGGGAGGGCTTTTGAGGACCTACCGCTCATCTACCTCCCCACAGTCACGCTCCACTAGGCCCGCCACGATGGGCAAAACGGAACCAAGACAGTCGAAACTGTTATTTGACGGGCGCAAGACATCGGGCCCAAACTCTAGGACCCAAGGTGATGAAGACCCGCCGGAAACGTGAGATGGAGGCTGGAAAGCCCTCCTGGTGACCATGCATCAAAGCCCCACCTCTATAGACTCCAAAATTGACTCCTTGAACCACAGGCTAGATAATGTAGTGACAAAACTAGATGGGCACGAAGAGCGCCTTAAAAAAGCTGAACAAAGAGTGTCGGATCTGGAGGATGGAGCTACCTCTAATCGGCAACAAGTGGCACATATGGACAACCTGTTAAAAGTAATAGCTGACAAGAATGAGGAGTTGGAAGCCCGTTCCCACAGGAACAATGTTCGCATGCTGGGCCTGGCGGAATCTACCTACACGGGCCGACTGGAAGACTACATGGAGCGTTTGCTGAGTGATCTTTTCGGACATGACTCTTTTTCGGCACAGTTGGTCATTGAACGAGCACACCGCTCCCTGGCGCCTAAACCCCCTCCGGGAGCGGCTCCTCGCCTGATCATCATGAACTTCCTCAATTATCGTGACCGGGATACCTTACTACGACTAGCTAGGGAGAAGGGAGAAGTGCAATTCGAAAACACCATCTTGTCTTTTTATCCGGATTTCACCGAGGCGGTACAAGATGCCGGCGAAAGTTCTTGGTGGTGAAGAAATAACTCCAATCCCGCAGTATCCCATATGCGATGCTCTACCCTGCAAGACTACGGATTCACCATAGAGGCAGACAGCATGATTTCCAGACACCCCAGCAGGCCGAGGAATATTTGAAACAAGACAGGAGATCGTCATCACGCGAAGCGGCTGCACGTCGCGGCTAGCGCTCCCATTCTCCCCTGTCAGAACCTTCCTGAGGCGCAGTCTCCTTATAGTGTCAACCGTGAGCTGGTGATCCCCCTGGTGGCACGACGAAGACCAACTGACTGGTGATGTATAATACTTATATTGATTTAATGGCGAACATTGACTCCTGGTCGCTCACCTCCGTCTCGTCAGCTCGACCCCTGTGACCCAGGTGGTAGTGGATGGGTGAAATAAGGAGGTGGAGTGGAACGGACAAGAGCCCCTAGTGGCCCCTACAGAGGGCATTACCCATTGTTATCTAATGACTGTTAAATTTTGGGGTTTTTAATCTGGGTGCAGCGACTCAGTGTACTGTTTGGGGGGGGGAGGGAAACTATTTCCTGGCAAGTTGGGGCTGCCAGTGTGGGTGACGAGGGAGGGGGAGGGAAATCGCAATGTTCATTCCGAAGTGTCATTGATCTTTGCACTGTACCTAACAGATGGCGCTCTTACCTCACAGGTTTCCTTAATTGAATCTCCACCACATGCCTGTCCATCACTTCACGCCATATACACCTATGTCCGCCATGACTAGTCCCAGAACAAGCCAGACTATCAGGTTAACTTCCTGGAATGTTACAGGCCTCAATGACCCCAGAAAGCGCAGACAGATTCTGGGATATTTAGATAGGCATGGTATAAACGTAGCTCTCCTACAGGAGACGCATCTTGCTCCTGGACACTCTCAGCATTTCGCGGCCAGGTGGGCCTCAAGTCACACTTTATCGCCCTACTCCAATTATGCTAGAGGAGTTACTATTCTGCTAAAAAGGGGGGTGGCCTTCACGCCCACCGGGTTTGACACTGATAAGGAGGGTAGATTCTGTCTGGTGTGGGGGCGCCTGTACACACACGATGTCCTATTCGCCAATTTTTACGGCCCTAATGTAGATAATCCTTCCTCCCTGCTGACATTATGGAGTAAGATCCAAACACTGGGCATCACACACGTCATTTGGGGTGGAGATTTTAACACGGCGCTGCGGCCTACCTTAGATAGATCTCGACCGCTCCCCTCACACTACTCTAACACACAACGCACGCTCTGTGACATAGTTGAAGATAATCACTTGATAGATACTTGGCGATACGTGCACCCGTGCTACGTGAAGGCACACACTACTCTACATTCCACTCCACTTGGGCACGGCTGGACTATGTCTTCATTACTTCGGGGGAGGCTCCCTGGCTGCGGCACGCAACTCACCTGGCCCGCACATTCTCCGACCACTTACCAGTCCTCTTGGAACTACAGATTCCTCTAGAAAGTTCCCCGTATCTGTCATGGTGTCTTAACCCGGTGCACCTCTGTGACGCGGCCTTCAAGGCCGAATTGGAACAAGATATTCGGGACTTTTTCGAACGCAACATCTCATCTGTTCAAAGCATTGTTACTGTTTGGGAAGCCTTTAAGTTAACCGTCAGGGGCTGATGCATGGCAAAAGGGGGGGTATTTTAAAATCTCTATGCACTGATTTGCATAATCTAGAGACCGAGCTGAGGAACCTAGAGCATTCTATTGATCGTTGCCCTGCTGACCTTGCGACACATGAGCACATGCATAACAAACTTTCTGAGTACACACAATTAGCTGACAGAGAGTGCAAATTCCTTGGATGCCCGCACTTGGCCCGGGTGTACGGAGAGGTCGACAGACCTAGGAAAGCATTAGCGAATGCGGTTAAACCCCCTAGATTTGCTAATTATGTTACCAAAATTCATGACGAAGCTGGAAATATCCATAGGAACCTCCCTGACCTGATACAAATATTTAGGGACCACTACCAGGCACTGTACTCCTCGCACAGAACTGAGCCCCTCGATCTTCCCACATACTTTGAGGATGTTGCTCTGGCATGGTTGGGAAAGGCTCAGCAGGAATTTCTGAATTAATCAAAAGGGAATGGACACTGGTGTCTACTAAACCTTCAGTTAGTCTTTGAAAAGCCTCATAGACAGGGACTGAAAGCTGGTCCTCGTGGGTAAGAATTATGTTTAAGTTGGTTAATATTGCACCCCTTTCAAGTAAACACCAGGTCCTTGAGCCTTTATGTTTAAAAAATATAAATAAAGCATTTCGTTTTTTGAACTGGTGGAGGGAACCATCTTGGAGGGACTAACTTGTTTGTATTTTAGTCCTTTTTTAGTGTCTAGACTCCTGCCTAAAGACTGGTAGGCAGAGCCCCGCCTGTAACCAGGGGCAGAGTCAGCACAGGGACTGAAAGCTGGTCCTCGTGGGTAAGAATTATGTTTGAAGACGACTTTACTCGGGTAAGAAGTCCTACCTATTATATTCTAACCGAGTTGGTAAATTTTTCTAGCAAAGACCACTCCTAGCGACTCTTCACTCCTGTAGAAGCCTCTAAGAATGCCTATTAAGGTATTTTTTCTGAAATTTTGCCGCATGTGTAAATATGCACTTTATTGGAATTGGCACCCATAGAGCAGCGTAGTAATTGACAACAGTTTTTGAGCACGAACCTGTGACTGTGACACTGACACCGGTTTTTAAACAAGAATCGCAACTTTCTTTAAGAGACCTTGCTCTCATTGTGATTTACAATACACTGCTGGGCGCCTGAATACATGCGCGTATCAAGCGTAGCGCGTATTTGCAGCAAAGATAAATTCCCAGCGTGCTACATACAGACTATGCTCTAATCGCAGAATGTTTCCGCTTTTTTATCCGTGCGTGCAACCATCTCTGAGAGACCTTAATAACCAGAGTGAACCACATCCCGCTGTAAAGCGTGTAATCACAGCCAGGAGATATTCCCCGCTTTGGGACATCTTGCTTTCGATATAATTAGGAATAGCCTGATGTATTTGACGTTTTGCCACATGCGTGCAAGTACGATATTAACAGGCATCCCCCAGTATCAAGCGCGTAAATGCATAATAACATCCCGCTTTTGTAGAACAGATGCTCGACATTAATAACACCAACGCAGTGATTTGTTGTCTAACTACAGAAGTCTGTCACTACAGGGACCCAGCACTCTTAGCATTCCACTCCTACCCCACCAATAAGCACGAATTGCACAAGTAGCCTCCTCTCTGTGTTTAGAGACTTGAAACCTGTTTTCCCCTGCCCTCCTTCCTTCTCACTATTAATTTATCTACAATTAGGTGCATACCTTTTACTAGTAATTCTAGTCTGTGTGCTTTAAGAAAAGTATTATTACTCACCGCATTTAACATACCATAATATAGTGTATTGGTTTGTGTTCCCACATTATAGGTGACTGTATAAGAAATTCCATAATAGCTATAGGAACCTACACAAGTTGTGTAAGTACCTTCTGTGTATGTATTTTTGTCTTTTTGTCCTGACGAAAGCTCTACAGACCCGGCTGGGCTCATAGAGCTGAAACATGTTGACGCATCCATTTATATATAGATATATGGTAATCTAGTTGCCCGATTACATATATATTGAATTTTTTAACAACAGTGCCAACCTTTTCATTAAAAATTCTTTTTTGGTGACACACTGTTTTTATATTTTTCCCTTTCCTATTATTTCTGGACACTTCTACCTGGACCAGAGGTAGCCTCGGGTGAGGCAGGCATACCGCACGTTATTTGACTACCCTATGAATATGCCATGACGCCTGACGGGGCGGATAAAAGATACACCGCATCGACTAAATCAGGCTGTCTATGAGGGTTTTCAAAGACTAACCGAAGGTTTAGTAGACACCAGTGTCCATTCCCTTTTGATTAATTCAGTATCTAACTAGGGGAACTGAATGGACCTTTAATCCTCTTCCCTCCTTTTTGATAGAAGTCAGCAGGAATTTCTCCACGCAGACCTAGAATTAGATGAAATAACAAGCCTATTATGGGTATGCGGTCGGGCAAGGCTCCCGGCTCAGATGGCTCCCTATTGATTTTTACAAACTCTGCGCCCCCATTCCGTCCACCATTCTGAAGAAAGTATACTATACTGCATTGGAAGAGGGTGGCCTGCCCCACACTATGCGTGAGGCTCTCATCACTTCCCTGCTTGAACCTGGTAAGCCTCCTTCCCATTGCGACTCCTATCGCCCACTATCCCTTTTAAACTGCGATACCAAGATCCTTGCCAAGGTATTGGCTACATGACTCAACCTCCTTATGGAGCGTCTGGTCCTGCCGGACCAAGCTGGATTTGTGCCCAATCGTGCTACCTCTCATAATCTATGTACCCTTCACGCCGTGCTCCAGGACCTCAACCCTAAATGCGACGTTGTGGCAGTGTTCCTTGACGCTAACAAAGCTTTTGACTCACTAGAATGCGATTATCTGCTTGGTACATTACAACATATGGGGATGCCCTTCAGTTTCCTGGACTGGGTTAAGCTGCTTTACCATCAGCCCACGGCTACTATGCTGCTCAATGGTTCTAGATCCACCCTGTTCACCGTCCAAAGAGGCACCCGCCAAGGCTGCCCGTTATCCCCTATCCTCTTCGCATTGCAATTGAGCCCTTGGCTGCAACGCTCCGACAAAAACATAACCATCGCTCCCTTATTTATCGTACCTGACCACTCCTTGTCTCACTATACGCGGACGAACTTACGCTTTATATACAAAACAGCCCTGTGATAATTTAAATCCGGTCCTACGCAAAATTACAAAATTTGGGGGTATTGCCGGAGTGCAAATTAACTGGACCAAATCATCAATTTTGCCGCTTTACAGATAACACGCACCCTTTTCAACTTGACTACCCGCTAGTGTGGGAGCAGGATGATTTGAAATACTTGGGCATCCACATTCACAGGGAGAAGGAGGCACTGATGCTATTCCAACTATGGCACTACACTTGATTAAATCACTGAAAATGTCAATAAGTGGCTGCACCTTCCTCTTTCCATGGCAGGCCGCATTGCGTTAATTATATACCTTTTTGTAAACATTCCATATAATCCCGGCACTTTTTTCTTTCGCTCCCTCAGGTCCTAGCTCACGCAATTAATTTGGGGTGGGAAACAAGCATGCCTTAGTCTCGACACCCTTATGCTTCCGTTTCACCTAGGTGGGTTTGAAGTGCCTAACTTTGAAAGATATTATGATTGTGCCCAAGCACACTTTGCTGTATACTGGTATCATCCACCACCAACATGGCGCACTTGGCTGTCGAGGAGGGCTACATGGCTCCCATTGTCCCAACTGGCTATATTCACACCTCGGAGAGCCAGAAAAGCCGGGACCCCCCCACTGTAGATTGTACAGTTCAGGCCTGGAATAGACTGGTGCAGGCCCTTGAAAGTCCTTTTGTCTACTCACCCAACCTTCCCTTGATAAATGATCCAAACTTGCAGGTCACCTGCGAAGCAATATGTCACAAATTGCTTCGGAAACTGAAAATTTGCTGCTGGGGAGACTTATACATGCGGGGTACTTTCCGAACTGTGGTACAATTTTTCGGGGATATGTCCCCATCTTGTATGGATACCTTTCTATTTACTAGACTGAAGCAAAATATCCAGGCCCTTAACCCATCATTCCCCGCTGAGCCAGACATCTTTGCTCCACTTCACGCCATAGTGCAGCCCGAAAATCCAAGACACGTGATATTGACGCTCTACAAACATGCACAGACTGCATCTACTATCACTACCAGTAGGGCCAGGAAAGAGTGGGATAGAGACCTCGATTTGCCACTAACGGATGAACACTGGGAGATTAGTTGTACTCAGACACGTGCGATTACAGGCAATAACAGAATGCGGCTACTACATTATAAATTCCTTCGTATATATTATACACCTGCCAGACTGAAAATGCTTCATTTGCGCGACTCAGACTGCTGCCTTCGCTGCGGCACCGCTGGTGCGGATTTTTTACATCTAGCGTGGTCCTGCCCCCAGGTCGCCAGGTATTGGGAACAAGTTTTCGCTGGTCTTGCGAGAATGCTGGGTCTAGCACTGACCCCCTGCCCACTCCAAGCGCTGTTGGGTTTGACGCAGTCCATCGCCACTAGCCATTAAAGATTTCTGGCCCTTAGTCTTTTACTAGCCAAGCGCCTAATTGCCTGCCGCTAGGGCAGGGGTCGAGCCCCAAAGTTTAAGTGCTGGATTCGCTCCCAGTCTACTTGGCAAGAGAGTTTACATGACTATGCAGAGCTCCTGCCCCCTAGGTCACAGCCTAAAGACATATGGGCACCTTTCACAGCATATCTCCTTAAGCAACGGGCAGAAGAGGAGGACGACCTGGCAGAGGCGGCTATATCCACTGCAAATGTACCACAATCACCGATTAGGTAACACTTTTCTCTGCATGCACTACACGACTGCTCGCTGGCAAGTTACAATTCCCTTATAAGGTCCTTTGAAAGCCTGATTACAGGATTAAAGTCAACTGGTGAACTTCTACCGGGTCATTGCTTGAATGTTATCCTTATTAGAATGTTTTGTGATATTGCTATAATTGGATTGTGGGGGACTTTCTCTCTCAGTTGAGGCTTCAGGACTTGCCTATGCATTGATCTTGTTACTTCAGACATTTGACCACTGTGCTAAAATACTATATTGGGGGAGGGGGGGAAGTTGGGGGACATTCATTGCTCATTCTTATGAGTAACCGATTATTGCTCCACACTGCCATGCATGGGAAGATGCCTATATTTTGCTCCACAATACTATGTATACCAACTTGACTTTCTTGCATTGATGTACCGTGCTTCATGATTCAATAAAGGTGTTTGAAATATAAAAAAAAGATATCCTAAATCCATTATTTTTTGGGGTCACCACCACACCCCAGTTTGGACCCAGCCATATGCAAATCAGTCTTGACCCTGCTCCCTATGGTAACAGTCCAGCCCGAACTTCCAGGCCAGTTGTTCCGTTGACCGGCAACAAGCATTCTAGGACTGGTTTTGGTGTATCACCCCTCATCAGCCAGGATAGCTTGAATCCAATGGCATGGCGAGCACATAACCCATATCATGTCCACCCCGTTCCACATTGGTTGATTAATGCAAAAAGAGCAAGTGATGTACAAAATGCTGAACAATGTCAAACACTCACTCCCAGTCAGTGATCTGGGCCTCAATCTACCGTTTTTTTGCTCTCCCCGCCATCCCTGTTCCGACCCAGCCATGTGCAAATCAAACTTAACCCTGGGGAACAGTCCAGCTCAAACTGACAGGCCAGGTTCTCCCCGTACTGTAAACAAACATCCTGAGACCAATTTCGGGGTATCACCTCTCATCAGCCAGGATAGCTTGAATCCAGTGACATGGCTGGAAAGGGACCCACGTCTGGGAATTCCCATCCCACTTGAGGTGATAAATGCGATAAGAACAATTCATGGACAGAATGCTGAATAATGTCAAACACTCACTTCCAGTCAGAAATCTGGGCCTAAATCCATCAGATTCTGCTCACCACGCCACACCAGCTTCTACCTAGCCAAGTGCAAATCAGTTTTGATCTTGCTCCCCATGGGTACTGCCAGTCTAGGTCCATACATGTAAACACAACACAATGATGATCCATAAATGTGGCATCTTCCTGGAACCCACTTCAGAACACAGTTGGACCTAATGAAAAAGAGATGACTGGACCTGAGACCTGAGCGGGGGCCTCAAGGACTAGACCGGTCTCTCTTGTAGCCAGGACAAAGAAGTGGACTCCAAGGTTCATAGCATTGACCTCCTTTTCAAGCTACTGGGATACAATAAGATAAAAGAGGCATTTCCTGCAGCTACCCAGCTGACCAGTAGCAACTGGACCTGGCCTGGACCCTGGTGTTGACCTCTGCATGACACCCTGTTATTCCATGAGTTCCCCCCCTGATATCCTTGGGGGCTTTAAATGTGTACTCCTGTGGTGGATTGGGGCTTTAGTGACTAAGGGCCTTATTTATAATTTGATGGACAGGATACTCTGCCAGAAATGCAATGTGACATATCCTGTTACATTTTACAAGTACCATTTAATGTAATGAATGCTCTTGTAATACGGTGGACAGACTATTTATCATGTTTATGACAGGGTATCATGCTGATCAAAATATAACTCGGGCCTAAGCCAGAAGGTAACATTTTTGACCATGAAGAATCTGATTGGTATATTCAAGTTACTGCCCATCACGGTCTGTCTCAAATTGAGCTTTAGGTCCTGGTCTACTGCAACCATTGACTCTCATTTCTACTTTGTGTTTATTGGCGTTATTTCTACTTAAAAACTTAAAGATTCCTATGTTGAGTTTCTCTAATTGGATTTGTGTCACTTTCTTGTGCTTTACATGGCCACCTTCTTGGGCCTTTACTTCCGGTTTGATAAGCCTACCAACACTTGTGGGTACTATTTTAATCAGAAGAAGTGTGGAAATGAAGAACAATATACCATTTGCTATTATCCATTGATTTGCCTTCATTTTTGGCTTCCTATTGAAATTGAGTGTCAACAAAAATACTTTTACTTGGTGTAGGAAATCCAAAATGTATGGTTGGTCACTCTAGACTTCACTATTGAATTTAATTTGTATTAACTATTAAAAATAGCTTACTTATTATTATTCCAGAGAATAGGATTTGAATCTACATTCTGGTTTTCTTCTTTGGACAACAACAGTGAAAAATAGTTTTTCAGTGCTAGTCACTGTAAGTACATCTTAACATTACATTTCTACATGTCCAACTTTTATCCACAATCAATTTTTTTTCTTGGTGTGGCTGTTTATGTGGGATAGTGGCAATGGAATGTCTGATTAGTACTGTCAAGAAAGAACATTTGTCCTTTGATGCGCAATGTGCTTCAATTGTAGATTACCTTTCGAAAGGTTTACTGAACACAATCTGCCCGCCTTCAATATTTTTTAGTGACTCTTTACTTGCAAATCCTGAATGTTGGTGTGTTATGAGGATGATTGCCCTTGCCACTTCTTTAAAAGAACCGTTATCGAAAGTTGACAATTAGGTTTCGTGAAGTAACCGTATGACAACCTGTGAATCCATAAGATCACAACCAATAAAATAAATCTTGTTAAAAATAGGAAGTGTATTTAATGAGGTATACCCCTTTACTGCAGGATGAGGTGTGAGAGGTCAAGTAGTGCATTTTGAAGCATATGTTAAGTTTATTCTCTTGAAATTTGTGTTTGGATCAGGATTCCACCTTATGCAAAAATACTACAGTATTTCCCAGCACAAACTTTGTCAGTTTAAGCCTTGCAGAATGGGGAAAGAAAAATAATGCAATATTTATAATCTGCAGTCCATAATGGGAGAAAATATGTTAATACTAGGTTATCAAGATCTTTTTCTATGGTGTCAATTGCTTGTTTCATATTTTTCATTGTCATCCAAGACCTCACTGTTCTCCGTACATGTTCAATACTCATGTCTGAATGGTCTACTGCAATATATTTGAGAAGGGTTCACAATTTTAGATCACCTCCATCAACACTTCACCATCACAAGACTTCTCTACTAGGTTGCTTTTGTGTCCTGGTCTGGCTGCTGAGATACATTGTTTATAAACTCTCATGACAAACAAGGCAGTTCCAGTCTATGTACATCTTCAAAAATAAAATATGTTCTAAATGAGCATATATACCAGAGGGTCTTTACTACCATTGGTAGCAAACGGGTGGGTCTAAAACAATTTTTTCATTCTTTTTGAATTGACATAATTGCAAAGGTTATTAGGCTATTTACCTTCTGACTCTTCTTGTATTTAGTGATTGGCATAGAAAAAATCGAAATGCTGGCTATAACACAATATTGTGACCCCGCTTCTTTGCCCCTCCTCTGTTTTATCATGTCTCCTTCTCCCTTTTCATTAAAAGCATACAATCCCTCTTCCCTCCATTGTGTTCTCTTGTGCCATACCTCAATCCTGCACTTCTATTTTCTATCCTTCTCCCATATAATTCTGCTTATTTTTCGAACTGTTTTTATTCCCGCCCCTGCCTCTTTCCCTTTTTCATGTTTCAGTTTCTGCTTTTTAATTACCACCTGTACTCCACTCTTTCTTTCTGCCCTTTTACTCTTGCCCTTCTCACCGAAAGCCACCTCCCTGGTTCCACTTATCTCATACACTTACAATTCTCACCCCTTACATGATTAATCATACGTGGTGTGGCATAGTATACACTGGCATTTTTTTACTCTTTCACCATACTCTAGATCGGATTCCTTGTTTATGAAAATCACTAAGCTTTTAAGGTTCAAATGTATTTATATTATTTGCAATAGTAACACGTATCCTTGCCTACAACTTAACAGCTGGCAAGGTTGTAAAAATTACCCTTTCACCAATACCATTTCATCAGTATACTAGTTCATAAAGATTTCTTAAATTGTAAAATAGCATTGTTGTTCCTAAAATACATTTCGAAATCCCGAAAGAATTATTTGTTGCGCCTCTTGTTAGAGAGCAATACCAATCTTCGAGTTTAAACTTTAGCAAATATCATTAAAAATCTTTTAATATTGGCTGATTAATCTTCTTATGTTAAACTATCAAAAGATATTTTATTTTTTGTACCAAAGATAAGAATTTGTTTAGCACGTCTGCTGATAAAAAACACTTCACCCTTTTTGGTTTAGGTTGGCCTCAGTCCTTTCGCCTAGTATGGCATGTCCTCTTTCACAGTTCCACTTTGATCGCTGATTATAAAGTAGCAGACACCACGTGTCTATCATCCACTATAACGAGTCCCCTAGCTAAATCTCCTAACCAACACAACTGACTTATTGAACTTCAATCCCTTTCCATCCCACCATCATGAGAAAGCGAGAGACATGGTAGCCCAGTTCTCTGCCGTTTCCTTGTGTCTTCTCTGCAAATCCTGTGAGTTATGAATTTTCAGTGTGGTCTCAAGGATATTGACTATTAAGAACTTTAAATGCATGCAAAGCTTAATCAAGATGAGCGTTGGAGAGTTTTTCGGGGAAGTGAAAAGTTTTTGAGAAGGTTAAAAAGACCTCAGAGGGCGCACAAAGCTCTCATGCTTTCAAGAAGGATATTCAAAGCGGACACATCCAGGAGAATATCAAAATGTAAGATAATTACGTTTTGTGCTGGGAACAGAGTGAATGTCTCTAAAGAGAACTCTGCACAGTAAAGAGCTGTCAGGACGTGTTTAAGATTGTAGTTTCACCATTTCTAAGCACTTTTAATAAAATGTGTTTCTGCAAGATGATGTAATGGTACCTTAGTTTTTGCCACTCTTGGTTTAGGCAGCTATGATCTGGCATGCCAAATGTTGTGAAGTTCTGCATGGGGGAGAGGGGGTTAAGGGATGATTAAAAGCTGTGTTTCCCCATTTTAGCTTAATAGAAGTTTTGCTACGAGTCACAAAATAAAAATGCTGAACAGATTTTACACTAAACTTAACATGACAGTAGAACTTTACTCGAATAGCCTTCATTTGTTGCGTTGCTGTAAATGAGTTCAGACATTTTAGAGATATTAGGGTTGGAAAAAGGTGCTGTCTGACTTGAAAGAGTCAACACTTTTGAATATTGTGGCCATATGAGTATGTGAATATTCATGGACCAACAATTCAAAATATAAAGGCTGACCATTGGCTGAGTAAACTGTCTGCTCTCATAGATAATTTTGGGTGCATTGCCAAAAACAGCAATTAATTGCTTGGCTATAAGATTAGGATCAGGGCCGGACTCGCCGTAGCGGGCACCGGACGTTTCCTCGGTGTGCCGGAGGCTGGGGGCAGGTTCTTTTCACTAGCAGACCCCCCTTCCCCCTCCTCCCAGGGCCGGTTGAGCAGCAATCACCAGGGGTGGTTGCTGTTCCCAGTCTGGCCCTGAGTAAGGTTTATATTGCAGGATGCAGAATATGGTCCGACATCCCAAAGTGAAAAAGGAAATCCCACATCAAGGTAGGACCACTAATGTGTCGCCACAAATAATAAAAAGTGAAACAAATCATCTGTGTACAGTAGTCCATTGTCTATTTTACGATGCAGCAGATTAAATGTACTTATTTGCAGCCTTGACAGCTATGCCATGGTCCATGACCTAAAATGGTGCCCCCAGTTTGTGGCCTTGACAACTAGACCATGTATTGGTGTCACCTTTTGTGTCTAAAGTCTGGAGCCTTGTTTTAGACTGCGGATTACTTGTTCCATCTTGAGTTTATCAAGTCCACATCCAAAAAAATGAGACCGGTGATCACTGATACTTTTGTGAGCCATATAAAGCTAAGTTGAAATATGTAACTTTATTTCATATAAATTCCTCTCATTAACATTTTAAGAAGTTGATATTGTGCATCAAAACTTTTTTTTTAAAGGGTGCTGGGTTCCTCTCAACAGAATGCAGATGGTGTACACCTAGCAAAAAAGGCTGTACTTTCTGTGATATCCTCGGATGTCCACAAAGGTAATCTTACTCCAGAAGAAAATGAGCCTTTTCCATTGCAACAGGAGGCAGATCCACCATTATGACCCAAGAAGGAGCCCTTAACAGTTCTGTGAAGGATGAGAGATCTTAATTCCTGTTAGGAGATTGCATAGAACACTGGGCTGTTTCAATATATCAAAACCTAAATCATCTCTATGTAGTCTTCCCATTGAAGTCTAGTTTTCATAGAATGCTAACATACAAACCAAACCATAATTGAGTACCTTAAAGAGAGCAAGAAATATGTTTTCAATTCCAATGAGTGTGCTGACCTGCCTGTTTAATACCTTAAACTGTTGTCCCATCATCTGGGCCATGATTCTGCGATGTAACAATTATTGTTCATCCTCAAATAATCTTTGTTTGGTCGAAAGGACCATAAAACCACACAATAAAACCGGTTACAAACAGATCACACATATTAGAACATTGGAATGTTGGGAGCTCCATTGAAAACAATGGAGTGCTCTGGGCTTATAATGGCTGGTATAAGTCTGGAGCTCCAACATTCCAATGTTTCTTTGTTCACAGCTCTGGCTGTGAACAAAGGCTTCAGGGAACCTGAGGTGATTCCAATCCCCTCACGCTCCCAAAAGGCTTAGTTTTTTTTGTTAGAACATTCTGTCCTCTAGTGACAGAATGTTCTAATAGCCTTATAGCCCTTCGTAGATGGGCTATACCGCTATTAAAGTCCCTCTCCCTTGTTAAAGGCCCTCGGTTTCGGCTTAGGGCCTTTAACGCTGGAGAGGGCCTTTAATAGCCGGTATAGCCCTCTACGGCGGGCTATAAGGCTATATTAGAACATTGGAATGTTGGGAGCTCCATTGAAGACTATGGAATGCTCAGGACTTATAATGGCTGGTATAAGCCTGGAGCTCCAACATTCCAATGTTTCTTTGTTCACAGCTCTGGCTGTGAACAAAGGCTTCAGGGAGCCTGAGGGGATTCCAATCCCCTCACGCTTCCATAAGGCTTTGTTTTTCTTTTGTTAGAACATTCTTCCCTCTAGTGGCAGAATGTTCTAATAGCCTTATAGCACTTCGTAGCTGGGCTACACCGGCTATTAAAGTCCCTCTCCCTTGTTAAAGGCCCGAGCCGAAGGCGAGGGCCTTTAACAAGGGAGAGGGCCTTTAATAGTCGGTATAGCCCTCTACGGCGGGCTATAAGGCTATAATAAAACCACAAAGTTAAATTACTGAGTTGCACAACATCAATTGCCTTTCTGTAACATCGTAACTGAGCCACGCTGCATACCTTTTCCTTAAACTCCTCGCCTGGGTAATAAAATGGAATACTGCATAACGGATTTAGGAGACTCACAGCGTTGTAAAACAATAAAGATTTTTGATGACCTTTAAAACATTTCCCTGCTAAAATTGGGCATAAAAAACGGATTCTAAAAGCTGAACGTAAAGTGCAGAATAACATAAAGTGCTTAGTGGATTGTATGGAAAATGTATCAAATAGGCAGCGGGGTAATGAAGCAAACCACATCCCAATAATGGGGAAAACCACCAGGAAGTGAATCATATTTATTTAGAGGTGGGTTAAAAAAATCTGCGTTCTGGTGCCATTATCCATAATAGATGAGGCTCCATTCCTGCAAAGTTTGGCAAATGGATATACGCATGGACCGTTACTATTTCAAGAGCTTTCTCGAGTCTCATCATATCTCTATGGGCATGGTATGTGTCCTTTAACAGAGCCTTTGTGCATGAGCCAATCTCTCTAGTATTCTCAAAAACACTAGTTAGTCCTAAGTCATGAAGGATGTTTTTTATGTACTTGATCCATGGGATGTCTAGCATATTAGTCTGTTTCAGACAATCCTCTAATATTCCCAGAGTGAAGCTTACCTGCAGAGTCTACCATGTTTTAACCCACAACAAAATAGGTGCCAAGTCCACCTTATCTTCTATAAAATCAAAGCCCACTTCGTTATGAGTAATACAACTTGGTGTATATCTGGGAATTCCCTAAATCCTTGCTAAATACTTATTTTCTGCTCCCCAGAGGGTCTTTACTGGTGTATGTCCCCAGACTCTAGCCCTGTATTTACTTCTGAATATAATTATCAGTTCTTTGGGGGATTGTGTCCTAACTTTTTGGTATATCTAAATAGGGATTCACTGGCCGCCTCCAATGACTGGGATTTTTGTAGAATCAGTTGGTCCCACTTCAAATTGGTGCTAACAGACTGCCCAAAATATCTAAAATCTGTTGTTTTCTCAAAACAACTTTAAGCGGGTCCTCTTTGGCCTGCATGTTTAAATGTAGGCTACATCATTCTTTACCTTGATATTTAACTCTGGCATAAAACTATAAAAACCCATCTAAAAGAGCTTGCAGACCATTCGCAGTATGGGCCAAGAGGACAGCATCGCCCTCATATAATAACACTGGGACTAAGCGCAAACCAATTTTTGGGACGTCAGGGGTACAGTCTGTTAAAAATAAGTCAAGAGCATTCATATACAAAAGAAATAAACAGGGTGCCAGGATGCAGCTTTGTTTCATCTCATGGTTAACTTGGATAGGGGGGGGGGATTGGTTGCTGACTGGAAGTAGCATACTCTCATGTTTGTATTTTGGTGAAAACTTTTTAGCAAATGCAACAAGAATGAATACACTTCCACAAGTCCCATGATGTCCCACAATTTATTTCTAGCCACTAAATCAAAGGAACAGGAGCGGTCCATAAAGAACATATGTATGGCCCCTCTCCTTGACATGACATATTGGTTAGGGAGATTGCTCTGTTGGGCGAAACCCAATTTGCAATTTGATAAAAAGGGAGTTTTCACTCGCCCAAACGTCCAGCTTCCCTAATTATTGTTAACTTACTGAGCATGTGATTAATACATGAAATAGATATGTTCCATTATTTATATACCAACGTTTCAACCATTATGGATAAATTCATGGGTCATCAGCAGGACTGAGTGTTTTGATGAAGCATCTGATGATAGAAGGAGGGGGTGGTTCAAACAACTATGACTGCTTCATCCAGTCAGCGCTTAGTAATCAAATTCTGATTGTAAGATAGAATGCAGTGTCCATCAAAAACAAAACACACATTCGAAAATGATTGAATTACCCACAAGGTCCCCCCTTCACAGGGCGGGGCTGGCTGCACATACTATCAGCAATGCAGGAGTTAGGGTAAGGCAGTTTTTGTTTTCTGGAGCTATATGGACGACAGTGTTTCCTATAGTACATGATATGTTCTGTCTTTGCGATCCTAATGTAATCATTTTACATGAATAAGATGTTGATCTCGAACATGTTCTAGGGATCAGGCATTTCTTTTGTAATAAAGGAAGATCTTCCCTCTTTACATGCCAGGTGTCCTAAAACGCGCTCTATGTTTTTTATCCATGCCCGATGTCAAAAATGGCATTCAAACTCACTTCAACCTGAAGTTGGAGGGTGCTCGTCACAACATCATCTGTGTCATGGCTACACATTTTTAAAAGGCTTTTCCAAGAGCTACCTTTGAAATTTCATTTTAGTATATTATTCGAATATCACTACAAAAAATGTGTACAGTATTCTCAGGAATAATACTTATGTCAGCAACCATTTCACTCATAAAATCATTGATTATATAAATATAAAGTTTTGGCAAACTTAAACCATTTAGTGGTCCAAGAAAGGACATTAAAATGGACATTGCAATTTCTTTTTACAGTATATAATAATGCATAAAAGTGAGAAACATTGAAGGGAATGCAATCTCACCACTGTTTATGGACATTCAGCTTGCTGTTCCCGGATGATGAAATACATTCCTTCTTTGTTCACCACAGAACATGTGCCCACCTAAGCGATCACAATGAAGAGAACCAGACTCTCAATACCTCTTGTGCCAAGGTTGCCCTGACTTTGCAGCGAAAGACCCTGCTTTTGATGATTGTAATGCTGATGATGTTTCTAAAGTAGAGTCACCCAAGTCTAAGAGTTGAACACTTTGGTTCTCATGCAGCACCTGCTGCTTTTGGGATCCCTAACTGCTCCACTGTTCCCAGTATGTTTTTCTGAGGAAACTTTAGTTAGCTGCATATGTATTTCAAAAGGAATATCGCCGTAGTGGAATGTTTAGATATGACTCATTACACTAAGCTAAATAGCTTTGAGAAAGTAAACAAAAGTGTATTGAAATATAAATGGTTCCTATTTCAATGTGAAGGTGAAAGGAATTGTTTAGTGCCATCTCCAGTTACGGGTCTGATGTACAAAAGTATGTTTTGCGATTTGGAAATAGGAATGAGAAGTTCTATATTTTCCGATTACTAAATTGCGTTTTTTTTATTATTCACAATTCCTAAATAATGATTGCCTATTTGAGATTCTTATTAACTGTAAATATCGAAACAGCATTTGCAATTTACGAATGTCACAATTAGTGAATGATGACATCACAGATGTGGAAACTGTTATTAAATCACGCATTTCGAGCCTAGAATCAATCAATCAATCAATCATCGCATTTATATAGCGCGCTACTCACCCAGAGGGTCTGAAGGCGCTGGGGGAGGGGGGTCCGCTACTGCTCGAACAGCCAGGTCTTGAGTTGCTTCCTGAAGGCGAGGTGGTCCTGGGTCAGGCGAAGGTGGGTGGGGAGGGAGTTCCATGTCTTGGCGGCGAGGTAGGAGAAGGACCGAAGAAGATCATTATAGCTTGTCTGCAATACTTTAAAGAGGGAAAGTGTACTGACCGGAGCCACAGGAAGAAGTTCACAGAAAAGAAAGAGAAAACGTAATGACAAGGACTTAGAAATCTTTGTTGAGGACTGTTGTGCTGGGTAGACTGATAGGCTGTTTGGCAAGTCCTGCCTTGAAGTCCTTGAGTCTACGGAAAAATAAATCTGGAGAGAAATCTAGGCCAGGATAAATTCTGCTGTGGCGATAAATAGAAGTGTGAAAGAGATTCGGAGAAAGCTGTACAACCTTAGGCCAAGAATAAAGAACAAGCATTTTCAAGGAATTCCTTCCATCTGGGCCCTAAGGTGGTAGCTGTCGAAATGAAGCAAGGTGTTTCTAGCTGTGGGTTTGACAAATAAGTCGACTTCTAGGGTACCTTCATGGTGTCTTATAAGGATATCAAGGAACTCTACTTGATCCTTACTAACGTGAGATGTAAACTGCAGATTGCTGTCACATGCATTGAGCCATGCTAAAAATTCAGTTAGCGCCTGTTCCGTATCCGTCCAAATGAAAAAAATATCATCAATATATCATGACCACATATATATTGATTCAAAGAAAGAGGCCACTTCATTATAAATAGGAATGCTCTCAAATTTGGCCATGTAAATATTAGCCACTGAAGGGGCTACCGATGCCCCCATACTTACGCCCTTGATTTGCTTGTATAGGGTTTTACCAAATTCAAAGGTGTTTTCACTAAGGACTATTTCTATACATTGCAAAAGATACTTTTTTGAGCAGGGGACCTTATATTCGTTGATAAACCAATCAATTGCAGTCAGGGCTTTGTCTTGCGGAATATTACTGTATAGGGCCTCAATATCAAGAGTCACCAGAATGTTAGTGGCCTGATTGAATGGAAGATGTTCAACTTGATTAATAATAGATGTGGTATCCATGATATAAGAGGGTATTTTGGCTATGAAAGGTCTTAGAATAGCATCCGAATATTTTGAGAGGGGTTCTGTAATGGAACCAATAGTGATAGACATGAAGCTGCCTCCTACCAGAGACATTACTGTGCTAGTTGATTACGCACTAGCTAACCTCAGGTTGTGGCATACTTTAGTCGATATGGACATTAGGGAGACTCCAGGGAGTGATCACAATCCACTATGCCTCTATCTAAAACCAATGTATGACAAGCGATCTAGCGAACCATGCCTACACGGTCATACACAAGAGGTCTTCTTTACCAACAATAGGCGTCGCCTTAAATGGCGTCGCCTAATAGACCCATTATTGGCCAACAAGAAAGCAAACCTGGATCTAGTATCAGTAGTGTCTCTGGTT
This sequence comes from Lissotriton vulgaris, assembly GCF_964263255.1. Classification (NCBI taxonomy): domain Eukaryota; kingdom Metazoa; phylum Chordata; class Amphibia; order Caudata; family Salamandridae; genus Lissotriton; species Lissotriton vulgaris. The sequence goes on along the minus strand of NC_141687.1, from coordinate 1,459,965,024 downwards.
CACCTGAGCTTTGTCTTACTTGAAAAACTAGTAGTTAAACATCACACAGAGAGTCACGTTTAACATCACGCCTAGTTGAAAAATCAACTGGTTGAGTTGCTTTACACAATTTTTTACATTATTTTGAAAAATAAATTGAAGGAATGAAAGATAGTATTAAGTTTGTTTATGTACTAAAGATAATAGCATGCTTTGTGTTACTGTTTTTGTTAAATTATGACAATAGTTACACAAATGTATATTATCGGAAGAACAAATAATTTGGTGATTTTTTGATTACCTCAAAAAAAATGTTAGTCACATGAATTCTTCATTGCTGGCCTTCAGCAGCTATTTCTGAAGACTTGCATCTTCTAACTGCAATATTGTGCAGCATTGCACATGTACCAATAATTCTACAGTATGTTGCCGGGTCATACTCCTGTGCCCCACCAGAATTACATAGACGACAAAACAATTTCAGTAATCCAAACGCCCTTTCTATAACTGACTGTGTTTCCTTGTGTGCATTAGTGTACTTTCTGTATCTAGGTGATCTTGGATGAAAATATAGCGTAAGAATCCAAGGTAATAATGCATTTGGTGAACAATAGAGTCCCGCCCCCACCACAGCAGCAACAGTACTAACACAATTAGTTCTTCATACAACATTCGCACAGTGACTTACAAACTCTCATGCACACTGCTTCCATAGTACAGATTTATCAATAGGTAATGCAGACTAATTAAAGGGGCGAGGGCAGGGAGGGAAGAAGTTGTTAGATTTGTATATTGCGTTATATGCCAGGAATTGTCCATGTCTATTTTACAGAGCCACAAATTAGATGCTTTGACATTTAGCATGTCATGTCATGACTTAACACTGTAAATACTTAATAAATTATTAATACAATGCAATAAATGTGTGTTAAAAAAAAGAATCCAAGTTCACAAGCATTATGCACTGTCATCTAAAGAAATATAAGGTATTTAATTATATACAAAAACATTGTTTTATAATAACCATTACATGTTCTGTCCTGTAGCTAGTGGGCTATATAATGCCTAATGTTTAAAAATATAGGGATTAAGAGTGCTTTCTGGAAACGATGCTACAATATCAGCTGTGAGGCATGAAGCATTACGAACCACCTGAATATTTAGGGAGTGGTGACATTTTTGATAGACCATGATGATGGCCATATGAGGATACGTGCACCATCCGCACACAAAATTACATTTGGGGAAACTGCAATTTAATAAAAAACATCACCTTGGAGATTGTAATTCAGCTGGGGGTTGAGGCAAATAAATATGCTTTTTTCAGGCTGGACTGTTCCTATTGCAGCAGGGTCAAGACTGATTTGCGTATCGTTGGGCCAAACTGATATGGCAGGCTGTGCAAACTAACAATAGACTTGTATGCGGCCACAACTTGCTACCAGTGGCTGAGATAAATTCAAGTGTTCCACCCATCCCTTTATTATATTTAGGTGCATTACCTTTAGTGTGACTGTCCCATGCTCCTGCTTCCACTGGCAGAAGGTTACACCTGATCAAAGAGCCCCAAACAAGCTGAAACCCTTCTTGGGATCTTGTGTTCTGCTTCAGGGAGGACCTAGCCGAGCGGTTTGCCTCGACTGTTCTTATTGGAACAGGGGCACAACTGATTTGCATATGGCTCATTTCAAGCTGTGGTGACATGGTGTGCAATATAACGATTGGCTGGGATGCAGCAATCACCAGTGGCTTAAACTAATTCAGCGATACAAAAGGGGATGATGGACGGAGCGTTTGAGCAAATCAAACACTCACCCCCAGTCAACTGATCTGGATTTAATCCATCACCATTCTTTAGCTCATCGTCCATCATCCCCTTTTGCATCGCTTTGTTCGCCCTAAGTTGGCAGGGTATGCTCAGACGTGAGTCCCTTGCTCACTTGGCCACTGGATTCAAGATAGCCTTACGCTCCGTCCATCATCCCCTTTCGTTAAACTAATTCAAGCATTCCACACATCACTTTTTGTACTCTTTATTTCATTTTTCAAACATAGCATCTAGAAAGTTGTATAATATTCTCAAAATAGTACTCTGTGGTGTGCCCCCAGCAACTGCTATTTGTGCACTGATAAGTTCCACATGCAAGGAAGAGAAGCCAACCTAACACCTGAATATTTATAGGGCTAGCAACACTAAAGTGCACTGACCCTCCTAAAACAGGCTCAAATTAAACCTAAAATCACCTCCTTACTAAACGTGTGCCTTCTATATACCTCCTCACCTGTTTGTTCAAACAAGGTAGCCCTATGCCTAAAAATCCTCTCTCTTTTTCTACTCCTCCTCTGCTGAGCTCCAATAATGAGCATGTGTCTCGCCATAGCATTAAGTGCATCCATTAGTAAAGATTGCAATGCATTCTGATGCCATTTTATGCCCTCTGGCTAATTCCAACCTGGCTGAAGTTGGTGTTCATTTGCACAAGAAATTTGCTGATTTTGGGGCTATTTTGAAATTGAAAATTTAAGTACATACAATTTTTAATCAAGTAAAATGTCAAAGCAAGAAATGCAAAAACCAATCGCAATAAGAAATTGGTAACTAATCAGTTTGCTATACAAAACTATGGGGCATATTTTCAAGGGGGTTTATCTCCGCTTTTTTGGCTTCAAAAGCCAAGAAAGCGGAGATAAAATTATCTCCCTATTACCTAGCTGTCGCTAACACCAGTTAGCGACAGCTAGTAGGATATAGCGACCATCTTTGGCCCCACTTTGCATGTCAGTGATATTTATCGCTAATGACATGAAAAGTGGGCGTGCCAAGATGTTAGAGACTGAAAACAGTCGCTAACATCGCTATCTCCTATTACCAACTTTTGGAGATATTCGCGCTAAGAGCGAATATCTCCAAAAACTAACACCTGCCCCTGAGCAGTTCTTAGCCATGTTATCCAATGGGAGGTGGATAACATGGCTAAGAGCATTAGCTCGGTAATGCCTGAATATCGCTGACTTTTCAGCGATATTCATGCATTTCGGCCGATTTTTATCGCTTAGGAGATAAACCTTGATAATAGCAAGGTTCCTAAGCGATAAAAATCGCCGCAGCTCGGCAATAAAAATATAGCCGCTAAACCAACATAGCGAAAATTATCGCTAGTTGTTGGTAATAAGCCCCTATGTTTTGGGACTCATAATACGTCAAAGAAAGCCTATTTAACGGTCACAACCCATTTTGTGAATGGTTTGCAATTCGGTAAGCCTTCTTGCATCAGGCACCAAGAGTCTAAGAAACAGTTACATTGTTTAGCAGGTAGAATAAAGAGTGTTTTGTAAAACCTCAGGTTGGCGAAACGTTTTGTTTTAATTTCATTCAAACAAATTTTTACTTGATACGACAAAAAATGCGAACATTTAAATTATTTCAATGTATGATTTTATTTTGAGTCATAATTTTATGTTTACACCTGTTTTAAATAACTTATTTTTATATTTTCCAAAATAAGTTTACTAAACTGAAAGTATATTTAGTATTTTTTTATTTATGGTTCGCTGACTTGAATGATCAATTATAGTCAATTGGCTGAGACTCTCTTTTAACATTTTAATTATTTAATGTTTTAAGTTTTTTATATTATGAATGGAATTTTTCTGTTTATTCTTTGCTTTGGGTTCTGCAAAAATATTGTCACTTTAAAAACACGTAAGTTCCTATAATAAAGATAAAAAACTTTGCTTGTGCCACTCATACTGGCTAGTCATTGCAGAATAAAGGGTCATTTATACTATGGAGGCAAGGTGCTAGATTCTGTATGTGCCTTTCATAATGAGAGAGTTCACAAGACAAGTAGTTGGTGAGGAAGATGGCTCCAATACTCCTGTGTCCGCAGACTGAGCTGCGGGACCTCCAGCAGCTGCAGTTGGTGTCATCCCAGGTGGATGAGGAGGCTGCCATCTCTCTTGAATATGGTCCTGTTTCACATCATGTGTGACTATAGAGAAGTGACTGATTGAATATGTTGTTTGCAATGTATGTTGTGGCATCAAGACATGCCAGAGCTTCTAAATACCACTTAGGCATGGCAACGATACTGTAAAACGTGGGCTCACAGCATTAGAAGTGCATTCCATGTAGTGTGAGTCAACATTTGCAAACTGGTTGGAGGACTCACATTGTCCCTATGACACAGCTCTGTATGGCCTTTACCAATCCCCAGCATGCCTTCGGTGCAGGGCTTGGCCTGTGGACAGGCTCTGCTCCAGCCTCTGTGCCACAAACCTAACTCTGCATAGCACTGAGTCATGCATAGGAAACTCTCAGAGCAGGACCTGGCCTAAAGCCAGTCCTCGCCCTCGACCCTTTGCCACTGAATCAGCTATGCATGGACTTTGGCCATGGACCGCTTGCTGGACTAACCTGTCTCCAGACCCTGAGCCAGCTGTGGGGTTCACAGTGCCCACTGTGAGTGGATTTTGCTATATATAGTTGTGGTATGATTTTTCTAACGTTGTTTTGAGTTTTTTCTTCAGAATTTCAAGTGGTTTACTGCTTGATCCACATTAACCTGCAGATCAGAATGTACTCACCTGGTTACATGTCTCAGTGAGGTTTGCACAGAATCAAACAGCTGCAAAGTAGACTGAAAAACATATCTTTGATACCCTGTTTAGATATTTTGTATGTAGCGCAAACTAGACACGAGACATTGAGTATGTGAGCGCTTTACATGAGCACCAGTTTCGTTACAGATGGACACATTAATTTTCTCAATTATTTATTACTTAAGGGTTCCTTTGCGGGGTACTATAAAGAATATATTTCCCCAACCACTTCTGCGAGGGAACTTGCTGCCTGGCATGAGGCAGGCATACACACGCTGAGGGATCTTGACCATGAAGGTTTCATTAAACCATTCAAGACCCTAGTGACAGAAGAGAGATTTTATTTCAACCTGCTCATTTTTTCCTACACAATTCCATCCAGGAGGCACTACATGCATGCTGGTGCGGTATGCAGTAGGAATGCCAAATGCACTTCACTGTTCGATATCTTCATATCTTGGGCACGGGCCACCATTTGACATGGTGGTTTGCTGACTCATTGCGCAAGCATGTTGTACTCCCACTGACTCCTCTACATCGCCGTTGAGAAACAGCCCTGGGCGGTGCTTGTACAGATAAAAAGTGGAAAGCCATAGTTGCATATCCTGCACTTGCTTCTGCCTTATACAATACTACATACTCCACAGGGCTTACCTCATTCCTGTTCAGATAAATCGTTACTACCACCATACTGACGTCACTTGCCCCCGCTGTTCCCTCATCAATGCTGGACTGCCACATATTCTCTGGGAATGTCCCATCCTTCACCCTTACTGGCTGGGTGTCACCACATGCTTGGCAACCTGTATGACACCAAGAGATTGATCACCCGCATTTGGAAGTCACCGGGACCTCCTGTGCTCACTGCTTGGGAGCTCTCCAGGCAGGCCTGGGCCTAAGTCGAAAGAGCTGCCTTACACAGGGAAAACACGCAGGCCTGTGCAAATACCCATTGGTAGTTAGCTGGAATGTCATTCTAGCCGATTTCCTAACTGCTCTGACACCTGCTGATGAATCACCAGGAGCTGCCTTGTCTCCAGCATTTGCAGGCACACCGACTATGGAGAAGTGTGGCTCAATGGTGGAGAAGTGTGGCTCAATGATTAGAGCGGCAGACCCTGATGCAGAGGTCTAGCCCGGGACCAGGGTTCAATTCCCCGCCTCGTCGGGTCTTGGGCTCAAAATTCCACGGACCTGATAATTCTCGCCTTGGTGCCTATTCCAATCATGTAGTCCCACTCTGCAACTCTGGGCAATAGCTTGCTTAATCTCCACAATGGCCCCCACAACGCTAAGGATGCCTGGCCTCCACCTTGGGGGTGCCCAGGAGTGGACGCCTCACAGGGAAAGCCAGGATGGGTTCCACAGCAGTATTCGTACAAGCACCTTGAGACCCTTGCGGGTGAGTAGTGCGCTATACAAGTATCAATTTACATTTACTATCAATCTATCACCGGGAATTCTTGTTCCCCCCCCCCCCCCGAATATATTCCTTTTTGACGCAAAAGCTGTACCTTTGTTTTTTCATTCACATTGTATCTCTGTAGGAATGCTCTCTTTTCCTCTTTCCTCTTAATATACTGTGAACTGGACCTGCTGTGGTTTACCCTGTCTGGTTATAATTTTTCTTACATCTGTTTCATACATACTGCTTATAGAATCTTCATATATTGCATTATGTGTCACGTATCTCTTATATTTGATTGTAATATTCACTTTTTGCACACTAAAAAATGCAACAAATAGATTAAAAAAGGAAATAAAGAATATATTTCCCCCTCTGTACATTAGAAGGACATTGTAAGTCACCATGGATTTTTGTGATCGTATATAGGCTGAATGCCAAGATAGTTTACAAAGTAATGGAACGTCAAGGTGGCTTGCAATAGCCTATTAATGTATGGCTAATTGTATGTTATTCCTTAAAATACATGGTCACACAATCACCCTTTACACAAACTGCTCTAATCATTGATAACTTGCTCTTTCAGAGAGTGTATGGTTAAAAATATGTAGTATAAAAGCATAAACGCAACATAAAGCATTTAGCATTTTCTTGAAAAAAGAAAGTAGAAATAATTTAATGTAAATCTGATGAAAACTGCTCAGAATGTGTAGAAATATGCAGAGATTCTTTCTCGAATTGCCTTTAACTGTAAAAAATAACCATTTTACCATAAACATGCCCTTAATGCTTTATGATGTTCATTTTACAAAAACAGATCATAGGAAGGAAACGCTGGCTCACTTTTAGTTTTAACTGAAGTTTCAATTAGATTCTGATTTTCCTTTCTTCTGGGTTGCTGGCTCTGGCAGCAGGCATTATGATCTGACAACCAACAATAATAAACAATTATCGACGGGCTGTTATTTGGAGTGCGGATTCCCATGTTTTATAAATGTGTTATAATTACAAAGTTGAGTGAGAACGGCTGGGGTGACACCTAGTGTTAAGATATAACCTGGACCACCACCACAGGCATCTCTTATTGAAGCTGCCAAAGAGATATGAAGGAGAGTCTTGATTCACAAGTAGAAGAATCTTTTCATCCTAGATGAGGTTCCTGCAGCTCAGCATAAAATATTGTGATAACCAATACGTGTGGTAACGTTTAATATTGGAGTCCCTGCATGTCAGGTGTGTGAATTTAGGTGAAAAAGGCCAGCGGGGATGGTACGCTATACCCGGAAGTCATTGGCACATGCACTTCCATTTTACGGTGTTTCCGTTTGCAAGAAACTGCTTGATCCCAACAGAAAATGGAACCGATAAAATAAAATAAAAAGCGACTGGAGATGTCTCTAATGTGCATGGGTCGTGGCGGTCTCCGGACTGTCAGTGAGACGGATGCACGCCGCAGTGCATTGTGGGAATATTATGACAGGGGCTTCGCCCCTGACATGCACCTGCTCGTACTCCAACTTGCTGCACGGGGAATTTATTCCGCCAGATCCTGCAATACATTACAATCCGCGCCCAGGGGAGTCTATTTATCCGACATTCTGCTGCCACGGCGATGTTTAATTCATGCTGGACAAATTATGTCATGAAGAACTTTCCTTTTTAAAGTTGATGTTAATCTTTTCCTTCGTCTCCTGAATGCGTTTTAGTTTTTTTTCATTAAGGCAGCACTTTTAACTCTGCATGATAACATGATCGTCGTCTGTGAATGACTTTAATGATTATCAAGCTGGAGTAGCAGGTTGTGTGATTAGCTTTTTTTTTACTAGGACCAGAATTGGGAACTAAATGCAGTCTTGGCGAATTTTGTCAGACCAGTCCCCATAGTGCGTATAATAATCGAATGCATAGAGCAAGCCTTACCACTGAAAGGGGAGATTGGGGGATTTCTTCCCTAGTGAAATTTTGAACCAAATTTTAACTATGTTTTTACAGCACGTTTTTCATTATAGAACAATGTCCAATCATTTAATAGATGGATACAGATCAGATGGATGGGGGAAAGAAGATGGTGGTGTGCTGAGGCTGCCGCAAGTGCTCCTTCCCTCCCCTCTCCACCTACAGCATCCAGCAGAGCTTTCTTCGGACCTGTGGAGCTGCTACATTGTAGCGTTGACTGTGTGATGCCCTGGATGCTGTGCTAGCTTCATATTTTGTTTCACGGCCAAGCAGCTGAAAGGCCTGCCTACTATCCCTCCTGCCCGTCAGGGGCGGCTCTAGGCTCATGGTGGCCCTGAGCGGGAAGCAAAGGTAGGGGGCCCCGGAAGAGGGGGTCCGGGCGGGACAGAACGCGAAGGCCAGTGAAGAGGGGGGGAGGGGGGGATCAGGGTATTTGCAAGTGGAACAGAGCCGGAAGCCGCCAAATCCCTGCCAGGGGCCGCCATGCAAATATGTATCTATCCTCAGAGGATTATTATATTGAGGATATATAATGGCGTGGTGGCCCCTGGGGTATGGTGGCCCTGTGCTGGTGCACAGCTTGCACATGCCTAAGGCCGCCCCTGTGCCCGTACTGGAAAAGCTGCCGACTGATGGTGGGTTCTTGACCGCCGACAGTCGTATGAGTTCTGAACGCTGCTTCAGTGCTGTGGGCCTGCTCATCTGTGTTACGGCTGAACAGTCCATGTTGTCCCTTGACTACTGGTGGTTGCAGGCAAGGGGCAGTTGTTGTCACTAACAATATTGCTGTCAGTTCTGCTCAGCTGCATTGATCTTTCCCAGGAGCTCTGTACACGTTTCACTAGCTCAGCTATATTGTCTGCTTCACCTGTTGTCAATTACTCCTATTTTGTTGTCTGGTCACTCACTACCTCCTGCCTACACCAGAGCCTTAGCAGCTCGCACTGCCTGTACTTTGGTCATTCAGGTGATTTGCATGGCTCCGTCGTAATCATTCTGAGCCTGCCTCTGTGTGAATGTAAAGCAGGGTGTTCTGCAGGGCTCACAACAAAAAAAGAAATAATCATACCCCATCACCTAGAATGGAGGAAAGGGAGACAGGCTTCATCAACATTCAAGAATGCTCAGCTTTTTTTTTAACACATAGCACGTATTTCCTAAGTACATGGGATTGTATCACTGGATTTAGCTGTATTAAGTCAAAGTGAGAGTTTTCAAACATGAGCTGAGAAACATTGCTGCCCATGCCCTGATGATCATGGCATTAGTGATCTAAGAGCAGGCCCACTGAAAATTATGTGACAAGAAAGGACCAAATTAGGTGGCAGGGGTCACTAACCCATGCAGCAGGAGAAGGCTGAATATACAACCCATTTTTTGATAGTATTACCTCAGGATTTTGTTATAACCCAAATACAGCCATAAGCAATGGAAAGATGGACATGTTTAACATTTGTGAAGGGCTTTCCACTTTGCAGCAACAAGGGTTTCTTTGTATTTAGCAATGTTTGAGCTAGAAACAAAATATTTTTTGTTAAAAGCTGTAGATTGTGCAGCGGATGATTTATGAAGAAAATCCATAATTATGTGGAAAAAGCAGCAACCACAAAATCAAATATTTCCAGTAGCCCTAGCTAAGAGGCATGTCAGGGTTCATGTGTACCCTTTATATGGGATACAGTCTTATTAATTATGCAGCAAAATTATAGTCTATGATATCAAACACAAGAGGTGTTGTACAGCACACACCCTGACTACTCGTATTTGAATGTGCCTTGATATGCGATATTGAAAACAATTGAGGTTGGTAAATTAACGCATTTGCCTAGTATCACACAATTTGGTGAAGCAGGAAAGCCAAGACTGATCCTAGATTTTCCAGTTTCTCACTGTGCAATTTGGCCACTGTATGGGTATCACTTTATGGCATTAAAATTAACGCTTCATCTTTATTTCATGGAGCATAAGACTAGACTAGAGTCTGGGAGACATGCAGGGTCCACATTGTTTTTTGGCATTTTTACGTGGCACGGATATTGACCATAGGCATAAGAGCACTTCAAAACCGACAAAGACCACAGATATTTTTTCCAGCACCGAGATTTTGTCTGCATTCACAGGATTCGGAAAGCGGTACAAAAGGGGGACGGAGCATCTGAATCAATCAAACACTCACACCCAGTCAAAGGATCTGGGTTTAATCCATCACCGTTCTTTAGCCCACTCTGCCACCCCAGTTCAGACATGGCTATATGCAAATCAGTCTGACCCTGTGCCTCATGGGAACAGTCCAGCCCGAACTGCCAAGCCATGTCTTCCCTGGACCGGAAACAAGCTTCCGAGGACCGGTTTCTGGCATTCCAGCCGTCTTCAGCCCGGCTTGCTTCAATCCAGTGGCAAAGTGAGCAAGGGACTCACGTCTGAGCATACCCTGCCACACTTATGGCGGCCAAAAGCGGTACAAAAGGGGGTGGTGATGGACGGAGCATCTGAATCAATCAAACACTCACACCCAGGTTTAATCCATCACCGTTCTTTAGCCCACTCTGCCACCCCAGTTCAGACATGGCTATATGCAAATCAGTCTGACCCTGTGCCTCATGGGAACAGTCCAGCCCGAACTCCCAAGCCATGTCTTCCCTGGACCGAAAACAAGCTTCCGAGGACCGGTTTCTGGCATTACAACCGTCTTCAGCCCGGCTTGCTTCAATCCAGTGGCAAAGTGAGCAAGGGACTCAAGTCTGAGCATACCCTGCCACTTTTATGGCGGCCAAAAGCGGTACAAAAGGGGGTGGTGATGGACTGAGCATCTGAATCAATCAAACACTCACACCCAGTCACAGGATTCTGAGCCAAGACCCGGATTGAAGTCTCTCTCTCCTTGATGAATGGTGGGCACCTGTAGCTATTAGGCCATGTCGCCTCTTATGAAAGGTCAGCTCATTTTGGGCTTGAGGTTCCAAGAGGATTTTGAGCTGAGCAGAGCCAGGCCTCTGACTCACATATTCAGTGGCTTGCCCACATAAACAGCATGAGTTAGACCTTGCACCATTGGCATGGGTCTCCCTTCCATTTGTTTGCTGTTGCCACTTGTGTTTTGCTGGTCTAGATGGTTTTGCAGTCTGCCACTGCTATTCAGTGCCAAACTGCAAGTGCTCCCTATTGTAAAGTGTTGTATTGGATTAGTGACTCCATGATTGGCTTATTTGATTTACTTGTCAGACCCTAGTACAGTGCACCACGTGTGCCCAGGGCCTGTAAAACAAATGCTGCAGGTGGGCCACCAACAGAAGCAGCTTGCAATACATGGATCAGGCCTGCCATTGCAGAGCCTTTGTGCAGTCTCGGACTGCCATGTCGACTTGGCAAGTGCACACACCTGCCAGTCCCTAAACCTTCCCTTTTCTACATATTAGTCACCCCTAAAGTAGGCCCAAGGGCAGGGTGCATTGTTTGTAATCGGTAGGACATGCCCTGCTGTGTGTGGCATGTCCTGATAGTGAATTACAGCCAATTTCCTTTTTCACTATTGCAAGTCTACCTGTTCCTATAGGCAAGAATGGGAAGTTTGATTGTAACATCTTATAATCCTAGCTGAACTAGGGAACCAGGTTGAAATTCGAAATTAATATGCCTGAACTCAGAATGTTAAAATACATCTTTTAGTGAGGGTGATTTTTTCACTTCTGCGAATCAACATGAACCTCTGCCAAAGAGAAGAACCGAAGAAGCTGAAGGAGAGACTGCCCCTGTGCTGTGCTATTCCTGGGGTTGGCCTGCAGTGGTTACTGTTTGCCAAGGAAAGGAGAAAAGGAACTTTGTGAACTTTCACCATCTTGAAGAAGAATCTCCAAGGGCTTGAAGTGTGCTTGCCTCTTGCCCGAAGTCTCATTTATTCAAGACTTCACCACCAGCTCCCCTGAATTCTCTTGCTGGGAATTCTACCTGCAGAGAGGTGCCTACTGTTGTTTGGGCCCTCGAGGAAGACTGCGTGTCGCCGGAAGCTGGAAGCGTGACGCATTGAGGAAGAAGCGTGTCGCCGACGCATCACCGAAGCGTGTCGCAACCACAGCTGTTTGCTGTCGCATCACTGATGAAGCACGTTGAATCACCGGAGAAGCCTGTTGCTGCCACAGAGATCACTGTCGCATTACCTGCGAAGAGTGTCGCAGGGTCTGTCGCGGCTCAAGAGTTCACCGAGTCGCCGCATGGCAGTCAGGCATGCACACATCGAATCCATGCTGTTGCATCACATCAAAGATGCCATTTTGTCGCATTGCATCGAATCGTCACATCGCATCAAGGTGCCATCTTGTCACAATGCTCATCGGTGCTGCAGTAAGAAACTACACATCAACTCGCCACACAGTAAGGAAGCAGCGCATCACCTACCCTGCGCTGCAGTAATGAACCGACGTACCCACTCCCCTGAGTATAAGGAACAGCGCATCAACTTCCCCACAACCCTTTTGTTTGTGTTGCGTGACGCACCACAGGTACTTTGAGAGTAAATTTTCTCATTTACCATCTACATTGAACTAAGCTATTTGTTACCATTTTAAAAACATATTTTCGATTACAGTATTGTGGATTTTTGTCGTTTGGTCTTGTGTTAAGTCTAGTAAAGATTACTTATTTTTCTAAACTGCTGTAGTGACCATTTGTAGTGTTTACACAAATGCTTTACATACTGCCTGTGATATAAGCCTTTCTGCTCATGCCAAGCTACCAAGGGGGTGAGCAGGGGTTATCCAGGAGTGTACCCCCCTTAACCTGACTAGAAGCAAGGGCCCCTACTTAGTCAAAGTTACCTACCTCTGCCAACTACAGTCCCCCATTTCTAACATTGGTAGTTAGCGGTGAGGATTTGGACTTGCATTTGTGATTCAGATACAGGGATTGGTGTAAACTACCAGTGAGTGCAGACCATTACACAACCACATACTTTTTGGTAGAACTTTTTTTCTTGGAACTTCTATTTTTGTTGAGAACTGGAGAACTGCCAATTTCCTTTCACCATGAGTAAATCAGCATCCATTGCACCTGAAGATTATGATTTTGAGGAAGAAAAGGTTGATGTTTATACTGTGCCACAACTTTAGACCATCTGTGAAAAGTTTAATATCTCTATTAAAGGCCTCTCCAGGAAGGAGGAATTCCAAAAGGCGCTGAGGGCCTCGTTGGAAGCTAGAAAAGCCACTGAGCATACTGAAGAGCTTGGAGAAGAGGCAGAGAATATAGATATTCAGCTAGATGGCCCATTGGGCCTGACCAGGGAGAGGGTACCTTCCAGGCCAGGTAGCAGTGTTTCTTCCAAGGGTCTGTCCCCAGTAGAGCTGGAGGACAAGGAAAGGGATAGGATACATCAGGTGGAGCTAGCCAAGCTCAAACTGGGTGGGCAAATGGAGTTAGAAAATAAGAAATTAGCTCTGGAGGAAAAAAGGATGCATTTAGAGCATGGGTGAATGTTTAGGGAATTAGGGCTCAAGGCTAAGAGCTTACAAATTACTCCCTCTGGTGGCAGCGCACCATCCGTGCCCATAGAAACAAGAGTGTTTATTCCCAAGGATGTGATTAAGGCGTTCCATAGGCATTAAGATATTGGGCAATGGTTTAAGACCTATGAGGTAGCTATGACCTCCCACCGGGTCCCTGAGAAGCAGGGTTGTGGGGGCGGTTCCTCAGTGATGGGCAGTATTCCTTGTTAGATTTGCCCTCTGAGGATCAGAATTCCTATGTCCACATGAAGGAAGCCTTAATGTCCAGGTATGGATTGACCCCAGAGCTTTATAGACAAAGGTTTAGGAATTGTAAGAAACTGGAGTCAAGCACATGGGTAGAGTATGTTTCTTTCTTTGGCAGAGCATTGGATGGTTGGGTGAAGGGTAGCAAAGTGAATGATTTTGAAGCTCTCTATAATTTTATTGCATGGGAGCACTTGTCAAATAATTTGTTTCCAGAGCTACGCTAGCACCTTATTGATAGCAAGCTGACTAACCCTAGGAAGCTTGCTGAGGAGGCGGACCGCTGGGTTAGTACCTGGGTCAACAAGGTTCATGTGGGAGACTTCGCCAATGGTGGGCAGGGTCCCCAGCAGAAGAGTGGGGGGGACAATGGCTTAACAGAGGGAGTTCCAGAAAGGGCCCCAAAGTGATCCCCAAGGTAAAGGTTCCCAGCCTCCACTGAGAAGAAGCCAGGGTCCCGACAGGTAAACCTGCTCAGAATGGACCCCAACATGTTTTAAGTGTGGTGAGGTGGGCCACTGTTTCTATGATTCCAAGTGCCCCCTGAAAGCAAAAACAGCACCCACAGGTGCACCGCCCTGACAGATGGCTAGTGTAGCCCTGGGGGAGGATATGGGTGCCCAAGGAGGGTGGGGTACCTCAGAGATGTCCCTAGTATCTTTAGGAGACTGTGAGGTGGTCCACAGGACTCAGCGGCCTGATAAGACAAATAAATACAGGCAGTGGGTGACCGTCAATGGCCATAGAGTGGAGGCTCTAAGAGACACCAGAGCCAGTGTGACAGCTGTCAGTTGTAGGGTGGTGTCTGAAGAGCAGGTGATCCCCAATGCATTTTACCCGGTTGTTGTTGCTGAAAACATAGAGAGCCACTGCATGGTTGCTTAGGTTCCTTTTGAGTGGGGGGGGGGGGTCTCAGGTGCTCTTCAAGTAGCTGTGAGGCCAGCCATGCCTTTGATTGTCTATTGGGCAATGATATGGAGAGCTCCCCTTGGGCTAAGGTGGAGCGAAATTCTCATTTGGAAATGTTGGGTTTGCCAGAGTGAGCGTGTGTGACCACCCGGTCCATGTTAGCTAGTAAGGGTGTTCAAGAGGACCTGGAGCCTGAAAGAGTGGACCAGATGCCTGCCTTAAAGAGAAGAGGCAGGGGGCATAGGAAATCAGCCCCCACCGTCCCCACGGTCCAGAAGGAGGCAGACCTCGATGGGGATGCCCTGGAACCTACAGGGGGCAGGTAGCTGAACTGGGGACCTGCCTGAGCTGACCCATTGACAGCAGGAAGGAGGACCCTACACGGAAGAGTTCTGTGAGGAACAGAAAAAGTGCCCTTCTCTTGTGAGTTTACGGCAACAGGCCACAAACCAGGCAGCAGGTGATCAGTCTGGATCACATTGGATCTACTGGGAGAATGGTCTCCTGTAAAGCGAGCCTAAGGATGCTGAGCCTGGGTCAGCCCGTGTGCTGGTGGTACCCCAGCGCTTCAGAGCCTTCCTACTGGGGCTGGCTAATGATGTACCTTTAGCAGGACATTTGGGGCAGGAAAAGACAGTTGAAAGGCTTGTCACCCACATTTATTGGCCCCAAATGTGCAAGAGTTCAGATACTCATTGCAGGACCTGTCAGACTTGCCAGGCAAGTGGTAATAGGGGGAGGAAGCACAAGGCTCCTCTCCAACCTTTCCCTGTGGTCAGCACCCCCTTTGAAAGGGTATGCATTAACATTGTAGGGCCTCTGGATCCTGATCTAGCGCAGTTAAAAATAAATATTTTCTTATGACAGTAACCCAGAAAACCTCTGCACAACCTTAATCATTTAAACCCTTTGTCGGTGGGGCCCATAACACCCCATACACACATTCCCTCAATTTTCTGGGTAAAACGCTAAGGAAATGAGCTGCTGGACAAACAGAGTACTTTGTTAAAATGACAGCTATGATAACTTCCCCATTATCTACATTAACTTAGGATCCTGTCAGTGTTAAAACATCAAAGTACTCTGCTATTTGGTCGATGGACCAACTAGTGGAATCAGTTGGTGGCGATTGAGTCCAGCTCAATCACAAATTAAAACCTTTAACATCTATAAATCACAGTTTTATTTTAAAGAAACCACAGACTCGTTTTAGAGTTAGCATATAGTTTTATCTGAATTCTTTTGAGTTGATAAGTAAAGTTCTTTATTAGGCAAAATACATTTAATATATAAATCAGTATTCAAGCAAAGTTTTGAGAATAAAAATGGAAACAAATATTCATTACCCTTGGCCATAGGGCGATGACAAGAATGGTTCACCAGAAAAGAAAGATGAACCGCAGGTCACAGGATAGGACTCCCAAAACTGACTGACTGTCCCACTAACCTCCTCAGACGCAATCCCCCCCAGGGGCAACTCCCGCAACAATCTTGTTCCTTTCCCAGTCAAAGTTCAAGGAGTCCAGAATGACAGAGTCTCTTGCAGCATCTGGATAGGAGAAATAACAGCAACAACGCCAACCAACTCTCCTTGAGGGCAGACTCTCTTATACCCTATTTCTGGCTCACTACTCTCAAATTTGCAATCTTTGGGGGCAGAAATCAAGCTAATTGGTCCATTGAAGGGGTGGTGATGGTCACCTCATAGCCCTCCTTGTTCGAACCGGTTTGCAGACAATAACTCATTCAGTAGTTCTCATGATCCACAATGTCCAAAGGTAAATTCAACTTGTTAATGTATTTTGTAACAAAGTCTGATCGTCACACATTAGTTCATCCTCTGTAGCTCGATTCTCTCATCTGTTCCCATGCATTCATGCTGAGCTCTTGGCACGACTCTTGCTGCAGGTCAGGCTGGCCTTGACATCTCTCACTCCGGGCACCGGCTGCATACACGTGACTGAAGCATTCACTCTGCTCATGCACAGGGGCCATTTTATTCAGAGCACATAACCTTATCCATTTCCGGCGGCCATTTTTGAAGCACGGCCTAGCAGGCCCAAATGATACTAATATAAGAACAAACACAACAAAATTTAGACATAAAAAAATAAGCCTTTCTGTTTACCGCCTACCATTCTAAAGACCTGTGTTAGGTATTACCGAGCAGAAGCGACATTTATAACCATTTTACTTACCATCTGCATTCGTTTTCCACAGTACAATTTCCATCGCACACAAAAATCATGCAATTTACTCTATGTACTATGCAAATCACATTTCTAATGTTATTTCACTTTTTTATTTGTAAATGAATTAGAATTTGAAATTTCAGCAAGTTGCCAATGTGTACTGTTTAATAAAGGTGCCTTTCTTGATTAATACATGCATTCAAACAGGTAGTAGCATTAAAGTTATGGGGTCATTAACTTCCAAGAGGTAGAAAAAATATTTTGTTTCCCCTGCTCCTTCAATCCCAAGACAGCCATGGGCAACAGGTTCATCCTGGTCTTGGTGGACCATGCCACCCGGTACCCGTCAGCCATCCCTCTCCGGTCAGTGAGGACCCCATTGTGGGTCGTGGGTTAATGGAGATTTTCTCCCGTGTGGGGTTCCCCAGAGAGGTGGTGTCAGACTGTGATACCAACTTCATATCCAAGTATATGAAGTCCCTATGGCAGGAGTGTAGTGCGACCTATAAGTTTACTACTCCTTACCACCCCCAAGGTAATCGGCTGGTTGAGAAATTCAACTGGACCCTCAAAGGCATGATTATGGGTCTTGAGGAACGCATGAGGCATAAGTGGGATGTCCTCTTGCCATGCCTTACCTTTGCTTACAGAGAGGTGCCTCAGAAGTCCTTAGGGTTCAGTCCCTTTGAACTACTGTATGGTCGCTCCCAGGAAACCTCACCAGGATGTATATAGCTACATGCTGGTCTTCAGAAACTAAACTAGGCGTTTCAGGCAACTCGCTCAGGCAAATCTGGAAGCCAGCCAGGAAGAGATAAAACGGTGGTACGATCAGAATGCCAATCTGATCGAGCTTCAGCCTGGCCAGAAAGTGTCGGTCATGGCCTCCATGGAGCCTCGTGCACTCCAGGAGAAGTAGTCCAGACTATTTGAGGTGGTGGAGTGCAAGAGCAAAGTCACCTACTTGGTGGACTAGCGGTCTCCAAGGAACCCTTTGCTGGTCCTGTATGTCAACCGCGTGAAGCCCCACTTGGAGAGGTCCAAAGTGGGCATGCTCCTAGCGACAGATGATGGAATGGAAGAGGAGACTGAGCCTCTTCCTGACCTCCTGTCTGCGACAGAGCAAGATGGGTCAGTGGATGTATGTACATATATGAAGGTCGTTGAGCAAGGGATCATGATCAAATAAGCCCTATAGATCTAAAATGTGGATAACCTATGAAACGTAATATCATTGTTTTTTAAATAGTCACTGTATGTTGTATATAGCTGATGATCACTGTATGTTGAAAATGTCTATTGCTGGAATTATAGATTGTAAGTAGAGTCTACATAAGGTATTTGTACCGATAACAAAAAAACAGATCTATTGATAAACAAATCTGCCCGAATAACCATGATCCTACCTAGTTTTATGAACAAACTATTTAGAGAATCACTTTTACTCCCGGCCGGGAGTCACACAAGCACTTTAAGCACTTTAAATATGCACTAGATGTTTTGTTTTTTGCACATAAATTTTGCTGGCCATCCAAATAAATATAGGGATGTAATAAACAAATGCGGCATGTTTAATCGTAGACCGTCGCATTTGTTTACATCATGTAAAGCGTATTTGCACATAGAGTCAATCGGTTTCGTTATTTTAACCCTTTCGATGCTCATGACGAGCTCAGCTCGTCATGAGGCACAGTTGAGCTGTGCTGATGACGAGCTGAGCTCGTCATGAACAATGGGAAAACAAAGGATCCAGCACCGGAGGGGAAAATGCAAAGCAGCCAAGGTGTTAAAACACAGAAATTTATGTATTTGATACGTTTAAAAAAAATAATGTTCATATTTTAATGACGTGTTTTAGTTAGAAACCGAAATGTATTGTATAGTGGTTTTTAGACAATTCTCAGGAATTGAGTTTGTCTTTGTATAAAAATGCATTTCCACTTTATACATATGTATACATAAAGTCTGTTTACTATGTTCATGCAATGGTAATGGCCAGCAATTGGTTGTAATGCAATTCAAAACCATGGGGGGTGTGAGCACAGCGTTACCAGCGAGCAAGGCGGCCGGGATCTACCGTTTGGTAGTGGACACAGTATAGCACTATAAAAATATGAAAAAATAAAATTACCAGCGGCAGCTGCGGTAATCAAGAGCCCGTCTCTCTTGTCTTCTTTTAGCGCGGCGATCACTGCGCAGAGAGTGGAAACTGTATATATATATATATATATATATATATATATATATATATATATATATATATATATATATATATATATATATATATATATATATATATATATATATTACCTACTGGCGGTCGCCAGTAGGTATATATAGTTAGGATTTTTTACCTATGGGATTTCTGAAAATTCTATGTCGAATAACTTTGGTGTTTGTGGACGGAATTGGCTGAAATTTTCAGGAAAATGGCACATTTTGTTTCTGAGCAGCCCCTGAAAATTTGGGGGCGTTTCGTCAAGGGGGGCGAGAAAAAAGGGGGGTCCCAAAACGTGTTTTTAACATTGAGTTTTCCATAGGGCGGTTGGAATCACTTTTAGCTCGAACGGCTGAATGGATTTACACGAAACTTGGCAAAATTGTAGATATGGTTTGCCCGACGTGCCTTTGCTATGTCTCAATATATGTGCTCCAGTGGATTTTGAGAAATTAACGTTTTTAAAAACAGATACATCTGTGACAGCGCTCCGGTTAGCGCTCCGGTTCGCGTACCTGACGCGTAACGGAACTTCGCGAAGCGAAGCTGATTGGCTCTCCGGTGTCTGTCAACATTCTAAACAGTCCGGAACGGCCGCCATCTTGTCTCTCGGTAGGATCGAGAGACAAGAGGTGGAAAAAACAAATTGGGAAATGAGCATAAGGGGGCAGAGTACATCCTCCCTGACCCCCTAGGTTTGATGAGGGGGCTTTAAAAGGGCCCTGCGGGTCAAAGAAAAAAAAAATTATTATCATTTTTTTTGCGGGGGGAGCGCTCTGTACGCGCACCGGGAAGCGGACCGGGAAGCGTAATATTGGGAAAATGGGATGAGAGAATGTTCAAATATTGTATGTGATTGTTCTTTTTTTAATTTTTTTTATTTTATTTAAGTACCAAGATGTAGGTACCAATGCAGAGTCTAAAAATAAAAAAACACCGTTTTCTTTGTAAATATCTTGCATGTTGTTTCAGAAGTTATTGTGGTATATGGAATTCATAGCGTAGTCTGTCAGGAAAGCAGAAACACCATGGAGGCAGGAGATGATAAAGAGATGTTAAATACACATTGTAGATAATATAGTGGGAGAAAGGAAGTAACTATGAGCAAACTTATTATGTAACACAAAAAAGTTGCACAGTATTTTTAAAGTCTGATTTTACATTATAATCAATTTGCTACTAGTTAACAAAATACATATAAAAATGAAAAATGTCTCAAACAATTTTTGAATTAATAAATAAAAATTTATTTTTCTGATTCGTTTTCAAAATTAAAAAGAACTTCTAATAATTCATTGTCAGATTTTTTTTCATTTTCAATTAGGAAATCTACTGATTCCACACATTGCAGAAGTTCAAAGTCTTGTGATTCATCATAGCATTCTGAGTCAATTTCTGTATCTTTGTTGCTTCTTGCAACAATTTCCAGGTTAGTTTTGTTCTCTCCTTCCATTTTTGTGCTGTAAAACGAATTTTTTTAAAATATATCAGTACAGATAGGGCACTGTTGGGTTTAAGTACAGACAGGTAGTTTTTTTTTTTTAAACAGTGATTTTATCTTTGGGCAGTGTATGGTATCAGACTGGAAGTAGAAATATAAAAAAATGTATGTGATAAAGCCTAAGTTAATTCTTAATTATACAAGACAAGCCTAACTCCATCCATAACTAAAACAGAGATGTCTATCTTATTATATAACTATTACAGAGGGATAGTATATAACTATTAGAAAATGTTTTTCTACTTAACTTAAAGTGCAGAACATACTTCAGTTTTTAAAATATCATCTTACCAATCAAAAAGAAGTTTAAGTTCTCAGTTGAAATGCACTTGATATGTACTTCAGGAAGTAGTAGTCAAAATGGCTGTGTTTCTCTCTCTTTCTTTATATATATTCAGGTACATAACCAATCAAATGTCATAAAATAATAGAAGATATTGAAAGTAGCATTTTGATTGGTTGTCAATTCTAACACTTCATAAGTGTTTTTGTTAGGTAATTTACCTCAGGATATTTAGTCAGGCTTACAGCATAATTTTCTCAATGGAATTCCATCAAATTTGGGTAAATGGTAGGGACTGCTAAGTAGTAGGCCCTATTCTATATTTGATGAAAGTGTCTGTAGTAGTTTTTCTGTAAATTACTTTCCCACCTTTTTTTATCGAGCGCTTACCGGTGCGCTCCCCGGTACGCGAACCGGCAGCGTTATGGGAGTCCTCCATTTTCTGTATTGGTAGAATTGACTCATAAGATGGAGGACAAAGAATGTACGGAATGGGTAGAAGGGGGCACGGTAGACACTTTGTGACCCTCTAGGTTTTCTGAGGGGGGATTAGGACGCTGATATATGCAAAAGTAAAAAAACTTTAATTTTAAAAAATTTCGCGGGGAAAGCGCCCGGTACGCGCACTGGTAAGCTAACCGGGGTGCGTACTTTGGTGAAGAAAAAAAAAAAATGTTTTGAATGATTGGAGGTAGGGTAGCTCTGAAAAGAGCTATTGTGTTCTGTGGCTAATTTAATGCACACTTTTAAATAAAGGACGAATATTCTATTCCCTTCATCGGAGAAGTGTACACCATCTCTTCTGTAGATGTGTTGAATGTTGGAACGCAAGTTATTGTTGTATATTAAACCCATTCCATAGTCTCTCATGTAAGCAGAAACAGATTTATTCACATGTTTCTGTGCTTTATCAAATTGTGGAAAAAAATTAATTTGACCACTTACATTTTTGTCTTTGATATATATTGGAATATACCAAGGCAGTTTGGGGAAAAAGTGTCATTTAAAAGAAGAATACATTTTACAGCTTTTGATATTTGCTATTAAAAAACCATTGAAATTCACTGAAAAAACCATAGGTTATAGACTATATATAGTTAGGAATTAGCATTTACAAAACCTTAAAAATTCACTGAAAAAACCATTGGTTATAGACCATATATAGTTAGAGATTAGCATTTACAAAACCTTAATTTACTCGCACAAAACCATTGAAATTCGCATATATAGTTAGTTGCACTAACTATATATCGCACACCCGCAATCCACAGCTGATGATGTCACATATTACTTCATTCATGACATGGTCAGTGACATCACTGATGACATCACTGATGACAACATCCAGTGACTGTATGTTTCTGTAGAGTTAAAATAGGTCTTACATATTGAAGAATGAGTGGATGTATAAGTGTCTGGATGAAGGATTTAGTAGGTGCATGACTGATTGTATGAGTGAGTGATTAGATGTGTCTCACTGAGTGCATGGGTTAGTGACTAAACTGTCTTAATTTGTACATCATTATGTCTGTTGTTCTGTAAACTGCTGCATGTGTTGATCAGTAGCTATATGAGTAACTATATGGGTTATTGATTGGTTGCCCAAGTATTTGTATGGGAGACTGAGTGTGTGTGTATGGGTGGCTGGGAGGTGTGTGACTCTGCATAGATGTGTGAACAGTTGATTCACTAGATGTATGTTTTCAAAAGTGCATGTGGAATTAGCTGTATGGGCGGTTGACTGTGTGCATGAGTGTATTGGTGAGTGAATTGATATCTTAGTGCTACATGTCAAAGTGAGTACATATGTAAAACACAGTACATTGGAGAGTTAACATATTTAAATAACTGTGCATAAGAGCCAGTGAATGTGTGAGTGGCTGTTTGGATCATTGTAAACTTGTATCAAGGATTGTATAAGAGAGTAAATATGTGTTAGTATATGTTTGAATAAGTAAGGTGTGTATAACTGTATAGTTGAGGAAATGGATGTGTGATTGATTTTTTGCATGACTGACTAGGTGTGTGAGTAACTCCATGGATGAGTGACAGTCTGTGAGTGTCTGTTTACACTGATTGTATCTAAGGTTATATTAGAATCTGAAGAGGTTCATCGTATTATTACATGAATGATATCATCAGTGATGTGATAAGTAATGTCAAATGAGATGTCATCAGTGATGTCATTTGAGATGTCATCAGTGATGTCATATGAGATGTCATCAGTGATGTCATATGAGATGTCATCAGTGATGTCATCAGTGATGTCACTGACCATGTCATGAATGATGTAATATGTGACATCATCAGCAGTGGATTGCGGGTGCGCGATATATAGTTAGTGCAACTAACTATATATGCAAATTTCAATGGTTTTGTGCGAGTAAATTAAGGTTTTGTAAATGCTAATCCCTAACTATATATGGTCTATAACCTATGGTTGTTTCAGTGAATTTTTAAGGTTTTGTAAATGCTAATTCCTAACTATATATAGTCTATAACCTATGGTTTTTTCAGTGAATATATATATATACATACATACATAAGTACATACATATGTGTTTATATATATATTCACTGAAAAAACCATAGGTTTCACACCAGTTATAGTTAGGAATTAGCATTTAAAAAACCTATTAAATTCACTGACAAAACCAGTTATAGTTAGCTGGAAATTTTACTGATATAAAACCAATGAAATTCCACGTTATAGTTAGTTGGACTCACTATAACTTGCGCGTGCAATGCACTGCTGATGACGTCACATATTACATCACTCATGACATGGTCAGTGACATCACTCATGACATCACTGATGACACCATCCAGTGAATATGTGTCTTTCTGAAAAATAAATATTAGTGAGTAATGTTTAAATATTTAAATATATATATTATTGTTTCACTTTGTGTATAAGTGGCTACATGTGTTGGTAAGTAGCTACATGCGTATGTATATGGGTTATTAGATGTTTCTCTTAGTATCAGTATGAGTGTCTATATGGTTTGGTGGGGGTATTACTTAGCACATAGATGCATGAGTGACTGACTCGCTGTTTGTATGTGTTTTGAAGACAGCATATGTGCAGGACTGTATGGATGGATGAGTGTGTATATGTGTTTGTTAGTGAGTGAATGACTGTCTCACTAGTGTCTTTATCAGTAACTACATATGTTTTAATCTAGTATATGTGAATATTGATGTATATAAGTGAGTATATGTGAGAGTAAGAGATTGTAAGAGTTCCTGTTTAAATAAGTATGTGTTTCTATAAGTGATTGTTTAAGAGAATAAATATGTGTAATTTTCAATACAAGTAAGGTGGAAGTGTGTGTATAACTCTATATTCAAATAAATGGATGTTCAATAGTTTATTTGCACGTGTGAGTATGTGTGTGAGTAACTTTTGGATGACTGTCGGTGTGTAACAGGATGTATAGGTGTATCACTTCATATGATAAGTGAGTATATGTATGAGTGACTATATAGAACTGTTGGTGAATGACTGGATGTGCATATAGATGGTGGAATTACTGAATTGCTTGTTGTAACTGATATGGGTATCTCCATTTTTTTTTAAATTTCAGTTTCTATTTTTGAATATGTGTTTCAATGGTTACATTACAGTGAAAGGAGGTCTGTCACTATGTCACAAGGATGGTGTCATCAGTGATGTCATGAGTGATGTCACTGACCATGTCATGAGTGATGTAATATGTGACGTCATCAGCAGTGCATTGCACGCGCAAGTTATAGTGAGTCCAACTAACTATAACGTGGAATTTCATTGGTTTTATATCAGTAAAATTTCCAGCTAACTATAACTGGTTTTGTCAGTGAATTTAATAGGTTTTTTAAATGCTAATTCCTAACTATAACTGGTGTGAAACCTATGGTTTTTTCAGTGAATTTCAAAGGTTTTTTAAATGCTAATTCCTAACTATAACTGGTGTGAAACCTGTGGTTTTTTCAGTGAATTTCAAAGGTTTTTTTAATGCTAATTCCTAACTATATAAGACCTGAAAGCCCACCAGGAATCTCCAGTATGCGCCAGGGGACTGCATTGCAGAGAGGTGTAATGAAGCCACAACCCTTTTTACACCTCTCTGCAACGCAGCCCCCGTGCATGTTTGAAGAGGGGAAACTAATTCCCCTTGCATACTGGGGGCCCCTGGGGGCCTATTAGCCCACCTGGAACCTCCAGTATGCGCCTGGGGCTGCATTGCAGAGGTGTAATGAGACTATGCCCCTTGTTACACCTCTCTGCAACGCAGCCCACTGCCGCGTTTGCAGAGGGGGAACTAATTCCCCTTGCATACTGGGGGTCCCTGGGGTCAACTAGTCCACCAGGAGCCTCCAGTATGCACGAGGGAGCTGCATTGCAGAGAAGTGTAATGAGGCCACACCCTTGTTACACCTCTCTGCAATGCAGGCCACTGGCGCCTTTGCAGAGGGGGGACTAATTCCCCTTGCATACTGGGGGTCCCTGGATCATATCTGCCCAAACACCGATATTCCGAACGATTGTAAATGACTTTTCTTGAGAAACATTTGGATTTGGATTATCATGTCCTATACTTTGGAATTTTTGAAAGACTGACTTTGAGGATGCTATAAATTACTCAAGTCTGCCCGAATTGTGTGGGTAAAATTGATACCTAGTCACTTTTAATAAGAATATACTTATGTCTCGTCTAACATTTGGAAGAAATATCTAGTTATATGACAACGGGATACCGACATAACTTGAAGGAAATAAGAACGCCCTGAAGAAGTTCTGTTGTACAGAACGAAACGTTTCGGCTGGCTGTGGTACATAAACTTAAGGAAAATAAAAGCATTTGAATATACACCAAGATTCAGCGCTTCAATAAGTACTCTAAGTGATATGATTTGATTGGACTCATTGTGAAAGTGGTGCTGTGCCAAACTTTGGAATATTCTCCACTACTCTCTACTACTTACTCTCTCCCACTCTCTACTACTCACTCTCTACTGCTCTCTACTACTCACTCTACTACTTACTCTCTACTACTCTCTACTACTCAGTCTCTACTACTCACTCTCTACTACTCTCTACTACTCACTCTACTATTCACTCTACTACTCTCTACTACTCACTCTGCTACTCTCTCTACTGCTCTCTACTACTCTCTACTACTCACTCTCTACTCTCTATTACTCACTCTCTACTCTCTACCTCTCTTCCTCTCTACCTCTACACCTCTACCTCTCTACCTCTCTCTACACGCACACATATAGACATATATGCATATATATATGTGCATATGCATTTATATATATGTATGTGTATATATAAAAAAACAACTAAACATTTTTTTTTCTAATCAGCTACTTTTAAAACTGTCATTCTTTTTCCCCATGGTACACTCCCCGGTACGCTTACCGGTGCGCGTACCGGGCGCTCACCCCGCGAAAATAAAAAAAATTTTTTTTTTTTTTTTTGCCCCGTGGGGCCCTTTTATGGCCCCCACATCAAACCTAGGGGGTCAAGGGGGGTCTACTCTGCCCCCTTATGGTCATTTCCCCCTTTGTTTTGGCCACCTCTTGTGTCTCGATCCTACCGAGACACAAGATGGCGGCCGCTCCGGACTGTTTAGAATGTTTACAGACACCCCAGAGCCAATCAGCTTTCTCCGCGCAAGTCGCGTGACGCGCCCGGTGCGCGTACCGGTGCGCTTACCGGAGCGCTGCTATAGATATATATATTTTTTTGAACCTTAATTACTCAAAATCCACTGGAGCACATATCTTGAGACATAGCAAAGGCACATCGGGCTACCAGTCCCTACAATTTTGCCAAGTTTGGTGGAAATCCATTCAGCCGTTCGGGCTAAAAGTGAAATCGACCGCCCTATGGAAATTAACATGGGGAAAACGCGTTTTGGGACCCCCCTTTTATCTCGGCCCCCGCTTGACGAATCCCCCCCAAACTTTCAGGGAAGGACCGGACCGCCATGAGACCATTTTCCTGAAAATTTCAGGCAGATTCGTCAACCGGCGCCAAAGTTATTCAAAATAGAATGTTGAGATTTAACATTGAAAATTATCCTAACTATAACTACCTACTGGCGACCGCCAGTAGGTAATATATATATATATATATATATATATATATATATATATATATATATATATATATATATATTCACTGAAAAAACCATAGGTTTCACACCAGTTATAGTTAGGAATTAGCATTTAAAAAACCTATCAAATTCACTGAAAAAACCATAGGTTTAACACCAGTTATAGTTAGCTGGAAATTTTACTGATATAAAACCATTGAAATTCCCACGTTATAGTTAGTTGGACTCACTATAACTTGCACGTGTAATGCACTGATGACACCATCCAGTGAATGTGTGTCTTTCAGATAAATAAATATGTTTTATATATGTATGTTAAGGTCGATGGAAGAATATTTGTTTAAATTATTGTCTTAATGGATGTTTTTAAAAAAAAAATAATTGGATATCTGCCTTATTAAGTGTATCTTAGTGAATACATATATTAGCGAGTGAAAGTAGGTCAGTCTCTCTGTCATCAGTGATGTCATGAGTGATGTCACTGACCATGTCATGAGTGATGTAATATGTGATGTCATCAGCAGTGCATTACACGTGCAAGTTATAGTGAGTCCAACTAACTATAATGTGGGAATTTCAATGGTTTTATATCAGTAAAATTTCCAGCTAACTATAACTGGTGTTAAACCTATGGCTTTTTCAGTGAATTTGATAGGTTTTTTAAATGCTAATTCCTAACTATAACTGGTGTGAAACCTATGGTTTTTTCAGTGAATTTCATAGGTTTTTTAAATGCTAATTCCTTTGTATTTTCGAGTTTCTAACCTTTTTTTTTTTACAATTTGATGTTTTTTTTGAAGTATTCATTTTTTTTATATAATTTTTTTCTTTTGCGCTCTGGGTGCGCGCTCCGGGAAGCTTTCAGCTAAGCTCTCCGGTAAGCTTTTCCGTGAGCTCACCTGAAAGCGCACCCAGAGCGCTACTGTCGTTCGTGAAAAAAATATGAATGAAAAGTTAATAATAATGCAAAACATTTCGTACCATACAAATAAAATTAGTTTTTTTTAATAAGGAAAATGATTATGCATTTCTGTAAAAGTTTGATGACGTCACTTCGGCGCGCAACGTAAGTGCCCTCGGAAGCGCCTACGTTCGCGGCGCGTAAACGCACGCAAAAGTGCCTACGATCGCGCCACGTTTGCACCCTGGAAGCGCCTACGATCGCGCTGCGTAAACGCACCCGGAAGTGCTCCGGAGCGCGCAGCGTAAACGCGTCGGGTCATGTGACCCTAAAATAACACTTTTCATTGGTTGCTAACAGTTTTTTTTACAATGAATGAAATCCCCACCCATTTCCTTCACTTCTTCTTTCACTTTTGTGACTGAAAGACCTGTTTTTTGCACCTGGATCTTTTGTGAATTACCATGGCTGCCAGAGAATCCAGCAGTGAGGATGAACCTGAGTTCATCAATGAAAAGCCTCCTACCCCAAAGGTGAAGGAACATTTTATTTGGAAATTTTTTAAGTTTCCAGCAGACCAGAAGAAGGTGAATGCACCAAAAGTGGAGTGCAGGATTTGCAAACAGGTCCTGTCACGGGGTAACCCCCCAAAAAAGTACTCTTTTGGGAACTTTACCATGATCCGACATGTGGAGAGGAGGCACCCCCAGAATTTTGCCCGGGAAAGTGTCAGGGCTCTGGCACAAGAGGTTCCCAGAGATGGGGCCTCTACATCAACCGGAGGAGCAACTTCTTCTGGGAGAGAGCAATCGCAGGAGCAGGTGCCAAACATACAACCTGCATTTAACCATGGGGTCGTCAGATGCAGATACTGCAATCAACTCCTCACCTATGGGGAGCAAAGTGTCCAGCTCATGGTTCGAGCATTGGAGAACCATCGCTGCCCTTCCCACCCCTAATTTTTTTGTTTTCTTTTTGCTCCTGTTGAGCAGTTTCCATTCCCTGTTTTTGTTCCTGTTCAGTTAAAAGAAGAAAACCAAAAGTTCTTTTCAGAACTACCTTTAATTCTCATCAAAGAGCTATATTCTTAAAAAAATGAAGAGTAAGTGAAATATAGTGCATTGATAATTGAAAGGAGAATGAGTAAGAAAGAACAGAAAGGCATATATATATATATATTACCTACTGGCAGTCGCCAGTAGGTAGTTATAGTTAGGATTTTTTTCAATGTTAAATCTCAAAATTCTATTTGGAATTACTTTGGCACCGGTTGACGAATCTGCCTGAAAATTTCCTGAAAATGGCCTTGTCGAGCTCCGGTCCTTCCTTGAAAGTTTGGGGGGGATACGTCAA
This sequence comes from Lissotriton vulgaris, assembly GCF_964263255.1. Classification (NCBI taxonomy): domain Eukaryota; kingdom Metazoa; phylum Chordata; class Amphibia; order Caudata; family Salamandridae; genus Lissotriton; species Lissotriton vulgaris. The sequence goes on along the minus strand of NC_141687.1, from coordinate 1,459,935,874 downwards.
GCGGGGGCCGAGATAAAAGGGGGGTCCCAAAACGCGTTTTCCCCATATTTGTCAACTCTCACATGTACTGTGTTTTACATATGTACTTACTTTGACATGTAGCACTGAGATATCCATTCACTCACCAATACACTCATGCACACAGTCAACCACCCATACAGCTGTTTCCACATGCAGTTTTGAACCCATACATCTAGTGAATCAACTGTTCACACATCTATGCAAAGAGTCACACACCTCCCAGCCACCCACACACTCACTCTCCCATACAAATACTTGGGCAACCAATCAATTACCCATATAGTTACTCATATAGCTACTGATCAACACATGCAGCAGTTTACAGAACAACAGACATAATGATGCATAAATTAAGACAGTTTAATCACTAACCCATGCACTCAGTGAGACACATTTAATCACTCTCTCATACAATCAGTCATGCACCTACTAAATCCTTCATCCAGACATTTATACACACTCATTCTTCAATTTGTAAGACATATTTTACCTTTACAGAAACATACAGTCACTGGATGTTGTCATCAGTGATGTCATGTGAGTTGTCATCAGTGATGTCATCAGTGATGTCACTGACCATGTCATGAATGATGTAATATGTGACATCATCAGCAGTGGATTGCGGGTGCGCGATATATAGTTAGTGCAACTAACTATATATGCGAATTTCAATGGTTTTGTGTGAGTAAAATAAGGTTTTTTAAATGCTAATCCCTAACTATATATGGTCTATACCTATGGTTTTTTCATTGAATATATATATATATATATATATATATATATATATATATATATATATATATATATATATATATATATATATATATATATATATATATATATATATATATATCCAAGAGAGATTAACGGCACACCAAAGTTTCAGGTATCAATTTATTTTATTCATGAAAATACTAGTTCACCGTACTCCAGCCAACATGTTTCAACTCCTCAGTCTTGTTCACGTCCGGCAAGTCCTTTTTTAGTCTCCATTTTTATACTCTCCCATCCTACCTGTAATCTGGGTTTAGCTATTTTAAAGTAATATGTTCATAAAAACATTGTTAAAAATATCTCATATAGGAGCAAATTAAATAATCCTCAGTATTTATCATGAACTAATTACACTTAAATTGATTCTCTATCCTCTCTAAGTTACAATCTTTATTAGGTAGTGAAGTTATTAAAGGAAATTATAATTAATTATACCATATTCAACCAACAGTTTTTTGATTAACTATGGTTCCCCTGACTGGGAAGTCAATTGCTTTTATCACTGATGATGTATTGGGACTCCCACTGATTCAACAATCTTGTTCAACCTCCACCTCTTTCAGTTTTCATATGTTCAATTTAGTAATGTTTCATTGATCTACAGTTGTTTTCACCATGAGATCTCATTAGATGTTTTGCCATGGCATACGTCAAATCTTTGTTATCCATTTCTCATATATGCTCAAGAATCTGTCTCAGATCACATTTGCATTCCAAAATATATATATAGCGAAAGTTGTCTCACACGTTATTCGCTGATTACTCATAATTCTATGGCCATTTTTGTAAATTGTTGATCTCATGTTCTTTCCCGTTTTGCATGCATTACATACATGGACACTTGATGAAACCATTTGTTGACATGTCCCACCATGACAAATGTTAATTTTCAAAATGGCTTCTAATGATATGTTCTATAACAAAGGTGGATTTCTGCAAGTGATTGATGGAGAGGATCTTAGTTTTGCTTCTATATTAGGATCTTGTATAATAAGGCTCCAGTGTTTTTAGAATATCTTTCTGCTTTATTGACTCTCCTTGCTATATGGTAATATGAGCCTAATTCACTGCCCATTACATCCTTACTTCCTTGTTCTTTTTTACTAATTGTTGTGTTCATCCTAGTTTTCAATTTGGATCTCTTATATCCTCTTTTGATGCATTCATTTTGGTAACATCAATGTTTGAAGTGATGGTGTGATTGTACACATATATTTTCTAAATCCCGGATGGTGGACCATTTTCCTTTTAATCGTAAATATTCTCTGAACTGAGTATTTCTCAATAATGTTTGCGGACGGAAACTAGAGCAATGTAAAATCGAATTGGTAGAGGATTCTGTAGTATCCTCAGATTTGTATATATGTTTCATTACTTCATTGCATCTAGCTGCTCAGCCAGTGTGAGTGTTCGGGGTAGAATGTTAGTGTGTTTGACATGAGTGGAATGCTTGGGTGCCTGGTGTGAGTGTTGTCAGTTGGGAGATGGGCTGAGCAGCTAGGAGGCTGCTCCTGGTGGGACTGCGTGTTCCAGATCTCTGCTTCCTGTTATCCTACTTATGGACTGAATAAACTTACTACGTAACTCAACTACATCTGACTCGGCTACATAATTACCTGAATGTATGGACTAGCATACTACATATTTTTTGGCAACGATCTTGAGGAGACTTTCCTGCGCACAACGTGCCATTTAACAGAAGTTGGGACTATCTAGTCAAGAATGTGGAACAAGCAACTACTCTCTCAAGAAGAAGGAACCTCTACAAGCACGCAAATTAGCCCCACCAATGTCAATTACACCGGACAGCCCTAGCCCAGGCGTGCTGTCATCAAAGAGGCTTACCGGTCTGTCTACAACACCGGTCATTAAGCTTTAAAGCATGCCAACATCTTGTAGAAAAATCTACGCATCAAGAAACGTCTGCAGCGCTACTAGTAATCTCAACAGCGCCACTACAATTGTCTACAGTGCCACTACAATTGTTTACACTGCCACTACAAATGTCTACACTGCCACTACAAACGTCTACACTGCCACTACAAACGTATGGTAATCACTTGCTGTTTCAGTTTCTGCCTATTGTGTTTTATGAAGTGATTCAGTGTGGCGTATGATTGAGGACAAGCTCTTCAGTTCCCTTGTTGTGGCATTTGAGGTGATTTGTCTCTCCAAGTTAGCACACCTTCGTCGTGACCAAAAACGTGGACTCTGCTTTTGTGATACGGTTGGTGTTCATCTTTATCCAGTATTTGGGTGTCTTTCATAGATTCACATGCCTGAATCATTCCCCGTCGCCGAGACGGGAGCCTCCGGTACATAAAAAAGTAATGTCCTAAGGACATACATAGAGAATATAGGCCGAAGGGCCTCCCCTTTTGGGGCCTTTCCATGTCCTTATGTAAAAGGACCGAACTCTCATCGTTAGCCAATCAGCTCCGACCTCCCTCTAGAACCTTCCCGGGAGGAGCCTCCGTCCCTCAGATTTTTCTACCGCACGTTGTGCTAGGGAGTCTCCAACCTGAGCTCTTCAGGTTTTCCAACATTCGAAGTCTCAAACTTCGCCGAATTTCACTTTGTACGAAAAGGAATTTATCCCATCATCGACTACATGTCGGAATCTAATAAGAAAACTTCGTCCATGGCGGACTCACAGAAGAAAGCCCTTCTAAGGGCCTGTTCCTCCTGCGGCAAGCAGCGGATTCAAGCGGAGGACAAGCACGACCTGTGCTTATATTGCCTGTACCCTGACCACGTCACTGACAAGTGTAGGGTGTGTAGAGCCTTCCCAAAGAAGACGGTTAAGGAAAGGGAAACTCGCCTTCGCGAATGGCTCGACAGGCTTAAGGTCCGAGACACTCTGGAATCTTCCGAGGGTAGTGTCTCCGCGACCTCCAAAGTCTCCAAGAAGAGACCCAGGGTGCAGTCCCCTGGAGAGACAGACACTCCTCCTAAGAAGGCGCACAGGAAGCCTTCGGAGGCACGCTCCACCACCTCCTCCGTGTCTGTTAAGGATGGCCAGAGGTTCAAGAAGCCCGCTCCATCTACTAAGCGGACCACCTCAGTCACGACCACTGTGTCGACCACTACGGCCTCATCGCCCTCCGCGACGGCCACGACGACCACCACTGCGTCCTCAGGCGCACCGGTCTCCTCGACCATTCCTCTGAAACCTTCCTCCAATACGAAGGCGGCCTCTTCGTCACCTAAGAGGTCTAAATCTACAGGTACGCCTTCGCCGAAAACACCTCATACCGAAGGCTCGTCACCTAAGAAGTCGAAGTCAAGTTCGTCTCCTAAAACGTCGAAGTCAAGTTCAAAGAGCACGCCTTCGACAAAAATATCTCAAATCCAAGGCCCTACCATCAGTAAGGCGGCGAAACCCTTATCCCCGCAAAATTTGATGCCATTGACCCTGACGGAGGTACCAAAATCACCAACACACACGGCGGGGGCGCCATCTTCACGCACGTCGTCGGAAGAGACCCCGGCGCCATCTTGGAAAGAATCGAGATTGGTCGAAGTCTCTATTCACTCGATTCCAACGCCCTCGGTTCGCCCAACGGTGGAGTTGGCACCCGAACAAGAACAGGAAACTCTCCAGAGTGAGGAGTCAGACGAAGAACAGGAGGCTCACGAAGAACACCAGGACGTCCACGAGATCCGGGACGAAGTTATGTATCAAGGCAGCTCCCTGAACGTCGACACAGTGAACACTCCGATGATCTGTTTGCCACTGTCTCTGGTCAACGATTTGAAATCCCTGGTGCAGGACTATAAACAACGGTTCCCGGACGCCGACAGCGGTGCCCAGGTACCGGTCACCCAAGCGCAACCATCGGCCTCGCACCCTTCCGCTCCCCAGGCCCGTCCTCGAAGCCATCTCCGACCGCAAACACAGGCGGAGGACTCATCGGAAAGCGAGGAGGATGAGACGGACTTAGAGGAAGGCGAGGTGCAAGATGTCGCCTCGGACCACAGAGACGAAGATGCCGATGCTGCGTCATCACACCATTCGTCTACCCCGGCATCCCCGCGACCGCGCCACTCTGAAGCGGCGGACATGGGAGGTTTCCACAAACTGGTGGACAGAGCTGCAAGGAGGTTTCACATGGCAGTGGAATCCGCGGAAACGGAATGCTTCCTCCATGATTTCAAGGAGCACACCCAGAAATCGGCCAAGTCTATTCCTCTTATAGACTTTCTATGGGAACAGGGCAAGAAGCTGATGCTCACGCCTGCTTCGGTGCCTGCGGTGGTTCCGCGCCTAGACAAAAAATATAAGGCCCCGAACTCCGCACCTGCCTGCCTGACCGGCCACCCCAAACCGGACTCGGTTGTCACTCAGGCGGCCCAAAAACAATCCTGCAACCCCTCCTCGCCGCTGTACGCGCCCCCGGACAAGGAAGGAAGGAAACTGGACACCATAGGCAAGAGGTTCTCCACCACATCCGCCATGTCCATCAAGGTGGCAAATTCCATCGCCCTCCTTGGCCGCTACAACCGCCAGCTATGGGAAGACATAGCTCCCTATCTACAAGGCCTGCCGGCCACGGTCCAGGACGAGGTGAAAGCTCTTCTAGCGGAAGGACAAAACTCCGCGGCAGAAATTATCGACTGCGCCATCGACGCAGCCATGACGGGATTCCGCCAGTTGGCCGGGGCTGCCGTGCTCCGCCGCCAGGGCTGGCTGAAAGCGACGTCTTTTCGGCAGGAGGTCCAATCTAAGGTGCTGGATATGCCGTTCGATGGTCAATTCCTCTTTGGGGAGAAGATAGACGAGGTGCTCCAGGCCATCAAAAAAGACACCGACACGGCGAGGGCTCTGGGCTCCCTCCAGTCCCGGAACCAATCCTTTCGAGGGGGCCGCTCCAGAGGTCAGTACTCCTACAGAGGTTCCTACCAAAACCGGTCGTCCTATTCCTACGGCAACAGGAACCAGCCCCAGCAGAAGCAACAGTCCCGACAGTCATCCTATGGGAGATCGTCCTTCAGAGGCAAATCCGCCAAGAAGGGCACTGGCGGCCGCCAGTGACCATTTACTCCAGCCAGTCCCACCACCGTCTCAATCCTTTCGAATTGGGGGAAAACTGAGCCACTTCCTCCACAATTGGCAAAAAATCACTACGGATCGGTGGGTACTACAAATAATTCAATTTGGACATTCCCTCGAACTGGTCAACACCCCTCCCAACACCCCTCCGCTGAAGCGTGCTCACAAACACCTGCACCTCCTTCTCCAGGAAGTCTCCGCCATGTTGGTCAAAGGAGCCATCGAAAAAGTCCCGGAGTCCCAGAAGGGGAAGGGTTTTTATTCCCACTTCTTCCTGGTCCAACAGAAAGGGGACAAGTGGAGGCCGATCTTAGACCTCCGGGCGCTCAACGCCTTCCTGAGGAGTCAATCCTTCCGGATGGTCACAATCCAGGAGATCCTAGGAGCACTGGAGAGAGGAGACTCGATGGTCTCCCTGGACTTACAGGACGCCTACTACCATATCCCCATCCTCGTCAGGCACAGGAAATACCTACGGTTCGAAATAGCAGGCAGACATTACCAGTTCAAGGTCTTGCCGTTTGGCCTCAAATCTGCCCCACGTATCTTCACGAAGTGCTTGGCGCCAGTGGCAGCCTTCCTGCGACAAAGGGGTCACCAGGTGTTCCCCTACCTGGACGACTGGCTAGTGAAGGCTCCTTCCCCGGAGGACGCGCTGGCTTCCTTCAACGCCTGCAGCGCTCTTTTCCAACAGCTGGGTCTGACGATCAACCTCAAAAAATCATGCACTACTCCGTCGACGAGGATCACCTTCCTAGGGGCGACCCTGGACACGAAGCGCACGAAGGCGTTCCCCTCAGAGGACAGGATCAGCAAAATACTGTCTCTGGCCGCGGCGGTGGCCAAGAAGCCTCGCATCAAGGTCCGGACGTTCACCTCCTTGCTAGGGATGATGTCTTCATGCATTCTCCTTGTACCGCACTGCAGGCTCCGCATGCGCCCCCTGCAGGAGGCGTTGGCGAGACAATGGAAACAGTGTTCCGGCTCATTCGACGACATTATCACAATCACACCGGCCATCATAAAGGCCCTTCTGTGGTGGAGAAACAAGACACACCTGACGGCCGGCTTGCAGTTCCTCCTGCCGCCGGCACCACTGGTCATCACGACCGATGCCTCACTGGAAGGCTGGGGCGCAGTACTGTTGGACCTTCGAGTCAGCGGCAAATGGGACGCCCAGGAGAAACAACTACACATCAACCTCCTGGAACTGAGAGCAGTGTATCTGGCTCTACAGGCCTTCCTGCCACGTATCGGCACTTCCCCTGTGCTCGTCAAAACAGACAACACCACGACGATGCACTACCTGAACAAACAAGGGGGAACGCGATCTCTCTCTCTCTCACGAGAATCGCAAAAAATCTGGAACTGGTTGGTGGCGCACGGCCTCTCCCTCAAAGCGGAGTACGTTCCAGGGAAGGACAACACTATCGCGGACGCCCTCAGCAGGCAGACCTCTCTCTCCCACGAATGGGAGCTCAACGGCGACACGGTGGCCCACGTCTTCTCACAATGGGGCACCCCGAGGATCGATCTCTTCGCGACGGCAGGGAACGCCAAATGCCGAAGCTACGCAAGCTGGCATCCCCAACGGGGGTCGCTGGGAAATGCTTTTTCCATCGGCTGGTCCAGCGTGTTTGCGTACGCTTTTCCTCCGTTCCCGATGATACCGAGGCTCCTCCGGAAGATGAGGACGGAACCGTGCACGCTGATACTGATTGCTCCGTACTGGCCGAGACAACATTGGTTCTCGGATCTACTTCGCCTGTCCATCAGGCCCCCGATTCACCTGCGACAACACCCGAACCTCTTGACAATGTCCGGAGGCCAAGTACACCACCCAAACCTCCGTTCGCTCAACTTATCGGCCTGGCTCCTGAGCACCGTGAGTTCGGAGACCTAGATATACCGCAGGACTGCAGGGCAGTACTGGCCAAAGCGAGGGCGGGCAGCACGACCAAGACCTACTCGCTGAAGTGGAAGAGGTTCTGCTTGTGGTGTTCGGAACACGACTTACACCCTCTCCGGGTCACCCCAGTACAGCTGCTACCGTACCTCCTACACCTGGCTCAATCGGGGCTGGCTCACGCCTCCATTAAGGTTCATCTGGCTGCGATTTCTAGGTTCACCAGGACCCCATCGGGACCCTCCCTCTGGTCCAGTCGACTGGTAAAACAATTTCTGAAGGGGCTTTACAGATCCTTTCCGAGGCCTCGGAAAGTCCCTCCAACCTGGCAGTTGAACTTGGTGCTCAACCAACTCATGAAACACCCATTCGAGCCCATACACCGGGCCTCACTCAAGCATCTTTCCTGGAAAACGGCTCTCCTGCTAGCCCTGACGTCAGCCAGACGGGTCAGCGAACTTCAGGCGCTGTCCATTCAGGAACCGTATCTCCAATTCAGGCACGACCGAGTGGTACTCAGGCCCAACCCTAAATTCATTCCTAAAGTACCGTCAGACTTTCATCTGAACGAACCAATTGTCCTCAAGTCGTTCTTTGCGGACCCTTCCACAGCAGCAGAAAGGGCGCTGCATTCCTTGGACCTTAAAAGGTGTCTCAAATTCGACTTGGACAGGACCAAAGACGTCAGGAAGTCTTCTCAACTCTTTGTAGCCTACAGCAACCCGCGCATGGGGTTGCCCTTGACAAAACAGAGCATCTCACGCTGGATTTCTTCAGCAATTGCTTTCTGCCATGATCAGGCCGGACGGCCTTTGACAGACCGAGTGGCTGCCCACTCGACCAGAGCGATGTCAACGTCAGCGGCGCTCTTCGCTGGAGTGACGATCCTGGACATCTGCCGAGCGGCGACATGGAAGTCCCCGCATACCTTTTCCAAGCACTACTGCCTGGACATCGAACTGCAGAAGGACGCTGCAGTGGGACAAGCGGTGCTGCGCCATCTCTTCCAATAAGGTGAGCCTTACCTCGTCCCGCCATCCAGGTAGGCACATTCTTCATGGTTTTTTCTGCTATATGCATGACTGTATATTACCATGTTTCTCTCATGTTGTCTGTAATTTATGCAGGCCTGCTGGAGGTGAGAATGTGCTTTACCACTCTCAACGACAGTTGTCAGCCATTCAAAATTTAAGTTGGGCTCGCGCATCTCACCTTGACATTTATATAGCGTAGAGCCTTTCGTGCGCCTTATGACGTTTTCTTGCTTATGAAGTCTAAACGCATCCGGTGGACGCTAGGCAACAGAAGCCTGCCTTGAGTCACTCGGCGGGCGTCTCCTGAGTGTGCCGCCATTTTGGAATTGGCGTGAGCAGGCATTCAAGCTGCCTTCAATGCTCCGTGATTTGTATTTCTTGCGGTATCCTGCCAACCATCCTGTTCATCTAATAAAGTTTTTTGTTTTTTTGTGAATGATGAATCTTGCTCCGTGCTAAAGATCGCTTATCTCCTCATCTTTGTCGAAGCAACGCTTTCCATGCAAACACAACTTTTGCTCTGGCCAGATTAATTTTGTTGGCTGTTTCTGGTTTAAGGTTTTGTTTTGAGTCTCGTTGTCCATTACATAATGTGGACATTGGAGTTTTCTACCATCCCATGTGGTGAGTTTTTCACAGCACTTCTATCATCTGTGGACATGATTTCAGCTGCCATGTAACTTCATTCGATCCATGTTGCTGCCTTGTCTCCATAAATTGCCTTGAGCTGTTCCATGCCTGTCAATTATCCTGGTGACAGGCACACCTATGACTGTGGTTAATCAACAAGCATGTTTTTGACTTACAGATTGTATGGTTTCATTCATTTAAGAAATGTGTGTGTTTTTCTCAGACATGTAATTTTTACGCTGGTATCATATTTCTCATATTGGGTTCTCTCACCCTCATGACTGTACTACAATATTGTGTTCATGCTTGTTTTTTTAAAGTTCTTGTATCCCTGTTTAAGGGCTGGGAGTGAGTTTTAGTCCCATGTCCCCTCATTTACGGTTTGTACCAAGGGGGGTTTTCCCTTGTCAAGGTTGGGATGGGTATCAGGCCCATCTCAAGGTAATTTTTCAATGCATTTCTGCTGTTATGTTATGTTATGTTAAACTGTATTTCTTGAGCGCACATTCACCAAACGGTTTCTTGGCGCTATGGACAGGACCGAACGTAGTGTTGAGCAGAGAGTGATTATCAGTCATATGCATGGGAGAAAAGCCAGGTTTTGAGTAAATTCCTGAATTGGGTATACGAGTCTGTCACGCGCAGGTTAGGGGGAAGAGTATTCCAAAATTGAGAGGCCAAGGTCTTGTATCTGAGGCTGCCGTGTTTCTTCCGTTTAAAGGCATGGGACACCAGAAGATTTTGATTAGAGGAGCGTAATCGCGAGATGGAAGGTACCGCTGGATGTTTAGGGCAATGAAGGCAGGGCCGCGACCTGACAGGGCTTTATGAATGGTACAGCCCAGTTTAAACAAGCAGCGTTGGAGAATAGGAAGCCAATGTAGAGTTTTCAGTAAGGGCTTCACATGGAAATGTTTAGGCTGTCCAAATATGAGTCTGGCCGCCTGATTCTGAGCACGTTGCAGGCGGAATGCTTGATAAGCAGGAATGCACACATAAAGGGAGTTGGCGTAATCAATACGTGAAATGACTAGTGCAAGGACCACCTGGGTCAAGGCTTCTGTGGAAAGGAACCTGCTGATTTTCCTAATTTTACGCAGATGATAAAAGCATGCTGAGACCACCGAGCTGACCTGAGCCTTCATGGTAAGATCACAGCTGATCAAGATCCCCAAGATTGTCACTGACAGTGCCGGGGCGGGGGGACTCCCTAGTGAGGTGGGCCAGAAGTTCAAATTCCACAGGTTGGCCACGCCGCCTGTATGAATCAGCTCTGTTTTGTCTGGATTTAATTTCAATTGGTGAGCATTTATCCAGTCGCTGATGAAAAGCATTATAGTTTGGAAATTGGAGATCGATGAGGTGGATGGATCGATGTTAAAGATCAGCTGAAGATCATCAGCATAGTTGAACACCACCATTTTTCTCTTGCGCAAGGCAGTGATCAAGGGGAGGATGTACAGATTAAAAAGAAGTGGTGACAGAGCAAAGCCCAGTGGGACCCCACACATCAATTTAGTTTGTTCCACCCTGAAACCAGCCAGGCGAACCGATTGAAAGTGGTTACTGAGAAAGGAGGAAATCCATCTTAGAGAAAGGCCATGAAGCCCGGCACTATTGTCACGGTCGACCAGGATCTGCTGGTCGACCGTGTCAAAGGCAGCTGACAGGTCAAGAAGTACCAGAGCCTGAGTAGGGCCCAGGTCCTCTCCCCTCCGTAGCTCATCCAAAACCGATAAAACTACAGTTTTGGTGGAGTGTTCTGGTCTAAAACCTGTTTGCTGGGGGTCCAGATAGCATGTTCCATCAACAAACGAGCTAAGGCTGTTGGCGACGTGGTCTTCCATAACCTTACTCAAATAGGGCAGCAGGGAAATGGGGCGATAGTTGCCCGGTACCTGTGGGTCTAGGCTGGGTTTCGTTAAGATGGGAACAACCTCGGCCAGTTTAAAGAGATCAGGAACAATCCCTTGAGCCAGGGAGTTGTTGATAAGTAATAGGGGAGGGTCAGGGCAACCTGAGAAAGCTTCCTGGAGAATACGTGGAGGACAACTGTCCATAGGGGAGCCAGAACCAACCTTCTTAAGAAGACCTTAATAGGTTTCCTCAGTAACAGGAGAAAAATGGTCCAAGACCTCGCTGTTAGGCTCACACCCTAAGTAGGGCAGAGGATCTAAGAGTTTGGGAATACTTGCCTTAATCTTAGTGATTTTTTCAACAAAAAATTGATTAAGTGAGTCACACAAGTGTTGAGAGGGGGTGGGTTTCACAGTAACTTTACCTAGTTTAGACAGTTCATCCACTATTGAAAAAATAACCTTGGTTTTATTGGCGGAGTTGAAAATTTTGGATGAGAAATACTCAGCCTTGGTCTGCAAAATTAATGCTTTGTAGGGTTTGAATAAGGTTAAAAATGTGACTTTAAGTCTAGGGCAGTAGTTGCAACGCAATTTGCGTTCCGCTTGCCTGAGAATTAGTTTCTTCGCCTTCAGCTCTGAGGAGAACCAACGTTGTGCTTCATGGGGCCTCTTATTTTTCACTTTCCCCAGAGGGACTAGATTGTCTCTGGCCTCATCCAACCAAGTGTTAATTTTGGCTGCTTGAATATGGAGCGACTCCTGCCCTACTCTAGGTGCAGAGGCATCAAGCTTGAGGCAAAAGTCATCCATATCCACTTTGTTCCAGTTTCTGGCTAAGAAGCTGACTGATGAGGAGGTGGTGTGAGCATGAGCAAAAGGGATGACAAAGGAAGCCAGATGGTGATCCATCATTCTTGGGTTATGGGGTGACAATTCCCTTTCTATGTCATTTTTAATGCATTTCTACTGTTAACCCTCATTTTTGGGTTATGGGGTGATAATCCCCTTTCTATGTTTGTTGGACACTTCGTTGTATATCAATTGTAAGTGTAAGTCACTCTGCGCTTCACTTTCTCTTGTGTCCAGTGTGTAAGACGCCCTGCACATTACTTTTCATGGTCGTGTGTAAGTCACCTTGTGCATCACGTTCTCTTGTGTTTGTAGTCGTTCCATGACTCACTTTGTCTCGTGTGTAAGTCGCCTCGCACATCACATTTTACTCCTGCATCGTCTTATGTTTGTAAGTCACCCTGTGCTTCACCTTGACTTTATGTGTGCGTTCGCCACATTGTGCTGCACCATCTCGTGCTGCGTGTGTTCTTGGGTTTCTGTCCCATGTTACAACTTCATTTTTTTTGTTATGGGTTAGCCCCATATTCTCTCAGTCCCTCACATGAGGGGTGGCGTTTAGGGTTGTATTAAAGGAGGAGGATAGTCTTACTGTTAGTGTTTACTGTCCCTTTCTTCCTTCCTTATTTTCTTGTTTGTCTGTTTTCCCTCTTGTAATGTGGTGTCATCCTCATCCCTGGGTTTAAAGATTTTTAATTACGATTGTATATTTTTACTGTGTACAGTTTTTCTCTTCATTGTTATTTTCACTTTTGTTGTTCATTTCGAGAGGAAGAGGATAATGTAGTATCCTCAGATTTGTATATATGTGTCATTACTCCTCTGCATCTAGCTGCTCAGCCAGTGTGAGTGTTCCGGGTAGAATGTTAGTGTGTTTGACATGAGTGGAATTACCTGAATGTATGGACTAGCATACTACATATTCTTTTCTGTATAGTGTAGTTTCTAATTCCCCATTGTCCACATGAAGTGTGATGTCAATCTTTTTATCATCCATTGAATGTGTGAACTTGAGACACAATGTGTTATTATTCAGACTGTTAAAATAGATCTCAAATTCTTATGAAGTTGCACTCCAAATGATAGAAAGGTTGTCTCTATATCTTGTCCAAAAGATAATATTATCCATAAACTTTTAAAATAAAAGTATTCCTAGGCAACCACTAACCTGTCGAAAATCAGGTTAAACATGGACATTTGATGAACAGAAGCCTTAATATACTGACAAACAAGAATTTTATATAAAAAATATATATATATATATTTATTGGATGTGGTCGCGTTATATAGATGATATTTTTTTATCTGGACAGACACAGAACAATTGCTTCAGGAATTTCTAGACTGGCTAACGTATGTGATACCAATCTTCACTTTATATCACATACTAGTAGAGTTCCTAGACATCCTGATTAGGCATAAAGACGGTTCCCTTGAAGTAGATTTGTTCATTAAACCAACAGCACGGAACACACTACTTAACTTTGATAGCTACCATCCTAGGGCACAAAAAGAAGGTATTCCTTTTAGTCAATTTCTTCGACTTTGCCGCAACTGTTCCAACATACAGGACTTTGACAGTCAAGCGAGTATTTTAAAAAGCTAAATTTCTTGCACGCGGCTATCCTCACAGACTTGTCCGAGTGTCACTCAAGCGTGCTTGGTTCTATGACCGCGATTGTCTTTTGCAATCCAAAATTAAAATGAGTAAAAATCAACTAGTATGTATCGCAAAACATTCAACGATGAATACCCAGGTATGCCAGATTGTCAATTCAAACTGGCATATCCTTAACAGCAATTTGGAAAAAAATTATAAAATCCCCAAACCTATTTTTGCACATCGGAGAAACAAGAACCTCAAAGATCATATTACTCGTTCCAGATTCCTCAAGGGTATCCCCTTTGTGCAAAAAACAATTGATGGTGCCACGCCTATCACAGGCACTTATAAATGCAACACCTGCAAAGCCTGTGACATGGCTATTGTGGGTAGCAGTTACACTTACCAAGGGTTTACCATCTGCCCTCGAAAATTTTCTATCTGCAAATCCAAGAATGTCATTTATCTTTTGATATGTCCGTTTGGCCTTGGTTATGTGAGCGAGACAGTTAGATCTTTTTGTACCCGCTTCACTGAACACCGGTCGGCCATCCATACTTCTAAAATAAATGCCCCACTAGTGAGACACTGTTTGGATTTTCAACATAAACCCAATGATCTTCGGTGGTACATTGTGGAAAATCTAGATAGTGACCTCCATAATAGCATGGATGATTACAGGAAAAAACGAGAAGTCTTCTAGATCTTCACATTGTCAGCTAACATCAAGGGATTGAACAATGAAATCCCTGGGGAAAATGCGATTAAATAAAACACTAAATAAGGAGGTCCTTTTATAAAATAAATTATTGATGCCATCTCAATAGCTGGGAGCATTGTTGGTGCAATTTCACTATTTCTTATTATTATTTCTATTTTATTTTTCTTTAGTTTTGTTAAAACTATTTTGATCCAGCATGGAGTAAGAATCTATTTCCCCTTTTGCCATTTTAGGGGTGTCTACTTAGTGGGTTCGGAAATTCAGGATACCTACTGCTTGTCCCTTCAACCATCAATGTTTCACAATGCCATCATTGTTCGTCCATCATCTATTAATAGCTTTGGAGATTTAGTGTATGTATCTATCTAGTTTGTGGCTCCGCCCCTGTAGTTTGTTTTTCATTTTTTATCTCATCGCTATCTCGTTCCAAGCTGAGCCAGTTAGCGTTCTAGGGTTCGTACCTCACTCTGTGTATCGTCCCGCTATTATCTTTTAGTCAACTTCCGCATCACATGAGTGACTCTGACGTCATTACGGCATGTCAGTACCCACAAGAGGGCTTAATAAACGCGTTCTAAGTTTAACCGGATTTGCAAGCGGGATTATCATATTGGAGGACTTTTATCGTACATATTTCAAGTAAGTCAAAGTAGAGATGCCTGCTGCCTATTAGGAGACTCCTACTAATAGATAGAAACTGTTGCTTACAATGTGGGTGGCGTGCTGGTCGTGGTGTGCGCAAAAGTAGTACATGCCAGTAAAGAGGATCCTGTCACTCTCTTTTTAGATTATCAATTCCAAGTACCTCCGCTGCCAGTGACCTGAATATCGTTTGAGATGCAGAGGGTTCTATATATCCTTGATCCCTCTACTCCTCAATACTCAGGTAGAATTAGGCTCACTGATACATATGTTCATTCATTTGTCGTGTACATCTGCCTATATCCATAATTCAGTAGGTTCCGCTATTTTTGTTATACAGATCCTCTTGAGGCCAGCATCTGAAACATAAAGTGGACAATCTTAAATTCATACACCAATGAAATAGAGGTAATTGTTGCCTCGTCTATTATATTGGCTCATTTTTTAGTATTATCAGAGGATTTATTTTAGACCTGTTGGTTTTTCATTTGCTACAGATCCAATTACATTTCTTATTCGTTTGGCAAGCTTTTAAGTTAATTATCGTCACCCCACACTTTAATACTGGCCTGGAACCTGGTTCAGGTACTAGAATCTATTTAATAGTACATATTTTTGATTATTATTATAACAATAATACCCTTTTTGTTGATCACCTTGTTGTTATTTCCTTTAGACCAGCTGGGTGGAGTTTCGCCTATCTGAGCGTTTTTTACGCGGTCCTTCATTCATCAAGGCAGCTTTAGTTGCGCCTGATCAGGTACTTTATTAGACAATTGTAGAGCTAAGGAAGAGAGTAGAGCCTTGGATTCATTCTTTCTATTAGATATTCTCCTTATACTGTTTGTTTTGTCTTTTAGATTTCCGTAGTAGTATAATAACTAGTAGCCTGTAAGCTCATCCCCTGGAGTACAGAACTCACGTTCTGTACAGGTAAGACTGCGCATGTCTTTTCTTTCCATCTCCCTCTTATCTGTTGGGTTCTATGCTCTTGGTGGCACTATGTCTTGCATTTGAGCACGAAGGCAATACTACATCTGTTTTCTATCTCTTTACCAGACTCACTTTATGGTTTTCGGAGATTTAGTTACTTCCTTTAATCAATTTCCATGTCTCTCTCGTGTCATGGCGCACGGGATATTTTCTACAACTGTATGCATGTGTAGTCAAGTCACTTGGCCTTTGTCATCTGGGTCTCTTGTGTACCTCCTAATTCTTCATCAAATTCAGCCTCAATATACTGTACTTTGAACGGTTTGAAATGTATATTATGTTTAATTTAGAACATCAAGTGGTTTTCCTGAAGAAGGCGGTCCATCGCCGAAACGCGCGTAGAGATTGTCCACAACACCTACTTCATTGTCTGAATACCTTGAGTATTACTGTGGTCATGTAATTTGCATGTTTTGTATGAAATCTTTTAAGTCATTAAGGTGGTTATGTTTCAAGATCTCTGTTGCCATCTTTTTTAATGTTTTTTATTATATGGTTTTTTGTTATCCAATAAATATATATATTTTTTTATATAAAATTCTTGTTTGTCAGTATATTGAGGCTTCTGTTCATCAAATGTCCATGTTTCACCTGATTTCCGACAGGTTAGTGGTTGCCTAGGAATATTTTTATTAAAATTGTTGTTGCCCTGTCCTAGGAACTCCATTTGGATTCAGGGGGTCCCTGTTATGATAAATCAATTATCCATAAACTTGTCATGTTTGTCTCCCCCGGCCACTTCTTTCTCCTACCAACCCATGGTGAGATTCGCATAGCTACGCGAAAAAGATACCCCCATCGCAGTTACACACAATTGATGATTGAAAAGAAATACATTATTGTTGAGACACAGAGCAATCATTTCTAATAGCGTTTTAGAATGTTCCAATTCTCCAACAACTCTCTGCTGGAGGAAATATTTGCATGCTTTTAATTTTAGTTCATAGTTTATTGAAGTATATAAGGAGACCACATATATTACTACCAATTTTTATTGACCATGCTGTGTTACATCTGTTAATATTCTCAATGAGTGTTTGGTATCTCTGATGTACAAGCTCAAATCTTTCCCCATCATGCACATGCATAAGCGGCTTTCAACTAGCCTTCTTCATCCATTGGTCAGTAAATGTTTCTTCAGCCCTTTACAGCATATAGCCTTGACAATCTCACTTCAGCCACTGCATGACTTCACTGTGACTGATGACATTCTGCTGGTTCAGAAGAAGCATAGCCACACGCGAAGTAGTCCCCTTTTAATGCCAGGGACTACTATGGCAACATGTGCTGTTTGAAATCAAATGTTTTACATATATAAGTGAGTGCTCAGCAGCTGGACCAAAAAGGAATTTTAGCAAAACACTGAGAAAACAAAACAAGCAATGACAAAGCCAAAACGCTGGGAGCCAGCACCAGACCGTGAGATCACTGTATAGGGTGTTTTGCGATTGTTACACTTTCAGTGAGACTGGGACTGCCAGCCCTAGTGCCAAAAATGTTTTGGGGATGGTAACAGTTAATCTTTTATCTCAAACTGTATGTTGTACTTGTTGAAAGAATGCACGAGTGATTAAATTAAACACTTGTACGGTCCAAAAGGTGAGACCTGTTCGCTGTGCCAATGCTTGTTTCTCGTGGGGGGTGCTGTGACAATAGCATATTGAGGTTTTTAAGCTTTCCTGCCGATAACATAGAATGCAGATACAGCATTAATATAAAGTTCTCTGTGGTTGCATCTAGTGCGAGAAGTGACACTTACTGAACTGAGAAACAACCAAAGTCTTTGAAATCTTATACAGAAGATTAAAATGTCCCAGCCTGGCTTATTTGCCGACGTGCAAGACAGTATCTTGTACCCAAGAGTTGAGCACTGCTCTCTGCCAAGACATTCAGCGCTTGGTGCCCATGACTAAAGCAATGCAATCACGAGGCGAGCAAGTACTTGCCGAAGGACTTCCAGGAGAGCCCATTACTTTGGTAAATGACCCGGTCTTCAACTGTACACTTGCAGTCTATGACATTTGCCTCAGCAGGTTTCTACTTTCGCACGTCAGCAAAAATTAGCATCACGACCAGGCTCCATAAACTTCACTGCGCCCCCCACAACGTTTCTAAGATGTTTCTCCCAAGACTGCAGTCGAGTCTAGCAGCAAAGCTGCCAAACTTTGCTGACTACAGTTCTTTCTCCCTTCTTGGAAATGAAAACAATGCCATATGTTTGGTTTGTAGTCCTTTCTACTTTTCATTACATATGTTTCCATATTAGTTTAACAGTAGGTCATAAAGGAATGGTTTTAAAGATGCAAAACTATTTTCATGATAAACAAAAATTGTAAATAAAATCTACTTACTCGAGCACTTTAATGTCTAATGTCGCGTTTCGGCACGAAAGACAGTAGAGGCTCAAATAAGCAAGGACCATTTGGAGAAAGTCGAGAAGAGCAATTGACCATGATGAAGATAGGTGTGAAATCCTTGTTATCATTTAGCGAAAACACAAGAGGCAAAGCAGGCCCGCTAATGCCCTATCTATCACCCGATCTTCGCCCAGATAAATTGAACACTAAACCCTTGATTATCAAAATATTTATGTAAAATGCTCTCTAGAAAGCGATCATAGACATCAAGAGACAAAAAATTAACTAAAGGTTGACACAGGCCACTGCAAAATGCAAATCGTGGTAAGCATTTTTGAGGAAACCCCCATTAATGTAACCCTCACGTTGTATTTCAAAATGATGTACAAAAGAAAGCGGAATGGATCAAACTGTGGCATTTATTCAGAGCAAAGCAAACACAGAAAGCAGAAAGCATAATATAGGTTTGCACATCATGTAAATAATAGAATATTTAAAAGTGGCAAATATATAGTGAATTCGGAAATCTTAAGTATAGCTATTGGATAGCCCATACAGGCACATTGCATACACCCTAAAAGTATATCTGATTGGACCAACACGGATCCCTCCCCTGCAGTGCATGGCAAAGTTGCCCCCTAAATGGACTACAGCGAGACAGGCAACCTTTGAAAATACATAAATCTCATGAACATGCAGTTTTGCCTGGAACGTCCATAAGGAGGAGTCTTGAAGGGGATTACGACACAAGAAAAGAAGGTTCAGGACAACACTCCAGTACTACACTTCTAAGTAATGAATAGCAAGATTAAATTTAACAAGGGCATAATCAGTGAGGTCCTAATTTTACTCTCCCGACATGACACAACCAGGCAGAATGCTATTCATGAAATGCTGCAAAATATAAAGCACTTATGTACATAAAAACATTCTGCCACTGTTTTTTTACATAGACCTACAAGCAAAATTCTCAGCAGCATGGCTGTACTGGGAACCAAAATCGGCACTGGCAAACTGCTTGGCCGCCCCCCCTAGGAGGGAAATGGGGGTGTGGACGAGCTGTTTGTTTGGGCCAGTTTCACCGATTTTGTTACAGGGGGGCGATATGGTGGGCCCCGGTAACAAAAACAGCCCCCAGGGCTTAAACGGGCCCCCACCCTGGCGGTCCACCTGGGAAATGCCCGGTGCCCGCTACACCCAGTCCAGCCCTGCTAAGCAGCTCACAATTCTCCCTCTGCAAGGCAATATAGTAAGTCACTGAAGGACTGAAACCCTCTGTGGCTTACCATGTCGTCGTCCCCAAACTCATACAGGTATGACAGGCAACAAGAGATTCCTATGACTCAAAGGCTTCCCCTTTTCTTAGGAACCATCAGTTGAGCACACACATCCGCAAAGGAGACCCATCCGTCAACTTTTACTGCACCTGAAAGGGATATTCCAGCATCACGAGTCAGGTCGTACGTGAGAATAACCTTGTGACTTAACTCATGCTCACAGTGCTTACTAGATTTCTGGCATGCTGCATCTACAGCACTAGAATTGTATTTCAAGGCCAGACACCCATGGTCAACCATCAAACATCACCTCTAATCCGAACTATACCCCATAACTGCCTTCTTTTTTTCTCATTTCTTTATTGATTTTTGCAATCAAACATTAACAAAAAAATAGGAACAGCCCTCATCCTTCCACCCCCAACATATCCAGAAAAAGAGCTATTACTCCACAAACATATTGTGTTGAAAACCAGGACAAGTTAATCAAACAGCATAATTAAAACTGTATGCAGTGCACATGGTGGCGCTGATGTCCCACAAACACACCTCCCCTTGAGCTTACGCTATTTTCATTTTTCACTGATCTCCATAGTCCATTCCATTCTCCACAACAGGTTCCTCTCTTGCTTGATGTAAGTGGATCTCCACCATTTCCCACTCCATTCTGCCTCCTGGTCAGTCCTGTTGTATACCAATTTGTGTCTTACCCCATACTCAGCTCGCACCCATTGCGCTAGTTCCCACAGCCATTGTTCCCTAGTAGGTGATCTGTTAGTCATCCATCTTAGTGTTATACATTTCTTGGCTTTGGCTAAACCCATTTCTACTACTTTCTCGGCGTATTTAGTGTTTTTAGATCAGGTCACCAGCCCAAAAAGGCACAGCTGCATTGTGGGTGATAGTGGTAGTTCAGTCAGGACCCCCAACAACTGAATCACTTCGGGACATTTTGAAGTAAAGGTGCTGGAGGGTCAGACCTGCATTAGACACAAGGACTCCGCTGGACTCTGAGTCCCAACATGATGCATGGAAAGGGCTCCTGCCATCCAGCTGCGCGGGACATTTTAAAGTCCAGATGCTGGAGGGTCTGACCTCCATTAGACACAAAGACGCTGTTGGACTTTGACTCCCAATGTGCAACACGCCTGGAGGCACGTTTGCAAGCCAGTCATCCTGGAGGGCATGCTACTGCTGACATGCTGAAATAGGCTCCTGGCATCCCGCAGCATGAAGATACTGGAGAGTCTGACCTCCGTTACAGACAAGGACTCAAAGTCTCAACTTGCCAGTGTGAGGGGTGTGCTGCTGCTGATGCGCTGATACACTGAAAGGGGCTCCTGTTATCCCGTAGCAGTAGACGCACATTGGTGTGCCCGAGCAAAGCACTGGCCAAGGCCGGGCCCATCTTGCACCTGTCATCGACTAGAAGAGACTTGGCCAGGAGAAGAGACAGACAACGGGTACACTGGAGAGAGCATGTGGGACCAATGGGAGCACATACCAGGAGCAAGGCAAAGGAATCCCAACCAGGACTGAGAGGACAGAGAACATGAGGAGCACCAGCCAGGAGCAAAACCTAGTATTTAACCTCTCCTCGATAGTACTTACACCAACCGAAGAAAGAGTTCTGAACATAGTACCAATTGCGCGCCAAGACAAATTCTAACTTCACTGCGAACTAGCCAAATTTTTCGAGAAATTGAAACACAAAGCGTTTTTTGAAAACCAGACTGTAACTGATAGCACAGGGAACCCAAACAAAACAGGGTTAAGAACTAAATCAGCCTTCTGCCCCCGCTCTCCACTACCCCAGTGGAACTTATTGCCATTGAACAGGTTGTGTTAAAAAATACTCAAGAAACCACAGAAAATTCGACCTTCAACACTTGACAAAGGAGGAATGGGAAGCCCTACGAAAACTCAAGAGTAATGCCTCCATCACCATCAAACCAGCACACAAAGGGGAAGGCATAGTCATTCAAGACAAGGATGACTACACAAAGGAATGCTGACGCCTACTCGACGACCGCTGAAACGATAAGAAACTTAAAGAGGACCCGTTAGAGGCACTGAGAACACCAGCCACACTCTAGTGGAAGAAGCAGAAACAAGGAACCCCATTTCAAAACAAGAAGCTGAGTTCCTGTGTACAAAATAAGCCAAAATTCCCTACTTTTATACGGTGCCCAAAGTACACAAAAAAACAAGACCACCACCAATAGGTTACCGTATCGTGTCCAGAATAAATTCCTTCCTAGAACCTTTATCGCGATTCTGCTATTTCTTCCTGAATCTGCTGGTGCAAAAGTCTACTACTTACTCAAGGACACCAAAAATCTACTGAATCGCATCAAGAACATACCCTTTGACCCACTTAACAATCTACTGGTGGTTCTCGATATAGAAAGTCTATATACACGCCTCCCCCAGGATCAGAGTCAGACTCAAGTCAGAGAGAATTTATATAGCGCACTACATACCCAGAGGGTCTCAAGGCGCTTAGAAAGGGGAGGAGGATTACTTGTCAAAAATCCACGTTTTAAGTTGCTTTCTGAATGCTAGGTGTTTCTGGGTAAGGCGGAGGTAAGCGGGGAGTGAGTTCCATGTTTTAGCAGCCAGGTATGAGAAGGATCTGCCTCCCATGGTGGTCTTGTTGATGCGAGGTACAGTGGCGAGGGCTTGGCTGGAAGAACGTAGTTGGCGGGAGGGGGTGTAGAAGGATAGTCGTGAGTTGAGGCATTCTGGTCCGATGTTGTAGAGTGATTTGTGTGCGTGGGTTAGCAGTCGGAAAGAGATCCTCTTATTGACGGGTAGCCAGTGGAGGTCTTTAAGGTGACCAGAGATGTGTTCGTTGCGTGGGATGTCTAATATGATCCTGGCTGAGGCGTTTTGGATTCGTTGGAGTTTTTTCTGGAGTTTAGCGGTAGTGCCTGCGTAGAGGGTGTTTCCGTAGTCCAGACGGCTCGTGACCAGAGCATGGGTGACTGTTTTCCTTGTTTCGGTGGGGATCCAGCGAAATGTTTTTCTGAGCATGCGAAGAATGTTGAAGCAGGAAGAGGATACGGCGCTGACTTGTCTGTTTATTGAGAGTGAAGAATCAAGGATGACGCCTAGGTTCCGTGCGTGGTCTGTCGGGATGGGTGCTTTTCCGAGGGCTTCCGGCCACCAGGAGTCGTCCCAAGCAGAGGGGGATGTACCTAAGATGAGGACTTCTGTTTTGTCTGAGTTCAGTTTCAGACGGCTTTGTTTCATCCATTCGGCAACTTCTTTCATTCCTTCGTGTAGGTTAGTTTTGGCGGTGCTGGGGTCATTGGTGAGGGAAAGGATTAGTTGAGTGTCATCCGCGTAAGAGATGATGTTGAGGTTGTGTTGGCGGGCGATGGCCGCGAGGGGGCTCATGTATACGTTGAAGAGGGTGGGGCTGAGTGAGGATCCTTGTGGTACGCCACAAATGACTTCAGTGGCCTCGGACTTGAATGGTGGGAGGCGGACTCTCTGGGTTCTTCCGGTGAGGAACGAGGTGATCCAATCAAGTGCTTTTCCTTGGATTCCGATGTTATTGAGGCGTTGTAAAAGGGTGCTGTGGCAGACTGTGTCGAAAGCTGCAGAGAGGTCGAGGAGGATGAGGGCGACTGTGTCTCCATTGTCCAATAGAGTTCGAATGTCGTCTGTTGCTGCGATGAGGGCGGTCTCAGTGCTGTGTTTTGCTCGGAAACCAGATTGTGAGGAGTCGAGGGATTTGTTGGCTTCGAGGAAGGCGGCGAGTTGGTTGTTGACAGCTTTTTTGATGACTTTGGCCGGGAATGGAAGGAGCGAGATGGGGCGGTAATTCTTGAGTTCGGTGGGGTCCGCTGTGGGTTTTTTCAGGAGGGCGGTGAGTTCAGCGTGTTTCCAGTCTTCCGGGAAGGTGGCGGTGTTGAAGGAGCAGTTAATGACGTCTCGGAGGTGCGGTGCAATGACGGAGTCTGCTTTGTTGAAGATGTGGTGAGGACATGGGTCTGTGAGGGATCCTGAGTGGATGGAATTCATCAGGCGGATTGTGTCCTCAATGGAGATTGGGTTCCAGTAACCAAACCTTAGAGGAGACCACGTGGGAATTTTTATACCCCCTGAGAAATCATAATGCAGTGCACAACCTTTGCCCTCAAAGACAACTATTTTGAATTTGAAGGGGATTTCTCCTCCAAACAAATGAAACATCAATGGGCAGCACATTTGCTCCAAGTGTGACAAGAATCTATGTGTACAACTTTGAAAAAAAACATATTCTGAACCCTGACAACCCTTTTAACCCTTTCGACGCTGATGACGAGCTCAGCTCGTCATCACCCACGGGTGTCGTGTGCTGATGCAAACAGCAAAATGGTAATTCCCAGCACACAGCGGGAAAACGCCTAGCAGCCAAGAGGTTAAGGACCACATCAGATTTTGGCGTCGCTTCATCAACAACATCTTCATGATTTGGGAAAGTCAAGAAGAAACACTCTCTGCCTTTCTAACATCATGGCTCAATAGCTGTGACCCCTTTCTGCACTTTACCAGCACACCAGACAAAAGGAAACTCATGTTTTTGGACCTGCCATTAGAGGTAAAAGAAGGTTTTTTTTAAAACAACCACCCCACCTTCTACAAACCCACAGCCAGAAATGTGCTTCTCAAATTTGATAGTTTCTACCAATGTTCTCTCCGGAAGAACCTGCCATACGGCCAATTCCTCCAGATCAGAAGGAATTGTAGCAACAATGAGGGCTACCAAGAACAATTGGTAAATCTAGCTGAGAACTTAAGCAGCAGAGGTTACTACAAAAAGATAATACACACTTCCAAAAAAAGTGCACGGAACCAGAACAGGGAAGCCCTACTGGAAGAGAACCAAAGAACAGACATGACGATTCCGCTGACATGTGTAACAACTTACAACACCATCTCAAACAAAATGATTAAAATCACTAAAACACTGGAAAATCCTCAACACTGGGAAACTGAAGTGGGAAAAGCCATTATTTTCATTTAAACAAGCAGACATCTTAAGAGACGGCCTAATTTCCACACGCCCAAGGCAAACCAATAAACCAAGTGACACCACTGTCCTCAGCGCATGGGGCCTCCCTAGTGTGATAGGCCACTTCCCATGCGGAAACTGTAGCGTATGCCATCTAGCAACAACCACGCAAACCTTGGAATTAGAACAAGGGAAAATTTGGTCCTTAAGGGGAACACACTAACTGCAACTCCACACATGTCGTTCACATGATTGAGTGCCCATGTGGTCTCCGATACATCGGCATGACCAGCAGAAAAATAAAGATCAGAATCGGAGAACACAGAGGTAACATCTGCTGCAAAAGGCATCAATGGAGGGAGGTAGAGTGTTGAGATAGGATTCTCACTCCACTTGCACTGATAATTAAACAAGAAGAATCCTACTCGGAGTGTACACCTCAGGGACGGGGGACACTCAGTGTTTTGTTAAATACCCCTCACACACCAACAGGCCCCTTGGTGTCATGCTTCATCATCGGGGTCTTCGCACCCCGCTAGAGGGATGCGGCGTGCTACGACCAGCGATTACGCGGGAGCACTGAAGTGGTTGACAATGTGTGGTGTGTGTTGTGTGCATGTGCTGGGGTATTAAGGAGAATGTGAGTGAAGGGTGTGGTGAGGATTAAAAAGACACCTGGCCAGTAGGTTTATGAGAAAAAACTTTATTCGAAACCTCTGGCTGGTGCTATTAAAAAGGTGCAAGGCGAGGTTAGTAGTCTTGATTATGGACTCTACCTCTGGTGTGCGTCAACATGTTTCGGAACTCAGTGTTCCTTCTTCAGGACGGGTGCACAACTTCCCAACCCTACTCACGTGTTTTTAATAAAAAATGTTTTTTCTTTACTTTAGAAAAAAGTGAAAATATTTACAGTGAAAAATAAGGCTATGATGTGAAGGACTGGGTTCTTTAAGACCCAGCGGTGCCAGGGCACAACACCTGAAACCTTCGTGGGTAACCTGCTCCGGCGTACGAATCACAGAGACACGGGACACTTCCTTCGGCGTCAAAGATTCAAGGTTTATTTGCTGCAGGGAACACAGATATCACGACAAGTACAACTCGTGCAACTTGGGGAGACTGCTTCAAATTGGTTCTGTGGATCGCTCCTTTTATACAGTTTTTACTCATAGGACAACATGGTACACAAAGGTTTACAACCCGGTTCCCACCATTATCCCCCAGAGGGGTCGCTTTGGTCACTTTGATACACATAAGGTCCGGAACATAAGTGCGGAAACATTTGGCGGTTCCCAACTGTAAAAACCCATCTTCCCAACATTAGTGCATTCCAATCGGCAGTAAAACAGATCAAAATAGGAACAAAGACAGGTGCAGAGGAAGACGGAGACAGTGGGGAGATCGGAAAGGGTGTAAAAGGGGAGGTATCGGGGAACACGAGATACAGGCATCAAAGGGACGTGCCTAATGAGATGCACGGCTGAGACAATAAACCGGCACAGCGAGATGAGCCTCGAGCGGGGCCATCTGCCTTACAGTATCATTCCCCTCGTCATAAAGACACTTACAAAGAACATGTGTCTTCCGCAAATATCTTGGGAGTCCCAGGGTCGCGAAGCGGACAGCGTCCGTTCGCTGGCTACTTGAGGGCAAGAGACAAAATGGATGCCGTATCTAAGATGAAACCCGTGGGTACAGATGAAAAACCCACATAACAAACGAACGGTTTAAGTTAGCACAGCGAAACTGCGCACACTTACTAAACTCGTCATTTGCGGTTCATAGATACCAGACTCGACCATATTCGTGCGAGTCGAAAACACCACTTACAATTGTCACGGAACCTCAGACGCTCCTTTTGCCCTCATGTAGGCAAGCACTAGTCGGAATCATATTCGATATTCATCAGACCATCGAGATGTTGCTGTAGCATAGCTCTGTCCAACCGAGTCCCCTTGGTAACAGGTGGCTGTCTCATACACGTTGTAGCACAGAGGCCACATAAGGCAGGACCGCACTGCGCACAAAGGCAACACGTGAACAGGAACACCACAACAACTCCGATGATCATCAGAATCTTCCAACCCCAAGTCGACATCAGGCCCCAAACCACCCAAGTAGCGTCCAATCCCCTACATCCACGTGTATGGATTCGGAGATCTTATGCAACTTCGAGATGGCTTGATAGACAGTCGGAGCGTTATCAGGAATGAAAATGCAGCAGCTCGAATGGATCACCTTACATACCCCACCTCGATCTGCTAAGATGACATCTAAAACCATACGGTTTTGTAACGTCATAAGCCTATCCGCCTGAAGTTCAGTGGTGATATTACCAAGGGCACTGGCAGTAATATTAGCTGTCGATTCTACCACTCGAGTCAACTGTCTCAGGTTCCTACTATTAACCATAGGTCCCCAAAACGGGAGGAAACCCTTGAAAAAGTCTCCTGCCTCTTGACCGGCAGTGTCCTCTTCGCTAATTACGCCTCGCACAACTCTAGTCTTATGATAATCGGCATCTACAGTGAACGTCGGAGGCAACAGATTTGCAATGAAGCATGAGCCCATGAAGTCAGCGGGCAACCATGCGTATGCACGATCATGGCAGATAAAGTATGTACCCTTGGCAGCCAGAAACACAGGGGACGAGACCATCGGCAGAATGTAATTTTCAGTGCAAGCACTCGCTCCAAGTCGGGCTTGCGATCTTCGGCCACGACCTATGAGACAAAAATTACCAATGTGGGGTACGACCCATATCGGGGGCGAGCTTTTAAGCTGCTTTTCACTGGTGAACACACTATATTCGCCTCTACTTAGGACCCTATAGGCTTGTACCTCTTCTTCGGGAATAAGCGAGGGATCATAGATATCGCTATCTAGGTCCTCTATTGCTATCGACAAAGGTTTTTGATACGAGGTAGGACCAGAGTAGGGGGAACGTGGTTCTCGAATGGGGTGGAAACCCAGTGCGCTTCGAAACATTGTCTGAAATGCTCGAGCAGACCCTTGGGAACTATACGGTAACACCAGATATGGAATTCCCTTATCCGTAGTATGTGGCATCAACCCACACACCCAACAATTAGTAGTGTTAACCACTAACTG
This sequence comes from Lissotriton vulgaris, assembly GCF_964263255.1. NCBI lineage: Eukaryota > Metazoa > Chordata > Amphibia > Caudata > Salamandridae > Lissotriton > Lissotriton vulgaris. The sequence goes on along the minus strand of NC_141687.1, from coordinate 1,459,908,039 downwards.
ATGCTGATGGAGGAGCTGAATAAAGGAATTATTGCGGAATTCTGCACGTCTAGCCTGTTCGTGTTCGGGTAAGATATGAAAGGAATGGGGAGAAGCAGTGGAGGTAAGTTTAGGGTCAGGAGTAGGAGTAGGTGTAGCAGAAGGTAAGAAGTAAAACATCGTGTAATACACCCCACCCGCCAATAATGCAGAAGCAGTCAAAAACAATACGAATATTTGGAATATAAAACATTTGGTACGACTGAGTTGCTGCAGCTTGAATCTATGAGCCTGAGCTCCTTCCAAATCCATCAACTTCGAGAATGCCATTCCCTATGACCGTCCGCAACGTTTCTTGACGCACTTCGTTCTGTGTAGCAATAGTCAATCCCTAGGAGTTCCCAGGAACCGACGGCCTTTAACCTAGCGTCAAGACCTACTATCCAGAAGGAAGTACGCGCGCGGCCCTACGGCCTTTAATGCACAATATATATGTATGCAAAACAATGTCTCTCAGCTGTGGAAGCAAAAAGTGTAAGGAACGAAGCTCAATGAATATGTACAAAATAATTACAATGGTACGAATGTTCAAAACTGATCACGGAAAACGGAAGAATGCAGTTGTCAATACAGCAAAGCAGGATCTTTTATTAGTCTTTAGTGCTAGATCGCAAAAAGTATCGGGTTTTCCCAGGACGTGTCTGTTCGTCGAACAAAGGATCCGTTGAAGGGACAGCGTCCCGTTGATCAGCTGAATGTACTGGTCTTGAGTCCTTTGCTGACAATTGTTCAACAGTGTCTCTCTGCTGCACTGAGGATTCTACGACAGGTTGTGCGTCGCTAAAAGGTACAAACGCCGGCAATCCTTCGGTTTCAGTTGATGCAGTGCCTTTCCTCACCCACGAGTCTGCTGGCAACGGGATGGGGACTTTCTTCGTGTGGGTGGCGTGCACCCAATTCTTCCGCCCCTCAAGACGAACTGCAGTTCTCGTGGCAAGGAGGACCTGGTAGGGTCCGGTGAACCTCGGGTCCAAGTTGTTCTTGCGCGAAACGTTCCGCGTCACCACCCAATCTCCGGGCTGGAGCTGGTGGCCTGGACCCTCCGTTCGCGTCGGCAATGCTTCGTGAACCTGTTGGTGAATTAACCTCAGGTTAGCAGTCAAGTCATGAAGATAATCGATCAACATTGGATACTCAAGATCACGAAAAATACCTGGCCTAGGAACCCCCCAAACATTCGCAGGACGACCGAACACTATTTCATAGGGACTAAGCCCTACTCGGGAGTGTACAGTCGCCCTAGTTGACAGTAATGCTAAAGGTAAAGCGTCAGGCCACGAAAGACCAGTCGTAGCCTGAATCTTCGCTAGCTTTAGTTTAAGGGTGCCGTTATACCCTTCAACCAAACCAGCTGACTGGGGATGATTGGCGCTGTGGAATTTCTGATTAATTCCAAGGCCCTTACACACACTCTTCATCACACTACCCACAAACTCACTTCCGTTATCTGACCACACGACTCTAGGCATTCCATACCGAGGAAAATATTCCTTCAGTAGGATTTTCGCAGTAGACAAAGCAGTATTGTCTTTGAGAGGATAAGCCTCGATCCATCGGGAGAATGCGCAAACCACAACTAGAACGTATTTCAGGTTATTGCATCGCTCCATATGGATGAAGTCCAATTGAATCACCTCAAAGGGACATGAAGGGGGAGCAAAACTGCCAGGAGGAGTTGGGGTTCCTTTGCCAGGATTGTACATCATACACACCATACAATTCTTCACCAGACGTTCAGCACATTTCGTGATACCATCATTCTTCCATACAGGAGACAACAACTTACAAATACCTTTCGTGCTAATATGTGCTAATCCATGCGCCATTGTCACAACGGCCAGCACATACGCATCCGGTAACATCCATCTTTTTTGATCAGACAAATCAATCCAACAACCATTCGCATCCAACTTTCCCGTACTTTCTTTCCACTTCGTCTTTTCAGCCTCGGTGGCCTCATTCTGAATTGCCTTTACACTCTCGATAGTGTCCTCACACATGCTCGATTCTGTAGGCCACCTAACCGAACTCGTCACATACATTCGAGTGCTAAGGTTCCGGGCAGTCTCCTTAGCAGTCTCATCCGCAAACGCATTACCACGACCAACATCATCCGTCACCTTACGATGCGCACTACATTTAACAATTGCAACTTGCTTAGGCAACGTCAGTGCATCCAAAAGGTCATTCACAAGCTGGCCATGCTGAATCTTCGTACCATGCGACGTCAAGAAACCTCTCTCTCTCCACAATCGTCCAAAACTATGTGCGACGCCAAATGCATATTGGCTGTCGGTAAACACATTCACACGTTTCCCTTTCGCTAACACACACGCTCTAGTGAGAGCGATCAATTCTGCGGCTTGGGCAGAATTCTGATTTAATCTTGCAGTCTCAACAACAGTATTCAACGTTACAACAGCATAAGCAGTAGTCACATCGCCATTCGGCAACTTAAAACATGACCCATCCACATACAGTGTACCATCCGGATCTTCCAATGGGGTGTTTTTAAGGTCCACTCGACCTTTTGTTTCTTCTTCTGTCCTCAAGTAACAATCATGTTCTGCTACTTCATCTGACTCTGTGCTAATTGGTAACAAAGTTGCCGGGTTCAGAACATTACAACGTTTTATTTGAATGTGGCTTGCCAACAGCGTCAACTCGTACCCAGACAACCTTGCACTCGTCAAGTGCTGAGTTTTCGTCCGATTCAAAAGAGTATCGACTGCATGCGGAACCATCACCGTAAGCATATTATCCATGACCAATCCTGCTGATTGTCGGATGGAGACCGCGGCTGTCGCTGTTGCTCTCAAACAACTCGGCAATGCTCTAGCTACCGGGTCCAAGGTCGAGGAAAAATACGCACATGGACGTTGCTTACCACCAAAAGGTTGCGTTAAGACACTCAAAGCACAACCTTCCCTCTCATGAACATATAATGTAAACGGCTTGCTGTAGTCGGGAGTACCCAACACAGGAGCCGAACATAATGAATCACGCAGTTCAGAAAAACTTTTCTGACATTCTTCCGTCCATGGTAAAGGAGTTGAAACATCCTTGCACGTAAGAGCCACTAATGGTTTCGCTAGCAATGAAAAATTAGGAATCCATTGCCTGCAGTACGACGTGATACCTAGAAAGGCACGCACATCTCTTTGGGTTGTTGGCACAGCCATTCGCGCAATTGCTGCAATCCTCTCTGGGGTCAACCTCCTTCCCTCCTTTGACAATAAGTGACCTAGATAGGTTACTTCTTGACAACAATATTGGAGTTTAGAAGGGGACACCTTATGATTCAACTCACAGAGATGTTGCAGCAACGACACCGTAGCAATTTTGCAAATGTCCTGAGTATCAGCGGCCACCAATAAGTCATCGACGTATTGGATTAAGGCCGCACCGGCCGGCAACCTAAACGCATCCAGTTGACCCTTCAAGGCTTGACTGTAAATCGATGGACTTTCACAGTAGCCCTGAGGAGCGCGTTTGAACCGGAAGCTGCGTCCATCAAGAGAGAAACCGAAAAGGTCTCTGCTCTCCTCGGCAATCGGGATGCTGAAAAACGCATTTTTCAAGTCAATCACCGAAAACCACGATGCAGAAGCTGGAATCAGAGTCAGTAGCGCCGTGATGTCAGGCACAACAGGGAATTGAGGAACCACAATTTTATTCACCTCCTGTAAATCGATAACAAAGCGATAAACAGGCGGTTTCGAAGGATCAGTACGTTTAAGAATGGGCAGTACAGGGCTGTTGCACACGTTTCCCCGAGTCTCTTCAATGACGTCTTTCTCGATCAGATCATAAATGATCGCTAACAATGCTCGTTCACCATCAAGGGAGATACGATATTGGGGAATACGTGGCAACCGCACATTAGATTTCAACTGAACAACATAAGGGGAGATGTCAAGCAGGCCCACGTCATTTGGACCCGTTGCCCACAAAGACGCAGGAAGAGAACTCAATTCCGGTGGGAGCTTGTCGAGAGACAAGTACATGGGAGAGACAACCCTCTCTCCTAACGTAAGCTTTACACCCGCGGGAGAACAATACAAAGTTGCATACAAACGTTTAAGCAAATCCAGGCCCAAAAGATTTTCACCACAACCCGTAGTCAAAATTAACGGAGCTCGGAGCTCACGCGGCCCAATTGAAAGGGGCAAAGGGCGCGAAACTGGATTGCTAACAGGGGCGCCAGAGAATCCAACGGAAACATTTGTTAAGCCAGACAAAGGTGCTCCAGGGAGTTTCGAATGCTTAATGGAACTTTTCGCTGCACCAGTGTCCAACAGAAAAGGCTCAACGACGCCCGATGTAGCAACTGCGACGTAAGGCCCTCTCTGATCAACCGGAACTGATACCACTCCCTCTCCTTGTCTTTGGCTGTCCTAGTAATTACTGTCGTCAGTTCCCTGATCTACGTAATAATCGTCTACATTGTACTGCGCAGATCGTCCTTGCGACGATCCACGTTGATCAAAACAATTATCGGAATTCGATGAGTTATCTGAACGATCGTTCTGAGCACCACGACCTCTACCACGTGGTGCCTGCTGCGAACCACCACGACCTCCTCTAGATGAGTTACCATTATTACGTTCATTTAGAACAGGACAATTGAATTTAATGTGACCCTCTTGTCTACAATAAGCACATTGATTGTACCCTAACGAGGATCTTTGGGAAGAGGAGTTATTACGAGTTTGTGATCGGTTCGATTGCGGCTGCGATCTATTTTGTTGCGAATTATTCTGATTCGAACGTGGAGGATACGCTTGCTGAAGCAGCACTTTAGTTTTTAGCTCTTTCGTCTTTTTATCAGCACGGTCGCTCTCCTCTTTCTCTCTATTCTCATAATATTGTGCCGTAGCCAATATCTGAGCTGAGGTAGAAACGGCCCATGCACTTTCTGAATTCTTTAATTTATTGCTCAAATCGGGCAGTAAGTTCGAAACAAATTTATCCACGAACAACCTTTGACCACCCTCAGTGCTCATATCCTGACCACTATGGTCGATGAATGCCTCCTCGAACCTCGTGAAAAAGTCGGAAACACTCTCGTCCTTCTTTTGCTTACAAGCTGACAATTTGTCCCAATTTACCCTCATAGCTGGCATAAGAGTTTTCATTAACGTTATTATTCTTTGAGGGAGAGCAGTAATCAACTGGTCAGGCTTAGCACCACCAACTTGCAACCCATCCGCCGCTATAATGGCCGCCCAATCACCACCTAATTCGTTTGCGTGATTTTCCTGACGAATCTTAGCCCATACCGGTTGCGGTACAACATTACCAAACAGCATGTCAATATCGGCGAGATTCATTACAGTAGCGTCTACGAGCTGCGATAATTCTTTATAATACCCCGCAGGATTTTTGCGAGGGTCGGGCAAAGATTGCTTCACCTGTAACACTTCTGATCTTTTCCATGGGAGGTGTATCCATACTCTCTGGAAGAATGGCGGGATCGGGGGGTTTGCCCCAGGATTACCTGGCATCCACACTGGTGGAACTTCCCGCATAGGAAACTGACCAGACTCATCTGGCTGTCTTTCAATATCCTCAACAAACAAGGCTTGAGGTATAGGAGTGGGACGAAAAGATAGCAACCGTTCAACGGCTCGTCGAACGTTGGTATCCACTATCAGTCCAGCCGAAAACTGAAGCTGTAAATCAGACAACGCGGTCAGCACCTCGTCAGGTGCGTCGGCCGATATCTGATCACGAAGGACCTTGCACATTTCCTCGAACACAAATCTCTGGGTTGGTATATTGAACTGACAAAACGTGTCGAGTACAATACGGGGTGGATTTCTAAGGGGGTGCGTCATCCAACCCATCGCCATAGTATATAGCGAAGCACGTTCCCTATTACCTGGAAGCTGACTACGTCTCTGAGGACCATCTGAACCAGCGGACCCAAGAACAGGTCCGAGCGAATGAAAGAAGCTAGCCGCAAGAGGAGAATTACGACTACGAGTAGAGGGAGAAGTATAGGACACAGGACTAACAAGTGAAGGAGTAGAAACAGAAACAACAGCAGGGGTTAACAGAGCAGGAGCAGTAGCGGGAGCAGGAGTATGTGGAAGCGGAGGAGCAGTAGGAATAGCAACAGACGAAGGAGCAGGAACAGTCAGAAGAATGGGTGCAGGTTGAGGAACAGGCAAAGGAAGAATAGGTGCAGGAACAGGTACAGGGGGAATCACAGGGGCTGTGGTACCCTGTACGTACGGAGGTGGCGATTTCATAAGATAGGACATTAAAGGATCCTCAACTGACTCATCCTTCTTTTCCGACTCCGTAGGCAACGCAGGATAGCACTTATCTATAGTCATACGCTGTAATCTGTCAAACACTTCCTTTTCCCTAACCTCCTTATCATGCTGGAACTGCTCTGCTTTCTTTACAATGGTACCAGCACTATCTCTCTGATTTCGCTTAGTCTGTCTGATTTCTTTCTGTCGGGCTTCTTTACGCCACAACCGAAAGGCATCAAACATGGCCGGCCTTGACTTTTTCGCGAACAATTTAACCTCTAGATTATCTAAGATCGGAGCCTCGAAGCTACCATGTGGTGGCCAGCGAAGGTCACCGTCCTTCTTCGTGTATTTGATCCAGTAATCATTAAAAGTAATCGGGCCTAGCCCATGTTTGCTGTACAGTTCATAAGTGGGAGTTCCAACCGGAGGTATCGGACACGAGTCCTCCAGTCGGGAATCCGTACCACAAGGTCTGAAACAACTAAACAAAGTACTGCGACCAGGCATCTTGCACACTAGCCGAGTTTCACAAACTTCAAGGGTTACGGGATTTACCAAGTCCCAGCAAAGAACAAAAACCCTCGGTTTTTGGCGGCTGCAGTCGTCAAATAACACAACAAAGTACGCTAGCAAAGTGTCACCGACAAAAACACTCACACAGCGTCAACAACAAAAACACTCGCTAAAGTGTCAACAACCAAGAACTCTGGGAGCGACCCACAAATACTTAACTCAAAGATCGATGGCGTCTCCAGGAAGGCCCGTCAATCGTCTCGCTATACCAAGGTCTACGCCAGGCGCCAAAACAGGTCTACAGTCAGGGCAGCAGTCCGTCGCAGCCGTCAGGAGGCGGGAATCTTCGCGGGAAAAGTCTTCGGGCCACTTATTTCGACAACAGGATCGATGAAGCGGAGTGCACCTTCCCTCGGAGATTTCACACGAAGTTCCTCACGATCGTCGGGCTTGGACCGGTACCACTGATGCAGCCCCACGTTGGGCGCCAACTGAAGGACTGGGTTCTTTAAGACCCAGCGGTGCCAGGGCACAACACCTGAAACCTTCGTGGGTAACCTGCTCCGGCGTACGAATCACAGCGACACGGGACACTTCCTTCGGCGTCATAGATTCAAGGTTTATTTGCTGCAGGGAACACAGATATCACGACAAGTACAACTCGTGCAACTTGGGGAGACTGCTTCAAATTGGTTCTGTGGATCGCTCCTTTTATACAGTTTTTACTCATAGGACAACATGGTACACAAAGGTTTACAACCCGGTTCCCACCATTATCCCCCAGAGGGGTCGCTTTGGTCACTTTGATACACATAAGGTCCGGAACATAAGTGCGGAAACATTTGGCGGTTCCCAACTGTAAAAACCCATCTTCCCAACATTAGTGCATTCCAATCGGCAGTAAAACAGATCAAAATAGGAACAAAGACAGGTGCAGAGGAAGACGGAGACAGTGGGGAGATCGGAAAGGGTGTAAAAGGGGAGGTATCGGGGAACACGAGATACAGGCATCAAAGGGACGTGCCTAATGAGATGCACGGCTGAGACAATAAACCGGCACAGCGAGATGAGCCTCGAGCGGGGCCATCTGCCTTACAGTATCATTCCCCTCGTCATAAAGACACTTACAAAGAACATGTGTCTTCCGCAAATATCTTGGGAGTCCCAGGGTCGCGAAGCGGACAGCGTCCGTTCGCTGGCTACTTGAGGGCAAGAGACAAAATGGATGCCGTATCTAAGATGGAACCCGTGGGTACAGATGAAAAACCCACATAACAAACAAACGGTTTAAGTTAGCACAGCGAAACTGCGCACACTTACTAAACTCGTCATTTGCGGTTCATAGATACCAGACTCGACCATATTCGTGCGAGTCGAAAACACCACTTACAATTGTCACGGAACCTCAGATGTGCCTACAGCGGTTTTACAGGATCATGCAGTTGCATGTCCTGAAAAGAAAAGAAAAAAGTAATTGAGTTTGGTTGCCACTCGGGAATGGCTCAAACAAGTGCAGTCACTTGGAGCCCCAAACGGTTAAATAAACCTGTAAAGGAAACACATACACAAATACATAAAGGACACACTATCAGTATGTAATAGTTCTGAATTCATACTCATTTAGACTGTCTTGTTATGCCTCATGAGCATGTCCAGAACGCCAGGGTTGGTAGGTGGACTCCTAATCTGTAAGGGTTTAAAAAGGAGAATTCAGTCCCTTCCTCACTATCCTCAATATGTCCAGTGGGTTTGTTCTAAGGGAAGTTTTTTACTTATACTCACAAAGTCCGCCAAAGTAGGCCTCCTTCCACCCTGCAATGCTCCGCTGGTAATGCTTAGCGTACAGGGATGTGGTATATAAGGGGCCTATGGCGCTCGTTGATTCGTTAATTGACGGATGTGATTTAAAGACCATATATGGGACATCCGCCTCTGTGCCTATCATGACCATTGACCTGTTGGAGGGATACCATGTGTCGCTCTGAGCATGTAAAATGAGTTAGTGACTCTCTTTCTAAATGCGCATGCGCATAGTAGGTTGTATAGATGGTCATTACTGCTCTACGCATGAGTAGAAGGTTAAGTATGCTTAGGTACACTACTCCTTTGTTTACAAAGTTCTGGTACGGTTCATGATTTTAAGCTACTGTATGTGAAACAAAATCTGTGAGTATTTTCAGAACCACTTGGACTTAATAAAGTGGTGGAGGAGGTATAGGCATGGCTACCATTGTTTTGCGGAAGTAAAAAGCACATTTTGATACTTTCCATGGTTCTATCCAGACAATTGACCCCAGGGAATATCATCATTTAGGCCGTCCACATGGGTACCCAAACGGAAAACCCAGCGCTGTTCTTTTTGAAGTAGGCCAGTTTCCGAAGGCAAGCGTTCAATTATGGTCCAGTGTAGATCATTGACACAGTGTTGTTTTTCTAAAAAGTGGGATGCCATTTTTGTGGTTGTTTTTTTGCATCGTATGTTACTCTTGTGTTCTCCAATCCTTACTTTCACTGGTCGGGACGTCATGCCTATGTACTCTAGGCCACATGGGCAAGTAATCATATAGACTACATTTTTTGTGTTGCAGTTTGAGAATTGTCTCTGCTCCCATGATGTGCCATTTCTGAAACGTATTTCTTTACTTTTGCGTGTCAGGTGGCAACTGCTGCAATCTCCACAGCTCCCCACCCAGTGACCCCCACTTCCACCCCCCCAGAACCCACTGGGACACCCTTTCCAGAGAACCCTCCTTTTCCCGCCTCCATGGCCCAAAACTAGGCCAATGGGCCCCCCTGGAGTCGGAAGAATATGTAACCTTGCATCTATTTACTGCTTTTTGCCCAATAGCATTTGTTACATAGCCTGAGGTTATCTAAAAGCAACAGTAGCAGGTCTGAAACAGAAAAAAGGGATCATTTTCTACCCTGTATCCTCAAGCTTATCCCTCCCTCTGAGATTAACTGTAGGAATTTCTCTGTGTCTTCCCCCCGCTGAAAAATCTGCATCCTATTATTATGCATCACCCTCAAAGTTGCGGGCAACGTTAACTGTGCTGTGGCACCCAGCTTCTTCAAAGGATAAAGTAGTTTCCCTAGCTCCCATTGTTTGGTTGCAGTGATTGATGACTCATCTGATCGTATTGCAAAGCTATTTCCATCAACAGTTAATGATTTCATTTTGAGAGCCCTGCTCAGAATCTTCCTGCACGTTGCTTTTGTTTGAGGTTAACCTAAACAGGTCTCTGTGGAGGCTCTGAATATCGGCCATGAGAGCTTGTTCTGTGTAGCCAATTTGCGTTCCTTATTTGATCAATTTGACCACAAATTCCTTAAGGTTATTCCCCTCAGCCCCCTTAGGGATCTTTAACAGCCGGAGGTTGTTTCTTCTTTGAGAGTTTTCGAGGGATATGAACTTTTCTTGAAAACCCACCACTTTTCTTTTAACAGGGTAATCTCTTTCTTATTGTCTTCAGTTTGGGAGGTTAACAACACCACAGATGATTCTAATGCTGCTGTTCTAGCTGCCAGGAAATCCAATTCTCTTCCATTTGCTTGCATGCTGACTTAATCTCGACCTGAGTTGTTTCTGAAATCTTGAATCTGTTTCCGACTTCTGTCGTCAGCAACTGTCTCAAGTCCAAAACTGACTGGGATGCTGCCTGGTCTGATGGTCCATCCTTCGGATCATAACTTGGTGTCTGACTTTGGCCATTACCACCTAATTGTATATCCCTCCATGCCTCTTTCTGGGGTAGGTAGGGTATTAACAGCTGTACCCTGACTCTCAACACCCACCCTTAGTGTTTCTGAGGTACTTCCCTCCAATAACTAAGGGTCGTCTGCCAACACTCGGAATCTATTTGGGCTTAGAATAGTCTTTGTGCTTTTTGGTACTCAGGGAGCACTATTTGGGTGAGAAATGCCTGAATGCTTCAATAATAAAGTTCTTGGCATTACCTTGAAAAAGGTTCGTAGCAAAGGGGTGACCTTTGCTTTGTGCTGCTGAGAGGGCACCTTTACCTTCCTTGGTTTCCCCCTCCTAGAGCTGACTCACTCCTCAACCTTAGCCTCAGCGTGGTCTAAGCGGGCATTTACTGATTTTTTCAGCCTTAAAGAATTCTGATTCTGGGCTGGGTCAAGAGTACCTTGTATACTTTGATGATCGAATAATGGGGGCCCTTTAAGTGGCCCTACCCCTGCACTCCTTGAAACATATCTTCTTTGTTGTGCTGTGGTTACTGACTTTTTCCCCCACATGTTTACTTTTGGGTTCAGCTCCACCCTATTTCTTTGTTCCTCTAGGGAGATTCTCCCTTCCACCCCTAAAATTACTCTCAGATATTCTTCTTGGGCAATGTTTCCCTTATTTCCCCTGCTGCTCTCTTGCTGGGTCTCCCCCTACCTGTATCAGTGTCAGCCGGGACACTCTCAGCAGCTTTCAGGTCTGCTGTGCTTGTGCTGCCCCAGCCATCTTGGACGGGAATCCTCGCTTCTGCCCTCCGCCCCCTTCCGAGATCGAGCGCGGCGCACCACAGATACCGGAACACCCGGCTGGATTGTTCCGCAGCCAACGTCACTGACTCTTTTGCCACTGTGGTAAAGACGGCATGGAAGCAACACTCCTTCTTTGTGCAAATATCCTGCTACCTCATGTTGGAATTTGCCGGGGTGATTGAAGAGAGATTAAGAAAATGGTGGCAAGTGAGTAAGCTATGTCATTCTCTTCTACAAACCTAGGAACTATACCCTGCCCATCTCGGATCATAAGTACCACCTGTATGCACCTCTGGTTCCTTGTTGCTGCTACAATGTTATTTTTGTTTTACCCCCAGCTTAACCCTCTTCTCCTCTAGGGCCAATCTCTTTTCTTACGGATCCAACTGCTTCTCCTCAATTTCTAGGAGGCTGAGCTGGTGCTCCAGATCCTTGGTTCTCCTTTCAGAAGTGATGCTCCTATCACCCCTAGATGTGGAGCCATACCTTGGTTGAATTTTGAGGCCCTCACTCTCATTGTCCCCCTCAGTTTCAGAAAGAACTCTGCCATCTTCTTCATCAACACTGTTAGGGGTGATTTATTATGCCAGTTGGGTCTGGGCTCTCCTTGCCTCTTCCCAATCTCTGAGGTCTTTCTCAAGATGTTCCTTCCTGGCAGTGATACATGGGCTGATTTTCCTGCTCCTGGGGAGCACCCTCAACTCATTGAATGTTAGTGTGAGCAGGGTGGCAAAGTCAATCTCCATGTTCTCCATCTTTAAAAACTTTTTGCAACTTTTATGAAGATTGGTTGTTGACTTCTTTAGCCTCAGAAAGACAGTCCCTTTGATCTACAGAATTTGACAAATTTTAAAACTACTTGCTCAATGTAGACATAGCAGGTCCTTTAAGTGGTTGCCATCTATTATGTGTTCATATAATTGCAATATTATATTTATTGAATACATTTGATATATTTTTGATATTTGTGTTTCTGTGGTTTACATTTTAGAAGGTCAGTGTTTCATGTTCTACTATTATCAGTGAAGGTTAGCACTTTAGATGGTGCAAACAGGCAGGAATATTTTGTTTTGATGATACTCCTTGTTTTCCCCTGTTTTTCCTTCCTGTTATAGTCTCAGCGGCCCCCTTCCGTGTGAGAGGGTGCTAGTGTGCCATATTTCTTCCAGGAAAGTGCCCCAAGGGTACAACCTGGTCAGTGGCCAGAGGGCTACCATGTCCCCTCTCTCTTGGTGTCGACTTTAAGGCACTGTGTGGCATCTGCTGATCCCAGAGTGCACTAATCTGGGATTTCTTAATAAGTCTGCACCCTTCCTCAATTGTGAGCAGTTTAGTAGCCCAACTTAGAAGTGTGGCTACCTGGGGGCTGCACGTCTGAGCGAAAACCTGTTTGGCCACAGGTCTTCCCTCTCTGTTCTTGTCTCCAGCCTATCCACCTGAACACATGGCAGCCCTTCAAGAGTGCTATCACCATTTGCTTACCAAAGGCACCTTTTCCTTTGACATTCACTTTTTGGGCTAACACCCAGAGTGACTTTGTGTAAGGGGGAGTTGATACCTCCCCCTGCAGTGGACTTCTATTGTTTCCTAAGCCTGGGGGTCATTCACACGACTCCCCGGGCGGGCAGAAAGCTGTTTGTGGACCAGTGCTATATGAGGCTACTGGAACAGCTTGGTCACAGAATGGAAACTTTCTAAAAGTTGATTTACATTAATAGTGGCATTAAATTTGACCTGGGCATCAGGTGGGGTTTAATGCCACTATTAATTTGGTACCTTACCGGGCCCAGTTAGGTAGTTCCATTCGGAAGTCAGCCAGGCTGAGGTGCCTTCTGGTAATCCTGTGCTTGCCAATGGAGCTTCTAATTTTTCCACAGCAAAATGACAACTTGAGGAGTTTTGCTGCAAGAACACAAATAAACATACATGTCCCACTTAATAATACACCGTTCTATGCCTAAGAACTCTATAGGCATTCCTTAGGAGATACTTACATTAAAGTGACAACTGTCCTTCCATCTGCAGTGGCAGGCTGGGAGCCAGTTTGTACTTTTTCACACACAGGATGGCACAATCAGTGCTGCAGCCCTGGGTGGACACTCTTCCTTGAATGCTGTTGGTACCCTGTGTACCATATACTGTGAATTTATAAATAAGTCTGTACCTGCCAATTGGGGATAGCCAATTCGATATACACTTTTTAATGAATAAGGTCATCGGCACTGGGGTCTGGTTAGCAGGCCTAAGTGCACTCTCAGAGTTGAAATACCAGCAGCTAGTAGTCCAAATGGAGACAAAATGTGGTGTGAAACTTGCAAAAAACCTGATTCCTTACACCCCAAATACGGGAGTGTGTCCGAAGGGGATATCTCAATCTTCAATTTCCAAAGTTTCTACTGGGCCTCACAGCTCACACAGGTGAATAGCTGGATATTCTTACCCAACGAAAACCTCGCTCAGGATAGCTAGGCATGCTATGAGAGATAAGGTCTTCTTGCATCCAGTATATGACAGAGTAACATGCCTACAACTGTATTTGTAAAATCCTGGCAATTGACCTATACACTTGTGTTGTGGAAGGACACTGTGACCCAGGATACATTATAATGAACAGGAAGAGGACAATGAGATCTTACAATGCCAGAAGATTCCAAGGGATAGGACATGAATTGGTTGATCAAGCCAGGGGACATACGGGGAGTCTCAAGTATGAAAACGTTTGAGAAGCTGTTCAAGGTTCTATGTTATGTGTCCTACCAAATTCCTAAAACACTTGCAGCTCAGACAAGCCCTCTAGAAAAACCTGACATTTAATGAAGGTATGCCAACAAGCATTTTGGAAAGCGCTGAAGACCTGGCTTTTTGCCTGCCCCTAACATGCAGTTCTTCACTCTCCCTCTTTTGCAGGTTATGCTATCAGCACTGGGACAACTCTGTCTGAGGTAGTTGCACACTTTACAAGTGCTCTTGAATTGTATACCAGGCTGTTGTTCCACAGAGAATGGCATATTGCATCAACTATTTTCAAAAAAGTGATTTCTGTTACCCATAAAACATTAAGAAATAATTCCGCTCAAACCATGCCGCCTATTAAAGCTCTGTCTGTCTGTGCTTAATTTGTAAAAATGTAAGTGCCATAGCCCAAGGTCTTTCACTGCAGCTAACATTACCCACAATTCCTGCAACTGCTGCCAAACACCAACTTTACATACTAATCATCACACTTAAACCAGTGTGAAATTGTGAACAATTCTAGGTCACCTCAAGCTTTAGAAAATGCCTTGAAGTGCGAGTTCTGTATATTTTTTTTTTCGCAAAGCACTGGCATAGGCCAGCACAAATTAAAGACTCCTGACGACCCATGGAAGACTGACTGGCAGGAAGCACTGTCACATCCAAGAAAAGTAGCAGTTGGCAGCAGTGGCGTCTGGCAGGGAAAGATGCAGGGGTGGGGGGGGGGGGAACAATATATATATATATTTTGGCCTATACAGCCTGTGCAGGCTGTCTCCTACCTGCTTCAAGTGCATAAAGGAAGTGTTCTGATGCACAGGAGAATGAGTGGGCCCCAGTAAAACTGCAAGAGTCTTGCATAGTATCACTGAATGCAACGTCATTGTTTTGTGCCAATCTGAGTTATCCTGTGTGTAAAACAATTTATGTGTGTATGTATTTAGAAAAAAAATCTAGAAATGAATCCTAAGAATTTTTGGACAATCGTGAAGAATCTAGAAATAATGACAAATTAAAATTGTCAAAATATATGTTGAATGAATGCAGGATTCCTCAGTTAACGCCTTCACGCTCTACCTACATGTGTTGGGCCCTGCAAAACCATTCCCTATATCTTACGAAATGGTGCTATCTCTTGGCAAGTGAACTTCCCAAGGGTTCATGTAACACCATTGTAAAGCAGCCCGACGTCTGTTTAGCAGGAGCCATTTCTAATACAACGTGAACATTAATTAAACACTATATAATATTCCATATGGATAATAAAAAGTGTCACACACTCCATAAATAACTTTATAGAGCCCTAATTGATTGTTTCGTCCATCTCTGATTGAGACCTCAAAGGAGTAAATAGCATCACAAAATGAAAAACTAACCAAAAGCCATAGCATGCATTTGCTTCTCCAGCAGCGCTCCTATTTAAAATAGAATCAGTTTCAGATAGTAGTCCTATTGAAATATTTGTTCCAGAAAAAAAAGTGTTCACTATTTTAAGCAGCTACGGCACATTCTCACATTAAAGCAGAAGCTAAAACTTTGCTGTAACATTAACTTCTTCTCACTCTCGGTAAACAAGTAATCAATCCCCTGTTTCATGAGAAGTATTTCAGTGAAGTGGTTGCACAGTGCTGCTGTGAGAGACATTTTCCGCGGACTGGCAATGTCGCCATGGAAGCGGAGACTATTGTGCGACGACATCACCATGGGAACACAACCCCTTCCCTTTTTTACTCCATTGTTTGTAAGCTCTTCTTCTCTCTCTCTTCCTGCCCTGTAGGTTAACCTGGACCTGACCGCGCTCCTTGACAGTGAAGATAAAAAGTCCAAGAACAAAAGGGGAGTCCTGCCAAAGCATGCGACCAATATAATGCGATCCTGGCTTTTCCAGCATCTAATGGTGAGAGAAGTGGAGTGGTGTGCACTGGGGCGCTAACCCACTAACCTGTCATTCTAAGGTGGGATGTTTACTCTTTGGCGACCAATATTTTCTATTGGTTGCTGCATTGACATATTAGCACTGGTGTATGGGGTTACAGGTAATGTAAATGTTGGGCAACTCCAGTCCATTGAAAATAGATTTGTGAGCTGTCTTTTATCAGTTCCGAACTCGGTATCCACCTATATAGGCCTTGCAGAACTTGGGTTAAATGATCTAACTGATGTCGCCCGGCTTGCCCCGTTACTATTATGGGTTAAGATTTGGTGAACGACTGCTTAGCAGTAGATAGAAATATATTAAGCAGACTTTTCAACAACTAGGTCAAATTGATCTTTACACTAATCCTTCATCTCTGTCTTGTCCAAAGAACATGTGGAACCCCTTTTTATTGATTATTTATTTAAAGATCATGAGCAAATGGTTTAAAATCTGCAAACGGTAATTGCCCAGTCTAAACTGATTACAACTACGGGGTTGGAGCCATATCTAGTTTTAATTCGTAATTTTCAACACATGTTTTATCGGACCAGGTTTAGATATACATTGTATGCAACTTTCCCACACAGGGTACTTGGTTCAGGCCCCTCCCTAGATGCCCCTGCAATAATTTGTCCACACTGTCCACTACATGTCATTTTGTCCTATTTATAAATCTGTGCGAACCATTTTTTACTACCCATTGTACGGTCTGCAAATATCAGACACCATTTACCTGCTATGTGTTTTTTAAAGCATCTTGGCGCCTCGGAAATATGATGTGCAGTGTTAAATTACATTAGGAGTGCATTGAGTATCAGGCATAGGCAAAGTGGGCCCTGGCCCAGAGTGCCAGTCTTTCAGGTGGCTCCGTGATAGAGCCAGCCCTGTTCTGCAGAGAGTCTTGCCCTGATGACCTTGAACAATTCTTTAATAGATTGCAAGAAAAACACAGTTTTCCTTTAATGTTTTTTTTATGTGGGTGATGCATGTGAGTGTTTTACAGACTTTGCAGAGAATGTTTTTAAAAACTACTCACAAACTTTCTCTCAGGGCAGAATTTACAGTGTGGTTTGTGGCTGAGGGCCGCACCGGTGGAGGTGGGGTCAGTGGGGGTGGGGGGAAGGGCTAGAGAAAAAAAACTGTGACTATGAGGTTGAACACAGGCCCCTGCAGCGGACACCTTCGTCCACTGAGCCAACAGACCCGGCATACACACATCTCTCTCTCTCCCCTCTCTCTATCTCTATCTCTCCCTCCCTCTCTCTGTCTCCCTCCCTCTGTCTCCCTCCATCTCTCTATCTCTCTCTCTCTCGCTCTCTCGCTCCCTCCTTCCCTCTCTCTGTCTCACTCTGTCTCCCTCTGTCTCACTCACTCTGTCTCCCACTCTCTCTCTCTGTCTCCCTCTCTTTCTCTTTCTGTCTCCCTCCCTCTCTTTCAATCCCTCTCTGTCTCCCTCTGTCCGTCTCCCTCTGTCCGTTTCTCTCTGTCCGTCTCCCACTGTCTGTCACTCTCCCTCTATCTCCCTCCCTCTGTCTCCCTCCCTCTGTCTCCCTCCCTCTGTCTGTCTCCCTCCCTCTGTCTCTCTCCCTCTGTCTGTCACCCTCTGTCTCCCTCTGTCTCCCTCTCTCTGTCTCCCTCCAACTCTGTCTCCCTCTCTCTCTGTCTCCCTCCATCCCTCCCTCTGTCTCCCTCCCTCTGTCTCCCTCCCCTCACTCCGTTTCCTCCTGACTCCCTCTCTGTCTCCGTCTCTCTCCCTCCCCCTCCCTCCTTCTGTCTCCCTTTCTCTCCCTTCCTCTCCCTCCCTCTGTCTCCCTCTCCGTCTTTGTCATTCTGCCTCTATCTGTCTGTTCCTCTCCTTGCCTCTATCAGTCTCTGTCTGTCCCTGTCTCTGTCTCCCTCCCTCTGTCTCCATCTCCATCTCCCTCCCTCCAGCTCCCTCTCTCTCCCTCCCTCTGTCTCCCTCACTCTGTCTCCCTCTCTCTGTGTCCCTCCCTCCCTCTATCTCCCTCCCTCCCTCTGTCTTCCTCCCTCTATCTGTCTCCCTTCCTCTGTCTGTCTCCCTCCCTCTGTCTCCCTCTGTCTCCCTCTCCCTCCCTCTGTCTCTCTCTGACTCGCTCCCTCTGTATCCCTCCCACTCCCTCTCTCGGTCTCCCTCCCTCTGCCTCCCTCCCTCTGTCCCCCTCCCTC
The DNA here is from genome assembly GCF_964263255.1 of Lissotriton vulgaris. Lineage (NCBI taxonomy): Eukaryota > Metazoa > Chordata > Amphibia > Caudata > Salamandridae > Lissotriton > Lissotriton vulgaris. Next base: position 1,459,889,886 of record NC_141687.1, on the reverse strand, counting down.
TGTCTCCCTCTCTCTCTGTCTCCCTCTCTCTCTCTGTCTGTCTCTGTCTCCCTCTCCCTCATTCCGTCTCCCCTAACTCCCTCTGTCTCCCTCTCTCTCTGTCTGCCTCTCTCTGTCTCCCTCTCTCTGTCTCCCTCTCTATCCCTCCCTCTCCCTCCCTCTGTCACCCTCTGTCTCCCTTTCTCTCCCTCTCCCTCCCTCTGTCTCCCTTTCTCTCCCTCTCTGTCTCTCTGTCACTCTGCATCTATCTGTCTGTTCCTGTCCTTGCCTTTATCTGTCTCTATCTGTCCTTGTCTCTATCTCCCTCCCTCTGTCTCCCTCTCCATCTCTCTGCCTGTCTCGTCTGCTCTGCCTCTGTCTGTCTCTGTCTGTCTGTGTCTCTGTCTGTCTCTACCTCTATCTCTATTTGTCTGTATCTCTGTCTGTCTCTGCCTCTATCTGTCTCTGTCTCAATCTGTCCCTGCCTCTATCTCTGTCTGTGTCTCTCTGTCTCTCTCTCTCTCTCTCTGTCTCTCTCTGTCTCTATCACTGTCTGTCTATACCTTGATCTGTCTCTGCCTCTATCTGTCTCTGTCTCTATATGTCTTTATCTGTCTCTATTTCTATCTGTCTCACCTCACCCGGCTCTCACTCCCTGCTGCCCTCTGTCCCCTCACCTGGCTCTCACTCCCTGCTGCCCTCTGTCACCTCACCCGGCTCTCACTCCATGCTGCCCACCGTCACCTCACCGGGCTCTCACGCCCTGCTGCCCTCCCACCTCACCTGGGCTCTCACTTCCTGCTGCCCTCCCGCCTCACCTGGGCTCTCACTCCCTGTTGCCCTCCCACCTCACCTTGGTTCTCACTCCTTACTGCCCTCTATCACCTCACCCGGCTCTCACTCCCTGCTGCCCTCCCACCTCTCCGGGATCTCACATCCTGCTGCCTTCCCACTTCACCTGAGCTCTCACTCCCTGCTGCCCTCCCACCTCACCTGGGCTCTCACTCCCTGCTGCCCTCCCACCTCACCTGGGCTCTCACTCCCTGCTGCCCTCCCACCTCACCCGGGCTCTCACTTCCTGCTGCCCTCTCACCTCACCCGGGTGTTGGACTTGGCCCATTTTCCCAAAATGTTTCGCCTTTCACCCCCATATTTTAGGATGTCTCCCCCATGGTAGAGAACTGTCTAGGCCATGTGTGGTGTGAGATGTCATGTGAAATGTAGTGCCCTGGTGTGCGCACTTGTTGTCCCCCATTGTAAAAATGCACCCTGTTGAAATGTCGCTCTCAAAATGGATGCCATGGCTGTGTGTTGTGCCACCTGACTGTGGTGGGTTAGCAGTCTAGTTGTTTGTTCCCAGCCATCCAGCTTTTGGAGGGAAAGCCTGGCACCCAAGGTGCTCTACTCCTCCCACTGAGCCAGTTAGAACCAGTTTTCCCAGAGGCATCCAGAAGCTTCCGGCACTGACTGGTAGGTGGGGTGAGGGGCGCATAAATAAGGGGGCTGTGCCACCATGTGCTCAGTCAGAGCCTGCATATGAATGTGAGGGGACCTGCTGTCAGGAGGTACCGCCACTTGGGCCTGTGTGCTGGACCCTGCACCCCACTAAAATCCCTCTGCTGTCCACAGGGCTAGTGAAAGCCCCACTGCAGGAGTAAAGGCTGCTGTACAGGAGGAGTGCCACGCTACAGTGGAGGATGGTTTTTAAAGCCTACCGCCCTGTCTTGATGAGTGCCCACTGACTGCTGACCTTGCCCAGTAGTGCCTACTGCTCTGCTGCCTGGCCCCTGAAGAAGGAAGGAGCACCCTCTTAGGTCCCTGAGGCTGCTGGTGGGACCGTGCGCCACATGAGCACTACACCTAAAAGTGCCTGGAAGAGAAGAGCGCCTTAGCTGATTGCCAAGGAGCACCTGTGACTGCACCAAGAACGAGGTGAGAAGCACTTCCACCCCAATCTGTGACGCTGTGCCGGGTAGCCCTGGATGAGTGCTGCATTTGATGTGGTAGGGAAAGAGGAGCTGAGGTCTAAGCGCTGCTTGCCCAGGACGGGAAAAAGTCGCTGCCGGATCTGTGCCTGGAAGACCTGTCTGCCCACCTGAAGCGCTGTGCCCCCTACACGCTATTGGGTCCAGGGATGCTGCCTCCAAAGCGCTGTGTTCATAGGGAAGGACTATTGCCTTCTAAGCGCTACAGTGATAGATTCTGCCACCCTAGGGCCAATTTAAATCAAAGCTGGTGCCTACCCCGTGTTTTAGTGCCTTTTCGCGGGTGCCCACCCCTCAAGTGTTTCGAACGCAACGGGAGCCTACCTCGTATTGCCCCGTAAGAAGGAAACTCACCGCTGCGGCCCGGGCGCCGAGGAGAGAGGGCGTTGGGGGCCAGGAGTGCTGCGCGCCCGGGAGACGTGAGCAAAGCGGCGCGGACTTCGCAGCGCTGACGAGGAGAAGAGGCGCCATTGGAGATTGCCAACGCGGTCCCCGAAGGCTAGGGAGGGCCGCCGCGGTAGTGAAGAAAGGCCGCACCAGGCCCCGGAGCGTCCTCCGAGGCCGGCAAGGAGGCAGGCGCAGCCCCACTGTTTCCTCGGGACGCGCCTACCAGGAGCCGCCTCTGATTGACTTTGGTTCCCGGCCCTTGGGAGCTGCGCATCCATTTGCTGAGGCTGCCGCGCCTCCCTCAGGCCACATCCCCGCCCCCCGACCCGCCAGGCCTGGACCAAGCAGCAAGGGCCTCCTGGAGGTTATAAGCCACAGGTAACACCCCCCGGGGGAGGGCGGAAGACAGTGGTGACAGCGGAGGCTTCCGAGGAGCCTCGAGAGAGCAGAGAGGCATCCTCGCGACCACCCCGCCCCGCCGTAGATTGCAGTCGGCCCCATTGGCCTGGATTAACCCTATAAAGGCCTTGTGTAACCCTCTAAGGGTCCAAACCATCCCCGGGGTCTATAGGAAGTACCAGAACTGTCCAGAGGGATACAGAGCTCAGATCAGAGGATAGAATCACTATTAGACCTCCGGGCTCTACCATAGTTGAATGGGGGACTGCCTTGGTTATTGATGTACTGTTCTTGAAGTCACCCCCTGGCTAGGGAATATCCTTTTTGAGAGCTCCCCAGCCTGGGAACTGGTCATGAGGCTTGGTTGATGTGGGAATGCCAAATCCCTGCCCAGGGAATGTTAAAGTTGTTCTTGTCATCCCCCCTGAATAGTAGTAATGGTCCATGTGCAGGAGTGAACTCTTTTGATGCCTATGTTTAGTGGGAATGTTCTTTCCGCCTACCCTTGAGCATGAAACACTGGTTATGTTACTGTTCCCCTCCTACTCTATGTTTTATGTTACTGGTACGCCATTTAGATCTCTGTGGAGCTGCTTTAAAATACTCCTTGCACAAGAGATGTTTGATGTTGACACCAGTTCTATGAGATGTGACCTTTAATGAACCTAGTTTAAGAGGAATGTGTTTGCCTAGACGGCCCTACATAACAACGAGATACTTGCAGTGTTATTTGCCTGAGGTTTCAGAAATGTTCAATGCTTGACCTGAGGCCTACCGCAGGAGATCAAGCAGGTTTTATGATAAAGGGGATCATGTCATGGCATTGATGCCATTTTGATGCACACTATGGGGCTGATTAGGATGGCGGTGAATCTGCATCCTCCGGGCCGGCGAAAGCCACCGCCGACCTGGAGGATGCGGATTCACCGCCACGGACATTGGAAACACCCACCGCCACATTGGGATGGCGGTGGGATCAGCGGCGGACGGAAAGACACCGCCAGCCATATTAGGATGCAGGCTGAAACATGCTTTTCCACAGCGGCTTTTCCGCTGTGGAAAAGCATGTGGTCTTTTGTGTTTGGGGGCCCGTTGCGGGCCCCCAGGGTGTTGGGGGGTGGGGGGTGCACATGGGGGTACCTATGATAGTTTGGCCTGTACACCAAGGTGTGGCTGTTTGGCTTTAAGATTGAAATATATTGCCTAGTAGTCTGTCCATGGAAGGGCGGTCAGACTGGACAGGGTAACGTCGGGTTTGCTTGTGAAAATCCTGTCTAACGTGTGCCCTGCCAAGTGGGTGGATTCAGTTATGATTTGATTAAGATTGAAGGCCTCAAGATTGTTGAGCAGCCGGGCGGTGTCAGTGTTGGTTTTAGACCCTAGGTGGTAGTTAAAATCCCCCAGGATTGTAAGATAGTGAGGGTAGGTATAGGTTTCTACAAGCGTCAAAAGAGCTTGAGAAAAAGTTGCTTTGGAGCCAGGTGGACGATTTATAAGAATCCCTTGAAAGGTCTGAAAGTTATTTTGTTTAATGCGAAAATGCAATGCTTCCGCGGGCAGGGCGGTAATCTCCTCCACCTGAACTTTGAAGTGGTCCTGATAGAAGTTACTATCCTAACATAGGACAGTGACCTATGAACTTTCATCAAAGAGCTGCATACAAACTTTGCTTTTTTGTGTTGTGATATAGTTAGAAGGTCTCCAGACTTCCATTATTCTAATGTTGCTAAAAAGAGTTTGTTTGGGCAGTTATATATTTTTATCAGTAAAGCAACCCCCAACCACTGGAGTACTCTTTAAATCCTGAGTTTGTGCTTCTCCAGACCAAACCCTTGGCAATATATTGCCCACCAGTATGGATGACGTGATTTCTACACCTTGTGATTCTCATTGGTTTACGTGACATTCCCCATAGACTGATTTATTGTCTCTGTATAATGTGTGCTGTGATGTAAAGTACTGTGACACCCTACCTACATTGATATGATTAGCGCTATACAACAAATGAAATGCATACAAGAGAGGGGCAACGGAGAAATGATGGGCACTAGTGAAGGGTGGCAGTGAGGGAATCCGAGGAGGAGGTCATGGGGTGGGGGAGCTACGGAGAGATGAGGGACGCTGGTGGAGGGTGGCAGTGAGGGTATCCGAGGAGGAGGTCACGGGGTGTGGGTGGAGCTATGGAGAGATTAGGGTTGCTTTTGGAGGGAGGGAGTGATGGAGTCAGAGGAGGAGGTCAAGGGGTGGGGGAAACTACAGAGATATGAGGGGCACTAGTGGAGGGTGGCAGTGAGGGAATCTGAGACGGAGGTCACAGGTTAGAGGGGAACTACAGAGAGATGAGGGGCACAAGTGGAGGGTGGCAGTGAGGGAATCTGAGGAGGAGGTCACAGGGTGGGGGTACTACAGAGAGATGAGGGGCACTAGTGGAGTGTGGCAGTGAGGGAGTCAGAGGAGGAGGTCAAGGGGTGGGGGAAACTACAGAGATATGAGGGGCACTAGTGGAGGGTGGCAGTGAGGGAAGCCGAGGAGGAGGTAATGGGGAGCAGGGTGGGCGGCACTAGTGGAGGGTGGCAGTGAGGGAAGCCGAGGAGGAGGTAATGGGGTGGGGAGGATGGGGGGCACTAGTGGAGGGTGGCAGTGAGGGAAGCCGAGGAGGAGGTAATGGGGTGGGGAAGGTAAGGGGCACTAGTGGAGGGTGGCAGTGAGAGAATCAGATGTCATGATGTGGGGAGGGAACTACAGAGAGATGAGAGGCACTAGTGGAGGGTGGCAGTGAGGGAATCGGAGAAGGAGGTAATGGGGTGGGGGGAACTACACAGAGATGAGGAGCACTGGTAGGGTGGTAGTGAGGGAATCCGAGGAGGAGGTAATAGGGTAGGGGGCTACGGAGAAATGAGGGGCACTAGTCTAGGGTGGCAGTGAGGGAAGCCGAGGAGAAGGGCATGGGGTGGGGGGACTACAGAGAGATGAGGGGCGCTGGTGGAGGATAGCAGTGAGGGAATCTGAGGAGAAGGTTTTGGGGTGGGCGGAACTACGGAGAGATGAGGGGCACTGGCGGAGTGTGGCAGTGAGGTAATCTGAGGAGGAGGTGATTTCGTGAGGGTGCTACAGAGAGATGAGAGGCACAAGTAGAGGGTGGCAGTGAAGGAGGCCGAGGAGGAGGCCAAGGGGTGGGGGGAACTACAGAGAGATGAGAGGCAAAATTGGAGGGTGGCAGTGAGGGAATCCGAGGAGGTGATCATGGGGTGGGGGAGCTACGTAGAGATGAAGGGCACTGTTGGAGGGTGGTAGTAAAGTTATTTAGAAAGTGGTCATTGGTGGGGCGCCAAAAAAGACTTTTGCACCAGCACTAAAGCCGACCCTGTCATGACCTTTCTGTTTTCCTTTATTTAATGAACAGTTGGGTGATTAGGACAACTGGAGCATACTTTAATGTTCATGCTAATTACATTTACTGCTATATTCAATGTTTCAAGTTTGAAGGTGATTTTACTACTGTTTTTTACTGAGAATAATAAGAGTGGAACCGAATGGTGGCTGAGATTGGGCCCAAGGTCCGCAGTGAGATAAGGTGTAGTGGTGAGGGGTGGTTGAAAAGTGGATAATCAAGCCTGTAAGGGAGTGCGCTGCAGAGTCAGGGGTCATGTGGAGGTAGTAATGAAAAGGGTTTCTCCCTGAGTAGTTTCATTTTCCTGATACCCCCACCTTAGAAACCTCCTCATCCCATCAAAGGGACATTACATGGGGAAAAAAACACTTTTTGAGTGATAACATTTAGAAAGAGACTTGCAAAAGAGTGCATTTTACTGTGCCTGGTAAGACTAAGGAGAGATAAAGGAGGGCCCAGAAGCAGGCCTGGCTAGATGTATAAGTGACAAATTGGGCCAGCAGTGGCCCACACAAATGCACCCTTGGCCCACCCAAATAAAAATTCCTGGAGCCGGGCCTGCTGGGGTCTCTTGAAATGTGGCACTGTCTCCGATACAAGGCTGTTTCTTTCAGTGTTGTGGGTCTCTCTCAAGTAGTTTCGGTGTCTCTCATAAAATTCTGAGGTCAGCCCCCTTTCTAGTTCAGTGTAGCATGCAAGGGCCTTTTGGAGTCACAAATAGACTTTGTGTTACTGGCGCGGGTCCGAGAACAGCGCACGCCCGATGCTCTGACACGGATCCCTCTCCTGTGCACTGCACAAAGATGCATTTTTAAGTTATTTGTTTTGTGTAAGCGTGAGTTTCTTACACTATACGCATGCGCACCAAAGCAGTGGCGTAACGAAACTTGAGGGGGCCCCCCTGCAAACTACATGGAGGGGGCCCCCTCCCATCCTCCGTGCCAGTCTAGAGCTCTCAGGCCAGCGACCCGCCATACTGCAGGGGATGCGGGGCTATTGTTATGCCACTGTCACCAATCCAGCCGTTATAAGTAACACTGGATGGTGGAGTTAAAGGTTGGGCGTAGTCTGCCGGCAGGCTATCATAGGTGGCGGTCCGTTCATTACAGGGCCCCTGCCATCAGTACACCAGGGAAGTTTGCTCAATGTTAGGTGGGTTTCCTGATGCAGACTCCTGTCATGATATACAACATCGGGACCACTCATCGTTCAGTTTTGACAAAAGTGCATCCACTGCTCCTTCTTGTTTCTGTTTTAAAACATTAGACAAAGCGACAATGCAGTATTTCAAAACCAGATGTAACTACAAAGAGCACATTTTGATAATACATTTTTATTAGTAGACAATAGCAATCTTAAGAGCCATTGCATAGCTTCATACACTCTTTGATCCAAATTCCATCACAGTCTCTCAGTCTATCTCTCTCTCTGTCAGTCAGTCAGTCAGTCAGTCAGTCTCTCTCTCTCTCTGTCAGTCTCTCTATCTCTCTCTCTTTCTGTCAGTCAGTCTCTCTCTGTCAGTCAGTCAGTCTCTCTCTGTCAGTATCTCTCTGTTTTTAATCTCTCTCTCAGTCAGTCAGTCTATCTCTGTCAGTCTCTGTCTTTCTGTGAGTCAGTCTCTCAGACAGTTTCTCTCTGCCAGTCTCTCAAGTCAGTCAGTCTCTCTCTCTGTCAGCCAGTCTCTCTCTCACAGTCTGTCTCTCTCTCTGTCAGTCTCCCTCTCCCTGTCAGTCAGTCTCCCTCTCTCTGTCAGTCTCTCTCTCAGTCAGTAAGTCTCTCTCTGTCAGTCCCTCTCTCTGTCAGTCTCTCTCTCAGTCTCTCTCTTTCAATCTCTCTCTCAGTCAGTCAGTCTCTCTCTCTCTGTCAGTCTCTCTCTCTCTCTCTGTCAGTCTCTCTCTCTCAGTCACTCTCTCTGTCAGTCTTCCAGACAGTCTCTCTCTCTCTCTCTCTCCTCGGTCAGTCTCTCTCAGTCAGTCATTCTCTCTCTCTCACAGTCATCCAGTCTCTCTCAGTGAGTCTCTCTCTCTCTCTCCCAGTCAGTGACTCTCTCTGTCAGTCAGTCTCTCTCTGTCAGTCTCTCTTTCTCTCAGTCTCAGTTGCTGTATTTAATCTAGGCGCCTTGACGCCCACTGGGCTAAGTACGCGCGATACAAGAATCTCCTCATTCATTCATTCAGTCATTCTCTCTTTCTCTCAGTCAGTCTCTCTCTCTCTGTTGGTCAGTCTCTCTCTCTCTCTGTCGGTCAGTCTCTCTTTCTCTGTCAGTCTCCCAGTCTCTCTGTCAGTCAGTCTCTCTCTCTCAGTCAGTCTCTCTCTCTCTGTCAGTCTCTCTCTCTCTGTCAGTCTCTCTCTCAGTCAGTCAGTCTCCTAGTCAGTCAGTCTCTCAGTCTCTCTCTCCTAGTCTCTCTCTTTGAGTCAGTCAGTCTTTCTTAGTCAGTCATTCCCTCTCCCTCAGTCAGTCTTCAAGACAGTCTCTCTCTCTCTCTCCCTCTGTCAGTCTCTCTCAGTCAGTCATTCTCTCTCTCTCGCAGTCAGCCAGTCTCTCTCAGTGAGTCTCTCTCTCTCTCAGTCAGTGACTCTCTCTGTCAGTCTCTCTCTCTCTGTCAGTCAGTCTCTCTCCGTCAGTCTCTCTCAGTCAGACTCTCTCTCTCAGTCAGTCTCTCTCTGTCGATCAGGCTCTCTTTCTCTGTCAGTCTCCCAGTCTCTCTGTATCTCAGTCAGTCAGCCTCTGCCTCTCTCTGTCAGCCTCTCTCTCTCTGTCAGTCAGTCTCTCTCTCTCAGTCAGTATCTCTCTACCTCAGTCAGTCAGTCTCTATCAGTAAGTCAGTCTCTCTCTCTCAGTCAGCCAGTCTCTCTCTCTCTCTCTCTCTCTCTCTGTCAGTCTCTCAGCCAGCCAGTCAGTCTCTCAGTCAGTCAGTATTCAGTCTCTCAGTCAGTCAGTCTCTCTACTCTCTCTCCACTCTCTCTCCACTCTCTATCTCTCTACTCTGTCCTCTCTATCTCCACTGTCTTACTCTCTCCACTGTCTCTCTCTCCACTCTCTCTCCACTGTCTCTCTCTGTTTCCACTCTCTCTCCAACCTCTCCACTCACTCCCTCCACTCTCTCTCTCCACTCTCTGTCTCGACTCTCTCTCTTGACTCTCTCTCTCCACTCTCTCTCTCTCTCCACACTCTCTCTCTCTCCACTCTCTCTCTCTCCACTCTCTCGCTCTCCACTCTCAAGCTCTCCACTCTCTCTTTCCAATCTCTCTACTGTCTCCCTCCATTCTGTCTCTCCACTCTCTCTCCATTCTCTCTCTCTACTCTCTCTCCTCTCTCACTCTCCACTTTCTCTCTCCACTCTCTCTCTCCACTCTGTCGCCACTCTCTCTGTCTCCACTCTCTCTCCCTTCACTCTCTCTCTCCAATCTCTCCACTCTCTCCCTCCACTCTCTCTCCCCTCTCTCCACTCTGTCTCCACTCTCTCGCCACTCTGTCTCCACTCTCTCCACTCTCTCTCCCCACTCTCTGTCTCCACTCTCTCGCTCTCCACTCTCTCGCTCTCCACTCTCTCGCTCTCCACTCTCTCTCCACTCTCTCGCCACTCTCTCTCTCCACTATCTATCTCCACTTTCCCTCTCTCCACTCTCCCTCTCTCCACTCTCCCTCTCTCCACTCTCCCTCTCTCCACTCTCCCTCTCCACTTGCTCTCTCCACTCACTCTCTATCTCCAATCTCTCTACTCTTTTAACTCTCTCTCTCTCCACTCTCTCTCTCCACTGTCTCCCTCTACTTTCTCTCCACTCTCTGTCTCCACTCTCTCTCCACTCTCTTGACACTCTCTAACCACTCTCTCTTCCCACTCTCTCTCTCTCCACTCACTCTCTCTCTCCACTCTCTCTCCCCAACCTCTCCACTCTCTCTCCACTGTCTCTCTCTCTCTTTCCAATCTCTCCCCAACCTCTCCACTCTCTCTCTACTGTCTCTCCCTCTTTCCACTCTCTCTCTCCAACCTCTCCACTCTCTCTCCACTCTCTGTCTCCGCTCTCTCTCTCTCTCTACTCTCTCTCTCTCCACTCTCTCTCTCCATTGTCTCGCTCTCCACTCTCTCGCTCTCCACTCTCTCTTTCCAAAGTCTCTACTGTCTCCCTCCATTCTCTCTCTCCACGCTCTCTCTCCATTCTCTCTCTCCACTCTCTCTCCACTCTCTCTCCCCTCTCTCTCTCCTCTCTCTCTCTCCACTTTCTCTCTTTACTCTCTCTCTCCACTCTGTCGCCACGCTCTCTGTCTCCACTCTCCCTCCACTCTCTCTCTCCAATCTCTCCACTCTCTCTCCACTCTCTCTCCAATCTCTCCCCAACCTCTCCACTCTCTCTCCACTGTCTCTCCCTCTTTCCACCTCTCTCTCCAACCTCTCCACTCTCTCTCCACTCTCTGTCTCCACTCTCTCTCCCCACTCTCTCGCTCTCCACTGTCTGTCTCCACTCTCTCTCTCCACTCTCTTTCTGTCCACTCTCTCGCTCTCCACTCTTTTGCTCTCCACTCTCTCTTTCCACTCTCTCTCTCCACTCTCTCTCTCTCTCCACTCTTGCTCTCTCCACTCTCGCTCTCTCCACTCTCGCTCTCTTCACTCTCGCTCTCTCCACTCTCGCTCTCGCTCTCCACTCACTCTCTCTTTCCAATCTCTCTACTCTTTTCACTCTCTCTCCACTGTCTCCCTCCACTCTCTCTCCACTCTCTTGCCACTCTCCCTCCACTCTCTCTCCACTCTCTTGCCACTCTCCCTCCACTCTCTCTCCACTCTCTTGCCACTCTCTCTCCACTCTCTCTTTCCACTCTCTCTCTCCACTCTCTCTCTCCACTCACTCTCTCTCTCCACTCTCTCTCTAATCTCTCCACTCTTTCCACTCTCTCTCTCTCCACTCTCTCTCCACTCTCTCTCTCCAATTTCTTCACTCTCTCCACTCTCTCTTTCCACTCTCTGACCACTCTCTGTCTCCACTCTCTCTCTCTTTCCATTCACTTCCTCCACTCTCTCTCTCCAAGCTGTCCACTCTCTCTCCACTCTCTCTCTCTCCACTGTCTGTTGGGACAGCAAACAAGGTGTTTGCTCTACCGTGGCACATTACTTTTAATAAGTCCAACTGTCCAAATAAGACAATCAAGACCCAAGACGTCTTCAGCCCGACCCTAGGCATCCAGAACAGTCAGCCACCTTCACACTATAATGTCCCCGCCTCTCCTCTGCAACCAGAGCAACACAAACACAACTTGGCATACTGAGTTCAATTACTAAACACGCCTGACTGAGGGCAGACACAAAGTAGTGTGGCTTCTAACAAGTGTGCTCTTACCTGAGGGCACCATGTTGCTGCCTCGTCCCTTCTCCCTTGAGCATTGCCGTGGAGAATGCTGTCTCTGCCCCTGCCCCCCCCCCCCCCACCCCTCCACCCCTCCGCGCCCCCACCACTACCTCTTTCCAGCTCGTGGCTCTGACTCTGACTGAAGAGGAACAATGTAAGTTGAAACATTGTTTCTCTTCAGTCCTGGGTCAGAGCGGAGGGGCTCGGAGCAGGCTGCAGACAGCCTGCACCTGCTTCAGAGCCTCTCACGCACAGATCTGATCTCCACCGAGGAGCGGAGGGGCCCCCTTCACCTACTCAAGGCTGAGGGGCCCCCTTCACCTACTCAGGGCTGAGAGGCCCCCCCGCACTGCAGGGGCTGCGGGGGTGTTTGTTACGCCCCTGCACCAAAGAGCATATGCATGAGCACGGAGGACAGAAAAACTATCTGATGAAAAGCAGCATCTGTCGGACCACTGTCTGTCTGCCGGCATCCCAAGGGCTGCACTGAACGCCCTTCTCTGCAGGGTGTAACTGTGCGCATAGGGCGCTTCGGTGCCGCCACTGTCCTGGGCCTGGCACCTCCTGAGCAACAGGTGGAGCTGTGCTGAGCTGAGTCACGGGAAGTCTCACACTGCTGGTAAGTTCAGAGGGTACTATGTGTACCTTGGGGAGTGAAGGAGGCAGCTCCGGTGACAGAGGTTTATGCAGTGGCGCTGAGTGGGGGTGAGCATGTCTGTGTGTACATAGCTAGCCCGAGGCGTGTGTGGCCTGTCGATCACAAGGCTCCAAGGCTGCAGGCTGAGCCCAGCTTCCAGAGAGAGTCTATTTTCCTCATTGATTTCACCACCAGCCAGGCTCTATTACTTCTGTCCCCTCTCCTCCACCCATTCACATTGTCCATTTTCTCTATGTGGCATCGCTGTTCCTGGGTAACCTGAAAGGGCAGGTCTTTGACTTCGCGGTGGCCATTGCATTTTTTAACAATCATTTGCAATGCAATAGGTCTCGCATTTACCAGAGTTTGAGCTATTGACGTTGCAAATGACAATGCCTTTTATTTTTGTTTTCCTTTTTAAAACATAAATAAAAGGGATTGTCATTTACAATGCCAATAGCTGAAAACTCGCCTAAATGCGAGGCCTATTGCATTGCAAATGCTTATTTTCATTGCCAACATTGCACTTTTTCCCTCCAGTATACCTCTCTCCATCTATTACTCTCTCGCTCTCTCTTTCACTGTCCCTCTATCCTCTGCTCCCCACTCTCCTCTCTCTTTCCCCAGATCGTTTGATGACTCACAGTAAGAATTGATTTAATCAATATTGCTCATGGCTTTCTTCTCATTCTACATTTTCCTTTTCTCATTTCATACTTCCTCTTCTATTTTTTCTTCTTTCTTTTTGCTCTGCATTTCCCTCACATATCCCCTCTTCCTTAAAATACTGCTTTCTCTTCCTTCCACTTTCAGGGAACATTCACGTTTAACCTGCTGTTATTCTAATTTAAACTAAAAGACCCTCCGACTTGTCTTCTCCCACTTCATAAGCTTTCCAAGTTTTTAATCTTTTCCCTACACACTCTTTAGCTTCCCTGTCAAGCTTTCATCTTCCTTCCATGTACAATCGAATACATCTTTTGTTGCCTTTCTTTCCTATTTTCACTGATGAACTGATGTATATCGCATTTATTCCAACTACCTTACCTACAGTTACCCTTGCACCCAATTTTTGTTGTAGCAGTCTGCTTGGAAATGAAAAAAAAACCAACAAGGTGATCGATAGAATGCTCGAATTAATCTCAGCCACTGGCAATTGCTCAAGGCCGCATCCCAATCCATTGTTTTTAGCCCACCAAATCTATTCTGTCCTGTAAAAGATATTCAAATTTGAGTGCCTGTGACAAATCTTAATGATTATGACAAAAACACAACATATGTAGCAATAGCTGGTAAGATGCAAATGCTGAGTGCCAAAGGTTTATGTGATAAATAGACTCCCACAAATACCTAGTATGTCCCCTTGTTTGTGTTATACATAAGTGAGCACAATGTTCTGCTTTGTGTTTGTCATCTTGGATATGCGTGTACACTTTTCCTTGATATTTGTGCATTTTTCCCTGTTTGCAAATGTAATAAACAATATTTTGTGACCAGAATATTCCTTACTCCGTTTCTGATTTTATTCATGACATCAATTTACATGAAGCAGGTAAACAAATGTTCTGCCTGCCTTTTGTCTGATACAAGGTAAGATGATCCTGTCTTGACTTCTGTTCTTGCAACCCGAGTAGGTGACAAAGGGCTTTTTGATCCTCAGACTGAGCCTCTGTTGAGAGTCCACATGTTGAGCCCCAGCCATGTCAAAATCCCCACATAAACCATAATCCAGAGTTATTGAATCATAGGCTGGGCATGGACAGCCTGGAGCATGAAGCACAGATACTGAGGCAAGGAAATAATGGGATCAGTGTAAAATTATCTAATAAGCCTCTTTATGGCGCTGACCCGGGCGCTAAGTACTAAGGCAGGGGTCTCCAAACCGGTCCTGGAGGGCCGGATCCATTCCAGATTTTTGGGATATCCCCATTGAGATACATGTAGTAATTTAAAAAATCTGGCATGGATCCGGCCCTCCAGGACCAGTTTGGAGACCCCTGTACTAAGGGGTGTATGGGCAGGTCATAATGTCCCTCAGCATCCTTTAAAACCTTGTAAAATATTATTGATAACGTGCCAATGTCTTCCTGGGCCTGTTTCCCTTTGAAATCTAATGTGCTGGTAATAATCACACTATACAAGTATGAGAAGAATGGCTCTTGTCTCATTTAATATTCTGCAGCTGCTGTATGGGTTCTACACAGGATGAAGGCAGGCAGTCTTGTATTTTATTTCCATGGCATTGAATTCCATTATGATTTAATAACAATGTATACAAGTAGCTCAGGGGTATTCTTTGCAACCTGCCCTAGTGAAACCTGCAAGGAAGGTGGCCCGGCTGCAGTCTTTACCGAAGGTTTTAGAATTTAATATTTTTCCTAAGCTTTTGTGATAGTGTGAAGTACCTCCTTGCTCAGCAACCAAAATTCCCAAGTGTTCACTTTCCACACAATGCACCCTCTCTCAGGGAGGCATTACCCACCATTCACTGATGGCTGCCGTTTAAGAATCTTTCCACACACCTTCTGAAAACACTGTTTCACAAATTTGCTACGGAAACACTCTCAAGAGTAAAGGAGAGTTAAGTGTCAGGGAAGCGTCAGAGACAGCAACTAAACAACAAGCTTTGGAAATGCAATAGGTCTAACATTTGCTCGAGTTAGAGCTATTGGCCTTGTAAAAGATAATGTATTTTACCCGTGTGTTATCGCAGAGGCTGCCCCCAAAGGGGGCTCGAGAGCCGGCGCCATAACCAGCGCCGTGCCCCCAAACACATCTGGTAGGGGACAGTTTTTGGGCGCCAAAAATAAGCAGGACAAAGGAGACGCCCTCCCCCCCCTCACACAGCGGCCGCGGGAGAAGCGCTGGCCAATGGGGACCGAGGCGAGAAGTGAGCCCCCCAATAGGCAGGGGCCGACCTTGGAGTTCTGGACTTTTTGGTTCCGTCCAGAGGTGTCAGGGTACAACACCCAAAGACCCCGGAGTTCCACCTGCCTTGGTGCACAAATGAACAGAAACACGGGCTTCTCGATGGTGGCGTCAAAGACCAAAGGTTTATTACTGCAGGGACACAGAAGTCACAGAATCTACACACGGGCAGAAACTAGGAGCCTGTTCGATTTGTACAAAGTGGGTTGCTCCTTATATACGGTTTTTTATGCCAGGGGCAAATTCTTTACATGTAATACATTCCCAAAACCTTTGTGTCTAAAACAATAAATATTTGGTGTTACACAGGAACCGTCGATAATATCTGAGGCCAAACATTGCGGAGAGAGGGGTTCTCACTAGTTTGTCACAATTCCCTGTCAATATTGCATTCAGGACCCGGACCGCCTCATCGTAAAGTTCGTTACCTCCCCCTAATAAAGATTCAGAAAGAAAGAAACAGAGCCAGGTGTGGAAGATAGAAAAGTGGGATAAGGGATGTTTGTGGGTTGTAAATGGGCAAGGCTACCGGCTTCGGCCGCCTAATCATGATCAGGTACAATGGACACGAAGACCAGTTTGGCAGGACTGGCCTCGGGCAGAGGAGGCAGCCTTTGTCGAGTCATGCAGCTACAGCGTGATCTGGTTTAAGGTGCACGTGTCATGTAAAAGGTGAATCTCCGGCTACGGCTACGTGTCCTTAATCAAAGTGGAGTGAATGAAGTGATTAGAGGCTATTGCATATGTGAGGGCAAGGAAACACAAAATGGCGGCCATGATCTAAGATGGATGCCGTGGGTATATCAGAAATATGTCAATGGAAGGAGTGCTCTTGCTCGTAGCGTAGCGAAAACACTAGGATATACTAAATGGATCATTTGCGGTTCACTGATACCAATATTAGGTATTTCCGACAAACTTGAAAACACGGGTTCAAGTCGTCACAGAACCGTCACGGAACCTCAGACCCTCCTTTTGCCCTTACATAGGCAATTACTCAGTCTATGTCAGAATCTAGTTCTATGCTCATCAGATCAGTGACATGTTGTTGTATCATCATCCTTTCTCGTGTCTTTTCTCCAAACGCAGGTGGTTTTCTGAGACAAGTCGCAGCACAAAGACTACACAGAGCAGGACCACACTGGATAATCAGACAACATGAGAATAGGAATACTAGGATGACACCAATGACCATTAGAACCTTCCATCCCCACGCTGAGATCAGAGTCCAAAACCACTCCATGAAGGACCAGTTTCCCTTGTCTACATGTATGGAGTCTGAAATCTTGTGCAACTTAGAGATCGCCTCATAGACTGTTGGAGCATTATTAGGAATAAAGACACAGCAGCTCGATTGGATCATTCTGCATACCCCACCTCGATCTGCAAGTATAACGTCTAGAACCATACGGTTCTGTAACGTCATGAGCCTATCCGCCTGAAGCTCAGCTGTCAGATTGCTAAGGGCACCAGCAGTTTCAGTAATAGTAGATTCAACTACCCGTGTTAGCTGACGTATGTTTCTACTATTGGCCATAGGTCCCCAGAACGGAAGGAAGCCTTTGAAGAAGTCTCCGGCTTCCTGACCAGCGGTATCTTCCTTGCTGAAGACACCTCTCGCTACTCTTGTTCTGTGGTAATCGGGTGAAGCAGTGTATGTCGGAGGCAATAATCGAGCAATATAACATGATCCTGAGAAGTCGGCAGGCAACCATGTATAAGCTCTGTCTCGACAAATGAAATAGGTACCCCTAGCAGTAAGAAAGGCAGGGGAAGAGTTAGCCGGAAACACATAAGTCTCTACGCACTCACTCCTCCCTAGCTGAGCTCTCGGATTTCTCCCATTACCTTGCAAACAGACCTGACCTCGGTGAGGTACGACCCAGATTGGAGTTGAGCTTTTACGCTTGCTTTCTCCTAAACTAAGGCGATACTCTGAAGTATTCCAACTTAAATATACTCGCAATTCGTCTCTAGGGTATGATGGAGTATTATTGACGTCCTTGACCATGTCAATAATTCCCTGGACTAAAGCTTTGCTAGCAGAGTTATATTTAGTGGAACGTGGTGGACGTGGAGGATAGGTTTCAAGGGCATAAGCAAAGATGGTTTGGAAGGCCTGAAATGATCCATTATAGCTGTAAGGCAAAACCAGATATGGAATACCTTTATCCATAGTGTGAGGTATTAAGCCACACACCCAGCAGTCTGTAGTGTTAACTACCAGTTGGTGTTGGTGCAAGAGCTGTACAAAAGTGTTGTTGGTGAATTCTGAGCGTCTGGCTTGCTCATGTTCCGGAAACGGGTGAAAAGAGTGTATAGAGGAAACAGTAGAAATAGCAGGATCAAGGGGAGGTACTGTAGAAACTGGAACAAAAATCAAATTTATGCTAAAGACGATTCCACCCACCAATGTTGCTAAAACAATCAAAAATGTAACAGCACATTGCATCAAGAAACATTTGCTGTGAAGAATTCTATTAAGTCTGTTTCTGCGAACGTAAATCACATTCTTTCGTTGCAGCGCAGGAAGCTCCATCTTCTACAATCCGCTCGCGACCACTGATGATGTGTACGTAGATGAAAATGCCTCTATCAGCCCTGGGAGTTCCCAGAACCAACAGAAAGATCGACCTTGTGTCAGACCCCTGCAAATTCAAACTAGGCACACAGCCACGACCCTACGGCTACCCAGACGGCAAGGCAATTTTAAAAAAAACAATAAACAATAGCAAACTTCCTGGCTGAAGGCAAAGGTTCAATATATCAAAAATCACAATATGCAGTTGCCTGCTTTATTTGTCCTTTTTATGGCTTCTAAGGTTGTATCTCTTCTTCGCTGGTACTGTCTGATCGGAAAATAGTGTATTACTAGCAGCTGTTGCAGAGTTTAAGTTCGCAGATAGCAAAGTTTCTTCTGATGTTGGAGTCAAATGTTCAGTGTTCAAAGGAGTCTTTTCAGGAGGAGAGTCAGGTTTCAAAGTGTCAGTAATCAAATCGGCATCGCTGAAAGGGATAAATTTCGGAGTTGTTTCTGATTCGGAGGCACCAATTCCCTTTTTCACCCAGTCGTCGTAGGGCAGCGGCAAAGGAACACGCTTTACATGAGAGGCGTGAATCCAATGCTTACGGCCAGCGACACGTACGGCTGTCCTCGTTGCCAGTAGGACCTGGAAGGGGCCGATGTAGCGAGGTTGAAGATTCTTTGTCCTCGCAAAATTTCTGACCACCACGTGGTCTCCGGGTTTCAGCTGATGCCCTGGACTCTCCGGAGGTTTTGGCAAAGCATCGAAGACCTGTTGATGAATAAGACTCAATTTAGCAGTCAAGTCGTAAAGGTAGTCTATCAACATAGGATATTCAATGGAGCACAATTGTTTAGGCCTTGGCACACCCCAGATATTTGCCGGGCGGCCAAACACAATCTCATATGGAGAAAGCCCTATTCTAGAATGCACTGTTGCTCTCGTTGATAACAAGGCCAAAGGAAGTGCGTCTGGCCAGGCTAAACCTGTGGATGCTTGTATTTTGGCTATCTTAAGCTTTAGAGTGCCATTATAACCCTCGACTAAACCAGCAGACTGGGGATGGTTTGCACTGTGGAATTTTTGTTTCACTCCTAGACCAGCACACACACTCTGCATAACTTTCCCTATAAACTCACTTCCGTTATCTGACCATACAATCCGTGGCATTCCAAACCTAGGGAAAAATTCCTTGAGCAGAATTTTGGCAGTTGATAGGGCAGTGTTGTCTTTTAGTGGGTATGCTTCTATCCACCTGGAAAAAGCACAAACTACCACCAAGACGTACTTTAAATTGTTGCAGCGTTCCATGTGAATGAAGTCTAACTGAATCACTTCGAAGGGGCAGGAAGGAGGAGCGAAATGACCAGCTGGAGTTGGAGTTCCCTTGCCAGGATTATGCATCAAGCACACCATGCAATTTTTCACCACTCTCTCTGCACACTTACTGATTCCCTCATTCTTCCAGACCGGAGCTAACATCTTACATATCCCTTTAGAACTTATATGCGCAACTCCATGTGCCATCGTCACTACTGCAAGCACATATGCATCAGGCAACATCCAACGCTGCTGTTCTGTCAAATCAATCCAACATCCATTCGAGTCCAATTTGCCCGTACTTTCTCTCCATACACGTTTCTCTTCCTCAGTCGCTTCTTTCTGAATCTCTTTCACACTTTCCATAGTATCCTCACACATTCCAGACTCAGCAATCCATCTTGCAGACGTAGCAACGTACATTCTACTCATCGTGTCTCTAGCTGTCTGCTTAGCAGTTTCATCAGCAAAGGCATTCCCACGACCAACATCATCCGTGATTGCTTTATGAGCACTGCACTTCACAATCGCAACTTCAGTCGGCAAGGTTAGAGATTCCAACAAGTCGTTAACTAGCTGACCATGTTGGATCTTAGTCCCATGGGACGTAATGAAACCTCTTTCTCTCCACAACCGGCCAAAACTATGGGCCACGCCAAATGCGTACTGACTATCTGTAAACACATTCACTCTCTTTCCCTTAGCTAAAACACATGCTCTCGTTAGAGCTATTAATTCTGCAGCTTGGGCAGAATTCTGACTCACTCTTGCAGTCTCCACAATCGTCTTCAAAGTCGTTACCGCATAAGCAGCAGTCACATCACCATTCTCCAATTTAAAACATGACCCGTCCACATACAGCGTACCATCTGGGTTGGATAGAGGAGTATCTTTTAAATCGATACGTCCTTTTGTCTCTTCCTCCGTTTTGAAATAACAGTCATGTGGCTTAGAATCACTCGACTCTTGATCAGTCGGCAACAATGTTGCTGGATTCAATACATTGCATCTTTTGATCTGAATATGACTCGCTAATAATGTCAGCTCGTAACCAGATAATCTCGCACTAGTAAGGTGTTGTGTCTTCGTTCGGTTCATGAGTGTATCCACTGCATGAGGAACCATGACCACTAGCATATTGTTCATCACCAAACCAGCAGATTGTCGAATGGAAGCTGCAGCTGCCGCTGTAGCCCTCAAACAACTAGGTAACGCTCTGGCTACCGGATCTAATGTTGATGAATAATACGCACAAGGGCGTTGTTTGTCACCAAATTTCTGTGTCAGAACACTCAACGCGCAACCTTCTCTTTCGTGAACGTAGAGCGTGAATGGCTTGCTGTAATCAGGTGTACCCAATACAGGAGCTGAACACAATGCTTTTCGCAATTCAGTAAAACTCTCTTGACATTCATCAGACCATGGCACCGGACTCGGAACATTTTTCCCAGTCAAGGCTACCAACGGTTTTGCTAAAAGAGAAAAATTTGGGATCCACTGCCTACAGTAAGAGGTAATACCTAGGAAGGCACGTACTTCTCTCTGTGTGCGTGGAACACTCATCTGCGTAATGGCTTTTATTCTTTCTGGGGTCAACTTCCTTCCCTCCTTTGACAAGAGATGACCTAGGTAGATCACTTCTTGGCAGCAGTATTGCATCTTGGAAGGTGATACCTTATGATTCAAATTGGACAAATGATGTAATAACGAAATCGTAGCTGCTTTGCAAGTTTCCTTGTCATCGGCAGCCACTAGAAGATCGTCTACATACTGCACTAGAGCCGAACCTGGAGGAAGGACAAAAGAATCTAGCTGACTTTTTAAAGCTTGACTATAAATGGATGGACTTTCACAATAGCCTTGTGGAGCGCGTTTAAATCTGAAACTGCGACCTCCTAGACAGAAGCCGAAAATATCCCTACTTTCTTCGGCTATCGGAATGCTAAAGAAAGCATTCTTTAGGTCTATAACTGAGAACCATGTAGCTGTAGCAGGTATCAATGTTAACAAGGCAGTAATATCTGGCACTACAGGAAACTGCGGAATTACAATCTTATTAACTTCTCTAAGGTCTATGACAAACCTATAAACTGGAGATTTTGTAGGGTCAGTTCGCTTCAGAATCGGTAATACAGGACTGTTACAGACATTTCCTCTAGTTTCTTCAACTACATCTTTCTTAATCAAGTCTTGCACAATCAATAAAAGTGCACGCTCACCTTCGCTCGATATTTTATACTGGGGAATTCTTGGAAATTTCACATTTGCTTTCAAAGTTACTACATACGGTGGAATTTCTAGGAGACCTACATCATTAGGACCAGTCGCCCAAAGAGAATCAGGGAGTGAACGTAGCTCCGGCGGGAGTGCGTCCATTGACAAGTACATCGGAGAGGTGATATTTTTACCCAGTGTAAGCTGTACCCCTTCCGGAGAACAGTACAATGTCGCATATAGTCGTTTTAACAAATCTAAACCAAGCAGATTTTCATTACAACCTGTCGTCAAAATCAGGGGTGCTTTCAATTGGCACGGTCCAACAGAAATAGACAAAGGACCAGATATCGGGTTGTACACAGGGGCGCCTGAAAAACCTACGGAAACATTTGTTGAGCCAGACAAAGGTGCGCCAGGGAGTTTCGCATGCATGATAGAACTTTTTGCGGCACCAGTATCCAACAGAAACGGTTCGACTACACCTGATGTTGCTACTGCGACATAAGGCCCACTCTGATCCACTGGAACTGATACTACTCCCTCTCTCTGTCCATGGCTGTCCTAGTACCCATTTTGTTGAAAACCCTCATCTACTTCACAATAATCTTCAACAAGATATTGCTGAGATCTATTTTGCTGAACAGATTGTCCATTTCGTTGATCAAAGTGATTGGAGGGACGATCATTCGTTTGTGGAGGCATAGCACCTCGTCCTCGTCCTCTAGAATTCTGCACAAAACCACCACGACCTCTTTGAGCTGCTGCTGCATTATTTTGCGCTAAGATCGGACATTCATTTTTATAGTGACCCTCTTTCTTGCAGTACGCGCATTGATTCCATTGATATTGAGGTCTTGATGTACTATAATCTGCCCTTTGGTATGAGTTTTGCTGCGTATTAGTCTGGTTCGTGCGAGGCGGATACGCCTGCTGCAAAAGAACTTTGGTTTTTAAATCTTTCGTTTTCTTTTCTGATTTTTCCTTCTCCTCTTTATCTCTATTTTCGTAGTACTGCGCAGTCGCAAGTATTTGCGCTGTCGTAGATACAGCCCACGCACTTTCTGAGTCTTTTAATTTATTGCATAATTCAGGTAACAAATTATGCACAAATTTATCGACAAACAATCTTTGCCCTCCTTCTGTACTCATGTCCTGACCACTATGATCCACAAAAGTCTCTTCGAACCTCGTGAAGAAGTCCGAGACACTTTCGTCTTTCTTTTGCCTACATGCTGACAACTTGTCCCAATTAACACGCAATGCTGGCATCAGAGTCTTCATTAGATCAATTATTCTACCTGGCAGATTAGTGATCAAAGGTTCAGGTTTCGCACCACCTATTTGTTGACCATCTGCTGCAGTGATAGCTGCCCAATCACCACCTAAAGCAACTTGATGATCTTCTCTACGAATTTTAGCCCACACTGGTTGCGGAACTACATTACCAAACAACATATCAATGTCGGCTAAGTTCATTATACAAGCCTCAACTGTCTGTGTTAATTCCTTGTAATATCCGGCTGGATTCTTACGCGGATCTGGCAAGGCCTGTTTCACTGCTAACACTTCTGCTCGCTTCCATGGAATGTGTATCCACACTCGTTGGAACTGTGCTGGAGCAGCTGCAATACCTGCATTATCATCACGTGCCACTGCTTCGCGCCAGATCGGAGGAACTTCCCTCATAGGATATTGGCGACTTAGCTTCATTTTACCTTTCTCTAAATCTCTTGGTGAACGAAGAGATGGATCATTCCTAAAACTTAAAATGAGTTCCATCGCTTGTTTTATTTTCTCACCTACTATCATTCCAGCAGCAAACTCCTTTTGAACCCTAATTAAATCTTCCAAATCTGATTCGACATCGTCTTCTTCTATCTCTTCACGTAACAACGAGCACATCTCATCAAAGACGTATCGCTGCGTTGGTTCTCCCCACTGCATAAATGTGTCTAGCACATCTCTCGTACTATATCTTCTACCCTTCGAAATCCATCTGAGAGCCGTGGAGTCTAAAACTCCCCGTTCCTCAGTACTCGGAAGCTGACTCCGTCTCTGTACAGAGTCAGGAGTAGGAGTCTTAATCAAAGTTTTATATATAGGAGACAGCATATTAGTAACTGAATCAGTGATTCTCCGACGAACAGAAAGTGGAGTTAGTACACTCGCAGACATAGAGAATGCAGTGGAGGTAGGAATGGATGAGGAAGCAGTAGGAGTATCGAGGAAAATAGTTTCTGGAGCAGTAGGTACAGAGGCAGGTATAGTGGCTGGCAGTGTAGGAAGAGGAGGAGCTGTAGGAACATTTACATTCATCACAGGAAGTACAGGAACTTGATTCTGAGGGATAGGAGCAGGAGCACCAGGTTGTCCAGCAACCGGCAATTGAACATTCGGGACGAGTGGAGTCGTAGCACCTTGTGCATACGGTGGAGGTGACCGTAACAGATAAGACAGCAGAGGATCGTTTTCGGAGTCCTCCAGTATCTTAGCCATTTTCGATGGCAAGGCAGGATAGCACTTGTCAATCGCTAAGTTATGCTCTCTAATGGCTACATCTATGACCTTCTCACACTCGTTAGCTTGCAACTGTTTAGTCGCTTGCTCTAGAGTGAACTCTTCTTGTTCTTTCTGCTCTTTCTTCAACCTTCTCATTTCTCTCTGTTTGGATTCTTTCCGCCAATAACGGAAGGAATCAAACATTGCCGGCCGGGCTTTCTTCTTGAACAATTTCGCTTCTAAGTTATCGAGAATCTCTTGCTCAAAACTACCATGCAGTGGCCAACTAAGGACACCATCCTTCTTACAATAGCGAACCCATATCTCATTATAAGTTATAGGACCCACGCCATACTTACAATATAGATCATATAGGGGAGTCCCAATCGGAGGAACCAGACAAGAGTCCTCCAATCGTGAGTCACCGTTGCAACTAAAACAAGACAACATTTTCCGACTTACCATTTTCAGTCTGGAACACAAAAACAAACAAAACACGGAACAAATATGTGCACTCGAACCAAGAATTTAGGCCTACCAAAAACGAACTGATGTATCGATACCCAAACTAAACCAAATAGATTATCGTAACTAGAACAACCAGTGATAATCTAACAAAACCAAACCAAACCAAGAACCGATCAAGGATTTTTAACAACCCTCACAAAAGTAACCAGCTAGCGATCACTAAATACTTAACTGAGTCACTGAAGACGTCACCAAGGAGAAACCCGTCACGTTTCGCCGTACTAAGGACTGCACCACTTCGGGTCCAAGACAGGGCGACGGTCAAGGCAACGGCCCACTGCAGCCGTCCTGAACGGGAAACCCTCGTGGAAGAGAACTTCGGGCCACTTTTGCGATATGCCGGGATCGATGAAGTGGGGCGCCTCCCTCAGGAATCTTCACACGAAGCTTCTCGAACTCTTCAGGCTTTTGGACCGGTACCGAATGACGTCGCCCCACGTTGGGCGCCAATTGGAGTTCTGGACTTTTTGGTTCCGTCCAGAGGTGTCAGGGTACAACACCCAAAGACCCCGGAGTTCCACCTGCCTTGGTGCACAAATGAACAGAAACACGGGCTTCTCGATGGTGGCGTCAAAGACCAAAGGTTTATTACTGCAGGGACACAGAAGTCACAGAATCTACACACGGGCAGAAACTAGGAGCCTGTTCGATTTGTACAAAGTGGGTTGCTCCTTATATACGGTTTTTTATGCCAGGGGCAAATTCTTTACATGTAATACATTCCCAAAACCTTTGTGTCTAAAACAATAAATATTTGGTGTTACACAGGAACCGTCGATAATATCTGAGGCCAAACATTGCGGAGAGAGGGGTTCTCACTAGTTTGTCACAATTCCCTGTCAATATTGCATTCAGGACCCGGACCGCCTCATCGTAAAGTTCGTTACCTCCCCCTAATAAAGATTCAGAAAGAAAGAAACAGAGCCAGGTGTGGAAGATAGAAAAGTGGGATAAGGGATGTTTGTGGGTTGTAAATGGGCAAGGCTACCGGCTTCGGCCGCCTAATCATGATCAGGTACAATGGACACGAAGACCAGTTTGGCAGGACTGGCCTCGGGCAGAGGAGGCAGCCTTTGTCGAGTCATGCAGCTACAGCGTGATCTGGTTTAAGGTGCACGTGTCATGTAAAAGGTGAATCTCCGGCTACGGCTACGTGTCCTTAATCAAAGTGGAGTGAATGAAGTGATTAGAGGCTATTGCATATGTGAGGGCAAGGAAACACAAAATGGCGGCCATGATCTAAGATGGATGCCGTGGGTATATCAGAAATATGTCAATGGAAGGAGTGCTCTTGCTCGTAGCGTAGCGAAAACACTAGGATATACTAAATGGATCATTTGCGGTTCACTGATACCAATATTAGGTATTTCCGACAAACTTGAAAACACGGGTTCAAGTCGTCACAGAACCGTCACGGAACCTCAACCTGGCCTGGAAGACAAAGGGGGGGGGGGCATATAAGCACTACTCCTCCAAGGCAAGCTCCTATCTCATCGGAGAGGGTGAGCAGCACTGGCGTCGGAGCCCAAATTGTTGATCGAGGGTTCCATTTCTCGTAGGCAAAAGCCCTTCACGACCGAGGAAATGGCCGCTGCTGCCCAACAAGAATAAGGGGTTGCCAGGGACGTCTTGGTGCCCACCCCGTTCCACCAGCAAGAGACAGAAAGACGGCCCAGAACTCCCCGCTCAGGGCCACCAACTAGAGCAAGGAGCAGGAAGAAGGCGGGTGCCCACGGGGACATCAGGGAGCTGGAGGAGTGACACCAATGGAGTCCACCACGGCCCAGCAGAATCGGACGAACTACCCCACCTCGCCATGCAGCCACCAAGGAGAAAGGGACTCTCGTGGAACAGATCGAGCGAGAGACAGAAGAGTAGGTGCCCCCTCCCCCCTCACAGGACAGAGGAAGGACCGGCCACCGCAGCAAGCAACAGGACGACATAAGGAGGGGCGACGAGATCCAGGTGGCACCTCGCGGGAACCGGGATCAAGGAGGCCGAGGATCGACGACCAGCTGTCGGACAGGGCGATCGAGGCAGAGCAGGGTGCCAGAACGGCTACCCGAATGCACTTCAAGCCAGAACGGCGGTGCCCACGAGAGCGTGATCTGGGCGCCGGCAGGCTTGGGCGCAAGCAGCTGGAGCAATTAAGGGACAGCAGCTAGGCCGGAACCAGGCGGTGGTCGGTGCGGGCTGTGGTGCCCCCGAGATGACAAAGGCCGGGGCGGGCGGCAGTGCCCCCGCAGCCATCAAAGGAGGTAAGAAACAGCTGAGTGAATATGGTTTAATGCCCCTTCAAGGTACCAGAAAAGAGACATGGCCAGCTTATTAAAATGTACAAAGTCCCTAGAGCACGAACAAAGAAAGGATAGAAAGCGCCCGATACCAAATAACCTTGGTATGCTAGATGTCGATTTTGCGGCACTTCTGGGGTGTTGTCTCGAAGGGCGTCAGAGAAGCCCCCCCAGCGCCCGCACTGTCGAGTTCTTACAGCAACAGTGGCAGCGGAACACCTGCCCCCACCAATCCAAGAACTCTATGGCCCACCTACTGAAAATAGTGAATGGGGGGCTAACATGACATATGCAGGCAAGGCACTGGAACTCGGGTACTTACCGCCAGGCGGACCCCTGGTAAGACGACGAGGATCAGAGGAGCAAATTTTTGATAAACAGCCAGGGGAGGGCGCTGAGGAAACGAAACAGGAGGAGACAACCGCAGAGAATAGATGCGCAAGCCGGTCCAACCGGAAGGGAGCAATGGTCCTGGTAGGACGCAAAGATAGAAGATCAGGGCGTAGTTGGGGGGAGCCGCGGGGAGACGGAAGCCTCCCAGACGGCGTGGTGAAGAACTACGCTGATAACGGTTGGTAGGGAGGCACACCGGAGGGCTGTGTGCCAAAATAGGTCCACTCACCTTCAGATGCCTCACGGCTGGGTGAGTTGGGCCTAAGGACAGGTGTGTAGGACCACTCACTCTGGGATGCCTCACGGCTGGGAAGTTGGCCTACCAAAGATTGGGGGGAGTAGCAAACGGGGACGGCACTCGCAGCCCAGCCCCTGCCGGAAGGCAGGGCACAACAAGAATCGGACATGGTAGCGAGGTGGCCTAACTCCGGGACAGAAACTACTCCCTCCCGCGCAAAGGGAGCGCAAAAAATCCAACCTAACTAAGGAAACGACCCAGAAGGGCCAAGAGACAATAACAAGGACGTTTGCCAGGACTTAAACAGGCAAAATATGCAAAGTATATATATGTTTCCTTGTATTCCTAATAAACTGCGGCCAATAAATGACCACCACAAGATGAGTGTGTACGTTGGTTTTCTTGGCATGAGAAGGAATACTATTTGAGAGAAGGTATTGCACAAGTGGGAGTGGGGCAGAGTGCGGGGGTTATCGCAGAGGCTGCCCCCAAAGGGGGCTCGAGAGCCGGTGCCATAACCAGCGCCGTGCCCCCAAACACATCTGGTAGGGGACAGTTTTTGGGCGCCAAAAATAAGCAGGACAAAGGAGACGCCCTCCCCCCTCACACAGCGGCCGCGGGAGAAGCGCTGGCCAATGGGGACCGAGGCGAGAAGTGAGCCCCCCAATAGGCAGGGGCCGACCTGGAAGACAAAGGGGGGGGCATATAAGCACTACTCCCCCAAGGGAAGCTCCTATCTCATCGGAGCGGGGGAGCAGCACCGGCGTTGGAGCCCAAATTGTTGACCCACCCACCCACACCTAAGGAACAGCAATGTCGCAGGGCTGAGGAACGAGCGGCGAAGAACTACGCTGATAAAGGTTGGTAGGGAGGCACACCGGAGGGCTGTGTGCCAGAATAGGTCCACTCACCTTCAGATGCCTCACGGCTGGGTGAGTTGGGCCTAAGGACAGGTGTGTAATACCACTCACTCTGGGATGCCTCACGGCTGGGAAGTTGGCCTACCAAAGATTGGGGGGAGTAGCAAACGGGGACGGCACTCGCAGCCCAGCCCCTGCCGGAAGGCAGGGCAGAACAAGAATCGGACATGGTAGCGAGGTGGCCTAACTCCGGGACAGAAACTACTCCCTCCCGCGCAAAGGGAGCGCAAAAAATCCAACCTAACAAAGGAAACGACCCAGAAGGGCCAAGAGACAATAACAAGGACGTTTGCCAGGACTTAAACAGGCAAAATATGCAAAGTATATATATGTTTCCTTGTATTCCTAATAAACTGCGGCCAATAAATGACCACCACAAGATGAGTGTGTACGTTGGTTTTCTTGGCATGAGAAGGAATACTATTTGAGAGAAGGTATTTTACAAGTGGGAGTGGGGCAGAGTGCGGGGGTTATCGCAGAGGCTGCCCCCAAAGGGGGCTCGAGAGCCGGCGCCATAACCAGCGCCGTGCCCCCAAACACATCTGGTAGGGGACAGTTTTTGGGCGCCAAAAATAAGCAGGACAAAGGAGACGCCCTCCCCCCCTCACACAGCGGCCGCAGGAGAAGCGCTGGCCAATGGGGACCGAGGCGAGAAGTGAGCCCCCCAATAGGCAGGGGCCGACCTGGCCTGGAAGACAAAGGGGGGGGGGGGCATATAAGCACTACTCCCCCAAGGCAAGCTCCTATCTCATCGGAGCGGGGGAGCAGCACAGGCGTCGGAGCCCAAATTGTTGACCCACCCACCCACACCTAAGGAACAGCAATGTCGCAGGGCTGAGGAACGAGCGGCGAAGAACTACACTGATAACGGTTGGTAGGGAGGCACACCGGAGGGCTGTGTGCCAGAATAGGTCCACTCACCTTCAGATGCCTCACGGCTGGGTGAGTTGGGCCTAAGGACAGGTGTGTAGGACCACTCACTCTGGGATGCCTCACGGCTGGGAAGTTGGCCTACCAAAGATTGGGGGGAGTAGCAAACGGGGATGGCACTCGCAGCCCAGCCCCTGCCGGAAGGCAGGGCACAACAAGAATCGGACATGGTAGCGAGGTGGCCTAACTCCGGGACAAAAACTACTCCCTCCCGCGCAAAGGGAGCGCAAAAAATCTAACCTAACAAAGGAAACGACCCAGAAGGGCCAAGAGACAATAACAAGGACGTTTGCCAGGACTTAAACAGGCAAAATATGCAAAGTATATATATGTTTCCTTGTATTCCTAATAAACTGCGGCCAATAAATGACCACCACAAGATGAGTGTGTACGTTGGTTTTCTTGGCATGAGAAGGAATACTATTTGAGAGAAGGTATTGTACAAGTGGGAGTGGGGCAGAGTGCGGGGGTTATGGAGTGTATGTATGTGGTGTGCAGTGTAATTATATGGTGGTTTGGATTGGTTAGTTGTGGAATTGTATGGCATGGAGTTGTGTGGTGTGGAGTGGATTTGTGTAGTGGTATGGTGTGCAGTGAAAATATGTTGGTAGTATTTATGTGGTATTGAGTGTACTGAAATTATGTGGAGTAGAATTGTGTGTTATGGAGTGTAATTATGTGGAATGGTAAATCATTTGTCAATACAGTCCGTTCACAATTTTAGAAACAAGTGTAAAATAACCCAGTATTTTATTTTAGCGCACCAACATGACCTCTAAAGAACTGTTTGTAACATTTCAGTCTATTTATAAGTAAATACATGTTTTAAAAACATGCTTTCTTTCAGCTCTCATTGAAGCTTTCAGCAAAGTAAGAATTATAGGAAAGACTGTGGGCTAACTCACATAGTATAGAAACGCACAGAAATAGTACAATACATTTCTAAAACGCACTACTTCAAGCTATGAAATATAACACAAGCTTTCAAGAAAAGAAGAGACATGGGAAGGGGTTATAACAGACGAAGTATGCTGATGGATTCAATTATTGTGTGAATGTATGGAGAAGTGAGAATTTTGATGATGTAAAAAGTTTTGAAGAGGGGTGAAAGTCCTAAGTATAGAAATATAACATATTGAGAGTTGATACCGTAGAGTTTGTTGCTGAACGAAGAATGATCTAATAATAACATAGGAAATAAGGTGTTTAATTTGCGCAGTAAGATAGAAACTTATTGCAGAATTGTTGTTATAGACACTGTAAAAAATTGCCAGGTGGCTAAGCGCAATGTGGTATAGTGAGTTTTATAAATGATGTGTTTTAATTACCTTCATTATAACTTGTGTGCTTTTTGTAGATGCAGTAAAAAAAAGTGCAAATTCTGCGAAAATGCATCTTATCTGATCACTTTTCAGTTGCTTATTGGTATATTTGGGTGTTAAACTGGTACTAATGAGGTGAAACCAATGCCCAGACAATGTTAAGAAGATACAAAATGACAAAATAATAAGTAATGCTATTTCAAAATGTCCTGCATGACGCCGCATAATTTGGCTCTTGTTGTTGCATAATTTGCTGCATAATTCCAGTGGCCATGACCATTCCCCTTTACGTTATTGTACATTGCTGGCTTTCTTTGTAGCTAGGCTTGTACTATACAACGCTGCATGCATGCATAGCGTCTTGACGTAAAGTTAGCTCTACATCCCATTCATATTTCCAGGAAAACTCAGAGGTAGCCAAGTGCAGAGTCTTGCCCGGTCTTCAGTTTACAACACACTAAGAGGGTGCAATCTGACGGCCCCAGGCTAATTTCGAAGCATCACTTGGAAAAGGCATTAGCTTTAGCTGACTTTGCAGTTCCTGGCACACTTAGCCCTGAATGTTGGCGGACACAAGTGCAAAGGTTGGTTGTTTGTGTGAATGTGTCAGGAGGTGCTCAAAGGTTCAGCCCAACCTTGCACACATAGTCCAGCTCTGCCCTGCCGCACTGCCCTGGAGGGACAGATACACTGGCAGTGCTGCCACTGAAGGAGTAACAAAAACCAGGCATACCTTATCGCTTCATCAGAAAAAATGAAAGAGTGATAGGTGGAAATACCAGAATAAATCTCAAACTCTTGTGTTTTCTCTTGATGCGTTCCACTAAGTTGTTTTGTGTTCTGTGTCACTACCGAAAAAGGCAAGTAATCTGTCTTGCCCGACCCCAAAAAGGAGGGTCAAGCCCAAAGTGTGTGGCCATGTCCTCTCTGTGTGCAAACACAAATACCGGACACATTTCTTACTTTAACCACCAGAAAAATGACCCTTCTGCGTGCTGTGCTTCATTGCTCAGCTTCTTGGTAGGGAAAGCCGTCGCTGGACAAGAATGTGCTGGGCGATCCCAAGGAGGATGCACAACATGCTCACAACGTGCTCACGGTCACACTGGACGTCAGCATGCAGTTCCGACACTTTGTAAACTTTGCAAACCTAGGCACAACCTCATCAGAACAAGTGTCAGAGATGTAGAAATATGTGCTCCTCCTTTAAATGTGGGGCAGAGTGAAAATGTGAATGGGCCTCAAAGCTTGCCATGAACAGCCCACGAGACAAGCATGCTGCAAACCCTGAGCTCGGTCTGGTTACTGGCTTTGCCGCCATCCTCTGAACTTTGACGGGAAGAGGGAGCTTCGTTTTGACACTCAGATTGGGAAGAAGGAAAAAAGACATGCAGCCGCCATTATTTAAGACGGAAAAATAAGAAGCAGCGACAGACAAAAATCATCAAAAAAAAGAAATAGTTCTCCCAGACAGAAGATAAAGAAGTCAAGCATAAGTACATTGTACTTTACCAGTGCTCCTGAGCCTTGACTGGAAGGGATGCCTCAGCTGCGGGAATGAGACCGGATGCTGAAAAGAAGAGCAACGCTGGAGTGAACCAATGGTAAGCAGGAGGTGGAAATAGAGTGGTTTTATTGATTACAGCAGGTCTTGCAGACAGAGCATGCGCCCTAATGAGCTCGACCTCATAACCACTACGTCGGAAATTCTCCTGAACTGAAACATGCACAGGTCAGATTAAAGACTTAAAACAACCCAATGAAAAAGAATGGGTAATTGTAGTACACAGGCAAGATGTAAAAACCCCAGAGCAGCTGCCTGCTCTCCATATGGAGATGTGTGGCTCAATGATTAGAGCGGCAGACCCTGATGCAGAGGTCTAGCCCGGGACCAGGGTTCAATTCCCCGCCTCGGCGGGTCTTGGGCTCAAAATTCCACGGACCTGATAATTCTCGCCTCAGTGCCTATTCCAGTCATGGAGTTCCACTCTGCAACTCTGGGCAATAGCTTGCTTAATCTCCACAAAGGCCCCCACAACGCTAAGGATGCCTGGCCTCCACCTTGGGGGTGCCCAGGAGTGGACGCCTCACAGGGAAAGCCAGGATGGGTTCCACAGCGGTATTCGTACAAGCACCTTGACCCTTGCAGGTGAGTAGTGCGCTATACAAGTATCAATTTACATTTACATACCTCTTTTCCCTTAACTGCTCTCCACAGCTTAGTTCCAGTTTCCTTGACAAACTCAAGCCTCCTGTACATCAGCTATACCCGTATAGTATTCTCTTCTACCCCCAACCAAATACAATTGTGCCTTATTCTCCAGCAGCACTTTCTTCTTTCCACACCAAAGCACAAGTGCATCCTTCCTATACAATCATGTCTCTGTGCATTCATACTATTCTCTCGATATCCAAGCATTCCTTGGGCACCTCTTCCTATTTGAGAATGAGTTAGCACCAGCTTGAAGGTGGTGGTAAATTGCAAATGTTTTGCAACAGAATTCATGGTCACAAAACGTTCCTACATACCGCATTTGTTATTTGGAAGGGTCGCCCTTAACACGCCCTCATCAAATAGCAAATAGCTAACCCATGTTGTGGTTCGGTAACAGGTTACCAAACTCAATCAATCAATCAATCAATCAATCAATGCATTTATATAGCGCACTACTCACCCAGAGGGTCTCAAGGCGCTAGGGGAGGGGGGTCCGCTACTGCTCGAACAGCCAGGTCTTGAGTTGCTTCCTGAAGGCGAGGTGGTCCTGGGTCAGGCGGAGGTGGGTCGGGAGGGAGTTCCATGTCTTGGCGGTGAGGTAGGAGAAGGACCGTCCGCCTGTGGTGGCTCTTCGGATGGGTTGGACGGTGGCGAGGGCGTGGCCGGTCGATCGAAGCTGGCGTTTGGGAGCGTAGAAGTTGAGGCGGCTGTTGAGGTATCCTGGGCCTTGGTTGTGTAGGGCTTTGTGTGCGTGGGTGAGGAGTCGGAAGGTGATTCTCTTGTTGACCGGGAGCCAGTGCAGGTCTCTCAGGTGTCTGGAGATGTGGCTGCGACGGGGGATGTCCAGGATGAGTCGTGCTGAGGCATTCTGGATCCGCTGGAGTCTCTTCTGGAGTTTGGCGGTGGTTCTGGCGTAGAGGGAGTTGCCGTAGTCCAGACGGCTGGTGACGAGGGCCTGGGTGACCGTCTTCCTGGTCTCGGTGGGGATCCACCGGAAGATCTTACGTAGCATGTGCAGGATGTTGAAGCACGACGAGGAGACGGCGTTGACTTGTCTGGTCATGGAGAGGGAGGAGTCCAGGATGAAGCCCAGGTTGCGTGCGTGGTCTGTTGGTTTGGGTGCGCTGCCTAGGGCGGGGGGCCACCAGGAGTCGTCCCAGGCGGAGGGTGAGGATCCCAGGATGAGGACTTCCGTCTTGTCCGAGTTCAGCTTCAGGCAGCTGTTCTTCATCCATTCGGCTACCTCTTTCATCCCTTCGTGAAGGTTGGCTCTGGCGGTGGCAGGGTCGTTGGTGAGGGAGAGAATCAGCTGGGTGTCGTCAAAATAGGGTTTGATACATGGAAAAGTGAAACGGTCTGTTTGCAAAAGCAGAATTGCTTGATACATGCTGCCCTAGGTAAGTTACTGAATCACATTTTGTACATTTGAAAAGGCATTTGTCCAATAGCTAAATGCCAGATTCTACGAATCAGGGTGCTTGCAATTGAAAAAATGCTTTGTACATTTGTCCACGGTCTTGAGAGTCCCTTGATTCGACAGTTAAGACATAGTCTGAAAAACTTACTAATGCTGGCCACTTTATTTGGGCATACAATCAGCAATTGGATAACATGTGAACCTGTGCTGTAAACACAAATCTTGACCATAGGCCCAGACTGTGTGGAATGACTTATATTGTGAATGTGAACTATAGGGACTATAGAAAGTGCCTATGTGTTTTTGCTGAACCCGTATGGATGCTCCCCATACATGATTGTTATACCGAAATGTGACCAGTGGGAGAGTAATTTGCATAACCAATAGATTATCTCTAAAGATAGCCATTAATTATGGACCTCGATGTGAGTAGCCAGAGGTAACAGCTGCTACCCCTGCCATGCCATTCGGTCCACCTTCGACTGCCTTTGCCACCCCTGATCTCAGAGGTCATGAAGACAGTAACGGATTGTAAACAGGGCTCTAAGAGCCATGTTTATTTTCTGTAATTTGCAGTTCTTGCCTTTCTGCTAACACCTTAGCAGAAAAAAGGTGGGCCAAAGAGTTATTGTGGGGTCAAAGAGTGTATGCTCTCACTTCCACTATCCCTGCATTTTGGTGAATCATCCCCCATGTCATTATTGCTTTCCCAGGCCACCATATATCTTGTTGACTTCTTCAACATCAGGCTGAACGTCATTTTCAAACAATTGCTGAAAGTGTCACACACACAACTGTGCCTTTTGAAACCACTAATTAAGTAGTACACACCGGGTATAGTTGAATCACTAAACCATCTCCATCAGCTTTTCTAATCCATCTCACTAAGCCACCACTCACCAGAAATCCTGCTCCTCCCGGTCACATCAGGCATTTCACAAATATAGTACTGAGGCATTCAAGCACAGCCATGTTGCCTCTAAACCCAACAAGCTTGTATCACCCATTCCAGATGCATTACTCGACAACTTCTTCTTCTATACATCTTAGCCACTGCTAAAGCAAGAAAAGCCAAGGTAGATACGTAATCCATCAACAAATAGTACAATTGGGAGCTTTCTGAACTGAAATGTGCCAGACGAAACAGTGACCAGAAAGGGCACGAATCACAAACTGAAAATGGTATACCCCTCTGCAAAAGAAATTCATGAGGCTGTCACGAAATTACCAAGACAGCATGTACATTATGGACAGAGAGAAAGAGTGGAACCAGCAAGAGCAAGAGGTGTCCAATCATTATAGAAAGTATACAAGGACTAGAAAAGGCTTCTCCAACTAATAACTTGTGAGCTACTGGTACCTCTTTGGTTACCTGTAAGTAGCTCTCCCATGACTCTGTTGAGAATGTGAAGATCGGTGAGTAACGTCTCTCTTTGCATCTCGTTACTGCTTTTTCAACTTCAGTCTCAAATACCTCATCCTCACTATAGTGTTTCATCAGAGAAGTCCCTATTAGTCACACTCATTCACTTTATTTACATATGTAGTCGATCTTTCACATTTAATAATGGGAGGGGAGATTTGAGGCTCTGCCTGTACCTTAAGCAGCAAATTGTATCTCTTTTAGGATATGTGCCATAGAAGTTAGGTACATCACGCCAAAAACCTCTAAGCAGCTAAAAACAGGGCTCTAGCTGGCAGTGTCCAAAAGTCCCAGATTAATGATTAATCACATCTGTGGAAGAAGTTTTTACCCATGTACTAAATCCGATACCATAGTGTTGTCAACTCGCTGAAAAAGACTTACTATAGATACTGCAGTTTCTTTGTAGACCGCATAATTAGAGAACTTGCATTTCTTGTTTCCTTCTGATCACTAATTCATAACTTGACCGATAAGAGTTTCAACTTAATTATGTGAGTTTTGTCAAAATGTAATGCATTGCGTGCTGCATTTCAGCTGCCTCCCAGCGCTGTAAGAGGAGTCCGAGACACTTGTCTAGGTACTCTGATCAGTCCTGGCGCATAAGAACAGTGTCAAGTGAGCCACTGTCCACGTTCCTTAAACGAGATGCCACTGTGCATTTCAAAGTTTGATTATATGGCCTAAAATCCTTTAATACATGGGGCCTAAACCAACAAGTCACTTGCCAAGTTGGAGCCAGGCTGAAAGGCGTCTGATCTGAGATCATTATGGGACGTACAGTTCTAAATGGACAAATGAGCCCAGGGTGATACTAGAAAGGAAGGGAGTCCACAAGGGACGCACCGCTGGTTGGAAAAATGCTCACCTGAAACCAGCCTTTCCTTGAAGAAGCAGAACTGCTTGCCTCTCAGCTTTATGTGAAAATCAATTAGTAAAATACCTTTTTATTGGTACAGAGGTTTGCTAATCTCAGCCTTTAAGAGGAACGTCAGAGTCTATTGTGGTTTGCGAACTTGGAAACCCAAGATTATAAGAACTATAAATTGTAGCAGATGAGATTATATTGAACTCGATGTTTTGAAGGGGGCAAGATGGCGGCTGCTTAGTTGTGGCCGTTCACAGCGGAGCAGTGGAGATTAGACTGGAGCCCCTGTAACTACTCCGAAAATTTCTGACCCCTCTTCTTCTGCTAGTAATCGGTCACAGCAATAAACTGCTACAAAAAACGGCACAAAGCGAATGCTCTCTTCACTAACCTGCAGTGGTTCTGCAGCACGGCTGTTGCGGGAACTGACGCTGGTCCTGACGGCTCTCACCGCCAGCCGCCGAGTCCGCCCGCGAACGAAGGGGCGGGGCACAGGTGGAGCGTCTCCGACCTCGCTGTGCAGAGTGGAGGCTCCGGAACAAGGCTGCGGGGATAGCAGGCTGCGGAGGCGCTGGCTCAGCGGGATCGAGATTAAGAGGAGATGCGGAGCGATGGCCCCCAAAGTGAACACCGGAGGTAAAGCAGCCGAGAGAAAGAAGAAGGCTGGTGTCGAGACGGCTGCAGGAGAGGCTGATAACGGCCCAAAGGTACAAACACAAAAACCCCCGGTAATTAAAGCAGGTCGCTGTGAGGACAAGGCTGGCTACTGCTAATGCCCCTATCGCGAATATTTTTACTAAGTCAGGAAAAGAGAAGGGGGTAAAGGCGGTAGTGCAAATCGGCGAGGGAGGCCAGACTGAGCTTGTGGCAGGGGCAGAGGCAATCAAGGTAACCCTCCCTGGTATTCCGAGGCACTGAACAATGCACAGAACAACCCAGAGGCAGTTAAAATGGCTTCCGCTCCCCCAGAGACTTGCAGTAAAACCCGGGGAAGCGTAGAGGGGTCAGATGATGCTGATATGGAGGACTCAGCGCTAAATGGCTGTACCAACTTGGAAAGGGTTGAGGTTTGTGACACAAGGCCACAGGAACAAGGGATTCTCGATGCCGGGATGACCCCGGCCACTAATGTAGGCAACCTAAGCTGCATAGATCCTATTAAGCTATAGGTGGATGCCCATGACTCGCAGGAATGCGACCTGGCTGACAATGGGGCAATCAAGGTGGGAGATCAGAACTATCAGGAACGCGATGTGGCAAACAACGTGCTCCATCTGGAATTAGACAAAGGAAAGGGCAAAGGAAAGGAGAAAGACCTGAGTGAATGCTTTTATTCGGTGTCGGAGGGCGGCGAATGGTCAGAAGATGATGAAGAAGACCATAGCTCCTTTCTGGAGGATAGTGACCCCGATCTGGAGAGCGACTCTGAGCATAATTCCCCGGCAACGGAAGTCAAAACCCAAATCGGCTCAAAAGGACAGAAGCCCCCCCAAAGAGAGCTTAGTTTGGATCACTCCTCTGCAATGCTTCTGCAAGGGAGCCCCGGTGGGGAAGATGCCCAGATATTGCTCTTGGAAGTTATCCATCAGGAGATCCTTGCCCACAGAGGAGAAACTCTGCAGGATAGCCAAAAGTCCCAAGCAGCAGTTAGGAAAATGCAGGGCGTCGTCAGCAAACTCTCTAAGGTATGCACCAACTTGGGAGACCGGATCTCGAACCTTGAGGAGAGAGTAGTCTCAACAGAGATGGAGGCTGCTGCTGCTACCAGCAAGGTTGACGCCCAAAGCTCCCAAGTCACGGACATTCAGTGGAAACTGGAGGACATTGAGAATCATCTCAGGCGGAATAATCTCCGGATCCTTGGGGTGCCCGAGGGAGTCGAAGGAACCGATGTAAGAGCCTACATAATTAAGCTATTTGAGCAGGCCTTCCCTGAGCTCTCAGGCTGGAATTGGTCCGTAGAAATTCAGCAGGCACACTGTTTAAACTGAACAGAAATGCAGGAGAAGGTGATAAACCTAGGGCAATTTTAATTTTCCTGGGCAACTTTGTGCTGAGACAAGCAATCGCGGAAAAAGCCAGACCAGATGCCAAGAGGATGGTTGAAGGGATGGCGTTCTTCGTCCGGCCGGACTTCTGTCATATGACAGTTGAAAGACGCTGGAGACTCAGACAGCTGCATAAACCGTTCCAGGACAAAAAAATGCAGCCCTATCTGATTAATCCGGCTCAATTAAAAATAATGAATGAAGGAAGGACACAATTTTTTGCCTCAGAAATCAAAGCCAAAGAGTATCTAGAATCCCAGGGGAAGTAATGTAATGAACGCTAATATTTTTTGCATAGGTAATTGAAGCACCACACTTCCCTGGGCAAAAAGAAACCATATGAATATCACAGGGTATGAGCTGCTGGCTTGTTCATCCCAAACATCGACAATAAGGGGGGTCGCTATCTTGGCAAAGGCCCTCACTTGGGGGGAGCAAGCGTTCTAAGGCAGATAGCTCAGGGAGGTGGGTAGTAGTGGAGCTCAACATAGGCTATACCCTGTGTGTAGTTTACGGTTCCAACCAGGACGACCCAGAAGTTTTCAATTACTTGGAAGGAGAGCTAGCCAACTGGCCTACCCCTATCTTAGTCTGCGGGGATTTAAACATCTCGGTTGACTGGAATATGGTGGCTGATTATTCAGGACGTAAACCCAGAGTATATCGTGCACTGGATGCTCTCATAAAATCCCATGGGCTTATGGACGTCTGGGGGGCCAAGGAGCCATTGGACCCAGGCTACACATATTTTTCTGGTCCTTCTCAACGATATTCTAAGCTCGATCACTTCCTGATATCCTCTCCAGAGATAAACAAGGTGCATATTAAGAAACTACTGAAGTCAATTTCGGATCATAATCCTCTGATGTTGGTCTGCGAAGTGACTAAGGTGGAGAAGAAGCACACTAGCTGGACATTTGAGAGGAAACTACTCTCAGATTCCAGGTTCGTGGAGCATATTAGAAAATGGGCGAGAGAATTCTATGATGCAAACCGCTACAGTACGTCGCGTAACGGTGTCTGGGAAGCATTCAAAGCCTCTTTTAGGGGCGAAACGATAAGCTGCTCAACAAGGTTAAGGAGAGAGGATAAGAGAGAGACCGAGAACCTCATGGGCGAGCTAGCGGTAGCGGAAGAACAGCACATTACAGACATTAGTCAAGGGGTAGATGGTCAGGTTAACTCAAATAAAATTACTACTACTAAAGCTGATCTCCAGAGAATAATAACACAGAAGGAAGTTAGCGAATACCAGGCTTCTAGGGCAAGGCGTTATGAAACAGGGGAGCAGGCAGGGAGGGCACTGGCCTTACGAATAAGCCAAGAGAGGACTAAGAACACCATCTCTAGTATGCAGGAAAATGGAAACGAGTATAGTGAGCCAAAAGATATTCTAAGGGTTTTTAAGAACGTTTATCAAGCGTTGTATGACAATGAAAGGCATTAAAAACTTGGCTGTTTACCAGTTAACTTCGCTGTTCCTTTTATTCTGCAGTTATGTTTCCTCTTCTCAAGGACCTCTTCGCTAAAGCGCCGGGACACTCCTACTGGAGTAGCCGTTGCACTATAGAAGAACCCAAATAACATAACATAACATAACATAACATGTGTGATCAAAACCCGGTGTATGAGGACGGGGATCCAGGGCTAGATGAACAGGCCAGGGAAGATCTCGATAGAGACCTGGCTCTAAGCGAAATAACTACAGCCCTGCAGGAGCTAGCTGCCGGCAAGGCCGCAGGCCCGGACGGGATCCCCCTGGAGGCGTATAAATGCATGGAAAAAGAGATTGCCCCTATCCTGCTGGATCTATTCAACGGTATCTTGTGTACAGGCATAAAACCGGACTCTTGGAAGGAGACCAACATCGTCATCTTTCATAAGAAAGGGAAGCCCAAAGAACTGCCGGTGTCCTATCGCCCAATTTCGCTCATTAACGCGGACACAATGTTATACTCCAAGGTCTGGGCTAACAGGTTGGGGGGATCATAGGTCATCTCGTCTCCCTGTGGCAGCATGGGTTCGTGCCGGGTAGAGGTACGACGGACCACACCAGTCGAGCAATAGCCTTATTTGACGCCCTTGGTGCTACTGGGAGGGAGATGGCCATGATCCTCCTCGACGCAGAGAAAGCTTTTGACCGCGTGGTCTGGGACTTTCTGTGGGTCATTCTGGCCGGTAGAGGCTTCGGCAGCAAATTTGTGAGGGCTATTAAAGCCATGTATGCTGATCCGGTGGCTAGGGTCCTTGTCGTGGGCCAGCGCTCAGATAAAATATCAATTAAGAAGGGGACGCGCCAGGGCTGTCCATGCTCTCCGATTCTGTTTTCCCTGTACATAGACCCCTCATACAGAAAATGTTAGCCTCCCCTCAGATCAGTCCGGTGGTTTATAACGGCTTTACCATGAAATTGCTGGCTTACGCCGACGATCTGACAATAATAACCATGGATCCTCATCGAGCTATGCCTGTATTATCACAACTGGCCAAGGAATTTGGGCATCATTCAGGCTATTGTTTAAATGATGGGAAAACCCAGATCATATGCACTAAGAATATCACTAAGACGGATCAAAGATTTGTAGATTCAGCTGTATACTTAGGGGTTAGGGTTAATGCCTCGGTAGATAAGATCATTGAAGAAAACTACCCACCCCTCATTGAATCAATCGAATCCGATTTGAAAAGAATCGATGTTCTACATCTCTCTTTGATCGGCAGGGTCAATGTTCTAAAAATGACTATGTTCCCTAAAGTGCTATATCTTTTCAGGGCCATCCCATTATTATTAGAAGACAGTCTGATTAGGAAAATAGAAGCCACTTTTGTAGGATTTGTTTGGCAATATGGTAAGATCAGGCGCTCGATTAATCTTTTGTCACTTCCATTGGCAAGAGGGGGATTGGCTATGCCAAATCTCAGACTTTATCATCTTACCTGCTTACTCACACAAATGAATATATTGTTCCAACTCGATCCCGCTCCTCAGGAAGATCTGGCCCGGATTCAGAGTTTCCCATCTATTTTCGAGCTGCTGTTGGGGAGGAAGGCCCTTGGGGTGTTGAATTGTGAAGTTGAGCGTAGATACTACAGGAAAGCCAGATACAAGATTTTGGAAGGGGTCTGGGGAACATGGAAGGCCATTATAAAAATTCTGAATATCCCTAAAATCAATGTTTATATGAATCTGTGGAAATCCAGCCTTCTCCCCCACCTAGGACAGAGTAATAACTGCATGGTTTGGAGGGAGTGTGGGATAAGGTGTTTGGGTGATATGTCAGGTAACGAAATTCTTAGCTTTGAGGTGATAAAGCAGAAATACGGTGTCCCTCAAAGCCACTGGTTTTTATATGGGCAAATCGCTCAATCATTGTCTGCAATAAGACCAAGGTTCACACTGCCTCCGGGTAACTCAATGGTTGACTATTTAATCGGAGGGGGTAAAAAGATAAGAATAGTCTATAATCATCTGCTCCTTAGTCTTCAGGATGACTTGGAGAAAACTGAAAACTCTTTGGCTCAGAAGTTGGGGGACCCTGATGTCGATTTAGACCTTGCCCTGCTTTTAAATAAGAAAATATTCTGGTCCTCAAACCTAAGGGCCCAACACTACAGGACCCTGTTTAATCTCTATTATGCCCCCACGAAACTGTATGGATGGGGAGTAAGAGAAGATGATAGATGCCCTAAATGCAATAGCGGCCCTGCAGATCTATTACACATGTTTTATCACTGCCCCAATCTTATTTTAATTCGTAGGGAGATAACTCTGTTTCTGGAGGGGCTGCTAGGTCATAACATCGATCTATCCCCTACCCTGGTCTTAACAGGGACAGACAACAACCTAAAGGCGGGGAGGGATGCTAAAGCCCTCGTCTTTATCTCAGTCGCTGTTTTGCGAACCCTAATCTCTGCAGGTTGGAAGGATACTACTGCCCCCAAGTTCCAGATGTGGCTTGCCAGACTCCTGGGCATACACAATATAGAGTCATGTCTATACGAATTTAAGGGCAAAAAATCCAAAGAAATGGGCAGAACAATTTGGGCACCGCTAAAAGATTGGAGGAACTCGAAATAACTAATCTTACGATACATATTTATTTGGGGCTATCGGGTCTTACCTATCTCTCTTTTTATTGGGTCTCCTTAGCATTTAAACTTGTATAAAATGTATATCCTCGACTGTTTTATGCCAACTAAATTATGTCTATTTATAATATTGTGCCTTCTGTATCAGGTATTTAATGAACTGTATTTGCATTGATTTATTGTCTGGCTTACACCATGTCTCTCAATAATAAAAAAATAAAAAAAAGAGATTATATTGAACTCTGTTGGGGTAGTCGAAGACTTTTATGGGAAATTATACATGTTATATTTTCATCCCCCTCTTAACTGAGTTATGGGGGTTACCCTACGTCCTGTCTCCAGGTATCTTCTGTTATATAAACACTTTTAACGAGGAACACTTCTGGTTGTTTTTAGATGTATTTTGTTCAAAATGAACTTTTATTATGTTCGACGAACAAGTACGAGGTAGCAGAAGTTAAATACCAGACGTTAAACACAATTTGGTTCATAGGGGGAAATTGCCTGGGAGGAGAACAAGCACAATTATAAACTCACCAGATTTATGCAGCTAGCTAGTGTTATTATAATTATGCAGTGTTTGCCAGACCCATTCCCATGGCTGCAAACACCTCATACTACAGTGACGATTCTCCGAGTCACTGAAGCCTTAACTGGAAACATGTGAATCTGGCTTTATGCCCATGTCAACATGTCAACACCGCCAGAAGAAAAACGCCGACAATTTCACTGGCTCTATAAAGTGTAATTTAAATGGGATAAGACTTTGGCTGAGAAACCGTGATGTCAACCTCTTAAAATGTATGTTAGCCACAACAGGTTCTCGTGCGGAGGTGAAAGCATACTCTGTATGGTTTGCATTTTGCTTCAACATCAAGAAAGCAGGACAAGTCCTTTGAGCTGGAAATGCTTTCTGACCACAATTCTTGCACTACAGTAGTAAGGCAATGATGTTAGTAGTGCAAATTGTTTCCTCAACGCAAAGCCATTGACAATGAAGTGCCCTTTATTTAGTGAAAACAGCTATTTTACCGTATGAAACCTGTCCAGCATAATTCCAAGTTTGAGCGATGCTCTTGGCAATTTGAAACACTATATATGAAAATAAAAAGAATTTAATCATGAATGACACATGTAAATAACTCGAGATATATATGACATGAATGTGAATTTTTCACTCTCTAGTAACCTTGTTTTGTATTTGTAAGATGTGTAATTATTATTTGACGTTGTCTGTTTATTGTAATTTATATTGAAAACAAAAATATTAAGCATTTGCAGAATCAGTTCGTTCCAGCTCTAAAATACTGAACTATTTGCTTTGCCACTGCCTGTTGTCAGTCGCATGCCCGACAATGCGCACTCATTAGCTGTAAAG
Source organism: Lissotriton vulgaris (assembly GCF_964263255.1). Classification (NCBI taxonomy): domain Eukaryota; kingdom Metazoa; phylum Chordata; class Amphibia; order Caudata; family Salamandridae; genus Lissotriton; species Lissotriton vulgaris. The sequence goes on along the minus strand of NC_141687.1, from coordinate 1,459,846,213 downwards.
CATCGGTACAGGTGCTTCAAGACACGTCTATACTTCGTTTGTGACGCATGTGTAGTAAACCATGGCGGCCATTTTTAGGTCAAAGCCTGCGTTGCAGGGCATGCGCTGTCGCAGGCGAGAGTTCTTGTTAGTGAGAAGGGGCATAAAACCACGCCCCTTCTTCCATTTCCCTGCCTCGCCAAACGGAGGCCTGCCACTGGACAAAGCCCGTGTTCGGATGATTTGTCCAGCTGTAATCCCGCCTCTCGAGGACTGGGTGACGTGACTTACGGTGTCGCAAGCGTATTTTCTCAAATATCGCCATGGCAACCATGAGTCAGGTCACCAGTCCGGGAGGGGCGGGATTCATTATCGCGTTTCCGGCTATATTTTTTTTGTGCATTTTTGCAGTCATTCCTGTGCGTTCCTCGGCGGTGAAGGAGGTAGGGGAGAGGCGGTTCTGGTTTTAAATGTATTTATTTGTTTACAGTTTTTATATAGCGCCTCCTAGTATTAGGGAATAGGAGCGCTTTAGCATACACTGTGAAGTAGCAGGACACTCTTTGGAAAGGCATCTGCAGTAGCATGGGAAAGGCAGCTCGGAATCTCCGTTTGAAGCGCCTGGATCACGGTCCGCCGAGCTGTTTCGAGGGGCAGACTCGCAGTGAACATTTTATGTGGAAGAGATGGACGCTAGGCGGGATTTAGCAAGCTTCTGGCACCACGTCAGAGGTAGAAGGCGCTATATAAATGCAATTTAAGCCTGGCAACTGCCTTAGACTATTCAACAATCCCGGACAAACGTGGGCTGACTGTAGTGCGCTGAAATCCTAAGCTTCATTCAAACTTTTAATCGGAAAGTGCTGGCACTTCTCAGAAGCAAGCAGGTACTCTGTTACAGTCAGAAAGAGTACCTGCACTTTTATTTTATGCTCCTGCCTTAGCATTCTGCAAACAAGCTGTAGCCTAAAACTAAATAAATATCTAACCTAAGTAGGCGCTGAAGGCCCAGGGGTTGCTCCAGCAAAACGGGTGGTCAGACACGAGAACTTGACATAGAAATGCCCCCGGGCTCCGGGACCCTCTCAGTCAGAGGTCTTCAAACTTTTGGAAGCCGAGACCCACCTGTCAACATTTACAGGCATAAGGACCCCCTCCTGACAAAAATTTCTAAACCTCTAGGCAGGGCTACTGGAATTATGAGGCAGGTGAGTACCAAATTATGCGACAGGCTTGACTAAATTGTGTGAGTAGAAAATGTAAATAATGTTCTGTGATGCTGCATATTTTGGGATAGCATTGCTTTATTATTTTGAAATTTTTTAAACACGGTAACACTGAGGAAAGATTTCACCCCATCAGTACCAGTTTATAACCAAAATACAGCAATTAACATCAGAAAGATGTCCAGTCAACCTTTGTGAAGCGCCTCCCACTCCGCAGGAATACGCGCTGCCACATTAGAAGCTCACCTGGCCATGGCCGGGAGCAGCAAGGGTCCCTTCAAACCCTGGCGGTCTTGTGCAGAGTTAAGCAGTTTACCCATGCCCCTTTCCTCTCACACCTTCCTTCCATCCCTCTCTTCTGTCCTCTCCCAACCCCAGATCCCTCTCTCACATTGTAGGCAGATGGTTATTAGCAGTAACAAACAATGGAGGAGTACCCTCTGGGAGAAAAGTACAGAAAAGGGTTTCTTTCTGTATCTAGAGCGTGAGGCTCAGGTTAGCACAGTGTGCCCCAACCCGTTACCGGACAGTGCATGTCCTTGAAGAAGACCCCTCACTCATCAACCTAGTTGGTGACATGCTTCATCATCGGGGTCCCACCCCATAGGCCGAGTGCCCATAGGGTGTGCTGCGACACCTGACTACAGTGGAGCGGGTTTCTTATTCTTTTATATGTGCAAAAAACTACAGAGATACGTGTATTAAAAAGGGGCCAAGACTACTCACTGCAAGACTTTATTGTTGAGTGCTTGAACCCTCATAAAATCAGTGTGGCACCTGTGCCTAACTAGGAAGGCTTTGGTGTCTCAAGAAGTGTGATAAGTTAAAAATAGCGAAGTGTGCTATGTGATTAAGGAAAATTAGGTCTACATGTTTTTACCATTTTAAAAAAAAAATTGGTTTTCGTCAGGACCGTGAAGATTGAGCGGGGTGGTCCGCACACGCTAAGGTGCATCCTGCCCTCGTTCAATTTAAGACCACAAATTATGGTCTGGTGTAAAAATGTGTCTTTTCCTGGTTCAGGAGAAAACCTGTAAGAAAAAATAAGTACAGGGTTGGGATTACGTACTGGAGAAGACAAAACAAGGGTACACACTTAACAGATATTGTGCTTAGTGGGTTCACCAGAGTGAGGTGACAGGAGAAAACCTTACTAAAACTAAACAACCCAGCACCTAGAAATTAAGGTAGTCGCTGATCCATCAGAACACTCCACGGGGCATCGTGAGTAGCAACCAAGTAGGTTTGAACTCAAGACGAGCAGAAGCCGCAAGTAAGTGCTTTTTGGGACAGATGCACGAGGCGGACTGCGCCGCAAAACATGCCGGTGTTGTACCATGTGCATCGAGCTTGGACGGTATATTAATTGTATGTTTGCCCTTATTTTCAAACTCTGTAGGTGACGGATACTTGCCGTCTTGGACATTCCGATGCCCATGAAGCGATAGTTACCGCTTCAAGTGTAAGCAGAGCGAAAAATCAGGTTTTTCTATACCACAACAGCAAAGTAACCCGCCTAACCGCGGCACGATCGCTTAGCCGACGATCACATCCTGTAATGCCTGAGCGCGCCTGACGCTGCATTGCATTGGCGATCACTTTCCCACACCTCCTCCCCCCTATCACTATCTTAGTTACCCTGCAAAACTACCTTAATTTCTAGGCGCTGGGTTGTTTTTATTAAGCCACATCCACGCTCCGGTAATTACCACCTGAGCACTGCTGTCTATCACCTCAGATAGAGCACGGGTACGACCTGATAAATAAGGTGTTCTCCTGTCACCTTACTCTGGTGAACCCACTAAGCACAATATCTGTTAAGTGTGTACCCTTGTTTTGTCTTCCCCAGTACGTAATCCCAACCCTGTACTTATTTTTTCTTACAGGTTTTCTCCTGAACCAGGAAAAAAAACATTTTTACACCAGACCATAATTTGTGGTCTTAAATTGAACGAGGGCAGGACGCACCTTAGCGCGTGCGGACCACCCCGCTCAATCTTCACGGTCCTGACAGTTAGGCACAGGTGCCACATTGATTTTATGAGGGTTCAAGCACTCAAGAATAAAGTCTTGCAGTGAGTAGTCTTGGCCCCTTTTTAATACACGTATCTCTGTAGATTTTTTCACATATAAAAGAATAAGAAACCCGCTCCACTGTAGTCAGGTGTCGCAGCACACCCTATGGGCACTGGGCCTATGGGGTGGGACCCCGATGATGAAGCATGTCACCAACTAGGTTGATGAGTGAGGGGTCTTCTTCAAGGACATGCACTGTCCGGTAACGGGTTGGGGCACAATGTGCTAACCTGAGCATCGCGCTCTAGATACAGAAAGAAACCCTTTTCTGTACTTTTCTCCCAGGGGGTACTCCTCCATTGGTTGTTACATTTAACCCCGGGGACCAGGAGTTCCCACCACATATAGTCTGTGCAATTTCCCATACTCTCTCCTTTGTTATATACACAGATGGTTATTAGCCCCAGGACACCTTTTGGTAACAGTAGCGCACTACAAATGTAAATAATAATAGGCAGAAGCAGGGGATCCACTAGACCCAATCTTCGGGGGGTGGTTTAACACTCTCAGCCAGGGCTGGCCCTAGCACTGGTCGCACACAGTGCAACAGTCTTTCCACCTTCTCCATGAATTCCCTCACTACCACTCACCAACAATACACCTAATCTCTCTATAGCACCTGTCTGACAAAATACTCATAGTTTACTCACACTCACTTCTGTGAAGTGAATGGTACAGCTTCTGTGTACCAGGTACTTTAACCTTCTGCACTGTGTGGGTGACAAGAGTGCCCATGTGACTGCACGGAGGGCAATGCAACAGTGTGAGACTAGGGTAAAAGGAGTGACTACAGGTTGAGTGAGGTGACCATATGAATTTGGGTTCGGCTGTAAGTACAGAGTGGGACAATTTAGTGCATGGTTAGTGATGGCCTTGTTTGAGTGAGCTACAGATTGAGCAGTGAAGGGGGGGACAGGTGAGTGAAGTGTCACACGAGTGCAGGGTGAGCAGTGTGCTGGTGTGACTGCAGGGTGAGGTACAGAGTGAACAATGCAAGCACATTTTTAGTGCAGAGTGATCACTGTGAGAGCAGGGTGAGCGGGTGAATGTTGTGAGTGCATGGTGATCAGTGTGAGTGCATTGTGATCACTGTGAGTGCATTATGATCACTGCGAGTGCAGGGTGAGCGGGTGAATGTTGTGAGTGCATGGTGATCAGTGTGAGTGTATTGTGATCAGTGTGAGTGCATTGTGATCAGTGTCAGTGCATTGTGATCACTGTGAATGCAGGGTGAGCGGGTAATTGGTGTGAGTGCATTGTGATCAGTGTCAGTGCATTGTGATCGCTGTCAGTGCAGGGTGAGCGGGTAATTTTCTGAGTGCATTGTGATCAGTGTGAGTGCATTGTGATCACTGAGGGTGCAGGGTGAGCGGGTGAATAGTGTGAGTGCATGGTAATCAGTGTGAGTGCATGGTGATCAGTGTGAGTGCATGGTGATCACTGTGAGTGCATGGTGATCAGTGTGAGTGCATGGTGATCAGTGTGAGTGCATGGTGATCAGTGTGAGTGCACGGTGATCAGTGTGAGTGCACAGTCATCAGTGCGAGTGCATTGTGATCAGTGTGTGCATTGTGATCAGTGTGAGTACATTGTGATCAGTGTGAGTACATTGTGATCAGTGTGAGTGCATTGTGATTGCTGTGAGTGCATTGTGATTGCTGTGAGTGCATTGTGATCAGTGTGAGTGCATGACGATCGCTGTGAGTGCATGGCGATCAGTGTGAGTGCATGGCGATCGCTATGAGTGCATTGTGATCAGTACGAGTGCATTGTGCTCAGGGCGAGTGCAGGGTGAGCGTGAAAGTGAAGGCGAGAATGAGAAGTGAGTTGTCTGAAAGCAGGGTGCATTCCCAGAAACTTGAAGTGTAGGGTTTCAGATATAAGTTAAACTATTTCTATAACGGCAATAATCAAGGATTGAGGTGGAGGAAATAAATAATGTGCTGATCCTGCAACAATCTTCCAGTCTTATGATTAGGGTTACCAGCTCATTATTCTGATGGCCCAGAAATAAGCAGTCACCCAAAGCTATATTTTTAGCACTTATCTGTGAATACTTTGAACAGCAAATATAAATAGGAAGCACTTTTAATTGTGTCACTTTTAATTGTGTTCTAGGGCTGCCTCAATGATCCATGACTGAAAATTAAAGAGAACAAAGACAGAAAAGTCACATACTAATTAATGCATACTTTTTTAATAATGAGTGAGAACAACAAGGACCCCCTGTTTGACCGATTACAGATAATTCCTAGGTCAGGAACATGACATGTGAAAATAACAACCTAGGCAATTAACTAATAGCTTGTAAAATATAATAATAGAGAGGCATTGAAAACAATGACATAAAAAGTTATTGCTTTTTATTGGTTCCATAGATTTAACATAGAGAATATGCACAATAAAAATTACACATTGTTAAAACAGTGTATAGCTCACAGGAGCGAGCTACAACATCAACAATAAAATTCATAAATTCATACAATCACAAAAGGAAAAAGATAAATATTCAATACACAAACACACAAGTGGCACATTTACAATTTATGAATTTTATTGTTTATGTTGTATGCATTCTCACACTACAGCAAGAAGTGTAAAAATACAAATGTAAGGAATAGGCAGAGTGGGGGCCCAGGGGGTACTGGAACCATAAAAAACATTAAGCCTCTGTAACCAGTTTACAAAGGCATGTAAAGATGCTAATGGTCTTTAAAGACCTGTGAAAAACTCGGGCATGCCGGAGGTAAGACTCCAGACACTGCCCAGCGAGCCCCCAGCAGCTCGAGTTTCACTGCAACAGCCCGGGCTGAGACAGAGGACGGGGAAAGTAGGGGGCTAAAGCCCTGGAGGCCAGGGTAGACTGTGACTGTGAATGCGCGACCCCCTTCACATCACTCCATGGCCCCCCTGGGGGTCGCGCCCCACAGTTTGAAGACCCCTGCTCTAAGTAGAGGATCTTCGCACCTTACCAGTTCACGGGGCACCGAAGTTGGAGAGCGCGGTCGTTGCCCGGGAGTGGCAGCCAGGAAGCCTTGGTCGGGCACGGGCTGTTCCCTTTCAGAGTGGATGGAGCTGTGATCGCCGAGCGTAGACCGCCCTGTACTGTCCACAAGCAGTACATGCAGCTTGTCCGACTGTAACCAGCAGCATCGGATGTGTATCTATCTTGAACATGCTTCAGTAGGACACACGGACATCGGCCGTGCAGGCTTTCGCTGCACACCCAGAACAGGTAGAGCAGGGATAGGACAAGTGTCCCCAACACATAACAAAAGAATAGCGCTGGCTGCTCGAATGCAAGCCTCTTCTCACAGAACAGTCGCAACCTGTGTGGTATCTCCCCAAGGTGCCCCCCCTAAAGAACTGAAATGGGACAGTCCAAGACTGAGCCGTGCAGACCTCCCAAACACACAGTAAGCACTGCATAGGCAGCAGGAGAGGTACAGCTTGTGAAGAAAGCGAGCCTCGCACGCACAAACCTTATTGAGGCTCTTTGTAGGACATGCATTTTGTCCCTACACAACCTGGCTTCCAAATTGACTTTACTCTGGATTTAAATAGTTTCTGTAGGTTTAAGCTGAGGGAGGGTTCTCCGTTGTCGAATCCCTTCCACCTCCAGCATAAGCACTGAGAGGGAAGTATGTTGGTCAAGATGAACAGATAGGGTATTGAGACAGTAAAGATGGACAGAAAGGGTAATGAAACCGTAAAGATTACCGGATAAGGTAGTTAGTTAGTAAAGTTTAAAAAAGCCGTAGTGAGTCTAAAGATTAACAGATAGGGTAGTGAGTCAGTAAAGGTTAACAAGTAGAGTAGAGAGTTGGTAAAGATGAACAGATTGGGTACTGAGTTAGTAAAGGTGATCAGATAAGGTAGTAAGTCAGTAAAGGTGAACAGGTAGGGCAGTGAGTCAGTAAAGAGGAATAGATAGAGTAATTAGTTAGGAAAGGTAATCAGATAAGGTAGTGAGTCAGTAAACGTGAAAAAGTAGGGTATTGAGTTAGTAAAGGAAGAGATAGGCTAGTGTTGGACTATGGGAATGTACTTTGTTTTGAAAAGTTTTAGCTATGTTCTGATTCCTCGTGTTAAGAAGCTGCCTGCCTCTCTAGCTTCTCATTTTGCGGTGTTACATTTCTGTTTTTGCCTGTATTGATGATGTGTGGTTGTTTGTACTTGTTTCAAACACCTTTGCAACCCTTGGGTTGAGTCACGGTGTATCCTAGCACTTGGGTGGTACTCCTCGTTGTATGCATGTTAGTGTAGTGATACTTGTGTAGGCCCCCTTTCTGGTGTGTGGTTGTGTTGTGGCACCACTGAGGTCCTTCAGAGGTTATGACAAGATGACTGGAAAGCCACTATGAAACACCCAGAATTAACTTCAATAGCTAGAGAATGTAGACCTAAGTTAGCAGGTTCCCCAAACCTAAACACTTTTAGGGAGTGGATGACTGAACTAAAAAGTATGACCGGACAGGGAAGACGCAAATTTAAACCCGGGAAAAAGAAGAGAGCTGCCCCTTGGTTTGACCTAGAGCTCAAAATCAAACAGGGGGAGTTAAGACGGGCTGAACGTAGCTGGCGGAAAAACTACCTCAGCACAGAACGTAGCAAATATAAAACGATCAAAAAAGCGTATCACGCACAAATTAAACAAGCTAAATCAAAATACTTCACGTCAGCCATAGTAACAGCCAATAGCAAACAGAAAGTGATCTTTAAAATCGTGAAAGATTTTAGTAAACCCAAATGTTTAATGCAGGACATCCCACCCTCACAAAAGCTTTGTGATTCTATCGCAGACTTTTTTGAAGGAAAGGTTAGGGGTCTGATGAAAGACTTTGAGGCGCCCATTTTCGGTCCTAGGTATGAGGACGAAAACTCAAGGCAGGAAGCCACCCAACTTACAGCTTTTCATACTATCAGCCTGGAGGAGACAAAACGTGCCATTCTGGCTACTAAGTCAGGATCACCATTTGATCCATGTCCCATAGGACTCCTACATCTCATTGCTGACATTGTTAAGCCAGACATAAATGCCATCGTTAACAACTCACTGTCTACTGCCTACGTCCCCCCAGAGTGGAAACTGGCAGCAGTAAAACCTTTACAAAAAAAACAACTTCCCGACCCCACCACTCTCTCAAATCTACGTCCGATTTCTTTACTCCCAGCACTGTGTAAAATCACTGAGTCGACAGTAAACAAACAGCTGACACGCTTCTTGGAACAGAATGAGGCATGGCACCCCAACCAAGCTGGCTTTAGGACTCAACACTCCACCGAATCGGCTCTCCTGTTCACTACTGAAACTATCCGCTCAGCTCTAGATCAAGGCAAGAAGGCCGTCCTGATACTATTAGATCTGTCGGCTGCCTTCGACACGGTCTCACATGCTATCTTAATTGACCGGCTAATAACATCTGGCATTAAAGGCATTGCCTTGGAGTGGATAAAAAACTTTCTTAGTGACAGGAGACAAGTGGTGACCTTGGGGGAATTCCGATCCAGTGAGAAGTCACTGTCAACGGGAGTACCTCAAGGTTCCAGCCTGAGCCCAACATTATTCAATGTCTATACCGCACCCCTGATACAGCTGATATCATCCTACGGCATATATGTAATAGCATATGCCGACGATACTCAACTGATCCTGGTTATGGATAAAGATAACCAGGTCTGGGAGGAAAAACGTAAGTGCTGCTTAACGGCCACCTTTGAGTGGATGCGGAAAAACCACCTAAAATGCAACACAGGCAAGACCGAGATCATGCCTATAGGCCCCAAAAACGAATTTATCCCCAGACTATGGTGGCCTGAGAAGGCAGAGATACCACCTCACACTACCTCCTCGGCCCGTAACCTGGGGGTACAGTTTGACGCCGATTTATCTTTTAAACATCAGGTGTCGAAAGTGGCAGGCACTTGCTTTGGGGTGATAAAACTGCTCAGGAAGTTTTTTGACCTGCTGCCCCTCGAAGCAAGGAAAACAGTCACGATTGCATTAGTTACGTCTCGCATCGACTATTGCAACAGCTTGTATGTTGGTACTAATAAGGCGATCACCCACAAACTTCAGATGGTACAGCATGCGGCGACACAGCTGGTTTTGAAATGGCCAAGGAAATCCTCAGCAACTAAAGCCTCAATGCACTACACTGGCTGCCTATAACTAAAAGGGTCCTGCACAAAGTACTGACAATCACCTTTTGTGCTGTACACAACTCAGGCCCTTTATACCTAAGGAAAAAATTTGTAAAATACTGCCCAACTCGAGCACTACGGTCCTCAAACGCCAATCTTCTGACCATCCCAGGGTTCAGACTTAAAACCCGTGGGGGTAAATCCCTAGCGGTATTGGGTGCTAAAGCATGGAATGCCCTCCCCCCATCTTTAAGAGCACTGGACAAGGAATCTGATTTCCGCAAACATCTGAAAACCTGGCTTTACAATCTTCCAGATGCAACCGCCAGAGCACTAGTGTGACTCCGGTCCTGGTCTCTTTAAGCAGTAAGGCAACTTTACATCTGGTTGTCCTTTCATTGGCGCCGAGATGCTCCTTGGAGCGATTGTTAGCGCGGTATAAATGAGCCTTACAAATACAAATAAGTGGTAGTCTTTGTGAAGGACACGCTTGAAGGCCTAGACTTTGTTTGGTTGTGCCCATCTTTGTGTCCAGCTAGGCTTCAATTGACTCTGATGTTGTGCTGCTTTCACTGTTGCTTGTTACTTTAACAATGCGCATAGTTGCTATACATATAGGAAGTGCCTCAAACTTTATAGCTTTTTAACACTTTAAGTTTAAGTTTTAAGTTTAATTTATTTGCATAGTTTGTTAAAACCATTGCAACACAAAAATATTTCATTACAAACACATAAAATCGCCATAAATATAAAAAGGTAAAACATTCTTTTAAAAAGACTGTACATTAAAGGTTCGGATATAGGCAGACACCTGATCAGGCAGGTTATATCCAAAAATACATATCTCAATTATTTACACCACGGTGATTCTTGGATATAATACTTTGTTTATAAATGCATAATTAAATTTTAAAAGTTAGTTTTCAGTCATAATTTTTAAGTTCCGGCAATTTCTTAGTGCATGCTTTCAAAAATGTTACCAAGGCGCAGTTTAGTTGGGAATCACTTGGAGCAAGGCATGCCAGAACTGCTTGCCTCCTTGTTCAAATTCCCCGCTGGTTGAATTTTGCTTTTAATATTTGTTGCCGTTCTTGCGAGAGTTGTTTACAGGAGCATAATAGATGCAACAGGTCTTCCGATGCTAACCTGCATAGGCGGCATCTAGGGCCCGCCTTCTCCTTTAGCCAGGGTTGAGAATGTTGAGTGCCAGGCAACGAGACAAGTCTAAACTTCATAAACCTAATTTTTGTATGCTTGGCGTAGCCTGTGTTAAAGTACTTCTTGGCTGCTGGCTCACAGTACGTATTCAGAGTCATTCAGCCGTGAGACCTTTCAGCAAGTGAAGCTTTATCCTCCAACCACGATAGGTATTTGACCGATTTACAGGCTAATTTCTTGAGTACACCGGAGCTAGTGGGAGTTTCCCACAGCTGGTTCAGACCCAGTTTGTTTAGTCCTTCTTTGAGATATTCCGCTGCAGGTGAGGTAATATATCTGTTTATCTCATTCCACAGTTGTGCATTTAATGACCCTGGAGCGGCTCTTCGTATTTTATCCCACGTTATGATATATGCCCCATGTCTTGCAAGTGATTGCTTCTGGATACCAAACTCAAGCCTTATTTGCAAGGGGGACGTGTATTTGGGCAGTCCGCATATTATCCTAATCGTGTTTGTAACTGTGGAGTCCAGTAATTTGGCGTCTCTTCCTTTCTGGGCTTCACTTCCATAAGTTATTGCAGGCAATAACTTTGCACGAATCACCTCGACTATAGGCAGGATCGACGGGCCTGTTAATTTGGAGTTCAAATTTTTTAGAGAGATTGCCAAAGCGATACCTTTGCACCTGATGCTGTTTCTTTGTGCAAGGAATTGACCTCCTTTCTCGATATTTACACCCAGGTATTTGTATTCCGTGGTGTTCTCTATACGGGTATTACCCCAGTACCAAGTTGAGGACTTTTCCCTTTTTTTACTCACGGTGATGGTTTTAGTTTTATCGAGGTTTATTGTTAGGATATTTTCCTTTGAGTAATCATGAGTTGCATTTATAAGATGTTGAAGGCCTACTCTCGTTTTACTAATCAAGACTATATCGTCTGCATATAGGAGACACAGTACTAAGATATCTACCAGTTTTGAAGCGTGCGAGTTGCAGGCTTTTAATCTCGGTACAAGGTCAGCTACAAACAGGTTGAAAAGTGAGGGGGCCAGAACGCAACCTTGCTTAAGCCCTTTGTCCGTTAGAATGCGTCTCGAGAAGTGTGTTCCGTCACCCAGCTTAACTTTGGACCCAGGTGTTAGTATGCAGGCTTATCAGGAGGTTTAGAAGGGGTTGGAGGAGCCCCCAGTTATAAAGTTTGGACCACAATCTGTTGCATTTTACATGGTCGAAGGCTGCTTTATAATCAATAAAGCACAAATGCAGGGAGCTCCCAGTCGTTTCCCTCTGTCGAAAAGCATTGCCATTGTTATTATATTTGTGGTCGTCCCCACATTCTTTGCAAAACCAGTCTGATTTCGGGGGATAATGGATTTTGCTTCTGCCCAGGCCTGTAGTTTTTCCAGAAGCGTGCCCGCAATTTTTTTTTGCCTCATTATCCTGTAATGCCACTAACCGATAGTTCTGAGGCTCTGACCTATCCCCTGCCTTGTAGATTGGTACGATGATGGATCTCCTACATGACTCTGGCAGAATATTTGTCATCCTGATTTCCCAAAACAGTGGTTCTAATGCTTCTGCCCAGAATGTTGGCTCTTGCTTATAGAGTACAGGCGGTATGCCATTTGGGACAGGGGCCCCTTCCCTCCTTCCCTTGCCTATTTGCCTTTTTATTGTCATAATTCGGTTAGTTAAAGTATTGGTAATTAAGCTATCGTTATCAGTTTTGCTTTGTATGATCTGGTTAATTCCTGCATGTGCAGCGCTGATAAAAGCATCATGGGAAGTACCCGATAAGTGTTTCCCTTTTATTCCTGAGTCCATAGCTTCATGGAAGTGAGACCCGAGATATTTTGACCAGACTGCCTCAGAAATGTTGGAGGTAGTTGCCTGGCTATTTGGATGGACAAAGCTGTTTATGGTTCTCCAAAATTGTGCGCTGTTGTTTTGCTTTATATCAGCATGTAGTTTCACCCACATTGCATTCTCTTGGTCTCTTTTTGCATCTTTTTTAATTTTTTTAACTGGGACTTTTGCTTTCGCAATGAATTTAGTAGTGTTAAATCTTGGGGGTTCCACCATAGCTGTCTCAATATGCAGTAGATAACTCTATTGATGTGCTTTATTTCTTTCAACGCAAGTTGAGATATCGATTTCACTCCGCCAGTTCTTTGTTGGGTTTTTGGCTTGATGATCGTAGTGTAAGCTGCCATGGTTTCGGTGAAGCTTTCCCACTTTTTGACTTCATCTGATCAGGCTCTCAATTCAAAATGCTCCTTAGCTACTCCAACCATTCTGCAATGTGTCTCTGGCCCGAAAATAATTCTTTTAAGATTAATAGTATGGTCTGCGCCTTCGATGGTCCGGCTGTGCTCGAACACTTGGACTGTTGTTCTAAGCTCAATTTCCTGTGGCCGGTGATCACTGTCCCCTTTGTCCCCTAAATGAAATAGAGTAATGTACTGGAACAGATCCAGGGAGACAAAAGTGTAATCCAGAATAGTATTGTTCCTGGATGAGCAGTATGTTGCTACAGGGGAATTGTCTCCTCTTGATCTACCATTTAGTGCTCTTAAATGTACGTGTTCCATTTCTTCCAAGGCCGACAGTTCTGCTTTTGTTTGCTTGCTAGAAGGTGGCTCCCATTGCATTGGGATGTTCCAGATTGTATTTTGTATCGACATTTCGGCATCCGCGGGGGACCCCATTAGATTTAGGTTTAGATCACCTGTAGGAATGAGCTCCGCTGATGGTCCTTCCATAATATATTTTTCTACCAACTTGCACATTTCATTTATTAATTTACCTTTTAGCTTTGGTTGGATATAGCCATTGATTATTGTGATGTTAAGGTCCGATGCTAGTATTGAACCTGAGCAGTTTAAGTTTGAAGCAAGACCTGCAGATGAAGAAAAGCCTAGATCCTGGACATTGAGATTAATTCCACATGCAACATATGTTGCCAAGCCCCCCTGTAGCTGGCCGTATTTTGCCTCAGCCAGTGCACTTGTATAGAAGCGCAGAAATCCTAGCAAGTGTGGGGGTTCTCTCAGCCAGGTCTCTTGTAGAGCCACGATGTCGAAATCCCTGATATATTCAATGAAATCCGCATCCAACAGTTTGCTTGCCAGGCCATTCACATTCCAGGAACATATCCGTAGAGACCCCCTTATGACTGATCTTTCTCTTTTCCCTCTAAATTGGCAATTTGTTCCCCTGTTGTTTATGGTTCTTGATATCCATCTTATGTCGGTGTCCCATTTTGGTATTGTTGTGGCGACTTGATTACTTTCACGTTCTGCCAGGAAGACTTCTCCATTTGTTTTACTTTGCCCCCTGGCTCCCTTCAGTACCGGGGTAATGGGCCTACCATTGGATGCCGAGTTCCCAGCTGTTTGCTTTGACCTCAACAGGTCGGGATATCCAGACTTAATGTGTTCCCCCAGTTCTTAAAAATATCCCTTTCTTGGTATATTCTTTGTGCGATAGTAGGTGAACTCCATAAAGCACACCTTTTTTCCCCAGAGTCGGCATCCTTGGCTTTAATAAATTCTATTGAGACTAGGTCAGTTGACATGATTTCAGACAGGTTTAGTATGTGAGATATTAAGCGAAGAATTTTTGCCGTGATTCATAATGTCAAAACTGCCCTTAGAAACGTATTCCGGTGTGAACAGCAATGCTGTCATATTCTGCCAATTTATACCGTTGGGTTCTGATTCTTGCATATTTAATTGTGCGGCAGCATATATCTGGTGAACTCCTGTTTTTCTATGAGTCCCGGCTGCTCCCATCATTAGATTGTAAGTTCCGGCTTCCAGCAGTTCGCTTGTTGATGTTCTTCGATGCTGATGTGGTTATGCTCTGCATGTGCCTCAAGCTGTTGTTCCTGGTGGTGCTCTATGTTTATGAAGGTGGGAATTGGCAAGACTGTTGTGACCTTGCTTCGGGATTGGCAACTGCTAATGTTCTGTGTATCCCTAAGGTCCATGACCTGGTTGGTGTTGAGGTCCGTCTTTGTGGTCACAAGGTCTGTGCGTATTGTGCCCTGATTGCCTGAATTCACTTTGCTCCCCGCCATGACATGACTGTTGATGTTTGTATTTAGCATAGATTCTGGAGGCATCCCCTCCTGATTATGGGCTTGCAACTGATTTATCCTCACATTTCCTTTTTAGTATTTGTTCCTTCCCGAGAATAACTGTGCAAATGTGGCTTCAATGGCCTCTCCTGATTGTCCCTCTAGGTTCTGTAGTCCCGAGTGTGAGGTTACAACCAGATGACTCCCTCGTAATAGGGCTTTTACTTTAGTTTGTCTCCAACTTTAGTGGGTTTTCTTGCTCGGGCTCCCTCTCGGATGGTATTTTCCCAAATAGGCGCATAAATCCATTGTTATCGCAGATGTATTTCTGGTTCCGGCCCTTGCGTTTTTGTGCTCGTCTTTGTTTTGCGTTCAATTTCTTTTCCCTTTTTTCCTCTTCTGGAGACTATCACTTTGTTTTTTATCTTTGTATTCTGGCCCGATATCTCATCGCCTTCAGCTTGTGTTAGTTTTATCATGATGGAGTCACTTTCACCAGTGCTGGTTGATAAGTTGTCATGTCTTTGTAGTTTCTAATTAGGGGCTTCTCCACTATTGACTCACTGCAATTGTTGGATGCACAATATTTTACTTGTGCGCACAGATCATTTAGCATTGTTGGAAGAGTGGCTAATTTGTCTATGAGTGGACTACAGACGCATTTTTCACTGTTGGTTAAGGCATAATCCAGAATCTTCTTCAGCGAGTTGTTCAATGTTCCTAGATTACTATCAATTGCCATCACGAATACTGCCAAGATGTTTATTAAAGTTAGCTGGGTGTCCATTTTGTCAGACTGATACTGCAGGGCTTCTACCAAGAGTTGCAATGTTTTTAGTAAACTTGCCCATGCATTCCCATTGTCTGACTGGTGCGTATTGACCAGTTGCTTCTCGGGCGTGCCCTCTTTTCTTTTCTGGTGGATATGCCCCACTTGGTCCTCTGTATTTGTTCCTGCCGCAATGTTGTTCTTGTCGTGATCTTGAGAGTAGGTTTCCAGGAGTGCCTCCCATTCTTCTTTGTTGAGGTCTGAGAAATTGTACAGATTTTCGCTCATGTCCAGTTTATTCTGTCCGTTTTGACTGAGTATTACAGGGTTGTTTTGGGGTGATGGTGTAGCAGACACTTTTTTATATGTACAGTCCTGATTTACCTTAAGGATTTCCGATACATCCTCTATCTTTTTTATATTTTCCTTTGCCTTTATGGGCGAATGGTATCCTTCCATTGCCTGTTGATTTTCTTCGTAACTGTCTAACTCATGAATACTTAGAGTTTCCAGTATGACACAATTACCCCTTCCATCCTTATGTTGAGCTCTGCTCTCAGGAACAGGAGTACTTGGAATACAATTTTCATCGAGGCTCTGTGGGAAACAACCTTTACAACGCAACTTGTACATCGCACTACCATTACAACGAAACTATTACAGCTCAACATCCATTACAACGCATGCATTTACAACGCAACCATTACAACGCATGACACTACAACGCACACCACTACAACGCATGCCATTACAACGCAGTCACATAGTACCCTTACACTATCCAACACATACCCTACTGTTGCACCCCCTGGAGTTAGAATAGTAATTTTTACCCCTACACTATCCAACACTTACCCTACTGTTGCACCCCCTGGAGTTAGAATAGTAATTTTAACCCCTACACTATCCAACACTTACCCTACTGTTGCACCCCCTGGAGTTAGAATAGTAATTTTTACCCCTACACTATCCAATACTTACCTTACATGCAATGTAATGTTATGCATTGTAATGGTATGCGTTGTAAATGTAGTATGCGTTGTAGTGGAATGCGTTGTTAAGGTAGTTTAAAAGAATTTGTTGTAATGGGATGCGTTGTAATGGTATGCGTTGTGATGGATGTTGCGGTGTAAAAAATGCGTTGTAAAGGTAGGCGTTGTAAAAGTATGCGTTGTTACGTCATACATCCGGTTCTGTGGCCCAATACTTCCATTAGGGACTTCCCAGGCATCTCCCATCTGTGTCATTGTGTGCAGACAACACTTGGGATGGGAATACGTTAAACAGAAGCACATGCAAAGATCAAGGAAGGAAGCGAGCAACCCAGCAGCTGCCAGGTCTCACAACCCCCCCCCCCTGTCCCCCCACCCCCCCAAAAAATACTTGTAAAATGAGGAGCAGATGGCGAGTGAGGCACGGGGCGAAAATCGTACATGAGAAGATAAAGGCGAAACAGAAGGTGAGAAAGAATCTACATGAACTCATATGAGTGCTCAATAGTTAATAATTCAAACATTAGCAAAGTCAATAGGTTGTGCCTTTCATTAACATTACCCAGCCTTTTGACTTTGGCAGTGCTTTTAGCTGATGTTGTGTTTTGTCAGTGTGGAACAGAATTGACATAAACAAAAAGAATCCACTGCAGCCTAGTGACATGTATATGATTATGCATCGCCTCGCATATACACATATACTTCATGAAGCGCAGCAATTTTATTTAATTTAAAAAAAATTATAAGTTTGCAGATATTAGTTTAGGAGCAGTAAATTAAAAAATATGTGTGAAAGCGCATTAAAGAATAATCATCATCATAGCCAATAAGTCTCGCCTTTGGGACCTTATAAGTGTTTTGCCAGAGCTATTGGCGTTGCCAATGTCTTTAAGCAATGTTGTAGAGCAGTGTGGCTGCTCTGCTGTACAGCATGTAGAAAAGTTATAATAAAGTGTTATGAGCATTTTTGTTACCTTATATATAACCAAGTAGACTTTACGTACAACTGAACAACCCAAAAAAATGAATTAACATATAGAACGTCTTCTAGTTTGTCTGGTCTGGTGCTGAGATGATGCTGTGCTGTGCTGATGCTCAAGCGATGCTGAGTCATACTGACATGGTGCTACGGTCGTGGTGTGCTTGTACAGAGGTGGTGCTCAGGTGGTGCTCAGTGATGCTGAGGTGGTGCTGAAGAATGCTTGGGATGTGATGTGCTGGTGCTGAGGGGATGCTGCACTGGTGCTGCGCTAATGCTGAAGTGGTGCCTCAGTAGCAATGTTTTTACTATACTTTTTTATTTGCAGTGGAGTGATTATATTTGCATAGCACTATTGCCATTGCTGATCCACACATGCAGGAATGTGACTGCCTGTAGCTACATCGTGTCTGTGAGCTGCAAGTAATAGATAAAGTGTGGTGCCTGTTTCACAAGTGCCGCGTTCATGCTTAAAGTTTGTTTTAAGGAAGCCACGCCGTGCACAACAAAAGAAAGGTGCGGTGGCATATTTGAAAACAACACTCCGCATGACACAGCTACATACCCTAAAACAACAAGGTCTTGATTAAGTTACTGAACAGTAGATCATCAGGTTTTCTCAGTGGGAACTTACCTTTGGATAGGATTGAAACCTATGAGCCAGATGACTTGTTGTTTATAGCCAAGGATGTCACCCGCAAGGCAAGAAGAGCACATGAGAAGTTGTCAGAATTAGCTCAGAGGTATGAAGT